>NC_140768.1:1679503-6925914 GCF_044657685.1 Stegodyphus dumicola
AAGTTTCTCTCCAGGCCCAATAGGACCCGACTTTCATAGGGTCAAAATTCACGAATTTCACACATTTCGCCAAGAGAATTCCCTATAACCGTTGCACCGAATTTCAAACCGCTCACACAGCACTTCCCATTCGGACACATGAACAATCCCCCGCAAGCGTTTTCTCGTAGCTCAATTTTTGACCCCGGCGCAAGCGACCGAAATTTCGATGGGGTCACGGAAATGGTGACTGAAATGGGCGAAATTTTGACCCCCTATATCTCGGGCCCTAATTGTCCGATCGACTTGAAATTTGAAACGTGGCCTAACAGGGTTTCGGCCTTCCTCCCCATGCTCCGCAGTCGCAGCTCACCATGGGGGGTCCCCCCTTTTCGCCCTAATGCTAAAACAAAAACTCGCGAATATCTCCGAAACGGTTCGATAGAATGTCGCAAATTTTGGTGTGAAAGGGCTCCCTATTTTTTCCTACAAACCCTCCAAATTTCGTGGTCCTAGCTTCAATAGTTTTTTTATGGTGAATTTTTGAATGTTTAAAGAATAGGCCAAAAATCGAACGGAACTTCCCTAGAGAAACTCCATTCGCGAATTTTAAAAATCCGAGATAGCCAAAATGCTGCTCTCGAAGAGTACATCTATTTAGAAAAAAAGTTTCTCTCTAGGCCCAATAGGACCCGACTTTCATAGGGTCAAAGTTCACGAATTTGACACATTTCGGCCGCGAGAATTCCCTATAAGCATTGCACCGAATTTCAAACCGCTCACACAGCACTTCCCATTCCGACACATGAACAATCCCCCGCAAGCGTTTTCTCGTAGCTCAATTTTTGACCCCGGCGCAAGCGACCGAAATTTCGATGGGGTCACGGAAATGGTCACTGAAATGGGCCAAATTTTGAACCCCCATATCTCGGGCCCTAATTGTCCGATCGACTTGAAATTTGAAACGTGGCCTAACAGGGTTTCGGCCTTCCTCCCCATGCTCCGCAGTCGCGGCTCACCATGGGGGGTCCCCCCCTTTTCGCCGTAATGCTAAAACAAAAATTCGCGAATATCTCCGAAACGGTTCGATAGAATGTCGCAAATTTTGGTGTGAAAGGGCTCCCTATTTTTTCCTACAAACCCTCCAAATTTCGTGGTCCTAGCTTCAATAGTTTTTTTATGGCGAATTTTTGAATGTTTAAAGAATAGGCCAAAAATCGAACGGAAATTCACTGCAGAAACTCCATTCGCGAATTTTAAAAATCCGAGATAGCCAAAATGTTGTTCTCGAAGAGTACATCTATTTAAAAAAAAAGTTTCTCTCTAGGCCCAATAGGACCCGACTTTCATAGGGTCAAAGTTCACGAATTTGACACATTTCGGCCGCAAGAATTCCCTATAAGCGTTGCATCGAATTTCAAACCGCTCACACAGCACTTCCCATTCGGAATCATGAACAATCCCCCGCAAGCGTTTTCTCGTAGCTCAATTTTTGACCCCGGCGCAAGCGACCGAAATTTCGATGGGGTCACGGAAATGGTCACTGAAATGGGCCAAAATTTGACCCCCCATATCTCGGGCCCTAATTGTCCGATCGACTTGAAAGTTGAAACGTGGCCTAACAGGGTTTCGGCCTTCCTCCCCATGCTCCGCAGTCGCGGTTCACCATGGGGGGTCCCCCCCTTTTCGCCGTAATGCTAAAACAAAAACTCGCGAATATCTCCGAAACGGTTCGATAGAATGTCGCAAATTTTGGTGTGAAAGGGCTCCCTATTTTTTCCTACAAACCCTCCAAATTTCGTGGCCCTAGCTTCCATAGTTTTTTTATGGCGAATTTTTGAATGTTTAAAGAATAGGCCAAAAATCGAACGGAAATTCCCTGCAGAAACTCCATTCGCGAATTTTAAAAATCGGAGATAGGCAAAATGTTGCACTCGAAGAGTACATCTATTTAAAAAAAAAGTTTCTCTCTAGGCCCAATAGGACCCGACTTTCATAGGGTCAAAGTTCCCGAATTTGACACATTTCGGCCGCGAGAATTCCCCATAAGCGTTGCACCGAATTTCAAACCGCTCACACAGCACTTCCCATTCGGACACATGAACAATCCCCCGCAAGCGTTTTCTGGTAGCTCAATTTTTGACCCCGGCGCAAGCGACCGAAATTTCGATGGGGTCACGGAAATGGTCACTGAAATGGGCCAAAAATTGAACCCCCATATCTCGGGCCCTAATTGTCCGATCGACTTGAAATTTGAAACGTGGCCTAACAGGGTTTCGGCCTTCCTCCCCGTGCTCTGCAGTCGCGGCTCACCATGGGGGGTCCCCCCCTTTTCGCCGTAATGCTAAAACAAAAACTCGCGAATATCTCCGAAACGGTTCGATAGAATGTCGCAAATTTTGGTGTGAAAGGGCTCCCTATTTTTTCCTACAAACCCTCCAAATTTCGTGGTCCTAGCTTCAATAGTTTTTTTATGGCGAATTTTTGAAGATTTAAAGAATAGGCCAAAAATCGAACGGAAATTCACTGCAGAAACTCCATTCGCGAATTTTAAAAATCCGAGATAGCCAAAATGTTGCTCTCGAAGAGTACATCTATTTAAAAAAAAAAGTTTCTCTCCAGGCCCAATAGGACCCGACTTTCATAGGGTCAAAATTCACGAATTTCACACATTTCGCCAAGAGAATTCCCTATAACCGTTGCACCGAATTTCAAACCGCTCACACAGCACTTCCCATTCGGACACATGAACAATCCCCCGCAAGCGTTTTCTCGTAGCTCAATTTTTGACCCCGGCGCAAGCGACCGAAATTTCGATGGGGTCACGGAAATGGTGACTGAAATGGGCGAAATTTTGACCCCCTATATCTCGGGCCCTAATTGTCCGATCGACTTGAAATTTGAAACGTGGCCTAACAGGGTTTCGGCCTTCCTCCCCATGCTCCGCAGTCGCAGCTCACCATGGGGGGTCCCCCCTTTTCGCCCTAATGCTAAAACAAAAACTCGCGAATATCTCCGAAACGGTTCGATAGAATGTCGCAAATTTTGGTGTGAAAGGGCTCCCTATTTTTTCCTACAAACCCTCCAAATTTCGTGGTCCTAGCTTCAATAGTTTTTTTATGGTGAATTTTTGAATGTTTAAAGAATAGGCCAAAAATCGAACGGAACTTCCCTAGAGAAACTCCATTCGCGAATTTTAAAAATCCGAGATAGCCAAAATGCTGCTCTCGAAGAGTACATCTATTTAGAAAAAAAGTTTCTCTCTAGGCCCAATAGGACCCGACTTTCATAGGGTCAAAGTTCACGAATTTGACACATTTCGGCCGCGAGAATTCCCTATAAGCATTGCACCGAATTTCAAACCGCTCACACAGCACTTCCCATTCCGACACATGAACAATCCCCCGCAAGCGTTTTCTCGTAGCTCAATTTTTGACCCCGGCGCAAGCGACCGAAATTTCGATGGGGTCACGGAAATGGTCACTGAAATGGGCCAAATTTTGAACCCCCATATCTCGGGCCCTAATTGTCCGATCGACTTGAAATTTGAAACGTGGCCTAACAGGGTTTCGGCCTTCCTCCCCATGCTCCGCAGTCGCGGCTCACCATGGGGGGTCCCCCCCTTTTCGCCGTAATGCTAAAACAAAAATTCGCGAATATCTCCGAAACGGTTCGATAGAATGTCGCAAATTTTGGTGTGAAAGGGCTCCCTATTTTTTCCTACAAACCCTCCAAATTTCGTGGTCCTAGCTTCAATAGTTTTTTTATGGCGAATTTTTGAATGTTTAAAGAATAGGCCAAAAATCGAACGGAAATTCACTGCAGAAACTCCATTCGCGAATTTTAAAAATCCGAGATAGCCAAAATGTTGTTCTCGAAGAGTACATCTATTTAAAAAAAAAGTTTCTCTCTAGGCCCAATAGGACCCGACTTTCATAGGGTCAAAGTTCACGAATTTGACACATTTCGGCCGCAAGAATTCCCTATAAGCGTTGCATCGAATTTCAAACCGCTCACACAGCACTTCCCATTCGGAATCATGAACAATCCCCCGCAAGCGTTTTCTCGTAGCTCAATTTTTGACCCCGGCGCAAGCGACCGAAATTTCGATGGGGTCACGGAAATGGTCACTGAAATGGGCCAAAATTTGACCCCCCATATCTCGGGCCCTAATTGTCCGATCGACTTGAAAGTTGAAACGTGGCCTAACAGGGTTTCGGCCTTCCTCCCCATGCTCCGCAGTCGCGGTTCACCATGGGGGGTCCCCCCCTTTTCGCCGTAATGCTAAAACAAAAACTCGCGAATATCTCCGAAACGGTTCGATAGAATGTCGCAAATTTTGGTGTGAAAGGGCTCCCTATTTTTTCCTACAAACCCTCCAAATTTCGTGGCCCTAGCTTCCATAGTTTTTTTATGGCGAATTTTTGAATGTTTAAAGAATAGGCCAAAAATCGAACGGAAATTCCCTGCAGAAACTCCATTCGCGAATTTTAAAAATCGGAGATAGGCAAAATGTTGCACTCGAAGAGTACATCTATTTAAAAAAAAAGTTTCTCTCTAGGCCCAATAGGACCCGACTTTCATAGGGTCAAAGTTCACGAATTTGACACATTTCGGCCGCGAGAATTCCCCATAAGCGTTGCACCGAATTTCAAACCGCTCACACAGCACTTCCCATTCGGACACATGAACAATCCCCCGCAAGCGTTTTCTGGTAGCTCAATTTTTGACCCCGGCGCAAGCGACCGAAATTTCGATGGGGTCACGGAAATGGTCACTGAAATGGGCCAAAAATTGAACCCCCATATCTCGGGCCCTAATTGTCCGATCGACTTGAAATTTGAAACGTGGCCTAACAGGGTTTCGGCCTTCCTCCCCGTGCTCTGCAGTCGCGGCTCACCATGGGGGGTCCCCCCTTTTCGCCGTAATGCTAAAACAAAAACTCGCGAATATCTCCGAAACGGTTCGATAGAATGTCGCAAATTTTGGTGTGAAAGGGCTCCCTATTTTTTCCTACAAACCCTCCAAATTTCGTGGTCCTAGCTTCAATAGTTTTTTTATGGCGAATTTTTGAAGATTTAAAGAATAGGCCAAAAATCGAACGGAAATTCACTGCAGAAACTCCATTCGCGAATTTTAAAAATCCGAGATAGCCAAAATGTTGCTCTCGAAGAGTACATCTATTTAAAAAAAGTTTCTCTCCAGGCCCAATAGGACCCGACTTTCATAGGGTCAAAGTTCACGAATTTCACACATTTCGCCAAGAGAATTCCCTATAACCCTTGCACCGAATTTCAAACCGCTCACACAGCACTTCCCATTCGGACACATGAACAATCCCCCGCAAGCGTTTTCTCGTAGCTCAAATTTTGACCCCGGCGCAAGCGACCGAAATTTCGATGGGGTCACGGAAATGGTCACTGAAATGGGCCAAATTTTGACCCCCTATATCTCGGGCCCTAATTGTCCGATCGACTTGAAAGTTGAAACGTGGCCTAACAGGGTTTCGGCCTTCCTCCCCATGCTCCGCAGTCGCGGCTCACCATGGGGGGTCCCCCCCTTTTCGCCCTAATGCTAAAACAAAAAGTCGCGAATATCTCCGAAACGGTTCGATAGAATGTCGCAAATTTTGGTGTGAAAGGGCTCCCTATTCTTTGCTACAAACCCTCCAAATTTCGTGGTCCTAGCTTCCATAGTTTTTTTATGGCGAATTTTTGAATGTTTAAAGAATAGGCCAAAAATCGAACGGAAATTCCCTGCAGAAACTCCATTCGCGAATTTTAAAAATCGGAGATAGCCAAAATGTTGTTCTCGAAGAGTACATCTATTTAAAAAAAAAGTTTCTCTCTAGGCCCAATAGGACCCGACTTTCATAGGGTCAAAGTTCACGAATTTGACACATTTCGGCCGCAAGAATTCCCTATAAGCGTTGCATCGAATTTCAAACCGCTCACACAGCACTTCCCATTCGGACACATGAACAATCCCCCGCAAGCGTTTTCTCGTAGCTCAATTTTTGACCCCGGCGCAAGCGACCGAAATTTCGATGGGGTCACGGAAATGGTCACTGAAATGGGCCAAAATTTGACCCCCCATATCTCGGGCCCTAATTGTCCGATCGACTTGAAAGTTGAAACGTGGCCTAACAGGGTTTCGGCCTTCCTCCCCATGCTCCGCAGTCGCGGTTCACCATGGGGTGTCCCCCCTTTTCGCCGTAATGCTAAAACAAAAACTCGCGAATATCTCCGAAACGGTTCGATAGAATGTCGCAAATTTTGGTGTGAAAGGGCTCCCTATTTTTTCCTACAAACCCTCCAAATTTCGTGGTCCTAGCTTCCATAGTTTTTTTATGGCGAATTTTTGAATGTTTAAAGAATAGGCCAAAAATCGAACGGAAATTCCCTGCAGAAACTCCATTCGCGAATTTTAAAAATCGGAGATAGGCAAAATGTTGCTCTCGAAGAGTACATCTATTTAAAAAAAAAGTTTCTCTCTAGGCCCAATAGGACCCGACTTTCATCGGGTCAAAGTTCACGAATTTGACACATTTCGGCCGCGAGAATTCCCCATAAGCGTTGCACCGAATTTCAAACCGCTCACACAGCACTTCCCATTCGGACACATGAACAATCCCCCGCAAGCGTTTTCTCGTAGCTCAATTTTTGACCCCGGCGCAAGCGACCGAAATTTCGATGGGGTCACGGAAATGGTCACTGAAATGGGCCAAAAATTGAACCCCCATATCTCGGGCCCTAATTGTCCGATCGACTTGAAATTTGAAACGTGGCCTAACAGGGTTTCGGCCTTCCTCCCCGTGCTCTGCAGTCGTGGCTCACTATGGGGGGTCCCCCCCTTTTTGCCGTAATGCTAAAACAAAAACTCGCGAATATCTCCGAAACGGTTCGATAGAATGTCGCAGATTTTGGGGTGAAAGGGCTCCCTATTTTTTCCTACAAACCCTCCAAATTTCGTGGTCCTAGCTTCCATAGTTTTTTTATGGCGAATTTTTGAAGGTTTAAAGAATAGGCCAAAAATCGAACGGAAATTCCCTGCAGAAACTCCATTCGCGAATTTTAAAAATCGGAGATAGCCAAAATGTTGTTCTCGAAGAGTACATCTATTTAAAAAAAAAGTTTCTCTCTAGGCCCAATAGGACCCGACTTTCATAGGGTCAAAGTTCACGAATTTGACACATTTCGGCCGCAAGAATTCCCTATAAGCGTTGCATCGAATTTCAAACCGCTCACACAGCACTTCCCATTCGGAATCATGAACAATCCCCCGCAAGCGTTTTCTCGTAGCTCAATTTTTGACCCCGGCGCAAGCGACCGAAATTTCGATGGGGTCACGGAAATGGTCACTGAAATGGGCCAAAATTTGACCCCCCATATCTCGGGCCCTAATTGTCCGACCGACTTGAAAGTTGAAACGTGGCCTAACAGGGTTTCGGCCTTCCTCCCCATGCTCCGCAGTCGCGGTTCACCATGGGGGGTCCCCCCTTTTCGCCGTAATGCTAAAACAAAAACTCGCGAATATCTCCGAAACGGTTCGATAGAATGTCGCAAATTTTGGTGTGAAAGGGCTCCCTATTTTTTCCTACAAACCCTCCAAATTTCGTGGTCCTAGCTTCAATAGTTTTTTTATGGCGAATTTTTGAAGATTTAAAGAATAGGCCAAAAATCGAACGGAAATTCACTGCAGAAACTCCATTCGCGAATTTTAAAAATCGGAGATAGGCAAAATGTTGCTCTCGAAGAGTACATCTATTTAAAAAAAAAGTTTCTCTCTAGGCCCAATAGGACCCGACTTTCATCGGGTCAAAGTTCACGAATTTGACACATTTCGGCCGCGAGAATTCCCCATAAGCGTTGCACCGAATTTCAAACCGCTCACACAGCACTTCCCATTCGGACACATGAACAATCCCCCGCAAGCGTTTTCTCGTAGCTCAATTTTTGACCCCGGCGCAAGCGACCGAAATTTCGATGGGGTCACGGAAATGGTCACTGAAATGGGCCAAAAATTGAACCCCCATATCTCGGGCCCTAATTGTCCGATCGACTTGAAATTTGAAACGTGGCCTAACAGGGTTTCGTCCTTCCTCCCCGTGCTCTGCAGTCGTGGCTCACTATGGGGGGTCCCCCCCTTTTTGCCGTAATGCTAAAACAAAAACTCGCGAATATCTCCGAAACGGTTCGATAGAATGTCGCAAATTTTGGTGTGAAAGGGCTCCCTATTTTTTCCTACAAACCCTCCAAATTTCGTGGTCCTAGCTTCAATAGTTTTTTTATGGCGAATTTTTGAAGATTTAAAGAATAGGCCAAAAATCGAACGGAAATTCACTGCAGAAACTCCATTCGCGAATTTTAAAAATCCGAGATAGCCAAAATGTTGCTCTCGAAGAGTACATCTATTTAAAAAAAAAGTTTCTCTCCAGGCCCAATAGGACCCGACTTTCATAGGGTCAAAGTTCACGAATTTCACACATTTCGCCAAGAGAATTCCCTATAACCGTTGCACCGAATTTCAAACCGCTCACACAGCACTTCCCATTCGGACACATGAACAATCCCCCGCAAGCGTTTTCTCGTAGCTCAATTTTTGACC
The DNA here is from genome assembly GCF_044657685.1 of Stegodyphus dumicola. Taxonomy (NCBI): domain Eukaryota; kingdom Metazoa; phylum Arthropoda; class Arachnida; order Araneae; family Eresidae; genus Stegodyphus; species Stegodyphus dumicola. The sequence continues at coordinate 1,688,090 of NC_140768.1, forward strand.
CCGGCGCAAGCGACCGAAATTTCGATGGGGTCACGGAAATGGTGACTGAAATGGGCCAAACTCTGACCCCCCATATCTCGGGCCCTAATTGTCCGATCGACTTGAAATTTGAAACGTGGCCTAACAGGGTTTCGGCCTTCCTCCCCATGCTCCGCAGTCGCGGCTCACCATGGATTGTCCCCCCTTTTCGCCGTAATGCTAAAACAAAAACTCGCGAATACCTCCGAAACGGTTCGATAGAATGTCGCAAATTTTGGTGTGAAAGATCTCCCTATTTTTTCCTACAAACCCTCCAAATTTCGTGTTCCTAGCTTCCATAGTTTTTTTATGGCGAATTTTTGAATGTTTAAAGAATAGGCCAAAAATCGAACGGAAATTCCCTAGAGAAACTCCATTCGCGAATTTTAAAAATCCGAGATAGCCAAAATGCTGCTCTCGAAGAGTACATCTATTTAAAAAAAAAGTTTCTCTCTAGGCCCAATAGGACCCGACTTTCATAGGGTCAAAGTTCACGAATTTGACACATTTCGGCCGCGAGAATTCCCTATAAGCATTGCACCGAATTTCAAACCGCTCACACAGCACTTCCCATTCCGACACATGAACAATCCCCCGCAAGCGTTTTCTCGTAGCTCAATTTTTGACCCCGGCGCAAGCGACCGAAATTTCGATGGGGTCACGGAAATGGTAACTGAAATGGGCCAAACTTTCAACCCCCATATCTCGGGCCCTAATTGTCCGATCGACTTGAAATTTGAAACGTGGCCTAACAGGGTTTTGGCCTTCCTCCCCATGCTCCGCAGTCGCGGCTCACTATGGGTTTCCCCCCTTTTTGCCGTAATGCTAAACAAAAACTCGCGAATATCTCCGAAACGGTTCGATAGAATGTCGCAAATTTTGGTGTGAAAGGGCTCCCTATTTTTTCCTACAAACCCTCCAAATTTCGTGGTCCTAGCTTCAATAGTTTTTTTATGGCGAATTTTTGAATATTTAAAGAATAGGCCAAAAATCGAACGGAAATTCACTGCAGAAACTCCATTCGCGAATTTTAAAAATCGGAGATAGGCAAAATGTTGCTCTCGAAGAGTACATCTATTTAAAAAAAAAGTTTCTCTCTAGGCCCAATAGGACCCGACTTTCATCGGGTCAAAGTTCACGAATTTGACACATTTCGGCCGCGAGAATTCCCCATAAGCGTTGCACCGAATTTCAAACCGCTCACACAGCACTTCCCATTCGGACACATGAACAATCCCCCGCAAGCGTTTTCTCGTAGCTCAATTTTTGACCCCGGCGCAAGCGACCGAAATTTCGATGGGGTCACGGAAATGGTCACTGAAATGGGCCAAAAATTGAACCCCCATATCTCGGGCCCTAATTGTCCGATCGACTTGAAATTTGAAACGTGGCCTAACAGGGTTTCGGCCTTCCTCCCCGTGCTCTGCAGTCGTGGCTCACTATGGGGGGTCCCCCCCTTTTTGCCGTAATGCTAAAACAAAAACTCGCGAATATCTCCGAAACGGTTCGATAGAATGTCGCAAATTTTGGTGTGAAAGGGCTCCCTATTTTTTCCTACAAACCCTCCAAATTTCGTGGTCCTAGCTTCAATAGTTTTTTTATGGCGAATTTTTGAAGATTTAAAGAATAGGCCAAAAATCGAACGGAAATTCACTGCAGAAACTCCATTCGCGAATTTTAAAAATCCGAGATAGCCAAAATGTTGCTCTCGAAGAGTACATCTATTTAAAAAAAAAGTTTCTCTCCAGGCCCAATAGGACCCGACTTTCATAGGGTCAAAGTTCACGAATTTCACACATTTCGCCAAGAGAATTCCCTATAACCGTTGCACCGAATTTCAAACCGCTCACACAGCACTTCCCATTCGGACACATGAACAATCCCCCGCAAGCGTTTTCTCGTAGCTCAATTTTTGACCCCGGCGCAAGCGACCGAAATTTCGATGGGGTCACGGAAATGGTGACTGAAATGGGCCAAACTCTGACCCCCCATATCTCGGGCCCTAATTGTCCGATCGACTTGAAATTTGAAACGTGGCCTAACAGGGTTTCGGCCTTCCTCCCCATGCTCCGCAGTCGCGGCTCACCATGGATTGTCCCCCCTTTTCGCCGTAATGCTAAAACAAAAACTCGCGAATATCTCCGAAACGGTTCGATAGAATGTCGCAAATTTTGGTGTGAAAGATCTCCCTATTTTTTCCTACAAACCCTCCAAATTTCGTGTTCCTAGCTTCCATAGTTTTTTTATGGCGAATTTTTGAATGTTTAAAGAATAGGCCAAAAATCGAACGGAAATTCCCTAGAGAAACTCCATTCGCGAATTTTAAAAATCCGAGATAGCCAAAATGCTGCTCTCGAAGAGTACATCTATTTAAAAAAAAAGTTTCTCTCTAGGCCCAATAAGACCCGACTTTCATAGGGTCAAAGTTCACGAATTTGACACATTTCGGCCGCGAGAATTCCCTATAAGCATTGCACCGAATTTCAAACCGCTCACACAGCACTTCCCATTCCGACACATGAACAATCCCCCGCAAGCGTTTTCTCGTAGCTCAATTTTTGACCCCGGCGCAAGCGACCGAAATTTCGATGGGGTCACGGAAATGGTAACTGAAATGGGCCAAACTTTCAACCCCCATATCTCGGGCCCTAATTGTCCGATCGACTTGAAATTTGAAACGTGGCCTAACAGGGTTTTGGCCTTCCTCCCCATGCTCCGCAGTCGCGGCTCACTATGGGTTTCCCCCCTTTTTGCCGTAATGCTAAACAAAAACTCGCGAATATCTCCGAAACGGTTCGATAGAATGTCGCAGATTTTGGTGTGAAAGGGCTCCCTATTTTTTCCTACAAACCCTCCAAATTTCGTGGTCCTAGCTTCCATAGTTTTTTTATGGCGAATTTTTGAAGGTTTAAAGAATAGGCCAAAAATCGAACGGAAATTCCCTGCAGAAACTCCATTCGCGAATTTTAAAAATCGGAGATAGCCAAAATGTTGTTCTCGAAGAGTACATCTATTTAAAAAAAAAGTTTCTCTCTAGGCCCAATAGGACCCGACTTTCATAGGGTCAAAGTTCACGAATTTAACACATTTCGGCCGCAAGAATTCCCTATAAGCGTTGCATCGAATTTCAAACCGCTCACACAGCACTTCCCATTCGGACACATGAACAATCCCCCGCAAGCGTTTTCTCGTAGCTCAATTTTTGACCCCGGCGCAAGCGACCGAAATTTCGATGGGGTCACGGAAATGGTCACTGAAATGGGCCAAATTTTGACACCCTATATCTCGGGCCCTAATTGTCCGATCGACTTGAAATTTGAAACGTGGCCTAACAGGGTTTCGGCCTTCCTCCCCATGCTCCGCAGTCGCGGCTCACCATGGATTGTCCCCCCTTTTCGCCGTAATGCTAAAACAAAAACTCGCGAATATCTCCGAAACGGTTCGATAGAATGTCGCAAATTTTGGTGTGAAAGATCTCCCTATTTTTTCCTACAAACCCTCCAAATTTCGTGTTCCTAGCTTCCATAGTTTTTTTATGGCGAATTTTTGAATGTTTAAAGAATAGGCCAAAAATCGAACGGAAATTCCCTAGAGAAACTCCATTCGCGAATTTTAAAAATCCGAGATAGCCAAAATGCTGCTCTCGAAGAGTACATCTATTTAAAAAAAAAGTTTCTCTCTAGGCCCAATAGGACCCGACTTTCATAGGGTCAAAGTTCACGAATTTGACACATTTCGGCCGCGAGAATTCCCTATAAGCATTGCACCGAATTTCAAAACGCTCACACAGCACTTCCCATTCCGACACATGAACAATCCCCCGCAAGCGTTTTCTCGTAGCTCAATTTTTGACCCCGGCGCAAGCGACCGAAATTTCGATGGGGTCACGGAAATGGTAACTGAAATGGGCCAAACTTTGAACCCCCATATCTCGGGCCCTAATTGTCCGATCGACTTGAAATTTGAAACGTGGCCTAACAGGGTTTTGGCCTTCCTCCCCATGCTCCGCAGTCGCGGCTCACTATGGGGGTCCCCCCTTTTTGCCGTAATGCTAAACAAAAACTCGCGAATATCTCCGAAACGGTTCGATAGAATGTCGCAGATTTTGGTGTGAAAGGGCTCCCTATTTTTTCCTACAAACCCTCCAAATTTCGTGGTCCTAGCTTCCATAGTTTTTTTATGGCGAATTTTTGAAGGTTTAAAGAATAGGCCAAAAATCGAACGGAAATTCCCTGCAGAAACTCCATTCGCGAATTTTAAAAATCGGAGATAGCCAAAATGTTGTTCTCGAAGAGTACATCTATTTAAAAAAAAAGTTTCTCTCTAGGCCCAATAGGACCCGACTTTCATAGGGTCAAAGTTCACGAATTTGACACATTTCGGCCGCAAGAATTCCCTATAAGCGTTGCATCGAATTTCAAACCGCTCACACAGCACTTCCCATTCGGAATCATGAACAATCCCCCGCAAGCGTTTTCTCGTAGCTCAATTTTTGACCCCGGCGCAAGCGACCGAAATTTCGATGGGGTCACGGAAATGGTCACTGAAATGGGCCAAAATTTGACCCCCCATATCTCGGGCCCTAATTGTCCGATCGACTTGAAAGTTGAAACGTGGCCTAACAGGGTTTCGGCCTTCCTCCCCATGCTCCGCAGTCGCGGTTCACCATGGGGGGTCCCCCCTTTTCGCCGTAATGCTAAAACAAAAACTCGCGAATATCTCCGAAACGGTTCGATAGAATGTCGCAAATTTTGGTGTGAAAGGGCTCCCTATTTTTTCCTACAAACCCTCCAAATTTCGTGGTCCTAGCTTCAATAGTTTTTTTATGGCGAATTTTTGAAGATTTAAAGAATAGGCCAAAAATCGAACGGAAATTCACTGCAGAAACTCCATTCGCGAATTTTAAAAATCCGAGATAGCCAAAATGTTCCTCTCGAAGAGTACATCTATTTAAAAAAAAAGTTTCTCTCCAGGCCCAATAGGACCCGACTTTCATAGGGTCAAAATTCACGAATTTCACACATTTCGCCAAGAGAATTCCCTATAACCGTTGCACCGAATTTCAAACCGCTCACAAAGCACTTCCCATTCGGACACATGAACAATCCCCCGCAAGCGTTTTCTCGTAGCTCAAATTTTGATCCCGGCGCAAGCGACCGAAATTTCGATGGGGTCACGGAAATGGTCACTGAAATGGGCCAAATTTTGACCCCCTATATCTCGGGCCCTAATTGTCCGATCGACTTGAAATTTGAAACGTGGCCTAACAGGGTTTCGGCCTTCCTCCCCATGCTCCGCAGTCGCGGCTCACCATGGGGGGTCCCCCCCTTTTCGCCCTAATGCTAAAACAAAAAGTCGCGAATATCTCCGAAACGGTTCGATAGAATGTCGCAAATTTTGATGTGAAACGGCTCCCTATTTTTTGCTACAAACCCTCCAAATTTCGTGGTCCTAGCTTCCATAGTTTTTTTATGGCGAATTTTTGAAGGTTTAAAGAATAGGCCAAAAATCGAACGGAAATTCCCTGCAGAAACTCCATTCGCGAATTTTAAAAATCGGAGATAGCCAAAATGTTGTTCTCGAAGAGTACATCTATTTAAAAAAAAAGTTTCTCTCTAGGCCCAATAGGACCCGACTTTCATAGGGTCAAAGTTCACGAATTTGACACATTTCGGCCGCAAGAATTCCCTATAAGCGTTGCATCGAATTTCAAACCGCTCACACAGCACTTCCCATTCGGACACATGAACAATCCCCCGCAAGCGTTTTCTCGTAGCTCAATTTTTGACCCCGGCGCAAGCGACCGAAATTTCGATGGGGTCACGGAAATGGTCACTGAAATGGGCCAAAATTTGACCCCCCATATCTCGGGCCCTAATTGTCCGATCGACTTGAAAGTTGAAACGTGGCCTAACAGGGTTTCGGCCTTCCTCCCCATGCTCCGCAGTCGCGGTTCACCATGGGGGGTCCCCCCCTTTTCGCCGTAATGTTAAAACAAAAACTCGCGAATATCTCCGAAACGGTTCGATAGAATGTCGCAAATTTTGGTGTGAAAGGGCTCCCTATTTTTTCCTACAAACCCTCCAAATTTCGTGGTCCTAGCTTCCATAGTTTTTTTATGGCGAATTTTTGAATGTTTAAAGAATAGGCAAAAAATCGAACGGAAATTCCCTGCAGAAACTCCATTCGCGAATTTTAAAAATCGGAGATATGCAAAATGTTGCTCTCGAAGAGTACATCTATTTAAAAAAAAAGTTTCTCTCTAGGCCCAATAGGACCCGACTTTCATCGGGTCAAAGTTCACGAATTTGACACATTTCGGCCGCGAGAATTCCCCATAAGCGTTGCACCGAATTTCAAACCGCTCACACAGCACTTCCCATTCGGAATCATGAACAATCCCCCGCAAGCGTTTTCTCGTAGCTCAATTTTTGACCCCGGCGCAAGCGACCGAAATTTCGATGGGGTCACGGAAATGGTCACTGAAATGGGCCAAAATTTGACCCCCCATATCTCGGGCCCTAATTGTCCGATCGACTTGAAAGTTGAAACGTGGCCTAACAGGGTTTCGGCCTTCCTCCCCATGCTCCGCAGTCGCGGTTCACCATGGGGGGTCCCCCCTTTTCGCCGTAATGCTAAAACAAAAACTCGCGAATATCTCCGAAACGGTTCGATAGAATGTCGCAAATTTTGGTGTGAAAGGGCTCCCTATTTTTTCCTACAAACCCTCCAAATTTCGTGGCCCTAGCTTCCATAGTTTTTTTATGGCGAATTTTTGAATGTTTAAAGAATAGGCAAAAAATCGAACGGAAATTCCCTGCAGAAACTCCATTCGCGAATTTTAAAAATCGGAGATAGGCAAAATGTTGCTCTCGAAGAGTACATCTATTTAAAAAAAAAGTTTCTCTCTAGGCCCAATAGGACCCGACTTTCATAGGGTCAAAGTTCACGAATTTGACACATTTCGGCCGCGAGAATTCCCCATAAGCGTTGCACCGAATTTCAAACCGCTCACACAGCACTTCCCATTCGGACACATGAACAATCCCCCGCAAGCGTTTTCTCGTAGCTCAATTTTTGACCCCGGCGCAAGCGACCGAAATTTCGATGGGGTCACGGAAATGGTCACTGAAATGGGCCAAAAATTGAAACCCCATATCTCGGGCCCTAATTGTCCGATCGACTTGAAATTTGAAACGTGGCCTAACAGGATTTCGGCCTTCCTCCCCGTGCTCTGCAGTCGCGGCTCACCATGGGGGGTCCCCCCCTTTTCGCCGTAATGCTAAAACAAAAACTCGCGAATATCTCCGAAACGGTTCGATAGAATGTCGCAAATTTTGGTGTGAAAGGGCTCCCTATTTTTTCCTACAAACCGTCCAAATTTCGTGGTCCTAGCTTCAATAGTTTTTTTATGGCGAATTTTTGAAGATTTAAAGAATAGGCCAAAAATCGAACTGAAATTCCCTGCAGAAACTCTGTTCGCGAATTTTAAAAATCCGAGATAGCCAAAATGTTGCTCTCGAAGAGTACATCTATTTAAAAAAAAGTTTCTCTCCAGGCCCAATAGGACCCGACTTTCATAGGGTCAAAGTTCACGAATTTCACACATTTCGCCAAGAGAATTCCCTATAAGCGTTTCACCGAATTTCAAACCGCTCGCACAGCACTTCCCATTCGGACACATGAACAATCTCCCGCAAGCGTTTTCTCGTAGCTCAATTTTTGACCCCGGCGCAAGCGACCGAAATTTCGATGAGGTCACGGAAATGGTCACTGAAATGGGCCAAAAATTGAACCCCCATATCTCGCGCCCTAATTGTCCGATCGACTTGAAATTTGAAACGTGGCCTAACAGGGTTTCGGCCTTCCTTCCCATGCTCCGCAGTCGCGGCTCACTATGGGGGGTCCCCCCCTTTTCGCCGTAAATCTAAAACAAAAACTCGCAAATATCTCCGAAACGGTTCGATAGAATGTCGCAAATTTTGGTGTGAAAGGGCTTCCTATTTTTTCCTACAAACCCTCCAAATTTCGTGATCCTAGCTTCCATAGTTTTTTTATGGCGAATTTTTGAATGTTTAAAGAATAGGCCAAAAATCGAACTGAAATTCCCTGCAGAAACTCTGTTCGCGAATTTTAAAAATCCGAGATAGCCAAAATGTTGCTCTCGAAGAGTACATCTATTTAAAAAAAAGTTTCTCTCTAGGCCCAATAGGACCCGACTTTCATAGGGTCAAAGTTCACGAATTTCTCACATTTCGGCCGCGAGAATTCCCTATAAGCGTTGCACCGAATTTCAAACCGCTCACACAGCACTTCCCATTCGGACACATGAACAATCCCCCGCAAGCGTTTTCTCGTAGCTCAATTTTTGACCCGGCGCAAGCGACCGAAATTTCGATGGGGTCACGGAAATGGGCCAAACTTTGACCCCCCATATCTCGGGCCCTAATTGTCCGATCGACTTGAAATTTGAAACGTGGCCTAACAGGGTTTCGGCCTGCCTCCCCATGCACCGCAGTGGCGGCTCACCATGGGTTTCCCCCCCTTTTCGCCGTAATGCTAAAACAAAAACTCGCGAATATCTCCGAAACGGTTCGATAGAATGTCGCAAATTTTGGTTTGAAAGGGCTCCCTATTTTTTCCTACAAACCTTCCAAATTTCGTGGTCCTAGCTTCAATAGTTTTTTTATGGTGAATTTTTGAATGTTTAAAGAATAGGCCAAAAATCGAACGGAAATTCCCTGCAGAAACTCCATTCGCGAATTTTAAAAATCCGAGATAGCCAAAATGTTGCTCTCGAAGACTACATCAATTTAAAAAAAAGTTTCTCTCTAGGCCCAATAGGACCCGACTTTCATAGGGTCAAAGTTCACGAATTTGACACATTTCGGCCGCGAGAATTCCCTATAAGCGTTGCACCGAATTTCAAACCGCTCACACAGCACTTCCCATTCGGACACATGAACAATCCCCCGCAAGCGTTTTCTCGTAGCTCAATTTTTGACCCCGGCGCAAGCGACCGAAATTTCGATGGGGTCACGGAAATGGTCACTGAAATGGGCCAAAATTTGACCCCCCATATCTCGGGCCCTAATTGTCCGATCGACTTGAAATTTGAAACGTGGCCTAACAGGGTTTCGGCCTTCCTCCCCATGCTCCGCAGTCGCGGCTCACCATGGGGGGTCCCCACTTTTCGCCGTAATGCTAAAACAAAAACTCGCGAATATCTCCGAAACGGTTCGATAGAATGTCGCAAATTTTGGTGTGAAAGGGCTCCCTATTTTTTCCTACAAACCCTCCAAATTTCGTGTTCCTACCTTCCATAGTTTTTTTATGCCGAATTTTTGAATGTTTAAAGAATAGGCCAAAAATCGAACGGAAATTCCCTGCAGAAACTCCATTCGCGAATTTTAAAAATCCGAGATAGCCAAAATGTTGCTCTCGAAGAGTACATCTATTTAAAAAAAAAGTTTCTCTCTAGGCCCAATAGGACCCGACTTTCATAGGGTCAAATTTCACGAATTTGACATATTTCAGCCGCGAGAATTCCCTATAAGCGTTTCACCGAATTTCAAACCGCTCACACAGCACTTCCCATTCGGACACATGAACAATCCCCCGCAAGCGTTTTCTCGTAGCTCAATTTTTGACCCCGGCGCAAGCGACCGAAATTTCGATGGGGTCACGGAAGTGGGCCAAACTTTGACCCCCCATATCTCGGTGCCTAATTGTCCGATCGACTTGAAATTTGAAACGTGGCCTAATAGGGTTTCGGCCTTCCTCCCCATGCTCCGCAGTGGCGGCTCACCATGGGTTTCCCCCCCTTTTCGCCGTAATGCTAAAACAAAAACTCGCGAATATCTCCGAAACGGTTCGATAGAATGTCGCAAATTCTGGTTTGAAAGGGCTCCCTATTTTTTCCTACAAACCTTCCAAATTTCGTGGTCCTAGCTTCAATAGTTTTTTTTATGGTGAATTTTTGAATGTTTAAAGAATAGGCCAAAAATCGAACGGAAATTCCCTGCAGAAACTCCATTCGCGAATTTTAAAAATCCGAGATAGCCAAAATGTTGCTCTCGAAGAGTACATCAATTTAAAAAAAAGTTTCTCTCCAGGCCCAATAGGACCCGACTTTCATAGGGTCAAAGTTCACGAATTTGACACATTTCGGCCGCGAGAATTCCCTATAAGCGTTGCACCGAATTTCAAACCGCTCACACAGCACTTCCCATTCGGACACATGAACAATCCCCCGCAAGCGTTTTCTTGTAGCTCAATTTTTGACCCCGGCGCAAGCGACCGAATTTTCGATGGGGTCACGGAAATGGTCACTGAAATGGGCCAAAATTTGACCCCCCATATCTCGGGCCCTAATTGTCCGATCGACTTGAAAGTTGAAACGTGGCCTAACAGGGTTTCGGCTTTCCTCCCCATGCTCCGCAGTCGCGGCTCACCATGGGGGGTCCCCCCTTTTCGCCGTAATGCTAAAACAAAAACTCGCGAATATCTCCGAAACGGTTCGATAGAATGTCGCAAATTTTGGTGTGAAAGGGCTCCCTATTTTTTCCTACAAACCCTCCAAATTTGGTGGTCCTAGCTTCCATAGTTTTTTTTTTTTGGCGAATTTTTGAATGTTTAAAAAATACGCAAAAATCGAACGGAAATTCCCTACAGAAACTCCATTCGCGAATTTTAAAAATCCGAGATAGCCAAAATATTGCTCTCGAAGAGTACATCAATTTAAAAAAAAGTTTCTCTCTAGGCCCAATAGGACCCGACTTTCATAGGGTCAAAGTTCACGAATTTCACACATTTCGGCCGCGAGAATTCCCTATAAGCGTTTCACCGAATTTCAAACCGCTCGCACAGCACTTCCCATTCGGACACATGAACAATCCCCCGCAAGCGTTTTTCTCGTAGCTCAATTTTTGACCCCGGCGCAAGCGACCGAAATTTCGATGGGGTCACGGAAATGGTCACTGAAATGGGCCAAAAATTGAACCCCCATATCTCGGGCCCTAATTGTCCGATCTACTTGAAATTTGAAACGTGGCCTAACAGGATTTCGGCCTTCCTTCCCATGCTCCGCAGTCGCGGCTCACTATGGGGGGTCCCCCCCTTTTCGCCGTAAAGCTAAAACAAAAACTCGCAAATATCTCCGAAACGGTTCGATAGAATGTCGCAAATTTTGGTGTGAAAGATCTCCCTATTTTTTCCTACAAACCCTCCAAATTTCGTGGTCCTAGCTTCCATAGTTTTTTTATGGCGAATTTTTGAAGGTTTAAAGAATAGGCCAAAAATCGAACGGAAATTCCCTGCAGAAACTCCGTTCGCGAATTTTAAAAATCCGAGATAGCCAAAATGCTGCTCTCGAAGAGTACATCTACTTAAAAAAAAGTTTCTCTCTAGGCCCAATAGGACCCGACTTTCATAGGGTCAAAGTTCACGAATTTGACACATTTCGGCCGCGAGAATTCCCTATAAGCGTTGCACCGAATTTCAAACCGCTCACACAGCACTTCCCATTCGGACACATGAACAATCCCCCGCAAGCGTTTTCTTGTAGCTCAATTTTTGACCCCGGCGCAAGCGACCGAAATTTCGATGGGGTCACGGAAATGGTCACTGAAATGGGCCAAAATTTGACCCCCCATATCTCGGGCCCTAATTGTCCGATCGACTTGAAAGTTGAAACGTGGCCTAACAGGGTTTCGGCTTTCCTCCCCATGCTCCGCAGTCGCGGCTCACCATGGGGGGTCCCCCCCCTTTTCGCCGTAATGCTAAAACAAAAACTCGCGAATATCTCCGAAACGGTTCGATAGAATGTCGCAAATTTTGGGTGTGAAAGGGCTCCCTATTTTTTCCTACAAACCCTCCAAATTTGGTGGTCCTAGCTTCCATAGTTTTTTTTTTTGGCGAATTTTTGAATGTTTAAAAAATACGCAAAAATCGAACGGAAATTCCCTACAGAAACTCCATTCGCGAATTTTAAAAATCCGAGATAGCCAAAATGTTGCTCTCGAAGAGTACATCAATTTAAAAAAAAGTTTCTCTCTAGGCCCAATAGGACCCGACTTTCATAGGGTCAAAGTTCACGAATTTGACACATTTCTGCCGCGAGAATTCCCTATAAGCGTTGCACCGAATTTCAAACCGCTCACACAGCACTTCCCATTCCGACACATGAACAATCCCCCGCAAGCGTTTTCTCGTAGCTCAATTTTTCACCCCGGCGCAAGCGACCGAAATTTCGATGGGGTCACGGAAATGGTCACTGAAATGGGCCAAATTTTGACCCCCTATATCTAGGGCCCTAATTGTCCGATCGACTTGAAATTTGAAACGTGGCCTAACAGGGTTTCGGCCTTCCTCCCCATGCTCCGCAGTCGCGGCTCACCATGGGGGGTCCCCCCCTTTTCGCCCTAATGCTAAAACAAAAACTCGCGAATATCTCCGAAACAGTTCGATAGAATGTCGCAAATTTTGGTGTGAAAGGGCTCCCTATTTTTTCCTACAAACCCTCCAAATTTCGTGGTCCTAGCTTCAATAGTTTTTTTATGGCGAATTTTTGAATGTTTAAAGAATAGGCCAAAAATCGAACGGAAATTCCCTGCAGAAACTCCATTCGCGAATTTTAAAAATCCGAGATAGCCAAAATGTTGCTCTCGAAGAGTACATCTATTTAAAAAAAAAGTTTCTCTCTAGGCCCAATAGGACCCGACTTTCATAGGGTCAAAGTTCACGAATTTCACACATTTCGGCCGCGAGAATTCCCTATAAGCGTTTCACCGAATTTCAAACCGCTCGCACAGCACTTCCCATTTGGACACATGAACAATCCCCCGCAAGCGTTTTCTCGTAGCTCAATTTTTGACCCCGGCGCAAGCGACCGAAATTTCGATGGGGTCACGGAAATGGTCACTGAAATGGGCCAAAATTGAACCCCCATATCTCGGGCCCTAATTGTCCGATCGACTTGAAATTTGAAACGTGGCCTAACAGGGTTTCGGCCTTCCTTCCCATGCTCCGCAGTCGCGGCTCACTATGGGGGGTCCCCCCCTTTTCGCCGTAAAGCTAAAACAAAAACTCGCAAATATCTCCGAAACGGTTCGATAGAATGTCGCAAATTTTGGTGTGAAAGATCTCCCTATTTTTTCCTACAAACCCTCCAAATTTCGTGGTCCTAGCTTCCATAGTTTTTTTATGGCGAATTTTTGAAGGTTTAAAGAATAGGCCAAAAATCGAACGGAAATTCCCTGCAGAAACTCCGTTCGCGAATTTTAAAAATCCGAGATAGCCAAAATGCTGCTCTCGAAGAGTACATCTACTTAAAAAAAAGTTTCTCTCTAGGCCCAATAGGACCCGACTTTCATAGGGTCAAAGTTCACGAATTTGACACATTTCGGCCGCGAGAATTCCCTATAACCGTTGCACCGAATTTCAAACCGCTCACACAGCACTTCCCATTCCGACACATGAACAATCCCCCGCAAGCGTTTTCTCGTAGCTCAATTTTTGACCCCGGCGCAAGCGACCGAAATTTCGATGGGGTCACGGAAATGGTCACTGAAATGGGCCAAATTTTGACCCCCCATATCTCGGGCCCTAATTGTCCGATCGACTTGAAATTTGGAACGTGGCCTAACAGTGTTTCGGCCTTCCTCCCCATGCTCGCCAATCGCGGCTCACCATGAGGGGTCCGCCCCTTTTCGCCGTAATGTTAAAACAAAAACTCGCGAATATCTCCCAAACGGTTCAATAGAATGTCGCAAATTTTGGTGTGAAAGGGCTCCCTATTTTTACCTACAAACCCTCCAAATTTGGTGGTCCTAGCTTTCATAGTTTTTTTTTTTTGGCGAATTTTTGAATGTTTAAAAAATAGGCAAAAAATCGAACGGAAATTCCCTACAGAAACTCCATTCGCGAATTTTAAAAATCCGAGATAGCCAAAATGTTGCTCTCGAAGAGTACATCAATTTAAAAAAAAAAGTTTCTGTGTAGGCCCAATAGGACCCGACTTTCATAGGGTCAAAGTTCACGAATTTCACACATTTCGGCCGCGAGAATTCCCTATAAGCGTTGCACCGAATTTCAAACCGCTCACACAGCACTTCCCATTCGGACACATGAACAATCCTCCGCAAGCGTTTTCTCGTAGCTCAATTTTTGACCCCGGCGCAAGCGACCGAAATTTCGATGGGGTCACGGAAATGGGCCAAACTTTGACCCCCCATATCTCGGGCCCTAATTGTCCGATCGACTTGAAATTTGAAACGTGGCCTAACAGTGTTTCGGCCTTCCTCCCCATGCTCGCCAATCGCGGCTCACCATGAGGGGTCCGCCCCTTTTTGCCGTAATGCTAAACAAAAACTCGCGAATATCTCCGAAACGGTTCGAAAGAATGTCGCAAATTTTGGTGTGAAAGGGCTCCCTGTTTTTTCCTACAAACCCTCCAAATTTCGTGGTCCTAGCTTCCATAGTTTTTTTATGGCGAATTTTTGAATGTTTAAAGAATAGGCCAAAAATCGAACGGAAATTCCCTGCAGAAACTCCATTCGCGAATTTTAAAAATCGGAGATAGCCAAAATGTTGTTCTCGAAGAGTACATCTATTTAAAAAAAAGTTTCTCTCAAGGCCCAATAGGACCCGACTTTCATAGGGTCAAAGTTCACGAATTTGACACATTTCGGCCGCGAGAATTCCCTATAAGCGTTTCACCGAATTTCAAACCGCTCACACAGCACTTCCCATTCGGACACATGAACAATCCCCCGCAAGCGTTTTCTCGTAGCTCAATTTTTGACCCCGGCGCAAGCGACCGAAATTTCGATGGGGTCACGGAAATGGTCACTGAAATGGGCCAAATTTTGACCCCCCATATCTCGGGCCCTAATTGTCCGATCGACTTGAAAGTTGAAACGTGGCCTAACAGGGTTTCGGCCTTCCTCCCCATGCTCCGCAGTCGCGGCTCACCATGGGGGGTCCCCCCCTTTTCGCCGTAATGCTAAAACAAAAACTCGCGAATATCTCCGAAACGGTTCGATAGAATGTCGCAAATTTTGGTGTGAAAGGGCTCCCTATTTTTTCCTACAAACGCTCCAAATTTCGTGGTCCTAGCTTCAATAGTTTTTTTTATGGCGAATTTTTGAATGTTTAAAGAATAGGCCAAAAATCGAACGGAAATTCCCTGCAGAAACTCCATTCGCGAATTTTAAAAATCCGAGATAGCCAAAATGTTGCTCTCGAAGAGTACATCTATTTAAAAAAAAAAGTTTCTCTCTAGGCCCAATAGGACCCGACTTTCATAGGGTCAAAGTTCACGAATTTGACACATTTCGGCCGCGAGAATTCCCTATAAGCGTTTCACCGAATTTCAAACCGCTCGCACAGCACTTCCCATTCGGACACATGAACAATCCCCCGCAAGCGTTTTCTCGTAGCTCAATTTTTGACCCCGGCGCAAGCGACCGAAATTTCGATGGGGTCACGGAAATGGTCACTGAAATGGGCCAAAAATTGAACCCCCATATCTCGGGCCCTAATTGTCCGATCGACTTGAAATTTGAAACGTGGCCTAACAGGGTTTCGGCCTTCCTTCCCATGCTCCGCAGTCGCGGCTCACCATGGGGGGTCCCCCCCTTTTCGCCGTAAAGCTAAAACAAAAACTAGCAAATATCTCCGAAACGGTTCGATAGAATGTCGCAAATTTTGGTGTGTAAGATCTCCCTATTTTTTCCTACAAACCCTCCAAATTTCGTGGTCCTAGCTTCCATAGTTTTTTTATGGCGAATTTTTGAAGGTTTAAAGAATAGGCCAAAAATCGAACTCCGTTCCCTGCAGAAACTCCGTTCGCGAATTTTAAAAATCCGAGATAGCCAAAATGCTGCTCTCGAAGAGTACATCTACTTAAAAAAAAGTTTCTCTCTAGGCCCAATAGGACCCGACTTTCATAGGGTCAAATTTCACGAATTTGACACATTTCTGCCGCGAGAATTCCCTATAAGCGTTGCACCGAATTTCAAACCGCTCACACAGCACTTCCCATTCCGACACATGAACAATCCCCCGCAAGCGTTTTCTCGTAGCTCAATTTTTCACCCCGGCGCAAGCGAACGAAATTTCGATGGGGTCACGGAAATGGTCACTGAAATGGGCCAAATTTTGACCCCCTATATCTAGGGCCCTAATTGTCCGATCGACTTGAAATTTGAAACGTGGCCTAACAGGGTTTCGGCCTTCCTCCCCATGCTCCGCAGTCGCGGCTCACCATGGGGGGTCCCCCCCTTTTCGCCCTAATACTAAAACAAAAACTCGCGAATATCTCCGAAACAGTTCGATAGAACGTCGCAAATTTTGGTGTGAAAGGGCTCCCTATTTTTTCCTACAAACCCTCCAAATTTCGTGGTCCTAGCTTCAATAGTTTTTTTATGGCGAATTTTTGAATGTTTAAAGAATAGGCCAAAAATCGAACGGAAATTCCCTGCAGAAACTCCATTCGCGAATTTTAAAAATCCGAGATAGCCAAAATGTTGCTCTCGAAGAGTACATCTATTTAAAAAAAAAGTTTCTCTCTAGGCCCAATAGGACCCGACTTTCATAGGGTCAAAGTTCACGAATTTCACACATTTCGGCCGCGAGAATTCCCTATAAGCGTTTCACCGAATTTCAAACCGCTCGCACAGCACTTCCCATTCGGACACATGAACAATCCCCCGCAAGCGTTTTCTCGTAGCTCAATTTTTGACCCCGGCGCAAGCGACCGAAATTTCGATGGGGTCACGGAAATGGTCACTGAAATGGGCCAAAAATTGAACCCCCATATCTCGGGCCCTAATTGTCCGATCGACTTGAAATTTGAAACGTGGCCTAACAGGGTTTCGGCCTTCCTTCCCATGCTCCGCAGTCGCGGCTCACTATGGGGGGTCCCCCCCTTTTCGCCGTAAAGCTAAAACAAAAACTCGCAAATATCTCCGAAACGGTTCGATAGAATGTCGCAAATTTTGGTGTGAAAGATCTCCCTATTTTTTCCTACAAACCCTCCAAATTTCGTGGTCCTAGCTTCCATAGTTTTTTTATGGCGAATTTTTGAAGGTTTAAAGAATAGGCCAAAAATCGAACGGAAATTCCCTGCAGAAACTCCGTTCGCGAATTTTAAAAATCCGAGATAGCCAAAATGCTGCTCTCGAAGAGTACATCAATTTAAAAAAAAAGTTTCTGTGTAGGCCCAATAGGACCCGACTTTCATAGGGTCAAATTTCACGAATTTCACACATTTCGGCCGCGAGAATTCCCTATAAGCTTTGCACCGAATTTCAAACCGCTCACACAGCACTTCCCATTCGGACACATGAACAATCCTCCGCAAGCGTTTTCTCGTAGCTCAATTTTTGACCCCGGCGCAAGCGACCGAAATTTCGATGGGGTCACGGAAATGGTGACTGAAATGGGCCAAACTTTGAACCCCCATATCTCGGGCCCTAATTGTCCGATCGACTTGAAATTTGAAACGTGGCCTAACAGGGTTTCGGCCTTCCTCCCCATGCTCCGCAGTCACGGCTCACTATGGGGGTCCCCCCTTTTTGCCGTAATGCTAAACAAAAACTCGCGAATATCTCCGAAACGGTTCGATAGAATGTCGCAAATTTTGGTGTGAAAGATCTCCCTATTTTTTCCTACAAACCCTCCAAATTTCGTGGTCCTAGCTTCCATAGTTTTTTTATGGCGAATTTTTGAAGGTTTAAAGAATAGGCCAAAAATCGAACGGAAATTCCCTGCAGAAACTCCGTTCGCGAATTTTAAAAATCCGAGATAGCCAAAATGCTGCTCTCGAAGAGTACATCTACTTAAAAAAAAGTTTCTCTCTAGGCCCAATAGGACCCGACTTTCATAGGGTCAAAGTTCACGAATTTGACACATTTCGGCCGCGAGAATTCCCTATAACCGTTGCACCGAATTTCAAACCGCTCACACAGCACTTCCCATTCCGACACATGAACAATCCCCCGCAAGCGTTTTCTCGTAGCTCAATTTTTGACCCCGGCGCAAGCGACCGAAATTTCGATGGGGTCACGGAAATGGTCACTGAAATGGGCCAAATTTTGACCCCCCATATCTCGGGCCCTAATTGTCCGATCGACTTGAAATTTGAAACGTGGCCTAACAGTGTTTCGGCCTTCCTCCCCATGCTCGCCAATCGCGGCTCACCATGAGGGGTCCGCCCCTTTTCGCCGTAATGTTAAAACAAAAACTCGCGAATATCTCCCAAACGGTTCAATAGAATGTCGCAAATTTTGGTGTGAAAGGGCTCCCTATCTTTACCTACAAACCCTCCAAATTTGGTGGTCCTAGCTTTCATAGTTTTTTTTTTGGCGAATTTTTGAATGTTTAAAAAATAGGCAAAAAATCGAACGGAAATTCCCTACAGAAACTCCATTCGCGAATTTTAAAAATCCGAGATAGCCAAAATGTTGCTCTCGAAGAGTACATCAATTTAAAAAAAAAAGTTTCTGTGTAGGCCCAATAGGACCCGACTTTCATAGGGTCAAATTTCACGAATTTCACACATTTCGGCCGCGAGAATTCCCTATAAGCGTTGCACCGAATTTCAAACCGCTCACACAGCACTTCCCATTCGGACACATGAACAATCCTCCGCAAGCGTTTTCTCGTAGCTCAATTTTTGACCCCGGCGCAAGCGACCGAAATTTCGATGGGGTCACGGAAATGGTCACTGAAATGGGCTAAAAATTGAACCCCCATATCTCGGGCCCTAATTGTCCGATCGACTTGAAATTTGAAACGTGGCCTAACAGGGTTTCGGCCTTCCATTGTCATTAAGTCTAATTCTACTGTCTATATTTTATTCATTGTATATTATTGGGCTGCCCAACATCAGACTGTACTTTAGCTTATGTATATTCTATATTTGTGTGTATTACACCTTTGTAAAATTTTTGCTTATTGTCCAAACTCGCCCTTTTTGGCCCTGCATGCTTTTGTTATTTTATTTAATAAATGTGGGGCCTGGGCGGTTGTAGGGACTGTCTTTCGTGGGCATTTGGTCTGTTGGACTGCCCCCGGGTTGAATTTGGCTCTGGGTTTGGGCGCCCGGCGCGTGGCGTCTTGTGATTCCTCTTTAGGCTCTAGATATAGGTGGACGTGGTGCTATACCGATTAACCTTTTGGTAAAGGGACAGTGCCCACGTCCTCCGTTGCTTATCGCTTATCCCCATGCTCTGCAGTCGCGGCTCACCATGGGGGGTCCCCCCCTTTTCGCCGTAATGCTAAAACAAAAACTCGCGAATATCTCCGAAACGGTTCGATAGAATGTCGCAAATTTTGGTGTGAAAGGGCTCCCTATTTTTTCCTACAAACCCTCCAAATTTCGTGGTCCTAGCTTCAATAGTTTTTTTATGGCGAATTTTTAAGTTTTAAAGCATAGGCCAAAAATCGAACGGAAATTCACTGCAGAAACTCCGTTCGCGAATTTTAAAAATCCGAGATAGCCAAAATGTTGCTCTCGAAGAGTACATCTATTTAAAAAAAAGTTTCTCTCCAGTCCCAATAGGACCCGACTTTCATAGGGTCAAAGTTCACGAATTTCACACATTTCGCCGCGAGAATTCCCTATAAGCGTTGCACCGAATTTCAAACCGCTCACACAGCACTTCCCATTCGGACACATGAACAATCCCCCGCAAGCGTTTTCTCGTAGCTCAATTTTTGACCCCGGCGCAAGCGACCGAAATTTCGATGGGGTCACGGAAATGGTCACTGAAATGGGCCAAATTTTGACCCCCTATATCTCGGGCCCTAATTGTCCGATCGACTTGAAATTTCAAACGTCGCCTAACAGGGTTTCGGCCTTCCTCCCCATGCTCCGCAGTCGCGGCTCACCATGGGGGGTCCCCCCTTTTCGCCCTAATGGTAAAACAAAAACTCGCGAATATCTCCGAAACAGTTCGATAGAATGTCGCAAATTTTGGTGTGAAAGGGCTCCCTATTTTTTCCTACAAACCCTCCAAATTTCGTGGTCCTAGCTTCAATAGTTTTTTTATGGCGAATTTTTGAAGGTTTAAAGAATAGGCCAAAAATCGAACGGAAATTCCCTGCAGAAACTCCATTCGCGAATTTTAAAAATCCGAGATAGCCAAAATGATGCTCTCGAAGAGTACATCTATTTAAAAAAAAAGTTTCTCTCTAGGCCCAATAGGACCCGACTTTCATAGGGTCAAAGTTCACGAATTTCACACATTTCGGCCGCGAGAATTCCCTATAAGCGTTTCACCGAATTTCAAACCGCTCGCACAGCACTTCCCATTCGGACACATGAACAATCCCCCGCAAGCGTTTTCTCGTAGCTCAATTTTTGACCCCGGCGCAAGCGACCGAAATTTCGATGGGGTCACGGAAATGGTCACTGAAATGGGCTAAAAATTGAACCCCCATATCTCGGGCCCTAATTGTCCGATCGACTTGAAATTTGAAACGTGGCCTAACAGGGTTTCGGCCTTCCTTCCCATGCTCCGCAGTCGCGGCTCACTATGGGGGGTCCCCCCCTTTTCGCCGTAAATCTAAAACAAAAACTCGCAAATATCTCCGAAACGGTTCGATAGAATGTCGCAAATTTTGGTGTGAAAGATCTCCCTATTTTTTCCTACAAACCCTCCAAATTTCGTGGTCCTAGCTTCCATAGTTTTTTTATGGCGAAATTTTGAAGGTTTAAAGAATAGGCCAAAAATCGAACGGAAATTCCCTGCAGAAACTCCGTTCGCGAATTTTAAAAATCCGAGATAGCCAAAATGCTGCTCTCGAAGAGTACATCTACTTAAAAAAAAGTTTCTCTCTAGGCCCAATAGGACCCGACTTTCATAGGGTCAAAGTTCACGAATTTGACACATTTCGGCCGCGAGAATTCCCTATAAGCGTTGCACCGAATTTCAAACCGCTCACACAGCACTTCCCATTCCGACACATGAACAATCCCCCGCAAGCGTTTTCTCGTAGCTCAATTTTTGACCCCGGCGCAAGCGACCGAAATTTCGATGGGGTCACGGAAATGGTCACTGAAATGGGCCAAATTTTGACCCCCCATATCTCGGGCCCTAATTGTCCGATCGACTTGAAAGTTGAAACGTGGCCTAACAGGGTTTCGGCCTTCCTCCCCATGCTCCGCAGTCGCGGCTCACCATGGGGGGTCCCCCCTTTTCGCCGTAATGCTAAAACAAAAACTCGCGAATATCTCCGAAACGGTTCGATAGAATGTCGCAAATTTTGGTGTGAAAGATCTCCCTATTTTTTCCTACAAACCCTCCAAATTTCGTGGTCCTAGCTTCCATAGTTTTTTATGGCGAATTTTTGAATGTTTAAAGAATAGGCCATAAATCGAACGGAAATACCCTGCAGAAACTCCATTCGCGAATTTTAAAAATCGGAGATAGCCAAAATGTTGCTCTCGAAGAGTACATCTATTTAAAAAAAAAGTTTCTCTCTAGGCCCAATAGGACCCGACTTTCATAGGGTCAAAGTTCACGAATTTGACACATTTCGGCCGCGAGAATTCCCTATAAGCGTTGCACCGAATTTCAAACCGCTCACACAGCACTTCCCATTCGGACACATGAACAATCCCCCGCAAGCGTTTTCTCGTAGCTCAATTTTTGACCTGGGCGCAAGCGACCGAAATTTCGATGGGGTCACGGAAATGGTCACTGAAATGGGCCAAAAATTGAACCCCCATATCTCGGGCCCTAATTGTCCGATCGACTTGAAATTTGAAACGTGGCCTAACAGGGTTTCGGCCTTCCATTGTCATTAAGTCTAATTCTACTGTCTATATTTTATTCATTGTATATTATTGGGCTGCCCAACATCAGACTGTACTTTAGCTTATGTATATTCTATATTTGTGTGTATTACACCTTTGTAAAATTTTTGCTTATTGTCCAAACTCGCCCTTTTTGGCCCTGCATGCTTTTGTTATTTTATTTAATAAATGTGGGGCCTGGGCGGTTGTTGGGACTGTCTTTCGTGGGCATTTGGTCTGTTGGACTGCCCCCGGGTTGAATTTGGCTCTGGGTTTGGGCGCCCGGCGCGTGGCGTCTTGTGATTCCTCTTTAGGCTCTAGATATAGGTGGACGTGGTGCTATACCGATTAACCTTTTGGTAAAGGGACAGTGCCCACGTCCTCCGTTGCTTATCGCTTATCCCCATGCTCTGCAGTCGCGGCTCACCATGGGGGGTCCCCCCCTTTTCGCCGTAATGCTAAAACAAAAACTCGCGAATATCTCCGAAACGGTTCGATAGAATGTCGCAAATTTTGGTGTGAAAGGGCTCCCTATTTTTTCCTACAAACCCTCCAAATTTCGTGGTCCTAGCTTCAATAGTTTTTTTATGGCGAATTTTTAAGTTTTAAAGAATAGGCCAAAAATCGAACGGAAATTCACTGCAGAAACTCCGTTCGCGAATTTTAAAAATCCGAGATAGCCAAAATGTTGCTCTCGAAGAGTACATCTATTTAAAAAAAAAGTTTCTCTCCAGTCCCAATAGGACCCGACTTTCATAGGGTCAAAGTTCACGAATTTCACACATTTCGCCGCGAGAATTCCCTATAAGCGTTGCACCGAATTTCAAACCGCTCACACAGCACTTCCCATTCGGACACATGAACAATCCCCCGCAAGCGTTTTCTCGTAGCTCAATTTTTGACCCCGGCGCAAGCGACCGAAATTTCGATGGGGTCACGGAAATGGTCACTGAAATGGGCCAAATTTTGACCCCCTATATCTCGGGCCCTAATTGTCCGATCGACTTGAAATTTGAAACGTCGCCTAACAGGGTTTCGGCCTTCCTCCCCATGCTCCGCAGTCGCGGCTCACCATGGGGGTCCCCCCTTTTCGCCCTAATGGTAAAACAAAAACTCGCGAATATCTCCGAAACGGTTCGATAGAATGTCGCAAATTTTGGTGTGAAAGGGCTCCCTATTTTTTCCTACAAACCCTCCAAATTTCGTGGTCCTAGCTTCAATAGTTTTTTTATGGCGAATTTTTGAATGTTTAAAGAATAGGCCAAAAATCGAACGGAAATTCCCTGCAGAAACTCCATTCGCGAATTTTAAAAATCCGAGATAGCCAAAATGTTGCTCTCGAAGAGTACATCTATTTAAAAAAAAAGTTTCTCTCTAGGCCCAATAGGACCCGACTTTCATAGGGTCAAATTTCACGAATTTCACACATTTCGGCCGCGAGAATTCCCTATAAGCGTTTCACCGAATTTCAAACCGCTCGCACAGCACTTCCCATTCGGACACATGAACAATCCCCCGCAAGCGTTTTCTCGTAGCTCAATTTTTGACCCCGGCGCAAGCGACCGAAATTTCGATGGGGTCACGGAAATGGTCACTGAAATGGGCCAAAAATTGAACCCCCATATCTCGGGCCCTAATTGTCCGATCGACTTGAAATTTGAAACGTGGCCTAACAGGGTTTCGGCCTTCCTTCCCATGCTCCGCAGTCGCGGCTCACTATGGGGGGTCCCCCCCTTTTCGCCGTAAATCTAAAACAAAAACTCGCAAATATCTCCGAAACGGTTCGATAGAATGTCGCAAATTTTGGTGTGAAAGATCTCCCTATTTTTTCCTACAAACCCTCCAAATTTCGTGGTCCTAGCTTCCATAGTTTTTTTATGGCGAATTTTTGAAGGTTTAAAGAATAGGCCAAAAATCGAACGGGAATTCCCTGCAGAAACTCCGTTCGCGAAATTTAAAAATCCGAGATAGCCAAAATGTTGCTCTCGAAGAGTACATCTATTTAAAAAAAAAGTTTCTCTCTAGGCCCAATAGGACCCGACTTTCATAGGGTCAAAGTTCACGAATTTCACACATTTCGGCCGCGAGAATTCCCTATAAGCGTTTCACCGAATTTCAAACCGCTCGCACAGCACTTCCCATTCGGACACATGAACAATTCCCCGCAAGCGTTTTCTCGTAGCTCAATTTTTGACCCCGGCGCAAGCGACCGAAATTTCGATGGGGTCACGGAAATGGTCACTGAAATGGGCCAAAAATTGAACCCCCATATCTCGGGCCCTAATTGTCCGATCGACTTGAAATTTGAAACGTGGCCTAACAGGGTTTCGGCCTTCCTTCCCATGCTCCGCAGTCGCGGCTCACTATGGGGGGTCCCCCCCTTTTCGCCGTAAAACTAAAACAAAAACTCGCAAATATCTCCGAAACGGTTCGATAGAATGTCGCAAATTTTGGTGTGAAAGATCTCCCTATTTTTTCCTACAAACTCTCCAAATTTCGTGGTCCTAGCTTCCATAGTTTTTTTATGGCGAATTTTTGAAGGTTTAAAGAATAGGCCAAAAATCGAACGGGAATTCCCTGCAGAAACTCCGTTCGCGAAATTTAAAAATCCGAGATAGCCAAAATGCTGCTCTCGAAGAGTACATCTACTTAAAAAAAAGTTTCTCTCTAGGCCCAATAGGACCCGACTTTCATAGGGTCAAAGTTCACGAATTTGACACATTTCAGCCGCGAGAATTCCCTATAAGCGTTGCACCGAATTTCAAACCGCTCACACAGCACTTCCCATTCGGACACATGAACAATCCCCCGCAAGCGTTTTCTCGTAGCTCAATTTTTGACCCCGGCGCAAGCGACCGAAATTTCGATGGGGTCACGGAAATGGTCACTGAAATGGGCCAAATTTTGACCCCCCATATCTCGGGCCCTAATTGTCCGATCGACTTGAAAGTTGAAACGTGGCCTAACAGGGTTTCGGCCTTCCTCCCCATGCTCCGCAGTCGCGGCTCACCATGGGGGGTCCCCCCTTTTCGCCGTAATGCTAAAACAAAAACTCGCGAATATCTCCGAAACGGTTCGATAGAATGTCGCAAATTTTGGTGTGAAAGATCTCCCTATTTTTTCCTACAAACCCTCCAAATTTCGTGGTCCTAGCTTCCATAGTTTTTTTATGGCGAATTTTTGAATGTTTAAAGAATAGGCCATAAATCGAACGGAAATACCCTGCAGAAACTCCATTCGCGAATTTTAAAAATCGGAGATAGCCAAAATGTTGCTCTCGAAGAGTACATCTATTTAAAAAAAAAGTTTCTCTCTAGGCCCAATAGGACCCGACTTTCATAGGGTCAAAGTTCACGAATTTCACACATTTCGAGAATTCCCTATAAGCGTTTCACCGAATTTCAAACCGTTCGCACAGCACTTCCCATTCGGACACATGAACAATCCCCCGCAAGCGTTTTCTCGTAGCTCAATTTTTGACCCCGGCGCAAGCGACCGAAATTTCGATGGGGTCACGGAAATGGTCACAGAAATGGGCCAAAAATTGAACCCCCATATCTCGGGCCCTAATTGTCCGATTGACTTGAAATTTGAAACGTGGCCTAACAGGGTTTCGGCCTTCCTCCCCATGCTCCGCAGTCGCGGCTCACCATGGGGGGTCCCCCCCTTTTCGCCCTAATGCTAAAACAAAAACTCGCGAATATCTCCGAAACAGTTCGATAGAATGTCGCAAACTTTGGTGTGAAAGGGCTCCCTATTTTTTCCTACAAACCCTCCAAATTTCGTGGTCCTAGCTTCAATAGTTTTTTTATGGCGAATTTTTGAATGTTTAAAGAATAGGCCAAAAATCGAACGGAAATTCCCTGCAGAAACTCCATTCGCGAATTTTAAAAATCCGAGATAGCCAAAATGTTGCTCTCGAAGAGTACATCTATTTAAAAAAAAAGTTTCTCTCTAGGCCCAATAGGACCCGACTTTCATAGGGTCAAAGTTCACGAATTTCACACATTTCGGCCGCGAGAATTCCCTATAAGCGTTTCACCGAATTTCAAACCGCTCGCACAGCACTTCCCATTCGGACACATGAACAATCCCCCGCAAGCGTTTTCTCGTAGCTCAATTTTTGACCCCGGCGCAAGCGACCGAAATTTCGATGGGGTCACGGAAATGGTCACTGAAATGGGCCAAAAATTGAACCCCCATATCTCGGGCCCTAATTGTCCGATCGACTTGAAATTTGAAACGTGGCCTAACAGGGTTTCGGCCTTCCTCCCCATGCTCCGCAGTCGCGGCTCACCATGGGGGGTCCCCCCCTTTTCGCCCTAATGCTAAAACAAAAACTCGCGAATATCTCCGAAACAGTTCGATAGAATGTCGCAAACTTTGGTGTGAAAGGGCTCCCTATTTTTTCCTACAAACCCTCCAAATTTCGTGGTCCTAGCTTCAATAGTTTTTTTATGGCGAATTTTTGAATGTTTAAAGAATAGGCCAAAAATCGAACGGAAATTCCCTGCAGAAACTCCATTCGCGAATTTTAAAAATCCGAGATAGCCAAAATGTTGCTCTCGAAGAGTACATCTATTTAAAAAAAAAGTTTTTCTCTAGGCCCAATAGGACCCGACTTTCATAGGGTCAAAGTTCACGAATTTCACACATTTCGAGAATTCCCTTAAAGCGTTTCACCGAATTTCAAACCGTTCGCACAGCACTTCCCATTCGGACACATGAACAATCCCCCGCAAGCGTTTTCTCGTAGCTCAATTTTTGACCCCGGCGCAAGCGACCGAAATTTCGATGGGGTCACGGAAATGGTCACAGAAATGGGCCAAAAATTGAACCCCCATATCTCGGGCCCTAATTGTCCGATCGACTTGAAATTTGAAACGTGGCCTAACAGGGTTTCGGCCTTCCTCCCCATGCTCCGCAGTCGCGGCTCACCATGGGGGGTCCCCCCCCTTTTCGCCCTAATGCTAAAACAAAAACTCGCGAATATCTCCGAAACAGTTCGATAGAATGTCGCAAACTTTGGTGTGAAAGGGCTCCCTATTTTTTCCTACAAACCCTCCAAATTTCGTGGTCCTAGCTTCAATAGTTTTTTTATGGCGAATTTTTGAATGTTTAAAGAATAGGCCAAAAATCGAACGGAAATTCCCTGCAGAAACTCCATTCGCGAATTTTAAAAATCCGAGATAGCCAAAATGTTGCTCTCGAAGAGTACATCTATTTAAAAAAAAAGTTTCTCTCTAGGCCCAATAGGACCCGACTTTCATAGGGTCAAAGTTCACGAATTTCACACATTTCGGCCGCGAGAATTCCCTATAAGCGTTTCACCGAATTTCAAACCGCTCGCACAGCACTTCCCATTCGGACACATGAACAATCCCCCGCAAGCGTTTTCTCGTAGCTCAATTTTTGACCCCGGCGCAAGCGACCGAAATTTCGATGGGGTCACGGAAATGGTCACTGAAATGGGCCAAAAATTGAACCCCCATATCTCGGGCCCTAATTGTCCGATCGACTTGAAATTTGAAACGGGGCCAAACAGGGTTTCGGCCTTCCTCCCCATGCTATGCAGTCGCGGCTCACCATGGGGGGTCCCCCCCCTTTTCGCCGTAATGCTAAAACAAAAACTCGCGAATATCTCCGAAACGGTTCGATAGAATGTCGCAAATTTTGGTGTGAAAGGGCTCCCTATTTTTTCCTACAAACCCTCCAAATTTCGTGGTCCTAGCTTCAATAGTTTTTTTATGGCGAATTTTTGAATGTTTAAAGAATAGGCCAAAAATCGAACGGAAATTCCCTGCAGAAACTCCATTCCCGAATTTTAAAAATCCGAGATAGCCAAAATGTTGCTCTCGAAGAGTACATCTATTTAAAAAAAAAGTTTCTCTCTAGGCCCAATAGGACCCGACTTTCATAGGGTCAAATTTCACGAATTTCACACATTTCGGCCGCGAGAATTCCCTATAAGCGTTTCACCGAATTTCAAACCGCTCGCACAGCACTTCCCATTCGGACACATGAACAATCCCCCGCAAGCGTTTTCTCGTAGCTCAATTTTTGACCCCGGCGCAAGCGACCGAAATTTCGATGGGGTCACGGAAATGGTCACTGAAATGGGCCAAAAATTGAACCCCCATATCTCGGGCCCTAATTGTCCGATCGACTTGAAATTTGAAACGTGGCCTAACAGGGTTTCGGCCTTCCTTCCCATGCTCCGCAGTCGCGGCTCACTATGGGGGGTCCCCCCCTTTTCGCCGTAAAACTAAAAGAAAAACTCGCAAATATCTCCGAAACGGTTCGATAGAATGTCGCAAATTTTGGTGTGAAAGGTCTCCCTATTTTTTCCTACAAACCCTCCAAATTTCGTGGTCCTAGCTTCCAGAGTTTTTTTATGGAGAATTTTTGAAGGTTTAAAGAATAGGCCAAAAATCGAACGGAAATTCCCTGCAGAAACTCCGTTCGCGAATTTTAAAAATCCGAGATAGCCAAAATGCTGCTCTCGAAGAGTACATCTACTTAAAAAAAAGTTTCTCTCTAGGTCCAATAGGACCCGACTTTCATAGGGTCAAAGTTCACGAATTTGACACATTTCAGCCGCGAGAATTCCCTATAAGCGTTGCACCGAATTTCAAACCGCTCACACAGCACTTCCCATTCGGACACATGAACAATCCCCCGCAAGCGTTTTCTCGTAGCTCAATTTTTGACCCCGGCGCAAGCGACCGAAATTTCGATGGGGTCACGGAAATGGTCACTGAAATGGGCCAAAAATTGAACCCCCATATCTCGGGCCCTAATTGTCCGATCGACTTGAAATTTGAAACGTGGCCTAACAGGGTTTCGGCCTTCCTCCCCATGCTCCGCAGTCGTGGCTCACAATGGGGGGTCCCCCCCTTTTCGCCCTAATGCTAAAACAAAAACTCGCGAATATCTCCGAAACAGTTCGATAGAATATCGCAAACTTTGGTGTGAAAGGGCTCCCTATTTTTTCCTACAAACCCTCCAAATTTCGTGGTCCTACCTTCAATATTTTTTCTATGGGGAATTTTTGAATGTTTAAAGAATAGGCCAAAAATCGAACGGAAATTCCCTGCAGAAACTCCATTCGCGAATTTTAAAAATCCGAGATAGCCAAAATGTTGCTCTCGAAGAGTACATCTATTTAAAAAAAAAGTTTCTCTCTAGGCCCAATAGGACCCGACTTTCATAGGGTCAAAGTTCACGAATTTCACACATTTCGGCCGCGAGAATTCCCTATAAGCGTTTCACCGAATTTCAAACCGCTCGCACAGCACTTCCCATTCGGACACATGAACAATCCCCCGCAAGCGTTTTCTCGTAGCTCAATTTTTGACCCCGGCGCAAGCGACCGAAATTTCGATGGGGTCACGGAAATGGTCACTGAAATGGACCAAAAATTGAACCACCATATCTCAGGCCCTAATTATCCGATCGACTTGAAATTTGAAACGTGGCCTAACAGGGTTTCGGCCTTCCTCCCCATGCTATGCAGTCGCGGCTCACCATGGGGGGTCCCCCCCTTTTCGCCGTAAATCTAAAACAAAAACTCGCAAATATCTCCGAAACGGTTCGATAGAATGTCGCAAATTTTGGTGTGAAAGGGCTCCCTATTTTTTCCTACAAACCCTCCAAATTTCGTGGTCCTAGCTTCAATAGTTTTTTAATGGCGAATTTTTGAAATTTTAAAGAATAGGCCAAAAATCGAACGGAAATTCCCTGCAGAAACTCCATTCGCGAATTTTAAAAATCCGAGATAGCCAAAATGTTGCTCTCGAAGAGTATATCTATTTAAAAAAAAAGTTTCTCTCTAGGCCCAATAGGACCCGACTTTCATAGGGTCAAAGTTCACGAATTTGACACATTTCAGCCGCGAGAATTCCCTATAAGCGTTGCACCGAATTTCAAACCGCTAACACAGCACTTCCCATTCGGACACATGAACAATCCCCCGCAAGCGTTTTCTCGTAGCTCAATTTTTGACCCCGGCGCAAGCGACCGAAATTTCGATGGGGTCACGGAAATGGGCCAAACTTTGACCCCCCATATCTCGGGCCCTAATTGTCCGATCGACTTGAAATTTGAAACGTGGCCTAACAGGGTTTCGGCCTTCCTCCCCATGCTCCGCAGTCGCGGCTCACCATGGGGGGTCCCCCCCTTTTCGCCGTAAATCTAAAACAAAAACTCGCAAATATCTCCGAAACGGTTCGATAGAATGTCGCAAATTTTGGTGTGAAAGGGCTCCCTATTTTTTCCTACAAACCCTCCAAATTTCGTGGTCCTAGCTTCAATAGTTTTTTTATGGCGAATTTTTGAAAGTTTAAAGAATAGGCCAAAAATCGAACGGAAATTCACTGCAGAAACTCCATTCGCGAATTTTAAAAATCCGAGATAGCCAAAATGTTGCTCTCGAAGAGTACATCTATTTAAAAAAAAAGTTTCTCTCCAGGCCCAATAGGACCCGACTTTCATAGGGTCAAAGTTCACGAATTTCACACATTTCGCCGCGAGAATTCCCTATAAGCGTTGCACCGAATTTCAAACCGCTCACACAGCACTTCCCATTCGGACACAACAATCCCCCGCAAGCGTTTTCTCGTAGCTCAATTTTTGACCCCGGCGCAAGCGACCGAAATTTCGATGGGGTCACGGAAATGGGCCAAACTTTGACCCCCCATATCTCGGGCCCTAATTGTCCGATCGACTTGAAATTTGAAAACGTGGCCTAACAGGGTTTCGGCCTTCCTCCCCATGCTCCGCAGTCGCGGCTCACCATGGGGGGTCCCCCCCTTTTCGCCGTAAATCTAAAACAAAAACTCGCAAATATCTCCGAAAACGGTTCGATAGAATGTCGCAAATTTTGGTGTGAAAGGGCTCCCTATTTTTTCCTACAAACCCTCCAAATTTCGTGGTCCTAGCTTCAATAGTTTTTTTCATGGCGAATTTTTGAAAGTTTAAAGAATAGGCCAAAAATCGAACGGAAATTCACTGCAGAAACTCCATTCGCGAATTTTAAAAATCCGAGATAGCCAAAATGTTGCTCTCGAAGAGTACATCTATTTAAAAAAAAAGTTTCTCTCCAGGCCCAATAGGACCCGACTTTCATAGGGTCAAAGTTCACGAATTTCACACATTTCGCCGCGAGAATTCCCTATAAGCGTTGCACCGAATTTCAAACCGCTCACACAGCACTTCCCATTCGGACACATTGAACAATCCCCCGCAAGCGTTCTCTCGTAGCTCAATTTTTGACCCCGGCGCAAGCGACCGAAATTTCGATGGGGTCACGGAAAATGGTCACTGAAATGGGCCAAATTTTGACCCCCTATATCTCGGGCCCTAATTGTCCGATCGACTTGAAATTTGAAACGTGGCCTAACAGGGTTTCGGCCTTCCTCCCCTTGCTCCGCAGTCGCGCTAAACATGGGGGGTCCCCCCTTTTCGCCCTAATGCTAAAACAAAAACTCGCGAATATCTCCGAAACGGTTCGATAGAATGTCGCAAATTTTGGTGTGAAAGGGCTCCCTATTTGTTCCTACAAACCCTCCAAATTTCGTGGTCCTAGCTTCCATAGTTTTTTTATGAGCGAATTTTTGAATGTTTAAAGAATAGGCCAAAAATCGAACGGAAATTCCCTGCAGAAACTCCGTTCGCGAATTTAAAAATCCGAGATAGCCAAAATGCTGCTCTCGAAGAGTACATCTACTTAAAAAAAGTTTCTCTCTAGGCCAATAGGACCCGACTTTCATAGGGTCAAAGTTCACGAATTTGACACATTTCAGCCGCGAGAATTCCCTAATAAGCGTTGCACCGAATTTCAAACCGCTCACACAGCACTTCCCATTCCGACACATGAACAATCCCCCGCAAGCATTTTCTCGTAGCTCAATTTTTGACCCCGGCGCAAGCGACCGAAATTTCGATGGGGTCACGGAAATGGTCACTGAAATGGGCCAAAAATTGAACCACCATATCTCGGGCTCTAATTGTCCGATCGACTTGAAATTTTGAAACGTGGCCTAACAGGGTTTCGGCCTTCCTCCCCATGCTCCGCAGTCGCGGCTCACCATGGGGGGTCCCCCCCCTTTTCGCCCTAATGCTAAAACAAAAACTCGCGAATATCTCCGAAACACTTCGATAGAATGTCGCAAACTTTGGTGTGAAAGGGCTCACTATTTTTTCCTACAACCCTCCAATTTTCGTGGTCCTAGCTTCAATAGTTTTTTTATGGGGAATTTTTGAATGTTTAAAGAATAGGCCAAAAATCGAACGGAAATTCCCTGCAGAAACTCCATTCGCGAATTTAAAAATCCGAGATAGCCAAAATGTTGCTCTCGAAGAGTACATCTATTTAAAAAAAAAGTTTCTCTCTAGGCCCAATAGACCCGACTTTCATAGGGTCAAATTCACGAATTTCACACATTTCGGCCGCGAGAATTCCCTATAAGCGTTTCACCGAATTTCAAACCGCTCGCACAGCACTTCCCATTCGGACACTTGAACAATCCCCCGCAAGCGTTTTCTCGTAGCTCAATTTTTGACCCCAGCGCAAGCGACCGAAATTTCGATGGGGTCACGGAAATGGTCACTGAAATGGACCAAAAATTGAACCACCATATCTCGGGCCCCTAATTATCCGATCGACTTGAAATTTGAAACGTGGCCTAACAGGGGTTTTCGGCCTTCCTCCCCATGCTCTGCAGTCGCGGCTCACCATGGGGGGTCCCCCCTTTTCGCCGTAAAACTAAAACAAAAACTCGCAAATATCTCCGAAACGGTTCGATAGAATGTCGCAAATTTTGGTGTGAAAGGGCTCCCTATTTTTTCCTACAAACCATCCAAATTTCGTGGTCCTAGCTTCAATAGTTTTTTTATGGCGAATTTTTGAAGGTTTAAGAATAGGCCAAAAATCGAACGGAAATTCACTGCAGAAACTCCATTCGCGAATTTTAAAAATCCGAGATAGCCAAAATGTTGCTCTCGAAGAGTACATCTATTTAAAAAAAAAGTTTCTCTCCAGGCCAAATAGGACCCGACTTTCATAGGGTCAAAGTTCACGAATTTCACACATTTCGCCGCGAGAATTCCCTATAAGCGTTGCACCGAATTTCAAACCGCTCACACAGCACTTCCCATTCGGGACACATGAACAATCCCCCGCAAGCGTTTTCTCGTAGCTCAATTTTTGACCCCGGCGCAAGCGACCGAAATTTCGATGGGGTCACGGAAATGGTCACTGAAATGGGCCAAATTTTGACCCCCTATATCTCGGGCCCTAATTGTCCGATCGACTTGAAATTTGAAACGTGGCCTAACAGGGTTTCGGCCTTCCTCCCCATGCTCCGCAGTCGCGGCTAACCATAGGGGTGTCCCCCCTTATCGCCCTAATGCTAAAACAAAAACTCGCGAATATCTCCGAAACGGTTCGATAGAATGTCGCAAATTTTGGTGTGAAAGGGCTCCCTATTTTTTCCTACAAACCCTCCAAATTTCGTGGTCCTAGCTTCAATAGTTTTCTTATGGCGAATTTTTGAATGTTTAAAGAATAGGCCAAAAATCGAACGGAAATTCCCTGCAGAAAGTCATTCGCGAATTTTAAAAATCCGAGATAGCCAAAATGTTGCTCTCGAAGAGTACATCTATTTAAAAAAAAAGTTTCTCTCTAGGGCCCAATAGGACCCGACTTTCATAGGGTCAAAGTTCACGAATTTCACACACTTTCGGCCGCGAGAATTCCCTATAAGCGTTTCACCGAATTTCAAACCGCTCGCACAGCACTTCCCATTCGGACACATGAACAATCCCCGCAAGCGTTTTCTCGTAGCCTCAATTTTTGACCCCGGCGCAAGCGACCGAAATTTCGATGGGGTCACGGAAATGGTCACTGAAATGGGCCAAATTTTGACCCCCTATATCTCGGGCCCTAATTGTCCGATCGACTTGAAATTTGAAACGTGGCCTAACAGGGTTTCGGCCTTCCTCCCCATGCTCCGCAGTCGCGGCTAACCATAGGGGGTCCCCCCTTTTCGCCCTAATGCTAAAACAAAAACTCGCGAATATCTCCGAAACGGTTCGATAGAATGTCGCAAATTTTGGTGTGAAAGGGCTCCCTATTTTTTCCTACAAACCCTCCAAATTTCGTGGTCCTAGCTTCAATAGTTTTCTTTTGGCGAATTTTTGAATGTTTAAAGAATAGGCCAAAAATCGAACGGAAATTCCCTGCAGAAAGTCCATTCGCGAATTTTAAAAATCCGAGATAGCCAAAATGTTGCTCTCGAAGAGTACATCTATTTAAAAAAAAAGTTTCTCTCTAGGCCCAATAGGACCCGACTTTCATAGGGTCAAAGTTCACGAATTTGACACATTTCGGCCGCGAGAATTCCCTATAAGCGTTGCACCGAATTTCAAACCGCTCACACAGCAGTTCCCATTCCGACACATGAACAATCCCCCGCAAGCGTTTTCTCGTAGCTCAATTTTTGACCCCGGCGCAAGCGACCGAAATTTCAATGGGGTCACGGAAATGGTCACTGAAATGGGCCAAATTTTGACCCCCTATATCTCGGGCCCTAATTGTCCGATCGACTTGAAATTTGAAACGTGGCCTAACAGGGTTTCGGCCTTCCTCCCCATGCTCCGCAGTCGCGGCTCACCATGGGGGGTCCCCCCCTTTTCGCCCTAATGCTAAAACAAAAACTCGCGAATATCTCCGAAACAGTTCGATAGAATGTCGCAAATTTTGGTGTGAAAGGGCTCCCTATTTTTTCCTACAAACCCTCCAAATTTCGTGGTCCTAGCTTCAATAGTTTTTTAATGGCGAATTTTTGAAATTTTAAAGAATAGGCCAAAAATCGAACGGAAATTCCCTGCAGAAACTCCATTCGCGAATTTTAAAAATCCGAGATAGCCAAAATGTTGCTCTCGAAGAGTATATCTATTTAAAAAAAAAGTTTCTCTCTAGGCCCAATAGGACCCGACTTTCATAGGGTCAAAGTTCACGAATTTGACACATTTCAGCCGCGAGAATTCCCTATAAGCGTTGCACCGAATTTCAAACCGCTAACACAGCACTTCCCATTCGGACACATGAACAATCCCCCGCAAGCGTTTTCTCGTAGCTCAATTTTTGACCCCGGCGCAAGCGACCGAAATTTCGATGGGGTCACGGAAATGGGCCAAACTTTGACCCCCCATATCTCGGGCCCTATCTGTCCGATCGACTTGAAATTTGAAACGTGGCCTAACAGGGTTTCGGCCTTCCTCCCCATGCTCCGCAGTCGCGGCTCACCATGGGGGGTCCCCCCCTTTTCGCCGTTATTCTAAAACAAAAACTCGCGAATATCTCCGAAACGGTTCGATAGAATGTCGCAAATTTTGGTGTGAAAGGGCTCCCTATTTTTTCCTACAAACCCTCCAAATTTCGTGGTCCTAGCTTCCGTAGTTTTTTTATGGCGAATTTTTGAATGTTTAAGGAATAGGCCAAAAATCGAACGGAAATTCCCTGCAGAAACTCCGTTCGCGAATTTTAAAAATCCGAGATAGCCAAAATGCTGCTCTCGAAGAGTACATCTATTTAAAAAAAAGTTTCTCTCTAGGCCCAATAGGACCCGACTTTCATAGGGTCAAAGTTCACGAATTTGACACATTTCGGCCGCGAGAATTCCCTATAAGCGTTGCACCGAATTTCAAACCGCTCACACAGCACTTCCCATTCGGACACATGAAGAATCCCCCGCAAGCGTTTTCTCGTAGCTCAATTTTTGACCCCGGCGCAAGCGACCGAAATTTCGATGGGGTCACGGAAATGGTGACTGAAATGGGCCAAAATTTGACCCCCCATATCTCGGGCCCTAATTGTCCGATCGACTTGAAATTTGAAACGTGGCCTAACAGGGTTTCGGCCTTCCTCCCCATGCTCCGCAGTCGCGGCTCACCATGGATTGTCCCCCCCTTTTTGCCGTAATGCTAAAACAAAAACTCGCGAATATCTCCGAAACGGTTCGATAGAATGTCGCAAATTTTGATGTGAAAGGGCTCCCTATTTCTTCCTACAAACCCTCCAAATTTCGTGTTCCTAGCTTCCATAGTTTTTTTACGGCGAATTTTTGAAGGTTTAAAGAATAGGCCAAAAATCGAACGGAAATTCCCTGCAGAAACTACATTCGCGAATTTTAAAAATCCGAGATAGCCAAAATGTTGCTCTCGAAGAGTGCATCTATTAAAAAAAAAGTTTCTCTCTAGACCCAATAGGACCCGACTTACATAGGGTCAAAGTTCACGAATTTGACACATTTCAGCCGCGAGAATTCCCTATAAGCGTTGCACCGAATTTCAAACCGCTCACACAGCACTTCCCATTCGGACACATGAACAATCCCCCGCAAGCGTTTTCTCGTAGCTCAATTTTTGACCCCGGCGCAAGCGACCGAAATTTCGATGGGGTCACGGAAATGGTGACTGAAATGGGCCAAACTTTGACCCCCCATATCTCGGGCCCTAATTGTCCGATCGACTTGAAATTTGAAACGTGGCCTAACAGGGTTTCGGCCTTCCTCCGCATGCTCCGCAGTCGCGGCTTACCATGGGGGGTCACCCCTTTTCGCCTTAATGGTAAAACAAAAACTCGCGAATATCTCCGAAACGGTTCGATAGAATGTCGCAAATTTTGGTGTGAAAGGGCTTCCTATTGTTTCCTACAAACCCTCCAAATTTCGTGATCCTAGCTTCCATAGTTTTTTTATGGCGAATTTTTGAATGTTTAAAGAATAGGCCAAAAATCGAACTGAAATTCCCTGCAGAAACTCCATTCGCGAATTTTAAAAATCCGAGATAGCCAAAATGTTGCTCTCGAAGAGTGCATCTATTAAAAAAAAAGTTTCTCTCTAGACCCAATAGGACCCGACTTACATAGGGTCAAAGTTCACGAATTTGACACATTTCAGCCGCGAGAATTCCCTATAAGCGTTGCACCGAATTTCAAACCGCTCACACAGCACTTCCCATTCGGACACATGAACAATCCCCCGCAAGCGTTTTCTCGTAGCTCAATTTTTGACCCCGGCGCAAGCGACCGAAATTTCGATGGGGTCACGGAAATGGTGACTGAAATGGGCCAAACTTTGACCCCCCATATCTCGGGCCCTAATTGTCCGATCGACTTGAAATTTGAAACGTGGCCTAACAGGGTTTCGGCCTTCCTCCGCATGCTCCGCAGTCGCGGCTTACCATGGGGGGTCCCCCCCTTTTCGCCTTAATGGTAAAACAAAAACTCGCGAATATCTCCGAAACGGTTCGATAGAATGTCGCAAATTTTGGTGTGAAAGGGCTTCCTATTGTTTCCTACAAACCCTCCAAATTTCGTGATCCTAGCTTCCATAGTTTTTTTATGGCGAATTTTTGAATGTTTAAAGAATAGGCCAAAAATCGATCTGAAATTCCCTGCAGAAACTCTGTTCGCGAATTTTAAAAATCCGAGATAGCCAAAATGTTGCTCTCGAAGAGTACATCTATTTAAAAAAAAGTTTCTCTCTAGGCCCAATAGGACCCGACTTTCATAGGGTCAAAGTTCACGAATTTGACACATTTCGGCCGCGAGAATTCCCTATAAGCGTTGCACCGAATTTCAAACCGCTCACACAGCACTTCCCATTCCGACACATGAACAATCCCCCTCAAGCGTTTTTTTGTAGCTCAATTTTTGACCCGGCGCAAGCGACCGAAATTTCGATGGGGTCACGGAAATGGTCACGGAAATGGGCCAAATTTTGACCCCCTATATCTCGGGCCCTAATTGTCCGATCGACTTGAAATTTGAAACGTGGCCTAACAGGGTTTCGGCCTTCCTCCCCATGCTCCGCAGTCGCGGCTCACCATGGGGGGTCCCCCCCTTTTCGCCCTAATGCTAAAACAAAAACTCGCGAATATCTCCGAAACAGTTCGATAGAATGTCGCAAATTTTGGTGTGAAAGGGCTCCCTATTGTTTCCTACAAACCCTCCAAATTTCGTGATCCTAGCTTCCATAGTTTTTTTATGGCGAATTTTTGAATGTTTAAAGAAAAGGCCAAAAATCGAACTGAAATTCCCTGCAGAAACTCCATTCGCGAATTTTAAAAATCCGAGATAGCCAAAATGTTGCTCTCGAAGAGTGCATCTATTAAAAAAAAAGTTTCTCTCTAGACCAATAGGACCCGACTTACATAGGGTCAAAGTTCACGAATTTGACACATTTCAGCCGCGAGAATTCCCTATAAGCGTTGCACCGAATTTCAAACCGCTCACACAGCACTTCCCATTCGGACACATGAACAATCCCCCGCAAGCGTTTTCTCGTAGCTCAATTTTTGACCCCGGCGCAAGCGACCGAAATTTCGATGGGGTCACGGAAATGGTGACTGAAATGGGCCAAACTTTGACCCCCCATATCTCGGGCCCTAATTGTCCGATCGACTTGAAATTTGAAACGTGGCCTAACAGGGTTTCGGCCTTCCTCCGCATGCTCCGCAGTCGCGGCTTACCATGGGGGGTCCCCCCCTTTTCGCCTTAATGGTAAAACAAAAACTCGCGAATATCTCCGAAACGGTTCGATAGAATGTCGCAAATTTTGGTGTGAAAGGGCTTCCTATTGTTTCCTACAAACCCTCCAAATTTCGTGATCCTAGCTTCCATAGTTTTTTTATGGCGAATTTTTGAATGTTTAAAGAATAGGCCAAAAATCGATCTGAAATTCCCTGCAGAAACTCTGTTCGCGAATTTTAAAAATCCGAGATAGCCAAAATGTTGCTCTCTAAGAGTACATCTATTTAAAAAAAAGTTTCTCTCTAGGCCCAATAGGACCCGACTTTCATAGGGTCAAAGTTCACGAATTTGACACATTTCGGCCGCGAGAATTCCCTATAAGCGTTGCACCGAATTTCAAACCGCTCACACAGCACTTCCCATTCCGACACATGAACAATCCCCCTCAAGCGTTTTTTTGTAGCTCAATTTTTGACCCGGCGCAAGCGACCGAAATTTCGATGGGGTCACGGAAATGGTCACGGAAATGGGCCAAATTTTGACCCCCTATATCTCGGGCCCTAATTGTCCGATCGACTTGAAATTTGAAACGTGGCCTAACAGGGTTTCGGCCTTCCTCCCCATGCTCCGCAGTCGCGGCTCACCATGGGGGGTCCCCCCCTTTTCGCCCTAATGCTAAAACAAAAACTCGCGAATATCTCCGAAACAGTTCGATAGAATGTCGCAAATTTTGGTGTGAAAGGGCTCCCTATTTTTTCCTAAAAACCCTCCAAATTTCGTGGTCCTAGCTTCAATAGTTTTTTAATGGCGAATTTTTGAAATTTTAAAGAATAGGCCAAAAATCGAACGGAAATTCCCTGCAGAAACTCCATTCGCGAATTTTAAAAATCCGAGATAGCCAAAATGTTGCTCTCGAAGAGTACATCTATTTAAAAAAAAAGTTTCTCTCTAGGCCCAATAGGACCCGACTTTCATAGGGTCAAAGTTCACGAATTTCACACATTTCGGCCGCGAGAATTCCCTATAAGCGTTGCACCGAATTTCAAACCGCTCACACAGCACTTCCCATTCCGACACATGAACAATTCCCCGCAAGCGTTTTCTCGTAGCTCAATTTTTGACCCCGGCGCAAGCGACCGAAATTTCGAGGGGGTCACGGAAATGGTCACGGAAATGGGCCAAACTTTGTCCCCCCATATCTCGGGCCCTAATTGTCCGATCGACTTGAAATTTGAAACGTGACCTAACAGGGTTTCGGCCTTCCTCCCCATGCTCCGCAGTCGCGACTCACCATGGGTTGTCCCCCCCCTTTTTGCCGTAATGCTAAAACAAAAACTCGCGAATATCTCCGAAACGGTTCGATAGAATGTCGCAAATTTTGATGTGAAAGGGCTCCCTATTTTTTCCTACAAACCCTCCAAATTTCGTGTTCCTAGCTTCCATAGTTTTTTTACGGCGAATTTTTGAAGGTTTAAAGAATAGGCCAAAAATCGAACGGAAATTCCCTGCAGAAACTCCATTCGCGAATTTTAAAAATCCGAGATAGCCAAAATGTTGCTCTCGAAGAGTGCATCTATTAAAAAAAAAGTTTCTCTCTAGGCCCAATAGGACCCGACTTACATAGGGTCAAAGTTCACGAATTTGACACATTTCACCCGCGAGAATTCCGTATAAGCGTTGCACCGAATTTCCAACCGCTCACACAGCACTTCCCATTCGGACACATGAACAATCCCCCGCAAGCGTTTTCTCGTAGCTCAATTTTTGACCCCGGCGCAAGCGACCGAAATTTCGATGGGGTCACGGAAATGGTGACTGAAATGGGCCAAAATTTGACCCCCCATATCTCGGGCCCTAATTGTCCGATCGACTTGAAATTTGAAACGTGGCCTAACAGGGTTTCGGCCTTCCTCCGCATGCTCCGCAGTCGCGGCTTACCATGGGGGGTCCCCCCCTTTTCGCCTTAATGCTAAAACAAACACTCGCGAATATCTCCGAAACGGTTCGATAGAATGTCGCAAATTTTGGTGTGAAAGGGCTTCCTATTGCTTCCTACAAACCCTCCAAATTTCGTGATCCTAGCTTCCATAGTTTTTTTATGGCGAATTTTTGAATGTTTAAAGAATAGGCCAAAAATCGAACTGAAATTCCCTGCAGAAACTCTGTTCGCGAATTTTAAAAATCCGAGATAGCCAAAATGTTGCTCTCGAAGAGTACATCTATTTAAAACAAAGTTTCTCTCTAGGCCCAATAGGACCCGACTTTCATAGGGTCAAAGTTCACGAATTTGACACCTTTCGGCCGCGAGAATTCCCTATAAGCGTTGCACCGAATTTCAAACCGCTCACACAGCACTTCCCATTCGGACACATGAACAATCCCCCGCAAGCGTTTTCTCGTAGCTCAATTTTTGACCCGGCGCAAGCGATTGAAATTTCGAGGGGGTCACGGAAATGGTCACGGAAATGGGCCAAACTTTCACCCCCCATATCTCGGGCCCTAATTGTCCGATCGACTTGAAATTTGAAACGTGGCCTAACAGGGTTTCGGCCTTCCTCCCCATGCTCCGCAGTCGCGGCTCACCATGGGTTGTCCTCCCCCTTTTTGCCGTAATGCTAAAACAAAAACTCAGGAATATCTCCGAAACGGTTCGATAGAATGTCGCAAATTTTGATGTGATAGGGCTACCTATTTTTTCCTACAAACCCTGCAAATTTCGTGTTCCTAGCTTCCATAGTTTTTTTATGCCGAATTTTTGAAGGTTTAAAGAATAGGCCAAAAATCGAACGGAAATTCCCTGCAGAAACTCCGTTCGCGAATTTTAAAAATCCGAGATAGCCAAAATGCTGCTCTCGAAGAGTACATCTATTTAAAAAAAAGTTTCTCTCTAGGCCCAATAGGACCCGACTTTCATAGGGTCAAAGTTCACGAATTTGACACATTTCGGCCGCGAGAATTCCCTATAAGCGTTGCACCGAATTTCAAACCGCTCACACAGCACTTCCCATTCGGACACATGAACAATCCCCCGCAAGCGTTTTCTCGTAGCTCAATTTTTGACCCCGGCGCAAGCGACCGAAATTTCGATGGGGTCACGGAAATGGTGACTGAAATGGGCCAAACTTTGACCCCCCATATCTCGGGCCCTAATTGTCCGATCGACTTGAAATTTGAAACGTGGCCTAACAGGGTTTCGGCCTTCCTCCCCATGCTCCGCAGTCGCGGCTCACCATGGATTGTCCCCCCCTTTTTGCCGTAATGCTAAAACAAAAACTCGCGAATATCTCCGAAACGGTTCGATAGAATGTCGCAAATTTTGATGTGAAAGGGCTTCCTATTTTTTCCTACAAACCCTCTAAATTTCGTGATCCTAGCTTCCATAGTTTTTTTATGGCGAATTTTTGAATGTTTAAAGAATAGGCCAAAAATCGAACTGAAATTCCCTGCAGAAACTCTGTTCGCGAATTTTAAAAATCCGAGATAGCCAAAATGTTGCTCTCGAAGAGTACATCTATTTAAAAAAAAGTTTCTCTCTAGGCCCAATAGGACCCGACTTTCATAGGGTCAAAGTTCACGAATTTGACACATTTCGGCCGCGAGAATTCCCTATAAGCGTTGCACCGAATTTCAAACCGCTCACACAGCACTTCCCATTCGGACACATGAACAATCCCCCGCAAGCGTTTTCTCGTAGCTCAATTTTTGACCCGGCGCAAGCGACCGAAATTTCGAGGGGGTCACGGAAATGGTCACGGAAATGGGCCAAAATTTGACCCCCCATATCTCGGGCCCTAATTGTCCGATCGACTTGAAATTTGAAACGTGGCCTAACAGGGTTTCGGCCTTCCTCCCCATGCTCCGCAGTCGCGGCTCACCATGGGTTGTCCCCCCTTTTTGCCGTAATGCTAAAACAAAAACTCGCGAATATCTCCGAAACGGTTCAATAGAATGTCGCAAATTTTGATGTGAAAGGGCTACCTATTTTTTCCTACAATCCCTCCAAATTTCGTGTTTCTAGCTTCCATAGTTTTTTTATGCCGAATTTTTGAAGGTTTAAAGAATAGGCCAAAAATCGAACGGAAATTCCCTGCAGAAACTCCATTCGCGAATTTTAAAAATCCGAGATAGCCAAAATGTTGCTCTCGAAGAGTACATCTATTTAAAAAAAAAGTTTCTCTCTAGCACAATAGGACCCGACTTTCATAGGGTCAAAGTTCACGAATTTGACATATTTCAGCCGCGAGAATTCCCTATAAGCGTTTCACCGAATTTCAAACCGCTCACACAGCACTTCCCATTCGGACACATGAACAATCCCCCGCAAGCGTTTTCTCGTAGCTCAATTTTTGACCCCGGCGCAAGCGACCGAAATTTCGATGGGGTCACGGAAATGGGCCAAACTTTCACCCCCATATCTCGGTCCCTAATTGTCCGATCGACTTGAAATTTGAAACGTGGCCTAACAGGGTTTCGGCCTTCCTCCCCATGCTCCGCAGTGGCGGCTCGCCATGGGTTTCCCCCCCTTT
The DNA here is from genome assembly GCF_044657685.1 of Stegodyphus dumicola. Lineage (NCBI taxonomy): Eukaryota > Metazoa > Arthropoda > Arachnida > Araneae > Eresidae > Stegodyphus > Stegodyphus dumicola. The sequence continues at coordinate 1,730,976 of NC_140768.1, forward strand.
TCGCCGTAATGCTAAAACAAAAACTCGCGAATATCTCCGAAACGGTTCGATAGAATGTCGCAAATTTTGGTTTGAAAGGGCTCCCTATTTTTTCCTACAAACCCTCCAAATTTCGTGGTCCTAGCTTCAATAGTTTTTTATGGTGAATTTTTGAATGTTTAAAGAATAGGCCAAAAATCGAACGGAAATTCCCTGCAGAAACTCCATTCGCGAATTTTAAAAATCCGAGATAGCCAAAATGTTGCTCTCGAAGAGTACATCAATTTATAAAAAAGTTTCTCTCTAGGCCCAATAGGACCCGACTTTCATAGGGTCAAAGTTCACGAATTTGACACATTTCGGCCGCGAGAATTCCCTATAAGCGTTTCACCGAATTTCAAACCGCTCACACAGCACTTCCCATTCGGACACATGAACAATCCCCCGCAAGCGTTTTCTCGTAGCTCAATTTTTGACCCCGGCGCAAGCGACCGAAATTTCGATGGGGTCACGGAAATGGGCCAAACTTTCACCCCCCATATCTCGGTCCCTAATTGTCCGATCGACTTGAAATTTGAAACGTGGCCTAACAGGGTTTCGGCCTTCCTCCCCATGCTCCGCAGTGGCGGCTCGCCATGGGTTTCCCCCCCTTTTCGCCGTAATGCTAAAACAAAAACTCGCGAATATCTCCGAAACGGTTCGATAGAATGTCGCAAATTTTGGTTTGAAAGGGCTCCCTATTTTTTCCTACAAACCCTCCAAATTTCGTGGTCCTAGCTTCAATAGTTTTTTTATGGTGAATTTTTGAATGTTTAAAGAATAGGCCAAAAATCGAACGGAAATTCCCTGCAGAAACTCCATTCGCGAATTTTAAAAATCCGAGATAGCCAAAATGTTGCTCTCGAAGAGTACATCAATTTATAAAAAAGTTTCTCTCTAGGCCCAATAGGACCCTACTTTCATAGGGTCAAAGTTCACGAATTTGACACATTTCGGCCGCGAGAATTCCCTATAAGCGTTGCACCGAATTTCAAACCGCTCACACAGCACTTCCCATTCGGACACATGAACAATCCCCCGCAAGCGTTTTCTCGTAGGTCAATTTTTGACCCCGGCGCAAGCGACCGAAATTTCGATGGGGTCACGGAAATGGGCCAAACTTTGACCCCCCATATCTCGGGCCCTAATTGTCCGATCGACTTGAAATTTGAAACGTGGCCTAACAGGGTTTCGGCCTTCCTCCCCATGCTCCGCAGTGGCGGCTCACCATGGATTTCCCCCCCTTTTCGCCGTAATGCTAAAACAAAAACTCGCGAATATCTCCGAAACGGTTCGATAGAATGTCGCAAATTTTGGTTTGAAAGGGCTCCCTATTTTTTCCTACAAAACCTCCAAATTTCGTGGTCCTAGCTTCAATAGTTTTTTTATGGCGAATTTTTGAATGTTTAAAGAATAGGCCAAAAATCGAACGGAAATTCCCCGCAGAAACTCCATTCGCGAATTTTAAAAATCCGAGATAGCCAAAATGTTGCTCTCGAAGAGTACATCTATTTAAAAAAAAAGTTTCTCTCTAGGCCCAATAGGACCCGACTTTCATAGGGTCAAATTTCACGAATTTCACACATTTCGGCCGCGAGAATTCCCTATAAGCGTTTCACCGAATTTCAAACCGCTCGCACAGCACTTCCCATTCCGACACATGAACAATCCCCCGCAAGCGTTTTCTCGTAGCTCAATTTTTGACCCCGGCGCAAGCGACCGAAATTTCGATGGGGTCACGGAAATGGTCACTGAAATGGGCCAAACTTTCACCCCCCATATCTTGGGCCCTAATTGTCCGATCGACTTGAAATTTGAAACGTGGCCTAACAGGGTTTCGGCCTTTCTTCCCATGCTCCGCAGTCGCGGCTCACTATGGGGGGTCCCCCCCTTTTCGCCGTAAAGCTAAAACAAAAACTCGCATATATCTCCGAAACGGTTCGATAGAATGTCGCAAATTTTGGTGTGAAAGATCTCCCTATTTTTTCCTGCAAACCCTCCAAATTTCGTGGTCCTAGCTTCCATAGTTTTTTTATTGCGAATTTTTGAATGTTTAAAGAATAGGCCAAAAATCGAACGGAAATTCCCTGCAGAAACTCCGTTCCCGAATTTTAAAAATCCGAGATAGCCAAAATGCTGCTCTCGAAGAGTACATCTACTTAAAAAAAAGTTTCTCTCTAGGCCCAATAGGACCCGACTTTCATAGGGTCAAAGTTCACGAATTTGACACATTTCGGCCGCGAGAATTCCCTATAAGCGTTGCACCGAATTTCAAACCGCTCACACAGCACTTCCCATTCCGACACATGAACAATTCCCCGCAAGCGTTTTCTCGTAGCTCAATTTTTGACCCCTGCGCAAGCGACCGAAATTTCGAGGGGGTCACGGAAATGGTCACGGAAATGGGCCAAAATTTGTCCCCCCATATCTCGGGCCCTAATTGTCCGATCGACTTGAAATTTGAAACGTGACCTAACAGGGTTTCGGCCTTCCTCCCCATGCTCCGCAGTCGCGACTCACCATGGGTTGTCCCCCCCTTTTTGCCGTAATGCTAAAACAAAAACTCGCGAATATCTCCGAAACGGTTCGATAGAATGTCGCAAATTTTGATGTGAAAGGGCTCCCTATTTTTTCCTACAAACCCTCCAAATTTCGTGTTCCTAGCTTCCATAGTTTTTTTATGGCGAATTTTTGAATGTTTAAAGAATAGGCAAAAAATCGAACGGAAATTCCCTGCAGAAACTCCCTTCGCGAATTTTAAAAATCCGAGATAGCCAAAATGTTGCTCTCGAAGAGTACATCTATTTAAAAAAAAAGTTTCTCTCTAGGCCCAATAGGACCCGACTTTCATAGGGTCAAAGTTCACGAATTTGACACATTTCAGCCGCGAGAATTCCCTATAAGCGTTGCACCGAATTTCAAACCGCTTACACAGCACTTCCCATTCGGACACATGAACAATCCCCCGCAAGCGTTTTCTCGTAGCTCAATTTTTGACCCCGGCGCAAGCGACCGAAATTTCGATGGGGTCACGGAAATGGGCCAAACTTTCACCCCCCATATCTTGGGCCCTAATTGTCCGATCAACTTGAAATTTGAAACGTGGCCTAACAGGGTTTCGGCCTTCCTCCCCATGCTCCGCAGTGGCGGCTCACCATGGGTTTCCCCCCCTTTTCGCCGTAATGCTAAAACAAAAACTCGCGAATATCTCCCAAACGGTTCGATAGAATGTCGCAAATTTTGGTTTGAAAGGGCTCCCTATTTTTTCCTACAAACCCTCCAAATTTCGTGGTCCTAGCTTCAATAGTTTTTTTATGGCGAATTTTTGAAGGTTTAAAGAATAGGCCAAAAATCGAACGGAAATTCCCTGCAGAAACTCCGTTCGCGAATTTTAAAAATCCGAGATAGCCAAAATGCTGCTCTCGAAGAGTACATCTATTTAAAAAAAAGTTTCTCTCTAGGCCCAATAGGACCCGACTTTCATAGGGTCAAAGTTCACGAATTTGACACATTTCGGCCGCGAGAATTCACTATAAGCGTTGCACCGAATTTCAAACCGCTCACACAGCACTTCCCATTCGGACACATGAACAATCCCCCGCAAGCGTTTTCTCGTAGCTCAATTTTTGACCCCGGCGCAAGCGACCGAAATTTAGATGGGGTCACGGAAATGGTGACTGAAATGGGCCAAACTTTGACCCCCCATATCTCGGGCCCTAATTGTCCGATCTACTTGAAATTTGAAACGTGGCATAACAGGGTTTCGGCCTTCCTCCCCATGCTCCGCAGTCGCGGCTCACCATGGATTGTCCCCCCCTTTTTGCCGTAATGCTAAAACAAAAACTCGCGAATATCTCCGAAACGGTTCGATAGAATGTCGCAAATTTTGATGTGAAAGGGCTCCCTATTTTTTCCTACAAACCCTCCAAATTTCGTGTTCCTAGCTTCCATAGTTTTTTTACGGCGAATTTTTGAATGTTTAAAGAATAGGCCAAAAATCGAACGGAAATTCCCTGCAGAAAATCCATTCGCGAATTTTAAAAATCCGAGATAGCCAAAATGTTGCTCTCGAAGAGTACATCTATTAAAAAAAAAGTTTCTCTCTAGGCCCAATAGGACCCGACTTACATAGGGTCAAAGTTCACGAATTTGACACATTTCAGCCGCGAGAATTCCCTATAAGCGTTGCACCGAATTTCAAACCGCTCACACAGCACTTCCCATTCGGACACATGAACAATCCCCCGCAAGCGTTTTCTCGTAGGTCAATTTTGGACCCCGGCGCAAGCGACCGAAATTTCGATGGGGTCACGGAAATGGGCCAAACTTTGACCCCCCATATCTCGGGCCCTAATTGTCCGATCGACTTGAAATTTGAAACGTGGCCTAACAGGGTTTCGACCTTCCTCCCCATGCTCGCGAATCGCGGCTCACCATGGGGGGTCCGCCCCTTTTTGCCGTAATGTTAAAACAAAAACTCGCGAATATCTCCGACACGGTTCGATAGAATGTCGCAAATTTTTGTGATAAAGGGCTCCCTGTTTTTACCTAGAAACCCTCCAAATTTGGTTGTCCTAGCTTCTATAGTTTTTTTTGGCGAATTTTTGAATGTTAAAAAAATAGGCCAAAAATCGAACGGAAATTCACTACAGAAACTCCATTCGCGAATTTTAAAAATCCGAGATAGCCAAAATGTTGCTCTCGAAGAGTACATCAATTTAAAAAAAATAGTTTCTCTCTAGGCCCAATACGACCCGTCTTTCATAGGGTCAAAGTTCACGAATTTGACACATTTCGGTCGCGAGAATTCCCTATAACCGTTGCACCAAATTTCAAACCGCTCACACAGCACTTCCCATTCAGACACATGAACAATCCCCTGCAAGCGTTTTCTCGTAGCTCAATTTTTGACCCCGGCGCAAGCGACCGAAATTTCGATGGTGTCACGGAAATGGGCCAAACTTTTACCCCCCATATCTCGGGCCCTAATTGTCCGATCGACTTGAAATTTGAAACGTGGCCTAACAGGGTTTCGCCCTTCCTCCCCATCCTCGCCAATTGCGGCTCACCATGGGGGGTCCGCCCATTTTCGCCGTAAATTTAAAGCAAAAACTCGCCAATATCTCCGAAACGATTCGATAGAATGTCGCAAATTTTCGTGTGAAAGGGCTCCCTATTTTTACCTACAAATCCTCCAAATTTGGTGGTCCTAGCTTCCATAGTTTTTTTTTGGCGAATTTTTGAATGTTTAAAAAATAGGTTAAAAAATCGAACGGAAATTCCCTACAGAAACTCCATTCGCGAATTTTAAAAATCCGAGATAGCCAAAATGTTGCTCTCGAAGAGTACATCAATTTAAAAAAAAAGTTTCTCTCTAGGCCCAATAGGACCCGACTTTCATAGGGTCAAAGTTCACGAATTTGACACATTTCGGCCGCGAGAATTCCCTATAAGCGTTGCACCGAATTTCAAACCGCTCACACAGCACTTCCCATTCGGACACATGAACAATCCCCCGCAAGCGTTTTCTCGTAGCTCAATTTTTGACCCGGCGCAAGCGACCGAAATTTCGAGGGGGTCACGGAAATGGTCACGGAAATGGGCCAAACTTTGACCCCCCATATCTCGGGCCCTAATTGTCCGATCGACTTGAAATTTGAAACGTGGCCTAACAGGGTTTCGGCCTTCCTCCCCATGCTCCGCAGTCGCGGCTCACCATGGGTTGTCCCCCCCTTTTTGCCGTAATGCTAAAACAAAAACTCGCGAATATCTCCGAAACGGTTCGATAGAATGTCGCAAATTTTGATGTGAAAGGGCTACCTATTTTTTCCTACAATCCCTCCAAATTTCGTGTTCCTAGCTTCCATAGTTTTTTTATGCCGAATTTTTGAATGTTTAAAGAATAGGCCAAAAATCGAACGGAAATTCCCTGCAGAAACTCCATTCGCGAATTTTAAAAATCCGAGATAGCCAAAATGTTGCTCTCGAAGATTACATCTATTTAAAAAAAAAATTTCTCTCTAGGCCCAATAGGACCCGACTTTCATAGGGTCAAAGTTCACGAATTTGACATATTTCAGCCGCGAGAATTCCCTATAAGCGTTTCACCGAATTTCAAACCGCTCACACAGCACTTCCCATTCGGACACATGAACAATCCCCCGCAAGCGTTTTCTCGTAGCTCAATTTTTGACCCCGGCGCAAGCGACCGAAATTTCGATGGGGTCACGGAAATGGGCCAAACTTTCACCCCCATATCTCGGTCCCTAATTGTCCGATCGACTTGAAATTTGAAACGTGGCCTAACAGGGTTTCGGCCTTCCTCCCCATGCTCCGCAGTGGCGGCTCGCCATGGGTTTCCCCCCCTTTTCGCCGTAATGCTAAAACAAAAACTCGCGAATATCTCCGAAACGGTTCGATAGAATGTCGCAAATTTTGGTTTGAAAGGGCTCCCTATTTTTTCCTACAAACCCTCCAAATTTCGTGGTCCTAGCTTCAATAGTTTTTTTATGGTGAATTTTTGAATGTTTAAAGAATAGGCCAAAAATCGAACGGAAATTCCCTGCAGAAACTCCATTCGCGAATTTTAAAAATCCGAGATAGCCAAAATGTTGCTCTCGAAGAGTACATCAATTTATAAAAAAGTTTCTCTCTAGGCCCAATAGGACCCGACTTTCATAGGGTCAAAGTTCACGAATTTGACACATTTCGGCCGCGAGAATTCCCTATAAGCGTTGCACCGAATTTCAAACGCTCACACAGCACTTCCCATTCGGACACATGAACAATCCCCCGCAAGCGTTTTCTCGTAGGTCAATTTTTGACCCCGGCGCAAGCGACCGAAATTTCGATGGGGTCACGGAAATGGGCCAAACTTTGACCCCCATATCTCGGGCCCTAATTGTCCGATCGACTTGAAATTTGAAACGTGGCCTAACAGGGTTTCGGCCTTCCTCCCCATGCTCCGCAGTGGCGGCTCACCATGGGTTTCCCCCCCTTTTCGCCGTAATGCTAAAACAAAAACTCGCGAATATCTCCGAAACGGTTCGATAGAATGTCGCAAATTTTGGTTTGAAAGGGCTCCCTATTTTTTCCTACAAAACCTCCAAATTTCGTGGTCCTAGCTTCAATAGTTTTTTTATGGCGAATTTTTGAATGTTTAAAGAATAGGCCAAAAATCGAACGGAAATTCCCCGCAGAAACTCCATTCGCGAATTTTAAAAATCCGAGATAGCCAAAATGTTGCTCTCGAAGAGTACATCTATTTAAAAAAAAAGTTTCTCTCTAGGCCCAATAGGACCCGACTTTCATAGGGTCAAATTTCACGAATTTCACACATTTCGGCCGCGAGAATTCCCTATAAGCGTTTCACCGAATTTCAAACCGCTCGCACAGCACTTCCCATTCGGACACATGAACAATCCCCCGCAAGCGTTTTCTCGTAGCTCAATTTTTGACCCCGGCGCAAGCGACCGAAATTTCGATGGGGTCACGGAAATGGTCACTGAAATGGGCCAAACTTTCACCCCCCATATCTTGGGCCCTAATTGTCCGATCGACTTGAAATTTGAAACGTGGCCTAACAGAGTTTCGGCCTTTCTTCCCATGCTCCGCAGTCGCGGCTCACTATGGGGGGTCCCCCCCTTTTCGCCGTAAAGCTAAAACAAAAATTCGCATATATGTCCGAAACGGTTCGATAGAATGTCGCAAATTTTGGTGTGAAAGATCTCCCTATTTTTTCCTACAAACCCTCCAAATTTCGTGGTCCTAGCTTCCATAGTTTTTTTATTGCGAATTTTTGAAGGTTTAAAGAATAGGCCAAAAATCGAACGGAAATTCCCTGCAGAAACTCCGTTCCCGAATTTTAAAAATCCGAGATAGCCAAAATGCTGCTCTCGAAGAGTACATCTACTTAAAAAAAAGTTTCTCTCTAGGCCCAATAGGAACCGACTTTCATAGGGTCAAAGTTCACGAATTTGACACATTTCGGCCGCGAGAATTCCCTATAAGCGTTGCACCGAATTTCAAACCGCTCACACAGCACTTCCCATTCCGACACATGAACAATTCCCCGCAAGCGTTTTCTCGTAGCTCAATTTTTGACCCCTGCGCAAGCGACCGAAATTTCGAGGGGGTCACGGAAATGGTCACGGAAATGGGCCAAAATTTGTCCCCCCATATCTCGGGCCCTAATTGTCCGATCGACTTGAAATTTGAAACGTGACCTAACAGGGTTTCGGCCTTCCTCCCCATGCTCCGCAGTCGCGGCTCACCATGGATTGTCCCCCCCTTTTTGCCGTAATGCTAAAACAAAAACTCGCGAATATCTCCGAAACGGTTCGATAGAATGTCGCAAATTTTGATGTGAAAGGGCTCCCTATTTTTTCCTACAAACCCTCCAAATTTCGTGTTCCTAGCTTCCATAGTTTTTTTACGGCGAATTTTTGAATGTTTAAAGAATAGGCCAAAAATCGAACGGAAATTCCCTGCAGAAAATCCATTCGCGAATTTTAAAAATCCGAGATAGCCAAAATGTTGCTCTCGAAGAGTACATCTATTAAAAAAAAAGTTTCTCTCTAGGCCCAATAGGACCCGACTTACATAGGGTCAAAGTTCACGAATTTGACACATTTCAGCCGCGAGAATTCCCTATAAGCGTTGCACCGAATTTCAAACCGCTCACACAGCACTTCCCATTCGGACACATGAACAATCCCCCGCAAGCGTTTTCTCGTAGGTCAATTTTGGACCCCGGCGCAAGCGACCGAAATTTCGATGGGGTCACGGAAATGGGCCAAACTTTGACCCCCCATATCTCGGGCCCTAATTGTCCGATCGACTTGAAATTTGAAACGTGGCCTAACAGGGTTTCGACCTTCCTCCCCATGCTCGCGAATCGCGGCTCACCATGGGGGGTCCGCCCCTTTTTGCCGTAATGTTAAAACAAAAACTCGCGAATATCTCCGACACGGTTCGATAGAATGTCGCAAATTTTGGTGATAAAGGGCTCCCTGTTTTTACCTAGAAACCCTCCAAATTTGGTTGTCCTAGCTTCTATAGTTTTTTTTGGCGAATTTTTGAATGTTAAAAAAATAGGCCAAAAATCGAACGGAAATTCCCTACAGTAACTCCATTCGCGAATTTTAAAAATCCGAGATAGCCAAAATGTTGCTCTCGAAGAGTACATCAATTAAAAAAAAATAGTTTCTCTCTAGGCCCAATACGACCCGTCTTTCATAGGGTCAAAGTTCACGAATTTGACACATTTCGGTCGCGAGAATTCCCTATAACCGTTGCACCAAATTTCAAACCGCTCACACAGCACTTCCCATTCAGACACATGAACAATCCCCCGCAAGCGTTTTCTCGTAGCTCAATTTTTGACCCCGGCGCAAGCGACCGAAATTTCGATGGTGTCACGGAAATGGGCCAAAATTTTACCCCCCATATCTCGGGCCCTAATTGTCCGATCGACTTGAAATTTGAAACGTGGCCTAACAGGGTTTCGCCCTTCCTCCCCATCCTCGCCAATCGCGGCTCACCATGGGGGGTCCGCCCATTTTCGCCGTAAATTTAAAGCAAAAACTCGCCAATATCTCCGAAACGATTCGATAGAATGTCGCAAATTTTCGTGTGAAAGGGCTCCCTATTTTTACCTACAAATCCTCCAAATTTGGTGGTCCTAGCTTCCATAGTTTTTTTTTGGCGAATTTTTGAATGTTTAAAAAATAGGTTAAAAAATCGAACGGAAATTCCCTACAGAAACTCCATTCGCGAATTTTAAAAATCCGAGATAGCCAAAATGTTGCTCTCGAAGAGTACATCAATTTAAAAAAAAAGTTTCTCTCTAGGCCCGATAGGACCCGACTTTCATAGGGTCAAATTTCACGAATTTGACACATTTCGGCCGCGAGAATTCCCTATAAGCGTTGCACCGAATTTCAAACCGCTCACACAGCACTTCCCATTCCGACACATGAACAATCCCCCTCAAGCGTTTTTTTTGTAGCTCAATTTTTGACCCGGCGCAAGCGACCGAAATTTCGATGGGGTCACGGAAATGGTCACGGAAATGGGCCAAACTTTGACCACCTATGTCTCGGGCCCTAATTGTCCGATCGACTTGAAATTTGAAACGTGGCCTAACAGGGTTTCGACCTTCCTCCCCATGCTCGCCAATCGCGGCTCACCATGGGGGGTCCGCCCCTTTTCGCCGTAATGTTAAAACAAAAACTCGCGAATATCTCCGAAACGGTTCGATAGAATGTCGCAAATTTTGATGTGAAAGGGCTTCCTATTTTTTCCTACAAACTCTCTAAATTTCGTGATCCTAGCTTCCATAGTTTTTTTATGGCGAATTTTTGAATGTTTAAAGAATAGGCCAAAAATCGAACTGAAATTCCCTGCAGAAACTCTGTTCGCGAATTTTAAAAATCCGAGATAGCCAAAATGTTGCTCTCGAAGAGTACATCTATTTAAAAAAAAGTTTCTCTCTAGGCCCAATAGGACCCGACTTTCATAGGGTCAAAGTTCACGAATTTGACACATTTCGGCCGCGAGAATTCCCTATAAGCGTTGCACCGAATTTCAAACCGCTCACACAGCACTTCCCATTCGGACACATGAACAATCCCCCGCAAGCGTTTTCTCGTAGCTCAATTTTTGACCCGGCGCAAGCGACCGAAATTTCGAGGGGGTCACGGAAATGGTCACGGAAATGGGCCAAACTTTGACCCCCCATATCTCGGGCCCTAATTGTCCGATCGACTTGAAATTTGAAACGTGGCCTAACAGGGTTTCGGCCTTCCTCCCCATGCTCCGCAGTCGCGGCTCACCATGGGTTGTCCCCCCCTTTTTGCCGTAATGCTAAAACAAAAACTCGCGAATATCTCCGAAACGGTTCGATAGAATGTCGCAAATTTTGATGTGAAAGGGCTACCTATTTTTTCCTACAATCCCTCCAAATTTCGTGTTCCTAGCTTCCATAGTTTTTTTATGCCGAATTTTTGAAGGTTTAAAGAATAGGCCAAAAATCGAACGGAAATTCCCTGCAGAAACTCCATTCGCGAATTTTAAAAATCCGAGATAGCCAAAATGTTGCTCTCGAAGAGTACATCTATTTAAAAAAAAAGTTTCTCTCTAGCCCAATAGGACCCGACTTTCATAGGGTCAAAGTTCACGAATTTGACATATTTCAGCCGCGAGAATTCCCTATAAGCGTTTCACCGAATTTCAAACCGCTCACACAGCACTTCCCATTCGGACACATGAACAATCCCCCGCAAGCGTTTTCTCGTAGCTCAATTTTTGACCCCGGCGCAAGCGACCGAAATTTCGATGGGGTCACGGAAATGGGCCAAACTTTGACCCCCATATCTCGGGCCCTAATTGTCCGATCGACTTGAAATTTGAAACGTGGCCTAACAGGGTTTCGGCCTTCCTCCCCATGCTCCGCAGTGGCGGCTCACCATGGGTTTCTCCCCCTTTTCGCCGTAATGCTAAAACAAAAACTCGCGAATATCTCCGAAACGGTTCGATAGAATGTCGCAAATTTTGGTTTGAAAGGGCTCCCTATTTTTTCCTACAAAACCTCCAAATTTCGTGGTCCTAGCTTCAATAGTTTTTTTATGGCGAATTTTTGAATGTTTAAAGAATAGGCCAAAAATCGAACGGAAATTCCCCGCAGAAACTCCATTCGCGAATTTTAAAAATCCGAGATAGCCAAAATGTTGCTCTCGAAGAGTACATCTATTTAAAAAAAAAGTTTCTCTCTAGGCCCAATAGGACCCGACTTTCATAGGGTCAAATTTCACGAATTTCACACATTTCGGCCGCGAGAATTCCCTATAAGCGTTTCACCGAATTTCAAACCGCTCGCACAGCACTTCCCATTCGGACACATGAACAATCCCCCGCAAGCGTTTTCTCGTAGCTCAATTTTTGACCCCGGCGCAAGCGACCGAAATTTCGATGGGGTCACGGAAATGGTCACTGAAATGGGCCAAACTTTCACCCCCCATATCTTGGGCCCTAATTGTCCGATCGACTTGAAATTTGAAACGTGGCCTAACAGGGTTTCGGCCTTTCTTCCCATGCTCCGCAGTCGCGGCTCACTATGGGGGGTCCCCCCTTTTCGCCGTAAATCTAAAACAAAAATTCGCATATATCTCCGAAACGGTTCGATAGAATGTCGCAAATTTTGGTGTGAAAGATCTCCCTATTTTTTCCTACAAACCCTCCAAATTTCGTGGTCCTAGCTTCCATAGTTTTTTTATTGCGAATTTTTGAAGGTTTAAAGAATAGGCCAAAAATCGAACGGAAATTCCCTGCAGAAACTCCGTTCCCGAATTTTAAAAATCCGAGATAGCCAAAATGCTGCTCTCGAAGAGTACATCTACTTAAAAAAAAGTTTCTCTCTAGGCCCAATAGGACCCGACTTTCATAGGGTCAAAGTTCACGAATTTGACACATTTCGGCCGCGAGAATTCCCTATAAGCGTTGCACCGAATTTCAAACCGCTCACACAGCACTTCCCATTCCGACACATGAACAATTCCCCGCAAGCGTTTTCTCGTAGCTCAATTTTTGACCGCTGCGCAAGCGACCGAAATTTCGAGGGGGTCACGGAAATGGTCACGGAAATGGGCCAAAATTTGTCCCCCCATATCTCGGGCCCTAATTGTCCGATCGACTTGAAATTTGAAACGTGACCTAACAGGGTTTCGGCCTTCCTCCCCATGCTCCGCAGTCGCGACTCACCATGGGTTGTCCCCCCCCCCTTTTTGCCGTAATGCTAAAACAAAAACTCGCGAATATCTCCGAAACGGTTCGATAGAATGTCGCAAATTTTGATGTGAGAGGGCTCCCTATTTTTTCCTACAAACCCTCCAAATTTCGTGTTCCTAGCTTCCATAGTTTTTTTATGGCGAATTTTTGAATGTTTAAAGAATAGGCAAAAAATCGAACGGAAATTCCCTGCAGAAACTCCCTTCGCGAATTTTAAAAATCCGAGATAGCCAAAATGTTGCTCTCGAAGAGTACATCTATTTAAAAAAAAAGTTTCTCTCTAGGCCCAATAGGACCCGACTTTCATAGGGTCAAAGTTCACGAATTTGACACATTTCAGCCGCGAGAATTCCCTATAAGCGTTGCACCGAATTTCAAACCGCTCACACAGCACTTCCCATTCGGACACATGAACAATCCCCCGCAAGCGTTTTCTCGTAGCTCAATTTTTGACCCCTGCGCAAGCGACCGAAATTTCGAGGGGGTCACGGAAATGGTCACGGAAATGGGCCAAAATTTGTCCCCCCATATCTCGGGCCCTAATTGTCCGATCGACTTGAAATTTGAAACGTGACCTAACAGGGTTTCGGCCTCCCTCCCCATGCTCCGCAGTCGCGACTCACCATGGGTTGTCCCCCCCTTTTTGCCGTAATGCTAAAACAAAAACTCGCGAATATCTCCGAAACGGTTCGATAGAATGTCGCAAATTTTGATGTGAAAGGGCTCCCTATTTTTTCCTACAAACCCTCCAAATTTCGTGTTCCTAGCTTCCATAGTTTTTTTATGGCGAATTTTTGAATGTTTAAAGAATAGGCAAAAAATCGAACGGAAATTCCCTGCAGAAACTCCCTTCGCGAATTTTAAAAATCCGAGATAGCCAAAATGTTGCTCTCGAAGAGTACATCTATTTAAAAAAAAAGTTTCTCTCTAGGCCCAATAGGACCCGACTTTCATAGGGTCAAAGTTCACGAATTTGACACATTTCAGCCGCGAGAATTCCCTATAAGCGTTGCACCGAATTTCAAACCGCTTACACAGCACTTCCCATTCGGACACATGAACAATCCCCCGCAAGCGTTTTCTCGTAGCTCAATTTTTGACCCCGGCGCAAGCGACCGAAATTTCGATGGGGTCACGGAAATGGGCCAAACTTTCACCCCCCATATCTTGGGCCCTAATTGTCCGATCAACTTGAAATTTGAAACGTGGCCTAACAGGGTTTCGGCCTTCCTCCCCATGCTCCGCAGTGGCGGCTCACCATGGGTTTCCCCCCCTTTTCGCCGTAATGCTAAAACAAAAACTCGCGAATATCTCCGAAACGGTTCGATAGAATGTCGCAAATTTTGGTTTGAAAGGGCTCCCTATTTTTTCCTACAAACCCTCCAAATTTCGTGGTCCTAGCTTCAATAGTTTTTTTATGGCGAATTTTTGAAGGTTTAAAGAATAGGCCAAAAATCGAACGGAAATTCCCTGCAGAAACTCCGTTCGCGAATTTTAAAAATCCGAGATAGCCAAAATGCTGCTCTCGAAGAGTACATCTATTTAAAAAAAAGTTTCTCTCTAGGCCCAATAGGACCCGACTTTCATAGGGTCAAAGTTCACGAATTTGACACATTTCGGCCGCGAGAATTCCCTATAAGCGTTGCACCGAATTTCAAACCGCTCACACAGCACTTCCCATTCGGACACATGAACAATCCCCCGCAAGCGTTTTCTCGTAGGTCAATTTTGGACCCCGGCGCAAGCGACCGAAATTTCGATGGGGTCACGGAAATGGGCCAAACTTTGACCCCCCATATCTCGGGCCCTAATTGTCCGATCGACTTGAAATTTGAAACGTGGCCTAACAGGGTTTCGACCTTCCTCCCCATGCTCGCGAATCGCGGCTCACCATGGCGGGTCCGCCCCTTTTTGCCGTAATGTTAAAACAAAAACTCGCAAATATCTCCGACACGGTTCGATAGAATGTCGCAGATTTTGGTGATAAAGGAAACCCTCCAAATTTGGTTGTCCTAGCTTCTAAATTTTTTTGGCGAATTTTTGAATGTTTAAAAAATAGGCCAAAAATCGAACGGAAATTCCCTACAGAAACTCCATTCGCGAATTTTAAAAATCCGAGATAGCCAAAATGTTGCTCTCGAAGAGTACATCAATTTAAAAAAAATAGTTTCTCTCTAGGCCCAATACGACCCGTCTTTCATAGGGTCAAAGTTCACGAATTTGACACATTTCGGTCGCGAGAATTCCCTATAACCGTTGCACCAAATTTCAAACCGCTCACACAGCACTTCCCATTCAGACACATGAACAATCCCCCGCAAGCGTTTTCTCGTAGCTCAATTTTTGACCCCGGCGCAAGCGACCGAAATTTCGATGGTGTCACGGAAATGGGCCAAACTTTGACCCCCATATCTCGGGCCCTAATTGTCCGATCGACTTGAAATTTGAAACGTGGCCTAACAGGGTTTCGCCCTTCCTCCCCATCCTCGCCAATCGCGGCTCACCATGGGGGGTCCGCCCATTTTCGCCGTAATGTTAAAGCAAAAACTCGCCAATATCTCCGAAACGATTCGATAGAATGTCGCAAATTTTCGTGTGAAAGGGCTCCCTATTTTTACCTACAAATCCTCCAAATTTGGTGGTCCTAGCTTCCATAGTTTTTTTTTGGCGAATTTTTGAATGTTTAAAAAATAGGTTAAAAAATCGAACGGAAATTCCCTACAGAAACTCCATTCGCGAATTTTAAAAATCCGAGATAGCCAAAATGTTGCTCTCGAAGAGTACATCAATTTAAAAAAAAAGTTTCTCTCTAGGCCCGATAGGACCCGACTTTCATAGGGTCAAATTTCACGAATTTGACACATTTCGGCCGCGAGAATTCCCTATAAGCGTTGCACCGAATTTCAAACCGGTCACACAGCACTTCCCATTCAGACACATGAACAATCCCCCGCAAGCGTTTTCTCGTAGCTTAATTTTTGACCCCGGCGCAAGCGACCGAAATTTCGATGGGGTCACGGAAATGGTCACGGAAATGGGCCAAACTTTGACCACCTATATCTCGGGCCCTAATTGTCCGATCGACTTGAAATTTGAAACGTGGCCTAACAGGGTTTCGACCTTGTTCCCCATGCTCGCCAATCGCGGCTCACCATGGGGGGTCCGCCCCTTTTCGCCGTAATGTTAAAACAAAAACTCGCGAATATGTCCGACACGGTAAGATAGAATGTTGCAAATTTTGGTGATAAAGGGCTCCCTTTTTTTACCTAGAAACCCTCCAAATTTGGTTGTCCTAGCTTCTATAGTTTTTTTTTTGGCGAATTTTTGAATGTTAAAAAAATAGGCCAAAAATCGAACGGAAATTCCCTACAGAAACTCCATTCGCGAATTTTAAAAATCCGAGATAGCCAAAATGTTGCTCTCGAAGAGTACATCAATTTAAAAAAAATAGTTTCTATCTAGGCCCAATACGACCCGTCTTTCATAGGGTCAAAGTTCACGAATTTGACACATTTCGTTCGCGACAATTCCCTATAACCGTTGCACCAAATTTCAAACCGTTCACACAGCACTTCCCATTCAGACACATGAATAATCCCCCGCAAGCGTTTTCTCGTAGCTCAATTTTTGACCCCAGCGCAAGCGACCGAAATTTCGATGGCGTCACGGACATGGTCACGGAAATGGGCCAAACTTTGACCCCCCATATCTCGGGCCCTAATTTTCCGATCGACTTGAAATTTGAAACGTGGCCTAACAGGGTTTCGGCCTTAATCCCCATGCTCGCCAATCGCGGCTCACCATGGGGGATCCGCCCCTTTTCGCCGTAATGTTAAAACAAAAACTCGCGAATATCTCCGAAACGGTTCGATAGAATGTCGCAAATTTTGGTGTGAAAGGGCTCCCTATTTTTACCTACAAACCCTCCAAATTTGGTGGTCCTAGCTTCCATAGTTTTATTTTGGCGAATTTTTGGATGTTTAAAAAATAGGCCAAAAATCGAACGGAAATTCCCTACAGAAACTCCTTTCGCGAATTTTAAAAATCCGAGATAGCGAAAATGTTGCTCTCGAAGAGTACATCAATTTAAAAAAAATAGTTTCTCTCTAGGCCCAATACGACCCGTCTTTCATAGGGTCAAAGTTCACGAATTTGACACATTTCGGTCGCGAGAATTCCCTATAACCGTTGCACCAAATTTCAAACCGCTCACACAGCACTTCCCATTCAGACACATGAACAATCCCCCGCAAGCGTTTTCTCGTAGCTCAATTTTTGACCCCGGCGCAAGCGACCGAAATTTCGATGGTGTCACGGAAATGGGCCAAACTTTTACCCCCCATATCTCGGGCCCTAATTGTCCGATCGACTTGAAATTTGAAACGTGGCCTAACAGGGTTTCGCCCTTGCTCCCCATCCTCGCCAATCGCGGCTCACCATGGGGGGTCCGCCCATTTTCGCCCTAAATTTAAAGCAAAAACTCGCCAATATCTCCGAAACGATTCGATAGAATGTCGCAAATTTTCGTGTGAAAGGGCTCCCTATTTTTACCTACAAACCCTCCAAATTTGGTGGTCCTAGCTTCCATAGTTTTATTTTGGCGAATTTTTGGATGTTTAAAAAATAGGCCAAAAATCGAACGGAAATTCCCTACAGAAACTCCTTTCGCGAATTTTAAAAATCCGAGATAGCGAAAATGTTGCTCTCGAAGAGTACATCAATTTTAAAAAAAAAGTTTCTGTCTAGGCCCAATAGGACCCGACTTTCATAGAGTCAAATTTCACGAATTTGACACATTTCGGCCGCGAGAATTCCCTATAAGCGTTGCACCGAATTTCAAACCGGTCACACAGCACTTCCCATTCAGACACATGAACAATCCCGCAAGCGTTTTCTCGTAGCTCAATGTTTGACCCCGGCGCAAGCGACCGAAATTTCGATGGGGTCACGGAAATGGGCCAAACTTTGACACCCCATATCTCGGGCCCTAATTTTCCGATCGACTTGAAATTTGAAACGTGGCCTAACAGGGTTTCGACCTTCCTCCCCATGCTCGTGAATCGCGGCTCACCATGGGGGGTCCGCCCCTTTTTGCCGTAATGTTAAAACAAAAACTCGCGAATATCTCCGACACGGTTCGATAGAATGTCGCAAATTTTGGTGATAAAGGGCTCCCTGTTTTTACCTAGAAACCCTCCAAATTTGGTTGTCCTAGCTTCTATAGTTTTTTTTGGCGAATTTTTGAATTTTAAAAAAATAGGCCAAAAATCGAACGGAAATTCCCTACAGAAACTCCATTCGCGAATTTTAAAAATCCGAGATAGCCAAAATGTTGCTCTCGAAGAGTACATCAATTTAAAAAAAATAGTTTCTCTCTAGGCCCAATACGACCCGTCTTTCATAGGGTCAAAGTTCACGAATTTGACACATTTCGGTCGCGAGAATTCCCTATAACCGTTGCACCAAATTTCAAACCGCTCACACAGCACTTCCCATTCAGACACATGAACAATCCCCCGCAAGCGTTTTCTCGTAGCTCAATTTTTGACCCCGGCGCAAGCGACCGAAATTTCGATGGTGTCACGGAAATGGGCCAAACTTTTACCCCCCATATCTCGGGCCCTAATTGTCCGATCGACTTGAAATTTGAAACGTGGCCTAACAGGGTTTCGCCCTTCCTCCCCATCCTCGCCAATCGCGGCTCACCATGGGGGGTCCGCCCCTTTTCGCCGTAAATTTAAAGCAAAAACTCGCCAATATCTCCGAAACGATTCGATAGAATGTCGCAAATTTTCGTGTGAAAGGGCTCCCTATTTTTACCTACAAATCCAATTTTGGTGGTCCTAGCTTCCATAGTTTTTTTTTGGCGAATTTTTGAATGTTTAAAAAATAGGTTAAAAAATCGAACGGAAATTCCCTACAGAAACTCCATTCGCGAATTTTAAAAATCCGAGATAGCCAAAATGCTGCTCTCGAAGAGTACATCTATTTAAAAAAAAAGTTTCTCTCTAGGCCCAATACGACCCGTCTTTCATAGGGTCAAAGTTCACGAATTTGACACATTTCGGTCGCGACAATTCCCTATAAGCGTTGCACCGAATTTCAAACCGCTCACACAGCACTTCCCATTCAGACACATGAAAAATCCCCCGCAAGCGTTTTCTCGTAGCTCAATTTTTGACCCCAGCGCAAGCGACCGAAATTTCGATGGCGTCACGGAAATGGTCACGGAAATGGGCCAAACTTTGACCCCCCATATCTCGGGCCCTAATTTTCCGATCGACTTGAAATTTGAAACGTGGCCTAACAGGGTTTCGGCCTTAATCCCCATGCTCGCCAATCGCGGCTCACCATGGGGGATCCGCCCCTTTTCGCCGTAATGTTAAAACAAAAACTCGCGAATATCTCCGAAACGGTTCGATAGAATGTCGCAAATTTTGGTGTGAAAGGGCTCCCTATTTTTACCTACAAACCCTCCAAATTTGGTGGTCCTAGCTTCCATAGTTTTTTTTTGGCGAATTTTTTGGATGTTTAAAAAATAGGCCAAAAATCGAACGGAAATTCCCTACAGAAACTCCATTCGCGAATTTTAAAAATCCGAGATAGCGAAAATGTTGTTCTCGAAGAGTACATCAATTTTAAAAAAAAAGTTTCTGTCTAGGCCCAATAGGACCCGACTTTCATAGGGTCGAATTTCACAAATTTGACACATTTCGGCCGCGAGAATTCCCTATAAGCGTTGCACCGAATTTCAAACCGTCACACAGCACTTCCCATTCAGACACATGAACAATCCCGCAAGCGTTTTCCTCGTAGCTCAAAGTTTGACCCCGGCGCAAGCGACGAAATTTCGATGGGGTCACGGAAATGGGGCCAAATTTTGACCCCCCATATCTCGGGCCCTAATTGTCCGATCGACTTGAAATTTGAAACGTGGCCTAACAGGGTTTCGGCCTTAATCCCCATGCTCGCCAATCGCGGCTTACCATGGGGGGTCCGCCCCTTTTCGCCATAATGTTAAAACAAAAACTCGCGAATATCTCCGAAACGGTTCGATAGAATGTCGCAAATTTTGGTGTGAAAGGGCTCCCTATTTTTACCTACAAACCCTCCAAATTTGGTGGTCCTAGCTTCCATAGTTTTATTTTGGCGAATTTTTGGATGTTTAAAAAATAGGCCAAAAATCGAACGGAAATTCCCTACAGAAACTCCATTCGCGAATTTTAAAAATCCGAGATAGCCAAAATGTTGCTCTCGAAGAGTACAATCAATTTAAAAAAAATAGTTTCTATCTAGGCCCAATACGACCCGTCTTTCATAGGGTCAAAGTTCACGAATTTGACACATTTCGTTCGCGACAATTCCCTATAACCGTTGCAACCAAATTTCAAACCGTTCACACAGCACTTCCCATTCAGACACATGAATAATCCCCCGCAAGCGTTTTCTCGTAGCTCAATTTTTGACCCCAGCGCAAGCGACCGAAATTTCGATGGCGTCACGGACATGGTCACGGAAATGGGCCAAACTTTGGACCCCCCATATCTCGGGCCCTAATTTTCCGATCGACTTGAAATTTGAAAACGTGGCCTAACAGGGTTTCGGCCTTAATCCCCATGCTCGCCAATCGCGGCTCACCATGGGGGATCCGCCCCTTTTCGCCGTAATGTTAAAACAAAAACTCGCGAATATCTCCGAAACGGTTCGATAGAATGTCGCAAATTTTGGTGTGAAAGGGCTCCCTATTTTTACCTACAAACCCTCCAAATTTGGTGGTCCTAGCTTCCATAGTTTTATTTTGGCGAATTTTTGGATGTTTAAAAAATAGGCCAAAAATCGAACGGAAATTCCCTACAGAAACTCCTTTCGCGAATTTTAAAAATCCGAGATAGCGAAAATGTTGCTCTCGAAGAGTACATCAATTTAAAAAAAATAGTTTCTCTCTAGGGCCCAATACGACCCGTCTTTCATAGGGTCAAAGTTCACGAATTTGACACATTTCGGTCGCGAGAATTCCCTATAACCGTTGCACCAAATTTCAAACCGCTCACCACAGCACTTCCCATTCAGACACATGAACAATCCCCCGCAAGCGTTTTCTCGTAGCTCAATTTTTGACCCCGGCGCAAGCGACCGAAATTTCGATGGTGTCACGGAAATGGGCCAAACTTTTACCCCCCATATCTCGGGCCCTAATTGTCCGATCGACTTGAAATTTGAAACGTGGCCTAACAGGGTTTCGCCCTTGCTCCCCATCCTCGCCAATCGCGGCTCACCATGGGGGGTCCGCCCATTTTTCGCCCTAAATTTAAAGCAAAAACTCGCCAATATCTCCGAAACGATTCGATAGAATGTCGCAAATTTTCGTGTGAAAGGGCTCCCTATTTTTACCTACAAACCCTCCAAATTTGGTGGTCCTAGCTTCCATAGTTTTATTTTGGCGAATTTTTGGATGTTTAAAAAATAGGCCAAAAATCGAACGGAAATTCCCTACAGAAACTCCTTTCGCGAATTTTAAAAATCCGAGATAGCGAAAATGTTGCTCTCGAAGAGTACATCAATTTTAAAAAAAAAGTTTCTGTCTAGGCCCAATAGGACCCGACTTTCATAGAGTCAAATTTCACGAATTTGACACATTTCGGCCGCGAGAATTCCCTATAAGCGTTGCACCGAATTTCAAACCGGTCACACAGCACTTCCCATTCAGACACATGAACAATCCCGCAAGCGTTTTCTCGTAGCTCAATGTTTGACCCCGGCGCAAGCGACCGAAATTTCGATGGGGTCACGGAAATGGGCCAAACTTTGACACCCCATATCTCGGGCCCTAATTTTCCGATCGACTTGAAATTTGAAACGTGGCCTAACAGGGTTTCGACCTTCCTCCCCATGCTCGTGAATCGCGGCTCACCATGGGGGGTCCGCCCCTTTTTGCCGTAATGTTAAAACAAAAACTCGCGAATATCTCCGACACGGTTCGATAGAATGTCGCAAATTTTGGTGATAAAGGGCTCCCTGTTTTTACCTAGAAACCCTCCAAATTTGGTTGTCCTAGCTTCTATAGTTTTTTTTGGCGAATTTTTGAATTTTAAAAAAATAGGCCAAAAATCGAACGGAAATTCCCTACAGAAACTCCATTCGCGAATTTTAAAAATCCGAGATAGCCAAAATGTTGCTCTCGAAGAGTACATCAATTTAAAAAAAATAGTTTCTCTCTAGGCCCAATACGACCCGTCTTTCATAGGGTCAAAGTTCACGAATTTGACACATTTCGGTCGCGAGAATTCCCTATAACCGTTGCACCAAATTTCAAACCGCTCACACAGCACTTCCCATTCAGACACATGAACAATCCCCCGCAAGCGTTTTCTCGTAGCTCAATTTTTGACCCCGGCGCAAGCGACCGAAATTTCGATGGTGTCACGGAAATGGGCCAAACTTTTACCCCCCATATCTCGGGCCCTAATTGTCCGATCGACTTGAAATTTGAAACGTGGCCTAACAGGGTTTCGCCCTTCCTCCCCATCCTCGCCAATCGCGGCTCACCATGGGGGGTCCGCCCCTTTTCGCCGTAAATTTAAAGCAAAAACTCGCCAATATCTCCGAAACGATTCGATAGAATGTCGCAAATTTTCGTGTGAAAGGGCTCCCTATTTTTACCTACAAATCCAATTTTGGTGGTCCTAGCTTCCATAGTTTTTTTTTGGCGAATTTTTGAATGTTTAAAAAATAGGTTAAAAAATCGAACGGAAATTCCCTACAGAAACTCCATTCGCGAATTTTAAAAATCCGAGATAGCCAAAATGCTGCTCTCGAAGAGTACATCTATTTAAAAAAAAAGTTTCTCTCTAGGCCCAATACGACCCGTCTTTCATAGGGTCAAAGTTCACGAATTTGACACATTTCGGTCGCGACAATTCCCTATAAGCGTTGCACCGAATTTCAAACCGCTCACACAGCACTTCCCATTCAGACACATGAAAAATCCCCCGCAAGCGTTTTCTCGTAGCTCAATTTTTGACCCCAGCGCAAGCGACCGAAATTTCGATGGCGTCACGGAAATGGTCACGGAAATGGGCCAAACTTTGACCCCCCATATCTCGGGCCCTAATTTTCCGATCGACTTGAAATTTGAAACGTGGCCTAACAGGGTTTCGGCCTTAATCCCCATGCTCGCCAATCGCGGCTCACCATGGGGGATCCGCCCCTTTTCGCCGTAATGTTAAAACAAAAACTCGCGAATATCTCCGAAACGGTTCGATAGAATGTCGCAAATTTTGGTGTGAAAGGGCTCCCTATTTTTACCTACAAACCCTCCAAATTTGGTGGTCCTAGCTTCCATAGTTTTTTTTTGGCGAATTTTTGGATGTTTAAAAAATAGGCCAAAAATCGAACGGAAATTCCCTACAGAAACTCCATTCGCGAATTTTAAAAATCCGAGATAGCGAAAATGTTGTTCTCGAAGAGTACATCAATTTTAAAAAAAAAGTTTCTGTCTAGGCCCAATAGGACCCGACTTTCATAGGGTCGAATTTCACAAATTTGACACATTTCGGCCGCGAGAATTCCCTATAAGCGTTGCACCGAATTTCAAACCGGTCACACAGCACTTCCCATTCAGACACATGAACAATCCCGCAAGCGTTTTCTCGTAGCTCAAAGTTTGACCCCGGCGCAAGCGACGAAATTTCGATGGGGTCACGGAAATGGGCCAAATTTTGACCCCCCATATCTCGGGCCCTAATTGTCCGATCGACTTGAAATTTGAAACGTGGCCTAACAGGGTTTCGGCCTTAATCCCCATGCTCGCCAATCGCGGCTTACCATGGGGGGTCCGCCCCTTTTCGCCATAATGTTAAAACAAAAACTCGCGAATATCTCCGAAACGGTTCGATAGAATGTCGCAAATTTTGGTGTGAAAGGGCTCCCTATTTTTACCTACAAACCCTCCAAATTTGGTGGTCCTAGCTTCCATAGTTTTTTTTTGGCGAATTTTTGGATGTTTAAAAAATAGGCCAAAAATCGAACGGAAATTCCCTACAGAAACTCCATTCGCGAATTTTAAAAATCCGAGATAGCGAAAATGTTGCTCTCGAAGAGTACATCAATTTTAAAAAAAAAGTTTCTGTCTAGGCCCAATAGGACCCGACTTTCATAGAGTCAAATTTCACGAATTTGACACATTTCGGCCGCGAAAATTCCCTATAAGCGTTGCACCGAATTTCAAACCGGTCACACAGCACTTCCCATTCAGACACATGAACAATCCCGCAAGCGTTTTCTCGTAGCTCAATGTTTGACCCCGGCGCAAGCGACGAAATTTCGATGGGGTCACGGAAATGGGCCAAATTTTGACCCCCCATATCTCGGGCCCTAATTGTCCGATCGACTTGAAATTTGAAACGTGGCCTAACAGGGTTTCGGCCTTAATCCCCATGCTCGCCAATCGCGGCTCACCATGGGGGATCCGCCCCTTTTCGCCGTAATGTTAAAACAAAAACTCGCGAATATCTCCGAAACGGTTCGATAGAATGTCGCAAATTTTGGTGTGAAAGGGCTCCCTATTTTTACCTACAAACCCTCCAAATTTGGTGGTCCTAGCTTCCATAGTTTTATTTTGGCGAATTTTTGGATGTTTAAAAAATAGGCCAAAAATCGAACGGAAATTCCCTACAGAAACTCCTTTCGCGAATTTTAAAAATCCGAGATAGCGAAAATGTTGCTCTCGAAGAGTACATCAATTTTAAAAAAAAAGTTTCTGTCTAGGCCCAATAGGACCCGACTTTCATAGAGTCAAATTTCACGAATTTGACACATTTCGGCCGCGAAAATTCCCTATAAGCGTTGCACCGAATTTCAAACCGGTCACACAGCACTTCCCATTCAGACACATGAACAATCCCGCAAGCGTTTTCTCGTAGCTCAATGTTTGACCCCGGCGCAAGCGACCGAAATTTCGATGGGGTCACGGAAATGGGCCAAACTTTGACACCCCATATCTCGGGCCCTAATTTTCCGATCGACTTGAAATTTGAAACGTGGCCTAACAGGGTTTCGGCCTTAATCCCCATGCTCGCCAATCGCGGCTTACCATGGGGGGTCCGCCCCTTTTCGCCGTAATATTAAAACAAAAACTCGCGAATATCTCCGAAACGGTTCGATAGAATGTCGCAAATTTTGGTGTAAAAGGGCTCCCTTATTTTACCTACAAACCCTCCAAATTTGGTGGTCCTAGCTTCCATAGTTTTTTTTAGCGAATTTTTGGATGTTTAAAAAATAGGCCAAAAATCGAACGGAAATTCCCTACAGAAAGTCCATTCGCGAATTTTAAAAATCCGAGATAGCCAAAATGTTGCTCTCGAAGAGTACATCAATTTAAAAAAAAAGTTTCTCTCTAGGCCCAATAGGACCCGTCTTTCATAGGGTCAAAGTTCACGAATTTGACACATTTCGGCCGCGACAATTCCCTATAATCGTTGCACTAAATTTCAAACCGCTCACACAGCACTTGCCATTCAGACACATGAACAATCCCCCGTAAGCGTTTTCTCGTAGCTCAATTTTTGACCCCGGCGCAAGCGACCGAAATTTCGATGGGGTCACGGAAATGGGCCAAACTTTGACCCCCCATATCTCGGGCCCTAATTGTCCGATCGACTTGAAATTTGAAACGTGACCTAACAGGGTTTCGGCCTTCCTCCCCATGCTCCGCAGTCGCGACTCACCATGGGTTGTCCCCCCCCTTTTTGCCGTAATGCTAAAACAAAAACTCGCGAATATCTCCGAAACGGTTCGATAGAATGTCGCAAATTTTGATGTGAAAGGGCTCCCTATTTTTTCCTACAAACCCTCCAAATTTCGTGTTCCTAGCTTCCATAGTTTTTTTATGGCGAATTTTTGAATGTTTAAAGAATAGGCAAAAAATCGAACGGAAATTCCCTGCAGAAACTCCCTTCGCGAATTTTAAAAATCCGAGATAGCCAAAATGTTGCTCTCGAAGAGTACATCTATTTAAAAAAAAAGTTTCTCTCTAGGCCCAATAGGACCCGACTTTCATAGGGTCAAAGTTCACGAATTTGACACATTTCAGCCGCGAGAATTCCCTATAAGCGTTGCACCGAATTTCAAACCGCTTACACAGCACTTCCCATTCGGACACATGAACAATCCCCCGCAAGCGTTTTCTCGTAGCTCAATTTTTGACCCCGGCGCAAGCGACCGAAATTTCGATGGGGTCACGGAAATGGGCCAAACTTTCACCCCCCATATCTTGGGCCCTAATTGTCCGATCAACTTGAAATTTGAAACGTGGCCTAACAGGGTTTCGGCCTTCCTCCCCATGCTCCGCAGTGGCGGCTCACCATGGGTTTCCCCCCCTTTTCGCCGTAATGCTAAAACAAAAACTCGCGAATATCTCCGAAACGGTTCGATAGAATGTCGCAAATTTTGGTTTGAAAGGGCTCCCTATTTTTTCCTACAAACCCTCCAAATTTCGTGGTCCTAGCTTCAATAGTTTTTTTATGGCGAATTTTTGAAGGTTTAAAGAATAGGCCAAAAATCGAACGGAAATTCCCTGCAGAAACTCCGTTCGCGAATTTTAAAAATCCGAGATAGCCAAAATGCTGCTCTCGAAGAGTACATCTATTTAAAAAAAAGTTTCTCTCTAGGCCCAATAGGACCCGACTTTCATAGGGTCAAAGTTCACGAATTTGACACATTTCGGCCGCGAGAATTCCCTATAAGCGTTGCACCGAATTTCAAACCGCTCACACAGCACTTCCCATTCGGACACATGAACAATCCCCCGCAAGCGTTTTCTCGTAGCTCAATTTTTGACCCCGGCGCAAGCGACCGAAATTTAGATGGGGTCACGGAAATGGTGACTGAAATGGGCCAAACTTTGACCCCCCATATCTCGGGCCCTAATTGTCCGATCGATTTTGGTGATAAAGGGCTCCCTTTTTTTACCTAGAAACCCTCCAAATTTGGTTGTCCTAGCTTCTATAGTTTTTTTTTTGGCGAATTTTTGAATGTTAAAAAAATAGGCCAAAAATCGAACGGAAATTCCCTACAGAAACTCCATTCGCGAATTTTAAAAATCCGAGATAGCCAAAATGTTGCTCTCGAAGAGTACATCAATTTAAAAAAAATAGTTTCTATCTAGGCCCAATACGACCCGTCTTTCATAGGGTCAAAGTTCACGAATTTGACACATTTCGTTCGCGACAATTCCCTATAACCGTTGCACCAAATTTCAAACCGCTCACACAGCACTTCCCATTCAGACACATGAACAATCCCCCGCAAGCGTTTTCTCGTAGCTCAATTTTTGACCCCAGCGCAAGCGACCGAAATTTCGATGGCGTCACGGAAATGGTCACGGAAATGGGCCAAACTTTGACCCCCCATATCTCGGGCCCTAATTTTCCGATCGACTTGAAATTTGAAACGTGGCCTAACAGGGTTTCGGCCTTAATCCCCATGCTCGCCAATCGCGGCTCACCATGGGGGATCCGCCCCTTTTCGCCGTAATGTTAAAACAAAAACTCGCGAATATCTCCGAAACGGTTCGATAGAATGTCGCAAATTTGGGTGTGAAAGGGCTCCCTATTTTTACCTACAAACCCTCCAAATTTGGTGGTCCTAGCTTCCATAGTTTTATTTTGGCGAATTTTTGGATGTTTAAAAAATAGGCCAAAAATCGAACGGAAATTCCCTACAGAAACTCCTTTCGCGAATTTTAAAAATCCGAGATAGCGAAAATGTTGCTCTCGAAGAGTACATCAATTTTAAAAAAAAGTTTCTGTCTAGGCCCAATAGGACCCGACTTTCATAGAGTCAAATTTCACGAATTTGACACATTTCGGCTGCGAGAATTCCCTATAAGCGTTCCACCGAATTTCAAACCGGTCACACAGCACTTCCCATTCAGACACATGAACAATCCCGCAAGCGTTTTCTCGTAGCTCAATGTTTGACCCCGGCGCAAGCGACCGAAATTTCGATGGGGTCACGGAAATGGGCCAAACTTTGACACCCCATATCTCGGGCCCTAATTTTCCGATCGACTTGAAATTTGAAACGTGGCCTAACAGGGTTTCGGCCTTAATCCCCATGCTCGCCAATCGCGGCTTACCATGGGGGGTCCGCCCCTTTTCGCCGTAATATTAAAACAAAAACTCGCGAATATCTCCGAAACGGTTCGATAGAATGTCGCAAATTTTGGTGTGAAAGGGCTCCCTATTTTTACCTACAAACCCTCCAAATTTGGTGGTCCTAGCTTCCATAGTTTTTTTTAGCGAATTTTTGGATGTTTAAAAAATAGGCCAAAAATCGAACGGAAATTCCTTACAGAAAGTCCATTCGCGAATTTTAAAAATCCGAGATAGCCAAAATGTTGCTCTCGAAGAGTACATCAATTTAAAAAAAAAGTTTCTCTCTAGGCCCAATAGGACCCGTCTTTCATAGGGTCAAAGTTCACGAATTTGACACTTTTCGGCCGCGACAATTCCCTATAATCGTTGCACTAAATTTCAAACCGCTCACACAGCACTTCCCATTCAGACACATGAACAATCCCCCGCAAGCGTTTTCTCGTAGCTCAATTTTTGACCCCAGCGCAAGCGACCGAAATTTCGATGGCGTCACGGAAATGGGCCAAATTTTGACACCCCATATCTCGGGCCCTAATTTTCCGATCGACTTGAAATTTGAAACGTGGCCTAACAGGGTTTCGACCTTCCTCCCCATGCTCGTGAATCGCGGCTCACCATGGGGGGTCCGCCCCTTTTTGCCGTAATGTTAAAACAAAAACTCGCGAATATCTCCGACACGGTTCGATAGAATGTCGCAAATTTTGGTGATAAAGGGCTCCCTGTTTTTACCTAGAAACCCTCCAAATTTGGTTGTCCTAGCTTCTATAGTTTTTTTTGGCGAATTTTTGAATGTTAATAAAATAGGCCAAAAATCGAACGGAAATTCCCTACAGAAACTCCATTCGCGAATTTTAAAAATCCGAGATAGCCAAAATGTTGCTCTCGAAGAGTACATCAATTTAAAAAAAATAGTTTCTCTCTAGGCCCAATACGACCCGTCTTTCATAGGGTCAAAGTTCACGAATTTGACACATTTCGGTCGCGAGAATTCCCTATAACCGTTGCACCAAATTTCAAACCGCTCACACAGCACTTCCCATTCAGACACATGAACAATCCCCCGCAAGCGTTTTCTCGTAGCTCAATTTTTGACCCCGGCGCAAGCGACCGAAATTTCGATGGTGTCACGGAAATGGGCCAAAATTTTACCCCCCATATCTCGGGCCCTAATTGTCCGATCGACTTGAAATTTGAAACGTGGCCTAACAGGGTTTCGCCCTTCCTCCCCATCCTCGCCAGTCGCGGCTCACCATGGGGGGTCCGCCCATTTTCGCCGTAAATTTAAAGCAAAAACTCGCCAATATCTCCGAAACGATTCGATAGAATGTCGCAAATTTTCGTGTGAAAGGGCTCCCTATTTTTACCTACAAATCCTCCAAATTTGGTGGTCCTAGCTTCCATAGTTTTTTTTTTGGCGAATTTTTGAATGTTTAAAAAATAGGTTAAAAAATCGAACGGAAATTCCCTACAGAAACTCCATTCGCGAATTTTAAAAATCCGAGATAGCCAAAATGTTGCTCTCGAAGAGTACATCAATTTAAAAAAAAAGTTTCTCTCTAGGCCCGATAGGACCCGACTTTCATAGGGTCAAATTTCACGAATTTGACACATTTCGGCCGCGAGAATTCCCTATAAGCGTTGCACCGAATTTCAAACCGGTCATACAGCACTTCCCATTCAGACACATGAACAATCCCCCGCAAGCGTTTTCTCGTAACTTAATTTTGACCCCGGCGCAAGCGACCGAAATTTCGATGGGGTCACGGAAATGGTCACGGAAATGGGCCAAACTTTGACCACCTATATCTCGGGCCCTAATTGTCCGATCGACTTGAAATTTGAAACGTGGCCTAACAGGGTTTCGACCTTCCTCCCCATGCTCGCCAATCGCGGCTCACCATGGGGGGTCCGCCCCTTTTCGCCGTAATGTTAAAACAAAAACTCGCGAATATCTCCGACACGGTTCGATAGAATGTTGCAAATTTTGGTGATAAAGGGCTCCCTTTTTTTACCTAGAAACCCTCCAAATTTGGTTGTCCTAGCTTCTATAGTTTTTTTTTTTGGCGAATTTTTGAATGTTAAAAAAATAGGCCAAAAATCGAACGGAAATTCCCTACAGAAACTCCATTCGCGAATTTTAAAAATCCGAGATAGCCAAAATGTTGCTCTCGAAGAGTACATCAATTTAAAAAAAATAGTTTCTATCTAGGCCCAATACGACCCGTCTTTCATAGGGTCAAAGTTCACGAATTTGACACATTTCGTTCGCGACAATTCCCTATAACCGTTGCACCAAATTTCAAACCGCTCACACAGCACTTCCCATTCAGACACATGAACAATCCCCCGCAAGCGTTTTCTCGTAGCTCAATTTTTGACCCCAGCGCAAGCGACCGAAATTTCGATGGCGTCACGGAAATGGTCACGGAAATGGGCCAAACTTTGACCCCCCATATCTCGGGCCCTAATTTTCCGATCGACTTGAAATTTGAAACGTGGCCTAACAGGGTTTCGGCCTTAATCCCCATGCTCGCCAATCGCGGCTCACCATGGGGGATCCGCCCCTTTTCGCCGTAATGTTAAAACAAAAACTCGCGAATATCTCCGAAACGGTTCGATAGAATGTCGCAAATTTTGGTGTGAAAGGGCTCCCTATTTTTACCTACAAACCCTCCAAATTTGGTGGTCCTAGCTTCCATAGTTTTTTTTTGGCGAATTTTTGGATGTTTAAAAAATAGGCCAAAAATCGAACGGAAATTCCCTACAGAAAGTCCATTCGCGAATTTTAAAAATCCGAGATAGCCAAAATGTTGCTCTCGAAGAGTACATCAATTAAAAAAAAAAGTTTCTCTCTAGGCCCAATAGGACCCGTCTTTCATAGGGTCAAAGTTCACGAATTTGACACTTTTCGGCCGCGACAATTCCCTATAATCGTTGCACTAAATTTCAAACCGCTCACACAGCACTTCCCATTCAGACACATGAACAATCCCCCGCAAGCGTTTTCTCGTAGCTCAATTTTTGACCCCAGCGCAAGCGACCGAAATTTCGATGGCGTCACGGAAATGGTCACGGAAATGGGCCAAACTTTGACCCCCCATATCTCGGGCCCTAATTGTCCGATCGATTTTGGTGATAAAGGGCTCCCTTTTTTTACCTAGAAACCCTCCAAATTTGGTTGTCCTAGCTTCTATAGTTTTTTTTTTGGCGAATTTTTGAATGTTAAAAAAATAGGCCAAAAATCGAACGGAAATTCCCTACAGAAACTCCATTCGCGAATTTTAAAAATCCGAGATAGCCAAAATGTTGCTCTCGAAGAGTACATCAATTTAAAAAAAATAGTTTCTATCTAGGCCCAATACGACCCGTCTTTCATAGGGTCAAAGTTCACGAATTTGACACATTTCGTTCGCGACAATTCCCTATAACCGTTGCACCAAATTTCAAACCGCTCACACAGCACTTCCCATTCAGACACATGAACAATCCCCCGCAAGCGTTTTCTCGTAGCTCAATTTTTGACCCCAGCGCAAGCGACCGAAATTTCGATGGCGTCACGGAAATGGTCACGGAAATGGGCCAAACTTTGACCCCCCATATCTCGGGCCCTAATTTTCCGATCGACTTGAAATTTGAAACGTGGCCTAACAGGGTTTCGGCCTTAATCCCCATGCTCGCCAATCGCGGCTCACCATGGGGGATCCGCCCCTTTTCGCCGTAATGTTAAAACAAAAACTCGCGAATATCTCCGAAACGGTTCGATAGAATGTCGCAAATTTTGGTGTGAAAGGGCTCCCTATT
The DNA here is from genome assembly GCF_044657685.1 of Stegodyphus dumicola. NCBI lineage: Eukaryota > Metazoa > Arthropoda > Arachnida > Araneae > Eresidae > Stegodyphus > Stegodyphus dumicola. The sequence continues at coordinate 1,762,736 of NC_140768.1, forward strand.
TTTACCTACAAACCCTCCAAATTTGGTGGTCCTAGCTTCCATAGTTTTTTTTTGGCGAATTTTTGGATGTTTAAAAAATAGGCCAAAAATCGAACGGAAATTCCCTACAGAAAGTCCATTCGCGAATTTTAAAAATCCGAGATAGCCAAAATGTTGCTCTCGAAGAGTACATCAATTAAAAAAAAAAGTTTCTCTCTAGGCCCAATAGGACCCGTCTTTCATAGGGTCAAAGTTCACGAATTTGACACTTTTCGGCCGCGACAATTCCCTATAATCGTTGCACTAAATTTCAAACCGCTCACACAGCACTTCCCATTCAGACACATGAACAATCCCCCGCGAGCGTTTTCTCGTAGCTCAATTTTTGACCCCAGCGCAAGCGACCGAAATTTCGATGGCGTCACGGAAATGGGCCAAACTTTGACCCCCCATATCTCGGGCCCTAATTTTCCGATCGACTTGAAATTTGAAACGTGGCCTAACAGGGTTTCGGCCTTAATCCCCATGCTCGCCAATCGCGGCTCACCATGGGGGATCCGCCCCTTTTCGCCGTAATGTTAAAACAAAAACTCGCGAATATCTCCGAAACGGTTCGATAGAATGTCGCAAATTTGGGTGTGAAAGGGCTCCCTATTTTTACCTACAAACCCTCCAAATTTGGTGGTCCTAGCTTCCATAGTTTTATTTTGGCGAATTTTTGGATGTTTAAAAAATAGGCCAAAAATCGAACGGAAATTCCCTACAGAAACTCCTTTCGCGAATTTTAAAAATCCGAGATAGCGAAAATGTTGCTCTCGAAGAGTACATCAATTTTAAAAAAAAGTTTCTGTCTAGGCCCAATAGGACCCGACTTTCATAGAGTCAAATTTCACGAATTTGACACATTTCGGCTGCGAGAATTCCCTATAAGCGTTCCACCGAATTTCAAACCGGTCACACAGCACTTCCCATTCAGACACATGAACAATCCCGCAAGCGTTTTCTCGTAGCTCAATGTTTGACCCCGGCGCAAGCGACCGAAATTTCGATGGGGTCACGGAAATGGGCCAAACTTTGACACCCCATATCTCGGGCCCTAATTTTCCGATCGACTTGAAATTTGAAACGTGGCCTAACAGGGTTTCGGCCTTAATCCCCATGCTCGCCAATCGCGGCTTACCATGGGGGGTCCGCCCCTTTTCGCCGTAATATTAAAACAAAAACTCGCGAATATCTCCGAAACGGTTCGATAGAATGTCGCAAATTTTGGTGTGAAAGGGCTCCCTATTTTTACCTACAAACCCTCCAAATTTGGTGGTCCTAGCTTCCATAGTTTTTTTTAGCGAATTTTTGGATGTTTAAAAAATAGGCCAAAAATCGAACGGAAATTCCTTACAGAAAGTCCATTCGCGAATTTTAAAAATCCGAGATAGCCAAAATGTTGCTCTCGAAGAGTACATCAATTTAAAAAAAAAAGTTTCTCTCTAGGCCCAATAGGACCCGTCTTTCATAGGGTCAAAGTTCACGAATTTGACACTTTTCGGCCGCGACAATTCCCTATAATCGTTGCACTAAATTTCAAACCGCTCACACAGCACTTCCCATTCAGACACATGAACAATCCCCCGCAAGCGTTTTCTCGTAGCTCAATTTTTGACCCCAGCCCAAGCGACCGAAATTTCGATGGCGTCACGGAAATGGTCACGGAAATGGGCCAAACTTTGACCCCCCATATCTCGGGCCCTAATTTTCCGATCGACTTGAAATTTGAAACGTGGCCTAACAGGGTTTCGGCCTTAATCCCCATGCTCGCCAATCGCGGCTCACCATGGGGGATCCGCCCCTTTTCGCCGTAATGTTAAAACAAAAACTCGCGAATATCTCCGACACGGTTCGATAGAATGTCGCAAATTTTGGTGATAAAGGGCTCCCTGTTTTTACCTAGAAACCCTCCAAATTTGGTTGTCCTAGCTTCTATAGTTTTTTTTTGGCGAATTTTTGAATGTTAAAAAAATAGGCCAAAAATCGAACGGAAATTCCCTACAGAAACTCCATTCGCGAATTTTAAAAATCCGAGATAGCCAAAATGTTGCTCTCGAAGAGTACATCAATTTAAAAAAAATAGTTTCTCTCTAGGCCCAATACGACCCGTCTTTCATAGGGTCAAAGTTCACGAATTTGACACATTTCGGTCGCGAGAATTCCCTATAACCGTTGCACCAAATTTCAAATCGCTCACACAGCACTTCCCATTCAGACACATGAACAATCCCCCGCAAGCGTTTTCTCGTAGCTCAATTTTTGACCCCGGCGCAAGCGACCGAAATTTCGATGGTGTCACGGAAATGGGCCAAACTTTTACCCCCCATATCTCGGGCCCTAATTGTCCGATCGACTTGAAATTTGAAACGTGGCCTAACAGGGTTTCGCCCTTGCTCCCCATCCTCGCCAATCGCGGCTCACCATGGGGGGTCCGCCCATTTTCGCCCTAAATTTAAAGCAAAAACTCGCCAATATCTCCGAAACGATTCGATAGAATGTCGCAAATTTTCGTGTGAAAGGGCTCCCTATTTTTACCTACAAACCCTCCAAATTTGGTGGTCCTAGCTTCCATAGTTTTATTTTGGCGAATTTTTGGATGTTTAAAAAATAGGCCAAAAATCGAACGGAAATTCCCTACAGAAACTCCTTTCGCGAATTTTAAAAATCCGAGATAGCGAAAATGTTGCTCTCGAAGAGTACATCAATTTTAAAAAAAAAGTTTCTGTCTAGGCCCAATAGGACCCGACTTTCATAGAGTCAAATTTCACGAATTTGACACATTTCGGCCGCGAGAATTCCCTATAAGCGTTGCACCGAATTTCAAACCGGTCACACAGCACTTCCCATTCAGACACATGAACAATCCCGCAAGCGTTTTCTCGTAGCTCAATGTTTGACCCCGGCGCAAGCGACCGAAATTTCGATGGGGTCACGGAAATGGGCCAAACTTTGACACCCCATATCTCGGGCCCTAATTTTCCGATCGACTTGAAATTTGAAACGTGGCCTAACAGGGTTTCGACCTTCCTCCCCATGCTCGTGAATCGCGGCTCACCATGGGGGGTCCGCCCCTTTTTGCCGTAATGTTAAAACAAAAACTCGCGAATATCTCCGACACGGTTCGATAGAATGTCGCAAATTTTGGTGATAAAGGGCTCCCTGTTTTTACCTAGAAACCCTCCAAATTTGGTTGTCCTAGCTTCTATAGTTTTTTTTGGCGAATTTTTGAATGTTAAAAAAATAGGCCAAAAATCGAACGGAAATTCCCTACAGAAACTCCATTCGCGAATTTTAAAAATCCGAGATAGCCAAAATGTTGCTCTCGAAGAGTACATCAATTTAAAATAAATAGTTTCTCTCTAGGCCCAATACGACCCGTCTTTCATAGGGTCAAAGTTCACGAATTTGACACATTTCGGTCGCGAGAATTCCCTATAACCGTTGCACCAAATTTCAAACCGCTCACACAGCACTTCCCATTCAGACACATGAACAATCCCCCGCAAGCGTTTTCTCGTAGCTCAATTTTTGACCCCGGCGCAAGCGACCGAAATTTCGATGGTGTCACGGAAATGGGCCAAAATTTTACCCCCCATATCTCGGGCCCTAATTGTCCGATCGACTTGAAATTTGAAACGTGGCCTAACAGGGTTTCGCCCTTCCTCCCCATCCTCGCCAATCGCGGCTCACCATGGGGGGTCCGCCCATTTTCGCCGTAAATTTAAAGCAAAAACTCGCCAATATCTCCGAAACGATTCGATAGAATGTCGCAAATTTTCGTGTGAAAGGGCTCCCTATTTTTACCTACAAATCCTCCAAATTTGGTGGTCCTAGCTTCCATATTTTTTTTTTGGCTAATTTTTGAATGTTTAAAAAATAGGTTAAAAAATCGAACGGAAATTCCCTACAGAAACTCCATTCGCGAATTTTAAAAATCCGAGATAGCCAAAATGTTGCTCTCGAAGAGTACATCAATTTAAAAAAAAAGTTTCTCTCTAGGCCCGATAGGACCCGACTTTCATAGGGTCAAATTTCACGAATTTGACACATTTCGGCCGCGAGAATTCCCTATAAGCGTTGCACCGAATTTCAAACCGGTCATACAGCACTTCCCATTCAGACACATGAACAATCCCCCGCAAGCGTTTTCTCGTAACTTAATTTTGACCCCGGCGCAAGCGACCGAAATTTCGATGGGGTCACGGAAATGGTCACGGAAATGGGCCAAACTTTGACCACCTATATCTCGGGCCCTAATTGTCCGATCGACTTGAAATTTGAAACGTGGCCTAACAGGGTTTCGACCTTCCTCCCCATGCTCGCCAATCGCGGCTCACCATGGGGGGTCCGCCCCTTTTCGCCGTAATGTTAAAACAAAAACTCGCGAATATCTCCGACACGGTTCGATAGAATGTTGCAAATTTTGGTGATAAAGGGCTCCCTTTTTTACCTAGAAACCCTCCAAATTTGGTTGTCCTAGCTTCTATAGTTTTTTTTTTTGGCGAATTTTTGAATGTTAAAAAAATAGGCCAAAAATCGAACGGAAATTCCCTACAGAAACTCCATTCGCGAATTTTAAAAATCCGAGATAGCCAAAATGTTGCTCTCGAAGAGTACATCAATTTAAAAAAAATAGTTTCTATCTAGGCCCAATACGACCCGTCTTTCATAGGGTCAAAATTCACGAATTTGACACATTTCGGTCGCGACAATTCCCTATAACCGTTGCACCAAATTTCAAACCGCTCACACAGCACTTCCCATTCAGACACATGAACAATCCCCCGCAAGCGTTTTCACGTAGCTCAATTTTTGACCCCAGCGCAAGCGACCGAAATTTCGATGGCGTCACGGAAATGGTCACGGAAATGGGCCAAACTTTGACCCCCCATATCTCGGGCCCTAATTTTCCGATCGACTTGAAATTTGAAACGTGGCCTAACAGGGTTTCGGCCTTAATCCCCATGCTCGCCAATCGCGGCTCACCATGGGGGATCCGCCCCTTTTCGCCGTAATGTTAAAACAAAAACTCGCGAATATCTCCGAAACGGTTCGATAGAATGTCGCAAATTTTGGTGTGAAAGGGCTCCCTATTTTTACCTACAAACCCTCCAAATTTGGTGGTCCTAGCTTCCATAGTTTTTTTTTGGCGAATTTTTGGATGTTTAAAAAATAGACCAAAAATCGAACGGAAATTCCCTACAGAAACTCCATTCGCGAATTTTAAAAATCCGAGATAGCGAAAATGTTGCTCTCGAAGAGTACATCAATTTTAAAAAAAAAGTTTTTGTCTAGGCCCAATAGGACCCGACTTTCATAGGGTCGAATTTCACAAATTTGACACATTTCGGCCGCGAGAATTCCCTATAAGCGTTGCACCGAATTTCAAACCGGTCACACAGCACTTCCCATTCAGACACATGAACAATCCCGCAAGCGTTTTCTCGTAGCTCAATGTTTGACCCCGGCGCAAGCGACCGAAATTTCGATGGGGTCACGGAAATGGGCCAAATTTTGACCCCCCATATCTCGGGCCCTAATTGTCCGATCGACTTGAAATTTGAAACGTGGCCTAACAGGGTTTCGGCCTTAATCCCCATGCTCGCCAATCGCGGCTTACCATGGGGGGTCCGCCCCTTTTCGCCATAATGTTAAAACAAAAACTCGCGAATATCTCCGAAACGGTTCGATAGAATGTCGCAAATTTTGGTGTGAAAGGGCTCCCTATTTTTACCTACAAACCCTCCAAATTTGGTGGTCCTAGCTTCCATAGTTTCTTTTAGCGAATTTTTGGATGTTTAAAAAATAGGCCAAAAATCGAACGCAAATTCCCTACAGAAAGTCCATTCGCGAATTTTAAAAATCCGAGATAGCCAAAATGTTGCTCTCGAAGAGTACATCAATTTAAAAAAAAAGTTTCTCTCTAGGCCCAATAGGACCCGTCTTTCATAGGGTCAAAGTTCACGAATTTGACACTTTTCGGCCGCGACAATTCCCTATAATCGTTGCACTAAATTTCAAACCGCTCACACAGCACTTCCCATTCAGACACATGAACAATCCCCCGCAAGCGTTTTCTCGTAGCTCAATTTTTGACCCCAGCGCAAGCGACCGAAATTTCGATGGCGTCACGGAAATGGTCACGGAAATGGGCCAAACTTTGACCCCCCATATCTCGGGCCCTAATTTTCCGATCGACTTGAAATTTGAAACGTGGCCTAACAGGGTTTCGGCCTTAATCCCCATGCTCGCCAATCGCGGCTTACCATGGGGGGTCCGCCCCTTTTCGCCATAATGTTAAAACAAAAACTCGCGAATATCTCCGAAACGGTTCGATAGAATGTCGCAAATTTTGGTGTGAAAGGGCTCCCTATTTTTACCTACAAACCCTCCAAATTTGGTGGTCCTAGCTTCCGTAGTTTCTTTTAGCGAATTTTTGGATGTTTAAAAAATAGGCCAAAAATCGAACGGAAATTCCCTACAGAAAGTCCATTCGCGAATTTTAAAAATCCGAGATAGCCAAAATGTTGCTCTCGAAGAGTACATCAATTTAAAAAAAAAGTTTCTCTCTAGGCCCAATAGGACCCGTCTTTCATAGGGTCAAAGTTCACGAATTTGACACTTTTCGGCCGCGACAATTCCCTATAATCGTTGCACTAAATTTCAAACCGCTCACACAGCACTTCCCATTCAGACACATGAACAATCCCCCGCAAGCGTTTTCTCGTAATTTTTGACCCCAGCGCAAGCGACCGAAATTTCGATGGCGTCACGGAAATGGTCACGGAAATGGGCCAAACTTTGACCCCCCATATCTCGGGCCCTAATTGTCCGATCGACTTGAAATTTGAAACGTGGCCTAACAGGGTTTCGCCCTTCCTCCCCATGCTCGCCAATCGCGGCTCACCATGGGGGGTCCGCCCATTTTCGCCGTAAATTTAAAGCAAAAACTCGCCAATATCTCCGAAACGATTCGATAGAATGTCGCAAATTTTCTTGTGAAAGGGCTCCCTATTTTTACCTACAAACCCTCCAAATTTGGTGGTCTTAGCTTCCATAGTTTTTTTTTGGCGAATTTTTGAATGTTTAAAAAATAGGCCAAAAATCGAACGGAAATTCCCTACAGAAACTCCATTCGCGAATTTTAAAAATCCGAGATAGCCAAAATGTTGCTCTCGAAGAGTACATCAATTTAAAAAAAAAGTTTCTCTCTAGGCCCGATAGGACCCGACTTTCATAGGGTCAAATTTCACGAATTTGACACATTTCGGCCGCGACAATTCCCTATAAGCGTTGCACCGAATTTCAAACCGGTCACACAGCACTTCCCATTCAGACACATGAACAATCCCGCAAACGTTTTCTCGTAGCTCAATTTTTGACCCCGGCGCAAGCGACCGAAATTTCGATGGGGTCACGGAAATGGGCCAAAGTTTGACCCCCCATATCTCGGGCCCTAATTGTCCGATCGACTTGAAATTTGAAACGTGGCCTAACAGGGTTACGGCCTTAATCCCCATGCTCGCCAATCGCGGCTCACCATGGGGGGTCCGCCCCGTTTCGCCGTAATGTTAAAACAAATACTCGCGAATATCTCCGAAACGGTTCGATAGAATGTCGCAAATTTTGGTGTGAAAGGGCTCCCTATTTTTACCTACAAACCCTCCAAATTTGGTGGTCCTAGCTTCCATAGTTTTTTTAGCGAATTTTTTGATGTTTAAAAAATAGGCCAAAAATCGAACGGAAATTCCCTACAGAAAGTCCATTCGCGAATTTTAAAAATCCGAGATAGCCAAAATGTTGCTCTCGAAGAGTACATCAATTTAAAAAAAAAGTTTCTCTCTAGGCCCAATAGGACCCGTCTTTCATAGGGTCAAAGTTCACGAATTTGACACTTATCGGCCGCGACAATTCCCTATAATCGTTGCACTAAATTTCAAACCGCTCACACAGCACTTCCCATTCAGACACATGAACAATCCCCCGCAAGCGTTTTCTCGTAGCTCAATTTTTGACCCCGGCGCAAGCGACCGAAATTTCGATGGTGTCACGGAAATGGGCCAAACTTTTACCCCCCATATCTCGGGCCCTAATTGTCCGATCGACTTGAAATTTGAAACGTGGCCTAACAGGGTTTCGCCCTTCCTCCCCATGCTCGCCAATCGCGGCTCACCATGGGGGGTCCGCCCATTTTCGCCGTAAATTTAAAACAAAAACTCGCCAATATCTCCGAAACGATTCGATAGAATGTCGCAAATTTTCGTGTGAAAGGGCTCCCTATTTTTACCTACAAATCCTCTAAATTTGGTGGTCCTAGCTTCCATAGTTTTTTTTTTTGGCGAATTTTTGAATGTTTAAAATGTAGGCCAAAAATCGAACGGAAATTCCCTAGAGAAACTCCATTCGCGAATTTTAAAAATCCGAGATAGCGAAAATGTTGCTCTCGAAGAGTACATCAATTTTAAAAAAAAAGTTTCTGTCTAGGCCCAATAGGACCCGACTTTCATAGGCTCAAATTTCACGAATTTGACAAATTTCGGCCGCGAGAATTCCCTATAAGCGTTGCACCGAATTTCAAACCGGTCACACAGCACTTCCCATTCAGACACATGAACAATCCCGCAAGCGTTTTCTCGTAGCTCAATGTTTGACCCCGGCGCAAGCGACCGAAATTTCGATGGGGTCACGGAAATGGGCCAAACTTTGACCCCCCATATCTCGGGCCCTAATTGTCCGATCGACTTGAAATTTGAAACGTGGCCTAACAGGGTTTCGGCCTTAATCCCCATGCTCGCCAATCGCGGCTCACCATGGGGTGGTCCCCCCTTTTCGCCGTAATGTTAAAATAAAAACTCGCGAATATCTCCGAAACGGTTGGATAGAATGTCGCAAATTTTGGTGTGAAAGGGCTCCCTATTTTACCTACAAACCCTCCAAATTTGGTGGTCCTAGCTTCCATAGTTTTTTTTTTGCCGAATTTTTGGATGTTTAAAAAATAGGCCAAAAATCGAACGGAAATTCCCTACAGAAACTCCATTCGCGAATTTTAAAAATCCGAGATAGCGAAAATGTTGCTCTCGAAGAGTACATCAATTTTAAAAAAAAAGTTTCTGTCTAGGCCCAATAGGACGCGACTTTCATCGGGTCAAATTTCACGAATTTGACACATTTCGGCCGCGAGAATTCCCTATAAGCGTTGCACCGATTTCAAACCGGTCACACAGCCACTTCCCATTCAGACACATGAACAATCCCGCAAGCGTTTTCTCGTAGCTCAATGTTTGACCCCGGCGCAAAGCGACCGAAATTTCGATGGGGTCACGGAAATGGGCCAAACTTTGACCCCCCATATCTCGGGCCCTAATTTTCCGATCGACTTGAAATTTGAAACGTGGCCTAACAGGGTTTCGGCCTTAATCCCCATGCTCGCCAATCGCGGCTTATCATGGGGGGTCCGCCCCTTTTCGCCGTAATATTAAAACAAAAACTCGCGAATATCTCCGAAACGGTTCGATAGAATGTCGCAAATTTTGGTGTAAAAGGGCTCCCTATTTTTACCTACAAACCCTCCAAATTTTGGTGGTCCTAGCTTCCATAATTTTTTTTTGGCGAATTTTTTGGATGTTTAAAAAATAGGCCAAAAAATCGAACGGAAATTCCCTACAGAAACTCCATTCACGAATTTTAAAAATCCGAGATAGCGAAAATGTTGCTCTCGAAGAGTACATCAATTTTAAAAAAAAAGTTTCTGTCTAGGCCCAATAGGACCCGACTTTCATAGAGTCAAATTTCACGAATTTAACACATTTCGGCCGCGAGAATTCCCTATAAGCGTTGCACCGAATTTCAAACCGGTCACACAGCACTTCCCATTCAGACACATGAACAATCCCGCAAGCGTTTTCTCGTAGCTCAATTTTTGACCCCGGCGCAAGCGACCGAAATTTCGATGGGGTCACGGAAATGGGCCAAAGTTTGACCCCCCATATCTCGGACCCTAATTGTCCGATCGACTTGAAATTTGAAACGTGGCCTAACAGGGTTTCGGCCTTAATCCCCATGCTCGCCAATCGCGGCTCACCATGGGGGGTCCGCCCCTTTTCGCCGTAATGTTAAAACACAAACTCGCGAATATCTCCGAAACGGTTCGATAGAATGTCGCAAATTTTGGTGTGAAAGGGCTCCCTATTTTTACCTACAAACCCTCCAAATTTGGTGGTCCTAGCTTCCATAGTTTTTTTTAGCGAATTTTTGGATGTTTAAAAAATAGGCCAAAAATCGAACGGAAATTCCCTACAGAAAGTCCATTCGCGAATTTTAAAAATCCGAGATAGCCAAAATGTTGCTCTCGAAGAGTACATCAATTTAAAAAAAAAGTTTCTCTCTAGGCCCAATAGGACCCGTCTTTCATAGGGTCAAAGTTCACGAATTTGACACATTTCGGCCGCGACAATTCCCTATAAGCGTTGCACCGAATTTCAAACCGCTCACACAGCACTTCCCATTCACACACATGAACAATCCCCCGCAAGCGTTTTCTCGTAGCTCAATTTTTGACCCCGGCGCAAGCGACCGAAATTTCGATGGGGCTCACGCAAATCGTCACGGAAATGGGCCAAACTTTGACCCCCCATATCTCGAGCCCTAATTGTCCGATCGACTTGAAATTTGAAACGTGGCCTAACAGGGTTTCGGCCTTAATACCCATGCTCGCCAATCGCGGCTCACCATGGGGGATCTGCCCCTTTTCGCCGTAATGTTAAAACAAAAACTCGCGAATATCTCCGAAACGGTTGGATAGAATGTCGCAAATTTTGGTGTGAAAGGGCTCCCTATTTTTACTTACAAACCCTCCAAATTTGGTGGTCCTAGCTTCCATAGTTTTTTTTTTGGCGAATTTTTGGATGTTTAAAAAATAGGCCAAAAATCGAACGGAAATTCCCTACAGAAACTCCATTCGCGAATTTTAAAAATCCGAGATAGCGAAAATGTTGCTCTCGAAGAGTACATCAATTTTAAAAAAAAGTTTCTGTCTAGGCCCAATAGGACCCGACTTTCATAGGGTCAAATTTCACGAATTTGACACATTTCGGCCGCGAGAATTCCCTATAAGCGTTGCACCGAATTTCAAACCGGTCACACAGCACTTCCCATTCAGACACATGAACAATCACCCGCAAGCGTTTTCTCGTAGCTCAATTTTTGACACCGGCGCAAGCGACCGAAATTTCGATGGGGTCACGGAAATGGGCCAAACTTTGACCCCGCATATCTCGGGCCCTAATTGTCCGATCGACTTGAAATTTGAAACGTGGCCTAACAGGCTTTCGGCCTTTCTCCCCATGCTCGCCAATCGCGGCTCACCATGTGGGGTCCGCCTCTTTTCGCCGTAATGCTAAAACAAAAACTCGCAAATATCTCCGTAACGGTTCGATAGAATGTCGCAAATTTTGGTGTGAAAGGGCTCCCTATTTTTACCTACGAACCCTCCAAATTTGGTGGTTCTAGCTTCCATAGTTTTTTTTTTGGCGAATTTTTGAATGTTTAAAAAATAGGCCAAAAATCGAACGGAAATTCCCTACAGAAACTCCATTCGCGAATTTTAAAAATCGGAGATAGCCAAAATGTTGCTCTCGAAGAGTACATCAATTTAAAAAAAAAGTTTCTCTCTAGGCCCAATAGGACCCGACTTTCATAGGGTCAAATTTCACGAATTTGACACATTTCGGCCGCGACAATTCCCTATAAGCGTTGCACCGAATTTCAAACCGTTCACACAGCACTTCCCATTCAGACACATGAACAATCCCCCGCAAGCGTTTTCTCGTAGCTCAATTTTTGACCCCGGCGCAAGCGACCGAAATTTCGATGGGGTCACGGAAATGGGCCAAACTTTGACCCCCCATATCTCGGGCCCTAATTGTCCGATCGACTTGAAATTTGAAACGGGGTCTAACAGGGTTTCGGCCTTTCTCCCCATGCTCGCCAATCGCGGCTCACCATGGGGGGTCCGCCCCTTTTCGCCGTAATGCTAAAACAAAAACTCGCAAATATCTCCGAAACGGTTCGATAGAATGTCGCAAATTTTGGTGTGAAAGGGCTCCCTATTTTTACCTACGAACCCTCCAAATTTGGTGGTCCTAGCTTCCATAGTTTTTTTTGGCGAATTTTTGAATGTTTAAAAAGTAGGCCAAAAATCGAACGGAAATTCCCTACAGAAACTCCACTCGCGAATTTTAAAAATCCGAGATAGCCAAAATGTTGCTCTCGAAGAGTACATCATTTAAAAAAAAAGTATCTCTCCAGGCCCAATAGGACCCGACTTTCATAGGGTCAAAGTTTCGAAATTTGACACATGAACATCGAATTTTTGCTCCGCTACCGTTACTATTGAAGCTCCCATTCACTATGCATTGGAAGTACGGTCAATGACCCCAGGTCGCAAAAATTGAGATAGGAGGAAATGCTTTAATAGCCTTCATCAGACCCCTAAATTCCGTCCGGCGTTTCTCGGAAATTTGACGTTACACCAAGAGAAATTATGAAGCGATTTTGAATCCTCTTGCTTGAATCGAATGCATTCCGGGGACTAAAGACGCTGATAAAGTTTCAAGCCGATATCTTTATTTAAACGGTTTGCTCCCATACACTTAACATTGAATATAGGGTCGGATCATTAAGTCGCAAAAATTGAGATAGGAGGAAATGCTTTTATAGGCTTCTTCAGTCCCCTAAATGCGAGGTTCTGTGAAAGCGGTTTCAAAATCCGTGCAACCGTTCCCTTAAAATTCGAAAGCATATGCGAAAATGCGTTTTCTCGCTGAGAAACGACGATTTCGCACATTTAACGTTATACGAAGAGAACTAATGAAGCGATTTTGAATCCTCTTGCTGCAATCGAATGCATTCCGGGGACTAAAGACGCTGATAAAGTTTCAGGCCGATATCTTTATTTAAACGGTTTGCTCCCATACACTTAACATTGAATATAGTGTCGGACTATAAAGTCGCAAAAATTGAGATGGGAGGAAATGCTTTTATAGGCTTGTTCAGTCCCTTAAATGCGAGGTACTGCGTAAGCCGTTTGAAATTCCGTCCAGCTCCAAAGAAAACCGGGAAAAGCCTCTGGAGTACGGAAATATTGTAAATTATGTTATTATAAAAATGCAGCTGAAGCTGGTAGAGTAACGCTTGCGGGGGATTGTTCATGTGTCTGAATGGGAAGTGCTGTGTGAGCGGTTTGAAATTCGGTGCAACGCTTATAGGGAATTGTCGCGGCCGAAATGTGTTAAATTCGTGAACTTTGACCCTATGAAAGTCGGGTCCTATCGGGCCTAGAGAGAAACTTTTTTTTTAAATTGATGTACTCTTCGAGAGCAACATTTTGGCTATCTCGGATTTTTAAAATTTGCGAATGGAGTTTCTGTAGGGAATTTCCGTTCGATTTTTGGCCTATTTTTTAAACCTTCAAAAATTCGCCAAAAAAAAACTATGTAAGTTGTCGTATGTTGTCGTTTTTTAGATATTCTTGTATTTCTGTTCGATGGAATATTTTCTTTTATTAACTTGTAAGGGATAGCGCTATTTCTTTCCGGACTTCAGTAATGCTAATTTTCTGCTTCGTAATATCTTTGCATAGAATGTAACTATTTACAAAACAGACTTAGCGTGTATCGTGTTGAGTGAATGCCTATAGGAATCATGTTCCAAACATAAACTATCTTTTACTGCGATAAGAATCGCTGGCCCTACAATACCAGCGCTTTTAAGAGGCGCGCGTGGCCTGAATCGGATTGCCTAAGAAATACGCTTGGCGCTCAACTTGTTAAGGAAGGCAACATTTTGAGAAGTTAATTGCAATTAAAATCCAGCTCCTCTTTTGGAGTGACTGCCAATGAACAATGGAGAAAAAGAAGTTCATTTTTCACAAAAGAGAGACAACCCGATCTTAAACAAAACCAAAGCAGAAACAAGCTCATTGTTCCACTAATTGTTTCATTTAATGCGAATTATCGTAGGATCGTATGCTGATAAAAAATTTTTTCATTGCAATTTTAAAGGTCGTTTAATTAAAATAGATATATTATACAAAATTATGCATAGATATTACATAAAGTCTTTTAAACACAAAGACACTTCGAATAAAAAAAATATGAGAGGAAATTAGAGTTTCAAAAGGTAATTTCATTTAGTTATTTTACGACTGTTAAGATTTACGTGAGATAATATCTGCAGTTTCTGTGTATTTTGCAGAAATTTATTTCTGTAAAGAAACCCAAAATGTTCAGTAATTGGTTAAGTAGATAGTTGCAGCTGTATATTCATCCGTTATAAGGAAGAATATTCAAATGTATGCAAATAACATACGTTTCTTTATCACACACGCTTTGAAAGCATTTGAATTGAAAACATTGCAAATCATCGTATAAGAAATAATTATAATTATCTCTAGCAACTAATTCCCTTATTCTATGCAGCCAATTTCATTTTGAAATCTCCAGACCAAAAAAATTTTTATAAGTTGTTAAGAATGCCATTTTATACCTAAGCATAAATCACATCAAAAGTTACACACATGAAAAACCAATGAGATATTACTGTTCTGTGGGTTCAGAAAATGTTGGCGAATTTTGCAGAAATGGACGCGGGTCGAAGCATCGAGTTCTATAGTCATAAATGGCACCGCTATATTAACAAATCGTCTTTCTTTCTCTTGATTATAAATCAAGCCTTGAAAAGTTAAACAGACAAGAGTAAAAATAATTTAAATCATAAACAGACTAACATGAAAGTATAAAAGTGCGCTTTTATTTCCTTGTGGATAAAAAAATACATAAATATTTATGTTTAATTGCACAAAAACGAAAGAATGCATTTTTAGATTTAAGCATTTTAGCATTTGGTGATCTAATATATAATTAGCTGCTTATTATAAATTGACTAGCATTCGAGTTCGTGCTTTTTACAATTTAGAAGCGCGTATCGAACCGTCGAACTGCAACTCTTCATTTACAGGGCATCCATTGCGAGGAAGGCCACGAGGAGAAATCCCGTTCCCAGAAGGTCCCCGAAAGCTGTCAAGTACGGAATGGCCGCATCGTCAGGATCAAATCCCCACTTCCAGAGCCAGTGGACGAAGCAGTGGGCCATGTAGAGCAGGATGGCCACTTGAAGGAGGGCGGCTATGAGATAGAAGAGCAGGAACTCCACCGTCAAAGGAGTGTAGGTGCTTTTTAAAAAGTGAACGCAGGAAATGAAGATCAGGTGGCCAGGAATGGCAATAAATATGAGGATACGGCAAGTGCGAGCATGGACATCTGGAAGAAAAACAGAAAACTGTAAAAACATTTACAGGATTAAACAGGGAGTAAAATTTTTTGACAATTACATGCATATGCACGTGTACTAATTTTCCAAAAATGATAAATATTTTGTATTTTGATAAATGTCATAAGTTCTTTTTAGTTATTACATATATATTGCTATGCCCTTACAAAATTTCAACAGAATTTCTCTAGTTGTTTTAATTTTAGAGTACTTTCATAATTCAATTTTGTAACTGTAGCAAAATTTTGCGGTTTTTGCAAAAGTTGTGTCATTCCACGTAACTGGATATCCTATATGGTATTTATATAAACAAAACCGGGTGAATCTTCGGATTATGGTAACTTGGTGATTTTTTTGGCCAAAATTTGGCGACCAGCCCTGCTAGTTTTTTTTTTTTTTTTTAATTTTTTTTTTTGGACGTCATTTTGTTTTCACGAAATAATGGCATATTATTATTATTTTTTTTAACTCAACATTTTTTCCAACAATCTGCTAGCCGAATTACGCTTATGCTAGAATTTTATGGAACAAAAGTGCTTAATCATTACGAAGATTAGGTGCGAAATTGTTTCTAAGTGCTTATTAGCTAAAATCACGATCGGAATTTTCCGGAAAGTAGTGTAACAAACGTGCACAGAAATTTGTTTTTACAGGGCAAATTTATATATGAAACATGTAAATAATTTTTCTCATAATTAGAAAAATTTGCACGAAAATGCAGGAAAATTTTGTGAATCTTTGAAGTCGATAAAAAGACATATATGAAATTACCTGATCGCTAAAATGTATGTATGCTATGCAAGCTTTTATATGTTCAGCTTGCATATACCCTTTCCAAGGATGAACATTTGCACTTATAAAATAAATAAAATATGCAAGAAATTACATTAATTTTCTTTTCCCTCTAAATTATCCATTATAAAAGTCACCGCAAAATAATCTGTGATTGGAACTGTGTACTTCTCAGATTATTGCTAAAGTCCTTGCTAGTAACTTTATCGCCTTACCAAAATGTCGCCAAACTACCTGTTACCATATTCCAAAGATTAGGCCAAAACCGTTGTACTGTAGGAGGGAAAGAGAGAGAGAAAGGGAAAGAAAAGGGATTCTTTAGCTGCCGAAAGAGGGATAAGTGAGCCTAGATAGTACTACCTGCCAAAACACGTTTTAAGTTTCGTTTGATGATGATAAGCGAGTGTTAATAAAATACATTTTGTAAACTCAACTTCAAATAAAATAAATAAAATCCTTACGATTTTTGGTTCACAGTAGTTTCCAAATGTTATAAAAGCTATATATTAAATATGGAATTAAATTATGCAACAGAATGTTTTAAACTGTGTGCGCAAGGTGAAAACATGGCTAAAAATTTTGTCACAAAGCGGATTAAATTATAGAAATATTTGTGGCAACACAAACTTTCTGATTACTATTTCAGAAAGCAGCTATATTATGTAGGCAGCTGTAAAAAGAAGTAATTTGCTTTTAAAATAAACAAGTTATACCAATTTTTGAAACAGTAACATATTCAAAGATCTTAAAGGTTTAAAGGTGTACGAGCCCCCCTTAATTCAGTCAGTTCAGTTCTCATCGCGGCAAGGCAAAAATACATAAAACTCAAACAACATTAAAAATTGTAAAATGTAGAAAAGCCTCAAACATCAAATACAGTTACAAACAATTAAAAAAAATTTACAAATAAAATTAGAGTTTCTACACAAAGTGCCCAAAATTTTAAATTAAATTTTGCTCACAGTGGGAAAATTACACTGAAGTTGGTGTACCAAACGACTTAATTAAATGGTAGCCTTGTTAGGCTTAGCGCTGCTTAAACTTTTAAACTGTTGATAATTCTACAATTCTTGCATGCAGATTAACCAAAGACATAGAAATATTAACTGGAACATAGGAACAACATAGGTCGGTCACTTTTATAGCAAAAATGCACAATTTACCAACATATAGGAATAAAAAAACTGAGCTCAGTTATGTGTGGAACTTATGGCTACATCTGTCTTCGAATATTAACTTTCTAACTACTCATTGAAGCCTTTTTAAGTTATTATAAACCATCGCCTTTTTGGGGAAAAATCCTTTATTCTGTCCGTACGTAGAGATGGCACGCAAAAACATCATTCAAATGGATCGGAGAGTGATAAAAATGGATATTTTCGTTGAAATATAATACCCGAAATGTTTTCGCGTTTAGAATACTGTTTTACTTCGTGCAGGGAAGTAAAAATTAGTGACTTGCAAAATTATATAAATTATATCTTCTCATTCCTATTGACTTTTCCCGAAAAACAAAAGTAATATAAACAACTAAACAACACATTGTTCGTTCTGATTGTTCTTGTTTTGAATGCCATCCTGTGGGGAAAAATCCTTCGGCAATCGTGAAAATCTAGCCAATTTAATCGGAGACGTAGAATTGCAGGTTTACAGTCGCGAAGTACACAAATTTGTTTTGACTTTTTCAGCGGAAAAATAAATTTATATATTTGATTTGCTTCAAAAGAGAATTTTATTTTGCTATAGATATATAAAAATAAATAAATGAAAGAGAAGGATTTAAAATTCACAATATGCAAAGGATATGCTTACTTTTTCCCAACCAAGCTACGAAAGGGCTGACACATAGTTCTTCTTTGGATAGCGCTCCTGGTTTCGCATTTTGGTGAAGATACGTTGAAATCCTACAGGCCTGAACTGCAACTAAGTTTCCACCTACTCCTGTAGGAAAATTAAACTTTATGTAAATTTGCGAATAACGTTAATCATAATTTAAGCACGAAAAAACACGTTATTGAATAACGCAATAAAACTGAAGAAGAAACAATCAATCTTTGTGATGAAAGTCCTTAATATAAAATGTGGATTTTGTATAATTGCCTAAGTAACCAAGTGCTGTTTTCTAAATATATTTTCAGTTTTAGCAAAAGCCATAGTAAACCTCGTTTGTAACACTGCAAGTGACATGATATGCAGAAATATTATTTTATAAATGAAAAGGATTTTTCAGGTATTTAAATAATCGTTCTAAGATTAATAAAACATTAAAAAAATCATATCATTCATATCAAACATGAAATTCTTTGGGTGTACAGAACCCTGTTCTGTTCTTTATTTGTAATTATCGATGGTTCATATGCTTTCGTAAGGACTAAGATGACTTTTTCAAAACAGTGAGGCTCAGGTGGCATAGTTTAACTAGATCAAGAATGGTATTAAACAAGCAAATACCGGAGTCAATTTGTGGTGGACTTCGGCTAAAATTAAGCTTTGCCAGCAAATAACATATCATTCTGTTATATTCAAATTGTTTATTGCAGAATAAACCGCTAATGTAGGGGGGGGAGCTCTCAAATTGAAAAATAGTATACTCTTTATACTCATTAGTTACTACGACAGTTAGACCTGGACAAACAATAAACAATTTGCTTAAGATTATTCACTTCTTTTTAAAGGAAAGAAAACAAAGCAAGAAACTTTGTAACTTAACAAAAACAAGAAAATATACATAAAGTTTTAGAGGAAATAAATTCAATTCAATCGTTTAATGGAAATCAATAAATTACTTAGTGTTGCCAATGGATAAATGTGTGTCAACTTAAATAAAAATATACAATACCTTATGATTATATCGGTCAATTAAAACTTTATTTCATTTTTACACTATTATTATCCAGATGGAATCTTAGTCTCGGAAGGGCATTTTGCGTTGGTTTACTATAAGTGCTCGCTTCACTTTTCAAATTGTTGTGACGAAATATTATCGTCCTATACTATATTTAAAGAAATTAAATAATGAAGAATCTGCATGAATGTACACTTCTGGCCATTAAAATTGCAGTACCAGGAAGGAATGATCTGAAGAACGTCAGAATCCCACGAAAGAGAGAAAAAGTTAGGATATGCAAATGATTAGCATTTCAGCGCATTTACACGACGCAGGACGGAGAAACGACATCTGAAGCACTACATGAAAGAAAAGTTGTGTAGTGGATATCTCATTCGAAAAGCGCTTTGTAAGGTCAAAATTTGTTCACAAAATCGCGTTATGCTTCCAATAATAAGTAGAAATGCTTACCAGCCAGTCTCGGAATTCGATAAAGACAGGATTGTTGCCTATCAAGTGTTCGGATTATCGTTCCGTGATATCGCCCGTCGCACGGGTCGACATCCAGCCACTGTCATGCGAATATGGAATCAGTGGGTTGCTGAGAGTCATACTGAACGACATGCAGTATCTCAACGCCCGAGAAGACAGACATATTGTGAGGTCAGCCGTGCAAAACTGTACAACCACATCACTGACCATTAGTCAGGAAAAAGGCACGTTTGCAGCACACCCAGTATCCGTTCGTACGGTGCGTCGATGCTTGCAGCAGCGTGGATTATCAACACGGCGATCATTACGTCGGTTCCCCTTGACAATGCAGCATAGAGAGAGACGGCGACTCTGGTGCGCCGAACAACAAAGCTGGATACAGGAGTGGCACATCGTCGTCTTTTCAGACGAGTCCCGGTTCTGCGTGCAGTAATCTAATGGCCGCATACGTGTCTGGAGGCTCCGAGGAGACTGCATGTCGCCTGCTTGCATTCGATATAGGCATAGGGGCCCTGCACTGGCGTAATGTTTTAGGCAGCCATTGAGTACACGACACGCACATCTCTAGTTCGGATCGACGGTGATATGAGCGCAAATCGGCACATTTCTGACATCTTAAGTCTAATAGTTGTTCCCTGTCTTCGAATTCTGCCAAACCCCATTATCCAACAAGATAATGCAAGACCACATGTTTCACGTCTTGTTCTGACTTCCCTCGATGCATAGGATATTCGATTGATGCTCTGATATACACGGTCTCTAGATCTGTGACCCAGAGAAAACATCTGATCATTGGTTGCTGAGAAACTGTCCCGCCACCCCTCTCCAGTTAATACGGTTGATGAAATGTGGCATAAACTTGAAGCAGCATGGAATGAGTTGCCCGTTTCTGTCATCCAAGCCCAGTTCGACTTCATGTCTAACTGGATAAAAGTCGTTCTAGTCGCCAGGGATGGCAGCCGTTTCTACTAACTTCGCACCCCTGTAAGCCCCGAAACTGCTTACAAATTTAATCATTTTGTCTTCATGTCATACTGTTTACATACATTAAATATTTTATTTTTTTTTTTTTTTTTTTTGTATTTGCTTTCCTTTATGGTGTTGCAATTTTAATGGCCAGCAGTGTATATACGTTTGTCTCACTGTGAAAGACAGCGGTACCTACAGCTATCCAGTTTTGAATGACGTAGCCCTCCGCCCGAATATGGACACCTGGAAGCTCGTATTTGCAATTTGTTTTATTATCTACCTTATATTTTTTTAAAACTTTAACGAATTTTTTATTAAGAAACTCAACAATTTCAAAGCGAGTAGTAGTAGTAGCACTGTGCGGAATAAAATATTTTTATCTCCAGCTCATGAGACTGTTTATTAGAAATTCTAAAGATAGCTGGTTTTAAATATTTTGAGGGACGTTAACCCAACTCTCGAAATGTGTATGTGTGTTTAAATGGAGGAGGGGACTGGCCCTTTGAAGTAATATTAAATACGAAAGTTTTCATACTTTCTTTTTTTCATTATTTACTATATTTATTATCTGTTTCTAGTTTAATTAAAATAAATTCATTTTTAAGAGTACAAGAGAAATACTGGATTGAAATTAGAGAAGTAGCTACGATAGATAAACGAATAATTACCATTGATGACGGGTTGACAAGCTGCGATCTCTTTAAATCTTGCAACAGCAAAATTAAGGATATAACCTCCACCGCTGTAAAAGTAATTGTCATATTAAGAACTGAAGTTAAAAAAAATTATTTTCATTACAGCAAATTTTTTTAAAATCCCACGCAAGGAATGCTTTCTTTAACTTCCGCCTTGCATTTTAAATCTAATATTATCACTTTTGCAAGCTGTCACCATCCTACATAATTATTCAAATCTTAAATTATGTGTTATGCTTCAGTTAGATTTTACTAGGAAATGGCAGGCTGATGATTTAAAGTTACGCACCGTAATTTCTTTCAGAAATGGATGTTCCTTATATACATGTATATATCTCCGATTGGCAATAAATTTATTCTTATGCTTCGTTTGCTTAAGTCATTATAAATCAAATTCCTACCTAAGTAGATACATAAATCCTAAAAAAGTCTTGAAATAAATCAAAAACTATATTAACTTTTCTACCCTCAATCTGACTTCGCTTTGGTCTCCTCTCCCCTTAAACTTTGAATCTGAATTGTGCCAGTAAAAACGATGCGTAGTGATCTTCGGAGGCGCTGTGGTAGAACATTATGTAACTATCACTCAGCTGTAAATATTAGGCTTGTATTTCTTTGTACACTACGCAAAAAAAGGTGGGGGTAGTTCTACATATCCCGTTATACACGGCCGATTGACGAAATTCAACGGGCGTTTTTCATGTCCCGAAAGCTCGACTTGGGATATGTATTAGATGTATGTATGGCATTGTTCTAATATAGATATTTTGACATAAAATCGGACTTTTTCTGAAATGACATGCCAATATTCTTCCATATTTCGAGTCTACGACTCAAATTATGCCTAGCTATTAAATTTTGTAATTTTTGGTGAGAAATTTATGAAGAAACTTAAAAATTTATCTGGGCGCATTTTTTTTCCGTTTGCGCTAGGAATAATTCACTTGGCGAACTTCTTAATTTATAGCAACCTATTTTCCTTTCTTTTTTTTTCACTGTATAGAAGCGAGGGGGAAAAGTCATTGTTCATACTTTCAGATAATTTTATTAAAGTGCGTAAACCGCATTTGGCGTTATTATCGCTTCTAAAATATATGGCAAATTTCAAAACGCGCCAATCTGTAAATTTGCGTATATCTTACGAAATTTTTAATAAAAAACTCTAATTTTTTGCAGCTGTGCTTAGAAATACATCTACTTTAAGACAATAGTAAAAATGTTATAGGTTATAATTCAAAATATTTTTGGAAATTTAGAAAAATTATTTAAAAATTAATTTTATTTGGAATGAACCTAAATTTCGAAATGTGAAAGGAATAATAACAAAAGTTTAATAAAAAAGAGATATTAATAAATATATACCAAATTAATTGATATGGAGGAGCTAAAATTTTGAGAGCTAATTTTTTAAAAGCTACTCATGCGGTTTTTGCAAAACTTGGCAACCTGGCATAATTTGATTCGTATAATCGAAATATGGACGAAAATTGGTATGTTATTTCGGAAAACGTTTAATTTTGTTTCAACATGCCTATATTAGAACAGTGCTATATATAAATCTAATGCATATCCTAAGTCGCCTTTTCGAGACATGAAAAACGTAATTTGAATTTCGTCAATGGGCCCAGTAGAACGGGAGATATAGAACTGTCCCCCCGCCCCCCCCCCCCCATTTTTTCGCAGTGTACCTTGTATTTAAAAGAAAAAAAATAACCATAATTTTGTAGTGTTTATTTATTTATTTATTTTGAAGCATGCAAATCTACTGTTTCTGTTATAGTTTTCTGAAATACTATTGATACCTCACAGCTCAGGCTTGTTCGTAAAAAAATGGCTTTTCTAATTATTAATAATGCTTTTTTTCCATGACATTTTGTAAAGATTTGAAAATTCAACTAAGAGATCAATTTAATATTACTAATATGAATATATAATATATATTACTAATATGAATTATATATGTATATACTAATATAATATATATTACTAATATAAAATTTATTATTAATATATATGTATATACTAATATGATATATATTACTAATATAAATTTAAGTAAAAGATTAATATAAATCAAGATTGCATTTTCTTCACTTAAATAATTTAACCACAAAAATATTAGAAACATTTTTTATCCTAGGGTTTGAATTTCTTTTTAAAAGTTCCAGAAAGAGATTTCATGATTATCGATACTGATTTTCTCCTTTTAACGTAAGTTTTCACCCAGCTTCAGAGTAAACTTTTACAATTTACAAGAATGCACACACATTGCATTCTAGGCTATTTATAAAGATCTAAATTATTCAAAAATGTATCCATAAAATACCTTCTTAAGCATTATATACATGCAAATTATAAATATTTCAGTCGCAGTTACGATTGAAAAGTCTAACCTGGAGATGGCCACTGCACTGATGATCGGGATCCATCCAGAATACAAAACATGCCTGGTGTAGATGTTTCGGTAAGACAAGATTGCCCACAAGGGAATGAGACACAGCAGTCCAATCACCACCGCAGCTTCCACCCAAACGTACTGGCCTATAAATTACATTAAAATTTATATCTCGTTATAAAAATTATAAGTTCACGTTTGTTGCTTTAAGACAGAAATTTATCCAAAGGAAAGATGATAACTTTTTGTATACTTAATCGGTAATTAAAGTTGTTATGTTTATTAAATTTTTTAACCAGTTATTTTATGTCCAGAACGTTTACTGTCTCTTCTCTCTTTCCATTTTCCGGCAAGAATGCAAATCAGTTCTCGTGTATTTAAGTGGAAGACTCAGATTTTGAAGTCGGAGGGTGTTTTGCCTAGGGAAGGCCACGTTATTAGGTGTGCTAAGATAAGTGTTCCTTCTTCGGCCGTGCATTACAGGGTGTCCCGTAAATGTTGCAACAAACTTCTGGAGGAGGTAGGGCACATCATAAGGATTAAGAATTGAATAGGAACCCATGCCTCAAAACATTATTGTACGCCGCCAGGGGCTGTTGTACAGGAAAGTGCTAGTGGAAAGTGAGGATTGCTTCATTCGAGCGGTAGGCACCATACGAAGAGCATGGAACGCTATACGAAAAGAGAGCTTGTGAACATGTGGTTCCAAAATGATGGAGCACCTGTTCATTTTGGACTGGATGTATGTAGCCATTTGAACAGATCATTCCCGCATCAATGGATTGGGCGTAGTGGATTGGTTTCCTGGCTCCCCTGGAACTGACAATGAACTGTGAACCATCTATGAACTGCTACACTGTCCTAATAACATCACATTAATATCACAATAACTTAGCCAAGATAATAGTGTTTAATGTTTTTCCATTCATTTCTTTTTGTTTATTTGTGTACATATATTTATATTTATAATTTCACCATCAACTGTAATGTATGGTATTGTATTTGTAATGTCATTGTCATCAGCAACTGTATCTTCCGTACCACAAGTTCACTATGCCCTAATGATTAACGTTTCAATTAACACCGATGCCTGGCGTAAATACGCCCTGTGGAGGTGTTAATCTCAAGACGGTTAGTGTGAAGGAGCGACACCAATGGCGATGCCAATGGCGATGTGTTGGTGCTTCCCACACTTAGTCCTGGCTCCCCACGCTGACCGGATTTATTGATTCTTGATTTCTTTTTGTGAGGTGCCATCAAAATTGTCGTGTATCACGATCCTGTTGCGTCTGAAATGGATCTCTTGGCAAGATTCGCCTGCGCAGCTGCTACAATTAAAGAAACTCCCGATGTGTTTGAACATGTCCAGTAATAAATGATCCGTCGGTGTCAGGCATGTTTGGCGTCTGATGGTGCAAACTTCGAGCATCTCTTGTATCACTCAAGCTGTCGTACATCATTTGTATTCAGGTCCAATTAAATGTTTCAAATTAATCACTCTCCTGTTTTCTTTGCCATCTTCTAACTCTGCTACCACTTAACCCTGGCATTTTCGGGCATGGTTTCTATGCAATTCTTAATCCTTATATGTCCTACCTCCCCAAGAAGTTTGTCGCAACATTTAAGGGACATCCTGTATAACTGCCCGTAGTATTTCACGCCAGTGAAGCTTTGAGAATCAACTTCGCGATTAAATTACTACGTGTAGCCTTTGGCTGTTATCTGTTTAGATTTACATTGAGTTACATTGATTATTTTGAGTTCACGCCCTAAATCTGGCTGATTCTAAAGCAACAGATATGCCTTCTGTTCGACTTACTTAGTTTTAAAATAAAGGGTCTGTTACTTTCTTCTCAAGTCTTTGTAATACTTCGAAGACATAACGATAAGTAACTTACAGTCTTATTGAGGATTAGCGAGTTACAGTCTTATTGAGGATTAGCGAGAAGTTACATTTAGTAAAAGGCTAATAAAGTTAATGACAAAATTTCGATAGTTTCATGCTAACCGCGAGGAAAATATTTCCATGTAAAAACAGAAACGGCTATAATACTTTCCAGTATCCATACATATCTTTAAATAACCACAAAAAATATATTTGAAATCGATAATATACCCGTAACATTAAACTTAATACATAAATGAACTTCAAAGTACAGTGTACTCTCGATTATCTGAGCGCGGATTACCCGTGAGTGACGATGGTAAAATATATTTGAAATCGATAATATACCCGTAACATTAAACTTAATACATAAATGAACTTCAAAGTACAGTGTACTCTCGATTATCTGAGCGCGGATTACCCGTGAGTGACGATGGTAAAATATATTTGAAATCGATAATATACCCGTAACATTAAACTTGATACATAAATGAACTTCAAAGTACAGTGTACTCTCGATTATCTGAGCGCGGATTACCCGTGAGTGACGATGGTAAAATATATTTGAAATCTATAATATACCCGTAACATTAAACTTAATACATAAATGAACTTCAAAGTACAGTGTACTCTCGATTATCTGAGCGCGGATTACCCGTGAGTGACGATGGTAAAATATATTTGAAATCGATAATATACCCGTAACATTAAACTTAATACATAAATGAACTTCAAAGTACAGTGTACTCTCGATTATCCGAGCGCAGATTACCCGTGAGTGACGATGGTAAAATTCGTGGTAAAAATTCTACGAAAATATTGATCGGACAAACATCGAGGAAATGCTTCGACTTAAAGCCAACGTGCTGAGTCCCGAGACAGCAATCATTTCTCTTGAAACTCTAATCGAACTTCGTCGACCAAAGGCGATTTGAATAATACAGTGATAAAATGGCACTTCGAAAAACACGCAGGGAAATTCGAAATATTTAAGTGGTCTCAAAAACAAAATAAAATTACTGATTTTTTTTTTTTTTTTTTTTTTTTTTTTTTTTTTTAAGAAATAAACACATACTATATGCATGAAAATTGATAGTTTAGATTATCCATGGCTCACCTGAACGAGTGAAGATGAACCTCGAAATGAAAGATAATAGAGCGAGCGTGACCACATCTCCCAATGATGCAGAAATCGGAGCGGCGACGTTGTCTGGATTGACGTTCACTTTCCGTGAAAACACAACCACAAAGATGGTGATGGAACCTACAAAAAAAAAAAAAAAAGTAATGTAAAGTTCTATTTATTTTTTTACCTTTCTTTACACGGTGAAAAGTTTTTAACGATTTTGCATTGAAACAGGCAATCAACATAAATAATATTCTACCTCTCAACAGGTCATCCAGAAAATTGTAGAAATTTATATTGTTCTTGAAAAATAGGAATATTTGATAATTTATATCGCATGTAAGAAGGACGTTCGAGTCGGAAATTAAAGTTAGAAGAGTGAGTGATCATCTTTTTCGTTCATTCCCCCCCCCCCCCGAAAAAAAGTTTGGAAATTTTGCTGTCTTCAGCTTCGAGTACTGGAGTCTCATTCCACAGACTCGGATGTGTTTTCCTTTCTCTGGTGTCGAGGGTTTCGTCCAATATGGCGAAAAGTTGCATGTTGGTAGCTGTTGTTGCACTTTATTACGACATACTTATTATTAGAAGTTTCAGATTATTCACAGGTGCCTGCAATTGATTTCATAATTATCGGCTAATTATGAAATTAATCGCATTAAGTTGTGATTCATGAATTATCTTGTGAGGTTTATTTATTTAATTTTAACTAATAGTTCATTTTAAGTTGAAAAGTCTTTCCTATTACTCTCTTTTCACCCACGCGTTTCATGCCAGAATGTAAATGAGTTAGTGAGAGTTTATTCAGATTAAGGTAGAATGAAGTGCTATTTAGGCAAGAGTTTCGGGAGTTAGTTTTTAGATCGTATCTGCTTATTCCAGGCCACATTGTGCTGTGATTATTAGCAACTTGCGTTGATATGGTCTCGCCGGTTACTATGTAGACCTGAGCTCTTCCTGTGCGTTAAAGCATTTTGTGAGCCCTTAGACTAACCTAACCTTGAAATTATTATTTGTTACGTATTTCTGTTAAGCCAGAAGTGTTGGCTTTCTGTAACCCCAGTTAAGTCATTTGTTAATTTTATGCTTGAATAAAAGGGTCTTATGTACCCACCCTTCTCCTAATCTCCGTTTAGTTTCACAAAAGCTTCAAGATTATTCTTCAAAAGCCCTTTTAAAAGTTTATGTTTCCAAAGAAACACAGATTTTATAACCTTTCTACTTCCTTGTACGAAGTAAAAAGGAAGTATTGTAATCGCGAAAAGTTTCAGGCAGCATATTTCAACGAAAATATCCATTTTGACCGCTATCGAATGCAATTTAACGATGTTTTTGCATCATATCTGTACGTAAGGACAGAATAAAAGACGCTTTTCCTCCAAAAAAATTAAGAAACTGCTTTAAAATTAATTCTGAAGAGAATTTTTCGTGGCGTCTGTACGAACGTATGTACGTACATACCTCGCATAATTCAAAAACGAGTAACGTTGAAATTTTGTATATGGGACTGCTATAACATGCAGATGTGCACCTCGTATTTTGGTTGCAATCGGCCGCACCAAACGTATATAAATATATTTATATATATATATCCACTCTGTTACCCGGCTCAGTGATCTCAGTTTCTTTACTCTTATATGTTTGTAAATTGTACATTTTTTGCTTTAAAATGATTGAATTATGTTGTTCTTATCTTACGGTTAAGCTTTTTATACCTTTAGTAAATCTGTAGGCAATATTTTCAGAATTGTTAACAATTTTAAAGTTAAGTGCCGCTAAGCCAATAATTTTTTTGTTGGCGGCCATTGCTTGTTTACATTTGAAACAGCAAGGTAGTGGATTTGTTGCCAATTTAGAGAAACTTAGCTTCGCAACAACAAAGATAACGCCTTCATTTATTATTGCGAATTAAATCATGCTTAATCCTTTCTGAAATTTTTTCGAGGAAATAAGTGTTTAAGATTTACTTCGTAAATTTTAATTCAGATATTTTGAGCTTTTATGTATTTTTGCCTTGTCGCAAAGTAAGAACTGAATTAATTGAATGAGAAATACTGAATCGTCTGTGAAAAACGGTTTCTTTTTTGTTTTGTTTGCTTAATTTCCTTTATACATCGTTCTAGCTTTATTATAGTATTTGAATAGAACATGTGGCAACGATTTGATAATTCTTTAAATGATATAAATTTTGTGCATTCTGAGTTATAATATGAACGAAATATAATGCTGTTACGTGAACCTAGCGCTAGAGTGTCGCTATGGTAAACAAATAAAGTGAATTTTAAAGAATGCATTTATTCTATTGTGGTTTATGCGCTGTCGGCGAAATAGATTTAATTCAATCCAATAAGTTTAAATGAAATGCAAGAAAACATGCATGTAATTTAATTTTCCCGTACAAGGAAGTCATCTGATGTACACATGAGATTTTTTCCTGTTCAGAGAAAGAGCGTCCCTAAATTTTAAAATGAGTTCTTCCATCGTTTCCGTCTTACTAACAAAGGCAAAATATAACAAAATACTTGCAAGGGTGACGTCGAACATGTTCCTTCTAACTGTTGAAACCGCGCAACTGGCTAGTATTTAAAAACAATATGTCTTTTGTTTGGTTAAAAATTGCCAGTACCTTTTAAATGAATAGCAAATAAAATATATCGTTTGAATAAAATACGTCTCCTATTTATTTAGCTTTGAAATTAATAAGACGTAAGTAATTCGAACTGGGAGACCAGTCTTATCATTATTACTTAAAGACCTTTGTTGAGATATCACGTAACGTGGTTATTTGTTTACCGTTAGATACATTTTTGAATTACATCATAACAATGAATTAGTTTTAACCTTTGACTCTTCTTATAAAGTACGATAAAATTCTGATGGGGAAACTATTTGTCGCGAATTCGACGTTTTACGATTTTTATCAATTTCAGTGCGGATTGTCAAGATTTATCACAGACTCTATAAGTATCGGAGAAAGACTTTGGATCTCGCGCGTCGATATCTCCTTATATGGGAAGAATATTGTACTCTAATCGGCATTCAGAATCTTCCAACCTGTTGGTTCTCGTATAAAGGTGTAAGTAACATTGCAAAATATGCTGCCATAATACGCCATTTTCCTCAAATTCGTCTCTGAAAGGCTTATCAAACGATGTAACAGCATCTGGCTGGAGATTACGAGAGGGCAAGCTTCCTGTTTATAGTACATATTTGTTCTAATGATTTGGCGTTTATGGTTGGTCTTTTACTTAATAAAAATTAGGTTGCGTGAAAAAAATAAGATTCTCAAATTCGACAATCGTCAAAGTATTTGAAGCGTTCGAAGACCGAAGAAATTAACAAATTTACATCCTTGTGAAGGAATAGATATCAAAATGGCTTTGGAATTTATTAACATGAAATAATTATATCAGTACATTCTAGATCAAAGTATCTGTACTATTTCTTCTCTGCTTTTGCAGTAGTAACTGCAAAATTGGCTATTTAGCCAAAGCATTACTATTTATTATTCAGACAGTACATTAGGATAATGTAATATACGAATTTTTTTTTGCAACCCTCATGGCCGATAATAATCGGTCTCGTGGGTAAAGCAGCACATCCAACACAGACCAAAAAAAAAAAAAAAAAAAAAAAAAAAAATCAAGCCAAAATTACCAGTTAGTTCTATTGACATTTATAAAGCTCATCAAATCCTTTGCAAATTTAAACTCTTTATTGAGGCAGTAGAATTCCTTTAAGGGAGCTCATACACATTAAAACCCATAAGATCTTCGAATAGGTGACTGTTGCAAGAATTGGGATATTTTATTTATTTTAAAAGCAATTACTTCCAACTTTTTACAGCTGACTTCATGATATAGCTGCTTTCTGAAATAGTAATCAGAAAGTTTTGTGTTGCCACAAATATTTTTATAATTTAATCCTCTTTGTGACAAAATTGTTCGTCATGTCTCCATCTTGCGCGCATGATATTTTAAAAATGGCTAATGGTATATACTTGAAATTGGATGGAATTCTTTATATGGGCACTGTTTTCTAAGTGAACCAAAAATTTGATGAATATTTTAGTATTAAAAAAATTTATGCACGAAAACATTACAGATTTTTTACATAAAATACATTCTATAAATTCAACTCCAAGTAAAACAAAAATTGAACATGAAACTCTTAGAATTTGAGGTTCACGGTCGTTTCCAAATGTTATAAAAGCTATATATTAAATATGGAATCAAATTATGCAACAGAATGTTTCAAACTGTGCGCGCAAGGTGGAAACTTGACGAAACATTTTTTCACAAAGCGGATTAAATTATAAAAATATTTGTGGCAACACAAACGTTCTGATGACTATTTCAGAAAGCAGCTATATTATGTAGTCAGCTGTAAAAAGTTGGTGTAATAGCTTTTAAAATAAATAAAATATCCCAATTCTTGCAACAGTCATATATTCGAAGATCATAAGAGTTTTAAGGTGTATGAGCCCCCTTAAGCTACCATGTTTTTCCCTAACATGTCGCAATAATAGGCAGTCTTCGACGAAATGTCATTCATTTCCTTCAGCACTACAAAAACTATTATTTTGTAAATAAAAACTTTTCGGGTACGCCTGGAAGCGCCCGTGTCCAGTAATTATTTGATTGTAATCAAAATCACATATCATTCTCATATTTTTAGAAACTTCAAAGTTCAACGAATAATCTTTCTTTTTCCCCGAAATGTTCCATTTCTCTTTCCAGCAATCATAATAGAAATCCTTAATTTTACCAATAACAATTCTTTTTGATGTTTGAATATCGAATGCCTCCCTGGCATTACCCACAGAAGCCTCTCTGGCCAGCATGTCGGCCCTCTCTTTGCCTGTAGCACCGATATGAGCTTGAACACGATTCTCACACTCCTAACGACTCATTAAGTTCTTTCTTCCGAACCAAGTCCATATCAACCTTTTACCCATCAGAAATCCCATCAGAGACTTTAATGTATCCCATCAGAGACTTTAATGAGAACAATACCATATTGGCTAAAACGGCTTCAGAAATATCACCTTCACAATAACGAAAAATGTTTTACAAGAAAGGTATCTAAATGGCATAAAGTTAAAGAAATACGTGTCCTTAGGACACAGATGATAAAATATAATTTCTTAATATGATACTCAAATGTTAGGCTAAGATCATGAGACGAATTTCATAAGAGTATTTTAAGGAAAAACACCTTCTGATATTTGGATCAGTACGGTATTCGTATAGTGATGGAAAGCAAAAAGTTGTGCCATCGAAAATAAAATTCTCATTTATTCACTTGTGCGTACAAGTGTGGTATAGGCATCGGAACCGAGAAACAACGTGGCGGATTTATATCCCATAACTTTCTTATGTAAAGAAATAAAGAATTTTAAATTGGGCAGATTTTTTTTATTTATTTAAAGAACACAGCGGATTGAATTATTTGAATCTGCAGGGGGAGATGCACAGAATGGTAAGGGAATCAAGGTATGAACAATATTTATTCTTTCTTGTTGTGCAGGATTTATGTGTAAGCTACACAAGGTATAGTTTAGGGTCCCCCATAAATAAAAATATAGTATAAATATAGTATTCAAATATAGTATAACAGACTTATTAAGGGGAGTCATACACCTTTAAACCCATAATATCTTCGAATATGTGACTGTTGCAAGAGTTGGAATAACTTATTTATTTTAAAAGCAATTACTTCCAACTTTTTACTGTTGACTACATAACATAGCTGCTTTTTGAAATAGTAATCAGAAATTTTGTGTTGCCACAGACATTTTTATAATTTAATCCGCTTTCTGACAAAATTTTTCGTCATGTTTGCACCTTGCGCGCACAGTTTAAAACATTCTGTTGCATAATTTAATTCCATATTTAATATATATATAGCTTTTATAACTTTTGGAAACTACTCTAAACCAAAAATTCTAAGAATTTCATGTTAAATTTTTATTTTATTTGGAGTCGAGTTTATAAAATGTATTATATTAAAAAAAAATCTGTAATGTTTTCGTTCATAAAATTTGTTCACCAGATTTTCTGTTTAGTTAGAAAATAGTGCCCATATAAAGAATTCCATCAAATTTCAAGTAGCAATTTTTAAAATATCATGTGCGCAACGTTAAAACATGACGAAACATTTTCTCACAAAGCGGATTAAATTACAAAAATATTTGTGCAGCACAAACTTTCTGGCTATTAGTTTCCAAAGCAGCTATATTATGTAGTCGGCTGTAAAAAGTTGGAAGTAATTGCTTTTAAAATAAATAAAATATCCCACTTCTTGCAGCAGTCACATATTTGAAGATCATAAGGGGTTTAAGGTGTATGAGCCCCCTTAAGGGCTCCATATCTCAAACAGCTTAGGGCCTTATCAAGTCTAAATCCGGCTTTGATTTCTTGGGTTAAGTTTCTTGCTTTCTGTGTCGATATCGCGAACTTATTGGACATACAATTCATGAACATTTGTTTTAAGTGATATGGAACTTTGCAAAATTATGAAGCAGGCAAATCACACATTATCTGTCATGCAAGCAAAGTGGGGCATAAAACATGCATATTTCTCAGGGAAGGAAACAACGAAGGTGCATATTGCCAATTAACCTCAATCTTGAATTAATAGTCAAGTACATACACAAGGTCTTGCGCATAACCCCACAGAAAGAAATCGCCCGTTGTGTTTCCTTTGCTGAAAACAATTCCAGAACTCAATCTGCGCATTTCTAATGCGCTTGCGTTGGCGACTCCAGATGTGCTTCGGAATGTATGGAGTTGGACTACTGCTTAGACGTTGTGTGCGTTAACAAGGGGAGTTACACAGAACATTTATGAAGTATGTAAAGTTTTGAACTTCCTTCTACATTCTTTGAAATTCTTATCGATAAATTCTTTTCAATTAATTACTTATAGCCCTTTTTAATCGTTATATTCATTTTGAACCCTCCTGTATTTTTGACTCGAGAGGATAGATATACAACGACACACAATTTTAAGCTGTATTTTTATCCGTTTATCTGGTAATGTTCCCAGTAGGGAATACTTATTAAAAATCTTAATTAAGGATTTTTAGGATTTACGTAATAACTTATTTATTAATATTAGGGGAACTGATTTTTAATATAGTTTACTTCGCAGGAAAATAGAATACATTTGAAGTCCAGCGAATGTGACAGTCCCTTTGAATATGTCTTTTACTGCCTTCTGCTTTATTACCTATAAAAAAATTGTGGGATAAAGTGCAGAATCGTCCAATTATTTGTTTGGCGCTTTTTACAAGAGTGAGAGGAATTGGACTTTTGTTAATTTTCTTTGACTTTTTAAGTGAAAATGGGTCGATGTGTACATGAATAAAGTCAAGGGCGTGCACAATGCCATTTTTGTGCAATTCTGTGATTTTTTTTAAAGTAAAAATAGGTCGACGTGTGCATGGATAGCGAGTATGTGCAATTCTTAAAAACGCGCCAAGCAGTGGCGATTCTGCACTTTCCCCAAATTGTGTACCGATATGTTTACTATGATAGTCTGTTTCAAACAGTATATACATTATTTTTATGTGCTCCATATTAAGAGCTTACGAAAGCTGTTTCTGTTTTCGCACAGTAGGTTTTGTTTGTCGCAGATAAAGATCAGATATTTTTGCTAATCAGTGCCAACTGTAATCTAAGAGTGTATTTTTCCTTTCAGTCAGATATTTAAAAAGTAATTGTATTGTACTTCTTAAAATAACTTTTGCGAGAAGGGTTGTTTTGCGCCATTAATGTCAAACAAATAGAACAGGTTTCCGATACGCTATAGTATGTCGACTCAAAATTTCTAATTCTGGATTTTATGTAGACTAGCCCACTAAAGATTGAAGTGGAAACTCTCTGATCACTGGTTAATTCGACTTTAACAAACCCCTGCGAACGGGCTGTGTAAGGGAAGTTTTAAATTTTTTTCTCATGTGTAACGTGAATATGAGCCAGTTTTCTTTAAAAAGTCCTTTTCCCTTCCTTCAGGCTTCCATGTGCTATGCTTCAATCCGAACGATTAAATTTTATGTCCGCTATCGTATTCCTTGAAAAGAAAATCAAATGGTAAAAATGAAATTTTGTAATAATATACGGATTGTAACCCTCTTCGTGCGTTCTATAAATTAAAAAAAAATATTCAAACTATAATTTGCATTTTAAAATTCGGATATTTTCATATTTATACAAGTTTTTGTTCAAAAAAACGGAATCGGAAATAAATGTTACAATTTTAAAATTCAAATTTCCTAATTAAATTTAGTTTTATTTAACAATTAATAATTAGCTTTATCGATTGGTAGAGTAGGTATTAGTTTTATTTCTTTAATGATAAAATTCCTTTTATGTAAATTGTAGGCCTAGTAAAGTCGCTGAACGCTAATATTTCGGCCCGGGGTTCGATTCCCGGCAAACGGGCTGGCTGCATGGGTTGCTTTAATTAAAAATAATTTAGTCATTGTATTTCAGAGATTCTATTTAAATTAATATTTCTGAGAGATGTACTGAAATTAAAGACACCATTTCCGTATACTCTGGGGGTGCTTCACACGTTCTATGGTTATTCACCAATTCGAAAGTTACGAGTCAAACTCGAGCAGTGACACGGTCTCCTATGATCCGTCTAGATTTGAATCCAGGTTAACGGGCTGGCTACATGGGCGTTTTCGTGGTCTTTCCCATGTGTAACGTGTATACGAGACAATTTTCCTTAGAAAGTCCTCCACGAAGGCATTATTCCCCTTTGGTAGATAGATCTCGAGTACTTTGCTATAAAAATAATAAAACCTTGGTAAAATCCTAGTATACGGTGTAGCCTTGGCGCGATTTTGAAAATTAGCTCCAACAACAAACATGATCCAAAGAACGTCTATATATATACTATACACTATATACATAGTATATACTATAGTGTATAATGTACATAGTATATACTATGTATAATTATATATATTCTTTGAATGACCCGTTTAAGTTACCCGTCATCGTATATGTCCCGTTTTTACTGCTCATCATAAAGTCGCGAAAAGTAGCCAAATCCCGTGTGCACCGGATACTAGGATTAAACCAAAACCTTTTAAACTGTCAAGCTATTATTTCAGTTTTCTGGTCGCAAATTTGTTGCTGTTTTATGATTAAACATGATTTGTTATTAATCGTCTATAAATGAGTTTGGAAAGTTCCGATTCTTTTCAATTTCTTGATGGAAAAACGACATATAATAAACTGTCACAGTAGACACTTTCTGGAACATGCCAAAAACATATAGAATATTTCCCCCGCGTTAGTTGCCTTTTCATTTTCCATAATAGCTGTTTGTATTTTAATAATTAATAATCTATACATAGTCTGTACAGACTAAAAAGTATACAGAAAAATGAGTAAATTTTATAGCGTAACTGAATTTGGAGGGAAAAATAACCAGCTATTAAATTTCGTTACCAAGATTTGGTTTGGTTTATTTAATTATCGCAAAGCACTCGAGGGGTATCTGCCTAAAGGGAGGTAGGTAAAGGGGGTATCTGCCTAAAGGGAGGTTCGTGTGGAGGACTTTCTAAGGGAAACTGTCTCGTATACATGTTACACATGAAGAAAACGCCCATGCTGCCAGCTCGTTTGCGGGATTCGAATCTCCTTGTGTTAGTAAGAAAAAATAATCAGTAAAGTTCGCACTGTAATGCGTTTATTCAGATTCTCCAGGTTCACTCTTAGATAAGAGCATTTTATTGTGCAGTTTTTCTGCGTTTTTAATGAACAGGTTTCTTTAAATATGTTAGTAAACTTACCGAGAGCGAAACTGGCTGCCGAGGCTGTCACCAAACTGCTAGAAGTGAGAAGGAGTACGTTGTGGATGTTAAACTCCCCTTCGCGGATCCAGCCAACAATAGAGGCAAATGCGGATGCAATCAGGCCCAGGACTAAAGACTGACACTGAAATATAAAAGAAAAACTAGTCACCTCAACGAACTCTGCATTTAACCAAAATGAATGCTGGAAGAAAAAAAAAAATTGTGTTCTTTAACCATAACATTTAAAATTTTTTACCTATGAGGCAAAGGTATGTTAAATATTAGGATTTACATTTATATCTTTTCTTAATTTCTTTGTCATGAATAAAGAACGAGTTGGTTTGTAGAGAATACTATAAAAACTCCCATACATCTAACTCGTTCTCCCGAGTTGAACTCGGGTCGAACTACCAATATTCAGGGGTTTTAACGGTAGGACGTTAATGGACCTATCATGGTTAGTTGTGGGCCGCCCAAATGGAAAGTGGTTAGTGACTCTGACTGCCATAGCGAAGGGACGGTTCAAATTCCGGAGAAGGCATGGATGTAAATTGTCTGTCCCTTCGCAGGTGATACGGCGACCCACCTATTAGGTGTCTCCATAGTAAAGTGGTCGCCACTGCCTTAGGAGTAATGATTAGTGCCTGCCATGGGAAAAAAATGGTTAAATATGAAAACAATTTCAGTGTAAATCTTAGCATATAATAAATAATTTTTCCTTAGTAATTCATCTGGCACTATTCCGTTTTGAGGACCGTAAAATATTGCAGCGAAAATGTATGCGCAAAAGGCGCCAAATCTAGCAAACGCGCCCATTTAACAGCGCGTCATATCTAGCGTACGCGCTGATTTTAAATTGCATAAGTTTAGACAGTTCTGTTCTTAAGAAGCCATTGAAATACAAGTTTAATTTTTAAATCCTTTTTTGATATCCTATCGATTTAACAATTTGGGAATTGCCAGTGAAGAAAAGTCTGCAATAGAATGTTTTCAAAGAAAAGGCATCGTTCATTATAGAAATTTATGTTTGAACAACCAACGAGATGAAATTATGCTTTAGCGATATCTCGGTAAGCGAAATAGCGGTGCAGGAATCCATTCAGTTATGCTTAGCCTTTTTACTTCCTTGTACGAAGTAAAAAGGAAGTAAAAGGAAGTATTGAAATCGCGAAAAGTTTCAGGCAACATATTTCAACGAAAATATCCATTTTGACCGCTATCGAATGCAATTTAACGATGTTTTTGCGTGATAACTGTGCGTAAGGACAGAATAAAAGACACTTTTCCTCCAATAAAATTATAAAACTGCTTTCAAATTAATTCTGAAGAGAATTTGTACTGTACGAACTGTACGTTGTAGAAACTGTACGAACGTATGTACGTGCGTGTGTACGTACGTACGTATCTCGCATAACTCAAAAACGAGTAACCTCAGAACGTTGAAATTTTGTATATAGGACTGCTATAACATGCAGATGTGCACCTCGTATTTTGGTTACAATCGGCCGCACCAAACGTATATAAATATATTTATATATATCCACTCTGTTACCCGGCTCAGTGATCTGAGTATCTTTACTCTTATATGTTTGTAAATTGTACATTTTTTGCTTTAAAAATTATTGAATTATGTTATTTTTATCTTCCGGTTAAGGTTTTTATGCCTTTCGTAATTCTGGAAGCAATATTTGTACAATTTTCAACAATTTAAAAGCTGTTTAAGTGCGGTTAAGTTTTAAATAACATGGCGGACATATTTGTTTATATTTGAAACAGCAGAATTGTAGATTTGTTGCCAATCTAGAGAGACTAAGCCTCGCAACACAAAAATAACGCCTTCATTTATTATTGCGAATTAAATCATGCTTAATCCTTTCTGGAATTTTTTCGAGGAAATAAGTGTTTAAGATTTACTTCGTAATTTTTAATGCAGATATTTTGAGTTTTTATGTATTTTTGCCTTGTCGGGAAGTGAGAACTGAATTAATTGAATGAGAAATACTCAATCGTCTGTAAAAAACTGTTTCTTTTCTGATTTGTTTACTTAATTTCTTTTATACATCGTTTTAGCTTTATTATAGTATTTGAATACAACATGTAGCAAGATAATTCTTCAAATGATATAAATTTTGTGCATTCAAAGTGTCGTTATAGTAAAAAAAAATATAGTGAATTTTAAAGAATGCATTTATTCTATTGTGGTTTATGCGCTGTCGACGAAGTAGATTTAATTCAATCCAATTAATTTAAATGAATTTCAAGAAAAAAAAATGCGTATAAATTTAATATTCCGTACAAGGAAGTCATGTGGTGTACACATCAGATTTTTTTATATAAATTATATTAATCTGAAATAGTTATTTACTCTTATGCTTCCATTCAGTTATGTTTAGCCTTTTTTTATATAAATTATAATAATAAAAAGTATTATGAAATTAACCTTTTACCATTCGTCTTTAACTACGAAGTCCGTATTCAAATTATTCTGAAATAATAAGTTTTGCATAGACATGAGTATCAGAATTCAGATAGTTTTCACATTTGATCAGTTACCTGCGGAAATGGACAGATTTTAGTGAAATTTTATGTTACATCAGTTGATAAAATGCATAGAATATACCGTACAACAGTCATGGTGCATTCATAGCATAAGGCTCTTTGGGTGCGGGTAAAGTCTAAAATACAGTTTGCAGATTCAAATAAAATAGGAGTTGCAACCGTAGGTATAGTTCCTTCTAAAGTTTATACAGATCTTACAACATAGCTTCATACTGAAAATGAGACAGTTTGAGTCCACCTCAGGACGTTTTAGACATGTTCTAAAGGGTTTAGGGTTAATCTTTGTATTATGGTAACTTGGCGATTTTTTGGCGAAACTTTGGCGCCCAACCCTGCTACAGCAACCTGCTAGTTTTTGTTTGGACGCCATTTTGTTTTCAAGAAGTAAAGGCATGTTTTTTTTTTACTCAACATTTCCAACAATCTGCTACCCGAATTAAGCTTACGCTAGAACTTTTATGGAATAATAGTGCTTAATCATGACGAAGATTAGGTGCGAAATTGGGACAAAGTGCAGAATCGCCCACTCCTTGCCGCATTTTTACGAATTGCACATACACGGTATCATCCGTGTACACGTCGACCTATTTTCACTTAAAAAAACATCCCAGAATTGCACAAAAATGGCATTGCGCACACTCTTAACTATATCCATGTACACTGCTAAAGTCCTAGATAGTAACCTTTATCGCCTTACCAAAATGTCGCCAAACTACCTGTTACCATATTCCAAAGATTAGCCGGGTTTAGATTTGGAGCTATATGTGGACGAGCGTTGGGCCCATAAAAGTGAGCTGTAGACCAAATGCACCCCTGAAAACGGTAACATAAGGTAAAGAAAAGCTTAATATGTGATTTCGTCTGCTTGTAAGAAGACCTTTCGTAAAACATCGAGGCACGCGACAAAAGCTTAAAAGCATAATGGAGAAACTAGAAAAAATGGGCATAGACCTCTGCAGGCCGGAATAGGGCACATGCAATAAACACAATTGGCATAAAAGCGTCTTACAACTGTGAAGTCTCTAGATGGTTGCAGGACCAGGGTAATACCCGAGTAGTCATAGAAAGCCGTCCGGGTGCCCTGTCCTGCTGTCACCTGTCACCTGTAAGAAGACCTTGTAAGAATCTACATCCGTCTGCTTGTAAGAATTATGTCTTTAATTGCCCACTAACCGCCAACCTACACGTCAAACACACTACTCAAGTGGGAATGGAATTTAAAAGATTCCTAATCAACCATCAACACACCTACAAGAACATTGAACTAATCATAGACAAGCTACAACAACAAGGTAGAGAACTATGCCACTCATAAATAACAAAACGGACGTAATGATAAATACTTAGCAATCGAAGTGCAACCACACAGCTGTCCAAAGAATCATGACTGTTTGCTCACCTCCTCTGAAGAACGACACCTAATCTGCAGCTTCACCATTTAACTTTCCATGGAAACAATCTAAGGTACTCATATGATTCAAATATGATATTCAACAGGGAGTGCTCCTATCCTAAGTCATCACTATTTATGTGAGTGATGATTATCAACTACCAGTGCCTTCAAACTGCCAAAGCGCAGTACTTTGAACTTTACACTATTATCTGATGCTCATTATACAAAGTGCTCTCCATGCTGCTGCGCACAATTATGTGCACATTGAACTCTATGCATAATGAACTCTGTGCAAAGTAAACTCTGCAAAATCTGTGCACAATCACACAACGATACCACCAACACAAAAATAACATAGCATTATAACTCGCATCACATCCATCTTCCCAAATGCTAAGATATTCCTCCAAGCACACCAGCAAATGCAACACCTAATTAATTGTAACATGTTATCTGCATATTGATTCAGGTATACTAATATATCTGTACCTCGATTACCTGTACCCCAGTTTATCTTTATAATTGTTCTTCCTATGTAAGTAACTTGTTACTTTAATGTAATTTATTATGTCAACTGCGTAATGTAATGACTTAAAATGTAATCTTTTGTCTCAATAAATGCCAGAAAAGGTCAGTGCAATGGAGCAATACCATTTTTGTCTATGACGATGTCGTGGTGCCCCCTGCACTTTTTCCTGTCTTGTCCTGTAAGAAGACCTGTCGTATACGTCCTGCTTACTTCTGCACACAGGAGCGCTCATTTAGCACAGGACTAAGGACACCATTTTTAGATCAATAGACAGTGGGAACAAAAAAGGGACTGGTCATAACATCACAACTAGTCACAACATTCAAAAAAGGGACTAGTCAGCTGCAGTTTGAAGGCCTACATAGGCATCATGTTCGACGGGAATACTGATTCTTCTTGTCTCTGATAGGGATTTTATGATAAAGAAAATATCGAAGAGCTCTATGCTTCTCTTTTCAGGGGTAAAGTTGGACTCATTTTTATGAACGACAGCGCTTTCCTCATAGAGTTACTTTGGTGTATGATTTTTGGAAGAGACCATATTTCGGTCTGCTTTTTGTTTCATTTTTTGTTATGTCTTCTTTCATTGTACTTGTATTGTCTACTTTTATTGTTTTATTTATATTGTCTACTTTTATTGTTTTATTTGTATTGTCTACTTTTATTGTTTTATATTTGTATTGTCTACTTTTATTGTTTTATTTATATTGTCTACTTTTATTGTTTTATTTATATTGTCTACTTTTATTGTTTTATTTATATTGTCTACTTTTATTGTTTTATTTATATTGTCTACTTTTATTGTTTTATTTATATTGTCTACTTTTATTGTTTTATTTGTATTGTCTACTTTTATTGTTTTATTTGTATTGTCTACTTTTATTGTTTTATTTGTATTGTCT
The DNA here is from genome assembly GCF_044657685.1 of Stegodyphus dumicola. Taxonomy (NCBI): domain Eukaryota; kingdom Metazoa; phylum Arthropoda; class Arachnida; order Araneae; family Eresidae; genus Stegodyphus; species Stegodyphus dumicola. Next base: position 1,804,461 of record NC_140768.1, read on the forward strand.
ACTTTTATTGCTTTATTTTGTTTATTTATTTCTACTTTTATCTTTTACTTGATGTTTCGATTAATCTTTGAATGTTTTTCAGAACGAATTAAACATGAGTGAAATATGACGGAATTACCTACGTTCCACCTGTGTATCTTTTAAAAATACGAAAATGTTTATAGTTAAGATAGCAATTTTTCTGTTCCGTGAGATTCTGACTGACTGTGATATATATTTAGAATGGATATTGTAAGAGATTAGATAATATCGTAAGCGATACCTCTCAAATATATTTTTATAGTCAACAATACTATTCCACCTGCAGGTACAATAAAATAAGTCTCGCAGAATTACACATAGTTATATAACTGTAAGAGATTTCAAGTTTTTCTATCAGTAGGGGAAATGTTAAATCAGTGTACCTTATACGGAAAATAGTATATTAAAACATTTGTGTTGGCGGAGGACATGCTAATTTTGAGTTTTGTTTAATATTTTTTTAAATGTTACCTTTCACTAATTGACAGCTGCTTCAAAATAAACTAAAATGTTTAGGAAACTACGTTTATTAATTAAAAGAGTTTAAAATTGGAATTTAGAACTGTTTCAATATAAATTAAAATGTTTAAGAAATTTCATTTATTAATTAAAGAGTTAAAGTAAATTTTAAACTAATTAAATTAGTTTCAATAATATAAATAAATTTATCTCTTTTTCATTAGGTATCATTTCGTTTCATTTATCATTCAGTTCATGGTAGGTATTACTAATTGTGCTATATAGTTATTTCTGGCTCTTTACTGAATACTTTTTTTACTGAATGTTTATTACAAAATAGTAGTATTTTAAACTTTTGTTTTTACAGCATCCTTAAGGACTCAGAAAGCGAAAAACTCCTAATAAGAAAATTCTTTCTGTTATAGATCCCGAGACAAAACACTTGGAAACTTACCTGCAGGAGGGTTATATTTCCGAGTGCCATTCTCCATTGTTCTTTCGGTGTGTCTATTGTTCCAAGATTAGCCTGTAAGTAAATAAATCTTTTAGTAACCTTTTTCATAAGTAAATAATTCACATAGAAATAAATATTAAAGACTTATATCATCGAATTTAACTAATTTTTGGCCCTACAGGCGTCTTACGTTTCAAATATTTAAAGAGCCTTAAGTAGGATACAAATCTAAAGATAGCCAAGGTATCCGTTATAAATAACGCTGTCTATTATTATAATGACAGTGAAATTTGATTAGACTTTATTAATATTATTATTACAGTTTTATGACTTATGGTGACTCTGAAATTTAAGTTGACTAAAATATTATTGTTGTAGGTTTATGTGATTACGGCAAAGCCTCGAAGGCTATCTGCCTAAGGGGGAGGGATGCCTTCTTGGAGGTCTTTCTAAGGGAAACTGGCTCGTATACACATGACACATGGGAAAAACCACGAAAACACCTATGCGGCCAGCCCATTCGCGGGATTCGAAACTCGGATCGAACTACCAGTGTTCAGCGACCTTACCGCTCGGCCGCTGGTGGGCCTTTATTGTTGTAATTATTATTAGATTTTAAATTTGCTTATTTATTGTTTAAATCACTAATCATTGCGATAAAGTTCTTCGACAGAAGCTATTGTTTTAGATCTAAAGATAACGTTTTTAGGAGTTCATAAATGATTTGGTTATATGAAAGCATAAGGATATTTAGAAAATATATTAAAATTTAAAAATAATGTTAAAATAAAAAATTACATATTAGAAATTTAGAAATAATGTTAATAATGTTTAAACTTAAGTTACAAGGTATAAAAATCTGTTTTATTGCAACTGACTGATAGATTGTATTATGCGAAATTTTGGATATTAGGCAGAAATTTAAAAGGTGTTTTTTATACCCACAAAAAGAGCCTTTTTTATTAAAAAATACATAACCCTTTATAGCGCTTTTCCAGTAAAGAATGTTTGGTTATAGTGTTGTTTTACATTATTATTTTGTGGAGGATGCATACGTTTGTAGACCTTGATGTAACTAACCACAGTTAAAGAAATGACACCGACTATATAGATTTATTGTGTTTAGAATCTTTGTGACTATTATTTGATCTTAAAACGAAGAAAACGTTGATATAAATGTGAAAATTACATACCAACGTAGAGATTCTAGAAGCCAAAGTCATTTCAAGGTTGCCTTTAAGGCCAAGCAAAGCGGGCACTAAAACGAACATTTCCGGAACTTCTTGAAATACATCCCAGTGCTGCGGAAAAAAAAATATATATATATATATGTAGATATTCAGAAAAAAAGGGGAACTTATATATTTTCAAAGTATGAGGAAGAAGCTTATAAATTTTATTATTCAATTTTCTCTCACGTAGAAGTGTAGATTTATTAAAATTAGAAGTAAGTATTAGATCCCCATCTATCAGAACTAAAGAGGGGGCAGTGATTTCTGATTAATGTGTTTTCGAATAACCATGAGAATGACATTCGTTAGGTAAAGATAAAAATAAATGCTTATAATAGGCGTAAGTAACGTAAAAAATACGCATTTGTAACTACTGTTATGCAAAGTTTTTCTCCTGATATTCAAGAAAGGCTACCTCTTGCCATTGTTAGGTGAGTAGTGTATATGAAATTACCTCATGGAGTTTTTGTTTGATAGTTTTAATTTAGATATTCTGAGGTCATTATCTTTCAGGATAAACTATTTAGGTGCATTTTTGTTATATCGGCCCACCCCACGAGAGTTAATTCGCAATCAACCGAGATATCTCGCCAAAATCTGGCTGCATGTTCTTATACCTCGCTACGTAATCGTACATTAGCATTTTTCTCTCGCCCCATATTCTTATATTATTAATTTTGGTACTATTCCGTTTTGAGGACCGTAAAAAAATTGCAGCAAAAATGTATGCGCAAAAACGCGCCCATTTAACAGCGCGCCAAATGTAGCGTACGCGCTGATTGCAGATTGCGTAAGTTTATATAGTTCCATATTTCTTAAGACGCCATTGAAATACTAGTTTAATTTTTAAGTCCTTTTGTGATTTTAAATCCTTTTTTGGTATCCTATGGATTTAACAATTTAGGAATTGCCCATAACGAAAAGTCTGCAATAGAATTTTGGGTAAAGTGCAGAATCACCCACTGCTTGACGCGTTTTTAAGAATTGCACATGCTCGGTATCCATGTACACCTCGACCTATTTTCACTTAAAAAAAAAAAAAAAAAAATCCTAGAATTGCACAAAAATGGCACTGCGCACACCCTTAACTTTATCTATGTAGACATCGACTCATTTTCACTTGAAATGTACAAGAAAATTGACAAAAACCCAATTGTTTTTAACCCTTGTAAAAAAGTCAAGCAATGTTAATAAGTCGTCCCTGTTTGGCCATGTAAACTCCTGCGCTCTTAATAAGCTCCCGGTGTGGACTCTTGAGGCCGCAGGAAATTGTTGCCATTAGATAGTGGAAGGCGAAGGACACATGCCTGTTTATCTCTGGTAGCCACCAGGCGTTCCCGTCATCCGTCACCTACCTACCCTTGTAAAAAGCGGCAAACAAATAAGTGGGCGATTCTGCAGTTTACCGAGAATTTTTTCAAAGAAAAGACATTCATTATAAAAAATTATGTTTGAACAACCAACGAGATGAAATTATGCTTTAGAGATAACTCGGTAGCGAAATAGCGATGCAGGCATTCATTATGTTCAGCAATTTTATATAAATTATAATAATAAAAAAGTATTCTATGAAATTAACTTTTCATTTAAATTAAAACATCCATCTTAGATAGTTATTTACTATTTATACTTCTTTCTTGCGTTAGGGTTGCCGCAATTATTTTTGGCAGCACTGGCATCAACACTAGTTTGGCGATTTTTTATGGCCCTCAAAACCGAATAGTACCTTAATTTTTGATGAGTTTCTGGAATTCTCAGTGTTTATTTAAAAATATAGTCATTGCTTTTTTGTGTGAATGTGGCGTTAACAATTTTTAATTTATTAAGTAATGAAGTGAATGCCATACAATTTTTTCAAGATGGAGGTTTTTTACCTGACAAACGAGTATGCGAAAATGGCCACAAGGGGAAAAACTATTTGAACGGCGAAACCATTTGGAAGTGCAGTGTTGAAAATTAGAAAAAGGAAAGTCCTCCGTGTTGGATATTAGTTCAGCGGGTTCCAGAATATCGTTCATCATAACATGGTCCGAAATGGACGCCTATGAAATGGTGTAACAAACAGCTTAATGTGTGTGAAAGTGCTGCAGTTGACTGGAACAATTACATGCAATAAAATAACCACAACAAGGATAAGGATTATTAAAGATATCCTTAGGAAACGACATGTGAATATTATTATTATACATTCTACCGTTTTTACATTCGCGCTTCACGATCTTGACTCAAATCTAAAATCGGCAAATATGGTTTGTGGTCCCTGTAACAAAGAATTACAACTATTTTAATTCTCAAGTAGCAGTAGAAAATGCTTAAATAGAAAAATTAGGAATGATTTTATTTTCTTGCTCCTTGTTTTTCCATTGTTTAGATTCACACATTAAGCGCCAAGCCTGTTTTGGCTTCTTTTCCGTTTAGCCCGCGATATCCATTTCCATCAATATGCTGGCTACCGGAGATCAATACTGAATTTGATAGGTAAATATCATTTTTACTTCCTTGTACGAAGTAAAAAGGAAGTATTGTAATCGCGAAAAGTTTCAGGTAGCATATTTCAACGAAAATATCCATTTTGATCGCTATCGAATGCAATTTGACGATGTTTTCGCGTGACATCTGTACGTAAGAACAGAATAAGACTCTTTTCCCCCAAAAAAATTATAAAATTGATTTAAAATGAATTCTGAAGAGAATTTTTCGTGGCGTCTGTACTTACGTATGTACGTACGTATCTTCCATAACTGAAAAACGAGTAGCCTCAGAACGTTGAAATTTCGTATATAGGACTGCTGTAACAGGTAGATGTGCACTTCGTATTTTGGTTGCAATCGGCCGCACCAAAACGTATATAAATATATTATACACTGTGTTACTCGGCTCAGTGATCTGAGTTTCTTTATTCGTATATGTTTTTAAATTGTACATTTTTTTGCTTTAAAAATGATTGAATTATGTCGTTCTTATCTTCCGGTTAAGATTTTTTGCCTTTAGTAAATCTGAATGCAGTATTTGTAGAATTATGTTTAGGAATTAAGGATACGCCTAATTATTTTAATTAAGGTAAACGTTAAAAAAATCGGAAAGCTTTCAGATTTTATATGACTCCCAAAGGGGCTTTTGTTTAATGTTTTGCTTGTTAACTTTACTTATTAAATATCTTCTTCGCACTTAAACAGCAAAATTGAATTCAACAACAATATCACAAAATAAATTAAAAAGAGCATATATTTAGAATTTTCGATAGTCCCGCGCGCTGGGGATAAAATGTTTTTTTTCCGTACAGTGTTGCCATTGCTCGCTTCGAAATCGTGGAGTTTGTTAATAAAAAAAAATCGTTAAAGTTTTAAAAAATATGAAATAGATAATAAAAGCTATTACAAATTCGGGCTTCCAGATGCCTATATTTGAGTGGAGGACTACGTTATTCAGAATTGGATACCTCCAAGTACCGCTTTTTTTTTCACAGTGCTAGACATGCGTACACTCTAGACACTCTAGACATGCGTACAGATTCTTCATTATTTAATTTCTTTAAATAAAATGCAGGGTTCTAATACTTAGTGGCAACAATTTGTAAAGTGAAACGGCCTTTGTAGTGAACCAATGCAAAATGCCAAAACGAAATTAATACCCCTTCTGAGCTAAAAATAAATGAGCTCTCCACCCAGCATTACAAAATTATGATAGCAAGCTGATAGGTACTTTGCTTTACCCACCTGCACAATGTCCAGCAGCAGACCAGCGGCCACGGTGCCGAATCCTGCAATCATGAAAGGAACGAATACTTGACAAGCTATGGAAAATACAGTCTCTGCTCTCTCGTCGTCCACTTCACTGCTGTCGTCTTCTTCACTGTCTGTTTCATTTTTATGTTTCAATAAACTGTCTCCTTGTACCACAAAATCGCCTTTCGGTGGAAGAGGTCCTTCGGAAGAATTCGAGAGACTTCGTAAGTATATAAAACAAAAAAATAACTGGAATTTATAAAATCTAATTAACTGCAATCATTCTTTGAAACTAGTGCTAATAGGTGCTTGGATTAACTAGAGAATCGTGTAAGTAAAACATAAATTTAAATAACAAGTCGAGATATGAATTAAGACAATGAGAAATTTCTTTAAAGTTTTTTTTACGTGGTTTTTATTCATTCATATTAACATTTTCTGCCTCTTTCTGATTCGAGTACTTATCCTGATATTCATAACAAACATCCGTTATAAAGCTACATTAACAAACCTCGAAATGGAAAGAAAGCTCAGAATATGAGCTGAGCGGCTCGTAACAGCTGAAGTTTTAGAAACATTCTGAAATGATTCCACATTTCGTACTTCCAATTTTGTGATGTAAAACTGCATTTAAAAGCTTGTAATGAAATTAAATGCTAACTGCATTTTTCATTTAATAAGATGGCAGTAGTAACTAAATTCCTTAGAAAGTCATAGAAGACTTAACATTTATAGCCTCCATTTTCAGAGCTGATTAAATTATAAACGCACAAAATAAATCAGTTTAGAAACATTTGTAACTCATCAACTGATATCCATATACTTTGGATAACATTGGATCCATATGCCTTGGATTACGATTAGCTCTATCTACCTGAGTAAACTATTGTATATATCTTTCAGCAAATACAGTTTTATGCATTTAATAAATCAATTTACAGAATAATAAAGCCAAAGTTTACTCTTCTGTAAAGTTTAAAGGTTCTAAAACCAAATCAGTTAGTTTCTACTTCAGATATTCGGTAAGCCAAAATTTCAAATGGAAGAGGAACACGATAGTATAAAATTTATGTTTAATTTAGTTTTGTAAAAAAAAAATGGAAGTGTTATTCAAGATCTACACCAAACTAAAGGTACATTTTTGCCTGATTTTAAAAGCAAAAGTTTCGCACAATCAACTAAAATTTGATTTGTATCATTTCCCATTCGTTTCTAATCTTTCTTCATTTCCGTTATTACCAAACAGACTTTAATTTATCACTCTCAGTTAAGCGTTTAAAGCTGGAACCTCTTTAAAATACAATTGTATTTTATACTAGGATGCAAACATTACTTTGAATAGCTTTAAATATTGATATATAGTCATTTCCGAAATAAATTAATTATGCCGTCATGCAATTTTGTTAGCACTCTTCAGTATCCTATATAGAATTGCTGTGAACCATCTTCAGCGATCACTTATTTTTCTCTCTTTCGATTCTGCTTTTACTTTATTTTTTGATACAAATCGAAGGCGTTGTAAATTTTGTTTCGTCAGTGAAAAGAGGTGAAATATATAGGAGATTATGCCGGATGCGAAAACTTCATTAGTAACATTAATGGCGAGACACTTTACGATTGTCAGGTATCATTGTGAGGCACATTGTTATGGAAAAGGTATCATTGCTCTTTCGGGGCGAGCGCGAAACTTGGCGAGAGTTTTTATTTGGCGCGATTTCTATTTGGTTGTGGTTTCCGGCTGTACATTTTCTTGTGGCAAACAATGAGCTTTATTTCGGTGATTGTAATGAGTGCGAGTTTAGGGTAGGCAGAAAAATGTTTTTAAATTTAATTTTGAAATATTTTGTTTATTTTTAAAAGTTTTACTGTTTAATATTTGCACGATGTTAAGCTGTTGTTGGTGGGAGAATGTTTAGAAAGTGTAGTTTATAATTTATGAATGTTTTTATTTAATTTTATTTAGTTAATGTTTCTCGGGTGGGTTAATTATTATTATTATTTTTTTTTTTTTTTTAGTTTTATTTCTTGCATGTGGCAATCGAGAGATGTGAAATATTTAAAGTGTTGAGCGAAAGTGGTTTAGTGTACCACAACGGTGTTGGTGTATTTAATTATGGCAAAGCACACGAGGGCTATCTGCCTAAGGGGATGGATGTCTTCGTGGAGGGCTTTCTAAGGGAAACTGGCTTGTGTACCACAACCATAGTAACTTGTATATTTTAGTGACTTTGATGCATTGTTATTTTGTAGACGTGAAATTTTTAAATTACCCCGACAGTAGTAACTAGTGCGATAGTAAGCTTCCACAACTATCGTGACTTGTATAGTTTAGTGAATTTATGATGCATCGTTATTTGGTAGACGTGAACTTTTTTGGTGCGAATGAAGAGACGTTTGGTATGTATTATTTTTGTATTTTTAGTTTCATGTTTGTGACTTGAATTTTTTGTGGTTTATTTTAAATATTTATGCTTATGTCGTACTTAACGTCATTTTCATTTGGCGCCGTTTCTTTTGCAATTAGCAATTGTGAAATGAAAGTGCGAGGTGAAGTTTGCATTGCAAACGAAAAGAGTTTATCACCAACTTACCCCGTTTATGGAAGCTCAGCCGTATAAGGCATAATTTTAACTGCTTATTTATGATCAAACGGAGGGGCTTAATTCCAAAATTTGGAACCTTAACGGTAATATATATATGTATTAGTTTGCAGAGATGTGAGCATTTCAAAGTACCTTTGGGACCAGCAAACAACAGTGGAGTAGTTTCCGTCTGAATCCAGAATTCCAGTGGGCACTGCAAATTTCCTGGTGCTGTAATGGGCACTGGAATCGGGGTACTGTATCCTGCAGGGGCACTCATCTGTCGGACGATTGCACACCTGTTCTGGGGTCCTTCTGTGTCCAAAAATTCACGGGCCATTTCTGCTTCGATGTAGAGAGTTCAGTCTGTATGTCTTTAGAATGGGCTTACCCCTTTTCACGTTCTTCCTCGAGAACGCCTCTAAATTCGCCTTGAACTGCCAGCTTAATAGGACTGAAATAAAAGACAATGCCAAGTTACAGCAGTAAGACAAAACTGTAAAGCCATACGGATAAAAAAATATTATTTGACTCATGTTAATATGGCTCAGCTATTTCACGAACTGAGCTAAGTTATTAATCTGCTAAACTCAGAACTGCACAAAAATAAAAGTCTATAACTTCAGTTGACCTTACGAGCTTATACTTCTGTGCAAGCCAAACTGAGTCAAGTATAAGTCAGTTTACTATTTTATAGTGAATTTATTTTATTAAACGCATTCATTGGCAGCAGATGTTTAGATTAAAATTTTAATCAATAAGAAATGAATACAATTTTTAAGAAAACTCTTATTTTCTATTCATTTATTATTATTTTAATCATATAAAATGTATTATAAAATTATACCATTGGACCAAATGAAAGATACAAACCTTTGTTCTCAAACTACTACGTTTATTCCCTCCTTAACCAGCTTTTAAGCTGCATTTGGTGATTTGGATTTACTGCCTAAGAATACCACCATAACTAAAATAATTTTGCTTTTTGTTTGTTAACCTTCATTTCGATTCTACCATTCACTATGAATCAAGTAATGTATGAATGTTGCAAGCGAATATTTAAGAAATCTAGAAGAGATAGAACTTTTATCTAGTATTTGGGAAAAACAGATTATCTAGAAGTTACTGAGTTTGAATTCATATTTAAAAAAATATTGTAAACAGGCATGATGTAAGCAACACAAATCATATACTCACAAATCATATAATTCAAATTATTAAGCACTTTGGACAGAAAATTTTATAATAAATTACTTTTAAAAAATAGTGCTAGAATTAGGTGGGCGGTTTTAAGTTATACGAATGAAATGTCGGATCTTTTTCTTTATAGAACAACACCAAATAATTTTATTTAAAACGATATATAAACTAGCTTAATATTTCTAGCGAGAAAACTTGCATTTTTCGTAAGCTTATTTCGACTACTGTACATTTTGTTTTTAAATCTGAAAAATAGGTTAGTTATTTCAATAAACGATGGAAAACGAATAGAATGGCACGCTTTAAAACTTTTTGTTGGCAATGTTACCGTGAAAGACCGAAATTGGAGAATGTCGACTTTCACCGGAGAATGTCAACATTCACCAAATACGTTGGCGAAAGATTGAATATTGCATTACATTCTTGTTCATTCGGACCTTCACCGGTGTATGTCGACAATCACAGATATGCTCTCTGGTGTAGGTCGAAAAGAGAGGTCATAAAGTTTTCATAATAGCTTAAGTTGTTGGAATAAATAAGATTTGAATTACATGATTTAGTAAGTTTTTTTTATTACTGTTATTTTATTTTCTCATTTAGAACTCATTTCCTCATTTTTTACTATTATTTTATTTCTAATTAGAAATAAGTTTTTAGCTTCTATTATTTTCCTTTCTCATTTTGAATGTACAGTGTGTTTTAAGTTCTTATATTCTTAAGTTCTTATTCTGAGTTTCAAGTACGTTTTTTCGCGACTGAATTACGGAGAAGAAAATATAATATTCTTATATGTTCAACATTCACCATTAGTACATGGTGAATGTCGACATTTACCAGTGTAAGTCAGAAATAAGAGTATTTGGAAAATATTTCGAACATACACCAAGTGACTAGTGAATGTTGACATTCACCGGTGAAAATCGACATTCTCCAGATTTCGGTGTTTCACCGTAACAGCAATATTTAGTTTGAAATCGAGAATGCTATAAGAGATATATCTTTCTGTAGAAAATTGTTTGGTGCCTGTTGTCCTACAAGGTAAAACATCTGAAGATTTCTCTATAGGAAAACTAAAAAATATTGGGAAAACTGACTGACGAATATTAAGAATTTATTGAATAATATTTACTTCAGAGTTTTAACTACTTCAATAGAATTTACTCTTCTGTCTGTGTTTGCGGAAGCACACGACAACGTAGTTATAGCCATCATTAATTTAAAATCATGTATTAAATTCTATTTTAAGTACTTAAATTTTATTGTAATACGGTTCCTAAAGTGTTCCTCTCACTTCTCTAAAAGGTTTCCAAATGTCTGTTTTCTTCAAAAGAATCGCTCAAAGAATCATTCCCAGATTAAATGCAAATTAATCTTTGTGTTTTTCTAACGCAATTTTATAAAACTAAATGACGAATAAAAATATTGCACTGTAAGCAGAAGTTAGAAAATAACAAATTTAAAGAATAATTTTTAGGATTTCAGAAACTATCATCAGGGTTCTGGTCACTTCATTTTTAAAGTATAATTTTGAACAAGAGCCCTAATGAAATCATTTAGATTTGCAAATAGGAAGTTTGAAATAAAAAGTAACTTCCTCTTAAAGTTCAAATACGTAAATTCCAGACCACTACAGATTTCAGTTTTACTTATTTTTTTATACAACACCTGTTCAGTGAATGATTTGTCTCTTAAAATAATACATACAGCTGCAGTATATAAATATTTTCATATCTTTGGATGCCCATTGGACACTAGTTTAATAAGCATTCAAAATCTTTGTCTTACATCCATTTTAGAACCAAATGAATTTTCTCCTATCTTTTTACTTCCTTGTACGAAGTAAAAAGGAAGTATTGTAATCGCGAAAAGTTTCAGGCAGCATATTTCAACGAAAATATCCATTTTGACCGCTATCGAATGCAATTTAACGATGTTTTTGCCTGATATCTGTACGTAAGGACAGAATAAAATACTCTTTTCCTTCAAAAAAATTATAAAACTGCTTTAAAATTAATTCTGAAGAGAATTTTTCGTGGCGTCTGCACGAACGTATGTGCGTAATCTCGCATAACTCAAAAACGAGTAGCCTCAGAACTTTGAAATTTTGTATATAGGACTGCTATAACATGTAGATGTGCACCTCGTATTTTAGTTGCAATCGGCCGCACCAAACGTATATAAATATATTTATATATATATCCACTCTGTTACCCGGCTCAATGATCTCAGTTTCTTTACTCTTATATGTTTGTAAATTATACGTTTTTCGATTTAAAAATGATTGAATTATGTTGTTTTTATCTTCCGGTTAAGGATTTTATGCCTTTCGTAAATTTCTGTGCAATATGTTTAGAATTATCAGCAATTTTAAAGTTGTGTAATTGCCGCTAAGCCTGTTTTTAATGGCGGCCATTGATGTTTACGTTTGAAACAGGAGACTAGTGGATTTCTTGCCAATCTAGAGAAACTGAGCTTCGCAATAACAAAGATAACGCATTCATTTATTATTGCCAATTAAATCATGCTTAATTCTTTCTGGAATTTTTTCGAGGAAATAAGTGTTTGAGATTTACTTCGTAGTTTTTAATATAGATATTTTGAGTTTTTATGTATTTTTGCCTTTCGGGCAGTGAGAACTGAATTAATTGAATGAGAAATACTCAATCGTCTGTGAAAAACTGTTTCTTTTTTGTTTTGTTTGCTTAATTTCTTTTATACATCATTCCAGCTTTATTATAGTATTTGAATAGAACATGTGGCAACGATTAGATAATTTTGTTCTTTAAATGATATAAATTTTGTGCATTATGAGTTATAATATGAACGAAATATATAAGTTAACTGTTATATAATTATTGTATTATATAACAGTTAACTTAGTTTCCGTTATATAATTATTACATAAGTTAACTGTTATATAATTATTAATACTGTTAAGTGAATCTAGCGCCAGAGTGTCGCTATGGTAAACAAATACTAGAGTGAATTTTAAAGAATGCATTTATTCTATTGTGGTTTATGCGCTGTCGGCGAAGTATATTTAATTCAATCCAATAAGTTTAAATGAAATGCAAGAAAAAATGCGTATAATTTAGTATTCTAATTTAATATTCCAATACAAGGAAGTCATGTGGTGTACACATCAGATTTTTTAGTTTTCTGTTGTCATTAGTTATGATATCGGACTGTGTTACATGTATGGTAAATAATTTTACATACATACACACACAAAATTCCCCAAAGGAGCGTTTTGTAACGTTTTGGTGTGTTATCTTATAAAATATCATGCTCTTCGCGCGTAAAGTATAAAATTCAATTCAACAGCAATATCCCAAAATAATTTAAAAAGAGCATATCTTTAGAATTTCCGATACACCTTCTCGCGCGCCGGAGATAATTTTTTTTCCTGTAGTGTTGCCACTGTTCGCTTTGAAATCGCTGATCTTCTCAAAATCTCATAAATGTTTTACAAAATATGAAATAAATAATAAATTCCCAATTCGGGCTTCCAGATGCCAATATTCTGGTGAAGATGTAACTTATTCAAAACTGGATGGCTCTCGGTACCGTTGTTTTACCAAAATACGAGAAACATGCATACATTCATGCAGATTCCTCATTATTTAATTTCTTTAAATATAATGGAGGGTTTTAATACTTAGTGGCAAAAATTCAAAAAGTGAAACGCCACAAAATGCCAAAACGAAATTAATAGACCTTTGGGTAAAAATGAAGAGAGGGATAATTTTGAATTCAGAGCCACGCCTGTATTTTAATAAGGTAACTATGTTTCTGAAAAAGAAAATTTTTCATGAATTTGAATAGAATTTCTAGAGTTATTTCTCACAGAAAACGTAGAGCGAATATTGAAAGAGTGACTACAAAAAGAAGACTCATTTATTTTCTTTTCAGAATTTACTCTTTACATGTGACATTTTTTTGTTCAAAATTTTTTGCTAGTATCAAATTGTCGTAAGCGAATGATTAAATAAGACAACGAACACTGATAGTTCAGTCAAAGCATGGCGAAAGAGCTCCTTGCACAGTTTTCGTGGCGTTTCGCAAATTTAATCTGAATACGAATCTTCCTTCATACCGGAAACAGGTAATAACACGTTGAGCGCGGCGCCGGTCCCTGAGGACCGGCAATGAACTTTCCGTGTGGCCGGCGTCGGTCCCTGGGGACCGGCACTGGAATTTTCGTTTGGCTGGCGTCGGTTCGCGGGACCGATAGTATTAAAGTTAAAAAATAAATATAGTCTCAATGAAATGTGATCAAATTTAGTTTTAATGAAATGTATTGAAACATTCTAAACAAAAATACGGTTTAGCTCGCTGCCGGCTGAACGGAAAGGACAGCAAATTCGGCGCCGCGCTCAACATGTTAAACTTCGATTACTTCAGATCTAGAACTGACCCACCCTGTTCGAATTCCGGCAGATGTGCTGGCTGCCATAAATTTTCTATTACGAATTAGTTTCCCCTTAGAACATGTCCCACGAAGGCATGCATCGCCTTATGTAGATAATCGTAGTATATGTTGGTATCATTTTGTAAATCTAATAAGGTTCAGTCCAACATCTTGGATACTAAACTAAAAAGGCATATCTGCCTTTTAAGCACTTAGCTTAGTTTACTTTGCCATAACCAAATAATTCAGTTCAAGTTGTTACAGTTAATCTAACGTATAGTTAGTTAATTTTACTGAGTACTAATTCAAAAAGGTTATCTAATATGCACGCACTAAAACAAAATCATCGGACATTTCAAATCATTTTACAGAAATTTTCATCAAAGTCTGTATGTCATTCATGTTAATCAGAAAGGATACTGAGTGTGAGCAATAATTTTGTTTGTCTCGGGTTATATGAAGTAAATCGGGATTTGCATACCCCGATATTTTCGGCTAGGTTATTTAACTATTTGAGTATGGAAAAGCACAATCGGCCTGGAAGAGAGACATACTTCCGTGGAGGTCTTTCTTGGGAAAGCTGGCTGGTATTCACGTTATGCATGGGAAAAAATTACGACACTGTTGTAGTCAGCCCGTTCACATGAGTTGGAAATCGGAACGAACTGCCAGTATTCAACATTCTTTAATTGCTCGGCCATTGGTGAGACCTATTACCTTCGAATGGACAAACTGGTGATTTCCTTTTAAGACATCAGGGTACTTACGTATTAACGCCACCGCAACAGAAGTTGCGCTGATGCGCCAATAAAGAACAATCCCGTTGTTTTGCACGAAGTTATCTTTTGGATTCCTTTTTGCCTTGTTGTTTGCTGATTTTTGACGCCATTTTAGTGCTACGAAAATGCGTCTTTGGGATTTGCCAAACTCAGAAGAAGATGCAATCTTATTTTTTCAGGAACGAAATATTTTACAAAAAAAAAAAAAAAAAAAAAAAAAAAAACCGAAAATGTACCAAGTCTTATGATACGAAACTTTATTTTCGTAAACGTATGTTTTGGAAATGTAATTTAAGGCAGTGTGATCAGCAAATGGGATTTAGAAAAGAGAACTGGTTTGAATGAAGCAGAATTCCATTTTGTTCAGCTTTGAGATTCATATACAACACTGACGAATAAAAATATTGCACTGAACAAACGTCGATTAAATTTTGATACTTGATTTATCGACAAAATAAAGCAACTTGATTTATCGGATAAAACTGTTATAGATTGGAACAATTACATGCGTGAATTATGTGTCTTGGATATGGAGAGTAAACCAAACAAGAAGGTAGGTGGACCAGATTGCATTGTGGAAATTGATGGATGAAAGTTTGTTTACTAAGCGTGAAAATAATTGTGGTCGAGTATCATCCGAACAGTGGGTGTTTGGTGATATATGTAGAGAAACAAAAGATTCGTTTGCTGTCAGTGTTCCTAACAAAACTGGCTCTACCCTTCTTGATAAAATTATTGAAAACATTGCAGATGGTAGCACAAAAATTTATTCGGACAGTTAGAAAGGTTACTAAACAAATAGAATAGAAAAAGAAGGATTCCTACATGCTAAAGTCAATCATAAATACAATTTTATTGATCCTGATACAGAAGTTCATACACAAACAGTTGAGAGAATGTGGAGCAATGCTAAATGGAGGAACAAGAGATATAAGGGGATGGCGAGACATCATTTAGAATCTTATTTAGCAGAGTTCATATGGCGACAGCATCAGGTCAAAGAAAATAAAGACTCTTTTGAATCTATGCTAAACTCTATATCGGCCCATTTTCCATCGAAATCCGATTGATTACTTTGATTTTAAATAGTGTTTTAATTTATGATTTGTCGCAAAAATTTTAGGTGTAGATTGGCGGCACTTAAAAACTGTCAAATCTGCATCTGCGGTGATGTTAATACGTAAGTACCGACATCAGTTTTACCAGCAATTTCAGCAAGGAAACTCAGCTCACAGAAGGGTTTTTTTAGTCATTGGACCGTTCATTCTGAGAAAACCTAACGCCAGTAAAAAGGAAACTCCCGAAAAATGAGAGCAGAACAACAGAGGAACAGACGCAAAACCGCTAAACACCGGTAAGTTGACTAGGCTTCAGATCTTGGAAACGGGCTGGCTGCATGGGTGTTTTTGTGTCCCCCCCCCCCGTGTAACAACAATAAGAGCCAGCTTTCTTCAGTAATTCCTAGGCATCCTTTCTCTTAGGCAGATAGCCGAGCGTGCTTTGATATAATTTAAATAATCCAATCCAGAAATAGAAGTTGTGAAAAGTGTTTACAAGCAAACGGCATAGAAAGCGTTTCCAAAGTGTGAATTGGAAAAAAAGAGACATTTTCTGATACAGTGCATATTTTAGGTACAGAATTTTCATGCAATTCGATGATTTAATCCACAACTGCAACATAAATTTTGAGTTTTCTTCCCCGTACTGCCCTACGGATAGCCAATAACAAACTGCAAAACGTATTAGTTGAAATCGAAAACTCGTCTATGCATTATGCATTCGTCGTAATTTATATTAGAAAATAGTCTTCTTTTAGTCTTCTGAGAAAATGAAAACAAATGAAAGACTATTTTCAGCTTCACGGTGAAATAAATTTATTACAATTTCCTGGCTGTTGCATTTTCCTAAATTTTCCTCATTGTCCATTTTAAGCCTTTCTTTACGTTTTCAGCTGATGATCTCAAAAGATTTCAAAAGCCGATACATTTTGAAAGATTTAAAAAGTAATAATAATAATAAAATTTAAAAAAAATATCTGAAAGCTTTCAGATTTTATATTACTCTCAAAGGTACGTTTTTTTCATGCGGGATTTGAAAAGTGATACAGACATTAGAGATTGTAATGTCGAAGTTATTCGACGCAAAATGCCATTAGAGATTGTAATGTCTTTGCGCTGCTACGCTACCAACATAATACCAATAAGAAATGTAAAGAAACCTCACGTATAAAATATCCGTCCTGGAAGATTCACGCGACGATAATGTTAAGGGGGCTCTACACCTTAAACCCCTTATGATCTTTGGTTGTTGCAAGACTTGGGATATTTTATTTATTTCAAAAGTAATTACTTCCAACTTTTTACAGCTGAATACATAATATAGCTGCTTTGGGAACTATTAACCAGAAAGTTTGTGTTGCCACAAATATTTTTGTAATTTAATCCGCTTTGTGACAAAATTTTTGGCCAAGTTTCCACCTTGCGCGCATGATATTTTAAAAATGGCTAATGGTACATATTTGAAATTGGATGGAATTCTTTGAATTGGATGAACTCCAACTAAAATAAAAATTTAACATGAAATTCTTAGAATTTTTGGTTCACGGTAACTTCCAAATGTTATAAAAGCTATATATTAAATATGAAATTAAATTATGCAACAGAATATTTTAAAATGTGCGTGCAGCGTGAAAACATGACGAACAATTTTGTCACAAATCGGATTAAATTATAAAAATATTTTTAGCAATACAAACTTTCTGATTATTATTTCAGAAAGTTGCTATATTATGTAGTCAGCTGTAAAAAGTTGGAAGTAATTGCTATTAAAATAAATAAAATATTCCAATTCTTTTAACAGTCACATATTTGAAGATCATAAGGGGTTTAAGGTGTATCAGCCCGTGGTTATCTGAATAAAAATTAGTTTTCTTCCGAAGAATAACCACAAATGTGACTTCCCGAAGTGGATAGCCTCGCATGCTTTGGCATTTCAGTTATTTATTTTGTTTGTCATTTTTAGACATTTAAAAGCATACCTCAGTTTCATTTTTAATCTTTACAATTATTGTTTTTTATTAATTGCTAAAATCATTACATTAAAAATTTATAGGACAAATGAACATAAACGTTTTTGGGAAATGTTTATAATGAGAAACAAGGTATTCACTAAATATAGCAGTTTACTTTCTATTGGGAAACAATTCTATTTTTGTAATTAGTAAATTAATCCCATGGAAAATCCATTAATCCGATGGAAAACAAAAATTAGGAATTGGCGAAATGTAAGTAAAACTTGCATTAATCCAAGAAAGTCAGTACCACTTTCTTTGTGGGCGGAACTAATATCGTCTTTGCAATATGATGGTATTGAAGGTCAAGTAGTATCTTCTTTGCAGCATTATAATTTCGGATGTCGAAGATACAGTATTTTGCGCCTTTAAACTTTAAACTAAAAGCTACATATGTCAATTTTAGTTCCCTTTCCAGTCAAGTTCATTTGGCACTTGCATTTAAGGGGACTCATACACCTTAAAACCCATTAGATGTTCGAATAGGTGACTGTCGCAAGACTTGGGATAACTTATTTATTTTAAACGCAATTACTACCAACATTTTACAGCTGACTGCATAATATAGCTGCTTTCTGAAATAGTAATCAGAAAGTTTGTGTTGCCACAAATATTTTTATAATTTAATCCGCTTGTGACAACATTTTTCGTCATGTTTCCAACTTGCGCGCACAGTTTAAAACATTGTTTCATAATTTAATTCCATATTTAATATATAGCTTTTATAACATTTGAAAACTACTGTGAACCTAAAATTCTAAAAATTTCATGCTAAATTTTTATTTTATTTGGAGTTGAGTTTATAAAATGTATTTTATTAAAAAATTTGTAATGTTTCCGTTCTTAAAATTTTTCAATACTAAAATATTCATCAGATTGTTGGTTCAGTTCGAAAATAGTGCCCATATAAAGAATTCCATCAAATTTCAAGTATGTACCATTAGCCATTTTTAAAATATCATGCGCGCAAGATGGAAACATAGCGAAATATTTTGTCACAAAGAGGATTAAATTACAAAAATATTTGTGGCAACACAAACTTTCTGGTTACTAGTTTCCAAAGCAGCTATATTATGTAGTCAGCTGTAAAAGGTTGGAAGTAATTGCTTTTAAAATAAATAAAATATCTCAATTCCTGCAACAGCCACATATTCGAAGATCATGAGGGGGTTTAAGGTGTATGAGTCCCCTTAAAGAGCAGAGCATTATTTCAAAGAATTAAGTAATACTTACTTTAAAATTTTCAGGATCGATTGACGCGAGTCAATCTAAATTGTAAATGGCTGAGATCAACGCGCACTTGCACACACACACACAAAGAAATAAATAGTGAAATATAACGCCGACTTCTTAGACTGCCTATGGGCAGTTGTTCACCTTAGGATCGAGGGTCTCCTGTTCCCTTGCTTTTTCGACGCAAGTTTTGAAGAAAGCTAACGGACGATAACGCTTTGGGACCATCGGAAAAATATTGGAGCGGAGCAGATGAAGATCGAACCAGCGCTGAAGAGAAAAGAATGGGTACTGTGGTGTTCAGCAGCTTCCAGAGCTAAGGAAACCAGGATGGTGATATGTTATCACGTTGCTAGGTAAAGTTACTCTCTCATTGTTTGCGCCGCCTGAGTAAACTTTGAAGTACGGCGTACATAGGGTATAAGCTAATATAGATGATGATGCACCTAAACTTAAAAAAAAAAAACAAGTGAGTTTTCGATAGCTCACTACATCTTCAATAATAACCCAGACGTGCTAGATCATATATTTGTTATGTCACCGAGATGTTGTTTGGTTTTGTTCCTCTGTGGAAAGTTACTCACTTATTGTATTTTCCAAATGTGTTACAGGCTAGATATTTACAAAAGAAAATTCGATTTACAGTAGCAGGTCATATTTAGGTGACGCAGCTGTTACACTTTTCACTTTAGGGTTGGAGTAATGGAATTAGCTTTGGAGTCGCATTAAAATCACGAGGCGTAAGATTTCCACAATAACTGAAACAGTTCGATCTAGGTTGTTGTCGAATGTCAGTTCAGTTTCAAACGGATCGGATTTGAAGTAAACTGTTTTAAATTAGTTACAACTTTCTCTGAATCCGAAAATCGTGAATTTATCACAGCCCTTCTTAAAATAATTGTCAAAGTAACTGAAAGTTTGAAAGATTTTCCCGTGAAATAAGTATTTTTTATTTCTACGAAACGCATCTCTAAATTCTGATGTACGCTTATTTACGTATGAGTTCCAGAAAGATAATTTGGATCTTTTTCGTTCCCATCGCAACAAGCGCCAAAGAAATTTCTACAGCAACACATATGCATCTAGGGTCCACCAGTGGCCAAGCGCCGAACGCTGGTAGTTTGGTTCGGCGCTCGTATCGAGCAGGCGCATGGGCGTTTTCGGGGTTTCCCCCCATGTGTAACACTAGCGTCTACATCCCAAAACGGCAGCCTGTGAGATAGGCGATTCTATTATTTTCATCGGGGAGTAGGGGAGTTAGAATGGTTTTCTGAGGAATGCAACGGCAGTGGACTATATGTTTGCTTACATTTGGAAGTTCAAAAAATTGCTAAAGTGGATTGCTTTAGTTTCTACGGTTACTTACAAGGAAATATTAGGCAGTTTTTTCGGTTTCTTGATAGAGGGCAAATAGACAATTTACCTTTATAATCTGCGTTTATCTGTTTAAACTTCAGAAGATTTAAGATGAAGCGAATATATTTAATACAACGGAACACAATCTTAAGACTTATAAATCTTTTAAAAGACAACAGCAAATTTTTAAACATTACTGTAAAAAATATCTTCTCTTCTAATTATAATAAATAATGAGATAATGCATGAATGAATTGTTAATTATATGATAACTATGCATTTATAAAAAGTTTTTAATAATGAACTATAAATAATATTTATTGTTTTTTAAAAGATTTACAAGTCTTAAGCTTGCGTTCTGTTGTGTTAAATATATTCACTTCATCTTAAATCTTCTGAAGTTTAAACGGATAAACGCGGATTTATAAAGGTAAATTATCTATTTGCCCTCTATCAGCAACCCAAAAAAACTGCCTAATATTTCCCTGAAAGTAACCGCAGAAACTAAGGCAATCCACCTTTGCAATTTTCTGAACTTCCTAATGTAAGCTAACATCGTGCACTGCCGTTGGCGTTCCTCAGAAAACCATTCTAACTCCCCTACTCCCCGATGAAAATAATAGAATCGCCTCTCTCATAGGCTGCCGTTTTGGGATGTAGACGCTAGTCATGTGTAACGGGTATACGAGCCAGTTTCCTCAGAAAGTTCTCCCCGAAAGAATCCTCCTTTAGGGATATAGCCCTCGAGTGCTTTGCCATAATCAAATAAACCAAACCGCCGCCCAGACGGTACAGTGGTTAGGGAAGCCTGGCTGCGATACCGAAGGGCCCGTGTTCGAATACCAGAGAAGGCATGGAAAATTGTCTGTCCCTTCAGAGGAGGTAACGGTGGTCGCCTGTTAGGTGCCTCCGCAATAAAGAAACCACCACATCTGGCCTTAAGTGGGGTCGATGCCGATATAGGCAAGTATCCGCCATTGGGGGAAGGGACAATATTCATCAAAGTTTACCTACTGGCGACCATGAAATCTTGCATTGTTTTTTCTCAAATAACAGCGTTGTTTTCAAACTACGCATTGTCAATAAAAATGTTTAAAGCGTGTCACACTATTTCAATTTATATGTATGTATATTAATATTGAACCTAAAATGTGTATTTCTTAATTAAAAAAGATGTAGGTACTTTTCCGTTCGCCAGCGCAAATCTCGCCAAACAGACTTTATTGGCGACAACATACTACAGTATACACATAAAAAAATGTTAACGAATGTTACTTCTACGAAATTTTTTTTTGAAGGTATAAACATTTTAATATCGTTTAAAATTTTGTAAAAAGCCAATAAATAAAGACAATAAATTTGTCAAAAGACGTTAATTTAAGAATTTACTATGCTTTCGGTTCAACATCCTGATTCGCCGGTTCATATCACGTAACTCAAATGATCTGATCTCAGGTAAACTACGCTACAAAAATCTAATTCTCTCAGTAATTATCTACATTCATTACAAGTTAAATCAAAATTTGGAACACAAGTTTAAATGTAAGTTAGGCGACATATCTTTCTAGAAAAAATTGTTTGGAGCGTATTGTCCTGTAACGGAAAAGATTCATCAATTTTCAGTACATGTACATATTCATTAATTTTTCATCATTCATCAGTTTTTAATATATATATACATTATATTTCACACATATATTCCAGGCGGAATAGTATTGTTACTCTAAAAATATATTTGAGCGATATCGCTTACACTATTTCACTAAGATGTTTCACCAAGAAAGCCAAATTTTTTTAAATTACCATGAGAAAGTGTTCTTTTCATGATTTTTAATACCAAAATGCCCATGGTACTTTATATCTAGAATTATGCAGATATAAAGCACTTTTAATCTATTGCTTTAATTTCGTGGACATGCTTCAATATGCACGTATAATATATACGCTTTTACATAGATTATTAAATACTCAGGCCCTATTAATATATTGCCTAGAATATTATATACGGCTTTGCCAGTCAGAGGGTTTCAAATTGTTTAAACTTGTTATAAAATGTTGAACATGTGATACTGAGTCATTGTCACTTGCGATCTATAAGAGAACCGAATAATTTTGTCACCAATTTTAAAGTAAAAAAATTAAAAGTTTCATAATTCCATGGGATTGTTTCTCATGTGCAATATAAGTAAATGGCACTGAATACTAATTTGTCTTATTTTTTATGTTTCTCTGTTTACTTAACTTTGTATCAAAAACGTATCGTATTTAAAGCAGCTGTAATTATTTTCCTTGTATAACATACCAGGCAATGCACATAAGGCGGCCTTACATTCATACAATCCATTTATTTTTAGCCAGTTTTAAATTGTTGTCACCAAACATTATCGCTCTGCATTATATTGAAGGAAATTAAATAATGAAGAATCTACATGAATGTATGTATGCTTCTCGCATTGTAATAAAACAACGGTACCTGGAGCCATCCAATTTTGAATAACGTAGTCCTTCCCCGAACATGGGCACTTGGAAGCCAGAATTTTGAATTTCGAATTTGCTTTATTATCGATTTCAAATTTTGTAAAAGTTTAACGAATTTTTGATTAAAAAGAGGCACGATTTCAAAGCGAGTAGTGGCAACATTACTCATGAATGAAAAATCTTTAATCTCCATCCATCTTTTATCCGATACGGTTCTACAAGGAAAATAATTAAAGCTGCTTTAAATACGATACGCAAGACTGTCTATCGGAAATTCTAAAGCTATATAATTTAAAATATTTTGTGATTTGGTTGTCGAATTGAATTTCATGTGGCGTAAGCCCAAGTATGTGTTATTTAATAAACACATAAAACTTTAACAATAAAAAGACACACAAAAAAAAGCTTTGTAATGCCATCTTAGTAAGTAAACTGAGCATAGATATGATGACCTGAGAAAAGACTGAAATAAATAAATAAATATAAATATATATATATATATATATATATATATATATATAATAATAATAAAATTCCATAGTCAAGAGGGCCCACCAGCGGCCGAGCGGTAAGGACGCTGATCACTGGTAGTTCGGTCCGAGGTTCGAATCCCGCGAACGCGCTGGCTGCATGGGTGTTTTCGTGGTTTTCCCCATGTGTAACGTGTATACGAGCCAGTTTCCCTTAGAAAGTCCTCCACGAAGGCATCCCTCCCCTTAGGCAGATAGCCCTAGTGTGCTTTGCCATGATTAAATACACCACCATAGTCAAGAATACACTTAAAATTTTAACTGTATGTTCTTTTCATTTTTAATGGCGACGTTCTCTTATTTGAAAGTACGTGGAATTAAATCCACAGCTCCGTAGTCAAGTTGTTTTTCCCTCCTTCTCTACACGTACAGTTATAGAATGTTCTGGAAATATTTTAAAGCGAACTGGATTGGCTGACGAGGCTGACGTCATTTCTTCGAAGCTCCGCCTTTCCAGAGGCTATAAAAGGACTCGCAAAAGAATATCGGGGCTTTTTCTTAAATGTCACGATGCAGTAAACTTCATACAAAAAGTTATTAGTAATTTTTTTTATTTACTCCGGATATCTGATTTTGTAACTGCTATTTCTCCTGAATAATAAATGCATCCTGTTTTTTAAACTTATCGTCTGATAATTTAAGCTACGACTACATTTATGATTCTTCACAAATCTATTTATTACGGACAAAAGCTGGTACATCACATATATATATATATATGCCAACATTTAACGATACATCGGGAGTTCTAAACGTATACTGCTATACTGCTTTTAAAAATTTTGTAATTTTGCCGTTGAATTGTATATGGCGGAAGTGCGGAGAAAATGATGCTTAATAATAAAGCTAAAAAGATAAAAAAAAAATGGATGACAACGTAAAAACAAACTTAACAAACCCGTTTGGGCGACCGTTAAAATCTGAAACTTTTCCGTTTTTTATTTTTTATAAAATTTGGAAGTTATGCCCATTAATAGTATTCTTGCCAGCTCGATGAATACATGAATCCGAATATAATAAATTATTGCTTGTCTGGGTAGTGCGATTTTACCATCTTTGCTGTTATTCTTACCACACGGCGAAAGGCGTGAATTATTCTTGACATGTTTTTTATAGAAACGGAACTCGAAAGGAAGAATGACTGGCTTTAATTCCTTATCTTTTTAAGTAAACGAATTCTAGGAATGAATCAAAATATACAGATGCAAATACTGGAATGGCAAAGGCTACTCGAAAGTAGCACTAGTTGGATGACTAGCTGACAGAGTTCTTGTCACCTGAGAAATAAACTGCAAAGGCTTCAGTGATTTATTATTTTCCATTAGTTTACTGACTGGTAGTTCATTACATTCTGAAAAATTGTTGGTTAACAGTACGTAGAGTTTCTTTTATACGCGGGATTTTGAAGTGTGCAAGATTTCAGTGCAGGTCGATTATAATGATTCCCAGTACCCGATCCTTAGAAAGCCTGGAGTGCTTTAAAGTTGTCTGGCGCTCAGAGCAGGAAAGGCCACGCGTCTTGTGACGCCTAAAATATAGGCCTATAACGGCCTAGACTTCGGTTTAAGTATTTTCCTAGTAGTGGGTTGAGACTGTGTATCAGTTTGTTCATTTTGTTCCTTACTTTGATCATATGGTCAGTCCAGGGGAAATTTAGATTCAGAGTGCTTTTATATAATTAGAATATGAAATTCATTTCGTTGTATAAAAAAACAGTTTGGTGATTGCGAATTAGAAAGGAAAAGGAACGGACCCGGCGACTCCGTTGTACAGAAAATATATGAAAGTTTTTTTAGATGTAATTTGTACATACCTGTACATGCAATTAAATTTATTTAGCCTAGAGCAAGTTTTCATTATTTGACTTGAGTTACAAGCGACCCCCGCGACGGAAAGAAGTCTTTATCCTGTTTTACTGTGAATATTCTCTGGGGGGGGGGTAAGAACGAAATTATCAAGATAATTCTTCCCTGTCTTTTTCAAGTTGTATAAGTTTGTTATTTAAAATTTGGGTAACGTCGCCGGGAGCGGCAAGTTTTGTGACTTTTCTTTCCTACAAGTTTCAGTATTTAGCCTGAAGCTGAGCGTGTATTGGTCCATGAATTGGGAGATCACTAAAGAAGTTACTGAGGACTGCTCTTCCGAATGATCCACAAAGAATTCGGCTTTTTAGGCGTCAGAGTATGCGATAAGGTTTTCTTTGTGGATCTATCTATTACATACAGGTTTATAACTAAGACTTCTGATTAATTTCCAAAATAAGCCATCCATTGCTTCCAGGTTGTCGCCCGGGCGGTATAGTGGTTAGGGACGCCTACTACGGTACTGAAGGGCCCTTGTTTGAATCCCGGACAAGACATGGATGTTTGTAAATGCATAGTGTCAGTGCAGCATGGCGGCACTCTAAGTATGCGGCGAGCCGGAAGTCCTCTCGTGTGGATTGCTGGAAAGGGATGGAAGACACCCGAAGGAAACCTGGGGTGGAAAATAGAAGTCCAACCTCTCTTGGGAGTAGAATCTGGCAACCATTGTTGTAAGATTGGCAAGACAACAACAACATTGCTTCCAGGTCAAAGATTTTCTGCTTCCATCACACCATTAGAATGAGTTTCTTTATGTGATTTTTAAGTCTGTTTATTTCTTTCTTTGACGCTGGGTCCCATGTTTTTTGCCAGGTTTTCCTCAGATTTTTTCTGTGCTTAATAACATCTCGAAGTTCGTCGGGTAATTTGATACGTTTGCGTTTTATCATAATTGTAGTCTTAGCGTTTTCATATGCTTAGTTAACACTGTTAGCGATGTCGTGGACAGCCCAGTCAATCTGCTCAGGGTTATTAGTTGTTAAATTATTAGGAGGGGATTGATACGGAACAAGTGCGAAAAAGGTTCCAGTCCATGTGGGTGATAGTGCTTTTAACTGAAGATTGGGGAACTTTAAGTGTTACGAGTACTGAGATACGGTTCGATGATAAACTCAGTATTGTTTCAAGTGCAGTGGAGAGTCAGGTGCTGCAGAGGAAAACGTCGATATCCCGGCTTTTTCTGAAGCTGTTTGCTCTCTGTGGGCCATCCTCAACGTGGTGGTAGGGTGGCATGGCAACGCACGAGTGGCTGCCTTATATGCTTCTTGTATTGCCCCGACACCCCTCGCCCGAGTTGGAAACTTGTAACCTCCATAAGTTGGACAATACTTCACAGGAGTTGAACCACCGTAGGTACTGTAAGAATACTGTCAAGTCTATTTCGAGCTGCGTGATATTGTTAAAGGCTGCCCTTGGAGGTTTCGGCCTCCCGAGATCCCCTCCAGAGCGGGGGGACTATTATAATCATGTATAGGCTACCTTGCCTGGGTCAGACAGACTTTTCTGGTGTACTGGAGTACTGTAAGTACGACAAATATAACGTTTCGTTTCTCTTTATATGTTTCTTGCTGTTTCTGGAATTACGCGTGTTGTATATATGTTACTAATAAAAGATGGCGTTACTGATTTCGCAAAATGTTTGACCACTTCTCTACCAAAATAAAATGGCCGATGGTCCAGTTATGCAGTACTTTGGCATTATTTTGAGTTTGAGCCAGGTATTTCTAGATTTGGCAGAGGATTATTTTGTAATGGATTATTATAAAGTATTCATAGGCTATTTGCCTAAAAGAAAGATTTCTTCGTGGATAATGTTTTAGAGAAATTGCCCTAATACACATGAGAAAACGACGAAACCTTCGATGTAATTAGCCCACTCACCGGCATTTGAATGCGATTCAAACTGTAGTAAAACAGTTACATGTTATATGTGGCTGAAGTTACCGAATATCAGAAATAACTATCAAAATTTTCCTACATAGTGTCGGCAATAATCGAAATGATATAGATAATTAATTAACCTACCGCATAGCGCCAGAGAAAATAACAGCATTTACACGTGAATCCAATTTTATCTGCTAATAATAATAACTGTAGTAACTGGTACTTATCATAAGATAAAAAAAAAGGGCTGCCTTGTTAATCGCATAAAGTTTCTTGCAAGTTCATCGGTCTGAATTGTAACACAGGAAACAAATGATTATCAGGATTCGTGAAGGCACTTGACGTATGGACTTTCAACTGGAATTCAGCATGTATGAAGAAGAAGCAAATATTGTTCTGCCGGATCGTTCTGTACAATCGCTTGTCTCGTATTTCGACATAAAGAAGAAAATGACGCTTCGCTCATTTTTTTAAGACTCGTGAAAGGTTTATATATGCTAATATCTCCAATAGCAGTTTCACGAAAGATGAATTTATAGATGATATCAACTTTCAGCTGTCTAACCAATTTTTTTCCTCAAAAAAGGTATCAAAAGAAGGAAGAAACTTTATTCTGAAATCGCTACGCCACGACAAGCGAAGAAGAGTTTCACAGAAGCGACGCTCCTCTCGCCTGTTCCCATTCTAGAGCGCGAAAAACCTGTCAAACGAGATATTTATTCCAGCCGTCGCTGACACAATGTAGAACATAAAATCGGAGTAAAAAATGTGAGGCTTGCTTTGACACCAACTACCAGTGATCAGCGATTTTGCAGCGTTGTTTCGTGCCGACAGTTTCAACAGAGAGAATCTGGCCAAATTTAGAAATTGTATTTACATCATTTTTAGTGATTTTCCACGAAACCGATGTTTTTGGTCGGTAAAAGGTTTAGTCATTATTAGGTTTATCGATCCAGGAGACTTGAAAAATGTGCATTGCTCTCTGTTCGTGATTCGAAAGCGGACCTCTCGATTGCCAGCCGCACGTGCTATTCAGTTACACCACGAAGGCACGCGGAGTGGAAGGAGAAAATACCTTATAAACTTGCACTAAAGCTTAAAGTCATATTTGTCATTAGCATTAGTACATAATGAGAAATGCCAACGAATTATTACGTAATCAGAAATACAAACCTATGCCAACCCTGCATACCACCCATATATATATATAAAACTGAAAGCGTTGAAATTTTACATCACGCCCAATGTGGCGCTTTTTAACGTTTTGTGTGTTGGTGTTAGTTTTGGTGTATTTAATTATGGCAAAGCACACGAGGGCTATCTGCCTAAAGGGAGGGATGCCTTTCGTGGAGGACTTTCTAAGGGAAACTGGCTCGTATACACGTTACACATGGGGAAAACCACGAAAACGCGCATACAGTCAGCCCGTTCGCGGGATTCAAACCTCAGACCGAACTACCAGTGTTCAGCGTCTTTACCGCTCGGCCGCTGGTGGGCTCGTTTTGTGTGTTACCTTTACCTTAAATATCACGTTTTTCGCACTTGAACCATAAAATTCAGCTCAACGGCAATATCTCGAAATAATTTGAAAACGAGCATATCTTTAGAATTTCCGATACACAGTCTCGCGTGCTGGAAATGAAAATGTTTTTTCCTCCCTTACAGTGTTACCATAGCTCGCTTTGAAATATTTGAGTCTCTTAATGAAAAATTCTTTAATGTCTGACGAAATATGGAATCTCTACATATAATAAAAGAAAGAGTCTGTGTGTCTTTCGTTCGTGCTGTGCGTATGCTAATAGACTCAGGGCTACGGAACTTGATATATAGGTGCATCTAGATAAGAGCTAGTGACAAAAATTCGAATCGGATTTTTTAAAATTATTATTTTATCTTTTCGATTTTATCGCATCATTTAGATTAATTTCATTCTTTTAGAAATGTGGTTTCGGCAAATTTGGAAAAATGAGGAATTTGGAAAAATGAGGGCGATCATTCTGTGCAGTTTTTAAATTTAATGTTTCTCTTGGATACTGGACATTTGTCGAGAAAAGGCAACGGGAAGTTGGTTAATTTGTTTATCAGGATAATTAATACTTATATCAAGGAATACTGCCTATTTTATTGTAATTTTGTTATATGTTATAGTGTTGCGAGGCTCCAACTTGTCAGCAACTATGGTAGTGGCTGCTATGAACTGTAAATTACACAAACTCGTAAGAAGGGTTTAAATCCCTTTTTATTCCACTTTAGAAATAACAGCTGAGTTCACTTGACGCTCACAAATTACGCCGACCCGGCGGTTTAACCAAACAGAAATGTGAAACTAAAAATAAATGACAGGATGAATAAATAACGAGATCACTACCTACGAGGCTCTAAAATCGTAACTAACTTAACCGCGTTCTAAGATACAGCTGAGATTGAGCAAGCTTACTGATTAAGCAGTTGAAGATTCAACGAACTGCCGAAAATGGCACACAGGCCGAAACGCGCGGTTCTTAAATTTCTACCTAGCAACCTTCACGCTCGTGATTCAAGAAGCACACATACAATCTCGTTTCCCTTCTATTTAAACTCAACTTACTTCTGCTAAAATTTGAATACACTGCGCGTTCTACTACAATTTACATACTCTGGCATTGGCAATTGTAGGGGAAAGTAAAGGCTTGACAGGAAAGATAGCTTAAAATAAATGTTAGTTGAAATAAATATAAACCCTACAATGTAACACATTAAACATTATTATTTTTTTTTAAAGTTGTTCTACAGAGTACAATTCTGCGCAGTTTTTAAATTTAACGTTTACCTTCAGGAATTTTTCCGGTACATTTAAAAGCCAGACGAAGGTTGGCCGCGTAGCTGCTGGTAGATAATAAAACAATCCCAGATTCCAAATTCGGGCTTCCAGGTGCCCATATTCGCAGTAGGATTACGTTATTCAAAATTGGATGGCTCCAGGTACCATTGTTTTATCCCTATGCGAGAAACATACATACATTTATGCAGGTTCTTCATTATTTAATTTCTTTAAATATAATATATGGCTCTAAAATTTGGTGGCAACAGTTTGAAAAGAGAATCGAAAAGAAAATGCCGAAATTGAAAAGAAAATGCCGAAACGAAATTAATATCCCTTCTAGGCTATAAAGTTGCAGCACCACTTTCTCAAAAATGTGAAAAACATAAAAAGAAGGAAGAAAATATTATTGTTATTTTGTTTGTGAATTTTAGCAATATTACAGTACGCATGTTATAACATGCAATTATGGCTCATGAACTCTGGATTGTGCAACCCCCCCCCCCGATGAGGACAAGAGGTCTGCTACTATGCTTAAGCTATTATTGCGCGTCCTTTGGAAGAGAAAAATCTACTATCTGCGTACCACAGCCAAGGCCCGTTAGGATAACCGACATAAATTAAACAATTATTTTTGAGCTATAGAGACAAGTAAAGACCATATCATGGCCTCTAATGAAATACATTGGAATTCTATATTGCTACAAGTGAAGAATACATCGCAAGCTTAAATGCTAAAATTATGAAAAAAAATGAACAGTGTATCGTAAGCTTAAATGCAGAAATTATATATTATTTGCATCAATTTCATAGAACCACATACTATACTAGATGCTACAGGAATTTTGTACAGAATATATGGAAGTATCAAAATAATAATTCACAGAAATACTAATTGCAAAATAATGGTTTAGACAACGTGAAGAAATTATGCTCGTTACAGCTCAAACGCTATGTGGAGTGAGCGACTGTACTTCGCAAAAGAGAATTCTGAGTTAGGGAACATAAGCTGTGCGAAAGGCCTAAATATTATCAGCATTAGCGTTAATATATGCAGTTATCTTGGGAGTTTTCTGTAGACATGTTTCAGTTTCCAATAGTCCAGCTTTCCAGGTCTTGAAGACTGTTTTCAAAGGTTATGAGAGATGTATGTCTTGTGTTAGGGTGCATTCATCCAAGCAATGTCTCAAATTACCTATTTTACCACAAGAGCACTGGTCGAGTCTAGACCAAACTTATGTAGATAGGACGGTGTAGGGCAGTGTTTAGGGTGTAGTTGGGTCAGAATGGAGCTTTCTGATGTTAGGGCTGACCAGAGTAGTGGAAAATAGTAATGGGCGATACATCCCGATGTTTCTGTACTCCATTGCCTATGCAAGCTGCTGCTTGCATGTATTTTTAGTTTTCTTTTCATATCAAATGACACAGTAAATGCGAATTTAACAACTTTTAGAAAATGGAATCTTTCCGTTTACAGGAAATCACGTGCCAAAAAATTGTCTCTAAAAAGATGCGTGCGCCAGTTTGACATTTCAAGTAAGAAAGTATAATTTATTCATCAGCTAATTGTAATGCACATTCTTTAAACAAAAGAAATGCATCTACGTGTATGTGTGTGTAAGATAAAAATATGAAAGCAAATTTCTAAATTTAATTGGCTATAGTCCCTTTTATCCTTTATTTTAAGTTGACCATTTCCCCTTTATTTTCTAAAAATAGTAACTGTTTATAATATCTTAACTTATTTATAATAGCTTAATAAATCTTAACTGCGCCTTACCTAATGCTGCAGTGCATCTATCCAAGCACTGAATAACATTTCGGTACTTTCACGTTTTGCCGGCGCGGGCAATAAACTCGCCAATAATGGTACAACCGATGCCGAACGGAATATCGTCGCTGGTAACCTTTTATGCCTCATTTTCAAAACACGTCGCAGCCATTTCTTATCAGATTGATTGTTCCTTTCATTACTGGCATACAATTACATAGAATTTTTATCAGATAGTTCAATTTTATGCCCTAAGGCCATTCACGGTCATTAAATCAATTAGGATGCAATCACACCGCTCACCCGAAGGCAAAATATAGAAAAGGCAAAGTAAAGAGTCATTAATTCTAATGAGAATGCACTATGCACTAGCGAAGTAAAGCAGTGCGGTTTTACACAATTTCTGAGTAAGCTATTTGTACGAATTGAAATAATTCTTGCATTTAAACTTGTGTTCCAAATTAAGATTTAACTTGTAATTAATATAGATAATTACTGAGAGAATTAGATTTTTGTAACGTAGTTTACGTGAGATGAGATGACTTGGAATCAAGTGATATGAATCGGAGAATCAGGATGTTGAACCATGAAAGCATAGTAAATTCTTAAATTAATTAACAATCTCCCGCTGTCATCAATCCCCACTCTGCGAGGGTGGGCACGTTGAATTACGATCTCTTATGTTGTGACGGGTCCTTTACAATGCTGTTCTTTGCAAATGTTTTAGCCCGGCAGTTTTCGTCATACGCTTATAGTTTGAACGCCATTTATGGTTTTTCAATGCGCGGATTCAATTTGCTTAGGAGAAAAAAAAAAAAAAAAAAAAATCAGTGTTGCCATTCGCAAATTTCGAAAAGTTTTCATCATAACCGTAACCATTAGATATCTATTGTTTAAAATCATCACAATCTCGAGCGTATACTTTCAAATAATAATATCTAAAATTTAATTTCGATTCGATGAGCGCATAGGCTGCTAGGGTTTTACATATCGATGATGTTTATTATGATCACTCTGTATATGTCTGTGACCAGAAGTCATTAAAATAAATAGTTGTGTAAGGAATTTGTGAACAGTGTATACAGCCGCTAGAGGAAGCAACCGAGCAGTAAAATCGCTGAACAGACTGACTGAGTGGTGGGTTTTTGTAGCCTTTCCTAGCGTAACTTGAATATGATCCAGTTTTCCTTAGAAAGTCATTTAAGAAAGCGTCAATCCCATTAGGCAGAGAGACCTTGCAGATTTTGCAATTACGAATAGCCTAACCGAACGAAAGATAGAAATGGTCGGGTAGAACCTGAAATTTTGTCAATCGTATTGAACAAATCAGCTAGCCAATTCTAGAAACGGCAAAACCTCAGAATTTTGTCATAATATGCGCATCATATTATCAGTATGGCAAAAACAGTTTTGAGGAAATATTTTCAGATAGCATATTTTTACTTCCTTGTACGAAGTAAAAAGGAAGTATTGTAATCACGAAAAGTTTCAGGCAGCATATTTCGACGAAAATATCCATTTTCACCGCTGTCGAATGCAATTTGACGATGTTTTCGCGTGACATCTGTACTTAAGGACAGAATAAAAGACTCGTTTCTTCCAAAAAAATTATAAATACTCGTTTCTGAGTTATGCGAGATACGTATGTATCTCGCATAACTCAAAAACGAGTAGCCTCAGAACGTTGACATTTTGTATATAGGACTGCTATAACATGTAGATGTGCACCTCGTATTTTGGTTGCAATCGGCCGCACCAAACGTATATAAATATATGTTTATATATATCTACACTGTTAACCGACTGAGTTTTCTCAGTTTCTTTACTCTCATATGTTTGTAAATTGTGCATTTTTTGCTTTAGAAATGATTGAATTATGTCGTTCTTATCTTCGGATTAAGGTTTTTATGCCTTTAGGAAATCTGCAAGCAATATTTGTAGAATTATCAACAATTTAAAAGCTGTTTAAGTACGGTTAAGGCTAATTTTTAAATAACTTGGCGGATATGTTTGTTTACATTTGAAACAGCAGAATAGTAGATTTGTTGTCAATCTAGAGAGACTAAGCTTTGCAATAACATAGATAATGCCTTCATTTATTATTGCGAATTAAATCATATTTAATCCTTTCTGGAATTGTTTCGAGGAAATAAGTGTTTAAGATTTACTTCGTAGTTTTTAATATAGACATTTTGAGTTTTTATGCATTTTTGCCTTGTCGTGAAGTGTTAACTGAATTAATTGAATGAATTATGTTGTTTTTATTTTCCGGTTAAGGTTTTTATGCCTTTAGTAAATGGGTATGCAATATTTTTAGAATTATCAATAATTTTAAAGTTGTTTAAGTGCCGCTTAGCCTAATAATTTGTTTGATAGCGGCCATTGCTTGTTTACATTTGAAACAGCAGGATAGTGGATTTGTTGCCAATCTAGAGAAACGTAGCTTCGCAACAACAAAGATAGCGCCTTCATTTATTTTGCCAATTAAATCACGCTTAATCCTTTCTGGAATTTTTTCGAGGAAATAAGTGTTTAAGATTTACTTCGTAGTTTTTAATATAGATATTTTGAGTTTTTATGCATTTTTGCCTTGTCGCGAAGTGTTAACTGAATTAATAGAATGAGAAATACTGAATCGTCTGTGAAAAAACTGTTTTTTTTGTTTTCTTTGCTTAATTTCTTTTATATATCGTTCCAGATTTTTTATAGTATTTGAATAGGACATGTGGCAACGAATAGATAATTCTTGGAATGATACAAATTTTATGCATTCTGAGTTAATAAATGAACGAAATATAACGCTTTTAAAGGGGCCTAGCGCCAGAGTGTCGCTATGGTAAACAGATATAGAGAATTAGTGCATTTATTCTATTGCATCTTATGCGCTATCGACTAAGTAGATTTAATTCAATTCAATAAGTTTAAATGAAATGCAAGAAAAAATGCGTATAATTTAATATTTCGTACAAGAAAGACGTGGTGTACACGTCAGATTTTTTTAAAATATGCTGTAGACATCTGTGTAACGTAATTAAATATGTACAACATAATCGAAACACACATACATTTTTCAACATCTAAGTCGTCTAAATAAAACACTCTAAATACTCAAAATAAATTATTCATTAATTTATTTTAAGCACATATAGATGTTTGAAAAATTTTGTACTGAATCTAAAAATGCTTTTTGTATCTTCCCCCATGACTTTAAAGTGTCATTCGGAGGAAGTTTTGCTGGCCGTATAAAGGCTTGCCATTTAGAAATTGGAGTTGCAAAATATCTGAATCTAATAATAATCTAGACAAAAGAACTCTGAAAACAATTGAAACCTACCAGAACTATAATCCGAAAAGTTGCAGCAAAAGAATGAAAATTCCCTCGGAAGATCAATATTTGTTTGTTCAAACATGCCACAACCGGAAATTGACTGCCAATCGTCTGATTCTCTTTCGGCCTTGCAGCTGCCACGCAATCTTTATAGCAAGAACAATTGTGTACAGAAATCTTCATTGAAAAGGCTATTACGTAAGAAGACTGTGATTTATGTCCCTCTGAACTTAGGCTAGAACAGAGTATCGGTGTAAAAAAGGTAGAGTTAGGGACAGCAGTAAGATTGAAGAGTGCTTAATAAGGAGTCGGTAATCGGTTTAATTTGGCAGTTTTGTAATCGAACAGAATTGAAGACTCGAAATCATCTCGCTAATATCTCAATACGCTCGTAAAAATATAACGAAGACATCTAATTAAATCAATATGCATAAAACTCCTCTGCGTGCTCACATAATAACGTGACCTCCATAATCAAGGTGCCTTCATAATAACGTGACCTCCATAATCAAGGTGCCATCATAATAACGTGACCTCCATAATCCATATTCCTAGTGGTTGAGTGATATCGAAATGTTATAAAGCATTAATGAGAAACATTCTTTGGGAAATAGCCACCAACAAAAAAAAAAAAAAAAAAAAATTTCAGATTTTAAATTACGTCCGAAGGGGAGTTTTTTTAACATTTTGTGCGCTACTTTTATTTATTAAATATCATGTTCTTCGCATTTAAACCATAAAATTCAGTTCGACAGCCATATCGCAAAATAATTTTTAAATGAGCATATCTTTAGAATTTCCGATACAGAGTCTCGCACTCTGGAGAAAAGAATTTTTTTGTGTGTGTGTACAGTGTTGCCATTTTTCGATTTGAAATCCTTGAGTTTGTTAATCAAAAATTCGTTAAAGTTTTACAAAATATTAAATAGATAATAAAACAAACTTCAACTTTGAAATTTAGGCTTCCAGCTGTCCATATTCGCAGGAGGATTACGTTATTGAAAATTGGATGTCTCTAGGTACCATCGTTTTATCACGATGCGAGAAACGTACATTTATGCAGATTCATCATTATTTAATTTCTTTGAATATAATACAGGGCGGTAATATTCGGTGGCAACAATTTGAAAAGTGAAAAAACGCTTGTAGTAAATCAGCGTAAAATACCACAACGAAATTAATAGTCCTGTTGGGCGAATTGATCCTTTGGACTGGGAAGGGGGAAAAAAAATAATAATAATAATTTTTTTTTTTTTTTTTTTTTTTTTTAGTGGCGGGCACTAGTTTTTACAGGGACTGGCCTCTACTAATGCCGGAAGCGGTGGTCACGTTAGTATGGAGGCACCTAATAGGCTGGGGTACAGTAGCCTTCTGTGTGTGTGTGTGTGTGTGTGTGTGTGATTATGGCAAAGCCTCGAGGGCTATTTGCCTAAGGGGAGGGATGCCTTCGTGGAGGACTTTCTATAGGACACTGGCTCGTATACACGTTGCGCATGGGAAAAAAATAGTAGAAAACTCCCATACAGCCAGCCTGTTCGAGGGATTCGAACCTCGGACCCGAACTACCAGTGTTCAGCTACATTACCGCTCGGCCGCTGGTAGGCGTAGCCTTCTATGAAGCCTTCTCCGAGATTCGCACGCAGGCTCTTCGGTACAGCAGTCAGAGTCCCCTCTGGGCGGCCTAGAGAGCGAATATAACTTAGGGTAAATTTTGCAAAATATGGGCAGTAAGGTAATATGGACAGACTTACGTGCTCATATTACACGTATTGGTTTTGAATTGGTGCATTCCCATTGAGGCGTCAAATGGTGATGGCGACTGCGTGATTAGTTTGTGTTGTTGTGCGGTTCAAATAGAAGTGAAAACGAACCGTTTCTAATGTAAGTACATAAATTAGAGTGAGGTTGATTATTTGATGCTCTAACAATAACCATTGGGTTATTTATGATTCTGAATAATGGCCTTATACTGCTGCAAAATAAATGAAGTATATTTTTTTTAGATCATGCAGAAAATAATTGTAAAGATGGATGGACTGTCCACCAGAAATGAGACGTAGACAATATTTCTAGGGCAGTTAAAAACGGCGATTGCAGCCAATTACAAGCTTCGAAAATTTATTTTCGAAATGAAATACGATTTGTTCAATAACAAAAGTTAAATTTTACTTCTTGTCATTTGCCAAACTTTTAATTTGTATAAAAACGCATTTCTGTTTGGAAGAGGTGTGTGATTATGGCAAAGCCTCGAGGGCTATCTGCCTAAGGGAAGGAATGCCTTCGTGGAGAACATTCTAAGGGAAACTGTCTGGTACACACGTTACACATGGGGAAAACCACGAAAACGTCCATGCAGCTAGCCCGTTCGTGGGATTCGAACCTCGAACCGAACTACCAGTGTTCAACGAGACTCCCCTAAATCGAATGTTTTTTTGTGCTATATCTCGGCGGAAAGTTTTATGGGCCTTTTTCCTTTGGAGAAGCAACTGTAACTTGTACCTCCTATCTTGATGCTCTACAATTATGGCCATTTTTCTAACTGGTAGAAGACCCAATTAGTAGAGAACAATTACACCACTAACACTAATCAACGTTTGGGAAGAACTGGGCTATTGACTTAATGTGTATTGTTTTACGGAAGGTGCTCACATTGAACATTTGTAAAACTTGTAGGTATAACTGCTGGAGTGGTTCTTTCATTTCATGCATTAATTATAATTTTAAGTTTTATATAATAAATAGGACCCCGATATCCATTTAGAAAGCATTAAAACCCCGATATCCATTTAGAACCACCCTGTATTTTCAACCAACTTATCTGTAGGAGATTTCAATGTGCTGAAAGTAGTTCTATCTATCTACGGAATGAAAGCTAATTTAGTCACACAAGGAATTCACTCTCTAATAATAAATTCATGGTTAAATCTGATTAGTTTATCAGTTACAGTCGTGTTTGTGATTAAAAATGTGGGGTGAACGAAATCAACAAAAACAACCAAGGAAGTAAATATGAAAGATTAATTTGTTAGCAAAATAATGACACTATACAAATTTATTTTAAGCCAGTAACAGTTTAGAAAAGAAGAGAAACTAATAGCTGCAGTTTTTAAAACGTCTCTTATTTTATGTAAAGAATGATTTTTCCCCTCCGTTACAGTTCTATATCTCCCATTCCACTAGGCCGATTGCCGAAATTCAAATTGCGTTTTTAATGTCTCGAAACGCGACTTGGGGTATGTATTAGATTTATATATAGCATTATTCTAATATAGGTCTCTTGACACAAAATCCGACTTTTATGAAAAGACATGCCAATTGTTTTCCCTATTTCTATTCTACGATTCAATCTATGCTTAAATACTAAATTTTCTAAAATTTGGTGCGAAATTTACGGAGAAATTAAAAATTTATCTTTGCGCATTTTTTGCACTTTGCGCCAATAAAAATTTACTTGACGGAATTCTTAATTTACAGTAACCTACTTGCTTTCCTTTTTACTTCCTTGTACGAGGTAAAAAGGAAGTATTGTAATCGCGAAAAGTTTCAGGCAGCATATTTCAACGAAAATATCATTTTGACCACTATCGAATGCAATTTAACGATGTTTTTGCGTGATATCTGTAGGTAAGGACAGAATAAAAGACTCGTTTCCTAAAAAAAATTATAAAACTGCTTTAAAATGAATTCTGAAGAGAATTTTTCGTGGCGCCTATACGAACGTATGTATGTACGTACGTGCGTACGTATCTCGCATAACTCAAAAACGAGTAGTCTCAGAACGTTGAAATTTTGTATATAGGACTGCTATAACATGTAGATGTGCACCTCGTATTTTGGTTGCGATCGGCCGCACCAAAGGTATATAAATATATTTATATATATATCCACTCTGTTACCCGGCTCAGTGATCTCAGTTTCTT
Source organism: Stegodyphus dumicola (assembly GCF_044657685.1). Taxonomy (NCBI): domain Eukaryota; kingdom Metazoa; phylum Arthropoda; class Arachnida; order Araneae; family Eresidae; genus Stegodyphus; species Stegodyphus dumicola. The sequence continues at coordinate 1,843,556 of NC_140768.1, forward strand.
TACTCTTATATGTTTGTAAATTGTACATTTTTTATTTTAAAAATGATTTAATTATGTTGTTTTTATCTTCCGGTTAAGGAATTTATGCCTTTATTAAATCTGTGTGCAATATGTTTAGAATTATCAGCAATTTTAAAGTTGTTTAATTGGCGCTAAGCCTGTTTTAATGGCGGCCATTGATGTTTAGATTTGAAACAGGAGACTAGTGGATTTGTTGCCAATCTAAAGAAACTTAGCTTCGCAACAACAAAGATGACGCATTCATTTATTATTGCCAATTAAATCATGCTTAATTTTTTCTGGAATATTTTCGAGGAAATAAGTGTTTGAGATTTACTTCGTAATTTTTAATATAGATATTTTGAGTTTTTATGTATTTTTGCCTTCTCGCGAAGTGAAAACTGAATTAATTAAATGAGAAATACTCAATCGTCTGTGAAAAACTGTTTCTTTTTTGTTTTGTTTGCTTAATTTCTTTTATACATCATTCTAGGTTTATTATAGAATTTGAATAGAACACGTGGCAACGATTAGATAATTCTATTCTTTAAATGATATAAATTTTGTGCATTATGAGTTATAATATGAACGAAATATATACGTTAACTGTTATATAATTATTTGATTATATAACTGTTAACTTAGTTTCCGTTATATAAGTATTATGTAAGTTAACTGTTATATAATTATTAATACTGTTAAGTGAATCTAGCGCCAGAGTGTCACTATGGTAAACAAATACTAGAGTGAATTTTAAAGAATGCATTTATTCTATTGTGGTTTACGCGCTGTCGACGAAGTAGATTTAATTCAATCCAAGAAGTTTAAATGAAATGCAAGAAAAAATGCGTATAATTTAATATTCCAATTTAATATTCCAATACAAGGAAGTCATGTGGTGTACACATCAGATTGTTTTTTTCATTGATGCACGAAAGGTCCATCGTTCATACTTTCAAATAATTTTAACAAAGTGCGTAAACTACATTTGGCGTTATTATCGCTTATAACGACCATGCCAAATTTCAAAACGCGTCAATTTATAAATTCACGTATATCTTAGGAAATTTTGATTAAAAAAATTAATTTTTTGCAGGTATGCTTAGAAATACATCTACTTTAAGGTGATGGTGAAACTTTTATAGGTTATAATACAAACATGTTAACGAAAAATTTATAAAAAATGTTTAAAAATACAGATTTGAAAAATAATCATAAAAATGTGCGAATTATATTTGGATTTAGCCTAAATTTCGAATTCTGGAATAAAAAATATATTAATAAACATATATCAAGCTCAATTGACATTGGGAAGCTAAAATTTTGAGAGCTCATTTTTTTAAAAACTACTCGTGAGATTTTTACAAACCTTATCGCTTGAGCGTAATTTGAGTCGTAGAACCGAAATATGGAAAACAATTGGCATGCCATTTCAGAAAACGTCAGATTTTGCGTCGAATTAATAGTCGAAATACCTGTATTATAACAATGGTATATATAAATCTAATATATATCCTAATTCGCGCTTTCGAGACATCAAAAAAGCAAGTTAAATTTTAGTAATTGGCTCAGTAAAACGAAAGATATATATATATACGATATATATATACATATATTTGTAATAATAAAATTCCATAGTCAAGAATACACTTAAAATTCTAACTGTATGTTCTTTTCATTTTTAATGGCGACGGTCTCTTATTTGAAAGTACGTGGAATTAAATGCACAGCCCCGTAGTCAAGTTGTTTCTCCGTCCTTTTCTACACGTACAGTTATAGAATGTTCTGGAAATATTTAAAGCGAACTGGATTGGCTGACGAGGCTGACGTCAATTTCTTTGAAGCTCCGCCTGTCCAGAGGCTATAAAAGGACTCGCAAAAGAATATCGGGGGATTTTTCTTAAATGTCACGATGCAGTAAACTTCATACAAAAAGTTATTAGTAATTCTTTTTATTTACTCCGGATATCTGATTTTGTAACTGCTATTTCTCCTGAATAATAATAAATGGATCCTGTTTTCTTTTAAACTTATCGTCTGATAATTTAAGCTACGACTAAAGCTGGTACATCACACACACACATATATATATATAATTTATTATTATTATTATTATTTCGCAGTGTACATCCTCAGTATTCTCCCATTTAAAACTCCATTAAGATAAATTAGTTTTGTAAATCAAATAACGTCACTTTCGATGGAAATTAAACTGAAAGGTATTTTAATCAGATTATACCTCCATCAGCATTTAGCATGTCTCCTTTGACTTTTCATTACGAAATAACAGTGATGTGAGGAGCCCGAGCTCGTGTTCAGATGATGCATTATTTATCGCGCATTGTTCCTTCGTCACCTGCGTAAAGAAACGAACATTGAACCTCTTGTCTTCTCGTAGAAGATTCTCGAGCAGCTTCGAAGATCGATAAAAAATAAAATAATAATAAAAAAAAAACTGATTTGAAAACAAGGGCATCTATCTGATGCATGTAAGTTCCCATGTTCTAACACATGGATAATAGATAGGATCGCTCGTGAAGTCAAAGGTATCCCAGAGAAAAATTCTCATCATTTATTATACGTCATTATGAAATTTACGTCTCGTAATTTATTAAATTTGATAGTGATTATGCCATGTGTTGAAGATGCTTAATTTAATCTTTATACGTAATACGTTCTCAACATTATTATTCATCAGTGAAAATGAGTTTTTAAAAGCAAGCCTGAAATTTAGTTATTTAATACTCTACAAAAAATTATTCAGAGTGGAAAAAATGTCTGTTTTGGGACACGTTAATTTTCTTTTGAGCATATGAAATACAGATAGCGCACGTTAGTTCAGGTTTCTAACAAATACTCAATATTTTAGAAATTTTAGTTAAACTTAACAGTGATGAGAGATTTCATATTGGTTCATGAGTTTAACTCAATATAAAGCTGACTATATTTTATTATAGTCTGTATATATTAGTCCAAAAGGTCCGTTTGCCCAGAAGGACTATTAATTTCGTTTTGGCATTTTGCGTTGATTCATTATAAACGGCGAATCACTTTTAAAACTGTTGCCACCATATATTAGAGACCTGTATTATATTTAAAGAAACTGAATAATGAAAATCTGCATAAATATGTGTATGTTTCTCTCATTGTGATGAAACAACAGTATCTAGCTTTGAGTAACGTATGTCTCCACCCGAATATGGGCATCTGAAAGCCCGAATTTGGAATTTGTTTTACTACCTACTTCATATTTTGTAAAGGATTTGAGTTTTTGATTATAAAACTCAACAATTTTGAAGCCAGCAGTGGGAACACTGTAAGGGGAAAAAATTATCTGCAGTGCGCGAGACTGTGTATTGGAAATTCCAAAGATATGCTCTTTTAAATATTTTGTGATATTGCTGAATATGGACTGTTTTGAATATGGGCATCTGGAAGTCGAAATATGGAATATGGAATTTATTTAATCATATATTTCATATTTTGTAAAGCATTTATGAGTTTTTGATTAAGAAACTGAACGATTTCAACGTGAGTAGTGGCAACACTGCAAGGGGAAAAAACATCTTTATCTCCAGCGCGCGAGACTGTGTATCGGAAATTCTAAAGATACGTTCTTTTAAGTATTTTGCGATATTGCTGTTGAATTTTATGGTTTAAGTGCGAAGAACATGATCTTTAACAAATTAAGGTAACACACAAAACGTTAAAGAAACTCCCCTTTGGGCGTAATATAAAATCTTAAAGCTTTCAGATTTTTATTTTTTTTTTATTATTGTGTTAACTGAACATTTCATTTTTCCTGAAAACAATTACTCAAAATAATTTCTCATCACGCATAAAAACAATTTCGAAAATTTTCAATCTTTTCTTATTATCTTTCTTTTAGGAAAGTAATTTCAGAAAATTAAAGATGTTGAGTTATTTACTCAGTCAGTGCCAATTACTAATTAAATTAAATTAATTATTTCGATACGAATAACAAAAAAAGACCTTTTTCTTCGTTAAAATCAAAAGTGGAATTTCATTAAGTAGTTTGTGCGCCAAAGTCAAAAATGTATTTCTCTTGTTTACCATATACAGTTTTGGGAATATTAGGAAAAACAAGTAGTTTTTACATTAAAACTGAAATTTCACGAAGGAAAAAATATAAAAATTAAAATTTCGCATGCATTCGAGGGAAAAAATAAATAACTAGAAATTCAAACTGAAATCATTATAGTCTAGGTATTTTCCGAGTCTCTGCTTTCTATCCTGTCACTACGATATTAGATATTAAAATATGTCTCAATATCCATGGTTTAATAGGACTACGAAGTTTTTGTCATAGAATGAATGTCGTTTAAGATTCTGTATATTATAAACATGAATGTCTTGACTTAGCATTGAAAGAAGTTTTTTATGAAATTGATTGCATTCGCCAACGAGCTTGTCTTTTGTAATAGCTTTAAAAGGTAATATTTTGGAGAAGTTTCTCATGGAAAGTTTGGGTTCAAAGCTGATGCAGGAGTGCTTGCGGTTACAGATGAACAAAATAAATAGCCTGCACCCATGCTTATAGAATTCATTTGTTGAATTGTCATATGAGCAGTTTTGTCGAAGGGATTTTTATTTTAGATAACCTAGGGATTTACCTAGGGGTTTTCAACCCATGGCTCGCTGAAGGTAATTTCGTGGCCCCCCACATTAGAATTTGAAGAAATTTTGATTTAAAAAAATTGCTTTAAAAATTTTTGCCGTAAATTTTTCCCTCTTGTTCTTGATATTTAAAACATTTTATTGACATGCCTGATATTTGAGATAACAGTTTCTGAAAATGACGAATTTTTCAAAAATTTCACTTTTTCTTATGTAATTTATTTTAAGTAATATTGTTCCAACTCCAATTAGAATTTACAGATTTACAGTGTGACTGTGCAGTAAAATGCAAGTTTCTTGAAAATCCTACATTAATTGATTTTTATTCGAAGGATGTGACGGAAGACACGTATCCAGGAATTCGTAAACATGCACTCTTCATGCCTTCTATCTTTGGCAGACCTACATATGTGAACTACTTTTTTGTAAAATGAAAATCCTAAAAACAAAACCAAGACCACGGCTGACAGACAAACATTTGGAGGAAACTTTACGAATTGCAACAATACAGATTTAACCGGATATTGAAGCTTTAATTCAAGCAAAAACAATGTCAAATTTCACATTAAAACTAAAATAACTACCATCTCCTGCCAGTAATGTAAGTTTTTCTTTCTTTTTTTTATTGCAAATACATTTTGTAACATCGTTCTGTATAATCATCTGTATACTTTCTTTCATAGTTAAAAAAGACCTACCAGCGGCCGAGCGGTAAAGTCGCTGAACACTGGTAGTTCGGTTCGAAGTTCGAATCCCGCGAACGGGCTGGCTGCATGGGTATTTTCGTGGTTTTCCTCATGTGTAACGTGTATACGAGCCAATTTTCCTTAGAAAGTCCTCCACGAAGGCATCCCTCCCCTTAGGCAGATAGCCCTAGTGTGCTTTGCCATAATTAAATACACCATAGTTAAAAAAAGATTTAAAACAATTTAATTCGATTTCCAGTTGACTTTTTGGAACCAATGTATAAATATATACAAATCTGTTACACTATCTCTACGCTTAGAATCAATTGTAGTCTTGCAAAATAAACCTCCCTTTTTTATATAAATTATTTGACTTTTTTTGACAGACATGTGACCCTCGGATCTTTGTGAATTTATTGATGTGGTTCTCGGGCATGAAAGGTTCTTTAACCTATTAACTGCCATGATCCACATTTGGGGATTAGTCTTAGTAGCGGAAATTTTGTAACTTTAATTAGGTTGCCAACAATGGATACTTTTTTACATTCTTGTTTAAACCTTTCTCGAGCTCTTGCATGAGCTGAGAAGTAAAATTTTTGAGAGTTTCAAGATTTCAACTTTTTCAAAACTGGGTATGTCATATTATTATGTACACTGCGGGAAAAAATGGGGGGGGGGGACAGTTCTTTAGCTCCCGTTCTACTGGGTCGATTGACGAAATTCAAATTGCGTTTTTCATGCCTCGGAAGCGCGACTTAGGATATGTATTAGATTTATATATAGCGTTGTTCTAATAGATATTTTGACACAAAGTCGGACTTTTTTAGAAAAACTATGCATTTTTTTTTCCTTATTTCGATTCTGCGACTCAAATGGTGCCAAACTGCCGAGTTTTGTATAAATCGCGCGAATAATTTTTAAAACAGTAGCTCTCAAAATTTTAGCTCCTCCATGTTAATTTAATTTGATATATATTTTCTAATATCTCTTTTTTTTTATTAAACTTACTTGATTAATTCCTTCTTCCAGAATTCAAAATTTAGGCTTAAGCCAAACATAATTCGCCCATTTTTTTACGATTTATTTTTTAAATCTGTATTTTTAATATTTTTATAAATTTCTCAAAAGCATTTTAGATTATAACCTATAAAATTTTTAACATTACCTTACAGGTGTGCCTAGAAATCATACATTTCTACGCACACCTGAAAAAGATTAGTTTTTTTATTCAAAATTTTCTAAGATGTACATGAATTTACATATTGGAGCATTTTGAAATTTGGCATCTTTGTTTGAGCGATAATAACGCCAAACGATAATATGCATTTTATTAAAATTACTTGAAAGTATGAACAATGAATTTTTTGAGCGATTTTTCCGCACGACTACAGTGAAAAAGGGAAAAGGAAAGTAGGTTGCTATAAATTAAGAAGTTATTCTTACGTTTTAGAAGTTATTCAAGTAAATTATTCTTGGCGAAAACTTGAAAAAATGCGCCAAGATAATTCTTTTAATTTCTCCATGAAATTTCGCGCCAAATTTTACAAAATTTAATATTTAGGCATAATTTGAGTCGTAGAATCGAAATATTGAAAACAATTGGTATGTGATTTCAGAAAAAGTCCAATTTTGTGTTACAATGACTCTGTATATAAATCTAATATATATCCTAAGTCGCGCTTTTAAGACATGGAAAACGCAATTTGAATTCCGTCAATTGGTCCAATAGAACGGGAGATACAGAACTGCCCCCCCCCTTTTTTGCCGCAGTATACATCGTTTCCAACTCCTGTGTACTGCTGTGTTTTCTAAGGGCTTTATATTATATTTATTTACTAATTATTTATTGTTAATATGAATTTTATTTTCGGGTGAGAGCTACTTTAATATCGATCTCCATTTAAATTCCCAAAATCCCAAATGAAATATAGATAGCAAATTCCATCTATATTCGATTTTCCAGTCTATCTAGACACCCGGAAATAAATTTAAAGCGAGAGAAAAATTTATTAATGGGTTAAGTGCGCACGTTTTATTTATTTTTTTGGGGGGTGAAAAAAATTTTTGTTAGGGTACAAAAGATTTAATTCTTTTAAATCGTTTATAAGCATGTCACCTATAAGTTTCACTTTATTCGTCCAGCTTTAGTAGCACAAAATATAATCTAATAAAAATATTTTTGTTTCTGGAAGTTTTGTAAGTCGAAAGCACACAGTCATGTAGCTCATAGAACATTGACTTGGACCTTAGGAGTATTTTGTTTCATATTCTTTCAATGTGTCCACTGTTGGTTAAATGCAAGAACAAGAATTAATAGCGTCTGAAATTTTGTACTTGCAAAAAATCATGACTGTTCTGTTTCCGAATCCGTGGTTTCTAATACGATTCAAAACACAGACCTTCCTTGTTTTCAGATGTTTCATCGACCAGTAAAACTGCTTTTTGTTTCAGTTGTGCTTTTAGTACTTCCTTTATCGGAACATGTCCAAAGCGGTACACATACATCTCATAATACCTCCAGAATGAAAATTGTCTAACCAAACACGTATTTTACTAATTAATCATCCATAGTTGAATAATCTAAATTATGCAACAGTATGTTAACTTTTAAACACACTTTCACCGTGTTCTCAAATTCCTCTTTTTCCATTATGGTAGGTTTGTAAGGCTTGAAAACTACGACGGTCGTAATCTGCCGCTTAATCTCGTATGGACATGGGTATGTATAATTTTGCTATTTTTAAACAGTGTGAATATGCAAAACATTTCAGTCGACGTCGGCATGCTCAAAGCATGTGCGCATGTCCGAAAGAGTACAAAACCGTTTGTCGTGCATACGGAGATCAGGCAGGTTGTGTGTTATTGCTGTGCTGAGAAGCGAGTTTAGGCCAAAGGATGGCACGATGATGCCAAATGGACAGGTTTTTGAAAGGAAGAATTATTGGAATGTGGACGATTTCAAACCGAAGCGTCTCAAATTCTGAATGTGCCTGAATGTGGGATCTCAAGAATTTGGCAGTGGTTCCACCAGTACGGGAGATGTTACCGGACGACCACTACTAAGCCGACCAAGAGCATAGCCTTGTCTACACATTTTTCACCTGAGGCGAAACGGTAAATGTGCGTTCCTGTATACAATGCAAGATTATTTATTTACATATTAGTGTGGGGGGAGAATAAATAAAAAATACTAAATGATGTTTGAAAACATAACATTATACAAACACGCGCAAAATATATATATATGCATTATTGTAATTGCATACATATAATCATACATATAGAACAAATTAACTATATTTATATATAGAGTGGATGGACAAAAATATGGAAACACCTTGTGAAATGCATGTTTGAAAAGAAAGATTGATTTTAATCAAATATGTAGGTGGCCCTGGCGTTTTTGACTACTGACGCCACCTATACAACTTCGTAAATGTGCTAAACAGTTCAGTTGTTGTCGGAGTACTGTTATGTGAGGTTGTGAGTTAACAGACTTCAAACGTGGGCAAATTGTTGGAGCACGTATGGTAGGTGCTTCCGTAAGCAAGATAGCCGAGGTGTTTAGTGTTTCAAGAGGTACTGTATCGAAGATGTATTCCGCATATTTGAAAAGCGGAAAAACATCATCTGCTAAATCACAGCGCGGACGAAAGTGTGTCCTGAGTGATCGTGACAGACGATCATTAAGGGCAACTGTGACGAAAAATAAGACCACAGCTGCAAAAGTTACTGCTGAAATGAATGTTGTGTTACCCAACCGTGTGAGTACCAAAACAATTAGAAGGGAGCTTCATTAAACAGGGAATTGCTGGCCGTGCTGCAATTGAGAAGCCACTCATGAGTGATGATAATGCCCGTAACAGGAAAAGGTGCTGTCTAAGTCATAAAGCCTGTATTATAGAGCAGTGGAAGCGAGTAATATGGTCCGACGAGTCTTCTTTCACAGTGTTTCCCACTTCTGGCCGAGTTTACGTCTGGAGAACGCCATCTCAAGCCTATAATACAGACTGCTTGTTGCCAAGAGTGAAACATGGCGGGGCTTCTGTTGTGGTTTGGGCAGCCATATCGTGATTCTCTGCTAGCCCTATGATAACTGTGTCAGGGCACATGACTGCCAAGACTTATGTCAACATTTTGGCCGATCAAGTTCATCCCATGGTACAAACTTTGTTCCCCGATGGTGATGGTGTCTTCCAAGACGACAAAGCCCCTGTTCACACAGCTCACATTGTCCAGGACTGGTTTTCTGAGCACGAGGATGAGTTGTCTCATCTCCCCTGGCCACCACAGTCACCAGACCTGAATATTATCGAACCTTCGTGGTCTACTTTGGAACGGAAAGGGCGTTCTCGTTATCCACCGCCAACATCGTTATCTGAACTTGCCACCGTTTTGCAGGAAGAATAGTATAATATTCCCTTGGCAAACATACAGGAACTGTATTTATCCATTCCGAGAAGACTGCAAGCTGTTTTGGATGCCAACGGGTTTCCTACACCATATTAAGCAAAGAAACATGTTTTTGTAAATGTGTTTCCATATTTTTGTCCAACCCCTGTATTTCAAGATCATTAAAAGTGACTATTTCAAGTGAAAATACTAGTACAATGACTGTTACAGCAATATTTAATTATAACTTTTTATATTCCACAAAGTGAAACATACATAAGGATTTGAAATGGAAAACATTAAAAATATGCTTTTTGAAAAATGCCAAATAATATTCGTATAAATGAAACATCTGCTAAAAAATTTATGGCATAAACTTTTCAAGCATATTTATAATTTATTTATTTATTTATTTATTTATTTATTTTTGCTTTTAAAGAAGAAAAATCATCAATAATTTTTTCAAAATCTATTTGATTATTTAACTTATATTCTAGAAAGCGAATGGCCATGTTTGAAAGTTTTTCTTGGCCTAATGAAGATAGCATATAGTTCTTTATTATTTTATTGGGGCCCAGCAGCGGCCGAGCGGTAAAGTCGCTGAACACTGGTAGTTCGGTTCGAAGTTCGAATCCCGCGAACGGGGTGGCTGCACGGGCGTTTTTATGATTTTCCCCATGTGTAACGTGTATACGAGCCAGTTTCCCTTAGAAAGTCCTCCACGAAGGCATCCCTCCTCTTAGGCTCTCTAGGCTTTGCCATAATCACACACGCACAATCTTTATTATTTTATGTTTGCTAAAGCTTCTTTCGCCCCTAACTACAGTAACTGTTAACGTTAAAAAAATTCTTAACGCTGCTTCCGAATTCGGATAGGACTGAATTAAATTATAAACGTGAATTATCTTTAAAAGTTCTAAGTTTGTAGCTGCTTTTGTGTCCGAAATTATTGAAATAGCATGGTTTTTAGAACTAGATATTTCTGACTGAATTTCTTCAAATTCATACATACCATTCCGATATTTAAGTGCTAAGTTATAAGCTGCTGCCTTTAAATTACTTAAATATAATGACATTAATTTTTCACCAGTTAGAAACTGAAAATGGAAAGAGATTTCATTTAACTTTTCGTATCGCCATTTCATTGTGAGATTAAAACGTCGAACATTTCTTTAATTTCTATAAAAATATATTTCTTTGAAAACTACAATTTATATCAGTTTTCAAAAATGCACTGAGAAATATTTTCTGTCATTTCCTATAATGAAAGTTATAGTCTCTCTATTAAGCAGCACGACCATGAAAACCAAGCAGACGTGCTTCCTTATGGTTGGTATTCATTGAAACAATACTCCCGGATGCCTGTTGAAACTCCTCGCGGATGAGGGCCATAGGTTGAGTGCGGTTCTTCCGAATTTCTCTGGACAGCACTCGTCGGTCTCTATCTTCCAGTTTCGCTGGTCTGCCGACTCGGGGCACATTCTGACAATCACCGCTCACCTTCCACTTCTTAATCACATCGGCCACCGTCGATTTTGGGTACTTCAGATCGCTAGATATGTCCCTTAAGGATCGGCCACATTTGTGATACCCGATAATTATACCTTTCTCGAAATCAGAGAGCTCCGAACTGCGAGGCATCTTGCATGCGACTAAAGCCGATGCTGTTTCCTACACGGTATATACCGACGGAGACCGTGACGTACCTTAGGACCGCAGATAGATCCAGGCTTTATAGACAGTTATAGTTTTTGCCTGCAAAGCTTTATTTACATTTTCAATTTCTTGCAGTATTGAATTCCACGCAGATAACAAACATACAAATTTTTATGTTTCAAAATGCTGTTATTTTCAGCCCATTGCAAAGATTTGTGATTTAATGCCGTACCTTTCAATAATCTATGTACTTCTGTTATTTGTAGATCTAATTATTTTATATCTAATTCTTTAATTTTATATCTAATTCTAATTTACTTTTTTAATATAATTCTTTATTAGTAGCATTTGCTGTTGATGACCATCATGTATCCGTACGACCTTTTAAGGTTGTTTCTAAAACAGACATAAGTGCATTCCATCTACTCGTTGAAGATACAAAAAAATTATAAATCCTCTGTACAGTGCCAAAAAATTATTAACGCACTTTAATTTGTTGAAGCGGCATTTTTGCATACTGAATTTGAACTATGAGCCGAACAAGGAATATATGTAGTTTGATCATTTCGTCTTTTATGTACACGTATCAAAGAAAAATATTTCTCCCTTTTTTGATCCTAGAACGAATTTCAAATCGAACATGATTACCTAAGAATAATATAAATTCATCTTTTACTTTATTAGACAAATAAGAAACGTATCACTTTCTGTGATTAGGTATATGATAAGTAATATTCCTATCATAATGACTTATTCACTCAATTAAATTTAGGAACATTCCTACACTTGAACTGCCAATAATTTCATGCGTTTCAGTTTAAAATTAACAAGATTTAATGATACTTCATATTGCGCTTCATCAATGAGCTCCAGAAACTTCTATGTGTTAAATTTCACAACCATGACAGGTGTTTATCATTCATTTTTATTCACAGCAACGAGAATTTCCGAAATTTTTTTAGCAAGAAGCATATCTTTTAAATATATTTTTATATCGATCCCGTTAGAGTCAACGGAACAAAACTAAATGTTTTAAAAGATATTTTTTACGTCAAAATCATTTAATTACGTTACAACTATCCTGAACAGTTTGCCTTAAATCTTCCATAAAGCACTCAAAATTTTAAACCTCCTTTTCTAGCTCTCTAAAACTGAAAATTTTTTTTATTGTTTCAATATAAACAATAGAATTATTAAAAAATATTTATCTTACCTTATGATTAATTATGTTGTTCGTATCTTCCGGTTAAGGTTTTTATGCCTTTAGTTAATCGGCATGCCGTAGTTGTAGAATTATGAACAATTTAAAAGTTGTTGAAGTGCGGTTAAGCGTAATTTTTTAACTATAGCAGCCATGTTTGTTTACATTTGAAACTTAGCAGAAAAGTGAATTAAGTCCGTTTCTGCACCTTCGGTGTCTTTTTGCCGAGTGAGATCAAAAGTAAACTTTCAGTTTTTTGCACCGAAAAATCTGCCATCTTACCCGCTGACCGAATTGCTTGTTTTTGAGGTAGAAACTCTAATTTTAATTGTGAAAATTGTTTTAACTGTATTTGCTGTTTTATCTTTTTGTATATTTTTCAGTTTTTAATGAAGATATTTTAAGGTTTTATGTATTTTTGCCTTGCCGTGAAATTAATTGAATGAGAAATACATCTAATGAATTTCGAGGAAATATGTTTAAATAAAATGCAGCAAAAAATGCATATATTAATATTCCATACAAAAAAGGTCATATGGAGTTTTTTTCTTAACTGAAGCTATAAGAAAGTGCTTGGTGAAAACCAGTTAATACGTGTAGCCAATGAGCGTGGTGTACTCAATGAGGAAACCTTTTTGCATTGACGCATATAATGACGCAAATGATACAAACGATAACTTGCAGTGTTACTCGAAACTCTCCTTCTAACATGATAAGAGAGAGGAAAGGAGTGTTTAACTCTTTTCAGGTAGGCAGTAAAAAACAACCGAAAAATCCGATCAGCGTAGGGCCGTCTTAACCATTGGGTGCTTCAGACACAGTACGTGCGTCATGCTAAAATGAATACGTAAAATATTTTCTAGAGCCAGAAGCGTAGCTATGGTTTTCAGCGCCCGGGGATAACTGAAGATTTTGCGCCCCTTTCCTGCGTGACAAGAATGGAAAATATTGCATTCTAAAATTTTGTGACATCAATTTGGCGCCCCCTGAATGCTGCTCCCGGGGACAGATGATCCCTCTTGCTCCATCCTAGCTACGCCACTGTCTAGAGCTGATAACAAACCCAGATTTTAAATATAGAAAAAAAGTATAGAAATGTACACTCAAATATGCCGAGGTAAAGGAAGTACTGTAATAGCGAAAAATTCCGGCGAAAACAGCCATTTTGACCGCTCTGGCAATTTAAATGATTTGTTTGCGATGGACGCATGGAGAGAGTAAAGGACTCTATTCCAAAACGGATTGTAATATGGATTTAAAAGAGGCTTTTCCCGTGACGTCTGTACATACATACATACATACATACGTACGTATCTATCTCGCATTAACTCAAAAACGAGAAGTCGTAGAATGTTGGAATTCCCTATATTTTTAACGTGTAGTTGTGCACCGCCTTTTTTTTTTTTTTTTTTTTTCGTTGTAACCGGACGCACGAGACAACTAAGATTAATTTATTTCTTTACTTTGTCATGTAGTAATATTTTATTCCCTTTTTAATTTTGAAGTTTTCACTAAAGTTTGCATTCTCCAGATCAGACATTTTGACCTATCTAAAATTACCATTTTCACTTTTAGGACCTCTTAAATTTTGTCCAGTAAACTTTTATTTCTTAGATAAGACCATCCATCCGTATCTCCTGGAAAAAGATCATATTTTTATTTTTCGGTAAGCTTTTCAGCAAATTTTGTAACATTTAATATTTGGATATAATTTGACTCGTAGCATCGAAATATGAAAAAATGTCAGTATGCCGTTTCAGAGAAATTCCGATTCTTTTGTGAAAATACGTAATTTGAGATTTAAATCTTTGAGGGGCGGTATATAAAATAATTTAAATTGTAGTAAAATTTTGCGTGAACTGTAACTTCTAGACCCTGAGAACACAAAATTGAGACTTTATAAAAATCTAGAGCGAAATCTTGAATTTTGAGAGCCGGTCTAAGACATTGTTTCCAGGTAGCTGCCAATTGTAAATTTTTGTTTTTGAAATTAATTTTGCGTACTTTTGATGTGCATCTGTAGAGATGGGTGATTGAATATAGTTATGTAAGTCTGAAAACAAAAGCTTTTAAAATTTCGGTAGACATTTAAAATTTTAAAAATAAAATTTAGGTTTTTATGCAGTTTAATGATGCAACCCAGCTAAACATAGTTATGTAAAATATGGGTAAAAAGCTTTTGAAAGTGGTTTAGATTCATATTATTAGTTTATAAAAAAATTAGCAAATATAACACTGCATGCGTGAATCGTATCATGCTGTAACTGATCTAGTATAATATTACAAGGAGATATAACTCAGCGAAAAAATTGAAAAATGAAACACTACGACTCAGTTGAGAAAGTATGTTGCATTTTTGAAGTTATATTCCATGCTTTAGACAGTATGTAAAAAGACCATGGTTCATGCTATGATATCAAGAATCTCCCCCCCCCTCCCACGTACACACACTTTAAATTACCGAGGACCGGAAGGGCCCCTTTTTTTATTTTTTGTAACTATAATTGTAATATATCTTTTTGTTCAGGAAGAAACGCCGTCAAACAATTTTATTATTTGGTACACCTCAAAGCTCTAATTTCGACTTTCAACCCCTTTGTTTTCCTAGGGTCTGTTTTTTAACTTTTGGATAAATTTCAGTTTGCATCTAAAACGGGTATTAGAAATATTTTCCCTCCTTTCACAAACTGTGAAAATTTATTTCATAAACAACCTATTTGTATCCTTACTCAGAGGGCAAATTTCTCTTGCGTTCAGCTGAAATTAACAAAGACGATAAGAATAAAAGCATGCTCTCAAATCAGCAGTTTTTGTGGTTACACTAAGAGATGGACCTAAAGGCTGCTTTCAGACGGTGGCGTAAAGGGCGTAGAGGCTAGTCATAAGGGCATAAAATACGGGAGTTCCATTCACACCTGCGAGAACGGGGTGTAAGCCGTGGCCAATGAGAAAAGCTAAATTTGCGCATGCGTTGGATGTGTTTACAACTTTCCCGCGCTGTTCTCCTGCTCGATTGATTTCCCCATGTTCGCTCTGCTTGTTTTGTGACCGCGAAATCTTCTGTAGAAGGGCGCTTCGTTTTAGCTTCGCTCTGATTGGTCGACGCTTATCCCAAACTCGGCGTAAAGTTGAAAACTTTGAACATGAGCCCTAAACCAGATTTTGTGACGTAGCACAGACTGATTGCCTTGGCAACGGAGCTCGGCTTTAACCACTTATGCCCTTTACGCCCTCGTCTGAACGCAGCTTAAGTGCATTTCCATTTCTCGTATTTTTAAGTGAGCTTTCTCTTTGTGTGATCTTGCACACTACACAAAGGGAAGAAGGCGTAACTCTTGAATGACAAATTAGTTGTCAATCACCTCTTTTCATTTTCGCTGCATTCTAGAATTTTGGAAAACACGAAGCAGCGGATGTCTTTTGTGGGATAACATGCCACATTTAATCCCTAGAAATGTGTAAAATTTTGAACCCAGACCGCAATTTTGAAATAGATGAGTCTTTCTCTTGGGAAAGGGAAGTGCTGAAATTAAAATTTTAGCTAAACAGACACGAATGAAACTCGAGTGGAGTAAACAAAGAATAAAAAGAAACTAATATACTTGTATTCAGTTCTAGTGGTCACTAAACTCCCCATCCCTTCATGAACATAAAATTGAATCCTAAACAACTTATAAATTAATCATAAAAATTATTAAATCATAAACTTTATATGAAGAAATTCTGTCATGTCACAGAGTAGAAAAAGAGAATACTGGTGTTGCCATGTGTTGGCGTTGTACCCTTAGTGTACCGGTTTTAAAATCGTATGAAAAATCTCACGTTAATTATCACTTCTGACTGAAATAAAGTAAATATACAAGATTCAGCATGTGTACTTCAGATATTTGTAGATTTTTAATTTTTTCTTTCCCTCCAATAGAATTTATCAATCTTCAAACATGAAACTTTGGAACGAGGTATATTAATTTTACAACTGCAAAATATTGAGCATTCATAGGGTGGTGCTGCCACTTAAAATCGAAAGGAAACACTAGAAACTTACGATTATACCTTTTGGTGTAGAAAAATTAGCATTTTCTCGGAGGTTAAAAAACTGACAAACGAACGGTATATTTTATATACCGGTGGCCTTCAAAGGATTAAAGAAATTGCGATTCTCAGCGATTACTAATTACTTTATTATGAAAAGGCATTGAAACTAATGTTTGAGCCAGCATAGAAGCATCAAATAAAATATTAATAATCCCTGTATACAAATATTGATTTAATGCAGTTAATGAAAGATTGTTACACCCAGCTAATAGTTTGTTCTCGTCGAGATGAATAACTATATTTCATTTTCAGAGGATTTAGTCTCAGAATAACGATATTCGCTATTTGCACAGGAAAATTTCAAACTGTAAGGAATATACACGCTGAATTTTTTTTTTTTTTTTTTTAATTCTGTCCTTGGCGCAAATTGGAAGAAGTGCGCTAAAGTTTTTTTTTTTTTTTTTTTTTTTTTTGTCAGCAAATTTTAGGATGGCATGGCACAGTGTCCTGTCTTGCCCTAGCCTGGCCTGGCCTATTCTACAGTTCGTGCTAAATTTCCAAGCTTTATTCTAATTTATAAAAATCCATGCTCTATATAAAATCCAGGCTAATATGTCCTTTAAAGGGGAAAAAGAAGAGGCCTACGAATTCTAAGAGCATCGGAAAATGGCGATTGCAAATGAGGTGCTATAAATTATCTCAACATACCAATTATGTTATTTAGTGTAACGCATGTTGTCTTCGAAAGCAGTCGCGAAGTAGCGCATAAAGTACAGGCACTCCTATGACTTCACGATCGGGATCTAAAACCATTAATTGTTTTATTAGTTCCTGATTGTACTAAATGGTTATTACGACGAAATTGGCGCCATTTTCTGTTCACCATTTTCTTAAAAATTGAAGTTTTTCCTGACAGATATTTCTGAGCACTGATATTACGAAAATTAATGAATCCCTTAAATTATCTCCGTTTTCCTTTTATTCTAATTAATGTCACATAAAAGTTGCATATTAAGTGCAATTAATTGAAGAATGTTACACAATATTTTATACTTATTTAAAAATCAATGATGCCTATTAATTAATGCCCATTCCTCTTCCTTTAATACTTTTTTTTTTTTATTTCGCAAAGTGAAACATAGTAGCATTTTAGATTAAAAATAGTTCCACCTCCCACCCTTTTCCCCTTAACGCATTAAACTGTTCACAAGGAGTTAACTTTAAATGTCTCCGATAGATGGCGCCCCAAGATGAATTATTTTTGCTACGTTATGTTTTTGCGGGCTTCACTTTAAATTGCTGTCGCCAAATGTTCTCGCGATCGGGGGGATTAATGAAGAATCTGTATATTTGAATGCATGTTCCTCGCACTGCGCAAAATAGATGGCTCTTAGAACCACAAAAATTTTATTACATGTTCACATCGAACGTGGACACACTTTTAAGGCGGAATTTTAATTAGTTTTTGATTTATTTCATGTTTTGTAAAAATTTAACGATTTTTTTTTATAAAATGTTTTTTTTTTTAATCCTGTAACATCGTCAGTGCTACATTGCAAATGATGCCTACTTCCATAACCACGTTTTAGTTATATAGACTAAGTTTAATTACAAATGGCGTATTACTTTAAAACATTGAACTTTTCTACATGCTTCCTAATTTCTGAGATTATTTTTTAAATTTATTATATATGAGATTTTTCTTTTTTCGCAAATTATGTCGCACTTTTACATATAATATATTTAAGTTGTGTTGTAAAAGTAATCCAATTTCCTTATTAAGAGATTTAGTTAGAGAAAAATATTTTCTAGTTTAGGTTAAATTATTTGAATACGGCAGCCTACCTGAGAAAAAGGGATTCCTTTGTGGAGGACTTTCTAAGGCAAACTAGCTCGTGTTCACTTTACATATTAAGAAAAACATATAAACCAATTATGCAAAAGTATTTGTTACTTGAGAGATTAAAAGAAGATATCTACGGTATTAATCTTTTAAATAGATACATAAATTATTTAAACTATAAAAATAACGAAATTACATTTAATCGTTACTTATATATGAAGGAAGTTAAAATTTTACTTGTGACAGTAGAATATACATAATGTATTAAATTGTCTCCTAAAAGTAAAAGTTACTTCATTTTATATAAAGGCACCGAATTTCTAATTGTATTTTAAGAAAATTAAACCTATTGCAGACAATTTTACAAATTTAATGAAAATTACTATAAATCGAAATGTATATTTAAGCTTCATCGAAAAACTTTATTTCAAATAAAAGTTTTATTTTAAATAAATATATTTCATTTCGGCAAACAAGATATTTTATTTTGTTATTATAAACTTAAAAATTGCATCTAACCCTCTAATTACGTCTAATTTAATCATCTAATCTAATCACATCTAGTTTTGCTTTACCGTATCACTTGCAGAAATAGATGATGGAAAGATAATTTCTGGAGTCTTATTTAAAAAGTTTAGTAAACATAAGAATGGAATCTTTCACAAAGGAATTTAAAAATTTTATTGTGATAACTTGAAAATTCGCATATTATGTAACATTGATTAATTAAGTGAAGTCTTTCACACACAAGAAAAGAAAAACTGATTTTAAGGTAAAAGGTACGTTAGATACAAGTTTATTCGTAGAATCGAAATATGGAAAAAAATTGGCATGTCTTTTCAGAAAGTCCACTTTGGGGTTAAAATGCCTATATTGTAAATTAATATAATAATTAATAAATTTAATATATATCCTAAGTCACGCTTTGGAGACATGAAAAATGCTAGTTGAATTACGTCAACTGGCCCAGTAGAACTTAATATATATAACTGTCCTCTTTTTTTTTACGCAGTGTACATCTATGCTTATATTTATAATGCAATTACAAAATGTTTACCTCCCATGTAATTATAAAATGCAATGAAATATATTTTTTATTTTTTAATACTTATCAATTGTTTTACCCTTGACTTCAGCAATACGAATTCGAAAAATTATACTTTACAACATGCTTAATAATGCATCTCATGCAACAAGCTTTCCATCCTTTCCAATAAAAATTCTTAGTTTTATAAATATATTTTTCATCAGAATTTCTATTACTGTTTACAATTATATTTTCAGTTACTTATATAATTAGGTAGTACAGTCAAAAGTCGTTAATCCGGACTCGTCGGAACTTCGGCGATTCCGGATTATAGATCATCAGTTTAAATCTGGTAAGATGGCATGCACAAATTCTAAAATTAAAAATATTGTTGCGTGCGTTCGGGTTCGTTATGAAATGAATGCACAAGTCCGATGAAAAATAAAAATGGTCTGGTCTGGTCTGGTCTGGTCTGGTCTGGTCTGGTCTGGTCTGGCCATGCCATGCCATGCCATGCCATGCCATGCCTGTATTTAGGTTTTGGCCAGCTATTCAAAACTTCGCGGATTATTTTTCCACTTAACCTTTACTCAAAGCTCCAAACTGTCTGACAAATGTTAATTTTAAACTTTCCTTTTACACATTTATCCTTTTTTCTTTAACTTTTATCCTGCATCTATAACATATTTTTATGCTCTATTTCTTCAAAACCAAAATTATACAGGGGGGTTTCAAAAAGCTTCAAAATTGCTTAAGGTAGTCACCAGAACATAAAATGGTTACCTCTTGAAGAAACGTTGAAATTACACATTTCCGTTCTGAAATGGGTTATTAACAAGAAGTGAGGTCTTCACTTTCCGTTTATCATATAGGCCCACACAACACGCTTACAAATTTACCTTACATTACATTCTTTAATTTTATAGCTAGACTCTTGATGAAATAATAAAATAGTTTTGTTTTGCTATAATTACCTTGTAATGTATTAGAAAGCATCGAACGCGTCTTTTTGCTTTATGTCAGTTTGCTGCCTCGTTTCGAAGATACTGAACTTACTTACCTTTAAATAGCTACAATTTTAGTTCTGAAGTTTACTTTTGGAATAAACAAAATTTCCGAAGTGGCTGAACTGTCGAAACGGACTTAGGAGCTAAAATTCGTAGTTTCCTTATTGCTACTGACGAAAATGTTCTCCCCTGAGTAACCTGATGCTGAATTATTTCAAATACAAGAGAAAATTTGATTCGTTTGAGCTTCAGAAAAGCTGTTTAGGTACACGTTAATTATGAAATAAGAGGTTAATTTTGAAATTAGAGATAGATTTCGGATCAAAGAAAAATTGCAATTTAAGTTTCTTTTTCTAAACAGTAGAGTTTTTCTAAACAGTAGTTATCTTCTTGAATCTAAACGTTTTATTTATTTATTTTCTTTTTTCAGCCCACTCAATTATATCACTAAATTCGAGTTATTTTTCTGTTGAAACATTTTGCGAATTATTCAAAAGTGCACCTAAAAGTAAACTGATAAAGCTCTCTTTATCTTAATTTTAGCTTTTCAAGAAAAGCATTGTGATGGAACAGCAGATGGATTAATTCTCATGAGAAAACATTCATTTTAAATTATATGTAAAAGATCTTTAACTTTATAAAACAAACATTTTTCTTGCTGTAACTAGCAACAATGAGGTGCCTCTTCGTTTTCTTTCTTTTGACTTGCTCGGTGTACGTTTATCCGTACTATTGTACTTAAATGGCCGCTGAAAATTTTGATCACTATACTACTTTATGTTTAACGTCATTGTTATTACATGATGCGTTAGATCAGAGCCCACTGTAATGAGATCGTTCAGTATTGGAAGTTACACTTCAATGCATTTCGCAATCTGTTCTACGTCGGATGCAGAAAATCTGTTTGTTACGACCAATTGTGAGATTCTTGGGATGGCGGATTTTTGTATATTATGCATATACATTCCCACTCGCAAAGGAGAGACAGGTCGCCCAGCCGGCGTGAATTACAATTAACATCCTTAACTAAAGATACATTTTGGTAGATGTAAAATGCTTCTGATAAATTCGTTTCTCCGACTGAAGAAAATTTATATATAATTATACAGAATTAAAGTCATAATTGGGATTTAGTGCCCAGCTATGATTAGACATCGAAGAGTCGTTTCCTTCTTCGTTTTGGACAAAATTTACGTGTTCCTTGAAAGCGAACTATTAACTCTTTGGCAGACCTTGAAGATACTTTAAGATGCTCTCCGATACTTTCCAATATTATTTTTTTGAAATTTTCAACCAAAACTTGAACAGGAGAAAATACGCTGGTATGAATTGTCGCTTCATACCGTTTGCGACTCCCTTTAGTCTTAAGTATAGCTAAGATTACTTACATATTTTAAAAAACAGACATGGCCATATTTTTATTATTTATGAAACGTCTTTTTTTATTTTTTTTTTTAGTTCAGCAATTCCACAATTAGACACGTTGTTTTAATTTTATTTCCTTAGGTTCCCTTTACATTATCGCCTAAATTATCCAAGAATATGTCTGCGGTTTTCTTATCTCTGTATCTTAACTTTTAAGTTTTTTCTAAGCAGGTGCGATGTTCCAAATAGCAGATGGTTTAATTCCTGTGAAGAGATATCATTTTTACTATAAAAAGATACTAATTGTTTATGCTTGGTTTAAAAGCTTTAACCAGACAGGACAAGCATATTTTCTTTACTGCTGTTAAGTGGAAAAACAAGCAGAAAAATGAAGTACATCTTTGTCCTTGCTCTTCTGACTTGCTTGGTGAGTTAGAATTTCACAACTTCGGATTATTTAACTATTTAATTGTAATGAAGGACAGAAAATGATAGATTATTTTGCCATTCTTGAATCTTAATGACCAATAGAACTCTGGATTACATTTAGACACACTATATTCTTAGAACAACGGGCGTTAAGTGTGTGTGTGTGTGTGTGTGTGTGTGTGTGTGTGTGTGTGTGTCTGATTGTAGCAAAGCCTCGAGGAGTATCTGCTTAAAGGGAGGAATGCTTTCGTGGAGGACTTTCTAAGGGAAACTGCCTCGTACACACGTTACACATGGGGAAAACCACGAAAACGCCCATGCAGCCAGCCCGTTCGCGGGATTCGAACCTCGGACCGAACTACCAGTGTTCAGAGACTTTACCGCTCGGCCGCTGGTGGGCCAACAGGCGTTAAGACTACTAACTCTCTAACGGCCACTGAATACTAGAACGGGTAATATACTGAACACTAGAAGTTACATACGAGTTAAAAATCTTGGGGAACGCCCCAGCTGCATGGACCTTTTCTTAAGTTTTCCTAACGTGTAACGTAAACTCCACTAATATTTTTAAAGCCGCCCACATTAATAAGCTAATTAGACAATAATAATCGAACTTCTAAAGATTTCTGTTTTGTTAAGTGTCAGGTTTGAAGAATGTTAATCCTAGAATTTCTTCATTACTTAGTTTTTCTCCCGGATTTTCCGCAAATTATACCAGTTGCACTATTTTCCGAGAATAGTTAAAGGAATTTAAAAAAATTGGTTGTTGATGCTAATAAGTTTATAGTAAGCTAAAAAGAATTTAAATCTTGTATTCCCTTACTAAAATTAACTCGCTTATGGGGGAAAAGGAACAGTTTATATAAAGTCTTTAGTGCGAGAGAGAGAGGGACATTTCTTTCCTAATGTTTATAGCAGCGAACTTCCCCAGCTGTACCTAAAATGAAATGTTTATATTTATTAATAAATTTATGCACAAACTTTCCTAAGGTTTATTTATATAGAATAAGCTCTTCTACCATGATTCCTTTTTAGAGATACCACTTTTAATCTCTTCGAGATAAGTGTAGACGAATATTACTTAAGAAAAATTGTTCACGGTGTTGGTAGTCAATCATCATCGTGCAGTTACTTCTGAAAAAATAAAAACGTATCTCTAAATACTGACTGCTATTACTGCCATACCGAAGGTCTCAGGTTTGAATCCCGGAGGAGGCATGTATGTAAGCTGTTCCTTCAGAGGACGTAACTGTGGCCCACTACGCATATCACACGCATTTGTTTCACACGAACAATTGTTTCGGACAATTTTTCTGCCTGGTTTACTATTGAAAGAAAGACGCAAAATTTCTTCCATCCTTTCGAAAAAAAATTGCAAGTTGTTCGTTTTCAACCAATCAGCTATCCGCTTGCTTGTAATGGAGAACTAGTTTCTTTTGTGTTAACCCCCAAGCTAGCTGTGGTGATCGGCTGCTGGGACAAAGCAGAAAAATTGTTCCAAGCAGTTGTTCCTCCGAAACAAACGGATGTGTGATAGCAGCCTTAAGTGCCTTCATAATAAAGTGATCACCGCTTTTGACCTTGGTAGAGGTCAATGCCTATATTGAAAAAAATATATTGACAGTTTTCTCCAAAAATTCATTACATATGTTTGTTCATAGAAGTGTGTGGCTTTTAAAATATTTCGTTTTATTCGAAGTGAAACAAAACTTTCTTATATTTATGATTATTTCTTTCCTACTAAAAATATACCAGTGTTTCCTTAATCTCCTTAAAACAATAGCATATGAACCGTATATGGGGAAAAAAGAGCAGAAATCAACATAACATTTATTGCCGACGGCTAGCCAATAAAAGTCAATTGACTAACTAGGACTCCCAAAACATTTTAAGAGCTTGGAGTGATATTTCTCTTATTTCAATCATACTTACCTCGTTTATTTGATAAGTTCCATTCACTTATTTTACTACCGACGCGGTACAGTAAAATATCATTGTTTACTGTTTTAGTGAAAGTATACATAAAATGTTTTAGTATTTTAATGGATATTAAACCGCAAAATTCTTTTCTGCATCCTTTTTCGAATGGTACTTATACTTTGAAATCCTTTGAATAGCGAAACATATCAAATTTATTTATGATTTCCTTATACATCAAAACCTTAAAAATGAGAACACTTTTTTTTTTACAACTGATAATTATTTAATTAATAATTGAGAATGTAGGTTCTAATGAATCGCTTTCGACTTCAGTTTCGTAAACAGAAATACATTTTTCAATATTTAAACTCTTTGTTTTTAACAAAACACTTATCGGACTGTAACAAATATCTGATGCAAAATTTAAATTAATAGTACTGAAAAGTTATACATGTTGAAAATTCGTAATTTCAATAAATGTTCTTTTTCTCCCCTCTCGGTGTTGCCACTGGTCCTTTACGATGCTTCCCTTTTTAAATGTTTCACCCCGGCAATCTTCGTCCTACGTGTAGCGGTCCTACCCTATTTATGGTTTTTCAATCACTGCAACCGTAATCGAGAGAGCTTTATTATTATTTTAAATCATCAGAGTCTCGAACTCATGCCTTCAAATAACAATATCTGAATTTTTTTTTCATTGGATGAGCCGCTAGGCGTTGATATATCGGGGAAGATTTTTTTATGACCAGCCTGTATATCTAATATAAAATTTATAACAAGTAATGGTAACATGTACTGATTAAGTGCAGCAAGAGATTATATAATATGTTTTAGAGTGTATAGTAATATATTTTATATAGTTTGTTTGTTTCTTAATTTTTCTCAAGAACTTTACATGCAGATCGGAAGGTGAATGAATTAAATCACAACTCACTTATCTATAAGCCTATCTATCTGAGAGCAATCAAATCTCATTCAACATTTAGGAAAGTTATTGTTTTCGAACGACGTACAACATGTTCAACACATTATACGTCACAAACACTTAGACGCATTCAAATTTTCAAACAAAACAAACTAAAAAACAATTTTAATTTATGTTAGTTAATTTATGAGAATTAATTCAAAGTCAACAAACTGACTGCAACACAATTTAGAAATGAATTTTTAGTTCTTTTTTAAAATTTATGTCACCAACCTTGCAAACAAATTAAGATCTGGAAATTCTAAATATATATGTAATGACGGTATGAAACCAAGAACGACGAAAACTCCTGCTTTCAACCTACTGTTATGAACTAAAACTTTTATTGAACTTAACTGACCCGGAATCAAGCAAATTGTATTCAGACATCAAAGCATTTCTGTAAAAAACGAAAGTTGGTTTTAGTTGTACTCCTGCCTTCAACCTATTCCTATGAACAAAAACTTTTATTGAATTGAGCTGACCCGGTATCAAGCAAACTGAATTCGGATATCAAAAACAGAACTCTTATTTCTGTCCAAGAAAGAAAACTGTATTGTTCAAGGGCTTCGAGTGTTTATTATTTCCAGAAAAAAAAAAGTTTATAATGGGCTAAAAATAAGAAAATTTAGACTCAAGAAATAAGCATAATTAATTTATTATTAAAGTTTACACATGTTGCACTTCATTGGATTTTAATTTTATGTGCATTTTCACAGGTGTGCACTAGTATTGCTCAAATGCCGTGCCCAACAGAGTGTGCAGAAGATGAATGCTGCACTGGAGGAGGTTACCACAGATACTGCCGCAAGCTTGGAGGAGAAAGTTTGTATTTCTTTCTCGGTGATATTTTTACACGACAATAACTTTCCAAAATAACGCTCATTATCTAAACAGTAATGAAAACAGCAAAAGCTTAAATACATGTTAATCCTTCTTGTTAAAGAGGAGAAAAAAAAAAAAACAGATTAGCCGAATCTGGAGTAAAGATCCGGGCTATGTGGTTAAGATGCAGTAGCTAGGGAAGGTGTTAGAGGTCAGATTGATGTTCAGCGATCCAATTTTTAACATTTCTGGCACGATGTATAGTTGCATTATCGTCCAAGAAGCATCCGTCGCCATCAGGGTAAAAATGGAACATTGCAAGGTAAGCTTGATCTGCAGTATAATTAGGTATTTCACGGCTGTTTGTTTACCCTCGAGAAACACCAGGGCACTACTTCCATGCAAGCAGAACATGCCCCATATCATGGTACTCCCACCAGACCCTTGCACAGTGCGAGTAAGTCAAGATGTTTTCATGGTTTTTCTCGCCAAATTCGAGGTCTTTCATCAATATGCTTCAAATGAAACAGATCGCTAAACAAGGGCATTTCCAACAAATTTCAGCTCGAACCATGCGCAGAGAATGCCAGAGATAAGAATGCATATGCCTGTGAGAAAACCACTCATTTCTGCTCGAAATGCAAGAATTCATTTGCAGTGGTGTCGGGAAAGAAGACGCTGGACATATGAGGATTAACCCTTTCCCGCACGCTAACTTTTTAAAGTTGGAGTTTTGATTTAAAAAAAAAAGGAGGGTAGGTAGTCTAATTTGGTAAAAATAAGGTGTGTCATGAGTCATCCGACTACATTTACCTGTTTAACCTTTTGCGGCACAGTATGTCAGCTCTGGACACACCTAAAAATTTCCTTCTGTACGCACAGAAAAATTGAATAAAAAAGAATTTAGAGATTACTCTGAACCTTCTTTATTTATAGTAGATGGCAGCTCAACACAAACCAGTCCATATATTTTAGCCATGTTTAGTTTTTTAAGACCCTCATTTTTCAAAGAAGTCTTCCAGATTTTTTTACGGTATAAAAGGAATTGTTTGAAAAGAAATTTCTATGTTATTTTTTTGGCTGTATGATTATCTCCTTATCCTATATTAGTTTTAAATTTTTACCTTGAAATCTTGCCTAAAATCAAACGGCGAACCGTAGGTGTGCCCAGACCGAGCTCACCGATCATCTAGGACAACTGAGAATCTGCATTTTTTGTTTCTCCGCATCTCATCGGTCAGTTCATTGACAACAATGCTCGTTTCAGTACTCTTTTCGAAGCTCTATTCAATCAGTGTGCCACTTTGGACCCACCTACAGAATTAAAACTTCACAAAATTTTACTTGTGTACTCCTCTAGGCCTAATTAGACTACCTAGCCCTTTTTTTTAAATCAAAACTTCAACTTTAAAAGTTAGCGTGCTGGAAAGAGTTAATCCTCATATGTCCAGCGTCTTCTTTCCCGACATCACTGCAAATGAATTCTTACATTTCGAGCAGAAATGAGTGGTTTTCTCACAGGCATATGAACTCTTATCCTCTGCCATTCTCTGCGCATTGTTCGAGCTGAAATCTGTTGGGAAGGTCCTTGGTTAACGATTTGTTTCAGTTGAAGCACAACAGATTCCCTGTTACGTCGTAGACGACGCCGACCACTCTCTTGGATAACTGTGCTCGAACCGCAGTTACGCCTTTTAGAGATGGACTGTGGGTTCTGATTCCAACTTTTTAGAATCCAGAGACATTTGCTGTCTTCGAAATCGAGGCTCCTGCTAAACGAGCACCAACAATAAGCCCTTTTTCAGATGGTGAAAGATGTGTCGTGTTTCCCATTTTACTTCATTCATCGTGAAAAGCACTCTTACATCTCACTTACACTTGAATTCTAACCACCTGTAACCCACGTCATAGAAAGATTTTGCACACTTCATTCCTAGAACGCATTCAAATGAAAATCTCGAAGGTTTCTAATTCATTGATATATGTGTCTAATATAATGCAGACACACCGAATTGTTTTTTCAAAACATATAGTAGTTAGAGTGTTTTATTTTCTTTTTTAATATTTTGCCACTTTCACAATGTATGTAATTAATAATGCATGCAAAAGATGCGTTTTCAACTTAAATTTCAATATGTTTAAGGAAAAGCGGTGTATCTTTTATTCAATTTCATAGGTTCTTTGAAACATTAGGTAAAAGTTTTAACTTTCTTGAAGACACTCCAACCACAGCAAATTTGAATTAACTTTCTGCTACGAGAAATCTGGCGGATGAGTCTTCTTGAAAGAATGTCATGATACAGATCACAAAATTGTGTCATTTTCTTGCGCTTTGTCCCGGTACAACTTCTGCCTAAAAGTGGCCGTCATTAGCAAATTCGATGTAGAAACAGAAATTCAAGCCTAACGCTGTGTTAGTGGAAAAAATTTCCCATTGTGATAGGACCTTCGAAACGACTGTTTGTATTTTTAGAACACGTTTCACATAAAATATATTTCTATTTAAAATACATATGTTCAATTAAAATAACTTTTCTTCAAAGCATTAAAAATATTTTTTAATTTTTAATTAAAGATTTTTTAACAGTCTTTAGTTACAAATATTCTATAGAATATCTCTTAATTTTTTACCGAATAAATTTAAACTGAAGGAAAACTAAATTTTATTTCAAAACTGAAATAAAATCGTTCATAATTAAAAATCATAATTTTAATTACAATTTCTACAAAAAAATCTTTTTCAGAAGGTTGAGCGAAAGTAAATGTCATTATTATATCGAATATATCGTCATACTGAATGGGACCAGTAGGAAACAAATTTTACATTTTCCGTTCAGTTACCTGAAATTTTGCTTTCTTGAAACGTGGTGGGTCTTAGAAGATTAAGTGTCATAATTTTACTGAACTCTCAGCAGATTTTGGGTTTAATTTGTGACATTAAAATGGAAAAAATATTAGGTAATTTCTATTTTCTTGTTTCAATAATTAAAAACTAGAAATAAAATCTTTCTGTTTTTTCATACAGTGGACCAATGTCAGCCCAAGAACAAGTATAACGATTACAGAACAGCTTGTCCATGTCAAGAAGAATATTTCTGTAGTGTAAGTATATCTAAACTTAACTTTTAATAATAACAAATAAATCCTGCTTACACTATATCGGAGCCCTCGGGGGCTCATTCTTTACGAGTACCCGTATGGCAATCCTAAAGTATCCTACTTTAGGATAATCTGAGGATACTTTAGTACCTTCTTTGAAGTACCTTCTTGGTGAGGCCGGGTGCCCTGATCCCAGGGTTCCAGTGATCCTTTCATTTTTCTCTTTTCTCCTTTTTTTTCTAATGCTTTGAGTTTTCTTTTCTCCGTCTTTCGAGTTTCGTCTTGAGATGCGGTTATAATTCTTACCTGCAATTTCAAAATACAGTAAGACCCCGCGTAACGCTGTTTCGTTTAGCGCTGTTTCGGTTTAGCGCTCTTTTATTTCAACCCGGGGATTCCACGAAATCGCTCGCAGCATACGGGGATTCCCCGAAATATTATGCAGCGATAGGTTTCAAATACATACCCGAAAGAGTGTACTTGTATTTCTTGTTTGGTGCGGTATTGTACAGACATATTTTGAAGGGGTAAATGTGGAAGATGTCGAAGAAATAATTCAAGAAGCAGCGGCTAGTCTTTCTAATGATGAGCTCAAAGAGTTAACCGAACAAGAAGAAAACAAAAATGTTGACAGCAGTGATTCAGAAGAAGAGCAAAAAGAACTTTCGATGGCGTTTGTAAAAAGGAGTTTGTCTACCATAACTGAAATAATGGATCAATTCATTGAAAATGATCCGAATTTTGACAGGAGCTCAAAAGTAAGGCGTGGTGTTAGAGATGCTATATCCGTTTATGAAGAACTTTTAAGAGAACAACGCAAAAGAAAAAGGCAAACAACATTAGATGCTTTTGTCACAAAAAGGCAGAACACTGAAAACGCGAAAGGCTAACTAAATATGACTGAGAATTTTATTTGTTTTTTTTTAAGAATATTCGTTTTGTTATTTATATTTTGTTTTTATTTTTGCAAGAAATAATAATGTGGTATTAATTTGGGCTTTAAGAAATAAGTGTTTGGTTTTATTTTTATTAAAAAAACATACTTTTTAAATTTAATACCATTTCCTAGCCATCTTACCCTAACCCCAATATTTACATGTAAAGATAGCCTCGTTTAGCGCTGTTTCGCATTACGCTCTACTTTGATGGAACGTATCCCCCGCGTTAAGCTGGGTCTTACTGTAACATGAAAAACTGCCCACGTGTTTTCCGTGCATGGAGACCTGCGTAGTTGGAAACTGGTCCTGGTAGTTGAAGTGTGAGGTACTGTTTCCAATAACTGCTCTGGCGTCTTTTTCATCTAAACGGAAGGCACTTACCGTATATACCCGCGTATAAGTCGAGATATTTTGAGCAAAAAAAAAAAAAAAAAAAAAAAAAGACTTCAAAGTGGGGGGGGGTGACTTATACGCGGGGCCATAAAAAATTAAAAGAATCGGAAGTTCAAAAATTTCTTTATATAATGCAGTTGTTTTCTTCCCGCTCTCAAACTGGACGACTTATCAAATAAGTCACTTACTTGAAGTAATTTCATGACTTAAATTATGTGACGAACTAATCACAGAGTTCCATACTTTAACTAGAGTAAGTTTCGATTAAACCAAAGAATTTTTGGCCGCCGAACAACCGATCAATATCGAGCAATAAAAAAAGTTTCGCCAACACGCCAAGAAAAGAGAAATGCGGATAGTTTTTACGTACGTATAAGTGTTTATAATAGTTATTGTTCATTCATGAAATACTTTTGTTAACAGTCGTACACGTCAAAATTTTAAAAAAAATAGCCCACGCAATAACTGAACAGTTTTGAATATTTCTTTTAACTTTTAAAAAGGGAAAATGCAGATAGATTTTACGTACGCGAATCTTTTCCGGAACAAATTCCAGAAGGTTGCTATATACGATCATTTTCCCCCCAATTATCCTGCGTGAAAACGACGACGAAGGCTCTAGTAGTGATTGTAACAATACAGAATTCGAGACTGAAAATATGTATGATGACGAGCCAATGACGACAGAAGAGTTCTATGAAATGTTTGGCGAGTCTGACCATGAATCGGACGTTGAAGGATTTTGATTTTGTTTAGTTACCAATGTATTTTTTATCGTATATTTACTTTTGTTTCTCAGATAATTTTGAATAAATGTAGTACTTAAAAAAAATTTTTCGAAGTTTCTCGATCGATTTCGGAAGTGGGGGATCGACTTATACGCGGGTTTTTTATTTTCTACGAATTTTTTATGTCGAAGTGGGGAGGTCGACTTCTACGCGGGTATGTACGGTATGTGTCCTCGATCGGTCTGCTGGTCTTTCGACCTAATGTTGGAGGCTTGGAGATAAGTGATCGAGTGTTTCACTGAGATCGAGAAAGCCATTCATGGGGCTCTAATGATCCCATAGGTCTGGCTTGGCCTAATTCAAAATTCTATTTCTTGTTGAGTTCCGTGTTGGATTAGGCAGATGACCGGAAACTTTTGTGTTCCACACATAGCTGCTCTAAATAAATCAAATTCTGAATTTAACAAACCAAAGACGAAACCGAAACTAAATCTCTCGACATACTTGCGATCAAGAAGAAAATCACCCTAAGAAATGCTAAAGAATCTATTTAAGTTTTCATGTTATGTCGTCCTTCTGGCGAACTACAAAAGGTGTATCCATTCTCAATACATAAATAGATTTTATAAGTTTAGAAACAAAACATCTCCTTGTGGAATTTGCTTTTTGATGCGATTTTGGCTAATTAGTCTGCATTCCTTTTTCGATTAGCCACACTCTGTACAAGACATAAAACTTAAGACTTGTTAAGACATTATCCCCAAAATCGACCTTTTTGATTTCTGGAAAGGAATTAATTCTCTTTCGAGCTGCCCAATCAAAATGTGTGTGCTGCTAGGCAGATCAAAATGTATAAAGGAAAGTCAACTGAACGACACAAAACTCTTGATCGCGACCTTCAGCTCGTCTTAACTGACAAAAAACCGTAAGCCTGGATTTTAAAATTATCCTGTAATTTCGATCGTCACGCGATGTTTGACATTCTAGTATTATTTCCTCTCATGATGACCTGACATGTACATGATTCTGGATAGTCAACCATGACAGTAATACCTGCACCGCTGCGCTTTAAGATATTATGAAATTATTGTTTCTTACCTTAATTTTTGTAAAGAATGCTAAGAAAAGTGCAAGTTAATTTCCTTTAAAAGGGTTCTTCCTAGAGAAATCCGTTCACATTGTACGTTTTGTCGTAACAGATCAAACTTAAAAATAAAGCGTATCAAAGTAATTTTGTTCATATTACAGCGCTGATCAGAATAATTTGAATCGCATCTTGCTTTGGATGTCCATGATGTAAATTTTAAAATCTTTCAAAAAAAAAAAAAAAAAAAAAAAAAATGTAAGCATCTTATTTGCTTTTACTTGACTATAAAAGTCTCGTGACTTTCAAAGAATCCAATAAGGTGCTATTTTTTTAACAATTTTGAAATTTGAATTTGTGTTTCGTGAAATAAGTGTAAGTTACGTTGTTTCACTTTTTAAATGAAACAGTTGTTTAAACACGAAACATTATATATTTGAGACATTTTTATTAATTATAATTAGTCTAAAATGGTTATTTTTCTATTTATAAGCTGTCGGTAGCCTAAATTCCAGGAAATTCTTATTTGCTGACTTATGTTTAAATCACTCCGAAAACAATCGGATTCTGTCTTTCGAAGCGGGAGAAAATTGTTGTTTTTCAAAGCATTTTCAGTTTGCATTAAGCATTTCTAAGATGAGTATGGAATTCATATATATATGCGGCTTAAGAGTTTGTCGCCGATTTTATTCCCCGTGCAGTGCGTGACGAATATTATGACAAAGCTAAGCCGGCAAAATTAAAAATACAAGATCACGTGCATTTAATAAATAAATTTAACATCTATATGTAATAGAATTCAGAAATATGTAACCGGCAAAAACCGGCAACGATGAGAAAACAAATAAAATATAAGAAAGATAATTATTTATTTCATGCGGCTTAAGGGTCTGTTTGTCGCGGATAATTTATTGGTTGCTTGCGTAACCGTACTAGCCAATGGGGTGAAGTTGCCAAGGCACAGGTTGCCGTTTCAATTGTGACGTAGACAATTTCCTGTAAAACTTGCCTTTATTAAGACCATCAATAAGTCTCAGGGCTTAAGCGTGTTGGCATTTTTTTACCTGAGCCTACATTTGGACACGGTCAACTTGTAGAGACATTAGGTTAATTGGAAAAGCCGGAGAGATGAAGAATTAGCAAACGCCTTAACTGGGAATCGAACCACGAACCTCTGGACTACCGGCCCAGTGTGCAGAATTATTACACCGCGAAGGCACGCTAGGAAAGTGGGAGAAATACCTTATAAACTTTATGTTGCCTGTTCAAGAGTTCGTGAAAGAACCGACATAAAATTAAAAACGATGGATGGTCCTCTACAAGGCGAGCTTAAAATGATGGAAAGATCTACACAAGAAATGTTGTGTACAAAGAGATCTTTGACATGTGAAGTTGCCACGGCACAGGGTTGCCGTTTCAATTGAGACGTAGACAATTTATTGTAAAACTTGCCTTTGCTAAGACCATCAATAAGTCTCAGGGGCCAAACGTTTAAGCCTGTTGGCATTTTTTTACCTGAGCCTGCATTTGGACACGGCCAACTTTATGTTGCCTGTTCCAAAGTTCGTGAAAGAGCGGACGTAAAATTAAAAATAATGGATGGTCCTCTGCAAGGTGAGCTTAAAAATGATGGAAAGATCTACACAAGAAGTGTTGCGTACAAAGAGAGCTTTGACATGTGAATTAACATTTTATTATTTAAATCACCTTTATTGATTGAGCTAGCGGTGGCTCTTAAGAAATGTACCGCCAGTGGTTTCCTTCATTACACTCTACTTTAAGCAATTAAGCAAGTAGAAGGGGGAAACCCCGTGGGGCAGTAAGCGAAGGAGCGTCCTCGCCGCCTGCCCTGGATAATTCAGTTTGAATTAGCATCATTTTAATTACAGTCTACAATATCTAGAGCAAATAACTGCTTGTGTACTTCTAAAATTTGGGAATAAAACAGTTTTTTCCCTCTAAATTGCCGAATAAAAATATACGAAATAATTCATTTTGAGGATTATCTGTGCACCTTTATCTCCTCAACGAACGATGTCAAGAAATAATATTCTAACACCTTTGATCTTTAAACTAGTACTTTCAAAGTTTGGATATTGTGTCGCAAATAACGATTCCGATATTGTATTCTGACCTGTATTCATTTGATATTAATTAGATATTATATTGCATAAGTACTTTTTAAGAAGCTTTTGCTATGAATTTTAGATCTGAAGGTTTGAATCTCCGGAAAAAAATATTTAGATGCTATACTTATGAAACGCAATTTAAAAACATATGTCAGTTGCCGTTCGCTCAAAATCTTTGGAGATTTGCTATTTCACTGCAACTGAGGCCACTTACGTTTTCTTTTCCAATCTACCATCAATGAGAGCGAATAATCGGGATTCAGTGTATTACATAAGTCTGTCAAGTTCCATCCAAAAGAGAAATACAAAAGCATGTAGCATTTTAAAGTCAAATGGCAGCTTTTTAGTTAATTGATGCTGTAGGTTTTAAATACCAGAACTATATGGATGAAAACAAAGCCTTTTTTTCACATTTCTTTCTCTATTAATTTAAAAGTAATCTAATTCGAATATTTTTTTAATCATTTTTTAGGTCATAGGAAGATGCCAGAAGTACGAGTAGAAAGCAGTAAGGTAAAGGATGTTTTTTTTTTTAAACATTTTATAATTTTATTTCCGTGCAATTAGAAATACGATATTGGAGCTAGATGATAAAACTTCTATCTCCCCTCATGTGAAAGAGGCAGTGTTATTATCAGAATAGGCCTGAGATTCCGATTTAATAAAATTGAAGATAATGCTATGGAAAATATTGATTAGCTATATCACATAAGATCTTTCAGCTTTTATTCCAGCTTACGATATAAAATTGTAAGTGTAACAGAATGAGTTATTTAATGACAGTATGCTTCTTATAAACATTTTCATATTTCTCCCAAGCAGTATAATTCAAAATAATATAATCATATTATCGCATAAAATACTTTCTGTTTGGATTCAGGGGAACCGAAATGTTACAAAGTCGCCCAACTGGTGAACGTTTAGTGAATCTGTAGGGTTTATATTTATTTTAACTAACATTTATTTTAAGTTTAAACTATCTTTCCTGTCAAGCCTTACTTTCCCCTGGAACTGCCAATGCCAGAGTATGTAAATTTTAGTTGAACGCGCAAGGATTCAAATTATCAGCGGAAGTATTCTGAGTTAAATAGAAAGGAAACGAGTTCGAGGTGTGCTGTTCGTACTTCACGAGCGCGGAGGTAGTTAGCCAGAAATTGAAGAACCCCGCGTTTCGGCCTGTGTGCTTGCCTTGAAGAATTGTTAATCGTTCAACGTGATCTTCAAGTTTGCTGAATTAGCAGCGGTATTGTAAAACGCGGTGAGGTTAGTTACTTTTAGAGAGCCTCGTAGTTAGAGTCTTGTCATTAGTTCTTTTCAGGTTCTTATTTTTATTTGACCGCCGAGTTGGCGTAGTTTGTGAGCGTCAAGAGCACGCACTTGTAAATTATTACGTTGAATAAAAAGGGGCTTAAACCCTTAGCAAGACTCTGTCATTTATCTAGTTTCAACAGTCACCTCTTGGTTGCGTGCAAGTTGGAGGCGCGCAACTCTACAAATCTTACGGCCGTACCGAAAAGGCCCAGATTGGGATTCCGGACGAAATATGGATGTTTTTAAATGTATACTATCTGTGCGGCATGGGGACACTTTAAATAAGCGGTAAGCTGAAAGTCCTCTCGATGAGTTGAACTGATTTTGCTCAAGTTAATTACTTTGGTCTTAAAAGCGTAATAATAATATATTACTGTTATAAAAATGCTATAATTTTACTGGAGATCCTCGGACCCGTCCCCCCGGATGATCCCTCTCAAAATTGGGGGCGCAGCTGAGCTAAAGTCGTGCTGTCACCTAGACGCTCAAGGCTCTTTGCCAACGACAGGTGCATTTGTCTCTTGACAAGCCCACGATGAATGTCATGGACTTGTGCTCCCCATTGTTAAACAAATGAGACTGGTATCAACAAAACTTCGCACCATGACCACATGACGTTATACGAAATGGAACATTGACCACATGACGTTATACGAAATGGAACATTAATGTTCCATTTCGTATAACGTTATGTGTGGGATTCAACATTAGTGTTATTCAGAGGCCAATATTTAAGAGTAAAGAAGCCATCTTAGGACAACACACTTTATTTACACGAATAATGAATAAAAGGAACACACAGCAAATCATACTGACCATCACACAACAAATAACATCTCACCATCTCCATACGCTCGAAGCTCGAATGACGGATGTGTCGGGAGAAGAGACAGCTGCGCCATCATAATTAATATGCATGCGCATAAGAATAAACGTTCGCTCGCTTCTACCCAACAATTAGTTTGATTTTTGAGATTTTATTCATTTAATTTTAAGAATTTTTTCAAGTGGGTTAAACTGATCTCGTGCTTTTGTAAAGTCCCGTTTGCTAACGGGACTTTACAAAAGTATTATCATTATTCATTATTATCTCAAGAGAATTATCAAGAGATTATATTATCATTATTCATTATTATCTATATCTTATTATTATTATTATTATTATTATCTCAAGAGTATTATCATTATTAGATTTTTTTCTTTTAAGCAAATCCCATTTCAAATATTTCTGATGATATTCGTAATTTATAATCAATATATCTCCGTTTTATCAGGTCTTCAAAATTTACAATCACTCATGACTCATCGAACAGTTCTTGAGGATAGGAATGCTTTTCTAATTCCGAATGAATCTGATTAGTAGTAATATTGTCACTTAGTTTCCTCGATGAGAATGACTCATTTTCAGTAATTGCCCTGACCAAGTTTTGCAATTGAATTTTAATTCAAATCGGATAGAGTTTTTTTTTTTTTTTTTTTTTTTTTTTTAGTAGCGACTTTTTCAGATTCGACATCGGATCGACATTCTCAGATTTTGTAAACTTTCTCCGTTTTACTTATTTATTTTACACTAAAATTTAAAAATAACAGTATGTTAATTCATATGATAGTCCAACATATTAATAATATTACACTTTTAACCCTTTAACTGTCGAGTTATTTTGATGATTTGGGTACACAAATTGTGTCAAGTTTTTTTATTGGAAAAATCAAATGTTTAGTACAAAATGAAATATACTTAAGTAGTTAAAAATTGATATTTTGAAGTACATGGGTAAAATTTTTTAAGTTTTGTATCCACTGCGTATTTGCTTGAGGCGGCTGCCACTACAACATGGCAGTTGTAAAGTTCGCTTCTAGTGGAGCATTATTTTCTAAAAATGAAAGAAAATTAATTATTTTCTAAAAAATAAATAAATAAAATAAAAGTGAATACGTATTAGTAGTTCAGTAATTCCGTCTTGTGTGGTACAACTGGAAACACTTTTCCAAGCACAAACCAACTCCACAATCTCTACACCAGAACCGTGTTTCCTTCCTTATCTTTTTCGAATTTTTATCCTTTTTCGAACAACACACTTTGCAGTCTTGTAGGCTCACGTTTCCCAGGAGTAGGAGGAATATGGGAAATAAAATGTCGTTCAGTAAGACGGGCCGGGTTATCTATTGTAGGTGGTCTGCCAACATTCTTTTGTCCAGAAGCTGCATCATCATATTTATTTAAAAGCTCTTCTACAACTTGGATTCGAAATTCTAAAAATGCAATACGTTTCCCAACTACATTTTTATAGAGTAAATATGAGTTCCAAAATACCTTGTCTAGTTAAATGTAAAAATATCTTTTTATAATATTTTTTCTGACGTTTTCGGATTGTTGGATGAAAGGATATTTCCTAATCACAGCGATCTACACCATAGTTAGACTGTAGTCAGAAACAATCTTCGGCTTGAGTATATCTTAAAAAAAAAAAAAAAAAAAAAAAAAAAAAAAAAAAAAAAAATTGAGGCTGACCATGGAAATATCATGAATACTGCACATCAGACACACATCTTTCATCTTCGATTGAAGAATCTAAATCATCTATATAACGTTTCAAAGAACTGGACGCCATTTTACAACAAAAAGATACCGTGCACGTTGAACTAAAGAACTTATAACCTCTGAAATCTTCAGTAAAGTGCTGTCATCTATTGAATTGAGCGCACATTAACTTTTCCCGAGATACTGTCGGGTTTGACAAAGAAATGAAGCCGAAATAAACGTCTCCCGATATATATTCGGGTATAACAATACGATACACTCAAAAGAAAAAAATTACCCCGAGTAATACTCGGGCGTGACATTTTCGAACACCAGTGCTGTGCCCGAGTTTAACTCGGGCATGACAGTTAAAAGGTTAAAGTCAAATAATTTACTTTAGCAAAATCTAACTATCTTTATTATAACGTTAAACAACAAAAAAATCTTAAAACTAATATTTCACAAAACTCGAATGAGGAAAAAGTTAGTTGCTGAATATTTTGTTAAAGATATGAATAAATATTTCTTAAACTGGAAACAAGGAAGCAAAATAAAATGCCAGTTTTTGTGAAATTTATGAAGTGCATAAAGCTTTAAGATAGGTGAAACTAAAAGCCGCTTCTAGTAAGTTAAAAGAAAGTCGGTTGATTTAAAAGTGATTTTAATTTCGGGGAGTTCAAAAGCTGAATGAAACTTGAGAGTAAGTTTTATGGGCCTCAAGTTCAGCTTTTTGTTCGTAGACATTTAACCACTTTCAAATTTCCAAACTAAGTAAATCAAAAATTGTTGAATCAGTACGGGGGGAGGTTTTGGTTTATTGAGATTATGGCATACTGCATTAGAGCTATCTGTCTAATGGGAAGGGATGCCTTCGTGGAGGAATTTCTAAAGGAAACTGGCTCGTACAATTCCGTACAAAGTTGCCGCTGCTCGCTGCGAAATCATTGAGTTTGTTAATCAAAAATTCGTTAGAGTTTTACAAACTATGAAATCTATATATATAAAAGGAAAAGTCTCTATCTCTCTGTGTGCTTTCGTTCATGCTGCACGTAAGCTAATTGACCCAGGGTTATGAAATTTGATACATAGGTGCATCTAGACAAGAGCCAGTGCACTTTAAAGCGGGTTTTTTCAAAATTCGAATGAGATTTTTTTATTTTATGTTTTTTGATGAAATAGCTTTAAACAGATAAATCGACACACAGCCATTGTTGCCGATATCGGAACTGTTGTCACTTGGAAAAATAGAGCGATAATTCATTGCAGTTTTTAAATTTAAGGCTTCTCTTGGACACTGGACGTTTGTCGAGAGAAGGAAACGGGAAGTTGGTTAATTTATTTATTAGAATAATTAATATTTGTATTAAGGGATATTGTTTATTTCTTTGTAATTTTTTACATGTAATACATCTTTATTGAAAGTGTTTTTTGATAAAGTTGTTCTGCAGAGTAAACTTCTGTGCAGTTTTTAAATTTAATGTTTGGTGTTCCCTTTATGCATTTTTCGACACATTTAAAAGCCAGACGAAGGCTAGCAGATAATAAAACAAATTCAAAATTCAAAATTCGAGCTTCCAGTTTCCCATGGTCGGATGGAGGACTACGTTATTCAAAATCGGATGGCTGTAAGTACCGTTGTTTTTTCGCAGTACCAGAAACATATATACATTTATGGAGATTCTTCATTATGGAATTTCTATAAATATAAAACACAGGGCGATCATATTTGGTGGCAACAGTTGGAAAAAGATACGACGCATTTAAGCGTTTCGACGTAAAATGCCGTTTCGTGACCAACCTCCTTTTTGTGCTAAAAACATAATAATAATAAATTAACTGTTGCACTTTTAGTGATTCCGTATATATTTAATTCTGAGAACACTTTTAAGCAATTCTTTACGAGCATTTTTAAAAAATTACTTTTAAGTGGTACTGATTACGGAGCATGATATGTCAAAGATATCTAACCATCAGTGTCTTTATTAACGAGACAGTAAATCTAAAATATTATTAATCGATAAGAGACGTTCATTAATATAAAAATAGCAAATCGCATAATAAGCTAGTTTAGCATAGAATAATTTTCTATTCTTTTTCAGGTTTGAAACGCAAAGCTTTCAAGATGTTTATATACTTCTGTAAACAACAAAAACTTCAAAATGAAAAATGATTGAAATAAATATGTAAAATTCTTTACTCTATCTCCTC
This sequence comes from Stegodyphus dumicola, assembly GCF_044657685.1. Classification (NCBI taxonomy): domain Eukaryota; kingdom Metazoa; phylum Arthropoda; class Arachnida; order Araneae; family Eresidae; genus Stegodyphus; species Stegodyphus dumicola. Next base: position 1,883,955 of record NC_140768.1, read on the forward strand.
TTTTTAACAATTGAAACAAAAAATTGTGTAAACATTAATCCTTATCTTGCATTAACAAACAATTTTACGTTTAATGGAACATACTTGAAGAACAGAAACGAAATTTCTGAATAGGTCAATGTAAATATACTACAAGCTACCAGATTAATCTTCATACGGGAATTTTCAAGTTAATATTTTTACTGGAGAAGTGCTGCGGCAGAGTACCAGTTAGCATACTGATAGCCGTGATTCAACAGCGAGCGGTAAAAGCTACTGAATACTAGTAGTTCGATCTGGGGTTCGAGTGCTGGCTGCATGGGCCTTTTCGTGGATTTCCCATGTGTAAAGTGGGTACGAGCCAGTTTCCCTTAAAACGACATTCACGGGCCATCCTTCTGTTTCCGCGTAGTGCCTAATGGCGAAGCATGTTAAATAAATTTAAAAAAATCTGTGATTAACATTTCTTGGCTCAGGGTACTGCTAGTCGTGATCAGAGAAAACGTATTTTAAACTGAAACTTCGGACGTAAATTCATGTGGTTCTATGAGCATTTATAATGTAACAATCAGCAATTAGAATCGTACAACATGTGGATTTTTGTCGCTTAAAAGACAGATTTAAACAGAACAGAATCGATTTTGAAGTCTTAATAGTTTGACATTATTTGAGCCGTGAATGACATATATGTTATTCTGTTTGATGTCAAAAAGCGATTTAAAAATATATCGAACATTAGGAACTCAGTTATCTGAATTCTTAATATGCAAAGAAAATAGATTGACATTATTTGAATATGCCGTGAATAAAATACAAGTCATGCTGTTTGATGTCAAAAAGTGATTTTAAAAAGAGTGCTTAAAATTAAGAACTCAGTTAGTAGGATATGTAAGTTTTTATGAATACAAAAAAGTTTGCAAAATGCCCGCATAAAGAACCATCTATGTCCCTCCAATCCAAAATTAAAAAAATTTTCCCGTCAACTCCCAGTTGTTCCGCCAATTAAACATTTTTAAAAATACCCAGAGTTACGAATAATTTTCTTTAAATTAATTTTTAACTATCTAAATACAAACTGATGTTTCAGGTCTTAAACCGCCACCATAAACGTCATGCACATTAATTTTTTTTAGTTAACTACAATTAACGAATGCCAACCAACCGAGATAGTAGTTAGTGACTCTGACTGTTGTACCGAATAGCCTTGGTTTAAATCCAGAAGGCATGGATTTTTGTAAATGTATAGTGTCTGCGCGGCATGGGGTCACTCTAAATATACGGTGAACCTAAGGTACTACAGAGTACTTTTGTCCTACCACTAATCTACCTAGAGGTAAGGAGGGCCTAGGTGTAGACCAGCTACCTACCTAGGGGAGGCTTTCCCTACCACCAACCTATTACTTACCTAGCGGTGAGATATTTCTCGACACGTACGTGGTTAAAATTACTTAACAAAATAAAATGCCTTTAGAAGGAATACTGTACGAACTGTTATCGTGCTTAATACATCTGTGACACCAACAGCTTACATGTCGTTTATCCCAGAGTGCTATAAACTAGATGTTCTGTATGTTAGAAACCAGTACATTCATATTTTACTTCTAACATCTATGTAAAAATTATACCTATTTCAAAATTCGGTTTGGTTTTCTAAATTTAATATTTAAACATAATTTTACTGTTTGGACCATCGAGTATAGCGCAACAAATCGACAGAAATTGTAACTTCATTTCTCAAATTTTGGTTCATTTTTGTAAATCGCTCGGTTAGACTATTCGACATTTACGATTACAAAATTTTATTGTCTACAAAGTTTCAAAATCTTCATAGATTAAGAAACCAAGCTTTTCGTCTTCTTTTGAAACAAAATAAAAATATTAATTCAGCAGTTTTCTAGATATTTTTTTTTTAAATGTGTTGCAGTCTGCGGGCGGAAAAAAAAAAGAATCTCCCGTGAAAATGTCTCGTGGATATTTATCATATAGTTAATGCGATTAAATAACTATTACACAGTTCATCTACAATTTTAATCACGAATAGTCAAAGCGTGGCGAATTAGGAGGTGCGACAGAGAAAATTAGTGTTAGTGAAGAGCAGGTGCAGATCTGGATGAACGAAGACAATTGAGTTCCTATCATACTCTCTCGAGATGGCAACGAAATAATCCGACATGTACTGGAAAAGGCTGGTGAGGAGGAAGAAGAGGACGAAGACAACACACAGGATAATAAAGATATATGGAAAGAAATTGGCAAAGCATTCCACACTTTTCGTAAGATTTGCGGAGCGATGTTATGAAAACCTCATGGCATGCGCAGATAATTTTTAAATCTCCGACAGTCTCGTTAACATGTACGCATTCAAAGTTGGGGAAAAATATATTGTTACGAAACGTACAGGCGCGGTGAGATATATTCCCCGCAAAACAGTTTTAGGGTTGCCATAAAATAGCAAGAAGGTCAGGGTTGCCACATTTGGCGAGAAATCGCCCATTTGGCGATATACCATGCACGGTTGGAGAATCTTCTGGAACGAATTCTTACCGGTTTAGCCCAGAATGTTCTCGAACACAAGCCGAAAGCTATATAAACCCTGCTGGTCCGCAGTCAGTGTCTCAGAGTGTGTCTCGTCTAGCGAGTCAATCCCTGCGGAGTCGATCGAGTTCACAGCCGGGCAGCGAGTGCCGAGTGCACCGAAGGAGTCTGTTAGTGTATCGCGGTTAGTGCATCGTCGAGAGAGCGTGTTGAGCTCCGGGAACGACTGAACCGAAGAGTCGGGAGCTGTGCTCGTGTGTCGTCGAGTGCATCGCGAGTTGTAGCGTGGAGAGTCTCGAGAGTACGGGGAGTTCCAAGAACGACCAAGCAGAGTCGGGAGCTGTACTCCGGAAAGCAGAGTCGGGGGATTTGCAGAAAGCTGTCTCCACCGTTGCCTGACAGTGTGAAGGCTGTGTCGCTGATTGTTCCAACGTGTTTATAGCAGATCTTCGACGACTGTAAAAGTGTTTTGGAGCTGTCCTGATTAATATTGATAAATAAAGTGTGTTTCGATACTTCATCCAGTGTCGTCATTATTCACTCCAAATCTACAAACTCCGTACGAAAGTGAAGGAAGAAAATGACGTAACAACTGGTGTCAGAAAAGAAAAACGCAACAATATTTTAAGGTCCGACTTTAGCGACTTTCTGGAACCATTCGTTTTTACGTGCAACGATTTCCCAAGTAAAACGGCGTCCGAAACATAACACATTAAAACATAATTAAAAGATTATAATTTTTTAATCTCAATAAACTGCATTTTAAATTAAAATAAAACAAGGAAATAATATAAAAACAGAAATGCGTGTAATTTAATCTGCGGAGTACAAAAAGGAAATATCGACTTACCTTACTTAGAAATTTCTGTGTCTTCGATGTGTGGAAATCCCTCAACGGCACGCAAACACCGTTTAAATTACCTGAACTTGAACATAAATAACTATATACATAAATTCGCAAAAGTAAAGAATCAAAATTATCCTCCGTAGTGCAGGACTGTCGGAGGCATTTCTTTAGAAAACCCCCTTTTTTTTACACCCCACATACCTTTGATAGTGTCGACGGTGTAAAGACATACTTCCTAAGCCCTGAACTATAAACAATCAAAATCACTGAGATCACGCATCACAAGCAACCACGTCATAATAGGGTTTGCAAACATACACCGTAAAACACTCAGGTTATCATAAATTAAATAACAACTTTGCGATAAATAGAACAACTAGGCGTTAATTCAAGGGGTATCCCAAAATATAGACTACCCTCGATACGTCACCACACTTAAAAATTCGCAAATTTCATGTGATAAAGTTATAAGGTATTTCTCCCGCTTTTTTAGCATACCTTCGCGGTGTAGTGGTCAGTACACTCGGCGCGTATTCGAGAGGTCCGTGGTTCGAGTCCCGGCGACGGCATTGCTCATTTTTTTACGTTTCAACTTCGAAATAACTTAATGTCCCTACAGTGGCGCCCGAACTAAAAACGGTGGTGGAATTCTCCACAATCAGGATTTGGCGGCTAGGTCCCCTAATCCCTAGTCTCCCTTTAAAAGGGAGAGTATATAAGGTATTTTTCTCGCCTTTTTAGCATGCCTTCGTGGTGTAGTGGTCAGCACACTCGGCGCGTATTCGAGAGGTGCGAGGTTCGAGTCCCGACGAGGGCATTGTTCATTTTTCTCGTCTCCTGCTTCAAAAGCTCCTGCTACAAAGTGTACCATAATCAAACTGATTCATTTTTCTGAAATATAAAAATGAGCATGTTTTTATTTAAAATCATTTGTACGATTTTCGACATTTTTAGCATTAAAAATTAATTTCGACATTATTAATTTAATAATGGCCGATATATCGAAAAATGAGACCAATGAATTTTGTATGTTGCAGTATCTACGGATTTGTATGCTGCAGTGAAAAGCTTAAGTTCTTAAAAGCATATATTCAATTATCGGAAAAAAAACTTACTTGGAATGGGTGAGGTTTCATTGCTGCCGGGTAAAAGAGATTCTACCGTAGTTTTAACATTACACTAACTGGTAAGATATTTTCATTTCTACGTTCTTGTATCTTGAATCTCCCCCGCTGTTACTTCTTGTACACTGCTAACTTCATGCTGCTGTCTGCTACAACCTGCAAGTCATCGACTTCGCCCCTTTCGGCCCACCAGCGGCCGAGCGATAATGTTGGCGAACACTGGTAGTTCGGTTCGAGATTCGAATCTCGGCGAACGCTCCGATTGCATGGGTGTTTTCATGGTTTCCTCCATGTCTAATTTGTATATGAGTCAGTTTTTCCTACAAAGTCTTCCACGAAGGCATCCCTCCCTTTACGCAGATAGCCCTCGTGTGCTTTGCCGTAATCAAATAAATCAACCCGGTTTGTTACTGTTCATGGTCTGTCTTCCTACTTCTAATGATCTTCAGAATCGTCAGGAACCGATTATGTAGTTGTTGTTACTTATGCTCACTTGTCTGACAGTAACACCAACCCAAGCCAACGAAATTCCCCTTGGCAAGGACCGCAAGATACGCCTGTCGTTGGCAACAGCCTTGAACACCTTACAGGTAACAGTGCAATTTAGCTCAGTTCCGCCCCCCCCCAAATTTTGATGGAGAGCACTTCAGGGGGGGACGTATCCGAGGATCTCCCACCCCTCTTTCCCTACCACCAACCTCTCGAGAGGACGTTCGGCTCGTCGCATATTTAAAGACCTCATACCGCATGGACACTATACATTTACAAACATCTATGCCTATTCTGAGATTCGAACCTTGATCCTTCGGCAAGGCAGTCAGCGATGCTAACTAACTACTATACCGGTTGGGCGACGGAACCGATTATTTAAAGTTCTTCCCTGTCAGAGCCCACGGACCCAAATTTCAAGAACAAATCAAGTAGTAAGATAAAAACAAGCACTAAGTGGATGAATCCATTTTTAAAGTTTAGGAAAGCTCGCATTTTTTAACATCTCGAGGAAGGGAAAAATTACACGAATACTAAATTTTCAGAGCCTTGTGCTAAAAAGAAATAACAAATAAATACACAAATCAATAGGGTATTATAAAAATTTGGAATCTTTTAAGTAACAATCAACATTACAAAATAAAAAAAAGTATGTGTGAGGGTATATTTTTACTACATTTAAATTCAAAAAAAAAAAATTTTAAAACTTTCTTGGGATATAATATTGCGTTAATGAATTTTAAACAATTTTATGTCAAACAGACATTTCATTGAAACAATAAATGCAACTTTTTGCTTGTTCATTCTTTTATTCATGACATTACATCAGCACCATACGGCGCTTTAATACAATAATACATTCCATCGTATGTATAAAATGCCCAGATTTTGACAATTCAGTTTTATTTCCTTTGGAAATGTAAATATTGCAGAATTCGGAATGGATAAAAAAATAATTTCACAAAAATAGACTTTCCGATGACGCGTTCTTTATGAAACAAGTTGCATGATTATAGGCACTTTTTGATGTATAAAAAAACTAAACACATCATTTAAAAAATATCCTGATTTAATTTTATAAATTTTCCAATATTCGGCTTGATATGTCATGTCAATAAAGTGCTCATTTCATCAAAACAGGTTTTCTTTCACATCATTCTTCGAGCCTTACGTATTAACTGCAGTCCAACGATACAATGTCCGACGTACAAAAGTTAGGCAATAATATAAGTTCTAAGCCATCCAACATGAACTCTTTACAAAACTTGGTCCACACTTGTTTTGCTTAAATGACATCTATATCCCCAAAATTTACATATAACTTCATATCGTACACTTGCATTTTTCTAAAAATCTATAACGCTAATTCTTTCCTTAAAATACTCGCTTAGCTGCTCATTTATTCGAGAAAAATAAGTATTGGTCTTCACAGTACCGTTCCAGAAAAGTGTAGAAGGAAACATTATACTGATAACTATCACAGTTGAAAAAACACTGGTATTTTCACTAAATAATGCTAGCGCCAATGCACAACAGACATTGCACAGAAGCGTATGAAGAAACAAATGTAAGTAAATGAACGTTACTTTCGTGCAACATTACAGCGTTAATACCCACAAAAATGTAAGTATAAATAGAATCTAACCCATAATGTTAAAATGTTTTAAAATATTCTTTAAAAACTGATATATTTAAAAGGCAATTGTGAGGCTTCCATTGTTCGAAGGTTTGTAGATTTGCAAATACTCATATCTCATTAAATCTACAGAAATTTATGCTTAGTAAATATTTAAATAGCCATGATATAAGCCATTAATAATTCTTTTCAGGTAGACATCGGGCTTTTTCAGGTAAATTTTTTCTTTTAACTTTAATTTTTTTCTTTTTCAAGTAATTCAGGTAATTTTTTCTTCAAGTAAATTTTTTCTTTTAACTTTCTTTAATTTTTTTCTTTTTCAGGTAATTTTTTTCTTTTCAGGTAAACACTGGGCTATTAACACAACACTAAAAAACGAGAATATGCAAGATTGAAACATGAGTTTTCTGCATAATAATTCAATCGAGAGAGGGGAGGATAATTTAATTAAATATTAATTTAAAATTGGAATGCTAAAATGAATTCAGAAAGTAGGATTCCTGCTCCTTACAAAAATTTTGGTTATAATCTAATATTTTTTTTAAATTATTTTTAAAGCCATTAAAATTTTTAAAAAACTACTTTGATCTTCACGAGTACAAAGGTGATTTAAGTAGACCTATTCCACAAACCGGGAATTAATTTGTTTTCAGTGATATGTTGATTTGAGGAATGAAAGCGATATCCATTGTGCATTGTTTAAAAGTTTCGAGAGACAACACCAGTATGAAGAACGTTTTTTTCTGTATTCAAGACAAGAAAAGACTGTGGTGAATCAAGAAGGCAATGGTGAGGCAGGCCATGCCGCTGAGGTCTCCCAAAGCTGTCAAAAGGGGAATGGCAGAGTTGTCTGGGTCTATCTTGAACCTCCAGAGTATCTGGATGAGACACTGGGCTATATATAATAGCAAAGCTATCTGAAAATAAAAATAAGTATACACCTCTCAGATTACAGGAATACCCACAATATACATGCAATCAACTTTTTACTTCTTTGTATGAAGTATTGTAATAGCGAAAAATTTCCGGTATCCTATTTCAACGGAAATATCCATTTTGATCGTTCTCGAATCTATATGGACGATTTCTTTGGCGTAACATCTGCACGCACGGATAGAACGGACTCCTTTCCAAAACGGACTGTAAAATGGATTTAGAATGGATTCAAACGCGATTTTTTCCTTGACGAACGTATCTCGCATAGCTCAAAAACTAATAACCGTAAAACGTTGAAATTTTTTATACATAACTGCTATAACATCTAGTTGTGCACCTCCCTTTTTCATTGCAATCGGCAGCACCAAACGTATATATCAACCCAGTCATTATTTTCGCAATCGTTGGTAGCGGTCATATACTTCCAATTACAAAAAGGTTTTAAATGATGAAAATATTTATGTTTTAAGAATGCCAAATAAAAAAAAAAAAAAAAAAGACCAAATAGCGAAATTTAACTTTAATGCGATCTCCCGGTTCCTATACTTATATTTAGGAAAGTTTTATAGTCATTATGAAAAAAATGAAATTACAAGAAGTTTAACTGCCCTACAACAAAAATTGGTGGGATATTTAATTGCAAAATTTCCAATTTTTTTTTTTTTTTCCCATTTTTGACTTGCCCCACGGGATTGGTTCATTAAGTTAGAATAATTCGAGGAAATAAGTTGAAATGAAGTGCAACAAAAAAAATGTCTATAATTTAATAGGCCGTGCAAGGAAGGCATGTGGTCCATATCAGACATTTTAATGAGAGAAAATGAAATATATATTTTATAAGCCTAATATTGTATGACACGTGTAGAAAACGTATCTAGAGACCCTTAATCTATTACAGTACATAGTCCGTAATCCGGACATCCATTATCCGGAATGATCCATAATCCGGATCTCAAAGCCACAAACTTACGCATGCGCGTAAAGCGTTTACCCATGCGCGCTTCCGATAGTGAAGAAAGTGACAGAGAGGTTATTGAAAATGAAAAAACATTCGATTGACAAGTTAGTCGGTATTCTCGACACAACAATTACAGGACTTGAACAGTGGAAATTTTAACTGAACAAGAAATTATGTCTGTTTATATAATTAAAGAGAAAGTATTAGTAACGAAGCAACTTAAACAACTTACAAATGAAAGAAATGTTTAATAAAGTAAACATTTCTTTCATTTTAAATATTAAGCTTTTTTTTTTTGTAAATTTTGATACCCTTTAGATCATAATTGCTCTTTACTTCATTATATTATAGTTTCATATTTTTAATTGTATAATTTCTGCATGTCATCTTACTAGATTTAAATTTATAATCTATAATCCAAAAAAACCTCTAATTCGGAATCGCCAAAGTCCCGACGAGTCCAGATTACGGACTTTGTACTGTAATAATAACATATAAGCAGCTAAATTTTAAACTGTCAGGCGCACTGTCAGCGGTCTAGGTGACTGACCACTTCTAAATTCCTCAGTATCCGCTACTTGTAACATCTAACACACAATTTGCACTCGGATATCAATTTCTAAAAGTCTCGTAATTAGTTTAATTAATCAAGCATTTTTAATTATGCTGTATATTACTGAAAATGGCCAAGCGTACCTGTATGAATGCTGAGATGAGGTAGATGGGCAGAAATGTGGCCGTGAGCACCGTGTTCCCTCCTTTGATTAGCGTGATGCCGTAGCCAAATAACAGATGGCCTGGAATGACCATGAGCATCAAAATCCGTGCTGTTCTTGCGTGGGCAGCTGCAACAAAAGGCACATAATTAAACTCTGCGTCACATACTTTAAGTTAAAAAAAAAACGAGAACGAATTGAGAATGAATGAAACATCCTAGCGAAAAGCTATTTGTTTGCTTAAATGTGCAACCGTCACCGTCATCGGGCATTCATCGACCAACCGTCATTGGGCATTTAGTTGTTTCATCACTGAGAACATTGCCCATATCCGAAAAAAGAAAATGGAAGCTCTATGTAATATTTTGTTATTTAATAAATAACTATATTTATTATTGAAGTGCCAATGTCATATTTGTATGATGTAATCGTTGCTCGGCAACGTAAGAAATTGTTTAAAATTAGTATTCTGAAGTTTGACCAGCTAGTAGATGTGTAAAAATTTTGCCACTTAAGAATTGTATACAAGTTATCCATCTCCATAAACTAAAAATTTATGTTTTACTAAGAAGATTATCTGTTTTGTCAATTACTGCAAAATACATTACATCTATTTCAATTTCAAAAGAGAGCCCCAGGTGATGGATCCAGAGGTTTCTCACCCTCTTCTTCACCTACGATCAAGCTTTTCGACTAGCGAGTATTTTTAAGTGCCACCATGCCGCACAGACACCGTACACTTTCAAACATGTAGCAATGCAATCCGAGCCCAACCGATGCGGCAGGTAGCATTGTTATGAGACTTGATCCCCCCCTTCAAAGTATAGGAATACTTTTATATATCCTTTTCAGAAATGTTCTTCTCTAGACATACTTTTATTTATTATTTTTTAGAAATATCCTTCAACTTTTGTTTGAATAAAAGCATGTTTGAATACCATCCTTTTGAAAATCAGTATGTTTAAAAAAAAAAAACTAAAGTGACTATTTTACTTGTGTAAGATTTTACTAATAAACAGTATAAAATTCTAATACGGTATTATTATCTTGGTATAAAATACACTTTTGCAGTTATAATTTTGAAATTTTAGACTGAAAAAAAAATATTTTTTCTTTCCTTTTTTTTGTAATAACCTTAATGTTTACATTAATTTTTATAATTTAATTACTGCACACATTAATACATTGATAGTTTATACTGCAATTCATTAAAATGATTAATAAAAATGAAGGCTTTTGCTTCACGACTTTTTTTTTTAATAGAATTAGAAAGAAGTTTTCTTCCATATATGCAAATACAGTACAAAGTCCGTAATCCGGACGTCCATTATCCGGAATGATCTATAATCCGGACCTCAAAGATAATCTGGACTCGTACGCTTTACGCATGCGCGTGTTGAAAGAAATGTTTAATAAAGTAAACAAATAAATATTAAGCTTTTTTTTTGTAAAATTTGATACCCTTTATATCATAATCGCTCTTTATTTCATAAATTATGGTTTCATATTTTTAATTATATAATTTCTGCATGCCATCTTACCAGATTTAAATTGATGATCTATAATCCAGAAAAGCCCTTGATCCGGAATCGCCAAAGTCCCGACGAGTCCGGATTACAGACTTTGTACTGTATACATAAACATAATGAAGTTCTGATTTTTTGCATACACTTCAAAATAAAAGGTGGAAATAAATGGGTAAAATTAATTCAACACTAAGCCTAGTAAACGGACGCAAGAAAAGAAACAAATTTATAAGAGCTTTAGAAGAATAATGACAGCATTTAATTAGCATTTAATTCCTCGTTATTAAGGCTATACTAACATTTGCCAAAAAATGCGGTGAATGGGGAAACACACAAGGAAGACCCATCTGGTGGACGAGAGCCAGGCTTTTCACTATTTCGGTGGAAATAAGTGGATATTCGACTAGCTTGGACGGCTACCAGGTTGCCAGCAACACCTGCAGAGAGTATAAAAAATATTTAGCTACAATTAAAAATGCAATTCAGATTTTATAGTTTGACGGCCTCATCTGTGACCATGAGCACAAACACGCATGCGCCACTCGGACCGAATTATTGTCAAAATAAGGTAGAAGGTTGGGTATTTTTGTTCCCTCGAGGATACAAATTATCTTTTTCCGAAGGTCTTCACGTGACCTTTCAACGTCGCAGCAAGTAACAACGCCCCTTTTGGACGAGTCCATGTGTTTTGGCAGAATGCCAGCGAAGGTTGCGTTTGAGACGGTTGAACTATAGCTATGAATAGAATGGAATTCAGAAAAACTCTCCCAGCGTTGAGACACCGTTAATCACTTTATAATCATAAAATTTATAGCATAAAAATCATGATTCTATAAAGGGCTTAATTTTTTTTTATAATTAGAACAACCTTATGCTACCTTTTTATAATTAGAATAACCTATGAAATACCTTGCGGGCACCCTACAAAAAGCCATCAGAACAAACAAACAAAAATAAATATATAAACTAATAAATAAATAAAATTAAATAAATGTAAACAGGAAAATAAAAACATTAATATATTAAATTAGTAATAAATTAAAATAGTGAATTTAAAAAATAAAATAACCAAACAATGATGAAATTAATTTTAGCAAGGATAAAGAAAACATTTGGAACTATGTTCTCTGCTATCAGCTAAAATTATTTCTTTATTTTAGTCTCTAAACCATTTAAAACATTCTTGACCATGGAGCTCACAAATATTCTTCTTCCTGAAGGGAAAACATTTCGAGGTAGGGAATTTTTTCTGCAACTTCTCTCTCTGGTAGAGGGAGAAGTTTATCCAGGTAACACATTTTGAAGATGTTTTACATGTAAAATAGTATATTCTTACCAATTTTGTATTCAGATAGGTAATTTTAGCAGAATTATAATTAAAACTGTTGTACTGTTCTGTTTAACGTAGCGTGAAACACATTTTAAGAGAAAGGTATCCCGGAAAAGTAAGAATTAAAGGGCATGTGCACTTAACACAATATATCTGTAATTTGTATTAAGAGTGAATAAATTTAATTGACCACTGTGTTAACTGTAATCGTAATTCCTGTCTCTATTGCTCTCCAGTGATTTCGAGAAGCAGAAAGTACTAGAAATATCTCGCGGCCTGTTGAAAACTATTTAAGGCCGAAGAGAAAGAATCTGCTCTGAGTTGCTTAGTTACTCATGTTGGATTAGATTATTTAATTATGGCAAAGCACACGAGGGCTATCTACCTAAAGGGAGGGATGCCTTCATGGAGGACTTTTTAAGGGAGATTGGCTCGTATACATGTTACACATGGCAAAAACCACGAAAACGCCCATGCAGCCAGCCCGTTCGCGGAATTCGAACCTCGGACTGAACTACCAGTGTTCAACGTCTTTACCGCTCAGCGGCTGGTGGGCAGTTACTCATGCTGAGAGTTGTTTAGTTTCATGTGACTTGAGATATCTGAATTAGCTTTTTCTTTCCATTGCAATGTATTTTAACATTTTTAGTAGTTTATAGTGTAACTACTGATTATATTGTGAACATTTGTTATGAATATTTCTGTGGAAAATTCCAGAGTTCTGAAATATTGCTTTTGATAAAAATAAATTTTTATTAACTTATTATCGAACTTGTGCATTCAATCTATTATGAACCCAACAATATTATAAGGATTAGTTTTATGGATCTTTAGAGTAGAAAAATGATTGAGATTTGTTGGATTATATGGCTAAACTCGAACTGTCTTTACCCATCTAAGAGACGGATGTCTTCGTTTAAGACTAAAGTTCTTCATGAAACAACTTTCTTTTCTAATGGTTCTGAACTAAGAGAAATGGAAGGTCATTCAAATAAGGATACAAAATTTTAACATCCTATGTTCATTTTCTATAAAATAGTATATCATATAAAATTAATAAAAAAAAATGGTTTTTCAAACATTCCATTTCAAAATAGGCCAGATACAAACTTGGTAATGCTGAACGATTATTTAAAAAATATTGGTTTAAAACAAACTACAAAATCAACATTTGACTAATTCAGTCTTTAAATTCCACTGTATACTCTATATATTACACCGTATATTCATGTATGAGTAAATATTTGAATACGAAACAAAAACTTATGAAGAATAGCTATCAATTCTAAGGTTCATTTATTAATCACTAAAAAAATTTTTGTTTACTTTCTTTAAATTTTCAGTGTTTAGAGAGAAAGAGAAACATTGACAAAAAACCTAAACTTACCGTTGATGACTGGTTGAAAAATGGCAAATCCTTTGAACTGTGTGACTGAAAATTCTAGAATATAACCACCCACACTGAAAATGATAAAATAACATCGTTGAAATTACAAAGCAGTTTCATAAAAGCTTATTTTTTGTTTGCTAATGAAGTTGAAATTATTAATTGATATTCTCATAAACTAGTGAAAGATTGACCAAACTATATCTTCTTACAAGCCATCAACTTAAATTTTGCATTAAAAAACAGTATTATGCTTTTATTTTTCATTAAAACAATGTACATTTTTATCAAAGCGAGACGCATTGTCATTTATTTAAAATAGATTACATACTTACAATGCATATAATTTATTAATTCACTCAGATAAAGTATTAAAATAAGAAGTTTATAAAGTAACGCCTGTAGGTCTGAAAGAGTAATCTTAAACTATTTTTTGCCATATACGTTGAAGATAATATAAAGGAATTAATAAAATAGTTCCTATATATTATTAACCATTTAGCATATAGGAATTTTTCCAACATCCACTATCGAATATTAAAAAGTATCATTCATCCAGTTTTCCTTCAATATTTTAGTATACAGTCAAAAGTCGTTAATCCGGACTCGTCGGGACTTCGGCAAATCCGGATTATCGATTTTTCCGGATTATAGATCATCAGTTTAAATCTCGTAAGATGGCATGCAGAAATTCTAAAATTAAAAATATGAAACCGTAATTTATGAAATAAAGAACAATTATGATCTAAAGGGTATCAAAATTTGCAAAAAGAAAAAGCTTAATATTTATTTGTTTACTTTATTAAACATTTCTTTCAATGTAAGTTGTTTAAGTTTTGCTTCGTTTCATGTGATAATACTTTCTCTTTAATTCTATTAAACAGACATAATTTCTTGTTCAGTTACAAAGTTCCGCTGTTCAAGTCCCATTAATTGCTGTGCCGAGAATACCGACTAACTTGTCAATCGAAATTTTTTCGTTTTCACTAACCTTTCTGTCACATTCTTCATGTCTTTATCCATTTTTTGCAGCAATTCCACTTTTTGTTTGTTGGACATCGAAACATACTTTCGTTTTGTAGATCTTTTGGAAGTTCCAGCATTGGAAATTCTATTTGACATAATCGAAAGTTCAAAATTACTTTTATAAAATTGCTTTTACAGTCTGCAAAAAATAATAAGCGGGATTCAATTCGAAGATTAAGGAACAACGCAATCATTAACATTAACTGAAATAGATAATTAGATAATTTTAATTTACACCGTCCGTTATACATTAAACGCGCAGGCGAAAACGTATTCTGCACTTGCGCACACGCATATGCGCAGTAGTCAAGGTCTTACGCGCATGCATAAAAAGCCTGTGCGCATGTGCCAACGCGGCGCATGAGCAGAAAGTTTTTAGCTTTTGAGGTTCGGATTATAGATCATTCCGGATTATGGGTGTCCGAATTAACGACTTTTGACTGTATTAACTTTCTAGTTACAGTTACAGCTCTTCTTTAAATGCAGTTTGTTTATTAATTACATATTCTTTGTGAATATTCAGTTAAGTTAAATTATACTAAACAATATGTCCACCGTGTATAAACATCCTATTTTTGTAAGCACCGCAAGCCAGTTTAATGAATTTTACACAAATAGAAAAATCACTGATTTTTGAACAAAAACTTTGCTATTTTGAGTTTAGAAGAATTCTGCTTACCTTGTAATGACAACCGCTAGGATCACAGGTACCCAACCAGAGTATAAAACTTGTTTAACAAATGGGTTCTTGTAGGAAAGGTAAGCCCAAACCGGTACAAATACCAAAAAAAGGCTCACTACCCCCACAGGAGCAATTATCTTATCTGAAATTAGAAGATGAAAATATTAAGGGAAAATATTTATTAGTGAAGAACTTATTTAAAAATTTGTACTGAAAATATGAGTACACTATTTATTGTTTGTGTAATGTTTCAATTGAATTCATGAACCTATGTCTCAGAAAGGCTACTAATGACTGCCAGCATTTTATTCATGTTCAGTAACTTTCCCGATTTTTAAAATTTCATTCGCATTCCTGTGCAAGCAAATATTTTATTTAAAAATATTTTCTTAGTTTTTCTCCTACTATGCCATCAAATGCACATTATGATATTCTGTAAATAAAAAGGAAGGAGTGAAATTTTTGTTAATAAAACATAATAAATACAAAAAATAAATAACATCAGCCTTTAGGTGTAAAATTTCTACTTCAATGTTTCATTTGAACAAACTAGTTTCAGTCAGTAATTTACAAAATATTAATATTCAATGATGAAGCAAAGTTCAACTCACGCAGGAACTTGGTGAATTTGTGGTTGCTGGTTTTACACTTTTTTTATCAATACAAAAATTAGATTTAAAAACTTTTTTTTTTTTAAATTTCCGATAGCCAATGGAACATTCTGGTTTTGTAGGAATTTCCAACGGAAGTCTACAAAGCCAGAACAAGCAAAGATGAAAAAGAACAGCAAAATTAAAGAAAGAGTCCATAGTACAGGGCTAGCATAAATGATGGATTCGTTTGAAAAGGCTATATTTTCAAAAGTATTACGCATACACACATTAAAAATACAGTCAAAAGTCATTAATCCGGACTCGTCGGGACTTCGGCGATTCCGGATTATCGATTTTTCTGGATTATAGATCATCAGTTTAAATCTCGCAAGATGGCATGCAGATATTCTAAAATTAAAAATATGAAACCGTAATTTATGAAATAAAGAACAATTATGATCTAAAGGGTATCAAAATTTGCAAAAAGAAAAAGCTTAATATTTATTTGTTTACTTTATTAAACATTTCTTTCAATGTAAGTTGTTTAAGTTTTGCTTCGTTTCATGTGATAATACTTTCTCTTTAATTCTATTAAACAGACATAATTTCTTGTTCAGTTACAAAGTTCCGCCGTTTAAGTCCTATAATTGCTGTGTCAAGAACACCGACTAATTTGTCAATCGAAATTTTTTTGTTTTCAATAACCTCTGTCACTTTTCTTCGCTATCGGAAGCGAATTATAATGACGAGGAACTTGTTTTAAATCATATCAAAGACGGAGCATATGGAGATGAAATACTACATTTGGTAAGGAATTATAGCCAAATAAAATAAAAACATCTGCACTGAAGATAAGGATAGTGCTGACAAATCAACTTCCAATTCATTACGCGCCCGCCGCCGAGCAGCGTGAAATTGATAAACAGATTTCGGATTTCAAAACATACTTTCGCTTTAGATCCTTTACATATTAACAAATATATATCGGAAATTCTATTTGATATAATCGAAAGTTTAAGCTTACTTTTATAAAATTGCTCTTACAGTCTGCAAAAAATAATAAGCCGGATGCAATTCGAAAATTAAGGAACAACGCAATCATCAACATTAACTGAAATAGATAATTATTTAGCTTATACGTCCATTATACATAAAATGCGCACGCGAAAACGTATTCTGCACTTGCGCACACTCATATGCGCAGTCGTAAAAGGTCATATGCGCACGCGTGAACGCCTCTGCGCATGTGTCGACGCGGCGCATGTGCAGAAAGTTTTTAGTTTTGATGTCCGGATTATAGATCATTCCGAATTATGGGTGTCCGAATTAACGACTTTTGACTGTATATGAAAACAACCACAAATTCACCAAGTTCCCGCATGAGGGGAACGTTGCTTCATCGTTGAATATCAGATTGGTGGTGAAACCTTCATCCTCCAATGCTTCTTGCATTCAAGAATCTAGTCAACGCACGTAATCCTCCGGCTTTAATTGTTGCTGAACATCTGGTCAATCAACAGGACGAACATCTGGACAAAAATGCTACAAAAAGTATGGCATGTGCTCAATTATCGTCTGGACGTGTGTCATGTCACCAAAGGGGCACATACTGAATATTTGTAGAGGGGGTATAAACTTGTTGAGTTTGTGGATTATTTTCATACATCTTTCATGTGTGTACGTAATATAGCATTTTCAAAATGCGTGAATCATTTGAGTTGCTCAGAAGTCAATATGACATGTGTACTCCACAGCAAGAAAATGACTCAAAAAGTAGTACAAAAGTAGGTTTTATTGAATTTTAAAAGCACTCGCAATTTGCATCAAACATAAAATAAGCTATTAGTAAATGCTTTTAAGTGAATTGATGTCGGGGAAATCAACTCGAGGGCTGTCTGCCTGTCGGAACGAATGCGTTCGTAGAGGATTTTCAGTATTACAGTTCGATATATGTTTATCAGCTTTCTTCTTTCGAATTAGACCACATATTAAAATTATGACAACCCCATCAATTACTCTTTACTTTGCAGATAATAATGGACTTCTTTGAGTACACAATTTATTTAACTTACCTGGTAACTGATAAAGGTAGCCGCTAATGGCGGCTAAGAGAGCCAGCGTGGTTACATCGCCTAGGGAGGCAGCGATCGGAGTGGCGACATTATCTGGATTGATGTTGCACTTATGTGACACCACAACTACAGCTAAAGTGATTGCTCCTGGAAAATAAAGAACTCAGTCAGAAAGGAATACGAAGGAATATAAAAAATTAATGTACTAAACAGATGAAGATTAATCCGGCAAGGAAGGAATATCGTTGCAGACGTCATCCTAAAAGGACTAAAGCCATATTTATATCATATGCGGAGAATATCATATAAATATTAAAAATAACACTACTAATTTTAGTTCTGAAGGACACACCAAAAAGTTCTTTCCTTCTATTTACCATAGACTGCATTCCGAGTCTTTCCTCTCTATAAATTTTAGAGTGTCTCAGTTTTTATCTAGTCATGGTAAATTTGCAAGTTACCTGTTTCATTTTAATCCAAGATCAAACAATTTGCTTGGCAGTTGTGGATGGTGGATTTTGGGTAGCGAATTATTGTGAAATTAGCTAATATTTTATACACAAATTTGATATAACTAAGAATTAACATCTCACTCAAGATGCGAGAATTCATTTGCAAATAGAAGGAGTTACACATAGTTAATAATCACTCAGTTAACAGATTTCAGGCTCTTTTCTTGAATATTTTAAATAAAATAAATCATTTTATTAAGACTTTTTAAAAGAATGCAATTTTTTCTGTATGCAGAACTTAACCCCTTCGCGCCGACTGTCACGTATACGTGCCAGCAACGAACACACTTTTCTACCGGCCGACACGCAGGCGTGCCAGAGGATTGTTCCGTTCTCTACCGACTGTCACGTATTTGTGCCAGTACTTTGAAACGTTTTTCAAACTATAATTTCTGCCACAAGATGGCACTGTATGTCCATATGGTTTCAGATACA
Organism: Stegodyphus dumicola; assembly: GCF_044657685.1. Lineage (NCBI taxonomy): Eukaryota > Metazoa > Arthropoda > Arachnida > Araneae > Eresidae > Stegodyphus > Stegodyphus dumicola. The sequence goes on from NC_140768.1 coordinate 1,902,738, forward strand.
TGTACATTAGACCTTCTACTCGAAATGAGAGAAGCATGACTCGCATACACATGTTTTTGATTATATAAACAAACGGGGAAGTAAATGTTTCCGAAGGGCGTGATTTACGACGTCTCTTTAAATCGCACTTTATTCGCACGTGTTAGTTGTTTACTGCAAGTAGATAAGTTTTATTTGCTCTAAAGCATTGGGTATTTCGGTTTGCAGTTCAGTTTTTAGAAAATAATTAGATCTTGTTAGATGTGAATTCTTTGTTTTTACCGTTGCAATGTCGAAGCGTCGAAAAGGTTTAACAGAGCATGAAATAGCAGAAACGATGCAAAATATTTCAGATATTGATTCTGAAATTCTGATATTCTGATACTGATTCTGAAAGATTAACTGAAAGACATTTTCCAAAACTTTGTTCAGAAGAGACTGATAAGAAAATGAGATGACGATGCTTCGTTTGTTCATATTCCCGGAAAAATCCTCCAAAACGGCAAATGAGTTATTATGAGTGCAAGGAATGTAACGTAGGACTGTGTGTAGATCCCCGTTTTCAAATTTTTCATACGAAAAGAGAATTTTAAGTAATATATTTAGTTTTCAGAGGTATAATGTTAAAATTCATAAAATGGTGAGTAATTAAAATAAAATGTGTAAAATATGCATTTAAACAAGAAATAAGGTAATTAAAGTATATATATAAAAATATCTATAAAGCATAAGCCGTTTAAATACTCTATAGAGCATTATTAAACAATGCGTTGATACTTCGGAAATTTCATGGATTTAGGCTTAGTAGCAAAAAAGCCCCCGGCCCTGGAGAGACGCTCGCGTAAGACACTGCCGGCCTCGGCGATAAGCGCGCGTTTTCGCTACCCGGCTCGAAGGGGTTAATGTGAAAATAAAAAAATAAACGTGACTTATGTGTAAACATGACTTAAATAAACGTGACTTAAATGTGAAAATATACGATTGTGAGCTGCAAGGCACAAATATAAAGAAAAAAAAAAAAAAAAGAGTTGCGTCAGACAAATCAAAGTCATGCAATACAATGATTAATTATTTCATTTGTCAACAACCTCGTTTTCTAATTGTTACACTGCACATGATTATGAAAGAAACAGATTAATACTTACCCAAGACCAAACTGGCTAATGATGCAGTGAAAAGCGAACTGGCACTCAGCAGGAGGGCATGGTGGATGTTGAACCCACCATTGGCAATGCTCATGATGGTTGCAAAGGTGGCAGCGAGTAATCCCATCACAGTCGCTTGGCACTTAAAGAGGAGTGAAGTACAAACAAAATGTTATAATCTGTTATGACTAATTTTATTTAAACACAATGCTGTTAAATTATTTACAATTTAATATCTTAATTATAATTGAATGCAATGAAGTTCAAAAGGAAACAGGAATAATATTAACGACTTTCTTCTTTTTTTATACTTCTAATAATTACATGTTGTTTTACCTGCTAAGTAGAAGAATTCATAGATTATGTGAACAATTCATGATACACAGAGTTGTAGCTAGGGTTTTCAGCGCCCAGGGACAACTGAAGATTTCACACCCCCTACTGCTTGCCAAGGATGGAAAACATTTAATTCTAAAATGTCGTAACATCAGTTTGGCGCCCCTTGGATTCTGCGCCTGAAGACAGATGCCCCCCTCTAGCTACGCCCCTGATAATAGACCACTCATGAGTTTAGATGGCAACGTTCTTTGTGTGAGGGCGACTAAGAGGCCTGCCCAGAAGATTAGATTTCCAGTAGCTAAGATTTTCAGCGCCCGGGAACTCCTAAAGATTTTGCGCCTCTTTCTGTGTTCCAAGAATGGAAAAAATTTCATTCTGAAATATGTATCATCAATTTGGCGCCCCCTGGATGCTGTGCCCGGGGACGGATGTCCCCCCTTGCCCCACCCTAGCTACACCACTGGGCCTGCCACCAAGCTGCTGATATTGCCCAATACGCGGTGGATGAACAATTTTCTTTGTGGTACACTTAAACGCATCAGACTCACAAGACATACTTGGTAGTGAGTACGCTACTTCGGCACGGCGATGCTCGTAATGGGGTCGTCTTGTCGAGGGCAGGTTATGCGAATTTTACAGGCCGGTGATAGGACATTACTCTAGTCTTTGGACCGGATAATTCCAAAGATGTTGTACATAACTAAGTTTCAGGAGTTAGTTTCCAATCAGCAACAACTATAGATGTCCAGAAGCCAGAATTGGTGCCACTTTGACCATTCAATTGCGACCAGAGGAGTAGTCGCAATTGAATTGGTGGAGTTCAGTGAAGGCAGAAATAGAATATAAAATGATAGGCTAAGTCTCCACCTAAGTGATGAGGTTTTTTTTCTTCCCTTTTTAATGTTTCGTTTTCCAACTTGTGTTTCAGATACAAAATTTTTGTTTATTAAACCATTTTGACAGAAATGGTTTAATACTGTTTGACAGAAAAGGTTAATAGATTCTTTTACGTTTAATTTTCAGATAGAAGAAACAATGGCTAAAATATGAGCTTATTAAGCCCATTTTCAATAAGCATTCCTCTGAGAAGGTTTGGTTTGGTTTATTTAATTATGGCAAAGCACACTAGGGCTATATGCTTAAGGGGAGGGATGCCTTCATGGAGGACTTTCTAAGGGAAACTGGCTCGTATATACGTTACACATGAGGAAAACCACGAAAACGCCTATGTAGCCAGCCCATTCGCGGGATTCGAACTTCGGACCGAACTACCAGTGTTCAGTGACTTTACCGCTCGGGGGCTCCTCTGTAAACAAGGAAGCGGTGCTATATTTCAACAATACATAATGAATAAAATAAATTCAAAGTACTCCATTTATGTACATATTTACATGAAAAGCAGATTCAAATTACCGTATTTTAAAATCAGAAAAATATGAACAGTTTATGGTACTTACAATGTAATTAAAACAAAAATGGAATTAAAACAATAATGATGAGCAGCCGTCTTCTATTCTGGAAAATGTTTGCTTGGTCATTTATTTCAGCAAAACAAATGACAACTATCGAGGGATTTTCTGATTTTTCCAGTAAATATCACATATCCATACCAAAGTAACGAAAAAAATTTAATTTTGCTATAAAATATAAAAATCACCATGTGTATTTTTGAAAATTTTTCAATGACATTCTTTTTGTGTGCCCTATTTAACAGCATTGTTACATAGTATCTCACCAACGATATCAGGTAGGTTAGGTCAAAATTTTTCCATAAAAAGTATTAAAATAGAATACATTATTTTATTTTAAAAATCAGTATGGTTGATACATATGGAAGAAATATAAAGAAAATAATATTTTCCATGTAAATGCAGATAAATTATTTCTGCGATGGCAGGCGTTAACTTATACCTACATGCAATAAATAAACAAAGAAAATTTAAAGAAGCAGATAGTCACCGTTTGTTTATCTAGATGGTATTTTGTTATTTTTGTAAAATATCGTCTAGATGACATAGTCAGAAATCCTAAAATTATCTTGCTTTGTGAAATACAAAGGTCATACACAAAAGTCTATACAGTCAAAAGTCGTTAATTCGGACACCCGTAATCCGGAATGATCTATAATCCGAACCTCAAAGCTAAAATCTTTCTGCGCATGCGCCGCATTGATGCATGCGCATAGGCGTTTTACTCGTGCGCGCAAGACATTTACGACTGCGCATATGCATCTGCGCAAGTGCAGAATACGTTTTCGCGTGCGCGTTTAATGTATAACGGACGGTAAAAGCTAAAATTATCTAATTATCTATTTCAGTTAATGTTGATAATTGCGTTGTTCCTTAATCTTCAAATTGGATCCGGCTTATTATTTTTTGCAGACTGTAAGAGCAATTTTCTAAAAGTAAGCTTGAACTTTCGATTATGTCAAATAGAATTTCCGATGCTGGAGCTCCCAAAGGATCTAGAAAACGAAAGTATGTTTCGATGTCCATCAAACAAAAAACGAATTGCTACAAAAAATGGATAAAAGCATATCTACTTACATACTACTACATAAACAACTTACGTTGAAAGAAATGTTTAATAAAGTAAACAAATAAATATTAAGCTTTTTCTTTTTGTAAATTTTGATACCCTTTAGATCATAATTGTTCTTTATTTCATAAATTACGGTTTCATATTTTTAATTTTATAATTTCTGCATGCCATCTTACCAGATTTAAACTGATGATCTATAATCTGTAAAAATCGATAATCCGGAATCGCCGAAGTCCCGACGAGTCCGGATTAAAGACTTTTGACTGTAATATGAGTAGATTATTTGTTCGATAAATCATTTGACAAAATCTCGTCTTTTTATTTTATTCATTAGTATTTTGATCTTGTTTCATGTCTTCATTATTTCTTTGTCTCCACATAATATTTTAAATATTTCCTCTAACTTCTCCCCCCCCCCAAATGTAGTGATGTCTTACCTGTATCAAAGCCATATTGCCCCAACACATTTGCCATTGTTCTTTAAAAGAATTCAGCTTGCCTAGATTGGCCTGCAATGGGAAAAAACAAAACCTCAGTTTATTCGATGAATTCACTTTTGTTCAAAATAATTTACTGTTTATAAACAGTTATCGTGAAACACATATTCTAAAACATATCATATTTACGCGGGTATAAGCCACACAATTTTGCTCTAAATGTTTGGCTAAAGTTGTGTGTTGCGATTCTGGAGATAATGAATAATTTTTGAACAATTTAAAATGATTCAATACCATAATTGTATTTACGTGTTTTAGCAGCATGTGCACTGCAAATAGCATTCATTTGAATCTGGCAGCTATCGCTTTGTCTTTTACCTCAGATTTCACTTTCACTATCAGTACCACTCGAGTCTTCGCTCTCAGAAGATGCGAGACACACTGCATCGTCTTTTGACATCATAGTGGAAATGATGTGATTTTTCGGCATCATTTCTTCTGGTGTTAGTTTCCAAAATGCTAAAGTCCATTCACACCTCTGAAGCAAAGACTGTTTTCTTAGTCGGCATCAACTCTTGTGGCACTGCACCTTCAGGCGTAATAGAAAACGTCGCAGATGAATCTAAGCAGGCATAAGAAAGATACGTAAAGCGTTTGCAACATTCCAATCACCTTTTCTGGCATCAAATCTATTATGCGACTTTTCTTTGATCATGTTTATTACGCTTTAGTTCAGGTAGCATCGGAAGTTTTCAATTTCAAACATGGACCACCAACGCAACAATGCATTTAGACGTCGAAACCACTCTGACTTTAGTTATTCCATGTACATTTCATCTATTATCCATCCTTGACGTTGAAGTTAGACAATATTTCAGGTTAACACATTGAGCGCCATGTCAACCATCTGTGGCTGACACTAGACTTTCCATTTAGGCCGCGTCAGCCATCTGTGGCTGACACTAGACTTTCCGTTTAGGCCGCGTCAGCCATCTGTGGCTGACACTAGACTTTCCGTTTAGGCCGCGTCAGCCATCTGTGGCTGATACTAGACTTTCCGTTTAGGCCGCGCCGACCGCCGCTGGCTGACAGCGTGTAACATGATATACAACTATACAATTTATGGAATTACAGAAAATTATTTAAAATTTACTTAATTTTGATTCATTACAGGACTAATGGATTTCATTGAAACACTACAAGTATAAAAACAATTCTCCATTACAGCTATTACAAAATTGTGACAACTGTCTTAGTCTTTTTTTCTAGCCATTACTCTACCAGCTTCAGTTGCATTTTTATAACAACATAATTTACAATATTTCCGTACTTCAGAGGCTTTTTCCGGTTTCCTTTGGAGTTTATGCCGTCGTTTTTTAGATATTCTTGCATTTCTGTTCGATGGAATATCTTCTTTTCGCAACTTGTAAGGGACAGCGGTAATTCTTTCCGGACTTCAGTAATGCTAATTTTCTGCTTCGTAATATCTTTGCATAGAATGTAACTATTTACAAAACAGACTTGGAGCGTAATGTGTTGAATGAATGCCTATAGGAATCACGTTCCAGACGCAAACTATCTTCTACTGCGATAAGAATCGCTGGCCCTACGATGCCAGCGTTTTTAAGCGGCGCTAGTGGCCTGAACGGGATTGCTTAAGAAATAGTACGCTAGGCGCTCAATGTGTTAAAGATTTCTTTCGACAGAGTGCTACGGCTGAAAATGATGAAAGGTGGCAATTTATTTTCGATGATAAAGCAGAGCATTACCACTAAAGGACAACGCTTATGGTACAGTGCTGCTGCTCCCCCTGCTTGGGTCAAAGTTGCTTTTCCACTTGCCTGATTGTTTGTGATGTCACATGGCATATAATAAGAAGCAACGATTTCGTGGTTTCTATTGCCCTTAAGTTGTAGCCCCGTATTCTTAAATTGAGCGCATGTTTCTCAATTGAGAACAGTTTCTCATGACAGGTGTTAGGAAACCGCTGCATCACCGATGCTCAATGTTGTAACCTGACCGACCTTACATTTGCTTTCAGGAATTTTCCTATTTTGAGCAATCCTTTGGGCTTCGAAATGAATCATCTCATCAGACACAGAAAATCCATTTACTCGAATTTCAGGAATATATATCCTAATGCATTTACTTCTAGGTGGGATAATTTATTACTATCTTTCTGCGAAACGATTGCCAATTGCGTAATAGTTTTTCCACTGAGTACTTTATTTGAATCCATAGTCACACAGTTTTCTATTTTCATCAAACTTTCTCCCTGTCACTCGATTTGCATTGCTTGGGCATAGCCATACAACTTAATCTTCGCAGTGTAATTCATTCTAATTCAATCTAAGTTTAATGCCCACCGAACAGGCCTTCAACAATAAGCATTAGTCACCATTTCATCCCCTTGTTTGGAATTCACACTTTCTTTGCTATTATCATTTGAAATACTTCTACTTTCGTCTCTCGATAGAATTTTTGAGACCTTTTTTTAAACATATTTTGTCAGAACTCGCTGAAGGTTATACATGCATGCCACGTATACTTGCGCGAATATAGTACATAATTTATCTCCATTTATACGATATAACCCTTTAACAACAGACTTAAATCCCTAAATGGTGAAAAAAGTTCCAAAAATATGCAGTTTGATACTAACTCATTTCAATTAAATAACTGAACTTAATATAAATTAGTATATTATACTTAAGAATATCTTGGTTGTAACAAAAGTTTTCTGCCAAAAAACGTTCTTAATAAAGTTAGGTGAATATATTTAACACCACGACAATATTTAATCATAATGATATTCTTTTACAAATTTCACAACACGATGTTCTAAAGCAATTGTCTTTCTTTCAAATGCCAAAAAATCGTTTGACAAAATGTGATTAAACAAGCCAACTCGAACTCTTTGCGCAGACGATATTTACGATGGCCGGAAACTTTCGTTGAAACCCGATATATACCCTTATTTATGTATTTTAAATTTAAACAAATTTAAATTCTTAACAAATACGTATAAAAGTAAAAAAGCAAATTTAAATTCTAAAAAAAAAAAAAAAAAAAAAAGTGCAGACATGTAAAAGATTTAATTCTCGAACTAATCTACAATATCATTTAAATTCAGAAGCATAAGCAAATTAAGTGCAAAATCTATCCATGAAAATAAATCTACTAATTTAATAAATTAAAATTAAATTAAACAATTTTTTTTTTAAAAATGCATATGTGAATGACCGTTGAGTAGGCAGGAGACAGACTTATCAAGGGGAAGTTGCCTCTAAACCTAACTCTCCAATCATTCAATTCGTGTTTCGTCATTCATGCAGGCAAGGGTAAAAGTCAAAACCAAAAGTAATTCCAATAAAGTGGTACCCTTTTACATGTTTGCACATTTTTTTTAAAAATTATTTTGGCTTTTTTTTAGAATTTAAATTTGCTTTTTTACGTTTATACGTATTTGTTAAGAATTTAAATTTGTTTTAATTTAAATTTCATTCCTTGCAGCAATGGCGCAAAGAATATTTAATTAAATATGTATTTAAATTTATTCTTATTTATGTATAATATTTAAATATAATATGATATTCGTAATTTATGCATTATAAATGTCAATGCAGATTATTTTCAAGTGATGTCTGCTTTCATTTGAAGAATTAATATATTAAACAGACTAACAAAATTTACAAATCTGCACTTTGGCGTTTATTATAGCGTGCGACAAAAGCAAATCAATCTTATGTCAGTATTATCCATAGTGTTCGATAGCAGACCCATTCTCGAATAAACCTAAATAATTCATATTTAAAAGTTATATTAAAATTCAAAACTCTAGTTATATAAGAAAGAATGCTAAATTAAAATCACATTTAATAGTTATGCATTTCATAGACATAATAATGTAGAAAATGAAAGAGAATAATTGATGTATACCTGAGTTGATACTCTAGATGCCAAGGTCATTTCGAGATTTCCCTTCAATCCGAGGAGAGTTGGAACAAGAATGAATAACTCTGTTATTTTTTGAAACACCTCCCATTTCTGCAATATATCAGACAACTATTGTATAAACGTGAAAATACTAAAGATCGCATTTTACAAGAATAAACATCTGATAGGAATAATACACAGCATAAGGAATTGAAATAATCTCTATGTGGACACAATACCACGACCTTGTAAGACCTTATTAAATTACAAACATTTTTTTGCTCCTCAAATTATTTAAACTTAGTTAACCGATCCCTCCAGACAAGTTGAAAAAGACATCCAAATTTGCGAAAATAGATATTCCTGATAAATTCTGCCGTACTTCAAACTTCTTTTCATTTTATTTTTTCATAAGGCGTATAAAACTTTCCCAAACGTTAAGTATAGGAACCAGAAGACTGCATTAAAAGTGAGATTTCACCGTTTGCCCAATTTTGTATTATTTGACATTGTCAAAACATGAATATTTTCGACACTTATATACATTTATCGGTGAGTATATCTATCTATATTATAGCACATACTATTGCATATATCAAAGCTATGATATATATTATAGCATATATCAAAGCTATGATATATATTATAGCATATATCAAAGCTATGACATATATTATAGCATATATCCAAGCAAATTAATTTAGCTTTAAAATTTGTTTTAAGTTTCGAAAAAATTTTTTGAATTATTATATATTTTTTCATGTATTTAGATACTTGCACTTAATTTACTTATGCTTTCTGAATTTGAATGATACTGCAAATTAATTCGCAGTAATAATTAATAATTTTTTTGTTTACAATTGAATTTTCATAATTTAAAATTTTAATTAGCTTTATATGAAAAAGATAATGATATTGTGTTTGTTAAATTCATATATCTATATCATATATATACGTTTGGTGTTGCCAATTCATTAAAAAAAATTGGATGTTATAGCATTTCCACAAGCAAAATTTCAATTTCTACGGCCAATCGTTTTTGAGTTGTGCGCGATATAGGAATACATACACACGTTTATACGCACAGTTGGTCACGAAAAAAATCCTTTCTGAATCCAATTCAAATGTATTCTACAATCTGTTTTGGAAAAAATGAGTCCTTTATTCTGCGCGTACCTACAGACATCACGGGGAAAAAAGTGTACATGGATTACGGAACGATTAAAATGGATATTTTCGTTGAAATACGATACCGGAAATTTTTCTCGATACAATACTTCCTTTGCTTCGTTCAAGAAAGTAAAAAATATAATCAATATTTCGCCAAACAGAAAACCGCTTTACTTTACCACCAGTTATAGACAGCTATCAGTTTCGTAAATTCTATAGGACGACTGGGCTGCAAATATAATATTCGATACAATTTAGCAGGTGTCAAACCACGTCAGACATAAGTAGCAATTTAAAAAACTGTTGCCGTATTGTCACAAATTTAGTAACAATATTGTATTGTTGTTGTTATTAATCTCCATGTCTAGGAATATACTAGACGAGGTCCACGAGTCCATTCACCTGCAGAAAATCGAAAACAAGCTTAGGAGACTTGTAAAGGCCTTCAAGAGACGACTCCAGGCACTCAAGGATATGTGCCGATGATGCCGGTGCATAACAATATTATAAACATAACCACCTTCAAATTACTATTCTTCTGGAGTTAGGAACTTCTCCAACGTTCTCAAAGTGCTCAAAACGGCATTCTGAAATCCCTCGATCAACTATTAATTTCACAGCATCCTTCGCAACCGTGTTCATAATATCTTCTTTTAAAAACCTTGGCATTTAAAACCCTCTAAGCTGCAAGGCCGTATATATACGGCCTTCAATATTTTTTGCGATATCTGTAAGAACGTATATATACGTGCATATTAAAATATGTCAAAGAAATAAAGGCAATATATCAAAAGTACACAACTCCAGGTATGAAATACCAGCAGAGTTTTCACATTAAAATCAAACAAATAATTTGTTCTCATAGTAGTTTTGGGGAATTTGTACTTTCCTAGCGAAAACCCTGGACGCTCAGAAGGTTAATAAAACGGTTAGGGTCTGCAATCTACTTCATTGACATACAGGGTGTACCGTAAATGTTGCGACAAGCTTCTAGGGGAGGTAGGGCACATCATAAGGATTAAGAATTACATAGGTACCCATGGCCCGGAAATGTCAAGGGTAAGTTGTAGCAGAAGTAGAAGATGGGAAAAGAATGTTCAAACACACCGGGAGTTTCTTTGATTGTAGCAGCTGCACAGGCGAGTCTTGCCACGAGACCCATTTCAGACAAAACACGATCCTGATACACGACACTTTTGATGGCTTTCCAAAAAAAGAAATTAAGGCTCGATAAAACTGGTGAGCGTGGGGGGAGGGGGCACCACGCCCCTTCGATGCAGGAATAATCTGTTCAAATGGCTACGAACAACCAGTCCAAAATGAGCAGGGGTCCCATCATGTTGGAATCACATCATGTAGCGCCTCACATTTGGTGGAATATCGTCAAGCAAATCGGGAAGAACCTGCTCCAGATAGATCAAATAATTCACTGCATTCAAATGGTCCGTCGATGTCAGGCATGTTTCGCGTCTGATGGTGCAAACTTCAAGCATCTGTTGCAACATTCAAGCTGTCATACACCATTTGTATTATGTCCAATAAATGTTTCAAATTAATCACTCTTGTTTCTTTTCCCATCTTCCGGTGACATTTCCGTTGTATAGGTTCCTATGCAATTCTTAATCCTTATGGTGTGCCCTACCTCACCCAGAAGTTTTTCGCAACATTTATGGCACAGTTAAAACGAATCTGGTACTTCTGAGCAAAGTTAACATAAGAGGTAAAAGATTGCGTTCTGTTCAGTTTGACAAAACATGCATCAGACATTCGGCTTGAAATCTCAAATACGTCCATATTACAAATGTACGCTGAAAACGCTTGAAATTACTAACGAATACATTTCCCATCGGAAAGTCATTTTCGTTACTTCCTTCTGTAAAATATTATACGTATTCAAAAAGAACTCTGTTTTCTAATATTGCGGCGTAAAAGTAATTCGCTCGAAGTAACCACAGCAATGCATTTATGGTTATGTAGCGATTTGTTATCTAGTCCTAGTTCAAAATTTTCTGGCTAATATAAGAGCAGCAATGCTTTCTTTAAAGCTGCCAGACCCCGTATTTTTGTGACTACCATTTTTTCCAAAGAAGAATTTGAATGCTCGTTAAAGTGGAAGTCCAAACTGTATATCAAATAATAATGTAAAAAGAAGAAGGACCAAAATTCAGGTGTAAAGGAAATGCTGAAATGCAAAAAACGTAAATAAAGTCCGAATTCCGGCCACAGCATTGCATATTTTTCATGTTCCAGCATCGATATAGCTTTACACGTGAATTAGCAACTTTAGAATGTGCTACGCCGAAGCAAGAATAAGAATACTTAATCTGAACCAAGGCCAGCTTGAAAGATTTGTCTCGATGAAAAAAATCTATGGTTAACTTCTTTATTGTCCGCGAATGAAATCCAAAATATTTGATATAATGTATAATTAATTTGTGATTTGGCCTTTCCACACATTGGTGAAGTTCTTGCGTAGATATTTTGCGATATTCTTCGCTTCTGATTAAGACAGTGATTTTAGGAAGAGTATGTTTATGTTTGTATTGATCCACGTTTGTTACTGCCCTGGAATAATCGGATGAAGATATTATGGACAAAGTTTGAAACCCGGTATTTTATACAATGCTTAGGCCTTGTTTTAAGCATTATATACAATGCCAAGGCATTGTATATATAATGCCTAAAACCGGCAATGTATGAATGGATTCATATTTCACACATTTCTTAGGCATTCTATTGAATGCCAAATGACAAACCGGCAAAGTATGGAATACGTCTTCGATTCGTTTCGAAAAAACGAAACTACTTTTGAGAAGTTAATAAATGATATAAAAAAGCCAAAATGACTACTAAAATGGAGCCACGGGACTACTCGTCGCCGAGTCGCTAGAAGTGATGTTTGTAGAAGACAAAAGTACATTCATTTATCCTGTTAACGAAAGAAAGCGTCAGTACTATACAGTACTATACAGTGTTACGTCACAGACGCTAACCTATTTTCCGTGCATCAGGAAAACACATTTGAGTCCTGGACACGGACGACGTGAAAGAACTTTCAACCAAATACAAAAATGTTACAAGTAATGATACAATCACCTTTGCGAGCTCCGAAAGAAAAAAAAACAAAAGGGCATTGTTGTGAAACTCACGATTGTTTATGAATTTAATTTTCGTTATTAGATAGATCTTACCGATTCCCAGTCTCGGCGGGAGAGAAAACACAAACTTATGTTGTATAAGATAAGATCACCTATTTTTTTTTTTTTTTTTTTTTTTTTTTTTTTTTTTTTTACATATTTCGAATAACAGTTTCTTAGTAGTACTCTTTCAATACCCATTTTATTTTTTAAATAAAGCTATGAGAAATAAGAAAAGATTCTTGACGATAGTTAGTTGAAGAAGCTAAACACTTACCTCCACATAATCCAGGACGATACCAGCTCCGCAGGTTCCCGCTCCAGCAATAAGGAATGGTATGAAGACTTGAACACATATGGCCAGTAAGCTTTCCTCATTACCTGGAGATGTACTGTGGCCTTTCTTGCCCTGCTCTGGATCTTTGTCTTTTGGAAGAGTAGGCCACGTGTCTCCTTCCCCTCCAGGATGGGCTTTGACGATACTATCGAGAGCACTTTTTCCAATCGTGGCCTCATAAACACCAGAGTCCAAGCTTTTATCTCCTAGAGATGAGGAATCGTCATTAGGGCAGTTGTTGGATGCCACACAGATGAGGATCCCTGAATCTGAAGGTTTCAGTCCGCTTTTCGAACTGTTCTGGTCACTGAGGGAGTTGTCGTTATTGTTCGTTGGCGTAGAAAAGTTATCGAGGTTTTGGAGCAATAATGTGACAGTTGGAGATGTCGGGGAATAATTGCCACCTGTTTAAATGTAAAGTCACATTTTAAATACTTGCCTGTGAGTTTGATACCATCATGTCATGTGCGAGTTTGATAGCCATCATACCAACAATGTGACTATTATCGTTTCAGCTAAGCACAGCATGGGATATCATTTAAGTAAATAAAACCCTTCATATATCCTTCCATTCTCGTTCTGCATTTCTTAATTAGGGAATCAACACATTTAAGATGTTCTTAATTTTGATTAAGATATAAAATATATATATACTGCCCTTCAGAAGTTAAGGAATAGAATGTTTTTGAAGGCTGACCATTACAAAAATGTTGGTAATATTTAAATTCACAGTTTACATGCATGATAGTAACAAAATTTAAGAAAATATATACAAAAACAATAGCTACCACTTTTATTTTATAGAAAGGAATACTTATATAGGAGTTGGAGAAAAAATGCAAAAATTGTAAGTTTTGTTAATGAGTGTTGATCTTCAATTGTTCTTAGTAATTTCGTTGACAATATCCAGGAAAGTCTCTCAAATATCCAGGCGGGCGATCGAATGGATGGAAATGGGGATGTCACAAACTGATACTGCTAGACGTCCCAATGTCTCTCGTAGTATGGTCTACTGACTATGGAATTAGTTTGAATCTGAGGATTCTTGTCCAGAAGGTATGTTCCAGGCAGACCTAGAGTTACAACACCTGCAGGAGACCATTATGTAGCTCTTCTGGTCGGAAGAAGGAGTAACATTACTGTGCATCAGCTCATAGCAGATCATTTAGTGGCAACAGGAACAAGAATCTCAGCTACTACAGTGCTCAGACGCCTGCATAATACAAGCCTGTATGTTAAACGACCAGTTGTTTGTGCTCCCTTGCCCCGAGGTCACAAAGCTGCCCGTTTATGTTGGGCAAGAGAATACTTCTGCTGGACTGCTCAACAATAGGCTTCTATTCTCTTCACAGAAGATTCCAAGTTCACACGTAAGAGTACTTCAGGTTGTCAGCTGATCTGGAGGGAACAACGCACCAGATACAACCAATCCCACATTGTGAAATGACACAGTTACAGAAGTGGTGGAATAATGGTTTGAACTGGAATCTCTCTCGATGGTCACACTGACCTGTATGTGTTCCATGAAGGAACTTTGAACGGTGTGAGATATCGAAAACAGATCCTTGATCAATATTTTATCCGCCCATATGCCGCTGCTATTGGTCCTGGATATCTTCTGATTGACGACAATGTTCGACGCTGGGGTTGCTGAAGAATATCTTGAGAGTCACGGTATGGAGCGTATGGAATGGCCAGCTCAGTCCCCACCTAAATCCGATAGAGCATCTTTAGGACTACCTTGGAAGACAGGTTACTGTTTTACGTCCTCCTCGAAAGTTGTTAGAAGAGCTTGAAGAAGGATTACTCCGTGTCTGATCGTTGTTTCACATTTCACTGACCGACAACTTAATTGACGTAGATGCTGCCAATGTATTGCAGCTAGGGGTGGACATATTCCTTAACAGAACTCATTTTTGTAATGTTACCATCACAATTTTCCTCAAAAAAAAAAAAAAAAAAAAAAAAAAAAACTGTGATATGCTACTTCTCCAAGACTGGATTTCTCTGCCAAGAGTGAAATTTTTTGTGGTAAATCATGTTTGTGTTGAACTTTATAAACATTCTATGTTCATTCATGAAAGAACTGTTTAGTGAACAAGTCCTCTAAATTTCTGATTTCTGTGTTGCTTCATTCTCAAATTAGTTACAAAAACATGCTGTTCCATAGCTTTTAAATGTGTATTTGTATAGCATGTGTTCTGACATTAAATATTGGAGATATTTTACGCAGTCTACTGTTTATAATGATGATAGTTTTTGTTTTTTTAAATTTTGATGTTTAATGTACTCACATTATAGACAAAATTACCACCTTTGATAGATACATATTATGTTATACACAAAGTAATTATTAGGTTTTCACATTTAAACCCAAGGCATTAATGGAGAGTGAAAAATATTTATTAGTGTATCATTTTAACCTCGTAATACGCATAACGCTTCAGAATTTCCTGATAACGTTCTCTAAACTTTTAATTGTAAATCTTCATCTTCATTTCTTAATTATTTTGGAAGCTGCTATAGTGAGCTACGCGTAATATTAAATGCTTTTATGAAGTTCGGGATATATTATCAATGAAAATAAAATAGAGCAACTTTTAATAAATTAAATCGCTTGAACTTACAAGATTACAGTATACCCTTTAATTCAACAAATTCATTAAATGTTATTACTAAGTTTTCATAAAATCTTTGAGCACCTCAAGTCGATGAAATTATATCAGTAAAGCAATTTTTTAAAACATCTTCAATTGTGATTTCATCATTAAAAATATGTTTGGTCAGTTCACATTTAGAAAATAAAAATCCACTATATCATGATAACATTTACAGAACTTTCCGTTGCGGAAATATTTGAGTATAAATAAGATACCAACAAGATTTAATTAAAGAAGCTAAAAAAAGGTCGCTGTCCTCATAAATAGCAACAAAAATGTATTCTGTGGAATGTAATTATGAAGCGAAGTACACAAAATAACAATACGAATGAAAATATTATATAAGAAATTTTTAAATAAAATTTTCAGTCGAAATGTGTAAAAAAGGAAGAAATTAAAAATCAAGGCTTTTAATCAAGGCTTTCAATCAAGGGATTCCAGTTTAGTATTTATGCTGCTTCAAAAAGTAGAAAGCGATACCGTTTAATGATGAGTACATCTACTATGAACTAAGAAGTTAGATTTAGAAAGGTGTTGGTGTATTTAATTATGGCAAAGCACACTAGGGCTATCTGCCTAAGAGGAGGGATGCCTTTCGTGGAGGACTTTCTAAGGGAAACTGGCTCGTATACACGTTACACATGGGGAAAACCACGAAAACACCCATGCAGCCAGCCCGTTCGCGGGATTCGAACTACCAGTGTTCAGCGACTTTACCGCTCGGCCGCTAGTGGGCTAGATTTAGAAAGGAACAGATTTTTTAAATATTTTCTACGTACTGAACCTTATCGCATACTTTTTGCATGAACTACACATTTTTGCTTCTCCAGAGCAGCTTTGAATTCTACTTTCTTTTGCGAAGAACACAGTTCGGTCATTTTAAGAATTCAATTATAGTTTACGTTAAGAAAGTCTTCTTAAGAATTAAGTAAGTTTGAGGGTTTTTTTTCCCCAATTTTTGTTACAATAGTTTTTTTTTTTTTTTTTTTTTTTTTTTTTTAGCTGTTTAAGGCTAAAAATGAAGTTAAGTTTTGTGATTTTTTTCCCCGAGTAGTCAGTTTGTCACAATGTTACCTTTCATTATTTTTTTCAAATGTTTCGAAAGGGTGTAGGGAAAATTCTGATACATTTGAGATTCGATTTTTCGGTTATATATGAATTTTAATATCTTATTTGAAAATTTAATTGAATGTTTTTTCGGTTTTTGATCTCAAATGAACCAGAATAACGAAACATGTTTTCGAAACATATTAATCGACTTTTCTGAAGCTTTAGTTCATTTTCCCCCTATGAGTTCTGAACTGGAGTTTCAGTGACGGGAGATTAATTTGTATAATTTGCATATTTTTTTTAATATTGCATATTTTCCCTTTCGCATTTTTATTTTTCGAGTTTGTTCTACTATGCATTCTTATTTTAATTTTGATTTGTTTAGATGCTGTGTTAAACATCTTATACACGGTTGCAATTATTAATATTGTTGAGGAATTGCCTTGCTTTGATTGAAATTTAATATTTACTTTAGGTGCTTTAAGTTTAAGCCATAATATATATATTTAATATCATATAAGCAATAAAAGAATTAATTACCTTGCTCACAATCATCTTGAAATGTTGGGTTGCCGAAAGACACAGGCTCGTGAGCATAGGATGTTAGGTTGACCGATGATTCAGATTGATTGAGCTCGACCATTGGCTCCGTGCGCCGAATGTCCAACAAAATTGCCATCTAGCTTTTTATGCCGATATCTGCAAGCGATAAGAAAAATTCATAGCATTAATTCCAATAGAAGTCAAGAGAACATCTAGAACTTTGGTGTCACAAATGCAGTTCGAATAACTGCAACAAGGGGAAAAAAATCTCATATGTACACCACGACTATTAAATTATACTCATTTTTGCCTGAATTTCATTTAAACTTACTGAATTCTACTTCGAAGATAGCGCATAAACCACAATAGAATAAATGCACTCATTAACAGTCGCTTTTATATTTATTTACCATAGCGACACTCTGGCGCTACGTTCACTTAACAGCGTTAAATTTTTTCTTTTTCTAACTCAAAATGTACGAAAATTATATCATCTAGAGCTATTCAAATACTATAATAAATCTTAAACGATGTATAAAAGAAATTAAACAAATAAAAAAGAAACAGTTTTTCACAGACGATTCAGCGCCGTATACCTAATGCGCATGCGCTACTCGTAAACATTTTCCTCTGTACGAGTCTGCCTGGTGACAATATTTGCTACTAATACGAAACGTTTATTTCCTCGAATTTCGCTAAAGATATATCTCTCATTCAATTAATTCAGTTCTCACTTCGCGCCAAAGCAAAAATACATAAAAACTCAAAATATCTTCATTAAAATTGAAAGATATAGAAAAACATAAAACGGCAAATACAGTTAAAATAATTTTAAAAAATTACAATTAAAATTAAAAGTTCTGCGGAAGAGCAAGCAATTCGGCCAGCAGGCAAAAAGGCAGATTTTTCGGTGCACAAAACTACTAATTTCCTTTTGGTCCCACTCAGCAAAAAGACACTAAAGGTGCAAAACTAACTTTATTTGTTGTGGACATTGTGCTAAGTCTTAAATTATAATTCCAAAATGGATTGAGCAGGATTTAATTCGCAATAATAAAAGAAGACGTTATCTTTCTTGTTACGAAGCTTAGTTTTTCTAGATTGGCAACAAATCCACTATTCTACTAAGTTTCAAATGTGAACAAACACGACTGCTATGGTAAAAAAAATTAGGCTTAGTCACACTTAAAGAACATTTAGACTGATAATAATTCTAAACTTATTGCATGAAGGTTAACTAAAGCATAAAAAACCTTAACCAGAAGATAAGAACAACATAATTCAATCATTTTTAAAGCAAAAAATTCGCAATTTACCAACGTATAAGAATAAAAAAAAGCTAAGCTCACCGAACCGAGTAACAGAGTTCGTATATGTATATGTTACCGTGAAAGACCGAAATTGGAGAATGTTAACATTCACCAAATACGTCGATGAAAGATCGAATATTTCTTTACATTCTTGTACATTCGGACCCTCACCACTGTATGTCGACAATCACAGATATGCTCTGGTGTAGGTCGAAAAGAGAGGAGTATATGTACACGCTGTCATTCCAAAAGGAAGTGTTCCACAAATAAATGCAGTCGTAAAAGCAAGGGCCTATTGTGCAATTCAAAGTGTCATAATAGTTTCAGTTGTTGCAATAAATAGGATTTGAATCACATAATTTGGTAAGTTTATAACTTCTATTATTTTCCTTTCTCATTTTGAATGTACTGTGTGTTTTAAGTTCTTATCTTCTTCTTAAGTTCTTATTCTGAGTCTCAAGTGCGTTTTTTCGCGAATGAATTACGGAGAAGGAAATATAATATTCTTATATATTCAACATTCACCATTAGTGCCTGGTGAATGTCGACATTCACCGGTGTAAGTCAGAAATAAGAGTATTTGGAAAATATTTCGGACATACACCAAGCGACTATGTGAATGCTGACATTCACCGGTGAAAGTCGACATTCTCCAGATTTCGGTGTTTCACCGTAACATATACATATACGTTTGGTGCGACCTATTGCAACCAAAAAGGGAGGTGCACAAGTACATATTATAGCGGTCCTATATACAGAAGTTCGACGTTCAGAGGCTACTCGTTTTCGAGTTATGCGAGATACATACGTACGTACAGATCCCACGAAGAAATGTCTTCAGAATCCATTTTAAATCAGTTTCATAAATTTTTTGGGGAAAAGAGCCCTTTCTTGTGTCCTACCGTACAGATGTCACGCAAAAAGATCGTTAAATTGCATTCGATAGCCGTCAAAATGGCTATTTTCGTTAAAATAGGATAACCGGAATTTTTCGTGATTACAATACTTCCTGTTTACTTCTACAAGGAAGTAAAAAAACATTGCTTTTAGTCATTGTTTGTAATGCCGGTTTCTACACGCAACATACAACCTTAAGTTTAAATATAATTTGATCTGAAGCCTGTATGATACATGAACGAGTCCGGTTTTGTCTTTAATGAATGTTAGGAACCTCATGACGTATGCAGGTTATTTTATAACGTTTTAGGGAAATAAACTCTTTAATATAGGAATAAGAAGAGGAAAGTTTTCGTTTCTGTAATTGCAGAAGGTTGTTCGTTAAAATTGCCGATTTGTAAAATTACGATGCAATTCACCAGAGAATACCAACATCTAGATTCCGACAAAACATAACGCAAGAGCAAAAAAATCTGATGTGTACACCACATGACTTTCTTGTACGGAATATTAAATTATACGCATTTTTTCTTGCATTTCATTTAACCTTATCGGATTGAATTAAATCTACTTCGCCGACAGCGTATAAACCACTATAGAATAAATGCATTCTTTAAAATTCACTTTAGTATTTGTTTACCAAAGCGACACTCTGGCGCTAGGTTCACTTAACAGTATTATATTTCGTTCATATTATAACTCATAACGCACAAAATTTATACCATTTAAAGAACAGAATTATCTAATCGTTGCCACATGTTCTATTCAAATACTATAATAAAGCTAGAATGATGTATAAAAGAAATGAAGCAAACAAAACAAAAAAGAAACAGTTTTTCACAGACGATTGAGTATTTCTCATTCAATTAATTCAGTTCTCACTTCGCAAAATACGTACATAAAAAACTCAAAATATCTATATTAAAAATTACGAAGTAAATCTTAAACACTTATTTCCTCGAAAAAATTCCAGAAAAGATTAAGCATGATTTAATTGGCAATAATAAATGAAGGCATTATCTTTGCTGTTGCGAAGCTAAGTTTCTCTGGATTCGCAACAAATCCACTTGTCTGCTGTTTCAAATGCAAACAAGCAATGGCCGCCATAAAAAAAAAAAAAAAAAAAAAAGGCTTAGAGGCATTTAAACAACTTTAAAATTGTTGATAATTCTAAAAATATTGCACACAGATATACTAAAGGCATAAAAACTTAACCGGAAGATAAAAACAACATAATTCAATCATTTTTAAAGGAAAAAATGTACAATTTACAAACATATAAGAGTAAAGAAACTGAGATCACGGAGCCGGGTAATAGACCGGATATATATAAATATATTTATATACGTTTGGTGCTTCCAATTGCAACCAAATTACGAGGTGCACATCTACAGGTTATAGCAGTCCTATATACAAAATTTCAACGTTCTGAGGCTACTCGTTTTCGAGTTATGCGAGATACGCACGTACATACGTTCGTACAGACGAAACGAAAAATTCTCTTCAGAATTCATTTTAAAGCAGTTTTATAATTTTTTTGGAGGAAACGAGTCTTTTATTCTGTCCTTACGTAGAGATATGACGCAAAAACATCGTTAAATTGCATTCGATAGCGGTCAAAATGGATATTTTCGTTGAAATATGCTGCCTGAAACTTTTCGCGATTACAATACTTCCTTTTTACTTCGTACAAGGAAGTAAAAAGCATCAAATGCGAGCACGTACAATATATCCCATGCTGCTAAAATCGTATAAATCCATTCTCTCTTTTTCTTTTAAAACACAAAATTCCGGAAAAGTTTAACTTGTTTAAAGTTCGATCTATTGCAGAAATAATGCTTGGATAATATCAGACGTTGCAGTACAATGTAAATCTAATAACAGTCAAAATCCACCATACGGAATCTTGTTTATGACGAAGCCCCGGATATGATGAACTCTTTGGTCATGTCTAATTTTCTTTCACTTAATGTTATTTTTTAACTGGCAATCTTATTTAAATACAATTAGCTATATCAAACTTCCGTATGTACGAAATCAGATATAGCGAACTTCTTTTCTGAGAGCGATTTTATCGTTTTCTACTGTGTAAAGTGGATATGATCCAGTTTTTATTAGAGGATCCTGACAAAGCTGCTTTGCAATAATCAAATAAATCAAAATATTAACTATCTTCCGGTTTCGACACACCTATCGCTGAAGGAAAGAGAAGGAGAAAAACACTCGAGAGTTATCTATGATAAAAAGATAGTTTCATAGAAGTCCCTTAAACTCTCTCGTTATCACGTTACACAAAAAAAGCTCTTGCACCCTTCCGTTTACTGGAATCGAACTCGGGACGAATTATTAGTGTTCGGTGCTGTTATCCGATTATCAGCTGATAATCTATAGCTGCAAGCAAACTAAGCTGCATTAAGATTTTATAGGTTTTAATTTCGTCTTCCTTTTCAGTTGTTTCTTACTATCCCTCATAGAAGAATTTTAACAAAAACAGACCTCGAAAACAAAATTTCCAAAATATTAGTTCGCTGTGTATGTACACATAAAAAAAATATTCTTAAAACAATATAAAATTAATAAATTAAAAAAATCTGAAAGCTTTCAGATTATATTTTACAGCCGAAGGGGCTTTTTTTAACGTTTTTGTGCGTAACCTTTATTGATTAAATATAATGTTCTTCACAGTTAAAACACATAAAATTCAACAGCAATATCACAAAATAATTTAAAAAGAATTAGAATTTCCGATACACATTATCACGCGCTGAAGAAAGTTTTTTTTTTTTTTCCCCCGTTTTTTTTCCCCGTATGGTGTTGCCATTGTTCGCTTTGAAATCGTCGAGTTTGTTAATCAAAAATTTGTTGACGTTTTACAAAATTTGAAACAGATAATAAAACAAATTCGAAATTCGGGCTTCCAAATGTCCATATTCGGTTGGAGGACTATGTTATTCAAAATTGGATGGCTCTAGGTAGCGTTGTTTCTTCACAATGAGACAAACATTCGTGCAGATTCTTCATTATTTAGTTTCTTTAAATATAATAGATGGGGATAATATTTGGTGGTAACAGTTTGAAAAGCGAATCGACACAATGTGGATACAAACTCGACAGTTTTGCTTGGGCTTAAGTAAAACTGCCCTAAAATTGTTTCATTTTTTAGTCGGATTGGAGTTGCTTTGCCTTAAAAGTATTCCTTTGAAATGTTTTATCATGTTTGTAGTTTTATCAAAACTCGAATTATAATTTCTTAATCCCACAAAGAGTTTTATACAATTTCTACAAAAGTATCTATTTATCGTGTATTATTTCAATCTCATTCATAAGGAGTACAATATAAAGGCACATACCTGGTACTTATTTTCCTCAACAAACATCCAAAGTTTTAACTTTTACCACTGTACAAAATATTTTTAACAGAATTAATAATACATTAAGTAGCTTTAAAAATACTCAAAATTTTGTCAAGGAAATTTTAACATTATATCTTAGTTTTTTGATGTTGGGGAATAATAACAAAGGTGCAACCGCAACGAATTTTACGCGTCTTCTAAGAGCCCTAAACATAGCATCAGCTGC
Organism: Stegodyphus dumicola; assembly: GCF_044657685.1. Lineage (NCBI taxonomy): Eukaryota > Metazoa > Arthropoda > Arachnida > Araneae > Eresidae > Stegodyphus > Stegodyphus dumicola. The sequence continues at coordinate 1,925,798 of NC_140768.1, forward strand.
ATCCAAAGAAACCGTACTACGCAACACAAGCAATTAAAAACCATTTCATTTATCATAATCAAACTCACTCAGACGTAATATATCCATCCTTAAGCATATTCCAAACGTCTGAGAGATGATGGTATCTGTAAAGAGAACAAGAAGCAAGAATGGATGTTTTATGACATTGTGAACGCATATCATCCGCTTTTGTTTTTGACGCACCAACTGCTTTTGAGTTATTACTCGAAGAGGACTCATTTCTTAATAGAAACTCTTCAAATTTCAGCGAAATGGGAGCACAGCCGGAAGCAGTTTGCTCACGTAAGCAAATTTAACGATGATTGGTTGGAGATTTATGACTTGGTAGCTTGAATGACGTCGTCTATTTTACGAAGCAAGTCTCTACGCCGTGAATGATCGTCATCCAAAACTTAATGAAGGAAAACGATTACATGATTAAGACAATAAACAAGTTCACGGGATCTGCGAGCACCTCATTTTTTTTTTTCAAGACGGCAGATTTTTCTGTGCACAAAAAGATTCGTTTTGATCCCACTCGGCAAAAAGACACGAAACGTGCAGAAAACTTACTTCACTTTTCTGCTAAGTTTCAAATGTAAACAAATATGGCTGCTATGGTAAAAAAAAATTAGGCTTAGCCGCGCAAAAACAACTTTAAAATTGTTGCACAACTATTCCATGCAGTTTAGCTAAAAGCATAAAAGTTTTAATCGGAACATAAGAACAACATAATTCAACCATTTTTAAGGGGGCTCATACACCTTAAACCCCTTATGATCTTCGAATATGTGACTGTTGCAAGAATTGGGATATTTCATTTATTTTTAAAGCGATTATTTCCAACTTTTTACAGCTGACTATATGATATACCTGCTTTGGAAACTAGTAACCAGAAAGTTTGTGTTGCCACAGATATTTTTGTAATTTAATCCGATTTGTAAAAAAATGTTTCGTCAAGTTTCCATCTTGCGCGCATGATATTTTAAAAATGACTAATGGTACATACTTAAAATTAGATGGAATTCTTTATATCGGCCCTATTCGTTAACTGAACCAAAAATCTGATGAATATTTTAATGTTAAAAATTTTTATGCAAGAAAATATTACAGATATTTTTAATAAAATACATTTCATAAACTCAATTCCAAATAAAATAAAAATTTAACATGAAATTCTTAGAAATTTGTTTCACAGTAGTTTCCAAATGTTATAAAAGCTCTACATTAAATATGGAATTTAATTATGCAATAGAATATTTTAAATTGTGCGTGCAAGGCGGAAACATGATGAAAAATTTAGTCACAAAGCGGATTCAATTATAAAAATATTTGTGGCAACATTAGCTTTCTGAGTATTGTTTCAGAAAGCAACTATATTATGTACTCAGCTGTAAAAAGTTGTAATTGCTTTTAAAATAAATAAGTTATCCTAATTCTTGCAATTGTCACATATTTGAAGATCTTATGGGTTTTAAGGTATATGAGTCCCCTTAAAAGCAGATGTGCACTATTTACCAACACATAAGAATACAAAAACTCAGCTAAATGAGCCGAGTAGCAGAGCGGGTATATATGTAAGAAAATTAAAGAATATGTAAGAGATTAAATTAGCTGCGTAAATTAATTTTCCTTCTCTATTCTAAAAATAGTAACCTCTCTCTGCACTGCGTCATTTCGAGAAAAATCTATGTCATATGATTCTTACATAATTCTGGTGATGTAAATCGAACTAAAACTCAAGCAGCCAATCGTAATTTTATAGCAATATTAACTATCCAATCAGAATGCATTGAGAACCAAAACTTACTCAGTCTGAATTAAGATTTCACCCTGAACGTAACGCACTTGGTTTCTACGCATTTCCCTAGCTGAACTGTTGCCTGTCTGCTCCTTTTATCTTATTGCTAATTTACCTAAAATGTAATAGGATAGGGACATTTAATGTGCCAGCTTTATTGTGTCCACAACATGCTTGTTGAAATAAAAAATCTGATGTGTACACCGCATGACTTCCTTGTATGGAATATTAAATTATACGCATTTTTCTTGCATTTCATTTAAACTTATTGGATTGAATTAAATCTACTTCGTCGACAGCGCATAAACTACAATAGAATAAATGCATTCTTTAAAATTCACTCTAATATTTGTTTACCATAGCGACATTCTAGCTCTAGATTCACTTAACAGTATTATATTTCGTTCATTTTATAACTTATAATGCACAAAATTTATATCAGTTAAAGAATAGAATTATCCAATCATTGCCACATGTTATATTCAAATACTTAAATAAAACTAGAACGAGGTATAAAATAAATTGAGCACACAAAACAAAAAAGAAACAGTTTCTCACAGACGATTGAGTATTTCTCATTTATTTAATTCAGTTCTCACTTCGCGAGAAGGCAAAAATACACAAAAACTCAGAATATCTATATTAAAAATTACGAAGTAAATCTTAAACACTTATTTCCTCGAAAAAATTCCAGAAAGGATTAAGCATGATTTAATTGGCAATAATAAATGAAGACGTTATCTTTGGTGTTGCGATGCTAAGTTTCTCTAGATTGGCAACAAATCCACTAGTCTGCTGTTTCAAATGTAAACAATTAATGGCCGCCATAAAAAAAAGACTTAGCGGCACTTAAACAACTTTAAAATTGTTGATAATTCTAAAAATATTGCATACAGATTTACTAAAGACATAACAACCTTAACCGGAAGATAAGAACAACATAATTCAATCATTTTTAAAGCACAAAATGTACAATTTACAAACATATACGAGTAAAGAAACTGAGATCACTGAGCCGGGTAACAGAGTGAATATATATATAAATATATTTATATACGTTTGGTGCGGGCGATTGCAACCAAAATACGAGGTGCACATCTACATGTTATAGCAGTCCTATATACAAAATTTCAACGTTCTGAGGCTACTCGTTTTTGAGTTATGCGAGATACGTACGTACAGACGTTCGTACAGACGCCACGAAAAATTCTCTTCAGAATTCATTTTAAAGCAGTTTTATAATTTTTTTGAAGGAAACGAGAATTTATTGTGTCCTTACATACAGATATCAGGGAAAAATATCGTTAAATTGCATTCAATAGCTGTCAGAATGGATATTTTCGTTAAAATATGCTGCCTGAAACTTTTTGCGATTACGATACTTCCTTTTTACTTCGTACAAGGAAGTAACAACGAAGAACACGAAGTGATTAAAACTCGTGGTTATTATATTTTGCAACCGTGTTCACATGAAAGTATTTATTGCTTTCTTCTACGGTGTTGGATCAGACGTGCTGCGGATGAAGACAACGACTTGGCCATTCCATTTGCTGTCATACTTCGCTGCTGGATTACGCACTGACTGTGAGCCATTACAACAGACATGATATACCCAGCCAGGATGCGTTTAATTACCGCCTGTATGTGTGTTGTCTAATCGAAGATGCACACACTGAAGATTATAATTAACACGCAAGAGACGTAAGCATGTGACTCTGCTGATCATGTATCTGTAATGTCAAAAATATTTTTTATCTACATGTGAAACCTTATGAATTTTTTTATGTATGCCTTTCGGAATTAGGTTATATATGTGCAAAGAGCACTTTCATGGATCATTTTCAAAGGTACTGAAGTAAACTATGGCTAAATACATTAGGGCTACTTGCATATTGAAAAGGATACCTTAGGGAAAGACCTTTCAGAGAACGTTGATTAATATCACATCTCTGCAAGGAGAATTCTGCGCTATGAGAAAAAACACGAAAACCTCATGTAGCTAGCTCGCTAACTTACTGAGAATAGAATCTGAGATGAAACGCAGCTTAAAATTGAGGGCTGGTTAGCTCAATATCCGAAAGCAAATTGCTTATTGGTTGTTCTTTACACGAGGAGGAAAAGCACGAAAATAGCTACAGAGCCAGATTGCCCTATCGCTTAAAATCGAATACAGAACTGAACTATCACTGTTAACAACCTAAACCAATTAGCAGCTTTAACCTCTCTCTCTTAATCAGTTGGATAAGATTGACTAAGAGTGCTAACAGGAAGGAATGAGGCACTATTAGTAAGAGTCTTGTCTAATGGTTTCAGATAGATTATATTTAGAATTACAGATTCGGACGATGGCCTTAACTTGTAAAGGTTATCTTAAAAGACTCTCTTGCCTCGCAGTTAGTAGGTGTTAGATTAGTCGTTCGAACGTGAAATTTCGGATAAGATAAACACGGCCTACTTATGACGAAGCCATTACTAATCTTAACAATAGTGTTCACATCTTACCAACTTTTTGGTTAAGTTGGCTCATAACCTTAAATCCCTTACGATTTTCGAATATGTGACTGTTGCAAGAATTGGAATATTTTATTTATTTTAAAAGCAATTACTTCGAACTTTTTACAGCTGACTACATAATATAGCTGCTCTGGGAACTAGTAACCAGAAAGTTTGTGTTGCCACAAATATTTTTGTAATTTAATCCACTTTGTGACAAAATATTTCGTCATATTTCCACCTTGCGCGCATGATATTTTAAAAATGGCTAATGAAACATACTTGAAAGTTGACGGAATTCTTTATATGAGCACTATCTTCTACCTGAATCAAAAATTTGATGAACATTTTAATATTAAAAAATTTTATGCACGAAAACATTACAGATCTTTTTAATAAAATTCATTTTATAAACTCAACTGCAAATAAAATAAAAATTTAACATGAAATTCTTAGAGTTTTTGGTTCACAATAGTTTGCAAATGTTATGAAAACTACATATTAAATATGGAATCAAATTATGCAACAGAATGTTTTAAAGTGTGCGCGCAAGGTGTCACAAAGCGGATTAAATTATAAAATATTTGTGGCAACACAAACTTTCTGATTACTGTTTCGGAAAGAAGCAATATTATGTAGTAAGCCGTAAAAAGTTGGAAGTAATTGCTTTTAAAATAAATAAGTTATCCCGATTCTTGCAACAGTCACATATTCGAAGTTCTTATGGGTTTTAAGGTATATGAGTCCCCTTAAAAGACTAAATACTGAAAAAGTAACAGATGATATCGAACACTTAAGAGTAGAAGTAATAGTTAAATGTTCATCGTCAGCCCGGTTATGATTCTACAAATCGCGATAGGACGGTAGAAATAAATTGAAACGATAACCGTGGAAATGCTTAAACTGGAGCATAAAAGCGTGATGGAATGGAACTTTTTGAAAACGAATTATGACCTAGATATTGGTGACTTTTCCGAAGAAAGAGTAGAATGTGTTTTATTCTAAGGTGAAGCAGCCTCCTCCACTTATTCCGCCCTCCCCCCCCAGTGAACATAAACTGGCTGATGACAATGCTATTGAAGAACATATAGAAGTCGATCCTATGAGGAAAGAAAAATTGAAGGGTTAGCACCAATAATCCTTCCCAAACCGGCGATGACTGGAAGAAACTGAAGAGGCACTTCTTGTCTCATAGCATATACAGTACAGCAGAACTCAACTCAACAGAATTATCCGAATCAAATGAGGCCGTACCCCATTCGGATAATCAAAATTTCAGATAATTGAATTTATTTCGAAGAAAGGGTCTACTTACACTTTTGTTAATTACTGTACGTACTTGAAAATGGGCGAAAAAACTATTTTTAAAGAAAAAAAAGGTTTTTAATTAATTAGAATGAAAAGGCAGCACTTTTACGTACTGTAGCACTGTACAGTACTTACAAGTGCTGAGAGTCATTGCTTGCTGAACATCTCCGTCAAACGAAGCTGTTTGAGGGACACCGTGCCTTCCTTAGCCAGCCGTTACTTGCTTTAAAGCAGGGTTTCTTAAATTGCGGGACCTGCAGCAGGGGGTCGCCAAAAATTTTAGCAGTTTTGATATTTCTTTAACTTATTATAATAATTTCACAATTACCAAACATTTTACACAATGTATCTGAAAAATAGATAAAGATAAGACAAAACAGACAAAAAACGAAAAAGTTTCGACGTATTCTTTTTATAATATAAACGTTCATTTTCCTTGCATTGCACGTGATGCTGCCATTTCGTCCGTTACTTATTTAAAATTTCCACATTGTTCTATGTCTTAAAATTAGAAATTAAAGTTAATGATGTAAACTGCAATAGTATATTACAATACAAGTGAAAAAAATGACAGTTTCACTCACGCGTGTGTCGGATTTGGGCAATAATTATGGGTTCCCACACAATTTTTGTAAATATTATGGGGTCCTCGGGGTCGCGAAAAAATCTCACTGATAAAAAGGGGTCGCGATTGAAAAACGTTTAAGAAACCCTGCTTTAAAGGATGACAAACTAAGCATCTGTGCTAAGATCTTAGCTTTTCCACAAAGAATTGGACTCGAAATTGGGTTTCCGACAGAACGTTGCTGCAAAAACCACTTGAAAACGACATCTTTTAAATTTTTATTTGTTGCCGTCTTCATTGACTTTCTTGAAGAACTTCCATCTTTGTTTTCAAGCAGTGACGCGAAGTTTAAAAGGGTAGGTTTCCTCCTTTAGTGTGTGAAATCGCTGATTGACCAAGACTAGGTTTTCGTCTTAATTTTTTTAAATTCTGAAAGCGATTCGGATAATCAGCCATTCGGACAGTCGGAGTTCGGATAATAGGAGTTTTACTGTTCGGATAATCGGAGTTGTACTAGGATCGTTGTCTAAACAAACAATGTCTGAAATGACAATGACAAATTCTGAAAGCGAGTTGTACTGTTCGAATGTACTGGAGTAGTACTGTTCGGATAATCGGAGTTGTACTGGGATCGTTGTCTAAACAGACAATGTCTGAAATGACAATGACAAATTCTGAAAGCGATTCGGATAGTCGGAGTTCGGATAATCGGAGTCGTACTGTTCGGATAATCGGAGTTGTACTGGGATCGTTGTCTAAACAGACAATGTCGATCCCGTTCGCTTCTAACGCCATGCTGCTTGTTTGATGAAGAATCAAATGCACTTAAGCACTTTGAGAAGCAAAGCACAAATTCCCCTCCTCCCCTCCAAACCGACATTCTATAGTTTCTTGTGAATACTGGAGAAGGGAAGTAGCAGTAGAGGAATTCCCTTACTCGAAGTTAAACTATTCTCTCGGAAGACTCAAGTGTGGAAAAGATCACCCGAGTTACACTTAAAGAAGAAAAACGCACTTGCGTCGGGTGCAGTTTGAATCGGATAGCTTCATACGCTGAATATGAATTCTATCCGAAATCGCATAGCAGAATTGCGTAGTAAAGGCCAGCTCAATCAAAGCAAGATCAATGGTTCCTTTCACACTCCTCCTGTGAACAAAAAGGATGTCGTCTAACAACTGTTCGCTAAGTGCTAAATTTCTTATTCGCACTGATTCTCTTTCATCCTTGTATTCTCTTAGGAATATCTTCTCATATAATAAATTAATTGTCACTTCCCATGCTCTTCTTAAAGACCTTAATAATAAAGGTGTTGAAGTTATCTTTTCTCATGTACGTGGCCACACTGGTAATCTAGGAAATGAAAGGGCTGATTGGTTGGCAAAACAAGCTACACATCTTCAAGTAATTACTCCAATGATACTTCCCAAGTCATTTTACAAGAACAAAAGTAGGGATGATATAATACTCAAGTGGAATGAACTATACAGGAATTCTACTACTGCCTCTTTGACTAAACTTTATTTTCCTTCCATTCCTCACAGACTGAACAATAAAAATTTTTTCTGTAATTTTGAAGTTACTCAATTTCTAACTGGACATGGTAAATTCAATTCATATCTGAAGAGATTTAGATTATCTAGTACAGATTTGTGTTCATGCAGTTTCGGGGGAGTGCTGTCGAACATTCGTTGTTCTATTGTTCAAAGATCAAGGAAGGACGAAAGGAACTCATTTCTAGGTTAAACTCTGTGAATATTACATTTCCTTCCCCTCTTCACGTATTTGTCCAACATAAAATGGCTTTCTCTTTCTTCTGTAAATTTATCTCTTACGTGTCATCTGTGAATTTGTAAGTTTATTTTATTTTGTGTTGTTGCATTTGTTTGTTTTTTTACTTGCCTCTGTAAGCCTTGTGTAATACTATGTGGTGCACAGGGATTTCAAATTTTCAATTAAAAAAAAAAAAAAAAAAAAAGGAAGAACTCCCCATGGGCAAACGCAGAGTAATACTGCTCAATAGAGTTTTATGGACTTATTCTTAGAGAAAAGACTTAAAAAACTATTATTCAGCTTTCTGGAGGCAGCAGAAAAATACAGACTCTTGAAATGCTCGGTCAGAAGCTGAAAATGGCACTTTCAGTACGGGATTTATTAAAAGGTGAACAAAAAAATCAAAGTTTTACCTGCTCTTGAAGAGAATTCCACGTAAACATTCATCAGATGTACTTCTCTTCTACCCGAATTTCCATTCGCTAGGGACATTCTTGCATATTTATTGGCCGATTCAGCGTCACTACAAAGATAAAAATGCCTCATTTATTCTTCCCCCTATGGAGCTTCATTCATGATTTCCCTTGTGCGGAAACTCTATTATAGTTTTTACTTGAAGAACCTATGTGGCATTAAGCCAAACCGCCTATTGAAGTCGACATCTATTGACCATATAAACACAATCATTTGACTATTGGATTATATTCAGAATTCATACAAAAACATATTTTTCTGAAAACAACCTCATCTCAGTCACAAACATATATGTGAGTAATTACAGAAGGTTAGTTGCAAAATATCCATTTTACGTATTAAATGTTTCAAACAATTAGGAAAGAAAGATGTGAAGAAGAGAAAAGTGTTTTGGAAAAGTTTCGTCGTATCACTTAGCAACCAGTTTTAAAAAGTATTGTGTGCTGGCCACAAATAAATATGCTACACGCTGGCATGCCAACAGTATTCAAGAAATTGCCAATGTAAAGATCGTGACTTGTAAAGATCATGACTTGTGAAGATCGTGACTTAAAGAGAACGTGAAATATAAATAATAGGACAAGAACTTGCATTTTACGGTGTGGCAACAAGAAGAGGATTCGAAAGATTTTTATATATATTTTGTTTTAGAGAGTTTAAGATTTTTTAATATTTTAATAGTTGTAAGAGTTTTAACTGCAGTAGTTAACAGTTTAAAATTTTGATAGTTTAGAGCTGCAGTATTTATTTTTTTTTTTTTTTTGGTTCTGTTTTAAAATTTAAATAAAAGTATTTTGTTTATTCTGAAAAATTAGCTTTATTCTTCCTACAAGATTCAATATTCATTATATTGAAATGAGGAAAGGATTTTTACTGGCGCAGTCGACAGGATCGGAGTTTCCCCGCATATAATTACGAACCAAAATAACTCAGGTGAGAGCTCAATTTACCTTGGAAACGTAAAATAGTTAATTAAGATTATGAAAAGTTAATTATTGTTTCCGTCATGGAATCTTAGTTTATTTACTTGTCAAAGTAATGAATACGCCAGTGTTCAAATGTAATTTTCAAAGTAATGAATACGCCAGTGTTCAAATGTAATTTTCAAAGTAATGAATACGCCAGTGTTCAAATGTAATTTTCAAAGTAATGAATACGCCAGTGTTCAAATGTAATTTTCAAAGTAATGAATACGCCAGTGTTCAAATGTAATTTTCAAAGTAATGAATACGCCAGTGTTCAAATGTAATTTTCAAAGTAATGAATACGCCAGTGTTCAAATGTAATTTCGTTTGACTCGCCAGAGTAGGTGAACAACACATTAAGTATTGATTCTACTGATTGATTTTCGTGTCGAATAAAATTAAATTCATTGTGAATTATATTTAAATAGAAAAAGAAAAGAAAAAAAAATAGCTTTTCATAAAACTAAGAGTCTATTGGCTGAATAAAATCGAGACATGGCTTTTATGGGACGTGGGAAAAAAGAGGATTTGCTGGCTTTAGCTGCTGAATTAGAAATTCAAGTAGATCCAAGTATGAAAATCGTGGCGATAAAAAATGAAATAATTCAAAGTGATACATATGATGAAGCATTTGCTAAAGAAGTGTTTTTAACGATTATTGAAGAGAGGAAAAGAAAAGAAGAGGAACAGCGAAGAAAGGAGAAAGAAGAGATTGAGGAACAGCGAAGAAAGGAAAAAGAAGAGATTGAGGAACAGCGAAGAAAGGAGAAAGAAGAGATTGAGGAACAGCGAAGAAAGGAAAAAGAAGAGATTGAGGAACAGCGAAGAAAGGAGAAAGAAGAGCTTGAGGAAAGGCGAAGGAAAGAAGAATTAGAAGCACAGCAGAAAAGAGAGCAAATGGAGTTTGAATTGAGGAAACTCGAAATTGAATCTCGTGTTCGACTAACACAAACTCCACCAACAAATGAAAATGGACATCATAATTTTGATTTAATTAAGCTTATTCCCAAATTCAATTTAAGACACGATGATATTGTGATTTATTTATCCTTATTTGAAAGACAAGCTAAAAGGACAAAGATTAATCCTAAAGATTGGGTTTCATGTTTATTGACTTTAATGCCATCTGAAATAATTCAATTAATTGGTAGGGAATCTGAAGAAAATTTTGAAGATTATGAGTACATTAAGGCCATTTTATTGAAGAGATTTAAATTAAATCCTGAAAGCTTTAGAAAAAAATTTGTGATGCACCAAAAGAGCGCTGAAAAATCATGGAGAGATTTTTGCTACGAAATTACAAGTTATTTTGAAGAATGGATCAATGGTCTTGAAATCACAAATTTTGCCGCGTTAAAAGACTTGATTATTACTGACCAAATTAAGAAAAGAGTACCCTATGAAGTAAGAGACCATCTTCTGGACGACTGGGCGAAGTTCGTTTCTCCAACCAAATTAGCTGATAAACTTGACGAATATGACAGTGTTCGTAATATCTCAAAACGGACTGGTGGTAATCCATCAGCAGACAGAACTAATAAAAAATGGCAACCTCATTCTCCTCTTCCAGAAAGAGCTTTCAGAAATAAATCGCTGTCCGCTGAAAACACGCCAAGAGTGTACCCATCCCGTAAGAGTGACGAACCACAAAAGCCTAGTTTCAAACTAACTTGCTATAATTGTGGAAAAGGTCATACATCTAAGTTATGTACCAAAAATCGGATACCAAGAAGTGCTTCTGTAACAGCACAAAACAACTTAATACAAACACAAGCACCCCTTACAGAAAAAGAAAAACCAGAAGTGCTAACTGCCAAGATCTCTATTCCTGTCTCAAAATCAGTAGACGTATCTAGAAACATAGATGAATTAAAACTGGTCAAAGTTAAATGTGGAGATATTATTCTAAATGGAATCGTAGACACGGGAGCACAAATTTCAGTAGTCCGTGAGAAATTGGTTGACAACATACCTTGCGAAGGAGAAAGTAAAATAGAGATAGCTTCTGCTTTTGGTGAAAACGAAATTACTCCACTAAAGATTTTCCAGATGAAAATTGACGATGATTTTCACGGTAGAGTGTCCATTAAGTGTGCTGTTTCAAAAAAGCTAGTTACCGACTTGCTATTGATTTCTTCAGCTTATGAAACACTCTGTGGAAATATCGAACTGTGGAACTGTGATCGTCATTGGGATGCATCCCCCTTAGAGTACAAAGAGACAGATGATAAACCCTAATCAGATTTCCCAAGAAAACATAGAGTCTCTGAAAACAACGAACAAGGTAAGACTAGAATTCAAGACACATCAAGAACAAGACGAAACTCTGAAAAAATGCTTTGAATGGGCAAATAAAAATCAAAATTCATATACTTTCGATGATGGCATATTACTTCATTCCGAATATATCTGTGGTGAAAACATTAAGCAAGTTGTATTACCTTTAGAAAAAAGAAGGGAAGTCCTAAGAATGGCACATGAAATCCCTCTTGCCGGCCACCTCGGTGAGAAAAAGACAATTCAACGAATCAAGTACTCATTCTTTTGGCCTACTATTAAGCAAGATGTTAAAAAATTCTGTGAAAGTTGTAAAGAATGCCAATTGAGGAGAACAGTTACGTACAAAGATCGAATCCCAATTCAACCTATTGTTAGGCCGGAAACACCCTTTGAAGTATGGAGCGTGGATTGTATCGGGCCATTAGAACCTCCATCCAGGAGAGGTCATCGGTTTGTGATATGTGCAGTTGACCTATGCACCAGATGGGCAGAAGCCACCCCCGTCAAAGACATAAGTGCGAAAACAACATGCAGCGTTTTGATGAGGCTTTTTACTCAAACTGGATTTCCAAAAGTGATTTGTTCCGACCAGGGAACTAATTTCACAGCCAAACTCACCCGAGCCTTTGAGAACTTACTTGGTGTGTCTCCACGATTCTCCACTCCAGGGCACCCCGAGAGTATGGGTGCTGTCGAGCGTTGGAATAGAACCTTAAAAGAGATGATGAACAAAAATATCCAAGAACATGGCAGAAACTGGGATTTGAATCTTCCCTATCTCCTGTTTGCCTACAGAGAAGTGCCACATAGCACCACTGGTTTGTCTCCCTTCCAGATGGTATATGGAAGAATACCACCAGGACCATTATCTTTGCTGAAAGAAATATGGACAGGTGAACGTAGCATTCCAGTTACAGCTTCCCGTTCAATTGAAAATTATCTACAAGACCTTTTAGAAAAATTAAGAAAAGCTCATGACATTGCATCAGCAAATTCCAAAATATCTCAAGAAGAGTACACTTCAAGATACAATTTACGTTCTCAAGAAAAGACTTTCAATGTTGGGGACAAAGTCCTCGTGTTAATGCCATCATCATCACATAAATTGCTCAACACGTGGCAAGGACCAGCTACCGTGATCAAACTTACCAGGCCACACTCTGCCAAAATCGAAATGGAAAACGGAAGTATTAGGGAACTCCATATAAATAAGTTAAGGCCATATATTGCTCGTGTAGATCACGTTGGTATCATTTTTGACCAAGATGAAGAGTTTGGAGATATCCACTATGCACCAGCAGATCTTATGAATAAATCTGCTGATGATATCTGGACCCATTTACAAAATTCGAAAGGTGACTTAAAATATTACCAACGGAAAGGACTATTTAAAGTACTAAAATCTTATGTAGATGTTTTCAGTAGCAAACCTGGTCAAGCCAATGTTGATGGTCATGACATCAAGGTTACAGAAGGATGTAATCCGAAAAGATTGAGGCCCTACCGTGTTCCTGTTTCACTTCAAGAGGAAGTCGATCGTCAAGTTAAAGAACTGTTAGAATGGGATCTTATAGAACCCAGTGACAGTAACTGGGCACATCCTATAGTATGTGTTGCAAAAAAGAATGGCGGCGTTAGACTGTGCATAGACTTCAGGCTTTTAAATAGCTTCACAATTCCGGACGCCTATCCGATGAAGATTGCTAAAGATTTACTATTCGAAATAGGGAAAGCCAAATTCATAACAGTTCTCGATTTAACCAAGGGATATTGGCAAATTCCTATGAAAGAAGAAGCTAAACCCTACACAGCATTTATCACTCATTCCGGCCATTACCAATGGAAAGTTCTCCCTTTCGGTTTGAAAAATGCTGGAAGTACCTTCCAAAAATCGATGGATAAGGTGCTTGCAAACCATAAGAACTACTGCCGTTCATATATTGATGATGTGGCAATATTTTCTGAAACTTGGGATGGCCACCTCTATCACATCGACCAAGTGTTTCAGACACTGAGAAGCGCAGGTCTAACCGCAAATGTAGAAAAGTGTGATTTCGGAAAGAGCCACGTGAAGTTTCTAGGACATGTAATAGGTTCTGGCACTCACTCTCCAGATCCTGAGAAAGTAGAAGTCATCAGAAATCTGTCTAAGCCTACCACTAAAAAAGAAGTCAGGAGTCTTTTAGGGCTAGCAAGCTACTATAGGGATTATATCCCAAATTTTTCTGAGATTGTTTTACCTCTAACAAACCTTACAAAGAAGAGTGTTCCAAATAATATTCCATGGGACTCTGAAAAAGAAGCAGCTTTTAACAAACTTAAAGAAGAGTTGATTAAAATTCCATCTCTGCATACTCCGGACATCAGCAAGCCCTTTCAACTCTATACGGATGCATCTGCTTTCGCAATTGGAGCGTGTTTAGCTCAAAACGACGAACATGGCAAAGAAATGCCCATAGCATTTTTCAGCAAGAAATTAACGCCCTGTCAACAACGATGGTCAACCATCGAACGAGAAGCATTTTGTGTCATCGAAGCCTTGAAAAAATTTGACACATGGATTTTCGGTGCCAAAGTGCAGATTGTGTCTGATCACAATCCCCTCACCTACTTGACCCAAAGCGCCCCTCATGGTGCTAAACTGTCTCGTTGGGCCTTAGCGTTACAACGGTATAACATGACTGTGACATACCGCAAAGGAAGTTCACATGGGAATGCTGATGCTTTGTCAAGGTTAGCTGTTAACTCTTTCTCTCTCAATGAACTCTGAGCAACATTGTCTCTACGGTGACGAATGTGCTTCTTGTGGGGAGACTTGTAAAGATCATGACTTGTGAAGATCGTGACTTAAAGAGAACGTGAAATATAAATAATAGGACAAGAACTTGCATTTTACGGTGTGGCAACAAGAAGAGGATTCGAAAGATTTTTATATATATTTTGTTTTAGAGAGTTTAAGATTTTTTAATATTTTAATAGTTGTAAGAGTTTTAACTGCAGTAGTTAACAGTTTAAAATTTTGATAGTTTAGAGCTGCAGTATTTATTTTTTTTTTTGGTTCTGTTTTAAAATTTAAATAAAAGTATTTTGTTTATTCTGAAAAATTAGCTTTATTCTTCCTACAAGATTCAATATTCATTATATTGAAATGAGGAAAGGATTTTTACTGCCAAGGTCATATTTTTCATATGACTGCCAAGGTCATATTATTACTGCCAAGGTCATATTTTTCAGTTGTGCAGTGCGTGACGTTGTGCTGCTGAGAATCAAAAACGAATAACCGGTTCCTTGTTGTGATCCGAACTGCTTTAGTGGCGCAAAAATGTTAGCAGAAGTTTGATGCCATTTCAGTTTTCGTCTCTTATAAATCAGCCTCGCAAAATAATCATGTTCATACAAAACAACTCGCAAGACCTGACGTCAATGGAAAGAAACATTCACTGCACGTAGAAAAACAAGCTAAGTATTGAAGCAAGTAAAAAAAAAGTTAAAAAAAAAAAAAAAAAAAAAAGAGAAGAGTGTTTTATTGGACAGATATATTGCCGTCTGTGATGCTGTTTATGTCATCTTATATACATTGTTGTTTTCTCAAAGTTTCGTGAGAAGTTATTCGATTATCGCAGAGCAAATCAAGTTAGATCAGAATGCTAAATAAAATTATAATTAATAAAAGACTATTCATTTTCAGTTCGAAAGTTCTGTAATCACGCTCTATGCACAATCCATAGAACGAACAGAAAAACTACAGTCCACAGAATAAACATACTTTTGTTCAATAACACAATACAGTGGTTCGCAGGATTTTCCAAGTTTTCTCTAAGCTGCGGACAGTCAATTCACATATAATAGGACCTAATGCTTTAAAACGCTGAACACTTTATTCAATAGATGAACAACTTTACATAAAACAATACAAATTACTGTTGCATGTGGTATGTTGCCATAAGGGCTTCATTTCTAAAATTAGAAGTACCGGAGACCTATGGAAGGCTGCGAGGAACGAAAGAAAAAATAAATAAATAAAATAGCTAAAAATTAAAATAATTAAATGATTAAATTTAAAATAAGGGAAATGTAAAGAGATAAAGAGAAATTTAATAAAAATAGTTAATTAGAAATAGTTAAATAGTTTTGAATAGTTAAATAGAAAAGAAATATATCGGACGGCGTCTTATTTGGGGCATTGGTTGGTGTTGGTGTATTTAATTATGGCAAAGCACACTAGGGCTATCTACCTAAGGGAAGGGATGTCTTCGTGGAGGACTTTCTAAGGGAAACTGGCTCTTATACACGTTACACATGGAGAAAACCACGAAAACACCCATGCAGCCAGCCCGTTCGCGGGATTCGAACCTCGGACCGAACTACCAGTGTTCAGCGACTTTACCGCTCGGCCGCTGGTGGGCACGGGCATTGGTTGGAATTACAATTTCACTTAGGACCAAGGCGTTATGATACGGAGTTCCTTTGCAAATTAATGCAATAACCTCTGCAGCTTCGTTATTACAAATGAAACAGTTCAGAATAAGCATACGCTAAGTGTAGAGTCATTAGGTTAATTGGAAGCAGAAAAGATGAAAAATATGCAACCGCCTTCGCCGGGAATCGAACCACGGACCTCTGGAATACCGGTTCAGCGTGCTACCGTTATACCACAAAGGCACGCTAGGGAAGTGGGAGAAATACCTTATATACTCTAATTTTTTTTTTAAAGGGCGACTAGGGTTTTAGGGGATCTAGTCGCCAAATCCTGGGTGCGGAGAATCATCATCCACAACCCTTTTAGTTCGGGCGCCACTTGTAGAGTCATTAGGTTAATTGGAAGCAGAAATGATAAAAAATATGCAACCGCTTTCGTCGGGAATCGAACCACGGACTTCTGGAATACCGGCCCAGCGTGCAGAACCACTACACCATGAAGGCACGCTAGGGAAGTGGGAGAAATACCTCATAAAAGGAAAAAGAGCCGATGGGGTAAGAGATGGATAAGATAGTCCTCCATTACGGACAAAGAAGCCTTTATCTGTTGTTAACCACAGCGCGGGGTGCAAGCCCCCCCCTGGGGTGACTTAACATAGGTAGGACAAAGGTAAGGGAAAAGGCAACCCGGCCCGCGCCAGCGTGAAATGGATGCAGGAGTGAGCTAAGAAACAACTCAGCCGATCTCCATCCGAGTTTAAGCCCTGATTATACGCATAAATATACTATTCAAAGATATGAGAGGTACCACTCGTTTTTTGCAGCACACCAAGGAAAAAAGATAAAACGATTAAAGCTCCACTATGAATAGTCAGAATTCTAGAAACAATTTGAGAATATGGAAGGAAATTTTAACGGAAAAGTATATCTTTGAAAATAAACAGGGACGAGTTCAAAGCTTTCTGATCACGATGCCCTGTCGATATCATACCAGCTATCAAGCAGAAAATTCCCCTGAATTCGATTCGGTAACAAAGTGAGAATTAAACTTAAGACGTCTCTGTACAAGTGGTCCCCCGTTTGGTTACATCATTCACAAAGTCTAGAGGAGCTCTGCAGTAGGAAGTGACTATCATGGAACGTGCAGGACCAGGGTATCACATGAAATTTGCCCGCTCTCATAAATTCATTGCACATCCTTGGAGAATAAGCCTTTGACATATGATTGGTGAGCTTTTCTTTCCTTAAAATCCTCAATCTCCGTGCAAGGTTTGATTCCTAGCGAAAGGTCAGGCCTGCATTCAGAAGTTAGAATTGATTTTTAAGGCATGTTTACTATTGAAACAAAGTTTATCTGCTAAAATTGGGGTTCACTTACATAAAAGAAGAGCCGGAGCCCTTTTATTTAAGGCTCCAGTGTGTTCCTGATGAAATTATAATTTATCTCGTAAACTGAGAGGTACTGGAGCCTGGCTCCGGTGGGCTCCGACACAATTTACGCTCTGGTTGCTATGAAAATTGGAGCCTAATGGTAAATTATGTCTTGGCGAGGGCATTGCTCATTTTTTTCATGTCTCCTGCTTAAAAAAGGATGTCGTAATGACTCCAGATAGTTTTGAATAATCTTGCAAATTTATCCCGCTAAGATGAGGATTTTTCTTACAGTTCTTCCGATTAGTATGTTCGTCAACAAAAAACTGGTAATCTTGGACTCAACTCCGGTTAAGGCGTGGATAGCTATAAACGTAATAACCACTGGAAAGTGGGACTCAAAATGTTATCGCGAAGCTCGGCCAGCTCGTGATTCCCGAAGATCAGGATCTGGTAGATCCTGACTCTCACGGTAAAACACTCTTTCCTGGGATGTTCTTTATCATTGTGTCAGATCAACACCACATACACTGAGAAAAAAAAAAAAAAAAAAAAAGGTACAGTTCTATATCTCCCGTTCTACTAGGCCGTTTGACAAAATTCAAATTGAGTTTTTCATTTCTCGAAAGCGCGACTTAGGATATGTATTACATGTATATATAGCATTGTTCTAACATAGGTATTTTGACACAAAATCGGATTTTTTCTGAAAAAACATACCAATTTTTTTCTACATTTAGATTATGCCTAGATATTAAATTTTGTAAAATCTGGTTCGAAATTTATGGAAAAACTCAAAAATTTATCTTGGAGCAATTTTTTCACTTTGCGCTGAGAATAATTTACTTGGCGAACTTCTTAATATATGGCAACCAATTTTTCTTTACCTTCCATTATGCCGGAGTGGAGAAAAAAGTCACTTTGTTCCTACCTTTTTACATTATGCATGAGTGAGGGAAAAAATCTGATGTGCACATGACTTCCTTGTACGGAATATTAAATTATATGCATTTTTTTCTTGAATTTCGTTTAAATTGATTGGATTGAATTAAACCTATTTCATCGAAGGCGCATAAATCACAATAGAAAAAATGCACTCTTTAAAATTCACTATATTTGTTTACTATAACGACACTCTGAATGCACAAAATTTATATCATTTAAAGAATTATCTTATCGTTGCCACATGTTCTATTCAAATATTATAATAAAGCTAGAACGATGTATGAAAGAAATTAAGCACACAAAACAAAAAAGAAACAGTTTCTCACAGACGACTGAGTATTTCTCATTCAATTAATTCAATTCTCACTCCGCGAGAAGGCAAAAATACATAAAAACTCAAAATATCTCTATTAAAATTTACGATGTAAATCTTAAACACTTATTTCCTCGAAAAAATTCCAGAAAGGATTAAGCATGATTTAATTAGCAATAATAAATGAAGACGGTATCTTTGTTGTTGCGATGCTAAGTTTCTCTACATTGGCAACAAACCCACTAGTCTGCTGTTTCAAATGTAAACAATCAATGGCCGCCATAAATAAAAAGGCTTAGCGGCACTTAAACAACTTTAAAATTGTTGATAATTTTAAAAATATTGCATACAGATTTACTAAAGGCATAAAAACCTTAACCGGAAGATAAGAACAATATAATTCAATCATTTTTAAAGCAAAAAATGTACAATTTACAAACATAAAAGAGTAAAGAAACTGAGATCACTGTGCCGAGTAACAGAGTGGATATATATAAAAATATAAATATATTTATATACGTTTGGTGCTGCCGATCGCAACCAAAATACGAGGTGCACATCCACATGTTATAGCAGTCCTATATACAAAATTTGAACGTTCTGAGGCTACTCGTTTTCGAGTTATGCGAGATACGTACGTACATACATTAGTACAGACGCCACGAAAAATTCTCTTTAGAATTCATTTTAAAGCAGCTTTATAATTTTTTTGGAGGAAACGAGTCTTTTATTCTGTCCTTACGTACAGATATCACGCAAAAACATCGTTAAATTGCATTCGATAGCGGTCAAAATGGATATTTTCGTTGAAATATGTTGGCTGAAACTTTTCGCTATTACAATACTTCCTTTTTATTTCGTACAAGGAAGTAAAAAGGTCACATCGTTTCTACTTTCAAATAATTTTAGCAGTCTAAACCACATTTGATGTTTTATCGCTTTCAACAAATATGTCAAATTTCAAAACGCGCCAGTATATAAATTCACATAGATCTTCAAAAATTTTGAATAAAAAAACCTCTAATTTTTTGCAGGTATGCTTAGGAATACGTCTACTTTAAGATGGTGGTAAAAATTTCATAGATTATAATTCAAATTTGTTTTTGAAAAATTTGTAAAAATTATTTTAAAATACGAATTTGAAAAATAAATCATTAAAATGGGCGAATTTTATTCGGAATGAACCTGAATTTTGAAACGTGAAAGGAAGAATCAATTAAGTTTAATAATAAAAAAGAGAGATTAATAAATATATACCAAACTCAATTAACATGGAGAACATAAATTTTTAAAGCTAATTTTTTAACAACGACTCGAGCGATTTTTACCAAACTTGGTAGTTTGGCGTAATTTGAGTCGCAGAATGGAAATATTTAAACACATTGGTATGTTATTTCATGAAAAGTCCGATTTTATGTCAAAATACCTATATTAGAGAACAATGTTATGTATATTAACCTAATACATATCCTAAGTCGCACTTTCGAGACGTGAAAAACGTAAGTTGAATTACGTTAATCGGCCAATTAGAACGGTAGATATTGAACTGTTCCCACCTTTTTACTTCCTTGTACGAAGTAAAAAGGAAGTATTGTAATCGCGAAAAGTTTCAAGCAGCATAATTTCAACGAAAATATCCATTTTCACCGCTTTCGAATGCAATTTAACGATGTTTTTGCGTAATATCTGTACGTAAGGGACATAATAAAAGACTCTTTTAATCCAAAAAATTTATAAAACTGCTTTAAAATTTATTCTGAAGAGAATTTCTCGTGGCGTCTGTACGAACGTATGTACGTACGTACCTATCTCGCATAACTCCAAAACGAGTAGCCTCAGAACGTTGAAATTTTGTATATAGGACTACTATAACATGTAGATATGCACCTCGTATTTTGGTTGCAATCCGCCACGCCAAACGTATATAAATATATTTTTATATATATCCACTCTGTTACCCGGCTCAGTGATCTCAGTTTCTTTACTCTTATATGTTGGTAAATTGTACATTTTTCGCTTTAAGAATGTTTGAATTATGTTGTTCTTATGTTCCGGTTAAGGTTTTTATGCCTTTAGTGAAGCTCTATGCAATATTTTTATAATTATCAACAATTTTAAAGTTGTTTAAGTGCCGCTAATACTTCTCTTGATGGCGGCCATTGCTTGTTTACATTTGAAACAGCAGGATAGTGGATTTGTTGCCAATCTAGAGAAACTTAGCTTCGCAACAACAAAGGTGACGCCTTCATTTATTATTGCCAATTAAATCATGTTTAATCCTTTCTGGAATTTTTTCGAGGAAATAAGTGTTTAAGATTTACTTCGTAATTTTTAATATAGATATTTTTAGTTTTTATGTATGTTTGCCTTCTCGCAAAGTGAGAACTGAATTAATTGAATGAGAAATACTCAATCGTCTGTGCAAATCTGTTTCTTTTTTGTTTTGTTTGCTTAATTTCCTCTATACATCCTTCTAGCTTTATTATAGTATTTGAATAGAACATGTGGCAACGATTAGATAATTCTGTTCTTTAAATGATATAAATTTTATGCATTATGAGGTATAATATGAAAGAAATATAATACTGTGAAGTGAACCTAGCGCCAGAGTGTCGCTATGTGAGTGAATAGAGTGAACTTTAAAGAATGCATTTACTCTAGGGTGGTTTATGCGCTGTCAGCGAAGTAGATTTAATTCAATCCAATAAGTTTAAACGAAATGCAAGAAAAATGCGTATAATTTAATATTCCGTACAAGGAAGTCACGTGGTGTACATATCAGATTTTTTTCCCACAATGTACAACGATTAACGAAAGTGAGGCCACCCAAGAGAATTGTCCAAGCAGCTATTGCTCCTGATAATAAACACCACCATATCTTTAAAGTCCTCTGTTAAAAAAAAAATAATGACGACAGAAAAAAACAAAAAAATGAGGTGGAATATCGTTAAAGTATAATGCTGAGATTTCTCTAGTAATATGAAAATAGAGGAAGTTTTCTCGAGATGGTGAAATCGTCTTCCGATGACAAAAATCTACTTTCTACACCTTTTATCACGTATTAGCACACTAGCGTGGGCTGCAAATGAAACGAATGAAAGGGTAATCACGTTTATACATGCGATGGCACTTTTACAGACATTCATGCGACTTCAGACTTTCTCTCCCGAATTTGCACGGCTTATACAAATAAATCTCGAAATAAAAACAAGCATATTTCTGTGAAAGGAAAGCACACGCATTCTTTCCGTACTGACCTTCAACGTGTTTGTTATTCATTGCTTCGAACTACACGCAATGGTAATTGTAAGCATAGTATATCTCTCAAAAAATTATCTTTGGACATTTATTCTAAGATTTTTTCCGATACGTTGCAATAAGCAGACATCAGCTACCAAACGATTGTTTTTTTAATCTTATGTAATAACTGCCTAATTTCAAAACAAGGGAAAAAGAACTTGTTCAAATCAGGAAAAGAAGGAAAGTGCAGAACATTGTTGGTAATCTGAATAATTCATTTGTTGGTATACATTATTGAAACAATAAAATTTTAGCAATTTTCTGAAAATATGGAAAACGTTCGTAGCACACATTTCAGAAACATATACGCTGGCCTTTCTCCGTAAAGACCTTTAGAGACTTTCAAATTACATCCAGAATGATATTCAGGTATTTTAAAGTAACCTTGAGATTGATGAACAGGTAACAAAAGTTAAAAAAAAAAAAAAAAAAAAAAAAAGTCAGCTTTAATCTCTAGCTGGCTTCAAATGAACAGGTTCAAAGCAATTCCAGAAATAATTTATCATGATTTGTCTTCATAGCTGTTTTGAGACAATGAGGGACAAGACAATTATGCAAGTAATTCATTTCTTCAGAATAATGGAAATATAGGGCATCTATAAAGTAAATTTGACGAGCACAAACTGAGAGAATGTATGTAAACAATTTACAGCGATTAAAATTAAAGACATTGACTTAAGTCGACAGATAATTATAAATGTGATAGGTCTGAAGGAAATGAACGAATATTACTCAACGATACAGAGATAAATGATGATTAGTATATTATTGCGATAATAAAACAACATTTCGCATTCATAAAAACTTTCTAAATTGAACTTGTGAGAAATTCACACAATTTTGCAATTAATCTATATATAGTCTATAAAGAAGTTCGCTTTTGTGTTTATTTGATCGCAATTAACTAGGTTCCTATTATAGCTATCGTCACCAAACTTTCTTTAATTCTTTTCTGGTCCTGCGAAAGGTCGAAGTCCACTCTTTTCAAAAAAAAAAAAAAAAATTCCTAAAAGAATATTAATTAAAAACTCTGAAAACACTCATTTTCGCTCTCATTTTTCCGAGGGTAATAGTCTTGTACGCTGGAGATAAAAATGCTTTATTTCGAAAATTTTCTACTGCTCGCTTTCAAGTCCTAGAATTTATTAATCAAAAATTTGTCATTTTTACAAAATCTGTATAGTATATACAGTGTCTCACAAAAGTGATGGGACACTTGTGCTTTACACAAGGAAACTGTAGTGAAATAAATTAAAAAACATGTAAAAATTTTTTGTGGGTGTGTTTCATACTTAAATTTAGTAACAATTATTACATAACATACATTTTATAAAAATATTAAAATATTAATTTAATAAAAATACATTTGGTTAGAACGGAGCAAAAAATGGCTCACATAAGTGATAGGACACTTACTTTTCCATCAAATATTTATCCAAAAATTTTACTTTTTAAAAGGTTTTAATATTTTGTTGGACTTCCTTTTCTTTTAAAACATGATTTAATTTTCTTGGGATGGATTCGACTAATTTTTTTTTTTTTTTTGCGATTTCTAGAGTGATTTTACCCCATTAAGCACCGATTTTAATTGTTGTTTTGAAGAAATGGTGTGTTTGCGAATTCTTGATTCCAATTCTTGCCAAATATTCTCTATGGGATTTAAGTCTGGAGATTGTGGTGGTGTTTCTATTATTTCAGGACAGTTATACAGCAGCCAGAATCTAACGTTCAAAGCAATGTGCTTGAGGTCATTGTCCTGGTAGAATTAAAAATCGTTATAAAGGTTTCAAATTTTGATTTAAAATGTCAATATACTTGTACGGATCCAATATACTTGTACTGTCAATAAAAACAAGATTACCAACTCCAGCGGACGACATATACACCCCCATACCATAACTCCTCCTGCACCATGTTTTACTGTTGGCAACAAGTTCTGTTTGCGAAATTCTTCCTTGGGTTTTCTCCACACCAAGATTCTACCGTCAGAACCAAATATATTAAATTTACTCTCATCAGCAAATATAACTTCATTCCAGTAATCAGAATTCTTATTTATGTTGGATTTTGTGAAAGCCAGTCTGAGTTTTCTATTCTTTTCACTCACGAAGAATTTTTTCCCGGCTGCTCTACCGTGATATCCAGCAGATCGAATTACTCTTATAATAGTCTCAGGATTAACAATTACTCCATATAATGCTTGTAAATCAGGCAGCAACTTTAGGAGCACTCATTATTGGATTTTTGTTTAATATTTAGAACGATAATTCGCTTTATTCCATTGGATAGCTTTGATGGTCGGCCAGGTCTTCTTTTACCCTGAATCATATGATTATTTTTATATCGTTTAATGATATTGAAAACTGTTGAATGACTCAAGTTAACTGTTTCAGAAGTTTCTCTAACAGATTTTCCATGTTTAATGTGCAAATTAATAACTAATTTTCGAATTTCAGGCAAAGTTTCTTTTCCTTTAGCATTCATGGCTGCATAGAGCTAAAAAAACACAAAAATTCCAAAACAAACTGGAGAGAAATACTGCAGACGATTTTATAAATTATTGCCAATTGCTTTTGAGTAAAAATTAAAAACCCCCAAAGTATTTTTATTGTAGTACGTAGTAGTATCTAATGGTGTCCCATCACTTATGTGAGCGATTTTTTGCTCCGTTTTAAACAATTGTATTTTTATTAAATTAATATTTTAATATTTTGAGAAAATGTATGTTATGTAATAATTTTTACTAAATTTAGGTATGAAACACGCCCACAACAAATTTTTACATGTTTTTTTTAATTTATTTTATTACAGATTCCTTTTGTAAAGCACAAGTGTCTCATCACTTTTGTGAGACACTGTATAAAGAATGCCTGTTTGTGTGTTTGTTCGCGTTGATTTCTGATCAATTATAATAACTTTTTTTGCCACATTAAATCCACTAAAATTAAATATAGGTGAAATATTGGTTGAAACGTGAGCTTTTACGACCGTTTGATTAGAAAGACGATTATAAAGAGAGAGAATTAGTGTATTTTTCTATGGAAATTTTTTATGCGTGTTCCATATTGCATGATACTGAAAAATGTATGACTATGAATGATATTTTTTTGCATCGTTATTAAGAAGAATTACAGTGGTATCGTTCGGTTTGTTGTTAGATGCATTACTTTCAATCTAACTTAAGGTATGTGCCTACCCTAAATTCGTCGTTTTGGTGAAAATTTTCGAAATTTGTTTTATTTATTCATTTTATAGGCCATACATTTAGGTTTCCAAAAATGCTTAATTTTGTTTTTACGATAACTAGAAGAAAAGTTATAGTATAAAAAATAAACCGGAAGTAAATTTTTGGATGCCGGAAGTTGGCATTTAAAAGGTCGTAAAAATGTAAACAATAAGTTTAAACAGCTATTTTCTAATTATTTAACAATATAAAAGCTGTAAAAACAACACATCTTTCACTGTGTGACACTTTGCTGATAAAATGCCTACATGGGAAGACTCAAAACAGTAATGAGTGTTTTAATAACTTTTCGAGGACTATTTTACCTAAAGAAACTTTTTGTCCAACTGAAAACATGGCTTTTAGGTGCACACATTGCTGTATTATTATTTAATTCGAGATATTTAGGACTTTTACCTATTTTCAGGTATATAGAAATAGAAATTAATCCCATTATGCTTGAAAGCTACATGGGAATAGACAAACAGCGAATTCAGAAATCGAAACGCCAATCTCTACAAGCAAAGTTATTTAGAAAAATACTAAAAGAAAGTCAAAATTAGTTAAGAAAGAAGTAAAAGAGGGCTTAATATACAAATACGGCGAGTTTTAAAGGCCAAAAGTGGCTACAAAATTTTTTGTGCTGTATTAAAATCTTTAAATGCATTTTCTGAGAAATTGTGTTTTTCGTTACTTTTGATTGCGATTACGTTAATTTCTCAAAATGTATTTAGAATATTGAAATGAAATTTTGCCAAAATGTTTCATTCATCTTTAGCTGTGTTCTGTAGCAAAATCTGACCTCTTTGTATTTATTGATTGATTTTATCGACAGTACTTTGAAGAAAAGAGGATTTTTTTTTGTTTTAATTTTAAGTTTTTGTACTAAGTTTTGAATATTTCAAAAAATTTTACAAGTACAGCAAATCTTTCGAGACAGAACACAGGTAAGTATGCTATTTGTATACTATGTAAAGATTATTGAAGTATATTCATTAGAATCTATTATGGGAGATCTGGCGTAAATGAAAATTTTCACTAAAATTTTACTAAATATTGCCTATATTTAAAAAATTAATAAAACGTTTTATAAAATTCCATTTAAATTCATAGTTTTATATCCCATCTTACTCAGAAACATGTGTGTTTAATTAAAATTTTATGTATTTAAAAAAATGTGCTTCGTATGTAGGCACATACCTTCTGTCTTCGGGTGCTTCAGCTAGTAGCAGTAGAAAATAAAAATGGAATTTTATTGCAATTCTTTAACTGAAGATAGTCATGTATATCTATCTATACGAAAGGGAAAATATTAGAGATGGTGACCTTCATTCCTTGTGACCATAATCAGTTTTTGAAATATTTTATTTATCAATAAGCTATACATAAGGCGGAATTATGAATTTTACAGATAGAGGAACAGGGAAAAAAAAAAAAAAAAAAGAGATCTCTACAGAAATTCATGCAAAATTCAAGCAACAGAAAAATAGGTAATAACCATTATTCGTCATCAGTATTCGATATTAGAGCTACTAGTCTAATCATTTATTTAGCTTCTCATTTAAGTAACTATAAATAAATTTACTTACTTTCTTATAGCCATCGATAAAAACGATTTTGAAAGGGAGAAAAAAATATTCGTGTATCATTACACAGCAGAACACACAGCGAATGTAACTGTTCAACCGAGATAGCCCAAACTAAAAGCTGAATAAACGATTTACTTCATGATTCTAGAAAATGGAATTTTCGGCTGCCTTAATTCCTTATTTTGTGCTGACGTATCCCGTCATAACATTTGATCAAACTTTCGTGAGCAAATATAAAAGTACATTCTTAAACAAGAAAACAATCCCAAAAAAGTGTTTTATCTTAAATGAAAACAGTTAATTACCCACCTGTAGATACAAACCTGATTACTAAATATTGTCAACAAAAGCCTATAATTTAAAAGTAACAAGTAATATAAAAAAAAATTAAAAATCTGAAATGTTTCAAATTTTAAATTACGTCCAAAGAGGCGTTTTTTTTTAACGTTTTGTGTGTTACCTTTATTTATTAAATATCATGTTCCTTGCACTTAAACCATCAAATTCAGTTCAATAGCAAGGTCGCAAAATGATTTTAAAATGAGCCTATCTTTAGAATTTCCGATACACAGTTCCGCGCGCTGGAGATAAAAAGGTTCCCCCCCCCCGTAGAGGGTTGCCATAACTCGCTTTGAAATCCTTGAGTTTGTTAATCAAAAATTCGTTAAAATTTAACAAAATATGAATAAATAAGATAATAAATATAGATAAAATATGAATAAATAGATAATAAAACAAATTTCAAAATTTGGTCTTCCACATGCCCATATTCGTAGGAGGATGACGTCATTCAAAATTCCATGGCTCTATGTACCGTTGTTTTATCACAATGCAAGAAATATACATACATTTATGCAGTTTTTTCATTACTTAATTTCTTCAAATATAACGCAGGACTCTAACATTGGGTGGCAACAGTTTGAAAAGTGAAACGGACATTCAGAGTGGTTCAGCGCAAAATCGCAAAACGAAAATAATATAATGCAGGACTCTAACATTGGGTGGCAACAGTTTGAAAAGTAAAACGGACATTTATAGTGATTCAATTCAAAATCGCAAAACGAAAACAATAGTCCTTCAGGGGCAAAGCTCTTTGGATTAATAACAACATATCTTTAGAATTTCCGACACACAATCTCGTGTTTTTTTTTAACAGTTTTGCCATTGCTCGCTTTGAAATCGTTGAGCTTGTTAATCAAAAATTTGTTAAAGTGTTACAAAATTTGAAATGGATAATAAAACAAATTCCAAAGTAGGGCCCATATTTCAAAGTAAGGCTTCCAGATGCCCATATTCGGTTAAATAGGAAACTTGTTTAACGGAGCATGAACCTTTAAACAAGAAACTTAATGCACTATTGCAAATTAAGATTTTATCATAACGTTTTTTCTATCTTGCATATAAATAAGCCAATCCACTTGCTTTAATTTGCAATAACAGCGTAACTCCCTTTTTCAGCTTGGTTATTTCCCTTTTCTGACATAAAAATACCAATTAGCTTATAATAAGACCGTCTAAACGTTATTTCAAAATTAATCCTCTCAACGCCATTCTTTCAGAACGCTAATAAAGCAGAAACTTACATAACGCTTCAGTCAATGACAATATCAAATTTAGGAAATTACTTTCTGTTTGGCTAATGCAGAATCTCAGTTGATCGGGTTCTATCGTAAAAGCACATATTTCTCCATCATCATTTTCCATTTAATATCGAAAACCTTAGTTCTGCAAACGTACGTGCGTTACGCCGAGTTATTTTGCTAATTATTAGCATCTTTACCAACTGTTCTTCGGCGTGTTCATTTTTGTTACGTTTGCTGTATTCTCAGCATTTGTAATCATCAGATTTCTCAAATAAAGATGCATTTCTTTATCTAACTTTAAGCACAATAGGCTATCACAAAAAACTTTTAAGTAGCTATAATAAAACAATCGGAATCATAGCAGATAGAGAAATATTTCAGCACGAAAGAATGTGATAAATTTGAACAATCGCGAACATCAAAGCGTAAAAATGAGGAAAATGTTAACAATTTATAGTTGCTATAATTTTTCAAACGTACCTATGAAGAATAATGCTTCAATAGAATTCAAAAGTGAAGTGTGAGGGACAAATCCGTGAAACTAGATGTTC
Organism: Stegodyphus dumicola; assembly: GCF_044657685.1. Classification (NCBI taxonomy): domain Eukaryota; kingdom Metazoa; phylum Arthropoda; class Arachnida; order Araneae; family Eresidae; genus Stegodyphus; species Stegodyphus dumicola. The sequence goes on from NC_140768.1 coordinate 1,954,749, forward strand.
ATGAATCAAAAGATAAAAGATAGATATTCCACCAAACGGTGATTCAAACTCTCGAAAAGGTGATTCATGGTTTCATTCTAAGCCCGCCATTTTTAAACCATTATACTTCCATTGTCTCTTACTTCATTCTCTCGAATATATCGAAAGAAATTGATCATTTTTATTACATGGTAGGAAAGGACACATATGTGATGTTTTAATTTATTTCTCCATAAACGGGAGGAAAAAAGGAATCAGATTCTGGAATGGAAGATCATTCCTTTACTTAGCCATGAACTTCTTATCGTTATTAAAGAGAAAAGTTTTCCTATATTTCTCGGATAAATTTATTTCTTCTTAAGATAGTGTACGTCAGACAACATAACAGATAGGTAATGAACAGAAATGAAAGAAAGTAGTAGAAACGGCGCAAAGCATTTCATATTTAAAACGGGGTCATTAAATGAGCACGTAAAACTTTGTAGGTTATATAGTTGTGTAATTTATTTATCTAAATCTCTTGACTACATAGCAGTAATATTTTATTTACTTGTACCTGCCCATATATAAAACTTTGTGGGTTATATAGTTGTGTAATTTATTTATCTGCATCTGTTGACGACTTTGCAGTAATATTTTATTTACTTGTGCCTCCCTATATATAAAACTTTGTGCGTTATATAGTTGTATAATGTATTTATCTGAATCTCTTAATTACTTCAGTAATATTTTATTTACTTCTACCTGCCTATATATAAAATTTAGTGGGCTATATAGTTGTGTAATTTATTTATCGGAATCTCTTGACAACTTTGCAATAATATTTTATTTACTTGTACCTGCCTGTATAAACCTTTAATCATTAGCACATTAATTCTCATATTTTTTACTACTGATTTTGAAGGTCTTTCCGCTCATAGCAAAGCAGCTAAACTTGTAGGGTTTTATGGGTAGGAGCAGTTATCATTTTGCATTTACTTTCACCTATACTTTCGTAGGCTTCCACCAGAATGCATAATGTAATATGTTTAATTATAATGTACTTAAATAATGTATTTAAGCGCAGAGGTCTTGAGTCCGGAAGTAAAATTTTGGTGGCTACCACCGAAAGTTCCAGCGTTTGATTTGCTTGAATTGGCGTTAACTCTACCAATTGTAATTAGTGGCAAGAGCTCAGTTTGTAGGCGCGCTTTCTGACTTGCAGATTCAATATTTGTATTCTATTTGAATTTTTGTTCTATTTTTCTGTAGGCTGTAAAGACACTTATTGCACAAGTTGTGTAACTGTTAGTACTGTAGGACATACAGTCTGTTAGGACTGTGTAACGGTTGGGACTGCACACACTGCTATTGCACAAGTTGTGTAACTCTTAGCACAGAGCTAGAATTCGGATCAGAGCTAACGCCGATAGTTTTATTATTGTTTGTATCAACGTTTGAATTGGCATTAACTCTGTAGGGATTTATATTTATTTTAACTAATAATTTAAAGTTTTATTTTAAACTTTCCTATAAGCCGCCATTCCTCTAATTGTCAGTGCCAGAATAGTTAAATGTTATAGCGCGCGTGAACGAATGCAAATTTTCTATGTTGAAGAAAGTAGTTAAAAGTCGAGTTTCGGTAGGAGAGAGAAAGTGTTACGCTCTAGCTGCCGCTCTATCTACACTCTAGCTGTGTGTCTGTGTAGTTTCCTGCTACTCCAGTATACAGATAGAAGTTAACTCACCTGGATTCTACAACTCTATCAATCGTAATTATTCAGTTAAAGTAACAAGTTATTCCTATGTAAATAACTTGTTACTTTAATGTAATTTATTATGTCAACTGCGTAATGTAATGACTTGAAATGTAATCTTTTGTCTTAATAAATGCCAGAAAAGGTTAGTGCAGCGGGGCAATACCATTTTTGTCTATGACGATGTCGTGGTGCCCCCTGTCCTGCCGTCTCTGCCGTGGGTACGTTTGCTCATTGCTGGTTCAAGTGGCTTCATTGCATCGCTTTGCTGCCACTAGTGTAGAAGGGGGTCAAGTTACGGGATCTCGCTGAGTCTAGTTATATCGCTTGTAAAGATCTTCAAATTCTAGTTTCTTTATCTGCCTTTCAGTTACCGCCCACGTAGAGGCGAAGTTTGTTAGCGTCGAGTTCACGCATTGTAAATTTTAAAAAGTTGATAAAGGGTTTGAACCCTTCTTCTGTGTAGTTACCTGCTCCTCCAGTATACAGATAGAAGTGAACTCACATGGACTCTACATCGTAATCGTAATTATTCACCTTATAGGTTCGCTTTTTGACTTGCAGATTCAATACTTGAGTTTTATTTGAACCTTTGTTCTGTTTTCCTGAAAGCTGTAAAGATGCCGTTATTGCTCAAGCTAGGTAACTGTTAAGATGATGAACTTGGCAACGGAAAGATTTATTTCAAGCCTTCTTCTGTGTTGGAATTATTTTACTTAGAAGTTAGAACTGGACATCAAGTCACCTACTGTCCTTCAAGGATCAGGATATATATTTATGATATTTAGGACTTGAACAAATCGAATGTCTTTTACGATTCTAATGTCACTCTTGTTATTGCAACTCAAAAGCAATGTGATGTTTCCAGCGAGACCAAACGATAAGATACTGCGACTGGTGTTGTTATCCATTTTCTTCCACAGCACAGCTGTTGTGCAATAACTGCACAAACAATATGCTCAAAATGGACTGTAATCATGCAGAAATTTACAAACGTACTCAGCGAAGTCAATCTTAAATATGCATTAGTTGTACTTGAGTCCCATACAGACCCAAATTAATTTAACACTGAAGAATTGAATTAAATTAATATTTAGAGCTTCGAAATGCACAATGCAAATGTCAAATCTTTTAAATTTGTCTTTACAGTTCTCCTAGCGAGCTGATCGATCAAAGATATCAAATCAGATCTTTTAAAATACGAATATAAAATACATAAAACAACACAAACCAAATATTTTACTGAGGGGGGGGATTCTCGGGGGTATATAGACAAAGTCACCTTTGGCCTTCCCCAAAACTTAGTAAAATTAACCACCTTACTCTGTTTCATAAACCCAGAAAGCCCTTTACTGAGTAAACAAATTACATACGCTTATGTATTGACAATGATGTATGCCACATGCAGCAGCCTATAGACTTACTAGAAAGCCTGTCGGTCATACGAAATGACCGCTGTTCTAGATACTATAAATTGTAATTAAAATGATTTATGCAAAGGTGTCTGCTAATTCAAACTGAATTACCCAGGGCAGGCGGGGAGGACGCTCTTTTGCTTATTGCCCCACGGGGTTTCCCCATTCTACTTGCTTAATTGCTTAAAGTAGAGGGCAATGAAGAAAACCACTGGCGATACATTTCTTAGGAGCCCACCGCTAGCTCAATCAATAAAGGTGATTTAAATAGTGAAATGTTAATTCACATGTCAAAGATCTCTTTGTACACAACATTTTTTGTGTAGATCTTTCCATCATTTTTAAGCTCGCCTTGCAGAGGAAATTCAGTTATTTTTAATTTTACGTCCGTTCTTTCACGAACTATGGAACAGGCAACGTAAAGTTGACCGTGTCCAAATGCAGGTTCAGGTAAAAAAATGCCAACACGCTTAAGGGGACTCATACACCTTAAAACCCATAAGATGTTCGAATAGGTGACTGTTGCAAGAATTGGGATAACTTATTTATTTTAAAAGCAATTACTACCAACTTTTTACAGCTGACTACATAATATAGCTGCTTTCTGAAATAGTAATCAGAAAGTTTGTGTTGTAGAAAATATTTTTATAATTTAATCCGCTTTGTGACAACCTTTTTCGTCATGTTTCCAACTTGCGCGCACAGTTTAAAACATTCTGTTTCATAATTTAATTCCATATTTAATATATAGCTTTTGTAACATTTGAAAACTACTGTGAACCTAAAATTCTAATAATTTCAAGTTAAATTTTTATTTTATTTTGAGTTAAGTTTATAAAATGTAATTTATTAACAAAATTTTTAATGTTTTCGTCCATAAAATTTTTCAATATTAAAATATTCATCAGATTGTTGGTTCAGTTAGAAAGTAGTGCCCATATAAAGAATTCCATCAAATTTCAAGTACGTACCATTAGCCATTTTTAAAATATAATGCGCGCAAGGTGGAAACGTGGCGAAATATTTTGTCACAAAGAGGATTAAATTACAAACATATTTGTGGCAACACAAACTTTCTGGTTACTGTTTTCCAAAGCAGCTATATTATGTAGTCAGCTGTAAAAAGTTGGAAGTAATTGCTTTTAAAATAAATAAAATATCCCAACTCTTGCAACAGTCACATATTCGAAGAGGTGTATGAGTCCCCTTAAGCGTTTGGCCCTGAGACTTATGGATGGTCATAGAAAATGCAAATTTTACAGGAAATTGTCTACGTCTCAATTGAAACGGCAACCCTGTGCCGTGGCAACTTTACCCCATTTTCTAGTACAGTTACGCAAGCAACCAATAAAATATCGGCGACAAGCAGACACTTAAGCCGCACATATATATGGGGTTAAGTAACATCATCTCCTCCGAAACTGCTAGCTCCTCCCGGACTTAGCGAAGCACACCGTTGGATTCCGCACGTCCGTGTCACGCCATTTTGACCATTAGCGTCTTCTTGGGACTTAAATTAGCCGAGATATTAATTAAAAACTAATTTTCCCCTTTGTTTTCTGTACATTTTCCACTTTCTTTCTTGGGTTTTCTCTATTACAGGAATTTGCCTACGTGCCAAATTTTTTTCTCGAATATCTACGGAACGGCGCCGAGTTGAAATTCGAAACGCGTATCCTCGGATTCCAAAAAATTCTCCGAATCCATCAATACCGTTCTCATCTTCGTACGACTTTAATCGGGCGAAATATTAATTAAAAACATCGGAAACGTTAATTTCCGCGCTCATTTTTCCGAGTGGCAACAATAAACTATCGGCGACACACACTTTAGCCGCTTATATATATAAAGATTTGTACTTTCCGAATTCTTACATCAGACTCTACAATAAACGTAATATATGCTATTGATAACAATAATTAATATATTGACATCAATAGTAACCTTTAAAGATAGCTAGGTGAAATAAAGTAAGGTATTTTAGTTAGATGAACAGATATTTTAACAAGCAAAGGTTTTTGTCCAACAGATATGAAAAGACAAAATCGTAAAATAAGTTCTTCGAATTTGGTTAACTTTGTTAGAAATGTTGAAAACTTTCGATAATTTCATGGGTTATAGTATGCATAAATTGCTTCAGTAATTGTTTGCAGTCTAAGTATAATGCATACAAATTATGTACTTAAGGAATTATAGAAAAGAAATCATTTAAAAATATCTTTTAAAAGTAGATACTTAGAATTTAATTTTTAGATACATTTTTGCATGACTAAAAACGATGGCAGACGATTCAATCCGACAGAGGGAGCTTCTTAAAGAAACGGAATACACAAACTTGTAGATTTTTAGAAATAACATAGCTGTCCAACCGGCGGGATCGAATCCCGGAAAAGGCATGGATTTTTTGTAAACATATAATGCATGTGCAACACGGGGCACTAAATATCTGGGCGGGCTGAAAGTTCTCTCAAGAGGTTGTTGGTAGGGGAAGACATGTGGGAAACCCTTCGACCTCGAAAATTGGAGGGGGGGGGCGATTGAGCTAAAGTTGGGTTGTTACTTGGTGATCTTGCCAACTACAAATGCTTTTGACTCCTTGCCACAATGAATGTGCTGATTTTTGCTGACTGGCTTGTGCTGACTTTTGCCAGACACGTTAGACTGGTAAGAAGAGCAACAGAAATAACATAATCTTCCATATGTTTTTGAACGCATAAATAAGGTCAAAACCTTATGCATGAAAGTAGATCAGATCGCTATCGGAGGTCATAGACGAATAGTACAATGTAAATTTAATTAAAGTTAAGAATTTATTCTTTGCTGTTTTTATGTGGTATGAACGTATTTCACACAGAAAATTCAGGATCAGATTGTAAGGATTATGTTAATTTTATTAACAACTAAATTTTAAATTAAAGTTCCTTTCCTGTCAAATTCTTAACCTCAACTTACTACTTCCGACCAGAACGTAGTTTTGGAATCTTGCTGAATATTTAATGAGGAGGAGCGGTATTTAAACCACGAAGTTACTTACTGAGGCAGAGAGAATCAGAGTTTCTGATTTACGCTCGTCTGCCTTTTTGGCCACTCTCTCTCTCTCTCAAAGCTGTTATTACGCTCGGCCGTACTCAGGCTCTTGCTAAGCTTCGTAGTCAAATAAGTTATGGGGCCAACTCGATTTGAACCTTGATAGCATCGGCTATACTTCTTTAGTTAATCTTAGGTTTAGTTTAACTCTTAGTCTTTTAAGTTCAAGTCCAAGTGCGGACTTTGCTTGTACACTCCCAGGCGGAGTTTTGTTAAATCTTAGTGGGATAATAAAGGGTTAGTTACCCTTCTATCTTGTTGTTTCTTGTCACCGAACTCAAGCGATTATTCGCTTATCAGTTCTTAGATTCTTCACTTCCAACATTAACTTAGAATTCCGAAGTGAGGAACTCTACAAGATGACGAGGAATAAAACGAAAAACATATTTAAGTTTGGAAAAGATGTTACCAATTTAAGCGATGTTATGTCTATATTTATACATTATGTAGCTGGATACAGTATTCGTGTTAGGTCAAAAATGTCAATATTTCGTTTTTTAATGATTGCATATAGCTAGACAGAGAAGCTGTGGAACATTATTATCATAAGCTTATTCAAAACGTTGGTGGCAGAAGTTTAAAACTTGTGCACCATAGACAAAGAACATTCAGGTTCGTTAAACTTCGCTTCCTCCTGTACACAATAAAATGTTATATAAGTTTTATTGTCCACAGAACTTAGAGGTGATTCTTTCTCTATTGTATATTCCTATTATTTGGTAATGACAGAAAAAAGGTGAAATCATCTAAGATCAAGGAGTCTTTTTTATTTTATTATTATTATTATTATTATTATTATTATTATTATTATTATTTTTGGAATAAATCCTTTCAGCGAGTTCAAATGCACAAACTTCAAGGTCCTCCGGTTAATGTCTCCAAGCCGCCGCGACCTTGTTGTTGTTCGACCCTGGCGGCAACAGAACTGTAGGAAACGTACGGATGTTTAAGAATGTACTATCATTCATGTATCGTCAAGGTAAAAATAGGCGTATCATTCGACTGAGAAAACGTTTAGTTCCGCTATAAATGTACGATTGCATTATTTTATATACCTTTATAGAATTATATATATAAAAGTTTCTTTCTCTAAAATTCAGCATTTTTAATGCGATTTGACAAAAATATTTTATTCCAACTTTTGAAAAGTCCGCTTTTGTTGATTTATAATCTTTGGGGTTATTAAAGTGACATCTTTTATTTTAGTCAATCTAATACAATCTCGCAGTCTACCAGTATGCTGCAGCACTTACCTCCTACTAACCCATTTCTTTTTAGCTTATTATTAAGCATCATTTTCTTCGTACTTACGCCATATACAATTCAACGGCAAAATTACAAAAATTTTAAAAGCAGCGCGTATTTTTAGAATTCCCAATGAGGGGAGCACACACTTTTTTCTTTTCTTTTCTCTTCTTCAGTCTTTTCTCAGTTTGTCATATCAATGTACAGTTTTCCTAGGAAGATGGGTATCAAAACCTTTTTTTTTTTTTTTTTTTTTTTTTGGTGTTTTTATTATTAACGTTTTGTGTGTTAAATTTATTAATTAAATATATTTTTCGCACACTCATGCCACATAAAATTCAGCTGAATACCAAAATCACAAAATATTAAAATGCAACCTAGCTTTGGAATTTACGAAAGAGAGTCTGGCACACTGGAGATGACAGTGTTTTAATCCGTACAGTGTTGCCACCGCTCGCTTTCAGATCTTTGAGTTTTTTTAATCAGAAGTTCTCCAAAATTTTACAAAATATGAAATAAATAATAAAGATATGTAACGCCGTTCAATGAAAATATTGAATACTTTTAATTAAATAGATCACGTGTGTGTGTGATTATGGCACAGCCTCGAGGGCCATCTGCCTAAGAGGAGGGATGCCTTCGTGGAGGACTTTCTAAGGGAAACTGGCTGGTATACACGTTACACATGGGAAAAACACGAAAACGCCCATGCAGCCAGCCCTTTCGCGGGATTCGAACCTCGGACCGAACTACCAGTGTTCAGCGACTTTACCGCTCGGCCGCTGGTGGGCCTAAATAGATCACGAATTAAAGGCATTTTTATTATTTAAATCAATCCGATTGAAAAGTAAGAAACGAATATTCTTATGATATACATCTACTGCTTTCAGGTAGACAGACTAGTTTGTAAATCTACAACAGACACATTCAGTATGAAAGATTTACATTTTGCCAAATGGCAACAGAATGAAAAGTGAAAGGACGCAATTGCGACGTTTTTAATTGACACAAAATCCCACTTCGAGAATAATAGCCCTTTATTGTAATGTGGTCATGAATAATATCAAAATCTTTAAACTCCGCATATTTTTCTCTGGCAGTTCCGTTTTTTGGCACATTTTTGCTGGACCATACGGCCAAATGTATCTAATGATAATTGAGATATAAACAAATCTTTGGACGTTCTAATATAAAACTCTCATTCATGATGATGCAAGTTCGGATATAATATCTTTCTATCATGATTTCCTACCGACGCATCAACAGGTAAATGGCCTTTGTTTCCCCCCTTTCCTCTAAGATTCGTTTTAATGAAATTACTTCGTAAAGATGCAATGATTTTTTTTTCTAGCAGTACTCTTTAAAATTTTGAAATTAGAAAAGACCTTGAGACTTTAATGACCTGATCACAGGCTGTATCCTGTTATCCATTTTGAACTATTTATAAAACATTCAGTTCTCAAGTAGAAGTTTATTCATTACTTAGAGTTCATATGCAAACCACACTTACTAATAAACAGATTAATTAGTTAGGATTTTATGTATGGGGGTATATTATATATGGAGAGAGATAAGAATTTGGAAAATGTTGAAGTCATCATGTTGAAGCATAAAGACTCGTTTTTATTCCTCGTTGTGGAACAGTTCATTAACAGAAATAAAATGTGTGTGTGTGTGATTATGGCAAAGCCTCGAGGGCTATCTGCCTAAGAGGAGGGATGCCTTCGTGGAGGACTTTCTAAGGGAAACTGGATCGTATACACGTTACACATGGGGAAAAGCACGAAAACGCCCATGCAGCCAACCCGTTCGCGGGATTCGAACCTCGGACCGAACTACCAGTGTTCAGCGACTATACCGCTCGGCCGCTGGTGGGCTCTAACAGAAATAAAAAGGCACAAGAGAAGCGTTTGTTTAGTAAAATAAAAGGCACAAGGAAACGTTTTTACATTTTAAAGGAAGGAGCAGCAGCAGCGTGTCTAGTTGGTAACTGAAGCAGAAAGCAAGTGCTATGTGTTTAAGACGAAATCCTCGTTTAGACAGAGTCACTTTCAATTTCGATTTAATTTCTATTAGTATTGCAGCGTTCCTTTTATCTATTAACCCGCGGGAAAGCGCGTGGGGTGTATCATATCCCAACACTACATACAAGTGGAATATTCCTAACTTGTGAAACTGAAATTCTGTGCTGCTTTCAGTAGCTGAGTTTCTAGTTGTGTTTGATGTTCAGAACCGCTTTTTCTTTGTCTGTGTGTTTCAGAAAAAGATTTATCGGTATTTTGTTGGAACAGGGGTATGACAAACCCCACGCGCCTGTCCGCGTAAGTGTTTTTCTGACTGAATATTTAGTTCAGAAATTTATTTCTAGAGTGTAACAGTAAATATTTCTACTCGCAAGTGATTTTAAAGTACTTGACATTAAATTCTTAAAAATTTCTCTAACTGCATTATGGTAAAAAGAATGACTCCCTATGAATTGGAGATGCAACGCCTGTGAGATTTATTAGAAATATTTAAAAGCGATGAAGATTGCATTTCGGAAACTGAAGATGAAACTAGGAATATTTTCTACACTGTTTTGGTTTCGAAAAAGATAAAACATTAATTCCTGATGTTCCTAAAAAAGGAAAAACTGTTCTTATGCTTTCAACATTATATAACGATCATACTATAGATGAGACTATTCGAGAAAATAAAACGTCAGGAATTATATGTTTTAATAATATGACTAAAGGAGCAGTGGATATGGGGGATGAAATGTCAGCCAATTATTCAATTGCCAGAATAACAAGGAGGTGGCCAATGGTAATTTTCTTTTCTGCACTGAATGTTGCTGGAATAAATACTTGAATTATATTACATTCAACTGCTAATCCACCAACCAAAAACAGAAGTCTGTTTTTGAAGGACTTAACATTACAATTAATGAAACAAAGTATTGAACAAAGATCAGAGATTAATACTTTACCAAGAAACTGACGTACTGCATGCAAAAAAAAAAAAAAAAGAAGTTTCGACGAAGAATTAAAACGAATACATGAAATTCGAAACAACTAAGTCTGAAAGATGTGTTACATTTTTTGGCCCTCGCGCCAAGGACAGAAGAACGTGAATGCGATGTTTAAAATGTGAAAACATTCTGTGCCGAGAACACATGAATGTTTTTCGTTCAAAGTGTGAAGCAATATTCGTACTGGAATTTTGGCAAGTACACTTCAAATATTGCTTAAAGATACATTTAGTAGGGGGGCCGGAAAGTAATGTCGTTTCTGCGCATGTCGACAACAACATGCTAAGGGCAGAAGTGGAAGCAAATCCATGTCAAACACTCTTAACCATCCTTGGTCGACCCTCTAAGAACATTTAAAGCAGAATGGAAAAATAAGCAAAGCAGGTGTTTGAGTCCCCCATAATCTGTCCGAAGAGAACAAAACCAACCGATCTATCACATGCAACGTATTGCTTCAACGGCACCATACAGAACCGATTTTTGATCGTTTGATTAACTGGAGACGAAAAAATAAGTCCTATATGATAATCCAAAACTCAAAAGGCAGTTTTAAAAGGGGTTACAAAGGGTTTACATCCCGAAAAAGCGCTTCTGGGTGTTTGATGGAGAATTCGCGGAATGGTTCATTATGAATTGCTGAACCTGGACAAACTGTTAATGATGACCTTTATTGTGAACAATTGAATGGAGTGAAACAATCTTTAATCGAAAAATATCAGTTGTCAATAGAAAAGGGGTCATTCTGCAACACGACAATGCAAGACCGCACTGTGCAAGACGAACACTGGAAAAAATGAATGAATTGGGGGTGGGAGGTACTGGCATACTCACCCACCATACTCGGCCGATTTCCATTTATTCCGATCCCTACACCATTTTCTTATTGGCAAAAATTTGAAAATTTGGATGATGTCCAAAATGTCCTCTCAAGATATTTTATTCGAAAAACCAATTGATTTTTTATCGGTCTGGGATTGAAAATCTGCAAATTAGATGGCAAAAGGTTGTTGACAACGAAGGTGATTATATTATTGATTAAAAATAAAAACTTGTTAAAAATGTATTCGTTTGAATTTAATGTAAGAAAGCGACATTACTTTCCGGTCCCCTTATCATATTCATTTTAGATGCATAATAATCTTTACTTTGAAGCAAAACCTTTTCCATTCTCAGAGTTTACCAGCGTCACTTTTTAATATTTAAATAATTATTCAAAATTACTTTTCATTCAACTGGTGTAAAACATAATAAAGCATTCGAAATATTAGTTATAGAACTGGTAGTTAGTATCTATTTTATATTTTAAAATGGAAGGATATGTAAGAGTTAAAAACGGAAACGATTCAGTTTTACATCATGGTCACTTACTGGGTCATTGTACACTCTCCTGTTATTACAGTGTGATTGCATCGACGATACTCTCGAAAACAACTTCGATGTAATTTTGAATTTAAAGGGATACAATGGTTTGTTGTTCTGGTACTGGATGTTCACATAAAAACTGATGTATAAAAAATAAGGGTTTTAAGCTTTATGAAATTTAAATTGTTGTTATATATCAATAGTGTTCCTGTTTTGCGGAAGCATTTGCTGTACTTTTTTCATAAAGCACAGAATAACTTTTGAAATGTTATTGTTTTATCCAAAAGTCAAAATATTATTTCCTTCAATTTTTGTTTCTGTTATTTACCAATTACAGGATTTATGGGAAAGAATTGTTTTATCTTTATAATTTATTAGTTAAATTAGTATTATTTATATCCATGTTATATATGGATATAATTGAGATGCTATTGCAAAGACCTTATTTTATTCTAACTAATTATTTTTAATTTCAGAAACTTTCCTTTCCTTTCTGATTTTAGTTTTCTGTCAGAACGTTAATTTTAATGACGTGTATGCAAATTCCATGGCACTTCGGAAGCAGTATTTATGCAGCGGTTTTAAGAGTTTGTAGTGCGAGAATTTTGTTCCGAATTTATACCGTCTGCAGAGGCTGTTCGCACATTTTTTAGACAAATTTGGTAAGCGGTAATAAAACATTGTTTGCTGCAAAAGAAGTAATTGCAATTGTACTATGTTTTTAAAAGCCAAAATTATCGTCTGTGGCTTAAAAGTTTTGTTTTTATTCAAAATGGCGAATTTAACAAAGCAGTGGTTCGAAGGCTACATTGACGCTTTTTCCGAAGAGAAATAGGCATACTCCGTTATCCAAATACGATGTGAGAGTCATGGTTTTTGTGATATCTAAAGCGTCGATATGTAATATCAACAACAAGAAAGGAAGAAAACGTCAAATTGGAGCCTCAAATGGGACAATAATTCCAAAGAAGTATCCAAGGAAAAAACGGACATCTTCGACTATTGCAAAGGTACGTAGTTTAATGTTAAAAGAAAATGCAAAATCATTAAAATGCTCGGTGTCCACTGTAAACAAAATGATAAACGTTGATTTAAATCTTAATAAAGCGAAAAAACGCAATGTGCATCGTCTTCTTCCAAAGCATATCGCTCGACGCAGGGCACGCTGCACAATTCTATATGAGAAACACTTATCCAAAGAAAAATGGAAAACAATTGTCACAATAGATGAAGCATGGGTGTATTTAAATGATTGTAACAAAAAACAGCCATTTATTATCATAAAAGGGGAGAAAAAAATTTAAGTAGATGGTTCAAAGAATCGAAAGAAAGTTTTTCTAAGGGATTCATGATTGTTGCTGGTTTTTCTTATAGTGGCAAGTTAAAAACAAAGAGAGTGCAAAAAAATGTCAAGATTAACTCCAAATACTATCAGGAACATATTTTATCGCCAATTTTTCTGAATGAAATACCATCGCTTTACCCACAGTGCCATCCATCTGTGAGACTCCATCAGGACAAAGCTAGCAGTCACACATCAAAATCCACTGCAAGTTTCCTAAAAGAAATGGAACAAAAAACTGGTATCAAGGCCATACCCTTCACTGATATCCCTACTAAATCTCTCGATATGTCACCTACGGATTTGTGTGCTTTCGGACTTTTAAAAACTGCATTATCCAAACGTTGTCCCAAAACCCTAACAGGACTCCGGAAAGTTGTTCGGGAGGAATGGGCTAGAATACCTCTTCTGCCACTTCAAAAGGCATTATTATCCTGGAAATTGCGTTGTCGAAAGATAGTTCAGAATATGGGATGTCAAATAGAACATTTAAAACACAAGAATTTTATGTAATTTAGTTCTGTGAATACAATATACATCGTGTAAAAAATGTGTGAACAGCCTCTGTATTTGAAGTAGCTTAGCACGCACATAGTTGTTGGTGCTTAGCCTCTCTGTTTAGATTCTATTGGTATTCTAGGCTCGGCTTTTGCTGTGAGCATCCGATTTAGCGGTTTTAGATCAATAAGGAGCCAGTCGTGTAGCCCATCTTATTGTAATTTTACATTTTTACTTTCTGTTCGTGTTACTTACCCATAAGTAATGGTAAATTATGAGCACCGAGTAAGTGCAGTTTAGTTCAAATAAAAAGGTTATTCAATAAACCTCCTTCTGCAGTATCTGTTCTTAAAAGACATGGCGAGAATTCGTTACTCAGTCTTTCTAGGATAGTCTACCTTTAACCAGTTAACTGTGGCGCCCTCGTTTAAGAGTGCGCACCGTTTTGTGTCGCCAGAATCGAGCCATGACGAGTCTATTCGTCCATCACAGAGTAAGTTGCGCTGGTAAGATATTGGATGAAAATGATGGGTTTATTTTATAAAATTGAGTTATTGGGTTAACATAAGCATATATTACATACATATTCAACTAAAAACGCAATCAATTAAATTAAATATTATACATATATAAAAGTAAGAATTTAAATTCCTGCCGTGGAGTGATATTCAGCGAAACAGGGTACTATACACGATGGGACTGTGCAAATCGAACATCAGTAAAGCGATTCCTACCTGATCTTACGTTTGTAGCAATGCGAACAAATTTGCGTAGGGTTTTTTTCCCACGTTCCGGGTATATAATCCGGAACAGGATTCCCGCCTAATTGTCTTATATTAGGTCTAAATGGCCGAGTTGGTGTCTATTTATTTATTTCAATAGGATACGTCGCAAAAGTGTCTTCAATAAATTTGACCAAAAAGTTGATACGCGATCATGTTCCATTATTGTTTTTATATAATATGAACGCATTCAGACACATAATGTCTAATAAATGGAGAAATATCTTTTTGTAGTACTTTTTGAGTCGTTTTCTTGCTGTGAAGTACGCTATGATCAGTCCATCGCTCGTATTCACTCCACCCATTTTTCGATTATAATCCATCACTAGCTCCGGCTCCTTTGTTATTATTTTTTCTTTTCTCTGTTTCTATTACGTTGTCATTATGTACAGTACCTACTAAATAAACATAAGTTTATTTAGTACAGTACCTACTAAATAAACTTATCTTTCCATTTCATTAACATAATATACGCATGACGAGTATACTCGTCAATAAACAAAATCGTGCCGCTTCTCCATGACGAGTATACTCGTCAATCACAGTTAACTGGTTAAACAATCTCGAAACAGACTCTACACTACTACTGTCACTTAAATTAAGCATCTATATTTAAACAGCATGGAAGAAATAATTGCTACTTGACGCATTTCTTAGCCCCAGCGGCAATGTCGCTAGACACTGGTGCTGTAACCCGCTATCGCATCCCAGCGAAAGGGCTGGTTGCATGAAAGTTTTCAAGCGAGTTTCTTTTAAAAAATCCTCTATGAACGCATCCGTTCAGACAGGCAGACAGCCCTCGAGTTGATTTCCCTGACATCAATTCACTTAAAAGCATTTACTAATAGCTTATTTTATATTTGATGCAAATTGCGAATGCTTTTAAAATTCAATAAAACCTTAAGTTTACTAATAAAACAGTGACGTTATTACCATGTTAAAAACAGGGAGAAACGTGCGGAGTTGGGTGTATAGATAGCAGTCTGGCAGGCCAATAAAAACGAGCCGTGCAGAAAAACGTATCAGCAGGGAGGCTTCAACCAGTCGCATAGCGAGAGTTGCTCGTAGCCATTTCATTTTCTTCTTTCTTCCATGCTTTTGACTAGCGATCGTCGACGTATATTTTGTTGCCTTATTTCTTCATATCAGTTTTATATTAAATATCAAGTAATTGTACACCAAAACCAATTCAGGTTAATTTCTTATTTCTGTTTAGTGCATTTTATTTATTAGCCCGAAAGGGTATTAATTTCGTTTTGGCATTTTGCGACGAAAACTCTAAAAGTCTGAATCACATTTCAAACTGTTGCTACCAACTATTACAATCCTGCATTATATTTAAAGAAATTAAATAATAATGAATCTGCGCAAATATATTTTCTCGCATTGTGATAAAACAACGGTACTTAAAGTCATCCAATTTTGAATAACGTACGTCTCCACATGAATATCAGCATCTAGAAGGCCAAATTTGGAATTTGTTTTATTATCTATTTCATATTTTGTAAAGCATTTATGAGTTTTTGATTATCCACTTGCTCTATGGCTAAACTTCACGGTTGCGGTGCCGTGCGCTACAACATAACAAGCGGTAAAGTGTCTCATTTACGGTTACAGCCGAAAACATCGCGGCAAAAACATCGCAGACGAAAACGTCGCGGAAAAAACAACGCAAGGCGAAAACGTCGTGCTACAAAACATCGTTGCAGAAAACATCGCAAATAGAAAACATCGCAGTTCTAAAACATCGTGGTACAAAACATTGTCGTCCAAAATAAAGCGGTTCAAAAACTTCGCAGTTTAAAAACATCGTCGTCGAAAATATCGTGGTAAAAAATAAAGTATCTACAAATCATCGCATGACGATAACATCGCAGACATGCTTTTTACAGACATGCTTTAATAACTGTAAATGGATATTCCCATAATGATTTGTGAGCGCAAGATGGAAAAGGATAATTTTTACTTCCATATTTTTTATTAATTAATAAATTTTTGCTGAGAAAATAAAAAGGAAACTTAAGCATATAAAATTAATTCAACTTATAGCACTTAATTTTAAACCGACATTGTTAACTAACAAAGGCCATTAATAAATCATTTGTTATAAAGTTTTACTGGTAATTTTTCATGAAAAGTATAATCTATAAGTTGCATTTAATTTTCTATGCTTAAGTTTCCTTCTTACTTATTCAGCAAAAATTTATTAGTTAATAAAAAAATGTGAAATTAAAAATTATCCTTCTTTACACCTTGCGCTCACAAATCATTATGGGAATATCCATTTATAATTATTAAAACCTGAAAAGAAGTATATTTGCGATGTTATCGTCATGCGATGATTTGTAGATACTTTATTTTTTACCACGATATTTTCGACGACGATGTTTTTAAACTGCGAAGTTCTTGAACCGCTTTATTTTCGACGGCGAAGTTTCGTACCACGATGTTTTAGAACTGTGATGTTTTCTCTTTGCGATGTTTTGTAGCACGACGTTTTCGCCTTGCGTTGTTTTCTCCGCGACGTTTTCGTCCGCGATGTTTTTGCCGCGATGTTATCGGCGGACACCCTCATTTACGCCTCTCCGCCTCTGCGAGTGCAATCCAGAGCTGTAATTCGAGAAATAAACAATCTCGTTGTTAGGCGACGTGTGCACCACATTATTTTCCTTTTTAAAATGCCTATCGACGTGGTGTTCACGTTGCTCGCGGTTTGAGACAGGCGTGGCACGTCTTTTTAACGCACGTGGTTAAGAAACTCAACGACTTCAAAGCCAGCCATGGAAACACTATACGGGGAAAAACATTACATCCAGCGCGCGAGACTGTATCGAAAATTCTAAAGATAGGCTCTTTTTAAATTATGTTGCGATACTGCTGTTGAATTGAATTTTATGGTTTAAGTGTGAAGAACGTGATATTTAAA
Organism: Stegodyphus dumicola; assembly: GCF_044657685.1. Lineage (NCBI taxonomy): Eukaryota > Metazoa > Arthropoda > Arachnida > Araneae > Eresidae > Stegodyphus > Stegodyphus dumicola. Next base: position 1,972,131 of record NC_140768.1, read on the forward strand.
TATAAATAAAGGTAACACACAAAGCGTTAAAAAAAAGCCCCTTTAGGCGTAATATGAAACCCCAAAACTTTCAGTTTTTTTTTTTTTTTTTTTTGGCTTTTTTTATTAAAGTGAATATTATTAAAATGAATTTAATTGCACTTAATTAATTACTTTTAAGAATGAAATGTCTTTCGCTACTGAAAATAATTCCTAAATAAATAATAAAAAAATAAATAAAATTAAAAAAAAATTAAAAAATAAAAAAAAATCTGAAATGTTTCAGATTTTAAATTACGTCCAAAGGGGCGTTTTTTAACATTTTGTGTGTTACCTTTCTTTATTAAATATCATGTTCCTCGCACTTAAACCATAAGATCCAGTGCAACAGCAATATCGCAAAATACTCGTAGTTTTAAAACGAACCTATCTTTAGAATTTCCGATACAGAGACTCACGCGCTGGAGATAAAAATGTTTTTTCTGCACAACGTTGCCATTGCTCGCTTTGAAATCCTTGAGTTTGTTAATCAAAAATTCGTCAAAGTTTTAAAAAATAGGAAATCGATCATAAAACAAATTTCAAATTTCAAATTGGGTCTTCCACATGCTCATATTCGTTGGAGGATTACGTTATTCAAAATTCGATGACTCTATGTACCGTTGTTTTATCACAATACGAGAAATATACATACATTTATGCAGATTCTTCATTATTTAATTTCTTCAAATATAATGCAGGACTCTAACATTTTGTGGCAACAGTTTGAAAAGTGAACCGACATTTATGAGTCCGACGCAAAATGCCAAAACGAAACTAATAGTCCTTCGGGATTCAAATCCCTTTGGACTAAAAATAGTTTCTTTAAAATAAAATATTAAAAAATTAAAATTGCTACAATTTGAAGCTGAAATAATACAGCTACACACATTTTGGAATAAATTTTTAAAAAATATATATTTACCATGTTACCAAAAGCGAGGATTTCCACCGATGATCAGAAAATTCAGTTATGGTTGCAGTTTAATCAAAACTAATGTAATTCCTAATTTATCAGGAATTATTTCTACCGTAAGCGCCGCTTTTTACAGTGCTGAAGTAAAAGACATTTTTTCGGGATGTAGATTCATTTTAAAGTTCTTCTGACCATCCAAGACTGTTACGTCAGGAGGGAGGGGCGATGTCACGGAGCGCGAACACAACCTGTCGATCATCCTGCTTTCTAATGTCTCATCGCAGTCAACGATTCCCCCGTTGAATCTTTTCGCAACCTTTAGGAATTTCCACATCCTTTAATGGGTGGACGCCGAAAGATAAAGGCATAAAAAATTTCGAGGAAAACTACGGGACCATTGTCTTTAAAGAATCGAAGCACCTGACGGGATAATCGTCTTTCTCTCTCCCTCTTCTTTTCCTTGCAGAATATCTCCCTGATGTCACACGATAATTATCACGCTTAACATTCGCGAGATTTTGCCTTTTTGTAAAACACATAAAAAATTAAGATTTTTAAAAATTCCCATTTGCATTTCTTTCGATTAGAAATAAAATGCTTGTAAATTGCTTATGCATTTCCGCACACATAGACTAGTGAGTGGATTTTCCCATTGATTATCATTCAAAAAGGAAAAAAAAATCTGATGTGTACACCACATGACTTCCTTGTACGGAATATTAAATTATACGCATTTTTTCTTGCATTTCATTAACTTACTGGATTGAATTAAATCTACTTCGGCGACAGCGCATAAACCACAATACAATAAATGCATTCTTTAAAATTTACTCTAGTATTTGTTTACCATAGCCACACTCTGGCGCTAGATTCACTTAACAGTATTATATTTCGTTCATATTATAACTCATAATGCACAAAATTTATATCATTTAAAGAACAGAATTATCTAATCGTTGCCACATGTTCTATTCAAATACTATAATAAAGCTAGAATGATGTATAAAAGAAATTAAGCAAACAAAACAAAAAGGGAACAGTTTTTCACAGAGGATCTAGTATTTCTCATTCAATTAATTCAGTTCTCACTTCGCGAGAAGGCAAAAATACATAAAAACTCAAAATATCTATATTAAAAATTACGAAGTAAATCTTAAACACTTATTTCCTCGAAAAAATTCCAGAAAGGATTAAGCATGATTTAATGGGCAAGAATAAATGAAGGCGTTATATTTGTTGTTGCGAAGCTAAGTTTCTCTATATTGGCAACAAATCCACTAGTCTGCCGTTTCAAATGTAAACAAGCATTGGCCGCCATAAAAAAAGGCTTAGCGGCACTTAAACAACTATAAATTTGTTGATAATTCTAAAAATATTGCATACATATTTACTAAAGGCATAAAAACCTGAACCGGAAGATAAAAACAACATAATTCAATCATTTTTAAAGCCAAAAATGTACAATTTACAAACATATAAGTGTAAAGAAAGTGAGATCACTGAGCCGGGTAACAGAGTGGATATATATATAAATATATTTATATACCTTTGGTGCGGGCGATTGCAACCAAAATACGAGGTGCACATCTACATGTTAGAGCAGTCCTATATACAAAATTTCCCCGTTCTGAGGCTACTTGTTTTTGAATTATGCGAGATACGTACGTACAAACGTACGTACATACGTTCTTAAAGACGCCACGAAAAATTCTATTCAGAATTCATTTTAAAGCAGTTTTATAGTTTTTTTGGAGGCAACGAATCTTTTATTCTGTCCTTACGTATAGATATCACGCAAAAACATCGTTAAATTGCATTCGATAGGAGTCAAAATGGATATTTTCGTTGAAATATGTTGCCTGAAACTTTTCGCTACGACAATACTTCCTTTTTACTTCGTACAAGGAAGTGAAAAGGGAAACGAAAATAGGCTATTTAATAAAACTGGTTTCTCTTAAGAGAATCTTCATTTACAAAACTGCCTATAAGCCAATTAAAACTATTATAGAAGATTACGGTATTTAGCAGAATAACGCAAGTTGAAACAATCTTTAAGGAGTATTGGTCAGAAATAAGTTACATATATCAGGATTACCTCTGAGAGACCAAAGTATTTCTGAAAACATAAAAAACATTAAGGTTCTCAAAAAGCAACAATTTTTACACACACACACACACACGCAAAAAAAAAATGGAAAGAAAGAAAATCTGAAAGCTTTGAGATTTTATTGTACGCCTCAAATTTATTTTTACGTTACGTTTTCACTTCACGATTTATTTTTGTTCTTTACTTTTTTTAAACATATTGTGTGTTACCTTTATTTATTTAATATCATGTTCTTCGCACTTAAACCAAAAAATTCAGCTCCACAGCAATATAGCAAAATAATTTAAAATCAGCATATTTTTATAATTTCTGATACACAGTCTCGCGCGCTGGAGATACAAATTTTTATTTTTAGTAGAATGTTGCTATGGCTCGCTTTGAAATCGCCGAGTTTCTTAATCAAAAATTCGTTAAAGTTTTACAAAATTTGAAATCGATAATAAAACAAAATTGAAACTCAATATTCGGCCTTCCAAGTGTCCATGTTCGGTTGGAGGACTACGTTATTCAGAACCGCATGGCTCTAGGTACCACGTTTTTTTTTTTACACAATGCCATACCCATTCATGCAGATTCTTCGTTATTTAGTTTCTTTAAATATAATACATGGCGATAATATTTGGTGGCAACGGTTTGAAAAGTGAATCAACGCAGAAAGCGAGACGACGCAAAATACCATTTTGAGAATAATAGCCCTTTGGTCTAAAAAATCCGCATTGTTTGGAGCCATGATTCCCCGTCCTAGAAGTTTCATATTTCAAAGAAATCCTGTTTATAACCTTGTTATCTACAGCATATTACTTCTAAATCGTTTCTACAAACAAGAAACCTCGTCTAGAGGCTTAGAGAAATTTCGCTATTATTTGTTACAGGACATGAATTTTATTCAGTGGCGAAGTTAGGTAAAGTCATTTCTTTCTTATCATAATAATTCATTTTTAGAAATAGCTGAAGTAAAACGATTCGTGACTAGCACCAGCTAAGCTTCAGAAAGAAAACTATTACCTTTCATCAAAAATAAGATAATTAAATTAAGTCGATTATCTTTCAGAAATAAGATTTAATGTTTGCATCATCAAGAATTGTTGTACACTGCGGGGGGGGGGAAATGGGAGTTCTATTATATCTCCCGTTTTAACTGGGCCGATTCATGAAATTCAACTTGTTTTTCATGTCCCGAAAACGCGACTTAGGATATGTATTAGATTTATATAAAGCATTGTTTTAATATACTCGTAGGTATTTTGACGCAAAATCGGACATCGGACTTTTCCTGAAATGACATGCCAATTTTTTCCATTCTATTCATTTCCATTTCCATATTCCAAATTTCGTAAAAATTTCACAAGTAGTTTGCAAAAAATCAGCTCTCCAAATTTTAGCTCCTCCATGTTAATTGAATTAGACATATATTTATTAATATCTCTTTTCTTATTAAACTTATTTGATTCTTCCTTTCCCATTTTGAAATTCAGTTTCATTCCGAATAAAATTCACCCATTTTTTTATGATTTATTTTTTAAATTCGTATTTTTAAATAATTTTTACAAATTTTTCAAAACAAATTTGAATTATAATCTACGAAATTTTTACCACCGTCTTAAAGTAGACGTATTCCTAAGCATACCTGCAAAAAAATTTGAGTTTTTTTTATTCAAAATTTCCGAAGATAAATGTGAATTTGTATATTGGCGCGTTTTGAAATTTGGCATGTTTGTTGAAAGCGATAAAACATCATTTTCCGCTCATGCGCAATGTAAAAAGGTATGTACAGTCTCGCGCGCTGGAGATAATTTTTTTTTTTTTTTTTTTCCTCGTACAGTTTTGCCATGGCGGCTCGCTTGGAAATCGCTCAGTTACTTAATAAAAAAATTGTTAATGTTTTACAAAATATGAAGTAGATAATAAAACAAATTCCAAATTAGGGCTTCCAGATGTCCATATTCGGGTGGAGGATTACGTTATTAAAAACTGGATGGCTCTAGGTACCGTTGTGGTATCCCAATGCGAGAAACATACATACATTGATGCAGATTCTTCATTATTTAATTAATTTAAATACAACTCAGGGATGTAAAATTTGCTGGCAACAATTTGAAAAGTGATACGTCGTTTATAGTAATTCGACTCAAAATGCCAAAACGAAATTAGTAGTAATTTTGGGCTTACGCCCTTTTATTAATAACTGATTAGCTTAACTTAAGAACTTTACAAAGCGCATAGATATGTTAAAAATAGAGCTGTAGTATTTAGGTAAAAGCTTCAGATAAGCTGGAAGATATAAGAAAACATAAAATTTAGGTTCAGTTAAAACCAGCTTTAAGGAGAATTCATAGAACACAATACGAAACTGCTGGTAAATGCTAGCTTAATTTTTGACTTATCATTTTCAAAAAGAAGGAATAGACAAATTTGATGCACAATTAATTAAAATAATACGCAAATTAAGCATTCGAAACTACTTTGAAAAATAACGCCAAATATTAACGTAAAATGGCCAGATTTTACCGAAACCTATGCAAGCCAACATAGCTTTGCTGGCTTAAGACTAATTTTGGAGCATAATGCTATTACCCTAAACAATTAATATTAACTATATCTTTATACACATTTCACTACAGAAAATAAAACCGTGGTCAGCCCATCGTCTACCTCCAATTCCTTGTTTTAAATGTGTAACGTGTTTCCCCATGTGTAGCGTGTATACGAGCCAGTTCCCCTTAGAAAGTCCTCCACGAAGGCATCCCCCCATTAGGCAGAAAGCCCCAGTGTGCTTTGCCATAATTAAATACACCACCACCACTTGTTGCTGCAGAGTGCACATCGTTGTGGTGTCGTCTTCGATGGCTGATGCTTATTTTCTTAAAGACGAATTGCTGCATCAACTACTGGCTTTACGTTTCTTGATTGCCCTCTAGCGAGCTACAAGGGAACTTCAGGCACGGTTAGTCTTGAAAACCACTCACACGAGTGAGTAAGACGTTCAATAGAAAAGGTCTCTTCAAAGAGGTGATATAAATTTGGGTATAATTTTATGACATGAAATAAAAGGCAAAATTCACACCAACACCAATAATCGATACGCATTTCCTCCAATCTGAAAAATAATAATCGATACGCATTTCCTCCAATCTGAAAAATAATAATCGATACGCATTTCCTCCAATCTGAAAAATAATAATCGATACGCATTTCCTCCAATCTGAAAAATAATAATCGATACGCATTTTATCCAATGTACTAAAAATCCGAAGAAATATCATTTTAAGCATTAAAAGCTCAAGTTTAAAAGCTTTTTTCGGGGTAAGGGGGGGATTTTTCGGTATTTTTTAACTAGAATTTTTAATTGAATTCCAACGACTATTCTTACACTGCATCTTTCGTGTTTAATGAGCCAATAATACATTATTATCGAAATTACTGAAATTTAACTTTTCTTACTTTTTTTCGAAGCTTTCAAAAAATTCCTCATTCACACGAGCATTAATTCTAAAATTGCATTCCAACAATTTACAATAATAGTAACAAAAAGAACATATATAAATATATTTTAAATTATCCTGCGTTGCGACTCAACGGTGGTGGTAACCCTACCTTTAGTGTACTCGGATTTTACTGGTTTCTTTTGTAATAGTGATGCCTTTATCTATTCTTTACTAGTTTAACTGCTATACGTCTAACAGCGAAAATAAAACATAAACATGATCTGTGATGTAGTTACATAAGAAAAACTGTATAAATTTAAACTAAATTGCATAGATTTAAACTGCATTGTTCAATAAATATTTCAGTGCTGCTTAACCCAGCATATTTCCTTTCTCCATTTAGTCACGTAAATTTTACTCCAGGTGGTATGAGACGAGAGTTATTTACGTACCTTTCTTTCAAATTTTATGTCTGTGATCTTGGTATTTGTTCTCTGTCTGCACATTAAATTGCATGAAGTGTTTTCATCGTGTTTAAGCACCTGTTACTGAGTTTGTTTGATTAAGATATCAAAATTACAATTTTTAGTACCTGCAGCTTTTTAGTTTGTAAAAATAATTTCAGATTTTATATTTCTAAAATCAGTTTTACAAAAAAAAAAAAAAAAAAAAAAAAAACTGAAAGTTTTCAGATTTTATATTTAGCCCAAAAGGGAATTTTTTTAACGTTTTGTGTGTTACTTTTATTAATCAAATATCATGTTCTTCGCACTTAAACCACATAAAATTCAATTCAACAGCAATATCACCAAATATTTAAAAACAGCAGAACAGCATACATTTAGAATTTTCGATACACAGTCTCGCGCGCTGGAGATAAACATTTTTTTTTTCGTACAGCGTTGCCACTGCTCGCTTTGAAACCGTTGAGTTCGTTAATCAAAAATTCGTTAAACTTTTACAAAATTTGAAATAGATAAATTGAGATTTTATTTTCTCAATAAATAATTAAAATCGAGTTATAATTAATAATTTATTGAGAACATAAAATCGATTTTTCAATTGCGAAACTGGTTGATATACATCATTTACATTATAAAAAACAAATTCGAAATTCAAAATTCGGGCTTCCAAGTGCCCATGTTCGGTTGGAGGACTAAGTTATTCAAAATTGGATGGCTCTAGATACCGTTGTTTCTTCACCAATGAGAGAAACATTCATGCAAATTCTTCATTATAATACATGGCGATAATATTTGGTGGCAACAGTTTGAAAAGTGAATCGACGCAAAATGCCGTTTTAAAATTAATAGCCCTTTAGGCTAATAAAAAGAAGTAACCATCTTTTATTTTATTTTGCGTTTCGCAACACAACCAAAAAGATGGAGGCAAACCGAATATGAAATCACTTACCTTGAATATACGATATCATATTTAATTACAATTTGATTTATAAAGTCTTTAATTAAAGAAAGTGGAGGAGGGAAAACTTGTTCAAAAATCTTTACCCAAGGGATTAAAAACTCGCATACATGTACGTATTAAAAGGAGAAGAATCCCTCATAATTAAACTTTAAGAAAAAATTCCGTGTATTATATAAAATTCATAAGAACTTAAATGTACAAGTATATCAACCAATTTCGCAATTGAAAAGTTGATTTTATCTGCTCAATAAATTATTAATTAACACTCGATTTTTATATACGTAAGAATCATTTCAAAATATCTTAACAATCTTAAATGTTCGTTCTGTTTTAGAAAAACTTACCTCTTTCTTTCAAATGAACAATAGTATAAACGTAGTAGGAACCAAATTCTTCAAATAAATTGCAGAAATTGAAAGGAAAAATGCGATTCTGAGCATATATAAAATTTCTGATTTAAAGTTTTTCTGTTTCGACGTTTCATGAAGCAAGTCAGTCTCACAGCTTTTACCATTTTCAGATTCAAGGATTCTTCCCGAAAAGCCATTGGTTCGAATTGCAAATCACGGAACATTTCGGCAACCAGAAATTGTATACGGTTTAGAACATATTCTGCTGGTTATTACACCAGGACAAAAAATTCTACGCTACGATGTTGAACGTACACAACGATCAAGTGATCTCCTTTGTAAAGCCAACTGCAAGTGCAAAGATGCTCTCCATAGAAGAGAACCTGGAGAAGAACGATCCAGGGATAATAAAAGAATTTAGCTTCACAGTGACGAAGTAAGGGTTGTCGTGGAATATTGCCAATATAGTAGTCGTTAATGCGCCACACCATCCGCTTTACGCTGAAGTCTCGTTTGGCGTTGAAGCTATTTTTTGGCAACAAGCGGTTGTCTTAAACCATCCATTTATCTCACAAATTAAAAAGGAATGAATTGTATTTTCAACGCTTAAATTTCCTTTTTTGCTTTTTCATTAAAATTTCATTACTAATACAAAAGCGTGAAAAACATACAAATTCTAAAATATAAAAAACAAGCCCTTCCCCTCCAAAAAAAATCTGAAAGATTTCACATTTTAAATTACGTCCAAAGGGGCGTTTTTTAACGCTTTGTGTGTTACCTTTATTTATTAAATATCATGTTCTTTGCACATAAACCATAAAATTCAGTTCAGTAGCAATGTCGCAAAATAATTTTAAAATGAGCCTATCTTTAGAATTTCCGACACACAGTTCCGCGCCCGCTGGAGATAAAAAGGTGTTTTTCCCGCCCGTAGATTGGTTGCCATTGCTCACTTTTAAATCGCTGAGTTTGCTACCTAAAAATTCGTTAAAGTTTTACAAAATATGAAATCGAACATAAAACAAATTCCAAATTTCAAAACTGGCCTTTCACATGCCCATATTAGTAGGAAGATTACGTCATTCAAAATTTGATGGCTTTATGTACCGTTGTTTTATCACCATGCGAGAAATACATACATTTATGCAGATTTTTCATTATTTAATTTCTTCAAATATAATGCAGGACTCTAACATTGGGTGGCAACAGTTTGAAAAGTGGAACGTTGAAATTTTTAGCCCTTTGGGCTAAAAATTTAAAAGCTATTTCTATTAGCTTGATTCGCACTAAGAGTGTGAAATAAAATAATTATATGACTTCTTGACCACAACACTCAAAAATTGCAGTTGCTTTTAGCTTTATATTTATTCGCTTAACATAAATATACAGATATTAGCAGCAACCACAATTTTTGAGTGTTGTAGTCAAGAAATAATATTATTATCTTATTTCATACTCTTAGTACCAATCAAGCTAATAGAAATAGCTTTTATACAAAACAAAAATTTTTAATATTTTATTTTAAAGTTTTTAGCCTAAAAGGGGGTTAGCCCAGGAGGGCTATTAATTTCGTTTTGGCATTTTCCCGTTGGATACACTATAAACGGCGAATCACTTTTTAAAATGTTGCCACCCTATATTTAAAGAAATTAAATAATGAAGAATCTGCATAAATGGATGTATGATTTTAGCATTGTGATAAAACAACGGTACTTAGAGCCATCGAATTTTGAATAACGTACGTCTCCACCCACATATGGGCATCTGGACGCCCGAAATTTGTTTTATTATCCATTTCATATTTAGCAAAGCATTACGAGTTTTTAATTAACAAATTCAACGATTTCAAAGCGAGCAATGGTAACACTGTGCGGAAAAAAAAATTATCTCCAAGGCGCGAGACTGTGTATCGGAAATTCTAAAGATATGCTCAATTTAAAATTATTTTGCGATTTTGCTGTTCAATGGAATTGTTACCGTGAAAGACCGTAATTGGAGAATGTCGACTTTCACCGGAGAATATCAACATTCACCAAACACGTCGGTGAAAGACCGAATATTTCACTACATTCTTGTATATTCGGACCCTCACCGGTGTATGTCGACAATCACAGATAGGCTCTGGTGAAAGTCGAAAAGAGGTCATAAAGTGCCATAATAGTTTAAGTTGTTGCAATAAATAAGATTTGAATCACATAATTTAGTAAGTTTTTTATGACTGTTATTTTATTTTCTCATTTAGAACGTACTATATAATTAAGTAAGTTTTTGACTTCTATTATTTTCCTTTCTCATTTTGAATGTATTGTGTGTTTTAGGTTCTCATGTTCTTAAGTTCTTATTTCAAGTTTCGAGTGCGTTTATTCGCGACTGAATGACGGAGAAGAAAATATAATATTGTTATATGTTCAACATTCACCATTAGTACGTGGTGAATGTCGACATTGACCGGTGTAAGTCAGAAATAAGAGTATTTGGAAAACATTTCGGACATACACCAAGAGACTATGTGAGTGTTGACATTCACCGATGAAAGTCGACATTCTCCAGATTTCGGTGTTTCACCGTAACAGAATTTTATGGTTTAAGTGCGAAGAACATGATATTTAACAAATAAAGGTAACACACAAAACGTTAAAAAGAAAAAAAGCCGCTTTGGGAATAATATAATATCTGTAAGCTTTCAGGTATTTTTTTCCTATTATTTTTATTATGTTTGCTAAGTACACTTCCATTAGGATTCCCTTAGCATATGCGAATGCAATTTTATTTCCTTTCACTAGGTGAACACATATATTCCCACCATCCATTATCTAGATGTCTTTCAAAAGCTCGTTAATGGTGCTGTACTTGACGCTAACAACAAAAATTGGCTGACAGAACAATTAGATAACGCGATTTCAAAACTTTGAGAACTTATTATTAAGCGGAAACAGAGAAACAAAGACGAAACAATCCTTGAAGCGACAAAACTCTACTCTCAGTGATCATCTCATTCAGCAAAATATTATTTACTTACATATCTGACGTTAGAAACCTTTTTCAACGAAGTAATTCCTGTTTCTACTACACGTAAGACATGACATAATACTGTACACTCAAACCTGCTTTTGTGCGGTCTTTTTTTTTTTTTTTTTTTGTGCGATTTTTTATTTGTCAAATTTTTATTATGGGATTTTTAGTCTAAAGGGGCAATTTGCCCCGAAGGACTATTAATTTCGTTTTCGCATTTTGCATTGAAATAAATGGCGGATCATTTTTTCAAATTGTTGCCACCAAATATTAGAGCCCTGTATTGTATATAAAGAAATTAAATAACGAAGAATCTGCATGAATGTATGTATATGTTTCTTGCATCGTGATAAAGCAACGGTACCTAGAGCGAAAAAAAAAATTGAATAAGGTTATCTTCCATAGAATATGGGCATGTGGAAGCTCTCAATTGAATTTGAAATTTTGTTTTATTATCGATTTCATATTTTGCAACACTTCAATATTAAATGAATTCTGAAAAATTTCATTCATGAAATAGGAGTTTGAATATTTCCGAAAGATGTGGACTGCAAGCCCTAGGGGTCTAGGACGGGCTCTCGGCTGTTCATAATTACACACCTAAATTCCAGTTTCAAGTTTCTTAAGAACAAACATTTAACCAAATAAATAAGATATGCCCTGGGAGTCTAGGACGGGCAAGCCCTGGGAGTCTAGGACGGGCTCTCGGCTGTTCATAATTACAACCTAAATTTCAGTTTCCAGTTTCTTAAGAACAAACTTTTAACCAAATAAATAAGATATGCCCTGGGAGTCTAGGACGGGCTCTCGGCTGTTCATAATTACACATCTAAATTTCAGTTTCCAGTCTCTTATGAACAAACATTTAACCAAATAATTACAACCTAAATAAATTACAACCTAAAATTCATAATTACAACCTAAATTTCAGTTTCAAGTTTCTTAAGAACAAACATTTAACCAAATAAATAAGATATGCCCTGGGAGTCTAGGACGGGCTCTCGGCTGTTCATAATTACACACCTAAATTTCAGTTTCCAGTTTCTTAAGAACAAACATTTAACCAAATAAATAAGATATGCCCTTTGAGTCTAGGACGGGCAAGCCCTGGGAGTCTAGGACGGGCTCTCGGCTGTTCATAATTACAACCTAAATTTCAGTTTCCAGTTTCTTAAGAACAAACTTTTAACCAAATAAATAAGATATGCCCTGGGAGTCTAGGACGGGCTCTCGGCTGTTCATAATTACACATCTAAATTTCAGTTTCCAGTCTCTTATGAACAAACATTTAACCAAATAATTACAACCTAAATAAATTACAACCTAAAATTCATAATTACAACCTAAATTTCAGTTTCAAGTTTCTTAAGAACAAACATTTAACCAAATAAATAAGATATGCCCTGGGAGTCTAGGACGGGCTCTCGGCTGTTCATAATTACACACCTAAATTTCAGTTTCCAGTTTCTTAAGAACAAACATTTAACCAAATAAATAAGATATGCCCTTTGAGTCTAGGACGGGCAAGCCCTGGGAGTCTAGGACGGGCTCTCGGCTGTTCATAATTACACACCTAAATTTCAGTTTCCAGTCTCTTATGAACAAACATTTAACCAAATAATTACAACCTAAATAAATTACAACCTAAATTTCAGTTTCAAGTTTCTTAAGAACAAACATTTAACCAAATAAATAAGATATGCCCTGGGAGTCTAGGACGGGCAAGCCCTGGGAGTCTAGGACGGGCTCTCGGCTGTTCATAATTACACATCTAAATTTCAGTTTCCAGTCTCTTATGAACAAACATTTAACCAAATAATTACAACCTAAATAAATTACAACCTAAAATTCATAATTACAACCTAAATTTCAGTTTCCAGTTTCTTAAGAACAAACATTTAACCAAATAAATAAGATATGCCCTGGGAGTCTAGGACGGGCAAACCCTGGGAGTCTAGGACGGGCTCTCGGCTGTTCATAATTACACACCTAAATTTCAGTTTCCAGTTTAAGAACGAACATTTAACCAAATAAATAAGATATGCCCTTTGAGTCTAGGACGGGCAAGCCCTGGGAGTCTAGAACGGGCTCTCGGCTGTTCATAATTACACACCTAAATTTCAGTTTCCAGTTTCTTAAGAAAAACATTTAACCAAATAAATAAGATATGCCCTTTGAGTCTAGGACGGGCAAGCCCTGGGAGTCTAGGACGGGCTCTCGGCTGTTCATAATTACACACCTAAATTTCAGTTTCCAGTTTCTTAAGAACAAACATTTAACCAAATAAATAAGATATGCCTTGGGAGTCTAGGACGGGCAAGCCCTGGGAGTCTAGGACGGGCTCTCGGCTGTTCATAATTACACTTCTAAATTTCAGTTTCCAGTCTCTTATGAACAAACATTTAACTAAATAAATAAATAAGATATGGACTGTAAGCCCTGAAACTCTAGGACGGGCTCTCGGCTGTTCATAATTACACATCTAAATTTCAGTTTCTAGTCTCTTAGAAACAAACATTTAACCAGATAAATAAATAAATCTTAAAGTTTTCAGATTTTGTATTACGCTCAAAGGGACCTTTTATTACCGTTTGCTGTGTTACTTTTATTTATTAAATGTCATGTTCTTCGCACTTAAACCTTAAAAATCCATTCATTGGCAATAGCATAAAATAATTTAAAAGGATTATTAGAATTTCCGATACACAGTCTCGCGCGCTGGGGATGAAAATATTTTTGTTCATACAACGTTACCATTGCTCGCTTTGAAATCGTTGAGTTTGTTAATCACAAATTCGTTGAAGTTTTACAAAATATGAAATACTCGTATATAATAAAACAAATCCGAAATTTCAAGTTTGGGCTTCCAGATGTCCATATTCGCAGTAGGATTACGCCATTCAAAATTTTTAAAGTCGTCGAGTTTCTTGACCGAAAACTCATAAATGCTTTACAAAAAATAAAATAGATAATAAAAGAAATTCAAAATTCCCATATTCGGGTGCAAACTTGCGTTATCCAAAATTTAATGGCTGTAGGTACCGTTGTTTTATCTCAGTGCGAGAAACATATATGCATTGATGCAGATTCTTCATTATTTAATTTCTTTAAGTAACACAGGGCGATAGTATTTGATGGGAACAATTTGAAAACTGAAACGAACTTTTAATGTTTTCAACGCCAAAATGTCAAAACGCCCTTCTGGGCTAACGCCCTTTGGGCTAAAAACGCCCATGCAATTATTCTGTTCCCCGGAATTTGAAATAAAGCAGATAGAAATAAAAAAAATGTTTTCTGGAGTTGAAAGATAACAGTACAATAGTTCTTACCAATTAAATTTGGAAGAATAAAATAGGGAGATGTCATTATATAACGGAATGATTTGGAAAACGGTTCGTAAACTTAATGATTTTAAAAATCATGGGACGATAAATTAAATAAAGTATTTTTTATGAACGATTTCGAAAATATATGACCAAGGTGTTATTGAAAACTGGTAGTTTCTTTCTCAGTTTGATTTTTGCACAAATAGACCTTATTTCGCTTTCTGATGTAATAACGTCATTGAATTGCTGTAAGTTTGGAAACGTCTACTTTTGAAGACGTTGCTAACACATTTATAAAAAATTTCAAAATTATAAAAAATAATTTTAAACTTCCGCAATAGATCATAGCAACATTTGGAAAACAGCAGCAGCGAGACGTTCAAATACGATTTTAGGTTTACAGTGTCCCATTTGCGCCTTTCATAGGGCTTAGTGTGAATTTTTGAACGTTTCTGTGGTTTCCATCATTGTGTAACGTATATACGAGCCAGTTTTCCTTAAAACGGCGGCCTTCACGAAGGCATCCCTTTCTTTAGGCAGATAGCCCTAGTGTGCTTTGCCGTAAAAACCAAGGCAAAAGCATTTAAGAAATAAACCAAGTATATTATATGGATGTTTGTATTCCTCATACACAAGTACAATCTATTTTAGCACAGTGCGAGAAACGTACATACATTGACGCAGATGCTTCATAATTTAATTTCTTTAAATATAATACAGGGCTGTAATAGTTGATGGCAACAGCTTAAAATGTGATTCACCGTTTGTAGTCAATCGTCGCAAAACGCCAAAACGAAATTAATAGCTCTTACTGGGCAAGTTTCCCAAAGGGGCAAAAAATTTTGTGAAACTGCAAAAAATTTTTTTGCAGTTTCACAGAAAACTGCAGAATTTCTTTTTGTCTGAAGAAGTTCTGACTGCCAAAATCAATAGTTATTCAAAATCTACATCAAACTGAGGTGAATTGTTTGCCTAATTTAAAATAATTATTGACTGAAACAGTTGACTGACACATTAAGAACAGTTGAAAATAATCTAATACGGAACGTAAAACAGAACTGGGATACGACTGATTTTTTTTTTTTTTTTGAGAACAAATGAATGAATAAAATGAAATGAACATCTACCATATTTAGAGTCTTTTTTCAGGTATATTTTCCAATTCATACAAATGTTGCAACGTTTAAAATGATAAAATCCAAATACAAGAGACTTATTCAGACCTTCGTATAAAAAGTGTGTCAACTACATATGTGTCATGAAATCTTGGTCATCAAGTTCAAGGGAACATATACCACATCGTACATTACAATTTCGGCCAATTGTGAATAGCGAAGGTCCCTCCCTGTCCATAACCTTGGCACTGATCTTCCGTCTCTCATTGTGAGTTGTTCTGTTTTTGCACCCTTTGCGGTTCTGATGTGGATTCTTCCACCGTAGAATATGAGCAAAAATTTCACTTCTGCTGCAGTTAAAACAATTTTTACAATTCAAATTATTTTTTCTACGCAAAAACAAGCAATTCGACCAGCGGGCAAAAAGGCAGATTTTTTGGTGCACAAAATTTTATGTTTACTTTATGAACCAAAAGCTTTTGGTTTCACTCGACCCGCAAAAACAGACTGATGACGTAAAAAACTGCATTTTTTTTTTTTTTTTTTTTTTTTTTTTTTTTTTTTTGGTGGACGCTTTGCTGAGTCAATATACGAGATAATTTAATAACTTAAATGATAATTTCAGGATGGATTAAGCACAATTTAATTCGCAATAATAAAAGAAGACGTTACTTTGTTGTTGCGAAGCTTAGTTTCTCTAGATTGGCAACAAATCCACTATTCTGCTAAGTTACAAATATGACTACAAATTAGATTTAGCAGCACTTAAACAACTTTTAAATAGCTGATAATTCTACAACTATAACATGTAGGTTAACTCTAAGGGCATAAAACCCTTAACCGTAAGATAAGAACAACATAATTCAACCATTTTTAAAGCAAAAAATGCAGAATTTACCAACATATATGAATAAAAAAAAAACTGAGCTCTCTGAGCCGAGTAACAGAGTGGGTATATGGATATATATATATATATATATATTTACGTATTTTGGTGTGGACGATTGCAACCAAGAGGGAGGTGCACATCTACGTGTTATAGCAGTCCTATACAGAAAATTTCAACATTCCGAGGCTATTCGTTTTTGAGTTATGCTACATACATACGTGTACGTACGTACAGACGTCACGCAAAAAATCTCTTCCGAATCCATTTTAAATCAATTTTATAATTCGTTTGGGGAAAATGAGTCCTTTATTCCATCCATATGTACAGATGTCACGCAAAAACATCGTTAAATTGCATTCGATAGCGGTCAAAATGGATATTTTCGTTGAAATATGGTACCCGGAATTTTTCGTGATGGCAATACTTCTTTTACTTCGTACAAGGAAGTAAAAAAGGGGTATCGTTTTCAAGTAGTGTATCGTAAGTAATTTTTTCATTTAAAATTTAAACTAAAACTATTAGCATTTATTTATTCGCCATTTTAATTTGCATCCTTCATACAGGTGTCATAGATACATTCAAAGTGACCCTTATAGTTGATTTAACTTTCCTTAAAAAACGTCAGTCCATACTCGAATTAAAAGTTACGCAACGCATCCAAATATTTTTCACATTAGAAAAGTGCTTTCACATTCTCGTGCTGTTTTTAAACACTACATTTTCCCTACACACTTTAAACAATGCACAGAATCATTCAAAATATAGTATAATTTTCAGAGATACACGAAATGACGACGAAATATGAAGCCGACATCGCTTTCTGTATGTTAATTTGCTGATGGCATAATCAGGATATTCTCATTGTTTTGAGGTCAGTTAGCCTTGAAATTTCATCAATGGATTAACCGAGTTCATCATTAATGCAACAACAACATTTGTTGGCTAACTTTCGCACCTTTACGTCCTCCGTTGTCGCCAATTTGGCGTTCTTACATGCATAAAGCTAACTGAATGTAAATTGAACGCACCATTAGGCGTATGTGATATTCATTTAGAACTATTTCTATACCAGAACTGAATACTTCAGAATGAAAATTTATACAAGAAGGAGTAAAACTGAAATAAA
This sequence comes from Stegodyphus dumicola, assembly GCF_044657685.1. NCBI lineage: Eukaryota > Metazoa > Arthropoda > Arachnida > Araneae > Eresidae > Stegodyphus > Stegodyphus dumicola. The sequence goes on from NC_140768.1 coordinate 1,989,840, forward strand.
TAGTAACAAACGCAAAACAAACATTCAAGATATATAGTAAGAACTTTGATGTGACACCACATGACTTCCTTATACGGACTATTAAGTTATACGCACTTTTCCTTGCATTTCATTTAAAGTTATTGGATTGAATGAAATCTACTTAGTCGATTCACGCTATTTGTTTACCATAGCGACAGTCTGGCGCTACGCTCAGTTAACAGCGTTACATTTCATTCATTTTATAACTCAGAATACATAAAATTTATATCATCTGAAGAATTAGCTAATCGTTGCCACATGTTCTATTCAAACATTATAATAAATCTAAAACGATGTATAAAAGAAATTAAGCACACAAAACTAAAAAGAAACAATTTTTCACCGACGATTCAGTATTTCTCATTCAATTAATTCAGTTCTCACTTCGCGACAAGGCAAAAATACATAAAAACTCAAAATAGATAGAAATTTATAAAGTGAATCTTAAGCGCTTATTTCCACCAAAAAAATCCAGAATGGATTAAACATGTTTTAATTCCCAATAATAAAAGAAGGCGTTATCTTTGTTGTTGCGAAGCTTACTTTCTCTAGATTGGCAACAAATCCACTACTCTGCCAAGTTTCAAATGTTAACAAAAATGGCCGCCATGGCAAAAATAATTAGACTTAGCCGCATTTAAACAACTTTTAAATTGTTGATAATTCTACAAATATTGCATGCAGATTTACTAAAGGCATAAAAACCTTAACTGAAAGACAAGAACAATATAATTCAATCATTTTTTAAGCAAAAAATGCTAAATTTACGAACATATACGAATAAAGAGACTGAGCCGAGTAACAGAGTGGATATATACTCGTATATCTATATACATATATTTAAATACCTTTGGTGCGACCTTTTAATACATATATATTTAATATATGTATATATTAAATACCTTTGGTGCAGTGTACATATATTTAAATACGAGGTGCACATCTATATGTTATAGCAGTCCTATATACAAAATTTCAACGTTCTGAGGCTACTCATTTTTGAGTATGCGAGATACGTACGTACGTGCATACAGACGCCACGAACCATTCTCTTGAGAATTCATTTTAATTCAGTTTTATAATTTGGGGGGGGGGAAGAGTCCTTTATTCTGTCCTGAAGTGCAGATGTCACTCAAAAGATTGCATTGCTTTAAATTGCATTGGGTAGAAGTCGAAATGGATATTTTCGTTAAAATATGATACCTAAAATTTTTCGCGATTACAATACTTCGTTTGACTTCGTACAAGGAAGTAAAAACATTGGTAATTTTTCCACTTTCTTTCCAACGGAACTTCCTATTTTTATGATTCCTGAGTTTTTATATCATTATTTTCTAAGCACTTCCTGTAGGATAAAGTTTTCAGTTCTATTTGACTCCCACCATCAGAGTAATGATTCGCATGATTTTGATAAGATAATGATCATGTAATGATCTTTATCTTCGATAGCCAGAACCATATGAAAGTGAATACTGCATTAGATCAAATCGAGTCTACCGCTATTGGGTTTCATTAAATTTCCTGTAACATTTGAACATTTAAGAGTGAAATCATGCATTGCGATAGTTTAGTAAAGGATTAAAACTGAGTAAGTTGCGAACAGTTATAACAAATAAATACAAAAAAAGAATAAAAATAAAGTTTTATTATAATTTTTGTATAAATCCGAAAATAGCAAAAAGGATTAAACGCAATAATCATAAAAATATATTAGTAACAGTAATACCAACATAATAAGGTAAAAAATGACACATCAACCACAAAGTGCTATAAAAGCTATAATACGATTTTTGTATTTAGTTTGCTATTTTTAGTAAAATTGTAATTAAATTGTTTCATTTCCTCCAGCAATGGCACGAATTTTACTACTACTAATTTACATCACTGTAAGACTTTATTTCTTTCTCAGTATTCTTAAACTGATTACCAAAACATTAATAAAATTTTAAGAACAAAATACTAGTAACGAGATATGGGATTTTTAACTCAAAAAAATTGTACAGATATTAGGTATTTTTTGGAAGCAGGGAAGATGAGAAATATGCAATGCCTTCACCGGGAATCGAACCACGGACCTCTGGAATACGCGTCCAGCGTGCAGACCACCACACCACCAAGGCATGCCAAGAAGGGTGTAGAAATACCTTATAAAATATTCCTAAAATCCTATTTTTCCATTTTGGGCGAGAAAAAGAAATGGTGCTATAATGAATTCATATTATAAAGCGCGGTAGAATTATCTGTATTAAATATTTTACGCGAGCAGCTGTTGCTATGAGGGGGGAGGAGTAAAACGATACTGTGAACGAACGCATTAAGCAATGAATCAAGTCACCCAAAAATCATTCACCATTTAAATGTCTTTGATAAGTGTACAAAAGGTTACGGGTCCTGAAGAGATATACGATCCTCTTTTGCGACGGAAAACTATCAGACGCTGTCAATATAAGCCACGTTCTAAGAACGTATTCACAGTTCTCCATTTTGGACTAAATCAAATTCCTTCTTCTTTTCGAACGCCTTTAGACAAGTGGTCGGTGTCCAGCATTGACAATTCACGAAGAATGTGGCCTTGCACTTCTGACATTTGAGCGGCACTTGCGGTCAGGAACCACAAAGAAAAGGGAGGATTTATTCTACACCCCCCCCTCTTAAGCTCGCATCGCTATAAAAATGAACTGTCAGATGTCGACTCTTTTTCAGTTGCCAACCGAAAACAAATGTTTCGTGAAAAAGAAATATGCTCAAATCAAGATTTCATAAATTTAAATAGTTATTCAAAAGGCTGAGAAATAAATAAATACTTCACATTACTAGAAAAAGAGATATAGATATTGAAAAACCTTGTCTTCAAAAGAGAAAAAGTGAATAAATGTCGTCAAAAATAATCACAGTTGATGAATTTACTTGCAATTTTTATGGAGTGAAAATCTTGGAATCTGTCCTGAACTCTGCCTTGATATCAATAATCTCTACATATAATAAAAGAAAGAATCTGTCTGTGTGTGTGTGTGTGTGTGTTTGTGTGTGTGTGTTTCGTTTGCGCTGCGCGTAAGCTAATAGAACCACGGCTACGAAATTTGGTACATAGGTGCATCTAAACAAGAGCCAGTGCACCTCGAAGCGATTTTTTTCGAAATTCGATTTTTTTTTTATTTTATGTTTTGTGACGAAATCGCGTCATTTTGAGACATAATGGGCTATAGGAAAGCGACATTTTACTCTACACACTCCATTTTCACATCGTCATGAAACGTAGGCACTTAGCTATTTTACGAACTTAAAATAAATTTCATGTTTCAATAAATCGATTCAATAAGAATTTATTTAACAAAGGGAGCTTAACACCTTTTCAACGGGACTTTTTCTAAAAGAGTTTATTTTTTAAAATGTACAGTTTATTTTTCTTTGATTTTTGGACACGTTAAACTTTCATCCTTGCGATTGCTTTTACGAAAAGAATTTTGGAAAAATGATGATATTTTGTATTTTTTAAAAAAATTTTAAATGAAGTTTCCGAGTACACTTCTCACATCTTTAAAAATTTCAACAATTTGGCAACAATTTTACTGGCTTATTGTTGATAGATTTTTGATGAAATCGCATCATTTTGAATATTTTCATTCTTTTAGAAATATGGGTTTGGCAACAATTTTTCATCGTATCTCTTATGTCACTTTTTTTAAGAGATTGGCATATTTCATTGTCATTTATATATATATATATATATATATATATATATATATATATATATATATATATATATGATACATTTTTATTGATTTTGTTTTGATAAAGTTGTTTAGCAGAGTAAAATTCTGCGCGGAATTTTATGTTTTTTGAGTTGTTTCCATGTTATTTTATGCTTATTTCACTGTTTGTAAGATATTGAAAAGTTTTGCATAATTTTGTTTCTTCAACGGAAAGTTGATTAATATTTTGTTAGGATAATTAATATTTGTGTTAAGGTATATAGATTATTTCATTGTAATTTTTTCCTCTTAAAAATATAAGATAAAATATCATTAATTATACTTCGCTTTTTAGAATTTTTGCATTCTTTTATGTTATTTATTGCTCATTTCACGGTTTTTAAGATATTGAAAAGTTTTGAGTGATTTGTTTAAGAAACGAAGTTCTTAACCTCCTTTATACCGTTTGAGTTCTTAAGATTTTGCAAAGGGAAGTTGGTTAATTTATTTATTAGGATAATTAATATTTGTATTAAGGGATATTGTTTATTTCATTGTAATTTTTTATACGTAATAACTCTTTTTTATGAAGTTGTTCTGCAGAGTAAAATTCTACGCAGTTTTTAAATTTAACGTTTGGTGTTCCCTTCAGCCACTTTTCCGGTACATTTAAAAGCCAGACGAAGGCTGGCAGCGAAGCTGCTAGTATGTCCATAAAGCTGGGATATATTTTGTTTTCTGCCTTGTAGTTTCCAGTTTAAAGCATTTAGATGGGTTGTTAAATCATTCAGCAAGAATATTTATAAACTGGATTTCTTCCAATTTTTCTTGATACTCATGACCAATGTTTTCTTTTTTGAGGAAAGCAAGGATTTTATTCAACCCAAAAAACTGTCGCAGACACTATCCAGCACTTAGCCAGCGCACTTGACAGTACAATAAAATGTCACTATACTCGTCATCCAAATTGTCCACAAACGCAATAAATGCTCTGTGTCTCTGGGTTTTGCCTCTCCTTATTAAATTTACAATATTTACAACAGTTTTCATTGTCTGAGCCTTATAATTTTTATTATTTAATTATTATATTTAACATAATTATTTATATTTACTATTTATTATATAAAGTAGCAAAAAGGGTTTTTTGTTTTTCCAAATGTTTAACTAACATTTTTATTTCCTTGTACGAAGTAAAAAGGAAGTATTGTAATCGCGAAAAGTTTCAGGCAGCATATTTCAACGAAAATATCCATTTTGATCGCTATCGAATGCAATTTAACGATGTTTTTGCGTGATATCTGTAGGTAAGGACAGAATAAACTCCAAAAAATTATAAAATTGCTTTAAAATTAATTCTGAAGAGAATTTTTCGTAGCGTCTGTACGAACGTATCTCGCATAACTCAAAAACGAGTAGTCTCAGAACGTTGAAATTTTGTATGTAGGACTGCTGTAACATGTAGATGTGCACCTCGTATTTTGGTTACAATCGGCCGCACCATACGTATATAAATATATTTATATATATATATCCACTCAGTTACCCGCCTCAGTGATCTCAGTTTCTTTACTCTTATATGTTTGTAAGTTGTACATTTCTTGTTTTAAAAATGATTGAATTATGTTGTTTTTAGCTTCCGGTTAAGGTTTTTATGCCTTTAGTAAATCTGTGTGCAATATTTTTAGAATTATCAACAATTCTAAAGTTGTTTACGTGCCGCTAAGCCCTTTTTCTGACGGCGGCCGTTGATTGTTTACATTTGAAACAGCAGACTAGTGGATTTGTTGCCAATCTAGAGTAACTTAGCTTCGCAACAACAAAGGTAACGCCTTCATTTATTATTGCCAATTAAATCATGCTTAATCCTTTCTGGAATTTTTTCGAGAAAATAAGCGTTAAAGATTTACTTCGTAATTTTTAATACAGATATTTTGAGTTTTTATGTATTTTTGCCTTCTCGCGAAGTGAGAACTGAATTAATTGAATGAGAAATACTCAATCGTCTGTGAAAAACTGTTTCTTTTGTGTTTTGTTTGCTCAATTTCTTTTACACATCGTTCTAGCTTTATTATAGTATTTGAATAGAACATGTGGCAACGATTAGATAATTCTCTTCTTTAAATGATATAAATTTTGTGCATTATGAGTTATAATATGAACGAAATATACTGTTAAGTGAATCTAGCGCCAGACTGTCGCTATGGTAAACAAATACTAGAGTGAATTTTAAAGAATGCATTTATTCTATTGTGGTTTATGCGCTGTCGGCGAAGTAGATTTAATTCAATCCAATAAGTTTAAATGAAATGGAAAAAAAAAATGCGTATAATTTAATATTCCGTACAAGGAAGTCATGTGGTGTACACATCAGATTTTTTTTTTTTTTTTTTTTAAGTAAAGAAGGCCAAGTGTCAATAAAATGAGTAAGTACGTTACAGAACAAAGTATGGGATATGTCTTGCAATGGTTACGAAATTGAAATGTGAGGGTGCCTTGCATACCTAAGAATGTCTGGTCTCTTTGTAGTAGTTTGCAAAGTACATGCAAAATATTGCCGGCTAATGCTATACTTGTTTTTATACTAGTAATGCATATCGCAAACCTTTCCCTTCGTCTTTCAGTTTTGCTGTTTTTACATGTATATTTATGATGATACTATTTTCTACGACGCAGGCAATCAAATTCATTAAACGCGCACTTTTCCAAGGTCACGTCAAAGTAAGCAAGAAATACTCTCGGAAATTATATGCTTCTCTAAATGAGATTGACAAGTGTTTCCTCTTTTGACTACGAAATATGTTCCTGGTATAATATATCACGACCGTCTTAAAAGTAGTGCAAGTTGAAATCACTGGAAGCTGAAATTTATTTATGAATAGAGTTTTGAATACCAGGAAGTACCGTTTGGATTTCTCGGACGCCTTTTTCTTACGTCCCTTTCTGGCCATATATTAAAATCCTTGACCCCTTCTTCAGTTTTTGATGGGCATTTCATCTGACACTATTCTTGACATAGTTTTCATGTGATTAGATGTTTTAATTTGTTAAGAATGTAATTTATTAAAAATTGTAACATTTTTTGCGACTATCATTAAATACACGGACGTTTATTTTAAAGTATTCGTTGAGACATTCCATAAAAATTCGCTGAAAAAAGGAAATTAAAATAGTATAAAATCGATATGTGTACTATATTTAAACTAATTTTAATTAACGTAGGTTTCATTAAGTCTTCGTATTGGTACGTGTTCTCTTCCTTCACGTCCGTACGGGGTTCAAAGTTCAAAGGGGCTTTTCGTTCCCGAAGGACTATTAGTTTCGTTTGGGCGTTTTTGTCCGATTCACAAAATTGTGCTTATGCTTTTGTTACAAATTGGTCTCCTCTTTGCTCTCTCATTCTCCAAATCTCTCTGCTCCTCCTCTCTCTCCTAACCCTCTCTCGCTCTCATCCTCCTCACTCTCTCCTCCTCGCTCTCAAATCCTCCTCTCTCATCCTCCTCGCTCTCCTAACCATCTCTCGCTCTCATCCTCCTCACTCTCTCCTCCTCTCTCTCATTCTACAAATCTCTCTTATGATCCAGATCTTTCTTCTCCTCCTCTCTCTTATCCTCTAAATCTCTCTAATCTTCCAAATCTCTCATCCTCCAAATCGGTTTTAAAATATCCCAGAATAATTTTCCTTTTGGAAAAAACAATATTGTATTTAGTCTTGTCATCTCACGTCGATTCGCTACATATGTCAGTTTTTCTCATATCATTAATCAAAATTCATAGTCCTTTGGGAACGAAAGCCCCTTTGACGTAATCTAAAATCTGAATTCTTTCAACTTTTTTTTTTTTTTTTAGTCCAAAAGGGCTTTCGTCTCCGAAGGATTATTAGTTTCGTTTGGGTATTTTTGCCCGATTTACAATAAAAGCTTTGTATCACTTTTCGTCTCCTCTCTCTCATCCGCCAAATCTCTCTGCTCCTCCTCGCTCTCTCATCGTCCAAATCTCTCTCCTCCTCTCTCATTCTCCTCCTCTCTTTCCTCCTCCTCGCTCTCTCATTTTCCAAATCTCTGTCATCCTTCTCTCTTTCCTCCTCCTCGCTCTCTCATTTTCCAAAACTCTCTCATCCTCCTCTCTTTCCTCCTCCTCGCTCTCTCATTTTCCAAATCTCTCTCATCCTCCTCTCTTTCCTCCTCTTCGCTCTCTCATTTTCCAAATCTCTCTCATCCTCCTCTCTTTATTCCTCCTCGCTCTCTCATTTTCCAAATCTCTCTCATCCTCCTCTCTTTATTCCTCCTCGCTCTCTCATTTTCCAAATCTCTCTCATCCTCCTCTCTTTATTCCTCCTCGCTCTCTCATTTTCCAAATCTCTCTCATCCTCCTCTCTTTCCTCCTCCTCGCTCTCTCATTTTCCAAATCTCTCTCATCCTCCTCTCTTTCCTCCTCCTCGCTCTCTCATTTTCCAAATCTCTCTCATCCTCCTCTCTTTCCTCCTCCTCGCTCTCTCATTTTCCAAATCTTTCTCATCCTCCTCTCTTTCCTCCTCCTCTCTCATCCAACAAATTTCTCTCCTCCTCCTCTCTCTCGTCCTCCAAACATCGTTCATCCTTCTCTCTTTCATCCTCCAAACTTCTCTCATCCTCCAAATCTCTCTTCTCCACAAAATCATTTTAGAATATCCCATAATAATTTTCATTTTGACAATTAGAATACTGTCATTGTCAATAAAACGGTAGTCAAGCAACCACAATAAGAAACCATTCTATAGACCTTTGTAAAAAAAAAAAAAAAAACTATTGTAAGAAACTTTTGTATTGAAAAAACGATTATCATCTCATTAATCAAATTGATGGATGGTCCTTCGGAGACGAAAGTCCTTTTGTAATCTAAAATCTAAGTAATCTAAAATCTGAATCCTTTAAGATTTTTTGGGGGGGGCGGGCAGTGTACGTCATTTGACTAGAACAGTGTATAAACACCTACTATCTGCACTTGACCTGCAGACGTTTACTACATGGGTACACTCTACCGGCATAATTACGTCTATATATAGTTTCTGTGCCGGTTTTGCTCCCAAAGATGCATATAATGTACTAGCCTTAATTAATAAAAGCATTTTTAGTCGCTAATATAATACATGATTGCGAATCGGAAGGTATGCTGCTCTATTACAGCAGCCTAGTTGGCGATTTCAGGAGCCAACAGCAGACCGCCTTTAGAATGCTTGTTTGCACCTGGATCCTTCCAGTTCACAGAAGTAAATAGCACTAGCACGCATAAACGTAACATTTCCTTTAAAGAGTGTGCTTTCTCTTTGTTGCACGTAAGTAAGCTCGTTACAAGTGTTCGAATGGAAGACCTGCTCGATACCCACATGTCAGCGTAAGAAAGAAAAAAAATGTGCTTCTATAGGTCTTTCTATATCATTTTAATTTTGAACTTCGTGTACTTTCTGTTTATTTTAGCGTCATCTTTGTTTATGTCAGAAACCAGTGCAAGATGAGCGTCCACTTCTGTCTTAAATAACCATTATTTTTCATGAATCCACAAAACAATTAAATCGCAGGCAGTCATTTTGACACTTCTGGTTTACAGGATTACAGTAAATCACAACAGAGTTATAGGAAAAAATCTGATGTGTACACCACATGGCTTCCTTGTACGGAATATTAAATTATACGCATTTTTTCTTGCATTTCATTTAAACTTATTGGATTGAATTAAATCTGCTTCGCCGACAGCGCATAAACCACAATAGAATAAATGCATTCTTTAAAATTCACTCTAGTATTTGTTGACCATAGCCACACTCTGGAGCTAGATTCATATATTTCGTTCATATTATAACTCATAATGCACAAAATTTATATCATTTAAAGAATGGAATTATCTAATCGTTGCCACATGTTCTATTCAAATACTATAATAAAGGTAGAACCATGTATAAAAGAAAGTAAGCAAACAAAGCAAAAAAGAAACAGTTTTTTCACAGACGATTGAGTATTTCTCATTCAATTAATTCAGTTCTCACTTCGCGAGAAGGCAAAAATACATAAAAACTCAAAATATTTATATTAAAAATTGCGAAGTAAATTTTAATATAAATATTTTGAGTTTTTATGTATTTTCGAATATGTAATTTTTATGTAAAATTTCGAAATTTATAAATTTTAATATAGGTATTCCAAGAAATAATCTATATTAAAAAGATTAAAAATCTAATTAAATTATTTTTAATAAGATAATCTATATTAAAAATTACGAAGTAAAATTTAATATAGATATTTATAAATTTTAATATAGGTATTCCAGAAAGGATTCAGCATGATTTAATTGGCAATAATAAATGAAGGCGTTACCTTTGTTGTTGCGAAGCTAAGTTACTCTAGATTGGCAACAAATCCACTAGTCTGCCATTTCAAATATAAACAATCAATGGCCGCCGTCAAAAGAAAAGGCTTAGCGGCACTTAAACAACTTTAAAATTGTTGATAATTCTAAAATTATTGCACACAGATTTACTAAAGGCATAAAAACCTTAACGGGAAGATACAAACAACACAATTCAATCATTTTTAAAGCAAAAAATGTACAATTTTCAAACATATAAGAGTAAAGAAACTGAGATCACTCAGCCAGGTAACAGAGTGGATATATAAATAAATATATTTATATACGTTTGGTGCTGCCGATTGCAACCAAAATACTAAGTGCACATCTACATGTTATAGCAGTCCTATATACAAAATTTCAACGTTCTGAGGCTACTCGCTTTTGAGTTATGCGAGATACGTACGTACGTTCGTACAGACGCCACGAAAAATTCTCTTCAGAATTAATTTTAAAGCAGTTTCATATTTTTTTTTGCAGGAAACGAGTGTTTTAGTCTGTCCTTACGTACAGATATCACGCAAAAACATCCTTAAATTGCATTCGATAGCGATCAAAATGGGATATTTTCGTTGAAATATGCTGCCTGAAACTTTTCGCGATTACAATACTTCTTTTTACTTCGTACAAGGAAGTAAAACGTAACTGCATTTATTTTACGTGTACACAGAATCTATACTCCCCCAGAAGGTGTAGTGGTTAGGAGAGCCTACTACAGTACCGAAGGGCCCAAGTTCGAATCAAGGAGAAGACATGGATGTTTGTAAATGTTTAATTTCGGCTCGCCGCATATTTAGAGTGCCTCATGGCGGCACTGTAAATATGCGGCGAGCCGAAAGTTCTCTTGTGTGGATTGATGGACGGGCAGAGGGAAGAGAAACCCCCGGATTACCCCTCCCCCGGGGTGCTCTCCCTCAAAATTGGGGATGGAAAATAGAAGTCCAATCTCTCTTTGGAGTAGGGCTCTGGCAACCATTGTTCCATGTAAAATGAACAAAACAACAACAATAACAGAATCCCTAATTTCCATGCAGCCAACCTCTTTTCTCAGCGTCGAATACCAGACGACTTTAACAATATTCAGAGATTTTAAACACTCAGTCCAAGTGCGCTGAATGTTGTTTAATATTACTAATGACTGTGTTTCTCTTAAAAGGAATTTTCTATGTTATGGGTAGGTCCTACCAATGGCTTGGGTGTTGCTGAACGCTGGGAGTTCGACTCGAGTTCGATACCAGGCTAACGGACTAGCAGTATGGTTGTTTTCCGTTGTTTTTATCATGTATAACGTAAATACGAATCAGTTTTCCTTAAAAAGTTCTCTACGAAGGCATCTTTTCCCTTAAGTAGATAAGCCCTTGCGCGTTTTGCCATATTCAAGTTAACCTCATCTATGTTACTAGTGCCAAGCCAATCGCGGCAAAAATCGTTTGAAGAAAATGTGTACCGCGCGCTTATACGAGTATTTCGGAAAACCCAGGGTATTGTTTTTGCACAAGCAATTTGCCTTTTTTAATTTAAGGGCAAAACATAGGAAAATAACCTAGAAAAGCATGTAAATGAGGACACTGATTGCATATTCAGGATTATAGAGTGGCGCGAACTATATTTTTGGGTGCAGAAACAGTTTTTGAATAAATGCTCCGTGATAAAGTGTGAAAGCAACATACACAAATTTAGCAGTTTCCAGTCCCACTGCAAATAAACCGGAAGACCTGTCGTATTTCTTTCACGGCTAAAGATAAATAAAATAAAATAAACCCCTTAAAGCCTTAACGAAAGTGTCAGAAAATTGATTTTATCTTACTATCTAACCTATTTAAGATAACCGGGAGGCATTGGCCTCCAAAGTAAACACATCTTTCAATGACGGCTATTGAAAAACTTTTGAAAACCGCTCAAGATATAAACGGGGTAGTGGTATATTTTAACTTGCTAATTTTCATTCTTTAAGACGCGATTAGTACATTAACCATATGAAAAGAATTCTTGAATTATATTGTAAAAACAATTTTCTATGAAAACGAAAATTATTATTTTTAACAAAATTACTTCATGTAAGTTTTTATGTCTGTTTTAAATTAGGGCTCTTAATATTACAAAGGTTAGGTTAGGTTATTTAATTACGGCAAAGCCTCGAGGGCTATCTGCCTAAGGGTAGGGATGCCTTCGTGGAGGACTTTCTAAGGGAAACTGGCTCGTATATACGTTACACATGGGGAAAACCACGAAAACACCCATGCAGCCAGCCCGTTCGCGGGATTCGAACCTCGGAGCGAACTACCAGTGTTCAGCGACTTTACCGCCTTAATATCGCAAAGGAAATACAGGAATTATGATTTTAACGAATTGTAACGGGTTGTTTGGAGATGTAACGGGTTTGTAAAACGCTTGTGAGGATTTATCTATTTATTTTGGACTAAAAGGTAATTTTGAATTAAGTAACTTTTCTGTTGCTCTCTTTTTTATGCTAGAGTGTTAATGAGACAGCGAGCGTTTATTCAAAATTGAGGGGAAAAGAAGAGCTATTTAAGTGAAGATTCCGCAAGCTAGAGCATGTTCTGCCTACTTGAGACCACGTTGTTTGTGACTAAATAGCGATCTGATTCTGTGGCGTTTAGTGCTTCTAGCCATTAAGCTTGTCTCGCCGATTTTCTACAAGCCAGAGCCTTCCTGCGTGTTATTTTATCCTGTGAGCCGTTAAGCTAATCTAATTACATTTGATTCTTATTTAAGTTACGCCGGAGGTATTGGCTTATGTAAGGTGGGGCCGGCTGTGGAGATTTCTGCTTTTGAATAAAGTGGTATTACACACCTTTCTTCTGACTTTTGTTTGTATCATAAAACTTGAAGATAATTCTTCTAGTCTTCCTAGAGCTTATGATTTTATGCTAGAGCGAGACTCTATCTGCTTTAAATCAAAAAAGCAATATTTTCCTACTTTCGTACTCTACTTATTACTGAATTCACTAACAAACCACAAACATAATCAAAATCGTAAAACAACCTTGTATTTAGCGTAGGTATAATGAAACACTCAATCGATTTCGAGGGCAGCTAAAGGTCATTATTTGAAGTTCAGATTTTGAGCGTAAGATGCATTTGCCCCTCGCTCCCTATTTTAACTTCCCTAATTTTTTATGCTCGATCAGATAGCCTGGCTCAGTAAAAGTAGGCGGCCAGTGCAACTCTGATTAAAAATCTAGTTATAACCACGTGCAGTGCTAATAAGGACCACGTGTTTCTGTTCTAGTCTAAACCACTAACATATTTTAAAGCATATTATACATCTATGAACTGATATATTATACATATACGTACGCTTTTAAGAAAACTGTAAGAGTATATCATACACGTAAACTGTTACAATCGTAGAGTCATCAGGTCATATCGATGTGAGATTGTGAAAGTGTGCACGAACGTGAACGTGCGGGGTTCGAGTCACGGCGAACGGGCTGGTTGCATGGACGTTTTCATATTTTTCCCCACGTGCAACGTAGATACGAGCTAGTTTCCCTTAAAACGACTTGCACGGGTATCCTTCCCTTTCCGTGCAGTGCCTAACGACGGAGCACGTAATAAGTAACAAATCTGATGTGTACACCACATGACTTCCTTATACGGAATATTAAATTATACGCATTTTTTTCTTGAATTTCATTTAAATTGATTGGATTGAATTAAATCTACTTCGTCGACAGCGCATAAACCGCAATAGAATAAATGCACTCTTTAAAATTCACTATATTTGTTTACTATAACGACATTCTGAAGGCACGGAATTTATATCATTTGATTAATTATCGTTGCGACATGTTCTATTCAAATACTATAATAAAGCTAAAACGATGTATGAAAGAAATTAAGCAAACAAAACAAAAAATAAACAGTTTTTCACAGATGATCCAGTATTTATCATTCAATTAATTCAGTTCTCACTTCCCGACAAGGCAAAAATACATAAAAACTCAAAATATCTGCATTAAAAATTACGAAGTAAATCTTAAACACTTATTTCCTCGAAAAAATTCCAAAAAGGATTAAGCATGATTTAATTCGCAGTAATAAACGAAGGCGTTATTTTTGTGTTGCGAAGCTTAGTATCTCTTGATTGGCAACAAATCTACAATTCTGCTGTTTCAAATGTAAACAAAAATGTTCGCCATGTTATTTAAAACTTAACCGCACTTAAACAGCTTTTAAAATGTTGATAATTGTACAAATATTGCACACAGATTTACTAAAGGCATAAAAACCTTAACCGGAAGCTAAAAACAACATAATTCAATCATTTTTAAAACAAGAAATGTACAACTTACAAACATATAAAAGTAAAGAAACTGAGATCACTGAGCCGGGTAACAGAGTGGATATATATATAAATAAATTTATATACGTTTGGTGCGGCCGATTGCAACCAAAATACGAGGCGCACATCTACATGTTATAGCAGTCCTATATACAAAATTTCAACGTTCTGAGGCTACTCGTTTTTGAGTTATGCGAGCTACGTACGTGCGTTCGTACAGACGCCACGAAAAATTCTCTTCAGAATTCATTTTAAAGCAGTTTTATAATTTTTTTGGAGGAAAAGAGTCCTTTATTCTGTCCTTACGTACAGATATCACGCAAAAACATCGTTAAATTGCATTCGATAGCGGTCAAAATGGATATTTTCGTTGAAACATGTTGCCTGAAACTTTTCGTGATTACAGTACTTCCTTTTTACTTCGTACAAGAAGTAAAAAGGAAAAAGGACATATTCACAGTTTACATTAACTTTGTCCGGTAGCTCAAATACATGTTTTGAAGTTTTAACTGCATGAATCAAGAATGTGTTTAGTCTATTGAGCAGGGCTTAATTTCTAAAATTACAAGTGCAGGAGCTCTGAACGAGACCGTCAAGAAAAAGGAACGAGAATAAATAAAATGACTAATAAAATCATTAAAATAAAAAATATATATATAAATTAAATTACGCCCAAAGGGACGTTTATTTCACAATTTGTGCGTTACCTTTATTCATTAAATATCACGTTCGCACTTTATAAACCATAACATTCAGTTCTTCCGATACACAGTCTCGCGCGCTGGAGTTTTTTTTTTTTTTTTTTTTTTTTTTTTTTTTCCCGTACAGTGTTGCCATGGCTCTCTTCGAAATCGTTTAGTTTGTTAATCAAAAACTCGTTAAGTGTTACAAAATACGAAATCGATAATAAAACAAATTTCAAATTCAAATTAGGGCTTCCACATGCCCATATTCTATGGAAGATTAAACTTTATTCCAATTTTGATGGCTCTAGGAACCGTTGTTTTATCACTATGTGAGAAATATACATGCATTCCTGCAGATTCTTCATTATTTAATTTCTTTAAATATAATACATGGCGGTAAATAATGTTTGGTGGCAACAATTTGAAAAGTGAAACAGCGCTTATCGTTAATCGACGCAAAATGCCAAAATGAAATTAACAGTTTTTCTGGGCAAATTGCCCTTTTTATAATTACTAATAATAATTAAATAATTAATTGTTAAAGTAATTCAATAATCAATTATTCAAGTGATGAAAATTAAGTTTTAATAAAATGTAAAAAAATAAATTTAAATTTAATAAGTGGTTCTAATATTATTTTATTACTGAAAATAAAATTTTCGAGATCACATTTCTACTTAAGTTTTTGTTCAGTCACATAAAAGAAGTGCCGGAGTCTTCTTATTTAGTTATTTAGGGCTCCGATGCGCTTTGGCTAGAATTATAGGAACTACTCTGATATGCGCCCTCAAGTCGCCAAATTTCTCGCCAAACACTTTTGGAGAGAAACTCCACGCTGCCATATTGCTATCTAAATTTTTTGTCAACATTTCGAATATTAAGCCTAAAATGTCTCCAAAAACACGGTTTAAAAACACAATTAAAACTAAAAATCCGAAACAAAAACAAAAAATTTTGATAGCAAAACCGTAAAAGTTTCTAACCAAAATTATTTGACAAGAGTCCATGTACACAGCGATATGTTTTAACTTAAAAAAACATCTACGAATTGCACAATTTAGGCAACAAACAAATCTACGAACTACGCACACCTCACTTTAATAAATTAACATAACAACAATAAATTTTAAAGAATACCATGTACACAGCGTCCTGTTTCAACTTAAAAAATCATCTACGAATTGCACAATTTAAACAACAAACGAATCTACGAACTACGCACATCTCACTAATAAATTAACATAACAATAAATTTCAAAGAATACCATGTATACAGCGTTCTGTTTCAACTTTAAAAGACATCTACGAATTGCACAATTTAAACAACAAACGAATCTACGAACTACGCACACCTCACTTTAATAAATTAACATAACAACAATAAATTTCAAAGAATACCATGTACACAGCGTCCTGTTTCAACTTAAAAATCATCTACGAATTGCAGAATTAAAACAACAAACGAATCTACGAACTGCGCACACCTCACTTTAATAAATTAACATAACAACAATAAATTTCAAAGAATACCATGTATACAGCGTTCTGTTTCAACTTTAAAAGACATCTACGAATTGCACAATTTAGACGGTACGCACTAATCAACAAAATAACTAAAATTTTAAACAATTCAAAAAACAAGAATAATGACAGAAATTCATACTAAAAAAAAAAAAAAATGACCATAACATTCTACAAAATAAGAACAAGAATAAAATAAAATGCACTTACCATGAATTAATGCTTTTTCGAGCAGCAGAAATACCAATTTCAAACCGCCTTTAACATGCCGCCACGTAATTACTATCGTATTTATATGACAGCCAGACACACTATCCAGAAAATTCATACTATGGTTCACAAATAAATAAAATCACAAATCCCTACTTCTATCGTGCACAGCCACTAAAAATAATCTCCCAGACCCTTTTTCCACACCTCCAAATACCCACTGCCCCTCAACAGGATGGCCACGACGATATTTCCTTTTGCCGAACTTCTATTCAACTTCCACCATTTTATCTTTCTAGCTTCTCAGACACAAAACATGACGCAAACCAAAGAACTCCAGAGAAAGATTTTTCAACGTCAACAGGGTTGCCATACAACACGTAATCGCGCCAAAAACCATCGCAGAACACATATCGCCACATTTGGTGAAATTAGGGCGTATATCAGAGTTCTACCGAATTATGATTTATCCCAAAATCTAAGAAGTACCGGCATAATTTACGCTCTCGGAGCCATATATATGAAAAATTTTACAAATGGCATCAAGCATTTACACAACAAAATTTCAGTTTAAAAAATCTTCTCTAGTAAACAAACTAATATCAGTTAATTGTACATCTTTCTAATTCGTACTTTTTACTAACTCTGTAAAGTTATTAATAATGTTTAGCTATTAATAATAATTCAAAAAAATAGTTTAATTATATGCATTTTTACGTTATCACTGTCCTGTGTGCTTTTATTTTTTACACTATTTTACAGTCATCTATAATTAGAGCATTGTCAATATTCTCAGAAATGAAACGTGAAATTGTCGAGATTAAAAACGCTTGCATAACATCACATGAAAGATAATCGAACGCATTTGTGTTCCATCACGCGACAGTAAAATATATCATTACTACATCCTGAGTATAAATTTGATTACTTAGAGAAAGAACATCCTTTAAAAAAATGTTCTGGTTTTCCTGTTTTTCGTCCGTTCATTGATCCTTGATACATACTCACTTTTAATAACACCTACATGTTCAAAAAAAAAAAAAAAATCTGAAATGTTTCAGATTTTAAATTAAGTCCAAAGGGGTGTTTTTTTTAACGTTTTGTTACCTTTATTTATTAAATATCATGTTCTTTGCACTTAAACCATAAAATTTAGTTCAATAGCAATATGGCAAAATACTTTTAAAAGGAGCATATCTTTAGAATTTCCGAGACATAGTTCGACGCGCTGGAGATAGAAAGGTTTTTTTTTCCCCTACGCAGAGCGTTGCCATGTCTCGCTTTTAAATCGTTGAGTTTGTTACTCAAAAATTCGTTACAAAATATGAAATCGATCATAAACCAAATTCCAAATTTGGGATTTCAGATGCCCCTATTCGCAGTAGGATTACGTCATTGAAACGAATTCATATGAAATGGATCATAAACCAAATTCCAAATTTGGGATTTCAGATGCCCCTATTCGCAGTAGGATTACGTCATTCAAAATTTCGAATTTCGAATATTTTTATAATCTACAGAACATAAAAAATATTGTTGCGTGAGTACGGGTTCATTATGAAATGAATGCCCAAGTCCGATGAAAAATGAACAAAAATTTATTATTATCACAACAAAAATGCTTAAATTTTCTCAAATTATCATGCAGTATTACAATATCTCACAGTAGTTATCTTTTAACTACTCAAATGTCCAATAGAACGTAATTCAAAACAGCTAAAGAACGCTAATCCGCGAATTCGCTACAATCAACAACAGTAGTTTTCTAAACAGCAACAAACTAAGCAACTACTACAAACTGAGATGTTTTCCTTCTTTTATAAGATTTTAAAATCACGCGCTAGAATTTTCCAGCACTTTCTCGAAATCGAAAAGAGATATTTATTTATTTAATGCACGCGCTCTTGTATTTTTAATTTTTCCGGCTTAGCTTTCTTTTAATATTCGTCACGCGCTGCACTGCGCGAGAAATAAAACCATTTAATTTATAATTGAACTAACATTAGCTTCTTAAATACCAAATTCGTAACACTGCCCCCTTCCCAAGGACTGCACGTCCCGGGCAGTACAATCCCTGGACAGGAAGCTAAACTTACAACTGTGGCATAAATGCAACTGAGGCATAAACATTACATTACAATATCAAACAATATAAACAATAAATGCAATAACTAACTTAAACAAATCAAATGCTATCAAATACTAAATACAAAACAAATACTAAATACAAATCAAATACTAAATGCAAATCAAATACTAAATACAAATCAAATCAAATACACATTTAAAAACAAAAAGGACCATGGTCTGATACTATTTACAATTATTTACATTACGTACTATGGCCATAGTAATGAGCTAACCTGTCGTAATGACCGACTTCAGGTTTAGAGTTCGAAGACTTACGGAGACGTCATTCAGTCTGTTCAGCACTGTACATGGACCATCCGAAGGTGACTGTAGTTTAGGACTGAGTCCTTTTCCTTGAATCGGGTTCCACAACCACACCTTGTCTCTTTTGTTGAATCTATGTCCAGTAGCTCTCGCGTTGTATCTGGTCTTCACTTTCTCCGTCGCCAAGTTCACTCGCTTTCGTGCGGAACGGTGCATCACTTCAAAACGGGCCTTGACATCTTGGATGTGTTCCTCAGGCGATGAAGACGCATCCGTACGGCGATGAAACAGGCGGTCACAAGGCAGACGAAGGTCTCGACCGAAGAGCATCTGAGATGGAGAATAGCTGGTAGTCTGGTGTTTCTTTTCGACCCTAGCATGATTTCGGCTGTTTCTCGAGCTGGTTCTTTCGGACAAAGCGTCGGCATTTCCAGGTGAGGATCCCTTCTTAGGATGGATAGTCATGTCTTGAGATCCTGAAAGCAGTTTGTTGTTTTTCAAGTCTAAGGAAAAATTGTATTTCCTTAAAAAGTCCAATCCGAGTATGCATGGATCTGTAATATCCGCCACATATGCCGTGTGATGGTAGGCGGCACTTCCAAATGTGATTTTCACGTTTAACTTCCCAGCTATGTCGATCTTTTCACCAGACGCAGTCTGAAGGGTAACACAGGATGGCGTCCAAATAAGTTTATCTTTAAACTGTTCAGCTAAATCTTTCCTAATGATGGTAACATTAGCTCCTGTGTCAATGATCATATTGCAAGGAACTCCATCGATATTCCCATTAATGGACATTCCGTTACTGTTGCCACTCACTGTATAAATTTTAAGCGCTTTAAAACAAGGTTTTTCATTATCTGGCAACCTTCGTTCCTCGATATGGTTACTAATTTGTTTACTGCGTCGTTGCTGGGAAATGGTCTTAATTTCCGTACCTCGGGATGTTCTGCAATTTCTTCGTATGTGGCCTTCAACTCCGCAGTTCCAGCATTTTAGAATTAGTTTCTTTTCACTTCTGTTCCGTCTCAAGCCACTGACTTGTCTGGTAAAATCATCTGCTTTATATTCCGTACCCTGGGGTGTTCTGCAATTCCGTCTTAGGTGACCTTCACTACCACATCTCCAACACCTTAGAGCCACTTTCTTCTCGCTCCTACTCTGTATCAAAGCATCGACTTGTCTGGATAAATCATCTAAACGAGCCATCAATTGGTCCCCTGGGTCGTGGACTCGCACAGCTCTGACTGGGTAGCGATTTCTAAGAGTTGCTTGCTGGGCTGCCTCCAATTTCACGGCGTACAACAGAGCGCTTTTTACATCCTTTACATCTGCCATTCGCAGTGCTTTCTGTATTTCAGGGTCCCGGATGCCATCGATGAAATATTGCAGGGACAGGATTTCCCTTGTTTCTGTCGGGCACTCCGAAAAGGCGTGATGTGACAGCCTTTCAACATCCGTGGCGAGCTCCTGAAGGGTTTCGGTGAGCTTCTGTTGACGAGATTTTAATTGGAGCCTGCTGTAGTCTTTTAAACATTTCTCGCCGAAGCGCAGCTCCAAAGCGCCGGATAGAGCTTCGAAATCTAGCCTTTGATTTTCGGGAAGCGTCTGCAGGATATCCGCTGCGTCTGCTTTCAGAGAAGCGGCGAGATGACAGGCCTTAGCTTGGGAATCCCATCCATTCGCATCCGCAACGATAGAAAATTGTGTCCTATACACCTGCCAGGAGGTCTTCCCATCATATGTAGATAGTTTCAGAACGGAACGAGCAGGCATCGATAAAAATTTGAAACCTTCAGACTTGTTTCCTACCGTCGCTATGCACTTCTTTAGGCTGTCAACTTCTTTGGCGACGGCAGCAGAAACCCTATCATCAATTTGTTGTTCTACGGTAGAAACTCTTTCTTCAATTTGTTGTTGGAAGGCCAAAACTCTTCCTTCGACTCGTTGCTCCACAGCCGACACTCTATCTTCTATTTCATCTTTGACAGAAGAAACCTTTTCTTTAATTTGCCCGACTTTATTTTCGACAGCTCCTATTCTGTCTTCCATAGCCTCAAATTTAGTTTCTATTACGCAGGTTATTTCTCTTTTCATTTCGTCTTGACCTGCTTCAATCTTTTCTTGTACAGCTTTTATGTCTTCTTTAAAAGTTACTTGACCAGCTTCCAACTTTTCGTGAACGGCTTCCATTTCCTTTTTAACGGATCTCATCTCTCCTTTAACGGAATCTTGGCCCAATTTCATTTCTTCCTTAACGGATTCCTGGCCCAATTTCATTTCTTCCTTAACGGATTCCTGGCCCAATTTCATTTCTTCCTTAACGGAGTTGACGGCCCCTTCCATCTTTTCTTGGAAAGCAGCAAATGCAGTCATCATTTGCCTGAGTTGTTCTTCCATCGCTCTTGTTATTGGCATTCAAATCCCACTCCTGACACCAAAAATTGTTGCGTGCGTACGGGTTCGTTATGAAATGAATGCACAAGTCCGATGGAAAATGAACAAAAATTTATTATTATCACAACAAAAATGCTTAAATTTTCTCAAATTATCATGCAGTATTACAATATCTCACAGTAGTTATCTTTTAACTACTCAAATGTCCAATAGAACGTAATTCAAAACAGCTAAAGAACGCTAATCCGCGAATTCGCTACAATCAACAACGGCAGTTTTCTAAACAACAAACAAACTAAGCAACTACTACAAACTGAGATGTTTTCCTCCTTTTATAAGATTTTAAAATCACGCGCTAGAATTTTCCAGCACTTTCTCGAAATCAAAAAGAGATATTTATTTATTTAATGCACGCGCTCTTGTATTTTTAATTTTTCCGGCTTAGCTTTCTTTTAATATTCGTCACGCGCTGCACTGCGCGAGAAATAAAACCATTTAATTTATAATTGAACTAACATTAGCTTTTTAAATACCAAATTCGTAACAATATTAATAAACCATTTATTTATTGACTTGCAAATGTCTGACTTTCAATATTAAAGACATTAAGTGTCTTGTCTGCCTATACTTCTGCATCATACAATTGAAACCATTAAGTGCACAGCACGTATTTTAAATGTGAAAGTGAGCTGATGGGAATTATCATGGAATAAAGCTGAGTTTGGAAACGGCCAAGTCTGGAAGTTATGCCTCCTTCTAAGTAACTGCGTATCGAAAATGCTACATATATGTAAATTAAAATATGTAAATAAGAATTCTAACTTTAATTTAACAACAGTCCTTTAACTTTTTTTTTTTTTCTTAAATTAGTTTAGTTCTCCTTTCTGTCCTAAAAATAGTAGCTACTAATGATAAATCGCTCTAAACAGAGTTTCAAAATGAATACCTGTCGTATGTTTCTTCTATAACGCTAATAACGTAGGTGCTCACGCAACGTTTCAACTAAACAATTTCAAATTTGGAACCAAAACGTAAATTTAAGCTGTAGGTATAAAGCTTAAATGAAACTAAATCATTCTGAAACAAACTTTTATAAACACAAATGAGTGCTAAAGATTTTAAGTTAATAGATTGCATTACTATAACTTCTGGATGGAAAAAAAAAATATCTGATGTGTACACCACATGACTTCCTTGTACGGAATATTAAATTATACGCATTTTTGGCTGTATTTCATTTAAAATTATTGGACTGAATTAAATCTACTTCGCCAACAGCGCATAAACCACAATAGAATAAATGCATTCTTTAAAATTCACTCTAGTATTTGTTTACCATAGCGACACTCTGGCGCTAGATTCACTTAACAGTATATTTCATATTATAACTCATAAAGCACAAAATTTATATCATTTAAAGAACAGAATTATCTAATCGTTGCCACATGTCCTATTCAAACACTATAATAAAGCTATAATCATGTATAAAAGAAATTAAGCAAACAAAACAAATAGGAAATAGTTTCTCACAGACGATCGAGTATTTCTCATTCAATTAATTCAGTTCTCACTTCGCGAAAGGGCAAAAATACATAAAAACTCAAAATTAAAAATTACGAAGTACATCTTACACTTATTTACTCGAAACAATTCCAGAAATAATTAAGCATGATTAATTGGCAATAATAAATGAAGGCGTTATCTTTGTTGTTGCGAAGCTAAGTTTCTCTAGATTGGAAACAAATCCACTAGTCTGCTGTTTCAAATGTAAACAATCAATGGCCGCCATAAAAAAAAGGCTTAGCGGCACTTAAACAACTTTAAAATTGTGGATAATTCTAAAAATATTGCATACAGATTTACTAAAAGCATCAAAACTTTAACCGGAAGATAAAAACAACATAATTCAATCATTTTTAAAGCAAAACATATACAATTTACAAACATATAAGTGAGTAAAGAAACTGAGATCACTGAGCCGGGTAACAGAGTGGATATATATGGGATGTACCAGCTTTTGTCCGGAATAAATAGATTTATGAAGACTCATAAATGTAGTCGTAGCTTAAATTATCAAACGATAAGTTTAAAAAACAGGATCCATTTATTATTATTCAGGAGAAATAGCAGTTACAAAATCAGATATCCGGAGTAAATAAAAAGAATTACTAATAACTTTTTCTATGAAGTTTACTGCATCGTGACATTTAAGAAAAATCCCCCGATATTCTTTTGCGAGTCCTTTTATAGCCTCTGGACAGGCGGAGCTTCAAAGAAATTGACGTCAGCCTCGTCAGCCAATCCAGTTCGCTTTAAATATTTCCAGAACATTCTATAACTGTACGTGTAGAAAAGGACGGAGAAACAACTTGACTACGGGGCTGTGCATTTAATTCCACGTACTTTCAAATAAGAGAACGTCGCCATTAAAAATGAAAAGAACATACAGTTAGAATTTTAAGCGTATTCTTGATTATGGAATTTTATTATTACATATATATATATATATATATATATATATACGTTTGGCGCGGCCGATAGCAACCAAAATACGAGGTGCACATCTACATGTTACAGCAGTCCTATATACAAAATTTCAACGTTCTGAGGCTACGCTACTCGTTTTTGAGTTATGCGAGATACGTACGTACATACATACGTTCGTACAGATGCCACGAAAAATTCTCTTCAGATTATTTTAAAGCAGTTTTATAAATTTTTTGGAGGAAAAGAGTCTTTTATTCTGTCCTTACGTACAGATATCACGGAAATACATCGTTAAATTGCATTCGATAGCGGTCAAAATGGATATTTTCTTTGAAATATGCTGCCTGAAACTTTTCGCGATTACAATACTTCCTTTTTACTTCGTACAAGGAAGTAATATCGATTGATATGCATAATTTTACTGTGAATCATTACCGTTTTCTAAATTGTGATGAAATGCCTAAACGTTCTTAACTGTTCTTTTGCAGCCATCTTGGACACATCGTGAACCTTCTTTGGCTTCCGTCCTGCCAAATTGCTTCTGTTGCTACACTTTCTTTTAACGGTCTCGCTTACTGCACCAATTTATCAGTGATGCGTGAAAAATATTCATCTACAATAAAAGCATTGTTTTGCTAAATCATAAAAGAATTGTTCCACTTCCCGTGACCGAAAATACTCTTTTACGCATCTACATATCAGATATGTTAATTTTCATTTTTATCTCCATAATTTATAAAGCAGGATAAGTATATGAAAAAAAGTTTCTGTGTCCCCAATTTCTATTTGTACACAGCTCTAAAGATCCAGCTATACAGTATTGCGTAATTTACAGAAACGACGAAAATATTTAAGTATAATTTAGAAAGTTGGTATATAGGCGATTTTCAATTACAAGTTGCTGGGAGATATTAATGATACCTACAAGATAAACACGCATTAAAGGGAGACTAGAAAAGTCTCTTCGTGCGTTTGTAATGCAATTAAGAGGCATTTCTCCTGAGAAAGTTCTCCATGGAAACATCATTATAAAAACATTACTCACACCCGAATCATTACCAGTGTACGTTTAATCATTTTTTTCGTCGACTTTCTTCGTTTCATTTGTTTTTAAATAGATTTAAGACAACACAACACAGTTCCAACGGAAATGCGACACAAAATTGTGAAAATGGAGATAGGGCAGAAAATTATAAAAATGGCAATACGACACAAAATTATAAAAATGGCAATACGGCACAAAATTATGAAAATGGCAATACGGCACAAAATTATGAAAATGGCAATACGGCACAAAATTATGAAAATGGCAATACGGCACAAAATTATGAAATTTAAGAATGAACCTTTTGAATTTCAGTATTTTGCATTACGAAATGGGAAGCAAGATAAAAAATTGTATGCCTAAAATGTACCATAATTGTGAAAAGTTTTCCCCTTAGTCCCAACAGTCCCCCACCATGAACCTTCTTTCCATGTTCTGGTTTTTCTTTCAGCGTTGCTCGTTTAGCGTGGTCCATTGCCTGGGGACAGACACAACACTAAGCTCTAAATGTAATCAATTCCCGGAGGACACGGTACTATGCTAAGAGTTCATAATTTTTCCCGCCTTCTTAGCAAGCCCTCGTGTGTAGCGGTCAGCACACTCGGCGCGTATTCGAGAGGTCCGCGGTTCGACTCCGCGGTCCGCGTCCGCGGCGAGGGCATTGCTCATTTTTCATATCTTCTGCTTCCTAAAAGTCCTAATGACTCTACAGTGGCGCGCGAACTCGAAATGGTGCTGGATGATGATTCTCCACCACCAGGATTTTCAGATTGGGTTCCCTAATCCTCAGTCGCCCTTTAAACGAGGAAGTATATAAGATATTTCTCCCGACTTCTAAGCATGCCTTCGTGGTACAGTGGTCCGCACACTCGGCGCGTATGGAGTGGTCTGATGTTCGAGTACTTGCGAGAGCATTGCACACTTTTCACGGCACACCTTTGAAATAACCTAACGTATGTCTAATAACAGGCGATAGCCTCGAAGGTGTATTAATTTAGTTTTGGTATTTTGAGTCGAAAACTTTAAATGTCCGTTTCACTTGTCAAATTGTTGCTACTAAATATTATCGCCCTGTGTTATATTTAAAGAAATTAAACAATGAAGAATCTACATAAATGTATGTATGCTCCTCGCACTGTGATAAAACAACGGTACCTAGAGCCATCCAACATTGCATAACGTAAATCTCCGCCGAATATGGGCATCTGGTTTTTGTTTTATTATCTATTTCATATTTTGTCAAACTTTAACGAATGTTTGATTAACAAACTCAATGATTTCAAAGCGAGGCATGGCAACACTATACGAAAAAAAAAGTTACGTCCAGCGTAGAATCTGAAAGCTTTGAGATTTTTATTTTTTTTTTTAAATTCCATAACAGGCTGAAGAGCACCTATTCCAGTGGGCCCAGCTATCCTGTCAGTGGCGAAAAGAAAGAAGCAAGCATGACTGAAACAACAAAATTACAATTTCATTTACTTAGCGTTCAGGGCATTCATGTATCTTCTTTCATTGTTCTTTGTTTAAACAGATGACTTGCAAATTGTTGCGAAACGTTTTTATGCTCTATCAGACTTTTCCTGTTTGCACATTAGGACGCTCGAGTACCAGTGAAGGAAACGTCGCTCTTTTTATAACGTTCTTTCTGCTTTCCTGTCAACACTATTACAAAAATGAATTGAAGGTGAGCGACAACATATAAAGCTTTTAACTACTATAAAAGAGGTATTAGACGGCCTTGTATGTTGACACGACAATGTGATTTATTCTGTGAAGACACATAACGCAGAATGACATAAAAAATAAGGTCTACCTTTAAACAGGAGTCATTACCATAGTAGACAAGAATTCCAATTACTGAGACTCCAAATATCTGAATTACTTATTCTCCTTGTGGGCTAAATAAAATTCAGTATTAATTTGTTTAATAATTTTTAAACTAATTTAAATTTTAAATTTTGTTCTGTTTAAATATAACAAAAAGATAGACATACTGAATGTAAGTAAAAGTAAGAACGCTTATTTTTAAAACTACATAAATTTAATATAGGTAAATGTGCGGTAATGTGCGAGCAAATTAACCTACTACTTTTGCTTTGAACATTAATGGAAAAGTAATCTATGTAAATTACGCATGTTTTCTGCTCAATGCACGAGTCACATATAAGAAATAAGAAATGAGTTCTTATTTAATAATATGTTTTGAATTTTGTTTCACAAAAAAAAAAATTGCTTTTTTTAGTTGTATAAATTTTGTCGAAGGGAATGTTTATACGCGAACAAGCAGTTTTGTTAACGAATAAAAGGAGTTGCATAGTTTCTTCTTGTGCATTGCAAAAAAGTTATATTTATAACATAGAAAAAAGAAATCTGAAAGATTTCAGATTTTAAATTATCTCCAAAGGGGTGTTTTTTAACAGTTTGTGCGTTACCTTTATTTATTTATTTTATTTATTTATTCTTCGCACTTAAACCATAAAAGAGTTCAATTCAGTTCTTTTTTTTTAATTTATTACGTGCTCCACCCTTAGGCACTACACGGAAAGGGAGGGATGCCCCGTGGAGGTCTTTTTAAGGGAAACTGGCTCGTATCCACGTTACACATGGGGAAAACCACGAAAACGCCCATGCAGCCAGCCCGTTCGCCGGGACTCGAACCCCGGAACGAACTACCAGTGTTCAGCGGCTTTTACCGCTCGGCCGCTGGTGGGCAATTCAATTAAGTTCGCAAAATAATTTTAAAATGAGCATATCTTTAGAATTTCCGATACACAATCTCGAGCGCTGGAGATAAAAAAATTTTTTTCTGTATAACGTTGTCGTTGCTCGCTTTGAAATCCTTGAGTTTGTTAATTAAAAATTCGTTTTATAAAATATGATACCGATAGGAAAACAAATTCCAAATTTGGGCTTCCAGATGCCCATATTCGGAAGATTACCTTATTAAAAATTGGATGGCTCTAGATACCGTTGTTTTATCACAATGCGAGAAACATATATACATTTATGCAGATTCTTCATTATTTAATTTCTTTAAAAATAATATAATTCGATAATATTGGGTGGCAACAATCTCAAAAATGAACTGAGATTTATAGTGAATCAACGCATAATGCTAAAACGAAATTGATAGTGCTTCTGGGCAAATTACCCCTTTGGAGTAATAAAACAAATCTGAAAGCTTTCAGATTTTACATTACGCCCAACGGGGCGTTTTTTTAACATTTTGTGTTACCTTTATTTATTAAACATCACGTTATTCGCACTTAAACCATGAAATCTGATTCAACAGCAATATCACAAAATATTTAAGAGCATATCTTTAGAATTTCCCGATACACAATCTCGCACACTGGAAATAATTTCCCCCCCTGCAGTGTTGCCATTGCTCACTTTGAAATTGTTGAATTTTTTAATCAAAAATTAGTTAAAGTGTTACAAAATATGAAATGGATAATAAAACATATTCCAAATTTGGGCTTTCAGATGCCCAAATTCGGGTGTAGACGTGTGTTATTCGAAATTGGATGGCTCTAGGTAAAGTTGTTTTATGACAATGCGAGAATACATACATTTGTGTAGATGCTTTCATTATTTAATTTCTTTAAATATAACACATGGCTATAATATACGGTGGCAACAGTTCAAAAAGTGATACGGATATTTACAGTGAATCGACGCAAAATGCAAAAACGAAATTAATAGCACTTCTGGGCTATCACTAGTTTGGGCTAATTAAAAAATAAAAATAAATAAACGTCTGAAATGTTTCAGATTTTAACGTTCGTCCAGGAGGGTTTGTTACGGATTTTATGGTTTCGCTGAGCTCGCAGTCTACCAGTCAGCTGTTACAACTGACGCCTGCTAACCCCCCTCTTTTTTTTTGGGGGGGGGTACTTTAGCGTTATAAGTCAGCATCATGTGTGCGAACTTACCCCATGCCATATACAATTCAACAGCAAAGTTACAAATATTTTAAAGTTACAAATATTGTTGCCAATCTAGAGACACTAAGCTTTGCAACACAAAAATAACGCCTTCATTTATTATTGCGAATTAAATCATGCTTAATCCTTTCTGGAATTTTTTCGAGGAAATAAGTGTTTAAGATTTACTTCGTAATTTTTAATACAGATATTTTAAGTTTTTATGTATTTCTGCCTTGTCGCGAAGTGAAAACTGAATTAAATTGAGAAATACTCAATCGTCTGTGAAAAACTCTTTCTTTTTCTTTTTGTCGTTTTGTTTGCTTAATTTCTTTTATACATCGTTCTAGCTTTATTATAGTATTTGAATATAACATGTGGTTATGATAAGATAATTCTTCAAATGATATAAATTTTGTGTATTCTGAGTTATAATATGTACGAAATATTAAGTGAACCTAGCGCCAGTGTCGCTATGGTAAACAAGTATAGTGAATTTTAAAGAGTGCATTTATTTTTTGTGGTTTATGCGCTGTCGACGAAGTAGATTGAATTCAATCCAATAAGTTTAAATGAAATGCGAGAAAAAATGCGTATAATTTAATACAAGGAAGTCATGTGGTGTACACATCATACTTTTTAATTTAACGTTTTGGGTTCCCTTCAGGTATTTTTTACGGTACATTTGAAAGCCAGACGAAGGCTGGTCGCGTAGCTGCTAGTAGATAATAAATCAAATCGGAAATTCAAAATTCGGGCTTCCCAGTGCCTATGTTCGGTTGGAGGTCTACGTTTTTCAAAACTGGATGACTTCAGGAACTGTTTGTTTGCCACAATGCGAGAAACATGCATATATTTATGCAGATATTTCATTAATTAAATTTTTTAAATATAATACAGGTCTCCAATATTTGGTCGCAACAATTTGAAAAGTAAAACAACGCTTTTAAATGTTATGACGCAAGATGCCGTTTCGGTACTAATATTCCTTTTGGTCTAATAGTCCAAAATTCTTGATCCACTGTTGTTACGTTGTTTAATCAGAGTATTTATTTAAGTCTGCTGCTATTAGACGTAATTATATTCATGTTCCTATTCTCTTTTCCTAGAACAGAATTTTTTAACCTAGGTCTACAGTTTACACTACTGACTTTTAGCATATTTATGATGGGGAAAAAAGGCATAAATGTATCATATTAACATTTAATGATAATGGAAAACGCAAAACAAATTTTTGATATGCAACATCATTTACTTAATGTTTACAAGCAAAAGATAAAAACAAAAATTTTCAAGTTCGCACAGATCTTATCTGAAATCAGAAACAACTTTTGTTTTTACGTTATCGAATATAATCTGAAACCCCTTTCTATGATAAATAAATGATAAACATGCAGTGCGAGAAACAAAGACTTATCTTTCATAGAGTACTGTTGGGTGAATGTATTCCAAATAAATTTCTGACGCTGTTTTAAAGATAATATCGCTTCAGTCACAGTTCACCGTACTTTGACGAAAACAAACTCTCAGCAGATTATTTATTTATTCAGCTGACCATTTCAGGTAACTAACAGAAATGCACATAATATATTTAATAATCTCAAATGATATTTCAAAATACATACAGAATTTGATACGAGTTATTTTTATACTTAGCTAGATTGGAAAATTATTAGTTGCCGTACGTCATGTGAAATATTAATTAATTCTTCAAAAACCCTTAGATCTTCTACCACTATCAGTAATTCACTACATTGGGCAAGAATTTCAGTTCACTGTACATATGTTAAACTATTGTACATTTTACTAGAAACAAGAATTAATTAGTAAATACTGCTGTCATCGTAATGTAGCATATGTTAAATTATATACTGTTTAAGATAAAGGCTTGCGTCTGATCATCTTCTTATATATAGTTATTTCAAAGACTCTAGTCTGATTAAGCATTTCATCATATAAGTTTCTTATAATACACAAAAAAGTGTATAGCGTTACAACGCGCAAAAATACGTGAAATCATAGACCTAAAATTTACACGCGCAGTTAAAATCTACCAACTAAATTTCATACGAAGCTCCCTTCCCCTCCCCTTTGTTAACACGTTGAGCGCCAAACGTATTTCTTAGGCAAACCCGTTCAGGCCACGCGCGCCGCTTAAAAGCGCTGGCATCGTAAGGCCAGCGATTCTTATCGCAGTAGGAGATAGTTTACGTTTGGAACGTGATTCCTATAGGCATTCATTCAAGACGTTACGCTCCAAGTCTGTTTTGTAAATAGTTACATTCTACGCAAAGATATTACGAAGCAGAAAATTAGCATTACTGAAGTCCGGAAAGAATGAGCGCGATCCCTTACAAGTTGTGAAAAAGAAAATATTCCATCGAACAGAAATGCAAGAATATCTAAAAAAACGACCACATAAACTCCAAAGAAAACAGGAAAAAGCCTCTGCAGTTAAAATATTGTAAATTATGTTTTGATAAAAATGCAACTGAAGCTGGTAATGGCCAGAAAAAAGACTAAAACAGCTGTCGCATTTTGTAGTAGCTGTAATGGAGAACCGTTTTTATGCTGACCGTGTTTCAATGAAATCCATTAGTCCTGTAATGAATCAAAATTAAGTAAATTTTAAATATTTTTTCTGTAATTCCATAAAACAGTGTAAATTGTATAGTTATATATCATGTTGCACGCTGTCAGCCAGCGGCGGTCGACTCGGCCTAAACGGAAAGTCACAGATGGTTGACACGGCGCTGAACGTGTTAAGGAGAAGGTATACGAGTCTGTATCGTAAAGAATAGAGTATATGAAGTCGCACTTTTTTCGTAAAGAGTGAACGAATCAAGTATTTGAGAAACAAAATGAGTGCAAATGAGTAACGATAGAGCACATTAAAGCAGCTTTAAACGGGCAAACAAAGACTATGCATTAATAAAAAAACGTTATCATAGAAATGGAGAAGTTTCTAATGTGTCCTCTGATAACTTAAGTGGTCCCAGAAAGCTTAATACCAATCAGAGAAAGCGTTATTTCTTTTTAAAGATGTAAGCAGGAAAATACGATAACAGTGCATTTAAGTATGATAAGACACAACTAAAAAATCGGAACGTTTTCAAGAAGCCATGTCATGAATTTGAAACGCTTACAAATGCATGTAATATCTATTGGGTAGTCACAGAAAACTCCCCCCCCTCTCTCTCTGCTGAACTATCTGTGAAACTCTAGGTGCCTATCCGCTCAACCAATCGAAATGAAATTTCAGTTACTGTTATTTAAAGGTACGCGAGCTCGAGATTGCGATGATTTTAAAACAACAAAACTCTCACTTTTACGGTAAAAAAAAAAATCGAAAGTTTTGAATGCCAGCACCTATTCCTTGCGCTAATTGATACGCGGATCGAAAAACCATAAATGGCGTTGGAATGATACACGTATAACGAAAGTTTTGGCGTAAAACACTTGTAAAGATGAGAGTTGTAAAAACCCAATCCCAGCCCAACAAAGAAGATTAAAAAAAAAAGAACTTTTGTTGAAATTACAGGTTTTCGGCACGCCCACCCACGCAGACTATAACGCACTCCATGCGGGAGGTTGCTGACAGCAATGACGAATGTAAAAACGCAAGAGAAAACTATAACTTCACGTTTTATGGCATCTTTCAATTCTGGCAAGTCTCGAGGAGTATTTGACGTTTACACCTTAGATTTCAGATAACCCCAGAACCAGAAATCCATCGGAGTGGGGTCGGGAGATCGTGATGGCCACGAAACTGCAAAGTCACGGGAGACGACTCTATCTCGAACGTGCTGTTGCAGCATTTGCCAAAACATGTGGTAACGTGTGGAGGAGCACCATCTTTCATCCAACTGTTTCAAGCTTTTACGATGTGTCACATGACACGGTCTTAGACCACAGACGCAAGAATTCGTTCTAGTTGACAGTACAAGAGACATAACTTCACAAACAGTGTCAGGAGATGTAACCGCATTCTACACTGTCATCAAAGCCTCTTTCAGTATGGCTGACGAAGCAATGATCTCGTTTTTCCTCCGAGATCATTCCAGATATAACGAATAATAAAATAACGTATAGTAAAATACTACTGAAGAAATAAGGAGGCGTGGCTAATTACTAATCATTCATGGCGTCAGAAGTGCTACCTGCCTTCGGTTACACACAATACTAACAAAGAAGGATATTAATTTAGAAGCCAAAATATTTAGAGTAAAAATTTTGAAAATATAACGCTGATTTTTGTTGTTTGACTTCTGAATTAGTATTTATTTGGCGTGTTATTATATCTTAATTAAAGAAGGATATCTTTGATAATTTTATGTAGCTGTATATTACCAACTATAAAATATATTTAATACGGAGGAAGCATTTTGGGCGTTAGAATCGTTTTTAGTGGAGTTGTTACGGTGAAACACCGAAATCTGGAGAATGTCGACTTTCACCGGTGAATGTCAACATTCACATAGTCTCTTGGTGTATGTCCGAAATATTTTCCAAATACTCTCATTTCTGACTTACACCGGTCAATGTCGACATTCACCATGCACTAATGGTGAATGTTGAACGTATAACAATATTATATTTTCTTCTTCGTCATTCAGTCGCGAATAAACGCACTCGAGACTTTAAATAAGAACTTAAGAACACGAGAACCTAAAACACACAATACATTCAAACTGAGAAAGGAAAATAATAGAAGTCAAAAACTTACTTAATTATACAGTACGTTCTAAATGTGAAAATAAAATAACAGTCATAAAAAACTTACTAAATTATGTGATTCAAATCTTATTCATTGCAACAACTTACACTATCATGGCACTTTATGACCTCTCTTTTCGACTTTCACCGGAGCATATCGGTGAATGTCGACATACACCGGTGAGGGTCCGAATGTACAAGAATGTAGTGAAATATTCGGTCTTTCACCGACGTTTTTGGTGAATGTTGATATTCTCCGGTGAAAGTCGACATTCTCCAATTTCGGTCTTTCACGGTAACATAGTTACATTACTTACGCTTCTAAACATTTATATTCACGCAACGTGGCAAATGTTATTGCGTTACATATAAGAAACTTACCTTCCACGCGGCCTGCGAATCAGTCAATTTCCAGATAACTCCCATCGGACGAAAGACCTTTTATTCACCGTTCAAGTTAATATTGTATGGCTGAAAGCATTAAAAGAATTTATCAATAATTAGTAATTTAAACCTTTTATTTTTAATAACTTATCTAATCTAATCTAATTTAAAATATAATTAATTCAATTATACCAATGTATCAAGTGATAAATTTTATGAAATTTTCGCTACTATAGTACATAATAAAATATGTTTATAACACTATATATTACGTCCTTACATACAGAAATTATTTTACTTATGTAAATATATATATTTTTAATAGGCAAGTTTTCATCTAGAACATACATTTCAAAAGATGAAGACCCGAAGAATAGTTATGTGCACTCTTCAAGAATCCATTCGTATTCTTGCTTGAAAGTAATGAAACTGCTAAACAGGTTAAATATTTAACATGATTTAAACTATTGTAAGGATCTTAAGTTTTACTAACGTTTATTTTATTTTAAATCTTTACTATCACTTCTTATTTTCTACTTCCGGCCAGAATTATAAGCGTGAAGGAGTTTATGCAAAGTTGTCTGGCGAACGCCAAGTATTTAAGTGTGGCCTTTTTGCCAAGAGAGGGAGAGGAAGCAGTGAGTTCGAAGCAGGCCGCTTACCTTAGAAGTTACGCAGTTGCTATTTGCCTTCCAGACAGAGGTTTTAATCCTCTTGATAAATTAAACGTATTGTAGTGTTCACAGTCTCTGTGCTACATACGCTTCCTGTTATTATAATGCCAATCTTACACGTGTATTATTCTAAAGTTAAATTTGAGTTTAGTTTTATTTTAATATCTTTTACGTTAGACCCCGAGTGGAGGGTCATTGTATTCCGAAGTACGGAAGTCATTGTATATAAAGAAAAATAAAGGGTTTTGTATACCCTTCGTCTGTATCCTGTCTACTTACTACAATTAGTGAACATAGCTTTAGTAAGCTCTCTGTTCTAGTCAGGTCATTGTATGTTTCCGAAGAAGGTTAGAAGAAACATTGAACCTGATACTATCGCAGAACATGAAAATGAAAAACAGAACTTCACTTGTATAAGAGAAGTACTTATTTGTGTGGTTAATTCTACATAGTAACACAGCATAAAACTTATTTTAATATAAACGTCATGTAATTCTAATTGAATATTATTACAAATAAAAAATATCTGATGTGGACAGAGCCTGATTTAGACTTGATAAGGTCCTAAGCTATTTGCGATATGGGGTCCTTTATAAATCTGTTATACTATATTTATATGATAAATTCATTTATAATAATTAAATAATTTAATTTTTGGAGGGCCCCCCAAGAAAGTGGGGGCACTAATCTATAGCTTGTATAGCTTATACGTAAATCCTGCACTGGACGTGA
Organism: Stegodyphus dumicola; assembly: GCF_044657685.1. Classification (NCBI taxonomy): domain Eukaryota; kingdom Metazoa; phylum Arthropoda; class Arachnida; order Araneae; family Eresidae; genus Stegodyphus; species Stegodyphus dumicola. The sequence continues at coordinate 2,025,412 of NC_140768.1, forward strand.
AGACCACATAGCTTCCTAGTACGGCTTATTAAATTATACGCATTTTTCCTGCATTTCATTTAAATTTATTTCCTACAATTTCATTTAGATTAAGGATATGTTTCTAATTCAATTAATTCAGGTCTCACTTTGCGACAAGGCAAAAATGCATAAAAACTGAATCAAAATTAAAAATCATAAAATACAGTCAAAAACAGTTTAAAAGAACTTTTACATGAAAATTAGAGTTTCTACGCAAAAACAAGCAATACGGCCATCGGGTAAGAAGATAAAATTTTCGGTGCAATAAATTCGAAGTTAAATGCTTCCTACACTGAGTAAAAAGACACGGAAGGTGGTGCACCAACTGACTTAATTCCCTATTCTTTTAATAGTTTCAAATATGAACAAATGGCATCCTCCTTAGCCTAAGAGCCATTTAAACGTTTAAATTTTTGATACTTCTACAACTATTGCATGAAGATTAACTAAAGGCATAAAAGTCTTGACCAGAACATAAGAACAACATCATTCAAACACTTTTATAGCCAAAAAAAATGCACAATTTGTCAATATGTAATAAAAATATTGAGCTGACGAGCCGGGTAAGTGGGTGGGAATAAATATTCTCTATTCGTATAAAGCGAATATAAATTTAATTAAGAAATTTTAATTGCAAAGAAATTATTATTGCTGCTAATTAATTTAATATCATTTAAATTCGAAGAGCATATGTAATATTCGAAGAGCATATGTAAATTAATTGCACGTACCTAAAACCATGAAAAAAACATATTATTCCAAAAAAATTAAATTTATTATTCTGGTGTGGTGGTGGTGTATTTAATTATGGCAAAGCACACTAGGGCTATCTGCCTAAGAGGAGGGATGCCTTCGTGGAGGACTTTCTAAGGGAAACTGGCTCGTATACACGTTGCAGATGGGGAAAACACCCATGCAGCCAGCCCGTTCGCGGGATTCGAACCTCGGACCGAACTACCAGTGTTCAGCGACCTTACCGCTCGGCCGCTGGTGGGCCCAATTTATTATTCTGAAAAATTGCATAAGTGAATAATTGTTGAGCAGGCAGGAGACAGACTTATCAAGAGGAAGTTGCCTCCAAACTTAAATCTTCAATTAGTCAATTCGTGTTTCGTCATCCATATAGGCAAGGGTAAAACCAAATGTTGTGAATTACTAAAAAAGAAATTTAAACAATGGAATTTTGAGAAAAAAGCAAGTAAATTACTAGTGTTAAAATTAATTAAAGAAATCAATTAAGAGTAGAAAATCAAATTTTTTAGAAAACCAAAGTAATTAACTCTTGCATTCTGGAAACTTCCCCAACACGAATTATGAATGTAAACCTAAAAAAAACTATATAAAATTATAAAATATAAATATAATAATAATAAAAAGGGTATTTACTAGTCATTTACTTGATTTTTTTTTTTTCAAAATTCCACTGCTTAAATTTCTTTTTTAGTAATTCACAACATTTGGTTTTATTTTTAGGTTTTGAATTTTACTTTTACCCTTGACTATATGGATGACGAAACACGAATTGAGTAATTGAGGAGTTAGGTTTGGCGGCAACTTCCCCTTGATAAGTCTGTCTCCTCCCTGCTCAACAATTATTCACCTATGTAATTTTTTGGAATAATAAATTTAATTTCTTGGAATAATATATTTTTTCATGGTTTTAGATAAGTGCAATTAATTTACATACGCTCTAAGAATTTAAATAATATTGTAAATTAGCTCGCAGCAATAATCAATTTTTATTTCTTTGCAATTAACATTTCTTAAAATTATATTTGCTTTATACGAATACAGAATATTTGTTAAATTCAAATTTCATTCCTTGCGGCACTGGCGCAAGAGAATTATTTAAATTAAATTTAACTTACTATTACTATAACATGTAGTTGTGCATCTCCCTTTCTAGTTTCAATCGGCCGCACCCAAACGTAAATATGTGTGTGTGTGTATATATATACATATATAATTTATTTACTAAAGAAATATTTATTATATTATCTCCTAAGATTAATTTTAGTAGAATTATCTTAAAAGAGTGAATAATTTCTTAATCGTTACGACATGACAATTAGCCAGAAATTAATTAATTTCCATTCACTAGTATTTTCAAAAAAAAAATTTAACAGACGGTTTCACTCAAATAAGAGCTCCAAAACATACGTCCCTCAAGAATTCCTAATTACTCCTACTCCCATAAATTACTTCACACAAGTCTTACCAACTTATATAAATCAAAACCCCAGCTTCGTATCTATTTCTTAATTATTGTTCATGGAACGGGAGTTGGTTTGTTACCCTTGAAAAGTCAACTAATTTCCGATCAATGGCAATGATTACTTGCATTTAATTTAATTACTTGCTTTTAATTTAATTACTTGCTTTTAATTTATTGCTTTTTACATTTAATAAATAGTTAATAATAGTTAATAATAATAGTTTACTATTTTCTTGTGAAACAATATATATATATAATGTTGTATGATCTTAAATTCACTTAGTGCGAAATCGAGAGTTATTCTACTACTTGCGCAATTACTGCAATGTAAGTTAATAATAACTTATTTATTATTTACTAAAGAAATATTGATTATAGTATCTCCTAAAATTAATTTTAGGAGAATTATCTTAAAAGAGTGAATCCATAGTTAGTAAGTTCAATTTCGAAAATTGTTTTAAAGTAACTTGAATGTAAATTGTTAAAAATGTTTAACGGGGACTTTGATTAAATTATAAATAACAAAATTTCAATTGTAAAAAGCAATAAATTAAAAGCAAGTAATTAAATTAAATGCATGTAATCATTGTCATTCATCGGAAATTAGTTGACTTTTCAAGGGGAACAAACCAACTCCCGTTCAATGAACAATAATTAAGAAATAGATACGAAGCGGCGGTTTTGATTTATACCAGTCGGTAAGACTTGTGTGAAGTAATTTATGGGAGTAGGAGTAATTAGGAATTCTTGAGGGACGTATGTTTTGGAGCTCTTATTTGAGTGAAACCATCTGTTAAATTTTTTTTTTGAAAATACTAGTGGATGGAAATTAATTAATTTCTGGCTAATTGTCATGTCGTAACGATTAAGAAATTATTCACTCTTTTAAGATAATTCTACTAAAAATTAATCTTAGGAGATAATATAATCAATATTTCTTTAGTAAATAAATTATATATATATATACACACACACACACACATATATTTACGTTTGGTTGCGGCCGATTGAAACTAGAAAGGGAGATGCACAACTACATGTTATAATAGTCCCATATACACAGTTTCCACGTTCTGAGGATACCCGTTTTTGAGTTACGCGCGAAATACATACATACAGTATGTACAGACATAACGAAGAAAAAATTCTCTTCCGAATTAATTTTAAATCCAGCTTACAATCCGTTTTGGAGAACGGTCTTTTATTCTGGCCGTACGCATAGAAAACACTTCTTACTACACTCAACATATCTCGAATAATTAATATTACTTTTGAATTGTTAACCTACACTTTAATAGTGCTGAATTACCATGACCTGCAATAACACCACTTTTGGCTAAACAAACATTTTTGGAAAGCATGTAAGGCTTTTTTAATGATGGGCATGAGAAACGCTTCTTAAGAGACGACTAGCAAGTTGCTCACCTTGAAATACAGCCAATAAAAACGAGAGGATTCAGAATACCAACTGCTTTGAGCTACTATTATGAGACATAATTTAAAAACAAAAACTAAGAATAAAATGAAGTGACCTTCAGATGTCCGCAGCTCGTTAGCTGTATCTCGAGAAACATTTCTCATGCTCTCCTTTAAAGAACTTCCACAAGCTTTAAAGAACCGCCCAAAAGGGTTATTACCATTACAGTTCGAAAGGGTAATAAATTGTAGGTCAATAATCCAAAGCAAAGTAATAATGACTTTGACTTGAAAATCTCATTGCAGTTTCTTTTTATATAACAGTGTGTGCCACATCCTTCGCATTTAATACCTTTCCAAAGGGTACGGTTAATTTGTTTGCAAGGGCATATTTATTCATTCAAAAATTTTCTTTCAACTCTGTTTTAAGGGGACTCGTACACCTTAAAACCTATAAGATCTTTGAATATGTGACTGTTGCAAGAATTGGAATAACTTATTTACTTTAAAAGCAATTACTTCCAACTTTTTACAGCCGACTACATAATATAGCTGCTTTCTGAAATAGTGATCAGAAAGTTTGTGTTGCCACAAATATATTTATAATTTAATTTTTGACAAAATTTTTCGTCATGTTTCCACCTTGCGCGCACATTCTTTTGCATTTAAAACATTCTTTTGCATAATTTAATTCCATATTTAATATATAGCTTTTATAACATATGGAAACTACTGTGAACCAAAAATTCTAAGAATTTCGTATTAAATTTTTATTTTATTTGGAGTCGAGTTTATAAAATGTATTTTATTTAAAAAAATCTGTCATGTTTTCGTCCATGAATTTTTTTAATATTAAAATATTCATCAGATTTTTGGTTCAGTTAAAAAATAGGGCCCATATAAAGAATTCCATCCAATTTCAAGTACGTGCCATTAGCCATTTTTAAATTATCGTGCGCGCAAGGTGGGAAACGTGACGAAATATTTTGTCACAAAGCGGATTAAATTACAAAAATATTTGTGGCAACACAAACTTTCTGGTTACTAGTTTCCAAAGCAGCCATATTATGTAGTCAGCTGTAAAAAGTTGGAAGTAATTACTTTTAAAATAAATAAAATATCCAAATTCTTGCAACAGTCACATATTCGAAGGGTGTTAAGGGGTTTAAGGTGTATGCGCCCCTTAAAAACAAAAACGTGACAGATCGTAGACAGTCAAGAATGGCTGATGCGATACATTTCCAAACTTACATGCTTACAAGGAAAACGTGGTATACAAAAAGCGTAACGCTTATAAGAACCTTCAGCACTGTTAGTGGCTCGCCATAAGATCGAAACACGTGATAAAATATTTGCTCTTGAAAAATTACTTCATAGTGCAAAAGATCTCATCTATGAAAGTGCATAGGTAGTAAAAAAAACACTTAAATCTCTACATATAATTAAAGAAAGAGTATGTGTGTGTCTTTCACTCTTGCTGCGCGCAAGCTAATAGACCCAGGGCTACGAAATTTGGTATAAAAGGTGCGTCTAGACAAGGGCCAGTTCACTTCAAAGCGATTTTTTCCAAACTTCGAATCAGATTTTTTTAAAAAATTTTATCATTCTTTTAGAAATATGGTTTTGGCAACAGTTTTTCATTCAGTTGTATTACTGCACTGTTGAAAATCAGCTCTGTTGCCACTTGAAAAAATGAGGGCGATCATTCTGCGCAGTTTTTTAAATTTGATGTTTTTCTTGGACACTGGACGTTTTTCGATAGAAGGCAAAGGAAAGTTGGTTAATTTATTTATTAGGATAATTAATATTTGTATTAAGAGATATTGCTTATTTCATTGTAATACATTTTTTAAAAAAAAATGTGGGTTTTATTTATTTATTTAAATTTTTGATGAAGTTGTTCTGCAGAGTAAAATTTTGCACAGTTTTTAAATGTAAGTGTTGTTCCCTTCAGACAATTTTCCGGTACATTTAAAAGCCAGACGTAGGCTTGCTAGTTAGCTATATAATCATATGGCAATTCTTTTAAATGCTTTTTAGATCATGATCTAAAATTGGTTTAAGCGAAGGTTGGAAATGTTACTGTTGCTGCTAATGCTCACTTGTCTTACCTATAGTCAGTCCAACATCACGAAATTTCTCATGGCAGAGAACGTAAGTTTACATCTGGCAACAACTTTGAGTACCATGCAGATGACAGTGCGTTTTAGCTCAGTTCCGCCCCAAATTTTGATGGAGAGAACACGGGGGGGCGGGTCTGAGGGTCTTCCACCTCTCCTCTACTATCACCCACTCTAGAGGACTTTCGGCTGGACACCGTATCGCAAAGAACTAACTAGAGCCCCACTCTAAAATTAATTGCACCAATTATCTGTTCAGCATTGTATTAAGTACCTATTGTTAATTATGTTAAAGTAGCACTTACCTAACGCTTGAGTATCCACTCATTACTGTGTACCTAAATACACGTGTTTTAATATCTTTGTATATTGGTTAATGTACTTAAGAAACAGCACAAATAATTCAGTAGCATGATACTGTACCACACAGTACTAACCTAGGATCTAACTTTTAATTCACTTTACTAATTACTTATTCCAGCATAACATTGCGCACCTAATATTTCAGTATGTACATGTCTTGTGTATCTAATGATAATGCTTCAAAGGATCATAGTGTACTCAACGTATGAGTACACACGTTATGTATATATGCTACCGTATCCATGCTTTTGCATACACCTTGTAACATGGCAATGTATTATCCAGTGTCTAACATTAATTAGCTTTAACGTCACTGTATGAAGTACCAAATTTGTATGTATGTTTATATATTAGTATATTAGCACAATGAACACGTATGGTTATCTAGATAAAGGTGGACGTGGCGCTATACCGATTAACCGTATTAGTAGAAGGGTGGTGTCCACGTCCTCTGTCGCATGTTTTGGCGCCAAAGCACATGAAATACGTTGTTTTAACGTATTTTTAACGTATTATCTTTAACGCATTTTTGATTAACAAACTCAAGGATTTAAAAGCGAGCAATGACAACGTTGTACAGAAAAAACATTTTTATCTAGAGCTGAGACTGTGTATCGGAAATTCTAAAGATACACTCAATTTAAAATTATTTTGCGACATTGCTGATGAACCGAATTTTATGGTTTAAGTGCAAAGAACATTATATTTAATAAATAAAGGAAACACACAAAACGTTAAAAAAAAAACGCCCCTTTGGACGTAATCTAAAATCTGAAACCTTTCAGATTTTGAGGGAGGGTTCTTTTTATTGTATTTTTATTCATTTTTTGCGTAGGTTTAGAATAAAACTTTACAGATTTAGAGCGAGATTTGAAGGAAAGGAACTTTTGTCTGATCTCACTCGACATCGATAGAATTTTATTCAAACTCTAGACCAGATTATAAAATTGCTGTTTGGCCTAGTTTTAGATTTTACATTGGATTGTTTCCCTCCCCCCCCCCAAAAAAAAATGCTCAGAAAGGTATATCTTCACCAGTGGATTGTAAACCATAGTTTCGCCGCATATTATGAGTGCCACCCGCACAGACAATATATATTTACAAATATCCACGTCTTCTCCGGGATTCGAACACGGGTTTTGGGGCATGGTAGTCAGATTCACGAACCACTATTCCGATTGGGCAGCTGGAACAAGTATACTCCGAGTAAGGGAGAACATGAACAAAATAGTTTGTTGCATCCGTTTCGAATTGATAATGACAAGAATAAAAATTTTTAACAATTTTTAAAAGCCCAGTGTTACATTTAAGTCTCCAAGGATGGTTACTTTTAAGCCATTCTTTGCACTTTGGGCGTAACAGTTATCTAATCCGACGGGTTATTAAAAGGTATTGTGTTTTGAATCAGAACGAAGGTATAGCTTGGTTTCACCTATTTCTTCCTACTTCCTTGTCAAGTTTCTAAAAACTTTCTTTTGTATCTTAGTGAATTTAATGTTGGTAAAATATTAAGCACATCTTTATATTTTCTTCCTTGTTAACCATTTGTTATTAAATTTTAATGCATTAATACAAGATCTTTAAATTGCTTAAAGAACCGAAGTGTAATATGTAGTTGTTACAGTGAAAGACCGAAATTGGAGAATGTCAACATTCACCAAATACATCGGTGAAAGATCGAATATTTCTTTACATTCCTGTACATTCGGACCCTCACCGATGTATGTCGACAATCACAAATATGCTCTGGTGTGGGTCGAAAAGAGAGGAGCTGCTATAAAGAGTATACGCTGCTATTCCAAAAGGAAGTGTTCCACAAATAAATGCAGTTGTAAAAGCAAGGGCCTCTCGTGCAATTCAAAGTGTCATAATAGTTTAGGTTGTTGCAATAAATAAGATTTGAATCACATAATTTGGTAAGTATTTTGGTAATTTTGGTAATTTGGTATCACATAATTTGAATCACATAATTTTGAATGTACTGTGTGTTTTAAGTTCTTACATTCTTAAGTTCTTATTCTGAGTCTCAAGTACGTTTTTCCGCGAATGAATTACGGAGAAGGAAATATAATATTCTTATATGTTCAACATTCACCATTAGTACATGGTGAATGTCGACATTGACCGGTTAAGTCAGAAATAAGAGTATTTGGAAAATATTTCCGACATACACCAAGCGACTATGTGAATGTTGACATTCACCGGTGAAAGTCGACATTCTCCAGATTTCGGTGTTTCACCGTAACATAGTTACAAAATTTCTAAAGCTATCCGAGTAAATTATGATAAAAAGGAAACTTATGTGTGGTGTGGTGTATTTGACTACGGCAAAGGATAGGAGGGCTATCTGCCTAAGCAAAGGGATGCCTTTGTGGAGAACTTTGTAAGGTAAACTGGCTCGTACACACGTTACGCATGGGGAAAACCACGAAAACGTCCATGCAACCAGCCCGTTCGCCGGAATTCGAACCCCGGACAGAATTACCAATCGAAACTTTTAGGAATACATCTAATCGCTTTCAGCTTTCTTAAAAGTAAGTCTGTTTAACGGTTCTTTTTTTGTTTGTTTTACAACAGATCCTCACGTTTCGCCACAACTTAATTTTTAGCATCGACTTGCCAGAAGGTGTAAAGCAGTAAGCGGAATGTATATTATTATACAAAAGTAGTTTTTGGTAGCACTGATATAACCTCATGAGAAAGTTTGTGTGGATTTCTTGTCATTCAGATAGCATTCGCTGTGAAGATTTTTCTGAATTATAAGACAGATAACTCATACTATAGATAGTTTACAGATTCATCTCAGCTGATAAGGAAGCATGATTAATTCAGTTCTCCTGCATTTTACCGACTTTAATTAAATGCAGTCCCAGTGCTCTGCATCTTTACTTAGCATTAGTTCCAGAAACTATGGGCTTGGGTACAGAAACTGCGAGAAGTTGAGAGATATTGATCTTGATCCAAAATAAGCAAAACTTTACGCATATGTTACGTAAACGTTACGTAAATACGCTTAGCATCAACTATTTATTTATAAAATCAAAACAGCTCACATTATAGCTTTAAGACAAGACTTGAAGAAAACAAAATCGTAGCCATTTAGGTATTATTATTCGGCATAATACAAAACCCAGAAAACTGCAGCTAGAAGAATGAGAATTTGATTATTTTTCCTCTCAATTTAGGTTCTGTCGTTTCAAAGCCCCTACTGCAGCTTCCTCTTCTTAAAAACTAATTCCAGTTTTAATTTTTTAAATGTGCTCTCCAACGCATTTAGACTCCAAAACTGTTCTTCCATCCCTTTCTCCTGGCTCACCAGCGGCCGAGCTGACTGAACACTGGTAGTTCGGTTCAGAAGGCGCTTAAACCCGGAACGGCTGCTTTTGTTTGTCGGAACAGTTCATTGTAGGTATGGTACCTGAAAGTAGGGATGAGGTAGGAGGCCAGGAAAAGATGACACTACACCATTTCTGGCTCGTGCTTTGTGATTACAGCTAGCGTTTTGTTAGTACGATTATAATATTTATTAATCGTCTGCTCTTTTTTTAATCTTGATTATCTATTTTTTAAAAATTTTGCGTTCAATTTAAATAAGATCTGCGAGGAAATAATACTTGTTCTTTGGGATTATTCAATTATGGCAAAGCACACGAGGGCTATTTGCCTAAAGGGAGGGATGCCTTCGTGGAAGACTTTCTAAGGGAAACTGGCTCGTATACATGTTACACATGGAAAAAAAACACGAAAACACCCATTCAGCCAGCCCTTTCGCGGAATTCGAACCTCGGACCGAACTACCAGTGTTCAGCGTCTTTACCGCTCGGCCGCTGGTGGGCGCTAATCTTACTTTAAGTGCATCAAAATGAAATAATTATCATTCAATCAATCAATCTAAATAAGCAAACATGTAAGGATACTAATAACATATAAGGATACTAATAAAGCTTAGTTATGTCGATATTACCAAAGGCTTTGCATACCATTATCTTAGTCCGCAATGCATTCTTTAATACGCATTGAATCCTTAAAGGTTTAATGCACATTTTAATGCACGTTTAAGAGTAACCATGGAGATAGGTACTGCTCTAGTACTGGCCCTGGTTGTGGAATTTTGTTTTAGCACTGCCCTGGGACATCAAATTTAACATGATAAAGCTCTTCAGAGAAAAGCCTAGCGCTTTCGAAACAGAATAGAACTTGCAACGGCACAAATTAAGCAACTGAAAGAAAAGCGAATTTTTATATAACAAACAATGCTTCAAGAAATGGATCTTACTTCGTTCACAAGCACTTAACTATCTTCCAGCGGAACGCCAGATGCAGACTAAATATACATTCTAATAACGAAGACCAAAAGTTCAACGCATTCACGTTGTTCTCCCATTATGTATTCCGATAAATCACGTGACAGATTCTCCCATGCGCTTCTACAAATATCTTTTCACCGTTATCACCTTAGTTTCATTCGGTATTGCATTTCTCAAAAGCTAAAGAAGGAGCCATCTTAATTAGTTCCTGAAGAAGATTCTTACTTAATGCCAGATACAACTTTTAAATTTTTAACACCTTTTTGATCGAGACTAAATTTGCGACCTTTAGAATTTTTTTTTTCTTTTTGTTGTTAAGTTGTTTATTTGGAAATTTACAGCAATTACTCGATAATATTCAGCAAAATAAAATAATCAATAGTTTTAGTTCCTTTTCAATAATTTGTAATAATTTATGCTTTTTAATACAAAATCGAAGCATTAAAAATAGCAAAAATAATTTTAAAAAAAATCTGATAGCTATCTTATATTATGCCCAAAGGGGCGGTTTTACTACCGGTGATTGAAAAATGGATTTGAAAAGTGATAAACTAAGCGGTAATAAAAAACTCGTTTGCTGCAAAAGAAGTAATTGCAATTGTACTATGTTTTAAAAAGTCAAAATTATCGTCTGTGGCTTGAAAGTTTTGTTTTTATTCAAAATGGCGAATTTAACAAAGCAGTGGTTCGAAAGCTACATTTACGCTCTTTCCGAAGAGAAATAGGCATACTCCGTTATCCAAAAACGATGTGAGAATAATAGTTTTGTGATATCTAAAGCGTCGATGGTAATATCATCAACAAAAAAGGAAAAAAAACGTCAAATTGGAGACTCAAGTGGGACAAAAATTTCAAACAAGTATGCAAGGAAAAATCGGACATCTTCGACTATTGCAAAGGTACGTTGTTTAATGTTAAAAGAAAATCCCCCTAGTCAAAGGACAGTTGCAAAATCATTAAAATGCTCGGTGTCCACTGTAAACAAAATGATAAACGTTGATTTAAATCTTAAGAAAGCGAAAAAACGCAATGTGCATCGTCTTCTTCCAAAGCATATCGCTCGACGCAGGACATGCTGCAGAATTCCATATGAGAAACACTTATCCAAAGAAAAATGAAAAGTAATTGTCACAAAAGATGAAGCATGGGTGTATTGAAATGATTGTAACAAAAAAAAGAGACATTAATTATCATCAAAGGGGAGAAAAAAATTTAAGTACATGGTTCAAAGAATCGAAAGAAAGTTTTTCTAAGGGATTCATGATTGTTGCTGCTTTTTCTTATAATGGCAAGTTAAAAATAAAGAGAGTGCAAAAAAATGTCAAGATTAACTCCAAATACTATCAGGAACATATTTTATCGCTAATTCTTCTGAATGAAATACAATCGCTACCATCGCTTTACCCACAGTACCATCCATCTGTGAAACTCCATCAGGACAAAACTAGTAGTCGCACATGAAAATCCACTGTAAATTTTCTAAACGAAATGGAACCAAAAACTGGTATCAAGGCCATACCCTTCACTGATATTCCTACTCAATCTCCCGATGTGTCACCTGTGGATTTTTGTGCTTTAGGACTTTTAAAAACTGCATTATCCAAACGTTGTCCCAAAACCCTAACAGGACTCTGGAAAGATGTTCGGGAGGAATGAGATAGAATACTTCTTCTGCCACTTCAAAATGCAATTATTATCTTGGAAATTGCGGTGTCGAAAGATAGTTCAGAATAAGAAATGTCAAAAAGAACATTTAAAACACAAGAATTTTATGTAATTTAGTTTTGTGAATACAATATACGTCGTCTAAAAAATGTGTGAACAGCCTCTGTAGATAATAAAACGAATTCCAAACTTGGGCTCCCAGATACCCATTATCCGAGAGGAGGACTACGTTATTCAAAATTGGATGCCTCTATGCACAGCTGTTTTTTTACAATGCCATAAACGTAATACATTCGTGCAGATTCTTCATTTAAAATCTAATTTCCTTAACCAGTTAACTGTGATTGACGAGTATACTCGTTATGGAGAAGGGACACAACTTTGTGTATTGACGAGTATACTCGTCATGCGTGTATAATAAAATTGAAAGATAAGAGGGAGGTTTATTTAGTAAGTACTGTAGATAATGATAACGTAATAGAAACAGAGAAAAGAAAAATATTAACAAAGAAGCCGTAGCTAGTGATTGATTATAATACAAAAATGGGTGGAGTGGATACGAGCGATGGAATTATCATAAGCGTACTACACAGCAAGAAAACGACTCAAGTACCACAAAAAGATATTTCTCCATTTCTTAGACATTATACGCCTGAATGCATTCATGTTATATAAAAAAAATAATGGAACATGATCGCGTATCCACTTTTTGCTCAAATTTATTTAAGACACTTTTGCGACGTATCAAACTGAAAGAAATAAATCGACACAAACTCGGCCATTTTGACCTAATATAAGCCAATTAGGCGGGAATCCTGTTCCGGATTATATACCCGGAACATCCAAAAAAAAAAAAAAAAAACCCAACCCTATGCGAAGGTGTTCGCATTGCTACAAACGTAAGACCAGGAAGGAATCGGGTTACCGGTGTTCGATTTGCAAAGTCCCATCGTGTATAGTACCCTGTTTCGCTGAATATCACTCCATGGCAGGAATTTAAATTCTTACTTTTATATGTATAATATTTCATTTAATTCATTGCGTTTTTAGTTGGATATGTATGTAATATATGCTTATGTTAACCCAATAAGTCAATATTAGTCATAAAATTTTCAATTTTATAAAATAAACCCATCTTTTTAATCCAATATCTTACCAGCGCAACTTACTTTGTTATGGACGAATAGACTCGTCATGGCTCTATTCTGGCGACACAAAACAGTGCGCACTCTTAGACGAGAGCGCTACAGTTAACTGTTTAAGTATAATGCAGGGCTCTAATATTTGGTGGCAACAATTTGAAAAGTGATTTGGACTTTTATAGTGAACCAAAGCAAAGTTCCAAAACGAAATTAATAGCCCTTTTGGGCTAATACATGTTTACATTTTGAGATATTTTTAAAACTAAGGAGTCATTTATTCAGGTTTTTCATTTTCGAATTAAATCGTATGTGTACCGTCGCTACGAATTTGTAAAAGATATCTCCAAAATTATATCGAGAAACTCATCTTTATAACCAAATTAAGTAGACTTTTAATAGTAAAGAAGAAAAGAAGTTAAAATTTGAAAAATAATTTAATTAAATATGAATTTTAAAATGTAGCAAACACACTTGAACTTTATAAACTGTATTTTATTTACACTCTTCCAATTAATATCAGTGGCATGGACATCATAGCCCATTCATAATCTGATATGATCTTATCCACAATCTGAGGTGAAAATAATAATAAAGATCTGCCCACGAATTGATGTAATCATAATGCAATATAAACTTACTTATTTATGCAAAACGATAATAGTATCACTTTAAGCAGAAATTATGTAGCAAATGGTATCCGGACATAATCCCGACAGCCGAAATCCCGACAAACCAGAATCCCGACAAGCCGAAATCCCGACAAACCAAAATCCTGACAGGGTCGAAATCCTGATTGTCCAATATCCCGACAGGGTCAAAATACCGACACGGGCGAAATCCCAATAAGGCCTAATGACCCCTTAACATACTTCCACAGCTGCAACTAGTATATGCTTTGATGACTAGCAAATCTGAAGAAAATTACAAAAGATTATTCCAAGATTTAATTGATTTCGCTGAAGAAAATAATATTGAACTAAGGCCATCTAGAATCATTAGTGATCTAGAAAAGGCAGCTATAAATGCTCCGCGCACTCAAAATGCTGTCGAGGATTGGCACAGAAGATGGGAGACCTTAATTGGACGGCCCATGTTGGCGTTTATAACATCATAGAAGGATTTCAAAAAGAACACGAGCATGTGGAATACCAAGTTGAATGCATTCTTCGCGGAGAACAACAACCAAAACGTAGGAAGGTAGATGATGACAGAGAAAGGAGAATGACTGTTGCGGACGATCGTGATAATGGATCTGTGATGGAATATCTTCGTGCTATCGCTCGCAATGTGTCACTGTAAATATGTCGTTTGCATGTGTAAGTGATGTTTTCTTTTTCTTAATAAAAAGAATTTTATAAATCTTCATTTCAAATTTTAACGGTCATTTCAATTTGTTAAAATTATTTAAGTAATGACATAATTTTTATGATTTTTTGATTTAAACTTTTAATTAGTAATATGTAATAGTTAGTTAAAAATTGTATTTTATTAAGCTAAATTGAGTGCTTGTATTTAGATATTAACTTGTCGGGATTTTGGACAGTCGGGATTTCGACCCTGTCGGGATTTTGACCGTGTCGGGACTTTGGGTTGTCGGGATTTCGGCCCTGTCGGGGTTTTGGTGTCGGGATTCTGGCTTGTCGGGATTATGACCCAGACCCGTAGCAAATATATGTGTAACTGCAATGCAACCTAGATGTATGTCGTTCTGGCAAGGATCAATTTTCCGCTTGCGTAACTTGTCATTTTTATTCATGAATCAATTTCTATATAAATTACGTTATTTGTTTCCACATGTATTGCACACCGAGCTATCGTTTTTCTGCATTCATTATTTCTAAATCCCGTTCTCGGCATGTTAAAAGACACAGGTTTTCCATTAACTCATCAAATTCTGTATTTACCAAAAAGGCCGTAATGCGTGAACAAATAGAAAAATGTGGTAAAGCGTGCAAGATGAGAAAAATTGCAAGGCGCCAACATTTACTGAATTATAAACTATGTTCTTTACATAGTGCCAGTAGGTATGGTATCCAGTGTTCCAAATGATCGATCCACACAAAGGAATCCCGGAGAAGGCATGGATGTTTGTAAATGTATAGTGTCGGTGCGGCGTGGCGGCACTTTAAATATGCCGAAAGTCCTCTCGTGTTGTTGGGTGGAAGGGGAGTGGGGTACGAGACTCTGAGACCCGCCCCCCCCCCTCTCCGGGTTGCTGTCAAAATTGAAGACGGAACTCAGAAATAAATAATTCCAACCCCAAATAATCTTTTAGATATCAGTTTCCCAATAAGTTATTTCTAGATCAAAATTATAGGGGAAAAAAGTCTATCTCTAACTCTTTGCAACCCAACTACTTAATTCAGCAGGCAAATACCCCTTCCCCACTTTTTGGCTATCCCGCTAAATTAATATGGAATGAAAAGAGCCCCTTTCCCTAGCCGTCACCGGTGACGCCCTAGCACACTGAGGATCACTCGCTGACCAATCACCGACCAAGGAAGGGTTCTATTACGGGCTCTTAGGCATGTAACCTTTATCCCCATATCGTCAAAGAATTATGTTTATCGCCAAAAAGAGGGTTCCGCAAAGAGGTAAATTTAGTGCCAAGATGTTAATTTAACTGCCTTCCACAGTCAAAAAAAAAAAGGTAAAAACAATGAAGACTTAATTTAGTAATTTTGGTGTCGAATAAGGGCCAGAATCAATTTGAAGGGGCTACATCATGAATTTTGAAAAGCATCAGTGTTTCCTTGATCAATGATCATGTGGTGTTAACAACACGAAAGCGAAAACACTCGCAAAAAACTTCGTGTTGCAAGTGCTTCGGGTCTGCGGAGGGGGAAAGCGGGAACTCGTTAGCCGAGTTTGAATTAAAGACTATGTAACTTTGCTATTAATCATAGTATTGTCATAAAGAAAGTATTATTGTAGTAGAATATTATAATACAGTCAATATTGTTACAGAGAAAATAGTGTTTGTTGTATCCTGAATTCAAATAATTTTAAGAAATAAATAACACCTGTAATTTCTTAATACTATTGCGGGTATTTAAGCAAATCTATTAAGGGGGCTCATACACCTTAAACCTCTCATGATCTTCGAATATGTGACTGTTGCGAGAATTGGGATATTTTATTTATTTTAAAAGCAATTACTTCCAACCTTTTACAGCTGACTACATAATATAGTTGCTTTGGAAACTAGTTACCAGAAAGTTTGTGTTGCCACAAATATTTTTGCAATTTAATCCGCTTTGTGACAAAATATTTCGCCATGTTTCCACCTTGCGCGCATGATATTTTAAAAATGGCTAATGGTACATACTTGAAATTTGATGGAATTCTTTATATGGGCACTATTTTCTAAGTGAGCCAAAAATCTGATAAATATTTTAATATTAAAAAAATTTATGGAAGAAAACATTACAAATTCTTTTAATAAAATACATTTTATAAACTTAACTCCAAATAAAATAAAAATTTAACATGAAATTTTTAGAATTTTATGTTCACAGTAGTTTGCAAATGTTATAAAAGCTATATATTAAATATGGAATTAAATTATTGAACAGAATGTTTTAAACTGTGCGCGCAAGGCGGAAACACGACGAAAAATGTTGTAACAAAGCGGATTAAATTATAAAAATATTTGTGGCAACACAAACTTTTTGATGACTATTTCAGAAAGCAGATATATTAAGTAGTCAGCTGTAAAAGGTTGGAAGTAATTGCTTTTAAAATAAATAAGTTATCCCAATTCTTGCAACAGTCACCTATTCGAAGATCTTATGGGTTTTAAGGTGTATGAGTGCCTATAAACAAATATTATAAAGGGCTTCAGTGTTTCTTTAGTAACACTCAAAACATGGTAGCTAATATTCTTTTCAAAGAAGCAATTCCGACCTAGTTCTAGAAAAAGTAAGAAAGTGTTTTTGAAAGTGTATACAAGTAAGCAAGTGTATCAAATCTTATTTTTACTAGATAATGTTTGACTTTCAGATAGGGTTCCCATTCGCCTCTTTCCTGGTAAAACGTTCCTTTGTTCTCGAATTTATTCCAAACATTCCTTTATGTGTCCTTCCTTGAGGGGATGGGGGTCGTAGGGGTCGGATTTTACGGGACTCTAGTGTAAAGCATGTAAAATTCCTGGTTATCAATTCATGGATTTCTGTTGACAAATTTCTGCTACGACATTGCAAATATTTACTGTGATGTGGTTTCCCTTTCTATTCTCTTGTTGGCACCAGTGCTTGTCTATCGAGAACTTACCCTAGGCAGTGGCTTATCTTCTGGAAATAGAGGTCATACATTTCAGGCAGGGATGAGTCAGGCAATGTTACGTTTTATTTCTTTTTTGGCGAATATTGATAAGAAGAGGAGAAAGTTTACATTTCGTTTTCTTCGTTTTGTCCCAGCTACAACGTCTTTTCAATCGCATATCTTACTTTTAATTTTGTTTCAATAGTTATTTGATTTTCTCTCCCTCATTTTTTTTAAATTCTTTTTGTTCGCAATTTTATGTATTAATTTTTACTTAAATTTTTATAACTAGTCCATTTTTACTTCCTTGTACGAAGGAAAGAAGTATTGCAATCACAAAAAGTTCCGAGTACGATATTTCAACGAAAATATCCATTTTGACCGCTATCGAATGCAATTTAACGATGCTTTTTGCGTGTACGAAAGAATAGAATAAAAGACTCTTTCCTCAAACGAATTGTCAAACTGATTTAAAATGGTTTCAGAAGAGAATTTTTTCGTGCCGTCTGTACGTACGTACGTATATTATCTCGCATAAATCAAAAACTAGTAGCCTCAGAGCTTTAAAATTTTGTATATAGGACTGCTATAATATGTAGTTGTGCATCTTCCTTTATGGTTGCAATCGGCCGCAGCATAAGTATATAAATAAATAAAAAATAAATAAATATACACCTACTCGGCTCAGTAAACTCGTTTTTTTTATTCTTATATGTTGGTAAATTGCCCATTTTTTTTGCTTTAAAATGATTTAATTATGTTGTTCTTATCTTTTGAATAACGTTTTTACGCTTTTAATTACTCTGCAATAGCTGTAGAATTAGCAACAATTAAAAAGTTGCTTAAGTGCGGTTAAGCCTAATTTTTGTTTACAATAGCAGCCATATTTGTATACATTTGATACTTAGCAGAATAGTGAATTCAGTTTCTGCACCTTCAGTATCTTTTTGCCGAGTGAGACCAACATTAAACTTTCACTTTTGTGCAAAATTAAACTTTCATCTGATTTGGCTCTCCATGCGACTTGTTTTAATTTCCTAAAGCTAAATCTTGCTTACAGAGCAAGGTCATTTTGCCACAGTTGAAAAGGTTCAGGCAAAAACGGAGAATCTCCTGAAGAGTCTTCCAAAAACCTCTTTCCAGCAATGGCAGCGCTGAATGCAGAAGTTTGTGAATGCTGAAGGGAACTTCTTTGAAGGCGATAATGGCACAGAGAACTGATTCTGTAATTACAATGATTTATTGGACCAGTCTCTTTTTTTTATTATTTATTTATTTATTTTTATTTATTTATTTATTTATTTATTTTTATTTATTTATTTATTTTTCTTTCCCACACCTTGTACAATATATAACTGCATTAAATACTTTTACTCTCTTTATTATGCGCATTTTATCGATCAAATTTAAGTGCTTTGAATGTATAACAATATATAAGGCAGATGTTATTTTTCGCGGTTTCAAAATTTTGCCGTAAATCTTGGAATGTATTGCCTTAGGGTATGGAGTCCCTCTACTGAATACTTTTTCATTTTAAAGAAAGAGTTCAGAACAAACATTGACCGCATGCAAGGAAGGAACTTGCCGTTCAACTTTTGAGTGCACGATATTTCTCAGAAATCAGAACCGTAATTGGAGTTTTGCTAACCACAAGCTGGGGGAACATCAAATCGAGTTATGATGTAGACTTCTATTATTAAAATAACCTTTTAATGCCAAACAAGCTGATGGAAAATAATCTTTTAATGCCAAACAAGCTGAAGGTCGGAGATGAAAGAAGATTGCTATTACAAACCCAGAAAAAATTTCGAAGACGATTTCATTAATTCATTGTTAACAAAAATGATATACCAACAAAAATACTTAAAAACATTTGTTTCCTGCAAATGCTTTTATTCAATGAATTTCTGGAAATAAAAAACATAATTTGGTTATTTTTGACGAATGAATTTATTTTAATCTTACTGGAGAGAGAAAGCCCTGTACTTTTATTTTAATTTGAATTTTCTAATACATTCCATACAAGTTCAAAGGAAATTTAAACTTGCCATCTTAAATGATCTCGTATACTATTCATTGAAAATATTAAAAAGCACTCGATGCCTTCGTGGAGAGCTTTCCAAGGGAAACTAACTCGTATACACATTAGATATGGGAAAAACCACGAAAATGACCATGCAGCCTGCATGTCTACGAGATTCGAATCTCGAGCTGAACTACCAGTGTTCAGCGACTTTACCGCTCGGCTGCTGATAGGCCCAATATAAAAAAGATAATGAATTCAATATCGGAAAATAATCTCAGCATTCAGAGAATAACTAATCAGCAATTAAAAAATTCCGAGTTTCATAATAGTTTGGTAGTTTCATGATAGTTTTTCATAAATTTCATCTGCTTTTGAGGAAAATGATGAAAGATACCTTATATCACTGAGAAATTTCGAGGCGCAATTGAAGCCTTTTCAACGCAAATTTTTTCAAGCGTAAAAGTTTGTCCGCTGGGCGAGAGTCATCAAGGTTTTCGATGCAAAACAAATATTAATTTATTTCCATCAATGCACTTAGCCTAGCAAAGCTTTTGAAAATTAATAAAGAATGAAAACCCTGAAAAAAACCCTGAAAGAATAAAATGCAGCAACAAAATTGAACCAGATGACTCATTTGTTAAATTTTAACTACACGATAATTAAGTAAAATGAATGTATGAATAAGATTTTCGCATTTCATTCAGTTATGCTGAACTTATATTGACAAAGCAAATTTTAACACATTTTTTAATTTCTTTTATTATTTCCGTAACACTTGCGAAAATTGCTGATCATTCAGATAGTAATTCGAACGTTAAACGCGCATTTACTTTAAATTTCACTTACATTATTTTTCCTGTGTTATTTATATAATAATGTTTTAAAAATATCTGATGCGGACACCACATGACTTCCCTGCACGGCGTATTAAATTATACAAATATTTCGCTACACTTCATTTAAACTTATTTTTTCGAATTTCATTAAGAGATATATTTCTCATTCAAACAATTGAGTTCTCCCTTCATGGCAAAGCAAAAATACATAAAACCTAAAAACATCGTCATTAAAAACTGTAAAATACAGAAAAACCTAAAACACCAAATACAGTTAAAAACAATTAAAAAAGCAATTTTTGCAGTTAAAACTAGAGTTTCTACGCCAAAACAAGCAAATCGAGCAGTGGGAAGGGAGACAAAATTTTCGGTGCACCAAATTGAAAGTTAAGTGCGGCAAATGACTTAATTCGTCGTTCTACCAAGAGTCTCAAATGAAAATATATGGTGGCCTCATTAGGCCTAACACCATTTAAACTTTTCAGTTGTCGGTAATTCTACAACTATTGCATGCAGATTAACTAAAGGCACAAAAACCTTAACTGGAACATAAGAACATATAGCCCAACCACTTTTAAAGCAAAAACTGCACAATTTACCAACATATAAGAATAAAAATACCGAACTCACCAAGCCGAGTAACGGAGGAGGGTATGTATACAAGGTAGAAAAACTTTATTCGTTATTTAAATTATTATGGTATATATTATGGTTATTTTGATTATTATTATAGACTATAATCCATAGCCCTGAATTATATTTAAAGAATTTAAATAATGAAATATCTGCATGAATGTATGTATATTTCTGGCACTGTGAAAAAACAACGGTACCTACAGCCATCTAATTTTGAATAACGTAGTCCTCCATTTGAATATGGGCATCTGGCATCCCGAATATGGAATTTGTTTCATTATCGATTTCATATTCTCTAAAGCATTTATGAGTTTTTGTTTATGAAACGCAGCGATTTCAAAGCGGGCAATGGCAACAATGAGTATTCATAAATATTCTTTTTCTACAAATCCGTTTGTTGCTTAGCCTTAAAATGAAATGAAGAAATAAACAAGTTGTTGCTTACAATTTTTATTGTTTGCGAAGGACTTTGGAATTGTACTCAACTTTATTTGTGGATTAACTACCAAAACGTTTTCTTCACTACTTCTCATGGAACAAAACGATACTCATATAGTGTCGCATTGTTATGATAAATAACTATTCTTTTGTTTCAGGTTTGTGAGAAAAATACATCTAGGTACCTTATGTGTGTTATTAAGAATGCTTTTTATAGGAAGCGTTATCGGTTTTCCATCCGGAATATGTTTATTTCGCTGAATGCCGGATGTTTTAACTTCTAGATAAAAACACGTTTCACTTGATGTATATCCGTCTCTGGGAATATGAAAACGGAGCTGTGACTTAAATGGAACCGGGAAATGAGATTAATATGTAGATTGTCATACAAACAAATACTGGCCCCCAGGTGTTATTTTATACCTACTCTTTTTTCTGAATTCATTATATTATACACTTGAAGCTGGAACTTATGCAAAAAGAGAATTTAATGCATTGTAATATCACCGTAAAGTTCGAATTCCGCGAGCGGGCTGGGTGCATGGAAGTTTTCATGGTTTTCGCCATGTGTAAGTAACATGTATTAAGTTTTATTAGTATGAATCAGTTTATCTTAGAAAGTCCTCCGCGAAGGCATCCCTCCCTTCCGCGTAGTGCTTTAGAGTGTAACACGAAAATACCGTATTTATGCGAATCTAATGCGCATCCCCATTTTAAAACTTTAAATAATAAAAAAATTGTTTGTCGGCGAATGTAATGCGCATCAATGGTATGAGGAATTTATTGAATCTTATTTTATACAACAATAGATTTGTATATAAACTATCAATCAATGGTATGATAATTTTATTTAAATTTAGATACCATATTTTATACAACAATAGATTTATACATAAAGTAGCAGAACATAGAATTAACCTATTAGTGGGCTATTGTTATGTGAAACAATCATTGTTAATTACCACTACCGTATATGGTACATATCGTAAAGTATGAACATGAAATAAATCGTAACATTTCTATCTAGCTAACAGTTTCTACAATCAGTGATTAATAGTAAACGTCTTTATTCACTATTTTGATGATAACATTTTTAGTTCCCTTTTCCGTAATGGTGTAGTTACGAGGCATATCAAACCAAATTGGCGTCTCGTCAGCGATGTCAATTTGCCCCATTGAAAAATTCTTTTCCTTCTGAAGTGTGATGACATACCGCTAAAATGTTAGTAGTTTTCCCTCAAAATCTGCAGGAAGCTTTTGGCATATTGTTGTACGGCGTCTTAGAGCCCATCCGCTTCATAAACCGATCCACCCATCCACGGCTTGCTTTAAACTCTGGTTTCGGTATTCCAAGAACTTCAGCCTCCTCTTTTGCTTTATTTCTTATAGTGTCGCTAGTCACAAGTTGTCCATTCTTCCTCCTTTCACGTACAAATTCCAAAACCTTTTCTTCAATTTTAGGGTGTCTTCCTTTGCGAGGGCCAGTGAATTTCTTTCTACTAGTTTTAGTTGCAAACAGTGCCAATTTCTGTTGCCGCCACAAGCGAACATTGCTCTCAGCTACGTTGAACTCTCTCCCAGCCTTTCTATTGCCATTTCTTTCAGGATAAAGAATTACTTTATGTTTGAAAGTAGCGTCGTATGACATTCTTCTCTGCTTGCCCTCCATTCGTGACTACGTACTCTGCAGTTTGTATCCTCCGTGCAATAATGTGTCAACCATAAATGTAACGGTAAATGTAGTCGAGAAATACAGTAATCCATTGTTACGATTTAAATTCGGTTGACGTCATCGGCGAACTTTGCACTCGAATCTAATGCGCCATCGAATCTAATGCGCACCACAATTTTGGGTACTACATTTGACCAAAAACGATGCGCATTAGATTCGCGTAAATACGGTAATACTAATAGTATCACCGTAAAGAAAATTAGACTGTTAATTCCGTCAATCGAACAGTGATGGACGTAAATGAAGGCATTTTCTCAAGTTTTAAAATTCCTTTTTATTTAAACATTTACTTTTTATATAATCTTTAGAGTATTATAAAGATTACTACTACAAAATGTTAAATTAAAATTCAGATTAATAAACTTGCAAAATTAAATAGATTAATTCAACCGATGGAAATGCAAAATGCAAGACAAAAGTGAAAGAGTTGAATTTTATGCATATTAAGTTATATTTCTCTATTCTGTTTCTTACCAGTCTGTGAGTGAAGTAAGACAGATGGTAGTTTTATTTATGTGAAGTAGCGCTAACTTGAACACTTCTGCTTAGTTCGTCAAAATTTTGAAACACCTAGCGTGTTAAAATTGTGATAAAAAAAAAGAAAAATTCTCATCCATTTATATAATAAGAATAAATCGACTAATCTTCCATAAGCGGAGATTGTTTGGCGCAAAATTCGTTTCTTTTGCGATGTGGTTTCATTTCGCAATTGCCAATTGCAAAAAGAAACGGCGATGTGAAAACTAATATCGCCAAACGAAATTGAAGCTAAATACAACACAAGCATAAATTACAAGAAACTAAAATATAAATAAACGGTACTTTTCCATTCCGCCGGCGCAAATCTCGCCAAGCAGACTTTATTGGCGACGACATATCATATACAAGTATACACGGAAAAAATTTTAACAAATTTTAGTCCTAAGAGTTTTTTATTTTGAAGGCATAAACATTTTAATATCGTTTAAAATTTTGTAAAAGGCCAATAAATTTGTAAAAAGAGATTAATTTAAGAATTTACTATGCTTTCTTGGTTCAATATCCACATTCACTGGTTCATATCACGTGACCCCAAGCGATCTCATCCCACGTAAACTACGCTACAAAAAATCTAATTCTCTCAGTAATTATCTACATTAATTTCAAGTTAAATCTTAATCTGGAATACAAGTTTAAATGCAGGAATTATCTCAATTCGTACGAATAGCTTACTCAGAAATTACGTAAAACCGCAGTGCTGTACTTCGCTAGTGCATTCTCATTAGAATGGATGAATTTAACCCTTGACTGTGCCTTTTCTATATTTTCGCCTTCGGGTGAGCGGTGTGATTGCATTCTAATTGGCTTAATTACCGCGAATGGCCTTAAGGCATAAAATTGAACTATCTGGTAAATATTCTTTGTAATTGTTATGCCAGTATTGAAAGAAACAATCAATCCGATCGGAAATGGCTGCGACTTGTTTTGAAGACGAAGCGTAAAAGGTTACCAGCGAGGATATTCCGTTTCGTATCGGTTGTACCATTATTGGCGACTTTATCGCCTGCGCCGGCAAAACGGAAAAGTACCAAATAAACTACAAAATATTCAAGTCACAAATATGAAACTAAAAAATAAAAAAATGAATTACTACAATAATAGCGCATACCAAATGTCTCTTCACTCGCATAAAAAATATTATCAACCAAGTAAATATACTGAAATTCATCAACAATGGATGCATCATAAACTCATTAAAATATACAAGTTACTATCGTCGCGAAATTCAACACGCTGAATCACTTTCGCTCAACACTTTAAACATTCCACATCTCTCGGTTGCCATATGCAAGAAATAAAACTTCCAAAAAAAATTAACTAACCCGAAAAGCATTAACAAAATAAAATTAAATGAAAACATTAATGAGTTATAAACTACACATCATCTGAAATCCACCGTTCTCCCACCAACAACAGCTTAACCTTCTGCAAATATTAAACAGTAAAACTTTTTTAAAACACAATATTTCAAAATATTTTTTTTTTTAATTTTCTGCCTACACTAAACTCATTACAATCACCGAAATGAAGGTCTATATTTGCCACAAGAAAACATACAGCCGGAAATCACAACCAAACAGAAATGGCTTAAATAACAAATCTCGCCCGTTTACGGAAGATTAACCCTACTGCTTAGTTCGTCGAATTTTGAAATAGCTAGTAAGCGTGTGAAAATTGCGATAGAAAAGAAAAATATTCACCATTTATATAATAAGAATAAATCATTCAAAGAAATTGGGTAAATAGTAAACATTGGAGAATACACAGTTAAAACTTATGATAAAAAATTTCGAATCTTCTGAAACTGTGGTAAATGAACCATGAACTGACCGCCTAAAAAAGCTGACTCATAAAAAAGAAAGAAAAGTGGGAATATTGTTAAAGTGAATCCAACAATTTCTTCAATCGCTATCACTACAACACTCAAGGAAGACCTTTAGCAAAGTAATTCACCTAAAAACTATTCGCAGAATTCTTCACCTGGCTGGTCACAAATCTAGACTGCCGTCCAATCGGTATAGTGATTGGCATCGCTGACTGTTGTGCTGAATCTCGGAGAAGGCATGGATGTTTGTAAATGTATAGCGTCCGTGCGGGCATGGAGACACTCGAAATATGCAGAGAGCCGAAGGTCCTCTCGAGAGGTCGGTGGTAGGGAATGAGGAGTGGGAGATCCTTGGACCCGTCGCCCTCCCGGGGTGTTCTTCATCAAAATTGGGGTCGAAACTGAGCTAAATCGCACTATCACGCGTATGTTGCTTAAGGAGGCTCATACACCTTAAACCCCTTATGATCTTCGATTATGTGACTGTTGCAAGAAGTGAGATATTTTATTTATTTTAAAAGCAATTACTTCCAACTTTTTCCAGCCGACTACATAATATAACTGCTTTGGAAACTAGTAGCCAGAAAGTTTGCGCTGCCACAAATATTTTTGTAATTTAATGTTAAAATGAGAAAATGTTTCGTCATGTTCCCACGTTGTGCACGTGACATTTTAAAAATAGCTAAAGATATATACGTGAAATTTGATGGAATTCATTATATGGGCACTATTTTCTAACTAAACAGAAAAATCTGATGAATATTTAATATTAACAAATTTTATGAACGAAAACATTAGATTTTTTTTAATAAAATACATTTTATAAACTCAACTCAAAATAAAATAAAAATTTAACATGAAATTCTTAGAATTTTTGGTTCAGAGTAGTTTCCAAAAGTTATAAAAGCTATATATTTAATATAGAATTAAATTATGCAACAGAATGTTTTAAAATTGTGCGCGCAAGGTGGAAACATGACGAAAACTTTTGTCAGAAAGCGGATTAAATTATAAAAATGTCTGTGGCAACACAAACTGTCTGATTACTATTTCAGAAAGCAGCTATGTTATGTAGTCAGTCAGGCTGTAAAAAGTTGGAAGTAATTGCTTTTAAAATAAATAAGTTATCCCAATTCTTGCAACAGTCACATATTCGAAGATCTTATGGGTTTTAAGGTGTACGACTCCCCTTTAAGACTGTTTCCAACGGCTGGCGTAAATTTGAGCTCCTTACCACGAGCATTTTCGTGAACTTGGGCTGAGTGTAGACCAGGCAAGTGAGCATTAGCAACAATAAATCTAGAGTAGCCAGATGAAACGTACTGGTAAAATTAATCGAAAGAAAGGCTTACTTTTGCAAGAAAGAATTTGAATAAAGGGTAGTGCGTTTGACCAAACGTATTGTTTTCCAATGGAAGTAAATTCTCATTAATTCCCTACAATGTAACAAATTTAGTCTTGAGACGACCGAAACATCAGTTACGAGAAAAATATGCTTAAGCAACAGTGAAACACAACAGCAAATGTGTGATCGTATGGAGCTGCATGTCGGGCGCAGGTATCGACTATCTTGAGCACATTTGATGGCGTAATGTACCAGGATGTCTGTCTGAAAATCCGTAAAGGTAATCTTCAACAAAGGGCCAGCAAGCTTCATCTATGTACCAACTTCTGGTACATAGCTTCATCTATGTACCAATGATTCCAAACATACGCGGCACATCTGTGGTTGCTCTACGCCTCACACTCTTAGCCATCCGACTTAAATCCAATCAATTACTTATCGAAAGAACTTGATAGCGGAAACACGATATACGTTTTATGGATTATACGTTCACAAACACCATGTAAGGATCTTAAGTTTTACTAACGTTTATTTTATTTTAAATCTTTACTATCACTTCTTATTTTCTACTTCCGGCCAGAATTAAAAGCGTTAACTTATTTATGCAAAATTTGTCTGGCGAACGCCAAGTACTTAAGTTGTGGCTTTTTGCCAAGCGAGAGAGAGGAAGGAGTTAGTCGAAGCAGGCCGCTTGCCTTAGAAGTTTTACTCGGTTGCTGTTTGCCTTCCAGGCCAGAGGTTTAATCCTCGTGCTAATTTTAAACGTATTGTAGTGTTAACAGTTTCCTGTACTACATACGGCTTCCTGTTAACATCCGGCCAATCTTACACGCAGGCCCTTGTTGATTATTCCAAATTTAAGTTAGAGTTTAGCTATATTTTTATTCTTACGTTCAGACCACAAGTAGTTGGTCTCTGTATTCCGAAGTACGGAAATTATTGTAAAGAGTGAAAAATAAAGGGTTTTGTATACCCTTCCTGTGTATCCTGTCTACTTCCCACATTTATTGAACATAGCTTTAGTAAGCTCCCTGTTCCGAGTCAGGGTCTTTGCATGTTCCCAAAGAAAGTAAGACGGAACATTGAACCTGATAACCATTTTTTAAAATAACATATGTACAAGAAAATTAACCTGAGAAAGCGATGCTTCCACTGTGTTTTTATGAAAAACGGGTTCACATTAATATTAATAAGCCGAAAATTAATGAAACCTAATTTTCTAAGAAATACACTGTAGTGACAAAAGTCATGGGATAGCAATATGCAAATATACAGATGGCAGTAGTATCGCGTTGAAAATGTATAAATGCGAAGTGCTTTGGCAGGGCTTTCATTTGTGTTCAAGTTATTCACGTGAAGAGGCTTTCACTCTCTTGTAATTGGCTCGCTCTTGTAATTGGCATTCAAAATCCCACTTCTGACACCAAAAATTGTTGCGAGCGTATGGGTTCGTTACGAAATGAATGCACAAGTCCGATGAAGAATGAACAAAAATTTATTATTATAAGAACAAATATGATTAAATGTCCTCAAATAATCGTGCAGTATCACAATATATCACAGTAGTATCTTCTAACTACTCAAACATTCAAGAGAACTTAATTTAAAACAGCTAAAGAAAGCTAATCCGCGAATTCGCTACAATCATCTAGAGCAGTTTTTTTAAAACTAACTCTTAGAACAACAACAAACTAACTACTACGAACTGAGAGGTTTTCCTCTTTTTATAAGATTTTAAAGATCGCGTGCTAGAATTTTCTAGTACTTTCTCGAAATCAAAAAGAGATATTTATTAAATGTTTAATGCACGCGCTCTTGTATTTTCAATTTTCCGGCTTTCTTTTAATATTCGTCACGCGCTGCACTGCGCGGGAAATAAAACCATTTAATTTATAATTGAACTAACATTAGCTTTTTAAATACCAAATTCGTAACAATACCTTTATTTAACCGTGACATAAAACATTACTAAAGACGGAGGGGAAAAGTATGGTTATATCTTCTTTTATATCTGCTGTTATTCTTTTTCGAGTATATCTGTTAGGCACCAATTTCATTGTTGGCACCAATTTCTACAAAACCGAGAACCATTACTGGCTGTCATACCCCATTTTTTGTAATTTTTTAGGGTCAAATCATGCTGCATCAATCAAATTCCTTAAACATCCGACCCTCGCATGGCCGTTGTGTTTACAAATAAAAAAAAAATCCAATCTCCAATTTTAGTTGCACCTGATTCGAGACCTTGTAAATGTTATCGCAACCTTAATTGTAGTTTGAGTTCTTATATACTTATTTTGTAGTTCCAAACAGTTGTTGTTTTTAGGTTCTTCCAAACAGTTCAAAATAGTTCCAAACAACGCGCATGCTTGGAATAAAAAATTGGGATGTCGCATACCATTCAAAAATGGATTTCAAACAAGCTTCAGTTAACCTTGGCCTCTTCAAAAACTAGCCAGTCATGATTATATATCTGTCACTACTTTGAAGCGCTTTTCTGCTCTCGATGCCCTCCGATTGTGCTCCGAATTAACAATCTTGGATCTTTTCCGTTGCAGAACAACCAGCACCAAACAATTTTTTTTTTTTTTTTGCAGAAAGATATATGTTACAACGTTGCCTTTTGGCCACCGTTAAATTAAATGTGTTTTTTATGATGTTTGGTAACAATGTTTTTGTTCCCAACGTAAATACTGTCTGCCGATAAAAATTTAAAAATTTTGCCACTGTAAGCCTTTGTTTACTGGAATAACTATCCTAAGATAAATTTCTTAAGTATAGAAACATTTAACTAAAGTCGAAATGAGCTGATGAGGAAAGTATGTTTTATTGTAGGAAACAACAGATTGGCTCATGGTATCTTTCCAGAGAAAATTGTTTGACACGTATTCTCCTCTAACAGAAGGAATTCATAATTTTCGTGAAATCTTTGCTTTTTTTAATGTCTTTTCTAAAAATACGCAATGCTTTTTTTGTCCTTTTGAAACTCACTCCTTTATTGCAAGTCATTTTTGTCTTCATTATCTCATTTTGTTTAACAAACTACTGCATGTCCACCAGGATTTACTAGAGATAAAGTAATATTTTCTTGCGCAAATTGATTTGTGAAATGAATAAACTCGGCGAAATATTTGGAGATAACAGCTTCGAGAAAAGTAGCTTAAAGTTTCTAATCCTTAACAGCTGTAATGTGGTTTCTAACATCGGGATATTTCCCTAAATTAAACGCTAACTAACGACGAGAAATTTGTCGCTGCCTATTTTAATATGCAGTTGAAACTTTTTATGTTATCAACGTTTTGCAACCTGCATAAGTAATAATTAATTAATTGCAATTATTAATTGAGATTTTTACTTCCTTGTACGAAGTAAAAAGGAAGTATTGTAATCGCGAAAAGTTTCAGACCGCATATTTCAACGAAAATATCCATTTTGACCGCAATCGAATGCAATTTAACGATGTTTTTGCGTGATATCTGTACGTAATGACAGAATAAAATATTTTTTTCCTCCAAAAAAATTATAAAACTGCTTTAAAATGAATTCTGAAGATAATTTTTCGTGGCTTCTGTACGAACGTATAACATACTCGCATAACTCAAAAACGAGTAGCCTCAGAATGTTGAAATTTTGTATATAGGACTACTATAACATGTAGATGTGCACCTCGTATTTTGGTTGCAATCGGCCGCGCCAAACATATATAAATATATTTATACATATATCCCCTCTGTTACCCGGCTCAGTGATCTGTTTTACTCTTATATGTTTGTAAATTGTACATTTTTTTGCTTTAAAAATGATTGACTAATGTTGTTCTTATCTTCCGGTTAAGATTTTTATGCCTTTAGTAAATCTCTATGCAGTATTTTTAGAATTATCAACAATTTTAAAGTTGTTTAAAGACCGCTAAGCCTAGTTTTTTTTTTTTTTTTTTTTTTTTTTTTT
This sequence comes from Stegodyphus dumicola, assembly GCF_044657685.1. Taxonomy (NCBI): domain Eukaryota; kingdom Metazoa; phylum Arthropoda; class Arachnida; order Araneae; family Eresidae; genus Stegodyphus; species Stegodyphus dumicola. Next base: position 2,056,250 of record NC_140768.1, read on the forward strand.
TTATGGCGCCCATTGTTTGTTTACATTTGAAACAGCAGGATAGTGGATTTGTTGCCAATCTAGAGAAACTTAGCTTCGCAACAACAAAGATAACGCCTTCATTTATTATTGCGAATTAAATCATGCTTAATCGTTCCTGGAATTTTGTCGAGAAAATAAGTGTTTAAGATTTACTTCGTAATTTTTAATACAGATATTTTGACTTTTTATGTATTTTTGCCTTGTCGCGAAGTGAGAACTGAATTAATTGAATGAGAAATACTCAATCGTTTGTGAAAAACTGTTTCTTTTATTTGTTTGCTTAATTTCTTTTATACATCGTTCTACCTTTATTATAGTATTTGAATAGAACATGTGGCAACGATTAGATAATTCTTTAAATGATATTAATTTTGTGCATTCTGAATTATAATATGAATGAAATATAATACTGTTAAGTGAACCTACCGCCAGAGTGTCGCTCTGGTAAACAAATAGAGTGAATTTTAAAGAATACATTTATTTTATTGTTGTTTGTGCGCTGTCGGCGAAGTAGATTTAAGTCAATCCAATACGTTTAAATGAAATGCAAGAAAAAATGCGTATAATTTAATATTCCGTACAAGGAATTCATGTGGTGTACACATCAGAATTTTTAATTAAACATTCAGCATGCATATAATTCAGACACTTAAAAATCGTTATTTCTTAGCGACTGGAATATGAGAAAGCACACGAGGGCTATCGGCATGAGGGTTCCTTCGTGGAAAACTTTATAGAAGATACTGGCTCGTATTCACGTTACAGCGGTTGAGCGTGAGAATGGTGGTGTATTTAATTATGGCAAAACACACTAGGGCTATCTGCCTAAGGGGAGGGATGCCTTCGTGGAGGAATTTCTGAGGGAAACTGGCTCGTATACACGTTACACATGGGAAAAACCACGAAAACACCCATGCAGCCAGACCGTTCGCGGGATTCGAACCTCGGACCGAACTACCAGTGTTCAGCGACTTTACCGCTCGGCCGCTGGTGGGCTGATCGTAAGAATGAGACATCAGTTTAAAAAATGGCTGCGGTAAGTAAAATGCAAAAAGTGTATGCGCTCACGCTCTTGTAGACATTCTTAGATTCAGCCATACTGAAGTTTATTAAACTTTTTAATACAAGATTTTTTTTTCCCTTGTCTTTTCTTTCACTCTTTTGTTTAATCAGTAATGGCAAAACACGTCAGAGCTGCTATCTGATTAACGGCAGGGGTGGTTTTGGATTGAACGGATTGTTTGATTACAGCAAAGCCTATTAAGGCTCTGTCAAGAGAAAGGCCTTATGAAGGACTTTCTAAGATAAGCCGGTTCGAGTTTACGGTGCACGATGAAAACTGCAAAACCGCACTGTCGTGGTGAGTGCTTTGGTGAGAGTTTTAATACGGACTGGATTGTCAGCATATAACCTCTCGACTGTTGGAAAGTATTGAAAAATCGCTATACCTCTGTATTAAAATACAGAAGAGTTTACAGTTAACTATTTTTAGTTAGGTTACATTAATTAAATGTAGCAAAGCATTCGAAGAATATCTACTTTGAAAGGGAAGGTATGCCTTCATGAAGGGCTTTCTAAAGGAAACTGGCTCGTTCCACCTTGCACATGAGAAAACTACGAAACCTCGCACGAACCCGGACTGAACTGCGAGTGTTCAGCGGCTTTGTCACTCTGCCGCTACTCCGAAGAGAAAAAATCTGTGTATGCGCACATAAGAAGGAGGGACAAGACCTCTAAACCTCCATACATCAAACCAATTTAACTCCAGGATTGAACGTTAGCCATTTTGGGCAATGAAATTGCAGACCTTTTGGCCAAGATGGGAACCTCTGACTTTTCGATTTCAAAATCACTCTTTGACCTTCTCAGAGGTCTGCTCCAAGATAGAAATCTCAAATCAGCAGCTATGAAAAATCCCTCAGATTTCCCCCCCCCCTCCTGGTATAGTAGGCAGGCTGCAGGTGGTGCCCTTACCGTCAAGGCTGAACAATTCATTCAGCCCATCATTAGCAGGCTCGCAAGTAGACACTTCAGGCGTCTCTCATTTGATGAGGGGCAAAATAACTATTTGACGTGCACCAACAGCAACTCTGCGCATTCTTGTCCCGAGCACATGTTAACCCCTTAACCTACGATTTAGATTCGAAGATGTTGGGTCGAAATTGTACACAAGGCTCGCGCAGCGTTCGGGACATTTGCACGACTTGTGTAACACGATAATCCAGGCAATCGTAAACATGACGAATTATGTCATTTTCAAAGAAAGTATAGGCGAATAATTATGGATGATACATCCGATGACGATCAACTACCAGAGTCCTGGCTTTGGAAAGAAATAGTCCAAAAATCTGGGACTATACGATGACTCCTGGTATAAGAGAGGAAGTCTTATGTCAATTAGGAGGAAGTAGAGGAGAATTTGATATATTTAATCTAATATTTGATGACATATTTTGGAACAATATTGTAACCGAAACGAATATCAGTATGCAGATCAAGTACGAGAAAATCCACATAGAACACGAGTGTAAAAAGTGTAAAGTTCCGTTACATGTACCAGAATGCTTTGAAATGTATTATACCGTTACAGATTACTAATTTTGTATTTTGGAGTTTTGTATAAATAAACATTCTGTAATACTTGCGTCTACCACAATTATTGCATCAGATTGTAACTGCGTATCAAATATTCCACGTAATATTCTTTTCTGGCCCGATCACCGTACGCGGGATATGCCACTGAAAGTTAGGTTGGCCCGACCATCTTACGCGGACTATGCCCGTGAAAGTTAGGTTTCGCCCGACCATCGTACGCGGGCTATGCCCGTGAAATTTAGGTTTGGCCCGACCATCTTACGCGGACTATGCCCGTGAAAGTTAGGTTTGGCCCGACCATCTTACGCGGACTATGCCCGTGAAAGTTAGGTTTCGCCCGACCATCGTACGCGGGCTATGCCCGTGAAAGTTAGGCTTGGCCCGACCATCGTACGCGGGCTATGCCCGTGAAAGTTAGGCTTGGCCCGACCATCGTACGCGGGCTATGCTCGTCATTGCAGATTAAGGGGTTAAACCGTGCAGATCTTGATAGGATTGATCTTTTTATCACTCCTCTTCTTGTTTATGATTTCTTGAGGATTCTTGGTCTAGCCTGCGGCCAGATCATGCCGAGTAAGACAATAACAACAACTCCAGGGTTGTGATCTTTTAATGGTTATGGAAAGCCACGAGAACTATTTTCCTTGTGAAAAATGCCTTCCTGGAAGACATTCTAAGAGAAACTAACTCGTATTCACATTACATATGGCAGAAACCACGAAATCTCCATGCTGTATATTCCTTTACGTAGATAACCAAAGCTGGGACACCTGCAAGAACACAAATTCCAGGCGATCTACCAGTGTTAGCACTTATTCAACTAATGGTATCCTTTCAACTTTCGTCTTGAATAGTTAAAGTGAAAATTTCTAGAACAATTTAACACGTTGAGCGCCACGTCAGCCATCTGTGGCTGACACAGGACTTTCCGTTTAGGCCGCGTCATCCATGTGTGGCTGACACTAGACTTTCCATTTAGGCTGCATCAGCCATCTGTAGCTGACACTAGACTTTCCATTTCGACCGCCGCTAGCTCACAGCGTGTAACATGATATATAACTATACAATTCACACTGTTTTATGGAATTGCAGAAAATTTATTTAATTTTGATTCATTACGGAACTAATGGATTTCATTGAAACACGGTAAACATAAAAACGGTTCTCCATTACAGCTGTTACAAAATGTGATAACTCTCTTAGTCTTTCTTCTGGCCGTTACTCTACCAGCTTCTGTTGAATTATCATAAACAAACTTACAATATTTCCGTACTTCAGAGGCTTTTCCCGGTTTTCTTTGGAGTTTATGTTTTCGGTTTTCAGATATTCTTGCATTTCTGTTCGATAGAATGTCTTCTTTTTCACGACTTGTAAGGGATAGCGCTAATTCTCCCCGAAATTCAGTCACGCTACTTTTCTGCTTCGTAATATCTTTGTATAGAATGTAACTATTTACAAAACAGACTTGGCACGTAACGTGTGAATGAATGCCTATAGGAATCACGTTCCAAACGTAAACTATCTTCTACCACGATAAGAATCACTGGTCTTACAATACCAGCGCTTTTGAACGGCGTGCGTGGCCTGAACGGAATTGCCTAAGAAATACGCGTGGCGCTCAACGCATTAAGGAACATTTGAAACATATTTTAAGGTTGTTATGTAACGTAACTCACTAGCAGTAAAGCATGCGAGAATTGCTTGCATTAGAACCGAAATGCCTTATAGAAGGCTTTCTATGGAAAGCACCTTAATGTTTACTATAATTTTAAAGAAAATTAATTACAGTTGTAAATCCAAAAGAAAGAAAAATTTGGTCGTAGACATTTTTTTTTTTTTTTACTTATTACGTGCTTCGCCCTTAGGCACTACACGGAAAGGGAGGGATGCCCCGTGGAGGTCTTTTTAAGGGAAACTGGCTCGTATCCACGTTACACATGGGGAAAACCACGAAAACGCCCATGCAGCCAGCCCGTTCGCCGGGATTCGAACCTCGGACCGAACTACCAGTGTTCAGCGGCTTTTACCGCTCAGCCGCTGGTGGGCTGGTCGTAGACATTGTCTTTTTTTTTAAATGTCAAGAATTACTATTATAAAAAACATAACGACGATCGCAGTATCGGATTATTTTTATGCTTCATGCTGAGGACGTACAGGAAAATTTAAATTTACGAAAAGCAGCATAATGTATTGCTAATTTGTATCTGGCAAACGTACTTTCTTTTCATAACATTAGTGTAAATTCTTTTCCACAAAAGTTGAGCAAAATTTCGATATTGCCCATGTGACCGACCACTGAATTTCGCCTTTTATTTCAAGTCATAAAATTATACCCAAATTTATATTAACTCTTTGAGGGCGGTGGTTACCTACAATAACCACCATTTCTAATGAATGTCTTACACACTCGTGGGAGTGGTTTTTCAAGACTGACCGTTTCTGAAGTTCCCTTGTAGCTCACTAGATGGCAATCAAGAAACATAAGCCAGTAGCTGATGCAGGCATTCGTCTTCAAGAAAATAAGCATCAGTCATTGAAGACAACATCACGACGATCTGCACTCTGCAGCAACAAGAAAAAGCCTGTAAAAAGAGCGTGGATATGCAGCACGTGCAAAGTTGCACTCTGCTCGAAAAAGAAAACCTGTTTCCATGAGTACCATACAGACTGATTTGTAGCGATGTGTTGTGTGGGCGGTGGTCATCGACATTAACCACCAGAAGTGGTGATTTTTTTCCCGCGTCTTGGACAAAATATGTATAATTGTCACAAATAATGGTACTATTCGGTTTCGAGGGCCGTAAAAAATCGCCAAATTATCGTTGATGACAATGGTGCCAAAAATAATTGCGGCAACCCTAATAATTGAGGCAAGAAAGGAAGTATAATAGTAAATAACTATTTAAGATTGATGTTTTAATTTAGACGAAAGGTTAATTTCATATAATACTTTTTATTATTATAATTTATATGAAAAAAGCTAAACATGACTGAACGGAAGCATAAGAGTAAATAACTATTTCAGATCATTATTATAATTTATATAAAAATTCCTAAACATAACTGAACGGATGCCTGCATCGCTCTTTCGCTACCGACTTATCGCTAAAGCATAATTTCATCTCGTTGGTTGTTCAAACTTAATTTTCTATAGTGAATGATGCCTTTTCTTTGAAAATATTATCGGTAAATAAGTGCAGAACAAATAAGTGCAGAATCGGTCACTTATTTGTTCGCCGCTTTTTACAAGGTTAAAAACAATTGGAATTTTGTCAATTTTCTTTTACTTTTTAAGTGAAAATAGGTCGATGTGTACATACATAAAGTCAAGGGTGTGCGCAGTGCCATTTTTGTGCAATTCTGAGATTAGTAAAAATAGGTCGATGTGCACATGAATACCGAGTATGTGCAATTCTTAAAAAAAAAAAAAAAAACGCGTCAAGCAGTTTTACTTTACTCAAAATTCTATTGCCAAATTTTCGTCATGGGGAATTCCCAAATTGTTAAATCCATACGATATCAAAAAAGGATTTAAAAATTAAACTAGTACTTTAACGGCGTCTTAAGAAATATAGTACTATATAAACTTACGCAATCTGAAATCAGCGCGTACGCTAGATTTGGTGCGCTGTTGAGTGGGCGCGTTTGCAAGATTTGGCGCTTTTGCGCGTACATTTTCGCTGCAGTTTTTTTTACGGCGCTCATAACGGAATAGTGCCCAAATAATTTCATTGTAACACCTGATACAGTAAATAAAACAAGAGGTTTTCTGAAAAAGTTAATTGCAATTTCCTGACCCTCAAAGAGTTAACACAAATTTTTCAAACCCTGCAAGTAATTGTTTTATCTCCTACTGATTCTTCAGTCAACAACACAATAAATCATCACTGAATTAATCAGCGAAACAAATAAAATATCAAGAAGGAAAACATGACAAACTGAAAAAGTTTTCGCGATAATAGATGGAAAATATTAAAGCATGTCTTTTTTTTTTTTTTTTTTTTTTTTTTAATTTAACAGCAAATGCAGTAGTGCTGTTCCAACAACTAAGCTAAAAATTTAGAGCACATTAAATATTAATGAAGAATACTTCTGTCTTCGTTAGAGGTTAAAGAAATGCAATCTGACGAATCTGATTACCTAAGTAAGAAAGTAAATAAATAAATGAAGTAAGAAAAATGTCCTGCTTTCATTTCCGCCTTTTAATGGGAGAAGAATCTGCAAAAATTTCGCCGTAAGCCTGTAAAAATTTTTTTAAATCCGACAAAAATATTTCAAAATAGGATCAATATAATTTAGATTGCACAGTTTTCAGTATAAAATTTTAAACATGTTTTGAAAATAAGTCCAAAATACTGTATTACTTTAATTTTTTTTTAACTAAAGAAAATGTTTTACTTTGAAAAAAATCTAGGATGAATATCCCATGATTTCCCTGTACGGCTTATTAAATCATACCCATTTTTGGCTGCACTTCATTTAAACTTACATCCTCGAATTATTCTAACTTACTTAATCGATCTCTCGAGGCAGGTTGAAAATGACAACAAAAGTACAAATTTTGGAATTAAATATCCCGATCAATTTCTGTCGTACGGGTGTGGTGTATTTAATTATGGTAAAGCACACGAGGGCTATCTGCCTAAGGGGAGGGATGCCTTCGTGGAGGACTTTCTAAGGGAAACTGGCTCGTATATACGTTACACATGGGGAAAACCACGAAAACGCCCATGCAGCCAGCCAGCCCGTTTGCGGGATTCGAACCTCGGACCGAACTACCGGTGTTCAGCGACTTTACCGCTCGGCCGCTGGTGAGCCCTCTGTCGTACGGGAGTCAATAAGAAAGAATACGCGATTATATATTATACCTTATATTCATCATACATAAAATAGCTATTATTTTCATAAAGCTTTATACATCGTAGTAGTTACCGCATCTAACTAATCATTCATCGTCATTTTCAATAATCGTTTAAAACATCTATTTTTACTATTACGCAAATCTGGCATTTAAAACTGCTGAAAATTTGAGACTTACCACAAAATAAAGTGGCAGTCTCTTTTATCAAAAAAAAAAGGGAGTGGGAATATTGGCAACAAATTAAACATGTAATCTAAATCATGAAATGTAACTTTATTTTTCAGACGGAGTCAGATTGGCGTTGCAGTGTTTCAGACACGTAGTTCGAAACGTTCAGATTAATTTTTCTAACATATTTAATATTTATTTATGCTTGGATATGTTGTATCCTTATTGTAAAAGACACTCAAATTAAGTTATATGACATTTTATTTACGCAAAGCACATCATTAATACACATAAAAGCTTACAACTTCGTGACCGCCTGTCACATTCTCCTATCCTCCACACATCAATAATTCGCGCGCTTGGCGAGCGCCAACTCTAAGTTCGATTACGATTATTCGATACATTGCAGGAATGAAAAGATGACATCAATCGAATGGTGTGAAAAACAATTGGAGATGAATAATTCGACCAATGTAGATTGGAACAAGCCTTGCAAGAATTTTGTGTAGAAATATTAGTGAAACGTGACGGGGGGAAAAAAGAAAAAAAACCCGGTGAATGATCGTTGAAATCGACGAAAGCTTGTTGACCAAACGAAAGAGCAATGCTGGTCCAATTCTTCAGGAACAGAGGACATTTGGTGGTATTTGCCTTCAAACCGAAGAATGCTTCCCACTTAAAGTTACAAACCGTTCTCTGCCAGTGTTCTCAGTTGCGATAAAAAACCATATTGAAGAAGGATCTATTGTTTATTCCGATGTCTGGAAGGGTTACTGCATCATTAAAATCGAAGAAGCGAATCTACAACATTTCAAAGTACAACACAGGTAAGAATTGGAGGCTCCCTTCAGCCCACCTGGACACGAGTGTTCCCATAGCTCAAAAGAAGGGGCCCCGTATCTCCACAAACGAGGGCAGACAGTAACCCAGCCACCCCAAACAACAAACGAAAATACTAAATCAAAAATAAGTAAACACATCTAACACAATATTACAGACCAACAAACAAACAAACAAAAAAAAATCCATAAACACAAATTCATAACATAGAACACCACAGATATCCAAAACCCATACAAACACAAAATTCAATTTTAACAGAAGATTCCTACCTTCGCCCTATTTTCATTGATAAGCTTCATTAGAGCAGTAGAATATGATTTAAAAACTTTAAAATTAATGAGTCATTAAAATCAGTAATGTTAAAAATCTGTCTAATAGGGTATAATTTTATCTAATAGGGTCGATTTTGTTTTAATACAACTCAGGTATAATATTGTCGACCCCGACACTGATGTAAATAAGCAAAAAATCGAAAGGCTGTGGAACAATGCCAGATGCAGAAATGAAAAACATCGGAGCAGTACCCGTCGGGGCATGGAATCGTACCTCGCGGAATTCATGTGGAGAAGAAGAGTAAAGGATCCATTTGAGGGAATTTTCAAGGATATTTACATATTTTGGAAGAATGGAATAATTGAATAAACAAAAAAATTTCTTTTTGTTGTATATTGATGAACGTTTTCGGCTTTGTTTTGGGTAACAGTCATTTAGTTATGATCACCTGTGCAAGTAGTCCTAAAACGTCGCCAAAAAGAGTGTTGTCGGGATTTGCGTCAGGCTAACCGTAAAGTACCCTATATAATATTAAAACTCATTTAATCATGCTATAGTAAGAACAGAACGTTACTAGAATGTGTTCATTTTTAACAAAGTATTTATTTCAAAATTTCCCGTGATTATCATAAGTGACCTTACGAAAATTGGAAGAGTGAATAGAAAAGTATTTCTCATATAAGAGGCGAAAAATGCAATCTTTTAATAGCTACTATAAATCTGTGCAATCTGAAAATTACATCATTTTTATAAGGATTTAGCTTTCTAGATTAAACCTAAAGCATCTGTCGACTCCTACATTGAGTATACATACACAGCCGGCCGACCGTATATGATATGCCTATATGGAAACATACTTTTAATAAGCATCTCTGGAGTTTCTTACAGTTAATCCACATTCTACCTCATGAACGCTGCTTAACAACATAATCCTTTGACGCATAATCCAGCGAATTCTTTTTCATTTAAAACTTTTTTTTTTTTTTTTTTTTTTTTTTTTTTTTTTACGTAGGCCTTAGCTGTACATTTGCTGGATTTTAAAAAGATAGTGAGCAAATCCTGATCACCGCCTACATCCGCAATGACTGGACCTACGGCTCTCATTTTAGGAGCCCTCGCTGCGTAATTATCGATAATTATGTTTTTTGGTACTTAAGTATTATTCCCCGACTGTAGAAGTGGCGCCAAGCATCGCAATTTAGCGCTAGTCGTGGATAAACGTAACGTAACAACACGCTCATAACATCTGCACTTTCCCTTGATGTAAACCCCGATTGATTCTGTATAAGCCACTTTTTTATTTTTATGAACAAGAATGTAAAGTAACTGCTACTGCCATATTTTTTCCTTGAATTTTGGAAAAAAAAAAAAAAAAAAGTGCTTGAAATTTGGAACCTCCCTTCTACAGAACAGAAAATATTTTTGTTTCAAAATTTCGGGATCTTACCATCAAAAGAAATGTATATTAATGGATATGATACGATCAGCTAAATATGGTTAACGAAACAGTAAGAGATTGAAACAATTATCAGTGGAAATTTTATGCAAGTTTGTACTCATAGCGTTCCAAATAGAGCTTCCCATAAAATCGAAAGACCTAATAAAATAGTAATAAATCGAGCCTTTTTACAAAGAAAAAAAAAATAAGCGGGTCGAATACTGATTGTTTATTATATAAAGGCGCAAGAGTTCCTTTAGAATTCCGCAGTAACGATTGGCGCAACTTTGGTGGAATCTCCGCCAACTTAATAACAATTTAGTTGTTAATTAACTTAAATTAACTTAATAACAATAACGTATTATAACATCGACAAGGTCGATGTTATAAGTACCTTAACAAATATCCAATTCTTTTAATGTTTTATTTTAGTGACAAATTTTGGTACTTTTCCGTTTTGCCGGCGCAGGCGATAAAGTCGCCAATAATGGTGCAACTGATGCCAAACAGAATATCTTCGCTGGTAACCTTTTACATCTCATTTTCAAAACAAACCGCAGCCATTTCTTATCTATCTTTCTACTTTCTTCTTAGAGTTAAATTTATCAATTCTAATAAGAATGCACTAGCAAAGTGAAGCACTGCAGTTTTACATAATTTCTGAGTAAGCTATTCGTACGAATTAAATTAATTCTTGAATTTACACTTGTATTCCGAGTTAAGATTTAACTTGAAATTAATGTAGATAATAACTGAGAGAATTAGATTTTCGTAGCGTAGTTTACGTGAGATGAGATCACTTGGAGTCACGTGATATGAACCGGCGAATCAGGATGTTGACCATGAAAGCATAATACATTCTTAACTTAATGTCTTTTTACAAATTTATTTTCTTTCTTTACTGTTTTTTACAAAATTTTAAACGATATTAAAAAGTTTATGCCTTCAAAATAAAAAAAATCCTTAGAACTAACATTTGTTAACATTTTTTATGTGTATACTGTATGTTGTCGCCAATAAAGTCTGCTTGGCGAGATTTGCGCCGGCGAAACGGAGAAGTACCCAAATGTTTAATGAAATCTATCCAATATACCGTTAACTTAACTAGGATAAAAATTTAAATAGATTTATCTAAAATAATCAACCTTTAAGCTGAAAAACACAGCATGCATAATTGAGCTAGTTTTATTTCTGTAGTTGCTTTAAGGGTTTGTTTGGTTTATTTCATTATGCCAATACAATCGAACTCTATTTACCTAAAGGGAGGCATGCCTTTATGGAGGACTTTGTAAGGAAACTGAAAGTTGCACATGGGGAAAACCGAGAAAACGCTCATGTAGCCAGCCCTGTTCCTTTAAGGAAATAATGAAGCATTTCTTCATTTTGGGCATTGTGCGAGACTACTACCACGTTTGATATTTTCCCTGTTAAAATGCAATTTTCAGTCTTTTTGCACACCAAACTTCTTTTTAATATCAACTGTTAACTTCGTAATATTTTTTCGTATATTATTCAACGCTAATGTAAAAAATATTCTTTCCAAAAAATTCCTATTTTGTGTAACGCAGTATCTTTTATCAACAAAGCTGATTATGGTAGAAGGGTTTAAAACCATGAATACTGGTAATTTATTTTCGAGTTCAATTCGAGCAACAGACTGATTGGTTTTGTTTGTTATTGTGTCTACGCGAATAATAATTTGTTAATGGACTACTAAAATGTACGCGAGGTTTTGTTGCCACAGAAGTGTTTCTTTCGTGGTGGAATGTCTAAGAGATGAAGGAAACTACGAATTCATAATTAGGAGCAAGCTGAAAATCAAATCCGGGACGAACTACCAGTGTTCAGGGTCTTTGGATCGGTAAAACAAATCAATGAACAAAGATTATTATATAAAACAAACAAGTTAATATTAAATAGCCATATTTAGAATATATTTTTTACTATCTTGCAATTAGTAAGAGATATTTAATATTTAATTAACTTTATCAAAATACATTGTACTTGTGTATGAGGAATACAAACATCCATATAATATACTTGGTTTCTTTTCTGAAATGCTTTTGCCTTGGTTTATTGAGGTTACGAAAAAGCACACTAGGGCTATCTGCCTAAGGGGAGGGATGCCATCGATCCATCCTTTATCCATCCTGAAATTATCATTTAAGTTATTAAATTATCTCGTATATTGACTCAGCAAAGCGTCCACCCAAAAAAAAAAAAAAAATGCAGTTTTTTTACGTCATCAGTCTGTTTTTGCCGGTCGAGTGAAACCAAAAGTAAACATAAAATTTTGTGCACCAAAAAATCTGCCTTTTTGCCCGCTGGTCGAATTGCTTGTTTTTGCGTAGAAAATGTAATTTGAATTGTAAAAATTGTTTTAACTGCAGCATAAAGTGAAATTTTTGCTCATATTCTACGGTGGAAGAATCCGCATCAGAACCGCAAAGGGTGCAAAAACAGAACAACTCACAATGAGAGACGGAAGATCAGTGCCAAGGTTATGGACAGGGAGGGACCTTCGCTATTCACAATTGGTCGAAATTGTAATGTACGATGTGGTATATGTTCCCTTGAACTTGATGACCAAGATTTCATGACACATATGTAGTTGACACACTTTTTATACGAAGGTCTGAATAAGTCTCTTGTATTTGGTTTTTATCATTTTAAACGTTGCAACATTTGTTTGAATTGGAAAATATACCTGAAAAAAGACTCTAAATAGGGTAGATGTTCATTTCATTTTATTCATTCATTTGTTCTCAAAAAAAAAAAAAAAAAAAAAAAAAAAAAAAAAAAAAAAAAACAGTTGTATCCCAGTTCTTTTTTACGTTCCGTATTTTCAACTGTTCTTAATGTGTCAGTCAACTGTTTCAGTCAATAATTATTTTAAATTAGGCAAACAATTCACCACAGTTTGATGTAGATTTTGAATAACTATTGATTTTGGCAGTCAGAACTTCTTCAGACAAAAAGAAATTCTGCAGTTTTCTGTGAAACTGCAAAAAAAATTTTTGCAGTTTCACAAAATTTTTTGCCCCTTTGGGAAACTTGCCCAGTAAGAGCTATTAATTTCGTTTTGGCGTTTTGCGACGATTGACTACAAACGGTGAATCACATTTTAAGCTGTTGCCATCAACTATTACAGCCCTGTATTATATTTAAAGAAATTAAATTATGAAGCATCTGCGTCAATGTATGTACGTTTCTCGCACTGTGCTAAAATAGATTGTACTTGTGTATGAGGAATACAAACATCCATATAATATACTTGGTTTATTTCTTAAATGCTTTTGCCTTGGTTTTTACGGCAAAGCACACTAGGGCTATCTGCCTAAAGAAAGGGATGCCTTCGTGAAGGCCGCCGTTTTAAGGAAAACTGGCTCGTATATACGTTACACAATGATGGAAACCACAGAAACGTTCAAAAATTCACACTAAGCCCTATGAAAGGCGCAAATGGGACACTGTAAATCTAAAATCGTAATTGAACGTCTCGCTGCTGCTGTTTTCCAAATGTTGCTATGATCTATTGCGGAAGTTTAAAATTATTTTTTATAATTTTGAAATTATTTTTTATAATTTTGAAATTTTTTATAAATGTGTTAGCAACGTCTACAAAAGTAGACGTTTCCAAACTTACAGCAGTTCAATGACGTTATTACATCAGGAAGCGAAATGAGCTCTATTTGTGCAAAAATCCCACTAAGAAAGAAACTACCAGTTTCCAATAACGCCTTGGTCACATAATTTCGAAATCGTTTATAAAAAAGCCTTTATTTAATTTATTGTCCCATGATTTTTAAAATCATAAAAACATTGTTAAGTTTACGAACTGTTACAAGTACGAACCGTTTTCCAAACCATTCTGTTATATAATGACATCACAATATTTTATTCTTCCAAATTCAATTGGTAAGAACTATTGTACTGTTATCTTTCAACTCCAAAAAACAATTTGTTTATTTCTATCTGCTTTATTTCAAATTCCGGGGAACAGATTAATTGTATGGGCGTTTTTAGCCCAAAGAGCGTCAGCCCAGAAGGGCGTTTTGACATTTTGGCGTTGAAAACTTTAAACTTTCGTTTCACTTTTCAAATTGTTCCCATCAAATATTATCGCCCTGTGTTATTTAAAGAAATTAAATAATGAAGAATCTGCATAAATGTATATATGTTTTTCGCATTGCGTTAAAACAGGCCCACCCGAATATGGCCGTCTAGAAGCCCTAATTTCAAATTTGTTTAATTATCTATTTCATATTTTGTCAAACATTAAAGAATTTTTATTAAAAAACTTAACGATTTAAAAGCGAGGAATGGCAACACTGTACGGAAGAAAAAACATTTTTATCTCCGGCGCGCGAGTCTGTGTATCGGAAATTCTAAAGATATTCTCATTTTAAAATTATTCTCCGATATTGCTGTTGAATTGAATTTGATGGTTTAAGTTCGAAGAACATGAACTTTAATAAGTAAAGTTAAGACACAAAACGTTACAAAAAAAAAAAAAAAAAAAGACCCTTCGGGCGTAAAGTAAAATCTGAAAGCCTTCCGATTCTTTTCTTATCTTTTTTAAAAATATTTTTGTGATTAGATATACATATTTACGACTAACGAATATATATAATGACATCTTCCTATTTTATATAGAGACCGCATAAGCACTTCTGTATGTGTATGCGTTTGGCTTTTGTAGTTCAATTTATATTTTTACCAATGTGTTATACTGTATATTTTTATCAATGTGTTATACTGTATATTTTTATCAATGTGTTATACTGCATATTTTTATCAATGTGTTATACTGCATATTTTTATCAATGTGTTATACTGCATATTTTTATCAATGTGTTATACTGCATATTTTTATCAATGTGTTATACTGCATATTTTTATCAATGTGTTATACTGTATATGTTATGATAAAATCTTAATTTGCAATAGTGCATTAAGTTTCATGTTTAATGGTTCATGGTCCGTTAAACAAGTTTCTTATTTAACCGAATATGGGCATCAGGAAGCCCTACTTTGGAATATGGGCCCTACTTTGGAATTTGTTTTATTATCTATTTAAAATTTTGTAATACTTTAACAAATTTTGATTAATAAGCTCAACTATTTCAAAGCGAGCTGCAATTTTGCGTTGAATCACTATAAATGTCCGTTTCACTTTTCAAACTGTTGCCACCCAATGTTAGAGTCCTGCATTATATTGAGATATTGCTGCTGAATTGAATTTTATGGTTTAAGTGAGAAAAACATGATATTTAATAAATAAATATAACACACAAAGCGTTAATAAAAAGCCCCTCAGGGCGTGATGTAAATTTATTATTATTATTTTTTTTTTTTTTTCAATCTGTAATGCGAATATGAGATAATTTCCCTCAGAAAGTTTTCCGCGAAAACATCCTTCTTCAAGGGTAGATAACCTTCAAGGTTGTGCTCGAATAAGTAGAAGAACCATTGTTTACATAGAAGAAAACGGTCGGTTTTAGCTATCTTTTCTTAGCGAACAGAAATAGACTTGATCATTGCGGGAAATTGCAGGTTTTCCTTGGCGCCGAATGCATACCACATTTTGACTTTCTCTAGCATGCACAATGTGGAAGATTTTTCATCGACTATCTGACAATGTCTTTGAAAGCTTTAAGGGGAGACCCTCCTGAATTGATTCCAGGAACGCTTCCAAAGAAGTGTTCAAATTATAATAAATTTAACAGATTTTTAATGCCTAAAAGTTTGTTAATCACGAAACGAAGTATCAGACAATATCAACTATTTAGAACACACAATTTTACTTCGCGATCGAAGCAAAATGTAAGATTTATTTGGAAGCAGAATCATTAAAAAATGATTTTAGAAAAAATGGGATATGGTGGTACTTGAGTGCTTTCGCAACCACCTCGACGCAGTTTGGCGAATTTTATGGAAGAAAACAATTACTTTTATTTAAAGAATTTTATATTTCGCGTTTCAAATATATAATTCATCAAAGAACACAGTCGCTAAACCTAGTACCAAACAGGTTTTTGTTTTTTTTTTTTTTTTTTTTTTGTGGTGGAAATTTTAGAAAAACTTTTAACGATTTTTCAGCCAAATACTGTATTCCCGCAGAAATTTTATCACTGTTTCTCCATTACATAAAAATTACAAATCGTGTTTAAGGCAAAAAATAATAATTTTTCTATAAAAACCGTTGGAACAACAAAAAGAAGGCATAGGAAAATGCCGATGTTTGAAACAATATTTTTCCTGTGCATGTCTAACAAAGTCTGGCGTATTTTGAAACTTTGGCGACTTCTTCTAAGGTGGTTGCGATAATATTAAGTACCAAAAACAAAATTTAGATTATGAAATATTTAGATAATATTAAGTACGAAAAACAACTGCGGAGATTCTACTTCCTGCAATACTCGGCAACAGCGGTACTAGGAAACGAACATTTGCAGCAATTGCCCTTTAGAACATTTGCAGCAAAATTCTATATTCATCAGAAATTTTATCGCAGTTTCTTCCATTTCTGGAAAATTTCACAAGCTCATAATTTAAAACTAAGGGGGAAAAAAAATCTCATGGCTAATCTTTGGAATATGGTAACAAGTAGTTTGGAGATATTTTGGTAAGGCGATAAAGGTAGGACTTTAGCAGTGTACATGCATAAAGTCAAGAGTGTGCGCAAAGCCATTTTTGTGCAATTCTGGGATGTTTTTTTAAGTGAAAACAGGTCGACGTGTACATGGATGATACCGTGTGTGTGCAATTCTTAAAACGCGGCAAGCGGTGGGCGATTCTGCACTTTCTCCCTATTTCGCACCTAATCTTCGTCATGTTTGGTTTTGGTTTTATTAGATTACGGCAAAGCACTCGAGGGCTATCTGCCTTAAGCATGGAGGTAGGAAGTAACATGGAGTCGCCCTAAACAAGTTTCTCCGTACCCTGCTCTGAAGCACCGGCGATCCCTACGTGGTGACCAAAACATTGGGTCATTTACCATTGAGTTCTATGGGATTTGACGCGTTCGGATGTAAATATTTTGTAATTACGTCGTAAATATACATATAAATGTATATATTTTCTTTTTCTACAACACTTCAGAGTCCTAAGTATGTGAAAACAACATATTTTTAAACAACATTTCATTCTGAACGGAATTAAATGCTATACTTTTCACAGGACAGTTTTCTCAGAATGGTTTAATTTGAATGAAATATTTTCACAAGTTTTCGTTAATTACATTAGAAAAAAAAATTAAGGTAATTCGATTTTATTCGGTTAAGGTACAAAAATTAAGATCAAAGTTTATTGTATTATTAATATTAAAATTATGCATTATTTCTTTTCTATTTATAGAGCTTCTTCCTAAAATACTTTCTTAAATATGACATGATTTATTGGCTTCTTTTAAATCGAAAAATTCAATTTATAATTAATGCTCTATTCGGTTCATTTTAAATTAGAGAATTATTAGGAATTAGCGAAATACTTTAAATAAGTATTTCGCTAATTCCTAATAATTAAATAGGTATTAAATAGTATTTGACTTTCTCTGAACATTTCTGGAAGGGAATAAAATAAGGATTTTTTTTAAAGTATTATTTAAAACTTGTAACTGAGTTATTATAAAATGTAAAGGGAATAATTCTTTTAATTATACTTATCAGATTTTTTTTTTACCCTTCATTTCAACAATACATATTCCAAAACTCTTTATTACGTTCTTAAGTGCGCATCTCATAGCATTTGCTTTACAATACCTTTTAACAGATTGCTTTCCAATACGAACAATTCTTGCTTAAATAGTTTTATAACGTATTTGTCAACAGGATTTCAATTTATGTTTACAATTCAATACCAAGTTTATTATATATTTAGATAACATTTATAATCATTATAAATTAGATACATTTAATCATTAGATTTCTTCACAGTACTTTCACAGTTGTTTATAAGTGAATAAATTCTTCCTTTCAAATACATTTATAAATAATTTAATGAATATTTAAGTATTTTGTCAAAAGCAGATACATGCTTTTTGCAAGCACATGCATAAATACCCATACATATTTCCTATTTATCATTTCCGGCATGTGCAAATCTTTAATTTCTGTGCATTCACTATATTTTTCGTGTAAAGTAATTTACACTAATTTAGCATACACCCGAAAGTTTCACATAAAAATATATATGAATATAATTTGAATGAAAATTATAATTATTATTTTTAATACCCACTCAAAGGTCAGTTTTTCTTCAAAATTCCTCCACGATGGCATCTCTCTCTATAGGCAGATAGCCCTTGCATGCGTTACTCTAATAAAAACTTAATCTGACCTATGTGCCTAATTACAAATATTTTAACATACATAATTTTATATTTACATTTAGCCATCAAGTTTCAAACTTTTCAAATCTTCTAGAAAATAAATTTTGGCAGATCTCTTTTAGCAATTTTCTTAAAATCTATATTTTTGTAGTGCAACAGCTTAGAATTTTATAAAACAAATTCATAATCAAAATCGCTGTTGTTAGTTATCGAAAAATAACCAAGATGTGATTTTTGCGTAAATGTCAGTAAACTATATAAATTGCTATTATCCATTACACTATGCGAGAGTGTCCCTTTTTCGATTTCTATGGAACTGTCGTGTGTCGAAATACTATCAGAATCTTGTCAAGCGAGCTTCTGAATGTAAACAAAGAACACCCCGTCTGGTGACCCAAGCTTCAAAAGCAGTGCTTCACTTCTAGCGCAGAATGGCCCCTCCTCCCTTTCCTACCTCCATGGCCTTAAGGGAGGGATGCCTTCGTGGAGGATTTTCTAAGGGAAACTGGCTCGTATACACGTTACACATGGGGAAAACCACGAAAACGCCCATGCAGCCAGCCCGTTCGCAGGATTCGAACCTCGGACCGAACTACCAGTGTTCAACGACGTTACCGCTCGGCCGCTGGTGGGCCTAATCTTCCTCATGATTAAGCACTTTTGTTCTATAAAAGTTCTAGCATAAGCGTAATTCGGATAGTAGATTGTTGTAAAAAATCTTGAGTAAAAAAAAAAAAAAAAATGCCTTTACTTCGTGAAAACAAAATGACGTCAAAAAAAAAAAAAAAAAAAACTAGCAGTTTGCTGTAGCAGGGTTGGTCGCCAAATTTTCGCCAAAAATCGCCAAGTTACCATAATCCAAAGATTAACCATATCGGCGATTTATTTATAAAAACCGTTGGAACTTGGAATACAACAAGAACGTATGCTTGACTCGAGTATTGTTATGAGCATGGTTGCCGGAAGAATGGTTATGAGCATGGTCATCAGAGTTTGGCGCATTCGGAAAATTTTTCAACTTCTCCTATAGTGGTTGAGTTAATATACAAGTACCAGCTTTTTATGTCTTAACTTTTATGTATTCCATATCACGTTCCTCGTAACACATAAAATTCAGTTCGACAACAAAATCTAGAATTTCGATAGACAGTCTGAGGCACTGGAGATAATATTTCGGAAACTGTTGCCACTGCTCCTTTCCCAATAGTTGATTTTTTTTAAAAAAATCACTAAAATTTTATAATATACCAAATAAATATAAAAACGAATTCGAAATTCAGGCTTCCGCGTATTTCACGTGTTCGGGTGAAAGACTACGTTATTCAAAATCAGGTAGCTCTAAGTACCATCGTTTTTCTAAAATGCGAGGAACATACATTCATACATGCAGATTCTTCATTATTTATTTTTTTTTAATAATGCAGGGCGAGAATTTGGGGGGACCAAAAATTTTTAACGTTATACGCCGTTTATAGCGAACCCACACGAAGTCCCATTTCGGGACTAATGGTTCCTTTCGAGTTAATGAATAAATAATAATTTAAAAATTGATTAAATTACACGGAATAAGATAGCATATGGATCCATGAGGAATTATGAAACTACACAACATGATCATTAAGGCAGTTAATAATCTGAGTTGGGGAAACCATCGTTAAATATTTTCAAAGAGCAACGCTTAAATAAGAAAATTATTTAACTTAAAAAGTAAGATCTAGCTGAGATAATTAATGTGTTATCCCATATTTCTGCTTAAAATAAAAAAGAAAAGTTCTAAAACTTTACATGCTGGTTCTTCGTGTTAAACATTTCGAATGCAGAATTTTTTAAATACAGAAAAGGCTCTGTTGGGATAAAAATCAAACGGATTTGCATGAATTTGCTAAAATCAAAGCGTCAAAATATTGCAGTGATATTTGCTTTCAATTTAACTGAGAAATGCTGAATAACTACCGATGATTGTTTACCTCTTTACTACATCTGATGAAATAAATGATCACTCATTATGCACAAATAATAATTTGCTTATTCTCCTCCCAGCAAAAAATAAAAAACAAATAAATTTCCTTTGCTATTTTAAGCAAAACATCATAATGCATCTACGTTAAAAGACTGCGAAACCTTTTGCAGTGGTGAAACTGCCGATATAAAACTACTGCCTGCAGCATCAATGTAAATACTAAAATTTTAAATGTTTATTTCCTTCGTTCAGAAAGCAGCGTTCTAAATATATTTAAATCTATCACCACACGTATACCGCATGGACCGACACGGATGGGATATATAAACAAAAAAAAATATGATTAAAAAATGTTGTCTTTCCCTTTGAAATGCATTTTTAAAATAAACAAATCCTTCTGCAATATGCATTATATTGATAAACTTATTAATTAATTAAAAGTTTTTAATCATTCTTAAAACTAAGACATTGCCTGCATTGTGTAACTCAAATATGGAAAGTATACCTAGACTATACATGGAACATATATAGAAGAAAATATCAACTATTTAGAAGACACGATTTTACTTTGCGATCAAAGCAGAAAGTAAGATCTATTTGGAAGCAGAATCATTAAAAAATGATTTCAGAAAAAATGGGATATGGTGGTACTTGAGTGCTTTCGCAACCACCTCGACGCAGTTTGGCGAATTTTATGGAAGAAAACAATTACTTTTATTTAAAGAATTTTATATTACGTGCATGTGTATTTCACGTTTCAAATATATAATTCATCAAAGAACACAGTCACTAAACCTAGTACCAAACAGGTTTTTGTTTTTTTTTTTTGTGGTGGAAATTTTAGAAAAACTTTTAACGATTTTTCAGCAAAATACTGTATTCTCGCAGAAATTTCATCACTGTTTCTCCATTACATAAAAATTCCAAATCGTGTTTAAGGCAAAAAATAATAATTTTTTAATAAAAACCGTTGGAACAACAAAAAGAAGGCACAGGAAAATGCCGATGTTTTATACATGGAAATACAGCTATACATGAAATCTAGGCAACACATTTTAAAACGAATAAATTTGTTCTACAGTATCTGTTATACTGAGACTACATGTTTTACCATAATTCTAATAGTTAGAAAACAGAATACACTTCAAGGTATTTAAAACTCACTTCAAGATAAGAATCAAGATAATCTTCAAGAATCACTTCAAGATATTTAAAACTCTGAATTTGTATGTTTGGGTGTGTTATTTGTAGATTAAAACGAAACTAATTGCACTTTCCAGACGCCATTTCGACAAAATTACATGTGCAGAATTCACTTTATTAAACGCATCTGGCGTATTAATAAAAAAAGAGAACGAAACAAAAGCTTACCTTGCAGTTCCAGGCAAAGTAGTGTAGCTACCAATGACGAGGTGTTTGCTCTCATAGCACCGGCAATGAAAAGAGCGGGAATCACCAAAACCAAGCGCTAGAAAACAGCTGTGCGAGTAGGATGCATCGCCGAAAAGCATAGAAGACTCGGCAGATCAGATTGTGACGTCACCTGATGACGAAACGAGCCTTTGATGCTCTTTAAGCGGGAAAGTGACCGGGTTCGAACGACGCAGACCGAACCCCCCTGTTCCTTATCTGCGGAGATGAAACTTCTACAAAATCGAACTCCGATATCTTTATTAAAAAAACGCCGCTGGAAGTTCTTCACATCCGGTTCGGTACGACAGCGCTGAAAAGAAAATATTTACGTAAATACACGCTAATACATCAGGGCTTAATTTCTAAAATTAGAAGAGCCGGAGCCCTACCGTAGACCCTCAGGAAACAGGAATAAGAATAAATAAATAAATAAATAAAATTATTAATCATTAAAATAATTAATGATTAAAGTTATGTGATAAAGGTTATGTGGTTTAAGTGCAAAGAACAGGATATGGAATAAGTAAAGGTGTGTGTGTGTGTGATTATGCGTAATGGCAGATCGCACATTGAGTTGAACAGTGTTAAACGAATGTCGCATACTGCGCATACCCAGAAAACAATTTGGCGTAATTACTGTGTTGGCGCGATTTGAAAAGAAGATAAATACGGTATATGGTAGATGTACCGCCATCTGATTGTAAACAAACCTGGCGTTTAAATCTTCGTAGAGTATAATGTAAATGTAAATTAATTACTGTGTTAAAATACTACTTTTTGCTGTACTGCTCAAACAACTAGAAAGCTGAAATTATTGCAAAGTAATGTGAAGCAGTGTTTCCATTCAAAATGTAAAATATGAAATGTAAACCTATGAAATTCTGCACATTCCTTTGGAACTGTACAAATTTTCGTTCAGAAAAAGACTGAAATTTAGGATATATTAGTTGAAAATTTATTCATTATACTTTTAAGCAATAAAAACAATTCAGGATTTACCATACGTTCCATTCGTACATACATAAAGAAACACTGAGGAATATAACAAGTGCTTGCAAATAACACTGAAGAAATTTTACAATTCCTTAATGCTAGTTATTAAATTCTTTGAAATGAGAAAAAAAAAAGCGCGAATATACGCTAACAAACGAAGCGAGATACTCCAGTTTACAATTACTGAATTATAACATGTAAACAAATTACATTTAAATAACGCATTATTACGAACATATGTTAACAAATATTAAATGCACTGTTATTGACAAATTACAATGAAATATATATTAGAAAAATAAGCAAGTGCAATCGGTATGGACGTCAAAATAACTAATAAGCAAAGTTCCACAACATTACAGTTGTAAACATCATTCGAACACACTCGATAGCCATGGTGATCACGAATAAGCTAGCGTAGGGTTGCTTAGTCGCCAATATTTCTCCCCGTGCCAAAGGTACACCATCAAGCATGCGCAGTAAGCGAAATTTGCTTAACGTTATTCAACTCAATGTGCGGTCTGCCATTACGCGTGTGATTATGGCAAAGCCTCGAGGGCTATCTGCCTAAGGGAAGGGATGATTTCGTGGAGGACTTTCTAAGGGAAACTGGCTCGTATACACGTTACACATGCATTCTGCTACGGTCTGCTCTCATTGGATGAAGCATCTACTTGTAGGTCATACTTGGAATGGCGGGTTATTCGTAGGCTTGGTAATTAACGTCAAACATAGCTTGTGGACTTTCAGTAAACCGAGAAGAAAAAGCGTTTATTTCATTCGATATTTTTTTATTTTACGAATGAAAGCTAAGGGGAATTGTGTGGAATATATTTTAAATAGCCTAGTGATCTTATTAATAGTTTATTTGTATTTGGTTAAAGAATGAATTTAAACTTTAAAAGTGCGATAATTATTTTGGAAGAAAAAGTGTTTACGTGAAAATGGCATATGTACTTTTTTTCGTCATTTCTGTTAGAAAGAGTATGTTGTGTAAATTTCCATAGAGCATTAATTGATACAAATGAAGGAATATTAAAAAAAAAAAAAAAAAACCAAATGAAAACATTCAATAAACATTTAAGGGCCTATTCTGGATATCCATTCTTTTTACTTAAATTGTGAGTAAGTATAACAATTATATTTTATTCCATTATGCGCTATTTCTATTGTAACGCTTTTTGGGATCTTCGATCGTAATTTTGCCACTGTTATCTACTACAAAGAGTACAAATCAGTAAACAAAAATAAGAAAATTTTAGCATTAACAAAAATAAAGAAAATAAAGGTGTTAAGTTTTAACACCGCACCTGAAGGCGAAAAGACCAATAAATGACAAAGTCATTCAACAAAATGAGGAAAAAAAAAAAAGAAACAAGTACGTGCAGGTCAGAGTTTGTAAAAGTCTCAACCGGGAATAGAACCCACGATCTGTAAGTCTGTGACTTTGTTCCGTGTATCGTAGCACCGAGCTGCGATTTCTGCCTTTGATTTCACACGCTTTTCGATACACCACGCTTATATACAGCAAAGGCGCCAAGTACAAAAGTCGCCAAGCAAAAGTCGCCAAGTACAAGATTTTGTAACCCTACGTTTCTGTTTTAAGCAATCGGAGCAAACAGGTTACAGGTTACGGAGGACGGGGACGCCTGTTGTTTAACATAGGTAAACAGGCGTATGTCCCGCGTCCTCTACTATCTAGAAACATCAACTCCCTGGAACCCCAGGAGGCTGCACTGGGAGTTCATTTGGATCTTAAATAAATTTGTTACATGGCCATACATGGGCTATAACTGATGTAAGACATTGTGTGGGAACGTAGTACATATGTTATATATAAAAATTACAAACAGCCGTTACATAAAACCCATTAATATACACATTAAAATTAATTAAAAATATGACATGGAACACATAATGCACAAATTACACACACAAATAAATAAATAAATAAATAAACACAAAGAGGGGGGAAACATATCACATATAAACAAAGACTATTAAAAATTCAGTATACATAATGCGCTGTGAATAATGCAATACGGGAATGCGTTTAAGTGATATGTAACAAAATGATATGCATATAGTACGGGTTACTTATGTTAAAGGTTGTGCAGTATGCAAGTACATAGTTTATGCGAAATGCATAGTACAAAAGAGAAAATTAAATACATGCAGATTACATGGTGTACATAATACAGATTGCAATCGGAGCAAACAGTAGAAGAAACGGTCTGTAGGCCTTGTGAATATGCGTTACACATCGGGAAAACCACGAAAACGCCCATGCAGCCAGCCCGTTCGCGGGATTCGGACCGAACTACCAGTGTTCAGCGACTTTACCGCTCGGCCGCTGGTAGTCCTAAAATAAGTAAACGTAACACACAAAATGTTAAAAAAACGCCCCTTTGGACGTAATTTAAAATCTAAAACCTTTCAAATTTTCTTTTTTGTCTTTTTTAATTATCTCTAATTTTAATAACTCTAATAAGTAATTTTTAATATAATTTTATTGCTAAAAATAAAGTTTTTCGATATCAAATTCCTACTGAAATTGTTCAAGAAGTACCGGAGCTTTCTTATTTAGGGCTCCTCTGCTCTTCGGCTAGAATTATAATTTATCCTAATTCTCGGTTTTGAGTTAAGTTCCCATGCTTTTGGCATACGCTTGGTCTGGATTGGATTACTTCAAAAAAAAAAAAAAAAAAAAAAATCTCATGTGTACACCACATGACTTCCTTGTACGGAATATTAAATTATACGCATTTTTTCTTGCATTTCATTTAAACTTCTTAAATTGAATGAAATCTACTTCGCCGACAGCGCATAAACCACAATAGAATAAATGCATTCTTTAAAATTCACTCTAGTATGTGTTTACCATAGCGATGCTCTGGCGCTAGATTCACTTAACAGTATTATATTTCATTCGTATTATAACTCATAATGCATAAAATTTATTTCATTTAAAGAATAGAATTATCGAATCGTTGCCACATGTTCTATTCAAATACTATAATAAAGCTAGAATGATGTATGACAAAACAAATTAAGCAAACAAAACAAAAAAGGAACAGTTTTTCACAGACGAATGAGTATTTCTCATTCAATTAATTCAGTTCTCACTTCGCGAGAAGACAAAAATACATAAAAACTCAAAATATCTATATTAAAAATTACGAAGTAAATCTTAAACACTTAGCTCCTCGAAAAAATTCCAGAAAGGATTAAGCATGATTTAATTGGCAACAATAAATGAAGGCGTTATCTTTGTTGTTTCGAAGCTAAGTTTCTCTAGATTGGCAACAAATGCACTATCCTGCTGTTTCAAATGTAAACAAGCAATGGCCGCCATCAAAAAAAATTATTAGGCTTAGCAGCACTTAAACAACTTTAAACTTGTTGATAATTCTAAAAATATTGCATACAGATTTACTAAAGGCATAAAAACCTTAACCGGAAGATAAGAACTACATAATTCAATAATTTTTAAAGCAAAAAATGTACAATTTACAAACATATAAGAGTAAAGAAACTGAGATTACTGAGCCGGGTAACAAAGTGGATATATATATAAATATAGTATTTATATACGTTTGGTGCGGCCGATTGCAACCAAAATACGAGGTGCACATCTACAGGTTATAGCAGTCCTATATACGAAATTTCAACGTTCTGAAGCTACTCGGTTTTGAGTTATGCAAGATAGGTTCGTACGCACATACGTTCGTACAGACGCCACGAAAAATTCTCTTCAGAATTCATTTTAAAGCAATTTTATAGTTTTTTTTTTTTTTTTTTTTTTTTTTTGAGGAAAAGAGTATTTTATTCTGTCCTTGCGTACAGATATCACGCAAAAACGTCGTTAAATTGCATTCGATATCGGTCAAAATGGATATGTTCGTTGAAATATGCTGCCTGAAACTTTTCGCGATTACAATACTTCCTTTTTACTTCGTACAAGGAAGTAAAAGTAAGATGGAATTAAAAGCAAATTTTGAAAGTATGGAGATATTTCAATGAAGATGCAACAACGCACAGCAATTGCGTGAAAAAAGCAGGAAAAGGGAATGCGCGACAATAAGAGACAAAGAACATTTTTCTTCATATAAATGCTAGAACTGTAACGAATATTGCTTACATAAACACTGTTATATAATTTTGTTATGACCTCACAAAGGAATTTATTTATCTGTAGTAAAGGAAAGTAATGTTCTTGTCTTTCTACTCTTTTTATAAATTCTCGGAATTTTAATTACGTAAGCATGCATATTCATTTCTCTGAATGCATGCAGTTTTCCTGAAATTCTCTGATACAAGCAGATGATTCTTGAGGAAATTTCCTCGAATTCCTCTGAACTCATGGGAGGGGGAAATGCATATATAAGAAGCTTTAGTTTCTAATCGAGGGAACATAAAAATTTCCTCGTAATGTTCTAGCAGTAATAAAGACGGCTTTATGAGGTTGTGGAAACAGTAATCGGAAGGGGAATATTTCGTTTTACGTGGCTCGTAGTACATTAAAAAAAGAGTTAAGGGGTGTTAAAACCCCAAAATCTTAAAAAAATTGTGATTTCGGATTTTTGCATTTTCAAATTCTCTACACTTTTATCTTAAAGTGTAGATAATACCATTCTAATACCATTCTTTAACCATTATGAAAATTAGAACTGTAAAAATATCTAGTTTTAATTTGTCATCTATTGCTTTGATCAATGAGGAATTTTACATAAAAACACGTTTTTCTCCAAACGTGATTTTTTTATACTCGGTGTACCTTTTCTCAGGAACTACTGCTCACAGGTATCTAAACTTTTTATGGCTTATTTATTAGGTTCCCTAATATTTACTGAAATGAGCTTTTTGTAACAAACTTAGAAAAAAAAATTTTAATTTTTTTGTGTGAGAAAAGTGCTAAATTTTACTATGCCTAACAAAATATTCTGTAATTTACTCTAAAATTCAAAATGCTTCAAAAGCTCATTTCAGTATAATCAGATAGGTATACTTTAATTACAGAAAAAATTTCAAGCTTGCATCTACAGCAGATTTTGAGAAAAGGTACATCAAAAATGGCCAATTTAACATTGTCGATATAGGGGTTTCTTATACCCCTTAACGCACTTTGGCTCTTAAAGCGAAGGGGGCAGAAAAAAAAAGTCAGGATTAGGAATTCCTATTCCATAAATCCAATGAATGAAATGCAATGAAAATGCATCTAAAACACATTTTTGAAGTTACAGTCATGTGCAAAAGTTTAAGCCCGCACATAGAAAAATCAGATTTATTGGAATTCCGTAACAAAAACATATATTATACATGAACAAAACAGACTTACAAGGTTATTTTGTTGGATGTACTTTATTTTTTTATCAACTGCTGCAATCCTTTTAGGCATGTTATGAACAAGAGACTGGCAAAGCTTGAGAAATTTCTGTACGCCACACATGCTTTATTGCTTCAACAAGTTCTATAGCACTAGTTGGTAATTTCTCCACGAATTTTCACAATACACCACAGATTCTCTATGGGATTTAAATCTGGGCTGTTACCTGGCCAACCAAGCACTTGGATTTGAGTAGTCCTCAGATAGTCCTTAACAATCCTTGCCCTATGACACGGAGCCCCATCATGCATGAAAATTGAACATCTGTGAGCATTCATGTTAAGCTTCAACTTTTCACGTTACAAATTCCGCTTATCATGGTTTTAGGTGGCAAGAAATATAAAGCAGCAGTACCAGACGCAGACATTGCCCCCTCCCATATCATCTGGATTGGAGGGTGTTTCACTGTGGGAATCGTATATCTGTCATCATATTGTTAAGTTTTTCTTTCTTCTGACACCAGTTGTTACGTTATTTTCTTCCTTCACGTTCGTACGGGGTTCGTAAATTTGGAGTGAATAACGACGACACTTGATGAAGTATCGAAACACGCTTTATTTAGACAATATTAATCAGGACAGCTCCAAAACACTTTTACAGACGTCTATGAACTACTATAAACACGCTGGAACAATCAGGGACACAGCCTTCACACTGTCAGGCAATAACGGTGGAGACACGCTTCCTGCGAAGCACCCGACTCTGCTTTCCGGAGTACAGCTCCCGACTCTGCTTGGTCGTTGTCGGAACTCCACGTACTCTCGAGACTCTCCACGTTACAACTCGCGATGCACACGACGACACACAGAGCACAGCTCCTGACTTTCGGTTCAGTCGTTTCCGGAGCTCAATACACTCTCTCGACGATGCACTAACTGCGATGCTTTACGAGACTCTTTTGGTGCACTCGACGACCCACTCGGCACTCGCTTTGGCCGGCTGTCAACGCGATCGCTTCCGCAGGGATTGACTCGCTAGACGAGACACACTCACTCGATCAGAGACGCACACACTCACTCTCGATGAAGCACACCGACTGCGGACCAGCAGGGTTTATATAGCTTTCGGCTTGTGTTCGGGAACATTCTGGGCTAAACCGGTAAGAATTCATTCCAGAAGGTTCTCCAACAGTCCATGGTATATCGCCAATTTTGTCACCAAGTGGGCAATATCTCGCCAAATGTGGCAACTCTGCCATCCTCTGCCATTTTATGGCAACCCTAAACTGCTTTGCGGGGAAGTCATCTTACCGCACCTGTACATTTCGTAACAATATCTTTTTCCAAATGGGCCGCGAATACACGTTGCTGCACAAGAATATTGCTGCACACTGGACTCATCGGAAAATAACACTGTTTGTACGTCCCAATTCTGATGTTGTCTAGCGAAAGTCAGTCGTTCCTTTTTCATACTTTGAGGTTTCATTGCAGCTTTATAAGAAAATAAACTATAATGTTTAGTCAAACGTCTTGAAATAGTACTCAAACTGAGGTTGGCACCCTTTGCAGCCAGAGCAGATATAATTTTCTTGCAGGAGGTTGTTGGACATCGATTAACTATCCTTCTTATCACACGATCAGCACGTGCACAAGTTTCTCTTGAGCGACAACTTTACTTAAGATCCGTATAATTTCTCGAAATTTTGAATTTACTGATAGATTGAACCACGGACCTCTGAAATACCGGCCCGGCGCGCAGAATCACGAAGGCTCGCTAGGAAGGCGGGAGAAATACCTTATACACTCCCCCCCCCTTTTAACCTTTTGAGGCCGGACTTTGGTAGCAGTAAAAGCTACCAAAGGACGGGGAATCTTGAACCGAATGCTTTCCCCCTTTAAGAAATTACCTTCTATCTGCAACAAAGATTCTTGTGTGTAGTTTAATGGATTCTCAGAGAGGTGCATCTATGTCGCAAAAGGAAGACCTTTGAAAGAGATAAGTGGTTAAATTTGACATTTCACCCCACTTTTCAGCCTGGAAAATGGGGGAAAAAGACATGGCCACTAAAGTGAACAACCCCGTCTTTTCAAAGAGAGGACTCTTATGGCCACTATAATGGTCATCCCGTCTTCAAAAGGTTAAAGGGCGACTGGGGATTTTAGGGGACCCAATCGCCAAATCCTGGGTGAGGAGAATCATCATTTTAGTTCGGGCTCCACCGTAGAGCCATTAGGTTAATTGGAAGCAGGCAAGATAAGAAATTAGCAACCTCCTTCCTCGGGAATCGAACCGGGGACCTCTGGAATACCGGCCCAGCGTGCAGAACCACTACACCACGAAAGCACGCTAGGAAGGCTGGAGAAATATCTTATAACATAACTAAACTAAATATACATATATTATTAAATTTACAATTTTAAAAGCTATAGGGATTTTTTTATAATTTTTGCATTAAATACTTCTACAAATTATTTATATTTAAAACTGCTACTAATCATTTGACAGACGGCGTAACAAGCATTCTGTCCGATAGTGCTCATGACAGCATGATTATGTTTTTATCGTTTCACGCCGAAAGATCTAAGGAATCACGAGAATCATGATCGCATCTTTATTTATTTATTTATAACGGTAGCTTCATTTCTGTTCCTGGCGGAACAAAACTGTAAGGTGACACTAATGATTGTCTATGATAGATTCTAACAGCGCGCTATTTTAGGCAGATAGCTCTCCGGTGTTTTACCCCAATCAAAACAGTCCAATGGAAGAGTGCCTTGAACTAATACAGTAGCCTTTTTCAACAACATAATGTTTCTACATAATTTTCAAACGATTTTAAATTACCCATAGCAGTGAATACTTTAACACCTGCTACCTGGGGAGGAAAGGAAATATATATATATATATGAGGCTTTTTCTTTTTCGTATAGAGTTCTGAAATTCATTTATTTAATTATTAGTCCAAAGGGGCTTTGTCCCTGAGGGACTATTGTTTTCGTGGTACTTACGTATTAACGCAACCAGGCCAAAATTCGCATAAATCGCCAAATTTGGCGACCCTACTTACGGCAACCCTACGTGTTATACGTAGTTTTTCGTAAAGAAATTATTTTTCTTACTGGTTAGATTGAATGCCCTGAAATACTTTAACTATGGGTATTTGGGATCTGCCTGTGAGTGAAAAAGATGCTGTTGAATTGTTGCAGGGATATGGAATTATACCGAACGAAAGTACTTGTAAAAATTCTCCTAAAATGAAACTGTATTTTGGAAAGCAAATCTTCTGAAAATGTAACGTCGAAGAGTGCAATCAACATGTGGGTGTGAGAATCGGAAATTGGTTTGAAGGTAGCCGAATTTCATTTGTGACAACGGTGCGCTTCATTTATTGTTGGTGTAAAGAGTTAACCTCAATCAAATTTTGTGCAGAAGAGATGGGAATTGCTGACAAAACTGTTATAGATTGAATTAATTACATGCGGGGGATATGTGCCCTTGAAATGGATGAAAAAGAAAGAAAGCAAATAGGCGGCGAAGGACTTATTGTGTAAATAGACGAAAGTTTATTTGTAAAAAGAAAAAATAACACTGGGCGTTATTTTTACTTTTTTGGTTACTGTATCTAACAGAAGCGCCGTTACCCTCATGGAAAAAGTTTGCGAAAATATCAAGGAAGGAAGCATCATTTATAATGGCGAAGTAAAAGCAATAGCCAAAAGATTTCCGCCGAAAAAATAATTCTGCAACTTATTCAAATTCGAAACCGGAAGGGTTTAATTGCTATTTTATATTTTAAAACAAAATAATATAAAAAACTGTATTAAAATTATCTGCAATTAATAAATGTACATTTTCTTTGTATTCATACTTTTTTTTCTCAAACTTACAAATCGCGCCAACCTGGTTGCGATAATGCGTAAGTACCAAAGAGAAATTTTTTCTTTGACTCTTTCTATTAGAGTTGGCAAGAGTTGCGTAATATCCAAAATACGCATCGGAAATGATTATTACGGAAATACGCATCGGAAATACGCATCGGCATTGAAAGATTACAAATTATTTCCAAATGTCATGTTCCAGGATCACGTATTGACATCTTTCATTTTGGTGCAACAGCTAATTTCATTTTAATGCAGTATCACGTTCTTTCTACTTCATTCCGAGTTTCCTATATTACCCAAGTCTCACAGAATCTCGGAATTACTTTTACTGATACATTTATGTCACTTTTGGAACGCAATGCTTTCATGTTGATATTTTACACGCTGATTTTGTTTTAGAAAAATATGATAAATTGCATGAATAATTATGTCAGCTAAATTTGCGAAAATTCTGTTTACGAGTTTACGTGTGAAATCAGCTTCTGTTTATAGGGAATGAAATGTGATATTAATTTGGCGGAAAAAAAAAAAACATTAACAAGTATTTATCCTGAAATTCTTTCACAGATACAACTCTTTCGTAATTTTCTTTTGAAATACCAATGAATTGTTAGAGTTATAAAAGAAAATGTGAGACTCAAAAGAAGTAGACCATTTTCGATGATTTTATCGTAATTTATTTTCGATTACTTTCGTTGATTTTATCAATTTTTCACTATATATAACTACTTTAGTAATTAAAGCTTAATTAGGCTTCAAATTAATGGAATGAAAAGAATGAAATTTATCTACCAAATAAATTGCGTTTTTTACCTACAGATTGTTGGAATGAAATTAAACTTCAGAAGACATTAATTAAGCTTTAATTAAGTAATTAAAGCTTGATTAGGCTTCACATTAATGGAATGAAAAGAATGAAACTTAATTGCCAGATAAACTGCGTTTTTTACGTGCAGATTGTTTGAATGAAATTAAACATCAGAAGATATTTTTTACATTCGCTACTAATTGGTAGTCTTATGGTATCTTTCAGAGAATTTTTCGATACGCCATTTACTAGGGAAATCTCCATTCAATGCGCGAAAAGTGCCAAAATAGGCTCATTTAATTTCCGTTAACGAACTTGAATAGCTAAACTGAGAGAAAAATAAGGTAAATGATTTCCGCATTGTTATATGGTTAAATTAGATTCTGATATTGCCGCTACATCTTATGTGGAAAACAGCTTCCACCATATAAAAGCGATTCTGTCGTTGTTGTTAAGGGGGCTTATACACCTTAACCCCTTATGAGCTTCGAATTATGTGACTGCAGCAAAAATTGAGATTATTTTATTTATTTTAAAAGTAATTACTTCCAAATTTTTACAGCTGACTACATAATATAGCTGCTTTGGGAACTAGTAACCAGAAAGTTTGTGTTGCCACAAATATTTTTGTAATTTAATCAGCTCTGTGACAAAACTTTTCGTCATTTTTAAACCTTGCGCGCATGATATTTTAAAAATGGCTAGTGGTACATACTTGAAATTAGATGGAATTCTTTATATGGGCACTATTATCTAACTGAACCAAAAATCTGATGAATATTTTAATAGTAAAAAATTTTATGCACGAAAACATTACAGATTTTTTTTAATAAAATACATTTTATAAACTTGACCCCCAAATAAAATAAAAATTTAACGTGAAATTCTTAGAATTTTGGGTTCACAGTAGTTTCCAAATTTTATAAAAGCTATATATTAAATATGGAATTAAATTATGCAACAGAATGTTTTAAACTGTGCGAGCAAGGTGGAAACATGACGAAACTTTTTCTCACAAAGCGGATTAAATTATAAAAATATTTGTGGCAACACCAACTTTCTGATTACTATTTCAGAAAGCAGCTATATTATGGAGTCAGCTGTAAAAAGTTGGAAGTAATTACTTTTAAAATAAATAAGTTATCCCAATTCTTGCAACAGTCACATAGTCGAAGATCTTACGGGTTTTAAGGTGTACGAGTCCCCGTAAAGCGCCCAACGGGGAAAAAGAACCCCAACGCGGTGAAAACAATTGTTTTCGCGGACAAATAATAAATAAATGAAAAGCTTTCAGATTTTACATTACTCCCATAGGGGCGTTTTCCTAACGTTTTGTGTGTTACGTTTATTTATGAAATATCATATTCTTCGCACTTAAACCATGAAATTCAACAGCAATATCGCAAAATACTTAAAAGAGCGTATCTTTAGAATTTCCGATACACAGTCTCGCGCGCTGGAGATAAAGATGTTTTTTCCCCTTGCAGTGTTGCCAGTGCTCGCTTTGAAATCGTTCAGTTTCTTAATCAAAAACTCATAAATGCTTTACAAAATGTGAAATATATAATAAAATAAATTAAATATTCCAAATTTGGACTTCCAGATGCCCATATTCGGGTGGAGACGTACGTTATTTAAAACTGGATGGCTCCAGGTACCGTTGTTTTATCACATTGCGAGAAACATACATACATTCATTCAGATTCTTCATTATTTAATTTGATTCACCGTTTATAGTGAATCAACGCAAAATGCCGAAACGAAATTAATAGCCCTTCTGTGCAAATTGCCCCTTTGGCCTAATAAATACATGTTTATATACAAATAAATACATATTTATATATATAAAAAAAAAACTGAACTGAAAAAAAAACTCGCTGGAACGGCCACTCGTTGTATCGACCCCTTCGTTGCAACAACCGAAGCCAAATACCTCCAACTGAAAAGTACACTGACTACCAATAAGTATTTGGGCTCCTGTGATAGAAAAGAAAAACTAACTTTATTCAAAATCAGCAGTTGGTAGAGCCTCCACAAGAGGTAATTACAACGTGGACCCTCTGGGGCATACTTTCCACAAGTCTTTGTATGGCAGCTAGTGGTATTTTCTTCCACTCGGCTTGGAGAAGACATAGAAATTTCTTCACCGATTTTGTACGGGTAGTGCACCCCTGAATTCGGCGATGCATTTCGTCCCAGAGGTTCTCGATGGGGTTCAAATCTGGACTCTGGCCAGTCCATTCGTTGAACGCCATTGGCACCATACCAAGCCTTGGTTAACATCGAAACATGACAACTGGCATTGTCGTCCTGAAAGTAACAGGGGTCCAACCCGTAAAACTGCCACAACGTAGGAAGCATACTGTCATCCAAAATATTGTAGTAGGCATCGGAGTTGAGCTTACCATGAATGGAGACCAAGGGTCCTAGCCCATACCAGGAGAAACACCCCCAGACCATAATTCCACCTCCGCGGAACTTGACTGTTGGCACAATGCATTCTGGCAAGAGACGTTCTCCAGGTAGACGTCAGACCCAGACCCTGCCATCCGAACGGTAAAGGGTGAATCTTGATTCGTCACTCCAAAGAACCCGTTTCCACTTATCTACGGTCCAATTTCGATGTGCTTTGCACCACATTAACCGAGCAACGCGGTTGGACTTTGTGATCAAAGGCTTATGGGCAGCAGCACGACCATGAAAACCAAGCAGATGTGTTTCCTTACGGATGGTATTCAATGAAACAATACTCCCGGATGGCTGTTGAAACTCCTCGCGGATGAGGACTATCGGTTGGGTGCGGTTCTTCCGAATTTCTCTGGACAGCACTCGTCGAGCTCTATCTCCCAGTTTCGTTGGTCTGCCGACTCGGGGCACATTCCGACAATCACCGCTCACCTTCTACTTCTTAATCACATCGGCCACCGTCGATTTTGGGTACTTCAGATCGCTAGATATGTCCCTTAAGGATCGGCCACATTTGTGATACCCGATAATTATACCTTTCTCGAAATCAGAGAGCTCCGAACTTCGAGGCATCTTGCATGCGACTAAAGCCGATGCTGTTTCCTACACGATATATACCGGCGGAGTCCGTGAAATACCTTAGGACCGCAGATATCATCATTTGCATAGGTGTCCAAATACTTATTGGTAGTCAGTGTATAATAAATCGTTACAGAAAACGTTAAACGACAGATACGAAAGTGTGAGCTAACAACTAAAATTATCAATTAAATAGCTAAAATTATCAATTGGATAGTTAACAAAATATCCAATTGATAATTTTTAAGTACATTGGCAACATCATTGTAACTGATAAAAGATGCTTCTAGCACCATAAATGAAGTCTTAGGTTAAAAAATAATTTTGTTTCGTTTATTTCTTTCCTTTGCTGAAAAGTTCTGCCGAGAGTTATACCATTAGGCAAACGTAATTTTTAACAATCCAAACTTGCAAATTATGTGTAGGAAACGCTCTTCACTAATGGTAACTTAACTATCAAACAACACGCCGCCTCACAACTATTGCCTCTGCAGAAGATATAAGATCCTTAATTATCCCCTGCAGCCTGGAAACAATCATTTTACTGCGATTCGAAGAGATATAGGATCTTTATTTTATGCTTCGAATCAAAATCATTCATTGCTGAACAAAGTGAGATCTTTAAAAACAAAATATAAGTAGAACTAATACTATAATCTTTAATTTTATTAATTATTATTTAAATTAACTTTCATAACTGTTGTTGTCTTGTCCATATTACATGGAACAACGGTTGCCAGAGCCTATTCCGAAGGACTTCTATTCCCTCCCCCCAGTTTTGAGAGAGAGCTTTCCGGGAGGGGATCCGGGTTCTCCCACCCCTCTCCCTTTCCACCAACTACAGGAGAGGACTTTTGGGTGGCCGCATGTTTAGACTGCCCCCATACCGCACCGACACTATACATTTACAAGCATCCATGTCTTCTCCAGGATTCGATCCCGGGCCCTTTAGTAACCGTAGTAGGCTACCCTAACCACTATACCGTCTGGGCGACATTTTGATGATTAACGGTCATATTTAGAAACGTGAAAAGGTTGTAGAGACATTAGGTTAATTGGAAGCAGAAAAGATGAAAAATATGCAACCGCCTTCGCCGGGAATCGAACCACGGACCTCTGGAATACCGGCCCAGCGTGCTGAACCACTACACCACGAAGGCACGCTAGGGAAGTGGGAGAAATACCTTACTCCCCTTTTTAAAGGGCGATTAGGATTTTAGGGAACCTAGTCGCCAAATCGTGGGTGCGGAGAATCATCATCCACAACCCTTTTAGTTCGGACGCCACTTGTAGAGTCATTAGGTTATTGGAAGCAGAAAAGATGAAAAATATGCAACCGCCTTCGCCGGGAATCGAACCACGGACCTCTGGAATACCGGCCCAGCGTGCTGAACCACTAGACCACGAAGGCACGCTAGGGAAGTGGGAGAAATACCTTACTCCCCTTTTTAAAGGGCGATTAGGGTTTTAGGGAACCTAGTCGCCAAATCCTGGGTGCGGAGAATCATCATCCACAACCCTTTTAGTTCGGGTGCCACTTGTAGAGTCATTAGGTTAATTGGAAGCAGAAAAGATGAAAAATATGCGGTTAATCTTTGGATTATGGTAACTTGGCAATTTTTTGGCTAAAATTTGGCGACCAACCCTGCTATGGTAACCTGCTAGTTTTCGTTTGGATGCCATTTTGTTTTGACGAAGTAAAGGCGTGTTTTTTTACTCAACACTTTTTTCAAACAATCTGCTAGCCGAATGACGCTTATGCTAGGACTTTTATGAAACAAAAACAAAAGTGCTTAATCATGACGAAGATTAGGTGCGAAATTGGGACAAAGTGCAGAATCGCCCACTGCTTGCCGCGTTTTTAAGAATTGCACATACACGGTATCATCCATGTACACGTCGACCTATTTTCACTTAAAAAAAAAATCCCAGAATTGCACAAAAATGGCATTGCGCACACTCTTGACTTTATCCATGTACACTGCTAATGTCCTAGCTAGTAACCTTTATCGCCTTACCAAAATGTCGCCAAACTACCTGTTACCATATTCCAAAGATTAGCCAAATATGCGACCGCCTTCACTTGGAATCGAACCATGGACCTCTGGAATACCGGCCCAGCGTGCAGAACCACTACACCACAAAGGCACGCTTGGGAAGTGGGAGAAATACCTTATACTCTCATGATAACATGGCTGAAATCCAAAATTTTATTTTGGGGTGGGGGAAGGAACAGAGATTAATTTCGTAGAACTTGTGACAGCCACTTCTGATGTACACCAACTGACATCTTCCACTGACCAACTTCCTTATAACTGACCAAATACCTTATAACAGAACTTACAAGTGCTGTCATTTCTTGCTGAACAGCTCGATCAAAGTTATCTAACGGACACCGTGCCTTTCTTAACCAGCCGTTACTTGCTTTAAAGGATGAATAACCAAGCTTCGGAGCTAACATCTTAGCTTTTTCACAAAGAATCGAACCCGAAATTGGGCTTCCCATAGAACTTGAAAAACCACTTGAAAAACGACACCTTTTAAATTTTTGTTTCTTGCTGCCTTTATTGATTCTTTTGAAGAACTTTCATCTTTGTTTTCAAGTTTAAAAGTGTAGATTCGCTCCTTTTAATGTCTGAAATCGTTGATTATCCAACAGTACGTTTCCATATCAATGTTTTTTCTTAAATTCTGAAAGCGATTCGGATAGTCGGTGTTCGGATAAATGTAGTTGTACTGTACAGAGGCTGTTCACACATTTTTTAGACGAAGTATATTGTATTCACAAAACTAAATTACATAAAATTCTTGTGTTTTAAACGTTCTATTTGACATCCCTTATTCTGAACTATCTTTCGACAACGCAATTTCCAGGATAATAATGCCTTTTGAAGTGGCAGAAGAGATATTCTATCCCATTCCTTCCGAACAGCTTTCCAGAGTCCTGTTAGGGTTTCGGGACAACGTTTGGATAATGCAGTTTTAAAAGTCCGAAAGCACAAAAATCCATAGGTGACACATCGGGAGATTGAGTAGGGATATCAGTGAAGGGTATGGCCTTGATAACAATTTTTTGTTCCATTCCTTTTAGGAAATTTAACGTGGATTTTGATGTGTGACTGCTAGCTTTGTCCTGATGGAGTCTCACAGCTGGATGGCACAGTGGGTAAAGCGGTGGTATTTCATTCAGAAAAATTGGAGATAAAATATGTTCCTGATAGTACGTATTTTGAGTTAATCTTGACATTTTTTTGCACTCTCTTTAT
Organism: Stegodyphus dumicola; assembly: GCF_044657685.1. NCBI lineage: Eukaryota > Metazoa > Arthropoda > Arachnida > Araneae > Eresidae > Stegodyphus > Stegodyphus dumicola. The sequence continues at coordinate 2,095,473 of NC_140768.1, forward strand.
TTTTAACTTGCCATTATAAGAAAAACCAGCAACCATCATGAATCCCTTAGAAAAACTTTCTTTCGATTCTTTGAACGATGTACTTAAATTTTTTTCTCCCCTTCTATGATAATAAATGGCCCTTTTTTTTTTTTTTTTCTTACAATCATTTAAATACACCCATGCTTCATCTATTGTGACAATTGTTTTCCATTTTTCTTTGGATAAGTGTTTCTCATATAGAATTGTGCAGCGTGCCCTACGTCGAGCGATATGCTTTGGAAGAAGACGATGCACATTGCGTTTTTTCGCTTTATTAAGATTTAAATCAACGTTTATCATTTTGTTTACAGTGGACACCGAGCATTTTAATGATTTTGCATTTTCTTTTAACATTAAACTACGTACCTTTGCAATAGTCGAAGATGTCCGTTTTTTCCTTGGATACTTCTTTGGAATTATTGTCCCATTTGAGGCTCCAATTTGACGTTTTCTTCCTTTCTTGTTGTTGATATTACATATCGACGCTTTAGATATCACAAAAACCATGACTCTCACATCGTATTTGGATAACGGAGTATGCATGTTTCTCTTCGGAAAGAGCGTAAATGCAGCCTTCGAGCCACTGCTTTGTTAAGTTCGCCATTTTGAATAAAAACAAAACTTTCAAACTACAGACGATAATTTTGACTTTTTTAAAACCTTTAAATTTAACTTAAAAATTTAACTTTTTAAATACTTTAAATTTAACTTTTAAAAAAAAATTTTTTTTTTTTTTTTTAAAAAAACATAGTACAATTGTAATTACTTCTTTTGCAGCAAACGAATTTTTATTACCGCTTACCAAAATCGTCTAAAAAATGTGCGAACAGCCTCTGTATTTGCATATTTGAATATTCTGCGCATTATTTACATGGTCTTGCTAGTATTTTTATAAGACTCAGATAAATTAATTGATTGGAACACTTTCAAAATAAAGGTCGATAATGCATATTTCGTAATATTCTACACAACACTATTCATTTTATAAAACCGTTTGCGAAATTGTTTCTCTTCGGTTTAAGGAGAGAAAACGACGAAGAAAAATTGTGTCAAACGAACTCGTTTAGTGTTACCAAAAATAAGGAACTTTCTCCTACAGATGCAAATTCGTAATTAGGCAACCGAAGCAGGATTTACTCAAAATATTCAGAGTGTGAAAAAAGGAAGCGGAATTCAAAGAATGACAAAAATAAGTCTTTGTTTTAAAAGAAAAGTGTGCTTACAAAGTGGTGAGTAATGAACCCAAACAAACACTATTTAAAGCCTATATAACTTTACTCTTTGATTTTTTTTACCATCATCGAGTACTCTGAACTAGAAAAATAGTTCATATTTTTCTTCATAAATAATTCTTTTTTATCTATTGAGGCTTCAAAAATTTTATGAATTGCACATATCACATGAATTTATTGAAGAAGTTCACGCTTCGCTTGAATCAAAGAAATACGGAAGAAAAACACAGTATACAGAGAATTTCCGTTAACAATGAGAACATAAAGAAAAACCTAAACAGCAACTGTAAAAATAATTCTGGGGCTGTTTATTTCTGTGCGTGCTCAAACATACTCTGTTGCATTATAAAACGCTCGAATAAGTACATAAATGAGCTTAAATTAGCATAATTTGATGTCAGGTCTATACCTTTAGTTATGCATTTTTCTCGTCGCATTACGTCATATTACACAACGGTGGATTAATCATTCATTGGGACCGGCAAATTTTAAATTTTCAGATTACATGCCCTTCGACGTAACATAAAATTTTCTTTTTATTTTAAACTATGCCCACCACAGCCTGAGCGATAAAATCGTTGAACATTGATAATCGTAACCAGGATTTCTTAAACTTTTTATCACTGAGATTGTTTCGCAACCTCCATTACTCCGTAATATTTACAAAACTTTTGTGGGACCCCCATAAATATTACGCAAATCCGACACACGCGTGAGTGAAACTGTCAATTTTTTCACTTGTACTTTAATATACTATTGCAGTTTTAGGTCATTAACTTTAATTTCTAATTGTAAGACATAGAACATTGTGAAAATTTTAAATAAGTAACAGACGAAATGACAGCGTCACGTGCAAAGCAAGGAAAATGAACGTTTATATTTTCCCTTAGAAAGTCTCCTTAGAATTTCCAATACACAGTCTCGTGCGCTGGAGATAAAAATGTCTTTTTTTTTTTTTTTTTTTTTTTCCGTTAAGTGTCGCCATGGCTTTCTTTGAAATCGTTCAGTTTCTTAATCAAACACTCATAAATATTTTACAAAATATGAAACCAATAATAAAACAAATTCCACATTTTGGTTTCCAGATACCCATATTGGGGTGGAGACGTACGATATTAAAAACTGGCTGGTTCTAGGTACCTTCGTTTTATCACAATGCGAGAAACATACAGACATTTATGCAGATTCTTCATTATTTAATTTTTTTAAATGTAACACAGGGCAATAGCATTTGGTGGCAACATTTTGAAAAGTGAAACGGGCATTTAAATCTTTCAGCGCAAAATGCCAAAGGAAATTAATAGCCCTTCTGGACTGCCGCCCTTTCGGCTGAAAACAATTTGGCGAAATTCAAGAGATTTATTATAATTGATACAAGTATAATATAAGTAATTATAAAGTAAATAGCATAGGAACCGTAAAAATAATCAAACAATTTATGATAATCTTTGTTATAATTATTGTTGTGAAAATAATCAATCTTTGTCATAAGCAACCACCAACTACGAATATACTCGTAGTTGGAGCTGTCATAAAACATGTTATCGCAAAAATCGATTACGATATAATTCATCTAATTAATAAACCAATTAAAAATTACCTAAATTCAATATATTTCCCATAACTACATGTTATATATTTTTATTTTACGATTAATTAATTGAAATTTGTTGGCTTGGTAGAACCGTTTTTGAAATTGTCGCTCGGCAGCGAACGTGTTAATCTATAACAGTCTAGAAACAACTCGGCTCGAATCTCACTCACATTTAGTTCCAAAATTTGTCAAGTTTTCAACACGGGTGTTGTCTCTTGTCACGCTTAAAATGAGGGATAGTAGAAGCTGTTAATATCCTTATAGGAAAAGTTCTGACAACAGTGAAGTGGGTCAAAAGAGCCGCACCTCAAAACGTACTTTAAGTTAAATGTTCGGATGACTCCTTCCTCTTGTTTGGCTTTCACAGTTGGTCGCTTATCGGTGCTTCTGCACCCTTTGACAACATTAACGGTAGATTTGCTTTGCTCGGTCAGGCAAGTCCAACACAAAGGAAGTTTGTCTTGTAAGCGGGTTACACACACACGCACAAAAAAAAAAAAAAAAAAAAAAAAAAAAAGAAGAAAGAAAGACATGCTTGGCCTCTAAGTAGAATACTGCGGGTAAAAGTAAATGCGACTGTGTGAGTTGATCGTATACGAGTTGATTGCATTTTTTGCTACATGATTTGATCTTCGACTGTATGAGTCGATCATATGTGCTAATATAGAGTCCACTCATCCATACTATACGAGCGGATTGTATGTGAATTGAACGCATATGCGACTGTATGAGTTATCTTCGATCCAGCCCATAAGTTTTTGTATATTTTGACTAATAGCATACCGCTGTTTATTTAATTTTTCTGTACTTCGGAATTGACTTTCCATTTTTTACACCTTAATGTGTCAATATATGCGGACGCGTCGGGAAATTGGAACAGAGAATTGAGACTAAAGTTTTTGTGACATAGTTTATTTAATTCATTAAAAAATTGTCGCGCAAAGTTTCAATTGTCTGTTTCGGCGAAACGCGTAATGGAGTTGGCTTGGTTCGAAATTCATTTAAAAAAAATTTCCCTTGAAAAGCCAAAATGAATTTCGAATTGCGCTAATCAACCATTTTCCCCTTCTTAATTTTAATATATTTTTTGTATTATACCTTGATCAATAAATTAGTATTTTACTGTGTTTTATAATTTACTTTTTATTTAGCATATAGCCTATTATTTTACCTCATTCAATTGATTCGTTTTTTTTTTGTTTGATTGTTTGTTTGTTTTTTTACTGTGTTAAAATTTCCTAATTAGTTTATTATATAGCTTTTTTATTAATTTAATTTGTAAATATTTATATATTTTTTCTCATTTTTCACACTTTTCATAGTAACTAAATAAGCTTATGTTGGAGTTTTCTCGGAGACACAGTTTTTGGTAACTTTTTGGCGAGTTTACTAAAATTGATCTTCTACTTTTCTTAATTTTGCAGCACAATGCGCAACAATTTGACCTAAATTGGTCTTTTTTCGTTTTGCTCTTACAACCTTACTTATATATATATATATCATTTAAGAAAGGAGAACAAATTAAAAAAGACCTTTGTGGTCAAGAATTTTTCGCATTGAGCTGCAAAAGAAAACAGGGTAAAAAGAATATTCTTCATGCTTTTGCTTTATAGCAGATGTGATACTGTGGTTCTGGTGAATAATTTTAACACCAAGTTAAAATAAATTGCAATTAAAAGTGTAAATACAAGATACATGAAATTATCACAAGAATACTTACAAATAAAAAGCGAATTTAAAGCTCGAATCAAATTGAAAGTAAAATGTTGATTAAAGTTAAAACTATCCTAAAACATATGAATAGAAATACGAAAGTTATTTAAGCAAAAATACAAAGAAGCTGTAAATGGTAAATTAGCCTAATTCGAATCTCATTATGGATTCTTCAGGGAAAATGCACAATGGTTTTCGAATCTAGCTACTTCCATATCGCGTTTCGTCAAAGCAGAAGAATCGAGACTGTACACGAAACTTTTTCTCAATCTCTCTGCTTCGTTTCCCAACGCGTCCGCTTGTTAAAAGTAAATGATAAACAAATTAATGGTGTAAGAAAAAACTATAAAAAATAGCCTGGTTAGACAAATGTACAAAATAAAATAAATAGCGAATTGTTATTAGTCAATTAATGCAAGATTTTTAGGGAGAACCTACTAGCTTAAAGAGTTTAAACTTTGTAAAAGAAGGAAAACTTTATATATATATATATATATATATATATATATATATATATATACATATATATATATATATATATATATATATATATATATACATATATATATACACTGAAGTTACAAAAGTCATGGGATACCAATATGCAAATATACAGATGGCAGTAGTATCGCGTAGAAAATGTATAAATGCTAAGTGCTTTGGCAGGGCTTTCATTTGTGTTCAAGTTATTCATGTGAAGAGGCTTTGACGTGATTATGGCCGCACGACGAGAACTAACAAACTTTGAACGCGGAATGGTAGTTAGAACTAGACGCATGGGTCATTCCATTTCGGATATCGTTAGGGAATTCAACATTCTGAGATCCACAGTGTCAAGAGTGTGCCGAGAGTAATTTCAGACATAACATCCCACCATGGACAGCGCAGTGACCGACCACCTTCACTGAACGACCGAGACCAGCGACGTCTGCGTAGAGTTGTCAATGTTCACAGACAAGCAACACTGCGTCAAATAACCGCAGAAATCAATGTGGGACGTACGAGGGACGTGTCCGATAGGATAGTGCGGCGAAATTTATCTTCCTTGGGCTATGCCAGCAGAAGACCGACTCGAGTGCCTTTACTGACAGCACGGCATCGCCTGCAGCGACTCTCGTGGGCTCGTGAACATATCGGTTGGTCCCTAAACGAATGAAAACCCGTGGCTTGGTCAGATGAGTCACGATTTCAGTTGGTAAGAACTGATGGTAGGGTTCGAGTGTGGCGAAGACCCCACGAAGCCAGGGATCCAAGTTGTCACCAAGGCACTGTTCAAGCTGGTGGTGGTTCCATAATGGTCCGGGCTGTTTTTACATGGCACAGACTCGGTCCTCTGGTGCAACTGAACCGACCATTCGTGGACTTCAAATACTCAAACAATGATGGGATTTTTATGGATGACAATGCGCCATGTCACCGGGCCACAATAGTTCGCGATTGGTTAGAAGAACATTCTGGACAATTCCAGCGAATGATCTGGCCACCTAGATCGCCCGACATGAATCCCATCGAACATTTATGGGACATCATCGGGAGGTCAGTTCGTGCCCAAAACCATGCATCGTCAACACTTTCACAATTATGGACGTGTATAGAGGCAGCATGGCTCAATATTCCTGCAGGGGACTTCCAACGACTTGTTGAGTCCATACCACGTCGAGTTGCTGCACTTCGCCAGGCAAAAGTAGGACCGACAAAATATTAGGAAGTATCCCATGACTTTTGTCACTTCAGTGTATATATATATATAAAGAAGAATATATGTTTGTGTGTTTGTTCGCGATACACTGCTCGCTTTCAAATAGTAGAGTTAAAAAATTTATAAATACTCTACTTTCAAATAGTAGAGTTAATAAATTTATATTTATAATAAAAAATTTGTAAGTTTTACAAAATTTATATATATAAATAAGAATATCTGTTTGTGTGTGTGTTTGTTTATGTGTTCACGTTATTAATTTCTGGTCAATTATGATAAATTTTTTGACACATTTAATCGATTAAAACTGAATAGGTAAAATATTGGACGAAACTTGAGCTTCTAGTATTACTATTTGATTAGAAAGACGAAAATCATTAAAATCTGCGTGAAATTGTTGCTGATATAATGAGAGAAAAATTAGTTTATTTTTCTATCGAAATTTTTTATGTGGGTTCCATATCGTATGAAACTGAAAAATGTCTGACTATGAATCGTATTTCTTACATCTTTATTAGAGAAGGATGCCAGCGGCATCGTTCTCTCTGTTGTTAGATACATCTAACTTAACAGGCATCGGGTACTTCTCCTAATATTAGTTAAATATGAATTCATCTTCGATAGTTAAATACTGGAGCACCCTATGAAAGTTTACGTATACAATAGCAAGAGAAAAATTCGAAAGCATGGAAATCAAAATCGTAAACAAATAAAATTAGACGTCATGACTTCAGATAACTAACTATACAATCAAAATCATACGATTTGGAATCTGAAGAGATACGTATGGCCATTTGTACTGAAACTGACAACGATTTTTCGCTAAGGCTTCGATTATTTTGATTATGGCAAAGCATATCAGGATTATCTCGGATGCTTTTGTGGAGAACTTTTTAAATGAAAACAGCCTGTATTCAGATTACATCTGAGGATTAGCACAAAACTGCCATGCAGCTATCCGGTTCGGCGAGATTTGAATCCGGCTCAAACTACAGTAAGGCCCCGCTTAACGCTGTTTCGATTTAGCGCTCTGTTATTTCAACCCGGGGATTCTCCGAAATTGTGCGCAGCGCTAGGTTTCCAAATAACATATCCGAAACAGTGTAGTTGTGTTTCTTGCTTTTTATCATTTGAAACAACATTTGTTGACATTATTGTAAGTTTGTATAATACTATAACGATTAATACAGTGACAAATATAATGATCTTTAGTTTTTATCATGAGTGATAATAAAAAAACAAGAAAAGAAAGCAACCAGAAAAAGCATTTCACTGGAAACTCAAATGCAAGTGATTAGAAGATTAGATTCTGGTGAACGTCAATCTTAAATTAGTGCTGCATTGATTTTGGCAACTTCAACAACAAGGACAATTCTTAAGAATAAAGAAAAAATACTGTCATCGGCAACTGCAACTAGAATTACCCGTTCTAGAAATAAAATTATAGAGGAAATGGAAAAACGACTGTCTATATGGATTGACGACGAAATTGAACGCAATATGCCATTAAGCCAATCTATCATAATGCCTTCTTGACAAAAAGGCAGAAAATTGGAAACCCAGAATAGACTGAATGATCTGACTGAGAATTTTATTTGTTTTTAAAAGTATATGCGTTTATATTGTTTTTATTTTTGTAAGAAATAAATGTTTGATTTTATTTTTATTAAAAAAACATTATTAAATTTAATGCCTAACCATTTTTTATCCGTCTTCCCCTAACCCCATTATTTACATGTTAAGATAGCCTCGCTTAGCGCTGTTTCGCATTACGCTCTACTTCGATGGAACGTATCCCCCGCTTTAAGCGGGGTCTTACTGTACTCTTATTTTGCACTCTTCACCACTCGGCCATCGGTTGGCAGGTTAGACTAAGATAAAAACCAATATAAAAAGATAAAAACCAATATAAGATATAAAACCAATATAAAGTGCATCTCTAAAAGTCTCCATACGCGTGAATGTCATAGATTCGACTTAATAATACTATTATTAAGTAGCAATTACGCATCAAGCAGATGTAACTGTGATAGTTGAAAAACAGAGATTCCAAAGATAATTCAGATTCTAAAGCATAATACTGTCCGCTAGTCATGTAGTGCTTTTAGAATTTATTGTTTGGAAGCAGAGGAAATGAAAAATGAGCAATGCCTTCGCCGGGAATCGAACCACGGAACTCTGGAATACGCGCCCAGCGTACAGACCACCACACCACGAAGGCATGCCAAGAAGGCGGGAGAAATACCTTATAGTCATAGCTACAGTGAAATGATTTGAGAAGTGGTATTAGCTCAGAAAACAAAATGTAAGCTCATTTGCAATGATTTTTATTCCCTTTTTTACACCTTCGTAAAGGAAATATTGTAATCGCAACCAAAATCGGTTACCATATGTACACGAAAATATCCATTTTGACAGCTCTCGGATCCGTTTGAACGATGTTTTTGCGTGACATCTATACGTACGGACATAATAATGGACTCTTTTTCCCAAAACGGATTGTAAAATGGACTTAAAATGGATTCAAAAGAGACTTTTTCGTGACGTATGTATGAATGCATCTCGCATAACTTAGGAACAATAGACTTAGAACGTTGAAATTTTGTATATTGGACTATTATAACATGCAGTTGTGTGCCTCCTTTTTTGATTTCGATCGGCAGCACCAGATGCATATACATGTGTATAACAGTATTACAAATTTTTAATTCAAAAGAAAATTATCCTAATCTTGTTTCCGCAATATGCTACTGAAATTGAATCAGTTATAGATAAAAAGTGAGAAATTTAGAATCAAATCTACAAAGACCCAAAATAAATGAAATTCAAAACCAGTAAAATTTCAAAATTCCCAATTCATATGTAAATAATCAACCAAAAGTCAGAAGAATTAAAGAAATGTCAAATGTAAAAACTATGAAAAGTACTTAAGACTACAATTAAATCTGATTCGACGTTATCAAGAGCATGTAGCTCAGACTCAACTGAACCCGTCTCACGTGGAAAACCACTGCGTTTCTGTTCATCCAAAATTAGCTAGCCATTCTAAAATATTTAATTATAACAGTTCGCCCTCAAATTTTGAACTCTTCCTCGACTCAGAAGCAGTCCGTTGAAGAAATGTACAAAAACGTATCCATTTGTAAAAAGATTTCAATGTCAAATAATGTAAAAAAAATAAATTAGATATTTTTACTAAATTTAACATTGAAATTAAATGTAGTAACATGAAATATACTTAGAAATTAACAGAGAACACTGAAATCAAAACTTGCTCCGTGAACGCAGAGGCAATCCATTTAAGAAATACATATGTTACCGTGAAAGACCGAAATTGGAGAATGTCGACTTTCACCGGAGAATATCAACATTCACCAAATACGTCAGTAAAAGACCGAATATTTCACTACATTCTTGTATATTCGGACCCTCACCGGTGTATGTCGACAATCACAGATATGCTCTGGTGAAAGTCGAAAAGAGAGGTCGTAAAGTGCCATAATAGTTTAAGTTGTTGCAATAAATTAAGATTTGAATCGCATAATTTAGTAAGTTTTTTATGACTGTTATTTTATTTTCTCATTTAGAACGTACTGTATAATTAAGTAAGTTTTTAACTTCTATTATTTTCCTTTCTCATTTTGAATGTATTGTGTGTTTTAGATTCTCACGTTCTTAAGTTCTTATTTCAAGTTTCAAGTGCGTTTATTCGCGACTGAATGACGGAGAAGAAAATATAATACTGTTATATGTTTAACATTCACCATTAGTACAAGGTGAATGTCGACAGTGACCGGTGTAAGTCAGAAATAAGAGTATTTGGAAAATATTTGGGACATACACCAAGAGACTATGTGAATGTTGACATTCACCGGTGAAAGTCGACATTCTCCAGATTTCGGTGTTTCATCGTAACATATATACTATATACCGATTATTACCCGACTTGATGAGCTCAGTTTTCTTGTTCTTATATGCTGGTGTGAATAATTCATTTTTTGCTTTAAAAGTGCGTGAAATATAATGTTCTTATCTTCTGGTTAAGATACTCCTTTAGTTAATATTGTTACGAAATGTATAGGTGCGGTAAGATAGCTTCCCCGCAAAGCAGTTTTAGGGCTGCCATAAAATGGCAAGCGAAGGCACGGTTGCCACATTTGGCGACAAAACTGGGCATGGACGGTTGGAGAACCTTCTGGAACGAATTCTTACCGGAATGTTCTCGAACACAAGCCGAAAGCTATATAAACCCTGCTGGTCCGCAGTCAGTTTTAGTTTTACCTCGTCGAGAGGGCGAGTGTGTGTGCCTCGTCTAGAGTGCGAGTTAGTCAGTATCGAGTTGGTGTCTCGTCTAGCGAGTCAATCTCTGCGCAGTCGATCGAGTTGACAGCCGGACAGCAAGTGCCGAGTGGGTCGTCGAGTTCACCGAAGGAGTCTCTTAGTGTATCGCGGTTAGTGCATCGTCGAGAGAGCGTGTTAAGCTCCAGGAACGACTGAACCGAAAAGTCGGGAGCTGTACTTGTGTATCGTCGAGTGCATCGCGTGGAGAGTCTCGAGAGTACGTGGAGTTCCGAGAACGAGCCAGCAGAGTCGGGAGCTGTACTCCGGAAAGCAGAGTCGGGTGCTTTGCAGGAAGCTGTCTCAACCGTGATAGTCTGATAACCTGAAGGCTGTGTCGCTGATTGTTCCAGCGTGTTTATAGTAGATCATCGACGACTGTAAAAGTGTTATTGGAGCTGTCCTTATTAATATTGGTCCTGATTAAAGTATGTTTGGATACTTCATAAAGATACTTCATTCGTTATTCACTCCAAATCCACACGAACCCCATACGAGTGTGAAGGAAGAAAATAACGTAACAACGTCAGAAGAATAAAAAAACGCAACAATATGCTTGCAATAGTTGTAGAATTATCAACAATTTAAAAGTGGTGCTAGGCCTAACGAGGCCGTCATTTGTTTACATTTGAATTCTTAGTACAACAGTGAATTAAGTCAGTTTCTGCGCCAACTTCAGTGTCTCTTTGGCCAGTGCGACCAAAAGTTAACTTCAATTGAGCACCGAACATTTTGTCTCCTTGCCCGCAGGTCGAATTGCTTATTTTTGCGTGCAAACTCTAAATTTTAAAAGTTTGTTTAAAAAAAAGTGTTTTTAACCGTATTTGGTGTTTTAAGTTTTCCTGTATTTTACAATTTTTAATGAAGATATTTTGAGCATTTAAGTATTTTTGCCTTGCCACGAAGTGAAAACATAATTTATTGAATGAGAAATATATCTGTAATGAAATTCGAGGAAATAAGGATACTTTTCCGTTTTGCCGGCGCAGGCGATAAAGTCGCCAATAATAGTACAACTGGTGCCAAACGGAATATCGTCGCCGGTAACCTTTTATGCTTCATTTTCAAAACAAGTCGCCGCCATTTCTTATCAGATTGATTGATTCTTTCAATACTGGCATACAATTACATAGATTTTTTACCAGATAGTTCAATTTTATGCCTTAAGGCCATTCGCGGTAATTAAATCAATTAGGATGCAAGCATACCGCTCACCCGAAGGCAAAAATATAGAAAAGGCAAAGTCAAGGGCTAAATTCATCCATTCTAACGAGAATGCACTAGCGAAGTAAAGCACTGCGGTTTTACATAATTTCTGAGTAAGCTATTCCTACGAATTGGAATAATTCTTGCATTTAAACTTGTATTCAAAACTAAGATTTAACCTGAAATTAATGTAAATAATTACTGAGAGAATTAGATTTTTGTAGCGTAGCTTACGTGGGATGAGATCATTTGGGGTCACGTGATATGAACCGGCGACTCAGGATGTTGAACCATGAAAGCACAGTAAATTCTTAAATTATTGTCTTTTTACAAATTTATTGTCTTTATTTATTGGCTTTTTACAAAATTTTAAACGCTATTGAAATGTTTATGCCTTGAAAATAAAAGATTCTTAGAACTAACATTTGTTAACATTTTTTATGTACATATGCTATGCTGTCGTCAATGAAGTGTACTTGGCGAGATTTGCGCTGGTGAAACGGAAAAGTTCCGAAATAAGTTTAAATGAAGTGAAGCGAAAATGTGTGTAATTTCATAGGCCGTACAAGGAAGTCATGTGGTATCCACACAAGGTATTCTTTTATAAAATTTTCTGAATGTTTTTCAATCGTATAACTATATAGATATGTAATTTTTTACTTATGTACTTATATTGATTGCACTATTTACTTATTGTATTACTTTTATGCTTTATGTTGTCAGTTATATTTACGTGCATTGCAATACGTTTCTTGCACACTCTGTTCCCAAATCAGTAGCCATTGTACAACCACCTAGCCCCTGAAGACCATGTTTCTCTCCCAACTACTTTAATTCTTCGATAAGCTCTGGATAGTGGAGGAAATAAAATATTAAATTCCAACGTTGTTGGATATAATGATCACAGAAATATGTTTTACTTTATGAGCAGCATGTCAGAGCAGAAGTAAAACTGTTATAGAAATAGCTATATTTAAAAATTTATTAATTATTAAAAATTTATTTATTATTAAATTATAATTAAAAATTTGATTGTTTTAAAAATGGTCATTGGTCATTTAAACTAAAAATGAACTTAATAAAACTAAAATTAAAATATTTAAGGAAATCAATCAAGACAAACATTACATGACTAAATAACAGATATAATTTTTATAATGGTAATATAAACTTCTTCAAATAAATACAGGATGGAAATTAATTAATTTAAAATTCAAATGAGATTTGTTTTAAATATTTTTTGATGAAATCGCATCAAATCGATTATTTTTTCTCATTATATCAGCTACAATGGCACACAACCATTATTGCTGATATCAGCGCTGTTGCCACTCAGAAAAATGAAAAAGGTTTCTCTTGGACACAGGACATTTGTCGAGAGAAGGCAACGAGAAGTTGGTTAATTTACTCATTAGGGCAATTAATATTCGTAATAAGGGATATTGCTTATTTCATAGTAATTTTTTTTAAATATGTAATACATTTTTACTGAATTATTTTTTCTTTTTTTGATAAAGTTGTTCTGCAGAGTAAAATCCTGTGCAGTTTTTAAATTTAATGCTTGGTGTTCCTTTCAGGCATTTTTCCGGTACATTTCAAAGCCATTCGAAGGCTGGCCGAGTAGCGGCTTTTTTATAATATATCAAACCGACCATTTTAATGAGCATTTGTAACTTTGTTGTAACTAAAAAGATATTTTCAACGTTATATGTTAAGTACCTTATGTAGAATATTTTTTTCTATAATTACTATTTTTTGATTTATTTTAGTTCGAAATCTTAGAGTAATCTCATGTTTTCAGATTGCATTTTTGGTTTTTCAGTTAAACTTCTACAGCGTATGTTGCTGAATTCTACAGATGTATGAAGAAGAGAATCAAAGCAATCTTCATTATCTCATATGTACATATAATTAACATTCGTCCATGTCAAGGAATCAAAATCTGGGTAAATAAGATAAAAAAAGATGTGTAAAAGGAAAAAAAAAAAAAAGTGGAATTTTTATGATAAGCAAACTCCGAAGAACACACGTCGAATACGTGAACAGTTATTAAATTTTCTGAAAACGTGACTCAACTCTGCTGCCAAACCTGCGTTAACCGAAAAATGGAGACATGGCTGAATAAGAAATTAGATCCGTAAAAGCACACTTTTACTTTGATTTTGCTATCTCGGGAAGTTGCATAGTCATTAATAATAATGTAATGTGGCGCTTATTCTGTTTAAAAACACACGTGTATAAAACTTCGATTTAAAAATCCCATTTAATATTATAAAATATTGTTCATTATTTTATTATTGTGTTGTAGAGGCATTAGGTTAGTTTGACGTGAAAAATGAGCAGTGCCCCTCCCTAGGACTCAAACCTGGACCTCTCAAACACGCGCCAAATGTGCTACCGTTACATCCCGAAAACATGCAGAAAGAAGGGAGAAAATACCTTATATACAACCCAAAGAACGACTGGGAATTATGGGACCGAATCGTCAAATCCTGGTGATGAAATATCATCATTCACCACCTTTTAGTTCGGGCGCCACTGTAGAGACACTCATACACCTCGGTAGGGGACTCACACACCTTAAAAAGGTTCGAATAGGTGACTGTTGCAAGAATTGGGATAACTTATTTATTTTAAAAGCAATTACGTCCAACTGTTTATCGCTGACTACATAATATAGCTGCTTTCTGAAAGAGTAATCAGAAAGTTTGCGTTGCCACAAATATTTTTATAATTTAATCCGCTTTGTGACAACATTTTTCGTCATGTTTCCTTGCGCGCACAGCTTAAAACGTTTTGTTTCATAATTTAATTAAATATTTAATATATAGCTTTTATAACATTTGGAAACTACTGTGAACCTAAAATTCTAAAGATTTCATGTTAAATTTTTATTTTACTTCGAGTTCAGTTTATAAAATGTATTTTATTAACAAAATTTTTAATGTTTTCGTCCATTAAATTTTTCAGTATTAAAATATTCATCAGATTGTTGGTTCATTTAGAAAGTAGGGCCCATATAAAGAATTCCATCTAATTTCAAATATGTACCATTCGCCATTTTTAAAATATCGTGCGCGAAAAGTGGAAACATGGCGAAATATTTTGTCACAAAGAGGATTAAATTACAAAATTATTTGCGGCAACACAAACTTTCTGGTTACTATTTTCCAAAGCAGCTATATTATGTAGTCAGATGTAAAAAGTTGGAAGTAATTGCTTTTAAAATAAATAAATATCCCAATTCTTGCAACAGTCACACATTCGAACATCTTATGGGTTTTAAGGTGTATGAGTCCCCTTAGTTAAAAAATCTGAAAGAATTCAGATTTTAACGATCGCCCAAAAGGATTTGTTAAGATTTTATTCGCTCTAGGCTAAGCTCGTAGGCAACCAGTCTATTTCCACTTGCTAGCTTTATTATTATTAAGCATCCTTTCCTTCGCACTTACGTCCAACGGCAAAACTTTTTACAGAAGCATAGTAATATATTGTTACGAAATGTACAAGCGCGGTGAGATAGCTTCCCCGCAAAGTAGTTTTAGGGTTGCCATAAAATGGAAAGGGAAGGCAGGGTTACCACATTTGGCGACAAAATTGGCGATATACTATTGACGGTTGGAGAACCTTCTGGAACGAATTCATACCGGTTTAGCCCAGAATTTTCTCGAACACAAGCCGAAAGCTATATAAACCCTGCTGGTCCGCAGTCAGTTAGTGTGTGTGGCTCGTCTAGCGAGCTGATAGTCAGTCATTGAGCGAGTGTCTCGAAGTCTAGCGCCGAGTTGGTCGTCGAGTGCATCGCGAATTAGTGCACCGTCGAGTTAGACTGTGCATCGTCGAGACAGACTTAGACTGTGCTGAGTCGAGAGCTATACTCTTGTGTATCGTCGAGTGCATCGCGTGGAGAGTCTCGAGAGTACGTGGAGTTCCGAGAACGACCAAACGAGTCGGAAACTGTACTCGGGTGCTTTGCGGTGAAGCTGTCTCCACCGTTACTGCCTGACAGTGTGAAGGCTGTGTCGCTGAACGTGTCAGTGTGTTTATAACAGTTCGACGATTGTAAAAGTGATTTTAGAGCTGTCCTGAGAATATTGGTAAATAAAGTGTGTTTCGATACTTCATCAAGTGTCGTCGCTATTCACTCCAAATCTACGAACCCCGTACGAACGTGAAGGAAGAGAATAACGTAACAATATGTTTGGAATTCCTGATGCAGCATTAAGTTTCTTAATAAAATTGCTTGCAAAAATTTTGTCTCTTTATTATGAAAATTTTGCGTGTTTATTAATATCACATTCTTTTTAATATCACATTCTTTATTTATTAAATATTACGTTCTTCGGATTTATGCCATATAAATTTCGATTTAACGGCAAAACCTCAAAATATTTAAAAACAGCATATCTTTAGAAATCCAGACAGATTATTGTCTAGATAAAAGTATTTTATTCCGTAGAGTTTTGCCACTCACTCTCAAATTGTCGAGTTTTTAATCAAAAATTCATTAAAGTTTCCCGAAATATGAAATTCAAAATTCGTGCTTCCAGGTGCCCATGTTCGAGTGGAAGATAACGTTATTCAAAACTGGACGGCCCTAGATACCATAGTTTGTTCACAAAGCGAGGAACATGCATACATACATGCAAACTCTTCGTTATTTAATTTCTTTTAAAATAATACAGGGCGATAGTATTTAGTGGCAAAAATTTGAACTCTACAGATATAATACAGGGCGATAATCTACGTGACTGGGTTTCCAAGCATGAGTCATGAAAGCCGATAAGCGACAGGACAGTTGAAACTACGACTTAATTATTTACGTAAAATGACTTGATTATTTACGTAAAAAAAATGTATCATTTTAATGAAATCTGGCATTTATAGTTGTTGATTTCCCCCATCATAATTGATTGTCCACTTTCATAATCTGATTTAAATGCAGTTCTTTATTTGTTTTTAAGGAAGTTGAAAGGGACAAAGATTAAACAAACAATGCTCTTTATCTTTAAACTTCATTTGTATTATCTAAATTAGATCAAAATGGATCGCTAACTCTTCCTTATTTTTATAGCACCTTTTGCAGCAGCTACTAACGCTTGCTTACTGAATTAATTTTTTTATTTCGGTCACCTACTTTCGGCAACCCTGTTGATATTTCATACTTTATGTTGCAAAATTCAATTCGAACTCGTTTTTCGAGCCCATTAAAATGTTTTGTGAAAGAGATTTGATTTATTTAGCAATCACTTTCGATATCAGTTTTTTTTTTTTTTTTTAATTCAAAGCCATGCGCCTTCGTATTTGATGTTTTGAAATGCTCTATAGAGCATTTCAAAACATCAAATATGATAAAGAATAAAAAATAAAATAGTTTCAGATTATAATCTGAAACTATTTTATTCTTTATTAATGCAGTCAATGCGCTGTTCTTTGCGTGGAAGATTTACGATAATATCTGTAACAAAAGAGTAAACGTAATTGCTTAGTTCGAGGAGAAATAAAGTTGCAATGTGTATCGCTTCTATTCAGAAATTCAGGTAACGTGCATGTGTGGACCCTGGGGAAAAATTCTCTTCCTGTATTTTACCTTAACAATTTAGTGAGTTATTTGATAAGTAATAAAAAACCATATTTATTACAAAAAATTTGAAAGGTTTTAAATTTTAAATAACGTCTAAAGGGGCTTTTTTCAAACGTTTTGTGTGTTACCTTTATTTAAAAAATATCACGTTATATGTACGCAAACCATAAAATTCAGTTCAACAGCAATATCGCAAAATAATTTTTAAATGAGCATAGAGCATATCTTTAGAATTTCTTATGCACAGTCTCGCGCGTTGGAAAGTTTTTTTTTTTTTTTTTTTTTTTTTTTTTTTTAAATAATAAAACAAACTTCAAATTCAAATTAGGGTTTCCACATGTCCATATTCTATGGAAGATTACGATATTCAAATTTTGATGGCTCTAGGTTTCGTTGTTTTATCACAATGCGAGAAACATGCATACATTTATGCAGATTCTTCATTATTTAATTTCTTCAGATATAATACAGGGCGATAATATTTGTTGGCAGCAATTTGAAAAGTGAGCCGTCATTTAGAGGAGTCCGATGCAAAAGGTTTCAAACGCAAAATCCCAAAACGAAATTAATAGTCCTTCAGGGCAAATTCCACGGGAAGATCTGCTACTCTACCCCTCTCCCCGCCCCCGAAAGAAAAGTTCTTGGTAATGTGATGATTACATAAGTGGAAAAAAAAAAGTATCTTGGGTATATGACATTTACATTATTTTACATTTCACATTTCCACTTTCGTCCATTTTTTTTCCATGTTGGTACTTTTCGAAGAAAGTGACACCACCTTTGATAAAGCACAGCCCAATATTGCATGTATTGCACATGTATCGGGATCCGTATCAGATTCACTATCTAAAGGCAATTCGTGTAGCACTTCAGTGCCTCAGAGATGGTCAGCTCTCTCCGATCCATCTGCTCACGATGAGTTATGAGACTTAACTAACTCTTTTGGCGCGTTAACGCCACCTATAGGATCTCACTTCATAACAGGCGGTCTTACCACTGTTGCACCATTATGAGTTGTCGTAAGTGATGTAGCATAAGACCACAGTAACGATAATCAATGTATCTAGTTTCACAAATATTAACATGCTTGCATTTATAGGAGATTTTCGATATCTATTGCGGTTTATTTATAATACAAAAGTCGTTCCTTATTCTGACGTAATATTTGGTTCTCTGTTCCCCTCGTATTTTGCAGTCGAAATCTGAATAATGCTATTTATTCATTAAAATGAAATCTGAACCATTGCGAAATGCCATGAATTTATTAGGATTCAAACTTACAAACTCTTAATAAAAGAGGAAAGATTTAAAATAAAAATCCGCGTACATATTTGTAAACATATTCCTTTTTTACGACTAACAACAGTGAACTAAATTTGATAAAACCGATAGAATTTCGCTTATACAACTTGCACCTAAGGTGATAAGAGTAAACACCTAAGGTGATAAGACAAAATGAGTTATATACTTGCATCTGATTTCTGCTCCATCATCAATTCATCCCCCCACATCGCTGTATGCCATGTAACATTATATCATCGATTCTTATCGCTCAGTCGCCGGTGATGAAGTAGAAAGTAATGCAAATGTATTTAAGAAGCAAACGGCAAATGCTGAATTTTGATTCGTACAAACATTTACTTGTTTAAAAATCGTTTTGTTGCGGATATAATATTTCATTAATGAAGACAGATTCGTCTGATTCGAACCGTTAATCGAGATCTAATTTATCTCATTTTAATTAGCTTTTTATTTATTTGACTCCAAATGATGGGTGCAAATTTAATATATATTTTGAGTTAAGAATTATATAACTATTATATTTATTTCAAACTTCTACATGAAAACAAATAGGAAATGTTAAATACGGGCAGCTCTAAAATGTCATTTTTGATCAAAGCTGATGAAATTTAAAAAAATCTGATGTGTACACCACATGACTTCCTTGTACGGAATATTAAATTATACGCATTTTTTCTTGCATTTCATTTAAACTTATTAAATTGAATTAAATCTACTTCGCCGACAGCGCATAAACCACAATAGAATAAATGCATTCTTTAAAATTCACACTATTTGTTTACCATAGCGACACTCTGGCGCTAGGTTCACTTAACAGCGTTATATTTCGTTCATATGAATAACTCAGAATGCACAAAATTTATATCATTTGAAGAATTATCTAATCTTTACCACATGTTCTATTCAAATATTCTAATATATCTAGAACGATGTCAAAAAAAAAAAAAATTAAGCAAACAAAAACAAAAAAAGAAACAGTTTTTCACAGACTATTGAGTATTTCTCATTCAATTAATTCAGTTCTCACTTCGCGAGAAGGCAAAAATGCATAAAAACTCAAAATATCTATATTAAAAATTACGAAGTAAATCTTAAACACTTATTTCCTCCAAAAAATTTCAGAAAGGATTAAGCACGATTTAATAGGGAATAATAAATGAAGGCGTTATCTTTGTTGTTGCGAAGCTAGGTTTCTCTAGATTGGCAACAAATCCACTAGTCTGCTGTTTGAAATGTAAACAATCAATGGTCGCCATCAAAAAAAATGCTTAGCAGCACTTAAATAACTTTAAAATTGTTGATAATTCTAAAAATATTGCATACAGATTTACTAGAGGCATAAAAACCTTAACCGGAAGATAAGAACAACATAATTCAATCATTTTTAAAGCAAAAAATGTACAATTTACAAACATATAAGAGTAAAGAAACTGAGATCACTGAGCCAGATAACACAGTCGATATATAAATAAATATATTTATATACGTTTGGCGCGGCCGATTGCAACCAAAATACGAAGTGCACATCTACATGTTATAGCAGTCCTATATACAAAATTTGAACGTTCTGAGGCTACTCGTTTTTGAGTTATGCGAGATACGTACGTACGCAAGTACGTACATACGTTCGTACAGACGCCACGAAAAATTCTCTTCAGAATTCATTTTAAAGCAGTTTTATAATTTTTTTGGAGGAAACGAGTCTTTTATTCTGTCCTTACGTACAGATATCACGCAAAAACATCGTTAAATTGCATTCGATAGCGGTCAAAATGGATATTTTCGTTGAAATATGCTGCCTGAAATTTTTCGCGATTACAATACTTCCTTGTACGAAGTAAAAAGAAAGTAAAAAAGGCTGATTAATCAATCCGTCAGGCGCTAAGCGAAATAGCTTTAAGCGGGTACAATAAAACAATAGGAATAATTAATCATTCTTGCGCCTAAATTACCATCAAACAAAGTATGTTTAGCGTGTTCATTCTGAGCAGCCATAAGTCTTCGTAATGAACTTCATAACCTTTTTTTTACACTTAGACTGGATCAAGGTAAATAATCTAAATAATTGAGAACGAATTGAGAGTATTTATTTCTTTTTTTTCTCCCAGCAAGAAAGGACCTCATGTATTCTTTAAAGAGTGAGACCCACCAGCGGCCGAGCGGTAAAGTCGCTGAACACTGGTAGTTCGGTCCGAGGTTCGAATCCCGCGAACGGGCTGGCTGCATGGGCGTTTTCGTGGTTTTCCCCATGTGTAACGTGTATACGAGCCAGTTTCCCTTAGAAAGTCCTCCACGAAGGCATCCCTCCCCTTAGGCAGATAGCCCCCGAGGCTTTGCCATAATCACACACACACACACACTTTAAAGAGTGAACTACTGTTTGTATTGAAATTCTCGGATAAAAAGTTTCGTTTATTTGATTAAGACAAAGCAAAAGGGGCTGTCTGCCTAAAGAAATATATTCTTTCATGTAGGTAAAGTCACTGAACACTGGTAGTTCTGTCCGAGGCTCGAATCCCACGAACGAACTGGCTGCATGGGAGTTTTCGTGGTTTTCCCCATGTGTAACTTGTGTACTAGCCTGTTTCCTTAGAAAGTCCTCCTCAAAGGCATCCCTCCCTTTAGGCAGATAGCCCTAGTGTGCTTTGCCGTAATCTCAATAAACCACACCAAACCTTTCATGGAGGTCTTTCTAAGAAAAGCTGGTTCATATCCACACATGGAGACAACTACGATGCCGGATTCGAAACCCGATGGAACTACCAGTGTTCGGCGACTTTACTGCTGTGCCGCTTGTGGACTGGGAGAAGAAGGAATTTCAACATTGGTACAACGTTTAATAGGGTTTGCTTCGGTTTGGTTTATGTGATTACGGCAAAGCACGGGGGCTATCTGTCTAAGGGAAGCGATACCTTCGTGAAGGACTTTCTAAGAAAGCTGGCTTGTATACATGTTACACATGGGGAAAACCACGAAAACTCCCATGCAGCCAACCCGTTCGCAGGATTCGAACCTCGGACCGGACTATCAGGTGTTCAGCGACTTTACTGCTGGTGGGCATCGACGTTTTACTCATCGACGTTAATAAATTTTACTGATAAAATATATTAGTCCGAAAAACTAAGCTACTTAAAATGAAGAGTGCTTAAATATTTTTTTTTTTTTTTTCAAAATACCCGTTTTGTATCATGAATATCTCCAAAGTTGTTTTTCCAATATGATAGCTACTTTTTCTTACGTTTTTTGATACTATTGTCAGATTTATAACAAATTAATCACTATGGATTGGAAACATAAAAATTTCTGACAGGGTAAGAGAAATCGCTGTAACTGATTGATCACTAGCGTGAAGCGGAAAATAATACCTAGGTAGGAATCCCAATATTAGAATCTCCGTAGAGATTGGATTTATCAGATTATTGCAAAGCACGCCAAGCACAACTGCCAGCGGAAAGGATACCTTCGTAGAAGACTTTTTATGCGAAACTGATTCTATACACGTCGCACCTGAAGAGGAAACAAAAACGCCCACGCTAGGTATAGAAAGAGCTGACTTTGCATAAAAATATTTGTCTTCAATAACAAAAGTTTTAAACCAAGTCATGATTGCATCTACTTCGCATCCTTAGTTTACATTTTCTACAGTAAAGGAAATATTAAATCGGTTATATGACTGCTAACACTTTTATGTACAAATTTCGTCACCGTCCATTTACCCCGAATCAAAAAGTTTAATACATATATGTTGTGTGTCCATATATAGTCTCCACACAACCTTTGTTTTCACAACCGTTGGTCATACGCATACACTACCACCTACAAAAATGTATTAAATGGCGCAAGTATTCATGTTTGGGCATTTTAAAATTAAACAAAAAAATATAATAATAATAATAAAGAACATCAAGAAAATTACGCCCAGAGGGGCGTTTTTGAACATTTTTTGTGTTACCTTTATTTATTAAATATCATGTTCTTCGCACATAAACCATAAAATTCAGTTCAAGCGTAACTTTCGAATTTCCGATACACAGTTCCGCGCGCTGGAGATAAAAATCTTTTTTCTGTACAACGTTGCCATGGCTCGCTTTGAAATCCTCGAGTTTGTTAATTAAAAATTCGTTAAAGTTTTACAAAATAGGAAATCGATAATAAAACAAATTCCAAATTTCGGCTTCCAGAAGCCCATATTTGCAGCAGGATTACGTTATTCAAAATTAGATGGCTCTAGGTACTGTTGTTTTATCACAATGCGAGAAATATACATATATTTATGCAGATTCTTCATTATTTAATTTCTTCAAATATAATACAGGGCGATAATATCGGGTGGCAACAGTTTGAAAAGTGAAACCAAGGAGGCTATTCTAACCTCCTTGAGTGAAACAGACATTCAGAGTCACGAAGTATAAAGAAGGAAGGGAAACTGGTATTACCACTTTTCCCAAAAATGGTCCACTTATTGTCGCCTTATTTATAGAGGGCGCTGCAATCACCAGCGGTCCGTCTTTTCGTAGTATTTTGCATAGACAGTATAGCGAAAATACTAATTTGATATCAGTTTTCATTATGAATAAGTCAAATAATGGAAACTGTTTCGTCCCTGGATGCAACAGTGGTTATGGAACTGTTACACTGAAAAATAAAAGCTTGGGAATCAAGAAACCAAATAGAGTTCCAAAAGTGAGCAACATTTATATTATGCCTGATCATACATACGAATTTATATAACTTTTCAAAACGTCTGGATTGTTAGTAAATAAGAGACTATTTACTGTATGCTTATAAAAAAAATAATAAATTGGAAATTAGTTAAATATTGCACATAACTTATGTGCATTTGCATTTCGTCCATGAAAGTATGAATGGTTAGATTTTAAAGTTAAATAAATTTCTAAAATTATACAAGAATGATAGAGTATTTGCTCTTCTATTTTATTTACAGAAAGGAAGATAAACTCATTCCCCCCTTTTTTTCAGTTTGAAGCAGGTTTTTATAATAAATGGAAAGAGAAGACAATGCTGCATGATTGAGCGAAAACATAACAGCAGATAAGTGTACTGAAAAATGGATTTCTGTGAGATAAATTTAGTATATTAAATAAGTTATGAATGTGAAATTATGCCATCTGATCACATGAATGAATGGCTATTAAAAATTAAGATTTAAATCTTGTTACACTGCAGAGTGAGAGCCATTATGCACAAAGATTTTAAATTTGTAGAACTATTCAAGTGTTACATGCTGCAGTTAAATTTTAATTTGAAATTACAATTTTCAAATTAAATTTGCATCAAAGTAATGTATAAAAAAATTACATGCGACAAGTATATTTTTATTTTGTACGTAACTGAATTCTAATATTTATATATACTTGTTGAAATATATTTTACAGGATCCTGTGCTGCTAGAAAAATGGAGACATGGAATTTCTCAGGCCGACTGAATACTTTCGGAGAAGGATGTTGTAACAATTTTCCGAGACAAAGTTGTCCAATGGCACGGTATTCAAATTAGAAATGGTCACCCTAGACTCCAGAAAGAAGCAATACCTTCAGTTTTTCCAAATCTGCCATCGTATTTATCTAAACCATCATGTAAAAGAAAAGCACCAGCTGCAAGAAATGTGTGTGGGGTTGCTTCCTTGGTTGCAGCACTTGGCTGAAGGTAGCAGGGACAAAAGGCAACGAGGAGGCTGACATGCTAGCCAAAGAAGCAGCTAGGGGTCAAAATGCACAAAATTTATCAGTACCATGGCCTGGCTCGCACCTTAAAAAAATCATAACCAATAAATCCAAAGCTTAATGGCAGAACTGGTGGGACAACGCCGAACAAGAAAGAAGGACTTATCAGTTGTTCCCCAAAGTAGGCACAGCTCCCAGTTTAATAACTATAAAAATAACGCGGTTCTTATCAGGGCATACCCTTTTCCCACGTACTTCTATGCAAGGAAACTAGCAACTTCAGATGAATGTGCATGTGGGAGAAAGAGGCAGTCCCAAGCATTATATATTCAAATGCCCCCTTACAGCTGAACATCATCTAAAAGTCCCGAATTCAGAGAGTGAAGTGACTCCCTTTATTAGATACGCTACCAAGAGAGGCACTGAGCTATGCACATCATCACAACCTAGAATAATATAACAAAGCTATTACTTAAAACATAGTATGCAAGCAGACCTGCAGCTGCCCTCCATAGCATGTATGTGCGAAAGGCACCAACTGTAAAAACACCAATGTATATTTAAGGGAAAAAGAAAGGCACTGCCCGCGGTCTTTCTTTCTTTTCACCATCGACGGAACAGCTGGCCCACTGGGTTAGGTACTTTTCAGCCTGTTGGATCCCGTGGATGGAATTAAAAAAATACATGAATAAATATAAATAAAGAACTTAGTACTGTGTCCTCCGGGAATGGGCCACGAAACGAGGAACATTGAAGTAAGAACCAGAACATGGAAAGAAGGTGCATGGAGCGATTAGTCTGCTGAGACTAAGCGGAACACTTTTCACTATTGTCGTACATGTTAGGCATACAGTTATATTAAAGATGGGCTATAAAAATCAGGTACAGATGTAAAGATAACCAAATACATTACAAATTGTGGAATACATTAAATGTGTTCTGGATTAGTCATAATATTAAATATAATTAAAAACAGCAAAACAAACAAAACAAAACACAAGACATTATGTAAATTAATATATGTACAGAGCAGGCTGCTGACGGCATGGTGTCCAAGGAAAGAAGTCACTCCAGGTTGTCAGCAATGCTTTAACAATGGTAGTGCAGTCTCTAATGCGGCTGAGCGTATATTTATTCTTAATTGTGTTCTTGAACCATGCTGGCATATTGATTGCAGTTGGTCTTTTCAAATGTGAATTCCCTGTTTGCGAGCAGTCAAACAGATAGTGATCTGGGTCACCAGTATTGCCACAAATACATTGGTGACTGTCTCTTAGGCGAAATGTGTGAAGATAGGTCATATATGGGTCTTGCCCTGTCAGATACTGTGTGAGGTGCGAAGAACTGCTATTTAAATTGTGGTTAATTTTTGGTTGGAAATCATACAGTCTTCTGCCTGTGGTGCTTGTCTCCCAGTAGTTTTGCCACTGTTTCATTAGTTCACATTTGAGAGTAGTTTTTAGATACGAATGCAGAAGGGGCACACCAATGCTACTCACGTGGGGCTCATTGGCTGCGCCCTTCGCAATCATATCCGCTGCTTCATTTCCTTTAATCCCTGTATGGGCCGGAAACCATTGTAGCTGGAGCCTCAGACTTGCAGGAATCGAAATTAATAGTTTTTGTATGTCTCTGACAATGGGATGTCTACTGCGGCCGCCTACTGCTCGCGATCTGGTAAAATACAAAGCATTGCAAGCAACGCCTGGCAGAATCCCCTGTAAGTCCTGTGGGGTGTAATTTATCTGGATATCTAGTGTGGCTGGACAATACCCACATTGCCAATGGTTAAACAATGAGTGTCCACCGCATTTCTCCATATCCATATTGCTGCTTCTAAAGTCTGTTGACTGAAAGTCTGCAGAAGATTTCCAAACCACATTTGTTTGAGGATGGTAAATTCTGTAGTTGTATTTATTGTATGTGCTCGATGGACTACTAATTACATGTGTGAGAAAAGCATTATAATTGATAAAGGTATGACTAAGTTTTGTTTTGACATTTTTATAATTTCAGTATTGCACATCAAATTGCATTTGGTACTACTGTGCAACACATTCATTGCTTTTTTTTACTAATTTATTCTTCACTTACTCAACAACATTCTGCCCAACATATACAAGTGTATAAAAGTGTTTTATTTCAAAATTTCATGGTATGATGTGGTTATAGCGGTTTGTAACGTATCTTCATCCCGTATGTGATATATCTAATTAAGTTTAACCGGGGATGTACAAAAACTGTATTTTGCCTTATCATCGAAATACTTCATTTACAATTCTCTACTGTGTACTTACAATATGATATATTAGAAAATGTTATATACCATATTTATATCATGCACTTATATGTATTTTGCATAAAAAGTTGTTTACATTAAGACTGAGTTTATATGAATATATTTTTCATGATGAATTATGGAATATTAAAATAAATGGTTCCTTGTTCTAATATTAGAAATTTTGTTTTCTATATGGCGTGGTTTGCTAATACTTAACGAATAAATAGTTCCACTTACAATGTAATTTGTAATCTATGTAATATGTATTTCAGACTGTTAGTTCCATCATGATCGTCATGATTTTATATGAGGCTGGTACCGTGATACTGGAATTTTTATTTATCCACATATTAATTTTTCCTCCTTCCCCCTGAAATGTAGTGAATATCAGATGAGGTTACATTAAATTTATGTCCTTGGAATTATTGTCATATTATATCATTAGACTGCAATGCTCATTTAAAACACAAATTCACTTTAGATCCAGGTGAATCAGCGATTACCAACATTTTCAAAAATCCTTTCTTGCTCAATTCAGCAAAAGTACATAATTTCTTCATAAATGTTTCAATCAGCTTCTTATGTTTGTTTTGAATAAATGAAATAATGCTGAACTAGTTGTTGTCCCACTAGCACTAAAATCCTGTGAAAATGAGAAATTTCTCATATATTCCATCTTGGAGTTCAGAAAAGGTACGAAATCTTATCGAAAGATTCTTTTGGAAGGGTATGTATAATGGCACAAAGAATTTTGTCCTCCCGTATCATTTATGTAACAAATACAAATCTTTCACTCCTAAACAGGCTCCATTTAAAGTTATCAGAATATCTGAATATCCAAATGACTTTATTTCCATGTATATTGGTGGTCCTGTATATTGTGGACATGATCTCCCTATTCTAGATCATTTTTCTAAACATCTTGTTGTAAGGATCTTAAGTTTTACTAACGTTTATTTTATTTTAAATCTTTACTATCACTTCTTATTTTCTACTTCCGGCCAGAATTAAAAGCTTTAACTTATTTATGCAAATTTGTCTTGCGAACGCCAAGTACTTAAGTTGTGGCTTTTTGCCAAGCAAGAGAGAGAGGAAGGAGTTAGTAGAAGCAGGCCGCTTGCCTTAGCAGTTTTACTCGGTTGCTGGTTGCCTTATCAGGTTCAATGTTTCTTCTAACCTTCTTCGGAAACATACAATGACCTGACTAGGAACAGAGAGCTTACTAAAGCTATGTTCACTAATTGTAGTAAGTAGACAGGATACAGACGAAGGGTATACAAGACCCTTTATTTTTCTTTATATACAATGACTTCCGTACTTCGGAATACAATGACCCTCCACTCGGGGTCTAACGTAAAAGGTATAAAAATAAAACTAAACTCTAATTTAACTTTAGAATAAGATTGGCCTTATAATAACAGGAAGCGTATGTAGCACAGAGACTGTGAACACTACAATACGTTTAATTTATCAAGAGGATTAAAACCTCTGGCCTGGAAGGCAAATAGCAACCGCGTAACTTCTAAGGTAAGCGGCCTGCTTCGAACTCACTGCTTCCTCTCTTCTGCTTGGCAAAAAGGCCACACTTAAATACTTGGCGTTCGCCAGACAACTTTGCATAAACTCCTTCACGCTTATAATTCTGGCCGGAAGTAGAAAATAAGAAGTGATAGTAAAGATTTAAAATAAAATAAACGTTAGTAAAACTTAAGATCCTTACATACTTCCCGCCAGAGTTAATTAGTTTGAAACTGAGGTCTAAAACGACCTTGTTGAAAACTTTTAACTCTAAAAACTAACGCGAGGCCAACCTTTTACAATCATAACTTAGCTAGAAACTAGAAAATTTAAAAGAAAGAAATTTGTTACAATAGTAGCTCCCGGGATATACAACAATCTTTTTTTTTCTTTTTCATCTGTACTGCATCTAAACAGGAGCTTTATTCAATTCTGGTTCCTTCCAGAGATCTGGAAGGAAAACTAGTTTAATGAAATGTTACACAATGACATTGCAAATAACATATAGAATATACTTTTCTTAACATTCTTATTTCATTCATGACTATTTTAATTATCTCTCCCCGTGCTCTCTGACATGTGTTGTAAAAGAACACCAACCACGAATGTGTTTCTGTCTACGTGTGCCACACTTCCTCCTACAATCAAAACACTAACGTGTTAAAATTCAACATACGAGACCTCTTAACACACCCTAATTTCAACTCTAGACCCTGAGGTACTATTCTGAAAGTGGCTAACTCTAAAGTGTAGCGTCAGAGAGCCTAACTACATCATTCAACCTTTAACATATATTCGTCATGATTTAATCTTTACAGTCACACGAATAACAAATTTTTAACATTACTTTCACTTTTACCATATCACGGTATTTCTTAACATTCAAAATAACAGTTCACATGTATACAAGAACATATCAAGATGCCGTTAATTTTACACATTTGAAAACACATTAGTAGTACATTGTTAACTTCTATTCTTTTCAAAGCAAGTGCCAATTCTTTCTACATTGAAATAATACTACATTTCAAAAAGTCTTTCAGACTAAAACTTCTTTCTTGCTAGAATGTTTTAAATAAAATTTATACAATAACTTTTTACAATATTTAAGTCTTTACACAACGCTATTATACATCAACTTTAGTTTTACGCGCGAGTAATTGAAAAACATAATAAGAAAATCGGTCACAACTCATTTCTCGCCCTTTTGGCGATAAAGGTAGACCTCGCATGAGGTAAAACTTCTTGAAATCTGCCACTTGCAGTAAGAATGAAAGATTAACTTAAGTTTGTAAAGTAACATAAAATTTTACTTATCTTTGTAATATTCAGACATCCTTTTCTGGGCCCAGTCTTTAAAGGTGCTGCAGACCGTAGCTTGGTTGATCCTCCTTCTTGTACGGGCTCGCCCTTCAGTGCTTTCCTCTGGAAGCTTCCGTTTTTCACCACTACGGCCACCCTTGAACATCTTCCTTCTGTCCTCTGCTTGTGGTCTTGGCCGTTTGAAGGCAGCTGGTCTTGGTGGAACCGGGAAACTTCTGTCGTGATCCTGCTTGGACCTCGTTGTTGGCCGTTCAAATTTTTCTTGTACTTTTTCCTCCGCCGCTGATGGCCCTTCCGCAGTTCGGCGACTTTTGCTGCGGAGAGTTCTGTCGGATGAGTCAATCTTCCGTTTCACAGCCGGGTTATAGTTGCCGTCCTTTCTCCCGGTCTTTTCCACATACGTCGTCCTTCTCCCTTCTTCATTCTGGGGGTGTTCGTGAACTCTGTTTTTTGGACGGTGGAACGGCTTCTTTTTCTTTGTACCTTCAATTTTTCCGCGGGGCAATTTTCTTTTCACTTGCTTCTGTCTCTCATTGGCTTGCCCTTGTACTTGTCGTTTTCCCACCTCTGGAACTTGTACCTGCGGTGTCTGCCGTACCGGATCCTGCAAAAGATCTGAAAAGATTTGCATTTTATTACGGTCACAGAATGGTTTTATCTGGTCAATGTTTGCGGAACAGGTTTCACCATTTCTTGCCTTTAATACTACAACAGCGTGAGTTATTTTTTCTATAACATATGGTCCTTCAAAGCGTGGAAAAAATTTGGCAGTTTTATCTTCTGGTGCTGAAGAAAGTGAATGCTTAATTTTTAGTACTTCATCCCCTACTTTATAAGTTACTCCCCGTCGTTTCAGATCATAGTATAACTTCTGTTTTCTTTGTGCTACTTCCGTATTCTTTTTTGCTTCTTTTATTAGTTTTTCTATATCACCCATTTTAAATTCTGGGGCTCTTTGTTGCACATAAAATAGTTTATCTAACGGTGTTATAACCTTTCTGCCTAGAAATAACTCAGCAGGAGTTTTGCCCGTTGTATCATGTTTTGCGGTCCTAAGGGCGAAAGCAAATTCATTGACATAGTTATCCCAGCTTTTATGAAAATTTTTAACATAACTACGGATAATTTTCACTATATTTCTGTTGACCCGTTCCGCTATATTTGATTGCGGCCGATACGGGACCATTTTTAAATGACGTATGCCCAGTTTTTGACACATGTCTTCAAATATATTACTTACAAATTGAGGACCATTATCCGATATAACTTTTAGGGGCGCCCCGTATTTTAAAATATATTTATTTAAAATAGAATCAGTAACTAATTTCGCGGAGGCTCGTTTTAAGGGAACAATTTCGGTCCATTTACTAAAATGATCAACCATAACAAGGAGATAGCGATTTTTATTTAACTGACTTTTTGGGAAAGGGCCCAATAAATCGATGCCGATTATTTCATTTGGAAATTCGGATTTAATACTATTTAGAAACCCGGCCGGGCGGAAATTAATATAATTAACGGCTTGACATGTTGGGCAGGACTGGACATACGCCCTTGTTAACTTTTGCAGTTCAGGAAAGTAGACTGCCTCGCGTACGCGTTGAGTAGTTTTTCGAATACCAGCATGAGAAGCTAAAGGGCTGTCATGGAGCTCTTGCAGGATATTTAATCTAAGACTAGCTGGGATTACAGGTCGAAATTCGTTGTTGGAATTCGTAGTTTTTGTGTAGAATAATAGACCATCTATTAGTTCGTAATGGGCCGCCCTATTTCTTATCGCCACAATATCTTGGTGGCTAAAATTTTCAGGATCCTTCAAATACTCATAAATACTTCCAAACTCAGGATCCTTACCCAGTTCGGTTATTACAGATTCTCGGGAATTTATTGTACACGCTGTCAGCATTGCAACTTTTACGGTATTACCCTGTTCGTCTAATTTAATTCGTGATAGGGCATCTGCTACGATATTTTCCTTTCCGGGGGTATGCTTGATTACCAGATTATATTCTTGCAGCTTGAGTGCCGATCTTATTAACCTTGGGGATAAATTTTTCCCTGAGTACAATCTAGTTACCGCCGCATGATCAGAATATACTGTTATCGGCGCCTTTCCAAAATAGACTCGGAACTTTTGCACTGCTAACAGAACTGCAAGTGCCTCTCTCTCGGTCGCGGAATAGTTTCTTTGTGTTTGATTTAAAGTTCGGCTAAAAAATGCCACGGGCTGCTGATTTTGCGAAAGTACCGCTCCTACCGCATAATCCGAAGCATCTGCTGAAATTTCTAAATTTTCATCCTTTTCAGGAAATTTCAACACAGGGGCTTGCGTTAATGCTTGTTTTAATTTTTCGAAAGCACTATTGGCTTCGGCAGTCCACGAGAATCTTGCCTTTTTCCTTTTTAATTTTAACAATGGCTCAGCGATAGCCGCAAAATCTTTTATAAAGGATCTATAATATGAACAAAGTCCTAGAAAAGAAGAGAGCTTCTTTGCCGTGTTTGGAGTCGGATACTTTTGTACAGCGATTATTTTTGATTCATCTGTCTCGATCCCTTTTTGCGATATTTTGTAACCTAAATATTTTAATTCAGGGGCTGCAAATTTGCATTTTTCGACATTAACTTTTAGACCGGCCTCATTTAATAAAGAAAACACCTGTCTTAAATCCTGTACATGTTGGTCTAGATTATCACTAGTAATAATGATATCGTCTAAATAGATAAATGTGGACTTTCCGAGAACAGGTCTTAACACAATGTCCATGCATCGCTGAAATGTTGCTGGGGCGCCTGAAAGGTCAAACGGCATTCGCAAAAATGCATAAGTGCCAGACTTGGTTATAAAAGCAGTCTTAGGCACGTCCTCAGGCCTGATCCCTATTTGAAAATAACCATTCGTTAAGTCTAAAGTCGTCATAAATTTGGTTGATTTTATGTACCTTAAAATTTCTTCTATGATCGGTAACGGATATACCGGATATTTCGTTATGGAAGTTAATTTACGGTAATCAATAGCGAATCTCCACCTTTTTGGATGCTCCAAAGGATAATCATTATTTTTCTTACATAAAACCACCGGACTAGCATAACTACTTGAGATAGGCGTTATGATCTTTTTACGTAGCATATCGGTAATATGCCATTCTATAATTTTTTCCTTATTCTTATCATACCGGTATGGTTTTTGACGAACCGGCAATGCATCTCCGGTGTCAATACTATGGTTAGTAACCTGAGTAAATCCTGGAATATCACTAAATAAGGAAGCAAATTCACTTACCACTTGTCGGATTCTATCTTGCTCGTCATTAGGCAGGTGGTCAAGATTTAACCTTGGCGGTTCAACCTTTTCTACACGCACTGGTTTCATCGTCAGCTTAAGGGACGCTGCATTAAAATCCAGTGTAGCTTGTGCGTCTGAAAGAAAGTCTATTCCTAGGATTAAATTTGCTTGCAAATTCTTTACTATAAAAAACATCACCTTTACTTGTTCGTCTTTGATACGGATGTACAAAGGTACTTTACCTACGCACTTACATTGTTCTCCTTGCGCCGCTAATACTGTTGTATTATCCGCATTATATATGCGGTATTTGCGAAAATACTTTCTAAAAAAGACTTCTGCCACACAGGAACACTGCGCGCCGGTATCCAGGAGTGCGGTGGCCGGGATATTATTTACCAAGACTTCAATCTTCGGAAGAGTTAAATTTTTCACCATTACTGTATTTAACTTGTAGGAAGAGGGGTTTTCGTGGCCTTCGGATTTCCGCACCCTCTCGTCAGCAGAAATCCGTTTTAGTTTAAATTATTTTTCCTTTCGGTGCTTTCCTTCTTTCTCCACTGGCCTTGAGACTTTTTTCCTGGGTTGCTATTGAACTGTCGACGTTCGCCGGCTGTTTTTGAGTGCTCGGGTTTCCTTGCCCACTGATTCGCTTTTTCTCCGTAGCCATGTGCTTGAGTTTGCTGTAGTCTTGGCGTACCAAATTGGTTTCGCTGTTGATATTGGCGTCTTCTTTCGACGTCCGCCGTTCTTCTACTTTCAAACTGCATTGCTAGCTCAAATAACTTTTCCAGTGTAGTCGGATTTCGTAATTCAATAAAGTCTTGCACTTGGGGTAGTAACCTCGGCAAAATCACTTGAATTATTTCAGGATCCGGACGGTTTCCATACAAGAGCTTGAAAACGTGAATTTTTCTTAAAATAAAGCTCGAGAGGTTTTCCATTCTTTGTTGATATATACTGAAAAGTTCTGTTTCTAATTTCGCACGATCCCTTACAACAGGGAAGGCTTTTAGTAGGGCAGTCTTGAAATTTTCGTAAGTATAGGTGGGACTTCCTGCTTGACCCAAGAGACTTCTGCCGATACATTTGAACCAGTTAAGCGCTTGGCCCCTCAAAGCGCTGGTAGCTAAGGTAACTTTTTGAAACTCGTGCACGGGGTAGAGCATGAAGTGGTCATCCAATTTTTCCAAAAAAACTGGTTACCTGTGAGTTTCCATTAAACGTTGCTTCTGGTTTCATCGAAGCGCGTATGGTCTGGACGATGTACCCAAATCCTTCCAGAGCGGCAGCTGGCATTTCTGGATTCTGAGCCGTTTCTGCAGGCAGCACAGGTTCTTCTTGAAATTCGGCCATGGTTATTCTTCGTCGGGCGCCACTATCAGGTTCAATGTTTCTTCTAACCTTCTTCGGAAACATACAATGACCTGACTAGGAACAGAGAGCTTACTAAAGCTATGTTCACTAATTGTAGTAAGTAGACAGGATACAGACGAAGGGTATACAAGACCCTTTATTTTTCTTTATATACAATGACTTCCGTACTTCGGAATACAATGACCCTCCACTCGGGGTCTAACGTAAAAGGTATAAAAATAAAACTAAACTCTAATTTAACTTTAGAATAAGATTGGCCATATAATAACAGGAAGCGTATGTAGCACAGAGACTGTGAACACTACAATACGTTTAATTTATGAAGAGGATTAAAACCCCTGGCCTGGAAGGCAAATAGCAACCGCGTAACTTCTAAGGTAAGCGGCCTGCTTCGAACTCACTGCTTCCTCTCTTCTGCTTGGCAAAAAGGCCACACTTAAATACTTGGCGTTCGCCAGACAACTTTGCATAAACTCCTTCACGCTTATAATTCTGGCCGGAAGTAGAAAATAAGAAGTGATAGTAAAGATTTAAAATAAAATAAACGTTAGTAAAACTTAAGATCCTTACAGCCTTCTAGGCCAGAGGTTTAATTCTCTTGATAATTTTAAACGTATCGTAGTGTTAACAGTTCTCTGTACTACATACGGCCTTTCTGTTAATATATGGTCAATCTTCGAGTAGCCACTTGTTTATTAATCCAAAGTTAGTTTAGTTAGAATTTAGTTAATATTTTTATATTCTTACGTTCAGACCACAAGTGGTTGGTCTCTGTATTCCGAAGTCCGGATATCATTGTAAAGAGAGAAAAAATAAAGGGTTTCGTATACCCTTCCTGTGTGTTTTGTCTACTTCCCACATTTATTGAACATAGCTTAAGTAAGCTCCCTGTTCCGAGTCAGGTCATTTAAATGTTCCCCAAGCAAGTAAGGAGAAACACTGAACCTGATATTGTTTTATGACTTCTCAAAAATCTAATTGCTGAAACTGTTACAGCACATTTAGTACAATATATGTACCTAGAAGACCAGAAATGATTTTAATTGATTTAGGCACACAATACCCTTCACTGACGTTTGAATCGATTACCAAATCATTGGATATTAAATTATCCCACTGTATTCCTCAGAGACCTGAGTATAATGTACAAAATGAACGTGCTAATGCCTGCATCAAGAGCTCTTTGCTTGTACTTCATAAAAAAAAGCTTATCCATCAAAATATTTACAATGGTACTGTTCATCCTTCAACTGGTTATTCTCCTAACATTCTGCATTTTAGAAGAAATTTATCGTTACCTTTTAATATGTTTAATCCTGATCCAAGGCCATTAAGTTGGACAAATCACATTACTTGTGTGATCTTTTAACACAACTAAAAGTAAATTATGAGCATGCCTGTGAGATGTTAGAATAAAACAAATAGAACTGAACACTCGTCAAATGAAAAATGCCATATTAATTCTAATAACTGAATGCCATAAAATGCCATTCAGTGTTAATGATATATTGTATGTAAAATCTAAGGTTACATTCCAGAATAACTTTTCGAAAACTTTTTGTGTTATTTCTTCTAAATTAAATTATGTAAATTATGTTATTTGTGCACTTGACAATTTTTTCTCGTCCATTTAGAATTCACATCAATTGACTTTGTTTGGCTTCTAAAAGATTCTCCCACTAGGTTCAACATCCATCTCCCACTTCTCAAGTTATACATCAATATGATCTTAGAAATAGATAGTACACTTATTTCTTTTTTTTTCATTCATTTTTTGTACTATCATAGAACATTATTACAAGTTATGCAATATGTTTAATTAATATTATTCGAAATTTATTGTTATGTGTCTTTTGTTGATTTCTCGATTGTGTGAGTATAATCATTAGAGTTTAAGGCTTGATCACCCTTAAATATCATTTCGAGATTCAACGGCATTGTGCCTAAAATATACAAGTGCATAAGTGTTTGTTTTCAAACTTTCGTGGTATGATGAGATTATAATGGTTTGTATTGTTTCTTCATCCTGTATGTGATTAATCTAATTAAGTGTAACTGGCGATGTACAAAAATTACATTTTGCTTTATCATAGAAATACTTCATTTACAATTCTGTACTGTGTACTTGCAATACGGTATATTAGAGAATTTTACGCACCATATTTATATCATGCACTTATATGTATTTTGCATAATAAGTTGCTTATGTGAAGACTGAGTTTATATAAATATATTTTTTTGTATTGAATTATGGAATATTTAAATAAGTAAATAAGTGGTTCTATGTTCTAATGTTAGAAATTTTGTTTTTATGTAGATGGCATGATTTTGGTGATACCTAAATGATAAATCTTCCCATTTAAAATGTAATTTGTAATTAGTGATTGTCATGATTTTATATGAGGCTGGAACCATGATACCAGAATTTTTATTAATTACTCCTCCTCCCCTAGAAAAGGGGTGAATATCAGATTAAGTTGCTTTAAATTTATGTCCTTGTAATTATTGCAGTCGTCTAAAAACAGATAAGGGATTTCATCTGGCAACAATATTTTTGCCAAAACATGACTCATTTCATTCATCAGACAACTCATTTCAGTTCAGTTTGTCTGCAAAGTGAAAGAAATATTAGGATTGGGTTTTCTCGCTGTGGAATACTTTCATTTCGTTTCCTATCTTCTGCATTGTCTGTACTTTTAATTTTATCAAGAATCGAGGAATTCCACTTTTTTATTTTGCTATTCTAAATTACGATATGAGTACCCTTTCTAAATCCATTCTGGTCCTTAATGTATTGACGCAAAATTTAATTAAAAAGTCCTTCTTAAGTGTTTTTACCTTTTTTCTCATGTGAAGACATTATTCGTTTAAAGCTTTTTGTTTTGGCTTTTCAAATTTTTATCCTATTAGATTGACCCCCTCCTTTGATGATGATAAATTTTTAATCTTTGATGATGTGAAGATAAAGGCTTTGTGCCTAAGTGCTCCATAAATTAAACTTCCTTGATCCTTGATATTTTCATTAGTTGAGATGCTTAACTGTGCTAGCTTATAAATAGCGGGAATTAGTGAATCTCTTGGTCTTTTAGGCTTTTTGAGCTTTTCATTGTTTTTTTCGCTTCGCTATGGATTTTTGCTGCGTATACACTTATCGTTACAAATATGTCGTAATCGGCTTTTTCGTGGTTGGCATTTCTTCACCCTCTTTTGCTGTTAGCGAAGTAAGCACTATTATACAGGGTGTTTATAAAGTCCCGGACCCATTTTGATGTTTAATAACTCATAAAATAATAAAGATAGATTAAAATTAATAACATAAATGGTTAGATACACTCAAAAAGTTTCATGACCCTTGTCAACGAACTTCCACGTGTGCCCCCTTCGTCGCACGAAGAATATTAAGTCGATATTCAATTTCACGCCAGGTACCGGCAAGCATGTCGGCATCCATCAAGGCTATTGCGGTTTAATTCTGGCTTTTAGGTCATTCATGTTCGACACTCTCCTCCTGTAAACGTTGTCCTTTACAAATCCCCAAAGGGAAAAGTCCATAACATTTGCAATAGTTGCCAAAAACAAAAAAGAGAAAAATGCAATTAATAAGCAAATGATATTTAGAAAAGTACAGATATTTAGACTGGAAAATGAAATTATCTGAAATTAACCACACGCGCAGACGATATTTACAAAAGTAAAGATATTCAAACCTGAAAAGGAAAATATATAAGTTATTCCATCAATAAATGCCATAAGTTTGTTTATATCTTCATTATTTTATGAGTTATTAAACATCAAAATGGGTTCGGGACTTTATAAACACCCTGTATTATGGTATTACTACTGTAGATGTTTTATGAAGCAAACAAAAAAAAGGGATGACAGCTGTCGTTATTTTCCAAACTCAAGAGACAGCCCCTATACTTTTCTTTCTTAAGTATGTTTGACTTTTTGTCCCCATTTGTTGTTGAATGTTGTTAACAAAGGCTGTGAAACTACACTCGGTGCACAGGAATACAAAATTTTTAGGTGCCAGGAGGGATTCTACTGTGGCGGACTTCATGCAATCAATATGGAGCAACGTCTGATGAGAATTGATAAATAAACAGTCTTTGAAAATGTATCCAGGACTCTCTCTTCTTTTCCTCTTATTGGACAGCTCACAACGACATGGCAAATTCCATGATCCTACCTTGGGTAAGCCGCTGTACTACTGAACAGTCCACACACACCACGATAATGACCCCACAAAATTCCCAACTCAGACCAATCCTTAAAATTGAATTATGATTCTAGGCTATAAACTGTTTGCAAATATTACTGAACAAAATTTCCAATTCAGTCTGTAAATCTTGTTAATTAAAATTTTTCTTTTATGCATTTCATTTTTTACATGTTATAATATATTAGCACTCTGATACTATATCGAACTTTGGAATATACCGTATTTATGCGAATCTAATGTGCATCCCCATTTTAAAACTTTAAATAATAAAAAAATTGTTTGTCGGCGAATGTAATGCGCATCAATGATATGAGGAATTTATTGAATCTTATTTTATACAACAATGGATTTGTATATAAACTATCAATCAATGGTATGATAATTTTATTTAAATTTAGATACCATATTTTATACAACAATGGATTTATACATAAAGTAGCAGAACATATAATTAACCTATTAGTGGGCTATTGTCATGTGAAACAATCATTGTTAATTAGCACTACTGTATATACGGTACCTATAGTAAAATATGAACATGAAATAAATCGTAACATTTCTATCTAGCTAACAGTTTCTACAATCAGTGATTAATAGTAAACGTCTTTATTCACTAATGTTTTCATCACTGGAATCCTCGCAGCTCTCTTCGTCAGAAGCAGATTCATTTCTTCTTTCCTCATCATCGTCATCGTCATCCTCGGCGCTCCAGAGCACGTCATCGTCACTGCCATTCAATGAATTTGAAATACAGCATTTCTTGAAAGATTTCGCAATCATTGGTGCTTCGATGCTTTTCCAGGCACCAGAAACCCAGTGTGCAACAATGTGCGGTGCAGCGCGCTTAATATTTCCTGTCGGGGTCAATACACGGTTTGGCTCACAAAAACCATTTTTCGTACTCCGCCTGAACGTACCCTTTAAAAGGTTTATTTATACTAACGTCCAGGGGTTGTAACACAGACGTCATCCCTCCAGGAATGATAACAAGATCACTGCCTAGGCTGTGCATCTTCTTTTTTACGTCGTCGGTGAGATGACCACGAAATGCGTCCAGACAAAGCATTGATGGTGGATTAGAGAGCCCACCGGGACGGCGTTTCCATACATTTCGGAGCCAATCCGAGCATTAATGATTCCGTCATCCACCCCTTTTCTTGGTTTCGAATCAGGACATCATCTGGGAACAGCTTTTCATTCTTAGGGGTTTTAGGGCATGTTTTCCGTTTGAAGATTAAGAAAGGGGGAAGTTTGCACCCGTCTGCTGTTATTGCCAGCATCACTGTTACGCGTTGTTTTTCACATCCCGAAGTTTTGATGATAACTTCCTTAGTCCCCTTCTCCGTAATGGTGTAGTTACGAGGCATATCAAACCAAATTGCCGTCTCGTCAGCGTTGCCAATTCGCCCCATTGAAAAATTCTTTTCCTTCCGAAGTGTGATGACATACCGCTGAAATGTTAGTAGTTTTCCCTCAAAATCTGCAGGAAGCTTTTGGCATATTGTTGTACGGCGTCTTAGAGATAAACCCATCCGCTTCATAAACCGATCCACCCATCCACTGCTAGCCTTAAACTGTTTCGGTATTCCAAGAACTTCAGCCTCCTCTTTTGCTTTATTTCTTATGGTGTCACTAGTCACAGGTTGTCGATTCTTCCTCCTTTCACCTACAAATTCCAAAACTTTTTCTTCAATTTTAGGGTGTCTTCCTTTGCGAGGGCCAGTGAATTTATTTCTACTAGCTTTAATTGCAAACAGTGCCAATTTCTGTTGCCGCCACAAGCGAACATTGCTCTCAGCTACGTTGAACTCTCTCCCTGCCTTTCTATTGCCATTTTTTTTTTTTTTTTTTTTTTTTTTTTTTTCAGCATAAAGAATTACTTTACGTTTGAAAGTAGCGTCATATGACATTCTTCTCTGTTTGCCCTCCATTTCGTGACTACGTACTCTGCAGTTTGTATCTTCTATGCAATAATGTGTCAACGATAAATGTAACGGTAAATGTAGTCGAGAAATTTGGTTGACGTCATCGGCGAACTTTGCACTCGAATCTAATGCGCACCCCAATTTTGAATACTACATTTGGCCAAAAACGATGCGCATTAGATTCGCGTAAATACGGTATGTAATTCTAACGTCCATTCATTAATGTTATTTTTTTTTAAATATGTTGTTCAGCAGTATACCCTTAGTGAAACCTCAGGATATGCCTGAATACTGCTCATTTTACTTACAATAATATGTTAATTAAAGATCTTGAAGACACATTATTTAAATATCTATTGTTTTCAGCATGCTGATTTGAATCTTGGAAAATTGAAAATATTGCCTTCTCAACAGTTTAATTCAGAGTAAATTGCAATTAAATGGGTTTTTAAATAGTTTTTGATATGAATTCGAGCTATTGTAAAATTATATAGACATGTACACATTCAGCAGCAGTATTTTCTAAGCCACAAACAAAAAGTTTTATTTAATTACACCAAACAACTTGCGGGCTATCTGCCTAAGGGTAAAGGATACCTTCATTTCTAAGGAAAACTGGCTTGTATATATGTTTCACATGGAAAAACCAGGAAAATGCACATGCAGCTAGGCCTGTTGCCGTGATTCGAACGCAGGACCAAACTGGCAGTGTTTGGTGACTTTTGCTGCTCAATTGCTGGTGGGAAAGAACAAAGAGCTTGCAAATTGAACACAAATTTAACAAAGGAGTCCCTCTAACCTCTTATAGTTCACCCCTGTATGTAACAATATAAAACAATACTGTTAAGATTGTTTCAGGATTATTTATATAATTACTGTTACATTTTTATTAAATTTTTGCTATTTAATTGAATTTCTTTTTTTCACTACTAGGCTTTCATCGTTGAAAAAGAGATATTAATTTGAGAATAAAAAAAAGTAAATAATTACTGCAAAAGAAAACGGACTTTAGTTTTACATAGATGATATTTTTAAATACCGCAGTAAGCACACATTAGGTATTCTGATATTAAACTGGTAGTTTTGCAACAAATGTAATTAGACTCTATCGGTAAATAATCAGTTCAATAAATGAAAATAAAAAAATAGGGGATCTTTTCCAGTAAAAGATAACACAAGCAAAACATTTTTTTCAAAAAAGCTACATGTACCAATTTGAAACTTAACAGCGAGAAAATATCATCTCATTATAACTGTGATAAAATTTTCTAAACATAAGAAATTCATCTTTTAGGCTATTGAA
Source organism: Stegodyphus dumicola (assembly GCF_044657685.1). Lineage (NCBI taxonomy): Eukaryota > Metazoa > Arthropoda > Arachnida > Araneae > Eresidae > Stegodyphus > Stegodyphus dumicola. The sequence continues at coordinate 2,137,082 of NC_140768.1, forward strand.
GGGGATAGAATGATTTATTTTAAAACTTATTAACTACACTTAATTAAAAAAAACTATTGTAGGCAACGAAACTAATATATAATTTAACCATGGCCTACAGCTCAATGTTTTTATATATAACCTTTGGAGGAAAAGAGTTTGGCACATGTACTTTAAAAATAAAAAAGATCTGCATTATATTTTTAGTTAAAATACCGCATTTATTGGTTAGAAGTTAGTTCAAGCAGGATAAAATTAAAGATAGATTGAATTAGTTTCAATATTTTTTACTCTTTATATTTAATTATGAATAATATACAGTTCAGCATACTAAACTGAATTCACATCCGAATTATATTTTAAAATCTTGTGAAATCAATTTGAAACATACTTCTCTAACAAAGATATGAAAATTGTTAACAGAAAACGATAAAAATATCAAAATCGAAACTGATATCTGATTCATAAAAAAGAATAACTCATTATGATAGTAAAGAAAATTTACTGACTGAAGCACAAAATTCTATAAGCTTCATTAAAATTTCGCCACAGTTCATATTAAGCTGTGTATCTAAGCATTTCACAAAATGAGAGACGCGAAGAACCATTCTAATTAAATTTAACATATATAGAGCAAATATTATTACTAATAATATGATTATTTTTCTAAGGGGGAGGGGACTGAAAAATATCTTCAAATTAATCATTCATAAAAAGTACTCCAAGCCTTACAGCATGAAAGCTGTAAATTAATTTTATAATTTGAGGAATAAAATGCAATCATTAGTGAGCCGAATATTATAACGTTGATAATAACGCAATCCATCGCATTAAAATCATAAATATTTTTATTATCCGCTAGTAAACTTAGCCGTCTGGCTACTCAATAAATGGGTACTTTTCCGATTCACCGGCGCAAATCTCGCCAAGCAGACTTTGTTGACGACAGCAGAGAGTATACACATAAAAAGTGTTAACAAATGTTAGTTCTAAGAATTTTTTGTTTTGAAAGCATATACATTTTAATATGGATTAAAATTTTGTAAAAAGCCAATAAATAAAGACAATAAATTTGAAAAAAGACATTAATTTAAGAATTTATTAAGCCTTTTATTTATTAAGAATTTATTAAGCAAAAATCTAATTCTCTCAGTAATTATCTACATTAATTTCAAGTTAAATCTTAAATTAAATCTTATGGAATACAAGTTCAAATGCAAGAATTATTTCAATTCGTACGAATAGCTTACTCAGAAATTATGTAAAACCGCATTGCTTTACTTCGCTAGTGCATTCTTATTAGAATTCATGAATTTTAACCCTTGATTTTGCCTTTTCTATATTTTCGCCTTCGAGTGAGTGGTGTGATTGCATCCTAATTAATTACCGCGAATGGTCTTAGGGCATAAAATTTAATTAGTAAAAATTATATGTCATTGTCTCCCAGTATTGAAAGAAACAATCAATCTGATAAATGGCTGCGAGTTGTTTTGAAAATGAAGTTAAAAGGTTACCAGCAAATACATTCCGTTTGGTATCAGTTGTACTTTATCGTTTGCGCCGGCCAAACGGAAAAGTACTAATACAGTAAGACCCGCTTAACGCTGTTTCGTTTAGCGCTGTTTCGGTTTAGCGCTCTTTCAACCCGGGAATTCCACGAAATCGCTCGCAGCATACGGGGACTCCCCGAAATATTATGCAGCGATAGGTTTCAAATACATATCCGAAAGAGTGTACTTGTATTTCTTGTTTGGTGCGGTATTGTACAGACATATTTTGAAGGGGTAAATGTGGAAGATGTCGAAGAAATAATTCAAGAAGCAGCGGCTAGTCTTTCTAATGATGAGCTCGAGGAATTAACTGAACAAGAAGAAAAAAATGTTGACAGCAGTGATTCAGAAGAAGAGCAAAAAGAACTTCCGATGGCGTTTGTAAAAAGGAGTTTGTCTCAAGGTCCGTACAGTGAAAAGGTTCGCGCATTCGGAAACTGAGGCATAGAGCGCATGCGTCAAGTCTCAACGTATGACGTCACAGGGCGACCAGACGAGGCCTACGTGATATACGAGTCTAAAGGAAACGCCAAGTCATTGCTTTCGAATGCTGAACTTCTGTGAAGTCCTCTGTCAGTGAGAATATTTTCTTCAAGGTTAGTAAAATTTCAGTACTTTTGTTTTATTTTAATGTTACGTAATATTCACTTCTGTTTTATACTATCAAATATTTTATCTTCAGTACTAATTGTAAAATAACAAGCTTAAGTTCAGAGCTTGTTTATAGACGAATTTTGTATATCTATTTGTGCCAAAACAGCTTAAATTACAGAATAAAGATTACAAAAATGTGTATATATGTGAAATTACAAATTTTTTTTTTTAAAAAAACAAAATATAAACATGTCTAGTATTTCCGCGCATTAGTTGTTAAAAAATTATCAGTAAAGACATAAAGTAAGAAATTTACTTTTCACAAAGACCAAAAGGTGAAATTCGTAATTAATAAATTTCAAATAATTCTTTAAATGCAAAAAAGAATTTTAAAAATTTTATAAAAAAGTATTTAAAAAATGTTTAAAAAGTTACATATATACATATTAATGTAATATAACATAGTTTTCTATATCAAAAGGTTAAAATATTTACTGAATATTTTTATATTATATTATGGAATGCTTACAGTGCAGAAAAACGATTCTGAAATTCTTTCTTTTGTTCAATTTTACTAGATGCCTGGAATGCGATGTGCCGTTGCTCTTTGCAACAACAGTTTAGAAAAAACTAAAAATTTATCTGAGCGCATAGTTTATCATAAATTTCCAAGTGATCCTACATTAAGAAGGAAGTGGATAAATCTTTGCCGTCGAGAAGATAAATGGAATGCAAATTCTTCTAGGATATGTTCTGCCCATTTTACTGCGTATAAACTGAAAGAAGATCCAAATTGTATTTCGTCGTGGATACAACATCTGTCTCATGGAGGACTAATTCAACCCTCTGAAGAGTGGAAAACGCAGGTCCATAAAATGGAAGAACAATTTTTAATTTTCAACGGTTCCACTTTAAGAAAGGGAGAAAATATTATAAAGGACTTTGTCAAAACCCTTAAACAGCAGTTTTCCGACACAGATGAAAACTTACTTAAGTCCTTTGCTAGAATTCGAACTTTCATACGATTAAGGACTTTAAATCAAAAATTAGTTAATAAAAAATATTCGAAAGCACAAAAAAGAATACTAAATTCAGTCGACGAAAACTGTGACATAACGCGGAAAAGAAAAAATAAATTGAAGAAAATAATTTCGTAATATCAAAAAATTATTTCTTTAACTGAATATAAATCGAGCTATCTTTTGTTTTGTTATCTTAGGTGCGCTATTTTTTTAGCCTAACCGTTGTAAGGAATACTTAAAATTTTTCTTCAAGCAAAGCTTAGCTGCGGAAAAAATGGTGTATTCAGCATATCTGTTGAAAGAAATATTTTTTATTAAACAGAACTGATCCAAATTACGTAACTAGACTAAATTTTAGATGCAAATACCTGGTTACTTTTGGAAAGAAAAATATATTTTGTATTACGTATTATCTGATATATATATTTTTTTTAAACATTCATCTCATAATATTTGTATATATTATATATATATATAAATGCATATATCTTAGTGTAAAATATTATATGTATATATATAATACGTCTTCATAATGTAAAATAAATAAATAAAAATATTTTTGATTCTGAAAAAGCGAATTGTGACATAAAAAAATCTGCAACTACAAAAATCTATTTTGTTTTTTTACAATAGCATTTGCGAATTAATGTGCCAGTTCCTTATTCAGTATGATATTTGAATTAGCTTAGATTATGTTTAGAATTTAATAAATATAGCCACTAAACTTATGCAATTTACAGCACATAATTTGGGTTCTGAACTTAATTTGCCCTCGGTTTAAATTATTCAAAGTTTATTTTTATAAGATATCTTTATATACTGTCTTAAAAATTATACGCTCAAGTACAAAATATGTCAAAGAAATAAGGGTATGTACAATGCAAATTTATTTTTCAGGTTAGTGTTCATTCATTGATTTGCGTATTTATTCGATACGTTTAGTTTTAAATATATATTTCAAAAGTCGTATGTATGTCGATAAAAAATGTTTATTAGATATTTATACATGTTAAATTATGATTTAGTTAATATTCTTCTTTAACATTTTAATGTAAACACCTAGCAAATAAGAACAGTCAAATAAGCGCAAATTCGTTTCAAGCGCCTACCGTAGTTTCTACCCTCGTAGTATGAGAGAAAGCAACAGAGGTCTCCCTGTGACGTCACGATGTGGTTGACCATTCAACGCGTTTTTCCTCTTATGCGCGAACCTTTTCACTGTATGGACCTTGAGTTTGTCTACCATAACTGAAATAATGGATCAATTCATTGAAAATGATCCGAATTTTGACAGGAGCTCAAAAGTAAGGCGTGGTGTTAGAGATGCTCTATCCGTTTATGAAGAACTTTTAAGAGAACAACGCAAAAGAAAAAGGCAAACAACATTAGATGCTTTTGTCACAAAAAGGCAGAACACTGAAAACGCGGAAGGCTAACTAAATATGACTGACTTAGAATTTTATTTTTATTTTTTTTATTTTTTTTTTAAGAATATTCGTTTTGTTATTTATATTTTGTTTTTATTTTTGCAAGAAATAATAATGTGGTATTAATTTGGGCTTTAAGAAGTAAATGTTTGGTTTTATTTTTATTAAAAAAACATACTTTTTAAATTTAATACCTAACCAATTTCCTAGCCATCTTCCCCTAACCCCAATATTTACATGTAAAGATAGCCTCGTTTAGCGCTGTTTCGTATTACGCTCTACTTTGATGGAACGTATCCCCCGCGTTAAGCGGGGTCTTACTGTAAATGTTTACATTTGGAACCCCTAAGCAGCGCTATCTAGTGAACGCGACATTTTTAGGACCCGTTTTTCTACTAGGCAATTTCACCTCCTTCATTATACTCCGTGTTCAGAGTGATTCGACGCAAAATAGCGAAAAGAAAACAATAGTCCTTCAGGGACAAAGCCCCTTTGGACTAAAAGTCCAACAAATACAAATGACGAATGACGAATACAAGTGACGAATACACAAATGACGAATGCTAATCTTTTATACGTAGCCCCTGCTCCTATACCTATCAGGTTCAATGTTTCTTCTAACCTTCTTCGGAAACATACAATGACCTGACTAGAACAGAGAGCTTACTAAAGCTATGTTCACTAATTGTAGTAAGTAGACAGGATACAGACGAAGGGTATACAAAACCCTTTATTTTTTTCTTTATATACAATGACTTCCGTACTTCGGAATACAATGACCCTCCACTCGGGGTCTAACTTAAAAGATATCAAAATAAAACTAAACTCTAATTTAACTTTAGAATAAGATTGGCCTTATAATAACAGAAAGCGTATGTAGCACAGAGACTGTGAACACTACAATACGTTTAATTTATCAAGAGGATTAAAACCTCTGGCCTGGAAGGCAAAGTAGCAACTGCGTAACTTCTAAGGTAAGCGGCCTGCTTCGAACTCACGGCTTCCTCTCTTTTGCTTGGCAAAAAGGCCACACTTAAATACTTGGCGTTCGCCAGACAACTTTGCATAAACTCCTTCACGCTTATAATTCTGGCCGGAAGTAGAAAATAAGAAGTGATAGTAAAGATTTAAAATAAAATAAACGTTAGTAAAACTTAAGATCCTTACATACTTCCCACCAGAGTTAATTAGTTTGAAACTGAGGTCTAAAACGACCTTGTTGAAAACTTTTAGCTCTAGAAACTAACGCGAGGCCAACCTTTAACAATCATAACTTAGCTAGAAACTAGAAAATTTTAAAAGAAAGAAATTTGTTACAATAGCAGCTCCCGGAATATACAACAATCTTTTTTCTTTTTCATCTGTACTGCATCAAAACAGGAGCTTTATTCAATTCTGGTTCCTTCCAGAGATCTGGAAGGAAAACTAGTTTAATGAAATGTTACAGAATGACATTGCAAATAACATATAGAATATACTTTTCTTAACATTCTTATTTCATTCATGACTATTTTAATTATCTCTCCCCGTGCTCTCTGACATGTGTTGTAAAAACACCAAACACGAATGTGTTTCTGTCTATGTGTTCAACACTTCCTCCTACAATCAAAACACTAACGTGTTAAAATTCAACCTACGAGACCTCTTAACACACCCTAGTTTCAACTCTAAACCCTGAGGTACTATTCTGAAAGTGGTTAACTCTAAAGTGTAGCGTCAGAGAGCCTAACTACATCATTCAACCTTTAACACATATTCACCATGATTTAATCTTTACAGTCACACGAATAACACATTTTTTTAACATTACTTTCACTTTTACCATATCACGGTATTTCTAAACATTCAAAATAACAGTTCACATGTATATAAGAACATATCAACATGCCGTTAATTTTACACATTTGAAAACATACATTAGTAGTACATTGTTAACTTCTATTCTTTTCAAAGCAAGTGCCAATTCTTTCTACATTGAAATAATACTACATTTCAAAAAGTCTTTCAGACTAAAACGTCTTTCTTGTTAGAATGTTTTAAATAAAATTTATACAATATCTTTTTACAATATTTAAGTCTTTATACAACGCTATTATACATCAACTTTAGTTTTACGCGCGAGTAATTGAAAAACATAATAAGAAAATCGGTCACAACTCATTTCTCGCCCTTTTGGCGATAAAGGTAGACCTCGCATGAGGTAAAACTTCTTGAAATCTGCCACTTGCAGTAAGAATGAAAGATTAACTTAAGTTTGTAAAGTAACATAAAATTTTACTTATCTTTGTAATATTCAGACATCCTTTTCTGGGCCCAGTCTTTAAAGGTGCTGCAGACCGTAGCTTGGTTGATCCTCCTTCTTGTACGGGCTCGCCCTTCAGTGCTTTCCTCTGGAAGCTTCCGTTTTTCACCACTACGGCCACCCTTGAACATCTTCCTTTTGTGCTCTGCTTGTGGTCTTGGCCGTTTGAAGGCAGCTGGTCTTGGTGGAACCGGGAAACTTCTGTCGTGATCCTGCTTGGACCTCGTTGTTGGCCAAATTTTTCTTGTACTTTTTCCTCCGCCGCTGATGGCCCTTCCGCAGTTCGGCGACTTTTGCTGCGGAGAGTTCTGTCGGATGAGTCAATCTTCCGTTTCACAGCCGGGTTATAGTTGCCGTCCTTTCTCCCGGTCCTCTTCACATACGTCGTCCTTCTCCCTTCTTCATTCTGGGGGTGTTCGTGAACTCTGTTTTCTGGACGGTGGAACGGCTTCTTTTTCTTTGTACCTTCAATTTTTCCGCGGGGCAATTTTCTTTTCACTTGCTTCTGTCTCTCATTGGCTTGCCCTTGTACTTGTCGTTTTCCCACCTCTGGAACTTGTACCTGCGGTGTCTGCCGTACCGGATCCTGCAAAAGATCTGAAAAGATTTGCATTTTATTACGATCGAAGTAGGGCTTGATTTGATCAATGTTTGCGGAACAGGTTTCACCATTTCTTGCCTTTAATACTACAACAGCGTGAGTTATTTTTTCTATAACATATGGTCCTTCAAAGCGTGGAAAAAATTTGGCAGTTTTATCTTCTGGTGCTGAAGAAAGTGAATGCTTAATTTTTAGTACTTCATCCCCTACTTTATAAGTTACTCCCCGTCGTTTCAGATCATAGTATAACTTCTGTTTTCTTTGTGCTACTTCCGTATTCTTTTTTGCTTCTTTTATTAGTTTTTCTATATCACCCATTTTAAATTCTGGGGCTCTTTGTTGCACATAAAATAGTTTATCTAACGGTGTTATAACCTTTCTGCCTAGAAATAACTCAGCAGGAGTTTTGCCCGTTGTATCATGTTTTGCGGTCCTAAGGGCGAAAGCAAATTCATTGACATAGTTATCCCAGCTTTTATGAAAATTTTTAACATAACTACGGATAATTTTCACTATATTTCTGTTGACCCGTTCCGCTATATTTGATTGCGGCCGATACGGGACCATTTTTAAATGACGTATGCCCAGTTTTTGGCACATGTCTTCAAATATATTACTTACAAATTGAGGACCATTATCCGATATAACTTTTAGGGGCGCCCCGTATTTTAAAATATATTTATTTAAAATAGAATCGGTAACTAATTTCGCGGAGGCTCGTTTTAAGGGAACAATTTCGGTCCATTTACTAAAATGATCAACTATAACAAGGAGATAGCGACTTTTGTTTAACTGACTTTTTGGGAAAGGGCCCAATAAATCGATGCCGATTATTTCATTTGGAAATTCGGATTTAATACTATTTAGAAACCCGGCCGGGCGGAAATTAATATAATTAACGGCTTGACATGTTGGGCAGGACTGGACATACGCCCTTGTTAACTTTTGCAGTTCAGGAAAGTAGACTGCCTCGCGTACGCGTTGAGTAGTTTTTCGAATACCAGCATGAGAAGCTAAAGGGCTGTCATGGAGCTCTTGCAGGATATTTAATCTAAGACTAGCTGGGATAACAGGTCGAAATTCGTTGTTGGAATTCGTAGTTTTTGTATAAAATAATAGACCATCTATTAGTTCGTAATGGGCCGCCCTATTTCTTATCGCCACAATATCTTGGTGGCTAAAATTTTCAGGATCCTTCAAATACTCATAAATACTTCCAAACTCAGGATCCTTACCCAGTTCGGTTATTACAGTTTCTCGGGAATTTATTGTACACGCTGTCAGCATTGCAACTTTTACGGTATTACCCTGTTCGTCTAATTTAATTCGTGACAGGGCATCTGCTACGATATTTTCCTTTCCGGGGGTATGCTTGATTACCAGATTATATTCTTGCAGCTTGAGTGCCCATCTTATTAACCTTGGGGATAAATTTTTTCCAGAGTACAATCTAGTTACCGCCGCATGATCAGAATATACTGTTATCGGCGCCTTTCCAAAATAGACTCGGAACTTTTGCACTGCTAACAGAACTGCAAGTGCCTCTCTCTCGGTCGCGGAATAGTTTCTTTGTGTTTGATTTAAAGTTCGGCTAAAAAATGCTACTGGCTGCTGATTTTGCGAAAGTACCGCTCCTACCGCATAATCCGAAGCATCCGCTGAAATTTCTAAATTTTCATCCTTTTTAGGAAATTTCAACACAGGGGCTTGCGTTAATGCTTGTTTTAATTTTTCGAAAGCACTATTGGCTTCGGCCGTCCACGAGAATCTTGCCTTTTTCCTTTTTAATTTTAACAATGGCTCAGCGATAGCCGCAAAATCTTTTATAAAGGACCTATAATATGAACAAAGTCCTAGAAAAGAAGAGAGCTTCTTTGCCGTGTTTGGAGTCGGATACTTTTGTACAGCGATTATTTTTGATTCATCTGTCTCGATCCCTTTTTGCGATATTTTGTAACCTAAATATTTTAATTCAGGGGCTGCAAATTTGCATTTTTCGACATTAACTTTTAGACCGGCCTCATTTAATAAAGAAAACACCTGTCTTAAATCCTGTACATGTTGGTCTAGATTATCACTAGTAATAATGATATCGTCTAAATAGATAAATGTGGACTTTCCGAGAACAGGTCTTAACACAATGTCCATGCATCGCTGAAATGTTGCTGGGGCGCCTGAAAGGCCAAACGGCATTCGCAAAAATGCATAAGTGCCAGACTTGGTTATAAAAGCAGTCTTAGGCACGTCCTCAGGCCTGATCCCTATTTGAAAATAACCATTCGTTAAGTCTAAAGTTGTCATAAATTTGGTTGATTTTATGTTCCTTAAAATTTCTTCTATAATCGGTAACGGATATACCGGATATTTCGTTATAGAATTTAATTTACGGTAATCAATAGCGAATCTCCACCTTTTTGGATGCTCCAAAGGATAATCATTATTTTTCTTACATAAAACCACCGGACTAGCATAACTACTTGAGATAGGCGTTACGATCTTTTTACGTAGCATATCGGTAATATGCCATTCTATAATTTTTTCCTTATTCTTATCATACCGGTATGGTTTTTGACGAACCGGCAATGCATCTCCGGTGTCAATACTATGGTTAGTAACCTGGGTAAATCCTGGAATATCACTAAATAAGGAAGCAAATTCACTTACCACTTGTCGGATTCTATCTTGCTCGTCATTAGGCAGGTGGTCGAGATTTAACCTTGGCGGTTCAACCTTTTCTACACGCACTGGTTTCATCGTCAGCTTAAGAGACGCTTCATTAAAATCCAGTGTAGCTTGTGCGTCTGAAAGAAAGTCTATTCCTAGTATTAAGTGTGCTTGCAAATTCTTTACTATAAAAAACATCACCTTTACTTGTTCGTCCTTGATACGGATGTACAAAGGTACTTTACCTACGCACTTACATTGTTCTCCTTGCGCCGCTAATACTGTTGTATTATCCGCATTATATATGCGGTATTTGCGAAAATACTTTCTAAAAAAGACTTCTGCCACACAGGAACACTGCGCGCCGGTATCCAGGAGCGCGGTGGCCGGGATATTATTTACCAAGACTTCAATCTTCGGAAGAGTTAAATTTTTCACCATTACTGTATTTAACTTGTAGGAAGAGGGGTTTTCGTGGCCTTCGGATTTCCGCACCCTCTCGTCAGCAGAAATCCGTTTTAGTTTAAATTATTTTTCCTTTCGGTGCTTTCCTTCTTTCTCCACTGGCCTTGAGACTTTTTTCCTGGGTTGCTATTGAACTGTCGACGTTCGCCGGCTGTTTTTGAGTGCTCGGGTTTCCTTGCCCACTGATTCGCTTTTTCTCCGTAGCCATGTGCTTGAGTTTGCTGTAGTCTTGGCGTACCAAATTGGTTTCGCTGTTGATATTGGCGTCTTCTTTCGACGTCCGCCGTTCTTCTACTTTCAAACTGGATTGCTAGCTCAAATAATTTTTCCAGTGTAGTCGGATTTCTCAATTCAATAAAGTCTTGCACTTGGGATAGTAACCTCGGCAAAATCACTTGAATTATTTCAGGATCCGGACGGTTTCCATACAAGAGCTTGAAAACGTGAATTTTTCTTAAAATAAAACTCGACATGTTTTCCATTCTTTGTTGATATATACTGAAAAGTTCTGTTTCTAATTTCGCACGATCCCTTACGACAGGGAAGGCTTTTAGTAGGGCAGTCTTGAAATTTTCGTAGGTATAGGTGGGACTTCCTGCTTGACCCAAGAGACTTCTGCCGATACATTTGAACCAGTTAAGCGCTTGGCCCCTCAAAGCGCTGGTAGCTAAGGTAACTTTTTGAAACTCGTGCACGGGGTAGAGCATGAAGTGGTCATCCAATTTTTCCAAAAAACTGGTTACCTGTGAGTTTCCATTAAACGTTGCTTCTGGTTTCATCGAAGCGCGCATGGTCTGGACAATATACCCAAATCCTTCCAGGGCGGCAGCTGGCATTTCTGGATTCTGAGCTGTTTCTGCAGGCAGCACAGGTTCTTCTTGAAACTCGGCCATGGTTATTCTTCGTCGGGCGCCACTATCAGGTTCAATGTTTCTTCTAACCTTCTTCGGAAACATACAATGACCTGACTAGAACAGAGAGCTTACTAAAGCTATGTTCACTAATTGTAGTAAGTAGACAGGATACAGACGAAGGGTATACAAAACCCTTTATTTTTTTCTTTATATACAATGACTTCCGTACTTCGGAATACAATGACCCTCCACTCGGGGTCTAACTTAAAAGATATCAAAATAAAACTAAACTCTAATTTAACTTTAGAATAAGATTGGCCTTATAATAACAGAAAGCGTATGTAGCACAGAGACTGTGAACACTACAATACGTTTAATTTATCAAGAGGATTAAAACCTCTGGCCTGGAAGGCAAAGTAGCAACTGCGTAACTTCTAAGGTAAGCGGCCTGCTTCGAACTCACGGCTTCCTCTCTTTTGCTTGGCAAAAAGGCCACACTTAAATACTTGGCGTTCGCCAGACAACTTTGCATAAACTCCTTCACGCTTATAATTCTGGCCGGAAGTAGAAAATAAGAAGTGATAGTAAAGATTTAAAATAAAATAAACGTTAGTAAAACTTAAGATCCTTACATACCTATATTCGAGAAAATGTTATAAGATACGAAAATTGGGACTTAGGTACGACAAAAATTTATCAACATATTCCGTTACAGTCAACTTTGCTCGAAAATTCAGAGATCGTATGCAATGGCAGAAAAACCATATTTAAATTTTTATGTAATTAAAAATTAAATATCAGCTTAGAGGTTTCCGATGTTACTATATTACGTGATGAACACTGTCATGTAGACTATCGTGAAAAGTTTTGATCAACACAAAATTTTTAAACAAATCTGAATTTTCACTGCAGAATGCAAATGGTTAGAGTTTATTGCAAAATAGTAGTCTAACCGAAAGAACGAAACTGCGTGTTTTTTTGAACAGATAGACATGTTAAAAATGGAACGATATTGTTTTAATAGTCAAACATCTATTTTAGAAACTGATGGAAAATTTCTCTCAGCTGCTGCAAAATCAGATGTTAAAAACATAAAAAAAAAAATTGTTTTACAATACTCTGAGTTTGGTAGTACACAATTATAAAAGCAGAAAATAAATAAATTATTCATGAAACTGAAAAACGTAGTTTATGCTAATATTAAGAAAACAAAACATCTTTGTAATTCAAAGGAAAAACATAAAATGAGAAATTCTAAGACAAAACGAAGGCTTCCTTCTAACTAAATTACACTCATGTCCATAAATTAAGGATAATTCGGAGTCACTCGGAAATCGAACTCTAAAACAAATATATCACCTGTAAAATCACTACACACATCTTCAAGAATCATATGCAAATTTCAGGAAGTAACCAGATGACACCGATGGTACGTCACAGTGACGAGAGTATAAGAGAATGATATATAAGGAATACAGGCAAAGAAGTAAATTTGTTCGCAGGCGCTTTATAAGCATTTCAGTGCAATAACCGAATAGTTATGACACAAAGGACGCATTTGGATGATTTTTTACGTGGTAGAATTATCGGCCGTCTGGAATGTGGGCGTACCGAACTCGAAGTATCAGACGAACTTGGAATTGCCCAGAGTGTCATCTCCAGGCTTTGGCAACGATTCCAAGATGATGGTAATGTGAGTAGACGTTACAGCACAGGTCGCCCCAGAGTTACAAGGCGGAATGAGGACCGGTATTTGGCAGTTACTGCCAAAAGAAACAGGCGCAGCACAGCCTCAGACCTGTCTCGTCAGCTCTCTTCAGCCACTGGTACGACAATTTCAAGATAGACCGTGTACAGACGATTAGAGCAGATTGGTCTATATGCTAGTAGACCTGTCAAATGCGTTCCACTTACTGCAAATCACTGTCGCCTGCGGTTAGCCTGGAGTAGAGAGCATGCATTGTGGACACCGCAACAGTGGGCTTGTGGGATGTTTTCCGACGAGTCCAGGTTTAGCTTGCAGTCTCATTCTCGCCGGACTTTCATATGGAGAGCTCCAGGTACCCGTTACCACCAAGAAAACATCATTGAACGACACCGTTACGGTGGTGCAGGAGTGCTCGTTTGGGGTGGAATTATTCTGGGTTCCAGAACCGGCCTGCATGTTCAAATTGTAACCAAGACAAGCCAAATCTATCGGAACGTCATTCTGGAACAACATGTAAGTTTATTTCGGGGCGCCATGAGCGCACAATTTGTGTTTATGGATGACAACTCCCGTCCTCACCGTGCAAACATTGTAAGCGAATGCCTTCAATCGGAGGATATCACCCGTATGGACTGGCCAGCATTCTCACCGGACTTGAATCCAGAAGAGCACGTGTGGGAGATGCTTGGCCGACGAGTTGCAGCCCGTCATCCTCCTCCTACATGCCTACCGGAACTTCGGAGAGCATTGCTTTTTGAGTGGTGTTATATCCCCCAAGATCAGATCGATAATTGGATATTCAGCATGCATAGGCGTTGTACGGACTCTATTGCATCGTCTGGGAGACATACAATGTATTAACAATCATACCAACCATGTAATATCGGTTTTTTGTAAATAAGTTTTTTTTTTTTTTTTTTTTTTTTTTTTGTAATTTCCTCCAGGGAGAAAAAATCGCTATTTTTTTAATAATATCAAACATATAGCATCTTTTTTTGCTCTTTACCTTTTGTTTAATAAATAAGCTTTACAAATAAGTCAAATTTGTTTTGCTTCTAACTCTTCCTTTGCCTGATTTTGCATTATCCTTAATTTATGGACATGAGTGTATTTTAGTGCAGACCTCAGCTCCACATAAAAGCGACTGTAAAATAAAATGGTCTTTAACTCTGTAAGTATAATTGGTGTTACACTCGCACGCGGGTAATTTTACTGTGGCGTGCGTACGGATTCGCAATAGATTGAATGCATACAGGTCCGATGATATGTTGATAAAATTAATTTTACCAAAAGAAACGCTTCAGAGTTCTAACACATTCCAGAACTTTGAAATCAATTACAGTTATTCAAATACAATACCTGTTACTGTGATCGCCGCTGTACGATCACAATAAAAATGTTTCGGTTTTCAATAAAATTCTATGTGAAAGTTTTCTCAGTTTTAATGAAATAGAAATTGCGTCCAACATAGGTATCAGTACAAAGTGAAATGCAACCGAACTATTTAAAAAAAAAAAAAAAAAAAAAGAAAAGAAAAATGGTGCTCGCCGTTTAACAGATATTCTAGAATGTGCTATTAGGAACAAAATGTTTGGAAACCCCTGCTTTAGATTTTCATGTTACATTACAACATAAAAATACAACAATTTGACATTTGCACTAAAATCATCTATCTATGTACAAAATTCATAACAGTACGATTGAACAGACTAGCTGATTCTCTTTGATAAACTTTGTTTTCCAGAAACCCTAGGGGGGAGTAATTTTAGTGGTCTTAAGTCAGGGGATGAAGATGGCCATTCTACTAAAACCCCATATCCAATTATATTAGTTCCAAATGTACTTCTCCAAAAATTGCGAGGGCTTAATGATTTATGTAGTGAAACATCATCATACTGAAGCCACGCATTTGACATATTTTTCAGCCGGACGTTATCTTCTAAAATGTTAAACAACGATCTGATTAATATTTTAAATTTAATTTATGTGTACTTCTGACCAATTTAAGTACAATAAAAAAATGAATGGCCCAATCAGCGTTTCTTTCCATTCCCCACAAAATAAACAGTTACTAATTATAAAAAAAAAAATCAATTAAAGAAAGGGTTGATCTTTACATTATGGTAACTTGGCGTTTTTTGGCGAAAATTTGGCGACCAACTCTCCTACAGCAACCCTCTATTTTTTTCCCCGCCGCCATTTTGTCTTCACGAAGTAAATACATGTTTCTTTTCTTTTTATCTACTGAACACTTCTTCCAACAATCTACTAGCCGAATTACACTTATGCTAGAAATTTTATCAAACAAAACTGCTTAATCATGACAAATATTCATTGCAAAATTGGGAAAATGTGCACAATACCATACTCCTTACGCGTTTTTCAAAATAACACATACACATAAACCATGTACACGCCGACTTATTTTTACTTAAAAAAACATCCCAGAATTGCACAAAAATGGCATTGCGCACACTCTTCACTATATCCATGTACACTGCTTTTTTCTCATAAATTAGAAAAATTTCACGAAAATACATGACAATTTTCTCAATCTTTAAACCCGGTAAAAAGAACACATATATGAAATTACCTGATCGCGAAAAAGTATTTACCCTTTCCAAATATGAACATTTCCACATATAAAATAAATAAAATATCCAAAAACTTTTACCTCTAAATTATCTATTATATTATAAACGTCACCAACGAATTCATACCGCAACCATTACAAATACTTAGTGTCAGATATTTAAATTATTTCCATGCACGTTTACTTCAACTAAAACGTATACCAAATTCCTACAAACATAAAATTCACAAAATAACTATCATTTAATTAAAATATAATTAAATTCAAAAACACTACTTAAAATATAAATGAGCACATACATTAAACTAATACATACATAAATACCCATTTCGAATTCACTTTAGTTACGGCCATGGGATCCAAAAATTCACGAACACTGTTTCACACAACACAGAATAAAACCAAATACAAAATTTCCAGATTTTTTCCCGATTTCCCCCCTTTTCCGATTAAAGAACCGTAATTCGTCCATTAATATCACATGACATATCCCATGATCTCTCATTTCCCTCACACAAAATAATGCGTAATCGGAACTGAGTACTGTTCACATTATTACCCAGGTAGTAACCTTTATCGCCTCCAAAATGTCGCCAAACTACCAGTTACCATATTGTAAAGATTAACCAAAGAAAGCTATACATCAGTAAATCACAAATGCACATCAATGAATGACCTTATATGCAAATAAAAATAACCTGAATTAATTCTAATTTAATTTTTTATTGACCCCCGAACGTGGACAATAATTTCGATTTTCTGGCCCTGTAAAATTCTTAAAAATCATAAACTTTAAAATTTAAGTTCAGTTTTGCAGTACCGAAGTCAAACATTTTGTATTTTATGTTTATAATGATTACAACATTTTCCGAAATACAAATATATTAACCGTAGGAATGTATAAAATGTTCAGTTTCGTAATTTTCACAAATACTTTTTTTTTTTTTTTTTTTTTCAAAATTTAAAAGTTCCAGAGCGTGAATATTTGTGGTATTTCAAATATTTCTGTTCTTCGAAGTATTGGGTCATCGCAAAAGTTCTGCTTCTTCCGTATCGAAGCTCGTTTCCTTCTAATTAATTTGTTACTGGTGATGCGAAGTGACTCAGCGGGTGTTTCAATGCAGACTTTTCTGCTCACGTTGAATAATTTTAGCATGTAGAATGGCACAATTTTAGTAACATTCTGCTGTTTTATTCAAAAACGGGGGATATGTTAGTTAGACTGCTCGCAAAATTTGTGCCTGTAAAATATCAGAAAGTGCCGTTTCTGATGACAGAGTTCGAAAGTAGTTTGAGAAGTTTAAGCCTGGAATTTCGGTGTCTGCCGATAACATCGCGGCAAAAACATTGCGGACGAAAACGTTGCGGAGAAAACAACGCAAGACGAAAACGTCGTGCTACAAAACATCGTGGGAGAAAACATCGCAAAGAGAAAACGTCGCAGTCCTAAAACATCGTGGTACAAAACATCGACGTCGAAGCGGTTCAAAAACTTCGCAGTATAAAAACATCATCGTCGAAAATATCGTGGTAAAAAATAAAGTATCTACAAATTATCGCATGACAATAATATCGCAGACATGTTTTTTTTTTCAAGTTTTAATAACTGTAAATGGATATTTCCATAATGATTTGTGAGGGCAAGATGTAAAGAAGAATAATTTTTACTTTCACATTTTTTTAATGACTAATAAATTTTTGCTGAAAAAGTAAGAAGGCATAGAAAATTAAATGCAACTTACAGATTATAATTTTCATGAAAAATTACCAGTAAAAACTTTATAAAAAATGATTTATTAACGGCCTTTGTTAGTTAACTATGTCGGTTTAAAATGGTATTAAGTGCTATAAGTTGCATTAACTTTCTAAGCTTAAGTTTCCTTCTTATTTTCTCAGCAAAAATTTATTAGCTAATAAAAAATATGAAAGTAAAAATTATCCTTCTTTCCATCTTGCGCTCACATATCATTATGGGAATATCCATTTACAGTTATTAAAGCCTGAAACTATATGTCTGCGATGTTATCTTCCTGTGTTGATTTGTAGATACTTTATTTTTTAACCACGATATTTTCGACGGCGATGTTTTTAAACTGCGAAGTTTTTGAACCGCTTTATTTTTACGACGATGTTTCGTACCACGATGTTTTAGAACTGCGATGTTTTCTCCCACGATGTTTTGTAGCACGACGTTTCCGCCTTGCGTTGTTTTCTCCGCGACGTTTTCGTCCGCGATGTTTCTGCCACGAAGTTTTTGCCGCGATGTTTTCGGCTGTAACCGGAATTTCAGCCTCAAAGATGATGCCAGCTCTTACGACCATCTTCTGTAAACAAGGACTTGTTAAAGAGGCTAAAATCTAAGTTGTACAATATAGGAGCCTATCAGGTAAAATAAATATTCAAAAAAAGTACAATACATGATCATTGAAGAAAGCTGAGTAGGTATGGGTACATCATATTTTAACAGAGCAGAATATGCTTGTCCGAGTTTTGGCACGTAATTCTTTATTGGGAACAAAAAAGTAAAAAAAAAAGTCTGAAAACATTCAGATTTTATATTACGCCCAAAGGGACGTTTTTTACATTTACACATACACACATTTCAAGAGCATTTGGGCTAACTCCCCTTTGGCTAGAAATATTTAAAAACAGCAAATCTTTAGAATTTCCAGTCTCGCGCGCTGGAGATAAAAATATTTTACTCCGTATAGTGTGTTGCCACCGCTCGCTTTGAAATCGTTGAGTTTCTTAATGAAAAATTCGTTAAAGTTTAAAAAATATGAGATAGATAATAAAACAAATTCGAAATTCAAGATTCGGGCTTCCAGGTGCCCATGTTCGGGTGGAGGACTACGTTATTCAAAATTGGATGTCTCTAGTTATCATTGTTTTTCACAATGTGAGAAACATACATTCATGCAGATTCTTCATTATTTAATTTCTTTAAATATAATACAGGATGATAACATTTAGAGGCAACAAGTCATACCTCCGTTTAGAGTGATTGGACGAAAAATGACGTTTCGAGACTGGTTTCTGGGCTAACGCCCCTTTGGGCTAAAAAAAAGGGGGGTTCCTCTTATAAATAGTTCATACTGGAGATGGAAAATTGATACTATATAGCAATATTAGCAATAAAAAAATATCAGATAAGCCAAAAGAATATTCTTTAATAACATCGACAGGGAGGGCTGCAACCCGAAAAATTAATGCGTCGTGTATAGTGTTATTACAAAGCAATCGTATACTCTAGACTATTGCCACTAAATTAGACAATAAATTCGGAAAAATACCCTACCTAAAAGTCAGTTTTTAAAGCAAAAATCGAAGCAAAGCGTTCAGAACTGACTAATCTTCGAGGTATTGATTGTCATCATGGCAAATACCGGCTCCACATTTCAATAACTAACAGACATATCTTACTGAATAAGGCTGAGATGTTTTGTGTCACTTCCCCATATTTCCATATCCACTAAACCTTGCCCACTAGGATTAAGATCTCTTCAGGTCATTTCAAAATTCTCCCACTGGCCTGGTGTTCTTTTTTTTTTTTTTTTTTTTTTTTTTTTCCCTTCAAGATTGTACAGCTACACGTCTATAACTTTTATACGAATAATTTAATGACTTTTAAAAAAGGAATTTTACATGTACCTGACAGTTGGCAAAATTCATAGAATAAAATGGTGCGTAGGTTATTCAATGACAGTTTCTTATGCTTTTATATATGTATATAAATCAAAAAATTTCATGACCGCGTCAAACATTTTATTTCTTATATACAGCTAAGATAAAAAAAAAAAAAAAAAAAAAAAAAAAATATGTAAAGCAAACTTCTAATTTGAATTTTAGGTAGTCTCTAACAGATAACTTTGTTATTTCCCTTCTTTGCCCTAAAAATAGTAACTGCTTATAATGAATCTCTATAAACTGAGTCATTTCCAAATTAATGCATGCCGTATGATCTTGCATAACGATGCTGATGCAGGTCCTTACATAAACTCTTTAGCTAATCACTAGACGAAACCAATTTCTACTTCTCTTCTATAGAACCATAACTTTTACTTTGGCTTTCTTTTGAATCCGTTACCTCCCTGTGGCGAAGACGAAGATGCATAAAGAGGGTAGTAATCATTATGGCAGGTTCAATTTATTCCTGACAAAATATTTTTGATCCAGATACAGCTAAATTACCGCAAAAAACAAAGGGCTCTTTTCTGCAATAGTTATATTGGTACGTTTTACACGTTTTAAATATATTTGAAGAAGCAAAGAGCAGCATCGACCAGCAAGCTGAAAGTCACAGAAAATAAGAAGAAATCAAGAGATTATACATCAAAAGTTAGATTAACACCTGATTCAGTTTTGGTTTGACTTTGTTCCGACTAATTTAGGTTTCGGTTCGCAAATTTTAATATTACTATTAGCTAAACCATTACATAACTACCTATGTACCGTTAGCGGTATATAAGAATCGTGCCAGGGTTAAATTTTGAAGTGGCGCAGTGTCAAGAGTTTTATTACAAGCATGTTACTGTTTTTAGACAGGAAAGGGAAATAACATAATTAATTAGGAGATTTAAGGGGCTATTATTTAAATCATAATTAACATTTTGTTTTACACTTTTTTTTTTCCCTTATATGTTGGCGCGTATAGGTACACGCCATTTGCCAACTGAACTTCAAATGACTCTTTCTCAACGTTTTAAATGACCTACAGAATTAAAAAATCTTCAGGTTTATTTTCATACTGCTGAATCTAATTGTATATTTCTGAGTTCTGACACTAAAAATAGCTGATGTGGACACCACGACTTCCTTGTACGGCCTATTAAATTATACACATTTTTTGGTGCATTTCATTTAAACTTATTTCCTCAAAATTCATGAGAGACATATTTCTCGTTGAACTAATTCAATTCTCACTTCGCGGCAAGGGAAAAATACATAAAAACTCAAAGCATCTCCATTAAAAATTGTAAAATACAGAAAACCAATAAACACCAAATACAGTTAAAAACTACTAAAAAAGAATTTTTTCAATTAAAATCAGAGTATCTACCCTAAAACATGAAATTCGGCCAGCGGGCTAGAAGGCAGAATTTTTGGTGCACAAAACTAAAAGTTTCCTTTTGGTCCCACTCGGCAAAAAAAGGCACTGAAGGTGCAAAAAGACTTAATTCACTATTCTGCTTCGGGCAGGAAGACAGTTCTTTCAGTGCACATAATTGAAAGTAATTTTTTTCCACAGTGGGCAAAAAGAGATTAAAGTTGGTGCTCCAACTGACTTAAACCACAATTCTGTTAAGATTTTCAAATAGTTTAGTAAGAGTTTCTACTAAAAGTTATATATATATATACACACACTCATTTATATATACATGGGTTTGAGGCGGCTGATTGCAATGAAAAAGGGAGGTGCACAACTAGATGTTATAACAGCCCTATATACAAAATTTCGACGTTCTACGACTATTCATTTTGAATTATGCGAGATATATAATACGTGCGTACGTACTTCATGAAAACATATCCTCTGAATACATTTTAAATCCATTTTAGAATCCATGTAGAAAAAAAAAAAAAAAAAAAAAGGCCTTTATTCTGTCCTCATCTATAGATGCAAAAATATCTTTCAAATGGGTTCGAGAGTAGTCAAAATGCATATTTTCATTGAAATGTGATATCTGAAATTTTTCGTGATTAAAATACTTCCTTTACTTCGCACAAGGAGGTAAAAATCGGGAAAATGCAGAATCGCCCGCTTATATGTCGCGTATCGATGTGTGCATGGACAAAGTCAAGGGAGTGTGCAATGCCAAGTTTGTACAATTCTCTGATTTTTTTTTAAGTGAAAATAGGTCGATGAGTACATGGGTACCGAATCTGTGCAATTCTTTACTTTGCTATTTTTAAGTTGGCGATTTTGAGAAACGCGCGAAGCAGTGGGTGATTCTGTACTTTCTCCTAAAAATGAATTCAGAACTCCTGAAATTCGAAACAATAAGGTATTACGTAACAATCTAACAGTTCAAGTTTTAAGTATTATCGTATGGTAATAACAAGTACTTGCCTATAACTTTCTGAGTCAACCGTCGCGTGATTTGCCAACCATGAGTTTCCATAAGTTTTTATTGAACTCGCTCATGCTGTTAAATGGTATTTTCTCCTTAACTGTGGAGATCATAATTTTGCGCACATGCAGTGGATGGACAAAAATATGGAAACAGCTTGTGAAATGCATGTTTGAAAAGAAAGATTGATTTTAATGAAATATGTAGGTAGCGCTGGCGTTTTTGACTACTGACGCCACCTATACAACTTCATAAATGTGGTAAACAGTTCAGTTGTTGTCGGAGTATTGTTATGTGAGGTTGTCATTGCATTATGTCAGAGTTAACAGACTTCGAACGTGGGCAAATTGTTGGAGCACGTATGGTAGGTGCTTCCGTAAGCAAGGTAGCCGAGGTGTTTAGTGTTTCAAGAGGTACTGTATCGAAGATTTATTCCGCATATTTGAAAAGCGGAAAAACATCATCTGCTAAATCACAGCGTGGACGAAAGTGTGTCCTGAGTGATCGTGACAGACGATCATTAAGGGCAATTGTGACGAAAAATAAGAAGGCCACAGCTGCAAAAGTTACTGCTGAAATGAATGTTGTGTTACCGAACCCTGTGAGTACCAAAACAATTAGAAGGGAGCTTCATAAACAGGGAATTGCTGGCCGTGCTGCAATTGAGAAGCCACTCATCAGTGATGCTAATGCCCGTAACAGGAAAGGGTGGTGTTTAAGTCATAAAGCCTGGACTATAGAGCAGTGGAAGCGAGTAATATGGTCTGACAAGTCTTCTTTCACATTGTTTCCCACTTCTGGCCGAGTTTACGTCTGGAGAACGCCATCTCAAGCCTATAATACAGACTGCTTTTTGCCAAGAGTGAAACATGGCAGGGGTTCTGTTATGGTTTGGGCAGCCATATCGTGGTTCTCTGCTAGCCCCATGATAACTGTGTCAGCGCACATGACTGCCAAGACTTATGTGAACATTTTGGCCGATCAAGTTCATCCCATGGTACAAACTTTGTTCCCCGATGGTGATGGTGTCTTCCAAGACGACAAAGCCCCTGTTCACACAGCTCACATTGTCCAGGACTGGTTTTCTGAGCACGAGGATGAGTTGTCCCATCTCTCCTGGCCACCACAGTCACCAGACTGAATATTATCGAACCTTCGTGGTCTACTTTGGAACGGAAAGGGCGTTCTCGTTATCCACCACCAACATCGTTATCTGAACTTGCCACCGTTTTGCAGGAAGAATAGTATAATATTCCCTTGGCAAACATACAGGAACTGTATTTATCCATTCCGAGAAGACTGCAAGCTGTTTTGGATGCCAACGGGTTTCCTACACCATATTAAGCAAAGAAACATGTTTTTTTAAAGGTGTTTTCATATTTTTGTCCAACCCCTGTATTGATTGTGGCTAACAATGCTATGCCGGCAAGGAATTTTTCAAGTCTGATTTAGATTTTTTTTTTATTTAATATTGAAACAATTTTTCACATATATATCCTTTAACGAAGGAACTGGAACTGTTTATGGAATTTTAATGCTTGCACTTCCGGGTACACCGGGGGGGGGTTAATCTTTAAAATGAAGTTTGCATGAGAATTTTAAAGTTATTTCTAACTTTTTAAGTAAAATCGTTGACGAAAATTGTTTCCATCATTTGACATAACATACTTGTTCGAAATAAAAAAGTGATTATTTACTGATGAAAAACTATTTTCCAACTGAACAATTTGGTTTATAACGCATCATTGATAGGAAAAAAAAATATTCATAAATATTTTAAGGTAAAAACCTTTATTTTTAGTCTAAAGGGGTAATTTGCCAAGAAAATTTCGTTTTGGCATTTTTTGTTGGTTCACTATAAACGGTGTTTGACTTTTCAAGTTGTTGCCACCCAATATTAGAGCCCTG
Source organism: Stegodyphus dumicola (assembly GCF_044657685.1). Taxonomy (NCBI): domain Eukaryota; kingdom Metazoa; phylum Arthropoda; class Arachnida; order Araneae; family Eresidae; genus Stegodyphus; species Stegodyphus dumicola. The sequence continues at coordinate 2,160,820 of NC_140768.1, forward strand.
CTTTATATTTAGAGAAATTAAATAATGAAGATTCTGCATGAATGTATGTATGTTTCTCACACTGTGAATAAACAACCGTACCTAGAGACATTTAATTCTGAATAACGTAGTCCTCCACTCGAATATCGTCCACCAACGGCCGAGCGGTAAAGACGCTGAACACTGGTAGTTCGGTCCGAGGTTCGAATCCCGCGAACGGGCTGGCTGCATGGGCGTTTTCAAGGTTTTCCCCATGTGTAACGTGTATACGAGCCAGTTTCCCTTAGAAAGTCCTCCCCGAAGGCATCCCTCCCTTTAGGCAGATAGCCCTCGTGTGCTTTGCCATAATTAAATAATCCAATCCACTCGAATATCGACATCTGGTAGCCAAAATCGGGAATATGGAATTTGTTTTATCATTCAATCCATATTTTGTAAAACTAACAACTTTCTGATTAATAAACTCAACGATTTCAAATCGAGCAATGGCAACACTACGAAAAAAAAATTAACATTTTTATCGCCAGCACGCGAGACTGAGTATCAGAAATGCTAAAGATATACTCAATTTAAAGCTATTTTGCGGTATTACTCTTGAACTGAATTTTATGGTTTATATGCGAAGAACATGATATTGAATAAATAAAGGTAACCCACAAAATGTTAAAAGAGCTTCCCGTTTGGGCTAATATAAAATCTAAAAGCTTTAAGATTTATTATTATTTTATAAAACAAGCTTATATTTAAAAATCATAAAGTAATTAATGAACAAAAAATTAAAAAAAATAATCGTATAGTTTAACAGGAACAAAAGGTTAAATAATTCTCTTTATAAAATTCATTTACAGTTTTACGTCACAAATAATAAAATCATGGTCCCCTAACATTTATTAATTGAACTGTATTCAAAAGTATACGCGATTATCTTTATAAATTTATCAAGCACGTCTCACATTTTTATTACTAGCGATATAAAATTGTAAATGAATTTTGTAAAGAGAATTATTCAATCTTTTGTGTCCATTACACTACATGATAACTTATTTTCTAATTTTAGTTCATTAATTATTTTATGAAGTCTGAATATAAACTTAATTTATTTTAAAAAAATTATTTATTTATCTTTTGGCTGTTTAATTCAAAAGTTGTCGTTGTCTGCCTACTCTGTTTTACATAAAGAAAAGTATGTTAAGTGCACTTACAAATTTTGTTCGACAATGTTGTTTCTAAAAAAGAAAAGAAATATTGAACTCACCTAGCGAAAATGAATATCCGCTTCGTGACCGAATAATTTCTCGAGCACAAATACGTAGGGAAAGGAGAAGAGGCAAAACGCGAAGATGTTAGGCATGTCCCGGGCAACCGTGGCAGACTGCCTGACGCGTCAGAACAGGTTCGGAATTCGTACCATTTTGCCCCACCAAAGGAACAAACAAGTTGGTTCCCGTATTCGGTTTACTCTTCAAGAAAAAGGAGGGGAAGAAACGAAAATCAAACACGCGAACTGAACAAAAAAAGTCATTCGAATGAATGGCAATAATTGGCGATGGAATGTGAGCGCGTTGTGGAATGTATTAGCAGTGATCCGTATCTGCAATGACTGCCCTTTTTTTAAACCTTGCTTCACAATGCTTTCACGGATTTCTTTTATATCGGACTGTTGTACGTTACATTTAATTTCCAGCGCCATCTGTCTGTTGAAATTAATTTCTTCGTTCATTTGCATTAGGGAGTGGCCAACTGGTCAACGACCGAATTCGATGAAAGTAATAAGTAACAGTTAAATGAAATAACACAGAATTTTCTGTATCTGTTTTACTCAGCAATGAAGGTTTTTAAAAATTGCTTAAAGCAAACATAAATTGTCCAGATATTTATAGTTGATATTTGCTACTATTTTAAAAGAAATATAGCCGTTACGATCGTTTCTAAAAGTCGGCAGATGTAATCCGAAATATTTTATCTTAATAAAGAAACTTTTCTTTTTTATTAAAAAAAAAATTCTGATGTGCACATCTACTTCCTCGACAGCGCATAAACCACAATGGAAAAAATGCATTCTTTAAAATTCACTCTAGTATTTGCTTACCATAGCGAAACTTTGGGGCTAGATTCACTTAACAGTATTACATTTCGTTCATATTATAAATCATAATGCACGAAATTTATATCATTTAAAGAATACAATTATCCAATCGTTGCCACATGTTCTATTCAAATACTATAATAAAGCTAGAATGATGTATAAAAGAAATTAAGCAAACAAAACAAAAAAGAAACAGTTTTTCACAGACGATTGAGTATTTCTCATTCAATTAATTCAGTTCTCACTTCGCGAGAAGGCAAAAACACATAAAAATTCAGAATATCTATATTAAAAACTACGAAGTAAGTCTTTAACACTAATTTTCTCGAAAATTTTCCAGAAAGGATTAAGCATGATTTAATTGGCAATAACAAATGAAGGCGTTATCTTTGTTGTTGCGAAGCTAAGTTTCTCTAGATTGGCAACAAATCCACTAGTCTACTGTTTCAAATGAAAACAATCAATGGCCGCCATAAAAATGGATTAGCAGCACTTAAACAACTTTAAAATTGTTGATAATTCTAAAAATATTGCATACAGATTTACTAAAGGCATAAAAACCTTAACCGGAAGATAAAAACAACATTATTCAATCATTTTTAAAGCAAAAAATGTACAATTTACAAACATATAAGAGTAAAGAAACTGAGATCACTGAGCCGGGTAACAGAGTGGATATATATATAATTATATTTATATACGTTTGGTGCGGCCAATTGCAACCAAAATACGAGGTGCACATCTACATGTTATAGCAGTCCTATATACAAAATTTCAACGTTGTGAGGCTACTCGTTTTTGAGTTATGCGTACAGACGCCACGAAAAATTCTCTTCAGAATTCATTTTAAAGCAGTTTTATAATTTTTTTGAAGGAAAAGAGTATTTTATTCTGTCCTTATGTACGGATATCACGCAAAAACATCGTTAAATTGCATTCGATAGCGGTCAAAATGGATATTTTCGTTGAAATATGCTGCCTGAAACATTTCGCGATTACAATACTTCCTTTTTACTTCGTACAATGAAGTAAAAAAAGGGGGAGCTATTCTAAGGAACAAAGTGACTAATTCGCGAATAAAGCGATGCTTAATAATAAAGTTAAAAAGACAAAAAAACTGGAGTTAGCAGCAGTGAGTTCAAAAGCACGCGATGTTCAGCGAGAGCATAAAAAACACCTTAACAAATCCTCTGATGCGATGTTGAAATCTGAAACCTTTTTCTTAACAATTTATTTGCTTTTGCTCTGCCTGAGAAAATATTAAGAATAAATAAATATAATCTTAATTTATGATTAGTCCAAAGGGGTTTTGTCCCTCAAGGGCTACTGTTTCGTTTCGCTATTTTGCGTTGGTTCACTATAAATCTCCGTTTCACTTTTCAAACTGTTGCCACCCAATGTTAGAGTCCTGCATTATATTTGAAGAAATTAAATAATGAAAAATCTACATAAATGTATGTATATTTCTCGCATTGTGATAAAACAACGATACATAGAGCCATCGAATTTTGAATGAAGTAATCCTCCTACGAATATCGGCATATGGAAGACCAAATTTGAAATTTGGAATTTGTCTTATTATCGATTTCATATTTTGTAAAACTTTAACTAATTTTTGATTAATAAATTCGAGAATTTCAAAGCGAGCAATGGCAACGTTGTACAGAGAAAAACCTTTTTATCTCCAGCGCGCGGAAATGTGTATCAGAAATACTAAAGATATGCTCATTTGGTGTGTATTTAATTATGGCAAAGCACACTAGGGCTATCTGCCTAAGAGGAGGGATGCCTTTTGTGGAGGACTTTCTAAGGGAAACTGGCTCGTATACACGTTACACATGGGGAAAACCACGAAAACACCCATGCAGCCAGCCCGTTCGCGGGATTCGAACCTCGGACCGAACTACCAGTGTTCAGCGACTTTACCGCTCGGCCGCTGGTGGGCCGATATGCTCATTTAAAAACTATTTTGCGACATTGCTGTTGAATTGAATTTTATGGTTTAAGTGCGAAGAACGTGATATTCAATAAATAAATGTAACAAATAAAATGTTATAAAAAACGCCTCTTTGGGCGTAATTTAAAATCTGAAACCTTTCTGATTTTTTGCTTGTTTTAATCGATTACGATAAACGGCTCGAGAGCCATCTACAAGGTGACGCACGAAATACCATACTCTTTTTTTTTTTTTTTTTTTTTTTTTTTTTTGTCTATAAAACATTTATATATATTTCAGATAACTGAAATATATACTATATATAAAACATAATAGTTACTTAAAAATGCTTCATAATTGTAGTGAACAAGACAAATTACCGGGCATTTATTGAAACTGAATCGGATAACATATTGGAATAGCATTAAATCACATTTAGCGCATATAAGAGATGCAGATTTCGGAGTTGAAGGAAGTGATGGAACTTATCACTCGTCAATGCAATGACAATTCCACTGACTCACACTATATCGAAATGAATCTGTACAAGAAAAAAAGAAATTATGCCAAGTAAATATTTTAGTTATCAAAAAACCTTTGTATTTGTTTCTCCATCACAAAGGAACTACACATGCCCTCCGAATTACACATGGTCCTAAACATTTTACTAATACACTCTGGTCCATTATCAATCTTTGAAAAGCAATGGCATCAAATTAATTCATACAGGCAATTATTTACTTAATTTAATTGATTCTATTAGGATGCAATGTATCGTAATTATGCATTACTTAAAAATCAGACACTGCAGCACTTTAAAATTAACATTCTATAACTGTACGTGTAGAAAAGGCGGAAAAAACAACTTGACTACAGGGCTGTGGATTTAATTCCACGTACTTTCAAATAAGAGAACGTCGCCATTAAAAATGAAAAGAACATACAGTTAGAATTTTAAGTGTATTCTTGACTATGGAATTTTATTATTACATATATAAAAGAAAAAAGTTTGTGTGTTTGTTTGTTCGCTAATAACTCAGTCACTACTATATATAGCTACCGCCACTACTGCGATTCTTTTCTGGGTCTTGGAAAAGGTCGACGGCCACTTTTTTCCAAAAAAAAAAAGTAGCTAAAATCAAAGATATTAATTAAAAACTCTTAAAACTATAATTTTCTTCCTCATTTTCCTGAGTGGCAACACTCTCGCAAGCTGGAGATAAAATCTGCTTTATTTCGAGAAGTGTTGCCATTGCCCGCTTTCAAATCGTAAAGTTTGTTAATAAAAAATTTCTAAGTTTTACATTGAAATAAAAATAGCATTGCCAAACATTAAATACATTATTCCCGATTCCAAAAAATTCGTGAAAAGCCATTTCGACTATTTCCATCTTCGCACGACTTTCATCAGCCGAGATATTAATTAAAAAATTCTGAAAACACTCATTTTCGCTCTCATTTTTCCGAGTGGCAACAGTCTTACGCGTTGGAGATAAATATGCTTTCTTTTCGAAAGGCTTAAAGTCTTGCTACTGCTCGCTTTCAAATCCTAGAGTTTGTTCATCAAAAATTTGTAAATTTTACAAAATCTATACATATTGTTCCGTTTTTCTTTTCTGACACCAGTTCGTACGTAATTTTCTTCCTTCACGTTCGTACGGGTTTCGTGTGGATTTAGAGTGAATAACGACGACACTTGATGAAGTAACGAAACGCACTTCATTTACCAATCCCGACAGCTCCAAAACACTTTTACAGTCGTCGAAGATCTACAATAAACACACTGGAACAATCAGAGACACAGCCTTCACACTGTCAGGCAATAACGGCGGAGAAAGCTTCAATGCAAAGCACCAGAGTACAGTTCCCGACTCTGCTTGGTCGTTCTCGGAACTCCACGTACTCTCGAGACTCTCCACGCTACAACTCTCGATGCACTCGACGACACACAGAGCACAGCTCCCGACTCTTCGGTTCAGTCGTTCCAGGAGCTCAACACGCTCTCTCGACGATGCACTAACCGCGATACACTAAGAGACTCCTTCAGTGTACTCGACGACCCACTCGGCACTCGCTGCCCGGCTGTCAACTCAATCGACTCCGCACGGACTGACTCACTAGACGAGACACCAACTATCTCTCACTCTTAGACGAGGCACTCTCACACTGACCGGAGACCAGCAGGGTTTATATAGCTTTCGTAACAATATAAAGAAGAATGTCTGTTTGTGTGTTTCCATGGAAACAATCTAAGGTACTCATATAATTCAAATATGATATTCAACAGGGAGTGCTCCTATCCTAAGTCATCACTATTTATGTGAGTGATGATTATCAACTACCAGTGCCTTCAAACTACCAAAGCGCAGTACTTTGAACTTTACACTATTATCTGATGCTCATTATACAAAGTGCTCTCCATGCTGCTGCGCACAATTCTGTGCACATTGAACTCTATGCACAATGAACTGTGTGCAAAGTATGCAATATCTGTGCACAATCCGACAACGATACCACCAACACAAAAATAACATAGCATTATAACTCACATCACATCCATCTTCCCAAATGCTAAGGTATTCCTCCAAGCACACCAGCAAATGCAACACCTAATTAATTGTAACATGTTATCTGCATATTGATTCATGTATACCAATATATCTGTACCTCGATTACCTGTACCCCCAGTTTATCTGTATAACTGTTCTTCCTATCTAAATAACTTGTTACTTTAATGTAATTTATTATGTCAACTGCGTAATGTAATGACCTGAAATGTAATCTTTTGTCTTAATAAATGCCAGAAAAAGTGAGTCCAGTGGGCCAAAACCATTTTTGTCTATGACGATGTTGTGGTGCGCCCTGCACTTTTTCCTGTCTTGTTCTGTTTGTGTGTTTCTTTGTTCGCTTTACTGATTTCTGATCAATTATGATATTTTTGTTGCCACACTGAATCAACTAAAATTGAATATCGGTGAAATATTGGATGGAACTTGAGTTTTTACAACCATTTGCTCAGAAAGACGAAAATCATTAAAAACTTAATAAACTAAATTGTTGCTAATATAATTAGTTTATGTTTCTATGAAAGATTTTTATGTGGGTTCCATATTGCATCAGACTGAAAAATGTATGACTATGAATCGTATTTTTTTGCATTGTTATTGGAGAAGGGTTACAGCGGTATCGTTCTCTCTGTTGTTAGATACATTACTCTCAATTTAACTTATATCGGGTACCTAGAGCAGAAGTACCCGGGTATCGGGTACTTCTGCTAGTTGCAAAATGTGTAGTTGACTGTCTGAACATCGAAAGTGAGTTAAGTCAATGTTCAATGTGTGTCCACTCTTTTCCATCGTGTTCCCAAACTCGTGCAATAGAATATTTACTTTTGTCACAACACGTCTTCTGAAATTATACGGCACAACTGCACGATAAGAGCCTTGTGGTACCCTACATTAGCAGGCATCCTCAAAAATACCTTCTCTTCTAAAAAATCCTATAAAAAATTCCATGGATTAATATCCGGGCCATGCGTGGGCCATTGTTTCCCACCTACGTAACTTTCAGGAAACCGATGTGACATTACACGCACATTAAATGTCTCATACAGGAAATCAAGATCAACATTTGCTGTGTGTGGGCGGGCTCTCTTTTATAACTTTGAATGTATAAAGGGAAGCTTGTTACCATTTTCAAGTGCGCGGGCATTTGATGGGAGCCTTCGATTCTTCTCATACCTAGAGCCATTGCTGAGACAATGTGTGAATGATTTTTTTGCGGGAAAACCAACTCGTACTAAAAACTGCACATGAAAACCTCAATGTGTCTCCATAAAATTATTTGTTTCTCAAAAAATAAATAAATAAATAAATAAAATCTGAAAGCATTCAGATTTTACATTACGCCTAAAGGGACGTTTATTGAACGTTTTGTGTATTACCAATATTGAGTATCATGTTCTTCACACTTCAAGCACATAAAATTCAATTCAAGAGTAATATCTCTAAATAATTTTTAAATGAGCATATTTTCAGCATACATATATCAGAATTTCAGACGCACAGTCTCGCGCGCTGGAGATAATTTTTTTTTTTCGTACAGTGTCGCCAGTCCTCACTTTGAAATCGTTGAGTTTGTTAATCAAAAATTCGTTGAAGTGTTACAAAACATGAAATAGATAATAAAACAAATTTAAAATTCGGTCTTCCATAAGCCCGTATTCGAGTGGAGGACTACGTTATTCAAAATTGGATGGCTCTAGGTACCGTCGTTTTATCACAGTGCGAGAAATATAGATACATTTATGCAGAGTTTTCATTATTTAATTTCTTCAAATGTAATGCAGGACTCCAACATTTTGTGGCAACAGTTTGAAACGTGAACCGACCTTTATTTATAGGAGTCGACGCAAAATGCCAAAACGAAATTAATAGCCCTTCAGGGCAAATTGCGCCTTTGGGCTAAAAAGGAAGAAAGACGTATGCTGTAATCAGTGATATGAAAAGGTCATACATTCTTTTGTTACACAAATTATTGTTATTTAATTTTGCTGATATAAAATCTAGCTATTTAAAGGGTTCATTTAATCCTTGAAAGTTTACGACGTCCGCTTACATGATCAGTATTAGCCATTTTACAAGCATTTTCGTTTCTGAAAAGAATATAATTTCGTTTACAAAAAGAATTAATAATTTATTTATTTATTTATTAGTCCAAAGGGATTTGAATCCCGAAGGACTATTAGTTTCGTTTTGGCATTTTGCGTCGGACTCATAAATGTCGGTTCACTTTTCAAACTGTTGCCACAAAATGTTAGAGTCCTGCATTATATTTGAAGAAATTAAATAATGAAAAATCTGCATAAATGTATGTATATTTCTCGTATTGTGATAAAACAACGGTACATAGAGTCATCGAATTTTGAATAACGTAATCCTCCAACGAATATGAGCATGGGGAAGACCAAATTTGAAATTTGAAATTTGTTTTATGATCGATTTCCTATTTTTTTAAAACTTTGACGAATTTTTGATTAACAAACTCAAGGATTTCAAAGCGAGCAATGGCAACGTTGTGCAGAAAAAACATTTTTATCTCCAGCGCGTGAGTCTCTGTATCGGAAATTCTAAAGATATGCTCGTTTTAAAACTATTTTGCGATATTGCTGTTGCACTGGATCTTATGGTTTAAGCGTGAGGAACATGATATTTAATAAAGAAAGGTAACACACAAAATGTTAAAAAACGCCCCTTTGGACGTAATTTAAAATCTGAAACATTTCAGATTTTTATTTATTTATTTATTTATTTATTTTCTATTTGTTTCTTTGCTAAGCTTTTTAGCTGTCATTTCTTATTCTTATAACCACATTCATTTCGTAATCCCCATCACACAGGGCGTGATTTCTTGCTTAACATATTTTATTCAAATGCTCGAGTGTGTCCTAGAGAAGGTTGGGCAATCGACCTTTACCTCTGTGTCAACAATCCTTCTGTTGGATTTCAATCTCCTTCGGCAGCATTTTATCCTTTTTTTTTTCGTTATAATTTAATGCCTTTTTTAAAAATATCACCTTGTGAAAACAGCCACATAGAAGGTTAGTTGGTTAAGTAGAAAGTTTTTCCTTCGTGTTATTATATGAGATCGTAGCTGTACTTCAGACAATAATTTTCTGAAGGTAAAATGATTCACGACACTATCAGGTTCAATGTTCCGCCTTACTTGCTTTGGGAACATGCAAAGACCTGACTCGGAACAGGGAGCTTACTAAAGCTATGTTCAATAAATGTGGGAAGTAGACAAGATACACAGGAAGGGTATACGAAACCCTTTATTTTTCACTCCTTATAATAATTTCCGGACTTCGGAATACAGAGACCAACCACTTGTGATCTGAACGTAAGAATATAAAAAATATTAACTAAACTCTAACTTAACTTTGGAATAATAAACAAGGGCCTACGTGGAAGATTGGCCGTATATTAACAGGAAGCCGTATGTAGTACAGAGAACTGTTAACACTACAATACGTTTAAAATTATCAAGAAAACCTCTGGCCTGGAAGGCAACCAGCAACCGAGTAAAACTGCTAAAGCAAGCGGCCTGCTTCTACTAACTCCTTCCTCTCCTTTGCTTGGCAAAAAGCCACAACTTAAGTACTTGGCGTTCGCCAGACAAATTTGCATAAATAAGTTAAAGCTTTTAATTCTGGCCGGAAGTAGAAAATAAGAAGTGATAGTAAAGATTTAAAATAAAATAAACGTTAGTAAAACTTAAGATCCTTACAACACTTACTCAAAACTTTTTGTTACTTTATTAAATTTACTAAATCATACTGCACTAATTTTCTCTAAAATGACGAATATGATGGAAACTGTAAAATTTTCAATATAAATAACAAAAAATCGTCTATGTAAAGCAATAAACAGCATTTTAGTCTTATAAGTTGTGAGGATTATATAATTTTTACTAACAGCTACTTCACTTTGTTAGCCTATCCTGTCCCTTCTGATTTCTCTAGCGTTTATTTGTAAGGATGCAAATTAGTTAGGGTGAAAGAGAGAGTATTTAAGCCGAAGCAGAAAAAAAGGTTAGTCAGAGCGTGGTTTCGCTTTTGAAAGCGCACGTTGTTGAAGTGTGAATATCGGCTTCACATTCTTGCCGAAATTGGTATCTCGCTGGCCTGGGTTTCTGAGTCAGCCTGCTAAGTTAAATTTTCTTGCACCACTATTTACTTTTGAATTTAGTTTGTTACATCTATCTTATCTGCCTACGTTTTTTTATTTAGTTTCTGTTTTATCATATTTATCTTAGGTCAAATATGAATCTAATAATAATGGATAAATAAGATATTCAGTGGATTTTTCTAACTATTTTGAAATACATTTTTCGAGCCTTTGCTTTCTTTTCTACAATAAATTAATTATTTACCGATCTTTTCTATGTATCTGAATATTTTTGCAATAATATATTCGAATGGGCTGTACTAGAAACGCCCAAGACAGATAGTTTGATTTCAGTACTGTTATCGCTGAAACTTCGATAATTGTTTTGCAACCGATAATGAGTAAATAAAACAATCTTCTCGCGAAAATACTTCAAGAAATAAAGCACTCGAGTAGAGAAGTCGACTAGCATGCAGATAAAGAAAAACAGAAAAGTATTATTAGAAGTTAACTTACCGATTCTATCTTTCGGAAATATGTAAAGAAGGGCTTCATTTGAGATCTTGCAAGACGTTTCTGCTATTCAAATTACCCTCAGAAAAATGAATAAGTAAGTGATCTAATACCAATACAAATTCAAAGTTGTTGACCGGTTGGGATAGATATAGAAAAAATGAGCATGCAAGATAAAATACCCTTTCTGCCCGTGGACGCTTATAATTTTGTTTGAATCTGCCTCTAAACTTTGGTAGGTCTTTAAAATGATTCTTTAAGAGGATGAGGTGGTAAGATATTCTCTGAGTTTCTTAATCGTTGAACTTTAGGTCTGGATACTAAGCGAGGAAATAAATTAAAAATTTCTGATGTGGACACCACATGACTTTCTTCTACGACCTATTACACTTTTGTTGCTTTACTTCATTTAAAGTTCTTTTCTTCTCATTCAATAATTCAGTTCTCATTTCGTAGCAAGGCAAAATTACATAAAAACTCAATCTTCATTAAGAAATGTGAAATACAGAAAAACCTAATACATCAAATACAGTTAAAACAGTTTACAAATTTTTTACAATTAAAATTAGAGTTTCTACACAAAAACAAGCAATTGCTGTCAGACGGGAAGATAAAATTTTCACTGCACAAAATTAAATTTAACTTTTAGTCACACTGGGCAAAAAAAAAAAAAAAAAAAAAAAAAAAAAAAAAAAAATTGACGCTGGTTCACCAAATGACTTAATTCACTATTCTAACAGGGCTTACCAGCGGCTGACCGATAAAGTCGCTGAACACTGGTTGTTCAATCCGGGGTTCAGATACTGACGAACGAGCTGGCTGCATGGACGTTTTCGTGGTTTTTTCCTATGTGTAACGTGTATACGAGCCATTTTCCCTTAGAAAGCCCTCCACGAAGGTTCCCTTAGGCAGATGGAGCTCCAGTGCTTTCGCGTACTTAAGTAAACCAAACCAAAGCACTATTCTACTAAGAGTCTGAAATGTAAAGAAATGGCTGCTTCGTTAGGCTTAGCCACTTAAACTTTTAAACTGTTGATAATTCTACAACTATTCTATGCATATTAACCAAAGCCACAGAAATCTTAACTAGAACATAAGAACAACATAATTCAATCACTTTTAAAGCAAAAAAATGTACAATTTACCAACATATAAGAATTAAAATAATAAGCTCAATGAGCCGAGTAACAGAGTAGGAATATATAGGTTTGGTGCAGCCGATTGCAATGAAAAAGGAAGGTGAACAACTAAATATTATAGCAGTCCCATATACAAAGTTTCAACGTTCTACGGCTACTCGTTTTGAGCTATGCGAGATACGTACGTATATACGTATATACAGACTTCAGTAGAAAAGTATCTTCTGAGTCCATTTTAAATTCATTTTGCAATTCGTTTTGGAAAAAGGAATCCACCATTTTTTTTTCCGCAGTGCTTTAAATTTCTGCACGAAAAACCGTTTACACAGAAAACGCATTTTACATAGTCTTAGAAGGGGGAAAAAAATGTGATCCAATAGTCTTTGTTAAAATAAATGCAACAACCATGCAAATAAAATTTCCTCCTTTGCATTACAACAATTGCAATATAAGGTATTTCTCCCACCTTCTTGGCATGCCTTCGGGGTGTAGTGGTTTTGCACGCTGGGCCGGTATCCCGAGGTCCGTGGTTCGAATCCCGGCGAAGGCGGTTGCTAATTTTTCATCTCTCCGTCTTCCAAAAATAAATCCTAATGTCTCTACAACATATTTGATTTACAATAAAAAAAAAAGAAATCGGGGTTTTCGAATATCCTGATACACAGTTTTCACAGAAATCTATATATTTAATGTTCTATTATATATTTGCAAGGCATTTATCTCACAGAATTACGTAACTTCATGTTTTTAGCCTGTTAATCGGTTCTTTCAATGCTGTATTATTGAACAGAAAATGCGTCTCAACTTACATGTGCTAAAATTTAGATAAATGTTAATGCAACTCCAAACCTACATTATATATTATAGCTGTGCTATTTTGTGCCATTGTCATTGGTTCCCCTGCAAGTTTGTGTACAAAAATATGGAATGATCTATGTAACGTTGATTTTGAACAGAAAGGTTAAATCTTCTTTCTGAAAAGTCAGTTTATCTCCCACAAAGTGTTGCGCCTCAATGCATTGTAGGGTTTATATTTATTTTAACTAACATTTATTTTAAGTTTAAACTATCTTTCCTGTCAAGCCTTACTTTCCTCTGGAACTGCCAATGCCAGAGTATGTAAATTTTAGTAGAACGCGCAAGGATTCAAATTATCAGCGGAAGTATTCTGAGTTAAATAGAATGGAAACGAGTTCGAGGTGTGCTGTTCTTACTTCACGAGCGCGGAGGTAGTTAGCCAGAAATTGAACAATCCCGCCTTTCGGCCTGTGTGCTTGCCTCGGAGAATTGTTAATCGTTCAACGTGATATTCAGTTCTCATTTCGTAGCAAGTTTGCTGAATTAGCAACGGTATTGTAAAACGCGGTGAAGTTAGTTACGTTTAGCTTCGTAGTTAGAGTCTTGTTATTATTTCTTTCAGGTTCTTATTTTTATTTTACCGCCGGGTCGGCGTAGTTTGTGAGCGTCAAGAGCACGCAATTGTAATTTCTTAAGTTGAATAAAAAGGAACTTAAACCCTTAGCAAGACTCTGTCTATTTTCCAGTTTCAACAGTCACCCCTTGGTTGCGTGCAGGTTGGAGGCGCGCAACTCTACAGCATAAAAAAAGATTGTACCGAACAATATTTCATAGCAGGTCTGATAAAAACTATTTTAACCATATTCCAACGCTAACGCAATATGTGATGATTTTTACTGCATACATTATGCCCTAATAACGGCGCTTATTAAACAATGCACAAAATGGAAAGCATTGATAAGCAGCATCTAAATGTCGATTTAAAGGATCATTAAAAATGTCCGGTATCCCTTTTAAATGAGTGTCTTTTTACTCCATATACATTTTCAAAATTACGTCGGCTTCATATATCTTCATAAATTCTGAAATTTCTGCTGGCATACATACCAAACTTCAGATTCTTCTTTCTCCTTCTCGGAGAAAGACGAATCTGAAGATTTTTTGTTTCGTTATAAGAGATAACTCATGAGATTCGATCAAGCATTCTTAAATAACATATCGTTTAGTATCAGGAAACTGGTCAAAATTTCGGGGTAAGAACATATATAGCAAATGTTGTTTTCGATCAATGGAATAAACATTCTATGGCAGAGTACTCTTCAACTGTTATCTGAATGATTTGAAGAGCAACGTTGATCCCCCGCTGCTATATTCTCGAGATTTGAATCCGCTTGATTATTATCTTTTAAGGATTTCAGGAAAATTTTTGTTCACAGTATATTCTACACAAGGCTTGCGAAGCGCTTAAAGATAATCTTTAAACGTTCAGTGTAATTTTAGACATAATCTGGTTTACTGAATCGGATTATTTAACTTTTGCGAATATTATCGAATTCAGAAAAAACCCATTCTAAAAATATGGTAATATGATCTGCTATTTGAATAGGATTAAAAATCCCACTGTATGACACTGCTATATACCAATTTCATATTTATAGAGATAGCACGTAAAAGGATGTTTGCATTTAAATATATTGCGTCTTCTTGTAACGCTTTTCTAAGAAACACTTCTCAAATATGTTGATTTCACGTAATTTAGATACAAATTTCTAATATGTCTCAAGAAATATGGTATGTGATAAGAGATACTTTCCGTTAGTATATATTTTATTACTTAAGGGGACTCATACACCTTAAAACCCATCAGATCTTCGAATATGTGACTGTTGCAAGATAATTTATTTATTTTAAAAGCAATTACTTCCAACTTTTTACAGCTGACTACATAATATAGCTGCTTTCGGAAATAGTAATCAGAAAGTTTGTGTTGCCAAAAATATTTTTATAATTTAAGCCGCTTTGTGACTAAATTTTTCGTCACGTTTCCACCTTGCGCGCAGAGTTTAAAACGTTCTGTTGCATAATTTAATTCCCTATTTAATACATAGCTTTTATAACATTTGGAAACCACTGTGAACCAAAAACTCTAAGAACTTCATGTTAAATTTTTATTTTATTTGGAGTTGAGTTTATAAAATGTATTTTATTAAAAAATTCTGTAATGTTTTCGTGCATAAAATTTTTTAATATTAAAATATTCATCAGATTTTTGGTTCAGTTAGAAAAAAGTGCCCTTATTAAGAATTCTACCAAATTTCAAGTATGTACCATTAGCCATTTCTAAAATATCGTGCGCGCAAAGGGAAGACATAACGAAACATTTTTTATCACAAAGCGGATTAAATTACAAAAATATCTGTGGCAGCACAAACTTTCTGGTTACTAGTTTCCAAAGCAGTTATATTATGTAATCATCTGTAAAAAAAGTGGAAGTAATTGCTTTTAAAATAAATAAAATATCCCAATTCTTGCAACAGTCACCTATTCGAAGATCATAAGGGACTTAAGGTGTATGAGCCCCCTTAAGAGTTCGAGTTATTTAAGAGTTTCAGGTCGTCAGTTTCAATTTATTCTAAACTTTCTTTGAATACGAAAAATTATTGGCAATCAGTTTTTTTCAAATATTTCACTTCACTCAAATAAAAGTGAAATAAAGCAAAATTTCTCTTTAAGAGCTCTCAAGGTGAATGTTAGAGGAAAACATTATTTTTCTTAATACTGCACTTATTTCGAAATATCTGAGGGGAACTATAAAGTACATCGTATTTCTCGATGCAAAGGACAAATAGCTATTTGTGCTGAAAGAAGTCAAGCACAATGGATAGAATGTGCATACTATTTAGTGAAATTCTATGCCATTCGATGACATACGTCACTCCGCGGAAGGAAAAAGTATAAAAAACAAGTAAACGGAACAAAACACATTTGTTGCGAACCGTCTTAGCGTAACCGAATTATGAACTCTTCTTCATCATGCTTGCAAAGCCCGTTTCCGTTTCATTCATCTTAACGTACATCCTTGTGACAAAACGCGTTGTTAACACAATGGCTTGTTTTAATGCTCACCACAAACTTTTAATTCTTGGTAAGTGGCAACACCCAAGTCTAGACTTTGAGCTATTAGTTTTATGTAAAGCAGAAAATGATTTCCTTTCTCCTTTCTTTTGGTTTTGATTTACTTGTTTCTGTTTTCTAGACAGCTAATTCAGAAACGCGAAATAAATTCAAGACGGTTTATTAATTATGATAGAACTCAGAGCTTATATTCTTTGAAAATGATGAAATTCGGATGTGATATCCTTGAAAATAACTGTAATTCGAATCACTTTTTATTTAGCAAAAGTAGACATAAAATTAAAAACAAACGAAAGACTGCTATCACTCAAGAAAGTATGAAATGTTTAAATTTAAATGTGTCGTTCGATACAATACTTAAAATCTGACTTGGACATGTGTGCTTAATATTAAATTATACGCATTTCTGGCTGCATTTTATTTGAACTCATTTCCTCGAATTTCATTAGATATATTTCTCATTCAATTAATTCAGTTCTTACTTCGGAGCAAGGCAAAAATACATAAAACCTCAGAATATTTTCATTAAAAATCGAAAATACACAAAAAGATAAAACACCAGGTACAGTTAAAACAATTTGTTAAAAAACTGTTTTTACAATTAAAACTAGAGTTTCTACATGAAAACAAGCAATTCGGCCAGCGGGCAAAAAGGTAGACAAAACTGAAAGTTTACTTTTGGTCCCACTCGGCAAAAAGACACTGCAGGTGCAGAAACTGAATTTACTATTCTGCTGAGTTTCAAATGTAAAGAAATATGGCTACTGTGGTAAAAATATTAGGCTTAGCGGCACTAAATAAAAACTTTTAAATTGTTGATAATTCTACAACTATTGCATGCAGATTAACTAAAGGCATAAAACCCTTAACCAGAAGATAAGAACTGCATAATTCAATCATTTTGGAAGCAAAAAATGGACACTTTATGAGCAAATAAGAAGACAAAAAAATGAATATATATATGAAAAAAAAGTTTTACGGGGACTTGAATTTAAATAATGAATGACAAATTTCGGAATTAATCTTCCTACATATGGTTTCAATCTTTTTCGATACTTCTACTAAATTTATATTAGGAGATAATATAATCAATAATTTTTAGTAAATAAATATATATATATATATTGGTGAGGCCGATTGCAACCAAAACGGGAGGTGCACAACTACATCCTATAGCGGTCCCATATACAAAATTTCAACATTCTGAGGCTACTCGTTTTTGAGTTATGCTAGATACATACATATATACATACGTACAGACCACACGAAAAAAAAATCCCTTCTGAAACCATTTTAAATTCTTTTTGCAGTCCCTTTTGTGAAAATGGGTCCTTTATTCTGTCTTTACGTACAGATGTCACACAAAAATATCGTTAAATTGCATTCGATAGAAGTCAAAATGGATGTTTTCGTTGAAATATGATGCCCAAAAATTGTCGCTATTACAATACTTCCTTCACTTTGTATAAGGAAGTAAAAAAGTATTGTTTTTTAAACGAAATTTAACGTAAGATTTGTCCTTATTTTAGAGAAATTTTTTAACGATTTCAAGATGATATGACATTAATTCTCTCTTTTCCAAAACGTTAAATACATTTCTGCCCATTTCGCCAAATTTCCGGGATAAAAGTAATTGTGACAGAATTTTCCATGACCTCTTTTACTGTAGAATTCGCTTTGTCCAACCGCTGCTGGCGGAGAAAACTATGTCTTATATTTTACTAGCATATAATATTGAAAACTGCTATCGGAAATTATTTCAAAATTGTAATGAAAAACAATAACTTGCTTCAAATCTGTGTAATACTTATAGCTGAGTTAATGAACTGACCTGTGCACAAAGATACTTTAAACGCCATACCACCAGCTGAATTATTTGTTGACAGGAAACTGATTATGCACCTCGATAAACTCTTTTTTGTTGAAAAAAGGTTAGAAGAATTTTAAGTTTGCAGACATTCAGAAATTAATTGCTGAAGTAATGTGCAGTTCAGATACGGCCAGTATAAAACAAAAATTTTAGTATTTTAAAAATAAGTATGAGGCCAATTTTAAGGTGGCAGATAAGGTTAAATAAAGCATTCGCTTTCTTGTGTCCTAAAAGGAAAGGTGAAGAAATTTTGTAATAAATTCTATGGCTCCTTTTTAATCGAGACAATAAGAAAATAGTTTTGTATTTGAATTAAAGAAAGAATGGTGAGTAACTGAGAGAAAAAAAAGAATAGTGAGCAATTAAGAGCAAATGTAAATCGGATAAAAAAACAGGGCAGGGCCATGGAAAGTTCGATTAATTCAACAGCGGCTTCTATATCACAAGGTCCACATTGAAAAGGAAAGAAATCAGGGAATGAAAAAAAAGGGAAAAGGCGCACTTTGGATAACGCATCAAAAAGGAAAACTACACAGGATGAGGGATCAAGAAGAAAAAAATGGACAAGGAATATGCCAAAGGTTTAAGGCAAAGTTACAGGATCCCTGAGGTGTCGCGACCGCCTGAGTAAGAATAACGACGTGTGGGAGAAGGGTGAACATTTTCCGGTAAATAACAAACAGGAAACTTAGATTGACGGGAAAATGACTGGTCAGTTAAAGTGAAATTTACTCTATGGTCGATCGCCAGTATTGGAACTAATACGAAAAAAGGTCAAAAGAACCAGTAAGCAAAAAGCGCAGGTACATTGTTGAGCAGAGGGTGCAAATCACGTACCTGCAACTATCCAAAATAAATTAATAATTTAAATAGAATTATGATTATACAAATAATATGCTATTAAAGTAATATTGTAGGGAATTCGGTTTGACCTTCTACAGGTTATTTAAATTGGGAATTCCTCGATGGCTTTGGACCGCCTGTGCCTGTTCCGAAAATTCATGTGAATGAATGTTTCTTGAGAATTTCCGCCACTCTGTTTGCCCGTGGGGTTTTTAATTGTTTTTGGATTTTGAATGTTTCGTGCTGTGCTTCGTTGTTTGTATGTCTCTTCCTTATTTTTAGTTCGTTAATTAACCTCCAATCATTTTTAGTTAATTAGCTTCTTTTTCTCTCTTCTTTCCTTTTGTGGTCTTGAGGGGGGGGTCGACCCTTTATGGTCATATGGTCCAGTGGGACAAGGAGGATTGGGTCTTCCCTGTATTATAACTATTATTATGACTATTATGACCTGCAACTATCCAAGAGGCTTGTGCAAAAAAGAATGCGTCAGAGGAAAAGACTAGAACTAAGGAAAGAATCCAAAAGCGAAAAAAGCCAGAAGATGATGAAAACTATACGCGCCGGAGGCGAATTCGAGTCTAACGAATTTGCAGAAAAGAGAATGTCTGACAAATGATAAGTGAAAATTTACTTTTATTTCTTCAATTATCAGTTTATGTAATGCATGTGTACGGAATTGCAAGTGTAATTTTATTTTACCTCTTGTTGAATATCTAAATAACAACGAAGAAACATTTTTTGGTACTATTCCGTTTTGAAGACCGCAAAAAAATTGTAGGGAAACTGTATGCGCAAAAGCCACAAATCTATCAAACGCGCTCATTTAACAGCGCGCCAAATCTAGCGTACGCGCTGATTTCAGGTTGTGTAAGTTTATATAGTTCTATATTTCTTAAGACGCCAAATCCTTTTTTGATTTTTAAATCCTTTTTTGATATCCTTTCGATTTAACAATTTGGGAATTATCCATGGCGAAAAGTGTGCAATAGAATTTTGGGTAAAGTGCAGAATCACCCACTGCTTGACGCGTTTTTAAGAATTGCACATACTCGGTATCCATGTACACATCGACCTAGTTTTTCACTTTGAAAAAAAATTCCAGAATTGCACAAAATGGCACTGCGAACACCCTTGACTTTATCTATATTCACATCGACCTATTTTCGCTTAAAAAATGAAAGAAAATTAACAAAAATCCAATTGTTTTTACCCTTGTAAAAAGCGGCAAACAAATAAGTGGGCGATCCTGCACTTTACCGAGAATTGTTTCGAAGAAAAGGCATCATTCATTATAGAAAATTACGTTTGAACAACCAACGAGATGACATTATGCTTTAGCGATAAGTCGGTAGCGAAATAGCGATGCAGGCATCCATTCAGTTATGTTTAGCAATTTTTATATAAATTATAATAATGATCTGAAATAGTTATTTACTCTTATGCTTCCATTCAGTCATGTTTAGCCTTTTTTATATAAATTATAATAATAAAAAATTATCTTATGAAATTAACCTTTTATCTAAATTAAAACATCAATCTTATTATACTTCCTTTCTTGCCCTAACGGGTTGCCGCAATTATTTTTGGCAGCACTGGCATCAACAATAGTTTGGCGATTTTTTACGGCCCTCAAAACCGAATAGTACCCATTTTTTTTATGTTTTCATCTAATTTTAAGAATTTTACATTTGTGTGTTAAACACGATTATATTACTTTATATTACAAGATCATATTAAATCAAATAATAGCAAATAGTGTACATTTCTATGTAAAAAGGTAATATTTTGATTTGTACTACGTTTTAAGTAAAGCTTATTGTTTTGAATGGATAAATATATATGTTAAAAACTAATGTGTTGCGAAAGCAAGATGCGTTGGTGATAAAGTGTAATGCAAATCAAAAATAAATGGTAGCATATGGTTTATTTAAAGTTAGGCTCTTCAATCGACTCTTATAAAAGTTAAATGAAATTTATGTCTAGAACGCTAGATGCAGATTTTGAAATAAGATGTTGTTGAGATCTAGCGTGTCTAGTTATAACCATGTAGTAATTGAGTTACAGGTAGCTGTTGAAATAATTTAATTTTCCCCACTGTTTTCATGTAAAGCTGAAAAGCGAGATAAAAAAAAAAAATAGAGTTTTAAGGAGAACACTTGAATTATGAAAGGTTATTCATGTATGTGTAAAGTGTGTAGCTTAAATATGTCTCTGTTAAATTAATTTTCCATTCACGTTCCTCGAAGGACATATGAGATTGGGACATGATGATGGATCTGAAAACATGTTAAATGGAATTTTGTAGAATGTGCATCTAAAAGATGCCTCACGCTTTTAGAATACGAAATCTTTTCCAATGTCATTAAGACCTTCATTTGCGATTTGCTGAAATTCTAGTGGAAAGAACTGTAGGATTTTATGTTAATTAACCAGTTAATTATGGTGGAAAAAACTGTAGGATTTTATGTTAATTAACCAGTTATCTATCACCTTAACTAAGCAGTCATTAGCAATGTTCAAATCTTAACCAATTATTAAGATTTGAACATTAATTTAAATCTTTCTTTCCGCAGACCTCACCAGGATGCAAATTAATTGTGTAGTTAGCAGGGTTTGAGAGTTTTAGTTTTCTGGCAGTCTCCCACTGCATTTACGTACTATCTCCAAATCTGCCAAAATTACTCCGGCTTTAGCATCTTGCTAGCCGAAGTTTAAATCCCGCGCCGTTAACTATCCTGAGCCAGCTTAAGTAGTCTATTTTTATGTTGTTTCAGACTAATTTACCTACATTTAAATTACTTCACCTTAGATATGTTAAATATCCGCAAGTTGTGGAGGCTCATATGTAGCATAACTAGTGTCTTTTGTTCATTTAAAGAGTCAAATATAAATGTTATTTTAACCTTCTTACGACTTGATCATTTGTTTCAGACCAAAGCGACCACTCTCTTCCCAGTCTACAGAGATAATCTTCTTGACATAGCAGAACCCTACGAATTGAACTACTTTTTTTCCCCGGGCAGAGAAATGATGCGACGGCATGCGGACTAAAACTCTTTTTACCGTCTATCAACAAACAGCACTAACTTGTGTGATACAAATTAATTCATCAAGACGACTTTTATTTATGCAATTGGATGGATGGATGGAGTTCTGAGAGGGCAAATAACAACTTTGGTGATAAAAAAAATTAAGCTTTAAAGCTTAACATAATGTCTAACCACATAATAATCTCGACCTGTTGGTGAATTATAGTCCATAATATTTAATTCATTGTTAGCACAAACCACAGGTCAAATTGAAATTAAATAAAGATTCATTTAGTCAATCCTCATATATTTCAACTAGAATGGTAACAAAAACTGAAATGATTGATTTATAGTATAAATAATATCACAAGATGAGGCTCTTGGTTACAAAAATTGAGTTATTTACAAATAAGGTCCTTATTTCAGATCTAAATATCTCTCAAATCATAAAGCACTTAAGAAAGGCAAAATAATTAAGTATGCCTTCGCCTTTCTCGAGCACAGCAGCAGCAGATTCTCAATAAAAACCGCTATCAGGCTTTCTAACTACCCGCAAATGAGTTTCCAAAGAAGCAATTCCAAAAATCTCCGCTTCCAGGGTATCTGATCTGTTGATTTACACGAAAACAACTTCTTTGGTGAAGAATTACTCGAGGCAGAACTACAGATTGTCCTCGGTTTTGTAAAATGTACTGGATATGTGCCTCAAACTCATCTTTGAACTATTAAACTGTACAGCACGCTAATTTAGATAACTTTCTAGTCTGAGCGGGTACTGTGACATGCTTATTCATAAAGCCTACAGACCGTTTCTACTGCTGTTTGCACCGATTGGTTGAAACAGGAAACGTAGGGTTACAGAACCTAGTGCTTGGCGACTTTTCGTTCATCGCTTTTACAATTTGTATTTAAGAGTGGTGTACCAAAAATTGTGCATAACTCACCGACGAAACCGAAGATCAGCGGTAACGAGCGCAGAAAAAGTTCTGAGACTTTTAGATCATCAGTTCTATCCTCGCTCGTATCTTTCATAAACTCTGCTCTACACGGATTTTTTTAATTTTTCATTTTAACTTTATTGAATGACTTCGTCATTATTTGTTTGGGTACGGTGTTAAAAATTAAACGCCTTTATTTTCTCTATTTTTGTTAATTTTTCTTATTTTTATTTACTGGTTTGTACTCTTTGTAGTAGGTACCAGTAGCAAGATTACGATCCAAGATCCCGAAAAGCGCTTCAATAGAAATATTGTATAATGGAATAAAATATAATTTGAGTTATACTTACTTTTCATAATTTAGGTAAAAAGAATAGGTATGCAACGGCCTTAAATGTTTACTGAATGTTTTCATTTGGTTTATTTTTTAATATTCCTTTATTTGTATAAATTAATGCGCTATGGAAATTTACACAACAGGCTCTTTCTAACAGAAATGACGGAAAAGTGCATATGTTATCTCCATGTAAACACCTTTTTCTTGTAAAACAATTACGTACTTTAAAAAGTTTAAATTGAAATACAAATAAACTATTAATAAGATCAGTAAGTTATATAAAATATATTCCACACAATTCCTCCAAGCTTTCATTCATAAACTAAAAAAATATCGAATGAAATAAACGCTCTTTCCGTTTGTTTGGCGTTAATTACCACGCCTACAGGGCGATAACTCGCCATTCCAAATATGACCGCCAAGCAGATGTTTCATCCAATGAGAGCACACCTTAGAGAAATGGTCTGTAGGCTTTGTGAATATGCCTGTGACATGAACCAAGAAGGAGAGGAAAGAACTTAGTTCACATCGAACTGTTAGGAAAACTTAATAATTGTCAGCAAACTTACATTCTAAAATTTGATTTCCCTCTTAGAAGCTATTTATATAATCCTAACATAAAAGAAAACGTTAACAATGTCATTACATTTCAGAGCCGATTCATAATGGTGTCCGTCTGCAGTTTTTAGCATACCATATCTCGCAGTAAACGCGGGCAAAAGTTTATTGTTGTGACAGAATACGCTTTTCGGTGATATCACGCCTCTCTTCCTTGTACGAAGTAAAGAAAATATTGGGTACTTTCCCATTTTGCCGACGCAAGCGATAAAGTCGCCAGTAATGGTACAACCGATGCCAAACGAAACATCCTCGCTGGTAACCTTTAACTTTTGCATTTTCAAAACAAGTCGCAGCCATTTCTTATCAGATTGATTGTTTCTTTCATTACTGGCGTATAATTACATACAATTTTTACCAGATAGTTCAATTTTATGCCTTAAGGCCATACGCGGTAATTAAGTCAATTAGGATGCAATCACACCGCTCCCCCGAAGGCGAAAGTATAGATAAGGCAAAGTCACTGGTTAAATTCATCCATTCTAATGATAATGCACTGGCGAAGTAAGGCACTGCGGTTATACATAATTTCTGAGTGAGCTATTCGTATGAACTGAAAAAATTCTTGCAGTTAAACGTGCATTCCAAATTGAGATTTAACTTGAAATTAATGTAGATAATTCCTGAGAGAATTATACTTTTGTATCTTAGTTTACGTGAGATGAGATCACTTGGAGTCACGTGATATGAAACTGCGAATCAGGATGTTGTACCATGAAAGCACAGTAAATTCTTAAATTAATGTCTTTTCACAAATTTATTGTCTTTTTACAAAATTTTAAACGGTATTAAAATGTTTATGCCTTCAAAATAAAAATTTCTTTGAACTAACATTTGTTAAAATTTTTTATGTGTATACTGTGTGTTGTCGCCAATACAGTCTGCTTGGCGAGATTGGCGACGGCGAAACGGAAAAGTACCAAATATTGTAATCGCGAAAAATTTCGCGTACCATAGTTCAACGAAAATATCTATTCTGACAGCGTTCGAATCCATTTGAAAGATGTTTTTGCTTGACGTCTGCATCTACGAACAGAATAAAGACCACTTTTTTTTTTTTTCCTCCCCAAAATGGATTGTAAAATGGATTCAGAAGACACTTTAATTAACGCTACTCTGGTTTTTTTCGTGACGACTGTACGAACTTGTAAATGTATCTCCCATAACTCAAAATCATTAGCAGTAGAACGTTGAAATTTTGTATATGGGACTGACTTACTATAACATCTAGTTGTGCATCTCTCTTTTTCGTTGCAACCGGCACATATACCCACTCTGTTACCCGGCTATTTCTTTTTTCTTATATGTTGGTAAATCGGGCATTTTTTTGCCTTAAAAGTGATTTAATTACGTTGTTCTTGTTCTCCAGTTAAGATTTTTATGCTTTAGTTAATCTGCATGCAATGGTTGTAGAATTATCAAAAACTTAAGCAGTACTAAATCTAACGAGGCCGCCGTTTGTTTACGTTTGGAACTCTTAAGAGGACAGTGATTTAAGTCAGTTTGTGCACCAACTGTAGTGTCCTTTTGCCAGGACCAAAAGATTCTGCAGTTTGATCTTTAGTTGATCTTTATCATCCTTCGTGATTGGTGAAAGAAATTCACGATCTGCGAAACACATGGTTTACTGACGAGCTGTATTTTCATTTAAACCGTGTGGTGAATAAGTTAAATGTTCGATTAATAACAAATGTAAAACATAACAAAGTTACTCGTACATGATTTACGAGTTACTTTTTTATATAAACAAAGCTGCTGAGCGAAATGAAAATGCAGGATAAAGGAACCGTTGCCCCAATACCTGAATCGAGGCTAATACTATTTTCTATAAGCTGTTGAAATGTCTTATGCAAAGCATTATTTAAGCAAAAGGATTGTCTTCTCTTTTACCAAAAGCGCTACGAATTCACAATAGCTTGAATTCCTACTACAAACGATTTTTCTGCCATTCTAGCGAACCACAAAGACAGTAAAATTGATCAGTGATGAAAGAGTTGGGTAATTATGAAACCCAAAATGCAACCACGCGTATGTACGAACTACAGTCCCATGTAGCTAGATACTTCCTGGAATTTTGTCATCATGGCTTGAAATGGAGCGATTCTTTTTCCAGCTTTAATTAACGCTACTCTGGTTTATGAAGTTGTATTCTTTACACATTTCTCAATCAGCCGTCATCTACATTATAGCAAAATGGTTATTTATAACCTTTGCACATTTTAGGCTACATTTTTTCCTCTAAGCTTCCCTGCGGTTTGACACACCTATTTCATTAATATGAATTGCAAAATAGAATCTGGATGCTTTCCGCTAAATACTTACGAAACTGCAGTCGCACCCATAAGTATCCACAGCAGTATAAAAGATTATTACATTGCAATCTTACATTCGAATAAAATATAAGAATGTATCTACATACTTACAGTTTTACAGAGAATAGTTCAAGTTAATCCTTCCCCTCTTCTTAATAATAATTATTCAATTTAAGGGAACATATGACAAAAAAAATTACGAATTTTCGAATTTTCAAATTTGGGCTAAAACATAAAATAGACTTAGACGAATCCAATAATATATAATTTATGCATGTTTCGAAATTTTAAAAGACCGAAATCTTTAATCAAAAAGTGTAAATAAGCACCAAGTCCACCAGCCACCAGTTTAAGAGGGACAGATGTTTGGTGTGGTCACAATAATATCAGCTGGTAAAAAGTATGTTTATAAACATTTTTTTGTCAGAACCTGTTTTATAAGTTGTTAAAGTGTGTTTAGAAGTCTCTCTGATACTAAAAACTACTATAAATTCCATTTATGGAAGAACTTAGAACCCGAATGAGTGTTTTAATAATAAATTGCATCCAGACAACGCATACCCAAAACTGTTTTTGTGAGTGTCATCACCTTAAAATTAGGTTTGTTAGATGCGATAATACGTTTTAATAATTGTGTATAAAGGTGCATTAAAGTAATGAAATTATTAGGATATGGTAAAGTCTTTGCAGAGAATAGATTGGGGTAGAATTGGTGAGACCCATCTCGCTTACCAAAAGCTTTCTAAAATGGCCAGAAAGAAACATAAATTAATAAAAAAAAACAGCTTGATGTAGAAATGTCAGTTCAAGATGAATATAGTGCAGGAAAATATTAAAATGATTTTTTTTTATAAATTATCAGTGTTTAAATGGTTTTTTCAGTTTTTCTCTTTTTTTTTTTTTTTTTTTTTTTTTTTTTTTATTTCCGGTACATTTTTCTTGAAGGGTATTCAGCCTGGAAGGTTTAAATTTTCCTCAGTTGTTTATCTTAACTATTTCTTTCAAACTATGCAGGATATAAAATTTACGATCACTCGTTTTGAATATATTAAAAATTTAATAATATTTTTTTCCATGATTTTCAAAACATTTTACCAATTTATTTGTTATTTTGAAATAAAATGTAAAATACTGCTTATTATTCTAAAATGATATGTTTTTAACCATCATGCAACATTTGAAGAAGTCTGGTGCAGTATGTTTTAAGAAAAGTGTATCGAAATAGTACACTGTCACTAAAGATTCGTCAAAGGGCAAAAGAAATAAAACAGATGGCTTTTAAAAACGTTAGGCTTTTTATTTATATTTTATGAGTTTAATATGATCTAAAATCTGTCTACTTTAAATGAAAAAAATCTGATGTGTACACCACATGACTTCCTTGTACGGAATATTAAATTATACGCATTTTTTCTTGCATTTTATTTAAACTTATTAGATAGAATTAAACCTACTTCGCCGACAGCGAATAAACCACAATAGAATAAATGCATTCTTTAAAATTTACTTTGTTTATCATAGCGACACTCTGGCGCTAGGTTTACTTAACAGTATTATATTTCGTTCATATTATAACTCAGAATGCACAAAATGTATATCATTTAAAGAATTATCTAATCGTTGCCACATGTTCTATTCAAATACTATAATAAAGCTAGAACTATGTATAAAAGAAATTAAGCAAACAAAACAAAACAGAAACAGGTTTTCACAGACGATTGAGTATTTCTCATTGAATTAATTCAGTTCTCACTTCGCGAGAAGGCAAAAATACATAAAAACTCAAAATATCTATATTAAAAATTACAAAGTAAATCTCAAACGCTTATTTCCTCGAAAAAATTCCAGAAAGGATTAAGCATGATTTAATTGGCAATATTAAATAAAGGCGTTATCTTAGTTGTTGCGAAACTAACTTTCTCTAGATTGGCTACAAATCCACTAGTCTCCTGTTTCAGATGTAAACATCAATGGCCGACATTAAAAACAGGCTTAGGGGCTATTAAACAACTTTAAAATTGCTGATAATTCTAAAAATATTGCACACAGATTTACTAAAGGCATAAAATCCTTTACCGGAAGATAAAAACAACATAATTCAATCATTTTTAAAGCAGAAAATGTACAATTTACAAACATATAAGAGTAGAGAAACTGAGATCACTGAGCCGGGTAATAGAGTGGATATATATATAAATCCGTGCTCCTCAACCTTTTCCCACCTGCGACGCACAAAAAATCTTTCTGGAATTTCGTGGCACACCAAAAGCTAATGTATATATGTATTGATTTATACACAAAATTTACAATAAATTTTTGTTTTTAATTTGAAAAATATACAATTATAAAACCATAACATATTTATTTATATGCAATCATAATAATTATCAATGTGATACCTGCGCTTAAAAAAGTTATATATTTTTGAGTTTCGAGTTATCAAGGAAGTGCCGAAAAAATTCAAATGCTGACACACTTACAATCACACACACAACCACACAACAGTGAAATATATAAAAAGCATTTAAAATAGACATTATTAAGGAAAAAAATTGTAATTGTGTATTAAATACATGATAAAAAATTGCAAAATGTCAAATACATGTATTTGATTGCGGCACACTTATATCCTACTAATGGCACACCGGTTGCGGAGCACTGATATAAATATATTTATATACGTTTGGTGCGGCCGATTGCAACCAAAATACGAGGTGCACATCTACATGTTATAGCAGTCCTATATACAAAATTTCAACGTTCTGAGGCTACTCGTTTTTGAGTTATACGAGATACGTACGTACGCACGTACGTATATACATTCGTACAGACGCCATGAAAAATTCTCTTCAGAATTAATTTTAAAGCAGTTTTATAATTTTTTTGAAGGAAAAGAGCATTTTATTCTGTCCTTACGTACAGATATGACGCAAAAACATCGTTAAATTGCATTCGATAGCGGTCAAAGTGGATATTTTCGTTGAAATATGCTGCCTGAAACTTTTCGCGATTACAATACTTCCTTTTTACTTCGTACAAGAAAGTAAAAAGAATCTAGAATATAAGTTTATTTTTTGAAAAGTTATACCGTAGTAACTTTTGCCTCGAAATAGTTGCATTTCGCCTGTCGCGATGTCGCATGTCCCCTTAATTAAACTTTATTGTTAAATATTTTAATTGAAGAATTTTTTAACATTTATTGTTAATGTTCTGTTAAGCAAATTTGTGGCTTTGAAATGTATATCTTCATTTATACGAACTCCTCAAAACAAATAACCGCTGTTGCTGATTTAAGCAGCCGTTGCTCTTTTATTTGCTGCTTTAAAGTTGAATTCTGTCCAGAATTTTGTGTACACGCGTGATTTTCTCATTTTTCCCAGGATAACATAAATACAAGGCATTTTTTGGTAAGTTACGCATGAAACATGGCATTCAAATGACGTTTTGCTTAATTAATTTGCCTAAGCCTAAAATTTATATATTTACTCAAGACGGTGCCTTAACACCATGGTAAAAATTGTTACGTTAAAAACCTTTTGCTAAATTTATAAGGTATTTCTCCCGCCTTCTTAGCATACGTTTGTCGTGTAATGGTCAGCACACTCGGCGCGTAATCGAGAGGTCCATGGTTGGAGTCTCGCCAAGGGCATTGCTCTTTTTTCATCTTTCCTGCTTTCAAAAAATACATAATGTCTCTACAGTGGCGCCCGAACTAAAAGGTGGTGAATGATAATGCTTCAGAATTTGGCGACTGGTTTCCTAATCCCCAGTCGCTCTTTAAAAGGGGGAGGAAATAAGGTATTTCTCTCGCCTTCTTAGCATGCCTTCGCGGTGTAGTGGTCAGCACGCTCGGCACGCATTCCAGAGGTCCGTGGTTCGAGTCCCGGGGAGGACATTGCTCATTTTTCGTCTCTCCTAATGTCTGTACAGATTTCATTGATAATTAGGCTTACAAAGCAAAAAATATTTATGACAGAAAAATTTCTGTACTGAGGTGAAACTTAGATTGCGCAATGCTTACCCAGAAATATGAGATAAATTCATGTACCCATAAAAAGCGTACGTATTCACTCTAGAAAAAA
This sequence comes from Stegodyphus dumicola, assembly GCF_044657685.1. NCBI lineage: Eukaryota > Metazoa > Arthropoda > Arachnida > Araneae > Eresidae > Stegodyphus > Stegodyphus dumicola. Next base: position 2,191,103 of record NC_140768.1, read on the forward strand.
GATTTAGAAAGTGTAATTTCAGAAATTTCTCTTTTCAATCTAGCAAATTGGGAACAACTTTCCGGTTTAGTCAACATTCTCGAAATTTTAAGACAAAATAACAATATTTTATAGACTTTAATGTGCAAGGGGTGTTAGAACACTAAAACTCATGCCTTCCACCAAGCAACACGTTACAAATGAAATAGTTGTCCGAAATGCCCATTGCGTGAATATTCCGCATTACCATTAGAAGACAGTACTTTTTACTTCCTTGTACGAAGTAAAAAGGAAGTATTGTAATCGCGAAAAGTTTCAGGCAGCATATTTCAAAGAACATATCCACTTTGACCGCTTTCGAATGCAATTTAACGATGTTTTTGCGTAATATCTATACGTAAGGACAGAATAAAGGACTCTTTTCCTCCAAAAAAACTAAAAAACTGCTTTAAAATGAATTCTGAAGAGAATTTTTTGTGGCGCCTGTACGAACGTATGTACGTACAGTACGTATATATACGTATGTACGTATATACGTACGTATATACGTACGTATATACGCATGTACGTATATATACGTATGAACGTATGTATGTACGTATGAACGTATGTATATACGTATGTACGTACGTTTTTGTGTTATGCGTGCGTACGTACGTATCTCGCATAACACAAAAACGAGTAGCCTCAGAACGTTGAAATTTTGTATATAAGACTACTATAACATGTAGATGTGCACCTCGTATTTTGGTTTCAATTGGCCGTGCCAAACGTATATAAATATATTTATAAATATATCCACTCTATTACCCGGCTCAGTGATCTCAGTTTCTTTACTCTTATATGTTTGTAAATTGTACATTTTTTGCTTTAAAAATGATTTAATTATGTTGTTTTTATCTTCCGGTTAAAGTTTTTATGCCTTTCGTAATTCTGGAAGCAATATTTGTACAATTATCAACAATTTAAAAGCTGTTTAAGTGCGATTAAGTTTTAAATAACATGGCGGACATATTTGTTTACATTTGAAACAGCAGAATTGTAGATTTGTTGCCAATCTAGAGACACTAAGCTTCGCAACACAAAAATAACGCCTCCATTTATTATTGCGAATTAAATCATGCTTAATCCTTTCTAGAATTTTTTCGAGGAAATAAGTGTTTAAGATTTACTTCGTAATGTTTAATACAGATATTTTAAGTTTTTATGTATTTTTGCCTTGTCGCGAAGTGAAAACTGAATTAAATTGAGAAATACTCAATCGCCTGTGAAAAACTGTTTCTTTTTCGTTTTGTTTGCTTAATTTCTTTTATACATCGTTCTAGCTTTGTTATAGTATTTGAATAGAACATGTGGGAACGATTAGATAATTCTTTAAATGATATAAATTTTGTGCATTCTGAGTTATAATATGAACGAAATATAATTCTGTTAAGTAAACCTAGCGCCAGAGTGTCGCTATGGTAAACAAAGTGAATTTTGAAGAATGCATTTGTTCTATTGTGATTTATGCGCTGTCGGCGAAAGTGGGTTTAATTTAATCTAATAAGTTAAATGAAATGCAAGAAAAAATGCGTATAATTTAATATTCCGTACAAGGAAGTCATGTGGTGTACACATCAGATTTTTTTCCTTTGGATTACTAATTACCCGTTCTCGACTGAAGAACGTTTCGTGGCTTGAGGAACTTCATTTTCTTAGCATGCAAAAGATTGTTAGGCAATGATAAAACGCGGGTAATCAAAACTATGAATATTGAACCAGTTTTTGTACGACTGTGAAGCCCAACTGTATTTCCATTTTTAAAAATGCCACATACTTATTAGCCATCATAAAAAAATGTAATTTGTAAAATGTACAACCAGATAAATGAATTTGATCAGAAATTATTGAAAAGATTAATTTGTTTGAAAAATGTCTACAAAAAATTTTTAAAAAATCTAAATACGTGTAATGTGCATACAAGCCTTCTCTTAGGTAGATAGCATTCGAGTGCAAACAAATAAAACCAAACCATGAAATTAAATATATTAACTCTACTGTACATTCAAAATGAATTAATGAATGTCAATAGAACTGAACAGTATATGATAAATAAATTTGTAGAAGTTAAATATTTTTCACTTACCCGGTACGACTTCACCAATAGAGAAACATTAATGGGAATCACTTTTCAATGGGTTCACTAATGCGAATCACTTTTCAGTTTGCAATTGAAACCTCGGATCAAGAATATCTCATTTCATGAACAAGTTATCTGAACAAAAAGCGCTTCCGATGACGAAAGATATCTCGAGTTACAACATTCAAATCGGCAATACGTGCTTTTCAAATGTGTTTTGAGGTAACCTTTGCACATAATTAATACTCAAGAAGACTTCTGAATAATGTTTTCTGTTGTTTAACTGGCATTAACAAAGCCTGGCAGTATGTGACTTAAATCAGACCTGAAGGGAATTACGGCCAGACTGGGTTCCAGGCGGAAACGTTATGCACTTTGACATTTAGGACAATTTGTTATCTATGATATCGTGTCTATAGGCTAAGAAGGTAACCATAAAGACATAGAGAAGTAGCGACAGGACATTAAAATTAGCTCAACAAGAAATAACTATAGCAATATCGAAAGGGCAGCGAAAAATTTATTTTGATTTGCTAAAGCTTCCCACCCTCCCCCTGCCGTTCGTGTGTGAAAACATGGAAAATGCATCGCTCATTGCGATCAACAATGCGACAGATATAATCAAACTATTAGAAAATAAATATTTTAAACTAAAACAAGGTGGCCAAATAAAAGATAAATTCGCCAACTTAAGTCAAAATAGGATATAAAACCTACCAAGGTGACAGAGAAATGTCTTTGGTTTTTTTTGGTTTATTTGATTACATAAAAGCATTCGAGTGCTATCTGCGTGAAGGAAGGGATGCCTTCGTGGAGGACTTTGTATATATCTTTCTTTGTATATATACTGGGTATAGAAATGTTGTTGAGAAAGATGTTAAGTTTGCCAAACAGCTTGATTTGATTTCAGTCAATCATTTCAAACTAGGTAAAAAAGCAGCCTTAGTTTAATGTAGATTTTTCAATAACTTTATCGATTTCGAGTTCAATCAGCTATAAATCTTTCTTCTTCAACAACAACAACAACAACAAAAAAAAAAAAAAAACATTTGTAGAAATTTCTCTTAAAAAAAATTCCCTTAATATTTAAGACAATCTAAGTGGGTTTCTTCCCTCCCCCCATGTTTCCTAATTAAAGGAGATTGTGGGGAAAAGGTCTTCAGAAGAAAAGAAAGAAAGAAAAATAATTTTAATCCTCTAATCAGCAAAATAGTTAAGGCGTGACGTTTGCTTGCAAAGATATTATCCTAATAAAGCGGTAGAAAGTTTACAGGATAAACATTTCCATTGGCAATGCTATGTCTCACTTTAAAAACAGTTTAAAACGTAGGAAAAACAAATCATATTATAGGCACGTTTTGAACAGAACTGAGGCCAGTTTATTGGTTTAGTTTACATAATTACGACAAAGCATTTAAGGGCTTTCTGCTTAAGAAGAGGGATGCCTTCGTGGAAGACTTTTTAAGAGAAACTAGCTGGTATCCTCGTCACATGGTTACTCATGGGGAAAACCCCGAAAACGTCCATGCAGCCAGCCCGTTCGCCGGAATTCGAAACCGAAACGAATTACCAGTGTTCGGCAATTTTACCGCTTGACCACTGGTGGGCCTGCACAAACGATAGAAATTCAACGCATTGAAAGTAGAAGCACGGTAACTGAAGAAGAAGATTCTCAGATGAAATAAATGGAAAACACGCGTGAGAACGGGAACTAAAATATGATATAAAGAAAATAAGTAAATGAGAAATATATAATATGCAGAGTAAAAATAGATATGACATAAAAATACGACATACAGTGCAAAATATACAGAAATTAATTGCGACAAGCAGCGCAAAGCAGCCTGAGTATCCTTTACACTCGGGTAGACAGACCTCTTGAATTTCTACACTGATTCTGCTGCTGACATTTTCAGCTCTGCGTCAGATATTCCCACAATTACTCAATTACTAGTGAATAGGAAGCTAAATACAACGTAGAACATAACGCGAAATGTAACGAGGCAGCACTTACTTCAGATAAAAAAAAAATGAAAGGTATAAAATTAGAATATGATAAATTAAACGTCTGCGTTGTAGAGACATTAGGATTTTATTTTATTTTAAACCGGAGAGATGAAGAATTAGCAACGCCTTCCCGGGAATCGAACCATGGACCTATGGAATACCGGCCCAGCATGCAGAACCACTACACCACGAAGGCACGCCAGGAAGGCGGGAGAAATACATTATATGCTCGCATTTTTAAAGGGGGACTGGGGTTTTCAGGAGACCCAGTCGCCAAATCCTGGGTGTGGAGAATCCTCATCCAACACCCTTTAAGTTCGGACGCTACTGTAGAGACATTAGGTTAATTGGAAAAGGCGGAGAGATGAAAAATTAGAAACCGCCTTCGCCGGGAATCGAACCACGAACCTCTGGGATACCGGCCCAGCGTGCAGAACCACTACACCACGAAGGCACGCCAGGAAGGTTCGAGAAATACCTTATATACTCCCCTTTTTAAAAGGCGACTGGTGTTTTAGGGGACCCAATTGCCAAATCCTGGGTGTGGAGAATCCTCATCCAACCCCCTTTTAGTTCGGGCGCAACTGTAGAGACATTAGGTTTTTTTTTTTTTTTTTTTTTTTTTTAACCGGACAGATGAAAAAGAGCAAACGCTTTCGCCGCGAATTGAACCACTACACCACGAAGGCACGCCAGGAAGGTGGGAGAAATACCTTATATACTCCCCTTTTTAAAATGCGACTGAGGTTTTTTAGGGGACCCAATCGCCAAAGCCTGTGTGTGGAGAATCCTCATCCCTTTTAGTTCGGGCGCACTGTAGAGACATTAGTTTCGGTTTGGTTTGGTTTATTTAATTACGGCAAAGCTCACTAGGGCTATCTGCCTAAGGGAAGGGATGCCTTCGTGGAGGACTTTCTAAGGGAAATTGGATCGTATACACGTTACACATGGGAAAAACCACGAAAACGCCCTTGCAGCCAGTAGAGACATTAGGATTTTTTTTTTTTTTTTTTTTTTTTTTTTTTTTTTTTAAATGCCGGAGAGATGAAAAATTAGCAACGCCTTCGCCGGGAATCGAACCACGGACATCTGAAATACCGGCTCAGTGTGCTGACCACTACACCACGAAGGCACACTAAGAAATACCTTACAGCGTTAAAGTGGCAAAATGTATTTATGTGGAGCAATAGAATTTTAGCCTCAAGTCTTAAAATCTGTTCGCTCAGTCTTGCGTTAAATTATTACTATTATTTTACATAGAACCGCAATTATGCATTTTTTTCGAAACCAGAACACAGATTGTATTTTGAGGGGAACAAACTTACTTTAACCTTTAACCCTGCCATATGCCAGTTTTGCTGTCTTTAAAAAATGTTCTTTTAAAAAACTGCTAATTAAAATTTTTTACGACTAACCATAAACATCAAATATTTATTTTTCGTTACTGATACATTAAGTGATACAGAAGATTTTTAAATGGAACGGGGTCAGAGTCAGTGTTTAAAACACTTGAGAGATAAAAGAAAGAGAAACTTTTGGAACGAGAAAGGTTGAATACTATCATCAACTAAAGAAAGTATACGTGATCTTAATTGACGATAAAAATGATCGAAATCTGAAATAAGCTGCTTTGAAATTTTCAGTAAAAACTCAGTTGACATTTACATTTTTTAATGTGAAGAATAAATGAGAAGGGAAAAAATTTTAGCTCCTAAAAAACGCTTTCTCTGTGACGACATGTAATAGAAAAGTGTGTAACTTTAAAATTTGGCTAAAATTAACTTTAGGTTACAGTTTAATGCCCAGTGATTAGCGACTCTGATTGCCGAACCAAAATGCCCGGGTTCGAATCGGAGAGAAATTGGTTTGTAAATGTATAGTATCTTTGTGGCATGGAATCACAGTAATATAAATCTCCCTTAAAACAAGGGTGGAAGTAGAAGTGCAACCTCCTTGAGGCTCCGGCAATCATTCTTCAATGAAATAGGGACTCGAATTCAAAGCAACATAGTTAGCTTTTGGTACCTGTCCCTTTCCTTCCAGAACAAAAACAAAAAGAATCTTATCTAAAATTCTCTAATTGTAATGTTGCTGCTTCAAGAGGAGCAGTCTGAATAAAATTATCTCGACTTTCATGAAGTGTTGTTACTCTAAAACAGGGATTCCCAACATTTTTTGGATCGACCTCTTTTAAAAGTATAGTTTATTCATCGACACCCGTAGATTTTTCTCTGTAATATGTAACATACAATATAATCATTACAAATAATTACGCATAAATAACGTTTAGACTAAGAAGGTAAATAAAAGTTTTGAAAGAAGTATGGTTTTTGAAAAAGTATGTTTTACTAAACTTACGTTTCTTTTTTTTTTTTTTTTTTTTTTTTTTTTTTTTTTGTATTAGTCCAAAGGGATTTGAATCCCGAAGGACTATTAGTTTCGTTTTGGCATTTTGCGTCGGACTCATAAATATCGGTTCACTTTTCAAACTGTTGCCACAAAATGTTAGAGTCCTGCATTTTATTTGAAGAAATTAAATAATGAAGAATCTGCATAAATGTATGTATATTTCTCGTATTGTGATAAAACAACGGTACATAGAGTCATCGAATTTTGAATAACGTAATCCTCCAACGAATATGAGCATGTGGAAGACCAAATTTGAAATTTGAAATTTGTTTTATGATCGATTTCCTATTTTTAAAACTTTGACGAATTTTTGATTAACAAACTCAAGGATTTCAAAGCGAGCAATGGCAACGTTGTGCAGAAAAAATATTTTTATCTCCAGCGCGTGAGTCTCTGTATCGGAAATTCTAAAGATAGGCTCGTTTTAAAACTACGAGTATTTTGCGATATTGCTGTTGCACTGGATCTTATGGTTTAAGTGCGAGGAACATGATATTTAATAAAGAAAGGTAACACACAAAATGTTAAAAAAACGCCCCTTTGGACGTAATTTAAAATCTGAAACATTTCAGATTTTTTTTTTTTTTTTTTTTTTTTATTATTGTTTTTAATTTTGCGAATATAAACAAATTTTCAAACACAAAATCACAAATTCTAAATGCCCAAACGCTCGATTTTAATTAATGTGGTGGCAGCGCTTGATGTATTGATGAAATTTTTTTATCAATACATCAAGCGCTGCCACCACATGTATGTATGATGAAATTTTCAGTCACCATATAATGCACTGATGAAATTTTCAGTCTTCTCGTTCAGAAATATTAAATATGCTTCTTATTTTCCGAAATTACTAATTGACTTTGTAGAGTCATTAAGTTATATCGATGCAGGAACGTGCAAAATGTGCTATGTCCTCTCCCGGATTCGGACTTCGATGAAAATTCCTTATAACTTCACTAAAGAGTTCTTCCACAAGACAAGAAACGTCAATAATTGTTGGTCCGCTAACAACATTAAGTCTGGGATATTTTCTTTGGATGAAATGCAAAAATTTAGCGTGTCCATGTGTTTTGAATAAGATTTGACATATATTGTGTGATAATTATTAATTATTAATTAATTCATTTTTTGTAATTAATGAGATCTTGATTATGCCAATAAATTTCAGCTGCATATTCGGCTACCGACACCCTGTCGAACTTTTGTCGTCATAGACCTCCTTTAACATTCCAATGACCCCCAGGATGTCAATACCAACCCTGTTGAGAAATCCCTACTTTAAAATTAATGCTAATCTATCACCGAAATTTGCCCATCTTCACAATTTTGATCATCAAGTATAGTATATTCCTATTAAAAGCGCTTATCATCATCAAAAATCAAGAATCACAAAAAAAATTGTATAAATAAAGTGTAACTTCTATTAAAATGTAATGAATTAACCTCCGATAAAAGTACAAAACGAAAGATTTTGACTTCAAGAAAATAATACGATTTCACTTGCTATGAGGGATGGTGGCGCCATCTATTGTTACGTTGTACAACTATTTATGGAAAGTATTTGAATTCAGCAAGAAATGCATTACATGCGCAGAGCTTTATTTTTTAAATGAGAAGTCCCCGGACCCTTACGGAAGGCTGGCAGAAAAGAAAATAACTATAAATAAATAAAATAAAAAGAAATAAATAAGATGAATAATTAAAATAATAAAAATTTCATAAATAAAAAATAAATAATAATAAACTTCAAATGTACCGAGATGAACAGTAATTTATTAAATTATCAAACTTTCGACGAATAGTTAAATAGTACCGAGGTATTAATGTACCTCGATACTATTCAACTACGTAAATTAGTACCTTGGTGCACGCCATTAATCTGTTCCAGATCCTTGGATGTATACCAAACGAATTTTTTTCATTTAGAAATAAAGGAAAAATAATTAATTCTTTCCTATAAAAAAATTATATTTTCATTATTTCATTCTATTTTACAATGTACAATACTAAAATAAAAATGGAGTGAGCATATATATGGCATGTACAAATGGAGGAGATCTGTATATATATTTATGTGTTATTTTAAGTGTTAAACTTTTCGGAGAAATTGGAAATGATTGATAACATTTTTTTTCTTGATACAGAGAGAGGTGGAGGAGGAGTTATGGTATGGGGGTGTATGTCGTTCGTTGGAGTTGATAATCTTGTTTTTATCACGGTTTAATCACGGTAGAGCAGCCAGGAAAAAATTCTTCGTAAGTGAAAAGAATAGAAAACTCAGACTGGCTTTCGCAAAATCCGACATAAATAAGAATTCTGATTACTGGAATGAAGTTATATTTGCTGATGAGAGTAAATTTAATATATTTGGTTCTGACGGTAGAATCTTGGTGTGGAGAAAACCCAGGGAAAAACAGAACTTGCTACCAACAGTAAAACATGGTGGAGGAGGAGTTATGGTATGGGGGTGTATGTCGTTCGTTGGAGTTGATAATCTTGTTTTTATTGACAGTATAATGGATGAGTACAAGTATATTGACATTTTAAATCAAAATTTGAAATCTTCAGCACGAAAATTGAACCTTCATAACGATTTTAAATTCTACCAGGACAATGACCCTAAGCACACTGCTTTGAACGTTAGACTCTGGCTGCTGTATAACTGTCCTGAAATAATAAAAACACCACCACAATCTCCAGACTTAATCTCATAGAGAAAATTTGGCAAGAATTGGAATCAAGAATTCGCAAACACACCATTTCTTCAAAACAACAATTAAAATCGGTGCTTCAAGAAGAATGGAGTAAAATCATACCAGAAATCACAAAAAAGTTAGTGGAATCCATCCCAAGAAGATTAAATCAAGTTTTAAAAGGAAAAGGAAATCCAACAAAATATTAAAACCTTTTAAAAAGTAAAAATTTGTATAAATATTTGATGGAAAAGTAAGTGTCCCATCACTTATGTGTGCCATTTTTTGCTCCGTTCTAAACAATTGCATATTTATTAAATTAATATTTTAATATTTTGAGAAAATGTATGTTATGTAATAATTGTTACTAAATTTAAGTATGAAACACACCCACAAAAAATTTTTACTGTTTTTTAAATTAATTTTACTACAGTTTCCTTTTGTAAAGCACAAGTGTCCCATCACTTTTTTGAGACACTGTATGTGTATACAATACACATATACAAGCATACGTAAACACTTACATCCATACATATCTGCATACACATATACCTTTCTGAATTTAGTCCCGATAACAGAAGAGTACCAAAAAAAAAAAAATCACATAATTTCCCAAACTTGGCACCGTGAACAACCTTGGCATTGCACACAACCTTACTATTGAGCACCAGACATGATCACAATCCTCCTAGAACTGTTGCGACTTTAACGTATACCCCAATATAAAAATAAAAGCGTGTTCATGTTTTTAATCTTTTAAAAATAGACCGATTTAAAAACAACAGTCAACAATCAGAAACACAGAAGAAATGACCGAGAGATTGTCTTAATAATGAAATAACCAGATTTGGCGTACAATATAGCCAATAATAATAAATAAAACTTACCATGAGTCCTCGCCTTCAGCCGAATATAGTGTCCTAATTTTCGAAGTACAAAGTACTTTTGCTTTCAAATGATAATGCTGGTATCCTTTGGAATCTATGCAGCTGTTTGCTTTCTGGCAGGCGAAAAGCAACAATGATCAGGCCCCCCGTGTCTTCAACCAATCTGTAAGTCTTTACAGTTACTCTTAATTCGGATCGTAAAAATCATTCCTGCGGTTAATCAAACACATATGTGTAATTTGCAAAAACAACACACGCTGAATTTACTCTTTGCAGACCACGAGTCTTTCTCAACAGACCTTGAATTTCGATGCTTACATTCGCCTCGCGTAACTCTACGCATCTACCCAAAATCATCTGTGTAGTTTTTTCGCTTTACCAGTTTTATATTCGTTTCATAAATGGAATATTCATACGACATTGCAATTAACATTTTCTCCACTTAGTTACGCTTTTTTTACTCTTTCGTTCAAAGTGGTCAAGAATCAAAACTCAGCTTTTATCTATACTGCAGAAACACAGCCATCAGACCTGTTCATCAAAGAATTCTTCGAGCTAAAGAATTGTTTTTCTTTATTTTGAGCAGTTACGGGTGGAAATTTTAAATAATTTATTCAATATTTTCAATCGTTTGGTAAATCTTAATAATGCACTTTTAAGAGCTAACTTAATGTGTTAAATGTTAATAATAGCACACAGCACAAGTAGATTTGTAATAAAAAAAATCTCGTGCAGTAACATTGTAGAAGCAATATTTTAATTCCGTTTTTATGCAATTTAAATTTTCTTCAGATATGAAGTTAAAAAGCATAAGCTTGTTTCTAGAAAAGAAGCGTAGCCAATATTACGTCCTAAAAAGGCGTGTCCAAGCCTAAGACAAGTAAACACTATCTTGATTTTGCAGCGTTTTCTAGGATTGGACCAATTTATTTACAAGTTGATTTTACTTTTATGAATAAAAACACATATAAAACATTTGTAGTATTATCACAAACGGAACTTGTCAATTTTATGAAGACGACGATATAACCCAGAAATTCGGGGAAGCTATGCCTAACTTTTAATTTCCCACATTGTGAAATTGTTCTATCAACAGGCTGAAAAATGTGTAAAGTGCAATTTATCACGATTTGACGATATTTTCTATTTATGTTAGTGAAGTTACCGATGGTTATTGTGCGTATTTGGTAGAGTTCTGTATAATTTCCGTATAGTTTTTTGTATTTCATTTGAACTTTTTCATCATGAAGTCCAGGTTTAGTACTGTTGATATAATAGCCATTGTGAATGAGTTGCAAAAATACATTGGAATGCGTGTCAACCAGATATATGACGTTGATAATAAAACATATTTATTCCGTTTAAATAGATATGAAGAAAAAGTTGTTCTTCTTATAGAATCTGGTGTTCGAATTCACACTACTGAATTTCAATGGCCGAAAAATCCTTCTCCTTCCGGCTTTTCAATGAAAATGAGGAAGCATTTAAAGAATAAAAGGTTAGAAAAAATCACTCAGTTAGGATTGGACAGAGTTGTTGATTTGCAATTCGGCATCAATGAGGCAGCATATCACGTTATTTTGGAACTGTACGACAGAGGAAATATTGTGTTGACTGATTATGAATATACAATTTTGAACATTTTAAGACCTAGAGCTACTGATAGTGAAGATGTTAAATTCGTTGTTCGGGAGAGATATCCTGTGGAAAAAGTTAGGTCATCAGCTGAAAGTTTCAATCGTGATGCTATAGAAACTGTTTTAAATAATGCAAAAAATGGTGATTCATTGAAAAAGATACTGATGCCTCAAGTTCATTTTGGACCTGCTGTTCTTGAGCATGTACTTCAGAAAAGTGGTTTTCCCAAAAACTGTATTATCAATAAAAATTTTAATGCACCTACTGATATCAAAAAGCTATTTTTGTGTTTACAGGAAGCTGATATGTTGATGAAAGAAATTTCTAATAAGTCTGTTGGCTACATAATCCATAAAGTTGAAAAAAGTAATAAAGATGGAAGTGAAATAATTACAAATGTGGAATTTCACCCTTATCTTTTCCATCAGTATATGGATATGAAATATACAGAATATCCTTGCTTTGATAAGGCAGTTGATAATTATTTTTCTAGCATGGAGGGTCAAAAAATTGACTTGAAGGCATTTCAGAAAGAAAAAGAAGCTTTAAAAAAACTTGAAAATGTCAAAAAGGATCATGAGCAACGACTTCTAAAGTTGTTACAAAGCCAGGCTGAAGATATACGTAAAGCACAGTTGATTGAAATGAATTTAGAGCTGGTAGACAAGGCAATTTTAGTTATCAGAAGTGCTATTGCAAATCAAATCAGTTGGTCTGACATTCAGGATCTTATCAAAGAAGCGCAGCTTGAGGGAGATCCAGTAGCAAAAGTGATTAAAAAGTTGAAATTAGACATAAATCATTTCACTGTTTTGCTTAGTAACCCACATATTGATAGTGATGATGGCGAAGAAATGAAGCCCCAGTTAGTTGACATTGATTTAGATTGTTCTGCTTATGCGAATGCTAGGAAGTATTATGATATGAAAAGAGCACATGCTAAAAAAGAACAAAAAACACTTGAATCATCTGAGAAAGCCTTTAAAAATGCAGAGAAAAAAACTAAACAAGCTCTAAAAGAAGTTGCAGTCACTACTAGCATTACAAAAGCTCGGAAAGTGATGTGGTTTGAAAAGTTTTTATGGTTTATTAGCTCTGAAAATTATCTGGTAATTGCTGGAAGAGATGTGCAGCAAAATGAATTAATTGTGAAGAGGTATATGAAATCAAATGATTTGTACGTCCATGCTGATTTGCATGGTGCTAGCAGTGTCATAATTAAAAATCCTGTGGGAGGTGAAGTACCACCAAAAACTTTAAATGAAGCTGGTACTATGGCTATATGTAACAGCTCTGCATGGGATGCAAAAATTGTAACAAGTGCTTGGTGGGTATACTCAAATCAAGTATCAAAAACTGCTCCAACTGGTGAATATCTCACTACTGGTAGTTTTATGATCCGTGGCAAGAAGAATTATCTGGCACCTGCTCATCTTATAATGGGGTTTGGATTTATATTCAAATTAGATGAGGAAAGTATTCAAAATCATATCAACGAAAGGTGTGAAAAAAATGAAGAATCCAAATTTGATATTAGCGAAAGAGACAAAAATGAAGGAGTTGAATTATCAGATGGAGAGGAAGGTGAACAGAGAAGTATTGAGATTTCTTCTTCATCAGAAGATGAAAGAACTGAAGAAGTAAACTCACAGTTACATGTAGAAGATGCACAAATTTCAAATGAAAATACTCAGAAGTCCTCACTTGAAAACATAGATGCTGAAGAGGAAGAAGTTAGTGAAAGTGACGAATCAAATCGTGTTAGTTTCCCTGATACAGAAGTTAAGTTAAATGTCTTACCTGGATGTCGAGAACTAGACAGGTGCTCAAGCCGTGAACAAGTTGTGAGTAATGCAACTGGAGTTATTATCCAGCAACATAAGAAGAAATTGTCAAAAAAGCCTGAAGCTGTAAAATATAATCAAAAAGACTCCCCAAAAGAGAAGCAAAATCCTCAGAAACGTGGACAGAAAGGAAAATTGAAAAAAATTAAAGAGAAATATAAATATCAAGATGAAGAAGAAAGGGAACTAAGAATGAAAATTTTAGCATCAGCTGGTCAAGCAAAGGAAGACAAAAAAAGTAAAAATAAAAAGGCTCAGTCAAATCGGAATTCTGAACCTCAAATAAACCGAACAAAAAACCCAAAACAAAATCTTCATTTTATTGAAATATCTGAAGAAAACACTATTTTGGAAGTAAAAAATATTGCATCAGATGAAAAGAATGATTTGTTGACTGTGCCGTCCTTACAATCACGTAATGATCCCGATCTTTCTGATGAAGAAGCAGATGAAGATGTTTTATCAGATGAGCTAAAATTATTGAATTCCTTGACTGGCTGCCCAGTACCTGAAGATACCTTGTTATTTGCTGTGCCTGTTTGTGCTCCTTATACGGCAATGTTAAGTTACAAGTATAAAGTAAAAATAATTCCTGGAAGCCACAGGCGAGGTAAAGCTGCGAAAACTGCATTGCAGTTATTTCTGCATGAAAAAACGGCTACTGCGAGAGAGAAAGATCTTTTAAGAAGCGTAAAAGATCAAGACATTTCTAGAAATCTTCCTGGGAAAGTCAAAATTTCAACTGCCAGCTTTAAAAAGATAAAATAGTACTTTCAATATTTTTTATAAATATTACTAGTTTAGAGTTATGCTTTTGGGTTAACAGTCAATATAAATTTAGCTAAAATAGGCTAATGTATAAAAGGTACTTTTATTTAAAAGGCAGCCAAGATTTTTCCTTCAGGTCCTTATAATTTTCTAACTTATTTTCTTGTTTCCTATCTCGTAATTATAGAATAAGCTTTACTGAAATAGGATACTGTATATATGATGTATTATTATTATTATAAAATTTTATTGAAATACAATAAATTTTTATTGAAATATTAGATCTAAAATCTACGTTAAAATAAGCTATTTTAAAAAGTATTCTGTACCAAGTATATAATATACAACATTAGAACCACTTTTATGGTAATACTTCAAGTGTTCATAAAATTTTCAGTCGGATGTAATATTAATTAACTATATCAGTTATTTAATGATAAAATTACTGTAGGTCACTAACGGTCTGCTAATTTATGGTGACGTACAGGGTGTCCGTAATTAAACTTGAAATTTGCGAGCAGTCTGTAGCAAAAAGTATACAGCGGAATTGCATAAAAACTGGGTAATGGCAGAATGAAATTATGGGAATTTTATCGAGGGTGGGAAAACAATGAATTTCAAAAACCACTTCTAGGTGGCATATCATAATTTTATTGAGAACATATAAATAATCTACAAAAGTTTACAATACACGCTTGATATGATGTTCACCATTGTCTGCTATCATTTGGAAGCATAAAGGCGCATGTTCGACTGTTGAAAGCAGCATGAACTGGGGGAATTTTATGCACATGGCGTTCTATGCTTTCTTTAAGGTCGGATAGAGATATGATGGGATCATGGTAGACCATGGTTTCAGATATTCCCACAGCCAAAAGTTACAAGGATTTAAGTCGGGGGGGGGGATCTAGGAGGCCAAGGTCTAGAAAATTGCTGGCTGATTATTCTGTCATCACCGAAATGTGGCGGAGCATTTTGTTTGTACGAATGAATATATGTGCATACATACATTTCTGAATCCAGTCCCGATAACAGAAGGGTACCGGCAACACTTATCAGCTTATGGCCATAATAAATGCTTTGATAAAACATGATATTAGTGGCCCAGAAATTGAAAAGATCGGTACTATTCGGTTTCGAGGGCCATAAAAAATCGCCCAAATTATCGTTGATGCCAATGCTGCCAAAAAGAATTGCGGCAAGAAAGGAAATATAATAGTGAATAACTATCTTAAGATTGTTGTTTTAATTTATATGAAAAAGGCTAAATATGACTGAATGGAAGCATCAGAGTAAATAACTATTTCACATCGTTATATTATAATATACATAAAAATTGCTAAACATAACTGAATGGATGCCTGCATCGCTATTTCGCTACCGACTTATCGCTAAAGCATAATTTCATCTCGGTTGTTCAAACGTAATTTTCTATAATGAATGATGCCTTTTCTTTAAAAATATTCTCGGTAAAGTGCAGAATCGCTCACTTATTTGTTTGCCACTTTTTACAAGGGTTAAAAATAATTAGATTTTTGTCAATTTTATTTACTTTTTAAGTGAAAATAGGTCATAAAGTCAAGGGTGTGCACAGTGCCATTTTTGTGCAAGTCAAGGATTTTTTTTTTAAGTGAAAATAGGTCGATGTGCACATGGATACTGAGTATGTGCAATTCTTAAAAATGCGTCAAGCAGTGTAATTCTGCACTTTACCCAAAATTCTATTGCCGACTTTTCGTCATGGTCAATTCCCAAATTGTTAAATCCATAGGATATCAAAAAAGGATTTAAAAATTAAACTAGTATTTCAATGGCATCTTAAGAAATATAGAACAAATTAGTCGGTAGACACAGCAATTATAGGACTTGAACAGCGGAACTTTGTAACTGAACAAGAAATTATGTCTGTTTATAGAATTAAAGAGAATGTATTATCACATAAAAAACAAAGGAACTTGAACAACTTACATTGAAAGAAATGTTGAATAAGTAAACAAATAAATATTAAGCTTTTTTTTTTTTTGTAAATTTTGATACCCTTTAGATCATAATTGTTCTTTATTTCATAAATTACGGTTTCATATTTTTAATTTTATAATTTCTGCATGCCATCTTACCAGATTTAAACTGATGATCTATAATCTGGAAAACTCGATAATCTGGAATCGCCGAAGTCCCGACAAGTCCGGATTAGCGACTTTTGACTGTATTTTTTTGTATATGCAGCTAGCAAGATATAACAAAACAGATACTCTTCTGTTATTGGGACTGTATTCAGAAATGCATGTATGTTTTTTTTATGTATGGATGTATATATGTGTTCATATATGGATGTATATATCTACATATTTGCTTATACACACATGCATGTATCAGTGTCAGATCAAATCTGAAAACTAAATTTTAAAATTAACTAATTAAAAGTATTTACCTGTTTGTTTCTGGTAAGTTTCGTCACATTAAAAAAAAGTCACCATTAGGTATATAATAAAATAATTAATTTTTTAATTTATTACTAATTGGTTTTAATTTAAAATAGGTAATTTTTACTATTATAAAATAATGTTTTAATGTTAACTGATATGTTTTTTAAAATAGGCATGCAGCTAAGACAAGAAATAAGACGGACGAGACAAAGTTGAATTTAAAATTAAAGAACACAAAACAAAAGTTCATTATATTATGTAATAACATGGAGGTTAATTGGTCATATGAGTTAGTACATTTTTTAAATCAGAATTATCATTTAAAATTAGTTGAAGCTTTTAGTCAATTTGTTATGATATTTGCTTTGAGCATGTCAGTATCTGAATGCAGATCATTAATAATGCAGTAATTTAAGTTGTTAGCTTATCTGTTAAGTCATATTAAACAAATAATTTTAGAGGTTAAAAGTATATATGTGATGTAGTTTTTGTGCAAGATGAAACCAGTTCTCTCTTTAGTCATGGCCAAGAAGACTGGAGCTTAGATGACGATTGGTGCAAAAATCACAAGTGGCTTGATGGTTAAAATATCATTTTTAATTTGCACAAGAACAATTATTTAGAAATACATTTTTACTTAAAACTGGTGCAACACTAGGGCTGTTAAATGTGCCCCATAACTTCTATATACGAAGTTTACGTGTTAAACAATAGGAAAGGAATGCAAAGTGAGATACATGGTTTACTCAAGCAACAGCAGGTGAGAAAAAGTAATGCATACGAACTTCAGTCAAAAGAGTGATGTAACATGCTGTAGTGACAGAAAATGGTGTATTTTTGAAGCCAGGGATGTGTTTAATTAAAATTTATGAATTTAGAGGTCTATTGCCAAATATTTCCAGTGATGTTTAACAATTTTGTTTCATATTTTATATTTTACATATATGCAGAAGTAAGTTATTTAAATTTACTCAGAGTTTATTCTAATCACTATATCATTTTCTTGCTCTCATATTTTAATTAACAGTTCATTCTGTTGCTAAAAATTTAATAATAAGGAAAACACCACTTTTAATATACTTTTATATATTTCTTGAAAATATGCATTTCTAATGATTAAAAACCATGTACAATTTTTGATAATTAAGTAGATCCCAATTATATTAATCAATCCAAAAATTTTACAAAGTTATAATAATATAACAAATATACCGTAGAATAAGTATTTCCTTATCCTAATCGCAACATCAGCACATTGCACATATGGCAAAATCATGTTTCCCAAAGTTAACTTTCTATGGATACAAAAGTATGCATAATTTTATATCAACCGAAATTTTCTTGTGATTAAAAGGAAACAAATGTTAATTGAAAGGTTTTTCTATTGCTTCTTCAATAAGTTGGGATATGATAGAATTATTTTTTAAAATAGCTGATAGAAATAGATTTTTGCTTGGGACAAGGTCTGATGCAACTCATTTAACATTTTGCATTGAGAAATACGAAATTTTTCAGTATATTTTCATAAAGTGTCTGCAAGTGTCATCATTCTGTCTATGCTTAAAGTTATCTTTTCTTTTTGGTATATAACCACAGAGTGTTTTATCCTTTATCGAATGATCTAATCAAATTCATTGGTAATTTACATTATATAAGAGAAAGCTTCATATAATTTTCAAAATATGACTGCTTTCAAAGCTTATCAGATTGTCTCTTTATTTTAGTGTTGCTGAACCTAAAAATACCTTTTGCATTAATTAGTGTTTTGATATGATTGTATGATCTTATAAAAATTTAAAAAAAACTTTGTATGCATTTGTGCATGTTAAAGCTGCTGATATAAGCATCTTTATTACCCTTGGCCAGTTGTAATTTTAATGAAAAAAAACTTCTTACACAAATTTCATACCAGCGTGCACTGAATGAGATCTTACTAAACTTGGCATTCTTTAATAACACACTACCTTTGCCTACCAAATTTTCTATTTGTATTTTAATTTTCCCTATCAAATGCATGTCTAGAATTTTCATACATTTTATGCAATTATAGTTTGCAGTTTGCTCTTTTTGAAATCTGCTACGTGGTATTTGCACATACTTTCGTATACTTTAATATCATCTAGAACCAGGAATGTATTTACATATCTAGATGCTTAAAATGCAGTTAGTGTTGAAGTGTAATAAATAATTAAATGCACATAATTACTTAAAATTCTGAATTTTTTGATAGAATTGTGATTTAATATTTTTATTTCTATGGAATTATAATAATCATTTCTTATTTTTAAATGTTCTCTGAAAGAAAACTATCAGACTGCTAAAATATTTCATGGAATATTTTTAAATTAAAATAACCGGTTATTAAATTAAATTAATATTGACTAGAAGATTTAATAACTTTTTCCTAGCAAAGTCGTAAATTATTTTCAAAAGTATCGATGTTATGTAATGCTTCTTGCTCCATATAAATAGAGCAATACAGTTTAATGGTTCTTTTGATTTCTGATACCATCCTCAAAATGTATAAATGTATAGCTTTTATACATCTCTCTTAACTTTTCTGTGCATGCTATTCCCCCCCCCTAAATGCAACAACATTTAATTAAATCTTTTAAAATTTTGTTTTATTGTTATATACTTCATTTCTACATTCTGATGTTATATTATTATGAATAAAATTAAAAGAATTCAAAATAATTTCCGTGCTATGAAAGCGATTTAGATCCTTCATTACTTTCATCCTGTTTGTCAAATGTCAAAGATGATATCATAACAATTGCTTCTTTATCTCTGTTAAAAAAAATCATGACAGAATGCAACTGTTCATGAGTTCAAACTGTTGTCATGAGTATCGTTTCATATTTGCAGTTTTATAAATAAAGATATGTAGCTTTCATTTCGAAACTTGAAGCACAGATGTCAGGTAAGGCTTGTTTTACATGGTTGCGACTAAATTTTAAAGCCAGTATCCCATCTCCTTTTACTGACTATCTTTGGAGATTTTTTTTAAACATTGAATTATTTTCACACCTTTTCAGCTTCAATTCAAAGTTTGCCAATAATGATGGGGGGAGGGGGTTAGCAAACTTTTTCAGAAACTGAAAATATTGAACAACAGCTCTATAACTTTCTGCAGCAAAATTATCAAATAAATTTAAAGAATTATTAAGCACAAGGAACATAGATTGCCTTTAGACTGTAATGTTTAGTAAAAGCCTGTAATACTGAGTATTTCCATGATAGATTTGCTTCATTGTCATAATTTTTCTTCAACACAATTTATTGTGTATACCTAAGTTTACTAAAGTGGACTATACTTGTTCCAAAGATGATGCCCTATGTTCTTCAACCATTAGCCCCAGAAACCTTTTTTTTTTTAACATCACCACATGGCAATAAGTACTTCAATACTAATATCAATTGATCAACATGTAAAATATCAGGTGTAGCATCAAGTATAAGGCTGTAGTATGTTACTGATTTAATTTCTTCTGTTATATATTCTATTAAATATTTGTTAATAATGTTGATGAATTCTTCACATATATGTAAGAAATAATTAAAACTTCCTCATCCTCAATTAACATGTTTTTTCTAAATGCAGATTGAAAATATTGTTATATTCACTAAAATATTCCAAAATTTGGGGAGGGGATTCTTGAGTACAGACCAAGACCTCCAAACGCTAGTCCAAATCTACTTAATAATTTTATAGTAAATATAACTCTTTTCAACAATCTGCCTTTCAGCTGCCAAGCGGTAAAGTTGCTGAACACAGGTAATTTGGTCCGAGGCCAGGGGCGTAGCTAGAGGGGGGCATTTGTCCCCGGGCGCAGAATCCAAGGGGCACCAAACTGATGTTACGACATTTTAGAATGAAATGTTTTCCATCCTTGGCAAGCAGTAGGGGGCGCGAAATCGTCAGTTGTCCCTGGGCGCTGAAAACCCTAGCTACGACTCTGTCCGAGGCTTAAATCCTGGCAAATGGGCTGACTGCATAGGTTGTTTCTCCCACATGCAATATGTATGAAAGCCAGTTTTCCTTAAAAAATCCTCCATGAAGGCATCCCTACCCATAGACTGCATTTTCTAAGGGAAGATATCAAGATCAAATAAGTCAAACTAATAATTTTCTTCGTGTTCTATCCATTGCAGTAAATCAAAATCGATTCTACTCAAAGCTGCAGATCTTTTATACAAGGTATACTTTTAAACAAGTCCCAAAATATTGGAAATACTGAAATTTTAAGATAAGTTGATAAGAATCGAGACCAAATGTATGATAGAGGGCTTTCATACTATCACTTTTAATGTATAAAAATGAATATCATAAAAGGAGAAAGAAACTGGTTCATATTTTCAGAAACAAGGAAATACATATATCATTTTGTAAATTATTTTCCATACTAAAATCCAAATGAATTAGTGGTTTCCAAAAATTTATTAGAAAATATCTAACTTTATCAGCACTTTTAGGAAATAGTCCACAAAAGTAATTGATTAGGCTGTTATTAGTTCGGACAAAATGGGGAGGGGCTTAGATTGACTATATTAAAATGTATGCTAGTGTTTTGTGTAATTCTCAACATTACAAGTAATAATGGATCTAATGCTGTCATTATAACTTAGTAAAATTGAAAATTAAACATCTAGTTTCTGATAAATGCATATACAGATCCACTGTGTTTACATATGGGTATTAAAAAGGATGAAATTGTAGTTGAATTTTTTTTTTGTAAAGATTCAAATTTTAATTTTAAATATGCTTTGACCCAGAACTACAAAAACAAAATACGGAAATTTCCGCTCTAAAACGAATTCATTTCTTTTATATGCTATGTATAAAACACTTATGTTCTGTTGTGTTGTCCAAAAAATAAAAGGTCCATAAATAAATTTAATGGGCTAATACTAATATAGACGACGGCAAGTTGCAGAATTTTTTTTTATCTTGACATTTAATTTTTGATGCAAGTGATAGTGCACATTTGGAAGATAAAATTTGTAGGAAAGTTATATAACTACTATATATGAATATCATAAAGGTTAGTAAACCTATTGCAAAAAGTATTATAAAAATAGTAAAATATTGTTCTTATATGTGTTACTTTGGAAAAGATTACACTTTTGCAATATGAGAGATGGTATGCGGCACAACTAGGCAACAGTTTTATTCCGGAATGGGGAAAAGTGCAGAATCGCCCATGCTTGGCATATTTATACGAATTGCGCATACTTGGTATCCATGTGCACATCGACCCAGTTCTTGTTTTTTGAAGAAAATGATGTGAATATTCAGAAAAATTGTGACATTTATGTAGTTAATAAATTTTATGATAAAATTTTAAAAAATGCAAGTTAAAATTTTTAATTTCTCCAAATGCTTTTATGAAACAAAATTTCTTAAAGGAATAGAAAATCTAATTATTTATTAGCATGGGGTAAAAAATAGTACTGTATCGTTACTCTTTACTCTGTGTCAATTCTTATTTTCTTTATTAGCACAACAAACGCAGATGAAAATGCAACAACAAATGTGCACATTGAAGAAAGTGTTTTCGTGTGTTCCAAACACAAATATTTTTCACATTCGGCGAAACGCATTTTTTTTTTTTTTGTACATTTTTGCTGGACAAACAATGGATTTTTTATTTACTTTTTTTTGCTTCCGATAATTTTTTCCCTACAAAAACTTTGACTTTCTCACACTCGTTTTCAGAATCGTGAATTAAAAACTCATGATCACTTCCATCCTCATTTTCTTCAATACATTCTTCGTCAGTTGATACCTCTGATTACTTTTTGCAACATTCTTCATTGTATAGTAAATAACATGACATTTTTGCCACTTTCTATACTATCACAAATCAACTATGAAATAGTAACACGAATAGGCGCGCTGGGTCTAAAAGACCCGATCGCATCAAAATCAGGACTCCAAATAAAGTCCCAACGAAAAAACTTCGGAAATATAAAGAGGTCTACCTAAGACACGACTACACTGGACCTCAACGACTTATGGAAATATGTGCGCTTTGAGAAAGGTTTGTTTAATCGCGCGCTTGCGGGTTAAAAAGGTCAAAGAAAATTGACAAAAATTCAATTCTTACTGTTATAAAAACCGCTAAACAAATAAGTGGGCGATTCTGCACTTTAGCGCCGGAATGGATTTTATCCAAAATGAAAACTAATAATAACTTTTCAAGCATTAGTAATCCAAGCTATAAAATAAAGAGTTTGCACTTTTAACTGTTTAAAACTATTCATAAGCCCAAAATACTATGTATTACACATCAATACAATATTAAAACTCTACTATTTTTTAGATTTTTTTACATATAGCCACACTGTTGCCATTCGCAAGTTACTAATGTTAAATGTTGCCATTTACAAATTAGTAAATGTTGCATAAGCTTGATAACATTTTAATTTGTTAATTGGGAAGCATTTATTATCTTGCAAAATATGGAATTGTAATTAATCTTCATGATTAAATTTTTAAATAGTAATTAAACTTAAATGCTTATGCCTACCAGCTTTACCAATGCGTGACGATAAAGAACGAAAATGCGTCCCGATAATTTTTTAGAGCAGTATCTTAGAAACATGTACAATCTAAATAAAAAAATACTCAGTAAAGAATACAAAGGGAGCTAAGCGCCGGAGTTGAATTAAAGAAATAAATAGTTGGGGCAGAGGCGAGGAATGGGGTGACAGGAAACCGGAACTGACGACTTCAGCAGAAGACGTGAGACAGGCATATTCACAAAGCCTACAGACCATTTCTGTATGGGCTGCTCTCATTGGAGGAAACATCTGCTTGGCGTTCATATTTGAAATGGCGATTTATCGCCCTGTAGGCGTGGTAATTAACGCCGAACAAAAGAAAACAGCGTTTATTTCATTCGATATTTTTTTAGTTTATGAATGAAAGCTTAGAAGAATTCTGTGGAATATATTTTAAATAACCTACTAATCTTATTAGTAGTTTATTTGTATTTGAATTTAAACTTTTAAAAGTACGTAATTGTTTTACAAGAAAAAGGTGTTTACATGGAGATAGCATATGCACTTTTTCGTCATTTCTGTTAGAGTCTATTGTGTAAATTTCCATAACACATTAAATTATACAAATAAAGGAATATAAAAAATTAACCAAATGAAAACATTCAGTAAACGTTTAAGGACGTCGGATACCTACCTATTCGTTTTACCTAAATTATGAGTAAGTATAACTAAAATTATATTTTATTCCATTATATGCTATTTCTATTGAAACGCTTTTCGGGATCTTGGATAATAATCTCGCTACTGGTACCTACTACAAAGAGTACAAACCAGTAAATAAAAATAAGAAAAATTAACATTAAACAAAAATAGAAAAAATAAAGGCGCTTAATTTTTAACACCGCACCCGAAGGCGAAAAGACAAATAATAACAAAGTCATTCAATAAAGTTAAAATAATAATTAATCAGTGTAGAGAAGAGTTTATGACAGCTACGAGCGGGGATACAACCGGCGACCTTAGAAGGCTGAGAAATTTTCCCGCGCTCGTTACCGCTGAGCTGCGGTTTCTCCGGTGAATTACGTACGACGCTTACATGCAAATTGTAAAGGCGATGAACCAAAAGTCGCCAAGCACTAGATTCTGTAACCCTACGTTTCCTGTTTTAACCAATCGGAGCAAACAGCAGCAGAAACGGTCTGTAGGCTTTGTGAATAAGCGTGAGACAGCAAAGAATGGAGACCAAATGTCATATAAGTTATGCATAGGCATTGAGAATGGAAGTCGCAATGTGTATGGAAAAACTTGGAAACATGAATTTTATCATAAATGAATAATCTATATCGAATGGGCCTAAAATAGGCGTACATAGGTGAGGATATAGTGTACTAGAAATAGTCTATACACTATAGCCAGGGTAGAAGAAGCGATGTTATTGTTTACATAGAAAATTTCTTCCATGTGCTGACGAAAATGTTACCATGATGCATTTAAAAACAGGCCGTTTGCTGAATTATGCATATGTAATTTATATTTCCGTCTCTACATTGTATGTTATGATACCTACAGATGTAAGTATAAATGAAAGTGATTTTTTTTTATTAGAAAATAATTATTGTTTCATACTTCTTCTATTTTTTAAGATTATATACTGCCAACTGTGTTAAATAATTTGTTGTTTTAAAATTTCATGCATTAGTTATGTCAATAGGAAAGTGAAAATTATTCTAATGAATGAAATGAAATAATGTATGTGTGGATGAATAAGATGTAATTTTGGATGTTCATTTTAGGCTAACTGTGTTGTATTTATTTTATGTATTAAAAATAAATTTCATATTTAGCATAAGTAAATTTTTTTATTTTATTAATTCAAAGAATGCGATACTGAATTTTTCATGGATGAACGTGTTATAGTTTCCAATATCTAAAGAACATCTAAAAAGTCCTAGTATACATATATATGTATATATTCATGGTATATGATTATCAGATCCCATGTCAGGCTGAAAATGTCTTAAAGTGTGCAAGATATCGCAAATGGATTGTTTTTGCATGTGGGTGCATGTCATATGCATGTTGCAATATACTTATACTCGAAAGTCCTGCCATGTACTGCTAGAATAAGTCTTTGATGTTTCTTGAAGACAAGAAATGTGAAATTATGTGATTATTAAGATTAAACATAAATTATGATTATTATAAATAGAAAAATTTTAGAGATGAATGTTGTGTCTCGAAAGGTTAGCACAGGAGATTTAAAGATGCTTGTGTCATTGCAGGTAAAGCATAAAAGGTTTCTCTTTCATTATATAAGATACCTGGGGTAATTCTTGATCTTATTTTTCAAAATCAAAATATTCTGGAAACTATTAAAAATTTTGGAGTCCAAATCCTATATCTTGCAGAGTATGATATAATAAAATTGTATTATAAAAAGTGTCTTTTAAAAACCTGTTCATTAAATTTCTTCAAAACAGCATTACACTTTATTTTTGTTCATTTTGAAAAATTGTGTCTTTTATAAAGCTTTAATTAGTTTTATCAATTCTAAAAAAATATTTCATTTCTCTTTGAACCCTTAAAAAAATATCCCAGTTAATAAAAGTGAACAGTTAACTAAAATATGTGCGATATTGTTGAAGTTATTTCTAGTCAATGCTGTTTTACAATATTTCTATTTGGAATTTCTTTATTGTTACATAAAACCTAATAAATTAATGCCATACAACTGTTTTCAAACCTAAACTGCGAAGTAACTTCTAAATTATATTTTGAGTGTACAATCCATGCATATTTTCAAATGGTAGGTTCTGAAAATAGGATTGTCAAATAATGTATAAATGTCAGTTTTAACTTACTGAATTCCAGTTCTTTGGGGATAAGTTTAAATCTCCATTTGCAGTTAATTATTTCCATTTACTATTTAATTTTCTTCCATTAACTGTTTAATTATTTATACAAATAATTAATTAATTAATATAAATAATTTATTATCTTTTTCATATTTTGTAAATCCAGGAAAAAGCATTCACGAGTTTTTGATTAAGAAACTAAATGATTTCATAGCGAGCAATGGCAATACACTGGAGTAATTATTGATACAAATAATTAAATAGCATTTCAGAAGAAAGCAAAAGATGCTATAAGGATGGTGCATATTTTAAATTCAATTGAACGATGAAATCAAAAAATTAAAAAGTGCTAAAAATATGCATAGTGCACTAGCAGAACAAATATATTATTCTGTTTTCTATTGGGAAGGTAAAAATGAAACAGGTCATTGCAGCTTGTGTAAAATTTGTCATAAGGTGAGCCAGTATCTTCTTTTTCCATCATAAACTTTCAGTGGAATATAATGATTTTGGCTAAATATTACTTATGATTGTTGCAGAAAATTTTTAAAGTAGTTATTTTTTTATATTGTAAATCTTTTGCATACATGATAAATTTGTATTGACATTTAAAGGTGCTTAATTCACCTCTGAATGCAAAACATAGCTTAAAATTTGTATATTGAGACAATACACCAAGAATTATGCTTCAGAACAGCCTGTTAATGTTAATATACATAATAATGTTAATATACATTCAGTTAAGGAAACACTGTAGCAAATGTCTCATACAATTTGATTACCATACGACATCAATGGAAAATACATTTGAAGTGTTTAGGAATTGAGAGTAACAGTGAATGTTTCTTTTTCAAATATTTGCATTTTTGTTTTTTGTTTAGTATATACTCCTTAAGTTCATTTTCTGACTCATCCTCTGCCACTCTTTCTTTCACATTGCTTTTATGGGTATGATTATATTTCATATTTTTCTTAATAGAATAAATACATCCTGTTTGTTGCATGTTCTGATTTGATTGACTCTTTATCACATGCATCCTGTTTATCACATGAAAATGCATTCCATTTGTCATATGATCTGCATTTAAAATTTACTTTCTCTTTCATATCCATTCTTATAAGTCTGAAGTATTAAAAATTCATTGTTGTGTACCTCCTTTTAAGGGAGAAAGATTGAATAAAATTAATTAGTTCAGGTTTAATTCCTTTTATCCATTCATACAAGATAGCAGTATAATATATGATTGCATTCTTTCCCTGTTTAAGGAGGTCAGAATGAATAAATGTGATTAATTAATTTTTTTTTTTCTTTTATTTGAAGATTTTGTGAAATTTTAATCTGAAATAAGCAGTTATTACTATTTAAAAAAAAAAAAAAAAAAAAAAAAAAAAAGATAGAAAGAAACTTTAAAAAGAAAATCTGAAAGCTTTCAGATTTTATATTACGCCCAACAGGGCTTTTTTTTTTTTATGTTTTGTGTGTTACCTTTATTTATTAAATATTATTCCTTTTCACTTAAATAAAATTCAATTTAACAGCAATATCACAAAATAATTTAAAAAGAGCATATCTTTAGAATTTCCGATACACAGTCTCGCACGCTGGGGATTTCTCCCCCCAATACAGTGCTGCCTTTGCTTACTTTGAAATCGTTTAGTTTCTTAATCAAAAACTCATAAATGCTTTACAAAATATGAAATAGATAATAAAACAAATTGTAAATTCAGGCTTTCAGATGCCTATATTGGAGTGGAGACGTACATTATTCAAAATTTGATGGCTCTAGGTACCGTTGTTTTATCACAGTGCAAGAAACATGCATATTTTTCTGCAGATTCTTTATTATTTAATTTCTTTAAATATAACACAGGGCAGGGCCATAGCCAGTGAGGTGAACTTGCACCACTTAAACGAATGCAACTCTTTTTTTTTTTTTTTTTTAAATTTTGACTAAGTCTTGTTTTTCCATTGTGCCAGTCACAAACTAAATTTAGTTGTGAATGATTTCAACTGCATATTGGAAATCAGAAATACTATTGCTACTATAAAGAATGTGATAAACTTTTTTCATGAAACTGTTCTACGAAGAAGATATATAGTAAACATTCCAAACTTATTTGACATACTGGTCTCGGAAATATTGTAGTGTATCTAACGATCATTTTATAAATATAGTAGATGGCCTGGAAAAACTATCAAAAGAAGGTAATGCGGTTGATCTTTACATTATGGTAACTTGGCGTTTTTTTGGCGAAAATTTGGCGACCAACTCTCCTACAGCAACCCTCTATTTTTTTTTTCCCGCTGCCATTCTTCACGAAGTAAAGACATGTTTCTTTTCTTTTTATCTGTTGAACACTTCTTCCAACAATCTACTAGCCGAATTACACTTATGCTAGAAATTTTATCTAACAAAACTGCTTAATCATGACAAATATTCACTGCAAAATTGGGAAAAAGTGCACAATACCATACTCCTTACGCGTTTTTCAAAATAACACATACACGTAAACCATGTACACGCCGACTTATTTTTACTTAAAAAAACATCCCAGAATTACACAAAAATGGCATTGCGCACACTCTTCACTATATCCATGTACACTGCTTTTTTCTCATAAATTAGAAAAATTTCACGAAAATACATGACAATTTTCTGAATCTTCAAACCCGGTAAAAAGAACATATATGAAATTACCTGATCGCGAAAAAGTATATACCCTTTCCAAATATGAACATTTCCACGTATAAAATAAATAAAATTTCGAAAACGTTTTACCTATAAATTACCTATTATATTATAAACGCCACCAACGAATTCATACCGCAAACATTACAAATACTTAGTATCAAATATTTAAATTATTTCCATGCATGTTTACTTCAACTTAAACGTATACCAAATTCCTACAAACATAAAATTCACAAAATAACTATCATTTAATTAAAATATCACTAAACCATGTACACGTCGACTTATTTTTACTTAAAAAAACATCCCAGAATTGCACAAAAATGGCATTGCGCACACTCTTCACTATATCCATGTACACTGCTTTTTTTCTCATAAATTAGAAAAATTTCACGAAAATACATGACAATTTTCTCAATCTTTAAACCCGATAAAAAGAACATATATGAAATTACCTGATCGCGAAAAAGTATTTACCCTTTCCAAATATGAACATTTCCACATATAAAATATCCAAAAACTTTTACCTCTAAATCATCTATTATATTATAAACGTCACCAACGAATTCATACCGCAACCATTACAAATACTTAGTGTCAGATATTTAAATTATTTCCATGCACGTTTACTTCAACTAAAACGTATACCAAATTCCTACAAACATAAAATTCACAAAATAACTATCATTTAATTAAAATATAATTAAATTCAAAAACACTACTTAAAATATAAATGAGCACATACATTAAACTAATACATACATAAATACCCATTTCGAATTCACTTTAGTTACGGCCATGGGATCCAAAAATTCACGAACACTGTTTCACACAACACAGAATAAAACCAAATACAAAATTTCCAGATTTTTTCCCGATTTCCCCCCTTTTCCGATTAAAGAACCATAATTCGTCCATTAATATCACATGACATATCCCATGATCTCTCATTTCCCTCACACAAAATAATACGTAATCGGAATTGAGTACTGCTCACATTATTACCAAAGTCCCAGGTAGTAACCTATATCGCCTTCAAAATGTCGCCAAACTACCAGTTACCATATTGTAAAGATCAACCGGTAATGCATCTACCAGGAAAACTGCTTTCCAATTACATTGTGCTGCGACAAAATCTGAATTTATCATTTGTGTAGGACTAGTTGCAAAATATTTAGCTCCGCTAGAACCTGTGGCTAATATTTTACGGTCCAAAAACTTAAGTATGATACTATGTGTAGACCACATAAACAGAATTTTAATCTTGTAAAAGAACATCATTGAGCAACAGATGTTTTATGTTTTATGCCAGGAAATTCTGTTTTTTTGCAAGTGCTATGGCTGAGAGCATTGGCAATGAATTACAAGCACAAAGAATTGTAAAACCACGAAAACATCACTCAAATCCTCTAGCATCTACAACCGATGAATTCTGGAAAAGGTCTCTAATTATCCCTTATCTGGATTCCTTAACCCTGCACTGCTCGTGCGGTGTCCTACAGACACCAGAGATGTTTCTTTTTTAATTGTTTTATAAACGAATGCTTGAGCAACCTTATGCTGCCGTCTACCTTTCTGTCAAGTATACACAAATAAGTAGAAATCATCGAAACAACGCTATTTTTATTTTAGTGCTGAGAGGAAGAGGTTATATGCTGATGTGCACCGCTGGAGCCTAGGAGACGCCATGCGATCATTTTTGATTCTAAAAGTAAGTATTTTAAAATTTATGTATTCTAGTATTTTTAAGTTATATTATCAACAGCTGTCCCTAGTAGTGTTTTTTTTAGTTTAGAAATAGCTGAAGGAAATTTTTTGTGAATATATTTAATTTTTAATGTAAAAAGAATGTATTTCTTTTGGTATTTATAATTTTTATGGGTAACATTTTTTTGATTATTTATTTTCTTACCTTTAGATTCAAGATGACTTCTCAGAAAAAATTCAATAGGGCATATGAACGTAACAGAAAAATAGTACTACATGTGCTGATGAAAGAATATGAATCAGGTGATGAGTTTGATGATTATAGTGATGCAGAAGAAGATAGAGTGGAAACAAGAGACGAAAACACAGACATCGAGCAAGAAAAACTCCAATGATAGCGAGTAATGATTATATTGCCGATAATTATTTCCAAGGCCGGAATAAATCATAAAAATGATCAAAAGTTTGCCCACCTAAAAATAAAAAATATACGCACTTGACAACATAATAGTTCGATAGTCATATAATAGACAGTCGCTCATTTACCAGGGGTGAAAGGTGTCGCAAAAAATGCTCGAAAGCCGGAGCAATGTGGGGCATAATTTTTTGACAATGGCATGCTATTTAATACAGTTAAGTTCACAAATGAAAAGATTCCCACAGTACAGGAAAATTATTCTCGGGAAAGGGATGACCATTTGACCGACATCATTGAAATAAAAGCGTTTCTAGGCGTATTACACATTTGTGCTTCTAGAAAGGACAATCATGCAAATACCAAGGATATATGGTCCTCTGATAAAATGGGTGTTGAGTTATGCCATCTAATAATGTCTGAAAAATGATTTAGGTTCCTTTCATATTGATTGAGGTTTGACAATAGCAATTTTTTTGCTTCAAAATAATCTTACTTTGGTTGGGACTATGAGAAAGAATAAGAGTGAAATTTATCCAGAGTTTACACATGCAAAGAATCGGGAAGTAGTAACATCATTGTTTGGGTTTCAGAATGACTCTAATGTCTTATGTAACTAAGGGAAACAAGTTGGTTCTGATTCTCTCCACTATGCATCATGATGATGTAATTGATGAATCATGTGAAAAAACAAGCCCAAATGATAATCTTTTATAATGCAACTAAATCAGGAGTTTATACTGTTGACCAGTTGTGTAGCACTTACAATGTCGCCAGGAAAACGAACAGATGCCCTTTGGTCATATTTTATAGTATGATGAATGTAGCAGTTATAAATGCTCAAATAATATATCGTGCTCAAATAACTTATCAATCAGCACCCGGCGCAGTGAGTTTTTAAAACTTTTGGGTAGCTTATGATTCCTTGCGTAGACGTTCTCAATGTTCATCATTACCTAGAAACCTCAAGCAGGATATTCAGGGCATTTTCCCAGATGAGGGTACAGTTCAGCTTACAATGGAGCCTTGAACTACTAAAAGGCAGAGATGTCATGAATGTGGCTGTTCCAAGAACAGGTACACCAAGTACAAATACTGCAGTTGTAAACATTTTTATGTTTAGAAAACGCTCGGCAAATATGCGTTGATTGCTAGTTTTTGCAACTAACTAAATAAGACAATTTTACTTGTATTTTTCATTTGTATTTGAGTTAAGTTGAATAAAATTAAGTCTCATCGTAAACTGAAGTTTTGTTATTTGCATTTGTAATATGATACCACAAATATTATGTGTGTTATTTCAATAATGCCTTTGCATTCATAAATTTGAGTTGAATAAAAATATATGTTAGTACTGCGAAAATATACCTGGCGTCCTTTAACGTAACAATACGCCACGCGAGCACTGCAGGGTTAATACTATCACTGGAAGAAAGATTTTCCAGCAATTATTTACTGGCATTTTCTTTGTTGTTATTACATCCTGTGGCTATGCTAAAGATGCCAGTGGAAGAATTTACCAAAAAAGCATAGTGCTTTCGTGATTTTTATAATTTGAAAAATTTTTGATGGTAAGGGAGAACTCTGGTGTAATTTCTGGAAAACGGAAAAACTGGAGATCGACAAAACGTTGTAATAAAAAAAAGACCAAATAAAAAATGTTCAGAAGTGTTTTTATTTCTATCTCCCATATTTCAACAATCTGTTTAAATTCACGCATTCCAGTTCCATTATTTATTTGCTCGTTTAATTGACTGGCAAAGCATATGAGTGCTAGAATTTTCTGAAGTAAACTGGCTCGTATTCAATTTATAATACCTGAGGGGGGAAAAAAACCTACAAAAACACTCATGCAGCTAACCAATTAATTCACTTTCAAATTGAATTACTTGTATTCAGCAATTTTATCTATTCTACCACTGACGAATTCATGGTCATATTATAGTTTCGTTTTCACGATCTAAGATCATTTGCACCCCCTAGCTCCGATGAAATGAAAAGATTTGATTGCATCTGCGCTGCGCCCATGAGTATGAAGATATGTAATTGAACATATTAGCAGAACTATATTAGGGTAAAATACTGAATATTTTTTTGAACATAGTGGAATATGGAATGAAACAATATTGTTTATACAAATTTATAAAGGGAAGGAAGATAGAGAATGATCATGCAGCTTAAGAAGTATTTACCTTTAATTATTAAATATGGATGAAACTAAGCTTCACTTTAAAGCATTGCTGAATTGCATAATGATCATCAAAATAATTTATTTTTTGTTAAAAAACAGTAAAAGGAATGTATGCCTATTACAGTTTTATTGATAATAAATATGACAGAACATGAAGAAATTGTTATACAGTACAAAGTCTTTAATCTGGACTCGTCGAGACTTTGACGATTCCGGATTATAGATCATCAATTTAAATCTGGTAAGATGGCATGCAGAAATTATAAAATTAAAAATATGAAACCGGAGATTATGAAATAAAGAGCAATTGTGATCTAAAGGGTATCAAAATTTACAAAAAAAAAAAAAAAAAGGCTTAATATTTATTTGTTTACTTTATTAAACATTTCTTTCAATGTAAGTTGTTTAAGTTGCTTTGTTTTATGTGCTAATACTTTCTTTTTAATCTATAAACAGACATAATTTCTTGTTCATTTACAAAGTTCCGCTGTTAGGTCCTGAAATTGCTGTGCCGAGAATACCGACTAACTTGTCAATCAAAATTTTTTTTGTTTTCACTAATCTCTCTGTCACTTTCTTCATGCCTTTATTCGTTTTTTGCAGCAATTCCACGTTTTGTTTGATGGACATCGAAACATGCTTTCGCTTTGTAGATCCTTTGGCAGCTCCAGAATCGGAAACTCTTTTTGACATAATCAAAAGTTCAAGCTTACTTTTTATAAAATTGCTCTAACAGTCTGCAAAAAATAATAAGCCGGATCCAATTAGAAGATTAAGGAACAGCGCAATCTGCAACATTAACTGAAATAGATAATTTTAGCGTAGCTTATACCATTTGTCATACATTAAACGCACATGCATAAATGCATATGGGCATGCGTAACAGAAAGTTTGTAGCTTTGAGATCCGGATTATAGATCATTCCGGATTATGGACGTCCAGATTAAAGACTTTGTACTGTAAGGCAGAGATTAATTTAGAAAATTTTTTCTCATGCATTGCTTCCGAAATTCATTATATAAAGTTATTGGCTAATCTTTGGAATATGGTAACAGGTAGTTTGGTGACATTTTGGCAAGGCGATAAAGGTTACTAGCTAGGACTTTAGCAGTGTACATGGATAAAGTCAAGAGTGTGCGCAATGCCATTTTTGTGCAATTCTGGGATGTTTTTTTAAGTGAAAATAGGGCAAAGTGTACATGGATACCGTGTATGTGCTATTCTTAAAAATGCGGTAAGCAGTGGGCGATTCTGCACTTTCTCCCAATTTTGCACCTAATCTTCGTCATGATTAAGCACTTTTGTTCCATAAAAGTTCTAGCATAAGTGTAATTTGGCTAGCAGATTGTTGAAAAAAAAATGTTGCGGGGGAAAAAAAAAAAAAAAAAAAAAAAAAAAAAAACGTGCCTTTACTTCGTTAAAACAAAATGGCATCCAAAAAAAAAAAAAAAAAAAACTAGCAGGTTGCTGTAGCAGGGTTGGTCGCCAAAAAATCGCCAAGTTACCATAATCTGAAGATTGACCAAGTTATTCAAAAAATTCATTTGTATTAAATAGTTCAATCTATTTCTAATAGTCTGATTGATGAATGATTTTAAATTTATCTTTCAATATCAGTAAAAGTGATCAAATACTGAAATCTAGTGTAGTTTTGCTGTTTTTGTTATGAAGTTTATTACTGTGTTATTTAAAAGTAGTTATGTTATATAATAATGTCAAAATGTAATATGTCATAATAATGCTAGCAATTATATACAGGGTGTCCCATAAATGTTGTGACAGACTTCTGGGGGAGGTAGGGCACATCATAAGGATTAAAGAGTGGAATCATAAGGAGCGAACGTAAAGCTTGCAGACATGCACTTAGTGTATGGAATAGCTGAGGGTAATGGGCAAGCCGCTGCACGCGTTTATCGAGAATGCTTCTGTCTTATCTGATCTTTTTGGAGCAGGTTCTTCCCCCTTGCTTGATGATGTTTCACCAAATGTGAGGCGCAACATGTGGTTTCAAGATGATGGGAAGCCTGCTCATTTTCGACTGGATGTTCATAGCCATTTGAACAGATCATTCCCGCATCAATGGATTGGACGTGGTGGATCAGTTCCCTGGTTCCCACGCTCGCCGGATTTATCGAGCCTTTATTTCTTTTTGTGGGGAGCTATCAAAAGTGTCATGTATCACCATCCTGTTGTGTCTGAAATGAATCTCGTGGCAAGACTTGTCTGTGTAGCTGCTGCAATCAAAGAAACTCCTGGCATGTTTGAACATGTCCAGCAATCAATGGTGAGTTGGTTTTAGGCATGTTTGGCATCTGTTGGTGCAAACTTTGAGCATCTGTTGTAACATTCAAGCTGTCATGTACCATTTGTATTCATGTTGAATAAATGTTTCAAATTAATCACTCTCTTGTTTCCTTTCCCATCTTCTACCTCTGCTGCCACTTATCCCTGACATTTCCGGGCATGGGTTCCTATGCAATTCTTAATTCTTATGATGTGTCCTACCTTCTCCAGAAGTTTGTCGCAACATTTAGGGGACACCCTGTATAGTAACTGTAATGTTAGTTTCATTATAATACAGTCAATGCTTTGATGCTCCAGCATCGGAAATTCTATTTGACATAATCGAAAGTTCAAGCTTACTTTTATAAAATTGCTCTAACAGTCTGCAAAAAATAATAAGGATTTTGAAGATTAAGGAATAACGCAATCTGAAACATTAACTGAAATAGATAATTTTAGCTTAGCTTATACCGTCCGTTATACATTAAACGTGCATGCGCAAACGTATTATGCGTATGCGTAAAAGTATTACGTGCATGCGTGAACACATTATGCATTGATGCATGCGCAGAAAGTTTGTAGCTTTGAGGTCGGGGTTATAGATCATTCCGGATTATGAGTGTCCGGATTAACGACTTTTGACTGTATACATTTTGATTATCAGGATCATCTGTTTATGCAGATCAAAATTATGATCTTTTTAAGTGTTGTGTGGTGTCTGTTATGTACTTGCATTAAATTATTTATTTCCTTTTTAAATTGTACTGTGCAAAATCAATGTGATGTTCTCCCTCCTCTTTCAGGTAGAAGCTGTGCCATGTCCCGAATATGAGTCAAGTAAATAATCACTTAAATTTTCATTTTATAGCTTTTAATGAATTGAATTTTAGATTTGATTTAAAAATTGTAACACAGCATGCATTTTTAATAATTTCATTTCTTATGGAAATAATCTCAAGATATCTTCCTAGCATTTTCAGAGCCATAATCTCTACTTGTGCATGTTTACGTAATTATTTTATTATCTCTCTTTTAGAATATGTGTGTAAAGTCCAGAAATTTAAAAAATTAAAACATATGGAAAGCATCTTTTGTTTCTTTTTTTTAAACAAAAATAGTATCTACTAGTGCATATTCATGAAATTAAATCCTTGTTGAATAAACTTAAAGCTCAACTTTGAAATAATTTTTAAAAAAATGTGTTATTTGTCTTTGCATTCTTTTTTTTTTTTTTTTTTCTTTCTTTGTAATGGATTGTAATATAAATGGGAAAATATCAGATTATAAACATTTAATTTCTATTTTAATAAAACGGGGAAATATAGACTGTAATCTCCATGTTATGAAATTAAATATCACTATTTTATTATATTTTGAATGAAGAAAAGAGAGTTTGAAATTTTACTACCTGCATACATCATATAATATATTTTTTTTTTAAAAAAAGGCCATACTTAGGGTGTTAAATAATAGTTATTATAAAAAGCTGATAAAAACTATATATAAGACAGTGATTTTATCGATTTGGTTTGTTATGCTTATCAGCAGTACGATTGTTACAAAATGCTGTTAAAAACTATGGCATTATCCCAACTAGCGATCTACTGAATTTCATTAATTAGTTAACCAGTTTTATAGTAGATGGTGCCATCTCTTTTTCAGATTATTTTGTTTGTAAAAGAAATTTTTATCCTTATCGTTTGATTTACATGCAATTTTTCCATTAAATTCACGAAGAGTTTTTAAAATGCTGTCTTTAAATCTTTGCTATCAATTTACTCTTAAATAAATTTCACGTTTACATTACGAAGAGAAATAAGATTACAAGAAAATAAATATAAAATAAAGAAATAAGAGTAAAGAAGCAAAACAAGTGGCAACAGTGTTTATCTCTCTTAAATTCATTCTCTCTCTTTTTTGTAAATACTCTACTTACAACAAATTGGTTGTAAATAGGTTTTGAAGCAACTAAATGTAGCAGTCCAAAATCGGGTGTATTTTGTCTTATCTCTTATCTGCTTTATTCACACAAAATTCTTCATATAATCTATATCCATAACATATAGGGGCTCACTTTTAGTTATATTAATATTAATTCATTGAAACATTTAAACTAGCTAATCTAATTTAAAAAAAAACTATTTCACCTTTTTATTTACACACCGACATTTTCTTATTTCTTCACAGCAAAAGAAATAAGCATTTTTCAAAATTAAAAAAACTATTACTATTAGATAATAATAAATCTGACATGCAAATTTGAATAAAATGACAAAAGAAAATGTCTGAAAACAGTTTTAGTGGTGCCCACCTTAAGTAACTACATAATTAAGTAAGGTAGATCGCATATTGGGTGAATGCCCTGAATATCAGATTAGTGATGAGAAATTTCATTTGATTTGTG
Organism: Stegodyphus dumicola; assembly: GCF_044657685.1. NCBI lineage: Eukaryota > Metazoa > Arthropoda > Arachnida > Araneae > Eresidae > Stegodyphus > Stegodyphus dumicola. The sequence goes on from NC_140768.1 coordinate 2,228,931, forward strand.
AACTTGTAATTTTTTTTTTTAAGATCATCAAAGTGATTTTGAGTTTAGGTTTACTCATAGCAGATTTGTATATCTTCTTTGTATTTGTAAAAATTTTGAAACCTTAAACATATGAAGAAATTTAAGGTAATTAGATTTAGGACTTAAAATTATATTTATAACAGGTTATGTCCAAAAGTAATTTAAAATAATTTTGGGTCTTTATTTTTTCTTCTCATCTTTGCATCAGTTTTCCATTAATTTTCAAATGTTAAAGTTATTAAATGTAGCATATACTGTCTGAATAATAGGTAGTATAAATACTCTATGTTTATAAATTTATTTTTTCCAGATATAAAACATTTAAGAAAGAAGAGAGACTTCAAAGAATCTTGTACCAGTCCAAATTTTACCGTATTGTACATTCCAGATTCTACTAAGTATGTTATATTTGTTTCTCTTGGAATTATTAATTTAATCTTGTACATTTTGAATTATAATAAAGAAATATTTTCTGCTGGCCATTTATGCTGAAAAGTGTAATGCAGAATACACACTTTAATTTCAGTTAATTTGAAGAGTAATCTGTTTGTTGAGTTTTGCATATATTCTGTAAAAATAATTAAATTATGTATTTTATCTAGAGTGAAAACTATATTAAGTATTGAATGTCATTCAAATCTATTAATGAGTAAATTATAATTATTTTTAGTAGACATTATTTAAACTTTTTTCAAAATAGATTTCATTACAGAATACAAGTTAGAATCTATGTTGATCATATATAGTAGAACTGATTTCAAGCATTGTGTTAAATCCAATCAGAAATTCTGAATTACTGGATTAAATATTTCACTGTTTAAAATTATTTTTATTACTGAAAAAGTTCCGATTTTAGAGTTTGGCATTGGCACATCTACTTTATTATTTACAGCACTTTCCCAAATAATTTATCATTCAAAGAATTACCTCTGGTTTTACACACTTCTCTGCTGACATGATAAAATGAGCTGTATAATTTGCATTCAGATGTTTTGCTTCTGAATAATGACAATTAATAATGCAGAGTGTGTATATTTATATACACTCATGTCCATAAATTAAGGATAATGCAAAATCAGGCAAAGGAAGAGTTAGAAGCAAAACAAATTTGACTTATTTGTAAATCTTATTTATTAAACCAAAGGTAAAGAGCAAAAAAAGATGCTATATGTGGGGAAAGGCAACGACCATAGTTGATAACACACATTTATTACTATTTACAAATATAGATTATATTAGGATTACAATTAATGAAAATGGTATACGAGCGATAGAGCGACGTCTGCTCCGCTCGCCAGCTAATCCTCGTCTTCTCCCGAAGGCGGGAAACACATGCTGACGCAATGCATACGTCATACAGTAGGAGATTAGGGAATATCATGACATAACGTTTCCCACATTCGGCCATCATGACCGGACAGGCGACCTCGCCTGAAGCAACATAGTATATCATGAAATTAAAAAAAAAAATTATTATAATATAGTAACATAGGTATGGAAAAAATAATCTGTAGATACAAAGCTGAGTATACTTACACAAATGAAGCAAAAAAAAAAAGATTAAACACACCACAGCAGTTAACTAAAAATAAAAAGAACATTAGTATGACAAAATGAATTAAAAAGTTGATATGAGGAAAAAATTATTAGAAAGTTCTCAGGTGTCATCTGTCCAAACACAGGAGGACCTATAATGCTGACAGTTGAATAAAAATCAAGTGATACGTTCAATATTGTTGGACCAGGGTTTCATGTATTCAGCACAAGTAGATGTTTTGGATGGTCCGTCGAAAAATGCACACTTTTTCACATCATATGTGTCATTTTGTTTGAGCCTGGTGACTTTATAAGGTCCGAGAAATTTCTGTTTGAGTTTTAGACCAGGGCCAAACTGAGTTCGTTTGATAGCCACGAGGTCATGAAGTTGAAATTTTTGTGCCTGTTTTCGTCGCAAATTATAAGTACGGCGATTTTCGTCTTGCACTTTAGAGATTTGCTGTTTTGCGTCCTTACGGAGATCGTCACGTTGCTGAATGAATGCAGATTTGATCTCTTCGTCGATTAGAGCAGCGATGTTTATGTCGTTTTGCGATTTCATTTTAGTCCCAAAGAGAAGTTCAAAGGGAGTAGAATTGATGCTATGTTGAAAAGTTGAATTAATAATTTGTTGCATGGCGGGAACATGGCGGTACCATTGCTCAGGGTTGGTTATGGAGAGTTTAGAAAGGACAGCAATAATAATGGAGTTCAAACGCTCAACTTGACCGTTTGATCGTGGGAGGCCAGCTGTAATAAGAACGTGCTTTATTCTCTGTGTGTCACAATAGTTTGCAAATGCAGTGGATTTGAATGCAGGGCCTCGATCAGAGATAATCCGTGAAGGATTTCCGAAGACTGATCTTTGAGATTCCAGCCGACTGATAACTTCATCTGCGTCTGTAGACTTTGTCGGATAAAGCCACACGAATTTAGTAAACGAGTCTATAACTGCCAAAATATGTTTATTATGTCTATAACTGCCAAATTTGTTTGATTATTTTTTTTGTGAAGAAATTGACATTTACTAAAATTAACTTCTAGACCATATTCACTAGCAACTTTGAGTACTTGGTTCAGACGATGAATGGCCTCATTTTCATTTTTGGCGGGAATAACTACATCGTCCATGTAGGGTAAAACATAACCTTTGACAATTAAATCACGAAAAACATAATTTATAAAGCGCTGGAATACTGAAGGGCAATTTGAAAGACCAAATGGCATTCGAAGAAACTGGAATTGTCCATTGTGAGTTACAAAAGCTGTATATGGTTTACTTTCGTCCGCTACTGGCACATGAAAAAAGCCGTTACGTAGGTCAAGAGTACTAAAAATTTGCGCGTCTTGAAGTTTATCCAAAATGTCATCAATAAGAGGAAGAAGAAAATGATCCTTAGTTAAAAGTCGATTAAGTTTCCTATAATCGATGCAAACACGGGGTGTACCGTCTTTTTTACGCACCACGAGAACTTGACTGGCATATGGAGATGAACAAGGTTCAATAATTTTAAGTTTCAACCATTCATTTATTTGTTTGTCAACAATTTCCCGTTCAACAAAAGGAAGGCGTCTAGGAGGGTGAAAAATCGGTTTATCATCGGATAGAGTGATATTAAGTTTAATATCTGTCGTCTTTGTTTTATTTGGGATATAAGAATTCAGCAAACGTTCTGCCGCAGTACGAGTTTCTTTGGAAACATTTGAACCAATATCAAAAGCTGGAACATCGTCATTTATTGCAAAAATGAAAGATTGAGGAGCAGTTTCAAAGCATTGCTCGGAAGGTTTTGAAAAATATATACCGTCTGGTGTAATAGTTAATTTAGCATTTGTAATTACGTCACAGCCTACAATAAGAGAAAATTGCATAGAATGATTTGGAACAACTCTAATATTAGCCGGAAAGTCCTGATTATCAATGTTGATAATGGTTTGAAAATAGCCAATAATAGGAATTTTCGAGAATCCGAAACCAGTTAACACTCCAAAATTATTTGAAAGTGGTGGGGAACCAAGTTGAATCCACGTGTTTTCGTTCAGTAATGTGACCTCACTTCCAGTGTCAATTAATCCAGAAACTGTGCTATTGAGTATAACGACAGTTTTACACATATTATCGTGAGCGGTTTGTACTGTATTTACTTCGGCAGGTGGAGTGGAAGTCTCATTTGATGTAGTGGGGCAGCAATCCATAGATTTATGTCCAAAATGACCGCAAGTTAGACACTTTGGGCCAAGAGAACGATTAGGACAGGACCGTGAGAGGTGTCCGACCTCATCGCAGTTAAAACAAGTTTGTGGTTTAGTTTTAGATGGACCAGTATTATTAAATTTCGTGTCGTGTTGTTGGTCTGAATTTTTTCGTCCAGTACTACGTCTGGGGCCATTATTCGTATTTTTTTAAATTTGATGGATGAGAGATATTTGTATGTCTAGTCGTAACTACAGATTCATAAGTGAGTAGCTTTTCCTTGAATTCAGAATATGATTTTGCACCGTAGAGAATAATTTTATCGGATGGGGTACCTGGTATTCCTTGAATGGTATACTGAATGACAGAAGCCTCGTCGATAACACCGTCACCACGATTCGCAATTTCGCGCATGGCGATAAAATATTGCAAAGAGCTTTCATTCGAGCGCATTTTTCTTCTTTCGAGTTGTTTATGAATTTCAATAGACGTAATTTTATCGGAGAACTCATTAAGTAATACTGTCTTAAACATGTCGTATGAATTGAGATTCCGTTGTGAAAACAAAAAAGTTTTAGCAGTACCCACAACAAGTCGTTTCGCAAAAACTAATTTTTGCTGGTCGGTAAGATTTGGGAATAATTGGAAATTATCCTCTATATCGTTGAAAAAAGCGCGGACTGAATAGGAATCATTTCCTGAAAAGTTTCTGCAAGTGTTTGAAAGATCTCTCAAAATAAACCATAAATCATGACTCATCTCGCGAATCTCGGTGTTCGCCGTCATATAAACACCGGAGCGACTCGAATTCAAATTTATTACTTCCACGTCAGAAGAAACAACGCGTTTTGGGCTTGGCGCCGTGGAGGGAGGGGAAGGGGGAACAGAAGAACTTAGACCTACAGGCGTCGGTCCACTGTCGGTGTTTGAAATTGAATGATCGTCATCGGATAAAAAACTAACATCTAGGGAATTGTGAAAATCCGTCAGATTAGTGAGGGCATGAAAAATTTTTTCACATAAAACATCTTTATTAGTGGAAGCTTCCAAATGTAATAAATTCGCCACTGATATAAAATCTGATAAAGAAAAATCTTTTAATAGAAGTTCTTTATGTTTTGCCAAATCGAAACTGTCCGGGAACGCGGCAAAATTTCGCATTCTCTTTCGCGAAGAATGATCAAAATCGGAATATCCGAGCACAGTATTAAATAATTTAATAACTCGTGTTGTGCCATATTTAAGAGAATTCGCTATCAATGAGATATCACCTAATTTTAGGGCCATAGTTCTTTAAACAGTAAAATAGGACAATATGAATATGAAATACGGTATGTATGAATGAGAATTAAACAGTATAAACACAGCTTAAAATCGTAATACTAATAAATTATGAACGAATTAGGGAAAATTGGGCCTACCTAACTTCGGGGCAGTCCTTATAATCCAATATATATCTTGGCCAATCCAATGTAATCCAAAATCGAATTTCGATTTAACGTCCAAAATCAGAAGAATGGACAAGTAGCATGTAACATCATTCACATATGTCGTCCAGGTTGAAGAATATTAAATCGTCATAAAGGCACGTCTTCATTCACATACGTCGTCTAGCTTGAAGAAGAATATTAAATCGTCATAAAGGCACGTCTTGCCTTTGTTAGCTTTCTGAACGTCTTTAGTGATTGCTGGTGTCTAGGGTTCGATTATAACGCATGCACAAAAGGCACGGTCGAGCCCCCAAAATGTGGGGAAAGGCAACGACCATAGTTGATAACACACATTTATTACTATTTACAAATATAGATTATATTAGGATTACAATTAATGAAAATGGTATACGAGCGATAGAGCGACGTCTGCTCCGCTCGCCAGCTAATCCTCGTCTTCTCCCGAAGGCGGGAAACACATGCTGACGCAATGCATACGTCATACAGTAGGAGATTAGGGAATATCATGACATAACGTTTCCCACATATATGTTTGTTATTATTACAAAAATTAGCGATTTTTCCTCCCTGGAGCAAATTAAAAAAAAAAAAAAAAAAAACCTATTTACAAAAAACCAATATTACATGGTTGGTATGATTGTTAATACATTGTATATCTCCCAGACATCCGTACAATGCCTAGGCATGCTGAGTATCAAATTATTGATATGATCTTGGGGGGGGGAGGATATTACACCACTCAAAAAGCAATGCTCTCCGAAGTTCCGGAAGATATGTAGGAGGAGGTTGACGGGCTGTAACTCATCGGACAAGCATGTCCCACGTGTACTCTACTAGATTCAAGTCCGGTGAGAATGCTGGCCAGTCCATATGGGTGATATCCTCCGATTGAAGGCATTCGCTTACGATGTTTGCACGGTGAGGATGGGCATTGTCATCCATAAACACAAATTATGCGCCCATAGCCCTCCGAAACAAATGTACATGTTGTTCCAGAATGATGTCCCAATAGATTTGGCTTGTCATGGTTCCAATTTGAACATGCAGGTCAGTTCTGGAACCCAGAATAATTCCACCCCAAACGAGCACTCGTGCACCACCGTAACAGTGTTGTTCAATGATGTTTTCTTGGTGGTAACGGGTACCTGGAGCTCTCCATATGAAAGTCCGGCAAGAATCAGACTGCAAGCTAAACCTGGACTCGTCGGAAAACATCACAAAAGCCCAGTGTTGCGGTGTCCACAATGCATGCTCTCTACTCCAGGCTAACCGTAGGTGACAATGAGTTGCAGTAAGTGGAACGCGTCTGACAGGTCTACGAGCATATAGACCAATCTGCCCTAAGCATCTGTACACAGTCTGCCTTGAAATTGTCGTACCAATTCCTGAAGAGAGCTGACGAGACAGGTCTGAGGCTGTGCTCCGCTTGTTTCTTTTGGCAGTAACTGCCAAATACTGGTCCTTATTTGGCATTGTAACTCTGGGGCGACTTGTGCTGTAATGTCTACTCACATTACCATCATCTTGGAATCATTGCCAAAGCCTGGAGATGACACTCTGGGCAATTCCAAGTTCATGTGATACTTCCAGTTGGGTACGCACACATTCCAGACGGCGGATAATTCTACCACGTAAAAAATCATCCAAATGTGTCCTTTGTGTCATAACTATTCGGTTATTGCACTAAAATGCTTATAAAGCACTTGCGAACAATTTTACTTCTTTGCCTGTATTCCTTATGTATCACTCTCTTACACTCTCGTCATTGTGACGTAGCATCGGTGTCATCTGGTTACTTCCTGAAATTTGCATATGTTTCTTGAAGATGTGTGTAGTGATTTTACAGGTGATATATTTATTTTAGAGTTTGATTTCCGCGTGTCTCCGAATTATCCTTAATTTATGGACATGAGTGTATTTGGTACCTCTACTTTCAAATGGGCCGTGAAATAATTGCAGCACATAACTACTGTTAGAGTACCATCAGTAGAAACTGATCAGTAGAAACTACAATATTTAATTCGGCAACTCCCCCTCCCAGTATTACTTTGAGCTTCATTCGTCCCCTTAGATCTCTTTGTAGCATCCACTTGGGGGAGGCATTCATTTTGAAAATAACGTATACAGAAACAAAAGGTGTCTGGTCTTAAACGAAGTTTGCTATTTATATTTCTGGCCTTGGCAACATTAAGTATTGCTAGGTGACCCCAGGCAATTCCAATCGAAAGTTTCATATTTTTCACCATCAGAATGTTTTGTCATTTTAATGTGAAAATTCATCTCGGGCAAAAGATGGAATTAACTCGTAAATATTTTCATGTTATTATTTTTCAGAACTTTCAAAGCAGATTATCAAGATAAGAGTGCTTCAATGAACTTAATTCTTTATACAGCAATAAAGCACCATCCTACAGCATTGTAAAAAATTGGTATAACGAATTTAGTTGTGGTCGACATTCACTGCAGGATGAATTCCATGAGGGTTGTCCAAAATTGGTTGTTGTGCCAGAAAATGTCGATGCTGTGCTTGGAACTGGTAAAGCAAAATTTTCATGTGACATACCATGAGATTGAGGCATCTTTGGGTATTAGTATGACAAGCATAAATAAGGTATTACATGAACATTTGGCTGTAAAAAAGATTTGTTCATGGTAGGATCCTGCATAATCTAACAAATGCTCAAAAGAAGGCTCGTATCGATTGGTGCAAGGAAGTTTTGGAAAAATATGATCAAGGTGCATTAAAGGCTGTATATAACATCTACACAGATGGGAAATCATGGATATATGCATTTGATGTCGATTATATGAGACAAAACAGTAGTCGATATAATCGATATAACCCATATAATCGACTGCTGAAACAAAACAGTAGTCGATTATATGAGTCTTCTGAGACGAGCCAAATCCATTAGAAATTATGGTTGATCTTTACAATATGGTAACTGGTAGTTTGGCGACATTTTGGAGGCGATAAAGGTTACTACCTGGGTAATAATGTGAACAGTACTCAGTTCCGATTACGCATTATTTTGTGTGAGGGAAATGAGAGATCATGGGATATGTCATGTGATATTAATGGACGAATTACGGTTCTTTAATCGGAAAAGGGGGGAAATCGGGAAAAAATCTGGAAATTTTGTATTTGGCTTTATTCTGTGTTGTGTGAAACAGTGTTCGTGAATTTTTGGATCCCATGGCCGTAACTAAAGTGAATTCGAAATGGGTATTTATGTATGTATTAATTTAATGTATGTGCTCATTTATATTTTAAGTAGTGTTTTTGAATTTAATTATATTTTAATTAAATGATAGTTATTTTGTGAATTTTATGTTTGTAGGAATTTGATATACGTTTTATTTGAAGTAAACGTGCATGGAAATAATTTAAATATCTGACACTAAGTATTTGTAATGGTTGCGGTATGAATTCATTGGTGACGTGTATAATGTAATAGATGATTTAGAGGTAAAAGTTTTTGGATATTTTATTTATTTTATATGTGGAAATGTTCATATTTGGAAAGGGTAAATACTTTTTCGCGATCAGGTAATTTCATATAGGTTCTTTTTACCGGATTTAAAGATTGAGAAAATTGTCATGTATTTTCGTGAAATTTTTGTAATTTATGAGAAAAAAGCAGTGTACATGGATATAGTGAAGAGTGTGCGCAGTGCCATTTTTGTGCAATTCTGGGATGTTTTTTTAAGTAAAAATAAGTCGGCGTGTACATGGTTTATGTGTACGTGTTATTTTGAAAAACGCGTAAGGAGTATGGTATTGTGCACTTTTTCCCAATTTTGCAGTGAATATTTGTCATGATTAAGCAGTTTTGTTAGATAAAATTTCTAGCATAAGTGTAATTCAGCTAGTAGATTGTTGGAAGAAGTGTTCAGTAGATAAAAAGAAAAGAAACATGTCTTTACTTCGTGAAGACAAAATGGTGGCGGGAAAAAAAAATAGAGGGTTGCTGTAGGAAAGTTGGTCGCCAAATTTTCGCCAAAAAAACGCCAAGTTTCCATAATGTAAAGATCAACCGAAATTATTTGCAGAAGAAACTTATCGAAGCAAATGGTTGCCTGTCTCTTAGGCATTACAGGTTACATGGTGAAAGTGGCATTAGAGCAACATAGGATAGTCAATTCCAAATGGTACATGACCATTTGTTTACCAAAAATCATTGGAGAAATTCGAAAAAAGCAGAAGAGGGGAATCATTCTTCATCATGACAATGCAAGCTCTCGCACAACAACTCAAACAAAGGAATTTTTGATGGGCCAAAACATCGAATTTATGGGTCATCCACCATATAGCCCTGATTTCAGGGTTGTGGAGTCGGTAGGGAAAATGACCGACTCCGACGCCTGGAATTTTAATGACTCTGACTCCGACTGCTTCATATATATGTAAACATATACACATGGGTACAGCTTATTTTTTTTAATAAAAGAAGTAATAGATGCTACAGAAAAAAATTGATGCATAGCAAATTTTTTATATTAATTAGCATTTATTATGAAATGGAAAAACTGGCATTAGTAATTTCTAAAAAACAGTAAAAATTCGGCAAGATCTTCTTTGTTAGAGGACGATAGATCCGATTTGATAAACTTCAGAACTGAGAAGAGTGTTTCCACACTGACTTGAGTAGGAAGAAGAGCTGTTACTGTTATGACTACTTCCTTTAACTTTTCAGAATAGATTTTTATAAGTTCTATAAGAGGTGTCTTGCAAGAGCAATCATATTTATCTATTTCTTCAAATGCCATGTATAAATCTTGTTTGTATTTTTTCATTTTTATATCTAAAGGCTCTTGGTTTTTTATTTTCATTCGCTTTGCCTTAGCCTTTTCAATATTATCCAAATATTTCTCAAAATCTAATTCATCAGTGGAAGAGGATGCTAGAGACTCACTTGCAATATCTGCAGTGTGTCTTTCCTGATTTGAATACTCCAGTTGTTCTGAGAATAATTTCATTCTTAATGAAAGTTCATAGATGGCTTTCTTTGCCTTTTTAATTTGCTTGTCATCCAACAAAATTCGGCGTTTTGGATCTACGTATGTTGAACACAGTGCGATTTTATTGTCTAGCAAACTAGTTTCTCTTTTCATCATTGAAGAAATGATTTCTTCTGCAATAAAACCTCCATACAAACATCACATTCTTCCAGTCTTGCCTCTTGTTAATTCTTCAGATTGTAGCTTTTTGTGGCTGTATACGGTATAGAAAGAAGGGTTTCCAATTCTGCAAGATTCCATTGTCTTTCTGTTAGTGAAGCATTATGGTTATCTACATCTAACATTCTCGTCCCCTGTTAATTCTTCAGACTGTAGCTTTTTTGTGGCTATATACAGTGTTGAAAGAAGGATTTCCAGTTTTGCGAGTCCACAGTCTTTCTATTAGTGAAATATTAGGATTATTTACATCTTCTGAAAAAGTTCGTAATCCTAACAACCACTTATATCATCAAATATGTACTTTTTGATTGTGTTGCTCCTTTTCCTGCTCACTGCCAAAGAATGGCATCAATTTTGGGAGTTCTTGCTGCTTACCTAAATTCACCAATGAGATTAGTAATAAATGAATCAGTTTAATCAATAATGGCAAATATCACGTCCATCCTGCTCTCTTATATTTAGTTACTAATATGTCAATCAAGTAGAAAATAACTATTTATTAATGTTCATAGTCTATAAATAAAAATATTACCTCAGTTTGTCATTAATTTTTTTCAGTTAATTTTAATTTCATTTCAAATTCAAACTGTTCAACAATAACTGGAGTAGGAGTCGGCGTGTTTTTAGCGACTCCTAATCCTATTCCTTTTACCCCAAAATCTACCCGACTCCACAGCCCTGCCTTATTTGGCACCCATGACTTATTTTCATTCTTGCACATAAAAAATAAATTACACGGTCATTGATTTGCAACACTCGAAGAATGGGTTGATGCATTCAAAACGTATGTTTTGCAGTTACGTTAATTGGAGTGGAAAAAGTGCTTCGAAAATTGGTTCACATGCAAAAGTGTATTAATCTTCATGGAGAATATTTTGAAAAACAATAAAACCAGTTTCGATCATAAACATTTGTTTTTTCATTATTAGGCCAGAAGTATAAATAGCAACCCTCATATGCAAACATATACTTATGTGTATACTGATTAAAAATATATTAAGAGTCATTCAACTCTTATTCCTCATATGACATTTCCCCGAGACCAGTTAATTGAAATTTCATAAATCTATAGTTAGTTTTACATGTTTTAATATTCAACAATCCATACAACTTCCTAATTGGATGTTTAAATAGGTTCTTATAATTAAAAGTGAATTTTGTCATTTCTGGCAGTTCTTAATGATCTACTTTGATTTATGGGAAAGATTCACAATATTACAATAAGATTATAGTGAAAATATTCAAGTGATGAATAAATTAAAACGTTATCTGGACATTAATGGATTTTATTACACATCTTTCTGTTTGCATACATCATAATTCATTTTGTCTTTGTCTATACTGATTTAGTTCATTTATTATATAACTATGGAACTTGCTGTAGAAATATTTATACTGATATGACTTTCCACAAGATATTTCCTAATGGCCAAATGCCAAAGCTATTCGTTTTATTTACTGATTACATGGTAATTTGCTTGAGATCTGAATAGATCATTCATAAGTTTTTTTTTTTTTTTTTTTTTTTTTTTTTTTTTGTGTGTGTGTGTGTGTGTGTAGTGTAAGTATAAGTCGTTTTTTCTACAAGCAACCTTTGTTGTGGCTGGCAGCGAATAAATTGAGCAAGCTCTTATCACTTCTATGGCAGTTGTTATTGTTTAAGTGCCGAATTCTTTAAAGTGGAAAATGTTAATGGAATATAAGAATATAAGAATGAATTTTCATATTTCAATCATAGAGTCAGAAATGCATTTGAAGTTTGAGGCTATATGAAGGATATGCCTTTTGTCATCAGCAATTTGCTATGCTGTGCACAAAGGGCATATCTCCCTTTCAACAGGTAAGAGGTGTCTTGCAGTCTGACTCATGATTAATTATTGCAAAATGTAAGATATTTTGAATTTAAATAATGATTTTATTTTGCCTTTAAGAATTATAGGTATACCATTCATATTAGTAATGGAAATTAAAGCAACTTTTTATAAATAGCTGATGCTATTTTCATATTACAGTCAAAAGTCGTTAATTCGGACACCCATAATCCGGACCTCAAAGCTAAAAACTTTCTGCGCATGCGCCGCGTTGGCACATGCGCACAGGTGTTTTACGCGTGCGCGTAAGACCTTGACTACTGCACATATGCGTGTACGCAAGTGCAGAATACGTTTTCGACTGCGCGTTTAATGTATAACGGACGGTGTAAGCTAAAATTATCTAATTATCTATTTCAGTTAATGTTAATGATTGCGTTGTTCCTTAATCTTCGAATTGGATTCCGCTTATTATTTTTTGCAGACTGTAAGAGCAATTTTATAAAAGTAAACTTGAACTTTCGATTATGTCAAATAGAATTTCCGATGCTGGAACTTCCAAAGGATCTACAAAACGAAAGTATGTTTCGATGTCCAACAAACAAAAAGTGGAATTGCTGCAAAAAATGGATAGACATGAAGAATGTGACAGAGAGGTTAGTGAAAACGAAAAAATTTCGATTGACAAGTTAGTCGGTATTCTCGGCACAGCAATTAACGGGACTTGAACAGCGGAACTTTGTAACTGAACAAGAAATTACGTCTGTTTATAGAATTAAAGAGAAAGTATTATCACATAAAACGAAGCAACTTAAACAACTTACATTGAAAGAAATGTTTAATAAAGTAAACAAATAAATATTAAGCTTTTTTTTTTTTTTTTTTTTTTTTTTTTTTTGTAAATTTTGATACCCTTTAGATCATAATTGTTCTTTATTTCATAAATTACGGTTTCATATTTTTAATTTTAGAATTTCTGCATGCCATCTTATGAGATTTAAACTGATGATCTATAATCCGGAAAAATCGATAATCCGGAACCGATGAAGTCCCAACGAGTCCGGATTAACGACTTTTGACTGTAGTAGTTTCAGATGTTTTGAATTTTTATATAAATCATAATTCAAAGTACTTTGTGACTTTAATTTCATTAGCTTTCTCTGTGCTAGCATCTGTTAATTAATGTTTTGCCTCTTAAATTTACGCTTATGAAACATTAGCATAACATGATAAATGTTTTTCATCATCAACAAGTAAATCTTGAATGCAAAAAAACGAGCTGGGGAAATCTTGGAGAAGGCTAGTAATTTTCAAGTGAATTTCCTCAAAAATGAATTACATTAATTATACTAGTTGTTATTTCTTGGTATTATAACTTACATTATGCAATATATTGACAAAAGGGGATTTTTGTTTATACATAAAAGATAATTGTTTGATCTAAATTGAAAATTTTTTTCATTTTGAAATGTTCTTTGCACTTTTCATTTCATTTTGAAAATGTTCTTTCTAGAGACTTGAATATTAGCTGCATGTTTAGAATATGTTGCATATACTCTTTATATGGTATACGAATTAGTGTAATTTAAAATATATATTTGTTGTGAGTTATTGTTCATTCAATTTTTTTTTCTTTTTTGTTAATATAGGAAATTAATATCATTTGCATTTGAACCATTTCCTGAGTACAAGAACTGTTTTTCAAATTATGAAATAAATTTGATAAAACTGTCTCGCTATGACATAGTAATAGCCTGTTTTTCTGTAACTCTGCATGACGAGGTAAAGTTTTTAAAATATTTACTCCGATAAATATGTTTTAAAACTTTTTGATAGTGTCTGTTGACGTATCTTTTGCTATTATATTGTTCAAGCAGCAAGTAAAGGTATAGCATATTTAATTTGTGTTAAATAGAATTATGGAAGAGAATCTTTATCTAGTAATGCCGTATATCTGCACATAATAAATTTTAGTACTCTAGTGTTTATATGAAATTTAGGATGGTACCAAATGCTATATTCCGTGGAGTTTTCATGTAATATGTTTATACATAGGGGTGTTTACACATTTTTGTAACCATTTTGATTTTTTCTATAAATTTAAATATTAATTTTAAAATGCTAACATGACTGGCATCAAATTGCAATAAGATGTAATTATCATCTGCAACATTAAAAATAATCTTTTCTTTAAAATGTCACTGAAAAATAAACTACAGATCATAGGCTGTAATTTTGCACTATCTGAAGAGAAATACTCTTATTCAATTATTAAAAAAAGATGTGAAAAGCATAGTTTTAATATTTCTATATGTAAAATAAGTGACATAATTAATATGAAAGGGAAAAAAAAATACATCTGACTGGGGAAAAGGCAAAAATTGCATACGCAAAGGTAAATAAATAAATAAACATCTCTTATTAAATCTAAAGTCACATCTCATGTTTTAAAAGAAAATCCAGCCCACACCCCCAAATAGCTATTGCAATCCCTGTAGGAGCTGTGAACAAAATTATAAAATCTGATTTAAAGCTAATCAAAGCAAACAAAGAAAAACATGATATTCATTGCCTAATGCCGAAACATGTTTCTCAGCATGAGACTATGTGCAGATTGCTGTATGAAAATTATTTGGCAGGTGAAACATGTAAATACATAGTTATAATTGTTGTGGCTTGGATATACTTATCTGATTGCAATAAAAAAAGATCGATTTACTACTGAAAAAGAAGAGAAAAAGTCTTAATATGTTGGTTCACAAGAAACAAGGAAAGTTTTTCTGAAGTTTTATGGTTATTACTGGTTTCTCTTATAATGGAAAACTTAAAATAAGTAGAAAAAAATGTCAAAATTAATTCGAATTACTATCAGAAATATATTTTAACACTTATTTTTAAAGAAGAAATTGAATCTCTTTATACAAACAATCTTCACTGTGTTAAGTTACCCCAGTGTAAGGCTCCAAGCCATACACTGGATTATCTTGGAAATCAAGATGTTCAATCAAATGGCTATCAGACTGAACATATTAGAAAATAAAATTTTAAGGTTTGTTTATACATAAATGTTTGCAAAATCGTTACAAAAATGTGTGAACACCCTCTGTATATGCAGTAAAGTTTACGTAAAAAATTATAAATGCTGAGATATTTTCAATATTATATAACAATGAACTAACTATAGGATGCTTCACTGCATCGTAGTTTCCTTATTTCTGTGTCTCCTAGATGAGAAAGTGATCCATGAAAGATAACAGAGTGATTGAAAAATACATTGCCTGGAGAGTATGCATTTTCATGTGCATTTTTAAGGGGGAAACATTTTGAAGCTTTATGTCAGCAGTGCAACATTAGTTCTGAATCACACATGCATACTGATGCTTATGTTTGGATTTCCATGAGAAAAGTGCCAGTTAGTCCATCTTAACCAAGCTATGGCCTATTTTTACATGCTTGCAGCTTTGCAAGCTACTTATTTCTTTTATATACTTATATACATTAGTTTATTGTTAAAAATTATCTAGCAGAGTTAGTTAAAAATTATCTAGCAAAGTCATGCATTTTCTTTTAATATCTTTGAAATATTTTAGTAACTTGCTGATATTATAATTTAATAACACAGCTAAATTCAGTTTAGATTTATCGTAATAGAAGTTAGCATTCACACATTGTGTATGTCATGGCATGAAACATAGTCAGGTAACAGAAAAATTTGATGGCGGATGAAAATGCTTTTAAATTTTATTGTATGTTTACTTTTGTAAGCTTATGTTCACATTTCTGTTCCAGAATTGATGTTTAAATCTATTACCTTTGTGATAACTGCTATTATTACATGCAGAATAAATTTTTACATCCTCTACTGAAATACATTTTCCCCAAAATGAATATGATATACTTGTTTTCACTTTATATGCTGTTTTAATAAATGTTGTTTTTGATGAATAAATACATTTAAGTCTCTAGGCAAGTGAACTGTAGATCATAACAGATTTTAGTTTAGAATTTTTGTAATTATGTTGAAATTTCTTTCTGTAAATACATATGTTTAATATCATTTCTTGTATAAATTCAGTGCTTAAAATTTGTGTTTTATTACGAAATATAATATATACAATATTTCTAGCCGAAAATATTTGTTTGGATTTGTGTACTTTTTATCATAGCAAAATTGTATTGCTTTTTGAGTATATTATGTTTTGTAGCATTCTAGATGTTTTGCATATTGTTTGAAGAAAACAAATATTTATACATAGATTGTCAATTTTTTGCACTAAAAATAACAGTTGATTGTGCATAAATTTGAACAACTAGGTGCCACTGATATCTTGCTAGAGATGCCAATAAGTTTAAATACTTGTACAAGTATGAAAATGGAAAATAATCTTTGTGCCAAAAAATATGTGTGCAGTAAAAAAAATTATATGTAATTATAAGCAGTTAATTGTAAAGCAGGGATATGGCAAGGCCCTAGGATTTCGAAACAGGCAATGATTAGTCTTGGAGAGCTTGCAAAAGTTCTCTTAATTGAAGTCACTGCTGTGAACCGAAATGCTGTCATTGTGTTAAAAATGTTAGTGTGGAGTTTTATGCAACTTTTGCACATAAAACTGTGTGTATCGCTTAAAACTATTGCCTGTGTCGATTTATATGTGATGGATAATTTGTGATGTTTATGTTTTTGATTAGTGTGAAGACATAAGAAAAATTGAAATGTAAGTTTATTGTAATGTAAATTAAGATTAAAATGAAAGTTTCTAGGCTTAGTATAGTACAAAAGGTTACAAAAGTCATTTAAAAGTACTGACTAGCATTTTTACATCTCCCAAGAGACGTGAATAATAACTTTTAAAAGTCATATTAATGGTTACAATTACAATTATTATTACGTACAGTGGATAAATTTAATTTTTTTTGTCTTTAGTTTAACCTATGTTCAAAATTTTACACAATAAATTACTTAACAGATCTGTCCTTTGAATTACATATCTCCATTTAAAATGCATATTTAGAACTAGCATTTGTCCAAATTATGATAGTGGCTTCTTTGAAAGGTAAACCATTTTCGCAATGTGTCTCCATCATTCTTATGCTGGAACTTTTAATTCTTGTATACAAATATTTTCCTTATGAGTAAAAATTATTGAGTTTTGAATTTTCCACGTGGTACCAATTTCATATTTGAATAAAGTATATTCCTCGTTAATATCAATTCATCTACATCCGTCATGTTTTTCAAATAATACTTACATTACCCTCAATGCAGTTGTCCATATCTTTATTGCTCAGTATATAGATGAATATTTGACATAATTTTCCCAGTAGAGAGTAAAA
Organism: Stegodyphus dumicola; assembly: GCF_044657685.1. Taxonomy (NCBI): domain Eukaryota; kingdom Metazoa; phylum Arthropoda; class Arachnida; order Araneae; family Eresidae; genus Stegodyphus; species Stegodyphus dumicola. The sequence goes on from NC_140768.1 coordinate 2,246,459, forward strand.
AGAATTAAGTAAAAGACAATGCGGATGTTTCGCTGTTCTGAAAAATATGAAAAAAGAAGATAATTTCATCATTAGTGAGTTGCAGGTCCATTGAGCACATTCATTTCCTCATAGATATGTATCGTTAAAAAGGAAAAGTGCAGTAACCCTTGTCAAGAGCATCTTAAATTTTGCAAAAGATCTAAAGAATGCAAACTTTCTCTCCCATTTAGAAATAGAACTTTGACAGCATTTTAGATACTGAAGCATTTTAGATACTGACAGCATTTTAGATACTGATAATGGATAAAAATACAAAATTTCTATTCCTTAAAAGTTGCTTGCTTGGTATAGCCCTGAAACTTACCTCTTTTCCTGATTAGCAAATATTTCCGTCATAGCATCAGCCTTGAACAGAGCCTGACAGCTCATGAACTTGAATAGGATCAGAAAACGCATTCAAATTCTTTGACTCAATGGTGACAGACAATTTATGGTTCCCTAAAATATGTTTATTGTGTGTCCTGTTTTTCCAAGAACTGGGTGTTACACCTACCTTGCATAACTTTATTTGGAACACAAAGAGTTGTGAGGGTGAAGGTAAAGAGAATAGTAACATAGGATTTTTCTGGACTCCAACTCCGACCTATTTTTCAACCACTGTCTTCTAAGCATTAATACTAGAATAGATGGAATTCTTATAAAGCATGATTCTACCTTAAATGGGTGCATGAATTCTCAGAATACCTATATGTTTGCTAGTAAGATTGTTCATACTCTGTGCACAATATATCTCTTCGTGATACAAAAATTAAACTGTGATGTGCTATGTCACAGTACCATCTTTAGCATGATTATATAGAATAAATCTTTCCATGAATTTATTTCTTACATGAAAGAGAAGAGGTATATTCTTTAGCAGGATGATATCATCTGCTACACTTTCTGTGAACACTGAAACTGTTAACTTTTTGGAGATCCTGCCATTCCAAATAACTTTGGTCAACAAAAATGTCTTAACTGTATCCCACTAGATTTTTCCCCCCTGTGTAACTTACTGAAAAGGAAATGTTAAAATACCTATTTATCCTTAACTTTTTAAGAGCATCAACTAATGTAGTCTGTTCCTTTAAAATAGGCACTTCAAGTTTGCAGCAACCCACACTTTATTTACAATTGTAATGTGTGTTTTTATCACTGCTGAGAGGGAATTTTAGCAAAAAGGAGGGCTTGTCTTTTTTCCTGCCGCAGATAGAGATGTGAGGTGTGGTTTGGGGGAAAGAAATGGCCCTGATGTACCTGTTCTAGAGTAGCATAATAAGTATAACTATAATAAAGTTCTGTAGACTGTAAAGTTCATTCACTCTTCCACCAGTAGATTGCATTGACAATTTTGTCTCCTTCTGTTGGCAATTTCAGAGAAATTTTGCGTTTGCATTTGAGCAGATTTCTATTTCACATTTGCAACTGAAGAAGAAAGATAGTACCATCAGAACTATTGTACTGTATGTTTTACTTATTTAGAAGAATTTTTTTTTGTTTGTTTAAAACTAAAGTATATTTTTATTGAAATTAGCTTCTTTATAACTTTCATAAAACTTTGTTTATGAAAATTAAAATTTTTTTCAGGGTAGTGCTAATGTAACATTTAGAAGTCTAAATTCTGGTATTTATCAAGTAGAGGTAAATTTTTTCCTTTGCTTTTCATTTTTAAGTTATAATTATATTTTTGTATTGATATTATAATAATGTTAATTTTCTTAATTTTTTTTACAGTTAGTACCCTGTTATACTGATACTTGTGAAAATTATGGTTTTGTATCTGAGAAAATTACAATTTCAGGTATAAGATTTCATTTTTAATTTGAAAATTTATATGTATTGTATCTGCTTATTATCATTCCATATTAATGGTCATATTTAAAATTGGACGTTTTATTTATGAAAAATATATGAACTTCTGAAAGGAATAGGATGAAGTAAACATACGTTATTCAGGATCCATTAATATGTATTATATCTGTTTATTATCTTTTTGTGTTAGTTGTCGTATTTAAATATGGAAATTTTATTTATGGAAATATATGAAGTTCTGAAAGGAATGGGGGGAAGTAAACGTACAATATTAAGCATGCATAAATTATGTAAAGCAATGTTACAAAAATTACTGCATATAATAATTGGGATAAGTTATCAAAGAAGTGGATAAAGTAATTTGCGATATATTACTAAAATTTTATTGATACTTACTGAAAGTGAGACTGAAAGATGTTTACTGAAAGTATTAAAGTTTCCTAGATAATTATAATACAGTCAAAAGTCGTTAATCCGGACTCGTCGGGACTTGAGCGATTCCGGATTATAGACCATCAGTTTAAATCTGGTAAGATGGCATGCAGAAATTATAAAATTAAAAATATGAAACCATAATTTATGAAATAAAGAACAATTATGATCTAAAGGGTATCAAAATTTACAAAAAAAAAAAAAAAAAAAAAAAAAAAAAGCTTAATATTTATTTGTTTACTTTATTAGACATTTCTTTCAATGTAAGTTGTTTAAGTTGCTTCATTTTATGTGATAATACTTTCTCTTTAATTCTGTAAACAGACATAATTTCTTCTTCAGTTACAAAGTTCCGCTGTTCAAGTCCTATAATTGCTGTGTCGAGAATACCGATTAATTTGTCAATCGAAATGTTTTCGTTTTCAATAACCTCTGTGTCACTTTCTTCACTATTGGAAGCGAATTATAATGACGAGGAATTTGATTTAAATCATATCAAAGACGGAGTACATCGAGATGAAATACTACATTTAGTAAGGAATTATAAGCCAAATAAAATAAAAACATCTGCCCTGAAGATAAGGATAGTGCTAACAGATCAACTTCCAATTCATCGTGCACCGCGGCGCCCCCCCCCCCCCCGGCCGCAGAGCAGCGTGAAATTGATAAACAGATTTCGGAATGGTTAGAGAAATGAAGGATATGCCTTTTTTTTGTAGCAATTCCACTTTTTGTTTAATGGGCTTCGAAGCATACTTTCGCTTTGTAGATCCTTTACATATTAGTAAATATATATCGGAAATTCTATTTGACATAATCGAAAGTTCAAGCTTACTTTTATAAAATTGCTCTAACAGTCTGCAAAAAATAATAAGCCGGATTCAATTCGAAGATTAAGGAACAATGCAATCTGCAACATTAACTGAATTAGATAATTTTAGCGTAGCTTATACCATCCGTTATACATTAAATGCTCATGCGTAAACACATATTCAGAGCCGTAAAGGTCTTGCGCGCATGCGCAGAAAGTTTGTAGCTTTGAGGTCCGGATTATGGGTGTCCGAATTAACGACTTTTGACTGTAGTGCATTTAAAAATTCATAGTTAAAAGTGTTTGAATAGTTGTTGTCATATAAGTTTTAATATTGTTAAGTGTCTTTATAAGTATAAATTGGGTAGATATACGTTAAAAAATGTTTTATTTTATTCAGTTTAGCATTTTGATCATGTCTTCTTTCTTCCAGTGTAAAACAATCTTTGATGTTCGCTACCAGTATAAAAATTAGGATAATATTCCTAAATTTTTAACTTTCAGTTAATATTTCCTCAGTACTGCTTATGTTGAATATCAACATGCAAAGTTAATGTAATCTAATAATTTACATATCTTTATTTACAGAAGTTTACTAGTGAAAAATAAAATGCATATTTAAAGAACAGCCTAATTAATTTTAACTTACAAACCTTCTCAAAAATATATCTAAAACACTAGTTGTCTAATTCTAAAAATTAAACATTACAATTTGGAGTAAAATCATAAATACAGAAAACGATTCTTAACAGCCCTATCAGTACTGTTATCTACTCTTTCAGTGGTTAATGGATTGTTGATTCCCCCCCAAATGTAATGATAAGAAATAGATCAAACTTTTCCATACTTTCTACATAAAAATATGATATGTATTATTAAGCAATCATTATCAGCAAAAATGTTACAGATAGATTAATAACAATACCTTTGACAATGTCTCCTGTGTTCAATATATTTCAAGTAAAGTGCCAAAAATTATTTCACTTTGTAGAATTCAGTTTATAGCTAGGTTGGTAAGATGTTGGAAGAATTATACATCTGATTAAAGGTAACACTGGAAAATAATTGTTCAAATTTCGAAATTCAGAGCAACAAAAATTAGGTACCAATAAAAGTATAAGAAAACTGAAATTGTATGTAAGTGTAAAATCTTATTATGCATTTGTGTAGATACTTTCTGGATAATTTAAAAGATAGATCTACTTAATAGATGGATTTTTATTTCTTTATTTCCACATTCTTATACTGTGCTTTGCTAGCCTTGATGATTATTCATCATTGTACTGATTTTATAATAGTTTTTAATTAGTCTGGCAATGTATGAGGCATTATTATATCATTAAATTTCTGATAATATAATAAAGTTATATGAAAATGGGGCATTATAATTACATTTTCTTGTTTAAAAACTTCTAACTATATTTGCTGATTATTTGACAGCCCTTTTGTAAAATTTTGTTAAACAAGCTCCAGAACCTGATCTAAGTTAATGATTGCGAAGTATATACTATCAAATATTGCTTTTATATGGATAAAATTTGTTTCATGACACAAAAAAATAATACTAACAGCATTTTAGATAAGCTTACAAGAAGGGGTTTCTTTTTACTTCCTTGTACAAAGTAAAACGGAAGTATTGCAATCGCGAAAAGTTTCAAGCAGCATATTTCAACGAAAATATCCATTTTGACCGCTATCGAATGCAATTTAACGATGTTTTTGAGTAACATCTGTACGTAAAGACAGAATGAAAGACTCTTTTCCTCCAAAAAAATTATAAAGCTGCTTTAAAATAAATTCTGAAGAGAATTTTTCGTGGTGTCTGTACGAACGTATGTACGTATCTCGCATAACTCCAAAACGAGTAGCCTCAGAATGTTGAATATATATATATATCTACTCTGTTACTCGGCTCAGTGATCTCAGTTTCTTTACTCTTATTATGTTTGTAAATTGTACATTTTTTGCTTTAAAAATGATTGAATTATGTTGTTCTTATCTTCCGGTTAAGGTTTTTATGCCTTTCGTAAATCTAGAAAAAATATTTGTACAATTATCAACAATTTTAAAAGCTGTTTAAGTGCGGTTAAGTTTTCAATAACATGGCAGACATATTTGTTTACATTTGAAGTAGTAGGTTTGTTGCCAATCTAGAGAGACTAAGCTTTGCAACAACAAAGATAACGCCTTCATTTATTATTGCGAATTAAATCATGCTTAATCCTTTCTGGAATTTTTTCGAGGAAATAAGTGTTTAAGATTTACTTCATAATTTTTAATACAGATATTTTGAGATTTTATGTATTTTTGCCTTGTCACGAAGTGAGAACTGAATTAAATGAATGAGAAATACTAAATCGTCTGTGAAATCTGTTTCTTTTTTGTTTTTGTTTTTGCTTAATTTATTTTATACATCATTCTAGCTTTATTAGACTATTTGAACAGAACATGTGGCAACGATTAGATTATTCTTCAAATGATATAAATCTTGTGCATTCTGAGTTATAATATGAACGAAATATCAAGTGAACCTAGCGCCAGAGTGTTGCTATAGTATACAAATATAGTAAATTTTAAAGAGTGCATTTATTCTATTGTGGTTTATGTGTTGTCGACAAAGTAGATCTGTTAATTCAATAAGTTTAAATGAAATGCAAGAAAAAATGCGTATAATTTAACATTCTGTACAAGGAAGTCATGTGGTGTACACATCAGATTTTTTATTAAAGAATCATGAAAAGAAAATACTTATGCATTTCAAAATATATGAAGATGAGAATTTATATTTACAAGCAATATTATGAAAAAAAGTGATATAATCTAAGTAAATCAGAAGTGTGTGTCTTGAAAGAGTGATATCAAACATTTTGAGGGGATGGAAGTAATCAAATATTAAAAATTTGGGTAAAAATCAGGAAGTCAGCAACATTTTCTGAAAAATCTGGTGATTTTGAAATCAATATTATTCTGGCCAAATGTTTGTTTACACAGTTTTTGATTGGACTTAACATTACCTTCATGCTGTAGATTATGCTGGTTCTGTGCTTAGGAAGATATTCACTGATTTACATGTTGTTAGGTGTTCCTTCAGTGCTAAACAAAAGCTCATCTGTCTTCATGGCAGATGTTCATGAAAAAGACTTTAGAACTTTTCAGAACTACGTTATGTCTTCTAATTTAATTGGTGTACTGGCCAGATTATTTTAATGATAATTATTAATAACTTATTATATTAAATATTCATATATCAAACTGCATTTCTTTCTGTACCGATAATGCAGCTATTGTGATTGGGCATTAAATCCTTTCTGAATTGTATGGCAATATTTCTGAAATATGAAATGGCTGTCTCTTCTTGTAGCATTAAAAAGACTAATGGAGCAATGGGGGATCTCTTTATGCTTTTTAAAAATTATTTTCACGAAGAAGTGGAATTAAATAATTAATTCAAAACTATCGATAAAGATGCAAAAGGCCCACCATAGTGAATGTGTTCTCAAGGGAATGAAACTTTATGAAGAAAAATATTTTTCTGTAAGAGAGAAAATTTTTTTATCATTTTCTCTTTCTGATTCTGAAAAACCATATATGCAGCTACAAACTGCATTACTAAAGAAAATGTTTTAATTATTATTTCAGGGACTTCTTAACTTTTGTACAATTGTTTGAAAAATTAGAAGATAAAGATTTTGGTATTGGGAACTGTACTTAGAAGTTTACTAAAAGTTTCTAAGGCTAATTAATGAGAAAAAATGTTTTTGCATCCGTTCAACATTATTTTGAAATTGCATATAATTATATCACCAAAAATTTTCTGCTGAAAACTTAAATAGTTCCTCCATATTGAAATGATTGTTCATTTTGCATTAATTATTTGTACCAAAATGATTATTCCATTTTAAAAAACAATGTTTTTTGCTATACTATCACCAATTGTAAGGTGTAAGTATAATTTATTAATCATAATACAACTTTACGAGTATAATAACTATTTATTTAACTTTTGCTTGACAAAGTCCGAAATCTGGGAATCTAGTTTCGGGAATGATCTAATAGCCCAACCTCTTGACCGTCAGCAAATTTTGTTTTTAGGAATTTTTTGCAAAAAGGGAGAAAAAATTAGATTCTGAGAGTAGTGTCTAGCATATGCTCAGAACCTGTGTGCACTAGATATTTTTTTTGGAGGGGGGAGGGGTAGTAAGCATGCGTAATTTCTTTTCAGCACTAAATTAAGCATCTCTTTCTTGAAAAAATACAATTATTTATAAGCATAAATCTATATAATCAATGATTTGATTTGGCTGTGCTGCCACTTTTTTGCTTGGCATACATCTAAATTCGAAACATTCTGCCAAAGTTTATCACTGATTTTACACTTACTGAATTACCCCTGGTGAATCATTTTTCATTATTTTTTGCTTTTATTGTCATATAACTATGAATTCATGGGAGTTTCAGCTCATGCAACAATATTTAAAATACTTTTTTTAAATTTTTTTTTTATTTATCAGTTTATTTAATTTTTTATATACCAACTAGCATGGTAACTTTTTATACTAACATTATGCTTGATGATGATTACAGATTTCAGCCAACTGTGCTGTAAAGTATTGAGTGTGTTGACAAGGAGAAATTTGACAGAAATTTACTTCCATAGGCAAAAAATAGTGTTTCTAAATGATGTTTGTAATGTGAAAGTTTACATTTACACTGGTTATCATAAATTAAGGAAAAATCACAAAAATAGTGATAGCTCCCTCAAAAATAAGCCAAACAGTGTAAAATTTGAATATGTTGCCAAGTAAGGCTAGCTGAGTAAAACTCCAATATGCAAAATAGTGGCACTGCACTCGGAGTACGTCATCTGCGAGGAGCATAAAAGTCCATGTTTGAGGCAAGCCCACATATTGCAGTGTGATAGTGACATCAGAAATCTGAGATAGCCAATTCGTTACAATGACCTCCAGGCATCATTTGCCTGCAGAACTATGATGGAGAGCCATTGGGAGTTTAGCGGCAAGACAAAGTTAAACAGAAGTGACCAGATGGCTAAATGTGAGTCCTTCTGTGGTTCATAGACTTTGGAGGCAATTTCAGACCACAGATTCGGCATCTAGAAGGTTCAGCCAAGGACAGCCAACTGCTATGATGAGTGCCGATGGCTGATATTTGACATTATGTGCACGCAGGAATAGAACCGCTACTCCAACTCTTCTTAGATCCTCCCTTGCTGCAGCCACCAGAAGGTTCGTGTCAATGTCAACTGTGCATAGAAGGCTTCACGAAGGTGGTCTGTATGCAAGCCGACCAGCCATTTGTGTGCTACTCACGTCACGCCATAGGAGGGACGTTTTCAGTGGGCACGACAACATGTCCACTGGACGCCTGATCAATGGAGGGCGGTTCTCTTTACGGATGAGTCCAGGTTTAGTCTAAAAAGCGATAGTAGGTGTTATTTGATATGGAGAGAACCTAGAACCTATTATCATCCATCAAACATCTGTGAAAAAGATGCATATGGAAGGGGCAGTGTCTGTGTTTGGGGTGACATCTCTTTGGGTAGACGCACAGACCTCCCTGTCTTTCCAAGGGGAACCGTGAATGCTCAGGTTTATAGAGATGACATCCTTGATGTTTATGTATTCCCATATCCTGGATCAATAGGTGATGCTTTCCTATTGATATATTGATGACGACAACGCAAGACCACACAGGGCTTGCATCGTAGATGATTACCTTGAACAGGAAACAATTATGCGCATGGAGTGGCCAGCTCCATCCCTGGACTTGAATCCTATCGAGCACATTTGGGATGCTTTAGGGAGACGTCTAGCTGCTCTCAATCCACTCCTTCAGACTCTTGTACCGCTTGCAACTGCTTTGCAAGATAAATGGCTCTCGCTTCCTATGGAACTGATAGACCGCATAATTGAAAGCATCACACATCGCTGTATGTGCTGTATTGCTTCTAGAGGCGATCATATTCCATATTGAAGGTACTTTTCCTATAACAAACTGACACCTTCAATTTGTTCATTTTATACATGTGCTAATTTCTATACTACCATATTTGTCTGGTAATTTCTTTTTACGCTATTTGATACCTTACTATGTGTTGTATATTGTGGGTAAGTTTAATTAAATTCTACATGTAACTTTTTCAGTAATCGTGGTTTTTGTGATTTTTCCTTAATTTATGGTAACCAGTGTAGTTCTGTTTGAATTAAGAATAGCTGATTCTTTTGCTGCACAATGTCTTTCCAAATTCTTTAACTTTTGTTACCTCATGCCTCCCTTAAATTCTAAAAAATTTGCTGTCTCTAAATTTTGTAGCTCAATTTTTCTCTAAATTCTAAAATTTTGCTTTAGGCAGCCTTTTTGCAGGCACCTTTTGCACCTTCTCTGGTACTAACACTGGATAAGCTCTAAATACATGTTGAAATTTATTTTTTTTGGGGGGGGGACTCGGATAAGCCTTAAGCATGCACAGGAAATAGATGTAAGTATAATAAATAACTAAACTATAAAATTGAACTTCCCTACATCCAATAGATGCAAAATAAAATTTAGCGAAACAACATGTCTGTAGTCACCAATCTCACACACTTTACCTTCACTCATAGCAGTAACTTCGTAATTTTCAAAAATCTGCTGGTGAATTTCGACAGCAGACAGGTTTCTTGCCGACAGAAAACATATCATTAACCGTACCTCACATGTGGTGGGTGATTCGATAATCTTGAACATTTTAAAGACACAGAACAGACCGTACTGGTTACCTATGCAGCTGCAACTGAGTATAGGTGTTTCCAAGGAATGCCGGGACACAGTGCAAGTACTCGTTGTGCCACCTATTAGTATATGAAACAAAATGGCCCTTACTTAAAAAACACGCTGCATACTTATGATTTTACAGATAATGATCTGATTACATTGCTTTCTGAAATGCCATCTGGAGATAATTTAATTTGCTTTTGTTTCATTAATGCACTTATTTGTGTTTTGGTATATATGTTTTAAATGTACATTTTCATTTTCTATATTTTTTATTAATTTTTAGTCTGAAAACAATGTTAACCATAAATGGGATATTAGTCTCAAAACAGCATTTTGTGTTGAATTGCTGTAAACAATGTATACTTTTCAAATTGTGAAAAAGCAATGACACCTAGAACCATCAAATTTTAAATAACATAATCCTCCACCCAAGCATGGGCACCCGGAAATTCGAATTTGTTTTATTATCTATTTTATATGTTATAAAACTTTAATGAATTTTTAAACGAACTCGATGATTACAATGCAAGCAGTGGCAACACTGTACAGAAAAAAGCATTTTTATCTGCAGAGCGCGAGACTGTCTATCGGAAATTTTAAAGATATGATGTTTTTAAATATTTTAAGATTTTGCTGTTGAATCAAGTTTTATGTGTCGTAAGCACCAAGAATTGGATATTTAATAAATAAAGTAAACACCAAAATGTTAATAATAAAAAGATAAAAAAAATTTGTAATCTCAGTAAAATTTTTTGCCATCTCAGTAAAATAACTGAACATTGATATGATGAACTGACAAGACTGGACAGAAAAAAAAGTGTGCTTGCTCTGCAACACTTACACAGCTTTTCTTTCATCTGCTGAACGTTTCTGTATGGAAATCAATGAAATATCATGTTTCTTTCGTAACATGATACGTATTACTGCAGGTTTCAATGGCACAGGGCGCCATTTTTTTTCCAATATATTCCTGTTACAAACACTTTATAAAAGCTAATTCATTTTAAACATACTCTCAGCTATAATTTTCAAGTAAAGAAACTTCTTTCAAAGAATCTAAGAAGTAAAGATTTAAGCTTTCGCTCTGTGAAGCTGGTCAGTAGGCGAGGTGAGGAACCCAGTGACGTCGCATTGCTCCCCAACAGGGTTTATGTTGGCATCATTCCCCTCAAAAGTATGAACCAGCATTTCTTTTTCTTTAGCCCTGATGTGTAAGTCCTTTATTTTTAAAGTTTTTCTATAGGTCCTGTAGAATTGCATTTCTTCCCCATAGCTCTAAAAAAGAAGGAAAATAAATTGACATATAGTATCAAAATTCTGTTATAAAAATAGAATGTAACATATTCAAAACTACTATCTTTTTAATCTGATATAAATTTAGAAATCAAACAGTCATTTTGATATGGAGGGAGTAATACTTTAACCCTTCAGTTGTTGTGATATTAAGCAAGTCTTTCTTCACCAATAAGCACAATATCTGTTGGCTGTAAATATGTAATGCAAGCTTTTGCATTCTTTCTCAACCACTGTGTAACTGGAATACAAGATGAGCTCATTTATGACCCAAGGTAAATGTGCTTATACATGTGATATGCCAGTTGCACACAAACTTCCGTAAATAAATTTACAAGTATAAATTTGAGGACCATTGGTTTTGGATATGAAAATGAAATTTTAAAGCACTGAATTTATAAAATGAAATTAATTTTAATCAATTAAAAATGTTTCTCTTCCCTCTTTCTGGAATAACATTCTTGTACAACCCTATGTCAGAATGTCTTGCACCTACTGTACCTTTATAGTGGCCAGTTATAGAAGTGACTGAATTTCATGTAGATAGAAGTATGTATATCTGTTGTGCTCTGAATATGTAAATATATTTTACTGTGAATTATATCCTTATTATTTTCATGTAATTTACAAAAATCTGGCTGTGATATAATTTAGAAATTACTAAAAATAGGCGATTAAAATTATTCATATCAATTTATCACCAAAAAGTACAGAGTAATATTCATTTGAAAGTATTGTAACTGTAAATTAAACTAAAATCTTCTATAGTTTGGTGAGATGATGTATTATTGAATGCTTTCTTTAAAAAAATTATTCTGTGTTGATGATCATGATCATTTGAGTTTTACCATTGAATAGAACGAAACTCATCAAAAATAAAAATTCATGATTACAATCTTACTCCGCTTTCTTGAATCAAAGATTTTAAATCTCGGAACAATTGAAACAAAATTAAGCATAATACACTAAACATATTCAGGGTTAATGTACTGTTTGTAATTTTTTACTTTAGGTTTTTATTAATTAGTTTTAAGGTAGACTGTTTACATTAATAATTGTATTTTAACCACATATCTAAAAATTAATTGGGTTCAGTCGCTGTTTTTAAATCTGTCTATCTTTTTTAGATATAGTACAATCTGCATCTACCAGCCTGTTTAAACCATCAGTAATATCTCCAAATGCTGTGATTGCTATTGCAACGCTGTCTGTCATCTTATTATTAATAAGTGTGGGAACCTTTTTATGCATCAAACGTAAATCAGGTATTTCTAAATTAGGCACTTCATATTTCTTTTATATTTTTCTGGCATTGATTTTCAAAAGATCAACTAATGTGAGATGCTATCAAAAAATTTATGAAGTTTCTTTAAAATATTTTTTACTAACATTACACCTTAGTCTGTTCCATCACTCTAAAAATACTGTATTTCATAGTAAACATTTATTCCAGTGTCATTGTCATAATTTGAAAGTTTTTATTGAAAGCCATCTTTTGTTAAGTGATTTAGCATCATATGCAGTCCTTTGGTACTTACGTATTAACGCAACCAGGCCAAAATTCGCATAAATTGCCAAATTTGGCGACCCTACTTACGGCAACCCTACGTGTTATACGTAGTTTTGTAAAAAGAGCATGTGGAGATTAACAAAATTTCCGTGCTAATTTTTGTAATTTATGAGAAAATAGCAGTGTACATGGATAAAGTCAAGAGTGTGCGCAATGCCATTTTTGTGCAATTCTGGGATGTTTTTTTAAGTAAAAATAAGTCGACGTGTACATGGTTATGGCGAATATGGTTTTCAATCAGTGCTAAAAGCAATAGCCAAAAGATTTCCGCCGAAAAAATAATTCTGCAACTTATTCAAATTCGAAACCGGAAGGGTTTAATTGCTATTTTATATTTTAAAACAAAATAATATAAAAAACTGTATTAAAAATTATCTGTAATTAATAAATGTACATTTTCTTTCTATTCATACTTTTTTACTCAAACTTACAAATAGCACCAACCTGGTTGCGATAATACGAAAGTACCGTCCTTTTTATGGTCTAAATCATTGGTTACTCAATGGGGGCAGTGAAAGAATGCCAAGGGGTGATGAACTTGTTTTGGGCGGTAGGGAATGATGAGCATGTTTTAATATTCAAACTTATTTTAAAAAATCCTTCCAAAATTTTTTAAATCGATTATCTGATTTACACCATTTTTATCAGTAATAAAATGAATTTCCAGTACAGCTTCCCTCATGCGATTCTAAGAATGATGAGAAGAAGCTGTGAAAAATTCATCTTCACAAACAAAATAAAAACATCAGACATCAGAGCCAAGTTTCCCAAACATCAGAGCCAAGTTTCTGAAGGTACCATTTATTACCAAACTAACATTATAAACAATTTCAAAAATAAAACAACTCATTTAATTTAAAATGAATTGTTTCATAACTTAAAAATATAAACTAAAGTAAATGAAAAAGTGCGATATTTGTCGATTTATCGTTTGTGCCTGACTAACGGAAAAGTATTTACTTTTTATGCAAGATATATAAGCCGACCCCCAAAATTTAGCTTTACAAAAATTTCCAGAAATTAAATTCTCTGCTTATTCACGGTATGTACAGCAATTTGTTTCAGAGTGGATGTTTTGGTAAAATATTTGTTTTATGGCTTTATTTTATTTTCAAAGTATTTAATTTAATACTTTTTGTTGCTTTTAAATTTTTCACCTAGTTTAAGGACAATATTAATTTGAAATAGATTTTTCTATGTTTTTTTATAGCTTATAAAATGTTTATAAAATGTTTATGAAAATTTTCACCTATGACCTATACAATTTTTTTTTCAGCTGTATTTTGATATAAAAATACTGATAAGTGCTTAATGTCCAAAAACACTTACAGAGTACCATTTGAGTGATATTACTTAAGTACCTGAAAGTGGCAGGCAGTAGCATTAGATACTAATACTCAGATGTTTAAAGATGCCTAGAGTATATGAATAATCTAGTTGAATGCCTGTAGGTGCTGAAAAGTAGTGACAAGGTTTATTGCTCAGAACTTCTGTACTAAAGAGAGAAAATAGTGTACTTAATTATAATGCCTTCCAGTTAAAGAAAGTGTCTATTAAAAATGTATTAATGTTTACAGTGTACCTAGTTATGTTATTTACATGCATATTGCATATAATTTGAATATTTCAGGGAGAATTACTAGAATGCACTAGATTTTGGGTTTTTAAAATAATAATAATAATAGTTAATAAACAATAATACCTAATAAAAACTGGATTTTTTTCTCTTCTAGTTGTTAAAAAAAAAAAAAAGCATGCTTTTTCAGAAGCTATATTTAACAATGTATCCTGAATCTAAACTGCTATTGCAAATTAATTGTATAGACTTTTGTCCTTAAATTTGAAAAACACACTTCTTGATTTTTAATTTTTCCCTTTTATAATGCCAAAAATGGCGTACGTGTGCAAATAGAATGGTTGTTTTTCATATCAAATAACAGGACAAAGATAAAATTTGTTACAATTATTATACCTTCCTTTTCCCCTTTTTTTAAATATTTTATTGAAATGCTTTCACTTGCTCTGTAGATTTAACTTTTGATGCATTTATTACTATCTTCATTTTTGGTTAACTTATTTTTGTGTTCATGTAATTTGGGATTTTGATGCACTTTTGATCGTTTTATACTGTTAGGCAAGAGTGTAGCACATCTTAATACTTTGCAAATCAGCACACTTTTATCTTTATATTTTGTTTGGGTTTATCCTTTTTTATATTATGTTTCAATAATTCATAAGTTACATATTTCATCATTGCTTTCTTCTGCATTTACTTTAAAAGTAATTGTGTGTTCTCAGCCTTTTATGCTTTCAGAATATTTTTTTTTAAAGTTTATCAAAGGAAATTTTGCTGACTACTTGATCTTGAGTTTTTCTCAGCTCTTTATTGTTTTATTTTGTCTTTGATTTAAATTTCAGGTGGCTTTTTGTAGTATGCTGGATTTTTTCTTTTTACTCATCCTCTCCATTTTCATTGGGTATCCTCTAGAGGAGTATTTTGATAATTTCTTCATGCTTTAATGTGAATATAGTCAAATGCAGGTTATTTGAACATTTTTAGTTTCAAGGTCAAACTAATCTTCTCTCTCTTTTTTTTTGAAAGGTATTTTTCTTGCTGATAAAAATTATGATAAAAGTAAGATTAAAAATACATTAAATATCATTATATTTAACGAGGAGTTAAAAATTGATGTAAATAATCCTGAATATCTGTTTCTGAATAATGCCAAGATCCCATTTGTTCAGAATGAACAGAAAATCAAGTAAAATGAAAGCATTTATTCAACAATGATTTAGCCCATCAAAAGTTTAACTTTTACATTAAAAAATATTTAAAATAATAACAATTATAATTAAAATATAATGTAAAGAAAAAGAAAATCTCAAAGGTTTCAGATTTCAAATTACGTCTAAAGGGATTTTTTTTAACATTTTGTGTGTTACCTTTATTTATTAAATATCGTTCTTTGCTAGACTAGAAGAGAAACACGCTAATGTGACAATCAAAATCGTAAAAACAACCTTGTATTTAGCGTAAGTATAATGAAACACTCAATCGATTTCGAGGGCAGCTAAAGGTCCCTCCTCATCAGGAGAAAGAAATACCTAGAAAGAAGAAAATAAAGGAGAAGGAGTCTCAGAAGCACATGGTCCTTATCAGCACTGCACATGGTTTTAACTGGATTTTTAATCAGAGTTGCACTGGCCGCCTACTTTTACTGAGCCAGGCTATCTGATCAAGCATAAAGGACAAGAAAAATTAGAGAAGTTAAAATAGGGAGCGAGGGGCAAATGCACCTTCACGCTCTAAAGTGCTCAGTATATCCACATATAAAAAAAAAAAGGTATCATTTTTGAAACAAGCATACTCAAGTATACTTGTATCTTGGTTGTCACAGCAAGATCAGCTGGTGCCAGATGGTGATAACTTGGTAGCAAATGCCCTTTTCAGCATATATCTATCAACATATGATGTCTCTGATAGTTGAGAAATAATAAGACAGAAGTGTGATTTTTTTTTAGGATTGTGCAATGTATCTGAAAAATTGAGCATCTTACAAATATTGTATAGAATACAATTATATATTGCCATCGAAGATGTGTAACAGAAGTATTATATTCAAAAGTGCACATAGGCAGTAATATAGATATAGACGACCGCCTGTATCTGGTATTGCTTAGATTGGCTACATTTTTTTCAAAGATGTTTTTCGTGAATCTAATTATTGTTACCAAATTTTTAAAAAAAATGTATACAGTTCACTTAAAAGAAGAGTGTTGCTAATCCATATTGAAAGCACTGATACTTCTGCTTCATTCAGTGGTTATCTTTTGGAGTGTAGCCATTTCGTGTACATATCTTCCTCTTTAAAATTTATCTTAATTTTAATTATAATTTTTTTTACCAGATTAATATTTAATAATCACACTTGTGTGCAGAATTAAGATAATTTACACATAATGTCAAATATCTGAAAAACTGATGGACAATCTGTCCATGTCTGTTAATGAAATCTGGCATTATTATGATATTTTTATAACAGAGAAAGTGATGTACCATTCAAAAGTCCAAGTTGCAAGGATATCCAAAATTCACATTGTGATATCGAATTGAAAATGAATCTAATATGGGTCACAGCTATACAGGTCGCAGAGTGTGACAGCATGGTGGGCAGGAGGCAGTTCAAATATTTGAAAAACTGATGGAGAGATTTTAATGAAATCTGGTATGACTGTGATACTTTTATAACAGAGATGTACCATTCAAAAGTCATTTTACAAGTGCATAATTATCAGTAAAGCTCATATTACAGGATGCCCAAAATTCACGTTGTGATATTGAATTGAAAATGAATCTAATATGGGATATGGTTCCCTCTCACAGACATACAGGTCACAGAGTGTGATGGCATAGTGGGCAGGAAGCAGTTGAGGAATCCATATGCAGTCAATCCTACTCCTGCAGCAAGCAGTATTCAACTCAGGTTGGTTCTCGGAGGGGGATGATGCGATGACATTTCCATTCCAGCCATCGCATTCCAGACATACAGTATAGTGTGTGGAATGCTATATAGGGTAAGATCTAGCTGGCCAGAGCATGCGATGATCTAGCTGGCCAGTGTCTCACTTTCCAGGTTATTGTCGATCACTTGAGCCCTGCATAGATGAGTGTTGTTGTCCAGTAACAGATAAAATTGTAAAATATTCTGCATTTCTGTAATAGTAAATATAATTAAAATTATGAGGAAAAAATGAAATTACTATTTTCCCCCTTTTTTGTATGTTTTATTTTAAGAGAACATTTTAAATAAAATTTTTGTTTTGCTTCATAACATAATTCAATTTAAAAGTTTCATTTGCATGACTTGAATAAAATGATGTATTGCAAATATTGTCATTTGCTGTACAGTAGAAGTCCATTAGTCCGGCATCCAACATTGCGGAATGCCCGATAGTCCGGCATCGCTCCGGAAAATTGTAATAATTTTGGTTTTCTCCAAAAGTGTGTCTTTAAAGCAAATAAAACCGCTCGAGAGCTATTCGGAAGTTTTTGGGGTAGTTCGAGATCATCCGGAAGCGCTCGGTATTGTTCGGAAACAATTAGCGGCCGGCTAGTCTCAGCTGTCACAACAAATTCAGGTGCAGTGCAGCTCCGTTAATCAATCACGAAGCGTCTTCGCCATTTTTTTGTGCGTTGTTGTTTTGTGCCCTTTCACATCGCAGTAAACGTAACTTTTGAAACTGTTTATAAAAAAAGTGATTTTCGTTCTAACTGTACAGTGACCATGTTTTCAAAACCTAAGCCTTCAAGTTCAAAAGGAGAGAAACGAAAACACGTAACACTGACTCTCAATCAGAAACTAGAAATTTTATACTAAACGCCAAAAGTCAAGAAAACAAAAAGACATTCGTGACTTTTTTAAATCTAAGTGAAATATGTTTTACAGTACGTGTACATACATTATATGAAATGTAAAATAAACTTTGTTGTATGTATTTGCATACTGTATTTTTAGTTTAATTATTAACCTAATTGTTCTCATAATTACCGCCCGATAGACCGGAATTTTCGGTAGTCCGGCACCGAGCCGGTCCCGAACGTGCCGGATTATCGGACTTCTACTGTATTTGGTTTTGCAATACATTGTTTCATTTTCACTATTATTCAATAATTTTGAGAAAATTTATTATGAAGGTATTTTCAAAAGCTATAACCTTAATTTGAATTCTGTGCTCTTTGATTTGGTTAAATAATGACATTTTGGGATTTTCTTTTTATGAGATTCAGTTGAGAGAATGCATGATTTGTAAATGCAAACTGTATATTTAATTTTTATTGTGGAATGTAAATATTAATATTTTAGCCATTGGATTAATTAAACATTTCTAGATAGCCATATTGTATGTAATGAAAATTTTACGATACATTTTTAGTATCTGATTTTTTAAACAAATTTCTTTTTATTTTTAATTTAGGAAACCATTTGAAAGCTAGTTATAAAAATGTGGAAAAAGGTAAAATTTCATTTTGGTATTTTTATGTAATATAAAGAGCACAAATAGCTTAGTGAAATATGTTCTCATGCTCATATTTTCATTTATTGTTTTAGTGTTGATTAATATTTGTTACACAAAATAATGAAATGAAATTAATCCTTGCTGAATAAAGGTTATTCATATGTTAAAACTGTTATTCTGTCAAAATAAGAAAGCTGCCTTACACAAAATAGACACATAATTAAGCATCTTTAGTGTTAAATGGGAAGAGAAGCGTGCCGATATGGAAATTAAAAATATTCACATCAGGAAACTTATTTTGATACAGATTTTGAATGAACACTTTTGAGCACGATCAGAAAGGCTCAATGTAATGTATCTCGGCAATGTTGTGTTTGCTCATTTGCTAGGTAAATAATTGTAACTACTTACCTGTTGATAAAATTTCATCTCATATGCAAAGTTTTTTTTTTAAATTCACAATGATAATTTAACATAAATTAATGGATATATATATATATAATGTTGAATGATCTAAAATTCACTTAATTCAAGAACAAGTTTTTTTTAATACTTGCACAATAGCTGCAAAGTAAGATAATAATAATTTATTTACTAAAAAAATATTGATTATATTATCTCCTAATATAAATTTAGTAGAAGTATCACTTTATTCGTAAAAAGCAAATTTAAAGTGAATTAAATTTTAACTAATGAAATTTAATTGCAAACAAATAAATAATTAATTATTGCTGCGAACTAATCTACGTATCTTGGCAATGTTGTGTTTGCTCATTTGCTAAGTAAATAATTGTAACTACTTACTTATCTGTTGATAAAATTTCATCTTATATGCAAAGTTTTTTTTTTTAATTCACAATGATAATTTAACATAAAGTAATGGATATATATATATTTAAGAAACATTCTCTATTCGTAAAAAGCAAATTTAAAGTTAATTAAATTTTGAATAATGAAATTTAATTGCAAACAAATAAATAATTAATTATTGCTGCAAACTAATCTACAATATCATTGAAATTCTGAGAGCATATGTAAATCAAGTGCAAGAATCAAAATCCATGATAAATATATAATTCCAAAAAAAATTTTTTTAATCCTAAAAAAATTATAAAAATGCATAAGTGAATAATTGTTGAGCAGGCGGGAGACACACACTTATCAAGGGGAAGTTGTCTCCAAACCTAACTCTTCAATTATTCAATTCGTGTTTCGTCATCCATGTAGACAAGGGTAAAAGTGAAATACAAAACCAAAAGTAAAATCAAATGTAGTGAATAACTAAAAAGAAATTTAAACAAGTGGAATTTTGAGAAATTAGCAAGTAAATGACTAGAATTAAAATTAAAAAAAGGTCAATTAAGAGTAGAAAACCAATTTTTTTTTTTTTTAAACCAAAGTAATTTAAAAACTCTTGCCTACAGAAAACTTCCCCCGACACGAATTATGCATATAAATCAAAAAGAAACTAGATACTATCTATAAAAAATCCATAAATAATACTAAAATAATACTAAAAAGATGAGTAAATAGTAAGTTTTAATTTACCAACTATATTTTAATTTGGAGAGTGGAGCAGCATTTGCCAAACTAAGTGATGTAAAGTAGTGTGTTTTTGCTAAATTTATAAATAGAGGGTGCTAATATAAGGTTAAGTTGAGTGTTAAGCTGCTATCTGTTTTAAAAACCTATTCTCTAAACTTTTAAGTAATGTAAAATGTGTGTTTTGTTGCAGAAATGTTGCTAACTGTGAAGTATTGTAAAAATGTGTAAAAAAAATATAAAAATGCTAACTGTAACAATATGTAAAAAAATTGTTGCAAACTATTAAGAATTGTAAAAAATTGAAAATGTTTTTGAAATAAAGTACGAAAAAAAAGTTTTTGAAGTAAAATTAAATAAATTTAATTTAAATTTTGAATTTTTTTTAAATGTTGTTAATTTAAGAAATTTATTGTAATGTACTTAATTTATTAAAACAGAATTTCAACAGGTTTAATCAAAACTTTACTAAATGTAAATAAATAAATAATAAACTTTACTAAATGTAAATAAATAAATAAATGTAAATAAATGCCAAAAGTAAGGAGAATTAGAAAAAGATAAAAATCTTCACTCAATTTGGGCTATAATTGAGACTTTTGAAAAGAGTTGGCCCTTCATTAGTAAAAGGAAATAATCCAGTATTGATTAGATATACATTCTTACAAATTAATATTTACAATAAATATTTACAAGATAGTCCTTTAAACTCTTAAAAATCCTCCATAACCCTCCAGTTAAGGTGAAAGGTAATGTTATCATAAAGAGTCAAAAAATTATAAAGAAAAGTTAATGTCTGCCTTTTTAATATATAAATTAATAAATTGTGTTGGGACTTTAAGTTGAACATTAATTAGCTTTATTATTTCTTCCTTTAAAACTTCTATTGCAGTACATATATTTTTTATTCTGATTGTTTGGCTATAAAAAGTG
Organism: Stegodyphus dumicola; assembly: GCF_044657685.1. Lineage (NCBI taxonomy): Eukaryota > Metazoa > Arthropoda > Arachnida > Araneae > Eresidae > Stegodyphus > Stegodyphus dumicola. The sequence continues at coordinate 2,267,668 of NC_140768.1, forward strand.
TTACCTATTACTTTTGTAGAGATATTAGAGTTCCAATTAATTAGTTTAATAGTATTAAACTAGAAATTCCTCCTTTTATCATATAATTTAATTTTGCTGTGTTTAATTATGAGCAGGTCTAGGTATTCAATAGTATTTTGATTTGTATTAGTTTTATTAAGTGTTAAGTTGGTGTATTTAATTATGGCAAAGCACACTAGGGCTATCTGCCTAAGGGGAGGGATGCCTTTCGTGTAGAACTTTCTAAGGGAAACTGGCTCGTATACACGTTACACATGGGGAAAACCACAAAAACGCCCATGCAGCCAGCCCGTTCGCGGGATTCGAACCTCGGACTGAACTACCAGTGTTCAGCGTCTTTACCGCTCGGCCGCTGGTGGGCCTTATTAAGTGTTAAACTATTTGGGTAAATTTTGAATTGTTCAAAAAGCAGAATTATTATTGAAAGTTATAATATCATCAATGTATATAAGTGTATTTGCAAATAATTTTAATTCTTTCTTGTTCAAACTTAGTTGGAATTTATATTCATAAGCAAAAAGAAATAGGTTACATATTTGTGTAGAACTGTTTGCTCTCATTGGTATTCCTCTCACCTGCTGAAAGATCTTATTATTTAATTTAATGTAGTTATTTAATAATGCACAATTCAGGTAAGTTTTCCATCTTTCGAATCAGAGGATGTCAGGAAAAAGTTGTGGGAGTTGCATTACACTAGTGAAAATTTCTTCTAATGGTAGACAAGTATAAAGTTTTCAAAGTTATAGCAGTTAATGTTCTTGATTTCTAAACTTTTAAATTTGTTGAGAACTGGAGCATTATTATAAATAATCCAACTATAGTTGTGTTGCTTGTTAACTAATTGATGAATTAAAATACAGATTTTTTTCAAGTTTAATTGTAAATATGTAATCTATATTCTTTTTATAATTATTTGTACCATTTGCTATAAATCTAAATTTGAGTGGTGATTTATGGAATTTAGGAAGAGCATATAGATTTGCTAATCTATCGTAGTTAGATGGTTGTGAAATTTGTTGTTTCTTATGAATTGCTTTTAGTTTTTTGCAATGACATTTTCTTGTGTATTGGTAAGTTTGTAATTAATGACATTATTCAGTTCAGTATTAATTAGTGAGACATAAAAAAATTTTCAAATAATGCTGAAATTATTACTGGCTTTGTCAATTTTGGTTATTCCGAATTTTTGTTTCAAATCTTGCAATAGAGGATTGCGAAAATTCCATGGCAAATTGCTGTTAAATTCAATCCTTCGAATTCTTTGCTTCAGTTCTTCTAACACTTTATGTTTCCATAAATATAGAATATGGAATATTTAATTTGTAACTAGTTTTTAACTATGAACTCGTCTGGATTTTTTTCGAAACTTTTAAAACTATGATTTATGCCAATTTTCAGTAGTGGTCTAAATTTGATGCCTTTTTCCATTACATTTCTTAGAAGCTGGTTTTGAACTATTGTTAAATTGCCAGTAACAATATATTTATGAAATTCGTCTACATAGTCTTTGTATTGAAGCTCTTTGCAGATGCTGTAGAAGCTAGGTCATGGTGGTTAATTAGCAATTTGCTAAGAGATCTTTGATACTTGAAAGCTGGTGAGATTTGTACTTTAGTAGCTGGAAATTGTTGTTGACATTTTTTTGAAAATTTTGCTGAACTGAATATTGTCATAGTTTGGATATCTTTAATAGTTTGCAGCCATTTTTTCACATAACATTACAGTAAGCGTTTTTGCACATTTTTACAATACTTCACAGCTAGCAACATTTTTGCAACAGAACACACATTTTACATTACTTCAAAGTTTACAGAATGGGTTTTTGAAACGGATCTAACAGATAGCAGCTTAACACTCAACTTATATTAGCGCCCTCTATTTATAAAGCTAGCAGAAACACACTACTTAACATCACTTAGTTTGGCAAATGCTGCTCCACTCTCCAAATTCAAATATAATTGGTAAGTTAAATTAAAACTTACTATTTTCTTGCCTTTTTAGTATTATTTATGTATTTTTTATAGATAGTATCTAGTTTCTTTTTTATTTATATGCATAATTCGTGTCGGGGAAGTTTTCTGCGGGCAAGAGTTTCTAAATTACTCTGGTTTTCTAAAAAATTTGGTTTTCTACTCTTAATTGACCTTTTTTTTTTTAATTTTAATTCTAGTCATTTATTTGCTAATTTCTCAAAATTCCACTTGTTTAAATTTCTTTTTAGTAATTCACTACATTTGATTTTACTTTTGGTTTTGAATTTCACTTTTATCCTTGCGTACATGGATGGCGAAACACGAATTGAATAATTGGAATCAGGTTTGGAGGCAACTTTCCCTTGATAAGTGTGTCTCCTGCCTGCTCAACAATTATTCACTTATGCAAAGTTGTAAATAATGGTACTTTTGCATGAACAAATTTATGTCATTTACGCTTTTAGAATAATACACAGCAATGTCGTTTTTATGCTTTTAGAATAATATTCAATTTTTTAATATGCAGTCTGTATGAAATTTTACATAAGTTTTTTTGATTTATAATTAACATGTAAAATATGACGTTACAGTAAACTGTTCATCATCTTAAACCTAATTTCTTCATATTTCTATGCACATCAAAATTTTTGTTGGTGTATGTATTTTACTAGAAATAATTAACAGGACAAAATATTTGTTTTATTTAAAGAAATTAAAACTGCAAAAATTTAGAGTATACTGGTAGAAGGTTGCAAGAATAATTTAACTAATATTTCTGTGCAGACGATTTTTTTTTTCTTCTTGTATTTGTTGAGTTGTAGAAACTGCATTATAATTATGCAGTAATTTTAATATTATTACAGATTAAGAAATTTTGCCTTAAAAAGTAAATTCTCTTGAATGCTATATTAAGTGAAATGTATATTGATAACATGCATTTTAATAGTGTGCATTTTAATGCAGTTGTATATATAAAAAAGATTTTGCTATTCGTTTGACTTTATCATTTTACTTTGTAAAAAAACAATGGACATGTAAAGATTTAGTGCAAGGGATATGTTTATTTTTATAATTTTTTTTTATATCTTTAGGACTTTTAAAGAAATTAAATAATTGTTTAGAAGTATTCGGAGGCTTAAGAAAATTTTAATTTTCTGTATATTTTGTAGGTGAATTAAGCTGTGAAGAAGATGATGCTTCGAAAAAGCATATTCAAGTGCTTATTCTTTATTCTCATGACTATGAAACTAAAAAGAAGGTTCGAATGTTGAAGGATTTTCTTGAACTGTGTTTAAATTTTAATGTCATTCTGCCTGATGATGAAGTTTCAGAAATCCTAATAAATCCAAACCATTGGCTAGAACACATGTTGCAGTATAAGTGTTCTAATGTGGGAGATTTTTGTGACTCTGATAAACGGATAATTATTGTTGAATCAGATACTGATATATTCTGTGATAATTTTGATGCAGATTCAGCAGTAAGTGAATTATTTTCTTAAATTTATTTAAGATAAAATATGTTGTAAATTTTGTGGAAAGTTGTGCAGATTTTAATTTGCATAAAAAATTGTGATGTCTGGTCAAAAACTTGCTAGTATAATGAAAATTCTGCTTTTCTTATTTTTTAACTGATTTCCTCTTACATACTGTTCAAACCTTTGAACTCAGTAATTGAATATAAATTATTGACATAAAATAACTGAGAGGCATTTTTGTGATTTTTCCCAGTGAATAACTTTAATTTGAACTAGTTTCTCTTAACTGTTCAATAAACTGACCTATGTCAAAATTTCTTTGAGTTAACACCAAATGTTTTTTGCATTTAAAAATTCTTGCTGTGTACTAATGATATTTCATTACTTGATAGTTTTAATGTCAATTCAAAATAATTGTCTATCATCATTTGGAGTGAACTTAATGCTTATGTTCAATGTATTATATTAAGGTTTTAATTTATAAAAGAAATACATATTAATGTAATTAACACACACTGCTACAAAGAACACAGAAGTTAGTGCATTTTGAATAAAGACACAAAATCTTACCAAGCAAAACATTTATTTATTTCCATACAGTCCCTCTGTTTCAGAGGTCAGTTTCTGAACTGTTCACAGTACAAAAAGAAAACATTCAAAAATTCAGCAAGCATGTGTTACAGTTTATGTAGCGGGCCACGAGAAGGCGGGCACAGCTTTTTTATTTTTAGCTTGATTTTTTGATATAGATGTAGTGAACGATGAATGTTCTTCTATAAGCATACAATTGTTGTAAATAACTGTAAATAAAGTTTCTGTGTGATAAAATTGGAAAAGAATTCCAAGCGTTCCTGTGGATATTCATCAAGAAAGGTAAGCAAAAAATCACTTATCAAATGTTGTTAAATGTAAAAATTAAGAATAAGAAAACACAAATAAGAAAAAAGTTCATAAATTGCAACAGCATGTTGATGTCATGGATAGCTCCGCCTCCAGCCAGTTACTATTTCACTTCATTTCACAACAAACACAATCCTGCAGTTTATCAGAAAGATATAAATTAGTTTACCCTTGTGTCTGAAATTCATATGCAATTGTACATTAACAATTCTGTTTTAGATTTGATTTTAATATTGTGATGGAACTGTATTAGAAATTGTTGAACTTTAATAGAGATAACGGGAGAAGTTAAACAACAAGAATTAGCATAATATTTGTAAATTTTGCAGGGCAAGTCTCTGGTTTAAATACAGAACCATCGAAACTTGTCCTGCAAAATTTACAAATACAGTACAAAGTCCGTAATTCGGACTCGTCGGGATTTTGGCGATTCCGGATTATAGATCATCAATTTAAATCTGGTAAGATGGCATGCAGAAATTATACAATTAAAAATATGAAACCTTATTTATGAGAAAAATAAAGAGCAATTATGATCTAAAGGGTATTAAATTTGACAGGGAAAAAAATTGGGGGGGGTTGTTTGTTTACTTTTTTAAACATTTCTTTCAATGTGTGCATGCATAGAGCATACATTACGCGCATGCATAATTCGCATAATGTATGCATGCACATTCTTTACATGCATGCGTAAAGCATAAAAAAAAAGTTTGTGGCCTTTGAGGTCCGGATCATAGATCATTCCGGATAATGGTCGTCTGGATTACAGACTTTGTACTGTAATATGCTGATTCTTGTTTTTTAACTTCTCCAATAATCATTATTCGCCTACATTTATTAGAGATCCAAGTAAAATTTTAAACTTATGCTTTAACTTTTGAACTGAAAAATTTTACATTCAATTAGTGCTATTCATAATAAAAATGTGTAAGTAATGGTCATTTTTTAAAATTTATTTTACCAGGAAGAATTTGAAGATAGCGTGTGTTTTAATGCTTTAAACATACTTAAACATAATTGGACAAGGAGTCTCAAAGATTATTGCCATTTGTTTGTTATCCACTTTGCTGATGGTGTTTCAGATTCATCTCTTTCAGAAGCTCAAATTGTGCCCAAAGTTCGCTACAGTATACCTGATCATTTAGTTGATTTGTGTCTTAACTTGAGTTTCAGCAGAGAATCAAGAAATGCAGAAATAAGCAAGAAAATTGAGGAACATTTAAAGTCTCACCCAATCAGAAATTTGGATGTAAAAACTTAAATGCAATATTTGTATTCACTTTAAATGAGCTTATCGTTGTACATATGCATATATAGCTCATAATTTTTAAAGCATAATAAGTTTGTATTTCTAAGTAACAATGAGTTCATCTCATATTTGTTATATTTGATATAAAAGTACATAATATTTCACATCTAGTATGTATATCTTCTACATAATACTTATGTAGTGTATTAATTTTTTAATGCATACGTGAAGAATTATGTATAAAAGGTGCATTTTTTTACATTAGCATCATCTATAGCATAATCTTTCAATTTTTCTCATGATTTTGTGATACTATTACTTAAATTGTACGCACAACTTGCATATTGTAAATACAGAGTGGATATAAAAAAACTTCCCGGTATATGAACACCTAGTGGCCTATCTGTTCAGCCAATCAAATTGAACTTTCAGATATTGTTATTTGAAGGTATGCATTGAAAATTTTGGTAATTTAAAGCAACAGAGCTCTCATGGTTTGGGTTGCAGTGAAAAAAATTTCAAATGTTTGAATGGCAGCACCCATTTTTTTTTTTTTTTTTTTTTTTTTTTTTTTTTTTTTTTTTTTCCTCCCTTCTGTGCAAATTGATCAACGCATTTGAAAACCATGATGAAAATTGCTGGCTTAAAACATTTGCAAAAAGGGCTGTAGTGTAGAATTGGGTGCTCCTTCATTTGACGACAAATTTTGCTCAGTTTTGGGATGAAACCCCATTTCTGGTTACCATGATAGTTTTAACTTCCTGATTTTTTTTAAGTGAAAATAGATTGATGTGTACATAGATAAAGTCAAGGCAGTGCGCAATACCGAGTTTGTACAATTCTCTGATTTTTTTTTATGTGAAAATAGATCCATATGTACGTGGACACCGAGTTTTTGCAATTCTATGACTTCTTATTTTGGTTTCGTGTAGCGGCCATCTTGAAATTGTGCCTCCTTGGTTCCAATCTTGGTGTAAAAAAAGAATCGCCGAAAAAACAAGGGGCATCCAATTGTAAACTTTTATCCAAAATGCATTGTAAGAAAGAAAGAAAAAAAACTTTAATTGGAGTTACAGGTTTTGAACATGCCTACCTTTGCAGAAGATAACTTATTGCATGTGAGAGATTGTTGACAACAATGATGAAAATGATGAACATAGCATTCCTGTAGTAATCTGTTTAACTTCATGATTTATAGCATCTTTCAATTCTGACAAATTTTGCGGATTTGATATGTACACCATTTAAGGTGTACTTGATTTCTGGTTTGGGGGTTATCTGAAATTTAATTCAGATAACCCCCAAACCAGAAATCCATCAGAGTGAGGTCGGGGGGGAAGAGATCGAAGTGGCTACGAAACTGCAAAGTTACGATATCAGGCAAGGGGCGACGTCTGTCCCCGGGCTCAGCATCCAGGGGGCACCAAATTGATGTTATGAAATTTTGCAATGAAATGTTTTCCATTCTTGACACACAGAAGGGTGCACAAAATCTTCATTTGTCCCTGGGCATTGAAAACCCTAGCTATGGTTCTCTGTGAACAGCATCTTCTAGAGTACGTTATTCTGTGTTCTGCTGGCAATGGCCAAATGTGGCAATCGAAGGTACTATCAGCAGCAGTTGCTACATCAAAAAAGTTGAGCCTAAAGTAGTACCTTTCATTCATTACATTCCTGCATTTTAACAAAAGAATGCCTATCCCTATCCTTTGGGCTGGAATAGAAGCGATATGGGATGCTGCTGTTCCTCAGGTACACATGAAATTCATTTAATTCGTTATGATGACAAATACAAGCACATGGGACCTTCACCAAATATTGATTTTTGGCTTTTAATAGTGTTGTATTACTCTGTAAATTTAATCATTTCCTTGTATTATTTAAGGTCCTATGTCAAATAAATTTCATTTTGTTCTAATGATTCCTTTGGGGTTTGGTATATTGCACAAACAGGAGCATGGAATTTTGGATAGGTTGGCTCCTCATAATGTATAAATCTGGTTAAATCGTTATTTATTGCTATAAATTACATAGGCTGTATACTTTTACTATACTACTTACTAATTGAGTCGAATTTATATAATTTATGTGTTATACATAATAGAAGCATATAATAGTAAAAGCATATTAAATTCAAACTTCTGATGGTCAAATTAAATGCAAATCTGTAATGAAAGAGACACATTGAATTTCTAACTTATTAGTTTAATTCTATTTTATATTTTTTTTTTCCTTTGATAAAACCTTTACATAGGTGTCATGACTATTATCGATCTCCATTAAAAATTTTAAGTGTAGCAAAATTATTCCTAAGCAGCGTTCAGAATTTTATTTTCTGACATCATTGATTAGACTGTACAAAATTATATCAATCAAATAATCAAGTACAGTACAGAGTTCAAAATACGGATGTCCGGATATCCAGAACGATCTAATATCCAGACCTCTGGATCACCAGCAATTTTTTTTAAAGATCTTTTTCACAAAAAAGGAAAATGCGATTTCAAAAGTAGTGTCTCGTTTTAGCATATGCTTGCTGCTTCATATGTGCATAATAGACATTTTTTCATGATAAAGAATGTAAAAGGATTCTTAATTTCAATTTGGCACTGTATAAAACCCCTCCATGTGGAAGAAACTCTGTTATTTATTACCATACATCTGTGTGATCAACGATTTTGCTCTATTGCCATCTTTTTTCTTGCCATACAACTCAAACCAAAATAAGTTCATTATTAATTTTACATCTACCGAATAACTTCTATTCCTCTTCCAAAACTGGCAAAGCATTTCTTATTATTTATTTTCATCACCACATGATTATCAACTCATGGCAGCTTGAGAAATGACTCTCATAGTAATGTCCCCCCCCCAATTTTTTTTAATATTAATAACCAAACAGCATGGTAATATGTTATGTTGATGATATGCTTGGGGACCATTATATACTTCAGCCTACTGTACTTTGAAGTGTTGAATGTGTTGGTCAGAAGAAATTTAATACAAATTTATCTCTATATACAAAAAGTAGATTTGCTAAAGGATATTCATTGACCAAAAGATTTTATTTAATACTGTTTAGATTAAGAATAACTCACTTGTTTTCCAGATAAGCCTTTAGTGATTCATTTATTCGGAGCTTAGATAAGTCATAAACATTTATGGAAAATAGATGTAAGTACAGTGTGCAGCAGGGAAATTACCTTATTTTAAAAATGAAATAGGAATATTTAGGGAAACTACCTTATCGCTTATACTATTTTAACAGAAGTAATATAAGTGATAGCAGTTTAATTTTTTTGCAAGTTATAGAGACACACTTAAAGTTTTTTTTTTTTTTTATGATGGTTTAAAAATAATATCATTAAGGTGGCCTCCGTTCTGGTCAATGCATTGAGATAGTCGTGTTTTGAAGTTTCTTTTCACTTTTACCAGCATATCAACGGGTATGTCACGGCAAAAATTCATGATTGAGGGTATTTATAACTTTAGTAGTACGAATAAAAGTGAACCAAGTCTGTCGTCAGATCTTTTAATAAGATTTATATCACTGTGGAGATGAAATAGCACCATTTTTAGATTTTCTTGGCATTACTCACATTTATTTTTAATGATAACAAAAAATATGGATTCAAAATCAATAAAAATTTTAAACCTTTCTTCAAATTCTTGCCATAATATTTTATGTCATAATAATGCTAATTAATTTATGGAAAATGTATTCATGGGCTGCAGAAAATTGTTTTAGGAATGCCAGTTTGAGACCACTGCATTTAAATCAAATAAAAAATTAGGTGTCAGTACTTTTAAATAGAGAATATTTTTGTATAGATTTATGTATTTTTTCCATATTAAGAATCCTCATTGAAATAAAAGAGAATAAAGGGAAAAGTAATTTTTTTTTTTTCTTGCATCAACACATATATCTCCTGCTCATAAAAAGTTATGCCAGAAGGTGCCTTGGGGTCCCAGTTATTAAAGATATTTAGAATTTTACTGTATATCTAAATCAAATGCTTGAAAGTAAATGCATTGCAGAATTTTATAATTCAGACCACTTTATTGTAGTACAACGTGTTTTTATCATATCCTTATACAAACAATAAGTTACATCATCAGTAATAAAAATGTGCAACCCTCAGGGAATTTCAGTTGTTCAAGACAAGCTTTCTTAGAAGTTGATTGTTATAGTCCATCCTTCCTGAACTAATTCATGTGAAGAAATTTGTAGTGGCCCAGTTATTGCACGAATAATAATTATTTTTTATTTCAAGTGTTATATATTTTGCATGTATTTAATTATTTCATAAAATTAACTTTACTGTTTTGTTAATATTCATATTTACATTTCTTTTATGCTGATGAACAACTTTATGAACAATTAGTTATTTATATATGTTTGTATTTCTTTTACAATGAATGGCAATGAGTAATGATTCATGATTACTTTGGTTTTCGAATGTCGTTATTCTAGCAGCAGCTCATTTTGATAGCTGAAAAACAAAAAGTAATAAACTTAGCTATTTGTTTGTAACTTTCGCTTTTCGTAATTATAATTTAGTTTGAACATCAATAGCCAAGGCTGCAAATTCATTTGAACTACATTAAAGTTTAAATATTTTATTATTAAATTGCAGAAATGCTACATATTTTCCGTGGAACTCAACACTGTATTAACAATTTGTGTTGTATTTAAAATTTATGCCCACCGGCACCCAAGTAGTAAGATTGTTGAACATTGATTGTTTGATCAAATCCCGCTGAATAGGCTGGCTGCATGGGAGTTTTCACGATTTTTCCTTTGTGGATAATGCGTTGTATAATGTGTTATAGGCATCCTTCTTTTCTCCAGTATTTGTACTTGGGCTCATCAGTATGGCAGTCAGTGTCACTAGCCACTATACCAGCTAAGTGCCAAAAATGCTTTACAGCAGGAATACCCTCCCCCCTTTTATATGCTTTGCTGTAATCCAAGTAATCTAAATCATGCCTATCTAAGATTTGGCAACCAAAACCTTTGTTTTCCTTGGAATTGGCTAAATTTTAAACTTTAGTACTGTTTATAATAAACTGTATGTTAGTGTTTAAGCTTTACTATTAATATTTAGTTTTACAGTGATTTATATATTTTAGGATTGTCTGTTTAATTCCAGATTAATCAAGTTTTGCTGGATTATACTCAGAGTATTTATGTTAGACTTTAGATCCAAGTGTTATTAGTATTTAAGTTAATAAATTATGGTGCCAAAATTCTACAAACAAAAAGGAATTCTTATTGTATTTCTTTGGGAAAGGAAGGACAATTATTACATTTTCAGAAAGACTCCTGTATAGCAAACATGTTGTCTAATTGTCTGCCCAGCTTACTGAAGCATGCCAGTAATGATGAGGAAGACTGCATCAGCTGACTTGCAACATTTTTAGTTTCTTTAGCATTTTAGTTGCATAGACTACATTGTAGTTACTGCAGAAAACATCAAGTGGGGTAAATCCAGCAGTCATGATGACCAGGGAATCTATCCTACATATTTGTTCCACTATGTAGGAAAGACTGTTAGGTACTGCTTGAACCCCGAAATGTGCCTTCTGTCTGAAAAAAGTTCTGAATAACCCTTTTAGTTTCCAGAATTCTGAGTTTTATTTGTCTTCCACTTCCTTTGTTCCTGATTGTTGGAACTACAAAAGCTAAATGTGGGAGCCTTGTAGTTTCATCAAGCATATCAATTAATTATCTGAGTGTATTATAAAAAGACATCTGCTAGTAGACATCATTGTAGTTGATACTGTAATGACTGCAAAAAAGTTCATGCGAATGTTTTCAAATTTATATTTTTGTACTGGTGTATGAATCCCTTGTATGTGTGTGTGTGTGTATATATATGTAAATGATCTCATCATATACAATTACCATGTTTTTGTTAATTAAATAGTCTTGTAATTCATGGTTACATTATTATTATTATATATATGTAAATGATCATCATATACAATTACCATGTTTTTGTTAATTAAATAGTCTTATAATTCATGGTTACATTATTATTAAATCCTTTTACATCTAGAGCAATATAGTGCCTTTGATTTATCTTGAAGTACAAAGTACTACTGTTTGTAATTGAAGATAGGATATTTCTTTAGGTTCCATTAGGATCTTTATTGTTCATTATCTGCTGTATATAACTATTTCGAATGATAAAATCTAAAGAAATGCCATGAAAATGCTAAATGAGTTTTTTTTTAAAATTATTTTATTATTTTTTAAATTCGATGTATGTTAGCTTCAAGTGTGTTTTCTTTGAATGTGATATTCGAAGAAAGCATAATTTTATGCTACATTGTAGCAGTATTGTTAATATAGGTGAAATTTTATGATGTAACTAGTTAATTATTTGAGAGAAATTGGAAATATATTGTTATATTTTTGAAAATCTCTCAATATATTAATTATCTGTGACATTATTGGACTCTCTGCCAATAACACAAAATCTTTAACCTTTAGCAATTTCAGTTTTACATTAACTTTTAAATTTAATTTGTGATGTAATGAAGGTGGCAAAACTATAATGCACGTTTCACTCAATTATTTTTAGAGTTTGGTATATTAAAAAATTAAAGTTTTGCTAATGTCTTATTAAAAGGCATAAATAATAAGAAAACAAAAATTTCCACATGTTTAACAATCTTGTATGCAATTATACATACTATGCAAAATTTATAGTAACTATGCAAAATTTTCTTTGCATTATGTTGTACAATTTATCAACTCTTTATTAAATCGCTGAATGTGTACTGAAATGATTGCTTATTTTTCTTACATATTATATTTGGGACATTTATAAAGGGCATAGTGCTTTGCATAATTTTAAAATTTAGGTTTTTGGTTGTTTAAAATATTTTACTTTCTTTCTTAAAAATAAATGCCAAATTTTAAGCTTTTACCCATGTAAGGTGTTTTACAAATACACTATATTTAAATGAACATTTCATTACATTAAAATCTGTTTATTAAAGAATTTTATACATTATTTTTATTATTTAGGCTGCTGTTCTGTATGCATAGTACAGTAAAATTATTAAACAGGATAACTGGTTTTGCATTGGAAACATATGTAGTCACACTTTTATGTTATTTAGATAACATCGTTGAGTTTATCAGTTATGTTATATCTTAAATTCATATAAAAATGTTAAATATGAAGCTACTTGCCGTGAAAAGGTTTCTACTTCCTCTTAGGAAGGAAAACTAAACTCTTAAGAATTTGCCAACTAACAAATTTTTGTGATCGTATAGTGAAACGTGTACAGCATTTTTGCGTTGCGAAAAAAAATGCATCCCGGGACCGCGCCGTGAGAGGATCGAAAACATAAGACATATACAAGATATAAAGGAAAAGTTCATATTAAATATATAAAAAAACATACTGTAAGAGGTTCCAGATTAAATATCAGTTTATTCAATTACAACACAATAAGAAAAATCTTAACCTCATCTGAGAGTCTGTTCATTTTGAGTCTGTCCGGGCTCATCTTGACACAGGTTCTAAAAATGTAGACTCCACTTCACTACTGTAGAACAGAAACAGGAGCACTGCTGCCCAGGGCGGCTATCCGCTTGGTCCTGAAAGTCCTATGTCCACACGCAGGTAACTCGTTCAAATTTCGCCTCTTTACCAGCACGCCGCAAGGAAGAGGGTTTTCAGGCTCAGGTCAGAAACGTTTTTTTTCTAGGCCATTTCAGCTCGCCTGTTCTTACTCATCCCAAGAGCAAGCTTCACGAGTAACGACCCAAGTAAATTCCACCCACCAGTCAGTAAGGGAGAGAGTCCAACTCCAATTTTCTTCAAGCCAGTTTTCAAGAGCAACGTCCACAAGACCAGCAACCCGAAAGTCAGCGAATCCAAGCGTGAGTGCCTAAGCGAGTCCAAGAGTAAGTGTGTAAGAGAGTCTCGCCTCTTAACCAAAACGCGGCCGGTGAGCATATTTGCCGCTCCCCTCCGGAAAACACCTCTCGGAGTCACTTACATTTTGTCCAGCAAGCCCAAAAATCAGCGAGTCAGTCCGAGAGTCAGCCAAAAGTAAGTGTGTATCCAACTCGAATTCCCTTCGTCTCCTTCACAAAACGGGCTTCCACTATGGCTTCACTTATCGCCCCCTTAATTATGGCAAAATCTTCGTTTTCAACTCCAGAATGCGGAAATAAGGGTGATCGCGCATGCGCGCCCTTCTTCACTTAGCCAACAACCGGACCCTCAATCGCCAAAAACCTGAATGACTTACATTGAAAGACAAGTAGCAACCTTTGACCTTTCCGTCACGTACTTTCCTCTCTTAAGGTCAACTAACAATGAAAATTCTTTCTCGAACATTCTAAAGCGCGCGAAATCATGACTTGGCGAAAATTGCCTCCCTTTCCCTGCTTCTTTCACAATGAATAAAAGTTTGTACAAGATTTGCAAATAAAAGAAAATAAATAATATTCATTTATACTAAATAATATTTCCCGAAGCATCTGTTTCTCCCCAAAATTAAAGCCTTAAATTAAATAATGCAGAATCAAAATAAAATTTAAATTTCCATAAATCATAAAATCATTCACCTAATTTTTATAACGCTATCCGGTAATTTCTCTACATAACAGTTATTATATGATCTGATTTATGTTTTATCCATTTGTTATAAATGAATATTATATGTATATTTGTTGTACAATAAATATTTTTATTTTGAACAAGAATTTTTGTTTAATTGCATTTAAAAGAAAATAAATGTTGGCATTTACCTTGTTATGTGCACTTCACCATGTCCATAAAAGTTGTTTAGTATCTTCATTTTTGCAAATGTTGGTCTTAAACCTACACTTTTTAGTTACAAAAATATTTTAAAATAGCAGGGTATGAATCGGAAAGCCGTAAAAAATAGCACATGACGTAAGAGACGTGTGATTTTTTATGACATCATAGTTTTGTGTTCATAATGACTTCAGACGTCATCACAAATTCAGTCTTCATTGGTTCTGTCAAGGTTGGTCTCCATTGGTTCTGTCCATTGTACTACCTGTAATTCATTTCTTAGTCATTTTAATGATGTATATTAGTTAAAAAAATATATTGCTAATTAGCCATTGTTTCAATATTCCTTTTTACTTCATTATATGAAGTAAAGAAAGTATTGTAATCACAAGCAATTTTGCGTATCATATTTTGTGTGACATCTCAACGTACGGACAGAATAAAAGACTCTTTTTCCTTAAATGAATTGTAAAATGGATTCAGAAGAGATTTTTTTTTCATAATGTCTGTATGTCTTTAGTTAATTTGCATGAAATAGCTTTTAAATGCTTATCAACAATTTAAAAGTTTAAGTGGTACTAAGCCTAACAAGGCCGCCATTTGTGTACATTTGAACTCTTAGTAGAATAGTGAATTAAATCAGTTGGTGCACCAACTTCAGTGTCTTTTTACACAATGGGATCAAAAGTTAATTTTCAGTTTTGGCACACCAAAAAATCTGTCTTCAGCCCACTGGCCGAATTGCTTGTTTTTCCATAGAAACTCTTAAGTTTAATTGTAAACTTGTTTTTTAACCTTTTTTAAAACTGCATTTGGTGTTTTCAAGTTTTTAATAAAGATGTTTTGAGTTGTTTTTGCTTTGCTGCAAAGTGAGAACTGAATTAATTGAAAGAGAAATATATGTCTAATGAAATTCGAGAAAATAAGTTTAAGTGAAATGCAGCAAAAGATTATAATTTAATAGGCCATACAAGGAAGATGTGTTCATATCAGATTTTTTTTTAAATTAATTTTCAGCTAAATTAGGCTTTATTTAAAAATTAATTTGTTCATATTCATTGTTAAGTTCAATTCGTTTCACGTTTGAATTGTTAGCGCTTTTGTTCTAATTTATTTGCATTAGCAGTTTATTTTTCTAATTCATTATTATTTGCTTTATTTTAACTATTAATGCTTTTCAGTGAATTTTCCTTCTGCTTGGTTGACTTTACCCAGATTCTTATTACTAATAAAATCATCATTCTTTTAGTATTAAATTTCTTTGTGTTGTTATTTAGAAAACACATTTTGCTTTAATTTTTAAGTCACCTTGATTGTTTAGTCCAGAACAATATTATTAACAGGAGAAATAAAATTCATTTCTTTGTCTGTTTGAGTGCCCAATATATTACGTTCAGGCTGCAAAAAGCTTCTTTATCACCATACAACTGTGCGAAAAACTGACTTAAAAGCAATATTTGTAAAGTAAATAAAATCTTTTAATTAATGTATTAAAATGCATAACGTTTTTACACTTTTCTGCAATATTTTACCTTTCATTACTACTGCTTTACGGAATTCTCCTATCCATCAATACAATACACTCTTTGCTCTATGAATCCAAAGAAAAATTATTAAGTTGCTCTTTACACAAAAGGCAAACAATTCGAGTACACATTGATTTTTTACAGTAATTTAGTAATCATTTTTAAATTAATCTGTTATTTAAAAATTCAAAATTAAGTAATTAAAAGAAAATTAAAAAGTCTATGACTTGCACTAAAGCTGCAAAGTAATAAACCAATAATTCATAATAATTTATAATAACAAAACTTTCCATATACCAAGGCCAGTTTGTTAATTTTAACTTACTAGTTTGATCTTTAAATTTCTAATTAACTACTTGTTTTAACCTTTTAAGTTTGTATCATTTTAGATCTTATTATGATTTTGTATTAACTTTTAATGTTCTAATATGTCCACTTCTGTTTTTGAGTTTGAAAATGAGAGTGTAGGGAATATATCTTCTAAAGTAAGCATCTTGTTCAGATTAATTGTGTTCTTAATGAGAAACTTTAATTTTAAGATTATTTGCTATTTTGTTTAACAAGATTCTTTTGGCTTAGACTAGTGTCTTTATTTGGATTGAGTATTAATTGTGACTATGGTTTGGATTTAGCAAATAATTTGATGCTTACTTGGAAGTAAGATGAAACACTCTCTATTAATTTAGTTAATTGACGGTAGATTTTTTTATCTCCTTGATAAGTTCATTAATCTGCGATCAATGACAATAGCTACTTTTCAATACTTAAAATTTACTTTTGGTTTTGATATTTTTGCAATTAAAAATTTTTCTTAGCAGATTTTTTTAAACAAGAAGATTGAAATTTAATATACTAATTTAAATTCTGATTAATTTTTTTTTTTCATTCATGGTTTAAATTGAATTTGTGCTCCCTTGGAGATGGTATGTGGGAAGTTTTCTTATTATATATTATTTATATATATATATTTAACATACATTCTCTATTCGTATAAAGCTAATATAAAATTTAATTTAATTGAGAAAATTTTAATGGCAAAAATAAAAATAAAATTTATTATTGCTGTGAAATAATTTATAATAACATTTAAGTTATAAGAGCATATATAAATTAAGTGTAAGTATTATAGCACGTATAGTAAAACCATGAAAAATATAATATTCCAAAAAATTAAATTGCAGAAGTGAATAATTGTTGACCAGGCAGCAGACAGACTTATCAAGGGGAAGTTGCAGTTGCATCCAATCAATTACTCAATTCGTGTTTCGTCAGTGTCTCACAAAAATGATGGGACACTTGTGCTTTACAAAAGGAAACTGTAGTAAAATAAATTAAAAAAACATATAAAAATTTTTTGTGGGTGTGTTTCATACTTAAGTTTAGTAACAATTATTACATAACATACATTTTCTCAAAATATTAATTTAATAAGAATACAATTGTTTAGAACGGAGCAAAAAATGGCTCACGTAAGTGATGGGACACCATTAGATACTACTACGTACTACAATAAAAATATTTTTTTTTTTTTTTTTTGGTTTTTCCATCAAATATTTATCTAAAAATTTTGCTTGTTAAAAGGTTTTAATGTTGGATTTCCTTTTACTTTCAAAACATGATTTAATCTTCTTGGGATATATTCGACTAATTTTTTTTTTTTTTTTTTTTTTTTTGTGTGTGTGTGTGATTTTACCCCATTCTTCTTGAAGCACCGATTTTAATTGTTGTTTTGAAGAAAGGCTGTGTGCGAATTCTTGCCAAATATTCTCTATGGTATTTAAGTCTGGAGATTGTGGTGGTGTTTTTATTATTTCAGGACAGTTATACAGCAGTCAGAGTCTAACGTTCAAAGTAGTGTGCTTGGGGTCATTGTCCTGGTAAAACTTAAAATCGTTATGAAGGTTCAATTTTCATGCAGAAGATTTCAAATTTTGATTTAAAATGTCAATATACTTGTACTGATCCATTATACTGTCAATAAAAACAAGATTACCAACTCCAGCGGACGACATACATCCCCATACCATAATTCCTCCTCCAACATGATTTACTGTTGGCACCAAGTTTTGTTTGCGAAATTCCTCCACACCAAGATTCTACCGTCAGAACCAAATATATTAAATTTACTCTCATCAGCAAATATAACTTCATTCCAGTAGTCAGAATTCTTATTTATGTTGGATTTTGCGAAAGCCAGTCTGAGTTTTCTATTCTTTTCACTTACGAAGAATTTTTTCCCTGGCTGTTCTACCGTGATATCCAGCAGATGGAATTATTCTTCTAATAGTCTCAGGATTAACAATTACTCCATATAATGCTTGTAAATCAGCAGCAACTTTAGGAGCACTCATTCTTGAATTTTTTTTTTTAATATTTCGAACGATAATTTGCTTTATTCCATTGGATAGCTTTGATGGTCGGCCAGGTCTTCTTTCATCCTGAATCATATGATTCTTTTTATATCGTTTAATGATATTGAAAACTGTTGAATGACTGAAGTTGTTAACTGTTTCAGCAGTTTCTCGAATAGATTTTCCGCGTTCAATATGCAAATTAATTACTAATTTTCGAATTTCAGGCAAAGTTTCTTTTCGTTTAGCATTCATGGCTGCACAGAGCTAAAAAACACAAAAATTCCAAAACAAACTGGAGAGAAATACTGCAGACGATTTTATAAATTATTGCCAATTGCTTTTGAGTAAAAATAAAAACCAAAAAAAAAAATATATATATATATATTTTTATTGTAGTACGTAGTAGTATCTAATGGTGTCCCATCACTTACGTGAGCCATTTTTTGCTCCGTTCTAAACAATTGTATTCTTATTAAATTAATATTTTGAGAAAATGTATGTTATGTAATAATTGTTACTAAATTTAAGTATGAAACATACCCACAAAAATTTTTTACATGTTTTTTTAATTTATTTTATTATAGTTTCCTTTTGTAAAGCACAAGTGTCCCATCACTTTTGTGAGACACTGTATATATACCCCCTTCCTAACTAGAATTTTCAGCATGGAAAAAGAATAATTACTGATGTATATGATAAATAAACAATAAAACATTAAGTACTTTGTATTCTTTTTTTACATAATTTTAATAAGGAAAAATCCAGCGTTCCTAAAATATCTTCACTCGAAATACGGAATCTATTAAGCAGGATAAGCCAGCGACTGGCGCCAAAAATTGTTTGCACCTGCTGTGTCATCTCAGGATTGCCAGATGCTAACTTCTGGCCTAATTTTTTTAAATTTATTTATTATAAACTTATTTTAGAAAGTACATTATTTTAACAAACGGGAGTTTTACGATGTATTAAAAAATTTTTAAATCGCAAAAATTAGCAGATGGAAATGACAGAGTAGCAAATGTTTTTCAAAATCGCATACACACAAATTTTAGTGGCACAGATTTGTCAAAATTAGCAAATTCGCGAAAATCGTTAGATCTGGCAACACTGAAAAGAACGCGAGTTTTGACGGGTGAGACTAAATTTCAACTTGGCAGGAAATTTTGATTGGTTGGCTTTGGTGACGTCATTTTGACGTATTTAAACTCCGCCTCTCATGTGGTTTACAATCAAAACACATCATGCGCCATGTTTGGTCATGACCAAAGATGGGTTCTTCTCTTGCTTTACCAAGATATCCGTATAGCCAGGGCTTAAATAGCGTCGGAGCCCACCGGAGGCTGGCTCCGATACTTCTTAGTTTTAGGAAAAATTCATAATTTTAGCCGGAGCCCTAAATAAGAAGGCTTTAGCACTTCTTTTATGTAACTGAACAATAATTTCAGTAGAAATCTGGTCTTGGAAACTTTATTTTTAATAATAAAATTATATTAAAAATTGCTTATTAAATTCTAATTTATCACTTTGCATACTATTAAATTTTAATTATTTAATTACTTTAACCATTAATTTTTTTAATAATGAATTATTTAATTTTTTAATTGTTAATGATTTGATTAGTCATCTTATTCTCTTATTTATTCTTGTTCCTCTTTCCTGAAGGTCTTCTATAGGGCTCTGGTACTTCTAATTTTTGAAATTAAACCCTGCGTATAGCTGACCGTTTTGTTTTTCTAATATGCTTCCTTAGGGATTATGACAGCCATATACTGGTAAAAGGCCTTAGACCATTTACCAAAGCAAAGATCCGAAATGGTTTATATGGTAAATAAGAGAGTTCGTAAGGAAGGTTATATTGTAAGAAGTTCGTTTGGTATGAAAACTTCAGTTTTCATAAAGCAAATGGATTAAATGCAGATATTTTTTCCCCATGAGAGAAAAGTCCTAAAACTGCTTCAACTGTTTTATTTTGTAAATGAAGATAAAATAGCGCCTGATATGTGTATGTACTAAAGAGGACTTTAATTATTTAGTGAAATAAATAAGGACAAAATACAAAATTTGATATTGTAGTTTAAAAATATGTTTTTATTTGATTAAAACACTCGAGAGCTAACTGCCTACAAGGAAGGATAGCTTCCTGGAGAACTTTCTAAGGGAAACTGGCTCATATACACATTAGGAAAAACACGAAAACGCCTATGCAACTACCCCAAATCATGTTTAGAAGAAAAATTAATTTGTTATTTATTATCATTTGCGATTATTAGTGGTAAATATGTATTGAAATCCATTTAGAGCAAGATCTGCAAAGAAATGAATGCGGAAGAATCTAAATTCTCAGAAGAGATATGCAATTATCTGATTATAATCAGTAGAATTTGCTTTGAGTTAATCCATATTATGTAATGTTATCAAGTGGCTAAAAGTATAAAACACTGGTAATTAATTCTCCTTTCCTTGATTTGTAGTAGTTGAATGAAATGATCATAAGATAATTGCATGACAAAGAAGCACTTAAAAGTCTATCATGCCTGAAATCTGCTTGAATGTTGAGTCATAAGGGTACAAGATCTCAAAATATATGTTAGAATGTGTCTGCGGTCAAAAAAGGGTTGGAGTAACTCCTATACATTTTGTGTTCATTAAATAATCTTGTACAAATGATTAGGTAAAGTTTTTTAAGTCTTTTGCCATTAGTTGATCCATTAGCATGCTAATATAGTCTAACTTCATGCTTATTTTTACCCTATGTATCAATGATTTCTTATTATATACAGATAATATTAAGTTTTGGTCATTATTCATACTGTCAATAAATCAATATGAAGAATACATTTGTGATTTAAATTGAAAACGATTAGTTCAGTGTTTACAGATTCATGTGATGTAATGAAAGTTTATAATAAAATTAAGAATATTCTATGGTTTATTTTCTTAACCCGCGAGCACACGCAATGGGTATCAATCAGTATTTGCTGTCCCTTCCTGCTAACTGAATGCAACTAGGGATGACACCCGAAATCAACCTCCGTATCAGGCGGGAGGGCCGGACATGCCTGCACTATCCCCTTAAAGAGAATGAAAACTAGACTTTTGCTACACAGGGGTGCCTCACGTCCCTGGCAGACTTTTATAAGAACTCTCTCTTAATCCTCCGGGGCTGAACCGGGCCACCGGATGCTTACACACCACGGGTCTCGGAGACCACCCCGGAGGGAGGAGACGCAATGGGTATGTCATACCCATGGGCATTTTTCTTTTTGTATATTTATCACTTATTCTTTCATAAAAGGACGAAACTTGGTGTAGCTGAGTTCAATACTTAAATGCGGGAAATTCCTAAGGTGACAGGTGCAACGGTTTTTTAGGAACAGCATTGTTTGGGCATCTCATACCCGCGCGTGTACTCATGTTTCTCAGTGAGTCACTTCGCACTTCTCGTTTTCAAGCTTTTTTTTTTTTTCAAGTATAGGTTTTTCTTGAGTTGTAAGCATGACGCCGTATATTCCTTACGATGAAGAGATGAAAAGATTGAGAAATATTCTTAAAACAGTTTCTTCTGATGAGGATTCATTTAGTGAAGACGATGAAGATGTTGATGACGAAGAATATAATAGTCATCATGATTCATCCATAGAGAGTAGTGATTCAGATACAGAAACAGAAAAGGAAATTTTGCAATGTAGCAATGAGTTTTATGTTGGAAAAAAATGGAGTAAAATGGAACAAAAATAAATTCCAGACTAATGTTAGAATTGGAGCCAAAAATATTATAACTAAACTCCCTAGAAATACGAAGTATTCTAAAGACGTCTCAACACCTTTAGATTCCTGGTCACTGCTTATCGATGAAGATATGTTAAAACATGTAGTCGACAATACAAATATTTATATTGATTGTACGTGGAAATTTCACTCATGAACGGGATGCGAAAGCAACAAATGAGTTGGAAATCAAAGCTTTAATTGGATTGCTGTATTTATGTGGAGTTTATAAATCATCCCATGTGAACGTAAGAGATTTGTGGGCAACAGGCAGAACGGGAATGGACATAGTTCGGGAATAAATGTCAATGAACCGATTCCTCTTTCTTTTACGATGCCTCCGTTTTGATGACATTAGAGATCGTCCCAGTAGAAGAGACGTTGATAAATTAGCTTCGATCAGAGAATTTTTTGGAAATTTTGTCACAAATTGCCAAAAGGCTTATACTTTAGGAGAGTATGTGATCATTGATGAGAAGTTGGAATCATTCAGAGGTCGTTGTTCCTTCAAACAAAATATGCCCAACAAGCCAGCAAAGTATGGCATAAAAATATTTGCTCTTGTAGACGCAAGGGTATTTTATACCTGGAGTATGGAAATTTATGCTGGTAAACAACCAGATGGGCCATTTCAAGTTGAATTTGGTGCAAGCGAAGTTGTCAAACGTTTAATAAGGCCCTTATACAACTCTGGTCGAAATTTAACAGTTGATAATTGGTATATGGGATTTGAATTATCTCAAGATCTCCTAAAGAAGAAAATTACGATAGTAGGTACAATGCGTAAAAATGAGAGAGAAATCCCACCTGAGTTTCTGGCAGAGAAAAGAGAAGTATATTCTTCAATTTTCGGTTTTCAGAAAGAAGCAACACTTGTATCTTATGTGCCGAAAAAAAATAAGAGTGTGATCCTGTTATCCACAATGCATTCCGGCGATCAAATCGATGAATCTACTGGGGAATCTAAAAAGCCTGAAATCATTACATTATATAACATGACAAAAGGAGCAGTCGATGTTGTAGATGAGATGGCAGCTGCGTATTCTACAGCAAGAGTAGCACGTCGATGGCCTATGGTGATTTTCTTTTCAGTGTTAAACGTGGCTGCCATTAATGCAAGAATAATTCTACTATCAAAGAAGGAACTACCAACGGAATACCATACCAGGCGTACTTTTCTCAAAGCCTTAGGGATGCAGTTAATAGAAAATGTTCAAAATGAACGACGACGAGCATCTGTAGTTCCTGATTCTAGACAAACACTGACCACCGATGAACATGTTAACAATGAACCACCCCCCAAAAAACCTAAAATTACAAGAGGTGTACAGAGTGCCCCAAGAAAAAAGATAGAAAGACTAGATACATTTGTGAAAATTGTAGCAAAAGTACGAGTATATGTATGGAACATATGACCTCATTTTGTAAACAATGTTCAAAATATTGTAAGTAAATAATTTTACCTCTCCTTATTCTTTCATATTTTGTCTAAAATGAAGTATTAACTTGGTTTTACATTTTAATTTCTTTTAAAAATCGATTAATTTTATTCGGCAAATTTTTAATTACAAACGTTTTATTCGGGTATGACATACCCGGCGCGTGTTCTAGTGTTCGTCGGATCGGTGCGTGTGCTCGCAGGTTAAATGAAACTTTGTTTTTCCTCTGGAAAAAAATCCAAATAGCTTTATGTAAGAATCATTAAAGAGATCTTCATCAATAACAATGTGTTAATTAATGAAAACTATATACTTGTGTCTATATCAATAATAATAAGGCCCTTATACAACTTTACAAACTCTTTCCTTTGAAATCTGTGTATAAGCCTTAGTAATCTCAAGGTGTGAGATTTATAATGTTGTAATATTCTGAAAAGTCGCTTGACTTTAATATGTATGCAAGTTTCATGAAAAATTAAAAGCTGTATAATTTGCATCCATACATAAAAGCAAGAGCTATGTATACATAAATTCTACAGTTTTACTGTGTGGAGCAAATCAACAAAAGCATTATCAAAGCATCACTATCAACAGTTTCATCACAAAACAACTACACTGCAGAGCATGTTTCCAAAGTATATCAATTTTTTAAAGTACTGATTCTACTGAAAATGTATTGTTTACAAGATAAATAAATAGCTCTTGCATGCTTCGCCACTTTATAAAATTTTTAAAGATTTTATTTTTATTTCTGTTATTGGTTGTCATATATCTGCATACTTTTGCAGCCCAATGATTTATTTACTGTATGAAATTTATTAATCAATTCTCTTGGAATAATTTAAGTTTTCACTATTCATAAATTGTTATTGTAATCACTAGCGATTCAAAAATGCTCGATAACAAAATACAGTAGCATTTTCAAAAACACTAAGATTTACACTTATATGAATTTAAGAATTTTAAAGCACTTATTATATTTTTGTGGCATTTTTAATCATTTATTTAAAGAAATACCAGCATGCTCTGATTTGTCAGCAGATACTGAATTATGATTTTCCTTTGTAATAATCAAGTGCGATTGTTATTCCTATTATGTTCTCTATCTGTATATGATGTTACTATCTATATTTGACTGAATCTGTAACTGCATATTTCATGCTGAAACTTTTAGTTCTTTTGCACATATTGTTGTGATACGTCCTAATAAACACATTATATGTCGATGTTTTGTAAAATGATGTTGCTAACTGTACTGTATGTGTACCATCAACTGGAGAACTTTACACTAATAATTTAGTAGTGAAATACTGCTACAGAATATGAGATCAAAAACTGATTAATAAATTACTTGTGTAACTAGCAAGGATGAAGTAGTGACAAGATTAAGAGCATTTTAAATTTATATACTGTTTTTAATTCATCATATTTTAATTTATAAACTATTTAGAGATTATTTTATATACAATATATTTACATGATGAGATATCAATATATATGATCAAAAGAATCATGAATTATAAGAGTTTCATTATTTCCAATGGCATCTATAGCAGCTTTCTTGTATGAAGTTGTTGCAATATTTTCAGTACTGCATGGACTTTTTCTTTTCTTTCTCGTAAAAAAGAAATTCTTTTGTTTCTCTGCTTTTTTATTTGTAGGTTCATAGTTCACCATTTTCAATTTCGGCTTTTCGTTCTTTAATTTTGTAATCACTTTATTCAGTGTGTTTTCAATATCTCCCAAAGTTATATTATTTACTGTTGTTGATGTTACAAGTTTTGATATGATACTCAGTTGATTTATAATATGGTGCTTGGTTCCTGATTTTTTTTAATTTTTGTGCTGATAGATCAAGAAAGAGTTTTACATCATTTGATTCTTTAGTTTTAGCTGACTGTTCTCTATTAAGTAATCTTGTCTTTAAAATTATTGCATGTATATGTTTACAGACACTTCCTTTAATCGTGGCATCTGTGCATGTGCATACAAATGCATCGTTACAAATTTTGCACCATTTACAAACAATGTTACAATTAATGCATTGTGTATGTATTTGAGTAACAGTATATTCAAGAGTAGGGTCACTTTCTGAAATCACATGCCAAGAAAACTCATTGATTTCTGTGATATTATTAGCTGGAAAATTTATTGCTCTGTTGTGTCGTAAATTTGTTTGGTTGATCTTTGATGTGTTTGGCCCTTTTGTTGTTTTGATAAATCTCTGGAACCATTTATCTTGCACCATATTAATAAGCTTCGCAATGCACCTATCAACCCTCTTGTTTTTCAATCCATCAAGATAAGAATAATTTAAAACTCGATGCAGTGCTTCAAGATGATTGTTAGTTGTGATGTTACATCTTTTTCTATAACATTTAGCCCACAACTCGCATCTGTTTGCATAATTTGAAGCAAAATAATTAGCAAACTTGTCTGTATCTCTATCAGCAAAGAGTTTGCTGAGGAAATCAGATATCAGTGCTTCAAATTCTTTTATATCATGACATTCAGATACTACATTTAAAAATTTCAAAACTTCCTTTCGCTTTGAGGGGATAATTGAATTTGCTGCTTGCAGCCATGCCTTTTTAACGTGCCAGGTGCATAGAATCCTAAATTTGGCATCACACATTACTGATGTCCATGCAGTATAATATACTGGTGCATCATCACTCATAAAGCAGTTTACAGACAGCAGTCCAACTTTGTCCCTAATACACTGAAAAAATTTTTGCATTGAACCTAAATTTACTCTATTGCTTAGGCAAAAAGCAGCAGGAAATCCTGAATTAAACTCGTCTATGACTAAAACTGTCGATAATTGAAAATCGTAAGCATTAGTCCCATGTGTGCTATCGATGCATATGCTATCGGATCCAAACTTTAAAAGCATATGCTTTTGAACATTTGTCATTATGATGATGCAGAAGTCACTAATTTCCAAGTGCTGATCTGCTGCTTCTCCTTGGAATTTTACAAAAAGAACTGAATTATCATCTAAACATTTCATTTTTTTCTATCCAGATCCTTAAACTGACAGCATCAGTTGGATGATATTGTTCATCATTACCAATACAGTAAGAATTAGAAATGTTATGTATGTCTTTTTTTGTCAATAAATGCTCCCTGTAAATGTCTTCTTTAATACTATTCCTTGTGGAATCTAATATTTTCTGTGGTGGAATGCCTTCTTTTAACTTACCTGAAAATATTGCATTTATATGATAATGTTGTATAATAATGTCTGTTTTATATTGAATTTCACAATCAAGTTCATAAAGAAACTTACCTGCAATCACTTCTCGCAAATCTTTTGTTAACGGCAAATGTTCTAGATCTACTGTGTGTCCCACGTGTGTTTGGAAATATAAAATCTTAATAATGCCATTACTGGTAACTTCAATAGTAGATGGACAGTGCCCCTCTATTTTGCAGGTACCTTGTGATTTTATAGCTCTTACACCTTTACTTTTAGAATTATAAAATCCAGATCAATTACAAAGGAAGTAACTCTTTTTCCCACCTTCTTTAAGAGTTATTGTACTTCTCAAAAAGTAAGAAATTTTTTCCCTTCGTTCTTCCTCAATTTTCCATTGTAAGAAATCTAAATTTGAAGGGTAAACATTAGCCTACATACAATATAAAAGCCCATTATAATTGTGAACTAGTTAATCTTTAAAACAAAATTACTAATTTAAAACTAACCAAAATCTTATTTTGGCACTGATTGTAAATAGATACTGGTCACTTTAGCAGAATTTTTTTTCTCTTCAAGAAGAGGGACCTGTGTCTAATTGCTCTCAAAACTGATAGTTTTATTTAAAATCTACACTGAAATAAAGTTGCCTAATTTTAAGTCAGGGGCGTAGCTAGAGGAGGGCATCTGTCCCCGGGCGCAGATTCGAAGGGGCACCAAACTGATGTTACGACATTTTAGAATTAAATGTTTTCCATCCATGGCAAGCAGTAGAGGGTGCGAAACCTTCAGTTGTCCCTGGGCGCTGAAAACCCTAGCTACGACTCTATTTTAAGTTGTACATTGGCATATTTTTCTTCCTATTTGACAGTTACTAGTACTCATGTTCCAGCTAAACTAGACTTAAAACATATTCCCCAAAGTTGTATAATAATGCAAGAAATTTATTCTTAAGAGACAAATTGTCATCAGACATTTTCCATAGCATGAGTGTCATCTGGCCTATGTCTAAAGTAAAAAAACATTGTAGCCTGTTTCTTGATAACTGATACAATGTGTATAGGTTATTAAAATTTTAAGACATTGAATAAATTTCTTTAAGTAGTTTTAAAATAACATATAATAAATTTTAAGCCTCATTTACATATAATAAAATAAGTGTCTATCATTATGATACTAAACTTACGATTGAAGGTTGCCACTTTAATAAAGATTTTAACAATTTTTTTATTAGGTCCACATTATTTTTGATATCTTCATCATACATATGCATTAAGAGATCCGTTTGTGTAATAACAGGATAGTCTTTTTTTTTTAATGAAGCACTGAATTACATGTATAAATAATTATGTAGCAGTACATCTCTATATATGTTTTTATTATTTAGAAAATGTTTACTTCATATTTCAAATAGTTGAGGAAGAGAAATATTACTTAATCTTAATATTATTAATAATAATTATTATTTGAAATATTTTTACTAAAGAATAATGGGGGTTTATCAGGCTAACAGAAAAAAGCAAGATGCTAAGGAAATTATTCTGTTATCAATTATACTCACAAAAATAGATGTATTTTATTCCCCAACTTGATGAATGAATTTGCAAAAATAGTAATTTGTACTCAGTTTGGGGTAATTCAAATTAAAAACGTTTATCGCAGAAAATGCAAATTTCTAATATCTTACCTTCATATGTATTAAATGTCATTTCAACGGAGTTAAGAGTGTATCCATGTTGATCTCTTGCGTGATTTCTTAACTCTTCAAACGTTCTACATGAAAAATTGCAGGCATTAATAGGACATTTCAAATTTCCTTCAGCCACAACAGGTACTTTATGTACTTCCCGAATGTGTTCATATAAAACCTTTTTCTTTTTGTACTTTTTGCAGCAGTACATACATTCAAATACTTCTATCTTTTCATATTCCATTGTTATAACAAAAAGTTATGTACTACAATAGAAAATAAAAAACTTATTTTGTCATCAGAAATATTAAAAAAATGAATAAAAACTGTAGCATATATTAAAATATTTAATGTTTGACACAAAAAAAAAATGGTAGCATATGATATTAAAATATTTAATGTTTGACACAAAAAAATGGTAGCATATGATATTAAAATATTTAATGTTTGACACAAAAAATGGTATAAAATATTTAATGTTTGACTGAAACTAACACGGTTTGCTATTCTGAAACATTTTTCATTTTCCTTTGTTCAACAAAGGAAATTTCAGCTAAATTTATCTGTTCTCAAAAGACAATATATGAAAAATAAATAGATTACAAAAAGTTTGTCTCAAAAATAAATACTTTACAATAATTTGTAATCACGTGTTTAATTACAAGCAAACAATATCTAAATTACCAATTAAAATATTTTATCAAAAAATTCTTTTAGCTCGCCAAAAAATATCACTGCAGAGCTCAGAAAACAAGCAACCGAAAATGGCAGGTAATCCTGTGGGGTAAATCTAAAACACCCCGCTTTTGACGTCACATGTGACGTGTACCGTTGACCAATCAAATTTTCCTGCCGAGTTGAAATTTAGTCGCTCCCAGTTTTGACTGCGAAAATTCTTTGCAAGAATGGCGAGTGTTAGGTATAGATTGTTAGAAAAACTCGTGCGATCTTTGCTCGTTAACGTGCACTAAAATAAAGAACAGTTTGTAGATTAATAAAGAAATTTGAGGACACCAGCTTGACAGTGGATATTAAAACACAGTGTTCTCATCAGCTGGAAGCATCGTTATTTTGCATTACAGTGATATAAAAAATTCTAAATTTAAAGAAAAACAACAAAAAACTGCCATTAGCTAGCTCGATAGGCAGATTTGTGAAAGAGCGATTCCGAATTTCATCAAGATAATGTTGGTGCTGCAGATTAAGTCGTAGAGTGTATTTGCCATACATTATTTTGCATTCTTGAATCGGATCATTCACCTGTATGGTAAGTATGTTAATTTTTTTTCGCCCATTTTCTGAAAGTATTTTGTTGAACATATTAAATCCGGCGCCTTTATTGGTGCCCCGTCTTTATACAGCAAACATAATTTGATTCTGTGCCATACAGTTATATTTTAAATTTACATTTGGCATGTACATTTTCAGCAACGATTGAAAATTACAATGATTTTCCACATTACGCCCTTAAAGCTAAGTACGGGCTCTCGTGATTAGCGGTTGTGGTGTGACTTACCTCACTCGTTTGGGAATAACATCAGAACAAGTCAGCGAGTTTTATCATGGCTAGGAGTAATGGATTACATCTGTCGTTTGAACGCATGTGCCTTTGGCATCCTTCAAGTGATAGTATGACAATCTGCAGCAGTAAATGCAGATTTACAATTAATGGTCCACACACAATGTAATTCACTTGTCCACATAGAGTAAGCTTGTGGACGAGTACTTTAACAATGAGGGTACTGCTCGTACTCTGTATAAAACATATCCTCACCTTGTTCTAAAATCTTTGGAATGGTTTCAGAACAGCCGTCTCTGCTTATCAGTCTTCTTCAACCAATCTCTAAACTTCCTTTTTACAAGGTTGGTAGTTACTAGCCTCTGCTGCGCCGGATAACCTGACTAAAGAAACGAACGTCAATGCAAAGCTTGTGACACTCTCTGCAAAGTCACATACCATATTAAAACTTATTTTTTTTGTTTGCATTACAGTTTTTCCCTGAATATACTAAGTAAGAAATAAGCACTTATATTCTTAAAAATGTATCTAAATATAAGATTATTTTATTAGTCCAAAGGGGCTTTGTCCCTGAAGGACTATTGTTTTCGTTTTGCGATTTTGCGTCGATTAACCAGAAACGGCGAATCACTTTTCAAACTGTTGCCACAAAGTATTATCGCCCTGTGTTATATTTAAAGAAATTAAATAAT
The DNA here is from genome assembly GCF_044657685.1 of Stegodyphus dumicola. Lineage (NCBI taxonomy): Eukaryota > Metazoa > Arthropoda > Arachnida > Araneae > Eresidae > Stegodyphus > Stegodyphus dumicola. The sequence continues at coordinate 2,298,264 of NC_140768.1, forward strand.
GAAAAATCTGCATAAAAGTATGTATATTTCTCGCATTGTGATAAAACAACGGTACCTAGAGCCATCAAATTTTGAATGATGTAATCCTACGAATATGGGCATGTGGAAGACCAAATTTGGAATTTGTTTTATTATAGATTTCCTATTTTGTGTAAAAATTTAACGAATTTTTTATTAAAAAACTCAAGGATTTCAAAGCGAACAATGGTAATGTTGTACAGAAAAAACATTTTTATCTCCACCGCGCGAGTTTCTGTATCGAAAATTTTAAAGATATTCTCATTTTAAAACTATTTTGGAATATTGCTGTGGAACTGAGTTTTATGGTTTAAGTCCGAAGAACGTGATATTTAATAAATAAATGTGACACACAAAATGTTAAAAAGACGCCCCTTTGGACGTAATTTAAAATCTGAAACATTTCAGATTTTTTTAATATTTTTTTTTGTTACTCTAATGATTAAATAAATCAGTAGACTACCGTCTAAAAAGTTTAACTTACTCAACACAAAACATTTCGCGGTTATCTTGAATTTAATGTTGTTTGCTTCTACGGCATTTCTCTTTATATATCACATGCCTTCGTAGTGTGAGTGGAAAGCACGTCCGGCTGGCAATCGGAAGATCCGGATTGTGAGTCCCGGAAAAGGCATTGCACATTTATCATGTTTTATGTCCGGAAACTAACCTAATTCCAAATTTGGGCTTGCAGGTGCCCATATTCGGGTGGAGGATTACGTTATTCAAAATTGGATGGCTCTAGGTACCGTTCTTTTTTCACAATGCGAGAAACATACATGCAGATTCTTCAATATTTAATTTTTTTTAAATATAATACGGAGCGATAATATTTGGTGGCAACAATTTGAAAAGTGAAACGTCGCAAAACGAAATTGGTAACCCTTCTGGGCTAACGCCCTTTGGGCTAAAAAGCGTTTGAAAATCTAGAGTCTAAAACTGGTATCGATTGGCAGAGCATGATTATCTTTCTTTTAAATTACTGCAAATAATGAATAAAACTATTTTCCTTAATTGGAAACAGTATTGTTTAAAAATATGTAAAATCAGAAATAATAGCTGTATTACCCCTTGCAACAGTATGACTGGGAACTAAAGGGAGCATCCTGTCAGAATTGAATATACAGCTGAAATCAAACCTCTTCTTCTTATCGCTTTCATATGTGCCGTCAAAAGTTCAAGGGTTAACAAAAGCACGGAATGTGGAATGCTAGATGCGTCGTGGATCAGAGTTCAGTTGCACAGAATTTATGAAGCGTTGTGTAAAATTACGCGTAATAATCGAGCGCGTCACGCGTTTTTTTTTTTTATGTCCAAAAATGGAAGTCGCAGATCTACAATATTTGCGTTTTAAATAATCGTATGACAGACTTCGCTTGCGAAGATTTACAAGAAAGATAATCATATAGTTCTGGTATATCGAGCTTATATCACAGATTCAAAAAACTTTTTTTTTTTTTTTTCATTTATTCATTTTGCAAGTAAAGGTTAAATTTTTATATCTCAAAATTTAGAGGTTTTTAGAAATTATTTTGGAATTACGTACTAGAATAAAATAAATAATAATAATAATATAAATAATAAAAAAAAAAATCTGAAAGTTTTCAGAATTTTATATTACGCCCAAAGGGGCTTTTTTTACGTTCTGTGTGTTACCTTTATTTAATAAATATCATGTTCTTCGCCCTTAAACCATAAAACTCAATTCAACAGCAATATCGCAAAAATAGTTTTGAAAGAGTTAGAATTTCCGATACACAATTTCGAAACGCTGGAGATAATTTTTTTTTTTTTTTTTTTTTTTTTTTCCCATACAGTGTTGCCATGGCTCGCTTTGAAATCGTTGAGTTTCTTAATCAAAAATTCGTTAATGTTTTAAAAAATTTGAAATAGATAATAAAACAACTTCCAAATTCTGGCTTCCAAGTGCCCATGTTCTGCTGAAAGACTACGTTATTCAAAATTGGATGGCTCTAGGTACCGTTGTTTCTTCACTATGCCAGAAACATTCATGCAGATTCTTCATTATTTAATTTCTTTAAATATAATACATGGCAATAATATTTGGTGGCAACAATTTGAAAAGTGAATCAGCGCAAAATGCCGTTTTTCACTTTCTGGGCTTTGGCTGATAATAATATAAATAAAATAAAATTAAATTAAAAGAAACCTGAAAGGTTTCAGATTTTAAATTACGTCCAAAGGGGCGTTTTTTTAATGTTTTGTGTGTTACCTTTATTTATTAAATATCATGTTTTACAGTATCAAACTAGAAAATTCAGTTCAACAGCCATATGGCAAATTAATTTTAAAATGAGCATATCTTTAAAATTTCCGATGCAGAGTCTCTCGCGCTGGAGATAAAAATGTTTTCTTTTTCGTACAGTGTTGCCATTGCTCGCTTTGAAATCATTCAGTTTGCCAAACTTAACATTACATGCTGGTCTGTCATACCGTGGCAAACAAAATTTTCATACGGACTTGTGTTCGAAAATGCGAACGGGGACCGCTAGGGGGCGATGTTCGCAGGCGTAAAGGTGGAGAAAGAATGTCGAAAGAGATGAATATGTCTTTTATTTAAGGAGCATGGTTAAATTACAGAAGATGTTCAAAATTCCTTTCATTTGCCACAATGTATGCTTTACGACGTCGACGCATGCATTCACGGACCCGTTCAAAATTGCAGGTGTGCCACGGACACGTGTCGCCGCTTCCATAGTCCTGGCGACGAGATCCATGTCGGATGTTACAGTCGTCTCGTACACCACGAACTTCATGTATGCCCACATGTAGAAATTCAGGGAAGTTAGGTCGGGGGGGATCGCGGTGTCCATGCGACTGGTCCTCCTCTGTCAGTCCAGAGATCGGGATTTGTCCTATCAAGGTATTGTCACAGAGTGCGTCATAATGTGTAGGCGCTACATCATATCGAAACCAGATGTTTCGGCGCGTAGCTACTGAAACGTCAACTATCAGATCCGGCAACACTCTTTTTGTAAAGAAGAGATAGGTTTTTCAATCGAGGCTTTGAGGAAAGGACCAATTAACATGTCACTAATAATACCAGTCCAAAGTCCTATGTTGCAACGTTGTTGACTTGGGCACGTGTAGACCCTGGGCTTTTATGTGCATGCTGTGCAGGTTCAGGACACCGTTTTCCGAAGAGGCTTCATTGGAAAACAAAATCCACGAAGGAAAGTCCGGTTGTCCGACCCGTTTGTGCATGTACCAGCGTGGGAATGCAACGTGTTGTGGATAATCGTCAAAATGTACACGCAAAACACGTTCGGTTGTTCGGAGACTTGTTTGCGGGTTCGTCTCAAATTCCAGTAGCACAGCTTCCTCTACGACAAATGTGCGTGTCTCAAACCGATGTGGCTATTTGCTTGGAAAGCTTCTGCTCACACAATCTACGATTCAGTTGTCCAAACAAAGCACGACTTGGTCAGTGTCTATTCGGAAGCACTCAAGGTACACTGCGGGGGGGAGGGGGAATGGGGCAGTTCTTTATCTCCCGCTTTACTGGGCCGATTGACGAAATTCAACTTACGTTTTTCATGTCGCGAAAGCGCGACTAAGGATATGTATTATATTTATATGTAGCATTGTTCTAATATAGGTATTTTGCATAAAATCAGACTTTTTCTGAAATAACATACCAACGTTTTTTCCATATTTAGATTATACGACTCAAATTATGCCTAGATATTAAATTTTGTAAAATTTGGTGCGAAATTTACGGAGAAACTCAAAAATTTACCAAACAACCAAAGATAGTACACGTAAAAGGCTAAGTTAATACTTCGTGATGTTTTCAATGTGCACAGGCTTTATGAAGAAATTATTAAAAATATACACCTTGCACACAAAAAAGGGTTGGGACAGGGCACACAAAAAGGGGATTGTCGAAATTTTAACTTGCGTTTTCCATGTAACGAAACGCCCACCAGCGGCCAAGCGGTAACGTCGCTGAACACAGGTAGTTCGGTCCGAGGTTCGAATCCCGCGAACGGGCTGGATGCATGAGTGTTTTCGTGGTTTTCCCCATGTGTAACGTGTATACGAGCCAGTTTCCCTTAAAACGTCCTCCACGAAGGCATCCTTCCCTTAAGGCAGATAGCCCTCGAGTGCTTTGCCGTAATCTAATAAACCGAACCAAACCATGTCTCGAAACCTTGACTTAAGTAGATTTATACATAGCATTATTCTAACATAGGCATTTTGACACAAAATCAGACTTTTTCTGAAATAACATACCAATGTTTTTCCATATTTCGATTATACGACTCAAATTTTGCCAAATTTTGTAAAAATCGCACGAGTAGTTTTTAAAAAATTAGCTCTCAAAATTTTAGCTCCTCAATGTTAATTGAATTTTGTATATATTTGTTAATATCTCTCTCTCTCTTTTTTTTTTTTTTTTTTTTAATTAAACTCATTTGATTCTTCCTTTCACATTTCGAAATTTAGGATCATTCCAAATAAAATTCGCCCAGTTTTATGATTTACTTTTAAAATTTGTATTTAAAAATTATTTTTATAAATTTTTCGAAAACATTTTGAATTATAATCTATAAAATTTTTACCATCATCTTAAAGTAGACGTGTTTCTACGCATACTTGCAGAAAATCACAGTTTTTTTTACCCAAAATTTCCGAAGATAAACGTGAATTTATATAGTGGCGCCATTTGAAATTTGGCATATTTGTTGAAAGAGATAACATCATCAAATGTGGTTTAGGCACTTTGTTATAACTGTTTGAAAGTAGATACGATGTGACTTTTTTTCGCTCCTGCAAGATGGAAGGGAAAGGAAAATAGGTTGCCATGTATTAAGAAGTTCGCCAAGTAAATTGTTCTTGGCAAAAACTGAAAAAAAAAAAAAAAAAAAAAAACGCGCCAAAATAAATTTTTGAATTTCTCCGTAAATGTCGCACCAAATTTTACAAAATTTAATATTTAGGCATAACTTGAGTCGTAGAATCGAAATATGGAAAAAAATTGGTATATTATTTCAGAAAAAGTCCGATTTTGTGTCAAAATACCTACATTAGAACAATGCTATATATAAATATAATATATATCCTATGTCGCGTTTCTAGACATGAAAAACGCAATTCTAATTTCGCCAGATATAGAACGGGAGATACAGAACTGTCTCCCCCACCCCTCAGTGTACATCTCTATCACGACTCGTCCATTTCTGCCCCCGACACCATACGCGTAATGCACATCGCAAATTCCGAGTTAGTAAACCTATTCATCCTCTTTTTGGAAATTGAAATGATCACGCTTCCACTTCCACTCTCCCATAAGTCTGCCTGCGATGATTGTCTTCTAGCAGTCGCCATTCGCATTTTGGGACCGAAGTTTCGATGTAAATCTTTGTTTACCATGACCAGCATGCTAAGTTTGGCAATGATCTTTTGAGAGGCCCTGTAGTTGCAAACATTACAGTTGCAAAGACAGTTGCTTGATTTGTAAAATTGAAATTTGTCTTGAGTTTTAGTTTATTCAACGGTTAAGATAGAGCTTTATCAGTTGGCAATATCAGATGACATTTTAATTCAAGAAGAGAAGTCACAAATTTATATAATTCGTATATTTAAAAAAAATTTGTCTATTTTTCGGGATTTTAAATGATGATAAATTCTTATTCAATGTATTAGACCAGAGATGATCAAAAACGGGCTAAAAAGTCTTTCTTGGTGCATCATGTAAGCATAGTCATTGGAAGTTGGGATCTTGCTTTTATTGTTTGCCAGGTCGAGGTGGAAAGGCGAAAGCGCTCTTAAATAGAATTTTTTTAAAATTACATTTTAAAGTAATATTTTATGCGCTTAATTTCACATTATTTACTTTAAGTAAGTCCCAGACGGAGGACACGGAATCACAACGGCCCTGCATGCGGGTCAACCGATGAAATATGCAAGACACACGTAAACTTCTATAAATACGAGCCTCCCCCTCCCCCCCCAAAAGGGCATCGATGATTAATCAAACATTTTTTGATAGTAAATTTGTGGCTTTTATAGTATACATTTAAATTTTTATTACAAATACTGTGTTGTAAAAACAATTACTTATCAATATATACTTAATGTGAGACATGAGATTTCGAATGTTCTTTTGCAATTATTTCATGCATGCTGGTTGGTAGGTCCACCCTCCTGCCAAGCCCAAGCTCGCCTTATGGCTTTTCTAAGACCGGCCACGAAGGAAAAACATATAGGACAACACAACATGAATAAACGAAGTCTGCAGCAGCAGCCATATTCGGTGCTCTTTGTTACTGGTCTATTCCAATTGCGACCAGGTTTTTATTAATGTTTTCCATGATCTCTTTTGCTATGTTTTTTGCTTCATTTCCGGTATAAACCAGGTCTTTAAAGTCCAGCTTGCTATTCCTAAGATCTTTTGTTAATTCACATTCTTCCACATAGTGCATGTTATTTCCCAGCTTTTCGCATAGTGAATTGTTTGAGTTTTCTTGAATTTTAAATCTGTTTAGGTAAGCCGAGAATCTACCGTGACCTGAAAGGATTCGACAAAGGTCTTTATCGGTTGTGGTTTAAATTTTTTTTTCGAGATTTCAATGTTTTCTAAGTAGTCCTTTGTACCGTCTGAATCTCTCTATTTTTTATTCCATTCTTTATATATATTTAGATCCATTTCCCTTATTGCTTTCCGTTTGGATCCCCGATAATCTATTCTTTCTATATTTACCTCAATAGCAGCCTCTTTTGCAAGGGCGTCCGTCCACTTTCACCCAAGAAATTTTTATTCGATGTTTTGTGGAAAGATCCCTATAGCGTTCTTTTACTTTTTGAATATCGAAACTCGGCTGGCCCGGGCTGGAGGGGCTTTCTAATGCTGATAGAAAATCGGAATAAATCTGAATTGTATGCTGCCTTGTCAAGTTTCCTTTTATCCAATTCATCGCTTTTAAGATGACGGCCAGTTCGGCTTGATAAACAGATTTAAATTCCTTTAGTTAATATTTTTTATTTTTTGTTTCACATTCATGGAAATGCACAACAAAAGCCAATACAGTTTCCACTCCAATCCCAGAGCCATTCGTATGTACGAGTATATCGATTTCTTATCCATGGGTTTTGTATCTATAACAGCTTCCGAGATCCGTTTCTTAACTGAGTGATCCGTAACAGGGATACTTGGAGATCTGTTGATTGGGTATCCTCAATGTTAACTAACTCAGATTTCAGATTTCCGTTTCTGTTATAGTAACAAGCGAAGGGCTTTCGTCAGTGACAGCTTTGCTTAAGAGTGGAGCTTGACCAGCAGATCTTTCTATCTTATCACTGCATTATAAGGTTCCAAAAGACTTGAAGCAATCCTTAATATTGTTGCGGGCTTACGGGTATGTAATAGATGCACACAGAATCGATGATAGGCTGATAACGTTTATTTTACCAAGCAAACACCTCACAGTTCTGGAACTTCCCGTAAAAATACTGAGCTGCTGATAGTATCACAGGAAGTGCAATCAGTAGTTACACTTCTAAGAATATCAAACACAACGCGAAGCAAAGCTCATCTAAAGAGCGGATCTAACGCGGAGGCATCTCAATATTCCGAACTGAACAACTCCGAAATAGTTTACCCTGGACGGCCAGAAAGCTCTAGTACTTTCCACTTTTCGAAATTACTGGAAGAAATATGAGGGACGAGTACGGTTACAGTTATATATAGGATCAATTACAGTTATTCCATTACAGTACCCAGTATAGTTATAAAGGGGCCGGACCAAAAATATCGCCAAAAGGCGACTTCTCGTCAAATTTAACGGCAAAATTCATTTGCCGGAACCATTGCCAGCTTGGCGATATCTCGCCAATTTGGCGAGGTAGCCATTTACTCGGTGTTAATTAGACTCTACCTGTATTCTTACAACTCCGACAAAGCTTTGCTTCTTTAGATTTTAGATGTTACATTAAAAAAAAAAAAAAAAAAAAAAAAACTACAATTTCACATATAATTTTATTAAAATTATTTACATAAGTATAGAATTCTAAGCAATACCGAATGTAAATTTTCGTCAGTAATTTGTGATCGGTATTTATTTTTCTTGTACTTTATGAACGAAAATATTCTTTGATGTAAATGTATATATGTAAATGCAAATAAAACTAAATCCTTTTTGATATAATCTAGAAAATTTTTGAATTTATTTGAACCACAAATAAACCGTTAATTCGCTGGAATGAAACTGGCTTTTACAGGTGGTCCGACTGCAGATCAATGAGTTCTCACTCAATCTGAACTAGTGTGTCTCGCACGTTAAAATTAAAAGGCGGGCTCATTAATGACAAATCTTTTTCAAATTATTTTGAAATCTTAAAATTCTTATTAGTATTTTTCTATACTTAACAAAAATCATCACTTTTCATGTTTTCTCGTGATTCTAATGTTGGAAAGTTTGGAATGAGGAATGTTTAAAGGAGAACGACGTTATTCAAAATTTGAACACTCTAGTACAAGAAACATATATACATTCTCCATTGTTTAATTTCTTTAAATATAATACAGGGCGATAATATTTGGTGGAAACAATCTGAAAAGTGAAACGCCGTTTATAGTGAAACACCACAAACTGCCAAAATGTAATTAATAGCCCTTTGGCCTAACAATATTTTATTTTTAATTAAGGATTTCTCCAAAACAAAATGGCCGAACTGAGTGTATCAATTCTTAAAAGTATTTGCACACTTTCATAATTGAGAATCTTTTACAAATATTATTGGAAATGAAAAAAGGAACACATTTTCGTTGAAATACATTGAGTCTCTTTTTATTATTAAAAAATAACACTAAATAATAAGAAGAATGTGAGAAATAAACGAGATTCTCGCATGAAGAACCATGTTGTCCAATTTTATTTTTCTTATTTTTATTCACATCACACCTTCCACAAAAACATATTAGACTGAAATAATCCAAGCGTAACTACCCCGAGAAAAAGGAAATAATAAGCAGAAAAATATCCATTACATTCAGAATTCTAAAGATTTGTTTTTACAAATATTTATTGCAAGGCCTGCCGGGAAAAAGAATTCAGCCGACTGCAAACGCACGCTCACATAAATTTTATTTTTAACAGTCATTGCCATTTATTGAAATAAAAGTCTGCATTTTTGATAATAATTAATGAAAAGATTGGTATGTGTTAAAATAAAAATTTTCAAACATCTGTTTCTGCTGAATTTTGACGAAGATTAGCCATCATCGTCAAAATTTCTGCGCTCTTCACGTATGACGGATTCAGAAGACGGCTATTCTCCATTAAACTTCATAAAATTTATCAAATGACTTAAATGACGAAGCGACGTAAAGTAGCTGATGGCGGCACGCTATTCTTCAATTAGATTACATCCTTTACTGCAAAATAATTTTACGCAACGTTCCTTATTTACAACATAATATTTTTCATTTTTTAACGTTATCTGTTTTCGAGAGCTGACGGACCATAAAAGTCGGTTAAAGGACAAGCAATTATCGTTTATTTCATCTCGGAACAGAACTTTGCTTGGTCCGTTGTGCCACTTGAATCCGGACCGATCAGCATGTTCCTGTTGCCTGTGTTTCGCTATCGTTGGAAAACCGTTGCTGGACTGGGAATTCCTTTTTTGCTTGCCCCCGTTCCTCTGCTCATTGGAACGCAGGTAAGAGTGGAGAGGGACTTTGCTTTTTCGATTGTCGTCATTGATTTCTCGTTGTCAAAGCAGATACTTGTTGATTTGGATCAAAAATCATAGTCTGTGCGCCTTTTGATGTGCCGGCTTGCCTTATCGCTATAGTTTCAATTTCGAAATGAATTATCTTCGTTTGGCGTTTTGTCCCGATTTGGATTGCATGTAGGTTGATTTTATCGTATTGGTTGAACGCGAGTGACAATTGTGGGCAAACAAAGTTGAAAATCTTTGCGCGAAGTCATAGAGCAAAGATTCATAATAGTCATTGTTTGCAAATCTTCGAATCAATGCGTAGAAATTTCGTGTTGAGAAATCATAAACAAACGCACTTATTTCTGGAAATCTATTCAGGGCAAGAGGAACTTTTTCAATAACTGAACTACATTGTGTTGTAAATGTGAAACATAATGCTTCGAATTTTTTCTGAAAAACTTGTGCCACTGATATTTTATAAGAAATCTTATTTATATATACATTGTAATATTAATTATTTTTTACCTTTAAATAAAGTATTTTTTTACCTTAAAATATTACTACTTAATAAATATTACTACTTATATAAATAAATAAATATTATTACTTATATAAATAAATAAATATTACTACTTACATTTTTCAAACTGTTGCCACCAAATATCGTCCAGTATTAATATGTGAAGAAATTAAATAATGAAGAATCTGCATTAATGTATATATATTTCTCGCATTGTGATAAAACAAGAGCCATCCAGTTCTGAATGGCGTAATCCTTCTTCGAATATGGGTATCTGGAAGCCCAAATTTGAAATTTTGAGTTTGTTTTATTATCGATTTCATATTTTGTAAAACTTTAACGAATTTTCGATTAACAGACTCAAAGATTTCAAAGCGAGCATTGGCAACGCTGTACAGCAAAAACATTTTTATCTCTAGCGCGTAAGACTGTGTATCGGAAATTCTAAAGATACGCTCCTTTTAAATGATTTTGCGATATTGCTCTTGAACTGAATTTTCTGGTTTTAGTGCGAAGAACATGATATTTAATAAATAAAAGTAACACACAAAATGTTAAAGAAACGCTCCTTTGGACGTAATTTAAAATTGGAAACCTTTCGGATTTTCTTTTTAATTTAATTTAATTTATTTATTTATAGAGTGTAATATTAATTATTTTTTGCCTTAAATAAAGAAAAAGACGCGAGTTTTTAAGCGCGTTTATTAAAAACTTTTACATTTTCATCGGTCTGACGTAATTTTCACGTTGAAAGTAAAATTGAAGAAATTTCGGCATCTGTTCTAGACTAAAGCACCAGATAAAGAATTAAGTTTATGTTACATATTCTTTCCGCATCCTAACTCTTTCAAAAAAATAAATAACTTTTTTTTCACATTCTTGCTCTATGGCTCTTGTTAGCGTAAAGCCCGTTAACCTGTAAGGGATCTTAAGTTTTACTAGAGTTTATTTTATTTTAAAACTTTATTGTCCTCTCTTATTTTCCACTTCCGGCCAGAATAAATTCGTAAATATGTTTATGCAAATTCTACTTGCTAACGCAGGTATGTGCCTACCCTAAATTCGTCGTTTTGGTGAAAATTTTCGAAAATTTTTTTATTTATTTATTTTATAGGCCATATATTTAGGTTTCCAAAAATGCTTTATTTTTGTGTTTACGATAAATAGAAGCAAAGTTATAGTATAAAAAGTAAACCGGAAGGGAATTTTTGGATGCCGGAAGTTGGCATTTAAATAGTCGTAAAAATGTAAGCAATAAGTTTAAACAACTATTTTCTAATTATTAAACAATATAAAAGCTGTAAAAACAACACATCTTTCACTGTGTGACACTTTGCTGATAAAATGCCTACATGGGAAGACTCAAAACAATAATGAGTATTTTAATAACCTTTTGAGGTATATTTTACCTAAAGAAACTTTTGTCCAAGTGAAAACATTGCTTTTAGGTGCAGATATTGCTGTATTATTATTTAATTCAAGATATTTAGGACTTTTACCTATTTTCAGGTATATAGAAATAGAAATTAATACGCTTGAAAGCTACATGGGAATAGAAAAACAGCGAATTCAGAAATAGAAACGCCAATCTCTACAAGCAGCAAACTTAACCAGTAAAATGCTAAAAGAAAGTCAAAATTAGTTAAGAATGAAATAAAAGAGGGCCTAACATACAAATAAGGCGAGTTTTAAAGGTCTAAAGTGACTACAAAAGTTTTTGTGCTGTATTAAAATCTTTAAATTCATTTTCTGAGAAATTCTGTTTTTCGTTACTTTTGATTGCGATTACATTAATTTCTCAAAGTGTATTTAGAATATTGAAATGAAATTTTGCCAAAATGTTTTATTCATATTTATCTGAGTTCTGTAGCAAAATCTGACCTCTTTGTATTTATTTATTGATTTTATTGACAGTATTTGAAAGAAAAGAGGATATTTTTGTTGAAATTTTGAGTTTTTGCACCAAGTTTTGAATATTTCAAAAAAATTTATAAGTACTGCAGATCTTTTGCTACAGAATACAGGTAAGTATGTTAAGTATATACTGTGTAAAGATTAATGAAGTATATTCATTAGAATTTATTTTAGGAGATCTGGCGTAAATGAAAATTTTCACTAAAATTTTACTAAATATTGCTTATATTTGAAAAAATTCCATTTAAATTCATAGTTTTATATCCCATCTTACTCAAAAACCTGTGTGTTTAATTAAAATTTTATGTATTTAAGAAAAAGGGCTCCGTATGCAGGCACATACCTTAAGTATTGAAGCTGTAGCTTTTGGCCAAGAACAGAATTTAGATGGAGAGAAAGTGAGCCTCCTTGCCACTGTGTTCCACGCGAGCTTTCAATCAGTTGCTGTCCGCCTTTAAGGTCAAAGGTTTAGTCCTCTCGATATTTATTTAAAACGTATTGTAGTTTTCCTCAGTTTGTGTACTACGAGGGTAAGTTGAAAAATAAGTTTTCCCTGTCGACTGTGGTCAGAGTTGTGTATGAAAGTCAAAAAATAGAATGAGACATTAAAGATATGACATACCTTTATTTTATGATTCTCTTACGAGTACGTTGAGACATTTGTCATATCTCTTGATAGGCTTCAAAAAGCTCTCCAGGAAAAAATCAGGGCTTTGCATATAAAAGAAGCGTTGAACGGCTTGTTTCACTTCAGTATTGCAAGTAGAGCAAGTGGAGGACATACCGAGAGCTGGACGGACGCGCACGACCACTACAGATGCAAATGTCAGAAAGGTGGATGACATGATTAGAGCGAACCGGCGTATCACCATCGATGAAGTAGCGGAAGAACTTGGAATCTCTCATGAGCGAGCTCAAAACATCATACACGACATTCTTCGATACAGAAAAGTGTCAGCACGATGGGTGCCCCGACAATTGACCTCGACACACAAGAAACAACGCATGGGGGTCAGCCTGGAACATCTCGTGCGTTACCATGAAGATGGCAATGAGTTTCTGTTTCGGATTGTGACATGGGATGAAACGTGGGTCCACCATTTCACGCCAGAATCGAAGGCCGCATCTATGGAGTGGAAACATCCGTCATCACCTGTCCGAAAGAAGTTCAAGACAACTCCCTCTGCAGGTAAAGTGTTCCTCACAGTTTTCTGGGACGCCCAAGGAGTTTTGTTGCTGGACTTTTTGGAGGTTGGAACCATCAATGCTACGCGCTACTGTGACACCCTGTCGAAATTGAAAGAGGCGATTCGGAAAAAGCGGCCTGGCCTTCTCACATCTGGCGTTATGCTGTTGGATGACAATGCCAGACCACATTCGGCGACCGCAACGCAAAAGCATATTGCAACTCTTGGTTGGGAGCGCCTACACCATCCGCCATACAGTCCTGATCTCGCACCAAGCGACTTCCATCTGTTTCCGGCTTTGAAGAAAAATCTCGGGGATGGCGCTTTGGAAGCAATACTGAAGTGAAACAAGCCGTTCAACGCTTCTTCCATATGCAAAGCCCTGATTTTTTCCTGGAGGGCTTTTTGAAGTTTATCAAGCGATATGACAAATGTCTCAATGTACTTGGTACCTATGTGGAAAAATAAAGGTATGTCATATCTTTAATGTCTCATTCTATTTTTTGACTTTCATACACAACTCTGACCACAGTCGACAGGGGAAACTTATTTTTCAACTTACCTACGTACATGAGTAATAAACTAAAAGGCCAACCTTAGTGTTAGTCATCTGTGTAAAGTTTTCAAAGTTAGCTCTTATTTAAATTTAGTTATTTAGTAGTTCCTATATTTTGACGTTCAGACCACAAGCGGTTGGTCTTTGTATCCCGAAGCCATCTATGAACTTTCATTAAGAATGAAATTATTCTCAGAACAACTGCAGAATTCGAATCAGGACAGTCAAACTGCAGATAATGCAATTGGGTCTCTATCATCCTCTTCCAGTGATGAATTAGATTTTTGAGAAATATTTTTTGGATAATATAGGAAAGGCTAAGGCAAAGAAAGCGAATGAAAATAAAGAACCAAGAGCCTTTAGATATAAAATTAATAAAATACAAGCAAGATTTCTACATGGCCTTTGAAGAAATAGGATTGTGCTTGCAAGACCCCTCTTTTAGAACTTATATAAAAATCTAGCCTGAAAAGTTAAAAGAAGTAGCCCTAACAGTGATGGCTCTTCCTCCTACTCAAGTTAGTGTGGAAAGATTCTTCTCAGCTCTGAAGTTTATCAAATCGTATCTATGGCCCTCCAACAAAGATCTTGCCGAAGTTATACTTTTTCTTAGAAGTAACTAATGTAACTAATGCTAGTTTTTCCATTTCATAATAGATATTAATTAATGTAAATAATTTGCTATGCCATCAATTTTTTCCCTTATAGCATCTATTACTTCTTTTATATTAAAAAAATAAGCTGTAACCCATATATATATATGGTTACAGATATATATGAGGCAGTGAGATACATCCGCTGACCTCATAGATCACGTGACTTATGTATACCTTCCGTAAACAGACAATGCAGATGACCTCAGAGATGCCAGTTTTTCCATTTCATAATAAATATTAATTAATGTAAATAATTTGCTATGCCATCAATTTTTTTCCCTTGTAGCATCTATTACTTCTTTTATATTAAAAAAATAAGCTGTAACCCATGTATATATGTTTACAGATATATATATATATATATGAGGTATTGAGATACATTCCGCTGACCTCATAGATCACGTGACTTATGTATACCTTTTGTAAACAGACAATGCAGATGACTTCAGAGATCACGTGACGTATTCACAGCTAATGCAAACAAGCAAGGTCATTCTTCCTCTTCTTCTCTTGCGGAATGTATCTCGTTGGAGTCGGTCATTTTCCCTACCGACTCCACAGCCCTGCATCCACCACCCTTTTAGTTCGAGGGCCACTGTAGAGACATTAGGAATTTTTGGTAGCAGGAGAGATGATGAAAAATGAGCAATACCCTGTCCTGGAATCGAGCCACGGACCTGTCGAATACGCGCCGAGCGTGCAGACCACTACATCACGAAGGCACGCTAAGAAGGCGGGAAAATTACCTTATGCAGTCAACATCAACAAATAAGTAAACAGCTGAAATGAGATGATTTTCTCCGGCCTTTAAAGCTTTTTAATCGTGCACAAGAACATTCTGGTATTTTCTCAAGGTTTCTGGAAAGCAAAAGAGTACAATTACGAGATATCTATTTATTAAATGTTAAATGCGCGTGCTCTTGTATTTTAACTTTTTCGGCTAGCTTTCTGTTAAAACTCGTCACGCGCTGCATTGCACGGGGAAATAAAACAATTTAAATTTTTATTCCACTAAAAATAGCAAATTAAATACAAAATCCGTAACAATATGTTAATTTCTCACTCGTAATTACGAAAGCGAGTGATTCTGACATTTTAGGCCCACAAATAAATGAGAAATGCTGTTTTAACATAGCAGTATAATATATTGTTTTAAAGGGTGATTAAAATAAAAATAATTCTCTTAAAAATTTTTATTTTTAGTAATAATTTCAATAAAAAAATTCTGAAAACTTTCAGATTTTAACGATCGCGCGAATGGGTTTGTTAAGTTTTTTTTTGTGCTCTCTCTGAGATCGCAGCCTACCAGTCTGCTGTTACACTTGTTGAGGCATTCGAAGTAGGAGACGTGAAAAATGAAAGCCTGGAATCGAATCACGGACTTCTCAAATACGCGCCGAGCGTGCAGACCACTACATCACGAAGGCACGCTAAGAAGGCGGGAGAAATGCATTATACACTCACTTCAACTAACCTTTTTTTAGTCCAAAGGGATTTGAATCCCGAAGGACTATTAGTTTCGTTTTGGCATTTTGCGTCGGACGGATAAATGTCGGTTCACTTTTCAAACTGTTGCCACAAAATGTTAGAGTCCTTCATTATATTTGAAGAAATTAAATAATGAAAAATCTGCGTAAATGTATGTATATTTCTCGTATTGTGATAAAACAACGGTACATAGAGTCATCGAATTTTGAATAACGTAATCCTCCAACGAATATGAGCATGTGGAAGACCCAATTTGAAATTTGAAATTTGTTTTATGATCGATTTCCTATTTTTTAAAACTTTGACGAATTTTTGATTAACAAACTCAAGGATTTCAAAGCGAGCAATGGCAACGTTGTGCAGAAAAAACATTTTTATCTCCAGCGCGTGAGTCTCTGTATCGGAAATTCTAAAGATAGGCTCGTTTTAAAACTATTTTGCGATATTGCTGTTGCACTGGATCTTATGGTTTAAGTGCGAGGAACATGATATTTAATAAAGAAAGGTAACACACAAAATGTTAAAAAACGCCCCTTTGGATGTAATTTAAAATCTGAAACATTTCAGATTTTTTATTTATTTATTTTTTTTTTTTATTTTTATTTATTTTTTTTTTTATTTATTTTTTTTTTTTTTTCCGTCTTTTAAGCTTTGTTATTAAGCATCATTTTCTTAGGACTTACGCCGTATACAGTTCAACAACAAAATTACAAAAATTTTACAACAGTATACTTTAGAATTCCCGATGCAGTGTTAAGTGTTGGTATACGTTTTTCTGTTTTTATCTTAGTTTTTTTTTTAATTAGTTAATTTAATTCATCATGTCACAAACTTTTTACGAAACACTTTTTTCGTATTTTTATTATTAACATTTTGTGTGTTTACTTTATTTATTAAATATCTCGTTTTTGGTGCTTACGTCACATAATGTTCGTTTCGATAGGAAGATTAGAAAATATTTAAAAACAGTAAATTTAGCAAATTAAAATTAATTTTAAAAAGATCTTTTTTTCTTTACATTAATTTTAATTTGCTAAATTGGTGAATTTATTTTCATGGTTTGGTTTTACACTTGATTTACTTATGCTATCTGAATTTAAATGATATTGTAGATTAGTTCGAAAATTAAATCTTTTATATGTTTGCACATTTTTTAATTATTTTAAATTTGCTTTTTTAAGTATATACATGTTTGTTAAAATTTAAATTTGTTTAAATTTAAATTTCATTCCTTGCAGCAATGGCGCAAAGAATTAATTAAATTTGTATTTAAATTAAATTCATTCTTATGAAACAATATTAAATATATATATATATAGATGTGAAACAGATATGTGAAAGGAAAAAATTTATGCATATTTATTTCAGTTATTAAAATATTATTTATGCATATTTCAGTTTTTATTCCTCTACACATATGTGAAAGGAAAAGATTTTAAGCATATTTATTTCAGTTTTTAAAAATGTGTAATTTTTTAGATTTTCTTTATTTCCCATTAATCTTCTAATTTTTAAATAATATAAGAATACTCAGTCGAATACCTAAATGCGTGAAACTACTCCACAAACGATATGTAATCTTTTTGTTTCTACAACTTTATGTAGACTGGAATGGCAACAGTAAAAAATAATATGTTTTAGAATAAGAATGGTTGTTTTAGAAGACCGATGTCTTAAAAAGTCATAAATAATTTTCGTTAAAATATATTAGTGAAAGTTATTTAAAAAAATGATAATAATGTTTATGATGTAGCTACCGCTACATTATTTGGTTTCTGATCTGGAGTCAGAAGAATAAAGACTATAATAGTTGAAGTATACTATAACTATAGCGTATTTCCGACGCTGACTTCTGTAAAATACAGTAGGGAAAGTTATTCTTTAAAAAAATAACATTTATAATTATTTTATTTATATTTCGCAGATATTTATTTATATTTTGCAGTTTATGATGTAGCAAGCGCTATATAACCATTTTCGGATGGTCGGGAAGAAAAACTATTTAATTTAGAAATCCAGACAGTCGTTGAGATGCTTACGGTTAAGGCGGTTCTAAAATGACAGAATATTAATTCGAATGTCATAACTGCCGTTAACTGCTCTTTCATATTTCAACTTTCATTTTCCCTTGCATGACAATGAATGTGAAAGATTATTTATTTCCTCATTGCAATCATTGTTTGAAATGTATATTTCCAGGATATCTTTCAATTGTATTTGACGTAAACTCATTTCTCCGTCTTTGTTTTTCATTTGGATTAGCAATTGTTTTATTCTCAGTTATTCCGATATTCAAATAGCGCCAAAATCGAAAGAGTAGTTTCGATTTGAAATAATATTAATAAATTCAACTACTCTCCGTTTATTCAAAGCAAACTGTAAACACATAATGATAAAATATTCATACGGTAAACATTTAGTAATAATCCGATGACAAAGTTAAGTTTTAAAAATGTTCTACCTAATATTAAAACGGATATTAATTTTACAAACATTCAAACAACAGAAATCAGCGTTATATTTGCAAATTTTCAATGGACTAGTTTTGGTGGTTTTACCGAACCATCATCCTCAGCAAACAGGACCATTTTCTTTTTGGCAGCTGAGGATGATGGTTCGGTAAAATCATTGAACGAAACTGAAAATTTGCAAATATAACGCTGACTTTGTTGTTTCACTTCTAAATGAATATTTGTTCGGCGGATTTATCAGAAGTCCGCTGTTCATATATATATATATATATATATATATATATATATATATATATATATATATAATAATTTATTTCCTAAACAGTATTGATTAATAGATTATATTATCTCCTAAGTTAAATGAAAGTAGAATTATTTTAAAAGAGTGAATCCATACTGGTAAGTTATATTTTCAAAGATGTTTTGAAGTAATTTGAAAGCAAAATGTTAATAATGTTTTAACGGGGACTGGAGTTAAATCATCATGAAGAATAAAATTTCAATTGTAAAAGGAAAAATTAAAAACATGTAATCATTGTCATTGATCGGAAATTAGTTGACTTTTCAAGGGGAACAAACCGACTCCCGTTCAATGAACAATAATTGATAAAAATATGTAAATACGAAAGTGTTTCGTCTTTACTCGAGTTATAAGTTAAAGCCAAACCGGCAATTCTAGTCAGGCCAAAAATTTCCGCGAATAGAAGGGATTATGAACCAATGCTGATACTCAAAGAACTTATTCTTATGAAGCATTTTAGTCAATTCAATAAGGAGTAAAAAGCAATTACTATAGAGAAATCCTAATTAACTCGAGTAACCGTCCCCGACACTTTCATGTTTATGTATTTGAGTTCTATATTATTTGTAAAAATTAAACATTAGAAATTGTCATTATGAAATCGAATTCAAAGTAAAGTTGGAATAAACATAGAAGATTACAAAATAAGATAAATAATGCAAACTTTGTAAAAACAAATCAAAGACAATATAAAAATAATATAAAAATAATATAAAAAAATAATATATAATAAGAACAGTGAATGTATATGAAGATATAAAGGCCAGAAAAGGTATTAAGTAACTCACATTCTTTCTAGTGGGGGAGTTGGCAAAGTGTTCTCTTCGTGTCTGACTCATAAATGTAGGGTGTCCGAAAATTCTTAGCGGCAGTGGGGGCTTTGAATAATATCAGTCGGTAAGACTTGGGTGAAGTAATTTATGGTAGTGGGTGGGACTTGGAATTCTTGAGGGATATATTATGTAGAGTTCTTATTTGAGTGAGACTGTCTGTTAAGATTTTTTTGAAATTACTAGTGAATGGAAATTAATTAATTTCTGGCTAATTGTCATGTCGCAATGATTAAGAATTTAAGAAAGAAAAAAGGAATTTTCACTGTCCAAGAGCTATTAGACAGACTAAAGTCATGAAATAGGCCCATATTTTTAGAACAGTATAGTAACAGTATAAGTCTGAAGACAATTAGCTTTTTACAATATATTGAGTAATTACACTATATACAAATCCTTCAACTTACAGTCATCCAACTTATACCGCCTTCTCAGGTTTAGGAACAAATTATCATATCCCTATCAGTTAAATGATTTAGAGTGAGTATTTAACGCCTGCTCTTTTAAGGCAATGGTTGATAAATTGAATGGGAATTAGATTATTTTTGAGAATTTTAATAAGGAGCAAAATTTCGCGTTGTAAATCTATTGAATTTAAATACAAATTTAATTAATTCTTTGCGCCATTGAATTTAAACAAATTTAAATTTTAACAAACATGTATATACTTAAAAAAGCAAATTTAAAATAAATAAAAAATGTGCAAACATATAAAAGATTTAATTTTCGAACTAATCTACAATATCATTTAAATTCAGATAGCATAAGTAAATCAAGTGCAAAACAAAACCATGAAAATAAATTCACCAATTTAGCAAATTAAAATTAATCTAAATTTTTTTTTAAAAAAAATGCATAAGCGAATGACTGTTGAGCAGGCAAGAGACAGACTTATCAAGGGGAAATTGCCTCCAAACCTAACTCTACAATCATTCAATTCGTGTTTCGTCATTCATGCAGGCAAGGGTAAAAGTCAAAACCAAAAGTAAATACATAGTGAAGAAGGTCCAAAAAGAAATACCAATAAAGGGTACCTTGAGAAATATATA
Organism: Stegodyphus dumicola; assembly: GCF_044657685.1. NCBI lineage: Eukaryota > Metazoa > Arthropoda > Arachnida > Araneae > Eresidae > Stegodyphus > Stegodyphus dumicola. The sequence goes on from NC_140768.1 coordinate 2,318,941, forward strand.
TATATATGGCATTAAATACTATATTTCTAGTAATATATAATACAGTCACATTAATGGCGTGTTAGGCAAACAAAATCCCTTCCAAAAGGCCAACAATGAATCTCTGCCAATTAGCATTAATCTGCACCGGCAGCCGAGGTGAGTGACCAAACTGATTTCGCATTTAGCTGTAACCGCTGTTTGGCTACTCGGCTGTTGCCACAGTAACGTAACCAGCAGGAAAAGATTACCTGATAAACAACGCTAAAATGAAATTTTGGGAAATACCCAAAAAGATCATCGCTTTGAAGTTCTTCAGACTTCCTTTCTGTGAAACAGCAAGAGATAATTCTCACAAACACTATCACATCAAAACTTGAGATTTCCTCATAAGCTAAGGAAAAGTGAAACTGCTTAAAATCGATATTTTATGCTACTAATCTGAATGTTTGTTTTTCGATATATATTTCGCTACTTAACTAATTATTAGCCTAAACCAGAAGGGTTATTTTGTTTCGTTTTGGCAATTTGCGTTGGTTCATTATAAATGTCGGTTCACTTTTCAAATTGTTGCCACAAATTACTACAGCCCTGCATTATATTTAAAGAAATTAAATAATGAAGAATTTGCATGAATGTATACACGTTTCTCGCACTGTGAAAAAAACAACGGTAAATAGAGACATCGGATTTTGAATAACGTAGTCTTCTATTCGAATACGGGCATCTGGAAGCACAAATTTGGAATTTGTTTTATTATATATTTCATATTTTGTCAAACGTTAAAGAATTTTTAATTAACAAACTCAACGATTTAAAAGCGAGCCATGGCACTGTACGGGAAAAAAAAAAAAAAAAAAAAAAAAAAAAAACATCTCCAGCGCGCGAGACTCTGTATCAGAAATTCTAAAGAAATGTTTTAAATATTTTGCGATATTGCTGCTGAATAGAATTTTATGGTTTAAGGGCGAAGAACGTAATATTTAATAACATAACGTTAAAAAACGTCCCTTTGGGCGTAATATAAAATATGAAAGGTATATATATATATATGATGTACCAGCTTTTGTTCGGAATAAATAGATTGGTGAAGAAATATAGATGTAGTTGTAGCTTAAATTATCAGACGATAAGTTTAAAAAACAGGATCCATTTATTATTGGTCAGGAGAAATAGCAGTTACAAAAATCATATTTCCGGAGTAAATAAAAAGAATTACTAATAACTTTTTGTATGAAGTTTACTGCATCGTTACATTAAACAAAAGACCCCGATATTCCTTTGCGAGTCCTTTTATGGAAATTATTTATTTCCATAAAAGGACTGGAAATTGGACTGGAAACTCCTTTATTCCTGGAAAGGCGGAGCTTCCAAGAAATGACGTCAATTTCGTCAGCCCTTCCAGTTCGCTTTAAATATCTCCAGAACATCCTATAAGTGTACGTGTAGAAAAGGCGGGAAAAACAACTTGACTACGGGGCTGTGGATTTAATTCCACGTACTTTAAAATAAGAGACCGTCGCCATTAAAAATGAAAAGAACATACAGTTAGAATTTTAAGTGTATTCTTGACTATGGAATTTTATTATTACAAAATATATATATATATCCTTTTTCCTGTTGCTCTTCCATACACTTCTAATTTTGGAAACTAATCTCCGAATACTCATGGGAAATGACTGCATTTATATAAACTGTATTCACCAGAAATTCTCAAATATTAAAACTCACAGTTATTTACGTTTATAATGCGTATTATCTAAAGCAGCATTCTCAACCGGTGGTACCCGAGAGAAAAATAGATGATACGGAAAGAAACAAATTATTTTTAACTATTAAATTCAAAAATTAAATACCCCAACATCCTGTTTAAATTTTTTCTCTAACACTTGTAACAGTCGGTATATTAACATCTCGAACGAGTGTTATTCTTTTTCACTTAGCAATTTATGTTTCTTACAAAAAAGGGCGGAAATTGTTCTCAGACTTTGAAACCTCTCATTTATCTTCCATATTATAAAAACTCTTTCCTCATCAGAGTAATAATGTGAATCATTTAAAAAGGCATTTTATCTGTTCTACTTAAGTATTTTGCAACAGCTTTTGTTTTCTACGATGCGTGTAATAAATAAAATAGGTTTATAACACCCTACAGTTAGAGAGATTACAAAATTTATAATTCCAGTACTCTATCGTCTTCCAAAATAAACGGAAATGTTAATGATGAAATTTTGCTGTGACATAGAAGTGGATCATCGTTTTATCTATTTTTTAAAACTTTATTCAAACAGCAGTCTTCTTCTCAAACTCTAATGACCTTTTTAATGTTTTGATATTTTCGTATTTATATTACTTTACTTCTAAGAAAGAAATACACAAATATGCACCGAGGAAAATGAAATTTCCGAAGTTGATTTTTATTCTCTTCTTGAGTGCAGCTGAATTTTAAATTAGGTTAGATTAATTAAATGTGGCAAAATCTCATGATGGCTATTTCCGTAAGGACAGCAATAGCCTTTCGTGGAGGACTTTCTGAGGGAAACTGCTATTACACGTTGCTTATGTGAGAGACCACGGGAACCAACTATACAACCAACCCATTCGCCTGAGACCAAATCCGGGTCGAAAATTTAGTATTCCGCTGCAATTTAGCTTTATTAGGGCTACAATTTAACTTTATTAAATAGTTAAAGAATAATTAAAGGGTTATTTTCATCATTTATCAACAATAAGTATCAATTTTCAGCTTTTTAATTGTAAAATATCCAACGTGTTGTTAAACTGCAGTCTGAAGATTTAAGAATCTGGATATTTTACATTAACGTTAGAAACATTTTAGAATTTTTGGAAGAATATTACGTTCGTTATTTTATGTTACTGTACTATGTATACTGCGAAAAAATAAGGGGGGGGACAGTTCTATATCTCCCGTTCTACTATTCCGATTGACGAAATTCAACTTGCGTTTTTCATGTCTTCAAAGCGCGACTTAGGATATGTATTAGATTTACACATAGCGTTGTTCTAATATAGGTATTTTGACGCAAAATCGGTCTTTTTCTGAAATAGCGTATCAATATTTTTTTCCATACATCCATTCTACGACTCAAATTACACCTAACTATCAAGTTTTGTAAAAATCGCAGAGTAGTTTTTGAAAACTTAGCTCTCAAAATTTTAGCTTCTCCATGTTAATTGAGTTAATTGGTATATTTTTATTAATATCTCTTTTTACTTCCTTGAACGAAGTAAAAAGGAACTATTGTAATCGCGAAAAGTTTCAGGCAGCATATTTCAACGAAAATATCCATTTTGACCGCTTTCGAATGCAATTTAACGATGTTTTTGCGTGATGTCTGTACGTAAGGACAGAATAAAAGATTCTTTTCTCCCAAAAAATTATAAAACTGCTTTAAAATTAATTTTGAAGAGAATTTTTCGTGGTGTCTGTACGAACGTATGTACGTACGTATCTCTCATAACTCAAAAACGAGTAGCCTCAGAACGTTGAAATTTTGTATATACGACTGCTATAACATGTAGATATGCAACTCGTATTTTGGTTGTAATCGGCCGCACCAAACGTATGTAAATATATTTATATATATATATCCACTCTGTTACCCGGCTCAGTCATCTCAGTTTCTTTACTCTTATATGTTTGTAAATTGTACATTTTTTGCTTTAAAAATGATTGAATTATGTTGTTTCTATCTTCCGGTTAAGGTTTTTATGCCTTTAGTAAATCTGTATGCAATATTTTTAGAATTATCAACAATTTTAAGGTTGTTTAAGTGCCGCTAAGCCTTTTTTTATGGCGGCCATTGAAACAGCAGAATAGTGGATTTGTTGCGAATCTAGAGAAACTTAGCTTCGCAACAACAAAGGTAACGCCTTCATTTATTATTGTCAATTAAATCATGCTTAATCCTTTCTTTAATCATGCTTAATCCTTTCTTTAATCATGCTTAATCCTTTCTGGAATTTTTTCGAGGAAATAAGTGTTTGAAATTTACTTCGTAATTTTTAAAATAGATATTTTGAGTTTTGAGTTTTTACGTATTTCTGCTTTCTCGCGAAGTGAGAACTGAATTAATTGAATGAGAAACACTCAATCGTCTGTGAAAAACTGTTTCTTTTTTGTTTTGTTTGCTTAATTTCTTTTATACATCGTTCTAGCTTTATTATAGTATTTGAATAGAACATGTGGCAGCGATTAGCTAATTCTATTCTTTAAATGATATAAATTTTGTGCATTCTAAGTTATAATATGAACGAAATATAATACTGTTAATTGAATCTAGCGCCAGAGTGTCGCTATGTTAAACAAATACTAGAGTGAATTTTAAAGAATGCATTTATTCTCTTGTGGTTTATGCACTGTCGGCGAAGTAGATTTAATTCAATCCAATAAGTTTAAATGAAATGCAAGAAAAAATGCGTATAATTTAATATTTCGTACAAGGAAGTCATGTGTTGTACACATGAGATTTTTTTTATTAGAATTATTTAATTCTTCCTTTCACATTTCTAAATTCAGGTTCATTCCTAATAAAATTCACCCATTTTTTATGATTTATTTTCAAAATTTGTATTTTTAAATAATTTTTAACAATTTTTCCAAAACAGTTTTGAATTATAATCTACAACATTTTTACCATCATCTTAAAGTAAGCTTATTTCTATACCTGCAGAAAATTACAGTTTTTTTACTCAGAATTTCCGCAGATATACCTGAATTTATATATAAACTGAAAAAAATATGGCAAGATGAATTTGTGAATTTCTTCATAAATTTCGCACCAAATTTCACAAAATTTAATATTTAGGCATAATTTGAATCGTAGAATCGAAATTTGGAAAAAAATTGGTACGTTATTTTAAAAAAAGTCCGATTTTGTGTCAAAATACCTAATCTAGAACAATTTAAATTTAAACAAATTTAAATTCTAAACAAATACGTATAAAAGTAAAAAAGTAGAAAAGCAAATTTAAATTCTAAAAAAAGGAAAAAAGCCAAAATAATTTAAAATTATTTAAAAATATGCAAACATGTAAAAGATTTAATTCTCGAACCAATCTACAATATCATTTAAATTCAGAAGCATAAGCAAATCAAGTGCAAAATCCATCCATGAAAATAAATCTACTAATTTAACAAATTAAATTAAATTAAACCATTTTTTTAAAAAATGCATATGTGAATGATCGTAGAGTAAGCAGGAGACAGATTTATCAAGGGGAAGTTGCCTCCAAACCTAACTCTCCAATCATTCAATTCGTGTTTCGTCATTCATGCAGGCAAGGGTAAAAGTCAAAACCAAAAGTAATTCCAATAAAGTAGTACTCTTAGAAATTAACATTTAAGTATTAACTGTGAAGTTATTTAAGAATTAAAGTTCAAAAAGGAAAATACTAATTAAGTCTTTTGAGAAACAAGCAAGTAAAGTCAAGAATTAAACTTTTTCTTAAAAAATTAAATTTTTTAAAAATTAATTTTTTATAAAATAATAAAAAAATCTAGAAACCAATGTATTTTAGAAATCCTTGTCTACAGAAACTTCTCCTACACGAATATGCATATCAATAAAAAGAAACTATAAAAGAACTATACATAATCCATATAAACCAATAAGAAAAAAATAAGAAATAAAAAAGAAACAAAAAGAACCAATTCACCATTTTTAAAATAAATATATATTTAAAAATAATTTCACACCCAGACACCACATATTTTTTTTTTTTTTTTTTTTTTTTTTTTTTAAATACTCAAAGCAAGCAAACAGTAAGTTCCAATTCCAACTCACCTACTATATGAGTGTTGGGGTCTGCAAAAGTGTTGTGAAAGAGAAGTGTGTTCTTCAAATTATATAGATGGCGCTTATGTAGGCAAAGTTGAGTGTCAAGCTGCCATCCCTGTTATAGTAAAAAAAATTTTTTTATTTTTTTTTTTATTCTTATTCTAGAACAATGCTATATATAAATCTAATATATATCTGAAGTCGAAACATGAAAGTTATCTTTTGGCAAAATATAAAGTCTAATTTTAGCTTTCAGCTTTTATAAATCTGCTATTGATAAACGTATATAATATTCTAATTAATAAACGTATATAGTATTCTAACGTATATAATATTCTAATATTCTAATAATCTGCTATTGATAAACGTATATAACAAACTTAAACTTGATTTTATTTTTTAATAACACATCTCACTGATATAAATTTAAATACAAAGTTAATAAAGATAAATATTGTTTGGCGAGTACAGGTTCGTAATAGATTGAATGCACACAGGTCCAATGATACGTTTGTGGTGTTGCGCGGCCCCAACCTGCACGCAACAATAGTAGTGACTGCTATGAACTGGAAAGTACACAAACTCTTAAGAAGGGTTTAACTCCCTTTTTATTCCACTTTAGAGGTTACAGATGCGTGCACTTGACGCTCACAAACTACGCCGACCCGGCGGTAAAATAAAAATAAGAAAGTACAACTAAAAATGAATAATAACAGGTCATTACCTACGAGGCTCTCTAAACGTAACTAACCTAACCGCGTTCTAAGATACAGCTGAGATTTCAGCAAACTTTCTGAATAAAAAGTTGAAAGATTCAACTATCTGCCGAGGCAAGCACGCAGGCCGAAACGCGCGGTTCTTAAATTTCTACCTAGCAACCTTCACGCTCGTGAATCAAGAAAGCACACCTACAAACTCGTTTCCCTTCTATTTAACTCAAAATTACTTCTGCTAAAGATTAGAATACTTTGCGCGTTCTACTAAAATTTACATACTCTGGCATTGGCAATTCCAGGGAAAAGTAAGGCTTGACAGGAAAGATAGCTTAAAATAAATGTTAGTTAAAATAAATAAAAACCCTACACGTTAATAAAATTTATTTAATCAAAAGAAACACGTCAAAATTCTGGAATTTTCCTCAGAAATTCTCGTACAAGTATTCACAGCATCACAGGGTAAGATATCAGAAGTTACACTTCAAACTACTAAGGACGCTAAACACAACGCAATGCAAATCGCATCTAAAGAGAAATCTTGCTCAGATATATCTCAGTTCACGTGGAACTAACACTCACAACAACGATAACTAAGCAACTGAGATGTCGCCAAATGGTTGTCAGGTTTGGCGACTTTTGCGACAAAATAAGTCCCAAAAACCATTGTCAGCTTGGCGATATTTCGCCAAATTACCGAGCTACCTATTTACTCAATGTTAAAATGCACTTACCCCTCTTTTTTTTACTTTTCCGACATAGCTTTCTCTTAAAATTTGTTCCGCGTCACATTACACAGAAAAATAGAACAATTTCACACATCTTTGCACAAAATTCGTAACAATTTACATACAAAGATAATAAAAAAGATTTTGATATATAAATTTTTAACCCTTTAACTGTGAAGTTATTTTGATGATTTCGGTACACAAATTGTCAAATTTTTTTATTGGAAAAACCAAATGTAGCCGAAATAAACATCTCCCGATATATATTCGGGTATGACAATACGATGCACTCAAAAAAAAATTACCCCGAAAAATACTCGGGCGTGACATTTTCGAACACCAGTGCTGTGCCCGAGATAATCTCGGGCATGACAGTTAAAAGGTTAATAAATGGGAGGGATGCCTCGTGGAGGATTTTCTAAGGGAAACTGGCTCGTATACACGTTACACATGGGGAAAACTACGAAAATGGCCAAGCAGCCAGCCCGTTCGCGGGATTCGAACCTCGGACCGAACTACCAATGTTCAGCGGCTTTACCGCTCGGCCGCTGGTGGGCTCTTATTAAGGGAAACTGGTTCGTATCCACGTTCCACATGGGAAAAACCACGAAAACGCCCATGCAGCCAGCACGTTCGCCGAGACTCGAACCCCGGACCGAACTACCAGTGTTCAGTGGCTTTTACCGCTCGGCCGTTTATTAACATTGAGGAGCTAAGATTTTGAGATCTAATTTTTTAAAAACTAATCATGTGAATTTTACGAAACTTAGCGGTTTGGCATAAATTTGTCGTAGAATCGAAGTACTGGAAAAAATTGGCATGCCATTTCAGAAAGAGTCTGATTTTGTGTCAAAATACATATATTCGAATATATAAATCTAATGCATATCCTAAGTGACGCTTTCGAGACGTGAAAAACGCAAGTTAAATTTCGTCAATCGGCCGGATAGAACGGGAGATATCGAACTGTCCCCCCCCCTTTTTTCCCCTGCCGCACTGTGCTTTTATTTTTATGCATATGCCTTCAAGAATCTAAAATTAATTTAGCATAAAGATTTTTTTTCCTGTTCTATTATTTAAATACATTAGAAAGTATATTTGAATTATTGCTAGGGCTTAAGCTCACCTAGATTAGATTGTTATCTTTGAAAGGGAAGTAGAAAAACAACTCTTTCATGTCCAAAGTAGTTTATTGGCAAAGTCATTTTGAGACATGCTTGACACCAACCAGGTGTATAGACTCAACATTCTAGAGGAATGTAGTTGTTATGATTCATCAAAGCTGAAGATATGAAGCTGAAGAAAGCTGAATGTTATTTTTGTTTGAATTGAAAACAGAGTTATGTTATATAACTGTGTTTTGAATTTCAGAGTTAACCACAGACTCGGTGTTGTATCATAATTTGTTATTTATAACTGGTCAAAATTAGAAATGTAACACTTAAAACGAAAATGTAATTAGTTTTCCGATTTTTGTACAAAGTCACGTGTAATAATGACAACTTTGATTTTGTTACATTTTTGTTTATTTCAAATTTGAATGTTTTGGAAACAATACAATTATCCAATGGTATTCGTGTGTATCATGCTACGTAATAATTGTAATACGCAAGCTTATGTTTGTTAATTGTATGTCAATTATTAATATACGATTTTCGTTACGGAACCGTATATTACTATTAATAATTATTATATTATAATACGAAATCGTATATTACCATGTTATAACTGCAAATATGGCGCTCTTTTTAATGTTATAGAAAAATCTGATGTATAACCCACATGACTTCCTTGTACGGAATATTAAATTATACGCATTTTTTCCTGCATTTCTTATAAACTTATTTCTTCAAATTTCATTAGAGATATATTATCCAATTAATTCAGTTCTCACTTCGCGGTAAGGCAAAAATACACAAAAACTCTAATTTACACAAAAACTTTTATCTAGCACAAAAACTTTTATCTAACACAAAAACTTTTTATCTTAACACAAAAACTTTTATCTATATTAAAAAATTGAAAGATATAGAAAAACATAAAACGCCAAATACAGTTAAAAAAATTTTTAAAAAAATATTTTTTTTGCAATTAAAATTAGTTTCTACGTAAAAACAAGGCATTCGGCTAGCGGGCAAGAAGGCAGGTTTTTTTCGTGCACAAAACTGAAAGTTTACTTTTGGTCTCAGTCGGAAGAATGACACTGAAGGCGTAGAAACTGATTCAATTTATTGTGGACGCTGTGCTGAGGCAATATATGGGATAGTTTAATAAGTTAAATGATAATTCCAGAATGAATAAACAGAATGGATTAAGACAGTGAAGGTCCAGAAACTGACTTAATTCACTATTCCGCAAAAATTTCAAATGTAAATAAATATGGCTGCTGTGGTTAAAAATTAGGCTAATCCCTAGTTAAACAACTTTAAAACTGTTGATAATTTTACAACTACAACATGCAGGTTAACTAAAGGCATGAAAACCTTGACTGGAAGATAAGAACAACATTATTCAATCATTTTTACAGCAACGAATACACAGTTTACAAACATGTAAGAATAAAGAAATTGAGCTCACTGAGCTGAGCAACAGAGTGGATATATATATGTATATACATATTATATCTATATATTTTTGGTGCGGGCAGTTGCAACCAAAAAGGGAGGTGCACATCTACATGTTATAGCAGTCCCACATAAAAAAAATTCAACGTTCTGAGGCTACTCGTTTTTGAGTTATGCGAGATACATACATACATACTTACGCACCTACGTACAGACGCAACGAAAAAATCTCTTCTGAATCCATTTTATATCAGTTTTATAATTCGTTTGGGGAAAGAGAGTCGTTTAGTCTGATGTCACAGATTACAGATGTCACGCAAAACATCGTTAAATTGCATTTAAAAGCGGTAAAAATTGATATTTTCGTTGAAATATGGTACCTGGAATCTTTCGTGACCACAGTACTTCCTTTGCATTGTACAAGGAAGCAAAAATGATATTTTAAATTACGGCTAAAATGTTAATAAAAATGTTTTGCATATCTGTTGTAAAGATCGTGAATTACGAATAAAAGAAAAAGAGTTGTGTTTTTCCGGAATGGCAACATCAGAATGATATTCTAAAGAATTTTGGGCATATAAGTAGTATATTTTGTGAGAGAAAAGCTAATATTTTTGTGCCTTTTAAAGTTTAAATAAAACTGTTTGTATTTACAAAAATTGTTTTGTTTATTCCGTGTTTTCATTTCAAGAATCGTTATTAACTGAAATTTAATAAATTGCGGAAAGAAATGTATCTCAGCATGGAATGTAGAATGGAGTAATTAAATGGAAAGGCTTTCTTAGCGAGAAATTAGAACATGATATTCCTATAAATTCTAGTATTCAAATGGAATATGAAAGATCTTTATGTTCTCTTTTAATTAGTTTATTTCTGTAATTTTTCTATTACAATGAAGATGAGAAAGTCTTGAATGACATTAAAGCATTAATGTTTTTCCCTGGTACGGTGGTAGGCAGTGCGGACTTCAATATCGCTAAGACTGGCAGAAAAGACATGAATGCTTCCAGGATGTAGTTTGTCCTTTTTTTTTTTTTTTTTTTTTTTTTTTTCCGCGATGAACAGGTTAACTTTTTAAAGTTCTGGCGTTTGCAAAGAAGAGCCGAAATAAAACAGCAATCAGCAGATTACTAATTTGTGAAAAATAATAATAATAACAATAAAATACCATCCAATGAAATTCAAATGATTATAACGTATGCTTCCATAAAATGTTTTAAAGGGAGTAAAAGAAAATGTTTTAAAGGGAGTAAATAAAAATGTTATATAATGTAAATAAAAATGTTATATAATGTAAATAAAAATGTTTTAAATACAGTCACTCTGACGGCTCCATAAAAATAAATGAGCCTTGAATTATTTGAAAAAGTACTTTCTAATTCTCGTATGATAGATACGAAACTAAGCAAGTGGAATTTTGAAAGACGTGCCCATTTGAGACACAGCTGTGCATTTCACGTTTGTTATATTCTATTTAGAAAACAGCTGTCTCAACTCAAACACACTTGTTTTCTCGTTGATGTGTGTTTGAATTACTTAACGTATAAAAATTTGTTTGTAAATGAAACACATGCTTTCTTCGCCAGATATTACCTGTAGAACAGAACGATTATGAAAACAATATAAGAATTGTTGCAGAAAACACCAGAATGATTATTTTATTATTCATTTGATAAGCAGGCATGGTAAATTTGTGAAGTCATTAGGATTTTTGGAAGCAGAAAAGATGAAAAATACGCAACCGCCTTCCCGGAATCGAACCACTGACCTCTGGAATACCGGCTCAGCGTGCTACCGTTACACCACGAAGGCACGCTAGGGAAGGGGGAAATACCTTATATACTCCCCTTTTTAAGGGGACTCATACACCTTAAAACCCATAAGATGTTCGAATAGGTGACTGTTGCAAGAATTGGGATAACTTATTTATTTTAAAAGCAATTACTACCAACTTTTTACAGCTGACTACATAATATAGCTTCTTTCTTTAAGAGTAATCAGAAAGTTTGTGTTGCCACAAACATTTTTATAATTTAATCCGCTTTGTGACAAAATGTTTCGTCATGTTTCCACCTTGCGGGCACAGTTTAAAACATTCTGTTGCATAATTTAATTCCATATTTAATATATAGCTTTTATAACATTTGAAAACTACTTTAAACCAAACATTCTAAGAATTTCATGTTTAATTTTTATTTTATTTCGAGTTCAGTTTATAAAATGTATTTTATTAAAAAAATCTAATGTTTCTGTGAGTAAAATTTTTAATATTAAAATATTCGTCAGATTTTTGGTTCAGTTATAAAATAGTGCCCATATAAAGAATTCCATCCAATTTCAAGTATGTACCATTTTTAAAATATCATGCGCGCAAGGTGGAAGCATGACGAAATATTTTGTCGCAAAGAGGATTAAATTACAAAAATATTTGTGGCAACACAAACTTTCTGATTACTAGTTTCCAAAGCAACTATATTATGCAGTCAGCTGTAAAAAAGTTGGAAGTAATTGCTTTTAAAATAAATAAAATATCCCAATTCTTGCAACAGTTACATATTCGAAAATCATGAGGGGTTTAAGGTGTATGAGTCCCCTTAAAAGGCTGCTATCACACGTTTGCTATCACGGTTTGTTTCGAAAGAACAACTGTTTGGAACAATTTTTCTGCTTTGTCACAACAGCCAATCACCACAGCTCGCTTTGGGGTTAACACAGGGAAAACTGGTTGTCCATTACAAACAAGCTAACAGCATTCGGCGCTGATAGCTGATTGGTTGAAAACGAACAACTTGCAACTTTTTTCGAAAGGAAGGAAAAAGTCACACGTCTTTCTTTCAATAGTAAACCAGGCAGAAAAATTGTCCGAAACAGTTGTTCGTATGAAACAAACGCCGTGTGATATGGGCCTTAAAGGGCGACTAGGGTTTTAGGGGACCCAGTCGCCAAATCGTGGGTGCGGAGAATCATCAGCCACAACCCTTTTAGTTCGGGCGCCACTTGTAGTGTCATTAGGACTTTTGGAAGCAGAAAAGATGAAAAATATGCAACCGTCTTCGCCGGGAATCGAACCACGGACCTCTGGAATACCGGCCCAGCGTGCTACCGTTTATACCACGAAGGCACGCTAGGGAAGTGGGAGAAATACCTTCTAATCTTCATAGCTATTACGATCCATGCTTAGGAAACAATTGTTCTTGTTTCCTGGACCTCTCGGATACGTGCCGAGTGTCCTAACCGTTACAACACAAAGTCCATAACAGTTTTCAGTGAAAGACTAGATAAAATGTAATCCGAAACGTTTCAATTTTAGCATTTGAGAATGTAACTTAACTTTTACATTGTTACAAAATGTCCAGCAGCGATAAGATAGCTTCCCGGCAAGTCGTGTTTAGGGTTGCCAGAAAATGGCAAAGGAAGGCAGGGTTGCCAGATTTGGAGCGAAATCGCCCATTTGGAGACAAAATTGGCGATCCCATAGCCGGATGGAGAACCTTCTAGAACGAATTCTTACCCTTTTGGACCAGAATGTTCTCGAAGGCAGCCCAAAAGCCATATCCCCTTCGAGCCGGGTAGCGAAAACGCGCTCTTATCGCTGAGGCCGGCAGTGTCTTCCGCGAGCGTCTCTCCAGGGCCGGGGGCTTTTTTGCTACTAAGCCTAAATCCATGAAATTTCCGAAGTATCAACGCATTGTTTAATAATGCTCTATAGAGTATTTAAACGGCTTTATAGATATTTTTAAATATATACTTTAATTACTTTATTTCTTGTTTAAATGCATATTTTACACATTTTATTTTAATTACTCACCATTTTATGACTTTTAACATTATGCATCTGAAAACTAAATATATTACTTAAAATTCTCTTTTCGTATGAAAAATTTGAAAACAGGGATCTACACACAGTCCTACGTTACATTGCTTGCACTCGTAATAACTCATTTGCCGTTTTGGAGGATTTTTCCGGGAATGTGAACAAACGAAGCATCGTCGTCTCATTTTCTTATCAGTCTCTTCTGAACAAAGTTTTGGAAAATGTCTTTCAGTTAATCTTTCAGAATCAATATCAGAATTTCAGAATCAATATCTGAAATATTTTGCATCGTTTCTGCTATTTCCTGCTTTGTTAAACATTTTCGACGCTTCGACATTGCAACGGTAAAAACAGAAAGAATTCACGTCTAACAAGATCTAATTATTTTCTAAAAACTGAACTGTAAACCGAAATACTCAACGCTTTAGCGCATATAAAACTTCTACTTACAATAAACAACTACCACGTGCGAATAAAGTGCGATTTAAAGAGACGTCGTAAATCACGCCATTCGGAAACATTTAGTTCCACGTTTGTTTATATAATCAAAAACACGTGTATGTGAGTCATGCTTCTCTCATTTCGAGTAGAAGGTCTAATGTACATGTATCTGAAACCATATGGACATACAGGGCCATCTTGTGGCAGAAATTATAGTTTGAAAAACGTTCCAAGGTACTGGCACAAATACGTGACAGTCGGTAGTAAACGCAACAATGCTCTGGCACGCCTGCGTGTCGGCCGGTAGATAAGTGTGTTCGTTGTTGGCACGTATACGTGACAGTCGGCGCGAAAGGGATATAAACCCTGCCTATACGGGGAGTAGCAGTCTAGTGCCTCTTCGGTCGATCGCGAGTTACCAAGTGTCTCGTAATGCATCGAGATTGTGCGTCGCTGAGGCTATCAAGTTTTATCTCGAGTGTGCTGTGCTCCGTAAACGACCGAACCGAGTCGGGAGCTGTACTGTAGTGCTTTGTCGTGAAGCTGAAGGCTGTGTTATTGATTGTTTCAGAGTGTTTGTGGTAGTTTTTCGACGACTGTAAACGTGTTTTGGAGATGTCCTGGGTGATATTGGCCAAATAAACTGTGTTTTGATCCTTCATCAAGTGTTGTCGTTAATCGCTCCAAATCCAAAAACCCGTATAGAAACACAATAATATCAACGGGAATAACATATTAAGTTTGGGAAATATTAATAAACCGAATGCGATTTTTTACTTGAAGATCGGCATAGATTTCCGCGAAAAAGTATATTATGATATGATCCGAAACTTCTCAAATACAGATACGATACATATACAACCATGATTGAGAATAACATATTGAATTTTGGTTATGTATGATAAACCGGAAGCGACATTTTACTTAGAATTCTCAACAGATGTTTAACATTCTTCTTAGCGGCGGACGGCTAACAGAAGGATTTTGTTACATGAACTCATAAATCCAGTCATTTGGCTTTTAATTTAACAAACAACCTTTAGAAAAACAACATATTTTATTACTGTTTACAAGGAATTTAAAATGATGGAAGGAGATTGATTACAGATACGGTAAGCAGCGATCATTTCTCTGCTTCCATTCATTATGAACACTACTGTCTCTCTATTTTTAATTTATTCCCATTTCCTTCTGATGTTGCCATTTCGGAACACCTTACTCTTTCTTTTTACTTCCTTGTGCGAAGTAAAAAGGAAGTATTGTAATCGCGAAAAGCTTCAGGCAGCATATTTCAACGAAAATATCCACTTTGACCGCTATCGAATGCAATTTAACGATGTTTTTGCGTGATATCTGTACGTAAGGACACAATAAAAGACTCTTTTCCTCCAAAAAAAACTAAAAAACTGCTTTAAAATTAATTCTGAAGAGAATTTTTGTGGCGTCTGTACGAGCGTATGTACGTACGTATCTCGCATAACTGAAAAACGAGTAGCCTCAGAACGTTGAAATTTTGTAAATAAGACTACTGTAACATGTAGATGTGAACCTCGTATTTCGGTTTCAATCGGCCGTGCCAAACCTATATAAATATATTTATAAATATATCCACTCTGTTACCCGGCTCAGTGATCTCAGTTTCTTTACTCTTATATGTTTGTAAATTGTACATTTTTTTCTTTAAAAATGATTGAATTATGTTGTTTTTATCTTCCGGTTAATGGTTTTATGCCTTTAGTAAATCTGTATATATATTTTTAGAATTATCAACAATTTTAAAATTATTTAAGTGCCGCTAAGCCTAATTTGATGGCGGCCATTGATGTTTACATTTGAAACAGGAGACTAGTGGATTTGTTGCCAATCTAGAGAAACTTAGCTTCGCAACAACAAAGATAACGCATTCATTTATTATTGCCAATTAAATTATGCTTAATCCTTTCTTGAATTTTTTTCGAGGAAATAAGCGTTTAAGATTTACTTCGTAATCTTTAATACATATATTTTGAGTTTTTATGTATTTTTGCCTTGTCGCGAAGTGAGAACTGAATTAATTAAATGAGAAATACTCAATCGTCTCTGAAAAACTGTTTCTTTTTTGTTTTGTTTGCTTAATTTCTTTTATACATAGTTCTAGCTTTATTATAGTATTTGAATAGAACATGTGGCAACGATTAGATAATTCTTTAAATGATATAAATTTTGTGCATTCAGAGTTATAATATGAACGAAATATAATACTGTTAAGTAAACCTAGTGCCAGAGTGTCGCTATGGTAAACAAAGTGAATTTTAAAGAATGCATTTATTCTATTGTGGTTTATGCGCTGTCGGCGAAGTAGGTTTAATTCAATCTAATAAGTTTAAATAAAATGCAAGAAAAAATGCGTATAATTTAATATTGCGTACAAGGAAGTCATGTGGTGTACACATCAGATTTTTTATTTATAATTGACGATCCTTACAATGTGATAAACCTGAAGCGACATTTTACTTGGAATTCTCGACAGATGTTCATGGAAAAATATAGAATAAGTGTCATAAGAGTTTAATTCTATTATATCTAGACATAGTATATCAGAGATGAAGAGGCACGAGAGCAAATAGCAAATTCGAAAACATCTATTTCTTTACTTCTTACTATTCCCGGAACGCACGGTAGTCAGTCTTCAGCTGTAATTTCAGAAACGAACAAACGTTGTTTACTGATGCCTAAATACTGCGGGGATATATACGTACAGATGAAAACGAGTTTAGATTTGTTGATACAACAGAAATAAGCTAGACAAAAATTAAATTATGGTATCACCACATAAAATTTTTCAACAGCAACATCACACAATATTGTTGCGTGCGTACGGGTTCGTTGCGAAATGTATGCACAAATCCGATTAAAAAATGCACAAAATTTTATTATTATCACAACAAATATGATTAAATGTCCTCAAATAATCGTGCAGTATCACAATATATCTCAGTAGTATCTTCTAACTACTCAAACGTTCAAGAGAACTTAATTCAAATCAGCTAAAGAAAGCTAATCCGCGAATTCGCTACAGTCAATAAGAGCAGTTTTCTAAGCAAACTCTTAAAACAACAACAAACTAACTAAAATCACTGACTAACTGAATTGAGAGGTTTTCTTTCCTCCTTTTTATAAGATCTTTAAATCGCGCGCGAGAACTTTCTGGAACTTTCTCGAAATCAAAAAGAAATATTTATTAAATGTTAAATGCACGCGCTCTTGTATTTTCAATTTTACGGCTTAGCTTTCTTTTAACATTCGTCACGCGCTGCACTGCGTGGGAAATAAAACCATTTAATTTAGAATTCAACTAACATTAGCTATTTAAATACCAAATCCGTAACAATATTTAAAAACAGCAAAACAGCGCATCTTTAGAATTTCCGATACACAGTCTCACCCGCTGGAGATAAAAAAAAAAAAAAAAAAAAAAAAAAAAAAAAAAAAAAAAAATACCGTACAGTGTTGCCATTGCTGGCTTTGAAATCGTTGAGTTAATCAAAAATTCGTTAATGTTTTACACAATTTTAAATAGATAATAGAACAAATTCAAAATTCGGACTTCTAAGTGATCACGTTCGGTTGGAGGACTACGTTATTATTAAAAGTTGGATGGCTTTAGGTACCGTTCGTTTCTTCACAATGCGAGCAACATTCATGCATTTATGCAGATTCTTCATTATTTAGTTTCTTTAAATATAATACCTGGCGATAATATTAGGTCTACTATCTTTCTTTTCGCCATCGACAGAACAGCTGGCCCACTGGGTTAGGTGATCTTCGATCTCGTCGATGGAATTAATAAATAATAATAATGAAGACCTTAGTACTGTATCCTCCGAGAAGCTTAATGGCAAACTGCACATTGAATTGATCAATGTTTACGAATTTCGCTTACTGCGCATGCTCAATGGTGTACCCCTGGCGTGGGAGAAAATACTGGCGACTAAGCATAAGCAACCCTACACAAGCCTGTTCGTCATGTAAGTGTTATCGACTGTTTACAATTGCAACCGTCTATTTCATTTTACTTACAGTAATTTATTTGGCCTTTAATTCAGTAATTTAAACTACATTTAATGCTTAATTTGTTAAAGTATATATGAATGGAACCTATGGTAAATCCTCAATTTTTTCTATTCCTTAGAAATATAATCAGCTAATATATCTTGTAATGTTTCTTGTTTTGTAATCCTTTTTAAAAGAAAATTTGGGTAGTTTACAATCGACATTTACACTCGAAGTAAAGAAGCAGCTTACAACCTGACACGTTTTAAAACCTCGAACTCTTTACGCCCAAGATAACACAATGTCAACCATATACCGTATATATCTTCTTTTAAAATTGCGCCAAAGTCGTAACGGAGCCAAATTCTCTTTTGGGCATGCGTAGTAAGCGAAATTCGTTTAACATTGGTCAACTCAATGTGCGGTTTGCCATTACGCCTCCGGGAATGGATTACATTTAGAGCTTAGTGCTGCTTCTCCGGGAATTGGCCACGCTAAACGGTGAACATAGAAAGAAATGACCAGAACATGGAGGGGATTGTTGAGATTAAGGGGAACACTGCACTATTATGGTACATATGTTAGGCATACAAGTGTTTGTTACGAATTTTGTATGTATTTAGATATTTTTAGTAGAATTATAATTGAAATTGTTTAATATCCCTCTGCAATGCGGCACGAGACGTATTTGAAGAGAAAGCTACGCCGGAAAAGTAAAAATACAGGAGCTCACGCATTCAACATTTAATAAATACATATCTCGTAATCGTACTCTTTTGCTATCCAGAAAAATCGAGAAAATACCAAAATGTTCTCGTGCATGATTAAAAAGCTTATAAAAGTCGGTGAAAAAATCTCAGCTCAGTTGTTTACTAAGTTTTTGTCGTTGGTTACAGCGAATTCGTGGTGAAATAGGATTAGCTTTATCTGTACTTTCGACAAAGTTCTATATAACGTTTTGGTAATTCAAAATATAACTATTGTGAGATATTAGGATATTATACGAATATCTCTGAGGAAATATTTCAGCATTTTGGTTTTATTTCTTGTGATAAGAATAAATTTTATTAATCTTTTATCGGACTTGTGCATTCAATCTATTTCGAACCCATACGCACGCAACAGTATTAAATATATGGTATAGACACAGGTACATATGTAAATACGATATCTGAACAAATACATTACAAGTCATGAAATACATTAAATGAGTTCTAGATTAATAAATATTAAACATAATAAAACAAAACAATCAAAAAACGCAAGATATTAAGTAAATTAATTGTATGTCTGATACTACTTACTACTAGTGCTAATACTACTAGTACGACTACTATTACTAATAGTACTATTACTACTAGCCGAAATTTCTTAAAATCAGTTTCTTTGTTTTCCGGAAATTTTAAAGAGTTCATAATGCGAAACCTGTAAGTCTGCAAAGCCTGCATTACTTCGTTCAAGCCGAAACAGGTATTATTTTTTCGCCGTGTACTCTGGTAGAATTAACAATGCGCAAGCGTATTATTTCTTCGAGAAACTTCCTGCTGAGAAATACATTACTAAATAGGTTAAGGAATAGATTGCAAAGAGAAGTTATTTCCCAAACACGAAAAAAAAAAAATCCGTTCATCATTTCATCCGTTCAGTGTTGTGAAAAGTACAAACAGATTTGCTGTGAAAATTATAAATAATTTTTTTTTTCTTTTAGTAGCTTTTACTCATAATGAAAATACAGAATACGAAGCTAGATGCATTCATGAATGAAAAATAGCTTCGACACCATAGCACTGATCTGAATCCTGCAAAATCCTGAATTTGTTTCTGATTCGGATAAATTCTCAATTATCACACAGTCTTTGGGAAGAGAAAGCCCCTCGTGGGTTTTCTTTATACCTATAATTCCTCCTCTTATATTAAAATAGACAGTGCAGGATTTACGTATAACTTACACAAGCTACAGCCCCTCTTTCTTGGGAGTCCTTAAAATTAAAATATTGTATAAAGATAGTATTAAAATATTGTATAAAGATAGTATTAAAATATAGTATAACAGACTTAATAAAGGGGCCCATATCTCAACTAGCTTCGGACCTTATCATTTCTAAACCGGCTCTGGAAATAGGAAGCAAGTTTAAAAGCTATTTCACAGTAAAATACCGTTTGAATTAATAGAACCATACTTCGATCATAATTTCAGAGTGTAATAAATGAGTGTTTTAAGAGTTTTTTAATTAATATCTCGGCTGATTAAAGTAGTACGAAGACAAGAATAGTCGATATGGCTTCCGGCGAATTTTTATAATTGGGAATAATGTATTCAATGTTTGGCAACGCTATTTTTATTTCATTGTCAAACTTAGAAATTTTTTATTAAGAAAATTTGAAAGCGAGCAGTGGCAACACTTCTCGAAATAAAGCAGATTTTTATTTCCAGCGTGTGGAAGTGTTGCCACTCGTAACAACGAGGGCGAAAATTAGAGGTTTCAGTGTTTTTAATTAATATCTCTGATTTTAGATATTTATTTTTTTAAAAAAGTGGACGTCGATTTTTCTCAGGACCCAGAAAAGAATTGTAGAAAGTCTGCTGACGATAGCTATAGTAGTAACTGAGTTAATCGCAAACATACAAACAGACATTCTTCTTTATTACTTCCTTGTACGAAGTAAAAAGGAAGTATTGTAATGCCGAAAAGTTTCAGGCACCATATTTCAACGAAAATATCCATTTTGACCGCTATCGAATGAAATTTAACGATGTTTTTGCGTGACACCTGTACGTAAGGGACAGAATAAAAGACTCTTTTCCTCCAAAAAAATTATAAAACTGCTTTAAAATGAATTCTGAAGAGAATTTTTCGTGGCGTCTGTACGAACAAATGTACGTACGTATCTCGCATAACTCAAAAACGAGTAGCCTCAGAACGTTGAAATTTTGTAAATAAGACTACTATAACATGTAGATGTGCACCTCGTATTTTGGTTTCAATCGGCCGTGCCAAACGTATATAAATATATTTATAAATATATCCACTCTGTTACCCGGCTCAGTGATCTCAGTTTCTTTACTCTTATATGTTTGTAAATTGTATATTTTTTGCTTTAAAAATGATTGAATTATGTTGTTCTTATCTTCCGGTTAAGGTTTTTATGCCTTTAGTAAATCTGTATGCAATATTTTTAGAATTATCAACAATTTTAAAGTGGTTTAAGTGCCGCTAAGCCTAATAATGTTTTTGATGGCGGCCATTGCTTGTTTACATTTGAAACAGCAGAATAGTGGATTTGTTCCCAATCTAGAGAAACTTAGCTTCGCAACAACAAAGATAACGCCTTCATTTTTTATTGCGAATTAAATCATGCTTAATCCTTTCTGGAATTCTTTCGAGGAAATAAGTGTTTAAGATTTACTTCGTAATTTTTAATACAGATATTTTGAGTTTTTATGTATTTTTGCCTTGTCGCGAAGTGAGAACTGAATTAATTGAATGAGAAATACTCAATCGTCTGTGAAAAACTGTTTCTTTTTTGTTTTGTTTGCTTAATTTCTTTTATACCTAGTTCTATCTTTACTATAGTATTTGAACAGAACATGTGGCAACGATTAGGTAATTCTTTAAACGATATAAATTTTGTGCATTCTGAGTTATAATATGAGCGAAATATAACGCTGTTAAGTGAACCTAGCGCCAGAGTGTCGCTATGGTAAACAAATATAGTGAATTTTAAAGAGTGCATTTATTCTATTGTGATTTATGCGCTGTCGGCGAAGTAGATTTAATTCAATCCAATAATTTTAAATGAAATGCAATAAAAATTCGTATAATTGAATATTCCGTACAAGGAAATCATGTGGTGTATACATCAGATTTTATACGTAGGTAATTGTATTTCACCATACTCTCAACCTCAGTCAAACAACAGCAGTGTTTAATGCTTGTTCATTCCTCCGAGCGAATCATCAAAATATCATTAAGGTGTACGAAAGTTTGTAGAGCATCATTAGTGAAATAACGGCAGTTTTTGTTATTACTGTTACACAGACGGGACAAACAAGGAGATTTTGCCTATCCTTATGTTCAAGGCTTCATAGATTTCCTTGTTAGTAATTAAATACCATTTTTAGCATGGTTTCCTCATGCTAAATTCTAAAATTACAAGGCTACATTCTTGCAATTTAATGCATAGTTTAAGTTTAAAAAAATCTATTCCTTATTCATAGGAAACGTGCGTAAATGTAAACCACACTACGAAGGACTTGCATTAATATCTTTTCTAAATCCAGGATTTAGATTATTACCGGGGGGAAGGAGAGATGAAAAACGAATATATCACCCAGCTTTCTTTTAGTACTATGATGAATAAGTGAAAACATTGTAACGGTTAAGGAACACGCGGATTGCAGTTTAATTGTCTACAACGTAAAAAATGAGTCAATTAAATATATTGTCGTATCTAAAGTCTTTTATATCAACCAGATGATACAATAAATAAAAAATATATATGTAAATAAAGAAAGAAACAGTTTTGCTACGAGAAAATATGAAAACACAAGTCCTTTGAGTGTTCGCCGTAGCCACGCCTTTTGTTATAGCTTGTTACATGAGCCTTACGTTATAGCTTGGGGGCCCACCAGTGGCCGATCGGTAAAATCGCTGAACACAGGTAGTTCTTACCTGGGTTCGAATCCATGCGAACGGGCTGGCTGCGCGGCCGTTTTCGTGATTTTCCCCGTGTGTATCGTGTATACGAGCCTGTCTCCCTTGCAAACTTCTCCACGAAGGCATCCCTTCCCTTAGGCAGATAACCCTTGTGTGCTTTGCCATTATAAACTAAACTAACCCAAACCAACTTCTTACAGCTTCAGATTAAAAATTTCACACTGAAACTTGGAAATTTCGGCTTAGAAGGAACGTCTGCTGCGTTGCATTTTGCTTAAAAAGCAAGAAAAACAATGCTGCCAATAAAAGAATACTTTAAATTTGTACAATGAAATCAGTTTTAGGGAGCTGCACGATGACTACTTGTACTGGCTGGCTATATATACTTTATAATTATAAAACAATGTATTGTTACAGATTTTGTATTTAATTAGATATTTTTAGAATAATTATAATTAAAAATTGTTGTATTTCCCCGTACAATGCAGCGCGAAACAAATTTAAAGAGAAAGCTATGCCGTAAATGTAAGAATATGCAGCACGTGCGTTTACCATTGAGTAAATGTATATCTGGGTAATTTGTATTGAAATTGAATAAATGTAATAGACCACTATGTTGGCTATAACCGTAAGTCCATCCTATTATTGTTTTTCCATAAATCTCGAGAAGCAGAAAGTACTAAAAATATCTCGCGACCGGTTGAAATACACACTGAAGTAACAAAAGTCATGGTATCAGGTTCAATGTTCCTTCTAACCTTCTTCGGGAACATACAAGGACCTGACTCGGAACAGAGAGCTTACTAAAACTATGTTCACTAATTGTGGTAAGTAGACAGGATACAGACGAAGGGTATACAAAACCCTTTATTTTTCTCTATATACAATAACTTCCGTACTTCGGAATACACTGACCCTCCACTCGGGGTCTAACGTAAAAAAGTATAAAAATAAAACTAAACTCTAATTTAACTTTAGAATAATACACGTGGAAGATTGGCCTTATAATAACAGGAAGCGTATGTAGCACAGAGACTGTGAACACTACAATACGTTTAATTTATCAAGAGGATTAAAACCTCTGGCCTGGAAGGCGTACAGCAACTGCGTAACTTCTAAGGTAAGCGGCCTGCGTTGACTTACTGCTTCCTCTCTTTCTTGCTTGGCAAAAAGCCACAACTTAAGTACTTGGCGTTCGCCAGACAAACTTTGCATAAAAACCTTCACGCTTATAATTCTGGCCGGAAGTAGAAAATAAGAGGTGATAGTAAAGATTTAAAATAAAATAAACGTTAGTAAAACTTAAGATCCTTACATACTTCCCGCCAGAGTTAATTAGTTTGAAACTGAGGTCTAAAACGACCTTGTTGAAAACTTTTAGCTCTAGAAACTAACGCGAGGCCAATCTTTTACAACATAACTTCTCTAGAAACTAGAAAATTTAAAAGAAAGAAATTTGTTACAATAGCAGCTCCCAGGATATACAACAATCTTTTTTTCATCTGTACTGCATCTAAACAGGAGCTTTATTCAATTCTGGTTCCTTCCAGAGATACATACATTCTGGTTCCTTCCAGGGAACATACAAGGACCTGACTCGGAACAGAGAGCTTACTAAAACTATGTTCACTAATTGTGGTAAGTAGACAGGATACAGACGAAGGGTATACAAAACCCTTTATTTTTCTCTATATACAATAACTTCCGTACTTCGGAATACACTGACCCTCCACTCGGGGTCTAACGTAAAAAAGTATAAAAATAAAACTAAACTCTAATTTAACTTAAGAATAATACACGTGGAAGATTGGCCTTATAATAACAGGAAGCGTATGTAGCACAGAGACTGTGAACACTACAATACGTTTAATTTATCAAGAGGATTAAAACCTCTGGCCTGGAAGGCGTACAGCAACTGCGTAACTTCTAAGGTAAGCGGCCTGCGTTGACTTACTGCTTCCTCTCTTTCTTGCTTGGCAAAAAGCCACAACTTAAGTACTTGGCGTTCGCCAGACAAACTTTGCATAAAAACCTTCACGCTTATAATTCTGGCCGGAAGTAGAAAATAAGAGGTGATAGTAAAGATTTAAAATAAAATAAACGTTAGTAAAACTTAAGATCCTTACATACTTCCCGCCAGAGTTAATTAGTTTGAAACTGAGGTCTAAAACGACCTTGTTGAAAACTTTTAGCTCTAGAAACTAACGCGAGGCCAATCTTTTACAACATAACTTCTCTAGAAACTAGAAAATTTAAAAGAAAGAAATTTGTTACAATAGCAGCTCCCAGGATATACAACAATCTTTTTTTCATCTGTACTGCATCTAAACAGGAGCTTTATTCAATTCTGGTTCCTTCCAGAGATCTGGAAGGAAAACTAGTTTAATGAAATGTTACACAATGACATTGCAAATAACATATAGAATATACTTCTCTTAACATTCTTATTTCATTCATGACTATTTTAATTATCTCTCCCCGTGCTCTCTGACATGTGTTGTAAAAAAAAACACCAAACACGAATGTGTTTCTGTCTACGTGTGCCACACTTCCTCCTACAATCAAAACACTAACGTGTTAAAATTCAACATAACGAGACCTCTTAACACACCCTACTTTCAACTCTAAACCCTGAGGTACTATTCTAAAAGTGGCTAACTCTAAAGTGTAGCGCCAGAGAGCCTAACTACATCATTCAACCTTTACCACATATTCGCCATGATTTAATCTTTACAGTCACACGAATAACAAATTTTTAACATTACTTTCACTTTTACCATATCACGGTATTTCTTAACATTTAAAATAACAGTTCACATGTATATAAGAACATATCAACATGCCGTTAATTTTACACATTTGAAAACATACATTAGTAGTACATTGTTAACTTCTATTCTTTTCAAAGCAAGTGCCAATTCTTTCTACATTGAAATAATACTACATTTCAAAAAGTCTTTCAGACTAAAACTTCTTTCTTGCTAGAATGTTTTAAATAAAATTTATACAATAACTTTTTACAATATTTAAGTCTTTACACAACGTTATTCTACATCAACTTTAGTTTTACGCACGAGTAATTTAAAAACATAATACGAAAATCGGTCACAACTCATTTCTCGCCCTTTTGGCGATAAAGGTAGACCTCGCATGAGGTAAAACTTCTTGAAATCTGCCACTTGCAGTAAGAATGAAAGATTAACTTAAGTTTGCAAAGTAACATAAAATTTTTTCTTTTTTTTTTAATATTCGGACATCCTTTTCTGGGCCCAGTCTTTAAAGGTACCGCAGATAGTAGCTTGGTTTATCCTCCTTCTTGTACGGGCTCGCCCTTCAGTGCTTTCCTCTGGAAGCTTCCTTTTTTCACCAGTACGGCCACCCTTGAATACTTTCCTTTTCTCCTCTGCTTGTGGTCTTTGCCGTTTGATGGCAGCTGGTCTTGGCGGAACCGGGAAACTTCTGTCGTGATCCTGCTTGGACCTCGTTGTTGGCCGTTCAAATTTTTCTTGTACTTTTTCCTCCGCCGCTGATGACCCTTCCGCAGTTCGGCGACTTTTGCTGCGGAGAGTTCTGTCGGATGAGTAGATCTTCCGTTTTAAAGCCGGGTTATAGTTGCCGTCATTTCTCCTGGTCCTCTTCACATACGTCGTCCTTCTCCCTTCTTCATTCTGGGGGTGTTCGTGAACTCTGTTTTCTGGACGGTGGAACGGCTTCTTTTTCTTGTTACCTTCCATTTTTCCGCGGGGCAATTTTCTTTTCACTTGCTTCTGTCTCTCATTGGCTTGCCCTTGTACTTGTCGTTTTTTCACCTCTGGAACTTGTACCTGCGGTGTCTGCCGTGCCGGATCCTGCAAAAGATCTGAAAAGATTTGCATTTTATTTCGATCGAAGTAGGGCTTGATTTGATCAATGTTTGCGGAACAGGTTTCACCATTTCTGGCTTTTAACACTACAACAGCGTGAGTTATTTTTTCTATAACATATGGTCCTTCAAATCGTGGAAAAAATTTGGCAGTTTTATCTTCTGGTGCTGAAGAAAGTGAATGCTTAATTTTTAAAACTTCATCCCCTACTTTATAAGTTACTCCCCGTCGTTTCAAATCATAATATAATTTCTGTTTTCTTTGTGCTACTTCCGTATTCTTTTTTTGCTTCTTTTATTAGTTTTTCTATATCACCCATTTTAAATTCTGGGGCTCTTTGTTGCACATAAAATAGTTTATCTAACGGTGTTATAATCTTTCTGCCTAGAAATAACTCAGCAGGAGTTTTGCCCATTCTATCATGTTTTGCGGTCCTAAGGGCGAAAGCAAATTCATTGACATAGTTATCCCAGCTTTTATGAAAATTTTTAACATAACTACGGATAATTTTCACTATATTTCTGTTGACCCGTTCCGCTATATTTGATTGCGGCCGATACGGGTCCATTTTTAAATGACGTATGCCCAGTTTTTGGCACATGTCTTCAAATATATTACTTACAAATTGAGGACCATTATCCGATATAACTTTTAGGGGCGCCCCGTATTTTAAAATATATTTATTTAAAATAGAATCGGTAACCAATTTCGCGGAGGCTCGTTTTAAGGGAACAATTTCGGTCCATTTACTAAAATGATCAACCATAACAAGGAGATAGCGACTTTTATTTAACTGACTTTTTGGGAAAGGGCCCAATAAATCGATGCCAATTATTTCATTTAGAAATTCGGATTTAATACTATTTAGAAACCCGGCCGGGCGGAAATTAATATAATTAACGGCTTGACATGTTGAGCAGGACTGGACATACGCCCTTGTTAACTTTTGCAGTTCAGGAAAGTAGAGTGCCTCGCGTACGCGTTGGATAGTTTTTCGAATACCAGCATGAGAAGCTAAAGGGCTGTCATGGAGCTCATGCAGGATATTTAATCTAAGACTAGCTGGGATAACAGGTCGAAATTCGTTGTTGGAATTCGTAGTTTTTGTGTAGAATAATAGACCATCTATTAGTTCGTAATGGGCCGCCCTATTTCTTATCGCCACAATATCTTGGTGGCTAAAATTTTCAGGATCCTTCAAATACTCATAAATACTTCCAAACTCAGGATCCTTACCCAGTTCTGTTATTACAGTTTCTCGGGAATTTATTGTACACGCTGTAAGCATTGCAACTTTTACGGTATTACCCTGTTCGTCTAATTTAATTCGTGATAGGGCATCTGCTACGATATTTTCCTTTCCGGGGGTATGCTTGATTACCAGATTATATTCTTGCAGCTTGAGTGCCCATCTTATTAACCTTGGGGATAAATTTTTCCCTGAGTACAATCTAGTTACCGCCGCATGATCAGAGTATACTGTTATCGGCGCCTTTCCAAAATAGACTCGGAACTTTTGCACTGCTAACAGAACTGCAAGTGCCTCTCTCTCGGTCGCGGAATAGTTTCTTTGTGTTTGATTTAAAGTTCGGCTAAAAAATGCCACTGGCTGCTGATTTTGCGAAAGTACCGCTCCTACCGCATAATCCGAAGCATCCGCTGAAATTTCTAAATTTTCATCCTTTTCAGGAAATTTCAACACAGGGGCTTGCGTTAATGCTTGTTTTAATTTTTCGAAAGCACTATTGGCTTCGGCCGTCCACGAGAATCTTGCCTTTTTCCTTTTTAATTTTAACAATGGCTCAGCGATAGCCGCAAAATCTTTTATAAAGGACCTATAATATGAACAAAGTCCTAGAAAAGAAGAGAGCTTCTTTGCCGTGTTTGGAGTCGGATACTTTTGTACAGCGATTATTTTTGATTCATCTGTCTCGATCCCTTTTTGCGATATTTTGTAACCTAAATATTTTAATTCAGGGGCTGCAAATTTGCATTTTTCGACATTAACTTTTAGACCGGCCTCATTTAATAAAGAAAACACCTGTCTTAAATCCTGTACATGTTGGTCTAGATTATCACTAGTAATAATGATATCGTCTAAATAGATAAATGTGGACTTTCCGAGAACAGGTCTTAACACAATGTCCATGCATCGCTGAAATGTTGCTGGGGCCCCTGAAAGGCCAAACGGCATACGCAAAAATGCATAAGTGCCAGACTTGGTTATAAAAGCAGTCTTAGGCACGTCCTCAGGCCTCACCCCTATTTGAAAATAACCAATCGTTAAGTCTAAAGTCGTCATAAATTTGGTTGATTTTATGTTCTTTAAAATTTCTTCTATGATCGGCAACGGATATACCGGATATTTCGTTATGGAATTTAATTTACGGTAATCAATAGCGAATCTCCACCTTTTTGGATGCTTTAAAGGATAATCATTATTTTTCTTACATAAAACCACCGGGCTAGCATAACTACTTGAGATGGGCGTTATGATCTTTTTACGTAGCATATCGGTAATATGCCATTCTATAATTTTTTCCTTATTCTTATCATACCGGTATGGTTTTTGACGAACTGGCAATGCATCTCCGGTGTCAATACTATGGTTAGTAACCTGAGTAAATCCTGGAATATCACTAAATAACGAAGCAAATTCACTTACCACTTGTCGGATTCTATCTTGCTCGTCATTAGGCAGGTGGTCAAGATTTAACCTTGGCGGTTCAACCTTTTCTACACGCACTGGTTTCATTGTCAGCTTAAGGGACGCTTCATTAAAATCCAGTGTAGCTTGTGCGCCTGAAAGAAAGTCTATTCCTAAGATCAAATGTGCTTGCAAATTCTTTACTATAAAAAACATCACCTTTACTTGTTCGTCCTTGATACGGATATACAAAGGTACTTTACCTACGCACTTACGTTGTTCTCCTTGCGCCGCTAATACTGTCGTATTATCCGCATTATATATGCGGTATTTGCGAAAATACTTTCTAAAAAAGACTTCTGCCACACAGGAACACTGCGCGCCGGTATCCAGGAGTGCGGTGGCCGGGATATTATTCACCAAGACTTCAATCTTCGGAAGAGTCAAATTTTTCACCATTACTGTATTTAACTTGTAGGAAGAGGGGTTTTCGTGGCCTTCGGATTTCCGCACCCTCTCGTCAGCAGAAATCCGTTTTACTTTAAATTATTTTTCCTTTCCGTGCTTTACTTCTTTTTCCTATGGCCTTGAGACTTTTTTCCTGGGTTGCTATTGAACTGTCGATGTTCGCCGGCTGTTTTTGAATGCTCGGGTTTCCTTGCCCACTGATTCGCTTTTTCTCCGTAGCCATGTGCTTGAGTTTGCTGTAGTCTTGGCGTACCAAATTGGTTTCGCTGTTGATATTGGCGTCTTCTTTCGACGTCCGCCGTTCTTCTACTTTCAAACTGGATTGCTAGCTCAAATAACTTTTCCAGTGTAGTCGGATTTCTTAATTCAATAAAGTCTTGCACTTGGGGTAGTAACCTCGGCAAAATCACTTGAATTATTTCAGGATCCGGACGGTTTCCATACAAGAGCTTGAAAACGTGAATTTTTCTTAAAATAAAGCTCGAGAGGTTTTCGATTCTTTGTTGATATACACTAAAAAGTTCCGTTTCTAATTTCGCACGATCCCTTACAACAGGGAAGGCTTTTAGTAGGGCAGTCTTGAAATTTTCGTAAGTATAGGTGGGACTTCCTGCTTGACCCAAGAGACTTCTGCCGATACATTTGAACCAGTTAAGCGCTTGGCCCCTCAAAGCGCTGGTAGCTAAGGTACTTTTTGAAACTCGTGCACGGGGTAGAGCATGAAGTGGTCATCCAATTTTTCCAAAAAACTGGTTACCGGTGAGTTTCCATTAAACGTTGCTTCTGGTTTCATCGAAGCGCGCATGGTCTGGACGATGTAACCGAATCCTTCCAGGGCGGCAGCTGGCATTTCTGGATTCTGAGCCGTTTCTGCAGGCAGCACAGGTTCTTCTTGAAATTCGGCCATGGTTATTCTTCGTCGGGCGCCACTATCAGGTTCAATGTTTCTTCTAACCTTCTTCGGAAACATACAATGACCTGACTAGGAACAGAGAGCTTACTAAAGCTATGTTCACTAATTGTAGTAAGTAGACAGGATACAGACGAAGGGTATACAAAACCCTTTATTTTTCTCTATATACAATAACTTCCGTACTTCGGAATACACTGACCCTCCACTCGGGGTCTAACGTAAAAAAGTATACAAATAAAACTAAACTCTAATTTAACTTACACGTGGAAGAATAATACACGTGGAAGATTGGCCTTATAATAACAGGAAGCGTATGTAGCACAGAGACTGTGAACACTACAATACGTTTAATTTATCAAGAGGATTAAAACCTCTGGCCTGGAAGGCGAACAGCAACTGCGTAACTTCTAAGGTAAGCGGCCTGCGTTGACTTACTGCTTCCTCTCTTTCTTGCTTGGCAAAAAGCCACAACTTAAGTACTTGGCGTTCGCCAGACAAACTTTGCATAAAAACCTTCACGCTTATAATTCTGGCCGGAAATAGAAAATAAGAAGTGATAGTAAAGATTTAAAATAAAATAAACGTTAGTAAAACTTAGGATCCTTACAATGGGATACCTCCTAATATTTTGTCGGTCCTCCTTTTCCCGGCGAAGTGCAGCAACTCGACGTGGCATGGACTCAACAAGTCGTTGGAAGTCCCCTGCAGGAATATTGAGCCATGCTGCCTCTATAGACGTCCATAATTGTGAAACTGTTGACGGTGCAGGGTTTTGGGCACGAACTGACCTCTTGATGATGTCCCATAAATGTTCGATGGGATTCATGTCGGGCGATCTAGGTGGCCAGATCATTCGCTGGAATTGTCCAGAATGTTCTTCCAACCAATCGCGAACAATTGTGGCCCGGTGACACGGCGCATTGTCATCCATAAAAATCCCATCGTTGTTTCAGTACATGAAGTCCATGAATGGCTGTAAGTGATCTCTAAGTAGCTGAAGGTCCATTTTCAGTCAATGATCGGTTCAGTTGCACCAGAGGACCGAGTCCATGACATGTAAAAACAGCCCAGACCATTATGGAACCACCACCAGCTTGAACAGTGCCTTGTTGACAACTTGGGTCCATGGCTTCGTGGGGTCTGCGCCACACTCGAACCCTACCATCAGCTCTTACCAACTGAAATCGTGACTCATCTGACCAAGCCACGGTTTTCCATTCGTTTAGGGACCAACCGATATGCTCACGAGCCCACGAGAGTCGCTGCAGGCGATGTCGTGCTGTCAGTAAAGGCACTCGAGTCGGTCTTCTGCTGGCATAGCCCAAGGAAGACAAATTTCGCCGCACTGTCCTGTCGAACACGTCCCTCGTATGTCCCACGTTGATTTCTGCGGTTTGACGCAGTGTTGCTTGTCTGTGAACATTGACAACTCTACGCAGACGTCGCTGGTCTCGATCGTTAAGTGCAGGTGGTCGGCCACTGCGCTGTCCATGGTGGGATGTTATGCCTGAAATTAGATACTCTCGGCACACTCTTGACACTGTGGATCTCGGAATGTTGAATTCCCTAACGATATCCGAAATGGAATGACCCATGCGTCTAGCTCCAACTACCGTTCCGCGTTCAAAGTCTGTTAATTTTCGTCGTGCGGCCATAATCACGTCAAAGCCTCTTCCCATGAATAACTTGAACACAAATGAAAGCCCTGCCAAAGCACTTCGTATTTATACATTTTCTACGCGATACTACTGCCATCTGTATATTTGCATGTTGCTATCCCATGACTTTTGTCACTTCAGTGTATAAAACGCTGGAGAGAGAGCATTTTAGTTCAGTTACTAAGTAAATTACTGTAGTTGCGAGTTGTTGTTACTCGCGACAGAATGGTGCGTGAATTGAGAAACGCTCAACAGCGTGAATTGAGAAATCCAAGCTAGCTTTCTCTTTAATTGCGCTTTGCATTGCTTGTGTTCAACGTTTTTAGCAGTTTGAAGTATAACTGCTGATTATAATGCGTGATATTGTGAACACTTGTACGAATATCTCCCAAGAAAATTCGAGAGTTCTCATATATTTCTTTTGATATGAATAAATTTTATTAACTTATTGTTGGACTTGTTTCAATTTGTTACGAACCTGTACACATGGAGTAGTATAAATCTAAGCCAAAATAAGATTACTTTCAGTCCCAGTTTTAAAATTTATCCATTATACTAATAAAATCTTCAAGGAATACCAAAGAGGTTAAAGTGAAAGTTATTCCAAGATAGTCGACCGTCAGCACATATGACTGCTTTAGTCACCATTTCTTTCCGTCAGATTACACACACAAAGGAACACCTATCTCTATCTTCTTCCTCACTGGGAAAGAATTCGTTGGTGACTTGTCGCCCGTAAACAGAACAAATTCCCTTTCCTGAGCATACGAATCCGTGTCCATGGTTTGAGGACGAATGAATGGCCTCCAAGATTACAGCTTTTTACAGAAATAGTGGTGAGTATTTTGCGTTGACACAGACCGTTTTATTTACTTCGATACCGCCCATTTCGTCTGTCATTCATTCTGTGGTATCTTGATGTTTATTTAGATGAGCAACTGCTGGCAAATAATTGTTTGATTTGACGTATATTTTTTCGGCAACGTTATCTGGTTCTTCTGAGTGCCGTTCCTTGCTTTTCAACGGTTTTGTAGATTGATATTGACGCTTTAGAAATGCTACTGCCTACATCAACATTTTAAATCTGACTAATTAACTTTAAAGTTTTTGGAAAACGACAGGAGTTACTGATTTTATTCTGATGACGCATAATTGCATGTACCTTTGTAAGGTATTTCTCCCACCCAGGGGCGTAGCTAGAGGGGAACAAGGGGGGGCATCTGTCCCTGGGCGCAGAATCCAAGGGGCGCCAAACTGATGTTACGATATTTTAGAATTAAATGTTTTCTATCCTTGGCAAGCAGTAGGGGGCGGAAAATTTTCAGTTGTCCCTGGGCGCTGAAAACTCTAGCTACGACTTTGCTCCCACCTTCCTAGTGTGCCTTCGTGGTGTAGTGGTCACCACACTAAGCCGGTATTTCACAGGTCCGCGGTTCGATTCCCGGCGAAGGCGTTGCTAATTTCTCATTTTCTCTGCTTCCAAAAATTCCTGATGTCTCTACAGTGGCGCCCGAACTAAAAAAGGTGTTGGATGATGATTCTCTTCACCCAGGATTAAGCGATTAAGTCCCCTAAAAACACCAGTGGCCCTTTAAAAGGAGTAGTGTATAAGATATTTCTTCCGCCTTCCTAGCTTGCCTTCGTGGTGTAGGGCTCAGCACACTGAGCCGGTATTTCAGAGGTCCGTGGTTCGATTCCCGGCGAAGACGCTGCTAATTTTTCATTTCCTCTGCTTCCAAAAAATCCTAATGTCTCTACACCTTATTTTTTTTTCTATAGTGTAATACTGATAAACCTGGTTAGCGACGCTGTCTGCCGTACGGAAGGACCCGGTTTCGAATCCCGGGGAAGACACGTATGTTTGTAAATGTATAGTGTCTGTGCGGCAGTGGGGCACTCTAAATATGCGGCGATCCGAAACTCCACTCGACAGGTTGGTGGTAGGGGCAGAGAGGTAGTACTGCATGGTACTCAAGCTATTTGGAACGACAGGCGCAATCTAGCACCCCTTGCCACGATGAAATTTTTAATGGGTTTGTTCTAATGTTACAATCAGACAAATGAGATGAGTCACAACACACGACACTGTTAAAACACACAGCGCTTAAACTCAAAGACAACTTCCATTAATTAGTGTGGGACGGGTCCGATCCCTTCCATTAATTCCACTAATTAGTTCAATTAATTAAAGGGGGGACGGGTCCGATCCATTAGTACTTGTAACTAAGCTTGCGTCTAAAATCGTCCTTTTACTCTGAAATTTTTTATTAATGTAACCTTATTCAATGTTAACTAATATACACGTACAAATTACGTTAAAAATTATTGACCAACTGAAAGGATTTTTTAGAGCCAATTAAAGGATTGACCAATTAAAAGGACATTTTAAAAAGGAATTAAGAATTTTTTCAAAAATTGTTGTTTCCAAAACGGATTGTAAAATGGATTCAGAAGAAATGCTATAAAATCTGTACGTTCGTGTGTATTTAAACTAAAAAAAAACTAAAAAACGAGTATCCTTAGAACGTTGAAGTTTTGTATATAGCATATAGCACTGCTATAACAGGCAGTTGTGCATCTCGTTTTATTGATTGAAATCGGCCGCACCAAACAGATATAAATAAATATATGTAAACTTATGTTACCATGAAAGACGGAAATTGGAGAATGTCGACTTTCACCGGAGAATATCAACATTCACCAAATACGTCGGTGAAAGACCGAATATTTCACTACATTCTTGTATATTCGGACCCTCACCGGTGTATGTCGACAATCATAGATACGCTCTGGTGAAAGTCGAAAAGAGAGGTCATAAAGTGCCATAATAGTTTAAGTTGTTGCAATAAATAAGATTTGAATCACATAATTTAGTAAGTTTTTATGACTGTTATTTTATTTTCTGATTTAAGAACGTACTGTATAATAAGTAAGTTTTTAGTTTTTAACTATATATATATTAACTATATATATATATATATCTGTAAACATATACATGTTACCGTGAAAGACCGAAATTGGAGAATGTCGACTTTCACCGGAGAAGGTCAACATTCACCAAATACGTCGGTGAAAGACCGAATATTTCACTACATTCTTGTATATTCGGACTCTGTATATTCGGACCGGTGTATGTCGACAATCACAGATATGCTCTGGTGAAAGTCGAAAAGAGAGGTCAATAAAGTGCCATAATAGTTGCAATAAATAATATTTGAATCACATAATTTAATAAATTTTTTACGACTGTTATTTTATTTTCTCATTTAGAACGTACTGTATAATTAAGTAAGTTTCTAACTTCTATTATTTTCCTTTCTCATTTTGAATGTATTGTGTGTTTTGGGTTCTCATGTTCTTAAGTTCTTATTTCAAGTTTGAAGTGCGTTTATTCGCGACTGAATTACGGAGAAGAAAATATAATATTTTTATATGTTCAACATTCACCATTAGTACATGGTGAATGTCGACATTGACCGGTGTAAGTCAGAAATAAGAGTATTTGGAAAATATTTCGGACATATACCAAGAGACTATGTGAATGTTGACATTCACCGGTGAAAGTCGACATTCTCCAGATTTCGGTGTTTCTCCGTAACATGTACACCAACTCTGTTGCTCGGGCTGGATGAGCTAAGTTTTTTTTTATTTTTATATGTTGGTAAATGGTACATTTTTTGCTTTAAAAACAATTGGATTATGTTATTCTTATCTTCCGGTTAAGGTATTTATGCTTTTAGTTAATCTGCATGCAATAGTTGCAATGCTGCAATAGTCAACTATTTAAAAGTTTCAGTGGCGCTAGGCCTAACTAGGCGTGCATTTATTTACATTTGAAACTCTTAGTAGAATAGTGAATTAAGTTAGTTGGTGCACCAACTTCTCTGCCATTTTGCCCAGTTTGACCGAAAGAACATATATACGAAATACTTCTTCTCGCGTAGACACGTTAATTTTAACTGTATTTGGTGTTTTATTTTTTTCTGTCTTTTACAATTTTTAATGAAGATGTTTTGAGTTTTCATGTATTTTTGCCTTGCCGTGAAGTGAGAACTGAATTGGTTCAATGCAAAATCGATCTCTATTGAAATTCGAGGCGATAAGTTTAAATGAAATGCAGCGAAAAAGGTATACAATTCATTAGGCCGCGCAAGAAAGTCATGCAGTGTTCACATCAGATATTTACTTAAGCGAGGAGTCACAAAAAAGAACTGAATGTCTTCCCAAACATAGATTGATGAGTAAGACACGCTAGACTTATCTCCCTTATGTTGCCCTTAAACCTATATCAGTATTTACATACGTGTGTAGAAAGAGATACTCCACACGAGCTCGTTTGGGTGTACATTTGTCATTCATTCGAAATCTGTGTTAAAATTGTTAGTAATTGACTGAAATATCCGTTTAAGAATACGAATTTCCGCTCGAGATAGATAACTTAAATGACTCAATTAACTTTCTAAACTTTGGATTTCTTCCGTTAGTTGGATCGTTTCGTGCATTTCTATTTTAGGCGATTTTCTGGAATATATCGTTTGCAATCAATTATTTAAATTCGATCAACGAGGGCAGTAGCTATCTTTCGCCAGATATACCGCATCAAGAAAAGTGTAAACACAGACGGGCTTCAGTGCTCCCGAGATTTACGCGGAAAAGGAAATTACGTCGATCCGCTTCGTTTAGATTCACAACTGTTCCCAACGTCACACTATCATAGCGGTCTTTCAACTTCGCTCGTCATAGTATCACCGCCACCTGACGGCAGTTTCGCTGTCGCGGGACGAGTTTTAAAACGGCAGAGAAAAGCAGATATTGCTCAAAGAGGCTCCGGGTTATGCAAACTAAAAATGGTTAACACGAACATCAAAATCAATGTGTTTAGTCGCCTGAGACTATGGAAATATTTATTCGGATTCCTAGTACCTATCATCTTGTCTCCTTTACCTCTGGTGTCGCAGTCAAAGGTGAGTCGATTATAAAAAAACGGAAAAATTTCTGAT
The DNA here is from genome assembly GCF_044657685.1 of Stegodyphus dumicola. Lineage (NCBI taxonomy): Eukaryota > Metazoa > Arthropoda > Arachnida > Araneae > Eresidae > Stegodyphus > Stegodyphus dumicola. The sequence goes on from NC_140768.1 coordinate 2,356,220, forward strand.
ATTATTATACTATGTAATGTTAAAATATTATAAACGGGAAAATTTTGAGGGGACTCCTACACCTTAAAACCCACAAGAACTTCGAATATGTGACTGTTGCAAGAATTGGGATAACTTATTTATTTTAAAAGCAATTACTTCCAACTTTTTACAGCTGACTCCATAATATAGCTTCTTTCTGAAATAGTAATCAGAAAGTTTGTGTTGCCACAAATATTTTTATAATTTAATCCGCTTTGTGACAAAAGTTTTCGCCATGCTTCCACCTTGCGCGCACACTTTAAAACATTCTGTTGCATAATTTGATTCCATATTTAATATGTAGTTTTCATAACATTTGCAAACTATTGTGAACCAAAAATTCTAAGAATTTCATGTTAAATTTTTATTTTATTTGAAGTTGAGTTTATGAAATGTATTTTTATTAAAGTTGAGTTTATGAAATGTATTAAAAAATCTGTAATGTTTTTGTGCATAAAATTTTTTAATGTTAAAATGTTCATCAAATTTTTGGTTCAGGTAGAAGATAGTGCTCATATAAAGAATTCCATCAACTTTCGAGTATGTTTCATTAGCCATTTTTAAAACATCATGCGCGCAAGATGAAAATATGACGAAATATTTTGTCATAAAGTGGATTAAATTACAAAAATATTTGTGGCAACACACTTTCTGGTTACTAGTTCCCAAAGCAGCTATATTATGTAGTCAGCTGTAAAAAGTTCGAAGTAATTGCTTTTAAAATAAATAAAATATCCCAATTCTGGCAACAGTCACATATTCGAAAATCATAAGGGGTACGTGCTCCCTTAAAGTTTCCGTAATTTCGGTTTTAAATAATTTCATGTAAAACTGTCATCTAAGCCAGCTTGATTACGTAGTTTTAAAAATTCTTTAGCCGAAAGGGGCAATTTGCCCAAAAGGTCTATCAATTTCGTTTAGACATTTTGCATTGATTCATTGTAAACGGCGAATCACTTTTTAAATCGTTGCCATAAAATATTGGAACCCTGTATTATATTTAAAGAAATTAAATAATGAGGAATCTGCATGAATGTATTTTTCTTTCTCGCATTGTGATAAAACAACGGTACCGAGAGCCATCAAATTTTGAATAACGTACGTCTCCACCCGAATACGGGCATCCGGAAGAATAAATTTTAAATTTGTTTTCTTATCAATTTCATATATTCTAAAGCTTTAGCGAATTTTTGATTAAGAAACTCAACGATTTCAAAGCGAACAATGGCAACACTGTACGGAAAAAAAAAAAAAAAAAAAAAAAAAAAAAAAAAAAAATGTCCAGCACTCGAGGCTCTGTATCGGGAATTCTAAAGACAGGCTCATTTTAAAATTATTTTGCGATATTGCTGCTGAATAGAAATTTATGGTTTAATTGCCGTTGAATTGAATTATATGCATATATGCATGGTATTTAAATAAAGTTAACACAAAAGTGTAAAAAAATACGCCCCTTTCGGCGTAATATAAAATCTTTCAGATTTTTGTTTTTACTTCCTTGTACGAAGTAAAAAGGAAGTATTGTAATCGCCAAAAATTTTCAGGCAACATATTTTAACGAAACTATCCATTTTGACCGCTATCGAATGCAATTTAACGATGTTTTTGCGTGATATCTGTGAGTAAGGTCAGAATAAAAGACACTTTTCCTCCAAAAAAATTATAAAACTGCTTTAAAATTAATTCTGAAGAGAATTTTTCGTGGCGTCTGTACGAACGTATGTACGTACGTGCGTATCTCGCATAACTCAATAACGAGTAGCCTCAGAACGTTCAAATTTTGTATATAGGACTGCTATAACATGTAGATGTGCACCTCGTATTTTGGTTGCAATCGGCCGCACCAAACGTATATAAATATATTTATATATCCACTCTGTTACCCGGCTCAGTGATTTCAGTATCTTTACTCTTATAGGTTTGTAAATTGTATGTTTTTTGCTTTAAAAATAATTGAATTATGTTGTTTTTATCTTCCGGTTAAGGTTTTTATGTTTTTCGTAATTCTGGAAGCAATATTTGTACAATTATCAACAGAATTGTAGATTTGTTGCCAATCTAGAGAGACTAAGCTTCGCAACACAAAAATAACGCCTTCCTTTATTATTGCGTATTAAATCATGCTTAATTCTTTCTGGAATTTTTTCGAGGAAATAAGTGTTTAAGATTTACTTCGTAATTTTTAATGCAGATATTTTGAGTTTTTATGTATTTTTGCCTTGTCACGAAGTGAGAGCTGCATTAATTGAATGAGAAATACTCAATCGTCTGTGAAAAACTGGTTCTTTTCTGTTTTGTTTGCTTAATTTCTTTCATACATCGTTTTAGCTTTGTTATAGTATTTGAATAGAACATGTGGCAACGATAAGATAATTCTTCAAATGATATAAATTTTGTGCATTCAGTGTTTCGCTATAGTAAACAAATATAGTGAATTTTGAAGACTGCATTTATTCTATTGTGGTTTATGCGCTGTCGACGAAGTAGATTTAATTCAATCCAATGAATTTAATTAAAATTTAAGAAAAAAAATGCGTATCCAATCAATTTAACTGAAATTCAAGAAAAAAATGCGTATAATTTAATATTCCGTACAAGGAAGTCATGTGGTGTACACATCAGATTTTTTCCAGTACAAAATGCCGCTATTAAAATTATTCTCTTCCGTAGGCCTTTAGAATGGGACTGGGGGGTACCGCTGAAACCGGGTAACCAGGGTCTCTAAAGAGATCCAGAATAAATTTTTTCTGTGATAACAAAGTAGATAATGTTCCCATTTAAGGACATTAAGAAGGAGGCCATCGGGACATACCGCGAGGCCCCTTCTCTGTCTTCATAGACATCAGCATCTATATACTTTTCTGGCTCATTTAAGGAAAAAAATGTTAGTGAATGATATGCTACTCTCATACTCTCAGTAATAATACCCATATCCAAACTGTGTGTTTATCTCGCAAAAATAAGAAAAAACTCCTATCAAACGAATTTTCTCAGGCTCATAAAAGTAGTTATTTTATGCTATTCCATACCACAGAATTCGAATTCATAAATTTCAAATTTTATTGTACTATTTTTGTTTGTTACGACATATTAATCAGTACTGCGTACTAATTTAATAGTTTACAGGATGATTTTACATTTTAAGCCTTTGACATATTTGCAATTTTTATAAATTAGCCATTTATGCCTTAATTATTTTCCTAGTTTTTTTTTTTTTTTTTTTTTTTTTTTTTTTTTTTTTTTTTTTTTTTTAATCCCAAAGGGCGTTAGCCCAGAAGGGCTATAAATTTCGTCTTGGCATTTTGTGGCGTTTTACTATAAACGGTGTTTCACTTTTCAAATTGTTGCCCCAAATATTAGAGTCCTGTATTATAGTTAAAGAAATTAAATCACGAAGAATCTGCGTGAATGTATGTATGTTTCTCGCAGTGGGATAAAACAAGGGTACCTAGAGCCATTCAATTATTGAATAATGTACGTCTCCCCTGAAAATGGGCCTCTGGAAGCCCGAATTTGGAATTTGTTTTATTAGCTATTTCGTATTTTGTAAAGCATTTATGAGTTTTTCATTAAGAAACTCAACGATTTCGAAGCGAGCAATGGCAACACTATACGGATAAAAAAGAAAAAAAAATATGTCCGCGCACGAGACTCTGTGTCAAAAATTCTAAAGCTTTGTTTATTTTAAAATTATTTTGTGATATTGCTGTTGAATTGAATTTTATAGTTTAAGTGCGAAGAACATGCCATTTAATAAATAGAGGCAACGCACAAAACATTAAAAAAAAGCTCGTTTAAGCGTAATATGAAATCTGAAGAATTTCAGAATTTATTTAAAAAAGGTTTTATATATACAGGGGTTGGACAAAAATATGGAAACACCTTTAAGAAAACATGTTTCTTTGCTTAATATGGTGTAGGAAACCCGTTGGCATCCAAAACAGCTTGCAGTCTTCTCGGAATGGATAAATACAGTTCCTGTATGTTTGCCAAGGGAATATTATACCATTCTTCCTGCAAAACGGTGGCAAGTTCAGATAACGATGTTGGCGGTGGATAACGAGAACGCACTTTCCGTTCCAATGTAGACCACAAAGGTTCGATAATATTCAGGTCTGGTGACTGTGGTGGCCAGGGGAGATGGGACAACTCATCCTCGTGCTCAGAAAACCAGTCCTGGACAATGTGAGCTGTGTGAACAGGGGCTTTGTCGTCTTGAAAGACACCATCACCATCGGGGAACAAAGTTTGTACCATGGGATGAACTTGATCGGCCAAAATGTTCACATAAGTCTCGGCAGTCATGTGCCCTGACACAGGGATAAATAGAAGGGCTAGGTCATTCCTTTGTTCGACTCCTCGCCGACGCGAGCCTCAAGGAGGGGGAGAACCGGAAGTAATCTGACGTGTCTCTGTTGCACCTGCTCTGATTTCGCGCCTTTAAAACTGTAGTTTCATTCAGTTGCGAGACGATTTTCTGGAGATCGCAAATCCCAAATTTATTTTAATCATACTTATTTGTTTTCTAATAATGCAAATATTTAAAATAATTTTTGTGTGTATATATATAGTTTTAGTCATTTTTCCTTTTAAATTCTATATTTAAAGTATAATTTATCTAATATGGCTTCTTGTGCTGTAGCAACGTGCCGTAACACTTACAGAAATACGAAAGGAAGAGATATTGTATTTCATGCTTTCCCCAAGGACAATTTGCGTTTGACGAAAAAATGGATACATAAATGTCGAAGACAAGATTCTATTAATGTGAAAAACGCAAGAATTTGCAGCGAACATTTTCTGTGCAGTGACTATGAAGATGACATGAGAAATCGCTTGCTTGGATTGCCGCGAAAGAAACTGTTGAAATGCAATGCTGTGCCGAAAGTAAATTTATCGTGTGCAGTAAACGAAATAACACCAAGAAATCGGAGACATTTAAAAAGAAAATTAATGCAGAGTGCTTTTGAAAGACTACACGAATTAAGCCCAAAGAAAATTTATTTTGAGGCCGAGAACGAAATTGAAGCTGACAATGATAAATCAAATGTGAATGATAAAACTCACAAGTGACAATGCCCTATGTGACAATATCTGAGTGCCCTAAGTGTAAAGATAAATAAGAATGTATTGATAATTTGAAGAACAAAATAATATCCTTAGAAAATTGTAATAAAATATTGAAAAATAGAGAAAAGAAAAATTTTAGAATGTTTGCTCAGCGACAAAGAAGATGGACGACATCTAGAAAGAAATTTGTATCGGAAATTTAGAAATTAAAATCCCAAACAGCGAAATTTAGGAAAAAAATAGAACAGATCGGAGAATTTGGAAAAACGTCTAAAGCATATTTTTACAAAGACGCAGATTAACGCATTGCTAGAAAACAAGGAAAAAATCAGGTGGACTAGTGAAGATATTTCACGTTGCATTGTCATAAGAGCTCTGTCATCTAAAAGCTACGATTTTTGGAAAGAAAAAATGGGAATTCCTTTACCACTAGCACATTAAAGAGATGGTGCGCTAAATTTTCATGTAGTCCAGGAATTTAGAGTGATGTTCTTGCTGTAATGAAGGAAAGATGCCAATATATGAATTCTGTAGGAAAAATATGCGTTCTCAGTTTCGACGAAATGCACATAGATTCTAAACTCTGCTATGACTCTAAACTGGACCAAATTCTCGGTCCTTTTCAAAAAGTGCAGTTTGTTTTAATCAGAGGTCTCATTTCGCAGTGGAAACAACCAATATTTTTTTATTTTAACACTCCAATGAAGAAAGAACTTCTTTTTTCACTCATAAGACATATTCAATCATCTGGAGTAGAAGTGAAGGCAATAGTGTCTGATTTAGGAGGATCTACTACTTAAGTGGAAAGAGCTACAAATTTAGATTAATAGTTCTAAGTTTCCAAATCCAGTAATCCAAACGAAAAAAATATGGGTTTTTGCAGATTTAGCGCACTGCCTCAAATTACTGAGAAACCACTTTTAGATAAAGGATTTGTTTTAGAAGATGTAACTGTTTTAAATGTTGATATTATTAAAGAGGTTTTAAATTAAAATTCAGGAGAAATTAAATTGTGTCACAAACTAAAACCAAATTATTTAATGGTCAAGGGAAACGAGAGACAAAAAGTCGCTCCAGCGAAAACATTATTTTCAAGAACTACAGCAAAAGGTATACTCCACCTCACAGGAAATAAAAAAGCATCCGACTTCTTTGAGTTAATCGACAATTTTTTCGATATTATGAATAGTACCAAAACATACCCTCCTTCAGATAAAATACTTAAAGCAGCATTTGGATTAAATGAACATCATGAAAAACAAATTCAAGTTTTAGAATTAATGGTGTGGTGTATTTAATTATGGCAAAGCACACTAGGGCTATCTGTCTAAGGGGAGGGATGCTTCGTGGAGGACCTTTCTAAGGGAAACTGGCTCGTATACACGTTACACATGGGGAAAACCACGAAAACACCCATGCAGCCAACCCGTTCGCGGGATTCGAACGCCCTTTGGAATTAATGAAGAAAGTCATTGGTGGATTAAGAGTTCAGGGAAAAGCCAACTTACTGCCTTTCCAAAAAGGAATAATAATTTCAATAAATTCTCTTTTTGGCCTACACCAGGATTTGAAATCATCGTTTGATGCTTAATATATTTTAACCTCTAGATTAACTCAGGATGCACTTGAAAGTCTCTTTAGTCAGATTCGAGAGCTTGGTAGGTTTAATGACCATCCATCATCTAGTGAAGTTATACGCCGCTTAAAGCAATTAATACTCGCTAATAAGCTGCCAAATTTATCTTCAAAAGTATGCATGACTAAAGAAAGCAGAAATATTGATTCATATTTAACATCCGAAATACTTGAAAGGGCTTTGAAAACTGAGGAGGAAGATGCTTTTCCATTAAATAGTATTGATGATTTGGATTTGGATTTCATAGGGGAACCATCTCCTATGGCTTGGGAATTAGAATTGAATTCCGACAGACAATTTTCGACAGCCGAAAAAGAAGCATTAACATATGTTGCAGGTTATATTGCCTATCGTGTGCGAGACAAAGGCCCATCATTGGGAACAATATCTAAAAATAGTGCTGATGAACCAATATTTAATTCAGAATGGATTAAATTATTGTCCTTAGGAGGTTTGACTACACCTTCTCATTCATGGATGAATACAGTTTATGAGTTCGAAAACATATTTTGTGCAGTTCATAGTACAACTTACTATAAAGGGGAGCATGTAATTGGCTCTTTAATTAATAAACTGGAGAAGCATTATCCTGAAGTTAACAGAGAAGCAATTCGTTTATTTTGCAGAGTGAGAACTTTTATTAGAATACGTTTCTTAAATAGAAATGCATATGTTTTTTCCCAAAGAAAAGCAAGGCAAAAAATATGGATTGCTTCGAATGTGGCAGCCAATAAATAATGTTTCAACAAATTGTAGTTGCATTGCGACTGTACAAGTAAGCATATATAATATGTTTTGATTTGAAATATTTCTAGATGGCATTTTAGAAGTTAATAGCCTAAAACATATTTCAAATGAGAACTAATTCTGTTAAGTTATTTTTACAGTTATTTTTATTGTATCCTCTGTTATTATTGATTCGATTTTGTGCTAGCTTAGCATTCTAGATAAAATATATATAAAGTATAATATTAAAGTAATTGGTATAAGAAGACCTGCCCCCTTAACCCCCACTTTTGAAAAATTAAATAATTATTTTAGGTACTGTGAGTAAAGTTGTTTTAAATTAAGATAACAATCTTACATGTATTTATTTAAATGAAATATTGATGTAAGCCTAAGTTACAAAATTATTTAAAAAAAAAATATATGTTATTATATTGAATCGGGAGAAAAATATGCCAATGTAAAATTTACAATTAGGCTGAAACTCAAACTTAGATTAGCAGAAATTTTGCCATATATAACCATACATGTTTAAAACTATGCCAATTTAAAGTTGTTTTTTGATTAATTTTAAATAGCTGTTATTATAGTGATCTTAGAAGCAGTAGCACAGTTCTCTTAGTTAACATGCAGATAAAGAAATGATTAGAAACAAACAGGCATTTAAAGAAAAAAAAATCCCTGCAAATAAAAAAAAGGAACTTTATGCTAAGAGTAGCGCATTTTATCTATTATTTTAAAATTGAGTAAGTACTATTAAATTTTGTAATGTTTAGTGTAAAATGCACACTGCATTTTAAAATGCATACTGCATAAATGTTAATAACCTACACGTAACATTTTTTCCTCCAAATTATAGCTATCTTTCACACACAGCTCATTTTAAACGCTGGTTCTTCAAATTTAAAACGCTAATTTCTATGTTGTCAATTGCATCTCCGCGCTCAGTGGCATCATTGCTACGTCATCACTCCTCACTGCCTGTTTCAGAGGGAAACGCTCTTATGAGCTAGCCCTTCTCTTTAGTCCTGGCCCTGACACACTTCTCATGGGGCTAGCAGAGAACCACGATATGGCTGCCCAAACCATAACAGAACCCCCGCCATGTTTCACTCTTGGCAACAAGCAGTCTGTATTATAGGCTTGAGATGGCGTTCTCCAGACGTAAACTCGGCCAGAAGTGGGAAACAATGTGAAAGAAGACTCGTCAGACAATATTACTCGCTTCCACTGCTCCATAGTCCAGGCTTTATGACTTAAACACCACCTTTTCCTGTTACGGGCATTAGCATCACTGATGAGTGGCTTCTCAATTGCAGCACGGCCAGCAATTCCCTGTTTATGAAGATCCCTTCTAATTGTTTTGGTACTCACAGGGTTCGGTAACACAACATTCATTTCAGCAGTAACTTTTGAAGCTGTGGTCTTCTTATTTTTCGTCACAATTGCCCTTAATGATCGTCTGTCACGATCACTCAGGACACACTTTCGTCCGCGCTGTGATTTAGCAGATGATGTTTTTCCGCTTTTCAAATATGCGGAATAAATCTTCGATACAGTACCTCTTGAAACACTAAACGCCTCGGCTGCCTTGCTTACGGAAGCACCTACCATACGTGCACGAACAATTTTCCCACGTTCGAAGTCTGTTAACTCTGACATAATGCAATGACAACCTCACATAACAGTACTCCGACAACAACTGAACTGTTTAGCACATTTACGAAGTTGTATAGGTGGCGTCAGTAGTCAAAAACGCCAGCGCCACCTACATATTTCATTAAAATCAATCTTTCTTTTCAAACATGCATTTCACAAGGTGTTTCCATATTTTTGTCCATCCACTGTATATTTGTAATAATAAAATTCCATAGTCAAGAATACACTTAAAATTCTAACTGTATGTTCTTTTCATTTTTAATGGCGACGTTCTCTTATTTGAAAGTACGTGGAATTAAATGCACAGCCCCGTCAAGTTGTTTTTCCCCTCTTTTCTACACGTACAGTTATAGAATGTTCTTAAAATATTTAAAGCGAACTGGATTGCCTGACGTCATTTCTTGGAAGCTCCGCCTTTCCAGAGGCTATAAAAGGACTCGCAAAAGAATATCGGGGGCTTTTTCTTTAATGTAATGATGCAGTAAACTTCATACAAAAAGTTATTAGTAATTCTTTTTATTTACTCCGGATATCTGATTTTGTAACTGCTATTTCTTCTGAATAATAATAAATGGATCCTATTTTTTAAACTTATCGTCGGATAATTTAAGCTACGACTACATTTATGGTTCTTCACCAATCTTTTATTCTGGACAAAAGCTGGTACATCACATAGATATATATATATATTTCTAGCCGCTTATAATTTCAGTTATGGCTTTACTGCATGGAGGTCAGTTACTTCCAAACTCAAGTTCATGGTTAGAATATTCTGGGTCACTGTAAAGGAACTTTAAATACTCTGTTATTGGCAACAAGACTATTTCATGGTTATTATGTAACAGTGTTTTGTTTTCTTACTTTTATCAATCATCAGGTTATATAATGTTGTTTCAAAGAACCGGACGCTTCCCGTTTAGTTCGTTCGTCGAAGGTCATTTAATGTATTCCGTCGCATTTCTACACGCCATTTATATTCAGTTAGTGTTTTGCATAAAACGTATATATTCATGGGCGATTTGCTTACTAGCAAAGTGTATATGTTTTTATAATCAACATTTCAGTTTGATATAAGAGTTGCCGCTAAACTTTTTTAAAATAAGTTAAAATCTAAGCTGAGTTGCTTCATTAATTTTGAAATTAAATTTGGTTAAAATTGGTTAGAGTTGAAGATATGTTTCAAACATAGGGTCCAGATGCACGGCCAATTAAGAAAGCAAAAATTGGGTTAGCAAAATGTCACGAAACAAAAGCGCTTAATAGCAAACCAGAATTTAGACAACGAAATGCCACCAATAATGTCCTTTCGATAGGTTGACTGAGATTAATCATCGTTTAATATATAAAGATTTTATCATTTCATTCTCGGTATGAAAGTCTTCGATCTATTCTTTTGCTGCAGAGATAAGAAAGTGAGTTATTACTTACCGATTTGTCACCTAAGGTGAAAAATGGATTTTCTTTAACAACACTCACTGTTAATTTAAACGATTATCACAGCACATCCTCAAAAACAGAAGAAAAAAAAATTCTGAAAATTTTCTGATTTTATATTACGCTCAAAATGTTTTTTTTTTTTTTTTTTTTTTTTTTTTTTTTAACGTTTTTGTGTGTTACCTTTATTGATTATTGGTGTGTTGGTGTATTTAATTATGGCAAAGCACACTAGGGCTATCTGCCTAAGGGGAGGGGTGCCTTCGTGGAGGACTTTCTAAGGGAAACTGGCTCGTATACACGTTACACATGGGGAAAACCACGAAAACACCCATGCAGCCAGCCCGTTCACGGCCTTTATTGATTAAATATCATGCTCTTCGCACTTAAACCATAAAATTCAATTCAGCAGCAATATCGCAAAATAATTTAGAAAGAGCACATCTTAAGAACTTCCGATATGCAGCCTCGCGCGCTGAAGATTAAAATGTTCTTTCTGTACAATGTTGCCATGGCTCGCTTTGAAATCCTTGAATTTGTTAATCAAAAATTCGTTAAAGTTTTACAAAATATGAAATCGATAGTAAAACAAATTCCAAATTTTAAATTTGGGCTTATTCCGGTGGAAACGTTCAATAGTCAAATTTTGATGGCTCTAGGTACCTTTGTTTTATCAATAGTGCGAGAAACATACATGCATTTATGCATATTCTTCATTATTTAATTTCTTTAAATATAATACGGTGCGATACTATTGGTGGCAACAGTTTGGAAAGTGAAACAACGCTTACAGTGAATCAACGCAAAGTGCCAAAACAAAAAGAATAGACCTTCTGGGCAAATTGCCCTTTGGACTAAAAATCCAAAAGCAAAATATCACAAGAATAACTACTACTTCTTGGGTATCGCTGATGTAGCAGCGTGCAAAGTATTAGATCGTGATTCAAGTCGTCATCACTTGTCAGATGTCAGCCACAGACAATACAAATCCAATTTCTTGAGCAACAGACATTATTTAACCCTTTGCGGCGCAGTGTGTCCGGTCTGGACACACCTAAAAATTTCTTTCTGTACGCACAGAAAAATTGAATGGAAAAGGATTTATAGGTTACTCTGAATCTTCTTTATTTATAGTAGATGGCAGCTCAATACAAACCAGTCCATATATTTTAGCCATGTTTAGGTTTTTGAGACTCTCATTTTTCAAAGAAATACCTCAGATTTTTTTAGGGTATAAAAGGAATTGTTTGAAAAGAAATTTCTATGTTATTCTTTGGCTGTATTATAATCTCCTTGTTCTATATTAGTTTTAAATTTTTACCTCGAAATCTTGCCTGAAATCAAACGGCGAACCCTAGGTGTGCCCAGACCGGTCTCACCGATCATCTAGGACAACTGGGAGTCTGTATTCTTTGTTTCTCCGCATCTCATCGGCCAGTTTATTGACAACAATGCTCGTTTCAGCACTCTTTTCGAAACTCTATTCAATCAGTGTGCTACTTTGGGCACACCCACAGAATTAAAAGGATACGTTCTATCTTCACAAAATTTTACTTGTGTACTCTTCTAGGCCTAATTAGACTGCCTTTTTTTTTTTTTTTTTTTTTTTTTTTTTTTAAATCAAAACTCCGACTTTAAAAAGTAGCTTGCCGCCGGGAAGGGTTAAATGTAAAGGACGGTTGTTAATCCAAGTTTTAATGGGAGATATCTTTGAGGTTTACGTACTCGTACGAACATAAATTAACCCCTTGGGTACATTTGACATCTGAGGCTCGTCATTCACTTTCTTTCCCCTAGGAGCGGTTGACGTGTCTAAGCCGTCAAACCAAAAATTAAACTCTTGGGTACATTTGACGTCTGAGAGACGACATTCACTTGTTTTCCCTAGGAGCGGATGACATGTCTAAAACGTTATTTGAGGTTAGGCACAATTCTGTTCATTTCATTGTAGTTTGTATCAGTCATAATAGAAGTGTCAATTACAGTATTTCGGTGAACATTATTTGCGATACACTGTCCCATTATGTCAAAAACAAGGAATATATTTTATGATAGTGATAGCGAAAGTGACTTTGAGAAATCTAAAGAAGAATTGTTTAGTGATCTGAAATTGACTATTACAATGAAATACAAAGCGAAGGTGAGGAAGACGATATTGAACTAAAAAATGATAATTGTAATATAATATCAAGGTTTCGAAGACGCACAAGACGTCTATCGAGCAGTGATAGTGAATCTTCTCGTGAACCAGTATCAGAGGAATGGATTTGGGAAGAAGAAGAAAATGTAGCCGATATAAAAAGTTTTTCTGAAATATCTGGAATCAATCCTTTGAGTCTGCGTAGACTACGTAGTAATCCTACGCCTTTAGATGTTTTGAAAGAAGTCTTGAATGAAGATTTTTGGGACACTATAGTAGAAGAGACGAATAGATATGCCAGACAAGGGATAGAAAAAGAAAGCTCTGTGTAAAAAAAAAAAAAAAAAAAAAAAAAAAAAAGTGGTTTCCTTGTAGGGTTTATATTTATTTTAACTAACATTTATTTTAAGTTATCTTTCCTGTCAAGCCTGTACTTTTTATCTAGAATTGCCAATGCCAGAGTATGTAAATTGTAGTAGAACGCGCAGAGTATTCAAATTTTAGCAGAAGTAAATTGAGTTTAAATAGAAGGGAAACGAGATTGTAAGTGTGCTTCTTGAATCGCGAGCGTGAAGGTTGCTAGGTAGAAATTTAAGAACCGCGCGTTTCGGCCTGTGTGCCTATCTCGGCAGTTCATTGAATCTTTCAACTTCTTAATCAATAAGTTTGCTGAATCTCAGCTGTATATTAGAACACGGTTAAGTTAGTTACGATTATAGAGCCTCGTAGGTAGTGATCTCATTATTTATTCATCCTGTCATTTATTTTTAGTTGTACTTTTCTATTTTGGTAAACCGCCGGGTCAGCGTAGTTTGTGAGCGTCAAGTGAACGCATCTGTGATTCTGTGGAATAAAAAGGGATTTAAACCTTTCTTACGAGTTTGTGTAATTTACAGTTCAAAGCAGTCACTACCACTGTTGCTGACAAGTTGGGGCCTCGCAACATTATATTCTATAAGTTCTGATGAAATGAAAGCTTATATTGCATTATGCATCTTGATGTCGCACATGAAGAAGCCAAAAATGCCTATGTATTGGTCAAAACGATATGCAATAAGTACTCCAATTTTTGCCAGCACTATGGCATGCGATAGGCTTTTGATATTTCAAGCTTTCTACATTTTACGGATAATGAAGAGGAAAATAAAGATGACAGAATAAGAAAGATTAGAAATATAGTGGATTACCTAAATACTAAATTTTGTTACGTTTATACTCCTAAAGTGAAGTAGCTATTGATGAATCGCAACCAAAAATTATATCCGTTTAACATGCAAAAATTTTCTCAAATAAATCCGTACCCAAGGTGTTAACCTGAAAAGCTTTACCTCAACCATTTGACTCTATTTATCTAAAGGCTAGGATCCTTTCCAATCATTGAACAATTACATGCACATTCAAACAGTTCATTCATTTCCAAGCACTCCGAATGAAAATGAACGAATTTTTCGCATCTGAAATCTATGACTTCTATTATTGTGGTAGATGAATGTTGTAAAACACTTGGATGATGTTCTGGGATGTGACGTAGCTATTTTGATGAATAAAGTTACTTTTTTCTTGTAGACGATGATTCAAGTTGCTCATACAAATGCGAAATGAACATCTTAAATGACCCGATACATAATTATGTCACGCCAACGGTGACTCGAGAGTTTTAGATAATACTAATGTTGTCATTCTAGCCTTGATTTCAGAATGCGAATGGTTAGAAAAATACGTTTCACCACTGCGTAGTCTTTTAATTCTAAAGCTAAAATAACAATTTTTTTCACGTGTAGTAAATACTTGTTTCCGTCGTATCTAGAAGTGGCTAACATGGAAAAGTGAAATATATATTTCCCTAAGATAAAAATGTTTGTTTATTTGCAGTGACTTGATTTATTTGTGATAAGCTTCACTGAATTATATGCAAATGTTTGTGATTTGCGAAGCCTTCAAGTTTTTACAACAGTAATTATCCGTTACTGGATGTAAAAAGCAGTTTTACACAGGGATGATACTGGTTTCTAATGTATGTATATGTTACGGTGAAACACCGAAATCTGGAGAATGTCGACTTTCACCGGTGAATGTCAACATTTACATAGTCGCTTCGTGAATGTCCGAAATATTTTCCGAATACTTTTGTTTCTGACTTGCACCGGTAAATGTCGACATTCACCATGTACTAATGGTGAATTTTGAACATGTAAGAATATTATATTTTCTTCTCCGTCATTCAGTCGCGAATAAACGCACTCGAAACTTGAAATAAGAACTTAAAACACACAGTACATTCAAAATGAGAAAGGAAAGTAATAGAAGTTAAAAACTGACTGCTGATTGCAATAAAAAGAGGGAGATGCACAACTAGATGCTAGAGCAGTCCCATATATAAAATGTCAACATTTTGTAGCTAATCGTTTTTGAGTTATGAAGACGTACACACGACGTACAGATGTCACGAAAACATCCTTTTTGAATCCATTTTAGATACACTTTACAAACCTTTTCGGAAGAAAGAGTCCTTTATTCTATCCGTTCATATAAATGTCACCTCCCCAAATCGTCCAAATGGATTGGGAACGGTCAAAATGGATATTTCCTTTGCTGTATGATACCCTAATTTTTCGCTATTACAATACTTCTTTTACACTTCGTACAAAGAACTAAAAATGCCGAATTGTATAAAATCCACAATTTTGTAAACAGATTTTATGCGTCCTTTGGTTGAAACTGAAAACGTATTCTAAAAATAAAGAACACTTTTCAAATAACTGTACTCTCATAAGTAATCTTAAAGTACGCAGAGAAGTGAGAAATGTACACTGCATTTAAAATAGAAGAATCTTTAAATAATACGATTACTTAAAACTCAATAAATTAGCAAAATGCGGGATCTATCAATTTTCTGAATGCAAACAACAATAATTCTAATCAGCGATGGGCATTTTGATCAAAAAGAATACGAATAATAATAATAAAAAAAAAAAAAAAAAAGGTACGGTGATATTTCTGACTTCTGAATTTCAAGAATTCAAGAAAAGGCTGAAATTACCCTCAAGGTCACAAACGATAGTAGAAAGAGTCTCTGTATTTGTACAACAAAAACATATTCAGCGATTACAAGACGGAATTATTTTACCATTTATCATCTACAAAATATTACTTGTGAAAGTGAAATTATGTCGTAAGTAGTGAAAAGCAAAAACGCGGACATTCTTATTTTATACATAAATAAAAAGGGAAGCTATTGATATTTAAATGAATGTTCTCATCTGACTGAAAACTGGCTATTATGAACAGCCTTCTGTTGTGAATAAGATTAGGCAAACATTTAGAAATGATTTCAAACGAAATTTAACGCTCCTCAAAGTATAAATGGATATCTCCTTTCTTAAAAAATAAATTATTATGGTATGTTTCCATCTACGTGGTGCCTTGAAAATAATTGTAGAATTTGGTTATTTAAATATTTAAATGTTATAGTTATTAAAAAATTTTGCGGTTAATAGACGTTAGGCACATGGCTCGAAAATATTTTTATTTCAATTAGCAGGTGATATAGATTCTGAAAAGCTGTAGTGGATCATAATTTAATGTTTTTATAAATATTATTAAGATTTTCTGAGTGGCAGCAATGATTTAACGTTTTTGCATCGTTATTAAGATTTGCTGTGTGGCAATAACGAGTTCAAAAAGTTGTTATTTTGAGTGTTCCGTAATAATCGTCGCATAAGCCTTATTCTTGAAAAAGATTGTTATACTATTTTTATATTAAAAATATGTAACAAATAAGTATGAAAGTTATCTAAAAATAAATGTGCTGTTTCTTTTTAAAGACTAAAATAAGCATTTATTTAAATTCGATTTGGTTTTTCCATCAGTACGCACAAAGCATTACGAGGTGCTTACATATATGCCATTAACTTCATAGATATATAAAAACGATTTTCACCTTTGAGTGAATTATTTTTATTCAGGAAATTACTTTGTAACGAATTATGACATTTTCTCCATGTTATATTATAAACAAAAGTTACAGAACCTGACGAAGTAGCATTACAGTGCCTAAAATAAATTCATTATAACATAAAATATAATTTTAGGTTAAATTAACTATAAACTAACTATAAAATTAAAAATGCGTGGAATTTTCTTCAGGTGATTTGAAAATTCTTTGAAAAGAGAATCTATCCCATAAAATGATTAACACATCTAACTAACAACCCAGTGACGATACAATTCCTTTCTTTCCCATTCTCCATTTGGCCCACCAACGGCCGAGCGGTAAAGTCGCTGAACACTGGTAGTTCGGTCCGAGGTTCGAATCCCGCGAACGGGCTGGCTGCATGGGTGTTTTCGTGGTTTTCCCCATGTGAAACGTGTATACGAGCCAGTTTCCCTTAGAAAGTCCTCCACGAAGGCATCCTTCCCCTTAGGCAGATAGCCCTCGTGTGCTTTGCCGTAATTAAATACACACACACCCATTCCCCATTTAAAAAACATAGTGACGCGTACAGTTTAATTCTAAACTAGTGTTTCCTCGTCATCCTACGAAAGGAAAAAAATTACGAGAACAATAACATACACACAACCAACAACAGAAAAGAAATATAAAAGCTTTCAGGTTTTAACGATCGCCTAAAAAGGTTTGTTAAGGTTTTCTATGCTGTCGATGAGTTCGCAGTCTACCGACTGCTGTTACACTCACTCCAACTAACTGCACTTTTTTACTTTCTTATACGAAGTAAAAAGGAAGCATTGTAATCGCGAAAAATTTCGGGTATCATATTTCAACGAAAATATCCATTTTGGTCGCTATCGAATGCAATTTAACGATGTTTTTGCTTGACATTCGTACGGAAGGACAGAATAAAGAACTCTTCCCCCCCAAAAAAAAAATTATAAAACTGATTTAAAATGAATTCTGAAGAGAATATTTTGTGGCGTCTGTACGTACGTATGTACGTATCTCGCGTAACTCAAAATCGAGTGGCCTCAGAGCGTTGAAATTTTGTATATAGGACTGCTATAACATGTAGATGTACACCTCGTATTTTGGTTGCTATCGGCCGCACCAAATGTATATAAATATATATCCACACTGTTAAAAAAAAGGGCCCGTTTGGACGTAATATAAAATCTGAAAGCTTTCAGATTTACTTTTTTAAATTAAAATTTTTTTTTTTTTTTTTTTTTTTTTTTCAAACTGGTTTGAAGTTTAAGGTAAAAAGACATACGTTGGTATCCTTTTGAAGGGACACAATTTTTTTTTTCTAAAGGCATTACTGCAAACTTTATGGAACATCAATTACAGGTGATTCTTTTTACTTCCTTGTACGAAGTAAAAAGGAAGTATTGTAATCGCGAAAAGTTTCAGGCATCATATTTCAACGCAAATGTCCATTTCCACCGCTATCGAATGTAATTTAGCGATGTTTATCCGTGACATTTCTACGTAAGAACAGAATAAAAGACTCTTTCCCCCCCAAAAAAAAATATAAAACTGATTTAAAATCAATTCGGAAGAGAATTTTCCGTGACATCTGTACGTTCGTACGTACGTATGCATCTCGCATAACTCAAAAACGAGTAGCCTCAGAATGTTGAAATTTTGTATATAGGTTTGCTATAACATGTAGATATGCACCTCCCATTTTGGTTGCAATCGGCCACACTAAAATTATATATATATATCCACTCTGTTACTCGGCTCCATGAGCTCGGTCTCTTTATTCTTATATGTTTGTAAATTGTGTATTTTAATGCTTTAAAAATGATTGAATTATGTTGGTCTTATCTTCCGGTTAATATTTTTTATGTCTTTACTTAACCTGCATGCAATAATTGTGGAATTTTTAAGAATTTAAAAGTTTTGAAACTAAGCCTGTCAGCAACAAAGTAATGTCTTCTTTTATTATTGCGAATTAAATTACGCTTAATTCATTTTGGTTTATCATTTAAGTTATTAGCTTAATTTGCGTAGAAACTGTAATTTTAATTGTAAAAATTGATTTTTTAATTGTTTTAACTGTACTTGGTGTTTTATGTTTTTCTATATCTTTTAATTTTTATTGAAAATATTTTAAATTTTTGTGTATCTTTGCCTTGCCGCGAAGTGAGAACTGAATCAATTAGCAGCGCTTACGCGTTAGGTAAGCGGTGCTGAATTGTCTACGAAAAACTGTTTCTTTTTTATTTGTTTAATTTATAAGGTATTTCTCCCACTTCCCTAGCGTGCCTTCGTGGTGTAACGGTAGCACGTTGGGCCGGTATTCCAGAGGTCCGTGGTTCGATTCCCGGCGAAGGCGGTTGCATATTTTTCATCTTTTTTGCTTCCAATTAATCTAATGACTCTAATGACGTACAAATTTCTTTTAGATTTATAGTATTTGAATAGAAGTGGTTATTCTTCAAATGATATAATTTTTGTGCACTATGAATTATAAAATGAATGAGATGTAACTCTGCTAAGTGAACCTAGCGCCGACTTGTCGCTATGGTAAATAAATATATTGAACCTGAAAGAGTGCATTTATTCTATTGTGGCTTATGCGCTATCGACGAAGTAGATTTAATTCGAAATTCGTTAACTGTTAATTCAATATGTTTAAATGAAATGCAGTTAAATTGGGTATAAGGAATATTCCGTACAAGGAAGTCATGTGGTGTACACATCAGAATTTTTAGTTTTACTATTAAGCATCATCACCTGCACCATATACAGCTCAACGCCAAAATTACAAAGATTTTAAAAGGTGGTGTTGGTGTATTTAATTATGCCAAAGCACACTAGGGCTATCTGCCTAAGGAGAGGGATACCTTCGTGGAGGACTTTCTAAGGAAAACTGGCTCGTATAAACGTTACACATGGGGAAAACCACGAAAACACCCATGCAGCCAGCCCGTTCGCGGGATTCGAACCTCGGACCGAACTACCAGTGTTCAGCGACTTTACCGCTCGGCCGCTGATTTTAAAAGGAGCATGACAGTATGTTAGATGTATAATTGGTGGACAACCTGAATTTTTACAGCTATCCGCTAAATGAACTAATACGTAAAATGGAAAATAATTCAAATTTCTTTTCAAACATGTTTTTTGCGTCCTTAAGAACGGTTATTACAGGAGAATGGACGTATTGATGCGCAGAAATGCGACCCATTCTTACAAATGATAACTTAATTGGCGCTAAAAAAGGGTTTCTGGAAAACAGATCTACCCACGTTAGAGGAAACAAGAGGTATGTTCCGTGAATCCCAGGAGAAGATCTCCGTCAGCTTCAAAACTGACAGTAAAATATGTATTTTAACAACTGACTGACAATGAAATTTTCTTGCTTTCCATCTATCTAGCTGAAAAATTGCTGGAATATTTGAATGAAATAAGTGACTTTTGTGCATATAAGAATCATCATTCTGTCAAAATGTGACGTACAATGAAATTCATACATACTGTTTGCTTGTAAAAGAGAACTTTTCTTGGTAAAACTTTGAAAAATAAGTAACACGTGTTAACGACTTGCCATCCCTGTTTCTGAGACAACGATTGTCAGAAAGGCTGTTGCCATCCCTGTTTCTGAGACAACGATTGTCAGAAAGGCTGTTGCCATCCCTGTTTCTGAGACAACGATTGTCAGAAAGGCTGTTGCCATCCCTGTTTCTGAGACAACGATTGTCAGAAAGGCTGTTGCCATCCCTGTTTCTGAGACAACGATTGTCAGAAAGGCTGTTGCCATCCCTGTTTCTGAGACAACGATTGTCAGAAAGGCTGTTGCCATCCCTGTTTCTGAGACAACGATTGTCAGAAAGGCTGTTGCCATCCCTGTTTCTGAGACAACGATTGTCAGAAAGGCTGTTGCCATCCCTGTTTCTGAGACAACGATTGTCAGAAAGGCTGTTGCCATCCCTGTTTCTGAGACAACGATTGTCAGAAAGGCTGTTGCCATCCCTGTTTCTGAGACAACGATTGTCAGAAAGGCTGTTGCCATCCCTGTTTCTGAGACAACGATTGTCAGAAAGGCTGTTGCCATCCCTGTTTCTGAGACAACGATTGTCAGAAAGGCTGTTGCCATCCCTGTTTCTGAGACAACGATTGTCAGAAAGGCTGTTGCCATCCCTGTTTCTGAGACAACGATTGTCAGAAAGGCTGTTGCCATCCCTGTTTCTGAGACAACGATTGTCAGAAAGGCTGTTGCCATCCCTGTTTCTGAGACAACGATTGTCAGAAAGGCTGTTGCCATCCCTGTTTCTGAGACAACGATTGTCAGAAAGGCTGTTGCCATCCCTGTTTCTGAGACAACGATTGTCAGAAAGGCTGTTGCCATCCCTGTTTCTGAGACAACGATTGTCAGAAAGGCTGTTGCCTTGCGCTGATTGTGGCAAGCGTTTTATTGAAAAATATCTGACGAGAACACCATGTAAAACGTAAAGTCTCTACAATATTACGCCCAAAAAACATTTTTTGAACGTTTCGTGTGTTACGTTTATTTATTAAATATCATGTTCTTCGTACTTAAACCATAAAATTCAATTCAACAGCAATACCACACAATATTTAAAAGAGCATATCTTTAGAATTTCCGATACACAGTCCGGCACGCTGGAGATAAAAGTTTTTTTTTTTAATTATTATTTTAATTTTTATTTTTTATTATTTTTTTTTACAGTGTTGCCATTGCTCTCTTAGAAATCGTTAATGAAAATTTCTTTAATGTTTTGCAAAATATGAAATAGATAATAAAACAAATTCTAAATTTAGGCTTCCAGATCTCCATTTTCGAATAGAAGACTACGTTATTCAAAATTCGATGTCTCTAGGTACCTTCATTTTATCACAATGCGAGAAATGTACATACATACATTCATGCAGATTCTTCCTTATTTAATTTCTTTAAATATAATGCTGGGCGCTAATATTTGATGGCAACAATTTGAAAAGTCGAACGCCGTTTACAGTGAACCGAGGCAAAATGCCAAAACGAAAGTAATATAGTCCTTCTGGGTAAATTATTACTCTATGAGTTCAAAATAATATAAGATAATAATATAAGATGTAAACATTAACGACAATTAATAATCATAAATTCATATAAATTATTATATAACTAAAAATTTTTTAAAATTTAAAATTTGAAGACTTCGATTTACATCTAACATTTCAAAAAAGAGATTACTATTCAAATTTTTAAAATTAAAATAGATAAAAATTTTTAGATATCAAAGTCTTATAAATATTTCGTTTCTCTTCTTAAATAAGAACAGTACATATTGTTGCTGATAAAAAAAATAATAAGCATTTGCTATTGACTAAAAAAAAGAATTTCAATTTTAAAACTTTGAAGTTTTTTTTTGCATTTTCATAATCTTTCAGATTTTATTTTTAGTGCACACGATATTGCACGCATATATTTTATTGATGGAATAAAGTAATAATTGCCCCAAAACTTTTTTAAGCGTCCTGATGAAATTATTTTTAAATGATTAACACTGCATTCTGCAGCGCATTTTCATAGTATGGAAGATAAATTAAAGGTCTTATTTACTTTCCACTGGCAACTATTTATGCCTAATGCATCTTATCGAAGCTGAAAATAATAACTCTTTCAAATTAGTAAAAAATATGATTCGGACATCACATGATTTCCTTGCACGGCCTATTAAGTTACACTCATTTTCTGCTGCATTTCATTTAAACTTGTTTCCTCTAATTTCATTAGAGATGTATTTTTCATTCAATTAATTCAGTTCTCACTTTGTTCAAGGCAAAAATACATAAAACCTCAAAGCATTTTCATTAAATTATAAAGTACAGGAACAAAATTATAAAGATCCCATCCCCAACTATAAATTAACTAGCGAAATTATCCGATGTCAGTTAAGTTAGATTGTGAGTAATTTATCTAACAACAGAGAGAACGACACCGCTATAATCCTTCTCTAATAACGATGCAAAAAATACGTCATACAATTTTCAGTCTCCTGCGATATCGAACCCACATGAAAGATTTCGATAGAATAATAAACTAATTTTTTCCTTATTATATCACGCAGTTTTTAATAATTTTCGTCTTTCTAATCAAATGGTCGTAAAAGCTCGAGTTCCATCCAATATTTCACCTAGATTCAATTTTAGTCGATTCAATGCAGCAAAAAAATGGATCATAATTGATCAGAAATCAATAACACGAACAAACAAACACACAAATAGGCATTATTCTTTATATATATAGATTTTGTAACACTTATAAATTTTTGATTATCTAGCTTAACAATTTGAAAGCTAGCAGTGGCAACACTTTCCGAAATAAAGCATTTTTATCTCCAACGCGCGAGGTTGTTGCCACTCTGAGAAAGGAGTGCGAAAAAGAGTGTTTTCTGAGTTTTTAATTAATAGCTCGGCTGTTTAAAGTAATACGAAGATGGGAACTGTCGAAATGACTTCTCACGAATTTTTGGAATCGGGAATAATGTATTTACTGTTCCGCTATTTTTATTTCATTGTAAAACTTAGACAATTTTATTAACAAACTCATGATTTGAAAGCGAGCAGTGGCAACACTTCTCGGAAAAAAACCGATTTTTATCTCCAGCGTGCGACCTGTTGCCACTTGAAAAATGAAGGCAAAAATTAGCGTTTTTAGAGTTTTTAATTAATATCTCTGATTTTAGCTATTCCCTCCCCCCCCCCCAAAAAAAAGAAAAAATAGGAAAAAAAAAAGTGGACGTCGACCTTTCCCAGAACCAGAAAAGAACTGTAGAGAGTTTAGTGACGGTAACTATAGTAGTGACTGTGTTAATCACGAACAAACACACATTCTTCTTTATATATATAGATAATTTCCTCATGGAAGCAATGATAAACTTTTTAATATTTCCATGCAAATTGATTAAACAAGCTTCAGAAATTTTTTTGATTACAAACGGGAAATGAAAGTAAACGACTTTCCGCTTATTTTATTTCCTTGCGCTTTTATCTATTTGTTTGCATGCACATTTATTTATTTACTGAATACGCTGATTCTCTTAACCAGCGTATTCAGTAAATAAATAAATTTAACTTAAGTACATTAACCCTAAATCTTAGTGCAGTTCATTATAAAGGGGTAGTACTGATAAACTCTTTCTCAATAACCGCATAAACTGTTCATCCTTGTATAAATGTGCTGTTGCAAAACTGGATGACCGTGAAGTCTTGTTTGACTTTTACCAGAAATCCGTTTAAACGTCGCAAACAAGAAAACTTCACTATCTAAAGTTGTCCGTGTCCTACTAAAACTACATTTGCTTGAGCAATAGTATGCGCGTGTATTAGTTATTAAATGCTAAAATAACATCGCATTTATTACACTGGAAAAAAAATCTGAAAGCTTTCAGATTTTTCAAAACACCCAACGTTTTATGTATTACCTTTATTTATTAAACTAGCAGCTACGCGGCCAGCCTTCGTCTGGCTTTTAAATGTACCGGGAAAATGCCTAAAGGGAACACCAAATGTTAAATTTAAAAACTGCGCAGAATTTTACAAATTTATCAAAAAAAACAACAAATTTTTAAAAAATGTAATACATATAACAATATTGCAATGAAATAAGCAATATCCTTTAATACAAATATTAATTATCCTAATAATAAATTAATCAAGTTCCCATTGCAAAATCTTAAGAATTCAAATGGTATAAAGGAAGTTAAGAACTTTGTTTCCTAAAACAATCATGCAAAACTTTTTATATAATTAAAATTTTATATAATTAAAACATAATATAAAAAATTACATTGAAATAAGTAATAAATCTCATATTTTCAAGAGTAAACAGTCAGCACTCCAGTATCCAAAGCAATGAATGAAAAGCAATGAATATCCACATTTCTAAAAGAATGAAACTATCATTTATAATCAATCAAAACTGTTCTTCGATAACCAATCAAAACTGTGCTTTGTGGATGACATAATTCAAAATATACACACAGCAGACCAGTATACAAAGCATTGAATGAAAACCTGTTGCCAAAACCACATTTCTAAAAGAATGAAACTATTCAAAATGATGCGATAAAATCAAAAAGATTAAAAAAAAAAAAAAAAAAATCTGATTCGAGTTGTTCAAGTAGTTAACTTGCTTGTTAAATATTCTTTACTTGTTCTTGTGATTGTGATATGTAATTCTATTTCTTTATTTTTTATTTGCCTCTTGGCTACAATTGCCTTCGAAAAGTAAAATTGTAACCCTGTAGGCAACGGGGGGAAAGAAATTTTGATTCGCGCAGTTGGACAATACCAGGACGTTCATTGGCGCAGTTGGAGTACACCCCAAGATACATTCATACATACGGACGTACAGACGTCACGAAAAAAATTTCTTCTGAACCCATTTTAAATCAATCTTATCATCGGTTTTAGGGATTATAAAATTGATTTTAAATTGAGTCCTTTATTCTCCTCTTATTTATTGAGTTATTTATTTATGTATTATTTTAAAATTGAGTCTATCTGTCCTTACGTACATATGTGATGCAAAAACATCGTTAAATATCATTAAGTAAAAAGAGAAAGAAGAATTTCAGAATCAAATTAACAAAATAATAATGAATGAATATACGTTATCATTGTCAATTTGTTAAAAAATTATAAATAAACATGTATAGAGTGAAACAATAAAAATTTTCAAATTTTTCGCAGCTCATGAAAAATTGTCCTTACACCCGCTGGTCCAGAATTTGAGAATTTTACTTGTAACGGCTACTTAAAATCAGATGTTCGGAAACATATGTTAAATAGACTCAGGTCGTTGCTAAGACCGTAACTGGTTTCAAACACATGCAAGAGAAATCGATCTTTCACCTGCCGTGTGAATATAGAATGACTGTTGGGTGGTTCAGTTCAGCTTTATCCTGAGCGATCGTAAGCATTGTCGGCATTCCCATTCATTAAAAGTTATCGCGACGTTGACCTCTGCCGTTTAACCTTTTAGTGCGCTGCGGAAGAAATGCGGTTTTTAGAGACCAATAACTAAAAGAGGGTTTTTATATTCTGCCACCGCTTTTCTCCTTTTTGTTTTCATAGGTGTAAAAAAATCTGATGTGTGCACCACATGACTTTCTTGTACGGAATATTAAATTATAGAATAAATGCACTCTTTAAATTTCAGTATATTTGTTTACCATAGCGACACTCTGGCGCTAAGTTCACCTAACAGCGTTATATATCGTTCGTATTATAACTCAGAATGCACAAAATTTATAACATTTGAAGAATTATCGAATCGTTGCCACATGTTCTATTCAAATACTATAATAAATATAGAAAGATGCATAAAAGAAATTAAGCAAACAAAACACAAAAGAAACAGGTTTGTCACAGACGATTGAGTATTTCTCATTCAATTAATTCAGTTCTCACTTCGCGACAAGGCAAAAATACAGAAAATCTCAAAATATCTGTATTAAAAATTACGAAGTAAATCTTAAACACTTATTTCCTCGAATAAATTCCAGAATGGATTAAGCATGATTTAATTCGCAATGATAAAAGAAGGCGTTATCTTTGTTGTTGCGAAGCTTAGTTTCTCTAGATTGGTAACAAATCCACTAGTCTCCTGTTTCGAATGTAAACATGCAATGGCCACCATGGCAAAACTTATTAGGCTTAGCGGCATTTAAACGACTTTTAAATTGTTAATAATTCTAAAAATATCGCATACAGATTTACTAAAGGCATAAAAGCGTTAACCGGAAGATAAAAACAACACAATTCAATCATATTTAAAGCAAAAAAAAAAAAAAAAAATTCCCCACAATTTACAGGCGTATAAAAATAAAGAAACAGATCACTGAGCCGACTAACAGAGTGGCTATATACACTCATGTCCATAAATTAAGGATAATGCAAAATCAGGCAAAGGAAGAGTTAGAAGCAAAACAAATTTAACTTATTTGTAAAGCTTATTTATTAAACGAAAGGTAAAGAGCAAAAGAAGATGCTATATGGTTGATATTATTAAAAAAATTAGCGATTTTTTCCTCCCCGGAGCAAATTACAAAAAACACCTATTTACAAAAAACCAATATTACATGATTGGTATGGTTGTTAATACATTGTATGTCTCCCAGAAGATGCAATACAATCCGAACAACGCCTAGGCATGCTGAGTATCAAATTATCGATCTGATCTTGGGGGATATTACACCACTCAAAAAGCAATGCTCTCCGAAGTTCCGGTAGACATGTAGGAGGAGGTTGAAGGGCTGCAACTCGTCGGCCAAGCATGTCCCACACGTGCTCTACTGGATTCAAGTCCGGTGAGAATGCTGGCCAAGCATGTCCGACATACGGGTGATATTCTCCGATTGAAGGCATTCGCTTACGATGTTTCCACGGTGAGGACGGGCGTTGTCATCCATAAACACAAATTGTGCGCCCATGGCGCCCCGAAACAAACGTAGATGTTGTTCCAGAATGACGTCCCGATAGATTTGGCTTGTCATATTTCCAATTTGGACATGCAGGTCAGTTCTGGAACCCATAATAATTCCACCCCCAAACGAGCACTCCTGCACCAACGTAACGGTGTCGTTCAATGATGTTTTCTTGGTGGTAACGGGTACCTGGAGCTCTCCATATGAAAGTCCGGCGAGAATCAGACTGCAAGCTAAACCTGGACTCGTCGGAAAACATCACACAAGCCCACTGTTGCGGTGTCCACAATGCATGCTCTCTACTCCAGGTTAACCGCAGGCGACAGTGAGTTGCAGTAAGTGGAACGCATCTGACTGGTCTACGAGCATATAGACCAAACTGCCCTAAGCGTCTGTACATGGTCTGCCTTGAAATTGTCGTACCAGTAGCTGAAGAGAGCTGACGAGATAGGTCTGAGGCTGTGCTCCGCCTGTTTCTTTTTGCAGTAACTGCCAAATACCAGTCCTCATTCGGCGTTGTAACTCTGGGGCGACTTGTGCTGTAACGTCTACTCACATTACCATCATCTTGGAATCGTTGCCAAAGCCTGGAGATGACACTCTGTGCAATTCCAAGTTCGTCTGATACTTCCAGATGGGTACGCCCACATTCCATACGGCCGATAATTCTACTGCGTAAAAAATCATCCAAATGCTTCCTTTGTGTCATAACTATTCGGTTATTGCACTGAAATGCTTATAAAGCGCCTACGAAAAATTTTACTTCTTTGCCTGTATGCCTTATATATCACTCTCTTACACTCTCGTCATTGTGACGTACCATCGGTGTCATCTGGTTACTTCCTGAAATTTGCGTATGATTCTTGAAGATGTGTGTAGTGATTTTACAGGTGATATATTTATTTTAGAGTTCGATTTCCGCGTGACTCCGAATTATTCTTAATTTATGGACATGAGTGTATGTATTTACCTCGAATAACTCAAAAGCGAGTAGCTGCTTCAGAACTTTGTATATGGGTTGTATATGGGACTGCTATAACATGTATAGTTCTTCACCTCATAAATATGTTTATACCCATTTTGTTACCCGACTCAGTTTTTTTTTTTATTATTATTATAAATTTCTAAATTGTTGCTTTTTTGCTTTAAAAGTGATTGAACTATGCTGTTCTTAATTCCGGTTAAGATTTTTATGCTTTTAGTTAATCTGTATGATATAGTTGTAGTTATGAACAATTTCAAAATTGCTTAAGTGCTACTTACTTGTTAAGGCAATTATTATAGTAGACCGTCATGTAAATGTGCGTATGATATTAAGAGAACTAAATTTAAATCGTAATGTGTGTCATAAGATTTTACGCGAAGATGGGAAACGGAAACTTAATGCAAGAATTGTCCTCACTCACTAACGGATGAACAGAAAGAGGAAAGACGAAAAATTTCCACTCAATTATTGGACAGAGCCTGACTTGATCCCAACATTTTTGTCCAAGATTAATGTGATTTTTTCTCGTTTCGTAAAAAGCTGACTGAAAGGAAAGCTTCATGAAGATTATTGCAGACATCCAACGGGTGTGACAAATGGGCTTGCAAGCATCGCAGTTGAAGATTTCTACGCTTGCTTTCCAAGACCTCCAGTAACGTTGGTAGGTTGTGTATAGATGGCCAACGGTACTTTGGTAGCAGCTAGGATCATTACTTGATAAATGCAATTTTCTAATATATATATATATATATATATATGTAATGATAAAATTCCATAGTCAAGAAGACACTTAAAATTCTAAGTGTATGTTCTTTTAATTTTTAATGGCGACGTTCTCTTATTTGAAAGTACGTGGAATTAAATCCACAGCCCCGTAGTCAAGTTGTTTTTCCCGCCTTTTCTACACGTACAGTTATAGAATGTTCTGGAAATATTTAAAGCGAACTGGATTGGATGACGTCATTTCTTGGAAGCTCCGCCTTTCCAGAGGCTATAAAAGAACTCGCAAAGAATATCGGGGTCTTTTCTTTAATGTAACGATGCAGTAAACTTCATACAAAAAGTTATTAGTAATTCTTTTTTATTTACTCCGGAAATGTGATTTTTTAACTGCTATTTCTCCTGACCAATAATAAATGGATCCTGTTTTCTAAACTTATCGTCTGATAATTTAATTTACTACTACTTTTATATTTCTTCAGCAATCTATTTATTTCGGACAAAAGCTGGTACATCACATATATATATATTTACGAACTTTGTCCTATAACTTTTCTGACAAAGGACGTACGTTCACTTTTAAAGTATTTTGCGTCTGTAAAGCTGGATAAGATTAAGCAGTACCACCCTTAAAGAGAAAATCTCTGTGCGATTATAGAGCTTTTGTTTTAAATATGCATACAGGTACGGTTGTCAGGACTTGTGTTTCTCTTGATTTGCTTTACAAACATGATGTGTCCTGAACAGGAACAGGAAGCTTACTCAAGCTATGTTCAACAATGTGTGGAGTAGACAACACAAGCAGGAAAGGTATACGAAACCCTTTATTTTCAATACTTTACAGGTACTCCCGAACTTCGGAATACACAGACCAACCACTTGTGGTCTGAACGTAAGAATATAAAAACTACTAACTAAAACTCTAACTAAAAGCTAACTTTGAATTAGTATACAAATGCCTAGCACTAAAACTGGCCTTTATTTTAAAAAGGTACGTATGTAGTACGCCGAGCTGCTGAAACTACGATACGTCTGCAATTATCAAGAGGGCTAAACCTCTGGCCTTAAAGGCAACCAGCAATCGAGTGAAAACTCGTAGAACTGCAGTGGCAAGCGGCTTGCTTCCTAAATCTCCTTCTCTTGGCAAAAAGCCACAACTTAAGTACTTGGGCGTTAGCAAGACAATTTGCATAAGCAAGTTAAAGCTTTTAATTCTGGCCAGAAGTAGAAAATAAGAAGTGATAGTACAGTTTTAAAATAAAATAAACGTTAGTAAAACTTAGAATCCTTACACGGTATTTATCATAAACCACTATTATTACTAAAACCATCGTTAAAACCTTTTTCCCGAATATTCCAGGAAACCTATGCATTTTAAAAATAAAGATGCATTGAGAATCGATGCTTAAACTGAAACTCTATTAGTGAGTATAATTCGCTTCTAATCATTTGAGCTACTTATGCATCGTTATATTTACTACTTACTGCATCGTTACATTAAAGAAAAGACCCCGATATTCCTTTGCGAGTCCTTTTATAGCCTCTGGAAAGGCGGAGCTTCCAAGAAATGACATCAGCTTCGTCAGCCATTTCAGTTCGCTTTAAATATCTCCAGAATATTCTATAACTGTACTTGTAGAAAAGGCGAGAAAAACAACTTGACTACGGGGCTATGGATTTAATTGCATGTACTTTCAAATAAGAGACCGTCGCCATTAAAAAATGAAAAGAACATACAGTTAGAATTTTAAGTGTATTTGGAATTTTATTATTACATATATATATATATATATATACCCACTCAGTTACTTGGCTCAATGAGATCAGTTTTTTTTTATTCTTATATATTGATAAATTGTGCATTTTTTGCTTTAAAAGTGATTGAATTAACGTTGTTCGTATCTTCCGGTTAAGGATTTTTACGTCTTTAGTTAATCTGCACCCAGTAGTTGTAGAATTATCAACAATTTAAAAGTTGTTTAAATGCGGCTAAGACTAATTTTTTTTTTTTTTTTTTTTTTTTTTTTTTTTTTTTTAACCATAGCAAAAACAAGCCAGATTTTTTTTTTACATTTGAAACTCAGCAGAATAGTGAATTAAGTCTTTCTGCACTTAATTCACTATTCCGCTGAGTTTCAAATGGTTTCAAACGGTGTCTTTTTTAGCTTAGTGGTGTGGGGGATATCACAAACCCTTTCCCGGAAAAAGGAAAACGCCGGAACAAAGCATTTGTAAGTAGATGACATCTGATTTGAATGATTTTAATGCAGAGTACCTGCTTTGAACGCAGACGACTTTTGTAAAATCTTCCGGAAACAGCAGCTCCCTATGAAGGAAATATGTGTGTGAACTGTAGTCAGAACCTAAGAGGAAATAGTCTTATTTGTTCTTACGTCATCGACTGCAGCAAGATCAAATGGGAGTTGTCTTGCAACTGAATAATAGTTACTTCCTGCCAGTAGAGATCGATAGAGGTCTCTAGACGCGGAAGCTATCCTCGAAAACCTTGACTTTTCCTGCGATGAACAGTTCCAATTTAAGTAATTAACACCCATATCCTTGTAAAGATATTTTATGCAATATGTAATGGTTTTAGTAAGTTTTATTATCTTGATCTCTTCGTATATTAATGTGACAGAGCAGTGGTGCAATAGGTTTCATTAAGTAATGAAGTATAAATATTTTAGCATCTTTGTAGGCTCCAGTTGCAAATGATCAATATCTAGTCTAACAACTATTCAATAATTGTTGTTTTTACCTCCATATACGAAGCGAAGGAATTATTGTAATCTTGAAAAATTCCGGGTACCATATTTCAACGAAAATATCCATTTTGACCGCTATCGAATGCAATTTAAAGACGTTTTTGCGTGACATCTGTACGCAAGGAGAGAATACAAGACTCTTTTTCTTAAAACTTTTCTTAGACTCCTTCTTATATAGTGTTACGTTTTTCCTTTCTTGTGACACCAGTTGTTGCGTTATTTTTCTTCGTTCACGTTCGTACGGGATTTGTGGATTTGGAGTGAATAACGACGACAGTTGATGAAGTATCGAAACACACTTTATTTAGCCAATGTTAATCAGGATAGCTCCAATAACACTTTTTACAGTCGTCGAAGATCTATTATAAACATGTTGGAACAATCAGTGACACAGGCTTCACACTGTCAGTTAATAACGGTGGAGACAGCTTCACTGCAAAGCACCCGAGTACAGCTCCCAACTCTGCTTGGTTGTTCTCGGAGCTCCACGTACTCTCGAGACTCTCCACACGATGCACTCGACGATACACAAGAGTATAGCTGTCGACTCAGCACAGTCTAAGACAAAACTCGACGATGCACT
The DNA here is from genome assembly GCF_044657685.1 of Stegodyphus dumicola. Classification (NCBI taxonomy): domain Eukaryota; kingdom Metazoa; phylum Arthropoda; class Arachnida; order Araneae; family Eresidae; genus Stegodyphus; species Stegodyphus dumicola. The sequence goes on from NC_140768.1 coordinate 2,388,356, forward strand.
AAAAGACTCTCTCGATGCACTCGACGACCACCTCGGCGCTAGACTTGGAGACACTCGCTCAATGACTGACTATCAGCTCGCTAGACGAGGCACACACACTGACTGACTGCGGACCAGCAGGGTTTATATAGCTTTCGGCCTGTGTTCGAGAACATTCTGGGCTAAACCAGTAAGAATTCGTTCCAGAAGGTTCTCCAACCGTCCATGGTATATAGCCAATTTTGTCGCCAAATGGGCGATTTCTCGCCAAATGTGGCAACTCTGCCTTCCCTTACCATTTTATGGCAACCCTGAAACTGCTTTGAGGGGAAGCAATATCACCGCGCCTGTACATTTCGTAACAATATAAATAAACTGCAATAGATATCGAAAATCCTCCAATAATTGCAAGCATGTTAATACTTGTAAAACTAGATACATTGATTATCGTTATTGTAGTCTTACGCTACATCACTTACGACAACTCATAATGGTGCAACCCTGCTTTGCGGGGAAGCTATCTTACCGCGACTGTAGATTTCGTAACAATAGGACTACTATAACATGTAGCTGTGCACCTCCCTTTTTGGTTTCAATCAGTCTAATCAAACGTGTATTAATGTACCCACTCATTTACTCGGCTCAGTGAGATCAGTTTTTTTATTCTTATACATTCATAAATTGTGTATTTTTTGCTTTAAAAATGATTGAATTAACGTTGTTCGTATCTTCCAGTTAAGGTTTTTTACGTCTTTAGTGAATCTGCACGCAATAGTTGTAGAATTATCAACAATTTAAAAGTTGTTTAAATGCGGCTAAGACTAATTTTTTTTTTACCATAGCAGCCAGATTTTTTTTACATTTGAAACTCAGCAGAATAGTAAATTAAGTCTTTCTGCACCTTCGGTGTCTTTTTTGGCGAGTGGGGCCAAATTGAAACTTTCTGTTTTGTGCACCGAAAAATCTGCCTTCTTGCCCGCTGGCCGAATGGCGTGTTTTTCCGTAGAAACTGTAATTTTAATTATAAAAATTGTTTTTTAATCATTTTAATTGTATTTGTTGTTTTACGTTTTTCTATATCTTTCAATTTTTAATGAAAGTATTTTGAGGTTTTGTGTATTTTTGCCTTACCGCGAAGTGAGAACTGAACTAATTCAATAAGAACTGAGGAAATAAGTTTAAATGAAATGTAGGAAAAAATGCGTATAATTTAATATTCTGAAGAAGGAAGTCATGTGGTTTAAAGATTAGAATTTCTAGATATGGTTATCGAAATCTATAAATGCTTACTAATTTACAAATTTTAAATAAACTCAGTAATTGTGTACTAATTGCCATTTCTCGCGTTGCTGTTTTAATGTAGAACACCAGTATATTATATTTATTTGTTTCCTTTATAGCTACTTGAAATATTCATTATGATTTAGAATTTATTTTCAAGAGGTTAGTTGCTATTTATAGCGCCATTTATTTATTACGCGCAAAAGTAACCATGTATATCAACAAGTTAACTTTTTAATGAGCACTTAGAAAGCAATTTCGCTTTTAGTATATGTTTAATTAGATGAAATATTAAAATATTTTACCAGCGATGACTTCTAGTAAACTGAAATACTGGCATACTGTTGAGCTTCGTAACAAAATACTGTGCTACAGATGTCAGAAAACATTTCGAACGATCAACTAATACGTTTAAATGGCCATGAGTAATTCCATTTAATTAAAGGATATACAATATTTTTTGAAAAAAATGTGTTCATAAATCATAAAGAAGTGATTTATAATCTAAGCGAAGAATTTTTTATATACTTTTGTTTTGAATTTCGTTCAGAATTGACGACTACAAGTGTGAAACACAAACCAAACTTAATTCCCCAAAAAACAGACGATCGCAATTCAAAAGACAAAAATAAATAAATAAATAAATAAATAAAGTGAACCGTTAATGTTTTTGGGTCTTAACAATGCTTTTCTAAGAAACAATGCGAACTAAATGCAGTTAAAATGGCTAAAAAAAAGATTAATTGGAAGGTAGTTTCACAGATGAATTAAACATGTGACATTCGTTTCAAGGTTTCCAATTTTGCTATCACCAAACATGAGATAATTTACAATCACTCTTTATAAAGATCGCTGTATATTATAAGAACTAGATAATGTACATGCGTATAATACTGTATGTGTTTTAGTGGATCCCCAGCTAATCACAGCGTACGTACACACATGATGTTGTAAATTATGAATCAATATTCTTTCAAATCGATCGAGCAAAATAATATATTTAAATGCGGGATACGCTGAGCCATTCGTTATTCTATCTACAGTGTCTCACAAAAGTGATGGGACACTTGTGCTTTACAAAAGGAAACTGTAGTAAAATAAATTAAAAGAACATGTAAAACTTTTTTGTGGCTGTGTTTCATACTTAAATTTAGTAACAATTATTACATAACATACATTTTCTCAAAATATTAAAATATTCATTTAATAAAAATACAATTGTTTAGAACGGAGCAAAAAAGGACTCACATAAGTGATGGGACACTTACTTTTCCGTCAAATATTTATCCAAAAATTTTACTTTTTAAAAGGTTTTAATATTTTGTTGGATTTCCTTTTAGTTTTAAAACATGATTTAATCTTCTTGGGATGGATTCGACTAATTTTTTTGTGATTTCTGGAGTGATTTTACCACATTCTTCTTGAAGCACCGATTTTAATTGTTGTTTTGAAGAAATGGTGTGTTTGCGAATTCTTGATTCCATTTCTTGCCAAATATTCTCTATGAGATTTAAGTCTGGAGATTGCGGTGGTGTTTTTATTATTTCAGGACAGTTATACTGCAGCCAGAGTCTAACGTTCAAAGCAGTGTGCTTGGGGTCATTGTCCTGGTTCAATTTTCGTGCTGAAGGTTTCACATTTTGATTTAAAATGTCAATATACTTGTACTGATCCATTATATTGTCAATAAAAACAATATTACCAACTCCAGCGGACGACATACATCCCCATACCATAACTCCTCCTCCACTATGTTTTACTGCTGGCACCAAGTTCTGTTTGCGAAATTCTTCCCTGGGTTTTCTCCACACCAAGATTCTACCGTCAGAACCAAATATGTTAAATTTACTATCATCAGCAAATATAACTTCATTCCAGTAATCAGAATTCTTATTTATGTTGAATTTTGCGAAAGCCAGTCTGAGTTTTCTATTCTTTTCACTTACGAAGAATTTTTTCCTGGCTGCTCTACCATGATATCCAGCAGATCGAATTACTCTTCTAATAGTCTCGGGATTAACAATTACTCCATATAATGCTTGTAAATCAGCAGCAACTTTAGCAGCACTCATTCTTGGATTTTTTTAAATATTTCGAACGATAATTCGCTTTATTCCATTGGATAGCTTTGATGGTCGGCCAGGTCTTCCTTTATCCTGAATCATATGATTCTTTTTATATCGTTTAATGATATTGAAAACTGTTGAATGACTCAAGTTAACTGTTTTAGCAGTTTCTCTAATAGATTTTCCACGTTCAATATGCAAATTAATAACTAATTTTCGAATTTCAGGCAAAGTTTCTTTTCGTTTACCATTCATGGCTGCACAGAGCTAAAAAACACAAAAATTCTAAAACAAACTGGAGAGAAATACTGCAGACGATTTTATAAATTATTGCCAATTGCTTTTGAGTAAAAATAAACACCCCACCCCAAAAAAAATATTTTTATTGTAGTACGTAGTAGTATCTAATGGTGTCCCATTACTTATGTGAGCCATTTTTTGCTCCGTGCTAAACAATTGTACTTTTATTAAATTAATATTTTAATATTTTGAGAAAATGTATGTTATGTAATAATTGTTACTAAATTTAAGTATGAAACACACCCACAAAAAAATTTTACATGTTTTTCTAATTTATTTTATTACAGTGTTCTTTTGTAAAGCACAAGTGTCCCTTCACTTTTGTGAGACACTGTATATTATTATTGATACTATTATTATTTTAATTTTAAAGAATGGTTTTTTATCTATTTGTTCGTTACGGATTTCATTCCGTTCTTTGTTGTTATTGAAGACTTTATGCTCTCAGTTAATATATAGAGACATTAGGTATTTCGGAAGCAGGAAAGTTGAAAATTTAACAACCTTAGGCCGGGAATCGAACCGCGGACCTCTGGAATACGCGCCCAGCGTGCAGACCACCACTCCACGAAGGCATGCCAAGAAGGCGGAAGAAATACCTTTATAACTAAACTAAATTTACATTATGCTTCACTGTCTAGGTATCTGCCTCTCTTCCAGCTATACAGGATGATGCAATATCGAACTCAGAAGTTTTCATAAAGTTTAGGAATTAAGTGGACAGAAATGGTCGAAGCATTCTAGGAATTCAGTTCATTGTACATTATTGAGACAAACATAGTAATGTATGGGTTACTACACATAGTCTGCACGTGTTAAGTTTATTATGCTTACTCCCCGGTGAGGCTAGCTTAGTGAATGTGGGTTAACGAGGGTGGCAACTATCTTGGCCCATTGCTGAGATTATTGTCCAAGACTTTGCAAATTTCTTGATGGCAGCTCGATTTGTTTTACAACGAGACGTACGGCTGCTCTTTTAATCTTTTCAAATAGTAGCAGAACCTACAACTCTCTATCACTTCAAATAGTAGCGGAACCTGGAACAGCACAAGCAGGAAGGGTATACGAAACCCTTTATTTTCGATCTTTTACAGGATCTTCCGAACTTCGGAATATAAAGACCAACCACTTGTGGTTTGAACGTAAGAATATAAAAACTACTAACTAAAACTCTAACTAAAAAACTAACTTTGAATTAGTATACAAATGCCTAGCACTAAGACTGGCCTTTATTTAAAAAAAGGTACGTCTGTAGTACGCCGAGCTGCTGAAACTACGATACGTATGCAAAGATCAAGAGGGCTAAACCTCTGGCCTTGAAGGCAACCAGCAACCGAATGAAAACTCGTAAAACTACAGTGGCAAGCGGCCTCCTTCCTCTCTCTCGCTTGGCAAAAAGCCACAACTTAAGTACTTGGACGTTAGCAAGACAATTTGCATAAACAAGTTAAAGCATTTAATTCTGGCCGGAAGTAGAAAATAAGAAGTGATAGTACAGTTTTTAAAATAAAATAAACGTTAGTAAAACTTAGGATCCCTACAAGATATCTTCTAGTATTTCCACAATCCCTACAAAAACCACTATACCAGAGGAAGTAAAATCATGAATTCACCAACATATGCTTAATAGAGAATGAAGATTGCTGACGTCTTATGATATGCTACATCCGCAGTGAGTCTGTACAATTGCCGGACTGATTATTTTCAATTACTTTCAATAGACTTACCAAACGATAAAGCGGCGATCGTTACCAATATATCTGAATTCAATTTTGTTTGACGTACCGTCTCTTTAGGGGGGAGATTAAACAGAATTTTTTCTGCGAATTAATGCAGCCATAATCTGCTGTTACAGACTGAAAGACCGGAAAACCAAAAAGCAATAAGAATGCAATTGAAATAACAGACAATAATCTCAATTGCTTTAAAAATTAATCAGTGATAGTGACCAAAGTAAACGTTTTGCGTACGATTCAGAGGCACACCGACAACTGAAGAGAAAATTCGTTTCGACCAGAGAAACATTTAGAAACATATTAATTTTTATTGAAAGAGTGTAATTCATGAGCAATTTTCTTACAAAGAAAGGTACTGTTACGTACGTATGGGTTGGTAATAGATTGAATGCCCATGTCCTATAAAAAGTTAACAAAATTTATTCTTATTACAAAAAAATAAAACGAAATGCTGAAATGCTATTTGAGATATGGGGCCTTTATTAAATCTGTTATACAATATTTTAATACTATATTTATACAATATTTTAATTTTTAAGGGCCCCCAAGAAAGAGGGGCTATAGCTTGTGTAAGTTATACGTAAATCCTGCGCTGCCTATTTTAATATAGGAGGAGAAATTATAGCTATAAAGGGAATCCACGAAGGGCTTTCTCTTCCCAAAGACTGTGTGACAATTGAGAATTTATTCGAATCAGAAACAAATCAAGGATTTTGCAGGATTCAGATGAGTGCTATGGTGTGGAAGCTATCCTTCATTCTGAATGCATCTAGCTTCGTATTCTGTATTTTTATTATGAGTAAAAGCTACTAAAAGAAAAAAAAATATTTATAACTTTCACAGCAAATCTGTTTGTACTTTTCACAACATTGAACGGATGAAACGATGGACGGATTTTTTTTTCGTGTTTGGGAAATAACTTCTCTTTGAAATCTATTCCTTAACCTATTTAGTAATGTATTTCTCAGAAGGAAGTTTCTCGAAGAAATAATAGGAGTGCGCATTGTTAATTCTACCAGAGTACACGGCGAAAAAATAATACCTGTTTTGGCTTGAGCGAAGTAATACAGGTTTTGCATTATGCACTTTTTAAAATTTCCGGAAAACAAAGAAACTGATTTTAAGAGATTTCGGCTAGTAGTACTGTTAGTAATAGTAGTCGTACTAGTAGTTATTAACCCTAGTAGTAGTAGTATTAGACATATATTAATTTACTTAATGTCTTGTGTTTTTTGGTTGTTTTGTTTTATTATGTTTAATATTTATTAATCTAGAACTCATTTAATGTATTTCATGACTTGTAATGTATTTGTTCAGATATCATATTTACATCTGTACCTGTGTCTATACCATATATTTAACATATATTATATTTGTTACGTGCGTATGGGTTCGTAATAGACTGAATGCACAAGTCCGATAAAAGATTAATAAAATTTATTCTTATCACAAGAAATAAAAACAAAATGCTGAAATATTTCCTCAGAGATATTCGTGCAATATCCCAATATCTTACAGTAGTTATATTTTGAATTACCAAAACGTTAAATAGAACTCAGTCCAAAGTACAGAGAAAGCTAATCCAATCTCACCGCGAATTCGCTATATTCAAGAAGGAAAACGTAGCAAACAACTGAATTGAGATGTTTTTCTCTGGCTTTTATAAGCTTTTTAATCATGCACGAGAACATTCTGGTATTTTCTCGAGGTTTCTGGAAAGCAAAAGAGTACAATTACGAGATATCTGTTTATTAAATGTTGAATGCGTGTTCCTGTACTTTTTCGGCGTAGCTTTCTCTTAAATCTCGTCACGCGCTGCATTGCACGGTGAAATAAAACAATTTTAATTACAATTCTACTAAAATAGCTAAATAAATACAAAATCCGTAACAATACGTAGTTGAATGAGCTTTCTAAAGAAAAGACAGCTATGACTTTATAATGTATTCTCTCCCTTCTTTCTACATGCCTTCTGGTGTAATAGTTAGCACATTCGACGCGTATTCGAGAGGTCCAGGTTCGAGTCCCGGCGAAGGCATTGCTCATTTTTCATGTCTCACTACTTTAAAATAATATTGATATTTTATCCCGGATTTGAACTCAGGTTGCTAAAGAGAAACGAAACAAAAGCTATCGAAAAATTTATTCTATAAAGACTACGTAAAATAAATGGCATTTGTTTTATTATAGAATCCCTTACCGTCTTGGGAACCTCGTAGGATAAAGGAGATTTGTTTTTCGTATTGAATCCATTTCCTTAGTTACAACATTTAATGAGATTTTATAAAATTCTGCTGTTTATTAATAAAAACTTCATAATTGGAAAATATACTAGAAAAATTGATTAAAAGAATACATCCATATCCACATTTATGAAATGCCTTTGAAATTATAAACCGGGACTATAATGCAATCCTGCTGACAAAATGTCTATAAACCGAATTTCATTTTTCCCTCCGAAAAACCTGTTAACAATCCTGATAAGTAAGATTTTCTAATAATAGAGGAAAACAAATTCAGGAAGATATGTATAAATTAAATAACTCTACGCAATCGTTCTATTATTACGAAAGAAGTGGTGAATCCGTTTTGAACAATCTGCATTAAATTCCTCCGCATGACTTATTTTTACTGTTACGATTCGATTAATTTCCCAAGGTTTTTTGGTAATTGATCAGAAATTGGGATTTATTTTATTTTGGCTGAAAGTCATTTGGTTTTTATGACTAGCTTCCGTTGCGTGTAATTTTGCAATTTCTACGGAAAAGTGATTGAGTAATTTTCCACCAAATCACCATTACTCAAGAGCCATCATCATTCTATTACACTAGTACTTCACCGCACTACACATTTTTAATGTTTCTTTTTTAAAATATTATAATGAATCAAATATTAGACTACGGTATACCGTCGATAACTGTCCATAATTCGCCATGGATGGCGAATAATAAAACAGTCATTTCACGTGGTTATCTTCTTTTATCGTTTTCTTCTGTTATACTTCTTTGTTAAATAATTATCGTTTCAAAAAATTTAAATTCCATACTGTTTAAATTGTAATCACTTTCCTAAATATTAATTCAACTCAAAAGTTTTAGTGCAGTTCTTTAGATTTCTTTACTGAAGCATTTTTCATGCTTCTTTTTTCTACGCATTTGTTGTGCCTCTCACATTTTAAGAGAATAAGTCTGCCAACAACTGCCAGTGGAAAAAATTGTGCATCGCTTGAATGGCAACAGCGGAGGATATTCCATACATTTGTTTTTAATGCAGCCAATTCATTTTGCGATTCTATTGCGTTAAGAAATTGAGGTCTAGTTTGGATAGGATGAAATCCGCTGCGAATATTAGGGATATTTCTCAATTTGTGCGTTTTAGAAAATGAGAACTCCTATGTTTTTGTTTGCGATATTTAAATTATAAAAGTTTTTTCAAGTTTAGAAAAAATTACTCTGGACTTATTCTAGATTGTACAGATAAGTGAATTTATATGTTATTGTGGTTACATATATAATTTGCAAATATACCTATGAACAGAAATCTGTTAAATACATTGAAAAAATCTGGAATGGTATTTAAATTTGTAGATGTTGAGTATACATTCTATGGTGGAGCTAAGAATTTTTGCTCCGGACATAAGAACATTTAATGTTCGTTTTTACTTCCTTGTACGAAGTAAAGGTAAGTACTTGATAGAATAGGAAGTCAGTTGGTGCACCAACTTAAGTATCTTTTTTCCCAGTGGGATCGAAAGTTAACTTTCAATTTTGCGCACCGAAAATTTTGTCTTCCTGCCCGCCGACCGAATTGTTTGTTTTGGCGTAGAAAGTCTAATTTTAATTAATTTTTAATTATCAAAATTGTTTTTAATTGCTTTTAACTGTAGTTAGTATTTTCGGTTTTTCTCTACTTTACAATTTTTAATGAAGATGTTTAGTTCTTATGAAGTTTCGCCTTGCCTTGACTGAGAACTGAATTGATTGAATCAGAAATATATGTGATGAAATTCGAGGAAATATAAGTTTAAATGAAGCGCAGCAAAAACTGTGTAAAATTTAATAGACGGTACAAGGAAGTCATGTGGTGTCTATATCAGATATTTTAATTAAAAGTTTACACGAAAATTATTGCTTGGTATGCTTAATATGTCATTTTGTGAATTTCCCGGTATAAGATTACATGGAAGATAATTTAAATGTTCTTTTTCTTTAAAAAAATTGGAGAATTGGCATACGGTAGAAAGTTTGCTAGCGCGTGTAATTGTTGGGCAGCATGTTGCGATAACATAAAATGAATTAAAAGAAAGGAAGAATGCTAATTATTCCAAAAATATATCCACCATTAAAAGAGCGAGAATAAATTTACAATTTTTTTATAAATATCCTGAAAAAATTTGATTTTTTAAAACTTACTATTTTCAATTTGTCGTTGTTACTACTTAATTCCTTGTACGAAGTAAAGGGAGTATTGTAATCACGGAAAATTCAGGGTATCATATTTCAACGAAAATACCCATTTTGGCCTCTGCCGAATGCAATTTAATTGTGTTTTGCGTGGGCTCTGTACCTAAAGTCAGAATAAAGGACTCTTTTCCCCCAGAAAATTACAAAACTGATTTTAAATGGATTCAGAAGAGATTTTTTGTGGCGTCTGTACGTACGTCCGTATATATGTATCTCGCATAACTCAAAAACGAGTAGTCTACGAACTTTTAAATTTTGTATATAGGACTGCTATAACGTGTAATTGTGCACATCTCTTTTTGGCTGAAATCGGCCTCACCAAAAGTATATAAATATACCCACTCTATTACTTGGTTCAATGAGCTCAATTTTCTTATGTGTTGGTAAATTGCGCATTTTTTGCTTTAAAAATGATTAATTTATATTGTTCTTATCTTCAGGTTAAGGTTATTATGCCTTTAGCTAATTTGCGTGCAATAGTGGTAGAATTATCAACAATTTAAAAGTTGTTTAAGTGCGGCTTTACCTAATTTTTTTTACCATAGCAACCATATTTGTTTACATTTGAAACTTAGTAGAATAGTGAATTAAGTCTTTCTGCACCTTCAGCGTCTTTTTGCCGAGTGGGACCAAAAGGGACCTTTTAGTTTTGTGCACCGAAAAATCTGCCTTCTTGCGGGCTGGTCGAATTGATTGTTTTTGCGTAGAAACTGTAATTTTAATTGTAAAAATTTTTTTAACTGGATTTTGTGTTTTATGTTTTTCTATGTCTTTCAATTTTTAATGAGTGTATTTTGAGTTTTTATGTATTTTTGTCTTACCGCGACGTGAGAACTGAATTAATTGAATGAGAAGTGTATTTCTAATGAAATTCGAGGAAATACGTTTAAATAAAATGCGTATAATTTAATATTTCGTACAAGGTCATGTACAAAGGTCATGTCGTGTATACATCAGATTTTTTAAAATAAGTTTAAGGGCAGCTAAAAAATTCCTTATTAGTTTAACTTTGCTATTTTGTAGTAGTGCTGAATGATAAAAATTTAAGTTACAGTGAATTTGTATTGAATTCGGTGCATCCATTGTAGTATTATTTCTGCGTTTCTAATTACACAAGGTAAAATATAGGGAATTTCAGTCCAATGAATATTGTTTACATTTGGTTCCATAAAATATTAAATTATTTTATTGTTACTGAATAAAACGTTCCGTTAATTAATCATAAATTTTACAAATAATTTTAGATTTCCTGCAGCGCAGTTTTTAATTTATTATACTGTTATTTAAATATTTTTTAGTATAGAAAACTGTTTTAGAATTACATTTATGTCCATAAATTAAGGATAATTAGCAGTCACGCGGAAATCGAACTCTAAAATAAATATATTACCTGTAAAATCACTACACACATCTTCAAGAATCATATGCAAATTTCAGGAAGTAACCAGATGACACCGATGGTACGTCACAATGACGAGAGTGTAAGAGAGTGATATATAAGGAATACAGGCAAAGAAGTAAAATTGTTCGCAGGCACTTTATAAGCATTTCAATGCAATAACCGAATAGTTATGACACAAAGGACGCATTTTTACGTAGTAGAATTATCGGCCGTCTGGAATGTCGGCGTATGTAAGTATCAGAAGAAGAAGTATCAGACGAACTTGGAATTGCCCAGAGTGTCATCTCCAGGCTTTGGCAACGATTCCAAGATGATGGTAATGTGAGTAGACGTTACAGCACAAGTCGCCCCAGAGTTACAACGCCGAATGAGGACCGGTATTCGGCAGTTACTGCCAAAACAAACAGGCGGAGCACAGCCTCAGACCTGTCTCGTCAGTTCTCTTCAGCCACTGGTACGACAATTTCAAGGCAGATCGTGTACAGACGCTTAGGGCAGATATGCTCGTAGACCTGTGAGATGCGTTCCACTTACTGCAACACACTGTCGCCTGCGGTTAGCCTGGAGTAGAGAGCATGCATTGTGGACACCGCAACAGTGGGCTTGTGTGATGTTTTCCGACGAGTCCAGGTGCAGTCTCATTCTCGCCGGACTTTCATATGGAGAGCTCCGGGTACCCGTTACCACCAAGAAAACATCATTGAACGACACCGTTACGGTGGTGCAGCAGTGCTCGTTTAGGGTGTAATTATTCTGAGTTCCAGAACTGACCTGCATGTTCAAATTGGAACCATGACAAGCCAAATCTATCGGGACGTCATTCTGGAACAACATGTACGTTTGTTTCAGGGCGCCATGGGCGCACAATTTGTGTTTATGGATGACAACGCGCGTCCTCACAGTGCAAACATCGCAAGCGAATGCCTTCAATCGGAGGATATCACCCGTATGGACTGGCCAGCATTCTCACCGGACGTGAATCCAGTAGAGCGCGTGTGGGACATGCTTGAACGATGAGTTGCAGCCCGTCAGCCTCCTCCTACATGTCTACCGGAACTTCGGAGAGCATTGCTTTTTGAGTGGTGTAATATCCCCCAAGATCAGATCGATAATTTGATACTCAGCATGGCTAGGCGTTGTACGGACTGTATTGCATCGTCTGGGAGACATACAATGTATTAGCAATGATACTAACCATGTAATATTGTTTTTTTGTAAATAGGTTTTTTTTTGCAATTTGCTCCAGGGAGAAAAAATCGCTAATTTTTTTAATAATATCAAACATATAGCATCTTTTTTTGCACTTTACCTTTTGTTTAATAAATAAGCTTTACAAATAAGTCAAATTTCAGAAGACAAACAACAAAAATCAGCGTTATATTTACAAAATTTCACAGGACTAGTTTCGAAGGTTTTACCGAACCACCATGCTCAGCTACAAAACCGCAAAACTACAAACTAGTCCTGTGGAAATTTTGTAAATATAACGCTGATTTTTGTTGTTTGTCTTCTGAATTAGTATTTATTCGGCGTGTTATTGTGTCTTAAGTCAAATTTGTTTTGCTTCTAGCTCTTCCTTTGCCTGATTTTGCATTATCCTTAATTTATGGACATGAGTGTAGTTCTAGATTCCTGAAAGAAAATATAACTTGTTGCCACGAAATCTTATAAAATTCAAGCAGCATTTATTTTAAATTGTATTCTCATATTTCAGAAATGAATTAAGCATAAATTATTTTTTAACGTTATACAGTGTATTTTCGATTACCCGGTTGAGGAAATTTATCGCGGGTAATAATATTCTCGATTACCCGGGTTGAAATGTAGCAAGAACAGAAGAAGTAGAGAGTAATAATAAAAATACAATATCGGATTTCGTCGACCAAAGAGAATTCGAATACAATGATAAAAGAGCACTTCGAAAAATACGCAGTGTGTGAAGTTGAACCTCTACCTGATTATTATCTTTATTTTGATGTAATTTAGTAAATCGCGATTGGCAACAGTTGAGTTTTTTAACATCTACGTTTTCGAGTTTGTTCTATAGTTTTTACTTTTCGTTTTAAGTAATGAGAATAATGACTTTTTGAGATGTTTTTCATGAGTATTTAAAAACTGATGAGTATTATTTTTATGCCATTTATGTTCTGAGTATTGCTTTGAGATGTCAAAGCTAAAACTAACACTTAATTAGACTTGTAAATAGAATCGTAATATTAAACTGTTTGTGTTGTGACGAGATGTCTTTCATTGGATAATTGATTGTATACTTATTTTCCATCATAATTCTTCTGATATCGAAGGTAAAACGGGATACAGTGAAATTCGACAAATATTTAAACCTTTTCAAGGGCAAAATAAAATTACTGATTTTTTAAAGAAACAAATACATACAATATGCATGAAAATTAAGAAAATTAATAATTTGGATTATCCGTATTTTTCAATTATCCATAACCTGCTTTCCCGGCATTAGCCCGGATAATCGTGAGTATCCTGTACGTCAGTCATTTCATTGTCAATTTCCTCCTAACATACCAAACTCAAGAATTTTTTAATTTAAACAATGATAACAGCTGTGTGCTTTAACACCTGCATGCAGCTTTCAATTAGCTGAGTACGATGATGAAATGACATAGTGACGTCACGCGTAATGACGTCAGGCTTATACTCGTTATTACAGTTCTGACATTTGCTTTCAACAGCTGTGTATTTAAGTTGGATCGTACAGGATATTGTAGTCCAAGGATGTCAAATTCGCGGCCCGCGAGCCGCATGCGGCCCACAACAAATATTTTTGTGGCCCGGCCTATATATCGGCAAATAATAATATATAATAATAAAATAACATATCGACGAAGAAAAAAAAATGAAATGTTTACTTCTAAGTAATTAACGATAATTTATTCAGTGTTGTTAGATTACTCACAGCGAGCTGACACACACACTACTTAAATTACAAATGCGTGTGAGTAGCTTGCGTTCAGCTACTTTCGGCTTCTACGATCCAATATGGATACAAGATTTATCTTTCTTGGTTGATATAACCAAACACTTAACTGATTTAAATTTATCGTTACAAGAAAAAGATCATATCATTACGAACATGTTTGACATAATTAAAGCATTCAAATGTCAACTAGTTCTTTGGGAAAAACAACTTAAAAATGAAGATTTGACGCACTTCCCGACGTGCAGCATGAATAAATTAAGTTTAGATGATACTTGTTCGGATCAAAAATACGCAGGAAAAATTGCAAATTTAACAACTGAATTTGAAACGAGGTTTAATGATTTTAGTTCCCTCGAAGATAATTTTTTTTTTTTTTTTTTTTTTTTTTTTTGTTTTCTTCGATTTTCTCAATAAGTATTGACTCGGTACTCAGCCATATGCAAATGGAGGTGATCGAGATTCAATGCAACTCAAATTTGAAAGCAAAATTCATTGAAGTGGGCGTGCCTGAATTTTAGAAATATTTACCAGCCAGGTTTGAAAATACTCGAAAATTCGCATATGAAATTATTTCCATGTTTGGTAGCACTTATCGGTGCGAGCAGTTATTTTCAGTCATGAAAGGTAATAAGTCTCTTATTAGAAACCGTATTAATGATGCTCACCTTGGGTCAGCGTTGAAAGTTATCACTGCAAACAAAATTTCTCCCGAAATAGGAAAGATAATAGCAGAGAAGAGATGTCAAGTATCAGGACGTAAACATTAAATTTTTCTTGTTCTTCTATATATATATATATATATATATATATTATTGTATTATTCGAAATAAATCTACGTTTCTATGAATTTTTTTTTTTTTTTTTTTTTTCGGCCCGCCTAAAGTTAAACCTTGTTTGTTTGGCCCAAGTGTACCTATGAGTTTGACATCCCTGTTGTAGTAAAAAAAATAAATAAATAAATAAATAAAATAATTTTACTACTGCTATTATCAAGATATATTCGTCGCAAAATACAAAACGTATTAAAAGTTTTTGCTTCAACATTTGCTGAAATCTCTACAAAATGTTTACAACAAATTTTCTAAAGAACTTTGTAGAGACATTAGGTTCATTTTTGGAAGCCAGAGAGATGAAAAATTAGCAAGCGCCTTCGCCGGTAATCGAACCACGGACCTCTGGAATACCGGCCCAGCGTGCAACCGTTACACCACGGAGGCACGCTAGAGAAGTGGAAGAAATACCTTATAACTTTTCTGATCCGAATATTATGTAAGTTGTGTTTTAAAATAGCGCAGAAAAAGAGGTAAGAACAATTATGTTTCTTTTACACAAAAACACAAGAAATATTATGAAACACAAATAAATGTAATAGTAAACGACCTAACATTACTCAGATCAACATAGTGTTTGTTGGGAACTTTTAGGGATTATAATTACTGCAGTGAATATTTATAATTACAACCAAATTCCAAGTCTCTAAAAGACACGTAACTCCTTTTCACCTTATTAGAAGTTATTCTGCGTTCGAAAAGAGCACGTGTAACAAAATTCGAGCTAACTGTGAAAATTATGAACTGACTAGCTCAGAATTTGACATGAAGATTTTTAAGTACAGTTATGCAATTCATGACTGAAAATTGTACTAAAAATATATTTAGATATATTTATAATGCGTTATTTATGTCTATGTTACGGTGAAACACCGAAATCCGGAGAATGTCGACTTTCACCAGTGAATGTCAACAATCACCTAGTCGCTTGGTGTATGTCCGAAATATTTTCCAAATACTCTTATTTCTGACTTCCACCAGTCAATGTTGACATTCACCATGTACTAATGGTGAATGTTCAACATATAAGAATATTATATTTTCTTCTTCGTCATTCAGTCGCGAAAAAACGCACTTAAGAGTTAAAATAAGAACTTAAGAATATAAGAACCTAAAACCCACGGTGCATTCAAAATGAGAAAGGAAAATAATAGAAGTTAAAAACTTACTTAATTATACAGTACGTTCTAAATGAGAAAATAAAATAATAGTCATAAAAAACTTACTAAATAATATGATTCAAATCTTATTGATTGCAACAATTTAAACTATTATGATACTTTATGACCTCTCTTTTGGACCTACACCAGAACATACAGGTGTTGGACAAAAATATGGAAACACCTTTGAAAAAACATGTTTCTTTGCTTAATATGGTGTAGGAAACCCGTTGGCATCCAAAACAGCTTGCAGTCTTCTCGGAATGGATAAATACAGTTCCTGTATGTTTGCCAAGGGAATATTATACCATTCTTCCTGCAAAACGGTGGCAAGTTCAGATAACGATGTTGGCGGTGGATAACGAGAACGCACTTTCCGTTCCAATTTAGACCACAAAGGTTCGATAATATTCAGGTCTGGTGACTGTGGTGGCCAGGGGAGATGGGACAACTCATCCTCGTGCTCAGAAAACCAGTCCTGGACAATGTGAGCTGTGTGAACAGGGGCTTTGTCGTCTTGGAAGACACCATCACCATCGGGGAACAAAGTTTGTACCATGGTATGAACTTGATCGGCCAAAATGTTCACATGGTAGTCATGTGCCCTGACACAGTTATCATGGGGCTAGCAGAGAACCACGATATGGCTGCCCAAACCATAACAGAACCCCCGCCATGTTTCACTCTTGGCAACAAGCAGTCTGTATTATAGGCTTGAGATGGCGTTCTCCAGACGTAAACTCGGCCAGAAGTGGGAAACAATGTGAAAGAAGACTCGTCGGACCATATTACTCGCTTCCACTGCTCTGTAGTCCAGGCTTTATGACTTAAACACCACCTTTTCCTGTTACGGGCATTAGCATCACTGATGAGTGGCTTCTCAATTGCAGCACGGCCAGCAATTCCCTGTTTATGAAGCTCCCTTCTAATTGTTTTGGTACTCACAGAGTTCGGTAACGCAACATTCATTTCAGCAGTAATTTTTGCAGCTGTGGTCTTCTTATTTTTCGTCTCAATTGCCCTTAATGATCGTCTGTCACGATCACTCAGGACACACTTTCGTCCGCGCTGTGATTTAGCAGATGATGTTTTTCCGCTTTTCAAATATGCGGAATAAATCTTCGATACAGTACCTCTTGAAACACTAAACAACTCGGCTACCTTGCTTACGGAAGCACCTACCATACGTGCTCGAACAATTTTCCCACGTTCGAAGTCTGTTAACTCTGACATAATGCAATGACAACCTCACATAACAGTACTCCGACAACAACTGAGCTGTTTAGCACATTTACGAAGTTGTATAGGTGGCGTCAGTAGTCAAAAACGCCAGCACCACCTACATATTTCATTAAAATCAATCTTTCTTTTCAAACATGCATTTCACAAGGTGTTTCCATATTTTTGTCCATCCACTGTATCTGTGACTGTCGACATACACCGGTGAGAGTCCGAATGTAGAAGAATGTAATGCAATATTCGATCTTTCACCGACGTTTTTGGTGAATGTTGACATTCTCCGGTGAAAGTCGACATTCTCCAATTTCGGTCTTTCACGGTAACATCTATATTTTGTACATTTAAAACATTGTAAGCTATGCAAAATAAGGAATCTGACGAGCTCTGACCTTCATTCAAATACTGTAGCCGGTATTCTGACCTTCATTTAAGAGGTCAAGGACACGCGAGGCCAAAAATTACCATTTTCATCGCTGGGCAGTTAGTTATCAGCTTTCTGAGGGTAGCTAGAAGAGGTACACTGCGAAAAAAAAAAAAAAATGGGACAGTGCCATATCTCTCGTTCTACTCGGCCAATTGACGAAATTCAACTTGCGTCTTTCCTGTCTCAAAAGTGCGACTTAGAATATGTATTAAACTTTTATATAGCATCATTCTAATATAAGTATTTTGACACAAATCGGAGTTTTTCTTAAATAACATACCAACTTTTTTTCCATATTTCGATTCTACGACTCAAATTATGCCAAACAACTAAGTATTGTAAAAATTGCTCGAGTAGGTTTTTAAACAATTAGCTCCCAAAATTCGAATATTATTATATTCGAATATTACTAATATCTCTTTTTATAATATTCGAATCTTATCAATATCTCTTTTTTATTAAACTTATAAGGCATTTCTCTCGCCTTCTTAGCGTGCCTTCGTAGTGTAGTGATCTGTACGCTAGGCGCGTATCCCAGAGGTCCGTGGTGCAATTCCCGGCGAAGGCGTTGCTCATTTTTCATCACTCCTACTTTAAAAATAACCTAAAGACTCTACAGTTAACTTGCGTTTTATGTATAACATTATCCTAACGCAGGTATTTTGACACAAATCGGACTTTTTCTGAAATAACATATCAATTGTTTTCCATATTTCGATTCTACGACTCGAATTATGTCAAACTGTCAAGTTTATAAAAATCGCAAATTTATAGTAGTTTTTAAACAATTAGCTCTCAAAATTTTAGCTCCTCCATGTTAATTGAGTTTGGTATATATTTATAAATATCTCTTTTTTTCATTAAACTTATTTGATTCTTCCTTTCACATTTCAAAATTTACGTTCATTCCGAATAAAATTCGCCCATTTTTTATGATTTATTTTTAAAATCTGTATTTTTAAATAATAGCTATAAATTTTTCGAAAAGAATTTGAGTTATAACCTATCAAATGTTTACCATCATTTCAAAGTAGATGTATTTCCAAGCATACCTGCAAAATTTAGAGTTCTTTTATTCAAAATTTCCTGATATATACCTGAATTTATATAGTGGCTCGTTTTGAAATTTGGCACATTTGTTGTAAGCGATAATACCGCCAAATATGGTTTACGCACGTTGTTAAAATTATTTGAAAGTATGAACGGTGGCCTTTTTCTCCACTCGTGTACAATGAAAAAAAGGAAAGGAAAAGAAGTGAGTTATTCTCGGCGGAAACTCAAAAAAATGCGCCAAGATAAATTTTTAAATTTCTCCATAAATGAGTCACCAAAAATTACAAAATTTAATATCTAGGCATAATTTGAGTCGTAGGATCGAAATATGAAAAAATATTAGTATGTTATTTCAGGAAAAGTCCGATTTTGTGTCAAAATACGTATGTTAGAATAATGTTATATATAAATGTAATATATATCCTAAGTCGCGCTTTCGAGATATAGAAAACGCAAGTTAAATTTCGACAATCGGTCCAGTAGAATGGGAGATATAGAACTCTTCCATTATTTTTGGTACAAGGTGTACAGTTGAAAGGTAAAAGAATTTCGTATATATGTTTGGATGTCCAAAGTGTATGCGCATGCAATCAGTTCAAATTTACGAAATATTTCAAATGTTAAACAATTTTGCTGGATAATTTGTACGACTGATGTTAAACTTTGTATTTTTTATTTTGGGACCATTAAGCCAAAAGAAAACACAGTAAATTTCACGATGAATCAAAGAAATGGCTGAAATGCGAATATTATCTTAGTTGGAGACTGCTTATTTTTTTAATTGCTACAAGAGTTTTACTTAACAGTTTTAGTTTTGAAATAAAGTCTTTTTTAATCTGAATTATTTATTAATAACATGTTTGTATTTTTAGGAATCTCGATGTGGTTACGTCATCCTGCTGATGGCTTGTTATTGGGTGGTGGAGCCGATTCCCGTCGCCGCGACCTCCCTTCTACCAGTGGTCCTCTTCCCGCTCCTTGGAGTCATCAGCACCAATGAGGCCTGTTCGGAATACATGAACGTAAGTTGTTATTCACTCCAAGCGGAATTGGAAGCGTTTAATCATCGGACCAGCCTCGTTAAACTTCTTTACTGCTTCAGCAATTTAAACTGGAAATATTCCAAAAAATATATTTTCTTATTGAATATTTCAGCGTTACAGTAAGAGAAATGTTCTGTGTAAAGAATCACCCTATCAACTTGGAATTAAAAGAATTTACATCAGCTAATCGCATCAAAGTTGCTTTATTCTCAAGTAATGCAATATTTGAGGGTAGGCTCCTGCTTTTGCAGCGCAGAAGGTAAAAAACATGCCAGAAGAGCAAAAAAATTAAACAAAAATTTCGAACCCTTTTTTATAACTCTAAGCAGTAAAGGGTTTGGCAGGTGAAGACATCCGGAGGGAAATCTTTCGGATACTTTCCTCAATTTACATCCCAAATGTTAATAGTATAATGAATATAAAAAAAAATATGGCAATGCTTAACTCTTGGTAAACGTGAGCATTGATTAGCTAAATGCGCCCACGGCACACACATTCGCTTTTTCTAATATAAGATTTACGTATTTATCCATCATGTCTGGTTTATAAATTAAATTACTATGTTAATATTATAAATTAAATTAATATGTATGTGATGTACCAGCTTTTGTCCGGAATAAATAGAATGCTGAAGAATCATAAATGTAGTCGTAGCTTAAATAATCAGACGATAAGTTTAAAAAACAAGATCCATTATTTATTATTCAGGAGAAAATAGCAGTTACAAAAATCAGATATCCGGAGTAAATAAAAGAATTACTAATAACTTTTTGTATGAAGTTTACTGCATCGTGACATTTAAGAAAAAGCCCCGATATTCTTTTACGAGTCTTTTTATAGCCTCTGGAAAGGCGGAGCTTCCAAGAAATGACGTCAGCCTCGTCAGCCAATCCAGTTCGCTTGAAATATTTCCAGAACATTCTAAAACTGTACGTGTAGAAAAGGCGGGAAAAACAACTTGACTACGGGGCTGTGGATTTAATTCCACGTACTTTCAAATAAGAGAACGTCGCCATTAAAAATGAAAAGAACATACATTTAGAATTTTAAGTGTATTCTTGAATATGGAATTTTATTATTACATGTATATATTTAAACTACATGTAAATTAAGTTCATATACGCTACCTGACTTTGAAAATGCAACACCAAGAAGGAGTAGCCGGAAAGTGATAAAACTCGGCAAACAGAGAGAGACAGCAACGAACAATAAGTGATCTTTATTCCGAAATGATACGCATAATACAGAGCGAAGGCTCAGTAGGTTGTAGGACCGCCTTGGACGGCGATACACGGAGCAACACGTCTAGGTATCATTGAGACTACGGATGGAGTCCTGAGGAATGGATTTCCATTCCCTGCAATCGTTTGCCATAGTCCGTCTTCTGGACGCGGCAATGACAAGGTCTGCAAATGGCGTCCAATCACATCCCAAATGTGTTCGATTGGTGAGGTATCAGGAGAGAACGGTGGCCAGGAAAGCACCTGTACATATCAGCCAACGTTCAGAGTACGTTGGCTGATGCGAGCAGTGTGTGGTCGGACGTTGTTCTACTGAGAAAGGGCATTCGGCACTCCCTGAAGGTAGGGGAATGGCACCGTCCGCAGCCCATTATCCATGCGTCGTTGAGCCGTCATAGTGTCCTAAATACGAACTAGAGGTGATCTGGAATCGTAAGCAATTACGCCCCAAACCAGGATGCCGCATTTTTAGGCAGTGGGGCGTTCCACAGTTGCTGCCGATTGGACCTGTCTCTACATCGACGCCACACTGGTACGCGTCGACTATCACTGGAGAAACAGAAACGTGACTCATCTTAGAACACTGCCCTGTGCCATTCCATCATCCACATCGCTCGAGCCCGGCGCCATTGCAGACGTTGGCGTCTATGATATGGGGGTCAATGGCAGTCTTTTTAACGGACGCCACGAGTGCAGGTCACTAGCCACCAATCGACAGAAAATGGTTCTGGTTGATATGGGAACATCCATGGTGTCTTGAACATGCTGCAGAATGGAAATAGAAGTGGCTTGCGGGTGCGCCACCTCTTGTCGACGGACCTCTTGTCATGCGTGCTGATGTCACTCTGGCTGCTCTGGCACCCCTCGAACTTGCCACATTTTCTTGTTCCAGTCATCATCGCCACAGCCAGAGTACACTGTAGACGCGTCCAAGTGTGTGTCAGCTGAGATTTGCCGTATGCACCAACCTGCCCTTCTCGGTCTCATCCCCATGCCCCTCGTAAAATCGTCTGTCTGCTGGAACTGCTTCTGTTGACGACTGTATCACGGGGAAATGGTGTATACACCTGGGTACATGGGCCGATGGCCCTACCCCTATTGTATTAAATTAAAAATTACTAATTATGTGTCCATTAACACAAAGAAAATTTCTAAAAACTATTGAGCTATATGAAGAGGTTTATGTAACAAGTTAACTGCTAACAACGGCCTGACATTCTCTCTTATTACAAGAGAGATAAGAAAAAGTTTTCTACGATGAGAGAAGAAAACGTTTTCTACGATGATTTTCCTAACAGAAATAACGGCTCGGAAACTGTACACTCTGCGCGTTCCTTCCCATGTACCTTCTTCAAGGTGCGCTGGAGCGCTACGCATTTCACATTTTTTCGCATAACTCTGTGACATGGGTCTATCCTGAAATTTGCAAAATTATCAGGTCACTCCTTCTTGGTTTTGCATTTTCAATGCCGGGTAATGTATTTGGGGGGTCAACTTGCATACAGGCTTGCTTTTGTTCCATCATTTAGTGTCATTCTTATTCTTGAATATTGTGAAAAATAAACCTCATTGAAGAAAAACTTCAGTTATCTTGCAAATATCGTATAGTTGATTATGGGTAAAAATACATGTGTATAATACTGACTTTAGTAGTAGAAACCTTAAAATTATGTTTTCAACGTGTTCTTTCTTTCTGTCAGGGAACCAACATGATGTTCGTCGGAGGTCTCTTCATGGCCGTCGCCATTGAGGAATGCAACCTTCATAAACGGATAGCTCTCAACGTTCTGCGATGTGTGGGAGCCACGGCTTCTTGGTACGCATTTTATCACTTATCACTTATCACATCTTTTAAGTCTATTTCAGAATGTACATATTGAAAACTTTAGTTATTTGACAATGTCAGATGACAGTGTACATAAATATAAACGCGATGCATTTACAAAACTTTACGACAAAATTCGCAAAAAAAGTGGTGGAGAGGAAACGAAAGGAGAAAAAAAAAAAAAAAAAAAAAAAATCTGATAGGTCTGAGATTTTAAATGTCGCCTAAAAGGGTTAAGGTTTTTTTACTCTTCCGCTGACCTTCGCAGTCACGACGACACTGCATGACAATAACTACACTAAGCAAAAGGCCATTATGAAGCTGAATTACAGTAAGACCCCGTTTAACACTGTTTCGTTTAGCGCTGTCTCGGTTTAGCGCTCTATTATTTTAACCCGGGGATTCTCCGAAATTGTGCGCAGCGCTAGGTTTCCAAATACCATATCCGAAACAGTGTAGTTGTGTTTGTTGTTTGGGTTAATCTTTGGATTATGGTAACTTGGCAATTTTTTGGCGAAAATTTGGCGACCAACCCTGCTACAGCAACCTGCTAGTTTTTTTTTTTTTTTTTTTTTTTTTAGCTCAACATTTTTTCCCAATAATCTGCTAGCCGAATTACGCTTATGCTAGAACTTTTATGGAACAAACGCACTTAATCATGGCGAAGATTAGGTGCGAAATTGGGAGAAAGTGCAGAATTGCCGCGTTTTTAAGAATTGCATATATACGGTATTCATGTACATGTCGACCTATTTTCACTTGAAAAAGCATCCCAGAATTGCACAAAAATGGCATTGCGCACACTCTTGACTTTATCCATGTACACTGCTAAAGTCTTAGCTAGTAACCTTTATCGCCTTACCAAAATGTCGCCAAACTACCTGCTACCATATTCCAAAGATTAGCCCTTGTTTGGTGCGGTGCTGTACAGACGCATTTTTATCATTTGAAACATTTGTTGGCATTATTGCAAGCATAAATTTACATAGTACTATAACGATTAATACAATGACAAATATTATGATCTTTAGTTTTTATCACGAGTGATAATAAAAAACAAGAAAAGAAAGCAACCAGAAAAAGCATTTCACTGGAAACTAAAATGCAAGTGAATAGAAGATTAGATTCTGGTGAACATCAATCTCAAATCAGTGCTGCATTGAATTTGTCAACTTCAACAATAAAGACAATTCTTAAGAATAAAGAAAAAATACTGTCGTCGACAACTGCAACTACGTCAAGCCCTGCAACTAGAATTACAACATTATAGAGGAAATGCAATATGGATTGATAACGAGATTGAACGCAATATGCCATTAAGCCAATCTATCATAATGCCTTCTTGACAAAAGGGCAGAAAATTGGAAACACAGAATAGACTGAATGATCTGACTGAGAATTTTACTTGTTTTTATAAGTATATTCGTTTATATTGTTTTTATTTTTGTAAGAAATAAATGTTTGGTTTTATTTTTATTAAAAGAAACATTATTAAATTTAATGCCTAACCAATTTTCTACCCATCTTCCCCTAACCCAATCTTTAGCGCTATTTCGCATTACGCTCTACTTTGATGGAACGTATCCCCCGCGTTAAGCGGGGTCTTACTGTACTTTCAACCAAGTCATTATTTACAAAACATTTGCTTCTGTGGATAATAGTAAAATAGTGTACATATTACAATGAAATTCCCAATTGCAATTTCATGTTTGTCTTGTGGATAATGGCGACACAGTGTGCAAATTGCTATGGACGCACATATGAGGTGTGCTAACTGTTAAGGACACGAAGTTATGATGTATCGAAGTGGACAAGTAGTATTTACTTGAACGATGAACTTAACAAAAGTGAACATAGAATATCCTACACAACATCATATACTTTGGGCTATGGAACTATCAATTGCCTGAACTGATGTGACCGGCTTACTCTGTGGATAACTGCAAAAATAATACGGACACACAATCATTAGGTGTGTAACTGATAAGAACATGAAGTTATGATGTATTGAAGAAGACATAGGTTTTAAAACTGGTTAATATATAAGTTCCACTCTCCACAACATAGATCCTATCCATGATCGTATATTTATTTTCATACGGATTATTATGTAACAATTATTGTATAGATAACACTGTCAATTTAGCATTGTACTATTACTATCATTGATTCAGTGAATGCCGCTGGCGGTGGATGGTAGATTCTTTTCCGTCGCATGGACATATAACTCTGATTGGTGCCTTAGGTCGGAGGTCCATGCGACTGCATAGCAGTCAGTTGACTACTTCTCTGTAGAACGCAAGTCATTCTCTGACCTTCAAGTTTAAATTCTTTGTGACTTAAGCTCTGTCTTTTGAAAAGAAATTAGTGCTTACTCAAGACTTTTGAAGCAGAAGTTTCTGTGACTGAAGTACACTTTCCCCTGTCTATGCAGATAATTATCCTTTCGTCTGTGGATCACAAGCAGAGCTCTAAATTTTGCCACCATCACTATTCATTTATATGTTTCAGAATTCCTTCTTGCCATTTGAACCAAAACTTGAAGACTTAGGTGCCAAAGTCTGGTTCATGCATCATTTTGACCTTCCTTTTCTCAATGCACCAACGAGAGAAATGTTTTCTTGTTTCTTTTCTCCAGTATCCTACAGAAATCTATGGCCAACATCTTTCCTGATGTTAAGCTCATCAGCTGTCATCTGAAATCATGCTGAATTTTCAACAACAGTTACCAAAATGTTTCGATATCTTTCGAAATTTTGAAGAATGATCACTCGTAGGTTCATCATCAAAATCCTCTCAACCAGCACGAAATGTATAACATTAGAAATTTTGGTGAATCTTCGGATTGTGGTAACTTGGCGATTTTTTGGCGAAAATTCGGCGACCAACCCTGCTACAGCAATCTGCTAGCTTTGTTTTGGACGCCATTTTGTTTTCACGAAGTAAAGGCATGTTTCTTTTTTGTTTACTCAACATTTTTTCCAACAATCTGCTAACCGAATTACGCTTATACTAGAACTCTTATGGAACAAAACTGTTTAACTCTTTCGCATCGAGAGACGACCAAATCTGTTTTCAACAAACATCGAAAACGCCCGTGTTTACGAATTTGTCTTGGAATAGTTTTCTTTTCCCCCTTTTGCGGTTTCATCCATTCATCCATTGTGCGCAGTTTCACCTTAGGGCCGGATTGCACCTGCGAACGTCAATAGCTTTCCGTATTTCTCCTTTATTTGCTTCAAAAGAATGATTGACATGTCTTTTAACAACTCGCGAAACCAATGAGCCATACACTAACGTGGAGGGGAAAGAACTAGGTAGAAAATAAACGAGGCGTTCGGGCGGTTTGCCGTTGCCTGAATGAACGGGCGCTACGGGCGATTTCGATGCGAAAGAGTTAATCATGACGAAGATTAGGTGCGAAATCGGGAGAAAGTGCAGAATCGCCCACTGCTTCGCGCGTTTTTAAGAATTGCACATACGCGGTATCCATGTACACGTCGACCTATTTTCACTTATAAAAACATCCCAGAATTGCACAAAAATGGCATTGCGCACACCATTGACTTTATCCACGTACACATCGACCTATTTTCACTTGAAAAGTCAAAGAAAATTGACAAAAATCCAATTCTTCTTACTCTTGT
Source organism: Stegodyphus dumicola (assembly GCF_044657685.1). Taxonomy (NCBI): domain Eukaryota; kingdom Metazoa; phylum Arthropoda; class Arachnida; order Araneae; family Eresidae; genus Stegodyphus; species Stegodyphus dumicola. The sequence goes on from NC_140768.1 coordinate 2,414,998, forward strand.
AAAAATCGCCAAACAAATAAGTGGGCGATTCTGTACTTTAGCAGCGAAATTGTTTCTAAGTGCTTATTAGCTAAAATCACGATCGGAATTTTCCGGAAAATGTCACATGACATGTCTCATGATCTCCCATTTCTCCGAGACAAAATAATCTGTGATTCGAACTGTATACTTCTCAGATTATTGGTAAAGTCCTACCTAGTAACATTTATCGCCTTACCAAAATGTCGCCAAACTACCTGTTACCATATTCCAAATATTAGCCAAAATTTTTAATACTTGTTCTCTGTATTATTCTACACACATCATATATTCTGTTGTAGTTTTTCTAGATTTAAAGTTAAACGTTATTTATTTCCTTTGTTCAGTTCTTCCAATCTATAACAATGATGTTGAACGTATAAACCAAACGGTTAATCACATTCAGAAAGCAGATGGTTCTTTAAAGGAAGAAAATAAAAAAAATTCTTAGGTAATACAAAATTAGTAATACAACAACCTTGAGTTGGGCGTAGAATTTTGTCAAGATCTCAATCAATTTCGAGGGCAAACAGTTCTGCAGATTCCTTTGCTGAGGGACCTGCACCTGTTTGCCCTCGAAACCGATTGAGATCTTGATATAAATCTATATGAAACTCAAAGTTGTTGTGATACTAAATTTTGACGTGTTTCTGTTCTGTTTTCTCTAGTAGTTAATCCACGAATCCTTACTTGGAATTAGTTGTTAGAAATGCCTAAAACGGACGTCAGATAATATTAACGACATATTACATATACGATTCATATAACTTAAGCAGTTGTTAACATATAACGTGCATTTTCAAAATGTGGACTCTTATTTTAATACAGTTGTAGAGACATTAGGTATTCTGGAAGCAGGAAAGATGAAAAATGAGCAACGCCTTCTCAGGAAATCGAACCACAGACCTCTGGAATATGCGCCTAGCTTGCTGACCACTACACTACGAAGGCATGCTAAGAAGACGGGAGAAATACCTTATATACTCCCTCTTTTAAAGGGCGACTGAGTTTTTAAGGAACCCAATCGCCAATTCCTGGGTATGGAGAATCAACATCCACCACCCTTTTAGTTCGGGCGCCACTGTTGAGTCATTAGGTTATTTTGGACCTCTGAAATACGCGCCCAGCGTGTTGACCACAGTACGAAGGCATGATAAGAAGGCGGGAGAAATGCCTTATAGTTGTTGCATAATAAATTTCTGTAACATGTAATCCTTGTTCTACAGCTAATGAATATCCTTATCCTGAAAGAGCAAGAATTACTTGCTCTTGCAGAATGAATTCCTGTAACAAGTACTTCTTATTCTACATCTAATGAATCCTTATTCTGCAAGAACAAGAATTACTTGTTGTTGCAGAATAAATTCATGCAACATGTAATCCTTGTTCTACAGCCTAATGAATCCTTATCCTGGAAGAGCAACGATTACTTGCTCTTGCAGAATAAATTCCTGTAACAAGTACTTCTTATTCTACATCTAATGAATCCTTATTCTACAAGAACAAGAATTACTTGTTGTTGCAGAATAAATTCATGCAACATGTAATTCTTGTTCTACAGCTAATGAATCCTTATCCTGGAAGAGCATGGATTACTTGCTCTTGCAGAATAAATTCCTATAAGAAGTACTTCTTATTCTACATCTAATGAATCCTTATTCTGCAAGAACAAGAATTACTTGTTCTTGCAGGATAAATTCCTGCAACATGTAATCCTTGTTCTACAGCTAATGAATCCTTATCCCGGAAGAGCAAGGATTACTTGCTGTTGAAGAATAAATTCCTGTAACAAGTAATTCTTATTCTACAGCTAATGAACACAAACTACGTCACTAGGCGTTCGTAAGGTAGAGCAAGATTGTAAGATTGAAGAGTTATGAATCTTTGGGAATTATGTGATATATAATGACTGCCGCAACCTACACGTGCGTCAAAGGGTACATAAAATTTTAATCTGAAGTAACGTGACCTTGTCTGTTTCTCAAATTTAGTCAATTATGACATTTCTGATTTCCTTATAAAGAACAATGTCTAAGAGTCGAAATTTAGAATAGTTGAATGAGTTCAGTAGCATGAAGAAAGAAAATTTCAGAAAGTGTTCTAACAATGACAGAAATGCTGCCAGATTCCTCCGAGATTGCGTTTTAAATGAGAAGTGAATCTGTCCTCGTGAATTGTCAACTCTCGAGAAGAGAATTATGTGTTTACTTAAAGAAAGAAGTATAATTAATGGTTTATATTATGCAGCTTTTTCCCCTTTCCCAAACTAATAAATATTTCATTTCTACAGGATGATGCTCGGTTTCATGGCTACTTCCATGTTTCTGTCGATGTGGATTAGCAACACAGCCACAGCTGCTCTCATGGTTCCTATTATCGATGCCGTCATGCAAGAGCTTAGTGATAAAGCCAAGGAGACCAATGTTGCAAACAAGAGAAGTAATCTGCCATACAAAATTTTGGCTTTAATGTTATCTTTCCTTAATTGTTCCTATTTCGAAATACTAATAATATCTATGAGTAAATATAAATGTCAGTAATATCAAATTCCTCTTAAGTGCGTGCTAATTATAGGGTGGCCCAGAAGTCACTTTACATTTTGAAAATTAAATAACTTTTTCTTAAATGACTGTATTTAATTAATTCTTTTTTATTTTTTGCTTATTCACATGTCCATTCAAATGGAAATGAGCTTCATCTCCCATGATCAACTTGTGAATAAACTTTGTCATTTCTTGCAGTTCTCTGAAACCTGACAGCATAATTTACTCGTTTCTGAAAGTCTGCTGGTTTTAAAGATTGCACTAATTGAACCTTGAAAACGCGTCACTAACTTCCTTATTGCAGGCCTACTAGGGGGATGTCGAACAGTAAAATGGCGCATATATTGCGTTGCAACAATTGACTGTCCATTTTCAAAGTAAAATTCAATTATCTTCACTCGTTGTTCTGTTGTAAACTTATCCATGCCAAAAATTTCCAGGGATTATATTTTTTAATTCTGAAAAGAGAAAAAGAAATATATTAATAGAAAAAAAGTTATTTAATTTTCAAAATGTAAAGTGACTTCTGGGCCACCCTTTATTATTTGAGAAAGTAACCTCTTTACTTCCTTGTATGAAGTACCTTTTTCCTTTTTTGTACCATCCCTTTACCGTTATGGTTATTGGTTTAGCGCCACGTCCTTTAATATCCAGAGCAAGGCCAGAAGAGGCCACATTTGAGACTCGCACCAGACGCCCAAACCCAGCGCCCTATTCAACCGGGTAGCTGTCCAGTCGACCAACTGGTCCTGGGTCCAGTATTAATTTGTTTCCAGGAATAAAAGGAGGCAAATGTGGCCCACCTATTAGGTGCCTCCATAATAAAGTGACCACCGCTTCTGGCCTTAGTTGTGGCCAAGCCGAAGTTGGCTGAGGGCCCACCATTGGGAAGAAAAAGAAACTCTTATGGCCTTGTTCACTTGAATCCAGGCATTAGCACAAAAGCGCCTTTGAAACGGGTTTCAAACTTCCACAAAGCGCGATCTTTTAGCTTACTCACAAAAATGCCATTGCGAATGATGACGTCAGACCGAACGAATTCAGCATTCAGTTCAACCCCGCTCTTGGTACTGATAATATGGTTATAGATCAAATTTGTCTTATACGGTTGTTTTGAGAGTACGTAAAACATCATTTTGAGTTCCATTAGTCTCCGAAACTGCTCGAAGGATTTAATTTCAATAACCGATTTTGAATAACGTTTCTAACTGCTTTCGCGAATGGGATCTAGGAGAATTATATCCAGTCGTACTACATCACACTTAAATAAATTAAAAGATGTGACCATAATATCTGCTGAAGTCATTCCTAATTTTCTTGTCCCACTTGCAACAAAAAAACAGTTTTATCTTGAAGGAATGCGTATGCTTTATCTTGGATTTAAAATGTGATTAATATTTTATCTTTAAAATGTATATTCACGAATTATCATATCTGAAAAATCTTTAATTAATTTTCTATTTCAGTATCCTTTGTGTCCGTTGATTTGAAGCGAGTGGTAGATGAGGAATCTCAGACGAATTCCTATTCTAAAGACAAAACAGATTTTTCCGCAGATCTTCCAAAGTAAGACTCTTTTTACATATCGTCCGAAAGGAACATTTTAATTTATTTTATTTGTCTATTTTACAATCTTAGTTATATAACTACTTTATTCTTCAGATTCTTGAAGATGTCAGGGAGTTACATTATTAGAATTGTAAAATGGTCAATATTGTAGTGGTAAAATTATTCACATAAACCCCATAAAGTCTTATTCGCGAGAAAGTAATTTGATAATTTTATTTTTAACATAAAAATACTGTGCTCGAGTACAAATTTTTATCTCAACAGATCTTCACTTTTATTTTCTTGTGAACTCAAAGCACTACTTTAGATAGTGATGATAAGTTAATTTTTTAACAAAGTTTTAGATTTTATCGTTAGTCCGATTATTCAGTTCAGCTTTATAATTTTTTTTTCATATTTCAAATGAAGATATTCATATTCAAAAGCAATACATAATTATAATAAAACAGTAAAAACCTGGAAGTTTTCAGATTTTATGTTACGCCTAAAGGGGCATTTGCTCATTTGCTCATTAATATCATGTTCTTTTCACTTAAACCATAAAATTTAAACCAGCAGCAATATCACAAAATATTTAAAAGAGCATATCTTTAGAATTTCTGATACACAGTCTCGTGCGCTGGAGATTTCTGTTTTTTCCTACAGTCATTGCTCGCTTTGAAATCGTCGAGTTTGTTAATCATAAGTTCTTTAATTTTTGACAAAACGTGAAATAGATAATAAAACAAATTCCAAATTTGGGCTTCCAGATGCCCATGTTCGAGTGGCAGACTATGTTATTCAAAATTTGATGTCTCTAGGTACCGTTGTTGTTTCACAGTGCGAGAAACATACATACATTCATACAGATTCTTCATTATTTAATTTCTTTAAATATAATGCAGGACTCTAATATTTGGGAGCAACAATTTATAGTGAACCGACACAAATTGCCAAAACGAAATTAAAAGCCCTTCTGGGCTAATTGCCCCTTTGGGCTAAAAATGCTAAAAACAGTAATATAATATAATATTTAAACCTACCACATTAGAATTTCTGACTGCAACTGTATTGCAGAGCAAAATGTAAAATTCCAAACTTTTTCAACCAAGTTCTTATATTTGAAATTCGCTTGTAATTAAAATTGGTTGTTACTTCGAAAATACTCATAGGTGGATTGAAACGTATGTTTTGATCGTAAAATACACTTAATTACCTATTCACGTCAAAATAATAGTGATGTTTACTCGTCGATTCGGAAAGCTATTCAGTATGCAGGTAAAATCATCATCAGTCAAAAATTCATCAATTTTTTCACATTTTGACATTAATGATTCATGAGAAAAAACATACAAAAATTCTCATTTGAGAAGTAGATTTCCTCACTTCGGAATTCTAAGTTAATGTTGGAAGTGAAGAATCTAAGAACTGATAAGCGAATAATCGCTGGAGTTCGGTGACAAGAAACAACAAGATAGAAGGGTAACTAACCCTTTATTATTCCAATAAGATTTAACAAAACTCCGCCTGGGAGTGTACAAGCAAAGCCCGCACTTGGACTTGAACTTAAAAAACTAAGAATTAAACTAAAACTAACATTAACTAAAGAAGTATAGCCGAAGCTATCAAGGTTCAAATCGAGTTGGCCCCTTAACTTATTTGACTACGAAGCTTAGCAAGGGCCCGAGTACGGCCGAGCGTAATAACAGCTTTGAGAAAGAGAGAGGCCAAAAAGGCAGACGCGCGTAAATCAGAAACTCTGATTCTCTCTGACTCAGTAAGTAACTTCGTGGTTTAAATACCGCTCCTCCTCATTAAATATTCAGCAAGATTCCAAAAATTACATTTTGGACGGAAGTAGTAAGTTGAAGTTAAGAATTTGACAGGAAAGGAACTTTAGCTTAAAATTTAACTGTTAATAAAATTAACACAATCCTTACAGAGGAAATAAATTATTCTGTCTAGTCCAAAATTCATTCCTGAGTATTAAAGTTTAGATCTGCTCTGGCAAAGCAAATTCTGGAATTATTATCAACTGTGAAAAATTATTTCATTAATTACTGTTATCTTTAGTATATGCAAACGGGAAAAGAATTAGGAAAAGTACTTGATATCAAGATTAAACAGCATATTAGCTGACGTCTGAAATGAAATTCAAAACTGTCAGTGGAAAAAAAATAAAATCTATTTCATGTCATTTGTGCATAAACAGCTGAATTGACTCAATGCAGGAAGGTAGATAATGGAATCGGTAGTTGATTGACAAGGTAGTTTCTTTTCGCCTAGTTCCACAGAAAACGATCCATCTTTTGCATTCCATAACAAATTTCAGAAACATCGTCAATAAATTCTTGAAATGCGAATAAGGAGTTTAGAATCTCACTTTGAGAAAGAATTTCACTATTTTCGTCTTTTTTCCTTTCTAACACGTGCTGATCATTCTCACAACAGTTCTTCAATAGTTTGCATTTAAGGGGTGTTGGATCCCCAAAATCTTCAAAAAATTGTGATTTCAGATTTTTGCATTTTCAAATTCTCTACACTTTTATCTTTCTAAAAATACCATTCTTTAATCTCTATGAAAGTTAGAACTGTAAAAAAAATCTAGTTTTAATTTGTCATCGACTGCTTTGATCAATGAGGATTTTTATATAAAAACACGTTTTTCTCCAAACTTGATTTTTTTATACTCGATGTACATTTTCTCAGGAACTACTGCTCACAGGTATCTAAACTTTTTATGGCTTATTTATTAGGTTCCCTAATATTTACGGAAATTAGCTTTTTGTAATAAACTTAGAAAAAAAAATTTTAAATTTTTTTGTGTGAGAAAAGTGCTAAATTTTTCTATACCTAACAAAATATTCTGCAATTTACTCTAAAATTCAAAATGTTTCAAAAGCTCATTTCAGTATAATCAGATAGGTATACTTTAATTACAGAAAAAATTTCAAGCTTGTATCTACAGCAGATTTTGAGAAAAGGTACATCGAAAATGGCCAATTTAACATTGTCGGTATAGGGGTTTCTGATACCTCTTAAAAGTCTTCATATTATTATCTACATCAGAATTTTTTTTATCTACATAAATCTTATCCGTTCAAAGATCTTCAAAACTCGTATCAATAACTCTGTAGAGACAGTAGAATTTTTTCGGGAAGCAGGCAAGATGAAAAATTAGCAACCGCCTTCGCCGGGAATCGAACCACGGACCTCTGGAATACCGGCACAGCGTGCAGAACCACTACACCACGAAGGCACGCTAGGAAGGTGGGAGAAATACATTATAACTCAATGATCAGGATGCAAGAGATACATCATTGGATTGAAAGTAAAACAGCCCTCATCTTCATAGATAATAAAACTTTAAAATAAAATTTCTGGGTACATAACTTGCAGGGTTCCTAACTCCTTGTCTAAGACGAAACGTCGAGGAACCTAGCAAACTATGTAGCGAATTATCGCTGAGTTCAGAGCAACTAAGACGTAGACTCGAGAAGGGTTAAATTACTTTATTTATTATTATTAAATTACATTTGCTTCGTTGAACACTGGTAGTTCGGTCCGAGGTTCGAATCCTCACGAACGGGCTGGCTACATGGGTGTTTTCGTAGTTTTCCTCATATCTAACATGTATACGAACCAATTTCCCTTAGAAAGTCCACCACGGAGGCATCTCTTCCCTTAGCCAGACAGCCCTCGAGGCTTTGCCGTAATCTCAATAAACCATCTTCTCAAACAAGTTATTTAAAAATTAATTCCTTTGAATTACCCGATGACAGACATTTGCATCGTTCAAAATCTAAAAAATAATGTCAATATTTTTTTAAAACCTATTATGATTATTGGTGGGTAAACAGTGCAATGAAGGCATACAAAATTTCCCTTCACGAAAGTGGAAAAAATCATGGGTACATAAAGTTATAAGCATTTCAAAGACATAAATAATTCATTCATGTTTATATGGAAGTGTAAATATATGTACGGGCGGAAAAGGAAGTTTGAAAATCATTGTTCTACGGTATTGCGAGGTACTTTAAAGGAACTTTATTTTTGATAGCCTGATGAACCAACCACTTAAAGAAAAGAAAAAGAAATGCGGTGAATTATATTTGCTGAATTTATTTATCTCTGCATTAAATAATTTACCTCTCCTAATATCTTTTCTTCTTTCATCTTTTCAAAAGATTTTTTATTTCTCGTTAAAATTTCTGAAGCGAATACCAATTTCAAAAAGAGAAACAAAAAGTTCGAAACTAGCTTTTATTCACTCAAATAAGAATAACAGTCGGCCCCTACTCGGGCTTTAACTCAGAATAAGAAATAAAAAACCAAACTATAATTAACTAAACGAGGCTTAGCCGAAGGTAGCCACAATTATCTAACATAGTTGGCCCTTAAATGAAACTAGCCGGCGGATATCAAGTAGATACATATAATACGGCTGAGGGTAACAGCTTCGAGAGTCACAAGGTAAACACGCGCCACTAAGAACTCATAGCACTCTCTACAGAAGTTATTTGAACATTCCTTAAATACTTCTTCCAACTCATTTGCATTCAACGTGATTCTAAAAACTCATTCAGTTGTAAGTCGAAACAAGAATTGATAGGAAAGGGTTTCCAAATTAAAATAACTGTTATAAAATTAAAATATACCTTACAACCTTACTAAAAACATTTATTTTATATACATGTAATTAGTATGAGATGATTAAATTGTAAGGTTTATTTATGTTAACTGACTACGTATTTTATGACTGTGCTGTCACTTCTCTCTTTCCGTTTTCCTGCCAGAATTCAAATTATCTTGAGTATATTTATATGAGGGTTTGAGATTGTTTTAGGCAGAGCGTGTTCTGGTGTTTGGTAACACGGGCAGCATATTTCACAAGTGCACATCTGTATAGCCACTGAGGGAGTGGCTTCTAGGATGGACCAATGAGTATCCAGTAATATTTCTGTCATGTCACATGACCTTCGCGTGCTGTAAGATTTAAGCAAGATGGTTGAAAATATTCTGCCATGCAATTTTCTGTACAAAATAATTAAAGAATCGTCGATTACTTCTGAAACTTTCCATTGCGAAGTGACATCAAATACAGGAAATTATGAAGATTTCACTACCTGGTTGAAATAAATACAAACACATGTTAGATACTTCGAAAAAATAAAAATATCGATGTGAAATACAGTCAAAAGTCTTTAATCCGGACTCGTCGGGACTTCGGCGATTCCGGATTATCGATTTTTCCGGATTATAGATCATCAGTTTAAATCTGGTAAGATGGCATGCAGAAATTATAAAACTAAAAATATGAAACCGTAATTTATAAAATAATGAGCAATTATGATCTAAAGGGTATCCAAATTTACCAAAAAAGAAGCCTAATATTTATTTGTTTACTTTATTAAACATTTCTTTTAACGCGCGGATGCGTAAAGCATACCTTACTCATAGCCGAAATTAGAAAATTGCAACCAGAAAACTTGATTTAAATCATATCAAAGACGGAGTACATCGAAATTAAATACTACATTTAGTAAGGAATTATAAGCCGACTAAAATAAAAACATCTGCCCTGAAGATAACGATAGTGTTGACAGATCAACTTCCAGTTCATTGCGCGCCGCGACGTGCCCCCCCCCCCCCGCGCAGAGCAGCGTGAAATTGATAAACAGATTTCGGAACGGTTAGGTAAACAAAGGATATGCTTTTATTCATTTTTTGTAGCAATTCGTTTTTTGTTTGATGGACATCGAAACATACTTTCGTTTTCTAGATCCTTTGGGAGCTCCAGCATCGGAAATTCTATTTGACATAATCGAAAGTTCAAACTTACTTTTAGAAAATTGCTCTTACAGTCTGCAAAAAATAATAAGCCGGATCCAATTTGAAGATTAAGGAACAACGCAATTATCAACATTAACTGAAATAGATAATTAGATAATTTTAGCTTATACCGTCCGTCATACATTAAACGCGCACGCGAAAACGTATTCTGCACTTGGGCAGATGCATATGCGCAGTCGTAAATGTCTTGCGCACACGAGTAAAACGCCTATGCGCATGCGTCAATGCGGCGCATGCGCAGAAAGATTTTAGCTTTGAGGTCCGGATTATAGATCATTCCGGATTACGGGTGTCCGAATTAACGACTTTTGACTGTATTACTTAATAAGTGGTAAATAAGATGAAGAAAGAAATATGTGATAAACATCTGAGCCCAAATGCAATCTTTACATAAAACTATGCGTATGAGAAAAAATATTTACATCAATTATGTAATTAGAAGTCAGCACTATTTATTGCAGTCTATATGAAAAGGATGTTCTATAATAATAACCAATGCAGAATTTTATTCAAAGTGAACTTTACTAATTTCCATTTAGTGCGTTAAATTTCACATTTAATAAATGCTGACTCTTAAATTTACTGTCTGCACAAGAAATACTCATCAAAGAGAGTGAATTTATCGTATTCACAACGAGTATTTTCAATTTATTCACATATAATTTTTAATGTTAACAATGGATATAATCAGATCCATATGTATTCTGAATCTTACATTTTAAAAATCAAAAGAATGCACGCACTGAAGTAAGAAAACACTAGATTCATTGTAACACTTTGTCATTCTCAGCTAAAAAAAATATACACTTGAATTCCCTTAATCCACATAATATGTCGTGAACATCAATCCTAATTAACATTAATGCGTGATAAAAATCGCGAAAGTGAAATGTCAGCGATTAATCAAACTCAGAAAACGAAAGCACTACGAGATTTTCTACTATTACGCCATATATTTAGAACTGCGAAACAAATGCAAATAAAGCGTAAACAACATACGCTGCTCACATGCAACGAATATTTAGCGTCACAAGAGCAATAGCAGCTCATTGGTCCATTTTCGAAACCCCTCCCTCAGTGGCTACGCTGATGTGCACTTGTGAATATGCACACGGTCGCCGCTTGGAATCTCGGTCGTTCTGAAATGCGCCGGGCCTCCATAGATCATTCCGTAGATTCCAAGAAGTTGTATCATTTCAAAACTCCCAAGATTCCCTGCCTTACGCCATGTTACGAAATGTCGGGGACTTTCATCAGGAAAATCAGGACTTAATTTTATGGTCTTTAAATACTAATTTGCGATCACGTTGTATTGAAATTTTCCATTCTAACATTTCTGCAGGTAGCTGTCGACGGTTTTCCTGCGACAATGCCTAATATCCTTAACTATCTCGTTAGAATTGCATTTCCGATCATGGGATTCCGAGTCATCTAGGTGTGCCAATCCTAAAAGTTTCTAGTTTTGAATCACCTTCTATACCTAACGAGATAGAGTCGGAAATAGTCCTGACGAGACATAATTGTGACACACTAATACGCTATACACCAGTATTCTATACACTAATATACTATACACCAGTATACTATACAATAATTCACTAATATACTATACACTAAAAGATAGACACGATACACCAGTGCGCATAAATGTGACACACTAGTATACATTGACACTAATACATAAGTACCATATACACAAAAATACACATAGGTCATACTATAAAATACACTATGTCACAGGAAAACTAGAATACTAGAATTACTGGGAACAGGTGACAGGTGACAGCAGGGCCGGACACCCGGACGGCTTACAATGACTACTCGGGTGCTGTCCGGACCCTGCAACTATCTGTAGCTGAAACTTTAAATAGACATAAATATAGTAATTTGCAAATAGACCTGATCGTGTAATCGCACGATGTGTCAATGTACATAATGCAACACACTAAGATACTGTAAACTCAAAGATAGACACAATACACCAATACACATAATTGTGACACACTAATACGCTATACACCAGTATTCTATACATTAATATACTATACACCAGTAAACTATACAATAATTCACTAATATACTATACACTAAAAGATAGACACAATACACCAGTGCGCATAAATGCGACACACTAGTATACATTGACACTAATACATAAGTACCATATACACAAAAATACACATAGGTAAGGTAATACAATTATTCTATTATACTACTGTAACATACACGTGGATACAATACACTGAGATAGGTAGAAACTTACGCTAAATTACAATATATAAAAAAGTTAAGTATTGATACACATAGATACTGCGTAAATTCTATATATTTTAAAATACACTTTTGTGTAAATATTAATAATACACAGTACTACTACAGGTGTTACTCTGTATGTTCTTAGATCTTGACTGCATAGATCTGCAGTTCTTAGAGAGACTGCAAGTTCTTAGACTTGAGTTCTTCTAAGACTGCAAGTTCTTAGATCTTGACTGATCTTGACTTGCAGTAATACTAGAATTACTGCAAGAATGGTTTTTTTTTAATCATTAACCTTGAAGAGTCATTAGGTTAATTGGAAGCAGGAGAGATGAAAAATTAGCAACGCCTTCGCCGGACTATGAACCTCTGGAATACGCGCCCAGCGTGCAGACCGCCACACCTGCAGGGCATGCCCAGAAGGCGGGAGAAATACCTTATAACCTTACTATATTAGATAACACTAGAACTGCTTAAAGTAACGCTAGAAACTGTAACTTACTAAAATACTCCTATATTTTGCTTCATTTTGCTCCTATATTTCGTAGATTTGAAAGTTCTTTGGAATCTACGAAATTAAATTAATGAAAGAATAAAAAATTAATGAACATTGGAATCTGTGTTAAAATTCTGAAAGAGCCTCAAAATGTATACAGGGTGATTCAAATTACTCTTCTTCAAAGGGAAAATTGCTTATGCAGGAAAATTATCATCCGGGTTTGATTGTATTATAATGACTACATGAATTTCCAATGTTCTTTAAAATCTACGAAATTAAACGAAGCAAAATACAGCAGTATTTTAATTCTAATGTTACCTAAAGAACTATAGGAAGATTAATGATTAAAAAAAAAGCCTTCTTCCAGTTATTCTAGTGTTTTTCAAATCCAGAAAACTAAATGAATGAATGGTACTGTAGTGTTAATGTACAGTTTCTTTTTTATATGTATTCGCAAATTTGTATTTTTACTTCTTGGAGCATTTAATTTGTTGTAAGTATTTTCATTTTAAATGTCTATCATTCAAAATTTCAGAGACGGAGCTTATCGTGCCAGAATGGTCAGTGTCCTGAGACGAGCCATGTTTCTTAGCGTTGCTTATTCGACCAATATTGGCGGAACTGGAACTCTTACCGGAACGGGTCCCAATTTAGTCGTGAAGTCGGTTACAGAGAAGTAAGTATCCGAATATATAAACTTTCGAATCATCAGCAAAAAAAAAAAAAAAAAAAAAAAAAAAAAAAAAAAAAAAAGATTGTGTTAAAATTTTTATTGAAAAATAGTTAGCATTACCGCTTCGTAAAAAAGTCAAAAAAGAATCAGGAGAATTTATTTATTAAATTCTTTTGTTTTAATTTCCGTCGCATTTTTTGTTTTCTTTAAAAAGTGACTGTCAAAAGTACAATGCAAATTATCATCAAAAGACTGGCTAGATAGTTTATGGTTGCCGCAGAGGTTGCTGAAAGAGTAGATGGATCCAAGTTCCCTACCAAAATAACTTGTTAACCATATCTTGTTAATCAACACTTATTAAAATCTTATAACTACCTGTTATAACTGTTTATCAACTGTATGAATGTATGTTAAGTACTTTTTTCTAGACTATTTCCTGAATCCAATGACCTAACCTTTGACAAATGGATGCTGTTTAATATTCCAGTCATGCTGTTCTGCATTTTCATAGCCTGGGTATATCTCCACTTGGTGCACGTGCGGAAGGCGTAAGTAGGCTTCTTTAATGTTTCTTGATCGCTAGCATGAAATAAAATCCCGCACAGGTGTTCAGTATGTGACTTTCTTTACATAAGCATAGAAATAAACTTCACTGCCGTTCACACAGTAAAAGTTTGCAAAGCCACATTCAAGCCATGGGATTCGAGTTCGAATTACGGATAACGTAACGTAATTTTATATCCACCTCATGAACTGAATCACACAATGGGGACCAATATGAAACATTGGCCAGCGCACCCATTTCGGGCGTCTTTTAGACACACCAGCTGGGCCCAGGGACCCCCAACCCCGAGGCACCAACTATTTTAGGCTCCCTCTAAAACACCACCGCTAAACACGGGTCAGCCAGAACCACCGTTTCGGCCGGACCGAGACCACGGTGGGGCGGGCAGATGACAACTTGGAGCGATGATTGACCGTTCATTTTGGCTACCTTGCCAGTACTACGCGGGATGCCCCTCTCCTTAGGCTTCGCATGGAATACCAAGGACAGCAGTGACCAAACTATCAATGGTCCAATTTGCTATTTGGCTACCAATACTCTGGTGGATGAGAACTTACACCTCCCGGCTCATGAAGAGTGAATATAAGATCCATCTCAGGGACCATCAGGAACCGCCAAGTACATAAATTTTATACCCCCTGTGTCCGAGACTGCCTAGGTACAAATCCTAGCCAGTACTTCGCAGAGTACTCTACGTAGACCCACGTTGGGTGGAATTCCGGATAACTAACTATATTTTATTCCCGCCTTGTTCAATTAAGAACACTACGGTATCTGGATATAGCCCAACTGAAATCCCCCGATATCAGGCACGGGGCGGGCAAACCAGAATATAAGCCACCATAGAGATGGTAGAACACTCCAACTGAGGTCCCAGTGCCCACATCACCAGGACAACGGCTTCAAAAATCGATCTCTACCAGTAAAACTGGCCCACCGCTACACTGGTCAACCAAGACCACCGTCCCAGCGATCAGAGACCACGATGGGGTGGGCTTATAAACTTGGCGCTTTGACCGGACGTTGAAATGCTACCGCCAGTACTACACGAGATGCCCCTCTCCTTAGGCTTTACATGGAATAACAAGGACAGCAGTGACCAGACTCTCAATGGTCCAGTTTCCTATTTGGCTACCAATACCCTGGTGGAAGGGACTTACACCACCCAACCCATGAAAAGCAAGTATGAACTTACTCCATGGGCCTTTGGGAACCACCAAGCTCGAAATATTATACCTCCGTGGCCGAGACTGCCTAGGTACAGATCCTAGCCAGTACTGCGCAGAGTACTCTACGTCGACCCCCGGGGGAGAATTCCGGATAAGACATAGATATTTGTAAATACATTAGTATGCGTTTGCACGATAGAAACACTTACGTATTTTTTTATTTGAAGGTTCTTACGAGAGGTAAACTAGTTTTGTGTGGATTACGCATTCCGCCATGCAAGGTGCTGGCACTACGTGGCAAATCCGCCCTCAGAACCAGACCCAGGTGTTCAACTCAACTCCTGTCATCGCACCTTAGAGAAGATTGGTACCAGCAACCATACGGCGACGCTGGTCGTCTATTAGCTACCTACCAGTCGCTCGAACTGCCCGTTGCAAAGAGACATTACCCAGCAAACCCGGGTTACCCAGCAAAACTACTAGAGCCTTTCGGTCTAGGACCTGCCAGACCCATGCGCGACGGCCAATAAGTGACCTTTCCAGGGCCTCCAGAACTACTAGGTTCGTAATTTGTATACTCCAGGGCCGAGACTGCCTAATTACAGATCCTAGCTAGTAGCTTCGCAGAGTTCGTCGACCCGGTGGGAGGCGAGGCACAGGCTTTCCGTCAAAATATCATTTGTTGTGGAGGCAGTATAACATGATTCTACATTTTAGTCTGTATGCCAACAAGGCAAATTGCTGCAAAAATCGTTTAGTCAGTTGACATCGGCATACTTTACTTATGAATAGCAAAGCAGCAGCAGCTGATATCGTAGCCAAATAAGCAGCTACTGATGCCGGTACTCGACCAGTTATTGCCGTATATCCGAGATCATATCTGAAGAAACTAACAGTTTCTACGTATAAATGTCAGAAAAAAAAACGAGACAAGACAGACACTGGCAGAAGAATTACAGTTTAATTCAAGTGTACCTAAGGTCTTCAATACATAAACTTCACTCTGATTTAATTTATAATAGGATATGAACCTTCTGTTTCTAGTCTGAAATGCTTCCCTTTTAGAGATAATGACGTGTCCTTGTTCGCAGGGGGTTTTTGACGCTCATATCGTTGAACTTTCAAATCAGCAAATGCGAAGTGTTTCTATCAAAGAAAGTTGTTTTGTGTCCCTGACCACTTCCCCCCCCCCCTTCGTGGAACAGTATCAACTAAGCAAGCTGTACTTAAACTCAAGTACCTAGACGCAGAACATTCTTTGTAACTCCAGTTAAGCACACAACAGAAAATACACGAAAAATACACGACTTTTAAAATTTCTACGACTTTCTCCAGCGTTTAACATTCGACTGTGTGATAAATATGGTATTATTGTGTTATAATGCACTTGAATAGAATGTTTCCCTTTTAGATATTTTTTTGCATTCTTTGTTTATCTCAGCAATTTTTCTTAACTTTTTTATTACTTGATACAGTGCTAAATATCTGTTCTTCTGCTGTGCGCAACGAGTCTATGCCTACTGAAACTTATAGTTGTATATTTATGCATGGTGTTTTGTATTTATATTGCATTTTGTATTTTCTACAATGCAATTGTTTGTCTATTTAATTATTGCGCATTTAATGTTGGCACAACATTCTTTAATTACACATGCTTGTTATGTTCTCTATGAGATAAACTTTTACACTGCTCGTCACTTTAGCAATCTGAATTATTTTCATTTTATTTAACATCAGATCTCCTTTTCTGGAGAATAATTTTGGCGGTAATTTGGCGGAAAATCGCCAAACTTGGCGACATTTAGTCAGGTTTCTCTATCGCCGTTATAGGCATTACAATTGAGTAAATGTAATCGATCACTATATTAGTTGCAACCGTAATTCGACCCTCATATTGCTTTCCAGTAATTTCGAGAAGCAGAAAGTACTAGAAATATCTCGGCGGCCGGTTGAAAACTGTACAAAGCCGGAGACAGCATCTCCTCTCAGTCAGTTGTTGTTATTGTTGCGAGTTGTTTTTGTGTGTAACGTGACATAAAAAATCTAAAAGAGATAAGCTATGCCGGAAAAGTAACAATACAGGGGCAAGTGCATTTAACATTGAGTAAACGGGTATCTCGGTAATTTGGCGGAAAATCAGCGTGATATCGGAGATACTATTTCTGGATTAGCTTTCTCTTTAGATGTGCTTTGCATTATGTTGTGCTTAACATTCTTACTAGTTTGAAACGTAACTACTGATTGTACTATGCGATACTGTGGGCACCTGCACCAGTATTTCTGTTGAGAATTCCAGAACTTGGAAGTGTTTCTGTGGATAAAATAAATTTTATTTACCTATCATCAAACCTGTGTCCATTCCCTCTATTACGAACTCGTACGCAGCAGGGCCCACAAGCGGCCGAGCGGTAAAGTCACTGAACACTGGTAGTTCGGTCCGAGGTTCGAATCCCGCGAACGGGCTGGCTGCATGGGTGTTTTCGTGGTTTTCCCATGCGTAACGTGTATACGAGCCAGTTTCCCTTAGAAAGTTCTCCGCGAAGCCATCCCTCCACTTATGCAGATAGCCCTCGAGGCTTTGCCGTAATTAAATAACTTAACCTAACCGTACGCAGCAATACACGTCTCCTGCCGTCTGTTCTGTCATCAAATCCAATTGCTGGGATTGGTAAAAGCTTACGGAAACACATTAAGATGAAAGGTTAAGAAGTGATGTTTTTCCACCGGTAATGATGTGTTCTTGATAAAGCCTGAGGTGGAACTGAGTGTGAAGTTCTACCTGTTGCATCTGAGATCTTTAGCCAACAGCAGGCCGCATCCAAGAATTCCACCGTGGTTATTCGAAAGGGAATTTTTATGCGACTATGAGCCTCCTAAGTGAAAATTAAGAATGATAACAACAACATAAACATTGGCACGCGCTTCTAATTTATACACGTGAAAGCGGAACGCTAGGCTGTTTCACAAGACAGTTACCAATCGAGACAAAGAGCGACCAATACTTTTCTTTCCATGCTGGATAGAAACAGTGATATGTTTTCAATGACTTTGATCTTCATGAAATGTACGGCAGGATGTTCGTGGCAAGGCAATGACTCATTGTGACATGTGTCTCATATCGTATGAATCTGAATGAAATTTCCTCCTTTTTCGGCGATTAAGTGATCTCCGAATGATTAACGCCATCTCATTCAAAGTTGAAACATTGCTTCTGGAAGAAAACAAATTAGCCTTGCACGTTAGAAGATTCAGAAAGCAGGATGAATGATATCATTATTTCTAAAAGATCTCGTGCTTTTTTAAAAAGGCATTTATTTCCTGATATCGTTACTTTCTAAAGGATTCTAGATATCGTTATTTTCTAGAAGTGGTCCAATTTTTAATACTAGAGTACGTGCTGCCCAACGGGTATAGTGGTTAGCGTCGTTGATTGCCGTGCCGAAGGGGCCCAGGTTCGAATCCCGGAGAAGGCACGGATGTTTGTAAGTGTATAGTGTCCGTCCGCAAGTGGGCACTGTAAATATGCAGCGAGCCGAAAGTACTCTCGAGAGGTTGATGGTAGGGGAAGAAGAGAGGAGACCCTTGGATCTGGTCCCGCAGGTTGCCTTCCATAAAAATGTGGGTGTTGCCAACAACAGGCGTATCTTGCGCTCCCTGCCACGAGGAGCTTCGTGGGCTTGGACTGACTAATAGGTCAGACAAGTCAACAACAATACTAGAGAAGACAGAGCATTCTGTATATATCAGGTATCAACGCTACTTTGAAAATAATGCGCATGATTCTTTCAACAAGTTTTAATGCACGTAGATTACAGTGAATATGATTTCGATTACAATGACAAGACAACAAAATAGCTCAACTCAGGGCTGGAGTAACTCAGAAAAGTTACTAGACTCGAGAACAACCATGAATTCGATATGCGTCAAAAAGCGTACTTGCAGGTAGTCTCCGATAACCATTTTAACGTAATAACAAAATTTGAAAAAAATGTTTCTGATCCTCCATCTTTCCTCCATATAACATTTTCTGAATAACTCTTTCCTCCATATAACATTTTAAAGTTACTGAACTCTGTAATACCTTCGACCAGGGTTCGATTCCAGATGAACGGGCTAGCTACATCACCACTTTCGTAATTTTCCTCATGTGTAACGTCGACTCGACACTATTTCTCTTCGAAAGGCCTTCACGAAAGCATCCCTACTATGCTTTGCCATAATCAAAATAAACCACACCTTACTAAAAGTGATTTAGAAGTAGTTTTAAGCTGTGGGCCGTCGGCTGTTACGTTCTAACTTTCATTAGAAATTTAAACCTTTACTTCTGATTAATAATCCGCTATTAAAAAAGTGCTGAATTGTTGAATAATTTGTCTAGAAATGCAAAGAGAAAAGAATGTGAGAACCTCTGTAAAAGAAAATTCGCAATTTTATTACAGGAAACCATGCGTTGCGCATATTTTTTTATGTTTATATAATCGTCGAATCGCATTTAAAAACTTATTTTCAGCCTAAAAGGGCTTATAATCTCGAAACACGTCTGTGTTGCTTGTCTTTTCATTCGAGGCTTGCCATATAGTTTTCAAATTTAATATGTCTGTGATTGATTAATTATCTAAGCCATTTAACCCTTTTACTTTGATTGAATAAAAAGGCATTAAATTGTGAGTTATATCTAACTAAAAACATTACATATTTTTATAAAATTGCGTTATCTATTTTTTTCACTTTTCAAATATACAGATGATGTTCAATGTTCCCATGTTAATCTAAATGTTTTGCAATTCTGGATCATATCTATTGATAATCTTTACTGATAAACCATATTAAGCTTTAAAACAGCCCATTTTAGTGACCCCCTAAAAAATGAACCAATTTCAGATTTATGTTTATTATTAAGCTACTTGTCGTCGTATTATTCACCAATAGTGATTGTGGAGTGATCGTTTATTTAAAATGAAAAAAAAAACTGATACATTTTATTCCTAATATTTTACAGAACAGTGGGTGCTATTAGGAATTGTTTTGCAGCTCAAGTGAGTGTAGGGTAGAAATTCATTGTAATAAATAAAGAAGTATATATACAATAGAAAGAGTTTTGTCATTTATGGAAATGTTATGCGTAATATATCATTTCGATGCCTTTTCAACAAAGTAAATATATCAAATTTATTTAAGAAACTTGGACTTAAAACAATATATTTTATTTGTTTTCATTTCATGTAGTATTCATTTTTATCTTAATCTCTCAGATCTGAAATTTATACAAATGAAATGAAAGAAAGTTTCAAGCAAATCATCGCCAAAAAACATGAAGAACTTGGTCCCATGACGTAAGTTGTTTATATTTCATTATTTTACAGATCTTACTTCTTCATTATTTTAGATTCCTACTCAGACTTTGCAAAGATGCTTCTTCTTTTCGTCATATTCTTGAAGAAGGAAAGCATTTCATCACTACGTCCCTTTTCGTTGAAATCTCTGTCGTTCTTAAGATTTTCGAGGGAACCGTAATTGATTTTCCGATCAGGTCTTATCGTTGAACTGTTACTGTGTTGTATTTTGGCAATGTCTAAGTAGATTTTAGGTTTTCGATGTTACCAAATCAGACTTATGCTTGTACTAAGTCATATTTCTGGGAAAGAGTACCGTCAGGAGGCTAAAATGGAAAGTTTAGAAAACAGCAGCAGGGACGAGTTAAAATACAGTGTAATTATTTAATAATATGTATATTAAGTAAGAAATTAAGAACTAATTTTACACAAAGAACAAAAATTGAAATTCATAAGCAATAAATTTCAGAAAGTCCTATAAATGTAAAAAAGAATTTAATAAATGTTAAAACTAAAATACTTCAAACAAGTAAAACCCTTTTTAAAAAAATAATGAAATTTAAAGAATATAAAAGAAGAGGAATTCAATCAACTTTAATACCACTTCGTCAGGAGGAGGAATATTGAAATCAATTAAAATCTCTGTTCTATAAAAACTCCAGAATTAGCGAATGAACCATTCCAATGTATTTTGATTATAATAGTTCACCCAAAAATTCTGCCCCGCCCCCAAGCAAGGAAAAAACAAGGTAAATTCTAATCAAAATGTTACCTTGAAGCAAAGAGAACTCTATCCAGGTATAGAGTTCTCTTTACTTCAAGGTATTCCTTTCTTTATATATAAATGTAAAGAAAAAAATGCAATTTTTCACAAAGACATTATTCTACATTTATAGGATTTTATAAAGTTCATTTCAATTTCAATTTTTAGTCTTTGTGAAAAATTGGTTCTAAATTTTTTTCTTTATATATTTACTGTTCAATTTTCAACGGCGAAAATTCTTGGAAGGATTATAAATTTTACTTTTAAAAAATTATTTGGATTTTTCTCTATATATGTGTGTGATAAAAACAAACTCAGAAGTAATGACCAGCAGGAATCTTCATGGTGTGGAAATATAGATCTCTAATGAATAGGAAATTGGACGCGAAGGCAGATTAAATCTTAATTTTTTATTTCAGCAAACATGTTGCGGCCACAAACAAGTTGGCACATTAAATGTGCCTATTCCAAAAAGTTTACATTTTAGATAAATTTGCAGCAAGATGGAAGGAGCAGACAGACTGCAGTCCAGTTAGGCCAAAATGTATAAAGCATGTTCAGGGTGAAATCTTAATTCAGACTGAGTTAGTTTGGGTTTTCAATGCATTTTGATTGTATAGTTAATATTGCTATAAAATGCCGCACAGTCAGTATAGTGGTCAGGGAAGCTGACTGCGATGCCGAAGGGCCTGGGTTCGAATTCCGAAGAAGACATGGTTGTAACTGTCCGTCCCTTCATAGGAAAGGCGATGGAGGCCCACCTATTAGGTGCCTCCATAATAAAGCGACCACCACATCCGGCCTTGTATAGAATAATGGACTGGGTTACATTTGTAATTGTTCACAATCTGCCATCGGAAAAAAAAAATATTGTTGTAAAATTACTATTGGTGTTCAACTTTTAGTTCCATTTACATCATCAGAATAAGAGTCGTATGACATAGATTAATCTCAAAATGACGCAGTGCAGAGAGATTACTATCTTTAGAATAGAGAAGGAAAATCAACTTTTATCCTGCTATTTTAATCTTTTACATATTCTTTATTTTTCTTATATATATATGTGTGATATACCAGCTTTTGTCCGAAATAAATAGATTTCTGAAGAATCATAAATGTAGTCGTAGCTTAAATTATCAGACGATAAGTTTAAAAAAGAAAACAGGATCCATTTATTATTATTTAGGAGAAATAGCAGTTACAAATCAGATATCCGGAGTAAATAAAAAGAAATACTAATAACTTTTTGTATGAAGTTTACTGCATCGTGAGATTTAAGAAAAAAGCCCGATATTCTTTTGCGAGTCCTTTTATAGCCTCTGGAAAGGCGGAGCTTCCAAGAAATGACGTCAGCCAATCCAGTTCGCTCTAAATATTTCCAGAACATTCTATAACTGTACGTGTAGAAAAGGCGGGAAAAACAACTTGACTACGGAGCTGTGGATTTAATTCCACGTACTTTCAAATAAGAGACCGTCGCCATTAAAAATGAAAAGAACATACAGTTAGAATTTTAAGCGTATTCTTGATTATGGAATTTTATTATTACATATATATACACACACTTTTGGTAAAAATACGGTACTTCTTGATCTTCACAGCCCCCCGCGATAAACCACCAATGTATGTAAACCACATGAAATCATAACAGTATTTTTTTCAGTTTAAATATTTACGTAAGCCCGGTATTTTCACTTTCGACTTTTATTCACTAAATTTGATGAACAGCGTGATATGGTAGTAGTCTATTTTCAATTTAACGCTATAAAAAAAATTTACCGAGGAGAGAGAAAGATGCCCTATCTTTTTCCAGGAGAAAGATGTATTACCTCGCAATCGAATATGCGTAAATGACCACGAAATGAAATTATATGTGAACAAAAGTATTGGGTTGGCCCATAAGTCCTGGCGTTTTTATTTAAGTGAAAAGTTTGCGTGAAAAATATAATATTTCGGCAATGCGTTTTGTGTTAATCCATAGAGGATTATGTGCTCTACAAAATAGTGTATTTAGTTTCTTATGCAGATAGACCTTTTTCTTCTTTTTATGTTAATAAAGTGAAGTGTCAAGTTGGCAAAAGTAAATTTTTTTTTCCGACACTTTCCGCTTTTTTGCATTTAATCAAGGCACCAAATCTACATTTGGCATCTTGCTCGAGGGATTTGTGAAGCGTATGGCGAAGAAGCGATGCCTTCTGGGATGGTTGAAAGCTCGTGTAAATTATTCGGGCCCACCAGCGGCCGAGCAGTAAAGTCGCTGAACACTGGTAGTTCGGTCCGAGGTTCGAATCCCGCGAACGGGCTGGCTGCATGGGCGTTTTCGTGGTTTTCCCCATGTGTAACGTGTATACGAGCCAGTTTCTCTTAGGAAGTCCTCCACGAAAGGCATCCCTTCCCTTAGGCAGATAGCCCTCGAGGCTTTGCCATAATCACACACACACACACGTGTAAATTATTCAAAGAGGTGATTTCTATTGTACGTTTCTATCGCATTGAACAAATCTGTTGAACTTTGAAATAACGTTGTAAAGACTAATAGAGAATACATTATTGATTGATTTGGTTGTGCATTTCTTGTTGATTTTTATCGGAATCTAAATTTAAAATAAATGATAATAATAATAATAATTAATAAAACGCCAGAACTTATGGGCCTATCCAGTACGTGGAGATTCAACGTAAAAGGCTCTAAACAAACAAACAAAATGGAGCTTTCGATCCGATAACTGGTTTATTGGTTCCGGAACTACTGTTGTACTGGGCAGAGAAGCGCGTTGCTTAAATGGTACGATAAACACATCAGCATATGTCAAAATACCACGATTGACTGGAACAATTTCATGACAGAGGTTTGATCACTAAATTTACTTTGACAACATAAAGGGCAAATAGGTGAAGCCTAGTATGTAGGAAAAAAGTAGAAATTGAACTGGCTAGTGCGGCGATAAAACACCGCTGGCAACCCATCAGCAGCCGAGCGGTAAAACCGCTGAACACTGGTAGTTCGGTCGGAGTTCAAATCCTGTGAACAAGCAGCCTGCATGTGCGTTTTCATAGTTTTCCCCACATGTAACATGTATGCCAGCCAACTTCCCTTCCTCCACGAAGGCATCCCTTCCTTTCGGCAGATACCCTTCGGGTTGTTTGCCGTAATCAAATAAACTAAAACAAACTTCCACAATAGTGGATATTCGGCCAGATATGCCGTGAAAGTGGCGACTGTCTTCTTGTGTAGGTTCCAAATCGGGAAGCAAGCACACTGGTGGTGGTGGTGTATTTAATTATGAAAAAGCACACTAGGGCTATCTGCCTAAGGGAAGGGATGCCTTCGTGGAGAACTTTCTAAGGGAAATTAGCTCGTATACACGTTACACATGGGAAAAACCACGGAAAAACCCATTCAGCCAACCCGTTCGCGGGATTCGAACTTCGGACCGAACTACCAGTGTTCAGCGACTTTACCGCTCGGCTGCTGGTGGACCCAAACATACTGATATCAACGACTGTAGACCATGTAGTGCAAAGATCCACAGTATATTCAGGATGCTGGCAAACTTATAAAGAAGGCGAGCCTGAAAAGTCTGGTTACAGCTATTTAACTGTGAATCACACATTTAATTTTGTTGATCCAAGAATGGGCGCTCGCACTCAAAGTATGGATAAATTGTGGGGTTCTGTTAAAGCAAAGGTGTACAGCTCGACATCATCTAGAATTGCATCTTTCGAAGTTCGTGCGGCAGAAATCTTCTGGAAAAGATCAGAATTTTGATGCCATATTAAAAGCGATCGCGGAGTTACGACAGCCGCAAACTGTATGCGAGTTGTTTAAATTTGACGATAATCTTGGCGCGGTTTTCTTAACGGAGGGGGAGTTGAAAATCAAGTTCTATACTTTAAGCAAAAATACTTCTATACCTTAAGCAAAAGTTTAGAGAACAGAAAATGAAATACTATGCATTAAATGTTAAACTGACAAAAACTTTGAATACAGAATTTTACAATGTCTCAGATTTAAAATTACGTTAGTATGCCTCACATAATATTTAGCATCAGAGATATTTTTTATTAATTATTCAAATGACATTTTAATTTTCGCATATATATAATGAGCTTAATCTTTGCGAATAAAAATAAAATTACCGTGCATGAAAATTGCAATTTAAGTAATAAAAGCTGCAATAGCGGCACAAAATTTCAATAAATGTTCTGGCATTAACCCTGATAACATAAAAAAAATAACTGAATTTTACTAAAAAGTATATTTTTTCCGAAGTCTCTTTGTTGCATTCTTCGAAATGTATTATTTCGAAATGGAGTATAAATGAAAGATCTTATAGTTCCTTCACTGGCAACAGTTTTGTATTTTCCCCCTAAATGAAAGTCCCGTCATCTTTCAAAATTTAAATTCCAGAAAGTAAAAAAGTTATTTTATACCGAATACAAATTAAAAAGTCCTTAAAACAGAACGCCGTTGGCCTTGAACCAGATCCTAATGGCCTTGGCCTTCATGTTCACGGACGATTTGACGCTTGATTGCAACTCTAATTCGTTTGAACTACAATCATTTAATTATGATTTAAATCGAATAATAGCACTTTTTTTTAAACTCTGATTGCAGATTATTCGGTTTCTTGAGAATTTCGAAAACATGCATAGAAAGTTTTGATATTTCTGTCAAATATAATAAAGAGCGTTTAATCCTATAATGCGCTTCGAAGATATAAAGATAAGATTATAATTTTAATTGTAGATATTGAAATTATTATTGCAACCAATACATAACTGAGTACTACTTTGGTAGACGATTGCACGGATTTTTGGCGATTTATGTTGGCGCAATTGTTGGCGCGGTTTTTTCAGTCGTCAGTCATCTTGAAAAACGCCGTTTTTACGTATTTCACGCATAGTAAAGTATTCGAAACTTAAAAGAAATAAATATCGTTAAAAATACCGGATTAATTTTTTGTTGAAAACGTTGTTTTTTAAGATGGCTGGCAAATGTAAATAAATACATTTACTAAGAGTATAAAATGCTAAAGTAAGGTTAAATTATTACTTTCATATAATAGAATAAAAACACCGCTATAAAAACATTGCGCCAACATTTAATTGGAATAAAATATTATTTAAATTGAATATTGAATTAAAAACATCATACCAACGTTTAAAAGAATTAAAAATTTTCAATTAATTAAATTCAAATCCTTTAAAAATAAGTTTTATAGGATATAATTATTTAAAATTAAAACATATGTGGCAATAAACATCTCAGGAATTTTTGAAAACAGTGTATTAATTTTTTAATAAAAATTGAAGTACACAATTATAAGGTAAAAGAAAAATATGTACTTACATTTTTTAAAGTATTTTACCTGTTGTATATTGATAAGTACCAGAAAAAAAAAAAAAAGATCTTCATCTGTGATCTACGTCTCTCTCACTTCATCGAAGAAGCAATTAGCGAGGTTTCTTCCAAAAATTTAAAATAAATTTCCTCTGACCCTTGTAACAATAAATAAATCTTTGATTAGGAAAGCAAGGTTGGCCAAAATAAGGTCTCAAACGGCATTTTTTTTATTCCGATATCAATAATTGTTGGTAATTAATTACCAATAACAAAATTCATATTCGAAACGGACACATCCTTTCGCTTTGAAATCTGAGGATTTCGAAGAGATGAATAATAAAATTTTAAAATGGCGCAGTAATGCACAAATATTCAATAACCAATCAAGGAGCTGATTACATCACGCATAGAATTAAAATTATTTAAATAATGATTCATAATAAAATCATATTTCAAAAAATGCGAAATTAAATTGTATTTTAATATTTAACAACATAAAATTACATCATGCACAACATAAAATTCCATAAAATATCAAAAAAAAATTTATTTTAAATAAAAATGCAAAATTAAATTCATTTTTATTATTTTGAAGTCATAAATAATATTTAAAACACGGAATTTATGCATAATTAAACGCATTATTTTTTAAATAAAATGACAACAAAGTATCGGTTACCATAAATAACTCGTCCAGCAATGGGTTAACGCTCGCCAAAAAAAAAAAAAAAAAAAAAATCGCCAAAATCTGTGCAACCTTCTACCAAAGTAGCACCCATAACTAATATTTAGGTACTGGTAACTAATATTAGGTACAAAGAAATATTTTTAAAACATTTTTAATAGTATTTTTACATTTTCAGTTTCCAAGAGAAGGCAGTATCTGTGCTCTTTCTTCTTCTTGTCATGCTGTGGATATTTAGAGACCCTCATTTTATATCTGGATGGGGGAACGCTTTCCCGGTGTAAGTCGACTCATTGCGTTTTCCTTATATTTAACCTAAACTTCTTTCATTACTTCATTGAACACATTTCTGAGCATGTGACCATTTACTGCTAATATGCTATCAAGATGAGAATATACCACATATACTATTGTAATGAAGAAGAAACGTTTATTGCGTCGATATTGATCCATAAATAAAGAGAAAACTTGACAGCCGAGGCAGATTTAACAAGAAAACATTCGTAATAATTTTAAATACTACTCATTTTTATTTTAATTGGAATTTGCTGCCACAAATAACTTGCCACATTAGTCGTGTCCGTTCCAGAGCATTTATGCTTTTGATATCGTTGCAGAATCGCTCTAGATAGGCCAAGAAACGGAAGCGAATTTCGATGTATTCGGGACGAAATCTTAATTCAGAGTGATTTAGTTTCGCTTTCGATATATTTTGATTGGCTAATAATTAAACTCTAAAATTTTTATTGGCTGTAAGCTTATGTAAGTTGTTTTTGTTAGAGGGTTATATAAAAGTCAAATGATCTGGATTAATCTAGAAATGACGCAAGTTTATTATAAGTAATTGCTTTTTTTAGAATAGAAAGGGGAAATAGCCAAATTAAACTGAAGCGTTAAGATGCTATTCCAAATTTAAGTTACAATTCTGATTAGATATATTTTTACTTGTAAATATTTTACTCATAATTAATGTAAACGATTGTTGTAGACTGCTAATGTTGAGGAATAATTTCACATTTTATTTTTTTTTCCTTTTTTACTTCCTTGTACGAAGTAAAAAGGAAGTATTGTAATCGCGAAAAGTTTCAGGCAGCATATTTCAACGATAGCGGTCAAAATGGATAAATATCCATTTTGACCGCTATCGAATGCAATTTAACGATGTATTTGCGTGTCATCTGTACGTAAGGACATAATAAAAAACTCTTTTCCTTCAAAAAAATTATAAAACTGCTTTAAAATGGATTCGGAAGAGAATTTTTTGTAGCGTCTGTACGAACGTATGTACGCACGTACGTACGTATCTCGCATAACTCAAAAACGAGTAGCCTCAGAACGTTGATATTTTGTATATAGGACTGCTAATACATGTAGATGTGCACCTCGTATTTTGGTTGCAATCGGCCGCACCAAACGTATATAAATATATTTATATATATATCCACTCTGTTACCCGGCTCAGTGATCTCAGTATCTTTACTCTTATATGTTTGTAAATTGTACATTTTTTGCTTTCAAAATGATTGAATTATGTTGTTCTTATCTTCCGGTTAAGGTTTTTATGCCTTTAGTAAATCTGTATGCAATAGTTTTAGAATTATCAACAATTTTAAAGTTGTTTAATTGCCGCTAAGCCTAATAATGTGTTTGATGGCGGCCATTGCTTGTTTACATTTGAAACAGCAGAAAAGTGGATAATTTAGAGAAACTTAGCTTCGCCACAACAAAGATAACGCCTTCATTTATTATTGCGAATTAAATCATGCTTAATCCTTTCTGGAATGTTTTCAAGGAAATAAGTGTTTAAGATTTACTTCGTATTTTTTAATACGGATATTTTAAGTTTTTATGCATTTTTTGCCTTGCCGCGAAGTGAAAACTGAATTAATTGAATGAGAAATACTCAATCGTCTGTGAAAAACTGTTTCTTTTTTGTTTTGTTTGCTTAATTTCTTTTATACATCGTTGTAGCTTTATTATAGTATTTGAATAGAACATGTGGCAACGATTAGATAATTCTATTCTTTAAATGATATAAATTTTGTGCATTCTAAGTTATAATATGAACGAAATATAATACTGTTAAGTGATTCTAGCGCCAGAGTGTCGCTATGGTAAAGAAATACTAGAGTGAATTTTAAAGAATGCATTTATTCTATTGTGGTTTATGCGGTGTCGGCGAAGTAGATTTAATTGAATCCAATAAGTTTAAACGAAATGCAAGAAAAAATGCGTATAATTTAATATCCTGTACAAGGACGTCATGTGGTGTACACATCAGAATTTTTTTTTAAAAAGAAGAAAAGAAGATGCATCTTTTTCTAAATCTAGAACCTTCTCTTTTTCTCGTAAGAAGTACCACTAGTGGGAAAAAAGGTGAAAAAGAGAGGTTTCTCAAGATTTAATGTTACACCTTTCTAGAGCCCACCAGTTACCACTTTACCATAATCATTTACATCAAACGAAACCAACCTTTATTTAATGCTCATAATGTAAAAATTATATTAATTTTTCTTAGCAAAAAAAATTTATATTATTATACGTTTCTTCTAGGAAAATTTCGGATGCTACTCCAGCAATGCTCATTCCTGCACTCTTGTTTTTGATACCAGCTGATCCTTGGAGAATGGGACAAAGTCCACCTTTATTAGAGTGGAAAACCATACAGCAAAAAGTCCCTTGGGGAGTGATTATTCTGTTGGGGGGAGGTTTTGCCCTCGCTTCAGCCTCTGAGGTAATAATAATGTTTTAATTAGCAGTTTGTTTGCAAAAGATACTCGATTTATTAATTGCTAAGCTTCATCTGTTGCAACAGCATCAAATTTCAGAACATTTTCCCTTACCTGATTAATGCACTGGCAGAAAAAAATTAATAGAACAGCTGTAAATACTCATGTAACTTGAATGATTTTGTAGCTATGAGCATGGAATTTCCTCAGTATTTTTATTTTTTCATGCCTGATATATCTCTGAAACATACAATTAATTACCTATTTGTACAAAAAAATAATTTTTTCCCCAATGGCGGACCCAAGCCGTCCATAGACGTTGACCACCACGTCTATGGACTAACCACCACGAAAGCAGTGGTCACTTTACTATGGAGGCTGAAGGGTCCGATAAATTACATCCATACCGTCTCTGGGATTCGAACCAGGGGCCTTCGGTACGGAAGTCAAGAGTAAATAACCACTTTCATGTTTGGGCAGCATAAAATATAACTTAAAAAACGAATATAGGAAATGTGGTATAAAGTTTGTGTTACAATCTTTTAGGATACATAGAAAAAATTAAAGTACGTGGTCAGCGCTGACCGATATGCAAGCTTTACAGCAATTTTCCATTGTTTATCAGAAGGAAATTATTTCAGATTTCTTGCCTGAACAACTGTACATAAAGATGAACCATCGCATCTTTATATATTGCAGCACTTATGATAAAACTGATAAAAAAATGTGTTGGTCAGGGCGGATATTTTCCCATACCATGATTTCATCATTTTTGTACTGTTTTATCATTTTCATTGTTCTCTTCGGGCTTATTACGTGTGTTTTGGGCCGCCCAACCGCGTAACTTCTCTGACTACAATGCCGGAGACCCCGCGTTCGAATCCCGGAGAGGGTATGGATGTTTGTAAATATATATTGTCCGTGCGGAATGGGGGCACTCTAAATATGTGGCGAACCGAACGTCCTCTCGAGAGGTTGATGGTAGTGGAAGAGGAGGTGGGAGACCCTCGGACACGTACTCCCGGGTTGCTCTTCATCGAAGTTGGGGTCGGAACTGAGCTTGTAAGTATCCTAAGTTTTACTAACGTTTATTTTGTTTTAAAACTGTACTATCACTTCTTATTTTCTACTTCCGGCCAGAATTAAATGCTTTAACTTGTTTATGCAAATTGTCTTGCTAACGTCCAAGTACTTAAGTTGTGACTTTTTGCCAAGCGAGAGAGAGAAGAAGTTTTAGGAAGCAAGCCGCTTGCCACTGTAGTTTTACGAGTTTTCACTCGGTTGCTGGTTGCCTTTAAGGCCAGAGATTTAGCCCTCTTGATATTTGTAAACGTATCGTAGTTTCAGCAGCTCGGCGTACTACATATGTACCCTTTTAAATAAAGGCCTGTTTTAGTGCTAGGCATTTGTATACTAATTCAAAGTTAGCTTTTAGTTAGTAGTTTTTATATTCTTACGTTCAGACCACAAGTGGTTGGTCTCTGTATCCCGAAGTTCGGGAGTATCTGTAAAGTATTGAAAATAAAGGGTTTCGTATACCCTTCCTGCTTGCGTTGTCTACTCCACACATTGTTGAACATAGCTTGAGTAAGCTTCCTGTTCCTGTTCAGGACACATCATGTTTGTAAAGCAAATCAAGAGAAACACAAGTCCTGACAACCGTACCTGTATGCATATTTAAAACAAAAGCTCTATAATCGCACAGAGATTTTCTCTTTAAGGGTGGTACTGCTTAATCTTATCCAGCCTTACAGACGCAAAATACTTTAAAAGCGAACGTACATCCTTTGTCAGAAAAGTTACAGGACAAAGTTCGTGAAAAAAAAAATATATATATATATATATATGTGTGTGTGTGTGTGTGTGTGTGTGTGTGATGTACCAGCTTTTGTCAGAAATAAATAGATTGCTGAAGAAATATAAAAGTAGTCGTAAATTAAATTATAAGACGATAAGTTTAGAAAACAGGATCCATTTATTATTGGTGAGGAGAAATAGCAGTTACAAAAATCATATTTCCGGAGTAAATAAAAAATAATTACTAATAACTTTTTGTATGAAGTTTACTGCATCGTAGCTCGGCGTACTACATACGTACCCCTTTTAAATAAAGGACAGTCTTAGTGCTAGGCATTTGTATACTAATTCAAAGTTAGCTTTTTAGTTAGAGTTTTAGTTAGTAGTTTTTATATTCTTACGTTCAGACCACAAGTGGTTGGTCTCTGTATTCCGAAGTTCGGAAGTGCCTGTAAAAGATTGAAAATAAAGGGTTTCGTATACCCTTCCTGCTTGTGTTGTCTACTTCACACCTTCTTGAACATAGCTTGAGTAAGCTCCCTGTTCCTATGCAGGATCATTCATGTTTCCAACGCAAATCAAGAGAAAGACAAGTCCTGACAAGCTAAATCGCCCTCTCACCTGTAAGATGCTCAAGGCTGCTGCCAACGACAGGTGCAAACTTGCTCTCCTTGCCACCAGGAATTTCGTGGACTTGGACTGACCTGGACAGACAAGTGAGCATTAACAATAACAAGAAGAGGACGTGTATTTTGCTCTCTTCAAATTGTGACAGATCTGGATTCATTTTTCAAACAAAATCGGGACGCATATTTCACAAGTGCACATCTGTGTAGCCACCGAGGGAGTGTCTTCTAGGATCGACCAATGGGCATCCAGTAATATTTCTATCATGTCACATGACCTTTTGCGTGCTTTAAAATTTCAGCAAGATGGTTGAAACTATTTTGCCACGCAATTTTCTGTACAAAATAATTAAAGCATTGTCGATTGATTTCTTCTAGAAATTTTTATTGCGAAGTTAAATCAAATATAAGCAATTGTGAAGATTCCACTACCTGGTTGAAGGACTTTGAAATACAAACAAATGTTGGACACTTCGCAAAAATATCCATGTGAAATATTACCTAATAAATGGTAAATTAGAAACAAATATGTGATAAACATCTGAGCCCAAATGCTATCTTTAGATAAAACTATGCATATGAGAAAAATATTTAAACCAGTTATATACGTAAATAGAATTCAGCCCATTTTATTGCAATCTATATGAAAAAGATGTTCCATAATAATATACAATGCAGAATTTTATTCTTTGAAAGTGAACTTTAATAATTTGCATTTGTATACATTTAGTGTGTTAAATTTCACATTTAATAACCGTTCACTCTTAAATGTACTGTCTTCTAAAGAAATACTCATCAAATAGAATTAATTTATCTTATCACAACGAATATATTCAATTTATTCACATATAATTATTAATGTTAACAGCGAATATAATCAGGTTATACACAATATGTATTCTGAATCTTGTCTCTTCAAAACCAAAAGAATGCCCGCATTGAAATAAGAAAACATTAGATTCGTTGTAGTGCTTCTTCCAGTCCTTCTCAGCTGAATTTAAAAAAAAAAAAAAATTATACGCTTGAATTCTCTTAATCCACAGGTGTTAGGAAATGCATAATATTCGAGGCTAATTGTAGCTGGAGTCGCTTTCTCGATGTAAAGAGCGATAATATGCCGTGAACATCAATCCAAATATTAATGCGTGATAAAAATCGCGAACGCGAAATGCCAGAAATTAATTGAACTCAAAAAATGAAAGCACAACGAGATTTTCTATTATTAATCCATACATTTATAACTGCGAAACAAATGCAAATCAAAACGTAAACAACATACCCTCACATGCACGGAAATTCAGCGTCACAAGAGCAATAGAATCTCATTGGTTCATTTTCGAAACTCCTCCCTTAGTGGCTATGCTGATGTGCACTTGTGAAATATTCAATCGGGATTCATCAATAAAGAGACCTCAACTCTAGTCCGCGGTACTTCAATCACGTTGATTTCTGCGTCATTGCAAACGGGCGCCCACTGAACTCATGAGTGGGACACAAACCTTGGTTTTTGCGTACAACTTTTTATTATGCCTCCTGTCACTCACACTGTGTTTGGATGGACAGTCGAGTTCCTTTAGTTGAAATGAATTCTCTTGCAGTTGCTTGTAACAGAGATTTCTAGAAATCGATTTCACTTGCTAGAAAACTTCTGTGTATTGTAACTTCTGCCATCGAAAAATATCATTGTGTTATTAACCTTTTAACTGTCATGCCCGAAATAAGCACTGGTATTCCAAAATGTTACGCTTGAGTATTACCCGGGCTATTTTTTTTGGTGGGGGGGGAGAGGGCATTGTATTGTTATACCTGAATATATATTGTGAGAAGTTTATTTCGGCTTCAATTCAATAGATGGCAGAACTTTACTGAAGGTTTCAAAGGACAGAGGTTTTATGCTCAAAGTGCGCGGCATTTTTTTATTGCGTCGCAAACGTAACAAGTTTAACAGTAGGCACCAACTCGTGCCGGCTTTCTTTCTTTTCACCACCGACGGAACAGCTGGCCCACTGGGTTAGGTGCTTTTCAGCCTGTTCGATCCCGTCGATGGAATTAAAAAAAAATACATGAATAAATATAAACAAAGAGCTTAGTACTGTGTCCTCCGAGGATTGGCCACGAAACGAGGAACATTGAAGTAAGGACCAGAACATGGAAAGAAGATGCATGATGGGGACTGCTGAGACTAAGCGGAACACTTTTCACTATTATCGAACATGTTAGGCATACAGTTATATTAAGGATGTGCTATAAAAATCAGGTACAGATGTAAAGATGGCCAAATACATTACAAATTGTGGAATACATTGAATGAGTTCTGGATTAGTCATAATATTAAATGTAATTAAAAACAGCAAAATAAACAACAACAAAAAAAAAACACAAGACATTAAGTAAATTAATATATGTACAGAGCAGGCTGCTGACGGCATGGTGTCCAAGGAAAGAAGTCACTCCAGGTTGTCAGTAATGCTTTTAGCAATGGTAGTGTAGTCTCTAATGCGGCTGAGCGCATATTTATTGTTAATTGTGTTCTTGAACCATGCTGGCATATTGATTGCAGTTGGTTTTTACAAATGTGAATTCCCTGTGTGCGAGCAGTCAAACAGATAGTGATCTGACTCGTGCCGCCTGTGATCGAAGTCGACGTAAACAAGCCTAATGCAAAGAGTAGCTCAGTGCCGCAGAATATTAATCAAGAGATTCAAATTTAAAATTTAGCACCGCGACCTTCAAGCCAGCAGAACATGCTCTGTTACTTTGGTCGCTATACTGGCTTTTAGCGGGAGATATTTTTCCTCGCTCTTACCTTAGAGATTCCCGTTTCGGGCCTGACCTTTGTGGAATCCTCAATTAAATATATCTTCTAGATGAGGTGAATTTGTCGGGGAAGAAGTTTGGAGCACTCTGTCTCTTGAAAGCAGACCGGAGGCTTGGGAGCTGGTCGAGGGAGTTCCTTAGAACAAATCCTGAGATGGGGGGGGGTTATTTGAAAACTATATACAACGACTACTCAAAATGCGCAGAAACTTGCATTCCATACGATGGAAGCGAGAGAGAGAGAGTCTTTCAGAGTCGTAAATTTGAAGAAACACAATTTTCAACAGAACATTGCCAGCGCACAGAAGTATTGTGTTGTCACTGGTTATCGTGGTCACACGGGTTTGAGTGAAGTAAATGACCAGCATGAGGTCTAATGAGTACATCCTCTTCCAGAATCTCATAGGCAAGGATTATCAGCGAAGTTTGCTGGGTTGTTCCTTATAGTTCTGTTGAAGAAATTTTCGTTTATCCTGGTGATGAGTTCTTTAATGGATTCCATCTTCAGATCTGAATGCAGGCTTCTATTTCGAATGAAAGAGGAAGCGTTTGTGATGATCCTTAGACCCTTGTTTTCGGAGAACCTGACGTTTTCTAATGTCCCTTTCGCTGGCGTTTGCCCAGGCGGGGGAAGCATACGTAGCAAAAGGTATTATGATTGACATGTAGAGCTGATTTTATCCTGTAACACCATGCTTTAATTACTCCCTACTTTCTACCTCATTTGAATATTGCGCGAGCTAGAAATTTATATTCGGCAGGGAAATAGAAACTAGACTGATATAAAAGGATATTAACATAAAGCAATGAGTTAAAAATTTAAATAATATTTACAACATCAAACGGAAACGTATGAATGTATTGTTACGTCGCACTTATCCACAATTAGTGCTGTATCGTGCTAATTGTGGATAAGCGTTCATGGCCGACGAGTACCCAAAGATTTCAAGTGGCATAGCTTGGAAGCGTACTGTTTGATAGTTTTACTAATAACATGTCATATGCGTTGGAAAAACTGGTATTACCTTTTTGAGGCTATGTTATCTAATTTCACATCCATAACGAAATTCTTTTACTATCTTTAAAAATGTGTTATACATAATTTTCGCAACTGATAATGTTGATTGTCTCAATAGAAATCTGGTCTGTCCAAGTGGGTGACGCACCAGCTTCTGTCGCTGAACATCTCTTCCCCTCTGGCAGTTGTTTCCCTTTTATCCATCATGACAGCCATACTCACCGAATTCACCAGCAATGTGGCCACCGCTAACGTCCTGCTTCCCGTCGTCGCAGAACTGGTAAGTACGCTTAATTCAAACTCATCATACGATCTGCTCAACCTCAATTTCCGGATATGATGCACGGCAACGTATCGTTTATCATAACATTTGGAGAAACGACGTAATCGTATTCGCTAAGATTTAAAAACAGGCAAAAAAGCAGTCTCAGTTCAGCGTAGATTTTAAATAAAAGCTAGATTGAGCATCATCAGGTACAACCCCTCTTCAAAAGCAATAAGATTTTTCTGATCTCTCTTTTGGAAATCCGTCCAGCAGTGGCCAAGCGACACTGCTGAACACTGACAGACGCTGAACACATACAGACGCTGAACTGACAGACGCTGAACACTGACAGTTCGACGTGGTTTGAATCCCGGCGAACGACGTAGCTATATAGTTAGTTTTGGTAGTTTTCCTTTTGTGTAACGTTCCCCTCCCCGGGGGTTGACGTAGAGAATTCTGCGAAGCTACTGGCTAGGATCTGTACCTAGGCAGTCTCGGACATGGGGGTATAAAGTTTATGAACTTGGTGGTTCTGAAGGCCCCGGGAAGGTCACTTATTGGCCGGCCTCGGGTTCTGGCATGTCCTGAGCGGTTGGATTCGTAGCCGGGGGTTTTCCGCATGGTTTGCTGGGTAACGGCCCTCTGCGACGGGCTCGTCCATGCGACTGGCAAGAGCAATTGACGACCAGCAGTGCTGCATGGTGTCATCCATGTGCTGCTCTGCTCCCCTAGAAGGGTAATAGTGGAGGTTGAACCTCCACGAAGTGGCCAAAGGGGGAGTGGACCTGTAGTGTGACTGAGTTCACGGAGCAGGGAATGCCCAAATCTTGTTTGTTTGTTTATGTGTAACGTCCCCCCGGGGGGGTCGACGCAGAGCGCTATGTGCAGTATTGGCTTTGATCTGTACGTAGGCATTCTCGGCCACGGGGGTATAAAATTTATGAACTTGGCGTTCCCATGGTCCATGGGGTGGAGCCTACCTTCACTTGTCATGGGTCGGGAGGCATAGGTCCCAGGTAACTAGGGTATCAGCAGCCGAATAGCACCATCGGGCGTCCAATCACTGCTGTCATCGGTACTCTGTGTAAAGCCTGAAGCCCGCTTAGTGCTGGCAGGTAGCCACAAAGAACAGACAGTCATCGCTCCAAGTTCTCAAAACCCACCCCCACCGTCCGCTGTATTCACTGGGACGTTGGTCTTGGGCGATTAGTTCATCGGTGGGTATTTAGAGGAAACCTAATAAATTTGTTGATGTCTCCGGAATGTGGGGCCCGGGGCTCAGCAGAAGTGACTTCGACCATGTTCGGGTGGCTTTAACTGGAGTTTCAGCCAGTCCCTGTAATGCAATTAAGTTTGCGAGGCAGATATGAATTTATGGGACAAACTTGAAGGATCAGTTTGAGCCTCGGGTTTCCATCACTGATGTGGATCTCTGAGATTGGAATACTGGCCCGCTGTTCCACTTTCTAGATTTTCGCTAAGCGAATAGCTACACATCTACTTAATGCTGTTAGAGCAAAGGGTTGAATCAGTAACTTATAAGCCAGATGTATATAGTATTTTGTCATTTTGGGGCATGCGCTACAAGAAACGTTTTCCAGAACCGATCACGCAGCTTTGCAAATGCTTACGAAGAAGTGAAATTTTAAGAAAAATTTACTTCTGCCAAATGCTCATTTCTAAATGTACAAACGTGCTGAAGTGGGTTGTAAATTTTTTTTTCCTTTCAGGATGTACTTGTGCGAATCCACACAAAAGTTTTGTAACATTTTTTGTTTCAGGCTGTAGCGATGCACATCCATCCTATGTATCTCATGATACCGGTGACCATCTCTTGCTCGTTCGCATTCATGCTTCCCGTGGCCACTCCTCCCAATGCCATCGTATACGAAGCTGGAGAAATGAGCACGTTGGACATGGTGAGTATTCTTTGAACTTTGCTTGCTAAACAAAATTCAGTATGTTCATTGAAGTTTACTTTTTTTGACAACATCTGGATTGCGATTTTTATTTTTGTGTATACTTTTTACGTATAGTTTTGGTAACCTTTCGCCGTTATTTCATTTACAATATTTATGAAAACATTCAGGTTAACACACAATAAAACATCGGCTATCTGAAACTTAGATACCCGCTGTTTTCCATTATGAGGGAGCAGCTATTAAGCACTCAATTTATTGTCTTTTAATTCCCAAAACTTTTAACTGGAATATCATGTCTAGTTCTCTGTGAAAATGTGTTTCAACCCACACCCTTGCCCACCAGCAGCCGAACGGTAAAAGCGGCTGAACACAAGTAGTTCGCTCCGGGGTTCGAGTCCTGGCGAACGGGCTGGCTGCATGAGCGTTTTCGTTATTTTTCCCATATGTAAAGAGGATACGAATCAGTTTCCTTTAAAAAGACCTCCACGGGGCATTCCTCTTTTTCCGTGTAGTGCCTAAGGGCGGAGCCGATAATAAGAAAAAAAACCCACACTTTTGGCGCGATTTTATAAATCGCGCAAAGGCTCGCCCCAGTTTCACCCACAGAAGTCGCATTACTTAAAGTAACGACAAGGGTGAGGGTCAAAGCACAATTCACCCTTAGTTCTCAAAACCTCTAGCCAGATTTCACGTGTAAATGATCTTAATGCCTCTGGAATAGTACTTCTGCAATTTGAGCAGCAGAAAAGTACACTCCTGGCTATATTTTGGTTTAAAGGTAACTGCAAGTAGTTGTGCTAAAGAACAGTGGAACCTTTTCATAAAACAAAAACGTAGACATTGAAGGAAAGAAATTAACTTGCAATCTAAAACCTTAAGACTGTACTCTAATATCTCGAAAAAAACTTTCATTCTAAACGTATTTGGTTGATCTTTACATTATGGTAACTTGGCGATTTTTTGGCGAAAATTTGGCGACCAACTCTCCTACAGCAACCCTCTATTTTTTTTTCCCGCCGCCATTTTGTCTTCACGAAGTAAAGACATGTTTCTTTTCTTTTTATCTACTGAACACTTCTTCCAACAATCTACTAGCCGAATTACACTTATGCTAGAAATTTTATCTAACAAAACTGCTTAATCATGAAAAATATTCACTGCAAAATTGGGAAATAGTGCACAATACCATACTCCTTACGCGTTTTTCAAAATAACACATACACATAAACCATGTACACGTCGACTTATTTTTACTTAAAAAACATCCCAGAATTGCACAAAAATGGCATTGCGCACACTGTTCACTATATCCATGTACACTGCTTTTTTCTCATAAATTAGAAAAATTTCACGAAAATGCATGACAATTTTTTGAATCTTTAAACCCGGTAAAAAGAACATATATGAAATTACCTGATAGTGAAAAAGTATATACCCTTTCCAAATATGAACATTTCCACGTATAAAATAAATAAAATATCCAAAAACTTTTACCTCTCAATTATCTATTATATTATAAACGTCACCAACGAATTCATACCGCAAACATTACAAATACTTAGTGTCAAATATTTAAAATATTTTCATGCACGTTTACTTCAACTTAAACGTATACCAAATTCCTACAAACATAAAATTCACAAAATAACTATCATTTAATTAAAATATCACTAAACCATGTACACGTCGACTTATTTTTACTTAAAAAAACATCCCAGAATTGCACAAAAATGGCATTGCGCACACCCTTCACTATATCCATGTACACTGCTTTTTTCTCATAAATTAGAAAAATTTCACGAAAATGCATAACAATTTTCTGAATCCTTAAACCCGGTAAAAAGAACATATATGAAATTACCTGATCGCGAAAAAGTATATACCCTTTCCAAATATGAACATTTCCCCGTATAAAATAAATAAAATATCCAAAAACTTTTACCTCTACATTATCTATTATATTACAAACGTCACTAACTAATTCATACCGCAAACATTACAGATGGTTACAAATACTTAGTGTCAAATATTTAAATTATTTGCATGCACGTTTATGCAAATTACTTTACTTCCACCTTACATTTAGAACAATGCATAAAAATAATATCCTCAAATAATTAAAAATACTAACTTACCTAATCTTCTTCAGAATCTTGATTACGTGTCCGATAAACTTTTCTTATTTCCGTTTCAGGATCTTTAAAATCATACTTATAGTTCACAGCAAGGTACCAGGTAAAATAAATAACTTAATAAAACATCTTTACTTCTATCTCGCACAACCTTAAAGAAACACTTATTACTACCCCTTTCAATCCCACTAAATACCCATTTCGAATTCACTTTAGTTAGGGCCATGGGATCCAAAAATTAACGAACACTGTTTCACACAACACATAATAAAGCCAAATACAAAATTTCCAGATTTTTTTCCCGATTTCCCCCATTTTCCGATTAAAGAACCGTAATTCGTCCATTAATACCACATGACATATCCCATGATCTCTCATTTCCCTCACACAAAATAATGCGTAATCGGAACTGAGTACTGCTCACATTATTACCAAAGTCCCAGGTAGTAACGTTTATCGTCGCCAAACTACCAGTTACCATATTCTAAAGATCAGCCAAGTTTTTTTATAATTATAAAAACAGAACTATAAAATTAGGATACAGTTGACTTCTAAATTAAGAACTGTAAAAGTTCTTCGCTTCTCCTCTTAAATAAAAATAATACCAACTGTTGCCAACTCATCAACCTAAATCTTTATTGCTAAATAAATTTGAAACTTAATCAAAATGAATTTTAAAAGTTCTGTTATTCTTCCGTTTCTTTATTAAACGGAAACTGATAAAAACAGTTAAACTTTAAAGTATTAAGCAGGCACAATAGTACTTGAATCTAAAATCTATATATTCAGTATCACAGTCCGTATTAATTACTTTAACGTTTCATTACGGTATTTTGATTTATTTTGGATGCAAACTATAACGGACGAAAGAAGAGTGAGAAATTTCGGAAGGTATTTATTTACATGCATATTCTGTTTATACATGCTTTCTAATATAAAATAATACTTAGTGCAATATGTTATTAATAAAACACATAAAGTAACATTTTAACGACAGCTTTTTTACGCTGAAGAGCAATACACCTTTGCAAAGGTGTATTTTAACACCTCGCATTCAAGTAAAAGTAAGTACTGAAGTAAAGTACAACTTCCGGTTGTCTGCTGAAAACTGTTGTGGGCTTCAAATAAAGTACTACTTCCGTTGGTTCAATTTTACTCAAAATCTAATCAACTGTAAATAGGAATGCAGAAAGCATAAATGAGGAAAACAGAAATTTCGGGGAGTTTTATATAAGAGTTATCGCGGCTGAAAAAATCGTCATACTCATACACATTGGCAGACATTGTAAAAACATCGGGACTCAAATTTGAGCCTATTTACTAAACACTCACTATCAAATTTTTGGACCGAAAAATATTACCTCTCTTATCTATGTCTATAGGTGATGTGACGTAAAGAAAAGAAAAGATCAACTTGGTTTAGTAAAATTTTGTACCAGCGCTGAACAAGCAATATTTTTTTTAATTAAGTATTCTTTCAGTAAAATAATTTCTTTATACCTGTTTTCTTTAAATAATATTTCAGTGAAACAACTTTATGTTTTGCTCTTCTTTTACATATTATTTCATTAAAACACCTTCATGTTAAGTTCTTTTAAATAATTATTTCCTTAAAACATCTTTCTTTTTCCATTACACAACTTCTGAGATATCTCAGATCTTTTTATTTACGTCGGTAAAAGAACGCAGAGAATGATTTAATGTCAGGCCGTTAATTAGTAAAAAACTAAAAGCTGCATTTTTAAAAGTATGCATTTTTCAAGTGAAGGTGGTATCAAATGCATTGCAATGGTTTTTTTAATTAAGATTTAGGAATATATAATGGTGTAAAAAAGCAAGATCTTATTATTTAAATAACTATATTTCTTTAAATTTAACTTCAGAAAATAGATTTTGCACTCAGAACAACATAGACAAAAAGGTTTAAAACGTCATTTTGAATATATTTCAGGACTATTCCTACCTGCCAAATTATTCCTACCTGTCAAAAGGCTATCTCTGAATTAAAGCATAATATTTTATTAATCAATTTTTTCTTCTGTGAGACCTATACAAAAAAGGTGGAAATAATTATAAACTGAAGGCCCATCGACCGCCACTCATCCATCGAAGAAATTTTTGTTGTTGACTATAGATGGAGCCACCATATGCGAAAGCGGTCTAACTGAAGCAGAAAGATCTGGTGGGGCTGAATTGCTAAATTTATTATATAGATAAATAGTAGTTTTTGAAAAGGCTTTCAAAAACTTCTGCGCTTTATTTTGAAGAAGTTTGTAATTTATAAATAGATGCTTAGGATTCATAATGAAGTATGTAAAACCTATTGCCACTTTCTTCGAACATCAAAATGGTTCACGTATAGCATTAAAAGGATATAGTATCTAGCAAAAAATATAAATTTTAAAAGTGCGAATAAGAATTTTTTTTAATAATATTCAAAAACTATAGTCCTTCAGAAAAATCTCAGTGATTGTATAAGAGATAAAATAACGTTTCTTAAACCCATATCTGACAAAAGAAAGAAATGGTCGAAAACTGTTCCTTTAAAATTTTGCGTATAGATGGCGTCACTACATCTTTCCACGAAATTTGCCATTGCGGTTGAGCCAATTTGCCATCGACCGCCACTCATCCATCAAAGTAATTTTTGTTGTTGACTATAGATGGAGCCACCATATGCGAAAGTGGTCTAACTGAAATGGTAAGATCTGGTGGGGGCTGAATTGTTAAGTTTATTATATAGTTAAACATATTTCATTTTTACTTGATTGAATTTCTTGATTAATTGTTTTTAATCGCAAATTCATTAGATTTCTTGTTTTGTCTTTTCAGTCTGTTGTGAAACTTTAATTTTTAAACATCGAAGTTCCAAATACATCAATCTATTTTGCCCATGCGATGAAGCATACTTTTCTTTCAGTCACGGATGTTAATATTAGCATTCTAATTGATCAAGGAGGAAATGTATCTTTCGCGATCGGATCAAAATCCGAAGTAATTTAATTTAAATACACAAATAATTTTTTCCTTCGTTCTTAAGCTATCACTGAAGTATGTCACGACTTAGTAACATTAAGTAACATGGCGACTTAGTAAGTAACATGACATATGCGTGTATGAATTAACTATTGTCACGACGTAAAAATACGGCAATTTCTACTACATGTTGTAACCAAGAGGCGAATAATCAGAAAGTACGGGTTTTTCTACATGTTGCAGTGTTATGTGTGATAAGAGTGGATAATAAGTACTGGGATATAGCTGATTCATTAACACTGCTAAAAGGGGGAGAGCGTAACTCACGTAAATGTCAACCTATTAATTGGAATTTTATAGTTAAACGTTTTTTCGGTATCGTCTTATTATCCGCACCCTCACAAAAAGTTGCCAATTAGTTGACGGTTTTGTACAACTGGCGGGAAAAAAAAATTACTTGATTGTCTTTATTGTTGATAGGTGCTGTTCTTCATAAGCAATAATAAAAAAAAAAAAAAAAAAAAAAAAAAGGAAGAAGAAAAGAAAAGAAAAACAATACGACTAAATAGTTTTTTTCTTCCCTCCCCCCACTTACAGACACATTTCGAAAGCATTTGCAATATCTCGTATATCTTTAGAATTTCCGGTAGACAGTACAATTTCCGACAGCGCTGGAGATAAAAATATTTTATTCCCTACAGTGTTGCCACTGTTCGCTTTGAAATCGTTGAGTTTTTTAATCAAAAATACGTTTAAAGTTTTAAAAAATATGAAACGGACCAAAAAAAAAATTCCAAATTCTGACTTCCGCATGCCAATGTTCGGGTGGCGGAATATGTTA
This sequence comes from Stegodyphus dumicola, assembly GCF_044657685.1. Taxonomy (NCBI): domain Eukaryota; kingdom Metazoa; phylum Arthropoda; class Arachnida; order Araneae; family Eresidae; genus Stegodyphus; species Stegodyphus dumicola. Next base: position 2,459,373 of record NC_140768.1, read on the forward strand.
TTCAAAGTTTGATGACTTTAGGTTCCGTTGTTTTTTCACAATGCAAGAAACATACTTACGTTCATGTAGATTCTTCATTATTTAGTTTCTGTAAATATAATACCGGCCGATCATATTTGGGTAGCCACAATTTTAAAAGTGATTCGACGCAAAATACCGTTTTGACAAAAAGGAAAAGAAATGCTAGAAAGAAATATTTTATGAGAAGGGAGACAAAAACGAAAATCTGTATAACATATACGAGGCGTATTCGGAAACTGAGTACCGTTTTGAAAAAAAAAAAAAAAAAAAGTAAAACAATTTTTTCGAATCCAATTTTATTTTTACATGAAAATACATGTCTTAAACTATTTTTCAACATAGTTTCCGCCAATGATCAAACACTTGTCATAGCGGGTGACCAGGTTTTGTATACCATCGTCAAAGAAACTTCTCGCCAGTTTCGATAACCACGACTGCACAGCATTTTTCGTGTCATCGTCAGATCCAAAGCGCTTGCCACCAAGCTCGCGCTTCATGTGCAAGAACAAGTGATAGTCGGACGGCGCCAAGTCCGGGCTGTACGGCGGGTGATCGAACTGCTTCCAATGAAACTGTCGAATTAACGATTGAGTGACACCAGCAGTATGGGGCCGAGCATTGTCATGGAGCAACACAATTCCTTAACTGAGCATTCCTCTTCGTTTGTTTCGAATGGCACGCCTTAGTTTTGTTAAAGTCTCACAATATCGTGCCGCATTAATGGTTTCACCTCTGGGAAGAAATTCAGTAAGCAAAACGCCTTTCCTATCCCAGAAGACAGTGCACATGATTTTTTGTGATGACATTGTCACTTTGAACTTTTGTTTTTTCGGAGAATGAGTGTGTCTCCCCTCCATCGATTGTTGTTTCGATTCTGGTGTGAAATGACACACCCAAGTTTTATCCCCTGTCACAATTTGGTTTAAAAAGTTTCCTCCCTCATCACTGTACCGCGTGAGAAATGTCAGGGCACTACCAAGTCGCTTATTTTTGTGAACATCAGTGAGCATTTTTGGAACCCATCGGGAACACAGTTTGCGATAATTCAAGCGGTCAGACACAATTTCGAACAAAACAGTACGTGAAATTTGTGGAAATGCCTCTGAAAGAGTTGTCATTGTGAAGCCTCGGCGTGGACATTTGTTCGACCTGCATTAATCATTCTTACCCACTTTCTCACCATTCCATCACTTATCGCGTATTCACACCGTAAACGTCTGTCACTTGACGATCAATTTCGGCCGGTTTAACATTCCTCGCGTTAAAAAATTTAATCACGGCGCGAATCTCACAGTCAGCGGGAGAACTCATTGTCTTAAACATTTTGAATGTGCACAGCAAACTGAAAACACAACATAGAGCAACCAAAATGGCGACAATTGAAAGTCAGTGAACAAGAAAGACTAGTGCGCATGCGCTGGACGCCTACCACAGCGCTGCGATGGCACTAGAATGAAACGGTACTTAGTTTCCGAATACGCTACGTATTTACACTTTTATAGACGGTGAATACTATTTAGTGAAATGACGGTTCAATATAAAAGCGTATGAATCCACACATGGTGGCATATTCATGCAAGGATTAAATATTGTTACCGGTTAAAATACAGCAATTCTACCACATATTGTAACCGAGAGGCGGATAATCAAAAAGTACTGGTTTATCTATAAATTTAAGAGAAGAAAAATTGAAAAAAATGGTCGAGAGTACGATTTATTACAGTCTCCCTTCACTTAAGGCGAACACTCGGTTAACATGTTGGGTTCCGGCAGCGATCTTATAGGAATTTTTAGCTGTTAACGGGAATTTCGGTTAGCGCGAATTATGAACTGTTGTATAATCCGTTGCATCATTAGATTTTTTTCATTTAACGCATATTTTCAAATTTATATATAATTTTTCCGTGTTGTTTTCCTGCTAGGGCTGCGTTTAGAAATGATTATCGAGTTTAATTTAAAGCCTCAGAGAATACACTCCGCTCTTTAAAACACAGCCAGCGCTATGTTTACTGCTCGACAATCGCGATAACAATGAACTTTACAGTGGTGGCCAAAATTGTGGACACTTTTGGAAATTTTTATGTTTTTGAACTTTGTATGCTTATAGAAAACGTTACGTTTCACAAAATGCAAACTTGTATACATCATTTTAAAGAGAATTTATTATTGAATTCAATACAAAACACAAAATTCAATTATTTGCAATACAAAAAAAATTAAACGATAATAGTTATCGATATACATTAGATAGTGATGACTGCAGTGAGTTATCAGTACTTAGTAGGGTACCCTTTATTTTTGATTACGGCTTCACATCGACGTTTCATTGAGCTGACAAGAGTTTTAAGCTCTTCTTTCGTTATTACATGAAGCCAGGAAACAATTATAGCCTCAATTAGTTCCCTTTTATTTGATGGGCGCCTTATTCGGACAAGAGTTTTCAAACGGTGCCACAAATTTTCGATAGGATTGAGGTCAGGACTGTTTCCTGGCCATGACAACAATTTAATGCTCTTTGTACGAAACCACTCTTTCGATATTTTGGCCGTGTGGCAAGGAGCAGAATCCTGCTGAAAAATAAACGAAGCAATATTGGGAAAGAGATCTCTGAGGTAAGGTAGAAGTTTTGGTTCTAGAATAGTGTCAATGTATTTTCTGGCATTCAGTGTCCCATCGATGACATGAAGGCGACCGATACCATCTGCTGATATGCATGACCAAATCATAACACTAACTGGGTTCTTCACAGTTGCTCGAATGCAGTCAGGATGTAGCTCTTCTCCTATTCTACGTCTTACATATTTTCGCCCATCACTACCGAATAACGATATCTTAGTTTCATCACTCCATATAACTTGTGAACACTGATCATCTGTCCAATTAATGTGTTCCTTTGCCCACTGTAGTTTTTTTTTTCGTTGCTGAAAATTAAGACAAGGCTTTTATCGTGGAATTCTACCTCTCAGTCCAATACCTGTTAATCTTCTGATTGTTCTTGAACTGACAGACAAATGCAATTCTGTGCACAGAAGTAGGGTTTTTTTTTTTTTTTTTTTTTAAATATATGTATAAGTTAGCTAGTGCAGCTAATGTATTAAATCTTGAATAATTCTGAATTAAGACGTTGCGAACCCTGGTGATTGTTAGTGCATGTGCCGATGTAATAGTGTGTGATCCAGTGAAATAAATTGCGCTTGAGGTGCAAGAAATGTCTTCAGAAAAAAGTGAGGAAGACATTATCATTCCTTCTACCGGCCAGGAAGCGTAACACGTTTTAGACACTTTAGAACGTGTATGGTTACTATTATTTTGCATTAACCATCTATTTATATTTCAGCCTTTACTATCACTTCTTCTTCCACTCGAATATGGGCATCTGGTTTGTTTTATTATCTATTTCAATGTTTTGCAAACTTTTAAGGAATTTTTTATTAAGAAACTCATTGATTTCAAAGCGAGTAATGGCAACACTGTGCGAGGAAAGAAAAAAATTATCACCAGCGCGAGACTGTGTATCGTTGGAAATTCTAAAGATATGCTGTCTTTAAATATTTTGCGATATTGCTGTTGAAATTAATTTTATTGTTTAAGTGCAAAGAACATGATATTTAATAAACAAAGGTTTTACATTTACACACGGAACGTTAAAAAAAAAAAAAAAAAAGTCCCTTTCTGCATAAAATAAATCTGAAAGTTTTCTGACTTTTATTAGCCTAAAAGACGTAAGCCCAGAAGGGCTCTTAATTTCGTTTTGGCATTTTGCGTTGAAAATTTAAAATGGGATTTCACCTTTTTAAACTGTTGCTACCAAATATTACAGACCTGTATTATATTTAACGAAATTAAATAATGAAAAATCTGAATAAATGTAGGTATGTATCTCGTATTGTGATAAAATGACAGTTCCTAGAGCCCTCCAATTTTTAATAACGTACGGTTCCACCCGAATATGGGAATTTACCGAAATATGGGTTTTATTATCTATTTCATATTTTGTAAAAATTTCCTTGCTTTTTTAATTTTGCACATAAAATGCATGAACGCATACACTACTTGCTATTATTTGATTTGAATTCGTTCCAACATTATCTGCTACATACAGACTTTTGAATAAAATGACATAATCGATTGACCACACAAACTTAAGATTCTTAAAAGTAGATGAATACAGGACCAAAAATGCTTCTTAGCCATACTTAGATGTCGTCTCTCGAGGTGAACCAAAATTATATGACCAGTTTCGTACACATACTCTTATACATAAAGTCTACTTTATGAATTAAAGTAATTTTTCACTTATCTTTCGTTTTTTAGCAGTCAGTCATCCTTTTCTCCACAAATTCATTCTATTTTGGGTGTATTACGGTCTTTTAGCCAGGATTCATCAGAGTAGTTGAGAGCTTATACTGGTCTCCTCGACTCTTCCATTTCTCCTCGATTCTTCCATTTCTCCTCGACTCTTCCATTTCTCAATTCGGTCTCTGACTCTCGTCTGCTTCCATTGAGTTTCCTTTAATCGTAATATTTCCGTAATAATTTCGTTATCGCATTTTGCGTTGGATCATTCTAAATGTCGGTTCACGTACTAAATTGTTGCCATCAAATATTATCGACGTATGTTATGTTTAAAGAAATTAAATAACGAAGAATCTGCATCAATGTATGCATGCTTCTCGCATTGTGATAAAACTACCGTACCTAGAGCCATCCAATTTTGAATAACGCAATCCTCCACCGAATTTTAGGCATCGGGAAGCCCTAATTTGAAATTTGGAAATTGCTTTATGATCGATTTCCTATTTTGTAACACTTTAACGAAGTTTTGATTAACAAACTCAACGATTTCAAAGCGACACTGTACGGGGGGGGGATTATTTCCATCGCGCCAGTCTATGTATCGGAAATTCTAAAGATAGGCTCACTTTAAAAATACAGGGTGTTTATAAAGTCCCGGACCCATTTTGATGTTTAATAACTCATAAAATAATAAAGATAGATTAAAATTAATAACATAAATGGTTAGATAGACTCAAAAAAGTTTCATAACCCTTGTCAATGAACTTCCACGTGTGCCCCCTTCGTCGCACGGAGAATATCAAGTCGATATTCAATTTCACGCCAGGTACCGGCAAGCATGTCGGCATTCACAGAGGCTAATTGCGGTTGAAATTCTGGCTTTTACGCCATCCATGTTCGACACTCTCCTCCTATAAACGTTGTCCTTTACAAATCTCCAGAGGAAAAAGTCCAGCGGCGTTATATCAGGTGATCTGGGTGGCCAAGGAATTGGACTTCCTCGCCCGATCCATCTTTCTCTAAAATGGTCATTCAAAGAACTACGAACGATGGTACCCCAATGAGGTGGTGCACCATCTTGTTGCAAAAAGACATGTGGCTGAAGCTCTTCTAGCTGTGGAAATACGAAGTTTTCCAACATGTCTAAGTATACGACTGATGAGACCGTCTTTTCTGTCAAAAGGAAAGGCCCAATGACTCGGTCGTGCATTAGTCCACACCACACATTAACCTTTGGGGAATCCCTTTGTGCCTCACGGTATTCACGGGGGTTTTCAGATCCCCATATGCGCACATTATGGCGATTAACAATGCCAAAAAGATGTCAAAAGCAAAAGAGAGAAAAATGCAATTAATAAGCAGACTATATTTAGAATAGTACAGATATTTAGACTGGAAAATGAAATTATCCGAAATTAACCACACGCGCAGACGCTATTTACAAAAGTAAAGATATTCAAACTTGAAACGGAAAATATATAAGTTATTCCATCAATAAATGCCATAAATTTGTTTATATCTTCATTATTTTATGAGTTATTAAACATCAAAATGGGTCCGGGTCTTTATAAACACCCTGCATTTCGCGATATTGCTGTTTGAAGGCTCAGGTGAGGTGCACGTTTTGTCAAACTCCTGGGCTGAAAAGCCTCATCCTGCGTATAATGCCGTAAGCAGTGGCATGGCTTCCCTAACATAACATGATGAAGTTCTTAAATGAGAATAATCTCGTGACGAGCATTGATGAGCCTTGCGCATATACGTATCTTCGAGTCAGTTACTTCCGTCGTCTGGACATGTTTCAATCAATAATGCCATGGTAAATGTCGCAATTGCTGTTGAACTGAGTCTTATGGTTTAAGGGGACTCATACACCTTAAAACCCGCAAGATCTTCGAATATGTGACTGTTGCAAGATTGGGGATAACTTATTTATTTTAAATGCAATTACTTCCAACGTTTTACAGCTGACTACATAATATAGCTACTTTCTGAAATTGCAATCAGAAAGTTTGTGTTGCCACAAATATTTTTATAATTTAATCCGCTTTGTGACAAAAATTTTCGCCATGTTTCCACCTTGCGCGCACAGTTTAAAACAATCTGTTGCATAATTTAATTCCATATTTAATATATAACTTTTATAACATTTGGAAACTACTGTGAACCTAAAATTCTAAAAATTCATGCTAAATTTTTATTTTATTTCGAGTTGAGTTTATAAAATGGATTTTATTAAAAAAATCTATAATATTTTCGTCCATAAAATTTTTCAATATTAAAATATTCATCAGATTTTTGGTTCAGTTAGAAAATAGTGCCCATATAAAGAATTCCTTCAAATTTCAATTATGTACCATTAGCAATTTTTAAAATATCATGCGCGCAAGGTGGAAACATGGCGAAATATTTTGTCACAAAGAGGATTAAATTACAAAAATATTTGTGGCAACACAAACTTTCTGGTTACTAGTTTCCAAAGCAGCTATATTATGTAGTCAGCTGTAAAAGGTTGGAAGAAATTGCTTTTAAAATAAATAAAATATCCCAATTCTTGCAACAGTCGCATATTCGAAGTTCATAAAGGGTTTAAGGTGTACGAGCCCCCTTAAGTGCGAAGAACGTGATATTTAATAAATAAAGGTAACCCACAAAACATTTAGAAAACGCCCCTTTGGGTGTAGTATAAAATTAGAATCTTTCAGACTTTTTTTCTGATTTTTTTAATTTAAATTTTAATTAATTTATTTATTTATTTGTGTGTATGCGTATGTATGTACTGACTGTATCTGCGTATCGTAAATGGCTTAATGTGCAACAGACACTTTTCCAAATATAAAATTTGAGCCGCAGTTAACAGGGACTGTTGACTTTTCGGTCCCTTTGGATTCATGTTAACGAGGGTTTACTCTGCCTTTTATACGAAGTTTTCGACTGCTTGAATTAATTTTTACTGCCAAAAGAGGGAATCGTGCTTTCCATTTAGGCTATTGAAATTTAGACTATTTTGTCTAAATTCAATCTATTCCATTTAGACTATTTTGTCTATTGAAATAATCCCAGTGACATTAAAGAAGATAGCATTACCCAGTGACATTAAAGAGTATAGTTTTGAGTACGAAAAATGAAAAGAAATATTCAGATATTTTATAAAGTATTGTCTCATCTTATACATTTAATGTTCCTTTTATATTTTCAGCTTAGACCTGGAATTTTTATGAACCTGTTATGTGTGACAGTGGAAGTTTTGATGATCAGTACGTACGGTAAAGTCATCTTCCATTTCGAAGATCTTCCATCTTGGGCCAACCATACAGTAACTGGTGTCAGCTAGTTCAGAGAGAACAGCAAATTTTTGGCATTTTTTTCTCAAAGTGATCCAGTCGACTTGCTGTCTTTGAATTGTCACCAGTGAATTTTGACAGAATGGATTCACCGGACTTAATGAAAGACAGGAATGACTGTATTAAAGAAAGAACGTGACCATTGATGTCTTCCAACTGGAAATTTGACGGGTCGTTTTCATTATAGTATTTTTCACAATACTAAAAGATTTTGAGTGTTCAAGAATTAACGCGACGAAACAATTTCATGTCGGTTTACGTATAATATTTGTTTAGTTTCCAACTATTTCATAAGAGGAAAGACTGAATTCTGAGTATGATTATACTGCTAAAAGTTACATATATTTACAACGTCATTCTTGTATACCTTAATTTTTAGCTACGCATATGAATTCTAAAATAATACACAAGGCCACAGTTCGTGAAAAAAAAAACAGAAATCATTTACTGGTGCGTTGACTATTGCATTTAAAGCTATTACTTGATAAAACAGGAAAAAAGTCACTAATTATTTCTTTATGTACATTGTTTGTGCATCGTGATAATAAATCTCATGTTAGAGTTCTTTTATGGACTATTCAATTACCTACGGAAGAATGTCATAATGAAAGCGTAAAAACGAGTAAATATTCCATTCAAACATATAGAAAGCTGAAAGAACAATGTGATATATTACTTCCATACATTTTAAATTCATAACTTATTTAAAAGCTCAAAATTAATTCCCCTCGATTAATTACAAATATGTTTGTTTTAATGTATTACTCGAGTCATATATCGATAAATGCGATTTTTTTTTTGGGGTCTCGATAAAGGAGGCTGATATTTTTCTTAAAATTATGCAATTTTTGGCAAAATGATAATAGACTCATTCATAAAACTATCGATTTCTTAAATAATTTAGATTAATATTCTCACGCACAGTTATTATTTTCGTATATGGTATGTTTAAATATCCACCTCTAGGGACAGTTTGCATTAGGCATAGTAAAAATATTTCATGTACAGTAAACTTTCTTATATTATTATCCGATAAATATATCAATAAATTCAATAGCCCTTCTCTTACACAAGAAAAAATAATTTATCCTTATATATATATAAGTACTCTAAAATTTAGAAGTTCTAAATTTCCAAGTTCCACGGGTAGACTATATCTCAAAGTTTTTACAAAATTATTCCCATATTTTCCATCTTCTGTGTAAAATTAATTTATTCTTTCTAAGCGGTTAGGAAATATAATTAAAAACAAAAGTGTAGCATTATAAAATGGGAAAATGAAAATGAATGTATATTATAGACAGATTTTTTTTAACTGAAAAAATAAATTGTATTTATATATTTTTAAACGTTGTGTTTTAATAAACATATTTTGTAAAGCATTTGCATAAAAAGCAATTTAGCGAAATTAATTTTATGCTAAAATTTTAATTATTATTATTTCATAGCTTAAACAGTATAATATTTTTCACTTTTTAACATAGTATTTGTTTTATTAACTAGGATGATGATAATGTGTTATGCATAACAATAGAAATTTTTTACTGAAACTTTTGCCTTTTACATGTTATGCTTATTTATTATTGAAACTGTCAAATAAAATATGTGCATCCTGTTGTACAAACATATATGTGATGTTTGTATTTTTGTAATGAAATATCTGGACAATTCGAATATCGTAATAAATTACTCATACAAATTTTATATAGCAATTTAGCTATGATTTGAAAAGTTATTTTTTATAATGTTCCCATAACGTCTAAAATTTCAATATAACCGTCATAAACAGCATTCTAGAAATCGTTAAATTTTTATACATTACTTCAAATTATTCTTTTAAAGATTTTATTCTTTATAATTTTTGATTTATCACGAAACACATATTTACAAACGTTTTACCATACTTTTTAAAAGCATTTAAACAAAGGTTTTCTGTGGATGCTGACACGATATTTCTCAAAATGCTAAAAAAGATTATTATTCTGCAATTCAGATATTCCCTTGAATGTATTGCAACTTTTTGGTCTGCATAATTGCCCCCCTTTTTTTTTTCTTAAGTTATCCCAACCTCTGGATAGACAGCGCTGCACGGTTCTCCTAAGCGCGCAGGTTAATTTCTGAATCTGGCAACATAAAGAATGAAATGTTTATATTTATAACAGTTGGATGTATAATAATAAAAATAGAATGTGTATATAAATGCAATAAAAGAAATCAATGAGCGAATTTTTAAATAATTATTAATTTTAATATTTATAATAAAATAAAATGAAACTATGAATAAAAAAAATTTAGATGCTTGCAAAAGTTTATCGGAATTTATATATATTTGTTTAATTACGAATGAAAAACCAAATTATTGCTTTCCCCATTTTTCCGAGTATTAGCCATATTTTTACCAAGTTGTTCTTAACAATTCTTCTCTCTCTACTTCTTTCAGTCTTGTCTTTTACGTCTATTAATTATACAGTTTCTATACTTTTTTAAATCTTTTCTATCAAATATTGGCGGATACCATTTTCCATTCCCAGATTATTTCACAGATAATCCAGCTTGTTTATTTAATAGTCATTTTTATTAAAATTATTTTATTGAAATAACAAAAGTGGAATAGGTGTATTACGCACGGTTCTATATCTGCCTAAAACAAAAAATGAGGTTATGTTGTTACATTTGTAAAGCTCTATTAAAAAAAAAAAAAAAAAAAAAAAAAAAAAAAAAAGAAAAGAAAGAAACCTAAGAAACTTGCAGTAACATCTTGGTTATAAGCAATCTGATGGTACTTCTGCAAGCATTTAATTAAAAGGATATATCTTTAATTTTTCTTGCTTCTTTGTTCTTTTACCAGTTTATTTTCATTGATTATAAACAACATGCTAATCTTACAGATTTTCTCCCAATTTCAATTTTTATTGTTGCCGCTCGCTACATTCATCTTAATGCATGTCAGTTAAATCCTTCTTTCCTCTGACAATGCTGAAATTGTACTGATAGTGTTTGATATTTAATGACATAATTCAGTAACAGGAAAGTATATGAACTACCATAAGAAAAACGAAAAGTGAATGCTAATGCTCAGATATATTTTTTGCATTTTTATTTTCTAAAAATATTTACAATCATATTTGCATTACTGAAAAAAAAAAAAAAAAAAAAAAAAAAAAAAAAAAAATTTCTTTAATCTAAAGAATATTTTATATTTCTTTTGTATAGACAAAGCAGGACTATTTAAACACCTTATTTTAGATATTTTATAGATTATTTCTGTGTATATTAATAAAAGAAAAATGGATTATTATCAAAAGTAGTTAATAACCTGCAAAGAAATTCCAAGAACCAAATTAACTTTTTTCTGATTGAAGGAAATTTGGATTTTAAAAACAATATTACTTATCTTACAATTTGAAATAGTCTGCGTCCTTAAATAAATCCTCCGATTTATGCTTAAATACTTTAAGAGCAACCAGAATAAATGTTGAGATTTTGTTTTTAAAATTGGCAACAGTAGTGCAGTTTAAAAAAAATAAACATTTGACATCTGCTATAATTCTTTTAGTATCGTCTGTATTTCGATCCAGATAGGCAGTGTTTTTATAGCTACGTTTTGTTTTCGTGTTCATCATAGGAATTGTGAAAATAAAAGTGTTTTCTACAAAAAATTAGTCTTCAAGTACTGTTTGATGAATTCCTCCCGGGATTTCGATCCTTTGGAAAGAAAAGAAGTAAGAGAAACCATTTTTCTTAATTTTGAATTTTAAACTTAAATTTTCGAACTTTTTTTTATGAAAACTTTAGTTATATAATTTGAATACCAGAAAACATTTTATTTTTACCGCGTAATTTTAAACTCAGAATAAACGGCCATTACTTATGTATCAACCCAATAAATGGGGAAGAAAAGTAATGTTTTAATTTTAACATTACTTTTCTCCCCCATTTATCCAAGAATTATTTTAATTTTATTAATTGGAAAAATATTGTTGAGAAACTAATTTAAAATCTCAGTTTGTTCTTTGCTTTACCAGTTTCTTCTTGTGATGTAAACCCTTTTCTTTTTAACATCAAAGTTCTGTGACGATGAATTGTTATACTGTCTAATGTATTTTATTATCTATTTTTGTGGACGTTTCCATCACGCTTCGTTTGTAAATCTTGCTTCATAAATAAACATATTTATTTTTCCTAAGTTTTTTAATTTTATATTTAAAATCATTCGCAATTCTATATTCGAAAAAACACAGAAAATGATGAAGCCAGAGTGGTATTTGGTTGTCAGCAAAGCTTCTTCAAAAGCCAGGTTCGAATCTGTCAAAGTAATGGATTTTGTAATTTTAATCTGTATGTGGGATAGAGACACGTAAAAGACATCTGCCTGAAATATGCTATAGAAAACATGAGAGTAGAAAAGTGTTCATTTCCCCCCAGTATATTATCGACCTAACTTAGAATGAGTTTGGCAAAGTCTTAGTTTCATAACGGATAACCAAAACATGCAATCAATGACATGAAATGAGAAATCAAAGTCTCCCCGTATTTAATAACTCGCCATAAGCAATCACACACAGACACAAAAAAAGGTGATTTTCCTATGATATTTTTTAAGTTCTATGTCTGCTTCCAAGGATAATTTTCTTAGGAAACAGGATTAAGATTTAATACTCGAATGCTTAGCACATTTGCATTTTTAAAGACAGATACAATTTCATTATTAAGCACAGGTCAGAATTTAGGCCTTAAAAGAGGAAAGAATCACCTAAAGACATATTTTATCAATAAAAAATTCAAATTTTTATTGATAAAATATGTCTATGTAGAAATATGTAGAAATTGAAGGCCTGTGTGCTTGCCTCGGCAGTTTGTTAATCTTTCAACGTAATATTCAGAAGTTTGCTGAATTATCAGCGGTATCTTAGAACGCGGTGAGGTTAGCTACGTTTAGAGAGCCTCGTAGTTAGTCACTTGTTATTATCTCTTTTCAGTTTCTTATTTTTATTTTACCGCCGGGTCGGCGTAGTTTGTGAGCGTCAAGAGCACGCATTTGTAATTTCTAAAGTTGAATAAAAAGGGATTTAAACCCTTTTCAAGACTTTGTTTACTTTCTAGTTCTCACTATTGTTGCGTGCAGGTTGGAAGCGCGCAACATTACAAGTTAAATACTAAAAAAATGCTTTTAATCAGCAAACGTGTGCTAAACGTTGAACGTTGAACGTTGAACCATTTAGTTCGTTTATGGAAACCATTCTTTATCGTCCTCATAAAGCATTTATCTAAAAAGTAAATAGAACTTTTAAGATTAAAAACAATTATGCTCGATTAAAAAAAAACAACTAAGCGCTGTTTATAGGCTTTTTTAATACAGACATTACAAGTTCAGTATCATTCAAGTGATACAGTTTTCACTTTAATTGTACTGGAATTTTAAAGAATCTCTTGATTTTATTCCTTGATTTTAATATTTTTATTTTATTATAGCTATTTAAAAAAGAAGCAAATCTTCTTAGTTAAAAAAAATTAAAGAACTATTTTCTTCTTCCCTATCCATAATCCAGTAATATTAATTTTCGTAAGGGATTCATTGTTATAATATACATTTTTTATTAGTTAAATTCTCTCCAATATCATTGGCGCTTCTTTCTTTTAAGGGGGCTCATACACCTTAAACCCTTTATGAACTTCGAATATGCGACTGTTTCAAGAATTGGAATATTTTATTTATTTTAAAAGCAATTGCTTCCAACCTTTTACAGCTGACTACATAATATAGCTGCTTTGGAAACTAGTAACCAGAAAGTTTGTGTTGCCACAAATATTTTTGTAATTTACTCCTCTTTGTGACAAAATATTTCGCCATGTTTCCACCTTGCGCGCATGATATTTTAAAAATGGCTAATGGTACATAATTGAAATTTGAAGGAATTCTTTATATGGGCACTATTTTCTAACTGAACCAAAAATCTGATGAAAATTTTAATAGTGAAAAATTTTATGGACGAAAATATTATAGATTTTTTTTAATAAAATCCATTTTATAAACTCAACTCGAAATAAAATAAAAATTTAACATGAATTTTTAGAATTTTAGGTTCACAGTAGTTTCCAAATGTTATAAAAGTTATATATTAAATATGGAATTAAATTATGCAACAGATTGTTTTAAACTGTGCGCGCAAGGTGGAAACATGACGAAAAATTTTGTCACAAAGCGGATTAAATTATAAAAATATTTGTGGCAACACAAACTTTCTGATTACAATTTCAGAAAGTAGCTATATTATGTAGTCAGCTGTAAAACGTTGGAAGTAATTGCATTTAAAATAAATAAGTTATCCCCAATCTTGCAACAGTCACATATTCGAAGATCTTGCGGGTTTTAAGGTGTATGAGTCCCCTTAATAGAAGCTGAAGAAATCACCCGATTCCACAGTAATACCTTGTCTTTTTTTTTTCCCCCTTTCTTTTTTTTTAGCTTTACTTACTTATCGACATTCGTTGTTATTCGTCAGCTTTTATGAGCCTTTACCTCCAGAACAGTTTCAATTACCAGCTAAGATACTTCTTACGTACTGTGCATAATGTACATACTGTTATATACCCAGCATGATCTCAAAATAATTTAGCATTATTAAAATTTCAAACTGCAAAATACTTTACAGCGTAATCTTATTATACTTTCTCTCACTACTACGCTTGCGTGACTCTGACTGCCGTACCGGAGGGGCCGGGTTCGTATCCCGGAGAAGGAATGGATGTAATTTGTGTGTTCCTTCATAGAAGGCAACGGTGTCGCACTTACCATGCGCCTCCATAATAAAGTGACCACCGCTTCTAGCCTTAGTAGTGGCCATCGCACACAGCGACTAGTGTCCGCCATTTGGAAATATTAAAAGAAAAAAAATCTGAAAGGTTTCAAATTTTAAATTACGCCCAAAGGGCCTTTTTTTTTTAACGTTTTTTGTGTTACATTTATTTATTAATAGATTTAGTTTAGATTAGTTATTTTTATTTATTAAATTAATTAAAATTCTTTGTACGTAAACCATAAAATTCAGTTCAATAGCAATGTCGCAAAATAATTTTAAAATGAGCATATCTTTAGAATTTCCGATACACAGTTCCGTGCGCTGGAGATAAAGAGGTTTCCCTCTCCCGTAGAGTGTTGCCATGGCTCGCTTTGAAATCCTTGAATTTGATAATCAAAAATTCGTTAAAGTTTTACAAAATATGAAATCGATAATAAAACAAATTTCAAATTTGGTCTTCCACATAACCGTATTCGTAGGAGGATTACGTCTTTCAAAATTCGATGACTCTACGTACCGTTATTTTATCACAATGCGAGAAATATATATACATTTATGCAGATTTTTCATTATTTAATTTCTTCAAATATAATTCAAGACTCTAACATTGGGTGGCAACAGTTTGAAAAGTGAAACAGACATTTATAGTGATTCAACGCAAAATCGCAAAACGAAAACAATAGTCTTTCAGGGACAAAGCCCCTTTGGACTAAAAACTATTAAAAAAATTCTGAAAATTTTCAGAGTTTATATCACGCTCTAAGGAGCGTTTTTTTAACTTTTATTTAATACCATATTCTTCGCCTTTAAAACATAAAATTCAATTCAACAGCAATATCAGAAAATAATTTAAAAAGTCTTTAGAATTTTCTATAAACAGTTTTCGCTATAAAGATTTTTTTTTTCTTTTTTTTCGTACAGTTTTGCCATTGTTCGCTTTGAAATCGCTGAGTTTCTTAATCAGAAGTTCTTTAACGTTTTGCAAAATATGAAACAGATAATAAAACAAATTTCAAATTTGGCCTTCAAGATGCCGATATTCGGGTGGAGACGTACGTTATTCAAAATTGGATGTCTCTAGGTAATGTTGCTTTTTCACAGTGCGAGAAACATACATAAATTCAGATTTTTCATTATTTAATATTTTTTAATATAATGCAGGGCTCTAAAATTTGGTGGCAACCATTTGAAAAGTAAAACGCCGTTTATAGTGAAACGCCACAAATACCGAAACGAAATTAATACCTCTTCTGGGCTAACGCCTTTTGGTCTAAAACACTTTGGTATTATCGCAACCACCTCGGTAGAATTATCAGAAGTCGACAAACTGTGGCAACCATTCACAAAACATTTCTTAAGTATAGAACTACCAAGCCTCACGGACTGGAGGAAAACGGCGTTCGCCAAAGTCCTCATCTTTCTTCTTTCTTCTTGCAAAATTATTATTTTTATTAAAATTATTTACTGACTTGCTTCGTAACCATATAATCGGGAAAGAAGCCAATAATTTAGTTCAGTACCTGAAGGAGAGTTGTTTTTGTTATTTAATTTAATTTTGTTTTGATGTTCTATCTTTGTATTTTAGTGCTATATATTTTAGTATATCCCATGTTTTGTAGCAGCGGTTATCAACCTTTTGACTAACGCGTACCATCTCAACAAAAATTGAAAAATTTAGTACCAATAGTACATTTTGCAATGATTATTTTTCAGTTTCTTTATAGAAATATTAAAAAAATATTTTGCCATTTGCCCAACTGGCTACAAAGCTATAAAAGCTACAAAACATTTTTTCGGGGAATCGTATCGATAACTGCAAGTGTAAATAATCAACATCGCCATATTCGTACGTGCTGCGTCGGTGTATCTAAAGCGAAATTGAAATATTTTTGGTCTTCGGCTGAATTTTGAAATATGCGCTTGTGGGATTTCCCTGCAAATGAGGAAAGTTCTGCGAAATTTCTGCAGAAATGTAATATTTTGCCACAAAGGCTGGGATATTTAGATTCGTGTATGATGACGATGTATTTTGGAAAACAATCGTTTGGGAAATGCAACGTGAAACAGCGTAACGAACACGTCAACATTCGAAGTGATAATTGGTTCCAGAATAGTCGTCTGCCATTTACTACAGTAGTCAGGTTGATATAATGCTGGAGTAAAGAATTAATGAGTGTTTTTCCATTGCTTTTGAATCTATTCTTAAATCGACCGCAGCGGAATTTCCACCGGAAGAAAAGAAGCAAAATCCTATTTGTAAGTAGTTTTATAAATTGTTTTCTGGAATAAAGGTTTAATCCTAGTATACGGTGCACACGGGATTTGGCTACTTTTGGCGATTTTATGATGAGCAGTAAAAACGGGACATTGCAACGAGTAGTTAACGGGTCATTCAAAGAAAATATATAGTTAAACATAGTATATACTATGTATATAGTATATATACTATGTTATATACACACATAGTATATAGTGTATAGTATATATAGACGTTCTTTGGATCATTTTTGGTGTTGGCGATAATTTTCGAAGTCGCGCCAAGGCTGCACCGTATACTAGGATTTTACCTACTACTCCAACAAATTCCTGTTTCGTCTCCCCAGCGAATGATATCTGGTAATTCCTTCACTAATTAGGCCGACCGACAGCCGAGCGGTAAAGTCACTGAACACTGGTACTTCAGTCCGGGGATCGAATCGCAGCGAACGGGCTGGCTGTATGGACGCTTTCGTGGTTTTCTCCAATTGCAACGTGCATGTGATCCAGTTTCGCTTGAAAAGTCTTCCACGAAGGCATCTTTCCCCTTAGGCAGATAGCCTTCGAGTGCTTTGCTATCATTAAATAAAACGGTTGATCTTTACAATATGGTAACTAGTAGTTTGGCGACATTTTGGAGGCGATAAAGGTTACTACCTGGGACTTTGGTAATAATGTGAGCAGTACTCAGTTCCGATTACGCATTATTTTGCGTGAGGGAAATGAGAGATCATGGGATATGTCATGTGATATTAATGGACGAATTACGGTTCTTTAATCGGAAAAGGGGGGAAATCGGGAAACAATCTGGAAATTTTGTATTTAGCTTTATTCTGTGTTGTGTGAAACAGTGTTTGTTAATTTTTGGATCCCATGGCCCTAACTAAAGTGAATTCGAAATGGGTATTTAGGCATTGTGATAAAGAGAAGTTTGCTTTTTATTTAGCGGAGGAAGTATGGAGGAAAAATTCGCAGAAAAAATCTTTCAATAATTTTATAGAATGAATTAGAAAAGTGTATACGCCACGTAATCAAGATTCTGAAGAAGATTAGGTAAGTTAGTATTTTTAATTATTTGAGGATATTATTTTTATGCATTGTTCTAAATGTAAGGTGGAAAGGAATTTGGTATTATTCGGAAAATTGTTATTAGCAATGATTTAGTTTAAAGTAATTAAGATTGTAAGGTAATTTTTATTAATTTAATGTATGTGCTCATTTATATTTTAAGTAGTGTTTTTGAATTTAATTATATTTTAATGAAATGGTAGTTATTTTGTGAATTTTATGTTTGTAGGAATTTGGTATACGTTTAAGTTGAAATAAACGTGCATGGAAATAATTTAAATATTTGATACTAAGTATTTGTAATGCTTGCGGTATGAATTCGTTGGTGACGTGTATAATGTAATAGATGATTTAGAGGTAAAAGTTTTTGGATATTTTATTTATTTTATATGTGGAAATGTTCATATTTATAAAGGGTAAATACTTTTTCGCGATCAGGTAATTTCATATATGTTCTTTTTACCGGGTTTAAAGATTGAGAAAATTGTCATGTATTTTCGTGAAATTTTTCTAATTTATGAGAAAAAAGCAGTGTACATGGATATAGTGAAGAGTGTGCGCAATGCCACTTTTGTGCAATTCTGGGATGTTTTTTTAAGTAAAAATAAGTCGGCGTGTACATGGTTTATGTGTATGTGTTATTTTGAAAAACGCGTAAGGAGTATGGTATTGTGCACATTTTCCCAATTTTGCAGTGAATATTTGTCATGATTAAGCAGTTTTGTTTGATAAAATTTCTAGCATAAGTGTAATTCGGCTAGTAGATTGTTGGAAGAAGTGTTCAGTAGATAAAAAGAAAAGAAACATGTCTTTACTTCGTGAAGACAAAATGGCGGCGGGGAAAAAAAAATAGAGGGTTGCCGTAGGAGAGTTGGTTGCCAAATTTTCGCCAAGTTACCATAATGTAAAGATCAAACAATAAAACCAGTCAAACCAAAACATTCCCTATTTAGTGATTGTTTTGAAGGAAGACCTTCAGATTTCGTCGCCTGCTGTTTGATGCATTGGTATTTTCTGTCATAATTTTCCCAACTGTTTAATTTCGTTATGAGCATCATTTCGATAATTTCGAAATATTTTAACTGTAACCATGACCATGAGAGCTGTATGGTTTTAAATCAACATAATATTGAGCGCATACCTTTAAATAACAATAGCTGAAATTTCATTTTGATTGGTTGAATGGATAGGCGGCTTGGGGTTAATATATCGGGGAAGTTTGTTTTTTAATGACCACCCTGCAGATGGCTCACCAGCGGCCAAGCGGTAAAGTCGTTGAACACTGGTAGTTCGGTCCGAGGTTCGAATCCCGCAAAC
Source organism: Stegodyphus dumicola (assembly GCF_044657685.1). Classification (NCBI taxonomy): domain Eukaryota; kingdom Metazoa; phylum Arthropoda; class Arachnida; order Araneae; family Eresidae; genus Stegodyphus; species Stegodyphus dumicola. The sequence continues at coordinate 2,478,475 of NC_140768.1, forward strand.
AGGCTGGCTGCATGGGTGTTTTTGTGGTTTTCCCCCTGTGTAACGTGTATACGAGCCAGTTCCCCTTAGAAAGTCCTCCACGAAGGCATCCCTCCCCTTAGGCAGAGAGCCCTAGTGTGCTTTGCCATAATTAAATACACCACCCTACCCTGCACATAGTATCCAATTTTACTATTTGCTGCCGAGGAATATGTACAAACCTTTTTCTTATTTTAATCTAGCGTTGCTAATATACAGAGGTTGGACAAAAATATGGAAACACCTTTAAAAAAACATGTTTCTTTGCTTAATATGGTGTAGGAAACCCGTTGGCATCCAAAACAGCTTGCAGGCGTCTCGGAATGGATAAATACACTTCCTGTATGCTTGCCAAGGGAATATTATACCATTCTTCCTGCAAAACGGTGGCAAGTTCAGATAACGATGTTGGCGGTGGATAACGAGAACGCACTTTCCGTTCCGATATAGACCACAAAGATTCGATAATATTCAGGTCTGGTGACTATGGTGGCCAGGGGAGATGGGACAACTCATCCTCGTGCTCAGAAAACCAGTCCTGGACAATGTGAGCTGTGTGAACAGGAGCTTTGTCGTCTTGGAAGACATCATCTCACCATCGGGGAACGAAGTTTGTACCATGGGATGAACTTGATCTGCCAAAATGTTCACATAAGTCTTGGCAGTCATGTGCCCTGACACAGTTATCATGGGGCTAGCAGAGAACCACGATATGGCTGCCCAAAGCATAACAGAACCCCGCCATGTTTCACTCTTGGCAACAAGCAGTCTGTATTATAGGCTTGAGATGGCGTTCTCCAGACGTACACTCGGCCAGAAGTGGGAAACAATGTGAAAGAAGACTCGTCAGACCATATTACTCGCTTCCACTGTCCAGGCTTTATGACTTAAACACCACCTTTTCCTGTTACGGGCATTAGCATCACTGATGAGTGGCTTCTCAATTGCAGCACGGCCAGCAATTCCCTGTTTATGAAGATCCCTTCTAATTGTTTTGGTACTCACAGGGTTCGGTAACACAACATTCATTTCAGCAGTAACTTTTGCAGCTGTGGTCTTCTTATTTTTCGTCACAATTGCCCTTAATGATCGTCTGTCACGATCACTCAGGACACACTTTCGTCCGCGCTGTGATTTAGCAGATCATGTTTTTCCGCTTTTCAAATATGCGGAATAAATCTTCGAAACAGTACCTCTTGAAACACTAAACACCTCGGCTACCTTGCTTACGGAAGCACCTACCATACGTGCTCCAACAATTTGCCCACGTTCGAAATCTGTTAACTCTGACATAATGCAATGACAAACTCACATAACAGTACTCCGACAACAACTGAACTGTTTAGCACATTTACGAAGTTGTATAGGTGGCGTCAGTAGTCAAAAACGCCAGCGCCACCTACATATTTCATTAAAATCAATCATTCTTTTCAAACATGCATTTCACAAGGTGTTTCCATATTTTTGTCCATCCACTGTATGTATAAATTGTAAATCTGCAATGTTTTGGATCACATAAATCATCAATATTGATACTAAAAAATTCCTTTAACAGATTTAGAAAATTAATCCATTAACCGATTATAATAGATTCCATTAACAGATTATAATTTTGTACTAATAATTAATTTTCATATTCTTTTCTTTAATTTCCTAGCCTAATTTGTAGCAAAAATAAGAATATATAAGAAACATAACATGTGAAACACATTAAATGACAGTTTATGTTATCGGTAAGGCTTCCGGTGACAGTAATTTGAATTTTCAGTAAAACGTTTGCAATATTTCAGTGCTCTTCAACAGAGGCAAATAGTGTGGCAACCCTACTTTCCTTTCGAAGAAAGCCTCTTGATGGTAGCGAAAAAGGCTGCTGATAAAATTTCAATGCCGCAGATAGTATATTATTTTCGCACATAAAACCGTTTATGTGAATGTTCTCATCTGATAGCACATTTTGAAGATTTTACATAGTCTGTATAGGGGCATACGATAAAAAGAACTATAAAGATTCCATTACTGAGCCTGCTAATTCACCAGTGGATCGTGGTGTTTAATTCCAGAGTTGTTCAAAATCGTCTGTATAAAAAATCTGATGTGTACACCACATGACTTCCTTGTACGGAATATTAAATTATATGCATTTTTTGTTGCATTTCATTTAAACTTATTAGATTGAATTAAACCTACTTCGCCGACAGCGCATAAACCACAATAGAATAAATGCATTCTTTAAAATTCACTTTGTTTACCATAGCGACACTCTGGCGCTAGGTTTACATAACAGTATTATATTTCGTTCATATTATAACTCAGAATGCACAAAATGTATATCATTTAAAGAAATATCTAATCGTTGCCACATGTTCTATTCAAATACTATAATAAAGCTAGAACTATGTATAAAAGACATTAAGCAAACAAAACAAAAAAGAAACAGTTTTTTACAGACCATTGAGTATTTCTCATTCAATTTATTCAGATTTCACTTCGCGACAAGGCAGAAATACATAAAAACTCAAAATTTCTGTATTAAAAGTTACGAAGTAAATCTTAAAAGCTTATTTCCTCGAAAAAATTCAAGAAAGGATTAAGCATGATTTAATCGGCAATAATAAATGAATGCGTTATCTTTGTTGTGGCGAAGCTAAGTTTCTCTAGATTGGCAAGAAATCCACAAGTGTCCTGTTTCAAATGTAAACATCAATGGCCGCCATCAAATTAGGCTTAGCGGCACTTAAACAATTTTAAAATTGTTGATAATTCTAAAAATATATATACAGATTTAGTAAAGGCATAAAACCATTAACCGGAAGATTAAAACAACATAATTCAATCATTTTTAAAGAAAAAAATGTACAATTTACAAACATATAAGAGTAAAGAAACTGAGATCACTGAGCCGGGTAACAGAGTGGCTATATTTATAAATATATTTATATAAGTTTGGCGCGGCCGATTGAAACCAAAATAGGAGGTGCACATCTACATGTTATAGTCGTTCTTATATATAAAATTTTAACGTTCTGAGGCTACTCGTTTTTGAATTATGCGAGATTACGTACATACGTTGGTACAGACGCCACGAAAAATTCTCTTCAGGATTCATTTTAAAGCAGTTTTTTAGTTTTTTTGACGGAAAAGAGTGTTTTATTCTGTCCTTACGTACAGATATCACGCAAAAACATCGTTAAATTGCATTGGAAAGCGCTCAAAGTGGATATTTTCGTTGAAATATGCTGCCTGAAGCTTTTCGCGATTACAATACTTCCTTTTTACTTCGTACAAGGAAGGGAAAATGACAACATAAAAGGTATACTGCATAATAATTGTGATTTATGAAGCGAATAAAAGCATTTATTCGATACATTTTAGCAAAACTATGAAATTATTTATGGCATATAATGACACTGTAATCTAACGACTTGAACATATACAGAAAAATAAAATTATACACAAATGATTTCTGATAAATTACAAAAACCAATACACTTCACATAAACTTCCGCATGGAAAGCAATAATTTAAAAATACATTTCGGAATAACATCAAACGAGATAACAACTGTGCGTTTTTGTGCAGGAGTTTTCACCTGCTATTACTGTCGAAAAAGACGGACAAATATTTCTCAAGAAGTTCTACAAGCTATTCGCAAGTCTTTATAATTGTGACCTTAAAATCTACAGCCTTAAGTCATTATGCTATCGATTTTAATGACATTAAAATTAATTGACATTTGACTTACATAAAACGATGAATGTCATTTATGAATTAATGACTTGTTGCCAAAATTATATTAACTGTTTAGCAAGGAATACTCACAGCGACTGCTTACGTCATATCCGAAATGTTTGAGGATTTATCTTGTAAGCTGATGCAATTCGGGCATCATGTAAGTTCTATGTGCTTTTTAGCTATTACAACCAGAGCTTAAATTGAGCCGGAGCACACCGGAGGACGGGTACGATACCTCTTAGCTTTTGAGGATAATTAATAATTCTAGCCGGAGCCCTAAATAAGCAGGCTACGGCCCTTTTATGTAAATGAGCAACAATTTCAGAAGAAATGTGATCTTAAAATTTTTATTTTTAGTAATAAAATTATATTAAAAATTGCTTATTAAATTTTAATTTATCCCTTTGCATTTTATTTAATTTTAATTTTAATTATTTAATTACTTTAACTATTTAATTATTTTAATAATGATTTATTTAATTTTTTAATTATTCATGATTTAATCAGTCATTTTATTTATTTATTCTGTATTCTATATTCTACCCCCTTCCTCAAGGTCTTCTATAGGATTCCGATATTGCCAATTTTAGAACTTAATAGGCCTCCGGTACTTCTAATTTTAGAAGTTAAGACCCGATTACAACCAAGGAGGTTAGAATAGATGGAGTACGCATTACGTCACAAAAGAAGCCAAGGTAATGTCAGCAAAGTGACGTCACGACTTATCATGGCCACTGTACAACGTACGCATAAGACTGAGAAACATATTGTTAAATAAAATTACACCGACTCTGAGAGCAAATATCTATATAAATTACCATCTGTATAAATTAAACAAATAAAGTAGTGATAAAATATACAAACAGATATGTATCTGAGACATTAAAATTCATATTTGAATACTCCATTTATTATAATTAAAATTATAAATACACGGTTTAGTAATAAAAAACCAAAGTCCCTTTTGATTATGTGCACTTTTATCAATATGGGCTTTCATCAGCGTGCGCTTATATGTATGTGGGCTTTTAGCAATGTGGGCTTTTATCAATGTGCGCTTTCATCGCTGTGGGTATTTGTCGCGTGGGCAGTTACCATAAGGATAAGGATAAGGAACGGGGAACGTGGGCACTATGCCTCTACCATACGGTTAATTAGTATAGCACCACGTCCACCATGATCTAGAGAACCCTTAAGACAACACTAATTCAAATACGTGAGTACATTATTGAAAATGAATGATTGATTACAAACAGTTGTGGTATACCTTGGCAGTAAAATTGTTGCATTTGTGTAAATAACAAGTTGCATTTGTGTAAATAACAAGTTGCATTTGTGTAAATAACAAGTTACGATAAAGACAAGATGATAGTCTGTAAAGTGCTAACGATTAGTATTCCAGTTGTTGCCATTAAAAGCGGATACTTCCTGCTGTAATGGTCACTCCAGGGTCATTTATTCTGCTGCGCAGAGGTCCGTGCCGAGACTGGCTAGCTTCTCCATAATTTTGATGAGCTGCCGGCAGAGGTGCTTCTGTTTGACCATGAGCTTACAGAATGCCTGTGTGTTTGTAGTGGGAATACGTATGTACACTGCTCAAAAAAAAAAATGGGACAGTGCTATATCTCCCGTTCTACTTGGCCGATTGACAAAATTCAAACTACGTTTTTCATGTCTCGAAAGCGCGACTTAGGATATATATTAGATTTATATATAGTACTATTCTAACATAGGTATTTTGACACAAAATCGGACTTTTTCTGAAATAAAATACCAATTTTTTTACATATTTCGATTCTACGACTCAAATTATGCCAGAATACCAAGTTTTGTAAAAATCGTACGAATAGTTTTTAAAATATTAGCTCTCAAAATTTTAGCTCCTCAATGTTAATTGAATTTGGCAAATATTTATTAATATCTCTTTTTTATTAAACTTTTTTGATTTTTTCCTCTCACATTTCGAAATTTTGGTTCATTCCAAATAAAATTTACTCATTTTTTGCGTTTTATTTTTTAAATTTCTATTTTTAAATAATTTCTATAGATTTTTCGAAAAAAGTTTTGAATTATAACCTATAAAATTTTTACCATCATCTTAAAGTAGGTGTATTTTTAAGCATATCTGCAAAAAATTAGACTTTTTTATTCAAAATTTTCTAAGATATACACGAATTTACATAATTTCGCGTTTTGAAATTTGGCACCTTTTTTTTTGAGCGATAATAACGCCAAATGTGGTCTATGGACTTTTGTTACACTGAATTGCCACAGCTATTTTTAACCTTAAACTTCAAGTAAAATTTTACGGAGAATTAATTATATGACATTTTTTCCCTCAATGATGCGTAATAAATATTTATTAATACTATATGAAAGGCTATTTTTTTAAATTATAGATGATATTATTCAAATTTTTAACTATTTTTTTTTTAAATTTCTCTCGTATCTTTTCTTTTCTTAAAAAAATTAAGAGGAAGTTTTTGTAAGAGTAAATTTTTACCATCGGCGTTTTATCGTCTGCTACTGTACTTCGTTTAAATCGAATTGTCTAAAACTGAGAATTTTCGTTTGATATTTATTTGAATTTTATGACATTAACTGCATAATTTATTTCTAAACAAACTGTTGCTTTTGAAGTGGCTGAAAGAGCGGCTGATACTATTATCCATATTTTTAAAGCACAATATATTTTTATAGAAACATAATATTTAGAATAATAATTTTTTATAAAAGTCAAATTATGATATAAATATACAACCCTCTAGAGAATGAATTAATGGAAGTTCAATGGTTATGTAGAAATGATCTGCAGCTACTTAATGGCTGGATAAGTCAGCAGATTCTGTGGACAAGTAAGAATAATTATATAAACGACACCAACATTCTGGATTCAATAAACAACGAGGATACGATGTTTACTAAATGAATTTAAGAAGTTTTAAAATATAAAAAATCAACTCATTTTTTTCCTAAAATGTATTTTTGTGCGTAGCGTATTTTCATTATATCCTTAAAATTCTAATTTAGAATGTAATTGTCAAGAACTGAATCCTAATCATCAGTAATATAATAAGTAATTATTACGGTTATTAATAAATCCTTCTTATAAAGTAATTGCAAATATTTCAAAAAACTTTCTGTCTGAATGCAAACATTTTTCTATGCAAATATTTTTAATTTTATATTAATCAAGATTGCACACCATATTACTTATTTCCATTTCAATTCTTACCGTCAGTTCTAGTAGAATTTACAAATCAATTATATTTAATTAAGGATTGGATTGGATTATTTAATTATGGCAAAGCACACGAGGGCTATCTGCCTAAAGGGAGGGATGCCTTCATGGAGGACTTTCTAAGGGAAACTGGCTCGTATACACGTTACACATGGGGAAAACCACGAAACCGCCCATACGGCCAGCCCGTTCGCGGGATTCGAAACTCGAACTGAACTACCAGTGTTCAGCTCAGCTTTACCGCTCGGCCGTTGGTGGGCTATTTTATTAAGGAATGACCATCTAAGTTAAGAAACAGTGTACCGTAACAACATTTCAATTATTGGTTCCGTATCTTTCATGTTACTCCCGATTGGCTAGCTACATGATTTTTAATGAGTATTCGGATTTTACTAGTAACTTCACTTGGAAATCGCGCTTGAACTAGGTTAGTTGGTTATTTGAACATAGAAAGAACATGGGAGCTATTTGATTAAGATGCTTTCATAGAGAATCTTTGTAAAGAGAACCTAAAAATTTAAGAAAACCAACCATGCAGCCTGGGTTAGACTGAGCAGCAAACAATTAGTATTTAACAATCTTTTCTTTTTCAAATGCTAGGCAACTGATGAGGCTCCAATTAAATCTCCAATTTAATATTTTATTTGTAAATATTTAAAATATTGTTGTATTCTTTGACACAAAAAGCAGAATTTAAGTTTTGTTAACTCGTTAGTAAACTACCAAGCCGTAGTGCAAATGAATATTCAATTTCTTTGGCAATAATTGTATTCACTTAATATTCTTGGAATATGAGCTAAAGAAGGAACGTTCTCGGAAGATTAAAGAAGTGTTTAAATCCAGTGATATTAGGTTTGTCTTACAAGCTCAGGATCAAAACGGTTCTGCAATTGCCCGAGTAGTTGACTTGTAAATGGATGTGAATTAAGCAGATGACTTTTAATCTTACGTTATTCAGCCAGAAAACGTATTCCAAATGTTTTGTATTGCATGACAATGCATTTTTTCATTATTCAATAACCAGTCGGAGAATCGCTTGTGTTCGGAAAATAAGTATGTATATTCAATCGTCCTGCATGTTCTTCAAATTTGTCTTCTTGTGATTTTTTTTCTTTCTCAAAAACTAAAGTTGCCTCTCAAAGGAAAGTTTTTTGACATTGAAGAGACAAAATTAATATGACATCTATTTTTAGAGGCATGTCAAAAACAGATCTCTACAAACCTTCTCTTCCATTACCTGTTGTGCAGTCAGACAAAAAGTTACATCAGCGTAAATTCTATAATCTATTTTTATTACACTCTGATTACTTTATTAACATACAGTGAATATATACTAAATCTTTTACTTTAGCTTAAGTAATTCGGAATTTTTGACGGAATTGTTGTCGGAACTAGGACTTAGAAGATAAGTCAAATTAAATATTTCGATAACCCAGTAAATTCAAGTTCGAAATTTCAATATTTTATTTTCGAAAGGAAGGGGAAATGTTTTCAGTTTTGGTCCATTATACTAAGTCTATTTGCTTCGATTTTTTATTTTTCCATAAAAGCGAAAATTTTACGCTTGGTATACATATAACGCATAGCTTCAAATTAAAATTTAATAATATACAGAGTGGTTATAATTAAAGTTCCACATTGAAACGGTCATAAAAGGAAAACTACTGGATCAAATGTTATCAAACTTGGAAATCGTGTAAAGGAGGTCATGGGAATTTATTTTCCGCGAAAAAAAGGAAGTTCGAAACCTCACCACCAGGGGGGGAAATGGCGCTGTATGCAATATTGTTAAACGAAATACGGATCGGAATCTAACTTAACCTTTTGTTAAACGGGTTTAATATGTTGTATACCCTTAAGAAACTTTGAAGTAGGCAAATTACCATTTAAAGACGTTAAATTCGATAAATGTCGAGTGCGCCATCCCTGTAAGTGAGAAGTCCGTGAAAACCACGAATTAGCGATTAGAAAATGTGAGATCGCAAATCACTCTCACAAGTGCGTACAATCTGGAAATAGTTTTCTTACAGATCGCTAATTTGTAATTTTTTAAGCCTGAATTCGGCAATAAAACATGAAGATACTGATTCAAAACGCTTTTAATCGATTTGGGCCAAAGAAATCGCTCATGTTATCTATCTAGTTCCATTGCATTCTCCTACTGCATTCGATTGCATAACAGTCATTTCACACCGTTTACTGTTGAATGACAGCTAGTTTTATAACTGAACCATTTTTTTCTGAAGAGCAGTCAACAGCTGGACCACTGCGATTGCAGCTCACTTAGAGCCAATATTAAAATGTTTCGTGATACATGAACTGTAGTAACGTGGCATTTTAGATACTACGATTTTTATGCAGGGCTGGGCACCACCTCAAGAGTGTAGCATAGTTACTTAGGCAACATTTCACGAATGAACGTCTTATAGGCCAACACTTCCCCTCTTCCCACCAGACCTCAACCTCTGTGACTTTTGTCTATGAGGTTATCTCAAAAGCACTGTTTATGGTGATAATCTAAACAATTTGGCAGAAATGAAAAATGTGATACACTGATAACATTCCTCCTGATATGCTATGTGTAACGTGTATACGAGCCAGTTTCCCTTAAAAAGTCCTCCACGAAGGCATCCCTCCCTTAAGGCAGATAGCCCTTGAGTGCTTTGCCGTAATCTAATAAACCAAACCAAAACCAAACCTGATATGCTAAGAGCTGCTGTTGAGAATGCAGTAACATGATTTAACTTGCTTTCGGAAAATGCTGGACGCTACATTGAACATGCTTTGTAACACGTTTCGGAAAATATTAAACACATTTTAAACAGATGTTTTCGTGTCTTATTTCATTTAACAATATTGTATACAGCGCCACTTTTCCCCTGATGTTGAGTTTTTGAACTCTTTTTTTTTTTGTTTTTTTCCGCCGAAAATAAATTCCCATAACCTCCTTTACACGATTCCCAAGTTTGATAACATTTGGTCCGGTAGTTTTCCTTTTATGACCATTTCAAAGTGGAACTTTAATAATAACCACCATGTAAAATAAGCTTTAAAAACTTGACAGTTTGGTTCAAGTCCCAACTTTAAAAAATATATATATAAATATAAATTTTTATATTAATTCTCTTAAAAAGCATGTTTTAAGAAGCTAATTTCTCTTTCGCGTTATAGATTGTATAAAAAAACATGATCTTTAATATGATTTAGTTTGTTTCAGCCGGTATAAGAATCGGGTTACTCTGTGGTACAGAATAAACCCTGCTGGACTGTTTTATTTCTTTGTCATTTAGCAAAAATCTTTTAATTAAAATATTTATCCTTTGGACTTCGCTTTAAACTTTATTTATAGCTAAAATGACTAGAAAATGAAAAGCTGTCTTTAGCTGAAACGCAATTCATATAATTGATGTTTTAAAAAATTGACAAGAATGCAAAATGTATGGAAGTCTAGCAGTCGAAAAATCTTAATTTTCTTGTGTGAGCACTGAAAATAACTGTAGAAGGAAAGAAGAAAATTAGGGAGAAAAGTAAGCAAAAATTTGCAGGGAAATTTGGCTGTCAGACGTACCAAGATGTTCAAAAAGTTGGGCGCTTTCGAATATACTATCAGGATACTTCAAAGAACTTAGGTGTTCAAAGAGAAAACAGTTGGACGTGTGCACCAGCAAATACCATCAATTGAGCTTGTGTTAACAGAAAAGACAAAACGATATCATTGCAGATTAAAGTGAAGAGCGACTGGTTTTAAACTATATGGTTGTGTAAATTACGTTATAGAACATCATATCGTATCATAAATGGTGAATCCCATGATTTCCTCAGTCGAATTATTTGAAGATTCAGGAGTTTATCCAGTGATGTATGTGGATGTCACTTAAAGATGTTTTTTTCCCTTCCTGATGAAACAGCGGCCGAGCGGTAAAGTCGCTGAACACTGGTAGTTCGGTCCGAGTTTCGAATCCCGCGAACGGGCTGGCTGCATGGGCGTTTTCGTGGTTTTCCCCATGTGTAACGTGTATGCGAGCCAGTTTCCCTTAGAAAGTCCTCCAGGAAGGCATCCCTCCCCTTAGGCAGATAGCCGTAGTGTGCTTTGTCATAATAAAATAAACCAAAACCTTTTGATGAAACCAGTCTTTCCTTTCATCTCATAGCTTCAAAATGTTTAGCCTCTAAAGACTGATAAAGGCTCTGACGAAATACTTCGTGAAGAACTTTCTAAGGGAAACCAGCTGTCATACGCGCTACACATGAGAAAATCCACGAAAACGCCCATGCAACCAGCCCGTTTACCGGAGTTCGAACCCCGGAGTGAACTACCAGTGTTCAGAAACTTTACCGCTCAGCCGTTTGTGGGCCTTTATGAAATGGAAGGTGATAATTTTATTTAAAATGATTGTCAGAAATACCAAAATGTTTCGAAAAGTTGGATACTTTTCAATATACTTTCAGAATGCTTAAAGAAACAGAGAAGAAAAATAAATTTTTTCGTAAAATTTAGTATTCGTATTTTTTTAAATTTAAAACTTTTCAATCTTATGATATTTGATTCTTGCGATTTCAAAAATAAAATATTTGATTAAAATATGAATAACATTTTAAGAAATTAAAATGTAGGATAAAATTGTGTAAAGCAATGGGCACAATGATAAAACTGTTTAAAGCAGTGTATGCAAGTCATCCTAAGTTAAAATACCGGGTATACATCTCTCTTATTTATATATATTTTTTCTGAACGGAACATTGAAAGGCGTGTAAAACTGTGCTTTACTGTATTTTCTCTTTTAATATAGTATGCAGTTTTCAAACGCATCGTAGTCTGGGTTACAAAGTATTCTTCCGAAAAAAACGCAGTTCAAATAAATAAAATCAAATTCTGGAAAATTGATATTAATAAATATATTTAAAATGCACAGTTCGAAGGAATAAATAGAAAATTTTAAAACAATTATCTGAAGAGACAATGCAACACAAACAATTAAAATAAAAGTATAAAAATTTAAAAATGACCTAAAATAATAGCTATGACGAAAAATATATATATAAAGAAAACTATTTGAAAAAAAAAAAAAAAAATAAACGCTGCACCTTTATTTACGCAGTTCGAATAGGTAAATAGAAATTTTTAAAACAGTTATTCGAAAAAAAAAAAAAAAAAAAAAAAAAAAAAAAAAAAAACGTGCAACTTAAACAATTAAAATGAAATTCGAAAAAGAAAAAATTACTTAAAATAATAAGTTATAATTAAAAATATAATATAAAGAATATTATTTGGAAAAAAGGAACGATGGTGACTTTTTTTCCTAAGGAAACTAGGTTGCTATATATTAAGAAGTTCGCCAAGTGAAGTATTCTTGGCGCAAACTGACAAGAAAGTGCCAACATAAATTTGTGAATTTCTCCGTAAATTTCGCTCCAAATTTTACAAAATTTCATATTTAGGCGTAATTTGAGTCGTAGAATCGAAATATGTAAAAAAATTGGTATGTTATTTCAGAAAAAGTCCGATTTTGTGTCAAAATACCTATGTTAGAATAGTGCTATATATAAATCTAATATATATCCTAAGTCGCGCTTTTGAGACATGAAGAACGCAATTTGAATTTTGTCAATCGGCCCAGTAGATCGGGAGATATAGGACTGTCCCATTTTTTTTTTTTTTTTTTTGAGCAGTGTACATCCCGCTGGTCAGAGAGCAGGTAGTGACGTAATGCTCCGGAGTACCCAGGTGACCGCAGCTGCACTGGTCTGTGTCAGTCGTGCCGGGGCAGTTACCATAGTGGGCTTTTTTTTTTTTTGTGGGCTGTTGTCGCGTGTGCTTTCGTGAAGTGGGCTTTTGTCTGGAAACCATACAGGGTGTATCAGTACAGCGCTGATAAACTCTCAGGAGAGACGGAGTACACCTAGACGATGGGAAATCACATGGTCGGAAACACTTTCCTAGCGCGACAGTGACGACTTAAAAGTCCAGAATGAAAGGACACGAACGGGTGTGAGAAAACATGCTTATTAAACAAAGAAAACACAACATAAAGAGACAAAGAGCTCATCATCAGAGGTGTTCGGAATTACGACCGGGACCGTCATGCATCTTCCATTCGTGACGCAGATCTTCCATGCGGAGATGTAAGGAGATCACGGTCCGGGGTCGTTATTTCGAACACCTCTCTTTAATGACGATCGTTGTTTGTTTTTGTTCTTATTTGTAGATTTCTGGTATACTAAACATAATAAAACATCTTTTGTCTCACTGTATGTCCTTCCTTTTTTACGTTTTTTGTCGTCACTAACGCGCCAGGAAAGCGTTTCCGACCATCCATTGCTATGTGATTTATCATCATGTAGGTGTGCTCTATCTTTCCTGAGATTTTGTCACCGCTGTATTGATATTCCCTGCATACATTAGTCTTACAATTACTGTTTACACATTTTCATGTAGATTTTAATAAATTCAAAACATTTATTTGTAATCCTTGTCATTTTTCTGTATACTAAGTAGAAAATCATTTATTTTAAGTATTAAAATTAGAACGGAAGACTTATAAATATGTAGAGAACATGTAGAGAGCACCGATTAGAATGTAAACACCAACCAGAAGTCCGCCTAGGGTAGCGGCCATGATAAGTCGTGACGTCATACCGTGACATTCATGGACCTTATAAGAAATAGACTAACCCAAACGGGTTTTCTCCCTCGTCTGAGGTGTTGCCGGCTGTCACCTTGATCACATCCGGAGGAGTAGGGACGACTTGCCGAAATTTAACATTGGTTGCCAATTGCAGCGTGTATTATTGTCAAGAAAAAGCTGGTTGTAGCGCCTCATTTCACAAATTAGATTTTGTACATATTTTTATTTTTGAAATTGAAATTGATTTTTAAAAATTTAGCATATTTATCAAGCATAATTAACGTTCCAAATAATTATAAAGCTATTGCATGCTTTCAGGACTGGATATTTTTTTAGCTTTTCCTATGCTGTAAGGAAATTTGTAACTACTTCTTTTAGAAAATAATATTTTAAATCTGAACTTATAGAAAATTTCAAACAAGCAATTTTCTCTTGTAATTTTTATGCTTTTTATTGGTGTAAATAAGTAAAAAATACTAAAATATTTTAAAACGAATTTTCGAAAGTTTTGTTTAAATTTCTAAATTGTGCTGCTTTTTTAAAATTATAGATGAGTATTATAGCATAATTTCTATAAAGGAATTTTATTTCAATTATATTTCATAATACATCATAGTGATAAACACTTTTGACTCCTTAATAACTTTTATACATTTAATTCTAATATTAAAATTGTATTTAACCTTAATAATTAATTTTGCTTGTATTTTATAGTGATTATTTTTTAATTTATTTTTAGTTCTGCATAAGATTTTTTTTATTTACTGTTAATATTTAATTTATTAGCCCAAAGTAGCGGTAGCCTAGAAAGGCTGTTAGTTTCGAAGCGGCATTTTGCGCTGTTTTGCTATAAATGTCCGTGTCTCCTTGCAAATTGTTGTTACCAAATATTATCGCCCTGCATTATATGTAAAGAAATTAAATAATGAAGAATCTGCATGAATACATGTATGTTTTTCGCACTGTGACAAAAACGACAGTATCTAGAGCCATCAAATTTTGAATAATGTAATCCTCCACCCGAACATGGGCATCTGGACGGCCGAATTTCGAATTTTTTTAATCTATTTCGTATTTTGTAAAACTTTAACGAATTTTCCATTAACAAACTCAACGAGTTCAAACAGTTTTATCTCCAGTGCCGAAATTCTAAAGATATGCTGTTTCCAAATGTATGTTGTTTACGGGCGAAGAATATGATATTCAATAAATATAGGTAACACACAAAACTTTAATAAAAGGTTCCTTTGGGGCGTAATATAAAATCTGAGTGCTTCTAGATTTTATCTTTTTTCTTTCCCTTTATTACGCTCCGAAATTTATAGTTTTATGCTCCGAAATTTATAAATGATTAAAATAACTAATCCACTTTAATGTTAATAATTTAATGATCATATAATCAAATAAATATGATCGTTTCGTAATGTTATTATAGTTTGGAAAAAATCACTGCTTGAAAATGTTCATTAAATTAAAAAAAAAAAAAAATTATCAGATATTGTATAATTTTACCTTATTTATTTCAAAGCATCACGTACTATCAATCTTATTTAATTTTACTTTATTTTTACGCAAAATTAAGTTCATAAATTTTGTGCTTAGAGTTTTTACCGTTCTACCACAGTAAAGATGTTTGTACAAGAATTACGCGTGAAAAAAATGCGCGAAATGCAGTAAAAAGTGCTTTAATAAGATATATGAAATACTATTTGGAAAATCGGTGGCTTTCATAATCTCATCACTATGCGACGTATCCCATTTAATAATTAAAAAGAGTTATGTGATACAAACGCCATAGGTTTCAGTGTTAAAGTAAACCAGATCATCCCTACTCTTTCTTGCCGACATGTCGGTGACGCACGCCCCGCCCACTGGGTTAGTCTATCTCTTATAAGGTGCATGCGTGATAAGTCGTGACGTCATACCGTGACATTTCACGGTTTCATTTTCACTGCACTGGGCACAGGCGGGAGGGAAGGCTTTACTCCATTTATTCTAACCTCCTTGATCACAGCCATCGAAAGATGTTTCAGGATATTAAAGGCACACATTTAACACCGTTTTCTTTTTGGAAGTTTACAGCACCATTGTGGCAGCTCATTTGCATGCGGCAGTTCCAGATATTGCAGTATTTTCAGCACATCATTTTCATCCAATAATTGAGGATAGTTTTTAGTAAAGCGGCAAAATTCCTTCGCTGTTATTGCTTTAAAACGAATATGAATTAAACAAGGTGCCAAAAATTCTCTGAGATACAGGTTGTGGTCGGTTCCAATGTTCCTTTTAGCCCAGCACATTAACCATTCTAAAAGTGTGATTTCCGAGACCTCCAATATTTCCATTTGGAGAAGCCTCAAAATTGAGTCAGGCTTAGCTGACATAAATGCATCATTCGTCAAACATCGTAACGTGTTTCGCTGTATATAAGTCAAGCATTTCCGCACAATTTTCGCCATAAGCAAACGGCTCGCATTCTCCAATCGGCTCCAAACGTTCTGCGGTTGGATGTCGAGGGATGATATGTAATCTTCACATTCCATTTTTAGACTGTCCATTTCAAAGTGGTGGGAAGCTACATAAGTGGCGAAAGCTTCATAGTCACCTTTGAAGGTCACACGGTCAGTGTACAAGTACCTGTGGAAGGAATAAAAAACAAATAAAGAAATGGAAAACATCGAATTTATTTACAAATATTTCATATTAGCAGCTTCGCTGCCAACCTTCGTCTGGCTTTTAAATGTACCGGAAAAGTGGCTGAAGGGAACACCAAACGTTAAATTTAAAAACTGCGTAGAATTTTACTCTGCAGAACAACTTCATAAAAAAAGTTATTACGTATAACAAAATTACAATGAAATAAGCAATATCCCTTAATACAAATATTAATTATCCTAACAAATAAATTAACCAACTTCCCTTCGCAAAATCTTAAGAACTCAAATGGTATAAAAGAGGTTAAGAACTTTGTTTCCTAAAAAAATCACTCAAAACTTTTCAATATCTTAAAAACAGTGAAATGAGCAATAAATAACATAAAAGAACACAAAAAACAAAAAATTCTGAAAAGCAAAGCATAATTAATGATATTTTATCTTATATTTTTCAAGAGAAAAAAAATTACAATGAAATAAGCTATATCCCTTAATACAAATATTAATTATCCTAATAAAAAAATTAACTAACTTTCCGTTGAAGAAAAAAAATCATGCAAAACTTTTCAATATCTTACAGACAGTGAAATAAGCAAAACATAACGTGAAAGCAACTCAAAAAACATAAAATTCCGCGCAGAATTTTACTTTACAGAACAACATTATAAAAAAATGAATAAAAATGTATTATATATATATATATAAATGACAATGAAATATGCCAATCTCTTAAAAACAGTGACGTAAGAAATACGATGAAAAATTGTTGCCAAACCCATATTTCTAAAAGAATGAAACTATTCAAAATGATGCGACTTCATCAAAAAACTATCAACAACAATAAGACAGGAAAATTGTTGCCAAAATCACATTTTTAAAGATGTGAGATGTGAGAAGTGTACTCGGAAGCTTCATTTAAAAAATTCTTTAAAAATACAAAATATTATCCTTTTTCCAAATTTTTTTTGTAAAAGCAGTCGCAAGGATGATAGTTTAACTTGCCCAAAAATCAAAGAAAAATAAACTCTACATTTTTAAAAATAAACTTTTTTAGAAAAAATCCCGTTGAAAAGGTGTTAAGCTCACTTTGTTAAATAATTTTGTATTCAATCGATTTATTGAAACACGAAATTTATTCTAAGTTCGTAAAATAGCTAAGTGCCTACGTTTCATGACGATGTGAAAATGGAGCGTATAGAGTAAAATCTCGCTTTCCTATAGCCCATTATGTCTCAAAATGACGCGATTTCGTCACAAAACATAAAATTAAAAAAATTCGAATTCGAATTTCGAAAAAATGGCTTCGAGGTGCACTGGCTCTTGTCTAGATGTACCTATTGTGATGCTTCTTTGGCGAAATGAAGCAACTCCAATGATGGAACACAGCAATAACTTTTATTTAACACTAAAAAAATGGCGACATACAAACAAGAAGAGAAAACATATTCTATCATTTAAAAATAAATTACATTCTTCGTGCGAGAGTCGCACGAGGCACTCGAGTCTGGTTTCAAATATTGCCATTCACAAATACCTTAATGTTCATCTATTTAAATTATTTAATCTACAAGATTTTAATATTATTTAAAGCTGTTACAACTTCTCTCTCAACGGAGAGACTTTTACCGAAGGGAAAAGTTCTGTAAATTTCGAAAGTTTATAAGCTCGGCTTGCTCAAATGCTTAAAGAGAAAAGATAACTTCTCTCATAAGTTTCCAAATTTCACGCCAAAATTTTTAAGTTTTAAACAAATATTTTTATACCACATTTAAGTAGAAAAAGATGCAAAATGATCAAATTAGTCTTCCTTTTTTCCCTTGACGGCGCCTAGATCTCTTCCATGGTGGACCAGTTCCTCGGCTATAATTCACAGCAAAGCGTTTCCTCAGTTCATCTGTGCCTTTTGGATAATATTCATTTGTCATTTGCTTTCGACAATTGTTTTCTTCGTCTATTAGTAGCGGCTTTGATATTAAATCAAAAGCCGAAAGATGATTATAACGCTGCATTGCAAAATTATTCTCAATATTAATTTCTGTATCATTTTTTTTAATTTTCGTGAACATCTTCCTAGTTTAATTCTGGTGATTTAACTTCTTCTTCAAATACATCTCTCGATGCTTTATTTTCTTCCTTCATCGGTTCCAAGATCTGCTCTTCAGCCATTTTTCTTTTCCTTTGAGCTCTAGTAGAAATGGCATTAAAATGGTATCACTAAGTTTACGTTCAAGTGATAAACTAATAAAATAAGGCAGTTCAGTGTTAACAGGAAGTAATAACCTGATATCACTAATATTATGTTCAGTGATGAACTAATAAAATAAGACAATTCAATATCAACAGGAAGTTACGTTCAGTGATGAACTAATAAAATAAGGCAATTCAATATCAACAGGAAGTTATAATCTGGTATCGCTAATATTGCGTTCAGTGATGAACTAATAACATAAAGCAATTCAAAATTAACAGGAAGTAATAATCTGGTATCACTAATATTGCGTTCAATGATGAACTAGTAAAATAAAGCAATTCAATATTAACAGGAGGTATCACTAATATTATGTTCTGGTATCGATGTATCTGGTATCACTAATATTATGTTCAATGATGAACTAATAAAATAAAAATACGCACGATTATTCGATCTCGTCGGTGCCTCCAAAATAATTAAGACTGTGATGCTTCTTTGGCGAAATGAAGCAACTCCAATGATGGAACACAGCAATAACTTTTATTTAACACTAAAAAAATGGCGACATACAAACAAGAAGAGAAAACATATTCTATCATTTAAAAATAAATTACATTCTTCGTGCGAGAGTCGCACGAGGCACTCGAGTCTGGTTTCAAATATTGCCATTCACAAATACCTTAATGTTCATCTATTTAAATTATTTAATCTACAAGATTTTAATATTATTTAAAGCTGTTACACTATGTACCAAATTTCGTAGCCGTTAGCTTACGCGCAGCGCGAACGAAAGACACACACACACAGACAGACTCTTTATTTAATTATATGTAGACAATATGACTTTTAATACAGCATTCAAATATGAGATTTTAATGAGCACGTGATTTATTTGTACACACAATGTATTCCCTAGGAAAGCCTCAAAGTAACATGAAGTCTTGTGTCGCGTACGTTGAGTTCTTGCTCAGTTTTGTTTAACTGTAATAAGTGTAGAATTTTAAGAAAAATGTTAACAAATGTTAATTTTAACAATTTTTTATCCAAATTATGTTACTTAAAATTACTTGCTTTCATTATAAAAAGGAAAAGCGTCTACTATTTCGAGGGCTGTATAAAATCAATTATTTTAAACAAAAGATTTTGATTAAAAAGGAATTTGAAAGCTACGTTTTTTGTCATCTATTCATGCTTTTCTGATACAAAAGAAATAAAATACATAATTTGAGATAAAAGAAAGTTATGTTATCTTTATATATTATATATATATAATTTATTTACTGATGGAGTTTTAGTATGTTATCTCCTTTGAAAAAGGCTGTTAGAATTCTATTGAAATGAAGTCACTTATAAGCATATTTAAAAACTGAATCTTGAAACATTTTTTTTTTTTAAATCTGATGTGTACACCACATGACTTCCTTGTACAGAATATTAAATTATACGCATTTTTTCTTGCACTTCATTTAAACTTATTAGATTGAATTAAACCTACTTCGCCGACACCGCATAAACCACAATAGAATAAATGCATTCTTTAAAATTCACTGTAGTATGTGTTTACCACAGCGACATTCTGGTGCTAGATTCACTTAACAGTATTATATTTCGTTCATATTATAACTCATAATGCACAAAATTTATATCATTTAAAGAATAGAATTATCTAATCGTTGCCACATGTTCTATTCAAATACTGTAATAAAGCTAGAAGGATGTATAAAAGAAATTAAGCAAACAAAACAAGAAACAAACAGTTTTTCACAGACGATTGAGTATTTTTCATTCAATTAATTCAGTTCTCACTTCGCGACAAGGCAAAAATACATAAAAACTCAAAATATCTGTATTAAAAATTACGAAGTAAATCTTAAAAGCTTATTTCCGCGAAAAAATTCCAGAAAGGATTAAGCATGATTTAAATAATAAATGAAGGCGTTATCTTTGTTGTTGCGAAGCTAAGTTTCTCTAGATTGGCAACAAATCCACTAGTTTGCTGTTTCAAATGTAAACAATCAATGGCCGCCATGAAAATAAAGGCTTAGCGGCACTTAAATAACTTTAAAATTGTTGATAATTCAAAACGTATTGCACACAGATTTACTAAAGGTATAAAAACCTTAACCGGAAGATAAGAACAACATAATTCAACCATTTTTAAAGCAAAAAATGTACAATTTACAAACATATAACAGTAAAAAAACTGAGATCATTGAGCCGACTAACAGAGTGGATATATATATAAATATATTTATATACGTTTGGTGCGGCCGATGGCAACCAAAATACGAGGTGCACATCTACATGTTATAGCAGTCCTATATACAAAATTTCAACGTTCTGAGGCTACTCGTTTTTGAGTTATGCGAGATACGTACGTACGCATGTACGTACATACATTCGTACAGACGCCACGAAAAATTCTCTTCAGAGTTGATTTTAAAGCAGTTTTATAATTTTTTTGGAGGAAAAGAGTCTTTTATTCTGTCCTTACGTACAGATATCACGCAAAAACATCGTTAAATTGCATTCGATAGCGGTCAAAATGGATATTTTCGTTGAAATAAGCTGCCTGAAACATTTCGCGATTACAATACTTCCTTTTTACTTCGTACAAGGAAGTAAAAAGGAAACATCAAGAATGAATCTTGAATAAATTGAAAATGAAACTTTTAAAAATTAAAATTGAAAATGTAACCAATAAACAAGTAATAATCGTCACTGATTGGCAATTACTTTACTTTTCAAGGAGAACAAACCAACTTCCGATCAATTAACAATAATTAATAAATGCGAAGGTTTTTCGCCTTTTTCTTATGAATTATTATGTCAAAACAGGTTGTTAGTAAGTAGAGATGAATTGAAATAAAAGCGCTATATAGAATTCAGTAAGAAAGTGGCTGTTTCGTCAAGTTTAAAATTCAAAATCGTGATATATTATTGTAAGAATCAATTGTGTTTTCTTACTCGAAAAAAATGCCTCCCGACACCTTCACCTTTAACCATATTAACGCAGTGTAAAGTATGTAAATATAATGAACATAATACAAACAATAAACAAACATAATAAAAACAATAAGACGAGTAAGAAAATGTGAATAAAATTATATTCACATAAGATAAAAAGATAAAATGTATGAAAAGGAAATGGACATGATATACATAAAGGGCTATATACATATGTATGATGAACTTTTAAAAACTTGCGTTACAAAATTTATATGCAAAGTTCTATTTAGCAATATTTAAATATGGTCCCCACAAATTGTAATTAATTATACCTTGGATAATTTTGATTGGTTAAATATGAACCTCTGCGTAACCAGCAAAATGATGTTTCTTTTATTTTCACTAAAAGATATCGTGGCCGACGTCGCTGAATTTCTGACTTTAATAGTCCAATGGGTGAATGATTATGCTTATGTGGCCAAGAGATATTGGCCTTAAAGCTGATTCAGCTAATGCCTCATAGGCACCTTACGTGAATAATAGTTGAAGTTCCCTTAAGGGGAATAGGAAGGAAAAGACCATTGTTTCGTGAGCCAGGCAACTACGGAGTAGTTAAAAACATCTGAGAGCAGGCTTTCCGAAAAACCCAAAGATTAACTCAGACCAAGTAGCGAAATTGTTATATCTTAGACAATGCGCTGGAAATGGCTTGATGCTTTAAAATCCTCTGGGTAAATCTCATAGCTCAAAGTGACGAAGGATTCCCTTGAGACACAATATGCCTTAAGTGAAAAACATTGCACTTCTGCAGGTAGTCAATTACATAATCAATTTTTAACCTTTTGAAGACGGGATGGGTTGTCCACTTTAGTGGCCATGTCTTTTTCCCCCATTTTCCAGGCTGAAAAGTGGGGTGAAATGTCAAATTTAACTTCCCTATGCTTTTAACCACTTATCTCTTTCAAAGGTCTTCCTTTTGCGACATAGATGCACCCCTCTGATAATCCACTAAACTACACACAAGAATCTTTGTTGCAAATAGGAGGTGATTTCTTAAAGGGAGGAAAGCATTCGGTTCAAGATTCCCCGTCCTTTGGTAGCTTTTACTGCTACCAAAGCCCGACCTCAAAAGGTTAAACCCTTGTGCAAGAACTTACTTCTAGTATAAAATTCATCCAAGTAATTGTTCTAAAGATCTTGTCTTACACAAAGCGGAGCTTTTTCATAATCACTCTGTGATGGCAGCTTAGGCCGGAGATGTATAGTAGATAATAGGCCTCATAAAAGCGATATAATTCTTGTAAACGCTAAGGCCAGAATTCTTTCCGAGTAACGCAGTTGAACAGCATTAGCACTAGTTTCAGATGCAGCATACTTTATGGGCGTGTTCGAAGTTACAGGTAACAGATCTGTGATTTAAGATAACTGACATTGGCACTTGTACTCCGATATAAAGGCTGAATATTTATGATCCCAGATCTTTTGCGCAGAACTAAAAGAAGCTTGGGTTTTAATTTGATGTACACCATTCTTCAATATCCAACACAATGTCCTACAATCCGCTGATAAAGTGTTTAGGTTGAATTGATTTCATTGCTACAGAGGTGTCATCCGTCTAGGAAGCCAGTATTGAATTGTAATTTAGCTTTTCACGCGGGAAGTCTGCGACATAAAAGACGAGACATGATACCAAGCAACGTGTGCTACAATTTGCTTACAGGTCGAAACAATATTTTTGGGCAAGATATGAGTTCAGCAGCATGATTATTTCGAGTAAAAAATTCAATTTGATCAGCTTGCGTAAGCTCCTAGCCGCCATCGGAAGTTTTCGCTACGTCCAGCATGTAAGGAACGCAGTCGAAGTACCGAACCAGTACATGAATATTCGATCAGATGAGAGATGGGAAGTCCTTTTCGGAACCCATATGTTGCATATAAGGGTGAAGGCATACCAAAATTTTTCTTACGAAGATTTTGCTAATTGACGAAACAAATTTTACCATTGTCCTTCAGTGGTTTTGTCAGCAGTAATCTTCCACTACGTTGGAAAACAGCACTGCGTGATGAATGCGTTGAAGATTCTGGACAGATAGCTCCTCTCCATAAAGTTAGACATCCAATCCATCTCCTGCACTTTCCTACATTTTTATGTCTTGATGTTGATAATCTCAGGGTTAGTAAAACTTGATGCGTTCAGCCAAGTATCGACTTCCATTAACCAAAGAGGGAGTTCATAAGGGCAATATTTGGGGTAAATTGCCTTTCAAGTTGCTCAACAGAAACACGACTTTTTTCTCACATCTGAGTATGCAATAGTATCGCCCAATTTTACCGGTCGCACCCACTTATGTTTCCTTTCCATAGACCTAATAAACTGTCAGAAAACATCGGTGTTGAGTTCCAAATCAGTGATGTTTTTCTTCCCAACGCTGTTTTCTAAAAGCAAGAATTTTGGATTTGATTTCTTTTGAGATTTTGTTTGGTTGAAACGGGGTCCAATGACATTTGTTACCTTCTTCTCACTCTACTCCGATCTTTGGTTAGATTTTTTATTTCTCTGAGAAGCCTAAAGGTGCAGCCAATTGCGTTGACAACTTTGGTAGCCTTATAAGGTAATTCTCCCGCCTTCTTAGCATGCCTTCGTGATGTAGTGGTCAGCATGCTCGATGCGTATTTGAGAGGGCCATGGTTCGCGTCCAGGAGAGGACATTGCTTATTTTTCACATCTATCAACATAAAAAATAACCTAATGTTTCTACAGCCTTTTGATAAGCATTATTGTGACTATCGGTAAAAAGTTCTAGTGTGTCTTCAATTCCATCAGGGCTTTTCAGGTCGCAGAGCTTCGGCGGATTACTCCAAAGTAGTATAACATGGAAAAGGCTACATTCAGTGTGTGCTTTGGTAACTGGAATGACATCGTTGGATACTCCGAAGGAAGCCACAAGTGGAACGTGGTCACACTAAGTTCATTATACACTCCCAGCACCCTGTTAATACCGGTATTAGTCAGAATAATATCCAGACTATCTGGGCTTGTATGCCGCGTAGAAGTACCTCGGTACTTTTAAGACATAAAGAGTAACAGGCTGCTTTTCGATAAGTTCATGAAACACTTTGCCGTTGATAATAGAGCGGTAACAGCTTCGGACACTGTGCTTCGAGTTAAAATATTAATTACTGAGAAGGAGTTGGGAATGATGACCGAGAGTTGTAGTCTCAGTTAGTCTGTGTTGAGGGTGACTGTAGATTGCAGTGAATATCTCCGTAATTTGGCAGACGTACTGAAACTGAATCTGTCTGACTCTATTATACGGGAAGGAAATTTAATGTGTACAAATGGAGGTGATCTTCCACCTCTGTCGTTTAACAGATCACAGAGATAAGACTTTTAATTTTTAGACTGTCAAGGGTAAAGCATGCGTTTCTGCATCAGTGGTTTAGTAGATGGGATTGGGATCGCGTGAACACTGCTAGTTTGAATATGGTTCTTATTAAGTTGTGACAAAGCATATAGGAAAGGATGCCTTCGCTTAAAGGGCTTCTTTTATAAAAAAGGATACTCTTGCTCCAGTGAGGAAGGATGCCTTTAAGAAAACTGGCTCGTTTCACTTGGAAAAATCATGAAAAGGCTTTATGCAGCAGGCCCGTTCATCAAGCTCTGAACCCAGACTAAACTATCAGTGTTCAGCAATCATGTCGACTCGGCCTTTGTTGGGCTGGACCCGCGTTCTAATCGTGTTTGCTCGGCATGTGTTGTCATAGTTTGCCCCACGTGTAACGTAAATAAAGCCATTTTCATCAAAAGTCTAAAATGTCCTCCACGAAGACATCCCACCCATTCGGCGCACAGACCTCACCTTCATTATTATGATCGAATAGACCAAAACTGTCTGGCTGCGCTATTGTTTAGTTATTAAAATAAATAATTAAAAAAGAGAAAAAAATCGGAAAGGTTTCAGCTTTTAAATTACGTCCAAAGGGGCGTTTTTTTAACGTTTTGTGTGTTACCACAAAAAATAATAAAAATAAATAAAAAATTTTCTGTTCTAGTTAACGACCCTAATTCCAATCCATCTTTGCCTCCAGCCTTTAAAGAAATTATGCTTTAGTTCTGGTTTCATCAACAGATGGCGCCAGTAGCTTAGCTCCTGTCCAGGCTTTCTTATCTTATCTAATCATTATATTGCTGCGTGCGTACGGGTTCGTTATGAAATGAATGCACAAGTCCGATGAAAAATGAACAAAAATTTATTATTATCACAACAAAAATGCTTAAATTTTCTCCAATTATCATGCAGTATTACAATATCTCACAGTAGTTATCTTTTAACTACTCAAATGTCCAATAGAACGTAATTCAAAACAGCTAAAGAACGCTAATCCGCGAATTCGCTACAATCAACAAGAGCAGTTTTCTAAACAACAACAAACTAAGCAACGACTACGAACTGAGATGTTTTCCTCCTTTTATAAGATTTTAAAATCACGCGCTAGAATTTTCCAGTGCTTTCTCGAAATCAAAAAGAGATATTTATTTAATGCACGCGCTCTTGTATTTTCAATTTTCCGGCTTAGCTTTCTTTTAATATTCGTCACGCGCTGCACTGCGCGAGAAATAAAACCATTTAATTTATAATTGAACTAACATTAGCTTTTTAAATACCAAATTCGTAACAATATCTTATCTCGTTCATTTGCGCTTTTGCAGCTGAGGTTGATGGTTCGGTAAAACCATCGAAACTAGTCCTTTGAAAATTTGAAAATATAACTCTGATTTTTGTTGCTTGACTTCGAAATTAATATTTGTTTGGCGAGTTATTGTATCTTAATTACCATGATTTATTAAATATTATGTTCTTCGCACTTAAACAATAAAATTCAGTTCAAAAGCAATATGGCAGAATAATTTTAAAATGAGCATATCTTTAGAATTTCCGATACAGAGTCTCGCGCGCTGGAGATAAAAATGTTTTTTTCGTACAGTGTTGCCATTGCTCGCTTTGAAATCGTTTAGTGTTTTTAATTAAAAATTCGTTGAAGTGTTAAAAAATATGAAATCGATAATAAAACAAATTTCAAATTAGGTCTTCCACATGCCCATATTCTATGGAAGATTACGTAATTCAAATTTTGATAGATCTAAGTACCGTTGTTTTATCACAGTGAGAGAAACACGCATGCATTGATGCAGATTCCTTTTTTAATTTCTTTAAATATAAGACAGGGCGATAATATATGGTGGCAACGATTTGAAAAGAGATACAGCCTTTTAAAGTTTTGGACGCAAAATGCCAAAACGAAATTAATAGTCCTTCAGTGCAAATTGCCCCTTTGGACTAATAAACGTCATTTAGCTTCTTTTCCCAGCCAATAATACAAAGGGCTGTCTATCACTTACGCAGTTTCGGATTTCTATTCCGTTTATTTCTTATTTATATGCCGCCTAGGTTAGGAGAGCCGACTACGGTACCAAA
The DNA here is from genome assembly GCF_044657685.1 of Stegodyphus dumicola. Classification (NCBI taxonomy): domain Eukaryota; kingdom Metazoa; phylum Arthropoda; class Arachnida; order Araneae; family Eresidae; genus Stegodyphus; species Stegodyphus dumicola. The sequence continues at coordinate 2,505,360 of NC_140768.1, forward strand.
TGGCCCGGGTTCGAATCCCTGGAAAACATGGAGATGCAAATTGACTGTGATCTCATGGGAGGTACCGGTGGCCGTCTGTTAGGCGCCTCCACAATAAAATGGCCGGCCTCCTGAGGAGTGGCCAATGCTGAAAAACGACAAGTACCCGCCATTCGATTTAAAAAAAAATTCTTATCTACATTACTAGAGGACAAGTTATAAAGTGTTTCTCCCACTTTCCTAGCGTCCTTCGTCGTGTAGTGGTTCTGCACGCTGGGCCGGTATTCCAGAGGTCCGTGGTGCGATTCCCGGCGAAGGCGGTTGCTAATTTTTCATCTCTCTGGCTTCCAAAAAATCCTAATGTTTCTACAGTGGCGCCCGAACTAAAAGGGTTGTGGATGATGATTCTCCACATCCAGGATTTGGCGACTAGGTTCCCTAAAACCTTAGTTCGCCCTTTAAAAAGGGGAGTATATAAGGTGTTTCTTCCACTTTCCCAGCATCCTTCGTGGTGTAGTGGCTCTGCACGCGGGGCCGGTATTCCAGAGGTCCGTGGTGCGATTCCCGGCGAAGGCGGTTGCTAATTTTTCATCTCTCTGGCTTCCAAAAAATCCTAATGTCTCTACAAAGTCATTTATCGCTTTCGCAGCATATACAACTGTCTCCTTAAGCTTTCACACGTGCTTTCATATTTATTTCATTACATTTATCTTAAGGTAACAATAAGAGTTCATTGACTTCATTCACTTTACCTCAAAATCGCCATAGTTAATTTTGCTCAAATTTGATTGTTATAACGATCCAACTTCAATACATTTTCCCTATATATTTGATACCTTTCTGCATATCAATTTTTGACACTTTAAGGGCTAATATCCCAGTAAATTGACATAATTTAATAATTCCAAAGGCGGCACGATTATTTCTATCCCTTTTGACATCTTTTTGTAAATTTTTGAGTTGATACTATAAAAATTTAATTTCCATAGGAATAACATTGTCAAACTCCTGACTTAGCTCATTTTACATAGTTTAAAGTCCCAAATACTATTTTTCTCTTACTTTTTTTTATTTCTCATCTTTTTGCATAAGACAACATTAACAAGTTTCATCACTGATGATTTATTAGCCTGATGGCTGTCATTGATCCTAACGTCGTGCCAATAGCCACCACTTCAATTACCTCTGAAGATACTTTTATTGCTCCTTCTATTGACTCTTCAACTCCAAGAGCACAAAGTTTTGCTGAACATAGCTCTTTAATTTATAAATTTTTGGGAGAAAGACGTGTCAAGCATAAGCTGAATAGAGACGACACCAAAATCCTTACCGACTTTATAGACTTTGCACTTCTTCGAACAAGAACTGCTAATTAATGCACAACAGGCACAACTGGATATATTGAAGGGACAATCGGATTCACTAAAAAAGGTTCTGTCCATTATCGAACCTATTTCCCATCTACCGACGCCTCAACCCACTACTGATAGATCTTTGTATTCTGAAGTCGTGCAGAGTACTGCTAACGAAGCTCCCTTCCACTTGGTTCAGCGTAAGAAAAAGCGACCCCAACAAACGCAGAAATTATCTGAGCACGTTCTTCTTGTTGCTCCTACGGATTCAACAACCTCTCCGTCAGCCCTCCAACATCAATTGGCTTCTAAGCTCAATCTAACCAAACTTGGCATCCCAATTCAGCAGATCCGCCCCACTCGTTCTCAAGAGCTCCTCATTCGTTGCCACACCAAAGAACATCTAACCAAGTTAAAAGACTCTCTACATTCAGAACAACAGCTACATAAGAGTATTAAAATTCGAGAGCCAAAACCACAAAGGGACTCCATCATTCTTTTTGGAGTGCCAGAAGAACTGAGTACACAGGATTTAATAGAAGCCTTTCAGGCACATTTGCCAACAGATAACGAAGGAGCCATTAACCCGCGTACTCCCTTGCACCGATCAGACGCAAAAAATAGCTGGGTTATTAGTCTTGATAAGGACTACTCATAGAAACTTGGCACCAGTGGCAGACTCTTCTTGGGCTTCAACTCTTGCCCTTTTAGAAAGTATTACAGAGTGTTTCGGTGCTTCAACTGTCAGGGGTTAGGACATACAAGCAGATTCTGCAAGAACTCCCCTGTCTGTGTAAACTGTGCAGGTTCTCACGAACAGAACGAGGACACGTGTACGGCACCTCCAAATTGTTCTAATTGCATTAACAACAACATTAAAAAAGGAACAGACTTTGATTGCCAGCACTCTGCGAATTCGAGATCATGTCCATCATACAAACAGGAGCTGCAACGCGCACTCCAACAAGCAGAATAATGAATTCAGATTTCCAATCGGCAGCTACTGAGCCTATTCTCCATATGAAGGATTTAAGCTTCTTGCAATGTAACCTCCAGAAATCTCGGGCTGCAACTGCTACTATGCTACATACACAATTTGAGCAAGGTATAGCTTTAGCCCTCTTACAGGAGCCTCATATCAATCGTGACAACACTCTTACAGGATCCATAGCACAAAATAAGATCTATTTATCGACTAATAGGAAAGCTGCCATAGTTTATAATGGCCTTATGTCACCAACTATTTGGAGGGCCACCACACATACCATTTCTATTGTCATCACATGTAAAGAGAGTAACCTGCTCGTGGTTTCGGCATACTTCCCTCCTAGTATAAACCTGGATCAGATACTACCTGAAACTCGACTATATTAGGACCTGCTCCTTCATCAATATCATACTAGGTGGAGATGCAAATGCCGCAAGCAGCCTTTGGGGTTCCCCAAATGAAAATTCACGTTCGGCCTACCTGCTTGATTTTATTGAGTCTAATCATCTTGCAATAATAAATGCCGCAGACTCTCCTCCCACTTTTCTCACCTCTAGAGCTAAAGGATGGCCGGATATAACACTTGCTACCCCTAAAATAGCGACCAAAATTACAGACTGGACAGTCGTCGATTGGATCACCCTCAGTGACCACAATGCAATTACTTTCAGCCTTAATACCAGCTTTGACATACAGCAGAAAAGGAGATTCAAAACAGCCTTCGGTGGCCTGGACAAGCTGAAACATTCTCTGACTCCTTCTGTTGATTCATTTATAGCAGCTTTTAATGAAACTAGCACTGCTGAACAACTTGATATTACGTACAATAGATTTATTGAGGTGGTTGTTACTGCCTGTCAGCACTCATTTAGGACTCGACAAGTAAAATCCGCAAAAGTGCCGCTTGGTGGAACAGCCAACTTGCCCGTGAAAGAACTCAACTACGCAAACTCCGACGACAGGCGCAAACTGAGCCTATTATCGAAGTCAAAATGCAACTTTTTACGAAATTTAAAAAAGCTCAAGCGCATTACAAGCAACACATAAATGTTGCAAAAGAAGAATCGTGGAGGAAGTACTGCTCTCATACCGTCGAGAAATATGGCACTACTTTTCATATGGCCATGGATAAAGTGTTTCATCCTTCACTTCTTCCCTCCTCTATTCTAAATACGGCTAGAGATCCTGCGGACACTATTCGCTTTGTAATGAGCTCGTTGTTCCAGACGGACGACGCTACGGAGGACACCACTGTTCATGCATCACTGAGAGCTAACTTCCACAGCTATTCTTTTTTCCATCCCACGTTGGAACCTCTTCCCAGTGAAGCGGAAGTCAAGCACATTGTCACAAAGTTAAACCCATCAAAGGCGCCAGGACCTGATGGAATTGATAATCGAATTATTCAGATGATACACTCATTTGCTCCCACCTTAACTCTGGCTTTTGCTAAAGCCTGCTGGCGAGCACGTCATTTCCCTACTGCCACCAAAAGGGCTGAAGTAGTTTTATTTCACAAAAAAGACAAAGATCCCTCTCAGCCCACCTCTTACAGACCCATCTGCCTTCTACCGGCCTATGGTAAATTATTAGAAAGACTTGTCTTGGGGAGATTAAACTTCTTTCTTCAACGGAACAACCTGCTGGTTGCCAATCAATATGGCTTTCGCACTGGTCTTTCGGCTGAACACGCCATTGAGGAATTACTTACCACCATCCGACAGAACCAACAGACTGGCTTACACACTTTGGTCACCAGCATAGATATACAGGGAGCCTTTGACTCTTTGTGGTGGCCGGACATCACCGATGTCCTGGCCACTATGGGATGTCCATCAGACCTGCAGGACCTCATTCGCAACTACTTGTGCAACCGATCCGTGCAGATTACAACTGATGCCTGTACTATAGTTCATGAACTGCAACGTGGGTGTCCCCAAGGTTCTTGCTTGGGACCTTTATTATGGACATTGGTAGCTGATTCAATTCTTAGAAAACTGGATAATTCCGAAGACTTCAAAATTATTGCATACGCCGATGACTTTATTCTCATCACCAGAGGCAAATCATGGAAATGATCACTCAGCAGTATCTTGATCATTTTGCTTCATGGGCAAGAGATCACAAGCTTACAATCTCTGTTCCGAAAACAACAGCCTTGGTGATAGGTGCTAATGGCCCTTTCAAGCGAAAACCATCTATCAAACTAATGGGCACCTCCATTAAAATTGTTCGACAAATGCGTTATCTGGGAATCATCCTAGATCATCGCTTATCTTGGATCCCGCATCTACGATATATACAGTCTCGCACTCTTCACCTAAGCAAAACGCTCAAAAGAACTGCTGCAGCTTCTTGGGGAGTTTCCTCCAAACTGCTTAAGCAATGGTATCTTACTGTCACACAGAGACTGGCACTGTACGGCTCTGGCATCTGGGCTACTAGACTCACAGCACATGAACGACGTCTGCTTAACACTATACAACGTCCTCATCTATTGAGCATCAGCAGAGGCTACCGAACAACCTCTACAAGAGCTCTGCAGATTTTGACGGGCCTTCCTGCCCTGGATCTGATAGCCGAAAGAGAAGCTACAATCTGTCGTGTCCTCCGGCTTCGCAAAGATCATTCACTCTGGGGCCATCAATACCTCTCCACTACCTATGAAGCCAGTGTACACGAACTACCATGTCATCCGGCACTTCATGACCTATATAAGCATATCAACTTAGAATACTTAGGACCTGGCGTCAACACAATGAATATATTCACAGATGGCTCCAGAATGGAGTCAGGCACTGGTTCAGGACTCTGCGTGATGACTGACAACACAGTTATAGCCAAATGGAAAAGGAGACTTAACATCAATAATACAGTCTATCAGGCTGAGTTGACTGCTATTCAAAAAGCAATTAACATTGCCAGCAAATTTCAAACACACGTCCAGATCCACAGTGATTCAATGTCTAGTCTTCAAGCACTAGGAGGTGGATTGAGCAGACATCCTATTGTCCAAAAAAATACAGAGACAGATACTCAATCTGACACCTACAACTCGGCCTATCTTATCATGGGTGCCAGCACACACCGGTATCGTGGGCAATGAAATTGCGGACACTCTAGCCAAAGATGCGGCTATGAACTCTACCCTGCTGGGATTCTACCTCCCATTGCCACGATCACAGCTTAAGCGCTCCACCTTCCTGAACTTGCTTACTAAATGGCAGGACTTATGGAACAACTCCACCACTGGCCGCAGAACTTATAACTTTCTGTCGAAACCAGATACCACAGGACTTGTCACATCATCTGCCTTAACTACGTTTCTTTCCGGACATGGTCCTTTTCCAGATTATCTTTTCCGCTTTGGCCTAAAAGACACGGACTTATGTAACTGTGGCCAAAGAGGATCTCCTGATTATTTTCTCTTTGACTGTGAATTAACTCGATCGCACCACTTCCATATACCTGCTGAAAGGCATAGGGGTCAGTGGGCTCAACACCTCCTGAAACATAATGGAAGTCATAATAGACTTATAAGGATTTTGCATATATGTAATGAACTCTATGGCTTCTAGATGCTTACAATGCACCTTACATCATAGAAGTTTTGTTTTCTTATATTTTATTTATTTATATTTATCTTTTTATTTTTTTTTTATATTTTTTATTATGGTATCATGTCATATGTATATATTTATTTTGTACAATCATGTTAAACTTTGTTTGTTTGTATAGCATAGCACATGTAAAAGATGTATGTTACCAAATTTTGTGACCCTGTAAATTTGTAAAATTGTATTTTGATTAATAAATGCTCGCTGGCCTGTCGGTCCTTCCTGCAGGTGATGGCGATCGCTAGTGGTAGAATAGTTTCACTGATCAGGCGTTACTCCGCTTGGCTTACCTTAGGACGGAGGCCTGATCAGTGGTGTACCTGTACCTGTCTTGAATTAATTAATTTTTAATTAATTCACTTAGTTAATTCAAATGTACCTCAAATGCGAGATGTTCAACAGTTGCCCCTGTATGGTCATGTATCCACACTTTTAATTATTAAATAAACTCCAGGGGAGGACGCGGGATATATGCCTGTTAACCTCTGTTAAACTTCAGGTGTCCCCGTCCTCCGTCACTTGTCACCTGTCTTCAATTATGCATTTTGATTACAGCAATTAATAAAGTTCCTTACTGCATAACACAGCGGAAAGCTTCTGGAGTGACATCCGTTATCGGTATGGGTACCGGGCCAACATACGGAGTATGGTAGAAGACTTTCTCAAAGAAAGGACTGCCTAAGGCCATGATGAGCTTGTGCCCTTTGAAAAGCTGCCCTTGCACTTCGAAGGCGACGTCTGCGAACAAGTCCGGGTTATTGAATAGAAACTTAACCCTCGAGAAGACACCCGAGTTGAAAGATCTCCAGTTGCAATCTGCAAAATAAAATTACTTCATGAATTGCCAAATTTCGCCTTTATGCAATTTCAAGCAAATAAAATTAAAAAGTAACAAAGCAGTGTATGATCTTAGCGGCCAACGAGTTGCACACCTTTTCCGGCATTGTTCAAAAACTAGACACGTTCGAAAAACCCCTGCATAAAACTGTGATGCATTTTCGCTAGCCCGGCACAAATGATAACTTACCAAACAGTGATTATTTTCCTATTAGTGTGGCACAAAATGTCACCAAATAATAAGTTCTCGAAATTATTTCTATTATACATGTATTGTTAAAGCATAATACATCCAAAAACAAAAAGTTCTTAAGATCTGTTTCTCATACTAAATTTGTGTGCTTTTTAAATGATGGGAAAATGTTTTCCTTCGGTTTGATTTCCTTGGAATGTTTCTAATAAATTTAGAGAAAACGGAACTTTAAACACTTCTTAAAAATAAACTTAGCACCTGTCCATACTACGACGTGCCTGAATTCATTGTTCTTTATTTTCCCTTTCAATTACAAAATGAGCCTATACATGATTGAATATCATGCATGAATACTACCATTGCTCGAAACATAACGTTTACTTCACTAATTCTGGCAATGGAACGACTTTCTTCACATAGAAGAGCAATTGAATAATACAGTATCAGGTTCAATGTTCCGTCTTACTTTCTTCGGGAACATGCAAGGACCTGACTCGGAACAGAGAGCTTACTAAAGCTATGTTCAATCACTGTGGGAAGTAGACAGGATACACAAGAAGGGTATACAAAACCCTTTATTTTTCTCTATTTACAATAACTTCCGTACTTCGGAATACACAGACCCACTACTTGTGGTCTAAACGTAAAAATATAAAAATAAAACTAAACTCTAATTTAACTTTAAAATAATAAACGTGGAAGATTGGCCTTATATTAACAGGAAGCCGTGTGTAGTACAGAGAACTGTGAACACTACAGTACGTTTAAAAATTATCAAGAGGATTAAAACCTGGCCTGGACGGCAACCAGCAACTGAGTAAAACTTTTAAGGTAAGCGGCCTGCTTCGACTCACTGCTTCCTCTCTCTCGCTTGGCAAAAAGCCACAACTTAAATACTTGGCGTTCGCCAGACAAACTTTGCATAAATACATTAACGCTTATAATTCTGGCCGGAAGTAGAAAATAAGAAGTGATAGTAAAGATTTAAAATAAAATAAACGTTAGTAAAACTTAAGATCCTTACAACAGGATGACCCAAAAGTCCGTTAACATTTGAAAATTCAATAATTCAGTATATAGTGTATGTAGAGAGGTAAAAACTGACACACGTGCTTGAAATATCATAAGATTTTACTGAAGCCCCCCCCCCAAAAAAAGTGCTTAAAATGTTCAACAGTTGGCGCCTCATGTGATAACAAAAGCTATAATGAGTATAACAATTAATTTTTAGCAAAGACTGTTATTTATAAGAAATGTTCAACATGTCGGCCGTCATTCATCAACATTACCTGTAGTCGAGGGATGATGTTGAGAACAGCACTGTACGGCATGTCTGTAGCGAAGCAGGTCGTTTCGACGCCGGGGCAGTTCGACGCCGTACGTTTCGACGGAGAGGCAGTTCGACGACATATTTGTTTTCGTATTTTTTTTTTTTTAAGAATAAATATGAAGTAATATAAATAAGTAATATGCCTGATTTTTATTTATTGAATTAGCGATTGTTTGCATGCATATTTGAAATAAATATATGTGTGTATATGTGTGAAAGTGTTCTAGATTTTTGTTTGTGTCCCAGATTAGTGAAAAGCCCCCTCGCCAACGTCAAGGCCCCGGGACATGAGGGAGGTTTTTTTTTTATTTGTTTATTTATTTCATAAAACAGCATCAAAAAGGCAAAATACACAAATGGTAAATAAACATATGGTTACAAAGTAGTTATATTATATTGCAGACAAATATAATTACAGATAAATAAGATTACACGTAAACAGTGGCGTAGCTAGGGGGGGAGCAAGGGAGGACATCTGTCCCCGGGCGCAGCATCCAAGGGACGCCAAATTGATGCTACGAAATTTCTTAATGAAATGTTTTCCATTCTTGGTACACAGAAAGGGGCGCAAATTCTTCAGTTGTCCCCTGGCGCTGGAAACTCTAGCTACGCCCCTGCACGTAAATAAGATTGAGATAAATACGATTACATCACAGAACTATTATTATACTAATCCATTGCAAAGTTATGCGCCACACCTTTCAGGTATTCCATTATTTCTCGATTTTCAAAATCTTCAACTATTACTTTAATTCTCATATCAGCTCGCAGATACCTATTCCGCTTGTCCTGCGGTTCATCTCCACGTACAAATTGTTCATAACATTGATCAATTGATTTTTGAACATGCCTGAGACCCTCTATGAATTCCCATAATGTGGGGTGTGAAACACCAAATGATGATGACACCAAATTTATTTGAATGATGATGCAAACTTATTCTAAAAATAAATAAAAATACGAAAAGTATGGCGTCAAACAAAAGCAAAAAAAGTATGGTGTCGAACTGACCCCGCGTCGAAACGACCTCGTGTCGAATTGACCACGCGTCGAAACGCTGTCGTCGAACCGTTGGCGTCGAAACGTTGGCGTCGAAACTGACCTGTACCGTGTCTGTAGATATAGTTGAGAAACAGCCCTCGGGTGCTTCCCTGATGACGTCAGACAGTAGCGGTAGACATGCAAATTTAGGTAACCCCATAACAAATAATCACACGGATTGAGATCCGGAGACCTGAGTGGCCAAGCATGACCGAAATGGCAGCTGAGCACGTGAACCTCGCCAAAAGATGCCTGCAAGAATCTTTCACACGTGTCGCAATATAGGGTGGAATGCCATCCTACATAATAGTCATGCCTTCCAACAGGTGTTTACCAGCCGAGATGTTGCGATCTTCGCATATCAGCGCACTTCGCACGTGTCACACTGACAATAGCAAAAGCATGTATTTCCTCGAAGAAAAAGGGTCCGATCACGATTGATGTGATAAATCCACATCACATTGTGAGCAACACCTGGAGGCGTGGACAGAAAAGTGACAAAGTCATGCAGGGACTGATTAGCTCATTTCATAGACGATTCTCATTCGGCGTCACTGACATTTGCCTGGCCAACGCCCTATGTTGCCCTTTTTTGCATTTTTTCACTTTCAATAAAAACCCATATCATTTCAATCAAGTGCGTCAATTTTTACCTCACTACCTACATTATTAAGCGAATTATTAGTCCAAAGGGATTTGAATCCCGAAGGACTATTAGTTTCGTTTTGGCATTTTGCGTCGGACTCATAAATGTCGGTTCACTTTTCAAACTGTTGCCACAAAATGTTAGAGTCCTGCATTATATTTGAAGAAATTAAATAATGAAAAATCTGCATAAATGTATGTATATTTCTCGTATTGTGATAAAACAACGGTACATAGAGTCGTCGAATTTTGAATAACGTAATCCTCCAACGAATATGAGCATGTGGAAGACCCAATTTGAAATTTGAAATTTGTTTTATGATCGATTTCCTATTTTTTAAAACTTTGACGAATTTTTGATTAACAAACTCAAGGATTTCAAAGCGAGCAATGGCAACGTTGTGCAGAAAAAACATTTTTATCTCCAGCGCGTGAGTCTCTGTATCGGAAATTCTAAAGATATGCTCGTTTTAAAACTATTTTGCGATATTGCTGTTGCACTGGATCTTATGGTTTAAGTGCGAGGAACATGATATTTAATAAAGAAAGGTAACACACAAAATGTTAAAAAACGCCCCTTTGGACGTAATTTAAAATCTGAAACATTTCAGATTTTTTTTTTTTGAATTATGAAATGTTAATGAACTTTTGGATCACCCTGTATATAATCGGCTAAGCGAATACATCTGGACATATACTATTATGTGATCTTCATCAACAAAGCAAAACTGAACTGTGATTACGATATAAACTATTTAACTGTTTCAGAAATTTTGCTAATTTTAAAATTTTTATAAAGATTTCCACTTCAGCCATCAAAACTGATAAATTTTAAACTTTCAGCAATAGTACTTTATTACTTTATATTCTAAGCACTATTCAACAAAGTTGCATGCAGAAAATATTAACAGTCAACTTCAAAATACATGACTTCCGCACAATAACATAATTTAATAATAATAATAATAATAATAATAAAAATCTGAAAGCTTTCAGATTTTACATTACGCCCAAAAGGGCGTTTTTTAATGTTTTGTGTGTTACCTTTATTCATTAAATATCAGGTTCTTCGCGCTTAAACCATAAAATTCAATTCAACAACAATATCGCAAAATAAATTTAAAATGAGCCTATCTTTAGAATTTCCAATACTCAATCTCGCGCGCTGGAGATAAAAATGTTTTTTTTTTGCTTCCCCCCCCCGTACAGTGTTGCCTTGGAAATTGCGTTGATTTTCTTAATCAAAAATTCGTTAAAGTGTTACAAAATATGAAATCTATTAATAAAACAAATTCCAAATTCGGGCTTCCAGATGCCCACATTCGGTGGAGGATTACATTATTCAAAATTGGATGATTCTAGGTACCGTTGTTTTATCACAATGCGAGAAACATGCATACATTTATGCAGACTCTTCACTACTTAATTTTTTCAAATACAGTACAGGGCGACAATATTTGATGGCAACAATTTAAAAAGTGAAACGAACATTTAAAGTTTTCGAGGCAAAATGCCGAAACAAAATTAATAGCCCTTCTGGGCTAACGCTCTTTTGGGCAAAAAAGTCTGAAATGGCCCAGATTTTAACGGTCGTCCAGAAGGGTTTGTTAAGGTTCTTCTACACTCTCGCTGAGCCTGCAGTCTACCAATCTGCTATGGCATTCGCTCCTTCTAACCCCCTTTATCTTTTTAGCTTTATTATTAAGCATTACTTTCTTCGCACTTACGCCATACCCTGGTCAACAGGAAAATTACAAAAATTTTAAAAGCAGCACATGTTTCGAATTCCCGCTGTAGCCGAAGTGTTGGCATACGTTTTCCTATTTGCTCAATCTTTTCGCAGTTTATAATATCAAGGTACAGTTTTCTTAGTAATATGTCTTGCAAAACCTTTTTCTTCGGGATCATTATATTATGAAAGTTTCTTGTGTTAAATTTAATAGTTATACTAGCAGCTTAGCTGCCAGCCTTCGCCTGGCTTTCAAATGTACCAGAAAAGTGGCTGAAGGGAACACCAAACGTTAAATTTAAAAACTGCGTAGAATTTTACTCTGTAGAACAACTTCATAAAAAAGTTCTTATGTATAACTAAATTACAATGAAGTAAGCAATATCCCTTAATACAAATATTAATTATCCTAATAAATAAATTAACCAACTTCCCTTTGCAAAATCTTAAGAACTCAAATGGTATAAAGGAGGATAAGAATTTTGTTTCCTAAAAAAATCACTCAAAACTTTTCAATATTTTAAAGACAGTGAAATGAGCAATAAATAACATAAAAGAATATAAAAAACAAAAAATTCTGAAAAGCAAAGCATAATTAATGATATTTTATCTTATATTTTCAAGAGAAAAAAAATTACAATGAAATAAGCTATATCCCTTAATACAAATATTAATTATCCTAATAAAAAAAATTAACCGACTTTCCGTTGAAGAAAACAAATCATGCAAAACTTTTCAATATCTTACAGACAGTGAAGTAAGCAAAAAATAACATGAAACTCAAAAAACAAAAAATTCCTCGTACAATTTTACTCTGCAGAAAAACTTTATAAAAACATTCAACAAAAATGTATTATATATATAAAAATTTGACAATGAAATATGCCAATCGCTTAAAAACAGTGACATAGGAAATACGATGAAAAATTGTTGCCAAATCCATATTTCTAAAAGAATGAAACTATTCAAAATGATGCGATTTCATCAAAAATCTATCAACAACAATAAGAAAGGAAAATTGTTGCCAAAATCACATTTTTAAAGATGTTAGAAGTGTACTCGGAAGCTTCATTTAAAATTTTTTTTAAAATACAAAATATTATCGTTTTGCCAAAATTCTTTTTGTAAAAGCAGTCGCAAGGATGAAAGTTTAACGTGTCCAAAAATCAAAGATAAATAAATTGTAAATTTTTAAAAATAAACTTTTTAGCAAAAATCCCGTTGAAAAGGAGTTAAGTTCCCTTTGTTAAATAAATTCGTATAGAATCGATTTATTGAAACACGAAATTTATTTTATGTTCGTAAAATAGCTAAGTGCCTACGTTTCATGACGATGTGAAAATGGAGTGTGTAGAGTAAAATCTCGCTTTCCTATAGCCCATTATGTCTCAAAATGACACGATTTCGTCACAAAACATATAAAATAAAAAAAAATCTAATTCGAATTTCGAAAAAATCGCTTCGAGTTGCACTGGCTCTTGTCTAGATGCACCTAGAGTGTCTCAAAAAAGTGATGGGACACTTGTGCTTTAGAAAAGGAAACTGCAATAAAATAAATTTAAAAAACATGTAAAATGTTTTGTGGGTGTGTTTCATACTTAAATTTAGTAACAATTATTACATAACATACATTTTCTCAAAATATTAAAATATTAATTTAATAAAAATACAATTGTTTAGAACGGAGCAGAAAATGGCTCACTTAAGTGATGGGACACTACGTACTATGCAACAAAAATCGTCTGAAGTAAGCAATAAAAATATTTTTTTGGGTTTTTATTTTTACTCAAAAGCAATTGGCAATAATTTATAAAATCGTCTGCAGTATTTCTCTCCAATTTGTTATGGAATTTTTGTGTTTTTTAGCTCTGTGCAGCCATGAATGCTAAACGAAAAGAAACTTTGCCTGGAATTTGAAAATTAGTTATTAATTTGCATATTGAACGTGGAAAATCTATTAGAGAAACTACTGAAACAGTTAACTTCAGTCATTCAACAGTTTTCAATATCATTAAACGATATAAAAAGAATCATATGATTCAGGATAAAAGAAGACCTGGCCGACCATCAAAGCTATCCAATGGAATAAAGCGAATTATCGTTCGAAATATTTAAAAAAAATCCAAGAATGAGTGCTCCTAAAGTTGCTGCTGATTTACAAGCATTATATGGAGTAATTGTTAATTCTGAGACTATTAGAAGAGTAATTCGATCTACTGGATATCACGGTAGAGCAGCCAGGAAAAAATTCTTCGTAAGTGAAAAGAATAGAAAACTCAGACTGGCTTTCGCAAAATCCAACATAAATAAGAATTCTGATTACTGGAATGAAGTTATATTTGCTGATGAGAGTAAATTTAATATATTTGGTTCTGACGGTAGAATCTTGGTGTGGAGAAAACCCAGGGAAGAATTTCGCAAACAGAACTTGGTGCCAACAGTAAAACATGGTGGAGGAGGAGTTATGGTATGGGGGTGTATGTCGTCCGCTGGAGTTGGTAATCTTGTTTTTATTGACAGTATAATGGATCAGTACAAGTATATTGACATTTTAAATCAAAATTTGAAATCTTCAGCACGAAAATTGAACCTTCATAACGATTTTAAATTCTACCAGGACAATGACCCCAAGCACAGTGCTTTGAACGTTAAACTCTGGATGCTGTATAACTGTCCTGAAATAATAAAAACACCCCCAAAATCTCCACAGTTAAATCCCATAGAGAATATTTGGCAAGAATTGGAATCAAGAATTCGCAAACACACCATTTCTTCAAAACAACAATTAAAATCGGTGCTTCAAGAAGAATGGGGTAAAATCACTCCAGAAATCACAAAAAAATTAGTCGAATCCATCCCAAGAAGATTAAATCATGTTTTAAAAGTAAAAGGAAATCCAACAAAATATTAAAACCTTTTAAAAAGTAAAATGTTTGGATAAATATTTGATGGAAAATTAAGTGTCCCATCATTTAAGTGAGCCATTTTCTGCTCCGTTTTAAACAATTGTATTTTTATTAAATTAATATTTTAATATTTTGAGAAAATGTATGTTATGTAATAATTGTTACTAAATTTAAGTATGAAACACACCCACAAAAAATTTTACATGTTTTTTAAATTTATTTTATTACAGTTTCCTTTTGTAAAGCACAAGTGTCCCATCACTTTTTTGAGACACTGTATGTACCAAATTTCGTAGCCGTGGGTCTATTAGCTTACGCGCTGCGCAAACGAAAGACACACACACAGACTCTTTCTTTTATTATATGTAGAGATTATCACGTTCTTGGTACTTACGCAACATAAAATTCGGCTGAATAGCAAAATCACAAAATATTTAAAAACAGCATATCTTTCGAATTTCCGATAGAGGTTCGCGCGCTACAGATAAAAATGTTTAATTCGTACGGTGTTGCCACTGCTGTCTTTCATTTAGTTGCGTTTGCTAAAAATTAATTAAAATTTATAGATTTGGAAAGTAATACAAAAGTGATTCAGACATTTAAAGTGACACGATGCCAAATCCCGTTTCGAAAGTCCGTTCAAACTAACGCCGTTTTGAACTAAAAATACCATATTAAGCAGCAAGCTCTTTGTGGGTATTTCTATCTCCAGATTTATAAAATGAAATATGCAAAACAATAACACTACGTCATACACAGATCATCGATTTTATAGTCCTAGTAAATATTATCATCCATTATTTAGTATCACTCACAGAAGTAACTATTCATAAAAATATCGCCCATCTTCAAACAGATAAATGCTACTAAAGTAATAATCGCAGATGAAGAAAAAGGTTTATGGAAGGAGAACTTGAATCAAACATAACAGATAACAAAGATAAAAAATTCCCACTTCTTTTTTCTAACAATGTCTTCCTTATGTAACAAACTATATGCACACTCTACTGCAGAAGAAGGGGAAAAGAGTGCAAAAATTCTGCAATATGAAAACTTCACGTTATCATATTACTCGAAGAAAAAAAATTGAAAGCTTTCAGATTTTATACTACGCCCAAAAGGGCATTTTTTAATGTTTTGTGTGTTACCGTTATTGATTAAATATCATGTTCTTCGGCAATATAAAAAAATTATTTAAAAACCGCAAAATTTTAAAATTTCCGATACAGTCTCCGGCGGTGGAGATAAAAATGTTCTTTTCTGTAGTGTTGCCATCGCTCGCTTTGAAATCGTTCAGTTTGCTAATAAAATATTCATTAAAGTTTTAAAGCATATGAAATACATAATAAAACAATTTCGGAATTCAAAATTTAGGCTTCCAGGTGCCTATGCTTGGTAGGAGGATAGCGTTATTCAAAATTCGATGTCTCTAGACACCGTTGTTTCTTCACAATGCGAGAAACATTCATACAGATTCTGCATTATTTAGTTTTTTCAAATATAATGTGTGGCGATAATATTTGGTGGCAACAGTTTGAAAAGTGAATCGATGCAAAATGCCGTTTTGAAATTATTAGCCTTTCTGGGCTAATGCCCTTTCCTTCAAAAATTTACCCTTTTTTAAAAAATTAAAATATATATAAAGGTGTGTGTGATTATGGCAAAGCCTCGAGGGCTATCTGCCTAAGAGGAGGAATGCCTTCGTGGAGGACTTTCTAAGGGAAACTGGCTCGTATACACGTTACACATGGGGAAAACCACGAAAACGCCCATGCAGCCAGCCCGTTCGCAGAACTCGAACCTCGGACCGAACTACCAGTGTTCAGCAACTTTACCGCTCGGCCGCTGGTGGGCATATATAAAGGAAAAGGTCCGAAATAAAAAAAAAAAAGAAAGAAAAGAGGAAAAATAAAAGGGAAAAAAATGTCCGAAAGCTTTAAGACTTTATATTACTTCCAAAGGGGCGTTTTTTTAACGTTTTGTGTATGTGTTTTGTGTTTCTTTGCACTTAAACCATAAAATTTAATTCAATAGTAATATCACAAAATATTTAAAAATACCCTTAGAATTTTCGATACACAGTGTCGCCGATTTTTTTTTTTTTTTCCACCCGTACAGTGTTGCCATTGCTCGCTTTGAAATCGTTGAGTTTCTTAATGAAAAATTGGTTAAAGTTTTACAAAATAGGAAATCGATAATAAAACAAATTTCAAATTTTGTCTACCAGATGCGTATATTCGAGTTGAGGACTACGTTATTCAAAATTGGATAGCTCTAGGCACCGTTGTTTTATCACAGTGCGAGAAACATACATACGTTGATGCAAAATTTAAAAGCACCACAGCAGTATATGTTTAGAACTCCCGATGCAGCGTTATTGTGGGGCATACTTTTTTTTTTTTTTTCCTAGTCGTTTCTGAGTTTATCGTATCAAGGTTCAGTTTTTTTACTAAGATGACTTTAGAAAACTTTCTTTTGTCCTTTTATTATTAACATTTTGCGTGTTTACTTTATTTATTAAATATCGCGTTCTTTGCGTTTATGCCACATTTCGATTCATCAGCAAAATCACAAAATATTTAAAAACAGCATATCTTCAGCATATTTTCGATAAGCAGTCTTCCGCGCCGAAGATAAAAATGTTTTTTACTCCGTCCGATGCCGTCACTGCTAGCTTTGGAATCATTCATTTTGTTGACCAAAAGTGCGTTACAATTTTACAAAATATGAAATAAATAATAAAAAAAATTTCAAAATTCGGTCTTCCATGTGGTTCCAAGTTCGGGTGGAGGTTTGCGTTATTTAAAATTGGATGGCTGTAGGTACTGTCGTTTACTCACAGCTCGAGGAGCATACATACATTCATGCAGATTCTTTAGTATTTAAATTCTTTCAAAATAGTACAGGGCGATAATATTTGGTGGCAATAATTAAAAACGTAAAACGCCGTTTATAGCGAACCAATGCAAAACCTAATTTCGAGACTAATAACCCCTTTTGGGATTGCATTTAATCTCCTCCTTCGTAAGTAATTGCTAGAGGTCACTTTTCACTGCTTATCTAAAACACTAAATTTTCGACGTCGCAGACGATATTTGCGTATTCCGAACTTTGTAAACATTATAGTTTTTCTTTTTAACCTCTTCTATTTCGTTTTTGTTAAAAAAAGTTGTCCCTTATATGATTATTTCATGCCGAACTCATAATACCCCCAATTGTTTTTGAACGGCAGTGTATTTACACATAATATAAAGCTTATATATTTTATTAAAATTTAAAATACTTTTATTGGTTTCCCTGTACATCAAGCTTTCATTTAATTTTTTTTAACTATCTTGGCCACGTGATCTTAACTGCGCCACAATCTCGTCATTATAACGAGCTTCCTATCTAACTTCGGCAACAAGTTTGATTCAATGCTCTGTTTAGGAGGCGTTTTCGTTTGTGGTTTCATTTTCCTTTTTGGTTTTGGCTCACAATTCAAATCTAATCTATAGTCAACTACATCAGTTTGTTCACACCAGAGGCATCAGAGCAGAAATGTCCCTGTTATCAGGTAAGCTTTTCAAAATTATTAATCTGCATTGTAATAATTCATTTTCAATAATATGTACTAAAATTATACTATAACTAGCGGAAGTATCCGACGCCAGTTAAGTTACATTGAGAGTAATGCATCTAACAACAGAGAGAACAATACCGCTGTAATTCTTCTCTAAGAACGATGTAAAAAATACGATTCATAGTCATACATCTTTCAGTCTCATGCGATATGGAATCCACATAAAACATTTCGACAGAAAAATAAGCTAATTCTCTCTCATTATATCAGGAAAAATGGCACGCAGTGTTTAATGATTTGTGTCTTTTTAATCAAATAGTCGTAAACGTTCCATCCAATATTTCACCTATATTCAATTTTAGTCGATTCATTGTGGCAAAAGATGGATCATAATTGATCAGAAACCAATCCCGCAAACAAACTAACAAACACACATAATTCTTTATATATATATATCTATATTTCACAAAACTTACAAATTTTTGATTGACAGACTCTACGACTTAAAAGCGAGCAATAGCAACACTTCGAAATAAAGTGTTTTTATCTCCAACACGTGAGAATGTTGCCACTCGGAAAGATGAGTGCGAAAACGAGCTCTTTCAGAGTTTTTTAATTAATATTTCGAGTGATTAAAGTCGTACGAAGATGGGAGTAGTCGAAATGGCTTCCCACAAATTTTTGGAATCGGGAATAATGCATTTAATATTTGGCAATGCTATTTTGATTTCATCGTAAAACTTAGAAATTTTTTATTAACAAACTCTAGGATTTGAAAACGAGCAGTGGCAACAACTTTCGAAATAAAACAGATTTTCATCTTCAGCTTGCGCGATTGTTGCCACTCGGAAAAATGAGAGCGAAAATTATCGTTTTTCCGAGTTTTTAATTAATATCTCTGATTTTAGAGACTTCGACTTTTTCCCGAACCTAGAAAAGAAATTGTAGAAAGTTTCGCACGATGTCTATAGTAGTGCTTAAGTTATTAGCGAACAAACACACACACAGAGACTTTCCTCTTTATAGATTATATAGACCGATAATGTACTAAAATTGGAAGGAACATTTTTCTGGCTTTGATTACTGTAATATTTACTTAAATATCAAACGTATCTAATATTTTTTATGACAGCTTATGTTAGAAAAGAGTTTTAATGTCATCCGTTAAAAAAAAAAAAGATGTATTTATATAAAATTCAAAGCGAAAATAATGAGGACAGTAGTTAAACAGCAGTACACTTCTTAATGTTTATATCGCTTATTTTAAGTTGCACTGAAATCCTGAATATTATAATGTTAAGTGTTCGTATTATATCTGAAGCATGGACCTTATAAGAAATAGACTAACCCAAACGGGTTTTCTCCCTCGTCTGAGGTGTTGCCGGCTGTCACCTTGATCACATCCGGAGGAGTAGGGACGACTTGCAGAAATTTAATATTGGTTGCCTATTGCAGTGTGTATAATTGTCAAGAAAAAGCTGGTTGTAGCGCCGAATTACACAAATTAGAATTTTTGCATATTTTTATTTTTGAAATTCAGATTGATTTTTTAAAAATGTAGCATATTTATCAAGCATAATTAACGTTCCAAATAATAATAAAGCTATTGCATGCTTTCAGGGCTGGACATTTTTTTAGCTTTTCCTATGCTGTAAGCAAATTTGTAACTACTTCTTTTAGAAAATAATATTTTAAGTGTGATCCTAGTGCCAAACAAACAATCAAACAAGCAATTTTCTCTTGCAATTTTTATGCTTTTTATTGGTGTAAATAAGTAAAAAGTACTAAAATATTTAAAAACGAATTTTTGAAAGTTTTGTTTAAAATTCTAAATTGTGCTGCTTTTTAAAAATTATATATGAGTATAATAGCACAATTTCTATAAAGGAATTTTATTTAAATTATATTTCATAATACATCATAGTGATAAACACTTTTGACTCCTTAAAAATTTTTATACATTTAATTCTAATATTAAAATTGTATTTAACCTTAATAATTAATTTTGATTGTATTTTATATTGATTATTTTTTTTAATTTATTTTTAGTTCTGCATAAGATTTTTTTTTATTTACTGTTAATTTAATTTATTAGCCCAAAGCGGCGGTAGCCTAGAAAGGCTGTTAGTTTCGAAGCGGCATTTTGCGTTGTTTTACAATAAATGTCCGTGTTTCCTTGCAAATTGTTGTTACCAAATATTATCGCCCTGTATTATATGTAAAGGAATTAAATAATGAAGAATCTGCATAAATATATGTATGTTTCTCGCACTGTGACAAAAACGACAGTATGTAGAGTCACCAAATTTTGAATAATGTAATCCTCCACCCGAACATGGGCATCTGGACAGCCGAATTTCGAATTTGTTTTAATCTATTTCGTATTTTGTAAAACTTTAACGAAATTTTTATTAACAAACTCAACGAGTTCAGAACGAGCACTGTACGGAAAATAACAGTTTTATCTCCGGAAATTCTAAAGATATGCTGTTTTCAAATGTATGTGGTTTACGGGCGAAGAACATGATATTCAATAAATATAGGTAACACACAAAACTTTAAGAAAAGGTTCCTTTTGGGCGTAATATAAAATCTGAGTGCTTCTAGATTTTATTTTGCCTTCTTTTTCTTCCCTTCATTACGCTCAGAAAATTTTATGCTCCGAATTTTATGAATTATTAAAATAACTAATCCACTTTAATGTTAATAATTTAATGATCATATAATCAGATAAATATGATAGTTTTGTAATGTTATTATAGTTTGGAAAATCACTGCCTGAAAATGTTCATTAAATTTTTTAAAAAAATTTATCAGATCTTGTTTAATTTTACCTTATTTATTTCAAAGCATCACGTACTATCAATCTTATTTAATTTTACTTTATTTTTACGCAAAATTAAATTCATAAATTTTGTGCTTAGAGTTTTTACCGTTCTACCAAAGTAAAGATATTTGTACAAGAATTACGCGTGAAAAAAATGCGCGAAATGCCGTAAAAAGTGCTTTAATGAGATATATTACATCCTATTTGCAAAAGACTGTGGCTTTCATAATCTCATCACTATACAACGTATCTGATTTAATAATTAAAAAGTGTTATGTGATACAAACGCCATAGGTTTCAGTTAAAGTAAACCAGATCGTCCCTACTCTTTCTTACCGACATGTCGGTGACGCGAACCCCGCCCACTGAGTTAGTCTATCTCTTATAAGGTTCATGATCTGGAGTGTTTGAACATGTTTTGGGTTATTTAAAAAATCTATATATAATTTGATTTCAAAAAAGTATAATGCAAAATTTTGCTAGCAATTAATGATAATATATATTATTGAAATTATTAATTGTAATACGTATACACGTGTAACTCTGAAAGGACCATACAATAACATAAAAGAATTACACATCAGATAATACTGTTTCTACTAATTGTTCTTCAGCATAACGTCAGTTCAAATAATTGATTTTCTTCCCACAAAATACAAATAATATAACTGAATCTGAATTTCTTATAAAAAGTATCATTTTCAGCCATATGAATTGGTGCAAAAAATTTGTTAAAATAACTCATCTTGGTACGAAGTTTCTTAAAAAATGTTGATACAGATTTCAAATTTTATTTTTCGTATCCGGGACCCGCAGATCTCAAAAAACGTTTATTCTTGTATGAAGAATAACTTTGTTCTCATAAGCTTACCTTAATTATAATATTTATCTTAAAGCAACAATAATTTTAATTTTTAAAAATGCATATTAAAAAATACGTGTGAGAATTTTTATAGGTAAATATAGTACGTCATTTAAGAAATAGTAATAATTAAAAATATTATTTCCTTCTTAGTTTACACATAAATACCGCATGTCATTTTCCCAGTTCTATAAAAATTTATTTGGTTTTGTTGTTGCAATATTCAAACCCTTTTTGGCTTTAATAGAAAATAATTTCAAATATTTTGTTTATTGATATTCGGTTCCTTTTTCATTTTATTTATTTATCAAGCTTGAAACTTTCGACATTACTTAAGTCAGATATGATTCCCAACCAATCGAGAGAAAAACCAACGTGTAGCAGACCGAACGTAAGAATTTCCTTTTATAAATATAGTTTATTTTGTTTGGTACTTGTACACTGAAATACATTTTAAAGTTATTCATTATACTTTTAATTTAGCCTTTGGCTATGTGTACGTAATTTATTCTAAAATAAATTTCTTTATTTCAGTAGTAACAGAGAATAATTAAGTCTAATCACAGGAGGACGCACGTTAGAAACGTTTGACAAACAAACAATGACACAATTTCTTATTTAATTTATGTTATCAACATACATTTTGTATCAAAATCTGAGAATTAATATAAATAAAACAATGATAAAGTATTAAAAGTAAACATTTAATAGCAATCTCACCACAAAAAGGCTACTGAAATAAAGAATGTATAAAATAACAGTATTTTTCCCATAATCAATCTAAAATAATTGACAAATTTAAACTTATGCTCTATTAAGAACCTGGTGTAATTTAAATCCTCTGTTGTACATTAAAAAAATAGCATAATTATGTAAGTAATTAAGATAAATTATTCAAATTTATTCCTAAGCATTTCTATTTTGATGAATAACTAAGTAGACTAAAAAAAAATCAAGGTAGGGGGAAGATCCAGCGGCGATAGAAATGCTTTTTATGAAATACAACAGAGCTATAAATGTTCATAAAATACCAGTTGGATATATCATAAATTAAATTTATTTTATTTTATGTCAAGTAATGCAAGTTGTGTTGTGACTTATCTCACTTGTCTGACAGTAACATCATCGTGGCAAATAGTCAAGATTGTGCCTGTCCGAGGGGGGAGAACGGGTCCGTGAGTCTCCCAGCCCTCTTTCCCTACCACCGACCTCTCGAGAGGGCTTCCGTGTCGCTGCATATTTAAGTGCCCCATGCCGCACAGACACTATACGTTAACAAACGTCCAGGCGCGGTTGGGTGACAGTATAAGTAAAGATATATTAGAAATATAATAAGATTTTAAGTTAAAGAAAGGTCTTTATTAATTCTAATGCGCTCAAAAATATACATATTGATTAAATTTGGAAGATAAACTGTATGTTTTGCGAATGGTAACAATTTACGAAAAAGAATTGCGGCAAGCCGCGAGCAAGACATAAGACCTAATGTCTCATACTTGTGCAAGTGTACTATGTACGTATACTAAAAGAGAAGTTTTTGAAGATTCGGCTAAAAAAAATTCTAACAGCAAAATTACGGTATTTGCTCGGAAAAACCCTGCCCTGGTGTCTTGAAATATGTAACCGTCCTTATATTATAATTTTTAAGAAATAAAAATGAAAAATATCCGAGGGGAGTATATTTCGAATCAGAATTCATTTGATCTTGATTAGAATGAAAGTTAAGGATACGATTTTACTACAGTACACGAAGGAAAGTTAGGAAGCGTTACTGATACATTCCTTCAAGCATAATAATGGCCAGTACTGTGAATGCAGGTCTTAATTGAGGATTCTCAGCTGGATGCGCCTGTTAAAATTGCTGGTGGTAAATTTAGTTACTTAAATAGCGTAATTGTTCTTAGGTTGTAAAATACTTAAAACTCCTTCTTTTTATTCATCAGCTTAATTTATCAAAATACTCTTATTAAGTATTTAATAAGTATTTTCATTTACCAAAATACTCTTATTAAATACTTAATACTCTACCAAATACTCTAAATACTCTACCAAATTTTAGAACCAAAAACGTAGCAAAAAAATCTGATGTGTACACCACATGACTTCCTTGTACGGAATATTAAATTATACGCATTTTTTTTTTCTTGAATTTCATTTAAATTGATTGGATTGAATTAAATCTACTTCGACGATAGTGCATAACCACAACAGAATAAATGCACTCTTTAAAGTTCAGTATATTTGTTACCATAGCGACACTCTGGCGCTAGGTTCACCTAACGGCGTTATATTTCGTTCATATTATAACTCGGAATGCAAAAAATTTATATCATTTGAAGAATTATCTAATCGCTGCCACATGTTCTATTCAAATACTCTAATAATGCTACAACGATGTATAAAAGAAATTAAGCGAGAAAAACGAAAAAGAAACAGTTTTTCACAGACGATTGAGTACTTCTCATTCAATTAATTCAATTTTCACTTCGCGACAAGGCAAAAATACATAAAAGCTCAAAATATCTGTATTAAAAATTACGAAGTAAATCTTAAACGCTTATTTCCTCCAAAAAATTCCAGAAAGGATTAAGCATGATTTAATTCCCAGTAATAAATGAAGGCGTTATCTTTGTTGTTGCTAAGCTAGTTTCTCTAGATTGGCAACAAATCCACTAGTCTGCTGTTTCAAATGTAAACAAGCTATGGTCGCCATCAAAAATATTATTAGGCTTAGGGGCACAACTTTAAAATTGTTGATAATTCTAAAAATATTGCATACAGATTTACTAAAGGCATAAAAATCTTAACCGGAAGATAAGAACAATATAATTCAATCATTTTTAAAGCAAAAAAATGCACAATTTACGAACGTATAAGAGTAAAGATACTGAGATCACTGAGCCGGGTAACAGAGTGGATATAAATATATTTATATACGTTTGGTGCGGCCGATTGCAACCAAAATACGAGGTGCACATCTACATGTTATAGCAGTCCTATATACAAAATTTCAACGTTCTGAGGCTATTCGTTTTTGAGTTATGCGAGATACGTACATACGCACGTACATACATACTTTCGTACAGACGCCACAAAAAATTCTCTTCAGAGTTGATTTTAAAGCAGTTTTATAATTTTTTTGGAACTAACGAGTCTTTTATTCTGTCTTTACGTACAGATATCACGCAAAAACATCGTTAAATTGCATTCGATAGCGGTCAAAATGGATACTTTCGTTGAAATATGTTGGCTGAAACTTTCCGCGATTACAATACTTCCTTTTTACTTCGTACAAGGAACTAAAAAAGGAGGCCTCGCATCATAGTAAATATGATAAGTAACATTTTGATAAAAATGGGTGCCAGACGCACTAATCGGCAAATTTCACCATTTTTTGTCGAGCATAGTAACCACACAAATTTTGTTCGATTTGTTTTTGTATGGTAACCCATATAACCCCATTGGGCGTTTTTGCGTATTGTTTTAAACTATTTTTGCTGTGTTTTTGTCAAAAAAACTTTTTTTTTTTAGTTTATGCTTAATTTCTTAACGTTGTTTTCCTTTTTTCGAACGTCCCGCGAACGGGCTGGCTGCATGGGCGTTTTCGTGATTTTCCCCATGTGTAACGTGTATACGAGCCAGTTTCCTTTAGAAAGTCCTCCACGAAAGCACCCCTCCTCTTAGGCAGATAGCCCTAGTAGCTGTAGCTTTGCCATAATTAAATACACCAAACACACCTTTTTTCGAACGGTATCTCCTTTTTATTTTTACATTGTTTAGCCCAGAAGAGCTATCAATTTCGTTTCGGCATTTTGTGGCGTTTCACTATAACCGCCATCTCAGTTTTTGTTGCCACCAAATATTATCGCCCTGTATTATATTTAAAGAAATTAAATAATGAAAGATCTGTACGAATGTATGTATGTTTCTCGCACTGTGAAAAAACAACGGTACCTACAACCATCCAATTTTGAATAACCGAGTCCTCCATTCAAATATGGGCATCTGGAAGCTCAAATTCGGAATGTGGAATTTGTTTTATTATCCATTTCATATCTTGGAAAACTTTAACGAATTTTTAATTAAGAAACTCGGCGATTTCAAAGCGAGCAATGCCAATGTACGGGGAAAAAGAAAAAAATACACCTTTAGTCTCCAGCGCGCGAGATTGTGTATCGGGAATTCTAAAGATACGTTCTTTTTAAATTATTTTGTGATATTGCCGTTGAATTGGATTTTATGGTTTAAGTGCGAAGAACATAATATTTAATAAATAAAGGTAACACACAAAACGTTAAAAAAAGCCCCTTTAGTCATAATATAATAAATAAATAGATAAATCTGAAGCGAGTTTCTTTTCTTTTCTTTTTTCTTTAATTATATAAGTTTTGTTATATTTCGCTTTTGAATTTTTGGTGGTAACATTTCGTTAACGTGGTGCGTCTGGTAAATCTGTTCTAAAATTTTTAAAAAGTTGCAATCTCAACTTTATATTAAAATTATAATTTAATTTATGAAACAGATTTAAAAGTAGACAGTTATGAAAGGGTTTCCAAATTTAAGAACAAAAGTTCCCAAAATTCAAGATTGTAATTGCAGTTATCATTATATTATATAATGTCCTGTTTTCCTCAGAAATTTTAATAAATTGCTGCAAAATAAAATAAGAGAAAATTTATTCAGTTTTGGGTTGAATGTGTTACATGGCATATTACATGCTTTCATTACTATTAGAATTATCGATACAAAATGAGGCCGTGATCCGGATTCTCCTTATATTTAAATATAGGTCTGCAAAGAAAATTTTAAAAGACAGGCTTACACATGCTTTAAATAAATACTTATAATGGATACAGCCAAAAAAACTAATTACATACTTATCCATTCTACACAAGGAAATATATTGTAATAAAAAGCTAGTGTATATACCGCATAACTTCCTTGTACGGAATACTAAATTATACGCAGTTTTTGCTGCATTTCATTTAGACTTATTTCGTTGAATTTCATCAGAGATATATTTCTCATTCAATTAATTTAGTTCTCACTTCGCGGAAGGCAAAAATCATAAAACCTCAAAATATCTTTATTAAAAATTTTAAAAATAGAGAAAAACATAAAACACTAAATACATTTAAAACAATTTAAAAAAAGAATTTTTACAATTAAAAATCACAGTTTCCACGCAAAAACAAGTCATTCGGCAAGCGGGCAAGAAGGCAGATTTTTCAGTGCACAAAACTAAGTTTCCCTTTGGTCTAACTCGGCAAAAAGACACTGAAGGTGCAGAAACTGCTATGGTAAGTAAACTTTGGCTTAGCCGCACTTTAGCAACTTTTAAATTTTTGCTAATTCTACAACTATTGCATGCAGAATTACTAAGGCCATAAAAACCTTAACCGGAAGATAAGAACAGCATAATTCAATCATTCAAGTAAAAAATGAGCCATTTACCAGCATATAAGAATAAAAAACACTGAGCTCACTGAGCCGAGTAACTGAGTGGGTATATATATTAGATTTATATACGTTTCCGAATCGGTGAGACCGATTGCAACCAAAAAGGGAGGTAGGTGCACAACTACATGTTATATCAGTCTTATACATTAAATTCTAACCTTCTGAGGCTACTCGTTTTTGAGTTATGCAAGATACATATATACCTTCTGTCGCCCAACATTGTTGGTCCGAAAATCACACTTTCAATTTTTTTGATGCCAAATTTATTCAAAAAACATCTTCCATTGGAGAAATGGATTTTCTAGAGGTATTTCACATTCAAAAAATATCTTTCTGTTCTAGTTAACGATCCTAATTCCAATCCATCTTTGCCTTCGGCCTTTAAAGAAATTATGTTTTAGTTCTGGTTTCATCAACAGATGGCGCCACTAGCTTATTTTCTGTCCAGGCTTTTTTATACTCTACCTCGTTCATTTGCGCTTTTGCAGCTGACGATGGTGGTTCGGTTAAACCATTGAAACTAGTCCTGTGAAAATTTGAAAATATAACGCTGATTTTTGTTGTTTGACTTCTGAATTAGTATTTGTTCGGTGTGTTATTGTGTCTTAATTATGGATATTTGTGTTGAAATATGATAACGGAAATTTTTCGTGATTACAATACTTCCTTTACTTCGTAGAAGGAAATAAAAATAACCTTCAAATTTTCATGATGCAAATATTTTAATATCTATATACAATCATCGTTATAACGTTTACACCAATTTTGTAATCAAAATAAAGGAGATTTTCATTGTAGAGGTGATGCTTTGTGAGGCAACAGGCACTTGCTGTATCCGGTTCGAACTTCACGATAAAAAGCATGTAGAACTGATAGGTTGGTCTCATTGAGCAACTTCAAGCAACCAAATGGAAATTTGTCAAAGCTTTCATGCTGCCATAAAGCATGCACAGTATTTTGGGAGTCAAAAACAGATATGAAACAACCTATGAGAACTGAATTAAAGCTCTTCAACTTGAGTGAACTCAGTTCCATAGCAGCTTTAAGTCTTCCATCCCATATATCAGTATGACTATTCATATTAAATATTTGCAATTCATAAACTCCTGGTCTACAAGGTAGAGTTATTATACTCCAAGGTAGAAGCATCGTAGTGGCATTTGTTTCACTAATCAACATCGGTACAACTTTGTTCACATAGTTAGACTGCCATTCAGTGTCAGCTGAAAGGTCCTGGCGAACTTTAGCACAATGATCATGATTATCATATTCCCATATGTGAACTATTTCATTGAGTGCATTAAATTCAGTGCTCCAAAATCCAAACAATTTAGAATGTTTAAAACGAAGATGAAAATTGTCTTCGGTGAATTTCATATATTCCTTGTAATCTTTTGGATGAATAGTATACGTTCTAATTTCATAGATCTTCTGTGATTTATTACTATCAAAGTATAATCCATCTATTTCGGCATCTCTGGAAGGTGGGATTGATAATGTTCTTTTGAAATTAAATAGAGATTTGAATGCTGCATTACTTTGACCCCGGTACAAGATCCCAAAGAGTCCTTTATAAAAAGTAGATGCCATAAATAAAACTTAGAATTTCAGAGTACTAACAATTTTAGAGAAGAAAAATTGTTTTTTTAGCAAAAGATGTGGTCAGTAGCAATATAATCAACTAGAAAATTAAAAATCAGATAATACTCCCGTCAGCAGTGGATGCAGATTTAGATATCAGGCAGATAATTTATTTTAAATAAAACAAAACTCATTCGTTTGTTTTTAAAAATTATGATCTCGAGCTCGTTATCTTATTCCAGCATCAGTGTTATTTATATTTATAAAAAGTCTTAATGTTCTATCAAAGTTAACTCAAAATTATATCTACTATTATATACAAAATATTTGTATTGCAGCATTAGTATAATTTATTTACACAACATTTCAAAAAAAATTGTTGGCAATAAGAAATTAATATATTAACATTTCGAGTTGTGTTCTCGTGGTTGAAAATGATTTTAAAAAACGGAAATTCTTCTAGCAAAATCAAATGCGTCCTTGCGTCTATGCAAGTCTAGAAGAAATATAAAAAAAAAAACTTTTATAATAAATGGAGCATAAAAGGCTTGTACCTCTGCCCTTCTATTAATCCCATGATCCAGTCCACTCTAGTAAAGATATATTTAAACAAATTTAAATTTAATTTTTAACAAATACGTATAAAAGTAAAAAAGCAAATTTAAATCCTAAAAAAAGGAAAAAAGCCAAAATAATTTTTAAAAAAATGTGCAAACATATAGAGAGCGAGTTTAAAATAAAAACAAAACTATTAGAAAAAGAAAGTTGTTTTTACTAAAAAAAAAAAGAGAAACAAACCAGGTAATTAGCGCTAAAGTTGCTAAGTACAAACAAAATTGTTTCATAAGAATAAATTGAATTTAATTAAAAAAATTAAATTTAAATACAAATTTAATTAAATATTCTTTGCGCCATTGCTGCGAGAAATGAAATTTAAATTTAAACAAATTTAAATTTAATTTTTAACAAATACGTATAAAAGTAAAAAAGCAAATTTAAATCCTAAAAAAAGCAAAAAAGCCAAAATAATTTTTAAAAAAATGTGCAAACATATAGAGAGCGAGTTTAAAATAAAAACAAAACTATTAGAAAAAGAAAGTTGTTTTTAATAAAAAAAAAAGAGAAACAAACCAGGTAATTAGCGCTAAAGCTGCTAAGTACAAACAAAATTGTTTCATAAGAATAAATTGAATTTAATTAAAAAAATTAAATTTAAATACAAATTTAATTAAATATCCTTTGCGCCATTGCTGCGAGAAATGAAATTTAAATTTAAACAAATTAAAATTTAATTTTTAACAAATACGTATAAAAGTAAAAAAGCAAATTTAAATCCTAAAAAAAGGAAAAAAGCCAAAATAATTTTTAAAAAAATGTGCAAACATATAGAGAGCGAGTTTAAAATAAAAACAAAACTATTAGAAAAAGAAAGTTGTTTTTAATAAAAAAATAAGATATAGATAAAGTAATAGTATAGATACAGTTAATTATGAAAAAATATTCTGGTACTTTGTAAGAAATTATAGTAAATATTCAGTCAACTTGGTACAAATAAGTTTTTTTGCTGTAGTTTTATTTTAACTTAACAATATTTGGTTAACATTCTTTTAATAGCTTTTGTTCTACATTTATACCATTCAGATCTAAATTGTATATGAATCAGATTTATAATTATTCTAACAGCTTGTCTTCTCTGTAACTGCACACCATAATGCACAACGACAGAAAATATAAATAAATAAATATAAAAATGTAAATTTTGCTATAATATTCCACCATAAATTTCTGCTACGTGAAGACATTTTAAAATTTTAAAATTCGAAACTTTTCAAAATCGTACCACGGCCATATACTGGGATTTTATCAATGATTTTATTACGAAATCGCGTCTAGGCAATTTTTTTTTTTTTTTTTTTTTTTTTTTTAGTCCAAAGGGATTTCAGTCCGGAAGGACTATTGCTTTCGTTTTGGCATTTTGCGTCGGACTCATAAACGTCGGTTCACTTTTCAAACTGTTGCCACAAAATGTTAGAGTCCTGCATTATATTTGAAGAAATTAAATAATGAAAAATCTGCATAAATGATTGTCTATTTCTCGCATTGTGATAAAACAATGGTACATAGAGCCATCGAATTTTGAATGACGAAATCCTACTGCGAATATGGGCATTTGAAATCCCAAATTTGGAATTTGTTTTATTATAGATTTTATATTTTGTAAAACTTTAACGAATTTTTGATTTACAAACTCAATGCTTTAAAAGCGAGAAATGGCAACGTTATATAGAAAAAAAAAATACTTTTATCTCCAGCTCGCGAGACTGTGTATATTGGAAATTCTAAAGATATGCTTAATTTAACATTATTTTGCGATATTGCTCTTGAACTGAATTTTATGGTTTAAGTGCAAAGAACATGATATTTAATAAATAAAGGTAACACTCTAAACGTTAAAAAAACGCCCCTTTGGACGTAATTTAAAATCTGAAAAATTTCAGATTTTTTTTTTCTATAAATGTCAATATATTAAGATATATATATAGATATATTATTTATTTATTTATTTGTAGATCACAGGCGCTTTCACTAAATATTCCCATTAAATGAAATGACAACAACTTCTGTTTTTCCAAACACGAAAATACGTCCGACACGAAAATACGTCGTGAAAACAATCAAAATTGCTTCCAGGAATTTTAAAATGCACCTGAATCTTTTTGACACTTTTGTTGAATATGCAATTTTGATTTAAAATGTTTTAAGAACAAAAAATTCAAATTCTCTTCCCACGAACTTTTTCTTTTCTTTTTTTCTTACTTTTTTTCGAACTAACACGATTCAAATACTGCAATTTTAAAAACCTCCATTATATTTTGATTCTGAAAAGATATTTTTGTACAAGAACGAATTTTTACGAACTGCATTTTTAACAAAAATGTCGTTTTCATAGTGCACTTTCCGAATGAAAGTGGCAATCTCGAATTGCAAGAAAAATGGCAACCCTAATTACGGGAATTTCCCTCTGTGCGTTAAGTGTATTAATTTCAAACTTCGATTTATTTCCAACTTAAATTTCATGTTTAAAATTGACTAAATTTTGCTGATTTAAACCACTATTTTTAAAATGAATTCTAACTTTATTATAACATACATATGCTTTATGAAATCACGAATTACAAATAATCGTAACGTATTATTGTTACACGAATAAACTTAGTAACTTCAAACTGCATAATTTCTTTCTATATTTAGGTGCTGAAATAAATGCAAAAGACGGATACTGCCAAAAATTTAGAGGACATTTACAAAAAGCCCATTAAAGTGCAAATTTTTTATTGTGTTTTTCTGCAATCCCCCTTCTTTACGGAATTTCTGAAGAAACAATGATATATTGAGTCATATTCCCATGACAATTTTAATCTTGTTGAATATTTTATGCATTATTGATATATTTTTGACAATGATAATTTATAGATCTTTATATGCAGGATATCATTGCATCACAGTTACTACTCAGAAATTCTTCAGGGTACAAAATCTATAAAACTTTTTTTAATGAAAACTGGGTTTAAGAATATTAAAACTTACCGGCCATGGTAAATCGTAAGAATAAATTGTAATGCTCCTGAGAAGGCGCTCAAACCTGGAAGCGTAATGGCAGACCGCACATTGAGTTGAACAGTGTTAAGCGAATTTCGCTTACTGCGCATGCTTGATGGTGTACCTTTGGCGCGGGGAGAAATATTGGCGACTAAGCAACCCTACGCTAGCTTATTCGTGATCTCCATGGCTGTCGAGTGTGTTCGAGTGATTCCACAACTGCAATGTTGTGGAACTTTGCTAATTAGTTATTTTAACGTCCATACCGATTGCACTTGCTTATTTTTCTAATATATATTTCACTGTAATTTGTCAATAACAGTGCATTTAAAATTTGTTAACATATGTTCGTAATAATTCGTTACTTAGATGTAATTTGTTCACATGTTATAATTCAGTAATTGTAAACTGGAGATTCTAGCTTAGTTTGTTAGCGTATATCCGCGCTTTACTTTCTCATTTTAAAGAATTTAATAACTAGCATTAAGGAATTGTAAAATTCAGTGTTATTTGCAAGCACTTGTTATATTCCTCAGTATTTCTTTATGTATGTACGAACGGAACGTATGGTAAATCCTGAATTGTTTTTATTGCTTAAAAGTATAATGAATAAATTTTCAACTAATATATCCTAAATTTCAGTCTTTTTCTGAAAGAAAATTTGTACAGTTCCAGAGGAATGTGCAAAATTTCATAAGTATTATATCTTACATTTTGAATGCAAACACTGCTTCACATTACTTCGCAATAATTTCAGCTTTCTAGTTGTTTGAGAAGTACAGCAAAAAATAGTATTTTAACACAGTAATTAATTTACATTTACATTATACTCTACGAAGTTTTAAACGCCAGATTTGTTTACAATCAGATGGCGGTACATCTACCATATGCCGTATTTATCTTCTTTTCAAATCGCGCCGACATAGTTATTACGCCAAATTCTTTTCTGAGCATGCGCAATATGCGACATTCGTTTAACACTGTTTAACTCAATGTGCGGTTTGCCATTACGCAACCTGGAACCTCTGCTTTTGTTTTCTGGAAGAATAAAGGTTTGTAGGCATGATCATTGGCATTAACGGTCTAGTATCCTCTTGTGCTACATATCACGAATTCGAAAGCAGATTTTAATCAACAACTTCGAAAGCTGGCAATGTTATATAAAATTATCCCATCATTCTACATCACCTGCAGAATAAGCATTCTTTTTACATTTTTATACCATTATAGGATGATTTCTTAGAGTACAAACAACGACTTAAAGTAAAAAAAGAAATTTAAAACTTTCTACAACTCTTGATAATCAGCTCCATCCAGCGTCAATTCTAAAACATAACACGTGATCGCATGCGAGTATCTTCGTCCTTAATTTTTTCTTTGCGCGCACCATGTAGCGGTACGTCTAAATTGATAAAAACGAATGCGAAAGTAGTTCGGAGTATTCAGGTTTCCGGTCATTTTGCATTTTAACAGTAAACAAAGTAGGTTCGAGTGTGTTGAATCTAGTTCTCTTAGAAATATGGTGTATAGAAGCCTACTTTCTAAAGTTTTCTTAATGAAATCGCAAAGCGTCTGCATAAAACATATAAAATCTCAAATGAATTTTGAGTAACATTTTGATATTTATCAACCGAAATGTCTAAAACCTAAAGGACCTGATTTTTTTTTTCTCTTCAGTATATATCCCAGATTCTGTAAATATATTCGGATTTTGTGAAAAGCTAAATGAATTTTAATAATGCCGCGCATGTGCAGGGTCGCCGCGTGGGTATTAGGCGCCCTTGTTCAAATTGCAATTTGCCACCCCTTTATGGGGTTCTGTTGCGCTTATGTAAAGTGCTGCAAATTACACTCATGTCCATAAATTAAGGATAATGCAAAATCAGGCAAAGGAAGAGTTAGAAGCAAAACAAATTTGACTTATTTGCAAAGCTTATTTATTAAACAAAAGGTAAAGGGGAAAATAAAAGATGTTATATGTTTGATATTGTTAAAAAAATTAGCGATTTTTTCTCCCTCGAGCAAATTACAAAAAAAAAAAAAAAAAAAAAAAAAAAAAATATTTACAAAAAACCAATATTACATTGTTGGTATGATTGTTAATACATTGTATGTCTCCCAGACGATGCAATACAGTCAGTACAACGCCTAGGCATGCTGAGTTTACAGTGGATGGACAAAAATATGGAAACACCTTGTGAAATGCATGTTTGAAAAGAAAGATTGATTTTAATGAAATATGTAGGTGGCGCTGGCGTTTTTGACTACTGACGCCACCTATACAACTTCGTAAATGTGCTAAACAGTTCAGTTGTTGTCGGAGTACTGTTATGTGAGGTTGTCATTGCATTATGTCAGAGTTAACAGACTTCGAACGTGGGTAAATTGTTGGAGCACGTATGGTAGGTGCTTCCGTAAGCAAGGTAGCCGAGGTGTTTAGTGTTTCAAGAGGTACTGTATCGAAGATTTATTCTGCATATTTGAAAAGCGGAAATACATCATCTGCTAAATCACAGCGCGGACGAAAGTGTGTCCAGAGTGATCGTGACAGACGATCATTAAGGGCAAGTGTGACGAAAAATAAGAAGACCACAGCTGCAAAAGTTACTGCTGAAATGAATGTTGTGTTACCGAACCCTGTGAGTACCAAAACAATTAGAAGGGAGCTTCATAAACAGGGAATTGCTGGCCGTGCTGCAATTGAGAAGCCACTCATCAGTGATGCTAATGCCCGTAACAGGAAAAGGTGGTGTTTAAGTCATAAAGCCTGGACTATAAAGCAGTGGAAGCGAGTAATATGGTCTGACGACTCTTCTTTCACATTGTTTCCCACTTCTGGCCGAGTTTACGTCTGGAGAGCGACATCTCAAGCCTATAATATAGACTGCTTGTTTCCAAGAGTGAAACATGGCGGGGGTTCTGTTATGGTTTGGGCAGCCATATCGTGGTTCTCTGCTAGCCCCATGATAACTGTGTCAGGGCACAGGACTGCCAAGACTTATGTGAACATTTTGGTCGATCAAGTTCATCCCATGGTACAAACTTTGTTCCCCGATGGTGATGGTGTCTTCCAAGACGACAAAGCCCCTGTTCACACAGCTCACATTGTCCAGGACTGGTTTTCTGAGCACGAGGATGAGTTTTCCCATCTCCCCTGGCCACCACAGTCACCAGACCTGAATATTATCGAACCTTTGTGGTCTACATTGGAACGGAAAGTGCGTTCTCGTTATCCACCACCAACATCGTTATTTGAACTTGCCACCGTTTTGCAGGAAGAATGGTATAATATTCCCTTGGCAAACATACAGGAAGTGTATTTATCCATTCCGAGAAGACTGCAAGCTGTTTTGGATGCCAACGGGTTTCCTACACCATATTAAGCAAAGAAACATGTTTTTTTAAAGGTGTTTCCATATTTTTGTCCAACCCGTGTAGTTTAGTTTAGTTTAGGAGTATCCTGCAACCCTCCTGGCAGACAATAATCGGCCTCATGGTTAACGCAGCACACCCGACGCAGACAAACAACAACAAAATAATAACAATAATAATGAAATAAATAAAAGATTAAAAGATTTAAAGTCCTATTCCTATGATAGTCTTGTTTTCATTCACAATCCTCATAATTTCTGTTGCATAGCTATTCAAGAATTTTCTTTTTTCAATTACATTTTGTTCATTTATTTTTCCAAATCTCGTCCTCACACTCTCGGTCAGTTTACATTCTTCCATAAAATGAGCTGCATTTCCGTACTTTCCACAAGCCAAGCATCGATCATTGCCCTGGAGATTAAAACGTTTTAAATAGGCCGGGAATCTACCATGATCCGTGATAACTTGAGTAGTATCTATATTATTAAATAGATCCATTTTTCTTTTTAGGGTCAAAACCCTTAATTTTATTTGAACCCTTATTTTTATTTGAACCATTCCATTCCCGAGCCCATTTCTCAATTATACTTGCTTTCATTTTTCTCAAGGTAATTCTTCTGGAATCATTAATAGCCTCATAACTATCACCCCCTCTCCCAGGGCAGCCTCTTTAGCTAGCATATCCGTCCTTTCATTCCCGATAACACCAATATGTGCCTTGACTCAATGAAAATATATAGAATTTTTCTCTCTTATTTTATTATAAATGTTTTTTATATCCAAAAGAAGTCTATTGCTTGGTTTCGGATTTGCCAAACCTTGTAGGGCCGAGAGAGCATCAGAATAAATATGTATTGTAAAGTACTGTTTTAAGTTTTTATAACTCCACCGCAGTCCCTCTCTAATTGCAACCGCTTCAGCTTGATACACTGATTTATTTCCGTCTAATCGTATTTTTCTAGTATAGATTTCGACTCCGTAATAAAAAATAACAAAAGCGCAACCAGTTCCACCTTCATATCCGGAGCCATCAGTGTATATATCAATCATGCCAGTATTCATATAATCTTTATCGTACGGTATACCCTTGAAATCATTTGGATGTATATTAATAAAATCTTTTCCTGTTAAGGCGTTACCATACAAAACATCACCATTTTCACATGTTAAAATCTTTTTAAAACCATAGCTGAGTAAAAATTTTTTATAATAAAAGCTATAAAAAATTGAGAGTGGCGGAATGCCAGCAAGTAAGCAAATAACTTCTGTAGAAACAGTACGGAAAGCTCTTGTGATTGCAAGCAGCCAGCTCCTTTGCAATGAATCCAGTTTAGTTCTCAGTCTAATCAATTCCCCTGCCCGGCAGCCCCACATGCCAATACCATATAAAATTTTTGGCCTAATAACATTTAAATAAATATCTCTAAAGGTAGTGCTTTTTAACTAAAGTTTGTAAATCAAAGGCACTTCTATAATATTTTAAAATTTTCTCTATATCTCTGTGAATCGCCTTAAAATGTTCAATAAAAGTTAGCTTTTCATCAATAATCACTCCAAGATATTTAAAGTGACTTTTAAAATTAATCTTAATACCATTAAATTTCAACTTTGGTTTTCTAGTAGCCTTACCACCCTTAGGAAAGCAAATGGCATTTATTTTTTCATTGTTGAACTCTATATTTTCTTCTCTACTCTAATTCATAAAATTTTTCTCTAAAATCTTAAAAGTTTTTTCGAGTTTCTCTAAAGAGTCATCATAGACAATACCCAAAATATCATCTGCAAAACAGAATAACTCAACACCAGTCATTAATAAAAATTTTATTGACAATGAGGCTCCAGAACAGAGGTGCGCTGCAGCAGCCTTGAGGACATCCTCTTTCAATATCGTAAACAAGATGGACAGAATCATTTTTATTTTTGAAAACAATCTTCCTATTTCTTAGATAATCTTTAATAGTTTCAAATAGTTGTTTTGTGATCCCTATTTCCTTCAGTTCAGATAGCAGGGACGGCCAAATAATTGAGTCGAACGCTCCACGGATATCGAAAAAGATCAGGTCAACATGATGTCTTTGCTTCTTATCTTTCAAATGAAATAAAACGTTATAAAAGGCCAAATCCGTAGACTTGCCTCGTTGAAAGCCATATTGCCTGTCGCTAATATAGTTTATTTCTCTTAATTTGTGTTGAATTCTGTTTGTAATTAGTTTGTCATAAATTTTTGCATAAGTCTTTAAGAGGCAAATAGGTCTATATCCTCCATTACCTTTTGGAATGAGTACCATTTGACCAATTTTCCAAGCATCTGGAAAAACACTCAAATAAAGACATCTGTTATATAAAATCAAATGAAATGAAGGAAACTCCTCAAATAATTTCTTAATAAGCCAAACCCCGATCCTATCTAATCCGGGGGGCAGAATGAACTCTTAAACACTTAATCGTATAAGAAATTTCTTCATAGGTAAAAGCATTTTCAATTTTGTAATCATCTTCCATATTGACCTCCCTCGCGATACTTAAATCACTATCCTGCTTTCCATATATGACTTCTTCCACAATTTTCCTATAAATCTCCTCCACAGAGGCGATCCCCACTTCCTGTGACTGTTTCAAAATCATTTGACTTCTTAACCTTCCTTTTGCAGTCCGATAATAATTATCATAATACTCCTCATTTAGTAGAAAGATCCTATTTATATAATTAGTCCAAAGGGATTTCAGTCCCGAAGGACTATTGCTTTCGTTTTGGCATTTTGCGTCGGACTCATAAACGTCGGTTCACTTTTCAAACTGTTGCCACAAAATGTTAGAGTCCTGCATTATATTTGAAGAAATTAAATAATGAAAAATCTGCATAAATGATTGTCTATTTCTCGCATTGTGATAAAACAATGATACATAGAGCCATCTAATTTTGAATGACGAAATCCTACTGCGAATATGGGCATCTGAAATCCCAAATTTGGAATTTGTTTTATTATAGATTTTATATTTTGTAAAACTTTAACGAATTTTTGATTTACAAACTCAATGCTTTAAAAGCGAGAAATGGTAACGTTATATATAAAAAAAAATACTTTTATCTCCAGCTCGCGAGACTGTGTATATCGGGAATTCTAAAGATTTGCTTAATTTAATATTATTTTGCGATATTGCTCTTGAACTGAATTTTATGGTTTAAGTGCAAAGAACATGATATTTAATAAATAAAGGTAACACTCAAAACGTTAAAAAAACGCCCCTTTGGACGTAATTTAAAATCTGAAAAATTTCAGAATTTTTTTTTTTTTTTTCCTTTTAGTTTTTTTTAATTTTCTTTTTGTAAAGAGCTAAATTTCTTTTGTATTCAATTTTTCTCTTAAGTCTAACATTATCATCGATCTCGCTAACCTGGGAACTCTTCCTTAGTGCACGAATAATCCTCCTTTGCTTGTCCAAATCTTGAGTCCACCAACTAGTAATTTGTCTTTGTTTTTTCTCACATTTTACTTTTAGGTACTTATCCATATTATCGATTAATAATTCTTCCCGTCGAGAAACGCTCTCATTCATTTCCATTGATGTCTCGCACTTAATTATTCTATCTTCACAGTATTCAATGCTTTTACCAATATTATGAAGCATATGTTTGACTTTTCTTAAATTTCTACTGTAAGCAAAGAAGTAATCTTCTTCAATTTGGAAATTTTTCAGTCTCACTAAAATGTATTTATGATCACTCAGTGATTCAGCATCTAGAATTTACATTTCAGCGCTCCTCATTTTTAGTGTCGACGACCCAAGCGCGGGATCAGTCCATCCAACACCCACCGGCGAGGAAAAGGCAGGTCTAGAACCACTTTCGTTAAAAAGTTGTAAAATAAAATCGTTGACTAAAATCCCCCTTTGATCCAAAATCTTAGAATCCAGTTAAAACTTTTAGCCAGTTAAAACTTTTAGCATTAAAATCACCAATTATAATAAAATCTTCTGCATATACGTTAAAACCTTCTTCCAGTTCACCAAGATGTTCATTCAAGTCTTCCGCCGGTGAGAAATAAACAGAGATAATACTCATTTTGAAGCCTTCCCTTTCTACAGTAATTGTCACAATACAATCGGAGGCCGCCCCTACGGAAAACTCCAAATTTTCATTCACAATAATAATGGCCGCTCTTCCGTTATCTGCGTTAATAGTCCTCCATGTACTTTTAACGTGTGCCATTTTCCTTCTATATAATACGGTTCCTGCAGCGCAATAATATCTGGGGTATCACTCAAAATTTTATCTATAGCTGAGAGCTGGACTGCTGCAGCAGCACAATGATTTAAATTTAAGCTTAAAATCTTCATATTTAAAATCAAACAAAGCAGTAAAATATCAGTTAAAATCTGAACAATAAAAACAAATTTCATAAAATTTTGAAACCACTCAGTCTCTTCTTCACTGTTAAAAGCTATAAAATGTAAAATCAAATCACTTAAAATTTCTCAATATAAAATCAAAAGTCTCTTACCTGACAGGCATGCTGAGTATCAAATTATCGATCTGATCTTGGGGGATATTACACCACTCAAAATGCAATGCTCTCCGAAGTTCCGGTAGACATGTAGGAGGAGGCTGACGGGCTGCAACTCGTCGGCCAAGCATGTCCCACACGTGCTCTACTGGATTCAAGTCCGGTGAGAATGCTGGCCAGTCCATACGGGTGATATCCTCCGATTGAAGGCATTCGCTTACAATGTTTGCACGGTGAGGACGGGCGTTGTCATCCATAAACTCAAATTGTGCGCCCATGGCACCCCAAAACAAACGTACATGTTGTTCCAGAATGACGTCCCGATAGATTTGGCTTGTCATGGTTCCAATTTGAACATGCAGGTCAGTTCTGGAACTCAGAATAATTCCACCCCCAAACGAGCACTCCTGCACCACCGTAACGGTGTCGTTCAATGATGTTTGCTTGGTGTTAACGGGTTCCTGGAGCTCTCCATATGAAAGTCCGACGAGAATCAGACTGCAAGCTAAGCCTGGACTCGTCGGAAAACATCACACAAGCCCACTGTTGCGGTGTCCACAATGCATGCTCTCTACTCCAGGCTAACCGCAGGCGACAGTGAGTTGTAGTAAGTGGAACGCATCTGACAGGTCTACGAGCATATAGACCAATCTGCCCTAAGCGCCTGTACACGGTCTACCTTGAAATTGTCGTACCAGTGGCTGAAGAGAGCTGACGAGACAGGTCTGAGGCTGTGCTCCGCCTGTTTCTTTTGGCAGTAACTGCCAAATACCAGTCCTCATTCGGCGTTGTAACGCTGGGGCGACCTGTGCTCTAACGTGTACTCACATTACCATCATCTTGGAACCGTTGCCAAAGCCTGGAGATGACACTCTGGGCAATTCCGAGTTCGTCTGATACTTCCAGTTGAGTACGCCCACATTCCAGACGGCCGATAATTCTACCCCGTAAAAAATCATCCAGATGCGTCCTTTGTGTCATAACTATTCGGTTATTGCACTGAAATGCTTATAAAGTGCCTACGAACAATTTTACTTCTTTGCCTGTATTCCTTATATATCACTCTCTTACACTCTCGTCATTGTGACGTACCATCGGTATCATCTGGTTACTTCCTGAAATTTGCATATGATTCTTGAAGATGTGTGTAGCGATTTTACAGGTGATATATTTATTTTAGAGTTCGATTTCCGCGTGACTCCGAATTATCCTTAATTTATGGACATGAGTGTATATGTGAATACTCTTTTATAATATTCAAAATTTGACTTTCGAACTGAAAAGCTTTAAAATTATAATAGTAAAACACGTGTTTGTCTTATTGTTTTTTATTATTTCATAAATTTTAAAAACAAAACAATGATAAAACATTTTTAACTTAAATATAAAAATTAGAAAATATATTCAAATATTGATTCTCCTAGCTTTAGCAGCTATCAATACGTTCGTATCAATTCCTTTATATTTAATTTATCCAAAATTTCGCTCTCTATGGATATAATTGACAAGTCCGATAATCTCGCCCTACGCCATGGTAGATCGCATTTAGTTTTTTTATAATTTTAAGTTTTGAAAAACTTCGTTGTCCAGTAGCCACCGAAACTGGCAGGGTTAAAGAAATCCGTAAAGCTAATGCAATATTTGGAAATGTATCGGTAAGATTGTTTTCATAATTATAATTTAAAACCTCAATAGGTGACATATCCTCTTTGGTAAAACGTGGCAAAGATTTTATTTCTTTGAACAAATTTAATTCTTCAATATCCTTTCCATTAACATTTTTAGTATCAATTAAGTTTTGTTCTAATCCTTTACAATGTTTTAAAATTTCATTGTCACTCCAGTTTTTTAAATTAGGTATATAGTGAAGCAATTGTAATGTTCTTTTAATTGACTGAATATTTCAGTAATTGAAGAAATAGTAGTGTCTAATATTATATTGTAAAATTTAACCTTAAATTTTTTGCCTCGGATTGTTGATTGGTTTGTTTATCTTGAAATAGTTTCTTTTTAAACCTGTTTCGACTTTGTGGAAAATCTGATCAACGATTATTCAGTTCTGATGTAAGATTTTGTAAATTGTCAGTCACGATTTGTAAATCACATTTAGAGTTTTGTATTATTTCATTTACCACATTTACTAAATTTAAAATATCGTGTCAGATGTTAATGGAACAAATGAATTTAAACAACGAAACCATCTGAATCAACTTTTTTGCTTGAGTTCTTGATTCCATGTCTCTTGTTTGATCTTCTTGAATATTTATTAACGCTCTCAAATTTCCCTTCAAATCGTTTTCTTCGATCATTGGGTTTTAAAGCCTGAATTCTACTTTCCCATCTTGTGTTGGAAAGTGGCTTTAAAGTAATATTTTCAACATACTGTTGCAAAATAGACCCACGTTTAACGGATGAAGAAAAGTAGTTGTAAAGCTCCTGCACTACTCCGAAGAAATTAACTGTTTCGAAGGAAATTTTAGCAGCATCATTTACAACTAAATTTAGACAATGGCAGAGCAGGAAATATTAGAGTGCCCTCGAATTATTTTCAATAATTTTTTGTTGCAATCCTTTATGCTTTCCTCTCATATTAGCACCATTATCATAAGATTGGTCTAGTAAATCTGATAAATTTAGTCGTAACGATTTTAAATGTCCATTTATGAATTCGAACAGACCATGTCCAATAGTGACGTCGACAGATTGAATCCTAAAAAAAAAAAAGTTCTTCGATTTGGGCTTTATCGGTTTCCTCGTTTTTATAAACAAATCGAATTGCAACAGTCAACTGTTCGGTATGACTGACATCAGGTGTAGTATCCAGAGTTAGTAAGTAATATTTTGACGATTTAATCATATGTAATAAATACTTTTTAATTCCTGCTGAACTAATGCTTATAATTTTATTCTGAATTTGATGCCCTAAGTAATGAGCAATGTTCTTCGTTTGAGATGTTTGAATTTTGTGGAGTTGTTCAGCGATTATTGGATCAAATTTTGCTACGGTTTCAACGAACTTAAAAAAATTTCCATTATCACTATGATACAACTCTTTCGAAGAACCTCTAAATGCAAGGCATTGCCGGGCTAAATATTGAATTAAATAAATAAGTCGTTCAATAACCGTTTGCCAGTAAACACTTTCTGCATCATAAAGTCTTTGCTGAACTGCATCAGTTGTACATACATAAATTATGAAAAGACATTTTGAGCTCACTGCATTTTGAGCTATGTTTAAGGTGAGATGCACTGCTTTCATGTATTTTTAAAATGTGGGTTAAAATGTGCCCAATCATTACATCCATCCTTAAATATTACAATAACAACATTATTACTTACAATTATGGAATAGACGGCAGCGAGCGGCACGTGGCTAAATGGCAGGTCTGGAATGGCACTTGGGCCCCGAAGCAAAATTATTCTGCCCGCGAATATATGTTTCGTCCTCCTGCTCCTCCTCCTCTTGCTACGCCTCATGCTGCTGCTCTCGCCTTCTGCTCCTCTTCTTGCTGCGCCTCTTTCTGCAGCCCCTCCTCCTGCTCCTGCTCTTGCTGCTCCTCCTCCTCAGGCTGC
Organism: Stegodyphus dumicola; assembly: GCF_044657685.1. Taxonomy (NCBI): domain Eukaryota; kingdom Metazoa; phylum Arthropoda; class Arachnida; order Araneae; family Eresidae; genus Stegodyphus; species Stegodyphus dumicola. The sequence goes on from NC_140768.1 coordinate 2,549,319, forward strand.
AGGAGCAGCAGAAAACTAAAATATGCTCCTGCTCCTCCTCCACCTCAGGCTGCTCCTCCTCCTGCGAAGAGCAGCACGAGGAGGAGCAGCATGAGGAGAAGCAGCATGAGGAGGAGCAGACTGTGGAGGAGCATCCTGAAGAGGACAGCAGGAGGAGGAGCAGCATGAAGAAGAGCAGGAGGAGGAGCAGCCTGAAGAAGAGCAGGAGGAGGAGCAGGCTGAGTAGTTTACATGGAAAGCAAAAAAACTGCGTTTCGGGAATTTGAATAAATAATTTCTAAATACTTTTTCTCCATTCGGTAATGTTCTATAATAGAACGATTCTGAAAACTTTCTGCCAGAATTAGCTCTCGGAAAATGTTTGGTTATCAAGCGGGAAGGATAATTTTTAGTTAAATAATCTCTGATTTATTATAGAAATTGTATCAAGCCAGCTAGCTGGATCGTTTAAATTCAAAGCCAAAATCTTCGTTTTGAGATATTACGTTATTACCCGGCGAATTTTCTACGTCAACATTAAGTTTTCTTATTGGTACAAATCGTGGCTTCTTCTTGATCATGTTCTGATAATTTACATTTTGAGATAAATTTTCATTATGAAATTCCAAACCAGATGTTGACGGTCCTAGTTCAATTGTCTGTCCGTCTAATCCAGGGGCGTAGCTAAGGTTTTAAGCTCCCGGGAACACCTAAAGATTTTGCGCACCTTTCTGTGTTCAAAGAACGGAAAATATTTCATTCTGAAATGCGTATCACCAGTTTGGCGCCTTCTGGATGCTGCGCCCGGGGACGGATGTCCCCCCCCTCCATGCTCCACCCTAACTACACAATTGTTCTAATCCTATTGTGTTTCTAATCCTATTATTTATTTAGAGATCCCACCAGTTTCTGATTAGCTTCCTCTCGTTGCAATTTCCTTTTTCCATTTTGTGCTCCAGACTTTTTTTTTTTTTTTTTTTTTGAGAACATGTTTCTAAAAAATATTTATTGCACTAAATAAAAAAAAATTTAATTTTTATTCCATATACAAAATGCATCATATGATTTTCTCTCAATATACTATTTGAAAGTCGAAAGCGCATTTATGTCATTTGCTACTAAATAAAGATTCAGATAAAGAAACTAATTTGACTGAAAATTTAGAAGCAATTGTTTTTTCGGAAAATTAATTTCTAAAAATTTAGTGTAAAATTTTTTCTTCTTTCTGCTGATTCAAAATATTTAAGTAAATTAAACCAATATTAATACAAATTACTAAAAAGCATTTGTTATAAGCGACTGAAATATTGAAACCATTTCAGGTACTATTAATGAAAAAAATTCTAAAAAAATTACTAATGATTATAGGACTTTTTCATTAATTATAAACTATTAATGAAAAAGTGCTATAATCATTAGTACTTTTTTTAGAATTTTTTTTCGATTATTTGGAAATTGTAATTGTATATCAGAAATAGATAAATAAAATTCTGCCCAGTTAAGGGTAAGATTTATTTGAGTTTTATAGAGGTAAATAAAAAGTTGCTTTTTGAATTATTTTGTTAATTTGAAAGATAAAAGTTTTTCTTAATGAAGTGTTTCTTTTTATGAATCTTTACAATATTAATAATATATTTAGTTAAGACACAATAACACGCCGAACAAATACTAATTCAGAAGTCAAACAACAAAAATCAGCGTTATATTTTCAAATTTTCACAATACTAGTTTCGATGGTTTTATCGAAACACCATCCTCAGCTGCAAAAGCGAAAATGAACGAGATAGGATATAATGATCAGATAAGATAAGAAAGCCTGAATAGAAAATAAGCTAGTGGCGCCATCTGTTGATGAAACTAGAACTAAAACATAATTAATTCATTAACTTCCATTGGAGAACTGGATTTTCTAGACGCATTTCACATTCAAAAAAATCTTTCTGTTCTAGTTAACGATCTTAATTCCAATCCAACTTTGTCTTCGGTCTTTAAAGAAATTATGCTTTAGTTCTGGTTTCATTAACAGATGGCGCCACTAGCTTATTTTCTGTCCAGGCTTTCTTATCTTATCTGATCATCATATACTAATAAATAATATAGATAAACTAATAATGGTTATAAAAAGGTAAAAATAAAGTTGTGTCAGGAGGAGTGCGTCCAAGAGCAGGCAGATAAACCTCCAGCTCAGCAGCAACAGGAAAAAAAAACCTTAACAAACTCTCTGATGCGAAGTTACAATCTAAATCCTTTCAGACTTTTTTCTTTTTCCTTTTTTTAATAATACGTTCTTGTTTTGAGTGCTGTGTTATTTTACATAAACAAATAAACGTGTCTACAAATTCACTTGCTTCAAAGCATAGTTAAAATATTAAGTGTAAGTTTTTATTAAATATAACACATTTTACTCTCCTTTCCTGCAGTTTTAACTGCAGTCGCGATAACCATCAGTGGAGTAAACTACGAGTATGTTTCATTAAATCTTCAATTCCTGTAGCTGCTTTTATATTACCAGTCATGATAAGGATGTCAGACATTTTCGTTTCGAAAACAGCAGTCAACCTAGCAGGTATGTTGTTGTTCCAAGGCGAAAATATTTCAAACACATGACATCAACTGCCACCAAAAGAATATTCTCTCAAAAATTTTAAGTTAAAAATTATTGATTATAACAAAAATAACCTTAAGAACCCTCTTCTCCAAAGACAGATGCGATCATTTAAATGTTACAGCATTATATTTACTATTTTAACATTTACAATTATGGAATGGCGGGCCGCAGGGGCACGTGGCAAAATGGCTGGTCTCGAATGGCACGTGGACCCCCGAAGCAAAATTATTCTGCCCAGGAATATATGCTTTGTCGAATATATGTTGGCGAAAATATTTCAAACACGGGACATCAGTTGCCACCAGAAAAAAATTCTTTCAAATGTTAAGTTAAAAATATTGAACATAATAAAAGTAACCTTAAGAACCCTCTTCTCCAAAGCCAGATATTTATCATTTAAGTATTACAATATTATCATTTACAATATTACAAATATTACATTAATATTTGGAATTATGGAATGGAAGGGCCGCGGGCGGTACGTGGCAAAAGGGCAGGTCTCCTGTTTCGTCCTCCTGCTCCTCCTCTCCCTGCTGCTCCTCACCCTGCTGCTCCTCCCCTTGCTGCTCCTTCCCTTGCTGCTCCTCCTCCTGCTGCTCCTCCTCAGCCTGCTCCTCCTCAGGCTGTTCCTCCTCAGCCTGACCCTCTTCAAGCTGCTCCTTCTCAGGTCGCTGCTCCTCCTCAGACTGTTCCTCCTCAGCCTGCTCCTCATCCTGCAACTCCTCCTCAAGCTGCTCCTCCTCAGCCTGCTCCTCCTCCTCTTGCAGCTCCTCCTCCTCAAGCAGCTCCTCATCAGGCTGAACCTCCTCAGCCTGCTCCTCCTCAGGTTGCTCTTCCTCCGGCTGCTCCTCCTCCTGCTGCTCCTCCTCAGCCTGCTCCTCCTTCTGCAGCTCCTTCTCAGGCTGCTTTTCCTCAGGTTGCTCCTCCTCCTGCTGCTCCTCCTCAGGCAGCTCCTCCTCCTGCTGCTCCTCCTCCTGCTGCTCCTCCTCTTGCGGCTCCTTCTCAGGCAGCTCCTCCTCAGGCTGCTCCTCCTCCTGCAGCTCCTCCTCAGACTGATCCTTCTCCTGCTGCTCCTTCTCAGGCTGCTCCAGCAGTCTGAGGAGGAGCAGCAGGAGGAGGAGCTGCCTGAGGAGGAGCAGCAGGAGGGGAAGCCGCAGGAGGAGGAGCAGCCTGAGGAGGAGCAACCTGAGAAGGAGCAGGCTGAGGAGGAGCAGCCTGAGCGTGAATTATTCATGAGTAATCGTACGGTATCATTGTATTGAATTATTTATTTGTATAGTATTTTCAATGTGCAAGTAAAATTTTACTGTACATATCTTATTATTGAATTGCTCGCTAGTAATATGTAACATCATTTCAGTAATAAGCACCTATAGGAAAAAATTATTATTTTGATGTCAACATGGCAGATATGATTAATAACATGAATAGTATTATCATTAATTTAAGTAATGGTATTGAATTATTGTATATTTACAGTAATCATTTTTTAATATTTGCATATAATCATTGTTTTGAATCATTGTATTTTAGAAATTGTATAGAATTAATGTTTTTATAGTGTATTTTTAGTCTTATTGCAATTATTCTTTTAACTCTATTAATATCCAATTTTAATATAATAACTGTATCTTTAGTAGTAAGCTGTAACATAAAAGTTAACAATGACATTCAGAATAACTAGAGACTTACGTGAGATCTGAGCATTTTCATACTTCTCCATTATAAATTTAAGTTGGCAATATATGAAATATAAGCATTTGTATGTTCTTCGGTTTTTGTATACTGAGTTTAAATGTTGAATTTTGCATTAGTAAATTCATGTTGACAATGTCGTCACTTATCAATCACAACAGTATAATATAATCATTATGTATGATATATCTTCTTTATGTATTGAATTGTAAACTTTATATATAACTTGCTAAAATTACTTGCTAAAATATTGAACTGCAATCTTATGTGTCACTTGCTAAAGTTATGTTCGTAACTCATAAGTACTGTGTTCACACAGATGTAACCATTTTTAATATCTATGTCTTGTAACACTAATCAATGTGCCCTATGAGTGGATCCTAACATGGGTCAGTTTTAGATAAGGGTGGACGTGGTGCTAAACCAATTAACCGTAATAGTAAAGGGTTGGTGCCCACGTCCTCCGTCACTAAACTAAACTAAGGTTATTTTTGTTATAATCAATAATTTTTAACTTAAAATTTTTGAGAGAATATTCATTTGGTGGCAGTTGATGTCATGTGTTTGAAATATTTTCGCCTTGGAACAACAACATACCTGCTAGGTTGACTGCTGTTTTCGAAACGAAAATGTCTGACATCCTTATCATGACTGGTAATATAAAAGCAGCTACAGGAATTGAAGATTTCATGAAACACACTCGTAGTTTAGTCCGCTGACGGTTATCGCGACTGCAGTTAAAATTGCAGGAAAAGAGAGTAAAATGTGTTATATTTAATAAAAACTGACACTTAATATTTTATGTGTTTTGAAGCAAGTTAATTTGTAGACAAGTTTATTTGGGTATGTAAAATAACACAGCACTCAAAACAAGAACGTACTATTAAAAAAAGGAAAAAGTCTGAAAGGATTTAGATTGTAACTTCGCATCAGAGAGTTTGTTAAGGTTTTCTTCCTGTTGCCGCTGAGCTCGCGGTTTATCTGCCTGCTCTTGGACGCACTCCTCCTGATACAACTTTATTTTTACCTTTTTATAACCATTATTAGTTTATTGATATTATTTTTATTTAAGAAAAGAAATGCGAACCTCACTTGTTCCACCAGGTAGGTCACGAGGCTTGCAGAAGTAAGGAAATAGTTCAGAAATATATAAGAGCTACACTGACTACCAATAAGTATTTGGACACCTGTGATAAAAAAGAAAAACTAACTTTATTCAAAATCAATAGTTGGTAGAGCCTCCACGAGAGGTAATTACAGCGTGGACCCTCTGGGGCATACTTTCCACAAGTCTTTGTATGACAGCTAGTGGTATTTTCTTCCACTCGGCTTGGAGAAGACATAGAAGTTCCTTCACCGAATTTGCACGGGTAGTGCACACCTGAATTCGGCGATGCAACTCGTCCCAGAGGTTCTCGATAGGGTTCAGGTCTGGACTCTGGGCAGGCCAGTCCATTCGATGAACTCCATTGGCACCATACCAAGCCTTGGTTAACGTCGAAACATGACAACTGGCATTGTCGTCCTGAAAGTAATAGGGATCCAACCTGTAAAACTGCCACAACGTAGGAAGCACATTGTCATCTAAAATAGTGCAGTAGGCATCGGAGTTGAGCTTACCATGAATGGAGATCAAGGGTCCCAGCCCATACCAGGAGAAACACCCCCAGACCATAATTCCACCTCCGCCCAACTTGACTGTTGGAACAATGCATTCTGGCAGGAGACGTTCTCCAGGTAGACGTCAGACCCAGACCCTGCCATCCGAACAGTAAAGGGTGAACCTTGATTCGTCACTCCAAAGAACCTGTTTCCACTGATGTACGTTCCAATTTCGATGTGCTTTGCACCACATTAACCGAGCAGCGCGATTGGACTTTGTGATCAAAGGCTTATGGGCAGCAGCATGACCATGAAAACCAAGCAGATGTGCTTCCTTACAGATGGTATTCATTGAAACAGTACTCCCGTATGACTGTTGAAACTCCTCGCGGATGAGGGCCATCGGTTGGGTGCGGTTCTTCCGAAATTCTCTGGACAGCACTCGTCGGTCTCTATCTCCCAGTTTCGCTGGTCTGCCGACTCGGGGCACATTCTGACAATCACCGCTCACCTTCCACTTCTTAATCACATAGGGCACTGTCGATTTTGGGTACTTCAGATCGCTAGATATGTCCCTTAAGGATCGGCCACATTTGTGATACCCGATAATTATACCTTTCTCGAAATCAGAGAGCTCCGAACTGCGAGGCATCTTGCATGCGACTAAAGCCGATGCTGTTTCCTTCACGACATATACCTGCGGAGTCCGTGACGTACCTTAGGACCGCAGATATCGTCATTTGCATAGGTGTCCAAATACTTATTGGTAGTCAGTGTATAATACAGATGAAGAAGACAACACAATAATATATGACACTCAGATCTGGAGAGAATAACGAATATGTTGTTCCGGATTTTGTATTTGGTTAGCAATTTTTAGTAGAAATGTAATTAAAGTCGTTTTATTTCCCCGTGTAACCCAGCGCGTGACGAGTTTTAAGAGGAGCTAAGCAGAAAAAGTAAAAATACTGGAGCACGCGCATTTAATAATAGATATCTGGTAATTGACGAGTATATAAAAAGTGAATAAATGTAATTGAGTACTGTGTTAGCTGTGACCGTAATTCTAATCTTTTGCTTTCCAAAAAATCTCGAGAAAACGAAAATTACCAGAACCTTTTTGTGCATGATTAAGAAGTTTTAAAATGCCGGAGTGAAACATGTCAGTTCATTTGTTTACATAACTGTTTTGTTGACTGTAGCGAATTTGCAGTAAGATCGAATTAGCTTTCTCTCAGCTTTGGAATTAGTTTTGTTTGATGTTTTAGTAGTTTAAAATGTAACTATGCGTGATATTGTACGCATATCTAAGAGGAAAAATCCAGCATTGTGTTTTATTTCTTGTTATAAGAATAAAATTCTTCTGTGCCAGATGCCCTTGTGCGGTGAACAATTTTGCCACCCGCACGCGGCGGCCCTGAGAATGTGATTTTGGCGATACTTCAGAAGAGAAATGCATTCGAATACGTTTTGCAAAAGTTTTTTAACCGCAAAAGTTTTACACAGAAAGAACAGCTTGTGATAGAATTTTGGAATTGCTAATGCGGACTGTATTTCGTTCACGAGAAAATGGCATTCCAATTATTAAAAAGAACAGCAGAAAATGGACAACGAATTTTCTAATGTCGGTTCGAGTGTTTACCTTGAAATTCAGTTGGATCATTTTCGGAGGGGGGGGAATGTAACAAATTTATAATACGGCGTAAAAACATTGTAATAATTCTGAGGAAATGGGGAGGGAACATTTGCAAAGAAATATTTTAGTGAAGGAAAGATAAATTTTTAATGTTACATTAAGATATGAATATTAAATTATTAATGTAATAATGATTAATGATAAATTATTAATGTTATATTGATGAAATAATTTAGTTTATTTGGTTGTGGTAAAGTATGCTAGGCCTATCTGCCTGCTGGGAGAGATACCTTCACAGAAGACGTTTTAAGGAAAAATGGCTTGTGTTCACATTACACATGGGGTGGTGTGGTGTATTTAATTATGGCAAAGCACACTAGGGCTATCTGCCTAAGGTTAGGAAATCCTTCGTGGATGACTTTCTAAGGGAAACTGGCTCGTATACACGTTACACATGGGGAAAACCACGAAAACACCCATGCAGCCAGCCCGTTCGCGGGATTCGAACCTCGGACCGAACTATCAGTGTTCAGCGACTTTACCGCTCGGCCGCTGGTGGACCATTACCTAGACCCCTTTTCATGGAATCGATGCTTTGATATACTTTGGTACTATTCTTATTATTCTGGCATTCAGCGGGGAATTCCTATCCCTGCTCAATGGAATCGAACCTAGGTCGAACTACCAATGTTCAGCAGTTTTACCGCTCGTCTGCTGCTTATGGCCATCGGTGAATTAAGAATCGTTAATTTTTAGTCCTAAGGGGCTTGTTCCTGAAGGACTATTGTTTTTGTTTTGCGATCTTGCGTCGAATCACTCTCAATGTCCATTTCACTTTTCAAACTGTTGCCATCCAATATTATCGCCCTGTTTTATATTTGAAGAAATTAAATAATGAAGAATCTGCATAAACGTATCGATGTTTCTCGCATTGTGATGAAACGACGGTACCTAGAGCTATCCAATATTTTGAATGACGATTTAATACTTCGGAAATGGGCATCTGGAATCCCAAATTCGAAATTTGTTTTATTATCGATTTCATATTTTGTAAAATTTTAACGAATTTTTTATTAACAAATTCAACAATTTCGACGCGACCCATGGCAACACTGTACGAATAAAAAAGGATTTTTATCTCCAGCGCGCGAGAGTGTGTATCGGAAATTCTAAAGATATGCTGTTTTTAAATATTTTGTGATATTGTTGAATTGAATTTTATGTGTTTTAAATGCGAAGAACATTGTATTTGATAAATAAAGGTAACAAACAAAACGTTAGAAAAACGCCCCTTTGGGTGTAATTTAAAATCTGAAACCCTTCAAATTTTTTTAACTATGTTTTCATTTTATTTTTTATATAGTTATTTATTTTTAAAATGACTAAAATTAACTTTTCATAGATTACCTTGAGAAAAAAATCTGGTCATATTTTTTAAAAGTGACTAGAGGTTCGTCTTTTTTACTGAAGGAAAACTACCGTACGAACAAATAGTTCGTTCGTTCGCCGCCGACCAGGCTTCCGTCCTCTAAGGTGAAATCAATCGCAATTAATACCTGATCAGCGGTGGTAAAATCTATTTGTACAACCAGCAGCCACCATAACTAGGGGGACTGCCAGATCAGCGACGCTTATTTTGTATCAGCCAAAGTACATTGTTACAAAAATTAAAGAATATGTATCAGTCTATGCACTTTGTGCGACATATGTACAAATGATATATTACATAATCAAAATTTGCATACGAGAGCTAAGCAGTTACAACTGCTGCCTTCAACCATATTTATAAAAAATCTGATGTGTACACCACATGACTTTCTTGTACGGAATATTAAATTATACGCATTTTTAATTGCATTTCATTTAAACTTATTGGATTGAATTAAATCTACTTTGTCGATAGCGCATAAACCACAATAGAATAAATGCACTCTTTATAATTCACTATATTTGTTTACCATAGCGACACTCTGGCGCTAGGTTCACTTAACAGTGTTATATTTCGTTCATATTATAACCTTTACCTTTACCTTCATTCGCATTTGGTACCAACTACTATGAATTATCACCAATAGATCAATTATGCCTTAGGCCTTTCACCTTTGTATCAAAAAGAAGATGTACTATTGGTACATGTATCACCCAGAGGCGTAGAATGCATTCAAAAACTCTATGGTTTGGAGTAAACTCTATGGTTTGGTTTGGAGTAAGTAAAAAAAGAAACAGTATTTCAGAGACGATTCAATACTTCTCATTCAATTAATTCAGTTCCTCCTAAGAAATTACCTCTTAGTTTTTAGCCCAAAAGGACAATTTCGTTTTCGCAATTTGCATTGGTTCACTATAAAACAACGTTTCCCTTTTCCGGCCACCAAATATTACAGCCCTGCATTATATTTCAACAATTAAATAATGAAGAATCTGCATGGATATACGTATGTTTTTCGCATTCTGAAAAATAGCGGTTCGTAGAGACTTTAAATTTTGAGTAACGTAGTCCTCCACTCGAATATGCGCATCTGGAAGCTCTCATTTGGAATTTGTTCCATTATCTATTTCATATTGTGTAAAACTTTAACGAATTATTAATTAAAAAATCCAACGAATTCAAAGCCAGCAATAGCAACAGTAAGAAAAAGTGAAACATTTTTATCTCCAACGCTCAAGACAGTGTATTGCAAATTCTTAAGAAACGCTGTTTTTAAATGTTTTGTGATGTAGCTATTGAATTGAATTTTAAGTGCGAAGAACACAATATTTAACAAATAACGGTAACACAAAAAATAGTTAAAAAACGCCCCTTTGGGTATAATATAGGATCTGAAAGCTTTCAAATTTTTTATATTATTAATAATTTTGCATTTGTGTAATATTTCACTTTGCAGTTTGAGGTATGCTTCATGCTTGTCGAAATGAGAACATATGAGGTAGATCTAACTTTTGTCATTATTAGTTCAAAGACGCACTTTTTTAAAAAGGCCTATTAATTTTCCTTTGGCATTTTGCGTCGATTCACTATAAACGTCGGTTCACTTTTCAAATTGTTACCACCAAATATTACAGCCCTGTATTCTATTTAAAGAAATTAAATAGTGAAGAATCTGCATGAATGTATGTATGTTTCTCCCATTGTAATAAAACAACGGTACCTAGAGCGATTCGGTTTTGAATAACGTACGTTTCCACCCGAATATGGGCATTTGGAAGCCCGGATTTGAAATTTATTGTCGATTTCCTATTTTGTAATATTTAACGAATTTTTGTTTAACAAATTCAATGATTTCAAAGCGAGCAATTGCAAAACTGTACGAAAAAAAAAAAAAAAAAAAAAAAAACATTTTTATCTCTAGCGCGCAAGACTCTGTATCGGAAATTCTAAAGGTATGCTTATTTTAAAATTAATTTGCGATATTTCTGTTGTACTAAATTTTATAGTTTGAGTACGTAGACCATGATATTTAATAAATAAAGGTAACACACAAAACGTTTGAAAAAGGCCCCTTTAGACGCTATTTAAAATCTGAAACTTTTTTTTTTGTTTTTTTTTTGTTTCTTTTTCTTTTTTTTTCTTTCTTTTTTTTTTTTTTTTTTTTTTTTGTGTGTGTGCGTGTGTCTTTTGAAAATATATCATCCCACAAAATGTGATAGGCAAGCAATCGAGACCAAGGGATTGTGACCATCACAGGTACTGAACACTTTTTCCATAACCACTTCAGAGGTTGCCTGCGCATACACAGTAATGATTTCTTGCGTGAGGACTATCTTTTTGTACCGTTTCCCTTTTCGTAATTTAAACTTTGAATTATTCCATCAATATATTTTACTTCGTTCCTTTCATGTATAACAAGAATGTTTTCATGAAAACGAACTAAAACACAGCACTAAAAGTTAAAATAATTGGCCGTCTATTAGGCGTCCCCATAGTAAAATGACCGGCCTTTGGAGTGGCGAAAACAAAAAATTGGCTAGTGCTATTTAAAAAATAGCTCTTAAAAATAGCTAGTAAATAGTAGTAATTAATAGCTAGTAAAAATGGCTATTTTAAAAAAATAAATGAATGAAGAGAGAGAAAGAGGGAGGGGGAGAAAAGAAAGAATTCCCCGCAGTGTTTAAATAAACTTTAGTAATTTTTAATTTGCTTGCAAGCCATTATTGTGTAGTTCAGCTGTACAAATCTTTATGTTATTTAAATAGTAGTCAACGCCTAATGTCTGCTATTGGAAATTAAAAAAAAATAGACCATCCAGATTGTTTGTAAATAAAAAAGGTACCCTAACTGTATGCTTGTAAAAGAGTAGTAAATTGAAAATTAATTAAACTTCATACATAATTCATGTTAAATTAATCTGCATCAGCATTTCGTACATGAAAGCAGGCATAGCCTCGCAAGGCTTATAAATGTTTACATTACGGATGGCCGAAAAAAGAAAGAAATTTATTTAATATAAAAAGCAGTTAATATCGTATTTGAGTGGCAACGGTGGCGACCGAAGCAGAAATCAGTTTTCATTCTGTTAACTGTCAAACGGTATGTAAATAAATTATTTCAAATTTTAATATTTGCGTATTGTAATTGAATATTTAGATTAAAATGAGTTATGTATGTAATCTTAAATAACTGTATATGTGTAAAATTAGAGCAATATCGCATTCTGTAATCAAAAATATAAAATTTTATGTACGCTTAACTGGAAGTAATTGTGTGGTTAAAACGATGAAGAATTTGTAAATGTGAATTGTTCGTACCGAAACAATTAACAAGTTATTATTTTGCGGTTAAGCAACATTTGATTCGTTTCCTTTGCGTAATGTTATTTATAGATTCTTTTGCGTTTTTCCGCATATGTTCATGAAAGTACTGTAAAGGCCCTTATTTTCGCGGGCCGTAATTTTCGCGAAAATGAATATATCGGTGATATCGCGAGTTGAAAATTTCGCAAATTTTATATGAACAGAACCGAAAGTTGATAAATTTCAAAAGTACCTAAGTAAAGTTGAGAAAGTTGAAAAATTCGATTGAATTGTTCGACGTTTTTAACCAATTACACCAAGATCCTCTTTTTCTGACTGAACTAGAGAAGAGGAATATCATTCCAGTTTTTGTGCCCAATTCCTTCACAAGAGAGCTCCAACCTTTGGACTTAACTATAAATGGTGAGTTTAAGCGTTTGCTCAAGAATGAGTTTATTGAGTGGCATTCTAATGAGTTTCAGTTTCTAGAGGATAAAGAATCTGTGGACTTGCGAATATTACGACTAAAACCAATTCACGCTTCTTGGTTTGTGCGCATATTTAACGGTATTGAAGCCAAATATGAGATAATTTTGAATGGCTTCAAAGAAGCTGGTATAAATAATATTCTAAGTGAATGAGCTGCCTTCTGTTAATTTTATTGTTTTATATTAGAGAAATATAGTTGTATATTATTCAAAAAATAGTTATAAGAAAGAAAGTTGTCAAGAAAAAGCTTGTAACTGTGCAATAAATCATTAAATTTTGGGTAAGTGAAAAATTGCTGATTTTTTATTATTATTTGAGGCGGAAAAAAAAAAAAAGTATTTCGCAAGGCCTAAATTTTTGCGATTACGATGGGCTCATGAAAATTACGAAAATTAAAGCCTTGGGAAAATAAGGGCCTTTAAGTGTATATAATTTAGATTTTGATCATCTTTAATGATATTAATGAATATCTTCGCGTAATTCAATGCAAATATACTGGGACCTTGTACCTTGTACTCGTACCTTGTTTTTTAATGGTTATTAGTCATATTAGACAATCTAGTGTAAAATAAATTGAGCGTTATGTATTAAAATTTTAGGAAATATTTTATGTAGACTTTGTATATCATCTAACGTGATATAGACTTTATATAATCATTTGTTGTTAAGAAATAAAAAACATTTTGTTATATGTTTCCAACTGATATAAAAGCACTTGAAGAACATGTAAAAAAGGAAAATTTGGAACTACTCTTATATACCCCTCACTTGGCGGCAAATTTCTTGCCAAATATTTTTGGCGAGAAACTGCATGGTGCCCTATTGCTATCTAAATTTTTAGTCTACATTTTGAACATTAAGCCTGAAATGTCTCCAAAAACACAATTTAAGCTAAAAATCCGAAACAAAAACAAAAAATTTAGATAGCGAAAACGTGAAATTTCTAACCAAAAATATTTGACAAGAATCCATGTACACAGCCGATATGTTTTAACTTGAAAAAAAATCACAGAATTGCACAATCTATGCAGTGAAGGAATCTACACACTCCTAGCTTAAATAAATTAACATTGTAACAATAAATTTCAAAGAATGCCATGTACACAGCATTCTGTTTAAACTTTAAAAAACATCTACGAATTGCACAATCTAGGCATTGTGCACTAATCAACAAAATAAACTAAAATAACTAAAATAAATTTTGAACAGTTAAAAAAACAACAATGACAGAAATTCATACTAAAAAAACAATGAACATTCTACAAAATAATAATAATAATAAAATAAAATGCACTTACCATAATGGATGTTTTTTCGAATAGTAGAACATAGCTTTAACATGCCGCCACGTACTCATTATGGTATTTATATGACAACCAGACTCGCTATCCACAAAATTCATACTATGGTTCACAAATAAATGTTCAAAACCTTCTTTTCCTAAATCCTTGTAAGATTTCCAGCCATCTGAAAAAATAGTTGTACAAGGCTCAATCCACTCTTTAATACAATGCATCACAAATTTGTTAAAGGCATCTTCTCCCATTTCAGAACAATGATGGAAAAATATATAAACCAGGAAATAAAATTCAAAATTGCATTTCTGATTATAAGTAGGCAACGAAGCTTTAACATGCTGCCACATAATCTCTATCGTATTTATGTAACAGCTAGACTCACTATCCTCAAAACTGATATCTTTTACAAATAAATGTTCAAAACTTTTTTCTCCTAAATACTTGTAGAATTTCCAGCCACCCGAAGAAATAGTTTACCAGGCATGCAACTAAAATTTTATCAACTGTAAAATCTGAGTTTCCATATAAAAAGGGTTGCCATAGAAACCAACATTGTCCCCAAAACCATCGTGCCAAAAACCAGTGCACAACAGATATCGCCGCTTTTGGCGACCTAAGGGCACATATAAGAGTACTGAAAATTTGATTATTTTATTCCAGGACTGTCATTTTGAAAGAAAACAAATTGTAAGGTATATTTCAAACAGGAAGTGTTTGTGTATAAATCAGTTTAGCTATTTAGGGTCATCTCCAAATACAGATATTAAGTGAAAATTTACATGCATGTTTATGTATTGTTATTGATTGAATACATATAGCTGTAAAAAATGTCTAATTGTTAAGTAAAAAGATTTTTATTAATTTTGACTTAAAATTAAATTTTGAATTAAAAAAGCAATTTATAGGTATGCTATGTATTGCTTTTTAAATATGTTTTATTTTCAGAAATAACAAAGGAAGACTTACATATTTATTTTTTAAATTGCAAATGATGTAGTGCACATTGTTAAATTTTCATTGGAGTATATTAAACTAAATATATAGTAATAGTTTTTTATGTGTGCTAAATTAGATATGTGTGTGTGTAAAATATTAAATTTTTTAGCAAAGTCCATGCATTATATTAAATTTGATGTAATTTTTTTGTACCATATGGATCTTCCAGTTGTGCGTCCTTAAAATAAAGGATTCGGAGAACAAGCAGATATCTCGTATTTTGTAGATACTTTACTCATTCTAACTTATAAGATACTGTGATTATTTTATGTAGTGAAGGAGCTATTTTGTGGAGTAATTGAGATTACAAATATTACAAAGAATTTTCATTTAGAAACTAAAGTAGCATACTTTAGTTTCTACTTAAGTATGCTACTTTAGTTTCTAAAGTTTATTATTTTCTAAAGTTTATTCTGATATTATTAATATATTAGAACACAGTGTTGCAGCTCTGCACAATCCAACCAACACACAACCAAATCATCATTCATCGTAATGGATTTGCCCACTGTTTTAGCTGAAAGTACCTACTCATGATTGTTAATAATGCTTATAAAAGCAAAAATGTCCCAAACTGATTCAGCAAGATACTACCTAAAATTAATTTAATAGTGGATATGGTCATGTTTAACATTAAGTATGCTACTTTAGAATTAATTAACTGAATTAATTTTAACTGAATTAATTTACAAAATTAATTCAGTTAAGTAACAGAAACATATTTTAACAGAATCATATTTGCTTAATGCAGTATTTCTTAAAATATGGGGTCATGAAAATTCAATTCGATAGTTGAATTTAACTCTTTGAAGACCGTATCAGTACAGATGGCTTTTCATTCAAAGAATCCCAAATGCCCAAAGTATTCAGTAGCAGGTTTAGTTTTCCCAAATGCATTTTATCAGTTTATTACAGACAGCTTGTCCTAAAAGGATTTATTTGTGGTTGCTTATCTTTATTTGTTAGAAGTATAGAGGATGTCATTTGAAATATTCTTTTTTCTTTGTGGATGGGGAGAGGAGGAAATAGCTATGACTCTCAAAAACCATTTCGGGCGGTTTGGTATTTTAAGGTACAGATTAGTGAAGCCTTTGGTTTTTTAATGAGTTAAAGAAACTGCATTCAATTAAGACTTAAAGAAATTACATTAATTGACATTAATGAGATTAGACATATAAAGACATTACATTAAGTGATATTAATGAGATTAACTACCTGTTATATAAAGTGCAAAAGGACTTTATAAAAGCAATTCAAATCTAAAACTTGAATTTTCAGAAAAATCCTTGATGAATTCTGGATTGGAGTTAGAACTAGATGTCGCACTATTTCTGAAATGGCATTAAATGTTCTTCTCTCATTCAGCACCACATATTTTTATAAAACTACCTTTTCTGCTTCAAAGCTAACTGAAACCAAATATCCTTCAGTGTTGAAACTTGTCGAAGATGCTGTATGTCTAGCAATGTTAAATATTGCACCAACTTTTGTTATGCAGCAGAAAACGAGCACATCTGTCTTATTAGAATTTTTTTAAAATATTGTTCTTATAATATTGTTTACTGAAGAAGTAAGTTATTTATGGGAAGATATTTATTTTTACATATTTGTTTAATATCTGGGGTCAAGAAAAAAAATATCTCTGTGATAAAAAGACGTCACGATTGAAAAAATGTTTGATGCCCTGGCTTAACAGAATTGTATTTCGTTAATTTTTTAGTTGATGTTGTTGCTATCAGGATCTGTATACAATGAAGGCAGTTAACTATACTCGCTTTTGAAAGCTAAATTCGACTGTAGATTATTAATTTGATTATCAACTTGTTGATATTATTAATATATTAGAACACAGTGTTGCAGCTCTGCACAATCCAACCAACACACAACCAAATCATCATTCATCGTAATGGATTTGCCCACTGTTTTAGCTGAAAGTACCTACTCATGATTGTTAATAATGCTTATAAAAGCAAAAATGTCCCAAACTGATTCAGCAAGATACTACCTAAAATTAATTTAATAGTGGATATGGTCATGTTTAACATATAAGACCTTACAGCAAGTTGTTATATTGTTAAAAGCGAATTGATGAGTCGGAGTTACCCTTCCAAGTGCATCCAAGATGTATTAAATGGTTTTCGGGTCTGAAGATCCTGGTCAAAACATGCACTGAATAAATATCCTTACTTTGAAGATATTCAACCTTCAGTTGAAGCCTTAGTGGATGAGTATTTTCATCTATATGAAAAAAATTTTCAGGGTTGCGACTGAGCAACCCTGAAAAGTTGCATGTAGGGCTGTAGGATCTTCTCTCAATATTTTTACATAATTGGAATGGTTACAGGTAAAAGTATAATGGACAAAACAATGCAAAGGAAAACATCATAATATGAAACACAGAAGAAACCAAGGAGAAAGCATCAAAACTTTAAAATGTTGTATAAAACATTGTCATAGAAAATAAAGCAGTTAAAAAACTTCGCAGTTTTAAAACATCATTATAGAAATTCCTGAAAATACAGCGTCTATAAATCATTGCATGATGTTAACATTGAAAACCTGCTTTCAGAATTTGAAAGTTTTAAATGCATGTTAGCATAATGGGTTTTGAGTACAAAAAAAGAATGAGGAATATTTTTACCTCTATATTTCTAAATTAACTATTAAATGTTTACTATAAAAGCAGGAAGGAAACTTAAACATTAAAAAAAACTGATGAGTAGAAAATTAATGCTACATATAGCTGTTAATATAATTTTAAACTTATGAAGTAAACTCTTAAATATCATTGTGTAATTAATCTTTTTGGTACTTTTCCGTTTCGCCGACGCAAATCTCGCCAAGCAGACTTTATTAGCAACAACATACAGTATACACATAAAAAATATTAAAAAAATGTTAGTTCTAAGAATTCTTTTTTTGAAGGCATAAACATTTTAATATCGCTTAAAATTTTATAAAAAGCCATTAAATAAAGACAATAAATTTGTAAAAAGACATTAATTTAAGAATTTACTATGCTTTCATGGTTCAACATCCTGATTCGCCGATTCATCTCACGTAAACTACTCTACAAAAATCTAATGCTCTCAGTAATTATCTACATTAATTTCAAGTTAAATCTTAATTTGGAACACAAGTTTAAATGCAAGAAATACAGTCAAAAGTCGTTAATCCGGACTCGTCGGGACTTTGGCGATTCCGGATTATCGATTTTTCCGGATTATAGATCATCAGTTTAAATCTGGTAAGATGGCATGCAGAAATTACAAAATTAAAAATATGAAACCGTAATTTATGAAATAAAGAACAATTATGATCTAAAGGGTATCAAAATTTACAAAAAGAAAAAGCTTAATATTTATTTGTTTACTTTATTAAACATTTCCTTCAATGTAAGTTGCTTCGTTTCATGTGATAATACTTTCTCTTTAATTCTATTAAACAGACATAATTTCTTTTCTAATTTCTTCTTTTTTAGTTACAAAGTTCCGCTGTTCAAGTCCTATAATTGCTGTGTTGAGAATACCGACTAATTTGTCAATCGAAATGTTTTCGTTTTCAATAACCTCTGGGTCACTTTCTTCACTATCGGAAGCGAATTATAATGACGAGGAACTTGATTTAAATCATATCAAAGACGGAGTACGGAATTATAATCCAAATAAAATAAAAACATCTGCTCTGAAGATAAGGATAGTGTTGACAGATCAACTTCCAATCCGAGGCGTGAAATTCATAACAGATTTCGGATTTCAAAACATACTTTCGCTTTGTAGATACAAATTACATATTAGTAAATATATATTGGAAATTCTATTTGACATAATCTTTCTAATCTATCATAATCTAATAATGACGTTTCTGCCCCCCCTGTGCCGCAGAGTAGCGTGAAATTGATAAACAGATTTCGGATTTCAAAACATACTTTCGCTTTGTAGTAAATATATATCGGAAATTCTATTTGACATAATCGAAAGTTCAAGCTTACTTTTATAAAATTGCTCTAACAGTCTGCAAAAAATAATAAGCCGGATCCAATTCGAAGATTAAGGAACAACGCAATCTGCAACATTAACTGAATTAGATAACTTTAGCTTAGCGTATAACTCCGTTACACATTAAACGCGCATGCGCACAAACATATTCGCAGCCATAAGGGTCTTACGTGCTCTCGTAAACGCCTGTGCGCATGCGTGAACGCGACGCATGCGCAGAAAGTTTGTAGCTTTGAGGTCCGGATTATAGATCATTCCGGATTATGGGTGTCCGAATTAACGACTTTTGACTGTATTTCAATTCGTAAGAATAGCTTACTTAGAAAATTATGTAAAACTGCAGTGCTTTATTTCTTTCGCATTCTCATTAGAATTGATGAATTTAACCCTTGACTTTACCTTTTCTATATTTTCGCCTTCGGGTAAGTGCTGTGATTGCATCCTAATTGACTTAATTACCGAAAATGGCCTTAGACATAAAACTGAACTATCTGATAAAAATTCTGTGTAATTATATGCCAGTATTGAAAGAAACAATCAATCTGATAAGAAAAAGCTGCGAATTGTTTTGAAAAATTGTTTTGAAAATGAGGATTGTTTTGAAATTGTTTTGAAAATGAGGCGTAAAAGGTATCTTGCGTACCAGCGAGAATATTCCGTTTGGCATCGGTTGTACCATTATTGGCGACTTTATCGCTTGCGCCGGCAAAACAGAAAAGTATAATGGGTTTTGAGTACAAAAAAAGAATGAGGAATATTTTTACCTCTATATTTCTAAATTAACTATTAAATCTTTACTAAAAAAGCGGGAAGGAAACTTAAACATTAAAAAAAACTGATGAGTAGAAAATTAATGCTACATATAGCAGTTAATATAATTTTAAACTTATGAAGTAAACTCTTAAACATCATTGTGTAATTAATCTTTTTTTATAAAATTGTGTTAGTTATTTGTCATGAAAAATGTAGTATAAAAAAGATAGATAATTAATTGCATGAGGTTACCTACATAACAGTTTGTGAATGTTTAAGTGAACAAATGATTAGTTAATTCAAACACCTGAAATAAGAGGTAAAAATTTTTTAAATTCCTTCTTGTGCTCAAAAATCACTATTCGAACTTGCATTTAAAAGAAAACACATGTCTGCAGTGTTATCATCATGCGATCATTTATAGGTGCTTTATTTTTTATGACAGTTTTTTATGCCAATGTTTGAAAACTTCGAAGTTTTTAAGTTTTGTGTGACTGCATTTTACACCACAGAGTTTTAGAACTGTGACGTGTTTTCATTTTGCTTTCTCTCATGATGTTTTATACAGTGGCAATGTTTTCCCCTTGCACTATTTTCTCCACAGTATTTTCATCTTTTTTTTTTTTTTTTTTTTTTTTGTGTGTGTGTGTGTGTGTATGCCATCAATGGAAGCCTCTGTAAAACATATGAAGTGTTGTGAAGCCATCCAGAATATTGCCATATTTGACAATCGCACTTTTACCACTATAGCATAGTGGCCATGTAACTCCTAAAAATATTTTGGTAAAAATATATTTACAGGTGCCACTTGGCGATAATTGGCGGTACATGGACACCTAGTTTGTGCAGCTCTTTGACTTATTATTTTGGCTATGTGTAGTGGCAGTTTTTGATGCAAAAATCACCGCTGCACGAATCCAAACTAACAAATCAAAGAATTGCATGAACTCGGTGTCTATGTACAGATGGACCCACTTTCACTTAAAAAACATCAGAGAATTGCATAAACTAGGCATTGCATATTCCCTTTGTCCATATATACATTGATCTATATTCATTTAAAAAGGTCAAAGGAGCAGCTAACGGAAAATATATAATCGCAATAAACTACATTTCAAATCAAACATTGAAATAACATAAAAAAGAAAATTTATCTTAGCACTACACAAAGGAAATATCCACTTACCTTATTTACGAATTTCCACATCTTCAAACAAACAAAATTCCTTAACAGCATCCAAAAACTTCCTAAAATTATCTGAACTAGAATGTGTATACTGGAGTTGCCACATAAATTCACAAAAATAAGAGTAAAAAATATCCTCTGTAGTGCCGGTATCGTCAGACGTTCGACCTTCCTAAGGCATTTCCTTCTAACAAACAGAACATTTATAATGGCTACTAAGTAAACCTTTATTTACACACCAGTCAATAATGCCTTTTCCCCTTTCATTTCAAATCGTACAGAAACTTCAAATTAATCTTGCCACATTCCGCCATTTTACATTGTAAACCACAATTTTTATTTATGCCATTTTACCTTGTAAACCACAAAATAACAATGTACAAATTACCCACAATCCGACATGCCTTTCCATATCTTTTCGTGTTAATCGAATTGACCGTAATCACACAATCAGTTATGTCATAAGAGGGTTTCCATAGCATTCAACTGCACAGATTACCGTAAATGAAATGGCAACTTGGCAATAAATGAAATAACAACTTGACGATAATCCAAGGGGCACCCTTACAAATCTACTCTAACCAAAATTTTATGTGGCTTGTGAAGATACGTATGTGCTACAAATATTTTAAGATTATAGTTATTTTAAGTATGAATTTGTATTATTTTAATTTTCATTGAAAATGAGCATGACTAATGCACACAGAAATCTATAAAAGGAGATAATAAATTTACAATATATCTTATTCGAAAATTTGAAGATACAGATTTTATTTGTACGTGTGAAATAAATAAGTTCATTTAGGAAATTTTGCACTAAGAATAATTACTTTGTTTGGGAATGTAGTTATATGTGAACATTTTTTTTTATTTTTCACAGAGGAAAACTGACTAGAAAAGATCCTGGTTGACCGATGAGCATCTACAGTCCATGAAGGTAATTTCTAGTAATTTTTGTTTAAGGCTACAAACTTTATCAGAATGGAAATGCCATGAAGTATCAAGCTATAATAAGAAATAAAGAAGGTTATAATTATATACTTGCAATCATATGCATTTTTATTTATGCATCAAAGAAAAATTTAAGTAAATAAGAGAAAGAGATTAATTCTTATGATTTATTTTAAAGTTTTGTACTACTTGGTAAGTTTTTAGGTAAAAGTATATTTTAGAGTACACCTTGGCGAAACTTGGCGATTTTTGATGGTACATGGATACTGAGTTTGTGCAATGCTTTGACTTGTTATTTTAGCCTGTCTAGCGGCGATCTTGGCGCTAACAGTTGCCGCTACGCAAGCCAAAATAACAAGTCAAAGAATTGTACAAACTCAATATCCATGTACACATTGACTTATTTTCACTTAAAAAAAAAAAAAAAAATCCCCGATTTGCACAAACTATTCGTTATGCCCTCCCTTGAGTTTGTCCATGTACACATCAATATATTTTTACTTAAAAAGTCAAAGCAGCACCCAATTCTACAGTAGAGGCAAACAAAAAATGTACACTGTGCAAAAAAAAGGGGGGAGGCAGTTCTATATCTCCCATTCTTTTGGGCCGATTGACGAAATTCAACTTGCGTCTTTCATGTCTCGAAAGCATGACTTAGGATTAGATTTATATGTAGCATCGTTCCATTCTAACATACGTATTTTGACATAAAATCGGACTTTTACTGAAATAACACAAATTTTTTTCATATTTCGATTCTACGACTCAAATTACACCAAACTAACAAGTTTTGTAAAAATCATACGGGTAGTTTTTAAAAAAATTAGCTCTCAAAATTTTACCTCCTCAATGTTAATTGAGTTTGGTAGCATATATTTATTAAACTCTCTCTTTTTTTAATAAGCTTATTTCGCTCTTCCTTCCACATTTCAAATAAAATTCACCCATTTTTTATGATTTATTTTTAAAATTTGTATTTTTAAATAATTTTTATAAATTTTTCAAAAAACGTTTTGAATAATAATCTATAAAAATTTTACCATAATATTAAAGTAGACATATTTCTAAGCATACCTGCAAAAAATTAGTTTTTTATTCAAAATTTCCAGAAATATACTTGAATTTATATGTTGGCCCATTTTGAAATTTGGCATATTTGTTGAAAGCGATAAAACAGCAAATATGGTTCAGACACATTGCTAAAATTATTTGGAAGTGATGTGACTTTTTTTCCGCTCATGCACAATGTAAAAAGGTAGGAACGAGGTGCCTTTTTTTTTTCCTGCTGCGGTATAATGGAAGGGAAAGGAAAATTGGTTGCCACATGTTAAGACGTTTGCCAAGTGAATTATTCTTGGCGCAAACTGAAAACATTTCATCAAGATAAAATTTTGAATTTTTCTGTAAATTTCACATCAAATTTTACAAAATTTAATATTTAGGCATAACTTGAGTCGTAGAATCGAAATATGGAAACAAAATTTGTATGTTATTTTAGAAAAAGTATGATTTTGTGTCAAAATACTTATGTTAGAATAATGCTATATATAAATACAATATACAGTCAAAAGTCTTTAATCTGGACGTCCATAATCCAGAATGATCTATAATCCGGACTTCAAAGCTACAAACTTTATGCGCATGCGTAAATGCATTATTTGCGCTTATGCATGCGCATAATATGTTTACGCATGTGCATTTAATGTATAATGTTGTATGCTTTATGCATGCACGCGTTGAAAGAAATGTTTAATGAAGTAAACAAATAAAACAAATAAATATTAAGCTTTTTTTTTGTAAATTTTGATACCCTTTAGATCATAATTGCTCTTTATTTCATAAATTATGGTTTCATATTTTTAATTTTATAATTTCTGCATGCCATCTTACCAGATTTAAATTGATGATCTATAATCCAGAATCACCGAAGTTCCAACGAGTCCGGATTAAAGACTTTTGACTGTATATCCTAAGTCATGCTTTCGAGACATGAAAAATGCAATTTGAATTTTGTCAATCGGCCCAATAGAACGGGAGGTATAGAACTGCCCCAGTTTTTTTTTGGCGCAGTGTACCTTGGTGTGTATGTGTGTGTGTACATGCACACGCATATGTACACATACATGAAAATATATGCATACGTTTCTGAATACAATCCTGATAACAGAAGAGTACCTATTTTGGTAAAATATCCTCTCTTAAGAAGCTTTCGAGAAACAGTAACCCTTGAAACAAAGAGCGTATTTACAACACTATGAACGTAGGCTTGTCTCACTTCCAGTCTTTCAACACTTCTCCACTCATTCAGTCATTTCTACTCATGCGTCCACTTAGCTTATGAAAGTTAACAAAATTTTACAATAAATGCTACAATTATCTCTGTTATGTATGAATGAAGAGCAGAGCACCAAATCACTGCATTTTATACCTATGGAGTATTCACAGCATCACATATATATATGATGTCATAGCATCATTTAGATGACACATGTATAATTACTTGTTTGTTTGGGACTATCGCATTATTATTTGATTTTGTACTTTCCGGTTTTGATTTAGTATTTTTGAAAAATCCAAAGAAGCATGTTTATTTATTTAATTTTGAATACCATAGATAAAAAGCATGCTATCGAGCTTTGTATTCATGTTGCAATGCTTACTGGATGAAAACCACATGGGAAATAATAATTTATACCAGAAGAAAGCGTTTATCCATTGAAGTATGAACGATTGAACAATGTCTTGTACCAATTGAACATATCGTTTCACCACAGATTCTGTTATCTCCACAGATCTGTTATTCTGGTATCTCACAACAAAATTTGCTTAATTTGGTGACCCCTAAATGCTTTTATATTTTTGCCAGACATATTTTAATCACTTTGTAAGGCATACTTATGGACTTGTACTTTACTGACATTATAGGACTGTTAAATATGCCCACAATAAATATACTCTGAAGCCAACTGATGTCTATCATTTGTACATATATTTTAAATTTTGTGTTTTTTTATTCTTTGAAGAAATTCCAATTCAATATTGTCTGTACTGATGACCTTATAAGATAAGAATCGAGGGTAAGGTTGATGGTGATTTAACAATCACTTTACTCATTGTACTTAGACTTAACAGTACAATTTAGACTTGAAATTGTATAACTAAATTTTAGTAGAAGGGTGGAGAACTGCACTATTTTTAGTCTTGCATCCTTGTGTTATGCTATTAATATGCGAAATATGTTAATCACACATTACTAACTATAAATTGCCTTTCTTTTGTAGCTTCTGGGAAAAATACAAGAGTCTGAAAGAAATGTGGTCAAAAAAAGGAAATAAGGTTTATTCGTGTATGTTGAAAGCACCAGGATCTTTATCATGATTACCTAACAAATATTTGCCAAAATTCAAAACTATATGTAGAAAAATTATATTAAGGTAAGAACACACGTGGATTGTAGAGACTTAATTTTAATCATTTCCATTGTAGTTATTTGTTATGTCTATTAAAATTTTAACTATTAAAATATGTATAGAGTTGCTGCAAAGTGCTTTAGGTAGATAAACCTGAAGCACTTTGCTGGTTTGATTAGATAATTAGAAAAGCTTTCTTTTAAGAAATAAGAATGTCTAATGAATTTTTAATGAGAATAAACATGGAAGTAAGTGAATTCAAAGTAATTTTCTTCTTCCCTGCAGTCAAGATTAAAGTAATTTTTCCCCCAGATCAATTTTAATTATTTTCAAATTGATAAGTTTTGAAATGGAAATAATTTTCATTCTTCATCATTGGATTTTTTTTAATAATAAATTAAGATTTTTTGTTGCATTTGCAGTTACTTTGATGTTTCTTAACTTTTTCAAGTGCATTTATGTATTCTCCCTTGTCAAAAATGTAAATGTTATTACTGCAATAAATAAAACTATTTATTCCAAAATAGTAGATAAAAATGATATAATTATTCCAGAAAAAGCTTAATATGTATTATGAAATGAACCAAAATACGTAGAGAAAATAATAGATTATCGATAATATCGGGTTTTAATGAAAGTTTCCTGCCACCGCAAATATCATCAAACAGTTTGCATTGATGTGTTTAATCATATTTTGTTAAACGATTTTTGGCATTTGAAAGAAAGAGACATGCTTTAGAACACTGTGATGTGAAATTTGTAAAAAAAATATCATTAAGTACAGGGTGTCTGGAATCGAACTATCACACTACTACATTAGAACCATCATTTACTTAAAGTTCTGTGTAAAATGTCACTACAGAATGTCACCAAATCATGTGTACAGTTTTAGATACTAATGTTGTATCATATAACACTGTGAAGGTTTAGTACCGAAAGTTCAAAAACAAAGACTATGACATTCAAGAAGCAGAGCACTCTGGCTGACCTGCAAGAACTTGAGGAAGGAGATCAGTATACAATCACTCGAGAGCTTGCTGATGAGTTAGACATTAGTGCCACATCTATTAGTCATGCTATGCATCGTATAAGCTTGATGTACTAGTTCAATCGCTGGATGCTGCAAGAGCTGACTCAATCAGATAAAGACAAATGAGTTCAGGCCTGCATTAATCTGCTTGAATATCAATGCAAGGACAAAATTCTGGACCGGATTGTCACTTGTGATGAAAGGGCCGAAAAGTGGGTTGGTCTGCGCCCAGTGAGCCCGTCGGCAGCATCATGGAGTGCAGTTTGACTAACATATAAAGATTATGCTTTGTATCTGGTGGGATTGCCGTGGTATTTTCCACAAAGAGTATCTGGGAAAAGGCAAAACCCTTGACAGTAAGGTGTACAGCAAGATACTAGTCCGTGTTGATGCTGCTATCAAGGAAAACCGTCGAACTGGCTTCCGGCACAAAAGGATAATGTTCCATCAAGAAAACATGTGTCTGCATTCATCGGCTGGACTTTGTATGGACTCGAATGGTATCTTTTGCCACACTCGCCACATAGCCTCGACATCGCTCCTTTGGACTTCTACCATTTTTTCACACCTGCAGCTACATCTTGCTGGTGCTATCTTCCATTCTGCATAGGATGTATGAAAAAAGGTTGATCTATTTTTGGACTCATGGCCACCAAGTTTCTGGGCCGAAAGTTTTGAAAAACTACCAAAACGTTGGCAGAAAATCATAGATATAGGTGGTAATTACTACTCCCACTAAAGGTTTTGCTTTTTAAATTTTTTTCCTAACTTTATTAGGGATGTTTTTAGCAGAAAACTTTCATTACAACCAGAGTATACAGTATTATAAATAAATATACATAGGTCATCATTACAATGCTGTGAACAAAGATACATAGAATAGAACTGTCTAATATAAATAATGTTTCTATTTACTTTTACTTACACTTTTACTTGTAATAAAGGAAATGCAAGTATAAATCTTTAAAATAAATTTACCTTGGAAATATACTTCAGGTAGAATTACGACAGAGTTATTATATACATAAAATTACAAAGTGAGAAATTAATTTCTGTGCTAAATGTCTCCAAGGACAGTACTTAAATTTCTTTTAATGTAGTGCACTTGCAGTGTTTTTTTTTAAGTAGCCTTGTTGATAACATTTTTACAATGTTGACTTCTTAAGTTATTCTTAAGTTAAATACAGCATAACTTTAATAATATTAAGACTTAAAAAATTTGATATACTACAAGAGTAATATAATACATGGCATATAACACTTGATTTAAATAAAGCTGATAAGAAAATTTCCGTCTTTTTTTGGGGGGTGGGGAAGGTTATACTGTACAGCTACTGTATAATACTAAATATTAAGTCCATCACCCATCAGTACAATCATTAATAAATTCAAGGATAAAGTATGATGACTTTTCTATCATTTGTTAACTCGACGGTTCAAGACAATATCATATTGAATTTTATTCATGAAATTGACTTTGGAAACTATCTTCAGACTTTAATGAGTTTATCATCCTAAAATGATCCATTATTGGGCATTCCAAAATGTATTGCTTATTGCTTAGTATTTGCATTGTTTGTAAATTTGAAAAAAGTTTAAAATTTTCCACGCTTAGGTACTGCTTGAATTTTAAGTTAATCTGTCCACAGTCATTTATTTAGACAAGTAGAAAGATATGATATGCGAATCTTAATTTTTTGTCTATTTAATCACTTTTTGCGATGTTTCAAGGAGTTTGTTCACATTTATTTCAAAATTTCTTTCCTTGATGTAGTCTTTGTTGTCTCATCTGCAATTTCATTTCCCTTTATTCCTGCATGAGCTTTTACTAGTTATAGTTGTATATTAATTTTTCTTTATGATTTATAATGTTTCTTTTAACTCATGAATGTATCTATTGCAGATTTTGCAGCTTTTTAGTGCTTTGAGATTATGCTTTGATTAAATGTATAAATATTGACTTTTTCCAAATAATCTTTTAGCACTGTGTTATCCAGTGAGAAGATGGCTTGTCAGAGTGCTGTTATTTCAGCTTTAGCTGTGGCCTAATTTTTCTAAATTTAGCATCGACAATTTGTTTTCTGATGAATTAATGAGTTGAACATTTTTAGTTGCAGTTTGCTTTGATAATTAATAACAGAGTTTTTCAGGAGTTAATAAGACTTTTTATGTATCAGTGATAATAACTGATTGTAATAAAATGCTTGATAACATCCTGCATATTGTACTTGACAGATAGAAACCTTTTATAACTATGGAAAATATGTTGCCAAATTATTTTTAGTTAGATTTTTAAATATCTTGAAGTATTAAAAATTTTAATATTTTTAAGTGCATTTGAAGGAAAAGAAGGAAAAAACCAAGCATTTAAGAGTTTTTATATTGTAGTCATTTTTCCTAATTTCAGCTTATTCTTATGAGCAGGATTTTGCACAATATCCAATGCTTGCTATATATACTTATTTGAAGATTGATATTTACTATGAAGTAAAATATTCTTTAATCTCTTAGTTCAAAATATCTTCATTATAAAATCATATTTTATCAGTGTGATTGTTTATCTACAATAAATTTGTAAAGTTGTAGAGACATTAGGATTTTTGAAAGCAAGAGAGATGAAAAATAAGCAACTGCCTTTGCCGGGAATCGAACCACGGACCTCTGAAATACCGGCTCAGTGTGCTACACCATGAAGGCACGTTAGGAAGGCAGAAGAAATACGTTATATACTCCCCCTTTTAAAGGGGGACTAAGGTTTTAGGGGACCTAGTCGCCAAATTCTAGGTGAGGAGAATCATCATCCAGCACCCTTTTAGTTTGGGCACCACTGTAGAGACATTAGGTATTTTTGAAAGCAAGAGAGATGAAAACTGAGCAACTGCCTTCGCCGGGAATCGAGCCACGGACCTCTGAAATACTGGCTCAGTGTGCTGACCACTACACCACGAAGGCGCGCTAGGAAGGTAGGAGAAATACCTTATAAAGTTACATTTAATTTTGAATAATATGTTATTTTTCTTTGCATTATGTTTTTGTGGATTGTTTTTGAAGTAAATATTTCTCTCTTTTTTTTTTTTTTTTTTTTTAGCTACATTCTGCTATATATAGTTCAAGCTCAAGTTATTGTACTTTGCATCTGAGTAAAAAGTTCAGTTTAAGTTTTCAAAATGGCAGCTGTTGGCCATCAACCACGTTTGCAACCTGGAAAACAAAATGAGAGAACCAAACAACCTGTTACTCAGTTAGAATTCCATCAGGCTATGAGTGACTTTAAAACTATGTTTCCCGAGATGGACGAAGATGTTATTGAAGTTGTTCTTCGAGCAAACAATGGAGCTGTTGATGCAACAATTGACCAACTGTTATCTATGGCTACGGATAATGAAAATGAACGTCTTCGAGCGGAATTAGATGCTACTGAAAATGATGAGCTTCCTCCAAGCTATTCACCTGCTACACCACCACCATCTTATCATCAGGCTGTACCATATGCACAGAGTCCCGGTAGATTAGCTAGTTCACAGTTAGGTCGCAAAATTGGTGGAGTTTCACCAGCTTTAATGCGACATTCTCAGTTTTTAAGTCCAAAGTTACCTTCTCCATCACAGCATGCAACTTCTACTGTAGCACCAAAGTCTACATCTTCTCAGAATACAAATAAAACTCTTTTGAAATCTGATTCAGTTCCACTGCAGCATCAAAAAAAGTGGAATCCTCCTTTAGTTGGGCCATTACCTTCCTCATTTTTACGTTTAGATGATCGTCACCATAATTCTAGAAAGGGAAAGGTAAGGTACTTTTTATTTTTAATATTTATCTGAACTGTAAAATTGCTTCCTGAATTAAAATTATGCTTTACTATTGATTCTACATGCCAGTATGTGATGTGCAACAGTAATGATAGATAATTAGTAAAGGCTCATATATATATTGCAAAATACGAGTTCTTTATGTATTTTTACAGGGCTAACATATATTTAAGATAGATTTTTATTAAAGTAATAATAATAAAAGTATACATAGGTGTTTTTTTTTTTTCATTTACCCTCAGAAAATGAGTTTTATTTTGTTTATGAACATACTTTTTTCAAGCAGTTTTGAATTTTTTTTCAGAAATATGATAAATGTTACGTAGAGTTATGACATTATTAAACCAAAGTCTCCTAAAGCCTTAAAATTTTTTGTACTTTTCCTTGAGTTATTTAAACTAGAGTTTCGTAAACTTTTTAGTTTGGGGACACCCATAATATTTACGAAAATTTTTTTGGACGCCAAAAGCATCGCGCAAATCCCACACACTCATGAGTGAAACTGTCAGTTTCTTCACTTGTAATGTGATATACTATTGCAGTTTTAAGTCATTAACTTTAATTTTTAAAGGAAAATAGACATTTCTATTATAAAAAAAATGCATCAAAACTTTTTCTTTCTTTTTTTTTTTTTTTTTGTCTGTGTTGCCTTATCTTTATCTATTTTCAGATGCATTTTGTAAAAATATTTGGGAATTGTAATTAATTATAATAATAAGTATGAAAATTTCTAAAATTTTTGGCGATTCCCTACTGCAGGTCCTAAGACCCCAATTGGGGTTGTGACCCGTAGTTTAAGAAACTGATTTAGAGTATAATGCATGATGTGAATTTCTATAAATATTTAAATTCTTTTGATTATGTTGTTGCTTTTTATTTATTGTTGTGATATTTCATTTTGTTTTATTTACTTATTTATTAGATTTTTGAATTTAGGGTAATAGTTAGAGTTTGTTTTGTGTATAATTGAATTTATAAAGTCACGTGGTTAATGATGTTTTGGAAATTTTGGGAAAATATGTTTTTGAAGTCAGTTTTGGAGTTCCTTTGAAATAGTGGCATCGCACAGCATGATAACTTCTTGTTTTCTTATTAAAATCTTCTAGTTTTTAAGATTTCAAGGTTGGAAGCAAAGCCATATAAAGATAACTCCATTCACCAGGACAGACCAGTTAATTAATTAGTTCTGAGTTCATCACAGAGATTGTTGTTCAGTTGCATTTTAGAGCTTAGTCTGTGAGTGATATAAGTAATTTATGACATTTTTCATGTGCTTTGTCTTATCCACCTTTTGCTGGAGTTATTTACAGCTGTTTATTTTGCTGTGTATCATTATTAATTATAGTAAATGATACTTTCCTGTTATGCGCTTGACATGCATTTTGGCGGAATTTTTTTAAATTGTAAACAATTTCTAGTTATAAGAAATAGTTTATAGATTATACTTTATAGATAGCAATTAATAATTTACAGGTAGCAATTTATTGTTACAAATTACATTCATTATTACAAAGAATTTATTTCATTTTAAATTACTAAAAAACATTAGTTGAAATGAATCAGTACACTAGAGAAAGACATAAATTTATAAATATCAGCTAGTATGGCAGAAAACATTTTGGTCTCTGGATGTAGGTAGTGCCACATGAATTTTAAGTAACAGTGAAAGAGTTGATGGGTAATGCCTCTTGTCTGCCATTAAGCCTCCTGTTTATTAATATTACTCTTATTATTACAACATGTTTTTAAAATTAAGCCCAGGATAAATGAAGTCATTGATTCTTTGCAAATTATTCTGATGACTGAGGAGTGAGACTGAGGGAGGTCTTCAATCAGACACCAGTCACATCATCTGCTTCTGTGATTGGCTTATTAGTTCTGACAAACATAAAAACAAAATTGTCCTTTGTAAATAAAATGTCAGGCGGCAAGTCCACAAGGGACGCTTTGATGCATTGTTGAGTAACTTATTTGCTTCACTATGACGGATCTTAAGAGCAGTTTTAGTGAGTAATGCTTCTTTCATGATGATAAGTTTCAATAGCTCTTGTATTTTGCCACTTATTGAATATTTTGGTACTATTCAGTTAGAGTGGCATCAGTTAAAAATGAAGAAAAAATGAGAAGAAAACAATGCTTCAACAACACGCCAAATATCGTGGCTCGAGAATTTAAAGTTCAAAATATTATGGGTTGAGATTTCTAGTTTTCGCTTGAAATACTGTCAGTCATTATTTTGAGTATTTTTTATTTATATTTGAAATATCGGGGCTTGAGATTTCTAGTTCTTGTTTGAAATATCATCACTCAATTTTTTTTTGCCATATTTTGCCATTTTTTTAATATGAAGGATTACACAATTTCGCAGTTACCTAATGACAAAGAGGCTGTCATAAGATTCTTTCAGGACAAAGGAATAAATCATAGCAATAGACTTAGTTCTCAAAAGCATCTGATGAAGGTAACTTTTAACTCAAACAAACTGCTGTGTAGTGTTGTTACGTACATTCTAGCTGTGAAAAAAAAAGGACTGAGAGCCAAAACATGGTTTTGAAAGCTCACGTCTTTCTTTCCACAATGGTGTTCTTTCTATCTATCTGTAGTGTCAAGAACTGACTTCGACTGAATTTTGCCAACTTCAGTCAGAAATTGGTCGTAGTACAACAATAAATTGGAATAACTACTTTAAAGTCTTAAAAAAAAATAAAAAAAACAATGTTGGACATGTGGTATTCAACAATGGTAACATAACAACGGTTATTCAGGGTTTATCCTGGGAAAGCAAAGAATGTTTCTGATCATCATTCCCAATCATTGTGTTACACCGCTGATGACAGCTATTCGGGAAAACATTGTGAATGGCAGCATTATATTTTCAGACTGATGGAAAGGATATAAAAAAGAGGAATTAAGAAATGCTGGGTATGAATATTTCACCGTGAACCATAGTTATAATTTTGTAGACTGTGAAACTTGATGCCATACACAAATTGTGGAGCAATTATTGTTAAAGGGAGAAATAAGCGTCAGCAGGGCACTGTTCACCACCTATTTGGTAGAATTTATGTGTCGTTGATTATATTCAAAAACTGAAATTTTTTCTGCAATATTAAATGATATTTGTAATTTTATGCCACTTGTTTAGATTAAATTTTGCTTTGTTTTGTTATTGTTTATTTATGCGCAGAATAGTGTAGGTTAAAAAATTAAAAAGAAAAATTTACTTTCTTTAAGAATTGAGAAATTTTTTTTAAAAAATTTAGTTTTTAATGGAACTAATTTTTTAAAAGTTTTTTTTAACTCTATTATTATTTCATGATTTTATACTTGGCAACAATTGGGGCGAAAGGCTGCTCGTTTTTAACTGATGCCGCTTTAAAGGAATAGTACGAATATTTTTATATTGTTACGTTATTTTCTTTCTTCATGTTCGTATGGGGTTCATGTGGATTTGGAGTGAATAGTGACGACACTTGATGAAGTATCGAAACACACTTTATTGGCTGGTATTAACCAGGACAGCTCCTCCAAGGACTCCAAGTCTCGTTTACAATCGTTGAACTGTTATAAACCCAATGACATGATCAGCGACACAGCTTTCAGGTTATCAAGCTATCATGGGGGAGACAGCTAGTGTACGCTCCCGACTCTTCTTGGTCGTTCTCGGAACTCCACATACTCTCGAGACTCTCCACATTACAACTCGCGATGCACTCGACGACACACAGAGCACAGCTCCCGATTCTTCGGTTCTGTTGTTCCCCGAGCTCAACACTTTCTCTCGGCGATGCACTAACTGTGATATATAAAGAGATTCTTTCGATGCATTCAACGCCCCACTCGGCACTCTCTGCCGGCTGTCAACTTGATTGACTCTGCACGGACTGACTTGCTAGACGAGGCCCCAACTATCTCACACTCACTCTCCGCATATCAGCAGGGCTTATATAGTTTTTGGCTTGTGTTTGAGAACATTCTGGGATAAAACGGTAAAAATTCGTTCCAGAAGGTTCTCCATCCGTTCATGGCACATCGCCAATTTTATCGCCAAATGGACAATTTCTTGCTAAATGTGGTAACCTTGCCGTTCCTTGCCATTTTATGGCAACCCTAAACCTGCTTTGCGGTGAAGCTATCTTACTGCACCTGGACATTTCATATCAATATGTATACTTTGCCAGTTATTGCAAAATGTGAGAAATATGTAGGAAAACAAGTTTATAAATGAAGCATTAAACTGGTTCCATTGATGTCAAATTCAATTGCTCTCTTTTGTATATCTCTGCTTGGCTTTTGTTGCAGTGAAAAAGTTTTTTGAAAGCATTGTGAACGTTTGCTGCTGCTGAAATATCAGCAAGACCTGTCAGTGGTGTCCATTATGGAATGGATGTCACTAAGTCCAACAAACTACTCACATTGTCCTAACAAATTAACTAAAAATTTTAAAAAAGTGAAAATTTTAACATAGAACTTGAAAAAATAAAGCCAAGTTAAAGAAACCTTGCATAGAGAAAGCGCAAAAAAATTGGTGAATTGATTGCATATGGCTAATAAAATATGCATGATGGGAAAATGAATAAAGAAAACCCAAAAAGCTAATTGGTTTGCTGGGATTTAAAAGAAATCAGGCCAAACTGTCAACTATTAATAATATTATCCATTCAGATGGCAGTGGGCAATAAATGAAGTTTTGTCTAGGGATGTTAGCATGAGGTTTACAAAATGTTTGTAAACTATGTATGTAACTCTCTTAACTCGTTCAGTAAATCTGTAGAGAATGCTTGCAAAAGAAATTTGACCATTTCCAGAATATTTAACAGTCAAGGTATTTAAGAAGAATTTATGAAATGTATGTCTTAAATTAAGATTTTATTTCATTGGAAGATGGATTTTCTCTGCTCATTTTTTTTACAAGAAATGTCAGAGGTAATTTTATTTAGTGCTGTCTAGAATTAAAATTTTTGTCAAAAGCTGAAAAGTACTTGGTATTGGTGGGCTGTGTTTGAATTTAGGTCTGTGTATGAGTTTATAAACACACACACACATTGGTCAGTTGTTTTAGGATGACATATAACATTTAATAGTTAGAAGGGAAATTCGGCATGACCTTCACGGGTCATGTGTGAGGGGTTTGTCTTTATTAGTAAGACGAAAACAATCACTACATGGACAAAGCCGTTTTAAAATTTAGGGAAGCCTCATTTTTCTAAAACCCTTTGAGGAAGGGGAAACTTATGCAAATATTTTTTTAATTTTCAGAACGTGGCGTAGAACACTAATGAGCAAAATACATGAGGAAATATAGTGATTTTACTACTCAAATTCAAGCTCACCATGACCCCTCCCCCCCAAAAAAAAGAGGAAACTAAAGATTAGAAGCATGCTGATTTGTTTATTTGATGACCAGTAGTTGTACAAAAAGAATTTGTGGCTCTAAGCCAAACAGTGAACTGACAATTTTACTGAGAATTTCTTGAAAGACTTGGTAAGAATTATGCATGTGAGGCCAAGTATCAAAGACTAGCTGGATGCTGCATTGTGACTATGCACTTTATCACACTGCATTTAATTTTAATGAGCTTTTGGCAAGTAAAAATATCTTTGTGGCTCCTCGGCCCCCTTTTTTCCTCAACTGAGTCCATGTGACTTTTTTTTTCTCTACCTTGAAACAAAGGACATCCTTTCAGGACACTGGAAAACATTAAAATGACCTCAACTGGCCAGCTAAAGGTAATTTCAGTATCCAAATTCCAATGTTGCTTATGAAGAATGGAAAGATCCCCTTCAACGTTGTGTGGTATCCCCACTTTGCTTTGAAGAAGACCAAGATTATAATTTTAATTGAATAAAAATTATTAAAAAAAAACAGTCTGAATGCTTTATATACCATCTTGTACATGCAATTGGTGTATTTTTTATGATTGTATATTTCATGAAATTTTTGCCCTTGAATGCAACAATATTTTTTAACGTACCTAATGCAAATTGTTCTTATTTATATGAGCACAGAATTGTGTGAAGAAGTAAATACTTGCATAAATGTACTTAAAAATAACGTGTTAGAACATCAGCGTTTTTGATATTTATTTGATTTTTATTACAATTTGCAGTTTATGTCTGTATTGAGTTCTGCCATACTACAAAAACGCATGCAAGAAAATGAACGTCAGCGGAGAAACACAATTGGTGCAGAGGACCCAGAGTTAGCCCAGTATTTGGAAGATGAACGAATAGCCCTGTTTTTGCAAAATGAGGAATTTGTCAGAGAGCTCATGGGGAACAAAGAATTTATGTCGACTCTAGAAAAAGGTTTTTCTTTTTATGTTGTATTTTTTCTTTTTTGTTTATATATATGAATATTTTGTATTTGGCTCTTATTCAGAACTGAGAGCTATGGTATGTGCGAAGATAATTTTGATAGAAATGAGTATAGATTGCTTTGGTTGTTGTTGTAGCTATGGCTGGATAACTCATGTTTTTATTTCTTGTGAATTCTGTCTAATTGTCTCGTGGAACATAACTTAGTTATTGAAAAAAAAAAGAGTTAATCAAACATGAAAACATTTATCTGCTGTCTGTATATTTAACTAGTGAGATGTGTGCTTGCAGCTTAATGTAATATCCAGAAACTAATGAAATTTTGGAGGAAAAAAACTTAATTTTTCTTTCTGTGTTATACATTGAAAATTCAATAGATGCAAAGTAGGGTAACAAACATTTATTGGCAAATTATTACCATTTTTGATGCCTGTCATAGCCATAGTTCTAGATAAGAAACAAGTAATAAATGTATTTACAGAAGAGCTCTTATATTTTTTTAATTTTTTTTTTTTTTTTTTTTTTTTAGATACAGCATGTAGTGGCAACATGACATTGCAGTCTAAACCATGCCATAGTAAGTATTTTGTACATTTATTAGTTTGATTATGCTTTGGAAATTTTTAATTACATGTTGGTTATTAATTATTAAAGCTTAGAGATTGCATTTAGATAATTTAAATTTTCTTGGGAGAAATAGGTAATGTTTGGATCCTTTGACTCATTTGGATGCTTTTAAAATTATTCTGTTATATATATATATATATGTATATATACCTTAATCAACATATTACTTGCAATTAGTTTTGAATTTTATTTCTAAATATTCTAGTGATAATATTGTTTATTTAATGTTTACACTTTTTTTTACTTATGTTAAAATTTGCCACCGGAACCACAGTATCTAATCTAATTTTTAGTGTAAGCACTGAGAATTTTAATTTGTTTTCTAAATTTTGAAGCTCAATGCACAAAGTTCTTGATTGACCACAAAGGTCTTTTTTAGTTTGTTCCCTTTTTCTTTAATTATATATATATGTGTGTGTTATGTTGTAGTTTTTGCAAAAGATGAAACCAATTCACTTTTAAGTCCTGACTGAAATGTTGTGGAGAGATTTAGTTCTCACATAAATAAGATGCATTATAAAAGATAGCTTAAAAGTACTACCTAGATGGAGAGATGAAGTTGCAGACAAATGTACTGAGCTCAACATATAACTTATTAATTTCTTATGATATCCTTGATTGATGCAACACTGGGAGTACTATTAGTGCCACACAGTTTCTGTATATGCAGCTTACATTTTTAAATAGTAGAAAAATGCAGCTTAGCAAAGACACATGATTTAGATAGCAAATGTAGATGACAAAAAAGGATGTTTAGTTAATTGCAGGAGTATTTATAAGCTTGGCTTCTTTGGTTTAACTCTCTAAAGCCGGCGGTACAACTGTTGTACCACGAAATTTACTTGCTTTTAAGCCGGCTATGGTAAAACTGCTGTACCAGCCTTTCTTTCCCCCTTTTAGAGTAACCGTTTATCTTTAGAATCTCTAGGTGGTCCAGTTTCCTGTGTACAGTTTCCTTTCTAAAGCCGGCAGTACAACTGTTGTACCATGAAATTTACTTGCTTTTAAGCTGGCTATGGTACAACTGCTGTACCAGCCTTTTTTTTCCCCTTTTAGAGTAACCGTTTATCTTTAGAATCTCTAGGTGGTCCAGTTTCCTGTGTCAGAGCAGCCCCTGGCTATACATTGTGTTCGTTTCTTATCTGGTTGGCTACGTTTTGGCAAAGACGTCTCGTGCCAATGTACTTGAAAATAAAACAGATGCTGTCTCTCTTTGAAACATTAGAGCATTTTCTCATGATTTCAGTGTAACTTTTTTCCTAGCATTCTTATTCAGTTCTTATTATGGCACCTTGTTTCAAAGGTCTCAGTCAGGACGAAATTAATAAGTTGCTAATAGATTTAGAAGGGGAAACTTTTGTTGACGCAGATTCGCACTGTTCAGATACAGAAGAAATACGTTTTAATCAATCTTTTGATGAAGATAAAGTTGCTGATGACTTCAAAAGCAATGCTAATAATTTATTTGAATACTTGCTTTTAAGCTAATAATTTATTTGAATGGAGACAACCAAATGAGCATGACAAAGCTAACATATTGTCCTTTGTTGGTAATCTTGTTATAAAGACTGATTTTTCGAAAACTCATCTTGCTGTTCATTTTTTTTAAATTTTCAGATGAATTGTTTAAAACTTTAGCCAGAAAAACTAATCGATATGCTTCTCAATCTTACAGTTACGGCCAAATATAAGCGGAAAAAGAAAACATTTTGTTTTGAAAATATTCTTGGCTAATCGTTTTAATCACTAAAAGAAATATAAAAAACATATTTCCTACAATGTAAATGTCAACACTCTGTATGTCCTTATTATTTTGAAAGTACGAAAGATTAATCTTTTAAAAATAAATTAGAAAATTTATTATGTAGAACATATATATATATCCATTTCATTTAAGATCAAGGAAAAATCAAACTTATAACAATGGTTTTGAACGAAATCAGCCTATGAAACAAAATTTATGTAGAATTCTTTGTAAACATTTAAAACTGTTCTGAAAAATGTTTTTGATAAATTTATATTTTCTAAAATTTTAAATCATAGATTAAAATTCTCTTCTGCAAATATTAAAAAGAAGCCTCAAAGTGCTCTCTCTCTACAGACACCACGAAAATGTAAAGATTTAAGAAATTACCTTATCAAACTTCACTTCGCACTGCAAGTATAAACTGAATTGAATATATGGGTATTTGGAGAATTTTCTCCCTCCTAACATAAGCAATATCCAATTTTATAAAGAAAATTTGCTCTACAGATATATCTTCTTTGCCCCGATAGTCCAAAGTAATATTTGTTAAAGTTAAATGATCAAACAACTGATATATCTCTGATTTTCTTTCTTATATTACAATAAAAAAATTAAGAAAAAAGAAACAGATTTAAAGCTTTATTATTGTTTTACGTTTATTTCAAAATCTAACAGTAATAATTCATGTTCTAATCATCTAATAGTAATACATATTATTATGAATTCCTTATCATTATTTCATTAAATTATTCATTACTATTATTTTATTAATGAAAATAGATTATCAAATATTGCAGTTCGACCTACATGCACATAAAGCTACTTCATATCTGTTATATTTTGGCAAGTTCTATTCTTGTTTCCTAATTTCTAGTAGAAAAAAAGACATAAAATTCACAAATTATTACAGAGATTGATCAGAAATAGTAAATGTTATAGAGTTTAAATTAAATCAAAATAAACCTCTAAAAAGTCGCAAATATAGCAACCTGTTCTAGACTATTGTCCAGAGTCCGACAAACATGTAAATTTTACTTCATCGATGGAGAGGACAAATGATGAGCCTAACGACTTTTCTCATTAGGGAACAGTAAAGGAAGGGGGAAAAGAGTTTTGGATCGTGCCGTCCTAAAGGTTACGTTATGAGAATTTAAGCCCGGTTTTAGAAGGTTAATTCCGAGTGATGATTGGCAGGAACTTTCACAGTATGGAATACTGCTGGGCAGTAATTAAGGTTGGTTAATTAAGGTTTTAAATTGGTTGTATTTGGTATTGTAAATCAGAAATTTAAAAGTCTGTAGTCAAAATTTTGTATATTATTATCTTTTATATTTTACATCCCCTCCCCTTCAAGGAGAAAAAGACTTGTTAACAAAAAAGTCTTTTGAGGAGAAAAGCAGTTGAGGATAAGCAAAGGAAGAAACATTTTGTGATACAATATTTACAATTCCAATGAGGAAGCAAATAAAAGGCTATTTAAGATGTAATTTAGAAATACTAGAACAAAATCCAATTAAATTTAGAGACCCAGTGTAAATTCACTGTAATATAAGTTTTTTTTAAAAAATGTTTTAGATTCTTGGTATATTTTTTCCAAATAGTATGAAAATTGTCCTAAATTTGGAGTATCAGTATTTCTACAAAATAATTAAAGCATTCAGAATTCTTGAAAGGTATCTTGAATATGATATTATAAATTTTACAATCGTTTGAAAGTCTTTTGCAAACTAAGTGCTGTCATCAGTATAAAATCAAAATGTTTCTAGCACATAGTTATGAAATTTTCTTAAAATTAATACTTATTTATTAATTTGGAAACAAAATCAGACGTTCTTATTGCAACAGATAGCAAAGTAATAATTAATACACAGGAACAAACAAAATACATTACAATATAAACTTTGAAGAAAATTGGGCATGTTCTTTACAAGCGAATTGGTGTAACTGCTTGCTGATGGCTGTGAGATGTTTAAATACGATAGACATAAAAGCCTATGTTTCTTATACAAGGTAACTGGCTTTTAGCATTGTATTAAAAAAATAATCAAAGTTTCTATTTACTTTTATGGCTGTAAATTTTTTATATCTGTACTTACGTTAAAAAAGAACAAATATACAAAATTTTTAAATTAGAGACAAATCACTTGTACACTCATATTAGATCTTATAAATTTATAAAAACAGAATTTTACATTACCCTGCAGTAATAAAAATTTTTTTTTAGCAGATTAAGAGAAAGAATCAAATTTTGAAGTAAAATTGTCATAATTCTGGTTTTAAAATCTTCATAATGATATTTATTTAGAGAAAGTCATTTATAATAGTTTGACTGAAATTATGCTTTTTATTATAATTAAAATATTTTTAATTTACTAATTTTGTACAAAATTGGAAGACCTTCGAGCTTTCTGTAAATATCCATCTTATGGGCAAATCCTTGAATAACCCAATGTTTTTCACCATTGGCCAAGGGATGCTGTGGCAGTAACTTGAAAAGGCCTATTCCTTGTTTAAAGGCTACTGGCCTTTTTGAACTGCCCTAAAGCATTCCAATAATATATATATATAATATACTTATATAAGTTAAACTTTATTCCATTATATATATAAAATCATATATGAAACAATTAAGTATTTTTTCCATGAGGTGAAACCTTCAAAGTTTTATCTTAATATATTCTATGTTAACATACAATTATCCATTAATTTTAACATTCATTTACTATATTTTCATAGTAATACTTATGTGTTTCATAGTAATACTTATGTGTTAACTTCAGTTCTTAATTGCAGTATTCATAATCAAATTTATTGCAGTTATTCAGTTTCTAAAATGATTAATATTTTAAAATTAATTACATTCATTGCAACAATATTTACTATCAAAATATTAAATGTTTTCTCTATTATACTCAAAAAAACAATTTTACATCCATTTTCTTTACTAATATTCAGAATTTCTTTCCTTATTTTTCCTATAATGCTAAAAAAAAGTACTATTTGTGTATCACATTCTGTACCAATATTTCAAAATTATTTCGTTCGTTTAAAATTGGATCAGTAATTAAAAATTTTCAACATAAATTCAAAATATAATTACAGTACCTGCTGCTTATTAAAATCACTTCTGTTCCAAGCGTTTTGAGTTTAAGTGGTCGAGTTTAATAGACGATGTATTGTGTATTGCAAAGCTTGACATCAGTTTTAAACTTTTTGAGTAAAATAATAACTAATTCAATAATTAATTCTAAGATAATAAAACTATTTATGCAAGTTTGAAATTCATTTTTAAATTTTTTATAAAAATATTTTTGCAGTTACTTTCTTGATGAAGTTTTTTATCT
Source organism: Stegodyphus dumicola (assembly GCF_044657685.1). Lineage (NCBI taxonomy): Eukaryota > Metazoa > Arthropoda > Arachnida > Araneae > Eresidae > Stegodyphus > Stegodyphus dumicola. The sequence continues at coordinate 2,591,526 of NC_140768.1, forward strand.
CCTACATTTACTTCATTGCCAGCTATTCTATCTTTATTTGTTTCGTATTGTTCAACAACAGTTTCTCAGCTATGTTCTTAATTTCACAAAACTGCTGGTAATTGTTTTCGTCAGCATTCAAGAGTTTTTCTAAATTTGATTGATGATGTCATGTCATCATGTTTTTCTCCCTTTATTTTACCACTTTTGCAGTCAGTTTTTATACAAGTTGTATCAATATTGGTGTGAATAAACACATATTCTAAAAATGAATCTTCATAACTTCCCTAACTAATGTATGAAAATTAGCTGTAATTTTCATACATTAGTCATCTATATCGAGTCACTATATCATTAGTCTATACTAGTCATCTATATCGAGTATATTATGCATGGGCTCTTGCAGAGATATCTATTTACTTGTCTCTTTCAAAGAGCTTGCATTTTCAGAAAATTAATTTCTGTTCATTATTTTATGAACATCTTTTCTATAATGACATTTAAAAGCTTTTATAATACCCTAAAATTAAATGCCTAATGCTAGAATCTGTTTTTGAAGGAAGAGACACCAATGTTTTACAGAAAGAGATGTGTTCTGCACAATTATCTAATTAGTAAGGCTATTTTCCTGCTTTTTAATTTGCTGTCCCTTATCAAGAGAAAAAGGAAGAAAAACAGTAAAAATACTACTTTTTCTTGTTGCTATGGTAGCTCAGAAATAAATTCTTGACTCCAAGCATTGAGGTTTTCTGCTTTTGTCGATAATTTGTGTAGTCTTCTTAATTGTTGAGCCCATATTACACATTAATAACACAGAAACTTATTCCTGCAATTTCTCAAACCAATTAATGTTTCACTTTTAAATATTAATATATGCTCTGCTAATGTTCTGTAAAGCAGTCCAGTTTCATCTGTATTACAAATTTCATGTGACTTGTATTCATTTAGCATCTTTAATCCAGTAATCAGCTGCAGGATTATCTCCTTCTTCCTCCTCACTATGCAATTTCTGATAAACAGTATTGAATTTCTGTTTATCCAAGTTCTGAGCCATCTATTGACACAAAATTCACTCCTAGCATTTAGCGAATTAGCAAAAAAAAGTTGAAGAAGTCACAACTCATTTTACTTTTATAACTTGAAACCTTTCCAGAAAAGCAGTTTTAACATCTTTCGATTTTTCATAGTTTTTTACTCTTCCTTGGAGATTTTTGCACTTTTATTAGTTCTTTATTGATTATAATTTCTTGTTTAAATAAATTGCACAGTGTTTTTTTGTCTACACAGTTTAAATGGAAATTCCCAGTTTAAATGTAGTTTTTGCTCTGGCTGCAGTTATGAAGGCATAAAATCTTGCAACGTTTTTCTTCTTTTCCAAATCTTTTAATTTGGCATTTTCGATAAATTACAAGCACAACAAATTTTAAAAATGCTTCTTCTCACGATTTATTAAGATTTGAAAACTTGCATTTCTAGCAAAAAAAAAAAAAAAATAATAATAATGTTTGTTTAGTTAATCTCCCACTTCATGATTACAAACATGACCAGTGATTTCTTTGCATTTTCTTCAGTTTACAGTTATCACCTTCTCTCCATTCAAAAATTATTAATGTACAGTAATGCTAAGAAGCATTTCATACAATTTTTTAAAATTCTCGGTGAACATACTGCGTGTTCCACAGGGAAGCTTTTGAATGTGGAAACCTTAAAAGCTGAGATACTGAAGTTGCACTTCTATATCTTATTGTTGGTATTCAAAAAGGAACCCTTACTTAATTCCTCTTCTGATGTCCTGTGTAGACAAAAAAAACTCTGAAAATAGTGTTTCAGAGGTACAGGAGTTAGGGAATTGGAAAATTTCAGTCAAACAGATTTTAATGGAGCTCTACATACCTGAAGAGCGAAGATCCATGATACATTAAATGGATGACCTACAAAAAGCTTTGATAGTTACAAATAGGTTATTCTGGCACTGAAGAATATGTCTTTTACTGAGTTTAATAAACAACAGTTGTTACATTGATTAGTATGTACTTGGTTTGGTTCTTGAAAATTTGAAGGCAATAAGTGGCTGAGGTTATTAGCCGGTGTGTTTAACCGCTTGCCTGGTTATCCCGAGTTATCTCGGGTTCGTATATATTGCAGTTAATTATTATCCTGAGAAAACTTGGGCGAAGCAGAATTTGTTAGTACGATTTCTTTTATCACAGTTTTATTCGGTCTGGAGGAAATGAAAGGAAATATTCAGCTTTGATTGGCAATTTGCCAAATTTTGTTGGTTGCATGATTCTTTTGGAGGAACTGGTCACGTGTTTCCCTATTGTATTGTATACGTTGGCTTGTGGATTAGTAATGTATAAAGAAGGATTCATGCGTTGAAAAAAAATAAAATGATGGCGATGATGCAAGATTGCGAAAGCGATGATTTTTCAGATAATAATTATGAAGAGGTGGGGAAAAAAAATCAAATCCAATGAGACAGTGTACTCTGTGCTCCCGTGAAAGAGATTCCAGCGGTAAGCCAGTAAGAAAAGAGACCAGATACCAGTGTAGAATGTCGGGCATCACTCTGTGTTGTCCCTTGTTTCAAAAACTATCATATAAAGATTACTATTTAACTTTTTTCCGTTTGCCCGAGATAATTCATGATAGTAAACTATTATTAAAAATAAATGCTTTTACACCTTCAAAAAATTAAAAATTCAACTTAAAACCTACATATTTTGATTTGTTTCGTTTTGTTGTATTTAATAATAAAATAAAAAAAATGTGATGATTTTTTGCAATTTTTTTCAAAAAAATTTGTAAGGGAAGTGGTTATAATAAGTGGTAGTTATTGTATTTATCTTAACCTGAAAATTATATAAATATCTTAAAATTCATTACTTAATGTTATCAAATATGTATAATGATCTTTTAATGCCATAAAATTTTAATTTTATATTTTCATCAAATAGTGCTACATTTAAAAAAAACAATAATTGTCACAAAACAATTTACATGTTAAAATTTTACAATATAACCAACTGATAAATAAATTATTTGTATTATAATTGCAATTGGGGAAAGCAGAAGTAAAAATAATTTTCTAACACACACTTCAAGCATAATTTTCAGTCCTGTACTGGTGAAAAATAACCTGACTAATTTATTCGCATAAGAGACCGAGGAAGCAATGTAAATACATAGTTTGATGACCTTCAAAGCACTTTTGAATATCTAGGGAGTTTACTTTCATTTTATAAATGCTATGCATGATTAATTTTTTAAGCACTGATAAAACACCACAGCAGAACAATGAAAGTTTTTTTTTTTATTTCTAAATATTGAAGAAGTGGCGAAATAACTTTGAAACTGATTTAGCTGTGAACTGCAGTAGTAATTCCACATTGCATTTCACTGGAAGTTAGAACTATTTTACTTGCAGATAAACAGGCACGTGCATTTGAGTTTCATCGATACTTTATTGAAATCCAGTTGAGTTCAGGACAGGATTATAACTCTGTGATGTTGTAGTTTTTGCAGAAGATGAAACCAGTTCACTTTTTAGTCATGCCCAAAATGTTGTAGAGAGATGTAGCTCGTACACAAGCATGCCGAGTTCAACACATAGCTTCTTAATTTCTTATATCTTCAGTTGTGATTTTTATTCTTTCTGTTAGCTGCTTTGCCACCATCTTTAATTTAATTAGTATGTCTTGATTATATATATATTGCAATATCATTAAATGTGTTATTTTGGATTTCTGAATTTTTATTAAAATCGTTTTTTTCTTCTTAGCTCTGAAAAATGTTGAAAAGCTTTCTGGAGATTTGGATGGTGCTAAATCTGGCGATCAGTCATTATTTCCACGTTCTTTATCTGCTGAAGATACTGATGCTGCATTTCGAGAAAGACTGAAAAACATGGGGAAAAGTAATGTTCTTTCGTCAAGTTTTAAGAAGTAAAATCTATTCTAATAATCAGAAGCATGTTTTGTTGATTCTAATATGGAAACTTAAAAATAATAATAATAATAATAAAATCTGAATGCTTTCAGATTTTACATTACGTCCAAAGGGGCAGTTTTTTAACATTTTGTGTGTTGCCTTTATTTATTAAATATCATATTCTTTTTGCACTTAAACGATAAAATTCAGTTCAATGGCAGTATCGCAAAGTAATTTTAAATGAGCCTATCTTTAGAATTTCCATTACACTGTCTCTCACGCTGGAGATAAAATTTTTTTTTTTTCTGAAGAGTATTACCATTGCTCGCTTTTATTTACAGACTCGAAATTTTTTATTAACAGACTCGAAATTGTTGAGTCTGTTAATAAAAAATTTGTTAAAGTGTTACAAAATATGAAATCGATAATAAAACAAATTTCAAATTTCAAATTTAGCTTCCAGATGCCCATATTCAGTGGAAGATTACATTATTCAAAATTTGATGGTACCATTGTTTTATCACATTGCAAGAAACTTGCAAATTCTTCATTATTTAATTTATTTAATACAACATTTATGCAAATTCTTCATTATACATACAACATTTATGCAAATTTTTCATTATTCAATTTTTTTAAATATAACACAGATCTCTAATATTTGGTGGCAACAATTGGAAAAGTGAACCGACATTTATAGTCAACCAATGCAAAATGCTAAAACGAAATTAATAGCTCTTCTGTGCTAATGCCCTTTGGGCTAAAGAAAGAGACACAAGTTCTGCATTATTAAGTGTGTACTAACTGTGCTTTTCGGTTTTATATTGAGGTGATTATTTCTAAGACTTGAAAAGTGGGTTAAAGTAAAGCATAAAATATCTATATTAAACTGCACGTAATATTTGATGATATATTGAAGTAACTTAGTCTTTTCTGAAATTTGTCATAGAGTTTCAAATTTTAGTCTAGTAACAATTAAATTGCTTTATTCTTTTGTTTGCTGAAAAGTTTGATTTCTGTTGTCCTTAACAATAACAAAATTTCCACATTAATAATAATATATATTTAATTTTGATCAAAGCTATGAATAATTAGAAAAATAGTGTTATAAGTAAGATGATTTAATACATGATTTATGAGGTAGATGTTGCAGTAATATTTCAGAGAACTGTGGGGAAAAAGGTAATAAGAAATAAAGTATGTTAATAAAACTTATGTTATAAAAATTAATTAGCAGACTATGTGCAGTTAATAATTAATTTCAAGATGCAGTAATGGTACAAAAAAGAAATAAATTTCTAGGAAATAAAAGTGCATTAGTAAAACTTATGAAATTAATAAGCATGCATTTGTACAATCAGTAATGAATTTCAAAATGTAATACAGGTAAGTATTATAATAGAAATATTTTCAAATTAATTTGAAACTTCAGAGAAAGAGTAATGTTGCACTTCATACAAAATATTTACATTTTGCAAATTTAGCAGCACCTTTGTTATTAGCAGTGTTTTTTGTTATTTTTTCAAATAGTCTTTTCTATCATATCAAGTGACTCATCTTAATTTTGTTTTAGTACATGTATTGACTTTTTAAATTAATTTATTAGTTCTCCAAAGCAGGCTTTAGTTATTTTTTGGCACTTTTTTTATTTAGCATTATTCTTTCCCAAATTACATTTGAATATTTTATCTTCAGCTTTCTAGTCATTTTCTTAGGTATGATATTTTTACATGCATCATTTATTTTAATTATTTTCACATTGTCATTTAATAAATGTGACACTGACTGTTAATAGATTAATTGCATAAAATACTTGAATTTAAGTCATTAATCTAGCATTAATTGATAATGACAGTAGTTGAAAAAAACTGCTGAAATAATTATCTCATGCCCATTTATTAGAAAATAATAGTATCTCATATATAGGATGCTGGTTTCAATGCATTTTTTTTCATTAGTTGCATTTTTTTTTTTTTTTTTTTTTTTTTTTGGTAGAGTATTTTATATTTCATATGAGCATGAAGGGTCTCCCTTGAACTATCAATTAAAAGAAACCTTTCTAAATGAATAATTTATGTATGAAAGAGTTTAATTCAAATTTTATTTAATTAATTGTTTAGTAATATAATTTATTTAGGTGAAGAATTACTTATTGACAATTGTGATCATAGTTAAAGATTTATATTATATGAAAAGTTATATGCAATGATATTATTTGCATGTAAACTCATAATTCTTTTTCTTACTACTTCAGTGTCAAGGAAAAAGTTTGCTCAACTGGCAAGTATTTTTTCAAGACGAAAACGTGCATTCAAGCCTATGTATCCTTTTTTAAAATGAAGGTTTTGTATATATGACAGTATTCAAGGCCATTCTTTTCCTTTTACTGTGTGAAACTGAAATAGCTTAGAGTTGTTAAGTCCAAGCTGATATGTATTGTGTTGTTGGATGTTTATTACATTATAGAAGATAAATATCGTAAGGAGCTACTTAGAAAATATCTAAAGGATATCTGCTTCATTAATATTCTTTCTTTGAAAGTCTTTCTAAGAGAAACCAACTCATTTTTAATAACACATGGGAAAATCCCCCGTGCTCATAATACAACCAATTTACTATTCCGTGAATTGAACGACAGCACATAGCTGACAATTTGATGTGATTTTGTACAATTGGCTTTCCAGTCTAAGAGCAACATGTGTTGATGATGTATGTATTTGCCTATACTTCCTGCTTTGATATTCAGTTTTAAGTCTGTTGAAGTGATATTCTGTATTTGACATGCTTTTGTGCTTTATATGGTTATATGGTGCTTTATATGGTGAGACCTTGATTCATGAATTTAATTTGTTTCTAAAGGTGTTTCATGAACCAAATGTCCTTAAACCAAAACACTTTTCCTCACGGGAGTTAATGTAAAATAAATTAATTTGTTCCTGGGCCACATATGATCGCTCATTTAAATTTTGCATCATATTTTACTCAAATTTCACTGTACCCTTATGAAGGCAAGTAGACAGTGTAAGTGAAAAATGATGAAGATGTTATTTGCATATGAAATTCATTTATAAAAACATCAGGTCTTTAGGGGGCACCTTCTTTTACCTTTTTCCTGTATTTAAATACCACTCAACTGTGATTTTGACTCAGTGAGTCAATTTGAGACATGGCATTGTCACTGAAAAATGCTTCTGCTGTAGCTTGCTAATGCTTTATCAGGATGATATCGATACATGAAAACTTTGAATCTAACTTTATTTTATCGATCAGAGAACGGGTCATTTTTTTTCATCTTCCACTTTTGAAGACATTTCTTACAGAGTTGCTGCTTCTGAAGCTGTTGTAGTTATTTCTTGCTAAGGTCATTGTTGTGGTCATCTAATAACTTGTCCAGGTCTTCATTGTTAATTTCATGGCCTATACTTTTGCGTCAAGAAACACTATCATAACAAAAAAGACCTAAGTGTCAAAGTAACTGTCTGCAACCCAATATGGCCATAATTTCCTCAAGGCCGAAGTCATGGTCCTGTATGTTACTTGCTGCCAGGCTTTGTTAATGAAAATTCAGCAACGTGATATTTCCAGAAGTCCCTAAGTTTTAACCACTTAACTTTTTCATTTTATTGCCGAGTTTGATAAAAAAGTCATATTTTACATTTATAAGTAGGGAAATGTTATTATAACATTTGCAATCTTTTTAAGCATTTAGAACTTTTTATTGCCGATAAAGTATTATTATTTTATTTGCAATGAAACATTATCTTTCAGTCGATCAAACGATAATATCCAATCAAAACTGTAAATTTGTGTCATTTATTCCTGCACTCATTAGCTGTGTACATTCAGAATCGGCCATTATTTTATGTAAAAAACAATTTTAGCTACTTATACATCAATAAAGTTATCAAATGAATAGTATAGTACATTAAAAAGTTAAGCACTAAATGATAAAAATTCGCCAAACACGAAACGCAAATAACACGAAACGAGTTTACTTCAGTCTTGCTTTTTGGGTGTTTAGAATGCAAAAGAAAAAAAAAAAAAAGGTCATGGATAGAAATGAATTTAAAAATGTGCTAGCTTCAGATAATAGTTATTGGAGTTAAAACTATCATTGTTGGCATCTGGCATTTTATTTTACAGCAATTTGATTGGAAAATATGCTACCCATTTTACCTGCTTTGCAAAATTTTCACCATCATGGCGACATTATAGGAATTATTATGATTATTATTTTTCATTTTGTCTGGTTTTGAATTTTGGGTAAATATTTGAAGATTAAACACACTCTTGGCTTATACACGAATCAGCTTCTGTTCAGAAATACATGCTATTGTATATTAAGACTGCTGTATTTTTTTCATTTCTTGTGTAATTATTCTATTTTCAATTGCAATATTCAGTCATATACAGTTTTAAAGATTTTTCTCTAAAATGTCATTTTAGTGCCATTCAAAGTTTTAGCTATTTTGCATTTCATCAGAATTGTACAACGGGTGCAGTAAGTAAAGTATTTGCTTCAGCTTGAAAAAGAATGGGGGCAAAATTAAAATATAATTAATTAAATGCTAATGTGAAAATGATGAAATGGATTTAAGGGATGCACTTTTGAGATATGCTTCAGGTGTTAAAAATCTGACTGCTTCACATTACTCTAAAAACTCATTTTCATCTTTTAAGACTAAAACATTTTTTGTTTATGACTTAAAAAAATAATTCCATTTTTTATAACGTATTCTAGAGGGAATACATATGGTAATCATTTTTCAAAGTTTAAAATCTTCTCTTTTTCCTTCTTTTTGCACCGTTATTTCATTCTCAAATGTCAGATGGGTAGTTTCCCAAGTTTCTCAACTAATTATTATTATTATTTACTTTGGCCATATGTATCCAGACTAATTTTCTCAGCAATTCTTTGGCTTTGGGTAGTTTTGGCTTTGACCAATTCTTCATCAAATTCTAATGCAGTACGTGGTTTATCCTGCTGTCAGATTTCTGAAATTTTCTTTGACCGATTTTATCTTCTTAAATACTTCTTTCATAAATGTTTTTGGCTTCTACACTATCATAAATCAGTTATATTGTTATCTCTTCTAAATGTCTTCTTTAAATTAAAAAAAATATGCCTTGCCTTGCACATGAATTGACAATCTCATCAGCATTATATTTATTTTTAAAATTACTCCAACAAATTATATGTGCAACTGGTTTTAACTGTAAACGTACCAGTGCTGCTTTGTGAGATTTATCTGATGGAATAACCTATTTTTTTTAAGTATGAGGATCAAAGATTTTTGAAGTGCAGTATGAAGGCCAAAATCTGGAATGATTTAATATTCGGACCACCAGTCCAGTTAGCAAGTAAATATATGCATACAATAAAAATAACAAAAATAACATTTTCCTTCCCTGTTCATAAAGTCTAGGATTGAAATGTGATTTTCCTCCAAATTGAGGTTCCCGGCATGTCATTTTCAAACACCTGCTGGCTAAGGAGTTGTACCGGGACCAATGGCAATGAATTGTTTGACGTATTATTTCTATTCAGGATCACACGGTCGGCCCTCGAGTGGTTGTGATGGGGTTAACATTTTTCTGTCTGACCTAAATAATAAACGAAGCTCCATTGTTGCCACGGCTGTATGTCATCTTACTATGTTTAAAGTGATGATCTGTAATCCACAATTCCCAAAGTCTCGTTAATTTTAGAACATGGACTTTGTATATTTTATAGACTCATGCTTGTTGAAACAGTATCTAAAAAATAAATTTTATGTTTACTTACTTTTATGTATAGGATCTCTGTCCTCATTTTGTAATTTTCCCCTACCGTTTTATAACCCTGTATTAAAAATAAAAAGATACATTAAGGTACTTTTATATAAAACACTTTTGTTTCTTAAATTTTGTGGCATTCATTTACAACTTTTGTGGTAATGCTGTGAGGGGTACTTTCATAATAATGCTATCATTTACAACTTTTATGATAATGCTGTGAGAGGAGCTGTTCTATTGTAATAGTAAATTTTCCTAACTAATTATGGTTATAGTATAAAATAAATTATATGTACTGTTATAGTGAAATTCAGATAATCTGTAACCATTTAACATGTTGGTGGCTACAATCTGTACTCACATTTGGATGTAAACAAATGAAGTTTCAGTTTTTAGAAAATTTAGCATTAAATTTAATAATGACTTTTTTGTCCATAGATATGTAGGTAAACATTAAAAAATATGCTTATATGTTATAGCTTAAGCTTATAGCATATATTGATAGAAGAAGCAAATGAATATTATAGTTATTTAACATTTTCTGTGCACATGTCTCTGCATCATATAGTAAACACAGTTACTGAATCTGAAAATTCTTTTTTTAAATAAGTAATTATTTTGGGTGTATATTCTGTTGTCTTTTAAAATTAATTTTTCATTTATGTGATTAATAATGTAAAAATATGTTTATTTGCAACATATCAGTTGCTGAATTCTAATTAATTGTATTTCTTTGCTGGTTTATTTACTTTCTGCATAGCATGTAGGCAAAAGCAAGATTGTTATCTTTGCAGATTCGGACAAGCATTTAAAATTGCCACTTGTAAAGACTTTCCTTGTGTTAAAAATTGGTAAAAAAAGACACATTCTTCAAATAAATTAAAAATTTCATTTCTAGTACCAGGGGTGACTGTGGTCAAGATATAGCCAGAATTTCAGATTTTTAACCTTGTTAAATCAAAACATTTTGGATTTATATAAATAAGACTCATTACCTTTCTTTTAGAAAAAATACATCATTCATAGATAACATAAAAATTAACTATTGAGAGAAGACAGAGTTTTCTGTCTAAAAAAAGACAGTAAGCAGAAATATTCAGTATTGACAAAACTGATTAAATCTGTTTAGTTAGCTTCCATGTACCTTTTTTTAAAAGTTCATTGTGTTATATGGTTAACATTAAGACAGAATATAGAGTATCCTTGGACATTAGTAGCCTGGATGTCGTGCAGAATGCAGCTTTTTTTATTTTCGTTACACAAGAATGCAAGTGAAGATTTGGGGTCAGAAAATCCTTTTGAACCCTGTTGGTAAAGATTTTAGGAATAATTTAGTGAAAGGACAGCTTATCAGATTTTTTTTATTCATTTAATCATTCTCTTCTTTCTTGCAGTTCCTCATCTCTAACATCTGTTAATATGTGTTAATGTTTTTCAAGTTCTTATCTTATGTGAAAAGCCAGAATGTTTTGCTGATCTAACTGTATTTCATTTGTTAGCAGAGAAAAATATTACACAGCAGCTTTCAAAATTTAAATCTGATGTTGTTAAAGTTAAATTAACCTTCTAATATGTTTTGAAAAATTACAGTGTTTTTTTTTCGTATGAAAATGTTTGAAAATATGTGTGTATATATGTGTTTCACGTTATCGTGAATTACTTGAAACTTTTGAATTCTTACTCCATGGTCATTTTCAGGATTTTTGAAATAGAATACTTTGCATAAGCTCTAGTAATATTGGTAATCCAGTTGCATCTGCATGGAACATAATGCTATAATTAGCAGAGAGATTCAATTTAGTGAAAACCACATTGCTGGTCTTTTGTAAACACTATGTTAATAAACATATTGTTTATTTATCTATTTTCCCCTTTTTAAGGGCCCATCAGCGGCCGAGCGGTTAAATTGTTAGTGAAGAATATTAACTCCTTAGTCTCAATAAGGACAAATTAAGACTTACATGGAGTTCTTTCTAATTGGAATACTAACAAAAAGGGATTTAAGGACAAAAGAAACCACAGCTGGTAATTAATTTTTCAGGCAATTTTAAAAGATGTTTTTGGCCCATCAGCATCCGAGTGGTAAAGTCCCTGAACACTGGTAGTTCGGTCCGAGGTTCGAATCCCACGAACAGGCTGGCTGCATGGGTGTTTTCATAGTTTTCCTCATGTGTAACGTGTATACAAGCCAGTTTCCTTTAGAAAGTCCTCCACAAAGGCATTCCTCCCCTTAGGCAGATAGCCCTCAAGGCTTTGCCGTAATTAAATAACCTAACCTAACCCCTTTTTAAGAGCATAAAAATTAATTTGAAAAAGTGATTTAGATAATGATTAATAATATCATATTGAGTTATAGTGATTAATAATATTTATGAGGGATAATTATTTACCCCCCCCCATAAAATACTTGCATGCATTTTAACAAAAGAGTTATTTGTTTCCAGAGAATAATTCCTTATTATTTATCCCTTTTTGGGGATAAATAATAATCCTCCTTATTATTTATCCTACTATGTTTTTTGAGTGGGATTATTAAAAAAGTGCATGTAAATAATTAAGGAAAATGCAGAAAATTCATGGCAACTTGACTGATAATCCACACAACTCAGTCCCAAAATATGCAGATCATCGAAATTCCACTATATATAGAAAAGTTTTTTTTTTAAGGAAAAAAAAAATACTTCATTTATTTAAATGGACTTATTGTCTATTTAAAATATTCATGAACAATACTTTAACTATCATCCTTAACATTATATAGTTTAGGTGAAGGCATCAATCCCTCACGGGACAATTTACTATTACATGAAGACGAGTATTCTGAATTATCTGAAGATGATTCTGATACAGACTGGAACAAGAAAGGCAGCTGGAACAGTCATGTAATATTACATTTTTTTTAATAAAACTCTTTTTATTGAAATTATGATTTGACTAATTTGCAAGTAAAATTTGTAGTCCCTTGAAATTAAATACTGTTAATTTTAATGCATATATTTTTATTTTTTTAAATAATTAAACTCGCATAAATGAAAAAATAATTAAATAATTATATTTATGTGCTCATCAAACTGTTGTATATTATTTTCTTTTCCATTTCAAACAAGAATTGATGTAATATTTAATGAATTTCTTACTCATATAAAATTAGACATCCAAAACAGATTTCAAAAAGATAATAGAATGTATTGGGGGAAAAAAAACTGTAATTTTAGCTCACTGTATTTAATATATATGTAATTAGATAATAAGTTCCATTTATAAAAATTTAGGCACATTAAATTGAATGAAACGTATATGTTGTGTTCAGTTTAAAAAAAAAAAAAAAAAAGAAAAGGTTACAAGAGCGTAAAAAGAAGAAAATGCAGATAATAATGAATGAGTTCAGTTTCACAACGTATTGTGTTAATATGCCGCATTAAACTTGCTGAAACATCCTTGTTTTAAATTGATTTGGAAATTCTGGTGCATGAAATTATTTCAGTATTTCATAACATGAATAAAATTACATATAAAGCTTTGGATTTTTCTTACAGAATAAATTTATTTATTTGAAACTTTGGCAATTTGAAGAAAAGCTTCTGAAATTCTCACTTATGAAGAAATATTAGTAAATCTTACTAATTCAAGTTATGAATCTTTATTCAGAGAAAATTGTTATATGCGTTTACTTCTGGAATTCATGTATAAAATGTGACTCCACATGAAAAACAAAACTTCAAGCCTTGATAAAAATGAAGTTTTTTAAAAGTGTGCTCATTATAATTCACAAATAGTAACAGATTCCAGAAACTTAGCTGATAATCCATATTTCATCCTTGACTATAAACTGCAATATCTGTTCTACAGCAAAAAATTGATTAAAATGTCAAAAAATAACTGGGCTTAACAATCAGCTAAGATAATTTCTTTTCATAGCAATGCACATATTATCTGTATATATAAATATGTATATAGATATGATGAAAGTGAACTTGTCTATGTTTTTTAAGTAAATCCCCTTTTAAGTTTATTTTCCTAATTACTTTTGATATTTTGGACTGTTCTGCTAGTCTTTATGAGTTAAATTAATGATAATCTACTCTAGTTGATATTGAAGCTACATTTTCAGATTGTTTGTAAGAAAGATACCAGTCATGGAGTTTTTAAGTTATTTTTAATAGTTCATATTTGTAATAAAACTTTTTTTATTATTACAGAAACAAGTACAAAAATTATTAATTTTATTACCTGGGTAATAAATTTAAAATGTGTTTCATAAACTGTAGTAAAACTGCATGTAAATAATTTCGAGTTATATTATTGTTTGAAAGTTTTATATTTCGTGAACATATTTGCTGTTTACTTGTTTTTATATACATTGAATTATTTTTATATAAATTGCTATTTTTATTCTAATAAACTTACTACTATATATATTGAATGAATATGGACTTATTATTATACATATTAAATGAAAGAACTATAACTATTTGATTTATTCCTTTGTTTCAGCTTGGATTATCTGGCAAGGATTCAACATTAAATCATCACAAAAATGATCACAGTTGAAAAACCTGCTTCAAATGCAACGTTTTTAATTTATGCAGATGATAAATTCAAGACTTTTCATCCTTGAAGAATATGGAATATTGTACATAATTCCCCAAACTAATCAAGTTATGCATCAAGCCAAATTAGTGTAAAAATAAGTAAATATGTGTATATATGTATTATTTTATGCTGTATTTTTCGTTAACAATAACTTGTGTGCCAATTCTTTCATGTGCCAATATTTTTAATATTTTTATACAAAGTTTTAATTTAAATGTATTTTGCTTGTTATGATATTTTGGTGAAAAATTAAGATAAAAAGGATAGTAAAAAGATAATAAAATAAAAGATTAGAGATTTTGAAGTAAAAAGATCAATCAAACCTCATTTTATGGTCATTTATCTTATAGTGACATATTTCTGTCAAGCCAAATGTAATTGCTTCAATGTTAATTGCATATTGTGTCAAATCTGAAATATTAGTATTACTTTATGTGCCATTCAAATTTACAAGGTAATCTATTTTAAAAATTTCAGTATTTTCCAGAAAATCTTCCTTTTATCTATTTAAACTTTTATGTTGTTAATTGTTATGATTTTTAAGCTTACTTGTACTACTCACCTGGTTTCTTTCTCATATGAAAGGAGTGCCAAAGTAACAAAGTATGGTTTTAAAAAGCAGGCTAAGGATCTGAACATGAAAATTAGCTTGAAATGATCATGTGACCATAGCTCCAGTTTTCATTTAGGAATTCCTCAGAGCAAAAATATGACACTATTCTTCTTTTTAACTTTCTTCGACATCTTTATATTAGCAAAGCTGCAATATTTTGGGTGAATTAAAATATGTTGATGTAGGTGACAATGTTTTAATCTGACAGTCACATAATTCTGTGGGCTGTCTTTCATAGATATATTGGTAGGAAAGGAGTACTGGTGAGACTTTTAATGCCTAGCATGAGGATATTTTCATTGGAAATGATACAGGATCTTAAGATGATACTTTATATATTTAAATTACTATAACAAGATTTTTAATTATGATATCTAATATTACTGAAAACATTTGAGAACTGTTAGAAATTTAGAGCTGTTTCATTTTTAAAACTGAAAGAAAACCTTCCAATGTTATGATTTCCTCTAATAGTGTTTCATTTAACTGAATTCCCTGTATAGTGTTGTATATAAATAAAATTATATAAATTATTTTTAAACAGAACATCTCTGTTATTCTAACTTTAATTACATTAATTATAATTACTGAATACCTAAAATTAAGAGAATATTAGTATTTATTTAAAAATACCTGTTTGTCTTCTGTATATTATTACATAATTTTATTTTTGATGGCCTTCCTTATGTACTGAGTTGCCTTATCTAAAGGATCTTTTTTGCCAAATCCCTGAATGTGACCTTATAATGAGGTTTGACTGTATTTTATTGTTGGCTATGTTTTTGATAGTGTCTATAATTCTCTTTCTTTGGATAGTATTGAAATATATTTTTTTGTTACAAAAGTTTTATCTTTTCAAATGTGAAACATTTACATATATATATTTCTACAATGAATTTAATTTTAGAAATTTGTGCTAGTAAGTGGAAAAATTACTCTACTTTTTTGGAAATAGCATCTATATTATAAAACAAAGATTTGCTTGTATATTGTAGAGAGAAAAGGTTTTGGTCAAACATTTAAAAACGTTTAAGCTATATCAAGATTTGAATATAAAGGAAATCTTTGGAATTTATACACATTTATTTATTCACTTGTTATGTAATAAATGTATAGGTCAATGTATTTTTTAACATTTTTTAAAGAATTTTAAGTTGATTCTAAATAAATTAAAGAAATTTTATTCTTATTCTAATAAATTTTTTATAAAACCATAAACCAGTATTAGTATTCAAAGCCATTTAATAATCAATATTATTTGTTTGAGCATTTTGATAGGGTGGGAAAAGTCTTCACGTTTGAAATAAATGTGAATCTTTGAGATATATGATCAGATAAAATGTGTTGGAAAGGATTTTGTATTTTACATCGTATCTGTTAAATTTTTTAGCCTTACTACAAATACATTGTAACCATTAGATGGTTATTTACTATTTACTTCAGCAAATTTTAGTGTTTATTTTCGAAATTTGGAATGTTGTACTTATGATGTGAATTATTTATGAACTATAGTGACAAAAATCCATTAGTTAAGAACTACATATAATTGCTTTATAATACAGTACAAAGTCTGTAATCCGGACTCATCGGGACTTCGGCGATTCCGGATTAGGGGCTTTTCCAGATTATAGATCATCAATTTAAATCTGGTAAGATGGCATGCAGAAATTATACTGTTAAAAATATGAAACCGTAATTTATCAAATAAAGAGCAATTATGATCTAAAGTGTATCAAAATTTACAAAAAAAAAAAAAAAAAAAAAAAAAAAAAAAGAGCTTAATATTTATTTGTTTACTTTATTAAACATTTCTTTCAATGTAAGTTGTTTAAGTTGCTTCGTTTTTTGTGTTAATACTTTCTCTTTAATTCTATAAACAGACATAATTTCTTCTTCAGTTACAAAGTTCCACTATTTCAAGTCCTGTAATTGCTGTGTTGAGAATACCGACTAACTTGTCAATCAAAATTTTTTCTTTTTCAATAACCTCTCTGTCACTTTCTTCACTATCGGAAGCATTATTTTCTGGATCTAGAACTATACTACAGATTTCGCCATCCGTTAATTGATTGATGATTGGGACATAGTCGTCACAATGAAAAATTTTCTGTTATATCATCTTCATTTATTACCGCTTCTCCACATTTCTTTACAAAATCCATTAACTGGAAAATTTCACCTTTAGTTTGCGATGTCTGAAAACCTTCAGATTCACGGCTATCATCTTCATCGTCCTCACCATGAAATATGGTAGCTGGCCATAAATTATGCCAAGCCTTTTTTAACGTATCTGAAGACACATCCTCCCATGATCTTGCGATGCTCCACACAGCAGATTTTATGCTAAAAAATTTCAAAAAGTCCTGAATAGGCTTGCCACTATTCAAGAAATTTAACATAGATTTTAAAAATGCTACTTTATATTTGCATTTCAGCATGTGCACTATTCCCATATCTATAGGCTGAATGATAGACGTACAATTTGGAGCAAAGAATAATACA
The DNA here is from genome assembly GCF_044657685.1 of Stegodyphus dumicola. NCBI lineage: Eukaryota > Metazoa > Arthropoda > Arachnida > Araneae > Eresidae > Stegodyphus > Stegodyphus dumicola. The sequence continues at coordinate 2,608,918 of NC_140768.1, forward strand.
AATACATTATCTTTCACTAAAACTTTAAGTGAAGTATGTGCCTAATGGTTGTCAACAATCAAGACTATTTTTGAGTCATTGGGTAAACCAATCGAATTCAAATGTTGCTGAGCCTCGGGTATAAAATGATTTTCAAACCAATCATTCATCCACGCTTGTGTCATCCATGCTCTTTTATTTGCATGATATATAACGGGGAAATTGATTACTCCTTTAAATGCTCGAGGTCGTGCATGTTTTCCAATTACGAAAAGTTTGCACTTGTGCGTTCGCTAAAATTATTAGTCTCGCTTTAGAATCTTTGACACCAGTTGGAGCCTTTTTTTGTAGAGGTTGCCGAGATATTTCGCAGTACATATTGCCAGAAAAGACCAGTTTCATCAACATTGTAAATTTGTTTTGGAGATAATTGTTCACTAGTAATAAGTTCAATGAATTCATCTACAAATTGTTCAGCAGCTTTCAATACCAGCTGAAGCTTTTACACCTGAAATTTTTAATTGTCCTATACCATGGTGATTTTTTAATTTGGTTAACCAACCTGTTGAATATGTGCACTCAGTGTTTAAGTTCATTTCTTCATGAAATATTTTGGCTTGAGCCATTAGCACTGGACCAGTCAATGGCACGCCCTTGCTGCGACGCTGTCTGACCCATTCAATCATCACTTTGTCATGATCATCACTTTTAGCATAACGAACCCTTTTTCTGTTATTCATTGCAAGTGGGGTGTTGGAATTCACAAAATATTTATAAAGTTCCTTTTTCTTTTTGCTTATGTCATATGCAGTTGACTTTCCAGTATCATACTCCTCGCATAATTTTGAGTCGGATGTGCCTTTATCCATTTTTTGCAGCAATTCCACTTTTTGTTTGATGGACATTGAAACATGCTTTCGCTTTGTAGATCCTTTGGCAGCTCCATAATTGGAAACTCTTTTTGACATAATCGAAAGTTCAAGCTTAATTTTTATAAAATTGCTGTAACAGCCTGCAAAAAATAAGCCGGATCCAATTAGAAGATTAAGGAACAGTGCAATCTGCAACATTAACTGAAATGCCTTAGAATCAGTAAAGATAATTTTAGCCTAGCTTATAACGTCTGTTATACATTAAACACGCATGCATAAAGCATACAAAAAAAAAAAAAAGTTTGTGGCTTTGAGGTCTGGATTATAGATCATTCCGTATAATGGACGTCTGGATTACGGACTTTGTACTGTAGCATATCTGAATACAATTTTAAATATAAAAATAATTTTCATTGAAATTAATTGAATTAAAATTACTAATTTTATTAATTAATTCAATAATATTAATGTAAGATTTGAAGGTGTTTGATATCAGTGTGTGTATTTTTCTGTGTATTGTATCTTCTATATTTCCATTGAATTTACTTAACATTAAATTTGCTAATTTTATGTTAAGTAAAATTTAAGATCTGAAGGTGTTGTCAGTGTATATATTTTTCTCTATGTTTGTATCGATTAGATTCCAGAGCTAAATTTGCATCTCTTCAAATGCATTCATATAATAATGATCTTGTACTGATAACTGAATCTCTTGGATCTTTCTGGATCATCCTCAGATACTTTACAAATATTAATTGTTTTCATATATATAAGTTAAAAACAGATTTTGTGATATGTCAGCTAGAAAAGTTAGACCATGTGACAAAATGAGCATATAAAAGAGGTGAAAGAAATGCTCGTTTTAGTTTCGAGTTGAACTGTGCAAAAATATTTTGTACAACTAACACTGTATTGTTTACACAGAATCTGTGGATAATTGATTCAGCCATTGAACATAGTAATCCAAACTTCATTAATTGTGCTATGGGAGGTAAAATAAATTATTAAATTACATTGTAACATTAAAAAATATTTATTTCAAAATTTATCTTCCCTAGGAAAAATATTTTAGTAAGCAGCAATTTACTATGGTCATTTAATTAGCTCAAAAGAAACGATATTACTTGAGACTTATTTTTTTCTTTAATATTGCAACAACCACCTTCATGAATTATAAAATTTTATAGAAATTACGCATTGCAAAATTTTTAAAAGGTAAATATGGTTTTTACACTAAAACTTCTTCTTTTTTTTTTTTACATTTTGAAAATGAAGCTGTATTTAATGATTTATTTATTCAATGCTGCACGAGTATTAATTTTTTAGCCCAAAGGGTCAATTTGCCCAGAAGGGCTATTAATTTCATTTTAGCATTTTGCATTTATTCACTATTAATGTTGATCCATTTTTCAAATTGTTGCCACCAAATATTAGAGTCCTGCATTATATTTAAAGAAATTAAATAATGAAGAATCTGCATGAATGTATGTATGTTTCTCGCATTGTGAAAAAACAACCTTAACAAGAAACATTAAATTTTGAGTAATTTAGTCCTGCATTCGAATATGGGCATATGAAAGCCCAAATTTGGAATTTATTTTATTATCTATTTCAGATTTTGTCAAACATTTAAGAATTTTTTATTTACAAACTCAATGATTTCAAAGCGAGCAATGGCAAAACTGCACAAGGGGGAAAAAAAAAAAAAATCTCCAGCACACGAGACTGTATATTGGAAATTCTGTAGATATGCTCTTTTAAATATTTTGCGATATTGCTGTTGAATTGAATTTTATGGTTTAAGTGCTAAGAACATGATATTTAATAAGTAAAGGTAACACAGAAAACATTAAAAAAATGCTCCTTTGGGCATAAGACTTTTTTTTTTTTTAAATCAATAACCGTGTGTGTTATTTTTGGCAGAATCTCAAAATAATGAAAGTGCATGGCATTAAAAATTTATATTTGGATTAAGTGGTAAGACGTATATTAAGTTGCTGAATCAATATATTCAAGATTCTGTACTTAAAATCATTCTGTATTTATAAAAATTTGCATATATTTATCAGTACCTGTATATTCATCTGTCTATTGTTGTGCAACTTTATATATCTGTGCAAACTGAGACAATTAAAAATATTTGAACTTATACAGATATCCAGATCAATTAAAACTTTTACTGTCATATGTTTCTGCAGCTTATATATTTGTAAATTTAGCAGTGACATCAAGAATTCAGATTTGAAATATATAATTCTCATTTTACAATTTATCTCTACTTTGCAATAAATATGTGTGTATAAGAAATTTTCTTCCTCATCTCAGCATGCCTTCATGGTGTCACAGTTGGCACACTCGGCATGTATTTGAGAGGTCTAGGGTTCAAGTCCCAAGACCCTAGACCAATGTGCAAGGGCATCGCACATTTTCCCCATCTTCTTGTTTCAAAATAACTTTAATGTCTCTACAGTTGCACCCAAACTAAAAAAGGAGGTGGATCATGATTCTTCACCACCAGGATTTAGCGACTGGATCCTGTAATTTCCATTCGCCTTTAAAAGGGATTTTCTTTTTCCTTTCTTTATGCCTTCGTGCTGCAACAGTAGTACACTCGGCACGTATTCGAGAGGTCCAGGCTCAAGTCCTGGCGAGGGCATTGCTCATTTTTTTTTGGTTCTTAAAAAAAAAAAAAAAAAAAAAAAAAAAAAAAACTGTCTCTGCATGTGTTTAAATGTAAATTGCATAAAGAATGTAAATTTTTCCCTGTTAATACTGTGACATACATAAGTAATCTCTTAACTGCATTAATCATTACTTAGTATAGTTCTGAAACACAAGCTGTATACCAGTTTAAACAGTTTTAACTTTAGATAAGAAATGCAATAAATACCTTGTTTACTAAATTGATACCATTGCAATAATTGGTTGATATATATATATATATATATTTGATAACCTCTATTTTGACTGATTGCTGCCTTAAAGGAAGAGAGTAGTTTTCATTTGAAAGACAGCATGTGCATGAGCGTTTTTGTGCTATCATATTCAGGCAATCATAGCAATGTAAATCCATCAGTGCTGTATGCATTTCAGATCATCAGAATGATAGTTATATTTAAGGATAATAGATTTCTGATTTTGAGAAATAAAAACAAACTTGAGATAGAGAATGTTAATAATACTGAGAAAGTGAAAATGCTACACATGATGTAATATTTGCAGGTAAAGATCATTTTAATTTTAGTTGTGATAATAAAGTAGAAATAGTCGATAATAAATAGAAATTGATTAAAAGAAATAAAATAGAAATTTATAGTTGTATGAGAGTAGACGATGTGTGATTCCATATGCAAAGCTTAGTAGTGAAATAACTATTCATATATAATGAGACAAATTTTTTGCAACTTCTGTGGAATTAATAAATAAAAAAAAAGTGAATCTGATCAATGTTGCAGGGAATAAAACTTTTATTTTTTCTTGCATGCCTGTAGCTATGAGCTGTAATATATGCTACGTTTTCTACACATTGCCTCTAACCAAAGGCCTAACTGAAACAGCAGACAGCAAAGTGCTTTAGGAATCTCTCCAATAGTTACTTTCTAAGTTCTATAAGGTAAAAACCAAAATATTGCACATTCTTTAGTATTAAGCATTCTATGCATAGAAAAGAAAATACCTTTTTAACTGGCATTTAATTTTTCATCATCATTTAACATACATCAACAATTCTATAATAATAATTTTTGTCACTTTAATCTAAATATTACTTAAGATATTGTATCAAAATGAGGTTCTAGGTATGAGCATAATTGGTAATTAGGGCTTGGCCTCCAGCTGCCCTAATGATCAGCTTACATTCATCATTAAAAATGGAGCTGATGAAACTTTCTTCATTATATATGGTATAAAATATCTGATGTTCTTATGTCATTCTTTCATCCTTCAAATTTATGTTAAATCCAATTATGATGCCATTTAATAAATTTCAAGATATCTTTTTTGTGCTAACTGCCAGAGTAACAAACAAAATTAGAAATTTCTGTTAAGAGTGGTAATGGGAAGATTATTTATAAAGGAAAATGCAATATATCTATTTATTTTTTTATTTTATTTATTTATTTATTTATTATTATTTTTTTTAAGGTTTATTTTGTTTTAAGCAGTTTCTCCTTACAATATATACAATTCCTAAGTAACTTTGATCCAAAGCTTCAAAAAATTTGCTATTCCTTCCATTTACATTTATTCAATTGGTATTTCTTTCAGAGAGTTTCAGAGACGAAAAGCATGTCATTTGGAATATTGCTTACACCTGTTCTCATAGTTTGGGTGAGAATTCAAAGTGTGGTGAATTCTTATATGAACTTTACATGTTAGGTAACACTTCCAACATGTACTTGGTCAGTAAAATCTGTTGCATCTTCCCTAGCTCATCCCTAAGCAAATCTGGTTGCTTTGTGCATTTTTCTACAGGAATATCATAATCACTCACAATAATAGCCAGGAGGTTGAATTTCTTTACTGGACGACTGACAGTGATTTATGTTCTGGCTTAAAATATCTAACCAATGTTTCATCCTTTTTGATTACTGGAGACAGAAATATTTCAGTTTTATTTTTGTTTCTGTAATACCGATGCCGATAAATCACTGTAGCTTTTGATATTCTTTGACAATCTTCTTTTTTTCCCTGCTACATGTGTGTTGCTACTTTTCTTGCAAAGTATACACCAGGCCCCACCCCAGATTCAATTTCGAATACCTGCCATTCAAAATGCTATACTACACAGGGGACAGATATTTAGAATTGATCTCAGGGTTATTTAATTAATGTTTAAAATGTAAAGAATATTTATTTAAATGTTCGATCTGATAGACCTTTTTTATGAACTATAAGTCTGCATTGTGATTTCCATGATACTGTCTAACCATACTAGCGAGAGCAGTTTGGCTGAGAGCCAAGCTGGGTCAGTTTAATTGAAGGGGTGTGGGTGAAAAGCGTGTGTATTTTTCCCTGTCGGAGGTCGTAGTGGTTGTAACAGGTTTAATATTGTTATTAATCTTTTGCGCATTTGAAATAGATGAATAATAAACAATGTACAGGTTACTGGCAATATTGAAACGCAGGCTCGAGAGCCGCATGCATTTTCTCGCGCGAAGCATGTAATTATTTTTTAAAAATAAGTTTTTATACCTTTTCTTCTCTTGTTTGTATGTTGCCATTTTTTGAGTGTAAAATAAAAGTTATTGCTGTGTTCCATCATTGGAGTTTACTTCAAATTGTTTAAGAAGTATCACAGGGTGTGGGTGAAAAGGAAAAAAAAAATTTTTCCTCTCCAAGGTCGGGGGTCATTTAGTGCTTTCTCTTACAATCATTGAGCATCACTGTTACTGACCTTCTTTTACTTTCAAGTCGTCATTTTTACGATGAGTTCTAGTGTTCCAGAAAGCTCTAGAAATAAACCTTTCTGCAGCGATTTTAAGAAATTAATGAATAATGTGATTCAAGTTTGTGATTAAGAATCACAATTAGGAAGACTGACCATTCCAATTACACAGCCAAAAATGTAAAGGGGGAAAAGGTATGGAATGTTTAATTAAAACTAAAATAATTTTTATGCAACCTCTTCACATTAAATTGCTTTATTTTATTTATAGATCATTTGATTATATTAATAAATATAATTTGTTAAAGAATATTTAACAGATAAAAGTTTTTCATTCAATGTTTGAAAAAATTAACTAAGATGCATTTGCCAAAGGGCCTGGGTTCGAATCCCGGAGAAGGCATGGTTGTAACTGTCCAGCTCTTCATAGGAAAGGCGATGGTGGACTACCTATTAGGTGCCTCTATAATAAAGAGACCACCACATCCGGTCTTGTATAGATTAATAGACTGAGTTAAATTTGTAATTGTTCACATCTAAATTATTTTGAATTTAATTGTTATCTATTAAATATTATTATTAAATTAATATTATCTATTAAAATATTTATAAACCGATGATGAATTGTATTAAGACAAATAGTTTACTATTACAGTTCTTTTAATAGTTTTTCTTTGAAATGTCACAATCTGATGTTTGTATGCATTTTAATTTAATTCTATAATTTTAAAATTTCACAATACATCAGCTTAAAATATAATGCCTTAAGGAGGGCAGACAAAAATTTTCTGTTGCACAGCACTCAAAATGGAATTTCATTTAAATCATGAAATGGAAGAACTATTTAAATCTAACCAGGCTACTGCACTCACCCCTATATCACTGATAAATATGCACACTTCCGCCCCAAACCGGATGCTTACATAAATATGGAATACGTGGTCGGATAGTAGAAGGGTTTTTTTTTGTAAAATTTCCTGCAGTATTGATTTCCGTTCCTCTTCCACCACTTTTCAGAGTCCCTCGATCATTGTGGGATTGGGCTTAGAAAGAGGTCTTTTGAAGTGAACAAAGGCACAATGGATTTTATGCATTTTATTTATTTAAATTTTTTCCCCAATGTTTTTCAGATGCTGTGGATGCTGATGTCGTTTCTATCTTTTGAAGGTAACTTAGCTGTGGGAACGTGTTCTTTCACTACCGACAGATGGCCTTGTCATAGCAACTCCTTGAAATGCCAGAAACGTGTTCTGGCAGACCATAATCGGTCACCAGCCAGGTTCCTGTAGTGCTAATATTATACAGGAGTGGTTTGAGGAACATGAAGGCAAGTTTACTTTGCTTAGATGGCTCTACAATCTCCAGATCTCAATGTCATTTATCATTTGTGGGATGGTTGCTGAAAAAGGCATTGAACATCTAGATCCACAACCACCAATCTCCCCATAATAGAAAGTGCCATTCATTGAGCACAGTCTTGGGTTTCAAATGTGACTTATCAACATCTCGGAAAGTCTGTGCAAAGAAGAATCGGTGCGGTATTAAAGTTGAAAGGTGCTCCAGTGAAATATTGGCAGTGTTGTTAGATATTTCGAAAATAGCTATGGAACTGTCTGGTAATCTTAATTTCAGTTTATGTATTTTTCAACATTGATTAATTATGCAAGTCCCTTAAGTTGTTCACCATTGTGAATTTTCCAGTTTAACTGAAATGGATAGTTTCTAAAAAGCTTGCTTGCCAGAGATGCCACATCAGAACTTTTTATCTGCTGCTAGGTTCTGTTTTCTATAGATTTTTTTTTTTCTAATTATATGTTCATTCTTATATAAATACTACTATACTTTTAAGAACGTTAAAATGACACAAAATTAGGCAAAACTCCACACTTAAGTGAGCTGCATATTGCAGTTTAAAGAAAGAGAACTACGTACATAACTGGCTTGATCCACTCCATACTGAAAATAACAATCAGTTGCTAATCACAGTAACACAGCAGGAAAAGGAATGTTCTTATAGGAATCAAATAATATGACAGGTATGGGTAGGGCTAGTTACAGCTTGTTATATTGCTTAAATACATTTCAGCAAAAGCAGTTTCATTAAAAGCGACTGAAATTGTTTTTCTTTTATCCAATACAAAATTTTAATTTTCTGAATATTTTTATTTTTTGTCCTTGCTTCTAATTTTTCGCATACCTCTCGATTAAGTCATTATCCCCCCCCAGGGTTATATGCATACCATAAGTTGAAAAGTGCTGATCTACAGAAATTTAGGATTTAATTTTAACCTAACAGCCAGTTTTCTCCATATATATATATATATATATATATATATATTTTTTTTTATGCGGAATAAACTGAACCCCTGTAGCAGTTTAAAGTAAGTACTGATTGCATTTTTGTTGAAAAACTGAGAAAACACTTTCAATGAATTACACTTAAATTATTGGAAAAAGGAATACACAAGGAACCAAATGGTTTTCCTCATCGAGAAGTACATAATGTTAAAAAAAATTACTGCTCATAGGAAATTGAAAATATACAAATTAAACTACATTTGGTAATGAAGCACTATTTTGAAGATTTTAAAAAATTTTAATATTCTGCCGAATTTTATCACAAGGCACAAATGCTGAGCAGAAGCTTCGTATTTTATAATTTTTTTAAAAATTACTTATCGATTATTAGAAGCTTTTTTGGTACTATTTCATTATCCACCTAACTCAAGGATTACAAGACCAAGAATCACCCAGCAAAGAATGATGTAGACATAGTAGGCAACTTGGAATTTATAAAAAATGTCAGATCACTAATAGTTGCATGTGCATTACACTACATGTAATGCCACCATCTATCTCAGTGGTGGTATTAATGCATATTTTTTAACAGCAACAAGTTGTCAAACAGGTTGATCTGTATGTGGAGAGCAATGCCAGTTTGCCTGCAATGCTGAGAATTCTGAAATTCTCTGACCTTTTTTTTTTTTTTAAGATAACTCTCTGTACACATGGGCAGAAGAGTGGGAAGGTTAAGTGTTTTATTGTGGATGTTTGTTACATTCTTATTTAAGTTAATTTGCTGCTGTTACATGTAAATTTGGGTGTTTTTTTATGTTTGTTTTATGCAGTTTTTACAGGTTCATTACTGATGTTTCTTGAGTTTTTAATTTTGTTAACTTGTTGCTGTTTTAAGTAATTTTCAGTATGCTGCCATTTTTTTAAATGGCGACTGTTTTCCACATGCTAAGTTGGTGAAAAATTAGTCGTCAGTGATTGGCAACTTTGTGGGAGGGTCAGGCGGATAATGTGACAGTTACTACTTTTTTCTTTCTTTTTTACTACCTCTGTTCCAAATTAGTTGTTACATTTAGGTCGAAAATTCTGTTCCAAATTAGTTGCTACATTTCAAGTAGGTGGAGTCATAAATAACTTTGAATGCAGTTTACTAATCGACAGCAGTAAAACTATGCAATTTACTACAATGAATAAAATGCTGTGTACTAGGATTTCATTCTCAGTTTTTACTTTCTACAAACGTAGCACTTATTTTGGGGACAATTTTTTCAAAGCAAATTTACAGGGTTAGCACGCTGTTAAGCCACGTCCCATTTTGTAAGTGCCAGTACAGTATAAAGTCTTTAATCTGGACCTCAAAGCTACAAACTTTCTGTGCATGCATAAATGCATAATGCATTAACGCATGCGCATAATACGTTTACGCATGCGCATTTAATGTATAACGGACGGTATAGGCTACGCTAAAATGATCTAATTATCTATTTCAGTTAATGTTGCAGATTGCGTTGTTCCTTAATCTTCTAATTGGATCCGGCTTATTATTTTTTGCAGACTGTTAGAGCAATTTTATGAAAAGTAAGCTTGAACTTTCGATTATGTCAAAAAGAGTTTCCGATTCTGGAGCTGATAAAGGATCTACAAAGCGAAAGCATGTTTCGATGTCCGTCAAACAAAAAGCAGAATTGCTGCAAAAAATGGATAAAGGCATGAAGAAAGTGACAGAGAGGTTAGTGAAAACGAAAAAATTTTGATTGAAAAGTTAATATTTTTAACTTTATAATTTCTGCATGCTATCTTACCAGATTTAAATTGATGATCTATAACCCGTAAAAAACTTTAATCCGGAATCGCCGAAGTCACGATGAGTACAGATTAAACACTTTGTACTGTATATCAGAAAGATCATGTTTATGTGATTAAGGCAAAACCTCGAGGGCTGTCTGCATAAGGGAAGGGATGCCTTCGTGGAGGACTTTCTAAAGGAACTGGCTCGTATACACGAGACAGATCACTGAATTCACCATTCATTAGCTACAAGGTAGTTTTATGTGATTACTAATGGAAGAGTCCTTACGAAATGGGGCGTAGCTTAAGTGTGTGCGAACCCTGAAGTTTATAAACTAATATGGTATTGATTTAAGGAGGGAATGCTTGGTAAGTAAATGTTGTTGATTGATAACGCAGCACTCTGAAATTTCTGAAGAATGTTCAAACTAAATCATAAAACCTTCAATATCAATAATCAGTACAAAAGTATTCAAATGTAGCAACTAATTTGGGACAGAGGGAGTATAATATATGTATAGATGGGAATACCATATTTACTCACATATTTCTAGGCCTTGTAATCTTTTCTCCTAGTTTTTTCAGCATACAATTTAGAAATGTCCGATTTATGGTAACAACTTGAAATGAACGCAGAAATAGGAAAGTATTTTGTGTACATAAAGAGAATATTACTGAAAAGGTAAGTCCTTTGAAATATATATTATAACATTAGCCTATCTTAATGCATGCTTTTTAATGAACTGTGTTTATTGCTTAAGCCATTTTTTCAGAAATAGTATACCCCATATATTTCTACCATCCAGTTTTAAAACGGGGAAAAATAGTCAGTAAATAATGTATAAATATACTGACAAGCCAGAACATTACGACCATCCCCACATTTTTCAATGCACTCATCCATTATGACATGGAGGATATGTGATTAAGTGGGAATGATATTTAACTGCTGCTGGAGAAGGTAAGGAATCATCCTTGCACTTACTTTTGAGAGCGATGGTAAAAGTTGCTGATTGAAACGAATTTGATGGAGGGCAGATTGTAATAGCTTGAAGACTGGGAACAAATATCTTTGAAACTGTGCGATTGGTGGTTTGTTCATGATCTGCTGTCATTAGTATTTATGCAAAGCAGATAAATGACTGTGAAACCAGCAGTAGACACCAAGGTGTTGGACGTCCTCGCATCATCAAAGTAAAAGGATGAAAACAGTTCCACTTGGTACAGCAAAATCGGCACCAGACGGTGGTTCGGCTGCAATACAATGCAGGTCCAAGTACCACACGGTTCAGCGGATACCACTGAATATGGGACTGTACAGCAGACGTCCCACTCATGTGCCTCTGTTGATTACAGTGACTCCCAGAAGTGTTTGTACTCTTATTTTCATTGAAGTAGGGCTCTATCCATTAATTAAAAGTAAGCTTTCTGAATGAGATTTTAATAATAAGATCTTGGAAGATAGTTGGCTGGTTGGATGGATAATAATTTCTCATTCATGATGTAAGTGGTCATCTCAGGGTACACCATCTTCCAGGCAAACAGTTCCTTCTCCTTCCTGCACAGCAGGTCATATACAGGCTGGTGGTGTCGGTATTGTGCTTTGCGAGATGTTCTCATGGGTGGCTAAGTTATGGTAGCACAGACCACAAAAGCTGTGGACTATTGCAGATCAGTTGTTCACTGCATCGATTGCAGCTGTTTTGCGAGTTGCAGTTGTTTGATGTTACATGGCATGTCTTTTTTCCAGCAGGACATTGCCCCATGTCACAAGGCTGAAATTTGAAATTGTGTTGGAGTGGTTCGAGGAGCATAAGGATGAATGTCTTGGCCACCGAACTCACCGAATCTTACCCCGATGGAGAACGTTTGAGATGTCATGGAGCGGCAGCTCAGAGTTCAAACAGCACCATGTCTGAATATCTCGACTTTGCGTGACCACTGCTCAGACATTAGGTACAACCTGCCTCCAATCATCTACAAAGTACTTGTGACATCAATGCCACAGCGAGTTGCAGCTGTTTTGCAGGCCAAAGGTCATACAACAAATTACTTAGTAGGTGGTCATAGTGTTTTGGCTCTTCAATGTATATTTTTTTAGAAGAAATTGCAAATTCAAGCTTGGAAACTTATTTCTTTAGTTTAATTCCATAGGAATTATATTATTACGGCCTTTATTATTTGCAGTTTAATTCAACACACATAACACAAATTATTTAGCAAGCATATCACATTATTCCCTTACATGTTTTGTTTTCAACAAGGATAAATTTTCAGAGGATTAATAATAAATAAAAATCTTTAGAAATAATTTTATATTGTAGACAAATTTTAGTTCAGCATAGCAACAATCTGTAAAGACTAAATGAAGAAAAAATTAATGGACTTTTCTAAGAAACATGCCACAGTTTTTAAAATATATCAGACTACAGAGCTTTGATGTAACAAAACATAATTTATTCAATAATTTTAATATGCTATTATTTACATAATATATAAAACATTTTACAATATGGCATATAACAAATATGTTACTTTTTAAACTATTTCCATTTATACATAAAAAAATATTTGATAACATTACTAACTTATTCAAAAGTTATAAAATATAAGTGAATGTTAAAACGTATGCACATACATGTACACAAATTAAGTGATTATTCTGAAAATGGAAAGTGAGAGAGGTACTGTCAGGAACATACTTGCTAACTGTAAAAGGTAAGAATAAAATTTTAATAGTATATGGAAATATATTTAATTTTTTCATTTCAGAACAGACAATGAAAAACTGGGAAGAAAAGGTTTTTACTTTCCACAAGATAAAGTAGATGCATATTTTAATTTTTTCAGGCATATAAGATAAAACTGCAAAAAATAAATTTCTACATTTTTACAATATGCTCGAGATGCAAATGAAAGTCGCTTGTATACTTAATGGAAGATGAAACAATAAAAAAAGTAAACATAAAAAATTCAACATAGTCTACGATCATAACTTTCAGAATAAATGATTATTATTTTGGATTCATTTAACCATTTAGAAGAAATATATTTAACATATAAATTACTAATTTTAGCTCAGTACAATTCTGGAATGTATTATATAGATGTCTTCATCTTTATATTGTCATTTCTTATATATGCTTCAAATAAGGCAGCACTTTTATATGTCATTATTTCATCAGTCTTATGGTTATTTCTAGCTTTAACCAAGATCATATCAGGCACTTAACATATGATGTTAGTCATCTTCTTCTTTATATTGTTAAAATAATTTAATGTTAAATATTTCAAAAGAAATGGAATATAACATTCCTTCTTCTGAAGTTTTATTGAATTTAAAATTTATTTTACAAAAATATTACATTATCTATCTAATTCTTTTTAAAATTATGAGCTATTAGGCAAGTTCAGCAACTACTTGAAAAAGTTAACGAGATTATTTTCTAAATGACATAAAAATGTAGAAAAACATATACCTAGCTGCCTTTTCTAAAAATATAACCAAAGTTTAAAAATTTTTATATCTAATTAAAATTTTGCATTATTACTGTAACATATTATAGTTTAGCTTTTGGAGACTTGATTTCAGGTTTCTCAAGAAATTCTCTCCACCAATAAGGCCTTTCCATAGTACCAGGTGTGTTCATTATGGCATCTTGCAAATGTTTATATACCTAAGAAGGAAAGACAAATAAATACATATTTACATTAGCAGAGAAAAGGTTAGTACAACTTCAGGCAAAAGTTTTTTTGAGCATCTGGATGCATGTTATAAAGGAAATATTCAGGGCATAATAAACAATACCTCATTGTGAAAAAAATTTCATAAGAATAAAATATTGTTGTACATTGATGTTATGCAAATTGTATTTTTAGTCACTGAGTGCAAAGGCACATTTAGTTAAAATTTTAAGTGTGCGCTTGGAGCTTCAGTTAATAGTTACTAGTTTCCAACGACGCAATAGGGCAAAATTCAAGTTTGTCGAGTCTGTGTTCCTCAGCCTAAATTATGTTTTCAGAAGAAATTAAACAAGGTTCAGTTTAGATTGCATATCTGTGATTTCTTCTAGTTCTGCTGAAAGTGCATGACAGCAAGCCAACAGAATACAGTCCCTTAAATAATGATGGAACATACAGAATTTTGTGGTCCTTCGAGTATGGAACTGCATTGCAACAGGTGAGTTAGCACACTTCTATATCTTTATGATTAGCTAGAGGAATTTACAAAGCTTCAGACGAAGAAGCATGTAGCTAAGGTAACTAAACTAGAAAAGAAAATTACTGTGAGTTATGATTCTGCTGATTATGTTTTGTTAAAACTTTTAGATCTAAATTAAGTAATTTAATAACTGAAATTTTGGATATTTCTGGTAACATTTTTGTAGTTTGTGAAGAGAAAAATATTGACGAGTTTATTGAAGAACAAGATATACAAGATATTACTGATGCATTTTTATTTTTGATGCTAACCAGAGTTAAGGATGTTAAAGATGTCAGTGTCTTATTAAATATCAAACATTTGCTTACCTATGCTAACTCTTCCAATATTTAGTGGTAGTGCTGAAGAATGGTTATCATTTAGTGATTTATTTAAAATTACAAATTACCAGGTGTACAAAAATGCAACATTTAAAGTGTTCTTTAAAGAGAAATGCATTAAGTATTGTTCAAGCTTTAACCTGGCTTAATTGACTTTAAAGATTTTCATAAGAGAGAATTACTTTCATCATTATCAAAGAAAATCTTAAGTTTAACAAATTTACAAACTGAAAACCCCAGTTAATCATTTACATTCCATGAGAAAATTCGTATGTTCATTTGAGACTTTGAGTTTTAAAGTAGAACGATTTGCCAATACTATTTTGATTTTAATACAGTAGAAGTCCAGACATCCGCAAAGCTTGGGACCAGAGGTTGTGCGCATTTTAGGATTTTGCAGATTTCAGGACAGAAAAGATAAATGATAATATTCAGACTAAAAGTGCAAAATAAATAAGGCATATTAGATACATTTAATTATTATATACATTATTGCAATAACTTATTATATGCATTAAATTATTATTACATATATAAATTGATTATATTATTCATTGTATTATATATACACAGCATCGAGGTTTGCCGATTTCGTCTCATGCAAAGATTTCCGATTTCGGATTCCGGTGTTAGAATCACTGTTACTGAAAAATTTCAACAGCTTTTCTTTATTTTTCCGTATATCATACACAATCATATCGCAATTCCATATGATTCTGCTATAAACCGAGGAGTAGCACCTGTCTCCATCTTTTGCAGAATTTGCACTTTTTGCATTACCTTCAATGCAACGTGTTTACGTTTTTCAACGTTGCAAGCAGTAAAATCATGAGTGTGTTTCTTATCTGTAAATGTATTAAAAAAGGGACTGAAATTAAAAATATTCCTAATTTATCCACAAAATATACGGATTAAAAAATAAGGCAGCACTAAATAATCTCATGAAATAACAAAGCTCAGAAAATACAGCAATGTGAATCGTGAACTTGAAAGAAGAGTTGAGTGAATTGTCTACTTTTCTACATCGATGCAGATCAGAGGGAAAAAAAAATTTATCATGATGTCAATAATTTGGTATTTCCGTTATGACTCATTATTATTCGGTAATTATGACGTAGTTATTCAGTAAGTATTTTTTCTTCGATATTTCGTACTCAATGTTGTGGTTTCCCGCAACGCGGATTTCAGGTCGGCAGATTTTCGGTATTTGACTGTAGTACAGTTTGAATTAGATTTTTTGAGAGGATGGTTGGAATGAATTTTAAAGTGAGAGGAAACACCAATCCTTAATGATCTTTTAGAATTCTTAAAATCTCATGCTAGAACTCGACCTCACTAGATTCACAGATTCGCGCGCAGTGCAAGAATTATAAAGCCAGTCATTCAGTATTGAAATGTAATAAGTTTTTAAATCTTAATGTTCCGAATTATATTATGTCAAGAAAAACAATCAGTATTCTCCCAATAAGCGATCTACCTTACTTAACTGTGTACCTTACTTAACTTTACTTCATGGATCGATAGGTGTCGCCACTAAAATTGCTGTTTTTACACTTTTTCTTCCGCCATTTTATTCAAATTTGCAGGATCAGGTTTATTATTATTTAAGATTAAAAATTTTTATGTCTTGCAAAATATTTATATTTTTTTTCTGTGTTCTATGCTGCATATAAAAAAGTGTGTGAATAAAAGGGTGAAATATTTTTTAAAATCAGATTAGCTCATTTAAATATTTCAATGAATTTCTCAATATTAATATAACTAAACGTGAGTTCCTAAATGTTATGGATCTAGATTATATCAAGAATTTTTCACATATAGTGAATGAAACAGGCAAGACAAAATCCACCCAATTTTGTACTGCTATATATAGTAATTTCAAAACCTACAATTTTTTGTAAGCAGCGTATTAAAAAAATTGAATTTAAAAAAGATAAATTAAACATTGTTGTCGCTTAAGATAAGTTATTTCATTTGCTTCTTATATTTACTCTTTGTACTGTAAACGTGAAAAAAATTCATTTCTATTTGACAGTAAATTGATAACAAAGATTTGAAGACAGCATTTTAAAAACTCTTCGCAAATTCAATGGAAAAATTGCATGTGAAAGAAATGCTAAGCATAAACATTGCTTTCACAAACAAAATAGTCTGAAAAAGATGTGCCACTATCTAGTATAAAACTAATTAAGTAACAAAATTCGGTAGATCGCCAGTTGGGACAATGCCAAACAATCTGTATTTTAATTGTTTTGTTTTAAAGCTTTGGAGTGTAGAAGTATCCATAAATGTAAAAAGTGCTTTAAAAATCACATCTGCATTTTGACAGAGCCAGAAAATGTGTAAAACATTTCGAACAAATTATTGGTGACTGCCAAGCTATTTTTCCCTGGCATGGAATTAGTTGGTTAAGTCCAGAGAATATTGTGAGCTCCAAATTTTGTGTATCTGACTTTAATTTTCAGCATGAGGTTTTATTAGATATAGCTTTTATTAAAGTGTTAAATTTATCTGGTGATTTGAATTGTGTAGAGCACTGCTTGATCCTGACAGAGAAGCGAGTTTCATTACAAAGAGTGTGCAATTGAGTTAGGTTTATAGAGATGAAATAAATGCAAAGGTTTTTATTTCATGTTAATGATCGCCGAATGCGAAGCCTAATGAAATTGCACAAATAATTTTCATCCTGCATTTTTCAGTGAAAGTGTCATTTTTAACACGAGTATTTATTATCAATAGAATTACTGGAGCATGGCCGCATTCTACATTGGAGGAATATAATGATTTAGTATTGACAGATCTAACATTCTACAAGAGTGTGCTTGCTGGTATACACTTTTAGGCATGGATATCGCTTTACCATTTCTGGAAGGTGAAACGATTAAATGTGGAGAAGGTTAACCAGTAGCCTCTTGTTTCTGAACTAGGATGGATTATTTTAGGTAGTGAGAATACTTCAACAGAGGTTAAACCTATATGTATAATATACAAGTGGAGGTGGAGCAGATGTTGTCTGATTTTTGGAAATTAGATGCTGTATCTACACTTGATATGCTTACCAAATCGGACAGAGTATGTGAGAATAACTTCAAATATACATTTACAAGAAAGAAAAGTGGTGTAGTATAAATACAGTGAAATGTCCTTTCATTCTTTGCCTTCTTATTTTAGAGATTCGAGACAATTAACTATGTGCAGATTCAAGTCTTCAGAGAATTCACTTTTAAAAAGGTTTCAGATGTATAAACAATATAAAGATTTTATGAGGAAATACCTTGAGCTGAGAAATACGGATGAGTATCTGAGAGAGAGAATTTTAGTGATTCTGCATATCACATACTTTATCATCTTTCTTATATTGGAATCAAATACCATTACTAAGTTGAGAGTCGTTTTTGATGCTTCAACTAGAACAACATTAGGACTTTTATTAAATGACCTTTTGGTGGTTCTGCCAAGAGATCAGCAAAAGCTATTTCCAATTCTTCTATAGTTTAGAACTTACAAAGTTGCAGTATGTGCCAGTGTGGGAAAGATGTTCGGACAGTTCGTTGCATCAGTGGATGAAGAGCTATCTAATAACACATTTAAAGAATTAGGCGGATGACCTCCACAGTTGCATAGGTGTTGGTTGGAATATTCTCAGTTGAGGAACAAACAGGAAGTCCACAAAGTTTCATCAGATACAATATATAAGGTATTTCATCCCTTCTTGCAGCTTGTTTTTCTGGCGTAATTGGAAGCTCTTGGGAGTAGCAACGGGAGCAGCCAGAGCATAATGAATTTCAGCCAAAGGATAGCGTATTGTCTTACCTATCCTGCTCCGAAAGAAATCTAATGATTCTACAGTGGTCCACGAACTAAAATGAGTGGACGGTAATTTATTTCATGATTTAGAGATTGGATCCTTGCTTTCTAAGTGGGGAAAGTGGGGACCTAAGTGGGGAAGAATAGAAAGAAGTTTTCCTTCTTATATTACCGAATGCCTTCCTGGTGTAACTGGAACCACTATTGGCTAGCATAGCAAGGTTGTGAGTATTGGCAACAAATGGTATGCAGGGACTAAGCCAAATTGTACTGTCATCTGTTAGGTGCTCAATGCTGTTGCCAACGACAGGAGTAAAATTGCACTACTTGCCACAAGGAATTTCATGGGCTTGGGCTGACTACATCAGACAAATGAGCATAAATAACAACAAACAAAACATTGGATAATTTTGGCAAAGCATTCAAACTCACAGACAAGGCCTTTCAAAATGAAGTAATGATACAAAAGTATGAAGAGATAAGTACAGAGTGTTTTTATACATTTCTAAAAGATAGTCAGAGCATATTTTAAATTTTCCTATGCTTCCTTTTCTTTTCAGCCATTCTTTCCTCAATAGTCATATTTTATTGTTTAATTTCTCAACTACAACTGCTAGAAATGATAGAAACCAGAACCTTGCATAAACCTCGCATAAACATTATTTGTGCAATTTCATTAGGCTTCGCATTCGGCGATCATTAACATGAAATAAAAACCTTTGCATTTATTTCTTCTCTATAAACCTAACTCAATTACACACTCTTTGTAATGAAACTTGCTTCCCTGCCAGGATCAAGCAGTGCTCTACACAATTTAAATCGCCAGATAAATTTAACACTTTAATAAAAGCCATATCTAATGAAGCTTAGGTTGACTGCTAGTATAATATTTTGTAAGTGTGGATTGGCAACACTAATATTCTGTTTACCTAAGCATTTTAGCCATTTGCAAATTGTTATCCTGTGGTACTGTTACTTTTTTTTCTTCTTTAAGTTAAGTACGGGGTTTGTGGATTTGGAGTGAGTGACGATGACACTTGATGAAGTATCGAAAAACAATTTATTGGCCAGTATTATTCAAGACAGCTCCAATAATACGCTTACAGCCGTCGAAGGACTACTATAATCACGCTGAAACAATCAGCCTCCAGGCTACAGCGGTGGAGACAGCTTCACAGCAAAGCACCAGAGCTCTCGACACTCTCCATGCAACAACTCATGATGCACTCCACGATACACTAGAGTACAGCTCCCCACCCAGTTCGGTTGTCCTCGGACCTCAATGCACTAAATCGCAATACACCAAGTTACTCTCTTGATGCACTCGACAACCTACTTGGCATTCGCTTGCTGACTGACTATCAACTCGATCGACTCTGCACGGACTGACTCTTCGCGTACCAGCAGGGTTTATATAGCTTTTGGCTTGTGTTCGAGAACATTCTGGGCTAAACCAGTAAGAATTCGCTCCAGAAGGTACTCCAGCTCCATCCATTTATGGCATATCGCCAATTTTGTTGCCAAATGTGGCAACCCTGCCTTCCCTTGCCATTTTCTGGCAACCCTAAACCTGCTTTGCGGGGAAGCTATCCTACCGTGCCTGGACATTTCGTAACAGTACTTTTGTGATAACTATCTACTCACCTTAAGAAGTTCAGACTAGACAGAGGTGCACTGGAGTGGAATTGAAGCTAGATAGACACAACTTGGATTGCATTTTTGTAGGTTAAATTGAAAGCCTTTTAAGCATCAGTGGACAGTTTTTTTTATTAGCGAATACATCTTCAACAAAATTTTACTCTTTGTTAATTGAAGTTCAGTCTATAAATCTGATTTCTTTTAGATAACCTCTGTAAGATAAGGTTATGCAGCATAAAGAAATTAAGCCATGAATCTTATAAACTTAAAATTATGTTAAGCCAAATTTTATAAGCTTACTGCCCTATGGGTAAAGGAGCATAGCCTAGATGTGAGTGATAGGATTTTTGCTTAACCTGCAAAAATCCTATCACTCACATCTAAGCTGGAAAGATTGTAAACACTAAGCTGGGAAGATGGTAAAGTTATGTTTATGCGAGGTTTATGTTTTGAAATTTATTCTTCTGGATAAAGTTTGATGCACTGTGATGTGATATGATGTAGTTTGTCTCCTATTCTGGACTGGACTGCTCAGAATCACACATTATTTTCAGAAGCAGTGCTGCCCATCTATATATGTGAAGGATTTTTGAGTGGTAACTTCAACATTACTGAAGGTATTTTTAACCATTCTGTATGTTGATATGGTACTTATCAGAGAAAATTAGTGTAACCAATGGTACTTAAATCATATCTTGAATTAGTTATAGATGCTTCTGATTGCTTTAGCTACAGAAAATAAGAGGTTCATACTTTTTTACGTCGATCTGACCTTATGTGATCTTAAACAAATACGGCATGGTTTTATATTAGTAACAAGTTCTGAGCTACGATAGCTATTTTATGGTACAGAATGAATGCTCAAGTTCAGCTTTCATTTCCTTATTGACTGTGATTGCTCTGGAATTTCAATGATCCAAGTTTTTTCCATCTTATGCTGTTCATTTAGATCAAACAAATTCCCAGAATAAAATAATATTGCAATATTATAAATAACTTACTTGGCCGTCTGATTTTCCAAGGGCAGAGTTCAAAATAAAATCGGGAGGAGCAAATACATCAACCAAAGAGACAGCTTCATTCTTTAATTCTGTGCATAAGCGTAAAATGTTTTCTTTAATTACAGTATTTGGTAAACTACCAGAGATGAAGCCACCTGAAATAAATGTAACAATTTTAATATTAGATATTAAAATCCGTTTATCATCCAGGAGGAAACAATAAGAAAGTACAGTATATTAGACTTTTCATGCATTGTGCTAATTAGGAAACTTTTGCACTCATGTTCATCTAGGGATAAGTAGCTGTAATCAATTATGTCTCTACCAATTTCAAACTAATATTCATTACAGAAGATAATCATATGTTTTAAGTGTGTATCTTTAAGCATATCTAACAGTTTTTAAATCTAAAAATTGTTTTTAGCACTTCAAACTTATATAATGTGATTTACTGCTATTGTGTTTGTCACATATTCATAGCAGATATACTTTAAGTATATTCTGAAAATTCCTTTCAATAGAATTTCTTACAGTTTTAAAGACATTTCAAACAAACATTTTTTTGTCAAGTCCTCTGACACCTCTGTCAGATTCCTGCAAATATAACAGAACAAGATAATAATGTGATAATACTGTGACATGAAAAAATGAATCTCTTCCACCATACTAACGAATTTCTCAACAAGCTTTCAGGTTAGAGCTGGGAAGGAAAGGGACATAACAAATCTATTTATAAAAATCAGCACTTGCTACAGCTGATTATAGTTCATAGATTAAATAAAGAGAAAATTATGCAATATGTATTTATTTTAGTGGTTAATGTTTTTATGTATGGTGGTTACCATATTATTGTGCCATAGTTTAAATTCTGAGTAAATATGTAGTTTTTGTGTGGCAGGGGCACTTAAAATAATGGTAAACGAAAAGTCCTCTTGAGATTCTATAACCTCTTGAGAGGTGGAAGACCCTTAGATCCATCCAGAGGGATGTTCTCCATCAAAACTGGGATGGAATTTCAGTGTTGTAGGTGTAAGATCAGTTGCACCATGTTGTTGTGCACCTTGATCAATGTTCTTGTTGAGATGGCCTAATAACTGATGGATTTGGCCTTTCCTTATGAATCCTTAAATAGCAAAGTGTCTGGCATTTAAAAATAAAACTTATTTTCCATTAATGCTCATAGATTACATGTTTTGATGTTACATATTCATTTAATACATATGAGTTTCATTTAATAAATGAATATACAGTGTGTTCGATATTCATTTAAATTAAATAGCTCCTTAAAAATATGATTCCTGTCTTATATTATTTACAAAAAAGTTGAATTTTACTTATCACAGCAAACAATCTGTATAATTAAGAGTTCCAGATTACTAGAGCTCCAGTGTATTTTGGAAAATCTAATATTCAACTAAGTAGTAATGTATTATATAAGAATTTTATTTACCTGCATATAATATAGCTAGATGCTTGTCAATGGTCCACAATCCATATAATCTTCCTAACTTTATCAGGATCAACTTATTTGAAGGATTATTTTGTTCCATTATTAATTTTGCAAACCTTTTCAAGGCTACCATCTACATAAACATACACAGTTTTACGAATATACAATAAGATAGCAGTAATAATATTTTACAATAACACAGTACAAGATTTTACAAATAATGCGTTGGCTAGTAAAATTATTATCAGTTAAAAGAATATAAGTTAAAAGAATATAATCTAAATGGAGTATCAAGATTCTAAGAAGTCAAGATATAATGGTGCTGACCAATCCATTTATTGCAAACTGCAGCATGCTTTATCCATCCATTTATTGCAAACTGCAGCTGCAGCAACTACAAACTATCTATTCACTACATTATTTTTTTAATATACTAAAACCCCATTTTAACTGATCGGCAGTATTGGAACAATCACCCTTTTGAAAGTCTAGATTAAAATCCAAAATTTAGGCCTATGAGATGCAGAATATGCGATGTGTTAACAGTCTGTTTTCACAACATATAAGTTGTTTAAAAATTGTTTAACTCCTAATTTAAATAAGAAATCTATGTCATTTTGAAAATTTAATAAAAAAATAATAGCTTTCATTTATTTATTTACAGACTATTACTTTTTAGAAAATATTAAATACATTGGAACTTTATTTTACAAAGTTACACTTTATATCATATATGCACATACACAGAATATATAAAATATATAATGAAAGAAAATTTGAAATGTTTTCAATTTTCTGCAATATCCTCTACATTTTCCAATGAACTCATCTGAATGACGTGGAGGAAACATGATTAAGTGGGAATAATATTTCACTGCTGCTGGAGAAAGTAATCTTTCTTGTACTTACTTTTGCAAGTAATGGGAAAGGCTGCGGATCTAAGTGAATTTGATAGAGGGTGATAGTAATGGCCTGAAGACTTGGAGCGAGTATCTCTGAAACTGCATGACTGGTAAGTTGTTCGTTATCTAGCATTGTTAAAATGACAGTGAAACCAGCAGTAGATGCCAAGATGTTGGACATCCACGTATCATCAAAGAAAAAGGACATTGGAGACTGCCCCCCCCTTGGTACAGCAGAATTGGTGCCAGATAATGGTTTACCTGACAGTCTAATACAATGCAAGTCCAAGAGCAAGTGTTTTGGAATACACAATTTAGTGGACACTGTTTGGATATGGGAAACCGCAACAGACATCCCATTCGTGTGCCTTTGTAGACCAAGCATCAACTATGCCTACAGTGGGTCCGAGAATATCAAGAATGGACCACGGCTAAGTGGAAGACAGTTGCCTGGTCAGATGAATCACGATTTCTCATTCATTGCGTTGATGGTCGTGTCAAGGTATGTTGTCTTTCAAGTGAACAATTGCTCCCCTGCATCTGTACAGCTGGTCATACACATGGTGTATTATGCTTTGGGGAGGGAGGGTGACATCTTCATGGGCGGCTCTAGCACCCCTAGTTGTGATAGAACAGTCCATGAAAGTTGTAGACTATCTCAACATAACTGCAGATCAGTTGTAACCTTACATGGCGCCTGTCTTCCCAATCGGGAATGGAATCCAGCAGAACAACGCGCCATGTCACAAGGCTGAAATTGTGTTCGAGGAGCATGAAGACGAATGTCCTGGCCACCTAACTTGCTGGATCTTACCCTGATAGAGAACATCTGGGATGTCATGCAGCGGTAGCTCAGAGCTCAAACAGCACCATGTTGGAATACCTCGACTTTGCGTGACCACTGCCCAGACATTTGGTACAACCAGTCTCCAGTCATCTACAAAGAACTTGTGGCATAGATGCCACAATAAGTTGCAGTTGTTTTGCAGGCCAAAGGTTGTATAACGAATTATTGATGAGTAGGTGGCCATAGTGTTTTGGCATACATAAACAGATGATATGGTTGTAAATTTTAGTTTCTACCATGAGGTATAGAAGTCAGCATTGTTTTTATATGCTTATTTTTTATAGTTTGCATGCTTATTTATTATTTTATCTTAAACTTTCAGCCACTTCTTGTAATTGCATACATTTATTTTGTTACTATAGTGTAGATTTTTTAATTCTATAGTGACTGTGATAGCTTAGAACTGAAGATATTAACAGAAACCCTTCTAATGGACTTGGTGACTTTTCACCAGCTTGGTGACATTCTAAGAAGTTTTTGGAAAATACATTCGTAAAGCTCTTGCAGTAAGTTTTTCTCAAAGCTTCCAGAAGCACTTACTTTCCTGCTCAAACAACCCTACATACAGAAGGCTATAAGTGAATTAGTCATTGGTGATTTTCCAACTGAACTGGTGATTGTGAAATTGAAACATTTGTTTGACGTTCTTATTTACACTGCTTAGCGATTAATATTTGAAACTTTGCTCTGCAAGTAATTTTGGCGAACTGCAATATTTTCCATAAAGATAATGTTAACTTTATCTTTCTTAGGCCATTTGTACCTATATGAGCTGTTATTTATCTCAATAAAGATTCAAGATTTTCTGTTCATCTGGTTTAGTTATTTAAAAAGATCTTTAGGAACCCACAGCATATGATAATATTTATAAATATTAAATTCTCTATCTACTAGTTACTGTCACAGATATATATAACTACTGCAGATGTATTGTAATGCCATGGAAGTAATACGTATATTGGTAGAATGAAAAGTTTCCAGAATCTCCACTAGAGATTATTTTTTCTGAATAATTCTTATGTTTTCTTCTAGCATCTTATATAAATTGAAATAAAATTCCAAATTCAAATGATCTGGTTTTTGCAAGCATTTGCATACATAATTGAAAACAAGTTCAAGTAAGTTTTTTACATTCGGAATAGGGGGGAGGGGGGAAAAAACCAATAACGGTGAAAATCAGATCCAAAGTGGATGCTATTCTTGGGAATTTCTAACATGATTTTTTTTTTTCCCTCAAAGATTCAAACAATATCCCACTTGCATAACAGGTAAAAACATTCTAGACATCCCAAAAACAGCAATCACATCTGAAATTATGGATAAAGTCCATGATATGTCCATAATAGATTTCTAATTACAAGTGCTTGAACTGGATTCTCAATCTCAGATATTTTTAATGATTCTAAGAGGAATTCACAAGGTTTTAGGGGACAATGCATTTAGATAGATCAGATTCGGATTCCTCATAACTCACCTGAAAAGAAACTGCAATCTAAACAGTACTTTGGAGATAGTAAAATTGATTCCTGTAAAGACTATCTTGACATTTTTTAGAATGCCAAGAGAATTTTACCTATTGATCATCAAGAAAGAGAAAATTGCTCTTGGCCAATACTATGCAATACTTCTGGAAAAGTTGAAAAAAAAAAAAAAAAAATCCAAAAATGTCCAAGAAAAAGTTGTTTCATCATGATAATGGCCCTGCTCATTCATGTGCATGCAAACAACAAAAATTGTTAAATTCGAAGTTTCAAATCTTTCTACATCCATAATATTCACCTGGTTAGGCTTCTCCAATTTTCCATATGTTCCCACAATTCAAAGCATTCCTGCTTAGAAAGTCCCCCCCCCCCAAATAAAGAGGCAACTGAGGCCGTAAATTGGTATTTTAGAAATTTTGAAAAAGTATTTTCAATGAAGGACTTGAGTTGGAGAAATAATAACTAAGTGGAATACGTTGAAAAATAAAACATTAGTTGAATCAAATTTATTTTATTTTCATCATCAATCTGGGAACTTTTCAGTCTACCTATGTATATGAAATTGACAAAGTGCAGTCAAATGAACATGCTGGTAATGTTTCTATGGATGACAAAATTTGACTGAAAAGGCAATAGATAGGAAAAATTCCCAACTACAAAATAACAGAGTAATGTTTAATTAGTATATAATCCTATTTGTTTCATAAGAAAGACTTGCAGAAAAAAACAGAAGAAAAAAAATTAAGGCATCTGATCGCCTTTCTTTGTGTAAATAAGTTACTTAGGTGCTATGACACACACAACAACAAAAAATACTAGACTTTCCCAAAGACCTACATAGTTATTATAATAGAAAATAAAAGCCACTAACCTGAAAATATGCTATAGCTAGAGTATGGCACATGAACACTTGGGAATTACAGCGAGCTATAAATGTATTTTTGCATCTTTGTAATTCAGCATCAAATTTTGCAGCACTTTTTTCAAGCAAGTAACATACTAACCATTCATACATTCGAATAATTTCTAAAATAAAAAAAAGTTCTTTAATAAATAGTAATAATAATAATAGTTAAAATAAAACATTCTGAAATACACACAAACAAAATTTACAATCAATATTTTTTTTAGAAGGGCTATCATGGATACTATTATTTAATTTACAACTTTCTTGTAAATAAAATAATTTTTTAAAGTTAAATATGGCTGTACTAAACATATATTTATACAGGATGGGCCAGATAAGACCTACCAATGTTAAACACAAATAACTTTTTTATTTTTTGATATAATTATTTTTTCTTTTTGTAGGTTATAATTGAATTCTTGAAATTTATTATGGAACCATACAGTACAAAACAATGCGTTCAAAATTATTGAGTTTTTCTATTCTTGTTAATGATCCATTGTTATGATGCAGTGTAAATATCTGCAATATTTTAATTCAAGTGTACTGTTTGGAGCGGTGTTATGGCCAATACAGTTATTGACCCATATTTCTTCGAGAATGTGGATGGAACGCTGGAAACGATTTCCGCAGCTTCTTACAGAACAATGATTGAAAACCTTTTGTGGCCGATGGTGGAGTAGAATCCTTTTTTTATATAGGGATATTTAAAAGACAAAGTATATGTTAATAAACCAAAGACTATTGGACAACTGAAGCAGAATATTCGATACAAAATACTGAGCCTTTAACCAGAAACATTACATGATGTAATGGAAAACACGTTTTAAAGAGACAATTTCTGTATCGAGGAAAATGGTGGACATTTGTCTGATGTTATATTTCATACCTAATTTCCATAAAATATGTTTAATTAAAAAATAATCAAAATAAGTTATTATTGCAAGAGTTATCTGTGTTTAACATTAGTAGGTTTTATTTGGCCCACCCTGTACAACAAATATGCGATTATGAAAAATCTCATATTTGTACTACAGAAAATATCTACAAGATAAAAATATACATGCATATGTATATAATGGAATACATTGCTCCATCTGATCTGAATAAATATAAAAGGTTAGAAAACTGAAACAGAAATAAATCTAACATTAATTTTAACTAATCTATTTTCATAAACTTTGACATTTTGATAACTTAGTGTGTTCTAAAGAAAAACTTTCTGACATTGAGGAAAATATTAAATAATATTTAAATATGCTTTCTAATGAATCTGCAAAACATTTTGAGCATTATTTGGTCTATACCATAAATAGTGTAAGTATAACATAATATATCTTACACAAAAATCATATGCATTTACAGAATAAATATTTTGATATTATGGCATGATTGAAATCATGCAGTATTCCTGTATTGGGTTGATATGCGATATGCGACGGAGGGTGTGGGCACCATGCCTCTACCATTGAGGTTAATTGGTATAGCACCACGTCCACCTATATCTAGAGATATTTTAGAGATATCTAGAGATATTTGTTATTGATTACCTAGAGATGTTTGTTTTACAATTAGAACAACACTTTTACGTTTAAGACACTATTATTGCAATATACGCTTATATTTACGTCTGATTATGTACATTACGCCTAATACACTGCTTCAGTTAATCACTACATTAATTATTGCGTTTCAATCTATTTGCATAATTACACACATTTCCAGCTGCTTATATACATTACATTACACATTAAAATATTTAAAAACATTATCCTTAATTAAAAAAAAAAAAAAAAAAAAAAAGATGCGCTTGCTTTACATTTATGACATTTTTACATTCAGAACACTATTATTGCAATATACACTTACAATTACGTCTAATACACTGCTTCAGGTAATCACTACTTTAATCATTGCGTGTCAATCTGTTTGCATAAGTACACACTGACATTTACAACTGCTTATATACATTACATTACACATTACAACATTTAAAAACACTATCATTAATTTTTAAAACGTTTTGCTTTTACATCTACTTGTTTGCTTTACATTTAAACATTATTACGTTTAGAACACTATTATTGCAATACACACTTATATTTACGTCTGCTTATGTACATTATGTCTAATATACTGCTTCACTGCATTAATTATTGCCTGGGTACACACATTTATTACTGCTTATTATACATTACACATTGACATATGCTTAGCATTTTTTGTGGTATTTACTGATATGTATTGGTTTGATAGGTGGCACTTAAACTTTTCAACATGAATGATAAATTTATTTGGGCTAATTAGTAAAGAATTATTATGCATAAAATTTAGTTGGCTAGTTATAATTTGGCATACCTATCTCTCGGAGACTAAGGTACACTTCTAGCTTAGCATGTGCATAGTGCATAGCATAGTGCAGCTTAAGCATGTATTCAGTAAGTGCTAAAGCTAGTGGCTATTGTTCTGTTCCTATTCAAACTCTAAAGAGGTTATATTGCAGTCCCTGTTAGACGGGACTTTTCTGAGAAATGAAATTCTGGTAGCACTGGTTTAAACGGGAGGATTCCTAGAAAAAGGAGCTCCGCTGAAAGCGAAATCACGCCTAGCTACGGAAACGATGTTGCGGCTACGCGGTATTTTTTCAAACCTCGCTGAAAATGTCTAGGCTGGAGCTCTGTTCCGGGTAGAGACAACCAATCAGATGAACGTTCTGCTTGTGAAGGATCACATGATCCCAATCTGAGCAATAATCGATTACTGTTTGGCGTTCAAGTCTCTGTAGTAAGCGAAAATGGTAACCTAGCTACGTGGGTTTCCTGGAATTGTGCAGGTTCTGAGAATTGTCCCTTTCGATGCCAAGTCCTGCATAGCCAAAACATAATGTGATTGGGACCTAACTGATTTCCTGTAGCAGTCAATTGCTACAGGATATACGAGATCCAACAGCAGCATCAGACACTACATTACATTTCTTAATATAGATTTAAAAAATTCTGAGCTTAAATTTTTAATGAATTCCTTTAAGAAAAAAGTTTTTTCTTAATATTATTATATATATATATTTCTACTATATTCTGTAATAGTAGTTGAAACATATATATATATTTGAAAGACCATCAAAAAAAATTATTCAGTTACCTGAAATCTGTGAAAAGGAACTAGCTAATAGTGAAATGGATATGAAACTTTTACATTTAATTTTATGAAATAATACCTGCTTAAATAAAAGTTTTAACACACTTTAAATGCATTAACATAAAATAGCAATTTGCTCATCTTAAAACAGGCCAACTAATAGTCATTCATAATTTTTTCTTATAATTAGCAATCTTAATTCAGCACAGATGGCATAATTCAGAATTCTAAGTTTGGAGACAAATGAGAAAATATAGTTACTGGAAATTTTGGCTTTGACATTTTTACAGAAACTCGCAGTTTTCTGATTGCTTAAAATGCGATTAATTTTAAAAAGAAGAGCATATTTCAAATCCTCCAGAATTTAAAAGGTTCTATGATGTAGAGTAAACAATACATTTCAAACAGAGCCACTATATTGATTAATTACAAAAATTTTAATTTAAAAAACTTTTAAAATTATATAATTTTTGAAACTGTTTATGTTTTCTTCTATCTTTTAAATCTGTATTATTGGAACATAATATATGTTGAATACAAATGTGTAATAAGGATAGAGATTCAAGATAAGATGAATACAAGAAATGTACACAATACATTATGAGTTATATTAAGAAGTGAGAAACATTACATTACGAGTTTTATTAAGAAAGTTTCTTTAAAAATACTTAAAATAAATGACACTATTTTACGAATACAAATTATGATGCTTTGATAATGAAATTTTCATATCCATTAAGTTCAAAATATATAAGAAATGTTGAAAACTATAATCTGGAGAATTACAATTGCTACAACCTGATAGCCAGTATATATATAAACTAATGTCGGTTATTATGATTTATTAACATTAGATAGCTAAATGCTCACCTGGAAGTTCAATGCTATCTGTTTCAGATTTGGGCAGATACTTAGTTTTCAATATTCCATGCATTTCATCCATGAAGGAAAGGTCTTGCAAAAATGATGGCATATCTTCCCCTTTACAAAAAATTACAAATAAATACATAAAGCATAATTTTTATCAAATTTAAGACAATGGTGAATAATTGTAACAGTCTTTCTTACAAAAAATTAAATACATTTAAAAAATATATATCCAGATAGGGGAAAAAAGTGAATTTAGTTTGCCTATTCATTTAAACTAGATTTAATTCCATGTATTCCACTTAAATGTAACAATACTTTAAAAGAAAGTATTGGGGCTTAGAAATACATGTAATTCCACAGAATTAATAAATATATTAATTGAAAGCAAAATTTAATAGATATAAAATAGTGAATAAAAATTACATATTTTTCGAAAGAAAATCGAAGTAAAGCAATCAAATTATTTATTGCTAAGCTTTATACTGTAACTAGAATAACTTTCATAATTGAAATCTGGCTTAAAAAACATTTTCCTCTTGCGATGCATCTGCCTAAAAAGATATGAATTATTATGAACTTTAAACTTTATTTACTGTTTATTTTAGTAATAATGCTGTTTTTAATAATGTCTTTCTAGCCAATATGTATAAAAAAATAATACTTTGGTATATAATTGCAAAAGAAAAATAAAGAGGACATAAATTTTCTCAGTAGATGTAACTGAAACACCAAAAACATATATATACACAAAAATAAGTTTTAAAAATATTTAAAATATTTATTAAACTTTCTTTATTTTTTCAAAAAAAAAAAATATTGGTTTCTCTATCACTTTTTTTTTTTGATTTAAAAATAAATCCCAAATTGATGCATTAAAATAATTTGTAATGTATATAAAATAAACAGCTGCAGCTTTTTAGCAGTATTTTGAAATTCATATGCACACTTTCTCCCTAAAACTGTGCATATGAATTTAAATAAGCAATTGTAAAATATAATTTAGTACTTTACCAATTAACAGAAAATAAATATCAGTGTAAGAATTCAGTACAGCATGGGTAGAAAACAGAATAAAGTAACAGGAGTATATTTCAAGTTTTATGTTTAAAATTTTATAATAAAATGCTTCTTTGTTTATAATAAATTTAATTAACATTAACAATCAGTTTAGAGAAATACAGTTTAACCTACTAAATTCATGCTTTACATGCCTTCAAAATACACATAAAAAATTTATTCATGATTATTTGTGAACATTCGAGTAGAAATGATTAATCTTCCTTGTGTAACTTTCCTGAACCAAACTGACAGTCCAGGTCCATCAATATTTAACTACCATATTTAGAAATATGTTGAGCTAATTTGTATAAACAAATCACAAAGTAATTTTGCAATTTGTTTTTCATGCTTAAGTATTTCAAAATAAACCATAAAGTAGTTCATAGAGAGATCTTAATTACCATAAAAATATTTTCATACAAATGTTACAAAAAAAAGGTAACTTTATGTGAGTTTTTAAAAGGAGCAAAATTATTATTTAAATAAGTGCAAAGCAAGTTAATTTAATGAGAACAGTAAGCACATTACTTAGATATTCAAATGATATAATTTATATACCTGAATGCTTCCTCTTCAACATATTCAGCAAATAGTTACTTGTTTGTTGCAAAATTACATTATTATCTCCTTCATATGTACAGTTTGCATCGTTATCATTACGTAGATTCCCGAAACCAGCAGCTGAAATTGAAGTGATAAAATGTATTTTTAGTTTACATGAAATTTTGCTTTAACATATTATTTGTTTCGTGTTAGGTTAATTATAATAATTATACTCTGAAAAATGCACACAGTTGCTTACAAGAAATTAAATATATTATACTAGCTACCAACCTTGAAATCTTAAAAAATTGAGAGTTTTTTTTTACAAGAAAACCAAGAGGTTTTAATACTGAGCAGTGACACCATCAGATTAACTCTAAATTGTCTCAAATTCACTTTATAATGCATGATTCAGGTTACTTAACTATTTGTAATACAATTTTCATGTAAAATGTATTACAGTCAAAAGTCGTTAACTCGGACACCCATAATCCGGACCTCAAAGCTAAAAACTTTCTGCGCATGCGCCACGTTGACACATGCGCATAGGCGTTTACGCGTGCGCATAAGACCTTTACGACTGCGCATATGCGTGTGCGCAAGTGCAGAATACGTTTTCGCGTGTGCGCTTAATGTATAACGGACGGTATAAGCTAAAATTATCTAATTATCTACTTCAGTTAATGTTGATGATTGCGTTGTTCCTTAATCTTCGAACTGGATCCGGCTTATTACTTTTTTCAGACTGTAAGAGCAATTTTATAAAAGTAAACTTGAACTTTCGATTATGTCAAATAGAATTTCCGATGCTGGAGCTGCAAAGGATCTACAAAACGAAAGTATGCTTCGATGTCCATCAAACAAAAAGTGGAATTGCTGTAAAAAATGGATAAGGACATGAAGAAGGTGACAGAGAGGTTAGTGAAAACAAAAAAATTTCGAATGACAAGTTAGTCGGTATTCTCGGCACAGCAATTACGAGACTTGAACAGCGGAACTTTGTAACTGAACAAAAATATATGTCTGTTTATAGAATTAAAGAGAAAGTATTATTACATAAAACGAAGCAACTTAAACAACTTACATTGAAAGAAATGTTTAATAAAGTAAACAAATAAATATTAAGCTTTTTTTTTTTGTAAATTTTGATACCCTTTAGATCATAATTGTTCTTTATTTCATAAATTATGGTTTCATATTTTTAATTTTAGAATTTCTGCATGCCATCTTATGAGATTTAAACTGATGATCTATAATCCGGAAAAATCGATAATCTGGAATCGCTGAAGTCCCGACGAGTCCGGATTAACGACTTTTGACTGTAGCATTTAATTAGATATTGTAAATTTTATGTTCTTTGGCTAATTTCATTTTTATATTTTCTTACAATTTCATATTGAGAAAATCCTGAATAGTGAAACTTTATCAAAGTACTTTTAAATACAATGAAAATAATGCTAATAATTAAGTGCATAGTATTTGTGTGGATAAAATTAGTACCCACACAAATACTATGTATAATATTAATATTGAAGCAAAATTAAAATTAAATACAAATATTAGCTAATTAAACATTGCTTGAATCTTCATATAAAAATCTACAAATGTCTACAGTAGATTAAGACAACTCCGATCAAATGAAA
Organism: Stegodyphus dumicola; assembly: GCF_044657685.1. Taxonomy (NCBI): domain Eukaryota; kingdom Metazoa; phylum Arthropoda; class Arachnida; order Araneae; family Eresidae; genus Stegodyphus; species Stegodyphus dumicola. The sequence continues at coordinate 2,643,066 of NC_140768.1, forward strand.
TTCAATAAGATTAATAAAAATGTAAAATGAAAGATCATTTCAGATGAAATAAAATGTAATAGGAAAAATTATTTTGAAAAATCACTAGAGGATGAAATTTGCCTAATTGCTGGGAAACATTTTCTGTATCAAAATGCTAAGAATTAAAAACTGGGAGATTTGGTGAGATATGATGAAAAACAAGGTGAGTTGGGAAGTATGCATTATGATAAATAATTGCAATCTATAATAATTCTCTTTCCTCGGAATGATAAAAAGTTTCATCTTAGTGTAATAAGCAATTCACCTTGCTGTAATTTTTATTTCAATACCCTTTGATACGAATGAATTAATAATAAAAAGATCTGCAAACAAATTAAATGTTTACATTATAAAATATGGAATGAAAATTAAAATTCAGTTAAGGTCAGAAAGTATATAAATAAAAAATTTAAAAACACTTAAAATTCTCTTTAAAATGCCCAAAACAAGATGAAAATTACGAAACATAGAACATACAAATACCATGTGGTACAGGTAAAGTTTACATTCGAGGACATAGCATAATGTATTTCAAAGAAACTATCAGCCAAGTACTTATTCTATTATGCCAAATGAGGTTAAAGATGCCGAACCTACGGCATGCAGAGCCTCATTAGCCAGCACACGACTAGAATATTACTTCCTTAATTAATAATCACAATAAAATAATATTATGTAATTTAAATAGGTGTTTTAGTCTATTCTTGAGTACTTCCCTTACTTATCGCATAATGCCACTCGCATAAGGCCTAAGCAGAGATATAAAATTTTCATATATCGCCATAGAAATGATATACATATTTATTGACCCAATTTATGACATTTCAATTGTTTCAGACAATCATATTACTTGTTACATGGCAAAGAATATGCCAAAGTTGAAGCAGCTATAGTTTGCTAAACGAATTCAAATTTATTGCAGACTGTTGGTGAGTTTTAATACTTTCACTGTTCAATAGATTTTTTATACTCCAGATCTTGAACCTTCACAAATGACTCCAGCAAAAAAGGCAAAATTAAACATTGATAGTGGAAGATCATTTCAAGAGACCTGGACAGAATCATTTGGAGTTATTGAACACAACAAAAAAGCATTATGCATTCTGTACGAGGAAAGTGTTGTGTGTTGCACATCAAGGGTCAGATGAGACTTCAACATCAATCGCAAGATTGTTGCCAAACTTGATGAAGCTGAACGGAAGGTGTTTATTGAAGGAAAATTGAGGAATTATAATTACCAGAAAGTTGTTTTTTAGCAATTATCTTTCTAAAACAAGCCATAAAACAATGGCCAGCTTTCAAATTTCACAATGCCTGGCAAAACATTGTAAACCGCTCTCCGATGGGGATTTAACCAAACTGGGCACACAATTCCAAAAAGGTTCACCAACACTGTCCTATAATGATGTCTTTCAGGATTGTGTCCAGAAGAGTGAAAAGAAAAGCAAAACAAATCACACTTAGATCTGGGTTTAAGGCCAAATATCCCACTTTAGCAAGCAATGCAAGCGAACCAAGCATGCAAACTACTGCTCCGTAAGATGAAAGGCTGCAATTTTAGTAATGGGATGATCTCTTTTCAGAGATTACCAGTATGTTTTGCCTCAACTGTAAAGTAAAAGAAAAAAAAAAGCCTATTAATTGATTTTATTCTTCAGCTATAAGAATAACTGCATTAGTCTGCTTCAGATGCATGCCAAATTTGCTACATGTTTTACACATAATTCTAAGGTCAAACAAATAATGTGTTAATTGTGTGCCTAGATTAGAACCTGTATTTTCACACAGCACATTAACACATAATTAAAAAAATAAACTCTGCTAAATGTCAAAAAGTGTCATTCTATTTTATATCTAATACCATTAATATCAATACCATTAATATGAAGCTGATATATCTATATCTTTTTTGCAATATTATGAACGACATAGAAATTTTATAAAATATGTATTCTGAAATAGATAATCATGGAAATTGCTTGGTCATCTGTTTATCATCAAAATAAATAACACATTACAAAATAAATAAAATTCAACCTATTGACATTGTATGAAATATAGCATAACAAAATGACTCATTTTCTTATATATGATGCTTTGAGCCATGTTCCAGGGCATGTTCTCTTATAATATTTGTCTTTAATTTAAAATCATCTGATTTGTTATGCTAAAAACCAAAATAGTCAGTAAAACCAATTACTCAGACAACTAAAATTTAATGTTTGCTTAGTTTCAATGTGGATTATGCACACTGCAGTATGAAAAAAGTGACAGCCTTCTATATAAAAAAAAAAAAAAAAAAAATACATGCATTCCAAATTCTTGAGAAGTTCCAGATTCTAAGGTCAAACCAGTTACAGCATACTAACATTTTTTTATTTGTTGTGAGGACCTGCATTTAAATAACCTTTATTAGGTAAATTTATATACATACTTGTTTTAGTCTATGTCTTCATACACTTAGATTTATTAAGATGACATTTATGTTATTAAAGAAAATATCTTAAATATATAAGCTAAATATACCAACAGACAAAAAATCTCATTGACCGGATAAGAGCCGGCCATGGTACTCAGAGGGTTAATTGACATATTTTAAAAAATAAAAATGTCAAAAAATTTATTACATGATGAAATAAAGGATGAAGAAAATATGGATATCTGATGAAAAATACTCCAGTTATAAAAAATGGAAAACCAAAGCCAGAAGAATTATTTGTTGATCTAAAAATTGCTAATGTAAGAAACACATTTCATTTATGAATGGCTATCTGCTGCAAAACAATCTGATTGTTTAGGTGTAGTGAAAAACATTTGAAAGATTTTAGTGTATTACAGGAAATACGCAATTTCAAAGAGAGCTATCTGATGAAAATTCACATTTACATTCCACAATACAAAAATCATAAAAATACTCATGCAATTAATTTGTTCTGCTACTAGGAACAAAATGTGAAATAAAAATTTTAAATATTTTACACTTTTAGCCAGTTGATAACAGTTGGACAACATATTAAAATCATGTAAAAATTACACAACTTTCTATTATGTATTCAAGTATTTTTTAGGGCAATCTTCAAAAAGTCACTATTCTGACAGCTGAGAATTGAAACATGCAAAACATTCCCTAAGGCAGAGGTCGCCAACCCTATGCCTATGAGCACCACTGCACCTGCCAACAGTTTTATGTGTCTCCGCTGCTGTGCAACCACAATAAAAAAAAATTTAAAAAAAAATATTTGCCTTCAATAAAACGTTATGTAATTTTTTTTATAGTTAATAATTAATTAGAGAAGTATAAACACATTTGTTTACAAAAATATTTGTTTGTAATGCTAAGAATTAACAGATGTCCCAGTTTGATTACGATTGTCCTAGTTTAAAGGTACAAAGGTTAAAAATTAGAAAATGTCAAACATCATTGTTTTCAATAATAATACCATCTTACCTTAGAGATGAACATCTTGATGGAGCAGATATATCATCATATTCTCCTAATTATGAAGCAGTGGCTAATGAAATGCAGTACCAGATATCACACTGACTTATGAATTATATTTTTACAAAGAAATTTTATAGTAACAAATTGTAAACTAAAGAGTTTATAAACTTTGTCTGTTCTATTTAGTAATTATCTATTTTACATAAGAACACCATCAATAATTTTATATCTAAAATAATATTTTTGGTTACTATATTAAATATGTCAACTTATAAATTTACACTGAAAGAAAAATGTGCCCGCTACTCCATCAATATTCTAGAATGTGCTCTACGGTACAAAGAGGATGAGGATACCTCACCTAAGGCCCTGAGATTTAATTTAATCACAATGTGAGACACATGCATACATTCATGCAGATTCTTCATTATTTAATTTCTTTAAATATAATGGAGGGCTCTAATATTTGGTGGCAACAATTTGAAAAGTGAAACGCCGTTTTGTAGTTGGCAAAAAAAAAAAAAAAAAAAAAAAAAAAAAAAAAAAAAAATAATGAAAATGTTAAAACGAAATTAATAGTCCTTCTGGCAATTTGCCGCTATGGGCTAATAAAATAAAAGCACATAGACTACTATGCAGTATTACCTGAACTGTAATTCCTCTCGGATAAAAGCATTTGTTGTAATATATATAGCTCATAAAAGATTTCTGATATTCTCGCACCTATCCACCGACTTTAAGTAGTTATTTTCATTTCATTATCAGACGATTTATTGCATTACCAGATTATAATATTAAACTACACAAAATTGGTAGAAGAATGCAGTGATGTCCCGAAGAAGACCTACTATATCTCTCGATGGTTGCCACTGTACTTTTAAGTTCTATTTCACATTTGTCAATAGTCATAATTTCACTACTACAATCATATATAAAACAACACAAAATAGCCCCATCTTTCTTTCACACAAACACCGTCCTTATGTCTCTCAACATGACCAGAAATTTGTTACCGTTATTGACAGATCACTACCATAACCCAGCAAGGTGTTAGGGCAGCATCTTTAGTGTTGTTTTCTCATACTCCATATAATTATTTGCTTAAAATGACCCTGTAGACATTATACTTCTGAGCATTGGCACCATACCAGATTCAACAAAACTGGTCTGATGACTTATGTCAGATAGACGCATCACGTGATTCATACTCATAACCTGAAGGGAGGTGACCTATTGTTATAGATATGGCCCAGTAGGTAACTTATTGTGAGAATCTTATGTATAATTTCACAACTGTATTAATTTCTCCATTCCTGACAAGCAAATGGCCATTATTTATAGTTCACATTTAGTTTTTAGTATGAACACTGAATGTGAATGGAAAAAAGAAGCCTACCTTTCAAATAACCATGGCCTCCACATGCTTCCCTACATTCTTGAATTCCATCTCGAGCAATCCAACCAGTAACAGCCTTTCCGCAGCAACTCAATGCATGGATGTAGGCTTTTTTCTCATTCTGAAAATGTTAAACTTACTCACTATTGATATTTTAGAATAGTGCATATTATTTTATCATCTGGATGTTACTAATATTTAAACATAGTGCATGTTATTTGATCATTACCTATTGCAGAGCCTCATAATATCTTTATTATAACTTAGTTAAGCTACTCAGTTCAGTATTACAGGAATTAATCAGAATTTTTCTCACTCATTTGCTTTAAAATGAGAATATATATATATTATATGTAGTGATAATGTTAAACACCAGATGGTACACAGATTGCTCATCATATAATTCTTTTAATGTTTTTTTCTTTTGCCAGTTGGCAGTTAGATGAGTTAGCCTCTAGACCAGGGGTTCTCAACCGGTGGTATGCGTACCATTGATAATACGCAAGAGAAAAATAGGTGGTACACAAAGAAGAAAAGTATTTTTAAATATTAAATTCAAAAATGAAAACCCCAACATCCTGATTGCGTTTTTTTAACTAACACTCGTAAATTTAGAGGATCTGAGCTTTGTTCAAGAGTGGTGGTGGTAGTACTAAAGGTTTTCAATTTTTGTTTAGATGGTACATGTTAATCAAAAAAAAAAAAAAAGAACTGCTGCTTTAGACACAGTGAAAGAATGATGACGATAAAGACGTAAATAAAAGTATATTACAGAAGTGAATTCAGTTTATACTAACTTATTTGTAAAAACTCTAAATATACTTTAAATGTAATTAAAAATGCTATCTTACCAAGCAGTTTCTTAGATTTTTCCTTTTCAAATCAGTCAATTTTACTGTTACATATTTTATATTATAACAGAAGTTTTTCTGATTATTTTTATTGAGCTTTAGCAGTATAAAATTCATAGTTTACCTAAATTTATTACTTATTACATTTTAGGCTTTGTTACTATATAGGTGAATACATTTTTTCATTTCAAAACTTTTGTTGTGCTTGTGTTACAGATTTTACTCCTCTATTTTTTTATTTCACATTTTGACATCAAATTTTCATTTATTTAATTTATTTTTTCATTTGTGGATTACTTCTATTCTGCATTTTTTGGACTCAGACCATTCAAACTGTAAATTATTACTAAATTTTTAAGCTTCATACTATTATTTTTTTTTTAATTCCAGCTTGTATGTTTTCAAAATTTGCATATAGTTTTGGTTTTTCAAATATCGGATTAAAAAATTGGATATGGTTTTGTTTTCAAGTACTGGTTATTATTTTTGCAAGATTTGTTGATTTACTCAAAATAATTTTTTTAATTTGTCTATGGTTTTAATGCTATAATTTTCACCCACTGCCTCTTTGGCTGTAGGTAAATTGAAAACATAAATTGAAAAGTAGAGATGTGTAAATAAGAAAACTCTTTTTTTTTAATCTTAGAAAATAAATTTTGAAATGTGATGTTGTTTAATATTTGAGGACAATTTGAATATAAGTTTACATATGCATTATTTTTTAGTTTTGGTGCTATTAACCTAATTCACAAAAAAAAAAAAAAAAAAAAAAAACATAATATAGCATATTGACTTCCTGTTCAAATTTAAAGCTAAGGAAATTCAACATCAAAGAATATATTATCTCATAAATAAAATTCAAAACTTGTAAAATACAAGTATGCTCTCTGAAGTTTTCATATTAATATTCTTTCCACACACAGCATGAACAGTTGTAAAATCTTACACTCTTCCAGCATATTTAAACAAATATATTAAATTTTATTTTAGCTTAAAATTAAAATACATACTTAGTTCATAGGAGTGTTTTAAAATAGTGTCACCTTACAGAATGCAGTTTATAAAAGTATATATAAAAATTAGAAAGATAATTTAATAATATCACTTGCTAATTCAGAAGAACTGGGGCTGAACAAAGTTGCTACAAAATAATCAATAAAATCTTGGTAAAAATCTCTGGCAAAATAATAGCACACATATGTAGCAGCAACATAGGGTAGAAGCCTCCATTGCTGAAAGAGAGAAAAATTTTAAATATTTTTAACATTGGAATTTTACCTATTTATATAACAAATAAAAGAAACATTTATTTTCTAAAAAGTTTCAAGCTTAAATATATAATTATTTAAAGTATGTATATGTAAAACTTATGGGCTTAAAAATGATATATAATAACTATTACTCTATTTTGTAATAATAATTATCAGCTGGAATGTTCATGCACACATAAACGTTATATCAAAAATGCTAATCCATTATAATATTAGCGTTTTATTCTTTGATTAAAAAATTTAGCAGATTGGTACACAATATGTAAAATTTAGCATTATTGAAAGATGAGAAATAATAAACGTATTTTTATATGTAATTTGAAATATAAAGTGAAAAGCATAATTAAAAATGCAAATTCTATGCAAAAAGTTATTGAAATTATTAAGATACTAAAAGAAATTAATATTCTTGAAATAATTTTTTAAAGAATACATTGTTCAATGAAAAACTAATTTTTCTGACAGAACTCTTGCCACTTTTTAAATCTGAATATTGCTATGATGTTCTCTGAAAAATCATGTAATACTTTATTTTTCTTCTTGGAATTCAAGAAGGCAGCCAGATTTTCACACAGTATTGCATATATATATTAATAAATCTGTCTTGTCACAATTAAAACACATGCTAGAAATGCATTTGCATGTCTTCAAATTTTAAAAGCTACTCAACTGAAAAACCGGAATTCAAAAGCTAACAAATGATTTGATTTTATCTTAGGCATTTTGCTAATTTATTACATTATGTTGTATTCTAAAAATACTATTTTTGATTTATTCATTAAATTATTAAATTTTTTTTAATAAAATGGTAAAATGTTTAAATTTTACAAGACATGTTAAAAAGGATTAATAATTAAATAAAAACTCAAAACAAATATATTCAAAATTAAGTTTCAAATTACAATTTTTCTTATTACACTCAGCAAGTGTTCAGATGCCAAAATAAAAAGTTATTAGAAATTAGTTATACTATTAGAAATGCGAATTACTATTTTGAAGATAAATTTTTATCAGAATTTAAAAACAGTTTTTTTTACATATGAAATAATAAATAGGCATGTATTTCAACCTGCACTTGGTATTCTAAAACAGGCAATTCTTCATCAGGAGAAGGACCAAATTGTCGTCTCACAGCAGAGTAGCGGACTGCTATAGGTACACTAAGTCTTAAGAAATTTACACATAGCATAATTATTCCAGTACGACCCATAGATAAAGCACCCATTGATTCACCAAACCTTTCATTTACATTCTGAAACATAAAAAAATAAAGAAAACTTATCTAATTGTTTCCTTTATTAATAAAACACTCAAAAAGAAAAGATGCTTACATAAAATTAATTTTAAACTATGTTGGACAATCTCAGTTTTCTTACATATATTAAAATTTATTTACACATAACATGTAAAGCAAGCAGAGGTTTAAATAACTCATACATAAGAAACATTCAAACTAAAATTATCTGATTAAAAAAAAATAAAAATAAAAAAATAAATAAATAAATAAATAAATAAAAGTGATTTTAAAAGATTTAAAGTTCAACTAATAACCCCATTTCTTTACAAAAATGCAGATTAAAATAGTATAATTCAATACTTAATTAGCATATATTACTTGCATTCACGTATTTAAAACTCCTTCTAAATTAAACCCAGTGTAATTTTGGATATTTATTAAATACACTTATCTGATATTTTTCACACTTTTATATATCAGAGAAAGGTATTTTATAATTTAAGAGGGGCAAATCTTTTATTTCAGAAAATTATAAGCTAAATTTATTAATTAATTTTTCAGCTCACTTCATCTTAAAATGAATCAAAAGTAGTATCATGTCTGTCTAAATTTCAATTTTAGAAAGCCACGTGTAGATGTAAAATACAGTTCTGCTTATTTTCTGGATGCTAAATATTGCTGAGGAATTTTAGAAACTGAGTTAATAATTTTTTAACTGTAACTTTCATTTAACTGAAAATACACCATGCCTTCTTGCTATAATACATATTATAGTACAGAGTCCATAATCTGGACGTCCATTATCCGGAATGATCTATAATCCGGACCTCAAAGCCACAAACTTTTTTTGGTATGCTTTATGCATGCGTGTTTAAGCATGCGCATGCACGTTTAAGCATGCGCATGCACATTGAGAGGATGTCTCCAGATATGTTAAAAAAATGCTTGGCATAATTTATGGCCAGCTATCATATTTCATGGTGAGAACGATGAAGATGATAACTGCGAATTTGAAGGTTTTCGGACATCGCAAACTAAAGGTGAGATTTTCCAGTTATTGAATTTTGTAAAGAAATGTGGAGAAGAGGTAATAAATGAAGATGATATAACAGAAGTTTTTCATTGCGACGACAATGCCTCAATCATCAATCAGTTAATGGACGGCGAAATCTGTAGTATAGTTCTAGATCCAGAAAATTCCGCTTCCAATAGGTGGAACTGTAAGGATCTTAAGTTTTACTAACGTTTATTTTATTTTAAATCTTTACTATCACTTCTTATTTTCTACTTCCGGCCAGAATTATAAGCGTTAAGGATTTTATGCAAAGTTTGTCTGGCGAACGCCAAGTATTTAAGTGTGGCCTTTTTGCCAAGCGAAAGGGAGGAAGCAGTAAGTTCGAAGCAGGCCGCTTACCTTAGAAGTTACGCAGTTGCTATTTGCCTTCCAGGCCAGAGGTTTTAATCCTCTTGATAAATTAAACGTATTGTAGTGTTCACAGTCTCTGTGCTACATACGCTTCCTGTTATTATAAGGCCAATCTTCCACGTGTATTATTCTAACGTTAAATTAGAGTTTAGTTTTATTTTGATATCTTTTACGTTAGACCCCGAGTGGAGGGTCATTGTATTCCGAAGTACGGAAGTCATTGTATATAAAGAAAAATAAAGGGTTTTGCATACCCTTCGTCTGTATCCTGTCTACTTACTACAATTAGTGAACATAGCTTTAGTAAGCTCTCTGTTCCTAGTCAGGTCCTTGTATGTTCCCGAAAAAGGTTAGAAAAAACATTGAACCTGATAGAACTTTGTAACTGAACAAGAAATTATGTCTGTTTATAGAATTAAAGAGAAAGTATTATTAGTGCAAAAAAAGAAGCAACTTAAACAACTTACATTGAAAGAAATGTTTAATAAAGTAAACTAAATATTAAGCATTTTTTTTTTTTTTTTTGTAAATTTTGATACCCTTTAGATCATAATTGCTCTTTATTTCATAAATTATGGTTTCATATTTTTAATTGTATAATTTCTGCATGCCATCTTACCAGATTTAAATTGATGATATATAATCCGGAAAACCCCCTAATTTGGAATCGCCGAAGTCCCGACAAGTCCGGATTAATGACTTTGTACTGTACAACAAAAATATTCACAAATATAATAAAACAGAATTGATGTAAGACTTTGCTTATATACAGTAATTCAGTATAAAAGTAGCACACCAGTGTTGGAACAGTAAAAGTCGCTGAACACTGGTAGTTCATTCCGGGGTTCGAATCCCGGTGAATAGGCTGGCTGCATGGGCATTTTCATGCTTTTCTCATGTGTAATACGTATATGAGCCAGTTTTCCTTAGCAAGTCCTCCACAAAGGCATCCCTCCCATTACGCAGATAACCCTCGAGTGCTTTGCCATAATCAAAATAAACCAAACCAATACAAAAGTAAACTTTTGATTAATCAAATTCTTTTTTAAAGAAACAGTAGAGTGCATAACATTTTAATAAAATATTTCTAACCTTTGGAGAAACATATCTTCCATCAGGAGTTACATCGCCATGCTTATTGAGCAGACACTCTCGTGACACTCTGTAGTTGTTAAACATTATGAAACTATGAAAGAACATTTACTTAGAGTTAGTAAAAAAATAATTATATGTAAACATTCCTTTGCATTGCAATATAAAGACATAAAACAAAAATCTACTTTAAAATTCTGATGTGTATTAATGGAAGCATGTTTTAATAAAATCTATAAATTTACAACTTTGCTAGTGCAATAATTTGTAAATTTGAATTAAATTTATTATTTTAGCATTTCTAAGAATCGTGAAAGGAATGAGTATGCCATACATGTATACATAGTATGACATGCTCCTCAGAACACACATTTTTTTCATATTCTTTAGTACATATAATTTAATGCGACATTAACTCATTTTTTATTTATTGCTTTATCATAATATCTTGATTATCTCAAGACTTAGCTTCCGCCATGTGTGAAAGAAATTGATTTTCAAAATGAATTGAAAAGTAATTTTTCTCCAAGAAAAATACAGATTTTGTAATTTAAGATACCAAATACCTTAAGAATATAACTGAAATAATTCAATCCATATAATAAATTTCTCAAATAATGCATGGATTAGAAAATCAACTGAATACTCATTCACTATAACATAACTCTCGCAGGACAGCTTTTAATTACAACTTCATACATATATTTTTTTTCATTATTCTAGAAAAAATCACCAAGATTTAAAAACAAATACATTGATTGCCTGTGTTTGACTGGGAATAAATACTACCAATATTTTCTTTTTCAGTTATTCTGCTAGTAGAAAATTTTAGATTTTGTTAGTTATATTTTGCAAAATACTGACCTTTTATCATCATTCCACTTTAGTACAGCAGATACTAATTAACTGAGGAAATACCAGAAATGATGTCTATCACTAACCCCAAATTATGGTTAATATGGCAGCAGTTAAAAAAGAAAACAAAGGGAGGAGAAACACCCACATTATGATTAATTAAAAAAAGTTAGTATTAACAAATTACCTACATTTTTTAAGAATAATCTAGAAAATAAGCCTATTTAATTGTAAAAATTACTCATGTCTCCTTAAATTTTATACGAGGGTTGGAACTTTAATAGTGGCAACACAGCTGAAAAAATGCTACACAACAAAACCAAAGAATACCACGTATACCACATGTGAAATACATATCTACCTTACCTCTCAGCAAAAAGACCCATCCTGCCTACGTCACGCGCATGCGGAGTGAAATGAAGAACGGATCCTTGTATTAGCTCGCGGTCTAAGGTAAGTGTTGTCAGGATGTTTTCAAAACAAGAACAATGATGTTGGATAAAAACTGAATGTGCCAGAGGTCGTACAGCACAACTGCGTCATCAAGGGCTTCAAGAGGCTTGTGGGGAATCTGCACTGCCTTACAGAACCATAGCAAGATGGGTGAAAGCATTCAATGAAGGACGCCAAAACGTGGCAGATATGCTGCGGCCAGGTCGTTCGAGTGTCAGCGATGCAGACGTGCAAGCTGTTGCCGCACTAATGGACAGTGATTGCCGCCAAACGATTCGTCAGCTGGCCGGACAAACAGGATTAGCGCATACGAGTGTGCTGCACATTCTGAAGGAACGCCTGTCCATGAGAAAAACTGCTTCACAATGGGTTCCACATCAATTGACGGAAATGCAGAAATGGCTACGATACGATGCTGCCCGAACCCACCTGGAGCACTATGAGCGCGAAGGAGATGCTTTTCTAGGCGTTATCATTACGCTGGATGAGACTTAAGCCCGATCGTAATAGCCAGAACTGAAATGCCAATCAAACGAATGGCGTCATCACGGGTCACCACGACGTTCGAAATTTCGTCAGAACCCAAGCAATGTGAAAGTTATGGTGATTCTCGTGTACGACTGTGATGGTGTCATCCTAACGCATACTGTTCCCCCACTAAAGACCGTCACTGCATAGTATTACTGCTCATTTTTGGAGCACAATCTCCGACCAGCTTTGAGAAAAAAACGGCGACATTTTCTTCAGAACGCTCCTCTCATTTTGCATGACAATGCTCTGCTGCATGCAGCGCAAGCTGTGACTGATTTGTTCAAGCGATGGGGCTGGGAAGTGCTTTACCATCCACCATACTCCCCAGATCTAAACCCTTGTGACTATGACTTAATTCCTAAGATGAAGGAACCACTTCGTGGCACTCGCTTCCAAACAGTTCCTGAGATTCTTGCGGCAGTAGACCGGTACATTCAAACTATCAACAAAACAGGCGCTGCTACAGGTATTCTGCGACTTCCACATCATTGGAAACGGGTTGTACACAATGCTGGTGACTATATTGAAGGACTGTAAAACATGGTGACATGAATCACTTTTGTATTCCTTGTAAATAAATAGTTGCCACTATTAAAGTACCAACCCTCGTAAAAAAATGTGAAAGCAATTTAAACTTTTATGTATAAAAAAAATCTTCATTATTATTTTCAATTATTTTCAATATACGCATGCCTTTTAAATGTTACAATACATAAACATATCAAGTAAAGAATAATTTTTACTTTGAAACTATAAAATCATGGAAAAATGGGATAAAAGTATTCAAACAGTATGACTTACCCATTATCAATTCCATTCAAGCCCAGCTTTGGCCCAAGATCACCAACTGTAATACCTGGGTAAGGAAGTCGAGTTTTAGGATCTCTTACGGGCACAACAAAACCATGTAAGCCATGACATTTTTCATCAGGTGTGTACAGTTGAGCCCACACGACAGCATGTGTAGCTAATTGGCCCAAATTTCCAGACCATACTTTAGCAGCTTGAAAATCAGGAGAATGAAATACAAATTCCTACACATAAAATAATAAGTACATAAATTTTATTTAAAATAATTAACCAGATAATGGATAAATCTATAAAATATAATAATTTGATTTAGAATTTAATTAACATAAACTGTGCAATGAGATCTAATTAATATTCAGAACACCATTTAAAATGTTCCAGCCTTACTAAAGTACAGTCAAAAGTCTTTAATCCGGACATCCATAATCCGGACCTCAAAGCTATAAACTTTCTGCGCATGCGTAAACGCATAATGCGTTTATGGATGTGCATATGCATATTACACATGTGCATAATATGTTTATGCATGCACATATGCGTTTACGCATGCAAATTTAATGTATAACGGATGGTATAAGCTAAGCTAAAATTATCTATTTCAGTTAATGTTGCAGATTGCATTGTTCCTTAATCTTCAAATTGGATCTGGCTTATTATTTTTTGCAGACTGTTAGAGCAATTTTATAAAAGTAAGCTTGAACTTTCAATTATGTCAAAAAGAATTTCCGATTCTGGAGTTGCCAAAGGATCTACAAAGCGAAAGCATGTTTCACTGTCCATCAAACAAAAAGTGGAATTGCTGCAAAAAATGGATAAAGGCATATCCTTTGTTTCTCTAACCATTCCGAAATCTGTTTATCAATTTCACGCTGTTCTACGGGGGGGGGGGAGCATCGCAGTGCACAATGAACTGGAAGTTGATCTGTCAGCACAACTTCAGGGCAGATGTTTTTAATTTTATTCAGCTTATAATTCCTTACTAAATGTAGTATTTCACCTCGATGTACTCCGTCTTTGATATGATTTAAATCAAATTCCTCGTCATTATAAATATCACGAATACACATCAAATAGTTTTCCGGTATCGCCGAAGTCCCGACGAGTCCGGATTAAAGACTTTTGACTGTATCATCAAAATTTTCAACAACACGGGATAACATACACTGAAGAACCGAAACATTATGACCATGTACTGAGTAATGCAATGCGCAACCTTTGGTCCGCAAAACAGCTGCAACTTCACCTTAGAATGGATGCTACAAGTTCTTGGTAGAAGCAGCGGTCATGTCAAGTCGAGATATTCCTACATGGTGGTGTTTGAGCTCTGCGCTGCCGCTCCATGACATCCCAAATGTAAACCATCAGGTTAAGATTCGGTGAGTTAGGTGGCCAGGAAATTAATTGGAATTCATTTTTAAGCTCATCAAATCACTCCAATACAATTTGAACTTTGTGACACGAGGCATTGTCTGGCTGGAAGATTCCATTTCCAGTTGGAAAGACAGATGCCATGTAAGGGTGCAACTTATCCACAATTATGTTCAAATAGTCAGCAGCTTTCACAGTCTCTTCTACCACAGCAAAGGTTCCAGGAGCTGCCCATGAGAATGTCCCCAAAAGCATAATACAGTGCAAAGTCCACAATCCGGACTCATCGGGAGTTCAGCGATTTCGGATTAGGGTTTTTTCCGGATTATAGATCATCAGTTTAAATCTGGTAAGATGGCATGCAGAAATTATACAATTAAAAATATGAAACCATAATTTATGAAATAAAAAGCAATTATGATCTAAAGGGTATCAAAATATAAAAAGAAAAGATTAATATTTATTTGTTTACTTAATATTTATTTATTCTTACTTTAATATTTATTTATTAAACATTTCTTTCAATGTAAGTTGTTTAAGTTGCTTCCTTTTTTGTACTAAAGGCGCATGCGTAAAGCATACCAAAAAAAAGTTAGTGGCTTTGAGGTCCGGATTATAGATCATTCCGGATAATGGATGTCCGAATTACAGACTTTGTACTGTACCATCACAAACAGCCTGTATACGATCTGCTGTACAGACGAGGGAGACTTGTTTGCATGAAGATGGTTTCAATATGAGCATCAATGTTATGAATGAGTAATCATGATTCCTCAGACCAGGCAACTGTTTTGCACTTATCCATGGTTCAGTCTGTAAGTTTAGTTGACAATGATGTTTGGTCAACAGAGGCAGGTGACAGGTGACGGAGGACGGGGACGTCTGACGTATAACATAGGTAAACAGGCATATGTCCCACGTCCTCCACTATCTCGAAGAAGCAACTCGCTGGAGCCCCGTGAGGCTGCACCAGGAGTTTACATGGCCATACAGGGGCTAGATGTCGGGTAGTTTTTACATAGGACGTTGTTAATAACACAAAGTAACTTAGAAAGAATATAAAGGATAGCATTAAAACACTAAAACACTCATATAAGCTGAAACACATAGATATACAAAATTAAACGTAAAAGCATAAAAACACACTTGTAATTACGTAACATAAAGACATAGAAACACACACGAAAATACATATCATGACACATAGAATACATATGGAAACACGTAGAGCACATAAATGCAAATATTACACTCAGAGGAAACAAATAAGACATAGTAAGGTGTGCGTAAAGCAGTAGTGCTGTGCGGAAATATGCTCAGTTCCCATAATACATAATTTACATACTTTCATTAGGGGCTTCTGTTGCATGAATTACATATTTCGTTGCATACACTACATTTGTGCATTGTACGGATATTATATATTTCGATTTACGATAACACATCATTCCATTGGGTGCCCAGTGCTTTACACTGATAAACATGTCAGTAACATTATATCTGCAAGTTGGTGGCTATTGAAAGCAGATGTTAACACGAGGCTCGAAATTGAATGTGGAATGTGTATTACAGAATGTGTACATACTGCGAATATCTAATAGTTGAGTACATTGTCTGCAGTACCATGCTACTGTGGCTCGCAAATGTCTTGCCCTAGGGCATTGATTTGCTGTACAACTGCGCAGATGCTCCTTATAGCTGGCGGGTGTTTGATTATGAAACGATAGTAAAGTGTTCTATCATTCGTTGGATGTGGTAAGTGGTGGTTTGTTGTTAGACTGTAGTCAAATAGATAGTGCTCGGGAGAACCTAGCATGCCACAGACACAATTGTCAGATGCTGAGATGCCATGACGCATAAAATAAGATGGAAATGGGCCATGACCCGTTATGTACTGTGTCAGTGGGGCTATTGTTATAAGACGTTCCGTGTCTACCTTTGGTAGGAAGTTATACGTCCTTCTCCCTGTGTCGCCACTATTCCATTCTTCTTGCCACTTTTCTTTACAGATGTTACGCAGAGTTTTCTTGAGGTGTGAGACGGGGGTAGGGGCACTTATAGTTTGAGCGTGGACACCTTGGGATCTACTGCATTCGTCAGTTATCCACTTTGCATAAATACTAACAACACCAGATCATAAACGACTTACCAGTCATTCTGAATCTTTGGCAATTACAATTTGCCTTCTATCAAATTCACTTAGATCAGCAGCCTTTTCCACCTTCACAAAAGTAAGCGCAAGAATGATTCCTTACCCTCTCCAGCAGAAGTAATATACCATTCCCACTTAATCACGTGCCCTCCACATCATCCAGATGAGTTCATTGAAATAATGTGGGGATGGTCATAATGTTTTCATTCGTCAGTGTATACTACAGTGATAAAAAGTATTACAATTATTTATTTGAAATATGCATACGCAAGAAATCACTTGCAAAAATTTTCAGAAATTTTTACAACTTTATCAACATACAATATTTAAGTTCTTTTTGTTTGCAAATTTTTTTTTAATGTGTGTGTGCATGATTATGGCAAACCCTCGAGGGCTATCTGCCTAAGGGGAGTGATGCCTTCGTGGAGGACTTTCTAAGGGAAACTGGCTCATATACACATTACACATTTGAAAAACCATGAAAACGCCATGCAGCCAGCCCATTTGCGGGATTTGACCCTCAGATCGAACTACCAGTATTCAGCGAATTTACCACTCGGCCGCTGGTGGGCTCAAATTTTTTTTTCTAATGAATAAAGAATTTTTGTTTTACTGATTTCCCAAAATGCTGAATGTAACTGAGCAAAGAATATGAATTCAATTCCTCCCCACAATGCTATTTCTGTTAAAGAAACTGAAACATTTAAACTACTGTAAGAAGGCTTTGAAGACAATATCAAAATCAAGAATTTAAAAAAAAATTCGGAATGGTATGAGATGTTTAAGCAATGCAAAACACGCATCAAAGAATGGTGTTGGTGTATTTAATTATGGCAAAGCACACGAGGGCTATCTGCCTAAAGGGAGGGATGCCTTTCGTGGAGGACTTTCTAACGGAAACTGGCTCGTATACACGTTACACATGGGGAAAACCACGAAAACGCCCATGCAGCCAGCCCGTTCGCGGGATTCGAACCTCAGACCGAACTACCAGTGTTCAGCGCCTTTACCGCTCGGCCGCTGGTGGGCCACGCATCAAAGAATGAAACACATTAACTAGATAATTCATTTCCAGTCAATGAACAACATGCTGATTATGTCTCAGGCTGTCATTTAACATTTAGGGATCTTACTGAATAAGTTCCCATATTGTTTGAATACTGGTACTTAATTCTGAAAGATCATTTCTGCAGACGGCACATTGCTTCTTGAGCTTTAAAAAAAAGGGGGGCTGAGGAAATGCTTTTTTAAGAAATCCTTTTAAAATGAATTATTATTGGTCATGAAAAATCAGTCTACACTTTTTATACAGAAAAACAATAGCATCCAAAAGATGAAGCAAGAATGAAAGACTATGTCAGTCTAAGTCAAAAGTCAAGGTAACACTGAATGTTTCCTTCAACTGTCAAGGCATACACCATGAATATCTATCAAGTAGCTAAACTGTTAACAAAGAACATTGTTTAGGTGTTTAGCAGCATTTATGTGAAGTAATTTGTATAAAATGACCTGAATTGAGAATATAGATGCTACAATAATATTTGATCACAGTGCTTTTGTTCATTAAATTTTGGCCCAAAATTAAATTAATATGGCTTTGCAAGTGGCCGTGTACCTTTCTTATTTCTGCATTTAAAACTGCAACTTTATGATCACCGACTTGAATCTACAGATGCAATAACAGAAAATTCACCATAAATCTTGCAGGGGTTGTAAGAAATGATTTTAAAATATGTTTTCAGGATTGGGAAAAAACATTGGTACACGTTCACTGGAGTCAGAGGGAATTACACTGAAGAGAGTATAATTAGTATTGAGTAACAAACTGAAACCTTATAGTTTATGGAATCATTCATCACAATGAATCCATAAACTATAAGGCTTCTAATTTTAAAAGATTATTTCTGATAACAAAAGTAAAATATGCCACTGTTATGATAACAGCTAAAAATGTAATTTACTCATCCAAATCATGACTAATGTTCTGTAGTCCTTCAATTTGAAACTGAGGCAGGACTGAGATTTTTTTCATACATTTCGTCTCTTTATCTCCATAACATTTCACACACATATAAACAGGGCTTAATTTCTAAGATTAGAAGTGCCAGAGCCCTATGGAAGACCATCAGCAAAGAGGAACAAGAGTAAATAAATAAATAAAATGACTATTAAACTCATTAATAATTTTAAAATTTAATAGTTAATTGTTATCCAATTAATTAATAGCTATTTAATTAATGCTTATAAATTATTTAATCCATAATTAATATATAATTAATTATAGTTCAATTGATAATTATTAGATGATTAATTATTATTTGTTGAAATAATTAAAGATCAAAGTAATTAAATAAAATGTAAAGAGATAAATTGAACTTTAATAAGTGATTTTTGATATAATTTTATTGTTAAAATAAAATTTTCGAGATAAAATTTCTACTGAAACTGTTATTCAATTGCATAAAAGAAGTGCCGCAAGCCTTCTTATTCAGGGCTCCGGTGCGTTCCGGCTAGAATTATGATTTATTGCAAAAATACACGAGATATGATGGCATGGCAAGAAATTTACGCGTTCCTGAACAAACTCCCCCAAATTTATTGCCCTCCTTTTAAAGGGAAAGGTTTCCGCACGTGAGTGAGGGGACTTTACTTGAACGTCTCATGTTCTCATGAGTTCGTATTTCTAGGGAAATAGACTATTGCAAGGTCTGCTTATTGTTAAACTAAAATGTTAGGAATTCTAAATTTTTTTCTCTTTAAATTGTGGTTCAATTTTATAAAATGAAGAACCGGAGCTCATCTTATTTAGGGCTCCGGTGTGCTCCGGCTAAAATTGTAATTTATTTTAAAAACTGAGAAGTACCGGCGCAATTTAAGCACTGCATATAAATGCTTTTTAATTTGTAAGAAAATAAGAACAGTTTATTTCTTTATCATGGATTGGATTAGATACTTCTTAAAATAAAGCCTAATAAAATTGGATTAGATACTTCTTAAAATAAAGCCTACTAAAGTTATTTGTCTGTGGTGGACTTCCAATGAGAAATTAGACTGTATTCATTTACACATGAGAAAAATCTCATGTAGACACACAGTTCAACCATCAAGAACAGAACCCAGAATGAATAACAGGGTTTCATGAAGCTGGCCAGTGAGTCACTCATGTATTGGCTCATTTATTATGGAATATACAGCAAGCTAATAAAAGTTCTTATGTGGCCTTTATTTTTACAGCTGTTGGTCATTTATTTTAGATTTAGATTATTTTTAGTGTGCTTTTATAAACTGAAAAACCAAAAGTAAGAAAATGTTGATAAATACCAAAACTCAGATAAACTATATTTCTGTATTCATAAGCTAAAACTAAATACCTAACAGCTAAATAAAAGGCTAACTGCATCTCCCCCCTGAAACTATGAAATTCCTCCTTGGCTGAGAACTGATGCTCTAAGTATTTAGTAAAAGTTCATAACCATTCTAAAAACTAAAATATGAGAAGTTTGACTCCCTCATGAAAAATAATTAACCAAGATCAATTTCAAAGTTTGTGATTTTTTTAAAGTTTTTTCAATGTCAAGCACTAGTCTTTTTCTACACTTTTTTTTTTTTTGAGAGATTGGTTAAAAAATAATACTATAAGATAATTCAAGTTCCCCCCCTTTTTTTTCCCAAATTAATGTCACCAAGTGGTATTCCACGATTTCATTGGATTAGAAATATTTTTCATGTTTAATTTATGCAAATAATGTTACAAATAGGCCATGTGCCAATACTTGAAACCTACCACTATTCTCTAGAACAGGGATGTCAAACTCATAGGTACACTTGGGCCAAACAAACAAGGTTTAACTTTAGGCGGGCCGCAAAAAAAAAATCAATATTCATAGAAACGTAGATTTATTTCGAATAATACAATAATAAACATATATATATATATTTATATAGAAAAGAACAAGAAAATTATTGGATCGTAAAACAAACTTACGTCTTGATTTTTCGTTTTTAAAAACTGACATATTTCTTCTTTCAAATCCCAGAATTGTTTGAGAATCTTGGAGCAAGATAACCAACGTACCTCGGTATAGTAGCACAAACCCAAATATTCACTATCTAACTCACTTAAGAAAGCAGTGAATTGACGCTGATTTAAACCTCGAGATCTTATAAAATTTATAACTTTTTTTAATATATGACAAAACATTCTCCATATTTATTACTTTCGTGCATAGAACTTCTTGATGTATAATACAATGCATATGATGAATGTTTGAACCGTGAATTTCACTAAGTTTTTTTCTTAGTAATGCTACGAAGCCCTTGTTTTTCCTGGTCGTTGATGGAGCGCCATCTGTAGCTACAGAATTTAATTTTGCCAAAGGTAGATTGTATTTCTGCAGAAGTCCAAAATCACAAGTAAATATATCTTCTCCTGTGGTAGTACCAGGCATCGGTATTAGTTTCAGTAATTCCCCAAAAATGTTAAAATTCTTGTCACAAGAATGAAGAAACACTGCTAATTGAGCTTTGCCACTAATGTCGTGGAGAAACTTTCGAAACTAGATGATTTTGCTTTGAATTGATCACTTAAATTCGCGGCTAAATCAGTAACTCTTTCCGCAACTGTATTTCGAGACAATGAAGTAGTGTGTGTGCCAGCTAGCTGTAAGTAATCTAACAACACTGATTAAATTATCATTAATTACTTAGCAGTAAACATTTCATTTTTTTCTTTGTCGATATGTTATTTTATTATTATATATTATTATTTGCCGATATATTGGCCCGGGCCACAAAAATATTTGTTGTGGGCCGCATGCAGCCCGCGAGTTTGACATCCTTGCTCTAGAACATGAATTGCATAAGATGGCTATGATAAGATCCCAAATCCTATAGATATAGTTCACAATAGTTCTGTGTATCAATGCTTGTCACTCAAGACCTTTTTCTAAATTGATATTTCCTTTTCAGTTACATACAAATTTTACTTAACTCTTCTATTTGTGCACATAACCTGAACTTTTAAGAAACAGGATCAAATATCTCGAGACAATTTTTGAAGAATGGGAGCCAAACTTTTTGTGTTTTATTTTTTAGAATAAGTATAAACTTTACTAAATATAATTATAGTCACCAGTGACTGTATAAAAGTATTCTATGCATTTTTATTTATTTATTTATTTATTTTTAATGATGTGTTTAAAATATAAGCTTATATGTTTTTAAAACAGGATCTTGTTATTTTAGTCGGAGAAAAACTAAGATTAAAATAAGAAACCAGGTAATTCTTATTAATTTTACAAAAATTTTAATTTATAAAGATAAGATCAAAAACATAATTACATTGTATATTAATTCAAGCTGCCATTAGTTTATAAATTGAGGCTTTGCTAAATGATACCAGTTCCCAATGACAATGCAAGACAGTGGTTCAATGCTTAAAAAACACTAAAATACAAAGTTTTAACTTCTGTTCTTGCTTCAGATTTATGTTTAAAAGATACAATTAAAAGATTCTTAAAATCTTACGCACTTTATATATTACACAAGGGCACCCCTGAAAATGGAGGACCAAGGCACATGCCCTGTTCACTTGTTATGTAGGCTTTGTAAATTTTACTGATGTTACAATAAGGAACTATCATGAGTCCCCTAACATGCATTTAATGATTAATGTACATGACTTAACATAAACACATGATTTCTTAAATACCCCCAAAAATGAAACTGAAAAATTTCTTACTGAGGACAAAATACAGAAACAACCTTCTAGATTTCATACACTAACTACACAAATTTCCTACTAAATAGAGAATCTTCAAAATATTTCTTAAACTGAATAAAGAAAATAAATATCAGAAATTTTGCAAAAAAAAAGCAAATTGAGATCTGCGAGTAATCAGCGAGTTCTAGTACTCCATTAATTATCATTTTAAGGAGTTGTTATTACAGTATGATTAGGTAAAGATTAGGTATTAGTATTAAATACACCATAAAAGGAATTAAGCTTTTAATTAAGCCATTTATACACTGCCTAATTAATGAAGAGAGCTGAAAAACGAAATATAAAATAATATGAGATATAATTGAGTTAATACTTTAAAAATGCTTTATTACTTGTGTCTTAGGATCATATGTTGCCCTTGTTCTCATTCCTCTTGTATTTGTTCCATGACTTATCTCAGTTAATGCAAAGCAGCCTGTTATCTACATGAAGGAGGAAAAAAAAAAAAAAAAAAAAAAAAAAAAAAGAGAGAGAAATGTTACTTTTTATGTAAAAAAATCTACCATTCCATGAAATAGGCCAGGATTTCACAAACATGTAATAATTAATGAAAATAAATAGTTTTACTTGATAATAACACACTAATTAATTTTTACATGCACTGGAACTAATGCAATTTATGCATTAGCTATTAATGAGCACTGGAACTAATGTAATTTCATTCCCATAAACTAATAGATTTAACTAAAAGCAATTGTACAATTTTCATCTATTTGTAAGCAAGTTCATGCAATACATAAAAAGCAAGTATTAAAATATATGAGCACACATTACTATTCCTCAAATTTAAATTAATTATGATTTATTCTTAAAGCACAGCTATCGTATATGGCTAGTTGAAGGAAATAAAGCATTTAAATTTAATCAAATTATACTGATACGGTACAAAGTCCGAGATCCGAAAATTATTGGAACTTAGGTGATTCGTTATTTTGGAAATTTCTAAATGTTAGGTCATCAGATTAAATCTAATATGATGAGAGCTGAATTTATAAAATTAAAAACATGAAATAGTTGTTTATGAAATAATGAAGTATCTATGACCTCAGAGAAATCAAAATTAACCCCCCCCCAAAAAAATCAGTATTTGTTTGTTTCATTAATAATATCTTTCAATTTAAGTTGTTTACTTTTTACATTTTTGTGTGATATGTTTTCTTTTATTTTACAGATAGAGATTATTTCTTGTTGTTATGCTACTGTTCAAGCTCTGTAATTGCCATGTCCAAAATTCCCACTAAAATCTGGCAGTTCAAATCTTTCCATTCTTGAAAATCTCACTATCACAGTTATCATAATCAGTAGCTATATTATCTGGATTTAAAACCATGTTACAGATTTCACTACCTCAAAGTTGACTATTGATTGAGGTATTGTCACTGCTATGGAAAACTTCTGTTACATCCTTTTCATTTTTTTTATTATGTCTTCACATATCTTCACAAATTTTATCAATTGGAAAATTTTGCCTTCTGTAACATTCAAAATCTACACCAAAAAAAGGTGTAGGTTACTTATCTGCTATTGTCACTCCTGCTTATACATTTGTTTTTTGTCTTTTTAACTTTATTATTAAACATTACATACACCACATAAAATTCAACAGTAAAATCACAAAAATTTTAAAAGCAACATATTTTTAGAATTCACAATGCAGTGTTCAGTGCTGTCATACATTTGTTTCTTCTTTTCAGTCTTTCCTCAGTTAATCATATCAATGTTCAGTTTTTCTTAACAAGATGACTTATACATTTTTCTGTCTTTTAAATTTTATTATTAAATATCATTTCCTTCGCATTTAACAATACACAATATTCAACAGAATAATCAAACAATTTTAACAGCAGTATATGATTAGAATTCTCGATATGGCGGTAAGAGTTGCCATTATTTTTTTCAATCTTTTCTCAGTTCCTCATATCAGTGTTCAGTTTCCTTAGTAAGATGACTCATATAACTTTTATTAACTTTTTATTGTTTAACTTTACTTATGAAACATCATTTCTTTCAATTTACACACATAAAATTTAACAGCAAAAACAGAAAATTTTTAAAACAGCATATCTTTAGAAATCCCAATACAATGCTAAGTGTTGCCATACATTTTTTTTTATATTCACTACATAATTTATTTAAGAATAATAAATAACATTTAGTGGTAATATTCTTTCATTTGAAAAGTGAGATGGACCAAAAAAAAAAAAAAAAAAAAAAAAAAAAAGAGAAGCAAGACTAACTGTACCTCTGGTGCTAATTTTGTCTTTCTAAATGCTTTTGGAGGAACAAAATTATGCTTTAATATAAAATATTATAAAAATAAGTTTATAATGGATAACTAAACATATCATATAATATTTATAAAGGACAGAACATCACATAGATATACCTCCATTTTAGTAAATGGTTCCATAAGCTTCATATGCCGGCTAGTACCGTTGCTTCTGATTACAAATGAAGGGTACTGAGAAAAATAAGAAAGACACATTTATTAAATTCATCAATATGCTACATATCCATTCAAAAGAAATGCTCCACTTATAAAAATTAAACTAAATTATTTTTAAACAAAAAAAATAAAAACATTATAAAGCACTCAAAAATAAAAGTCTTTGGAGGAACCCCTCATTGGAAAATAACCAAAGTTTTCTAAGTGGGCTTCTTTATAACAAAAAAAAGAGGGGAAAATAAGTGAATTTGCTTACTAAGTCTCTAAGCTTTTTGCAGGGTTGAAGACATTTTCAGTTTACTCATAATTTCATCTTATTTGTATAAAAGGTAACAACAAAGTACTATGCTACTTCCTGAAATTATAGTTGACAGTATTCAAATATGCACTTTTCTGGACTCCAGATAAAAATACCAAATTTTTTTTTAATGGCCTGATGCTTTATTCAATAGTCATTAGCCTCACGCCACTGCAAGGGCCAGAAGTGGTGGTCATTTCATTATGGAAGCACCAAATAGATGCCCCCCATTGCCTCCTATAAAAGGACGGACAGTTACAACCATGCCTTTTCCGGAATTTGAACACAGAACCATTACGCTACAGCAGTCAGAGTTGCTAACCACTGTACTGGCTGGGTGGAATATTGCATTACAAAATGATTTTGCTTCTCTTGGTAATTCAGTTTCTAAATTTAAGAATATTTTACATTCAAAATATCATACAGGATTCTGCATAGCTCTTTAAAATAAATATTGTTATACTGAACAACAGACACAGTGTTTCCAGTATATATATCTATATCATGATAAGAGTATATAGATTCACTATTGTTTGTACTACCCTCTAGGAGGGGTAAATAAGGTGAATCAGGATCAAATGCTAATGCAGGATTGTAAACATAATCATAACAAGTTAAAAAGAAAGTTGTTGGAGGACTGGTAATCCATTCATGCAGGGAAACCTCATTTGACAACTGTCTGCACAAGTAGGATGGTGGAAAGGATGCTTTGATTTTACTATAGATTGTACAGGTATAATGACATCACATTAATTGTACAGCTCAGTCCCAGTTTTGATGATGAACATCCTGAAGAACAGATCCAATACAGGATAATAATATTGCAGAACAGAAATCATTATGAAAAACCACTAACATAAATATATTTTAGCATTTAAAGAATAATATAAGCAAAATATTAATATACATTAAAATAGA
The DNA here is from genome assembly GCF_044657685.1 of Stegodyphus dumicola. Classification (NCBI taxonomy): domain Eukaryota; kingdom Metazoa; phylum Arthropoda; class Arachnida; order Araneae; family Eresidae; genus Stegodyphus; species Stegodyphus dumicola. Next base: position 2,669,415 of record NC_140768.1, read on the forward strand.
TATCAATATGTTTGTGTCTGAAGGAATGGAACAAATAATAGTAAAAAATGGAATAGAATGTAGTACAAATGATATAATCATTGAGATTTATTCTTTAACAAAAAAGAGAACTGCTGAAAAAGAACTTTGATCAATGCATATCAAACCACACTGTCAACGAATACTGTAGACACAACAGGTGTTTATACTATTTTATAGTATTTGGAACAGAATTTTTAAGAACAGACCTGTAGATTTTGTTAGTAGGATATAAAACAGCACTCAAATATTTTCATGAAATACAAGCAGTTTTGGAATAAATTCCAAAGTCTTATTTTTTTTTGGTGGGGGGGCAGGGAATGGAAAAACCTAAGCTCTTACAATCACTCGATACAAAAGAAAAAGATTCCTCTGTAATGAAATAAAACCTTTTTAGTCATCAGTATAAGATTTAGTCATCAATATAAGATGAGAAACATTCGTTTTGAAATCACACCAAAACAACTAAGGGCCTTGACAAGAAGAAAAAAAAAAAAAAAAAATTCTTCGGTGAACTGAAAATTTATGATGCATGTTCATGATTCTAATCATGAATTAATAACTTAGAGAATTTAATTTTTTTGACATCAGATACAATATATGTATTCTATATTATAACAAGGTAGCAATTTAATTGTTACTAGTGAATAAAGACACCAAAGTTAAAATTCACTGAATTGTTATGTACATTTTTCTGTAGGCTGCTCATTTTAAATTAAATTTTAAAGTTAACTGTTATGCAATGTTAGTGTATGTGTATAGAAAGTCTTAAATAAGCACTTACAAATCAAAGATCTCAACTTGAATCTTAACTTTGAATTTCATACTTATAATTAAAGACTATGATTAAAACTGAATAACTATAAAATTATTTACCTCAACAGCTAAAGATTTTTTTATGTAGGTAGCCAAATCATACATTGCAAGAGCATTAGAACAAGCAGATGAAAAATGCATTTTTTCAGCTAAAAGTTCAGGTGGTAAAAAATTATACTCTGTCATACGTATAAACCTCTTGAATGCAAGATGATGTTCTTCTAGCCAATTCATCTGTTCTGTAGTTGAACGATGAAACAAAGGATCTGCTTCTAAAGTTTTCCAGATGTATAACTAAATAGATTAAAATATTTCATAAATATGTAGCATAAACAAATAAGATTAATATTCTAACCATCAGCATTCCAAGACTGCTGTTCTATCAGCTACTAGAACTTACGAATAATTTTATAATGCTAATTCTAAAGCAATTTATGAATGCTTTTAATTAGAGTTTTAATTGATTTTTTTCCCTTTTAAAATCATACAAATTAAATTACACATGAAACTTGACTTAAGAAAAAAGTGATACTATACTATAATACTTGAAAAATTTTGCAGTCCCTTTGCTTTGCAACACTAAATTTTTATATTGCATTTTTTTATGATCCTGTATTTTTTTAATATACTATTCATAATATAAATACGTATATGAAAATATTAGCATTATGAGGTTTAATTATATATTTATGAAAAACCATAAAAACTAATGCAAATAACAAACATATCAAAAACCAGTGATTATTTAAATTTTTCTGGAGTTCAAATTTAAACACAATATGCTTTGAAAGTTAGACTTGGCAACTAAATGCAGTTGGTATAAAGTTTTTTTTTTCATTCAACCACTGTACTAGTTGTTTGGTGGATTTACTCATTCATGTATTTATACTAATCATTATCACCCTCATCTACACTGGTGAAATAAATGAAGAGAATTTTCATATTTTATCGAATTGCATGAAAAGAATTGAACTAAAGGAAAAACCACTGCTTCTATACTGCAGGTTAACCTAATTTAAGAACACTGGATACACTAGAAAGCGTATGCATCCACCGTAGAATATAGTTCTACCATTTCAAGAAGTAATATTGCAAAACATACGCTGTGAAATATGAATACTATTGAACAAAGGGAACAGAAGGAAAATAATGTGTCAAATGATAGATTACGTTGCATCCAGCATTTTGTTTAAAAATTTGTTAAATCATGTTAATCATTCGATGGCCAGCAGGAAGACATAGCCTTTTTTGGCATTATTGGTGAAACAGCAAATTCCAGCAACCCCGACCTCACCCCACTCTTGACGAGAAAAGCAATTAAAGCATTCACTCACTGACTGGGAGGGGGGGATTGTAATGGTATCTGCTTCATCTTCAATGTATATGTATAATTTTCAACCTCATAAAGCTGGAAAACCAATGCACAATTCCGCTAAGATTATCTTAATGAATAGTTTTTGTCAAATTACAGGAGCATTTTCCTAATAAATCCGATAATGATATTGCTACTTGTTATCTTAGTGAGACTGAATACCTCAGTTAATAAAAAGGGTGTTTTAAGAGCCACAAATTAAAAATACTAAAGCCATTTTCAAGGCCAAATTTTTTTAAAAAAAGGTAAAACTTTAAACAGTTATAAATAGCATTATAAATACAAGCTATCAACCCTTAGAAAATATAATATGAAAGTGTCCCACGAGTAGAGTAGTTAAATCGCTGAATATTGGTAGTTTGAGATTATTTGAACCCAAGCGAATGGGCTGTATTCATGGCCGGTTTTGGTGGTTTTCCCATATGTAACGCGAATACGAGCTTGTTTTCCTTTAGAAAGTCCCCCCACAAATGCATCTCACTCCTTAGTCAGATAGTTCTTCTGTGCTTTGCTATATTCAAATCACCTAACCAAACCAATGAGGAAATACTGATTAATTAAGTTAACTATGGTAGAAGGAAAAAAAAGTTTCTGTCTGATGGAAGAGATGACTTTGTGTGGACTTTATAAGGGTAAAGGATTTCTTTTATATAATACAACTGAGGGACTCCCATGCAGTTCAGAGCTCACAGTCATTACAAATGAAATTGCTGCATACTACCAGCCTTTCACAATTTAAGCAACTCTATCATTAATATGATTTATTTGCAGATGATTCCATCTAAGGAAAGGAATAGCTAGAACTTTCCACAAGATATGCTTGTAATTTTTATACCTCGAACAAAGTATGATTCGCGTATTCTCAGAGAGATGAATCAGCCTGCTTTTTATAAATTCAGAGATGTAAAAGAAATATATTCCCCTGTTGCGACGCAAAAGGCTCACTTTTCATTCCCCGTCGTGCATAGACGTTTTATTCGTCAAAGCAAAAAAACTTTAATTTATCTTAATTACAAGTAAACAGACGTTAATTAATATGGTAATTGTCTTAAAAGCAATAAATGCACTTTTTAAAAATTTTATTTATTAAATACTTTTTTAGTTCTTATGAACATTTGCACTTTAATTAAAATAAGACATTTCTAATGTTATATTTTAATTGATTGGTATAAACTTGGTATAAGATCATTTATTTCTTAATTTTTATGTTTGTTTCACAATTTTAAAGTTTTAATATTTTTCTAATGCCTTGAAATTTTTAATGGTAAAATCTTTAATCGTTAAACTGGAATCTGAAGATCTCAGTTTCCAGTATTTTTATTTATTTTAAAGTGTAATCATAAAGATAGGATAAAACTTACTGTAGGAGGATGATTATCTGGGCCTGACTGGAAATACATGTATTTTAGGGGACAATTAATACAGGATATAACTTTTATAATGTATGCTATATAATAAAGCCAGAGTTTTTTAAACAATCGCGAAAATAAAATCAAATTACCATCTTTAAAAAATAAAAATCGAAAATGTTCCCCTCGTTCACTGTTTTGGAAGTAACAAGTTGCGTAAACTCTTAAAAATTAATAGAAAATAACTTAACTGAAAGATTTTCAAAATTTATATATTTTACTTTTAACTAAGCGAACAGTCTTTGTAAAATAATTTGACCCAAACTGCAAGGAATACAGTGTTAGCTCTTCCGTTTCAAGTTTTAAATGTCTTCAAATTCGTATAAGTCACATTTAGATAATAGTGAAAATTTTCATATAAATTAAGACAATGAATAACATGCCCTACATTTTACAGTATAATGAACTATCAATTTCAATTGCAGCTTTATTGCATAAAAAGATTGTTCTTAAGTACGCTGGATTTGGCAAAGATCTGAGAAAAGATCGTTCTAGCCTTGTATGTGTTCTCAGGTTAGCTTGTCATGAAGCATAGATAAAAATGGAAATCTTGTATGGCAAATACGCCAGCGTACACGTGTGTATAGGCGGAGCCAGCAGAAAAACAGGCTTTATAAGCGTGTGGAAGGTAAGATGAATTGGGTTTGCTAGCATACCTTGACGAATTTCTTGGTGTTATCTTGCAGTAATCGGTTAAATTCACATCGGAACTGTAAAAATGAGTAACCATCAACATTTAGATGATGGAATGAGGTGGCAAATTGTGGGGAGGCTAGAGGCAGGCCAATCACAAGACCAGATATGTAGAGAGTTTAATTTAATGCTCAGCGTCGTGTGTTACCTACGGAAACAGTTCCAGGATACCGGATTCATCGAGAGAAAGCCTGGGCAAGGTCGTCCAAGTGCCACGGCGGCCAGAGAAGATTGCTATTTGTCTATTTTAGACGAGGCGTAACAGATGGGCTACAGTTTCTCAGCTCTCTCAGGACCTGTATTCAGCCACAGGAACCCATGTAACAAGGGTGACTGTTTCCAAAAGAATGAATGAGAGAGGTTTGTTTGCCAGAAGACCAGCTGTTTGCATCCTGCTCACGTCTATGGACAGGAGAGAGTGATTGGAATGGTGCGGGCAGTATAATGATTGGACTACGGAGCAATGGGTGATCATTCTGTTCACCGACGAGTCCCATTTTAGCCTAAATACCGATTCTTGCCGTACTTTCATATAGAGAGAGCCAGGAACCCGTTACCTACCCTCCACTCTTCTCGAAATCAACAATTATGGCAGTGGCGGTGTAATGGTCTGGCCAGGCATCATGTTGGATGGCCCCACACCTTTCCACATCTTTGACAGAGGTTCTGTAACTGGTGTGAGGTATAGGAATGAGGTTTTGGAGCCCTATATTTGGCTTTTCTGGGGTGTAGTGGGCCCCGAGTTTACCTTATAGGATGATAATGCGAGGCCACATAGGTCGACTCTTCTGGGATTTCTTGAGAGTGAGGATATTTGCTGCATGGATTGGCCAGCCAGGTGTCCAGACCTCAACCCTATAGAGCATGTTTGGGATGTTCTCGGGAGGGCAACTGCAACTCACAACCCTCTCCGAGAACCATCCAGGAACTGAAAACAGCGTTGCTGAATGAGTGGGATCAATTGCCACAGACACTGTTAAACTGCCTTATTTCCAGTATGACATCACGCTGCCAGGCCTGTAGGGCTATAAGAGGGGACCATACCCCCTATTAACCCATTTCTTTTGTGGCTTCTGCAACCACTGTTTAAGACCTTCACACTCCCACGAGTGTTACATACGAACATGTGTGTCTATTATAACTGTTGAATGTTTATTTTGTTTGTATTATATCAACCTATGTTCACACCACAATTTTTTTTAAAAAATTTGTCCAGTAGTTCTGGAGATCATAGATCAAATATGCCAATTCTCTTAATTTATTTCACCAGTGTAGAAAAAAGATATTCTTTATTTTTAATTGTAATTCTATTGGGCCATCCAGAGAAATCTGCTGCAAATTGAAGTATCTTTTCGCGCAATTATATTGTTTCTGCTGATATGGAGTGGTCTTAATGAAAGCAGAAGCTTAAATATCATGTTTTCTGCTTAATTGCATAATTTTAGCATGCGTTGTAGCATACTTTATGTTTCAGTACAGTGCTAAGAATAAAGAACCCAAAAGTTTGTTCTCATCATAGTATGCTTTTATTTTAGAAAAGGAAAATATGCTAGTCAGACTGCTGATAAAATATGGACGAAGTGATGTTTCTGATGAGACAGCTAAAAGGTGATGTGAGAAGTTTAAGCTCAGAAATTTCAGTCTTGAAGACTATGTCCATTTTGGACAACTATCCTCTGTAAACAAAGTTGCTACCTTTGAAAATTCATGTTAGGAAGTTCAGCCCTCCTCTGTAATCCATGTTAGGAGCAACCATCCTCTGTAAATAAAGATGCTACCTTTGAAAATCCACATTCAGAAACTACCAGACAAACTAAATATTCCACAAAGTATTGCATATTATTTGAAGATTGAGTATGTAAGTGTTAGCATAAATTTAGGTATTTTTGCATAATGAAACTCAAAAGCATAAAAAACGAATGTGCATCAAGATATACATTGGCGAGAGAAAGCAAAGGTCGGGGCATTTGATTCTCATAGCTACTTGTACACTGCGAAAAAAAAAAAAAAAAAGAAAGAAAGGGGAGAGAGTTCTTATATCTTCCTTTCTACTGGGTCTATTGACGAAATTCAACTTGAGTTTCTCATGTCTTGAAAGCATGACTTAGGATACGTATTAGATTTATATATAGCATTGTTCTAATATAGGTATTTTGACACAAAATCGTACTTTTCTGAAATAACAAACAATTTTTTTTCCATATTTCGTTTCTATGATTCAGATTACGCCAAACTACCAAGTTTTGTAAAAATCGCACAAGTTTACAAGTTTTGTAAAAAAAAAATTTTTTTTTCAAAGTAGTTTTTTAAAAAATTAGCTCTCAAAATTTTAGCTCCTCAATGTTAATTGAGTTTGGTATATATTTATTAATCTCTCTTTTTTATTAAACTTATTTAATTCTTCTTTTCACATTTCGAAACTTAGGTTCATTCCAAATAAATTTCACCCATTTTTTATGATTTATTTTAAAAATAATTTTTACAAATCTTTCAATACAATTTTTGAATTATAATCTTTAAAATTTTTACCATCATCTTAAAGTAGACGTAATTCTACCTGCAAAAAATTACAGTTTTTTTTATTCAAAATTTCCAAAGATATACATTAATTTATATATTGGTGCATTTTGAAATTTGGCATGTTTGTTGAAAGCAATAAATACCGTTTCTGCAACGGTTCTTTATGATTTATTTTTAAAATAATTTTTATAAATCTTTCAATACAATTTTTGAATTATAATCTATAAAATTTTTACCATCATCTTAAAGTAGACGTAATTCTACCTGCAAAACATTACAGTTTTTTTAATTCAAAATTTCCAAAGATATACGTGAATTTATATATTGGTGCGTTTTGAAATTTGTTGAAAGCAATAAAACATCAAATGTGGTTTAGACTCTTTGCTAAAATTATTTGGAAGTAGAAATGCAGTGACTTTTTTTCCGTCATGCACAATGTAAAAAGGTAGGAATGAGATGCCTCTTCCGCTCCAGCACAATAGAAAAAAGAGGAAAATTGGTTGCTGCATATTAAGAAGTTCACCAAGTGAATTATTCTTGGAGCAAACTGAAAAAATTGTGCCAAGATAAATTTTAAATTTTCTTTGAAAAATTCGCACCAAATTTTACAAAATTTAATATCTGAGCATAATTTGAATCGTAGAATCAAAATATGGGAAAAATCAGTATGTTACTTCAGAAAAAATTATATTTTTTGTCAAAATACCTATGTTAGAACAATGCTATATATAAATCTAATACATATCCTAAGTCGCACTTTTGAGACATGAAAAACACAATTTGAATTTTATCAATCGGCCCAGTAAAACGGGAGATATAGAACTGTCCTTTTCTTTTTTTCGCAGTGTACCTGGTGTACCTGGGCCAAAGGTCTAGTTCAGTTAGTGCTTTCTCTTTCAAAGTATGTTCCTGTTTCTTTTTTTTATTGCCTAAATAGGTAAGTCTGATGATATTAGAACTGATGATGATTCTATGTAAGTTATTCTTTTCAATACTTTAATTTTTAATGTCTGTGAAGACTGTTACTTAAATTGGTGTTCTACTTAAGTTGAGCAGAATTCTCATACTTGTTAAATAAAGATTTCACAGTTATTTTAACTTATGATTCTTTGATTAAAACTGCACTAAATAGAGGAAATGCATTCAGTATGCCTTATGTACTAATGCACAATACAACAATAAGACTACTATGACAGATGGATACTTTATACTTTATAAAGTAGAATATGGTTCTCAACTTTCAGCATGTGACTCTTTGCTGAATGAAATAAAGAAGTTTCTTTTTTGAAATGACTCATTACTGATGATGAGATGCGGATGCTATGCAATAATGCTACATGAAACTATCATGTTTCATGTAACATTATTGCATGAAACATTACTATGTTACATGATTCTATCACGGCTCACTCCACATAGGCTTACCTCAGCCTACATACAGAACCTCCTTTAATAACACGAGAGGAATGTTCATCCCAAAAAGTGATACTTTGTGTAGATGTAAAGAAACAATATACTATGAGTTGTTGCCACCAAATCAGACAATAATGTTTTAAAAAAGTACTGTTCCCCAATGGCAATTTTAAAAGCAAAAATCGAAGCAAAGTATTCAGAATTTACCACTCATTAAGATGTTGTCTTCCATCAACACAATGCTCATATCCACATTTTTATGAACATTAGATAAAGACTTATGGAGTATGTATTACCTTATTCCCTTCCAAATTTTCATTTCTTCAGGTCACTCCAAAATTCTCTACACAGCCTGGAGTTCCATTTCTTTAAACACTGTCAAGCAGCACCTCGGTATTATCTTTAATGAACAAACTTATGACTTTTTATAAGAAGGAATTTTCTAGCTGCCAGAGAGCAAAATGCGATAAAAATTATATTTATGTTATGCAATCAAATTTTCTTATGTTTTTGTGCTGATTCATTCATATTTATCCCCCCTAAAAAAACCTGCAGAATTTTCTGGATGACCCAGTATTTTTTAGAGAAAAGAAGAGAATTTTCATTATTTTTTAGAGATAAAAAATTATTAACGAACTTGCTCATATTTTTATGGGTAATACTGCAATTAGCATGGTTGTGATTAAAACTGTAAAAGCAGCCAAAATGGAGATAGTGAAATTTTGATGTATAATGTTTATATCACTAAAGAAATATCAGTAAATATATATGTTGTCATTATAAAGCCAGTGAAATGCAAAATGCTGAATACAGCCTTATGTTGAGAATTTATAGACATAATACATATAATGAAATGCTCTGGAAATTTGATGGATGTAATATTAGCCCAAAATTTAAATATCACATGAAATGTTATTGCTATATTAAAAATAAAAAATAAAAATCTTAACTATTATAATTGTAACAATTGAAAATTTCAATATTTAGATTTAAATAAATGCTAATCTTAATAGATCTTACTAACAATTAGTACAATTTTAATAATTAAAAATCTCAGCCTTTTTTTAAAAAATTTTTTATATGGAATCATCAAAAAAGACAGATCTGATTTTAAAGTTTTTTTAAGAGAAACCGTATTTAAGACAATTAACAATAAAGTTAACCTTTTTTATTCATTTAATTAATAAGTTTCTGTATGAGCTTTTCAGTAGTTTCTCTGCAGCTATCAAAGCAATATTCTGTTTCAATGCTGGTGCAATTTCAGCAATGGTTGCGAAAAGCCTCTCTCAAAGGTAGTTAGGTCTTGAATTTTTCGAGAAAAAACACCCCTTTTTACATTATACTGTTTAAAATTCTGTAATTTTTTTTGCATACATAAAATGGAAAATTTTTTTATGTGATTGTATATGTGTTACATTTGTGACAATACAATCACATGTCCACCAGTATTAAAAGGACCCACAGGTAATTAAAGATCAGGACCTCCACTTATGTCATTATTATTCAGCATAATTTATCGGCATGTTAAGGTTACCTTGCCTGCAAGTAACATCAAAATTTGAATACTGTTCAAGAAGCTTGATTTACCCCAAAGCACAATACAGTGACTTAAAATTAGGTCCATCTTTTCCCATGATCTTGTATATCAGATAAATAAAAATTTAAACTACTACTCAGTGGCCCCACAGCCCTAGTGGACCAAAGCCTGCAGTGCCCCAAGATCTGCTTTCTTGACCATGGACCCTGGGGTGCATGAGCATATATACCCTGAAAAAGTGGTCAACTTGTCGCAGGCCCCCTAATGCTTAGTCCCCAAGAGAACTTGGTACTCATTTTTATAAACCCAAGGGATGGAAATCGACAGATGAAAGGCTGAGTTGACTTTGCGCATCCTGGGGATTGAACCCCCAGACCTGTAATGCTGCTGCTCGATGCACTAGCAACTGTGCCACCAGGCCTAAAATAAAGAAACTGATAGGAAAAATAAAAGTACTCTCAGTACTTTTCTCATTAACAACACCAGTTCAGACAGGCTGACTAAATATCATCAAATGCTGACTAAATTGAAAAATGCCATCAAATGCTGATGCCAATCAAAGTCACAAAATATCACTTTATTGATTTTCAGTGTTAAACAATGGCTACTAGACAAACTATCTGGTGCAGTATTTCAATACCTTTCTAAAGTAATGTTGCTAATAATAAAATTAACTGTAATGTCTTTTTCACAGATATTCACATTTTAATCATATCAAAAGCTTAAATTATAGTAAAAATCACTAATTAAATTACTGAATTTTTTTTTAATAAGTTACAAAGCTATTATAAATGCATTACCAGTAAGCATATGGGTAAAATACTTAGACATTGATTATATTTATTTTATTATCATGCATTATAGAGTAGGCATTATAGAATTCAATCATAAATGAATTATATAATGAATTATAGAATAGAATGCGCAATCTGTATTACTGTCTGAAGCAAACAATGTATTGATTTAATGTTGAATAATTTATATATGCTATCAAAATATGTATTACTGCCTGAAGCAAAAGTAATGTATTGATTTAATGTAGAATAATTTATATACGCTATGAAGATGTGAACAGCAGTGTGGTTTCATTTGAGAATGCAAAAGAAGGTTTAATTGTGAATCTTAATCAAAAGGCATTTCAAGGTAAAAAAAATATTAGACTTAGATTGTTACACAAGCTGCATAATAACATGCATTTTAAGTACCTAAATTTCTTGATAAGAAATAAAAGCCTGCCGTTTACAGTGAGACATATATTACATGAAAGCTGTTTGCCCTCAAAGAAATGTTAGAAGTATAAATTGGTGTTATATACTCCATTAACTGTTCTCAATGAAATTTAAATGAGTAATTGTTACAAAATATTTTTCGTTTAATAATAGAAAATAATGATGATATATCATTAACACATAATTATCAACATTCATATTTATTATATTTTAGGGCTTAATTATAAATAGCAAAAGACATATAAATACTTAACTTTTCAATGTATAAAATAAGAACTGCATCAAAACGGAACAGAAAATTTTTACTATTTTAAATTAAATCCTATTATTGATTAATTATTTAAAACAAAATATTGAAACACTGAGCAAAGCAATAATTAAGAATCTCAAAAAGGTACTTGATATTTGGCCACATCTTCTCCTTCCAATATAAATTTTAGTTCTTTCCAATTGAAACTGGCTTTCTTGCGATATGAATCCAGAGGTCCAGGAGGAAAATCTTCTAATGAAATTTTAGAGTAATCCATTGTGTCTGATCTGAAAGAATATAAAACAGATATAAATACGAGATAACTGAAAATTTAGCATTAAAAGGCTGCAAATATAAAACAACATTTCAATCAAACTAATATATTTTTACATACTTGATCAAATAAAAAAATTTTATTTTGTTCTTAATATCCTTCAGTAATAATTAATCCTAAAAAATGGTTATATGATATAAATATAAGATTGAAACATATTTCAGTACTGTTCTGTTGTCAGGGATTGGATTCAGAAATGTATGTATGTATGGATGGATGGATGGATACATTAGCTCATGTTTACATGTATATATGTAAGTATGAATGTATGTGTACATACACACACATGCATAAATTCACACATTTCTGAATCCAGTCTCCATAACAGAACAGTACTCATATTCCTTAAAGTTCAGCCAATGCTCCTGAATACAATTAAATACATATACTCGTTCAAATTTTCCTTTTCTGTTATACAACAAAGAATAATCAGAAAAAAATCCTTCTCAGTTGTTTCTTAAATTCCAAACTTACTTACTTTTTTTCAACATTGGTAAATTTCATTTTAAATGAGAAGAACTTTTATTCACTATTTAAAATATAATAAACCAAGATTTTCCTTAAAATATTTTATGCTTAAGATTTATGATTTACAATTATTGCATTTTAGAGACGTATAATTTTGAAGGAAAAAATATAATTTAAAATTCATTAACAAGCAGTATTACAGACATTTTAAACTTCAGAATGAGATATTGTTTTCAATATTACATAATGCATCAAAATATTAAAAAGTAAGATAACATATATAAATTAAAAATAATTCATACATTTAAAGTTATTCTAAGTTTTATTCGATAGATAGGTAAAGGAAAAAAAAACTCAAACACAAACCCTATTTTGCTATTTATAAATATTCACAGAGTTATAAAAATTGGCAAAAGGTAAATAAATTGTTAAAGGGACAAACTGTAATATAAATAAATAAACAAAAATCATAACACTGAAATGGTAAAATACTGGTTATAAAGGAATATTTAAAATTATAATTTAAAGATGCATAAAGAATAAATGTAAAACAAAATTTACTTATTACTACTTCTGAATGAAACGAGAGATATATCACGGCAGGAAGGAAGTTTTACAAGGAAATCTTAACCGTCGAAAACTTGACACCAATCAACAGTAATTTTTCCTAAAAGGAAAGTTACCTAATTCTTAACGTTGCTTCCTCGTTCTTCCTTAACGTTTGATCCTCCAAGTAGCAAAAAGAAAGTAAACTCAAGCAGTGAAAGTTGTGAAGTTCTTGTAAGGCTTAAATGCTAAAGTTACTTTAAATAAAATGCTAAAATTACTTTTTCTAACACATGATAAAAAAACGAATTTATTATTACAGATTCATAATTGATATGCTAATAAAAAATGATTTTATACAATACACCATTTCGAAATGCTGATTACATTCATCGATTAGCCTAGCTATCTTTCCAAAGTGCATTTTTCTCTGTCCCAAATCAATGACATAACATTGCAGCAAGCGACTATTAAAACGTAAACAAACTTCAAAACATGTGACTGCACAGAACTAAGATAAGGCAAGACAGGGATAAAGGGATAGATTTTTATCATTGGTTTTCAGGTTTTCCCTTTTTTTTCCCTCTTGCATCATTGATTAATTTTCCCTTTTTCTTCTGCTTGTGAATTTATTCTCGAAACTTAGCATTTTAAAATTTCTTGTCCCTCACTTTTTTCTTCGTTACAGCTTTCATGTTGTAACTTAAGTTTCCTGCATTCGCGACTGCAGCGAAATGTGGCCCTCTAATAGCTAAAAGTGACTAAAATAAAAATACCGTAGAAATGAGCTAGATAGAACAGATGGAATAAATAAAATTCTGCCCCTTAAATGCCCTCAAAGGATGCCTGTACTGAAACTGAGAAAGCAGAACTTTTAGTTCAGGATGTGGAATCTCAGTTTTGCAACAACATGACCAACAACTGATACATGATACAACAATTGAACACTTAGTTTCTGTTTTTAATTTCAATTACACAAAAAATCGACACACAAACAACATAATTTCAGCAGAAATTCTGGATTACATTCAAAAGTTTAAGGTGAAGAAGATTCCTGGAACAGATCATATCTCGAACAAAATGATCAAGCTCTTCCCCATCGTGATGATTTTTAAACTTACAAACATCTTCAACCTGATCCTTCGATGACTGCATTTCCATGATGAATAGCTATCATAATACCAATTCTCAAACCTAACATGCCAGCATCTACCTCGGAATTGTACAAACCCATTAACTTGCTACCTTACATTAGCAAAGAATTCACAAGCAACTTGATGCCAACAACATCATCATTCCATATAAGTTTGAATGATCGCACACAATTATCAAAGTCAAACTAGTTAAATAGAGATTGATTTTTGAAGGCCTTCAAAGTTAATAAGTCACAGGTGTTATTTTCCTTGATGTGTAGTTTGGAGTATTTAATTATGGCAAAGCACTCGAGGGCTATCTGCCTAAAGAGATGCTTTTGTGGAGGTTTTTCTAAGGGAAGTGGCTCGTATTCACATTACACATGGGAAAAATTAAGAAAACGCCCATGCAGACAGCCCGTTCGCAGGATCGAACTACTAGTATTCAGCAACTTTACCACTCGGGCTCTGGTAAACACCTTTTCCTCGATGTAGCCAAGAGTTTTGATCGCGCTTGGTTGGACGCACTCATATACAAAATGCACAGCCTGGGCGTCTCAGGTTACATCGCAACCATAATTAAATCCTCAGGTAGACAAATTGTAGTTCCCATTTCTGACACATATTCAACCTGCTGAGCTATATCAGCCGGTATACCCCAAGGTTCTCTATTGGAGGCACGTGTTTTAACATTTATGGGAATGACATTCCATGCACATAAATCCATTCTGCATCCTATGCTTGTCCAGTCTAGGTTTCTTCCTGTAAAACAAATCGTAAGCAGCTTCAAATTGTCCAGAACTGTGTTCTTTGGCAAATTACAGACTTTCCCTGGCATATTCGCAACAACAGAATACTAGCAGCAGAGCTGAATATCATCATCATGGCGCAAAAGGTTTTCATAAACACCAGAGAGAGATTAATAGTCCTGCAATTAGAATCTGCAACTACAACTTCAACAACCCAGATAATATCAAAAGTTCTGTTGCCATATAAAATAACCAGTTACTTGCATAAAATGCATGTTCTTTCTTTTGTAAATCTTGTTCCTGATTTTTCAAAGGTGTTATATAGGTTTATAAAAATTGTGGAACTTATTTATAGTGTAATTTATTTTCCTGCTTTTTTTATGTGAACAAACTGCTCTGGATGAGCCACATATTTCTTGGTTTGGAGTCTTCTTTCCATGTAGAAGTAATGATTGACAATTTTTATCTTTCTGATCAAGGATGTTCCTTATTTTACACATAAAATTTTTTTAATACCGTGCATTTCACACGTTTTTGAAATATGGAATAGAATACTTCTCTTCGGAAAGCACAAAATTATATTCTTCATTCCACAGCTTGTTTACTTGCGATATTTTGAAAGAAAAATAACTTTAAAAGTAGCAGACGATATTTCTCATTTCAAATAACAAGCTGTTGCCAGAAATTTCTATTGCAAAACATTCGCTTTTTTTTTTTTTTTTTTCATTCTTTATCGAAAATTTCTAAAAATGCATAAATATCCTCTGTTTTAAATCATTAAGTAACTAGCAAAATTTATTTGTTGCGTTATGTTTTAATAAGTTTTGTCTCACTGTCATTTACGAGTTTTAGATTTAGATTAATTAGGGTATAATTACAGTTTTGCCTGGAGGCTGTAGAGACAGACGAGAAAGCGACACCTACTGCAAGATAAGTGTTTCTAGAAGGGAACAAAACCCACAGGTGAGGAAACGTTCCATATGTGCAACCGATGGGTTCTTCGGAGCTTTCTATTGAGATAATTAATAGCTTATTTTATTGCAAGATTTGTCGTCATGTTTAAATCGCCTGTGTTAGATTTAGAGTCTTGAATAAATTCGGTTGTGATTCTCAGTGCACTCTGTTTTCTTTTATGTTATTTCAAATCACAGAAAAGTTGTAATAAAAAAGGAGAATAAATTAAGTAGAAGATTTTTTACCATGAAAGAAGAACTAGAAGTTCAAGTTATTGGAATTGAAGATATCTAAAGACCGGATACAAAAGATCAGAGGCCAAAACTGATCTCCTTATTCAGGTAGATATTTTTATTTAAAGAAAAATTTAAGTTGTTGATGAGTTAAGGAAATTTCATTTCGGAATTCATGTTATGTTTCAAGTATCTTACCCGTAATTTTAAATAGCTATATAAATTCAAATACTTTTGCTATTGAAAATGTATATTATACGTTTAGTTATTTAATTAGCAATATTCATCAGCTATATAAGCAAGTACTTGCAAATTTTAGTCATAATCGAGCTTCTCAAATCAAATATAATATATTAATCTATAATTTCTTCAATTATAGCATTTTTATATCGGTATAAGATTCATGTAAGAATTAAAATAAATTTTCTACAAATGGTTTTATTCAAAATTTTATATAGAAGATTTTTAACTGTTGCAAGAATGGTTTTCTATGCTGCACTTTCAGTAGTTTTGATTTAACTTCCATGTTTTGAAACCAAATACTTGAAAAATTGGCCCATTCTTTGCAAGATATTCTAAGGACTAATTTAAACTTTATACGTATTTGGTAAAGTTTTTAAAATATTTTCCTTATAAGAAAGAAAATTTCTCAATAACTAAACAAGTTAGAGTTGAGGTGTATTTAGTTAATGCAAAGCACATGAGGGCTATCTGCCTAGGGTAAGTTAAGCCTTCGTGGAGGACTTTCTAAGGGAAACTAACTCGTATAAACGTTGCACATGGAGAAAACTACGAAAACGCCCATACAGTCAGTCCGTTGGCCGGAATTCGAGTCCCGGATCTACAATTAGAAGTGTAATATTCTGATATTATGATTGAATGCGGAAATTTTCTTTTTAGCCTAAAGGGACATTTTGCCCAGAAGGGCTATTACTTTCGTTTCGGCATTTTGCGTTGATTCACTATAAACGGCACAACATTTTTTGAAGTATTGCCACCAAATATTAGTGTCCTGTATTATATTTAAAGAAATTAAACAATGAAGAATCTGCATAAATGCATGTTTCTCGCACTGTTATAAAACAACGGTACCTAGAGTGATCCAGTTTTGAATAACGTACGTCTCCACCCAAATATGGGTATCTGGAAGGCCAGATTTTGGATTTGTTTTATTATGTATTCTATATTTTGTAAAGCATTTATGAGCTTTTGATTTAGAAACTTAACTACTTCAAAGCGAGTAATGGCAACATTATGCGAAAAAAAAAAAAAAAAAAAAAAAAAAAAAAAAAAAAAGCATTTTTATCTAGCGCACGATGCTGTGTATCGAAAATTCTTAAGACATGTTCATTTAAATATTTTGTCGTATTGCAACCCTCTTTTTCATTTGTGGATTCAAATAAATCCACAAATGCGCAAGCGACATAAAGTTAACTTTACAAAGCGCAAATAATTTATTATTTTTTAATTAGGTGGCTCTCGCGTATTCTGATACAAAGAGATTTTAATTATAAATATATAATGTCACATATATTAAGAGTAATTAATGTTTTTTGCTGCCTGAATGAACATAATTAATAAATAACATAATGAATGTTTCTTGCTGTCTGAATATCACTATATACATTAAGATCCTTTAGTCTGGTAAAGTGGCCATATTGTTTGAAATTTCCTTGAATATTATCTTGCAAAATGCAATTTAAAGCTGGTTTCAAGTGACAAAGTATCCCATAGAAGCATTATGAAATGTTCGCAAATCACTTCACTTAACAGCCCAACAGCGACCGAGCGGTAAAAGTCGCTGAACACTGGTAGTTCGGTTAGAGGTTCGAATCCCGCGAACGGACTGGATGCATGGGTGTTTTCGTGGTTTGCCCCATGTGTAACGTGTATACGAGCCAGTTTCCCTTAGAAAGTCCTTCACGAAGGCCTCCCTCCCCTTAGGCAGATAGCCCTAGTGTGCTTTGCCATAATTAAATAAACCACACCACCACTTCACTTAATATAAAAGAGCTGGCAAAATGTTCAAAACATTTTTAATATTTGCCATAAAAATCATGGATTTGATGATAGTTACGGCTTCATAAGATTTGTGTCTTCACAGTACTGAATGTATTTATTATTTACGTGTTCCGTCCTAAGGCAATACACGGAAGGGAGGGATGTATTCGTAGAGGACTTTCTAAAGTAAACTTGCTCGTATTAACACGCTACACATGTGGAAAAACACGAAAACTGCCCATGCAGCCAGCCCGTCCGCTGGATTCAAATCTTGGACCGAACTACCAGTGTTCAGGGACTTTACCGCTCCGTGGGCAATGAAAATATTTGACAGTCACCTTTTTCCCCCAAAGAAAAATGGGCTAATTTTAAATTGTTTCCACCGTATAACATAAAAGAATTATCTCTTGTCTCTTTATAGCCCCTGATATTGCGGATT
Source organism: Stegodyphus dumicola (assembly GCF_044657685.1). Lineage (NCBI taxonomy): Eukaryota > Metazoa > Arthropoda > Arachnida > Araneae > Eresidae > Stegodyphus > Stegodyphus dumicola. The sequence continues at coordinate 2,687,529 of NC_140768.1, forward strand.
CTAGGCGCGAAGCCTAATACACCAAGATTGAATCAAAAACGGGCGTTATAAGAGAATTTGTCTTTCACGAGATTTCACACTAGGCAACAATAAATTTCTATAAGAAGCTGTGCGTTGGAAATCGCCCTGATCCACACATACGTTGGCCCACCAGCGCCGAGCGGTAAAGTTGCTAAACACTGGTAGTTCCAACTTTGATTCCAGGCTGGCGTTTTCGCGGTTTTCCCTATGTGTAACGTGTCTACGAGCCAGTTTCCCTTAGAAAGTCCTTCACAAAGACATTCCCCCCCCCTAAACAGATAGTCCGCGTGCTTTGTCATAGTTAAATAAAACCCAAACCACACACGTTCGACAGATTTCAATAATATATATTTCTCATTCGACAAGACAGAATTCCATTATTTTAATTTCTACTTGCGACATACTCTACACAGCTTTTGTTGCAAATGATTGAATTGTCTTTGGTTCTATTTCCGTTTGTTGTGTTGTTGTAGTACAGTGTTTTAGTTAAATTAGTGAGTTGTGTATTTGTTGATTTTAGGATAATAATTTTAGGGTTTATTTTGCGCTTAGTTAATTTGTGGCCACATTCTTTGTATTTAAGAATTCGTTTGACATACAGAATCGTAGATCTTGCAATCCTCAGCAAACTAGAGTCTGAATTATAAAAACACTTCAGTAGAACGCAAGATATGAGCAAATTCTTTCCTAAGGGCCCACGAGCGCCCGAGTAGTAAAGTTCGGTTCTGGTTTCGAATCCCGGCGAACGTTCTGGTTGCATGGGCGTTTTCGTGGTTTTCTTCATGTGTAACGTGTAAACGAGCCAATTTCCATTAGAAAGTCCTCCACGAAGGCATCATTCTCCTTAGCCAGATAGCCCTCGAGGCTTTGCCGTAATCACGTAAACCAAAGCAACATTTACAAAATAATACTTCAGGTTCTTTGTTTCAAATTATGAGAAGCGTTTTGGACATTTCTGTGCAGTGAATCGATTTTTTTGCAAGAATCCGCACCATTTTATGTAAGAATAGAATAGCTTAAAAAAATTCCTATTAGTTAATAATACTTTAAGAATATCAGTTGAAGATACCTGATTCATATAATATGGAGTTATTACTGCAACAATTAAAAATAATAAATGAGAAAAATCCTTAAAAAATATTTTAAAATATCAACAAAAAACTGAAAGGTTTCAGATTTTAAATTACGTCCAAAGGGGCGTTTTTTTTAACGTTTTGTTTTTAACGTTTTGTGTAAGGGGCGTTTATTTATTAAATATAATCTTCTTTGCACTTAAACCATAAAAATCAGTTCAATAGCAATGTCGCAAAATAATTTTAAAATGAGCTTATCTTTAGAATTTCCGATACACAGTCTCGCGCGCTGGAGATACAAATGTTTTTTTCTCTACAACGTTGCATGGCTCGCTTTGAAATCCTCGAGTGTGTTAATCAAAAACTCGTTAAAGTTTTACAAAATATGAAATCGATAGTAAAACAAATTCCAAATTTCATATTTGGGCTTCCAGATATCCATATTCGCAGCAGGATTACGTCATTGAAAATTTGATGGCTCTAGATACCGTTGTTTCATTACAATGCGAGAAACATACATACATTTATCCAGATTCTTCCTTATTTAATTTCTTCAAATACAATACAGGGTGATACTATTTGGTGGCAACAGTTTGACAAGTGACACAACCCTTATCGTGAATCGACGCAAAATGCCAAAACGAAAACAATAATCCCTCAATACTTTTGAACCCCTTCGGACTAAAAAAAAAATCACGGTTCTAGAATTTTCCACAAAAATACTTGTACAGCAGCTGTCCAGAGTATCACAGAATACAATCGGTAATTACACTTCAGACTACTAAGAACGTCAAACAACGCAGTTCAAGGTGCATCTAAAAAAAAAAAAAAAAAAAATCTGATGTGTATACCACATGACTTCCTTGTACGGAATATTAAATTATACGCATTTCTTCTTGCATTTTATTTAAACTTATTAGATTGAATTAAACCTACTTCGCCGAAAGCGCATAAACCACAATAGAATAAATGCATTCATTAAAATTCACTTCGTTTACCATAGCGACACTCTGGCGCTAGGTTTACTTAACAGTATTATATTTCGTTCATATTATAACTCAGAATGCACAAAATGTATATCATTTAAAGAATTATGTAATCGTTGCCATATGTTCTATTCAAAAACTATAATAAAGCTAGAACTATGTATAAAAGAAATTAAGCGAACAAAACACAACAGAAACAGTTTTTCACAGACGATTGAGTATTTCTCATTTAATTAATTCAGTTCTCACTTCGCGAGAAGGCAAAAATACATAAAAACTAAAAATATCTATATTAAAAATTACGAAGTAAATTTCAAACGCTTATTTCCTCGAAAAAATTCCAGAAAGAATTAAGCATGATTTAATCGGCAATAATAAATGAATGCGTTATCTTTGTTGTTACGAAGCTAAGTTTCTCTAGATTGGCAACAAATCTACTAGTCTCCTGTTTCAAATGTAAACATCAATGGCCGCCATTAAAAACAGGCTTAGCTGCAATTAAACGACTTTAAAATTGCTGATAATTCTAAAAATATTGCACACAGATTTACTAAAGGCATAAGATCCTTAACCAGAAGATAAAAACAACATAATTCAATTATTTTTTTAAAGCAAAAAATGTACAATTTACAAACATATAAGAGTAAAGAAACTGAGATCACTGAGCCGGGTAACAGAGTGGATATATATATAAATATATTTATATACGTTTGGTGCTGCCGATTGCAACCAAAATACGAGGTGCACATCTACATGTTATAGCAGTCCTATATGCAAAATTTCAACGTTCTGACGCTATTCGTTTTTGAGTTTTGCGAGATACGTACGTACATACGTTCGTACAGACGCCACAAAAAATTCTCTTCAGAATTAATTTTAAAGCAGTTTTATAATTTTTTTGAAGGAAAAGAGTATTTTATTCTGTCCTTACGTACAGATATGACGCAAGAACATCGTTAAATTGCATTCGATAGCGGTCAAAATGGATATTTTCGTTGAAATATGCTGCCTGAAACTTTTCGCGATTACAATACTTCCTTTTTACTTCTTACAAGGAAGTAAAAATGAGCGAAGCTGACACGGAGATATCTCAGTATTCCAAGTTAAAGCTGAACAATGAAAACTGAGGAACTAATGTTCTTCCCGGTGTTATATAGTTATTCTATGTCACTACTATTTTGTTAATTCTTTTCCCTTTAGAAGGCGTTAGGTGTCTCTCTGATTCACTTATAGGGATTTTGTTTAATAAATGACCAGCGTTTTTATTTCCAGCCATTCATTGTAACGACATCTTATTAGCCCAAAGGGGGTTGCCCAGAAGGGCTATTATTAATCTTGTTTTCGCCTTTTGTGGTGTTTCACTATAAACGGCGTTTCATTTTTCAAATTGTTGCCACCCAATATTATCGCCCTCTATTATATTTAAAAAAATTAAATAATGAAGAATCTGCGTAAACGTATGTACGGTACTTAGAGGCATCCAAATTTGAATAACGTAGTCCTCCACCAAATATGGGCATCTGGAAGCCCTAGTTTGGAATTTGAAATTCGTTTCATATCGATTTCACATTTTGTAAAACTTTAACGAATTTTGGATTACTAAACTCAACGGTTTTAAAGCGAGCCATGGCAACACTGTACGGGGAAAAAAAAAAAAAAAAGTTTTTATCTCCAGCGCGCAAGACTACATATCGGAAATTTTAAAGATATAATATTCTAAAGATTATTTATAAATTATTTTGTGATATTGCTGTTGAATTGAACTTTATGGTTTAAGTGGGAAGAACACGACATTTAATAAATAAAGGTAACTCACAAAACGTTAAAAAAAAAAAAAAAAAAAAAAAAGCCCCCTTTGGGCGTAATATAAAATTGGAAAGCTTTCAGATTTTCTTTTCATTTGTTATAATTTTGTTTTTTTGTGTGTTTTTAGAAAGATTTCGTCTTCAAAGCTTTTAGATTCAATGACGAATTTTGAAAGAACATGCAAAATAGTTCTGCGCTTTTTTAAGACTACAATGCAGATATTTCTAGTGACAGTAAATAGAACCAAATAGATAGAGATACTGCAGAGATATTACCCACTGTAAAATCTGCTATAAAACGTAATTAATGAAAGTCAGGCTTTCGTTGTTATTCAAGTCTTCTGTTACTTTTATCAAAGTCACAAACATGTATAAATATAGAAAAATTTCGCATAATTTAAGACGATAAGTAAATTATCACTCATTTACATTTTGATTTAAAAACATATTTTGAAGAAACATAATAAGCACATACTTTGAATTTATTTGAGGAAAAATCAGCTGAAACTGATTAAGATCAGTCTGCACAAAAAAGAAATATTACTGGAGGGAGAAGGGGATACAGAACAAAAGAAAATAATTATTCTCTTAATATCTCCTTATTTTCTGGTTCTTGAAAATCAACTGTAATTTCTAGTCTGCTAAGGATGTCTAAAAAATAAATAAGAAAAAAAGTACGTTCTATTCAGTCATATATCTTCAGTTATGCTAGGGTAAAGTAAAGTCTACACTTTTAAACGCCTGTGGTATAACATTTGAAATATTACATTATTTGCACTGGAGGATCATTGGGGTTTATTTTTTAAGCAGGAGAGGTGAAAAATACGCAGTGCTCTAGCCGGGACTCGAATCCTGCATCTCTCGAAAACGCGTCGAGTATGCTTCCAAATACAACACGAAGGCATGTAAAAAAGAGGAGAGAGAGAAAAAGAGGGAGAAGTAGGTAAGTTATTACTTACCTACGCCCCCCTTTTTTTAAAGGGCTATTGGAGATTAGGGAACTCAGTCGCCAGATCCTAGTGGTGATGAATTATCGTCGACCACTTTTTAGTTCAGTGCCACTTGCACAGTGATTAGGTTTCTTTTAGATCAGAAGGGCTATTAATGTCAAAACGGCATTTTGCCGATTCACTTTTCAAACTGTTGCCACCAAATATTTTCGCCATGTATTACATTTAACCCTTTCCGGCATGCTACCTTTTAAAGTCGGAGTTTTGATTTAAAAAAAAGAAAAGAAAAGAAAAAAGGTAGGCAGTCTAATTAGGCCTATCGGAGTACATAAGTAAAATTTTGTGAAGATAGCGCTTATCGTTTTAATTCTGTGGGTGTGCCCAAAGTGGCACACTGATTGAATAGAGCTTCGAAAAGAGTGCTGAAACGACCATTGTTGTCAATGAACTGAAAGATGAGATACGGAGAAACAAAGAATACAGACTCTCAGTTGTCCCAGATTATCGGTGAGCCCTCTCTGGGCACACCTAAGGTTCGCCGTTTGATTTTAGGCAAGATTTCGAGCTAAAATTTAAAACTAATGTAGAATAAGGAGATTAGCATACAGCCAAAAAATAACATAGAAATTTCTTTTCAAACAATTCCTTTCATACCCTAAAAAATATCTGGAAGATTTCTTTGAAAAATGAGGGTCTTAAAAAAACTAAACATGGCTAAAATATATGGACTGGTTTGTGTTGAGCTGCCATCTACTATAAATAAAGAAGGTTCAGAGTAACATATAGTAACTTATACATCCTTTTTCATTCAATTTTTCTGTACGTACAGAAGGAAATTTTTAGGTGTGTCTACACCGGACACACTGTGCCGCAATGGAAGTAAATAATGAAGAATTTGCATGAATGTTTCTTGCATTGTGAAGGAAGATCGGAGCTTAGAGCCATTGAATTTTGAATAACGCAGTCCTCCAACCGAACAGGAGCACTTGCAAGCTCAAATTTTGAATTTCGAATTTGTTTTATTATTTATTTAAAATTTTGTAAAACTTTAAAGAATTTCTGATTAATAAACTCAAAATTTATTTCAAAGCGAGCCATGGCAATACTGTACGAAAAAAAAAATATCTCCAGGGCGCGAGACTGTGTATCAGAAATTCTAAAGATATGCAGTTTTTAAATGTTTTGTGATATTGCTGTTAAATTGAATTTGATGGGTTTTAAGTGCGAAGAACATGATACTTAATAAATAAAAGTAACGCACAAAACGTTAAAAAACGCCCTTTTGGACGCAATAAAAAAATCTGAAAGCTTTCAGTTTTTTTTTTTTTTTTTTTTTTTTTTTTAAAGCAGGAGAAGTGAGAAATATGCAGTCCTCTCGCTGGTAATCGAACCCTGGACCTCTAGCTAATACGCCTCGAGTATTCTTCCAGTTACACTACGGAGACAATGCAGAAATAAAGCAGAAAATACCTTATAGCAGAGTATCTTAAACTGTGGGTCGTTAGCCCAATTGGGGTCGCGGGATCTGTAGTAGTGGGTCGCCAAAAATTTTAGCAATTTTGATATTTCTTTAAATTATTTTAATAATTTTTTACATAATGTATCTGAAAATAGATAAAAATAAGACAATAGAGTCAAAGAAAAAACGAAAATGTTTCGACGCAATTTTTTTTTTTTTTTTTTTTTTTTTTTTTTTGCAACAGAAACGTTCATTTTACATTAAAAATTTAAGTTAATGACCTAAAACTGCAAAATATGTTACAGCACAACCGAAGAAGCTGATAGTTTCACTCAAGCGTGTTTCGGATTTGCGCAATGCTTATGGGGTCCCACAAAATTTTCGTAAATATTAGGGGGTCCCCACACCAAAAAGTTTAAGAAATCTTATAGCATAGTAAAAAGCAATACAATTAACAGTTAAATAATTTATTTCATCATAAGCAAGGCGGATTCAAATACAACAATAGGCTGGTAAAAATTATTTTGAAGACAAGTTAGTAGAAATTCGCATACATTTATTTAATCCATATGTGCTGTTATATGCTAGATAGCATCAAAGTTTGAATAATTCGTCATTTTTTATCGATTATAGATTTAGGCTTTTTAAGAGATAAGCAGGTGGATTTGCGTCCTGTTGATATGAACATTTGTTTGGATTACAAATTGATAACAAACAGTGAAAAATATTCAGCGTGTTGAGATTAAAATATCTGATATGTTCACCACATGACTTCCTTGTACGGAATACTAAATTATACGCATTTTTTTGCTGCATTTCATTTAAATTTATTTCCTGGAATTTCAGTAAGAGAGATTTTTCATTCAATTAATTGAGTTCTCACTTCGCGGCAGGGCAAAAAATACATAAAAACTCAAAATGGTTCCATTAAAAATTGGAAGATATCGAAAATCATAAAACACCAAATACAGTTAAAGCAATTAAAAAACAATTTTTACAATTAAAATTATAATTTCTGGGCGAAAACAAGCAATACGGCCAGCGGGCAAGAAGGCGGATTTTTCGATGCACAAAACTAAAAGATTCCTTTTGGTCCCTCTCGGCAAAAAGACACTGAAGGTGCAGAAAGACTTAATTCACTATTCTGGTAAGTTTCAAATGTAAACAAATTTGGCTGCTATGGTTAAAAAAATTAAACTTAGCCGTGCTTAAATAACTTTTAAATTGTTAATAATTCTACAACTATTGCATGCAGAGAAACTGAAGGCGTGAAGATAAGAACAACAGAATTCAGTCATTTTGAAAGCAAAAAATGCACAATTTACCAACATATAAGAACAAAAAACACAGAGCTCACTAAGCCGAGTAACATAGTGGGTATATATATAGATATTTATAATTACCAAAATAATTTTCATAATTACCAAAATTGACAAAGCCAATAATAACTTTAGCATAATATGAAAATTTTTTTATGTCTCATTAATTAATACTGAACTCGATAATGCCATTACTTACAAACTCACCAATCTACAAGAAAATGTTATTGAAAAAAGCTAAAAGCATTTCATAAGAAACTGCAAATTTTACAACCATCTAACTACAATAGATTAGCAAATCTATATGCTCTCCCAAAATTTCATAAATCACCACTCAAATTTAGATTTATTGCTAAAGGTACAAATAATTATAAAAAGAATATAGATTACATATTTGCAGTTATACTTAAAAAAATCTGTAATTTAATCCAACATCTCGTTAACAAACAACACAACTATAGTTGGATTATTTATAATAATGCTCCAGTTCTCAGCAGTTTTAAAAGTTTAACAATCAAGAACATTAACTGCTATGAGTTTGAAAACCTTTATACTTCTCTACCATTAGAAGAAACTTTTACTAGTTTAATGCAACTCCCACAACTTTTTCCTGACATACTTGACATCCTTTGTATTGAAAGATGGAATACTTATCTGAATTGTGGATTATTTAATAACTACATTAAATACAATAATAAGATCTTTCAGCAAGTTAGAGGAATTCCTATGGGAGCAAACAGTTCTACACAAAATTGTAACCTATTTCTTTTTACATTTGAATATAAATTCCAACTCAGTTTAAATAAAAATGAATTAAAGCTATTTGCTCATACTTTTAGATACATAGATGATATTATAACTTTCAATAATAATTCTACTTTTGAGAAATTCAAAATTTACCCAAATAGTTTAACACTCAATAAAACGAATACGAATCAAGATACTATTGAATTCCTAGACCTGCAAATTATTAAACACAACAAAATTGAATTATTTGATAAAACAAGGAATTTCCTTTTTCCTACTATTAAACTAATTAATTGATTGGAACACTAGTATCTCTAGAAAAGTAATAGAAAACACGTTTCATAGCCAAATTATCGGAATAAAAAATATATGTTTTTTTTTTTTTTTTTTTTTTAATATTCTCTCTCTCTTTTTTTTTTTTTTTTAGAATTTTAAATTTGCTTTTCTACTTTTTTACTTTTATACGTATTTGTTTAGAATTTAAATTTGCTTAAATATATAGATATTTATATACTTTTGTTGCGGCCGATTGCAACCAATATGGGAGGTGCATAACTACATGATATAGCAGTCCTATGTACAAAATTTCAACATTTTGAGGCCACTCGTTTTTGAGTAATGACGATTTAAAGGAAGAAATCATAAAACTAATTAATGTACAAGTTGATAACCAAGTACCACCAAAATTTATTAATTTATATATTAAAAAGGCAGGCCTTGACTTTACTTTATAATTTTTTTGGCTCTTTTGCATATGATAACATTACCTTAAACCTTAACTGGACGGTAATGAAGGATATAAAAGAGTAGAGAAATTATTGTAAATTTTTATTGTAAATATTTTGTAAATATGTATATTTAATCAATACTAGATTCTTTCCTTTTACTAATAAAGGGCCAACTCTTTTCAAAAGTCTCAATTGAGTGAAGATTTTAATCTTCTTCTTCTAATTTTCCATACTTTAGCCAGTATTTAGTTAAGTTTTGATATATCAATTAAATCAAGTTCATTAAACTTTTAATATTGTTGCGTGCGTACGGGTTCGTTATGAAATGAATGCACAAGTCCGATGAAAAATGAACAAAAATTTATTATTATCACAACAAAAATGCTTAAATTTTCTCAAATTATCATGCAGTATTACAATATCTCACAGTAGTTTTCTTTTAACTACTCAAATGTCAATAGAACGTAATTCAAAACAGCTAAAGAACGCTAATCCGCGAATTCGCTACAATCAACAACAGTAGTTTTCTAAACAACAACAAACTAAGCAACTACTACAAACTGAGATGTTTTCCTCCTTTTATAAGATTTTAAAATCACGCGCTAGAATTTTCCAGTACTTTCTCGAAATCAAAAAGAGATATTTATTTATTTAATGCACGCGCTCTTGTATTTTCAATTTTCCGGCTTAGCTTTCTTTTAATATTCGTCACGCGCTGCACTGCGCGAGAAATAAAACCATTTAATTTCTAATTGAACTAACATTAGCTTTTTAAATACCAAATTCGTAACACTGCCCCCTTCCCAAGGACTGCACGTCCCGGGCAGTACAATCCCTGGACAGGAAGCAAAACTTACAACTGTGGCATAAATGCATTAATAAGCATTACATTACAATAATAAACAACATGAACAATAAATGCAATACATAAAACAAATCAAATGCTATCAAATACAAATCAAATACACATTTAAAAACAAAAATGGACCATGGTCTTATACTATTTACAATTATTTACATTATGTACTATGGCCATAGTAATGAGCTAACCTGTCGTAATGAACGACTTTAGGTTTAGAGTTCGAAGACTTACGAATCCGAACCACGACGTCATTCAGCCTGTTTAGGACTGTGTACGGCCCACCCCAAGGTGACTGTAATTTCGGACAAAGTCCTTTCCGTCGAGTCGGATTCCACAACCACACCTTGTCTCCTTCGTGGAATTGATGTTCAGTAGCTCTTGTGTCGTATCGGGTCTTCATCTTCTCCGTCGCCAAGTTGACTCGCTCTCGTGCAAAATTGTGCATCACTTCAAACCGGGCCTAGAGATCTTGAATATATTCTTCAGACGATGAAGGAGCATCCGGAGGGCGGCCAAACAATAGATCACAAGGCAGACGAAGGTCAAGACCGAAGAGCATCTGTGATGGAGAATAGCCGGTAGTCTCGTGGACAGCACTGCGGTAAGCCAGTAAAAAGAGTGGTAATTTCTTGTCCCAGTCCTGTTGGTTTCTGGAAACCACTAATGAGAGGTTATTAAGGATGGTTCGATTGAACCTCTCTACCATGCCGTCCGACTGGGGATGCAATGGTGTCGTTTGAGTTTTGTCAATGCCAAGTAGTTTGCATAGTTCTTTGATTACTGCCGAGGCAAAATTCCTTCCCTGATCGGAATGTAACTGAAGAGGCACTCCGAACCTGGAAATCCAGTGCTGTATCATTATCTCAGCTACTGTGACTGCCTCTTGATCAGGAATAGGATAAGCTTCAGGCCACTTGGTGAAGTAATCAATGACAACGAGTATGTATTTGTTGCCATCAGCAGTTCGTGGCAGAGGTCCCAGGATGTCAAAGGCGATACGTTCAAAAGGCGCACCTACGTTGTAACGTTGCAGTCTGCCTCGGCTGCGTTTCCTCGGTCCTTTCCGACCTGCACAGGCATCGCAAGATCGGCACCACTTTTGCACGTCATTCTTTGCATTATTCCAGTAAAAGCGCTCACGAACTCTCTGTAAGGTCTTCATAATTCCAAAGTGACCTCCTGTAGGGCTGTTATGTAGTTCTTTGAGGACATCAGGAATCCGGGATCTCGGAAGTATCAGTTGCCATCGGAACGTCTTCCCATCATCCGACTCGAATTTCCGGTATAAGACGCCGTTTCGAATGTGAAGTGAATCCCAGAGTGCCCAGTATTGTTTTGTTGTAGGACTACAGATAGAAATGTCCTGCCATGTAGGTTTTCTGTTTGATGACTCTATTAAATCAAGTATGGGTTTAATGTCGCGGTCTTCCAGCTGGTCTTTCCTGACTTCATCATCACTCCACGGGTCTCGAGCAGCCGATGTTGATGTTGTAATTTGTCTTGCGACCGGAGTCAGCAGTTCGTATTTCGCTTCCACCCTGGAACAATATCGGCAGTTTTCTTGGCAAGGTCTTCTAGACAGGGCGTCGGCGTTTCCGTGTGATGATCCCTTACGATGACGGATAGTGATGTCATATTCTTGGAGTCTCTGTATCCACCTGGCTATTTGACCCTCAGGATTTTTGAAATTTAAAAACCACGCCAATGAGGCATGGTCCGTGCGGAGGAGGAATTTTCTCCCGTATAGATAATGATGGAAATGTTCTACAGCTTTGACTATGGCGAGCAACTCTTTCCTTGTGACACAGTAATTCCTCTCCGGTTTAGACAGGCACTTGCTCCAGTAAGCTACTACACGTTCTTGGCCGTCTATTTCTTGGGACAAAACAGCACCGACACTTTCATTGCTCGCGTCGGTGTCGAGAATAAATGGTCTGTCGAGCTGAGGATACGTCAGGATTGGAGCAGATGTTAAAGCTTCCTTTAAGTTGTTAAATGCATCCTCGCATTCCTTTGTCCACAAGAATCTTTGCTTGCTCTCTGTCAGCTTGTGAAGTGGTCTTGCGATGGAAGAAAAGTTCTTCACGAATCTCCTATAGTAGGTGCAAAGCCCTAGGAAGCTTCTCAGCTGATGGACATTTTCGGGACGCGTCCAGGATTTAACCGCTGATACCTTTTCAGGATCCGTGCGCACACCTTCTGCAGAGATGACATGTCCCAGGTAAGTCACTTCCTTTCGAAACAATTTGCATTTAGCGGGAGTCAGCTTCAGATTGGCCTCTTTCAGTTTCTGAAGCACCTTTCTAAGATTTTCTAGATGCTCTTCAAAACTCTTTCCGACGATGATGATATCGTCCAGGTATATCAGACAGGCTTCGTAAGAAAGGCCTTTCAAAACAGTCTCCATAAGACGTTCGAATGTTGCCGGCGCATTACACAGTCCAAACGGCATCACTTTGAACTGCCAAAGTCCTTGTCCCGTAGTAAATGCCGTCTTTTCTCGGTCATCAGGATGGATTTCTACCTGCCAATACCCACTCTTTAAATCAAGTGTTGAGAACCACTTGCTTCCAGAAAGAGTGTCTAGAATGTCATCAATTCTAGGAAGAGGGTAACTGTCTTTCTTCGTAACCTCATTCAACCGGCGATAGTCAACGCAAAATCTTGTTGAGCCGTCTTTCTTTCTGACGAGAACGATGGGAGATGCCCATGGACTCGCTGAAGGCTCGATGACATCGCCTTCTTCCATATCTTTTAACAGTGTTCGCACCTCTTCCTGTTTAGCAAACGGTAGACGTCTTGGATGTTGCTTGATCGGGGGATGATCGCCAGTATCTATTCTATGTTGTGTCAAACTAGTTCGACCCACGTCAGAAGACGAGCGGGAGAAAACAACTTGAAGATCTTTAATGACGCGATCGGCAGCATTTTTCTTTTTATCGTTTAATTGTGCATTCTGCAATAACTCCGATGTAATGCTCTCTGAGGACACGGATTCTGGGATGTTACTCTTTTTTTCAACGCTGGTTACTGGAGTACATGTTGCAACCACTTCACCTTTCTTAATAACTCTCGACTTTTCAGTTACATTGGCGACTCTCACCGGGATAACCGTTCTGGATAGGTCGACGTGTGTTGAGGCTACTAATACTCCTTTTGGGATATTACAGTTATTGGGATATTCTATGATGCCGTAGCGGAAATTTCTATTTTCGTCTATGGATCCAGGAAGTAAAATTTCTGTTCTTGCCGGTATTGTAATATAGTCTTGTGCTATGATTTTATGGACAGATTTAACTTCTTCATCATTAACGAGAAATAACGCTATGTCCTCAGATGTAGAATGCAATTCGTTATTTTTAAAATCCAAGGAAAAATTGTATTTCCTTAGAAAGTCCAATCCGAGTATGCAAGAATCAGTGATTTCTGCTACATATGCCGTGTGATGGTAAGCGGCACTTCCAAACGTGATGTTAACATTTACTTTTCCGTCGATGTCGATCTTCTCACCGGACACAGTCTGGAGGGTAACGCAGGGCGGCGTCCAGATAAGTTTGTTTCCTAGTTGTTGAGCCAAATCTTTTCGGATGATGGTGACGTTGGCTCCTGTATCTATAGTCATATTGCACGGAACTCCATTAATATGTCCTATTATGAAAAGTCCATTACTGCCGCCTCTCACTGCAGAAATCTGAAGCGCTTTAAACGGGGGCTTTTCATTATCTGGCAACCTCCGCCCCGCGAGATGGCCACTAATTAGTTTCCCTGCTGCTTGTTAGAAGCGGTCTTAACATCAGTACCCTGGGGTGTTTTGCAGTTTCGTCGTATGTGTCCTTCAGCACCGCAGTTCCAGCACTTAACGGTCGGTTTCTTCTCACCAATATTCCGTCTCAAGGCGTTCAGTTGTCTAGTTAAATCGTCAAGTCAAGCGGTGACTTGATCCCCTGGCTCCTGGACTTGAGCAGCTCTGACTGGGTGGCGGTCTCGACGAGTGGCTTGCTGGGCTGCCTCAAATTTCATGGCGTACACTAGAGCACTTTTTAAATCTTTTACATCCGCCATTCGTAGAGCTTTCTGTATTTCAGTATCTCGGATGCCGTCGATAAAGTATTGCAAGGACAGGATTTCCCTTGTTTCTGTCGGGCATTCCGAAAAGGCGAGATGGGACAGCCTTTCAACATCCGCGGCGAGCTCCTGAAGTGTTTCGGTAGGCTTCTGTTGACGAGATTTTAATTGGAGCCTGCTGTAGTCTTTTAAACACTTCTCCCCAAAGCGCAACTCCAAGGCGCCGGACAGAGCTTCGAAATCTAACCTTTTGTTTTCGGGAAGAGTCTGAAGAATATCCGCTGCGTCGGCTCTTAGAGAAGCGGCGAGATGACAGGCCTTAGCTTGGGAATCCCATCCATTCGCATCCGCCACGATAGAAAATTGTGTCTTATACACCTGCCAGGAGGTCTTCCCATCATATGTGGATAGCTTCAGAGGTGGACGAGCAGGCATTGGTAAGAATTTAAAATCATCACTCCTGCTCCCTGCCGACGCTACGAATTTCTTTAAAGTATCCATTTCTTTGGCAACTGCAGAAACTCTCTCATCAATTTGTTCTTTTACAGAAGAAACTCTTTCTTCTATTTCTTCTTTCACCGAAGAAACTCTTTCTTCAATATGTCCAACTTTATTTTCAACTGCGTCAATTCTGCCTTCCATAGCTTCAAATTTATTTTCTATTATGCAAGTAATTTCTCTTTTCATTTCTTCTTGACCAGCTTGAACGGCTTTCATTTCGTCCTTAACGGATTCCTGGCCCAATTTCATTTCTTCCTTAACGGATTCCTGGCCCAATTTCATTTCTTCCTTAAATGATGCTTGGCCAGCTTCCATCTTTTCTTGGAATGCAGCAAAAGCACTAATGAGCTGTCTCAATTGTTCTTCCATCGCTCTTGTTATTGGCATTCAAACCGCACTCCTGACACCAAAAATTGTTGCGTGCGTACGGGTTCGTTATGAAATGAATGCTCAAGTCCGATGAAAAATGAACAAAAATTTATTATTATCACAACAAAAATGCTTAAATTTTCTCAAATTATCATGCAGTATTACAATATCTCACAGTAGTTTTCTTTTAACTACTCAAATGTCAATAGAACGTAATTCAAAACAGCTAAAGAACGCTAATCCGCGAATTCGCTACAATCAACAACAGTAGTTTTCTAAACAACAACAAACTAAGCAACTACTACAAACTGAGATGTTTTCCTCCTTTTATAAGATTTTAAAATCACGCGCTAGAATTTTCCAGTACTTTCTCGAAATCAAAAAGAGATATTTATTTATTTAATGCACGCGCTCTTGTATTTTCAATTTTCCGGCTTAACTTTCTTTTAATATTCGTCACGCGCTGCACTGCGCGAGAAATAAAACCATTTAATTTCTAATTGAACTAACATTAGCTTTTTAAATACCAAATTCGTAACAATATTTTCTTTCATCAAATTTAAGTTTTATTTAACTTCCTAAAGGAATTTTTGAGAAATTTCTGAGAATTTTTAGAGGTTTTTTAAGGACTTCATTTCAAAAAAATTTTGGGAAATTTTACTTTAAAACTTTAATATTAAAGCATTTCAGTTTTTCTTTATTACTTTAATTTTTTGCAATTTTCACACATAATATCTTTCACTTAATTTTTTAACAATTTTCACAGTTTTTCAGCAGAGCACACATTTCGTGTTGCAAACAGTTTGCATTTTTTTCACATACCACTTCACTTTAATTTCCTTCAAGCAAACATGCATCTCTTGATTGGCTCAGTTACTTGGCTCCCTAAATAATTGATATTACTACCTTTAGGATTTTTAATTTAATTTAATTTAATTAATATTAATATTTACAAAAAAATTTTTAATATAACAAAGATGGCGGCTTGGCACTCAACTTTGCCTACATGGGCGCCATCTGTATAATTTGAGGAACACACTTGCTTCTCTTTCACAACACATTTGTGTGCCCCGGCACTCATATAGTAGGTGAGTTAGAATTAAAATTTACTATTTACTTGCTTTAAGTATTTTTTTAAAAAATTTTTTATGTGGTATCTAAGTCTTTTCTAGGTGTGAAATTATATTTTTGAATATATATTTATTTTAAAAATTGTGAATTAGTTCTTTTTGTTTCTTTTTGTTTTTTTATTTCTTATTGGTTTATATGGATTATGTATAGTTCTTTTATAGTTTCTTTTTGTTGATATGCGTGTTCGTGTGGGGAAAGTTTCTGTGGACAGGGATTTCTAGAGTGCATTGGTTTCTAGATTTTTTTATTATTTTATAAAAAATTAATTTAAAAAAAATTAATTTTTAAAAAATTTAATTTTTTAAGGAAAAGTTTAATTTTTGACTTTACTTGCTTGTTTCTCAGGGGACTTAGTTGGTGTTTTCCTTTTTGAACTTAATTTCTTAAATGTTAATACTTAAATGTTAATTTCTAGGGGTGCCACTTTGTTGGAATTACTTTTGGTTTTGACTTTTGCCCTTGCCTGCATGGGTGACGAAACACAAATTGAATGATTGGAGAGTTAGGTTTGGAGGCAACTTCCCCTTGATAAATCTGTCTCCTGCCTACTATACGATCATTCACATATGCATTTTTTAAGGAAATTGTTTAATTTAATTTTAATTTATTAGATTAGTGGATTTATTTTCATGGATAGATTTTACACTTGATTTGCTTATGCTTCTGAATTTAAATGATGTTGTAGATTAGTTCGAGAATTGAATCTTTTACGTGTTTGTATATTTTTAAATTATTTTAAATTCTTTTTTTTTTTTTTTTTTTTTTTTTTTTTAGAATTTAAATTTGCTTTTCTACTTTTTTACTTTTATACGTATTTGTTTAGAATTTAAATTTGTTTAAATATATAGATATTTATATACTTTTGTTGCGGCCGATTGCAACTAATATGGGAGGTGCATAACTACATGATATAGCAGTCCTATGTACAAAATTTCAACATTTTGAGGCCACTCGTTTTTGAGTTATGCGAAATACATACCCTTTCAAATCTGAATACGTTTTAAATGTTTTACTATTCGTTTGGGGAAAAAGAGTCTTTTATTCTGCCCTTACGTACAGTTGTTATGCCAAAACATCGTTAAACTGCATTCGATAACGGTCAAAATGGATATTTTCGTTGAAATATGATACCCGGAATTTTTCGTGATTATAATACTTCCTCTACTTCGTACAAGGAAGTAAAAGTGGTCTCATCTGTTCTACAGCGTATTGTTTTTGTGTAATAAATACGAGAGAATATCAAAACAAAACGTACACAGTATTTTTATGCAAGTCAAAGGTATCACACACAGGCAGATCATTTCTTAAATATACCAGGAAATCATAGGTCGTAGTTTATTATTAAATTTACATCCTGGCGAGGAAATGCGGGAGGAAATTGAGGCGTTCAGAAAATATAACAAAAATTTGAATTATAGGTTAGTTGAATTAAAAGAAATCCTACATGCCTTCCAACTTTGAGCTAGCACAAATTATTATTTCTTTGAAATTTCCGAAATATTTTGTTATTCCGTTCAACAGATGCAAAAAGCGAAGATAGACCACCGTTTGCTTTCATGCATACAGGGTGTCCCATCAAGACATCAAAATCTGAACAGCCAGATTGCTCGAAATGTTTAGAAAATTGTACCTGTATGACCCATAGTTTTCGAGATCAATGGGAAAGTAAAGTATGACGCCATATCTGGTGCAACACATCGGTATTTGCGTATGTTTACCTAGAAAGATGTTCAAAGTGTTCACCGCGCATATCGAATCATGCATTTTGCGTCGATTCACTTTTCAAACTGTTGCCACCAAGAATTAAAGCTCTATATTATATTTAAAGAAATTAAATAATGAAGAATCTTCATAAATGCATGTATGTTTCTCGCATTGTGATAAAACGACGGTACCTACAGTCATACAGCTTCGAATAAGGTAATCTTCCACCGAATATGGGCATGTGGAAGCCCGAATTTGGAATTTGAAATGTGTTTTATAATCCATTTCATATTTTGTAACACTTAAACGAATTTTTGATTAACAAACTCAATTCTTTCAAAGCGAGGGATGGCAACAGTGTACGAAAAAAAAAAAACCTTTTTATTCCCAGCGCGCGAGACTGTGTATCAGAAATTCTAAAGATATGCTCATTTAAAAATTATTTTGTGATATTGCCGTTGAATTGAATTTTATGGTTTAAGTGCGAAGAACATGATATTTAATAAATAAAGTTAACACACAAAATTAATAAATAAAGTTAATACACAACTTTATTTATTAATTTTGTGTTTTTTGTGTATTTATTAATTTTATGTAACTTTAATAAATAAAGTTAATACACAACTTTATTTATTAATTTTGTTTTTTTTTGTGTATTTATTAATTTTATGTAACTTTAATAAATAAAGTTAACACACAAAAAATTAAAAAAAGCCCTTTTCCTTTTTTTTTTTTTTTTTTTTTTTTTTTTTTTTTGTTGTATTAGTCCAAAGGGATTTGAATCCCGAAGGACTATTAGTTTCGTTTTGGCATTTTGCGTCGGACTCATAAATGTCGGTTCACTTTTCAAACTGTTGCCACAAAATGTTAGAGTCCTGCATTATATTTGAAGAAATTAAATAATGAAAAATCTGCATAAATGTATGTATATTTCTCGCATTGTGATAAAACAACGGTACATAGAGTCATCGAATTTTGAATAACGCAATCCTCCAACGAATATGAGCATGTGGAAGACCCAATTTGAAATTTGAAATTTGTTTTATGATCGATTTCCTATTTTTTAAAACTTTGACGAATTTTTGATTAACAAACTCAAGGATTTCAAAGCGAGCAATGGCAACGTTGTGCAGAAAAAACATTTTTATCTCCAGCGCGTGAGTCTCTGTATCGGAAATTCTAAAGATAGGCTCGTTTTAAAACTATTTTGCGATATTGCTGTTGCACTGGATCTTATGGTTTAAGTGCGAGGAACATGATATTTAATAAAGAAAGGTAACACACAAATTGTTAAAAAACGCCCCTTTGGACGTAATTTAAAATCTGAAACATTTCAGATTTTTTTTTTTTTTTTTTTTTTTGAATTAGAACAAAGTGGACATCCAGAGATCTAGAGACGAAATTTATTTAGCATATGCAAGCTGATTTCATCAAGAGACAAATTTATAAGCCTAGTTGCTTAATGAGGTATTTTCAGTTTAAAAAATATGCTAAAATATCTATATTATTCACTTCTCTTAAGAAATACCACCTTTTCCAATTTGCGTTGCTTATAAAACTAAAAAACTATTTCATCAATTTTGAAGCGAAAAGAAAATATGTTCCTTCCCTAAATTTCTCGGAGACACAGGTGAAAAAGGTTTAAGAGAAGTCATATTTCCGAATTCAGCCGACGTCTTGTGACTCATTATAGTGGAAGAAATGGCGAGCGAATAATAAATAATGGAGAAAAACAAAGTCAGCGGAACTAGCTCACAGTTTTGATGTACGCTAAAGAATTTCTTTTAGATGTAGATCCTATGCACCCGTGCTGACGAGGCATAAAAGATAGCAGACCTCTTATCTGAGCGCATGGAAAAGCGAAAATGCATCGCGAAAGAACACGGAATAGATATCTTATATGAAAAGAAGAAAATTTTGTCTCATTTATTCGCGACTTCGATCGTAAAAGGAGACGGAAATATGCTGCATACATTTTATAAACAGTAAAATACTGAATCAGCGGAATGAAAATATTTATAAAGTTTTTAAGAATGAAATATAAGTAATTTTAACTTTAGAAATAGATAAATTAAAAAATATCATTTGGAGAAGAAAACTTTTAAGTTGGTGGAATTTCACATTTTAAAGAAGTAATCAAATTTAATATTGGAAAAAATTTCAATCCAAATCCGAGCATTTGTATAGAAAGCGGCCTCACATCTTCAGTATAAAAATTTCTGTACAAGAATAATGTCTTGAAATAAGTGACACTTTACACCATCTATTGCAAAACAAAATAATAAATTCTAGAAATAGATGTACCAAAATAAATTAGTATGAAGGAGTGGAATCAGAATTGTTATCTAGAACTGACACACGTTAATTCAAAGTGGCTTTTAGCCCAAAGGGGCTATTTGTCCAGAAGGGCTATTAATTTCGTTTTGGCATTTTGTGTTGATTCACTATAAATGTTGTTTCACTTTCACAATTGTTGCCACCAAATATTAGAGCTCTGTATTAAATTTAAAGAAATTAAATAATGAAGAATCTGCATCAATGTATGTATGTTTCTCGGAATGTGATAAAACGACGATACCTAGAGCCATCCAATTTTGAATAACGTACGTCTGCACCCGAATATGGGCATCTGGAAGCCCAAATTTGGAATTTGCTCTATTATCTATTTCATGTTTTGTAAAGCATTCGTGAGTTTTTGATTAACAAACTCAACGATTTCAAAGCGAGCAATGGCAACACTGCACGAAAGAAAAAAAAATATCTTCAGCACGCGATGAATGTATGGGAAATTCTATGGATTGTATGGGAAATTCTATGGATTGTATGGGAAATTCTAAAGATGAAGACTCTTAAATATTTTGTGATATTGCTCTCAAATTCAATTTCATTATTAAAGTGCTAAGAACATGATATTTAGTAAGTAAAGTTGCAAACAAAACGTTAAAAAACGCTCCTAATATAAAATCTGAAAGCTTTCAGTTTTTTTTTTTATATATATAATTTTATTCATTACTTTTTTTAAGAACTTGGGGAAGGGGTACCTAGGTGGCCAACGCACGACCTCCTGTCAGTTCCATGTTTTAAATAGCAACGAACTTTAAATAAATGGCAATGGCAACACTGTACGGGGGGGGGAATCCCCAGCGGTGGTGGTGGTGTGTTGAGTTATGACAAAGCACGCGAGGGCTATCTGCCTAAGGGGACGGATGCCTTCGTGGAGGACTTTCCAAGGGAAACTGACTCGTATACACATTACATGGGGAAAACCACAAAAACGCCCATGCAGCCAGCCCGTTCGCGGGATTCGAACCCCGGACCGAACTACCAGTGTTCAGCGACTTTACCGCTCGGCCGCTGGTGACTTTACGCTGCTTTGCTGCTTTACCGCTCGACCCAGCGGAAATTCTAAAGATATGCTCTTTTATATTATTTTAGATATAAAAATAATATAAAGAACACACATAATGAAATTAAAAAGAGAAACTTGCTTATGAACATGAGAAATCTGGTGATGCGAGTACCTTAACAACATTGAAATGGATAAAGGTAAAAAAAAAATTAATAATTTTTAATTAAAATGTATTAAAAATATTAACAAAAATTTTATGTAAAATGCATTAAAAACACACAAATACATCTTACAGTATGTTTAAAAAATTACTTTTGTAATTTACTGTAATATTTTCACACACAGATGTGAAATTTCTTAATTAAAGACAGTTATAAACTTATAGAAAACATTTGAACTTTAAATGCCACATAAAACTGCTCAAATAATTATCAATATTTTATTGCCCTCTTAATTTATAAATTCAGAATCAAAAGGTATTATTAGCAGCATATTTTTCATGAAATTAATTTAATTTATTTATTTGGGGGTGATACAATACAAAATTACCTAAAATTTTAAATTATTTTAAAGATTATTGCTGTTGAATTGAATTTTATGATTTGAGTGCGAAGAATATGATATTTAGTAAAATAAAGGTAACACACAAAACGTTAAAAAAACGACCCTTTGGACGTTTACATCAACTGCAGAAAAGTTTTAAAAAATGTCTGATGACCAGAGGACTACCACGTGACATATTCGGGATAGTTTGGCTGCACCACATGACTTTCTTACACTAAATTATACACACGTTTTGGCTGTACTTCATATAAATTTATTTCCTCGAATTATTCTAATTAAATTAACCTAAAGAGTCATTAGGTTATTTTGATGCTGCAGACTTGAAAAATGAGCAATGCACTCGCCGGGACTCGAACCTGGACCTCTCGAATAAGCGCCGAGTGTGCTAACCGTTACACCGCGGGGGTTGGCTGGAAGGAGTGATCTTATAACCCGATCTCTTCACGCAAGTTGAAAATGACATCAAAAATTTCAAATTTTAAAATTAAATATCCCGTCAATTTTTATCGTATGAGAGTCAAGCTTTTTATAATTTTATTTTTTCATAACGAGTATAAAACATTTCAAAATATAAATGTATAAAAGGGAGATCGCATTAAAAGTTAGATTTCGTTATTTGTCTCAAATAATTTTTTAAAAAATTTTACATTGCGGGAACGCGAAAATTTTGAGTTAAAGTTCCTTTCCTGTCTTCCTGAATTTCAACTTACCACTTCCAGCCAGAACGTTTCTTTAGAACTGCCCTTGAATGCAAATTAAGGAGAAGTATTTAACCCGGAAGTTCTACTGTCTTAGAGAGAACCAGTGATTCTGGCTAGCACGCGTCCGCCTTTTTAGGCTACTCTCTTTTGAGCTATTATTACGCTCGCTCGTACTTTAAGGCCTTTGATAGCTTCGCCGTTATTCAACTTTGAGGGGCCAACTCCGTTAGAATTTTGATAGCTTCGGCTATATCTTTTTAGTTAAGATTAGTTAAATTAATTTCTTAACTTTTGAGTTCAAACCCGAGTGGAGGCTTTATTGTAAACTTTAATTTGGAATAATAAAGGGTCTTTAACCCTTTTCAAGTTTTATTTACTGTCTCACGAACACAAGCGATTATTCGCTTACCAGTTCTTAAAATTCTTCACATTCAACTGTAACTTAAAAGTACACAGTACGGAATCTTGTATATTCTTAAGAACTGCATCTTTTAAATAGTTTAATTTGCTAATGAATAACAGGAAGATAAATGTGAAAGAATAGTGTCTTACGTTTTTCCGAACGGCAACAGACACGAATGTAAAGTGAAAAAGCGCATTAAGGTGAAAAAACGTAAAAAAAAAAAAAAAAAAAAAAAAAAAAAAAAAAAAACACTGTAAGGTATTTTTTCCCTCCTTCTAGCATTCCAGCATGCCTTCGTGGTGTAACGGTGGCACACTCGGCGCGTATTCGAGAGGTCCAGGTTCGAGTTCCGATGAAGGAATTGCCCATTTTTCACTTCTGCTTCCCAAATAACCTAATAACTCTACAGTGGCGCCCGAACTGGAAAAAAGTGGTAGATAATAATTCATCACCACCAGGATTTGGCAATTGGGTTCCCTAATCCCTAGCAGGGCTTAATTTCTAAAATTAGAAGTGCCGGAGCCCTATGGAAGACCGTCAGCAAAGAAGAACAAAAGTAAATAAATAAATAAAATGACTATTAAAATTATTAATAATTTGAAAATTAAGTAGTTAATTATTATTTAATTAATTTCAATAATTAGTATCTGCCAATAATTATTATCTAATTAACGATTATTACTTAATTAAATAAAATTAATTTATTATTATTATTATTAAAATAGTTAAATAATTAAAGATAAACGTAACTAAATAATTAAATTAAAATTAAATAAAATGTAAAGAGATATATTAAAATTTAATAAGCGATTTGTAATATAATTTCATTGCAAAAACAAAATTTTCGAGATCTAAATAATTAAGTAAAATGTAAAGAGATAAATTAAAATTTAATAAGCGATTTGTAATATAATTTTATTGCAAAAAATAAAATTTTCGAGATCAAATTTCTACTGAAATTGTTCTTGAGTTACAAAAAAGAGAAGCGCCGGAGCCTTCTGATTTAGAACTCCGGTGCGCTTCGGCTAGAATTATGATTTATCCCCAAAACTAAGAAGTATCGGAGCCGGGCTCCGGTGGGCTCAGGCGCAATTTAAGCTCTGATCCCTAGACGCCTTTTAAAAGGGGGGGGGGTAAAAGTAAAGGTAAAAGTATGCGGGACACCAGCGATATACCATGGTAATGCCTTCCCATACTAACTCGTTGAGAAAAAAAAGGGGGGGGAATTGAAAGTTTTATAAGAATTTGCATAGACTGAAGCTTTCCAAAAGGTCTAGAGTTAAAAGGGGGGTATATAAAGTATTGTCTTCCTTCTTCCAGCATGCCTTCGTGGTAGCACACTCGGCGCGTATACTAGGGATCCAGGTTCGAGTCCCGGCGAGGACACTGCACACTTTTCACATCTCCTGCTTCAAAAAAACCTAATGATCCTGCAATACATAAAAGTTGATGTAATTTAAACACTACAGAAGAATTTGGACACCCGGCTGATAGTGGAGGTCCAGAACAAGTGCTCCGTACTCTTGTGTAAATTAAGTTCTGAGTCCTTAAATGCTTAAAAGTGTAAAATGAATCTGGCAATAAGTTCCTGCTATTGCAGATGAAAAAAAAAAAACTGGCCCACCAGTGGCCGAGCGGTACAATCGCTGAAAACTGGTAGTTCGGTCCGAGGTTCGAATCCCGAGAACGGGCTGGCTGCATGGGCGTTTTCGTGGTTTTCCCCATGTGTAACATGTATACGAGCCAGTTTCCCTAAGAAAGTCCTCCACGAAGGCATTCCTCCCCCTAGGCAGATAGCCCTAGTGTACTTTGCCGTATTCCCAATTGCATACAATAAAAAAAAAAATCTGAAACCTTTCAGATTTTATATTACGCTCAAAGGGGCATTTTATTAACGTTTTGTGTGTTACCTTTATTTATTCAATATCATGTTCTTCGCACTTAAACCATAAAATCAATTCAACAGCAATATCGCAAAATAATTTAAAAAGAGCACATCTTTAGAATTCCTGCTACACAGTCTCGCGCGCTAAAGATAAAAAGGTTTTTTCCCCAAACAGTGTTGCCATTGCTCGCTTCGAAAAATGTTGAGTTCTTAATCAGAAACTCATAAATGATTTATTTACTTATCACCTAATGGGGATACTATTTTATAAATAAACAAATTCCGACTTGGGGCTTCCAGATGCCCATATTAGGGTGGAGACGTACGTTATTCGGAATCTGATGGCTCTAGGTACCGTTGTTTTACGACAGTGCGAGAAATGTACATATATTTATGCAGATTCTTCATTAGTATTTAATTTCTTTACATATAACAGAGGGCGATAATATCTGGTGGCAACAATTTGAAAAGTGAAACGGGCATTTAAAGTTTTCGACGCAAAATGCCAAAACGAAATTAAGAGCCCTTATGGTCTAACGCCCTTTAGGCTAAAAAAAATAAAATAAAAAATAAATAAACTTGGAATTATGCGAACGAAAAACGGAGGTAAGAAAACTAGGTTCGGAATAATTCGTTCGTCACTTTATTGCATTAAAATCTGCTATAAGATTACACTATCGTATGAAAAATTTTAAATGACATAATATGGAATAGTCTCCCTTATTAGATGATCAATAAAAAAAATCAATGTAATTTATCCAACCGCAACCAACTATTTTAACTATACTTTATTTGTTATGAATGTTAAATTATGCGAGAAATATCTTATGTAGGCTTAAAACGTACTTTTTTAAAAATAAACTGACAGGAGAGAAGTATATTTGTCCCAGGAACGTTTTGAAAAACACGTTCAGAAGCGGTACTCTTGAAGCTGGATTGACAGATATGAATAATAAAAGAGCTTCGGCAATGCTGAACGTGAGTTGAATTGCTATTGAAGACTCAATGCGTATTCGTGAATCCAGACGTCAGTTTGTCAAAGGATTATTCTTCTGTACAAAGGTTATCTGTACTCAGCCATTGATGCTCAAATAACTCATTTCATGATAATAAAAGAATCGTAACGAAAAGATATAAATTTGCATATACCTATCAAAAGAACTCAAAACGCATGGAGAAGTAAGAACTAAATTTTAGAAAATTGTATTGATTTTAAGCCAGTCTGACAAAACACTTATGCACAGCTTATATGTATTCGAATCTGGTATAAGGTATTTCTCCCACTTTCCTAGCGTCCTTCGTGGTGTAGTGGTTTTGCAAGCTGGGCCGGTATTCCAGAGGTCCGTGGTTCGATTCCTGCGAAGGCGTTTGCTATTTTTCATTTTGCCCCTAAAAAATCCTAATGTCTCTACAGTGGCGCCCGAACTGAAAGGGTTGTGGATGATGATTCTCCGCACCCAGGATTTGGCGACTAGGTGCCCTAAAACTCTAGTCGCCCTTTAAAAAGGAGAGTATATAAGGTATTTCTCCCACTTGTCCTTCGTGGTGTAGTTGTTCTGCACGCTGTGCCGGTATTCCAGAGGTCCGTGGTTCGATTCCCGGCGAAGTGGTTTGCTATTTTTCATCTTTTCTGCCCCTAAAAAATCCTAATGTCTCTACAGTGGCGCCCGAACTGAAAGGGTTGTGGATGATGATTCTCCGCACCCAGAATTTGGCGACTAGGTGCCCTAAAACCCTAGTAGCCCTTTAAAAAGGAGAGTATATAAGGTATTTCTCCCACTTGTCCTTCGTGGTGTAGTTGTTCTGCACGCTGTGCCGGTATTCCAGAGGTCCGTGGTTTGATTCCCAGCGAAGTGGTTTGCTATTTTTCATCTTTTCTGCCCCTAAAAAATCCTAATGTCTCTACAGTGGCGCCCGAACTGAAAGGGTTGTGGATGATGATTCTCCGCACCCAGAATTTGGCGACTAGGTGCCCTAAAACCCTAGTAGCCCTTTAAAAAGGAGAGTATATAAGGTATTTCTCCCACTTGTCCTTCGTGGTGTAGTTGTTCTGCAGGCTGTGCCGGTATTCCAGAGGTCCGTGGTTCGATTCCCGGCGAAGTGGTTTGCTATTTTTCATCTTTTCTGCCCCTAAAAAATCCTAATGTCTCTACAGTGGCGCCCGAACTGAAAGGGTTGTGGATGATGATTCTCCGCACCCAGAATTTGGCGACTAGGTGCCCTAAAACCCTAGTAGCCCTTTAAGAAGGAGAGTATATAAGGTATTTCTCCCACTTGTCCTTCGTGGTGTAGTTGTTCTGCACGCTGTGCCGGTATTCCAGAGGTCCGTGGTCCGATTCCCGCGAAGGCGTTTGCTATTTTTCATCTTTTCTGCCTCTAAAAAAATCCTAATGTCTCTACAGTGGTACAGTGAAGCTACTATATACTTTACAGAAGAAGAATTTCTAACTTCTACCCGAAAAGGGCATTAGCCAAAACGGGGTATTGAGTTTTAGCCCAAAACGCGTTAGTTAGTCGAGAAGGACTACTAATTTCAAAACGGCATTTTGAGTCGATTCACTTTTCAGACTGCTGCCACCAAATATTACCGCCATGTATTATATTTAAAGAATCTCGCATTGTGAAAAAACAGCGGTACCTAGAGCCAACCCATTTTGAATAACGTAGTCCTCCACCTGAACATGGGCACTTGGAAACCCGAATTTCGAATTTGTTTTATTATCTATTGTAAATTTTGTAAAACTGTTACGAATTTTTTATTAACAAAGTGAACGATTTCAAAGCGAGTTATGTCAACAATGTAAGGGAAAAAAAAAAAAAAAATTTCCAGCACGCGGGACTGTGTACCGGAAATTCTAAAATGTTGCTTTGTTGTTCTTAAATATTTTGCGATATTTCTGTTGAATTGAATTTTATGTGATTTTAATACGAAGAACATGAATATTTAATAAAAAATGGTAATACACAAAACCTTAAAAAAAAAAAAAAGCCTTTTTAAATGTAATATAAAATCTGAAAGCTTTCAGATTTTCTCCTCCATTCCATTCCAAAGCGCGTTAACCCAGAAGGGCTATATTAATTTCGTTTTGGCATTTTGCGTCGGAAACTCTAAAAGTCTAAATCACATTCCGAATCATTATACATTATAATTGGAAGCAGAAAAGATGAAAAATATGCAACCGCCTTCGCCGAGAATCGAACCACGGACCTCTGGAATACCGGCCCAGCGTGCTACCGTTACACCACGAAGGCACGCTAGGAGTGTCGGAGAAATACCTTATAACTTTTCTGTTACTTTTTTATTATCGATTTTCTAACAAAAAGTTTACAAATGTTTATAAAATAATTAATGTAGTTTTGATAAGAGAAATTCATAGATATTATTAAAAAATTTTCATTCCAAAATATTAATTTTTAGTAATGAATAAAGCAATATTTCACCGAAACTCGTAAGTGTACGAACATTTTGTGAGCCACCGTATTTAAAAACAGCATATATTTAGAAGTTCCGATAGTCAGTCTCGTGGAGATAAAAATGTTTTGTTCTGTAGTGTAGCCACTGCAGGCTTTGATACTGTTGAGTTTTTTTAATCAAAAATTCGTTAAATGTGTACAAAATATGAAATAGACAAAAAAAAAAAAAAAAAAAAAAAAATTAGAAATTCCAAATTTGGGTATCCAGGTGCCCTGGTACAGTGTTATTCAAAATTTGATGATTCTATGTACCATTGCTTTTTTACAATGCGAGAAACATGTATGTATTCATCTAGAAGAGCGATTCTCAACCGGTTGTACTCAAAGAAAGAAAGTATTTTTAACTATTAAATTAAAAATTCTCGTGAAAAGAACAATTGATAAAAATTTCCTGTGATCGATCTCTAACTGAAGATTTCAAAAATAATAGACTTATTTATTAGACTTATTATTAACATACTAATTATTATTAGACTTAGCTTATTTTTAGACTTATCATTAGACTTAATTTACTCTTAGACTTATAACAATTTATTAGACTGAACCCACGAAAAAAAAATTAAATGGCATTTGAAATAAAGCTATTAAATTTTTATTGTCTTTTTGCAAAACCTATTTGTGTGAAAAAGGATTTTCTTCCATGTTGTATTTGAAAAATAAATACAGAACAAAATTAAAAGTGGATGCTAATTTACGGTTAAAACGAAGGGAAATAAGACCAGTCATAAGGCAATCGATCTGTCTTAAACAGGCCCAAATTTCGCACTAAATCTTAGAATTAAAGTATTATAACTTAAA
The DNA here is from genome assembly GCF_044657685.1 of Stegodyphus dumicola. Classification (NCBI taxonomy): domain Eukaryota; kingdom Metazoa; phylum Arthropoda; class Arachnida; order Araneae; family Eresidae; genus Stegodyphus; species Stegodyphus dumicola. The sequence continues at coordinate 2,716,423 of NC_140768.1, forward strand.
TTTGGATAATAAAAATGGTAACCAATTTTTAACCTAATATTTTTTTATGTGTGCATATTTAAGCAACTGAAGCTGAAAAATGTAGTGGTTTTTCAATTTTTGTTTAAATGGGTACGCGTTAGACAAAACGTTGAGAACCGCTGATCTAGATTCTTCGTTATTTAGTTTCTTTAAATATAATGCAGGATGATAATATTATCGACACAGGACGATATATTAATATTGATGGCAATAATATTTGGCTAACGCCCATCTGGGCCAAAAAAAGGGGGTTTTGCAAGCGCCATCTAACTAAGAAAACTGAACCCTGATAGGATAAATTGAGAAAAGTTTGAAAGAAATCGAAAAATATCTCTGTAATTTTGCTGTTAAATTGTGTATGGCGTAAATGCGCAACAATTGTGGTTATAAATAAGTTTAAATTCTACAATTCTACAATTGTATATTAATAAATGAGTTAACAAAAGTGAGTGCAGCAGACGACTGTTAGACTACGAGGAGCAAGAGCGTAAAAAAACCTTAACAAATCCTTCTGGCGATTGTTAATATCTGAATCCTTTCAATTTTTTTAGTATTATGTTAGCTTTTTATTGTAGCAACTCTATATTTACAGTAGTGCGACGAGCAATACCTGTGTGAGCATATGCAACGTTCGGGTGCTCCGTCTACTTTTCTCTGTCCCTGTTCTGTAGGGATTTTTCTCCGTAGTCACTTGGAGTGAAGAAGAGGCATGTACGGGTCTTTTCTCCTTTTTTATCTCATGTCTTCGTAGTGTAAGCAGAGCACGTCTAGCTAGAAATCGGAATATCCGAAGACTGAATTCCAGACAGGGGAATGCTGTTTTTTCAAACTCTTCTAAATTGCTTTGCAAGTGAATCCTGGACTAACATTTGATGCACGTTGAATCCTCACCACGTGGATTTTGCTAAGGTCTTTTCGGTCCAGTTATTATTTTTTAAGTTTTATTTATTTTGTCGAGAATGAGTCATTTCATATTTAATAACCGACAAACTTTTCGGTCGCCGTTTAAGCGGGGAAGAACGTAAGGTACTTTTCCCCCCTTCCCACTTGTCTTCGTGGTGTCATTTGAAGCACGTTAGGCTAGTACTGAAAAATCTTCAGATCGCAGCCCGGCAAGGGAGTCGTTAATTTTTCATGCTTTCTGCTTCCACTAACTTAATGACTCTATAATGGATTTTGCAACATTGAAATAGAAATACAGAATTTTAAACCTAGAATTCCCGGGTTTTAATTACAAAAATCTATAATTTAGGTAATAATCTAACGTTAGAATTTTTTTTAATAGTATCACTACTCCAAAGAAAGCTAATTCACTGGGATTACGAAAATCTTGATTTCACTGTATTTGCTATGATACTACCACAGAAATTGGATATAAAACAACTTCCGTTTTAATGGACGGCAGATTATTTCAAAAAATTTGATGTGTACACCACATGACTTTCTCGTGCGGAATATTAAATTATACGCATTTTCCCTGCCTTTCATTAAAACTTATTTCCTCGAATTTCATTAGAGATATTTTTCTCATTCAATTAATTTAGTTTCCACTTCGCGACAATGCAAAAATACATAAAAACACAAAATATCTATATTAAAAATTGAAAGATATAGAAAAACATAAAACACTAAATATAGTTAAAACAATTAAAAAATTTTTGCAATTAAAATTACAGTTTCTACGCAAAACTAGCAATTCGTTCAGTGGGTAAGAAGACAAATTATTCCGAGCGCAAAACTCAAAGTTTACTTTTGGTCTCATTCGGCAAAAAGATACTGACTTAACTTCTTTTGGACGATACGCTGAATCAATATATGGGAGAATTCAATAACTTAAATGGTAATTCCAGAATGGATTAAGCAAAATTTAATTAGCAATAATAAAAGAAGACTTTACTTTGTTGTTGAGAAGCTTAATTCCTCTAGATTCGCAACAAATCCACTATTCTGCTAAGTATCAAATGTAAACAAACATGTTGGCCATCACAAAAATTTTAGGCTTAGCTGCATTTAAACAACTTTTAAATTGTTGATAACTCCACAAATATTGCATGCAGATTTACTAAAGGCATATAAACCTTAACCGGAAGATACGAAAAACATAATTCAATCATTTTTAAAGCAAAAAATGCACAACTTACAAACATATAAGAGTAAAGAAACTGAGATCACTGAGCCGGTTAACAGAGTGGATATATACTCGTATATATATATACATATATTTATATACGTTTGGTGAGGCCGATTGCAACCAAAATACGAGCTGCACATCTACATGTTATTGCAATCCTATATACAAAATTTCAACATTTTGAGGCCACTCGTTTTTGAGTTATGCGAGATACGTACCTACGTACTGACGTTACGAAAAATTCTCTTTAGAATTCATTTTAAATCGGTTTTATAAATCCGCTTGGCGAAAAAGAGTCTTTTATTCTATTCTTACGTACAGACGTCACGCAAAAATATTGTTAAATTACATTCGATAGTGGTCAAAATTGATATTTTCTTTGAAATTTGATACCCGAAATTTTTCGCAATTACAATACATCCTTCTTACTTCCGTACGACGAAGTAAAAATTAGAGTTTAATGCTATTTTATTTTAAAAAGATGCATTATTTGCCTATTATATTTTATTTCCTAACAACTGGTTCCCTTAAAACATTGAACTGGACATTTCCTTTAAAAGAAAATATCGTGGCTCTGTTCACTTGGAAATGAATACGATAGGCGGTATTTAAAAAATATAGCTTTATCATTTTAAAAAGGTATGCTGTTTCTATAATTAGTACCTGGAAATTTGTCCTTTCCCTGAGAGAAATTATATCCCGTAGAAATGTTCGGCTGTATTATTATCTCGGCTTTTGAAAAGGAAATAAATTTATCTCTATTATTTGAAAGGAACGCAAAGCAGATGTGTACGAGGTATTTCTGGAATTTTCGATCAAGGTAATAAATGGAATAATAATTACACCACGAAGAATGTATCCGCAATAATGCTTGGTTTTATTTGGCGTTAAAAGTAGTTTAATGTTTTTATTCTTTTGTTATCTTAAATAATAAACAACAGTTTTGAGAAAGGGAATTAAAAGTATGCTACATATGTTTTTAAATCTCAAATCTAGGTTTAAATAGGAGATATTGCACCCAAGAGAATAATAAAACCGACAATCTTGTTCGGCGAAAAATAATGTTTTTTTTTTTTTTTTTTAATACTTCCAATGACTTTTCACTATATTATATACTTAAATTACTTTTAATTTTGCTTATTTTTAATAACAGGGTCTCATAAATTTGCTGTTCATGTTAAGCGCAGATCAGTAGGTCTCGAGAAAATAAATAAAAGAAACAAATAAACAAAAAAAAATATATATATATATATATATATATATATATATATATATATATATATTTTATATATATATATATTTTATATATATATATACCCGTTATATATATATATAACGGGTGGCCATAATTAAACTGACAGTGCTTACAGTGCTCTGTAGCGCGATCTATTTGCGAGAATGACGCCACATTTTGTAGGAAGATTAAACAAGACGGGGAACAAAGGATTCCGCGAAAAAAAAATAGTTCCAAAAGTCACCGCTAGGGGAATATTTGGCGCTGTGTAATAGAAAATAGAGTGTTAACAAATGCAAATTAATACGGAAATTACCTTTTATTTTGCATTCAAATGAGGTTCAATGTGGTTGCCGTTGTGGAACACATATTGCATTCTGTGCACAGTATGCACAACAGCAGAAAGTGACATGTCTGCAGGAATCTCCCGTACAGTCCGTGATATGTTATCCTTCAACGTAGCCAGGTCCTGGACCACTCCTTGATAGACCTTGGACTTAAGGTAACCCCATAGCCAGAAGTCGCATGGGGTAAGATCAGGCGACCGAGGTGGCCATGCAGTTGGAAAGTAGCGGCTAATGACTCTTTCTGTTGTGAATTTCTGTCGTAGCATGTATTGCACCCGTACAGCAACGTGTGGAGGGACTCCATCTTGCATGAAAAGGATTTTCCCCAGGCATTGTCTTTGCTGAAGTGCCGGAATGAGAAAGCTGTTCAACATGTGGCGATATTTCTCTCCGGTAACAGAGAAGGTTTCCGGTCCTGTCGGGGTAATGTTTTCATAGAAGAATGGACCTACGATAAATTCCGCTGTGAACCCACACCAAACAGTTACTTTTGGTGAATGCAAGGGAATTGCTGTGATTGCATGTGGCGATTTGTCATCCCAAGTTCGACAGTTCTGGGTATTCACAGTTCCATTCCGGTAAAAGTTGGCCTCGTCTTCCCATAGGATCATCCATCACGGCCAAGCATCATCCATCTCCATTCTGGGAAGAAAGGTGAGAGCAAAAGTCAATCGCTTATCATGGTCGGGGTACAGAAATTCCTGTACACGGCTGATCTTGTAAGGATAGAAGTTGATCATCTTTCTTAAGATTTTCCATACCGTACTGTAAGGCATATTCATATTCCATAAGGCATATCCATAATAAAAGGTAATTTTATTCCGTATTAATTATGATTTGTTAACACTCTATTTTCTATTACACAGCGCCAAATATTCCCCTAGCGATGACTTTTGGAACTAATTTTTTTTTTCGCGAAATAATTCGTCCCCCGTCGTGTTTAATCTCCCTACAAAATGTGCGTCATTCTCGCAAATAAATCGCGCTACAGAACACTATGGGCACTGTCAGTTTAAATATGGCCACCCGGTATATATATATATCAAAATAAAAAGCAAAGGAAAGCTATGCGGTAAAAAGGGGAAGGTTATTTGTTATATATTACATCTGTATATATATAAGTCTGAAAATTTCAGATTTTAAATTACGTCCAAAGAGGCGTTTTTTAACATTTTGTGTGTTACCTTTATTTGTTAAATATCATGTTCTTTGCACTGAAACCATAAAATGCAGTTCAACAGCAATGTCGCAAAATAATTTTAAAAGGAGCCTATCTTTAGAATTTTACATACACAGTTCCGCGCGCAGGAGATAAAAAGTTTTTTTCTCCGTAGAGTTGCTATTGATCGCTTTTAAATCGTTGAGTTTGTTAATCAAAAATTCGTTAAAGTTTTACAAAATATAAAATCGATAATAAAACAAATTCCAAATTTCAAATTTGGGCTTCCACATGCCCATATTTGCAGTAGGATTACGTCATTCAAAATTGGATGGCTCTTGGGACCGTTGTTTTATAACCCAATGCGAGAAACATACATACATTGATGCAGATTCTTCATTTATTAATTTCTTCAAATATAATGCAGGACTCTAACATTGGGTGGCAACAATTTGAAAAGTGAAACGGACATTTATAGTGATTCAACGCAAAATCGCAAAACGAAAACAATAGTCCTTCAGGAACAAAGGCCCTTTGGACTTGGGAAGAAAAAAAAAAAAAAAAAAAAAAAAGAAAAAAAAAACATTTTTATCTCCAGCGCGCGAGAATGTGCATCGGAAATTCTAAAGATATGCTCATTTTTACTATTTAAATTCCTACTATTAGTTCACACTCTCTCTATATCTTGTTCATATAGTCAATCGTTAATACAATACTTTTTATTCATCTAGTTCAAATACACTTTTTTAACTTGTAGTGGATGACACTTGATGTTAATACGGTTTTTTTTTCACATATTAAAGTCAATTCATACTTATTTATTCCTGTTTATCGGAACTAAAGATTTGCTGTTTTTAAATATTATATTATAAGACTTACACTGCAGAAGTTACAGGTTAGCTTCGTTTATCATATCAGATACTTTTAAATATATTACAGGCATTACTTTTAACAGTTTACTTCTGATGTAACTTGATTTAAGTTGGAATTGACTTAAATTTTGCTTTTTATATATTACTTGTATTAAAATTATTTTGCTGTTGAATTGAATTTTATGGTTTAAATGCGAAGAACATGATATTTAATAAATAAAGATAGCAAACAAAACGTTAAAAAAGGTAAGTAATTTAAAATCTGATTTTAAATTTGAGCGTAATTTAAGCGTAATTTAAAATCTGAAACCTTTCAGATTTTCTTTTTTTTTATTTAAAAAAAATAAATTCCTCTTTTTTTATCCAAAGTAGAAGCTTAAAAAGCCGGAAGATAAGATAATTTAATTCAAAATTCGAAATTATTAGTGCAAAAAGAAAAAAAAAATCTTTCAAATTTTTATCTGTCAAAAATCCTTGAACACAGAGTTTTATGGTTACACGAGGCTACGACACTCTAAAACTAACAAAAAATACGCAGAATATTTCTCAAGTGTTTGCGAAATTCTGCGATTTTACGAGACCCAATTTGCATTTTAGTTGCAACTTATTGCTACGAGCAGGCAGGAAAAAGAGATACGCATCTCCTTAAGATACGTGAAACAAAGGTGGTAAAAATAATAAATGCCAGATCTGCAAGACAATCTGAATACTAACTTCTGTTATACAATTTTCCGCTGTTAAAGTAAAGGAAAAAGTCAAACAAATGTCTTCAGTATTTCTTTAATATTAAAAAAGATACAGAAGTAGGGTATACCTATTATTCGAAACAAGCACGACGGAAAAGATTCACTTAATTGATTTGAAAAGAATAATTATTTAAAGCTAGTAGCTTAATGAAGGATTCTATATTATTTCGTTTAATTATATAAAAAGTAATTTTCGAAGATTAAGTAACTTGTGGCCATAATTAAACTGACAGTGCTCACAGTGTTCTGTAGCGAGATCTATTTGCGAGAATGACGCCAGATTTTGTAGGAAGATTAAACAAGACGGGGGACGAAGGATTCCGCGAAAAAAAAATTAGTTCCAAAAGTCACCGCTAGGGGAATATTTGGCTCTGTGTAATAGAAAATAGAGTGTTGCAAAAACAAAATAAACAAATGCAAATCGATACGGAAATTACCTTTTACTTTGCATTCAAACGAGGTTCAATGTGGCTGCCGTTGTTGTGGACCACATATTGCATTCTGTGCACAGTATGCACAACAGCAGAAAGTAGCACGTCTGCGGGAATCTCCCGTACAGTCCGTGATATGTTATCCTTCAACGTAGCCAGGTTCTAGATCACTCCTTGATAGACCTTGGACTTAAGGTAACCCCATAGCCAGAAGTCGCATGGGGTAAGATCAGGCGACCGAGGTGGCCATGCAGTTGGAAAGTAGCGGCTAATGACTCTTTCTGTTGTGAATTTCTGTCGTAGCATGTGTTGCACCCGTACAGCAACGTGTGGAGGGACTCCATCTTGCATGAAAAGGATTTTCCCCAGGCATTGTCTTTGCTGAAGTGCCGGAATGAGAAAGCTGTTCAACATGTGGCGATATTTCTCTCCGGTAACAGAGAAGGTTTCCGGTCCTGTCGGGGTAATGTTCTCATAGAAGAATGGATCTACGATAAATTTTATTCCGTATTAATTTGCATTTGTTAACACTCTATTTTCTATTACACAGCGCCAAATATTCCCCTAGCGGTGACTTTTGGAACTAATTTTTTTTCGCGGAATCCTTCGTCTCCCATCTTGTTTAATCTTCCTACAAAATGTGGCGTCATTCTCGCAAATACATCGCGCTACAGAACACTGTGAGCACTGTCAGTTTAATTATGGCCACCCGGTATATTTACCTCCTCTACTAAGTAAAGGCAAGCGATACTGAACTGGCTACTTAATGTATGGCGTGAGAATCGTGGTTTTATTAATTAGAATAACACTTGAACAGTTCATAAAAATCATCGATTCGATGCATTGTAATATAATGCATTTAAAATCAGTAAGCTAGATTAACAAAATAAAATTAACCTGAAGATGATCCTCAAGGCAGTTGGTCATGTGTGACCTATAGGTTGAAGGATTTCTGTGGTCATTCCATAGCTCCCCAAGGTAAGGATCTCAGTAAGGATGAGTCTGTTGGATGAATTTACATAGATTGTTAAAATAAATTGAAGCAAATGTACGCGGAAAACCGCCATTACTGTTATTGCCGCCAAGATGTATGATTTGAGAGTCAACGATGTGGGGAAATTTAAGTTTTAACCCCATGGGCAAACTTCCTATACTAAATCTATGCTAGCACAACTTCATGCTATAAATATTGCGAAAAAAATTCCTTTAAGGGGATTCATACACCTTAAAACCCATAAAATCTTCGAATATGTGACTGTTGCAAATATTGAAACAACTTATTTATTTTAAAAGCCATTACTTCCAACTTTTTACAGCTGACTACATAATATAGCTGCTTTTTTGAAATAGGCATCAGAAAGTTTATGTTGTCACAAATATTTTTATAATTTAATCCGCTTTGTAACAAACGTTTTCGTCGTGTTTTTACATTGCGCGCACAGTTTAAAACATTCTGTTGCATAATTTAATTTCATATTTAATATATAGCTTTTATAACATTTGGAAACTACTGTGAACCAAAAATTCTAAGAATTTCATGTTAAATTTTTATTTTATTTGGGATCAAGTATATAAAATGTATTTTATTAAAAAAATCTGTAATGTTTTCGTGCATAAATATTTTTAATATTAAAATATTCATCAAATTTTTGGTTTAGTTAGAAAATAGTGCCCATATAAAGAATTCCATCAAATTTTAAGTATGTACCATTAGCCATTTTTAAAATATCATGTGCGCAAGGTGGAAACATGACGAAATGTTTTGTCACAAAGCGGATTAAATTACAAAAATATTTTTGGCAACACAAACTTTCTGGTTAGTAGTTTCCAAAGCATTTATATTATGCAGTTAGCTGTAAAAAGTTGGAAGCAATTGCTTTTAAAATAAATAAAATATCCCATTTCTTGCAACAGTCACATATTCGAAGATCATAAGGTGTTTAAGGTATCCGACCTTGTTCGGGTACCATTTTTTTAAAAATGGTTTTTTAATTTAACTATAAACATATTAATTTGAAGATAAGCATATTAATGAGTGAAAACAATTTAAAACGTAATGCTAAGTAATTTTAATTTTGAAAAATAATGAAAAAAAGGATAATTTTTGCTTAAATTTTGCGTTTACGGCAACAACCACGGTGAACAATGTATATATAAATATGCAGTTTTTTTAATTTGTATTTATGTTTACACTTGCTTTGTATGCAATGAAGCAAAATAATTAAGAAATATTCATATATTCTTGAGATATGTCAAAATGTATAGCATTTACTGTATATTTTCCTATTATTGCATCCAAAATCTAAAAATAAAAAGTAACAATTCTACTTCTAATTAATATTTCTAAAATCTTTTGCTTCAGAGCATGCATCAGATTATATGAAACATATATAGAAAGTATCATTAATTTTTAGTCATAAAATTTTGAGTTACGGCTGTTACCATTGGCAATATTTACAGAAAAAATAGTTTTTAGAAAACAAGTTTAAAGTTTTCATAAAACAATTTCTTAGTGAAAGAAGCATCCCTGATAATTAAAATTACCCTGCTTTGTAACTTGACACCTTGTTTTTTTCTTCCCACACTTTGCATCTGTTCTTTCGAACAAAGCGTAATTTTTTCTTTGGGCTTTTGTAAAACTCGTGGAATGCCACCAAAAGTCATGATTTTGCACTTTCTCAAGTTTTCGAATTCCCTGCTCAGTGTAAAATTCAGGGCACATACCTAACCTTGAAAATGCTTCAAGCAAACCTATAAATCCGTCATTAAATAACACAACTCTTACATTTGCTCCAAACATTAATGTTCGCAAGTTTATGAATGTTTCTTTCGGAACAATTTGCAATAAAATGCCATTAAAACGTTCCTTTATATTTTGAGTTTTGCCATGTAGACACCTTTTAATAACCCTTGTTTATGTAGTCAACTCCATATATGTAGGTTTAATTAAATTCAAAATATATATTGATATACCAAAGGTTTTTGTCTAATTTTTTTCTTTCTGATTTTTTTCCTGATTTCTGCAATTACACATTCATAGTTGCACCAATTCATTGAATATTGAGCAGGGCATTGGCTTCGAAGAAGAGCTACAATGGAACAAGCAGTTAGTACAACCTGCTGCATCTCAATTAAGTTTCAAACATGACTTCTAATTGCAATCCCTAATTCTGCAGTTTATCAATAAAAGAATCAGTCAGTTTACCTTTTCCTTTCAATTCAGGAGCGGAGTTTTCTACTTTTCGTAGTCTATAACCAACCCTTTTCTGTACGTATCCAATGCATTCCACTTTCTTGACCGAATCTTTACCATATATATCTTTCACAATTAAAAACCCCTTAGAATCCCCATCCTCGTAATACTCCGTATGCTTCAGCTTTCATAATGTAATAGATCATTCAAACAGGGAATAAGCACCAACTGCTTCCATACCCGAAGCTGCTTCTTTATAATTTGCAGAACAATTATGTTACGCTTTACATATGTCGTGCTGAATATTGCATGCCATTCTGTTTATTTTGTGGCAAATGATGCAAAAATGTGACATAGCTTTCAAATCAAGCACTTTGTCAACGCTAATCGGCAAAGCAGCAACACATACATTTAACGTCGAATACCCTCTGCGCCAAACTAAATACGAAATTAAAGGAAAAAACTAACACCAGATTTTTAAAATGTATTACAAATGTATATCTAAACTTAGTACGCAGGTTTATAATTTACAAAATCTTGATGATAAATAAAGTTTCTAAATAGGTATATCTATTTAAACGCTCACTTCCGGCCCAGAATATTGGAACTTCCGGTTTATTCAGTTACAGAAAAATGCTTATAACTTCAGTTCTAATTAACCTATCAACAAGCAAAAACTTGTATTTGATAGCTAAAGATGTATTCTTTAAGATAATGTAATAAAGTAAAAATCGAAATTTTGACTTTAAAGGCTGAAGACAAAGATGGATTGGAATGAGGGTCGTTAACTAGAACAGAAAGATTTTTTTGGATGTGAAATGGCTCTAGATAATCTAGTTCACCAATGGAAGATGTTTTTTGAATAATTGGGGCAGCAGAAAAATTTAAATTGTGATTTTAGGACCAACAATGTGGGGCAACAGAAGACGTCTGTGTATTTAAAGAGAATAGCTTAAATTTCGGTTTCATTTCTATTTTTTTTTTTTTTTTTCCAAAAAATAGAGCGGTAGATTTAGAGGTATGACTTGAAGCCTTAGCCTGATGGAACTTAACACAGTGAAGATTGTTTGGATAAAGACATTTTTTTTTACTTTCCCTATTTTATGTTTTCCGTTATAAGAGAATCCAATAATAACCAAAAAACCTTTAGAAACACTTTCCTTGTGTTCTCTGAACCAACGTATTAAGTCTTTTTCTCCTCTTTTTCGGCAGTAAATCGATCCTTTTCTATTGCAGTTGGATAAGCATATCCAAGTCTCATCGATAGTAACTATATATTTCTATTTTTCACCTGCTAAATAATTTTCAGACAGTAATCTGCACAGTCTTACGCCTAGAAACATGTTTCAGCGTTAGGCGACATGTTCTTTTTTTTACTTCCTTGTTCGAAGTAAAAAGGAAGTATTGTAATTGCGAAAAGTTTCAGGCAGCATATTCCATTTTTACCGCTTTAGAATTAAATTTAAAGATGTTTTACCTGATATCTGTACGTAAGGACAGAATAAAAGACTCTTTTCCTCCAAAAAAATTATAAAACTGCTTTAAAATGAATTCTGAAGAGAATTTTTCGTGGCGTCTGTACGAACGTACGTACGTATCTCGCATAACTCAAAAACGAGTAGCCTCAGAACGTTGAAATTTTGTATATAGGACTACTATAACATGTAGATGTGCACCTCGTATTTTGGTTGCAATCGGCCGCGCCAAACGTATATAAATATATTTATATATATATATCCACTCTGTTACCCGGCTCAGTGATCTCAGTTTCTTTACTTTTATATATTTGTAAATTGTACATTTTTTTGCTTTGAAAATGATTGAATTATGTTGTTCTGATCTTCCGGTTCAGGTTTTTATGCCTTTAGTAAATCTGTATGCAATATTTTTAGAATTATCAACAATTTTAAAATTGTTTAATTGACGCTAAGCCTAATAACTTTTTTGATGGCGGCCATTGCTTGTTTACATTTGAAACAGCAGAGTAGTGGATTTGTTGCCAATCTAGAGAAACGTAGCTTCGCAACAACAAAAATAACACCTTCATTTATTATTGCGAATTAAATCATGCTTAATCCTTTCTGAAATTTCTTCGATGAAATAAGTGTTTAAGATTTACTTCGTAATTTTTAATACAGATATTTTGAGTTTTTACGTAATTTTGCCTTTGTCGCGAAGTGAGAACTGAATTAATTGAATGAGAAATACTCAATCGTCTGTGAAAAACTCTTCCTTTTTTGTTTTGTTTGTTTAATTTCTTTTATACATCATTCTAGATTTATTATAGTATTTGAATAGAACATGTGGCAACGATTAGATAATTCTTTAAATGATATAAATTTTGTGCATTCTGAGTTATAATATGAACGAAATATAATACTGTTAAGTGAACCTAGCGTCAGAGTGTCGCTTTGGTAAACAAATAGAGTGAATTTTAAAGAATGCATTTATTCTATTGTAGTTTATGCGCTGTCAGCGAAGTAGATTTAATTCAATCCAATAAGTTTAAACGAAATTCAAGAAAAAATGCGTATAATTTAATATTCCGTACAAGGAAGTCATGTAGTGTACACATCAGATTTTTTTGTTTTTGTTTGTTTGTTTTGATTAGCTTTAAATAAGATTTTTATAATTTTGTCCACAGTACCTACAGAGATATTTAAAGGTTTTGAATAGCTCTGGGGAAGGGGGGCTGGATTTTCCTTTAAAAAGTGAGATGAGACTTTAGATTTAATAAGAGCTGTACGTACCTTTGTTGGGTATGCATTTTTTGCCTTTTTCTCAGTCAGATGTAAACTTTGATATTTCTTTCCTTTCGTATTAATTATGTCACTTATTTTACGTGTAGAAATATTATATTTCTATTTATCTATTTAATTGAATAATAGTATTTTTCTTCGGACAGCGAAAAAATATAGCCTTCGAGTTTTTGTTTATTTTTCAGCGACATTTTAAAGGAAAGAATATTTTTAATGCTGCAGACGATAATTAAACCTTATTCCAATTTGTTGCCAATCACGTTTATATCTTAAACGTAATATTTAAATTCATGAAGGAATTGAAAATTATGACAAAAATGTGTGGATACCCTATGTACTTCTATTCCAAAATATTTTCCAAAATGTTAGTTAATTATTTACTTCGAGAGATCAAAATAACGGCTTCTTATTGAGAATTTCATAAAAGAATGTCAGTGATTTGAAGCATTTTCCCCCTCTTTGTTCTTCATTTCGTATCCAAAGATATCAGTTTCCTCTTCTATTGCAAAGTAATGTCCCGAGCATCCCTATTGTGATCAGAAATTCTTCTCCTTCGTTCCCGAAACATAAATTTCCTAATATATTCTTCCTAAATAAGAAACTGCAACCGCTTTCATGAAAGAAGAAGCTTTAAATCTCTCATTCACCGTGGATTACGCATCTAGCGACAAACTTTGATTGCTTTGCCCTTTGTTCGTAGTCAAGGAACAAACTGATTGCGAGAGATGAAGAAAATATTTTATTTTAGATCCTCTTGCAAAGGAAGGGTTCGAATTGAAATTGGGCCCCAATGACATACCGGGATAGAATGCTTTTCTATCCTGCTTCAATTTCTTGACTCATTCCCGAGATATCGGCTACGAAATTTAATTTTCAAGAAAATAGGAGAAGTGGAGCTTTCTTTAAAATGTACAGGAAATTGGCAACGTGATAGGCATATATATTCTAAAATGTCAACAGAAAAATTCCGCCAGCGTGAATTTCCTAGTTGAGCTTGAAGGCGAAGTAAAGAAGAATAAATAACCCGTCTCAGTGCACTTGAAAGTTTATAATAAATTAAATTATGTAGATTCATTAGGACTTTTGAAGAACGTGAAGTATGAAACACGAAAAATGAGCAATGCCATTTCCGGGACTCGAACCTGGACTTCTGCCACAAAGACATGTAGGAAGGAGGGAGAAAATACCTGTAGTGGAACATAATTTAATGTTTCTATATAATTATTAAGATTTCCTAAGTGGCAACATGATGTAATGTTTTGAATAGTTATTAAGATTCGCCGTGTGGCAACAATAAGTAGAGCTAAAATCGTAGTTACTTCTAGCGTTCGTTGATAAGCGTTGCGTAAGCTTTATTTCTTAAAAGTTTGTTATATTTTTTTGTAAAAATAAGTAACATGTTGCAAACAAGAATGGAAACTGAAAAAATAAATATGCTGTTTCTTTTAAGAGCAAAATAAGCATATTTCACTTATGAAATGCTCTGGCTGATCAGTTTTGATTTCGCTTATTCATCAAATCCACATACCTTGTAAGGTATTTCACATGATTATTGTCATTTAGTTATTTTATGTTTAAATTTTTTCCTTTGTTGAAATGGGCGTGGCTTGTTATGACCATGAGACCAACTTGTATTGTTAGGCGGGTCGGGCTGCGCCCATTACTGATACTGATACCTTGTAAGGTATATTTAAATTTTATAACAGTTATACTTTTCTGTCGATTCATATCCAAAGTTTCAGAAAATTATGCAACGACTCTCTTCCTACGGCAATAGATCTCTGTCAAGTGTAAGTCCACGTACAGTTTAAACTTAGTGAACTTTTACATGCTGTGATTATGGACAAAATGGATTCGCTCGTGAACTTTATAAACTGCAATAAACCAATATATCTGAAATAACCCATGGACACCTACCTCTTTAGCATTATTATAACAATTCATTTAACATTGTGTTGCCAGTACTAATTATAATCATCTCATTATGTTTATTTGTTTATTAATTATGTTTATCTCCTATTTTTGTTGCACCAAATCAGATGTTCAATTTATCTTGTGAATCTCAAATTGTATTCCGACTATTTTGTAATCTACTTATGCCCTACACCATTATTTTTAATAAATACTGGATGCGGGGCGTACTGTGGAATTGCACGATGTACCATAATAGGCACACTTTAGACCTTTTGAAAAGCTTCAGTCTATGCAAATTCTTATAAAACTTGCAATTACTCCCCCCCCTTTTTTTTTTTTTTTTTTTATCTCAAAGAGTTATTATGGGAAGGCATTACCAGTTGACCTATGGTACATCGCTGGTGTCCCCCATACTTTTACTTTTACCTTTACTCTTCCCTACCATAATAAGTTTTTAGAATCGCAATAAATGCAAATAAGTTAGAAGCAGTTACGCTCGGCCGTATATTACGTGTCTTTTGCCGACTAGTTTAAATTAAGGGTCAACTACGTTAGATTTAAGATACAATAACACGCTGAACAAATATTAATTTAGAAGTAAAACGATAAAAATCAGCGTTATATTTTCAAATTTTCACAAGACTAGTTTCGATGGTTTTACCGAACCATCATCCTCAGCTGCAAAAGCGCAAATGAACGTGATAAGATTAGATAAGAAAACCTGTTGATGAAACCAGAAACTAAAACATAGTTTCTTTAAAAGGTGAAGGCAAAGATGGATTGGAACGAGGGTCGTTAACTAGAAGAAAAATATTTTTTTGAATGTGAAATGCCTCTAGAAAATCCAATTCACCAATGGAAGATGTTTTTTGAATAATTTTGGCAGCAGAAAAATTGAAAGTGTGATTTTCGGACCAACAATGTTGGGCAACAGAAGACTTCCGTGCTTCCTTTTTTCTAACGTATGCCTCATGTTCTTTAAAGCGAAATTTTATAGTTTGGCCAATGTAAATTAAGCCAGACTGGCAAGGAATCCTGTAAATACCCCAGGAATTCATATCCGGAATTGGTCCTTGAGTATGGAACTCAGAATTTTATTGATGGGAGAATAAACCCAATCATCTTTGCCCTTTAGCCTTTAAAGAAATTATGTTTTAGTTCTGGTTTCATCAACAGATAGCGTCAGTAGCTTATCTCCTGTCCAGGTTTTCTTATCTTATCTTATCTAATCATTATATCTTATCTCGTTCATTTGCGCTTTTGCAGCTGAGTATGATGGTTCGGTAAAACCATCGAAACTAGTCCTGTGAAAATTTGAAAATATAACACTGATTTTTGTTGTTTGAATTTTAAATTAATGCGTTAGATTTGTTAGCACAAATAAGTCGACTAAGTCTCTTAGTTAGTTCTTATTTCTTGAGTTTAAGCCCGAATGGAGGCTTTGCTGTAAGCCCGAATAAGGAACCAACTGTTCATCTTATTTTGAGTGAAATAAAGGGTACTTAGCCCCGAGTTTACGATTCCTGTTATTTGAACTAAGCGATCATTCGCTTAACAGTTCACTAGGTTCCTCGACATTTACTTTAGTAGAATAAAAGTCAGGAATTCTACAACCTTATATACTCCGGTACTTTTCCGTTTTGCCGGTGCAGGCGATAAAGTCGCCGATAATTCGCGGTAATTAAGTCAATTAGGATGCAATCACACAGCTAATCCGGATGCGAAAATATAGAAAAGGCAAAGTCAATTCATCCATTCTAATGAGAATACACTAGCGAAGTAAAGCACTGCGGTTTTACATAATTTCCGAGTAAGCTAGGCGTACAAATTGAAATAATTCTTGGACTTAAACTTGTATTCCGAATTCAAATTTAACTCGAAATTAATGTAGATAATTACTGAGAGAATTAGATTTTTGTAGCGTAGTTTACTTGAGATCACTTGAGGTCACGTGATATGAACCGGAGAATTAGCTTGTTGAACCATGAATGCACAATAAATTCTTAAATTAATGTCTTTACACAAATTTATTGCCTTTATTTATTGGCTTTTTATAAAATTTTAAATTCTATTAAAATGTTTATGCCTTCAAAATAAAAAATTCTTAGAACTAACATTTGTTAACATTTTTTATGTGTATGCTGTATGTTGTCGCCAATAAAGTCTGCTTGGCGAGATTTGTGCCGGCGAAACAGAAAAGTACCTATACTCCCCCTTTTAAAGGACGACTTGGAATTAGGGAGTCCAATCGCCAAAACCTGGTGGTGAAGAATCATCATCCACCACCTTTTAGTTCGGGCGCCACTTAGGACTCTTAAGCAATATCTCTCTTGAAGTAAGTAGAACTTCCTTTAAATACTTCTTCTACTCATTTGCGTTTAAAGCGGTTCTAAAACCCCATTCTGGTAGGGGTTGTAAGTGGAAAACAAGAACCGAAAGGAAAGGGTTTCAAAATTAAAAATAACTGTTATAAAATTAACATATACCTTACAACAGGAATCAAATAACGGACGAGATAGCAAAAAAATCTCACGTGGAAACCACGTGACTTCCTTGTGTGCCTATTAAATTATACATATTTTTTGCTTCACTTCAACTGAAAATTATTTTCTCGAATTATTCTAACTTAATCAACCGTGCAAGTTGAAAACGACATAAAAAACTGCAAATTTTGAAATTAAACACTCCGCTCAATATTTCTCGTAGGGAAGTCACATTTCTTGTATTTTTATGTTTTCATAACGAGTATAAAACTTTTCCAAATATATGTAGAGGAAGCGGGACACTGCATTGAAAGTTAGATTTCGTTATTTGTTCAAAATTATTATTAGTCCAAAGGGCTTTTCTTCCTTAGGAACTATTGTTATCGTTTTGCGATTTTGCGTCGAATCACTCTGAATGTCCATTTCCCATTTCAAACTGTTGCCTCCAAATATTATCGCCCTGTACTATGTTTGAAGAAATTAAATAATGAAGAATCTGCATAAATGTATGTATGTTTCTCGCATTGTGATAAAACGACGGTACCTAGAGCCGTCCAATTTTGAATGACGTAATCCTACTGCAAATGCATCTGGCAGGACAGATTTGAAGTTTGTTTTATTATGGATTTCATGTTTTGTAAAACTTTTAACGAATTTCTGATTAACAAACTCAAAGATTTCGAAGCGAGCCATGGCAACGTTATACAGAAAAAACATTTTAATCTTCAGCTGCGTATCGGAAATTCTAAAGATAGGCTCAATTTAAAACTATTTTCCGACATAGCTGTTGAACTGAATGTTATGGTTTAAGTGCGAAGAACGTGATATTTAATAAATAAAGGCAACACACAAAACGTTAAATAAAGCCCCTTTGAGCCTGCATATCGGTCCAGCGTGCAGAACCACTACACGGCGAAGGTACGCTAGGAAAGTGAGTGAAATACGTTATAAAGTTTAATCGGTTATACACAAAGTTGGCGTAAAGAAGGCATTTATTTATTTTAGACCCAAAGGGCTATTAGTCTCGAAACGGCATTTTTGCGTCGTTTTATTTTATGTGTTGATTCATTTTTCTAACTGCTCCCGGCCAAATATTATCGCCATATATTATATTTAAAGAATCTAAATAATGAAAAGCTGCATATATGCATGAATGTTTCTCGCATTGTGAAAAAACAACAGTACCTAGAGACATCCAAATTTGAATAACGTAGTCCTCCAACCGAACATGGACACATAGAAGCCCGAATTTTGAATTTCGAATTTGTTTTATTATTTATTTCATATTTTGTAAAACTTTAACGAATTTTTTATTAGCAAACTCAATGACTTCAAAGCGAGCAATGGCAATACTGTACGAAAAAAAAAAAAACAGTTTTTAGATCCAGAGCGCGAGACTGTGTATCGGAAAATCTAAAAAGATATGCTATTTTGGTGTTTTTAAATATTTTGTGATATTGCTGTTGAATTGAATTTTATGGGATTTAAGTACGAAGAATGTGATATTTAATAAATAAAGGTAACACACAAAATGTTAAAAAACGCCGTTTTGGGTATAATATAAAATCTGAAGGCTTTCAGATTTTCTTTTTCATTTTTACTTCCTTGTACGAAGTAAAAAGGAAGTATTGTATATTTCCACGAAAATATCCATTTTGACCGCTATCAAATGCAAGTTAACGATGTTTGCGTGATATCTGTACGTAAGGACAGAATAAAATACTCTTTTCCTTCAAAAAAATTATAAAACTGCTTTAAAATCAATTCTGAAGAGAATTTTTCGTGGCGTCTGTACGAACGTATGTACGTACGTGCGTACGTACGTATCTCGCATAACTCAAAAACGAGTAGCCTCAGAACGTTGAAATTTTGTATATAGGACTGCTATAACATGTAGATGTGCACCTCGTATTTTGGTTGCAATCGGCCGCACCAAACTTATATAAATATATTTATATATATATCCACTCTGTTACCCGTCTCAGTGATCTCAGTTTTTTTACTCTTATATGTTTGTAAATTGTACATTTTTTGCTTTAAAAATGATTGAATTATGTTGTTTTTATCTTCCGGTTAAGGATTTTATGCCTTTAGTAAATCTGTGGGCAATATGTTTAGAATTATCAGCAATTTTAAAGTTGTTTAATTGCTGCTAAGCCTTTTTTTAATGGCGGCCATTGATGTCTACATTTGAAACAGGACACTAGTGGATTTGTTGCCAATCTAGAGAAACTTAGCTTCGCGACAACAAAGATAACGCATTCATTTATTATTGCCAATTAAATCATGCTTAATTCTTTCTGGAATTTTTTCGAGGAAATTAGTGTTTGAGATTTACTTTGTAATTTTTAATATAGATAGTTTGAGTTTTTATGTATTTTTGCCTTCTCGCGAAGTGAGAACTGAATTAATTGAATGAGAAATACTCAATTTCAGAAGATTTAATTCAATCCAATAAGTTTAAATGAAATGCAAGAAAAAATGCGTAGAATTTAATATTCCAATACAAGGAAGTTATGTGGTGTACACATCAGATTTTTTAGATAAAAAGTTCCATGTGTTATTAAATCAATACACTTTGCATTTTCATGTTAAATTTTCACTCTTAGTTATCAAATAATAAGATACAAGTAACATAAATCAATAAGAAATGAAAGTACTACCTTTGTAAAGATAAAACTTTCATTATGCTTCATTGAGGAGATAATGAGAAGGAAGGATTTAATTAAGGAAATATAATATATGATGATGACTGTGAACAAGCACTCCTCGTAAGATATATTTGAAAATATATCATCGAAAATGGCTAATAAAACAGTTAGGCTAACTATGAAGTTTCTGTTTCAAGTGCTATTCAAATTCGATTAGCCCACCAGCGGCCGAGCGGTAAAGTCGCTGAACACTGGTAGTTCGGTCCGAGGTTCGAATCCCGCGAACGGGCTGGCTGCATGGGTGTTTTCGTGGTTTTCCCCATGTGTAACGTGTATACGAGCCAATTTCCCTTAGAAAGTCCTCCACGAAGGCATCCCTCCCCTTAGGCAGATAGCCGTAGTGTGCTTTGCCATAATTAAATACACACACACACACAAATTCGATTCGTAGATGAATATCTTGTAAACTAAGCTACTACATGATTGGCGGTTTTTCTTAACTTTTCCTGTTATTAGTGGGTTAAATGTGAAAGAAATTAGACTAACTAAAGAACTAAATACCGTTAATCTGAATCTAAAAGTTTGGAAGCTGCTTTGAGATTGATTTATATCATTTCAAAGAAATCTAGTCATCACTTCTACTCAAAAGAGTCTAACGACGAGAATTTTAAGTTTTTTCTTCATTGGAAAAGTAGTTGACAGTGATTTCTGAAGGTGAGAAAAATGCGTGCCATTAAATACTACTGCATTCTGACGTATTTCCAATAATTTGTCCTCCAGGTTTTGACAGCTATATTAAAGCAATCTCACCGAGACTAACACAGATTAAACGATTTTCTATTTCGGTTGGAAAAAAAAAAAAAGCTCAATGGATAAAGAAGGTAATAAATTTTTCCGATTTTTATCTTTAATACATTCGAGCAATATTTCATTTTAAATTACGATCCCTACATGATAATAAGACTAAAAATGAATTAGGAAATTTTTAAATTAAAAGAAATATGTTCATAGAAGTTTCATCCGAAAAAATGGCAGAAGACAGATACGAGATAAAATTTTCCGGATAACCCATGTCAATTAATTTCGAATATTAAAGAACCAAGAAATGCGTTTAACGTTGCTTAATTATGCTCTTATAAAAACTAATTTCAAATTGCCAGAGTTTTGATAATTTCTGATGGCAACAGACGATGTATATTTTTTTAGACGAAGTATTCACAAAACTAAATTACATAAAATTTTTGTGTTTTAAATGATCTGTTTGACATCCCTTATTCTGAACTATCTTTCGACACCGCAATTTCCAGGATAATAATGCCTTTTGAAGTGGCAGAAGAGATATTCTATCCCATTCCTCCCGAACAGCTTTCCAGAGTCCTGTTAGGGTTTGGGGACAACGTTTGGAAAATACAGTTTTTAAAAGTCCGAAAGCACAAAAATCCATAGGTGACACATAGAGAGATTGAGTAGGGATATCAGGAAAGGGTATGGCCTTGATACCAGTTTCTTTTTGTTCCATTTCCTTTAGGAAATTTACAGTGGATTTTGATGTGTGACTGCTAGCTTTGTCCTGATGGAGTCTCACAGATCGATGGCACTGTGGGTAAAGCGATGGTATTTCATTCAGAAAAATTGGCGATAAAATATGTTCCTGATAGTATTTGGAGTTAATCTGGACATTTTTTTGCACTCTCTTTATTTTTAACTTGCCATTATAAGAAAAACCCGCCACAATCATGAATCCCTTAGAAAACCTTTCTTTCGATTCTTTGAACCATGTACTTAAATTTTTTTCTCCCCTTTTATGATAATAAATGGCTCTTTTTTTGTTACAACCATTTAAATACACCCATGCTTCATCTATTGTGATTGTTTTCCAATTTCTTTGGGTAAGTGTTTCTCATAGAGAATTTTGCAGCGTGTCCTGCGTTGAGCGATATGCTTTGGAAGCAGACGATGCACATTGCGTTTTTTCGCTTTCTTAAGATTTAAATCAACGTTTATCATTTTGTTTACAGTGGACACTGAGCATTTTAATAATTTTGCAACTTTTCTTTGACTAGGGGGATTTTCTTTTAACATTAAACAACGTACCTTTGCAATTGTCGAAGATGTCCGTTTTTTCTTTGGATACTTGTTTGGAATTTTTGTTCCACTTGAGGTTCCAATTTGACGTTTTTTTCTATTCTTGTTGATGATATTACCTATAGACGCTTTAGATATCACAAAACCATGATTCTCACATCGTTTTCGGATAACGGAGTATGCATATTTCTCTTCGGAAAGAGCGTCAATGTAGCCTTCGAACCACTGTTTTGTTAAATTCGCCATTTTGAATAAAAACAAAACTTTCAAGCAACAGACGATAATTTTGACTTTTAAAAACATAGTACAGTTGCAATTACTTCTTTTGCAGCAAACGACTTTTATTACCGCTTACTAAAATCGTCTAAAAAATGTGCGAACAGCCTCTGTATTTGTTCTTAGAATGCCTAAAATATAGATTAATATATTACGTTTAACATTAATCTACCAGCCTGCTATCCAAGTACATATGGAACAGCCTACTATCCATACATCGAAAAGGTAGTTTATCCTCTTTAACTAATACAAGAGTACCTATTTTTATATTGTCCTTTTGAAAGAACCATTTACTTCTATGTTGAATCTTATAAGAGTCTTAGAAATCTTGTTGATGTTTTGCACAAAAATCTAAGAGGTTTAAACTTAAATTAGAAGCTGATGAACTAACACATCAATTCCTAATAAATATTGTCATTCAAAAGTTAGATAAAGAAACAAGAAAACAATATGAAATGAGTTTAGTCGACTGAATTACCCAAATTCAGAAGGTTCATGGAATATTTAGAAAAACCATCCCAAATGTTAAGAAATTTACATGGAGTTCAATTACCGTCATTAAAAACTAAAACTTATTATACTTGTACAAATGAAACCAGAAACTTCCTGTTAAAGTCGAACAGCAATTCCTGCATATTGTGTAAAAAGTCTTGTGTATAGCTGTTTCTTATTTTTAAAAATGACTCGATTGCAAAGATTTAATATTGTATTACATTGAATGAACTGAACAGTAGAGATCAGATGATGAACTGAACAGTAGAGATAATTCTACAGTATTGTTATTAGATGAAAAACTAAAAGTGCTGAATCGACGTCGTGGAAACTTTAAAACTAGGATTACGAAATTGGAAAATATGACTTTTAATGAATACAGTGGAGTCCCGCAAACTCGATTCCCGATATGTCGACAGCTTTTTAGGAACTTTTTAAAGATCTCTTAGGCCAAACAGAGCAAATATTACATACAGTACATAGTATTATTCATGCTTATGTCTTTTCTGTTCTGTTCACAAAGATCTGAGTGTTCTTTTTCTGTAATTTTTGCTATTTTCTCATTGGGTCGTTAATTCTTGGCACAGCCGAACAAATTTTAAGACATGTTTTAATACTTGCCAACGCTGTTTGCTTCTTTCGGGGATACGAAGAACGTCAGGTAGCGGCTGGCCGTTGGCTCACATTCCTTTCTGTTGTTGCGAAACGTTAGGAGAATTGTCTGAAGTTTTGTGACTGCATGTCATTGCAAACTAAACTCACACCAGTTCCTTGCGGATATCGTTCCTCAGTTCACATCCAATCGTAGAAGGGTTACATATTTTTGGGAACTTTTGATATTGTATGAAGTGAAAATGTCGTTCGAAAACAAACGAAAACAAACTAACGTTACAATGGAAATGAAACTAGATGCCTTAAAGAGACCACCAGCGGCCGAGCGGTAAAGACGCTGAACACTAGTAGTTTGGTCCGAGGTTCGAATCCCTCGAACGGGCTGGCTGCATGGGCGTTTTCGTGGTTTTCCCCATGTGTAACGTCTATACGAGCCAGCTTCCCTTAGAAAGTCCTTCACGAAGGCATCCCTCCCTTTAGGCAGATAGCCCTCGTGTGCTTTGCTATAATTAAATAATCCCCCCCCCAAAATCCAATTCTTAAAGAGACTGCATATAGACAAAGAGTAAGCACAATTAGCATGGATTTAGGTATTGAACGGATTTAGGTACCATGGATTTAGGTATTCTTTGATAGAGTGGAAAGAGGTCCGAAATCGAGTTTTGGAAAGAGAATATACGGATAGTATTAAGGAGACGGTAGACTTTAAAAATTAGTTTTTTAAGTTTTTAAAGTTTTGAACAAGAAATTTTACACATGTACATATTATAACATCAGTTTATAAAATATATGTTCAAAATTTCAATTTATTTTAAATTAAAAAAAATTTTAAAACAAATAATTAATTATTTCAACTAAAGATTAAAAATGCTCCTTGCGCTCTAATTTTCAATATTTTTTCCTAACTTTTTCTTTTAGTTAGTTATAAAGACTTAACGAAAGATTTTGTGTATCCGTTATTGAATATGATGAATGAAAAATTTTTAAAAAGGAATTTTGTGAACTTAAACCCAGTTTCCGGAAAAATATCACCTTTTGTTATACATTATCACAAGTTTAAACTTCTTAATAACCTCATATCCAAAAATGCATACACAGTTCTACTGTAACATACAACAAAATAGTTTCTTCCAAATATCATTCATTTTGAACTAAAAATGAGTCGCAAGGAGCATTTTCAAGATATACGGACTGCGAAAAAATTTGTTTTGTGAAAACCGAATTTAAAGTTTTTCTTCAAACTTACCTTTTACATGGTCATGAGAAACAGCAAATTAACTTATGAATTGTTAATTTGAATTTGAATTTGTAAACACTAGATAACATTTTCGTATCATTTAACTATTTTTAATCTCCTAATATTAAATATAACAAATATAAAAATATCTCAAATTGGTATGTGATTTAAAATTATAGGCAGAAACAATTTATGCATTACATCCAATGCAACTTTTAAAATTCAACCGCGCCATATGTTTTACTTTCATTTGTCACATTTACATTATCTTTTAATGCTTTACAATATTTTTTACTATTTTTTTTTTCTTTTTTTTTTTTTCTTTTTTTTTTTTCCAAGCAGGTAAACTTCTCTTTTTGCTTTGGTTCAAGCGACGTTGATCGCGCTTTTTTGCAACGAATAGGGAAAACGAGTTTATTTCTTCCTGTTCTACGCGTATAGCATTTATATAACCAAAGTTAAATTCATTAATAGTTATCAA
Source organism: Stegodyphus dumicola (assembly GCF_044657685.1). Classification (NCBI taxonomy): domain Eukaryota; kingdom Metazoa; phylum Arthropoda; class Arachnida; order Araneae; family Eresidae; genus Stegodyphus; species Stegodyphus dumicola. Next base: position 2,741,547 of record NC_140768.1, read on the forward strand.
TCCTGACATTTATAGCCTTTTTTTTTTTAGAAATAAACACTTCTTTTGAGCAAATATATAAATTATAACTATTGAAATACATTTTTTTTTTTTTTTTTTACATTTTCTCCAAACTTTAAAGTACAAAATTTACATTGTTTATAGATTTTAAATGCTTGTAACTTATTTAAAAATTAGAATATTTGAATTCGTTTTTTTTTTTTTTTTTTTTTTTTTTTTGCATACGATGTAGTTACGCATATGGAATATTACGAGAGTAAAAAATCAAATTCAATATTCTTGTTGATTTTTAGCTATTTTAAAGTCCATCGTCCCCTTAAAGGTGGTGAATACGAAAAAGTGTGAGAGGCGCTTTATTTGTGGTTCAGGCAGCAAATGGAACAGCAACACCCATTTCAGGGCCAATTATACAAGAGAAAGTCCTAAACATGATGAATTTCAAGAAGGGAGAGCCTGGATTTTCTGCTGCTGCTGGCTGGCTCGACAGATGGAAAAAGCGGTACCACCACCCGTAGATCAATGGGCAAGAGTAGACTTTTTTGATTCGTATATTATTTGTCTCCAGGATCATAATATTCGATTTCGATAGGTTTAGTTGAAACAGTACAAAAATAGAATCGCACGCATCAAAGGGTTAAATACTATTAAGAGTTCTGAAAAACCCATTTCTTATTCCGTTAAACTCGACTTTTCGGAAACTCGACAGTCTCTCAGTCCGCATTATGTCGAGTTTGCGAGAAGGCCCATCAACGGCCGAGCGGTAACGTCGCTGAACACTGGTAGTTCGGTCCAAGGTACGAATCCCGCGAACGGGCTGGCTGCATGGGCGTTTTCGTGGTTTTCCCCATGTGTGACGTGTATACGAGCCAGTTTCCTTAGCAAGTTCTCCACGAACGCATCCCACCCTTAAGGCAGATAGCCCTCGAGTGCTTTGCCGTAATCTAATAAACCAACCAGCCAAACCGAGTTTGCGAGACTCTATTATATTCCCTTTTCCCCCAATGCTTATAATGCTATTTTTTTCTGAAATATTACTTGATTTAAGGGGACTCGTACACTTTAAAACCCATAAGATCTTCGAATATGTGACTGTTGCAAGAATTGAGATAACTTATTTATTTTAAAAGCAATTACTTCCAACATTTTACAGCTGATTACATAATATAGCTGCTTTCTGAAAGAGTAATCAGAAAGTTTGTGTTGCCACAAATATTTTTATAATTTAATCCGCTTTGTGACAAAAAAATTCGTCATGTTTCCACCTTGCGCTTACAGTTTAAAACATTCCATTGCATAATTTAATTCCCATATTTAATATATAGCTTTTAATAACATTTGGAAACTACTGTGAACCAAAAATTCTAAGAATTTCATGCTAAATTTTTATTTTATTTGGAGTCAAGTATATAAAATGTATTTTATTAAAAAAATCTGTAATGTTTTCGTCCATAAAATTTTTTAATATTAAAATATTCATCATATTTTGGATTCAGTTAAAAAATAGGGCTCATATGAAGAATTCCATCCAATTTCAAGTATGTACCATTAGCCATTTTTAAAATATCATACACGCAAGGTGGAAACGTGACGAAAAATGTATCAAATTGCTATTTAATACATTTTTTTCATTCGTCATTTTTTTCTCCGATGTTCCAATGCACGCAAATATTCAAATTTGTATTTCATTATACTACCAATAGATGGCGCCATTAAAACGATTTAAATGGATTTAGGAAAAATTCTTGAAAAGAGTTTTGTTTGCAAGCAATTGCTTGCAAGCGATTTTGTTTGCAAGGATTTTCGAGCGCAAGACATTATAAATAATAATACTAAAAAAAAAATAATAAAAAAAATAATAATAATAATAAAAAAAAAATGAAAAGTTTCAGATTTTAAATTACTTCCAAAGGGGCGCTTTTTTAACGTTTTGTGTGTTACTCTTATTTACTTAACCATAAAATTCAGTTCAACAGAAATGTCGCAAAATAATTTTAAAATGAGCATTACTTTAAAATTTCCGACACACAGTTCCGCGCGCTGGAGATAAAAAAGGTTTTTTTTTTTTTTCTTTTTTTTTTTGGAAAGGTTTTTTCCAATTCAAAATTGGATGGCTCTAGGTACGGCTACTTTATCACAATGCGAGAAACATAGATACATTTATGCAGATTCTTCATTATTTAATTTCTTCAAATATAATGTAGGGCGATAGTATTTCGTGGCAACGATTTGAAAAGTGAAACAACACTTACAGTGAATCGACACAAAATGCCAAAACGAAATTAATAGTCCTTCTGTTCAAATTGTCCCTTTGGACTAAAACGTATTTCAGATAAACCTCTAAATTTTATTATTTTTGAATTCTAAAGACAATATCTTTAAAAGGAACAACTTGACCGGACAGTTCAGTAGTTAGCTTAGCCATAACCAAACACATGCTGCTACATAATTAGTTCCTTTGGACCCGTCTGTATATATAGGAATATATCTATTGCATTTTTGCCTATATTCAAGAAAGATTTACCTGTATATGATCTCGTTAGCATTTCTCTCGTAAAATTGATAAAAATCATCAATAAGCTCGATTTGTGCTTTTTCCCAAGGTGGAATTCTAAAACGTTTTACTGTTTGGCTATAAACATCAGCCACGGCGTGTTATTCAGTTAGTGGGTGAATTCTTAAGGAAAAAGAAGGCACACTAGACTGCTTCAAACAGACGTCTAATTTTTTTTTTTTTTTTTTTTTTTACCATAGCTGCCATATTTGTTTACATTTGAAACTTATTAGAATCAGAGCCACATTTAGACTTGATAAGGCTCTGAGCTTATTTGAGATATGGGGTCCTTTACAAGTCTGTTATAATATATTTTTACACAATTTATACTATATTTTAATTTTTTGGGGAAAGTCCAAGGAAGTGTGGCCCTAAGCCATAGCTTGCTTAGATTATACATAAATCCGGCCCTGAGCAAAATAGTCAATTAAGTCAGCTTCTTTTGGCCGAGTGGAACCAAAAGTAAACTTTCAGTTTTATGTACGAAAAATCTGCCTTTTTTGCCCGCTGGCCGAATGGCTTGTTTTTGGATAGAAACTCTAATTTTAATTGTAAAAATTGTTTTAACTGTATTTGGTGTTTTGTATTTTTCTATGTTTTTCAATTTTTGATAGAGATATTTTGAAGTTTTATGTATCTTTGCCTTACCGCGAAGTGAGAACTGCGTTATCTCGATGAGAACTAAATCTCTAACTAAATTCAAAGAAATAAAGTTTAACTGAAATGCAGCAAAAATATGTATAATTTAATATTCCGTGTAAAGAAGTCATGTGGTGTACATATTAGATTCTTTTATATATTGCTACATCTTGCACAAAGGTAGTTCGTTTCAATAAAAAAATATGACTCAACATAATTTGGAATAGCAAACTTTAATGCTTACAAAATCCATTGCTTCTTTTGTATTGTCCAAAAGTTGTTGGTAGTAATGTTTTAATCTTTTTAAAAATTATTTTATATGTGTTTGCTAGATACGCTCATCCAAAACTCGTATTACACGTTAAGAACTTCTTTATACGTGGACCTTATCGTGATTTTTATTCCTGTCATTGTTTAATAAAAATTATGTGGTCTTAAATATAGTGTATTACTACTACTGCGCCATTGGGTATACAAAGTACACAGCGAAAAAAATCATGCAAAATTTTTTATATAATTAAAATTATATAAAAAAGTCTGAAAGGTTTCAGATTTTAAATTACGTTCAAAGGGGCGTTTTTTTTTAACGTTTTGTGTGTTACCTTTATTTATTAAATATCATGTTCTTTGCACTTAAACCATAAAATTCGGTTCAAAAGCAATGAGGCAAAATAATTTTTAAATGAGCATATTTTTAGAATTTCCTATACATAGTTCCGACCGCTGGGAATAAAAAGGTTTCCCTCCCCCCCCGTAGAGTGTTGCCATTGCTCGCTTTTAAATCGCTGAATTTGTTACTCAAATATTTTTACAACATATGAAATCGATAATAAAACAAATTCCAAATTTCACATTTGGTCTTCCATATTTGTTAATAATTGGTGACATGATTTGATATAATTTGGTGCCCATATTCGTAGGAGGATTAAGTCATTCAAAATTCGATAGCTCTTATGTTCCGTTGTTTTATCACAATGCGAGAAATATACATACATTTATGCAGATCTTTCATTACTTAATTTCTTCAAATATAATGCAGGACTCTAACATTTGGTGGCAACAGATTGAAAAATGATTCGCGTTTATAGTGATTGAACGCAAAATGGCAAAACGAAAACAGGGACAAAGCCTCTTTGGACACTCCCGCCCCCGAAAAAAAGAACTAAAGAAAAAAAATTGTTCTGTTGGCTGGTTTGGTTTTATATAATTATTGCAAAGCACTCGAGGGCTATCTGCCTAAGGAGAAGGATTACTTCGTGGATGACTTTCTAAGGAAACTAGCTCGTATACACATTACACATAGAGAAAAATACTCATGCAGCCAGCCCGTTCTCCGAACCTCAGTCCGAATTACCAGTGTTCAACGACTTTGCCTCTTGGTCCCTGGTGTTGTCTGAGTAACAAAGTTTTAATCTATTTTGTGACGTTACGTAGTTTGTTTGGTCGGTATTGTTTTGCGTTTAAGTGTGGCAGGCAAATAAAAAAGTATTTTGATTTACATTGACACAAATTTTGGATCTGTTTTTGTAATGATTACATTAGAAATAGGTGAATCAAAAAAATAATTAAATCGATTCATTTTTAATCTCTACTTTTCCCCACGAAGCAGTAAAATGTTCGATTTGTTTACTTACTTTTTATGAGAGTTAGAATTAGAGCGCACGATGTTGATAAAATACCAAGTATCGATCCCTCCCGAGGGTCATAAAAATGTTCCTCAGCATTTAGTACTTGATTAAAAGCAGCTAGTTCTTAACGATGCTTCTCTGTGTGCTTGAAGTCGATTGATTAATATTGGATTTACGAGGAGAGATACGTATTCATATAGGAAGAAAATTCAAAATAACGAAATTAAAATACAAAAAGGAAACACTTTAAAAACAGCATATCAGAATAAAGTCTAGACGCCAGGAAATGATTTGGTTTTTAACCCTTAAATACAGGAATTTTTATTTTTATTTTCAAAATCAAAAATGCATTAGAATTGATATCACATGTAATGGAAAAAGTACTAAAAATCTAAATTAAGTTTTTATTTTAGTTTTTAAAAAAAATATTATTAACTTTTACAAAAAACAATATGAGAGGCAAATGTATAATAACAGTCTTACATCTTATGTAATGATACATACCTTATAAACTTGCTCAAGTAATTTTAAAACATAAATAAAATGAAATAAGTGTATTTAAACAATTCTTTTTGCTTTCCATACTTTTAATAAAATAGCAAAATACAGCAAGAAACATTTGCAGCATCGTAGGACACATTTGAAAGAAGTATGGACATACAGTAAGACCCCGCTTAACGCGGGGGATACGTTCTAGCAAAGTAGAGCGTAATACGAAACAGCGCTAAACGAGGCTATCTTAACATGTAAATAATGGGGTTAGGGGAAGATGGATAGAAAATTGGTTAGGTATTAAATTTAATAATTTTTTTAATAAAAATAAAACCAAACATTTATTTCTTACAAAAATAAAAACAATATAAACGAATATACTTATAAAAAACAAATAAAATTCTCAGTCAGTCAGATCATTCAGTCTATTCTGTGTTTCCAATTTTCTGCTTTTTTGTCAAGAACGCTTCTAATGAAGTTGCCAAATTCAATGCAGCACTGATTTGAGATTGACGTTCACCAGAATCTAATCTTCTAATCACTTGCATTGAAGTTTCCAGTGAAATGCTTTTTCTGGTTGCTTTCTTTTCTTGTTTTTTATTATCACCCATGATAAAAACTAAAGATCATAATATTTGTCATTGTATTAATCGTTATAGTATTATGTAAATTTATACTTACAATAATGTCAACAAATGTTTCAAATGATAAAAATGCGTCCTTACAGCACCGCACCAAACAAGAAACACAACTACACTGTTTCGGATATGTTATTTGGAAACCTAGCGCTGCGCACAATTTCAGAGAATCCCCGGGTTGAAATAAAAGAGCGCTAAACCGAAACAGCGTTAAGCAATCAATCTGATAAGAAATGGATGCCACTTGTTTTGAAAATGAGGCGTAAATGGTTACCAGCGAAAAGGTTACCATACTACAACTGATTCCGTTTGGCATCAGTTGTAGTATTATCTGCGACTTTATCGCCTGCACCGACAAAACGGAAAAGTACCGGAATATATAAGGTTGTAGAATTCCTGACTTTTGTTCTACTGAAGTAAATGTCGAGGAACCTAGTGAACTGTTAAGCGAATAATCGCTTAGTTCAAATAACAGTTTCTGAAGTTTCTGTGCCCACCAGCGGCCGAGTGGTAAAGTCGCTGAACACTGGTAGTTCGGTCGGAGGTTCGAATCCCGCGAACGGTCTGGCTGCATGGGCGTTTTCGTGGTTTTCCCCATGTGTAACGTGTATACGAGCCAGTTTCCCTTAGAAAGTCCTCCGCGAAGGCATTCCTCCCGTTAGGCAGATAGCCCTCGAGGCTTTGCCATAATACACACACACACACCGAAACAGCGCTAAACGAAACAGCGTTAAGCGGGGTCTTACTGTATTAGTCCATTACATCTTGCAGAATCTGTTCCGAAAACACACTATTGCTGGATTGATCAAAAGAAAATTACATCTTTCTTCATCTCTTCGTAAGCTATAAATATAACAATCCAAACATGAAAAGAAAACATTTCTTTTTTATATCATGTTTTTCCATGCACGACATACAAGAAGAAAAGAAAAGCCAAACAAGAAAAAACAATCCGTGAGGGTCCAGTGGTTGCACAATAGAGGATAAAAAATATTTTGGGCTACTTGTATTCTTGCTATTGTGTTGCATTATATTGCATCTCAGGCTGAGCTCGAGTCTTAGTAACAAAGGATATTAGGTATACGGAACAAATCTCCACAAATTAATTGGAACTCCAGAAGATATTTCCTGTCTTATAACGTACTAGAAATACCCGATGCCGAGGGTAATGTATTATTTTACTTATGACATCATTTGAAAATTAGTATAATAGCATATTACCCGCCGTAAGGAATATGATGCGTTCATCGTAGTGCATAAAAATGCCAAAGAAACAAAGTAAAATTCAATATATGTATCACAACTGACTACATAATCATGGAATCATTTGGTATATATACCTATATGACATGGAATTGCCATTTGGGTCAGCAAAAATAAAAACAAATCATTATTTTAAGCAAAATAAATTATTTTCAGCGATATGGAACACACATAAAAATTTCGATAGACAAATAAACTAATTCTCTCTTATTATATCAGCACCAATGACTCGCAGATTTTAATGATTTTCGCCTTTCTAATCAAATGGTAATAGAAGCTCAAATTCCATTCAATATTTCACCTACGTTCAATTTTAGTCGATTCAATGTGGCAAAAGATTTATCATAATTGACCAGAAATCAATAACGCGAACAATACACCAAACAGACATTCTTCTTTATGTGTATAGATTTTGTAAAACTTACACATATTTGATTAACAAACTCTACGGTTTGAAAGCGAGCAAGCAGTAGAAACACTTTTCGAAATAAAGCATTTTTATCTCCAACGGCCGAGAACTGTTGCCACTTCAGAAAAAGGTGTGCGAAAATGAGTGTTTTCAGAGTTTTTAATTAATATCTCGGCTGATTAAAGTCGTACGAAGATGGGAACAGTCGAAATGGCTTCCCACGAATTTTTGGAATCGGTCATAAAGTATTTAATGTTTGGCAGTACTACTTGGCAGTACTACAGTATTTCATTGTAAAACTTAGAAATTTTTTATTAACAAACTCTACAATTTGAAAGCGAGCAGTGGCAACACTTCTCGAAATAAAGCGGATTTTTATCTCCATCCAGCGTGCAAGACAAAGAGAGCAAAAATTAGCGTTTTAAGCGTTTTTAATTATTATCTCTGATTTTAGGGGGGGATTGTGAAAAAAGTAGACGTCGACCTTTTCCAGGATCCAGAAAATAATTGTAGCAACTTTGGTGACAATAGCTACAGTAGTGACTGGTTATTAGCGAACAAACAAGCACACAGACTTTCTTCTTTATATACTCTTAGACAAAAAAACGACGCACCAAGAAGGAGTTATCCGAATGGGAGGAAAATCGGTAGAAGTGATGTACATGTACAGAAAAACAAATGATTACAGAATGAGAAAAATTGGATGATTTATTGAAGTGATAGAGCTTTACAAAGTGAAAAAGTCAGTAACGCGTTTTTCCACCTCTGGCCCTTATGCAAGCAGCTATTGGCATCGATTGATAGAGGTTGTGGATGTCCTCTTGAGAGATATCGGGACAAATTCTCTCCAACTGGCGAGTTAGATCGTCAACATCCCGAGCTGGTTGGAGGGCCTTGCCCATAATGCTCCAAACGTGCTCAGTAGGAAAGAGATCCGGCGACCTTGCTGGCCAAGGTTATATTCGGCAAGCACTAAGGCAAGCAGTAGAAAAATGTGCAGTGTGGGGGCGGGCATAATCTTGCTGAAATGTAAGGCCAGGGTGGCGTGTCATGAAGGGCAGGCCTTAGAACTTCGTCGACGTACCGCTGTGTTGTAAGGTTGCGACGGATGACAACCAAAGGGGTCCTACTATGAAATTAAATGGCACCCCAGACCATCACTCCTGATTGTCGGCCTGTCTGTCGGAAGACAGTCTGGTTGGTATCACACCGCTGTCCGGGGCGTCTCCAGACTCGCCTTCGCTGGTCATCGCGGCTCAGTTCAAAGCGGGACTCACCACCGAAGACTATTCTACTCCAATCAGTGACATTCCAGTGCGAATGAGCCCGACACCACTGCAAACGGACTTGACGTTCAATGGTAGTCGGCGCAATGCGTGCTATGACCTCAGCCCCCTTTCTGTGAGACGTCTATGAAATATCCTTGCGGTCACTGAAGCACTAGTTGCACGTACAATAGATGACAATGATGCATCTGGGGCTGAGAGTGCCGCTCTGACGAGTGCTCGGTCTTCACGTTCTGTCGTTTCTCTAGGCCTACCGCTTCCTTCTTGACGATGTATGCGGCCATGGCTCACCCATTCCTGCCAACATCGTCTAACAGTGGTATCGCTCCTGCTCAAATGTCGAGCTATTCGCCGATAAGACCAACCGGCTTCTTTGAGCCCAACTACACGACCTCTCTCAAATTCTGACATCTGCGCATGTCATTCGCGCACCTTTATGCGAGGCATAGTTACTGTCTACCAGAATACACGGAATGAAATTCGTGAAGAATTTATGACCTGAAATCGTAATTTCTCCATTTAAATATCCTGCCAGTTGCGCAGATCAGATGTGCTGTAGCGACAACCGTTCATTCATTGGCAGCCAAAATGTAAAATTTTGCATTGTCCGTCGAAACCTGTATGCATATCAATTTGTGTCCAATTTGCTTTATATCTTCTCGGTGCGTCTTTTTATTTTTGTCTAAGAGTGTATATAGAGATAAGCTTTTGATCAGACAAATATTGCTTTCAGAATTAAAATTCCGACTTCTTGAAAGCGCAGACGATAAAATCGATGGTCTCAAATATTAATTTCCACTTGACATAATGAAGATAGAATTGTAAATTATATTTATACAGATAGAAGGCTTAATCTTTGTTGGTTTACTTTCGTCAATTCTGATTTTAAATGGCATGTAAATTTCTCTATAATTTAAACTAAATATTTAATAAGAATAAAATGTAATTAAGTAGGACTAAACTAAAACAGTTTTGTTGAGGCATAAGTTCAACAATAGTATCGGTGAAAGTTCAAAAATAAACTTCTATGTATATGAGGGGAATACAGTTTTCGTCCTTCTCGCTCAGTATATAAGAACATTTACCGCCCAGAAGTTATAGTGGTTAGGGAAGCCTATTACAGTACCGAAGGGCCGGGTTCGAATCCGGAGAAAACATGGATGTTTGTAAATGTAGTCTCTGCGGCACGGGGACACTCTAAATATATGGAGAGCCGAAAGTCCACTCGTGTGGATTGCTGGTAGTGGAGAGGGGAGGGAGACTCCCGTACTCCCCCGGTTGCTCTTACTCAGAACTGGAATGGGAATAGAAGTCCAACTTCCTTGAGGCTCTAGGTCGTCCATGAATTTCATAGAAGGATAACCATCCTTACATGAAATTCATGGACTACTTACGTCGTTTACATGATTAAATTAACAAAATAGAATAGATAAGCGAATATAACAATAAAAATTCCGATGGATAAAATAAAATGATTATATTTAAAATGTTTATTCATTTTCATTACTGTTTTATTTTTGAAATATTTAAAAAATTTCCTATTTGCGTGAATCATATATGGTGTCGAAACGGCGTAATTAGTATTTGACGTTTGTCGAAAATTTATGATTTAGGTTTTTTTGGTATTTTTGCATTTCAAGAAAAGAAATTTCATTATTTATTTTTCGAGTAAAAAGCTGGTAATATTATGTACTATCTGTATGTGAAAATCTCTTGAAATAACTGAACTACAGTTAAATCATAAAGGAAAATTTGAAATTTTGTTTTAGCTGGAAGGCCAGTTTTTACAGGGAAAGTAATAAAAAAAATCTGAAGGAGTTCAGATTTTAACGATTGCTCAAAAGGACGCTTTTAAATTTTAATATGGTTTATCAGTAGTGATTATCGGTACAGATAGTCCAGGTGAAACAACAAAGCATGTTATAGGGAACGCTATACATCTTCTGCACATTTAAAATGTGAAAAAATATGTAATGTATTTCCGTAAAAATATTTAATGGTTTCGATTAGATATATCATGAATTAAATGCATTTTTATTTGTATCAATCAGATTTAAAAGTAACAAAAATATTTTTAAGATATGCATATATTGCTTCAAACAGTTTAGTATGCTAATAAGAGAGAGACTCAAAATTAAAGAATGATACCTTACGTTTTTCTGAATGGTAATAGTCTCGTATGAAAAGTGAACCATCGTAAAAAACTCTCTAATGAAAAGTGAAACTAAAAATCGTGTTTCAAGACTAAGAGCATTTTGGGGCTAAAAAAACGGAATCAAGGAGAGCAGAAAATAAATAACAAAAAAATCTGATATGTACACCACATGACTTTATTGTACGGAATATTAAATTATACGCATTTTTCTTGCATTCCTTTTAAACGTATTGGATTGTATATTTCACTTTCTAGTATTTTATTTCCTCTTTTAGTATTTGTAACCACCTATCCATAACTCTGTAAATATGTAACTGAAATTGTTCTTCTCACCAGCAATGCACCCTTCTTCCATCATGCACTATCGTCTTCGTCCAGCATTTGTTTGCACTGCCTCCAGCAGTCGTCTTGAGCGCAATATGTATTTATATTATTATTATTATTTTGTTCAAGTTATTTCCGTTAGCGGGCTACCTGGCCGATATGCTAACTACCCAGTGGACCGGCTGCCTCGCTGTCGGTGGAAAGAAAGAAAGAAAAGCCCTTCTGGGCTAACGCCCTTTGGGCTAAAAATTCAAGTCCCCGCCCCCCAAAAAAACATACACATATTTATAAGAAATATAATTTTGATGTAAAGAAATATACTCAGAAGCCAAAACAAATACTTTTATAAATTTACGACATGATATTTCATATTTAATTGTAGAAAAATAATTTTAAAGTCTGGCAATTTATCCTATATCTAATTACAAAGGTAATTTCATTTTACTTTCGTGTCACTATAGCCTTTTATTTATTACCCCGTTTTATTTCATTTCCTACCTAACATTAAAATTATGTCTCTCTGCGTGTTGAGGATTATTGATCAGGAGCAAACGTTAGTTCCTTTAAAAGATAAAAAAAAAAAAAAAAAAAAAATCTTTCTTAAAAGGTATTCGTATAAAACAGATAAATCTAATTTATGCTTATATCAGAGACTACACGAAAATCCATTTCGTAAACACCATTAAATGTATATTTCGTGTATCGGATTATGTATCGTGTTCTTTCCAATGCTAGAATTTGGATACGATTGTGCAAATGTTACGTTTTCGGGAGTTCTCTTTTTCGATGGGTTTATTGGAGCTCAGAAATAAATTACACCTTCTTCCGATACAAGCCATAAAACTCCGTTCTTTTAAAATCCAGTTCATTTTCTTTTAAAACTATCAGTGTCAGCTCTTGTAGCTATGCAAAATTTAAACGAATTCTTATTTCGAAAGAGTATGCTTTTGGGAATTGATTTCATTTCAGATTTCAGTTTCACTAGTTATTTAAAGAGAAAGAGATGTTATTTTCATTTTCATTTGCAAATCTTGTCTTAGGAAAGTTTTCAAATAAAAGCTTTAAATATTGTTTCTAAATAAAACCGAGCATTGTCCGCTTAATAAATATTGATTTTCGAAAAGAATTATTTAATTAGTCAGTGCATTATAATGCTGAGAAATTAATTACATTATTCTTATATGTCTTCTTTTTGTAATATAATGGTTTTGTGTGTTTTTAAAGAAATTCTTCTATAACATTAACTCATTTTTATAATTTTAATTCAACCGGATTCATTTTTATTTAATAATTCTAAAATAAACGAGTTAAGATTTTTGAATTGCGAAGGAATAAATTCTTTTAGCCATTTCTTTTAGCACTTCTTTTGAGATGCATGAGATGCGTACTCTAATTAAAATTATACTATTATCCTACGAGAAAATAGTAATTAAGGAGATAGTACAACTCTCTTCTTGTGTCTGGAAGAGTAACTGGTAAATAATGGTAGCTTTGCGTGTGAGCATATTGCAAAAGGAGACTTTGGCTGCTATCAGAATGTTTACATCTTAGATAAAAATTTTTTAGTAAGAATTGCATTTTCCTCCAGAAATGGGATTCGCGGTTTGTGCGTAAGCCATTGGGAGTTATGGGATTTAAATAATGAAAGGTTTGGTTGCCATAATGAATGAAGGGATGCCTTCGTGGAGGATTTTCTAAGGAAAATTGCCTCGTATACACGTTGTACATGGGAAAAACCACGAAAACGCCCATGTAGCCAGCTCGTTTGCCTGGTCGGAACTACCAGTGTTCAGCGATGTTATTACTCGGCAAATAGTGAAAGGCCTAAACTAGTGAAAAGAAAAGTTTAAGGGGGCTCATACATCTTAAACCCCTCATGAGCTTCGAATTATGTGACTGTTGCAAGAATTGAGATATTTTATTTATTTTAAAAGCAATTACTTCCAATTTTTTACAGCTGACTACATAATATAGATGCTTTGGAAACTAGTAACCAGAAAGTTTGTGTTGCCACAAATATTTTTGTAATTTAATCAGCTTTGTGACAAAATTTTTCATCATTTTTCCACCTTGCGCGCGTGATATTTTAAAAATGGCTAACGGTACATACTTGAAATTGGATGGAATTCTTTATATGGGCACTATTTTCTAACTGAACCAAAAACCTGATGAATATTTTAATATTAAAAAAATTTATGCACGAAAACATTACAGATTTTTTTTAATAAAATACATAATATAAACTCAACTCCAAATAAAATAAAAATGTAACATGAAATTCTCAGTTTTTTTGGTTTACAGTAGCTTCCAAATGTTATAAAAGCTGTATATAAACTATGGAATTAAATAATGCAACAGATAATTTTAAACTGTGCGCGCAAGGTGGAAACATGACGAAAATTTTTGTCACAAAGCGGATTAAATTACAAAAATATTTGTGGCAACACAAACTTTCTGATTACGATTTCAGAAAGCAGCTATATTATGTAGTCAGCCATAAAAAGTTGGAAGTAATTACTTTTAAAATAAATAAGTTATTCCAATTCTTGCAACAGTCACATATTCGAAGATCATAAGGGGTTTAAGGTGTATGAGCCCCCTTAAGTTTAGATATAAAAAAGAGTTTTTTTAAATCGGCCGGAAGCACAGATACAGAAAATTCATCGGACAAAGCCAAACAGCAGTTGGAGGACTTCTATTATGTAACACCAGTGTTTTCGTATAATATAAATGGTACTTACGTACTGTCGCTACACTCTCAGTAGAAGTAGCCAAATTTTCAGAAAGTGCCAAACTTTGGCAACCATGCGCATAACCATTGTTCCAGAAAACATGCTCAATCGTTTCAGTCAACCAACGCCGCCATTTTCGTATGCGTTCTATTATTTTGTTGTATTCCAAGTTCCAACTACTTTTATACACAAATCGTGATATCTTTTAGCCTTAACATGTTTTGCCTTAGTTTTAAAACATGAGCTGGTAGAATTCTCCAGAAATGGAAGAAACCTACGGTAAAATTTCGGCAATAATACAGAACTTTGTTGGAAATTTTCTAAGGAGAACAACGATGAAAATGCGCTTTCCAGATAGTCGTTGCTGCCGAAAATCGCATAAAGCCGAGTTTCCGCATTTTTCTGATGTTTTTTTAAGTGAAAAGCTCGCTTTTAAGTTGCAGTATACTTCAAGACAAGAATAACGAAAAAAGTGCAGAAAGATTCGAAGTATATAAGTGTTTTGCTTTTTAATTTATGACGTAATCCTTATGTAATAGTTCTGTAGAGCTATTAGGTTATTTGGAAGCAAGAGACTTGAAAAATGAGCAACGCGTTCGCCAGGAATCGAACCGCGGACCTCTGGAATACGCGTCCAGCGTGCAGACCAGCACACTACGAAGGCATGCTAAGAAGGCGGATGACGTATCTAATATACTCCCCCTTTTAAAGGGCGACTGGTGTTTATAGGGGTCCCAATCGCCAAATCCTGGGTGTGAAAAATCATCATCCACCACCCTTTTAGATCGGGCGCCACTGTAGAGAAGCAGGAAAGATGAAAAATGAGCAAAACCCTCGCCGGGAATCGAACCCCGGATCTCTGGACTACGCACCCAGCGTGCAAATCACCTCACCACGAAGGCATGTTAAGAAGGCGGGAGAAATACATCATAGTTCAAATTTGTATTTTAAAATGGTAAAGCATGTTTCTTTTCCTATGCTGATATTATTTACTAAACTTACTACAAACATCGATAGTTTGGGAATCTTTCTAAAAAGTAGGAGCTATAACCACCATCTTGCACAGGTTAAAAATTTGGGGTTTTAGGTTTTTTTGAATTTTTCAGACTTTAATGAAGATGTTTTGAGATTTTATGTGCTTTTGCCTTGCCACCAAATGAGAACTGAATTGACTGAATGCGTAATGCATCTGTGATGAAATTCGAAAGCTTAAATGAAGTGCAGCAAAAGTGTGTATAATTTAATAAACCGTGCAAGGAAGCCATGCGAAGTTCACTCCAGACTTTTGTTACTTTAACAAAAATGCTCAAAGCTCGAAATCAAGAACCTTAAAAGCATACCTTAAAAGTAAATTCTGAAGAAGTGATGCAAAAGAGCTAACTATGAAATTTTGGAAACAAATATTTACAGAAAAAATACGAAAAATGTCTGTATGGAGAAGGAGAAGGATACCGGCCTTTTTAAACCCTTAGCGTAACAATTTATATAGATTTCATTTATTAATATTCATATTAATTTTCTTTCGAATGTGCGTAATTCCAAAAGATAATTTGCATCTTATATTGCATGCTTTATGATAGAAACCTCAGCGTATAAAACATGGGACCATTTTCACCATATCATAGCCCGAATTATAAAGTAATAAGCGTAAGAAAGCGAACTAATGTTTAGACAGAAAGTAGTAAAATTGATGTCTAATAGATAGAGGATTCAATAGTTATTCAGCTATAGGAGATGGATTTTTCGTAACATACAGGGTGTTTATAAAGTCCCGGACCCATTTTGATGTTTAATAACTCATAAAATAATATAGATAGTTTAAAATTAATAACATAAATGGTTAGACAGACTCAAAAAGTTTCATGACCCTTGTCAATGAACTTCCACGTGTGCCCCCTTCGTCGCACGGAGAATATCAAGTCGACATTCAATTTCACGCCAGGTACCGGCAAGCATGTCGGCATCCACAGAGGCTATTGCGGTTGAAATTCTGGCTTTTAGGTCATCCATGTTCGACACTCTCCTCCTGTAAACGTTGTCGTTTACAAATCTCCAAAGGAAAAATCCAGCGGCGTTATATCAGGTGATCTGGGTGGCCAAGGAATTGGACCTCCTCGCCCGATCCATCTTCCTGTAAAACGGTCATTCAAAGAACTACGAACGATTGTACCCCAATGAGGTGGTGCGCCATCTTGTTGCAAAAAGACATGTGGCTGAAGCTCTTCTTAGATGTGGAAATACGTAGTTTTCCAACATGTCTAAGTATACGACTGATGAGACCGTCTTTTCTGTCAAAAAGAAAGGCCCATTTGTAAAGACATTAGGTATTTTTTTTGGAATTAGAGAAGATGAAAAATAGAAGCACGGAACTCTGGAATATCTGCCCAGCGTGCTACCGTTACACCACGAAGGCACGCTAGGGAAGTGGGAGAAATACCTTATATACTCCCCTTCTTAAAGGGCTACTAGGGTTTTAGGGGACCTAGTCGCCAAATCCTGGGTGCGGAGAATCACCATCCACAACCCTTTTAGTTCGAGGGCCACTTGTAGAGCCATTAGGTATTTTTTTTTGGGGGGGGAGCAGAGAAGATGAAAAATAGCAAATGCCTTCGCCCGGAATCAAACCACGGACCTCTGGAATACCGGCCCAGCGTGCTACCGTTACACCACGAAGGCACGCTAGGGAAGTGGGAGAAATACCTTATACAATGACTCGGTCGTGCATTAGTCCACACCACACATTAACCTTTGGGGAACCCCTTTGTGCCTCACGGTATTCATGGGGGTTTTCATATCCCCATATGCGCACATTATGGCGATTAACAATGTCAGAAAGTTGCCAAAAACAAAAAAGAGAAAAATGCAATTAATAAGCAGACGATATTTAGAAAAGTACAGGTATTTAGACTGGAAAATGAAATTATCCGAAATTAACCACACGTGCAGACGATATTTACAAAAGTAAAGATATTCAAACCTGAAAAGGAAAATATATAAGTTATTCCATTAATAAATGCCATAAGTTTGTTTATATTTTTATTCTCTTATGAGTTATTAAACATCAAAATGGGTCCGGAACTTTATAAACACCCTATATATTTGCCAGCATTGCATTCTGTTTATTATGTTTATAATGACTACTTTGAATTAACGTGATTAAAAGCGAAGGTGTTGGGGAACACTTTACTCAAGTAAGAAAATAATACTACCACTCACTCTAACAATAATATCTCACGATATTAAAAACAATTTTAAACTCAAACGGAATTGCCACTTTCATAATGAATTCTATATAGTACATTAATTCATCATTTATATTAATTTATATTAATTCATCTCTCTTAAAATCTATCTACTTGGCTTAAACTCAACTTAGCTAATACAAGTTTGGCATCATAATTCTTACTGGAGTAAAAGATGAAACACCTTCACGTTTATAAAGTATTGCTAATTGATCGAAGGTTATGTCAAACCTTCGATCAATTAGCAATTAGTCATTAAAGTAATAAAATAATAATATGTAGCAAAGACTTGTTTCTGTTGTACATAAAGGACGTGAAAATTTTACAAGGAAACATGCCATGATAACGCTTTAATAGTCAAAGTACTATTTTGGAGTAAATTTTTACCCATGTTTAAAAACTCCTATGTTCCTTACGACATTATTTGCAAAAGAAATATTACTTCTGATCAAAACTGCGTGGACATATTTCAAATAATCTTCATTCCATACAAAAAAAAAAAAAAAAAAAAAAAAAAAAAACAATAAATTTAAATATTTAACACAGTTAAAGTCCTCTGATATTACGTATTTGCGACGATCTAGATAGACAATCAAGATTTGTTTAATACACTTTAAAGAAAAAGGGAAAAAACATAACAGTTGAATTCATCCTTTCCTTTGAATTAAATCCTAGAAAATGGAAAAGTTTCATTGAATTAAAAACGTGAATATCTTTCTCAAAATGATCTCCGAAAGGTTTTTTACTCCTTCTGTCTCTAGGGGAATTGTCTTTCCCAATTAAATTAACTTTGAAGAAGCGGAACTGCAGTTATTTACTTCCTGAATGAAGACTTTACTTACTTACTTTTTAATCAATACGACAGGGCATAGTTTTTGTGAAACGTTAACTGTGACTGCAAAAAAGAAAAGAACATAGAACCTATACTCATAAAAAAAAGAGTATATTCAAAATAAAAAAAGATATAATAATAATTTTCCCTGAGGTAAGAAAAAAACTTTAATCATGAATAGAAAAAATAATAAAAAAACTATTTAATGCGTTTCTCATATTAAATTAAGTTTTTAACTCTCAAACATGTGTCTTGATTAAATAAACGAATTATTTTTTTGTAAGAATAAACTTCTTACTGCGTTTGAATATTGGCTCAAAATAAAATAGTTATTATTTAGGTTCGAAAAAACATAGTGTTCGTAAATCTGAATTGTTTTAATGAAAATAGAATGGGAATGATATTGGCTGTAAAATTAAATGTATAAGCTTTGTCTTTCTCTATGTATACTGTATTTCTTCCCCTTTTTCTCTAATTTTATCGTCTGAATTTCGAGAGGGGAAAATTATGCGAATCATTCGATTTCCGAAGGACGCATAATATAAGAACATAAGAAAAGTAAATTAATTACCAATAAACTACAGATAACTATCGGAATATTACTTCTTTAAAAGAAACCTACATTCGAATAAGAATAAATAATGAAAAAAAAAAAAATCTGAAAGCTTTCAGATTTTATATTACGCCCAAAGCAGCGTTTTTCTAACGTTTCGTGTGTTACCTTTATTAAATAGAATGTTCTTCGCACTTAAACGGTAAAATTCAACCCAACAGCAATATCAAAAAATATTTAAAAGAGCATAGCTTTAGAATTTCCGATACACGGACACGCGAGCTAGAGATAATTCTTACTTCCTTGTACGAAGTAAAAAGGAAGTATTGTAATCGCGAAAAGCTTCAGGCAGCATATTTCAACGAAAATATCCACTTTGACCTCTTTCGAATGCAATTTAACGATGTTTTTGCGTGATATCTGTACGTAAGAACAGAATAAAAGACTCGTTTCCTAAAAAAAAAAAAAAAAAAAAAACTGCTTTAAAATGAATTTTGAAGAGAATTTTTCGTTTTTCGTGGCGTCTGTACGAACGTATGTACGTATCTCGCATAACTCAAAAACGAGTAGCCTCAGAACGTTGAAATTTTGTATATAATACTAGTATAACATGTAGATGTGCACCTCGTATTTCGGTTTCAATCGGCCGCGCCAAACGTATATAAATACATTTATAAATATATCCTCTCTGTTACCCGGCTCAGTAACCTCAGTTTCTTTACTCTTATATGTTTGTAAATTGTACATTTTTTGCTTTAAAAATGATTGAATTATGTTGTTTTTATCTTCCGGTTAAGGGTTTTATGCCTTTAGTAAATCTGTATGCAGTATGTTTAGAATTATCAACAATTTTAAAGTTGTTTAATTGCCGCTAAGCCTTTTTTAATGGCGGCCATTGATGTTTACATTTGAAACAGGAGACTAGTGGATTTTTTGCCAATCTAGAGAAACTTAGCTTCGCAACAACAAAGATAACGCCTTCATTTATTATTGCGAATTAAATCATGCTTAATCCTTTCTGAAATTTTTTCGAGGAAATAAGCGTTTGAGATTTACTTCGTAAATTTTAATATAGATATTTTGAGTTTTCATGTATTTTTGCCTTCTTGCGAAGTAAGAACTGAATTAATTAAATGAGAAATACTCAATCGTCTGTGAAAAACTGTTTCTTTTTTTTGTTTTGTTTGCTTAATTTCTTTTATACATCGTTCTAGCTTTCTTATAGTATTTGAATAGAACATGTGGCAACTATCAGATAATTCTTTAAATGATATAAATTTTGTGCATTGAGAGTTATAATATGAAAGAAATATGATACTGTTAAGTGAACCTAGCACCAGAGTGTCGCTATGGTAAACAAAGTGAATTTGCAAGAATGCATTTATTCTATTGTGGTTTATGCTCTGTCGGCGAAGTAGGTTTAATTCAATCTAACAAGTTTAAATAAAATGGAAGAAAAAATGCGCATAATGTAATATTCCGTACAAGGAAGTCATGTGGTGTACACATCAGATTTTTTTTTCCCGTACAGTATGGCCATTGCTTGCTTTAAAATCGTGGAGTTTTTTAATCAAAAATTCATAAATGCTTTACAAAACATGAAATAGATAATAAAACAAATTCCAATTCCGGTGCTTCCAGATGCCCATATTCGGGTGGAGACGTACGTTATTCAAATTTAGATGGCTCTAGTTACCGTTGCTTTATCACAGCGCAAGAAATACGCATACATTTATGCAGATTATTCATTATTTAATTTCTTTAAGTATAATAGAGAGCTCTAATACACTTATGTCCATAAATTAAGGATAAAGCAAAATCAGCCAAAGGAAGAGTTAGAAGCAAAACAAATTTGACTTATTTGTAAAGCTTATTTATTAAACGAAACGTAAAGAGCAAAAAGAGATGCTATATGTTTGATATTATTAAAAAAATGAGCGATTTTTTCTCCCTTGAGCAAATTAAAAAAAAAAAAAAAAAAAAAAAAAAAAACTATTTACAAAAAACTAATATTACATGGTTGGTATGATTGTTAATACATTGTATGTCTCCCAGACGATGCAATACAGTCCGTACAACGCCTAGGCATGCTGAGTATCAAATTATCGATCTGATCTTGGGGAATATTACACCACTCAAAAAGAAATGCTCTCTGAAGTTCCGGTAGACATGTAGGAGGAGGTTGACGGGCTGCAACTCGTCGGCCAAGCATGTCCCAAACGTGCTCTACTGGATTCAAGTCCTGTGAGAATGCTGGCCAGTCCATACGGGTGATATCCTCCGATTGAAGGCATTCGCTTACGATGTTTTCACGGTGAAGACGGGCGTTGTCATCCATAAACACAAATCGTGCGCCCATGGCGCCCCGAAACAAACGTAAATGTTGTTCCAGAATGACGTCCCGATAGATTTGGCTTGTCATGGTTCCAATTTGAACATGCAGGTCAGTTCTTGAACCCAGAATAATTCTATCCCAAACGAGCACTCCTGCACCACCGTAACGGTGTCGTTCAATCATGTTTTCTTGGTGGTAACGGGTACCTGGAGCTCTCCACATGAAAGTCCGGCAAGAATCAGACTGCAAGCTAAACCTGGACTCCTCGGAAAACATCACACAAGCCCACTGTTGCGGTATCCACAATGCATGCTCTCTACTCCAGGCTAAACGCAGGCGACAGTGAGTTGCAGTAAGTGGAACGCATCTGACAGGTCTACGAGCATATAGACCAATCTGCCCTAAGCGTCTGTACACGGTCTGCCTCGAAATTGTCGTACCAGTGGCTAAAGAGAGCTGACGAGACGGGTCTGAGGCTGTGCTCCGCCTGTTTCTTTTGGCAGTAAGTGCCAAATACCGGTCCTCATTCGGTGTTGTGACTCTGAGGCAACCTGTGCTGTAACGTCTACTCACATTACCATCATCTTGGAATCGTTGCGAAAGCCCGGAGATGACACTCTGGGCAATTCGGAGTTCGTCTGATACTTCCAGTTGGGTACGCCCACATTCCAGACGGCCGATAATTCTACCGCGTAAAAAATCATCCAAATGCGTCCTTTGTGTCATAACGATTCGGTTATTGCACTGAAATGCTTATAAAGCGCCTGCGAACAATTTTACTTCTTTGCCTGTATTCTTATGTATCACTCTCTTATACTCTCGTCATTGCGACGTACCATCGGTGTCATCTGGTTACTTCCTGAAATTTGCATATGATTCTTGAAGATGTGTGTAGTGATTTTACAGGTGATATATTTATTTTAGAGTTCGATTTCCGCATGAATCCGAATTATCCTTAATTTATGAACATGAGTGTATTTGGTGTCAACAATTTGAAAAGTTATTCGCCGTTTATAGTGAACCAACGAAAAATGCCGAAACGAAATCAATAGCCGTTCCAAGCTAACGCCCTTTGGGCTAATAAACAATACACTATCTAATAAGATAGCTTCATTTCTACTCCTCAATAACTTGAATCTTACCCGTTCTCATTGTCTCGATCCACCAGCAACCGAGCGGTAAAGTCGTCCAAATTCGAATTCCGCGAACGGGCCGGCTGTGTGAACATTTTCGTGTTTTTCTCCATTTAACGTGTATACGAGCCAGTTTCCCTCAGAAGGTTCCCCACGAAGGTATCCTCCCCTTAGGCAGATAGTCGTCGCGGCTTTGCTATAATGATATGAACCAAACGAAGCCATACTTTATTGTTGTTTCCGCTACTCCTTCAGCCCCAGATCATGCATAAATAATTAGAGAAGTGAATATAGTTAACTCCGCGAAATCGTAGGCTAAATGTCAGTTCGTGTTTGTGGGTCATTTGTTTTGTTAGGCTGCTGCCATTAGATTCGGCAAGTAAGTACGGAAATGTACGACACGAATTTCTTAGGTAGTTTGAGAGCTTTTTTTTTTTTTTTTTTTGCTGATAAGACCAAAATCATCACAGCGAGGATGAATCCATTTTAAAACTTCGGAGGACTCGTTCTGGGAACGAAGTGAGGAAGTAAAAAATAACCCGGATATTTTAAAAATTTTCAGAACCTGCGCTAAAAGGATAGGGGTAATCGGCGGGGAAGATACGGTACGCATGTAAGATCTTTGATCAATTTTGAAAATTTAAGATGATAGTTGCTATTAATCAGCGATAAAAACCGCAAAACATTAAAGTTTATTTTTAATTCTTAAAAGAAAAGCATCCTTTAATATGTATAATTAGACGTAAATTAATTTCCAAATATTTTTCTTTATATCGGGCCATATAAAATGTCTCCGCGGCTTTTCGGTACATTTTTGGAAGAAAAAAAAAATCATTATTGAACATTAGTTTTAATCATTTCCATGTTGTATAAGGTATTTCTCCCACTTCCCTAGCGTGCCTTCGTGGTGTATCGGTAGCACGCTGGGCCGGTGTTCCAGAGGTCTGTGGTTCGATTCCCGGCGAAGGCGGTTGCATATTTTTCATCTTTTCTGCTTCCAATTAACCTAATGATTCTACAGTTGACCATCTATGACCTTCTGCCATTTTTGGGGTAGCTTCATAATTCCATCGGCGTAGAACTCTGTGGTTTATCGTCAAAAAATTTGAGCAAGTGATTTTCAGCAGAGCTTTGGCCAATTTTTTATCATCAAAAGAGTTTTGCAAAGATCGAAACAAATGGTAGTCAGGTGGTGTAAGTTTCGGGCTATATAGTGGATGCATCAAAACTTTCCAACCAAGTTCCGTCAATTTGTTTCGAGTCATTAAAGATGTGCGTCGCCGTGCATTGTCATGATGGAACACAACACTCTTTCTGCTGGCCAATTCTGTCCACTCTTTCTGGATTGCTAGTTTCAAACGATCGAGTTGTGCACAGTACAGGGCTGAATTGATAGTTTCACCAGTTTACAGCAGCTCGTAATGGACAATTCCGATTTCTTTGTCATCGAAATTTCCGAAACGGAATCAAGCAAACCACTCCTGGGTCCTTCGTTCCCTAACAGCAGTCTCACCGTACATTTCACAAATTTTTCGTCATGTTTTTGCAGCGTTTTTATATTTTTTATAATAAAAAATCTGATGTGTACACCACATGACTTCCTTGTACGCAATATTAAATTATACGCATTTTTTTCTTGAATTTCATTTAAATTGATTGGATTGAATTAAATCTACTTCGTCGACAGCGCATAAACTACAATAGAATAAATGCACTGTTTAAAATTCACTATATTTTGTTTACTATAACGAAACTCTGAATGCACAAAATTTATATCATTTGAAGAATTATCTTATCGTTGCAACATGTTCTATTCAAATACTATAATAAAGCTAGAACGATATATGAAAGAAATTAAGCAAACAAAACAGAAAAGGAACAGTTTTTCACAGACGATTTAGTATTTCTCATTCAACTAATTCAGTTCTCACTTCGCGACAAGGCAAAAATACATAAAAACTCAAAATATCTGTATTAAAAATTACGAAGAAAATCTTAAACACTTATTTCCTCGAAAAAATTCCAGAAAGGATTAAGCATGATTTAATTCGCAATAATAAATGAAGGTGTTATTTTTGTTGTTGCGAAGCTTAGTCTCTCTAGATTGGCAACAAATCTAGAATTCTGCTGTTTCAAATGTAAACAAATATGTCCGCCATGTTATTTAAAACTTAACCGCACTTAAACAGCTTTTAAATTGTTGATAATTGTACAAATATTGTTTCCAGAATTACGAAAGGCATAAAACCCTTAACCGGAAGATAAGAACAACATAATTCAATCATTTTTAAAGCAAAAAATGTACAATTTACAAACATATAAGCGTAAAGAAACTGAGATCACTGAGCCGAGTAACAGAGTGGATATATATATAAATATAGTATTTATATACGTTTGGTGAGGCCGATTGCAACCAATATACGAGGTGCACATCTACATGTTATAGCAGTTCTATATACAAAATTTCAACGTTCTGAGGCTATTCGTTTTCGAGTTATGCGAGATACGTACGTACGTACGTACATACGTTCGTACAGACGCCACGAAGAATTCTCTTTAGAATTAATTTTAAAGCAGTTTTATAACTTTTTTGGATGAAACGAGTCTTTTATTCTGTCCTTACGTACAGATATCACGCAAAAACATCGTTAAATTGCATTCGATAGCGGTCAAAAAGGATATTTTCGTTGAAATATGCTGCCTGAAACTTTTCGAGATTACAATACTTACTTTTTACTTCGTACAAGGAAGTAAAAAGCATCACACAGCGTATTTTTTCTGATCTTTCACTCTTTTTGAAATCAATATAACGTTTTACACGAGCGACGAATTAGAAAACTATCTTCACAAACAGTGAAAGCTGAATGTCATTTTTTAAGCAAAACATGTTCGTTTGAGACGATGGGGTGACTGTGGCCGGATATACAAGTATAAGCATCAACACCATCTAGTGGTAAAAAACAGCGGAGACTTTTTATATGATCCGATATTATTGCTAAAAAATTAAAAAGTCTTATTAATTTTAACTGATTCCGTTTACTGAAGTTTGAAATAATAGCGAAAGACTTATTTCATTAACAAGCAATTTTTATGTTAATTCTTTTCTTAGCCTTCTATTTTTTCGCTATCTGAATGCAAATAAGTTTTAATTGTTTAAATAACAAGTGAAATTACTATTCAGTGAGTGGTGAATGGAACAGCACTAGTACTTTGTTGTTCCAACGATTCGCAAAATATTGTGCAGCGCATAGCTTAACGCTTAGCAATGCATGTTAGTGAGCTTAACGCTATAGTGAGCTTAACGCTTAGCATTAAGCTCAGTAGTTTAGCATTAAACTCAGTAGTTTAATGCTAAGCAGAGGAGAATTGGTTTTGAATGAAGCATAAACTGTATCTTCATAAACTCTATATTAAACTGGAATCCAGAAAACAGTGGCAGGCAGTTATTTGTTAATTATGAGTTTTAGTTAAAGTAGTAACAATAAATGGTACTATTCCATTTTGAGGACCGTAAAAAAATTGCAGCGAAAATGTATGCGCAAAAGCGCCAAATCTAGCAAACGCGCGCATTTAACAGCGCGCCAAATCTAGCGTAAGCGCTGATTTCAGATTGCGTAAGTTTATATAGTTCTATATTTCTTAAGAAGCCATTGAAATACTAGTTTAATTTTTAAATCCTTTTTTTTTTATTCTAAATCCTTTTTTTTGATATCCTCTATGGATTTAACAATTTGGGAATTGCGCATGACGAAAATTGCACAAAAATGGCACTGCGCACACCCTTGACTTTATCTATGTACACATCGACCTATGTTTACTTAAAAAGTAAAAGAAAATTGACAAAAATCCAATTGTTTTGACCCTTGTAAAAGGCGGCAAATAAATAAGTGGGCAATTCTGCACTTTACCGAGAATTTTTTCAAAGAAAAAGCATCATTCATTATAGAAAATTATGTTTGAACAACCAACGAGATGAAATTATGCTTTATCGATAACTCGGTAGCGAAATAGCGATGCAGGCATACATTCAGTTATGTTTAGCAATTTTTATATAAATTATAATAATGATCTGAAATAGTTATTTACTCTTATGCTTCCATTCAGTCATGTTTAGCCTTTTCTATATAAATTATAATAATAATAAAAAAGTATTATATGAAATTTTCATCCAAATTAAAACATCAATCTTAGATACTTATTTACTATTATACTTTCTTCCGTTAGGGTTGCCGCAATTATTTTTGGCAGCACTGGCATCAACAATAGTTTGGCGAATTTTTACGGCCTTCAAAACCGAATAGTACCCAATAAATCTTTAGCACATTACATTAAATGTTTGTTTCTAAAACTTAAACCGTGTTTAACTAAAACTTAAGTCGCCTAGACTTAAGCGGATAGGGAAGCCTACTGTGTTACTTAAGCCCGGGGTTCGAATCCCGGATACATAGCGTATTTCTTAAGACATTGACGTTTGTAAATGTATAGTGTCCGTGCGGCATGGGGGCACTCTAAATGTGAGGCAAGTTAAAAATCCTCTCGTGTGGTTTGGAGAAGGGGAAAAGGGTGGGAGACTCCCGGGATAACACCAGGGGGTGTTTTTTCTCAAAACTGGACTGGAAAAATAGAAGTCCGACCTCTCTTTGGAGTAGGTTCTAGCAACCATTGTTTCATGTGATATAGACACGACAACTGAAACTAAAAATTCAACTAAAAATTCTGAACTGTTTTATTTTGACCAGTATCTGTCGAACTACATAGAAAGGGGTGATGTATATTTTTAAGTTTAACTAAAACTGAATACATAAATTTCTTATTTAAAATTAGGCAAAAAAAGAACCTTAGACTGGTATACATTTTGAATAAAATTTAGTTAATTTCGAACGCGATCTAAAAATAGCTCATTTTTCCAGAAGTAAAAATTTTTACAAAGTTGGTAGGAATGGCACACCGGTCGAGCGGTAAAGTCTCTGAACACTGGTATTTCGGTCCAAGGTTCGAATCCCTTGAATAGACTGACTGCATGGGCATTTTCGTGGTTTTCTCCCATGTGCAACGGTTTCCCCCCATGTTAATTAGAGCCAGTTTCCCTTAGAAAGTTCTCTACGAAGGCGTTCCTTCCTTCTGCGTAGTGACTTAGGGTGGAGCACTTAAATAATAGTAATAGTAAAGGTAAGAGGAGCTAGCAATTAAATTTATAGGAAATTATTGAGCAGTAAAACCAGAAAGATTAAAGTATTACCGTCGTTTTAGTAAAAGAGGCACTGAGATAAAAAAATGCTAATATATTAGAATTTTGAAGCATTTCGAGAATTAGATTGGAATCAGTTGCGTAACGAGGGGGGGGCAAGGGGGTGTATGATGCCCCGGGCGCAGCTCGCAGAGGGGCGCCAAATGGTCTCCAAAGGAGATTTGATCATATCACTGTGTTTTTTTCGGGGAAGGTAGGCGCCAGAAAGGTATTTTGCCCCGGGCGCCAGTTATGCTCGTTACTCACAAAAAAAAAAGTGAATTTTTTCTGAACATTAATGGCTTCAAGGAAGAATAACCGAAGAGACTCTCTGTATAATATCTGCAGAATTTAAATTTTAATTAAATGAACTAAAGAAACTCTGTGGTTAATGTCTGCAGAATTTAAGTTGTGACTATTTAAATTATCTTTTGAATACTGCTATTTTACGTTTTCGAATGGGTGATTCAAATTTTTGTCGTAAAAATTCTGAACTGTTTTATTTTGGCTAGTATCTGTCAAACTACATAGAAAGGGGTGATGTATATTTCTTAAGAAACAAAAACCAAACACGAGATTTTAAGAATCGAATAAAGAATTTCATTAGTAGATGAGAAAATGATCTAGAAGCTGATATTTGGATAAGCCTAACAATTTTATAATTCCTTGAAGATAAATGTAAGATTATAAAGACGTTATTTCTATTATCAGGATATCTCTAATGTTAGCAAGAGGAACGTTTATGAAGACTTTATCAATAACCGTGGAAGAACTAGTTTCAAATAACTGAATTCCAGAGAAAGACAATATTCTGAAAACAAATCCTGTTATTGTGAAGAAGAATAAAAAGAAGACAGTTTTGTTTTGCAAGAGAATATGATTTCGCATAAGAAGCAAATACACAAACACACGCACAAAATGTTTATTGAACACAGTATTGCTGAAATTAAATTTATTCCTTATAGTTAAAATGTCAATAAAAGGGGAAAGGAGTGATTTGATTTCTTCTCAAATGTAAACTGAAAAGTCTAGATCAATCAAATTTATAACAGGTAAAATTTTTGTTGTTTGCTAGTTTTGTTGGAAGCTAGTTGGCGTTCTAGACTCAATAAGATGAATCCTTCTTCCTCCTAATTTGCTTCGTGTGGTGCTGAACAACAAATACATACCAGTCATTTTAGAATAGATATTTTTTACTTTTTTGTACGAAGTAAAAGAAGTATTGTAATCCCGAAAAATTCCGGGTGTTCTATTTCAACGAAAATACCCATTTTGACCGCTATCGAATGCAATTGAACAAATTTCTTGTGTGACATCTGTGCGTAAGGACAGAATAAAAGACTTTTTCTCAAAACCAATTATAAAAGTGATTTAAAATGGATCCATAAGAGGTTTTTTTTTCCGTGGCGTCTGTACGTACGTACATGTCTCGCATGACTCAAAAAGGAGCAGCCTCAGAGCGTTGAAATTCTGTATATAGGACTGCTATAATATGTAGTTGTGCACCTCCTTTTAGGTTGCAATCGCCCGCACCAACTTCCTATTATTTCATACTTTTGCAGCATTTTGTGCAAAAAATTAAAAAAATTTTTAAGACCAAATAGGTCTTACAACACATTACTTATTAGCTTTTCAATTTCTATTTCAATTATATATATATATATAGTATATACACCTAGCCTATTACTCTGCTCCGTAAGCACAGTTTCTTTTTCTTCTTATATGTCGGTAAATTGCGCATTTTTTGCTTTAAAAATGATTGAATTATGCTGTTCCTATCGTCCGGTTAAGGTTTTATGCCTTTAGTTAATCTGTATGCAATAGTCGTAGAATTATAAACAATTTAAATGTTGTTTAAGTGCAGCTAAACCTACCCTTTTTTAAACATAGTAGCCATATTTATGTACGATTACGGATTTTGTATTTATTGAGCTATTTTTAGTATAATTTGTAATTTAAATTATTTTATATTCCCGTGGAATGCAGCACGAGACTTATTGGAAGAGAAAGCTACGCCTGAAAAATTAAAATAAAGGAGCACTCACATTTAACATTTAATAAATAGATATCTCGTAATCGTACAGTTTTGCTATTGAGAAAATGCCAGATTTTTCTCGTGCATGATTAAAAAGCTTACAAAAGCTGGAGGAAAACATCTCAATTCACTTTGTTTACTTAATGCTGTTATTGATTGCAGCGAAGTCGCAGTGAGATCGGATTAGCTTTCTCAGTGTTTTTTTAATTAAGTTCTGTAAAATGTGTAAGATTCTCACTAATATATTTCTCAGTTACTGTAAAAAGTGACGAATCTTAAGAACTAATTAGCGAATAATCGCTTGAGTTCGTGTGACAAGAAACAACAAGATGGAAGGGTAACTAATCCTTTATTATTCCAATAAGATTTAACAAAACTCCGTCTTGGAGTGTACAATGAAAGCCGACACTCGGGCTTGAAGTTAAGAGACTAAGAATTAAACTAAAACTAAGATTAACTAAAGATATATTACGAAGCTTATCAAGGGCCTGAGTACGGCCGAGTGTAATAACAGCTTTGAGAGAGAGTAGCGAAAAGGCAGACGCGTGCAAATCAGAAACTCTGATTCTCTCTAACTCAGCATCGCGGTTTAAATACCGCTCTTCCTCATTAAATATTCAGCAAGATTCCAAAACTACGTTCTGGCCGGAAGTAGTAAGTTGAAGTTAAGAATTTGACAGGAAAGGAACTGTTAATAAAATTAACATAATCCTTACATCTTTCAATTTTTAATAGAGATCTTTTGAGGTTTTTAGGCATTTTTGCATTAACGCGAATTGAGAACTGAATTAATTGAATGAGAAATCTGTCTCGAATGAAATTCGAGGAAATAAGTTTAAATGAAATGCAGGAAAATATGCGTATAATTTAACATTCCTTACAAGAAAGTCATGTGGTGTACACATCAGATTTTGGGGATTTTAATAATTGTGTCGCCGTAGGGTTGTCGACGTCAAAGAAATTTTCCATCAGGTACTAAAAACTTCTATAAAATGCTGCAGACACTGATCTTGATTATGTCGATGAATTGCCGTTGTGTATGCAGCTATCGGCTACCAATCGATTCCTTGATCGTCATTGACCCGTTTTAAAATCTCATCGACCCCCGGGGGTCAATGAATCGACCCACTTGGAATTCCTAGTCTACAACATTTCATTTGAGCACCACTGTAGATAAATTAAATTTTTGTAGGAGGGGGGCGAGAAATAAAAAAATTCGACTGTTCCATCACCGGGATTCGAACAACGGGTTTTTCTTTTGGTAGGCAGGCGTGCAAACGATTGCACTACAAGAGCATGCACGGGGAAAAACGATACTTCTTAAAACGTTAGTGATATGTTTTAGGATTGTAAACTTTAATCAACATTCTTTAACATTTGATTTGAGGTTTACATTCACTTTTTATTTGTAACTTTCCTTGTTATAATTTCATTTTTCTTGTATTTAAACTTTTAATTGCAATTTATTTTAACTTAGTGTTAAAAATTATTAACGGAACCACAGTATCACATTTGCTTTAAAGCAATAGCATGAAGAATTTCCTTTTTACCTTGTTTTCTAATTTTGCAGCTCAATGCGCAAAATTCTTGACAGCACAAGTCTTTTTTAGTTTGTTCTCCTTTCTTAAATTTTATATATATATATATACATATACATATATATATATGTATATACGTTTGGTGCGATGGATTACAACGAAAAAGGGAGGTGCACAATTATATGTTACAATAGTCCCGTACACAAAATTTCGACGTTCTACGGTTACTCGTATGTTGTGATATGATTTGTCGGGCAATAACATCAGAAAAACCCCAGGAATTCCCAGGAAACTATTAATTCCTTAGTTTTAATAAGGACAAATTAAGACTTACATGGAATTCTTTTTAATTGGAATACTAACAAAAAGTGATTTAAGGTCAAAAGAAACCACAGCTGGGTAATTAATTTTTCGGGCAACTTTAAAAGATGTTTTTGGCCCATCAGCGGCCGAGCGGTAAAGTCCCTGAACACTGGTAGTTCGGTCTGAGGTTAAAATCCCTCGAAAAGCTGGCTGCATGGGCGTTTTCGTGTTTTTCCCCATGTCTTTTTTCCCCATGCATACGAGCCAGTTTATGTACATAGCGGCCATGTTTATGTACATTTGAAACTTAGCAGAACAGCGAATTAAGTCTGTAATTACACCTCCAGTTTCTTTTGGCCGAGTGAGACCAAAAGGAGACTTTTAATTTTGTGCACCGAAAAATTTGTCTTCTTGCCCGTGGGTCAAATTGCTTGTTTTTACGTAGAAACTGTAATTTTGATTGTAAAAATTGTTTTAATTGTATTAAAATAGTAGTTTGGTTTAGTTTACGAGTATGCTGCTACCCTCCTGGCCGACAATAATCGGCCTCATGGTTAACGCAGCACACTAGACGTAGACAAACAAAAATAATTAGAAGATTAAAATATTTAATGTCCTATTCCTATGATAGTCTTGTTTTCATTCACAATCCTCATAATTTCTGTTGCATAGCTATTCAAGAATTTTCTTTTTTCAATTACATTTTGTTCATTTATTTTTCCAAATCTCGTCCTCACACTCTCGGTCAGTTTACATTCTTCCATAAAATGAGCTGCATTTCCGTACTTCCCACAAGCCAAGCATCGATCATTGCCCTGGAGATTAAAACGTTTTAAATAGGCCGGGAATCTACCATGATACGTGATAACTTGAATAGTATCTATATTATTAAGTAGATCCATTTTTCTTTTTATGGTCAAAATCCTCAAGTAACCCTTATTT
The DNA here is from genome assembly GCF_044657685.1 of Stegodyphus dumicola. Classification (NCBI taxonomy): domain Eukaryota; kingdom Metazoa; phylum Arthropoda; class Arachnida; order Araneae; family Eresidae; genus Stegodyphus; species Stegodyphus dumicola. Next base: position 2,773,804 of record NC_140768.1, read on the forward strand.
TTATTTGAACCATTCCATTCCCGAGCCCATTTCTCAATTATACTTGCTTTCATTTTTCTCAAGGTAATTCTTCTGGAATCATTAATAGCCTCATAAATATCACCTTCTCCCAAGGCAGCCCTCTTTTAGCTAGCATATCCGCCGTCTCATTCCCAATAACACCAATATGTGCCTTGACCCAATGAAAATATATACCATTTTTCTCTCTTATTTTGTTATAAATGTTAATTAGAATATAATAAAGTATATAATAAATTAGAACAGTAGTAGTATTAATCGTAGTTGTTTTAATTGTTTAATTGCCTTAGAAAGTCCTCCACGAAGGCATCCCTTTCCTTAGACAGACAGTCCCCGAGGCTTTGTCATAATCCCTTACACATCTTAAAAATTTTTTTAAACACTTTTTCCCCATAATGTAGATATAACTTCTCTAGACTATTTCCTCTGGATTTGTGTGAAAAGTAAACGTAACTGGGAAGAGAATAAGTGTTTAAGTTTACAAGTAGCGTCCATTTCTGCAGATTCTGTTCTTCCCATCAGCATCTCGACTTTGCTACTGTAGAGAATGGTGGACAAAACGTGTCTTGAAACTGAAAAGCTATTAACTGTCCTTCGGGAGACAAAAGACATCTCAGAAGAAAGCTTTTATTCTCAAGCCAACCCCATAAGATTCTTTTTTTCTGTAGCAGTTTTAACATGTCCATCGAAATTTCAGTTTGGAGGGAAGGAATAATTTTCTTTTTAACGGAAATAAAGGAAACTATCATATTTTTGTTTTTCAAATTGTTTCAAATATTTTTAGCTTCCTTATACGAAGTAAAGAAAGTAGTGTAATTGCGAAAAATTTCGAAGTATCCTATTTCTACGAAAATACCCATTTTGACCGCTATCGAATGCAATTTAACGACGTTTTTGCGTGACATTTGTACGTAAGGAAAGAATAAAGAATTCTTTTCCTCCAAAAAAATTATAAAACTGCTTTAAAATGAATTCTGAAGAGATTGTTTCGGGGCGTCTGTGCGTACGTACGTATCTCGCATAACTCAAAAACGATTAGCCAGCCGCCTAGACGGTCTAGTGGTTAGAGGAGCCTACTGCGGTACCAAACGGCACGGGTTCGAATCCCGAAGAAGATACGGATATTTGTAAATTCATAGCGTCTTTGCGTCATTGGGGCACTCTTAATATACGACGAGCCAAAACTTCTCTCGAGAGGCTGGTGGTAGATGAAGAGGAGTGGCAGATCCTCGCACTCGTTCCCCTCCGGGGTGCTCTCCATCAAATTTAGTCGCAGAACTGAGCGAAGTCGTACTGTCACCAGTATGGTGCTCAAGGCTGTTGCCAACGACAGACACGATCTTGCTTTCTTTGCCACGATGAAATTCCTGGGGTTGTTTTGATGTTATTGCGAGACAAATCATATCACAACATACGAGTAACCGTAGAACGTCGAAATTTTGTGTATGGGACTATTGTAACATATAATTGTGCACCTCCCTTTTTCGTTGCAATCCATTACACCAAACGTGTATATATATATATATATATATATACTACATATATAATTTAAGAAAGGAGAACAAACTAAAAAAGACCTGTGCGGTCAAGAATTTTGTGCATTGAGTTGCAAAATTAGAAAACAAGGTAAAAAGGAAATTCTTCATGCTATTGCTTTAAAGCAAATGTGATACTGTGGTTCCTGTTAATAATTTTTAACACTAAGTTAAAATAAATTGCAATTAAAAGTTTAAATACAAGAAAAATGAAATTATAACAAGAAAAGGGACAAATAAAAAGTGAATGTAAAACTGAAACCAAATTTAAATGTTAAAAATGTTGATTAAAGTTTACAATCCTAAAACATTTTAACATAAACACAAAAGTTATTTAAGACACAAGCAAAAATACAAAGAAGCGGTAAATTAGCCTAATTCGAATCTCATTACGGACACTTCAGGGAAAATGCACAATGATATTCGAATCCAGCTAATTCCATATCGCGTTTCGTCAAAACAGAAGAACTGAGACTGAACACGAAATAACTTTTGACTATTAAACCGACAAAATAACCTATTAAAACTTAAGTCTCAATTTCTCTGCTTCATTTCCCGACGCGTCCGCTGGTTAAAAGTAAATGAGAAACACATTAATGGTGCATGAAAAAACTATACAGACTAGCCTGATTAGGCAAATGTACAGAATAAAATAAACAGCGAATTGCTATTAGGCAACTTATACAAGATTTATATAGTTCTTAACTTCTATTTATTTCCTTTCTCATTTTGAATGTACTGCGTGTTTTAAGTTTTTTGGTTCTTAAGTTTTTATTTTAAGTCTCAAATGTGTTTTTTCGGAACTGAATGACGGAGAATAAAATATAATATTCTTATACGTTCAACATTCACCATTAGTACATGGTGAATTTCCACATTTACCGACTTAAGTCAGAAATAAGAGTATTTGGAAAATATTTCGGACATACACCAGGCGACTATGTGAATGTTGACATTCACCGGTGAAAGTCGACATTCTCCAGATTTCGGTGTTTCACCGTAACATATGTTTATATATATATATATAATATATATATATATATATATAAATGGCTTCCCACGAATTTTTAGAATCAATCGGGAATAATGTATTTAATGTTTGGCAGTGCTACTTTTATTTCATTGTAAAACTTAGAAATTTTTTTATTAACAAACTCTGCAATTTGAAAGCGAGCATAGGCAACACTTCTCGAAATAAAGCAAATATTTATCTCCAGTGTACGAGGTAAAACGAGGGCGAAAATTAGAGTTTTCAGAGGTTTAATTAGTAATATCTCTGATTTTAGCGGGCGTTTTTTTTAATATTTTGTGTGTTACATTTATTTATTAAATATCATGTTCTTCGCACTTAAACCATAAAATTCAGTTCAAGAGCAATATCACAAAATAACTTTAAAACAAGGCATATCTTTAGAATTTCGGATACACAGTCTGGAGATAAAAATGTTTTTTCTGTACAACATTGCCATTGCTTGCTTTATCTTCGAGTTTGTTAATAAAAATTCGTTTAAGTTTTACAAAATGTGAAATCGATAATAAAACAAATTCTAGATGCCCATATTCGCAGGAGAATGCCAAAACGAAATTAATAGTCCTTCTGTGGGCAAATTGTCTCCTTAGACAAAAAAAAAAAAAAAAAAAAAAAAAAAAAAAAAAAAAGGACAGTTTTATAGCTTCAGTTTTACTGGGTCGATTGACGAAATTCAAACTGCGTTTTTCATGTCACGAAAGCACGATTAGTATGCATATTAGATTTATCTATAGCATGGTTCTAATACATGTATTTTGACACAAAATCGAACCTTTTCTGGAACAACGTTCCATTTTTTTTCATATTTCGATTCTACGACTCAAATTATGCTTAGATATTAAATTTTATAAGTAAATTTAATTAAAAAAGTAATAATGATAAATATATATGAAATTTAGTTACCACTGAGGAGCTAAAATTTTGAGCGCTAATTTTTTAAAAGCAGCTCGTACGATTTTTACAAAACTCGGCAGTTTTTCATAATTTGAGTGGTAGTATCGAAATATGGATAAAAACTGGCATGTCATCATTTCAGAAACAGTCCGATTTTGTTTCAAAAATATCTATATTATAACAATGTTATTGGTAAATCTAATTCATAACGCGTTCGAGATATGAAAAACGCAAGTTGAATTTCGTCAATTGGCCCCATGGAGGTAGGAAGTAAGATGGAGTCGCCCTAAACAAGTTTCTCCCGTACCCTGCTCTGAAGCACCGGCGATCCCTACGTGGTGACCAAAACATTGGGTCATTTACCATTGAGTTCAATGGGATTTGACGCGTTCGGATGTAAATATTTTCTAATTACGTCGTAAATATACATATAAATGTATATATTTTCTTTCTCTACAACACTTCAGAGTCCTAAGTATGTGAAAAAAACATATTTTTAAACAACATTTCATTCTGAACGGAATTAAATGCTATACTTTTCACAGGACAGTTTTCTCAGAATGGTTTAATTTGAATGAAATATTTTCACAAATTTTCGTTAATTACATTAGAAAAAAAAATTAAGGTAATTCGATTTTATTCGGTTAAGGTACAAAAATTAAGATCAAAGTTTATTGTATTATTAATATTAAAATTATGCATTATTTCTTTTCTATTTATAGAGCTTCTTCCTAAAATACTTTCTTAAATATGACATGATTTTTTGGCTTCTGAGGCATCTTTTAAATCGAAAAATGTAAGTCAATTTATAATTAATGCTCTATTCGGTTCATTTTAAATTAGAGAATTATTAGGAATTAGCGAAATACTTTAAATAGTACTTGACTTTCTCTGAACATTTCTGAAAGGGAATAAAATAAGTTTTTTTTGAAGTATTATTTAAAACTTGTAACTGAGTTATAAAATGTAAGGGGAATAATTTTTATCAGATTTTTTTTTACCCTTCATTTCAACAATACATAATCCAAAACTCTTTATTACGTTCTTAAGTGCTCATCTCATAGCATTTGCTTTACAATACCTTTTAACAGATTGCTTTCCAATACGAACAATTCTTGCTTAAATAGTTTTATAACGTATTTGTCAACAGGATTTCAATTTATGTTTACAATTCAATATTGAGGTTATTATATATTTAGATAACATTTATAATTATTATAAATTAGATACATTTAATAATTAGATTTCTTCACAGTACTTTCACAGTTGTTTATAAGTGAATAAATTCTTCATTTCAAGTACATTTATAAAGAATTTAATGAATATTTATGTATTTTGTCAAAGGCAGATACATGCTTTTTGCAATAATATGCAACAATAATATATGGATGTGAAAAAAATTTGTTTTATTTAAAACATTTTGGCGTTTGGAAAATAAAATAAAAGTAGCGAATACTCTATCAAGGGTATCGAAAGACGTATACAATTTTAAATGTACCGTAAGGTATTTTTCATTCTTTTAAGCATAACATTTTGCTTAAAATCTATTATTTTGTAGTTCAACAGCTTAGAATTTTATAAAACAAATTCATAATCAAAATCTCGCTGTTGTTAGTTATCGAAAAATAACCAAGATGTTATTTTTGCGTAAATGTTACTAAACTATATAAATTGCTATTATCCATCACACTATGAATGTTTCTTTCATGCGAAAGTGTCCCTTTTTCGATTTGTATGGAACTGTCGTGTGTCGAAATACTATCAGAACCGTGTCAAGCGAGCTTCTGAATGTAAACAAAGAACACCCCATCTGGTGACCCAAGCTTCAAAATAGTGCTTCACTTCTAGTGCCGACTGGCCCCTCCTTCCTTTCCTACCTCCATGATTGGCCCAGTAAAACGAAAGACACAGAACTGTCCCATTCTTTTATTATTATTTTTTATTTTTAGTAGGAACACAATTTTTGAATAAATCTGCTAAACTTTGTCACCCAAGATGAATTTCGATGAGGAATAAATCATTGCTAATAAGGTTAGCTGAAACATGAATACGAGGCTTTGAAGAAGTAGAACAGTAGAACTGAAATCATATAGTTCCACGAGAAGTGGGATAAAATGATGTAAAAAATCTCATTGCCAAGATGGCGATGATACAGTATGCGATAGAAACTTTTATTTAATGACAGTGTTTCACTGAATGTGACAAATTATGATTAAAATTCTAACTACAATTATCTACATTTTTCTGTAATGTATAGTAAAATTTTCTTGTTTCTAAAATTCCATACTGAGATGGAGTTCATACTGATCTTCAAGGGTTTTATTTCAATAAAGTGTGGATTAGGTTCATGTCAATAAACACGCGTCTTTGGTAATATTAATAAATTTTATTTAGTCTTTTGAAAGCACAAACATATGACTCCTCCAGCTTATTAATAACTACAAGTATAAATTTTTATATCAGATCTCGTTTATTTATAATTCACGATCTTTACATAAAAAGTTCTTTAGTCTTAGAACATCTTTTTATTCTGATGTTGCCATTCCGGAAAAGCATAACTCTGTTTCCTTTATTTATCATATACGATCTTTACATAACTTTACTCAGATCTTAGAACATCTTTTTATTCTGATGTTGTCATTCGGGAAAAGCATAACTCTGTTTCCTTTATTTATCATATACAATCTTCACATAACTTTAGTCAGATCTTAGAACATCTTTTTATTCTGATGTTGCCATTCCGGAAAAGCATAACTCTGTTTCCTTTATTTATCATATACGATCTTTACATAACTTTAGTCAGATCTTAGAACATCTTTTTATTCTGATGTTGCCATTCTGGAAAAGCATAACTCTCTTTCTTATAATTCACGATCTTTACATGTATTTTAATTCTTTGTTTATTAAAAAGTATTTTTTCTGTTGTCAGAGGTATTTAAGAAATTAACGATAGCGACGGGAGAAAGAAAGACATGGCTTCATTTACTTTTTTAAGTAAACACTCTTTATGCAATTAACTTTTTTTTTTTCTCAAAGAAAGCTTGATGCATAGGAAAAACATGCTGCAGAATTCCCGTTACTTTGGGCTGTAACTAAGTCTTTCATTAATTAGCTATTTTCCAGTTCCATAGTGCTTCTTTTACATGGCTCGTTCTCTTCAGTTAAATATTAGATTCATTATTGGAATTATCTGAGCATGAAAGTAACTTTTCAGAAATGGTTCCATTGCAGTTTTTATGTTTTTGCTCTCTCTTTTCTCCATAAATCAGCTAAGACTTTCATTAATTTTGAATTCTCGGGACAGAGTTCTTTCTTAAATATCATCATAGTTTTATCTTTAAATTAGGAAATCCGTAGCACGACAGCAATTTAATTTAATTTACAAATGAAATTTTGTTAACGTTAGAAATTAGTAATAATTGTTAGTTAAGGAAGAAAGCAATGTTTCTTTACTGCAAACTGAAAGCACATCATTTAAAAGACCAACATTGTTACAAATTTGCAGTTTAACGTTTTGACTACTAACAAGACATATATGTCCCAATTAAAAGTTTAAAAGTCACAACTAAATATATAATTCCCAACTAAAAGTTTCTATTTTTAAATTAAAAGTTTAAAAATTACTGCTGAGTTAAGTAGTACTTAGAATAGACTCATCATCTTCCAACAATTGGGATCAAGACGTCTCTGTGCTTGTTGTACACAAATGTGTGTGCAAAGCCTCAAGGGCTATCTGCCTAAGGGGAGGAATGCCTTCGTGGAGGACTTTCTAAGGGAAACTGGCTCGTATACATGTTACACATGGGGAAAACCACGAAAACGCCCATGCAGCCAGCCCGTTCGCGGGATTCGAACCTCGGACCGAACTACCAGTGTTCAGCGACTTTACCGCTCGGCCGTTGGTGGGCTATTGTACACAAATGAACATAGAGAAAAGAACAAATGTGAGTTGCCCAATGTGTAATGTTGGGTTGGGCAAAGAATGCTTTACCCTGTAATACATGATGTAAATCTATTTCATATAATAAAGTTTTCCAGAATAATAGATGTGCTTACAGTACATCGATCGATTCTTATAGGACACCATTAACCCATTATCCCACCATTAATTACGGCTGGGACACATGTGTTTAATGGTGGGATAATGGGTTAACGTAAAAAAAAGAATGTTAAATTCACCTTATTTGTGACATATTTTATTCACTAGGGTAGAGCCTCCCAGGCGATATAGTGGCTGAGTGCCGTGCCGAAGGACATTGGTTCGAACATCCCGGAGAAGGGCATGGATGTAATAGTACAGTGTCTGTGCGGCATGGGGGCATTTAAAATATGCCGCGAGGCTAAAGTCCTCTTGAAAGGTTGTTGGTAGGAGAAGATGGCGGGGAGACTCTCGAACCCGTCCCCCGGAGTGCTCTCCATCAAAATTGGGGGGGAACTCAGCTAAATCGCACTGTCACCTGTAAGTGCTCTCAAGGCTGTTGCCAACCACAGGTGTAAACTTACGCTTCTTGCCCCAAGGAATTTCGTGCGCTTGAGCTGATCATAGGTCAGACAAGTGGTGTCCGCCGATAACATCGCAGCAAAAACATCGCAGACGAAAACGTCGCGGAGAAAACAACGCAAGGCGAAAACGTCGTGCTACGAAACATCGTGGGAAAAAACATCGCAAAGAGAAAACATCGCAGTTCTAAAGCATCGTGGTACAAAACATCGTCATCGAAAATAAAGCGGTTCAAAAACTTCGCAGTTTAAAAACATCGTCCTCGAAAATATCGTGGTAATAAATAAAGTATCTACAAATGATCGCATGACGATAACATCGCAGACATGCTTTTTTCAGGTTTCAATAATTGTAAATGGATATTCCCATAATGATTTGTGAGCGCAAGATGTAAAGAATAATAATTTTGACTTTCACATTTTTTTATTAACTAATAAATTTTTGTTGAAAAAGAAAGAAGGAAACTTAAACATAGAAAATTAAGTGCAACTTATAGATTATACGTTTCATGAAAAATTACCAGTAAAAACTTTATAAAAAATTATTTATTAACGGCCTTTGTTAGTTAACTAAGTCGGTTAAAAATTCTATTAAGTGCTATAAGTTGCATTAATTTTCTATGCTTAAGTTTCCTTCTTGTTTTCTCAGCAAAATTTTATTAGTTAATAAAAAATATGAAAGTAAAAATTATCTTTCTTTCCATCTTGCGCTCACATACCATTATGGGAATATCCATTTACAGTTATTAAAGCACGTCTGCGAAAAGCATGTCTGAAAAAAGCATGTCTGCGATGTTATCGTCATGCGATGATTTGTAGACACTTTATTTTTTACCACGATATTTTCGACGACGATGTTTTTAAACTGCGAAGTTTTTGAACCGCTTTATTTTCGACGACGATGTTTTTGTACCACGATGTTTTCTCGTTGCGATGTTTTCTCCCACGATGTTTTGTAGCACGACGTTTTCGCCTTGCGTTGTCTTCTCCGCGACGTTTTCGTCCGCGATGTTTTTTCGGCTGTAACCAGACAAGAGAGTATTAGCAACAACAACTTGGATAAAAAATGGGGTAATTTTTTTAATTCCCAAAGGATTAAAGTGTATAATAAATATAAATTTAAAATCTAAACTTTAAAAAATAGAAATAATATTCCAGAAAAAGAGCAAACAAATCTAAATATATTTTTCACACTATCTTTTGCCCATATTACACTGTTACGAAAACGTATTGTATAATAGGTATGGGAACTTGCATGTATCGAGTCGAAGGTACTATTTCCAATGAATTAGCTGAAAATATCAGGCATCTTCTTTTGAAAAGGCAGCATAAACTGTTCCTCTAAGAGCAAGTCTACCAAAAGAAAATTCGGTTGAAATGACATGGAAAGCCAAAAGAGATATTACTCAGACCATTACGAGATTAATGAATAGACATACTAAAACAGTGGATCTCAGTTTCTGACCATTTCCTTCTTTCTCGTACGTTTCCAAATCTTTTGACTCCAAGATATATTCCTAAAAATATGTAAGCCTGGAATCGAGCCCAGGCCTGAACTACCAGTGCTCAGCGACGATACCGCTCGCCCACTGGTAGGCCCAAAAGGTTTGAGATCTACGCTTTGCTGTAACCCTCACCGCCTTAGATTGTTAAATTTGTACAAAACAATGCATTCATAGATTATCTGTCAAAGGAAGATATTGTTACGTTTGTCCATCCAACAACTGACACCAGTTGTTGCGTTATTTTCTTCTTCACGTTCGTACGGGGTTCGTATGGATTTGGAGTGAATAATGACGACACTACTTGATGGGGTATCGAAACACACTTTATTTACCAATATCAATCAGGACAGCTCCAAAACACGTTTTACAGTCGTCGATGAACTACTATAAACACGCTGACACGATCAGCGACATAGCCTTCAGCTTATCAGGCTATCACGGTGGAGACAGCTTCCTGCAAAGCACCCGACTCTGCTTTCCGGAGTATAGCTCCCGACTCTGCTTGGTCGTTCTCGGAACTCCACGTACTCTCCAGACTCTCCACGCTACAACTCGCGATGCACTCGACGACCCACGAGCACAGCTCCCGACTCTTCGGTTCAGTCTTTCCCGGTGCTCAACACGCTCCCTCGCGATGCACTAGCCGCGATACACTAACAGACTCCTTCAGTGGACTCGACGACCCACTCGGCACTCGCTGCCCGGCTCTCAACTCGATCGACTCCGCAGGGATTGACTCGCTAGACGAGTCCCACACACTCTCGATGAGAGACACACTCTCCCTCTCGAAGCACACACCCTGACTGCGGACCAGCAGGGTTTATATAGCTTTCGGCTTGTGTTCGGGAACATTCTGGACTAAACCGGTAAGAATTCGTTCCAGAAGGTTCTCCAACCGTCCATGGTATATCGCCAGTTTTTTCGCCAAATGGGCGATTTCTCGCCAAACGTGGCAACCCTGCCCTCCTTGCAATTTTATGGCAACCTTAAAACTGCTTTGCGAGCATGGAGGTAGGAAAGGGAGGAGGGGCCATTCGGCGCTAGAAGTGAAGCACTGCTTTGAAGCTTGGGTCACCAGACGGGTGTTCTTTGTTTACATTCAGAAGCTCGCTTGACAAGATTCTGATAGTATTTCGACACACGACAGTTCCATAGAAATCGAAAAAGGGACACTCTCGCATGAAAGAAACATTCATGGTGTGATGGATAATAGCAATTTGTATAGTTTACTGACATTTACGGAAAAATCACATCTTGGTTATTTTTCGATAACTAACAACAGCGATTATGATTATGAATTTGTTTTATAAAATTCTAAGCTGTTGCACTACAAAAATATAGATTTTAAGAAAATTGCTAAAAGAGATCTGCCAAAATTTATTTTCTAGAAGATTTGAAAAGTTTGAAACTTGATGGCTAAATGTAAATACAAAATTATGTATGTTAAAATATTTGTAATTAGGCACAGAGGTCAGATTAAGTTTTTATTAAATAGAGTAACGCATGCAAGGTCTATCTGCCTAAAGAGAGAGATGCCATAGTGGAGGAATTTTGAAGAAAAACTGACCTTTGAGTGGGTATTAAAAATAATACTTATAACTTTCATTCAAATTATATTCATATATATTTTTTATGTAAAACTTTCGGGTGTATGCTAAATTAGTGTAAATTACTTTACACGAAAAATATAGTGAATGCACAGAAATTAAAGATTTGCACATGCCGGAAATAATAAATAGGAAATATGTATGGGTATTTATGCATGTGCTTGCAAAAAGCATGTATCTGCCTTTGACAAAATATTTAAATATTCATTAAATTATTTATAAATGTATTTGAAATGAAGAATTTATTCACTTATAAACAACTGTGAAAGTACTGTGAGGAAATCTAATGATTAAATGTATCTAATTTATAATGATTATAAATGTTATCTAAATATATAATAACCTTAATATTGAATTGTAAACATAAATTGAAATCCTGTTGACAAATACGTTATAAAACTATTTAAGCAAGAATTGTTCGTATTGGAAAGCAATCTGTTAAAAGGTATTGTAAAGCAAATGCGATGAGATGCGCACTTAAGAACGTAATAAAGAGTTTTGGAAGATGTATTGTTGAAATGAAGGGTAAAAAAAAAATCTGATAAGTATAATTAAAAGAATTATTCCCTTTACATTTTATAATAACTCAGTTAAAAGTTTTAAATAATGCTTAAAAAAAACCTTATTTTATTCCCTTTCAGAAATGTTCAGAGAAAGTTAAATACTATTTAATACCTATTTAATTATTAGGAATTAGCGAAATACTTATTTAAAGTATTTCGCTAATTCCTAATAATTCTCTAATTTAAAATGAACCGAATAGAGTATTAATTATAAATTGACTTACATTTTTCGATTTAAAAGAAGCCAAAAAATCATGTCATATTTAAGAAAGTATTTTAGGAAGAAGCTCTAAAAATAAAAAAAGAAATAATGCATAATTTTAATATTAATAATACAATAAACTTTGATCTTAATTTTTGTACCTTAACCGAATAAAATCGAATTACCTTAATTTTTTTTTCTAATGTAATTAACGAAAACTTGTGAAAATATGTCATTCAAATTAAACCATTCTGAGAAAACTGTCCTGTGAAAAGTATAGCATTTAATTCCGTTCAGAATGAAATGTTGTTTAAAAATATGTTATTTTCACATACTTAGGACTCTGAAGTGTTGTAGAAAAAGAAAATATATACATTTATATGTATAATTGCGACGTAATTACAAAATATTTACAGCCGAACGCGTCAAATCCCATAGAAGTCAATGGTAAATGACCCAATGTTTTGGTCACCACGTAGGGATCGCGGGTGCTTCAGAGCAGGGTACGGAGAAACTTGTTTAGGGCGACTCCATCTTACTTCCTACCTCCATGTTTGCGAGGAAGCTATCTTACCGCGCCTTTACATTTCGTAACAATATGTTTTCGTAAAAGGCTTGATATAGGCGGTTTATTTGGCATTGTTCATGCTATTATAGAGTCTAGTAGGGTATGATTTAATAGCCAGTGCTATAAAGTCATGTGGTGTGCATATCAGAATTTTCTTTTTTTGCATTTTGTTTCTATCCTAGCTGTAAATAAAATAACATTTACGAATAAATATTAAAGAAACAACATAATAAGAATAACCTGTTTAGGAAAAGTCAATAAAATAACATTTCCATTCAAGTGACTAGTTTCTCGCAAGTTATGCTTAATGCAATTCCTATATTAGACAGACACATCCGTTACATTCCGCTATAAAACCAATAATTCAAATCCCTGAAAATCTTTTCCATCGTACATCACTTGATATTATAAAAATACATGACTGCAATCCTCTAAACTTCGCCGTTGTCTTCCTGGGTAAAAATAGGGTGGGTGAAAACGGCAGAGACTCTTGAGTAAAATAACAACCTGTCAACTTTCCCATACCAAATGAGCAGAACTGTTCTGCAATGATAACTGTGCAGACAGGAAGGAAATACTAGAAAAACCATTATTGGAAAAATATCCTCACAACTCTGCACTGCTCAGATCGCTTAGAAAGGCGAAAATGTTTTATTCTCTATAATATAGAATAAATAAAAAGCAAAAATCGAGAAAAATTTCTCGGAAAAAAAATGAAAAAGTAAAGGCGAAAAAAAGAATGAAAACTCCAAATTCGAGAGTTCTTATTTTTAATTCATTTCTATCTCAGAATTTAGGATTCAAAAGTAAACGATATTTTCTGCTTCACAAAGTTCCCTAGATCGAATAAAAACGAAAAAGAAAAAGTTTTCTTCGTACTGTAATTTCGCTGAAAACAGTTTTTTTAATTCTTTTTTGAAAGAAGTAAAGTTCCCATTAAAAGGCGGGGAAAAAAAGATGAGATAACTATTAAAAAATGCGTTCACTGTAACATTAACACTTAAGAATATGCTAGACTTTTACTATATTTTTTCTGAAAAAATGTTTTGTCAGGTGCATTATTTTCATGTTCATATGCTTTGAAAGAATTTCAGTATTCGTTGAAGTCAGTACTGATATTAAAACCTGAAAAAATTTAGTTGCTTTATTTTCATGTGAGATCTGGTTTCGTATAATCTCTATATATAATAAAAGAAAGAGTCTGTGTGTCTTTCGTTCGTGTTATAGATTTCATATTTTGTAAAACGTTAACGAATTTTTGGTTAACAAACTCAATGATTTAAAAGCGACCCATGGCAACACTCTACCGGGAGGCGTAATGGCAGACCGCACATTAAGTTGAACAGTGTTAAACGAATGTTGCATACTGCGCATGCCTACAAAACAATTTGGCGTAATTACTATGTTGGCGCGATTTGAAAAGAAGATAAATACGGTATATGGTAGATGTATCGCCATCTAATTGTAAACAAATCTGGCGTTTAAATCTTCGTAGAGTATAATGTAAAAGTAAATTAATTACTGTGTTAAAATACTATTTTTTGCTGTACTGCTCAAACAACTAGAAAGCTGAAATTATTGCGAAGTAATGTGAAGCAGTGTTTATATTCAAAATGTAAATTATGAAATTCTGCACATTCCTTTGGAAATGTACAAATTTTCGTTCAGAAAAAGACTGAAATTTAGGATATATTAGTTGAAAATTTATTCATTATACTTTTAAGCAATAAACACAATTCAGGATTTACCATAAGTTCCATTCGTACATACATAAAGAAACACTGAGGAATATAACAAGTGCTTACAAATAACACTGAAGAAATTTTACAATTCTTTAATAATGCTAGTTATTAAATTCTTTGAAATGAGAAAATGAAAGCGCGAATATACGCTAACAGACTAAGCGAGATACTCCAGTTTACAATTACTGAATTATAACATGTAAACAAATTACATTTAAATAACGAATTATTACGAACATATGTTAACAAATATTAAATGCACTGTTATTGACAAATTAAAATGAAACATATATTAGAAAAATAAACAAGTGCAATCGGCATGGACGTTAAAATAACTAATAAGCAAAGTTCCACAACATTGCACTTTTAACCACAAGAAGCCATTTTTTGCTCCGTTCTAAACAATTATATTTTTATTAAATTAATATTTTAATATTTTGAGAAAATGTATGTTATGTAATAACTGTTACTAAATTTAAGTATGAAACACACCCACAAAAAATTTTTACATGTTTTCTTAATTTATTTTACTACAGTTTCCTTTTGTAAAGCACAAGTGTCCCATCACTTTTGTGAGACACTGTATAGCCCCCTTTTAAAGGGCGACTGGGGATTAGGGGACCCAATCGCCGAATCCTGGTGGTGAAGAATCATCATTCACCACCTTTTTTTAGTTCGGGCGCCACTGTAAAGACATTAGGTTATTCAAAGCAAGAACGAAAAATGAGCAGTGCTCCCGCCGAGAATCGCAACTCTGACGTTTCGAATACGCTCCGAGCGTGCTGACCACGACAAAGGCGTACTAAGGAGGCGGGAGAAATACCTTATAGCTTTTTCATTATTTAGTTCCTTTAAATATAATACATGACGATAATATTTGGTGCCAACAGTTTGAAAAGCTAAACAACGCAAAATGCCGTTTTGAAATTAATAGCCCTTCTGGGCTAACGCTCTTTTGGCTAATAATGGAATAATAATAATTAATAAAATAATCGAATCAACACCGTTTTTAATTTGAGGCTTCCTTTCATTAAATGAAAGTGCTTATAAAGCAAGGGGAAAAAAAGCGTAAAGATTTACATATTTATTTCACTTCTTTCATCTGAAACTTTAAAAAAATATTCATAAGAATGAAACAGCTGTGGAATAAATTTCACTATCGATAGGCAAGTTTTCGAAAGAAATGCAGTATTCTAATTTAAAAATCGAGGAAAAATGGAAAATAAGCAATAACTGTGAATATCACACCTTTTGTTTGAAATAGATTAAATCCAATACGAAAAGAGATTCGGAGCAAAAGTAAACATTACACATCGGCTTAAGTATAATTTAACATCGTAAAACAGAAGTTTTTTCGCTTAAGTAAACAATGTATTTTGATTTTTCAAGAGAAAATGTTCATCTTTCGAACAACCCTTTGAATAAATGGTTACCATACACTGCACTGAGAAATTTTTTAATCTTTTTAAAAATAAGATTATTTCAGTAATTGTATTTTAAATATTAAAACAAAGGAAATGAAATAGGAATTTATCTCGAGCAGTGCTAATAAAGATTTAATTTAAAATTTGGATTAAATCAATTATTACGTCCACTTGTATGTAAGTTGAAGTATGCTTAATATACGCGCAGTTTTAGTAAGTATAGCTAATAAAAGGTATGATTAGGAAAAAAAATGGCAACAGTATTATTTCAATTTATTAGAGGAGAAAGAAAGCGAAATATGTTAATTTGCTTCTGGTTAAATGGATTTTTAAGTGTTTTACGTACAACTGAAGTAATTCAAATTTCATTCGACATTTACTCATTCAGAAATAGCATTTTGTGAATAAAAACTTCGACATTTTTTATATTAATTTAAATTAAAAGTTAATTTTAATTAAAAGGTAATTAAAAGTTGCGCCATTTTAATATTTCATACACGTTCTTAGAGTGTATAAAGATATTTGTTTACTATAGTTAATTATTCTAATAGAGAAAAGAAGTTTGCTTTTCTGAGATGGTACAGAATTCTATAATTGTGTACTCGAATACTGTGTATTGTGTATTCGAAATCTGATTTAGCTGGAGACAATTTAGATATGAATGTTTATTCGATATGAGAAGGCTTTATATCTTAAAATAAAACTTCCGAAATTCATCTTTGATTTTAAATAAAAATAGGTACTTTTCGGTTTCGAGGGCCGTAAAAAATCGCCAAATTATTGTTGATGCCAATCCTGCCAAAAATAATTGCGGCAACCCTAATAATTGCGGAAAAAAAGGAAGTATAATAGTAAATAACTATTTAAGATTGATGTTTTAATTTAGACGAAAGGTTAATTTCATATAATACGTTTTTATTATTATAATTTATATGAAAAAGGCTAAACATGACTGAATGGAAGCATAAGAGTCAATAACTATTTCAGATCATTATTATAATTTATATAAAAATTGCTAAACGTAACTGAATGGATGCCTGCATCACTATTTCGCTACCGACTTATCGCTAAAGCATAATTTCATCTCGATGGTTGTTCAAACGTAATTTTCTATAATGAATGATGCCGTTTCTTTGAAAATATTCAGAATCGGAATTCAGAAGTGCAGAATCGTCCACTTATTTGTTTGGCGCTTTTTACAAGGGTAAAAACAATTGCATTTTTGTGAATTTTATTTTATTTTTTAAATGAAAATAGGTCGATGTGTACATAGATAAAGTCAAAGGGATGTGAAGTGCCATTTTTGTGTAATTCTGGGATTTTTTTTTTTTTTAAGTGAAAAATAGGTCGATGTGTACATGGATACCGAGTATGTGCAATTCTTAAAAACGCGTTTAGCAGTGAGTGATTCTGCACTTTACCCAAAATTCTATTGCCGACTTTTCGTCATGGACAATTTCCAAATTGTTAAATCCATAGGATATCAAAAAAGGATTTAAAATCACAAAAGGATTTAAAAGTTAAACTAGTATTTCAATGGCGTCTTAAGAAATATAGAACTATATAAACTTACGCAAACTATATAAACTTAATCAGCGCGTACGCTACATTTGGCGCGCTGTTAAATGGGCGCGTTTGCTAGATTTGGCGCTTTTGCTTATACATTTTCGCTGCAATTTTTTTACGGCCCTCAAAACAGAAGAGTACCTAAAAATATTTTTTACAGTTTGAGCTGCTTTCATTAATCAGAAGAAATATCTTTGCTTCCTAGATGTTTCATTCTCGGAAACAGTATGAGACAACTTAAAAACGAAATCAAATGCAGGTAGGAGATTTTTAGTTTTCGAACATGTAAATATGAAATTTTTAGTATTTTAATTCTGCGTTAGTTCATAAAAATGGTTTTAATGAGCCTATTGTTACTTTTTAATACACCGTTTAGATGCGTTTTTGAGAATAACATTCTTGACAAAACCGTAAGTATTTGCTTAATCTACGTCAGACAAAAAAGTTATCAATATCTTGATCTTAGTAAGTAAGTTTTCTTACGGGCGTCAGACCCGAAGGGCTATTAGTCTCAAAATGACATTTCCGTCGTTTTAATTTCCGAGCTGGTTCACGTTTCAAACTGTTGCCAATAAACGTTATCGCCGTGTATTACGTATATTTAAAGGGAACTAAATAGTGAAGAATCTGCATGAATGCATGAATGTTTCTCGCACTGTGAAAAAACAACGGTACCTAGAGCCATCCAATTTTGAATAACATAGTTCTCCCACCGAACATGGCCACTAGGAAGCCAGAATTTGGAATTTATTTAAATGTATTTAAAATTTTTTAAACTTTAACGAATTTTTTATTAAAAAGCTCAACGATTTCAAAACGAGCAATGGCGACACTGCCCGAAGAAAAAACAGTTTTATCTCCAGCGCACGAGACTGTGTATCGGAAATTCTAAAGATATGCAGTTTAATTGTTTTTAAATATTTTATGATATGGTTTAAGCGCGAAGGACAGGATATTTAATAAATAAAAGTAACACACAAAACGTTAAAAAACGGTCTTTGCCGCCCAACCGGTATAGGGGTTTAGCGTCGCTGACTACCGTGCCGAAGATTTCTGATTCGATATCAACAACAGCAACAAAACGCAGTTTTGGGCGTTGTATAAAATCTGAAAAGGTTTCAGATTAACGTTTTCCTTTTCAAGGTTACGCCTACGTTAAAAAAAAGGCCGTTTTCAAGGCTACGTTTTCAAGGCCTACGTTAAAAAAAAAACGATTTCGGCGAAAAAATTCGATTTTTTTTTAATTGCTCAATTTGAAAGATCAGTTTTGTAGGATTCCGAAAATGGTTCATTTTTACGTTTGTGATAATTAGAAGAGAAGATATAGCCAATTAACTGCACTGGAAGTGAAAGCAGAAAGACCGGAAGTGTCATTTAAAAGGCTCAACTTAAAGGTAAAGAATGTTGTTATCAGTGTTTTTTTTACTTGTTTGTGTGTAAAAAATTGTGCTAAAACATTTCCTTTTAATTCTGGGTACTTTTTTTTTTGGTTCTGGCAATAATTATTTGCCTTAATTTTTTGAACTGGGACTGGCAACATTGCGGGTTTTTAAACTGGGTCTGGCAACATTGCGATTAGGTATAAAGACTATGTTGCTGGATGCATATATAGCAGTTTTAATTTTTAATTCAGGGTATCTTGGATTACTTCCTGTGTTTGAACATTTAGGCTGTAATGTTGCGCGCTTCCAACCTGCACGCAACAATAGTGGTGACTGCTATGAATTGGAAAATATACAAAGTCTTGAGAAAGGTTTAAATCCCTTTTTATTCAACTTTAGCAATTACAGATGCGTGCTCTTGACGCTCACAAACTACGCCGACCCGGCGGTAAAATAAAAATAAGAAACTAAAAAGGAATAATAACAAGTGACTAACTACGAGGCTCTCTAAACGTAACTAACCTAACCGCGTTCTGAAATACCGCTGATAATTCAGCAAACTTCTGAATATTACGTTGAAAGATTTAACAATCTGCCGAGGCAAGCACACAGGCCGAAACGCGTGGTTCTTCAATTTCTAACTAGTCACCTCCACGCTCGTGAAGCAAGAAAGCACACCTTCGAACTCGTTTCCCTTCTATTTAACTCAGATTACTTCCGCTGACAATTTGAATCCTTGCGCGTTCTACTAAAATTTACATACTCTGGCATTGGCAATTCCAGGGAAAAGTAAGGCTTGACAGAAAAGATAGTTTAAACTTAAAATAAATGTTAGTTAAAATAAATATAAACCCTACATTGCATATCAATTGAACAAGAAATGATTAAAAATTACTTTGGAATTGATTACGAAAGAATAAAGAACTCGAAACGTCATTCGTCGCTCATTTCGAAAATAGCCAGAAAAAAATTAAAATCAAATATGAAATAAAAATTACTTAAGTACAAAGATATGGAGGGTGTGATGTACAAATGTGGAGAAATTGAAGTCTATAAATACAACAGAACAGTTTTTCTGTTAATGCGAATTCTAGTGTTTTTACATACAAGAAATGTAATTACTCAAAATGTTCTAAAGGTATCTCTATTAAATTTCACTAAAGTGTTTTCTATATTATTTACTAGGTTTTAAGCTACAATCTAAGTTATATTTATTAATTTGATTGTTTTATAAGTATTTCTATATAATACGATAAGAAATATTTTACGAAAAACTGTGTTTTTTCATGTAATTACACATATTTTAGTAAATTTTAGAAATATCATAAACATTTTAGTTCATAACACAGATTAATGTTGTAGTAGTATACAGTATAAATAAAATTGAAATATATGCTGTGGGAAAAAATATACGACATTTAACGTAAGTGTTAAATTCTCCTAAAAATGTGCGTAAAATTGCATTTATTTCAAAAATTTATGAAAATATTCCTAAAAATTTACCTATTTTCATGATTTGATGTCATATTTTGACTAAATAAATATATGTTTCATCAGAATTCTATGCGTTTTTAAAAAAAAGTGCTTCGAACGTAGGCAGATACCTTAAAAAATTGTTTCCTTCACAGACAGTTAAGAAAACACAGTTCAAATGGATTCGAGAGAGGTTAAAAATGGATATTTTAGTTAAAATATTGTTACGGATTTGGTATTTAAATAGCTAATGTTAGTTAAATTATAAATTAAATTGTTTTATTCCCCGTGCAGTGTAGCGCGTGACAAATATTATAGGAAAGCGAGGCCGGAAAATTAAAAATACAAGAGCACGTGCATTTAACTTTAATAAATAAATATATCTCTTTTTGTTTTCGAGAAAGTTCCAGAAAGTTCTCACGCGCGATTTAAAAATCTTATAAAAAGGAGGAGACCCTCTCAATTTAGTTAGTTACTTAGTTTGTTGTTGTTTTAAGAGTTTGTTTAAAAAACTGCTCCTGTTGACTGTAGCGAATTCGCGGATTAGCTTTCTTTAGCTGTTTTGAATTAAGTTCTCTTGGACGTTTGAGTAGTTAAAAGGGTACTTTTCCGTTTTGCCGGCGCAAATGATAAAGTCGCCAATAATGGTACAACTGAAGCCAAACGGAATACCTTCGCTGGCAACCTTTTACGCTTCATTTTCAAAACAAGTTGCAGCCATTCTTTCAATACTGGCATACAATTACATAGAATTTTTACAAGATGGTTCAATTTTATGCCCTAAGGCTATTCCCGGTAATTAAGTCAATTAGGATGCAATCACACCGCTCATCGGAAGGAGGAAATATAGAAAAGGCAAATTCAAGGGTTAAATTCATCCATTCTAATGAGAATGCACTAGCGAAGTAAAGCACTGCGGCTTTACATAATTTCTGAGTAAGCTATTCGTACGAATTGAAATAATTCTTGCATTTAAACTAACTTGTATTCCAAACCAAGATTTAACTTGAAATTAATGTAAATCATTAATGGTAGATTTAGATTTTTGTAGCGTAGTTTACGTGAGATGAGATCACTTGGGGGGTCACGTGATAAGAACTGGCGAATCGGGATGTTGAACCATGAAAGCATAGTAAATTCTTAAATTAATGTCTTCTTACGAATTTATTGTCTTTATTTATTGGCTTTTTAAAATATTTTAAACCATATTAAAATGTTTATGCCTTCAAAATAACAAATTCTTAGAACTAACATTTGTTAACATTTTTTATGTGTATACTGTATGTTGTCGCCAATAAAGTCTGCTTGGCGAGATTTGCGCCGGCGAAACGGAAAAGTACCGTTAAAAGATAACTACTGTGAGATATTCTAATACTGCACGAATATCCGAGGAAATTTAAGCATTTTTGTTGTAATAATAATAAATTTTGTTCATTTTTCATCGGACTTGTGCATTCATTTCGTAACGAACCCGTACGCACGCAACAATATGATACCCGAAATTTTGGCGATTGTAATACTGCCTAGTACATTAAAGTAAAAATAGTAGGAAAACATATGTGGAAATTCAGCACACACTTCTTTGTTGTATACAGTCGAAAGTAGCAGCAAGATTGTGAAATAAAAAATTCTAAAACGTTAATTAAGTAGAATTAAGATGCAAATCTCTACTTTGTTTTCTCTTCTGTCGAATTCCTCAAATGCAAAACAAAATGTGTCTTTCAGGGAATTCCTATACTCAGAACAATACTTAAAAAAAACTTTGCTATTTTCCAATTAACAATGTCTTTTAGAATTTAAATAAGGAAACTAAGCACACCAAGGAACGTCATTAAAAATGCAAATTACGAGAAAACTCCTACTGTCATCTCTAACTGCAGCCTTTAGCAAACAGGAAAAAAAAAAAGGGGGAATTGTATCAAACATTTGTTTAAGGCTTCTAAAATAAAACAAACATTGCATCATTAACGTGAAAACGTTTCCTCCATTCACTTTAAAACAAATTAAAACATTTTGATTGATGGCCATGAATAATCATGTAAAGCTTCAGTTCAAATGTGTTATATACTCTATAAAGTTATACACATTTTCTTACCATGCCAGAACAGTAAATCTAGTATATATATAAAGAAGAAAGTCTGCGTGTTTGTCCTCTAATAACTCATTCGCTACTGTCGTTATCGTCACCAAACATTCTACATTTCTTTCCTGGGTCCAGAAAAAGCCCGACGTCCACTTTATTCCAAAAAAAAGTAGCGAAAATCAGAGATATTAATTAAAAACTCGGAAAAACGATTATTTTCGCCCTCATTTTTCCCAGTGGCAACAGCCTCGCAAGCTCGAGAGGAAAATCTGCTTTATTTCGAAAGTTGTTGCCACTGCTCGTTTTCAAATACTAGAGTTTGTTAATAAAAAATTTCTAAGTTTTACGGTGTAATAAAAATAGCATTGCCAAACATTAAATGCATTATTCCCGATTCCAAAAATTCGTGGGAAGCCATTTCGGCTATTTTCATCCTCGTACGACTTTAATCAGCGGAAATATTAATTAAAAACTGTAAAACGTTCATTTTCGCACTCATTTTTCCCAGTGGCAACAGTATCGCGCGTTGCAATTAAAAATGCTTTATTTCGAAATCGTAGAGTTTGTTCATTAAAAATTTGTAAATTTTACAAAATCTATACATATAATAAAGAAGAATGTCTGTTTGAGTGTTTGTTTGTTCGCGTTATTGATTTCTGATCCATTTTTTGCTAAGTTTAACCGCCTAAAATTGAATATAATAGGTGAAATACTGGATGGGACGTTAGCTTTTACGACCATTTGATAAGAAAGACGAAAATTATTAAAAACTGCATGCCATTGTTGTTGATATAATGAGAGAGAATTAGCTTATTTTTCTGTGGAAATTTTTTGTGTGGGTTCCATATTGGCATCAGACTGAAAAATGTACGACTATGAATGGTATTTTTTGCATCGTTATTAGAGAAGGATCACAGCGGTATCGTTCTCTCTGTTGGTAAATGCATTGCTCTCAATATAACTTAACTGGCATCGGATACATCCGCTATTATATAATACAATCGTATACGTAATATTTTCCCCCATATAAATAAACTAACAATAACAATTTAATAAAATAAGTTGGCTTATCAGGTTCTGTGTTCCTCTTTACTTGATTTGGAAACATTAACTTTCCCGACTCGGAACAGGGAGCTTACTAAAGCTATGTTCAATAAATTGTGAAGTAGACAATACACACAGGAAGGGTATACGGAACCCTTTATTTTTCTATCTTTACAGAGCTTTCCGGAACTTCGGAATACAGAGACCAACCACTTGTGGTCTGAACGTAAGAATATAAAAATATTAACTAAAACTCTAACTAAACTAACTTTGGATTAATAAACAAGTGCCTACTTTAAGATTGGCCGTGAATTAACAAAAAGCCGTATGTAGTACAGAGAGCTGCTAAAACTACGATACGTTTAAAATTATCAAGAGGACTAAACCTCTGGCCTTGAAGGCAACCAGCAACCGAGTAAAACTACTATAGCAAGCGACCTGCTTCTAATAACTCCTTCCTCTCTCTTGCTTGGCAAAAAGCCACAACTTAAGTACTTGGCGTTAGCAAGACAAATTTGCATAAATAAGTTAAAAGCTTTTAATTCTGGCCTGAAGTAGAAAATAAGAAGTGATAGTAAAGATTTAAAATAAAATAAACGTTAGTAAAACTTAGGATCCTTACTGGGTGAGTGAAAATAAAAGGAGGAAATTTAACAATCCAAATAAAACCAAAAGTGATGGAAGAAAAACATTTCATTCATAACAATTGAAACCTCAAAACTTACCATTTAAGAAACATTTATCCTTTTTTTAAAAAACTATGTCCTTTAGATGGCGTCGTGGTGTACAAATGCATTCTTGAAATCTGCTGTTGAGATTCCTCATTGACCGCTGCAACATCTCAGCTGGTGTTTCATCTGCAATTCTCTGTTTTAAGTCATACAGAGTTCTTGGTCCAGTCGTGTATCTTTACTCTGGAGATAGCCCCAGAAGAAAAAATGGTTTAATCCTAGTATCCGGTGCACACGGGATTTGGCGACTTTATGAAGAGCAGTAAAAATGGGACATATACGATGAGTAGTTAACGGGTCATTCAAAGAAAATATATAGTTGAACATAGTATACACTATGTATATAGTATATATACTATGTATATACACACTTAGTATATAGTATATAGTACGTATATAGACGTTCTTTGGATCATTTTTGGTGTTGGTGTGATGCTTCTTTGGCGAAATGAAGCAACTCCAATGATGGAACACAGCAATAACTTTTATTTAACACTAAAAAAATGGCGACATACAAACAAGAAGAGAAAACATATTCTATCATTTAAAAATAAATTACATTCTTCGTGCGAGAGTCGCACGAGGCACTCGAGTCTGGTTTCAAATATTGCCATTCACAAATACCTTAATGTTCATCTATTTAAATTATTTAATCTACAAGATTTTAATACTATTTAAAGCTGTTACATTGGCGATAATTTTCAAAGTCGCGCCAAGGCTGTACCGTATACTAGGATTTTACCGAAAAAAATCACAAACAAACACATTTACCGATCTAAAGGGCAGAGGAATGTTACCGAATCTTGAGATCATACGTTTACCGAACAACTCTGCATCAGCTTCCATTGATTCCATTGTGATGTGGCTCCATCCTGTTGACACCAGGTTTCCTGAAAATCTGGAAGATTACTCCGTTCACGTGTAACGAAAGATTGTAACATCTCTACGTAACGATCCGGATTGACAGTTACTCTGATCCTCTGTTCATTTGCAAAAAAATAAGGGTAAAATATTACAATTGAGTGCCCCTTGTTTTTTGGCGATTCTTTTTTGACGCCAAGATCGGCGCCAGGAAGGCACAATTTCGAGATGGCCGCTACACAAAACCAAAATAAGAAGCCAAAGAATTGCACAAAGTCTGTGTCCATGTACATATCGATCTTTTTTCACTTGAAAAAACAT
Source organism: Stegodyphus dumicola (assembly GCF_044657685.1). Lineage (NCBI taxonomy): Eukaryota > Metazoa > Arthropoda > Arachnida > Araneae > Eresidae > Stegodyphus > Stegodyphus dumicola. Next base: position 2,798,853 of record NC_140768.1, read on the forward strand.
CTTAGGATTGCACAAACTAGGCATTGCGCACTGCCTTAAGTTTGTCCATGTACACATCGATCTATTTTCAATTAAATAAAATCGGGAAGCTAAAACAAAGTTAAAACAATCATGGTAACCAGAAGTGAGGTTTCATCGCCCCATTCCAATCCCAAAGGGACACCCAATTCCACGCTAGAGCCAAAATAAGTCCCGATAATCCCGTTTAATGAAACAGCACACCCGTACTGTCCCATTACTACACTCTACAGCGTGTAGAGGGCGCTCAAGAACTTCAACAGGGACTTGCGTGATTGGTGAATAATTAGGATTTGTGTCTCTTGCCTGTTCCACTGATCCATGATTACTAAAACGGCGGAATGTTTACTTGCTCAAGGTCGCTATCCCACAGTGCTGCTACCTGCTCATAGCTGCCCCTACGCATTTCAAGAACTAATTCTGTGTCACCCACTATAACAGAAAAGCAAAAGTTCGCATACAGGAGAGCATTATGCTTTATCATAAAATGTGTTAATAATAATAATAAAAAATCTGAAAGCCTTCAGATTTTACATTACTCCCGAAGGGGCCTTTTTTTTTTTTAAAGTTTTGTGTCTTACCTTTATTTATTAAATATCATGTTCTTCGCACGTAAACCATAAAATCCAATTCAACAGCAATATCGCAAAATAATTTTAAAATGAGCATATCTTTAGAATTTCCGATACACAGTCCCGCGCCCTGGAGATAAAAATATTTTTTCCCGTACAGTGTTGCCATTGTTCGCTTTGAAATCGTTGAGTTTGTTAATCAAAAAATCTTTGAAGTTTTACAAAATATGAAATCAATAATAAAACAAATTTGGGCTTCCAGATGCCCATATTCGGAGGAGGATTACATTATTCAAAATTGGATGGCTCTAGGTACCGACGTTTTATCCCAATGCGAGAAACATACATACATTTATGCAGATTCTTCATGAATTTAATTTCTTTAAATATTAATACAGGGCGATAATATTTGGTGGCAACAGTTTGGAAAGTGAAACAACGCAGAAAGTGAATCGACGCAAAATGCCAAAACGAAATTAATAGTCTTTCTAAGCTAACGTTCCTTTGAGCTAATAAATGTAAAATATTTTGTACAAATCCTAAAACTGCGTACACATTTTTGACTAACAGCATCCTCATGCCTATGATCTGAAAATAAGTAGATTTAATAGGGAATTTAACTTGCATTATTTCAAAATGTCGTTTTGGCCCTAATTTGAGATGCCTCTAAGCATTAAATAATCATTCCTTTCTGAAGGTACTTTAAAAACAGAAAAATGGAAAAGCTTATAAGAATCTTTGTCCTTAATACAGAGTGAAATAGGTAAATTAAAAAGTATTTAGTTCCTTAGAACAATGTGTATTGTGAGTAATGTGCATCATGTCTAGTACCGCAAAAGTATTTAGTTCCTTAGAACAATGTGTATTGTGAGTAATGTGCATCATGTCTAGTACCGCAAAAGTGTATTTAAATAAAAATACTCTCCCTAATATAATGTGTAAGCGGTAATGCAAAATTTTTTATTTTCTTTGTATAATGTGTGCTGTGAATTAAATGCATCATGTACAGTACTGCAAAGTGTTTTTCAGAACCACTGTTCTTAAGTAATGTGAAATACGTAATGTAAAAAAAGTATTTAGTTCCTCAGAATAATATGTGTGGTGTATAATGTGCATCACGTCTAAGTACTGCAAAGGTGTATTTTAAGTAGTACTCTCCCTGCACTAGCTCTTGTCTAGATGCACCTATGTACCAAATTTCGTAGCCCTGGGTCTATTAGCTCACGCGCAGCACGGACGTCACACACACAAACTCTTCTTTTCATTATATGCAGACATTGCATGTTGAAAGGTTATTAAATTACTAACTTTTTATCGCTTAGTTTGGCAACTCTGCTCCCGAGATGAACCAGTTCATTTTATTTTGGATTTTGGGTATGGGAAATTAGGTTGGCAAATGCGGGAGGGAAAAAAAGAGACTGGTCGCATTTCGCTTAGTGCCGGTATCTGTGTTGGATGCAATTTCTATTTCATTAAATATGAGAAAACTTTCACATAGAATTTTATTGAAATTTAAAACATTTTTAACTGTAATCGCACAGCGGCGGGCGCCATAGTGCCAGCGGGCATAGGATTAGAAACCCCTGTTCTAGAGCAACACTATGAGAACCTCGTCTAGAGTTTACTAGAATTCATCTAGCGCAACACTACGAGAACCTCATCTAGAGTTTTAGGTTGGTGCATGGAGGTAGGAAGTAAGATGGAGTCGCCCTAAACAAGTTTCTCCGTACCCTGCTCTGAAGCACCGGCGATCCCTACGTGGTGACCAAAACATTGGATCATTTACCATTGAATTCTATGGGATTTGACGCGTTCGGGTGTAAATATTTTCTAATTACGTCGCAAATATACATATAAATGTATATATTTTCTTTTTCTACAACACTTCAGAGTCCTAAGTATGTGAAAACAACATATTTTTAAACAACGTTTCATTCTGAACGGAATTAAATGCTATACTTTTCACAGGACAGTTTTCTCAGAATGGTTTAATTTGAATGAAATATTTTCACAAGTTTTCGTTAATTACATTAGAAAAAAAATTAAGGTAATTCGATTTTATTCGGTTAAGGTACAAAAATTAAGATCAAAGTTTATTGTATTATTAATATTAAAATTATGCATTATTTCTTTTCTATTTATAGAGCTTCTTCCTAAAATACTTTCTTAAATATGACATGATTTTTTGGCTTCTTTTAAATCGAAAGTCAATTTATAATTAATGCTCTATTCGATTCATTTTAAATTAGAGAATTATTAGGAATTAAATAGTATTTAACTTTCTCTGAACATTTCTGAAAGGGAATAAAATAAGTTTTTTTTTTTTTTTTAATTTAAAAGTATTATTTAAAACTTGTAATTATTATTTAAAACTTGTAACTGAGTTATTATAAAATGTAAAGGGTTGGTGCATGGAGGAAGGAAAGGGAGAAGGGGCCATTCCGCGCTAGAAGTGAAGCACTGCTTTGAAGCTTGGGTCACCAGACGGGTGTTCTTTGTTTACATTCAGAAGCTCGCTTGACAAGATTCTGATAGTATTTCGACACACGACAGTTCCATAGAAATCGAAAAAGGGACACTCTCGCATGAAAGAAACATTCATAGTGTAATGGATAATAGCAATTTGTATAGTTTACTGACATTTACGCAAAAATCACATCTTGGTTATTTTTCGATAACTAACAACAGCGATTATGATTATGAATTTGTTTTATAAAATTCTAAGCTGTTGCACTACAAAAATATAGATTTTAAGAAAATTGCTAAAAGAGATCTGCCAAAATTTATTTTCTAGAAGGTTTGAAAAGTTTGAAACTTGATGGCTAAATGTAAATATAAAATTATGTATGTTAAAATATTTGTAATTAGGCACAGAGGTCAGATTAAGTTTTTATTAAATAGAGTAACGCATGCAAGGGCTATCTGCCTAAAGAGAGAGATGCCATCGTGGAGGAATTTTGAAGAAAAACTGACCTTTGAGTGGGTATTAAAAATAATACTTATAATTTTCATTCAAATTATATTCATATATATTTTTTATGTAAAACTTTCGGGTGTATGCTAAATTAGTGTAAATTACTTTACACGAAAAATATAGAGAATGCGCAGAAATTAAAGATTTGCACATGCCGGAAATGATAAATAGGAAATATGTATGGGTATTTATGCATGTGCTTGCAAAAAGCATGTATCTGCCTTTGACAAAATATTTAAATATTCATTAAATTATTTATAAATGTATTTGAAATGAAGAATTTATTCACTTATAAACAACTGTGAAAGTACTGTGAAGAAATCTAATGATTAAATGTATCTAATTTATAATGATTATAAATGTTATCTAAATATATAATAACTTTAATATTGAATTGTAAACATAAATTGAAATCCTGTTGACAAATACGTTATAAAACTATTTAAGCAAGAATTGTTCGTATTGGAAAGCAATCTGTTAAAAGGCATTGCAAAGCAAATGCTATGAGATGCGCACTTAAGAACGTAATAAAGAGTTTTGGAATATGTATTGTTGAAATGAAGGGTAAAAAAAAAAAATCTGATAAGTATAATTAAAAGAATTATTCCCTTTACATTTTATAATAACTCAGTTACAAGTTTTAAATAATAATTACAAGTTTTAAATAATACTTTTAAATTAAAAAAAAAAAAAAACTTATTTTATTCCCTTTCAGAAATGTTCAGAGAAAGTTAAATACTATTTAATTCCTAATAATTCTCTAATTTAAAATGAATCGAATAGAGCATTAATTATAAATTGACTTTCGATTTAAAAGAAGCCAAAAAATCATGTCATATTTAAGAAAGTATTTTAGGAAGAAGCTCTATAAATAGAAAAGAAATAATGCATAATTTTAATATTAATAATACAATAAACTTTGATCTTAATTTTTGTACCTTAACCGAATAAAATCGAATTACCTTAATTTTTTTTCTAATGTAATTAACGAAAACTTGTGAAAATATTTCATTCAAATTAAACCATTCTGAGAAAACTGTCCTGTGGAAAGTATAGCATTTAATTCCGTTCAGAATGAAACGTTGTTTAAGAATATGTTGTTTTCACATACTTAGGACTCTGAAGTGTTGTAGAAAAAGAAAATATATACATTTATATGTATATTTGCGACGTAATTACAAAATATTTACACCCGAACGCGTCAAATCCCATAGAATTCAATGGTAAATGACCCAATGTTTTGGTCACCACGTAGGGATCGCCGGTGCTTCAGAGCAGGGTACGGAGAAACTTGTTTAGGGCCACTCCATCTTACTTCCTACCTCCATGGGTTGGTGGTAGGGAAAGAGTGGTGGGAGACCCTCGGAACCGTCCCCCCCCCCAGAGTGAGTGAGTGAGTGACGGAGGACGTGGGCACCATCCCTCTACCGTTACGGTTAATTGGTATGAGCACCACGCCCGCCCTTATCTAGAATGACATAATTAGGTACTTAGGTTATCGCTACCCATTCAGACTTGCATGGTACATATTGCCATACTCTGACTTGCACGCCTATTACACATGCCGTACCATATTCGGACTTGCTTATTCATACTTGCATGGTGCATTTACATTCATATTGCATGGTACATATTTCACACATTTCATATTACACATTACATTTACTGGGAAATTGAATATGACTTATGTTTAAGGTTCTTTGCATCCGTTAGGTTCAATATTTACGTTAATTATACATGATTAGATACTTAGGTTAACTCTATGCATTCATTATTATTTACAGACTTGCATGGTACATATTACACACAGAGAGATTGATTAATACTTATGTTAAAGGTACTTTACATCTTAGGTATTTAGGTTAACACATAGTTTAACACTACGCATTCATTATTGTTTACAGGTTTGCATGGTGCATATTATATACATTACATAGTACAGCTTATATTTACTGAGAAAACTTGCATTGTACATAGTTCACGCATTACATAATACAAATTACATTTCTAAGAATTTAATTATTAATTAATAATATTAATTAATACTTGCATGGTACATATCATACATATCATACACATTGCATAGTGCATTTTACATTTACTGACAGATTGATTAATACTTTTGTTTAGGGTACTTAATATTTATGTTTAAGGTACTTTACACCTGTTTGATTCAATTCTTACTATAAGTATGTATAGTTGGGTTCTTAGGTTAGCACATAGGTTGGCTTTACGCATTAATTATTATTTACAGTTTGCATAGTACATATTACACACATTGGTACATATTACACACATTAAATAGTGCATGCTAATTAATTAGAATGGTACATATTATACACATTAAATAGTACTGTGAATATTGACATGGTACATATTACACACAATTACTGAGACATGGGGTATATTTGCATGGTACATATTACACACATTTACAATTTACAGTTAAAAAAAAAAAAATACAATTGCTGAGAAAATTAGCATGTTACATATTACAATAATATTAACATGGTACATGTTGCACACATTAAATAGTACAGATTACAATTACTGAGAAACTTAATAGTACTTAATTTCGTTATGTTCAGACTTGCAGAATTGCATTTACCTATTACCATATTCTGACTTGCATGACTATTATATGTTCTATACCCTATTCAAACTTGCTTGATGCATATACATTCATATTGCATGTTACATATTCTCACACGTTACATACTATATATTGCATTTACTCAGAAATTGTTTTTACTTATGTTTAAGGTACGTTGCATCCGCAAGGTTCAATATTTTAATATTAATTAAACATAATTATGCATTCATTATTGTTTACAGACTTGCATGGTACATAGTACACACATTACATAATATTGATTACATTTACTAAGAAATTAATTAATAGTTTATGATATTAATTAATACTTGCTTATTATAGTACAGTTTACATTTATTGAGTGATTGATGAATACTTGTCTTTAAAGTACTTAATACGTTCAGACTTGCAAATCCAGGCTTGTATGATACATAAACATTCATATTGCATGGTATATATTTTACACATTACATACTATATATATATTGCGTTTACCTGGAAATTGAATGTAACTTATGTTTAAGGTACGTTGCATCCGTTGAGTTCATATTTACGTAATCATACTTAATTAGGTACTTAGGTTAACATTATGCATTCATTATTATTTACAGACTTGCATGATAGATAGTACATACATTACATAAGACTGATTATATTTACTAAGAAGTTCATTAATAGTTAATAATATTAATTGATACTTGCATGGTACATATAACACACATTTCATAGTACATTAAACATTTAGTGAGAGATTGCATAGTGCTTAAGTTTAAGTGCTGAGAGTGTTAGCATGGTACATATTACACACAATTACTGAGACATGGTACATATTACACATAATTACTGAGATATGGTACATATTACACACATTTACAGATTACAATTACTTAGAATATTAGCATGATACATATTACAAGCATTTACAGTTTACAATTACTTAGTATATTAGCATGGTACATAATATAATAATATTAGCATGGTACATATTACTACAATATTAGCATGGTACATATTACACACATTAAATAGTACAGTTTACAATTACTGAAGGATACATTAAGCAGTTTCTTACAATTCTGTGCCAAGTTTTACATAGTGCATATTACAAACCTGCATTTCACATACTACACACATTATTATATAATGCAGGTTATATTAATTTGCATGTAATATACATGCAGAAAAGGTCACTATGTTGAAATATTGTAACATTACTAATTGCACTAGGAAAGGTAATCTGCAGATTGGGTTGCAGTCTGTATATAAATAGTCTGATGTGAAAAATAGGCATAGTACATGCATAAATTTGTGATTCCTATGTAGTAGTCACTATGCTGCTTGACACCATAAGTTACATTAAGCAGTTTGACACAATTCTGTGCCAAGTGTCATTAGCTTTGACATGACGGCAGTGATTTGGCGTATTGTTGGCTTATGCTTAACGAGGAACCTGCAGAAGGCCTGCCTATCCGTTATAGGAATGGCAATATGGTGGTCCTCTGTAAGGGGACATGCAGTGATGTAATGGTCTGCTGTGCCCTCTTCGCCACAGATGCATTCGTCAGTGCTGGTGATAGCGTGTCGATGATAGTACTGTGGGAAGGGGCCATGACCGGATATGTAACGTACCAAGAGGGGACTGGCGATAAGTCTTTGTAAATCTACTTTTGGCTTGAAGTAAAAAGTTCTTCTGCCGGTTAAGCTGTTCGTCCACTCCTGCTGCCATTTATTGCAAACAATTTGCCGTAAGGTCTTTTTTAGATATGAGGTAGGCCATGGGATCTGTACTGTAGTAATGTTGTTCCCAGTGGCGGCGTCTTTTGCCAGGCCGTCTGCAAGTTCATTGCCATAAATACCTGTGTGCGCTTTAATCCATTTTATGACGTAATGATTGTGAGCATTTTCACGTAGACTTTTTTGAATGCCTGCTATTTGCGAGGAGGTATGTTCTGAATTGGCAATTGCTTGCATAGAAGACAGGCTATCTGTATGTATTAAGGCTTTGGAGATTTTATTATTCGTTAGATAACGTATGGCCTCGTGAATGGCGAGTGCTTCACTCTGGAAAACGCTGTTTTCAGTGCTGAGCTGCATCTGCCATTGGTGAAGGGGTTGTTGTTGTTCACTGAGCACGACAAAGGCGCTGCCTACCTTTTCGTCAATACGAGAACCATCTGTGTAGATGGAGATGTAGCCGGATGGTGCCACATATGCTGGGTTCTTCGTGAGGTGAATTCCAATACCCTTGATTGCTGGGTGTATATGAAGTTGTGAGGTCTTATTCTCAAACTGTTCTTGAGAGAAGGTAACGTAATCATAAGTAAGTGAAAGTCTTAACTGATGAACCTGTTGTGTCACCGCTTCTTCTTCTATGCGTAGATGAAGTGGTAGCACTCCTGCCAAGATGTTTAGTGCATCAGTAGATGTTGTCCTGAAGGCTCTTGTAATTGAGAGTAGGAAGGGCCTCTGTAGTGCAGACAGGTGCCGGATTTTCCTTCCCTGCATAGGGAAGGCCCAAATGGCCGCTCCATAGGACACCATCTTCTCGACGACAGTAAGATATGACGCTTTTTGTATGTGAGAATTAATCCCCCAATGAAATCCGCGTTGCATTCTGAAATGCTGTGCTATGATTGCTGTACGCTTTCTTAAATTAAGTATGTGCGGCATCCATGTCAGTTTTTCATCTATGTATAGACCGAGGTATCTCAGGACACGGACAATTTTAATTCGACGATTGTTGATGCGGATTGTCGGTCTTCTAGTCAGTGATCCTCCCTTCTTTGCAATTAGTAGAATTTGACATTTGTGCTCTGCTACTTGGAGTTTTTGTCTGTTGCATTGCTGGTAGAATAGATTGCAAACTTCGTTTGAGTTGGCCTCCAATTCTGCTCTAGTAAGTCCTCGGACAAGTAGAGCAACATCGTCTGCATATGCGAATATGGAGGAATGCGTTGGCAGTGTGAATTTTAGGACTGAGTTGAAGGTTGCGTTCCACAAATGGGGGCCTGCACAGGACCCCTGTGGACATCCTCTGGTTTGGGTACGCTTGATAATCCCACTGTCGTGCACTATTAGAAGGCAACGGTCCGTTAGGTAATGTCGCAAAGTAAGGAAAATATTGCGTGGATATTGAACTGTTCTGAGTGCTTCTAAAATTGAGGGCCACCACAGCATATCAAATGCACTTTTCAGGTCTATACTGATTAGAGCAGTATGATAGCCGTGGTTGCGATTATCGTGTATAGCTGAATGTATATCGTGGAGTGCATGCAGTGTTGATGACCCTGTTCGAAATCCATATTGCTTGGGGTGTAGATATTGGCCTCTTTCTAAGTGGTGTCGTAAGCGATTCATTAGAAGCTTCTCATATACTTTTCCGAGAGCCGAAAGTAAGCAGATCGGTCGGTACGAGGATGGATCTGAAGGATCGCGATCCTTTTTTAGGAATAATACGACCTGGCCGACCTTGAATGCTTTTGGGAACGTACCTGTTTGTAGCAGCTTATTAAAGAAGGCTATAAAAAGTGGCAGAGATGCTCTTATTGCTGTTTTGATGATTTGATAGCTTATCCCGTCTGGTCCCGGTGCCTTGTTATTGGGAAGGAGTTTCAGGACTTGTAAAACTTCCTGCATGGTGAAGTCTGGATCGTCTGCAGTAGACGGAGTAGATTTGTTACTGCGTAGAGATTTATGATATTCCGAGTCGTCAGAATTGTCATCTTGACTAAAGACATGGTCCAGGATATTTTCTAGCGTATTTTTGGTGGATTCTTCCGTAATTAGTGATTGCTCTGATGGTATGAATTGAAGACGCACGGGTTTAAAGAGCTTGTTAGTGGCTATTTTGTGGTGCAGCCCGTAAATTCCTTCCGTTTCAGTACAAAATTTTTGCCAGGAATGGATCTTGGCCTTGATTATTAGCCGTTTATATAATGCTCGCTCTCTTTGAAAGATAGGTAGGGTAGTGCTCTGGATTTCATTACGCCGTTCGTGCTTTAATCTGCGTCTGAGCGCACGGCATTTTTTCCGTTGGATGGTGAGCTCTGTGTTCCACCAGTTAGTGGCGTTTAATTTCTTTTTGGATCTTGTTGGTAAGAGCTCTTCGCAGGTGTCGTGAAGAATTTTCATGATGTCGTCGGTTAGCGATTCTATATCACTTTGTGTATTGGCATTTTTTAGGACTGGGGTTAGATTGCTTAATCTTTGATCAATTTTCCGAGAGAACTGTCGCTTCTTATTTGATGGCATGTTATAACGTTTAATAATTTCTATTTGTGGTAGGCTATTGAGTTTGAAGGTGATAAATTTGTGGTCTGATAAGCTATCAGCTTCTTCTACCTTCCAGTCCTGCACATGCTGTGCTATCGGCACCGTAGAGAGGGTCAAATCCGGCCAGCCAACAGCAAAAATTCTGTCAAAGGTTGGTGGAGAATCTATGGAATTATGGAGAATGAGATTATGTGTTGATATGAAATCCTCAAGTTGTCTTCCTCTGGTGTCGGTACTGCTGTAGCCCCAGTTGGTATGATGAGCGTTGTAATCTCCAGCTATGATGACGTTTGACAGCTTGGTTCGTTGGAGAACTGACTGTGCTAGTTCAATCGTGGTTTCTAAATCCTCAGCTGGGGAAGCATATTGCGAAATGAGAAGAAGTGAGAAGTTGCTGGCTTGAAGAAGGACTGCACTTAAGTCTCTTTGCTGCTCAATAATCAGAGGAGTCCAGTTAGGTTGACAACATACTAGGATAGCGCGGGGCGGTTGCGTCTTCTCTTGCTGCTGATATATCGTCCATTTAAGTGGGAATCCCACTGCTTGGCCATTTCGTGTGTACGGTTCTTGTGCTAGAATGAAGTCGATACTGTGCTCGATGGCAAATGCTACTGCTCTATTTGTCGCTGCTTGTGCCCTCTGTAAATTTATCTGTAGGAATGCAATTGGGCTCTGTGCTATATTAGCCGTATTTATTTTTTGGAAACTTTCGTCGAGACGTGAGGTTGCTGTTGAGCGCATTAAAGGCGCTGGCAGGCTTCTAGTACTCTGTACTGTCTTTGATGGTCTGCACTCTTCGCTGGTACTGCGGACAGTCGGGGTGGTAGGCTGGGTGGGTAAAATTATGTCTTGATCCATAGCGTAAGTTTGCGTCCCCGCAGTTAATGCACTGCGGTTGATGTGCATTGCATTCCCAAACCCCATGTTCTCCAGCGCAGAATGAACAGTATTGCTTTTGGCTTTTGCAGTCTGCCTGCGTATGCCCGTACTGCTGACATCTGTAGCATCTCTTGATGCTAGAGTACTCTGTGACTTTGTGGGCCTGCCATCCCAAGAAGATCTTCCTTTCCTGCATGATGGCACTAAAGCTTGTGGGCTCACATTCGAATACCCACTTGACTTTTCCTTTACGTCGTTCTCTGAGACGGTGGAGGGGCTTGAAGGTGTTATTGGGCATGTTTGTAGCAGCGCTGATTTCCTCAAGCACTTCCTCGGGTTTTGAAGACTCTGGCAGGTCGTGAATTGCACATCTTGGCTTGCGCTTCCGAGGTCTACTGATTTCCGCCGGGATTTCTTTTTGCTTGATGTGCTGCTCGAGAGCTGTGGCATCGTCGCTGGTGCTACAGATTACTTCAATGCCGCCTTTGTTACTTCTGATAATCTTGTCTATTCCAACCTGAATCTTCGTGAGGGGTACTTTGGCGTTGAGCTGCGTTCTTAGTTCCGCTTCTGTAATGTCGGGTTTCGGCCGTATGAAAAGGCTTTGTGTCTTTGTTTTCCTGACGATCTCAGCAAATGTCGGTCGGGTGGCAGTTGGTGGTGGTGTTGAGGCCTGTTGAGAACGCTGTTCCGAAGTCGGATGTTGCTGAGAATGTGCTAATTCGCAACAAAGCACGGTTGAGGTATTGACTCCGGTATCGACTTTGGCAGTTTTTGGTATAAAGTCTGGTCCTTTTATGGCCAGCGTTTGTAATGCGGCCAGAGAGTCTAGGAGGCGAGCACGGAGTTCAGTTGGTAAGAGGAATTTGGCGTTTCTTTTAGTGGTTGTTACCTGTCGGATGTCTTCGTAAAAAATGGAAATCTTTTCTACGTAAGGCAGATCTGAAGCCAATTTCTTAGAAGCGTCTAAGGTACTTTGTGTGTCAGATGATTCTCCGTCAGTTGTAAGGGCCGAAGGACGTGGCATGATTTGAAGGGAGCACCGTGATGGCAGTTATTGTAAAGAGTCTATTCAGTGGTACTAGAAATTCGTTACAATAAAAACTGGAAAGTTCGCGTTACACTATTTTGCACAATTCGCTGATCACTGTATTGAACACAGTCACTACTAGCACTACTTTGCACACTAATTTACACTTACTAATAAACATTTGAAGAAGCCTTTTAAGTTGTATAAAGGACATTAATCAAATTAACAGTGAAATGTATACAATTTATAAATAACTTAATTAATTGAATAATTAAAGACTTAAAATATGGTAATTAGATTAATTGCAATTAGCATTGTTCAAAGGTGCCGGGAACCTAGAGTACAATTAAAGTGCCGCTGTCTATACAGAAGCCTATAAAATTATAAAATACAAGAGTGCAATAAGACTATACCGGTAATTAACGCAATTACCAATTTAAGCACTATACTTAAATACACAGTCAAGTTAATGGGATGGGTAACAGGAGCCTTCTAGGCAATTTGAGAATTATTAAAATCGCACAATTCGTGCGAAGTTATGAAAAATTTAGCGGTAATTAATCAGCATGTGAATAACAATACATCATTAATTAACACATATTTACGTAGACACTTTTATAATTAATCGAGTTTCCGGTGTAAAACCTGAGGATACTAGACACCTATTTTGAGTAGTAAATAGTGTCAAGTATTGGCTGAAGCCAACCTGTTGGTTAATCTGCGATTAATAAATTAATTATAATGTCAGGCTGTCCTACCTTGGCTGCTATCTTCTCTGTTTTTCATCTGTAAAGCAGGAACAGTAATCCAATTAGCACTAATGAACCAGAATAGCACTTGCACAAACACAACTCACACTGCACTTGGACGCTTATCTTCTGTGTATATATTAGACGCTTATCTTCTTCAGTTTTTCATACTAACTTCTTGAATTTTTGTAAGTCCAATAATTAATGCCGCAAATTAGTAACTTTGGTTCTAATTGGTCGAATTTTATGAAATTTGGAACTTTTACTTCTTATTAGTAGAAAGGACGTTTGCTGTTGGAAGTAAGTTGATCCAGTAATTAGGAGTCTAATTAGGCAGATGGTGGTAATTAGGCCACTACCTCCTTTTTCAGCCGGAAGCGAATTCCTTTGGGTGGTGAATCACCCAACGGTTTCTAACGGTCGCTAGCGTTGAAGCTGCTTCAAATACACCATTTGAAAACAGTAATTAATTCATATTTAAACTACTACTTAACCAAATGACGTTAAACTTATTCCAAATTAAAGTGAAAAACCTGGGCTATTCAATGGTATTAAAAATGAGCTGATCCGACTTGCAGTTGTTTTGTAGCGGTCCACAAAGCTGGTCAGGACGGTGAAAATGGCACTGTAATGCTAACACAATTAGTAAAATCTTGAAAAATTCCGTAATTAAATGCCTATTTGTCATACAGTCGAAAATCTTGTATCACCGCAATCCTTGCTGCTTCTGTTATCTAAATCAACCACTTTTAAGACTGCAGGATAATTATTTCCGTAGTTATAGACTGAATCGGCGGAGCTCAAAAAATACAACCTTCACTCTCTCGAAGCTTCCTCAAGAGTCCCCCCCCCCCAGAGTGCTCTTCCTCAAAATTGGGAAGGGGGCGGGCGCAACTGAGCTAAATCGCACTGTCACCTGTAAGGTGCTCAAAGCTGTTTCGTTGGCTTGGGCTGACTGTAGGCCAGGTGAATATTAGCAACTGAGCTAAATCGCACTGTCACCTGTAAGGTGCTCAAAGCTGTTTCGTTGGCTTGGGCTGACTGTAGGCCAGGTGAATATTAGCAACTGAGCTAAATCGCACTGTCACCTGTAAGGTGCTCAAAGCTGTTTCGTTGGCTTGGGCTGACTGTAGGCCAGGTGAATATTAGCAACTGAGCTAAATCGCACTGTCACCTGTAAGGTGCTCAAAGCTGTTTCGTTGGCTTGGGCTGACTGTAGGCCAGGTGAATATTAGCAACTGAGCTAAATCGCACTGTCACCTGTAAGGTGCTCAAAGCTGTTTCGTTGGCTTGGGCTGACTGTAGGGCAGGTGAATATTAGCAACAACAATAAGCATTTTGCTATTACTAAACAATTAACAGCGCACAAATGTAAACAAGCTTAAAAATAGGAATGTTTTCGGTTATTTTGTTTTAACTCTCTGGGAAAGATACGAGCTTGTGATATTACTGGATTCCGAAGTAAGAATTTCTGTATTTTAATAGTGATATGTAACTGACGCGTTCTGATGAATGCCCATTTTCTCTTAGGTAGAAGACAGAACTTTGTAGGAGTGAATGTAACAGCAAATCTGGTAGATTGTGGTCTTAGCTAGAACCTTACAAAAACTTTTGGGCGACCGTTAAAATCTGAAAACATTTAGATTTTTTGGTACTATTCCGTTTCGGGACCGTAAAAAATTGCAGCGAAAATGTATGCGCAAAAGCGCCAAATCTAGCAAACGTGCCAATTTAAACAGCGCGCCAAATCTAGCGTACGCGCTGCTTTCAAATTTAAGTTTAGATAGTTCTATATTTAAGATGCCATTGAAATACTAGTTTAATTTTTAAATCCTTTCTTGATATTTGATTTAACAATTTGGGAATTGCCCATGACGAAAAGTCTGCAATCCATGTACACATCGACCTATTTTCACTTAAAAAAAAAAAAATCCCAGAATTGCACAAAACTGACACTGCTCCTGTTTCACTTAAAAAGTAAAAGAAAATTGACAAAAATCCAACTGTTTTTACACTTTTAAAAAGCGCCAAACAAATAAGTGGACGATTCTGCACTTTACCGAGAATTATTCCAAAGAAAAGGCATCATTCATTACGGAAAAATTAGTTTGAACAACCAACGAGATGAAATTATGCTTTAGCGAGAACTCGGTACCGAAATGACGATGTAGGAATCCATTCAGTTATGTTTAGCTTTTTATTTTATATAAATTATAATAATGATATCAAATAGTTATTTACTCTTATGCTTCCATTCAGTTATGTTTAGCCTTTTTTATATAAATTATAATAATAAAAAGTATTATATGAAATTAACCTTTCATCTAAATTAAAACAATAATCTTTAAATAGTTATTTACTATTACACTTCCTTTCTTGCGTTAGGGTTGCCGCAATTATTTTTGGCAGCACTGGCATCAACAAAAGTTTGGCGATTTTTTACGGTCCTCAAAACGGAATAGTAGCGATTTTTTTTAAAAATATTTTACATTTCTTGGAATGTTTTTGTATATCCAACCTTCACCGAGGCGGTTAGTAGGACTGATTGAAACAAAACTCAAAGTGGCATACTTCTTTTAAATTGTTTAGAAAATTAAAATATTGCAGTAGCTGTTATATCTCTGCAGCTGAAACAACTACTCTCGAAACGAAGTATGGAGATGAAAGAACTGACAGCAGAAATCTAAGTAGTTTGTCTTTTTGGACAAAGAATGCCACTTGACAGATGAGTCCTGACCCACCCAGCCTCACAGGCGCCGACGGAGAAAAATCTCATGAATGAGAAACTTTTATTTTCCAGGAGCTTCTTTTTCTTCATCCGATTACAGGCGTGCTTTTTCAGCTTCCCTTATCTCGTTGTTGCTGGCATTTTTATCCTCTTTATCGGGAGAAAAAGCGCAAAATTTTCTCGCAACACATCTGACTATAAGGGTAACTTTGCGTTAGACTGAGTGGGATAAAGTGAAGTTAAAAAAAGTGGAGTATTTTATGGGAGAAATGCGTGAAAGAATGTGGCAGAAAATTGTTTATTTCCGGAAGTAAAGAGATAAAACAGACTACCTGGAATGCAAAAATGGAACAGAAAAGTTCGCCAACGTTATAAAAACTATAAGAGACACGTTTGATTCTCTTTAACACATAAGTTAAATGCTTTACTCAGAGATATTAGAGAAAAACAATTTATGTGTCAGCATTATTACTTATTATATAAAAAATGTAGTCCAAATAAACAATTAAACACAACTTCAAATCTTTAGAACAACCATTTTTATTACTTCCTTGTACGAAGTAAAAAGGAAGTATTGTAATCGCGAAAAGTTTCAGGCTGCATATTTCAACGAAAATATCCATTTAGACCGCTTTCGAATGCAACTTAACGATGTTTTTGCGTGATATCTGTACGTAAGGACAGAATAAAAGACTCTTTTCCTCCAAAAAAATTATAAAACTGTTTTATATTGAATTCTGAAGAGAATTTTTCATGGCGTCTGTACGAACGTATGTACGTATCTCGCATAACTCAAAAACGAGTAGCCTCAGAACGTTGAAATGTTGCATATAGGACTGCTATAACATGTAGATGTGCACCTCGTATTTTGGTTGCAATCGGCCGTGCCGTATATAAACATATTTATATATATATATATCCACTCTCTTACCCGGCTCAGTGATCTCAGTTTCCTTACTCTTATATATTTGTAAATTGTAGATTTTTTGCTTTAAAAATGATTGAATTATGTTGTTCTTATCTTCCGGTTGAGGTTTTTATGCCTTTAGTAATTCTGTATGCAATATTTTTAGAATTATCAACAATTTTGAAGGCAGCCATTGCTTGTTTACATTTGAAACAGCAGAGTAGTGGATTTGTTGCCAATTTAGAGAAACGTAGCTTCGTAAAAACAAAGATAACTCCTTCATTTATTATTGCGAATTAAATCATGCCTAATCCTTTCTGGAATTTTTTCGAGGAAATAAGTGTTTAAGATTTACTTCGTAATTTTTGATACAGGTGTTTTGAGTTTTTATGTATTTCTGCCTTGTCGCGAATTGAGAACTGAATTAATTGAATGGGAAATACTAAATCGTCTGTGAAAAACGTTTTTTTTTCGTTTTGTTTGCTTAATTTCTTTTATACACCGTTCTAGCTTTATTATAGTATTTGAATAGAACATGTGGCAACGATTAGATAATTCTTTAAATGATATAAATTCATGCATTATGCATTATGAATTCTGAGTTATACTATGAACGAAATATAATACTGTTAAGTGAACCTAGCGCCAGAGTGTCGCTATGGTAAACAAATAAAGTGAATTTTAAAGAATGCATTTATTCTATTGTGGTTTATGTGCTGTCGGCGAAGTAGGTTTAATTCAATCCAATAAGTTTAAACGAAATGCAAGAAAAAATGCGCATAATTACGTACAAGGAAGTCATGTGGTGTACTCATCAGATTTTTTAAATTTATTTTTAACAACAACAACGGTAAGGAAAAAACTGGTAACCATGGTAACACTTTGGGACTACGAGATAGTCTCGCAGACGATATGTTAGCGTCGCAGAACAAATACAAAAATATTTAACACTTATCAGCTATTGTCATAAGTAAGAACCTTTGCTGTGTTCATAAAGTGGTTTAAAATACAACAGTCTAAACCAAAGTTTCTCAGCCTTTTGACTAACGTGTACCATCTAAACAAAACTTGAAAAGCTTTAGTTCCACCCCTTGCAATCATTATTTTTCAATTTCTCGATAGAAATATTAATAATATACAAGTTTTGCCATTTGCACAACCTATTGGCTATTTGTATTAAATGTGCACACATAAAAATACTAGATTAAAAATTGGTTACCATTTTAATTACCAAAATTAAGTTATAATAGCTTATAGTTATAATAGTTTTATAATAGTTTATTGAAGATAATTTATATTAATTATAAATTTAGTTTGAAATTTGGGCCCTGTTTAAAAGATATTAGTTTAATTATTTCTGGTTTTATTTTGCTTAGTTTTAACCGTAAATTAGAATCCACTTTTAATTTTGTTCTGTATTTA
The DNA here is from genome assembly GCF_044657685.1 of Stegodyphus dumicola. Taxonomy (NCBI): domain Eukaryota; kingdom Metazoa; phylum Arthropoda; class Arachnida; order Araneae; family Eresidae; genus Stegodyphus; species Stegodyphus dumicola. The sequence continues at coordinate 2,816,997 of NC_140768.1, forward strand.
TTTTTCAAATATAACATGGAAGAAAATTTTTGTTCCCACAAATAGGTTATGCAAAATTTAAAAAAAAAAAAAAAAAAGGGGAATAAATTTTAATAGTTTTATTTGAAATGCCTTTAAATTCTTTTTTTTTTTTTTTTTTTTCGTTTCAGCCAAACGTTAACGAGCACGTTATTTTTGAAATCTTCAGTTAGAGTTCGATTACAGGAAACGTTTATTAATTGTTCTTTTTCTTCCAAAGATTCTTAAATTTAATAGCTAAAAATACTTTTCGTTTCTTTGCGTACTACCTATATTTCTCTTGCGTACCACTAGTGGCATGTGTACCACCGGTTAAGAATAACTGGTCTAGACGAATATTTTAAATGATCTCTGTGCGGGAGTTTTAAAAAGAGGCGTTTTGTGTTGTACGTAATGATATGATGATATATGGTTGTAAGTTGTAACGAAAGTTTTCCACTAAAAAAGTTCTTAATAAAGTTAGAAAAAAAAAATTTTGAAAGCAGTACCTTTATTGTGGATTGTAATTACTACCCAAATCTATGATTTTCTGCCAACGTTATGGTAGTTTTTCAAAGCCCTTCGACACAGAAAACGAGTCTGAAAACAGATCAACCTTATTTCGAACGCTCTGTGCACAATGGAAGACAGCACCAGCAAGATGTAGCTGCAGGTGTGAAAAAAGGCAAAGTCCGAAAGAGCGATGTCGGAGCTATACGGGGTGTGACCAAAGATCCCATTCCAGTCCGTACAGATTCCAGCCGGTGAATGGAGACACATGTGATTTTGTATTATCTTCATGGAACATTATTTTTTTTTTTCCGCCGGGACTCAGTTGGACGTTTTTCCTGGATAGCAGCGTCAATACGGACTAGCATCTTGCTATGCACCTTAAAATGTACCTGACAGTACATATTTCATTTAAGTGACAAAACCATTTTTACACAACAAAATCGTTTTTTACCAAATGGAACTCTTATTAATCCGTTATTTATTTGGTTTAAGTCTGCTTTGCTCATCTAAATTGTAATCGAGGATAATAATTGTAGTGGATTTATATAACAACATTTGTAATGTAGTGGATCATAATTGTAGTGTAGTGGGTAATGAAGGATAATCTAAATTGTAGTGGACGATACCAGTTACGAAGAAACAGTAATTTGACTTTTTATACATAAATAATGTTGCGTGCGCACAGGTTCGTTATAAATTGAATGCACAAGTCCGATGAAAAATGAATAATAGTTGTTATAATCACAACAAATAAAACAAAATGTTTAAAACTCCTCAGATTATCATGACTTGTGTTCCTCTTTACTTGCTTTGGAAACATGAACTGTCCTGACTCGGAACAGGGAGCTTACTAAAGCTATGTTCAATAAACTGGGAAGTAGACAATACACACAGAAAGGGTATACGAAACCCTTTATTTTTCTATCTTTACAGCGATTTCCGGAACTTCGAAATACAGAGACTTGTGGTCTGAACGTAAGAATATAAAAATACTAACTAAAAACTCTAACTAAAACTAACTTTGGATTAATATACAAGTGCCTAACTTCAAGATTGGCCGTTATTTAACAAAATTCCGTATGTAGTACAGAGAGCTGCTAAAACTACGATACGTTTAAAATTATCAAGAGGATTAAACCTCTGGCCTGGAAGGCAACCAGCAAACGAATAAAACTACTATGGCCAGCGGCCTGCTTCTAATAACTCCTTCCTCTCTCTTGCTTGGCAAAAAGCCACAACTTAAGTACTTGGCGTTAGCAAGACAAATTTGCATAAATAAGTTAAAGCTTTTAATTCTGGCCGGAAGTAGAAAATAAGAAGTGATAGTAAAGATTTAAAACAAAATAAACGTTAGTAAAACTTAGGATCCTTACAAGATATTCTTACAATATCTCAATATCTCACAGAAGGTATCTTTTAAACTACTAAAAACGTTCAATAGAACTTAATTGAAAACAGAGAAACGTAGAGAAAGCTAATTCGATCGCTCTGCGAATTCGCTATAGTAAACAATAGTTTCCGAAAACAATTGAGCTGAGATGTTATCTCTCTAGGTTTTAAAATGAGCATATCTTTAGAATTTCCGATACACATCTGTATCTGTATCGGAAATTCTAAAGCGCGCGACTCTCGGAGATAAAAATGTTTTTTCTGTACAATGTTGCCATTGCTCGCTTTGAAATCTTTGAGTTTATTAATTAAAATTCGTTAAAGTGTTACAAAATATGAAATCGATAATAAATAAATTCCATATTAAGGCTTCCACATGCTCATATTTTATGGGAAATTATGTTATTCAAAATTAGATGGCTCTATGTACGGTTGTTTTATCACAATGCGAGACGCTTACATACATCCATGCAGATTCTTCATTATTTAATTTCTTTAAATATAACACAGGGCGATCATATTTGGTGGCAACAATTTGAAAAGTGAAACAAAGCCTGTAGTGAATCGACACAAATGCCAAAGCGAAATTAATAGCTCTTCTGGGAAAATTGTCCCTTTGGACCAAAAAAAAAAAAAAAAAAAAAAAAAAATAACTTTAAGGCTACTAAAAACATACTTAAATTTCTACTGATACATTTTATTTAGACAAATTTATGTTGCTAAGATCATATTTAATAGCACGATACAAAATGTTTTATTAATAAAGAATGTTATAAAATACCGACGGAAATAAATATTACTCTCTTTAATCATATTTATGTATAAATGCTTGTATCTATATATAAAATTGTAATTCTGTAAGTCATTCTATAAGTAAAATACTCCGCAGAATGTTTTGATAAAAATGAAATAAGCATCATTAGATGTCGCATATATAACTTTTACTACATAGATTATATAAATTTGTGTGTTAAGCTGAAATATCTAGCGAAACAAATTAAGCGAATTCCCAGACGCAGTTAACAAGAAAATATTGAAAATTATTATTTCTGTGACATATTCGCTTTTAATCGGAGAAAGAAATATTCATTTTGCTTTCGCTAGATGTTCGAAAGATGAGTTTTATGACAGATTTTCTAAATTTTTTAGGTGGAGTGTCTAGTAAAGCTAAATGAGTCAATTCTTGGTTGGAAGTAGTACGCAGTATTACAATTTATTATTTCGGGGATATATTTCGCTCGTAAGAGGGAAAAGGAAACATTTATTTTTCGAGGATCGCAACATACCACCGAAGTCTCATTACCCAAGTCAATATTTGCTCTTTCCGTAATGTTAGTTTGTCGCTAAAATCATTTAGTAATCCAAACCGAAGCGCCATTTCGGTTCGAGTTTGTTTTGCTTGTATAGAATGTTCTTTAAAAATATGTATCATAGTTTAATGCCTCTCATTTAGGACCTTAGTATCATTCGCATGCGGTAACTATCGAATGGAAATGGCTTGAAAATTAATACTGGCAACTTAAAACATACCGAGGCAACATAAAATATCCAAAAATTGGTCTAACCTGCTAAAGAAACTTCCGTAATGCTGTTAACTAATGTTCACTTGTCTGACCTATAGTCAGCCCAACCCTACGAAATTCCTCGTGGCAAGGAGCGTAAGATTTCGCCTGTCGTTGGCAACAGCCTCGAGCACCTTACACGCGACAGTGCGATTTAGCTCAGTTCCTTTACCACCGAGCTCTCGATAGGATTTTCGACTCGCCGCATATTTAGAGTGCCCCATGCCACACGGACACTATACATTTACAAACATCCATGTCTTCTTCGGGATTCGAACCCAGGCCCTTACGTAATAAGCGTTTGAAATTTACTTCGTAATTTTTAATATAGATATTTTGAGTTTTTATGTATTTTTGCCTTCTCGCAAAGTGAGAACTGAATAATTAAATGAGAAATACTCAATCGTCTGTGAAGAACTGTTTCTTTTTTGTTTTGCTTTCTTAATTTCTTTTATACATTGTTCTAGCTTTATTATAGTATTTGAGTAGAACATGTGGCAACGATTAGATAATTCTTTAAATGATATAAATTTTGTGCATTCTGAGTTATAATATGAACGAAATATAATACTGTTAAGTAAACCTAGCGCCAGAGTGTCGCTATGGTAAACAAAGTGAATTTTAAAGAATGCATTTATTCTACTGTGGTTTATGCTCGGTCGGCGAAGTAGGTTTAATTCAATCTAATAAGTTTAAATCAAATGCAAGAAAAAATGCGTATAATTTAATATTCCGTACAAGGAAGTCATGTGGTGTACACATCAGATTTTTTTCATATATTGAAAGGTCTGTCCTTTTTCTCATTTTACTTCATTCATCGTGAAAAATACTTATGCTAGCATTCTAACCACGTGTAACCTACGTCATAAAAGTATAATTGCATACTTCATCCCTAGCACGCATTCAAGTGAAAATCTCAAAGGTTTCTAATTCATTGGCCAGTGTGTGTATTTCAGTAAAAATGGACGAAGTTTTAACGGCTGCACGGGCGTTGTCTGGGTTTCCCCATGTGTAATGTGTCTACGAACCAGTTTTCTTAGACAGTCCTGCACAAAGGCATTCCTTCCTTTGGGCAATAAACCCTCGAGTGCTTAAATAAACCAGCCCTCTTAAAACAGTTTTGAGAAAAAGACCGTGGAGATAAATAACTTCTTGTATGCAGTCTGCACTAAAAATCTAATTAATCTAATTATTGTAGTAAAATTTTGTTGTAAAGTTTGTAAGAATTATGTTAGTTTTATTAACAGTTAAATTCTGAGTTAAACTTCTTTGCTGTCAAATTCTTAACTTCAACTTACTACTTCCGGCCAGAACGTAGTTTTAGAATCACGTCTGAATACATAATGAGGAGGAGAGGTATTTAAACCGCGAAGTTCTTCGGTCTTGGCGAGAGAGTTACCAGTTATTCTGTCTGCACGCGTCTGCCTTTTTAGGCTACTCTCTCGTTAGCTATTATTACGCTCGGCCGTACTTAGGCGCTTGATAGCTTCCCAGTCGATTAGGGTTAAGGGGCCAACTCTGTTAGAATCTTGATAGCTTCGGCTCTGTCTCTTTAGTTTAGATTAGTTTTAGTTGACTTCTTAGCCTCTTAAGTTGAAGCCCAAGTGTCGGCTTTTATTGTACACTCCAAGACGGAGTTCCGTTAAATCTTATCTGAATAATAAAGAGTTATTTACCCTTCCATCTTGTTGTTTCTTGTCACACGAACTCAAGCGATTATTCGCTTAACAGTTCTTAAGATTCTTCACGTTCAACTGTAACTTAACATCTACAAAGTGAGGAACTATACAGTGGCGCCCGAACTAAAAAGGTGTTGGATGATGATTCTGCTCACCCAGGATTTGGCGATTGGGTCCCCTAAAAATTCTAGTCGCCCTTTAAAAGGGGAAGTATATAAGGTATTTCTCCCACCTTCGTGGCGTGCCTTCGTGGTGTAGTGGTTCTGCATGCTGGGCCGGTATTCCAGAGATCCGTGGTTCGATTCCCGGCGACGGCGGTTGCTAATTTTTCATCTCTCCGTCTTTTCTAATGTACCCAATGTCTCTACAAGTTGTAAAGACATTAGGTTATTTCGAAGCAGGGGAAATGAAAGATGAGCAATGCCCTCATCGGGACTCCTACCACGGACCTCTCGAATACGCGCCGAGCGTGCTGACCGTTACACCACGAAAGCATGCGAAATGGCGGGAGAAATATCTTATATATCCCCTTTTTAAAGAACGATTGGGCATTAGGTGACACAGTCGCCGAATCCTGGTGGTGAACAATCAATCATCCACCACCTTTTCTAGTTTGGGTGCCACTGTAGAGGCATATATTTCGAAGCAGGGGAAAGGAAAGATGAGCAATGCCCTCGCCGGGACTTGAACCACTGACCTCTCTGAAAACTTCTTTATATAATGTTTTTTTTTTTTTTTTTTTTTTTTTTTTTTTTAGTCCAAAGGGATTTGAATCCCGAAGGACTATTAGTTTCGTTTTGGCATTTTGCGTCGGACTCATAAAATGTCGGTTCACTTTTCAAACTGTTGCCACAAAATGTTAGAGTCCTGCATTATATTTGAAGAAATTAAATAATGAAAAATCTGCATAAATGTATGTATATTTCTCGTATTGTGATAAAACAACGGTACATAGAGTCATCGAATTTTGAATAACGTAATCCTCCAACGAATATGAGCATGTGGAAGACCAAATTTGAAATTTGAAATTTGTTTTATGATCGATTTCCTATTTTTGAAAACTTTGACGAATTTTTGATTAACAAACTCAAGGATTTCAAAGCGAGCAATGGCAACGTTGTGCAGAAAAAAACATTTTTATCTCCAGCGCGTGAGTCTCTGTATCGGAAATTCTAAAGATATGCTCGTTTTAAAACTATTTTGCGATATTGCTGTTGCACTGGATCTTATGGTTTAAGTGCGAGGAACATGATATTTAATAAAGAAAGGTAACACACAAAGTGTTAAAAAACGCCCCTTTCGACGTAATTTAAAATCTGAAACATTTCAGAATTTTTTTTTTTTTTTTTTTTAATTTTCTTCAAGCTGCAACACACGCATTTTAATGCGTTTCTTTTTGTACCATATTACACTCCAGAAAGAAATACATACATGGAAAGAGATGCCTTTAAAAAATGAAATATTTTCTATGTCGTGTTTTAGTAATACTGATGCACGATTATGAAGCACGTTAATTTCTGCAAGCATATATTTTTGATTCAAAAAATGATTTGTGGCATCAGATATGAGAGTGGTAAGAAATACTTTGATAGGTGTTTAATGTGCAGCTTTAATTACATTTGAAAATCATTATTTTGAATTATTGCATATGAATCTGGTTTTAGTTTTTGATAGTTTCCTCCACCTTGAAGTTTTACTTCGCTTACAATTGCAACCGCCATTTTTAGAAAGAAAACGTAATCACTTTTCATAAGGAGTTATCAATAACGTTTCATAGATAATTATTTGTTACTGTTTCATTAGTGATAGTTTGAAATTTTATGATAATTATTAATATTTTACACATTTCAACACATTCTGAGTCAAATATTAAATATGGCAAAGACTATGCTGGCTATATCAAATACTGTAAATACATGTGCGCATGTAAAATTAGTAAAATGAAGTGGAGAATCCAACAGGCCAAATAGATTTATATCTTTTGGGGTAAAATTTCTTTCTTTCTTTTTTTTTATAAAACGTTTCTTTTTACTTCCTTGTACGATGTAAAAGATTATTGTAACCGCAAAAAATTGCGGATACCATTCTTCAACGAAAATATCCATTCTGACCGCTATCAAATGCATTTTAACAAGTTCACGCAGGGAAAAATTTTAATGTTCTTTGCCGTGAGACGGCGCTCGTATTTTTGCCGCGTTTCATGTGGCGACACGTGATTATTACCTGCTCAGACCTGTATACGAGTTGTACGTTTGCTAATAGTTATTAATTATAATTGTTATTAAAAAGACTTTATGATAAATAAACGTTAATTTTTCATTATTATAATTTTAAGCGTATAATAGATTGCGTACCATCGGTGGCACGCGCCGCCCGATAAAACAGACTAGTACAGGCCACCGGTGGTACGCGCCGCCCGTTGAGACAGACTAGTGCGGGCCGGCGTGAACGTTTTAACGATGTTTTTCCTTGACATCTGTACGCAAGGACAGAATATAGCACTCTTTTTTCCCCCAAGAAAATTATAAAACTGATTTTAAATAAATTCTGAAAAGATTTTTTCCTGGCGTCTCTGTTCACTCTGCTACCGTGTAAGGATTATGTTAATTTTATTAACAGTTAAATTTTAAGTTAAAGTTCCTTTCCTGTCAAATTTTTAACTTCAACTTACTACTTCCGGCCAGAACGTAGCTTTGGAATCTTCCTGAATATTTAATGAGGAGGAGCGGTACTTAAAGCACGAAGTTACTTACGGAGTGAGAGAGAATCAGAGTTTCTGATTTACGCGCGTCTGCCTTTTTGGCCACTCTCTCTCTCAAAGCTGTTATTACGCTCGCCCGTACTCAGGCCCTTGCTAAGCTTCGTAGTCAAATAAGTTAAGGGACCCACTCGATTTGAATCTTGATAGCTTCGGCTATATTTCTTTAGTTAATCTTAGTTTTAGTTAATATTTCTTTTGTTTAATTCTTAGTCTCTTAAGTTAAAGGCCAAGTGTCGGCTTTGTTTGTACACTCCCAGGCGGAGTTTTGTTAAATCTTATTGGAATAATAAAGGGTTATTTACCCTTCTATCTTGTTGTTTCTTGTCGCCCGAACTTAAGCGATTATTCGATTATCAGTTCTTAAAATTCTTCACTTCCAACATTAGAATTTACAAAGTGAGGAACTCTACAACCGGATCAATGAGCTCAGTTCCTTTATTCTTATATTTTTGTAAATTGTGCATTTTTTCCTCAAAAATGATGGAATTATGTTGTTCTGGTTACGATTTTTTTTATGCCTTTATATATTTGTGTGCCAGTTTTAGACGAAAAAAGTATACAAAAATGACAGCCTTAAGCACAGTTTCTGACCTAAAATGGCGGATGTGCTGATCCAAGTATTCCAGTTCACATTCGTAAAAGCAAGATGTCACTTAACTCGGCCTTCCACAAATGTTGCCATCCTTTGAAGCGCAAAGCTGCATTTAACTAATTGCATACAACCCTTATGGAATGTTGCTAAATGCTTGAATTCTTGCCATCTCTCATTCCATTTATTTTAAGTAGGAAAACTGAGGGAATGCTTGCGTTGTTTCCAGTTGAGATGCTTTCGCAACTGACTACAATTTACTAAGACAACATAACTTTTGACATCCTACATTATTAGCAGATTCTTCGCATGTTTAACTTATTTTAATTAGCTGATTCCGAGTCATGTTTATTATTGATACACGACATGCAAATTTGAACGAAAAGCTTAATGCGACAGTTACTCTAATGAGACTAATTTCCAGTAAAATGTAGTAAGTTTTCGAATAAATAAATTATGCTTTCGAAAATATTCCAATGATGTTTATATTAATTCATCTAAATGAAAGGCTTCCCTATCCTTTTACCCAGTTAACGAGGATCATATTGCGGTTTATTTAGCTATAATAAAGAATGTATGTTTGTTTGTTTGCTTGCTTGTTTGTTTGCGATTAACTCGGTCACTACTATAGCTACCGTCACCAAACTTTCTACAATTCTTTTCTAGGTTCTGCAAAAGATAGTAGTCCATTTTTTTTCAAAAAAAAAGTAAGCCAAAATCAGGGATATTAATTTAAAACTCTGAAAACGTAAATTTTCGCCCTCATTTTTCCGAGTGGCAACAGTCTAGCACGCTGGCGATAAAAGTCTGCTTTATTTAGAGAAGTGTTGCCACTGCTCGCTTTCAAATTTTCAAATTTGTTAATAAAAAATTTCTAAGTTTTACGATGAAATAAAAATAGCATTAGCAAACAATAAATACATTATCCTCGATTCCAAAATTTCGTGGGAAGCCATTTTGACTATTCCCATCTTCGTACGACTTTAATTAACTGAGATATTAGTTAAAAATCCTGAAAACAGTGATTTTCGCACTCATTTTTTCGAGTGGCAACAGTCTCGCAGGTTTGGAGATAAAAATGCTTTATTTCGAAAAGCGTTGCTACTACTCGCGTTCAAATAGTAGAATTTGTTAATCAAAAATTCCAAAGTTTTATAAAATCTAGCTATATATTAAGAAGTATCTGTGTTTGTTTGTTTGCGTGATAGATTTCTGATAAATTTTTTTGCCACTTTGAATCATCTACCATTGAATATAGATGAAATATTGGATGAAACTTGAGCTTTTACGACCATTTGATTGATTTGAAAGACTAAAATCATTAAAAACTGTGTGCCATTGTTGCTGATATAATGAGAGGGAATTACTTTTTTTCAATGGAAATTTTTTATGTGTGTTCTATATCGCATCAGACTGAAAAAAATGTATGATTATGAATCGTAAGTTTTGCATCGTTATTAGAGAAGGATTACAGCGATATTGTTCTCTGTGCTGTTAGATACATCACTTTCAATCTAATTTAACTGTTATCGGGTATTTACACTAGTGCACAATATCTCAGAGAAAATTTTGTAGAAGTGTAATATTTGCTATCGTGTTTCGGAGATTAAAATTCTGATTTGAAATCAAATAATAGAAATAAAAAGTCAAAACGAAATAGAGGGAATTTAATTACATTTTTCGTATAATATGACTTTTAAGCACCAATACTGATAATAAATGTTATACTTTGAGGCGAAATGAAGATGAGGAACTTATTTTGATAAATAAAAAGGTGTCATTTATGTGTAAATACAGAGTAATGATTGCACATTCTTTGAGAACAGTCAGAATGTTTACAACAACGTAAAGAATATTCAAGCCCACATATCTTTGTAGCTTTTGTTCAAACTGGAGAAACAAGAAAGCCTACGCTGAAAATTATAGTGCTGTGGCCTCGGATAATTAAACTAGCTAAGGCAAAGGTGATAGAAAACCTGTACAAGGCTGATCAAAAACTGCGAATACACGATAAATTTGCTTATCTGTCAACAGAGCTTCAAAATTAAAAAAAACTTAAATCTTCAGACAAATAATTGATCTAAACTATTCTGCAGACAGACTAGACGACAGTTGTGGAACAAATAAGTAGGAAATAGAATAAAAGAAGATCTAGAACAACTATATCTAAACTATCAAGAAACATTTACAGTATGTTTAAGTCCAAGCATTGAACATGTAAGGTTTGCCTTAGTTCAATTAACCAATTATTCATATTTTTGTTATCTTTAATGAACTCCTCAACTTCTCCTCGCATTTCCTCACCAGGATGCTAATTAAAAATGAAGTGAGTATTTGCGCGGGTGAATCTTGGAGCTTTATCAGAGTGTGATTTCGCTAGCCAGCGCACGTTACGCATCTGTCCTTGCTGTTACGCTGAGTTGCCGTACGCCTTTTCGGCCATTTAAATAACTAACACTTCGGTAATTAATTAAATAGCCGAAAAGGCGTTTTAAATAATTAACACGCCGGGTAGGCTTGTCGAGTTAACCTAGTTAGCCGTAACTTAAAGAGCTAGTCCAGCACTTCTCTTGTGATTGATTTGTTTGTGTATATTTGGTATGATCTTCTTTAACTCACTGTTACAATTATATGATAGCTGTTAATTGTACTGGAATCAACAAACATCTTGATTGAACTTTTGGATTTTATTACTATGATTTAGTACAAATTCCAGTACCTCTGAGTTATATGACTTAAATGTTGCATGACCTGCACAATACTTTGCTTTGGACAAAACATTTAGTACTGGATTATGGAACATAAAATATGTTCATTTACACTTAAATTTGGACTCTAGAGATCAGACTTGATTCTTTCATGACTATACACTTCATTTCAATAGCGTGCAGATTCTGAACGGATTGTTAATCCTTACTGTTCATTTACTTGTGTTTTTCTATTATATATGACTGACATTTATCTATGATCTTCTACTTTAAACGTTTTGCATTTATTGTTACCATGTTTGTTACTGAAGGCGGCTGTCAATGCCTGTCTTTACTATTCTGGAAAATCTTAATATAATAACTTCTGATGTGTTTCTTCAACGTACGCAATATATCCAAATAACTCTGTATATTGTACAAATGTAAATTTTGAAATCTGTCTTTGACATTTTAGTACCCGACTGATCTGTTTCGGCCCCGACCTAAGGTTGTGGCCAGTAGATAGTACAGTAAGACCCCGCTTAACGCGGGGGATATGTTCCATCAAAGTAGAGCGTAATGCGAAACAGCGCTAAACGAGGCTATCTTTACATGTAAATATTGGGGTTAGGGGAAGATGGCTAGGAAATTGGTTAGGTATTAAATTTAAAAAGTATGTTTTTTTAATAAAAATAAAACCAAACATTTATTTCTTAAAGCCCAAATTAATACCACATTATTATTTCTTGCAAAAATAAAAACAAAATATAAATAACAAAACGAATATTCTTAAAAAAAAACAAATAAAATTCTAAATCGGTCATATTTAGTTAGCCTTCCGCGTTTTCAGTGTTCTGCCTTTTTGTGACAAAAGCATCTAATGTTGTTTGCCTTTTTCTTTTGCGTTGTTCTCTTAAAAGTTCTTCATAAACGGATAGAGCATCTCTAACACCACGCCTTACTTTTGAGCTCCTGTCAAAATTCGGATCATTTTCAATGAATTGATCCATTATTTCAGTTATGGTAGACAAACGCCATCGAAAGTTCTTTTTGCTCTTCTTCTGAATCACTGCTGTCAACATTTTTGTTTTCTTCTTGTTCAGTTAATTCCTTGAGCTCATCATTAGAAAGACTAGCCGCTGCTTCTTGAATTGAATGTTTCCAATAATAAAAATATGTCTGTACAATACCGCACCAAACAAGAAATACAAGTACACTCTTTCGGATATGTATTTGAAACCTATCGCTGCATAATATTTCGGGGAATCCCCGTATGCTGCGAGCGATTTCGTGGAATCCCCGGGTTGAAATAAAAGAGCGCTAAACCGAAACAGCGCTAAACGAAACAGCGTTAAGTGGGGTCTTACTGTAGATGGTTTTACCTCTGAGTAACATATTCCGTTTGTTGCCTTTAATCTAACTTAGGTCGGAAGTTGCTCAGTAGGTCAGTGTTGTGATTGATTTGTGTAATAACGCTTAAGCTCCACCGTATGTTATCGGTGTTATTGTAAAGTGCGAAGTACGTGCCTTTTCTGTTCATAGTTGAAAAGAATAAAGAGTTATTCTCACCCTTCTTCCTTGTTGGTGTTATTTCACGCCTGTGCGAGAAATCGCCAGGTTCCTTAGCAGAGTTTATGTTACCAAAGAGAGTAAGATCTATTAACATTGGAAGAGAGAAGTGGTGTTTGATGTCAAGCGGTATTTGGAAAACTTCTCTTTTCGTTGCTGCCACATCTTGGAGACGCATTCGCATGCGGGGTGACATAAAAAAAAAAAAAAAAAAAAAAAAAAAAGACAAATCACTCTTTCCCAACTTCTTAGCGATCAATTTCGATCACTCTCTTTTAACGAAGACATAAAATTCTTTTCCTTTTGACAAAATTGCCATATTAACCCCTTCGAGCCGGGTAGCGAAAACGCGCGCTTATCGCTGAGGCCGGCAGTGTCTTACGCGAGCGTCTCTCCAGGGCCGGGGGCTTTTTTGCTACTAAGCCTAAATCCATGAAATTTCCGAAGTATCAACGCATTGTTTAATAATGCTCTATAGAGTATTTAAACGTCTTATGCTTTATAAATATTTTTATATGTATACTTTAATTACTTTATTTCTTGTTTAAATGCATATTTTACACATTTTATTTTAATTACTCACCATTTTATGAATTTTAACATTATACATCTGAAAACTAAATATATTACTTAAAATTCTCTTTTCGTATGAAAAATTTGAAAACAGGGATCTACACACAGTCCTACGTTACATTCCTTGAACTCGTAATAACTCATTTGCCGTTTTGGAGGATTTTTCCGGGAATGTGAACAAACGAAGCATCGTCGTCTCGTTTTCTTATCAGTCTCTTCTGAACAAAGTTTTGGAAAATGTCTTTCAGTTAATCTTTCAGAATCAATATCAGAATTTCAGAATCAATATCTGAAATATTTTGCATCATTTCTGCTATTTCATGCTCCGTTAAACATTTTCGACGCTTCGACATTGCAACGGTAAAAACAAAGAATTCACGTCTAACAAGATCTAATTATTTTCTAAAAACTGAACTGCAAACCGAAATACCCAACGCTGTAGAGCAAAAAAAAAACTTCTCTACTTACAGTAAACAACTACCACTTGCGAATAAAGTGCGATTGAAAGAGACGTCGTAAATCACGCCATTCGGAAACATTTATTTCCCCGTTTGTTTATATAATCAAAAACACGTGTATGTGAGTCATGCTTCTCTCATTTCGAGTAGAAGGTCTAATTTACATGTATCTGAAACCATATGGACATACAGTGCCATCTTGTGGCAGAAATTATAGTTTGAAAAACGTTCCAAAGTACTGGCACAAATACAGGGTGGCCCAGAAGTCACTTTAAATTTTGAAAATTAAATAACTTTTTTTCTATTAATATATTTCTTTTTCTCTTTTCAGAATTAAAAAATATAATCCCTGGAAATTTTTGGCATGGATAAGTTTACAACAGAACAACGAGTTGAAGATAATTGAATTTTACTTTGAAAATGGACGGTCAATTGTTGCAACGCAAAGATCGTATATATGCGCCATTTTAATGTTCGACATCCCCCTAGTAGGCCTGCAATAAGGAACTTAGTGACGCGTTTTCAAGGTTCAATTAGTGCAATCTTTAAAACCAGCAGACTTTCAGAAACGAGTAAATTATGCTGTCAGGTTTCAGAGAACTGCAAGAAATGACAATGAGTTTATTCACAAGTTGATCATGGGAGATGAAGCTCATTTCCATTTGAATGGACATGTGAATAAGCAAAAAATAAAAAAGAATTAATTAAATACAGTCATTTAAGAAAAAGTTATTTAATTTTCAAAATGTAAAGTGACTTCTGGGCCACCCTGTACGTGACAGTCGGTAGAGAATGGAAAAATCCTCTGGCACGCCTGCGTGTCGGCCGGTAGGTAAGTGCGTTCGTTGCTGGCACGTATACGTGACAGTCGGCGTGAAGGGGTTAAACCGGCCTTCCCTCATCATTCTCTCACATGTGTTGGTCTGCAGTTACCTGTGTGCAGAGACATTAGAATTTTTTGAAAACAGGAAAGTTCGGACACGTTCCTCCTCGGGGTGCTCTCCATCAAAATTGGGGGCAGAACTGAGCCAAATCGTACTGCCACCTGTTAGGTGCTCAAGGCTGTTCCAAACGACAGGCGTAATCTAGCGCCCCTTGCCACGAGGCATTTCGTGGGCTCGTGCTGATTACGTCAGACAAGTGAGCAGAGGCAACATACTTAATAATATGCTTAATTTATAAACGATTGGAAAGCTGAAATACTGGTTTTGGTTTGTTTTATGTGGTTACGGCAAAGCCTCGAGGGCTATCTGCCTAAGGAGACGGATACCTTAGTGGAGGCCTTTATCAGGGAAACTGGCTTATATACACGTTACACATGAGTAAAACTACGAAAACAACCATGCAGCCAGCCCGTTTGCGGGATTCTGATCTCGGACCGAACTACCAGTGTTAAACGACTTTACCACTCGGACGCTCCCTTCAAGAAAACGTTTCTCCATTTAGGTAGACAAACCTTGCGTGCTCTGCCATATTTGAATAATCTAACAGTGTGCCAAATACCCACCGGTTTCTTCATGGCAGCAAGTCCCAACGGATGTTCTGGATAATGGTGGACGTGGTGCTGTACTGATTGACCACTATGGTAAAGGAACAGTGCCCACGTCCTCCATCACTCACTCACTCACCAACCAGCTTCTTCGCAGCGTAATCAGCAAGTAGTAAATGGTGACAATATCCAAGATATATACTCCAAACGTATTCCAAACCTCTGAAAGTTAGCCTTGTGCAACTTGCAAGCTTCCAGTCAGCTTATGGAGCGTTCACACTGTGGTTTAAATATCATAACTATCATTGTCCTATCATAGTTGCTCAAAATTATATCAAGTATTTATTGCAGCACCTTCACGTTCCAAAGCTTTAGATTTAGTTTATTTTATTATGGAAAAGCATACTAGGGCTATCTGCCTAAGGGAAGGGATGCTTTCGTAGAGCACTTTCTAAAGAAAACTGGCTTGTACACCCGTTAAACATGGAGAAAACCAAGAAAAGGCCCATGCATCCAGCCCATTCTTCTGGAACGGAATCCATACAAAGCTTTAGGAGATTTAGACAATCGGGAAAATGTAATCTTTTATATACTTACTTGATACCTCTTAACATTTCGTCAAGCTCGATGTTCCGAAGACACTTCGCTGGTACTAGAGATTCTAAATTTCTAGGTTTTTTATTAGCCCAAAGAGCGTTAACCCAGAAGGGCTATTAATTTCGCCTTGGCATTTTCTGTAAAAAACTTTTAGAGACTGAATCACTTTTCAAATTGTTATCACCAAATATTATCTCCCTGTGTTATAGTTAAAGAAAATAAATAATAAATAATCTGCATAAATATATGTATGTTTCTAGCATTGTAATAAAACGATGCTACCTAGAGCCATTCAATTTTGAATAACGTAATCCTCCATCGAATATGGGCATCTAGAAGCGCCGGAATTTGGAATTTGTTTTATTATCGATTTCATATTTTGTAACATTTTAACAAATTTTTGATTTATAAACTCAACGATTTCAAAGCGAGCTATGACAACATTGTACGGGGAAAAAACATTTTTAGCTCCAGCCCGCGAGACTGTGTACCGGAAATTCTATACATACGCTCATATTTAAAACTACACTCATGTCCATAAATTAAGGATAATTCGGAGTCACGCGGAAATCGAACTCTAAAATAAATATATCACCTGTAAAATCACTACACACATCTTCAAGAATCATATGAAAATTTCAGGAAGTAACCAGATGACACCAATAGTACGTCACAATGGCGACAGTGTAAGAGAGTGATATATAAGAAATACAGGCAAAGAAGTAAAATTGTTCGCAGGCGCTTTATAAGCATTTCAGTGCAATAACCGAATAGTTATGACACAAAGGACGCATTCGGATGATTTTTTACGTGGTAGAATTATCGGCCGTCTGGAATGTGGGCGTACCCATCTGGAAGTATCAGACGAACTTGGAACTGCACAGAGTGTCATCTCCAAGCTTAGGCAACGATTCCAAGATGATGGTAATGTGAGTAGACGTTACAGTACAGGTAGCCCCAGAGTTACAACGCCGAATGAGGACCGGTATTTGGCAGTTACTGCCAAAAGAAAAGGCGGATCACAGCCTCAGACCCGTCTCGTCAGCTCTCTGCAGCCACTGGTACAACAATTTCAAGGCAGACCGTGTACAGACTCTTAGGACACATTGGTCTATATGCTCGTAGACCTGTCAGATGCGTTCCACTTACTGCAACTCACTGTCGCCTGCGGTTAGCCTGGAATAGAGAGCGTCCATTGTGGACATCGCAACAGTGGGCTTGTGTGATGTTTTCCGACGAGTCCAGGTTTAGCTTGCAGTCTGATTCTCGCCGGACTTTCATATGGAGAGCTCCTGGTACCCGTTACCACCAAGAAATAATCATTGAACGACACCGTTAAGGTGGTGTAGGAGTGCTCGTTTGGGGTGGAATTATTCTGGGTTCCAGAACTGACCTGCATGTTCAAATTGGAACCATGACAAGCCAAATCTGTCGGGACGTCATTCTGGAACAACATGTACGTTTGTTTCGGGGCGCCATGGGCGCACAATTTGTGTTTATGGATGACAACGCCCGTCCTCATCGTGCAAACATCGTAAGCGAATGCCTTCAATCGGAGGATATCACCCGTATGGACTGGCCAGCATTCTCACCGGAATTGAATCCAGTACAGCACGTGTGGGACATGCTTGGCCGACGAGTTGCAGCCCGTCAACCTCCTCCTACATGTCTACCGGAACTTCGGAGAGCATTGCTTTTTTAGTGGTGTAATATCCGCCAAGATCAGGTTGATAATTAGATACTTAGCATGCCTAGGCGTTGTACGGACTGTATTGCATCGTCTGGGAGACATAGAATGTACTAACAATCATACCAACCATGTAATATTTGTTTTTGTAAATATGTTTTTTTTTGTAATTTGCTCCAGGGAGAAAAAATCGCTAATTTTTGAAATAATATCAGACATATAGCATCTTTTTTTGCTTTTTACCTTTTGTTTAATAAATAAGCTTTACAAATAAGTCAAATTTGTTTTTCTTCTAACTTTTCCTTTGCCTGATTTTGCATTATCCTTAATTTATGGACACGAGTGTATTTTGCGATATTGATGTTGGATTTAATTTTATGGTTTAAGTGAGAAGAACGTGAATTTAATTTATAAAAGTAACACACAAAACGTTATAAAACGCCTCTTTGGGCGTAATGTAAAATCTGAAAGCTTTTAGATTTTTTTTAATTCATTAATTTTAATATTTATTTGACGTAGAAATATTCGTTCTTGCCAATACAAAGCTCTAGGAAATTTCTAAATTTTTAGTACAATGGATAAAACCATTTAAATAACAAATTCAAATCCACAATGGATTTAAAATAACAAATTTTATGTTTCTCGGTCTATGCCAAAAAAATAATCAATTGTTCTAAACCAAATATGATTCCCTATAATAACATAATGGGTTAATGCACAAAAAGCATTTGCATGTATATTTTTATATAAAAAAATTACGTATAATAAATATTATACATGCGAAATACTTTAAACGTACATTTCTTAATAAAGCAGGCTTCTGAAACAAGTAAACAGTAGTGTATGTGAAATATATTAAAGTCAATTCTGTAATATTTTACAGATTTATTTTGCAAATAAATTTGAAAACTTCGTAACAAAATATAGTATTACTTTAAAAAAAAAATGGTAATTGAATGGTAAATTACGAAAAAAAATATAAATTAAATTATAGAAAGATAGTAAATTATGAAGATTTCCAATTCATTTCCATATTGAAATCCGAGTTAAAAATTTAAAAAATTGAAAGAATACAAAAACTTCTAAACATAAAACTAAACAAATATTTCGCGTTTGTTCTTGAACAAGAATAATACCTTTTATTGCCAACTCATGTAATTAAATATTTACTCTTTCATAAATTCAAAACTCAATTTAATAAGAATTTCAGTTTTAAAAGCTATGCCTTTGGTTTCTGAATTTCACTTTTGGACATAAAATATTATAAATAGCGTAATATCACAATATTAAAAACATATACAGTCAAAAGTCGTTAATCCGGACTCGTCGGGACATCGGCGATTCCGGATTATCGATTTTTCCGAATTATAGATCATCAGTTTAAATCGCTTAAGATGGCATGCATAAATTCTAAAATTAAAAATATGAAATCGTAATTTATGAACTAAAGAACAATTATGATTTAAAGGGTATCAAAATTTACAAAAAAAAGCTTAATATTTATTTGTTTACTTTATTAACACTTCTTTCAATGCAAGTTGTTTAAGTTGCTTCGTTTTATGTGATAATACTTTCTCTTTAATTCTATAAACAGACATAATTTTTTGTTCAGTTACAAAGTTCCGCTGTTCAAGTCCCGTTAAATGCTGTGCCGAGAATACCGACTAACTTGTCAATCGAAATTTTTTCGTTTTCACTAACCTCTCTGTTACATTCTTCATGTCTTTATCCATTTTTTGCAGCAATTCCACTTTTTGTTTGATGGACATCGAAACATACTTTTGTTTTGTACGATCCTTTGGGAGCTCCAGATTCGGAAATTCTATTTGACATAATCGAAAGTTCAAGTTTACTTTTATAGTATTGCTCTTACAGAATGCAAAAAATAATAAGCCGGATCCAGTTCGAAAATTAAGGAACAACGCAATCATCAACATTAACTGAAATAGATAATTAGATAATTTTAGCTTATACCGTTCGTTATACATAAAACGCGCACGCGAAAACGTATTTTGCGCTTGCGCACACACAAATGCGCAGTCGTAAGAGGTCTTACGCGCACGCGTAAACGCCTATGTGCATGTGTCAACGCGGCGCATGCGCAGAAAGTTTTTAGCTTTGAGGTCCGGATTATAGATCATTCCAGATTATGGGTGTCCGAATTAACGACTTTTGACTGTACTGCCGTCTGGATGAAATTTAAAACTGTAAGTTATAAAATTCCATCACATTCATTAGATTTTATTTTAGATGCAGACGATGTGGTACAGGAAGTGAAGAATCAAAATTTGCAGCGATTAGTCGTAGAATAATAAAATGCATTTTATCAGCCACGCTCATAGAATAAAATAGAATTTCTTTGAAACTATTATCAAGAAGAAGAGGTAAGATTTTTTAAAATAATTTACTTTCTTACGCTAATGAACAACACGATTCTGATAAAGAAAAATATGTTATCTCTGTTGATTGGCATTAGTGTATTCTTGTACTTTAGGCCTTCTAGTATGTGTAGTGTAAACTGGAGTACCTGGTCGCTATGACCTACCTCCATTGAGAAATTAGGTACTTTTGTATGTATCACTAAAGAATGTCTCAGCGATGTGAATGATGTTGCAAATTAAAGGAAACAAAATGGTAAATGGAGCGCTATGTACACCTTGCACACACACACGAAATAAAATCAGGATAGATCTATCCTGATTTTTCCTACTGGGCCGATTGATGAAATTTAATTTGAATTTCTCCTGTCTCGAAAGCGCAACTTAGAATATGTATTAGATTTATATACAGTATTGTTCTAACATACGTATTATGAAACCAAATCCGACTTTTTCTGAAATGATACCATTGTTGTCCATATTCCGAATCTACGACTCAAATTATGCTAAAATGCCAAGTTTAGTAAAATTCGTAACAGCAGTTTTAAAAAATTAGCTCTCAAAATTTTAATGTTAACTGAATTTAGTATATATTTGTAAAAGATCTCCTTTTTTTATCGAATCTATTTCATTCGCCTTTCGCAGTTCGAAATTTAGGTTCAATCTAAATAAAATTCGCAGCTATTTTCTGATTTGCTTTTAAAATCTGTATTATTTAGTAATTTTTATAAATTTTTCGATTTCGTTTTCGTTTAATAGCTCCGGTGGTATGCGCATAAGTTCTTGAGTGAGAGAGTGTGTTTCAGGCATTTTTGGGTTACATGGTAAGTTTCTACCAGTTCTAGCTGTTGTAGTTATTCGGCTTTGGTTTGGTTTAAATTGGTTTGGTTTATTTAATTATGGCAAAGCATGCTAGGGCTATCTGCCTAAGGGGAGGGTTGCCTTCGTGGAGGACTTTCTAAGGGAAACTGGCTCGTATACACGTTACACATGGGGAAAACCACGAAAACACCCATGCAGCCAGCCCGTTCGCGGGATTCGAACCTCGGACCGAACTACCAGTGTTCAGCGACTTTACCGCTCGGCCGCTTATTCGGCTTTGTGATCTCTCGCCGCCAATACTCTAAATTAGACACGCGTGTAAATTATTGAGCTTCTAACTTAGTATTTAATTGCATAAACTTAGATCTGCGTACATTTTTGTTAACATTTGTTTAAATGAAAAGGTTGATTTTATAACTTTCCTAAGATTTTGTCGTGTATCTCAGAGACAGCAATAATTCCCTTTATTTCTGTTAGGCTTATAAGAATAAAGTAGCATTAAGAAATCAGGTATAACAGTATGATTGATAATATAATTCTTTATCGAGGCTTATACAAATTTATAATATACTTAACACTAATTCATGTTTTTAAATGTAGCAGTTTTGCATGTCTGCTGACCATCCAAAAGCATTTATAAGTATAGAAAATACTCCATTATTTCAAGATCAATCCTCACCACCCGTACATCAGATATTTACAAATTTATTTATGCTTAGTAGTAATAGATCCAATAGCTTTTGGAGTCACAAGCTAATAAGTATGGTAGGGTTAGGTAAATGTCCTCATTAAATGTGCAATCAAAATGGAACCAAGTTCGAATAAATAACAGATGAAGCCAGATAAATTTGATTATACAGTTTAAATTTTTCTTGAATTATCCAATATCTTCTGGAAGATCTTTCTGGATATACCGAGTAAAAAGATAAAAAGATATATGAATTTATTACTTTTACTTTTTTCCATAACTGCATCATAAATTTTGCATCTTCTATGTTCCTAATACTACATTTGCTTTGTTCCCGCAAACGGGCTGGCTGCATGGGTGTTTTCGTGGTTTTCCCCATGTGTAACGTGTACACGAGCCAGTTTCCCTTAGAAAGTCCTCCACGAAGGCATCCCTCCCCTTAATCAGATAGCCCTAGTGTGCTTTGTCATAATTAAAATACACCACACCACATTTGCTTTGTACCTTAAGAAAATTTTAAACAATCTTGATTGTAACACGATATGTACCAAATTAGTAACCTGTGTGAACTATAATAAATGCAATTGATGACTTTATCAAACATTTTATTTATCGACATTAATTAATTGCTAACTTTAATACCTTAATTTCTGCTTTCTGTCGTGTATAAACCCCACGTTTTTACTTCCTTGTGTAAATCAAAGGAAGTATTGTAATCGCGAAAAACTTCGGGTATCTTATTTCAAGGAAAATATCCATTTTGACCTCTCTACAATCCATCTGAACGATGTTTTTGCGTGATATCTGTAGGTATGGAAAGAATTAAGGACTTTTTCCACCCAAACGGATTCCAAAATGAATTTAAAAGGGTTTCAGAACAGACTATTTTCATTTTCATCTGGTGCAACTCAAAAACAAGTAAGAGTAGAATTTTGAAATTTTGCATGTGGGGCTACTATAAAATCTAGTTGTGCACCTCCCTTTTCCGTTGCAATCAGGAGGACCAAACGTTAATACATATATCTGTATATATATATTCCCACTCTGTTATCCGGCTGGGTAAGCTCAGTACTTTTATACTTATTTGTTGGTAAGTTGTGCATTTTTTACTTTAAAAGTGATTGAATTATGTTGTTCTTATATTCCGGTTAAGATTTTTGTGTCTTTGAGTAATATGCATGCATTATATTGTAGAATTGTGCATTTTTAGAATTATCAACAATTTAAAAGTGCAAGTGATGCTAAGCCTAACGTGGCTGCCATTTGTTTATATTTAAACTTTTAGTGGGATAAACTCAATTGGTGTATCAAGTTTTCTGCCCGTTTGCCTGATGCGACCAAATGTTAACTTTCAAATTTGTGAACCAAAACTTTTATCTTCCGCTAGCGGAATTGCTTGTTTTTGCATAGAAACTCGAATTATAATTGAAAAAATACTTTTTTAACTGTATTTTAGTGTTTTAGGTTTTTCTCTATTTAACAATTTTTAATAAAGGGTGAGTTTTAAATGTATTTTTACCTTGCCTCGAAGTGAGAACTGAATTGTTTGAATGAGAATTATATCTCTAATGAAATTCGAGGAAACAGGTTTGAATGGAGTGCAGCAAAAACGGTGTATAATTTAATAGACATAGAAGACAACAAAGAAATCATGGGGTATTGTCCTTCGCATTTTCTAAAACCTCTTCTTGGAATTTTCTTCTTAAACAAAAAAGTCACCTAACATTAAAATAAATCGTTAGGCTTAAAACAAATCAGTATGAATAAATATATGAATAAATGAAGTCATAACTAAAGTGAAAAAAAATTCAAACATTAACGTGTTTCATTTATCTATTTATTTAATTTTTATAACCCTTGAAAACAGAGGTTATTGTTGCTTGAATTCCCGTATCTAGTAATCGAGAGGTAAGATCACTCAGCACCGGTTGTTCGACCGAGGCTTTATCCTTTGACTATTACCAGGACGCATATATCCCAGTAAAAGTTTAAAAGTTACTGGTGGGTTGAAAAGTACTTAGAAACTCATTATAACTCATTATAACGATAATCCTAGTATCCATTGTAACGTCGTAAATTCAAAGTATTATGCATGTTTCAACTTTTATTGCCCAGTTGGCGCCAAATATGTTCCCGCCAAATGACTTTTTTTTAAAAAAAATTCGTAGCCAAAGGTTAATTCCTGGCGAACAGATTGGTTTCATGGGAGTTCTCGCGGATTTTCCCATATGTAGCGTGATATGAGCCATTTTTTACCTGATGTCTCCCTTCCCTCAGGCAGATAGCCCTCAGATACTTTCAAGTAAACTATGCAATACAAATCTATCAAGGTAAGCTACGTAATATAATAATACCATAGTAGTTTGCATTATGCATCCTAATTTGCCGGTTAACTGTTTGTATTATGCTACATAATACCAGTGTTTTGCTTAAACTCGACGATTTCAAAGCGAGCAATGGCAACGCTGTACGGAAAAAATAAATAATTAAAAAAAAAATACCTTCAGTGCGTGAGACTGACTGTGTATCCGAAATTCTAAAGATATACTGTTTTTAAATATTTTGTGATATTGCTGTTGAATTGAGTTTTATGTGGTTTAAACGCGAAAAACGTGATATTTAATAAATAAAGGTAACACGCAAACCGTTAAAAAAACATGCTTTTTGGGGGTAATATAAAATCTGAAAGCTTTCAGCGTTTTGGCATTTTGCGTCATAAAACTTTAAGAGTTCGTTTCACTTTTCAAATTTTTCCCACCGAATATTATCGCCCTGTAGTACATTTAAAGAAATTAAATAATGAAGAATCTGCATAAATGTATGTATGTTTGTCGCATTGTGATAAGACCTAGAGCCATCCAATTGTCAATAACGTAATCCTTCACTGAATATGGAGCCCTAATTTGGAATTTAGAAATTGTTTTATTATAGATTTCCTATTTTATAATACTTTAAACGAAATTTTGATTAACAAACTCGAGGCTTTCAAAGCAAGGAATGGCAACACTGTACAGAAAGAAAAACATTTTTATCTCCAGTGTGCGAGACTGTGTATCGGAAATTCTAAAGATAGGCTCATTTTGAAATTATTTTGCGATATCGCTGTTTGCTGTTGAATAAAATTCTGTGGTTTAAATGCGAAGAACATAATATTTAACAAATAAAGGTAACACACAAAATGTTAAAATGTTAAATGTTAAAAAATGTTATGTTTCCACTTTTTTTTTAAAAAAACTTTTCGTGGTTTCTAACATTTTATAGAACCATAATGAGAAAATAATAATTATATTTCTATGAGATTGATCTCATAAAAAATAATTATTCATTGATCTCCTATTGCGATTTTCATCATTTTTCAAGTTAACATTCAATTGATATCTTTAAAAATTTTTTCTTCTTTTGAGCGTTATTATGTTTTTGAATAATTTTGTGAGACAGTTAAATGTACTCTTAAACAAAAAAGTCGTAGAAACAAAACTAAATTTATTACAGAAATTAGAGAATCACAGTACAATCTTTGTAAGACAAATTGCATTTAATCAATTATTTCATGGCATTTTATCAAATAACATTAGATTGTATTCACAAACATCTGCCCTTCTCTTTTACTTTTATAGTTGTTACAAATGCCTGCCAACAAAGAACAATAAATGTAGAAATGGGGGGCTTTATGTAATGTTCAACATAATGGCTTTGAAATGAAATCATTTTATGTTACTTTTTCGTGTCATAAAATAATATCGCGTTGTAATGTTCTTTCCTGAGTTTCTTAAAATGTTTATGACATTAAAAAAAATTTAACTGCAATTGTTTCCTGTAACAGTTTTGCTGTTTGACACTAAAAAAACGTTTTCTTATCATTCCAAACACACACTTGTTATTTTGAATGTTTGCCTTTTATGGCATCGGTATTTGGTAATCTTAAAAGAAGTTCACTTTATTTCGTTTTTCATGCTACAATAGAGGTTTCAAAACTTTTGTAATAATATTCGTAGATCAGGAAATATTCATATTAAAATTGTTATGAATAGTTATTAATATATTTCTTTCTTTTTACTTCCTTGTACGAAGTAAAAGAGGTATTGTAATAGCGCAATATTTCGGGTATCATATTTCAACGAAAATACCCATTTTGACCCCTTTTGAATCCATTTGAACGACGTACGTACGGCCGTAATAAAGGACTCTTTTTTTCCAATACAGATTAAAAAATGGATTCAGAAGATATTTTTTGGTGACGTCTGTACGTACGTTAGTACGTTTCTCACACTACTCGAAAATGAGTAGAATGTTGTAATTTTGTATATGGGACTGCTGTGACATGTAGTTGTGCAGCTCCTTTTTTTCTTGCTTTAAAACTGATTGATTTATGTTGTTGTCATATTTCGGTTAAGGCTTTTTTGCCGTTAGTTAATCGGCCTGCAAAAGTTGTAGAATCATCAACAATTTAAAAGTTTAAGGTTAGGTTAGGTTATTTAATTACGGCAAAGCCTCGAGGGCTATCTGCCTAAGGGGAGGGTTTTTTTTCAATTAGAAAACGGAAACAGGACAGAGAAATTTCCTCTCAAGTCTTCCAGAGTACTTTAAAAGTGAACTTTGCATCTCTATCGGTCATCTACTTCAATTTTAGTGCTTTTGGTGAAATTTTGATTTTAGTAACAGCTTGTACAGACTCTATATTGTGTGATAAGATTAGTGTTTCATTGTTTTCGCACTCTTTTCTTAACAAGAATTGAGAATTTTCTCTCTTGGAGATAGTCTAAATTACGGAAGAAGTACTTCTACCAAGGTAGGACTTTTTACTCTTTCGTCCCCGCATCTCATTCTCCTTGCTTCTGTAATTGATTAATTATACCACAGGCATTGCATAGTTTAATAACAAACAGAGTTAATTGCTTAGTGTTTAAAGAGATGAATTAAGGTGCCTAATATTCCTTATTTTCTTAAGTGCTGAATAACGCAGTTGACTTAATATATATTCGGCCTAACATTTTTCATTTCATTTTACCAATGTTTTTAATAAGTTACATTCTTATATTAGTTACTTTTTTCATTTATTGCACTGAATAGAATCTATTTGTTCTTAACATTCTATTATTATGTTTGTACTTGTTTTTTGTTATATATTTTATATTTAACTCATCTAATCTGATTAGTAATTAATACTGGTATTATTCATCCTAAAAAAACAACAAAAAAAAATTGGCTCTCTACGTATAGAAAGCATTTCCATTCAATTATCTCTGTACTACGACATTTCTCAGGAGTGTGTGCAACTTATCACAGTATAACTGTTCACAATTTATAATAGTAATTCCCTCATAGTCAGCTTCCAGCATGGCTCAAACTACACGTCCTTCGAGCCCAGTGTCCGTCAACTCGGAAAGTATGCTTTTACCACCGGAAAAAGCAGCAACAGTACGCCAAGAAACGCATATAAGAGCCGTAAATCTTTATCATGCATGTCTAGATCTAGCCAGTAATAGACGAGGCGGAAAACGCATCATCCCACCAGGAATGTTCACAAAGCTTAAAAAGATGCTCGATGAGCTCAGAGATACTGCTACAAGTAATGGGATCAGTAACGTAAGCGACGTTCCGTTTCCGATAGGTATTCCGCATCCCTCCCACGCCGTCACATGTCAGTGCGATGATTCCACCACAGACTTAATTAATACAGAAACAATGCCGTCATTATTAGAGGATAATAATGTTCCTAAAATTTCATATGCTAATGCTGTAGCAAAGGTACCAAGAAAAAATAACCCAACTATTTTGCTATACCCAAAGCAAGAGCTAAAATGCCATATTACAGAGAAACTAAATCAGATCCTTCCCCTCAAAGAAATAAATGCCAATATTGATTATATAGCAAATATTAAGAATGGAGGCATCGCGATCAGCAGCACTTCAAAGGAAGAACTCAACAAGATTACTAACGCCATAAACGTTTGCGAAGAAGCAAATAACTTAATAGAAATAAAAACACCAAGGGTTAAAAAACCAAAAATCTCAATCAATAATATCCCGAATACGTTACCACCAAAATTAGTTCTCGAAGAACTAGTTGACCAACTAAGGATTGATAAAGAGGAGATTTCACCTCTCTTTTACACAAAAGGCAAAATCCCCAACACCATTAAGTGGGTTCTCGAATGCTCCCCTCGTACTCTATCAAAATGTATTGAACGTAGGAAAATTATAATTAATTGGAGCATTCTCCCAATCGCAGAATTCTACGGAGTGAGGAGATGCTACAGATGCCAAGATTTCTCACATTCTGGTAGTGCATGCAAGTTTAGGACTTATTGCGCTTTCTGTGGCGGACCTCACTCCATAAGGAATTGCAAAGAAGACGTACCGGATTGTATCAACTGTAAACTGTTCAACTGCACATATGGAACCTACATCAATACTTCACATGCTGCATTCTCCCCCAAATGCCCATTATATCAGAGGGAAATCTCCAAAGTTAAAGCTGCAGCAGTTTACACATCAAAGCAAGAAGAATAGTTAGCTTACTACCTAGTTTCTTTTAAGTTAATTTAAACTTCCCTTTCTGTACATGAATCCATCAAGTACTACCGCCGCCCCTTTCAGTTCCCCAATCTCATCTGTTTACGACAATTTTACACAATAATTCGCCTCCACAGGACAAGCTTAGAATCCTTCAAATAAACTTAGGCAGAGGAAAAAAGGCGTCAGAACAACTTAGTGAAGTAATTGAAAATAACAATCATGATGTAATTTGCATTACTGAGCCGTATTGCGTAAAAGGTGAAGTTAGATGCCTTCCCCTTCACTGGCAAATATTTCAATCTACCGAAAAGGATCCTCTAGTTAACCCACGTGCCAGTATTATAGTCACCAATACCAAATGGTCCCCTACAATTATATTAAGCCATAGAGATGTGATGACGATAAGTATTAACTGTAAATCAGAACAGCTATTAATTACTTCCATTTACTGCTCACCACGAGAGGATATGGGGCCGAATCTCCACACATTAGAAAATATCTTTAGTAATCTCAGAAGATCACAGCACGTGATTACAGGTGACTTCAATGCTCACCATCAAATGTGGCATTACAATAATACAGATAATAGAGGACATACACTAGCTGACTTTATTGCTACACACAATCTGTATATACATAACCTCTCTTCAGACACTCCTACATTTGAAACAACAAATGGTAAAGGATGGCCGGACTTGACACTGTCAACATTGAGTATCTCCAATAAAATACAAGAATGGAAAGTTCTTGATGATCCAAGCCACTCAGATCATAACTACATCTCATTTGAATTATCAGAAGAAATCCCCGACCTCAAATTAAGAAGATTTTCAATCTCAAAGCAAAAAGCAAGGCAATTTGGAAGAAAAATCTCCACATGTCTTCAGTATGCGGAGAAACTTATAGATAAATGCCCATCACCCGATGCAGTCCATGATTTAATGGAAACAATTATCAAAACAATACAGGAGACAGCGACCAACACATTTAAACTCCGTAACAACAACAAGATTACGAAGACTAACTGGTGGACAAAGGAATTAAGACGTGAAAAGCAACATACAAGGGCCCTTCGTAGAAAAATGAAAAGTGCTCCGGAAGGGTTGAAAATGGAAATATGGATAAAATACAAGCAACAATTAGCAAATTACAAAAAGAAAATAACTGAAGCAAAATTACGCAGCTGGAAGAATTACTGCTGTAGTAATAAAGATACATACGGCCAGCTGTATAAAATGGCTACAAGTAAAGTTTTTAGTCCCGCACATATCGGTCTTTCGAGAGATCAACTCTCACGTAACAGCCAGCTTGGTAATGTCACTGAAAAGATTCTCAACAATATTCTAGATGTTGTTTTCCTAAAAGATAATGCAGAAGACGATGGCCACTCACATTCCGACATTAGATACAATAATACCGCTCCAAATACTCCAGACGATGTGGAATTCCACTCACAAGAAATTTCAAAAATTATTAAGTATCTTCCGAATAATAAAGCTCCGGGACCTGACGGATTAGACAACAGGATTATTAAGATAATTCACCACGCAATGCCTTTTCTGTTCCACAAACTACTAAACCTCTGCCTCAAATTTTATGTCTTCCCGAATTGTCTCAAACAGGGACAAACAATACTATTCAAGAAAAATAATAAAGATCCTACGGATCCGGAAGCCTTCAGACCAATCAACCTCTTACCTGCAATAGGTAAACTTCTGGAACGTGCAATCGCGGGCAGATTACGCCACCACTTAGAGAAAAACGAAACCATAAGCCCCAACCAATACGGCTTCAGACCTCTCAAATCTACATCACATGCGATAGTAGAACTTCAAGAGCAGATCCGTAGGAATAAATCTTCAGATCTCCATACAGCAGTACTCTGCATGGATCTCAAAAATGCGTTTGATTCCGTGTGGTGGCCTGGTATCCTTGAAGCCTTGCGCAACATTAAATGCCCTCGGAACATATTCAGGCTAATGAATAGTTTCCTAACAAACAGAGCAACGATAATCATCAGCAACAACTGTATAGTAGAAAGAAGAATAACGAGGGGCTGTCCACAGGGCTCTTGTCTAAGTGCAGACCTGTGGAACATCACCTTCAATTATATCACCTCCTACAAGTGGCCGGACCATACAAAGCTCATCGCCTTTGCCGACGATGTGGCCTTTGTAACAAATGGGCATTCAAGAGACATACTAGAAAAGAATAGTAACGAGACTCTCTCCATATTCCATTCCCTCTGCGTCAATCAAAAACTAATAATTTCAGAGCCCAAATCACATATTATTTTATTTCCAAAACCGGGCAAATCGCTACAAAGGCTACCTTGCATTAAAATCAATAATAGAAGAATCAAGATCTCAAAAGAAATCAAATTCCTCGGATTGAAAATTGACCAAAAGTTTTCTTGGATCCCACACCTCATGGAAATTCGGAAGAAGACCCAAACTATTTCTAGAGCCCTCGCAAGGATGCAAGGCACAACGTGGGGCCTCAAGTCGAGGATGCAAAACATTCTCTATAATACCGTGATCGAAAAAATAATCCTCTACGGGGCATCAGCATGGACTCACCCTATGACAGTGAAAAAGAAAAGACTCTTAGCTTCGATCCAACGCCCCTTCCTCTTACAAATAGCAAAAGCATACAGAACTACCTCAACGGCAGCTCTCTGTGTATTAACAGGAATCCCACCCCTCCACCTGAAAGCAAAAGAAGATGCAGACTTAGCCACGTTATTCCACCTCAAGAAAAACATAGAGGTAGAAGATCAAAACCTGTGCCCCCTTGATTTTGAACAGCCACGAAATCCTTACCTAAGACACCCTGCAGTACATGCAAAACTCAGAATATCTACAAAAGAAGACACCCTCAGTGTACCTTCATTTCCAGTCGTGTACACAGATGGGTCAAAGTTAAACGAAGAAGTAGGATGCGCGTTCTTTGCACTCCTCTCAGAACAAGATACAACAGAATGGAAAGGACACCTAAGGAACAACAACAGCGTTTTCCAAGCTGAGCTTTCAGCCATAAAACACGCTATTCTATGGTCTCATCAAAAGCATCTAACATATGTTACCATCTACAGTGATAGCCAAGCGGCAATTAAAGCTGTCAATGATGCAAGAAACAAATCATCAATAGTGCAAAATATCTACGATTTATTATCACAGCGCAAGAGAACATCTATAAAAATAAAGTGGGTAAAAGCGCATGCTGGACAAGCCCAAAATGAAAGGGCAGATGCGCTTGCTAAAAATGCAGCTCAAGACCCATCTCTACCTCCAATCAATGTCCCATTCCCTAAATCGTATGTGAAACATATGTTGAAAAAAAATTACATTAAAAAAATGGCAAACTGAATGGTAAAATGCAGAAGTAGGTAGAAGGCTTTTCAACTTCTACAAGAAACCCACATATGATCCAATCTCTTATAACTTCTTCATCAACATATTCTTATCTGGACATGGTCCTTTCCCCACGTACTACTTTGCACGAAATTTGAGCGAATCAGGCAAGTGCGTATGTGGGGAAAAGGGAGACCCAGAGCACTATATTTTCAAGTGCCAGCTCACAAAAGAGCTACACTGCAAAGGAAGGTCACAAATTACGCCTGAGTACATTAAATGCATGCTAACGATACCTCATTTACAACAAAAGGTTTCCTTGATTATGAAGAAACTTTTTGCATATAAAAGAGAAGACATATGTCAAGATGATATCGCATCTGTATAAATACCTCTTATTCTACAACTTGCAAAAATAATGCAAGATTTCAGAAATATTGCAAGTGTCTGAAACAGGCTAAATATGGTATAAATAGTTTTTATAAAATAGTTACATTAAGAATTTGGACTGTATTAGTGTAATAATTAAATCATTAATTAAAAAATAATGTAAATAATATACGACTCTATTAGATATATTAGTGTAAATGTAAGTATTATGTGATTTTCTAATGTATATTTTCTGTATTTATGATACATTAATTTACAAAAATAATAATGTAAGACTTCAGTGCTGATGCATTTGTGTGTAACAAGTTAAAAAAATGAAAGGAAATGTATTAATAAGAGAATTCGCCTTAGTAATTCAACTAAGTATGATAAAATGCACAAAAAAAAAAAAAAAAAAAAAAAAAAACTTCAATTAGCTCTTTAAAATGATGTTTATTTTAATTCGATGTAACTAGATATACTAATGTAAATATATTGTTTGTATGAAGTACAATGTACAATGAAAGTTTGTATGTATGTTCGAAGTAATTATGTTATTTCAATCTGCCATAATCCAACTTTTGTTGATAGGTTAATTTCTTTGCAATAATTGTATACTATGTCTTTGTAATTGTATATTCAATACGTAAGTCTAATATTAATGTAAAATTACTATGTAAATGTCTTGGTAGGCTAGCATCCGATGCGGGCCAACTAAAAGCCCAGCGGGGTACAGTAGTGCGGCGGAGCAACACCTGTAAAAGTCACTGACGAAGTTCTGGTGCTCCGTCCACTTTTCCCTGTCCCTGTCCCTGCCTAAGGGGAGGGATGCCTTCGTGGAGGACTTTCAAAGGGGAACTGGCTCGTATACACGTTACACATGGGGAAAACCACGAAAACACCCATGCAGCCAGCCAGTTCACGGGATTCGAACCTCGGACCGAACTACCAGTGTTCAGCGACTTTACCGCTCGGCCGCTGGTGGGCACTAAAAGTTTAAGAAGTTAACCCTAACGCGGCCGCTATTTGTTTACATTTGAAACGCTTAGTAGAATAGTGAATTAATTCTGTCAGTGCACCAACTTTAATGTCTTTCTGCCACATGGGACCAAAAGCAAACTTTGAAATTTGTGCAAACCGAAAAATCTTCCTTTTTTGCCCACTTTCCACTTTTGCTTGTTTTTGCGTAGAAACTCTCATTTTAATTGTAAAGATTTTTTTAAACTGTTTTTTAAGTGTATTTGGTGTTTTATGTTTTTCTATATTTTACAATTTTTAATGACGATGCTTTGAGATTTTATGCATTTTTGCCTTTACGCGAAGTGGGAGCTGAATTAATGAGAATTATGTGTCTCGTGAAGTTCGAGGAAATAAGCTTAAATGAAATGCAGCAAAAATATATGTGTAATTTAGTATGCCGTACAAAGGAGTCCTATGGTGTGTACTATATTAGTTGGCTAATTTTTAGAATATGGTAACAAGTAATTTGGCGACATTTTGGTAAGGCGATAAAGGTTACTAGGTAGGACTTTAACAATAATCTGAGAAGTACACAGTTCGAATCACAGATTATTTTGTCTCAGAGAAATGAGAGATCATGAGACGTGTAATGTGGGAATTTTAGCTAATAAGCATTTAGAAACAATTTCGCTGCTAAAGTTCAGAATCGCCCACTTATTTGTTTGGCGCTTTTTACAAGAGTAAGAAGAATTGGATTTTTGTCAATTTTCTTTGACTTTTAAAGTGATAATAGGTCGATGTGTACATGGATAAAGTCAAGAGTGTACGCAGTGCCATTTTTGTGGAATTCTGGGATGCTTTCTTAAGTGAAAATAGGTCGACGTGTACATGGATACCGTGTATATGCGATTCTTAAAAACGCAGCAAGCAGTGGCCGATTTTACACTTTCTCCCGATTTCGCACCTAATCTTCGTCATGATTAAGCATTTTTGTTCCATAAAAGTTCTAGTATAGGCATAATTCGGTTAGCAGATTGTTGTGGAAAAAAAAAAAAAAAATGCCTTTACTTCGTGAAAACAAAATGGCGTCCCAAAAAAAATAAACTAGCAGGTTGCTGTAGCAGGGTTGGTCGCCAAAGTTTCGCAAAAAATTTGCCAAGTTACCATAATGTAAAGATTCACCCATTAGGTTTTTTTTTTTTTTTTTTTTTTTTTTTTTTTTTGTTTACATAAAATTGAAAAGAAAAGCTAATGAAATTTTTAGAATTTGAGACTGTATCTGAGCGCCGGGAAGCACAAAGAAGTGTGATGGAAACTGTTGCATATATACTGTACATAGGTACTAATACTTATTCGATGAATGAAGTATTATACTTATTCGATGAATGAAGTACTATACTTAATGATTCTGTATGTGATGATGAATACACTACTACCAACACCGTACACTGACCACCAGAAGTGGTTTTACCGATATTGCAGAAATAACGGTAAATATATATTTATTATCATTATACTTCGAACTGGTACATTTAGTTAAAGGATTTGTTACAATATTGAAAGAATATTTCAATAATGTGTCGTATATTTGAAGTAAATTTACGAAAACTAAATTAATCACTAAAATTCTTCCACTTAAGGTTTGCTCATTCTTCAGAGTTTCTCGTGGAAACCCTTGCGATTTCCTTCGGGACTAATTTTCCGGAAAATCGTTCTACAACACGAGGATTAAAATTCTAAATAATCCAAATTTATTTTCGAACAAACGTAGTTAGAAGTGTAGGCGAGAGGTATATGTATAGTACGGAGCGCTAGCTGAAGTGATTGATGGCTATGCTTCTAAGGGCAAAATTAAAAAATTATTACTAGTAAAAGCCATAAAAGAAGAAAAATAATTGTTAGTTGAAAAGTTATAGATTAGCTCAAAAATAGTAGGAGTGGCATTTTTTAGGAAAGGGTAGCTTAAATATAGAGTTGTTACTTGTAATTCTTTAAAATCCATTTCTGTTACCTATGTAGGTAAATATAACGTAACGTCGCGGTTGTAGCTAAAGAAAACGCATTAAAGTGCCAAAGAATCGTTTACTACTAGACGTTCTTATTATGACTATCGTCAAAAGGCGATTCTGAATTCTTTGAACGTAGAGTATTCAGAGAGTTTACATTGCTTTATGGTAAATTTGGGCGTAATTTTAGAACACCTGCATAAAACTACGCAGTTTTTGTTACTATACGAAACCATGTCAGATGCAGTTAGATAGATAGCTATAATAACTTATTACCCATGGAGCGAAGGAGAAACCACGATATTCTTATGCAACCCCTCCGTTCGCCAATATAACAACTCATGTCAGATACTCGTGTTTGCCGATTTCCTCTTTTGATCTCTGGTGGACTTTGATTTCTGAAACTTGTAATTCCATTCAGGGTACTATTCGGTTTCGAGGGCCGTAAAAAAATTGCAGCGAAAATGTATGCGCAAAAGCGCCAAATCTAGCAAACGCGCCCATTTAACAGCGCGCCAAATTTAGCGTACGCGCTGATTTCAGATTGCATAAGTTTATATAGTTCTATATTTCTTAAGACTCCATTTAAATACTAGTTTAATTTTTAAATCCTTTTTTTGATATCCTATGGATTTAACAATTTGGGAATTGCCCATGACGAAAAGTCGGCAATAGAATTTTGGGTAAAGTGCAGAATCACCCACTGCTTGAAGCGTTTTTAAGAATTGCACATACTCGGTATTCATGTGCACATCGACCTATTTTCACTTAAAAAAAATCCGAGAATTGCACAAAAATGGCACTGCGCACACCCTTGACTTTATCTATGTACACATCGACCTATTTTCACTTAAAAAGTAAAAGAAAATTGACAAAAATCCAATTGTTTTGACCCTTGTAAAAAGCGACAAACAAATAAGTGAGCGATTCTGCATTTTACCGAGAATATTTTCAAAGAAAAGGCATCATTCATTATAGAAAATTACGTTTGAACAACCAACGAGATGAAATTATGCTTTAGCAGTAAGTCGGTAGCGAAATAGCTATGAAGGCATCCATTCAGTAATGTTTAGCAATTTTTATATAAATTATAATAATGATTTGAAATAGTTATTGACTCTTATGCTTCCATTTAGTCATGTTTAGCCTTTTTCATATAAATTATAATAATAGTAAAGTATTAATTGAAATTAACCTTTCATCTAAATTAAAACATCAATTTTAAATAGTTATTTACTATTATACTTCCTTTCTTGTCGCAATTATTAGGGTTGCCGCAATTATTTTTTAGAAGCATTGGCGTCAACAATAGTTTGGCGATTTTTTACGGCCCTCGCAACCGAATAGTACCCGATTCAGTTCTATAATTGTAGTTAATATGAAACAAATTACTGCTTTGATTGTTTTTTCTGCATCTCATCTCTGCTGTATATTTAATCCGTATTCTCCCATTAAGATCTTTAATTTGTATGGCATTAAAGTGATTCGTCTTTCCCCGGAATGATATATCTTTCGGCAGCAGGATGATTTTTAGAATTTCTTGTACTCTGGATCACATTTTGAAATTAAATTTCCATTTGTTCTGTTTAACGTAGTGTGAACTGACAGCCAAAGTATGTATCTTGCCCTTTATGTCTTTTTACCCATTTTCTTACACTTTCGTCTTACACATCCATTGTCTTACACTTTACCCATGTCTATCCAACTAATCAGTTCGGTGACATTTCAGATTTTAGAAACTTCATTTTTACACACAGTACCGCCAAACAGTTCAGGATTGAGGGACTTTCCTTATCAAATCGTAATTTTATTCGGATTATATTTGGATATGGACGTGAATAAGATATTATTTGGTAAAATCATAGTATACGGTGCAGCCTTGGCCCGATTTTGAAAATTATCGCCCACACCAAAAATGACCCAAAGAACGTCTATATATATACTATACACAATATACTATCATTATATACATAGTATATAACTATGTATAACTATATATATTCCTTGAATGAACCGTTTACTACTCATCGTATATGTCTCGTTTTTACTGCTCATCATGAAGTCGCCAAAAGTAGCCAAATCCCCTGTGCACCGGATACTAGGATTAAACCTATTATTTTTATAGGTAATACAGCAATTTATAGGTAATACAGATGCTGACGGTTATTTTTCAGTAGGTAAGCTAAAATTTCGTGAGTGTCAAGAATATTGTAATGCTATGTGTCTAAATTCGCTGTATTTGGGCATGACCGAAATGTCATTAACGTAAGATGGGAGAGCAAAGTTTTGCTTCTATAACGTATGCTCTGTTTTGGTTTATTAGATTACGGCAAAGCACTCAAGGGCTATCTGCCTTTAGGTAGGGATGCCTTCGTGGAGGACTTTTTAAGGGAACTGGTTCGTATACTCGTTACACATGGGGAAAACACCCATGCAGCCAGCCCGTTCGCATGTATACTCTGTTATGACCAATTTTTCGATAACTGGTTCTGAGATATAATGCTCATTGCATCCAAAGCATTTCAAAGCATGGCAATTCTTTTCTATTCTTTTTCTAAAAATTCTTTTCTTTCCTATTCGTTTTCTATAATTGAAAATGTAATGAGTCATAGATAAAACGCGCCACAAAAGTGATCGTACATCCAAATATTTTCGTAAAATTTCTAAAATAAAATTATAATTTGACACTGTTTTTAAAGTTTCGGTGATGTTTAAAAATTTGTTTAGCTTATTCTTTGCTTGCTTACTTCGTGATAATTTAATTAATATTTAAATCTTAGTCGTATCGTAAGGAAACAAGAACTATCACTCGAAAATGGATCACTTTTATCAGACGGGTGGAAAATATATATATATCCGGGATATCGTTAAATTAGTAAATGTATCCCATTCTACCGTGCAGTATATGATAAACTCTTTGAAAAAGAAAATAGGATAGAAAATGAAGTAAGAAGACGTCATGCGACAAAGTTAATCAGGCAGAAGTCGCACCAAGAAAAGTTACTAGAGTGGGCGCGTGGGGTATCACATATCCCAGTATTTAAAGTACGATAAAAAATAGTTTTATTTTGTTTTAAAGCTGTTTTTTCTTGTTCTCGTGTATTATAAATACGTGAATAATAATTGGGTTTCAAAAAATTAATTTCCAAAATAATCTTAAAATTAAGATAAATGAAAATAATAAAAAAATAAACATCATGCCTCTAAGTTTCATTGCATCTCTAATACACAACGCTTATTTTATTTCTTTATACTTTGAACGAAATATATTCATGTATTCTCGGCACAGAATGTTTTCACAGTTTAAACATTGCATTCACGTTCTTCTGTCCTTGGCTCGAGGGCAGTTTATCACATCTTTCATACTTAGTTGTTTCAAATTTCATGTATACGTTTTAATTCTTCGTCGAAACTTTTGCTTTTGTTTTGCATGCAGAACATCAGCTTCTTGGTAAAGTATTAATCTCTGATCTTTGTTCAATACTTTTTTTCATTAATTGTAATGCTAAGTCCTTCAAAAACAGAATTCTGTTTCTGGTTGGTGGATTAGCAGTTGAATGCAATATAATTCAAAAATTTATTACAGCAATATTCAGTGCAGGAAAGAAAATTACCTTGACCACCTCCTTATTATACTGGCAATTGAATAATTGGCTGACATTTCGTTCCCCATATCCACTGCTCCTTTAGTCATATTATAAAAACATACAATTCCTGTTGTTTTATTTTCTCCAATAGTATCATCTTTAGTGCGATCGTTATATAATGTTGAAAGCATAAGAACAGTTTTTCCTTTTTTAGGAACATCAGGAATTAATGTTTTATCTTTTGCGAAACTAAAAACAGTATAGAAAATATTCCTAGTTTCCTCTTCAGTTTCCAAAATGCAATCGCCATCGCTTTCAAATATTTCTATCTCACAGGCGTTGCATCTCCAATTCATAGGGAGTCATTCTTTTTACCATAATGCGGTTACAAATTTTTAAGAATTTAATGTCAAGTACTTTAAAATCACTTGCGAGTAGAAATATTTACTCTGTTACACTCTAGAAATAAATTTCTGAACTAAATATTCAGTCAGAAAAACGCGTACGCGGACAGGCGCGTGGGGTTTGTCATACCCCAATTCCAACAAAATACCGATAAACCTTTCTCTGAAACACACAGACAAAGAAAAAGCGGTTCTGAAAGTCAACCACAACTAGAAACTCAGCTACTGAATGCACCACAGAATTTCAGTTTCACAAGTTAGGAATATTCCACTTTTATGTAGGGGTGGGGTATGACATACCCCACGCGCTTTCCCGCGGGTTAATTCAACGTGATCGGAGATTTATAGTTAGAAAATGTGTGAAAAAACTACGTTTGTGTGCTGTAAAAAGTTCTACAGAACTTAACTTACTGAAAACTTTTGCACTTTAATTTCACCTGAAACTCTTAGACGAGTATGATCAGCTGCATTACATAGGCGCTCTGCTTGAAGAAAATCTTTCGTAAGTGGAAAGAAAAAAGTAGAAAACCTGTTTTTTCCTTCGCAAAATCAATGGAAATATTCCCGAAGCGTATTGGAACTCTGCCTTATTTGCAGATGAAAGCAAATTTAACATTTTTAATTCCGACGGGCATATAATTATATGGAGAAGAAAAAATGAGGAGCTTAATCCCAAGACCTTAGATGGTAACAGTAAGCATGGCGGTGGAGGTGTCCTCGTGCGGGCAGTGCATGTCAGTATTAGGGTTAGGCAATTTAAAAGTATTTGATGGCATAATAAACTACTAATAGCATTTCAAAGCATGGCAATTCTTTTTTATTCTTTTTCTAAAAATTCTTTTCTTTCCTATTCGTTTTCTATAATTGAAAATGTAATGAGTCATAGATAAAACACGCCACAAAAGTGATCGTACATCCAAATATTTTCGTAAAATTTCTAAAATAAAATTATAATTTGACACTGTTTTTAAAGTTTCGGTGATGTTTAAAAATTTGTTTAGCTTATTCTTTGCTTGCTTACTTCGTGATAATTTAATTAATATTTAAATCTTAGTCGTATCGTAAGGAAACAAGAACTATCACTCGAAAATGGATCACTTTTATCAGACGGGTGAAAAATATATATATATCCGGGATATCGTTAAATTAGTAAATGTATCCCATTCTACCGTGCAGTATATGATAAACTCTTTGAAAAAGAAAATAGGATAGAAAATGAAGTAAGAAGACGTCATGCGACAAAGTTAATCAGGTGTCCTCGTGCGGGTAGTGCATGTCAGTATTAGGGTTAGGCAATTTAAAAGTATTTGATGGCATAATAAACTACTACATACTAATTCTCCCGAAGATTTCTAAAAGCTAATTCAAAATTATCTTTGCAAAATTTGGGTACTGAAAGCAACTTTTTTTTTTAATCAGGATTAAACCGATCGCATGTCCTTCAACGTTCGCCTTTGGTGTGTCTATAATTATCCACGAATTCTTAAAACACCACTTGAGTCACTAGATGGGTCCACCAGCGGCCGAGCGGTAAAGTCGCTGAACACTGGTAGTTCGGTCCGAAGTTCGAATCCCGCGGACAGGCTGGCTGCATGGGTGTTTTCGTGGTTTTCCCCATGCGTAACGTGTATACGAGCCAGTTTCCCTTAGAAAGTCATCCACGAAGGCATCCCTTCCCATAGGCAGATAGCCCTAGTATGCTTTGCCATAATTAAATACACCACCACATACACCACACGCCAGTCACTAGATGAAAA
Organism: Stegodyphus dumicola; assembly: GCF_044657685.1. NCBI lineage: Eukaryota > Metazoa > Arthropoda > Arachnida > Araneae > Eresidae > Stegodyphus > Stegodyphus dumicola. The sequence goes on from NC_140768.1 coordinate 2,857,390, forward strand.
CCCGATAGAATGCATTTAGAGAGAAATATAGGTTAAAAAGAACTCTAGTGAAATTCAATGCGCAGACTTTTAAAAGCTGTCATAAGTGTTGCAGGATATCCTGCAATATACCAGCTCAAAAAAAAAAAAAATGCTGTAATGTTTAGTAATATGCGCTGTAATTTCTTTAAAGTGTGGTAACTTTGTGGGGTAACTTTTCGGCTACTTTTTGATAATTAATTTTTCAAAAAAAAAAAAAAAAAAGTTTTACTTTGTTCATAAAATAACTAATATTGTAGAGACATTAGGATTTTTTTGAAGCCAGAGAGAATAAAAATTAGCAGTGGCCTTCGCCGGGAATCGAACACGAACCTCTGAAACACGGGCTCAGTTTGCTGACCACTTCACTACAAAGGCACGCTAGGAAACTGGGAGAAATACCTTACATACTCCCCCTTTAAGGGGAGTTGGAACCCCAAAATCTTCAGAAAATGGTGATTTCGGATTTTTGCATTTTCAAATTATCTACACTTTTATCTTTCTAAAAATACCATTCTTTAATCTCCATGAAAATTAGAACTGTAAAAAAATCTAGTTTTAATTTGTCATCTACTGCTTTGATCAATGAGGATTTTTACATAAAAACGCGTTTTTCTCCAAACGTGATTTTTTTATACTCGATGTACCTTTTCTCAGGAACTACTGCTCACAGGTATCCAAACTTTTTATGGCTTATTTATTAGGTTTCCTAATATTTACTGAAATGAGCTTTTTGTAATAAACAAAAAAAAATTACATTTTTTTGTGTGAGAAAAGTGCTAAATTTCACTATGCCTAACAAAATATCCTGTAATTTACTCTAAAATTCAAAATGTTTCAAAAGCTCATTTCAGTATAATCAGATAGGTATACTTTAATTACAGAAAAAATTTCAAGCTTGTATCTACAGCAGATTTTAAGAAAAGGTACATTGAAAATGGCCAATTTCCCATTGTCGGTATAGGGGTTTCTGATACCCCTTAAAGGGCGACTGGGGGTTTTAGGGGACCCAATCGCCAAATCCTGGGGGAGGAGGATCATCATCCAACACCCTTTTGAGTTTGGGCGCCACTGTAAAGACATTAGGATTTATTCTGGAAGCAGAGGGAATGAAAAATTAGCTACGCCTTCGCCGGGAATCGAACCACGGACCTCTGAGATACCGGCTCAGTGTGCTGACCACTGCACCACGAAGGCACGCTAGTAAAGGCGGGAGAAATACCTTATAATGTATTTTTGCTAAAAGAAATTTATAGATATTATTAAAAAATTCCCAAATATTAATTTTTATTAATGAATTAAGCAATATCTCACTGAAGCTCGTAAGTGTACGAACACTTTTGTGAGTCTATATACGTCTATCATGCACTAGGGTTCTCGTTTAGGTTGTTCGTCATGCTATGTAATGTTTTAAATATGATGATACATAATGATAATTTCTACGTAAAATAAAAGGAAGAATCTGTTCGTGTGTGTCTTTCGTTCGTTCTACGCGTGAGCTAATAGACCCAGGGTTACGAAATGTGGTACATAGGTGCATCTAGACAAGAGCTAGCGGCCCTCGAAGCGAGTTTTTTCAAATTTCGAATGAACTTTTTTTATTTTATGTTTTTTGATGAAATAACATCAAATCGATAATTCTCTGTCATTATATCAGCAGCAGTGGCACCCAGCCATAGTTGCTGATATCAGCACTGTTGCCACTTAGGAAAATGAGGGCGGTAATTTTGACCAGATTGTAAAAATGTTTCTCTAGGATACTGGAGGTTTGTCGAGAGAAGGCAACGGGAAGTTGGTTAATTTATTTATTAGGATAATTAATATTTGTATTAAGAAATATTGCTTATGTAACTGTTTATGTTTTTATATGTAATACATTTTTATCGAAATTTTTGTTTTTTTAATAAAGGTATTCTGCAGAGTAAAATTCTGTGCAGTTTTTAAATTTAATGTTTGGTGTTCCATTTAGGTGTTTTTCCAGTACATTTAAAAGTCAGACAAAGGCTGACCGCGTAGCGGCTAATGATAAATATAATGATATAATGTATATGTTACGGTGAAACACCGAAATCTGGAGAATGTCGAATTTCACCGGTGAATGTCAACATTCACATAGTCTCTTGGTGTATGTCCGAAGTATTTTCCAAATACTCTTATTTCTGACTTACACCGGTCAATGTCGACATTCACCATGTACTAATGGTGAATGTTGAACATATAACAATATTATATTTTCTTCTCTGTAATTTAGTCGCGAATAAACGCACTTGAGACTTGAAATAAGAACTTAAGAACATGAGAACCTAAAACACACAATACATTCAAAATGAGAAAAAAAAATAATAGAAGTTAAAAACTTACTTAATTATACAGTACGTTCTAAATGAGAAAATAAAATAACAGTCATACTAAATTATGTGATTCAAATCTTATTTATTGCAACAACTTAAACTATTATGGCACTTTATGACCTCTCTTTTCGACTTTCACCAGAGCATATCTGTGATGGTCGTCATATACAGGTGAGGGTCCTAATATACAAGAATGTAGTGAAATATTCGGTCTTTCACCGCCGTATTTGGTGAATGTTGATATTCTCCGGTGAAAATCCACATTCTCCAATTTCGGTCTTTCACGGTAACATATATATGTCTACCTTTGTAAAAATATATTTAATTCAGTTTATTCGAAGTCGGGAATGTCCTCGCCGATGTTTGGACGACTGACCGTCCTGGGCTAACTTGGCGTGCTATTGTTTTCATCAAGAGAATGTGCGTAATATAAATTATATAACTCCTCATGTTCTCCCTCATTTAAAGAAGTCTGGGAAGAGGAATAAGACTCAGTAGACTCAATTGAGGTGATGATGAATTACGGTTCGGGCGCCACTGTAGAGACCACTAGGCATACTGGACTAAGAAACGTTAAAATTCCTCTGCGCCTATGCCGTGATTCGAAAGACAGATCTTTCAGTATTAGCAGGATGTGCTAACCAGTTACACATCCATGCACTAAGCAGCGAGATAATCTCTTATAAATTTTATTGTATTTCATTTGTTAGACGAACAAATTGTTTACGGTAGGGTACCTGCGTATTAACGCACCAGGCGCAATTTGGCGACTTTCTACATTAGAAAAGCTACTTACCTAGTGCAAGCTGGTGGGTTTCGAGCATTTTTGTAGAAAGCTTCCTAAATTGTCGATTTTATCGTAATTCGGTAAACGTTATCAACACGTGAAAATAAAACATATTTTAGCAATTTAAAATACCAATTTGGATATATTAAAAAATAAAACACTTACATATTTCTTCGAATCTTTCTATATTTTTTTTCGTTATTCTCCTCCCGAAGTACACAGCTATCTGTTTTTTATTTAAAAAAACATCGCAGAATTGTGAAGTCTCTGTTTATTGCAAACCACAGCAACAGAGGCTACATAGGAAACGAAATTCCTCATTGTTCTCTTTAGAAATTTTTCAGAAAATTCTATATTCCTGCAGAAATTTTACAGCAGTTTCTTCCAATGCTGACAAATTCCGCAAGCTCATAATTTAAAACTAGGGAAGAAAATATCATGATTTGTTTATAAAATCGTTTTCAACGTGGAATGCAACGAAAAAGGTACACATACGAAAATGGCGGGCGTTGCTTGACTAAAAAGATTATTATGAATGAGCATGTTGCTGGAAGAATTGTTATGCGCATAGCTTCGAGAGTTCAGCACATTCTGAAAATCTGGCGACTTCTACTAAGCTGGTTGCGTTAATACGTAAGTACCGAAGAAAGTGGAGGGAAAAAAAAAAAAAAAAAAAAAGATTATTTCATTCAAGTAGGAAAAAATAGAACGTGCTACCATTTCCAGTATCTCATTCCGAGTATCTTCTTAACTTTGAAATAACTTACTTTCAGGAGGCAGACAATTTCAGGAACCTGACAATGGGTTTAGACTAATTTACTAGATTTTAATATTGAAGTTCATTCTTGAAGGAGGAAGTGGTGTGGTGTATTTAATTATGGCAAAGCACACTAGGGCTATCTGCCTAAGAGGAGGGATGCCTTTCGTGGAGGACTTTTTAAGGGGAACTGGCTCGTATACACGTTACACATGGGGAAAACCACGAAAACACCCATGCAGCCAGCCCGTTCGCGGGATTCGAACCTCGGACCGAACTACCAGTGTTCAGCGACTTTACCGCTCGGCCGCTGGTGGGCCTTGAAGGAGGAAGAAAAGGAACTATTTAGCTATACTGGGTTTAAATGGATAACCAACAAAGCAGTTTTCATCTTTACGAAATTCGATTTCAATATAAAGCTAAAATTTAAGAACAGATACTTTCTGAAGAACTGATATTTCCGTACTAATTCAAAGAAAATCTTAAAAGCGAAATCGAACTCTAGAAAAGATCTTCCATTTATTGAAATTCTTGGGTCAAACTTTTACTTAAACCGCAGAAAGTATTGGGAAGCATAACTTTCCGCTTATGAATAGAACAAAGGCCAGTGCCCTTTAAAACTTTGCAGTAACAACTGAAATAGAAAACGTATTTTAGTACTAAAAGTACATAAGCAACAAGAGCACCCGGAAGGAATGCGCCGAGAAAATATATAATCGCAATAAAAAGCAAAGTGAATAAACAAGACGCTAAAGGAAGCCCCTCAAAAAAGCTGAAAATGTATTCCCCCCAATTATTTTTAATAAGTCATTTCAGGGTACTGGCAACAATAGTATATGTTTTTAAATTAAAAATACAAGAAAATTAATTACATCGGAAGAGTCGGTAATTCGGAAAACAAACTGCGATTCATATTTTAAAAGACGCATCTTATTTTCAAAGATGTTTATATCAAGAAAAATAAGCGTCTTTGAGTCGAAGAAAAATGTTATTAATTTTTTATTAAGAGGAAATGCCTAGAAAATTTCTTTCGTAATAGAAACCTTAGAAATGATCAAATCCCTTGAATCTCCCCGGTTATTATTATTGATTTTGATTTCTAAAGTGATTCTCCCAGATGAACTATACTTTGTTTCTCGCTCTATCTACTTACTACAAATTGAATTCCATTTTTTTTTTGTTTCTTTCCTTAAAAGAAACAAACAAACAAAAAAAAAAAAAAAAAGAATATAAGCAAGCGATACACGATCGCTTCCGGCAGAATATTTTACGTCGACTAAAACTGCCTTCAGACGATTCTGACACATCTGATTTCCTTCTTACTTTTATCTAATCTTTGTAAACCCCGTTAACAACTATTTTAAAGAAATCTGAGGGTTTTATTTTTGTAACTTCTTATTTCGTTTATTTTTTGAGAGAAAGTTTGTCTTTCAAGAATTCATTTCAAATATTAGGAGAAGGATTCTTCTCATTTACTTTCCTTCCATAACGCTGGTGAAGTAAACACTTAAAAATTGTCTTTACTATTGGATTTTTTGTGTTATTTTAACTGTAATCCGAGACTGTAATTTTTACAGCTGGCTACATAATATAGCTGCTTTCTGAAAGAGTCATCAGAAAGTTTGTGTTGCCACAAATATTTTTATAATTTAATCCGCTTTGTGACAAAATGTTTCGTCACGTTTCCACCTTGCGCGCACAGTTTAAAACATTATGTTGCATAATTTAATTACATAATCAATATGTAGCTCTTATAACATTTGGAAACTACTGAGACTGAAAAATTCTAAGAATTTCCTGTTAAAGTTGTATTTTATTTGGATTTGAGTTTATAAAATGTATTTTAGTAAAAAAATCTGTAATGTTTTCGTGCATAAAATTTTTTAATATTAAAATATTCATCATATTTTTGGTTCAGTTAGAAGATAGTGCCCATATAAAGAATTTCAACCAATTTCAAGTATGTACTATTAACCATTTTTAAAATATCATGCGCGCAAGGTGGAAACATGACGAACAATTTTGTCACAAAGCGGATTTAACTACAAAACTATTTGTGGCAACACAAAATTTCTGGTCACTAGTTCCCAAAGCAGCTATATTATGTAGTCAGCTGTAAAAAGTTGGAAGTAATTTCTTTTAAAAGAAATAAAATATACCAATTCTTGCAACAGTCACATATTCACAAGATCACAAGAGGTTTAAGGTGCATAAGCATTCCTTAACGAAATGAAGGTTCTTTAAATGCTGTGGAATTCTTTCATTACATAAAGTTTTCCAACAACAAGTGTTCCTTGAAACATCTGCTGGCAATAGATATCCCGTTTGTAATTTCAGTTTTAATGTCACTGCAGCTTGAAATTGTTGTACCCAGATGTTTAAATTGTTTAACAGCCTCAAAAGCGTAACTGTTTATCTTTAAACGGGATATGTTCATGATTTTATTTGTTACCATCATAAATTTTTTCATATCCTCTTTGGTAGTTAGACTCATTTTCCCTACTGCATATTCAAGGGAGACAAATGTCTCTACAACAGCTCGAGATCGTCCAATGATATTAAACCTAGCAGTTGAAATTGGTCTTTGTAAGATAGCTCCATCTGTGTTGGTTAAGAGTCTCGTACGGTGCCAAATTAATCAAGAGATAAGAAAGTGAGTCTCCTCGTCACAGACCTTCCTCTGTGTAAAATGGCTGTGAGAAAAAAGACAAAATTTTAATTCTGCATTTCACACTCTTAAGTACAATCCTTGTAAGACTTCAACCAATTTTCTCTATTTAAACTCTCACACGCAGTTTTAAAATTAGCAAACAGATACTAATTCAGAAGTCAAACAACAAAAATCAGGGTTATAATTTCGAAATTTTCACAGGACTAGTTTCGATGGTTTTACCGAACCACCATCCTCAGCTGCATAACCGCAAATGAACCGCAATGAACAAACACAGAAGTCTTCTGTTGCTCAACATTGTTGGTCCGAAAATCACACTTTTTCCTGTGAAAATTTCGAAATTATAACGCTGATTTTTGCTGTTTGACTTCTGAATTAGTATTTGTTCGGTGTGTTATTGTGTCTTAGGAAACAGATGTTAACTGTCAATGCTATATTCCTTTGTTACTTCCAAAATTTGTCTGATGAGAATGTATTTGATCAATCGCTGTTCTTCCTTTCTGGAAACCACATTGGTACAGTAGAATTCCAATTATCCGAATCAATTGGGATTGGACTTTATTCGGATAATCAAAAATTCGTATAATTGGAATTTTTTCCGAAAAAGGGTCTACGTACACGGTAATGTACTGTATGTCCAAAGTGGAAGAAAAAAACTAATTTTAAAGAAAAAGGAGTTTTAATTAGATAAAAAGAGGCAACACTCTTAGGCACATGGGTTATATAGCGTACTGTACAGTACGTACAAATGCTGAAAGTCATTGCTTGCTGAACATCTTGGTCAGAGTAAGCTCCTTGACTGTCTGATCCGCTTTCGGGCAGTCAATTCGCGCATCCGTTTGACAATGAAAAGTTGCATGTGGTCACACTCGGGCTGACGTTCCAACCCCTTCAACGCAGTTTCAAGGCCGGCAAACACTTCATTAGCCGATGGTCCCGTATTTGTTTCCAGTTCGACATTAAGGTCATCTTCTTCCAGGGTCTGACGAATCACACACACCATCCATTCTGCTGTATCCTCAGCACCGGCAAAAGCTTAAAAGCATAATGGACAAGCTAGAAAAAAGGGGCATAGACCTCTGCAGGCCGGAATATAGGGCACATGCAATAAACATAATTGGCATAACGATTCTCAAAGCTTACTAAAGTAGCTAGGACAGCAATGGTATGTGTATTCGTAGTATGGAAATGTAACTGTTTTTAGTTATCCACGAGCCGACGTGCCGTTCAAGGCTATTAGCACAGTAATGGACAGTCCACATATAATACTGTAGATGTAACGTGACATGTATTGAGCACACATCTGTTAAGCGTCTTACAACTGTGAAGTCTCTAGATGGTTGCGGGGCCAGGGTAACACCCGAGTAGTCATAGAAAGCCGTCCGGGTGCCCTGGCCTGCTGTCACCTGTCTCCTCAGCACTAACTTCAGAACATCCAGTAATTTTCAGAAGAATTTTTCTTAATTCCTCAAGTGACTCGTCCTCCTCATCTTCTGTCTCTTCCCTTTCCTTTTCTTGAGCTTTATTTTCCTTTTTCCCATTTCCCTTCTTTTCTTCAGTTGATTTTGAAAAATTCTGAAAGTGATTCGGATAATCAGTGATTTGGATAGTCGTAGTTCGGATAATTATAGTTGTACTGTTAGTTCCCAATAATTTTTAGAAGTATGTATATTTTTTAGAAGTAAAATCTTGTCCACCATCCTTTATAAAAGGATGGTGGACAAGATCTTATATGCTGTATTCAATAAAGCAAATCCTCTGTAATTACAACACTCCAACTTGTCTCCTTTTTACTTCCTTGTACGAAGTAAAAGTTATCCGAAATTCGACCATCCGATTCGCTTTCAGAATTTCAGACAAAAATTAAGACGGAAACGTAGTGTTGGATAATGAAGGATTTCGACATTAAAAGGAGCAAACTTACCCTTTTAAACTTCATGTCCTGCTTGGAAGCGAAGATGGAAGTTCTTCAAGAAAATCAATAAAGGTAGCACCAAACAAAAATTTAGAAGATGTCGCTTTCAAGGGGGTTTTGAAACAAAGTTCTACGGAAACCCAATTTCGGGTTCGATTTGTTATGAAAAAGCTACGATTGTAGTTTAGAAGTTTGGTTGCTTTAAAAGCAAGTAACGGCTGGCTAAGGAAGGCACGGTGTCCGTCAGACAAATTACTTTGATCGAGATATTCATCAAGCAATGATTGTCAGCAATTGTAAGTACTGTACAGTACGCTATATAACATGTACGTCAAAGCGTTGCCTTTTCATTTTAATAAATTTAAACTTCTTTTTCTTTAAAAATAGTTTTTTTCTTTCATTTTCAACATACTGTACATACAGTTGTAGAGATATTAGGTATTTTTTTGGAAGCAGGAGAAGGGAAAAATGAGCAATGCCTTCGCCGGGAATCGAACCACGCACCTCTGGAATATGCGCCCGGCATGCAGACCACTACAACACGAAGGCACGCTAAAAAATCGGGAGAAATACCTTATACAGTAATTAATTAAAGTGTACGCAGACCCTGTCATCGGAAAAATCCAATTAGCCGAATTTTTGATTATCCGAATAAGGTCCGGTCCCAACTGATTCGGATAGCTGGAGTCTTACTGTACATATATTGTGCAAGGTGTATGTTTTGTTTATCATTCACAGTGTACCGCAAAATCATGAAAATCCCTTCTTAAATCTTATGCTTTAACCCTTTGACGCGCGCGATATTATTTTTATAATTTTTTTAACTAAAAGCTCTAAAAATGGAATATTATGATCCTAGAGACAAATAATATGTGGATTTTAAAAAATATACTCTTGCCCATTGTTCTGTGGGTGGTGGTCGCACTGTGAAACCACCGCGCGTCTAGGACTTTGAAACTTTAGTAGGGAAAAAAAACTTACCATTTTCCGCTCGCGTTTCCAATAAATGACGAAATTTAAGGATTTAAAAAAAAATGTATGTAAGAATTGCATTATATATAACTTTTTTACATTATTTTACAAAGTAAATTGTCAGAAAAAATTAAAAAATAAACATTTATGTAATTTTTCTATAGCAGTGAAAATATAAGTACCTACATAATAAGGACATTTAGATAAATGCATTAAAAAACTCAATAAAATAAGGATAAAAAAGAACTCAGTGATTTTTCCTTTAATTTCAAAGAAATTTTTTTTTTTTTTTTTTTTTTTTTTTTGTGACACTGTTCAAAGCATGTTTTGGCTCTTTGGTACATGCATAGACCCACATTGCACGTTTCGCACGTACATCTTGTTCTATGAGGTTTCTTCCTTGTGCTACATAATGTATGTACACTGCCTAGATTTAAATTTCCACTGGTATACGTCCAGCGCGATTTAGTTTCTTTTCATCTGGCACATGAAATTTGTGGTTTTTTATGTTAATGGGGGGGAGAGCTTGGCCTTTTTGGCTTTGTACCGATCTTTCGTTTCCCATTCATAACTATTTTATTCCTATTTCGTCCCAAAATATTCAGAAAATATTTTTAATTTTAATAAAATGTTTACGCAATTTCTATTTTTAATTATAGCAAAGTATATTTACATTAAATTTAAACCACAGGAAATAATTCATAATATCACAATACTAGCTTGGGAAGCAAGTGTGTTGATGTCAGAGATAGGTATTTGGAAAAGAAAGACCTTTTTACTGGGCAGGTGCATGTATTGTTTAGTAATAAAATAACTCTGTGGTTTCAAAGCCCTTTATCTATATCCGGGTAAAAATAAACATTCCTATTTGAAAACCAAGCGAACGCCATTGAGAAGCAAACCCCAGTGGTTTCAAGGCGCGACCACCGAGCCTCTAGAGCATTGTAGGCATTGTGACACAATGCTCTAGTGGCGCAGTGGTCGCGCCCTGAAACCACATAGCAAATGCCATATATAGAGAGGTTTTTTTATATATATGCAGTTTAATTACTGCAATTTTTTATTGTTTATGATAGAAATCATGATGTGTGATGACTAACTTTTGAAATTTAAAGTTGTTTATATTAATAAAAGGAAGTTATTTTGTCTCATCGAAAACGAATTTTAAAAGGCATCCGATCTGAAGTATTAATACCTAAAACATATGTGATTCTACAGTCATTTTGTGTTATTTAAATGTAAAATATCAGTAATCAATTCATTTTCACTCGAAAATTTCGGAAAAAAGAGGAGAAAAAAAATTCGGAAAATGGTGGCTTCAGAGCGCGACCACCGCGAGTCAAAGGGTTAAAATGGGGGAAAAAAAATACAAGATGAAAACAATACGAGTAATTGAGGATTACAGCTGTTTTAAGGTACAGAAAAAAAGTGAAGAGAAAAATACACGCAATTCTGAGATACTATGTATTTCCGTTACGCGCAATTGTTATTGTCTAGTTTCGCTTACCATATTCTGATTGAAGATATTTCCCTAAAGCAGGTAACTGAATAATGAATTTCGTGCATCGTTAAGCAAAATAACTGACTAATTGGATAAGCTAGCAAAATGTTTGGCTCACTGAAGCTAAAATAATTGGCTAATCTGTTATTGGACAACAGTGAAAAAAAAATATTCAAATTCAGATCCCATTCAAACGGATTACATCTAATCGATTGTTTTTATGAATTTCAGGAACTTCTATTAATACTACACTCTTGAATTTATGTAATATTTATAAATGAGTATTATCCAATTACTATTATTAGTAATCTAACTGATAATTAATAATTCGCCTGCCTAGAATTTAAAGAGGGTCTTTTGGGATATAGCTCGATGTGCTTAGCTGAGGAATTTATGATAACTTTAGTTACGTATTCATTCTAGCCAATTGAAAATCTTTAGAGGTATCTCTTGTGAATCTTACATTCTCGTCTAAAGGGAATAAAATCTTCTAGAATAATCTCTCATCCTTTTCTTTACAGTCCTCTCATTCTTTACAAAAAACATCATGTCTAAGAAGAACGGCTAGAGTGCTTTGCCATATTTACTGTTTTACTAAATTTTCATGGTAGCATTTTTACCTCCTTGTACGAAGTAAAGGAAGTAATGTAAGTGATAAGTGACGGAGGACGTGGGCACTGTCCCTTTACCTTAATGGTTAATCAGTACAACACCACGTCCGCCATTATCCAGAGCCGCCGATAGGGTTTGCTGCTGTCCAATTGCCCGGGTCCTAGTGTTTGTTGATATCTTAGAAAAATATAAGTACATGGCCATACAGGGGCTTTTGTAACATGCTACTTTTACAATACGTCACGTTACTAATGATTCAATTATAATACATTTAAAAACTAATTTTACAGCAGTGCACTATATATTACGATACTGAATTATACAATTCATACAATCACGAAACATTTTCGGGCATCATAGTATAAGATATTTCTCTCTCCGTCTTAGAATGCCTTCGTGGTGTAATGGTCAGCACGCTCGGCGCGTATTCGAGAGGTCCGTGGTTTGAGTCCCGGCGAAGGCATTGCTCATTTTTCATCTTTCCTGCTTCGAAATAACCTAATATCTCTACAGTATTTCAAAGAAAATATCCATTTTGACAGCTATAGAATTCAATTTAACAATATTTGTACGTGACATTTGTACGAAAGGATTTTTTCCCAAAACGGGTTGCAAAAAGGACTTAAAATGGATTTAGAAGAGTTTTTTTTTGTGACGTCTGTATGTACGCATGATTCAAAAAGGAGTAGTCTCAGAATGTTGAAATTTCGTATGTAGGACTGCTATAACATGTAGTTGCGCACCTCCCCTTTTTGGTTTCAATCGGCCCCATCAAAATGTATGCGTATATACCTCCTATGTTACTCGGCTCCGTGAGCTCAGTTTTTTATTCTTATATGTTGGTAAACTGCGCATTTACCAACTTTAAAAAGGATTGAATTATATCTTATCTTTCTCTTATCTTCCGTTTAAGGTTTTTATGCCTATAGTTCATCTACATGCAATATTTGTAGAATTGCCTACAATTAAAGTTGTTTAAGTGCGGTTAAGCCTAATTTCTTTACCACTGCAGACATATTTGTTTACGTTTGAAACTTAGCAGAATAGTGAATTAAGTCAGTTTCTGCAGCTTCAGTGTCTTTTTGCCGAGTGGGACCAAAAGGAAAATTTCGGTTTTGTGCACCGAAAAATCTGTCTTCTTGCACGCTGGCGGAATTACTTGCTTTTGCATAGAAATTGTAAATTTAATGATAAAACATTTTTAAAATTGTTTTAACTGTATTTGTTGTTTTGTGTTTTTCTATATTTCTGAAATTTTAATGAAGATATTTTATGTATTTTTTCCTTATCGCGAAGTGAGAACTGAATTAATTGAGTGAGAAATACATCTAATAAAATTCGAGGAAATAATTTCAAATAAAATGTAGCAAAACATGCGTATAATTTAAATAGAAATTATACGAAATTTTAGAAAGAAATATTACAAGAAATATTGGTTTATTTTACTATACAACGAAGTCATGTGGTCACATCAGATTTTTTTTTTACCTCCCATTCGTATTTGAGAGGCCCCACATAAGTGATCTGAGATTTAAAAATTTTGATTCTGTAACTCAAAAACGAGTAGCCTCAGAACGTTGAAATTTTGTATATAGAACTGCTATAACATGTAGATGTGCACCTCGTATTTTGTTTGCACTAAAAGTATATATATATATATATATACACACATATATATATATACACACACATATATATATATATATATGTGTGTGTGTGTGCATTTTGTTACCCGTCTGAGTGATCTCAGTTTCTTTATTTTTATATGTTTGTAAATTGTGCCTTTTTTGCTTTAAAAATGATCGAATTATGTTGTTCTTATCTTCCAGCTTCGGTTTTTCTGCCTTTAGTAAATCTGCCCGCAATATTTTTAGAATTATCAACAATTTAAAAACTGTTTAAGTGCGATTAAGACTAATATTTATACAACATGGCGGACATGTTTGTTTACATTTGAAACAACAGAATGGTAGATTTGTTGCCAATCTAGAGAGACTAAGCTTCGCAGCAGCAAAGTTAACGCCTTCTTTTATTATTGCGAATTAAATCATGCTTAATCGATTCTGGAATTTATTCGAGGGAACAAGTGTTAAGATTTACTTCGGAATTTGGAATACAGATATTTTGAGTTTTTATTTATTTTTGTCTTGGCGCGAAGTGAGAACTGATTTAATTGAATGAGAAATACTGAATAGTCTGGGGGAAAAATGCTTCTTTTTTGTTTGTTTGTTTAATTTCTTGTATACATCGTTTTAGATTTATTATAGTATTTGAATAGAACATGTGGCAACGATTTGGTAATTCTTCAGGTGATATAAATTTTGTGCATTCGGAGTTATAAAATGAAAGAAATATAACGCTGTTAAGTAAACCTAGCGCCAGAGTGTCGCTGTGGTAAACAAATATAGTGAATTTTAAGAAGTGCGTTTATTCTATTGTCGTTTATGCGCTGTCGACGAAGTAGATTTAATTCAACACAATAAGTTTAAATGAAATGCAAGAAAAAATTGGGTAAAATTTAATATTCCGTGCTAGGAAGTCATGTAGTGTACACATCAGATTATTTTACAAATTTCACAACGTTGTCTAAAGCAGATCTCTTTCTTTCAAATGCAAAAAATCGTTTGACAAAATATGATAAATCAAGTCAACCCGAGCTGTTTACGCAGACGATATTTGTGGTGGCGGGAAACTTTTGTTAAAATGTGATAGATATATAAACAGTATTCTAATGGATAGTAAAGCTTACTATGAAGCTCTTTGACCCATGCAAAAGGTGTAAAAAGAGGGCCGTACTCACTTTCAGTCCACAAGAAGTATTATAGGCGTTATACAGTAAGTACCATTTTAGAATAATTGTTATGTTTGTGGCAATCCACACTGATAATTTATTATGTTAATTATTCCCAGATTTTATTCATATTTAATATGTCAATGTGTTACGATGCAATATAGATTTTGTTTACTTCAACCCTTATTTGTGTTTCCCAGTTTACGTAGGCATGCAGAATAGTTTGCGAAAATTCACAGTCTTAGATATTTGTTATTACACCCATTTTCTTTCTATGAATAATTCACGTAAAGGATATTCACGAACAGTATATGAAACATGAAAGAATTCTTTCGAATTCTCACTTCTTATCCATCAAACAAGAAAACTGCGTACTGGGAATTTTATAGGATATGCCTTGGTGAATTGAGTTTCAATTTTTATTTCTAAAGTCTTATTTTTTTTTAGCTCGATAAAATAATATGAGCATAGTTTTTGAAGGGAAATTAGTTATTAAGGACATACCTAATATTAACGTCCTCTATTTATACAGTTAGCAGAAACAAACTACTCAAACTCAGTTTATCACTCTCAAAAATGCTCCACTCTCAAAAATGCAAATAGTTTAGTAAGTTGAATTATAACTTACTACCTACTTGCCTTTTTAGTATTATTTTAATGTTATTTATGTATTTTTTTCTAGATTTTATATAGTTTATTTTTGATTTACATGCATAATTCGTGTCGGGGAAGTTTTCCAATAGGTGAATTTCTAAATTACTTTGGTTTTCTACTCTTTTTACATTGGCGATTTACATTTAATTATTATTTTGATTCTTTGTCAGTTTAGTTTCTATTTTTTTTTTTTTTTTACTAAAATTTACTAAAATATTTTTTAGTGATTCACTACATTTGATTTACTTTTGATTTGATTTACATTACTATATCCATGACTATATGGATGACGCAACACGAATTGAGTAATTGAAGAGTTAGGTTTGGAGATAACTTCCCCTTGATAAGATCTGTTTCCTGCCTGTTCAACAATTATTTACTAATGCAAATTAATTTATTCTTAGAAATTTTTTATAAACCTTTTTAGGATTAATTTTTTGGTGGTGTATTTAATTATGACAAAGCACACGAGGGCTATCTGCCTAAGGGAAGGGATGCCTTTGTGGAGGACTTTCTAAGAGGAACTGGCTCCTATACAAGTTGCACATAGGGAAAACCACGAAAACGCCCATACAGCAAGCCCGTTCGCGGGATTCGAACCTCGGATTGAACTACCAGTGTTCAGGGACTTTACCGCTCGGCCGCTGGTGGGCCACGATTAATTTTTTGGAATATTATATATTTATTTATGAATTTAGAAACTTGCACTTAATATACATATGCTCTCAGAATTTAAATGATATTGTGGATCAGTTCGCAGCAATAATTATTCATTTATTTGTATGCAATTAAAATTTCATAATTTAAAACTTAAATTTTAATGAACTTTAAGTTTGCTTTTTACGAATAGAGAATGTTCGTTAAATTCAAATTTCATTCCTTGCAGCAATGGGGCAAGAGAGTTATTTTAACTATTTATTCTTATGAAACAATTGTATTTCAAAAGAGATGCTTTTCAGAGAAATCTGAAAATAGCTGAATGAGTGTGAAGAGCACAAAGATCTCTTGAAGCAGTATTTCCTTACGACTCTCAGAGAAACACTTTATCCCCTCTCAATGGTAATGTTTCGACGTCTTTACGATCCTGCATGCCAAGAACATTCCTGGAATGAGGGTCATATCCCCTCTGCCAGAAGAGAGGGATCCTTATAAATGCCACACGCTTCGGCTAGAACATGTCGCCATTAAAAGATAACTAACACATAACTCTTTACCACAGAACAAGGGCGCCGTAGTAACACAAATGCAGGTTTTTCAAAGAGGTTTCTCTGAGGGAAAAGGAAGCTTCAACAATGAAGAAACTATAGTTTAATGTTCTAAGATTGGATATTTTTGCATGATGTTGCAAAGATAATAATAGTAGTATGAACATAAAAAATCTGATGTGTCCACCACATGATTTCCTTGTACGGAATATTAAATTATACCCATTTTTTCTTGCATTTCATTTAAACTTATTGGATTGGATTAAATCTATTTCGTTGATAGCGCATAAACGACAATAGAGTAAATGCACTCTTTAAAATTCACTAAATTTGTTTACCATAGCGACTCTCTGGCGCTAGGTTCACTTAACAGCGTTATATTTCCTTCATTTTATAAATTTTATTCATTCAGAATGCACAAAATTTATATCACCTGAAGAATTATCTAATCGTTGCCACATGTTCTACTCAAATATTATAATACATCTAAAGCGATGTATAAAAGAAATTAAGCTTTAAAAAAAAAAAAAAACTTTTCACAGACGATTTAGTATTTCTCATTCAATTAATTCAGTTCTCTCTTCCCGCCAAGGCAAAAATACATAAAAACTCAAATATCTATATTAAAAATTACGAAGTAAATCCTAAACACTTATTTTCTCGAATAAATCCCAGAAAGGACTAAGCATGATTTAATTCGCAATAATAAATGAAGGCGTTATCTTTGTTCTTGCGAAGATTAGTCTCTCTAGATTGGCAAAAAATCTACTGTTCTGCTGTTTCAAATGTAAACAAATATGTCCGCCATGTTATTTTAAACTTAAGGCTTAACCGCACTTAAACAGCTTTTAAATCGTTGATAATTGTACAAATATTGCTTGCAGATTTACTATAAAGGCATAAACACCTTAACCGGAAGATAAGGACAACATAATTCAATCATTTTTAAAGCAAGAAATGCACAATTTACAAACATATAAGAGTAAAGAAACTGAGATTACTGAGCCGGGTAACAGAGTGGATATATATATATAAATATATTTATATACGTTTGGTGCGGCCGATGGCAACCAAAATACGAGGTGCACATCTACATGTTATATAGCAGTCCTATATACAAAATTTCAACGTTCTGAGGCTACTTGTTTTTGAGTTATGCGAGATACATACATACGTACGTACAGAGAACAAGAAACACTCTCTTTAGAATTCATTTTAAAGCAGTTTTATGATTTGTTTGAAGGTAAAGAGTCTTTTATTCTGTCCTTACGTGCAGATGTCACGGAAAAACATCGCTAAATTGCATTCGATAGCGGTCAAAATGGATATTTTCGCTGAAATATGCTACCGGAAACTTTTCGCGATTACAATACTTTCTTTTTACTTCGTACAAGGAATTAAAGAAAATTGTTGTAACAATTTGCCTCCTTCAGCAGGAAAACTCAATTCTCTTGAATATTTTAATAAGGGCATCTAAGGGCGTTAAATCGCAATATTATTAAATGCTTTAAAAGCTATTATATACGTTTGAAAACTTAATAACTGAATAACTAATTTTTTAGCACATTTCTATTAGAAAATCTTCCACAAAAGCATCATTGTCGATAAATAGATATCTTTTGTGCATTTTGTCGCGTTTTCAATAAAATAGACTCCTTTTTAAATACGTAGTTCAAGGAAAGTTCAAAGATCTAATAATTGAGGACCAGCAACGATAAGTATGATCCTTTTCCTAGATTAATACGCATTCGAAGCTCTAGCACATTTTCGAGCTAATTGTGGTATTCTAGATAGCTATATTCTAAGTAGGTATCAATTTTTTTGCTAGTAAAACAATAAAATTTATTCGTTATGAGGAATAACTTTAAAATTAGAAGAACTTCCTGTTACATTGTGCAATCAAGTAAGATATGCTAGCAATTCACACAGAGTCGATAATTTTAAGGTTATGTGCCCACCAGCGGCCGAGCGGTAAAGTCGCTGAACACTGGTAGTTCGGTCCGAGGTTCGAATCCCGCGAACGGGCAGCCTGCATGGGTGTTTTCGTGGTTTTCCCCATGTGTAAAGTGTATACGAGCCAGTTTCCCTTAGAAAGTCCTCCACGAAGGCATCCCTCCCCTTAAGAAGATAGCCCTCGAGGCTTTGCCGTAATTAAATATCTAACCTATACCTAACCTTAAAGGTTAGGTATAGGTTAGATATTTAACCTTAAAGGTTAGGTATCCATCAAAGTTTCAGATTATGGTGTAGAGACATTAGGCATTTTTAAAGCATGTGAAGTGAAAATTGAACAATATCTTCGCCGGGACTCGAACCATGAATCTCTCGAATACGCGTCGAGTGAAGTCTTGAAATTCAGTGCGTTAAATATACAGGAAAATACTTGACGAAGTTCAAAATAAACTTCTCCGTGAAATTACCGATCCAGTCTGGTTCGCAAGAAACTGGTAAATTCATAAAGACAGAAAACAACGTTGCAGCCGAATAGGAAGAGCGACTGTTTTTCAGCGGAATGGTTGTATAAATTTAAATTACGTCATAGAATAAAATATCATGCATAAGCGGAGAATCCAAAGACGTCTACAGGACATTTATGCTGGTTGCACTTTGTTATTTCAACTACACTGACAGCTAAATGTTAATATTTCAAGCTGACATTTATTTCGAACAAATCTAATACATTTAATTAATTAACTTCCTGAAATTTAAGTTAAAAATAACCAAATTATGCAAACTTTCTAAGATAGACAAAATTTTGTAAGTGGGACAATACTTGAAATTAAACCATGATTCATTCCACATTATCAATCAATACACAAATTAAATACAAATAAATGTAAATAATACTCAAATATACGTAATAAAAATTATATTTCTTATGTAAAGGTAAAATATCCGTGTACTGAAGAAATATTGCTAGAAATTACCTTCAAGCACGGACTGTGGAAGTTCATTTGTCAACCGGCTTCTTTTCTTATTATTTTCAACTGTTGAAAATACGTTAACACAAAAATGTATTTCCTAACAATGCGATAATTCTTAATTGAGCATGAACCTACCAGCGACCGAGCGGTAAAGTCGCTGAACACTGATAGTTCGGTCCGAGTTTCGAATCCCGCGAACGGGCTGGCTGCATGGGCGTTTTCGTGGTTTTTCCCCATGTGTAACGTGTATACGAGCCAGTTTCCCTTAGAAAGTCCTCCACGAAGGCATCCCGTCCCCTTAGGCAGATAGCCCTCGAGGCTTTGCCATAATCACACACACACTTAATTGAGCGTGCTTTTTTTTTGACAAATGCGAATAAAAGTTAACCAAATCTGTGTCTTTTATTCAGTGCATGCCACGTGCACCTGTATTTTTAGATTTTCGGCGTAGCTTTCTGTTAAAATTTATCACGCGCAGCATTGCACGAGGAAATAAAACAATTTGAATTATAATTCTACTAAAAATAGTTAAACTAAATACAAAATTCGTAACAATATGAATAAATATGCTTAAAATTCGCAGTCCGAATGAATAAACACAAATGTTTTAGATAATAACTTAAAGATATATAATTTAACCACGTAACTCAAAAAATTAAGATAAAATTCTAAAAATAAAAGAAAAATTACGTAAAAACAACAACTGTGGTAAAAAATATAATATAAAGTAAACATATTTCCAAGAAAAGAGAATGCTACTATTTTTCCCTCCGTGCCGAATGAAAGTGAAATTGAAAAGGTTATAAAAAAACTGAGAAACTCGGCTAATGAATTAGTCTTGTCGCAAAATCAAAGAGGGCTTTAAACCATATTCTGGAATTACTAGATAAATTTCTCATCGAATTTCACAAAATTTGGTTTTTAGGCGTAATTTGAATCTTAGAATCGAAATACAGGAAAGCATCCACTTGTCATTTAAGAAAAAAAGTTCGGTTTGTGTTAAAATACATATGTTAGAACAATAAGAATATGTTAGAACAATAGATATATATAAATCTAATATGTATACTAAGTCGCGCTTTTGAAGCATGAATAAAGCAAGCTGAATTTCATCAACTGGCCGAGAAGAACGGGAGATATAGAACTGGCCTTTTTTTTTAACTTGGTGTACAGTCTGTCTATCATAAGAAAACCTCTCGCCAGTTAGTCTACAACTGTCTGTTGCCGTAGAAACAAGCCTTGACTCATTTTCTGTAGGAGTGTCTTGAAGACGAATAACTCTTTTCCTCTCAGCCAAACAGTTACCAAACAGAAAATAACAATAAAGCAACTCTTGGCTCTTCCCTGTTTGAAATATACTAGCCCTGTTGCTATAGCGACCGCCACCCGCCAGACAATCTGGCGGGGGGCTGTTCTTCTCGTAGATAGACAGTACATGCACATGAAGAATTTCTTTTCCTTTATTTTTTTATGTTTTTAATGAAAGCAATCCTGACAGTGGGTTATCCATTCCAAAGCGAAAAAAAGCAATTGTCAGAAATCGCTGTGTCTTAATTAAAATCTGGATAAATAATGTTGTTATGTACTTGTTTTATTGCAGTACTAATTAGTAATAATGCTTTTTATTGTTATTTGTAAATGACGATATTTATTTAACTTTGGCTTTTGAGTTCTGTGTTGGAAAAAGCTAGCGGGGTAATATTATTAAGAGGCAGATAAACAAGTTGTATGCTATGTGTTAAAAATTATTTACATGTATAAAAATTTTAAATATGATTATTATAAGTCTCAGAAAGATTCTTCTTCACTTCAAAATAATTTAATAATGTTAAAAGATGTGAAACTAAAAAGCAAAGATAACATGCTTTCACTTCAATTCTCACTCTTTTTGATTCACATAAAGCTGAGAACACATCGAAAAATAAAGAAGGAGTTTTCTTTTATTATTATTTATTTTCTCTTAAATCTAGAAAAACTATTGCCTGAAGCGAAAAAAAAAAAAAAAAAAAAAAGAGGAATGCTTTTTTTTTTTCATCTCACTTTCAGAGACTGGATAGGTGATATCATAACATATCCGAGACAAGCTGTTTCATTCAATTTATGTTTGAAAACTAGAAAAGAAAACAAAACAAAATCAAATCTCTTTTCCCCTAAAAATTCTAAAAGGGTATTTTTTCACTCACAGCAGAAGCTGGAAAAGTAATATATGTTATTTCCCAGCGAAAATAAATTTAACTGGTTGTTTCGTAATTCGGATGACAAATATTTGGAGCATATTGAAATATACGTAGCGTATTCGGAAAGTAAGTACCATTTCATTCTAGCGCCGTCGCAGCGCTGTGGTAGGCGTCCCGCGCATGCGCAGTAGTCTTTGTTGTTCACTGACTTTCAATTGTCGCCATTTTGGTTGCTCTATGTTGTGTTTTCAATTTGCTGTGCCCATTCAAAATGTTTAAGACAATTAGTTCTCCCGTTGACTGTGAGATTCGTGCCGTTTTGAACGCGACGAATGTTAAACCGGCCGAAATTTATCGTCAAGTGACAGAAGTTTACGGTGAATACGCGATAAGTGATGGAATGGTGAGAAAGTGGGTAAGAATGTTTAATGCAGGTCGAACAAATGTCCACGCCGAGGCTCGGAGTGGTCGGCCTTCTGTTGTCACCGATGATTTGGTAAGGAAAGTTGATGAAGCAATTCATGAGAACAGACGCTTCACAATGACAACTCTTTCAGAGGCATTGCCACAAATTTCACGTACTGTTTTGTTCGAAATTGTGTCTGACCGCTTGAATTATCGCCAACTGTGTTCCCGATGGGTTCCAAAAATGCTCACTGATGTTCACAAAACAAAGCGACTTGGTAGTGCCCTGACATTTCTCGCGCGGTACAGTGATGAGGGAGAAAACTTTTTAAACCAAATTGTGACAGGTGATGAAACTTGGGTGTGTCATTTCACACCAGAATCGAAACAACAATCGATGGAGTGGAGACACACTCATTCTCCGAAAAAACAAAAGTTCAAAGTGACAATGTCATCACAAAAAATCATGTGCACTGTCTTCTGGGATAGGAAAGGCGTTTTCCTTACTGAATTTCTTCCCAGAGGTGAAACCATTAATGCGGCCCGATATTGTGAGACTTTAACAAAACTAAGGCGTGCCATTCAAAACAAGCGAAGAGGAATGCTCAGTAAAGGAATTGTGTTGCTCCATGACAATGCTCGGCCCCATACTGCTGGTGTCACTCAATCGTTAATTCGACAGTTTCATTGGGAGCAGTTCGATCACCCACCGTACAGCCCGGACTTGGCGCCGTCCGACTATCACTTGTTCCCGCACATGAAGCGCGAGCTCGGTGGCAAGCGCTTTGGATCTGACGATGACACGAAAAATGCTGTGGAGTCGTGGTTATCGAAACTGGCGGGAAGTTTCTTTGACGATGGTATACAAAAACTGGTTACCCGCTATGACAAGTGTTTGATCATTAGCGGAAACTATGTTGAAAAATAGTTTAAGACATGTATTTTCATGTAAAAATAAAACTGGATTCGAAAAAAATTGTTTTACTATTTTTTTTTCAAAACGGTACTTAGTTTCCGAATACGCCTCGTATTTTGTAGCTTTTACCCGTGCTGTGCTCTCCTGCCCAAACGTGAAATTGATTTTGAAGAGAAACAGCGGACGTGGAATGTTATTTTCCAACCGGTGGAAATGAACTTCATCTGTACAGACCTTCCCGTTCAGTCATCCTTTCCTTGATTTGATTGTTCCATCACTGGAATTGTGTTCGATTTCATTATTCGCCAGCTTGTTTTGTATTCTATCAGGAGTTCGATTAGGTGAAATGGAATGCAGAAACTTGCCTATTACTACTCTGCAATATGAATCAAATAACGGCAGTTTTTCCTTTGAGACATATTACGATTTTATGAGCTGCATACATTCTTTTATAACGAACTAGTGGATGTACTCGATGCCAGTTAAGTTAGATCAAGAGTAATATATCTAACAACAGAAAGAAGGATACCGCTGTAATCCTTCTAATAACGATGCAAACAATACGATTCATAGTCAGACACAGGCTAATCTTTGGAATATGGTAACAGATAGTTTGGCGACATTTTGGTAAGGCGATAAAGGTTACTAGCTAGGACTTTAGCAGTGTACATGGATGAAGTCAAGAGTGTGCGCAGTGACATTTTGGTGCAATTCTGGGATGTTTTTTTAAGTGAAAATAGATCGACGTGTACATGGATACCGTGTATTCGCAATTCTTAAAAACGCGGCAAAGTGGGCGATTCTGCACTTTCTCCCAATTTCGCACCTAATCTTCGTCATGATTAAGCACTTTTGTTCCATAAATGTTCTAGCATAAGCGTAATTCGGCTAGCAGATTGTTGAAAAAAAATGTTGAGTGAAAAAAAAAATGCCTTTACTTCGTGAAAACAAAATGGCGTCAAAAAAAAAAATACTAGCAGGTTGCTGTAGCAGGGTTGGTCGCCAAATTTTCGCCAAAAAAGTTACCATAATTCGAAGATTAACCCAGACATTTTTTACTGTAATGCGATATGAAACCCACACAAAAAATTTCCATAGGAAAATAAACTAATTCTCTCTCACTGTATCTGCAACAATGGGAAGCCGGCTTTAATGATTTTCGTCTTTCTAAGCAAATGGTAATAGAAGCTCAAATTTCATCCAATATTTTACATACATTCAATTTTAGTCGATTCAGTGTGGCAAAAAATTTATCCTCATTGATTCGAAATCAGTAACGCGAAAAAACACGCAAACACGCATTCTTGTTTGTATGTATAGCTTTTGTAAAACTTACAAATTTTTGATTGACAGTCTCTACGATTTGAAAGCGAGCAGTGGCAACGCTTTTCGAAATAAAGCATTTTTATCTCCAACTCCCGAGACTGTTGCCACTCGGAAAAATGAGTGCGAAAAGGAGCGCTTTAAGAGTATTTTTTAAATTAATATTTCGGCTGATTAAAGATTTCGATTGCCAAGTTTCGCCAACCGTTAAACTGTTTACCTATACTAAACCCTTGATTACAAGTTAATTATGTAATCAAGGGTTGAATATTATCAACTAACTCTGTTGAGATATTAGGTATTTTTGGAAGCAGACAAGATGAAAAATGAGCAATCGCCTTCTCCGGGAATCGAACCACGGACCTTTGGGTACCGGCCCAGCGTGCAGAACCACTACACCAAGAAGGCACGCTAGGAAGGCGGGAGAAATACCTTATATACTCCCCCTTTTAAAGGGCAACTGGGGTTTTTTTTTTTAGGGGACCTAATCGCCAAATCCTGGGTGAGGAGGATCATCATCCAACACTCTTTTTAGTTCGGGCGCCACTGTAGAGACAATAGGATTTATTTTGGAAGCAGGCAAGATGAAAAATGAGCAATAGCCTTCGCCGGGAATCGAACCACGAACGTCTGGATACCGTCCCAGATTGCAGAACCACTACACCACGAAGGCACGCTAGGAAGGCGGGAGAAATACCTTATAACTCCAACGTCCGCTGCATGCCGAGATTAGCATGAAAAGCTCATGCTGCGTTCTGGCTGTCAGAACTTCGTTTCCCTTTAGAAGGGCTCTTCAAGTACGAGTAGAATAAGCGCAGCAGAGTAAGTCCAGGAGAACAGGATAGAAGATGGCTAAGAGAAAAACAACTGCTACCTTGATACTTGATATCAATGTAGGTTTTCCCCCAATAGATTATTTCCCTCTAATAATTTAGATAATTAACTTGTTGCTATCATTTTCGAGATTGAGACCTTGCCAACCAAAGATGTGCATTTGAGTCATTAAAGCCATCAAAGCGTCAGCTCTAATTAACACTCGAACGCCAAGTTTTCGGTTTTATCCGTTTTGTGCACTCTTTGCAAGTTTGTCACTAAACTGATTGTGCAACATTTAGTCTCGTTCGTTCACTCTCTCAACACTGTTCTAAGTTAAGATTGGAATTCTAATATTCTTTTTTTCTGTCTCTCAGGGTGGAATGCGACAGTATGTTCTACGGTAATTATTGCTCATCTGGACGAGTACTATCAACCCTATTAATTTGTAAAAGTAATTTAGAATCACTCTGTGTAAATTACTTATAGCTATAAGGTTAAAAAGAAAATTAATATACCCATTTGTATCCAAAAAGGATCAACAGCTTTACAACTGCGTAATTCTAAACGGGGGCTATTAAAATCTATTTAAAAAGGATATTCAAATAATTGAGCTCACCAGCGGCCGAGCGGTAAAGTCGCTGAACACTGGTAGTTCGGTTTGAGGTTCGAATCCCGCGAACGGGCTGGCTGCATGGGCGTTTTCGTGGTTTTCCCCATGTGTAACGTGCATACGAGCCAGTTTCCCTTAGAAAGTCCTCCACGAAGGCATCCCTCCCCTTAGGCAGATAGCTCTCGTGTGCTTTGCCATAATTAAATACACCACACCACACGAATCAAATAATTGAGTCATATTTCGTTATAAGAACATTTGTTATGGAGGGTGATCTTTTTTAAAGTGACAGTGTTTGTAACGCCCTGTACCACGATCTATTAGCCGAAATGGCACCAATCTTGGTATTTAGACTAATCCCGATATAGGAAAAAAGGATTCGTGAACAAAAATTTTAGTTCCAAAAACAGCCGCTAGGGCATTTTTTACGCTGCTCTAGCTTACAATTACGAGAATTAGCATAAAACACGGGTATCAAAGAAAAATGCAAATGTTGTGCGATGACAGCGCCAGTTATAAAAGCAAGTAGTAGGCAGCTCCGACAAATAATCTCAGCTGAAGTAAACGAGCCTCTCACGTTACCGGAACGTGCTTTACTGGTGAAGCTGTATTACATGTGTAAAGTTGCGCGCTTCCAACCTGCACGCAACAAAGTGGTGACTGCTGAGAACTGGAAATAGACCAAAGTCTTGAGAAGGGTTTAAATCCCCTTTTATTCAACTTTAGAAATTACAAATGCGTGCTCTTGACGCTCACAAACTACGCCGACCCGGCGGTAAAATAAAAATAAGAAACTGAAAAGAGATAATAACAAGTGACTAACTACGAGGCTCTCTAAACGTAGCTAACCTCACCGCGTTCTAAGATACCGCTGATAGTTCAGCAAACTTCTGAATATTACGTTGAAAGATTTAACAATCTGCCGAAGCAAGCACACAGGCCGAAACGCGTGGTTCTTCGATTTCTAACTAGCCACCTCCACGCTCGCGAAGCAAGAAAGCACCCTTTCGAACTCGTTTCCTTTCTATTTAACTCAGAATACTTCCGCTGATAATTTGAATCCTTGCGCGTTCTACTAAAATTTACATACTCTGGCATTGGCAATTCCAGGGGAAAGTAAGGCTTCACAGGAAAGATAGTTTAAACTTAAAATAAATGTTAGTTAAAATAAATATAAACCCTACACATGAATCAATGTAATACATCCGCAGCTCTTCGGGAGTTTCGAACCAGAAAAAAAATTACGAAAAGGGCCTTTATCGCTGAATGGTCTTAAGAAAATGATTAAACGGGGTCATGGACCATTCGCGCTGGGAGAGGGCGTAAACCAGTATCAGAAGATGTAATAACTGATGTGGCAACTGCAATTATCGAAGGATCGCAGGGAACCATTGCTGGTACTAGCAGCGCCCGGGGTGTAGCTCGACAATTGGACATAAATTATTCCACGGTATGGAAAGTTTTGCGGCCCGTTATTGGATTTTACCCCTACAAAATTGCACGAATTGAAACCGAGTGATTATGATAAGCGAGTGACATTCGCTCTATCGTTTCTTGCCAGGGTAGAAATTGATGATGCTTTCCCATGGAACATTCTGTGGGGAGATGAGT
Source organism: Stegodyphus dumicola (assembly GCF_044657685.1). Taxonomy (NCBI): domain Eukaryota; kingdom Metazoa; phylum Arthropoda; class Arachnida; order Araneae; family Eresidae; genus Stegodyphus; species Stegodyphus dumicola. The sequence continues at coordinate 2,884,406 of NC_140768.1, forward strand.
GCCATTTTTATCTCAATGGGTCCGTAAACACACAAAATAGCTGAATTTGGGCTTCTGAGGAGCCCCACACCCTGCACGAAATCCCATTAAATTCCCCAAAAGTCAATGTTTGGTGTGGTTTCACATCCGAATTCGTAATTGCTCCATTCGTTTTTGAGACCATCACTCCGACAGGACCCCAAACATGCACCATAAATGCAGAAAGGTACCACAAAATGCTGCAAACGTTTGTTATTCCACAACTTCAACAAAGAAACCGCCCCCAACAGAAAATCTCTATGCAGAATGGTGCTCCTCCACACATTATTAATAAGATAAAGCAGCTGTTGTGCCAAAACTACACTGATGATAGAGTCATAAGTGGCAGTTTCCCGGCCGCCTCTTTCCCCTGACCTCACGCCATGCGATTTTCGGCTCCGGGGTTATTTGAAATCTCAATTTTATGTTGGTGGAGTATCAAATTTGTCTATTCTAAAGGACAACATAACAAAGACAGTGCAGAATATTCCTTGTGGTATGTTACATACGGCTGGGGGAGATCGTTGTGCACAGAATGCACGGTGTTATTTCTGAGAACGGTGCTCACATTGAATGGGGTCTAATTCCTCACCGGGGAAGTTAATGTAGTAAATAAACATTAATAATTTAACTGTACGATTATATGTCTTGATGTCGAATATCTTGATTAGTCTAAATACCAAGTTTGGTGCCGTTTCGGCTATTAGATCGCGCTACAGGGCGCTCCAAACACTGTCACGTTAAAGAGATCACCCTGTATATTGCATTGTTTCTTTTTCAAAATTAAAACAAGAGAAATTGGTTTCATTTAAATTTTAAAAAATAAATAAAAGGCGATTAGATGCATTCATTTCTGAGTAAAAATTTACTTTAAGTGAGAAACAGTTATTGTCAAGGGATTTCTTGACCATCTCTGAAAAGAAGAAAATTTAATGCATTGTAAGTATACTGTCATGTTTTCTTTCATGTGACAAAACCGAAATATATTCTAGACGTTGAAAAAGCACTTTGATGGTTCCGAGTGTCCCAATGATATGTGGACGGAAAACTTTGAGTATAAAACAATAATAAATCCGAAATCCGACACATTTTCTGCATCTAACATTGACGCAAAACGCTCTAAAGTTTTTATGCGTGTCATGAGCGTATGAAAGAAACGTTTGAAGTGCATTTCACTTTTTGAAAAGTGAAGAGGCAGTTTGAATATTGATAATTTTCAAATTCTTTCGAAGAGATTTAAAGAGGATTTTGCCTTTAATATTTTCACTTGCATATTGACCCTCAGACACCTTTTATATGTAAGAGATATGTTTTTGAAATTTTATTTTTAATAATGCTTATTTTTTACATAACAAACCATATCTTTATATGCAAAAACGGGACTGCTGAATAAGGTACGAAACTCATAAGTACACTAGCTGCAAAATGTAAGCAAAAAATTAATTTTTTCAACATACAACCACGAAAATGTTGACAGGAGCTTTCTGCGATCAAATCAATGAAAAGGCAAGTCGGTAAAATATCCCAGAATGTTCTAGAAGGCAGGCCAAAAGCTATATAAACCCTGCCTGCACGCGGAGTAGGAATATATCGTCTGTATAGAGTGTATCGTCGAGTTTTATCTTGAGTGCGTTGGGCTCCGAGAGTGATTGACCGAGTCGGGAGCTGTACTTTAGTGTTTTGCCGTGAAACTGTCTTCACCGTTATAGCCTGATAGACTGAAGGCTGTGTTGCTGATTGTTTCAGCGTGTTCTCCATAGTTTTTGTGCGACTGTAAACCTGTCTTTGGAACTGTCCTGTGGTATTCTGGTGAATACATTGTGTTTTGATTCTTCATCAAGTGTTGTCGTCAATGACTCCAAATCCACGAGCCCGCACAAACGCAACAGTATTTACAGAAAAAAGTATTTTATCAGCTATTATTTTTATCACCGATATTTTGGGCAAATATTTATTTATTCGGTTATTTTTTATAACCTCCCCTCTGGCAGAACAAGGTTCTTTTTTTCTTGTAGGCTAAAAACAGAAAACGTTCGTAAAACACTTTCACCATAGTTTCCATTTCTCATTTCTCTGCTGGAACAAGGATTGTTGGCAGCCTAAAGATTTTTTTTTTTTTTTTCAATTGATAAATCTCGTTCACAAATGTGATCCGACAGAATATTTGCTGTTGAAGTCACTAGGCAGTTGTCTGAAATGTCGATCTAGGTTAAATAGGCTTAGGTCTAGGTTCGGCACTGCTGTACAAATTCCACATACCAAACAAACTGGCTTGGAAATATGTTCATGCGTGAACAAAAAATTGTTCTTTCCAAACTGTTTTAAACTCACGAATTGCAATATCTTCTTTATAAATTCTTCTTAAGAGAGAGGGCTTACTCCTCGACATAATGAAAATAAAATTTTTAAAACAACGACGCTCGATGCTGAAATCTAAAAGCGGGTTATTAAAAACTTAACCTCTTGCTCGGCAGTTTAAAATCAACTGAGCAAGAGTGTAGCACTCGCTCTCGCTCGAGAACGGATAGCCATTGCAACACACAACTGTGGCAGAGTTAGGCAACTTCAGTAAACCACTGGTCTCTTCCTATGACCACGCTGTCTTACCACATCATTGAATTGGTGTAAAGCATTACCCCTTTCCGGCGTTGTTGTATTCAGTAGCGCATGAGTAGTGATTTTACGGATTTTGACAAAGTTCCTGAAGATGACATTATTATTTTTTCAATTCCTTAATAAGTCTTTGCTTGCCACTGTTAAAATTTTGCATGCCAGATTGTGGCACGTGCCGTTAAACCCTGTGCCAGATTGTGGCACGCCATGGGTTGGCCATCCATGCCGTAGGAAGAAGCCAACAGACACGATCTTCCCCTCGGCGATTACCAGACAGTTGGAAGAGAGATTAATTGAAGAATGGAAAGTCTTACTTCAAGAACTGTTAGATCATCTGTTGTTGAGTATCCGACAGCCTGTGCAGCACAACCCTTGAAATTAGGGAAGTTCATATCCCTTATTAAAGGTATTGAGTTTCTTGTTCTCCGTCTTTGTATTTCCTGAAGAGAAATGTTCCTCCAGAGATACGAAGAAAGCTCGGAGGAGCAAGTAGGATTTATAATTGTCTCAGATGCTAGTACCTGCTTAAAGGTTTCCTTTTTTTCTCTTCTCCAAATTATTTTTTTTCCTCTCCAAATTATTTTCCAAGTAGGACATATAATTGTCTCAGATGCTAGTACCTGCTTAAAGGATTTCTTTTTTTCTCCTCTCCAAATTATTTTTAAAGTAGGATTTATAACTGTCTCTGATGCTAGTACCTGCTCAAAGGTTTTCTTTTTTTCTCCTCTCCAAATTATATTTCAAGTAGGATTTATAATTGTCTCTGATGCTAGTACCTGCTTAAAGGTTTTCTTTTTTTCTCCTCTCCAAATTATTTTTTAAGTAGGATTTATAACTGTCTCAGATGCTAGTACCTGCTTAAAGGTTTTCTTTTTTTATCCTCTCCAAATTATTTTTCAAGTAGGATTTATAATTGTCTCTGATGCTAGTACCTGCTCAAAGGTTTTCTTTTTTTCTCCTCTCCAAATTATATTTCAAGTAGGATTTATAATTGTCTCTGATGCTAGTACCTGTTTAAAGGATTTCTTTTTTTCTCCTCTCCAAATTATTTTTAAAGTAGGATTTATAACTGTCTCACATGCTAGTACCTGCTTAAAGGTTTTCTTTTTTATCCTCTCCAAATTATTTTTCAAGTAGGATTTATAATTGTCTCTGATGCTAGTACCTGCTCAAAGGTTTTCTTTTTTTCTCCTCTCCAAATTATATTTCAAGTAGGATTTATAATTGTCTCTGATGCTAGTACCTGCTTAAAGGTTTTCTTTTTTTCTCCTCTCCAAATTATTTTCCAAGTAGGATATATAATTGTCTCATGCTAGTACCTGCTTAAAGGTTTTCTTTTTTTCTCTTCTCCAAATTATTTTTTTTTCCTCTCCAAATTATTTTCCAAGTAGGACATATAATTGTCTCAGATGCTAGTACCTGCTTAAAGGTTTTCTTTTTTATCCTCAACAAATTATTTTTCAAGTAGGATTTATAATTGTCTCTGATGCTAGTACCTGCTCAAAGGTTTTCTTTTTTTCTCCTCTCCAAATTATTTTCCAAGTAGGACATATAATTGTCTCAGATGCTAGTACCTGCTTAAAGGTTTTCTTTTTTTCTTCTCTCCAAATTATAAAGTAATTTCAATTATAAAGAAAATTCCAAATTATAAATCTCCAAATTATAAAGAAATATTATGCTAAAGCATACTTTTATAGTTTTCTCAGTTGGCGAATGCTAACCAACCAGATAAGATGCTAATACCCTTAAGACAGAGTCATGAAAGTGAAAATATCCAATCTTTAAGTTTAACTGAAATTAAATAATTCAGAATATGCAATTTACAAGTCAAAAATCTTACTGTAACCTTTAGGTCAAGCTCTCTAATCCCACTAGCTTACACGGCTAGCAGAAGGCTAAAACCCATTCAGATTTTAGCCTAAGTAACTCAGAGATGATCAGTCCTCGCTGTCAAAAGCCGTCAGTAACTTCAAAACTTTCTTGTTATATATTGTTACGAATTTGGTATTTAAAAAGCTAATGTTAGTTCAATTATAAATTAAATGGTTTTATTTCTCGCGCAGTGCAGCGCGTGACGAATATTAAAAGAAAGCTAAGCCGGAAAAATTAAAAATACAAGAGCGCGTGCGTTAAATAAATAAATATCTCTTTTTGATTTCGAGAAAGTGCTGGAAAATTCTAGGGCGTGATTTTAAAATCTTATAAAAGGAGGAAAACATCTCAGTTTGTAGGAGTTGCTTAGTTTGTTGTTTAGAAAACTGCTCTTGTTGATTGTAGCGAATTCGCGGATTAGCGTTCTTTAGCTGTTTTGAATGATGTTCTATTGGACATTTGAGTAGTTAAAAGATAACTACTGTGAGATATTGTAATACTGCATGATAATTTGAGAAAATTTAAGCATTTTTGTTGTGATAATAATAATTTTTTGTTCATTTTTCATCGGACTTGTGCATTCATTTCATAACGAACCCGTACGCACGCAACAATATGTTGCTAAATGCCATTTGAAAAAAAAAATTAAATTGACAGTGAGGGTAAAAGTAGTAAGAGAATAAGTTACTAAACATAAAACCCTATCATTTGGTCGGACAGGCTAAACTCTTCAGAAATTCACATTACTAAAAACATGACAAACGTCAGCCTCCAGCATTTAATTTAATCAGCATCTTCCTTTACTTTCTTACCAGCAGCTGGGTCGCCTGTTATATGACTACGAGCATTTTTACTTAATTGGGGGATCATTCTGTTGTCGCTAGGCCTAGGTAAACATCTTCATTGAGTATTTAAATTTGTATCATTTTAAAGTTTACTTCGAATTTGTAAAGTTACTTCGGAAGATGGGTATTTGTGACCTGTGGTTATTAAAGAGACTCTGTCAAGACTTTGACTGTGCTGAATAAGGATTTTAGCAATGTTTTATGCATTGTGGTTGAGTTTACAGAGAATGTTTATTCTAGAAGTCGTTGGTAACTTGGATATAAAAAGTTATTCTGATGCATTATACTGAATAATATCAACTGGTTATATTAATGTACACTGCGCGAAAAAACAAAGAGGGGGGACATCTCTATATATCCCATTCTATTGGCCGATTGTCAAAATTCCACTTGCGTTTTTCATGTCTCCAAAGCACGACATAGGGTATATATTAGATTTATATACAGCATTATTCTAACATAGGTATTTTGACACAAAATCGGATTTTTTCTAAAATAACATATCAAAGTTTTACATATTTCTATTCTAGTCCGATTTTGTGTCAAAATACCTATGTTAGAATAATGCTGTATATAAATCTAATACATATCCTAAGTCGTCAATTGGCCAATAAAATGGGAGATATGGAACTTTTTTTTTTTGTTCATATGCGCTGTTCACATATTTTCCTGTGTAATATTTGCTTCCTGTGTTCCTGTGTAATATTTGCTTGTCACGTTCATAGTAGTCACTTGAGTTATTCACTTATTTACGTTTGCAGACATCGGCAGCAGTAGCCAAGTCACTACTACAAGTCACCTCGATTAATTTGATTTAAGGGGACTCGTACACCTTAAAACCCATAAGATGTTCGACTATGTGACTGTTGCAAGAATTGGGATAATTTATTTATTTTAAAAGCAATTACTTCCAACTTTTTACAGCTGACTCCATAATATAGCTGCTTTCTGAAAGAGTTATCAGAAAGTTTGTGTTGCCACAAATATTTTATAATTTAATCCGCTTTGTGACAAAAAGTTTCGTCATGTTTCCACCTTGTGCGCACAGTTTAAAACATTCTGTTGCATAATTTAATTTCATATTTAATATATAGCTTTTATAACATTTGGAAACTACTGTGAACCAAAAATTCTAAGAATTTCATGTTAAATTTTTATTTTATTTGGGATCAAGTTTATAAAATGTATTTTATTAAAAAAATCTGTAATTTTTTCGTGCATAAAATTTTTTACTATTAAATATTCATCAGATTTTTGGTTTAGTTAGAAACTAGTGCCCATATAAAGACTTCCATCCAATTTCCAGTATGTACCACTAGCCATTTTTAAAATATCATGCGCGCAAGGTGGAAAAATGACGAAAAATGTTGTCACAGATTTGATTAAATTACAAAAATATTTGTGGCAACACAAACTTTCTAGTTACTAGTTTCCAAAGCAGCTAAGCCCCCTTAAAAGCCAATATTTTAGACTCTTTTTCAAACCTCAGCCACGGGTCTACGATGAACTGGTCGAGAAGTTATTTACTCGTTTAATCGCTTTCAACCATTCTGTATTTCATTTGTCTTATGCCTTTCCTGATTCTAGAATTGTTTATTTTTCTGCTCTATTTTCTGTCTCAGACTGGAAGTAGATTCACGTTCTTTTGCATTTGCAAATGACCACCATTCCATTTACTCGTCTTCGTCTTTTTATGCCTAACACTTTCTCGTCTCTTTTCACGAGCCAACGAAAGAAAAGCGACGGTTTTGTCGTCTGTCGAATCAATCTCTGTCGAGAAAAAACGGATCAGACTTTTTCAAACTAAAAATCATTTTTCTGCTTAGATCTGAAAATCATTTCTTTCCTTATCTCTAGTCGTATAGATCTGAGTTTAAATCAAACCTGGACGTTTTGGAATGGAAACGAAATGCTAACGGATTCCTGCATACACCGAAAATGACATTTTATTTACATCTTATTAAACTTAAAGCTGACCTTCGAAATCTCTTCATTTTGTCTGGTAGCGAAAAAAAAAGAGCTTTTTCTGTATTTAAATTTTAATTTTACATGTGCATGCAGTTAGTTACAATATTATTTTAAATTTTGCGATCTGACCTTGGTTATATACAGTTTTCAAAAACGTTAGCTGCATGCTTTATTTCTTTATATATATATCAATCCTAAACGTGTACTTCTAAATAGAAGTGCTACGAATTTTATATTTAGTTACATATTTTTAGCAGAATTATAATTAAAATTGTTTTATATACCCTGGTAGTGCAGCACGAGACATATTTTGAAAGAAAGCTACACCGGAAAAGTAAAAATATAGGTGATAGGTGACGGGGGACGGGGACGCGTGGTGTTTAAAAGTAAAAATACAGGAACACATGCATTTAACATTTAATAAAAATTTATGTCGGTAATTTATATTTAATTCGAATGAATACAATTGACTAGTGTGTTAGCTGTAACCGTAATTTTACTCTTTTGCTTTCCAGAAATTTCGAGAAACAAAGAAATGACTAGAACTCTCTCGCGGCCGATTAAAAGCTTTAAAAAAATGCCGGAGAGAAACACCTCTGCTCAGTTGCTTAGTTTCTTTTTTTTTTTCTTTCTTTTTTTTTTTTTTTTTAAATGTTAGAGTAGTTATTTAGTTAAGTTGCTTTTGTTATTTTGACTTCAGCGTGAAGTCGGATTAGCTTTCTCCTTGCATTGCGTTTTATTTGCCCGCTGTGCCTTTTTGCCCGCTGGCCGATTTTCATGTTATTGCTTAGAAACTCTAATTTTAATCGTAAAATTGGTTTTTTAATTATTTTAAGTGTATTTGGTGTTTTATCTTTTACATTTTTCAATTTTTATTGAAGATATTTTGAGGTTTTAAATTTTTCCCTTGTCGCGAAATGAGAACCTAATTAATTGAATGCGAAATATCTCTAAAATTCGAGGAAATAAATTTAAGTGAAATGCAGCAAAAAATGCATATTATTTAGTATTCCATACAAGGAAGTCATGTGGTGCCCACATCAGATTTTTTTAAATGAGCATAAGAAAACATTTTTTTTTTCAGTTAAATCGATTAATTTCGCAAAAAGTGTCTTAAAATGACATTAAAATAAAAATTGGCGAAAATATTCTTAATTACCTATAACTCTTTGCTACACTGTACTATATGAAAAAATAATAAAGCTCATATTTGGACATTAGACGCGAATAGACTTAGATATCTCGCCCGGTGTGGCAATGACAGCCTTTAATCCGAATATTAGCTTGCTGATCCAGCGATACGAATGTGACAAATTGATTTTCGCCTTCTTTGATACTGTTGCCATAAGAGAAGATAAATCTTTTCCAATCAAGGAAAAAGATATGAAGCGGTTTAGTAATTAATCACAGCTCGATCAACGCCTCATGATGAAAGGTCGCCGCTCTTAAAGTTATTTTGAGAAAATTTTCCTGAGAAATAAAAATGAATTCTACTATTAGCTGACTCAGAAAGAGGTAATTTATTAAGGCTAATCATTTAAGCGCTCTCTGCGGTAAGAGAAAGACTTTTGTGAAAGCATCTTAGAAGGAACTGTCTTATACTTATATAACATGAAAAAATGAAACAAAAAGTATTTTAGAAGAAAATTAAATCTGAAAGGTTTCACATTTTAATGGTCGCCCACAAGGGTTTGTTAAGTTTTTTTACGCTCTCGCTGAGTTCGGAGTATAACAATATGTTGTTGCAATCATTCCTTTTTTACTTCCGTGGTACGAAGTAAAAAAGGAAGTATTATAATAGCGAAAAGTTTCAGGCAGCATATTTCAACGAAAATATCCATTTTGACCGCTATCGAATGCAATTTAACGATGTTTTTGCGTGATATCTGTACGTAACGAAAGAATAAAAGACTCGTTTCCTCAAAAAAAATATAAAACTGCTTTAAAATTAATTCTGAAGAGAATTTTTCGTGGCGTCTGTACGAACGTATGTACGTACATATCTCGCATAACTCAAAAACAAGTACCCTCAGCACGTTGAAATTTTGTATATAAGACTACTATAACATGTAGATGTGCACCTCGTATTTTGGTTCCCATCGGCCGCACCAAACGTATATAAATATATTTATATATATATCCGCTCTGTTAACCGGCTCAGTGATCTGTTTTTTTTTTTTTTTTTACACTTATGTGTTTTTTTTTTTACACTTATGTGTTTGTAAATTGTACATTTTTTGCTTTAAAAATAATTGAATTATGTTGTTCTTATCTTCCGGTTAAGGTTTTGATGACTTTAATAAATCTGTATGCTATATTTTTAGAATTATCAGCAATTTTAAAGTTGTTTAATTGCCGCTAAACCTGTTTTTAATGGCGGCCATTGATGTTTACATTTGAAACAGGAGACTAGTGGATTTGTTGCCAATCTAGAGAAACTTAGCTTCGCAACAACAAAGATAACGCATTCATTTATTATTGCCAATTAAATCGTGCTTAATTCTTTCTGGAATTTTTTTGAGGAAATAAGCGTTTGAGATTTACTTCGTAAATTTTAATATAGATATTTTGAGTTTTTATGTATTTTTGCCTTCTCGCGAAGTGAGAACTGAATTAATTGAATGAGAAATACTCAATCGTCTGTGAAAAACTGTTTCTTTTTTTTGTTTTGTTTGCTTAATTTCTTTTGTACATCGTTCTAGCTTTCTTATAGCATTTGAATAGAACATGTGGCAACGATTAGATAATTCTGTTCTTTAAATGTTATAAATTGTGTGCTTTCTGAGTTATAATATGAACGAAATATAATACTGTTAAGTGAATCTAGTGCCAGAGTGTCGATTTGGTAAACAAACACTAGAGTGAATTTTAAAGAATGCATTTATTTCTATTGTGATTTATGCGCTGTCGTCGAAGTAGATTTAGTTAAATCCAATAAGTTTAAATGAAATGCAAGAAAAAATGTGTTTAATTTAATATTCCGTACAAGGAAGTCATGTGGTGTACACATCAGATTTTTTTTCCTTTCGAGTTGAATGCTGTTTAAGGGTACAAGACAGTGGAATTTATATTTTAATGATATTGTTGCGTGCGTACGGGTTCGTTATGAAATGAATGCACAAGTCCGATGAAAAATGAACAAAAATTTATTATTATCACAACAAAAATGCTTAAATTTTCTCAAATTATCATGCAGTATTACAATATCTCACAGTAGTTTTCTTTTAACTACTCAAATGTCAATAGAACGTAATTCAAAACAGCTAAAGAACGCTAATCCGCGAATTCGCTACAATCAACAACAGTAGTTTTCTAAACAACAACAAACTAAGCAACTACTAACTACAAACTGAGATGTTTTCCTCCTTTTATAAGATTTTAAAATCACGCGCTAGAATTTTCCAGCACTTTCTCGAAATGAAAAAGAGTTATTTATATATTTAATGCACGCGCTCTTGTATTTTCAATTTTCCGGCTTAGCTTTCTTTTAATATTCGTCACGCGCTGCACTGCGCGAGAAATAAAACCATTTAATTTATAATTGAACTAACATTTGCTTTTTAAATACCAAATTCGTAACACTGCCCCCTTCCCAAGGACTGCACGTCCCGGGCAGTACAATCCCTGGATAGGAAGCTAAACTTACAACTGTGGCATAAATGCAACTGAGGCATAAACATTACATTACAATATCAAACAACATGAACAATAAATGCAATAACTAACTTGAACAAATCAAATGCTATCAAATACTAAATATAAAACAAATACTAAATACAAATCAAATACACATTTAAAAACAAAAAGGACCATGGTCTTATACTATTTACAATTATTTACATTATGTACTATGGCCATAGTAATAAGCTAACCTGTCGTAAGAGTTCGAAGACTCACGGATCCGAACCACGACGTCATTCGTGTTCAGCACTGTATATGGACCATCCGAAGGTGACTGTAATTTAGGACTCAGTCCTTTTCGTTGAATTGGGTTCCACAACCACACCTTGTCTCCTTTGTTGGAGCTCTGTCTAGTAGCTCTTGTGTCGCATCTGATCTTCATTTTCTCCGTCGCCAAGTTGACTCGCTTTCGTGCAGAACGGTGCATCCCCTCAAACCGGGCCTGGGCATCTTGGATGTGTTCCTCAGGCGATGAAGGCGCATCCGTAGGGCGACTAAACAGGCGGTCACAAGGCAGACGAAGGTCTCGACCGAAGAGCTTCTGGGATGGAGAATAGCTGGTAGTCTTGAGTTTCTTTTCGACCCTGGTATGATTTCGGCAGCTTCCCGAGCTCGATCTTTCGGACAAGGCGTCGACATTTCCAGGCGAGGATCCCTTTTGAGGATGGATAGTCATGCCATCAGATGCTGAATGCAGCTTATTGTTTTTGAAATCTAAGGAAAAATTGTATTTCCTTAAAAATCCAATCCGAGTATGCATGGATCTGTAATATCCGCCACATATGCCGTGTGATGGTAGGCGGCACTTCCAAACGTGATGTTTACGTTTAACTTCCCAGTTATGTCGATCTTGTCACCAGACGCAGTCTGAAGGGTAACACAGGATGGCGTCCAAATAAGTTTATCTTTAAACTGTTCAGCTAAATCTTTCCTAATGATGGTAACATTAGCTCCTGTGTCAATGATCATATTGCAAGGAACTCCATCGATATTCCCATTGATGGACAGTCCGTTATTGTTGCCACTCACTATAGAGATCTTAAGCGCTTTAAAACAGGGTTTTTCATTATCTGGCAACCTCCGTTCCTTGATATGGTCATTAATTTGTTTCCTGCGTCGTTGCTCAGAAATTGTCTCAATTTTCGTACCCTGGGGTGTTCTGCAATTCTTTCGTACGTGGCCTTCAGCTCCACAGTTCCAGCACTTTGGTTTCTTGTCAGTCCTTTTCCTTCCCGTGGCATTTAATTGTCTGTTTAAATCGTATGCCTTATTTTCCGTGCTCTGGGGAGTTCTGCAGTTCCTTCGTAGGTGGCCTTCAACACGGCAATTCCAGCACTTTAGGGTCGGTTTTGTTTCACCACTATTCCGTCTTAAAGCATTCACTGGTCTTGTCAACTCATCTGTTTTATTATCCATGCCCTGGGGTGTTCTGCAATGCCGTCGTAGGTGACCTTCAGAACCACATCTCCAGCATCTTACAGCCACTTTGTTCTCACTGCTACTTCGTATCAAAGCATCGACTTGTCTGGATAAATCATCTAAACGAGCCATCAATTGGTCCCCTGGGTCGTGGACTCGCACAGCTCTGACTGGGTAGCTATCCCTAAGAGTTGCTTGCTGGGCTGCCTCAAATTTCATGGCATACACTAAAGCGCTTTTCAGATCTTTAACATCCGCCATTCGCAGTGCTTTCTGTATTTCAGGGTCCCGGATGCCATCGATGAAATATTGCAGGGACAGGATTTCCCTTGTTTCTGTCGGGCACTCCGAAAAGGCGTGATGTGACAGCCTTTCAACATCCGTGGCGAGCTCCTGAAGCGTTTCGGTGAGCTTCTGTTGACGAGATTTTAATTGGAGCCTGCTGTAGTCTTTTAAAAATTTCTCGCCAAAGTGCAGCTCCAATGCGCCGGATAGAGCTTCGAAGTCAAGTCTTTGGTTTTCGGGAAGCGTCTGCAGTATATCCGCTGCGTCTGCTCGCAGAGAAGCGGCGAGATGACAGGCCTTAGCTTGGGAATCCCATCCATTCGCATCCGCAACTATAGAAAATTGGGTCTTATACACTTGCCAGGATGTCTTCCCATCATATGTGGATAGCTTCAGAGGTGGACGAGCAGGCATTGGTAAGAATTTAAAATCATCATTCTTGCTCCCTGCCGTCGCTACGAATTTCTTTAACGTTTCCATTTCTTTGGCAACTTCAGAAACTCTCTCATCAATTTGTTGTTCGATTTGGTGTTGGACGGCACAAACTCATCCTTCAATTCGTTCCTCCACAGCAGAAACTCTCCCTTCTATATGTTCTTTTACAGAAGAAACTCTTTCTTCTATTTCTTCTTTCACCGAAGAAACTCTTTCTTCAATTAGTCCAACTTTATTTTCAACTGTGTCAATTCTGCCTTCCATAGCTTCAAATTTATTTTCTATCATGCAGGTAATCTCTCTTTTCATTTCTTCTTGACCTGCTTCAATCTTTTCTTGACCAGCTTGAACGGCTTTCATTTCGTCCTTAACAGAGTTGACGGCCCCTTCCATCTTTCCTTGGCTAGATTTCATCTCTTCTTTCATTTCTTCTTTAAACGAGGCAAAGGCTGTTATCAATTGCCTTAACTGCTCTTCCATCGCTCTTGTTACTGGCATTCAAATCCCACTTCTGACACCAAAAATTGTTGCGTGCGTACGGGTTCGTTATGAAATGAATGCACAAGTCCGATGAAAAATGAACAAAAATTTATTATTATCACAACAAAAATGCTTAAATTTTCTCAAATTATCACGCAGTATTACAATATCTCACAGTAGTTTTCTTTTAACTACTCAAATGTCCAATAGAACGTAATTCAAAACAGCTAAAGAACGCTAATCCGCGAATTCGCTACAATCAACAACAGTAGTTTTCTAAACAACAACAAACTAAGCAACTACTACGAACTGAGATGTTTTCCTCCTTTTATAACATTTTAAAATCACGCGCTAGAATTTTCCAGTACTTTCTCGAAATGAAAAAGAGTTATTTATTTATTTAATGCACGCGCTCTTGTATTTTCAATTTTCCGGCTTAGCTTTCTTTTAATATTCGTCACGCGCTGCACTGCGCGAGAAATAAAACCATTTAATTTATAATTGAACTAACATTTGCTTTTTAAATACCAAATTCGTAACAATATTGAGCTAAAACACTTTTTTCAAATAAATTTTAATATTTCAAACGATTATTATACAAAATATATGGAAAGATTGAAACGAATAAAATTCTTATTCATTTTAAGAATTTAAAAGTTTCAAATTAAAATTAATTTCCTACCTTATATATGTGTTGTTCATGTACCATATTTAAATTTTTTTGGTAGAAATACACTAATGTTTGTCCTGTAGTTTAAAACTTTTAATTATAATTTTAATCAATGTTTTGAAAAAAATAAAACAAAGGAATTTTATTTGAGAATAGGCTACTGTATGTAGCCATCCAATTTTGAATAACGCACATTTCCACCCGAATATGGGATCTGGAAGCCCAACTTTGAAATTTGGAATTTGTTTTATTATCTATTTCATATTTTGTAACACTTTTCGATTAACAAACTTTTCGATTAACAAACTCGACGATTTCAAAGCGAGCAATGGCAACGTTGTACAGAAAAACATTTTCATCTCCAGCAAGTATGACTGCGTATCGGAAATTCTAAAGCTACGCTCATTTTAAAATTATTTTCCGATGTTACTGTTGAACCGAACTGAGTACTGTTGATTGCGAAGAACATGATATAAACAATAATGGTAACACACAAACATGAATCAATAAAGGGTAACACTCAAATCATTAAAAAAACGCCTCTCTGGACGTAATATAGAATCTGAAAGCTTTCAGATTTTTTTAAAAATGTTTTGCTATAATTTAATTGTGTTTTAATTTTTATCAACGTAGATGCGTTATTAAAAAGATTTAAATTATTATGAAACGCATGTGTTGATTTTAATTCTCTCCATTTGTTAAATAATAACAGATTAATTAAATCTCAAAGGAACTGGAATTATCTGTTTATCTATCTATATATATGTATAAATCTGAAAGCTTTCAGATTTTATATTACGCTCAAAAGGGCTTTTTTTAACGAATTGTGTATTTGAATATCATGTTCTTAGCACTTAAATCATATAAAATTCAGTTGAACAGAAATAACATAAAATATTTAAAAACAGCATATCTTTAGAATTTCCGATACTCAGTCTCGCCTCTGGAAATGAAAATTCTTCCGTACTGTGTTGTCATTGTCCGCTTTGAAATCGTTGAATTTGTTAAAAAAAAATTCGTTAAAGTTTTACAAAATTTTAAACAAATAATGAAACAAATACGAAATTCAAATTCGGGCTTTTAAATGCCCATATTCAGTTGGAGGACTACGTTATTCAAAATTGGATGGCTCTAAGTACCGTTGTTTCTTCACAATGCGAGAAATATTCACGAATTCATGCAGGTTCTTCATTATTAGTCCAAAGGGATTTGAATCCCGAAGGACTATTAGTTTCGTTTTGGCATTTTGCGTCGGACGGATAAATGTCGGTTCACTTTTCAAACTGTTGCCACAAAATGTTAGAGTCCTGCATTATATTTGAAGAAATTAAATAATGAAAAATCTGCATAAATGTATGTATATTTCTCGTATTGTGATAAAACAACGGTACATAGAGTCATCGAATTTTGAATAACGTAATCCTCCAACGAATATGAGCATGTGGAAGACCCAATTTGAAATTTGAAATTTGTTTTATGATCGATTTCCTATTTTTTAAAACTTTGACGAATTTTTGATTAACAAACTCAAGGATTTCAAAGCGAGCAACGGCAACGTTGTGCAGAAAAAACATTTTTATCTCCAGCGCGTGAGTCTCTGTATCGGAAATTCTAAAGATAGGCTCGTTTTAAAACTATTTTGCGATATTGCTGTTGCACTGGATCTTATGGTTTAAGTGCGAGGAACATGATATTTAATAAAGAAAGGTAACACACAAAATGTTAAAAAACGCCCCTTTGGACGTAATTTAAAATCTGAAACATTTCAGATTTTTTTTTTTTTTTTTTTTTAGTTTTCTTAAATATAATACATGGTTATAATATTTGATGGCTAGAGTTTGAAAAGTGAATGCTGTAGTGAAATTAATAGCGCTTCTGGGCTAACGCCCTTTGGTCTAAAAAATCAGTGATATTGCACTTCGCCCAATAGCAGCATTCTGAGAATCATCTACGCGTTAAGTGTGCGCAATAAATTAAATGCGATATGCTTCGTGCAGTGATAACACTTCCTGAGACCCGTGAATGATAAATGCTGCATTTGAATTCTTTCCATACTTTCCCCATCAATTTCCGAGGAGCAATTTCCGAAGCGTCGAAAGATTTTATTTTGTGAGGACATGATGTAATGGCACTTTTTCGCTTTGCGTTTGCTTTAGTATGCCTTGATTAATGCGACCCATTCAGCTAGCTCTATGCAATCTAATTACAAAATGTCACTGACTTATCGAGATGGTGTTAAGGGATACGCGCATGCAAACCAAGCCTTATTAGTATTTAAAACAGTAAAGCTTTAATGAGTCTCTTCTTGAGTATTACAAACAAAAACATAAATGTAAAAGTTTACTTGACGGCAGGGCTTAATTTCTAAGATTAGAAGTACCGAGGCCCTATGGAAGACCGTCAGCAGAGAGGAACAAGAGTAAATAAATAAATAAAATGACTATTAAAACTCATTAATAAATTTAAAGTTAAATAGTTAATTATTATCAAATTAATTAATAGATATTTGATTAATGTTTATAAATTGTTATTTAATCAATAATTATTATATAATTAATTAATTATAATTTGATTGATAATTATTAGATAATTAATTATTATTTATTGAAATAATTAAAGATTGAAGTAATTAGCTAATTAAAATTAAATAAAATGTAAAGAGATAAATTGAAATTTAATACGCGATTTTTAATATAATTTTATTGTTAAAATAAAATTTTCGAGATAACATTTCTACTGAAATTGTTATTCATTTGCATAAAAGAAGTGCCGCAGCCTTCTTATTCAGGCCTCCGGTGCGTTCCGGCTAGAATTATGATTTATTACAAAAACCTAAGAAGCACCGGAGCCGAGATCCGGTGGGTTCCGGCCCAATTTAAGTTCTGATCGTAGGGGGGGCGTTTATCATAACAAAAATTTTATATACTTAAAGTATAGCTGATGAAAATTCCAGGGCTAAACAGAATGAGAGTATGAGTGGGTGGATACAAAAAAAAATGAGGGAAATTTTGGTGGGAGAGAACGTTCTCTTTGACCGCGGCTCTCTGCTTATATAATTATAGCCATCAAGCAGATGTATGTCAGGGGTAATATGAGTCCTGAATGTGACTCCTAAGGATGAATGTAAAGTTGCTGATTACGCTTTCCCCCATTTGTGGATACTGTCTGAAGACGATGTATAGGACGTGCTTGAGCAGTTTATCTCAGTATTTCACTCTTCTTGTACTCGCTGTCACTTAACGCACATTTAAGAACACAAATTTTCCTTTCTGCGAGGATAACTGACTGTAAGCATCGGTAACAATACACTAGATACAATGGCATGGGGAGAAATTTAGGCGTTCCTAAGCAAACTTTCCCAAATTTATTGCTTTTCTTAAAGGGAAAAGTTTCAGCATGTGAGTGAGAGGACTTTACTTGAACGTCTCATGTTCTCATGAGTTCGTATTTCTAGGGAAATAGAGTATTGCAAGGTCTGCTTATTGTTAAATTAAAACGTTAGGAATTCTAAATTTTTTCCCTTTAAATTGTAGTTCAGTTTTATAAAAAGAATTTCCGGAGTTCATCTTATTTAGGGATCCGGTGCGCTCTATCTTAAAAATTGAGAAGCACCGTACCCAAGCTCCGGTGGGCTCCGGCGCAATTTAAGCACTGCTTGACGGTACTAAGATTCACATTTCAAAGGTAATCCTACGAGGAGCCACAGTTCACTACTTTTCATCATGCTAGGCATAAAATCATTAGCTTACGGATTTGGACAGGAACGTTTTCTCGTTGTTACTTACTCCAGCAGCCGCTTAGACGGTATAGTGGTTAGGGGAGGTAAACCGCTGAGTTGGCTTCCGACCCAGGTATAGATATATTCATGCAGAACTGGTTACCAACTCAGCGGGAGTCAACCACTAGCTGCCAGGCCGCAGCCCTGGGCAGCCCCGGCTGAGCATACGACATTTATAAAATGCAAAAAAGAAATATACATGTGCATATAAGGCACTTGAATAAGAGTACAACAATGTACAAAGAAATATACATGTGCATGCAAGGCACTTGAAGAAGAGTACAATCAAAATATATGTATATATTTTACCGCGAAAGACCGAAATTGGAGAATGTCGACTTTCACCGGTGTATGTCAACAATCACCTAGTCGCTTGGTGTATGTTCGAAATATTTTTCAAATACTCTTATTTCTGACTTACACCGGTAAATGCCGACATTCACCATGTACTAACGGTGAATGTTCAACATATAAGAATATTATATTTTCTTCTCCGTCATTCAGTCGCGAAGAAACGCACTTAAGAGTTAAAATAAGAACTTAAGAATATAAGAACTTAAAACCCAAGGTACATTCAAAATGAGAAAGGAAAATAATAGAAGCTAAAAACTTACTGAATTATATTGTACGTTCTAAATGAGAAAATAAAATGACATTCATAAAAAACTTACTAAATTATGTGATTCAAATCTTATTTATGGCAACAATTTAAACTATTATGATACTTTATGACCTCTCTTTTGAGCCTACACCAGAACATATCTGTGACTGTCGACATACACCGGTGAGGGTCCGAATGTAGAAGAATGTAATGCAATAGTCGATCTTTCACCGACGTATTTGGTGAATGTTGACATTCTACGGTGAAAGTCGACATTCTCCAAATTGGGTCTTTCACGCTAACATGTACATATAAATAAATACCAATTGAATTTTTGAATTGAATGAAATTTTACTTAGTCTGCCCGAACTAGAGCTTGAGTAATGTTTTTCAGTATTTTTAACAAAACACAACAATGCTGTTTAAAAACAAATTTACGTTTTTGGCTTTAAAAGCAAAATTAATATTTATTGTTATGTTTATTAGAGCAATGCTTGACTAAAGGTAGAATTAGGGCTGGGATCATTCGTGACATGGTACCAGATCCTTGTAATCAGCCAAATAACATAAACACCAGACTTAATCATTTTATTCCTGGCCTTTCTCCCTCAAATTTACGTCTGAAAAAGGTTACTTATTTAAAAAAATTCTAATAAAAGAAATGAAGGACTTAAGAATGCGAGAAAATAAAAAATAAAGTCACAAAAAGCAGTAGTGAGAGAATAAGTAAAAATGTAGAAAGTTTCCGATTACACGGGAAGTTATGAAGTCATATTTAAGAAAGAAAAGAGAAAAAGTTGCGCTGTGAAAGGTCCTGTTACAGGCGCTGAAGAACAAAGCAGAGAAGGAGATTAAAATCCGCAAGAAAAATTCGTCTTAAGCAAAAAGACGAAACCTGGAATAAAATTAGCATTCTTAGCTTAAAAAAATACGAATGGTCTTTTTAAAATTCCGTAAGAACGAGATTAAATGGAATTCACTTCTGCTATACTTGCAGAAGCAAAGCAACTAGAATTGGTCTATTGGGGACAGTGAACAGTTTTCCATCAGTAGAGAATTTGTTTCTTTCAAAATAATATCAATCATTCAAAAATTGATTTTATTAAAAGTATTTATTATTAGTCCAAAGGGACAATGGTTTTCGTTTTTTCCATTTTGCGTCGAATCACTCTGAATGTCCGTTTCGCTTTTCAAACTGTTGCCACTCAATATTATCGTCCTGTATTATATTTGAATTAATATAATAATGAAGAATCTGCAGAAATGTATGTATGTTTCTCGCATTGTGATAAAACAACGAAACCTAGAGCCGTCGAATTTTGAATGACGTAATCCTACTGCGAACATGGGCGTCTGGAAGCCCAAATGTGAAATTTAGAATTTGTTTTATGATCGATTTCATAATTTGTAAAACTTTAACGAATTTTTGATTAACAAACTCGAGAATTTCAAAGCGAGCCATGGCAACGTTGTACAGAAAAACATTTTTATCTCCAGCGCGTGAGACTGTGTATCGGAAAATCTAAAGATAGGCTCAGTTTAAAATTATTTTGTGACATTGCTCTTGAACTGAATTTTATGATTTAAGTGCGAAGAACATGGTATTTAATAAATAAAGATAACGCATAAATTGTTAAAAAAAAACGCCCCTTAGAACGTAATTTAAAATCTGAAACCTTTCAGATTTATTTATTATTATTATTATTTTTAGTGTAGCTTTAGTCTGCAAAAATAGAGAAATTACATGAAATATCAGATATTTTTAAGAAAGGAAATAATGTTCAAAAAACGTGGTGAACGTTAAAATTAAGCAGAACAATACTTATAAATGGATAGAATAAAAATCTCTCTTAATTTCAAGAGAAAAAGGTGTTTTCTTACCTATCAATAAAATGTTTTATCTCCTTCTTAAGGACCCTTTTTCTCATGTGAATAGGTATTTGTATTTGTACTGTATTATGATGACCTGTATTGGTACTTCCTTTATGCTGTAGCTGATGACAACGCAAACACTTCAGCAATTCATACCCATGATCGCTGTTTTCTAACCGTGTGATGCTCGGTTCCCCCCTTACCTACCTTCTCATTGCCTCTGGGTTCCTATGTACGGATAGATTTATGTGATGCGCCTTAGGGCCTTAGATTCAATGATCTAGAGACACTGCACTTTTTCGGTATGCTGGAATACACGAAATCAGTCAGTCAGTCAGTTAGAGTAACGTTCTTGAACTTGTTTATCAGTCTGTCACGTCATCCGTGTCCAATACTTAAATGAGTTTTCATGAAGTACTGGAAATAACTCAGCGCCCGTGACGTAATACTGTATAGTACTGACGCTTTCTTTAACAGGATAAATGGATGTACTTTCGTTTTCCACAAACATCACATCCAAGCGATTTGGCAGCCAGTATCCCGTGGTTCCTTCGTAACACAGAGGCTGTTCGCACATTTTTTAGACGATTTTGGTAAGCGGTAATAAAAACTCGTTTGCTGCAAAAGAAGTCATTGCAATCGTACTATGTTTTTAAAAGTCAAAATGATCTTCTGTGCCTTGAAAGTTATGTTTTTATTCAAAATGGCGAATTTAACAAAGCAGTGGTTCGAAGGCTACATTTACACTCTTTCCGAAGAGAAATAGGCATACTCCGTTATCCAAAAACGATGGGAGAGTCATGGTTTTGTGATATCTAAAGCGTCGATAGGTAATATCATCAACAAGAAAGAAAAAAAAATGTCAAATTGCAGCCTCAAGCGGGACAAAAATTCCAAACAAGTATCCAAGGAAAAAACTGACATCTTCGACTATTGCAAAGGTACGTTGTTTAATGTTAAAAGAAAATCCCCCCTAGTCAAAGTCAAAGGGCAGTTGCAAAATCATTAAAATGCTCGGTGTCCATTGTAAACAAAATCATAAACGTTGATTTAAATCTTAAGAAAGCGAGAAAACGCAATGTGCATCGTCTTCCAATGTATATCGCTCAACGCCGGACACGCTGCAGTATTCTATATGAGAAACACTTATCCAAAGAAAAATGGAAAATAATTGTCACAATAGATGAAGCATGGATGTATTTAAATGATTGTAACAAAAAAAAAAAAAAAAAAAAAAAAAAAAAAAAAAAAAACATTTATTATCATAAAAGAGGAGAAAAAATTTAAGTACATGGTTCAAAGAATCGAAAGAAAGTTTTTCTAAGGGATTCATGATAGTTGCTGGTTTTTCTTATAATGGCAAGTTAAAAATAAAGAGAGTGCAAAAAAATGTCAAGATTAACTCAAAATACTATCAGAAACATATTTTATCGCCAATTTTTCTGAATGAAATACCATCGCTTTACCCACTGTGCCATCAAGCTATGAGACTCCATCGGGACAAAGTTAGCAGTAACACATGAAAATCCACGGTAAATTTCCTAAAAGGAATGGAACAAAAAACTGGTATCAAGGCCATACCCTTCACTTATATCCCTACTAAATCTCCCGATGTGTTACCTATAGATTTTTGTGCTTTCGGACTTTTAAGAACTGCATTATCCAAACGTTGTCCCCAAACCCTAACAGGACTCTGGAAAGCTGTTCGGAAGGAATGGGATAGAATACCTCTTCTGCCACTTCAAAAGGCATTATTATCCTGGAAATTGTGGTGTCGAAAGTTAGTTCAGAATAAGGGATGTCAAATAGAACATTTAAAACACAAGAATTTTATGTAATTTAGTTTTGTTAATACAATATACATCGTCTAAAAATGTGTGAACAGCCTCTGTAGTCATTTTGGCTTTTTTTATGTCATTTATTAATGTCTGGTAAGGAGTTTCGATTCTTCGAAACGAATTGGAAATGTATTTCATTTCTTATTATTGTTATTTTGCATTCTATAAAATGCATGGGAAATGTGTGAAATACGAGCCCTTTTCATAGATTGTCGGTAACAGATATAAGGCAATCTGATATTAGCAGGTATTTTGATACCAAATGTTATAGCTTGAATTATTGCGATATTGCTCTATACAATTTTCTTGATCGAGTTTTCGCTTCTTTCGTCGTATTTCACATCTGGATACTTTTCCCTGATAAAAGACACAACCCGTTTACGAGTAGCAGACGATCATTGCATTATTCCCACACCGGATTCCAGACGAATAAAAATATCCTGGAAATAATTATACGCGCCAACGGTTACGAAACACGTGCTTCTAATCTATGATTCTTCAGCGATATCGCGCGTAATTCGCTTTGATGTCCCTATTTAGGGAATTTCCCCTCCGCGGGGAATTTGTTTCCTCTTTTTCTGAAGCGTAACGACTTTTGTTTTTTGGGCTGTGCAATTTATTATACGCCGGGAATACATTCCCGGAAGGGTAGAAGAATGTGTTGTATAAAGGAAACGAGTCTCCGTAGGAATAAAATTATTTTTTAGCGGTATGCAATGGGTTTTGTATTTAGTTAACGCTGGCAAATTTAATATATTCGTTTATGGTATTCAAAAACGAAATCTGTGTAAGAAATTTCTTAAAATTTTATCTGCTGTTTTCCATGACGAGGTTATTATTAACCAGTTTCAATTTTCGAACTTCCATTTTTGTTGCTACTCGAAAGAGATTCATTGCTACTCATGTGGCCAAAGAGGAGCATAAAAGAGCATCATGTTTGAAAGATTGAAAATAGTTGTGAATCCTGCTTTGTACAGAACATTACAAGCACGTCTTTCAGTATGTTAATCTGAGGCCCACCAGCGGCCGAGCGGTAAAGTCGTTGAACACTGGTAGTTCGGTACGAGGTTCGAATCCCGCGGACGGGCTTGCTGCATGGGCGTTTTCGTGGTTTTCCCCATGTGTAACGTGTATACGAGCCAGTTTCCCTTAGAAAGTCCTCCACGAAAGGCATCCCTCCCTTTAGGCAGATAGCCCTCGTGTGCTTTGCCATAATTAAATACACCACCACCACCACCACCACCCCATGTGTAACGTGTATACAAGCCAGTTTCCCTTAGTTTTACAAGTCCTCCACAAGTCCTCAGTTTACAAGTCCTCCACGAAGGCATCCCTCCCCTTAGGCAAATAGCCCTCGAGGCTTTGCCATAATAACACATACATAATAACAACAATAATAATAATAATACAGTATATTAATCTGAATAGGAATATATCTATATAGAGAGTTTGCATTTGCGATCAGACAAGATTACTATCAGTCCAACCGTTAGAATCAAACACGTGATTAATTTTTATTTCCTTGTAAAGGAAATTTTGTTTAGTTTAGTTTATGAGTATGCTGCAACCCTCCTGGCCGATAATAATTGGCCTCATGGTTAACGCAGCACACCCGACGCAGACAAAAAAAAAAAAAAAAAAAAAAAAAAAAAAAAAATGTTAAAAGATTAAAACACAGATTAAACAGATTAACACAGATTCAGTACCTTTAAAAATACACTCACGCAACACAAAATAAAGAAAATCATAAGCATAATCGGTTAGAAAACAAAAATTAGTAAGACGACACATAACTCACCCACCCAACACATAACCTCGTAAACAAAAGAAAAACTAAAATATTTAATGTCCTATTCCTATAATAGTCTTGTTTTCATTCACAATCCTCATAATTTCTGTTGCATAGCTATTCAAGAATTTTCTTTTTTTCAATTACATTCTGTTCATTTTTTTTTTTCCAAATCTCGTCCTCACACTCTCGGTCAGTTTACATTCTTCCATAAAATGAGCTGCATTTCCGTACTTCCCACAAGCCAAGCATCGATCATTGCCCTGGAGATTAAAACGTTATAAATAGGCCGGGAATCTACCATGACCCGTGATAACTTGAATAGTATCTATATTATTAAATAGATCCATTTTTCTTTTTATGGTCAAAATCCTCAAGTAACCCTTATTTTTATTTGAACCATTCCATTCCCGAGCCCATTTCTCAATTATACTTGCTTTCATTTTTCTCAAGGTAATTCTTCTGAAATCATTAATAGCCTCATAAATATCACCTTCTCCCAGGGCAGCCTCTTTAGCTAGCATATCCGCCCTCTCATTCCCGATAACACCAATATGTGCTATGACCCAATGAAAATATATACCATTTTTCTCTCTTAATTTGGTTATAAATGTTTTTTATATCCAAAAGAAGTCTATTGCTTGGTTTCGGATTTGCCAAGCCTTGTAGGGCCGAGAGAGCATCAGAATAAATATGTATTGTAAAGTACTGTTTTAAGTTTTTATAACTCCACCGCAGTCCCTCTCTAATTGCAACCGCTTCAGCTTGATACACTGATTTATTTTCTTCTAATCGTATTTTTCTATTATAGATTTCGACTCCGTTATAAAAGATAACAAAAGCGCAACCAGTTCCACTTTCATAATCGGAGCCATCAGTGTATATATCAATCATGCCAGTATTTATATCATATAATCTTTATCGTACGGTATACCCTTGAAATCTAAGGCAGTATTGTATTCACGAAGAATTCGGGTATCCTATTTCAACAAAAATACCCATTTTGACTGCTATCGAATCCATTTGATCGATGTTTTAGCGTGACATCTGCACGTACGGACAGAATAAACGACTGTTTTTGACCAAAAGCATTGTAAATTGAATTTAAAATTGATTCAGAAGAGATTTTTTCTTAACGTCTGAACGTACGTGCGTATGTATCTCCTATAACTCAAGAACGAGTAGTCCTACAAAAGCTAAAATTATAGCTACAAAAGCTATATTATTATATAGGACCGCTATAACATGTAGTTGTACACCCCCCTTTTTCGTTGCACTCAGCTGGACCAATCGCATATAAATTATATATATATATATATGTGTGTGTGTGTGTAATATATTCAGGAGCAGGAATTTTGATTGCGTAGAGGTGTTGATCTATAATGACTAAGAAATTGGAGGCGAAGGCAGATTAAATCTTCAGTTTTATTTTCAGCAACATGCTGCGACTACACACAAGTCAACATATTAAATGTGCCTTCTCCAAAAGGCTTACATTTTTGACAACTTTGTAGCAAGAAAGCAGCAGCAGACAGACAGCAGTGTAGCTAGGCCAAAGCGTGGAATGCAAGTGCGTAATATTCAAGATGAAATCTCGAGTCAGACTGAGTTAGTTTTGATTTTCAAAGCATTCTGATTGGACAGTTAATATTGCTCTAAAATTAACTACTGGATGGTTGACTTTTAGTTCAATTTACATCACCAGAATGACGTAAGAGTCATATGACATAGATTTTTCTTGAAATGACGCAGTGCAAATAGAGGTTACTATTTTTAGAATAGAGAAGGGAAATTAATTTACACTCCTAATTTAACCTTTACATATTCTTTTTCTTACACACACATATATATATATATGTCATGTACCAGATTTTGTCCGGAATTAACAGATTGGTGAAGAATCATAGATGTAGTCGAATGCTCTAAGTATCAGACGATAAATTTAAGAAACAGGATCCATTTCAGGAGAAATAGGAATTACAAAAAATCAGATCTCATGAGTAAATAAAAAAGAACTACTAATAACTTTTTGTATGAAGTTTACTGCATCGTTACATTAAAGAAAAGACCCCTATATTCCTTTATATATAGTCCTTTTATAGCCTCTGGAAAGGCGGAGCTTCCAAGAAATGACGTCAGCCATTCCAGTTCGCTTTAAATAGCTCCAGAACATGCTATAACTGTACGTGTAGAAAAGGCGGGAAAAACAACTTGACTACGGGGCTGTGGATTTAATTCCACGTACTTTCAAATAAGAGACCTTCGCCATTAAAAATAAGAAGAACACACAGTTAGAATTTTAAGTGTATTCTTGACTATAGAATTTTACTATTACAAAATATATATATGCATAATTCCCACTTTGTAACTTGGCTCCGTGAGCTTGTTTTATAATTGTTATATACTGGTAAATCGTGCATTTTATGCATTAAAAGTGATTGAATTATGTGATTTCTTATGTGCCGATGACGGTTTTTATGTCTTTTGTTATTCTGCATGCAATAGTTGTAGAATTCTCAACAATTTAAAAGTAGCGAGTTAAGCGTAATGAACCGCCATTTCTTCTTTACACTTGAAAACTCAACAGAATAATGCTGTTCAGTTTCTGCACCTTCAGTGTTTTTTTGCCTAATGGGACCAAAAGTAAACATTCAATTCTGTGCACCGAAAAATCTGCTTTGTTGCCCACTGGTCGAATTGTTTGCTTTTGCGCAGAAACTAAAATTTTAATAGTAAAATTTTTTTAAATGTTTTAATATTTGGTGTTTTATGTTTTTCTATATCTTTCAATTTTTAATGGAAATATTTTGAAGTTTTATGTATTTTTGTCCTGTCGCAAAGTGAGAACTGAATTAATTGAATGTGAAATGTATCTCTAATGAAATAAGTTTAAATGCAATGCAGCTAAAAATGCGTTATAATTTAATATTCCGTACAAGAAAACCATGTGTTTTCCGCATTATATTTTTAACGTTAAAAAAACGAGGAGTAGTTCCAAAGCGCTTTTCCAAAGTCAGACCAAGGTGTTTACTGTACTAGCGTTGCACCATAGGAGTACATAAAAATAGGATAAATTTTTATGTAGTTTGGTTTCTTTATAAAATTAGGTAAATATCCACATTGGTTTGGAGCTGGCTTTTATAGAAATCTCTATCGATTTCCAGGAAGTTGAGGAAGAAGGTCTTTTTAAGAATCTAAAATATATTTCCAAGTTATTCAATTTTCTTTCGAAAAAAAAAAAAAAAAAATTATCTCTATTCCTAAAACGGAATTCCCAATAAATTTATTTTCTTACAACTTCAAAGCTCTAATATAGAAAATTCAATAAACGTAAACTGTATTCTTGATTTCAATAACTAAATCGTACGAATGTGTGATATTTCTATGCAAATTTTATAGTCCTCTCAACGTTTTCGCTTTTTTATTTCTCAAGTATCTTAATTTCTTTTATTAAGTTCTTGTGACCTCCTGTGTCTCACTCAGGCTACTTTTTCTAAACAGTGCAAATTTCTTGAGGCTTGCTGCGCAGAAGACAAGACGCAGTGCTTCCATAAAATGCCTACCCGTGCTCTTATCTTTAGGTAAGTCTTATTGTATAAAGTTATGTTCTATTTAAGCTTGCTGTATTTATCAGGTTGTTATATTAGGCGCAGAGCTATTCGAAGAGTATGCGGTAATTTAGTAAATTTTTAAAGAAATCCAGATACTGCAAGTTTCTAATGTTTTAATGCAACTGATACAAATTCCACAAAATACCAAAATATACACTGCGCATAAAAAATATATATATATGTGATGTACCAGCTTTTGTCCGGAATAAATAGATTGGTGAAGAATCATAGATGCAGTCGTAGCTGAAATTATCAGACGATAAGTTTAAAAAACAGGATCCATTTATTATATTTCAGGAGAAAATAGCAGTTACAAAATCAGATATCCGGAGGAAATAAAAAAGAACTACTAATAACTTTTTGTATGAAGTTTACTGCATCGTAACATTTAAGAAAAGACACCGATATTCCTTTGCAAGTCCTTTTATAGCCTCTGGAAAGGCATAGCTTCAAAGAAATAACGTCAGCCTCGTCAGCCAATCCAGTTCGCTACAAATATTTCCAGAACATTCTATAACTGTACGTGTAGAAAAGGCGAGAAAAACAACTTGACTACGGGGCTGTGGATTTAATTCCACGTACTTTCAAATAAGAGACCGTCGCCAATAAAAAATGAAAAGAACATGCAGTTAGAATTTTAAGTGTAATTTTGACTATGGAATTTTATTATTACAAATATATATATATATATGATGTACCAGCTTTAGTCGTAGCTTAAATTATCAGACGATAAGTTTAAAGAAACAGGATCCATTTATTATTGGTCAGGAGAAATAGCAGTTACAAATTCAGATATCCGGAGTAAATAAAAAAGAACTACTAATAACTTTTTGTATGAAGTTTACTGCATCGTTACATTTAGGAAAATGCCCCCGATATTCTTTTGCGAGTCCTTTTATAGCCTCTGGAAAGGCGAAGCTTCCAAGAAATGACGTCAAACTCGTCAGCCAATCCAGTTCGCTTTAAATATTTCCAGAACATTCTATAACTGTACGTGTAGAAAGGCAGAAAAAACAACTTGACTACGGGGCTGTGGATTTAATTCCACGTACTTTCAAATAAGAGACCGTCGCCAATAAAAAATGAAAAGAACATGCAGTTAGAATTTTAAGTGTATTTTTAACTATGGAATTTTATTATTACAAATATATGTATGTGATGTACCAGCTTTAGTCGTAACTTAAATTATCAGACGATAAGTTTAAAAAAACAGGATCCATTTATTATTGGTTAGGAGAAATAGTAGTTACAAAATCAGATATCCGGAGTAAATAAAAAAGAACTACTAATAACTGTTTATATGAAGTTTACTGCATCGTGACATTTAGGAAAATGCCCCCGATATTCTTTTGCGAGTCCTTTTATAGCCTCTGGAAAGGCGGAGCTTACAAGAAATGACGTCATCCTCGTCAGCCAATCCAGTTCGCTTTAAATATTTCCAGAACATTCTATAACTGTACGTGTAGAAAAGGCGGGAAAAACAACTTGACTACGGGGCTGTGGATTTAATTCCACGTACTTTCAAATAAGAGAACGTCGCCATTAAAAATGAAAAAGAACATACACTTAGAATTTTAAGTGTAATTTTGACTATGGAATTTAATTATTACAAATATATAGCATTTGTTCTAATATATACAAACGGGTCATTAATGGTTAGCTGTCATTAACGCGTCACTAATTGTTAATTGCTGTTCTGAGAACTATGACTTATTTAGAAGCGAAATCAATAACCATTTGTTTGGAAAGTAATGAGCATGAATCCACAAAATTCGTTTATTGCAAGATACATACACTGAACATTCCTAGCAGTAACAATCTTGGGCATTAATACATTGTCGTTTGTATTTCTGCCACGTCTTGTAGCTCACCAGGCAATCTTGAAGAGTGTGTGCATGTGTGATTATGGCGAACCCTCGAGGGCTATCTGCCTAAGGGGAGGGATACCTTCGTGGAGGACTTTCTAAAACTGTCTTGTATACACGTTATACATGGGGAAAACCACGAAAACACCCGTGCAGCCAGCCCGTTCGCGGAATTCGAACCTCGGACCGAACTACCAGTATTCAGCGACTTTACCGCTCGGCCGCTGGTGGGCCCAATCTTGAAGTAAACACACAGCAAGGCATTTGCTTATTTTCAACAAATGTTTTGAACATAAATAAATAGCTCAGAAAAATATTATACACAAAAAGAGTACGATAATAATTATGACAGCGACAGTGATAGCAGATTAGATTATTATTTTGGATTTCGAAAATGCTTCTTTTTATTTACTTCTCATATAAGTGTCGCTAAAAGAGGAGTAATATTAAAACCGAATGTATTTTAGAATCTGACGTTTCTTCGAATTATTAAGCAGAATTAGCACTCAGAAGCAGTAAGACGTTTCCAACATGCTATTCAAAATTTAAAAAAAAAAAAAAAAAAAAAAAAAAGTTAAAAAATTTGCTAAATATATTTCAGCGTTTTATTTCATTTATTTATTTTTTTTTATTTGAATCGAAAGCTTTTTCTGTTGGTGGTACGGAAATTAAGATATTATAACCAATCGTGACTTAGAATTACAAAGCGATGATACTGTTAATTGTTTTTGTTAGAAAAAACAATATTAATAATTTTAATGTTAACTAAGTTTTAAAATATCCATCATAAAAAAAGAAGATCAGGTAATGAGAATATCGTATAATGAGATTTTGCTTAGAACTTGCTTAAAATTGGGGTATTCCGATAGGGCGCTTTTACCTTTTCGTCACGCGCTGTCGTTTGATCAGTTCGCAGGCGCCGTGCACAGCGCATTATTGAGAAACGTCAAAGTTCAAAGCGGAGCGCCAATGAATACATGTGCGCTGCGCAGAAAAAGGGGGGGGGCAATTCTGTATCTCCCCTTCCACTAACCGATTGACGAAACTCAAATGCGATTTAAGATTTATATTATAGCATTATTCCAACATAGATATTTTGACACAAATCGGACTTTTTCTGAAATAATATATCAATTTTTTTTTCATATTTCGATTCTACGACTCAAATTATGCTTCGATATTAAATTTTATAATTCTTGGTGAGAAACTTATACAGATATTTTAAAATTTATTTGGTTGTTTTTTTTTAGTCCAAAGGGATTTCAGTCCCGAAGGACTATTGCTTTCGTTTTGGCATTTTGCGTCGGACTCATAAACGTCGGTTCACTTTTCAAACTGTTGCCACAAAATGTTAGAGTCCTGCATTATATTTGAAGAAATTAAATAATGAAAAATCTGCATAAATGATTGTCTATTTCTCGCATTGTGATAAAACAATGGTACATAGAGCCATCGAATTTTGAATGACGAAATCCTACTGCGAATATGGGCATTTGAAATCCCAAATTTGGAATTTGTTTTATTATAGATTTTATATTTTGTAAAACTTTAACGAATTTTTGATTTACAAACTCAATGCTTTAAAAGCGAGAAATGGCAACGTTATATAGAAAAAAAATACTTTTATCTCCAGCTCGCGAGACTGTGTATATCGGAAATTCTAAAGATATGCTTAATTTAACATTATTTTGCGATATTGCTCTTGAACTGAATTTTATGGTTTAAGTGCAAAGAACATGATATTTAATAAATAAAGGTAACACTCAAAACGTTAAAAAAACGCCCCTTTGGACGTAATTTAAATTCTGAAAAATTTTAGTTTTTTTTTTTTTTTTTTTTTTTTTTTACTTCCTTGTACGAAGTAAAAAGGAAGTATTGTAATCGCGAAAAGTTTCAGGCAGCATATTTCAACGAAAATATTCATTTTGACCGCTATCGGATGCAATTTAACGATGTTTTTGCTTGATATCTGTACGTAAGGACAGAATAAAACACTCTTTTCCTCCAAAAAAATTATAAAACTGCTTTAAAATGAATTCTGAGGAGAATTTTTCGTGGCGTCTGTACGAACGTACGTATCTCGCATAACTCCAAAACCAGTAGCCCCAGAACGTTAAAATTTTGTACATAGGACTGCTATAACATTTAGATGTGCACGTCGTATTTTGGTTGCAATCGGCCGAACCAAACGTATATAAATATATTTATATATATATGCACTCTGTTACCCGGCTCAGTGATCCCAGTTTCTTTACTATTATATGTTTGTAAATCGTACATTTTTTGCTTTAAAAATGATTGAATTATGTTGTTTTTATCTTCCGGTTCAATTTTTTATGCCTTTAGTAAATCCGTGTGCAATGTTTTTAGAATTATCCAGAATTTTAAAGTTGTTTAAGTGCCACTAAGCCTTTTTTTATGGCGGCCATTGATTGTTTACATTTGAAACAGCAGACTAGTGGATTAGTTGCCAATCTAGAGAAACTTAGCGCCGCAACAAGAAAGATAAGGCCTTATTTATTATTGCGAATTAAATCATGCTTAATCCTTTCTGGAATTTTTGAAGGAAATAAGTGTTTCAGATTTACTTCGTAATTTTTAATATAAATATTTTGAGTTTTTATGTATTTCTTGCCTTCTCGCGAAGTGAGAACTCAATTAATTGAATGAGAAATACTCAATCGTCTGTGAAAAAGTGTTTCTTTTTTTGTTTTGTTTGCTTAATTTCTTTTATACATCGTTCTAGCTTTATTATAGTATTTGAATGGAACATGTGGCAACGATTTGATAATTCTATTCTTTAAATGATATAAATTTTTTGCATTATGAGTTATAATATGAACGAAATATAATACTGTTAAGTGAATCTAGCGCCAGAGGGTCGCTATGATAAACAAATACTAGAGTGAATTTTAAAGAATGCATTTATTCTATTGTGGTTTATGCGCTGTCGGCGAAGTAGATTTAATTCAATCCAATAAATTTAAATGAAATACAAGAAAAATGCGTATAATTTAATATTCCGTAGAAGGAAGTCATGTTGTGTACGCATAAGATATTTTTTTCAAAATTCATTCATCGAAATTCTTAATTTATAGTAACCTACGTACTTTCCTTTTTTGCATTGAAGACGAGCCGGGAAAAAGTGATCCTTATTCATTCATTCAAATAATTTTAACAAAGTGCGTAAACCACATTTGGCGTTATTATCGCTTATAATAAAAAATGCCAAATTTCAAAACGCGCTAATCTGTAAATTCATGTATATCTCAGAAAATTTTGAATAAAAAAACTCTAATTTTTCTGCAGATGTGCCTAGAAATAACAACTACTTAACGATGATGTTAAAAGTTTTATAAGTTATAATACAGTTTTTTTCGAAAAATTTATAAAAAATACTTAAAAATACAAATTTTAAAAATAAATCATAAAAAATGAGCGAATTATATTTGGATTAAGCCTAAATTTTGAATTCTGGAAGAAGGAAGGAAGTGCGTTTAATATAAAAAGAGTTATTAATCAGTATATATTAAATTCAATTAACACTGATGAGCTAAAGTTTTGAGAGCTAACTTTTGAAAACTTACTCGTGCGATTTTTCGAAAACTTGGCAGTTTGGGATAATTTGAGTCGTAGAAAGAAATATGGAAAACATTGGCATGTTATTTCAGAAAAAGTGCGATGTTGTGTTAAAATACCTATGTTAGAGCAATGTCATATCTAAATTTAACTTATATCCTAAGCCGCACTTTCGAGACATTGAAAAACGCAAGTTGTGTGTGTGTGTGTGATTATGGCGAAGCCTCGAGGGCTATCTGCCTAGGGGGAGGGATGTCTTCGCGGAGGACTTTCTAAGGGTGTATTTAATTACAGCAAAGCACACTAGGGCTATCTGCCTAAGGGTAAGGATGTCTTCTGGAGGACTAAGGGAAACTGGCTCGTATACACGTTACACATGGGGAAAACCATTAAAACGCCCATGCAGCCAGCCCGTTAGCGGGATTCGAACTTCCGACCGAACTACCAGTGTTAAGCCACTTCACCGCTCGGCTGCTGGTGGGGAAAAAAACTAAAGCAAGTTGAATTTGGTCAATCGGCCCATTAAAACAAGAGATACATAATTTTTTTTTTTTTTTTTTTTTTTTTTTTTTTTTTTTTACACAGGGTATACATATATATAGTATATATATGTTACGGTGAAACACCGAAATCTGGAGAATGTCGACTTTCACCGGTGAATGTCAACATTCACATAGTCTCTTGGTGTATGTCCGAAATATTTTCCAAATACTCTTATTTCTTTCTGACTTACACCGGTCAATGTCAACATTCACCATGTACTAATGGTGAATGTTAAACATATAACAATATTATAATTTCTTCTCCGTCATTCAGTCGCGAATAAACGCACTCGAGACTTGAAATAAGAACTTAAGAACATGAGAACCTAAAACACACAATACATTCAAAATGAGAAAGGAAAATAATAGAAGTTAAAAACTTACTGAATTATACAGTACGTTATAAATGAGAAAATAAAATAACAGTCATAAAAAACTTACTAAATTATTGATTCAAATCTTATTTATTGCAACAACTTAAACTATTATGGCACTTTATCACCTCTCTGTTCGACTTTCACCAGAGCATATCTGTGATAGTTGACATACACCGGTGAGGGTCTGAATATACAAGAATATAGCGAAATATTCGGTCTTTCACCGACGTATTTGGTGAATGTTGATATTCTCCAATTTCGGTCTTTCACGGTAACATATATATATAATTAGTTCTTTTAATAAACTAAAAGTAGTAATTAAGTGTGGCATTTTTGATGAGTCAGACCAAAGATAAGAAATCACCTCTAGCAGAACATTTTCAGAAAAGGATCGAGAAAAATTGCTTTATCCCACATCCTTGTAAGGGATAAATTGTGCATTTGTGAACTAATTTTTTGTCTTGGTTTTAAATTATCACATAAATATCCCTTTTACCTGTAATACCCTTTCGTGGATTCATATCTCAAATCCTTTAGAGTCATTTAGCCTGTGAATAGGAAAGAAAACGGAGAATAAAGCCGGAAAAGGAGAATAAAGCTGGTTTGGCGATAAGAGCTCGGAGACTCCCTATGATTTAAGGAACCCATTTTCCTTCCTTTCTCAGTCCCTGGAAACCTTAACTACTTCCCAGAAAAAATATTTCAATTTATGTACCAAGTGCTCCAATTCAAGATCGAAGTCCGGAAAAGTATATCGCGGAGAAGGTGACATGAAATACAGCTGTGTTCCCCTTTCTACCTGAAAAAAAGGGGAATTTCTGTACTCTAGCAACGCCTCCCTTTTTGTGTAATATCCCAACGCCCATCCCTAAGGTCTTGATTTAAAGTCCTTCTACAGAATTTCCCGTTTTTCTGGTGGCATATTTTTGTTCTTTACAGCGGTTTTGCCCGATAAAATTGCGTAACATGTTTATGTTCGCAGATAAAATTTCTGCGGGAAGTTCTTTCTCTAGAGGGGCTATTTTATTTAAATATTTTGGCAGAATCGATTTCTTCTGACAGGATATTTCAGACTCTTAGATTCTGAAGCCTCCGCGGAGTTAGCATTTTGAAAATGTTTTTCAGAGGAAGGAAAGAAAGAATCTGCATTTTTCAGTTAAAAAGAAACGCCTCTGGAACTAGTTCCAAGTTTTTATAATTTTCATGGGTTTTGAAAAATAATGAATAAATAAATAAAGAAAGAAAAATATCCGATGTGTACACTACATGACCTCCTTAAACAGTATATTAAATTATACGCATTTTTTCTTGCATTTCATTTAAACTTATTTTCTCGAATTTCATTAAAATACATTTCTCAAATGTAAACGAATAGGACTGCTATGGTGAAAAAAATAGGCTTAGCCACACTTAACCCTTTTTTGCATCAAGTCCACTCTAGTAGACGAAAATGCCTTAACAGATTCCATTCCTGTGTTTATTCATTCTATATTATTAGAACTTTCAACTGTCGATCATAGATGGCTGTATAGCATCACTAAATAAAGCATTGTTATTTGGAAAATGGCTGCTACTTCTGTTTCCAAGTTAGTTCAGTTTCTCATAGTAAACATTATATAATATTGCTTACATTTTCTTATACTGCCATTTTTTTATTCATAATTAGTCATTTTAGACATTTCATTTTAAATGTCAGTTTGAGAAAATTGTGGAATGGTTCGATAGAGATCTACCGAAAAGAGTGAATTGAAACCCAAATGTACTGCTTATCAAGCCAAACACCACTGGAAATATTTATGTTTGGCAAGGAATTTCTAGAACATTTGACATTTGAATCCAATAGGTACAGGTTACAAAATCGTAGCAAAATGAATTCAATCACAATCGACGAAATGAAGGTATTTTGGAGGATCTGTATGTACATGTCAGTTGTAGATTTACCATTTAGAAGATGGTAATGATCACTTCAAACAAGGCAGGAAATGATTCCAAATGCGATGGCCATAAATCGTTGGAAAGAGATTTGTATGCATGTACGTATATGCATGCTGTCCACTGTAGTGAACAAACTGTAGCAATTATTTAAAACGAAATTTGACTAAAATTAACTTTTTTTGTTATTACTAAGGTTAATTTAAGTGGAAAAAATACAACAATTTTCGTTTAACTTCTTTGGATTATTTGTATGCAACAAAGGGTTAAGCAATTTTTAAATTGTTGATAATTCCATAACTATTGCATGCAGATTATCTAAAGGCATAAAAACCTTAACCGGAAAATAAGCATAACATAATTTAGTTTAAATATCACTTTGAATAACAATAAAAAACAAAGTCCAACATTAACAATCAGCGTAAATTTTTTAAAACATTTTGCAGTAGAAGAAACCATGAGGAAATTTTGGGAAGAAATACTTTTAACTTTTTTTACAAACTCTATTGAATTTTTTATGGTGTAAATGTTACTATCCAATAAAGTTGAAAATCTAGAAACTAAACATTTAGCTAACAGATACGAAGCAGTGCCTAAATTTGATACAATAGGGCGGAAAGGAATACCACTTTTATGAATTTTGGGAAGAGCATATAATCTGGCACAATTCGCAACAGATGGGATAAGCGATCGTTTTAAGTGGGTCGGAAGGATTTGTGAAGATTTGATAGCAGTTTTTATTTTTGAGAGGTCCGAAAGTGAAGGGTCTTTCGAGATCGGAATATATGGTCCTTCGTTTAAGAGTTTAGTGACACCATCAATGTAAGTGTCCATGACGACTATCTGGCCAACTTTGTCAGCCTTTGAAATGATAATATCTGTGTTAGAATGGATTTCGCACAATGTGGTTCTTTCACTTGCATTTAGGTTTGGCTTCAAAGGTTTATTGTTCAGTTTCATATTATGGGCGGCTGAACACTGGTAGTTCGGTCCGAATCCCGCGAATGGGCTGGCTGCATGGGCGTTTTCGTGGTTTTCCCCATGTGTAACGTGTATACGAGCTTTATTATTTTATATTTTTACGAGCCAGTTAAGGTATACGAGCCAGTTTCCCTTAGAAAGTCCTCCCCGAAGGCATCCCTCCCTTTAGGCAGATAGCCCTAGTGTGCTTTGCCGTAATCTTAATAAACCAAACCAAACCATATTATGGGCGATAAGATTATAAGGTATTTCTCCCACTTCCCTAGCGTGCCTTCGTGGTGTAACGGTAGCACGCTGGGCCGATATTCCAGAGGTCCGTGGTTCGATTCCCGGCGAAGGCGGTTGCATCTTTTCTGCTTCCAATTAACCTAATGACTCTACAAGTGGTGCCTGAACTAAAAGGGTTGTGGATGATGATTCTCCGCACCCAGGATTTGGCGACTAGGTACCCTAAAAACCCTAGTCGCGCTTTAAAAAGGGGAGTATATAAGGTATTTCTCCCGCCATCCTAGCGTGCCTTCGTGGTGTAGTGGTTCTGCACGCTGGGCTGGTATTCTAGAAGTCCTTGGTTCGATTCCCGGTGAAGGCGGTTGCATCTTTTCTGCTTCCAATTAACCTTATGACTCTACAAGATGTCTAATCATTTTTTTTTTTTTCTGTGTGTCTTTCTTTTCACCATCGACGGAACAGCTGGCCCACTGGGTTAGGTGCTTTTCAGCCTGTTGGGTCCCGTCGATGGAATTAAAAAAAAATACACGAATAAACATAAATAAAGGGCTTAGTACTGTGTTCTCCGGGGATTGGCCACGAAACGAGGAACATTGAAGTAAGGACCAGAACATGGGAAGAAGGTGCATGGACCGGTTAGTCTGCTGAGACTAAGCGGAACACTTTTCACTATTATCGAACATGTTAGGCATACAGTTATATTAAGGATGTGCTATAAAAATCAGGTACATATGTAAAGATGACCAAATACATTACAAATTGTAGAATACATTAAATGAATTCTGAATTAATCATAATATTAAATATAATTAAAAACAACAAAAACAAATCACAAGACATTAAGTAAATTAATATGTGTACAGAACAGGCTGCTGACCGCACGGTGTCCAAGGAAAGAAGTTACTCCAGGTTATCAGCAATGCTTTTAGCAGTGGTAGTTTTTGTGGTTTTCTGTATGTCTGAAACTTTACTGAATTTGAAAGCCTTTTTCGATAGGAGCTACAATCTTTGGAATTGAAGGTTTTGAAAAAACATCCAAATTAGAGTGACAAGTGAATTGCGTCGACAAATGTCAATTTAAATCAAAATGGAATTTAGCGCGGCTGGACTCTTCAGGCTGCAAAAAATTTTTAAAAATTTACGCTGATTCTTAATGTTGGACTTTTGGTTTTTGAAAGCATAACATAATTCAACTAGTTTCAAAGCAAAAAAATGCTCAGTTTAACAGTATATAAGAATAAACAAAATGAGCTTATTGAGCGGAGTAACAAAGTGAGTGTATACTTTTGATGCGGCCGATTGCTACCAAAATCGGAATTGCACAACTACACGTTACAGCAGTCCTATATACAAAATTTCAGCGTTCTGAGGCTACTCGCTTTTGAGTTATGCGAGATACATACATTATGTACGTACGTACAGACATCACGAAAAAAAATCTCTTCTCAATCCATTTTAAATCAGTTTGTTGATTCGTTTGCGGAAAAGTGTCCTTTAATCTGTCCTTACTTACCCACATAGCACAAAAACATCTTTGGGATATCCTGAGGATGTAGCTCGCGGGATATGCGCACATCCTGAGGACATCCCAGAATATGCCGCAAACCTCCTAAACATCTCCTCCCGAGTGCTTAATGTCACATCCCAGTACATCCTCAGAACATCCTAACTGATTCCCATCGACAGCGTACGGGATGTTATTAGGATATGAACTCCTATTTACTACATCCTCAGGACATCACGGGATATCCCACTAACCTCCTAAACACATCCCATTATATCCTAAGAACATCCTATGTATGTCCCATAGACAGCGTATGGGATGTTATTCTGTCCTTCTTCGAGTTTAAAAGTTCAAAACTTAAAACGCACCCTTCAGATTACGGGAAAGGTGTTGTGACTCATTTCGCCCCTGAATTACCACCATCCATAGAGGGCCCGGGCTTCATGATTTACACGGATGGGTCGAAAATGGACAATGCAGTCACCAGCGCATATATAGTTTTCCATAATGGTACTGAAGTGCAAACCTGGAAGTACCATTTGTCTCCGCACACTTCAGTCTTCCAGGCGGAAGCCCTTGCTTTGCTTAAAGCAATAGAATGGGCACAAACTACCACAGCAGAAGATTTTACAATCTATACTGATAGCCTATCGGTACTGTACGCCATCAACGACCCACGCCACACCTCCCCACGCGTGTCCCAAATTCTGGAGACACTAAGAAATACGAATCCGGTCCAAAAAATTGAAATCTCTTGTGTAAAAGCGCACGTTGGTGCCCAGGGCAACGAACGCGCAGATGCCCTGGCAAAAGAGGCAGCACAGGACCGGGATGCGTTGCAAATAGACCCACCTTTACCAAAGTCACTTCTCAAGCGGCAGACTTGGCAGTCAGCTCTGTCGCAGTGGCAGCAGGAATGGAACACGTCGCCACAAAGTCGGCGAACTTTCGAATTCATACGAAAAGTGGACACGGAACAACTCATATTTGCGCCCTTCTTAACAAGATTCATCACAGGACATGGGCCGTTTCCGACCTACTTCGCAGAGAGAAATATAACCTCCACAGACCTGTGTGTCTGCCGAAAAGTCGGATCCCCCGACCACTACCTGACGGAGTGTCAACTCACCACACAATGGCACGTTAAACTACCGTCGAATAATGTGGCCGCCTTTAAAGTGAGTACCTCGCTAGCACATATGCTCAGCGTGCCACAGACGCATTTACAACTTACCTCAGCATGCACTGTACCCATCGTACACGCACCAAGAGAATAATGCATAGACAAGTGTATAGTGTAGTCTAGAATTCTCTTACAGTTTACGTCCGTCTGTTTCTTATGTACATCTCTACCAGCCAAAGTGTAAATTTCTAATATCATGTTGTCAAGTTTTTAAGAGGCTCAGCCCCTGTAGTAGGCATGTATTAAATATTCTCATTAATGTGCACTTCATAATATGTCGAATCCACGTAGTATTGAGTGTTCTCATATGCGTATGTGCCTGCATATTTCAGTGTATTGCATTCACGTGTATGTAACAGTAGTATAGTATATTGTTTAATCTTATTGACGTGTACTGTATTCACGTATTATCAGTGTATTGTATCCACGTGTATGTTACAATAGTATAATTGAATAGTTGTATAATCTAATTCACGTGTATTTTTTGTGTACATGGTACTTACGTATTAGTGTCAATGTATATCAGTGTAAAGTATATTAGTGTGTCGCATTAATGTGCATTGGTGTATTGTGCCTATATTTTAGTGTATCGTGTATTAGTGTTTAGTATATACGCGTATATTACACTGGTGTGCAAAAATTAAGGACGAAACGGTTTTTTCAATATAACTTTGTACAAAACCTTTCCAAATCAACACATCAACACATTTAATACCGTAAGATCCCCAATACGTAAGGACATGAGTAATGTAAGCAACACTTACTAAAAGAGAAATCAGAGGGATAAAAAGAAGTTTTATTGAAAACGTAGCATGGAGCGCAATGCGACCGAAGGCCGAAACATCCCTGTGATGGGTGTTCAGCAAGAAACATCCGGTTTTTAAATAGGGGATATGATCTCCCCTGACTGCTAGGCAGGTTTCACAGCGTCTGCCCATGCTGAGAATGAGGGTGTCAATGAGTTGTTGAGGCATTGCTGCCCATTCGTCCTGCAGCGCCCATCGAAGCTCCGGAATCGTTACTGGTGGTAAGGTACGAGATGCCAAGCGTCTGCCTAGAAAATCCCATACATGCTCGATGGGATTGAGATCCGGAGATCGTGCCGGCCAATCCATACGTTCAATATCCTCACTCACTAAGAGCTGCTCGGCAGCTACTGTGCGATGACATGGTGCATTGTCGTCCATGAAAAGGAACTGCGGACCCATAGCGCCTCTAAAAAGACGCACACATGGAAGAAGAATCTCGTTACAATAACGGGTCCCGTTGACTGAACCTGCGTCGAAGATGTGAAGGTCTGTACGACTACCAAGCATGATGCCTCCCCAAACGAGAACACCGCCACCTCCATACCTGTCTCTTTCAATGATGTTCGAGGGATGATTGCGGCTTCCCTTCTCTCTCCAGATGAGTATGCGACGAGAATGGCTACTCAGACTGAATCTGTTCTCATCTGTAAAGTGTACTCGTCCCCATTCATTATCTCTCCAATTCCGGTGTTCCCGGCACCACAGAGAACGCCTTCTCCGATGGGCAGGCGTTAGGGGTACACACCGAACAGGGCGTCGTGCAAACAGACCACCACCGTGCGTCTTCTGGCCACGGTAAAACGCGATATCGGTCGTCCAGTCGCCTGTGTCGTGTGTCTAGCGATTTCTCCCGCTGTCTGCCGCCTGTTTCTTCTGGCCTGTAAGGCGATATACCGGTCATCTGCGGGTGTGGTTCCTCGTGGAC
Source organism: Stegodyphus dumicola (assembly GCF_044657685.1). Lineage (NCBI taxonomy): Eukaryota > Metazoa > Arthropoda > Arachnida > Araneae > Eresidae > Stegodyphus > Stegodyphus dumicola. The sequence continues at coordinate 2,926,106 of NC_140768.1, forward strand.
GACCACTACTAAACCCCCGAATAGCTGCTCTTGTAGTTTGAAATTATCTCCAAATTCGTGAAACGATGCTGTGAGCAATTCCGAACTCTGCAGCCACACTTGTCACACTGCGGCCTTCCTCCAACTTCCCAATGATTCGACCTCGGGTAGCAACTCGGTGTGATTTTAACTGCTATACGGCGTGCAATCTCTTTGCCAGAAATACTGATTTTACACCGACAACATGCTTTATACTACTCAGACACTTCCCCATTACGTCTACCTGCATATCTGCGTATGTGCTACCGTACATCGCATAGATGCGACACACTAATATACACTTGTGTGCAAAAATTAAGGACGAAGTAGAAAATTTAGCATATCAGCTGAACGAAGAGGCAGAGCGGACAGAAAGACCTGCTACCTTGGTCTTTCTGTTCGCTCTGCCTCTTAGTTCAGCTGATATGCTAATTTTTCTACTTCGTCCTTAATTTTTGCACACCAGTGTATATTAGTTTGTCGCATCTATGCGCATTGGTGTATTGTATCTATCTTTTAGTGTATAGTATATTAGTGTGAAATATTTATGTATATTAACGCATCGTGACATTGGTGTATTGTGTCTATAAATATATTCTAGCATCATGTTGTCATGTTTCAAGATCTAAGAACATACAGAGTAACACCTGTAGTAGTACTGTGTATTATTAATATTTACACAAAAGTGTATTTTAAAATATATAGAATTTACTCAGTATCTATGTGTATCAATACTTAACTTTTTTATATATTGTAATGTAGCGTAAATTTCTACCTATCTCAGTGTATTGTATCCATGTGTATGTTACAGTAGTATAATAAAATAATTGTATTATCTTACCTATGTGTATTTTTGTGTATATGGTACTTATGTATTAGTGTCAATGTATACTAGTGTGTCACATTTATGTGCACTGGTGTATCGTGTCTATCTTTTAGTATATTAGTGAATTATTGTATAGTTATAGTATATATAAATACCAAGTTTTGAATAGAATTATTGTATATTTATAGTATATTAGTGAATTATTGTATAGTATACTGGTGTATAGGTTAGATATTTAATTATGGCAAAGCCTCGAGGGCTATCTGCCTAAGGGGAGAGATGCCTTCGTGGAGAACTTTCTAAGGGAAACTGGCACGTATACACGTTAAACATGGGGAAAACCACGAAAACGCCAGCAGCCAGCCCGTTCGCGGGATTCGAACCTCGGACCGAACTACCAGTGTTCAGCGACTTTACCGCTCGGCCGCTGTTGGGCCCCAGGAATCTGTAAGGAATATTAGTTTAGCAGACACGGAAGCAATACGCAGCACGCATGTTTAGCAGCAGTACATAGTATGGACGTACGAGAATAAAATTTTACAATTTTTTCCGTCTTCACCGCTTTTTCATCGACTTTCCAACTTTATGTCGGATGAAACGGTGTGTAAAAATAGATGTATTTCAACAAAACATACGTGCTAACCGAATTCCAGCATTATTAGAATGATTATACATACTAGACCTCAGCGACAACCTGTTTCAAATATATACGTAATGTTCTAGACTTAGTTTTCATTTTTTTTATAAGTGTTGACCTAATTTTAAAGCTGAGTTTTTTAAATGTCAAAATTTAACCGTCTGAGCGGTATAGCGGTTAGGAAATTAAGAAAATTGTGGAATATTACTGGTGGTTAGTTCAGAAAATTGCCTTGCTTCGTTTTAATTTTACACATTACTTGCTATTGTTTGATTTGAATTCGTTCTAAAACTATCTGCTGCATACAGGCTTTTGAACTAAAATGACATAATCGATTGAACACACGAACTTAAAATTCTTAAAAGTAGATGAATACAGCAGCAAAAATACTTCTTAGCCGTACTTAGATATGTGTATATGGCATTCTTCGAAATTTATTGTTGTTATGTTAATTTATTAAAGCGAGTTGTGCGTAGTTCTTAGATTCTTTCGCTGCCTAGATTGTGCAATTCGTAGATGTTTTTTAAGTTTAAACAGAATGCTGTGTACATGGTATTCTTTGAAATTTATTGTTGTTATGTTAATTTATTAAAGCGAGGTGTGCGTAGTTCTTAGATTCTTTCGCTGCCTAGATTGTGCAATTCGTAGCTGTTTTTTAAAGTTGAAACAGAACGCTGTGTACATGGTATTCTTTGAAATTTATTGTTGTTACGTTAATTTATGGTGTGCGTTGTTCGTAGATTCTTTCGCTGCTTAGATTGTGCAATTCGTAGATGTTTTTTAAGTTTAAACAGAATGCTGTGTACGCGGTATTCTTTTAAATTTATTGTTGTTATGTTAATTTATTAAAGCAAGGTGTGCGTAGTTCGTAGATTCTTTCGCTGCCTAGATTGTGCAATTCGTAGATTTTTTTTTTTATGTTAAAACATATCGCTCTGTACATGGATTTTTGTCAAATATTTTTGGTTAGAAAGTTTACGTGTTTGCTATCTAAATTTTTTGTTTTTGATTCGGAATTTTAGCTTAAATTGCGTGTTCAAAACTTGGTTACTTGTTTTTTGCAGACATTTTAGGCTTAAAGTTCGAAATGTAGACAAAAAATTTAGATAGTAATAAAGCACCGTGGAGTTTCTCGCCAAAAATGTTTGTCGAGAAATTTGGCGACTTGAGGGCGCATAAAAGAGTAATTCCTTATTTTATTATTATTATTATTATTATTTTGATTTTTTGGTCACCCTGAACTATACACTTTAATTTTACCGTAGTATAGAATTATTTCTTGTGTAATTAATGCTTTATTTGGAAAGTGGGAGCCATTTGGAAGTTTGGGAGTAAATTATGTCCTGATACATCCGAAATTGTATCGATGTACAAAAATATTACACCGTAACAGCACGCGAGAAAAATGTTTTAATTTCTTATATTCTTTTCGAACTTACGGTCGCAGAAGAAAAACGAACGAAGCCAATAGTGAAATCTAAGTTCGGTGAGAAGTTACAGTTCATCGTTTCAGTTCAGGTGCCTGATGTGCCAAGCATTAAGATTGTATCTTAACAAACATGTATATACGTAAAAAGCAAATTTAAAGTTAAAATAATTTAAAAATGTGCAAACATATAAAAGATTTAATTCTCGAACTAATCTAGAATATCATTTAAATTCAGATAGCATAAGTAAATCAAGTGCAAAACCAAACCATGAAAATAAATTCACCAATTTAGCAACTTAAAATTATTCTAAAATTTAAAAAAAAATGCATAAGTGAATGACCGTTGAGCAGGCAGGAGACAGACTTATCAAGGGGAAGTTGTCTCCAAACCTAACTCCACAATCATTCAATTCGTGTTTCGTCATTCATGCAGGCAAGGGTAAAAGTCAAAACCAAAAGTAAATACATAATGAAGAAAGTCCAAAAAGAAATACCAATAAATTGGTACCTTGAGAAATTAGCAATTAAAATAACTGTCTAAAAGGAAAATACCAATAATGAAGTATATTGAGAATTAAGCAATGTAAAGTCTAGTATTAAATTTAATTTAAAAAAAAATTTTAAATTAAATTTTTCAGAAAAATTAATTTAGAAACCCTTGTCTACAGAAACCTCCCCGACACGAATATGCATATCAATCAAAAAGAAACTAAAAAGAAACTAGACATAATTTATATATAATTTATATAAACCAATAAGAAACTAAAAAGAACTAACTCATAATTTATAAAAAACAAATAAATACTTAAAAATATAATTACATATTTAGAAAAATACTTAAATACTACATAAAAAATACTTAAAAGCAAGTAAATAGTTTAATTCTAACTTACCTACCATATAGCGTTGGGGTCTGTAAAAGTATTTCCTAAGTGATGTAAGTGTGTTCTGCAAATTATATAGATGGCGAGTAAAGTAAGTAAAGTTGAGTGCCAAGCTGCTATCTTTGTTTTATTAAACATTTTTTGTAAACTTTAACATTAAAATATTTAAATAATATAAGTCTAGAAAAATCAAAGAATATCCTAAAAGTATGTAATTCAAGTTTTAATTTTAACTGACCAATAAGAGATACCGTCGTGGAGCACTTCCTGTGAAAAACTGGCACAAATTCTATTCCCACATGGGGAAAATCACAAAAACCTCCCATGTAGTTAACACATTTACCTGTATTTAGAGAGCGTTAAGAAAGGGAGTCATAAATTCTTGAAAATAAACTATGATTAGTGATCGAGATCATCTTCAAAAATAATTTCTATATAGTGATTGCTACAATACTTTTAATATCTTGCAGCTTTCTTACGTGAAAGTCTTTTAATTCTTGGTCAGGCGAAACGTCCGTAAATCTGCCCAAATCATCTCCTGGAGCTTCTCTGGAAGAGATGTCATCTTCTCTTTCCTATCTCCCCCTCAGTAATCACATAAATTTGTATTTCCATCAAGTCGGGCATTCTTAGCACAATGAATGACTCTCGCGTAGTCGTAATAAGGATAAAATGTGGAGTTCAGCAGGGAACACTAATGAACCTCGCTTGACACAATGGAGCATAACGTCGTCTAACACAGAAACATAATATTGATGACTGCTTAGCAGAAAAAAATTTCAATCAATCAGGAATTGAGTTGAGCTTAACACCTATTCAACGGGATTTTTTCTAAAAAAGTTTATTTTTAAAACTGTACAGTTTATTTTTCTTTGATTTTTGGACACGTTAATTTTTCATCCTTGCGACTGCTTTTACAAAAGGAATTTTGGAAAAGTGATATTTTGTATTTTTAAAAAAATTTTAAATGATGCTTCCGAGTACACTTCTCAGATCTCACATCTTTAGAAATGTGATTTTGGCAACAATTTTCCTTTCTTATTGTTGTTGATAGATTTTTCATGAAATCGCATCATTTTGAAGAGTTTCATTCTTTTAGAAATATGGGTTTGGCACCAATTTTTCATCGTATTTCTTATGTCACTGTTTTTAAGAGATTGGCATATTTCATTGTCATTTTCATATATATATATCTGATATATTTTTATTTATTTATTTTTTGATGAAGTTGTTCTACAGAGTAAAATTCTGCGCGGAGTTTTATGTTTTTTGAGTTGCTTTCATGTTATTTTTTGCTTATTTCACTGTTTATAAGATATTGAAAAGATTTGCATGATTATTTTTCTTCAAAGTAAAGTTGGTTAATTTTTTTTTTTTTTTTTTTTTTTTTTTGTGTAATATATTTTTTTAAAAATTTGTGTTTATTTTTTTTTTCGGAAGTTTTCTGCAGAGTAAAATTCTGCGCAGTGTTTAAAATTAACGTTTGGTGTTCCCTTCAGCCATTTTTGCGGTACATTTAAAAGCCAGACGAAGGCTGGCAGCGTAGCTGCTCGTCGATAATAAAACAAATTTCAAATTCAAAATTCGGGCTTACAGATACCCATATTGAGTGGAAGATTACATTATTCAAAATTGGATGGGTCTAGGCAACATTGTTGTATCACAATGCGAAAAATATTCACACATTTTTGTAGAATTTTCCTTATTTAATTTCTTTAAATATAATACAGGGCTCTAATATTTGGTGACAACAATTTAAAAAGTGATTCGCCATTCGTAAAACCAACGTAATATGCCAAAACGAAATTAATAGCTCTTCTGCGCTTAACCTCCTTTGGGCTACAAGTACTCGATTAGCACGAATGTTAATTTAATTTTAATTATCTATTAATTTAATTTTACTGAACGTACGTGATTTTGAAATTTTTGTAATAAATAAATAAATTTACTTAATATTTATCAGCCGTTATAAAATGTGATCTGAAAGTTTATCAGGTTCAATGTTTCTTCTAACCTTCTTCGGAAACATACAATGACCTGACTAGGAACAGAGAGCTTACTAAAGCTATGTTCACTAATTGTAGTAAGTAGACAGGATACAGACGAAGGGTATACAAGACCCTTTATTTTTCTTTATATACAATGACTTCCGTACTTCGGAATACAATGACCCTCCACTCGGGGTCTAACGTAAAAGATATCAAAATAAAACTAAACTCTAATTTAACTTTAGAATAAGATTGGCCTTATAATAACAGGAAGCGTATGTAGCACAGAGACTGTGAACACTACAATACGTTTAATTTATCAAGAGGATTAAAACCTCTGGCCTGGAAGGCAAATAGCAACTGCGTAACTTCTAAGGTAAGCGGCCTGCTTCGAACTCACTGCTTCCTCTCTCCTGCTTGGCAAAAAGGCCACACTTAAATACTTGGCGTTCGCCAGACAACTTTGCATAAACTCCTTCACGCTTATAATTCTGGCCGGAAGTAGAAAATAAGAAGTGATAGTAAAGATTTAAAATAAAATAAACGTTAGTAAAACTTAAGATCCTTACAAGTTTACTTTGTATATCAGAGAATCTTTTATTAGCTTTCTTACTCTTCAGCAGCTTTGAGACGGAAACACCTAAAATCCACAAATTTAAGGAAAACGAATTATCAGCACGTGCAGAATATATACTTTCATTCAAATTAAATTATTTTAGTTTTAAGATTTTTAGTAGTCTCCCGAATACCCAGATAAATATGAAGATAATTCATGTTTCGAATCACATCCAAGAAATACTGTGGAGCTTCACTTCCACTGATGTTAACTACGGGAAGAAAATTTGATCGAATCAGGGGCTGAAAATTTCCTTTTTCCTCTTGCCATCTGAAAAGAGGTGAAGCTTAATTTCCGAAATCCATTATCGTAAACTGATAGAAATGGTACCATTAACGAAGTCGAAGCCATTTACTTCGTCCAAGAAACATCCATCCATTTCCCTTAATGACACAAATACAGAATACTTTGGTGAAGAAGATGGCTGGTGTTCAAGAAAGTATTGAATAAGTCGTCGTGTCTTCAATTCCATTTATATTTCATTGACCTCGGGTTGCTTTTCTTTATCTGAAACGGAGGCAACACAGCTGGATAAAATTATTTGATTGGATTGGAAAAGGAAGGTTTCTTTGTGTCTTTCTGCCTCCCCTCCATATATCTAATCGTAAGCACCTATTGTAAATCTTGGTGTCACATGGTCTTTAGGCATGGAGGCTGTTTTAAAATCCCAATAATCTAATTAATATTAAAACTTGAAATGCATAGAGCTGTTCGAAAATGAATCAGTTCTAAACTAAAATGCCACGCGTAATAGAATATAATTAATTTTAAGAATTTAAAATAAGAATATAATTAATTCGATTAACACTATAGCGTCATTAGGTATTTCTGGGAGCATGAGAGACGTGAAAAATGAGCAATGCCCATTTTTCACGTTTTACCATTTTCCATTTCTGACCTCTCGAATGCGCCGAGCGTGCTGACCATTACACCACGAAGGCATGCTAAAGTGGGACAAATACTTTATAAACTCCTCCCCCTTTTAAAGGGCGACTGGGGATTAGGGGACCCAATCGCCAAATCCTGGTGTTGGAGAATCATCATCCACCACCTAGTTCGGGTGCCACTTCAGAGCGATTAGGTGTTTTTGGAAGCAGGAGAGACGCGAAAAATGAGGAATGTCCTCGCCGGGACTCAGGGGAGCGGTGCTCCACCTGGATAATACACCAGGCAGCACTGGTCGTTTAATTTGCTACCTTATAGAGTCATTAGGTTAATATGCATGAAAAATATGCAACCGCCTTCGCCGGGAATCGAACCCCGGACCTCTGGAATACCGGCCCAGCGTGTTACCGTTACAACACGAAGGCACGCTAAGCAAGTGGAAGAAATACCTAATAACCTGCCAGTCGCCGTCGCAGTGGATCGTTTCCCAGCAAACCGGGGGGCAACATCCCTCCCAGCTACGGAACCACACCGCTCAGAACATGCCAGACCCCCGAGGCCGGCCAATAAGTTACCTTTTCCGGGGACTTCAGATCCACCAAGTTCATAAATTTCATACCCCCGTAGCCGAAACTGCCTAGGTACAGATCCTAGCCAGTAGCTTTGCAGAATTCTCTACGTCACCCCGGGGGCTGGGAAGCTTTTCAACAGCACAACAAAAAATGTTTGACATTTTGCACTCTCCTGAAGTAGGAACACACACACACACACAAATCCTATTAAACTGTCCAAATCACTTAAGATATGAATTAAAATGACCGTGCTCAATTAGTAATTTAGCAATTTCAATAAATAAATAAATAAAATAAAGCCCTTAGATTTTATACTACACCCACAGGGGCGTTTTCTTCAGTCACACACGTTTAGAGAGCATTTGGGCTAAAAATATTTAAAACCAGCATATCTTTACATTTTCCCATTGGCAGTCTCTCGCGCTGGACATAGAGATGTTTCTTCCGTACAGTGTTGCCACTGCTCGCTTTGAAATTTTTGAGTTTGTTAACCGAAAATTCATTAAGGTTTTGCAAAATATGCAATAAATTATAAAACAAATTCCAAATTCGCACTACTAGGTGGCCGTATTTGGGTGTAGTGTTTTCATGGCGATTCTTCATAGTTTTATTTCTTTATATATAATACTGGGCGATAATATTTGGTGGCAACAATTTGAAAAGGAAAATAGACATTTAGTGAACCGACGCAAAATGCCTTCTCGCCGGTTTTCTATTACGTCCAAAGAGGAAATTTTTTAAACATCTTTGTGTGTTATTTTAATTTATTAAATATCATGTTCTTCATGCTTTAATCATAAAATTCAATTGAACAGCAATATCACAAGCATATCTTTAGAATTTCCGAGACACAATCTAGCGCACTGGAGATAAAAATATTTTTTTTTTTCCTGTACTGTAATTGCCAATGCTCGGTTTGAAATCGTAGAGTTTTGTTAATCAAAAGTCCGTTAAAGTTTTACAAAATATGAAATAGATAATAAAGCAAATTCCAAATTAGGGCTTCCAGATGCCCATATTCGGGTGGAGACGTACGTTATTCAAAATTGGATGGCTCTAGATACCGTTGTTTTATTTATTTACTGTTTTGTTGTACCGTTGCCAGATGTCCCGTTTTACCTTCGATATCAGAACAATTATGATGGAAAATGAGTATACAATCAATTATCCAATGAAAGACATCTCGTCACAACACAAACAGTTTAATATTACGATTCTATTTACAAGTCTAATTAAGTGTTAGTTTTAGCTTTGACACCTCAAAGCAATACTCAGAACATAAATCTCATAAAATAATACTCATCAGTTTTTAAAAACTCATGAAAAACATCTCAAAAAGTCATTATTCTCATTACGTAAAACGAAAAGTAAAACTACAGAACAAACTCGAAAGCGTAGATGTAAAAACTCAACTGTTGCCAATCGCGATTTACTAAATTACATCAAAATAAAGATAATAATCAGGTAGAGGTTCAACTTCACAGTATTGCCATTGCTTGCTTTGAAATCTTTCAGTTTGTTAATCAAAAATTCGTTAAAGTGTTACAAAATAGGAAATCGATAATGAAACAAATTTCAAATTTGGGCTTCCAGATGTCCATATTATTATCGAAAATTGGAGGGGTTTAGGTACCGTCGTTTTATCACAATGCGAGAAACATGCATATATTTATGCGCATTCTTCATTATTTAATTTCTTTAAATGTAACATATTTGGTGGCAACAATTTGAAAACTGAAACAGAGATTTAAGGTTTTTGACGCAAAATGCCAAAACGAAATTAATAGCCCCTCTGGGCTAACGCCTTTTGGGCTAAAATGATGATGCCTCACGATTCACTATAAATAACTTGATCATTTTTGGTGTAGTTGAGCTGGTCGCGCTCAACCGTGGTTTTCGAGCTGTTACATTAATAATACTACGAATTATGAAATGAGGGGAAAAATAAGACACTTTGTAATAATTGTAAGATTGAATAAATATGAAAATACCAGTGTAAGTAAATAAAAGAGGATAATCGTACATTAATGCAAGTTAAAATTTCCATGATATATCCATACCATTATGTGGAAACTGCCAAAAGTCAGAACATAATTAAGAGATAATTTTTACTTCCTTGTACCAAGTAAAGAAAATATTGTAATCACGAAAAATTCCGGGTACCATATTTCAACGAAAATATCCATCTTGACCGCTATCGAATGCAATTTAACGATGCTTTTTCCGTGACATCTGTACGTAAGGATAGAATAAAAGACCCTTTTCCTAAAAAAAAAAAAAAAAAAAAAAAAAAAAAAAAAAAAAAAAAAAAAAATTTTAAAACTGCTTTAAAATGAATCCTGAAGAGAATTTTTCGTGTTCTCTGTACGTACGTATACAGCCTGAGTAAAAACTTTAAAGCCAGTAAAAATTTTTGAGAAAATGTAAAATGAAATAAAAGAGATTCAAATAATATTAATTATTAAAGTTCATTGGTAAGAAATAAATGCTATAAACATAATTTGTAAATACATAATTATGAGAAACATGTGTTTATTTACAAAGTTAGTATTTCTGCCTGAGTAAAAACTTTAAGGCCACCAGTCCTTTTTTAAAAATAAATATAATATAATCGTGTAATTACCATTGCAACTACTAGCTTGTGACAACGCTGCAATTTTCATATTTGCCATACGTTTCTTCGAAGTATTGGTGATCTTTGTGAAAATGGCGAAGGGTAAGAAGTCAACTGATCGTGAAAGAGGAGAGATCGAAGCTTTGTCTTCAACAGGAATGAGTAGTCGTGCTATTGCGATAAAGATAGGAAGATCAAAGATGTAGTCAACAATTTTTTTTTAAATTGAAAGACAATTATAGTAAAAAGAATACTGGCGGAAGACCTAAAGCTTTGTCCTCGCGTGATGAAAGAAGAGTTTGCCAACATGTATCTACTGGAAAGTACTCAACCAGGAAACTGATTCCGACGACAGGTTTAAAAGTTTGTCAAAAAACGATTTATAACACAATTAGAAGGTCTTGGAAGGTTCACTTATACAGCAAAATTGACTAAGCCTCAGTTACTGCAGAGACACAAAATAGAGCGTTTGAACTTTGGCAAGTATGTCATGACCTGGGACAACCAATGGATAGAAATTATTTTTTCTGACGAAAAAAATGGAATTTGGATGGGCCAGATGGCTGGAATTTCTACTGGCATGATATAAGAAATGAAAAAGAAATATTCTCCAAGCACCAATTAGGTGGAGGATCTGTCATGACTTGGGGCTGTTTTGCTTACAATGGTGTGGGCTCAACTGCATTCGTTTCAGGTAGAATGAATTCACAAGGATACCAAAATGTCCTAACAAATCATCTTTTTCCAAATGCTGAATGTCTTGCTGGAGAAAATTGGATTTATCAGCAAGACAATGCATCGATCCATTCGAGTAACAGAACAAAAAATTGGTTCGAAGTCAACAATGTTGAAACTGTGAAATGGCCAGCTAGATCACCTGATCTCGACCCAATGGAGAACCTTTGGGGTGACTTAGCAAGAAGAGTTATGCAAATGGGAGACATTTTACATCAACAAAACAGCTGAAATCTACTATCGAAGATGAATGGTATAAAACCGACCCCACCCTTTGTCAAAAACTCGTTTTTTCTTATATGTCATTTTCTATGTTGGCCTTAAAGTTTTTACTCAGGGCCAAATATTCATCTGTGTGTTCTGTAATATTTCCTAATAATAAAATATTTGCAAATTAATTTGTCTACTTTTTCTACTTTTATTTTAGCTCAATAATTATCAATCAAATGGTATTTTAATTCCTCAGTTTAAAAGTTTCCATTTTTTCAAAAATTTTTACTGACCTTAAAGTTTTTACTCAGGCTTTATATGTATCTCGCATAACTCAAAAACAAGTAGCCTCAGATGGTTGAAATTTTGTATATAGGACTTCGATATAACATGTAGATGTGCACCTCGGATTTTGGTTGCCATCGGCCGCACCAAACGTATATACATATATTTATATATATATCCACTCTGTTACCCGGCTCAGTGATCTCAGTTTCTTCACTCTTATATGTTTGTAAATTGTACATTTTTTACTTTAAAAATGATTGAATTATGTTGTTTTTATCTTCCGGGTAAGGGTTTTATGCCTTTAGTAAATCTGTGTGCAATATTTTTAGAATTATCAGCAATTTTAAAGTTGTTTAAGTGCCGCTAAGCCTTTTTTTTATGGCGGCCATTGATCGTTTACATTTGAAACCGCAGGCTAGTGGATTTGTTGCCAATCTAGAGAAACTTAGCTTCGCAACAACAAAGGTAACGCCTTCATTTATTATTGCCAATTAAATCATGTTTAATCCTTTCTGGAATTTTTTCGAGGAAATAAGTGTTTAAGATTTACATCGTAATTTTTAATAGTGACCTCAGTTTCTTCACTCTTATATGTTTCTAAATTGTACATTTTTTGCCTTAAAAATGATTGAATTATGTTGTTCTTATATTCCGGTTAAGGTTTTTATGCTTTAGGAAATATGCAAGTAATAGTAGAATTATCATCAATTTAAATGCTGTTAAGCCTAATATTTAAATAACATAGCGAACATGTTTGTTTACATTTGAAACAGCAGAATGGTAGATTTGTTGCCAACTGTTTCACATATGTACGTATGTATCCCGAATAACTCAAAAACGAGTAGATTCAGAACGTTGAGATTTTGTATATAGAACTGATATAACATGTAGTTGTGCATCTCGCATTTTGGTTGCAATCGACCTCACCAAACATATAGATATATATGTGTATATAGATTTACCCCTCTGTTACTCGGCTCCGTGAGCTCAATTTTTGTATCCTTATATTTTGCCAAATTGTGCATTTTTTGGCTTTAAATATGATTGAATTATGTTGTTCGTATCTTTAGGTTAAAGGTTTTATGCCTTTAGTTAACTTCCCCGCATTCGATGTAGAATTATCAACAATTTCAGCGTTGTTTAAGTGCGGCTAAGCCTAATTTTTTGTCATAGCAAGCATATTTGTTTACATATGAAACTTCGCAGAATAGTGAATTAATTCTTTCTGCAACTTTAGTATCATTTAGCCGAATAGGCCAAAAGGAAACTTTTAATTGTGTGCACTGAAAAATCTGCGTTTTTGTCGGCTAGCCGAACGGCTTGTTTTTGTGTAGAAACTGTAATTTTGATTGTAAAAATTCTTTGTTTTAATTGGTTTAATTGTGTTTGGTATTTTGTGTTTTTCTATATCTTTCAATTTTTAATGAAAAGATTTTGAGTTTTTATATAATTTTGCCTTCACGCGAAGTGAGAACTGAATTAATTGATTGATGAATATATCTCTAATGAAATTCGAGGAAATAAGTTTAAGGGGTATCAGAAACCCATATACCGACAATGTTAAATTGGCCATTTTCGATGTACCTTTTCTCAAAATCTGCTGTAAATACACGCTTGAAATTTTTTATGTAATTAAGTATACCTATCTCATTATACTGAAATGAGCTTTTGAAACATTTTGAATTTTAGAGTAATTTACAGAATATTTTGTTAGGCATAGTAAAATTTAGCACTTTTCTCACAGAAAAAACTTTTTAAAATTTTTTATTATAAGTTTATCACAAAAAGCTCATTTCAGTAAATATTAGGAAATCTAATAAATAGCCATAAAAATTTAGATACCTGTAAGCAGTAGTTCCTGAAAAAAGGTACATCGAGGATAAAAAATTTAGATACCTGTAGGGAGTAGTTCTTGAGCAATGGTACATCGAGTGTAAAAAAATCATTTTAGAAAAAACGCGTTTTTATGTAAAAATCCTCAATGATCAAAGCAGTCGATGAGATATTAAAACTAGATTTTTTTACAGTTCGAATTTTCATAGAGATTAAAGAATGGTATTTTTAGAAAGATAAAAGTGTAGAGAATCTGAAAACGCAAAAATCCGGAATCACAATTTTTTAAAGATTTTGGGGTTCCAACACCCCTTAAAGGAAATGCAGGAAAAATTCGAATAATTTAATTTTCCGTGGAATGACGTTATGTGTTTTAAGCATCAGATTTTTTTTAAATAGTTATAATATGCAAAGAAATTACGTAATAAAATTTAAAGTGACTAAAATAAACAATTTGTGTAACATTCGTCTCTATAATCATTCAAAAATGCGATCTGGCTTTGATTTCAGTGGAATCTATGGAAGCTTCCGTGGAAATATTCTGTCACGTTAAAATTCTCAAGCATTTCAGGTATGCATGTTCCAAAACGTGTCCTTCATCTCCGTGAAGAGCTCAGATAAAGCACCTCATCGATCTAATATGCTAATGTGAGAGGGATCATAGAAAATAAATTCAATATTTTTGGCTGGAGCCATTTTTTATGTAGTTTGATACTTGAAGAAATAAAATATTACGCTAAACCAACCACACATTTTGTTCTAAACAGAACTTTTTTTTGGAATTGCGTTGTCCCAGCGATATCCCTGTTGCAAAAACATTTATATCACTTTATATTGTGGAGAAATTAGGTTATTTCGAAACAGGAGATGGGAAAAATGTGCCCTCTGCCGGGACGCATGTTTCACAAGTGCACATCAGCGTAGCTACTGAGGGAGGAGTTTCGAAAATGGACCAATGAGCTGCTATTGCTCTTGTGACGCTAAATCTTCGTGCATGTGAGCGTTTTAATTTGCATTTGTTTCGCAGTTATAAATTATATGGCCTCGTAGTGCTTTCGTTTTCTGAGTTTGATTTCACTTTCGCTATTTTTGTCATGTATTAATGTTAGGATTGGGCATATTATGTGGATTAAGTGTATGTTTTTTTTCTTTTTTTTCTTTTTTTTTTTTAAATAGAGCTGAGAATGACTGAAAGTATTACAATGAATTTCTTATTTCGGTGCTTGTATTCTTTTGATTTTAAAGGGTGAGATTCAGAATATATATATGATCTGATTATATCCATGGGTAACATTAAAAATTATATGTGAATAATTTGAATATGCTCGTTGTGAACACAATAAATTCACTCTGTCTCATGAGTATTTCTTGCGTAGACAGTACATTTAAGAGTGAGCAATTATTAAATGTGAAATTTAACACACTAAATGTATTCGATTGCAAATTAGTAAAGTTCACTTTGAATAAAATTCTGCATTGGTTATTATTATAGAACATCTTTTTCACATAGACTGCAATAAAATGTGCTGACTTCTATTTACATATATAATTAGTGTAAATATTTTTCTCATACGCATAGTTTTATGTCAAGATTGCATTTGGGCTCAGATGTTTATCACATATTTCTTTCTTCATCTTATTTACCACTTAATTAATATTTCACCTCGATATTTTTGCGAAGTATCCAACATGTGTTTATATTTATTTCAACCAGGTAGTGAAATCTTCATAATTTCCTACATTTGATCTAACTTCGCAATGAAAAGTTTCAGAAGCAATCGCCGATGCTTTAATTATTTTTCACATAAAATTGCGTGGCAGAATATTTTCAACCCTTTTGCTTAAATCTTAAAGCACGCGAAACGTCATGTGACATGACAGAAATATTACTGGATGCTCATTGGTTCATCCTAGAAGCCACTCCTTCGGTAGCTACACAGATGTGCACTTGTGAAATATGCTGCCGGGACTCGAACCCGGACCTCTCGAATATGCGCCGAATGTTCTACCGCTGCACCACGAACTCATGTTGCAAGCAGAGAGAAAATATACTTAATAATACTGAGGCACAACTGAAATCGGTCGCTGAAGAAGTCTTTGAATTCATTTGGCACCAGATATTCGAAAACATATATGATTTATGCAACGGTAATTTATGATTTTCGTTTCACTAAGCAGAAATTTATGATTCTAGGCGAATAGTTTCAAGACCTAAATAAATAGGCCAGTGTGTATTTATTACACGTGAAATTAGACGTGAAACAAATGCTACGTTATCCAGGAGGTTGTACCCTTGCTTGTAAGTTTGTAGCTTGTAAATAACCTGGATGACATTTCTAGGCTAATACAGTTTTTATTATATCCAGAAAAATATTTGCAATTAACCAGTCAAATGTGATTAACGAGTATAATCGTTATTGAGAAGCGACACGATGTTGTGTATTGACGAGTATACTCGTCATACGTATATTATGTTCATAAAATGGAAAGATAAGAGGGAGGTTTATTTAGTAAGTACTGTACATAATGACAACGTAACAGAAACAGAGAAAAGAAAAGGTAATAACAAAAAAACCGGAGCTAGTGATCGATAATAAAAAAATGGGTGAAGAGCATATGACCGATGGAATTATCATAGTGTACTCCACAGCAAGAAAACGACTCAAAAAGTTCCACAAAAAGATATTTCTCCATTTCTTAGGCATTATGTGTCTGAATGCATTCATATTACATAAAAAAAATAATGGAACATGATCGCGTATCCACTTTTTGCTCACATTTATTTAAGACACTTTTGCGACGTATCAAACTGAAAGAAATAAATCGACAGAAACTTTGCCATTTAGACCTAAAATAAGCCAGTTGGGTGGGAATCATGTTCCGGATTATATACCCGGAACATCGAAAAAAAAAAAAAAAACCCTACGCGAAGGTGTTCGCATTGCTACAAACGTAAGACCAGGAAGGAATCGCGTTATTGGTGTTCGATTTGCAAAGTCCCATTATGTATAGTACCCTGTTTCGCTGAATATCACTCCACAACAGGAATTTAAATTCTTACTTTTATATGTATAATATTTAATTTAATGTATTCCGTTTTTAGTTTAATATGTATGTAATATATGCTTATGTTAACCAAATAAGTCAACATTAGACAGAAAATTTCCAATTTTATAAAATAAATCCTTCTTTTCCATCCAATATCTTACTAGCGCAACTTACTCTGTTATTGACGAATATACTCGTCATGGCTCGATTCTGGCGACACAAAACAGTGCGCCCTCTTAAACGAGAGCGTCACAGTTAACTGGTTAAGTTACATCACAGTGTTAGAAGGCTCTGTGTCTGTTGCTTTCCTTTGAATTACAATCTTCCCGTCAACAGTTGGCCCACCAGCGGCCGAGCGGTAAAGTCGCTGATCACTGGTAGTTCGGTCCAAGGTTCGAATCCCGCAAACGGGCTGGCTGCATGGGCGTTTTCATGGTTTTCCCCATGTGTAACGTGTATACGAGCCAGTTTCCCTTAGAAAGTCCTCCACGAAGGCATCCCTTCCCTTAGGCAGATAGCCCTCGTGTGATTTGCCATAATTAAATACACCAACTCCCGTCACCCACGGCGTGGAAAAGTGTGTCTCTTTTGTCAGATGGTGGAGAGATTTCAGAAAAGATGTTCTGAACTGGCCACAGAGTTGTCATAAAATACACAAATTTATGACTAATCATTGCAGAGAAAAATTTCGTACACGCGAGGGAGTTCTATTTTATGTGGGCCGAGTTCCTCGGGAAAAAAGTGTTCGTTAGAGTCTTTAAAAACAAAATCATTAATTAAATGAGTAAGAGAAAAAAATACATATGGGGGTTAAACCAAAACTAAATGTATGCAAATTCATAACTAATCTAATCGAACAAGCGAAATAAAAGAAATAGCTATAAGCAAAGTCCTATAACTGGTTGGACAGAGTTAATGTTGTGTTTACATGTAAAAACAAACATGCTGTCAAAAAACGTATTTGAATTAATGGTATTTCTCCAAAATTTTTGAAAGGAAATCTTTTGTGGCTTTGTACAAATGAGACTAAAAAGCTGATTTACCACATTCCTTAAAAACTGAATTCATGTCAAAAACATTAATTTAATTTCTCGGCATGAAGTTCTGTGAACGAATGAAAGCTGTTGAAATAGCTCCAAGCCAAAGATGAGAAAGATGAGATGTTAATAATCCAAATTTGTGAAAAGAATATTGAATTTATGCGCAAATTGCTTGCATTAAAGAGATGGAAGACGGCATCGGAAGGCTTCTAACGACCATAATTTTGTCGCCTTCGGTTGCTTTTATCTCGAAAAATATCTATTTATTCGATTAGGTTTTTTTCCACTTTTCCTTATTGATCGGACCGCAGTTATAAATCTAAGTAAAAACCATGATTCTTATCAAAATAAAACGCTTTAGAGTACAAAAGTCTTTTGTAAAGTAACTGTTCTTTAAGGTTTCATCGCCTAATAACTTCATTATTTTTAAAACAGCCCTCTGTACCAAAGGAAAGCACAATGTAATTTATAAGGTAATTCTCCCACTTTCCAAGCGTGCCTTCGTATGGTTCTGCACGCTGGGCCGTTATTCCAGAGGTCCGTGGTTCGATTCCCGGCGAAGGCGACTGCTTATTTTTCATCTTGCCTGCTTCCAAAAAAATACCTAATGTCTCTACAAGTGGCGCCCGAACTAAAAGGGTTGTGGATGATGATTATCCGCACCCAGGATTTGGCGACTCAGTCCCCTAAAACCCTAGTCGCCCTTTAGAAAGGGGAGTATATAAGGTATTTCTCCCACTTCCCTAGCGAGCCTTCGCGGTGTAGTGGTTCTGCACACTGGGCCGGTATTCCAGAGGTACGTGGTTCGATTCTTGGTGGAGGCGGTTGCATATGTTTCATCTCTTTTGCTTCCAGTTAACCTAATGGCTCTATAGCGTAACTGCGAAGAAAGTGGTGGTTAATAATAAAGCTAAAATACGAACAAAAGGGGTTAGTGTCAGTTTAGCAAGTGACTGGTAAACTGCGAGCTCAAGGAGAACGTAAAGAACCTTAACAAACCCTTTCTGGCGACCGTTAACATCTGAAACCTTTCTTTTCTTTTTTCTTTCTTTTTCTTTATTTTATTTTATTTTATTTATTTATTTATTTATTTGAATTTTAGAATGATGAGCATTAAATATAAATTTACAGGATTCATCACTCTGCATTCTTTTTCGAATTTGTAAAACCACTTCGTCGTATTTTAGTGGACGTCAGGAACTCTATGACATGAACCCCATGAAACCTATGAAATCTATGACAATTTCTTTTTTAAAACGTCTGTATGAAAATGTTTATAACTCAAAACAACTATTTTATTTTGTTTTACTGAATATTTTACTAAATAAAGTAAAGTAACAGATAAGAAGTAATATTTTACAAGAGTACAGAAAGTGCCTGTGGGAAGCCATTGAATCTTATTGCCTGAGCAGTTTGTAAACATTTAACTCAAAAGAAGTACAGATTTTTTACGTTTATTGTTCGAGAAATTTTGTTAAGCGTGTAGTCTGTTGAAGAATCATCATCCGAGAGCCATTCTCGGACAAGCAATATCCTGGTAAGACAATTCTCGAAAAGAAGTGACATTATTCAAGAAACACATCAGCAATTTCTAAGCAATGCGTTTCCGGAAGTAAAACGGTGATATCTTTCGACGGCTGAGTCAGCAATTTCTCACCAATGCATTTCTAGAAATGCAATACGGACTCGTATCATCGGACTGCCTTTTAGTAAATGCTAGGGTTTCCACAGTGAGTTGGAACAGCCATTTTTCTTCTTAAAGAAATCTGAATTCTTTTTGTTATAGATGAAAGGTTTTTTTTTTTTTTTTAGTCCAAAGGGATTTCAGTCCCGAAGGACTATTGCTTTCGTTTTGGCATTTTGCGTCGGACTCATAAACGTCGGTTCACTTTTCAAACTGTTGCCACAAAATGTTAGAGTCCTGCATTATATTTGAAGAAATTAAATAATGAAAAATCTGCATAAATGATTGTCTATTTCTCGCATTGTGATAAAACAATGATACATAGAGCCATCTAATTTTGAATGACGAAATCCTACTGCGAATATGGGCATCTGAAATCCCAAATTTGGAATTTGTTTTATTATAGATTTTATATTTTGTAAAACTTTAACGAATTTTTGATTTACAAACTCAATGCTTTAAAAGCGAGAAATGGCAACGTTATATAGAAAAAAAAAATACATTTATCTCCAGCTCGCGAGACTGTGTATATCGGAAATTCTAAAGATATGCTTAATTTAACATTATTTTGCGATATTGCTCTTGAACTGAATTTTATGGTTTAAGTGCAAAGAACATGATATTTAATAAATAAAGGTAACACTCAAAACGTTAGATTTTTTTTAATATATATATGTGTGTGTGTGTGTGTGTAAACTCGACGTCTAGGGGATTTCTACGCTGACGACACACATTTAAGTGACTAAGTATTTACTTAGTTATTGATGGAGATATAGTGATGAGTATTTACAAATGAAAAAAAGAGAGAAGTTAACAGGTTCGTCATCTATTAATACGTCTAGTCAAAAAAAAATGACTGTTCTCTTTCGCTTCCCTCGTCCATCCTTCGTCTCACTGCAATGCCGTTAGTTGTGTTGAGTTGTCGAGCTCCTGTTACTCACATATATATATATATATGTAATAATAAAATTCCATAGTCAAAATTACACTTAAAATTCTAACTGTATGTTCTTTTCATTTTTAATGGCGACGTTCTCTTATTTGAAAGTATGTGGAATTAAATTAACAGCCCCGTAGTCAAGTTGTTTCTCCCGCCTTTTCTACACGTACAGTAATGTTCTGGAAATATTTAAAGCGAACTGGATTGGCTGACGAGGCTGACGTCATTTCTTTGAAGTTCCGCCTTTCCAGAGGCTATAAAAGGACTCGCAAAAGAATATCGGGGCTTTTTCTTAAATGTCACGATGTAGTAAACCCTTCATACAAAATGTTATTAGTAGTTCTTTTATATTTACTCCGGATATCTCGATTTTGTAACTGCTGTTTTCCCTGAAATATAATAAATGGATTCTGTTTTTTAAACTTATCGTCTGATAATTTAAGCTACGACTACATTTATGATTCTTCATCAATCTATTTATTCCTGACAAAAGCTGGTACATCACACACATATATATATAAGAGGTGAATGATCTTTCATTTTTCAGACATGACTGAGGTTTTCTGTATTATTACTCGTAAGATAGAAGAAAAACGATGCTACCGTTATTATTAAATCATTCACTCACCCTCATTGTTGAGTAAAAAATAGAATTTGCTGTGAGGAAAGCTGATTTTACTTGACTTGCGTAACATTATACATGCCTGATACATTTGAACTCTGACCAGCAATTACTTAAATTTACTGTATGTCTTAAGATTACAGACCATGATGAATATAATAATAGACTGATGCAGAGATGAATTTTTGCTTGATTGTAATTAATTACAGCAAAAAACTTATGAGGTATTTCTCCCGCCTTCTTAGCATGCCTTTTAGTGTAGTGGCCAGCACACTTGGCGGGTTTTCGAGAGGTCCGTGGTTCGAGTCCCGGCGAAGGCGTTGTTCATTTTCCATCTTTCCTGCTTCGAAGTAATCTAATGTCTCTCCAAACATAATGGTATCTCTTAAAGAAAGAAATGCCTTCGTGGTGAACTTACTAAGGAAAACACTTTTGCATTGGAGACACTCCCAAAAGAATTCATGAAAATCCCACACAGCTAACGCGTTTAGTATCTGACATATCTAGAGCTAGAAAACGCTCTGGTGTCTTGCAGCTTTAAACGTGTTTACCTAGCAGGAATTTCTTTCAAGGGTGTAGCCGCGAGTTAATCCTTTTTAAGCTTTTTCTATCTGATGTCCTTTTAACAAGGATATTTTTATTCTACTTAAAATAACCCACGTTTTTTAACCTTTTGGATGGCCATTATAGTGGCCATAGAGTCCACTCTTTGAAAAGACGGGGTTGTTCACTTTAGTGGCCATGTCTTTTTTCCCCATTTTCCAGGCTGAAAAGTGGGGTGAAATGTCAAATTTGACGTCCCTAGGGTTTTAACCACTTATCTCTTTCAAAGGTCTTCCTTTTGCGACATAGATGCACCCCTCTGAGAATACATTAAACTACACACAAGAATCTTTGTTGCAAATAGGAGATGATTAATTAAAGGGGGGAAAGAATTCGGTTCAAGATTCCCCCGTCTTTTGGTAGCTTTTGCTGCTACCAAAGCCCCGGCCTTAAAGGGTTAAGTAGAATTATTTCGCTTTTCTTAGTTATAAAGGCTAGCCCTTGAGATGGTAAGATATTTACCTGACTGATTTGGCATATAACTTTGTAGAGCCATTAAGAATTTTACGTGAAGCAGGAGAAGGGAAAACTGAGCAATGTCGTTTTCTGGACTCGAACTTGGACCTCTCGAATACTCTCCGAGTGCGCTACCGTTGCACCAATACCTTATATACTCCCTTTTTAAGAGGAGACTTAAAAAAGGGAGACCTTTTTTAAGAGGTGACCTCCACCGGCAAATGCTGGAGGTGAAGAATCATCATCTACCACCTTTTAGTTCGGGCGCCACTGTAGTGTCATTAAATTTTTTTTGAATCAGGGGACGTGAAAAATGGGCAATGCCTTCGCCGGAACTCGAACCCTGCAACTCTCGAATACGCGTTGAAGATGCTTCCATTTAAACAACGAAGGAATGCAGAAAGGAAGGAGAAGATACCTTATAACTAGGGCGTGTTCTTTTATGACCATGTAGAGACATTAGGTATTTTCTGGAAGCAAGAAAGATGAAAAATTAACAAAGCCTTGGCCGGAAATCGAGCCCTGCAACTCTCGAATACGCGTCGAAGATGCTTCCATTTAAACAACGAAGGAATGCAGAAAGGAAGGAGAAGATACCTTATAACTAGGGCGTGTTCTTTTATGACCATGTAGAGACATTAGGTATTTTCTGGAAGCAAGAAAGATGAAAAATTAACAAAGCCTTCGCCGGAAATCGAACCCTGCAACTCTCGAATACGCGTCGAAGATGCTTCCATTTAAACAACGAAGGAATGCAGAAAGGAAGGAGAAGATACCTTATAACTAGGGCGTGTTCTTTTATGACCATGTAGAGACATTAGGTATTTTCTGGAAGCAAGAAAGATGAAAAATTAACAAAGCCTTCGCCGGAAATCGAACCCTGCAACTCTCGAATACGCGTCGAAGACGCTTCCATTTAAACAACGAAGGAATGCAGAAAGGAAGTAGAAGATACCTTATAACTAGGGCGTGTTCTTTTATGACCATGTAGAGACATTAGGTATTTTCTGGAAGCAAGAAAGATGAAAAATTAACAAAGCCTTCGCCGGAAATCGAACCCTGCAACTCTCGAATACGCGTCGAAGATGCTTCCATTTAAACAACGAAGGAATGCAGAAAGGAAGGAGAAGATACCTTATAACTAGGGCGTGTTCTTTTATGACCATGTAGAGACATTAGGTATTTTCTGGAAGCAAGAAAGATGAAAAATTAACAAAGCCTTCGCCGGAACTCGAACCCTGCAACTCTCGAATACGCGTCGAAGATGCTTCCATTTAAACAACGAAGGAATGCAGAAAGGAAGGAGAATATACCTTATAACTAGGGCGTGTTCTTTTATGACCATGTAGAGACATTAAGTATTTTCTGGAAGCAAGAAAGATGAAAAATTAACAAAGCCTTCGCCGGAACTCGAAGCCTGCAACTCTCGAATACGCGTCGAAGATGCTTCCATTTAAACAACGAAGGAATGCAGAAAGGAAGGAGGAGATACCTTATAACTAGGGCGTGTTCTTTTATGACCATGTAGAGACATTAGGTATTTTCTGGAAGCAAGAAAGATGAAAAATTAACAAAGCCTTCGCCGGAACTCGAACCCTGCAACTCTCGAATACGCGTCGAAGATGCTTCCATTTAAACAACGAAGGAATGCAGAAAGGAAGGAGAAGATACCTTATAACTAGGGCGTGTTCTTTTATGACCATGTAGAGACATTAGGTATTTTCTGGAAGCAAGAAAGATGAAAAATTAACAAAGCCTTCGCCGGAACTCGAACCCTGCAACTCTCGAATACGCGTCGAACATGCTTCCATTTAAACAATGAAGGAATGCAGAAAGGAAGGAGAAGATACCTTATAACTAGGGCGTGTTCTTTTATGACCATGTAGAGACATTAGGTATTTTCTGGAAGCAAGAAATATGAAAAATTAACAAAGCCTTCGCCGGAACTCGAACCCTGCAACTCTCGAATACGCGTCGAAGATGCTTCTATTTAAACAACGAAGGAATGCAGGAAGGAAGGAGAAGATACCTTATAACTAGTTTCTGGAAGCAAGAAAGATGAAAAATTAACAAAGCCTTCGCTGGAACTCGAACCCTGCAACTCTCGAATACGCGTCGAAGATGCTTCCATTTAAACAACGAAGGAATGCAGAAAGGAAGGAGAAGATACCTTATAACTAGAGGGTGTTCTTTTATGACCATGTAGAGACATTAGGTATTTTTTGGAAGCAAGAAAGATGAAAAATTAACAAAGCCTTCGCCGGAACTCGAACCCTGCAACTCTCGAATACGCGTCGAAGATGCTTCCATTTAAACAACGAAGGAATGCAGAAAGGAAGGAGAACATACCTTATAACTAGATCGTGTTCTTTTATGACCATGTAGAGACATTAGGTATTTTCTGGAAGCAAGAAAGATGAAAAATTAACAAAGCCTTCGCCGGAACTCGAACCCTGCAACTCTCGAATACGCGTCGAAGATGCTTCCATTTAAAGTAAGAAGGAATGCAGAAAGGAAGGAGAAGATACCTTATAACTAGGGCGTGTTCTTTTATGACCATGTAGAGACATTAGGTATTTTCTGGAAGCAAGAAAGATGAAAAATTAACAAAGCCTTCGCCGGAACTCGAACCCTGCAACTCTCGAATACGCGTCGAAGATGCTTCCATTTAAACAACGAAGGAATGCAGAAAGGAAGGAGAAGATACCTTATAACTAGGGCGTGTTCTTTTATGACCATGTAGAGACATTAGGTATTTTCTGGAAGCAAGAAAGATGAAAAATTAACAAAGCCTTCGCCGGAACTCGAACCCTGCAACTCTCGAATACGCGTCGAAGATGCTTCCATTTAAACAACGAAGGAATGCAGAAAGGAAGGGGAAGATACCTTATAACTAGGGCGTGTTCTTTTATGACCATGTAGAGACATTAGGTATTTTCTGGAAGCAAGAAAGATGAAAAATTAACAAAGCCTTCGCCGGAACTCGAACCCTGCAACTCTCGAATACGCGTCGAACATGCTTCCATTTAAACAACGAAGGAATGCAGAAAGGAAGGAGAAGATACCTTATAACTAGGGCGTGTTCTTTTATGACCATGTAGAGACATTAGGTATTTTCTGGAAGCAAGAAATATGAAAAATTAACAAAGCCTTCGCCGGAACTCGAACCCTGCAACTCTCGAATACGCGTCGAAGATGCTTCTATTTAAACAACGAAGGAATGCAGGAAGGAAGGAGAAGATACCTTATAACTAGTTTCTGGAAGCAAGAAAGATGAAAAATTAACAAAGCCTTCGCTGGAACTCGAACCCTGCAACTCTCGAATACGCGTCGAAGATGCTTCCATTTAAACAACGAAGGAATGCAGAAAGGAAGGAGAAGATACCTTATAACTAGAGGGTGTTCTTTTATGACCATGTAGAGACATTAGGTATTTTTTGGAAGCAAGAAAGATGAAAAATTAACAAAGCCTTCGCCGGAACTCGAACCCTGCAACTCTCGAATACGCGTCGAAGATGCTTCCATTTAAACAACGAAGGAATGCAGAAAGGAAGGAGAACATACCTTATAACTAGATCGTGTTCTTTTATGACCATGTAGAGACATTAGGTATTTTCTGGAAGCAAGAAAGATGAAAAATTAACAAAGCCTTCGCCGGAACTCGAACCCTGCAACTCTCGAATACGCGTCGAAGATGCTTCCATTTAAAGTACGAAGGAATGCAGAAAGGAAGGAGAAGATACCTTATAACTAGGGCGTGTTCTTTTATGACCATGTAGAGACATTAGGTATTTTCTGGAAGCAAGAAAGGTGAAAAATTAACAAAGCCTTCGCCGGAACTCGAACCCTGCAACTCTTGAATACGCGTCGAAGATGCTTCCATTTAAACAACGAAGGAATGCAGAAAGGAAGGAGAAGATACCTTATAACTAGGGCGTGTTCTTTTATGACCATGTAGAGACATTAGGTATTTTCTGGAAGCAAGAAAGATGAAAAATTAACAAAGACTTCGCCGGAACTCGAACCCTGCAACTCTCGAATACGCGTCGAAGATGCTTCCATTTAAACAACGAAGGAATGCAGAAATGAAGGAGAAGATACCTTATAACTAGGGCGTGATCTTTTATGACCATGTAGAGACATTAGGTATTTTCTGGAAGCAAGAAAGATGAAAAATTAACAAAGCCTTCGCCGGAACTCGAACTCTGCAACTCTCGAATACGCGTCGAAGATGCTTCCATTTAAACAACGAAGGAATGCAGAAAGGAAGGAGAAGATACCTTATAACTAGGGCGTGTTCTTTTAAGACCATGTAGAGACATTAGGTATTTTCTGGAAGCAAGAAAGATGAAAAATCAACAAAGCCTTCGCCGGAACTCGAACCCTGCAACTCTCGAATACGCGTCGAAGATGCTTCGATTTAAACAACGAAGGAATGCAGAAACGAAGGAGAAGATACCTTATAACTAGTTTCTGGAAGCAAGAAAGATGAAAAATTAACAAAGCCTTCGCCGGAACTCGAAATCTGCAACTCTCGAATACGCGTCGAAGATGCTTCCATTTAAACAACGAAGGAATGCAGAAAGGAAGGAGAAGATACCTTATAACTAGGGCGTGTTCTTTTATGACCATGTAGAGACATTAGGTATTTTCTGGAAGCAAGAAAAATGAAAAATTAACAAAGCCGTCGCCGGAACTCGAACCCTGCAACTCTCGAATACGCGTCGAAGATGCTTCCATTTAAACAACGAAGGAATGCAGAAAGGAAGGAGAAGATACCTTATAACTAGGGCGTGTTCTTTTATGACCATGTAGAGACATTAGGTTATTTCTGGAAGCAAGAAAGATGAAAAATTAACAAAGCCTTCGCCGGAACTCGAACCCTGCAACTCTCGAATACGCGTCGAAGATGCTTCCATTTAAACAACGAAGGAATGCAGAAAGGAAGGAGAAGATACCTTATAACTAGGGCGTGTTCTTTTATGACCATGTAGAGACATTAGGTATTTTCTGGAAGCAAGAAAGATGAAAAATTAACAAAGCCTTCGCCGGAACTCGAACCCTGCAACTCTCGAATACGCGTCGAAGATGCTTCTATTTAAAAAACGAAGGAATGCAGGAAGGAAGGAGAAGATACCTTATAACTAGTTTCTGGAAGCAAGAAAGATGAAAAATTAACAAAGCCTTCGCTGGAACTCGAACCCTGCAACTCTCGAATACGCGTCGAAGATGCTTCCATTTAAACAACGAAGGAATGCAGAAAGGAAGGAGAAGATACCTTATAACTAGAGGGTGTTCTTTTATGACCATGTAGAGACATTAGGTATTTTTTGGTAGCAAGAAAGATGAAAAATTAACAAAGCCTTCGCCGGAACTCGAACCCTGCAACTCTCGAATACGCGTCGAAGATGCTTCCATTTAAACAACGAAGGAATGCAGAAAGGAAGGAGAAGATACCTTATAACTAGATCGTGTTCTTTTATGACCATGTAGAGACATTAGGTATTTTCTGGAAGCAAGAATGATGAAAAATTAACAAAGCCTTCGCCGGAACTCGAACTCTGCAACTCTCGAATACGCGTCGAAGATGCTTCGATTTAAACAACGAAGGAATGCAGAAAGGAAGGAGAAGATACCTTATAAGTAGTTTCTGGAAGCAAGAAAGATGAAAAATTAACAAAGCCTTCGCCGGAACTCGAACTCTGCAACTCTCGAATACGCGTCGAAGATGCTTCCATTTAATCAACGAAGGAATGCAGAAAGGAAGGAGAAGATACCTTATAACTAGGGCGTGTTCTTTTATGACCATGTAGAGACATTAGGTATTTTCTGGAAGCAAGAAAGATGAAAAATTAACAAAGCCTTCGCCGGAACTCGAACTCTGCAACTCTCGAATACGCGTCGAAGATGCTTCCATTTAAACAACGAAGGAATGCAGAAAGGAAGGAGAAGATACCTTATAACTAGGGCGTGTTCTTTTATGACCATGTAGAGACATTAGGTATTTTCTGGAAGCAAGAAAGATGAAAAATTAACAAAGCCTTCGCCGGAGCTCGAAACCTGCAACTCTCGAATACGCGTCCAAGATGCTTCCATTTAAACAACGAAGGAATGCAGAAAGGAAGGAGAAGATACCTTATAACTAGTTTCTGGAAGCAAGAAAGATGAAAAATTAACAAAGCCTTCGCCGGAACTCGAACCCTGCAACTCTCGAATACGCGTCGAAGATGCTTCCATTTAAACAACGAAGGAATGCAGAAAGGAAGGAGAAGATACCTTATGACTAGGGCGTGTTCTTTTATGACCATGTAGAGACATTAGGTATTTTCTGGAAGCAAGAAAGATGAAAAATTAACAAAGCCTTTGCCGGAACTCGAACCCTGCAACTCTCGAATACGCGTCGAAGATGCTTCCATTTAAACAACGAAGGAATGCAGAAAGGAAGGAGAAGATAAATTATAACTAGGGCGTGTTCTTTTATGACCATGTAGAGACATTAGGTATTTTCTGGAAGCAAGAAAGATGAAAAATTAACAAAGCCTTCGCCGGAACTCGAACCCTGCAACTCTCGAATACGCGTCGAAGATGCTTCCATTTAAACAACGAAGGAATGCAGAAAGGAAGGAGAAGATACCTTATAACTAGGGCGTGTTCTTTTATGACGATGTAGAGACATTAGGTATTTTCTGGAAGCAAGAAAGATGAAAAATTAACAAAGCCTTCGCCGGAACTCGAACCTGCAACTCTCGAATACGCGTCGAAGATGCTTCCATTTAAACAACGAAGGAATGCAGAAAGGAAGGAGAAGATACCTTATAACTAGGGCGTGTTCTTTTATGACCATGTAGAGACATTAGGTATTTTCTGGAAGCAAGAAAGATGAAAAATTAACAAAGCCTTCGCCGGAACTCGAACCCTGCAACTCTCGAATACGCGTCGAAGATGCTTCCATTTAAACAACGAAGGAATGCAGAAAGGAAGGAGAAGATACCTTATAACTAGGGCGTGTTCTTTTATGACCATGTAGAGACATTAGGTATTTTCTGGAAGCAAGAAAGATGAAAAATTAACAAAGCCTTCGCCGGGACACGAACCCTGCAACTCTCGAATACGCGTCGAAGATGCTTCCATTTAAACAACGAAGGAATGCAGAATGGAAGGAGAAGATAGCTTATAACTAGGGCGTGTTCTTTTATGACCATGTAGAGACATTAGGTATTTTCTGGAAGCAAGAAAGATGAAAAATTAACAAAGCCTTCGCCGGAACTCGAACCCTGCAACTCTCGAATACGCGTCGAAGATGCTTCCATTTAAACAACGAAGGAATGCAGAAAGGAAGGAGAAGATACCTTATAACTAGGGCGTGTTCTTTTATGACCATGTAGAGACATTAGGTATTTTCTGGAAGCAAGAAAGATGAAAAATTAACAAAGCCTTCGCCGGAACTCGAACCCTGCAACTCTCGAATACGCGTCGAAGATGCTTCCATTTAAACAACGAAGGAATGCAGAAAGGAAGGAGAAGATACCTTATAACTAGGGCGTGTTCTTTTATGACCATGTAGAGACATTAGGTATTTTCTGGAAGCAAGAAAGATGAAAAATTAACAAAGCCTTCGCCGGAACTCGAACCCTGCAACTCTCGAATACGCGTCGAAGATGCTTCCATTTAAACAACGAAGGAATGCAGAAAGGAAGGAGAAGATACCTTATAACTAGGGCGTGTTCTTTTATGACCATGTAGAGACATTAGGTATTTTCTGGAAGCAAGAAAGGTGAAAAATTAACAAAGCCTTCGCCGGAACTCGAACCCTGCAACTCTCGAATACGCGTCGAAGATGCTTCCATTTAAACAACGAAGGAATGCAGAAAGGAAGGAGAAGATACCTTATAACTAGGGCGTGTTCTTTTATGACCATGTAGAGACATTAGGTATTTTCTGGAAGCAAGAAAGATGAAAAATTAACAAAGCCTTCGCCGGAACTCGAACCCTGCAACTCTCGAATACGCGTCGAAGATGCTTCCATTTAAACAACGAAGGAATGCAGAAAGGAAGGAGAAGATACCTTATAACTAGGGCGTGTTCTTTTATGACCATGTAGAGACATTAGGTATTTTCTGGAAGCAAGAAAGATGAAAAATTAACAAAGCCTTCGCCGGAACTCGAACCCTGCAACTCTCGAATACGCGTCGAAGATGCTTCCATTTAAACAACGAAGGAATGCAGAAAGGAAGGAGAAGATACCTTATAACTAGGGCGTGTTCTTTTATGACCATGTAGAGACATTAGGTATTTTCTGGAAGCAAGAAAGATGAAAAATTAACAAAGCCTTCGCCGGAACTCGAACCCTGCAACTCTCGAATACGCGTCGAAGATGCTTCCATTTAAACAACGAAGGAATGCAGAAAGGAAGGAGAAGATACCTTATAACTAGGGCGTGTTCTTTTAAGACCATGTAGAGAAATTAGGTATTTTCTGGAAGCAATAAAGATGAAAAATTAACAAAGCCTTCGCCGGAACACGAACCCTGCAACTCTCGAATACGCGTCGAAGATGCTTCCATTTAAACAACGAAGGAATGCAGAAAGGAAGGAGAAGATACCTTATAACTAGTTTCTGGAAGCAAGAAAGATGAAAAATTAACAAAGCCTTCGCCGGAACTCGAAACCTGCAAGTCTCGAATACGCGTCGAAGATGCTTCCATTTAAACAACGAAGGAATGCAGAAAGGAAGGAGAAGATACCTTATAACTAGGGCGTGTTCTTTTATGACCATGTAGAGACATTAGGTATTTTCTGGAAGCAAGAAAGATGAAAAATTAACAAATCCTTCGCCGGAACTCGAACCCTGCAACTCTCGAATACGCGTCGAAGATGCCTCCATTTAAACAACGAAGGAATGCAGAAAGGAAGGAGAAGATAGCTTATAACTAGAGGGTGTTCTTTTATGACCATGTAGAGACATTAGGTATTTTTTGGAAACAAGAAAGATGAAAAATTAACAAAGCCTTCGCCGGAAATCGAACCCTGCAACTCTCGAATACGCGTCGAAGATGCTTCCATTTAAACAACGAAGGAATGCAGAAAGGAAGGAGAAGATACCTTATAACTAGGGCGTGTTCTTTTATGACCATGTAGAGACATTAGGTATTTTCTGGAAGCAAGAAAGATGAAAAATTAACAAAGCCTTCGCCGGAACTCGAACCCTGCAACTCTCGAATACGCGTCGAAGATGCTTCCATTTAAACAACGAAGGAATGCAGAAAGGAAGGAGAAGATACCTTATAACTAGGGCGTGTTCTTTTAAGACCATGTAGAGAAATTAGGTATTTTCTGGAAGCAAGAAAGATGAAAAATTAACAAAGCCTTCGCCGGAACACGAACCCTGCAACTCTCGAATACGCGTCGAAGATGCTTCCATTTAAACAACGAAGGAATGCAGAAAGGAAGGAGAAGATACCTTATAACTAGTTTCTGGAAGCAAGAAAGATGAAAAATTAACAAAGCCTTCGCCGGAACTCGAAACCTGCAAGTCTCGAATACGCGTCGAAGATGCTTCCATTTAAACAACGAAGGAATGCAGAAAGGAAGGAGAAGATACCTTATAACTAGGGCGTGTTCTTTTATGACCATGTAGAGACATTAGGTATTTTCTGGAAGCAAGAAAGATGAAAAATTAACAAAGCCTTCGCCGGAACTCGAACCCTGCAACTCTCGAATACGCGTCGAAGATGCTTCCATTTAAACAACGAAGGAATGCAGAAAGGAAGGAGAAGATACCTTATAACTAGGGCGTGTTCTTTTATGACCATGTAGAGACATTAGGTATTTTCTGGAAGCAAGAAAGATGAAAAATTAACAAAGCCTTCGCCGGAACTCGAACCCTGCAACTCTCGAATACGCGTCGAAGATGCTTCCATTTAAACAACGAAGGAATGCAGAAAGGAAGGAGAAGATACCTTATAACTAGGGCGTGTTCTTTTATGACCATGTAGAGACATTAGGTATTTTCTGGAAGCAAGAAAGATGAAAAATTAACAAAGCCTTCGCCGGAACTCGAACCCTGCAACTCTCGAATACGCGTCGAAGATGCTTCCATTTAAACAACGAAGGAATGCAGAAAGGAAGGAGAAGATACCTTATAACTAGGGCGTGTTCTTTTAAGACCATGTAGAGAAATTAGGTATTTTCTGGAAGCAAGAAAGATGAAAAATTAACAAAGCCTTCGCCGGAACACGAACCCTGCAACTCTCGAATACGCGTCGAAGATGCTTCCATTTAAACAACGAAGGAATGCAGAAAGGAAGGAGAAGATACCTTATAACTAGTTTCTGGAAGCAAGAAAGATGAAAAATTAACAAAGCCTTCGCCGGAACTCGAAACCTGCAAGTCTCGAATACGCGTCGAAGATGCTTCCATTTAAACAACGAAGGAATGCAGAAAGGAAGGAGAAGATACCTTATAACTAGGGCGTGTTCTTTTATGACCATGTAGAGACATTAGGTATTTTCTGGAAGCAAGAAAGATGAAAAATTAACAAAGCCTTCGCCGGAACTCGAACCCTGCAACTCTCGAATACGCGTCGAAGATGCTTCCATTTAATCAACGAAGGAATGCAGAAAGGAAGGAGAAGATACCTTATAACTAGGGCGTGTTCTTTTATGACCATGTAGAGACATTAGGTATTTTCTGGAAGCAAGAAAGATGAAAAATTAACAAAGCCTTCGCCGGAACTCGAACTCTGCAACTCTCGAATACGCGTCGAAGATGCTTCCATTTAAACAACGAAGGAATGCAGAAAGGAAGGAGAAGATACCTTATAACTAGGGCGTGTTCTTTTATGACCATGTAGAGACATTAGGTATTTTCTGGAAGCAAGAAAGATGAAAAATTAACAAAGCCTTCGCCGGAACTCGAACCCTGCAACTCTCGAATACGCGTCGAAGATGCTTCCATTAAACAACGAAGGAATGCAGAAAGGAAGGAGAAGATACCTTATAACTAGGGCGTGTTCTTTTAAGACCATGTAGAGAAATTAGGTATTTTCTGGAAGCAAGAAAGATGAAAAATTAACAAATCCTTCGCCGGAACTCGAACCCTGCAACTCTCGAATACGCGTCGAAGATGCCTCCATTTAAACAACGAAGGAATGCAGAAAGGAAGGAGAAGATAGCTTATAACTAGAGGGTGTTCTTTTATGACCATGTAGAGACATTAGGTATTTTTTGGAAGCAAGAAAGATGAAAAATTAACAAAGCCTTCGCCGGAAATCGAACCCTGCAACTCTCGAATACGCGTCGAAGATGCTTCCATTTAAACAACGAAGGAATGCAGAAAGGAAGGAGAAGATACCTTATAACTAGTTTCTGAAAGCAAGAAAGATGAAAAATTAACAAAGCCTTCGCCGGAACTCGAACCCTGCAACTCTCGAATACGCGTCGAAGATGCTTCCATTTAAACAACGAAGGAATGCAGAAAGGAAGGAAAAGATACCTTATAACTAGAGGGTGTTCTTTTATGACCATGTAGAGACATTAGGTATTTTCTGGAAGCAAGAATGATGAAAAATTAACAAAGCCTTCGCCGGAACTCGAACCCTGCAACTAGCGAATACGCGTCGAAGATGCTTCCATTTAAACAACGAAGGAATGCAGAAAGAAAGGAGAAGATAACTTATAACTAGGCGTGTTCTTTTATGACCATGTAGAGACATTAGGTATTTTCTGGAAGCAAGAAAGATGAAAAATTAACAAAGCCTTCGCCAAAACTCGAACCCTGCAACTCTGGAATACGCGTCGAAGATGCTTCCATTTAAACAACGAAGGAATGCAGAAAGGAAGGAGAAGATACCTTATAACAAGGGCGTGTTCTTTTATGACCATGTAGAGACATTAGGTATTTTCTGGAAGCAAGAAAGATAAAAAATTAACAAAGCCTTCCCCGGAACTCGAACCCTGCAACTCTCGAATACGCGTCGAAGATGCTTCCATTTAAACAACGAAGGATTGCAGAAAGGAAGGAGAAGATACCTTATAACTAGCGCGTGTTCTTTTATGACCATGTAGAGACATTAGGTATTTTCTGGAAGCAAGAAAGATGAAAAATTAACAAAGCCTTCGCCGGAAATCGAACCCTGCAACTCTCGAATACGCGTCGAAGATGCTTCCATTTAAACAACGAAGGAATGCAGAAAGGAAGGAGAAGATACCTTATAACTAGGGCGTGTTCTTTTATGACCATGTAGAGACATTAGATATTTTCTGGAAGCAAGAGAGATGAAAAATTAACAAAGCCTTCGCCGGAAATCGAACCCTGCAACTCTCGAATACGCGTCGAATATGCTTCCATTTAAACAACGAAGGAATGCAGAAAGGAAGGAGAAGATACCTTATAACTAGGGCGTGTTCTTTTATGACCATGTAGAGACATTAGATATTTTCTGGAAGCAAGAAAGATGAAAAATTAACAAAGCCTTCGCCGGAAATCGAACCCTGCAACTCTCGAATACGCGTCGAATATGCTTCCATTTAAACAACGAAGGAATGCAGAAAGGAAGGAGAAGATACCTTATAACTAGGACGTGTTCTTTTATGACCATGTAGAGACATTAGGTATTTTCTGGAAGCAAGAAAGATGAAAAATTAACAAAGCCTTCGCCGGAACTCGAACCCTGCAACTCTCGAATACGCGTCGAAGATGCTTCCATTTAAACAACGAAGGAATGCAGAAAGGAAGGAGAAGATACCTTATAACTAGGGCGTGTTCTTTTATGACCATGTAGAGACATTAGGTATTTTCTGGAAGCAAGAAAGATGAAAAATTAACAAATCCTTCGCCGGAACTCGAACCCTGCAACTCTCGAATACGCGTCGAAGATGCCTCCATTTAAACAACGAAGGAATGCAGAAAGGAAGGAGAAGATAGCTTATAACTAGGGCGTGTTCTTTTATGACCATGTAGAGACATTAGGTATTTTCTGGAAGCAAGAAAGATGAAAAATTAATAAAGCCTTCGCCGGAAATCGAACCCTGCAACTCTCGAATACGCGTCGAAGATGCTTCCATTTAAACAACGAAGGAATGCAGAAAGGAAGGAGAAGATACCTTATAACTAGTTTCTGAAAGCAAGAAAGATGAAAAATTAACAAAGCCTTCGCCGGAACTCGAACCCTGCAACTCTCGAATACGCGTCGAAGATGCTTCCATTTAAACAACGAAGGAATGCAGAAAGGAAGGAGAAGATAACTTATAACTAGGCGTGTTCTTTTATGACCATGTAGAGACATTAGGTATTTTCTGGAAGCAAGAAAGATGAAAAATTAACAAAGCCTTCGCCGGAACACGAACCCTGCAACTCTCGAATACGCGTCGAAGATGCTTCCATTTAAACAACGAAGGAATGCAGAAAAGAAGGAGAAGATACTTTATAACTAGTTTCTGGAAGCAAGAAAGATGAAAAATTAACAAAGCCTTCGCCGGAACTCGAAACCTGCAAGTCTCGAATACGCGTCGAAGATGCTTCCATTTAAACAACGAAGGAATGCAGAAAGGAAGGAGAAGATACCTTATAACTAGGGCGTGTTCTTTTATGACCATGTAGAGACATTAGGTATTTTCTGGAAGCAAGAAAGATGAAAAATTAACAAATCCTTCGCCGGAACTCGAACCCTGCAACTCTCGAATACGCGTCGAAGATGCCTCCATTTAAACAACGAAGGAATGCAGAAAGGAAGGAGAAGATAGCTTATAACTAGAGGGTGTTCTTTTATGACCATGTAGAGACATTAGGTATTTTTTGGAAGCAAGAAAGATGAAAAATTAACAAAGCCTTCGCCGGAAATCGAACCCTGCAACTCTCGAATACGCGTCGAAGATGCTTCCATTTAAACAACGAAGGAATGCAGAAAGGAAGGAGAAGATACCTTATAACTAGTTTCTGAAAGCAAGAAAGATGAAAAATTAACAAAGCCTTCGCCGGAACTCGAACCCTGCAAATCTCGAATACGCGTCGAAGATGCTTCCATTTAAACAACGAAGGAATGCAGAAAGGAAGGAGAAGATACCTTATAACTAGGGCGTGTTCTTTTATGACCATGTAGAGACATTAGGTATTTTCTGGAAGCAAGAAAGATGAAAAATTAACAAAGCCTTCGCCGGAACTCGAACTCTGCAACTCTCGAATACGCGTCGAAGATGCTTCCATTTAAACAACGAAGGAATGCAGAAAGGAAGGAGAAGATACCTTATAACTAGGGCGTGTTCTTTTATGACCATGTAGAGACATTAGGTATTTTCTGGAAGCAAGAAAGATGAAAAATTAACAAAGCCTTCGCCGGAACTCGAACCCTGCAACTCTCGAATACGCGTCGAAGATGCTTCCATTTAAACAACGAAGGAATGCAGAAAGGAAGGAGAAGATACCTTATAACTAGGGCGTGTTCTTTTAAGACCATGTAGAGAAATTAGGTATTTTCTGGAAGCAAGAAAGATGAAAAATTAACAAATCCTTCGCCGGAACTCGAACCCTGCAACTCTCGAATACGCGTCGAAGATGCCTCCATTTAAACAACGAAGGAATGCAGAAAGGAAGGAGAAGATAGCTTATAACTAGAGGGTGTTCTTTTATGACCATGTAGAGACATTAGGTATTTTTTGGAAGCAAGAAAGATGAAAAATTAACAAAGCCTTCGCCGGAAATCGAACCCTGCAACTCTCGAATACGCGTCGAAGATGCTTCCATTTAAACAACGAAGGAATGCAGAAAGGAAGGAGAAGATACCTTATAACTAGTTTCTGAAAGCAAGAAAGATGAAAAATTAACAAAGCCTTCGCCGGAACTCGAACCCTGCAACTCTCGAATACGCGTCGAAGATGCTTCCATTTAAACAACGAAGGAATGCAGAAAGGAAGGAAAAGATACCTTATAACTAGAGGGTGTTCTTTTATGACCATGTAGAGACATTAGGTATTTTCTGGAAGCAAGAAAGATGAAAAATTAACAAAGCCTTCGCCGGAACTCGAACCCTGCAACTCTCGAATACGCGTCGAAGATGCTTCCATTTAAACAACGAAGGAATGCAGAAAGGAAGGAGAAGCTACCTTATAACTAGGACGTGTTCTTTTATGACCATGTAGAGACATTAGGTATTTTCTGGAAGCAAGAAAGATGAAAAATTAACAAAGCCTTCGCCGGAACTCGAACCCTGCAACTCTCGAATACGCGTCGAAGATGCTTCCATTTAAACAACGAAGGAATGCAGAAAGGAAGGAGAAGATACCTTATAACTAGGGCGTGTTCTTTTATGACCATGTAGAGACATTAGGTATTTTCTGGAAGCAAGAAAGATGAAAAATTAACAAATCCTTCGCCGGAACTCGAACCCTGCAACTCTCGAATACGCGTCGAAGATGCCTCCATTTAAACAACGAAGGAATGCAGAAAGGAAGGAGAAGATAGCTTATAACTAGGGCGTGTTCTTTTATGACCATGTAGAGACATTAGGTATTTTCTGGAAGCAAGAAAGATGAAAAATTAACAAAGCCTTCGCCGGAAATCGAACCCTGCAACTCTCGAATACGCGTCGAAGATGCTTCCATTTAAACAACGAAGGAATGCAGAAAGGAAGGAGAAGATACCTTATAACTAGTTTCTGAAAGCAAGAAAGATGAAAAATTAACAAAGCCTTCGCCGGAACTCGAACCCTGCAACTCTCGAATACGCGTCGAAGATGCTTCCATTTAAACAACGAAGGAATGCAGAAAGGAAGGAGAAGATAACTTATAACTAGGCGTGTTCTTTTATGACCATGTAGAGACATTAGGTATTTTCTGGAAGCAAGAAAGATGAAAAATTAACAAAGCCTTCGCCGGAACACGAACCCTGCAACTCTCGAATACGCGTCGAAGATGCTTCCATTTAAACAACGAAGGAATGCAGAAAAGAAGGAGAAGATACCTTATAACTAGTTTCTGGAAGCAAGAAAGATGAAAAATTAACAAAGCCTTCGCCGGAACTCGAAACCTGCAAGTCTCGAATACGCGTTGAAGATGCTTCCATTTAAACAACGAAGGAATGCAGAAAGGAAGGAGAAGATACCTTATAACTAGGGCGTGTTCTTTTATGACCATGTAGAGACATTAGGTATTTTCTGGAAGCAAGAAAGATGAAAAATTAACAAATCCTTCGCCGGAACTCGAACCCTGCAACTCTCGAATACGCGTCGAAGATGCCTCCATTTAAACAACGAAGGAATGCAGAAAGGAAGGAGAAGATAGCTTATAACTAGAGGGTGTTCTTTTATGACCATGTAGAGACATTAGGTATTTTTTGGAAGCAAGAAAGATGAAAAATTAACAAAGCCTTAGCCGGAAATCGAACCCTGCAACTCTCGAATACGCGTCGAAGATGCTTCCATTTAAACAACAAAGGAATGCAGAAAGGAAGGAGAAGATACCTTATAACTAGTTTCTGAAAGCAAGAAAGATGAAAAATTAACAAAGCCTTCGCCGGAACTCGAACCCTGCAACTCTCGAATACGCGTCGAAGATGCTTCCATTTAAACAACGAAGGAATGCAGAAAGGAAGGAAAAGATACCTTATAACTAGAGGGTGTTCTTTTATGACCATGTAGAGACATTAGGTATTTTCTGGAAGCAAGAAAGATGAAAAATTAACAAAGCCTTCGCCGGAACTCGAACCCTGCAACTCTCGAATACGCGTCGAAGATGCTTCCATTTAAACAACGAAGGAATGCAGA
The DNA here is from genome assembly GCF_044657685.1 of Stegodyphus dumicola. Classification (NCBI taxonomy): domain Eukaryota; kingdom Metazoa; phylum Arthropoda; class Arachnida; order Araneae; family Eresidae; genus Stegodyphus; species Stegodyphus dumicola. Next base: position 2,964,789 of record NC_140768.1, read on the forward strand.
AAGAAAGGAGAAGATAACTTATAACTAGGCGTGTTCTTTTATGACCATGTAGAGACATTAGGTATTTTCTGGAAGCAAGAAAGATGAAAAATTAACAAAGCCTTCGCCGAAACTCGAACCCTGCAACTCTGGAATACGCGTCGAAGATGCTTCCATTTAAACAACGAAGGAATGCAGAAAGGAAGGAGAAGATACCTTATAACAAGGGCGTGTTCTTTTATGACCATGTAGAGACATTAGGTATTTTCTGGAAGCAAGAAAGATAAAAAATTAACAAAGCCTTCCCCGGAACTCGAACCCTGCAACTCTCGAATACGCGTCGAAGATGCTTCCATTTAAACAACGAAGGATTGCAGAAAGGAAGGAGAAGATACCTTATAACTAGCGCGTGTTCTTTTATGACCATGTAGAGACATTAGGTATTTTCTGGAAGCAAGAAAGATGAAAAATTAACAAAGCCTTCGCCGGAAATCGAACCCTGCAACTCTCGAATACGCGTCGAAGATGCTTCCATTTAAACAACGAAGGAATGCAGAAAGGAAGGAGAAGATACCTTATAACTAGGGCGTGTTCTTTTATGACCATGTAGAGACATTAGATATTTTCTGGAAGCAAGAAAGATGAAAAATTAACAAAGCCTTCGCCGGAAATCGAACCCTGCAACTCTCGAATACGCGTCGAATATGCTTCCATTTAAACAACGAAGGAATGCAGAAAGGAAGGAGAAGATACCTTATAACTAGGACGTGTTCTTTTATGACCATGTAGAGACATTAGGTATTTTCTGGAAGCAAGAAAGATGAAAAATTAACAAAGCCTTCGCCGGAACTCGAACCCTGCAACTCTCGAATACGCGTCGAAGATGCTTCCATTTAAACAACGAAGGAATGCAGAAAGGAAGGAGAAGATACCTTATAACTAGGGCGTGTTCTTTTATGACCATGTAGAGACATTAGGTATTTTCTGGAAGCAAGAAAGATGAAAAATTAACAAATCCTTCGCCGGAACTCGAACCCTGCAACTCTCGAATACGCGTCGAAGATGCCTCCATTTAAACAACGAAGGAATGCAGAAAGGAAGGAGAAGATAGCTTATAACTAGGGCGTGTTCTTTTATGACCATGTAGAGACATTAGGTATTTTCTGGAAGCAAGAAAGATGAAAAATTAACAAAGCCTTCGCCGAAACTCGAACCCTGCAACTCTGGAATACGCGTCGAAGATGCTTCCATTTAAACAACGAAGGAATGCAGAAAGGAAGGAGAAGATACCTTATAACAAGGGCGTGTTCTTTTATGACCATGTAGAGACATTAGGTATTTTCTGGAAGCAAGAAAGATAAAAAATTAACAAAGCCTTCCCCGGAACTCGAACCCTGCAACTCTCGAATACGCGTCGAAGATGCTTCCATTTAAACAACGAAGGATTGCAGAAAGGAAGGAGAAGATACCTTATAACTAGCGCGTGTTCTTTTATGACCATGTAGAGACATTAGGTATTTTCTGGAAGCAAGAAAGATGAAAAATTAACAAAGCCTTCGCCGGAAATCGAACCCTGCAACTCTCGAATACGCGTCGAAGATGCTTCCATTTAAACAACGAAGGAATGCAGAAAGGAAGGAGAAGATACCTTATAACTAGGGCGTGTTCTTTTATGACCATGTAGAGACATTAGATATTTTCTGGAAGCAAGAAAGATGAAAAATTAACAAAGCCTTCGCCGGAAATCGAACCCTGCAACTCTCGAATACGCGTCGAATATGCTTCCATTTAAACAACGAAGGAATGCAGAAAGGAAGGAGAAGATACCTTATAACTAGGACGTGTTCTTTAATGACCATGTAGAGACATTAGGTATTTTCTGGAAGCAAGAAAGATGAAAAATTAACAAAGCCTTCGCCGGAACTCGAACCCTGCAACTCTCGAATACGCGTCGAAGATGCTTCCATTTAAACAACGAAGGAATGCAGAAAGGAAGGAGAAGATACCTTATAACTAGGGCGTGTTCTTTTATGACCATGTAGAGACATTAGGTATTTTCTGGAAGCAAGAAAGATGAAAAATTAACAAATCCTTCGCCGGAACTCGAACCCTGCAACTCTCGAATACGCGTCGAAGATGCCTCCATTTAAACAACGAAGGAATGCAGAAAGGAAGGAGAAGATAGCTTATAACTAGGGCGTGTTCTTTTATGACCATGTAGAGACATTAGGTATTTTCTGGAAGCAAGAAAGATGAAAAATTAACAAAGCCTTCGCCGGAAATCGAACCCTGCAACTCTCGAATACGCGTCGAAGATGCTTCCATTTAAACAACGAAGGAATGCAGAAAGGAAGGAGAAGATACCTTATAACTAGTTTCTGAAAGCAAGAAAGATGAAAAATTAACAAAACCTTCGCCGGAACTCGAACCCTGCAACTCTCGAATACGCGTCGAAGATGCTTCCATTTAAACAACGAAGGAATGCAGAAAGGAAGGAGAAGATAACTTATAACTAGGCGTGTTCTTTTATGACCATGTAGAGACATTAGGTATTTTCTGGAAGCAAGAAAGATGAAAAATTAACAAAGCCTTCGCCGAAACTCGAACCCTGCAACTCTGGAATACGCGTCGAAGATGCTTCCATTTAAACAACGAAGGAATGCAGAAAGGAAGGAGAAGATACCTTATAACAAGGGCGTGTTCTTTTATGACCATGTAGAGACATTAGGTATTTTCTGGAAGCAAGAAAGATGAAAAATTAACAAAGCCTTCCCCGGAACTCGAACCCTGCAACTCTCGAATACGCGTCGAAGATGCTTCCATTTAAACAACGAAGGAATGCAGAAAGGAAGGAGAAGATACCTTATAACTAGCGCGTGTTCTTTTATGACCATGTAGAGACATTAGGTATTTTCTGGAAGCAAGAAAGATGAAAAATTAACAAAGCCTTCGCCGGAAATCGAACCCTGCAACTGTCGAATACGCGTCGAAGATGCTTCCATTTAAACAACGAAGGATTGCAGAAAGGAAGGAGAAGATACCTTATAACTAGGGCGTGTTCTTTTATGACCATGTAGAGACATTAGATATTTTCTGGAAGCAAGAAAGATGAAAAATTAACAAAGCCTTCGCCGGAAATCGAACCCTGCAACTCTCGAATACGCGTCGAAGATGCTTCCATTTAAACAACGAAGGAATGCAGAAAGGAAGGAGAAGATACCTTATAACTAGGGCGTGTTCTTTTATGACCATGTAGAGACATTAGGTATTTTCTGGAAGCAAGAAAGATGAAAAATTAACAAAGCCTTCGCCGGAAATCGAACCCTGCAACTCTCGAATACGCGTCGAAGATGCTTCCATTTAAACAACGAAGGAATGCAGAAAGGAAGGAGAAGATACCTTATAACTAGGGCGTGTTCTTTTATGACCATGTAGAGACATTAGGTATTTTCTGGAAGCAAGAAAGATGAAAAATTAACAAAGCCTTCGCCGGAACTCGAACCCTGCAACTCTCGAATACGCGTCGAAGATGCTTCCATTTAAACAACGAAGGAATGCAGAAAGGAAGGAGAAGATACCTTATAACTAGGGCGTGTTCTTTTATGACCATGTAGAGACATTAGGTATTTTCTGGAAGCAAGAAAGATGAGAAATTAACAAAGCCTTCGCCGGAACTCGAACCCTGCAACTCTCGAATACGCGTCGAAGATGCTTCCATTTAAACAACGAAGGAATGCAGAAAGGAAGGAGAAGATACCTTATAACTAGGGCGTGTTCTTTTATGACCATGTACAGACATTAGGTATTTTCTGAAAGCAAGAAAAATGAAAAATTAACAAAGCCTTCGCCGGAACTCGAACCCTGCAACTCTCGAATACGCGTCGAAGATGCTTCCATTTAAACAACGAAGGAATGCAGAAAGGAAGGAGAAGATACCTTATAACTAGGGCGTGTTCTTTTATGACCATGTAGAGACATTAGGTATTTTCTGGAAGCAAGAAAGATGAAAAATTAACAAAGCCTTCGCCGGAGCTCGAAACCTGCAACTCTCGAATACGCGTCGAAGATGCTTCCATTTAAACAACGAAGGAATGCAGAAAGGAAGGAGAAGATACCTTATAACTAGGGCGTGTTCTTTTATGACCATGTACAGACATTAGGTATTTTCTGGAAGCAAGAAAGATGAAAAATTAACAAAGCCTTCGCCGGAACTCGAACCCTGCAACTCTCGAATACGCGTCGAAGATGCTTCCATTTAAACAACGAAGGAATGCAGAAAGCAAGGAGAAGATACCTTATAACTAGGGCGTGTTCTTTTATGACCATGTAGAGACATTAGGTATTTTCTGGAAGCAAGAAAGATGAAAAATTAACAAAGCCTTCGCCGGAACTCGAACCCTGCAACTCTCGAATACGCGTCGAAGATGCTTCCATTTAAACAACGAAGGAATGCAGAAAGGAAGGAGAAGATACCTTATAACTAGGGCGTGTTCTTTTATGACCATGTAGAGACATTAGGTATTTTCTGGAAGCAAGAAAGATGAGAAATTAACAAAGCCTTCGCCGGAACTCGAACCCTGCAACTCTCGAATACGCGTCGAAGATGCTTCCATTTAAACAACGAAGGAATGCAGAAAGGAAGGAGAAGATACCTTATAACTAGGGCGTGTTCTTTTATGACCATGTAGAGACATTAGGTATTTTCTGGAAGCAAGAAAGATGAAAAATTAACAAAGCCTTCGCCGGAACTCGAACCCTGCAACTCTCGAATACGCGTCGAAGATGCTTCCATTTAAACAAGGAAGGAATGCAGAAAGGAAGGAGAAGATACCTTATAACTAGGGCGTGTTCTTTTATGACCATGTAGAGACATTAGGTATTTTCTGGAAGCAAGAAAGATGAAAAATTAACAAAGCCTTCGCCGGAACTCGAACCCTGCAACTCTCGAATACGCGTCGAAGATGCTTCCATTTAAACAACGAAGGAATGCAGAAAGGAAGGAGAAGATACCTTATAACTAGGGCGTGTTCTTTTATGACCATGTAGAGACATTAGGTATTTTCTGGAAGCAAGAAAGATGAAAAATTAACAAAGCCTTCGCCGGAACTCGAACCTGCAACTCTCGAATACGCGTCGAAGATGCTTCCATTTAAACAACGAAGGAATGCAGAAAGGAAGGAGAAGATACCTTATAACTAGGGCGTGTTCTTTTATGACCATGTAGAGACATTAGGTATTTTCTGGAAGCAAGAAAGATGAAAAATTAACAAAGCCTTCGCCGGAACTCGAACCCTGCAACTCTCGAATACGCGTCGAAGATGCTTCCATTTAAACAACGAAGGAATGCAGAAAGGAAGGAGAAGATACCTTATAACTAGGGCGTGTTCTTTTATGACCATGTAGAGACATTAGGTATTTTCTGGAAGCAAGAAAGATGAAAAATTAACAAAGCCTTCGCCGGAACTCGAACCCTGCAACTCTCGAATACGCGTCGAAGATGCTTCCATTTAAACAACGAAGGAATGCAGAAAGGAAGGAGAAGATACCTTATAACTAGTTTCTGAAAACAAGAAAGATGAAAAATTAACAAAGCCTTCGCCGGAACTCGAACCCTGCAACTCTCGAATACGCGTCGAAGATGCTTCCATTTAAACAACGAAGGAATGCAGAAAGGAAGGAAAAGATACCTTATAACTAGAGGGTGTTCTTTTATGACCATGTAGAGACATTAGGTATTTTCTGGAAGCAAGAAAGATGAGAAATTAACAAAGCCTTCGCCGGAACTCGAACCCTGCAACTCTCGAATACGCGTCGAAGATGCTTCCATTTAAACAACGAAGGAATGCAGAAAGGAAGGAGAAGATAACTTATAACTAGGCGTGTTCTTTTATGACCATGTAGAGACATTAGGTATTTTCTGGAAGGAAGAAAGATGAAAAATTAACAAAGCCTTCGCCGAAACTCGAACCCTGCAACTCTGGAATACGCGTCGAAGATGCTTCCATTTAAACAACGAAGGAATGCAGAAAGGAAGGAGAAGATACCTTATAACAAGGGCGTGTTCTTTTATGACCATGTAGAGACATTAGGTATTTTCTGGAAGCAAGAAAGATGAAAAATTAACAAAGCCTTCGCCGGAACTCGAACCCTGCAACTCTCGAATACGCGTCGAAGATGCTTCCATTTAAACAACGAAGGAATGCAGAAAGGAAGGATAAGATACCTTATAACTAGCGCGTGTTCTTTTATGACCATGTAGAGACATTAGGTATTTTCTGGAAGCAAGAAAGATGAAAAATTAACAAAGCCTTCGCCGGAAATCGAACCCTGCAACTCTCGAATACGCGTCGAAGATGCTTCCATTTAAACAACGAAGGAATGCAGAAAGGAAGGAGAAGATACCTTATAACTAGGGCGTGTTCTTTTATGACCATGTAGAGACATTAGGTATTTTCTGGAAGCAAGAAAGATGAAAAATTAACAAAGCCTTCGCCGGAACTCGAACCCTGCAACTCTCGAATACGCGTCGAAGATGCTTCCATTTAAACAACGAAGGAATGCAGAAAGGAAGGATAAGATACCTTATAACTAGGGCGTGTTCTTTTATGACCATGTAGAGACATTAGGTATTTTCTGGAAGCAAGAAAGATGAAAAATTAACAAAGCCTTCGCCGGAAATCGAACCCTGCAACTCTCGAATACGCGTCGAAGATGCTTCCATTTAAACAACGAAGGAATGCAGAAAGGAAGGAGAAGATACCTTATAACTAGGGCGTGTTCTTTTATGACCATGTAGAGACATTAGGTATTTTCTGGAAGCAAGAAAGATGAAAAATTAACAAAGCCTTCGCCGGAAATCGAACCCTGCAACTCTCGAATACGCGTCGAAGATGCTTCCATTTAAACAACGAAGGAATGCAGAAAGGAAGGAGAAGATACCTTATAACTAGGGCGTGTTCTTTTATGACCATGTAGAGACATTAGGTATTTTCTGGAAGCAAGAAAGATGAAAAATTAACAAAGCCTTCGCCGGAAATCGAACCCTGCAACTCTCGAATACGCGTCGAAGATGCTTCCATTTAAACAACGAAGGAATGCAGAAAGGAAGGAGAAGATACCTTATAACTAGGGCGTGTTCTTTTATGACCATGTAGAGACATTAGGTATTTTCTGGAAGCAAGAAAAATGAAAAATTAACAAAGCCTTCGCCGGAACTCGAACCCTGCAACTCTCGAATACGCGTCGAAGATGCTTCCATTTAAACAACGAAGGAATGCAGAAAGAAAGGAGAAGATAACTTATAACTAGGCGTGTTCTTTTATGACCATGTAGAGACATTAGGTATTTTCTGGAAGCAAGAAAGATGAAAAATTAACAAAGCCTTCGCCGGAACTCGAACCCTGCAACTCTCGAATACGCGTCGAAGATGCTTCCATTTAAACAAGGAAGGAATGCAGAAAGGAAGGAGAAGATACCTTATAACTAGGGCGTGTTCTTTTATGACCATGTAGAGACATTAGGTATTTTCTGGAAGCAAGAAAGATGAAAAATTAACAAAGCCTTCGCCGGAACTCGAACCCTGCAACTCTCGAATACGCGTCGAAGATGCTTCCATTTAAACAACGAAGGAATGCAGAAAGGAAGGAGAAGATACCTTATAACTAGGGCGTGTTCTTTTATGACCATGTAGAGACATTAGGTATTTTCTGGAAGCAAGAAAGATGAAAAATTAACAAAGCCTTCGCCGGAACTCGAACCTGCAACTCTCGAATACGCGTCGAAGATGCTTCCATTTAAACAACGAAGGAATGCAGAAAGGAAGGAGAAGATACCTTATAACTAGGGCGTGTTCTTTTATGACCATGTAGAGACATTAGGTATTTTCTGGAAGCAAGAAAGATGAAAAATTAACAAAGCCTTCGCCGGAACTCGAACCCTGCAACTCTCGAATACGCGTCGAAGATGCTTCCATTTAAACAACGAAGGAATGCAGAAAGGAAGGAGAAGATACCTTATAACTAGGGCGTGTTCTTTTATGACCATGTAGAGACATTAGGTATTTTCTGGAAGCAAGAAAGATGAAAAATTAACAAAGCCTTCGCCGGAACTCGAACCCTGCAACTCTCGAATACGCGTCGAAGATGCTTCCATTTAAACAACGAAGGAATGCAGAAAGGAAGGAGAAGATACCTTATAACTAGTTTCTGAAAACAAGAAAGATGAAAAATTAACAAAGCCTTCGCCGGAACTCGAACCCTGCAACTCTCGAATACGCGTCGAAGATGCTTCCATTTAAACAACGAAGGAATGCAGAAAGGAAGGAAAAGATACCTTATAACTAGAGGGTGTTCTTTTATGACCATGTAGAGACATTAGGTATTTTCTGGAAGCAAGAAAGATGAGAAATTAACAAAGCCTTCGCCGGAACTCGAACCCTGCAACTCTCGAATACGCGTCGAAGATGCTTCCATTTAAACAACGAAGGAATGCAGAAAGGAAGGAGAAGATAACTTATAACTAGGCGTGTTCTTTTATGACCATGTAGAGACATTAGGTATTTTCTGGAAGCAAGAAAGATGAAAAATTAACAAAGCCTTCGCCGAAACTCGAACCCTGCAACTCTGGAATACGCGTCGAAGATGCTTCCATTTAAACAACGAAGGAATGCAGAAAGGAAGGAGAAGATACCTTATAACAAGGGCGTGTTCTTTTATGACCATGTAGAGACATTAGGTATTTTCTGGAAGCAAGAAAGATGAAAAATTAACAAAGCCTTCGCCGGAACTCGAACCCTGCAACTCTCGAATACGCGTCGAAGATGCTTCCATTTAAACAACGAAGGAATGCAGAAAGGAAGGATAAGATACCTTATAACTAGCGCGTGTTCTTTTATGACCATGTAGAGACATTAGGTATTTTCTGGAAGCAAGAAAGATGAAAAATTAACAAAGCCTTCGCCGGAAATCGAACCCTGCAACTCTCGAATACGCGTCGAAGATGCTTCCATTTAAACAACGAAGGAATGCAGAAAGGAAGGAGAAGATACCTTATAACTAGGGCGTGTTCTTTTATGACCATGTAGAGACATTAGGTATTTTCTGGAAGCAAGAAAGATGAAAAATTAACAAAGCCTTCGCCGGAACTCGAACCCTGCAACTCTCGAATACGCGTCGAAGATGCTTCCATTTAAACAACGAAGGAATGCAGAAAGGAAGGATAAGATACCTTATAACTAGGGCGTGTTCTTTTATGACCATGTAGAGACATTAGGTATTTTCTGGAAGCAAGAAAGATGAAAAATTAACAAAGCCTTCGCCGGAAATCGAACCCTGCAACTCTCGAATACGCGTCGAAGATGCTTCCATTTAAACAACGAAGGAATGCAGAAAGGAAGGAGAAGATACCTTATAACTAGGGCGTGTTCTTTTATGACCATGTAGAGACATTAGGTATTTTCTGGAAGCAAGAAAGATGAAAAATTAACAAAGCCTTCGCCGGAAATCGAACCCTGCAACTCTCGAATACGCGTCGAAGATGCTTCCATTTAAACAACGAAGGAATGCAGAAAGGAAGGAGAAGATACCTTATAACTAGGGCGTGTTCTTTTATGACCATGTAGAGACATTAGGTATTTTCTGGAAGCAAGAAAGATGAAAAATTAACAAAGCCTTCGCCGGAAATCGAACCCTGCAACTCTCGAATACGCGTCGAAGATGCTTCCATTTAAACAACGAAGGAATGCAGAAAGGAAGGAGAAGATACCTTATAACTAGGGCGTGTCCTTTTATGACCATGTAGAGACATTAGGTATTTTCTGGAAGCAAGAAAGATGAGAAATTAACAAAGCCTTCGCCGGAACTCGAACCCTGCAACTCTCGAATACGCGTCGAAGATGCTTCCATTTAAACAACGAAGGAATGCAGAAAGGAAGGAGAAGATACCTTATAACTAGGGCGTGTTCTTTTATGACCATGTAGAGACATTAGGTATTTTCTGGAAGCAAGAAAGATGAAAAATTAACAAAGCCTTCGCCGGAACTCGAACCCTGCAACTCTCGAATACGCGTCGAAGATGCTTCCATTTAAACAACGAAGGAATGCAGAAAGGAAGGAGAAGATACCTTATAACTAGGGCGTGTTCTTTTATGACCATGTAGAGACATTAGGTATTTTCTGGAAGCAAGAAAGATGAAAAATTAACAAAGCCTTCGCCGGAACTCGAACCCTGCAACTCTCGAATACGCGTCGAAGATGCTTCCATTTAAACAAGGAAGGAATGCAGAAAGGAAGGAGAAGATACCTTATAACTAGGACGTGTTCTTTTATGACCATGTAGAGACATTAGGTATTTTCTGGAAGCAAGAAAGATGAAAAATTAACAAAGCCTTCGCCGGAACTCGAACCCTGCAACTCTCGAATACGCGTCGAAGATGCTTCCATTTAAACAACGAAGGAATGCAGAAAGGAAGGAGAAGATACCTTATAACTAGGGCGTGTTCTTTTATGACCATGTAGAGACATTAGGTATTTTCTGGAAGCAAGAAAGATGAAAAATTAACAAAGCCTTCGCCGGAACTCGAACCTGCAACTCTCGAATACGCGTCGAAGATGCTTCCATTTAAACAACGAAGGAATGCAGAAAGGAAGGAGAAGATACCTTATAACTAGGGCGTGTTCTTTTATGACCATGTAGAGACATTAGGTATTTTCTGGAAGCAAGAAAGATGAAAAATTAACAAAGCCTGCGCCGGAACTCGAACCCTGCAACTCTCGAATACGCGTCGAAGATGCTTCCATTTAAACAACGAAGGAATGCAGAAAGGAAGGAGAAGATACCTTATAACTAGGGCGTGTTCTTTTATGACCATGTAGAGACATTAGGTATTTTCTGGAAGCAAGAAAGATGAAAAATTAACAAAGCCTTCGCCGGAACTCGAACCCTGCAACTCTCGAATACGCGTCGAAGATGCTTCCATTTAAACAACGAAGGAATGCAGAAAGGAAGGAGAAGATACCTTATAACTAGTGCGTGTTCTTTTAAGACCATGTAGAGACATTAGGTATTTTCTGGAAGCAAGAAAGATGAAAAATTAACAAAGCCTTCGCCGGAACTCGAACCCTGCAACTCTCGAATACGCGTCGAAGATGCTTCCATTTAAACAACGAAGGAATGCAGAAAGGAAGGAGAAGATACCTTATAACTAGTTTCTGGAAGCAAGAAAGATGAAAAATTAACAAAGCCTTCGCCGGAACGCGAACCCTGCAACTCTCGAATACGCGTCGAAGATGCTTCCATTTAAACAACGAAGGAATGCAGAAAGGAAGGAGAAGATACCTTATGACTAGGGCGTGTTCTTTTATGACCATGTAGAGACATTAGGTATTTTCTGGAAGCAAGAAAGATGAAAAATTAACAAAGCCTTCGCCGGAACTCGAACCCTGCAACTCTCGAATACGCGTCGAAGATGCTTCCATTTAAACAACGAAGGAATGCAGAAAGGAAGGAGAAGATACCTTATAACTAGAGGGGTTCTTTTATGACCATGTAGAGACATTAGGTATTTTCTGGAAGCAAGAAAGATGAAAAATTAACAAAGCCTTCGCCGGAACTCGAACCCTGCAACTCTCGAATACGCGTCGAAGATGCTTCCATTTAAACAACGAAGGAATGCAGAAAGGAAGGAGAAGATACCTTATAACTAGGGCGTGTTCTTTTAAGACCATGTAGAGACATTAGGTATTTTCTGGAAGCAAGAAAGATGAAAAATTAACAAAGCCTTCGCCGGAACTCGAACCCTGCAACTCTCGAATACGCGTCGAAGATGCTTCCATTTAAACAACGAAGGAATGCAGAAAGGAAGGAGAAGATACCTTATAACTAGGGCGTGTTCTTTTATGACCATGTAGAGACATTAGGTATTTTCTGGAAGCAAGAAAGATGAAAAATTAACAAAGCCTTCGCCGGAACTCGAACCCTGCAACTCTCGAATACGCGTCGAAGATGCTTCCATTTAAACAACGAAGGAATGCAGAAAGGAAGGAGAAGATACCTTATAACTAGGGCGTGTTCTTTTATGACCATGTAGTGACATTAGGTATTTTCTGGAAGCAAGAAAGATGAAAAATTAACAAAGCCTTCGCCGGAACTCGAACCCTGCAACTCTCGAATACGCGTCGAAGATGCTTCCATTTAAACAAGGAAGGAATGCAGAAAGGAAGGAGAAGATACCTTATAACTAGGGCGTGTTCTTTTATGACCATGTAGAGACATTAGGTATTTTCTGGAAGCAAGAAAGATGAAAAATTAAAAAAGCCTTCGCCGGAACTCGAACCCTGCAACTCTCGAATACGCGTCGAAGATGCTTCCATTTAAACAAGGAAGGAATGCAGAAAGGAAGGAGAAGATACCTTATAACTAAGGCGTGTTCTTTTATGACCATGTAGAGACATTAGGTATTTTCTGGAAGCAAGAAAGATGAAAAATTAACAAAGCCTTCGCCGGAACTCGAACCCTGCAACTCTCGAATACGCGTCGAAGATGCTTCCATTTAAACAACGAAGGAATGCAGAAAGGAAGGAGAAGATACCTTATAACTAGGGCGTGTTCTTTTATGACCATGTAGAGACATTAGGTATTTTCTGGAAGCAAGAAAGATGAAAAATTAACAAAGCCTTCGCCGGAACTCGAACCCTGCAACTCTCGAATACGCGTCGAAGATGCTTCCATTTTAACAAGGAAGGAATGCAGAAAGGAAGGAGAAGATACCTTATAACTAGGGCGTGTTCTTTTATGACCATGTAGAGACATTAGGTATTTTCTGGAAGCAGGAAAGATGAAAAATTAACAAAGCCTTCGCCGGAACTCGAACCCTGCAACTCTCGAATACGCGTCGAAGATGCTTCCATTTAAACAACGAAGGAATGCAGAAAGGAAGGAGAGGATACCTTATAACTAGTTTCTGGAAGCAAGAAAGATGAAAAATTAACAAAGCCTTCGCCGGAACTCGAACCCTGCAACTCTCGAATACGCGTCGAAGATGCTTCCATTTAAACAACGAAGGAATGCAGAAAGGAAGGAGAAGATACCTTATAACTAGGGCGTGTTCTTTTATGACCATGTAGAGACATTAGGTATTTTCTGGAAGCAAGAAAGATGAAAAATTAACAAAGCCTTCGCCGGAACTCGAACCCTGCAACTCTCGAATACGCGTCGAAGATGCTTCCATTTTAACAAGGAAGGAATGCAGAAAGGAAGGAGAAGATACCTTATAACTAGGGCGTGTTCTTTTATGACCATGTAGAGACATTAGGTATTTTCTGGAAGCAGGAAAGATGAAAAATTAACAAAGCCTTCGCCGGAACTCGAACCCTGCAACTCTCGAATACGCGTCGAAGATGCTTCCATTTAAACAACGAAGGAATGCAGAAAGGAAGGAGAGGATACCTTATAACTAGTTTCTGGAAGCAAGAAAGATGAAAAATTAACAAAGCCTTCGCCGGAACTCGAACCCTGCAACTCTCGAATACGCGTCGAAGATGCTTCCATTTAAACAACGAAGGAATGCAGAAAGGAAGGAGAAGATACCTTATAACTAGGGCGTGTTCTTTTATGACCATGTAGAGACATTAGGTATTTTCTGGAAGCAAGAAAGATGAAAAATTAACAAAGCCTTGGCCGGAACTCGAACCCTGCAACTCTCGAATACGCGTCGAAGATGCTTCCATTTAAACAACGAAGGAATGCAGAAAGGAAGGAGAAGATACCTTATATCTAGGGCGTGTTCTTTTATGACCATGTAGAGACATTAGGTATTTTCTGGAAGCAAGAAAGATGAAAAATTAACAAAGCCTTCGCCGGAAATCGAACCGCTGACCTCTGGAACACCGGCACAGTGTGCAGCCCAACCACACACCACGAAGGCTCGCCAAGAAGGTGGGAGAAATACCTTATATGCTCCCCCTTTTAAAGGCGACTGGGGTTTTAGGGGGACCCAATCGCCAAATCCTGGGTAGGAAGAAATCGTCATCCACCACCCTTTTTGTTCGCAAGCCTCTGTAGTGACATTAGCCCCCCTTCGGGGGTTGACTCAGGGGAACACCTGGGAAGTACTGGCTAGGATCTGTACCTAGGCAGTCTCAACCACGGGGGTATACAAATTATCTTCACAAGACTAGAACCCGAGTATTGTACTCAGGTTGGTTCAGGCTTGGCGGGGACCGTACTGGTACTGTCGTGTCTGTTCCTTCGGCTGTGGTGGAGCTACATGGTTTATATTGTCGACTGAGTTCCCGGGGTTTTGACCCCATTCAGTTTTCGTGGCGGGGACTGACAAAGCGGACAGAGCACCTTAATACAATGCGGTTTTGCCAATGGAGTGGTGCCCGGAGGCAAGGTGACAGCGTTTTAAAATTTGCAACGAAGCGTTCTGGCAATGCTTAGTAAAAGCCGGACGGGGACTGCGGGGGTTGCGACCGCGAGAACGAAGGTCCCACGGGTGTTGGATATCAAACTCTTTATGAGTTCCGTATAATGAGAACCTCGGTGGGAGGTCCTTCACCCGGTGTGTCTGTGTCTGTAGAGACATTAGGTATATTTTGGAAGTAGGAAAGATGAAAAATTAACAAAGGCCTACGCCGGGAATCGAACCGCGGCCCTCTGGACTACCGGCCTAGTGTGCAGACCACCACACCACGAAGGCTTGCCAAGAAGGTGCGGAAAATAACCTTCCAACTATAAGACCAACTTGTTCGGTTGGGTCGGTCGGGCCGCGCCCACGTCTGGTACATTATAACCTTGCAGACGAGAAAGGAATTCTTTCACATTAATGTAAGAATGTAATGGAAAACTGTCCAAAACCAAGCTTTTCGTATTATTACGAGCGCTGTAAGAACCGAACCTATTCTAGAATGCAGTGTTCAACTGAGAACCCTCCAATAAGAGACATAACTGAAGGATATGCAGTCGTGACAAGCTGATTCGTCTGCCCAACAATACTTTTGGGGAGGGGATTACACACCAACGCAGAGAGAAATCTTAAAACTCAAAAAGGGTTTATATAGTATGCTTATTCTGCAGCCACTGACATGAATGTCCACCTCAATCTTCAACTTCTCTGTAGGCCTGTTTGCCCTTTGGGATATGGACGGATCTCGGCGTGTTTGAAGTCAGTGTGTCAGATAAAAGTCATATGAGCTAACAACAGGTTCGTGCCTTTGCTCGATCCCCCCCCCCCGGGAGTCGACGTAAAGAATTCTGCGAAACTACTGGCTAGAATCTGTATCTAGACAGTCTCGGCCACGGGGGTATAAAATTTATGAATTTGGTGGTTCAGAAGGCCCCGGGAAAGATGCTTATGGCTTTTTAATGTCACGAGAAGCTTCTGGTAATTCCTATTTTCTCGAGGTTTCTGGAAAACAAAAGAGTAGAATTACGGTTACAGCTAACACAGGATTACATTTATTCAATTTAAATATAAACTACGAGGTATCCATTTATTAAATGCGCGTGCTCCAGCATTTTTACTTTTTCGGCGTAGTTTGCTCTTAAAACTCGTTACGCGCTGCTTTGCCTGGGGAAATAAAACAATTTTAATATAATTCGACTAAAAAAAGCTAAATAAATAAATCCGTAACAATACTTTTATCATTTTTTACTTCCTTGTGCGAAGTAAAAAGGAATTATTGTAATCGCGAAAAGTTTCAGGCAGCATATTTCAACGAAAATATCCATTTTGACCGCTATCGAATGCAATTTAACGATGTTTTTGCGTGATATCTGTACGTAAGGACAGAATAAAAGACTCTTTTCCTTTAAAAACAATTATAAAACTGCTTTAAAATGAATTCTAAAGAGAATTTTTCGTGTTCTCTGTACGTACGTATATATGTATCTCCCATAACTCAAAAAAAAAAAAAAAAAAAAAAAAAAAAAAAGAAGCCTCAGAACGTTGAAGTTTTGTATATAGGACTGCTATAACATGTAGATGCGCACCTCGTATTTTGGTTGCAATCGGCGGCACCAAACGTATATAAATATATATATCCACTCTGTTACCCGGCTCCGTGATCTCAGTTTCATTACTCTTATATGTTTGTAAATTGTACATTTTTTAAAAATAATTGAATTATGTTGTTCTTATCTTCCGGTTAAGGTTTTTATGCCTTTAGTAAATCTGTATGCAATATTTTTAGAATTATCAACAATTTTAAAGTTGTTTAAGTGCCGCTAAGCCTAATAATATTTTTGATGGCGGCCATTGCTTGTTTACATTTGAAACGGCAGACTAGTGGATTTGTTGCCAATCTAGAGAAACTTAGCTTCGCAACAACAAAGATAACGCCTTCATTTATTATTCGAATTAAATCATGCTTAATCCTTTCTGGAATTTTTTCGAGGAAATAAGTGTTCAAGATTTACTTCGTAAATTTTAATACAGATATTTTGAGTTTTTGTGTATTTTTGCCTTGTCGCGAAGTGAGAACTGAATTAATTGAATGAGAAATACTCAATCGTCTGTGAAAAACTGTTTCTGTTTAGTTTTGTTTGCTTAATTTCTTTTATGCATCGTTCTAGCTTTATTATAGTATTTGAATAGAACATGTGGCAACGATTGGATAATTCTTTAAATGATATCAATTTTGGGCATTCTGAGTTATAGTATGAAGGAAATATAATACTGTTAAGTGAACCTAGCGCCAGAGTGTCGCTATGGTAAAGAAATAGAGTGAAGTTTAAAGAATGCATTTATTCTATTGTGATTTATGCGCTGTCGGCGAAGTAGATTTAATTCAAGCCTATAAGTTTAAATGAAATTAAAAAATCCAATAATATTAATCCAATTAATTCAATCCAATAAGTTTAAATGAAATGCAAGAAAAAAATGAGTATAATTTGATATTCCGTACAAGGAAGTCATGTGGTGTACACATCAGATTTTTTATTATTGTTGTAAAATTATAATATCTTCTTGCAAAAAACGATGTGCTTTTTAGCCCCTACTTTTATTCTGAGCTCGCTATTCCAAAATCTAACATTGCACACTCAGGGGGAAGGTATTTAATAAAAATAAATAATAATAATAATAATAATAATAATAATAATAACGTAAAATTACCTAGGAAAAACGTAGCATATATCCTAGGTCTACATCACAGCGCTTGGTGGGAAATGTTTTGCTTAAATCTCAGAAATACATGTTTTTACGTTTTAGTTATATATATATATATAAATATAAAAAAAAAAGAGTGAGAGAGAGAGAGGAAGAAGAGAAAAAAAAGTAAAATAATACATAATATAAAAATAAAGCAAATGGGAAGGGGAATAAATGGTTCATTTTACGAAAATGAAAAAATGAAAAAATGCTCACGTCAAGTTCTGTAGGCGAGGCGCAAGAGTTACCTTCTCTGCGTGAAAACACCCTTACGCGGCAACAGGAGTTTTTGGATACATATACGAAACTCCCGTCCACTTAAGTTAATTGGTTTCATCTGCGTTTTTCTTAAATGTTTAAATCTGAGTAGCAATCAGAGTTAATATATTAAATTAATCTAAAAACATAAGGATGCGAAAGTCGTGCACTCTTAAGCAAAAATCTGATGTGGACTGACCTGATTTTCTTGTATGGCCTATTAAATTACACACGTTTTTCTGCTGCGCTTCGTTTAAACTTATTTGTTTCTGCACTTAACATTTCAACTTATTTCATCGAATTTCGTTACAGATACATTTCTCATTTAATTAATTCAGTTAATCATCGCGGGAAAGCAAAAATACATAAAAACTCAAAACAACTTCCTTAAAAATTGCGAAATAGAAAAAAAAAAAAAAAAAAAACATGAAACATCAAATACAGTTAAAAACAGTTAACAGTTTCTTAAAGTTAAAATTAGAGTTTCTCAGAAGAAACAAGCAATTTGGCCAGCGGGCAACAAGGGAACTAACAAGTACCTTTGTTATGTATTTATGTTAACAAGTTAAGGTACTTGTTAAGTTTGTTATTATTTTGTTATGTCCAACAAGGGAACTAACAACCTAACAAATAAAAGGGAACTAACAAGGCAGATTTGTCGGTGCACAAAACTGAAAGTTTACTTTTTATCCCACTCGGCAAAAAGACACTGAAGGTGCAGAAACTGAATTCACTGAGTTTCAAGTACAAACGATGGCAGTTCATTGGGCTTAACTCGCCACTTTAAAATTGTTAATAATTCTAGAACGTTTGCAGGCAGATTAACAAAAGGTATAAAATACTTAACTGTGACATAAAACCCACATAATGCAATGCCTTCTAAAGCAGAAATTACGCAATTGACTAGCATACAACAATAAAAACTAATATCACTGAACCAGGTAACAAAGTGGAAATAATATATGTATATATAATTTGTATGCGATTGGTGCAGCCGAGTGCAACGGAAAAGGGAGGTGCACAACTGCATGTTATAGCAATCCCATATATAAAATTTCAACGTTCTACGACTGTTTATTCTTGAGTTATGCGAGATACATACGTAAATACGTTCAGACGTTAAGAAAAAAAAATCTTTTTCTGGATCCATTTTAAATCCATTTTACAATGCTTTTTGCCAAAAACAGTTTTTTATTCTGACCGTACTTACAGATATCACGCAAAAACATCGTTCAAATGGATTCGAGAGATGTTAAAATGGATATTTTCGCTGAAATAGTACAGTGGTGGCCAAAATTGTGGACACTCTTGGAAATTTTTTTGTTTTCGAAATTTGTATGCTTATAGAAAATGTTACGTTTCGCAAAATGCAAACTTGTATACATCATTTTAAAGAGAAGTTATTACTTAATGCAATACAAAACACAAAATTCAATTATTTGCAATACAAAAAAAGTTATATGTACTTTAATATAAATAAAAAATACAGTTATGAAGTGGTTTGCAATGTCTAGCTTTCGTGGCAAATCACTGTTCTTGGTCTGAGAACCAGTCAAATGTTAGTAACTGCCAGTAGAATCTGACATCATGTTTACACTTGAAACAGTTCATTATTTTGCTTTGTTCTGTAGAAGGAGGTCCTGTTTCTTATACACTGCAGTCACAAGTAGGAATTTTTGTAAAAATGTTTAATATTTACTCAAGAAGCAGTGACATCAAATAAAAGAGTAGATTGGACACCTAGAAAGAGATGTAATATTATTGTGTTACGAGAAAGTGGTCTTTCCTATGCTGAAATTGAAAGACAGGTGGTGTTTCAGTGACTACATCTGGAGTCCGAAAGTTTTGTTTACGATATGAGACAAATTCAATAAAAAACAAAGAAGGAAAAGGCCAAAAAAGGTACACCACATCTATTGATGACAGAAGAATAAAACGACTATGTCTCCAAGATAGAAAAATGTCATCAGCGGCCATCAGAAGTGATCTGAATGATGCTGGTGTTTCTGTCAGTTCAAGAACAATCAGGAGAAGATTAACAGATGTTGGACTGAGAGGTAGAATTCCACGAAAAAAGCCTTATCTTAATTTTCAGCAACGAAAAAAAGACTACAGTGGGCCAAGTAACACATTAATTGGACAGATGATCAGTGGTCACAAGTTATATGGAGTGATGAAACTAAGATATTTCAGTAGTGATGGGCGAAAATATGTAAAACGTAGAATAGGAGAAGAGCTACATTCTGACTGCATTCAAGCAACTGTGAAGAACCCAGTTAGTGTTATGCATGCATGTCAGCAGATGGTATTGGTCGCCTTCATGTCATCAATGTGACACTGAATGTCGGAAAATACATTGACACTATTATAGAACCAAACCTTCTACCTACCATCAGAGATCTCTAACCCAACAATGCTTCGTTTATTTTTCAGCAGGATTCTGTTCCTTGCCACACGGCCAAAATATCGAAAGAGTGGTTTCGTACAAAGAGCATTAAATTGTTGTCATGGCCAGGAAACAGTCCTCACCTCAATCCTATCGAAAATTTGTGGCACCGTTTGCAAACTGTTGTCCGAATAAGGCACCCATCAAATAAAAGGGAACTAATTGAGGCTATAATTGTTTCCTGACATCAGGTAATAACGAAAGAAGAGCTTAAAACTCTTGTCAGCTCAATGAAACGTCTATGTGAAGCTGTAATCAAAAATAAAGGGTACCCTACTAACTCACTGCAATCATCACTATCTAATGTATATCGATAACTATTATCGTTTAACTTTTTTTGTATTGCAAATAATTGAATTTTGTGTTTTGTATTGAATTCAGTAATAAATTCTCTTTAAAATGATATATACGAGTTTGCATTTTGTGAAACGTACCGTCTTCTATAAGCATACAAAGTTCAAAAACATAAAAATTTCCAAAAGTGTCCACAATTTTGGCCACCACTGTATACCTAAAACTTTCCGCGATTTCAATGCTTCCTTTACTTAATGCAAGGAATTAAAAATAAAACGTAGGATTTATGAAAAAAAGAAAAATGGTGTGGGGACATCACGTGTTCCGTGCCATAAAATTCCATACAGTCTATTTTCTTGTATAAAAGTAATGAAATTTGTTAACGAACTTAATACGACTTAGAACCAGTATTCTAAGTCGTGCGACCTATATCTTATATCTTAAGTCGCACTATGTTTAAAATTGGACAGATATAATAAGACATTCTTTTTTTAAATTTATTTTTTCAATTTTTGTATGTTTAATTTATTTATTTTCATTTTATTCCCAACTCCAGCATATGAGTCATGTACCCATCCTTTGCATTTTAGGCACTGATTCACAAATTTCCTCATAAAATTTTGCGAAATAATATGGTTGACTACGGGGTAAGTCATTTTGCCGGAAGATGCGCGATTGGCATGATATTATGCTTAATATTCAAAGGCTTTTTTTCAGTCGCAACCCCTTTTTATCAATGAGATTTTTTCGCGATTGGCAGGACCCCATATTATTTACAAAAATTTTGTGGAACCCCCATAAATATTGCGCAAATCCGACACATGCGTGAGTGAAACTGTCAATTTTTTCACTTGTACTGTAATATACTATTGCAGCTTTATGTCACTGACTTTAATTTCTAATTTGAAGACCTAGAACAATGTGAAAATTTTAAATAAGTAACAGACGAAATGACAGCGTCACGTGCAAAGTAAAGAAAATGAAAGTTTCGTTTTTTTCTTTGTCGGTATTGTCTTTATGTATTTTTAGATACATTATGTAAAAATATTTGGTAATCGTAAAATTATTATGATAAGTTAAAGAAATATCAAAACTGCTAAACTTCTTGGCGACCCCCTACTGCAGGTCCAGTCGTGACCCGCAGTTTAAAAGAACCCTACCCTATATGAATAATACTATTCCCCTCCTGTAATAGAAAAAAAATATCTGTTCCCTTTCATCAGAAATACACGTACAGAGATTTGCTCTGTAAATTTCTATAATTGATATAAGGCGGAAAAACGTGCTACCCAACAGATGATGTGCTTAAAATTTCAATAAATTAGTGGATCGCATTGAATAACCGAATTTCACAAGCATTAAATGAGAAGAAAAAATCAGTAAGATATTGGTGACGGGGTAGCCGTGTGGTAACGTTCAGGTCTTTCATCTCAGAGGTGGCGGGTTCGAATCCCGCTCGTGGAGTTATTTTCCAGAATTTTTACTTTATTTTATATGTTACAGTTTATTTAATGTGATTTAACTTTTTTACAAAAATTTTTTGAAATTTAGAACATGTGAAGAAAGTGAATGATGAATTTTACAGTATTTATGCCAAAGATTATTGCCAAAAAAGTTTTTATTAAAACTTTCTGAAGTTCCTCATGATGTATTCGAAGTGAAATATATTAGTAGAAGTCTCACGACTGGTACTACTTAAAAGTGTGAAGATCCAAAAAGATCTTGGTAGCTGTAATCGTAGTTAAATGGTCTCTCGTAACCGTAACAGTAGTCTCTTAAGCCGTAACCGTAGACTGCGCGAAATTAAAAATGTTTCTTAGATTCTACAAATTGATGTTAAGGTTCTTTTACACAGTTTAACTTTTTTTAGTCCAAAGGGATTTGAATCCCGAAGGACTATTAGTTTCGTTTTCGCATTTTGCGTCGGACGGATAAATGTCGGTTCACTTTTCAAACTGTTGCCACAAAATGTTAGAGTCCTGCATTATATTTGAAGAAATTAAATAATGAAAAATCTGCATAAATGTATGTATATTTCTCGTATTGTGATAAAACAACGGTACATAGAGTCATCGAATTTTGAATAACGTAATCCTCCAACGAATATGAGCATGTGGAAGACCCAATTTGAAATTTGAAATTTGTTTTAGGATCGATTTCCTATTTTTTAAAACTTTGACGAATTTTTGATTAACAAACTCAAGGATTTCAAAGCGAGCAATGGCAACGTTGTGCAGAAAAAACATTTTTATCTCCAGCGCGTGAGTCTCTGTATCGGAAATTCTAAAGATAGGCTCGTTTTAAAACTATTTTGCGATATTGCTGTTGCACTGGATCTTATGGTTTAAGTGCGAGGAACATGATATTTAATAAAGAAAGGTAACACACAAAATGTTAAAAAACGCCCCTTTGGACGTAATTTAAAATCTGAAACATTTCAGATTTTTTTTTTTTAGTCCAAAGGGCCAATTTGCCCTGGCATTTTGCGTTAAAAATTATAAACGGCGAATCATAAAGAAATTAAATAATGAAGAATCTGCATGAAAGTATGTATGTTTCTCGCGCTGTGATAAAACCACTATACTTAGAGCCGCCACAATTTGAACAGTAATCTTCCATAGAATATGGGCATGTGGAAGTTCTAATTTGGAATTTTAAATTTGTTTTATTGTCGATTTCATGCTTTTAAGACTTCAATGAATTTTTGGAACGAAAAAGGATCTCAAAACGGGCCGTCGCAAAACTACGAGAAAAAAAGCTTTTTTATCTCCAGATATGCTCATTTTAAAATTAATTTGCGATATTGCTCTTGAACTGAATTTTATGGTTTAAGTGCATAGAACATGTAATAAATAAAGGTAACACACAAAATGTTAGAAAACGCTTCTTTGGACAAAATTTAAAATCTGAAACCTTTCAGTTTTTTTTTTTTTTTTTTTTCCCTTTCTAAAAGTGTGTTGGATGAGGCTTCTCCACACCCAGGATTTCGCGATTGTGTCCCCTAAAAACCCTAGTGGCCCTTTAAAGAGGGGAATATATAAGGTATTTCTCCCAGTTTCCTAGCGTACCTCCGTGGTGTGGTGGTCTGCACGCTGGGCCGGGATTCCAGAGGTCCGTGGTTCTATTCCCGGCGAAGGTGGTTGCTAATTTTCCATCTCTCTTGCTTCCAAAAAATCCTAATGTCTCTACAATGTCTTTAATTATATATGTTACGGTGAAACACCGAAATCTGGAGAATGTTGACTTTCACCGGTGGCCCACCAGCGGCCGAGCGGTAAAGTCGCTGAACACTGGTAGTTCGGTCCGAGGTTCGAATCCCGCGAACGGGCTGGCTGCATGGGTGTTTTCGTGGTTTTCCCCATGTGTAACGTGTATACGAGCCAGTTTCCCTTAGAAAGTCCTCCACGAAAGGCATCCCTCCTCTTAGGCAGATAGCCCTAGTGTGCTTTGCCATAATTAAATACACCACCACCACTTTCACCCGTGAATGTCAACATTCACATAGTCTCTTGGTGTATGTCCGAAATATTTTCCAAATACTCTTATTTCTGACTTACACCGGTCAATGTCAACATTCACCATGTACTAATGGTGAATGTTGAACATATAACAATATTATATTTTCTTCTCCGTCATTCAGTCGCGAATAAACGCACTTGAGACTTGAAATAAGAACTTAAGAACCTAAAACACACAATACATTCAAAATGAGAAAGGAAAATAATAGAAGTTAAAAACTTACTGAATTATACAGTACGTTCTAAATGAGAAAATAAAATAACAGTCATAAAAAACTTACTAAATTATGTGATTCAAATCTTATTTATTGCAACTTAAACTATTATGACATTTTATGACCTCTCTTTCCGACTCTCACCAGAGCATATCTGTGATTGTCGACATACACCTGTGAGGGTCCGAATATACAAGAATGTAGTGAAATATTCGGTCTTTCACCGACGTATTTGGTGAATGTTGATATTCTCCGGTGAAAGTCGACATTCTCCAATTTCGGTCTTTCACGGTAACATATATATGTAATAGATTCTGTAGTAGAACCTGTAGCTGGTGGTTGTATCTGCAATGAACAGCTAGAATTTTGATGCCAGAACACGCTGAAACGCCGATCCGCAAGGAATAATAAATTTGGCAGTCAAGGTATACTTAATTTAACTTTTATTTCAGTAAACATATTGTATCCAAAAACAAGTTCGCACATTTATTGTGCCTATTTCCAAGAAGTTTACATTTTTGATAGACTTGCAGTAAAAAAAGAAAGAGCATACAGACAGCAGTGCAGCTAAGCCAAAGCGATGAAAGCAAGTGCGTTATATTCAGAGTGAAATCTTAATTCAGACTTAGTTTTGGTTATTAATGCATTTTGATTGGATGGCTAATATTGCTGTAAAATTACTATTGGCTGTTTGAGTTTTAGTTTCATTTACATCATCAGAATTATGTAAGAGTCATATGACATAGATTATTACTGTGCTAATTTAATCTCTTACATATTTTTTATTTTTCTGTTTTTGTTCATTTTTCTTTAAATTTCATAAATTTTTGTTGTAAGGTTTTGCTTGTTTGAAATGCTTTGGTTTTAACATTTTAAAATTATTTCTTGCATTTATATGATTACTTGAAATCTTATATATATGCGGTATAAATGTTAGTCGCTGATAGTTTATTGGTTGCTTGCGTAACTGTACTAGCCAATGGTTTCTCATACATTTGGTTTTCAAATCCAAGTTCAGAATTTTCTTTTATTGTTGCCAAAACTAGATGTGAAATACAATGTTGCCAATAAATGCATTTTCCTTTAACATTATTAAATCTGTTTTTGTATTTTAAACTGAATTTTCAGCTGAACGCAAATTGAGTGTGTCAGGAGGAACGTGAACATTTGTTTGCATTGGCAATCATCTGTTTTTGAAATGATTTACAACTGTAATTATATCTTTATTCCACGGAATCTGTTCACGAGAATGGTAAAAGTTTACAATTGGGTGCCCCTTATTTTTTCGCGATTCTTTTTTGACGCCAATATCAGCACCAGGAAGGCACAATTTCAAGATGGCTGCTGCACAGAACCAAAATAAGAAGACAAAGAATTGCACAAACTCTGTGCCCGTGTACACATCAATCTGTTTTCGCTTAAAAAGGCATCCCAGAATTGCACAATGCAGGTATTGCGCACTGCCTTAAATTTGTCCATGTACACATCAATCTATTTTCATTTAAAAAAATTTGATGTGTACACCAGATGACTTCCATGTACGGAATATTAAATTATACGCATTTTTTCTTGCATTTCATTTAAACTTATTGGATTGAATTAAATCTACTTCGCCGACAGCGCATAAACCACAATAGAATAAATGCATTCTTTGAAATTCACTCTAGTATTTGTTTACCATAGCGACATTCTGGCGCTAGATTCACTTAACAGTATTATATTTCGTTCATATTATAACTCATAATGCACAAAATTTATATTCTGTAGCAATCTTGCTTTGAGCAAGAAGAAAGGAGGTGAGAACTTTGGCGAACGCCGTTTCCTCCAGTCCGTGAGGAAAATTTATATCATTTAAGGAATAGAATTATCTAATCGTTGCCACATGTTCTATTCAAATACTATAATAAAGCTAGAACGATGTATAAAAGAAATTAAGCAAACAAAACAAAAAAGAAACAGTTTTTCACAGACGATTGAGTATTTCTCATTCAATTAATTCAGTTCTCCCTTCGCGAGAAGGCAAAAATACATAAAAACTCAAGATATCTATATTAAAAACTTACGAAGTAAATCTTAAACACTTATTTCCTCGAAAAAATTCCAGAAAGGATTAAGCATGATTTAATTGGCAATAATAAATGAAGGCGTTATCTTTGTTGTTGCGAAGCTAAGTTTCTCTAGATTGGCAACAAATCCACTTGTCTGCTGTTTCAAATGAAACCAATCAATGGCCGCCATAAAAAAAAGGCTTAGCGGCACTTAAACAACTTTAAAATTGTTAATAATTCTAAACATATTACAGACAGATTTACGAAAGGCATAAAAACTTGAAGATAATAACAACATAATTCAATTATTTTTAAAGCAAAAATTGTACAATTTACAAACATATAAGAGTAAAGAAAATGAGATCACTGAGCCGGGTAACAGTGTGGATATATATATAAATATATTTATATTCGTTTGGTGCGGCCGATCGCAACGAAAATACGAGGTGCACACCTACATGTTATGGCAGTCCTATTTACAAAATTTCAACATTCTGAGGCTACTCGTTTTTGAGTTAGGCGAGATACGTTCGTACAGACGCCACGAAAAATTCTCTTCAGAATTAATTTTAAAGCAGTTTTATAATTTTTTTGGAGGAAACGAGTTTTTTATTCTGTCCTTACGTACAGATATCACGCAAAAACATCGTTAAATTGCATTCGATAGCGGTCAAAACGGATGTTTCCGTTGAAATATGCTGCCTAAAACTTTTCGCGATTACAATACTTCCTTTTTACTTCGTACAAAGAAGTAAAAATAAGGAAGGTAAAACAAAGTTAAAGCTATCATGGTAACCAGAAATGAGGTTTAAACTCAAAAATTTTTTTAAATGTGTCGCTAATGGAAGGGGCACCCAATTATACACTAGAGCAACGAGGATATTTGTTATTTAGTATTCTTGCCAGAGTGGGATCAAGTATTTACACTTTGCATTTTAAGCAAAAATTCATTTTGTGCAGTAAATAAACTAATTCAGATCAATTAGCAGACACCTTTGCACAAATAATTTAAATTACGGTTTATAATATCTAGAACAGCGGTCATTTCGTATGACCGCCGGTCATTCTAGTTTATTAATAATGAATTTCAGTTTCTGGTCTTTGTGAAATATTAGTTCTAAATTTCTTACTTTACGTCTTCAATGATAATTTTTCTGCAGCTTAACGCGCGAAAATACCAGGCATGTTTGTGTTTTGTTTAAAAAAAAAAATGTTTTGTAATTATATATATGTGATGTATCAGCTTTAGTCGTAGCTTAAATAATCAGACGATAAGTTTAAAAAAAAAAACAGGATCCATTTATTATTATTCAGTAGAAATAGCAGTTACAAAATCAGATATCCGAAGTAAATAAAAAGTATTACTAATAACTTTTTGTATGAAGTTTACTGCATCGTGACATTAAAGAAAAAGCCCCGATATTCCTTTTGCGAGTTCTTTTATAGCCTCTGGAAAGGCGAAGCTTCCAAGAAATGACGTCAGCCTCGTCAGCCAATCCAGTTCGCTTTAAATATCTCCAGAACATTCTAAAACTGTACGTGTAGAAAAGGCGGGAAAAAACTTTATTATTGGGCTGTGGATTTAATTCCACGTACTTTCAAATAAGAGAACTTCGCCATTAAAAATGAAAAGAACATACAATTAGAATTTTAAGTGTATTCTTGACTATGGAATTTTATTATTACATATATGTAATATAAAAATATATGAATCAGAATTATAATATAACTATAAGCATTAATTCTTCCTCTCTATTCTAAAATCGTAATAACTTCTGTGCATTGCTTCATTGTAGATAACTCTATGGCCCGCGCAGCTCTGATGACGTAATAATTGGGAACTGAAACTACCATTGTAAACCAAAACATTTCTCTTCGCCGTGCTTCCATCTTTCATAACTACGCACTTCAGCTTTTGCTCTCTTCTGTGCTAAGATGTAATTTCCCTGGCTTGCTTTCTATTTCAACAATATCAAAAATGTAAATCTTCTGTGGAAAGGCACGACTAGAGTGCCAAGTGATTGTGGCCACAAATATCAGTTGCAAATAAAAATAGAATTAAAACTGCCTCGAGGGCCAAGTTTTTTAGAGATTATCAAGTTAGCATTACTAGCATACTACGCAATCAAAATCTTCTTCAATATGCGTCTAACCACGCATCTACAGTGTTCCGTCTTTTGATTTGCTCTTATTATGACATATGTATATATAGTATATATGTAGTTTAGAAGACATAAATTTGACACATTTACGGTCATGCAATCATCCCTTTACATGCCGCAAACAGACGTGGAAAGTGAGCGCCCACATGGAAAAGACAGATAATCAGTTTCTCTCAGTCTCTCCTTAGAATGAATTTATGGTACAGGGAATGCTTAAAGGCGGGAAAAAAGTGCACCGAAAGAAACTGTCATCATCCGTTTATCATCATCTCGCTTTCACCGAACGAAGCCCCGGCTGCGCCCTATTTAAGCTTCGAAAGCACTGCAAATGAAAGGAGGCGTCATGTCAAAGAAGGTTTTTCATCTTTTCCTATCGGCTCAACTCAAAGATTTCACTTATCGCTTGTAAAGAGCGGAAATTGATTTCCTGAAATTAAGGATGGTTACGGTTGCAGTTGTCTGGTTTTTCATATAAGCGGAAAATCAACACTTTGCAGGAAATAGTTCCGGCAAGAATGGTGTTAAAAAAGTCGCTTTCTTCCGCTTTTTACGGAAGGGTGGTTAGAATAAGTTTTATTCGATTTCTGATTGCAGAAACAATTCGATAATTCCAACTATTCGTCTGATGCTTGCGAAAACTAGAGCCACAAAGACTGCAAAAGAATAAGAATGTTTTTATTCCATTTCCGTACTCTTTCATTTTCGTTTTTGTATATTTCTGTGCACTGTTTATTTGCATGAACTTCTCCGGGTGATTTTATACTTAGGGCTAATTTGAAAGTGAAGGAGCAGTTAATTGTTGACTATTTCTGGTTAAAAACATTCGGCGTAAACAGGAAAATTAAATTTTTTAGAGAGTTTTAATAGCATGCACCTTACATTAAAATGTTGCTTGTTGTTACATATGGCTTTATTGGAAAGATCAATCCAAACATATAAAGCAGCTGAAGTATCGCACAAGAACAATTATAAATAATAAAAAATCTGATGTGTACACCACATGACTTCCTTGTACGGAATATTAAATTTTACCCATTTTTTTCTTGCATTTCATTTAAACTTATTGGATTGGATTAAATCTATATCGTCGATAGCGTATAAACCCCAATAGAATAAATGCACTTTTTAAAATTCACTATATTTGTTTACCACAGCGACACTCTGGCGCTAGGTTCATTTAACAGCGTTACATTTCGTTCATATTTTAACGCAGAATGCATATAAATTTATATCATTTAAAGAATTATCGAATCGTTGCCACATGTTCTATTCAAATACTATAATAAATCTAAAACGATGTATAAAAGAAATTAAGCAAACAAAACAAAAAAGAAACAGTTTTTCAAAGACGATTCAGTATTTCTCATTCAATTAAATCAGTTCTCATTTCCTGACAAGGCAAAAATACGTTAAAACTCAAAATATCTATATTAAAAATTACGAAGTAAATTCGAAACACTTTACTTCCTCGAATAAATTCCAGTATGGATTAAGCATGATTTAATGCGCAATAATAAAAGAAGGCATTATCTTTGTTGTTGTGAAGCTTATTTTCTCTAGATATGCAACAAACCAGCTATTTTGAGGAGTTTGTAGTGTAAACGTATATGTCCGCGATCGCAAAATTCATTAGGCTTAGCTGCACTTAAACAACTTTTAAATTGTTGAGAACTCCACAAATATTGCATGCAGATTAATTTATAAGGTATTTCTCCCACTTCCCTAGCGAATCTTCGTGGTGTAGTGGTTCTGCACACTGGGCCGGTATTCCAGAGGTCCGTGGTTCGATTCCCGGCGCAGGCGGTTGCTAATTTTTCATCTTGGCTGCTTCCAAAAATTACCTAATGACTTCTACAAGTGGCGCCTGAACTAAAAGGGTTGTGGATAAGGATTCTCCGTACCCAGGATTTGGCGACTAGGTCCCCTAAAATCCTAGTCGCCCTTTAAAAAGAGTAGTATATAAGGTATTTCTCCCACCTCCTCAGCGTCCCTTCGTGGTGTAACGGTAGCAGGCTGGGCCGGTATTCCAGAGGTCCGTGGTTCGATTTCCGGCGAAGGCGGTTGCATATTTTTCAACTTTTCTGCTTCCAATTAACCCAATGACTCTACAAACTAAAGGCGTAAAAACTTTCTATGGCAATGATATCAAAATTCTGAATGTTCTGGAAGTCGGCACGATTGAAGTGCCAAGTGAATTGTGCCCACCGTTGTGAATTTAAATAAATATGGAATGTAATTCGGCTCGACTGCTTATTCTTCAAAATGGATGGACGCTCTAAACATCAAGTATCTACACTATTAGCATTTCTACACTTCTATATCTCAGTGGTCTTGCATCCAGTACTTCCAAAATTCTTCTGTTATTCCACTTTTTGGCCAGTCTAATTATGAAGAAATCTATACGGGTTTGTTATTCTTTGTTCCCAGTGAATCATGGAAAAAGTCCTGTTTCACCGAAAATTTTAATCAAAGTTTTTGCCGCATTCATTATAAAATCATTCATGTCGTGCCATCAAACTGCAGTTTCATTACATACGTATATATATATAATGTCCACCGTCTTTCATGGATATTCTTAAATGGCGGCAATAAAAAAATTATCCGTTTATCATCCTCAAAGGATTAAGGAAATATCTTAAAACATGGTTCAAAGAATCCAAAGAAGTTTTTCTAAGGGATTTATGATTGTTGCTAGAGTGGAGAAAAAGTTAAGATCATTTTATCAAAAACATATTTTATATCTCATTTTCAAATCGAAATAACTTCTCTTTACACACAGTGCGATTGATCTGTAGAACTGCATCAAGACAAATCAAGGGTCACACGTCAAAGTTTACTGTTCATTTCCCGGAAAAAAATGGAACAGGAAACGTATCAAGGCTACTAAGCGTATCAAGGCCCTTCACTCATGTCCCTACTAAATCTCCTGCGTATTTTTGGGCTTTTAGACTTTTCAAAAGCGGGTTGACCAAACGTCGATCTACAACCTCCAAAAAACATCTGCCACATTATGTTTCGGCTACGCGAGACTTGACGTCTAAAGGCACAATTCTCTGAACCCTCGCAATTCCAGGAAACCCATGTAGCTAGGTTACCATTTTCACTTACTGCAAAGACTTGAACGCCAAACAGGAATTGATTATCGCAAAGGCGATCACGTGATGCTTCAGAAGCAGAACTTTCGTCTGATTGGTTGTCTCTACCCGGGGCAGAGGTCCATTTCGCTTAGTAACCCTGAGACATTTTCGGTGAGGTTTGAAAAAATCCCGCTTAGCCACAACATCGTTTCCGTAGCTGGGCGGAACTTCACTTGAGGCGGGCTCTTTTTTCTAGGAATCATTCCGCTTAAACCAGTGCTACCAGAATCTGGTTTCTCAGAGAATCAGGAAGTCCAGTGTAGCGACAATTGAAGCTGTTCTGCCTCTGCAGCAACCGGGAGGGGCTGCACCCTCTCGGACAGGTCCTGGAGTATCAGTTCTAGCAAACCTTGAATGGGAGGTCTCGAGCCTTCTGCGACAAGGGGTCCGACTCTGGTTTATCGAAGGTGGTCGACAGCAACGGGATAAATTACCTCTTCCGATACTACAAAAGGCTTTATTGTCTTGGATATTACGGTGTGTAAATAATAATGAAGAGTAAGGATCATAAGGTATTTCTCCCGCCTTCTTAGCACGCTTCGTAGTGTAGTGGGCAGCATGCTCGACGCGCATTCGGGAGGTCCATGGTTCGATTCCCGGCGCGAGGGCATTGCTCATTTTTCATCTCTCCTGCTTTCAAAAAATTCCTAATGTCTCTACAGTGGCGCCCGAAATAATAGGTGCTGAATGATGATCCTTCACCACCAGGATTTGGCGACTGGGTCCCCTAAACCCAGTCGCCTTTTAAAAGAGGGAGTATATAAGGTATTTCTACCGCCTTCTTAGCACGCCTTCGTAGTGTAGTGGTCAGCACGCTCGGCGCGTATTCGAGATGTCCTTGGTTCGATTCCCGGAGAGGGCATTGCTCATTTTTCATCTCTACTGCTTTCAAAAAATTCCTAATATCTCTACAGAAATACGAAATAGAGCATTCAAAACGTAAATAGTTTAGGTAAAATGTTCCTTTAATTGCAATAAAAGTCGTCTAAATTTATGTGCGAAAAGCCTCTGTGCTGCAGCGCATATATTGCTATGGAAATTGAAACAGTTCACTTAAGTTAGCTGTTTTTTTTTTTTTTTTTTTTTTTTTTTTTTTTTGACTTTGAAATAATTGGCAATATTTACGTTAAAAAAAAAGATGACAGTAGTTTTATTTTGCTATCGTGTTGTGTAATATTACATTTTGTTCATATTCCTAACGCATTAAATCATCCTTTGAGCTTGACAAGTTGATAAGTACAAGATCGGTTGTAATTCCCCGCACAATAATATCTGAAGTATATTTTTCAAATTTTAAGAGTACGTTGCTTATACGGAATTAAGAATTAAAAAAATAATAATACACATAGTTCTCAATTTTTACTTTTATTTTATTAGCTCAAAGGAGAAATTTTCCGAGAAGAGCTATTATAATTTCCTTCTGACATTTTACGTCGTCTACTGTAAAACGGCGTTTCACTCTTCAAATTGTTGCCACCAAATATTAGAACCCATTTCTCTCATTGTGAAAAAAAAAACTAGATCTAGAGATATCAAATTTTGAGTAATATAGTCCTTCAATCGTATGTCCATCTGGAAGACCGAATTTGGAGTTTGTTTTATTATCTGTTTCGTATTTTGTAACACTTTAACGAATTTTTGATTAAGAAACTCAACGATTTCAAAGCGAACCATTGGCGTCACTGTACCAAAAAAAAAAAAAAAAAAAAAAAAAAAAAAAAAAAAAAACCTATCTGCAGCGTGCGAGACTCTGCATCGGAAATTATAAAGGTACGCTCTTTTAAAATATTTTGCGATATTGCTGTTGAATTGAACTTTAAAGCTTAAGTGTAATGAACATGATATTTAATAAACAAAAGTAATACATAAAACGTTAAAAAACGCCCATTTGGGCGTAATATAAAATCTGATTGCTTTCAGATTTTTTTAAATATATATGTAATAATAAAATTCTATAGTCAAAAATACACTTAAATTTCTAACTGTATGTTCTTTTCATTTTTTTAATGGCGACGGTCTCTTATTTGAAAGTACGTGGAATTAAATCCACAGCCCCGTAGTCAAGTTGTTTTTCTCGCCTTTTCTACACGTACAGTTATAGAATGTTCTGGAAATATTTAAAGCGAATTAGATTGGCTGAGGAGACTGACGTCATTTCTTGGAAGCTCCGCCTTTCCAGAGGCTGTAAAAGGACTCGCAAAAGAATATCGGGGTCTTTTCTTTAATGTAACGATGCAGTAAACTTCATACAAAATGTTATTAGTAATTCTTTTTTATTTACTCCGGAGATCAGATTTTTGTAATTGCTATTTCTCCCGAGTAATAATAAATGGATCCTGTTTTTTAAATTTATCGTCTGATAATTTAAGCTACGACTACATCTATGATTCTTCACCAATCTATTTATTCCGGACAAAAGCTGGTACATCACATATATATATGTATTTAATAATAGCTATAACTGATGTAATTTAAAATACAGCTGATACTAATTTTATAGTAAGTCTTACAACGCGTTTGCAATCGTGAAGCCATACATTTTATATTTTGAGTACAGAAGTAGATGTTTTCTCACCGCCTAATTTTTCAGAGTTTTAGATTTTGACTGTTAAAGTTTTGTATTTACACCTGAACATGGAAAGACATACTTATTTAATAAATACGAGAATCATAATACCAATCTTCCTCGTAAGAATCATGATACCAATCTTCCTTCAGCGTTAAATATGACAAATGAGTTCAATAGCTCTGCATTGTAAGTGGATGCTGTTTTTACTGAGCTCGTCCATATAAGATATTGAGGAAATTGTTGTTATTGTTGACTAATACTCACTTACAGTCAGCCCTATAGTCTGTATATGACCTATAGTCAGTCCAAGCTCACTAAATTCCTAGGAGGAAGGAGCGCCTGTCGTTGGCAACAGACTTGAGCATCATATAAGGAATTTCTCCCACTTCCTTAGCGTGCCTTCGTGGTATAAAGGTAACACGCTGGGCCGGTATTCCAGAGGTCCGTGGTTCGATTCCCGGCGAAGGCGGTTGCATATTTTTTATCTTTTCTGCTTCCAATTAACCTAATGACTTTACAACGTCTTTGAGTATATTAATCTGAATAAGAATATATCTATATAGAGAGTTTGCATTTGCAATCAGACAAGATTACTATCAGTCCAACCGTTAGAATCAAACACGTGATTAGTTTCCATTTCCTTGTGCGAAGAAAAGGCAGTATTGTATTCACGAAAAATTCGGGTATCCTATTTCAACAAAAATACCCATTTTGACTTCTATCGAATCCATTTGATCGATGTTTTTGCGTGACATCTTCACGTACGGACAGAATAAATGACTGTTTTTGACCAAAAGCATCGTAAATTGGATTTAAAATTGATTCAGAAGAGATTTTCTTTTTCTTGACGTCTGAATGTACGAAAGTATGCATCTCCTATAACTCAAGAACGAGTAGTCCTAGAAATGCTGAAATTTTGTATATGGGGCTGCTATAACATGTAGTTGTGCACCTCCCTTTTTCGTTGCACTCAGCTGCATCAATCACATATAAATTTTATATATATGTAATATATTCAGGAGCAGGAATTTTGATCGCGTAGGGGTCTTGATCCATAATGAGTAGGAAATTGGAGGCGAATGCAGATTAAATATTTTTCATCTTTTCTGCTTGCAATTAACCTAATGTCTCTACAAGGTCCGCACCCAATTTCGATGAAAGTACCACCCACGCCTCTTCCCTTACCATCAAACTCTCGACAGGACTTTCGGCTGGCCTCATATGTAATGTGCCCCCATGCTGCACAGACACTATACATTTACAAACATCTATGCCTTTTCCGGGATTCGAACCCACGCCCTTCGGCATGGTAGTCAGCGACGCTAACCACTGTTCGGTCGAGGTCGTTAAATTTAATTTGCTGGGCAACAGAAGTTGAATTCATTTCATTCAGAGTAACAGCAGACCTTTCAAACGATTTGTACTAATCGGAGTTAGCTAAAGTATTTGAGATTCCTCAGCTCAGGGAGTAAATTACGTACGCAAATAAATATTGAAGTTTTATAATTCGTAATGTTGAATTGAATTCGTAATGTTAATTGAAGTTTTATAATTCGTTCGTTTATTCTTTTATTTGCAGAAAATATATTAATCCACACGAAGCTTAATCACATTTATTCCCTTTACGTATATTACATACAAAAG
Organism: Stegodyphus dumicola; assembly: GCF_044657685.1. Classification (NCBI taxonomy): domain Eukaryota; kingdom Metazoa; phylum Arthropoda; class Arachnida; order Araneae; family Eresidae; genus Stegodyphus; species Stegodyphus dumicola. The sequence continues at coordinate 3,000,208 of NC_140768.1, forward strand.
AAACTCGTATATAAATTTTTATCTTTTCCTGTTTCATCTCGTCGATAAAAAGAATAATAAGGCAGCTAACCTATTCTGTCTTTCCTTTCAGAAAAATTATATTCCCTGAATAGTAATATCATCTTACATTTTACGCGATAAAAGGATAAATAAAATTGTCTGGAAGTTTCTTCATTCCTTCAATCCATTCTTAGATGAGTATGTAAGGATCTTAAGTTTTACTAACGTTTATTTTATTTTAAATCTTTACTATCACTTCTTATTTTCTACTTCCGGCCAGAATTATAAGCGTGAAGGAGTTTATGCAAAGTTGTCTGGCGAACGCCAAGTATTTAAGTGTGGCCTTTTTGCCAAGCAGAAGAGAGGAAGCCGTGAGTTCGAAGCAGGCCGCTTACCTTAGAAGTTACGCAGTTGCTACTTTGCCTTCCAGGCCAGAGGTTTTAATCCTCTTGATAAATTAAACGTATTGTAGTGTTCACAGTCTCTGTGCTACATACGCTTCCTGTTATTATAAGGCCAATCTTATTCTAAAGTTAAATTAGAGTTTAGTTTTATTTTGATATCTTTTAAGTTAGACCCCGAGTGGAGGGTCATTGTATTCCGAAGTACGGAAGTCATTGTATATAAAGAAAAAATAAAGGGTTTTGTATACCCTTCGTCTGTATCCTGTCTACTTACTACAATTAGTGAACATAGCTTTAGTAAGCTCTCTGTTCTAGTCAGGTCATTGTATGTTTCCGAAGAAGGTTAGAAGAAACATTGAACCTGATAGTGTCGCCCGACGAAGAATAACCATGGCCGAGTTTCAAGAAGAACCTGTGCTGCCTGCAGAAACAGCTCAGAATCCAGAAATGCCAGCTGCCGCCCTGGAAGGATTTGGGTACATTGTCCAGACCATGCGCGCTTCGATGAAACCAGAAACAACGTTTAATGGAAACTCACAGGTAACCAGTTTTTTGGAAAAATTGGATGACCACTTCATGCTCTACCCCGTGCACGAGTTTCAAAAAGTTACCTTAGCTACCAGCGCTTTGAGGGGCCAAGCGCTTAACTGGTTCAAATGTATCGGCAGAAGTCTCTTGGGTCAAGCAGGAAGTCCCACCTATACCTACGAAAATTTCAAGACTGCCCTACTAAAAGCCTTCCCTGTTGTAAGGGATCGTGCGAAATTAGAAACAGAACTTTTCAGTATATATCAACAAAGAATGGAAAACCTCTCGAGTTTTATTTTAAGAAAAATTCACGTTTTCAAGCTCTTGTATGGAAACCGTCCGGATCCTGAAATAATTCAAGTGATTTTGCCGAGGTTACTACCCCAAGTGCAAGACTTTATTGAATTGAGAAATCCGACTACACTGGAAAAATTATTTGAGCTAGCAATCCAGTTTGAAAGTAGAAGAACGGCGGACGTCGAAAGAAGACGCCAATATCAACAGCGAAACCAATTTGGTACGCCAAGACTACAGCAAACTCAAGCACATGGCTACGGAGAAAAAGCGAATCAGTGGGCAAGGAAACCCGAGCATTCAAAAACAGCCGGCGAACGTCGACAGTTCAATAGCAACCCAGGAAAAAAGTCTCAAGGCCAGTGGAGAAAGAAGGAAAGCACCGAAAGGAAAAATAATTTAAACTAAAACGGATTTCTGCTGACGAGAGGGTGCGGAAATCCGAAGGCCACGAAAACCCCTCTTCCTACAAGTTAAATACAGTAATGGTGAAAAATTTAACTCTTCCGAAGATTGAAGTCTTGGTAAATAATATCCCGGCCACCGCACTCCTGGATACCGGCGCGCAGTGTTCCTGTGTGGCAGAAGTCTTTTTTAGAAAGTATTTTCGCAAATACCGCATATATAATGCGGATAATACAACAGTATTAGCGGCGCAATAAGAACAATGTAAGTGCGTAGGTAAAGTACCTTTGTACATCCGTATCAAGGACGAACAAGTAAAGGTGATGTTTTTTATAGTAAAGAATTTGCAAGCACACTTAATACTAGGAATAGACTTTCTTTCAGACGCACAAGCTACACTGGATTTTAATGAAGCGTCTCTTAAGCTGACGATGAAACCAGTGCGTGTAGAAAAGGTTGAACCGCCAAGGTTAAATCTCGACCACCTGCCTGCAAGATAGAATCCGATAAGTGGTAAGTGAATTTGCTTCCTTATTTAGTGATATTCCAGGATTTACCCAGGTTACTAACCATAGTATTGACACCGGAGATGCATTGCCGGTTCGTCAAAAACCATACCGGTATGATAAGAATAAGGAAAAAATTATAGAATGGCATATTACCGATATGCTACGTAAAAAGATCGTAACGCCTATCTCAAGTAGTTATGCTAGTCCGGTGGTTTTATGTAAGAAAAATAATGATTATCCTTTGGAGCATCCAAAAAGGTGGAGATTCGCTATTGATTACCGTAAATTAAATTCCATAACGAAATATCCGGTATATCCGTTACCGATTATAGAAGAAATTTTAAGGAACATAAAATCAACCAAATTTATGACGACTTTAGACTTAACGAATGGTTATTTTCAAATAGGGATCAGGCCTGAGGACGTGCCTAAGACTGCTTTTATAACCAAGTCTGGCACTTATGCATTTTTGCGAATGCCGTTTGGCCTTTCAGGCGCCCCAGCAACATTTCAGCGATGCATGGACATTGTGTTAAGACCTGTTCTCGGAAAGTCCACATTTATCTATTTAGACGATATCATTATTACTAGTGATAATCTAGACCAACATGTACAGGATTTAAGACAGGTGTTTTCTTTATTAAATGAGGCCGGTCTAAAAGTTAATGTCGAAAAATGCAAATTTGCAGCCCCTGAATTAAAATATTTAGGTTACAAAATATCGCAAAAAGGGATCGAGACAGATGAATCAAAAATAATCGCTGTACAAAAGTATCCGACTCCAAACACGGCAAAGAAGCTCTCTTCTTTTCTAGGACTTTGTTCATATTATAGGTCCTTTATAAAAGATTTTGCGGCTATCGCTGAGCCATTGTTAAAATTAAAAAGGAAAAAGGCAAGATTCTCGTGGACGGCCGAAGCCAATAGTGCTTTCGAAAAATTAAAACAAGCATTAACGCAAGCCCCTGTGTTGAAATTTCCTGAAAAGGATGAAAATTTAGAAATTTCAGCGGATGCTTCGGATTATGCGGTAGGAGCGGTACTTTCGCAAAATCAGCAGCCAGTGGCATTTTTTAGCCGAACTTTAAATCAAACACAAAGAAACTATTCCGCGACCGAGAGAGAGGCACTTGCAGTTCTGTTAGCAGTGCAAAAGTTCCGAGTCTATTTTGGAAAGGCGCCGATAACAGTATATTCTGATCATGCGGCGGTAACTAGATTGTACTCTGGGAAAAATTTATCCCCAAGGTTAATAAGATGGGCACTCAAGCTGCAAGAATATAATCTGGTAATCAAGCATACCCCCGGAAAGGAAAATATCGTAGCAGATGCCCTGTCACGAATTAAATTAGACGAACAGGGTAATACCGTAAAAGTTGCAATGCTGACAGCGTGTACAATAAATTCCCGAGAAACTGTAATAACCGAACTGGGTAAGGATCCTGAGTTTGGAAGTATTTATGAGTATTTGAAGGATCCTGAAAATTTTAGCCACCAAGATATTGTGGCGATAAGAAATAAGGCGGCCCATTACGAACTAATAGATGGTCTATTATTTTATACAAAAACTACGAATTCCAACAACGAATTTCGACCTGTTATCCCAGCTAGTCTTAGATTAAATATCCTGCAAGAGCTCCATGACAGCCCTTTAGCTTCTCATGCTGGTATTCGAAAAACTACTCAACGCGTACGCGAGGCAGTCTACTTTCCTGAACTGCAAAAGTTAACAAGGGCGTATGTCCAGTCCTGCCCAACATGTCAAGCCGTTAATTATATTAATTTCCGCCCGGCCGGGTTTCTAAATAGTATTAAATCCGAATTTCCAAATGAAATAATCGGCATCGATTTATTGGGCCCTTTCCCAAAAAGTCAGTTAAACAAAAGTCGCTATCTCCTTGTTATAGTTGATCATTTTAGTAAATGGACCGAAATTGTTCCCTTAAAACGAGCCTCCGCGAAATTAGTTACCGATTCTATTTTAAATAAATATATTTTAAAATACGGGGCGCCCCTAAAAGTTATATCGGATAATGGTCCTCAATTTGTAAGTAATATATTTGAAGACGTGCCAAAAACTGGGCATACGTCATTTAAAAATGGTCCCGTATCGGCCGCAATCAAATATAGCGGAACGGGTCAACAGAAATATAGTGAAAATTATCCGTAGTTACGTTAAAAATTTTCATAAAAGCTGGGATAACTATGTCAATGAATTTGCTTTCGCCCTTAGGACCGCAAAACATGATACAACGGGCAAAACTCCTGCTGAGTTATTTCTAGGCAGAAAGGTTATAACACCGTTAGATAAACTATTTTATGTGCAACAAAGAGCCCCAGAATTTAAAATGGGTGATATAGAAAAACTAATAAAAGAAGCAAAAAAGAATACGGAAGTAGCACAAAGAAAACAAAAATTGTATTATGACTTGAAACGACGGGGAGTAACTTATAAAGTAGGGGATGAAGTACTAAAAATTAAGCATTCACTTTCTTCAGCACCAGAAGATAAAACTGCCAAATTTTTTCCACGCTTTGAAGGACCATATGTTATAGAAAAAATAACTCACGCTGTTGTAGTGTTAAAGGCAAGAAATGGTGAAACCTGTTCCGCAAACATTGATCAAATCAAGCCCTACTTCGATCGTAATAAAATGCAAATCTTTTCAGATCTTTTGCAGGATCCGGTACGGCAGACACCGCAGGTACAAGTTCCAGAGGTGGGAAAACGACAAGTACAAGGGCAAGCCAATGAGAGACAGAAGCAAGTGAAAAGAAAATTGCCCCGCGGAAAAATTGAAGGTACAAAGAAAAAGAAGCCGTTCCACCGTCCAGAAAACAGAGTTCACGAACACCCCCAGAATGAAGAAGGGAGAAGGACGACGTATGTGAAGAGGACCGGGAGAAAGGACGGCAACTATAACCCGGCTGTGAAACGGAAGATTGACTCATCCGACAGAACTCTCCGCAGCAAAAGTCGCCGAACTGCGGAAGGGCCATCAGCGGCGGAGGAAAAAGTACAAGAAAAATTTGAACGGCCAACAACGAGGTCCAAGCAGGATCACGACAGAAGTTTCCCGGTTCCACCAAGACCAGCTGCCTTCAAACGGCCAAGACCACAAGCAGAGCACAAAAGGAAGATGTTCAAGGGTGGCCGTAGTGGTGAAAAACGGAAGCTTCCAGAGGAAAGCACTGAAGGGCGAGCCCGTACAAGAAGGAGGATCAACCAAGCTACGGTCTGCAGCACCTTTAAAGACTGGGCCCAGAAAAGGATGTCTGAATATTACAAAGATAAGTAAAATTTTATGTTACTTTACAAACTTAAGTTAATCTTTCATTCTTACTGCAAGTGGCAGATTTCAAGAAGTTTTACCTCATGCGAGGTCTACCTTTATCGCCAAAAGGGCGAGAAATGAGTTGTGACCGATTTTCGTATTATGTTTTTCAATTACTCGCGCGTAAAACTAAAGTTGATGTATAATAGCGTTGTATAAAGACTTAAATATTGTAAAAAGTTATTGTATAAATTTTATTTAAAACATTCTAACAAGAAAGAAGTTTTAGTCTGAAAGACTTTTTGAAATGTAGTATTATTTCAATGTAGAAAGAATTGGCACTTGCTTTGAAAAGAATAGAAGTTAACAATGTACTACTAATGTATGTTTTCAAATGTGTAAAATTAACGGCATGTTGATATGTTCTTGTATACATGTGAACTGTTATTTTGAATGTTAAGAAATACCGTGATATGGTAAAAGTGAAAGTAATGTTAAAAATCTGTTATTCGTGTGACTGTAAAGATTAAATCATGGTGAATATGTGTTAAAGGTTGAATGATGTAGTTAGGCTCTCTGACGCTACACTTTAGAGTTAGCCACTTTCAGAATAGTACCTCAGGGTCTAGAGTTGAAATTAGGGTGTGTTAAGAGGTCTCGTATGTTGAATTTTAACACGTTAGTGTTTTGATTGTAGGAGGAAGTGTGGCACACGTAGACAGAAACACATTCGTGGTTGGTGTTCTTTTACAACACATGTCAGAGAGCACGGGGAGAGATAATTAAAATAGTCATGAATGAAATAAGAATGTTAAGAAAAGTATATTCTATATGTTATTTGCAATGTCATTCTGTAACATTTCATTAAACTAGTTTTCCTTCTAGATCTCTGGAAGGAACCAGAATTGAATAAAGCTCCTGTTTAGATGCAGTACAGATGAAAAAGAAAAAAGATTGTTGTATATTCCGGGAGCTGCTATTGTAACAAATTTCTTTCTTTTAAAATTTTCTAGTTTCTAGCTAAGTTATGATTGTAAAAGGTTGGCCTCGCGTTAGTTTCTAGAGCTAAAAGTTTTCAACAAGGTCGTTTTAGACCTCAGTTTCAAACTAATTAACTCTGGCGGGAAGTATGTAAGGATCTTAAGTTTTACTAACGTTTATTTTATTTTAAATCTTTACTATCACTTCTTATTTTCTACTTCCGGCCAGAATTATAAGCGTGAAGGAGTTTATGCAAAGTTGTCTGGCGAACGCCAAGTATTTAAGTGTGGCCTTTTTGCCAAGCAGAGGAGAGGAAGCCGTGAGTTCGAAGCAGGCCGCTTACCTTAGAAGTTACGCAGTTGCTACTTTGCCTTCCAGGCCAGAGGTTTTAATCCTCTTGATAAATTAAACGTATTGTAGTGTTCACAGTCTCTGTGCTACATACGCTTCCTGTTATTATAAGGCCAGTCTTATTCTAAAGTTAAATTAGAGTTTAGTTTTATTTTGATATCTTTTAAGTTAGACCCCGAGTGGAGGGTCATTGTATTCCGAAGTACGGAAGTCATTGTATATAAAGAAAAAATAAAGGGTTTTGTATACCCTTCGTCTGTATCCTGTCTACTTACTACAATTAGTGAACATAGCTTTAGTAAGCTCTCTGTTCTAGTCAGGTCATTGTATGTTTCCGAAGAAGGTTAGAAGAAACATTGAACCTGATAAGTATTTGGTCTGTAATTATTTTTTATGATTTCGGAATCTAAGAATAGCAACAAATGATGACGAAGAAGTTAAAGTTAAGCTTTTCTTTTGTTTATGTTATTTCGAGTTATATTAACATGTCTCATAACTTCAAACTAGACTTCTTAATGAAGCGGAAATACGATCTGGAGGTAAATACAACCTACATAAAAAATAAAGATTGTGTTAAAAGTAATAAAAAATACTTGCTTGTACGTAACAGGCTGAGTTCAAATAGTCGGTTTTCCTATTAAAAAAATGATTATTTAAATTAAACTACTTACTCACGAATATTATATTATTTGTTGGAACTGGGTACAAATTATTTTTTTTTCGAAATTAATCTCCATTTTCAAATAATAATAATAATAATAAAAATAATAACAACAATAAAAAAATTTAAATCTCAAAGGTTTCAGATCTTAAATTACGTCCAAATGGGTGTTTTTTTAACGTTTTGTGCGTTACATTTGTTTATTAAATATCATTTTCATTGCACTTGAACCATAATATTCAGTTTAACAGCAATGTCGCAAAATAATTTTAAAGTACCACCCACGCCGAATATCTTTAGAATTTCTGATACACAGTTCCGCGCGCTGCAGATAGAAAGCTTTCTTTTCCTCCGTAAAGTGTTGCCATAGCTCGGTTTAAGTTGAGTTTGTTAATCAAAAAGTCGTTTACAAAATATGAAATCCATAATAAAACAAATTCCAAACTTCAAATTTGGGCTTTCAGATACCCATACTCACAGTAGGATTACGTCATTCAAAATTGGATGGCTCTAGGTTTTATCACAGTGCGAGAAACATACATACATTGATGCAGATACTTCATTATTTAATTACTTCAAATACAATACAGAACTCTAAAATTTGCTAGCAACAATTTGAAAAGTGATACGCCATTTATAATGATTCGACGCAAAATCGCAAAACAAAAGCGTTCAGGGACAAAGCCCCTTTGAACTAAAAAGAAAATTTGAAAATTTTCAGATTTTAAATTACGTCCAAAGGGGCGCTTTTTTAACATTTTGTGTGTTACCTTTATTTATTAAATATCATGTTCTTCCCAAAACCACAAAATTAAATTGAGCCTTTTTTAGAATCGATACACAGTCTCGCGTGCTGGAGATAAAAATGTTTTTTCTGTATAACGTTGCCATGACTCGCTTTGAAATCCTTGAGTTTGTTAATCGAAAATTGGTTAAAGTTTTACAAAATATGAAATCAATAATAAAACAAATTTCAAATTTCAAATTTGGGCTTCCACATGCCCATATTTGCAGTAGGATTACGTCATTCAAAATTCGATGGCTCAATGTACCGTTGTTTTATCACAATGCGCGAAACATACATACATTTATGCAGATTCTTTTTTATTTAATTTCTTCAAATATAATACAGTACGATAATATTCGGTGGCAACAGTTTGAAAAGTGAAACGGACATTCAGAGTGATTCGAAGCAAAATCACAAAACGAAAACAATAGTCTCTGAGGAACAAAATGCCCCTTTGGATTAAAAGAGAGAAAATTCGAAACATTTCAGATTTTATATTACGGCCAAACTAGTTTTTTTTTAAACTTTTTTGTGTGTTACGTTTATTTATTAATACCATGTCCTTCGCACTTAAACAAGATAAAATTCAATTCAGCAGCAATACCGGAAAATATTTAAAAACAGCACATTTTTAGAATTTCCGAAACACAGTCTCGCTTGCTGGAGATAAAAATGATTTTTATTTTCGTACAGTGTTGCCATGCCTCTCTTTGAAATCGTCGAGTTTGTTAATCAAAAATTCATTTAGGTTTTACAAAATTTCAAATAGATAATAAAACAAATCGGGAATTCAAAATTCAGACTTCCACGTGCCCATGTTCGATTGGAAGACTACGTTATTCAAAACTGGATGGCTTTAGTTACCGCTGTTTTTTCACAGTGCGAGAAACATACATACATTTGTGCAGATTCTTCCTTATTTAGTTCCTTTAAACGTAATACAGGATATTTGGTGGCAGCAGTGTGAAAAGTGAACCAGCGCAGAATGTGAGACAGCGGAAAATGCCGTTAATAGGCCTTTCAGTCTCGCGTTCCTTTGGGTTAAGAAGAGAAAAAAATTTTAATATCTATGATTATTGATTTTTTACACTAAAACTTCCAGCTAATGCACTTGCTACGCCAGAATTTTAAATGATTATTAATTTAACTTTTTAATTCCCTATATCTGAAAACCCAATTCTTGTACGTTGGTGTGCCTTAATATCCACATATTGTTACGAATTTGGTATTTAAAAAGCTAATGTTAGTTCAATTATAAATTAAATGGTTTTATTTCTCGCGCAGTGCAGCGCGTGACGAATATTAAAAGAAAGCTAAGCAGGAAAATTGAAAATACAAGAGCGCGTGCATTAAATAAATAAATATCTCTTTTTGATTTCGAGAAAGTACTGGAAAATTCTAGCGCGTGATTTTAAAATCTTATAAAAGGAGGAAAACATCTCAGTTTGTAGGAGTTGCTTAGTTTGTTGTTGTTTAGAAAACTGCTCTTGTTGATTGTAGAGAATTCGCCGATTAGCGTTCTTTAGCTGTTTTGAATTACGTTCTAAAACTGGCAGCGAAGCTGCTAGTTAAGAATAATTAAGTCAATAAAGTGAATTTTTTTGGTCCAGATTCCTGTCAGAAAGTAATCACTAAGAGAATAATGGTAGAATATGTAATTGTAAATTAATAACAAGAAATTTTAAGAGCGTAACAGGAAATATTTGCGTGATAGGAAAAGAGAAATTTAATTCCAGGTGCAAACTCGAATATACAGAATAATTGATTAGAAATTGTGTAGTGAAGTAAAAAGAAGTACAGAAGGCCTTCGAAATAATCATCAAAAGACGTTAGATATAATGCATTCATAACGAAAGTATCCCGTTCCTTCCAAAAAACGTTTACTCAAACATTCAAACATACCGACATTCTTAAACTCAGATGTCCATTACATACGTATACACATTTTTTGAGCTAGAATGGTTCTTCATAAGTTGAGCTTTCAGATTTCTGAAATTTTGTAAAAGAATTAATCGTAAGTTCATTCATCTTCCGAGCTTCATGTACGGTTTACATTTTATAATTATTGCGCGTTTCCAAATGACAAAATGGATTCGATCCCGAAAGCAGTGCTTTTATTAAAATATTATAGTCCGAAATCTGAGCTAAAAAATAATAAAATTTAAAGGCAACATTTTATCGATCAAGAATACATATAAATTTGATGCAGACAATTCGTAAAAGCTTTCTCCCGATTTTTTGCTTTGCTAATAAAGAATATATATAAAAGAATTTTTTTTGGGGGGGGCATGGACTTTAAAGGAGAAAACAGTCAGTTTACGTGGCAAGGCAACTAATGGCGCACGTGCTACATCTAATTTTATACAAATCTTCGAAGTTTAGAATCCTAATTCGAAAAGAATGGAGGCGTTGCCAAGCAACATACAATCGATTGTTCCCAGCTGGGTCAAAAATAAATCACAGATATATTTCAGGTGGCAACAGTGGCAAGGGAAATTTAAAAACAACACACAACAGAATGTTGTTAAGAAGTACTTAGTCAGCAGATATGAGTATTTACAATTTGATCTTTATTAAAAAGGAAATTAATACATTAATATTAATACATTTCAGAAATACGTATAACAAAATCATTCTTTTAGACCCATACAGGTAGAGATAATGTCTTATGCAGTACCAAAAAGCTTAAATTACATTTCGTACAGTCCCACAATTTTTGCTTCAAATAAAAGGTAACATCATTTCGCAATTGTGTAAACCTAGTGGTTATGTTAAAAAAATTAACTTTTCCAAATGCGAAAATTTGATGAACATGCAAATAATATGAATAAAGGTCACACAAATTTTCTACGTTTTTCGAGCGTTTAATTGAATATAATAATTTCATATCTCGAAATAATTACTTTGGGGTTAATACAAAATTTTGAGTTTTTATGTATTTTTGCTTTCGCGGGAAGTGAGAACTGAATTAATTGAATGAGAAATACTGAATCGTCTGTGAAAAGTTTTTTTGCTTAATTTCTTTCATGCACCGTTTTAGATGTATTATAGTATTTGAACAGAACATGTGGCAACGATTAGATAATTCTTCAGGTGAAATAAATTTTGTGCATTCTAAGTAATAAAATGAATGAAATATAACATTGTTAAGTGAACCTAGCGCCTGTGAGTGTGTCGATATGGTAAATAAGTATAGTGAATTTTCAAGAGTGCATTTATTCGATTGTGGTTTATGCGCTATCGACAAAGTAGAATTAATTCAATCCAATAGGTTTAAATGAAATGTAAGACAAAAATGAGTATAATTTAATATTCCATGCAAGAAATCCACATCAGATTTTTACTTCCTTGTACGAAGTAAAAAGGAAGTATTGTAATCGCGAAAAGCTTCAGGCAGCATATTTCAACGAAAATATCCACTTTGACCGCTTTCGAATGCAATTTAACAATGTTTTTGCGTGATATCTGTACGTTAGGACAGAATAAAAGACTCTTTTCCTCCAAAAAATAAACTAAAAAACTGCTTTAAAATGAATTCTGAAGAGAATTTTTCGTGGCGTCTGTACGAACGTATGTACGTACGTGCGTACGTACGTATCTAACATAACTAACATATCTAACATATCTAACATAACGAACGGCGTCTGTCTGTACGTACGCACGAACGAACGTACGCACGTACGTATCTCGCATAACTCAAAAACGAGTAGCCTCAGAACGTTCAAATTTTGTATATAAGACTACTATAACATGTAGATGGGCACCTCGTATTTTGGTTTCAATCGGCCGCGCCAAACGTATAAAAATATATTTATAAATATATCCACTCTGCTACCCGGCTCAGTGATCTCAGTTTCTTTACTCTTATATGTTTGTAAATTGTACATTTTTTGATTTAAAAATGATTTAATTATGTTGTTTTTATCTTCCGGTTAAGGGTTTATGCCTTTAGTAAATCTGTATGCAATATTTTTAGAATTATCAACAATTTTAAAATTGTTTAAGTGCCGCTAAGCCTAATTTGATGGCGGCCATTGCTCTTGTTGACATTTGAAACAGCTGAGTAGCGGATTTGTTGCTAATCTAGAGAAACTTAGCTTCGCAACAACAAAGATAACGCCTTCATTTATTATTTAAATCGTGCTTAATTCTTTCTGGAATTTTTTCGAGGAAATAAGCGTTTAAGATTTACTTCGTAATTTTTAATACAGATATTTTGAGTTTTTATGTATTTTTCCATTGTCGCGAAGTGAGAACTGAATTAATTAAATGAGAAATACTCAATCGTCTGTTAAAAACTGTTTCTTTTTAGTTTTGTTTGCTTAATTTCTTTTTTACATCGTTCTAGCTTTATTATATTATTTAAATAGAACATGTGGCAACGATTAGATAATTCTTTAAATGATATACATATACATTTTGTGCATTCTGAGTTATAATATGAATGAAATATAATACTGTTAAGTAAACCCAGCGCCAGAGTGTCGCTATGGTTTATGCGCTGTCGGCGAAGTAGGTTTAATATAATAAGTTTAAATAAAATGCAAGAAAAAATGCGTATAATTTAATATTCCGTACAAGGAAGTCATGTGGTGTACACATCAGATTTTTTAATCTTGCACCGCGCTGTTACTCAACAAGAAATACTTTTCACTTTACAGGCTCTGCTGTCAAAAAATTAATCTCTTTATACCGCTATTCTAAGATTACTGAGGAAATTAATAAGATCAGCAAGTATAGGATCGCATCGATAGTGATCACGTGCAGTCAGCAACTTTGGTAGTGAAGTGCTTCCTGATAATTTTCCTTCCGAACAAATAAATTTAAGCATTTATTCAGTATTTGTCAATAAAGAGCTTTGCTGAGCCCCGTGGATCTTCCATTTCTCGCTAAAGCACTCGAAAACTCCGAAACCAGATGAACCATTTCCTCTATAGATTTATGCATTGCAACGCACTCGGAATTTATAAAGAGGACTGTTGCGATATGAATGAACTCGATACACTGTCTCGTTTTAAACACAAAACTTATATTAAATAATTGTACGATACAAGTATAAACAAGAAAATGACACATAAAACTTAAAAACACGAGAACAGAAGAAAAATAGTGAAAAATAGAGAGCATTCCAGCCGCCTTGCGAATGCGTTCGTCTGAGTCCGACTGTTCAACTGAATTCAATGTTCTTTGGCATAGTTCCAAAAGCGAAAGGTTGAGTTGTTCTGTTCCGGCGCACCGGAACAAGGATATTTGCTTGAAACTATATATGAAACAGCAATTTCTAGGTGCACTTCTTTTTACTTCCTTTCTCGAAGTAAGGATGCAATAGTTGTAGAATTATCAACAGCTTAAAATTTTAAGTGGAGTTAGGCCTAACGAGGTCGCCCTTTGTTTACATTTCAAAATCTTATTTGAATAGTGAAATAACAAAAATTTAGGGGTATCGTATTTCTACGAAAATATCTATTTTGACCGCTTGCGAACCCATTCGAACAATTTATTTGCATGACGTCTATACCTACGGACAGAATACAAGACTCCTTTTTTCCAAATCTGATTGCAAAATGGAATTGAAACGGATTCAGAACAGATCTTTTTCGTGACACCTGTACTTATGTACGGACATATGCATGTCTTTCGCATGATTCGAAAACGTGTGGCTATAGAACGTTAAAATTTTGTATATAAAATTGTAGAAGTGTTATCACACGTAGCTGTGCACCTCCCTTTTTCGTTGCAATCGGCAGCAACAAACGTATCTCTAGAAGCGTATGTATTACACTCTGCATTTTTCATTCTTATATGTTGGTAAATTGTGCATTTTTTGTTTTAAAAGGGGTTAAATTATGTTATTTTTATGTTCCGGTTAAGGTTTTTATGCCTTCAGTTAATCTGTATGCAATAGTTGTAGAATTATCGACAGTTTAAAAGTTTAAGTGGTGCTAGGCCTAACGAGGCCGTCATTTGTTTACATTTCAAACGCTAAATCGAGTAGTGCATTAAGTCCCTTGGTGCACCAACTTCAGAGACTTGCTTATTACACCTTCCGCCTTAGAAAGGACAGTTGTTCATACGTTTAGACTTTTGGAAGCATCAGTTGTTGAACTTTTCAAGAAACAGTCTTTTCTCAATATGATTTGTGTTCACTATTAATACCAGAAATCGGTTATCTCAGAAAGTCCTCTCTCAAGGGGTTGATAGTAAAAAAGAGCGGCAGGAGATCCTCGGACCCCCCCCCGGGGTGTTCTACCTCAAAATTGGGGTGGAAAGTTTAACAATTAGATAGGTTCAGTAATACCGCAATTACATGTTGTACTACGGAGATGCTAGCCTAGCTTCTACCTGCACCTGTCCAGTGGGACTAAAAGTTAACTCTCAGTTTTTTGCACCGAAAATTTGATCTTCCTGCCCGTTGGGAGAATTGCTCGTTTTTGACTACATACGCTTAACTTTAATTGTAAAATTTGTTGTTAACTGTTTTGAACTGTACCTGGTATTTTAGGTTTTTCTGTGATTTACAATTTTCAATGAAGGTGTTTTGAGTTTTATGCACTTACATTTTCTTGCCGCGAAATGTGAACTGAATTAATTAAATGAGAAATATACTTCTAATGAAATTAAAGCGAATAAGCTTAAATGAATTGCAGAAAAAAATGTGCATAATTTAATAGGCAATAGAAGGAAGTCATGTGGTGTCGTCTGAGACGGCCTAAGCATTTTATTAGTAATTGTGTATCTTGTGGAATTACTCCTCACTAAAAATATTGAATAAGCATTTTCGAAACAATACAGGTCTTCGATTCAGTATTCTGTTTTTAAAGTAGGTGTTGTTACTTTCAGTAAACACTGACTCCGTCTCCACAGGAAAAAACTCGCTTTCAAAAACTGGAATGGATATTTCACACTGTATAACGCGTTTTACTCATATCTCAGCATTCGCAATTCGCAATATAATCTGGCTAACATAATTAAGCGTTCCAGTACCGAAAACTATTACTAGTATTCGATATTGTTGCGTTTCTGTACAGGTTCGCGGATTTGGAGTGACTGATGACAACACTTGATGAAGAATGGAAACACATTTTATTAGTCAGTATAATTCAGGACAGCTCCAAAACCACGTTTACAGGCGTCGAAAAATTGCGAAAAGCACACTGAAATGATCAGCGACATAGGCTATTGGGCTATAACGGTGGAGACAGCTTCACGGCAATGCACCAGAGTACAACTCCCGACACGGTTCGGTTGTTCTCGAAGCTAAACAAACTCAAGATAACACTCGACAAAGCACTAACGCTCGATCAACTCACTTCCGCTCATTCTCACTAGACTGACTGACTACACCGCGTGAGATATACCTAGAAAAGAAAAGATTGAAAAAGCCCGGATTGGATAATATTAGTAATATGATGATAAAAAATATCAGGACGCTCTTCAGTTTGCCAATATCATTAATTCCTCGACTGGAATGAAGCACTTTCCAAACAGTTGGGAAACAGCTCACCAGTTTCAAGCCAGGAAAGAATCGACGTGACCGTGTGCCATACCGGCCGATAAGTTTGCTATCAACATGAACTAAGATCACCGAAGCTTTAATACTAAAAAAAATCAAAAGTTTCATGGTTGATAACAAACATCCTCATTCCGTAACGAAATGGCTTCAACCAACCACTAGCAACCAATCACGGAGTTTATCTTGCAAGATCGCCTCATCACTGGAACATTATTTCTCGATGTCTCGACCTTCCATGAGTGGACGGAATCATCTACAGATTAATCTCCTGAGTTCTCGGACTGGATCATAAACCTTATCAATTCCTATCTCGCAATAACAACGCATTACGCTGGCGCACCACAAGAGTCATTATTATCGACAGTTCTTTTCGCACTTTATACGAACGATATTCTATAAATACTTCTACGTACGCTAATCATACTACGATTATTTCTAAAGTTTCGGGCGGCTGTGCGTTTTATCCGTATGAGCTTTATCCATGCGCGCTTTCTCCGGGTCCGCTTTGTCCTTGTGCGCTTTGTCACTATGCATTTTGTGCGTTGCGCGTTATCCGTAGGCGCTTTGTTCGTGCGGGTAACTTCTGTGTGAACTTTGCCCGATGGGCTTTGTATTCGTATGCGTTTCATCCATGCGCGCTTAGACAGGATTCCTCGTTGAGATTCGAACCATTCATTTTTCTATATCAGCTGGACCAGCTACCACTTAACAAAGAAAGGCCCGCATGAGGATATGTAATAACTTCTTGCAAAAAAAAATTGGGACTGAAATTACAGCGAGAAGCAAGAATCTGTTTAAGAGGAGATGAAATCGGGCCAAGAAGAGAGGGAAGAAGCTTTCGACTCCGTTAAGTAGAGGTGAAAGCTAGTTAAGAGGAGATGAAAAGAGAAATTACTTAACACGTCTACTTAACTTAAATATTTATGAAGACCCGTTAGCTGTTATTTCAATACTATAAGTAATCGTTGGCTGAAATGAAATATTATGAGATTATAGTGACAAATTTTAAAATATTCTGTGAGTAAAATGCTCATGAAGATATTTTTCAAGACACGAAATTTTAATAGTGAAATCAAAAAACTTCCAAAATCTTAATTTTTTCCTGGTAAATATTTCTGTTTGTTTTCTAGAACGGATTATGTCAGGAAAAGTTTTCTGAAAAGGGAAGCAGGAAAGAATGCC
The DNA here is from genome assembly GCF_044657685.1 of Stegodyphus dumicola. Taxonomy (NCBI): domain Eukaryota; kingdom Metazoa; phylum Arthropoda; class Arachnida; order Araneae; family Eresidae; genus Stegodyphus; species Stegodyphus dumicola. The sequence goes on from NC_140768.1 coordinate 3,017,098, forward strand.
AAGAATGCCATGCCACCTTGTCATTGCCAAGAAGATGCATGCCTTGCAAAGAAGCCTACATTACAGGTAAGGACAAAATATTATTCTATTAATCTTCAATATTTGCTTTTGTCAATAACATCCATGATTTCTCTGTCATTTCGAACTGTAATTTTCAAGATATATAAGATAAATTAACTTTCAAGCAGAAGAAACAAAATAAACCGAATTCTGCAATAATCGGTAGTTTCAAAAATAGAGCAATCTTGATTTTATCAAATAAAATTATGTGTTACTTTTTATTGCATTGTAATGTATTTTGCAGTAATTGACAAAACAGGCAATCTTCTTATTAGAACATAAATTTTATTTCTAGTTCACGGAGATAGATAATTTGAAGAAATTCTTTAGTGGAAAAACTTTCATACTACTACTAGCTGGTAAAAACTTCAGAATTCTCATTTTTAAAACAATTTTTCAATTTCGTTGCTGAGCAACGGTTACATAATACAAATATGGCGTTGCCACTTCAACAATTATTATTATTATATTTAGTTATTTATTAAATAACAAGATATTACAGCATGCTTATCCTTACAACGGCGGAAAACTATTGGTGGTGCAACTATCAATAGTTTCCCGCCCAATATAAAAAAAAAATGGAGAAATTTCTTCTGAATGAAATGGAGGAAGAAAAAATCGTCTTTTAAGTAGCAGTTCTTCGCCTTTATACTAAAAACCCGGTGAAATAGGAATGCTAATATCCTAGGAGATTGCAATAAAATTTAAATGCCTTTTCGCATGCTGAAAAATGTATAATTCTAATTTAAAATTAAAATTAAATAATTTGACTTTGCTTGAAATTAAAATTTAAAAAAAAAATTTAAAAAAAAATCTGAAATTTTTCAGATTTTAAATTACGTCCAAAGGGCCGTTTTTTTAACGTTTTGAGTGTTACCTTTATTTATTAAATATCATGTTCTTTGCACTTAAACCATAAAATTCAGTTCAAGAGCAATATCGCAAAATAATGTTAAATTAAGCATATCTTTAGAATTTCCGATATACACAGTCTCGCGAGCTGGAGATAAAAGTATTTTTTTTTTCTATATAACGTTGCCATTTCTCGCTTTTAAAGCATTGAGTTTGTAAATCAAAAATTCGTTAAAGTTTTACAAAATATAAAATCTATAATAAAACAAATTCCAAATTTGGGATTTCAGATGCCTATATTCGCAGTAGGATTTCGTCATTCAAAATTCGATGGCTGTATGTACCATTGTTTTATCACAATGCGAGAAATAGACAATCATTTATGCAGATTTTTCATTATTTAATTTCTTCAAATATAATGCAGGACTCTAACATTTTGTGGCAACAGTTTGAAAAGTGAACCGACGTTTATGAGTCCGACGCAAAATGCCAAAACGAAAGCAATAGTCCTTCGGAACTGAAATCCCTTTGGACTAATAATTTGACATTGCTTTAAAATTAAATAATTTGACAAATATTGTGGTAAAATAATTAAAGATGACGGTTCAGTAATGAAGAAAGCAATGAATTCGATTATTGCAAATCATGGTGAATGTAGCTGTTACCAAAGTTCTTTATATATGAATATATCGCCAGCAATAAAACACCAGATGCTACAAAAGCGTGTATAAAAAGAAACTCCTATTCACTGTTACTAGATTTTAAAACCCGCTGAGAAAGTTTCCAGCTATGTTGAAACATTTCTGATGATTAAAAATTGTGTTATGAAATGTCTTAGATAAACAGATTTCTGATATAAAGTTCACAGACAGTGAACAGAATTATGCGTTCAACTAGCACATCTGCATTGCAACGTTGTAGATTGGTTCTTTCCGGCCTGCACAGACATCGCAAGATTGGCACCACTTTTGCACGCCTTCCTTTGTATTACTCCAGTTTAACAGATCTCGAACTCTATGCAAAGTCTTCATTATTCCGAAGTGGCCTCCTGTTGGACTGCTACGTAATTCTTTAAGGACACCCGAGATCCGGGATCTTGGAATATCAGCTGCCATTGTAACTACCATATTTATGCGAATCTAATGCGCATCCCCATTTTAAAACTTTAAATAATAAAAAAATTGTTTGTCGGCGAATGTAATGCGCATCAATGGTATGAGGAATTTATTGAATCTTATTTTATACAACAATAGATTTGTATATAAACTATCAATCAATGGTATGATAATTTTATTTAAATTTAGATACCATATTTTATACAACAATAGATTTATACATAAAGTAGCAGAACATAGAATTAACCTATTAGTGGGCTATTGTTATGTGAAACAATCATTGTTAATTACCACTACCGTATATGGTACATATCGTAAAGTATGAACATGAAATAAATCGTAACATTTCTATCTAGCTAACAGTTTCAGTGATTAATAGTAAACGTCTTTATTCACTATTTTGATGATAACATTTTTAGTCCCCTTCTCCGTAATGGTGTAGTTACGAGGCATATCAAACCAAATTGGCGTCTCGTTAGCGATGTCAATTTGCCCCATTGAAAAATTCTTTTCCTTCTGAAGTGTGATGACATACCTCTAAAATGTTAGTAGTTTTCCCTCAAAATCTTCAGGAAGCTTTTGGCATATTGTTGTACGGCGTCTTAGAGCCCATCCGCTTCATAAACCGATCCACCCATCCACGGCTAGCTTTAAACTCTGGTTTCGGTATTCCAAGAACTTCAGCCTCCTTTTTTGCTTTATTTCTTATAGTGTCGCTAGTCACAAGTTGTCCATTCTTCCTCCTTTCACGTACAAATTCCAAAACCTTTTCTTCAATTTTAGGGTGTCTTCCTTTGCGAGGGCCAGCGAATTTCTTTCTACTAGTTTTAGTTGCAAACAGTGCCAATTTCTGTTGCCGCCACAAGCGAACATTGCTCTCAGCTACGTTTAACTCTCTCCCAGCCTTTCTATTGCCATTTCTTTCAGGATAAAGAATTACTTTATGTTTGAAAGTAGCGTCATATGACATTCTTCTCTACTTGCCCTCCATTCGTGACTACGTACTCTGCAGTTTGTATCCTCTGTGCAATAATGTGTCAACCATAAATGTAACGGTAAATGTAGTCGAGAAATACAGTAATCCATTGTTACGATTTAAATTCGGTTGACGACATCGGCGAACTGCTGACGTCATCGGCGAACATTGCACTCGAATCTAATGCGCCATCGAATCTAATGCGCACCCCAATTTTGAGTACTACATTTGGCCAAAAACGATGCGCATTAGATTCGCGTAAATACGGTACTTTCCATCATTCGATTCGAACTTTAGGTTCGAAACACGACTCTGTTTCGAATATACAGTGAGTCTCAGAGAGCCCAACACTGTTTTGTTGTAGGAGAACAGATCGAAATGTCCTGCTAGGTAGGTTTCCTCATTGAAGATTCAACTGGTCTTTCCTGACAACCTCGTCAACTCCATCAGGACGTAAATCAGGCGATGTTGAGTTGATGGATCAGGCGATGTTGAGTTGATAACTTAATTGTAGGACCGGATTAACCAGCTCACCAGACTGCAATTACGGTATCACCAACCAATCAGCTTCAGTCTTCTTCATCCACTTATGTATTGAAGAACCTTGGTCTTCCCTGACATAGCGCTTGACTTCTGTGACTTCAATTATAGACGCCGACCTGACAACACGATTCTTCACCATCTATTTACTTCTACTACTACTACTACTATTGACTACTTCAGCGATTTACTACCGTTCTGCGTCACTGTGTATGAAATGCTATTCACCTCAAGGACTTTATCTCATATATTCTACAGAGCAGGATGCTGCTTAATGCTTCACTTTGTTTCGCACGTGACTTTAAAAATCTGAGTCACTTATTCTACGGAGTTAGACTTTGTTCTCTCCCATCTTCACATGAAAGCAATGTTATATAGAAACATAGAAAGATTCACATAGAAAGATTTATCGTTTAAATAACATGTACAGTACTTATGCACAGAAGATTGGACAGCTTAGCCCAAGAGCCTGAATCTAAAACAAACAGAAAAGTAAAAAATTATATTTTAAGAAGAGTTTGAGACTGAATATGATCAATGAATTTCTAGAGACAGATAATCAAATTCCTCTTCTCAGGACTAATGGAGGATTGAAGGAATAAAAAAAATTACAAAGTTTTGAAAGATACTGAGCAACGCAGACTAAATAAGCACCATTAAGAAAAAGTATTTGAAAACAACATTTATGTCGAGAATAATGTAAGGCAGGGATGTCAAGCTCATAGGTACACTTGGGCCAAACAAACAAGGTTTAGGCGGCCGAAAAAAAAAATCAATATTCATAGAAACGTAGATTTATTTCGAATAATACAATAATAAACATATATATATATCTATACAGAAAAGAACAAGAAAAATTTAATGTTTACGTCCTGATACTTGACATCTCTTCTCTGCTATTATCTTTCCTATTTCGGGAGAAATTTTGTTTGCAGTGATAACTTTCAACGCTGACCCAAGGTGAGCATCATTAATACGGTTTCTAATAGGAGACTCATTACCTTTCATGACTGAAAATAACTGCTCGCACCGATAAGTGCTACCAAGCATGGAAATAATTTCATATGCGAATTTTCGAGTATTTTCAAACCTGGCTGGTAAATATTTGTAAAATTCAGGCACGCCCAACTATGATTGGACAAACAAAACTATGATTGGAAAACTGAGACCATGAGTTCGGCCACATTCGGCTATCGGGGAATGCGTACAAGTTCTGAGTGCACGTGTCCCCCAAAAGCCGAAGGTAGCTGAACGCAAGCTACTCACACGCATTTGTAATTTTAGTAGTGTGTGTGTCAGCTCGCTGTGAGTAATCTAACAACACTGAATAAATTATCGTTAATTACTTAGCAGTAAACATTTCATTTTTTTCTTCGTCGATATGTTATTTTATTATTATATATTATTATTTGCCGATATATTGGCCAGGCCGCAAAAATATTTGTTGTGGGCCGCGAGTTTGACATCCTTGATGTACGGTATCAGAAAGTCAGCCCTTATCGAAAACAAAAATTTATTTTAAATACATTTGAATTTCAGAATGAATTGTAATTTTATTAAAAATTCACCGTTTCCTTTTGCACCGATAACATACCAAATAACCTTTTATTCTGCATTTTTCAAAATAATGGCTTTAGTTATTTTACTTCAGTTCTGCAACAGAATTTTATAAAGATTTTATTTTAAACTAACCAGTTTTTTTCGTTTAAATTTCTCTTTCTTTCGCTTCTGATCTTAACTCAACCCTGTGAAGGAAATTTAAATTCAACTACAATCTTCAATATCCAAGATTTATACAGATATAAGCTAGAAACAAAATATAAGCTAGACAACTTCTGTTAACTGGTAAGGCTGCTTAATATACCATAATATTAATAAACTACTAAAACTATTAAGGCTACTACAAGGTGTCTTACTCAGAAATGACCGCTGGAAAAGTGAGATATTCTTATAATAAAAGGAAACGAAACCAATTTTTTCATGACATACCTTTATGTTTTTAGAGTTCCTCACTTTGTAATGCTGAGTTACTATTGAACGTGAAGAATCTTAAGAACTGATAAGCCAATAATCGCTTGAGTTCGTGTGACAGGAAACGACAAGATGGAAGGGTAAATAACCCTTTATTTTTCAAATAAGTTTTAACAGAACTCCGTCTTCGAGTGCACAATAAAAACCGACACTTGGGCTTGAACTTAAGAGGCTAAGAAATAAACTAAAGCTAATCTAAACTAAAAGAGATATAACCGAAGCAAACAACATTCTAATTGAGTTGTCCGTTTAACGTTAATTGACTGCGAAGCTATCAAGGTTCTAAAGTACGGCCGAGTGTAATAATATCTTACGAGAGAGTATCCTAATAAAGGTGGACGCGTGCAGACAGAATACCTGATAACTCTCTCATTAAGAGCGAAGAACTTCGAGGTTAAATACCGCTCTTCCTTATTATGTGTTCAGACGTGATTCTAAAACTACGTTCTGGTCGGAAGTAGTAAGTTAAGAATCGACAGAAAAGAAACTTAAAATTTAACTGTTAATAAAATTAACATAATCCTTAGAGTTTGATAAATGAAAATGCAATAGAAGAGGTGTTGGAAGTGATCTCCCCTTCATGTATACACAGTCGATATGCGTGTTTTGTGCTTATACACATTACCTTTAAGATGACCCCGTAGAAAAAACTCAAGAAAGATTAAGTCTGGAAAAGTGATTCCACAGCGTTCATATTCGCTACAGGTGTGTGGCAAGTTGCCCCATCTTTGCTGGTAAGCCAAGTGTCATCTCCTCATTATTCAGTTGTTTCACAAATTCATGGAAAAGTGCCGGACATTTTACCGGTGACAGTCCATTCATGAACATGGTGATGCATGTTCGCGTATGTTTCTGCCAGAGTATTGGGCGTCACTTCTTGGATTTCACGACGGACGTTCCGACACAAATCGTCGATATGCATGTTTTGTGCTTATACACATTATCTTTAAGACGACCCCCGTAGAAAGAACTCAAGAAAGATTAAGTCTGGAAAAGTGATTCCACAGCGTTCATATTCGCTACAGGTGTGTGGCAAGTTGCCCCATCTTTGCTGGTAAGCCAAGTGTCATCTCCTCATTATTCAGTTGTTTCACAAATTCATGGAAAAGTGCCGGACATTTTACCGGTGACAGTCCATTCATGAACATGGTGATGCATGTTCGCGTATGTTTCTGCCAGAGTATTGGGCGTCACTTCTCGGATTTCACGACGGACGTTCCGACACAAATCGTCGATATGCATGTTTTGTGCTTATACACATTATCTTTAAGACGACCCCCGTAGAAAGAACTCAAGAAAGATTAAGTCTGGAAAAGTGATTCCACAGCGTTCATATTCGCTACAGGTGTGTGGCAAGTTGCCCCATCTTTGCTGGTAAGCCAAGTGTCATCTCCTCATTATTCAGTTGTTTCACAAATTCATGGAAACGTTCCGGACATTTTACCGGTGACAGTCCATTCATGAACATGGTGATGCATGTTCGCGTATGTTGCTGCCAGAGTATTGGGCGTCACTTCTTGGATTTCACGACGGACGTTCCGACACAAATCGTCGATATGCATGTTTTGTGCTTATACACATTATCTTTAAGACGACCCCCGTAGAAAGAACTCAAGAAAGATTAAGTCTGGAAAAGTGATTCCACAGCGTTCATATTCGCTACAGGTGTGTGGCAAGTTGCCCCATCTTTGCTGGTAAGCCAAGTGTCATCTCCTCATTATTCAGTTGTTTCACAAATTCATGGAAAAGTGCCGGACATTTTACCGGTGACAGTCCATTCATGAACATGGTGATGCATGTTCGCGTATGTTGCTGCCAGAGTATTGGGCGTCACTTCTCGGATTTCACGACGGACGTTCCGACACAAATCGTCGATATGCATGTTTTGTGCTTATACACATTATCTTTAAGACGACCCCCGTAGAAAGAACTCAAGAAAGATTAAGTCTGGAAAAGTGATTCCACAGCGTTCATATTCGCTACAGGTGTGTGGCAAGTTGCCCCATCTTTGCTGGTAAGCCAAGTGTCATCTCCTCATTATTCAGTTGTTTCACAAATTCATGGAAACGTTCCGGACATTTTACCGGTGACAGTGCATTCATGAACATGGTGATGCATGTTCGCGTATGTTTCTGCCAGAGTATTGGGCGTCACTTCTTGGATTTCACGACGGACGTTCCGACACAAATCGTCGATATGCATGTTTTGTGCTTATACACATTATCTTTAAGACGACCCCCGTAGAAAGAACTCAAGAAAGATTAAGTCTGGAAAAGTGATTCCACAGCGTTCATATTCGCTACAGGTGTGTGGCAAGTTGCCCCATCTTTGCTGGTAAGCCAAGTGTCATCTGCTCATTATTCAGTTGTTTCACAAATTCATGGAAACGTTCCGGACATTTTACCGGTGACAGTCCATTCATGAACATGGTGATGCATGTTCGCGTATGTTGCTGCCAGAGTATTGGGCGTCACTTCTTGGATTTCACGACGGACGTTCCGACACAAATCGTCGATATGCATGTTTTGTGCTTATACACATTATCTTTAAGACGACCCCCGTAGAAAGAACTCAAGAAAGATTAAGTCTGGAAAAGTGATTCCACAGCGTTCATATTCGCTACAGGTGTGTGGCAAGTTGCCCCATCTTTGCTGGTAAGCCAAGTGTCATCTCCTCATTATTCAGTTGTTTCACAAATTCATGGAAAAGTGCCGGACATTTTACCGGTGACAGTCCATTCATGAACATGGTGATGCATGTTCGCGTATGTTTCTGCCAGAGTATTGGGCGTCACTTCTCGGATTTCACGACGGACGTTCCGACACAAATCGTCGATATGCATGTTTTGTGCTTATACACATTATCTTTAAGACGACCCCCGTAGAAAGAACTCAAGAAAGATTAAGTCTGGAAAAGTGATTCCACAGCGTTCATATTCGCTACAGGTGTGTGGCAAGTTGCCCCATCTTTGCTGGTAAGCCAAGTGTCATCTCCTCATTATTCAGTTGTTTCACAAATTCATGGAAACGTTCCGGACATTTTACCGGTGACAGTCCATTCATGAACATGGTGATGCATGTTCGCGTATGTTGCTGCCAGAGTATTGGGCGTCACTTCTTGGATTTCACGACGGACGTTCCGACACAAATCGTCGATATGCATGTTTTGTGCTTATACACATTATCTTTAAGACGACCCCCGTAGAAAGAACTCAAGAAAGATTAAGTCTGGAAAAGTGATTCCACAGCGTTCATATTCGCTACAGGTGTGTGGCAAGTTGCCCCATCTTTGCTGGTAAGCCAAGTGTCATCTCCTCATTATTCAGTTGTTTCACAAATTCATGGAAAAGTGCCGGACATTTTACCGGTGACAGTCCATTCATGAACATGGTGATGCATGTTCGCGTATGTTGCTGCCAGAGTATTGGGCGTCACTTCTCGGATTTCACGACGGACGTTCCGACACAAATCGTCGATATGCATGTTTTGTGCTTATACACATTATCTTTAAGACGACCCCCGTAGAAAGAACTCAAGAAAGATTAAGTCTGGAAAAGTGATTCCACAGCGTTCATATTCGCTACAGGTGTGTGGCAAGTTGCCCCATCTTTGCTGGTAAGCCAAGTGTCATCTCCTCATTATTCAGTTGTTTCACAAATTCATGGAAACGTTCCGGACATTTTACCGGTGACAGTGCATTCATGAACATGGTGATGCATGTTCGCGTATGTTTCTGCCAGAGTATTGGGCGTCACTTCTTGGATTTCACGACGGACGTTCCGACACAAATCGTCGATATGCATGTTTTGTGCTTATACACATTATCTTTAAGACGACCCCCGTAGAAAGAACTCAAGAAAGATTAAGTCTGGAAAAGTGATTCCACAGCGTTCATATTCGCTACAGGTGTGTGGCAAGTTGCCCCATCTTTGCTGGTAAGCCAAGTGTCATCTGCTCATTATTCAGTTGTTTCACAAATTCATGGAAACGTTCCGGACATTTTACCGGTGACAGTCCATTCATGAACATGGTGATGCATGTTCGCGTATGTTGCTGCCAGAGTATTGGGCGTCACTTCTTGGATTTCACGACGGACGTTCCGACACAAATCGTCGATATGCATGTTTTGTGCTTATACACATTATCTTTAAGACGACCCCCGTAGAAAGAACTCAAGAAAGATTAAGTCTGGAAAAGTGATTCCACAGCGTTCATATTCGCTACAGGTGTGTGGCAAGTTGCCCCATCTTTGCTGGTAAGCCAAGTGTCATCTCCTCATTATTCAGTTGTTTCACAAATTCATGGAAAAGTGCCGGACATTTTACCGGTGACAGTCCATTCATGAACATGGTGATGCATGTTCGCGTATGTTTCTGCCAGAGTATTGGGCGTCACTTCTTGGATTTCACGACGGACGTTCCGACACAAATCGTCGATATGCATGTTTTGTGCTTATACACATTATCTTTAAGACGACCCCCGTAGAAAGAACTCAAGAAAGATTAAGTCTGGAAAAGTGATTCCACAGCGTTCATATTCGCTACAGGTGTGTGGCAAGTTGCCCCATCTTTGCTGGTAAGCCAAGTGTCATCTCCTCATTATTCAGTTGTTTCACAAATTCATGGAAAAGTGCCGGACATTTTACCGGTGACAGTCCATTCATGAACATGGTGATGCATGTTCGCGTATGTTGCTGCCAGAGTATTGGGCGTCACTTCTTGGATTTCACGACGGACGTTCCCACACAAATCGTCGATATGCATGTTTTGTGCTTATACACATTATCTTTAAGACGACTCCCGTAGAAAGAACTCAAGAAAGATTAAGTCTGGAAAAGTGATTCCACAGCGTTCATATTCGCTAAAGGTGTGAGGCAAGTTGCCCCATCTTTGCTGGTAAGCCAAGTGTCATCTCCTCATTATTCAGTTGTTTCACAAATTCATGGAAACGTTCCGGACATTTTACCGGTGACAGTCCATTCATGAACATGGTGATGCATGTTCGCGTATGTTGCTGCCAGAGTATTGGGCGTCACTTCTTGGATTTCACGACGGACGTTCCGACACAAATCGTCGATATGCATGTTTTGTGCTTATACACATTATCTTTAAGACGACCCCCGTAGAAAGAACTCAAGAAAGATTAAGTCTGGAAAAGTGATTCCACAGCGTTCATATTCGCTACAGGTGTGTGGCAAGTTGCCCCATCTTTGCTGGTAAGCCAAGTGTCATCTCCTCATTATTCAGTTGTTTCACAAATTCATGGAAACGTTCCGGACATTTTACCGGTGACAGTCCATTCATGAACATGGTGATGCATGTTCGCGTATGTTGCTGCCAGAGTATTGGGCGTCACTTCTTGGATTTCACGACGGACGTTCCGACACAAATCGTCGATATGCATGTTTTGTGCTTATACACATTATCTTTAAGACGACCCCCGTAGAAAGAACTCAAGAAAGATTAAGTCTGGAAAAGTGATTCCACAGCGTTCATATTCGCTACAGGTGTGTGGCAAGTTGCGCCATCTTTGCTGGTAAGCCAAGTGTCATCTCCTCATTATTCAGTTGTTTCACAAATTCATGGAAAAGTGCCGGACATTTTACCGGTGACAGTCCATTCATGAACATGGTGATGCATGTTCGCGTATGTTGCTGCCAGAGTATTGGGCGTCACTTCTTGGATTTCACGACGGACGTTCCCACACAAATCGTCGATATGCATGTTTTGTGCTTATACACATTATCTTTAAGACGACTCCCGTAGAAAGAACTCAAGAAAGATTAAGTCTGGAAAAGTGATTCCACAGCGTTCATATTCGCTAAAGGTGTGTGGCAAGTTGCCCCATCTTTGCTGGTAAGCCAAGTGTCATCTCCTCATTATTCAGTTGTTTCACAAATTCATGAAAAAGTTCCGGACATTTTACCGGTGACAGTCCATTCATGAACATGGTGATGCATGTTCGCGTATGTTTCTGCCAGAGTATTGGGCGTCACTTCTTGGATTTCACGACGGACGTTCCGACACAAATCGTCGATATGCATGTTTTGTGCTTATACACATTATCTTTAAGACGACCCCCGTAGAAAGAACTCAAGAAAGATTAAGTCTGGAAAAGTGATTCCACAGCGTTCATATTCGCTACAGGTGTGTGGCAAGTTGCCCCATCTTTGCTGGTAAGCCAAGTGTCATCTCCTCATTATTCAGTTGTTTCACAAATTCATGGAAAAGTGCCGGAAATTTCACTGGTGACAGTCCATTCATGAACATGGTGATGCATGTTCGCGTATGTTGCTGCCAGAGTATTGGGCGTCACTTCTTGGATTTCACGACGGACGTTCCGACACAAATCGTCGATATGCATGTTTAGTGCTTATACACATTATCTTTAAGACGACCCCGTAGAAAGAACTCAAGAAAGATTAAGTCTGGAAAAGTGATTCCACAGCGTTCATATTCGCTACAGGTGTGTGGCAAGTTGCCCCATCTTTGCTGGTAAGCCAAGTGTCATCTCTTCATTATTCAGTTGGTTCACAAATTTATGGAAAAGTGTCTGACACAGTGCATTCATGAAAAATTGCCTGACCTTCACTGGTAACAAAAACCATTGGCCATATGATGCGCGGCTGTGGTAATGCGCATAATACACCCATCTTCTGTGAATAAAAGGGTTCCTGGACGAATGCATTCTGGTTGTCACTACTTCATAAACGTGTATTACATTAGTTCACGAACCCTGAGAAGTTGAACCACGCTTCATCACTCTACCATCACTCTACCACCTATAATCTGGGAGCAACATACACGAAAATGCAATACCATGTTGACCTGTGTATACAGGTGGGAGGGGGTCGCTTACAGCCCCTCTTCTGATGCACTTTCATTTCTCAAACATATAAAGGTATGTTACGTAAACAATTGGTTTCATTTCCTTCTGTTATAAGATTTTTATCACACTTTTCCCGGGGCCTCTTTCGAGTGGGACACCCTGTACAAACACTTTTAACCTTTTGAGGCCGGGGAGCTTTTGTAGCAGTAAAAGCTACCAAAGGACGGGGAATCTTGAACCGAATACTTTCCCCCCTTTAATAAATCACCTCCTATTTGCAACAAAGATAATTGTGTGTACTTTAATGTATTCTCAGAGGGGTGTATCTATGTCGCAAAAGGAAGACCTTTGAAAGAGATAAGTGGTTAAAACCCTAGGGACGTGAAATTTGACATTTCACCCCACTTTTCAGCATAGAAAATGGGGGAAAAAGACATGGCCACTAAAGTGGACAACCCTGTTGTTTCAAAGATAGGACTCTATGGCCACTATAATGGCCATACCGTCTTCAAAAGGTTAAAAGACCCAAGACAGACATTAAATTAGGTGAGTACCCATTTTTTTTTTCTAATTTGTAACATTGATTTATACGCTTAGATTTTAAGTAATTTCAAATGATCTGAATTCCCGAGTTTAAAATCTGTGAACTATAGCTGTCCTTTCAAAATTATTCACTATATTTTAATCAATGCCTTCCAGAAACTTGATTCTGTCCCAAAGAATAAAATACAGTCACCGGAAAAAGTGCTTTAACAAGATAGTGTTGTTTCTGTTCTATGTTTGGCAAAGCTAATAATTAAGGACAGCATCATATTACTAGTTTGTTCGCTAATAACTCGAAAGCAAAAAGTACTTCAGGTTTAGAGTTTCAGAGATCCTATTTCCGGGGCTCTTGCGATGCACTTTTCTAGTCGCCGTCTTCTATTTTGGACGGTTTACGTGATTCGGAAGTTTCGAATGGGGAAAAGAAAGCTTTCTTCGCGCCAGCAGAAGCGACGCAGTGATGCGATAAAAATGAGAGGCGTAGCCCCCCCCCCCCCGCCTTTCCTTTTCTCGCCCTCTCTTTCCTGAGAATAATAGAGGCGTCGAGGACATGCGGAGAGGTCTCGCTCTGTGAAAGAGAGTGCTTCCGATTTCTGTTCTTTTCAAACCAGAAATCAATTCTTTTTTTTTTTTTCGGTTTTCTCCTCCGGTTGCAGACATTGCGATAGAAAGTGGGATGCGTCAAATGTACTTTTGTAAATCCCTTATTAGCAAATCATCTCGCATAAGGGAAATCAGAGTTAAAACCATGTGTGAGATGTGAAAAGATTGGCAGTGGCTTTGTTAAATAACAGCATTTTTTTCTTGTGGAAGAAAAAATAATAAATGAATCCATAAAACGGAAGAGACCAAGGATACCCAATGTATGCCATTGGTATCATCATTTATTAAGCCTCTGGGCGGCCAGAGGTTTCGCTAAGAAAGCACAAATTTCCCAAAACTACTATGAAAACAAATTATTTTTTTGATTTTAATGTAAAAACTCTACTGGTATTTCATACCTGGATTTGTTTTCTTTTGATATATTGCCTTAATTTCGTTAACATATTTTAATATGCACGTGTATATACGTTCTTACAGATATCACAATAAATATTCTAGGCCGTATATATACGGCCATGCCGCTTAGAGGGTTTTAATAACGATACCAATGGCATACATTGGTATCGTAAAATACAAGATATAAAGGTTCATAAAAAATACGAAGGTTCATAAACTTTTTTTGTGTTGCAGTATTACACAGGTCATCAAAATTAAAGGATAATGACAGAAAACTGATCCTTAATAAAATATCATTGGACGTTTGTACCATGATGTTTCATTAAAGATCAGCATTAGTTAACGAAAATTACGATGTTTGCCAGTTGATTATTCGGAAAATATTGCAATCAAAACCAAATTTACGGAAATTTGAAAATGATGGCAAGCTTTAGCCACCTCTTAAGAAAAAAGGTTTTCTTTAATATTGTGTATGGTCACCTCTGACAGATACGCATACCTAACACCTTGATTTCATAGACTTTACCGAAGTGCTGATCAAGTCTTGTGAAACTGCACTCAACTCTTCCAAAAGGGCACTTTACAGTTCCTGGAGGCTCCGAGAAGGAATCTGGTGTTCTGCGATTCTGCGCCATAAGGCATCCCACACATGCTCAATCAGGTTCAAGTCGGGGAAGTAAGCTGGCCAGTTCGTTCGTGTGATATCTTCTGTTTGTAAGCACTTTGGCACCTCATACGCTCGATGAGGCAGAGCACAGTCATCCATTAACATTCTGGGCCAACAGCACTTCTAGACGGTCTAACTCGGGTTCCGGTACCTCGTCCACACATCTCTCGAGAACAAAACACGTAGTGAAAGGGACACACACCATTGGTTTTCTTGCTTACAGTCCAATCTCGTTAAGAGTTCCCGCAGCAGTAGACGGCTAATTCCAGTTGCTTTTGCCTGAAGCGAGTTGCAGCCTGAAGGTCTAAAACCAAATCTGTTGTAGTCGTTTCGCGTTTCTCGATCAGACAACGACAGAAAACAGTCTTCTGAAGCAGTTGTTGCTCTTTGCCGTACTTCACCACACTGTTTTGACTCATCCAGTGCTTAAAAAGCGGTTCGAAACTATTGATATGACACTTATTAGGGGATATTCAGAACTTGGGAGACCTCCGTTTGTTTTTGACCTCCCTCTATCCTACCAGCTATTTGCTACTTTTGACCTTCCCTTAAATAATGCCTTTGCGTCATAGCTTTTGAATACTGATCACTCCCAGAAATCACATTCACTTTAAACAGCACTGCAGACCGGAATTACAGCACGCGACCATTGCTCACCACATTGTGATTCACCGAATTTGCATATTTTCGGCGCTAA
Source organism: Stegodyphus dumicola (assembly GCF_044657685.1). Lineage (NCBI taxonomy): Eukaryota > Metazoa > Arthropoda > Arachnida > Araneae > Eresidae > Stegodyphus > Stegodyphus dumicola. Next base: position 3,032,405 of record NC_140768.1, read on the forward strand.
TGTTATAAGTTATTTCTCCCACTTCCCTAGCGTGCCTTCGTGGTGAAACGGTAGCACGCTGGGCCGGTATTCCAGAGGTCCGTGGTTCGATTCTCGGCGAAGGCGTTTGCTAATTTTTCATCTCTCCGACTTCCAAAAATTACCTAATGTCTCTACAAGTGGCGCCCGAACTAAAAGGGTTGTGGATGATGATTCTCCGCACCCAGGATTTGGCGACTAGGTCCCCTAAAACCCTAGTCGCCCTTTAAAAAGGGGAGTATATAAGGTATTTCTCGCACTTCCCTAGCGTGCCTTCGTGGTGTAACGGTAGCACGCTGGGACGGTATTTCAGAGGTCCGTGGTTCGATTCCCGGCGAAAGCGTTTGCTATTTTTCATCTTGTCTGCTTTCAAAAAATTACCTAATGACTCTACAATGTATGTGTGAAAGTTCGGGCTCAGTTGTATTTTAGGGGACTCATACACCTTAAAACCCATAAGATCTTCGAATATGTGACTCTTGCAAGAATTGGGATAATTTATTTATTTTAAAAGCAATTACATCCAACATTTTACAGCTAACTACATAATATAGCTGCTTTCGGAAATAGTAATGAGAAGTTTGTGTTGCCACAAATATTTTTATAATTTAATCCGCTTTGTGACAAAACTTTTCGTCATGTTTCCAACGTGCGCGCACAGTTTAATACATTCTGTTGCATAATTTAATTCCATATTTAATATATAGCTTTTATAACATTTGGAAACTACTGTGAACCAAAAATTCTAAGAATTTCACGTTAAATTTTTATTTTATTTGGAGTTGAGTTTATGAAATGTATTTTATTAAAAAAATATGTAATGTTTTCGTGCATAAATATTTTTAATATTAAAATATTCATCATAAGAAAATAGTGCCCATATAAAGAATTCCATCCAATTTCATGTATGTACCATTAGCTATTTTTAAAATATCATGCGCGCAAAGTGGAAACACGACGAAACATTTTGTCACAAAGCGGATTAAATTACAAAAATATTTGTGATAACACAAATTTTCTGATTACTATTTCAGAAAGCAGCTATATTATGTAGTCAGCTGTAAAAAGTTGGAAGTAATTGCTTTTAAAATAAATAAGTTATCTTGCAACAGTCACCTATTCGAAGATCATTAGTGATTTAAGGTGTATGAGCGCCCTTAATTAACATAGATAATTATAGTAGTGGGCATTGGTTGTAACATTAACTTAGTGAGCATATTTTTCCTCATTATTCTTTAATTTTGATGACTAGTTTTGATGTCTGTTTAACCCATTTTAATATCAATTACATGAATTATTAAAGAATAAACTAGTTTTTGAATTATGTATTTTTATTTTTATTTTTAAAAAAATTAGCTCTTAGGCAATTACAGATTTATCAAACCTGAAAGATAAATTAAAGGCTTTTTTATATTTATCAAATTTCAATGATTTGTAAACTGTTATGAAGAAATGCTATGTTGATGACTAGTTTTGATGTCTGTTTAACCCATTTTAATATCAATTACATGAATTATTAAAGAATAAACTAGTTTTTGAATTATGTATTTTTATTTTTATTTTTAAAAAAAATTAGCTCTTAGGCAATTACACATTTATCAAACCTGAAAGATAAATTAAAGGCTTTTTTATATTTATCAAATTTCAATGATTTGTAAACTGTTATGAAGAAATGCTATGTTGATGACTAGTTTTGATGTCTGTTTAACCCATTTTAATATCAATTACATGAATTATTAAAGAATAAACTAGTTTTTGAATTATGTATTTCTATTTTTATTTTTAAAAAAAATTAGCTCTTAGGCAATTACAGATTTATCAAACCTGAAAGATAAATTAAAGGCTTTTTTATATTTATCAAATTTCAATGATTTGTAAACTGTTATGAAGAAATGCTATGTTGATGACTAGTTTTGATGTCTGTTTAACCCATTTTAATATCAATTACATGAATTATTAAAGAATAAACTAGTTTTTGAATTATGTATTTTTATTTTTATTTTTAAAAAAAATTAGCTCTTAGGCAATTACAGATTTATCAAACCTGAAAGATAAATTAAAGGCTTTTTTATATTTATCAAATTTCAATGATTTGTAAACTGTTATGAAGAAATGCTATGTTGATGACTAGTTTTGATGTCTGTTTAACCCATTTTAATATCAATTTCATGAATTATTAAAGAATAAACTAGTTTTTGAATTATGTATTTTTATTTTTATTTTTAAAAAAAATTAGCTCTTAGGCAATTACAGATTTATCAAACCTGAAAGATAAATTAAAGGCTTTTTTATATTTATCAAATCTCAATGATTTGTAAACTGTTATGAAGAAATGCTATGCTGATGACTAGTTTTGATGTCTGTTTAACCCATTTTAATATCAATTACATGAATTATTAAAGAATAAACTAGTTTTTGAATTATGTATTTTTATTTTTATTTTTAAAAAAAATTAGCTCTTAGGCAATTACAGATTTATCAAACCTGAAAGATAAATTAAAGGCTTTTTTATATTTATCAAATTTCAATGATTTGTAAACTGTTATGAAGAAATGCTATGTTGATGACTAGTTTTGATGTCTGTTTAACCCATTTTAATATCAATTACATGAATTATTAAAGAATAAAGTAGTTTTTGAATTATGTATTTTTATTTTTATTTTTAAAAAAAGTTAGCTCTTAGGCAATTACAGATTTATCAAACCTGAAAGATAAATTAAAGGCTTTTTAATATTTATCAAATTTAAATGATTTGTAAACTGTTATGAAGAAATGCTATGCTTTGAAGACAAATTAACGACTTAATTCTGAAAATTTGTCCGGCCACGTCAATCTCATATTTTGTAATTTAGTTCTTTAGGCAATTACAGATTTATCATATCTGAAAGATACTAACTAAAGGTTTCATAGTTGCTAAATGGCCCACCAGCGGCCGAGCGGTAAAGTCGCTGAACACTGGTAGTTCGGTCCGAGGTTCGGATCCCGCGAACGGGCTGGCTGCATGGGCGTTTTCGGGGATTTCCCCATGTGGAACGCGTATACGAGCCAGTTTCCCTTAGAAAGTCCTCCACGAAGGCATCCCTCCCCTTAGGCAGATAGCCCTCGAGGCTTTGCCATAATCACACACACACATAGTTGCTAAATGACAATACTTTGTGAACTGCTACATGTTAGACAAATTAACGACCTTGTATATATGTTAAGTCTGAGAATTTGTCTAGCGACGACAATCGCGTATTTTATGAAACATCAAACGCCTTGGCGTGAAGTTGTTAAACTATCTTGGTGTAAAATATATTGTTACTGTTACGTAGGTGCTACTTACAGTGTCGTTTAAATAGAAAGCAATGTATAGCCAAGCACTGTATGTATACAAATAGAAAGCACTGTATGTATACAAATAGAAAGCACTGTATGTATACAAATAGAAAGCACTGTATGTATATTTCAAGCAGAACTATTGGCTATAAGAGAAGCAATAACATATGCAAAGCAATTCTCAATAACCAGGGTTATAATTTCTGACAGTGCATCAAGTATTCAAGCAATAGCTGGTCATAATCGCTCTCCTTTGGTTCAAGATATACAATATTTACTCGCATATTTTCCAACTGGACAAAAACCTAAACTACATTGGACATGTGCCCACGTAGGAACATTGGGCAACGAAATGGCAGATAGCTTGGCAAAAGAAGCAGCAAATAGTACTATAACAGCAATAACATATTTACCAAATCCAATATCACTTTTAAAATCAAGACTTGAACAAGACTTGATTTTACAATGGAAACTCATGTGGTCACAAGATAATACGGGCAGACGAACTTTTATGTTTCTACCAAAACCAACACGAAATTTAGTTACAACAAATAATGCAGTAACATATCTTCTAACAGCACATGGACCCTTCATTTCATATCTTTTTCGTTCCGGCTTGTATCATACAGACAACTGTATATGTGGATCAACAGGAACAATATATCATTACCTGTTTGAATGTGCAATCACTAAAGACCTCCACTTTCTTCCTTTCACAAGTGAAAATGCTTCAAGACAGCCCAACTTCAATCAGCAAATATGAAACTTACTTCACACTAACTATAAAAATTTTCAGAGCTTTATCAGAACTTACTTCAGACTAATTATTAACTTCAACAGGTAAATAAACTTTAACAGACTTATGAACTGTGCACTATAATGAACAGTGAACTATTTGTGAATTATTGTAATATAAAATATATTATTGTAGTATTATTGTTATTTAAAATTTTAAATAAACGTGGTCCCACTGAGTGAACAATAAAGCTGAAAATCTTCATGGCGGCACAGCTGCTCACCCAGTGGTCTCCTGTCTCCTGTATGTATAGCCACTTAGAATGATACAGTATTACGTGTTACCATTATTCTTCATCTATCGTATAATGTACAAGTGCCATTTTCAGTATTTCATTTCCATTAATGTATAAGTGTTTAAGTGCATCATTTGTACTAATATATATGTGTGTATATACGTAAGGTAATACAAGATTATGTATAATCATTAATTTCCATCGTTCACACTGATGCACAATTTTCATTCTCAGTTTATCATTTCTGCCAACGTATAGGTGTGCATGTATAAATTGATGTGTGCATAGCCCAGTAGAATAATGCATGATTATTTTGTGTTTTCACTTATCGGCATCATTCGTATTACTGTGCATGTGTCGTTGTCATAATATCATTGCTATTAATGTATAAGTGTTTATGCATATCATTTCCAGTAGTTTATGAATAGTCATATAGGATGACACACGATTACGCGTATTCATTAACTGTCATCTTCTGCATTAATGCCCCAGTTGCATTATCAGTGTATCATTTCTTTTAATGTATAAGTGTTTATTGTTTGCCTATCTCATTAACCGCTTAGACCAATATACATACATGTGAGTAACGCAAAGATTTACATGCAATGTAAGAATGATATGCAATAATGCACCTCAATACTCTCTAATTAAGTAATTCAAATTAAGTAATTTGGGTCCCAATAAGGATACAAATGAATGTAATAATGTAATACTATATTATGTAACGATGATTAATGTAAGTGTAATGTATATATAATGTATGTACAATGTACGTAAAATGTATAATGTATGCCATTGGTACGTAGCAATAGTCTGTCAACAATATGTAATAATGCCATTATCAATACTGCCTTAGACTTTCCCAGCTTGCAAATGCAGTGATGACCGTTGTTAGGCCATGTAATCTTCTATACATACAACAACAGATACAGAGGCTCGGACAATCGGATGGGAGAATATCCCCGGAGGGCGCTTTTGGTCAGTGGGACCGTCCTCGGGATACACCGGGGGCTGGGTTTCGGCGCCCCGTGCGAGACCCTCGTGTGGCCCTCAAGTTCGACTATAGATACTGGTGGACGTGGCGCTACACCAATTAACCATATGGTAAAGGGGTGGTGCCCACGTCCTCCGTCGCATGTCGCATACCTATGGATCTAATGTACCTATACCAGCCAATGTACCTATGATGAAACTTTTTATTAGTTCTATGTATGAAACATTTTATTAAGTGTATACTGAAGCATATATGCATAAGCACGTGTTTGACCACGTGGAAACCTCATATTCTCCATTATTCCCGATGCAGCCCTCGCGGGAAGCCGCGAGGATTGTGTTGTTCTAGATAGGTGCGGGTACCGGACGACTCCCGATTTGTCATATAAAGCCGTCCGGGCCCTCCAATCACCTGTCACCTGTATGAGAAGAGTAGCGCATCTTCATTTATTTGATAAAAGACACAGTTCCATACATGATCAATACAAAGTCATACACGAACATGTATTGATTATAATCCGTCGCGGCAGAAATGGCGAAACTGTGGAATTGCATGGTTGTGCATAGCAATGCAAAGAATTACTAGAGTATAGCGATGCAGACTTAAACTAGATCTAATAAATTCTGTTGTCATTCCCTTCTTTCAATCAATTAGCTATAAAGTTGCACATATTTTGCAGAAATTTAACTTTCGGTTAGTTTATTCTCCCATCCGTAAAATTCCGAGTTCCATACTCAAGGACCCCATTCCGGATATGAATTCCTGTGGTATTTATAGGATTCCCTGCCAGTGTGGTTTAATTTACATTGGCCAAACTAAGAGAGCCTTAAAATTTCGCGTCAAGGAACATGAGGTATATGTTCTAACATATACATAAAAAGGAAACACAGAAGTCTTCCGAAAATCACACTTTCAATTTCTCTGCTGCCAAAATTATTCAAAAAAAAAAAAAAAAAAAAAAAAAAAAACCTCTTCCATTGGAGAACTGGATTTTCTAGATACATTTCACATTCAAAAAAATCTTTCTGTTCTAGTTACCGATCCTGATTCCAATCCATCTTTGCCTTCGGCCTTTAAAAAAATTACGTTTTAGTTCTGGTTTCATCAACAGATGGCGCCACTAGCTTATTTTCTGTCCAGGCTTTTGTATCTTATCAGATCATTATATCCCATCTCGTTCATTTGCGCTTTTGCAACTGACGATGGTGATTCGGTAAAACCATCGAAAACTAGTCATGTGAAAATTTCAAAATATAACGCTGATTTTTGTTGTTTGACTTCTGAATTAGATCTGAATAGTTAAACGGGCTCAAAAATCTCAGTTAATGAAGCTAAAACAAAAATTAGCAAAACCTTCAGATCATTGCCAGTACGACAGTAACATATTTAGAAATATTGGAACAAAAATAAAACAGTTTTCATCAATTATGTTTGCTTATGTATTGAATCAGAAGTTAGGCATAGGTATTGAATTATGGAGAAAGTGGCATCTCCATGAAGAACACATAGTACGGTGAACATAGTACAATGAACATACATAGTACGGTGAACGGTTAAACGTAATCACATAAGATCACATAAGAATCTTAAATGTGTCAAGGTAATTCCTAACATAAGAAGAAAGCTGCTTTAGTGGTTTCCAATGCTGAAGACAGAATAATGAATAAATTCGCAATTTCTCTAGAACAATCATAACAAATTGTAATACTTTTCAGAGATTAAACATACGAGGCAGAATTAGAATTCGTCAAAAACAAAATTTATGTTTTATTTGCTTAACGCCGATTTATAATTTTAGAAACAACAATGCGGCTTTTCTTCCGCAAATTGCAAAAGAGAAGAGAAAGACGCTTTTCGACTGCATACACAGATCTACTGTAATATATAACAAGATACACTGAAGTGACAAAAGTCATGGGATAGCAATATGCAAATATACAGATGGCAGTAGTGTATCGCGTAGAAAATGTGTAAATGCGAAGTGCTTTGGCAGGGCTTTCATTTGTGTTCAAGTTATTCATGTGAAGAGGGTTTGACGTGATTATGGCCGCAAGACGAGAATTAACAGACTTTGAACGCGGAATGGTAGTTGGAGCTAGACGCATGGGTCATTCCATTTCGAATATCGTTACGGAATTCAACATTCCGAGATCCACAGTGTCAAGAGTGTGCCGAGAGTATCTAATTTCAGGCATAACATCCCACCATGGACAGCGCAGTGGCCGACCACCTTAACTTAACGACCGAGACCAGCGACGTCTGCGTAGAGTTGTCAATGTTCTCAGACAAGCAACACTGCGTCAAATAACCACAGAAATCAATGTGGGACGTACGAGGGACGTGCCCGATAGGACAGTGCGGCGAAATGTGTCTTCCTTGGGTTATGCCATCAGAAGACCGACCGACTCGAGTGCTTTTACTGACAGCGCGACATCACCTGCAGCGACTCTCGTGGGCTCGTGAGCATATCGGTTGGTCCTTAAACGAATGTAAAACCGTGGCTTGGTCAGATGAGTCACGATTCAGTTGGTAAGAGCTGATCCACGAAGCCATGGACCCAAGTTGTCAACAAGGCACTGTTCAAGCTGGTGGTGGTTCCATAATGGTCTGGGCTGTTTTTACATGGCATGGACTCGGTCCTCTGGTGCAACTGAACCGATCATTGACTGGAAATGGATACCTTCAGCTACTTGGAGATCACTTACAGCCATTCATGGACTTCACGTACTCAAACAACGATGGAATTTTTGTGGATGACAATGCGCCATGTCGACGGGCCACAATTGTTCGCGATTGGTTAGAACATTCTGGACAATTCCAGCGAATGATCTGGCCGCCTAGATCGCCGGACATGAATCCCATCGAACATTTATGGGACATTATCGAGAGGTCAGTTCGTGCCCAAAACCCTGCACCGTCAACACTTTCACAATTATGGACGTCTATAGAGGCAGCATGGCTCAATATTCCTGCAGGGGACTTCCAACGATTTGTTGAGTCCATGCCACGTCGAGGTGCTGCACTTCGCCGGGCAAAAGGAGGACCGACAAAATATTAGGAGGTATCCCATGACTTTTGTCACTTCAGTGTTGTATCTTCAAAATATCCTGCATTTTTAACTAAAAATGAGACGCGTGGAGCATTTTCAAGACATATGAAATGCGAAAACATTTTTTTAACCGCTCCAAACTTACCTTCCAATAAAAACTTACCTTCAAACAATACATGGTCATGAGGAACAACAAATTAACTTTAAATATGAATATGTAGACACTAGATAACATTTTCGTATCATTTAACTAATTTTAATCTCATAATATTCAATATGAGAAAAATAAACATATCACAAATTGGTATGTGATTCAAAGTTAGAGGTAGAAACAATTTATGCATTATATTCCATGAAACGTTTAAAATTCACTAGCATCCTATGTTTTACCTTCATTTGTTACATTTTCATTATGTTTTAATGCTTTACAATACTTTTTACTATTTCTGTTTTTTCAAGCATGTAATCTTATCTTTTTGCTTTGGTTTAACAAACGTTGATCGCGCTTTTTGCAACGATTAGGGAATACGAATTCGTTTCCTCCTGTTCTATGCGTATAGCATTCACATAACCAAAGTTAAATTCATAAATAGTTGCCATTACTGACATTTCTACCCTTTTTTTTTTAGAAATGAATACTTTATTTGAACAAATAAATTACTACATCAGTGTATAACTGTTGAAGTAGGTTTTTTAAAATTTTCTCCAAAATTTAAAGGGCGCAGTTTACGTTGTTTACGCATTTTAAATGCTTGTAACTTCTTTAAAATTAGAATATTTGAAATCCGTTTTTTGCATACGATGTAGTTAAGGGCTATCTGCCTAAAGAAATGGAAGAATTTTTTTGGGGGGAGGGGGTGTTTCTCTAAGAGAAACTGTCTCGTATTCAAGCCACGAAAGGCCCACCAGCGGCCGAGCGGTAAAGTCGCTGAACACTGGTAGTTCGGTCCGAGATTCGAATCCCGCGAACGGGCTGGCTGCATGAGCGTTTTCGTGGTTTCCCCCATGTGTAACGTGTATACGCGCCGGTGTCCCTTAAAACATTCTCCACGAAGGCACGCATTCCCTTAGGCAGATAGCCCTAGTGTGCTTTGCCATAATTAAATAAATCAAAACTAAATCAAAACCAAAACCAAGCCCCAAAAACCAAACATGGAGCCAGCCCGTTCGCCTCGACTCGAACCCGGGCTAAACTACCAGCATTCAGCGGTATTAATTGCTCGGCGTCTGGCGGAACGTTTTCCTCTTGAAATAAATAATAAAAATTAAAGTTTTTCGGGAACTGCGAATGCTCTGTAGAGAATAAAATCTTCTGCCATTCCATTTGTCTACATTAAGTTTTTGGTTTGGTTTTATTAGATTATGGGAAAGCACTCGAGGGCTATCTGCCTTAAGGGAGGGATGCCTTCGTGGAGGACTCTTTAAGGGAAACAGGCTCGTATACACGTTACACATGGGGAAAACTACGAAAGCAGCCATGCAGCCAGCCCGTTACCGCTCGGCCGCTGGAGGGCCTGTCTACATTAAGAACACAGATAAATATCTGGTAACAGCTAGGCCCACCAGCGGCCGAGCGGTAAAGTCGTTGAACACTGGTAGTTCGGTCCGAGGTTCGAATCCCGCGAACGGGCTGGCTGCATGGCCGTTTTCGTGGTTTTCCCCATGTGTAACGTGTATACGAGCCAGTTTCCCTTAGAAAGTCCTCCACGAAGGCATCCCTCCTCTTGGGCAGATAGCCCTCGAGGCTTTGCCATAATTACACACACACACACACTGGTAACAACTAGAAAACACTGCTTGACTTTGTGAACTAGTGAATACATTGAAGAAGCATAACGGAAAAACAACACTCCTGTAATCTATGCTTTGGTGAAAGTAAAATTTAAAATGACAGCTATTATTTGCAAAAATGCAAGTGACTTTTGTCACACGTTAGATTTTCTTTCGTTGTACCTGAAATATATGTTTACAGGTACGGAGTTTAAAATTTCAGGAAAAACACTTTATAGAAATAGATAGAAGATAGATTTACGAAGATTCTCACGTTTTAATAAAAAACAATGTAAGAATCTTAGTATCAAGCTGTCTAAAAGTTGTCTACGATCAGTATTTTCATTCCGAACGGAGAAGTAAATATAGAACTGCTATTTTCTGGAGGACGTAAACAGAAAGGTAATATACAGTAAAAGTGTCTGTTTCAAAGACTATTTCAGAAGAGTCTTCGATCTCAAAAGAGGACCTAAGCGCTTAGGGACAATATGATCGATTTTTAAACTGTCTGTTCTTATACAGAAGGAAATAAAAAACAAAAATTTAAATACAAAAGAAACAAATCTGCTGTGAACACCAGATGACTTCCTTGTACGGAATATTAAATTATACGCATTTTTTCTTGCATTTCATTTAACTTATTGGATTTAATTAAATTTACTTCGCCGACAGCGCATAAACACAATAGAATAAATGCATTCTTTAACTTCACTTTGTTTACCATAGCGACACTCTGGCGCTAGGTTTACTTAGTATTACATTTCGTTCATATTATAACTCAGAATGCACAAAATTTATATCATTTAAAGAATTATCAAATCGTTGCCACATGTTCTATTCAAATACTATAACAAAGCTAGAACGATGTATAAAAGAAATTAAGCAAACAAAACGAAAAAGAAACAGTTTTTCTCAGAGGACTGAATATTTCTCATTCAATTAATTCAGTTTACACTTCGTGACAAGGCAAAAATACATAAAAAATCAAAATATCTGCATTAAAAATTACGAAGTAAATCTTAAATCCTTATTTCCTCGAAAAAATTCCAGAAAGGATTAAGCATGATTTAATTCGCAATAATAAATGAAGGCGTTATTTTTGTTGTTGCGAAGCTTAGTCTCTCTAGATTGGCAACAAATCTACAATTCTGCTGTTTCAAATGTAAACAAATATGTCCGCCATGTTATTTAAAACTTAACCGCACTTAAACAGCTTTTAAATTGTTGGTAATTGTACAAATATTGCTTCCAGAATTACTAAAGGCATAAAACCCTTAACCGGAAGATAAAAACAACATAATTTAATCATTTTTAAAGCAAAAATTGTACAATTTACAAACATATAAGAGTTAAGAGACTGAGATCACTGAGCCAGGTAACAGAGTGGATATATTTATAAATATATTTATATACGTTTGGTGCGGCCGATTGCAACCTAAATACGAGGTGCACATTTACATGTTATAGCAGTCGTATATACAAAATTTCAACGTTCTGAGGCTACTCGTTTTCGAGTTATGCGAGATGCGTACGTACGCACGCACATACGTACATACGTTCGTACAGACGCCACGAAAAATTCTCTTCAGAATTCATTTTAATGCAGTTTTTTTTTTTTCGGGGGGGGGAGGAAAAGAGTCTTTTATTCTGTCCTTACGTATAGATATCACGCAAAAACATCGTTAAATTGCATTCGAAAGCAGTCAAAGTGGATATTTTCGTTGAAATATGCTGCCTGAAGCTTTTCGCGATAACAATACTTCCTTATTACTTCGTACAAGGAAGTAATAAGGTAACATGTTGAACACCTTCATTTGATTCATATGGCAGAGCATAAAATCCAGATGAACCATCCTTTACGACAATCATTTTTCACCGGAAAGATGGAATTTTCTTTGTCATTATAGATGATTCATTGCTGTATTTGAATGATTCCAACAGTGATCGATTTACTATCGCAAAAGGGAAGAAAAAATTAGCAGCCACACTTGAAAGAATCTAAAAGAAAAGTTTCGAAAAATGATCATTATTATGACTGATTTTCTATGACAATCAAAATTACAAAAACAGGTGAAAGAAATGTAGAAATAAATTCTGCATATTATTAAAACGATTATTAATTACTAAAGTTTTGGAATCTGTAAATATATATCTTACTGTAAAAAGAATATAGTAAAAACAAATTAAATTTAAATAATTCTCTTGCGCCATTGCTGTAAGGAAGGAAATTTGAATTTAACAAACATTCTCTATTCGTATATAGAAAATTTAAATTTAATGAAATTTTTAATGAAATTGAATTACAAATAAATGATTAATTTTTGCTGCGAACTAATCTACAATATCATTTACATTCTGAGAGCATACGTAAATCAAGTGCAAGTATCAAAATCCATGAATAAATATATAATTCCAATAAATTTTTTAATCCTAAAATTAATAGAAATCCATGAGTGAATGACTGTTGAGCAGGCAGGAGACAGACTTATCAAGGGGAAGTTGCCTCCAAACCTAACTCTTCAATTATTCAATTCGTGTTTCGTCATCCATGTAGGCAAAGAGTAAAAGGAAAATTCAAAACCAAAACCAAAATCCTTTCTAGCCTAACGCCCTTTGGATTAACAAAAGCGGTGGATATGATGTTAGCAGCACAGAAAAAAGAAAGACAAAAGTACCTAAGCCGTAGTACTGAAATTAGACTGAGGATGAAAAAGTTCCTCTTTATTGGATAATTAAGTTTTTTGTTCGCAAATGTTATCAGATTATCGTCTAAAGGGCAATTTTGTTAAAAGAAGCACAAACTTCATGAATGCTGTATAAGAATCATATTCACGGAAGAATTTCTGAAATCACGCAGTTCAGAAAGATTTATGATAAGCATATTATTATTTTTAGGAATAGTATAAGATATTTCTCCCACTTCCCTAGCGTGCCTTCGTGGTGTAACGGTAGCACGCTGGGCCGGTATTCCAGAGTTCCGTGGTTCGATTCCCGGAGAAGGCGTTTGCTATTTTAAATCTTTTCTGCCTCTAAAAAAAGCCTAATGACTATACAAGTGGCGCCCGAACTAAAAGGGTTGTGGATGATGATTCTCCGCACCCATGATTTGGCGATTAGGTGCCCTAAAACCCTAGTCGCCCTTTAGAAAGGGGAGTATATAAGGTATTTCTCCCACTTCCCTAGCGTGCCTTCGTGGTGTAACGGTAGCACGCTGGCCCGGTATTCCAGAGTTCCGTGGTTCGATTCCCGGAGAAGGCGTTTGCTATTTTAAATCTTTTCTACCTCTAAAAAAAGCCTAATGACTATACAAGTGGCGCCCGAACTAAAAGGGTTGTGGATGATGATTCTCCGCACCCATGATTTGGCGATTAGGTGCCCTAAAACCCTAGTCGCCCTTTAGAAAGGGGAGTATATAAGGTATTTCTCCCACTTCCCTAGCGTGCCTTCGTGGTGTAACGGTAGCACGCTGGCCCGGTATTCCAGAGTTCCGTGGTTCGATTCCCGGAGAAGGCGTTTGCTATTTTTCATCTTTTTTGCCTAATGACTCTACAACAGAAAGGAGAAATAATTATTTTAAAAAGGAAACCTAACTCGGGTTTTAATTCAGAATAAGAAATAAGAAACTAAACTGTAGTGAACTAAACGAGACTTAGCCGAAGCTAGAGACAATAATCTGACGTAGTTAGCTCTTAAATTAAACTAGCCGGCGAACGTCAATAGGCACGTATAATCAAGAGCAAGTTAGCCGGAAGGTAAACACGCGCTACTAAGGAATCCTAGCGTCCTCTATCGTTAAGTTATTTGAAACTTCCTTAAATACTTCTTTTTACTCGTTTGCATTCAACGCGATTCTAAAACCTCATGCTGGTAGGGAGTTATAAGTGGAAACAAGAACTGATAGGAAAGGGCTTCAAAATTAAAATAAATGTTATAAAATTAACTATATACTATATCTATACACTTTATCTTATAAAATTAACTATATACTATATCTATACACTTTAAACACTATATCTATACACTTTATCTTATATATAGATAGATAAAGTGTATAGATATAGTGTTATATATATATATATATATGTAATAATAAAATTTCATAGTCAAGAATACACTTAAAATTCTAACTGTATGTTCTTTTCATTTTAATGGCGACGTTCTCTTATTTTGAAAGTACGTGGAATTAAATCCACAGCCCGTAGTCAAGTTGTCTTTCCCGCCTTTTCTACACGTACAGTTTTAGAATGTTCTCGAGATATTTAAAGCGAACTGGATTGGCTGACGAGGCTGACGTCATTTCTTGGAAGCTCCGCCTTTCCAGAGGCTATAAAAAGGACTCGCAAAAGGAATATCGGGGCTTTTTCTTAAATGTCACGATGCAGTAAACTTCATACAAAAAGTTATTAGTAATTCTTTTTATTTACTCCGGATATCTGATTTTTGTAACTGCTATTTCTCCTGAATAATAATAAATGGATCCTGTTTTTTAAACTTATCGTCTCATTATTTAAGCTACGACTAAAGCTGATCAATCACACACACACACACACATATATATATATACATACGGAAGCTTACAATTCATATATTACTATATAACTTCAAGGTAACGATGACATTTTATTTAGATGTAGAAGACAGTATACATAGAAAGAACACAGAACTTTTAAATTTTATAAATATTGGAATTTTATTTATCACGCTTGTGATACCGAATAATTCTTGCTACAGAATATTATATGCTATATAAGTGTGTAGGTTATATAAACTAATATAGTTTATATTATATATTGGTTATATAAACTAATATAGTTTATATAACCAATATATGAACTAATTATATTAACCATATAACTAATATAGTTAGTATAATTATAGTTTATAAATATATAAAAGTTATATAAAAGTTTCCAGGGAATTTCAGAATTAAATTTAACTATCTACAAGCATCAATGTAATGCAAGTATATACGTGATATTTAAGTAACTCACAGGAAAGGTATCTTCCTTGGAGAAGAGTTTAGAAACAGACGACAATTCCCAAAGGAATTCCGTATTTATTAACACGTCCCTCTGGGTTAGTAACTTCTGAACAGCTTAGTAACTTTCCAAAAGATAATAAAAGCGAATTATTAGCACGACATTTTTCCGCACGAGTTAGCTTCCTTTGAACATACATTTAGAATATTTTTCGAATAATTATAGAATATTATCGTAAAGTTTATTGGAATCTCATAACGCGAGCGAAATCATCAGGAAAATGAAGAAGATATTTTGCCTCGAGAAATATTGAACTGTGGTTAAAACTGTGCTTCAAACAATTGGAGAAATATTCAGTCTGAGTGTATATATATGTATTTAAAAGATTTAGTAGCATTTGGTAACATTAAAGTTGTAGAGATATTAGGTATATTTTTGGAAGCAGACGAGATGAAAAATTATTAACCGCTTTCACCGGGAATCGAACCACGTACCTCTGGAATACCGGCATAGCGTGCAGAACTACTACACCACGAAGGCATGCTAACAAAGTGGGAGAAACACCTTATATACTTCCCTTTTTAAAGAGCGACTGGGGTTTTCAGGGGACCCAGTCGCCAAATCCTGGGTGTGGTGAAACCTCATTCAACACTCTTTTAGTTCGGGCGCCAGTGTAGAGACATTAGGTATTTTTTTTGGAAGCAGACGAGATGAAAAATTAGCAACTGCCTTCGCCGGGTCCTTCGAGCGTGCCTTTGTGGTGCAATGGTTAGCACACTCGGCGCGTATTCGAGTGTTCCAGGTTCGAGTACCGGCGAGGGCACTGGACATTTTTCAAGTCTTCCGCATCAAAACATTCTAATGTCTCTACAGTGGCGCCCGAACTGAAAAGGTTGTGGATGATGATTCTTCACCACTAGGATTTGGCGATTGGGTCTTCTAATTCCCAGTCGCCTTTTAAGAAAGGGAATATATAAGGTATTTTCTCCCTTCTTTCCGCATGCCTCCGTTGTGTAACGGTAGCAACATGGTGCCTATTCGAGAGGTCCAGAGTCCCGGCGAAGTCATTGCTAATTATTCATTGCTCCTGCTTCAAAATAACATACTGATTCTACAAAATCATGTTTGCGTTCTTAAATTAATACGTTAATGTAAATGCTAAACATATTTCTGTTACTACTAGAATTAAGCATTCTTACCATATTCATATCGTCTTTTCTATATAAAAGTACTTTTTAGTAGATGTGTCTAACTTTTGCTCCACATGAGAAGTGAATTATTTTCACGTAAAAGGTAGATAGCCCTTACGTGCTTTATCACGATCCAATTAATCAATAAATCAAAACCTAAGGACCCAACAGCTTGAATCTGGAAGGGTATAGATATCGGGTGCAGGTATCATGCAAGCGTGCAGTTACTATGTTAAGTTTTGGATTTAGAAGAAATAAACTCTCTATTAGTTCGCTGGCCATATGGTTATGAATAATGTATTATTTCGCGTATGTACACCTTGCAGAAAAAAAAAAAAAGGCGTACAGTTCTTTTATCTCGCACTTTATTGTGTCGATTGACGAAATTTAATTTGCGTTTCCATGTTTCAAAAGCACGACTTAGGATGCATATTTACATTTATATATAGCGTTGTTCTAACATAGGTCGGACATAACAACATCGGACAATTTTTTAAAAATAACATACCGATTTTTTTCCCATATTTCGATTCTACAATTGAAATTATGCTCAAATATTATTATTATTTTTTTTAATTTTTCGGAAAGATAGAAATTTAAAAATTTATTTTAACGCATTTTTTTTTTTTTTTTTTCAGTTTTCGCCTAGAATAATTCACGTGTCGCGCTGGAGATATTTTTTTTTTCTTCCGTACAGTGTTGCCAGTACTCGCTTTGAAGTCATTAAGTTTGTTAATTAAAAAATTCGTTAACGTTTTACATAATATAAAGTAGATAATAAAACCAATTCGAAATTAAGAATTTGAGCTTCCAGGAGCCCAAGTTTGGGTGGAGAATTACGTTATTCAAAATTGGATGGCTCTAGGTACCGTTATTTTTCACAATGCATTAACGCAGATTCTTCATTATTCCGTTTCTTTAAATATAATACAGGGCGGTAATATTTGGTGGCAACAATTTGAAAAGTGATGCGCCATTTATCGTGCTTCAACGCAAAATGCCATTTCCAAACAAATATCCTATACGGAACTAACGTCCCGTATATGATAATAAGTTATATCTTTATATTTAACTCCTTCTTTAACGTCAGAAGAAAGTTTACCAACAAATTTAGATTACTTTGTTTGACTTTCTGACGGAACGTTAATTTTAGCATCCTAGCAAAAACGTTCCCTTCAGTCCTTAATAATATTAAAAAACATTATGTTTGAAATTTTTCATTGATACATGTCCATATGTCATATCCATATTACATGGTAGAATGGTTGCCAGAACCTAATCTAAAGAGAGGTGGGACTCCCCCCCCCAACCAAGTGGTGGTCCAGGGGTTTCCCACCCCTCTATACCGCACGAGAGGACTTCCGGTTCGCCGCATATTTAGAGTGTCCCCATGCCGTACAGACACTATACATTTACAAACATTCATGTCTTCTTCGGGATTCGAACCCGAGCTCTTCGGTACTGTAGTAGGCTCCCCTAACCAGTTCTATGTATGTAAGTATGTAGTATGTACTATATATCTGTATACGAGTTTGTATTTATATGTATATACATATATTTTGATTGTACTCTTCAAGTGCCTTATATGCACATGTATATATTTCTTTGTACATTGTTGTACTCTTCTTCAAGTGCCTTGTATGCACATGTATATATTTCTTTGTACATTGTTGTACTCTTCTTCAAGTGCCTTGTATGCACATATATATATATTTCTTTGTACATTGTTGTACTCTTCTTCAAGTGCCTTGTATGTACATGCATATATTTCTTTGTACATTGTTGTACTTTTCTTCAAGTGCCTTGTATGCACATGTATATCTTTCTTTGTACATTGTTGTACTCTTCTTCAAGTGCCATGTATGCATATGTATATCTCTTTTTTGCATTTTATAAATGTCGTCTGCTCAGCCGGTGCTGTCCAGGGCTGCGGCCTGGTAGCTAGTGGTTGACTCCCGCCGAGTTGGTAACCAATTCTGCATGGATATATCTATACCTGGGTCGGAAGCCAACTCAGCGGTTTTCCTCTCCTAACCAGTATACCGTCTGGGTGACTCATTGATACATTTTATAGTATAAAAAACCTAAATAGACTGGTTTTACATACATAACCTTTTATAAAATTAAGAAAATACTTCAAACTAAGGTATTATATATTTAACTTTCAACATTGTACAATTGTAGTTTTTGAGTGATTGTGAGCATACAGGCATGGTTTGATGGAAGGTACATGTTAATATCAATAATAATCAATATCATACACGTTAATAGTGGATAGTATAGGTTTATTAGTATATATGGTAAATGATTTAGGTAATTTGACGTCAAAGAAGGGTTGCAAGTACGTATATGATTTGAATTCATATGTGTACTTGTCACCCTATGATCAGGAACTTTTCGGAACTGATGTGTATATTCGTGTTGCTCAGATATTTGAATTATAAGCCCGGAGTTATTCTTACTAAGAAAAACAGGGAATCGTTTGTTACTTAATCTCAAAAGAGCAAAAGCAAATCGATAGCAACACCGAAGAAATATCACGTGACCGTCTACTTGCCATAATACTTTCTTTCAACTAGTTTAGGAAACAGTTTTTCTGAGGCACGTTTTTTCCTTTTGTTCTCTCAGATGACAGCAGTGAAAAAAAAAAGAAAGAAAAAAACGAAGGACAAGACCTGACTACGGAATGATAAACGAAGAACTAAAACTTCGAATGTTTGCCTGAGACACCGTTCTTTTTTTTTTTTTTTTTTTAATTCCTTTGAATTGCGATGGGAATTGAGTTCGTATCGCATTGGAAACATTCGGCTGGAAATATTTCGATTCTTTATTCTCGAATCATTAAGCGCTTAAAAGGGAAAAGATTCTTATATGGTGGAAAACTTTCATTCTTCATGGTGGATATGTTTTCATTAGAATACCCCCACCACTTTAGTAAAGATTTATTATTCGAAACAGCTAAGCCTTAGCTCGTTAGTGAGAGACGAGACTTATATGAACTTTCTCTTCGTTTGTTCCTTTTTATCTTTTCGTCGCCTTTTAGAAGTAAGAATGCGTTCCAGAAAGATGAAAGATTTCGATGAAGATACAGATCGTAATATTTTATGTAATAAAAATTCAAAGAAAACAAAGCCTAAAAGCTTTTAGATTTTAAAAGCCCCAAAACGGGCATTTTTTTAACATTCTGTGCATTACCTTTACTTCTTAAATATCATGCTCTTCGCACATAAACCACATAAAATTAAACTGAACAGCAATATCACAAAATATTTAAAAACAGCATATCCTTAGAATTTCGGATAAACAGTCTCGCTCGCTGGAGACAAAAATATTTTTTCCATACAGTGCTGCCATTGCTTGCTTTGAAATCGTCGAGTTTGTTAATCAAAATTTCGCTAAAGATTTACAAAATTTTAAATAGACAATGAAGCAAATTTAAAATTCGGGGTTTCAAGTGCCCCTGTTCGCTTGGAGGACTATGCAATTCAAAGTTTGCTGGCTCTAAGTACCGTTCTTTTTTCCAGTGCGAGAAACATTCATGTATTCATGCAAATTCTTCATTATTTAGTTTCTTTAACTATAATGAATGGCGATAATATTCGGTGGCAACAGTTTGATAATTTAATCGACCCAAAATGCCGTTTTGAAATTAATAGACCTTCTGGTCTAACGCTGTTTGAGCTAATAATTAAAACATTATATGTTTATTTCCTGATATGCGACTAAATTTTATATTTTGGACAAATTACTGCTCCAAGATATTCGTTGTATAAACAAATCATAGAATAAATAATAACAATAGCTTAGCGAAAAAAAATTGTGTCTGTGTCTCTATGTCGAAGTTCTCTTTGCAGAGTTATTAAAATGTTTTTTTTTTTTTTTAGTCCAAAGTGTCTTTGTGCCTGAAGGACTATTGATTTCGTTTCGCGATTTTGCATTCAATCACTATAAACGGCGAACTTTTCAAACTGTTGCCACCGAATGTTAGAGTCCTGCACTATATTTGAAGAAATTAAATAACAAAAAATCTGCATAAATGTTTATGTGTATTTCTCGCATTGTGGTAAAACAACGGTACGTAGAGCCACCGAATTTTGAATGACGTAATCCTCCTACGAATATGGCATCTGGAAGCCCAAATTAGAGATTTGGAATTTGTTTTATTATAGATTTCATATTTTTTTTTAACTTTAAAACGAATTTTTGAGTAACAAACTCAACGATTTAAAAGCGAGCAATGGCAACACTCTACGGGGAAAAAAACCTTTTCCAGCTCAGAACCGTGTAAACGGCGAATCACTTTTTCAAAGTGTTGCCACCAGATGTTAGAGTCCTGCATTATATTTGAAGAAATTAAATAATAAAAAAATCTGCACAAATGTATGTGTATTTCTCGCATTGTGATAAAACAACGGTACATAGGGCCATCGAATTTTGAATGACGTAATCCTCCTACGAATACGGGCATGTGGAAGACCCAATTTTAAATTTGGAATTTGTTTTATTATCGATTTCATATTTTTTAAAACTTTAACGAATTTTTGATTAACAAACTCAATGATTTAAAAGCGAGCAGTGGCAACTCTCTACGGGGAAAAATCTTTTCCAGCGCAGAACAGTGTATCGGAATTCAAAAAATAAGCTTATAAGGTATTTCTCACACTTCCCCAGCGTGCCTTCGTGGTTTAACGGTAGCACGCTGGGTCGGTATTCCAGAGGTCCGTGGTTCGATTCCCGGCGAAGGCGGTTGCATATTTTTCATCTTTTCTGCTTCCAATTAACCTAATGACGCTACAAGTGGCGTCCGAACTAAAAGGGTTGTGGATGATGATTCTCCGCACCCAGGATTTGGCGACTAGGTCCCCTAAAACCCTAGTCGCCCTTTAAGAAGGGGAGTACATAAGGTATTTCTCCCACTTCCCTAGCGTGCCTTCGTGATGTAACAGTAGCACGCTGGGCCTGTATTCCAGAAGTCCGTGGTTCGATTCCAGGCGAAGGCGGTTGCATATTTTTCATCTTTTCTGCTTCTAATTAACCTGATGACTCTACAGGCTCATTTTAAAATTATTCTGCGACATTGCCCTTGAACTGATTTTAGTGCAAAGAACATGATATTTAATAAATAAAGGTAACACAAAAACAATAAAATAACGCCTTTTTGGAAGTAATTTTAAAATCTGAAACCTTTCAGATTTTTTAAAAAAGGCGCAGTGCTTTCGCTGGGACTGGATAACTCTGGACCTCTCAATATGCGTCGAGTATGTTTGCAGTTAGCCCACGAAGGCATGCGGAAAGGAGAAAGAAAGTACCTTATATACTCCCTTCCCCTTTTCAAAGTACGAATGGGGATTAGGAGGCATAATTGCCAAATCGTGATGGTGACGTTATAACATCCCCACCCTTTTTTAGTTCGGGCGCCATTTTTAATTTTCGATCCTTGCTGTCCTTATCGGCATTTTCTGAATGCCCGTCGAGCGTGCTTCCTGTCACATCATGAAGCATGAGGGAAGGAAGTGAGAAAATAACTTATATAGACCTTAAAACAGACGTCTTAGACTAAAACACATTTACGAACAGCACTATAAAATATATGCCTTATTACAATATTATTAAAAGATTGGATAAGCATTCATAAATATTGTAAAAATAGTAAAAAATGGTTGCGAAGACCCTAATTCCCGTGTATTAATTGTAAGCACATCATCCAGTTTTTAGACCGAAACTTTACTTCCTTTATGTTTGTATATGAAACCGAGTGGAAAAGTCTCTGAACACTGGTAGTTCGGTCTGAGGGCCGTTTTTATAGGTTCTCCCCATGTATAGCGTTTCAATACGAGCCAGTTTCCATTAGAAAGTCCTCTGGAAAGCATCCCTTCCCTTTCGTATGGTGCCTTAGGTCGGAACCCGTAAATAATAATAATAATTATGTTTGTATATAGGCTGACAAAATGGAAAAAAAGCCATAAATTGCATGTTCCCCAAACAAAAATTAAAAATATCGCGAATTATCAATGGAAAATAACTGCAAAACAGTCTCACGATTTGCGGAAAGCGGGGTATTTAGGCATACTAAATTTATTAATATTCGAAACAGTTGTAAATTTAGACGTGAAATCGAAATATGAGAAAAAAATCGACATGTTATTTCTAAAATAGTTAGAATTTATAATAAAAACATACGTTAGATAGGGCATAAATCTGATACATTTCGTGAATGACGCTTCGGGAAAATGAAATCAATGTAGAATATGAATACGAGCCATTTTTCCTTATCAAGTTCTTGACAATGGCATCCCTTACTTCAGGCGGATATCCCTCGCTTCCTTTGCTTTAAAAGGGGACTCATACACCTTAAAAACCCATAAGATCATCGAATAGGTGACTGTTGCAAGAATTGGGATAACTTATTTATTTTAAATGCAATAACTTCCAACTATTTACAGCTGACTACATAATATAGCTGCTTTCTGAAAGAGTAATCAGAAAGTTTGTGTTGCCACAAATATTTTTATAATTTAATCCGCTTTGTGACAAAACTTTTCATCCGCTTTCCACCTAGCGCACAGTTTAAAACATTCTGTTGCATAATTTAATTCCATATTTAATATATAGCTTTTATAACATGTGGAAAGTACTGTGAACCAAAAATTCTAAGAATTTCATTTTAAATTTTTATTCTATTTGGAGTTGAGTTTAAAAAATGTATTTTATTAAAAAAATCTGTCATGTTTTCGTGCATAAAATTTTTTTTAATATTAAAATGCTCATCAGATTTTTGGTTCAGGTAGAAAAGGGTGCCCTTATAAAGAATTCCATCCAATTTCGAGTATGTACCATTTGCCATTTTTAAAATATCATGCGCGCAAAGAGGAAACATGACGAAAGATTTTGTCCCAAAGGGGATTAAATTACAAAAATATTTGTGGCAACACAAACTTTCTGGTTATTAGTTCCCAAAGCAGCTATAGTATGTAGTCAGCTATAAAAGGTTGGAAGTAATTGCTTTTCAAATACATAAAATATCCCAGTTCTTGCAACAGTCACATATTTAAAGATCGTAAGAGGTTTAATGTGTATGAGCCCCCTTAACCAGAGTAGCCCGGTCCAATTCTTTAAAGACAGGAAAAATGCAAATTAAATTTGTCGATGGGCTAAATAGAAGATTGGCATAGATTTCTATAGAAGTCATCCTACTTTCCTTTCTTTCTTTTTCTTTTTTTAAATTTGAGAGTACATACAGTAATGCATTCGGTATGTGAAAGAGTTTTGAGAATAATATTTAGACAGAGAACTGTTAAGTTTTCATAAATGTTTCACTGAAGTGTATTGTAAG
Organism: Stegodyphus dumicola; assembly: GCF_044657685.1. NCBI lineage: Eukaryota > Metazoa > Arthropoda > Arachnida > Araneae > Eresidae > Stegodyphus > Stegodyphus dumicola. The sequence goes on from NC_140768.1 coordinate 3,056,087, forward strand.
ATATGTAGAGATATTAGGTGTTTTTGGAATGACGATGATGGAAAATTAGCAACGCCTTCGCCGGAAATCGAACCGCGGACCTCTCCATTAGGCGCTGAGCGTGCAGACCACTATACCACGAAGGCTCGCCAAGAAGGCGGGAGAAACACCTTATATACTCCCCCTTTTAAAGAGCGACTGGTGTTTTTAAGGGACTCCAGTCGCCAAATCCTAGGTGGGGAGAATCATCATCTAACACCCTTTTAGTTCGGGCGCCGCTGTAGAGACATTAAGTATTTTTGGAAGCAGGCAAGACGAAAAATATGCAAGGCCTTCGCCGGGAATCAAACCCAGGACCAGTGGCGGCTCGTGGCTAAAATTAGTGGGGGTGCTGTTCCAAAAAAATTTAACCTTTGTTTTAAAATTGTCTGAAAGGAAACAAACATGTATAAAAAGAAAATTTATTTTGAAACATCAGGAAATCTTACAATAAAAAAATTAAGCATTTCTTAATTACTTTAACCAAAGTTTTTACAGTTCAGTGTTTGTCTATTCATTTAAAAAGGAAATCCATTCTTCTTGTTTTAACTTTGCGCGAAACAATCAATAATTTTCTCCTTGATCTCTGGATGACAACTGAGGAAATTTTTCTTTATTGAAAGCAATGCAAGCGCTTTTAGTCTTTCCGAATTCTAATGCTTCTTAGAAAAGTTTTCATTCTTTTCAATGTTGAAAAGCAGCGTTCTGCCTCTGATGTAGTCATGGGAACTCTCAAGAGAATTTTTATGTTTCGTAATTCCACTAAGAACATCATCTAGATTATTTTTGAAGATAAATTTCAGTAGCTCATTTAATTTGCAGTATTCATGGATATCAGACCTACAGTAGAATACTTTTAGTTCAGTTTCAATCTTTTCCTTGTCAATCATTGAATATGCTTCAGCGGTCAGTACTATTTCTTCTGTAGAATGTTCATTCCTAAAATTAGCGAAGCATTTCTTGTTTAACAATTTAGAAGCTACTAAGTGTTTAGTGGAAGAATATCTCTGCATTATATCAATACATAGTATAAAGTCACATATTTCCTTCTTCTGTTCTTCTGCCATCGGTGTCTTTGAAAAATTCTCATAGTACTTTGAGTTTCTTAATTCTAAGATAGAAGTTTTGGAATTTGTTATATATAACTTTAAACACACTAATTTCTCTGAATTGCATTTGATTGTATTTCAACATGAGTCATCCGATGAAAAAGCTCTAACCAAAACTTGAAAATATCATTATTTAGCTATTTTAAAATTCCTATTGCAAAAGCAATAGGAACAGTTGTTTCATATGTTGTTGTTCTGCATTTCATGTTGATCGAATTTCACTAAGGCAATTTTTAAAAAGGTTGCAAATTTTTATGAACTCTGTTTATGGTCCGTATGATGAAGTTCCACCTTGTGGAGGAATACCACACGCGCGGAGTAAAAAGAAATCACTTTTCGAACAACATGCCAGAATTTCGGCACTGCAAGAGCGACAGTGCTCTTCTCTCTGCCCGGCCGTGGCCTTCGAGATTAATCTCGAATTTATCTCAAAGGCCACCGCCTGGCTCGCGTGCTGCTTTCTGTGCGCGCATGCGCAAAACAGCCAAACACCGCATCGCTGGAACTGTGAAGCGCGCAGTTCCAAAGACTTTCGTATCTTTTTGACAAATTGGAGGATAGCTTAAGAATTATGTATTGTAAAAATATAAAGAAAGAATTAAAGACTAAAGGGTACACTATATTAAATATTAAAAATAATAATAAGTAGAAATTGGGGGGTGCTGCAGTTCCATAGTGCTTATTACGAGCCTCCACTCTCCGGGACCTCTCAATTACGCGCTGAGCGTGCAGACCACTACACCACGAAGACTCGCTAGGAAGGCAGGAGAAATATCTTATAACAATAAGATTCAGATAATCGAGGTTTGATAATAAGTGTTCTCATATTATATTATCAGGTTCAATGTTCCGCCTTACTTGCTTTGGGAACATTCAATAACCTGACTCGGAACAGGGAGCTTACTAAAGCTATGTTCAATAAATGTGGGAAGTAGACAAGATACACAGGAAGGGTATACGAAACCCTTTATTTTTCACTCTTTACAATGATTTCCGGACTTCGAAATACAGAGACCAACCACTTGTGGTCTGAACGTAAGAATATAAAAATATTACATAAACTCTAACTTAACTTTGGAATAATAAACAAGGGCCTACGTGAAGATTGGCCGTATATTAACAGGAAGCCGTATGTAGTACAGAGAACTGTTAACACTACAATACGTTTAAAATTATCAAGAGGATTAAACCTCTGGCCTGGAAGGCAACCAGCAACCGAGTAAAACTGCTAAGGCAAGCGGCCTGCTTCTACTAACTCCTTCCTCTCTCTTCCTTGGCAAAAAGCCACAACTTAAGTACTTGGCGTTCGCCAGACAAATTTGTATAAATAAGTTAAAGCTTGGCTAAATTCTGGCTAAATTCTTTTAAAAATTAGTTAATAGTTTAAAGCTAAATTCTGGCCGGAAGTAGAAAATAAGAAATGATAGTAAAGATTTAAAATAAAATAAAACTTAAGTAAAACTTAAGATTAAACTTAGTAAAACTTAAGATCCTTACAATATGTAATATTCCAATACAACATACTTAAACTCCTGATTATGCCTAAATATAAAGATTGTACTGCTTTCGCACAATGACTGACGTTCATGATTACAGTTTCTGCTATATAAAATCAAGCATGGTCATGGTTACGGTTTATAAGTCGCCTTCTTAAGTTCATAATGGTACTGATGCTTTTGCAGTCAGTTTTAAAATGACGCGCGCAGTGAGAGTTTTAATTTCTTTTTTTTTCCCCACATAGCTGGATTTTTTGTATGATTAATTTGCATCAGATGTTCTCTTTGGTCAAACATGGCCGATAAGGCTGCTCAAAATTCAAAACCCTTCTTCTTCCTTCAAAGTAAAAACTCGGTAGACGCTCAGAAATTGAAAGAAACTCGTATGAATTTGTCCCGAAGCTCTTTCCCGCTGGAACTAAAGATGCCTCAGCGAGTGGTTTATGATGACAAAGAAGTTGTTTCTTTCAATTAACTTCCAATCGACTGAACTTCGAAGCAGAACTTTTAAGGTTGGTTCGTTAAGAAAGGAAGCGATAGATTTCAGAGGAATTTATTCAGCGAATTTCTTTCGCATTGTTGTCACGAATAGATATTTCTTTTGGCGTAGATAGATTTCAATTGGTTTACGAAACCACGTTTTTAAAAAATTAACTTCCTTGCCATTTGGTGGCATTTTCTTAGCCTTTCATTTAGCAACAAAAAGTTTCATTTCGCGATCTGAAGAACGCTCGTTGTCAAAAGGCACAGTGCTTAGGTCACAAATAAAGTTAGAGCAACATGTTGTTAATTTTACGTCTGTTTAAGGACATTGTGACGAGGTCACATTGAATTAATTATTTACAACGTTATGGCAATTTTTAGGTACTAGCAGCTTCGCTGCCAGCCTTCGTCTGGTTTTTAAACGTACCGGAAAAATGGCTGAAGGGATAAATGGTTGAACACCAAACGTTAAATTTAAAAACTGCGTAGAATTTTACTTTGCAGAACTTCATAAAAAAAAGTTATTACGTATAACAAAATTGTAAATAATTTATTACATTGTAAATAATTTATTACAATGAAATAAGCAATATCACTTAATACAAATATTAATTATCCTAATAAATAAATTAATCAACTTCCTTTTGCAAAATCTTAAGAACTCAAATGGTATAAAGGAGGTTAAAAACTTTGTTTCATAAAAAAAAATCACTCAAAACTTTTCAATATCTTAAAAACAGTAAAATGAGCAATAAAAACATAAAAGAATACAAAAAACAAAAAATTCTGAAAAGCAAAGTATAATTAATGATATTTTATCTTATGCTTTCAAGAGAAAAAAATTACAATGAAATAAGCTATATCCCTTAATACAAATATTAATTATCCTAATAAAAAATGAACCAACTTTCCGTTGAAGAAAAAAAATCATGCAAAATGTTTTCAATATCTTACAAACAGTGAAATAAGTAAAAAATAACATGAAAGCAACTCAAAAAACATAAAATTCCGCGCAGAATTTTTTACTCTATTGAACAACTAAGAACACTGGCCCTTTGGTATTCCCCCCAAAAAATAATAACTAAAATAAATAAATAAATAAAAATGTATTATATATAACATTTTTTAAAATAAACTTTTTTAGAAAAAATCTCGTTGAAAAGGTGTGTTATAATAAAATTACAATGAAATATGGCAATCTCTTAAAAACAGTGACATAAAAAATACGATGAAAAATTGTTGCCAAACCCATATTTCTAAAAGAATGAAACTATTTAAAATAATGCGATTTCATCCAAAATCTATCAACAATAAGAAAGGAAAATTGTTGCCAAAATCACATTTTTGAAGATGTGAGATGTGAGAAGTGTACTCGGAAGCTTTATTTAAAAAAAATTTTTTAATACAAAATATTATCATTTTTTCAAAATTCTTTTTGCAAAAGCAGTCGCAAGGATGAAAGTTTAAGGTGTCCAAAAATCAAAGAAAAATAAATTGTACATTTTTAAAAATAAACTTTTTTAGAAAAAATCGCGTTGAAAAGGTGTTAAGCTCCCTTTGTTAAATAAATTCGTATTGAATCGATTTATTGAAACACGAAATTTATTTTAAGTTCGTAAAATAGCTAAGTGCCTACGTTTTATGACGATGTGAAAATGGAGTGTGTAGAGTCGTCGAAAATAAATCGGTTCAAAAATTTCGCAGTTTAAAAACATCGTCGTCGAAAATATCGTGGTAAAAAATAAAGTATCTACAAATCATCGCATGACGATATCATCGCAGATATGCTTTTTTCAAACATGCTTTTCTGAGACATTCTTTAATAACTGTAAAGGGATATTCCCATAATGATTTGTGAGCGCAAGATGTAAAGAAGGATAATTTTTACTTTCATATTTTTTATTAACTAATAAATTTTTGCTGAGAAAAGAAGAAGGAAACTTAAGCATAGAAAATTAATGCAACTTATAGCACTTAAGGGAATTTTAAACCGACATAGTTAACTAACAAAGGCTATTAAAAAATAATTTTTGTAATGCTTTTACTGGTAATTTTTCATGAAAAGTATAAGCTATAAGTTGCATTTAATTATGTATGCTTAAATTTCCTTCTTACTTTTTCAGCAAAAATTTATTAGTTATTTAAAAATTGTGAAAGTAAAAATTATCCTTCTTTACATCTTGCGCTCACAAATCATCATTATGGGAATATCCATTTCCAATTATTAAAACCCGAAAAAAGAATGTCTGCGATGTATCGTCATGCGATGATTTGTAGATACTTTATTTTTTACCACGATATTTTCGACGACGATGTTTTCAAACTGCGAAGTTTTTGAACCGCTTTATTTTCGACGACGATGTTTTGTACCACGATGTTTTAGAACTGCGATGTTTTGTAGCACGACGTTTTCTCCTTGCGTTGTTTTCTCCGCGACGTTTTCGTCCGCGATGTTTTCGCCGCGATGTTATCGGCGGACACCGTCTCAAAATGACGCGATTTCGTCACAAAACATAAAATAAAAAATATTCTAATTCGAATTTCGAAAAAATCGCTTCGAGGTGCACTGGATTTTGTCTAGATACACCTATGTACCAAATTTCGTAGCCGTAGGTCTATTAGCTTACGCGCTGCGCGAACGAAAGACACTCGCACACACACACACACAGACAGACTCTTTCTTTTATTATATGCAGAGATTTGCATCAGGTATACCACTGAGCATGCGCAGTAAGCGAAATTCGTTAACATTGATCAACTCAATGTGCGGTTTGCCATTAAGCAATCCGGGCCCTTTGGTATCCAGTCGGCTGCCCTAACCCCTGTACCATCTGGACGGCAGTAATTACTTTAATCCTTTAAGATTAGAGCACGGCAAAATCTAAGGAAATCATAATAATTGTAACTTACTGAGCACGATTTACCTTAAGACACAATAAAACGCCGAATAAATACTAATTCAGAAGTTAAATAACAAAAATCAGCGTTATATTTACAGAATTTTCGCAGGACTAGTTTCGATGGTTGTACGGAACCACCATCCTCAGCTGCAAAATCGCAAATGAACAAGATAGGAACCGACAGTTCTAGTTAAGGATCCTAATTCCAATCCAACTTTGCCTTCGGCCTTTAAAGAAATTATGCTGTATTATTATGTTCTGGTTTCACCAAGAGATGGCGCCACTTGCTTATTCTTGTCCAGGCTTTCCTATCTTATCTAATCATTATTTCCTATCTTGTTCCTTTGTGGTTTTGCAGCTGAGGATGGTGGTTCGGTAAAACCATCGAAACTAGTCCTGGGAAAATTCTGTATATATAACGCTGATTTTTGTTGTTTGACTTCTGAATTACGATTTACCTTATTTAGTATAACCTAGTAGTCTGAGATATTGAGATCTATAAATTAAAATTACTGGTACCCTTCAAGTATATAAAATCCAAATGATCTAGAGAATTATCTGCTTATAAATGCTATAAAACTAGAAAACATATCTTAGTGCATGAAATTCCCATGTCACCTTTAAAAACATATCATAACATCAAGAAAAATATATTTTTTGTTCTAATCCAGCGTGGTGCTTTTAAAAGTAAGAACCCAGTTTTGCGGATCACTGACAAATATAGGTAGATATAGCTACGACAATTCAAATCGTAATAACACTGTTATTAAGTCTTTAAGAGAAATGTTCTTTCTCTCTCTCTATGTATATACGTATATAATTAAAATATTAAAGAATTACAAAACGAAGTCTGATATTAGAGCAAAACTTAGGATGCAATTTACTGGGGATTTCTTTGTTTAACTATTATGTATAACACTGTTATTAAGTCTTTAAGAGAAATGTTCTTTCTCTCTCTCTATGTCTTTACATATATAATTAAAATATTAATGAATTACAAAACGAAGTCTGATATTAGAGCAAAACCTAGGATGCAATTTACTGGGGATTTCTTTGTTTAACTATTATATAAATAATACCAGTTAACAGATAGCGAGAGAGTGACAAAATAAAGTATAGGTTTAAATTCTGAAATGTTTCAATGTTGTTATATTTAAGACATTATATTTCTTGTGTGGCAACAGTTAAAATAATAAATAATATTTTATGTGGGTACCACACGACTTCCTTGCACAGCCTATTAAATTATACACATTTTTTGCTGCCTTTATTTCAACTTTTTTCCTCGAATTTCATTGAAGATATATTTCTCATTTAATTAGTTCAGTTCTTACTTCGCAGCAAGACAAAAATACATAAAAACTCAAAATACCTTTATTAGGTTTATTAGATTACGGCAAAGCACTCGAGGGCTACCTGCCTTAAGGGAGGGATGCCTTCGTGGATGACTTGTTAAGGGAAACTGGCTCGCATACACGTTCCACGTGGGGAAAACCACGAAAACACCCATGCAGCCAGCCCGTTTCCGGGATTCGAACTTCGGACTGAACTACCAGTGTTCAGCGACGTTACCGCTCGGCCGCTGGTGGGCCAAAATAAAAAAAAAATACCTTTATTAAAATTGTAAGATTGAGCAATATTGTATATCATTTACATATAAAAGGAAAGAATTTTCTAGAGCATTTTTCCGAACTTTGATGAAAGCAGCGAGAACAAGGCAATAACAAGCAATGACAAAATTAGTCTGAAGAGAAGTTGAAAATTTAGAACGAAAATTACGGTTGAGTAACAATTAACTTATCTGATTACAACTGAAAATATTATGTTATATATGACATCATAATAGATTTTATTAATTAGTTAGAGACATCCTATTGTAGGCAGTACGAGGAGGTAATTAAAACTAATAATTGATCAAATAAAAATAAATATTAAAAATATGAAAGGTTTCAGATTTTAACGGTTGCCCGAAAGGGTTTGTTAAGGTTTTTACGCTGTCGCTGAACTCCCGGCATACAGTCTGCTGTTATATACGCTACTGCTAACCATTTTTTTTTTTTTTTAAGCTTTTTTATTAAAACATCATTTTCATCGCATTTGAACACCATATATGTGATAGTATGACTTTGCTCAGTTATGCCCCCTGTTTTGAGGAAGAGCATCCCGGGGTAACAGGTCTGAGGGCCTCCCACCCGCCTTCTCTTACCACTAACCTCTCGAGAGGACTTTCGACTCGCAGCATATTTAGAGTGCTCCTATGCTGCACAGACACTACAAATTTAAAACATTCAGGTCTTCTCCGGGATTCGATCTCGGGACCTTCGGTACTGTAGTCAGGGTCGTTAACCACTATTCCGATTAGGTTGCACACAACTCGCTAAAAGTTAGAGCAAAAGATGCGCAAAAATATTCTTCAGCGAATGGGGCAAGCCTACTGTATAAATAATAATTAAAGTAATTCCTTGCATTAAGTTTTGGAAAAAATGTTATACTATAAATTTTGATTTCATTTCGAAAAATCGAGGTTGATTTTATATGTCACAGCTAGAGAGCTTTTAAATTCCAAGCTGTATATGATTTTATAATGAAAATTTGCTGTCCATTCAAAACAAACAGCATTAACCACGAGTGAGCTTGAGACGACCATGAAAAGAAGAAAGAAATCTATTTGAAAAAATTATCTGCAAATATTAAACAATTCCTCGTAAGGTACGCACGAATGGGTAACTCACGAAAAAGTTAGTGTCGGGAATACAATACTTGTACTTTATAATTAGCTATATTAAACCCGGATTAGTGAGAGGCTGACGCTAATTAGCTAAGAGAATTATCTTGCCTGAATAACTCATCCGAAGGAATTATTAAATCTTAACAAGCTGTCCACTTCATCCTTTAATTTTAGAACTAACAGAATGTCGTTCTTAGTTGGCTTCGGAAACCTTTTAAACAAGGGGATCTTTCGAAAATAATCGTGATTACACAACCGTTTTTATCTTTGACTCCACTACTAAATTGTAACAATTCTTTCGTTGAAATTTGGTCGTCTGACAACTTTTATGGAAGGCACGCGACTGATACCGTTGATGTGAGCGCTAATAATTAGTTTTATGTCGGGGTATTGCGGATTTAATACTCGATTTCCCTGTTCAGTTTGTTTTTATATTTTTTAGGAAACCTTTTACATGTTCACAATTAAATTCGTCAGGAAAGAGCTTGAAATAATACAGACTTCTCTCAGTAAGAATATCTTGTCTTTAGATGTGTAAATTATAAATTTTTGGCATAAACGATATTGCTGTAAATTACTAAAATTCTTTGTTTGCACCCTATATTGGTAAAAATTAAGTTTAATACACTTTTTCAGCCCAGAAGGGCTATTAATTTCGTATTGGCATTTTGAGTGTTGGTTCAGTATAAATGACCATTTCACTTTTCAAATTGTTGCCACCGAACATTAGAGCCCGGTATTATTTACAAAGAAATTAAATAATGAAGAATCTACATCAGGGATGTCAAACTCATAGGTACACTTGGGCCAAACAAACAAGGTTTAACTTTAGGCGGGCCGAAAAAAAAAAAAAAAAAAACCTATATTTATAGAAACGTAGATTTATTTCGAATAATACAATAATAAAAATATATATATATTTATATAGAAAAGAACAAGGAAAATTTAATGTTTACGTCCTGATAACTTGACATCTCTTCTCTGCTATTATCTTTCCTATTTCGGGAGAAATTTTGTTTGCAGTGATAACTTTCAACGCTGACCCAAGGTGAGCATCATTATTACGGTTTCTAATAGGAGACTTATTACCTTTCATGACTGAAAAATAACTGCTCGCACCGATAAGTGCTACCAAACATGGAAATAATTTCATATGCGAATTTTCGAGTATTTTCAAACCTGGCGGGTAAATATTTGTAAAATTCAGGCACGCCCACTTCAATGAATTTTGCTTTCAAATTTGAGTTGCATTGAATCTCGATCACCTCCATTTGCATATGGCTGGGTACTGAGTCAATACTTATTGAGAAAAAAAAATCGAAGAAAACAGAAAAAAAAAAAAAAAAAAAAAAAATTGTCTTCGAGGGAACTAAAATTATTAAACCTCGTTTCAAATTCAGTTATTAAATTTGCAATTTTTTCTGCGTATTTTTGATACGAACAAGTATCATCTAAACTTGATTTCTTCATGCTGCACGTCGGGAAGTGCGTCAAATCTTCATTTTTAAGTTGTTTTTCCCAAAGAACTAGTTGACATTTGAATGCTTTAATTATGTCAAACATGTTCGTAATGATATGATCTTTTCCTTGTAACGATAAATTTAAATCGGTTAAGTGTTTGGTTATATCAACCAAGAAAGATAAATCTTGTATCCATATTGGATCGTAAAACAAACTTACGTCTTGATTTTTCGTTTTTAAAAACTGACATATTTCTTCTTTCAAATCCCAGAATTGTTTGAGAATCTTGGAGCAAGATAACCAACGTACCTCGGTATAGTAGCACAAACCCGAATATTCACTATCTAACTCACTTAAGAAAGCAGTGAATTGACGCTGATTTAAACCTCGAGATCTTATAAAATTTATAACTTTTTTTATATATGACAAAACATTCTCCATATTTATTACTTTCGTGCATAGAACTTCTTGATGTATAATACAATGCATATGATGAATGTTTGAACCGTGAATTTCACTAAGTTTTTTTCTTAGTAATGCTACGAAACCCTTGTTTTTCCCGGTCGTTGATGGAGCGCCATCTGTAGCTACAGAATTTAATTTTGCCAAAGGTAGATTTCATTTCTGCAGAAGTCCAAAAACACAAGTAAATATATCTTCTCCTGTGGTAGTACCAGGCATCGGTATTAATTCCAGTAATTCCTCAAAAATGTTAAAATTCTTGTCACAAGAACGAAGAAACACTGCTATATGAGCTTTGCCACTAATGTCCGTGCTCTCATCACAGGCAATGGAGAAACATTCGAAACTAAATGATTTTGCTTTGATCTGATCACTTAAATTCGCGGGTAAATCAGTAACTCTTTCCGCAACTGTATTTCGAGACAATGAAGTAGTGTATGTGTCAGCTCGCTGTGAGTAATCTAACAACACTGAATAAATTATCGTTAATTACTTAGCAGTAAACATTTCATTTTTTTCTTCGTCGATATGTTATTTTATTATTATATATTATTATTTGCCGATATATTGGCCGGGCCGCAAAAATATTTGTTGTGGGCCGCGAGTTTGACATCTTTGATCTACATAAATGTATGTATGTTTCTCGCATTGGGATAAAACGACGGTACCTAGAGCCATCCAATTCTGAAATACGTAATCCTGCACTTAATATGAGCATCTGAAAGCCCTAATTTATAATTTGGAATTTGTTATGTTATCGGTTTCGTATTTTGTTACACTTTACGAATTTTGGATTAACAAAATCTACGATTTCAAAGTGAGCAGTGGCAACACTGTACGGGAAAAGAATTATCTCCAGTGCGCGAGACTTGTGTATCGGAATTTCTAAATATATATTCAATTTCAAATCCCAGAATTGTTTGAGAATCTTGGAGTAAGATAACCAACGTACCTCGGTATAGTAGCACAAACCCGAATATTCACTATCTAACTCACTTAAGAAAGCAGTGAATTGACGCTGATTTAAACCTCGAGATCTTATAAAATTTATAAGTTTTTTTATATATGACAAAACATTCTCCATATTTATTACTTTCGTGCATAGAACTTCTTGATGTATAATACAATGCATATGATGAATGTTTGAACCGTGAATTTCACTAAGTTTTTTTCTTAGTAATGCTACGAAACCCTTGTTTTTCCCGGTCGTTGATGGAGCGCCATCTGTAGCTACAGAATTTAATTTTGCCAAAGGTAGATTTCATTTCTGCAGAAGTCCAAAAACACAAGTAAATATATCTTCTCCTGTGGTAGTACCAGGCATCGGTATTAGTTCCAGTAATTCCTCAAAAATGTTAAAATTCTTGTCACAAGAACGAAGAAACACTGCTATATGAGCTTTGCCACTAATGTCCGTGCTCTCATCACAGGCAATGGAGAAACATTCGAAACTAGATGATTTTGCTTTGATCTGATCACTTAAATTCGCGGGTAAATCAGTAACTCTTTCCGCAACTGTATTTCGAGACAATGAAGTAGTGTATGTGTCAGCTCGCTGTGAGTAATCTAACAACACTGAATAAATTATCGTTAATTACTTAGCAGTAAACATTTCCTTTTTTTCTTCGTCGATATGTTATTTTATTATTATATATTATTATTTGCCGATATATTGGCCGGGCCGCAAAAATATTTGTTGTGGGCCGCGAGTTTGACATCTTTGATCTACATAAATGTATGTATGTTTCTCGCATTGGGATAAAACGACGGTACCTAGAGCCATCCAATTCTGAAATACGTAATCCTGCACTTAATATGAGCATCTGAAAGCCCTAATTTATAATTTGGAATTTGTTATGTTATCGGTTTCGTATTTTGTTACACTTTACGAATTTTGGATTAACAAAATCTACGATTTCAAAGTGAGCAGTGGCAACACTGTACGGGAAAAGAATTATCTCCAGTGCGCGAGACTTGTGTATCGGAATTTCTAAATATATATTCAATTTAAAATTATTTTGCAATATTGCGCTTGAGTTGAATTTTCTGGTTTAAGTGCAAAGAACATGAGATTTTATAAGAAAGCAAAGAAAGGTAATACACAAAAAGGAAAAAAAAAAGCCGTTTGGGAGTAATATAAAATCTGAAAACTTTCAGAACATTTTTAATAATTTTTTTTAAGTCAACACTTTCCTATATTCTTCTTGAAGAAACCCTTCAAATACTTTAAAATAGACTTTTAATTCGTGAAAGAATACTGGTCATTACTAGAAGGTTTGCGTAAACCGATTATAGTTGAAAATATCCTTTATTCTAGCTGGTAAAAAAGACGTAGTGTTTTTGTTTCAAACAAACGTCGAGCCGGGAAATTCGTACCTAAATTTCACTCTCAAAAGAATTAAATTTTCTATTATCTCCGTAATTGTCTGCACAATAAAACAAGTACTAAAAACCTTTTTCTATGATCGTTTCTCAGACATTGGATGTTATCTCACAAACAGCTAATTTTACGTCTCATTTACCAGAACCCGGTTTAAAGAAAATTTGATAATATTAATGCAAGATGGTACTAAACAACCCATTTAGAAAAACGTAAAAAACAGAAATTCATTTAACATGAATATTACTTACAATGAAACAATTGAATAAAATATAAAATAAATAATAAGGATTAATTTCAAAGTAAAAATTTCTTTCTTTTCTTTTCTTCTCATTTTGAAAAACTACGCAATTGTTTCCATTACCAGTTTTGGCAGTTCCAGTTGTTCCCATTATCAATCTTAGAGTTCTTTAACTATCAGATGTTCCCATTATTTGTCTTTTAAACCCAAATATACTCGATAAGAGTCACCCAGACGGTATTAGTGGTTAGGGGAGGTAAACCGCTGAGTTGGCTTCCGACCCAGGTATAGATATATCCATGCAGAATTGGTTACCAACTCAGCGGGAGTCAACGACTAGCTGCCAGGCCGCAGCTCTGGGCAGCCCCGGATGAGTAGACGACATTTATAAAATGCAAAAAAGAGATACACATGTGCATACAAGGCACTTGAAGAAGAGTACAACAATGTACAAAGAAATATATACATGTGCATACAAAGCACTTAAAGAAGAGTACAACAATGTACAAAGAAATATATACATGTGCATACAAGGCACTTGAAGAAGAGTACAATCAAAATATATGTATATACATATAAATAGCAACTCAGATACAAATATATACACACTTACATACATATATATTCCGAAACAAATAAAAGTATACATACTTTCACTCATATTCATATATGTATATATACATCTATACAAATACGTTATCATGATAGTTAAGGTTTACACGAAGCATGCCATTGAGGTATGCGTGATCCTTAGTATAAATTAGGTACCATAAATAAAAGATACAAACATGTACAGATACAGTACGAACTTTGCGTATGAAAAAATGGCACAGCATAAATACAAAATTACATACTGATTCAGAAGTCAAACAACAAAAATCAGCGTTAATTCACAAAATTTTCACAGGACTAGTTTCGATGGTTTTACCGAACCATCATCTTCAGCTGCAAAACCGCAAATGAACAAGATAGGAAATAATGTTTAGATAAGATAAGAAAGCCTGGACAAGAATAAGCAAGTGGCGCCATCTGTTGGCGAAACCAGAACTAAAACATAATTTCTCTAAAAGCCGAAGGCAAATTTGGATTGGAATTAGGATCGTTAACTAGAACAGAAAGATTTTTATGAATGTGAAATGCCTCTAGAAAATCCAGTTCTCCAATGGAAGATGTTTTTTGAATAATTTTGGCAGCAGAAAAATTGAAAGTGTGATTTTCGGACCAACAATGTTGAGCAACAGAAGACTTCTGTGTTTCCTTTTTTCTAACATATGCCTCATGTTCTTTGACGCGAAATTTTAAGGCTCTCTTTGGCCAATGTAAATTAAACCGCACTGGCAAGGAATCCTATAAATACCCCAGGAATTCATATCCGGAATGGGGTCCTTCAGTATAGAAGTTGGAATTTTATTGATGGGAGAGTAAACAACCCGAAAGTTAAATTTCTGCAAAATATGTGCAACTTTATAGCTAATTGATGGAAAGAAGGGAATGACAACAGAATTTTTATAATCTCCTAAAACAAGAGTGTGGCTTTTAGTGTGTTGAGATGAGAATTTTTTAACTGCTTGATTAATAATGTTGAGTGAAAAGCCCCTGTCAATAGCTATTGCTTTTAAATAATTTAGTTCTTCATCAAGGGCTAGTTTGGAGGAGCAAACTTGAAGAGCACGGAAAACATAGGAATAAAATGAAGCTAACTTTTGTTTAGTCGGATGACATGATTTAAAGTGTGGTGGAAGGCAAACCGATGAAGGTTTACGGTAAACTGTAGTACTGAAGCTGGATGTGTTACGTGTGACCAGAATGTCGAGAAACGGAAGAGAATTGCAAGTCTCAAGTTCAAAAGTGAACTGAATAGCAGGATCAATAGAATTCATTGTTGAAAGAACTCTATTTAAATCATCTTTATTACCTTCAAACAGGGTAAAAGTGTCTTAATTACAAAATTACATATTGAACGTACATATTACATACTCTGTTGCTGACATATTAAACTCGCTTATATAGACTTTTATGACCACTATCTTCCAGCGTCAGAAGAGTAATTGCTAGTACAGTAGTCAATTATTGTTTTCAGTTTCCGCTGCGCAACTCCATTAATTCTGGAACCAATTTGGCCAGAATCTGGCTTCTGGTTGCTTGAGGCTGTTAAGTGCTGTGTGTGGGCAAGAGAACACAAAATGGTCTGGATGACCCTCCTCCCCACATTCACAGTTACCATTCTCTCTCAAGCCAAAGCGACAGAGGTATGAAGGGAAGAGCCCATGACCAGTGAGGAAATACGTCATGTAATTGCTATTGGTTTGGATTGTTGTCTTGACCTTGGGAATGAGATTGTAAATACGTCTCCCTGTGGAGGCTTGCCATATTCTTAGGAGCTGATGGAATGTCCGACTCTTTAGGTCCGAGACTGGCCTAAGGGTCGGGACTTCTCGCAAGCTTACTACGGTACCGAAGAGCCCGTGTTCGAATCCCGGACAAGACATGGATGTTTGTAAATGTATAGTGTCGGTGAGGCATGGCGGCACTTTAGATATGCGGGGAGCCGAAAGTCCTCTCGTGTGGACTGGTGAGAGAGGAGAGGGGTGGCAGACCCCCGAATCTCCCCCCGAGGTGCTCTTCCTCAAAACTGGGGGGTGGAAAATAGAAGTCCAGCCTCTCTTTGGAGTGGGCTGGCTTTGGCAACCATCGTTCCATGTAATATGGACACCACCAGAACAACAACTCGATAAGAAATTACTTTCGCAAACGCAGTTTCCCATCGATTTCTAAAGGAAGTCGGATAATTAGTAATAAAAATACGGAATTCTTTTGATTTAAAATTTTTAAGCACTAAATCCGCATACATTTTTTGCATTCATTTTATAGCTCATTTCTTTTTATAGAATTGCACACATGCTTTACGTTTTCATAATAATGCCGAAAAATTCTCTTATTCCTTTTGCTTCTACCTACTTAAACAATTTAGATGATATTTTACCTCTTACACCACGTTTCTTTACAAACTTAAGAATATTTTGCTTTTGAATGCAAATCACTTAAATAAACAATATAATGTCTAATTTAAAAATATTCAATATTTTTTAGAAATTACTCTAGCTGTTATCATTAAAACCATTATATACTTTTTAATTTTTTATGGTAACTATTATAGATGGGTGGCCGTGCGAACGGTTGGTTTTTAAAGAAATAATATAGCGAATATAAAAATACGTGTGGCAACCTCCACTTTATTCTGAATTCTAAAGATTACATTTTTGTACGAAATAAAGTAAGTATCGTAATCACGCATAATTCTGAGTATCATATTTCAAAAATTATATCCATTTTATCCGCTATCGAATGCAAATGAAGGATGTTTTCGCGTAACATCTGTAGAGAAAGAATAAAGAACTGTTTTCCTCCAAGAAAAATATAAAACTGCTTTAATATCAATTCTAAAAGAATTTTTCATGGCGTCTGTACGTACGTGTGTATCTCGCATAACTCAAAAACGAGTAGCCGTTGAAACTCAGAACGTTGAAACTTTGTATATAGCACTGCTATAACATGTAGATGTGCACCACGTATTTTGGTTGCAATCGGCCCCACCAAAAAAGTATATAAATATATGCATATATAGATACCACTCTGTTACTCAACTCAGTGATCTCAGTTTCTTTATTTTTATATTTTCTTAAACTGTGTATTTTGTGGTTTAAAAATGATTGAATTATGGTGTTCTGGTAAAGATTTGTTGCTCCTCCTCTTACTGTTCCTCCCTCCTGCTGCTCCTCCTCCTGCTGCTTCTTCTCTTGCTGCTCCTCCTCTTGCTGCTCCTTCTGTTGCTCCTCCTCTTGCTGATCCTCATCATGTTGTTCCTCCTCCTGCTGCTCCTTCTCTTGCGTTTCCTCCTTCTCCTCCTGCTCTTCCTGTTTCTCCTCTTGCTGCTCCTTCTGTTCCTCCTCCTCCTGCTGTTCCTCCTCTTGCTTTTCCTCCTTCTCCTCCTGCTCTTCCTGTTTCTCCTCTTGCTGCTTCTCCTCCTCATCCTGTTCCTCTTGCTGCTCCTTTTCCTGTTGCTCCTCCTGCTGCTGCTCCTCCTCCTCTTGGTGCTCCTTCTCCTGCTGCTCCTCTTCTTGCTGCCTCTCCTCTTGCTGCTTCTCCTGCTGCCTACTCCTCTTGCTGCTCCTCCTGCTACCTCCTTCTCTTGCTTCTCCTCCACCTGTTGCTCCTCTTCCTGTTGCTCCTCCTCCTCTTTCTGCTCCTCAGCAGATTGATTTAAAAACTTTGCACTGTCCTCTTATTATCAGTTTCTTGTGTGTTTGACTTGATTTTTAAAATATTACCTTCTTCGCATTTCTGCCACAAAATTCAAAAGCAAAATCACATACTATTTAAAAACAGCCTATACCCTTAGAGTTTCCGACGGAGTGTTAGGGGTTGCCTTGCATTTTTTATATTCGCTTAAAATATTAATTCTTTAAAATCTAGCCGCTTAAAACTGTTATTAAAAAGTATGTAATAATTTTAATCATTCCAGCTAATGCAATTTTACAAAAATATTTGTTGTTGTTGTTATAAAAAGAGTTGATATTGCTTACAAAATACTTAATATTTCTGATTGAATATCTCACGATTTTAATGCACATTTATTTAAATCAATTATGATCTGATTAAAATGTAGAAAAAGTATTTCTTAAGAACTGTGTTTATTGCTTTTAAACCGCTTAGTTTTGCTACTCAGCAACTTTCCAAAATTAAATCTGTAAGTTTCTTTACTGAATGTGAGCTCACTGGGCCGTAAAAAACAAAAACATTTTTTTTCCGGCATTGCTTTTAAATAACTGAGTTTGTTGATTAAAATTTAAAGACAAATATGTTACATTTTGCCGAATGGCAACGATTCAGCAAGCAGGCGAAAAACATTTTTTATTTCGAACAGTGTTGCCACTTTTCGTTTTAAATCGCTGAATTTGTTAAACAAAAATTAGTTAAATTTTTACAAAATATGCAATAAATTAAAAAATAAATTCGAAATTTAAAAAGTCGGGCTTCGATGTACACGTGTTTGGGTAGAGAACTACGTATATCATAAATTTTATACCTCTAGGTGCCATCGTTTTTTCTGAAAAGCGAGGAACGTACATAACGCTTATTCAGATTCTTCAGTATTGAGTTCTTTTAAATAATACATGGTGAGATTTGGTGTTAACACAATTTCAATACTGGTTGTCAACTTAAAAAGTGAATCAGACACAAAACTTATAAGGTATTTCTCCCGCCTTCTTAGCATGCCTTTGTTGTGTAGTGGTCAGCACACTCGACGCGTATTCGAGAGGTCCGTGGTTCGAGTCCTGGTGAAGGCATTGCATATTTTTCATTTCCCTTGCTTCGAAATAACCTTTAAAAGGGGGAGTATGTAAGGTATTTGTCTCGCCTTCTTAGCATGCCTTTGTGGTGTAATGGTCCGCACACTCGGTGCGTATTCGAGAGGACCAGGTTCGAGTCTCGATGAAGGCATTGGACATTTTTCATGTCTTCTGCTTCGAAATAACCTAATGTCAAACTGAGTTTCGAAATTAAAAGGATATTTCTTTTAGCTCTTCTTGTGCTAAGAGAGAGGTCTTATCGATAACAAAGAATTTGTGTGATTAATATCAAATTTAAAATCATAATGTGCAGATTAAATTTCAGATCATAATAATTGGCTAATTAACATAAAATCCTGAAAAACCTTTCCTTGTGTTGCTTTTACTATAATGAGTAGTTTAGGCAGGAGAATTTGTTTTCTGAACCTCCATCTTAAAAAAAAAAAAGGAAAATACGTATATGCGATGAACACTATTAGTTCGGTCCGGGGTTCGAGCCCTGCGAACGGATTGGCTGCATGGACGTTTTCGTGGTTTTCCCCCACATGTAACGTGGATACGAGCCAAGTTTCCCTTAAAAAGACCTCCACCGGACATCCCTCCCTTTCCTTTTGGGTCATTAGTCAGTTTCCCTTAGAAAGTCCTCCACGAAGGCATCCCTCCCCTTAGGCAGATACCCCTAGCGTGCTTTGCCACAATTAAATACACCACACCAAACACCACCTTTTGGGTCATATAAAGAGTGTGCGTGGTATTTTACCACTAGAGGGTGCTGATGCCTATATATCCGGCAACACTCACCCGATCGTCTCAAACGAGCATGTTTTGCTTAAAAGGTCACATTCAGCTTCCATTGTTTGCGAAGATAGTTTTCTAATTCGTTGCTCGTGTAAACGTTATGCTGATTTGAAAATGAGTGAAATATCTGAAGAAATGCACTATGTGATGCTTTTTTACTATAAAAAAAATAATAACAAAAACACTGCAAAAACATGACGAAACATTTGTGAAGTGTACGGTGAGAATGCTGTGAGTGAACAAAGGACCCAGGTGTGGTTTACACAATTCCGGTCCGGAAATTTCGATGCAAAAGATTTCGGAATTGTCCATTACGGGCTCCTGCAACCTAGTGAAACAGTCAATTCGGCCCTGCACTGTGCACAACTCGATCGTTTGAACGAAGCAATCCAGAAAGAGCCACCAGAATTGGCCAACAGAAAGGGAGTTGTGTTGCATCATGACAATGCGCGGTCATACACATCTTTGATGTCTCTGAACAAATTGAGGGTACTTGGTTTGGAAGTTTCGATGCATCCACCTTATAGCCCGGATCTTGCACCTTCTGACTACCATTTGTTTCGGTCTCTGCAAAACCTTCTTGATGGTGAAAAATTGGACGATGGAAGCGCCGCTGAAAATCAATTGGCCAAGTTTTTCGACGATAAACCACAGAAGTTCTACACCGATGGAATTACGAAACTACCCGAAAAATGGCAAACGGTCATAGATAGTAATGGTCAACACGTACTTGATTAAAACTGATTTTTAATAAAGAAACGTTTTGTTAAAAATGTTTTAAAATACCGCGGCGACTTTTTATATAACCTAATATATGCATCTTGAAATATGCCCACAAATTAATTATGTGAGAACATTATTATATATAAGTCGAGAAATTTTAAATTATATAAATCCAGATGTAAAGTACTAGGGGCATTTTGACCTGGTACCAGGGGTGACTTGGCGTTGACCAAGAAGATACAATTTTCTCCTCGTAGCTTTAAGAAATTTGGGATTTTTTAGCGTAAACCTGTGCCGGTCAGAAGGTTAAACAGAAATGCGTCCGGTTTTTGCATTTTAAATTAACAACCACTCAAATTAAAAATATCACATAATTTTTGGATATATCATTAACAACATTGTAGAAACATTAAGTTAATTGGAAAAGCCAGACAGAGGAAAACTGAGCAATCACCTTTGCCGGGAATCGAACCACGGACCTCTGGAATACAGGCATAGCGTTCAGAACCACTACACTCCGAAGGCGGGCGAAATTCCTTATATACCTCCCCTTTTTAAAGGGTGACTGAGATTTTTAGGGGACCCAATCGCCAAATCCTGTGTGAGCAAAATCCAACACCCCTTTTAGTTCGGGCGCCACTGTAGAGACATTAGGTATTTTTTGGAAGCAGGCAAGATGAAAAATTAGCAAACGTCTTCTCCAAGCAGCGTGCAGAATACCGGCCCAGCGTGCAGAACCACTA
The DNA here is from genome assembly GCF_044657685.1 of Stegodyphus dumicola. Taxonomy (NCBI): domain Eukaryota; kingdom Metazoa; phylum Arthropoda; class Arachnida; order Araneae; family Eresidae; genus Stegodyphus; species Stegodyphus dumicola. The sequence continues at coordinate 3,076,980 of NC_140768.1, forward strand.
CACCACGAAGGTACGCTAGGAAAGCGGGAGAAGTACCTTATAACATTTTAATAATTAACCCTTTCGCCGTCCTCTCCTGTCCGCGAAAATTCCCCACTCCTGCGGTCGTCTGTTTTTCGTAGCGTGTAATGTTGTTTTCTCTGTACATCATAACTTTCCATACATGACTTTCGTAGTGAATGAATGTCAATGAACATTAAGTAAAATTATAAGGAAATAAAGCATAATGAAAAAATAAAAATATCTCTGCTTATTTCTAACAGCAGGATAATTTGATAACATCTGATCCAGGCGGTCCACTCCTCCCATTTTGTTGTTGTAATCTTTTGCAATTATTGGATTTTTTACAGTTCTTTTCCGTGTTCCAACATCTATCATCGAGTTATTATGGACTGTACTCATAAAATGTATATCCTTCTTGTCTTTCCAATTCACAACCTCATTGTTTTCTCTTTTTCTGCCGAGTAGACGTTAAAAGCTATCTCTCACTGTCTTGTATCTTACGTAAAATGGCGCGAATATTCATAAAACCCGGGGCAAATTCAATTAGATATAGAATGCCTGATTAGTACTGCCCTCTAGGAGGTATTAGAACAAACAAAAATAAAAACTCAAACAAGTAAACTGATCTTTCCTTAATATGTTTCACAAACAATAATCAATCAACAAATGGACTGTATTCCTTCACTTTTATTTCATTACACTAATTATAAATAAGATGACAGCGATGCGAAATAATTGATACAAAATAAGCGAGCCATTCTACATGGCTGTTACAAACACAATTCTATCAATCAATTATCTTGTTGCCACACATAAAGTTCAAAACTAAAGGAAGAAAAACAAAAGAAATTTACGCTGTTTGAAACAATAAAATGAAGCAAACGATACTCACATAAACATAAACATTTAGAAAGCATTTTAAGGGGACTCGTACACCTTAAAACCCATAAGATTTTGGAATATGCGACTGTTGCAAGAATTGGAATAACTTATTTATTTTAAAAGCAATTACTTCCAACTTTTTACAATTGACTACATAATATAGCTGTTTTCTGAAATAGTGATCAGAAAGTTTGTGTTGCCACAAATATTTTTATAATTTAATCCGCTTTTTGACAAAAGTTTTCGTCATGTTTCCACCTTGCGCGCACAGTTTAAAACATTCTGTTGCATAATTTAATTCCATATTTAATATATAGCTTTTATAACATTTGGAAACTACTGTGAACCAAAAAATTCTAAGAATTTCATGTTATAGTTTTATTTTGTTTGGAGTCGAGTTTATAAAATGTATTTTATTAAAAAAATCTGTAATATTTTCGTCCATAAAATTTTTTAATATTAAAATATTCATCAGATTTTAGGTTCAGTTGAAAGATAGGGCTCATATAAAGAATTCCATCAAATTTCAAGTATGTACCATTAGCCATTTTTAAAATATCGTGCGCGCAAGGTGGGAAAATGACGAAAAATTTTGTCACAAAGCGGATTAAATTACAAAACTATTTGTGGCAACACAAACTTTCTGAACACTATTTCAGAAAGCAGCTATATTATGTACTCAGCTGTAAAAAGTGGGAAGTAATTGATTTTAAAATAAATAATGTATCCCAATTCCTGCAACAGTCACATATTCGAAGGGTGTTAAGAGGTCTAAGGTGTATGAGCCCCCTTAAACGTTTAAAAGTTTTAAAATGTAGAAGAACGCTTGAGGCGCGTTACTGCCGCCCTGCGGAAGTTTCACTTGAATGCTATAGACACGTTACGGACAACGAAGAGATTAACAAAGACGAGTTTAGCATCCTTAGATACGGAAGTGTTCACATTCTTCTTTGATGTCGTTATAACTTTAAATATTGTTATTATTTTTGTCAAGTTTAATTTTTTTATACATCGAGAAAGATGAATTCCTAAAAAAAAAAAAAAAAAAAAAAAAAAAAAAAAAAAAAGAGGTTTTGCTTACAAACCAGGCCATGATTGATATTCGATGGTTGTTTTGCTTTTGTTTGTATATCCTTCTCTCAGACGAATACGGAAGTGTGCATTACCTTTTCTTTTAAATTTTCTTATCGTCTTTACCTGGTTTTTGACAGATGTCCCGCCGGGATACGTCTCATCCTCATCATTCACTCCGCAGAAGGTTACGCAAGCCCGGAGGACTCGGGATACCATTATTTCTCATTCATGCTCAGGAAATTCCTGTGGACTGATAGATGACACGGTCTCAAATTCCCCTCACAACACACACACCAGAGATAGAAGACGAACGAAGCGGGTGCATTCGAAATTACACGTCAAACTCGGAAAGAGGCTATAAATTAAAATCTACGGCCAGGCGGCAATTTGGATACACATTTAAATACGCAGTTAGAAATTTTTTTGAGTTATTCGTTTACGATTCGCGTTCTTAGAATTTGGGTTAGCTTTTACAGCACTTCTAGATTATGCAAACATATTGCAAATAGTTTTATTTTATAAATAACTGGCTTTTAAATGTACCGGAAAATTGCCTAAAGGGAACAAACACCAAACATTAAATTTAAAAACTGCACAGAATTTTACTCTGCAGAACAACTTCATCAAAATATTGAAACAAGTCATAAATTTCAGTAAAATATATTACATATAAACAAATTACAATGAAATCTCTACATATAATGAGAGAGTCTGTCTGTGTGTGTGTCTTTCGTTTGGGCTGCGCGTAAGCTAATAGAGCCACGGCTACGAAATTTGGCACATAGGTGCATCTAGACAAGAGTCAGTGCACCTCGAAGCGATTTTTTCGAAATTCAAATTCGAATTTTTTTTTTATTTTATGTTTTGTGACGAAATCGCGTCATTTTGAAACATAATGGGCTATAGGAAAGCGAGATTTTACTCTACACACTCCATTTTCCCATCGTCGTGAAACGTAGGCACTTAGCTATTTTACGAACTTAAAATAAATTTCGTGTTTCAATAAATCGATTGAATACGAATTTATTTAACAAAGGGAGCTTAACACCTTTCCAACGGGATTTTTTCTACAACAGTTTATTTTTAAAAATGTACAGTTCATTTTTCTTTGATTTTTGGACACGTTAAACTTTCATCCCTGCGACTGCTTTAACAAAAAGAATTTTGGAAAAATGATAATATTTTGCATTTTTAAAAAAACATTTAAATGAAGCTTCCGAAATGAAAATTTAATGCACTTCTCACATCTTTAAAAATGTGATTTTGGCAACAATTTTGCTGCCTTATTGTTGTTGATAGTTTTTTGATGAAATTGCATCATTTTGAATAGTTTCATTCCTTTAGAAATATGGGTTTGGCAACAATTTTTCATCGTATTTCTTATGTCACTGTTAGTAAGAGATTACCATATTTCATTGTCATTTATATACACAATATATAATACATTTTTATTGATTTTTTTTTTGATAAAGTTGTTCTGCAGATTAAAATTCTGCGCGGAGTTTTATGTTTTATGAGTTGCTTTCATGTTATTTTTTGCTTATTTCACTGTTTGTAAGATATTGAAAAGTTTTGCATGATTCTTTTTCTTCAACGTAAAGTTCGTTAATTTTTTAATTAAGATAATTAATATTTGTATTAAGTGATATAGCTTATTTCATTGTAATTTTTTTCTCTTGAATATATAAGATAAAATATCATTATTTATACTTTGCTTTTCAGAATTTTTTGTTTTTTGTATTCTGTTATGTTATTTATTGCTCATTTCACTATCTTTAAGATATTGAAAAGTTTTGAGTGATTTTTTTAGGAAAAAAAGTTCTTAACCTCCTTTATACCATTTGAGTTCTTAAGATTTTGCAAAGGGAAGTTGGTAAATTTATTTATTAGGATAATGAATATTTGTATTAAGGGATATTGCTCATTTCATTTTAATTTTGTTATACGTAATAATTTTTTTATGAAGTTGTTCTGCAGAGTGAAATTCTACTCAGTTTTTAAATTTAACGCTTTGTGTTCCCTTCAGCCATTTTTCCTGTGCATTTAAAAGCCAGACGAAGGCTGGCAGCGAAGCTGCGAGTAAGCAATATCTTCTACTACAAATATTAATTATGCTAATAAACAAATTTACCAACCTCCCGTTGCCTTCTCTCGACAAACGTCCAGTATCCAAGAGAAATATTTAATTTAAAACCTGCCCAGAATTATCGCGCTGATTTTTCCCAATAGCAACAGTGCTGGCTTTCAACAGGCAGCAGTCCAGTATACAAAGCATTAAATGAAAAACTGTTGCCAAAACCACATTTCTAAAAGAATGAAACTATTAAAAATTATGCGAAATTGAAGAGATAAAATTAAAAAAACATCTGATTCGAATTTTGAAAAAATCGCTTCGAGGTGCACTAGCTCTTGTCTAGATGCACCTATGTACCGGCCCACCAGCGGCCGAACGGTAAAGTCGCTGAACACTGGTAGTTTGGTCCATTGTTCGAATCCCGCGAACGGGCTGGATGCATGGGTGTTTTCGTGATTTTCCCCATGTGTAACGTGTACACGAGCCAGTTTCCCTTAGAAAGTCCTCCACGAAGGCATCCCTCTCCTTAGGCAGATAGCCCTAGTGTGCTTTGCTATAATTAAATACACCACACCACCACACCGCACCTATGTACCAAATTTCGTAGCCCTGGGTCTGTTAGCTTACACACGAAAGACACACACGCAAACAGACTCTTTCTTTTATTATATGTAGAGAAGAAAGTAATTTTGATGGTTGTTGTTTGCTAATGCTCACTTGTCTGAGCTATAGTCATACCAAGCCCACGAAATTCCTCGCGGCAAGGAGCGCACGTTTACGCCTGCCGTTGGCAACAGAACCCTAATAATTTGGAGACACCTTGTTTTAACAAAACATAGGAAATCAAATATAGAAAAATTTCACCGACATAGTCACGCTGATTAAAAACATGCTGAGCATTTAAAATAAATGTATATACTTTAAAAATCAAATTAATTTCAGTAGTTTTAAATACGTCAAAGTCCCTTCAGTATTTATATCAGAAGTGGATATAATTTTACTAAAAAAAGAGATTAGTATTTTACTCAGTTTAAAACAAAAATAAGAACAGAATCCTTGTTGCAGTAACATCTTAACATACCAGAGAATCATGCGAAATAGTTGACTCAATATTGCAAAAGCAAAATAATGTTTTTTACTTCCTTGTAGGAAGTCAAAAGGAAGTATTGTAATCGCGAAAAGTTTCAGGCAGCATATTTCAACGAAAATATCCATTTTGACCGCTATCGAATGCAATTTAACGATGTTTTTGCGTGATATATGTACGTAAGGACAGAATAAAATATTCTTTTCCTCCAAAAAAATTATAAAACTGCTTTAAAATTAATTCTGAAGAGAATATTTCGTGGCGTCTGTACGAACGTATGTACGTACGTACGTATCTCGTATAACTCAAAAACGAGTAGCCTCAGAACGTTGAAATTTTGTATATAGGACTGCTATAACATGTAGATGTGCACCTCGTATTTTGGTTGCAATCGGCCGCACCAAACGTATATAAATATATTTATATATATATCCACTCCGTTACCCGGCTCAGTAATCTCAGTTTCTTTACTCTTATATGTTTGTAAAATATGATTGAATTATGTTGCTCTTATCTTCCGGTTAAGGTTTTTATGCCTTTAGTGAATCTATATACAATATTTTTAGAATTATCAACAATTTTAAAGTTGTTTAAGTGCCGATAAGCTTAATAATTTTTTTTGATGGCGGCCATTGCTTGTTTACATTTAAATAAGCAGGATAGTGGATTTGCTGCCAATCTAGAGAAACTTAGCTTCGAAACAACAAAGATGACGCCTTCATTTATTAGTGCGAATTAACTCATGCTTAATCTTTCTGGAATTTTTTCGATTAAATAAGCGTTTGAGATTTACTTCGTAATTTTTAATACAGATATTTTGAGTTTTATGTTTTTTTGCCCTGTCGCGAAGTGAGAACTGAATTAATTGAATACTCCATCGTCTGTGAAAAGCTGTTTCTTTTTTGTTTTGTTTGCTTAATTTCTTTTATACATCGTTCTAGCTTTATTATAGTATTTGAATAGAACATGTGGCAAAGATTAGATAATTCTTTAAATGATATAAATTTTGTGCATTATGAGTTATAATATGAACGAAATATAATACTGTTAAATGAACATAGCGCCAGAGTGTCGGTATGGTAAACAAATAGAGTGAATTTTAAAGAATGTATTTATTCTATTGTGGTTTATGCGTTGTCTGCGAAGTAGATTTAATTCAATCCAATAAGTTTAAATAAAATGCAAGAAAAAATGCGTATAATTTAATATTCCGTACAAGGAAGTCATGTGGCGTACACATCAGATTTTTAAATAAATTTCAGTGTTTCAAATATTAACAAAAATGTGTTAACTTAGCATCATCTTACTGTTTCCAAATCACGTATAATGTACTATATAGTTCTTTATTTAAAACTGTTATTTAAGTCCATTATAGGTAGAAGATAGTAGACTATCACTATCACAAATTGAGACTAGTTTCTAGACCGTAAACTCTGAAAGCAATGGAACTGAAAATTGCTCTTTTAAAACCCAAAGTATTCTTATTTCTCCGGAACAAGAGCTTCTGTTTCGAAAAGATATTATTTGGTATCCCTTCTTTTAAATCCGTATTAAAAAGAAACAAAGCATCGAATTAAGGCAGTTGAGAAATAACTATTACTTGCGCAAAAGAGAAAATGGCGCAAGAGAAAACCATTCGCCCGAGCGTTTTCAAATGACAAGTGGTCTATTGAACATTCACGGTAGTTTCACATTTGTTTCTATTCTAGTTTCTTCAATTTCTCTTTCTTTATAATACTTTGGAAATTTTTATAACGTTATTGGAGACTACATTGTGTTATAAAATATAAATTTACGTTTTGACTTGAAGTGAAGCTCAAATCACTAACGGCAAATACTTTTATTTCTGAGAGTGGAATACATAAGGATAGCTTTTATGAAAAAAAATATTATTAGCCCAGAGAGCGCTAGCCCAGAAGGGCTAAAAATTTTGTTTGGCATTTTGCGTCGAAAATTTTAAATGACCGTTTCACATTTCAAATTGTTGCCACCAAATATTACCGCCCTGTGTTATATTTAAAGAAATTAAATAATGAAGAATCTTCATAAATGTATGTATGTTTCTCGCATTGTGATAAAACAATGGTACCCAGAGCTATACAATTTTGAATAACGTAGTCCTCCACCTGACTATGGGCATCTGGAAGCCCTAATTTGGAATTCGTTTTATTACCGATTTCTTATTTTGTAACACTTTAAAGAATTTTTGATTAACAAACTCGACGATTTCAATGCGAGCAATGGCAACACTGTAGGGATAAAAAAACATTTTATCTCCAGCGCACGAGACTGTGTATCGGAGATTCTAAAAAAAAGCTCATATTAAAATTATTTTGCGACATTGCTGTTGAACTGAATTTTTTTGTTTCAGTGCAAAGAACATGATATTTAATAAATAAAGATAACACACAAAACATTAAAAAAAGCCCCTTTGCGCGGTATGTAAAATCTGAAAGCTTTCGGATTTTTTCTTTTTTTTTTCCAGTATTTCTCAATTAAATATATTCAGCTTTATTATAATTCCATGCAAATGAGCCGATAAATAACAACAAAGATATCAACAAAACCGAAGGCATTAAATTGACCTTCAATTGCGATATTACAGCTATATCGAGCAAAAAATATTTAAAATTTGACTTTTTGTTGTTTTGCCTCACTCCCATATTCTAAATCAGTTAACGAACGGGTGAACTCTAGTGAAATGTGATATTTTGCATTCGAGCATCTGAAAAATGTACAAAATGTAACCAAGTTCTCAAATTCGAAAATACATATATTATTGCATTAGAAAGAAGAATTTAAGGGGACTCGGTACCCCAAAATCAATGAAATTACCGATTTTTAATTTTTTTTCTGAAAAATCACCTTAATACCCTAACTACGCTGAAGAGAAATTTTGAAATGATCTGACGATAATAAATGCTATAAAAATGTTTTTTAAATTTTGGACACCCCTTTAAATGCCACAGCCCCTCGGTGTTTATTTTTTTTTTATTTTTTTTTTTTTTACTTCTTAATTTTTTCAGTAACTTAATAAAAATCAGTGTAAATGAAAAGAAGTGTAATTAAATATGACTCCAACTATCAAAAAACTCTGTTTATGTGTATATACTGATTTATTTAAATACAAATTAAAGTTGGAAAAAAAATTGTTTTCACCTTTAAACTGGCAAGTTTATAGATTTATACTGAGCTCAGCAAATAATTTTATATTATTAGTCAACTTTGCTATGCTTATTCAAAAATTGAAATTGTCTGTGATTAGATACGAACAGAAAGAGGTGGTGTAATGAAAGGGATCAAGTTTCTGACTGTAGCATTATTGAAATAGTTCTGGAACAAACATTAAACTCTTTGAATTAATTAAAATGCGCATGAATTAATTTATATGCGAGAACAAATGGCTAAAATAAGAGAAGAAATCGCATAAGCTGCTGAGCGGTTTTAAATGAAATGTTTCAAGTCTGTTGAAATTCAAATTTTGCTTTTTAAAAAAATGAATAAAACGATAAATTAATACTATTAATAATGATTATAAGCGTTTTAGAAAATATATTGTAATTAATTCACGCATTAAAATTGTTTTGAGCGTGTTTTAAAAACAAAAACTGGTAAAGAAAAATTCTACTTGCATTTTATGATTTTTTTGCGATATTTCTAGCCAGATAAAGTTTTGAACAAAAGCTTGTAATTTATGTTCATATTAATCAATTGAGCAGTACTAAGCTCTATTATATATATATATATAATGTGGTATGATCTTAAGTGCATTTAGTGCGAAAACAAGTTACTACTATTTGCGCAATTGCTGCAAAGTAAGTTCTTTTAAAATATTTCTACTTTAATTAAACTTAGGAGATAATATAATCAATTCATCAATATTGTTTAGGAAATAATTTATATATACATATATATATGTGTGTGTGTGTGTGTATTGAAATTCAGCATTAAAATTTTTAAGAAATTTGAAATGATTTAATGACCATTCATATAGTTTACATTCTTTAAACTGCGATTTCTTAGTTTGCAATTTTTCAATATCGTTTTACTTAAAGTCCTAAAACTTGTTCAGATATGCACCAAATTATTTAATAATTTTACTGCTTATTTAAAATTATATACTTAATAGAATCAAGGATGGGATTTTAAAAACAGCGAAAAGAAAAATTATTGGAAGCAAAAATGTCACTAAAATCGTACTTTTTTTTTTTTTTTTTTTGTGTTTATATAAAAATGTGCTTTTTATTTTTTTTCTCAGAAACTAATTCATTAATTGCAAAATCGATCCTTAAAGTTATTAAAAACGCTATTATACATACAATAAAAAAATTTGAAGCAAAAATATTGAAAATTGTGGAAAAAGAAAGAATTTTTAATTGTTGAATTTTTAAAAAAAATTAAAATTAAACAAAAATTAATAGCAAAAATTTTTTTCAGCCTAAAACCATTTTGTCTCATAAAACCACTTAATATTACTCAGAAAAAGTAGATGAAAGTTCTTAAATAAAAAAAAAATCAATCAAAAGGTACCGAGTCCCCTTAACGTAAAGCAATTTTGCTTTTAAATCTGTATTTTTGAAATAAGCATTTTAAGACTTTTAAAAGCATTTGAAAAGTGAACTATTTTACTATTTTTCATGTTAGATCTAGTACAAGCATTTGGAAAACGACTGATGTAAATTAGCTAGGGTGAACGAGCATATTTAAACGGATGTAGCAAAAAGTTTAATCAGAGTGTGGTTTCACTGTTGAGAGAGCACCTTATTATTTCTTCCAACTAGTAAACTTTGTAGAGCCATTAGGATTTTTGGAAGCCGGAGAGATGAAAAATTAGCAATCGCCTACATCAGTAGTCGAACCACGGACCTCTAAAACACCGGCTCAGTGTCCTGACCACTACACCATGAAGGCGGGAGAAGTACTTTATATACTTTCCCTTTCTCTTAATATTAGTCTGTATCTTTAGTGCCATGTTGTGTTCAATGCAATCCCAGCACAAGTCCTCAACCATAATTATTTTATATCATATGTCTCTTAATTGCAGTGAATGTGATTTATCAAGGTACAGTATTATTCACTCTCCTATGCTGAGCTAATTAGTGTTGTCAATATGAATGTTGTAATCTCATAATCATTGTCCACTTTCCTTTGTCTGTGTTAATTACCGCTAGATATTTGCAATACAGTAATGTATGTCCTAATGCGCAGATATATATAGCGCAGCTTTATGTGAATCTATCATACCATACACGAATATGTCATTGTCTTATGGTATATCTACAGGCCAACTGTACCTTAACCCATAATTTATATGTATTACCAATAAGTATTGTATGTAGTGCACTCCTTAATACGAGTACCAATGTCAAATATGTATGTAATCTCCCATTGTTCTAATAGCGAAACTCTAGATAAAGGTGGACGTGGCGCTGTACCAATTAACCCAATGGTAAAGGGAGGGTGCCCACGTCCCCCGTCGCATATCGATATACTCTTCCTTTTAAAGGGCAACTGGGGTTTTTAGGGGACACAATCGCCAAATCCTTGGTAGGGAGAAATCATCATCGACCACCCTTTTAGTTCGGGCACCACTGTAGAGCCATTAGGATATTTGGAAGCAGGAGAGATAAAAAAATTAGCAATCGCCTTCGCCGGGAATCGAACTACGGACCTCAGAAATACCGGCTCAGTGTGTTGACCACTACACCACGAAGGCACGCTAGGAAGGCTGGAGAAATACCTTATACCTTGAATATCGGCTTCGCATTCTTTCCGCTGAATTACAGCCCTTTCAATTTTTGATCAGTTGAATATAGGTAAACATTTAATCGACTAAAATTAAATATAAGTAAAATTGAATAAAGTATTGAGCTTTTACGACCATTTGATTCGAAAGACAAATATCATTAAAAACAGCTTGCCGTTATTGCTGATATAATAAGAGAGAATTAGTTTATTTTTCTATCAAAATTTCCTATGTGGGTTCCATATCGCATCAGATTGAAAAATGTCTGACTGTGAATCGTCTTTTTTGCATCGTTATGAGAGAAAGATTACAGCGGTATCATTCTCTCTGTTGTTAGATACATATTTCTCAATCTAACTTAATGTATCTACACTCATGTCCATAAATTAAGGATAATTCGGAGTCACGCGGAAATCTAACCCTAAAATAAATATATCACCTGTAAAATCACTACACACATCTTCTAGAATCATATACCAATTTCAGGAAGTAACCAGATGACACAGGTGGTACGTCACAATGACGAGAGTGATATATAAGGAATACAGGCAAAGAAGTAAAATTGTTCGCAGGCGCTTTATAAGCATTTCAGTGCAATAACCGAATAGACACAAAGGACGCATTTGAATGATTTTTTACGTGGTAGAATTATCGGCCGTCTGGAATGTGGGCGTACCCAACTGGAAGTATCAGACGAACTTGGAATTGCCCAGAGTGCCATCTCCAGGCTTTGCAACGGTTCCAAGATGATTGTAATGTGAGTGGACGTTACAGCACAGGTCGCCCCAGAGTTAAAACGCCGAATGAGGACCCGTATTTGGCAGTTACTGTCAAAAGAAACAGGCGAAGCACAGCCTCAGACCTGTCTCGTCAGCTCTCTTTAGCCACTGGTACGACAATTTCAAGGCAGACCGTGTACAGACGCTTAGGGCAGATTGGTCTATGTGCTCGTAGACCTGTCAGATGCGTTCCACTTACTGCAACGCACTGTCACCTGCGGTTAAGCTGGAGTAGAGAGCGCAATAGTGGGCTTGTGTCATGTTTTCGGACGAGTCCAGGTTTAGCTTGCAGTTTGATTCTCGCCGGTCTTTCATATGGAGAACTCCAGGTACCCGTTACCACCAAGAAAACATCATTGAACGACACCGTTACGGTGGTGCAGGAGTGCTCGTGTGGGGTGGAATTATTCTGGGTTCCAGAACTGACCTGCATGTTCAAATTGGAACCATGACAAGCCAAATCTATCGGGACGTCATTCTGGAAGAACATGTACATTTGTTTCGGGGCGCCATGGGCGACAATTTGTGTTTATGGATGACATCGCCCGTCCTCACCGTGCAAACATAGTACGCGAATGCCTTTAATCGGAGGATATCACCCGTATGGACTGGCCAGCATTCTCACCGGGCTTTAATCCAGTAGAGAACGTGTGGGACATGCTTGGCCGACAAGTTGCAGCCCGTCAACCTCCTCCTACATGTCTACCGGAACTTCGGAGAGCATTGCTTTTTGAGTGGTGTAATACCCCCTAGGATCAGATCGATAATTTGATACTCAGCGTGCCTAGGCGTTGTACGGACTGTATTGCATCGTCTGAGAGACATACAATATATTAACAATCATACCAACCATGTAATATTTTTTTTTTTTTTTTTTTGTAAATAGGTTTTTTTTTTTTTTGTAATTTGCTCCAGGGAGAAAAAAATCGCTAATTTTTTTAATAATATCAAACATATAGCATCTTTTTTTGCTCTTTACCTTTTGTTTAATAAATAAGCTTTACAAATAAGTCAAATTTGTTTTGCTTCTAACTCTTCCTTTGCCTGATTTTGCATTATCCTTAATTTATGGACGTGAGTGTATTACTTTAGTATGAGTACAAAAAAGCGAAGATTCTATATTACATCATTCTTTCTTGAAAATATGTAAATTAGTTTGATAAGAAATAAAGCTATAGCTTATTTCAGTTTTCAAATATCCATAATAAACATTTCAGTGTTAAAGAATAATATTGACCATTTTAATATTGCTAAGTCATAACTTTATCAAGTTTAGTATGAAATTCTGATTAAAATTATTCTTTATAAATTGGAACTAAAACTGGAACATATTATAATGTTTATTTGAAATATGCTTTTTGGTCTTTTCAGATTTTAATTGAAACTTTAATAAACAGATTTTAAATATATGAAAAGACATTATAAAATATTTAAGTAACTCAATGCTTTTTATCATACTAAATCTTATAAATGCTTAATAACTCAATGCTTTTTATCATACTAAATCTTATAAATGCTTAATTATTCATATTCCAGAATTTCAAAGCAAAAGCGAATTTGCAATGAAAATTAATTTTACGAGGTAAATTTATTTGCTTGGCGGTGAACAAATATTTTCTTCTCCGCAAACGAAGAAGCATAATAGACATTTGCCTTTAAATCCGTTTTCTCGCTTTTATTCCCCTTTCGGATATAAGCAGCTTACTTAAATTAGAATGAAACAGATACTTAGTCGTGTATTCAAACTCTTTTGATAGGAACCCGCGCACCTTATTATATTAGCTCTTCAGCTGTCAGGAGACATTCTGAACAGAACGAATTGCGGGAAAGTAAAGTGGTGTACGTCAAATCCGGGTTCTTGCGAGACCTCGAATTATAGTTTTAAAAGGAATCGAGAAAAATAAGGCAGCATCATATTGACGATGAAGCTCGCAAACATCATTAAATTTTGTTATAAACTATCTGACTTTTTTAACGAATTTCTTTACAGAAAGTAAACATATGACTTGGATCATTATGCTTTCACAAGTTTAAATCAAAGCTCGTTAACATGAATAACGTTTTCTTGCATCTTACTTTGTTTACATTTTGAAAATTAATGAATATTATTAACGCAATCTGGAGAGAGTCAACACCGGAACGCTAATTAAATGCTTCTCTTTCTTGAAGTGCAATTACTTTTTCTCGCTGGAAGAGTAAGAAGTTTAAATTTTTCCTCGGGGATCTGTACACAGTTTTATAAATGTACAGCATCCTTATGAAACGTTTATAAGGTATTTCTTCAGTCTCTTAACGAACCTTCGTGGTGTAGTGGTCTGCACGCTCAGCATGACTGAGAATTCTGCGGTTCAATTCAGTTGATTCGAGCTTTGAGCACCCGATAGGTGACAGCCAGACTTTAGCTCAATTCCGCCCTCCCCCCAATTTTGAAAGAGATCACCGCGGGACGTCCCCAATCAATCTCTCGAGAGAACTTTTGGGCTCGCCGCACATTTGGAGTGCACCATGCCGCGCAGATGCTATACAAGTACAAACATCCATATCTTCTCGGGGATTCGAATCCGGGCTCTTCGGTACGACAGTCAGACCCTAACCACTACCCCGGTTGGGTGGCTTTAAAAAGAAATTTCAAAGATTCAAAGTGGGCCCACCAGCTGCCGAGAGGTAAAGTCGCTGAACACTGGTAGATCGGTCCGAGGTTCGAATCCCGCGAACGGGCTGGCTTCATGGGCATTTTCGTGGTTTTCCCCATGTGTAACGTGCCAGTCTCCCTTAGAAAGTCCTCCACGAAGGCATACCTCCCCTTACGCAGATAACCTTCGAGGCTTAGCTATAATCACACACACAAGGATTCAAAGCTGTATTTTGCTGTTTATGATTCGATAAAAACATTGAATGTATGCAAAGTACCGTATATTTCAGCGTATAACGAAATATACGGTGCGAAAATTTACAAAAAAAAAAAAAAAAAATTAGGACCGAAATTTAAGGAGGCGTTTTATACATCGGATATAAAAATGATAGCTTAAAAATAAAGAAAAAAATAGACTTTTTACATGCACCAAAATGCCGCTTATTTAAAAGAAATGACATACTTTATGAAGTTAAACATTTTCATTATCGGATAACATGAAGAGTTCGTCGTGTTCGTCTTCCGTTATATCTTCATGCATATCATCGAATTTTATTTCATCTTTAACATCATTGTTATTTGATTAACAGAGTGGATATATATTTATATACATTTGGTGCGGCCGATAGCAATACGAGATACCATACCATCTACTACATGTTTTAGTAGTCCTATATACAAAATTACAACGTTCTGAGGCTACTCGTTTTTGAGTTATGCGAGATGCACGCCACGAAAAATTATCTTCAGAATTCATTTTAAACCAGTTTAAAAATTTTTTGGGGGGAAAGAGTCTTTTATTCTGTCTTTACGTACAAATGTGAGGCAAAAACATCGTTAAATTGCATTGGATAGCGTTCAAAATTTATATTTTCGTTGAAATATGATGTCTGAAAATTTTCGCGATTACAATACTTCCTTTTTACTTCGTATAAGGAAGTAAAAATCTTCGAATATTAGCGATTTTGACTTTAATTTTTGTCGCAATATCCGCATCATTCGAATCTCGAAATCCGGATTTTTAGAATCACATTACGATGAGTAGAGTTTTATTTTCATCATCTTCCTCTTCGAAGTCACTGGTTATATCAAAAAACGACTTTTAGGCCAGCATTATTGCATTATGATGCTTTACTAGTTTAGAAAACATTTTCGGTGCTCTTCTGTTATCCGGACCAGATTCAGAAATGTATGCACTTATACGTATATGTGTATGCACACACATACAGGGGTTGGACAAAAATATGGAAACACCTTTAAAAAAACATGTTTCTTTGCTTAATATGGTGCAGGAAACCCGTTGGCATCCAAAACAGCTTGCAGTCTTCTCGGAATGGATAAATACAGTCCCTGTATGTTTGCCAAGGGAATATTATACCATTCTTCCTGCAAAACGGTGGCAAGTTCAGATAACGATGTTGGCGGTAAATAACGAGAACGCACTTTCCGTTCCAATGTAGACCGCATAGGTTCGATAATATTCAGGTCTGGTGACTGTGGTGGCTAGGGAAGATGGGACAACTCATCCTCGTGTCAGAAAACCAGTCTTGGACGATGTGAGCTGTGTGAACAGGGGCTTTGTCGTCTTGGAAGACACCATCACCATCAGGGAACAAAGTTTGTACCATGGGATGAACTTGATCGGCGAAAATGTTCACATAAGTCTTGGCAGTCATGTGCCCTGACACAGATATCATGGGGCTAGCAGAGAACCACGATATGGCTGCCCAAACCCTAACAGAACCCCCGCCATGTTTCACTCTTGGCAACAAGCAGTCTGTATTATAGGCTTGAGATGGCGTTCTCCAGACATAAACTCGGCCAGAAGTGGGAAACAATGTGAAAGAAGACTCGTCAGACCATATTACTCGCTTCCACTGCTCTATAGTCCAGGCTTTATGACTTAAACACCACCTTTTCCTGTTACGGGCATTAGCATCACTGATGAGTGGCTTCTCAATTGCAGCACGGCCAGCAATTCCCTGTTTATGAAGCTCCGTTCTAATTGTTTTGGTACTCACAGGGTTCGGTAACACAACATTCATTTCAGCAGTAACTTTTGCAGCTGTGGTCTTCTTATTTTTCATCACAATTGCCCTTAATGATCGTCTGTCACGATCACTCAGGACACACTTTCGTCCGCGCAGATGTGATTTAGCAGATGATGTTTTTCCGCTTTTCAAATATGCGGAATAAATCTTCGATACAGTACCTCTTGAAACACTAAACACCTCGGCTACCTTGCTTACGGAAGCACCTACCGTACGTGCTTCAACAATTTGCCCACGTTCGAAGTCTGTTAACTCTGACATAATGCAATGACAACCTCACATAACAGTACTCCGACAACAACTGAACTGTTTAGCACATTTACGAAGTTGCATAGGTGGCGTCAGTGGTCAAAAACGCCAGCGCCACCATTCATATTTCATTAAAATCAATCTTTCTTTTCAAACATGCATTTCACAAGGTGTTTCCATATTTTTGTCCATCCACTGTACATTCGTGTAGACATGCATGCATCCATACATATATGCGTACATGCATACATTTCTGCAATACGGTCAATTCATGCAATACGTCCTGATAACAGAAGAGTACCAAATTTTCTAATGAATTTCAGATCGCTTGTTTCTTGCACATTATTGAACTTGGGAATTCTTTTTTCAAAGGCCGTAATTTGGTTTTCGAATGATGAGCATAAAAGACGGTCAAGAAGTGAGAAATGAAGGATGAGATCAGCACTCGCAGGAAAGTTTCATGCGGTAAGTTTCTAAAATGTATTATTTTTTCCCAAAATGTTTTAGTTTGCAGCAGCTCCCTCTGCGTATAATACAGGGTTAGCATAAATGGGGATTCATTGGCTTTCAAAAGGCCATATTTTCAAAAGTACTAATTTGCTTACACGCATGAAAGATATATGCAAAAAAACACATTAAGTTCATACATCCTCTACAAATATCCGGTATGTGCTTATTTGGTGACACGACTCACGTCCAGACGATAATAGAGCTCATTCCATATATTTTGTAGTACTGTTCCATATATTTTGTGACATACGTTCGTCCTGTCAATTGACGAGGTGTTCGGAATACCCCAAAAAACTGTGCGGAAGATTTTACGTCAACAGTTGCATTTCAAACCGTAGCAGGTGTAGCTTCCGCAACAATTAAAGTCGGAGGATTACTCCCGTCGACGAGATTTTTGCCTAACACGTTGAGCGCCACGTCAGCCATCTGTGGCTGACACTAGATTTTCCGTGGCCGCGTCAGCCTTTTGTGGCTGACACTAGACCTTTTCGTTTAAGCCGCGTCGACCGCCGCTGGCTGACAGCGTGTAACATGATATATAACTATAAAATTTACACTGTTTTATGAAATTACACAACATTTATGTAAAATTTACTTAATTTTGATTCATGATTTGATTTTGATTCATTGGATTTCATTGAAACACGGTAAACATAAAAACCGGTTCTCCATTACAGCTATTACAAAATGTGACAACACTCTTTTTGTCTTTTTTCTAGCCATTACTCTACCAGCTTCTGTTGCATTTTTATCATAACATAATTTACAATATTTTCGTACTTCAGAGGCTTTTCCCAGTTTTCTTCGGAGTTTTTGTTGTCGTTTTCTAGATATTCTTGCATTTTTGTTCGACGGAATGTCTTCTTTTTCACAACTTCTTGCTATCTTCTACCGCGATACGAATCACTGGCCCTACAATACCAGCGCTTTTAAGCGAAGCGCGTGGCCTGAACGGGATAGCCTAAAACTGCATGGCTCTGAACGTGTTAAACGACGGAGGACGAAGATTTGCGACAAAGCTGATATTCAACGATGAAGCATCGTTCAACTTATCCGAGGAACTTGGTGAAACAGCGAAAAAAAAACTTGGTGAATTTGTGGTTCTTTGCATATATTTGTGATGTGCGTACCTGTAATACTTTTGAAAATATAACCTTTACAATAGGAATGAATCATTTATGCTAATGCTGTATATTCTTCGTCAGCTTTTTGATGTTCCAAAGGAAAGATTTTTTATTTTCCAACTGAAATACTACATTGCGTGTTCAGAAACTTTAGGAGGTTCTTCTAAACAGTTAAATCGATTTTAGCGAGCAATTTTCGGAAACTATAAAAATGTCGCTCTCAAAAAAGAAAGAAAAAAAAGAAGAGAAAGAAATGATCAAATATACATACTTCTCCCTGGGAACGTATACATACTTCTACCTGGGACGTATATCAAAGAGCAACGTGTGTAATAACTTACTAACCTAGGCTGTATACAATACACTCAATGCGCAATGCATGTTCAATGTGCATCGAACGTATGCGTAGGCACTTATTCATGCAAATTTATACCCCTGCATGTATATCTAATATAGGTGACCTTCTTTATCCAAGTCAAAACATTATAACCTTCATTATATGATTCTAAGTATGCGTGCTTACTCAATCATGTTTAATAATTAATTTAATTACCCCAATTAATGTAACGTCTGGATGTACTGTATACTTAATGCATAATGCGTCTCCAACATGCATTTAATGTGTGCATATTTATTTATCCCTGTATCAGTATTTCTTTACTTATCTATGCATGTGTAATGTTAGTGTAATCCAAGTTATAGGTGATTTTATATATCCAAGACACATCACTATGATCATAACATTTTGCGACGAGTCCTGTATTCTATATTATGTGCTAATGTATCCTGAACCGCATAATGTTATGTATTTACCCTGTATTATATTAAGTAGCTACTGCATATATATGTAACTAGCGACCCGCTCCGGTTTCGCGCGGGTATAAAATATATAGCCTATGTCACTCACCGAAAAACGTATAAGATACGTATTCTATTAAGTTCTACGTATAACGTCACAACAAAAGATACGTATTTTATTAAGTTCATTTTTTGAACTTACATACCTCACCATAAATTACGATTTTTGAAAATAATTTTCCTAATGATAAATTGATTTAACTCTAAATTTTGATGAAGATCTTAATAGAAAATTCCAATCCATAAATTATGGTTTTATTTAATATAATCTTATCTAACCTTATGTACTTATTATTACTATAAGTGCAATTTAAAAATTAACCTTAGAATAGAATATCATTTATATTTTAAAACTACTATCATACAATTATTTATCGTAACTTACTTATAATAACTGATACCTTGTCGCGCTGAAAAGCACGTTTTTATTAAGTATATTGTTATTTTCCTCGCTAGAGAGCTCCGATAATAAACGCGTCCGGTCGTTGCTAAATTCAAAGTGCTATAGGAAGAACCGCGGCCTCCGACGCGCTATTTATAGGCACGCTCCCGCCGCCCCGGCCGGCCGGTACCGCCGCAAACGCTACGTCCCGCAATTTTTAAATCTGTAGACCTTTTCAATGTGTACAATACTTAGTACATTATTTTGATAAATCTCTTAGGGTTCAGCCTGCGTTTGCAATGTAAGCGCAAAAATGTAATTATTTACGACATCATATTAGAAACCTAAAAAATAACAGTATTTCTCCACTATTTAATGGATGTTATTATACATATAAACCTTCCTCTTCAATCACTCTTGAATTTGGTATTTAAAAAGCTAATGTTAGTTCAATTATAAATTAAATGGTTTTATTTCTCGCGCAGTGCAGCGCGTGACGAATATTAAAAGAAAGCTAAGCAGGAAAATTGAAAATACAAGAGCGCGTGCATTAAATAAATAAATATCTCTTTTTGATTTCGAGAAAGTACTGGAAAATTCTAGCGCGTGATTTTAAAATCTTATAAAAGGAGGAAAACATCTCAGTTTGTAGTAGTTGCTTAGTTTGTTGTTGTTTAGAAAACTGCTCTTGTTGATTGTAGCGAATTCGCGGATTAGCGTTCTTTAGCTGTATTGAATTACGTTCTATTGGATATTTGAGTAGTTAAAAGATAACTACTGTGAGATATTGTAAAACTGCATGATAATTTGAGAAAATTTAAGCATTTTTGTTGTGATAATAATAAATTTTTGTTCATTTTTCATCCCACTTCTGACACCAAAAATTGTTGCGTGCGTACGGGTTCGTTATGAAATGAATGCACATGTCCGATGAAAAATGAACAAAAATTTATTATTATCACAACAAAAATGCTTAAATTTTCTCAAATTATCATGCAGCATTACAATATTTCACAGTAGTTATCTTTTAACTACTCAAATATCCAATAGAACGTAATTCAAAACAGCTAAAGAACGCTAATCCGCGAATTCGCTACAATCAACAAGAGCAGTTTTCTAAACAACAACAAACTAAGCAGCAACTACAAACTGAGATGTTTTCCTCCTTTTATAAGATTTTAAAATCACGCGCTAGAATTTTCCAGTACTTTCTCGAAATCAAAAAGAGATATTTATTTATTTAATGCACGCGCTCTTGTATTTTCAATTTTCCTGCTTAGCTTTCTTTTAATATTCGTCACGTGCTGCACTTCGCGAGAAATAAAACCATTTAATTTATAACTGAACTAACATTAGCTTTTTAAATACCAAATTCGTAACACTAACCGCATCAAAATCCGTTGCGTAGTTTTAAAGATTTAAGCATACATAGGGATATAGGGACAGAGAAAGCGACTTTGTTTTATACTATGTAGTGATGTATATAATTAGTGTTATATCATGCGTATCAGTGTTCATATTTCTATGCATATTTTAAACGTACTTCAAGGTATATTTTAAGCAAGTCATACATTGTATAATTGTTACATTAAATAATACATTAAAGTATTATTTAATGTAACAATATGTGTAACTATAATTTGTGCGGGTAATTATAATTGTTATCAAGGTCACCGTAGGAAATCTTGTAATATGTATCTTCAACGAAGTATAAGGCCCTGTATTTATAAATACAATCAATGCATACTAAATCGGCAGGGCGTCAGTGTGCCCCCTTTTTGACATCTGGGGCTGTTCTAGTTAATGATGGACGTGGTGCTGTACTGATTAACCAGTATGGTAGAGGCACAGTGCCCCCGTCCTCCGTCACTTGTACTTGCCTATACCTGGGTGGCAAAGTAAATTGATACTACCAATGGATGATTCTGCGTCTCTAAATTACAAAGACAGACGTATTCAGGTTAAGAAAACCTCTGCGACTTAGTTTTTATCTAGTTTATTTTCTAGAACGGTATTTTTTCCCCGTCCTTCTATTTGGAAATAGTGGTTCATTTGCAGGAGGGTCATTAGTATTGACATTTATTAGCCCTAACTACCCAAATGAATTCTTTAGATACTAAAAGCTTAATGTGGTTTGGCTGACAGGATGACCTTGAGTCTAAAACTACATTAGAATGGTGCTTTAAGATCACTGAATAATTAACGAATCCATCCACAATGAGTTTTCGAAATCCTCCCTATATACAGTGGGAAATGAAACAATTCCCTACTCTAATAAATGGATTGGATGAATAAAACAGCCTAAATAATATACATATACAGTATAACGCATTACACATACAAAAGTGCTTTTGCGTTCTCTATTTTCAAAATCGTTGGTCGCAAATATGTATATCTAATCACAAAAATATTTTTAAAAAAAGTTATAAAAAGAATCTGAAAGCCATCAGATTTTACTTTACGACTGAACGGGCGTTTTTTTAACGTTTTGTATGTTACCTTTATTTATTAAACGTCATGTTCTTTGCACTTGAACCATAAAATTCAATTCAACAGCAATATCGCAAAATAATTTTAAAATGAGACTATCTTTAGAATTTCCGATACACAGTCTCGCGCTCTGAAGATAAAAAGATAAAAAGTCTGATAAAAAGTTTTTCCCACTCCCCCCCCCGTACAGTTTTGCCATACCTCGCTTTGAAATCGTCGAGTTTGTGAATCAAAAATTCGTTAAAGGTTTTATAATATGAAACAGATAATAAAACAAATTCTAAATTCCAAAGTTGGGTTTCCAGATGGGATTCGGGTGGAAACGTACGTTATTCAAAATTCGATGGCTGTAGGTACCGTTCTTTGATAACAGTGCGAGAAAGATTTTTGCGTCAACATTGGGGGGACAAAGACTTAGCCACCAAGATGTTATTCAGCGATGAAGCAACTTTCCACTTATCCTGGAAACTTGGCGAAACCATTGAAAAAAACTTGAGTTTGTGTTTCTTCTCATATATTTTTTATGTACGTACCCGTAACACTTTTGAAAAATATAGCCTTTTCAAAACGAATGAATCATTTACGCTAACCCTGTATTATCTTTGTTGTTGCGAAGTCTAATTTCTCTAGATTGGCAACAAGAAAAAACGTTAATAAAAAAGAATTCGGTTTGATGTTATAACCCTTGATGGATGAACTTTGTCTTCTTTTATTATTGTGAATTAAATTAAGCGTAATCCATCATGGAATTATCATAAGTTATTATATTATCTCATGTACTGATTGAGCATAGCGTCCACAAGAAGTTTATCAGCCAAATTAGTTAATTTTAAATAAAAACTTTAAAAATAGTCAGCCATGTAAGGTTTCAAGCTGTTAACGTAATATATTCAGAAAATTCATCACTCGCCACGTATGTTACAACTGCGATGTACACTTTAGCTGTTTTTCTGAGAAAAGAGATTCTTTGACGGGTGTCTTTCTAAGAGACATAATCACGCTATACATGATGAAAACTGCTAAAACTTCCAGATGGAATGACTATCCATCATCAGATCTTACCACTGAATCACTGATAAGCACAGTTATTAGTTTGATATTCTGAAGGAAAGATTTGCCAAACATTACAGTTGCATTAAAAACAAAAATAGTGAAATATTCTTTTTTGTCGCATCTTGTGAAGACAGGAATATTAGCTTTCTTTAATAACATATTAGGCTCGTCATTACCTGCTGGTCTTGAGTCTTCAAGAACAGGAGTTGCATTTGAGGATAGTTAAAAATAAAGAGTTAAAAATAAAGAGCAAAATTCTTTGCGTTAATAATTCCACTTTCGTTTTTCTTCTTCACACACTTACCATATAAAACGTGCCTTTATGCTTTATAAGAAACAAGAAGGTGTTTCGGGCCTTTTACCAACCTTGAATTTTACGTTCTCCAGTCATTAAATGCGTACGATGTTTTACACTTCTATCATACGCATAGAGCTGTAATTTGCAGCTTTGACATCTTTCAGCCATTGACATTTATACCTTTGAGTTTTAAAGAGTATTATGCCATCATTTCGTAAGTATTTGAACTTCAATAGTGTTGAGAATGTGTTTTGATTCTAATTACGAGTCCCAAACGTAAATCATAGCCCACCAGTGGCCGAGCGGTTAAAGCCGCTGAACACTGGTAGTTCGATCCGGGGTTCGAGTCCCGGCGAACGGGCTGGCTGCATGGGCGTTTTCGTGGTTTTTCCCATGTGTAACGTGGATACGAGCCAGTTTCCCTTAAAAAGACCTCCACGGGACATCCCTCCCTTTCCGTGTAGTGCCTAAGGGAGAAGCACGTAATAAGCAATAAATAAACGCAAATCAATCCAAACAATTCTTTTTTTCTTGTCTCGAGATCAGATATCCAGACCCTCCTTCCTTCTTTATTTATATTGTACGCCTTAATTGTCAAAATATTCCTCAAGAAATGTTGTTTTGCTTCTTAATTTTATTTTTGGACAATTTAGAACAAAAAAAACTCCAGATCGTTTGGCAAATTTATCCGTATCTGTGTAACCCATTTGTCCAAACATTAGGAGGATGAAGACTCTGTGAACCATTAACAATTTCCTAAAAGCATATCATTGGTCCACTAGCTCCCGAGTGGTAAAAGCCGCTAAGAATTGGTACTTCGGCCGAGTCCTACCGAACAGGCTGGAAGCTTGGCCCTTTTCGTAGTTTTCCTCATGTGTAGCCAGTTTCCTTTAAGGTGGTTCATACACCTTAAACGCCTTATGAGCTTCGAATGATGTGACTGTTGCAAGAATTGAGATATTTTATTTATTTTAAAAGTTATTACCTCCAACGTTTTACTGCTGACTACATAATATAGCTGCTTTGGAAACTAGTAACCAGAAAGTTTGTGTTGCCACAAATATTTTTGTAATTTAATCCGCTTTGTGACAGAATGTTTCGTCATTTTTCCAACCTGCGCGCATGATATTTTAAAAATGGCTAATGATACTGTTACGAAATTGGTATTTAAAAAGCTAATGTTAGTTCAATTATAAATTAAATGGTTTTATTTCTCGCGCAGTGCAGCGCGTGACGAATATTAAAAGAAAGCTAAGCCGGAAAATTGAAAATACAAGAGCGCGTGCATTAAATAAATAAATATATTTTTTCCATTTCGAGAAAGTGCTGGAAAATTCTAGCGCGTGATTTTAAAATCTTATAAAAGGAGGAAAACATCTCAGTTTGTAGTAGTTGCTTAGTTTGTTGTTGTTTAGAAAACTACTGTTGTTGATTGTAGTGAATTCGCGGATTAGCGTTCTTTAGCTGTTTTGAATTACGTTCTATTGGACATTTGAGTAGTTAAAAGAAAACTACTGTGAGATATTGTAATACTGCATGATAATTTGAGAAAATTTAAGCATTTTTGTTGTGATAATAATAAATTTTTGTTCATTTTTCATCGGACTTGTGCATTCATTTCATAACGAACCCGTACGCACGCAACAATTTTTGGTGTCAGAAGTGGGATATGAATGCCAATAACAAGAGCGATGGAAGAACAATTGAGACAGCTCATTAGTGCTTTTGCTGCATTCCAAGAAAAGATGGAAGCTGGCCAAGCATCATTTAAGGAAGAAATGAAATTGGGCCAGGAATCCGTTAAGGACGAAATGAAAGCCGTTCAAGCTAGTCAAGAAGAAATGAAAAGAGAAATTACTTGCATAATAGAAAATAAATTTGAAGCTATGGAAGGCAGAATTGACGCAGTTGAAAATAAAGTTGGACATATTGAAGAAAGAGTTTCTTCGGTGAAAGAAGAAATAGAAGAAAGAGTTTCTTCTGTAAAAGAACAAATTGATGAGAGAGTTTCTGCAGTTGCCAAAGAAATGGATACTTTAAAGAAATTCGTAGCGTCGGCAGGGAGCAGGAGTGATGATTTTAAATTCTTACCAATGCCTGCTCGTCCACCTCTGAAGCTATCCACATATGATGGGAAGACCTCCTGGCAGGTGTATAAGACACAATTTTCTATCGTGGCGGATGCGAATGGATGGGATTCCCAAGCTAAGGCCTGTCATCTCGCCGCTTCTCTAAGAGCCGACGCAGCGGATATCCTTCAGACTCTTCCCGAAAACAAAAGGTTAGATTTCGAAGCTCTGTCCGGCGCCTTGGAGTTGCGCTTTGGGGAGAAGTGTTTAAAAGACTACAGCAGGCTCCAATTAAAATCTCGTCAACAGAAGCCTACCGAAACACTTCAGGAGCTCGCCGCAGATGTTGAAAGGCTGTCCCATCTCGCCTTTTCGGAATGCCCGACAGAAACAAGAGAAATCCTGTCCTTGCAATACTTTATCGACGGCATCCGAGATACTGAAATGCAGAAAGCTCTACGAATGGCGGATGTAAAAGATTTAAAAAGTGCTCTAGTGTACGCCATGAAATTTGAGGCAGCCCAGCAAGCCACTCGTCGAGACCGCCACCCAGTCAGAGCTGCTCAAGTCCAGGAGCCAGGGGATCAAGTCACCGCTCGACTTGACGATTTAACTAGACAACTGAACGCCTTGAGACGGAACAGAAGTGAAAAGAAACTAGTTCTAAAGTGTTGGAACTGCGGAGTTGAAGGCCACAAACGAAGAAACTGCAAAACACCCCGAGGTACGGAAAATAAGACCTTTTCCCAGCAACGACGCAGTAAACAAATTAGTGACCATATCGAGGAACGGAGGTTGCCAGATAATGAAAAACCTTGTTTTAAAGCGCTTAAAATTTATACAGTGAGTGGCAACAGTAACGGACTGTCCATTAATGGGAATATCGATGGAGTTCCTTGCAATATGATCATTGACACAGGAGCTAATGTTACCATCATTAGGAAAGATTTAGCTGAACAGTTTAAAGATAAACTTATTTGGACGCCATCCTGTGTTACCCTTCAGACTGCGTCTGGTGACAAGATCGACATAACTGGGAAGTTAAACGTAAACATCACGTTTGGAAGTGCCGCTTACCATCACACGGCATATGTGGCGGATATTACAGATCCATGCATACTCGGATTGGACTTTTTAAGGAAATACAATTTTTCCTTAGATTTCAAAAACAATAAGCTGCTTTCAGCATCTGATGGCATGACTATCCATCCTCAAAAGGGATCCTTGCCTGGAAATGTCGACGCCTTGTCCGAAAGATCGAGCTCGGGAAGCTGCCGAAATCATACCAGGGTCGAAAAGAAACGCAAGACTACCAGCTATTCTCCATCTCAGAAGCTCTTCGGTCGAGACCTTCGTCTGCCTTGTGACCGCCTGTTTAGTCGCCCTACGGATGCGCCTTCATCGCCTGAAGAACACATCCAAGATGCCCAGGCCCGATTTGAGGGGATGCACCGTTCTGCACGAAAGCGAGTCAACTTGGCGACGGAGAAAATGAAGACCAGATGCGACACAAGAGCTACTAGACATAGATCCAACAAAGGAGACAAGGTGTGGTTGTGGAATCCGACTCGACGGAAAGGACTTTGTCCGAAATTACAGTCACCTTGGGATGGCCCGTATACAGTCCTAAAAAGACTGAATGACGTCGTGGTTCGGATTCGTAAGTCTTCGAACTCTAAACCTAAAGTCGTTCATTACGACAGGTTAGCTCATTACTATGGCCATAGTACGTAATGTAAATAAGTGTAAATAGTATCAGACCATGGTCCTTTTTGTTTATAAATGTGTATTTGATTTGATTTGTATTTAGTATTTGATTTGCATTTAGTATTTGATTTGTATTTAGTATTTGATTTGTATTTAGTATTTGTTTTGTATTTAGTATTTGATAGCATTTGATTTGTTTAAGTTAGTTATTGCATTTATTGTTTATATTGTTTGATATTGTAATGTAACGTTTATGCCTCAGTTGCATTTATGCCACAGTTGTAAGTTTAGCTTCCTGTCCAGGGATTGTACTGCCCGGGACGTGCAGTCCTTGGGAAGGGGGCAGTGTTACGAATTTGGTATTTAAAAAGCTAATGTTAGTTCAATTATAAATTAAATGGTTTTATTTCTCGCGCAGTGCAGCGCGTGACGAATATTAAAAGAAAGCTAAGCCGGAAAAATTAAAAATACAAGAGCGCGTGCGTTAAATAAATAAATATCTCTTTTTGATTTCGAGAAAGTGCTCGAAAATTCTAGCGCGTGATTTTAAAATCTTATAAAAGGAGGACAACATCTCAGTTTGTAGTAGTAGCTTAGTTTGTTGTTGTTTAGAAAACTACTGTTGTTAATTGTAGCGAATTCGCGGATTAGCGTTCTTTAGCTGTTTTGAATTACGTTCTATTGGACATTTGAGTAGTTAAAAGAAAACTACTGTGAGATATTGTAATACTGCATGATAATTTGAGAAAATTTAAGCATTTTTGTTGTGATAATAATAAATTTTTGTTCATTTTTCATCGGACTTGTGCATTCATTTCATAACGAACCCGTACGCACGCAACAATACATACTTAAAATTCGATGGAATTCTTTATATGGGCAGTATTTTCTAACTGAACCAAAAATCTCGTGAATATTTTAATAGTAAAAAATTGTATGCACGAAAACATTACAGTTTTTTTCAAAAAAAAATTACATTTTATAAACTTAACTCCAAATAAATTAAAAATGTAACATGAAATTCTCAGTTTTTTTGGTTTACAGTAATTTCTAAATGTTATAAAAGCTATATATAAACTATGGAATTAAATAATGCAACAGATAATTTTAAACTGTGCGCGCATGACGAAATTTTTGTCACAAAGCAGATTAAATTATAAAAATATTTGTAGAAACACAAACTTTCTGATTACGATTTCAGAAAGCAGCTATATTATGTAGTCAGCCATAAAAAGTTGGAACTAATTGCTTTTAAAATAAATAAGTTATCCCAATTCTCGCAACAGTCACATATTCGAAGATCATAAATGGTTTAAGGTGTATGAGACCCCTTAAAAACTTTTCTTTCCCTTCTTATATGAGGCAGTTTCCTTTAAAAATCCTCCACGGAAATTCCTCCCTTGCCGTACAGCGCACCAGAGGCTGAGCGGCAAATTCGCTGAACACTGTTAGTTCGGTCCGGATTTCGAACTCGAGGAACGGGACTGGCTGCATGGGGTTTGTTGTAGTTTTCCCCATGTGTAACATGTATACTAGCTAGTTTTCCTTTGAACGTCCTCCACGAAGACATCCTTTCCCTTAGGCAAACAGACCTCGAGTGCTTTGCTATAATCAATTAAACCAAATCATCCTTGCCGCGTAGTACCCAACGTATTAAATAATAATAAATGCATTTCATTTACTCAGGCCCCCAGACTGATGCAAAAGTTATGTTTAACTGAAGTTTAAAGAAATACGTATCAGCAAGGATATGCGAAAGTATTAAAGTAAGGCAACTTCTTAATATATACGAGCGGCTAAAGTGTGTGTCGCCGATAGTTTATTGTTGCCACTCGGAAAAATGAGCGCGAAAATTAACGTTTCCACAGTTTTTAATTATCTCGGCCGATTAAAGTCGTACGAAGGTGAGAACGGTATCGATGGATTCGGAGAATTTTTTGGAATCCGAGGATATGCATCTCGAATTTCAACTCGGCGCCGTTCCGTAGATATTCCAGAAAAATTAATTTGGCACGTTGCCAAATCCCTGTAATAGGAAAAACCCAAGAAAAAAAGTGGAAAATGTAGGGAAAACATAACGGAAAATTAATTTTTAATTAATATCTCGGCTAATTAAAGGCCTAAGAAGACGCGAATGGTCAAAATGGCGTGCCGCGGACCTGAGGTATCCAACGGCGGGCTTCGCTAAGCCCGGGAGCCAGCCGTTTCGGAGGAAATAATGTTAATTCTCCCCATATATATATGCGGCTTAAATGTCTCTTTGTCGCCGATAGTTTATTGGTTGCTTGCGTAACTGTACTAGCCAATGGGTGAAGATGCCACGGCACAGGGTTGCCGTTTCAATGGAGACGTAGACAATTTCCTGTAAAACTTGCCTTTGCTATGAGCATCAATAAGTCTCAGGGCCAAACGCTTAAGCGTGTTGGCATTTTTTTACCTGAGCCTGCATTTGGACACGGTCAACTTTATGTTGCCTGTTCAAGAGTTCCTGAAAGAACGGACGTAAAATTAAAAATAATTGGTGGTCAAAGAGATCTTTGACATATGAATTAACATTTTATTATTTCTATCACCTTTATTTATTGAGCTAGTGGTGGCTCTTAAGAAATGTACCGCCAGTGGTTTCCTTCGTTGTACTCTACTTTAAGCAATTAAGCAAGTAGAAGGGGAAACCCCGTGGGGCAGTAAGCAAAGGGGTGTCCTCGCCGCCTGCCCTGGGTAATTCACTTTGAATCAGCAGATACCTTTGCACAAATCATTTTAATTACAATTTATAATATCTAGAACAGCGGTCATTTCGTATTATCGCCAGGCCTTCTACTATTTCATACACTAGAAAATAATACAGAGAATTCTTCAAATGTCTTTAAACAAACGTCAGTATTTTCGATCTATCCTGTGAACTGGGAGAAAGTAAAATTTTACATCGTTGATACACTTACCGTTTACAGTTAAACATTATCTACGTTTCTTTGGTTTCGGAGTTAATAATACAGAGATACTTAATTCAGATTTAATAACGATATTAGAGCAAGAAAAAAAAATTCTGTCCGCCTATTCACGTCACCAAAATACAGTTATGCCGCCGTATAAGGCTTCTTATTTGCCATCCAATTAACATAAACAAAAAAGAGAATTAAGAAAGGACTAAAATTTCGCATTAATGTGAATAATTTCCTCCATTTCATTTAATTATTTCTCCCATTAAAACAACCAAGCAAATTATAGCCATAAATTCTTCCACTTAATTTTAGACCGCTGTTCAAGAATCTTCAAACTTATTTTACCTTAAGTAAGATAAGTTTAAGGAGTCTTAGCATTAGACGAAATCATAATTACCTCGGGGCTGACAGACTTAAGCCCGACGATCCATTCTAATTTGCGTTTAAAACTAAATCTAGTAAGAGAGTCCTCATCTACGAGAAGATATATATGAGCCATATTTTGCACCGTGTTTTGTGCGATGCATTAAATGGTTTAAAAATACAATGAATGGTGCTTCTTTTGTATAACATAACAGTCATTACAACATCTCGATTGGCAGATGTTATTTTAATCTGAGCGGGTGCAAATTAAAATTTTATGTTGGATTAACAACCAACTGAAAGATTAACCGAACATATATTGTATTTGCATTAAAACTTTTAGAGAATGAATATTTTATTATCCGCTTTTTGCCGCTTGCCTTGTAACGTTTATTCTGACAATCTATTCTTAGTTTTTTCTTTTTTTTCTTTTTTTTTTTTTTTTTCTGTGTTCATTTGATTTAGTACGGACGAAGATTTGTCTCAGAGAAAGAGGTAAATGCGGTAACGAGAAGAAGGAGTAAGAAAGGATAAAATATTGCGCTTTAATGTAATGCATAATTGCTTAAATTTTCTGAAACGTAAATATTTAAATATATATATATTTGTAATAATAAAATTCCATAGTCAAGAATACACTTAAAATTCTAACTGTATGTTCTTTTCATTTTTCATGGCGACGTTCTCTTATTTGAAAGTACGTGGAATTAAATCCACAGCCCCGTAGTCAAGTTGTTTTTCCCGCCTTTTCTACACGTACAGTTATAGAATGTTCTGGAAATATTTAAAGCGAACTGGATTGGCTGACGCCATTTCTTGGAAGCTCCGCCTTTCCAGAGGCTATAAAAGGACTCGCAAAAGAATATCGGGGCATTTTCTTAAATGTCACGATGTAGTAAACTTCATACAAAATGTTATTAGTAGTTCTTTTTATTTACTTCGGATATCTGATTTTGTAACTGCTATTTCTCCTGAATAATAATAAATGGATCCTGTTTTTTTTTTTTAAACTTATCGTCTGATAATTTAAGCTACGACTAAAATTGTACATCATATATATATATATATATATATAGATATATATTCTGAAAGGTTGTAGAGACATTAGGTATTTTCGGAAGTAAGCAAGATAAAAAATATGCAACACCTTCCCCGGGAATCGAACCACGGGCCTCTGAAATACGCGCCCAGCGTGCAGATCACCACACCACGATAGCATGCCAATCAGGTGGTAGAAATAACTTACAGTGTTTCACATTTTAAATTACGTCCAAAGGGGCTTTTTTTTAACATTTTGTGTGTTACCTTTATTTATTAAATATCTTGTTCTTTGCCCTTAAACCATATAATTCAGTTAAACAACAATGTCGCAAAATAATTTAAAAATAATAAGCACATCTTTAGAATTTCCGATACAGCTTCCCGTTCTGGAGATAAAAATATGAAATCGATAATAAAATAAATTCCAAATATCAAATTTGGGCTTTCAGAAGCCCATTTTGGCAGTAGGATTACGTCATTCAAAATTGGATGGCTCTAGGTACCGAGAAAATACATACATTTATGCAGATTCTTCACTATTTAGTTTCTTCAAATATAATACAGGATGATAGCATTTGGTGGCAACGATTTGAAATGTGATACAGCCTTTTAAAGTTTTCAACGCAAAATCGCAAAATGAAAGCAATAGTCCTTCAGGGACAAAGTCCCTTTGCACTAGTAATAATTTTAAAATATGCACATATATATGATGTATCAGCTTTTTTCCAGAATAAATAGATCTTTGAAGAAATATAGATATAGTCGTAGCTTGAATTATCAGACGATAAGTTTAAAAAACAAGGATCCATTTATTATTATTCAGGAGAAATAGCAGTTACAAAATCAGATATCCGGAGTAAATAAAAAGAATTACTAATAACTTTTCGTATGAAGCATACTGCATCGTTGCATTAAAGTAAAGCCCCCGATATTCCTTTGTGAGTCTTTTTATAGCCTCTGGAAAGGCGGAGCTTCCAAGAATGACGTCAGCCAATCCAGTTTGCTTTAAATATTTCCAGAACATTCTATAACTGCACGTGTAGAAGAGACGGGAAAAACAACTTGACTACGGGGCTGTGGATTTAATTCCACGTGCTTTTAAATAAGAGAAGTCGCTATTAAGTCGCTATTAAAAATGAAAAGAACATACAGTTAGAATTTTAAGTGTATTCTTGACTATGGAATTTTATTATTACAAATCTATCTATCTATCTATCTATCTATTTATCTATCTATCTATCTATCTATCTATCTATCTATCTATCTATCTATCTATATATGTATATATATATATAAACGATTTAAACCCGCAGTTTCGTTGTCGATTGAAACCGAAACACATGAGTTAAATCTTCGTACATATTTTCTTACATATAATAATTTATTTCCTAAACAGTATTGATTAATTGATTATATTATCTCCTAAGTTTAATTAAAGTAGAATTATTTTAAAAGTGTGCATCCATACTGGTAAGTTATATTTTGAAAGATGTTTTGAAGTAATTTGAAAGCAAAATGTTAATAATGTTTTAACGGGGACTGGAGTTAAATCATCACGAAGAATAATAAAATTTCAATTGTAAAAGGAAAAATTAAAACATGTAATCATTGTCATTGATCGGAAATTAGTTGACTTTTCAAGGGGAACAAACCAACTCCCGCTCAATGAACAATAATTGATAAAAATACGTAAATACGAAAGTGTTTCGTCTTTACTCGAGTTATAAGTTAAAGCCAAACCGGCAATTCTAGTCAGGCCAAAAATTTCCGCGAATAGTTGCTACTCAAAGAACTTATTCTCATGAAGTATTTTAGTCAATTCAATTTGAAGTAAAAATCAATTACTGTAGAGAAATCCTGTAAAACTCGAGTAACCGTCCCCGACACTATCATCTTTATGTATTTGAGTACTATATTATTTGTAGAAATTAAACATTGGAAATTGTCATTATGAAATCGAATTCAAAGTAAAGTTGAAATAAACATAGAAGATTATAAAAAAGATAAATAATGCAAACTTTGTAAAAACAAATCAAAGAAAACATAAAAATAATATAAAAATAATATAGAAAATAATATAAATAAGATCAGTGAATGTACATGAAGATATATATGTAATGATTTCAAATGCGTAGATGAAAGCAGTGGATCTCCCAACAGCTTACGATACTGCGTAGATGACCGAGAAGACCGTAGTGGCTTGAAGGTGGCAGAGTGGAAAGCATGATGACGCACTTTAGCACAACATATCTTGGAAAAAAATCACAATTTTTTCCATGCATATCAAATAATCCTTTTTCAGACAAGATATTTCTTAATAATATTTGAATAGAATAACTCCCATTTTGAAACACCACGTCATCTTAAGCAAGTAAGCGGCAGCAGCATGGATGAAAAGCTTCTTACCAGCAGGAGAGCTAACGCAGAAAAGGGCAGAGTATCGTAGAACTTCAGAGGAAGAAGGGTGGGAGTCGGAAAAGTTTCAGTTCACAGTTCTGGTTTACAATTAATTTGATTGGACAAGAGGCATCTGCATTAAAACGTTACATAAGATTAGAAAAGTCTGGAACCTGAGAGAAGAGATAAATTTAGGGGCAGATTACCAAATTTAGAATGTTAATTTTGAGATCGTCAATTATTTTTTTTGAAACAGCTATCATATTTTGTTATATCTTACATAACGCCTTTTTATTTTTAAAGGGGGGGGGGAATATGTAAGATAAAATTATATGAATCAGAATTATAATATAAATATAAACATTAATTCTTCCTCTTTATTCTAAAATCGTAATAACTTCTGTGCATTGCGTCATTTCTAGATCACTCTATGGCCCGCGCAGCTCTGATGACGTAATAATTGTAAGCCAAAACTCTTCTCTTCGCCGTGCTTCCATCTTTCATAACAACGCACTTCAGCTTTTGCTCTCTACTGTGCTAAGATGTAATTTCGCTGGCTTGCTTTGTATCTCAACAATATCAAATCTAAAGTAAATCAAATCTAATGTAAATCAATCTAATGTAAATCTAATTTAAATCAACAATATCAAATCTAATGTAAATCTTCTGTGGAAAGGCATGACTAGAGTGCCAAGTGATTGTGGCCACAAATATCAGTTGCAAATAAAAATGGAATTAAAACTGCCTCGACTGCCAAGTTCTTTAGATATTACCAAGTTAGCATTACTAGCATACTACGCCGACGGATTTGTGGAATCGGGAATAATGTATTTAATGTTTGGCGATGCTGTTTTTATTTCATCGTTAAACTTAAAAAAATTTTGTTAAAAAATTGATTTGAAAGCGAGCGGTGGCAACAACTTTCGAAATAAAGTAGATTTTCATCTCCAGCTTGCCAGGCTGTTGCCACTGGGGAAAATGAGGGCAAAAATAATCATTTTTCCGAGTTTTTAATAAATATCTCTGATTTTAGCTACTTTTTTTTGAATAAAGTGAACGTCGATTTTTTCCAGGACCCAAAGAAGAATCGTAGAAAGTGTGGCGACGATAGCTACACACTGAACTACCAATAAGTATTTGGACACCTATGCAAATGACGATATCTGCGGTCCTAAGGTACGTCACGGACTCCGCCGGTATATATCGTGTAGGAAACAGCATCGGCTTTAGTCGCATGCAAGATGCTTCGAATTTCGGAGCTCTCTGATTTCGAGAAAGGTATAATTATCGGGTATCACAAATGTGGCCGATCCCTAAGGGATCTAGCGATCTGAAGTACCCAATATCGACAGTGGCCTATGTCATTAAGAAGTGGAAGGTGAGGGGTAATTGTCGGAATGTGCCCCGAGTCGGCAGACCAACGAAACTGGGAGATAGAGACCGACAAGAGCTGTTCAGAGAAATTCGGAAGAACCGCACCCAACCAATAGCCCTCATCCGCGAGGAGTTTCAACAGGCATCCGGGAGTATCGTTTCAATGAGTACCATCCGTAAGGAAGCACATCTGCTTGGTTTTCATGGTCGTGCTGCTGCCCATAAGCCTTTGATCACAAAGTGCAACCGCGCTGCTCGGTGAATGTAGTGCAAAGCACATCGAAATTGGACCGTAGATCAGTGGAAACGGGTTCTTTGGTGTGACGAATCAAGGTTCACCCTTTACCGTTCGGATGGCAGGGTCTGGGTCTGGCGTCTACCTGGAGAACGTCTCCTGCCAGAATGCATTTTGCCAACAGTCAAGTTCGGCGAAGGTGGAATTATGGTCTGGGGGTGTTTCTCCTGGTATGGGCTGGGACCCTTGGTTCGCATTCATGGTAAGCTCAACTCCGATGCCTCCTGCACTATTTTGGATGACAATGTGCTTCCTACGTTGTGGCAGTTTTACGGGTTGGACCCCGGTCACTTTCAGGACGACAATGCCAGTTGTCATGTTTTGACGTTAACCAAGGCTTGGTATGGTGCCAATGGAGTTCATCGAATGGACTGGCCTGGCCAGAGTCCAGACCTGAACCCTATCGAGAACCTCTGGGACGAGTTGCATCGCCGAATTCAGGGGTGCACTACCCGTGCAAAATCGGTAAAGGAACTTCTATGTCTTCTCCAAGCCGAGTGGAAGAAAATATCACTAGCTGTCATACAAAGACTTGTGGAAAGTATGCTCCGGAGGGTCCACGCTATAATTACCTCTCGTGGAGGCTCTACCAACTATTGATTGTGAATAAAGTTAGTTTTTCTTTTCTGTCACCGGTGTCCAAATACTTATTGGTAGTCAGTGTAGTAGTGATTGAGTTAGATTTTAGAGGACAGACACACAATCTTTCTGCTTTATATATATAGATAATATTATCTATATATATGTATATAATATTATCTCTCTCTCTATATATATATAAGTAATATTATATTAGAATTTGAATTTAATAAACATTCTCTATTCGTAAAAATCAAATTTAAAGTTAATTAAATTTTATTATTTAACTTTATTATATTCTTTTGAAATAATATTACATTATATACATACCTATATAATATTATATTATATTTTAATTATATTATTATATTCTGCAGGTATTTACTGTATTTAAAAGAATATTAATATACTATATATATATAATTAATTAAAAGGTATTTCTCCCAATTCCTTAGCGTGCCTTCGTGGTGTAACGGTAGCACGGTAGGCCGGTATTCCAGAGGTCAGTGGTTCGATTCTCGGCGAAGGCGGTTGCCTATTTTTCATCTTGCCTGCTTCTAAAAATATCCTAATGTCTCTACATAATAAAAGAACATTAATTATTAAAAGGAGAGTCCTGGATATTAAATGAATCTCGATCAAGAGCTGTATTAAAGTACTTATAAATGCATGCTAAAATAATTCTTGATTAGTTTCGTATGTTTCATTTATTCTTCGATTAAAAGACTGATGCTATGATGTAGGAGATAAAAATTTATTTTCCGATTAATTTAGGCACAAAGCCAAGCTCCTCGCGAGGAATAGCCCCATCTATCGTTCCTAAGAGTAAAAAGTAAAGTACGAATGTCCCAAAAAGTTAGTGGTGGAAACTCATTTAATATCAGGGACATGTTTGTGGCGAAGAAACTCTGACACTGTCCGTATCTCGCAGATTAATGACAACGCAGAAAGCACATTTATCTTAGACAACGTTGCATTTGTTCTTGTTAGGAACTTTACTCGGTGAAAGAGAGAAAAGAAGCAACAACAGACGTGTGATGTGACCAGAAAGTAAAAGCAGAATTCCTAAGTAGAGGAATGAAAATGAATTATTGGAGTCAGTGTTTTTCTCGCATTTTTCTGTCTCTAGTTATAAATTTAAGATTTAAAGTGAGTTGAAACATGCGATGTAACGTGAATGAAAATATTTCATGAACATCACGAGCTTTATTTGAATGATTAAAAAAGGTTTTCTTAATGGAAAAAAAAATATGTGTACACCACTTGACTTCCTTAAACGAAATATTAAATTGTAAGCATTTTTTCCTGCCTTTCATTTAAACGAATTACCTCGAATGTCATTAAGAGATGGATTTCTCAATCAGTTAATTCAGTTCTCACTTCGCGGCAAGACAAAAATACATCAAAACTCAAAATGTCCTCATTAACAATTGAAAGATATAGAAGAGCATGAAACACCATAGTTAAAACAATTTTTACAATTAAAATTACAGCTTCTATGCAAAAACAAACCAGAGGGCAGATTTTTCGGTGGACAAAACTAAGACTTTCCTTTTGGTCCCACTCGGCAAAATGACACTGAAGGTGTAGAAAAACTTAATTCACTATTCTGCTAAGTTTCAAATATAAACAAATATAACTGCTATAGTAAAAAAAAATTAGGCTTAGCCGCACTTAAGCTACTTTTAAATTGTTGATAAATCTGCAACTATTGTATGCAGATTAACTAAAAGCATAAAAACCTTAACCGGAAGAAACGAATAACATAAGTCAACCATTTTTAAAGCAAAAAAGGCACAATTTACCAACGTACAAAGAAAAAAATATTGATTTCATCGAGTCAAGTAACAGAGTGGGTATGGGAATATATATATATACTTATTTTATATACTTTTCTTTATATATGCAGTGGTGGCCAAAATTGTGGTCATTTTTGGAAATTTTTATGTTTTTGAACTTTGTATGCTTATAGAAAATGTTACGTTTCGCAAAATGCAAACTTGTGTATATCATTTTAAAGAGAATTTATTACTGAATTCAATACAAAACACAAAATCCAATTATTTGAAAAACAAAAAATGTTATATGTACTTTAATATAAATAACAAACACAGTTATGAAGTGGTTTGTAATGTCTAGCTTTCCTGACCAATCACTGTTCTTGTTCTGAGAACCAATTAAATGTTAGTAACTGCCAGTAGAAGCTGACAACATGTTTACACTTGAAACAATTCATTATTTTGCTTTGTTCTGTAGAAGGTGGACCTGTTTCTTATACACTGTAATTACAAGTAGGAATTTTTGTAAAAATTTTTAATATTTAGTCAAGAAGCAATGACATCAAATAAAAGAGTAGATTGGACACCTAGAAAGAGATGTAATATTATTGTGTTACGAGAAAGTGGTCTTTCTTATGCTGAAATTGCAAGACAGGTGGGTGGTTCAGTGACTACATCTGGAGTCCGAAACATTTGTTTACGATATCAGGAGACAAATTCAATAAAAAACAAAGAAGGAAAAGGCCGAAAAAGGTGCACCACATCTATTGATGACAGAAGAATAAAAAGACTATTGTCTCCAAGATAGAAAAATATCATCAGCGGCCATCAGAAGTGATCTGAATGATGCTGGTATTTCTGTCAGTTCAAGAACAATCAGGAGAAGATTAACAGACGTTGGACTGAGAGGTAGAATTCCACGAAAAAAGCCTTATCTTAATTTTCAGCAACAAAAAAAGACTACAGTGGGCAAAGGAACACATTAATTGGACAGATGATTCAGTGTTCGCAAGTTATATGGAGTGATGAAACCAAGATATCGTTATTCGGTATTGATGGACGAAAATATGTAAGACGTAGAATAGGAGAAGAGCTATATCCTGATTGCATTCAAGCAACTGTGAAGAACCCAGTTAGTCTTATGATTCGGTCATGCATGTCAGCAGATGGTATTGGTCGCCTTCATGTCATCGATGGGACCTGAATGCCAGAAAATACATTGACACTATTCTAGAACCAAAACTTCCACCTTCCATTAGAGATCTCTTTCCCAACAATGCTTCGTTTATTTTTCAGCAGGATTCTGCTCCTTGCCACACGGCCAAAATATCGAAAGAGTGGTTTCGTACAAAGAGCATTAAATTGTTGTCATGGCCAGGAAACAGTCCTGATCTCAATGCTATCGAAAATTTGTGGCACCGTTTGAAAACTCTTGTCCGAATCAGGCGCCCATCAAATAAAAGGGAACTAATTGAGGCTATAATTGTTTCCTGGCATCATGTAATAACGAAAGAAGAGCTTAAAACTCTTGTCAGCTCAATGAAACGTCGATGTGAAGCTGTAATCGAAAATAAAGGGTACCCTACTAAGTACTGATAACTCACTGCAATCATCACTATCTAATGTATATCGATAACTATTATAGTTTAACTTTTTTTGTATTGCAAATAATTGAATTTTGTATTAAATTCAGTAATAAGTTCTCTTTAAAATGATATATACAAGTTTGCATTTTGTGAAACGTAATGTTTCCTATAAGCACACAAAGTTCAAAAACATAAAAATTTCCAAAAGTGTCCACAATTTTGGCCACCACTGTATATATAATTTCAGTGCTGCCGATTGCAACCAAAATAGCAGGTGCACAGCTACAAGTTATAGAAGTCATATATACGTAATTTCAACGTGCTGATGCTACACGTTTTTGAGTTTTGCGAGATAACACACATATGTATAGGTACAGATGCCACGAAAAAAATACCTTTTGAATCCATAGTAAATCAGTCTTATAATTCGTTTGGAGGGAGTCCTTTATTCTGTCATTACGTATAAATGTCACGCAAAAACATCGTTAAATTGCATTCGATAGTGGTCAAAATGGATATTTTCATTGAATTATGGTATCCGGAATTTTTCTTGATTACAATACATCCTTTACTTCGTATAATTAAGTTATAAGGTATTTCTCCCACCTTCCTAGCGTGCCTTCGTGGTGTAGTGGTTCTGCACGCTGGGCCGGTATTCCAGATGTCCGTGGTTCGATTCCCAGCGAAGGCGTTGCTAATTTTTCATCTTGCCTGCTTCAAAAAGAAGCAAACCATATGTATAAAATTAAGTATTGGTACACATTATTCCGCAGTATCTATGTGTATCAATACTTAATTTTATATATATCGTAATATAGTGTGTCTACATATCTTATTATTTATCTTAGTGTAAGTGTGTACCGTAATCATGTGTAAGTTATTGTAAAATAATAGAATAATTTTATTAATGTATTTTTATGTACATATCGTACCCACGTGTGTTAACGTATATTAGTCTAAATATTTGTGTGTCGCATTTTGTAGTATATTGTAGTATTAGTGTGTCGCATTTTCTAGTATTAGTGTGTCGCATTATAGATAGTTGCAGGGTCCGGACAGCACCCGAGTATTCATTGCAAGCCGTCCGGGTGTCCGGCCCTCCCGTCACCTGTCTCTACAGTGGCGCCCGAACTACAAAAGATGGTGGATGAGGATTCTCCACACCCAGAATTTGGCGAATGGGTCTCCTAAGAAGCCCAGTCGCCCTTTAAAAGGGGCAATATATAAGGTGTTTCTCCCGCCTTCCTAGCGTGCCTTCGTGGTGTAGCCGTTCTGCAACCTGGGCCGGTATTCCAGAAGTCCGTGGTTCGATTCCCGGCGAAGGGAAGCTAATTTTTCATCTGTACGGCTTTTCCAAATAAACCTAATGTCTCTACAAAGTATTGGGGTGAAGCATAAGTAATCGCGGTTTTTTTTAATTAAAAAATTTTTATTTTAACAAAACATAAAACTATAAATTAGTCAATAATATAAGTTTTTGGCCTTTTCCCATACATCCAAGATGTTGAACTATAGCCATTTGGCTATAACCCATTCGTTCGGCTAATTCTCGAGTGGTTTGACGCGCGTCTTTGTGCAGAAGTTGATTCAAACGCTCTTCAAACTCATTGGGTCGTCCGGAACGAGCAGCGTCTTCGAGGTCGAAATTTGCATTTTTGAATTTGGCAAACCAATTTCTTTCAGTTCGTTCAGGCATCGCACCTTCTCCATACATTTCAGAAATGTCTAGGGCGGCTTCTGCAGCATTGGCGCCTCGAATTAAACGCAAACAGAAGAAGGTGTCGAAAATGCTTATTTTTGTCCACTTGACACTCCAGCTTAATGATCTGAAAAATAACAAAAATTAGCTTAGACATGCGACATACGACGGAGGACGTGGGCACCCCCCCTTCACCCTATGGTTAATTGGTGCAGCGCCACGTCCACCAGCATCTGTAGTCGAACTTGAGGGCCACACGAGGGTCTCGCACCAGGCGCCGAAACCCAGTGCTCGGTGTATCCCGAGGACGGTCCGACTGACCAAAAGCGCCCCCCCCCGGGGTTATTCTCCCATCCGCTTGTCCGAGCCTCTGTATTTGTTGCTGCATGTATAGAAAATTACATAGCCTAGCAAGGGTCATCACTGCATTTGCAAGCTGGGAAAGTCTAAGGCAATTAGCTCAGACAAAAAAATTAAACAAGTTATCTTGTAGAGGGAAAGATTCTCTTTCGAATAACACAAAACATTGTGCCAATATATTTTATTTTTACCGCGTAATTTTAAACAGAAAAGAAACTCAACAATTTTAAAACGAGCGACGGCAACACTCTACTGAAAAATATATATATATATATATATATATATATATCCAGCGCGAGGCTGTGTATCGGAAATTCTAAAAACATGCTTACAAGGTATTTCTTCCGTCTTCTTAGCGTGCCTTCGTGGTGTAGTGGTCTGCATGCTCGGCGCGTATTCCAGAAGTCCGTGGTTCGATTCCCGGTGAAGCGTTGCTCATTTTTCATCTTTCCTGCTTTCAAAAGATACCTAACGTTACAATGCCATTTAAAATACTTTGTGATATTGCTGTTAAATTGAATTTTATGTGTTTCAAATGCGAAGAACATGATATTTAATCAACAAAGGTTGTAGAGTCATTACAACAAGTCATTACAAGTCATTAAGCAGAAAAGGGGGAAAATATGCAAGGGTTTTAGGGGACCTAGTCTCCAAATCCTGGGTGTGGAAAATCATCATCCACAACCCTTTTAGTTCGGGCGCCACTCTAGAGTCATTAGGTTAATTGGAAGCAGAAAAGATGAAAAATATGCAACCGCCTTCGCCGAGAATTGAACCACGGACCTCTGGATTACCAGACCTCTGGTGTGCAGAACCACTACACCACGAAGGACGCTAGGAAAGTGGGAGAAATTCGTTATAAGGTAACACACAAAACGTTAAAAAAACGCCCCTTTGGACGTAATTTAAAATCTGGAACCTTTTAGATTTTCCTTTTTTTTTATTTTTTTTTATTTATTTATTTGTATTATTATTTATCATTAGACTGCTTTTCATTGGTATGTAACTAACTAAATTTTAACGTGAATAATATTATTAATCTTCGGTGTAAAGGAAATTAATACAGCTCTTTTACTCATGAATTTCAGTATGCTCTTAATTATGGCTTGCCTTAGGCCGACTTTATTCTCATTCAGAAAGTCCACTGGGAGCTTAATTGACCTCAGACAAGGGAATCGACCACTCCTTTGACCTGTCAGGTAGAGAACGTCGAACAGGCCAATTCTTCCTCTTGGGAAATTCCTCATTAATTGAGAGCGATTCTCGGAAGACCCTCGTGCGGGAAATGAATCGTCCCTCAGAACATTCGTTCAGACCGCTTTTCCCAGACAATTTCGGTGGTTTCTAAATGAGTGACACATTTTCGGATGTAATTTCGTGTAAAGCGAAAGCGTTATGAGAATGATGAAAATTGATATGCATAGAAATGAGCCTTTTCATTCTAATTTATTAGGTATCGCCTCGTATTGCTATAGAATGTGCATAGAATAAAAGTGCCAACTCTTTCTTGAGCATAGAATAAAAGCCAACTTTCGTCAACTTTTCTTGTGGTTATTTTTCGTGATTTTTCAGCTCCACCAAAAATGTGCTAATCAAATTAATAATAATAAAAAAAGAGATGTAGAATTAATGTAATAAAAGTTCGGTAGGTTTCTGTAAATATAAAACCTAATCTTTTACCGTAGAATAAGATGTATATCTTTATAAGGTATATTTATAACTATGATAATATACTTTATAAGAACTATAATGATATTGTTACGAATTTGGCATTTAAATAATTAACGTTAGTTGAATTGTAAATTAAATGGTTTTATTTCCCGCGCAGTGCAGCGCGTGACGAATATTAAAGGAAAGCTAAGCCGGAAAATTGAAAATACAAGAGCGTGTGCATGTAACATTTAATAAATATCGCTTTTTGATTTCGAGAAAGTACTAGAAAATTCTCGCGCGCGATTTTAAAATCTTATAAAAGGAGGAAAACCTCTCAGTTCGTGGTAGTTACTTAGTTTGTTGTCGTTTAGAAAACTGCTCTTGTTGACTGTAGCGAATTCGCGGATTAGCTTTCTTTAGCTGTTTTGAATTTAGTTCTATTGAACGTTTGAGTAGTTAGAAGATAACTACTGTGATATATTGTGATACTGCACGATTATTTGAGTATATTTAATCATATTTGTTGTGATAATAATAAATTTTGTTCATTTTTCATCGGACTTGTACATTCATTTCGTAACGAACCCGTACGCACGCAACAATATCTTTGTAAGGTACATGTGTATCTTTATAAGGTTGCAGAGTAATTAGGATTTCTTTCTTTCTTTCTTTTTTTTTTTTTTTTTTTTTTTTTTTTTTTTGAAAGCAGAAAAGATAAAATATAAGCAGTGCCCTCACCGGAACTCGAATCACGGACTTCTCGAATTCGCGTCGAGCGTACTAACCACTACACTTCGAAGCCATGCTAAGAAGAAGGGAGAAAC
The DNA here is from genome assembly GCF_044657685.1 of Stegodyphus dumicola. Lineage (NCBI taxonomy): Eukaryota > Metazoa > Arthropoda > Arachnida > Araneae > Eresidae > Stegodyphus > Stegodyphus dumicola. The sequence continues at coordinate 3,120,939 of NC_140768.1, forward strand.
ACCTTATATACTCACCCTTTTAAAAGGCGACTGGGGATTACGGGACTCAATCGCCAAATCCTGGTCGTCATCCACCATCCTTTTTAGTTCGGGCGCCATTGTAGAGACATTAGGTGTTTTTGAAAGCAGGAGATGTGAAAAAGGAGCAATGCCTCTGCCGGGACTTGAACCACGGACCTCTCGAATGCGCACTGAGCGTGCTGGCCACCACACCACGAAGGCACGCTAAGAAAGCGGAAGAAATACCTTATAACGTAATGTGTATCTTTATAAGGTATTTTCCTCTTCTTTTCCGCATGCCTTCGTGGGGCTATTGGAAGCAAACCCGGCGCGTATTCTGGAGGTCAGCGTTTGAATCCTGGCGCGCCCACTGCACAATTTTCCCGTCTCCTCTGCTTAAAAACTCTAATCATGTTGTATGTTCAATTAGTATTGCTTCAAACTCGAAAAGTTTACTTACTGCGCGTTTGACATTGACAATGTCAAATCACGTAGAATTTTACAAATCGGTCTGAAAACTTGTAAAACTGACTTTTATTTGGGGGGGGGGAGATAGGAACGAAGGACACTTTGAGTTCGAACACGACAAACGGAAGAAAGCGGATAAGAGCGAACTGAGGAAAGAATCGCAGATTTATGAATTTACGTTTATTATTTATGTTCCGTATTATAAATTTTGTGCGAAACGAGGTTTAAAATAAATGTGTGCACGCAGCATAGAGATTTGGGGTCGATAATTAATCACAAGCTCTTTTTTCTCTGCCAAGCACAATATTCTTCTTTGAATGGAACCAAGTTCCAAAAGCCATGTTATACTGTTGCTGTAATTGTTGTGATTATCTCATTCAAGATTGCGCTTTTCGTTTACAAGAGTTTCGGGTATGCACCATGCAAACCTGTCAACAATAATGAATGCGTAGTGTTAAACTATGTGTTAACCTAAGTACCTAATACGTAAAGTACCTTTAACATAAGTATTAATCAATCTCTCTGTGTATTATATGTACTATGCAACTCTGTAAATAATAATGAATGCATAGAGTTAACCTAAGTATCTAATCATGTATAATTAACATAAATATTGGACCTCAAAGATGCAAAGAACCTTAAACATAAGTCATAATCAATTTCCCAGTAAATGTAATGTGTAATATGTAATGTGTGAAATGTGTACCATGCAATATGAATGTAAATGCACCATGCAAGTATGAATAAACAAGTCCGAATATGGTACGGCATGTATAATAGAATGTATAATGGCAATATGTACCATGCAAGTCTGAATGGGTAGCGGTAACCTAAGTACCTAATTATGTCATTCTAGATAAGGGCGGACGTGGTGCTCATACCAATTAAGGGGGCTTATACACCTTAACCCCTTATGAGCTCGAATTACGTGACTCCTGCAAAAATTGAGATATTTTATTTATTTTAAAAGTAATTACCTCCAACGTTTTACAGCTGACTACATAATATAGCTGCTTTGGAAACTAGTAACCAGAAAGTTTGCGTTGTCACAAATATTTTTGTAATTTAATCAGCTCTGTGACAAAATTTTTCGTCATTTTTCCACCTTGCGCGCATGATATTTTAAAAATGGCTAGTGCTACATACTTGAAATTGGATGAAATTCTTTATATGGGCACTATTTTCTAACTGAACCAAAAATCTGATGAATATTTTAATAGTAAAAAATTTTATGCACGAAAATTTTCCAGATTTTTTTAAATAAAATACATTTTATAAACTGGACCCCAAATAAAATAAAAATCTAACATGAAATTCTTAGAATTTTGGGTTCACAGTAGTTTCCAAATGTTATAAAAGCTATATACTAAATATGAAATTAAATTATGCAACAGAATGTTTTAAACTGTGCGCGCAAGGTGGAAACATGACGAAACTTTTTGTCACAAAGCGGATTAAATTATAAAAATATTTGTGGCAACACCAACTTTCTGATGACTAGTTCAGAAAGCAGCTATATTATGTAGTCAGCTGTAAAAAGTTGGAAGTAATTGCTTTTAAAATAAATAAGTTATCCCAATTCTTGCAACAGTCACATAGTCGAAGATCTTTTGGGTTTTAAGGTGTGCGAGTCCCCTTAACCGTAACGGTAGAGGGATGGTGCCTACGTCCTCCGTCACTCACTCACTCACTACTAACCACTCGAGAGAACTTTCTATTCGCTGGATATTTAGAGTGTCCCCATACCGCACGGACTCTACACATGTAGGATCGTTTTCTTCTTTGGCCACATAAAACTCTTCAAGATCCCATTAAGGATCCTGGCGAATTCTCGCAAGTGTTACCAACACAGAAGAAGGGTAAAATTAACCCTTTATTATTTATCAACTATGAAGAGTACTTCGTGCTTACAATAACACCGACAACTTAGAACTTGAAAATAGTTGCACAATCAGTTCAAGGCTTAAGAGTAGTGTGGGACTAGCACTTTAACTTAAGGTTAACTAGGTTGACTCGACAACCTACCCGGCGTGATAATTTATTCAAATGGTTAAAAGGCATATCAGGAACTCCACGTAACAGTATAGTCGGGAACGTTACCTGCGCTGGCTTACAAAAACACACTCTGAATAAACTCCAAATTTCACTCGTTTAAATGCTCACTTCACTTCTCTTTAAATTTGCATCCTGGCGAGGAAATGAGAGGGGGAAGTGGAGGAGTTCACAATAGATAACAAAAATTTGAATAATTGGCTAATTGAACTAAGATTAATCCTACGTACATGCCTTCTTCGAGATTCGAATCCGGGCTCTTCGGTACGACAGACAGTCTCGGTTGGGCGGGGCGAGTTATACTAATTCTAAGTACCTTTTTTAGGGAACTCATACACTTTAAAACCCATAAGATCTGCGAATATGTGACTGTTGCAAGAATTGGAGTAACTTATTTATTTTAAAAGCAATTACTTCCAACTTTTTACAGCTGACTACATAATATAGCTGCTTTCTTTAAGAGTAATCAGAAAGTTTCTGTTGCCACAAATTTTTTTATAATTTAATCCGCTTTGCGACAAAATGTTTCGCCATGTTTCCACCTTGCGGGCACAGTGGAAAACATTCTGTTGCATAATTTAATTCTATATTTAATATATAGCTTTTATAGCATTTGAAAACTGTTTTGAACCAAACATTCTAAGTATTTCATGTTACATTTTTATTTTATTTGGAGTTGAGTTTATAAAATGCGTTTTATTAAAATAATCTCTAATGTTTTCGTGCATAAAAATTTTTAATATTAAAATATTCATCATATTTTTCGTTCAATTAGAAAATAGTGCCCGTATAAAGAATTCCAACAAATTTGAGGTATGTACCATTATCCATTTTTAAAATATCATTCGCGCAAGGTGGAAACATGACGAAACATTTTGTCACAAAGCGGATCAAATTATAAAAATATTTGTGGCAACATAAACTTTCTGGTTACTAGTTTCCAAAGCATTGTATTATGTAGTCATCGGTAAAAAGTTGGATGTAATTTCTTTTAAAATAAATAAAATATCCCAATTCTTGCAACAGTCACATATTCGAAGATCATAAGATGGTTAAGGTGGCATTTCCACTGAAAGTCACTTTCAAGAGCTCTGTAATTTCAGTAATACTTTCTTCAGTTTTCAGATAATATTTCGTATTAACATCCTGTTCTAAAATCCGATCGTCCAGTTCTATGCCGAAATGTATACATGAGTTATTTTCCAAGTAATTCATTAATATTTGTCTCAGCTTGGGTATGTTATACATATTAATTCAGATATGTTCATACGAGGATATCCACATAAATCTGATTTAATTACATTACGAGTTCTATTACGCGGTCATTCCAATAATTAAATCGTCAAGTCTTGAATAAACCATTTCGCGAAATTTTAACTTTTATGTGCCTTGTATTTCGATTAAAAAATTCTGCAAATATAAATGAAAAAACAGGCAATTTTCTTGTAGTTAAATGTATTATAAGACTGGAAATTAATTTAACTTACTTTTTTATATGTCATCGTTTCTAAAAATATTTGAACCAGTTCTACTCTTCTCTGATAATTTGCATTACTTCGAATGTATTCGATTATAATGGAAGCAAAATAGTAAAGTCACTTCATGAATATTTCATTTCTTAATTATGAAGATATCAAAAACACATGCCTTGCAGCGTGTTTCCACTGTTTAAAAATTGTATTTAAAGTATTAAATATTCAAACTTTAATTATATGTGTTTCAGCTTTAATAAGACAAAAACATTTTTTTACACAAACAATTTAAAACTAAAAAAAAGTAACAAAAAATAAACTTTTTTTTATTGAGAAGACAAGATTTTTAGGAAACGGTATTATGAATTCATGGTATTTTTTTTAGACGTTGTTACGATTTTTCAACAAGAACAGACAGCAAAATAATAATAACGCTTGACAAATGACACGTCTCTGTGAAAAACTCTGTGAAGAATAAATTTGCTATCGAGAGATAAACTCTCAGGCGATTTGGATCCTAGTGTATGTTATCTTCTTAGCTCGGCTTATGTTGTTTCATAATTTATCTTCTGAAAATAGTTCTATATACATGTAACGATATTTTGTATCAGTGATTGACGTTGAAATGGCAGAAATGCTGCTATCATTTTTATGTATATCCACGATGAGAATAAATTTTAGAAAGACTACTTATGATTCCATTAAGATGAAAGCTGTGAATTGCTTCTTATAAATTTTTACAATTTTTACTCCCTTGTACGAAGTGAAGGAAGTATTGTAATCACAAAAATTTCCGGGTACCCTATTTCGACGAAAATATCCATTTTGACCTCTATCGAATTCAATTTAAAGATATTTTTGCGTGACATGTGTATGTATGGACAGAATACAGGACTCCTTTTTCCCAAAAAGAATTATAAAAGTAATCTAAAATGGATTCAGAAGAGATTTTCTATAGATTTTCTATTCTATTTCACGTCTATACGTACGTGCGTACGTACGTATGTATCTCGCATAAATCAGAAACGAGTTGCCTCAGAACGTCGCAAATTTGTATATAGGACTGCTATAGCATGAAGCTGTGCACCTCTCTTTTTGGCAAACCCCGGCGGCACCAAAAGTATATAAATATATATGTACATACCCACTCTGTTATTCGGCTCACGGAGCTCAAATTTTTTATTCTTATATGTTGGTAAATTGTGCATTTTTTGCTTTAAAAATGATTGAATTATGTTATTCTTATCTTCCGGTTAACGTTTCTATGCTTTTAGTTAAATGCATGTTATAGTTGTAGAATTATCAGTAATTTAAAAGTTGTTTAAGTGCGGCTAAGCCTATTTTTTTTAGCCATAGCACCCATATTTCTGTACATATGAAACTTAGGAGAATAGTGGATTTGTTGCCAATAGTTGTTGTTGTTTAAAGTTCTCAAGACTGAAGTGACTAGAAGAGAATCAACTTCAGTCATTTTGAAGAGCAATTAATTTTCTATTGTTCCTTTGATTTTTGAGTTGATTGATTATTTTACGCTGTTGGTTTTAAACCTCTCAATCCCGCAGGTCAGAACCTCATTGTAAGTATCTGATTTTCCTGTACCCTTCAAATCGGGATTCAATTTCGGAAAAACTTTTGATCCTCGAATTTTTTCATCCTTTATCATGACACTATAGAACTAGGTAACCCTGGAAAGGATTAACGACAACTCCGGAGCAACTTCATGAAAGAATCACAAACATTCGGAGTGAGTTATGATGTTCGAACTGACCCTCTAACCGTAAATGAGACAACTAGAAGGAATCAACTGAATGTTATGCTGGACCTACTGATGATAGTTTCGAAACTCAACAGTCCACATACAACTTGACAAGGTTTAACCTCAAGGTGAAGACAGATTGCGTAAAATGATATTGAAGTGCAAGATCCTCAAAAAAAGAAACTAGACGGTAAACTTACATCCTGGCCCACCAGCATGTAAAGTCTATGTCTTTTTGGGAACATAAACTTTTAAACGGATTCTTTAAGAATTATCGACTAGCTTTGTGTAACTAAGTAGAGATCGGAAGAAGGGTGTATAAGACCCTTTTATTCGAGCATAAAATTAACAAATGACTCACCTTGGATTACAGGCAGCCAACACTTCTGGCTTAACAGAAATACGTGACGATTAATGATTTCAAGGTGTGGTAGATTAGTCTAACAGAATACTTTAACCCTTTCCGGCACGCTACTTTTTAAAGTCGGAGTTTTGATAATAATAATAAAAAAAAGGTAGGAAATCTACGTAATTAGGCCTGGAGGAGTACAGAAGTAAAATTTTGTGAACTTATCGTTTCAATTCTGTGGGTGTACCTAAAGTGGTACACTGATTGAACAGAGCTTCGAAAAGAGTGCTGAAACGAGCATTGTTGTCAATGAACTGACCGATGAGATGCGGAGAAACAAAGAATACAGACTCTCAGTTGTCCTAGATGATCGGTGAGCCCGGTCTGGGCACACCTAGTGTTCGCCGTTTGATTTCAGGCAAGATTTGAAGGTAACAATTTAAAACTAATATAGAATAAGGAGATTAGCATACAGCCAAAAAATAACACAGAAATTTCTTTTCAAACAATTCCTTTTATACCCTAAATAAATCTAGAAGATTTCTTTGCAAAATGAGGGTCTTAAAAAACTAAGCATGGCTAAAATATATGGACTGGTTTGTGTTGAGCTGCCATCTACTATAAATAAAGAAGGTTCTATGGTAACCTATAAATCCTTTTTCATTCAATTTTTCTGTGCGTACAGAAGGAAATTTTTAGGTGTGTCCAGACCGGAAACACTGTGCCGCAAAGGGTTAAACAGGTAAATGTGGTCGTATGAATCACGACACAGCTTATTTGGCATTGATGAAAGACCTCGAATTTGGCGAGAAAACCATGAAAAACATCTTGACTTACTCGCACTGTGCAAGGGTCTGGTGGGAGTACCATGATATGGGGCATTTTCAGCTTGCATGGAAGTGGTGCCCTGGCGTTTCTCGAGGGTAAACAAACAGCCACGAGATACCTACATGTGACTCTGTGACAGGCTCTGTGACTGGTGTGAGGTATAGGAAAGAGATCTTGGAGCCCTATGTTCTTTTTTTCCGGGATGCAGTGGGCCCCGAGTTCATCTTACAGGACGATAACGCGAGGCCACGTAGAGCTCGTCTGATCGACGAATTTCTCGAGACTGAGGATATTCGCCGGATGGATTGCGCAGCCAGGTCTCCAGACCTCAACCCTATAGACCATGTCTGGGACTCTCTGTGGAGGGCTATTGCAATTCGCAACCCCTTCCGAGAACCAACCAGGAACTGAAAACATCGTTGTTGAATGAGTGGGACCAATTGCCACAGGCTCTGATAAACTGCCTTATTTCTAGTATGACATCACGCTGTGAGGCCTATATGGCTGTAAGAGGGGATCATACCCCCTATTAACCCATTTCTTTTGTACCTTCTGCAACTGCTGTTTCAGACCATCAGACTCCCATGAATGTTACACACGAACATGTATGTCTATTATAACTGTTGAATGTTTATTTTGTTTGGATTATATCAATTTAAGTTCACACCAAATTTGATTAAAATCTGTCCAGTAATTAAAGCACAATAACACGCCGAACAAACACTAATTCAGAAGTCAAACAACAAAATCAGCGTTATATTTTCAAATTTTCACAGGACTAGTTTCGAAGGTTTTACCGAACCACCATCGTCAGCTGCAAATGAACCCAAGGTAGTATGTAGGTTCATTTGCGCTTTTGCAGCTGACTATGGTGGTTCGGTAAAAACCATCGAAACCAGTCCTGTGAAAATTTGAAAAATATAACGCTGATTTTTGTTGTTTGACTTCTGTATCTGTCCAGTATTCTGGAGATCGTAGATCTAATATGAAAATTCTTTTAATTTCTTACACCAGTGTATATAGGCTTTTTAGTGAAAATATCATTGGCAACAAAGATACAATCTCAATAGCAACAAAGTTAAGTAGCTGAGAGTAATGCTATAGAACAAGCTTACGTTATTCCATAAAGGAAAGAAGCCATAAAGAAAATGAATTATGCATTCATGTGTATTTATTGCTTCGCGGGAAAAACTTCCATTCTCTCTACTGTGAGTTAAGGGGTCTCATACACCTTAAAACCCATAAGATGTTCGAATATGTGACTGTTGCAAGAATTGGGATAACTTATTTATTTTAAAAGCAATTACTACCAACCTTTTACAACTGACTACATAATATAGCTGCTTTCTGAAATAGTCATCAGAAAGTTTGTGTTGCCACAAATATTTTTATAATTTAATCCGCTTTGTGACAACATTTTTCGTCACGTTTCCAACTTGCGCGCACAGTTTAAACCATTCCGTTTCCTAATTTAATTCTATATTTAATACATAGCTTTTATAACATTTGGAAACTACTGTGAACCTAAAATTCTAAAAATTTCATGTTAAATTTTTATTTTATTTGGAGTTGAGTTTATAAAATGTATTTTATTGACAAAATATGTAATCTTTTCGTCCATAAAATTTTTGAATATTAAAATATTCATCAGATTGTTGGTTCAGTTAGAAAATAGTGCCCATATAAAGAATTCCATCTAATTTCAAGCATGTACCGTTAGCCATTTTTAAAATATCGTGCGCGCAAGGTGGAAACACGGCGAAATATTTTGTCACAAAGAGGATTAAATTACAAAAATGTTTGTGGCAACGCAAACTTTCTGGTTACTAGTTTCCAAAGCAGCTATATTATGTAGTCAGTTGTAAAAAGTTGGAAGTAATTGCTTTTAAAATAAATAAAATATCTCAATTCTTGCAACAGTCACATATTTGAAGATCATGAGGGGTTTAAGGTGTAGGAGTCCTCTTAAAGAAACTTACTTAAAGCACATGCGATCTTCCCTTAGTCAACAATTTTATCTCCGCAGAAAAAAAAAAATGTAAGATTTAGAAAATAAAGACAGATTCTCGACGCGCCGGTTTTTTTTTTTTTTTTTTTTTTTTTTAGGAAAGCCCCGATCCATAAATAATTAATGAAAGAGTCAACAGACAACATTTTCCCCGCTTCTCAGAAATTCTTCTAAAGAATGGGCAACTCGGCTTATGAAAGTATCAGAAATTCAACAAATTATGATCCCCAAACTTCAGAAAGCTTGGAACGATCTTCTGTCATTCCAGTTTTGTAAGCGTATATTTTTAGCCCCTCTCCTTCCGCTTTTCCGATTGTTCATACTTCGAAATTCGACAAAATGTAGTCGTTAAGACTTTCGCATCAGTGAAGCTTTGAGCATCATTTATTCTCGATTTCTATTGCTTCAAAGGATATTTAAATTTACTGCAAGGTAACAACCACCAAAAAACAAAATATAAAATAGTTATTTTGAAACGAAATACAAAAATTTCGAAATTATTTCGTGACTAAGTTGTAGTTTTTATTTTGAGATGTGTTAAAGAAATTTGGCAGCAATTAAAAGCCAGCAAGTATACACTTGAAGATTTATGTGATGGATGGATGATTCTCGACTTCTATTGCTTCAAAGGATATTTATATATATGTTGTTTATCACCAAAGTTTAACATTTAATATATGTTGTTTATCACCAAAGTTTAACATTTAATATATGTTGTTTATCACCAAAGTTTAATATTTAATATATTGTTATGTTTTTCCTTTAATTTTTCTGACACCAGTTATTTTCTTTCTTCACGTTCGTACGGGGTTCGTATGGATTTGGAGTGAATAATGCGACACTATTTGATGGAGTATCGAAACACACTTTATTTACCAATATCAATCACGACAGCTCCAAAACACGTTTTACAGTCGTCGGTGAACTACTATAAACACGCTGACGCGATCAGCGACACAGCCTTCAGGTTATCAGGCTATCACAGTGGAGACAGCTTCCTGCAAAGCACCCGACTCTGCTTTCCGGAGTACAGCTCCCGACTCTGCTTGGTCGTTCTCGGAACTCCACGTACTCTCGAGGCTCTCCACGCTACAACTCGCGATGCACTCGACGACTCCCGACTTTTCGGTACAGTTGTTCCCGGAGCTCAACACGCTCTTTGGACGATGCACTAACCACGATACACTAAGAGACTCCTTCGGTGCACTCGACGACCCACTCGGCACTCGTTGCCCGGCTGTCAACTCGATCGACTCCGCAGGGATTGACTCGCTAGACGAGGCTCACACACTCTCGATGAGATACACACTCTCTCCCTCTCGATGAAGCACACTGACTGACAGCGCACCAGCAGGGTTTATATAGCTTTCGGCTTGTGTTCGGGAACATTCTGGGCTAAACGGGTAAAAATTCGTTCCAGAAGGTTCTTCAACCGTCCATGGTATATCACCAATTTGGTCGCCAAATGGGCGATTTCTCGCCAAATGTGGCAACCCTGCCTTCCCTTGCCATTTTATGGCAACCCTAAAACTGCTTTGCGGGGAAGCCGTCTCACCGCGCCTTTACATTTCGTAACAATATGTTGTTGTTGCGACTAATATCACATCTCTGACCTAATCGGAACAAGTCCTTGGTACTTCGATACTTGTAATGCTATTTGTAACGTTCATGCGTTCTTGGTGCCGTTCCCCCATGTTAAAACCTTTATGTTATTATAATTCTTCTTGTATTCCATATTTATTTATAATTCCATATTTATTGTATTTAATTATTATCATATAGTTACTTACTATTTCAACCATTTCTTATTATATCTCGCTAACTTAAACATATTTAATATTATCTCATATAATATTTATGTTTATTATTTCTTTTGTCATTATTAACCTTTGTTTTAGACATGTGATTTTTATTTGATTTTTAATAAATTCCCAGTGGCTGTTTGGGTAGCGAACGGCAGGGGGGGCCTGGATCCGACGTTGGGCTTCGGCGCCGGGGGGCTCTCATGTGTAGATCTCCTCTTTTTGGTGTTGTCTCTAGACAGGGGTGGACGCGGTGCTATACCGATTAACCTAATGGTAAAGGGACAGTGCCCGCGTCCTCCGTCACTTGTCACTTGTCTAGAAGTACAAGATTACGACTGTCGTTGACAACACCTTTGAGCACCGTACACATGACATTACGATTTTGCTCAGTTTCTCCACAATTTGGAAAGACAGCACGACGGGTCTGCGGGTCTCCCCCGCCTTCTTCCCCAACCACAACCTCTCGAGATAATTTTCGGCTTGCCGTATATTTAGAGTCCCTCTATGCCGTACATACACTATACATTTAAAAACATCGTCTTCTCTGTGATTCAAACTTGGGCTCTTCGTTATGGCAGGCATTGTCACTAACCACTTTCCGTCTAAAGAGTCATATTTCGGTATATGATTTATACTATTATATTGTAGCTTAAAATTTCATGACCCATACTGGCATTTCCAGAGATCAATAGAACTAGTATAAATATTAATCCGTTAGCAGTTAGTAACACTAAGTGCTACGTATTAAAAAAAACTTCCTTCCTAAATGCACGAAAAGCAGCTGTAAATTATGGTCGATACTTCATTTTAAAAGGATGCAAGAAAAGTGCTTTTAAAACAGAGGCTTTTAAAGTCTTAAATATCAAGCAACACTTTTCTTTAAAAGAACTTAACAGGTTTGTAAACTAGTGACATTTACGGACACAAAAGAAGCGTAACGAAGGAAGATGAATTTAGTTCAAAGAGTTTCTTTAGACTACTACATTTATTTATTTATTTATTTATTTATTTATTTAGCTGTTGAAATATTTTACTTTAAATCTCACCCAAATGCTGATAAGTGTCTCTGTTTAAAAGGCTAAAAGTAGTAAAAAGTTTTAAAATTCCTCTAAATTCCCAAAACACATTAACATTTTGATCGCATCCTAGAAAATGTGTGACAAATTTAAATTTTAATGATCAGTCTAAAGTAGCTTCGTTTGCTACGATCACGTTGGAATAAAGTTGATTTAAAAAATGGCCAACTTCTGATTGAAAGAATAATATTAACAATAATAATAAACGAAAACAATTTTTCTGTATTACTTCCAAAGTATTCTTTGTCTAAAACATTCTTGTTTAACACATAAAATTAATTTTAAGCCGAATTTCAGTTTTTTCGGAGAGTTTCTCTTTTGTCTTCGACTAACGCGTTATACTAAAAGTGTTATTATAACGCGTTATTATAAAGTTGATAAAGTGTTAAAAGATTAACTAACGCGTTATAATAAAATTAAAACAAGAAGTACCTTACCTCTAATTGTTAGTAAGGCATTTTGTTGGCCGATAAAGAGGTTTCGAAATCCCTGGTTAATTATAACCCTTTTTACTTCTTTGTACGAAATAAAGAAAGTATTGTAATCGCGAAAAATTTCGGTTATCATATTTCAATCCATTTGAACGATGCTTTTGCGTGTCATCTGTACGTTTGGACAGAATAAAGCACTCTTTTGTCCAAAAAGGATTGCGAAATAGATTCTAAAATGGATTCAGAATAAATTTTTTGTGACGTCTGTACGTACGTATGTATGCATCTCTCATAATTACTTGTGTATGTACGTATGTATGTATCTCTCATAATTACTTTTGTATGTACGTATGTATGTATCTCTCATAGTAGCCTCATAACGCTGAAATTTGCATATCGGACTACTATAACATGTTGTAGTGCACCTCTATTTTTTGGTTTCAATCTACAGTACCAAACGTATATATATATATGATGTCTCAGCTTTAGTCGTAGCTTAAATAATCAGACGATAAGTTTAAAAAAACAGGATCTATTTATTATTATTCAGGAGAAATAGCAGTTACACAAATCAGATATCCGGAGTAAATAAAAAGAATTAGTAATAACTTTTTGTTTGAAGTTTACTGCATCGTGACATTTAAGAAAAACCCCCGATATTCTTTTGCGAGTCCTTTTATAACCTCTGGAAAGGCGGAGCTTCCAAGAAATGACGTCAGCCAATCCAGTTCGCTTTAAATATCTCGAGAACATTCTATATGTTCGTGTAGAAAAAGCGGGAAAAAGAACTTGACTACGGGGCTGTGGATTTAATTCCACGTACTTTCAAATAAGAGAACGTCGCCATTAAAATGAAAAGAACATACAGTTAGAATTTAAGTGTATTCTTGACTATGGAATTTTATTATTACATATATATATATATGAATTTTTAATCACTTCTTGTGAGTTTTAATTAAGTCTTTTCACCTAAGTTTTATAACGTTTTAAGTTCTTTGGATTATGTGCTATATGTTTAAAGCTAAAAATTTTGATTTAAATTTTTCGCTGAGGTATTTTATTTTATTTTTTCTCTTACTTTTTCTATTCTTTAAACAAAATAAAACTCTCTTTATTTAAGGTTCAAGATTCTAATTAGAATTTACTTAGATTTTTGGGGGCATGGCCAGAATTTTTGGATGAACTATTATAATTAAAATACATTGAAATGGTTCATTGGCTAACTATGGATACAGAAAAGCAATGATTTTTGTAGAAGACATATTTTAATTAGTTTCAGTGTTCCTTCCCAAGCAAAATCACAAAATATTTAAAAACAGCATATCTTTAGAATCTCCGATAGACAGTCTCGCACGCTTGAGATAGAAATATTCGATTCCGTTCATTGTTGTCACTGCTTGTTTTCCAATCTTTGCGTTTGTTAAGCAAAAAGTCGTTAACTTTACAAAATATAAAATAGATGATAAATTCGAAGTTTAAAATTGAGGCTTCCAGTTGCCCATGTTCGGGTCGAGGATTACGTCATTCAGAATTGGATGGTTCTAGGTACCACTGTGTTTTTCAAATGCGAGAAACGTACATATATGCATACAGATTCTTCATTATTTAATTTCTTTAAATATTCTTTCTTTAAATATGCAAGCTTTGCATATTTTTCACATTTTCCAGCTTTAAAATAATCTAACGACTCTGCTAAACCTGAATGTAAGCATATTTCTTGAGATCTACATTTTGAAGAAATTTCCTATCAATTATTTGGATAAGAAAATTGTCAATGTTAAATTTAAAATCAAACGAAAAAAAAGCAACTTAGATTGGTTTCGATTTAAAAAAAAAATTATATATCGATTTCGCAGGGGCTCAAATATTAATCCTTTTCTTCAGGAGCAAAAGCATTTTTGCCTTTTTCTTTTCTACTCCTGAAGAAGAGAGACCCATGTTTCATCGCTCTCGAATGTGACAGAGTTTTATCCAAACTTTACGTGCTATAATTTTCTATTGTGTATAATTTTAAACTATCTGTTGCTTTCGATATTATGTCCCGACAAATATTTGGTGTGTAAAAAATCATAAAACTTTAATACTTTTATTTACTCGCACGATATAAATTTTATTCCTTGATTAAAATGCTATTACTGCATTTAGAAGCGAAAATAAATCAACGCTGTAGTATTAAAATTTCCGATAGCTTCTTTAGAATATGGAGAAAAATATGATAAAAAGGATAATTTTTCTTTAACAGAAAACTCGTTTATTTCCCATTTTCTACCCAATTTGCAAGATTTAATAAACTCACTGGTCATTCGAGCCTTGGTGTTCCTTTCCTAAGACAAGCTTTGCGTTTCTAGACGTTTGCGAGACATTTATGATGTTCTTGACATCATACACTGCACGACAATAATACTTTTTCCGCTTCTGCTGGATCAACTTTTTAATTTAAGCGATTTAGAAGGAGAAATATTTAAAAAGGTTTCAATTCCTTCTTCATTAAAACTGCATTTATCGCAACGCTCTTTTGAGATGATTTCGAAAACGTCATTTTGTCTTCCTTATCAATTACATAAGATAATAGAAGACCTCTCAACATAAAGGCCGTGTTAGAAGAAAAAATATATTAGCAATTTAAATTTGCCCCTTGACATAACTGCTAACAATCAATTATAATGAGACTCCTTGCGAAGCGTTTGGCTTTATCAATCGTGACTGAGATCAATACAAGAAAATTTTCCTTAGAGGCATTTACAATGCATTTTATCATAAAAAGCAAAAATACACAAAAGCTATTCAAAATGAAGAGTCATTGAATTATGTAGTCGCATGAAATTTTGCATCAATTTTTTAGTCTTTCATCATTTTGAGCGAGCTGAAGTACCCGATGCCAGTTAAGTTATATTGACGGTAATGCGTTTACCAACAGAAAGAACGATACCGCTGTAATCCTTCTCTAATAACGATGCGAAAAATACCATTCATAGTCGTACGGTTTTCAGTCTCATGCGATATGGAACCAGCATAAAAAATTTCTATAGAAAAATAAACTAATTCTCTTCCATTATATCAACAACAATGGCACTCAGTTTTTAACTATTTTCATCTTTCAGTCATCTTTCAATCAATAGTAAAAGCTCAAGTTTCATCTAATATTTCACTTATATTCCATTTTAGGTGATTAAATGTGGCACAAAATCGATCATAATTAATCAGAAATCAATAAAGGCAACAAACGAACAAACACACGAACAGACATTCTTCTTTATATACACTGAAGTGACAAAAGTCATGGGATAGCAATATGCAAATATACAGATGGCAGTAGTATCGCGTAGAAAATGTATAAATGCGAAGTGCTTTGGCAGGGCTTTCATTTGTGTTCAAGTTATTCATGTGAAGAGGCTTTGACGTGATTATGGCCGCACGACGAGAATTAACAGACTTTGCACGCGGAAAGGTAGTTGAAGCTAGACACATGGGTCATTCCATTTCGGATATCGTTAGGGAATTCAACATTCCGAGATCCACAGTGTCAAGAGTGTGCCGAGAGTATCTAATTTCATGCATAACATCCCACCATGGACAGCGCAGTGGCCGATCACCTGCACTTAACGACCGAGACCAGCGACGTCTGCGTAGAGTTGCCAGTGTTCCCAGACAAGCAACACTGCGTCAAATAACCGCAGGAATCAATGTGAGACGTACGAGGGACGTGTCCAATAGGAGAGTGCGGCGAAATTTGTCTTCCTTGGGCTATGCCAGCAGAAGACCGTCTCGAGTGCCTTTACTGACAGCACGACATCGCCTGCAGCGACTCTCGTTGGCTCGTGAGCATATCGGTTGATACCTAAACGAATGGAAAACCGTGGCTTGGTCAGATGAGTCACGATTTCAGTTGGTAAGAGCTGATGGTAGGGTTCGAGTGCGGCGCAGACCCTACGAAGCCATGGACCCAAGTTGTCAACAAGGCACTGTTCAAGCTGGTGGTGGTTCCATAATGGTCTGGGCAGTTTTTATATGGCATGGACTCGGTCCTCTGGTGCAACTGAACCGATCATTGACTGGAAATGGATAACTTCAGCTACTTGGAGATCACTTACAGCCATTCATGGACTTCATGGGGATTTTTAAGGATGACAATGCGCCATGTCACCGGGCTACAATTGATCGCGATTGGTTAGAAGAACATTCTAGGCAATTCCAGCGATTGATCTGGCCACCTAGATCGCCCGACATGAATCTCATCGAACATTTATGGAACATCATCGAGAGGTCAGTTCGTGCCCAAAACCCTGCACCGTCAACACTTTCACAATTATGGACGTCTGTAGAGGCAGCATGGCTCAATATTGCTGCAGGGGACTTCCAACGACTTGTTGAGTCCATACCACGTCGAGTTGCTGCACTTCGCCGGGCAAAAGGAGGACCGACAAAATATTAGGAGGTATCCCATGACTTTTGTCACTTCAGTGTATATAGATTTTGTAAAACTTAAAAATTTTTTATTAACAAATTCTACGATTTGAAAGCGTGCAGTAGCAACGCTTTTCGAAAAATGGATTTTTATCTCCAACGCGCGAGACTGTTGCCACTCGGAAAAATGAGTGCGAAAATTAACCTTTACGAAGTTTTTAATTAATATCTCGGCTGATTAAAGCAGTACGCAATCGAAATGGATTCCCACGAATTTTTGAAATCGGGAATAATGTACTTAATGTTTGGCAATGCTATTTTTATTTCATCGTAGAACTTAGAAATGTTTTATGAACAATCTCTAGGATTTGAAGCGAGCAGTGGCAACAACTTTCGAAATATAGCAGATTTTCATTTCCAAAAAATTTTTTAAAAAGTTCTATATTTCCCGCTCTCCTAGGCAGGTTGACAAAATTCAAATTGCGTTTTTTTTTATGTCTCGAAAGCGCGACTTTAGTATTGTTCTCACATCGGTATTTTGACGCAAAGTCGGACTTTTTCTGAAATAACATACCAATTTTTTTCCCATATTTCGAGTCTACGACTCAAATTAAATTTTGTAAAATTTGTGTTAATTTTGTTATTTTGTAGATATTAAATTTTGTAAAATTTGATGCGAAATTTATGTAGAAATTCAAAAATTCATTTGTGCAACTTTTCCAGTTTGCGCCAAGAATAATTCATTGGGCGAACTTCTTAATATATGGCAACCTATTTTCCTCTCCCTTCCATTATGTCCAAACCGAAAAAAAGACACCTCGTTCCTACATTTTTACACTGTGCATGAGAGGGAAAAAAAGTCACGTCGTTCCTACTTTCAAATAATTTTAACAAAGTGTCTAAACCACATTTGATGTTTTATCGCTTTCAACAAATATGCCAAGTTTCAAAACGCGCCAATATATAAATCGATTTCCTCTTTTCGAAGCTCTATTTCAATCAGTGTACCACTTTGGGCACACCCACAGACTTAAAACGATAAGTGCTATCTTCACAAAATTTTACTTGTGTACTCCTCTAGTCGTAATTAGACTACCTACCCCTCCTTTTTTTTTTTTTTTATCAAAACTCCGACTTTAAAAGATAGCGTGCCGGAAAGGGTTTAATCACACACATATAGGTTTTCTTACTGCTTGTGAATTCGGCCTGGGAAAAGTCTTCGTATTAATTATTTAAAAAATATAAGATCATCGTACATGTAAATTATATATATATCGAATATACCTAAAATTAAAAAATGTAATTTGAAATCATATTTGCGGGTTACACGCCAGAATATACGGCAATTTGGAAGTGAAATAAAAATTTCATGTATTCAGAATAATTTAATTTAAGAATGAATGGATTTTTCATTTTTTGCTATAACTAAATTTTTGTTTAAACTTTCTGTTGGAAACATGCATCGAAAATTGGTCATTTAATTGCAGCTGAAATGAAAATTGTTACGCACAAACAAATTATTTAAATACTATTAATATAAGGAGGATTTCTGATTTTTAACACGAATTCTAGTTCACAATTGCAATGAATGGGTGTTCGATTGGGCATCTTCCATCGATGCCTGCGTGGAAGCGAAACTCAGCTCCAAAACTAGAGCGACATTTGCGGAAATTATTCAAATCGTTGCTTCTTTTGTACGTTCAAAAGTATTACTGGAGGGCAAATATTGATATTCGATATGGAATCCCTCAGGTGCGTTTTGTGATTCGGTTCTATGCTGCGCAGACGTTTTCGTTCTCAGAGAAAATAAATATTGACAAAAATTTCTTTTCCTTTTCTCTATTATTCATCTCGAGAATGTATGTCTTTTGTCTGAATGGTACATCACTATCAAGAACTATCTGGGGATTGTCTTCCGGTTTACATATCTTTTACATATAAGAGTTCTGCATCATTTTCCGTTCGAGTTTTTTAAACATTTATCCTACGTAAAAATGAATTCAAACGTTTGGCTTGCTTGCTTAGAAATATGAAATGAATAGGAAATATATTCTGTGAATGTATCGTTTGCATTTATTTCTGAAATTTTAATAATATACTAGCAGGCAAGCCCGCCAGATGAGCGGGCTGCAGCCAAAGCAAAATTTGTAAGTTTATGTAACCCTGAAAAGCAAATGTATGAAAACATTTCAATATGAAAGAAATGAGTTCGTTCTTTCCAAGCAACAACCAATTCGTAAATAATTCTTTTGTTGCCGAACCAGAAAACAAAAACTTCAGGTCAATACGTATGGCATCATGATTTAAACTTAATGTAATATATAACAACATTTTCTCAGAATAAATGAAAGAAATAACTTAGCGAAATGAAATTAATGAAAAAATTAACGTTAATATTATCGTTTCATTTATACTAACCCGAAACAAAAAATTTACCAGCAGCACCTATTTATTTAAAATGCTGACATTAATGAAACATTTTCGACATGCGGTGACGTCACATGCAATCGTCTGCTTTCTTAAACTTCAGAATATGACTTTGTATAATGATGATAATACATTTAAAGTTCTACAATGCTATTTTTATTTGATATTTTGTAAAACTTACAAATTTTTTATTAACAAATTCTACAATTTCAAAGCAAGCAGTGGCAACACTTCTCGAAATAAAGCCGATCTTTATCTCCAGCGTGCTAGACTGTTGCCACTCGGGAAAACGAGTGAGAAAATTACGGGTTTGGGGAGTTTTTAATTAATACCTCAGGTAATTAAAATCGTACGAAGATGAAAATTGTCGAAATGGCTTCCCACGAATTTTTGTAATCCGCGGGGTTTGGAACACTCCGCCGTTCCGGAGGAGATAATGCCATAAACAAACAAGCAGACAGACTCAATCAGATTTTTATAGTATAGATTGTTTCGAAGACTAAAATTAATATGTTATTGCGTTTGATGTCTAGTGGCAACTTAAATGCCCATCTAAAAATTTCCATAATTGTCCAAAACATCTGAGAAGGCTCTGCTTGTGAATACAAATACCTCAAACTGTGGAACGTTGGCTACCCTATAAATATCGACAAGTTACCAAACCCTATAAATATCGACAAGTCACCAAACCCTATAAATATCGATAAGTCACCAAAATGGATTTTGCTCAGGAACAAGATGTTGCGTTTCGTAAGCTCAAGTTAAGCTGCTTTGAAAAATTTATGCAAATTGATGAGAGAGGAGGCGGTTTCCAATTACTTGGTGAACGAATTAACCCAATTAATTCCAAGCCGGAGATTACAGTCGTTCGGCGAAACCTCACGCTAGATTTCGGTCATGCATGGCGGAAGAAAAGGAGCTGTAGATAGTTACTGTCTAAAATGCGCTTGATAACTGAAATTATAAACAAAATCTGAAAGTTTTCAGATTTTATATTACACCCAAAGGCGTAATATTATATTTTTATTAACGTTTTCTGTGTTACCTTTATTTATTTTATCATGTTCTTTGCACTTAAACCATAAAACTCAATTCAACCGCGATATCGCAAAATAATTTTAAAATGAGCTTATCTGTAGAATTTCCGATACACAGTCTCGCGCGCTGAAAGTAAAAATATTTTTTTTTTCGTACAGTGTTATCATTGCTCGCTTTGAAATCGTCCAGTTTGTTAATCTGAAATTCGTTAAAGTTTTACAAAATATGAAATAGATAATAAACAAATTCCAAATTTGGGCTTCCACATGCGCATATTCCGGTGAAGACGTACGTTATTCAAAATTGGGTGTCTCTAGGCACCATTGTTTTATCACAATGCGAGAAACATACATACCTTTATGCAGATTCTTCATTATTTAATTTCTTTAAATTTAAGGGGACTCATACACCTTAAAATCCATAAGATGTTCGAATAGGTGACTGTTGCAAGAATTGGGATAACTTATTTATTTTAAAAGCAATTACTACCAACGTTTTACAGCTGACTACATAATATAGCTGCTTTCTGAAATAGTCATCAGAAAGTTTGTTTTGCCACAAATATTTTTATAATTTAATCCGCTTTGTGACAACATTTTTCGTCATGTTTCCAACTTGCGCGCACAGTTTAAAATATTCTGTTTCATAATTTAATTCCATATTTAATATATAGCTTTTATAACGTCTGGAAACTACTGTGAACCTAAAATTCTAAAAATTTTATGTTAAATTTTTATTTTATTTTGAGTTGAGTTTATAAAATGTATTTTATTAAAACAATTTGTGATGTTTTCGTCCGTAAAATTTTTCAATAGTAAAATATTTATCAGATTGTTGGTTCAGTTAGAAAATAGTGCCCATATAAAGAATTCCATCCAATTTCAAGTATCTACCATTAGCTATTTTTAAAATATCATGCGCGCAAGGTTTTCCACCTTACGCGCATGATATTGCGCGCATGATCACAAAGATTATTAAATTACAAAAATATTTGTGGCAACACAAACTTTCTGGTTACTAGTTTCCAAAGCAGCTATATCATGAAGTCAGCTGTAAAAAGTTGGAAGTAATTGCTTTTAAAATAAATGAAATATCCCAATTCTTGCAATAGTCACATATTCGAAGATCATGAGGGGTTTAAGGTGCATGAGTCCCCTTAATGAAGGGCAATAGTATTTGATGGCAACAATTTAAAAAGTGATTGGTCGTTTATAGCGGACGACGTAAAATCCCGTTTTAAGACTAATAGCCCATTCGGGATAACGCCTCTTTTGGGCTAAAAATGAAGTTGCCTGTTCTGCACATATTTCCACTTGCAGTCAAACGAAATATTGTACTATTATAACGAAATATTGTACTATTATAACGAAATATTGTACTATTATTGGTCTTTTAAATGTGCGTGGTTTACATTTAAATGCTTTTGTTTCCCTATAATTTTCTTAGTTTTTAATTCTTCAGAACTTCAGAAGCACGATCTTTTAAATAAAAAACCGACGATGTGTTAAAAATTCAAAACTTTTGCAGCGATTTTTGTGCTGAACTAACGAAGTAAGATACTTACCTCGAAACCAAGGGACAGTAGAGGAAAAATTATCAGCCTCGAACGTTCTTTATTAAACACAAAATAACAAGGGCATAACATGCGCATGGGTAAAAAATGAAACGCAAAAAAAGATATAATTAAACAAGTAGCCTGTTTAATAATGAAATTTGTGATTTCAAGGAAAAGTAAATTAAACACGGCTCGAAAAGGTGTTTTCAGTCGGAAAGGGCATCCATAATAAAGAGATATTCTTCGCAAATCGATGGTACATAAAATCTTTCTTTTACCTTCCATATTATAAAATCGTATGTGAAATTGTAATATTTTTTGCACAATGTAACGTTGGTTGCTTTCATGTTCTTTGAGAAATGACGTGGATCCATGCGTGGAAATAGCAAATTTGCCAACTCCCCAATCTTTTAACTACACAGCTCTCCTTAGAAAGGCAATTGCCCCAAGCTCTGTGGAGCTGCAAGTAT
This sequence comes from Stegodyphus dumicola, assembly GCF_044657685.1. Classification (NCBI taxonomy): domain Eukaryota; kingdom Metazoa; phylum Arthropoda; class Arachnida; order Araneae; family Eresidae; genus Stegodyphus; species Stegodyphus dumicola. Next base: position 3,143,078 of record NC_140768.1, read on the forward strand.
GGCCGAACTTAACGTATTTCTCTTTGAGTCTATATCTGACAATGGCATTAGCATCTTCAAGATTGAGTTGTTGAAATTTCTTGTTGAGACTTCGGGAGTTCGTCAGCTGTCTCGTTTCCATCGATTCCAACATGAGCAATTATCAATTGCATGTCTTTTTCATCTGATTGATTGTTTCTTAGTGTACTTCCTGGATGAGTCTTGATTGTCTTTGTAGTAATAAACTAACGTCAAATGCTTGAAAGAGACGATACTCTGCCGGAAAAAAACAAGAATACTGTTGCGTTTATCTTTTCTGACACCAGTTGTTACGTTATTTTCTTCCTTCACGTTCGTACGGGGTTCGTAGATTTGGAGTGAATAACGACGACACTACTTGATTAAGTTTCGAAACACACTTTATTTGGACAATAGTAATCAGGACAGCTCCAAAACACGTTTACAGTCGTCGATGAACTACCATAAACACGCTGACACGATCAGCGACACAGCCTCCAGGTTATCAGGCTACCACGGTGGAGACAGCTTCACTGCAAAGCACCCGAGTACAGCTCCCAACTCTGCTTGGTTATTCTCGGAACTCCACGTACTCTCGAGACTCTCCACGTGATGCACTCGACGATACACAAGAGTATAGCTCTCGACTCAGCACAGTCTAAGACAAAACTCGACGATGCACTAATTCGCGATGCACTAAAAGACTCTCTCGATTCACTCGACGACCACCTCGGCGCTAGACTTCGAAACACTAGCTCAATGACTGACTATCAGTTCGCTAGACGAGGCACACGCACACTACTCTGGCTGCGGACCAGCAGGGTTTATATAGCTTTCGGCTTGTATTCGAGAACATTCTGGGTTAAACCGGTAAGAATTCGTTCCAGAAGGTTCTCCATCCGTCCATGGTATATCGCCAATTTTGTCGCCAAATGGGCGATTTCTCGCCAAATGTGCTAAGTTAAATGATGACAAGTTTCAACAGGTTGAAAATTGTATTGTTTTAGTAAATGCTTCATAGTGAATTCCACGCATACTCTTAATGCGCACGAACTTATGGACTGACCTAATAGATATATTTATCGCACGGTAAAAATGTAATAAAATATGCGTAGCCAAGATTCAGCCAAAAGACATAAACGCATTAATAATCAGGAAAATTTATGAAATTATTTCCCATGCCATGTTATTTTCTTTAGAAATGCACTGCTGGCCATTAAAATTGCAACACCACGAAGGAAAGCAAATAAAAAAAAGTTATTTAATGTACGTAAAAAGTATGGCATGAAGAAAAAATGATTAAATTTGTAAGCAGTCTGGTGGTTTACAGGGGTGCGAAATTAGTAGAAACAGTTGCCACCCATGGCAGCTAAGACGGCCCTTACTTAGTCGAACTGGGCTTCGATGATAGAAACGGGCAACTTATTCCATGCTGCTTCAAGTCAATGCCCCACTTTATCAACCGTATTAATTGGATAGAGTTGCAGGGCCATTGTCTCAGCAAGAGATGACCAGATGTTTTCAATGAGTGATAGATTTGGGACCGTGCAGACCATGACAGCAGTCGAATATCCTGTGTGTCAAAAACTCATGAACTTTGAAAAACTTTTTAAAAGGCTCTTACACAAACACCAACCACTCCACCGACACTCAAAAGACAAAATAGTGTCACTGTTGTAAAATCTGTATATATTTATGAACTGTATCTGTATATGTTTCTTTACGTAAAACTTTTTAAGATTTCAATAAATTAGCACTCCGATCCCAAAGGACAGCACTGTGTCCGGGCTTGGTCCCGCCCGGTGAAGGAATGAGTGAGCTGGGGTCGGGGCGGCCCTGGCCTGCTCCCGAGCTCGGGATGGGTGAGATGCCTGACATGCATGACTGACAATCTCCTAACCCCCCCTACCCTAACTAGCTACACCTCATGAGATCTCACGGAGGATGTCACTCTAGATTGGTTAGTGTAAGGGAGCAACACCTGTTCGATTTATTAAGTACAGGTGCTCCCCACACTTTTACCTGTACCTGTGTGTCGAGAAAGGTCAGAACACGACGTGCAACATGTGTTCTTGCAATATCTTGTTGGGAGATGGCATTTGGCAGGCTTCGAAGATAGGGTACAACCACTGGGCGTAAGACGTTAGAAATGTACCGATCTGCAATCAAGTTACCGTCCATCCGAACTGGAGATGTGCTTGTCGTGTACCCAATGGCTACCCAAACTATTACACTAGGTATACTACCCCTATGACTATATCAAATGCAAGCAGGCTACGTATCGTCTCCTCGGGACCTCTAGACATGTATGCGGTCATCAGAATACTACATACAAAACCGAGACTCGTCTGAAAAGGCGACACGGCGGCCCCTTTGTATCCAACTTTGTCGTTTGGCGCACTAGAGTCGCCGCTCCTCTCTATGCTGCATTGTCAAGGGAAGCCGAAGTAATGGTCGCCATGCTGATACTCCACGCTGTTCCAAACCTCGACGCACCCAACGAGCGGATACGTGACGTGCTGCAAACATACCTATTTTCTAACGGTCCACATGTGGTTGTACGGTTTTGCAGGGCTGATCTCCCGATATGTTTGTCTTCTCCAGCGTTATTCATGGGAGGGATTTGAGATCCTGCATGCATTTCTGTATGACCCTCAGCAACCAACTGATTCCATATTCGCATGATTAGATGCCGATCAATGCGACGGGCGATATCACGGAACGATAATCCGAACTCTCGATAGGCAACGATCTTGTCCCTATCGAATTTCGACACTTGCTGCTAAGAATTTCTTCTTTTTATTCGAGGCATAACACGATATTCTAAGGAAACTCTGACTTTACAAAGCGCTTTCCGAATGAGAGATCGGCTACAGTACTTTTCTTGTAGTGCTTCAGATGTCGTTTCTCCCACCTGCGTCGTCTAAATTCGCTGAGGTACTAATCATTTGCCTATCCCAACTTCTTCTTTTCAGGTTATTTTGACGTTCCTCAGATCATTCCTTGCGGGTGTTGCAATTTTAATGGCCAGCAGTGTATATTAACCCCTTGGGTACATTTGACGTCTGAGACACGTCATTCACTTTTTTTTCTCCTAAGAGCGGTTGACGTGTCTAAGACGTCAAACCAAAAATTAAACTCTTGGGTACATTTGCTGTCTAAGAGACGACATTCACTTGCTTTCCCTAGGAGCGGATGACATGTCTAAAACGTTATTCGAGGTTATGCACAATTCTGTTCATTTCATTGAAGCTTGTATCAGTCATAATAGAAGAGGCAATTACAGTATTTCGGTGAACATTATTTGCGATACACTGCTCCATTATGTCAAAAACAAGGAATATATTTTATGATAGTGATAGCAAAAGTGACTTGACATGAGAAATCTAAAGAAGAATTGTTTAGTGATCCTGAAATTGACAATTACAATCGAATACAAAGCGAAGGTGACGAAGACGATATTGAACTAGAAAATGGTGACAATTGTAATATAATATCAAGGTTTCGAAGACGCACAAGACGTCTATCGAGCGGTGATAGTGAATCTTTTTGTGAACCAGTATCAGAGGAATGGATTTAGGAAGAAGAAGAAAACGTAGCCGATATAAAAAGTTTTTCTGAAATATCTGGAATTAATCCTTTGAGCCTGAGTAGACTAGGTAGTAATCCTACGCCTATAGATGTTTTGAAAGAAGTCTCGAATGAAGATTTTTGGGACACTATAGTAGAAAAGACGAATAGATATGCCAGACAAGGGATAGAAAAAGAAGGTTGTGTAAAAAAAAAGGGGGGGGTTTAGACGAATAGATATGCCAGACAAGGGAAAAAATTGGTTTCCTTGTAGGGTTTATATTTATTTTAACTAACATTTATTTTAAGTTTAAGCTATCTTTCCTGTCAAGCCTTTACTTTCCCCTAGAATTGCCAATGCCAGAGTATGTAAATTGTAGTAGAACGCGCAGAGTATTCAAATTTTAGCAGAAGTAAATTGAGTTTAAATAGAAGGGAAACGAGATTGTAAGTGTGCTTCTTGAATCGCGAGCGTGAAGGTTGCTAGGTAGAAATTCAAGAACCGCGCGTTTTGGCCTGTGTGCCTATCTCGGCAGTTCATTGAATCTTTCAACTTCTTAATCAGTAAGTTTGCTGAATCTCAGCTGTATATTAGAACACGGTTAAGTTAGTTACGATTATAGAGCCTCGTAGGTAGTGATCTCGTTATTTATTCATCCTGTCATTTATTTTTAGTTGTACTTTTCTATTTTGGTAAACCGCCGGGTCGGCGTAGTTTGTGAGCGTCAAGTAAACGCATCTGTGATTTCTAAAGGGGAATAAAAAGGGATTTAAACCCTTCTTACGAGTTTGTGTAATTTACAGTTCAAAGCAGTCATTACCACTGTTGCTGACAAGTTGGGGCCTCGCAACATTATATTCTGTAAGTTCTGATGAAATGAAAGCTTATATTGCATTATGCATCTTGATGTCGCACATGAAGAAGCCAAAAATGCATATGTATTGGTCAAAACGATATGCAATAAGTACCCCAATTTTTGCCAGCACTATGGCACGCGATAGGCTTTTGTTATTTCAAGCTTTCTACATTTTACGGATAATGAAGAGGAAAATAAAGATGACAGAATAAGAAAGATTAGAAATATAGTGGATTACCTAAATACTAAATTTTGTTACATTTATACTCCTAAAGTGAAGTAGCTATTGCTGAATCGTAACCAAATATTATATCCGTTCCACATGGAAACATTTTCTCAAATAAATCCGTACCCAAACGGTTAAGAGGCAGGTATACTCGTCGCCTTTCAGTTACGCATTTCGTTTTCAGAAACTTTGTTCATAATATTCGTCGGTAATATGAAATCTGAGATAAATAAGAAACACTCCAAAAATTCGAGTAAAAATAGTTTACCAACATTGCTTCTCTTCCGATTAAAAATAATACCTAACTGAAAAAAAAAAAAAAAAAATCAAAATTAGAGGATTTTATTCTGTAAAAGTATGCGTTAATATTTATCCGTATTTCTACAATAAAAATAACGGAAATAAACGGTATAGAAACTGACCGAAGCAAAGAAATCCGATATTAGTGGAAATTACTATTTCTGGTTCAACAGCTTTCCGAACCGAATCTGGAATTATGGTGATAGAAGATAAACTATTTCAGAAATTGAACCTGCGAGCGATCCAGGTAATTGTATAAATGAAACAGGGTACAAAATGGGACACCAAAATTTCTATGTTGTTCATAAAATGCAAGATATTTATTAGAAATATAAGTAAATTTTTAAAATTTCTATTTTCCTTATTGAAAAATGTTATAAAATATTTCCACACCAAATCTGAAATGGCTTTCGATAATTAAATAAATACTGAATGTAGAATGTTTTGGAAAAGTTGCGTAACTATAAAATAAAGCTTTGTAAAAACATCAAAGACGCGACTAAAAAATAATTAAATTTAACCATTTCGAAAAGAATATGGTACTTGCGACTAACAGTTTTTTTTTGTAATTAATTAACCAAATGAACAACTCGTAGGTAATTAACTTCAGATTAAATATTAAGCGGTGTTTTCTACTTATTTTACTATTTTAATTGCCATTAATTAGTTTTGCGTCACTAGCAGCAAGCTAACAAGTTCGAATTCGCGTAGAATAGACTTAACTGAGTTTTTACATGGATGTATATTATATAAGCTTTATTTAACACGTTTTATACATAAAATTAGCTTATTTATTCACATTTTAAATTTTAATCTAACATAGTTCAAAAGAGGTATATAAAAATTAAGTTAAATTTAATTTTGAAAAATATTCTAATTCGCAAGATTTCCTCAAAATTTTCAGTTATAGAAAAGAAGCTGCTTGTATGCTCAATTTTCTTGGTATAGTTAGTTGATATACTGGTTGCGAGCTACGGGTTCATAGAAATCTCTTCAAAAACTGCAACTGATGATCAGGAATCAGCGAACATTTTATTGAAACCAGGAACAGTTTATAGCGAATTAAATAATGATAATCAAAGAGAAAAAGTTATTCTTCGCGAGAAATATCGCGATTTAGTGATAATACTCACAGCGTAAATTCTATAGCAGCAATACCACAGTTTTTGAAATGATTTGTTCACCACTACTGACTCCTACCGGCTCTACCGACCGAGCGGTAAAGTCGCTGAATGCTGGTAGTTCAGTCCGGTGTGCGTAATGGCAAACTGCACATTCAGTTGATCAATGCTAAACGAATTTCGCATACTGCGCATGCCCAGAAGAGAATTTGGCGCAATTATGGTTTTGGTATGATTTTAAAAGAAGATAACTACGGTGTGTGGTTAATATTCTGTTATCTGGGCGTTAACAGTTCGGAGTTTTAAAACTTGTTAGGTTGTAAGTTGCTTCATTACTTATAGTGTAAATATCGATTGTAAAATAAGCAAATTTTCGTTTAAGAATGATTACAAAATAGGAAACACGATAGGATATTATTAGTTGATTCTTTATTGATCATACTTCTGAGGAATGAAAGCAATTGCGTATTTACCAAATGTTCCATTCGTATATACTTCAACAAATTAAAGAATAAATTCAATTTAAATTATTGAATTAAAGTCAAGGAAATTATTATAAATAACTGATACTAAATATAACGTTTATGAACAAAATAAACCGAAATGAAGTGAAACAGAAGCAAATGCATTGAGCACAAACAAATTTCGGTAGTCGATAAGGTCTGCATGATGAACAGGCTTCTGTAGGGTTGCTTATGCTTAGTCGCCAGCGTTTCCTCCCACGCCAACGGTAGACCATAGAGCACGCGCAGTAAGCGAAACTCGTTAACATTGATCAACTCAATGTGCAGTTTGCCATTACGCGTCCGGGACTCGAATTCCGGCGAGTGGACTGGCTGCATGGGCGATTTTGTGGTTTCCTTCACGTGTAATGTGTATACGAGTTGGCAAGTAACCCTCGTGAGCTTTGCTGTAATTAAATAAATTAAAGCAATCGCTACCCGCTCCAACGCAGCATTGTACAGTGGACAATTGCTAAGGACGTATGACAACAGCAGTGATAGCAAGCATGTTCCTCTCCTGATGCGTTGATAAAAGAGATAAAGTATTTGACACGTATTGACCTTTGCTGTTCAAAAGCAAACTTTAACGGAAAGAATCAATTGACAAACTTGTAATTTTCGGTATATCTTCTCAACATAATAACATTGTTGATATTACGCGTGGCCGTATTATTGGCATGTTTGAAGAAGGGCAAAAATATTAGATATTGCCAGGGAGTTCGACGTCAGCCACAGTGTTGTGTCAAGTCTTTAGAAATCATTTAAATTTCAAACAAATGGAATGTTTGGCAAATATCACGTGGGAGACTGTGCTCGCTCTGCGACACCTGCAAAAGATAGGTACATAGTGCTATCGACACAAGAAACCGCGCAGCACAGTTATTTGAGGTAGTAAATCAATTAACTGCTGCTACTAGCAACCGAAATCTACCCCAAAGTTGTAGCCAGACTTTTGCATGAAAAGGAGGACTACAAACCCACCGTTTTGTTGTGTGCATTCCATTATTCAGACAGCAATGTACTGCCCGTTTGCAATGGTATCGCCAGCATCGCAATTGGACTCAATAGAACTAGGCTTGCGTACTGCTCTTGGATCAGAGTAGGATCCACCATCCACGTCCACCATCTCAAGACGACGGTACCACTGGCCGTAGTGCGTTGAATAGTCGACAATGATTCCGTTAGGGCGGTTCGGGCCAGGCAAATAATAATCCTATCTTGCCTCGCATTTGTGCTCCTTGGACTTCCAGAGCCTTCATTTCGTTGGCAATTTCCTTGTAGCAACCATTGCTGCCAACGTCTTTGCACAGCAGTGTCTGTACGCTGCAGGTGGCGGCCTATTGCTTGGTATGACCACCTAACTTCACGCAACCCTACAATGCGACCACGTTCGAAGTCGCTTAGTTGTCTGCAAGGTCTTCGATATCGTCGTAATGGCATCTTTAGTTGCTTCTTTACGGTATTGCAATGGCATCTTTAGTTGCTTCTTTACGGAATTACAATGGCAGCAACCATAAAAAAGTTAAATTTTCCGCCTCTGTTACTGGTTTTATACTTTGCGAATTGCGTGCTATAATGGCAATTCCTGTTCATTTGCCTTGAAACTTTGATCATTTGCATGTACGATCAAGATATTTTCGCAAAAGCCTTTCTCAGTGCTTCGATGTTTTTTGCAAAAGAGTCTATAAAGCTTCTGGTCACCAAAAGCAAATTTTCTCTCGGGATTCATGGTGCTAAAAGAATTCTTTTCTCTCACTGCAGCCTTAGATGAAGAAAATGTTCCCACAAAGTTTCGCAGTGCTAAACATTGCATTCTGTATTTTCTTTAAATAAAGATAAGTATAGTGAAATGTTTTACATTTTATTTACGTTAGCTTATATAGTATGTCATGATTTAATGCGTAGGAGAAATCAGCTTTCAGTCGCCATGGCCAGGGCAGGTTATTTTGATGTGCTGCGGCTTGAAGTCTACGTAGTTAGATGGATGGATGCATGAACCACAAACTTCCAGATAATCTACGTAGTTATACAGATGGATAGATAGATATATCTTGAACCAAAAACTTCCAGATGTATAGCCATTTAAAAATATAATTTTATTCCATTTCTAATTCCCATCAGATTAATTTTGTAGACGATGGATTTATCCAATCATATTTCAATACAGTGATTTTTATTTACACTGAAAGTAAGACTAAAAGTAAGACGTAGGCAAATGCGAAGCGAAGCGGCGCGGGGATTTGCAGAGCAGCACTTAGAGAAAGGAATGGAATGACGTAATTAATTTGCGAGCGGTATTTATACCCAGTAGATGCGGAAAGTACCCTAAGTTATGATTGGTTAATTTTGGGTTTTAGTTGCATTTACAAATATGATATCTTCATATCATTTAAATTAAATAAAAAACCGAATCGTCTTTACACTAAAGGACAGCAAGAATGCTTATATCTCATGTTACCCTCATTTTTACATCAAAACACATTTTCCGTGTCCTCATCTTTGCTCTGTACTAAAATAATTCCAAATACCCTTATTTCATTTTATGTTTGTAGAAATTTGCAGATAGCAAAGAATCTTCGTTGATTTTTCTTCATCTTCTATAATGTTCATGCATCTCTGGTATTTTTCTCGTCGATAATTGCTTCATTCTTAATAATAATTTTTTAAATCTATCTGCGATTATTATATATTAATTATTACTGCTATTCAAGTCAGTATACAATAAGTGTTTACTTCTCATATGTGTTGATTATTACAGCTATCATTCAAGTCAGTATACAATAGGCCCACCAGCGGCCGAGCGGTAAAGTCGCTGAACTCTGGTAGTTCGGTCCGAGGTTCGAATCCCGCGAACGGGCTGGCTGCATGGGTGTTTTCGTGGTTTTCCCCATGTGTAACGTGTATAAGAGCCAGTTTCCCTTAGAAAGTCCTCCACGAAGACATCCCTCCCCTTAGGCAGATAGCCCTAGTGTGCTTTGCTATAATTAAATACACCACACCACACCACACCAGTATACAATAAGTGTTTACTTCTCATATGTGTTGATTAAATAAAGGAACTTGTTAACTTTAACACATAAACAGCTGAGTTTCATTCAGTTTACCGTATGAGCTGTGTATGTGTGTGTGTGTGTATTTAATTATGGCAAAGCGCACACTAGGGCTATCTGCCTAAAAAGAGAGATGCCTTCGTGGAGGACTTTCTAAGGGAAACTGGCTCGTATACACGTTACACATGGGGAAAACCACGAAAACGCCCATACAGCCAGCCCGTTCGCGGGATTCGAACCTCGGACCGAACTACCAGTGTTCAGCGACTTTACCGCTCGGCCGCTGGTGGGCCTTACTGTATGAGCTACGAGCAGTATTTAAGCATTGCTATGAAGGTCATAGTATAGTGTACAGATTTTCCGTAAGTTAACTTTGATAACAATAATTGGTTTATGAATTGAAATTATAATTCATGCAAATTTTGTATGCTTTTGCATAATAATCTGTATTAAATTTAATCTCTATTTGTTAAGAGAACAGAAAAATGCGTTTAGGAAATGCTGAAATATTTAAAACAAATGATTCACATCAATTATCAAATGAAACAAATTATGCGATATTTTTACCTTAATACAAGTATTTAAATATATTGAAACTGTATATGAATAAGAGAGTTGTATTAAATTTATAGCTTTAAAATCTCATAAAATTGAAATTTGTCAATGGAGTAATCATGGCGAAAGAGAATGCCCGTTTTGTATAACTAATATTAACAAAGTATAAATATTTATTTCCTGTAACTTAGTTTCTATAACCACGTTACCCAGCTATTGACTTTTGTACCCATAACAAGTATTTGTTTTCTGTATTATAGATTAAATAACAAATCGCTAATTTAGAAAAGAAGATTGTAGTTAACTGATTTGGAAACTATGTGTTGATTTATAAAAGCTTTTAATTCAAAACGAAACATTTTGTTATATAACAAAATAATAAAATAGGTAAATGAAATAATAAATATAGTACTAAAACGGTGTTTCTTTTATCCAATTATCGAAATAATTTAGCTCTTTTTCTGGTAGGAAAGCAATTAAGGAAGAAAGAAATGGAGAACAGAAAACAGTATTCAAAGCTTAACTGTTAGAAAAAATAAATTCCGAGCCAAATAGCATTTTTGTTAATTATTTCTGTTTAGAATGAGGGGGAAATAAGGTATTAAGAAATATAGTTATTATAAACACAGCAAACCGAAGAAAAATTTTTGAAATATTTCTATTTTGAAAGAGGGGGGGAGGTGTTAAAAGTTTCGTTGAAATCGTACAGATTATTGTGTGAGTACTCTGAAAGTGCTTGGTTTGATCCTTCATCCTTAAATATACATTCTCTACGTAAGGTTAGGTTAGGTTATTCAATTACGGCACAGCCTCGAGGGCCATCTGCCTAAGGTGCGGGATGTCTTCGTGGAGGACTTTCTAAGGAAAACTGGCTCGTATACACGTTACACATAGGGAAAACCACGAAAACACCCATGTAGCCAGCCCGTTCGCGGGATTCGAATCTCGGACCGAACTACCAGGGTTCAGCGACTTTACCGCTCGGCCGCTGGTGGGCCATTTTCTACGTAATATTAAATTTTTATTCCTTAAAGTAATATATGTACTCTTATCCAAAAAGGTATTTATAAAAGTTGCTTTAAAATATTTTATAAGAAATTTCTTTTGCTTTATTCATATATTTAAAATTTTTCTTAGTTTTGATACTTTGTTTTTGCGAAACTATTGAATATTCCATGAAATAAATTTATTATTTAAATTCTGACAGCTTAGATAAGTAACTAGAAATATTAGCAATGTTTTAATTAAAATATTAACATGAACAGAAAAAATTCATTATGTTTAAAACTTTTAAAAACTTATTTATAGTAGTATATTTAAACGTATTTCCGTTATCCTTTTGGTTACATTTGAATTGAGGTTAAAATTTTGTTATGTTCCTCAAAGTGTAATTATGTCTGTTTCTAAATAAACTGTTGTCTTTTAAGATGCTAAAGATAATGCAATAAATTTTCCAGGAGCTTTGGTTCTCAGCATACGAGTCTGTAATTAAGTTTAGAGTGCAAACGACGTTAGCTACTGGAGATTTACAACTGAAAGCTGCTTTTGTCTAAAAGCACTACAGTATGAAAACGTTGAACAATAGTTAGAAAAAAATGGGCATTACTTTACTTTTGCAAAAAGATATCGAAAAGCCATTGAGAATGACAGATTACCCTTCGTCAAAGTTTCCACAAACGTCTTAGTTCAGTTATGAGACTTTCTAAAAGGATTAAGTTTCTTAAGATTGGGAATAAAAGATATACCCGAATATCCTTGAATAAATGCTATGGAAAGAAGAATCTTTTCAAACCCATATATATTTCTAGTATTACTTTAGACAGTAGTTAGAGGTGAAATATTTTATTTTGGTGCTCGGATATATAACATTCAGTTCTCCTGTTTCTAAACCGTTCTACAACTTAGGAAAAATTTTACGTCGGAGTACATGCCAGTCCTGGAAGTAAGGTTAGGTTATTTAATTACGGCAAAGCCTCAAGGGCTATCTACCTAAGGGGAGGGATGCTTTCGTGGATTCGTGGAGGACTTTCTAAGGGAAACTGGCTCGTATACACGTTACACATGGGGAAAACCACGAAAACACCCATGCAGCCAGCCCGTTCGCGGGATTCGAACCTCGGACCGAACTACCAGTGTTCAGCGACTTTACCGCTCGGCCGCTGGTAGGCGCTAAAATATGAAAGAAAATTATTAATTTAAATTTGACAACAGTCCTTTTTATTCTCCATTTTAGTTTGGCTATCTTCGCTTTTTTTTTAAAAGTAGAAATTGCTTTAAATAACTTCCTGGACTGCTTCTTTCCAAATGAATTCATGTTCTGGAAGTAAGTAGTAGTGGGTGTAAGTAGTAAAGTGGAAGTAAGTAGTAAAATGGGTAACTTTTTTTCACTTCCTAATGACTCAGATACCTTCTTGTTTAATCTTTAAATTTCGGTCAGAATATTTTGTCTGTTGTGCATCACTGCTGGCAGACTATTTTTTCAATTTTCATCAGTTCATATCCTGGTTTAGATTCAACGGAAAAATGTAAAGACATTCAGTGTTTAAAAAAAAATTGAAAACAAATGGCTGATTGTCTTGGTTTCAACAAAGTGTTTTAATAATGTTCTACCAGTAATACAGATTTTACGAAATCAGAAGCCCGAATGATGTATTAGTTTTGAAACGAGATTTTACGATGTCCACTACAAACGACGAATCACTTTTTAAATTGTTGCCAACAAATATTATCATCCTGAACAATTTTTAAAGAAACTGAATAATGAAGAATCTGCAAGTATTTATGTATGTTCCTCGCATTGTGAAGAAACATTGGTACCTAGGGCCATCAAAGTTTGAATAATGTAATTTACCACCGTAAAATACCGTAAAATATGTCTGGTCTTTATGTCATAGTGAAAGCTAAGTGAACTATGACCAGACATAAAGACCAGACATAAATACCTTAAAAAATACCGTACCACCGTAAAATATGCCATAATTTTATATTTCATATTTTATACAATTTTAATGAATTTTTGATTAACGAAATTATTTGAAAGCGAGCAGTGGCAACGATTTAGAAAAGCTAGGTATAACTTGGCCAGTGAACTTGTCTGTTTTTTGTGAAATCTAGATTGCATTTCTCTGTTTTTTATTTGCTTATGTAAATGCGTGCTGTACAATCATGGTAGACGAAAGGTTTGTACACCCCCCCGAAAAAAACGCCATTTCATTTTCGTGCTGTTAGAGTTAGGTACAGCATTCGAGAACACTCCTTTTTCGTGGCGTCTGTACGAATGTATGTACGTACGTCCGTACGTATCTCGCATAATTCAAAAACGAGTAGCCTCAGAACGTTGAAATTTTGTATACAGGACTGCTATAACATGCAGATGTGTACCTCGTATTTTGGTTGCAATCCGCCGCACCAAAGGTATATAAATATATTTATATATATATCCACTCTGTTACCCGGCTCAGTGATCTCAGTTTCTTTGCTCTTATATGTTTGTAAATTGTACATTTTTTGCTTTAAAAATGATTGAATTATGTTGTTCTTATTTTCCGGTTAAGGATTTTATGCCTTTAGTAAATCTGTATGCAATATTTTTAGAATTATCAACAATTTCAAAATTTTTTAAGTGCCGGTAAGCCTAATAATGTTTCTGATGGCGGCCATTGTTCTTGTTTACATTTGAAACAGCAGGATAGAGGATTTGTTGCCAATCTAGAGAAACTCAGCTTCGCAAACTGTTTCTTTTTTGTTTTGTTTGCTTAATTTATTTTATACATCGTTCTAGCTTCATTATAGTATTTGAATAGAACATGTGGGAACGATTAGATAATTCTTTAAATGATATAAATTTTGTGCATTCTGAGTTATAATATGAACGAAATATTAAGTGAACCTAGCGCCACATTGTAGCTATGGTAAACAAATATAGTGAATTTTAAAGAGTGCATTTATTCTATTGTGGTTTATACACTGTCGGCGAAATAGATTTAATTCTGTCCAATACGTTTAAATGAAATGCAAGAAAAAATGCGTATAATTTAATATTCCGTACAAGGAAGTCATGTGGTGTACACAACAGATTTTTTAAATACAGTTAAGGTAGAATGTTCCGGATTTTATTTTAAATGGAGATAAAATGCATGGTAAATAACAGAAAATATTCACATATACAAGGTGATCCAAGAGTCAGTAAACATTAAAAATGTATATTTTAAGAAGTTTATAATGTTTTCCAATCTCGAAACTGCTGAATTTTAACACGTGTTAAAGGAAAGCATATTATGGAACGATTTCGTCATGATAGTGTTTTATGCTGTTTAATTGTCTGGTATTTATTTCATAATGTTAACACGATATTTAGTATTTATTCAACTATTCTCTTGCGCTAAACAGATATCTGGCGAATTAAAAGTAAATTGAGTTTAAAAACGTAAATATTTATTGCCGTTTGGATCACTACGCAATTAAAAGTTACAGTAAATGTTGCTCAGTGAAATATTTATGTGTGTAATTTCTCTGTTTATTTCAGATTTTTAAATACCAGGAATAAAATAAACAAACATTACAGTACAATAAAATTTATTGAACATATGTGCATTTGCAAATATACAAACAAAAATAATTAACGTGAAATGAATAGACACGATCATAAAATTATGCATTACAAATATCACAATGACGACAACAGCAGTTACTGAGGGAAATATACATCCATATATTTATGGTTCAAAAGCACAACATTAACAGATCTGGTTGACGATGCCATAAAGCATCAAAATAGCATTACTATAAGATTTTTATGCCATGAGAAATTATAATTTTTAAATATCTTTCCAAATTCATTAGTTTACAATATGCAAAAAAATTACATTTTCTCAGTTTTAAAAAGATTTTACAAATCTTCAAATTCTTCTAAATTCTGGAAACTGAATTACGAAGTATAATTAATATATATATATATATATATTAATTATGGGGATCGGAAAGTAATGGTCGCTTTTTTCATTAAATTCAAAAGAATAAAATTTGTAACAAGTTTTTATTTTTAATCAATAATATAATCACCCTCGTTATCAGCAACCTTCTGCATACGTATGGTTGAGATACGTAAATATGGCAGATACGTATGCCATATATACGTATCTCAATCATACGTATGCAGATTTTAATCCCAGAGCGATAAAAATCAATTGGTTTTTTGAGTAAAATATCTCTCGCATTTTGGACGTCATCCAACTTTTCAAATTTTTTGTCAAAAATGTTGTAGGGTCGGAATAAATGAAAATCTGACGGTGCGATATCGGGCGAATATGGTGGGTAAGGCAGTATCTCCCACCCCCAATTCATTATATATTTTACGGTGTTCGTCTTGCACAGTGCGGTCTTGCATTGTCGTGTTGCAGAATGACGCCTATTCTGTTGACAATCACCGGATATTTATCGATTAAAGATTGGCTCACTCCATTCAGTTGTTCACACTAAAGGTCTACATGAACAGTTTTTCCTGGTTTCAGCAATTCAAAATGAACAATTCCACGAATACTCCACCAAACACCCAGAAGCGCCTTTTCGGGAGGCAAACCCTTTGTAACCCCTATTAAAACTGCCTTTTGAGCTTTGGATTATCATATAGTACTTATTTTTTTTTTGTCTCCACTCATCAAACGATCAAAAAACAAAAACTGTTCTGTATGGTGCCGTTTAAGCAATACGTTACATGTGATGGATCGGTTGGCTTTGTTCTTCTCGGACAGATAATGGGGGATTCAAAACACCAGCTTTGCTTATATTTCCATTCTGCTTTAAATGTTCTTGGAGGGTCGACCAAGGTTGGCTAAGAGTGTTCGACATGGATTTGTTTCCACTTCTGCCTTTAGCATGTTGTTGTCGACATGCGCAGAAACGACATTACTTTCCGGTCCCCCTATTATATATATACTGATAAAATTTTTAAATAATTAATAAAAATATGGATATTTTACTTTATTATGAAGTTTTCTGAGTATTAATACAATATTAAACATGCAATCAAGAAATTAGTATACACCTAAAATCATTCGTAATATCAGATTTGAGTTATTTAAATTAATATATTGATTTCCTGTTACAAGGTATTTTCTTCCTTCTTTCCGCATACCTTCGTGGTGTAATGGTAGCACATTCGCCCCGTATTACAGGTCCAGGTTCGAGTCCGGCGAGGGATTGAATATTGACTATTGAGAAAAATGAGTCATTTTTCACATTCCTAACCCTTCCAATGCATGCACTTAAAGGTGCTTGTTGGGAAAGCAGGCCAATCCAATCAACTAATCCAAGTTGGTGACATAAACCATATCATTTTGAAGTTTAGGTAATAAGAAGAGAATGGAATGGATTAATCCCTGAAATTTACATCGTGCCCTTCCCTGAAGCTGAATACGGAACTATTTAATAATCGCCGTAGTATTATCCTGTAGTATCTCACGAGAGTTCTGCCTTAATTTCTCTTAACGGCAATAAGCAAAAGGGATTACAAAATATCATTCTCGATGTGCAATTTTTCGTTTGTTAACTACTATGAAATCTAGTCAAAAGTATAATCAAAATTTAATGTCACTGGATTGAAAATTCATTTAATAAAAATCCGAAAGCTTCCAGATTTTATATTACGCTCAAAAGGGCGTTTTATTAACGTTTCGTATGTCACCTTTACTCATTAAATATAATGTTCTTCGCACTCAGAGCATAAAATTCAGTTCAACAGTTAAGAACATATCTTTAGAATTTAAGATACACGGTCTCGTGCGCTGGAGATAAAAGTGCTTTTTTTCTTCGTACAGTGTTCCCATTGCTCGCTTTGAAATCGTTGAGTTTATTAATCAAAAAATCTTTAATGTTTGGCAAAATTGGACATAAAACAGATTCCAAATTTCGGCTTCCAAATGCGCAAATTCGGATGGAGGGTCTCGTTGTTCAAAACTGAATGTCTCTAGGTATCGCTGCTTTCTCACAGTGCGAGAAACGTACATACATTTATACAGATTCTTCATTATTTAATATCTTTAAATATAATGCAAGGCTCTAATATTTGGTGGCAACAATTTGAAAAGTGAACCGACATTTATATTCAACCGGCGCAAAATGCCAAAACGAAATTATTAGCCCTTCTGGGAAATTGCCCCTTTGGATAAAAACTATAATGCAAAATGCTTTCAGTTTTAACCTTAATAAATATGGCTGCTTTAGGAAGAAATTTATTTAAATTTATTTTAATTAAATTATTTTAATGTTAAACTTGTAGAGACATTAGGTATTTTTTTGGAAGCAGGAGAGATGAAAAATGAGCAATGCCTTCGCCTGGACTCGAAACATGGACCTCTCGAATACGCGTCGAGTGTGCTGACCACTACACCACGATGGCAAGAAAAAGACCTAAGAAGGCGAGAAAAATACCTTACATAACCTCCCTTTAAAGGGCGACTGGGCATTAGAGGACCCAATCGCCAAATCTTGGTAGTGAAGAACCTTTTAGTTCGGGCGCCACTATAGAGATATAAGTTTTTTTTTTTTTTTTTTTTTTTTTTTTTGGGAAGCAGGAGAGATGAAAAACGAGCAACGCCTTCGCCTGGACTCGAACCCTGGACCTCTCGAATACGCGCGCGCCGAGTGTGCTGACTACTACACCATAAAGTCATGCTAAGAAGGCGAGAGAAATACCTTATAAACTATTTCAGGAATAAAATTCCAGCAGATTTCGTAAGTGAATACTCTTTTTATCATGAAGTAATAAAAATACAGAACTTGAGCCGAAGTCACTGTTTTCAATGTATTTACCTATCTTAATGCGGAAATAGAGTACCTGATGTATACAACCAAATTTAAGTTTAGCCAAAATATGTTATTCCAGGTTTCAGAATAAACCATTTATCAGAAAATGTTAATTTGTAAAAGCGAAAATCAACTACCGGAAGCCATAAAATCGAATAGTTCGGGCTGTGTTATATTAAAGGTACCGATATTCCTTTAAAGATTTTTTTTTTCATTTAATTTGCACACATGTCATAAACCAAAAGTATTCACTGAAGAATCGCTTGAAAATGTTAGAAAGTTGAAAACAAAATTATTACATAAACAGTGAAAACAATTTTCCAGTCGAAAAATTTGGTACCTTTATAATCGTTATAGAATCTCTGACACTATTTATATTTAGTTTTCATTGTGCCTTTATTAGAAATCCCACTACAAATGAGTTCACATATATATATTGTATAAAACTATCAAGTACAATACACATTTAGTGCAGAAATTGAGCAAAAGAATAAAGCATTCGCTCTGTGCCAAAGCACTTGCTTTAAAAACGAAATCACTACCAGTAGATTTTGTAAGACATATTTGCATCCATTTCTCTTTACTTCTGAAGCAAATGTTATGTTTTTCTGAAGTATATAGAGCCCCGAAGTTTTTATTGCTGGCATCTTCGTTTTCCTTCTTCGGCCGGCAATAAAAGCTTCTACATATCCTTCAGGTAGACATAACAATTAAGTTCTTTATTCTGTGATGAAAGGGTGTCCTTCAGTCTGTTAAAAATATTTAACACTATCCGAAATACTGCATTTCATACTTCCCTTTTCCTACTTCACATACAGGTGCGTTTTTCCTTTTCCTTCACACACACAAAAACACAGCAGAGTTAGAAACTGCATTAATGAAATATAATCCTGCACAAAAACATAAATCTGCACACTTTTAGTTATCATTTATGAAAGTTCTAGACAGAAATATTTAACTGTGCTTCGGAGAAGGTACCATAATTCAAGAACCTAGAAAATCACGTTTATAAATATAGTTTCACATGCTTCGTCAATTTCTGAATAGTAAGGAGTCAAAATATGGAGTAGAATTTTGATTTATTATGACATGATTAACCCTATAAAGCTAGTAAGAGCAATAATTCATTTTCTCTTCTTTTCTGTAAATAAAAATACTTATAATTGAATCATAAATTTTTTAATTAAATGTTTACATTAGTAACTTTTAGAAGAATCTAAATTTGCAAGAATTCAGTGCCTTCGTGTGTCTCCAATTATTATAATAATTATAATTCAGAATTCAGTTACTAGAAAAGAGCATTCTTTATGAGCTTCGTTGATATTTAAAAAAAAACTTCAGTTTATATCATTAAGAATAAAGAAGTAACAAAAAGAAACCTGAACACATATGAGCATTCAAACTATATTCTTCTTGTTTATCATAATTTTCTTCGAGATTAATGTGAACATATGAGTGTTTGTTCTTTTTTAGTTCACATATATGTTAATAAACATGTTTCCTATTACTATGCAAGTTTATTACCCTCCTGAAGAGTTTCTATAGTACAGTAAATTCCGTAAGCTTCTGAAAACTCCAATAAACCAAATGGTTTCCTTCTGTTACTTTATTTTTTTTTTTGCAATAACTAGTTATTGCTATCCACTTTATCAAGCTATCATTTCTTCAGAGCACTGTATCATAGTTTTCATCAATTCTGAATTTGTAAAGAATACGTAATCAAATTTTTTCTCGTATGATCATAATTTTGAGTGAAATTTAAAACAACACTGAAAACATATGATTTCAAATGTTTGCACAAATGTATTCCAAAGAATGTTATTTTCGAAAATGAGGTACATAATATGATATAATTGATATTTAACTGATACTGATAATATGATATGATAATAAACTGATATTTAATGCATTACTTTTAATAACTTTTAAAATCTAAGTATCAGTTGTTTCATTCTTTAATAAAAGAAACCAGTTTAGATATGCTATTATTGTTTTTTGTTTTCTGGGGTTCAAATTAGCCATTAATTATTTAAAATCTCATTTATGATCTTGAATGAAGTTTTTCCTGATTGCTTTATCAAACTCAGATCAACCAACCTCTAAATACTAATAACGCAAACCATCATCTACCGAGTACACAATAATATACCTGATAATATTAGCAAATGAATGGTTACGCTCGCGTGTAAGTCATTTTCGACGATAACTTAGTCTGAATGTAACTAAAGTTCTTTATGGAACTATGCATTAAGGGTACTCGTACACCTTAAAACCCATAAGATCTTCGACTATGTGACTGTTGCAAGAATTGGGATAACTTATTTATTTTAAAAGCAATTACTTCCAACTTTTTACAGCTGACTCCATAATATAGCTGCTTTCTGAAATAATAATCAGAAAGTTTGTGTTGCCACAAATAGTTTTATAATTTAATCCGCTTTGTGACAAAATTTTTCGTCGTGGTTTCCGCCTTGCGCGCACAGTTTAAAACATTCTGTTGCATAATTTAATTCCATATTTAATATATAGCTTTTATAACATTTGGAAACTATCGTGAACCAAAAATTCTAAGAATTTCATGTTAAATTTTTATTTTATTTGGGGTCAAGTTTATAAAATGTATTTTATTAAAAAAAATCTGTAATGTTTTCGTGCATAAAATTTTTCACTATTAAATATTCATCAGAGTTTTGGTTTAGTTAGAAAATAGTGCCCATATAAAGAATTTCATCCAATTTCAAGTATGTACAACTAGCCATTTTTAAAATATCATGCGCGCAACGTAGAAAAAATGACGAAACATTTTGTCACAGAGCTGATTAAATTACAAAAATATTTCTGGCAACACAAACTTTCTGGTTACTAGTTTCCGAAGCAGCTATATTGTGCAGTTAGCTGTAAAAAGTTGGAAGTAATTGCTTTTAAAATAAATAAAATATCTCAATTTTTGCAGCAGTCATGTAATTCGAAGCTCATAAGGGGTTAAGGTGTATAAGCCCCCTTAAAAAACAAGATCGAGATCGTTGCTAGTGACATTAATTCTAACCGTATCCGTGACCGAAGTGTTATTTTTTACCGCAGCAATGCGATCCTTTTGCAATTTTCTATCCTTATTCGCTAGTTCCTTCATCGGCAGAAGTGTCACATTTTCGTGGCCATTGCAAGATTTGTCGGTCTTTGCACTTGCACCTCTTCTGGATGAAGGATTTGCAGCCACAGTATTGGAATGAAAGCAAGGAAGCACAACCATGAACTCTTTCCTAAAATTTTCATTGAGCCAAGCATAGAGAAAGGGGTTATAGCAAGTAGAACTCATAGCTGCTGCATGAGAGAGGAAGAAAATAACATTCAAGAATGTCCAAGAGGCCGCTGGTATGTAAAAATCAATGATCAAGTTGTATATATTAATGGGCAGCCACGAAGCACCGAAGATCACAACCATTGTGATCAGCATCCGATTGGTTCGCCGAGTACGCTCCCGTTCCATCTCCTCTTTCTTGATGGACTTGGCTCCTGGCTTTGTCCTAGCGCGGTTCTTCAGCTTGATGCATACTTTCATATAGCAGAAAGTTATGATGATAAAAGGAATCACGAACTGTAGTATTGAAGTTGAGAATCCGAAAGCCTTTCTGCTCGTTTCATGTGGCCACACTTCGTCGCAGTATAGCCCTTTCTCAGTAGGTATCAAGTCCATGAAAATACCGTATGGGAGAGTAAGTAATCCAGCCAACAGCCAAACAAAGATGATGATCAGATAACAGTAGGTGACCTGCAACCTCGGCTTGAAAGGATAGATGATCACGAAAAATCGATCTATAGCAATGGACATTAATGTGAATGCTGATATATAAACACTCACACCTTGCGCATAAGGAACCAAGTGACATAAAATCTGGCCGAAAATCCATTCTCTCATGAACATGTAAAGAGGAGTAAACGGTACAGCAAACATGCACAAAAGAATGTCTGACAAAGCCAGATTGGTGATGAAAAAATTTGTGACTGTCTGCATAGATTTATTGCGGAACACTACATAGCATACCAGCACATTTCCGCAGATTCCGATGGCAAAAATAGCGATATAAATAGCATAGAAGATGGCTTTAAGTCCTGGTAGGCTGGTAAAAATATCTACTTGATGGTCGTAGTATTCTTCCTCTTCAAGCAACGATCCGTTTTGGCTCAAGTTTTGCCAGTCCAAAGTATAGTTCTGCATCAGAATAGCCAAAGCGGCGTAACTAGTTACGTGGAAACCATTTGCTATGTGAATAGACATTATCTTTTCAAACATAAAGAACAATCAAATCCTTTTACTATAAAATATGTGCAGAAAGCGAAGCCATGTCTATTTGAGCTTGTTGAACTGTGATTTATCTTCCCTTTAACCTGTAAGAAAAAAAAAACTGTGGGTGAATACCAAACAATTACATAACTTATTATACTAAAAAAACAAAACATTTCAAAATAAAATAAACAAAATCATTTCAAAATAGAAACAAAATGTTTAAAATAAATGGTATGGTTAAGTATTAATCCTTTGCGGTGTAAAGAACGCTCCTGAACTTTCTACTAGAAAGACCTATGATGCTCTCGAATAGAGAGACTCCTCACACTACGAGGTCTATAATTCATTTTAATAACTATTTTAAAGAACTGTGAATGGCAATGACTTAACTGAGTAATACGCATGCGTAAAGAGAAGAGACTTCTGGTGAGACGCCTGTCGAAGAGAGAGGTTTTGAGAAGCTCCGCCATCGAGCTGAGGGGTGGAGACATAAATCGTCCAGTGATGACGAGTGCCATCTTCATTAACGTCTCTGATCGTGTCACCAGCTCGGATATCTACTAAAGTTTTCTAAATGTATTAATTAAATGTTGTATCTGTGGTATGTGCTGTGAATAAAAAGTGATGCATCACCAATACCAGTGTTAATTCCGTTACCACTGAAGCATCCACGACGTTTGTGTTTACTGGACAAAATTTTACTCTAGGCACAGTGTGTTCGGTTTGGACACACCTAAAATTTTCCTTCTGTACGCACAGAAAAATTGAATGAAAAAGGATTTTATAGGTTACTCTGAACCTTCTTTATTTATAGTAGATGGCAGCTCAACACAAGCCAGTCCATATATTCTAGCCATGTTAGGTTTTTTAAGACCCTCATTTTTCAAAGAAATCTTCCAGATCTTTTTAGGGTATAAAAGGAATTGTTTGAAAATAAATTTATATGTTATTTTTTGGCTGTATGCTAATCTCCTTATTCTATATTAGTTTTAAATTTTTACCTTCAAATCTTGCCTAAAATCAAACGGCGAACCTAGGTGTGCCCAGACCGGGCTCACCGATCATCTAGGACAACTGAGAGTCTGTTTTTTTTTTTTTTTTTTTTTTTTTTGTTTCTCCGCATCTCATCGGTCAGTTCATTAACAACAATGATCGTTTCAGCACTCTTTTCGAAGTTCTAGTCTAATCAGTGTGCCCACTTTGGGCACACCCACAGAATTAAACGATAAGTTCACAAAATTTTACTTGTGTTTACAAATTTTAGTTGTGTTTACTTCAAAAAATTTTACTCTAGGCCTAATTAGGCTGCCTACCTTTTCTTTTTCTTTTTTTTTTTTTTTTAATCAAAACTCCAACTTTAAAAGGTAGCGTGCCGGAAATGGTTAATGAAATAGTTTCGTGAGACATTATCAATTTCATATCACTATCATGAATATATAACACAAATATTATTTAACATCTATTTTGATTTTACTACTAAGTTTGATATTGAACTTCAGAATTAATCTATAGACAATCAATTAAAAAAACTCCTTTATTCGCAGTATTAAATTAATTTGGAATTTGTGAATGAGTAAACTTTTTTTTTTTTTTTTTTTAATTTACAAAAGATTTGATATTTAGATTTTCCTCTCTTCCTCCTAGAAATCAATATTCAAAGTTAATGTAGTTTCCGATTTACCTTTCATGCTATGCATATTTTGCCAATCATTTTATCACATGATCACATACCAAATTCTAATATTTAAACAAACAAAATGGCGCCATAGAGAATTCTATTCTATTCTCTGCTGCGAATATAACTTGAGTTGAAACATTTTAATTAAATTCTCCTTACAAGAGTCACAAATAACTTTGCTAAGTATTAAATATTCTGATTTTCTTCTCAAAATACTAAATATTTTATTAATTTAACGCACTGAATAACATTTTAGAATTTTGAATGCTCCAAAATTCGACAGACATTTAAAAAAGTGTTGCATTTTATTAAGTGTTTACATACAAAAGTAACATAAGCACAAAAATTACTAACATTTTAGTTTTTTAATTATAATTAATTATTTTAATGATTTTAAGTTAGTTCTAGCTAATTAGTTTAATGTTTTATAAAGTTAGTTCTAGATGATTAGTTAAATGGTTTTAAGCAAATTCTAGTAATTCCAGTTAATCAGTTTAATGGTTTTCAATTTAAAAAATCTTTTGTCAAATAATCGACTACTTAATTTTCTATAATGGTAAAGTCAAGAAAAATTCGATTATTTGACAAAAAAAGACTTTAATTTTAAAAACATTAAACCAATCAACTGGAGTTCTGATATCTCCGAAAACATGTTAATATTATTGCCAAATCTGTAATCAATCAAACCCACCACAAATATCGTAGCTTACGAAGTTCCACTTAATTCTGATTTGCTGCTCAAATCAGATTGTTTAACATTTTCTGCGCTTACGCCATCCGCAAATCGTTTAAACTACTCAACGTTTTTCACTTTTTAGAGTTTGTAAACTGGCAACATTGCGAACTAACAGCTGTCGTTCTGAAAAATTAAGATGCTTCGTTGCTCCACATGGAAGTAAGTCTTCTGTTTCTTTCGTTATTTTTCGTCTAATAGTTTCTTATTTTGATGTATTCGCGTACCACCTAATTCATTTTACTATTTAGTATGTTTTTATATTATTCTGTATTATCTATTGATTTTTTTAGAAATTAAATATAAAGTTATTTCTTACAGACGTTTAATTTTGTTCCAAAACATTTGCCCGACCATTAACAACTGAGCAGAATTTAAATTATGATTCTTTTATTGAAAAATAGCGTTGTACTGGGGATAGGCAAATTTAAAGTAGCTTGTATTGATTATTATTTTACTCGTCTCTAGAAAATTTTCAACTTGAAGAAATAAAGTTTGATTATATTTTTTATTTATTAAATAAAAGAAGCCTCGTATAATCTGAGCAGCAGTTTCTTTAGTATACGGTATACACGAGATTTGGTGACATTATGATGAGAATTATTTTTTTATGACGATTCATTTTGGTATTGGCAACAATTTTAAAAATCGTGCCAAGGCCATACACTAGGATTTTACATGAGTTGTCTCCTTAAAAAAGAGTTATACTAGATAAGCCTTTATTTGCTTGATATAATTTTGTATTTCTGATTTTCTCTTTTCTAAATTTTAGTTTACCATGTAAGCTATATTTATAGTTAATTCTTAAAAATATTTAAATCATTTCCCATCTGACAATTTTTCGAATTTAATTATTATTATTATTATTATTACTGCTACATTTTCTACATGCTTATTATTACTTTTATTATTATTATTTCCTCTTTGCGTGATTTATTTTATATGTTTTATTCTTGTTTCTCGTTGGTACTAATAATCACACACACACATAATATATGCAATGTATAATGTAATACACATTCTCTAATAGTTTTGTATTATTATTCTCCTTAGAATATGTCTAAATTCTTAAAAAATGATTCTTAGAAAATTATTCTGAAGTCTGAAGTTTCTATACTCATTGCTTTGTAAATATGTATAATTTTTTCCATAAAAATAAATCTTCCTTTTTAAGAAATAAAAAAGTCTGATGTGAACACCACATGACTTCCTTGTACGGAATATTAAATTATACGCATTTTTTCTTGCATTTCATTTAAACTTATTGGATTGAATTAAATCTACTTCGCCGACAGCGCATAAATCACAATAGAATAAATGCATTCTTTAAAATTCACTCTAGTATCTGTTTACCATACCGACACTCTGGCGCTAGATTCACTTAACAGTATTATATTTCGTTCATATTATAACTAATAATGCACAAAATTTATATCATTTAAAGAATAGAATTATCTAATCGTTGCCACATGTTCATTTCAAATACTATAATAAAGCTAGAATGATGTATAAAAGAAATTAAGCAAACAAAACAAAAAAGAAACAGTTTTTTACAGACGATTGAGTATTTCTCATTCAACTAATTCAGCTCTCACTTCGCGAGAAGGCAAACATACATAAAAACTCAAAATATCTATATTAAAAGTTACGAAATAAATCTTAAACACTTATTTCCTCGAAAAATTCCAGAAAGGATTAAGCATGATTTAATTCGCAAGGAAGACGTTATCTTTGTTTTACGAAGCTACGTTTCTCTAGATTGACAACAAATCCACTAGTCTGCTGTTCCAAATGTAAACAATCAATGGTCGCCATAAAAAAAAAGGCTTAGCGGCACTTAAACAACTTTAAAATTGTTGATAATTCTAAAAATATTGCATACAGATTTACTAAAGGCATAAAACCCTTAACTGGATAATAAAAACAACATAATTCAATCATTTAAAGCAAAAAATGTACAATTTATAAACATATAAGAGTAAAGAAACTGAGATCACTGAGCCGGGTAACAGAGTGGATATACTTATAAATATATTTATATACGTTTGGCGCGGCCGATTGAAACCAAAATACGAGGTGCACATCTACATGTTATAGTAGTCTTATATACAAAATTTCAACGTTCTGAGGCTACTCGTTTTTGAGTTATGCGAGATACGTACGTACATACGTTCGTACAGACGCCACGAAAAAGTCTCTTCAGGATTCATTTTAAAGCAGTTTTTTAGTTTTTTGGAGTAAAAGAGTCTTTTATTCTGTCCTTACGTACAGATACTTCGCAAAAATATCGTTAAATTGCATTCGAAAGCGGTCAAAGTGGATATTTTCGTTGAAATATGCTGCCTGAAACTTTTCGCGATTACAATACTTCCTTTTTACTTCGTACAAGGAAGTAAAAATAGTTCATCCATCTTTCAAGTCAGTTCAGGAACCGATAACGTAACAATTGTCAAAAATGGGAACAACTGAAGATTTTCAATGAAATAATTTTTTTCTCCGGATAAAGGCTTCGAAATGTAAAATTCCTAGCAATAATGAAAGT
This sequence comes from Stegodyphus dumicola, assembly GCF_044657685.1. Classification (NCBI taxonomy): domain Eukaryota; kingdom Metazoa; phylum Arthropoda; class Arachnida; order Araneae; family Eresidae; genus Stegodyphus; species Stegodyphus dumicola. The sequence continues at coordinate 3,170,298 of NC_140768.1, forward strand.
TCCCATTAAAGAACTTTAGTGCCAATTATACTAATGATTAAAGTCTAAAACCAACGGAACCGAAAAATTTTCAAATGCTTTCAGTAATTAGGGTTTATTAAGGAAAACAATGGGTGAAATCTTCATCTCTGCAACCTTGATTTCTCAAGGCTACTCTTCCGAAATTAAAAAAATTTAAATACATACATATTTACGATCTTTTGTGGGATTGATATTCGTTTAAGCTGTTACATAAATAGATTGCAGACAAGATGAAGTTTCCAAAAAAATTACTTTCTTGTAATTAATGTTTATCTGAAACACAACTGTAATGTTTCTTCCATTATTTCATTCGTTCTGTTAGAATTCCATTTAGTCGTTTAATTGACCTTAAAAGTGAAGAAGAATCCTATGTGGCATAGCATATTTTATCCGGTAATTAAATTTGTTTAATTAACAGTATTAACATTTGAAACAGATAACAGTTTTATTTCAATATTTCTACTTATAGTTAAGTTTTAATGCTGCAGCGTGTTGTAAAACAGAAATTAAAAATTTATGAAGTAATGCATTATATGAATTTAGGCCGCAAGAGCAAATAATATTAAATCTACTAAAGAGAGAATGACATAATCAGTTTTAAAAAATACTTTTGCAGTTAAATTACAATTTCTACTCAAAACCAAGCAATTCGGCCAGCATGCAGAAAAGCAGATTTGTCGGTGCCCAAAACTAAAAGTTTCGTTTTGGTTCCACTCAGCAAAAAGACACCGAAGGTGCGGAAAGACTTAATTCACTATTCTGCTAAGTTTCAAATGTAAACAGATATAACTACTATGGTAACAAAAATTAAGCTTAGCCGTAATTAAGCAACTTAAATTGTTGGTAATTCTACAGCTTTTGCACGCAGCTTAACTAAAGGCATAAACTTAACCAGAAGATAAAAACAACTTTATTAAATCATTTTTAAAGCAAGAAATGCACAATTTACCAACATAAAAGAATAAAAAACTGAGCTCACGGAGCCGAGTAACACAGTGGGTATATATGTTACCGTGAAAGACCGAAATTGGAGAATGTCGACTTTCACCGGAGAATATCAATATTCACCAAATACGTCGGTGAAAGACCTAATATTTCACTACATTCTTGTTTATTCGGACACTCACCGTTGTATGTCGACAATCACAGATATGCTCTGGTGAAAGTCGAAAAGAGAGGTCATTAAAGTGCCATAATAGTTTAAGTTGTTGCAATAAATAAGATTTGAACCCCTTAATTTAGTAAGTTTTTTATGACTGTTATTTTATTTTCTCATTTAGAACGTACTGTATAATTAAGTAAGTTTTTAACTTCTATTATTTTCCTTTCTCGTTTTGAATGTATTGTGTGTTTTAGGTTCTCATGTTCTTAAGTTCAAGTCTCAATTGTGTTTACTCGCGACTGAATGACGGAGAAAAAAATATAATATTGTTATATGTTCAACATTCACTATTAGTACATGGTGAATGTCGACATTGACCGGTGTAAATCAGAAATAAGAGTATTTGGAAAATATTTCGGACATACACCCAGAGACTATGTGAATGTTGACATTCACCGGTGAAAGTCGACATTCTCCAGATTTCGGTGTTTCACCGTAACATATACACTCTTTTGCAAAAAAAAATCGAAGCACCAATAAGAACTTTTGCGATCGGAACGAAATTTGGTATGCAAAAAAATCTCGATCGAACATGCAAATGATCAAAGTTTCAAGGCAAATGAACAGGAATTACGATCATAGCGCGCATTTCTAGTGCGCAATTCGCAAAGGATAAAACCAGTAACAGAGGCGGGAAATTTATCTTTTTTTGTTGCTGCCATTGTAATTCCGTAAAGATGCAGCTAAAGATGCCATTACGATGATATACGAAGGCCTTACAGATAACTAAACGACTTCGAACGTGGTCGCATTGTAGAGTTGCGTGAAGCTGGGTGGTCACACCGAGCAATAGGCTGCCACCTGTAGCGCATAGACACTGCTGTGCAAAGATGTTGGCAGCAATGGTTGCTGCAAGGAAATTGTCAACGAAATGAAGGCTCTGGAAGGCCAAGGATCACAAATGCGTGGCAAGATAGGATGATTGTTCGCCAGGCGCGAACCGCTCCAACGGTATCATTGTCGACTATTCAAAACACTACATCCATGTCTATACCTCCCATGATACCGTCCACCATCTCATGGCGCTTGTCTGAGGTGAGGTTACGCTCACAGAGACCTTTAAGACGTTTGGCTATGACCCCACATCATCGGCGGTGTCATCTGGAGTGGTGTCGCAGCATATCGTCATGGCTGCCGTCAGACTGGCATGGTATAGTGTTCAGCGATGAATCCCGCTTCACTCTTGAAGCAGATGATGATTGTGTTCGTGGCTGGAGAGGACGGGGCAAGTGGTCTCAATCAGCCTTTGTTTTACAAAGGCAAACAGCCATAACCCCTGGTGTGGTGGAGTGGGGCGCTATTTCTTATGACAGCAGGACATCTTTAGTCATCCTCCATACATCTTTAACAGTTCAAAGATATGCTGATACCATCCTGCGACTGGTTGCCTAGTTGCATTACCCTTCATGGCACGTCATCCTGGGGCCATTTTCCAACAAGATAATGCAAGGCCACATACCGCTCGCATATCTCTGGACTATCTCCGTGCGGTTGATACACTTCCTTGGCCAGCAAGGTCACCAGACGTTTCACCAATCGAGCATGTCTGGTGCATGGTGCGCCACTAGATTCGGGCAAAACAAACTATCGCAGATCTGGAGCGACAACTGATGATGCCTGGCAGAATGTGTCGCAAGATGGCATTAGAAACCTCTACCTCTCCTTGCCTCGACGAATTCGAGCATGCGTTGCTGGCAGGGACGGTTCGAACAACAACTAATTTTAACACTCAATGGGTGATTGTGAGCCGTGAACAGGTATTATGATTTTTTAATCATTTTATTATCTGTGTAGGAGCTATACACATATTCATTTTCATCAAAAACAACCACTCCCTTTATGCTGCTTCGATGTTTTTGCAAAAGAGTGTATATGTGAGAAAAATAAAGACTATATAAAAGATTAAATTAGCGACGTAAATTTCCCTTCTGTATTCTAAAATTAGTAACCTCTATTTGTTCTGCGTCATTTCGAGACTAATCTATGTCATATGACTTCTACATAATTCTGATGATGTAAATGGAACTAAAACTCTAACAGCCAATACAGCAGTATTAACTATCCATCACAGCAGTCCAATTACAGCAGTATTAACTATCCAATCAAAATGTATTGAGAACTAAAACTAACTCGGTCTGAATTAAGATTTCTCCCTGAACAAAACACACTTGCTTTCTACTCTTTGGCCTAGCTACACTGCAGTCTGTTTTCTCATTCTTTCTTGCTGCAATTTATCAAAAATGTAAAATTTTGGATAGGCATAAATAATGTGCCAATTTTTTTGTGGCCGTAACGTGTTTGCTGAAATAAAAAATGAAGATTTAATCTGCCTTTGCCTCTAATTTCCTATTGAGTATGGATCAACACTTCTACACCATCAAAATTCCTGCTGGTCATTATTTCGGAGTTTGTTTCTATCACATTTTCGAGTTATGCGAGATACATACATACATATGTATGTACTGACATCACGAAACAATCTTTTCTGAATTCATTTTACCGTATATACCCGCGTATAAGTCGAGATATTTTGGACAAAAAAAGACTTTAAAGTGGGGGGGGGGGTCGACTTATACGCGGGGCCATAAAAAATGAAAAGAATCGGAAGTTCAAAAATTTCTTTGTATAATACAGTTGTTTTCTTCCCGCACTCGAATTGGACGACTTATTAAATAAGTCACTTACTTGAAGTAATTTCATGACTTAAATTATGTGACGAACTACAGTGGTGGCCAAAATTGTGGACACTTTTGGAAATTTTTATGTTTTTTGCCCCTGAAAAATGCGAATGCCTGCGAAATACCCTCTGAATGATTATAAAATCATTTAAAAAATGTTGTATTAGCAATGAACTAGACGGCACGGAAGATGATACTGTTTTTGAAAGTGAAAATGACGACGCAGGCTGTAGTAGTGATTGTAGCAATACAGAGTTCGAGATTGAAAATATGGTATGATGACGAGCCAATGACGACAGAAGAGTTCTATGAAATGTTTGGCGAATCTGACCATGAATCGGACGTTGAAGGATTTTGATTTTGTTTATTTACCAAGGTATTTTTTATCGTATATTTACTTTTTTTTCTCAGATGATTTTGAATAAATGTAGTACTTAAAAATTTTTTTCGAAGTTTCTCGATCGATTTCGGAAGTGGGGGGTCGACTTATACGCGGGTTTCTTATTTTCTACGAATTTTTTATGTCGAAGTGGGGGGGGGGTCGACTTATACGCGGTATCGACTTATACGCGAGTATATACGGTAAATCCTTTTTGCAACCAGTTTTGGGAAAAAGAGTCCTTTATTCTGTCCTTACGTATAGATGTCAAGCAAAAACATCATAAAATTACATTAGATAGCGGTAAAAATGGATATTTTCGTTGAAATATGATACCCGAAAATTTTCGCGATTGTAATACTTCCTTTACTTCGTAGAAGGAAGTAAAATGTATGCTGTCATTTCCATCAACCAGCTGAAGCTATTGGTTGTTGGCGTATAATTCAGAAACATCCGGATCTTCAATTTGCGTGGAAAGCAGAATGTTCTCCTCAAAGCGGATGCATAAGTAATTATTTTTACTTTAATCTTTGATTTTAGACATTTAAAATTCCATGCACCATGTTAATTACCGAAAAGTAAGAAAAGGAAATTTGATCAACAAATATTTAATGAAAAATAATCTTGTAATCTCTTCCATCAATGACATTCTTTTAAAAGAAAAGCAGAATTAAAAACATAAAACTAATGTAACGCGTATGAAATTTAACTATAAATTAAACGTAGACTCTGGAAAACTTTGTACAGAACTTGAGTAAAAGAACAGCAGTTTGTTGCTTTGATAAATTGCTTAAACTTAGTCGAAACGAACATTTTTTACCATTTATCTTACTGTGAAGGAAATTATTATCTGAAATTTAACAATTTCTTTGAATTGCTTTGAAAGTTTTCTAGAGTCATTAGGTATTTTTAAAGCAGAAGATATGAAAAATAAGCAATGTCCTCGCGAGGACTCGAACCACGGACCTCTGGAAATACGCGCCGTGTGTGCTGACCACTACACTGCTGACCTAAGAAGGCGGAGGAAATACATTATAAATGAGTAAATGATAGAAAAGAGCTGTCTGCTAAGCTCGAGCTTTTTCAATTTGTAAATTAAACCCTCATTCAAGACGCAGTACAGGATTTCGCATTCGTTGATTGTAGTCCAATTAGAGAAGTTCTTTAAATGAGGAAAATATTCTTGTTTTTGCAAAGTCAAATTAAAGAAAAAAAGCTGAAAGCTTTGGATTTCCTATTACGCTAAAAGGGGCGTTTTTTTAACTTTTTGTGGGTTGTCTTTATTTATTAAATATCATGTTCTTCGCACTTAAACCATAAAATTAAAGTTCAACAGCAATATCGCAAAATAATTTTAAAATGAGCTTATCTTTAGGATTTCTGATACACAAACTCGCTCACTGGAGATAATTTTTTTTTGTACAGTGTTGCCATTGGGCGCTTTGAAATAGTTGAGTTTGTTGATCAAAAATTCGTTAAAGTTTTACAAAATATGAAATCGATAATGAAACAAATTCCAAATTTCAAATTTGGGCTTCCAGATGCCCATGTTTGGGTGGAAACGCATGTTATTCAAAATTGGATGGCTCTAGGTACCGTTTCTTTATCGCAATGCGAGAAATATACATACATTTATGCAAATTCTTCATTATTTAATTTCTTTAAATATATGCAGGGCTGTAATAACTGGTGGCAACAGTTTGAGAAATTTATAACTCAAAATGCCAAAACGAAATTAATAGCCCTTCTGGGCTTAAGGCCCTTTGGGCTAAAAGGAAAATTTTAGACATAAAAACGAAATTTAACTTTAAATGCGTATTTATTCCATATTCATATTTGGAAAAGTTTTAATACTTGTTATAAAAATAAAAATACACGAAGTTTGCCTTCCGACGAGAAAAATTGATTGGGATATATATTTCCTTTCAAAATTTGCAAATTTTGATGTCATTTCCAGCTTGCTTGTAGGAATCTATTCATTAATTTAGAATAATTCGAGAATGCAAATTTAAAGAAAATCCAAGGAAGCCGCGCTAGGTAGTCATGCAGTGTCCAATCAGATTTTTTTATACTTCATTTCGCACACTGCTTCGATAAAAAGTTTTGTATGTTTTTCTAAAAATGCTTTTATAGCCCAGAAAATCTGGATTGTTTAATTTATTTTTTGTAACCATAACTATTGTTCTAAGAATTTCAGAACTATTTAATTGAGCATTCTTACAAAACACCCATGATAATCTGTAGTTATTCTACCCACTAGTCCCTGAAATAACTTACCACAGAAACAGTTTAAAATAACGAGAAATTGAAGGTCATCTATATTGACTACGAAAATATTTCCGGTAGTTACATGAATAAAAACATATACATGAATGTCTAATGAAACAGTTGAAATTAGTAAATGTGCATCCTGAACAAATTAAATAAAATTAAGTTAAACTGATAAGAACACATCTGGAACAGACATTAAATAAGATTATATATCACAATTAATTGAATAATAATTGCGCACTTAATAACAATAAATAAATATCAACATTTAGTTCCTGAACTATGGCAACACATGTTTCAAGAAATTGCGAGTTTTCGCGAGACGTGGTTTCTTGCTGGAGTTTCTTACTTGATTTGAATTTCTTAAGAGGTTTGCATCGGTAAGCTCTTTCTCACATTTTTATTTATTATTTTTTTTTTATTTTTCTTAACATGAATGATATTACTTATTATTTAATACTATAGGTTTAACCCTAGTGTACGGTACAGACGGGATTTGGCGACATTTATTATGAGCAGTAAAAGCGACAGTTATGATGAGCAGCAAACGGGTCATTTTGGTGTTGGCGACACTTTTCAAAATCGCGCCGAGGCCGTACCGTTTACTCGGATTTTGCCATACTTATATTTACTCCAACGCTTACCGATATAATAAATAAAATATAGTATTTTGAAACGGCAGTTGTAAAAATGTGATCTCTTTGAAAATGAAACGCATCTATAGGAGATTTAAATATTAAAAAATGTATGTAAGGGCGTAATATCGTTAATTGTTTTGATAGATACCTGTAGCTTTCGATTCGTATATATACATATATAATTTATTTTATTACTGAATTTTACGTTGTGCCTACTGCTGAAAAGAAAAATCCGCTAATCTTTAGAATATGGTAACAGGTAGTTTGGCGACATTTTGGTAAGGCGATAAAGGTTACTAGGTACGACTTTAGCAATAATCTGAGAAGTACACTGTTCGAATCACAGATTATTTTGTCTCAGAGAAATGAGAGATCATGAGACATGTAATGTGACAGTTTCCAGAAAATTCCAATGGGGATTTTAGCTAATAAGCACCCAAATCCAATGGGGATTTTAGCTTAGCTAATAAGCAATACTTTTTAAGTGAAAATAGGTCGATGTGTACATAGATAAAGTCAAGAGTGTGCGCAATGCCATTTTTGTGCAATTCTGGGATGTTTTTTTAAGTGAAAATAGGTCGACGTGATACCGGGTATGTCGAATTCTTAAAAACGTGGCAAGCAGTTTGCGATTCTGCACTTTCTCCCAATTTCGTACCTAATCTTCGTCATGATTAAGCACTTTTGTTCCATAAAAGTTCTCGCATAAGCGTAATTCGGCTAGCAGATTGTTACAAAAAATGTTGACGGGGAAAAAAATGCCTTTACTTCGTGAAAACAAAATGGCGTTTAAAAAAAAAAAATAAAAAAAAAAAAAAAAAAAACTAGCAGGTTGCTGTTGCAGGTTTGGTCGCCAAAGTTTCGCCAAGTTACCATAATGTAAAGATTCACCATAAAAAATCTGAACTTTTTTTTTACTTCTGTATACTATTATATTGTAAGTTATTATTATTATTATTATTATTATTATTATTATTATTTCATTTCATTGACATAAAACCTATTTACGTACTTTCGACGTTATAAATGACTTTTGAAAAGTCTTGCTACACTTTAGAGGCCTCTTATTTATGTAACTCTGCCTCTAAGTATATCATCCACGCGATTTGACCAGTATTATCATTACACGTAATCGTATATTTCGTATTTTACGCGCAATTGCACGAATAGATTCTTTAATTTGCATTCTTTACCGCCTAAGAACCCATTTGCCAAGGTGTTATCATTCGACATTCGATTTCCGTTTATCAGTCATATTACAATGTATTTATGCTTTACAAACTGAGAAATTGGAAACCAACAAAAGAATTAAATTTGCTAACTGGGAAAATTGGGCGGCGACGGGTTTAACAAGGAAGTATTTATACATTTTTGTAACAGGATTTACTCACATATATAAAGACACCCCATTGTATGAAAATTGTAAGAATTATATTAATTTTATTAGCAGTTAAATTTTGACTTAAACTTCCTTTCCTATCGCTTCTTCATTTCAACTTACCTCTTCCGGCCAGAACGTAGTTTTAGAATCAATGCTAGAATCAATGCTTTCAATGCTAATGAGAAAGAGCGGTTTTAACTGCGAAGTTCTGCTGGAGACTGGAGACCATCAGTTAAGCCAGCTGTACTGCTGTTACGACGTTTCAGCTTTATTGCTTAACTGATGAAATCATCTACCATCCGCTACATTTATTAATGAATTTTGAAAAATATACGTGAATGATAAGTATATAAAGTTGTAACATTGTAATTGTTTTAAACATAAAATTTGGAAATTGGTAAAAGTAAAAATTAAATAAGAAATTAAAAATAAAGTTCTACTGTCTTAGTCAGAGAGAACCAGAGATTCTGGCTAGCAACGCGTCCGCCTTTTTAGGCTACTCTCTTAACTCTTTGAAAACCAGACCCTTGGATAAACTGTATCCTCAAAATACCAAACCGCCCGAAATACTTTTCCAGTTTCACAGCAATTTCCTCCCCTCCCCGTCCATTAACGCAGAAAATAGGTGTGAAGATTTCGAATGACATCCTTTGTACTTTCTAACAAAGATTCCATTACTCTTTGACCCCGTTCTTTACAAAACTTTTCTGAAGGTCAGACCAACAAGCCTTTCTCGCTTTGATCACGACTGAGATTTTGTTTATTTCCATTATTTTTATAGGAAGAAATAAACTGATTAAAAATAAATATAATCCTTAAATTTTTAAACTGCACTTTTATTGCTGTTTAAAGCTTAAAAGCACACTGCACCACAAAAGAATCAAAAACGAAATGTCACGATCAACCAAAAGATAAGAAACTTCTTAGGACAAGCTGTCTGCTGTAATCTGATACAATGCATTTGGGGGAACTGCACCTGCTCCTGCATACCTCAGGAGGAGGGAAGAAAACAAGATTACAATCTCGGTCGTTTTCAGGCGGTTCTGGTTGTTTCAATGTACAGCCGTGTGGGGCGGATTGTATGTGAAAGAGTTAAGCTATTGTTAAGCTCGGACGTACTTGCCCTTGATAGCTTCGCAGTCAATTAGTGTTAAGGGGCCAACTCTGTTAGAATTTTGATAGCTTCGGCTATATGTTTAAGATTAGTTCAGTTTTAACTCTTAGTTTCCTAAGCTTGAGTGTCAGCTTTTATTATACAACTCCAAGACGGAGTTTTGTTAAACTTTGGTTGGAATAATAAAGGGTTAATTCACCCTTCTCACTTGTTGTTTTTTACCTCACGAACTCAATCGATTATTCGCTTACTAGTTCTTAAGACTCTTCACATTCAACATTCTGTAACTTAGAAGTACCCAGTGGAGAATCCTACAAAATAAATAAAAGTTTGCTTTCAAGATTTCGAAATTCCTATGATAGCTTTACCTAAAGCTTCTCGCGTAGGCAGACTTTATTTTGCTTTTTCATGAAACTTCGCAGCATTATTGCAGTTCGTAAGAATACATGTACCAAATATTCGTTATCTGGTACACAGACATACGATTTTGTAAGCAAAAAGTATGGCATTTTCTATCCATCACTCAGATAGCTACATGATAATTTCAATATGGATAATTAGGTGTTAAAATAATCTAAAAAATTCCTTGTAATTACTCGATATCATGACTAATCGACATTAATGTTATATTCAAGAACTGCTGTTTTCAGTGTTTCAATACCTCCGCAAATACTGCATTGTCTAAGAGTATAAGCAATTATGTACAATAATTATGCCTCTAGTCTAACACGGACACTCATCACCATATTCTGGCAATTTCCTGCGCGGCCGGAAAGCGGAAGTTTCATTTCAGCACTGGAGATAAGTCCGGTCACTTTAATTACCTCCATTAGCATCCACACGTAATAAATACCTTTTAATGGCCGTTTAATTTAGACATTTATCTCCGAATAGAATAGCTTTAAATGTTTTATTTATAAAATTAGTAAATTAATTTCCATAAAGTTTCCGCTAAGGACGATATTCTATTACCGGGTATAATTAATTCGCTGTATAAGAGAAAACGTATGTTTGAAGCTTAACATTTTCAGCAGATCAGATTTTAATGCTTCTTCACGGTACGTCAGAATGAAAGCAGTTAATTAATACCTTCACACTATGCAGCCAAGAGACAAAAGCAGATTAATTGATTATGTGGTGCTACTTTGGTAGACGGTTGCACGGATTTTGGCGAGCGATACGATTTATGGTAAACCCATTGCTAGACAAGTTATTTATGGTAACGGATACTTTGTTGTCATTTTATTTTTTTAAAAAAATGCGTTTTATTATGCATAAATTCCGTGTTTTAAATATTATTTATTACTTCTAAATATTAAAAATCAATTTAATTTTGCATTTTTATTTGAAATAAAAATTTTATTGTTTATGATATTTTATGGAATTTTATGTTGTGGATGATGTAACGAATGACGTCACATTACTTTAAAAGTAATTGGTTTTAATATCTGCAAATTTAATCTAATGTTTTAACATTATTTATGGCTGTTAAATATTAAAATACAATTTAATTTTGCATTTTTTTAAATGCTTTTATTATGTATGAATACTTAAATAATTTTAATTCTATTCGTGATGTTATCAGCTCCCTGATTGGTTACAGAATACTTGTGCATTAACGAGCTGTAATCAGCTACCTGATTGGTTACAGAATACTTGTGCATTAACGAGCTGTAATCAGCTACCTGATTGGTTACTGAATATTTGTGCATTACCGAGTCATTTTAAAATTTTATTACTCATCTCTTCGAATTCCTTATGATTACATTTTTCAATTTTTTTTACAATTTTTTGGTACTTAGATTACATTTTTTAACTTATATCACATTTTCAAATTTTTTTCATTGATATCTAAATCAATTTTTTCTGCGGTAATTATCAATATACAACAGGTTAAATACTCAAAAAATGTAACTACATATTTTACTTTTTACTTTATATAATTGTATACTTCAATTTTTATTTAAAAAATTTAATACAATGTTTTCAAAAATTGCCGAGATATTTATTGCCACATATGTTTTAATGTTAAATAATTATATCCTATAAAACTTATTTTAAAGGATTTTAATTCAAGTAAAATTTTAATCCAATTAAACGTCGGCGCAATGTTTTTAATACCGGTGTTTTTATTCCATTTCTTTGCTATATGAAAGTAATAATTTAACGTTACTTTAGTATTTTATACTCATAGTAAATGTATTTATTTACATTTCCCTGCCATCTTAAAAAACGACGTTTTCAGCAAAAAATTAATCCATTATTTTTAACGATATTAATTTTTTTAAAGTTTCGAATACTTTACTATGCGTAAAATACCTAAAAACAGCGTTTTTCAAGATGGCTGACGATTGTAAAAACCGCGCCAACAATTGCGCCAAAGTAAATCGCCAAAAATCCGTGCAACCGTCTACCAAAGTAGCATCGATTATGTTTGCATAGTAATTTACCAGTTGCGCTAACGTTCATCCTTTCTACCAATTCGATCAGTTTCGGTTTGCCTATAGATTATAAATGTGTATTTTAAAGCGATATGCGCTGAAATTCTCCCCGTTTTATCTGAAACCCTTCCCCTAGGTTTCGCTGTCATCGTACTAATCAGACATGTAGATGGCAACTCTGAGACCTACTCCTAATCTTCAGAAGATATTTAGATTATTATTTAAGATATAATAATAAATTGCTCATCACTATGTAGAGAACATTAGGTTGTTTTTATGCGGGAGACGTGAAAAATGAGCAATGTCCTCACCGGGACTCGAACCTGAATCTCTCGAATACAGGCCCAGCGTGCTAACCATTACACCACGAAGGCATGCTAGAAGGAAGGAGAACTACCTTATATTCTCCCCCTTTTACAGAACGACTGGGGATTAGGGGACCCAATCGCCAAATCTTGGTGGTGGAGAATCATTATTATCTTTTAGTTCACTGTAGAAGACATTAGGGTATTTTTATGAGGGAGACTTGAAAAATTAGCAATGCCCTCACCGGTACTCGAACCTGGATCTCTCGAATACGCGCTCAGTGTGCTAACCACACTGGCATAACCGCACTGGCATAACCACACCGGCATAACCACACCACCACGAAAGCATACTAGAAAGAGGGAGAAATACCTTATAATTATAATGGAATTGGCAGATTAATAGACTATCAGAAATGACTTCTTAATAATTTTTTAATTTATTTTTTATATTTTTCTATTGGATATACTCTACTCACCAAAATGTTCAATATTGTTGCGTGCGTACGGGTTCGTTATGAAATGAATGCACAAGTCCGATGAAAAATGAACAAAAATTTATTATTATCACAACAGAAATGCTTAAATTTTCTCAAATTATCATGCAGTATCACAATATCTCACAGTAGTTATCTTTTAACTACTTAAATGTACAATAGAACGTAATTCAAAACAGCTAAAGAACGCTAATCCGCGAATTCGCTATAATCAACAACGGCAGTTTTCTAAACAACAACAAACTAAGCAACTACTACAAACTGAGATGTTTTCCTCCTTTTATAAGATTTTAAAATCACGCGCTAGAATTTTCCAGTACTTTCTCGAAATCAAAAAGAGATATTTATTTATTTAATGCACGCACTCTTGTATTTTTAATTTTTCCGGCTTAGCTTTCTTTTAATATTCGTCACGCGCTGCACTGCGCGAGAAATAAAACCATTTAATTTATAATTGAACTAACATTAGCTTTTTAAATACCAAATTCGTAACACTGCCCCCTTCCCAAGGACTGCACGTCCCGGGCAGTACAATCCCTGGACAGGAAGCTAAACTTACAACTGTGGCATAAATGCAACTGAGGCATAAACGTTACATTACAATATCAAACAATATAAACAATAAATGTAATAACTAACTTAAACAAATCAAATGCTATCAAATACTAAATACAAAACAAATACTAAATACAAATCAAATACTAAATACAAATCAAATACTAAATGCAAATCAAATACTAAATACAAATCAAATCAAATACACATTTATAAACAAAAAGGACCATGGTCTGATACTATTTACAATTATTTACATTACGTACTATGGCCATAGTAATGAGCTAACCTGTCGTAATGAACGACTTTAGGTTTAGAGTTCGAAGACTTACGAATCCGAACCACGACGTCATTCAGCCTTTTTAGGACTGTATACGGGCCATCCCAAGGTGACTGTAATTTCGGACAAAGTCCTTTCCGTCGAGTCGGATTCCACAACCACACCTTGTCTCCTTCGTGGAACTGATGTTCAGTAGCTCTTGTGTCGTAGCGGGTCTTCATCTTCTCCGTCGCCAGGTTGACTCGCTCTCGTGCAAAGTTGTGCATCACTCCCAACCGGGCCTGGAGATCTTGAATATATTCCTCAGACGATGAAGGAGCATCCGGAGGGCGGCCAAACAATAGATCACAAGGCAGACGAAGATCACGACCGAAGAACATCTGTGATGGAGAATAGCCGGTAGTCTCGTGGACAGCACTGCGGTAAGCCAGTAAAAAGAGTGGTAATTTCTTGTCCCAGTCCTGTTGGTTTCTGGAAACCACTAATGAGAGGTTATTAAGGATGGTTCGATTGAACCTCTCTACCATGCCGTCCGACTGGGGATGCAATGGCGTCGTTTGAGTTTTGTCAATGCCGAGTAGTTTGCACAGTTCTTTGATTACTGCCGAGGCAAAATTCCTTCCCTGATCGGAATGTAACTGAAGAGGCACTCCGAACCTGGAAATCCAGTGCTGTATCATTACCTCAGTTACTGTGACAGCCTCTTGATCAGGAATAGGATAAGCTTCAGGCCACTTGGTGAAGTAATCAATGACAACGAGTATGTATTTGTTGCCATCAGCAGTTCGTGGCAGAGGTCCCAGGATGTCAAAGGCGATACGTTCAAAAGGCGCCCCTACGTTGTAACGTTGCAGCTTGCCTCGGCTGCGTCTCCTCGGTCCTTTCCGACCTGCACAGGCATCGCAAGATCGGCACCACTTTTGCACGTCATCCTTTGCATTATTCCAGTAAAAGCGCTCACGAACTCTCTGCAAGGTCTTCATTATTCCAAAGTGACCTCCAGTAGGGGTGCTATGTAACTCTTTAAGGACATCAGGAATGCGGGATCTTGGAAGTATAAGTTGCCATCGGAACGTCTTCCCATCATCCGATTCGAATTTCCAGTATAAGACGCCGTTTCGAATGTGAAGTGAATCCCAGAGTGCCCAATATTGTTTGGTTGTAGGACTACAGATAGAAATGTCCTGCCAGGTAGGTTTTCTGTTTGATGACTCCATTAAATCAATTATGGGTTTAATGTCGCGGTCTTCCAGCTGGTCTTTCCTGACTTCATCATCACTCCACGGTTCTCGATCAGCCGATGTTGATGTTGTAATTTGTCTTGCGACCGGAGTCAGCAGCTCGTATTTCGCTTCCACCCTGGAACAATATCGGCAGCTTTCTTGGCAAGGTCTTCTAGACAGGGCGTCGGCGTTTCCGTGTGATGATCCCTTACGATGACGGATAGTGATGTCATATTCTTGGAGTCTGTATCCACCTGGCTATTTGACCCTCAGGATTCTTGAAATTTAAAAGCCAGGTCAATGATGCATGATCGGTGCGGAGCAGGAATTTTCTGCCGTATAGATAGTGATGGAACTGTTCTACAGCTTTGACTATGGCGAGCAACCCTTTCCTGGTGACACAATAATTCCTCTCCGGTTTAGACAGGCACTTGCTCCAGTATGCCACTACACGTTCTTGGCCGTCTATTTCTTGGGACAAAACAGCACCAACACTTTCATTACTCGCGTCGGTGTCGAGAATAAATGGTCGGTCAAGCTGAGGATACGTCAGGATTGGAGCAGATGTTAAAGCCTCCTTAAATTGTTAAATGCATCCTCGCATTCTTTTGTCCACAAGAACTTTTGGTTGCTCTCTGTCAGCTTGTGTAGGGGTCTTGCGATGGAAGAAAAGTCCTTCACGAATTTCCTATAGTAGGTGCAAAGCCCTAGGAAGCTTCTCAGCTGATGGACATTTTCGGGACGTTTCCAGGATTTAACGGCTGATACCTTTTCAGGATCCGTGCGCACACCTTCTGCAGAGATGACATGTCCCAGGTAAGTCACTTCCTTTCGGAACAATTTGCATTTAGCGGGACTCAGCTTCAGATTGGCTTCTTTCAGTTTCTGAAGCACCTTCCTAAGATTTTCTAAATGTTCTTCAAAACTCTTTCCGACGATGATGACGTCGTCCAGGTATATGAGGCAGGCTTCGTAGGAAAGGCCTTTCAAAACAGTTTCCATAAGACGTTCGAATGTTGCCGGCGCATTACACAGTCCAAACGGCATCACCTTGAATTGCCAAAGCCCTTGTCCCGTGTAAATGCCGTCTTTTCTCGGTCTTCAGGCTGTATTTCTACCTGCCAATACCCACTCTTTAAATCAAGTGTTGAGAACCACTTGCTGCCAAAAAGAGTGTCTAGAATGTCGTCAATTCTAGGAAGAGGGTAACTGTCTTTCTTCGTAACCTCATTAAACCGGCGATAGTCGACGCAAAATCTTGTTGAGCCGTCTTTCTTTCTGACTAGGACGATGGGAGATGCCCATGGACTTACTGAAGGCTCGATGACATCGCTTTCTTTCATATCTTTTAACAGTGTTCGCACCTCTTCCTGTTTAGCAAACGGTAGACGTCTTGGATGTTGCTTGATCGGGGGATGATCGCCGGTATCTATTCTATGTTGTGTCAAACTAGTTCGACCCACGTCAGAAGACGAGCGGGAGAAAACAACTTAAAGATCTTTAATGACGCGATCGGCAGCATTCCTCTCTTTATCGTTTAATTGCGCATTCTGCAATAACTCCGATGTAATTCTCTCTGAGGACACGGATTCTTGGATGTTACTCTTTCTTTCAACGGCGGTTACTGGAGTACATGCTGCAACCACTTCACCTTTCTTAATAATTCTCCCCTTCTCAGTTACATTGGCGACTCTCACCGGGATAACCGTTCTGGATAGGTCGACGAGTGTTGAGGCTACTAGTACTCCTTTTGGGCTATTACAGTTATTGGGATATTCTATGATGCCGTAGCGGAAATTTCTGTTTTCGGCTATGGATCCAGGAAGTAAAATTTCTGTTCTTGCCGGTATTGTGATATCGTCTTGTGCTATGATTTTATGGACAGATTTAACTTCATCATTGACTCCAAATAACGCTATGTCCTCAGATGTAGAATGCAATTCGTTATTTTTAAAGTCCAAGGAAAAATTGTATTTCCTTAGAAAGTCCAATACGAGTATGCAAGAATCAGTGATCTCTGCTACATATGCCGTGTGATGGTAAGCGGCACTTCCAAACGTGATGTTAGCATTTACTTTTCCATCGATGTTGATCTTCTTACCGGACACAGTCTGTAGGGTAACGCAGGGCGGCGTCCAGATAAGTTTGCTTCCCAGTTGTTGAGCCAAATCTTTTCGGATGATGGTAACGTTGGCTCCTGTATCTATCGTCATATTGCAGGGAACTCCATTAATATGTCCTATTATGAAAAGTCCATTACTGCCGCCTCTCACTGCATAAATCTGAAGCGCTTTAAACTCGGGATTTTCATGATCTGGCAACCTCCGCCCCGCGAAATGGCCACTAATTAGTTTCCCTGCTGTTTGTTAGGAGCGGTCTTAGCATCCGTGCCCTGGAGTGTTCTGCAGTTTCGTCGGATGTGTCCTTCAGCACCGCAGTTCCAGCACTTTACGGTCGGTTTCTTGTCACCAATATTCTGTCTCAAGGCGTTCAGTTGTCTAGTTAAATCGTCTAGACGAGCAGTGACTTGATCCCCTGGCTCCTGGATTTGAGCAGCTCTGACTGGATGGCGGTCTCGACGGGTGGCTTGCTGGGCTGCCTCAAGTTTCATGGCATACACTAAAGCGCTTTTCAGATCTTTAACATCCGCCATTCGCAGTGCTTTCTGTATTTCAGGGTCCCGGATTTCCCTTGTTTCTGTCGGGCACTCCGAAAAGGCGTGATGTGACAGCCTTTCAACATCCGTGGCCAGCTCCTGAAGCGTTTCGGTGAGCTTCTGTTGACGAGATTTTAATTGGAGCCTGCTGTAGTCTTTTAAACATTTCTCGCCGAAGCGCAGCTCCAAAGCGCCGGATAGAGCTTCGAAATCTAGCCTTTGATTTTCGGGAAGCGTCTACAGGATATCCGCTGCGTCTCCTCTCAGAGAAGCGGCGAGATGACAGGCCTTAGCTTGGGAATCCCATCCATTCGCATCCGCAACGATAGAAAATTGTGTCCTATACACCTGCCAGGAGGTCTTCCCATCATATGTAGATAGTTTCAGAACGGAACGAGCAGGCATCGATAAAAATTTGAAACCTTCAGAATTGTTTCCTACCGTCGCTATGCACTTCATTAGGCTGTCAACTTCTTTGGCGAAGGCAGCAGAAACCCTATCATCAATTTGTTGTTCGACGGCAGAAACTCTCCCTTCTATATGTTCTTTTACAGAAGAAATTCTTTCTTCTACTTGTTCTTTTACCGAAGAAACTCTTTCTTCTATTTGCCCAACTTTAGTTTCAACCGCGTCTATTCTGCCTTCCATAGCCTCAAATTTATTTTCTATTACGCAGGTAATTTCTCTTTTCATTTCGTCCTGACCTGCTTTCATCTCATTTTTAAGAGATTTCATTTCTTCCTTAACGGATTCCTGGCCCAACTTCATTTGTTCCTGTGCCGTTTTCATTTCTTCCTTGAGGGATTCCTGGCCCAATTTCATTTCTTCTTTAAAAGATGTTTGGCCAGCTTCCATCTTTTCTTGGAAAGCAGCAAAAGCAGTAATGAACTGTCTCAATTGTTCTTCCATCCCTCTTGTTATTGGCATTCAAATCCCACTTCTGACACCAAAAATTGTTGCGTGCGTACGGGTTCGTTATGAAATGAATGCACAAGTCCGATGAAAAATGAACAAAAATTTATTATTATCACAACAAAAATGCTTACATTTTCTCAAATAATCGTGCAGTATTACGATATCTCACAGTAGTTACCTTCTAACTACTCAAATGTCCAATAGAACGTAATTCAAAACAGCTAAAGAACGCTAATCCGCGAATTCGCTATAATCAACAACGGCAGTTTTCTAAACAACAACAAACTAAGCAACTCCTGCAAACTGAGATGTTTTCCTCCTTTTATAAGATTTTAAAATCACGCGCTAGAATTTTCCAGTACTTTCTCGAAATCAAAAAGAGATATTTATTTATTTAATGCACGCACTCTTGTATTTTTAATTTTTCCGGCTTAGCTTTCTTTTAATATTCGTCACGCGCTGCACTGCGCGAGAAATAAAACCATTTAATTTATAATTGAACTAACATTAGCTTTTTAAATACCAAATTCGTAACAATATTTTTTCTCAAAATGCTCTTTTTCTTTATAAAGTATTTCTCCCGCCTTCTTAGCATGCCTTCATGGTGTAATGTCCGGCACTCTCGGCGTGTATTCGATAGGTCTGTGGTTCGAGTCCTGGCGAGAGCATTTGCTCATTTTTCATTTCTTCTGCTTCGAAATAACGTAATGTGTCTACAGTGAAGTCTGAAATAAAAAAGGACGGTTGATGATGACTCCCCAAAACCTCTCTCTCTTTATTTAGTTATTTTATTTATTTATTTATTTATTTTTTTAAAGTTTACTATATGCAATAATTTAATAGGTTACAACTTTCCTCCATTTCACAAAAGCCCCATAAATATATGACAGTTGTATCGGGATAAGCACCCGCATGTAGACATTTAGCAAGTCCAGAAAATCCACGGCAGTTAATTTTTCAGGCAGAGTCCTCCTATTTTTACTTTATCTAACACAAGTTTCTGTCTATTCTAACAGCGATTCTTAACAGTCTTTTGATTGCTTCTTCCCTTAATTTTAAGTAGTTCCTAACAGGATACTCTTTCCCCGTACAATAATATCCAAGCTTACATGTAGACTTTATGAGGCTCTTAGCCGTCTATTCGGCTGCGTTCCCGGAGCAGGATGGAGCAGAGAGTAGATGGTTTCTGCCAGGAAGATAACACACTGTGAGGCTAAGGCCAGGTCAGTGGTCTTCCTTGGTGGCGCTCACTCACTCACTCCCCAAGACCAGGATTTGGCGACTGTGTCCCTTAATCCCCAGTTCCCTTTAAAACAGGGAGTATATATGGTATTTCTCCCGCCTTCTTAGCATGCCTTCGTGGTGTAATGGCCAGCAAACTCGGCGCGTATTCGAGAGGTCCATGGTTCGAGTCCCGGCAAGAGCATCATTGCTTATTTTTCATCCCTCCTGATTCGGAATAACCTAATGTTTCTATAGGCTTTTAAAATGATTATGTGAGAAGAAATACTTTACTTAGTTTTAACTCAGAACTTCGTATTTAACAATGTAAATGCTAGTTATGTGGGACAGGGACAGGGAAAAGTGGACGGAGCACCAGAACTTCGTCAGTGACTTTTACAGGTGTTGCTCCGCCGCACTACTGTACCCCGCTGGGCTTTTAGTTGGCCCGCATCGGATGCTAGCCTACCAAGACATTTACATAGTAATTTTACATTAATATTAGACTTACGTATTGAATATACAATTACAAAGACATAGTATACAATTATTGCAAAGAAATTAACCTATTAACAAAAGTTGGATTATGGCAGATTGAAATAACATAATTACTTCGAACATACATACAAACTTTCATTGTACATTGTACTTCATACAAACAATATATTTACATTAGTATATCTAGTTACATCGAATTAAAATAAACATCATTTTAAGGAGCTAATTGAAGATTTTTTTTTTTTTGTGCATTTTATCATACTTAGTTGAATTACTAAGGCGAATTCTCTTATTAATACATTTTCTTTCATTTTTTTAACTTGTTACACACAAATGCATCAGCACTGAAGTCTTACATTATTATTTTTGTAAATTAATGTATCATAAATACAGAAAATGTACATTAGAAAATCACATAATACTTACATTTACACTAATATATCTAATAGAGTCGTATATTATTTACATTATCTTTTAATTAATGATTTAATTATTACACTAATACAGTCCAAATTCTTAATGTAACTATTTTATAAAAACTATTTATACCATATTTAGCCTGTTTCAGACACTTGCAATATTTCTGAAATCTTGCATTATTTTTGCAAGTTGTAGAATAAGAGGTATTTATACAGATGCGATAGCATCTTGACATATGTCTTCTATTTTATATGCAAAAAGTTTCTTCATAATCAAGGAAACCTTTTGTTGTAAATGAGGTATCGTTAGCATGCATTTAATGTACTCAGGCGTAATTTGTGACCTTCCTTTGCAGTGTAGCTCTTTTGTGAGCTGGCACTTGAAAATATAGTGCTCTGGGTCTCCCTTTTCCCCACATACGCACTTGCCTGATTCGCTCAAATTTCGTGCAAAGTAGTACGTGGGGAAAGGACCATGTCCAGATAAGAATATGTTGATGAAGAAGTTATAAGAGATTGGATCATATGTGGGTTTCTTGTAGAAGTTGAAAAGCCTTCTACCTACTTCTGCATTTTCCCATTCAGTTTGCCATTTTTTTAATGTAATTTTTTTCAACATATGTTTCACATACGATTTAGGGAATGGGACATTGATTGGAGGTAGAGATGGGTCTTGAGCTGCATTTTTAGCAAGCGCATCTGCCCTTTCATTTTGGGCTTGTCCAGCATGCGCTTTTACCCACTTTATTTTTATAGATGTTCTCTTGCGCTGTGATAATAAATCGTAGATATCTTGCACTATTGATGATTTGTTTCTTGCATCATTGACAGCTTTAATTGCCGCTTGGCTATCACTGTAGATGGTAACATATTGTTACGAATTTGGTATTTAAAAAGCTAATGTTAGTTCAATTATAAATTAAATGGTTTTATTTCTCGCGCAGTGCAGCGCGTGACGAATATTAAAAGAAAGCTAAGCCGGAAAAAAAAATTAAAAATACAAGAGCGCGTGCGTTAAATAAATAAATATCTCTTTTTGATTTCGAGAAAGTGCTGGAAAATTCTAGCGCGTGATTTTAAAATCTTATAAAAGGAGGAAAACATCTCAGTTTGTAGCAGTTGTTTAGTTTGTTGTTGTTTAGAAAACTACTGTTGTTGATTGTAGCGAATTCGCGGATTAGCGTTCTTTAGCTGTTTTGAATTACGTTCTATTGGACATTTGAGTAGTTAAAAGATAACTACTGTGAGATATTGTAATACTGCCTGATAATTTGAGAATATTTAAGCATTTTTGTTGTGATAATAATAAATTTTTGTTCATTTTTCATCGGACTTGTGCATTCATTTCATAACGAACCCGTACGCACGCAACAATTTTTGGTGTCAGAAGGGAAATCCTGTCCCTGCAATATTTCATCGATGGCATCCGGGACCCTGAAATACAGAAAGCACTGCGAATGGCGGATGTAAAAGATTTGAAAAGCGCTCTGTTGTACGCCATGAAGTTCGAGGCAGCCCAGGAAGCAACTAATTGAGATCGCTACCCAGTTAGAGCTGTGCGAGTCCATGAGCCAGTGGATCAACTGATGGCTCGTTTAGATGATTTAACCAGACAAGTCGAAGATTTGATACGGAGTAGGAGCGAGAAGAAGGTGGCTCTAAAGTGTTGGAGATGTGGTAGTGAAGGTCACCTAAGACGGAATTGCAGAACACCCCAGGGTACGGAATATAAAGCAGATGATTTTACCAGACAAGTCAGTGGCTTGAGACGGAACAGAAGTGAAAAGAAACTAATTCTAAAGTGCTGGAACTGCGGAGTTGAAGGCCACATACGAAGAAACTGCAGAACACCCCGAGGTACGGAAAATAAGACCATTTCCCAGCAACAACGCAGTAAACAAATTAGTGACCAAATCGAGGAACGGAGGTTGCCAGATAGTGAAAAACCTTGTTTTAAAGCTCTTAAAATTTATACAGTGAGTGGCAACAATAACGGACTGTCCATCAATGGGAATATCGATGGAGTTCCTTGCAGTATGATCATTAACACAGGAGCTAATGTTACCATCATTAGGAAAGATTTAGCTGAACAGTTTAAAGATAAACTTATTTGGACGCCATACTGTGTTACCCTTCAGACTGCGTCTGGTGACAAGATCGACATAACTGGGAAGTTAAACGTAAACATCACGTTTGGAAGTGCCGCCTACCATCACACAGCATATGTGGCGGATATTACAGATCCATGCATACTCGGATTGGACTTTTTAAGGAAATACAATTTTTCCTTAGACTTGAAAAACAACAAACTGCTTTCAGGATCTGAAGACATGACTATCTATCCTAAGAAGGGATCCTCACCTGGAAATGCCGACGCTTTGTCCGAAAGAACCAGCTCGAGAAACAGCCGAAATCATGCTAGGGTCGAAAAGAAACACCAGACTACCAGCTATTCTCCATCTCAGATGCTCTTCGGTCGAGACCTTCGTCTGCCTTGTGACCGCCTGTTTCATCGCCGTACGGATGCGCCTTCATCGCCTGAGGAACACATCCAAGATGTCAAGGCCCATTTTGAAGTGATGCACCGTTCCGCACGAAAGCGAGTGGAACTTGGCGACGGAGAAAGTGAAGACCAGATGCAACACAAGAGCTACTAGACAGAGATCCAACAAAGGAGACAAGGCGTGGTTGTGGAACCCAATTCAACGAAAAAGACTGAGCCCTAAATTACAGTCACCTTCGGATGGTCCATATACAGTGCTGAACACGAATGACGTCGTGGTTCGGATCCGTGAGTCTTCGAACTCTTACGACAGGTTAGCTTATTACTACGGCCATAGTACGTAATGTAAATAATTGTAAATAGTATCAGACCATGGTCCTTTTCGTTTATAAATGTGTATTTAGTATTTGATTTGTATTTAGTATTTGATTTGCATTTAGTATTTGATTTGTATTTAGTAATTGTTTTGTATTTAGTATTTGATAGCATTTGATTTGTTTTTTTGTATTGCATTTATTGTTCATGTTTATTATTGTAATGAAATGCTTATTAATGCATTTATGCCACAGTTGTAAGTTTAGCTTCCTGTCCAGAGATTGTACTGCCCGGGACGTGCAGTCCTTGGGAAGGGGGCAGTGTTACGAATTTGGTATTTAAAAAGCTAATGTTAGTTCAATTATAAATTAAATGGTTTTATTTCTCGCGCAGTGCAGCGCGTGACGAATATTAAAAGAAAGCTAAGCCGGAAAAAAAAATTAAAAATACAAGAGCGCGTGCGTTAAATAAATAAATATCTCTTTTTGATTTCGAGAAAGTGCTGGAAAATTCTAGCGCGTGATTTTAAAATCTTATAAAAGGAGGAAAACATCTCAGTTTGTAGCAGTTGTTTAGTTTGTTGTTGTTTAGAAAACTACTGTTGTTGATTGTAGCGAATTCGCGGATTAGCGTTCTTTAGCTGTTTTGAATTACGTTCTATTGGACATTTGAGTAGTTAAAAGATAACTACTGTGAGATATTGTAATACTGCCTGATAATTTGAGAAAATTTAAGCATTTTTGTTGTGATAATAATAAATTTTTGTTCATTTTTCATCGGACTTGTGCATTCATTTCATAACGAACCCGTACGCACGCAACAATATGTTAGATGCTTTTGATGAGACCATAGAATAGCGTGTTTTATGGCTGAAAGCTCAGCTTGGAAAACGCTGTTGTTGTTCCTTAGGTGTCCTTTCCATTCTGTTGTATCTTGTTCTGAGAGGAGTGCAAAGAACGCGCATCCTACTTCTTCGTTTAACTTTGACCCATCTGTGTACACGACTGGAAATGAAGGTACACTGAGGGTGTCTTCTTTTGTAGATATTCTGAGTTTTGCATGTACTGCAGGGTGTCTTAGGTAAGGATTTCGTGGCTGTTCAAAATCAAGGGGGCACAGGTTTTGATCTTCTACCTCTATGTTTTTCTTGAGGTGGAATAACGTGGCTAAGTCTGCATCTTCTTTTGCTTTCAGGTGGAGGGGTGGGATTCCTGTTAATACACAGAGAGCTGCCGTTGAGGTAGTTCTGTATGCTTTTGCTATTTGTAAGAGGAAGGGGCGTTGGATCGAAGCTAAGAGTCTTTTCTTTTTCACTGTCATAGGGTGAGTCCATGCTGATGCCCCGTAGAGGATTATTTTTTCGATCACGGTATTATAGAGAATGTTTTGCATCCTCGACTTGAGGCCCCACGTTGTGCCTTGCATCCTTGCGAGGGCTCTAGAAATAGTTTGGGTCTTCTTCCGAATTTCCATGAGGTGTGGGATCCAAGAAAACTTTTGGTCAATTTTCGATCCGAGGAATTTGATTTCTTTTGAGATCTTGATTCTTCTATTATTGATTTTAATGCAAAGTAGCCTTTGTAACGATTTGCCCGGTTTTGGAAATAAAATAATATGTGATTTGGGCTCTGAAATTATTAGTTTTTGATTGACGCAAAGGAAATGGAATATGGAGAGAGTCTCGTTACTATTCTTTTCTAATATGTCTCTTGAATGCCCATTTGTTACAAAGGCCACATCGTCGGCAAAGGCGATGAGCTTTGTATGGTCCGGCCACTTGTAGGAGGTGATATAATTGAAGGTGATAGTATGTAAATCCCATATATCTGAAGTCGTCAGACATGCTAGTTCTCTTTTTCTCTAGTGCAGTCTCCGCCTACTGTCAGGCGGTTAAGAATGCTGTCTGCTCTGATAATTCATATCAGACAACCCCGGCAAATGGACTGGGTGCAAAAGAATTTCATTATTTTCCTATATGTAGCGAAAAATGGGAGCCAACATTCTTCGGAAGTATTTTCAAAACGCATCCATCTACTTAGATAGCATCTGAGAGCTTTGCTTTATATAGTTACGTAGCCCCAGTCAAATAGTTTCAAAATTGGAGGATCATCTTACGCATGGGTCACTCCATCATTCAGTAATCTGTTATGTATATAAATATTAATCTTGATAATCAGTTATATTATAAGAAGTGTTAATAAAAAACGTTTGATATAAAACCGTTGAAACGCCACGAAGGCACTGAACATCAAACGGTTCTGTTCCTAGATATGCAGCCCACAGAATCAGAAATAATTTGGTACTTTTCTTTTATCGGGATCAGACTCAGTAATATATTTGGTATGCATGTATATATGTGTGTATGCACACATGTACACGTACATACATGCACTCATGCATACATGCATCCATAAATACGTTTCCGAATCTGGTTCCGATAACAGAATAAGGTTCTTTTCCGTTTTGTCGGCGCAGGCGATAAATCACCAATAATGGTACAATCCTTCCTGGTATCCTTTTATTCCTCATTTTCAAAACAAGTCGCAGCCATTTTTATTAGATTGATTATCTCTTTCAATACTGCCATACAGTTACATAGAAGTTTTACCCAGATAGTTCAAGTTTATGCCCTAAGGCCATTCGCGGGCGGTAATTCAGGCAATTACGATACAATCACACCTCTCACCCGATGGCGAAAATATAGAAAAGACAAAGTCAAGAGTTAAAGGTACTTTTCCGTTTTGCCGGCGCAAGCGATAAAGTCGCCAATAATGGTACAACCGATGCCAAACGGATTATTCTCGCTGTTAACCCTTTACGCCTCATTTTCAAAACAAGTCGCAGCTTTTTCTTATCAGATTGATTGTTTCTTTCAATACTGGCATATAATTACATGGAATTTTTAACAGATAGTTCAGTTTTATGTCTAAGGTCATTTTCGGTAATTAAGTCAATTAGGTTGCAATCACAGCGCTTACCCGAAGCCGAAAATATAGAAAAGATAAAGTCAAGGGTTAAATTCATCCATTCTAATGAGAATGCATTAGCGAAGTAAACCACTGCGGTTTTACATAATTTCTGATTAAGCTATTCGTACGAATAGAAATATTTCTTGCATTTGAACTTGTGTCTCAAATTAAGATTTAATTTGAAATTAATGTAGATAATTACTGAGAGCATTAGATTTTTGTAGAGTAGTTTATGTGAGATGAGATCGCTTGGGGTCACGTGATATGAACCGGCGAATCAGGATGTTGAACCATGAAAGCATAGTAAATTCTTAAATTAATGTCTTTTTATAAATTTATTGTCTTTATTTATTGGCTTTTTATAAAATTTTAAGCAATATTAAAATGTTTATGCCTTCAAAAAAAATTCTTAGAACTAACATTTTTTTAAATATTTTTTATGTGTATACTGTATGTTGTCGCCAATAAAGTCTGCTTGGCGAGATTTGCGCCAGCGAAACGGAAAAGTACCGAGTTAAATTCATCCATTCTAATGAGAATGCACTAGCGAAGTAAAGCACTGCAGTTTTACATAATTTCCAAGTAAGCTAGCCGTACGAATCGAAATAATTCTTGCATTTAAACTTGTATTCCAAATTAAGATTTAACTTGAAATTAATATAGATAATTACTGAAAGAATTGAATTTTTGTAGCGTAGTTTACTTTAGATGAGATTATAAGGTATTTCTCCCACTTTCCTAGCGAGCCTACGTAGTGTAGTGGTTCTGCACGCTGAGCCGGTATTCCAGAGGTCCGTGGTTCGATTCCCGGTGAAGGCGATTGCTAATTTTTCATCTCTCTTACTTCCAAAACATCCTAATGTCTCTGTAGTGGCGCCCGAGCTTAAAGGGTTGTGGATGATGATTCGGTTAATTATCGGATTATGGTTACTTGGCGATTTTTTGGCGACCAACCCTGCTACAGCAACCTGCTAGTTTTTGTTTGGACGCCATTTTGTTCTCACGAAGTAAAGGCATGCTTCTTTTTTTTCCTTTTTGGTTTACTCAACATTTTTTTCCAACAATCTGCTAGCCTAATTACGCTTATGCTAGAACTTTTATGGAACAAAAGTGCTTAATCATGACGAAGATTAGGTGCTAAATTGGGAGAAAGTGCAGAATTGCAAACTGCTTGCCGCGTTTTTAAGAATTCAACATATACAGTATCATCCATGCACACGTCGACCTATTGTCACTTAAAAAAACATCCCAGAATTGCACAAAAATGGCATTGCGCACACACTTGACTTTATCCATGTACACTGCTAAAGTCCTAGCTAGGACCTTTATCGCCTTACCAAAATGTCGTCAAACTACCCGTTACCATATTCCAAAGATTAGCCGATGATTCTCCACATCCAGGATTTGGTGCCTAGGTCCTCTAAAATTCTAGTCGCCCTTTAAAAAGGGGGAATATATATTGTGTTTCTCCCACTTCCCTAGCGTGCCTTCGTGGTGTAACGGTAACACGCTGAGCCGGTATTCCAGAGGTCCGTGGTTCGATTCCCGGCGAAGGCGGTTGCATATTTTTCATCTTTTCTGCTTCCAATTAACCTAATGATCTTACAAGATTACTTGAGGTCACGTAATATGAACCGGCGAATCAGGATGTTGTGCCATGAAAGCATAGTAAATTCTTGATTTAATATCTTTTTACAAATTCATTGTCTTTATTTATTGGCTATTTTACAAAATTTTAAACGACATTAAAATGTTTATACCCTTCAAAACAAAAAATTTTTAGAATTAATATTTGTCAACATTTTTTATGTGTATACTGTGTGTTGTCGCCAATACTGCTTGGCGATTTGCGCCACCGAAACGGAAAAGTATTAGCATTTTAAACTAATTTTAATAATTCTCCAAATTTTTATATTTACAATAAATTGCCTACATCCTAATTAAAAATACGTTGAATTTTTATAATCTAATGAAAGTGTAATTTAAATTAATTAAAAATTTACTTTTTTAACAACTGTGTTGCTTTCCTTTAATATTGTTCACTTTCTTAAGTCGTAAATTATCAAAAATCTGAGTTTGTTCAGTTTCCTAAACAGTAGCTTATCAAAATTTTTGAGTCTCGAGCAAAATGCATTGCTTTAAATTAAAAGATAAGTAGAATAAACTAGGAGCGAGCGCGCTTGAAAGATAAATTACAGATCTTACATTTCGTACAATACTAACACGTGCCGCTTGACGTGGATGATGAACGCACAATTATGAGATATAATGGCATAAATATTTTCAAACTTTACCCTCAAGATGATAAATGTGAAAAGGTGTTTGAAAAAAGCACCTTTATCGTTACTTTGAGTTCAACAAATTAACCCTTTGCGGCACAGTGTGTCGGGTCTGGACACACCTAAAACTTTCCTTCTGTACGCACAGAAAAATTGAATGAAAAAGAATTTATAGGTTACTCTGAACCTTCTTTATTTATAGTAGATGGCAGCTCAACACAAACCAGTCCCTATATTTTAGCCATGTTTAG
Organism: Stegodyphus dumicola; assembly: GCF_044657685.1. Lineage (NCBI taxonomy): Eukaryota > Metazoa > Arthropoda > Arachnida > Araneae > Eresidae > Stegodyphus > Stegodyphus dumicola. The sequence continues at coordinate 3,199,269 of NC_140768.1, forward strand.
TTTTTTAAGAACCTCATTTTTCAAAGAAATCTTCCAGATTTTTTTAGGATATAAAAGGAATTGTTTGAAAGGAAATTTCTATGTTATTTTTTGGCTGCATGCTAATCTCCTTATTCTATATTAGTTCTAAATTTTTACCTTCAAATCTTGCCCTAGGTGTGCCCAGACCGGGCTCACCGATAATCTAGGACAACTGAGAGTCTGTATTTTTTTTTTTTTTTTTTTTGTTTCTCCGCATCTCATCGGTCATCTCATCGATAACAATGCTCGTTTCAGCACTCTTTTCGAATCTCTATTCAATCAGTGGGCCACTTTGGGCACAACCACAGAATTAAACGATAAGTGCTATCTTCACAAAATGTTACTTGTGTACTCCTCTAGGCCTAAATTAGACTGCCTACCTTTTTTACTTCCTTGTACGAAGTAAAAAGGAAGTATTGTAATCGCGAAAAGTTTCAGGCAGCATATTTCAACGAAAATATCCATTTTGACCGCTATCGAATGCAATTTAACGATGTTTTTGCGTGATATCTGTACGTAAGGAGAGAATAAAATACTCTTTTAAAAATTAATTCCGAAGAGAATTTTTCGTGGCGTCTGTACGTACGTACGTATCTCGCATAACTCAAAATCGGGTAGTCTCAGAACGTTGAAATTTTGTATATAGGACTGCTATAACATGTAAATGTGCACCTCGTATTTTGGTTGCCATCGGCCGCACCAAACGTATATAAATTAAGACACAATAACACGCCGAATAAATACTAATTCAGAAGTCAAACAACAAAAATCAGCGTTAATTTACAAAATTTTCACAGGACTAGTTTCGATGGTTTTACCGAACCATCATCTTCAGCTGCAAAACCGCAAATGAACAAGATAGGAAATAATGTTTAGATAAGATAAGAAAGCCTGGACAAGAATAAGCAAGTGGCGCCATCTGTTGGCGAACCCAGAACTAAAACATAGTTTCTCTAAAAGCCGAAGGTTAATTTGGATTGGAATTAGGATCGTTAACTAGAACAGAAAGATTTTTATGAATGTGAAATGCCTCTAGAAAATCCAGTTCTCCAATGGAAGATGTTTTTTGAATAATTTTGGCAGCAGAAAAATTGAAAGTGTGATTTTCGGACCAACAATGTTGAGCAACAGAAGACTTCTGTGTTTCCTTTTTTCTAACATATGCCTCATGTTCTTTGACGCGAAATTTTAAGGCTCTCTTAGTTTGGCCAATGTAAATTAAACCGCACTGGCAAGGAATCCTATAAATCCCCAGGAATTCATATCCGGAATGGGGTCCTTGAGTATAGAAGTTGGAATTTTATTGATGGGAGAGTAAACAACCCGAAAGTTAAATTTCTGCAAAATATGTGCAACTTTATAGCTAATTGATGGAAAGAAGGGAATGGCAACAGAATTTTTATAATCTCCTAAAATAAGAGTGTGGCTTTTAGTGTGTTGAGATGAGAATTTTTTAAGTGCTTGATTAATAATGTTGGTCGAAAAGCCCCTGTCAATAGCTATTGCTTTTAAATAATTTAGTTCTTCATCAAGGGCTAGTTTGGAGGAGCAAACTTGAAGAGCACGGAAAACATAGGAATAAAATGAAGATAACTTTTGTTTAGTCGGATGACATGATTTAAAGTGTGGTGGAAGGCAAACCGATGAAGGTTTACGGTAAACTGTAGTACTGAAGTTGGATGTGTTACGTGTGACCAGAATGTCGAGAAACGGAAGAGAATTGCAAGTCTCAAGTTCAAAAGTGAACTGAATAGCAGGATCAATAGAATTCATTGTTGAAAGAACTCTATTTAAATCATCTTTATTACCTTCAAACAGGGTAAAAGTATCGTCTACGTAGCGGAACCATGCCGGGAAGTTTTAAGTTTCAAATAATTTTGATTCATAATAATGCATGTAGATATTAGCCAGGATGGGACTGAGGGGGCTTCCCATGGCTAATCCCTCAGTTTGCTTGTAATATTTATTTTGGAAAACAAAATGTGTTTGTTTCAAACAGAGTTGAGTGAGAGAAATTAGCTCATCAATTTCGATGCAAGAGAAATGAAATTCGCGAAGTCTGGTTTCTAGACATCTTAATGCACCCTCCACTGGGACATTGGTGAATAATGATTTTACATTAAAAGAAACCATGAGTAAATTACGAGGAGAAATGTTTTTAACCTTTTTTACAAACTCTATTGAATTTTTTATGGTGTAAATGTTATTGTCTAATAGAGTGGAAAATCTAGAAACTAAATATTTAGCTAATGGATACGAGGCAGTACCTAAATTATTATGAATCAAAATTATTTGAAACTTTAAACTTCCCGGCATGGTTCCGCTACGTAGACGATACATTTACCCTATTTGAAGGTAATAAAGATGATTTAAATAGAGTTCTTTCAACAATGAATTCTATTGATCCTGCTATTCAGTTCACTTTTGAACTTGAGACTTGCAATTCTCTTCCGTTTCTCGACATTCTGGTCACACGTAACACATCCAACTTCAGTACTACAGTTTACCGTAAACCTTCATCGGTTTGCCTTCCACCGCACTTTAAATCATGTCATCCGACTAAACAAAAGTTAGCTTCATTTTATTCCTATGTTTTCCGTGCTCTTCAAGTTTGCTCCTCCAAACTAGCCCTTGATGAAGAACTAAATTATTTAAAAGCAATAGCTATTGACAGGGGCTATTCACCCAACATTATTAATCAAGCAGTTAAAAAATTCTCATCTCAACACACTAAAAGCCACACTCTTATTTTAGGAGATTATAAAAATTCTGTTGTCATTTCCTTCTTTCCATCAATTAGCTATAAAGTTGCACATATTTTGCAGAAATTTAACTTTCGGGTTGTTTACTCTCCCATCAATAAAATTCCAACTTCTATACTCAAGGACCCCATTCCGGATATGAATTCCTGGGGGATTAATAGGATTCCTTGCCAGTGCGGTTTAATTTACATTGGCCAAACTAAGAGAGCCTTAAAATTTCGCGTCAAAGAACATGAGGCATATGTTAAAAAAAAGGAAACACAGAAGTCTTCTGTTGCTCAACATTGTTGGTCCGAAAATCACACTTTCAATTTTTCTGCTGCCAAAATTATTCAAAAAACATCTTCCATTGGAGAACTGGATTTTCTAGAGGCATTTCACATTCATAAAAATCTTTCTGTTCTAGTTAACGATCCTAATTCCAATCCAAATTTGCCTTCGGCTTTTAGAGAAATTATGTTTTAGTTCTGGGTTCGCCAACAGATGGCGCCACTTGCTTATTCTTGTCCAGGCTTTCTTATCTTATCTAAACATTATTTCCTATCTTGTTCATTTGCGGTTTTGCAGCTGAAGATGATGGTTCGGTAAAACCATCGAAACTAGTCCTGTGAAAATTTTGTAAATTAACGCTGATTTTTGTTGTTTGACTTCTGAATTCGTATATAAATGTATTTATATATATATCCACTCCGTTACCCGGCTCAGTGATTTCAGTCTCTTTACTCTTATATGTTTGTAAATTGTACATTTTTTTCTTTAAAAATGATTGAATTATATTGTTTTTATCTTCCGGTTAAGGATTTTATGCCTTTAGTAAATCTCTGTGCAATATTTTTAGAATTATCAGCAATTTTTAAGTTGTTTAATTGCCGCTAAGCCTGTTTTAATGGCGGCCATTGATGTTTACATTTGAAACAGGAGACTAGTGGATTTGTTGCCAATCTAGAGAAACTTAGCTTCCCAACAACAAAGATAACGCATTCATTTATTATTGCCAACTAAATCATGCTGAATTCTTTCTGGAATTTTTTTGAGGAAATAAGCGTTTGAGATTTACTTCGTAATTTTTAATATAGATATTTTGAGTTTTTATGTATTTTTGCCTTCTCGCGAAGTGAGAACTGAATTAATTCAATGAGAAATACTCAATCGTCTGTGAAAAACTGTTTCATTTTGGTTTTATTTGCTTAATTTCTTTGATAGATTGTTCTAGCTTTATTATAGTATTTGAATAGAACATGTGGCAACGATTAGATAATTCTTTAAATGATATACATTTTGTGCATTCTGAGTTATAATAGGAACGAAATATAATACTGTTAAGTAAACCTAGTGCCAGTGTCGCTGTGGTAAACAAAGTGAATTTTAAAGAATGCATCTATTCTATTGTGGTTTATGCGCTGTCGGCGAAGTAGGTTTAATTCAATCTAATAAGTTTAAATAAAATGCAAGAAAAAATGCGTATAATTTAATATTCCGTACAAGGAAGTCATGTGGTGTACACATCAGATTTTTTTTTTTTTTTATCAAAACCCCTACTTTAAAAGGTAGCGTGCCGGAAAGGGTTAAAGAATGCTTTGAAATGCGTGTTTTAACGCAATTATGCACTGAAATTCTCCACGTTTTATCTGAACCCTCCCTGTACGTTCCGCTATCATCGTACTAATCAAACATGCAGATGGGGATTCTGAGACCTCCTCCTAATCCTCAGAAGATACTTATTTAGCTTACCATTTAAGATATGATAATAAATTTTTCATCTCTATGTAGAGACATTAGGTTATTTGTCTAATCTTTGGAATATGGTAACAGGTAGTTTGGCGACATTTTGGTAAGGCGATAAAGGTTACTGGCTAGGATTTTAGCAGTGTACATGGATAAAGTCAAGAGTGTGCGCAATGCCATTTTTGTGCAATTCTTAAAACTGCGGCAAGCAGTTTGCGGTTCTGCACTTTCTCCCAATTTCGCACCTAATCTTCGTCATGTTTAAGCACTTTTGTTCCATAAAAGTTCTAGCATAAGCGTAATTCGGCTAGCAGATTGTAGGAAAAAAGAAATATTGAGTTAAAAAAAAATGCCTTTACTTCGTGAATACAAAATGGCGTCCAAACAAAAACTAGCAGGTTGCTATAGCAGGGTTGGTTACCAAATTTTCGCCAAAAATTCGCCAAGTTACCATAATCCAGAGATTAACCGGTTACTTCTCAACTTGGTACGTTCAAAATACTTCTGGATTCTTTTGTAAGATTCACTGTTAGAAGACACTTTCATTCTCTCTCACTGTCTTTTTCTTTTAATTTTCGAAATGCTCTAGAATCCGTCTATGTATAGATTTGTATAATTATCTTATCATAATTATGTATAATCAACGGAAATGAAATATTTCTCTCCCATGTAATAGATAGATCTCAACTTCTTCATGAATGACTCGTTGTCTGCCAAAAATCTGAGTCTTAATTGACAGTAGTGACGAAATTATTTGCTCTCTTATGTTTGAGGATAATTAAGAAGTATCTCATGATTTCTCTAGTGAACATTTGGTTATGAAAATATATATTCTCTACATATAATAAAACAAAGAGTTTGTCTGTGTGTCTTTCTTGGTACATAGGTGCATCTAGACAAGAGCCAGTGCACCTCGAAGCGATTTTTTCGAAATTCGAATTCGAATTTTTTTATTTTATGTTTCGTGACGAAATCGCGTCATTTCGAGACATAATGGGCTATAGGAAAGCGAGATTTTACTCTACACACTCCATTTTCACATCGTCATGAAATGTAGGCACTTAGCTATTTTACGAACTTAAAATAAATTTCGTGCTCCAATAAATCGATTTAATACGAATTTATTTAACAAAGGGAGCTTAACACCTTTTCAACGGGATTTTTTCTTAAAAAGTTTATATTTAAAAATGTACAGTTTATTTTTCTTTGATTTTTGGACACGTTAAACTTTCATCCTTGCGACTGCCTTTACAAAACGAATTTTGGAAAAATGATAATATTTTGTATTTTTAAGAAATTTTTTAAGTGAAGCTTCCGAGTACACTTCTCACATCTCACATCCTTAAAAATGTGATTTCGGCACCAATTTTTCTTTCTTATTGTTGTTGATAGATTTTTGATGAAATCGCATCATTTTGAATAGTTTCATTCTTTTAGAAATATGGGTTTGGCAGCAATTTTTCATCGTATTTCTTATGTCACTGTTTTGAAGAGATTGGCATATTTCATTGTCATTTTTTTATATATATATAATACATTTTTATTGATTTTTTTTTGATAAAGTTGTTCTGCAGAGTAAAATTCTGCGCGGAAGATTTTGTTTTCTGAGGTTCTTTCATGTTATTTTTTGCTCATTTCACTGTCTTTAAGATATTGAAAAGTTTTGAGTGGTTTTCTAGGAAACAAAGTTATTAACCTTATTTATACCACTTGAGTTCTTAAGATTTTGCAAAGGGAAGTTGGTTAATTTATTTATTAGGATAATTAATATTTGTATTAAGGGATATTGTTTATTTCATTATAATTTTGTTACTTTGTTTTATGAAGTTGTTCTGCAGAGTAAAATTCTAAGCAGTTTTTAAATTAAACGTTTGGTGTTTGTTCCCTTCAGCCATTTTTCCGGTACATTTAAAAGCCAGGCGAAGGCTGGCAGCAAAGCTGCTAGTTTTCAATAAAATACTGCTTTCGTAATGATTTATTTATCTCGTGTTCTCATATTTATACATTTATTTGCATTGATGTGATACGCCGCGATGTGGATAATGCAAATTTTAAGAGAGACCGCCAAAAGCTTTTGTATATTATTATTCCTTGATGAGGACGATTATTTTCCCTATCAGAACAATGCAAGTGGAATCTTCAAAATTCTGCTGTGAACAGCGTTCGTTTTCTAATCAACTTGAAACCTTAAGATTTGTGAGGGGAGGGAAGAAAAATCCCCCGGCGAGCATCTTTAGACGTTCGAGACAAAGTAAAGGAGAAGGAAATGTCATTCGATACAGAGTTCCATGAAATATTCATGAGAGTGGAAGGGGATGAATTTGTGACTGCTTGGCTAACTAATTCATTAAGAAATTCTCCTCGATACGGAGGAGGCGACAATGCAATCCTTCAGATTTCTCTTCTAAGCCGGAGATTATCAGTTGAATAACACTCCAGATCTTCTTGAGCGCACAATTATTAGAATTTACTGCTGTGAATAGCGCCTGATACTGAGTGGAAGAGTGAGCGTCTTGTATCGCTGCGCTGCTTGAGACTACGATTTTAATAAATGATGTGAGAATGCGTAAAGGAGAAATTAAAGACTCGACCAGGTCACGACAGAATATCATTTGATTTATATTCTGCATAGGCAGGCAGGCGTCGTGGTTGTCATTATATTAATCAGGTTTATACGGTTAAAGTACGAGTTTTAAAATGGTAGTTTTACGGCGGGCCAACAATGCTGATTAAATTAAAATGCAATAAATTGCAATGAAATTACATTTGTTCGATTCAATTACATTAAATGAATAGAGTTACATACGATGTTATTTTTAGCTAAATCCAAACAAATGGTGCACTATATAACAGTTTTTAATCCTTTTTCTTCCTTAAACGAATTGAAGGAAGTATAGTAATCGCGAAAATTTTCGGATGTCATATTCCAACTACACTCATGTCCATAAATTAAGGATATTCGGGATCACGCGCAAATATAACTCTAAAATAAATATATCACCTGTAAAATCAATACACACATCTTCAAGAATCATATGCAAATTTCAGGAAGTAACCAGATGACACCGATGGTACGTCACAATGACGAGAGTGTAAGAGAGTGATATATAAGGAATACAGGCGAAGACGTAAAATTGTTCGCAGGCGCTTTATAAGCATTTCAGTGCAATAACCGAATATTTATGACACAAAGGACGCATTTGGATGATTTTTTTCATGGTAGAATTATCGGCCGTCTGGAACGTGGGCGTACCCAACCTGAAGTATCAGACGAACTCGGAATTACCCACAGTGTCACCTCCAGGTTTTGGCAACGATTCCAAGATGATGGTAATGTGAGTAGACGTTACAGCACAGGTCGCCCGAGAGTTACAACGCCGAATGATGACCGGTATTTGGCAGTTACTGCCAAAAGAAACCGGCGGAGCACAGCCTCAGACCTGCTTCGTCAGCTCTCTTCAGCCACTGGTACGACAATTTCAAGGCAGACCGTGTACAGACGCTTAGGGCAGATTGGTCTATATGCTCGTAGACCTGTCAGATGCGTTCCACTTACTGCAACTCACTGTCGCCTGCGGTTAGCCTGGAGTAGAGAGCATGCATTGTGGACACCACAGCAGTGGGCTTGTGTGATGTTTTCCGACGAATCCAGGTTAAGCTAAGCTTTCAGTCTGATTCTAGCCGGACTTTCGCATGAAGAGCTCCAGGTACCCGTTACCACCAAGAAAACATTGTTGAACCTCACCGTTACGGTGGTGAAGGAGTGCTCGTTTGAGGTGGAATTATTCTGGGTTTCAAAACTGACCTGCATGTTCAAATTGGAACCATGACAAGCCAAATCTATCGGGACGTCATTCTGGAACAACATGTACCTTTGTTTCGACACGCCATGGGCGCACAATTTGTGTTTATGGATGACAACGCCCGTCCTCACCGTGCAGACATCGTAAGCGAATGCCTTCAATCGGAGGATATGACCGTATGAACTGGCCAGCATTCTCACCGGACTTGAATCCAGTAGAGCACGTGTGGGACATACTTGGCCGACGAGTTGCAGCCCGTCAACCTCCTCCTACATGTCTACCGGAACTTCGGAGAGCATTGCTTTTTGAGTGGTGTAATATCCCCCAAGATCAGATCGATAATTTGATACTCAGCATGCCTAGGCGTTGTACGGACTGTATTGCATCGTCTGGGAGACATACAATGTATTAACAATGATACCAACTATGTAATATTGGTTTTTTGTAAATAGGTTTTTTTTTTTTTTTTGTAATTTGCTCCAGGGAGAAAAAATCGCTAATTTTTTTTAATAATATCCAACATGTAGCATCTTTTTTGCTCTTTACCTTTTATTTAATAAATAAGCTTTACAAATAAGTCAAATTTGTTTTGCTTCTAACTCTCCCTTTGCCTGATTTTGCATTATCCTTAATTTATGGACATGAGTGTGAAATATCCATTTCGATGGCTCACGAATCACGAATTCCTTTTGATTTAATAATCAAAAGGAATTCGTGAGTCCAAAGGGGCGATTTGCCCTGAAGGACTATTAATTTCGTTTTGGCAAGTCCAAACCTTTAAAAAGCAGTATCACTTTTCAAATCGTGGCCACACAATATTATATCCCTGTATTATATTTGAAGAAATTAAATAATGAAGAATATGCATCAATGTAAGTATGTTTCTCGCATTGTAATAAAAGGTCGGTACCTATAAGTATCCAATTTTGATTGACGTAGTCCTACTGCGAATATGGGCATATGAAAGCCCAAGTTTGAAATCTGAAATTTGTTTTATTATCGATTTCATATTTTATAACACTTTAAGGAATTTTCGATTAAACTCAACGATTTCAAAGCGAACTATGGCAACATTGTACGGAAAAAGAAACAGTTTTATCTCCAGGTCGCTAACCTGTGTATCGGAAATTCTAAAGATATCCTCTTTTAAAATTATTTTGCGATATTGCTGCTGAATTGAATTTTATGGTTTAAGTGCAAAGAACATTTAATAAATAAAGGTAACACACAAAACGTAATGTAAAATCTGAAAGTTTTCAGAGTTTTTTTACTTAAATTTTTTTTCTATATTTTGTTCTACTCTAGTAAATCTGCACTCGAATAAATTAACAAGATAATAAGTTATAATTAACAAGTTAATAAGCACACGAATAAATTAACAAGAAGCTTAATTATATTTTTCTTACAAATCCAATTAAGAATCTTCTTTTTATCTTACAAATAAATGTCTTGTAAACAAAATCTTACAGACTTATCTTGCAAAATAAAGAAATAAATCTTTCAAAGCACAATAAACACTCCGGTAACTTTGGCAGGTTAACTAGAAATTCTTCTGTAATTTTTGAACAAATAACAGTAAAATTCATTTCTATTCGGAAGTATGAAGGAATGAGTTGAATGTTGCGTGAAATAATAATACCATGGCCAAATTATTGTCAACATGTTTAGAGTTTTATAAGTGTGATTCAGAAAATATATTTTCGCAAATAAATAGAAAAATGATTTCAAAATTCCGCTGTATAAGCCAAAAAGATGCTTATTAATTTGGGGACAAGAATAGGAAAATAAAGAAAGAATAGCTATCATATAGCTGCTGCCATCCCAAACTTTGAGATCGTAGCTAAAGAAGAAATGAGGAATGTAAAAATATCTGGAAAGACGTTGAGCTTCTCAGAGCCCAAGGGAAAAAGTGAAGGAAAATAAATTCACAGGGGAAATCGGCCATTCATGAGGGGACTGCAGAAACGATCTCAATGCCGTGCCATCAAAGTTTAGTTTAGTATTTTATTTCCCTTCATATATTCCATTCGTTGTAGACCTCCGGAACAAACCACCAATTTTTCGGCTCTAGTGTAGAATTGGGTGCCCCTTCGATTAGCGACATTTTTTTTTTTAAATTTTTGGCGATGAAACCTCGATTCTGGTTACCATGATAGTTTTAACATTGTTTTAGCTTCCTGATTTTATTCAAATCAAAATGGACAAATTTAAGACAGTGCGCAATGCCTAGTTTGGGCAATTGTAGGATGTTTTTTTAAGTGAAAACAGATCGGTATGTACATGTGCACAGAGTTTGTGCAATTCTTTGACTTCTTATTTTGGTTTTGTGTAGCGGCCATCTTGAAATTGTGCCTTCCTGGCGCCAATCTTGGTGTCAAAAAAAGAATCGCCAAAAAACAAGGGTCACCCAATTGTAAACTTTTACCAATTTTTCTTTCTTAATTCAGAGCTTCAGTTTCCCTTTCTTCCAGCAATAAATACATAAAAATACATAAAAACTCAAAATATATGTAATAAAAATTACGAAGTAAATCTTAAACGCCTATTTCCTCGAAAAAATTCCAGAAAGGATTAAGCATGATTTAAATAATAAATGAAGGCGTTATCTTTGTTGTTGCGAAGCTAAGTTTCTCTAGATTGGCAACAAATCCACTAGTCTGTTGTTTCAAATGTAAACAAGCAATGGCCGCCATCAAAAAATTTATTAGGCTTAGCGGCACCTAAACAACTTAAAATTGTTGATATATCTAAACATATTGCATACAGATTTACTAAAGGCATTAAAACCTTAACCGGAAAATAAGAACAACATAATTCAATCATTTTTAAAGCAAAAATTGTACAATTTACAAACATATAAGAGTAAAGAAACTGAGATCACTGAGCCGGGTAACAGAGTGGATATATATATATAAATATTTACATACGTTTGGTGCGGCCAATTGCAACCACAATACGAGGTGCACATCTACATGTTAAAGCAGTCCTATATACAAAATTTCAACATTCTGAGGCTACTCGTTTTTGAGTTAATGCGAGATACGGACGTACATACGTTCGTACAGAGGCCACGAAAAATTCTCTTCAGAATTCATTTTAAAGCAGTTTTATAATTATTTTGGAGGAAAAGAGTCTTTTATTGTGTTCTTACGTACAGATACCACGCAAAAACATCGTTAAATTGCATTCGATAGCGGTCAAAATGGATATTTTCGTTGAAATATGCTGCCTGAAACTTTTCGCGGTTACAATACTTCCTTTTTACTTCGTACAAGGAAGTAAAAACGTAATAAACTCTAAAATTTCTAATTTAATTTTTTAAATTTCACAGACGCTTAGGGCAGATTGGTCTATATGCTCGTAGAGCTGTCAGATGCGTTTCACTTACTGCAACTCACTGTCGCCTGCGGTTAGCCTGGAGTAGAGCATGCATTGTGGACAGCGCAACAGTGGGCTTGTGTGATGTTTTCCGACGCGTCCAGGTTTAGCTTGCAGTCTGATTCTCGCCGGACTTTCATATGAATTTTTAAATATTCATAAATTTCATAATTTGATTTTAATGTTTATGGAAATTTTCTATGAAAATAGGGCTTGCATACTTTAACATTACCTTTCAGTAATATAAGTGACAGCCGAGAATTTAATAACAATTTTGCTGCATGGTTCCTTTCCTCCTCGTCTTTGCCATCACAAATTCCTTGATTTTAAAATATTTTGTGCTTGTTAGATCATTAATTATTTTTATTCAAGAAAGAGAAATGACCGCAACATGCGAGTCGCAGGGAAATTCATTCTAGAAAAATGTTTTGTCCTGTTGTATCAAACGGTATCATTTTCGAGATCAATATATTTTTATCACTCTTTTACGTCAAATATGATTTATTTTTAAACGAATGCATTAATTAATCACTGTCGCATCTAGGCAAGTCTAAAGATCAATATTGTTCCAGTAAAAAGCTTCAATTTCGAGCAGCTTTTTATAACCAGTTATTTTTCTCCTATCTTCCAATTGTTTAAGCGTAGAAGCTTTCTAGATAATAAAAATTGATGGTGAATCTTCGGATTATGGTAACTTGGCGAATTTTTAGCGAAACTTTGGCGGCCAACCCTGCTACAGCAACCTGCTAGTTTTTATTTTTGGGCGCCATTTTGTTTTCACGAAGTAAAGGCATGTTTTTTTTTTATTCAACATTTTTTCCAACAATCTGCTATCCGAATTACGCTTATACTAGAACTTTTATGGAACAAAAGTGCTTAATTATGACGAAGATTAGGTGCGAAATCGGGAGAAAGTGTAGAATCGCCCACTGCTTGCCGCGTTTTTAAGAATTGCACATACACGGTGTCCAAGTGCACGTCGACCTATTTTCACTTAAAAAACATCCCAGAATTGCACAAAAATGGCATTTCGCACACTCTTGACTTTATCTATGCACACATCGACTTATTTTCACTTAAAAAGTCAAAGAAAATTCACAAAAATCCAATTCTTCTTACTCTTGTAAAAAGCGCCAAACAAATAAGTGGACGATTCTGCACTTTACCAGCGAAATTGTTCCAAGTGCTTATTAGCTAAAATCTCGATCGGAATTTTCCTGAAAATGTCACATGACATGTCTCATGATCTCTCATTTCTCCGAGACAAAATAATCTGTGATTCGAAATGTGTGCTTCTCAGATTATTGCTAAAGTCCTAGCTAGTAACCTTTATCGCCTTACCAAACTGTCGCCAAACTACCTGTTACCATATTCCAAAGATTAGCCAAAGTGGTTTAATACTTATTTTTCAGCAATCAAGAATGCATTTGCCTTTTCAGCTGTTAGTTTTCATGAAGATCGTTACCATTCAGTCACTTGTCCCATTGAATTTTAATTTCTGTCGGTAACATTATCAGGTATTCTCTGCCTGCTTTTTGCATGCCTTCGTGTTGTAACGATAGCACACTCGTCGCGTATTCGAGAGGTCCAAGTTCCAGTCCTGGCGAGGGCATTGCTCATTTTTCAAACGACTCGACTACATTCGATCATTTTTTCGTACAAAATGAATTCTAAAATAAAAACAAATATATAATTTACTTTCTTCTGTTAAAATCTCTTCGGAAATATCTCTTCGAAAACTAGATTACTCGTATAAAAAAGCAGTTAGTGATATTTTAGCTATAAAAACTGAAATGGAAACAAACATTTCACTTTCTTAGGAAATCTCTCATTAGCTGGGTTGCATTCGTCGTATTTATTAGGCAATCCCGTTCAGGTCACGCGCGCCGCTTAAAAGCGCTGGTATTGTAGGACCAGCGATTCTTATCGCAGTAGAAGATAGTTTACGTTTGGAACGTGATTCCTATAGGCATTCATTCAACACGTTACGCGCTAAGTCTGTTTTGTAAATAGTTACATTCTATGCAAAGATGTTACGAAGCAGAAAATTAGCATTACTGAAGTCCGGAAAGAATGAGCGCTATCCCTTACAAGTCGTGAAAAAGAAGATATTCCATCGAACAGAAATGCAAGAATATCTAAAAAACGACAGCATAAACTCCAAAGAAAACCGGGAAAAGCCTCTGAAGTACGGATATATTGTAAATTACGTTAAGATAAAAATGCAACTGAAGCTGGTAGAGTAATGGCCAGAAAAAAGACTAAGACAGTTGTCACATTTTGTAGTAGCTGTAATGGAGAACCGTTTTTATGTTTACCGTGTTTCAATGAAATCCATTATTCCTGTAATGAATCAAAATTTAGTAAATTTTAAATAATTTTTCTGTAATTCCATAAAACAGTGTAAATTGTACAGTTATATATCATGTTACACGCTGTCAGCCAGCGGCGGTAGACGCGGCCTAAACGGAAAGTCTAGTGTCAGCCACAGATGGCTGACGCGGCCTAAACGGAAAGTGTCAGCCACAGATGGCTGACATGGCGCTCAACGTGTTAACAATGCCTGTGTGATCGCATTTCAAATTCCTACCAGTTCTTGCGAGCTCTTGGCGAGGATTTTGGTTAACCAACTGATTTAGGTGTTTTTTATCAAAATGAAAAGGTCTTCCAGAACTGGTTTCATCGCGCAAGTCGAACTTTCCGTCTTGGAAACGAGAAAAACATTTCCGAGCCATTCTTTCAGCAACTGCTTCCCTCCCGTACGGACCAAAAATTCCTCTCGTGGCTTTTGCAGCGTTAGATCCTCGATTAAAATCAAAAAGTAAAATGTTTTTAAAAGTGCCCATTTTTCTCTACTTGACACTGCTTACCGATTAGCCTTGAAAATGGTTAACAACAAGTTCCTGTTCGCAACAGGGCCCACCAGCGGCTGAGCGATAAAGTGACTGAACACTGGTAGTTCGATTCGAGGCTCGAATCACGCGAATGGGCGGGCTGCATGGGTGCTTTTGCAATTTTTCTCCATATGTAACGTGTACACGAGCCAGTTTCCCTTAGAAAGTTCTTAGATCCGTCCCTTGGGCAGATAACCCTAGAGGCTTTGCCGAAATTGACTAAACCAAATCAAACCTATTCTCAACTATGAAATTCCAAACTGAAGACTTAAGTGCAATTGTCACTTTTAGTCAGCCTCATCCTGAATGTAACTATGTAGCGCTTACATAACTTTCGATACTATAACATGAAAAAGATTTCTTAATTGAGAATAAATTTCTCAGTAGTTGCGTGGATAAGTCTTATCCAAACTGAAGATATGTAAGTGAATAGCGAAAAACGGAGGCTTCACAGTGCAGTGTTGCAAACCCAGTAAAAAATCGCATATACGTATGCACCGAAAAGCTAATATTTTTTTTTATTATCACTATTCTTGGATTCCTTTGAATACTATTGTTTATTCTATTCTGTAAGTCTGACGGATATCAAGCTTCTTTTTAAACTTATTTTTTTTTATTATTTATTAGATTTTTATTATTATTATTATTATTCTGAAATGTATATTTTTACGAGTAAATTTTAGTTTAGAACGTTTCTCGCGGTAAGTTACATACCTTGAGGTGCTCAAATGAGTATTTAGAAGCATGGCTCTAGCAGACAGTTTCCGTAAGTTCAAAATTCGGCCTTCCAACTCCCCATGTTCGGTTGGAGGATGACGCTTTTTAAAATTCGATGGCTCTAGATACCGTTGATTCTTCACAATGCGAGAAACATTCATGCAGATTTTTCATTATTTAGTTTCTTGAAATATAACACATGGTGGCAACAGTTTGAAAAGTGATTCGACGCAAAATGCCGTTTTGAAATTAATACCCCTTTGGGCTAATTATGCAAATACTGACGCAATCCTGCATCATTAAACACAAGGACAGACTGACGGATTACGTTTAGTAAGATATTTCGTTTGTAGTTTCTATACAAAAAGTCTCCCTTCATGTTAGAAAAAATATTCTAGTTCATAAACTGTTCGTGCAGGCAGTACTTCTCTTTCTTTCCATTAAGTGACCAAACTTTCATTAGCTTATCTACCGGAAATGAGAAACGATGAATGAAAATCAGATTTAGAAATACAAAAGTTAACTTTCTTTTTGTTGTTGTCAAATGCATTAATTTCAAGAATACGATAGTATCAGGAAATATAATTTTTTGTAAATAATATGTGAACATATTCTGATTTCTGCTTTTTAAACTTCTAGTTTACTGAAATTGAATTATTTTAGTTGGTAAAAGTTTACAATTGGGTGCCCCTTGTTTTTTGGCGATTCTTTTTTTGATGCCAAGATCGGCACCAGGAAGGTACTTCTTGATGGTCGCTACACAAAAACCAAAATAAGAGGTCAAAGAATTGCACAGACTGTGTCCATGTACACATTGATCTGTTTCCACTTAAAAAACATCCTAGAACTGCACAAACTAGGCATTGCGCACTGCCTTAAATTTGTCCATGTACACATCAATCTATTTTCATTTAAATAAAATCAGAAAGCTAAAACAGAGTTAAAACTATCATGGTAACCAGAAGTGAGATGTCATCGCCAAAATTTAAAAAAAAAAAAAAAATTGTCGCTAATCGAAGGGGCACCCAATTCTACACTAGAGGCGTTTAGTTAAGCTATTGTTGGAATTAAGAAAGATCTCTTTAGCATAAACTTATTTAACAATTTAAAATTCATTTGATTGTATGATAAAGAATTATTTAATAATGCCTTCGATGTATAATAACTGTATAAGTTTGTGATGGTATACTATCTTGAAACAGTTAATTTCTGTAGTAACATTTAGCATCAAACAATCCTTTGGTGAACGAGAATGAGATGAAATTGAATTCAGAATAAAATTATTAGACAGATGTAGTTGCTATTTAATTGCGTTCTAAGGTATTTCTCCCGCCTTCTTAGCATGCCTTCGTAGTGTAGTGGTCAGCTCGCTCGGCGCGTATTGGAGAAGACCGTGGTTCGAGTCCCGGGGAAAGCGTTGCTCATTTTTCATCTCTCTTGCTTCGAAACAACTTAATGTTTCTACAGAATTAGCTTACTTGATTAAATTAAGGGGATTTTTCAAGTGTGAGTCTCAGTTACCTATCTATACAATTACTGAAAACATAAACTATACTTAACGAATTCTTGTATTGAAACTCATCTTTCTATTGAATATTCTAGCTCAGATGCTGGGGAATGAATTCACCTGACAGTCTGCGAACAAGCTATTTCTTATTATTAACATATACCTAAATAACAATTTATTACTTTAAAATATATCAATAATAATGATTTGATTATAAAAATAAAGTAAACCCTTTAGTCAGTTTATGTTTTCAGTAATTGTATAGATAGGTAATTAAGACTCACACTTGAAAAATCCCCTTAATTTAATCAAGTAAGCTAATGCTGTAGAAACATTAAGTTGTTACAATTTTAATGTTTGACCGTAGCAAAGCAGATGACGTTTTCTGACTCAGGAGTTTTAGTTTAAAAAGCTTTACGGTGTTATTGAAAAGGTCACAAAAACGTAATACAGTAACCACAGACCACGAAAAGAGTACAGCGAGCAACATAAACGCTATTTTATGTTGTTTTTGTTGCTAATGCTCACTGGTCTGAGCTATAGTCAGCCCAAGCCCACGAAAATCCTCGCTACCTTTAATAGAATGTACCACGCGTAATGTAATGTAACTGTGCAGTAATAATTGTAATGTAATTGCACTCCATCCACTGATCAATCTACAACATGCACTGTGTATTATATCACCTCAGCATGTGTCTTCCATACTCCAACATGTGCAAATTTCGTTTAACTGTAACATACAACAGTAATATTTAATTGTACCATATAACAATATTTTGTCCTTGTACCATGCCTTATGTTTTTACAAGTTGCGTACTTGTACTAGGCCATATGTACAATTCACAATATACACTCTTAGTATGCACAATATATGTGTTTTTATTCAACCTTGTTTATTTCAGTTAACATCATCAATCTTCTAAGCATTATTGTCATGAAATGAATCTGTAATATAAGTACCATTCCCTATGTTCCTTTAT
Organism: Stegodyphus dumicola; assembly: GCF_044657685.1. NCBI lineage: Eukaryota > Metazoa > Arthropoda > Arachnida > Araneae > Eresidae > Stegodyphus > Stegodyphus dumicola. The sequence goes on from NC_140768.1 coordinate 3,217,056, forward strand.
TTTATACTCCATGCTTATTTGTACCGTAATTGTATACTTATTTAATGATACTGTGCCTTGTGTGTTTTTAAGTGATTTATGTCATGTGATCCTAAGTGTTATGTGCTCGTATATATTAAGTGTTTTATGTTATATGTTTAGGTGTTTAATTTTCTTCTTTTGTTATAACCTATTAATGGGTTTTTTCCCTTTTTTTTTAATCCTTGCCTGTATCAACAAGTTAATTCAAATGTTCAACAGTTGCCCCTGTATGGCCATGTATCCACACTTTTAATTATTAAATAAACTCCAGGGAAGGACGTGGGACATATGCCTGTTAACCTCTGTTAAACTTCAGGCGTCCCTGTCCTCCGTCACCTGTCACCTGACAATGGGCGCAAGTTTACGCCTGTCGTTGGCAACAGCCTTGAGTACCTTACAGGTGACAGTGCGATTTCATTTCCATCCCCAATTTTGATGGAGAGCACCCCGGAGGGGACAGGTCTAACGGTCTCCCACCTCTCCTCCCTTACCATTAATCTCTCGAGAGAACTTTCTGCTCGCCGAATATTTAGAGTGCCCCCATGCCTCACGGACACTATACATTTACAAACATCCATGCCATCTCCGGGTGTCGGCACGGCAGTTAGTGACGCTAACCACTATACCGGTTGCATATTTCACAAATGCACATCTGTGTAGCTACCGAAGGAGTGGCTTCTAGAATGAACCAATGAGCATCCAGTAATATTTCTGTCATGTCACATGACGTTTCGCGTGCTTTAAGATTTAAGCAAAAGGGTTGAAAATATTCTGCCACGCAATTTTCTGTACAAAATAATTAAAGCATCGGCGATTGCTTCTGAAACTTTTCATTGCGAAGTTAGATCAAATGTAGGAAATTATGAAGATTTCACTACCTGGTTGAAATAAATATAAACACATGTTGGATACTTCGCAAAAATATCGAGGTGAAATATTAATTAAGTGGTAAATAAGATGAAGAAAGAAATATGTGATAAACATCTGAGCCCAAATGCAATCTTGACATAAAACTATGCGTATGAGAAAAATATTTACACTAATTATATATGTAAATAGAAGTCAGCACATTTTATTGCAGTCTATGTGAAAAAGATGTTCTATAATAATAACCAATGCAGAATTTTATTCAAAGTGAACTTTACTAATTTGCAATCGAATACATTTAGTGTGTTAAATTTCACATTTAATAATTGCTCACTCTTAAATGTACTGTCTACGCAAGAAATACTCATGAAACAGAGTGAATTTATTGTGTTCACAACGAGCATATTCAAATTATTCACATATAATTTTTAATGTTAACCATGGATATAATCAGATCAGATATATATTCTGAATCTCACCCTTTAAAATCAAAAGAATACAAGCACCGAAATAAGAAATTCATTGTAATACTTTCAGTCATTCTCAGCTCTATTTAGAAAAAAGGAAAAAGAAAAAAAACATACACTTGAGTTCTCTTAATCCACATAATATGCCCAATCCTAACATTAATACATGACAAAAATAGCGAAAGTGAAATCAAACTCAGAAAACGAAAGCACTACGAGGCCATATAATTTATAACTGCGAAACAAATGCAAATTAAAACGCTCACATGCACGAAGATTTAGCGTCACAAGAGCAATAGCAACTCATTGGTCCATTTTCGAAACTCCTCCCTCAGTAGCTACGCTGATGTGCACTTGTGAAATATGCATACCGGTTCAGCGGCACGGTATTGTGTGTTACTTATTAATTCACTGCTGTGGATTTTTCGAAAGTTTGAGTTTCACTTTCAGCGTAACTCAGCATAAGAGTTTGTAGCTTTCATAACTAATGTTTTTTTTTTTTTTTTCTTTCTTGCAGAGATGTCTTCAACGAATGCATATACTTTGCCTGAACTCGTTGACCTTGCTCTGAGAACGCCAGAAGTGGGAGCGGTCAACTTTAATATCCTGCGCATAGTGCTGCTGTCTCTTATATCAGATACGGGTCTCAGTCAGAGAAAGGTTTACTGGGAGGTACTGTCTGCCAGCGCAATCACCAAGAGCCTCTTTGGCGAAAAAGATAAAATCGAGAGGAAGGCTGGTGCCAAAGGCACGGATAGTCCTACTTGTATGTATGATACTTGCCATTAACCTAAGTCAAGGTTTCTTAAACTTTTTGGTGCGGAGAGTCCATAATATTTACGAAAATTTTGTGGAACCCCGTAAGCATTGCGCAAATCCGCCACACGCGTTAGTGAAACTGTCTGTTTCGTCACTTGTACTGTAGTACGCTATTGCGGTTTTAGGTCATTAACTGTACTGTTAAAGTAAAACGGACGTTTCTGCTATAAAAAAAATTCGATGAAACGTTTTCGTTTTTTCTTCGTCTATTCTAAAATGCATAGGTTTCTAAATTAATTTTTCTGGAAAATTTAATTTTTTAAAAAATGTTTAATTTAATACTAAACTTTTTATTGCTTATTTCTCAAAATACTTCTTTATTAGTATTTTCCTTTAGACCTTTAATTTTAATTGCTAATTACTCTAGGTACCACTTAGTTGGTATTTCGTTTTGGACATTTTTCACTACTTTTGGTTTTGACTTTTATCCTTGCTTGCATGATTGACGAAACACGAATTGAATGATTGAAGAGTTAGGTTTGGAGGCAATTTCCCCTTGATAAGTCTGTCTCCTGCCTGCTCAACAGTCATTCACTTATGCATTTTTGAAAAAAATTGTTTGGATTATTTTAATTTTAATTTGCTAAATTGGTGAATTTATTTTCATGGTTTGGTTTTGCACTTGATTTACTTATGCAATCTGAATTTAAATGATATTGTAAATTAGTTCGAAAATTAATTCTTTTATATGTTTGCACATTATTTTAACTTTAAATTTTGCTTTTTTACGTATATATATTACGGTGAAACACCGAAATCCGGAGAATGTCGACTTTTACCGGTGAATGTCAACAATCACCTAGTCGCTTGGTGTATGTCCGAAATATTTTCCAAATACTCTTATTTCTGATTTACACCGGTCAATGTCGACATTCACCATGCACTAATGGTGAATGTTCAACATATAAGAATATTATATTTTCTTCTTCGTTATTCAGTCTCGAAAAAACGCACTTGAGAGTTAAAATAAGAACTTAAGAACATAAGAACTTAAAACACACGGTACGTTCAAAATGAGAAAAGAAAATAATAGAAGTTAAAAACTTAATTATACAGTACGTTCTAAATGAGAAAATAAAATAATAGTGATAAAAAACTAATTAAATTATGTAATTCAAATCTTATTTATTGCAATAAATTAAGCTATTATGATACTTTATGACCTCTCTTTTGGGCCTACACCAGAACATATCTGTGACTGTCGACATACACCGGTGAGGGTCCGAATATACAAGAATGTAATGCAATATTCGATCTTTTACCGACGTATTTGGTGAATGTTGACATTCTCCGGTGAAAGTCGACATTCTCCAATTTCGGTCTTTCACGGTAACATATACATTTTTGTCTTATCTATATATATTTTCAGATGCATTGTGTAAAAATATTTGGTAATTGTAACATTAATACAGTAAGTTAAAGAAATATCAAAATTGCTAAAATTTTTTGCGATCCCAGCTGCAGGTCCCACTAGCCACACTTTAAGGTGTGGTGTATTTAATTATGGCAAAGCACACTAGGGCTATTTGCCTAAGCGGAGGGATGCCTTTCGTGGAGGACTTTCTAAGGGAAACTGGCTCGTATACACGTTACACATGGGGAAAACCACAACACCACCCATACAGCCAGCCCGTTCGCGGGATTCGAACCTCGGACCGAACTACCAGTGTTCAGCGACTTTACCGCTCGGCCGCTGGTGGGCCCCACAGTTTAAGAAACTCTGATGTAAGTAACTGTGTGTTCTATTTAAGACTTAAAAGATAGCATAGTTCCAGCGGGACTTTTCTTAGTGAAATTAATATGAAATTAATAATAATAAATTAATATGAAATTAATAATAATAAATTAATATGAAATTAATAATAATAAATTAATATGAAATTAATAATTAATACGTATTTGTATCTAGAAACGCTAACCAGAAATGATTATATTTCCTAATTTCCGGTGTCGTGATTACCCAGAATTCCAGTTTCAACACAGTTTGCATGTCTCATAAAATCTCTGCTTTATTAGTGTAAGTCTAACTCGTACAACGAAGTGCCAAATAAGTAATATCTACTTTAACTTCCTCTCCTTTAATGGAAACATTGCACTAGTACTTATTCTGAACAGAAGTTTTGTGTCTCCGAAACTAAAGGAAGGAAAAAAAAATTTAACAACGTTTAACATTATTGCTTTACAAAAGATGTTTGCATATTTTTAGAACGATTTTGGAGCCATTTAATTAATATATAAAATCGAAATATGGAAAACATTGGCATGTCATTTCAGAAAAAGTCCTATTTTGTGTCAAAATACCTATATTAAAACGATGCTATATATAAATCTAATATGTATCTTAAGTAGCGCCTCCGAGACATGAGGAACGCAATTTTAATTTGTCAATCGGTCCAATAGAACGTGAACTGCCTTTTGTTTTCGCAATGTACTAAAAAAAATCTATATATTATTGATTCCGATATGCTCAAACCGACTTCCAGTTCGCTAAATCGTGGTAACTCAGGGAAAATTCTGATTTTGCTTGAGTGTATATATATATATATCGAGAGCAAGACAGGAGTGTATATAAAACGATTTTCAATCTAGATAAACATAGCTGGAATTAGAAAACCTTTATCACATCATCTCTTAAGCTTTTTTTCTTTAATTTAGTTCGTGTACCATATAACCTTTGGCATATGGGGAAAGAAGTTTCTTCAGACGTATTCAACAGATTAATTCCCACAGTGTTTTTATACAGCTGAAGATGTCTTTTCTGCAAGATACCTGATTTTCCCGTCGAGTTCCTCGAATTTAATAAATGCGTTTGTACTCTAACGTAGCCACCAATCAAAACCTGGATTTGCTAGAACTAGGCTAAATAAATTTAATAAGATATAAAACGTAAAACTATGTATAGTAATTACATTTACCAAACTTTAAAATGCATTTTGTTTCTACAGCGGAGACCCGCGTCCGTGTTCTTCCTGTTCGAATTCCAATCTCCTCTTTACCTATCACATCTACGACCGGGAGAAAAGTCACTTCTTGTAGGGAAGAGGGGATAGGTTTTCCTGCCTCATTTCAGAGAGTGGCACAAAGTCCTCACTTGAACAAAAATTTATCACCGACCAAAAATCAGAAGCATAGTCAGGGTATTCTTTTTCTGTTCCCCCCCCCCTTTCTTAGGAAATCAGACGTTACAGTAACTTACATTCAGAGTGTTAAAATTCTGCGTAGCTGGGATATTTTACCTACGTATAGCTGGCACAAAAATAAAAAAGAAACCGAAGAATTCGACTGAAAGGAAATAATAAATGGGATTATAAATTAGGAATGGTATCATAAATTAATTGATAAATAACGACTGCCATTTTAATGTATCTCAGAATTTACGTGCGGACGCGATATTAAACGTCCCCACGTATATTCAAGACACATGGTGAAAGCGCTATTCACGTATTTTCCGGCTATAGGATTAACGGAGTGATGAATAAGTCCTGATTTTTAATAAAATAAGACGTTTCGCTACTTAAATCGTTTATTGAAGTACTGAAATTAGTTTTCCTCGTAATTTACAGAATGTTAATATGAAGATTAAGGCATTAGAAAATTCGGTACTTTGTTATTATAGCGCCCCCCCCAAGAGTGAATCGCTAATCAACCGAGATATGCCCCGAAATCTCGTCACATGCTACATTTTGTTACATTTTGCATTTTTCACATGTACGTAACACGTCGCGTGTTACATTTTTGTACATATTGCCTAGTTGCATGTTACATTTTTGTTCTTGCCATATGTTTTTATATTAGCATGGTGTTTCATTTTTGTTAAGGGTTTCGAATTCGCATTAATATCTTAAAACTACTTCTTGCTTTCTTGTGAATATGCGATTAAGAATTTTTAATTTACCAACTAAAGAGGTGAATGTGATACCATTTTTTTCAAGAGAGAGGTCCTTTACCTGAGAAGTTAGCATGCGAAAATGGCCGCAGTATGAATACTAACGACAAACCATTTGCAGGCGCAATGTCACAAATTGTAAAAGAAAGAAGAGCCTTCGTGTTGGAAATTGATTCAGTGGTTCAAGAATCATTCGATTAGATTCATGTTTTCTTAGGCAGAGGAGCTGATTCCATCAGCTGGTGTGTCAAACAGCTTAATATGTGTGAAAATGCTGCGTTTGATTGGAACAATTACCCGCGAGAATAGTGTTCCATAACAAAGATTCAATAGACGAATGGGCGATTCAATAAAATTGTTGAAACCGATGACAGTTTGTTCTTCCGACTTAAGAACAACAATGGCAGAGTATTTCTACAACAGAAGATCTTTGGGGGAATATGCCACCAATATGGCGAGTGCTTTTGTCATACTTACCTCGGATAGAGATACTAGTACACTTATGGAGACCATGTACAAGATCGATCAACGATCTATTTAGACTGCTGAAAAATTGAACAACTTAAAGAAGCTTGTTGCAGTCACTTTACTGTGAGCCGTAAGTACAGTTTTTTAAATCCAACAACGAGTGTTCACTTCCAAAATGTGTAAAGAATGTGTGTTTAGCCAAGTGAGCATAATAAAAGGCTAGAATCATATCTTTCGGAATTTAATGTGGAATAAGAATGTACGTAGGAAGAATGATGTCTTTTGATGAGTTGTTGAAAGCAGTTTCAGAAATATGGCCTTGTCATAACGATTATTTAAAATATTCTCTGGAAATAATATGCGAGTATTGTTGTTATTATTGTATGTTGAGTTGTTTATTTTTATCTTCGCGCTTCAAGAGTTCGCGAGATGTTTCCGTTAATTAGCGATTCGACCTTGGGGACTGCTATAATATGGAAGTAATGAATGTTCTTGACCAAAACTGTTTTAAACATCTGGCTTATTAAAAATATTTTAAAGCTAAAATATTAATGATTAGTATATGCGTAATATATAATAGTAAGTTCCCTAAAAAAATTAATAAGCTATTACACGCATAGTAATCTTCAAGTTCAGATAAAAGAGAAACTTGCAATGATTTAAAGGAATGACGATTACTTACTTACTAGATGTGCGTTTACTATTAAAATTTTCTGAGTGCCTTTTCTACCCAAAGCCGATGATACGCAAGAAGAGGAAGATGAGCCAGAAGTGACCACCAAGGGAGCTCAAGTGGGCCTCGGTCTCGCTCAATTATTTGAAGCGAAGAAATTATCCAGCAAACTCGAAGCCATCGAAGAAGAGTTGGGAGCGGTACGTAATCCTGCAATTACAGATAATAAATCATTTCATTTATTAATTATTATCGTAATTAACAGGTTTGGACACAGAAATGTGGGAGAGAAAAAAATCCTGGCCCCTACTTCTTTGAATGCGCTAAAACAAAGCGCCAGCGCGTTGTGCTTGAAAAGGGTTAGACAAGCTTCATAGCATTGTTCGATATTGCTCAGAGCAGAGCACTCATGAGCACCAATTGTGGATTAAGTATGAAATCTAACTCACACATTCAGGGCATTTCTTAGCTGCACTTCTATGATTTCAATAACCTGAGCTCAAGAGATTTCAATAACATTTAATTAAGGCATTGCAGATAATTTAACAATGATTTGGTTTATTAAATTATGGCAAAGCCCACGAGGGTTACATGCCTAAGGAGAGGGATACCTTCGTGGTGACGTTTTAAGGGAAAATACTCGTGTTCACGATTCACATGGGAAAATCCATGAAAACGCCCATCCCGTTCATTGGGACTCGAACCCAAGACTGGACTACCAGTGTTAACCGACTTTACCGCTCGACTGATAGCGGGCCGATAATTTGGCAATGATGAATTCAGTTACTATTGCAAGCCAATAAGTGCAACTTTGAACTTACCCGGACATTGGCATTATTCCACTGACAATATATTGCGTTTTCATATTTAAAGAAAACACTCTTAAAACTCTCTGAAACTCTCTGATGAAAGTAGTGTTATGTATGAAAATTGCAAATTGTCAATTTCTTATCCTTCATATTCTTCACTGCGGGTAATTATGTAAATTGTTTGAAGGTGAATGATTCTGAATATATGCTTTTGAGTGTAGTTTTATGTGTGTGTTTTAATGGTTGAAAATGAGCGCTGTAATAATTTCTTTATACTTACTATTGCATTAGTATGCATTTATGAATGAACCCCCCTGTCGTTCTCGAGGGGGGGCAGTATGTAGAAACTAAAAGGATGGGTGCCAGATGGCTTTGTGCGCCAGAGTTTGTTTTGGAAAACTGGCGCGTTTAAGGTGACGAACAATTTCTAAAGTAAATAAAAATGAAAAATGAGAATCATTACTTGATATATAAAGGTATGGCTTCCCTCTTTGATGCGTATTGTGTTCGTGATATCAATAAAAGTTGGGATTAACCAGCGGGAAAGCTCGTGGGGTGTATCATACCCCAACCCTACATAAAAAGGGAATATTCCTAACTTGTGAAACTGAAATTCTGTTCTGCTTTCAGTAGCTGAGTTTCTAGTTGTGGTTGACTTTCAGAACCGCTTTTTCTTTGCCTGTGTGTTTCAGAAAAAGATTTATCGGTATTTTGTTAAAACTGGGGTATGACACACCTCACGCGCCTGTCCGTGTAAGTGTTTTTCTGACTGAATATTTAGTTCCGAAATTTATTTCTAGAGTGTAACAGTAAATATTTCTACACGCAAGTGATTTTAAAGTACTTCACATTAAATTCTTAAAACTTTCTAACTGCATTATGGTAAAAAGAATGAACTGGAGATGCAACGCATGTGAGATTTATTAGAAATATTTGAAAGCCATGAAGACTGCATTTCGGAAACTGAGGAGGAAACTAAGAATATTTTCTACAATGTTTTGGTTTCGTAAAAGATAAAACATTTATTACTGATGTTCCTAAAAAGGAAAAACTGTTCTTATGCTTTCAATATTATATAACGATCATACTATAGATGATACTATTGAAGAAAATAAAACTTCAGGAATTATATGTTTTAATAATATGACTAAAGGAGCAGTGGATATGGGGGATGAAATGTCAGCCAATTATTCAATTGCCAGAATAACAAGGAGGTGGCCAATGGTAATTTTCTTTCCTGTACTGAATGTTGCTGTAATAAATGCTTGAATTATATTACATTCAACTGCTAATCCACCAACAAGAAACTGAAATCTGTTTTTGAAGGACTTAGCATTACAATTAATGAAACAAAGTAGTGAACAAAGATCAGAGATTAATATTTTTCCAAGAAATTGACGTACTGCATGCAGAACAAAAGCAGAAGTTTCGATGAAGAATTAAAACGAATACATGAAATTCGAAACAACTAAGTATGAAAGATGTATTAAATTTTTTGCCCTCGCGCCAAGGACAGAAGAACGTGAATGCAATGTTTAAAATGTGAAAACATTCTGTGCCAAGAACTCATGAATGTATTTCGTTCAAAGTGTGAAGAAATAAAATAAGCATTGTGTATTAGAGATGCAATGAAACTTAGAGGCATGATGTTTATTATTTTCATTTATCTTAATTTTAACTCTAAGATTATTTCGGAAATTAATTTTTTGAAACCCAATTATTATTCACTTATTTATAATATACGAGAACAAAAAAAAAGTTTTAAAACTAAATAATACTATTTTTATTGTATTTTAAATATTGGGGTATGTGATACCCCACGCACCCACTCTAGTAACTTTTCTTGGTGCGACTTCCGCCGGGTTAATGTCTTCGACTGAATCGACCTCTTCTGACGGATGAGCGAAATTTAAATTATTCTATTTACTCGGATACCGAATTCTAAGTTGGTGCTGAACTTGAACTGTATTTCGGTTGCATCAGACGTCATTCAATGCATGGATCCGAATATTCTCTAATGAATGATCTATGTTATGCAAAGTAGCATCAAATACCGACAACAGCCATATGCAATTAAATTTTCATTGCAAATTACATTATGTGTGCCCGTTACCTGAAGCAAGATGTTATTCAATCATCTGCTAAACTGTAAATCTACGTGAAATTCTATCAGTAGTAATTTTATAAGGTACGAAGCACGTGTGTCTGAATTAAAGGATGATATTCCCCACTGTTTTCTATTGATACAAAGGCTTATTACTTCAGATATATGTGAGTCATAATACGACTCTTAATAAAATAGGAAAGCATGCGTATATTTTGCATAAAGCTGTCAAAGAGACCCTGAAGCATAAAAAGATAAAATTGAAATTATTAACTATGTAAAGACAGAATTAATATAACATCTTTATTAAAGTGTTGATTAAGCCCTTACACATTTCCGACTTACAGGAACATATGACGCTTACTCCAGCTCATAAGCCATTTCGGCGCAGAGTAAATAGTTTACCTCCTGCCAGGCTTAGTTTTAATTCTAATTTAGTTAACAGGAAGATGCTAGTTAAAAGTCATAATTATCGAGAAAGATTGGTAAATAATATTTTGTAATAAATGGAAAAAAGAGTACCTTTTAATAATAAAATCTCTTATTGTGTCAATCCAGCAGGTAAAATTACTGAATTTAATGTTAATGATATTGTCTTAATTAACCCTAAGCTGCCTAGGCATTTTTGGAAGTTAGTGAGAGTTTTAGTAATGTCATCACTAATCACTGATAACAAGATATCACCATTAATCACTGGCGACATCCTTTCACTAGTGATTAGTGGCGCTGATTGCCACACCGATTGTCCCGGATTCGAATCACGGAGAAGACATGGATGTTTGAGAATGTATAGTGTTTGTACGGCGCAAAGGGGGCTTTTAAAATACATAGCGAGCTGATCTTCTTACCCTACCAACATTTTATCTTGAAAATCTTCGAGAGAGATTATTGGCAAAGGAAAACGTGTGGCGGATCCTCGTACGCCAATCATGGTATCTTCCGTCAAAATTGGGGTGAAGCTGCACATTTAGTGCGGCGGGACAATACTTGTATTGGCCATTGGTGCATTTCTGGTGCCTAGCCCCCTTCTACCTGTACCTGTATTAAGTACAGTTTTGCCATTCAATTGCTAACCATCTGCCATTCACAGCCATTTTTTCTGGAAGTATAGTGTACCTATGTGCCATTGTACGAAAGCTAGCAGAGGCTGGACTCCGCTGTTGGTGCCCATTGCGATGGAAATCCTAGCCCCCTTCTACCTGTACCTGTATTAAGGGTCTGCTGTACAGATTTTCCGTTCAATTGTTAACCATCTGCCATTCACAGCCTTTTCTTCTGGATGTATAGTGTACCTTGGTGGCATTGTACGAAAACTAGTAGAGGTTGACTCCGCTGTTGGTGCCCATTGCGATGGAAATCCTAGCCCCCTTCTACCTGTACCTGTATTAAGGGTCTGCTGTACAGATTTGCCGTTCAATTGCTAATCATCTGCGATTCACAGTCATTTTTTTCTGGATGTATAGTGTACCGATGTGCCATTGCACGAAAGCTAGCAGAGGCTGGACTCCGCTGTTGGTGCCCATTGCGATGGAAATCTGCCGTTAATTCCTGCATATCGAAACCTAAGCTTATTCTAGTAAAGGCATGGTCAAACTGCGGCTCTCTGATACCTTAACTAAGGCTTGCGAGGTACTTGTGGCCCTTTTCTCTCTGAAATTTGATTCGCTTGCAATAAATAACAATTTTATTTTTTAATTCCATTTTGAAATAGAAATTATGTAACGGCACGTTTCTTCATTAATTACTAATTTAATTTCTTAAATAATATTATTTATATAATAATTTAATCGATTTCGAATTGCCGAGCGCACATCTATCAGAGTAACAAAGAAAACTGCAAGTAAAGGTTAGTGCCTGCTTCAGGAATGGAAGATGGAATCAGAACTTTCTTTAAAAGACGTAACTGTGGTTCGAGCAGAAGTTTTCCAACAAAGTGATTGGCGTCGTCTTCGACGAATTGTACGGCAGATCAGGGTTTCTGCTGTGCTTCGACTGACACAGATCGTCAACCAAGGCTCTTCCCAATAGATTTCAGCTCCAACCATGCGCAGATAATTGCAGAGGATAGGAATGCATAGTCGGGTGCATGTGAGAAAATCACTCATTTCTGTCCGACATGCAAGAATTCTTTGCAGTGGTATCGGGAAAGAAAACGCTGGACCTCTGAGGATGGGGAACGGTTAATGTGGTCGGATGAATCATGCTCACTAGTACGTAATTCCGTGGAACCATGCATCCAATCTCAACCATGCATTCCAATCTCCACGTAATTCCGTGGAATCATGCTGACCTTTTAATCATGCTCACTAGTACGTAATTCCGTGGAATCATGCTCACCAGTGCATGATTCCCGCCAATTTCAACGTCTTCCATCGGTGCGTGATTCCAAGCGTGCGTGGAATCAAGCACTGATGGAAGACGTTGAAGTTGGCGAGAACCCCCATGAAGCCATCTTGGCTTACTCGCACTGGGCAAGTGTCTGATGGGAGTATCATGATATGAGGCATGTTCTGCTGGCATGGAAGTGGTGCCCTGGTATTCCTTGAGGGTAAACAAACAGTCATGAAATATCTAAATATACTGGCAGATCAAGTGCACCCTGCTATGTTGCATTTTTACTCTGATGGGCGACGGATATGCCATGGACGATAATGCAACTGTACATCGTGCCAGAAGTTTCAAAATTGGTTCGCCAAACATCGATCTGACTTCCAACATATTCCCTAGCCATCGCATCGGCCGGATCTTAACCCCATAGAAAATGTATGCGATATTGTGAAAACACGCATACGATAGTATTCTCCTCTTTCATATAATTTACAATATCTAAAACAGCTGCGCTGCGTAGCCAATTCATGGTACTCTCTGGACGTAAATGCACTCCAGAAGCATGTGGACTCGATGCCCAAATGAATGATAGCAGTTCAGTTACCCGTGCAAAAGGTGGTGCAATAAAATATTGATCTTGGATTTCTAATTCGTTGGCCAATGTGAATATAACTTAAGTAGCCTTTGCGATACTTTGGCATGCTTTTCAAAGTATAAATCCCGTAATTAAAAAAAACTTCGATACTTTCAGAGAAAGATTCTACATATCTGAAATTCCAATATTTGCATATTATCGTAAAATTTATCATGTGCATCATTATCGTAAAATTTATCCATGCAACTGGCAGGATCCGTTTCCAGCTCCTGGTACGATTCTCATTGTCTGCACCGAACATTATTGCACTGCATACAAGTATACCTAAACAGCTATGCAGTGTAGAAGACTACAAGTGTTTGTTGCTAATTTTAAATGCATACCAGAATTGTTTCAAAAGACTGAAATTTGCTTAAAAATTTCAATTAAAATGTTCTACATTTCGTAAATAAATAAACATATATTTCTGAAGATGGAAAAATTATTTTTTAATGTATGGTGTTTGAACATACTTTTTCCTTTCCACAGCAATATTTTGTAAAGGTAATTTGTGTCAAATCACCTAAATTTATATGTTTACTCTTTTGAGATTATGATACTTTTAAAGCTTTGATAGCTGTAAAGTCTTAAAAATACCTTTTTCTCAGAAGTTTGTTAGGTTTATTTGGTTCCTAATCAGAGGTTTCAGAGCAAGGTTTTGCCGCCATTTTTCTCAAAATATATTCGTTTGATCTCATCACATGATTTTAACCGGTTCCATAATTATTATTTCATTGTATGTTGAATTATCATCTTGTTTAACGCGGTATATTTCATGAAATTAACAATGGAAGATTCATTACACTGTATAAATATTATTTTTTAATTAATTTTTGTTTACTTGAATATAATCTTTTTATTCATTTCTCAAATCTCATTAAGGTATACATTCTGTATAACTCTTTTCTAACTATGATCACATCATTTTAAAATACAGTAAAAGAATTATGATAGTGTTCCATGGAAGTCATATTGTTCATAAAAAGTTCTTATAATACGTTATTTTTAATTACCAAATAATAACTCTGTTTAGCTTGTAAATAAGATGTGTAACTCCTTTTAGTATGTAAATAAGATTAGCTTGTAAATAGTTTTGAAATCTCCCTGGGTAAACCTTAAAAATTCCAAGTCTTTTATTTTGATAATAAATAGAAAATTTTAATTTAAAAAAAAAAAAAATCTTCTTTCTTAATTTCTATTCTTCTTCTTACTGCCAGTTTTAGATTAATTCATAATGAAATTTTATGTAAATTTATCAAATTATGTAGAATGCGTTCTCTCTTTGCAGCTGGTAGATGCTGTGGATGAACTAAGAGTAAAGATAACGGAAACAACCAAGAAAGTGAAATACGAAGAAGGCCAGAAAGTAAGTTCTGATATTCAAACACAAATTTTCATTTTATCAAATAGCATATTATTATTTACTTCCGAGAAAATACGAGAATCCTATAGAGCTCCGAGACCTTTGGATAACAAAATTATTTTCAAGTGTTGTAAAACATAATTTTACTTCAAGTAACGCATATTATATAACATACAAGGGTCTCCATTTTTCAGTGTACACAACAGGCATTGGGGACTCGGTACCTTTTGAATGATTTTTTTTATTTAAGCACTTTCATCTACTTTTTCTGAATAATATTAAGTGGTTTTATGAGACAAAATGGTTTTAAGTTGATAAAAAAAATGTTTTGCTATTAATTTTTGTTTAATTTTAATTTTTTTTTAAAAAATTCAACAATTGGAAACTTTTTCTTCTTCCCCAATTTTCAATATTTTTGCTTCAAATATTTTTATTGTATTCATAATAGTGTTCTTAATAACTTTACGGATCGATTTTTCAATTAATGAATTAGGTTCTGAGAAAAAAAATAAAAAGCACATTTTTATATAAAAATTTTAAAAAAATATGATTTCAGTAACATTTTTACTTCCAATAATTTTTCTTTTCATTATTTTTCAAATCCCATCCTTGATTCTATTTAGTATATAATTTTAAATAAGCAGTAAATTTATTAAATAATTTGGTCCATATCGGAACAAGTTTTAGGACTTTAAGTAAGAGGATATATTAAAAAATTGCAAACTGAGAAATCGCAGTTTAAAGAATGTAAACTGTCTAGACGGTCATTAAATCATTTCCAATTTCTTAAAAATTTTATTACTGAATTTCAATACATATATATATTTATATTAAAACTTAGTACTGCTGAATTGATTAATATGAATATAAATTACAAGCTTTTGTTTAAAACCTTATCTGGCTAGAAATATTGCAAAAATATCATAAAATGCAAGTAGAATTTTCCTTTACCTGCTTTTGTTTTTTAAAACACGCTCAAAACAATTTTAATGCATTAATTAATTAAAATATATTTTCTAAAACGCTTATAATCATTATTAATAATATTAATTTGTCGTTTTATTCATTTTTTAAAAAGCAAAATTTGAAATTTTAACGGACATAAAACATTTTATTTAAAACCACTCAGCAGCTTATGTGATTTCTTCTCTTATTTTAGCCATTTGTTCTCGTATATAAATTCCATTTTAAATTAATTTATGTGCATTTTAATTAATTAAAAAGTTTAATGTTTGTTCCAACACTATTTCAATAATGCTACGGTCAGAAATTTGATCACTTTCATTACACCACCTCTTTCTGTTCGTATCTAATCACAGATAATTTCAACTTTTGAATAAACATAGCATTTTTGTTGACTGATAATACATATAAAATTATTTTCTGAGCTCAGTATAAATATATATACTTGCCAGTTTAAAGGTGAAAAAAATTTTTTTCCCAACTTTAATTTGTATTTAAATAAATCAGTATATACGCATAAATAGAGTTTTTTGATAGTTGGAGTCATATTTAATTACACTCCTTTTCATTTACACTGATTTTTAGTAAGTTACTGAACAAATTAAGAAGTAAAAAAAAAATAAACACTGAAGGGGTGTGGCATTTAAAGGGGTGTCAAAATTTTAAAAACCTTTTTATAGCATTTATTATCGTCAGATCATTTCAAAATTTTTCTTCAGTGTAGTAAGGTACTTTTACAGCAAAAACTTGAAAAATCGGTAATTTCTTTGATTTTTGGGGTACCGAGTCCCCTTAAAATAAGAATTTGTTCTAAATAATGTGCTAAAGCTACTTAAACTGATGTAATTTAGATTCCTTAGCGTGGAGCTTTCCTTCAGTATCGATGAATTTCATCCGAATTTTAACGGCTTCCGATTTGTCAGTGATTTTCTTTCAATTTTTAACAAATTTATTGCAGTCTTCAACAATTTTTCTTTGCAACAACGCTATTCCAGTAACAGTTCTTCCAATTTCTCATGATATATTTTTATGCTTTAATTTCATAAACATGGAATTTAGAAATATTCATAACTCAACTTCGCAGCTAAAGGTTACGAAAAGGCTTTGCATTGTTTCCTAAACGAGCATTTATCCCAGATTTTCCTCTTGCTTTTATTGTGACATCTCTTCGTTCTTTAATTGGACAGGTTTGCCTTAAGCTCGTCTCATTCACATTAGACTCAGATATTTTTCAGTGTACTTCCGTGACTTTGAGCAACTTATGGACCGAGAACATTTAAACGCCTGCTGCATTCGATAGTTTTAATTCTTAAAGAGTTTTTGGGAGGAAAAACGACTAATTGCTTAGATGCCAAAAGCATTTGTTACATAAATAAATAATATTTGAAATCAAGTTTTTAGGTGGATATCAAACTTTCAAAATATTTAGTAAGATCAGGAATCGACATTCCATGAATTTTTGCCAGTTGTTTCTCAAACTTATCTTTACTATATCCAAAACTAACACTTTTTTATTCACTTCAAACAATTCTAAGTACCAACTAACTGAATCTGTTACAGTTTAAAGACCAAAAACGTATGATAAAGAGAACAGCGAAAGGTTGTATGTGTCATAAATAGCAGTGATGAAAGTAATCTTAAACTTCTATAATCCAAAACTGAATACCAAAATTTCCCCAAATATTTAGAATCTCGTGGATCCTTCATATGACAAAAACGAGACGAAAAATGCGAAAAACATTTGTTGTATTTATTTAAGTAAAATGTCTTCATTAAAGTAAATTTTAATATTTTTATTGAATGAAAAAATAAATCGGGTAATAATTTATTTTAAAATACAGCTATATTTATTAAGAACTAGCCAAAGTACCCGATGGCAGTTACGTTAGATTGAGAGTAATACTCCTAAAAAACTAATCCTCTCTCTTTATATCAGCAATAATGGCACGCCGTTTTTAATTATTTTCATCTTTCTAATCAATTGGTCGTAAAAGCTCAAGTACCATCGAATATTTCACTTATATATTTAAAATGTACCAAAAAATGTAGTCGAAAAAATGTACCAAAAAATTTATCATAATTAATCATAAATCAATAACGCGAACAAGTAAACAAACGCACAAACAGACATTCTTCCTTATATACATATAGATATTCAAAACTTGAAAATTTTTGATTAACAAACTCTACGATTTGAAAACGAGTAGTAGCAACACTTTTCGGAATAAAGCATTTTTATCTCCAACGCGCGAGACTGTTGCCACTCGGAAAAATGAGTGCGAAAATTAACCTTTTCGAAGTTTTTATTTAATATCTCGGCTGATTCAAGCTGTACGCAATCGAAATGGATTCCCACGAATTTTTGAAATCGGGAATAATGTACTTGATGTTTGGCAATGCTATTTTTATTTCATCGTAAAACTTAGAAATGTTTTATGAACAATTTTTAGGATTTGAAAGCGAGCAGTGGCAACAACTTTCGAAATATAGCAGATTTTCATTTCCAGCTTGCGAGACTGTTGCCACTCGTTCAAAATTAGGGCGAAAATTATCGTTTTCCGAGTTTTTAATTAATATCTCTGATTTTAGCTACTTGTTTTGAAAAAAGTGGACGTCGACCTTTTGCAGAACCCAGAAAAGAATAGTAGAAAGTTTGGCGACGATAGCTATAGTAGTGATTGAGTTTTTAGAGGAAACAAACATTCTTCTTTATGTATATAGATAGATATAAAAAGCAAATTAATAAAGTACATGATTAAAACCCTGGATATTTTAACCTGATTTAAATTTTGATATTAAATCGATTTTTATTATTTTAAAATGTTATTCGTAATATATATAGTTAAAAGTTCACTATTTTACATTTTTCTGGTATCCTTTTAGTTCATAGGAACCGCGGAGATGGGCGATTATTCCTAGTTAAGTACTATACATGGAATGCTGTATTTTTTGTAGACTATTAAAGAAAGCAACAAAATCCTTGTTTATTTTAACATTTTCGTAAAATTACTAAACATATAATTTTTCGGACATTTTAAGAAAGGAAGTTTTAATGGAAGGTCTTTGATGGATGTTTTTGTTTTAGAAATCTGACATTTGAATTCAACTAGGTAAAAATTTCTTCATGTTTTATCAGCTACTATGCCCTGTAAGAAAATTAGTTTTTCTTAGATTAGTGTTGAGAATGGTGGGAATAAACAACACTTTCTAATAGCATCATGCTTTTATAGGCTATTTTTTGAAAAATTTTATAATTAGCTTTTAGTTTAGAATTTTAAAGATTTGAATGAGGAAAAAATCGCGAAGACGAATCTCGAATTTTTTCCCAAGATTCAAAGAATGGAACATCTCATTTCCAAGAAATAGGGTATAACTAAATTAGTAACTTAGATGAATGTTAAAAAAATCTGATGTGTACACCACATGACTTCCTTGTGCGGAATATTAAATTATACGCATTTTTTCTTGCATTTTATTTAAACTTATTAGATTGAATTAAACCTACTTCGCCGACAGCGCATAAACCACAATAGAATAAATGCATTCTTTAAAATTCACTTTTTTTACCATAGCGACACTCTGGCGCTAGGTTTACTTAACAGTATTATATTTCGTTCATATTATAACTCTGAATGCACAAAATATATATTATTTAAAGAATTATCTAATCCTTGCCACATGTTCTATTCACATACTATAATAAAGCTAGAACTATGTATAAAAGAAATTAAGCAAACAAAACAAAACAGAACAGTTTTTCACAGACGATTGAATATTTCTCATTCAATTAATTCAGGTCTGACTTCGCGAGAAGGCAAAAATACATAAAAGCTCAAAATATCTATATTAAAAATTACGAAGTAAATCTTAAACGCTTATTTCCCCGAAAAAATTCCAGAAAGCATTAAGCATGATTTAATCGGCAATAATAAATGAATGCGTTATCTTTGTCGTTGCGAAGCTAAGTTTCTTTAGATTGGCAAGAAATCCACTAGTCTCCTGTTTCAAATGTAAACATCAATGGCCGCCATTAAAAACAGGCTTAGCGGCAATTAAACAACTTTAAAATAGCTGATAATTCTAAAAATATTGCACACAGATTTACTAAAGGCATAAAATCCTGAACCGGAAGATAAAAACAATATAATTCAATCATTTTTAAAGAAAAAAATTCTACAATTTACAAACATATAAGAGTAAAGAAACTGAGATCACTGAGCCGGGTAAAAGTGTGGATATATATATAAATATATTTATATACGTTTGGTGCGGCCGATTGCAACCAAAATACGAGGTGCACATCTACATGTTATAGCAGTCCTATATGCAAAATTTCAACGTTCTGAGGCTACTCGTTTTTGAGTTATGCGAGATACGTGCGTACGCACGAACGAACGTACGTGCGTACAGACAGATGCCGTTCGTACAGACGCCACGAAAAATTCTCTTCAGAATTAATTTTAAAGTAGTTTTATAATTTTTTTTGAAGGAAAAGAGTATTTTATTCTGTCCTTACGTACAGATATCAAGCAAAAACATCGTTAAATTGCATTCGATAGGGGTCAAAATGGATATTTTCGTTGAAATATGCTGCCTGAAACTTTTCACGATTACAATACTTATTTTTTACTTCGTGCAAGGAAGTAAAAAGTAATTTAATGTTATGTAACCTGTTTCCTTTTTAAATTCTTTTAAAATATTTTGTATCTATTATAAGAACATGAATTTAATGTTGTGCGTTAAATGTATTAAATGCAAGAGATTTTCCTTTTATATACTACACTCCCATATTTCGCTTTGAAATCTTTATAAACTTTGTAAATTTTGAAATTATATTTAATCATTTATATTCCTTTTCAGTTTGCTTAGTTACTTTTGCTTGAGGATTTTCTTAAATGATGTAATATTACGCATTTACGCGAGAGTAAATTATTTTAGGCAAGCTGCTGAATGAATGATAGTTTCAGATGTATTTTCTTTCATTAGTATCCTCAGATTTACGTCTCATTTGCATTCAAATAATTTTTTTTTTTTTTTTTTTTTTTTCCAGAGAATTCGAAGAGAGGAAGCGGGAGACTTGGATCGAGATGAATTCGAAGATGCTCTGGAAGAAATAGGAGAAGCAATCGGACGCCTTGCCATAAAATTCCAGGAACAAGTAAGTATCTTACCTCAGAATATACTGCGAAGGTCAACAACAGTTGGTTATTTTGTAGTAATTTAGGAAAGCTCTAGTCTGGGATGACCAAATATTCATTTTTGGCAATAGCCACAGAAAATACAATTATTTTCCTTGATTTAAGACGGCAATATAATTAGGTAAATGCCGGAATTTAAGTATATTAGAATCATTTTTCTTAACATTAATAGTTGTTATTTGTATTACGTCACGTTACAGTTGCTGTACATATTATCTTAATGTTTTAAAGTAACAATGAAGTGTATTATATTGTAGAGTCAGCAAGCTATTTTGAAGCAGAAGTACATAAAAAAATGATGAATGCCCTCGCTGGAACTCGAACTTGGACCTCTCGAATACGCTCCGCGTCTGCTACCGTTACACCACGACGGCATGCTGGAAGGAGAAAGAAAATACCGTGTAGTATTGTTACGAAATGTAAAGGCGCGGTGAGATGGCTTCCCCACAATGCATTTTAAGGGTTGCCATAAAATGGCAAAAGAAGGCAGGGTTGCCATATTTGGCGAGGAATCGTCCATTTGGCGACATTTGGCGACAAAATTGGCGATCCCCCATGGACGGATGGAGAACCTTCTGGAACGAATTCTTACCGGTTTAGCCCAGAATGTTCTCGAATACAAGCCGATAGCTATATAAACTCTGCTGGTCCGCAGTCAGTTAGTGTGTGTGCTTCGTAGACTGTCTCATCTAGTTAGTCCGTGCAGAGAAGATCGAGTTGACAGCCGACCAGCGAGTGCCGAGTGGTTCGTCGAGTCCACTGAAGGAGTCTGTTAATGTATCACGGTTAGTGCATCGTCGAGACAGCGTGTTGAGCTCCTGGAACGACTGAACCGAAGAGTCGGGAGCTGTGCTCGTGTGTCGTCGAGTGTATCGCGAGTTGTAGCGTGGAGAGTCTCGAGAGTACGTGGAGTTCCGAGAACGACCCAAAAGAGTCGGGAGCTGTACTCCGGAAAGCAGAGTCGGGTGCTTTGCAGGAAGCTGTCTCCGTCGTGATAGCCTGATAACCTGAAGGCTGTGTCGCTGATGGTTCCAGCGTGTTTATAGTAGATCTTCGACGACTGTAAAAAGTGTTATTGGAGCTGTCCTGATTAATATTGGCTAAATAAAGTATGTTTCGATATTTCATCAAGTGTCGTCGTTATTCCCTCCAAATCTACGAACCCCGTACGAACGTGAAGGAAGAAAATAACGCAACAACTGGTGAAGGAAAAAAAGAAAATAACGTAATAGTATGTAGAAAATGTCGAGAGAAAGAAAACAATGAAATGTAAATCTTGAAAATCAGAAAAAAAAAAAAATACAGGTGGAAGAAAAGCTCTTCATCCCGAGCTTTAAAATTCAAGTTGTTTAAAATACTTTTTAAACTTTTTAGTTGCGCGCCTTTAGGGAGACTGCTACACGTGTAGCATTCTTTAGATGAATATAAATATTTTTTACTGCTCCAGTTTCCAATCTCATGCCCTAAAGGGAGAAAATAAGTAAAAGAAAATAGATAAACATCTGGAGGAGAACCTGCTGATTCGAAAGGAAAAGTGGAAATGAGAACAATGTTTTAAAAAAAGACTCTGAACATTGAAGGACTTTCAGGGGAACAGATTGAAAAACAGGAATGGAATTAAAATCTTTAGATGACATTCATAGACTGGTTAAGCTTTCAAATAAATGTAACTAAATATCAGGAAGATTGTTTCAGATATTTTTAGCGGCAACCTTCTGCTAATTTATTTACTATTTTACTTAACTGTTAATTTTATTTTGAAGCAACCTTTCCTGTTGCTCTTGGTTTCAACTCACACATTCTTCCCAGAATGTAAACGAGTTAGCGCGCGTGTATTCAAATGAGGTAGAAAGCAGTTAGCATTCAAGGGAAGGTTATGGAAGATGAATTTAGAGCCCGTTCTGCCTGTCTGAAGGCCCGGTTGCTATCTTTGATTAATTATTGATTAGACTTCTGTGGCGTTGATCGCTTCTAGCCATGAGGCTTGTTCATGCCGACTTTTACGAGTCAGAGCCAGCCTGTGTGTTAAGTAACCTGTGAAGCTGTTTAAGTTAATTGTTACCTTTTTGAGTTCAGATAAAAGTGTTGGCTTTTGTAAATAACAGTCGGTGTCATCTGTGAACTTTAACTTGAGTGAATAAAGGGTTTTTATAGCTTTATCCTGACTTAACCTTATTACCTTAAGACTTGTGGATAATTCCTTAAACTATCTTCTAACATCTAGTTAGTTTATGCTAGCAACGTATACGAGACGTTATAACGCGATTAGGGATGAACACCTTTCAGCTACTGAAGAATATTTTAAAGGGAACGCGAAACGTTTTAAAGATCTTTCTATTACGATGTCTGTTACGTTATTGTGATAGGAATGTCAAACGTTTACCAATGACTGAAGCCTTAAACTACCGTTTTAAAAATAAATTTAAATCGGTACTTTTCCGTTCCGCCGGCGCCAATCTCGCCAAGCAGACTTTGTTGGCGACAACATATACCGTATACACATAAAAAATGTTAACAAATGTTAGTTTTAAGAATTTTTTATTTTGGAAACATAAACTTTTTAATATGGTTTAAAATTTTGTAAAAAGCCAATAAATAAAGGCAATAAATTTGTAAAAAGGCATTGATTTAAGAATTTACTATGCTATCAGGGTTCAACATCCTGATTCGTCGGTTCGTATCACATGACCCCAAGTGATCTGATCTCAGGTAAACTACGCTACAAAAATCTAATTCTCTCAGTAATTATCTGCGTTAATTTCAAGTTAATTCTTAATTTGGAATACAAGTTTATATGCAAGAATTATTTCAATTCGTACGTATAGCTTACTCAGAAATTATGTAAAACCGCAGTGCTTTACTTCGCTAGTGAATTCTCATTAGAATTGAGGAATTTAACCCTTGATTTTGCCTTTTCTATATTTTCGCCTTCGGGGGAGCGGTGTGATTGCATCCTAATGGACTTATTTACCGCGAATGGTCTTAGGGCATAAAATTTAATTATCTTTGTAAATATTCTATGTAATTGTATGCCAGTATTGGAAAAAAACAATCAATCTGGTAAGAAATGGCTGCAACTTGTTTTGAAAATGAGGCGTAAAAGGTTACCAACGAGTATATTCCGTTTGGCATCAGTTGTACCATTATTGGCGACTTTATCACTTGCGCCAGCAAAATAGAAAAGTACCTTTAAATTAAAGCCAGTTGCGGGAAAGTTTTGTAGCTGACAGCTGAAAACAATCAAATAACAAGATTTTTATCTCCCTTTTAACGTAAGATATTTTTAAAAGATAAAAATGGATATTTTTTGAAAAGTTTCACACATTATAAAATATTCCCAGCACCTGCTGTAAACAACTGTTTTTCTGAGAAAGACAAAATAATGAGAACAACAACCAAAAACGTATATTAAACGAAACTTTTAAAATATCTAACATATTCGACATATTCACCTAATATATTTTAGAATAACCAAAAACATGAAACATAATGAAATATAATTAAAATAAGCAGACACATTTAAAAAAGCGTTTTTCTTAAATGTAAAAAGTATTTTATATATATATATATTATATATAATCCTATAATATCCTCGTATTTTAAAGCATTATTATATATTCCTCTAGAAAACTGCAAACATGCTTTATATCTAAGCCACTGAAACTGCTAATGAAACGCTTCAAAAATAACCCATTCTTTTAGTATACGATAAATGTTAGTGTGCCCACTCCACCATTTATCTTCCTTACTCATTACCATCACTTAACTACTTCAAAAAATAAAACAATTAATCAACCATCGTGAATAAGTTTATAAAATGCAGTTTTCACTACATTCATCATTCCACTTTCATGAATAACTCTTAAGTGAATGTTTAACGTTGTAAAATATAACTTTACCTTCCGACTGAAAAATCTGAAAATTAATGACAAAGTCCTTCAGATAAGCGCACTTATTCTCAGGGAATGTGCAAATCCTCGAGTATATTTTATTTTCAACTTCACTCTGAGATTTTAAAACTGAATAAATGTAACCAGAACGTTCTGATTCTAGACTCATTTTTTAATTCCTTGTACTAAGTAAGCGAAGTATTGTCTTCACGAAAAATTCCGGATGTCATATTTTAAGAATAATATCCATTTTGACCGCCATCGTATGCAGTTTAATGATATTTTCCGGTGACATCTGTACGTAAAGACAGAATAAAGGACTTTCTTCCCAAAACAAATTGTAAAAAGGATTTAAAATAGATTCAGAAGATATGTTTTCGTGTTGTCTGTACGTAAATACGTACGTATGTATGTATCTCGCATAACTCAAAACGGAGTAGCTTCAGAACGTTGAAATTTTCTTGCTTTAAAAATGATTGAATTATGTTGTTCTTATCTTCCGGTTAAGAGTTTTATACCTTTATTTAATCTGAATGCAATAATTGTAGAATTATCAACAATTTAAACGTAGTTTTAGCGCGGCTGAGCCTAATTTTTGGTAAGTATAGAAGCCATATTTGTTTACATTTGAAACTTAGCAAAATACTGAAATAAGTCTTTCTGCACCTTCATCAGTGTCTTTTTGCTGAATGGGACGTAAAGTGAATTTTGAATGTTGTGCACCGAAGAATCTGCCTTCTTGCCCGTAGGCCGAATTACTTGTTTTTGCTTAGAATCTCTAATTTTAATTGTAAATTTTGTAGATTTTACTTCCTTGTACGAAGTAAAAAGGAAGTATTGTAATCGCGAAAAGATTCAGGCAGCATATTTCAACGAAAATATCCATTTTGACCGCTATCGAATGCAATTTAACGATGTTTTTGCGTGATATCTGTTCGTAAAGAAAGAATAAAATACTCTTTTCCTCCAAAAAAATTATAAAGCTGATTTAAAATTAATTCTGAAGAGAATTTTTCGTGGCGTCTGTACGAACGTATGTACGTACGTGCGTATGTACGTACGTACGTACGTACGTATGCGAGAAACTCAAAAACGAGTAGCCTCAGGACGTTAAAATTTTGTATGTATTACTTCTATAACATGTAGATGTGCACCTCGTGTTTTGGTTTCAAACGACCGCACCAAACGTATATAAATATATTTATATATATATTCACTCTGTTACCCGGCTCAGTGATCTCAGTTTCTTTACTCGTATATGTTTGTAAATTGTGCATTTTTTGCTTTAAAATTATTCAGTTATGTGGTTTTTATCTTCTGGTTAAGGGTTTTATGCCTTTAGTAAATTTGTACGCAATATTTTTAGAATTATCAACAATTTTAAAGTTGTTTAAGTGCCGCTAAGCCTTTTTTTTATGGCGGTATTGATTGTTTACATTTGAAACAGCAGACTAGTGGATTTGTTGCCAAGCAAGAGAAACTTAGCTTCGCAACCACAAAGATAACGCCTTCATTTGTTGCCAATTAAGTCATGCTTAATCCTTTCTGGAATTTTTTCGAGGAAATAAGTGTTTAAGATTTACTTCGTAATTTTTAATTTAGATATTTTGAGTTTTTATGTATTTTTGCCTTCTCGCGAATGAGAACTGAATTGTTTGAATGGGAAATCTATCTTTAATGAAATTCGATAAAATAAGTTTAAATGAAATTCAGGAAAAATGTGTATAATTTAATATTCCGTACAAGGAGCTCATGTGGTGTACACATCAGATTTTCTATATCAATGAATAACGACTAAAAGAATTGATTAATTTTTAATTTCAAAGCATTTTCGAAAAGAGGAGCCGTTCGTGAACAGCACTCATAAATGAAGAGAATCAACCTTAAAAAACCGGCTACCGCAGATATTTAATAAATCAACGCCTCTTTATACTATAATAGTATTGAAATTTACAGTTTTTCCTTCTTTATTACGAATCGGCTCTTTCTCCTTTTTTAAAGACACGTACAAAAACTTTTAACACCACCTTCCTTGCGACCAAATGGTAATTTTTCCACGCATTCACAAAAGAGAAATGCGACATATTTCTTTTATTTCAATAGAATGCAAATGGTAATTTAAGCTGTTTTATTAAAGTAAAGTAGAATTTGAATGCCGTAGTTCATAACAACAGAACTTCTCCTAACACTTCGAAAACCAACCTTTGAATTCTCTGACAATATGCAAATTAATTTCGATTAAGTTGCAAATTTCCAGATCCTTACAAAGAGATTTAATATTTACTCAAGGTGTAGGTGTGTTTGCTACAGACAGCGGCATCCATTCAAATGCCTTGAAAGTGATGGAAATGCTCCCTTCTGTTGTACGTACTCGCTGCTGGAGTGAGTTGTCACTAGCGAATGTATTAATCTAAATGAAAATAAATGCGACAGCTTTGTTTATTATCATGGTAATTTTTATGTCCTTTACTGGAACGCAACTTTGAATGATTTAAAATGCTATATTAACATTTGCAATGAATTTTTTTTTTTTTTTTTTTTGTACGCTATCAGTTCAGGTATTTGTTCTGTGTTGAATCACTGAAGATTTCTCTCAGTCCGTACTTGTCCGTTTTATTTAAACTTTGGCGAGACGCAGGGCTAGTTTACCTAAATGTGTAAACGAATTTGTACGCGAATTCAATGTATTCATTATGCCACTAATGATATTAATTATGTGATAATGCTGCTGTGTATCCGTATATCTCTTCGTGAAATGAACTGGAACTACCTTGACACACCACTAACTGAAATAAATTCTTAAAAAGTCTGTGTCTCTTTCGGAACATAATTTTTTAAAAACACTTGTAGAGTAATTAGGAATTTTTGGAAGCCAGTGAGATGAAAAATTAGCAACCGCCTTCGCCGGGAATCGAACCACGGACCTCTGGAATACCGGCCCAGTGTGCTGAACCACTACACCACGAAGGACGCTAGGAAAGTAGGGGAAATACCTTATATACTCCCCTTTTTAAAGGGCGACTGGGGTTTTAGGGGACCTAGTCGCCAAATCTTGGGTGTGGAGAATCATCATCCGCAACCTTTTTAGGGGCGCCACTATAGAGTCATTAGGTTAATTGGAAGCAGAAAAAATGAAAAATATGCAACCGCCTTCGCCGGGAATCGAACCACGGACCTATGGAATACCGGCCCAGCGTGCTACCGTTACACCACGAAGGCACGCTAGGGAACTGGGAGAAATATCTTATACACTTTAGAGAGATCAGAAGAAGGATATATAAGACCCTTTTATTCGAACATAAAATTAACAAATGACCCAACTTGGGTTACAGGAAGCCAACACTTCTGAGTTAACAGAAATACGTGACGAATAATAATTTCAAGGTGTGGTAATTCTGTGGCCTAACGGCTCACAGAATACTTTAACGCGTAGGAAAGGCTCTGGTTTGTTGTGAACCGGCGAGACATGCCTAATGTCGAGAACGCTAACGCAAGTCGCGAATAATCACAGCACAACGTTGCCCGGGATAGGCAGACACGCTCTAAAAATAGCTTCAGAAACTGTTACTTAAATAGACCTACATTCTATCTTAATCTGAATAAACTCTCGCTATCTCATTTACATTCTGGCATGAAAAGTGTGGGTGAAAAGAGAGTAACAGGAAAGTGAAATTTGAAATGAGCTGTTAGTTAAAATAAATAGATAAACCTCTTAATCACTAGACGATACCCTTTAACATGTAAGATTTCAAATACAGTTCTGAAGTGTCTTCCTGTGTGAAAATTAATGCACCATAAAATATCCAGAGAGTTTGATATTTTATTGACTAACTACCCTCTACGCGGCCAGCCTTCGTCTGGATTTTAAATGTACCGGAAAAATGCCTGAAGGGAACACCAGACATTAAAATTAAAAACTGCACAGAATATTACTTTGCAGAATATTAGATATATAAAAAAGTGACAATGAAATCTGCCAATCTCTTAAAAACAGTGACATAAGAAATACGATGAAAAAAAATTGTTGCCAAACCCATATTTCTAAAAGAATGAAACTATTCAAAATGATGCGATTTCATCAAAAATCTATCAATAACAATAAGACAAGAAAATTGTTGCCAAAATCACATTTTAAAGAGATGAGATGTGAGGAGTGTACTCGGAAGCTTCATTTAAAAATGTTTTTAAAAATACAAAATATTATCATTTTTCCAAAATTCTTTTTGTAAAAGCAGTCGCAAAGATGAAAGTTTAACGTGTCCAAAAATCAAAGAAAAATAAACTGTACATACTTAAAAATAACCTTTTTTAGGAAAAAAATCCCGTTGAAAAGGTGTTAAGCTCACTTTGTTAAATAAATTCGTATTTAATCGATTTATTGGAGCACGAAATTTATTTTAAGTTCGTAAAATAGCTAAGTGCCTACGTTTCCTGACAATGTGAAAATGGAGTGTGTAGAGTAAAATCTCGCTTTCCTATAGCCCATTATGTCTCAAAATGACGCGATTTCGTCACAAAACATACAATTAAAAAATTCGAATTCGAATTTAGAAAATATCGCTTCGAGGTGCACTGGCTCTTTTCTAGATGCACCTATGTACCAAATTTCGTAGCCGTGGGTCTATTAGCATACGCGCAGCGCGAACGAAAGACACACTGACGCACACACAGACAGACTCTTTCTTTTATTATATGTAGAAATAACTCACCAGCAGTATTATTATCAGAAAATCTTTATTATCAGAAAATGAATATCTTCATACACATGGATAGGCAATAATTATTTGTTTCATCTGGATGCAAATATTTCTACCAAAAAAAATTTCCAGTGACGAAAAATTAATAAATAAATGAATAATTAGTACTCTTGTAAGTTTTTTTGTTTCTTTCAGGCGGATAAGTCTCAGGCTGCTTCAGAAAAGTTCCTCGAGGAGCTGTCCTCGAGAGTGATAGAGGAGAAAATGGACAAGCTCGAGAAACCAATAAACCAGAGGCTGGAAAACATGGCCTTGATGATTGCGCAATTGCAACGCTTCATCGCAGACGCTGTCTGTCCAGATGCTGCAGGTGTCACTAAGTAAGCCCACTATGTCCCACCTTTCTCGATAAACAGAACTGTGTAATCATTGCCCATAGCATTCCATTGTAAGGAGGGTAGCAGACGAGGGCCGATATACAACAGGGACTGCCGGGTGAAAACTGACTCGATTCCATCGTCAGATTGCTTTTTTAATAAAAATAAAATCAATCATTTATTTCTTACAAAAATAAAAACAATATAAACGCATATACTTTTAAAAACAAATAAAATTCTCAGTCAGATCATTCAGTCTATTCTGGGTTTCCAATTTTCTGCCTTTTTGTGAAGATGATTTTTGTGAAGATTTGTGATTATGATAGATTGGCTTAATGGCATATTGCGTTCAATTTCGTCGTCAATCCATATAGACAGTCGTTTTTCCATTTCCTCTATAATGTTATTTCTAGAACGGGTAATTCTAGTTGCAGAACTGGACGTAGCTGCAGTTGCCAATGACAGTATTTTTTCTTTATTCTTAAGAGTTGTCCTTATTGTTGAAGTTGCCAAAATCAACGCAGCACTAATTTGAGATTGACGTTCACCAGAATCTAATCTTCTAATCACTTGCATTTGAGTTTCCAGTGAAATGCTTTTTCTGGTTGCTTTCTTTTCTTGTTTTTTATTATCACCCATGATAAAAACTAAAGATCATAATATTTGTCACTGTATTAATCGTTATAGTATTATACAAATTTAAACTTACAATAATGTCAACAAATGTTGTTTCAAATGATAAAAAGCAAGAAACACAACTACACTGTTTCGGATATGTTATTTGGAAACCTAGCGCTGCGCACAATTTCGGAGAATCCCCGGGTTGAAATAAAAGAGCGCTAAACCGAAACAGCGCTAAACAAAACAGCGTTAAGCGGGGTCTTACTGTCCCAGTATCTCAACTTATGTAAATTGCCTCTCAGTCTTACACTAAGGTGACAATGAATGCACTGTATTTACCCTATCGCAATTTTTACATCTAGTAAATAATGTTCATCATGAAGTTAATATTAAAATACCGCAAAACATTTGTCAGAAATGAGAAACTCTTATCATTCTTATCATTCTTTGTAATGGTTGTTTCAAAACGATTATGAACTTTCTTCTTTAATACTGAATACTGCATTTTTATCCGAATTACATAAGAGAATACTGTTTCAGTAATGTATTCATTCATATGTTTATAATCCTATTGCTTTGGAATTACTCTTCCAATATCTATTGTAATAATGTTTCCTTCATGCTATATACCCTTGTATCCAATTATGAGTAAGAGGCTTCCCGTTTTATTTTTATGGAGCCTAAATGTATGCACCACTATGAAGTTTTGGTTATTCATCGCAATAGGATTAATGTCTCTCTTTGTATTATACATATACATTTCCCCACATGTATGATTTTTCTTTTGTATAAGTACTAATGTTTTAAAATTATATTACATAGATGCTTTTGTAATCCTTCTCTGTAGCAGGAAATGGTAATGAATACAAAATCTTCATATACCACCCAATACTTATCATAACTGAGGCACTTTCACCATGCTTACCATTGGTGCTATGCTTATTATATCAAATTCTTGTAACAAGTACTTCATATTATATAATGCGTTCCTGTCACAGTGCTTTCTTTAGTGATCTTCGTACCTGTAATGGTTCTTACTATTTTTATAGAATGACTGCTGAATTTTTGTTTCTGTTTTTGTTTCAATTGTTGTCTGTATTCCTTATTTCTATTTAGTTTGTCCTCAAGTTTCTTAGTTTCTCTGCATCTTCTTGCAACTTCTGGCTCTTCCCTTTTTTCCTTTTTTTTTTTTTTTTTTTTTTTTTTTTGTTTGTTTGTTTGCATTCCTTTTCTTTCCTTTCTGCATTTCTCTTTCCTAGTTTTTTTTTTTTTTTTTTTTTTTTTTTTTTTCTCCTCTTATTATTTTCTATATTTACTTCATCTGTATGTATCTTCGCATTTTTACCTTTTCAGTACATATACCCTGTATTTTTGTATCTCATCTGTACTTTGTAATTATGTCTTTGTATTCTTGTACCTATTCTTTACAGTGCCCCTAGTGGTCAATCATGTAGATATAACACTATGTATGTATAAAACTCCATATCAATGTAATTATTATCCCCTTGTTTGGGCATGTATCAATTATTTAAATCTTGCAATAAATTCCCGGTGACCACTTCGGGTAACAGACGGCGTCGGGAACGGAATCAGGCGTTGGCTCTCGGCTCCGGGTGCGGGACGTTTGTTTGTCCCCTCCTCCCGGGGTCTGGTCTCTGGACAGGGGTGGGCGTGGTGCTATACCGATTCACCATTACGGTAAAGGGAAGGTGCCCACGTCCTCCGTCACTTGTCACTTGTATTTATTCTATATAATGCAGTAATGTTACTGTAAAGATTGTTTCTTTGTAGCTGGCCGTACTTCACAGTGAAGATAAGACTTAGGTGCTTAAGCCATACTGCTGCCTCCTTAAAGCATACATTTTGCCCGATTATTGATAATTTTCAGGAGTTTTCTAATCAAGAAATAATCTTAACAGTGCAAGAGAAACGACAACCCGTAATTTTTATTGTCTAACTCATGTGATAAGTTCAGCAATAATGGCAACAAAGCAACGGAGAAAAATTGGAAAGCCAATTTCCCAAAGCCTGTGCTCTACCCCTCCCCCCTTTTTACCCGATTCTTCGGAAGAACGCGAATTTTTATTCTAAAGGAGCCTAGATTAAACTAATGAAAATAAATTTTTAATAGTCATCTTAAAGTTTAGCGACAAAAGATAACTAACATCATCGACGGCTGATGAATTTTAACTTTTTACTTCTCTGTACGAAATAAAAAGGAAGTATTGTAATCGCGAAAAGCTTCAGGCATCATATTTCAAAGAAAATATCCATTTTGATCTCTACCGAATGCAGTTTAACGATATTTTTGCGTGACATCCGTAGGTAAGAATAGAATAAAAGACTCTTTTCCCCCCAAAAAAATTATAAAACTGTTTATAAATGAATTCTGAAGAGAAATTTTCGTGGCGTCTGTACATACGTATCTCGCATAACTCAAAAACGAGTAGCCTCAGAACGTTGAAATTTTGTATATAGGACTGCTATAACATGTAGATGTGCACCTCGTATTTTGGTTGCAATCGGCCGCACCAAAAATTACATAAATTATATGTATATATATATTCATTTTGTTACTCAGTAATCAGTTTCTTAATTCTTATATGTTTATAAATTGTGCATTTTTTGCTATAAAAATGATTGAATTAAGTTGTCCTTTTCTTTCGGTTAAGGTTTTTATGCCTTTAGTAAATCTGCATGCGATATTTTTAGAATTATTAACAATTTTAAAGTTGTTTAAGTGCCGCTATGTTTAATTATTTTTTCAATGGAGGCTATGTTTGTTTACATTTGAAACAGCAGAATAGTAGATTTGTTGCCAATTTAGAGAAAGTAAGCTTCGCAAAAACAAAGATAACGCCTTCTTTTATTATTGCGAAATAAACCATGCTTAATCGATTCTGAAATTTATTCGAGAAAATAAGTGTTTAAGATTCCCTTTATAATTTTCAATACGGATATTTTGAGGTTTTATGTATTTTTTCCTTGAAGTGAAAACTGAATTAATTGAATCAGAAATACCATTTCGTCTGTGAAAAACTGTTTCTTTTTTGTTTTGTTTGCTTAATTTCTTGTATACATTGTTCTAGATTTATTATAGTATTTGAATAGAACGTGTGGCAACGATTCGCCAATTCTTGAAATGATATAAATTTATATACATTCTGAGTTACACTATTAACGAAATTTAACAGTGTTAAGTGAACCTAGGGCCAGGGTGTCGCTATGGTAAACAAATAGGAGTGAATTTTAAAGAGTGCATTTATTCTATTGTGGTTTATGCGCTATCGACGAAATAAATTTAATCCAATCCAAAAAGTTTAAATGAAATGTAAGAAAAAATGTGTATAATTTAATATTCCAAACAAGGAAAACATGTGTTGTACACATGAGACTTTTTTTCTTTTTATTACAGTAAGAATTTGTCTTTCGTTTCATAGCAATAAGTGTCTGGTATACATGGCTTTCAAGAATTCCTGCATTTTATGACATAAATTTTTACAAATATTTTATCTTTAAATCAATTATAAATGTGTTTAGTTATTAAAGTTTCCTGTTCCTTATTATATACATACGCAATAATAACACATGAAACATTTTAATATGTTTCGAACTCTCCAAACGTTATGTCGGTGTATACTTCCCGTTGAAAAATTAATGCTTTCCGTTACGATAATTTCTTACCGTGTGTAATGGTTATTAGACTCGTTATTGGCTTCAAGAATTAAAAGAATTTACAGTTTTGAAGTAGCTGCCAAAATCAGAAAGATCCATTAAAATGGCGCAGTTCTAAATGCATAACTATGATTATTTTATAACAAAGAAGATGGTTGATGGTTTTTATAACAAAGAACAGAACTGTTTGCAGTTTTATTATGCAACATCCAGGTGGATTATGGGACCCTTGTAAAGATCGGAAGTGAATATGATAAAAGGGGCCCATAATCTACAGGCATACATTAGACATTTTCAATTGTTAGCGTATTTTTTTCCTTATGTGGATTACGTACAAATCACCAGAAAAAGCTTTAAATTCCTTGTGTTCCCTGTAAAAATACACTTTCGTCGCAAATAAGACACGGGAATTGTCAATTGCGTTTATAAATACTTACTTTTAAGTCCGAAGATATTAAGTGCAAGAACTATTGTATCGCTTCTGTTAATTCATTTTTTAAGATATTCTTGCATTTTCTCTTATTTTTTAGACTTATTGGTTGTCGTTTCTTTTAGATGTATGACGTGCGGTCGCAGAGCGAATTTGGCATACAGGTAAATATTATACTTAATAGTTTTTATACAAATAGCTTTTTGTCCATGATTCATGCGCGTTGTAAGGTATGAGTAGAATTCCTTTCACTGATTATATTTCGATCCAAAATCTGTATTCGGCACGTTTTATGGAATACGATGGAAGAATGAAATACTTCGACAGAAGTATAAGCCACCTGATTGGAAATCAGACCACTTGTTGCATATTTAATTATGATTCTTGAAACAAATTTAATTCGGTCGTATAAAATTGCTTCCATGGTATTGAAGTGTTACTCCTTTTTATCTAATAACTAAGTGTGGAAGAACCTCGTGAACAACTAAACGAAAATTACCGTTTGTTGCTCAACATAAGGCTTACCATGTAGAGCTATTAGGAATTTTTGAAAGCAGGAGACTTGAAAAATGAGCAACGCCTTCACCGGGAATCGAACCCAGGACCTCTGGAAAAAGCGCCCACCACACCACCCACGAAGGCAGGCTAGGAAGGCTGGAGAAATACCTTATATACTCCCCCTTTTTAAAGGGCGTCTGGGGTTTTCTAGGGGACCCAATCGCCAAATCCTGGGTGTGGAGATTCCTCATCCACCACCCTTTTAGTTCGGGCGCCACTGCAGAGCTATTAGGTATTTTCGGAAGCAGGCAAGATGAAAAATAAGCAACGCCTTCGCTGGGAATCCAAACGCGGACCTCTGGAATACGCGCCCAGCGTGCAGATCACCACACCATGAAGGCATGCCAAGAAGGCGGGAGAAATACCTTATAACCAGATGGCTCCTTTCTCGGGGTGTATAACAAATCCTCCACTAGGGTTTAACCTCAAAGTTATAAGGAATATGAAATTAACCCATTAACCGCCAAAACTACAAGGAATGTTTCTTTTCTCATGAAAATAATAAAAAATATTAAATTAAGTATTTATAACATAAATTTACATTGAAAATAAAAAAAATGCTCTTACGTGTGGAAAAAGCGAGTGTTGCGTTCGCGCAACGTTAGCGGAATAAGACTACGGATGTTTAGTGAATAGGATTGTACTCGTGTGATGTTTCTTTTGAGTGGAGCGCAGGATTACTTTTTAGCTGTATAACGTTTTATAAATCCACAAATCACTTTACTTGTAATTAATTTAATATTAAAATATACATTGTATTTCTTTTACAAATACAGATTATTTTATTTGAAAACTTCAAGCATGAAAAGCTTGTTTACAATCATGACGTAAAGCTACATTACATACTCTGCATCTATAAACAGTCTGGCTATGGTACTCTTCACAACAAAGTCTTTTGTTGTCAACGGACTTTACGATAAAATGTCTACCATCTCCATGCAATGGTTTTTGAATGCTGAATTTACTAGGTCTTCCTGTTGCTGATCTATTTCTGGCTAATTCTACCCTCTCAATAGGAGTTTGAAAAAGGAATAATGCATTCTCGTGTCTGGAATCTAAAAGTTTCAGTAGTAAAAAGTGGTGATATTTAGTAAGTTTAGATACGGTATCACCTCATATAATTTATCAGTACTGTCAATTTGACTATTGTCAAATGCAAATTCTGCTTCATATTCCTGTACTGCAAACGTGATATCGATTCTCGTACAACAGAAACAGAAATGTCCTTATCAAAATACCAATACATTTTTTCTTGAGGTAAAGAATGTAATAATATTCCAATAAATGTAATAAGCAATAATATTCCAATAAATCTTCTCATATAGGCTTCAGATGCAATAAATTCTGAGCATT
This sequence comes from Stegodyphus dumicola, assembly GCF_044657685.1. Taxonomy (NCBI): domain Eukaryota; kingdom Metazoa; phylum Arthropoda; class Arachnida; order Araneae; family Eresidae; genus Stegodyphus; species Stegodyphus dumicola. The sequence goes on from NC_140768.1 coordinate 3,253,257, forward strand.
TTTTTTCTGAGCGTATATATTTGTCTGTTCAACGAGAAGAGAGTAAATGTCTAAACCAAAACTAAAATCGAAAATCTGTACATTAGTTTTACCTTGTGTTTTGTCTTTTATAATTTCTCTTCTATCTCTTTCTTCATGTTCTTCCTGAGACATAACTAACAGTTCCTTTTTTATCCACTTCAAAATTTTAGTCTTCTGCTTTTTAAGCTTTTTAGTATGACTATAACTGATTTTAGAAGGCTGAAACTTACTTCTTACGTGAATTTCAACTTCCCCAGCAATATCATTTGGTAAAATATCATTATCATTATTTAAAACATTGCTATTCCTTTCTTCTTAGTCACTAGCCTCTGCAATTTCTGGGGGAACAACAACAATATCAGTTTCATTCTGGTCATTATGAACATTATCATCATCTGTTTCTTCATCAAAAAATCTTTTAAGGGCTTCTTCTAATGTAAGATACCTCGTTCTAGGCATTTTTAAACAACCAGAACATGAATCAGAACATCGAAAGTAATGAGTGAAAAAGGAGATTGATTACCCGTTTCCATGGGCCTGTCCATATCCCGTTTCCTGCTGACGTTTCGTCAACGCAACACCTGTTTTCATTCCCTTCCCAACACAAATATAGACATGTGACTGATGTAATGTTCTGATAAACGGTGACCTTGACTAAAAATAGATCACTCATAAAGACGGACATTCTTTCGTTAAATATTTTGAGCAAAAATACGCGTTCGAAAATTTTGCTTAAATTTTGCTTAAAGTATGAGATTAATTATTATAAACAAAATGATTGTTGAAGGCAAATATTTTTTACAGAAATAATCTTCATAATATTCCCTACATAAAATCATCTGCTGGTATAAAATATCTTAGGTAGTTATATTTATATACGCATTTATTTTGATCGTTGCGTCAACGCAACACCAGAGGCTAAGGGTTAACTGATGGCTAACTAAAGAGATTTTGTCGAAGCTAACACAAGTAGTTGGCTCCTAAATATCGAATCAACTAGCAAAGCTATCAAAGGTCCTTAATATGGCCGAGAGTAGCCACAGCTTAGAGAGACGTGGCCAAAAGGCAAAAGCGCGCTAGTCGGAAACTCTGATAAATGTGTCTCACTCTCGAAGTCAGTGGAACTTCGACTTAAATACTACTCCTTCTCATTTGCATTAAACGCGATTCTAAAAACACGTTCTGGTAAGAAATTTATAAGCTGAAATTAGGAGAGATAGGAAAGGGGTTTTAACTTAAAAATAACTGGTATAAAGTTAGGATAAACTTTACAGTATATTAAACATTAACTTATCGGCTTCTGTCGTTCTGTTGAAAGAAGATCCGTGCCGTTTCTTTCGAGATGGGTTGATCCCATTTACTTTTTTGCTGCCAAACAAAAGGTAAACTTTTCCTGTTACTAACTTCCAAGCCTGCGCATATAACTAGTGCTAGAAATATTATGTTTATAAAACAGATGAAAGTAAATAGTAAATGAAAACACAAATTTTTATGAAAATACTACTCTGGTACCATTAGTGACACGCCTCTTATACATAAGTGAGAGTTAACTTGTGTTATAGAACATGGCAAACTTCTGAAACTATAAAAATATAAACTTCCCCTATAAACGACATTCTACAGCAAATGCGCAAATGGGTGAATTGAATGCAACGAAATTTTGTATATGGGCTATACAAGAGATGCGCTCACGGAATTTCGAAACAAACATTTTAGTTACAAAATGTCCATTAGAGGACGCCTTTTCGGTAAAAACAGGAAATTTAACACAACAAGCTACCAAAATGGAATACAGAAACAATATTAACATTTATTGACTAGTTTCTAATCAGCTTGTCATCGAATCACATTAAGTAAACGTAAGGGAGACTCAAAAACAGTTCAATTTGCAGAAACAAGAACAGATTAGGACGAAATTGCACAAGAGAATGGTTTTGTTAATTGTGCCCAGGATGATGGTGGGAAAGGTGCTCCACATGACCACCCTCATTCACCTTCAAAATTTCAAGTCGATGGACAGTGCGTTCAATAGCAGATCGTAATTGATCAGTTGTAAGGCTAAGCACACGAAGCGTTATGGAGTTCTTTAACTCATTCAAAGTCTAGCAAGGCGTTACGTCTAGCGAACGTGGTGGCCATGGATTAGGAAAGGAGCAACTAATAACACGTTCCTCTGCGAAGTGTTGGAGCAATAACGCCTTCATGTTTTCTTCGATATGTGGGGGCACAACATCCTGCATGAAATTGGTCAATGTAAGTGAAATTCCCATTGTATTTCCATTGTATTGGCCTTACTGTATTTGTGGCACAACAATTGTCTGCAGCATGTCATGGTACTGACGGCCCGTAACGGAACATGTATTGGCTTTGCTGTATTTGTGGCACAACAATTGTCTGCAGCATGTCATGGTACTGACGGCCCGTAACGGAACATGTATTGGCTTTGCTGTATTTGTGGCACAAAAATTGTCTGCAGCATGTCATGGTACTGACGGCCCGTAACGGAACATGTAGCAGGCCCGAGTTCCTCAAAGAAGAATGGCCCAAGGATGAATGTCGCCGTTAATCTACCCCAGATAGTGACCCTTTGGAGACTGTATAGGAATTTCAGTGTGTATCCGCGGATGTTCCATAAGCGATAAGCAACAGAGGACGTGAGCACTGTCCCTTTGCCATTCGGTTAATCAGTACAGCACCACTTCCACCCTTATCTAGAGTTGGCCAGTTGGTGTGGCCACACGAGAGCCTCGTACAAGACTCCCAGATAAAGCGCCTAGAGCATCAGGTGGGCGGTCGAACAAACCAATATGCCCCCGGGAATTCCCCCTCATCCAATCGCCCGGGCCCAGTATTTATTGAAACAATATCAATCAACATATGGGCATACAAGGGCTTTGTCAACATGGTATGACAGACTGTTGTTATTACTACATAGGACTTACATGACGATGACCTCCTACACATTCTTGGTTATTACCTAAATAAACATGCATACATATAAACATTACAATATATACAATTGTATATTGTACATTATGCAATACTTGCGCTATACTGTACCTTATATTACGTCACACATAAGATACTTTACTTTTGTACATTTCCCTATATTACAATGTGCGTTATACCATACAGTACATTTTACCATACTTCGCATTACTTTATACATTTGCCTTACGTATTCAAACATAGAAACAGCCATTGAATACATATTATACATGTTATGAATAATGCCCTATATAAATTGTATAAACCTGGCATTACATTATACTGCATCTTACATTACTTTAACACATTATACGTTAGGCTTTACACTTGCACATTTTACTAATTTGCATAGTATTTATATTATTTGACACAGATTACATTATGCAGTACTTTGCAATAAACCGTACTTTATATTCGCTACACATTATACATGATGCCTTGCTTTTGTGCATTTCACCAGATTACAATGTACGTTTTACCATACAGTACATTTTACCATACTTCGCATTACTTTATACATTTGCCTTACATATTCAAACATAGAAACAGACATTGAATACATATTATACATGTTATGAATAATGCACTATTTAAAATGTTTTAAAACCTGACATTACATTATACTGTATTTACATTATTTTACAATACATATTATATATGTTATGTATAATGCACTATTTAAAATGCTTTACATTATACTGCATCTTACATTATTTTACGTAGAAGCATACATTGAATACATATTATGAATTATGCACTGTGTGTTGACTCTCCGATTGGGTTAGAAATGAGCCTCATCGTTCCACAGAATATTATACTGCATTTACATTATTTTACATAGAAACATACATTGAATACATATTATACATATTATGAATAATGCACTGTGTATTGACTCTCCCATTGGGGTAGAAATGAGCCTCGTCGTTCCACAGAATATTCCAAGGCCATGACAGATCAACAGTTATTCTGTTGAGAAAACTGACTGCGAATGAGTGACGTTGTGGGTTGTCCCTATCAAACAGCTCTTGGTTATACCGGATCGCGTATGGGAAGTGGTGGATTATGTTTCTGAATACTTTTTTGGATGGTACTGTAAGAATACCCTGTCCGTAGAGAAATTGCACGTGCGCTATTGCCCCAAAACTCTGATGTCAGTGACTGTGCGTCAACAGCTGTCTTGACGGCATCAAAACAAGTACCAGTGTACAAGTACAAAAAAGTACCATCAAAACTGCAACGTTTACGGCCTCTTCCAAGTTGAGCTCCTAATTTTCCCGTTTCTTTAAATCTCTTAACTCTTTCGCATCGAAGTCGCTCGTAACGCCCGTTCATTCAGGCAACGGCAAACCGCCCCAAAGCCTCGTTTATTTTCTACCTAGTTCTTTCCCCTCCACATTAGTGTATGGCTCATTGGTTTCGCGAGTTGTTAAAAGACATGTCAATCATTCTTTTGAAGCAAACAAAGGAGAAATACGGAAAGCTATTGACGTTCGCAGGTGCAATCCGGCCCTAAAGTGAAACTGCACACAATGGAAGAAGCCGCAGAAAAACCTCCAAGAGCAGCAAGGGGGAAAGGAAAACTATTCCAAGACAAATTCGTAAACACGGGCGTTTTCGATGTTTGTTGAAAACAGATTTGGTCGTCTCTCGATGCGAAAGAGTTAATCATGGCTCGGATACCTTTAGTAGACATTGGTCCACGCCGTAGATTCTTTCTACGATGAAATCCACGAAAGGCGGAAGCATTCTCCTTGTTTTCGTAAAATAGCTCCACCAATAACACACGTTCAACTAAGGAGACCTTCATTAGTACAGCCGAAACATCGGCTTGAACATCACACCCTCTGTAAACGTTTTATACCCTAACCTTTTTTGCATAAAGCTTCCTCTTCTTTCCAAGCATGCAAATCTCGACATTTTTCTCTTACAACTGACAGCTTTTCCCTATTTTTCATTTTATTACTCATAATTCTTTTTCTGGGTTGTTTATATCGTTTCTGTATTCCGTTTTGGTTGTTTATTGTGTTAAATTTCACGTTTTTTCCGAAAAGGTGCCCTCTGGTGGACATTTTGGAACTAAAAATTGTTTTTCGAAATTTCGTGACCGCATCTCGTATATAGCGCATATACAAAATTTCGTTGCATTCCGTTCACCCGTTTTCGCTGTAAGATGCCGGTTATAGGGGAAGTTTAATTATAACCACCCGGTACAATAGGTTATTAAATAATTCCTTCTGAAAATAGAAAAGGATTAGCAAGGCTGCTTTGTATATTTTATGTATTTTTTAATATCATTCAAATGTCTATTAGTTATTTAAAACTCCTGATCAACGGGAAAAGATGGTGACATTTGGATTGTTCGGTTCAACGAAATGACCGATTAATCTGTTTCCTGGTGAAAATCAAAAGGATCGCTCAGCAACAAATACCGAATGCTGAAGGAAACGATATTTATCATCCATGGTTTTACCGAAGATTTGAAAAAAATTAAATCCAATTTTACGAAATGTGATAGTCGCTTCATCGGTATTCACTCTGAGGCGAAACGCTTCTAAATCCCGCAGAAGTAGAAATTGAATATTTATGGTAATTGATTTTGAGGCCAGAAAAACCCGAATACGAAATATTTATGATTATAGTAAAATGGAAAATGAAAGTTGTATACGGCTTTGCGAATACAATAAAACTGATATATTGAGTTTTCCTATTGGTCATTTAGCGAAATCCTTTCTTCGTATATATGAAACTTCGATTATTAAGATGACGCAAGTGATATATTAAGCCAGATTGCAGACAACAACGCTGAAACATATAAAGAAAAACAGTAAATCAGATAATAAGGCATTTAAGAGATATATAGGGTTTATGTGGTTACGGCAAAGCTTCGAGGATGCCTTCGTTGAGGACTTCCTAATGGAAACTGGCTCGTTTACACGTTACACCTGGGAAAACCCACGAAAACGCCCATGCAGCCAGCCTGTTCTCCGCGAATAAAACCTCGAACCGAACTACCAGTGTTCAGCGACCTTACCGCCCGGCCGCTGGTGGGCCGTAAGAGATTTAGAGATAAAAAGGATGTAGAGACATTAGATTTTTTTTATGCACGAGACTTGAAAAATGAGCAATGCTCTCGCAGGGTCTCGAAACACGGACCTCTTGAATACGCGCCGAGTGTGCTGGCCATTACACCACGAAGGCGGGAGAAATACCTTATAAGCAAATTTAGAATGCTTAATTATAGTAACAAATTTTTACTATCAATATCTTCGAAGGCATCTAATTTCCCATTTTCGGAATGTTTTGAGTAATTACGACAGAACTAAAATGCATATATTAGGTCAGAATTTTAAAGCATTTTAAGCATAATAGGTAAAACTGCGCATTTAAAGGAAATTTTAAAATTACATTTCACTCTATGGTATTATTTGATGTTTTTTTATCGGAAATTTCATGCTGAGTCCTTCTGTTGTTTCATGTCTAGTGACAGTAATCCAAATATTGAATTAAAACATGAAATTCGTTTTAAGAATATCAAAATCTTTTTTCCTCTTTACTATCTTGTATTCTATAAACAAAATATCCGCAGTTGCATACATAAGACAGTTGCGTAAAATGTGCAACTCGGAAAAAATTATGACAATTTATGAAAAAAAAATGTTTTGTTAGCTGAATATATATCGCATGAAACCTTCTTTTACAAACTCTTCGAAACATGCAAATGAGAAAAAGGTTGAATGATGCCATTATTTCATATGTTATAAATATCAGAACATCGCATCATGTTTCGTTATTCCACAACGTAAATCTAACATAGATATTTTGTTCCACATTTTTTTGTGATCATGTTACAAGTGTTAGCAACAAATCAAAAGACGTCAATGTTCTTTATCATTATAAAATTTCACCAAATGAATTCAGATAAGACAACTGCAATCCGAAGACAGTTTGCAGTCTAACTAATTGAAAACGAATTTACCTTTAAACAGTCAGAACTTTTAAAAAAGTTTTTAAATATTGAAACATGTAAAACATAAATTGAAGTAACAAATGATCTTGCACCAGCTAGAAACATAATGTCGTGGTATAAACGTATTTTTATGAATGATAACAAATTTCCTAACGTTCCTCAAATTTATCATTTGGATACATTATAAATGAAACGTATTTCAACTTTACGCATTAGTTAAATACATTATTTGAAAGTTAGATTAGATCAGTTAGATACATTATTTGAAAAATTTTAATTTAAATTTTAAAAAAATCTGAAAGCTTTCAGATTTTATATAACGCTCAAAGGGACTTTTGTTTTAAGATTTTGTGTGTTACCTTTACTTATTAAATATTATATTCTTCGCTCAAACCATAAAATTCAGTTCAACAGCAATATCGCAAAATATTTAATCTAGAATATCCGATATACAGTCTCATGTGCTGGAGATAAAAATGGTGTTTTTCGAGCAGTGTTGCCATAGATCGCTTTGAAATCGCTGAGTTTGTTAATTAATCGCTGAGTTTGTAATTATGAGAATTTATGAAAAAAATTTTTTGTTAGCTGATATATCGCATGAAACCTTCTCTTACAAATTCTTCGAAACATGTAAATGAGAAGAAGTTGATTGATGCCATTATTTCATATGTTAGAAATATCAGAACATCGTATCTTGTTTCGTTATTCCACAACGTAAATTTTCACAATCAAAATTTGAAATAGATAATAGAGCAAATTCGAAATTTGGGCTTACAGATGCCCATAGAAGGGCAAAAGTTTGCCACTTCAGATTAAACAATAAACTGGATGGTAGCTTTTGTCAACCGTTTCTTGCTTCATAAAAAACAAAGATTCTCTAATCATAAAATGTTAATAATAAGAAAAAGATAATTTTATAGAATCTGACTGGAAATGCTTTGTAAATACCATCAAGTTTGTAGAGATATTAGGTTAATTGGAAGCACAAAAGATGAAAAATATGCAACCGCCTTCGCCGGGAATCGAACCACGGACCTTTGGAATACCGGCCCAGCGTGCTACCGTTACACCACGAAGGCACGCTAGGGAAGTGGGAGAAATAACTTATATACTCCCCTTTTTAAAGAGCAACTAGGGTTTTAGGGGACCTAGTCGCCAAATCCCGGGTGTGTAGTGTCATCATCCACAACCCGTCCCTGTTCGGGCGCCATTTGTAGAGTCATTAGGTATTTTTGGAAGCCGGAGAGATGACAAATTAGCAAACGCCTTCGCCGGGAATCGAACCACGGACCTCTGGAATACCGGCCCAGTGTGCAGAACCACTACACCACGAAGGACGCTAGGAAAGTGGGAGAACTACCTTATAAGTTTATAAGGTGTTTCTCCCGCCTACGTGGTTAAGTGGTTCTGCACGCTGGGCCGGTATTTCTGAGGTCCGTGGGTTCGATTCCAGACGAAGATGGTTGCTAATTTTTCATCTTGCCTGCTTCCAAAAATCCTAATGTCGGTACAGTGGCGCCCGAACTAAAAGGGTGGTGGATGATGATTGGGTCCCCTAAAAGCCCCAGTCGCCCTATAAAAGGGGGAGTATATAAGGTATTTCTTCCGCCTTTCTAGCGTGCCTTCGTCGTGTAGTGGTTCTGCACGCTGGGTCGATATTCCAGAGGTCCGTGGTTCGATTCCCGGCGAAGGCGTTGCTCATTTAATGACTCTACAAGTTGTAACTGAAGATTACCCATGCTTAGGGGTAACATTTTAATTTAATTGCTTTAGAATAACAAATATTTTGTTCTCAGATTCAAATTTTGATCGACCGGCACGACCATGATATTTTCAAAAGTAAAAGGTCTTAAATAAATCACTTCGATTTGGGAAACTTACATAAGTTCTTGTTGGGCTCGCTTCTCAAAAGGACAAGTGTTCGAACGTTTTGAGACCTGATTCCATTTTCGTGTATAGAACTAAATTAGATTCTTAATTTTTACTGGACATGCTTGACGTAACATGCAAACATAAAATTAGATTTTAAACATGGATAGCTGTGTTTCATCAAGAATGAGCAATGTTCAGCAAGAATGAGTAAATGTTTTCGTTATTCTGAATTTTTTTTTTTTTTTTTTTTTTTTTTTTTTTTTTTTTTTTAAACGAAGCAAAATCCGAAAAAGCAATAACGCTTTGCTCTTTTATTCACCTTAGCGACTACATTTCCGGTACCTGCCGAGCCCACCACAGAAAGAAAAAATCCCCGAAACCAAGGTAGGGCTTTTTTTATTATTACCTTTTACCTCGGCAAGAAAACGTAATATTTGTGGAGTTGATGGATTTTTTTCAACTTTATAGAATTTCTCCCTCGAGCCTTAGGACGAAAAGCTGTTTCAAACCAAAAGTGGATTCCTGAATATTATTGTGCTCATGGTTTTCGAAGCGCGAATGTTGACAAGCACATAGTTCAATATACCATGAATTATTTAAATTAATTGTTTCACGGTTTATTAAACTAAACATATCGTACGATTTTTATTGAACAAGAGTGAAATAAAACTTTATTCAATGCGTGGGGAATAAAGCTAGAAATTTATTTTATATAATTTATAACTTTGTTCATTGAAACTAAAGCTTTCATGAATTGTAACCGACAACTCTGAAAAGAATCGCAAAGCGATCGAACATCAAAATTAACTGGAAGGTTAGTAATTTGTAAGAACAAATTTCTAAAGTTTCGTCCCTGATGTTGTTATGATTATAAAAACAGAAGCTTTACATATTTATTTAAATTTCAAAATTATTTTCTAGACAGTCGAACTACATGTTTGATTAAACTACTAATGCTACATGTTTGAAGATTTCGGTATTTTCAAATAGTCTAAATGATCTCAGCCTGTAAAAATCGATTTTCTGCTCGCATTAACTTAAATAGAATACATTCGGACTATAAATATATGTATATGTAATAATAAAATCCCATAGTCAAGAATACATTTAAAATTCTAACTGTGTGTTCTTTTCATTTTTAATGGCGACGGTCTCTTATTTGAAAGTACGTGGAACTAAATCCACAGCCCGTAGTCAAGTTGTTTTTCCCGCTTTTTCTACACGTAGAGTTATAGAATGTTCTGGAAATATTTAAAGCGAACTGGATTGGCTGACGAGGCTGACGTCATTTCTTGGAAGCTCCGCCTTTCCAGAGGCTATAAAAGGACTCGCAAAAGAATATCGGGGGCCTTTTCTTAAATGTCACGATGCAGTAAACTTCATACAAAAAGTTATTAGTAATTCTTTTTATTTACTCCGGATATCTGATTTTGTAACTGCTATTTCTCCTGAATAATAATAAATGGATCCTGTTTTTTTTAAAAAAAACTTATCGTCTGATAATTTAAGCTACGACTAAAGCTGGAACAAAACATATATATATATATATATATATATATAAAGAAAGAAAAAAGTCTGTTTGTTTGTTCGCTAATAACTCAATCACTACTATAGCTACCGTCACCAAACTTTCTACAATTCTTTTGTGGGTCCTGGAAAAGATCGCCGTCTACTTTTTTCCAAACAAAAGTAGATAAAATAAGAGATATTAATTAAAAACTCTGAAAAACGATCATTTTTCTGTCATTTTTTCGAGCTGCAATAGTCTGGCAAGCTAGAGATGAAAGTCTGGTTTATATCGAGTTGTTGCCACTGCTCGCTTTCAAATTCCAGAGATTGTTCATAAAACATTTTTAAGTTTTACGATGAAATAAAAATAGCATTGCCAAACATTAAGTACATTATTCCTGATTCCAAAATTTCGTGTAAAATAATTTCAACAATTAATTTAATTAATATTACAATTTTCATCAGCCGAAATATTAATTAAAAATTCTGAAAGCGTTGAATTTTTATTTTCGCACTCATTTTTCCAAGTGGCAACAGTCTCGCACGTTTGAGATAAAAACGCTTTATTTCGAAACGTACGTGGCGAGCAATGGCGAAAAGTGTTCCCACTACTCTTTTTTAAATCTTAGTCTTTGCTAATCAGAAATTCGCAAGTTTTACAAAATCTATACATATAAAGAAGAATGTCTGCTTGTTCCCGTTATTCATTTCTGATCCATCATGATCAATTTTTTGCCACATTTACAGAGGCTGTTCGCACATATTTTAGACGATTTTTGTAAGCGGTAATAAAAAATCGTTTGCTGCAAAAGAAGTAATTGCAATTTTACTATGTTTTTAAAATGTCCAAGTTATCGTCTATGGCTTGAAAGTTTTGTTTTTATTCAAAATGGCGAATTTAACAAAGCAGTGTTTCGAAGGCTACATTTACGCTCTTTCCGAAGAGAAATAGGCATACTCCGTTATCCAAAAACGATGTGAGAGTCATGGGTTTGGGCTATCTAAAGCGTCGATAGATAATATCATCAACAAGAAAGGAAAAAAAACCGTCAAATTGGAGCCTCAAGTGGGACAAAAGTTCCAAACAAGTATCCAAGGAAAAAACGGACATGTTCGACTATTGCAAATGTACGTAGTTTAATGTTAAAGAAAAATCCCCCTAGTCAAAGCACAGTTGCAAAATCATTAAAATGCTCGGTGTCCACTGTAAACAAAATGATAAACGTTGATTTAAATCTTAAGAAAGCGAAAAAATGTAATGTGCATCGTCTTCTTCCAAAGCATGTCGCTCAACGCAGGACACGCTGCAGAATTCTATATGAGAAACACTTATCCAAAGAAAATGGAAAACAATTGTCACAATAGATGAAGCATGGGTGTATTTAAATGATTGTAACAAAAAAATAGCCATTTATTATCATAAAAGGGGAGAAAAAAATTTAAGTACATGGTTCAAAGAATCGAAAGAAAGTTTTTCTAATGGATTCAGGATGGTTACTGGTGTTTCTTATAATGTCAAGTTAAAAATAAAGAGAGTGCAAGAAAATGTCAAGATTAACTCCAAATACTATCAGGAACATATTTTATCGCCAATTCTTCTGAATGAAATACCATCGCTTTACCCACAGTGCCATCCATCTGTGAGACTCCATCAGAACAAAGCTAGCAGTCACACATCAAAATTCACTGTAAATTTCCTAAAAGAAATGGAGCAAAAAACTGGTATCAAGGCCATACCCTTCACTGATATCCCTACTAAATCTTCCGATGTGTCACCTATGGATTTTTGTGCTTTCGGACTTTTAAAAACTGCATTATCCAAACGTTGTCCCAAAACCCTAACAGGACTCTGGAAAGCTCTTCGGGAGGAATGGGATAGAATACCTCTTCTGCCACTTCAAAAGGCATTATTATCCTGGAAATTGCGGTGTCGAAAGATAGTTCAGAATAAGGGATGTCAAATAGAACATTTAAAACACAAGAATTTTATGTAATTTAGTTTTGTGAATACAATATACATCGTCTAAAAAATGTGAGAACAGTCTCTGTAATCTACTAAAATCAAATATAGGTGAAATATTGGACGGAACTTGAGCTTTTAAGACCATTTGATTAGAAAGACGAAAATCGTTAAAAACTTCGTGGTAATGTTGCTGATATAATGGGAGAGAATTAGCTTATTTTTCTATCGAAATTTTTTATGTGGGTTCCATATCGCATCAGACTGAAAAATGCATGACTCTGAATCGCATATTTTTGCATCGTTATTCGATAAGGATTACAGCGGTATCATTCTCTCTTTTGTTATAGATACATTACTCTCAATCTGCCTTAACTGGCATATCCGCTAGTAGTATAATAAACTCTTTTTCTCCTTTCACTTTATTCACTACGTGACGCTTTATTTCAGATAATTGAATTAAGAATCTTACGCAAAATTTTAACTTCGATTTCAAAGACTAGAATCTGAATATGTCTCGAAATGAGTTCTTTTTGTTGGAATTCAACATCAAATTAAAATTTCATTTTGAATTTTATAAAAAAATTTTGCATGTGTCCTCGTAACTCAAATTTCTGCTTAAAAAATTAAAGCGTTTCTAAGTAATAGATTTGATAATGCATCTAGAATTTAATACGTAGTATACTTCCATATTAACATCATCCGAGACGAAATTAAACCGAAACAATTTATCTACGTGAGCCACAAACTCAAGTCTGATTAGTTTAAAAGCAGTCTTATTCTGCTCTAACTTTAGAATGAATTTTTCTCCGTGGAAGAATATTGTAATCAACATTTGTTAGACAAGTGCTGTCAAACATAAAAATAAAAGCATCATTTATTTATTTAAAACTTTAAAAGTATTATATGTGTAGTCACCAGATAAGGAGTGGCCACACGAGATTGTTCCAACTTCACCTAATCGCCATTAAACGTGTGGAGAATTTTAAGTAAACAGCCTGCGTTCTCTTGTTATATAATGTTCAGCACATCTGAATAAGAACACTGTTTAATTTCTATTCTGTTTTCTATCTCCAGCGATGTCCTCTTCTTTTTAAATCCTTGTACGAAGTAAAGAAAGTATTGTAATCATGAAAAATTCCTGATATCATATTTCAACGAAAATATCCATTTTGACCGCTATCGAATGCAATTTTTTTTTTATTAAAAAAAACACAACAAGTTCCCCATGTACCACATAGTATCACATGGGGCTTACAGAAGTAAGTATGAAACACAATACAAACTAAACAGAAGAGAAAATTGAAATAAAATTAAGGATGATTACACTTTTACAATGAATTGACAAAAAGTGTTAAAAGCACTTCTCTCGGAAATAAATTGGTAAAACTCTGGAGGCCAGTTAATATTAAAATTTTTCAGTCCCAGTTTCAAGACTTTTCTTTCGCTCTCATATTTAGGACATAGAAGAAGCACATGTTCAACATTCTCCTCGCCGCCGAGGACACAGTCACAGACAGACTCAGGACTCAACTGAAATCTGTTCAAATAACTTTTAAAATTCCCATGTCCAGTAAGAAAGTGGGTTAATTTATAATTTGTGAAGAAATGATGACACGACAATCTCATTTTAATAGAAGGGGAAAATCTTCTAGTTAAACTCCCTTTATTTGAATTAATGAATTCGTGATTCCACGACTCCACAATGCTTTCATACATGACCTTCTTATAGAAGGAATTAGGGATATTGACAAAAGTGTCAATTTCCCGCTTAGTCGCAGTCTTAGCAAGGAAATCGGCTCGTTCGTTCCCAACAACACCTGTATGACCACGAACAAATGAAAATGAAACCGAAATATTTTTATCCTTTAGATTTTTCAGTTCTTTTTGAATCTCGATAATGATATTATTAGAAGAAGAAATACATTTTAAGATCTCCAAGGATGAAAGGGAATCAGTACAAATGAGATAGTCTGAAACAGCACTGTTTTGTTTAGAGACCCATTTGACGGCGAAGTTTAAGCACAAAAGTTCAGCTATGAAAACGGTACATTCATCTCTGATTCTAAATTGAAAGTGCTCAAATTCAAGACCATTTTTGAAGACCACAAATGCGAGACCAACCTTGCCATCAATTTTGCTGCCATCAGTATAGCAAGTTACAGGCGACTCAAGGATGAGGGAGATCAGATAGAGGTAATATACAATCATACTGAGAGACAGTAGAAGCAGAAATATTTTCCTTATAAGCAATAGAATCGAATGCAATTTAAGGATTTTTTTCGTGACATCTGTACGTAAGGACAGAATAAAGGACTTTTTTTTTTCCCAAACGAATTAAAAACTGTTTTAAAATGAATTCACAAGAGATTTTTTTTCGTGACGTCTGTATGTACATATGTATGTATCTCGCGTAACTCAAAAATGAGTAGCCTCAAAACTTTAAAATTTTGTATATAGGACTGCTATAACATATGGTTGTACATCTCCCGTTTTGGTTCCAGTCGGCAGCACCAAATATATATATATATATATATATATATATATTAATTATATATATACACCAACCTTGTTACTCGGGTCAGTGAGCTCAGTTTTCTATTCTTATATTTTGGTAAATTGTGTATTTTATGCTTTAAAAATTATTGACATTTGATGTTCTTATCTTGCGTTGAGGGATTTTATGCATTTAGTCAGTGTGCATGCAATATTTGTAGAATTATCAACAATTTAAAAGTTGTTTAAGTGCGGATAAGCTTAATTTTTTTTACCATAGCAGCCGTGTTTGTTTACGTTGGAACTTAGCAGAATAGTGAATTAAGTCAGTTTCTGCACCTTCAGTGTCTTTTTGAACGAGTGGGACCAAACTTAAACTTTCTGTTTTGTGCACCAAAAAATATGTCTTCTTACCCGCTGTCCGTATTGCTTGTTTTTGCGTAGAAACTCTCATTTTATTGTAAAAAATAGTTTTTTAATTGTTTTAACCGTTTTTGGTGTTTAATACTTTTCTATATTTTTCAATTTTTAATAAAGATATTTTGAGTTTTTTATGTATTATTGCCTTTTCGCAAAGTAAGAACTGAATTGATTGAATGAGAAATCTATTTCGAATGAAATTCTAGGAAAAGAATTTAAATGAAATGCAGGAAAAAATGCGTATAATTTAATATTCCGTACAAGAAAGTCATGTGGTGTACACATCAGATTTTTTCAGTTTCGTGCCTAAGATCGTTTGCTTTGCAGTTGTAGCGGAAAATGTTATTTTTCAGTATCGTGTATAAAGTACAATTACTACAGAACAATTTTATGAATTGAATGTTACACTTCCAAGTTCACGTTCCCCGTTTGTTGAAAGTTATGCATTTTCCATATTAAATTCGAAGTAAAGTAATTTTATTTTATTTAAAGATCATTTCTGCAATTTCAGCACAAGTGACAGTAAAGCTGAAAACGTACTAAACTTGCAATATTTTTTCTAAACAAATTTTGTTAGAAACAGTAATTATATTTTTCGTCACAGAAGTATTCTTAAGTGTCTCGTAATGACTGTAGCCAAATAACGACGTATCACCTCAGAGGTAATCTATTGCTCCCGCCTGAAGACACGGCCGAGAAAACATTAGCTTCAGATTTCTGGAATTCGGTGGAAAAAAAAAAAAACCACGTTTATGGATTACAGCGAAGTTCATTAAAACTTGTCCAACAACACTCTTCTAAGAACAGGATTTATGATCCCGAGTCTTAATCAGGTCTAACGACAAAAGGAGACGACAAGAACGAAACCTTTTTTTTTTTTTTCCTATCCAAAACCTTTCTTCTAACGTAGTGCACTTGAAGCAAAATCCAACCAAGTGTGATAACCAAGGTTATAAAGAGTTTTCGGCTAGAGTTATTGAGAGTATTCGAATACTAACTTTAGTTACGGTCATAAATCTCGTCTTTGTTTACCTTCCATTTAAGAAAAGGTTTCTAATTGATCACTTGTTATAATTAATGTGAGTTAATAGTAGCTAACATAAATACAGAAACTCCTCTATCAACCAACTTACAAAGATCATATTTTTTTTCCTTCGGTTCTCCCCATTCGTAATAATAGTCATGTTAAGCAAGTGACGCGTCTTTCTTTTAATTCATAAAACATAAAGTTACCTAGAATATTCTAATTAATACTTGAATGCGATTCATTAAAGTAATTAATTATCAATTAACAAACGTCAGAAAGGAAATTGTACTTCTAAGAATTTTACGTGCATCTTTGGAATTATATCTTACGCATTTGATAATTTTATGTACAGAGGCTGTCCACACATTTTTTATACGATGTATATTGTATTCACAAAACTAAATTACGTAAAATTCTTGTGTTTTAAATGTTCTATTTGACATCCCTTATTCTGAACTATCTTTCGACACCGCAATTTCCAGGATAATAATGCCTTTTGAAGTGGCAGAAGAGATATTCTATCCCATTCCTCCCGAACAGTTTTCCAGAGTCCTGTTAGGGTTTTGGGACAACGTTTGGATAATGCAGTTTTTAAAAGTCCGAAAGCACAAAAATCCATAGGTGACACATCAGGAGATTTAGGAGGGATATCAGTGGAGGGTATGTATGACCTTGATACCAGTTTTTTGTTATGGAGTCTCACAGATGGATGGCACTGTGGGTAAAGCGATGGTATTTCATTCAGAAAAATTGGCGATAACATATGTTCCTGATAGTATTTGGAGTTAATCTTGACATTGTTTTGCACTCTCTTTATTTTGAACTTCCCATTATAAGAAAAACCAGCCACAATCATGAATCCCTTAGAAAAACTTTCTTTCGATTTTTTGAACCATGTGCTTACATTTTTTTCTGCCCTTTTATGATAATAAATGGCTCTTTTTTGTTACAGTCATTTAAATACCCTCATGGTTCATCTATTGTGACATTTATTTTCCATTTTTCTTTGGATAAGTGTTTCTCATATAGAATTCTGCAGCGTGTCCTGCGTTGAGCGATATGCTTTGGAAGAAGACGATGCACATTACATTTTTTCGCTTTCTTAAGATTCAAATCAACGTTTATCATTTTGTTTACAGTGGACACCGAGCATTTTAATGATTTTGCAACTGGCCTTTGACTAGGGGGATTTTTCTTTAACATTAAACTACGTACATTTGCAATAGTCGAAGATGTCCGTTTTTTCCTTGAATACTTGTTTGGAATTTTTGTCCCACTTGAGGCTCCAATTTGACGGTTTTTTTTCCTTTCTTGTTGATGATATTACCTATCGACGCTTTAGATATCACAAAACCATGACTCTCACATCGTTTTTGGATAACGGAGTATGCCTACTTCTCTTCGGAAAGAGCGTCAATGTAGCCTTCGAACCACTGCTTTGTTAAATTCGCCATTTTTAATAAAAACGAAACTTTCAAGACCACAGATAATTTTAACTTTTAAAAACATAGTACAATTGCAATTATTTCTTTTGCAGCAAACGATTTTTTATTACCGCTTACCAAAATCGTCTACAAAATGTGCGAACAGCCTCTGTATAAGACACAATGCAAAATGTAGTGTGTAATACAAAAACCTGCATTCCCCTGATACTCTTTCCCTTGAATAACCTCCTAAATATTACTGAGTTTGACTCACACCATGTATGCCAGTTCGGCGCAGTTTTATACTTCTCGCGCTTTGAGGCGTAAGCGAATCCTTTTACATAGTGCACTTTCTGCGAATGGAGTATAGTATAATTTTACTTTGAATTCCATCAAAAGTTTCATACAGAGAATCTTCGTAAAAATAATCGGATAAGTTTCAGATTTAACATTACGTCCAAAGGGGCGTTTATTTTATTTAACGTTTCGTGTATTACCTTTATTTATTAAATACCATGTTCTTCGCCCTTACGCCATAAAATTCAGTTCAACAGCAATATCGCAAAATAATTTTAAAATGAGCTTATCTTTAGAATTTCCGACACACAATCTCGCGCGCTGGAGATAATTTTTTTTTACCGTATATTGTAGTCGTTGCTCGCTTTAAAATCGTTGAGTTTCTTAATCAAAAACTCATAAATGCTTTACAAAGTATGAAATAGATACTAAAACAAATTCCAAATTTGGGCTTCCAGATGTCCATATTCGGGTGGAGACGTACGTTATTCAAAATTGGATGGCTCTAGGTATCATTGTTTTATCGCAATGCGAGAAACATACTTACGTTCATGCAGATTTTTCATTATTTAATTTCTTTAAATATAATACAGAGCGATAATATTTGATGACAACAATTAAAAAGTGGTTCAGGCTTTTAAAATTTTCGACGCAAAATGCCAAAACACCTTCTGTCTTAACGCTATTTGGGCCAAAAAGATTTGCACGGGAAAACCACGAAAAGCAAAAATAAAAATAACGTATAGCTGTTGTTTAAGTTTAAATTGATTTGAGAAACAAGATTAGTAGGGGGATTTTTAAGCACAGAGTGGGTAAATGCCTTCTCACTCTAGAATCTTCATCCCTTATATAAGATGAAATGTGACAACAGATAACGAGGCATCTGCATTTCTTTATAGTCACAGCAAATGAATAGATGATTGAAATAGAAAGAGCAATTTTTAAAAAAATCCTTCATTAAAATACTTTGTTAAATAAAGAGTTTGTTAGGACTTGAGTTTCTCTTGATTTGCTTTGGAAACATGATGTGTCCTGATTAGGAACAGGGTGATTACCCAAGCTATGTTCAAGATTTGTGTGTAACCGACGACACAAACAGGAAGGGTATACGAAACCCTTTATTTTCTATACTTTTACAAGTACTCTCGAACTTCGGGATACAGAGACCAACCACTTGTGGTCTGAACGTAAGAATATAAAACTACTAACTAAAACTCTAACTAAAAGCTAACGTTGAATGAGTATATAAATGCCTAGCACTAAGACTGGCCTTTATTTAAAAGGGTACGTATGTAGTACGCCGAGCTGCTGAAACTACAATACGTTTGCAAATATTAAGAGGGCTAAACCTCTGGCCTTAAAGGGAACCAGCAACCGAGTGAAAAGTCGTAAAACTGCAGTGGCAAACGGCCTGCTTCCTAAATCTCCCTCTCTCTCTCTCTCCTAACTCTTGGCAAAAAGCCACAACTTAAATACTTGGGCGTTAGCAAGACAATTTGCATAAACAAGTTCAAGCATTTAATTCTGGCCGGAAGTAGAAAATAAGAAGTGATAGTACAGTTTTAAAATAAAATAAACTTTAGTAAAACTTAGGATCCTTACAAGTTCACTTCACTATTTCAAGTTTTTTGCATAAGGAACACCGCTAAAAACTTTGCTAATTAGTGGAATTCGTAAAATACGATGTTCAATAAATAGAGGTTTGACTGTAATATTTTCCAGTATTTCAAAATTTAAATAAATAGCAATCAATCACTGAGAGCATTGCAGTAAACTTCTTTCATCCAAAATGATTTTTATGCGAAATGACTTATATTTGTAGTATAATATAAACCATTCTTCATTTTATTTTAAACAAGGGAATAATAATCACGTTAAGACAATTTATTTTTTCATCAGGCGTTTTCGCAGAAGCGCAGATCTTGAAGTCTTCATTAACAATCATTGGAACCCATTTTATAGGGTATACTCAGATCCTTACCTGTTTTAGTTCTTTGCAATAAAAATGCGCCAGAATGAAAAGAGGTATGATAGAAGAGGTTCATTCTCTCTCTTCAGGAAGTATTTGTGATCCATAATATTCCAAAGCAATTGTTTTATGTGTGCAGTTCTTCAAATAATGAAGTTATCAACTTCAGCAAAATAAATATGTATAAGGTAATAAGAATGTTATCAAATAGTATGCCTTTCTGCCTGGAGAAGTTAGTTCTTTCTTCTCGTCTTCCAGATAGAGAAAAACGAATTTTCTCTCGAATTGTTTGTTCGGGTATTCGATTCCACTTATCTTCAATATGTTTCCAGCGGGAAGACTATTTCCGATATCAGGAAAACCGCAGAAGTTGACCCCAATATTATTTGTACATACTAAGGAATGCTCTTTTTGTCAGTTTATAAGGAATTTCTTCCACCTTCTTTGGCATGCCATCGTGGTGTGGTGGTCTGCTCGCTGGGTGCGTATCCAGATGTCCGAGGTTTGACTCCCGGCGAAGGCTTTGCTAATTTTTCAATCTCTCTTGCTTCCAGAAAATCCTACTGTCTCTACAGTGGCACCCGAACTAAAAGGGTGTTGGATGATGATTCTCACCCAGGATTAAGCGATTGGGTCCCCTAAAAACACCCTAGTATCAGAAACCCCTATACCGACAACATTAAATTGGCCATTTCGATGTACCTTTTCTAAAAATCTGCTGTAGATACAAGCTTGAAATGTTTTCTGTAATTAAAGTATACCTATCTGATTATACAGAAATGAACTTTTGAAATTTAGAGTAAATTACAGAATATTTTGTTAGGCATAGTAAAATTTAGCACTTTTCTCAAACACAAAAAAAATTTAATTTATTTTTCTAAGTTTATTACAAAAAGCTCATTTCAGTAAATATTAGGGAACCTAATAAATAAGCCATAAAAAGTTTAGATACCTGTGAGCAGTAGTTCCTGAGAAAAGGTACATCGAGTATAAAAAAAATCACGTTTGGAGAACAACGCGTTTTTATGTAAAAATCCTCATTGATCAAAGCAGTCGATGACATATTAAAACTAGTTTTTTCTACAGTTCTAATTTTCATAGAGATTAAAGAATGGTGTTTTTAGAAAGATAAATGTGTAGAGAATTTCAAAATGCAAAAATCCGAAATCACAATTTTTTGAAGGAAAATATAAGGGGAACCCCTTAAAAGGAGGAGTATATAAGGTATTTCTCACCTTCTTGGCGTGCCTTTGTGGTGTGGAGGTCTGCACGCTAGGCGCGTATCTAGAGGTCCGAGTTTCGATTCCCGGCGAAGGCGTTGCTAATTTTTTCAATCTCTTTTGATTCCAAAAAATCCTAATGTCTCTACAAGTTTTTATTTTAACGAATTAGCCAATCCTTTCCAATTTTCCCTGATTGTTGTTGAGGTATAATAGGCACAGGCTAAGTGACCAAACTGACAGAACTGTAAGTCAGTTCAAGAGAAGAAGGAATTTGCTACCTCGAAATTAATTAGATATGCCCCTCAATCGGTATGATGTTTAGCAGAGACAGATCTTACTTCAACATGCCATTCACCTAATTTTTAATTTAAAGTTCTGCAAAATTGTGTCTCTTGGTGTTCTTTTATGTACTTAGCGAACTGTTAGAGTAAGAAATGACTAAAACTCTGGATAAATTTTAAATTCACGTAATCCTCCAGTTATGTAATACAACTTAAGAATTACTTTTAGCCCACTGAAAAATTTAAAAAGCAAAAAAAATATGTGACAAAATAAAGGAAGACTACAACTGAAATGCAAAAAAATGTAAATAAATACTTTAGTTCAAATAGTGCTTTAAATATTAATAATCCAACATTGTATTTTTTATTTAAGTAATCTGTTTTATTCCCCGCTTAGAGACCAAAATAAATTTCGTCATTGTGTCTAATTTTCTTCTTTAGAAAAACTTTATTTTTTAAATATATTTACAGATTCACTATTTCTTAAACAAATCAAGATAATTGAATAGAAATACCAAAACGAAAAATCTAATCTGTAAATTTAAACCAACAGCCCAACTCATGTGATCTTTAAAAAAAGAATTTATTTCCGTTTTTAGATCACCATTCAAGAAAGAAGGAAAAAAGCCACATCAGCTCGTTTTCACGGATTTATCGTAAGTTTGTTATATTTTATTTTTCGTAGACCAATAAAGTGAACAATGGTATTTAGATCACGATAATCGCGCAAAGGAAAACTTAACTGAAAGCTAATATAACGCTTTAATTTTGATGTTTTTGGAAACGCCAAAGTACCACATCAAATGAATCCTTTATTTTTGGTGACGATATATAATACATAACTTTTGCACAAACAACTATTCTAATTAAAATTCAGTACGGGCAATTAAATTGTTCTTTTACATGTGCTACCAGTAGGACACTGGTGCAGCGATAAGTGTCAAAGCAACACTGCTTTCTACGTTGCTAATGGTTTTCCTCATGTGTAACGTGTATACGAGCCAGTTTCCCTTAGAAAGTCCTCCACGAAGGCATCCCTCCCTTTAGGCAGATAGCCCTCGTGTGCTTTGCCAAAATTAAATACACCACCACACCGTAATATATTGCCTTAATTTCTTTAACATATTTTAATATGCACGTATATATACGTTCTTACATATATCACAAAATATATTATAAGCCGTATATATACGGCCTTGCCAATTAAATTCAATTCTACGCTGCTTAACGCATTCAGAAGCATTTATCACGTAGGAAGCACAGAGTCATCTCTTTCGTTCTAACATAAATTGTGTAGCATATATTTTCTGAGTCATACAACTGGATAGAGTGTGTTAAGTCGTTAACCAGTTAACAGTGGCGCCTTCGTTCAAGAGCGCGCACCGTTTCGTATCGCCAGAATCGAGCCATGACGAGTATATTCGTCCATCACAGAGTAAGTTGCGCTGTTAAGATGTTGGATGAAAAAGATGGGTTTATTTTACAAAATTGAAAATTTTATTGCTAATACTGACTTATTGGGTTAACATAAGCATATATTACATACACATAAAACTAAAAACGCAATCAAGTAAATTAAATATTATACATATAAAAGTAATCTGCTTTTTTAAAGGCATGTAATAATTTAAGTAATATGTTTTTCTCACAAACCGTTTTCACACTGCATTAGTTTTCACTCGTCATGTTAAAAAAATCACATGAAAGAAATAATGTACCATTGGTTCAATTCTCGATAGATTTCATTGCAGAGATTTAAGGGAACGGTGGACTTTAAAAATTACTTTTTTAAGTATTTGTGCTTTCAACAAGAAATTTTATACATACGTATACGCATTATAACATCAGTTTATAAAATATATGTTCAAAATTTTAATTTATTTTAAATTAAAAGTTTTTAAAACAAATAATTAATTATTTTAACTAAAGATTTAAAATTGCTCCTTGCGCGCTAATTTTCAATATTTTTTCTTAATGCTTCCTTTAAGTTTGTTATAAAGACTTGACAAAAGTTTTGGTGTATCCATTATTGAATATGATGGAACAGAAAATTTTAAAATTGATTTTTGTGAACTTTAACCCAGTTTTTGGAAAAATATCACCTTTTGTTAAATATTATCACAAGTTTAAACTTCTTAAAAACCTCATATCCAAAACGCATACACAGATCTATTTTAACATATAACAAAATAGTTTCTTCCAAATATCATTCATTTTTAACTAAAAATGAGACGCATGGAGCATTTTCAAGACATACGAACTGGGAAAAAGTTTGTTTTGTGAAAACCGAGTTTAAAGCTTTTCTTCAAACTTACCTTTAATACATGGTCATGAGAAACAGCAAATTAACTTTAATATGAATATGTAGACACTAGATAACATTTTCGTCGTATCATTCAACTGTTTTTAATCTCATAATATTAAATATGACAAATATAAACATATCGCAAATTGGTACGTGATTCAAAGTTATAGGAAGAAAGAATTTATGCATTATATTTAATGAAACTTTTAAAATTCACTCGCATCATACATTTTACCTTCATTTGCTACATTTACATTATCTTTTAATGCTTTACAATATTTTTTACTATTTCTGTTTTTTTTTTTTTTTTTTTTTTTTTTCAAGCAGGTAAACTTCTCTTTTTGCTTTGGTTCAAAAAGAGACGTTGATCACGCCTTTTTGCAATGAGTAGAGAAAACGAGATTGTTTCTTCCTGTTCTAAGCGTATAACATTCACATAACCAAAGTTAATTAATTAATAGTTTCATTAATAGTAATTAATGAATTTAACCAAAGTTAAATTCATTAATATTCATTAATAATAATTCACATAACCAAAGTTAAATTCATTAATAGTTAAATTCATTAATATTCATTAATACTTAACATTTTGAGCCTTTTTTGGGAAAATATATAAATTATTACATCAGTAAATATCTGTTGAAATACTTTTTTTTAGATTTTTCTCCAAAATTTAAAGGGCAAAGTTTACGTTTTTTACACATTTTAAATGCTTGTAATTTCTTTAAAAATTAGAATATTTAAACTCGGTTTTTTTGCATACGATGTAGTTATGTATATGGAATATTATGAGAGTATAAACATTGTAATGTATTTCTCCCACTTTCCTAGCGTCCTTCGTGGTGTAGTGGTTTTGCACGCTGGGACGATATTCCAGTGGTCCGTGGTTCGATTCCCGGCGAAGGCGTTTGCTATTTTTCATCTTTTCTGCCTCTAAAAATATCCTAATCACTACTGAGTATTTTAAAGTCCACCGCTCCCTTAAGCGTCCCGACTCTGTACACAATAAGATCTGCAGTTTAAAAATGCTTTGTCCTTCATCAGAAACAAATGTATTGCAGTTCTTGGAATTATCATGCATATTCTAAGCACGAAAAGGAAGACATTTATAAATAATTTCGTTCATAAATACGTAAGACCCAGTTATAAAGACGTACGTCCATACATAATTACGTAAGATTATATCTTATGTAATAATTATAAGCAATTTCGTAAAGCACTGAAAGGATGCTACACTAAGGCATCGCCTCCCTATCATTTTCCAACGTGTTCATATTTATGTTCATCTAATATTATCTGTCTTGCTGATTACTTTCACGCCTCTTCTCGAGCAAATTGCAGGGCGTTCTTCTAATCCGGTAACCAAATACATTTCCTCCTCGGGTTAAAGGGTGTTTTCATCAACACTTTATTATCTGACGCACTTTGCCACGAGAATTCATCTCTCTTATCGATGGCTGAAACACGAGCTTATCAATAAATCGAATTATACGGAAAGGAACATAAAAGATACGACCGCATAAAGCTAGTTACTATGCGCATTGTTTGCTTCTTCTTCGAGATTAACGAGCTTTCGTCTATTTCTGGGACTCTGCAATCAAATTTCTCAGGTGAACAACCTAGCATTTGATAACAGAAAAATATGTTAAGCCAGGTTTAAGGTCTTTTTTTTTTCCAAGAAATTTTTAAATATACTCTTATAAATTTAGAACACTGGACATAAACCCATAACATAAAGCCCGTATGTCATCAACATACAAAACATACATTTCTTTATTGGCCTGCTGCCCACCAGCTGCCGAGCGGTAAAGTTGCTGAACACTGGTAGTTCAGTCCGAGGTTCAAATCCCGCGAACGGGTTCGCTGCATGGGCGTTTTTGTGGTTTTCCCCATGTGTAACGTGTACATGAGCCAGTTTCCCTTAGAAAGTCCTCCACGAAGGCATCCCTTCCCTTAGGAAGACAGCCCTCGTGTGCTTTGCCATAATTAAATGCACACACTTTATTGGCCTGCTCTTACAATTAAGACAATGTACAGGCCTGCTGTTACAAATACAAAGACTGAAAAAAACCTAAAAGAAAAGGAACAGTTTTATTACAAGTGTATTAAATTATAACGTATTTTTCCCACCTTTTTAGCATGTCTTCGTGATTAAGACACAATAATTAAGACACAATAAGATATATAAGATATTAATACAGGAGTATATAAGATATTTCTCCCGCCTTCTCAGCATGCCTTCATAGTGTAAAGGTCAGCACGCTCGGCTCGTATCTGAGAGGTCCGTGGTTTGAGTCCCGGCGAGGTCATTGTTCATTTTTCGTTTGTCCTGCTGTCAAAAAATACTTTTAATGTCTCTATAAGATAACTATTATGTTCTACAAGTATAATTTTCTAATGAATTTCTGCTACGTATGTATGTCCATAAATAAAAGTACCAAGTAACGTTTACAGGTTCCGTACGCAGAAATCCTGATTAAGAGATACTTACCCATTGTGAGTAATACTACGGATCTAAGAAGTGACTTCTGAGAAGAACTATGATGATAATATCGAGAAATGGTAAAAGGAATAGGACGATTCCTTTACATCAGCAGATGGCTAAGAACAAATCAGAAGATTTGTTTATGTAGTAAATATATGAAAACCATTATATGGTTAGTAACTAGTTAAACCAGTACAGCTAGTGCAATCGTTAGGTAAAGGCTATCTGAATTCGGGCAAAGCAAATAAAGGCTATCTTCATAACGGAAAGAGATGTCTACATTGCACGGCGATAAAAATCACGAAACCGCTCATGCAGCCAACCCTTTCGCTGGGCCCTGACCCTGGTCAATCTAACAAGTGTTCAGTGGTCTTATACCCTCAGGTATTGGTGGACGTGAGTGTTATGGAAAATTTAAGGGGGCTGATACACCTTAAACCCCTTATGATCTTCGAATATGTGACTGTTGCAAGAATTGAGATAACTTCCTTATTTTAAAAGCAATTACTTCCAACTTTTTATGGCTCACTACATAATACAGCTGCTTTCTGAAATCGTAATCAGAAAATTTGTGTTGCCACAAATATTTTTATAATTTAATCCGCTTTGTGACAAAAATTTTCGTCATGTTTCCACCATGCGCGCACAGTTTAAAATTATCTGTTACAGTTTTTAATTCAATAGTTTATATATAGCTTTTATAACATTTGGAAACTACTATGAACCAAAAATTCTAAGAATTTCATGTTAAATTTTTATTTTATTTGTAGCTGAGTTTATAAAATGTATTTTATTAAAACTATCTGTAATATTTTCGTGCATAAATTTTTTTAATATTAAAATATTCATCATATTTTTGGTTCAATTAGAAAATAGTGCCCATATAAAGAATTTCATCCAATTTCAGATATGTACCATTATACATTTTTAAAATATCATGCGCGCAAGGTGGAAAAATGGCGAAACATTTGTCACAAAGCGGATTAAATTACAAAAATATTTGTGGCAACACAAACTTTATGATCACTAGTTTCCAAAGCAGCTATATTATGTAGTCTGCTGGTAAATAGTTGGAAGTAATTACTATTACAAGAAATAAAATATCTCAATTCTTGAAACAGTCACATAATTCGAAGCTCATAAGGGGTTTAAGGTGTATGAGTCCCCTTAAGAAATTGCATGAATAGATACGATGGAACATTTTAAAATAGAGATAGGCGTAGATTTTTTTATCTCTTTCAGATTGAGAGAATATTTATAAAAACAAGCCTAACACTTTGTATTATTTCGTGCTAATTATAGTCAGCTGATATTAAATACTCTTTCTACCCCGAAAATATGTTAACTCCCGTATAAATATGTTTGTATATAACTCACGTATAAATATCTTTTTCATTTGATATTTTTTTCTATAAGAGGAAATTCAAAAGTATATCCTGCTAACGACTAAGATGTTGTAATGTATGTTACTCGACTCGGTGAACTCAGTTTTTTTAATATTGGTAAATTGTGCGTTTTTTGGCTTTCAAAAATGATTAAATTATGTTGTTTTTATGTCATGGTTAAGGTTTATGTGCCTTTCGTTAATGTGCGTGCAGTAGTAGTAGAATTATCAACAATTTAAAAGTTGTTTAAGTGCCGCTAAGCCTATCAGAACAGACATATTTGTTTACATTTAAAACTTAGCATAATCAGTTTCTGCAGCTTCAGTGTCTTTTTGCCGACGGGGACCAAACGTAAACTTCCAGTTTTGTGCCTGGAAAAATCTGTCTTCTTGTCGCTGTCTGAATCGCTTGTTTTTGCGTAGAAACTCTTAATTTTAATTTTAATTTTTTTTTTAAATTTTTTAACTCTGTGTGGTATTTTATGTTTTTCCATATTTTAAATTAATGAAGATATTTTGCGTTTTTATGTAGTTTTGTTCTATTTTCGGGAATTGATAACGGAACTAATTGAATGAGAAATATATCTCCAGTGAAATTCGAGAGCATACGTTTAAACGAAATGCAGCAAAAAGTGTCGATAATTTAATAGGCCGTACAAGGAACACATGTGTGTCCATATCAGCGTTTTTACATTATAACCATTTTGCTTATTTGATTCGTTGCTCCATGCAGTGACATCATTTCTGTTTGTGAATTAAATGCTAACTTTACCCATCGGGTCGGGAGACACCTTTAATGGGAAAATTCCGAACTGCTGAAAACGAGCGCTCGGCTATCGAACCATTCCCACTGCATCGATTTCTCAATCATTTGACTACATTCACGAATTCCTTTCACATCGTTCCCCGTGTTCATCAGCACATAATCCCACTATTTATTATGCAGATTCTTACTTAGCCATACAATCTGGTCAGCCCTCTCTAGAAATTCCGTCCACATTAGAGCATTTAATCTGCCAATAAGTAGTTCCACTTCATTAAACATACTTGCAAACAGAATTCTTGGAAATAATGAATTTAATTTAAAAATTGCGACCGGCATTTCAGTATGCATTAAAGCTATGAGATATCTTATATTTTTAATGTTTCGTTTAACACACCGCGTGTTGTTTTCAAGCTGTTTACTTCGTGTTTTACGCTGCAGTAGTATACCAAGGACAAAACTCAAATTTCTTTTCGCAGTAAAAAAAAAAAAAAAAAATTGAAATGTTTCAGATTTTAAATTACGTCCAAAGGGGCGTTTTTTTAACATTTTGTGTGTTACCTTTCTTTATTAAATATCATGTTCCTCGCACTTAAACCATAAGATCCAGTGCAACAGCAATATCGCAAAATAGTTTTAAAACGAGCCTATCTTTAGAATTTCCGATACAGAGACTCACGCGCTGGAGATAAAAATGTTTTTTCTGCACAACGTTGCCATTGCTCGCTTTGAAATCCTTGAGTTTGTTAATCAAAAATTCGTCAAAGTTTTAAAAAATAGGAAATCGATCATAAAACAAATTTCAAATTTCAAATTTGGTCTTCCACATGCTCATATTCGTTGGAGGATTACGTTATTCAAAATTCGATGACTCTATGTACCGTTGTTTTCTCACAATACGAGAAATATACATACATTTATGCAGATTTTTCATTATTTAATTTCTTCAAATATAATGCAGGACTCTAACATTTTGTGGCAACAGTTTGAAAAGTGAACCGACATTTATGAGTCCGACGCAAAATGCCAAAACGAAACTAATAGTCCTTCGGGATTCAAATCCCTTTGGACTAAAAAATTACATTTACATTCGTGTGATCAAAAATAATCGTACGGTTTCTTTTTATTACGTATGCCATATCAGTGGAAGAATGATTGTAGTTGGCATCTGTTTTCTATCGTGCTTGAAAGAGTTGGATGCCGGAAATTTTTCAAGTTTTTCCGTGGATTTGGTGCAGGAATGCAAGAAACACACTCCCTTTACGCAAACCTCTTCCTCCCTCTACCCTTCCTTTTTTTTACTTATTATGTGCTTCGCCCTTAGCACAACACGGAAATGAGTTCTGTCTACGTGCTCCGCCATGCTACTGCATGGCCACTACACGGTGTGCAGGCACTACACGGCCAGTGCCTCTTAGAACAGCTCCAGGGGTTCAACCCTCTTTCTCGCACATTAGAGACACTGACACTAATCGCCTTACGGCGACCCTGGTCGTTAATTTGCTACCTGCCAGTAGGTCTGGCTGCCCGTCGCAGGTGACAGGTGACGGAGGACGGAGACGTCTGGTGTTTACCAGAGGTAAGCAGGCATATGTCCCGTGCCCTTCCCTATCTACCGGGAGTTTATTGAGATCTTAAAAGAGTTATTACATAGCCATACAGGGACAGATGAGAGATGCATTGGCTATTTATGTTGTATTACAGATTTTAGGTTTGCAAGGTATACATTACGTAACATACTGGTTACACGTTAAAAAAACCATTAACATAACACATACATGACACATAAACACTATTAATAAAGGAGGTACATGCGCTTAGCAGAAGGAAGATACACATAACTAGCACATTAAGCACACATTTGTGTGTAGTTTAGTACTTATGCTGAGGATCAATTTTGAATATGAATTTGATATACAGAATACATAATGCCAAATACACTTAATGTAGATATGTTACTCATAATACTGAATACGTTGATAATACTGCTTACGACTACTATATACAGAATAAACTTGGGATTACTATATACAGGATACACATAATGCCAAGTACACTTAATGTAGATATGTTACTCATGATACTGAATACATTGATAATACTACTTACACCCGCTGCAGATACCTGACTCATATTACATTGCTATGCTTTTAAATATACATGTTTAAATATACATGTTGCAGATACAAATCATTTACGATATGCTCGGGATTGCTATATACACGCTTTAGACTACTATATACAAAGTACATACAGAATGCCATATACAGAATAAACTTATTACTATATACAGAATACATAATGCTAAGTACACTTAATGTTGATATGTTACTCGTAATACTAGATACATTGTAAATACTGCTTACGCATGCAGCAGATACCTGGCTAATATCACATTGCTATGGGACATTACCCAGCGAATCCAAGGGCGTAACCCCGGTCTACCAAAACCACGCCGTGCTAAAATAAGCCAGGCCACCGGACCGGCCAATAAGTGACCTTTCCGAGCCGGCTAAAGTGCAGAATCGCCCATTTATTTGTTTGGCGCTTTTTACAAGAGTAAGAAGAATTGGATTTTTGTCAGTTTTCTTTGACTTTTCAAGTGAAAATAGGTCGATGTGTACTTGGATAAAGTCAAGGGTGGGCACAATGCCATTTTTCTGCAATTCTGGGATTTTTTTTTTTTTTTAATGTGAGTGAGTGTGTGATTATGGCAAAGCCTCGAGGGCTATCTGCCTAAAGGGAGGGATGCCTTTCGTGAAGGACTTTCTAAGGGAAACTGGCTCGTATACACGTTACACATGGGGAAAACCACGAAAACCCATGCAGCCAGCCCGTCCGCGGGATTTGAACCTCGGACCGAACTACCAGTGTTCAGCGATTTTACCGCTCGGCCGCTGGTGGGCCTTTTTTTTTTCTGAAAATAGGTCGATGTGTACATGGATACCGAGTACGTGCAATTCTTAAAAACGCGCCAAGCAGTGGGCGATTCTGCACTTTCTCCCCAGGGCCTTCAGAACCAACAAGTTTATAAATTTTATACCCCCGTGGCAGAAACTGCCTAGGTTCAAATCCTAGCCAATACTTTCGCAGAGTTCTCCGGGAGGGACACTGCACGGAAAGGGAGGGATGCCCTGTGGAGGCCTTTTTTTAAAAGGAAACTGACTCGTGGGGAAACCCACGAAAATACCCATGCAGCCAGCCCGTTCGCCGGAACTCGAACCCTGGCGTGAACTACCAGTGTTGGGCGGCTTTTACCGCTCGGCCGCTGGTGGACTATCTTTCCTGTCTTTTCTCATATGGTGACTAGCATTCCCTTCTCTACGTTATAAGAGGGTACTCAGGGCAATTAATACTGAATGCTTTGCCAAATTAATTAATCGAAAAGCAGTCTATCTCTTTTTGATGCATTCATCCGTTGATAAATAAAATGCATATCATAAAAGCTTTTGTCTTTCTTTTATGGATCGAACACATCTGATTATCGAAGTAATAAAATTGTAATTACCGAAAGGATAACCCTATTGCTTCTTATTAGATAACGTTATAATCGAAATATTGCCTTTATTCTGTGCATATTTGTATGATAGGTATTACGATGATCATTTTACAGCTCATTTCAACAATATGCAAAATTAAGTGTGCTTAAAAATATTGAATTAGGAACATCCATTTCTCAACTTATTTTCAAAGTTACCGAGCAAAAACTGAATGAAATCTCTCTCTTTTTCTTTGTTTAATTCCATTGCTATTCTTATTCACTTATCAGACGTGTGACGTGAGCTCTGGATTTATCTCAAAAGTATGAGATAAGAAGATTCTTTACATTCCGTTTTAATAGAAATCTAGTTATGCTCTCTTTGTGTATTCAACACTATCAGCGCAGATTTTTCGGTGACGGTTGAAGTTGACAAAAGCGAGCAGGAAAATATCGTTTAATGTCCTGCCCATATTGTTCAATTAGTAGCAATACTGAAGCAAATGCATTGTGATTTTCTGAATAACATTCTGAAAATATCAATTAATACGCATATCTTCTACATTTCAATAGTGAGGTCTAAGAAAATTATGTTTTATGTTCGGAGAGTTCTGCTTTCTGAAAGCTTCGATACCTTTTCCGTGTTATATACATATGCTTTAGTTACTACCATTGTTAACATACAGGGTGATTAGCGAATAAGCCCTGATTTCAAAATTAAATATCGCTACAACAAAGATCGATAGAATTATGCGGTAAACTGCACGTTTATTAGCAAAACTGTAAAAATGGTGTACAAAAGTTTAGAAAATTTAGTTACGAAAATCGTTAACAGATGGCGCTCTAATCGCAATGACCTATCAATAGCCTTTAAAAATGGGCTTCGAATTCGAAAGTGATCAGTACGACTGTTGGCTAGTGAAAAAAGGCTAGCGTAGAAAGTGAAATAATGTATTCCATTGAACAACATGTTTTTTTGGTTCTGGAATTTCACCGATTAGAACACAGTCCTACGGCAACAGGTCGCAGTTTTCAAAACCGATTCAATGTTCCAGTTGAACCCGATGCGAAACCCATTCGCATGCTCTTCGCAAAATTCGAACGGACTGGCAGCGTGGCTGATGATCGAAAGGGAAATGTTGGGCCTAGACAAACTGTAGTCACTCCTGAAAATACAGCCAAAGTTTCTCGAATTGTAAAGTAAAATCCTAGGAAAAGCATCCGACGGATTACATCAGAGGCAGGTTTAAAGTGCACGAGCACGCACAAAATTTAAAAAATAGCCTACTGCTGTTTCCATACAAAATCCAAAGTCATCAGGTCATACCTATAAAAGCTGTGCAACAAAGGGTTGACTTTGCGAATCAGATTCCAACAATGGTGGACAACGAGAGATTTCATGTGAGCTGCATCTGGTTCACAGATGAGGCACATTTTCATTTGAATGGAATCGTTAATAAAAAATAAAAAAAAAAAACTGGAGATTTTGGGGTTCTGAAAATCCTTATTCGTGTGAAGAAAAAGCACTGCATCCGCCTAAATTTACTGCAAGTGCTGCGGTGTGCGCCAGAGACATTATCGGACCCTTTTTCGACTACAAACGATAACTACTGAAAGCTTTTCGCTTTCTTTTTTAATACTTTGGGAATAGAGTAATTGCGTTAGATTATCCGCAATTTACTGACACAGGAATAGCTTGGCCTCCATATTCTCCCGATCTGAGTCCTTGTGACTTCTTTCTGTGGGGCGCATTAAAAGACACTGTCTGTCGAAACAATCCCGCTACTCTAGATGAGCTTGAATCGTTAATTGGTGTTTCATGTGATTCCAGTTCCGTTGAGACATTGCAAGACGTGATGTCAAATTTCATTGTTCGCCACCTCATTGTTTCGAACGGTGACCATTTTGGAAAAAAAAATGTATTTTGATTGCGAAGGCTGCGTCACTTTATTTATTTATTTTTTATTTATTTATTTATTTACTCTTTTCAGGAAAAGAATTTTCCGCGCAGAGCGCCATCTGTTAACGATTTTCGTAACTAAATTTTCTAAACTTTTGTACACCATTTTTACAGATTTGCTTATGAATGTACAGTTTACCGCATAATTCTTTCGATCTTTGTTGTAAAGATACTTAATTTTGAAATCAGGGCTTATTCGCTGATCACCCTGTATTAGCGAATTGTCTTTACCAATCAGTCCGATCATTTCCGTAATGTTACACAGCAGAAGTCAGTCATTCAGAAATTGTTATAATCAAATATTGTTATCGTTCGGAAACGATAACAATTTCTAAACTATGATCTACAATGCGCAATTGGAAGAGTTCTAATCATTGACGCCTATTTAAATAAAATTTAAGTAACATTTCTTTTCGAGGTATAACAAATAAAGAACAATTTATGTAATGTTACAATTTAAAAAATTTCAAAATAAAAAGCCATAATATTGTAAGATTCTCACTAGTGTATTTCTCAGTTACTGTAGAAAGTGACGAATCTTAAGAACTAGTTAGGGAATAATCGCTTAAGCTCGTGTAACAAGAAACAACAAGAAGGAAGGGTAACTAACCCTTTATTATTCCAAAAGATTTATCAAAACTCCGTCTTGGAGTGTACAATCAAAGCCGACACTTGAGCTTGAACTGAAGAGACTAAGAATTAAACTAAAATTAAGATTAACTAAAGAGATATAGCCGAAGCTATCAAGATTCTAATCGAATTGGCCCCTTAACTCAATTTGACTACGAAGCTTATCAAGGACCTGAATATGGCCGAGCGTAATAACAGCATTGAGAGAGAGAGAGAGAGAGAGTAGCCAAAAGGCAGACGCGCGCAAATCAGAACTCTGATTCCCTCTCACTCTGCAAGTAGACTTCGCGGTTTAAATACCTCTCCTCCTCATAAGTATTCAGAATGATTCCAAAACTAGGCCGGAAGTAGTAAATTGAAGTTAAGAATTTGATAGAAAAGGAACTTAAAATTTAACTGTTAATAAAATTAACATAATCCTTACAATATAAACCACTTAGTGCATTGCATTTTAACTTAAACCAATAAGATTTTCAAGTGCACAGAAACAACACAAGGATGAAGATGGATGGACAAAAATATGGAAACACCTTGTGAAATGCATGTTTGAAAAGAAAGATTGATTTTAATCAAATATGTAGGTGGCCCTGGCGTTTTTGACTACTGACGCCACCTATACAACTTCGTAAATGTGCTAAACAGTTCAGTTGTTGTCGGAGTACTGTTATGTGAGGTTGTGAGTTAACAGACTTCAAACGTGGGCAAATTGTTGGAGCACGTATGGTAGGTGCTTCCGTAAGCAAGGTAGCCGAGGTGTTTAGTGTTTCAAGAGGTACTGTATCGAAGATTTATTCCGCATATTTGAAAAGCGAAAAAACATCATCTGCTTAATCACAGCGCGGACGAAAGTGTGTCCTGAGTGATCGTGACAGACGATCATTAAGGACATTTGTGACGAAAAATAAGAAGACCACAGCTGCAAAAGTTACTGCTGAAATGAATGTTGTGTTACCGAACCCTGTGAGTACCAAAACAATTAGAAGGGAGCTTCATAAACAGGGAATTGCTGGCCGTGCTGCAATTTAGAAGCCACTCATCAGTGATGATAATGCCCGTAACAGGAAAAGGTGGTGTTTAAGTCATAAAGCCTGGACTATAGAGCAGTGTAAGCGAGTAATATGGTCTGACGAGTCTTCTTTCACATTGTTGCCCACTTCCAGCCGAGTTTACGTTTGGAGAACGCCATCTCAAGCCTATAATACAGACTGCTTGTTGCCAAGAGTGAAACATGGCGGGGGTTCTGTTATGGTTTGGGCAGCCATATCGTGGTTCTCTGCTAGCCCCATGATAACTGTGTCAGGGCACATGACTGCCAAGACTTATGTGAACATTTTCGCCGATCAAGTTCATCCCATGGTACAAACTTTGTTCCCCGATGGTGATGGTGTCTTCCAAGACGACAAAGCCCCTGTTCGCACAGCTCACATTGTCCAGGACTGGTTTTCTTAGCACGAGGATGAGTTGTCCCATCTCCCCTGGCCACCACAGTCACCAGACCTGAATATTATCGAACCTTTGTAGTCTACATTGGAACGGAAAGTGCGTTCTCGTTATCCACCGCCAACATCGTTATCTGGACTTGCCACCGTTTTGCAGGAAGAATGGTATAATATTCCCTTGGAAAACATACAGGAACTGTATTTATCCATTCCGAGAAGACTGCAAGCTGTTTTAGATACCAACGGGTTTCTTACACCATATTAAGTAGAGAAACTTTTTTTAAAGGTGTTTCCATATTTTTGTCCAACCCCTGTAGGTTCTCCGAAATCGGAAGTAATTAAACCCAAATTTTATGACAAATGCAAAGCACATATTTACTACATTGAGTCGTGAGAACTCGCGTGTGTTCCATATCCTCTCAGTGGAGGCGCCTTTGGTGTAAACTGGAGTATTTTGTATTTTTGGAAACTGAAGCTTTACCTCACCTGAGTCAGTCATTAGGTTATTTTGATGCTGGAGATGTAAAACATAAGCAATGCTTTCGCCGGGACTGCAATCTTAACCTCTCGAATACGCGGCGAGTGTGCTAACCGTTACACCACGAAGACATGCCGGAAGGAGGGAGAAAATACCTTCTTTTAAAGGGCAAGCGGTTGCCTAATCCTAGCATTTAAGAATCATCATCTACCATCTTTTAGTTCGGACGCCACCGTAGAGTCATTAAGATATTTTGATGTTGGAGACGTAAAACATAAGCAGTGCCTTTCCCGAGATTCGAACCTAGAGCTCTCTCGGACCTCACCGAGTGTCCGAACTGTTACACAACAAAGGCATGCTGGAGATATTACTACCTTTAGGATTTTTAATTTAATTTAATTTAATTAATATTAATATTTACAAAAAATTTTTTACTATAACAAAGATAACAGCTTGACACTCAACTTTACCTACATAAGCGCCATCTATATAATTTGAAGAACACACTTACTTCTCTTTCACAATACTTTTGCAGACCCCAACACTCATATAGTAGGTAAGTTAGAATTAAAACTTACTATTTACTTGCTTTAAGTATTTTCTTTTTTTTTAAATTTTTATGTAGTGTCTAAGTATTTTCTAAATATGAAATTATATTTCTAAATATATATTTATTTTAAAAATTGTGAATTAGTTCTTTTTGTTACTTTTTGTTTCTTATTGGTTTATATGGATTATGTATAGTTCTTTTATAGTTTCTTTTTATTGATATGCATATTCGTGTAGGGTAAGTTTCTGTAGACAAAGATTTCTAAAATGCATTGGTTTCTAAATTTTTTTTATTATTTTATAAAAAATTAATTTTTAAAAAATTTAATTTTTTAAGAAAAAGTTTAATTTTTGACTTTACTTGCTTGTTTCTCAAAAGACTTAATTAGTATTTTCCTTTTTGAACTTTAATTCTTAAATGTTAATTTCTAAGAGTACCACTTTATTGGAATTACTTTTGGTTTTGACTTTTACCCTTGCCTGCATGAATGACGAAACACGAACTGAATGATTGGAGAATTAGGTTTGGAGGCAACTTCCCCTTGATAAGTCTGTCTCCTGCCTACTCTACGATCATTCACGTATGCATTTTTTAAAAAAATTGTTTAATTTAATTTTAATTTATTAAATTAGTAGATTTATTTTCATGGATAGATTTTACACTTAATTTGCTTATGCTTCTGAATTTAAATGATATTGTAGATTAGTTCGAGAATTAAATCTTTTACATGTTTGCATATTTTTAAGTTATTTTAAATTATTTTGGCTTTTTTCTTTTTTTAGAATTTAAATTTGCTTTCCTATGTTTTTACTTTTATACGTATTTGTTTAGAATTTAAATTTGTTTAAATTTATATACTTATAAGGTATTTTTCCCACTTCCCTAGCGTGCCTTCGTGGTGTGACGGTAGCACGCTGGGCCAGTATTCCAGAGGTCCGTGGTTCGATTCCCGGCGAAGGCGGTTGCTAATTTTTCATCTTGCCTGCTTCTAAAAATTATCTAATGTCTCTTAAGTGACGCCCGAACTAAAAGGGTTGTGGATGATGATTCTCCGCACTCAGGATTGGGCGACTAGGTCCCCTAAAACCCTAGTCGCCCTTTAAAAAGGGGAGTATATAAGGTATTTTTCCCACTTCCCTAGCGTGCCTTCGTGGTGTAACGGTAGCACGCTAGGCCGGTATTCCAGAGACCCGCGGTTCGATTGCCGGCGAAGGCGGTTGCTAATTTTTCATCTCTCCAGCTTCCAAAAAATCCTAATGACTCTATAACCTATGATTAAAAATAGATCTGTTATATACATAGAATTGTTTTTTTAGTTTCCGCTCCTTTTAATTCTAAGTAATCTGTGTAACCGCCGTGGTGGCAACTCGTGAGTCACTAATACTGTAATGATAATTCAATTGATTTGAGTTCAATAAACAATAACTTGCGAAGAAATTCCTTATTTACCGTGATGAACAGCATCTTTCTTCTACAGTGAAATACCCACTTAGAAATTACTGATTAATACAAATGTAGGCAATCCCAATCTAACGGAACGCGTTACGAAGCAGTTTACAAATTCCCAGCAAATACAAGTGGATCATGGGATTAATGGAGGAACAGAGATATAAGCCTCTTTTACTCTTGTTATTATTATTTTAGACTTTTAATCTAGTATATAGAAGCGAGGACGCGTTTACGTTAATGCTAAAGACCTGGTGACGGAATCCTGGGGGCGGGGTGTAGTAGAAAGAATCAAAATTTGTGGTAAATGTAATGCAGTGAAATGTAGATAGGAGTGTATAACTGAGTGGAAATTTCACCCCCAACTAAAAGTGACAGAAACACGGAGAATTCCTGAAACAATATGTTCGAGAATAGTGGAATTTGTTTATGGTAAAAAAGTGGTGTTACCTGGAAATATATATTACTCTATGGGTTTGTAAGGGGGTATTCTTTTTGAATAGTAATGAGAGAGTTTTGATGGCGTTTGACAAAAAGGTAAAATTTGATTGCACTGTTCCTGATGTAGTCACTTATATATTCAATTTTTAAATCTTTATGTATGACAGTTTTCTTGATGTACCAGAAGACAAAGAATTAGTAATTTGTCAAAGGTACTTGTTCTGAAAAGTTTGCATTTTGCGCATGTGCGGTTTCGCCACTTAAGTCCAGATAGAGAAGGCATAAAAGAGAGCAGGTCTGAGTAATGACTCTTATAGTATGATTTTATTGCTGATGGAAAGTAACTGTGGCTTTCGAGGATAGGTCCCGTGTTGCAGAGAATGCAGTTGTATTTTTTTGTAACTTTATGTGACGGCTGACGATAATTTTAGAATCTAGGTGACTCCAACTTAGGTAGGCTTGTAGAGTCATTAGGTTAACTGGAAGCACAAAAGATGAAAAATATGCAACCGCCTTCACCGGGAATCGAACCACGGACCTCTGGAATACCGACCCAGTGTGCTACCGTTACACCACGAAGGCACGCTAGGGAAGTGGGAGAAATACCTTATAGGCTTGCTTTCCCAACTGGTAGGTCAAATATTCTGAGTTCAGGCCCATGTTTATTAGAATTTCGTTTTCGGAAAATGATGGCAGTATATTTGTGCGTACTTATCAAAGTAAAGCCATTCTGTGTACCAATATTCAGGGAGGTCCAGAAAACGTTGAAGTCGTTGCCATCTTGTTTTGACGCTCACAGTTTGATTCAGTGATTCAGTATGGTAGTATCGTTGACAAACAGCACTAGTTGGGTTTTGGGATCACGCCGCATGTCATGAATGTAGATGTTGAAAGGAATTGGGAACTCCAGTATTGATTTTATGAATAGTAAAAAAGTTTCAGTGTTTTTTTTTTTTTTTTGTTGGGGAGGGGACACAAAATTTGCGGCTCTTGAGGAAGCAACACTTCTGGAAATTCCAGATTTTTCAACCGAATTTGGAAAGTAATTTCAAATCTAAATCTTCTCGTTTCTGCCACTAACTAGTTTCGTTTAAGGGAAAATAGCTCTCATTGTTAAATTCTGTTGTAGATTGTTTAAGAATTACTTGTAAGACATAACTTCCCCAAGGAATCCAATTTAAATAAAACCATTATACATAAATAACAAACTAAAACACTAATAATATATACATAATAAACTAAAATGCTAATAACTGCATTTATCACTAATGTAAATTAATCATGATGCAAATGCTTTAAATCGTTTGTCTTCAAGGAGATAAAGGTAGGCAGATCTATGCTTGAGTAATTTCTTTCTAGCTCTAAAAGCAGAGCTGTAGTAGCTAGTTTTCTTCTCGCTCTACTTGTATTTACAACATTTTCTAGAGGCTGTTCGCACATTTTTTAGACGATGTATATTGTATTCACAAAACTAAATTACATAACATTGTTCAGTTTTAAATGTTCTGTTTGACATCCCTTATTCTGAACTATCTTTCGGCATCGCGATTTCCAGGATAATATTGCGTTTTCAAGTGGCAGAAGAGGTATTCTATCCCATTCCTCCGGAACAGCTTTCCAGGGTTCTGTTAGGGTTTGGGAACAACGTTTGGATAATGCAGTTTTTAAAAGTCCGAAAGCACAAAAGTCCATAGGTGACACATCGGAAGATTCAGTAGGGATATCAGAGAAGGGTTATGGCCTGGATACCAGTTTTTTGTTCCATTTCTTTTAGGAAATTTACAGTGGATTTTGATGTGTGACTGCTAACTTTGTCCTGATGGAGTCTCACAGATGGATGGCACTGTGGGTAAAGCGATGGTATTTCATTCAGAAAAATTGGCGATAAAATATGTTTCTGATAGTATTTGGAGTTAATCTTGACATTTTTTTGCACTCTCTTTATTTTTAACTTGCCATTATAAGAAAAAGCAGAAACAATCGTGAATCCCTTAGAAAAACTTTCTTTAGATTCTTTCAACCAAGTACTTAAATTTTTTCCTCCCTTTTTATGATAATAAATGGCTCTTTTTTGTTACAATCATTTACATACACCCATGCTTCATCTATTGTGACAATTGTTTTCCATTTTTCTTTGCATAAGTGTTTCTCATATAGAATTCTGCAGCGTGTCCTGCGTCGAGCGATATGCTTTGGAAGAAGACGATGCACATTGCGTTTTTTCGCTTTCTTTAGATTTAAATCAACGTTTATCATTTTGTTTACAGTGGACACCGAGAATTTTAATGATTTTGCAACTGTCCTTTGACTATTGGAATTTTCTTTTAACGATAAACAACGTACCTTTGCAATACTCGAAGATGTCCGTTTTTTTCTTGGATACTTGTTTGGAATTTTTGTCCCACTTGAGTCTCCAATTTGACGTTTGTTTCCTCTCTTGTTGATGATATTACCTATCGACGCTTTAGATATCACAAAACCATGACTCTCACATCGTTTTTGGATAACGGAGTATGCATATTTCTCTTCGGAAAGAGCGTCAATGTAGCCTTCGAACCACTGCTTTGCTAAATTCGCCATTTTGAATAAAACAAAACTTTCAAGCCACAGACGATAATTTTGACTTTTAAAAACATCGTACAATTGCAATTACTTCTTTTGCAGCAAACGATTTTTTATTACCGCTTACCAAAATCGTCTGAAAAATGTGCGAACAGCCTCTGTAAAGTGAGCATGTTATCCTAATAATTCGTCATAAATTAGCACTTTTGACTCGTAGAAAAAGACAAAATCAGAGAGTAACTTGTTTAATGGTCAACCGATTTTTGATTAATGACCATTTTCTCCCTCCTTTGCGCATGCCTTCGTGGTGTAACGATAGCACACTCGGCTCGTATTCGGGAGGTCTAAATTCGTGTCCCGGCGAAGACATTGCTAATATTTCATGTCACCTGCTTCAAAATAGTAAAA
Source organism: Stegodyphus dumicola (assembly GCF_044657685.1). Lineage (NCBI taxonomy): Eukaryota > Metazoa > Arthropoda > Arachnida > Araneae > Eresidae > Stegodyphus > Stegodyphus dumicola. The sequence continues at coordinate 3,295,043 of NC_140768.1, forward strand.
CTGACTCTACAATAGATAAAACAGGAGTGTATACTCTGATTCAGGAAATTCCTTATACACCTCATGACTTCTCATGAAAGATCTTCCCATTGGAATGAAATCTGAAGGTCTGTTACTTTCTCTTTCTTTGCGACGACTTCTTAAGAGAAATTTCACACTAAAGGATATTCCGACTGCTCTTACTTCCCATTCACACTACACTTACAAATGCTTAAGTCTTACTATGAATCCCCCCGGGGATCGACGTAGAGTACTCTGCGAAGCACTGAGTAGGCAGTCTCGGCCACGGGGTATAATAATTACCAGCCTGGAGGCTCCCGATGATCCGTAGGGTGGGGCCTATCTTCTCTCTTCACGGGTCGGGTGGCTTAAATCCCCGTAACTAGGGCATCGGTAGCCAAATAGCGCCTGGGCCATTGAGCGTCCAGTTACCGCTGTCCTTGGTATTCCGTGCAAGGCCTAGAAGGAGGGGTAGCCCGTCTAGTACTCGCGGGTAGCATCATTGACGATCAGTCATAGCTCCAGGCATTCAGCCCATCCCTTCGTGGTCTCTGATCGCTGGGACGGTGGTCTTGGTTGACCAGTGTAGCGGTGGGCCTGCTTAGCAGGTGGAGTTATTTTTGATTATGTCGTTCCTGGTGGTGTGGGCACCGGGACCTCAGTTGGAGTGTATGACCATCTGCAAGGTGGCTTTTTGCTGGGAAGCTCGCCCCGTGCCTAATATCGGGGGGATTGAGTTGGGTAGTGTCATTAAGTTGACGAGGCGCGTAAAAGGTTTAGTTAGCAGTTACTATGAATTCAAATCCTGCATGCAAGTAAGCTTCACTAGCCCCCATATAGCCTAGGCAGCTCATTATTATCCTATTTAAAATATGATGGGAATGATTTATCTAATTTATATATTTCTTGTGGAGTTATAGAAGAATTCACTGTTACAAGATGTGCTTCTAAAAATAATGAATATCTAAATGGAATATCTTAGTTTGTCAGGACTTGTGTTCCTTTGGAAACATAGAATGCCCCGAATAAGAACAGGGAGCTTACTCAAGCTACAAGGGCAATCTCAAAAAAAAAAAAAAAAAAAAAAAAAAAAAAAAAGGTCTTTTATATTTTTAGATATACAAAGAACCGTTTATTTTAATTGCTACATCACTTTAAAGATTGAAGAATGCTTTAATTTTCAACATAATCGCCATTTCGGTCGATGCATTTTTGTAGACGCTGTGGCAGTTTTACAATGCCCATGTCATACCAGCTTGCCGCCATGCCCTTCAGGAAGTGTTGAGGAGCTTCAGGAGCATCCAGATGATCCTCCGATCTTTACGCATTTTACGAACTCAACAATCGCGAAACTCAAAGAATACAAACTCAACAACTCATCGGCAATTGACGGCCTCCCGCTCCTTTCTTCGTCATGAATTTCAGTACGACCGGCTGTAAACTCTCTACACCACTTGCGAACGTTTTTGACATCCATGCACGACTGTCCATACACTTCCGTCAATAGGCGGTGAATTTCAACTGGTTTAACGCCTTTTGCGTTTAAAATCGAATAACTGTGCGCACTTCGCACTTGGCGGTAACGTTTATCGGGAGCTCCATTTGGAATGGCTGCCAAGCCAAGACTGAGCATCCGAGCGAAGTGCCTGCGTGCTCATGTGGTAGCGGAGAAGGCACCACTCACAACAGTGTTGCCAACAACCGTATTAAAACTTTCTCTACGTCCCCAAAAATAGGAGTCCTTTTTTTGGGGGGATTGCCCTCGTATGTTCAAGATTTGTGTACAACAGACGACACAAGCAGGAAGGGTATACGAAACCCTTTATTTTCAATACTTTACAGGCACTTCCGAACTTCGGGATACAGAGACCAACCACTTGTGGTCTGAACGTAAGAATATAAAACTACTAACTAAAACTCTAACTAAAAGCTAACTTTGAATTAGTATACAAATGCCTAGCACTAAGACTGGCCTTTATTTAAAAAAAAAGGTACGTATGTAGTACGCCGAGCTGGGCAAAATGCCACAACCTAATTACTTGGGCGTTAGCAAGATAATTTGCATGAACAAGTTAAAGCATTTAATTCTGGCCGGAAGTAGAAAATAAGAAGTGATAGTACAATTTTAAAATAAAATAAACGTTAGTAAAACTTAGGATCCTTACAAGTTGCCCATTTGTATTGTTCCTCATTTTCGCGAAGTATCTGGTAACAGAAAATGTAATTTAAAAACAACAACTGTTCCGAATTATATATTTTACTTCCTCGAGAAATACCTTCGAAAGGCTAATGTTCGAACGTGAAGCGGTATTTTCAACTCCTGAAAGAAGATAAGTGCTCAGTTTTTCATCCGTTTCTGCAACCCCGTTAATGTAATCGCGAATTTTGTTCTTTTCCAGCTAGCGGCGCCACCAACTTATCTCACAATACATCTTTCTTGCGTTCGTCGTCTCTGTCCTCTAACACTTTTGTTCCTTGGAAAGATCTTCATCTTGCTAGAAGTTATGTCATCTGTTTCTTTTGAAACTCTGAAGAAACCAATTTAAGAACAACTGTTGTTAAATGGCGAATGTAATCTGTTTTTATAAAATACTACTTGCACGTTATGCCTTAAAAGGGTTATAAAAATCTTGAAATTTTATATAGTTTATAAATGCTAGTAATAAACGTTAAGCATTTCTTATTTTATGCATTTTAAAACCAATATCTAAACTACTCATACAATCTCTTTTTCTTTTATCGTAATGCTCATGAACCGGTGTACAAAATAAACATTTTACTCCTCATTTGAAATGAGCATTAAACAGTTAATGTATTAAATATATACTCCCCTGCCATTAAAGATACAGTTTCATCCATAACCGTTTACTCATTTATTAGTTTAGTTACATCCTTGAATTTATCTCAACTGGCATTAAAGTAGATTTGTTATCTATATATGTAAAGAAGAATGTCTGTTTGTGTGTTTGTTCACGATTACCTCAGTCACTATTATATCTAGCAAACTTTCTACGATTCTTTTCCGGGTTCTTAGAGACGTCGACGTTCACCATTTTTCCAAAACAAATTAGCTAAAATCAGAGATATTAATTAAAAACTCTGAAACTGCTAATTTTCGCCATCGTTTTTCCGAGTGGCAACAGTCTCGCAAGCTGGAGATAAAAATCTGCTTTATTTCGAGCAGTGTTGCCACTGCTCGCTCTCAAATCGTAGGTAAATGGTTTTTTAGTAAAAAGAATTTAAGTTTTACAATGAAATAAAATTAGCCTTGCCAAACATTTAATACATTATTCCTAATTGCGAAAATTCGTGGAAGCCATTTCGACTGTTCCCAACTTCGTACGATTTTAATCAGCCAAAATATTAATTAAAAAACTCTAAAAACGCTCATTTTCGCACTCATTTTTCGGAATGGCAACAGTCTCACGCATTGAAGATGAAAATGCTTTATTTCGAAAAGTGTTGCCACTAGTCGCTTTCAAATCGTAGAGTTTGTTAATAAAAAATTTCAAATCGTAGAGTTTGTTAAAAAAAATTTATGAGTTTTACAAAATCTATGCATATAAAGAAAAATGTCTGTTTGTTTGTTCGCGTTATTGATTTCTGATCAATTATGATCCATTTTTTGCCACACTGAATCGACTAAAATTGAATATAGGTGAAATATTGGATGGAACTCTAGCTTTTACGACCACAGTTGTTGATTTCTTATCAATTATGATCAATGTTTTGCCACATTTAATCAATTAAAATTGAATATAGGTGAGGAACTTGAGCTTTTATGACTATTTGATAAGAAAGACGAAAATTTGTCAAAACTGCGTGTTATTGTTGCTGATATAATGACAGAGAACTAGCTTATTTTTCTATCGAAATTTTTTATGTGGGTTCCATATCACATCAGACGGAAAACTGTCTGATTATGAATCGTATTTTTTGCACCGTTATTAGAGAAGGATTACAGCGGTGTCGTTCTCTCTGTTGTTAGGTACATTACTGTCAATCTAACTTAACTGGCATCGGGTACGTCTGCTAGTTCACAATATATATAGCAAACACACACTCACACACACACACACACATATATATATATATATATATATATATGATGTACCAGCTTTTGACATAGAAAAGCATATATATATATGATGTACCAGCTTTAGAAATAAATAAATTGTTGAAGAATCATAAATGTAGTCGTAGCTTAAATTATCAGACGATAAGTTTAAAAATCAGGATCCCTTTATTAATGGTCCGGATAAGTAGCAGTTACAAAATCAGATATCCGGCGTAAATAAAAAAGAACTACTAATAATATTTTGTATGAAGTCGTGACTGCATCGTGACATTTAAGAAAAGGCCCCGATATTCTTTTGCGAGTCCTTTCATAGCCTCTGGAAAGGCGAAGCTTCAAAGAAATGACGTCAGCCAATCCAGTTCGCTTTAAATATTTCCAGAACATTCTATAACTGTATGTGTAGAAAAGGCGGGAAAAACAACTTGACTACGGGTCTGTGGATTTAATTCCACGTACTTTCAAGTAAGAGAACGTCGCCATTAAAAATGAAAAGAACATACAGTTAGAATTTTAAGTGTATTCTTGACTATGGAATCTTATTATTACATATATATATATATATATATATATATATATATATATAGGAAACACACATATATCTATATGGAAAATTACTTCAATCAGCATTCTTAGATGAAAGCTAATTCCTCATTAACAGTTGAAGAAATAAACTGTCAATCATAGAAATAAGTATTAGAGAAATATTTTCGTGATAACCGGAACACATTTATGAAATTCGGTTCTATATTAATAAAATATGAGTAAAACAATCTGATGCTGTAACAAATAAAATTTGAAATGACGACCTTTGTAAATATAAGCGATTCGTAGGAGCTTACAAAATATATCTCTGACAGTCCCTGCAAAGATGTTAGTAAATGAGCAAACTAAGTCCCTATAATTATGCTTTCAGAACTTGAATATTAAATGTTTCTGTTGTAGTAAAGCAAACTTTATTGAAATGAACTTTCGAAATATATCAAGAGTTTTGAAAATTTTAGGCTCAATAAACTGAAGAAAGAGACGGAAGAAGCCACTCAAGTGATACTGCTGCAAGATGACAACCGGCATGCTGATGATCCCACAGCAAAGTGAGTTATAAATCATCTTTTCAATCTAAACATGCCAGGATTCGGTTCATGCTCACAATCATGAACTGACATCGTTTAATTAAAAATTTAATTCACTTTCAGAAACTTCGAAATCACAGAAAACCGTAACACCACAGCAGCCATTTTGGATCACACCTCGCATTTCGTTTTGGAGGATAAAAATTGCTATGTTTATGTTGTGAAGCAGCATTAAAAACGTATCACTATAGATCAAAATGAGTCTCTTAATTTTTTTCTGGCAGACGATTTTAGATTCATTTTTAAAGAATACGAAACAACATCATAACTCATCTCTACATATAATAAAAGAAAGAGCCTGTGTGTCTTTCGTTCGTGCTGCGCGTACGATAATAAACCCAGGGCTACGAAATTTGGTATATAGATGCATCTAGACAAGAGCCAGCGCACCTCGAAGCGATTTTTTCAAAATTCGAATCAGTTTTTTTTATTTTATCTTTTTAAATTTATCGTTAAATTTATCTTTTTAAAATAGTTCCATTCTTTTTAAAATGTGGTTTTGGTAACAGTTTTTCGTTCAATGCTTATAAGGTATTTCTCCCACTTCTCTAGCGTGCCTTCGTGGTGTAACGGTAGCACGCTGGGCCAGTATTCCAGAGATCCGTGATTCGATTCCCGGCGAAGGCGGTTGCATTCTTTTCATCTTTTCTGCTTCGAATTAATCTAATGACTCTACATGATTTCTACTGACTGTTGAAAATATGAAATAAAGTGCTGCTTTTTGTTCTTTTGATTTTTGGACACGCAAAAAGCACATCGCGATCTTATTCTGACGCGCATCTGATGACTGTTATCTAATTTTAATTACATAAAAGTTTTGCATGATTTTTTTTAGGAAACAAAGTTCTTAACTTCCGTTATACGATTGAATTCTTAAGATTTTGCATGTTAAGAAGTTGGTTAATATATTTTCCTAATTATCCTAATAAATAAACTATATAAATATCATTATTTATTAGATATTATATATAGATCTATATATAATATCTAATTAATATTTGTATTAAGGGATATTGCTTATTTCATTGTAATTTTTTTAATATGTAATACATTTTTATTGATTTTATTTATGAAGTTGTTGTACAGAGTAAAATTTTGCTCAGTTTTTAAATTTAACGTTTGTTGTTCCCTTTAGGCATTTTTACGATACATTTAAAAGCCAGACGAAGGCTGGTTGTTGCTGATTTCGTAACAGATTATAAATGGTTTCTTTAAAGAGTGGCAAATCTTAACCTTAATCTGGGATTAAGGCGAATTTATTAATAAATATTTTAGATAATTTATTAATAACTATTTTGAAAGACAAACAAGCGTTTTTTGGCAAGCATTCTTTCTTCTTACACTCTGACTGGCACGGGGTTTCGCTAAGAAATACAAATTTGCGAAACCTACTGGCCATGAGAAGAGGTATTTTCTGAGTTTTGATGCCCAAACGCCCTTGATAATTTATACCTAAATTTGTGTACTTTTATATATTTTCCTAATTTCTTGGATATATTTCAAGGTGTTTCTATATATACATTCTTACAGTCATTACAAAAAATATTTTACGCAGTATATATACGGCTTTGCCGTTCAGAGGTTGGCTTCAATTATCTCTTAGGAGAAAAATCTAATATTTATGAAAAATATGGCTGTATTCTAATACATCTGTTAAAAGCAAAATTAAATGCCTGTAATTCTTCTAATACATGAACAGCTGTTGGTAGATTCGCCCAGTTCATTTCACGAAACCTAATTCTTATTACTTCCCATTCCATCTGTAAAATAATCCCATCTTTCAGCGCAGACAGCAATCTCTGCCTTCTTGTGATTTCGCGGTTATCCCTTCAATGCTTTAAACAGATTCATGTCGCTACTACTACATGAAGGATTCAGCTTATAATTTTCCGCTCCGAGTTCTAGGACCACTAATGGCCGAGCGGTAAGGTCTCTAAACACTAGTAGTTTAGTCTGACGTTCGAATCCCGCGAACGAACTGGTTGCACGGTCGTTTTCATGGTTTTTTACCTTTGTAAAGTTTGTACGAGCGATTTTTCTTAGAAAGTCCTACACGAAGACATGCCTCTCCGTAGGCAGATAGCTCTCGAGGCTTTGCCGTAATACATAAACCAAACCTTACAGTGCCTTTCTTTTATCTGCTAATTTTTACTCGCTCGTTATATTGGGATGCTTCGATGATACTTTCGGTCGTAATTTCGATGTTTCTTTTAATTTAAAAGTGGTATAATAGTTTGCTGTAGTATGTTCAGAGAGAGCTGGTGCTTAAAAAAATAAGGGTTTAAGCTTCCTAAGTAAACAAAAAATCATTTTTATTTTTCATTTGCTTTGTTTTTGCTTTTTTTTTTTTTTTTTTTTTTTGTGTGTGTGTGTGTGTGTGCTAGAATTCCTTAGGCTTAGTTGTTTTTGTGTTGATAATTATTTGCCTGGTTTATGTTGGATATAAAATAATGTTAGAAATAACGAATTTGATGCTATTTCCTCATATTTTAACGGACAATATAGGCAAAATAATATCTCACAGCATGCTAGGATTACGATTATTTAAAAATGAAATTCTGAGTGATTTTATTAACGTAATTTTAAATTACTTAAAATTATTTTTGTGTTACATTAATTAAAATTAATATAGGCAATAAATATTTATTTTTTTATCTAGATAACTTTGTGAAGAATTGATAATTTTTGCATTTTAAAGAATTCCTTTTTTTACTTCCATGTATGAAGTAATAAGGAAATATTGTAATCGCGCAAAGTTTCAAGCAGCATATTTCAACGAAAATATCCATTTTGACGGCTTTCGAACGCAATTTAACGATATTTTTTTTCGAACGCAATTTAACGATATTTTATCTGTACGTAAGAACAGAATAAAAGACTCTTTTCCTCCCAAAAAAATTATAAAACTGCTTTAAATTGAATTCTGAAGAAAATTTTTCGTGGCGTCTGTACGAACGTATGTACGTACGTACGTATCTCGCATAACTCAAAAACGACTTGCCTCAGAGCGTTGAAATTTTGTATATAGGACTGCTATAATATGTAGATGTGCACCTCGTATTTTGGTTGCAATCGGCAGCACCAAACGTATATAAATATATTTATATATACATCCACTCTGTTACCCGGCTCAGTGATCTCAGTTTCTTTACTCTTATATGTTTGTAATTTGTAAATTTTTTGCTTTAAAAATGATTCAATTATGTTGTTCTTATCTTCCGGGTAAGGTTTTTATGCATTTAGTAAATCTGTATGCAATATGTTTAGAATTATCAACAATTTTAAAGTTGTTTAAGTGCCGCTAAGCCTAATATTTTTTTTTATGGCGGCCATTGCTTGTTTACATTTGAAACAGCAGAATATTGGATTTGTTGCCAGTCTAGAGAAACTTAACTTCGCAACAACAAAGATAAACGCCTTTATTTATTATTGCGAATTAAATCATGCTTAATCCTTTGTGGAATTTTTTCGAGGAAGTAAGTGTTTAAGATTTACTTCGTAATTTTTAATACAGATATTTTGAGTTTTTATGCATTTTTCCCTTGTCGCGAAGTGAGAACTTAATTAATTCAATGAGAAATACTCAATCGTATTTGAAAAACTGTTTCTTTTTTGTTTTGTTTGCTTAATTTCTTTGATACATTGTTCTAGCTTTATTATAGTATTTGAATAGAACATGTGGGAACGATTAGATAATTCTTTAAATGATATAAATTTTTGCGTTCTGAGTTATAATATGAGCGAAATATAATACTGTTAAGTGAACCTAGCGCCAGAGTGTCGCTATGGTAAACAAATAGAGTAAATTTTAAAGAATGCATTTATTCTATTGTGGTTTATGTGCTGTCGGCGAAGTAAATTTATTTCAATCCAATAAGTTTAAATGAAATGCAAGAAAAAAATGCGTATAATTTAATATTCCGTACAAGGAAGTCATGCTGTGTACACATCAGATTTTTTAAAAATGTACTATATTAGCTGAAGTGAAGTCCGAATCGTCGCAGCAGCCAAATTTGTGCGTTGTGTTAGAAAAAAATTGCGAATTACCTTCCCTCAGTTCCAAACAGTTTAGATGACAGATAGCTAATCTAACACTTAAGAGATATAGGATATGAGTCGAACATACAATAAAATGAATGATGATAAATAACTACGGTAGTAACATCGCCGCAAGACTCTTCTCCTTTGTTTTTATCCGTTTTATTGCTGGCACAGACAAATATCTTTGGACTCCATAAAATGCATCTGAGGAGAAGGCATTCATTGGCTCTTCAGAAAAATGTGCTTCCAGACATCTCCCCAGGAGACAGTTTAATCTATTTACTGGAGCAGCTCTTTACTTAGATCAGCCTTCTCGCATAAATCTTAGGAGAGAAGTGTCATGGAATTAAGCGACGGTCAAAGTTAAGAGGTCATTTAACTGTTCGGGAGATACTCTGAAGATTACACGTTTGCCTATTAGATTAGCCGTAATGACTCCCATACGCCCCGCTTCTTTAATTTCGGTTCTTGCCTAGGTTGTTGCCATAACATAACTCTGAGCAAAGAGCAATACTTAATATAATAATTAAAGCAAAATCTGAAAGCTTTCAGATTTTATATTAAGCTCGAAGGGATTTTTTAAGGGGTGTTGGAACCACAAAATCTTCAAAAAATTGTGATTTCGGATTTTTGCATTTTCAAATTCTCTACACTTTTATCTTTCTAAAAATACCATTCTTTAATATCTATGAATATTAGAACTGTAAAAAAATCTAGTTTTAATTTGTCATCTACTGCTTCGATCAATGAGGATTTTTACATAAAAACGCGTTTTTCTCCAAACGTGATTTTTTTATACTCGATGTACCTTTTCTCAGGAACTACTGCTCACAGGTATCTAAACATTTTATGGCTTATTTATTAGGTTTCCTAATATTTACTGAAATGAGCTTTTTGTGATAAATGATAGATATTATTTTATTACGTGAGTATTATATGTTTGATTTATATTATTTTATTATTATATACAAAGAATGTTAAATATTAAATGATAACTGTGTGGTGATGCTTTAAATTAAAACAATTTTCATTTGCCCAAAGTTAAGAGTATCTAAATTAGACTCTAACTAATAGAAAATCTCTGTTTTAATATTTTCTTAAAGGAAAATCTCTGTTTTAATATCTGTTTAAACAGAAATTATACCTGTTCAGGTAGTAGTAATTTAATCGAAAAATCTCGACTTGAGTTCAGGATTCAGTAAGCTTTCTGGCTGGTATTATCAATTATTTCAAGCCTTTAATGCAAAACAGGCCCGTGAAATGTTTCTGATTGAATTAACTGCAACTGTTGACCGACGTAATTGTAAACGTCATTGTAAAAATCTTGTGTCCGCATAAGAGCAGGATTTTTAATGCAGAATTTAACATTTTAAATGAGAACACTCACAGGTGAAAAAATCCAAGGATGTCGCTTTTTTCTTCCACGTTTATCAGGCTCTAACTTTTCTAAAGTTGAATTTTTTAAGTGCTGCAATGAAAATAACATTTCTCATCCTTTATCCGATACCCACAGCCCAATTCGTCGTCATTATCGGCCTTTCCATCATTCTAATGAAACGGTAAGATTTAGTTTAAAATATATTTTAGAGCCATTTCTGCTGGCAAGTATTTCTAGATACTACTTGAAATAGAAGTTTTTCTTTGATTAACAACTAAAACATTTAATATTGTTCTTAAATAAGAGAAGCCTTAATATGTTATTAAAATTGAGACACACTTCATCTTCAAATATGGATGAAAAATCCAAAATGGCTGATGAAATAATTCTGCTTTTCGGATCTTTCTAGAATGAAAGGGAAACGTATCAGAATAAACAGCCTAATTGGCAGTTCCAAATCATTCAAATTTTTAGAACATTTGTTCTAATTAAATTTCTATTCACTTTTAATTTTTTTAACTTTGTAGAGAGGATTAGGATTTTTTTTGGAAGCAAGAGAGATGAAAAATATGCAATCGCCTTCGCCGGGAATCGAACCACGGACCTCTAAAATAGCGGCTCAGTGTACTGACCATTACACCACGAAAGCAAGCTAGGAAAGCGGGAGAAATACCTTATAACTTTTTATTTTTATTTTTTTTTTAATTTTTAATATTACTATTTTTGCCGACAGATGGCTCAACCTTCTCGTTTACTTTGGATATAAGTATTTACATACAATCGTTGCTTTGCCGTTGTTGCAGTTTTCTTTGCTCCTAATGAAGAGGAACTTGTTTTTGTTTTTCGAAATCGATAGTCCTGACTAAAATCTCCATTTGTTTGACATCTTAATAATAATGTTAATATGTTGTCTGAAATCTCCACTTGTTTGACATCTTAATAATAATGTTAATATGCTGTCTGAAATCTCCACTTGTTTGGCATCTTAATAATAATGTTAATATGTTGTCTGAAATCTCCACTTGTTTGACATCTTAATAATAATGTTAATATGTTGTCTGAAATCTCCACTTGTTTGACATCTTAATAATAATGTTAATATACTGTCTCTTCAATATACTAATTATTATACTCGTATTTTAAAGTCCGAAGCATGAACTAAGTTTGCCAAATATGAGATTAAAATATAAACAAAAAGTGAATGGTCTTGTAAGATTCTAAGCTGTGTACTCTTAAGTTACAGTTAAAGTTGACGAATCTTAAGAACTGGTAAGCGAATAATCGCTTCAGTTCGTGAGACAGAAAATAAAAGTTGGGAAGGGTAAAAGACCCTTTATTATTCCAAATTAATTTCACAGAACTCCTCCTTGGAGTTTTACAATTAGGCCTCCACTCGGCCGTGAACTCAAAAACTAAGAAATTAACTTAACTAATCTTAAGGGGAGTTGGAACTCCAAAATTTTCAAAAAATTTTGATTTCGGATTTTTGCATTTTAAAATTCTCTACACTTTTATCTTTCTAAAAATACCATTCTTTAATCGCTATGAAAATTAGAACTGTAAAAAATCTAGTTTTAATTTGTCATCTACTGCTTTGATCAATGAGGATTTTTACATAAAAACGCGTTTTCCTCCAAACGTGATTTTTTTACATTCGATGTACCTTTTCTCAGGAACTACTGCTCACAGGTATCTAAACTTTTTATGGCTTATTTGTTAGGTTCCCCAATATTTACTGAAATAAGCTTTTTTGAAAAAAAAATTTTTTTTAATTTTTTTTTTGTGTGAGAAAAGTGCTAAATTTTACTATGCCTAACACAATATCCTGTAATTTACTCTAAAATTCAAAATGTTTCAAAAGCTCATTTCAGTATAATCATATAGGTATACTTTAATTACAGAAAAAATTTCAAGCTTGTATCTACAGCAGATTTTGAGAAAAGGTACATCGAAAATGGCCAATTTAACATTGTCGGTATAGGCGTTTCTGATACCCCTTAACTAAAAAGATATAGCCAAAGGTATCAAGATTCTAACAGAGTTGCCCCCTTAATGCTAAATAACGGCGAAGTTATTAAGGGTCTAAAGTACCGCCAAGCGTAATAATAGCTTAAGAGAGAGTAGCCTAAAAAGACGGACGCGCGCTAGTCAGAATCACTGGTTCTCTCTAACGAAATCAGTAGAACTTCACATTTAAATACTTCTCCTCATTCGCAGTCAAACGTGATTCTGAAAATACGTTCTGGCCGGAAGTTGTAAAAGTGAAATTAAGAAGCGATAGGAAAGTAACTTTAACTCAAAATTTAACTGTTAGATAAATTAACATAATCCTTGCAATCTCAATAAATTTCTAGTAACTCAGCCTATTCAGTCCTACACGTATTTTATATATTTAACATTTCCTTCTTCATGTTTACGAAGCTCTCGGGCATAGCTGGAAACAAGACGGGATTGAAAGAAAGAAATTAGTCAACTGGTTGACAAATTAAAAATACCGGCTAATCTTTGGAATATGGTAACAGATAGTTTGGCTACATTTTGGTAAGGCGATAAAGGTTACTAGGTAGGACTTTAGCAATAATCTGAGAAGTACACAGTTCGAATCACAGATTATTTTGTCTCGGAGAAATGAGAGATCATGAGACATGTCATGAGACATTTTCCGGAAAATTCCGATCATGATTTTAGCTAATAAGCACTTAGAAACAATTTCGCTGCTAAAGTGCAGAAGCGCCCACGTATTTGTTTGACGCTTTTTACAAGAGTAAGAAGAACTGGATTTTTGTCAATTTTCTTTGACTTTTTAAGTGAAAAATAGGTCGATGTGTACACGGATAAAGTCAAGAGTGTGCGCAATGCCATTTTTGTGAAATTCTGTGATGTTTTTTAAGTGAAAATAGGTCGACGTTTAAATGGATACCGCGTATGTGCAATTCTTAAAAACGCGAAGCAGTGGCTGATTCTGCATTTTCTCCCAATTTCGCACCTAATCTTCGTCATGATTAAACACTTTTGTTCCGTAAGAGTTCTAGCATAAGCGTAATTCGGCTAGCAGATTGTTAGAAAAAAATGTTGAGTTAAAAAAAAAAAAAAAAAAAAAAAAAAGAGCATATCTTTAGAATTTCCGATACAGAGACTCACGCGCTGGAGATAAAAATGTTTTTTCTGCACAACGTTGCCATTGCTCGCTTTGAAATCCTTGAGTTTGTTAATCAAAAATTCGTCAAAGTTTTAAAAAATAGGAAATCGATGCACAACGTTGCCATTGCTCGCTTTGAAATCCTTGAGTTTGTTAATCAAAAATTCGTCAAAGTTTTAAAAAATAGGAAATCGATCATAAAACAAATTTCAAATTTGGTCTTCCACATGCTCATATTCGTTGGAGGATTACGTTATTCAAAATTCGATGACTCTATGTACCGTTGTTTTATCACAATACGAGAAATATACATACATTTATGCAGATTTTTCATTATTTAATTTCTTCAAATATAATGCAGGACTGTAACATTTTGTGGCAACAGTTTGAAAAGTGAACCGACATTTATGAGTCCGACGCAAAATGCTAAACGAAACTAATAGTCCTTCGGGATTCAAATCCCTTTGGACTAAAAATGCCTTTACTTCGTGAAAACAAAATGGCGTCCAAAAAAAAAAAAAAAAAAAAAACTAGCAGGTTGCTGTAACAGGTTCGGTCGCCAAATTTTCGCCAAAAAATCGCCAAGTTACTATATTCCGAAGATTTACCAAAATACCTTTTGTATGCGAATTCAAATATTTTTTTCACTTTTCTAGCTACTACATACTTTGCAATCTCTTTCACAATTTAGGGATGTATTGGAAGGGCGCCGCTGGATGACGGAATCCCAATACGATGCAGATAACAGCGTTGCATTTTTTGCTCCGTTGAGGTAAGTTATAAAAGAACATTCCTACCTCAGAAATATCTGGTGTAGTTTTGAGGTAAATGTTAGCTTATATCGACAGCATAAAATTGAAATCTAAATTTTATGAAATGCTCACACGTGCAGTTCCAAAGAATATGCTCTTTTTCGTATAGTAAACGGATTATTTCATTTTAAAAAAGATGCCAACTCGGTGCTACTAGAAATAGTTTTGTTTTTTGTTATCACATTGTTCCATTCAGGCTAAAATTGCCCTTGATCCGTTGTGAAAAAATAACGTTATTTATCTTCAAGTAGTTCAAGAATCTTCAAGTTTATTCTTCAAGTTTCTAAAAATACGAATGTTGATTTAATTCGTAAGACGGTGTTCTCAAGAGACAAAAATGAGAGCGCTCGCTGGATTTCTTATACCCAAAAATATTTACAGATGCTGTAAATGCTTACATGCTAAATACCTTTATTAAATATTGTTACGGTTTTTGGATTTAGTTTGCTATTTTAGCAAAATTGTAACGAGATACTTTCCGCTGACCTCATAGATCACGTGACTTATGTATACCTTTTGTAAACAAACAGTGCAGATGACCTCAGAGATCACGTGACTTATGTACAGCTAATGCAAACAAGCAAGGTCATTCCTTCTCTTGCGGAATGTATCTCAATTGTTTCATTTTCCCGTGAATGCTGCGTAACGAGTTTTAAGAGAAAGCTATGCCGAAAAAGCAAAAATACAAGAGCGCGCGCATTTAACATTTTAATAAATAGATATCTCGTAATTGTACTCTTTTGCTATCCCGAAAAATCGAGAAAATACCAGAATATTCTCGTGCATGATTAAAACGCTTATAAAAGTAGGATCAAAACATCTCAATTCAGTTGTTTACTTAGTTCTTGCTGTTGATTGCAGTGAATTCGTGGTGAGAACGGATGGCGTTCTCTGTTTTGAATTGAGTTCTATTCAACGTTTTAGTAGTTTAAAATATAACTACTGTGAGATATTGCGATATTGTGCGAATATTTCTGAGGAAATTGCAGCATTTTGTTTTGTGTGCTGTGTTAAGAATGAATTTTATTTACTTTTCATCGGAGTTGTGCATTCTATTTATTACGAACACGTACCCAAGCAACAATATCTATTAATAAATTTCTACCTTAAGTGAAACGTAAAACTGCTTGTTCCGGTTTGAATAGAAACTTTACTCTGCCTCGGAATGGCAACAGTCTGAACTTGATTTTCGATTTGAATACAGCTCGAATGCCGCTGATGAAATGTTAGATAGATTCTATATTAGATTAATTTGTTTGGTATTTTAATAAATTCCCTTTAAAACTAGATTGAATGTTGATTTAGACAGAAATACCCCTGAACCGTACATATAGAAATTTAGATCCATCGTCAAATTTGGTTAGACGCGCAGCGCCGTTCGTCTATTAGTCTAGCGTACATATTAGCGTACACACTACTTATTTACGTATTTTTTAACAAATTAAATTGATTTTCGTTAATCGGGAAAAGAAAACTTTATTCAAGAATTAAATCTTTCTGTTGATTAACTGATCCTATTAGTATAGCAACAAAAATAAAAAGGAAATTCTCTTAACTGGTGAAAGTGATGAATGAAAGTGAAATCAAAATTAAAAGAATGAATCGGACTAAAATTTATTTCATTTTGTTAAATTTCGTTCGGAAAAGAAATAAAACAAAAGAGAAATACAAGTGAAAAGAACCTATAGGTAGTATAAAACGGAATGATTATCAGATTTAGAATCTTAATCCAACGCCAAGTCTGAATTCGTCTTCAAGCACTTTTTATATCTGAATTTCATATGTGCTGTTCGTTTAGTTTTTTGCACTTTAGCTTAATTTGAAACATAACATCGAACTACATGAAAAATGGCATGCCATTCCAGAAAAAGTTCCGATTTTGTGTTAAAATACATATGATAGAACATTCTGATATGTAAAGCTAATACAGAGTCGAACTTTACATATCAGAATGTTCTATCATATGCCAGACATGGAAAATGCAAGTTGAATTTGGTAAAATCTGCCGACTAGTAGTGGAGACATAGGAGCTGATTTTTTTTCCTACTCACTATACGTACAGTGTCTGCTTGTTAGTGCACACAGATTTTCTATGTTTACTTAGTAATTTAGAGCTGAACTTTTATAAATACCTACAAAAACTGTATATTCATTCCATCTATTGCTATGGTTATCACTATCATTAGGGAATCGCTAAGGACTACTTTACGGCAAGAGCTACGTAAAACATCAGCTACTCCTTCGCCGGAAATAAAAACATGCATCTTTTTGTTGCTAGCTAGAAAAGCACACCACAATAACGCAGAGGGATAATTCCTTTATTCCTTATAATCAGATCAAATAAATATACATATGTACTGCATATGCTTCCTAAATGGATAATTTCTATTAATTAAAGATGTATTTTGCTGTTACCAGAAATATATGTAGAGAGGATATACAATAAATTTTATTTCTTTTTTTTTTCAGAGTAATTCCACCTGATATGAGGTAAGTGAAAACTATTTAATAAGCAAAATTTTATAATGAAATTGAGGGGTGTTGGGACCCCAAAATCTTCAAAAAATTGTGATTTCGGATTTTTGCATTTTCAAATTCTCTTCACTTTTATCTTTCTAAAAATACCATTCCTTAATCTCTATGAAAATTAGAACTGTAAAAAAAAAACCTAGTTTTAATTTGTCATCAACTGCTTTGATCAACGAGGATTTTTACATAAAAACGCGTTTTTCTCCAAACGTGATTTTTTTATACTCGATGTACCTTTTCTCAGGAACTACTGCTCACAGGTATCTAAACTTTTTATGGCTTATTTATTAGGTTCCCTAATATTTACTGAAACGAGCTTTTTGTAATAAACTTAGAAAAAAAATTTAATTTTTTTGTGTGAGAAAAGTGCTAAATTTTACTATGCCTAAGAAAATATCCTGTAATTTACTCTAAAATTCAAAATGTTTCAAAAGCTCATTTCAGTATAATCAAATAGGTATACTTTAATTACAGAAAAAGTTTCAAGCTTGTATCTACAGCAGATTTTGAGAAAAGGTACATCTAAAATGGCCAATTTAACATTGTCGGTATAGGCGTTTCTGATACCCCTTAAGAGTTTTAATGTGGAGAATAAGTCAAACATTTTAATAGCGCTGGAAGTTGAAAGTGATATAACGGAACTACGCATCATGGAGAACACCAGATATAGATGAATAACAGAACATTTAATTGGCCTTTTTTTAGCTTCACAGGATAGATAAACAAACGTATATTAACCCATGATATATGAAAAACAAGATGAGGTAAACAGGTGTCGACAATTGCTGCGTCATGTCTGTCGGATCCACTGGGCATTACACTATGCTGTCAGCTACTTGACTACAAGTCGATACGTTACTACATAGTAGATAATGGCTAGAACTTATTAGCTAATGCACTCCTAATGCTCTCTAATGCACTCCTCTGGTATCTTTGACAGCTACATCAGCGTCAGCATTCCGTGCCTCGAAACGATGACCAGAGCTACAGCTAAAAGCTCGACTATAGCCACCAGCTCTGGCTTATATTGGGGATCAAATACCGTTGCATTTCTCTTCCTTTTCAGTACTGCCCAGACACAAGGGAAAACGCAAAGTTTCCAACAAATAGCAAGGAAGAAATCTAGAAATTTCTTCATCTTAGGAACAAATTTAAATGCAGACTCAGGTATCCGTGCTTCAGGAAAGTTATAGAGAGACAGATTTTTTACTATTAGGGATGTTCAAATGAAAAGATACGAAATGAAACTATGGATATATTGCAGTCTTTATTCATAAGCAACCACAAGAGGCCTGAGCACAACTCTCCCACTGTTTCACGAACCAAAAGATTCCCTCTTCTCAGAATTTCTGTAGCTGTGACAGGAGCCAGTCCTCCACTGTGTCTTTTATTTCGCGTCCGAGTTGAAGCGCTTCTCTTTGAGATGCCATTTCTCACCAGGTCGTTCGCCTTGTCGATGAGTTCGGCTATGAATACCTGTTTGCCTGGTCTGGTCTCGGAGCTAATGCATTACGAAATCTTAATCTACGAAAGCCTTACGAAATCTTACGCTTTACTTAATCACTCAGACACTAAATGCCTTACGAAAATTGGCACTCCGCTTGCTCACTGACTTCTCGGACGCACAGTCTTCTCCGTATACGGCCACCATCCGGTGAGCATATTTCACAAGCGCACATTAGCATAGCAACTGAGGGAGGGGTTTCGAAAACTGACCAATGAGCTTCTACTGCTCTTGTGACGCTAAATCTACGAGCCTGTGGGCGTATGCTGTTTACGTTTTACTTTGTATTTTTTCGGAGTTATAAATGTATGGTGTAATAGCAGAAAATCTCGTAGTGCTTTCGTTTTATGAGTTTGATTAATCGCTGACATTTCACTTTCGCGATTTTTATCACGCATTAATATTTGGATTGATGTTCACGCGTATTATCGCTCTTTAACATCGAGAAAATGATTCAAGCTACAGTTAGCCTGGAATATTATGCATTTACTAACAGCTGTGGATTAAGAGAATTCAAGTGCATAATTTTTGGGACTGGAAGTGTTACAATGAATTTAGTGTTTTCTTATTTCAGTGCTTGCATTTGAATTTTAAAGTGTAAGATTCAGAATACATATTGTGTATGATCTGATTATATTCATTATTAACAGTAATAGTTAATATGTAAATAATTTAAATATATTCGTTGTGAATAAGCTAAATTCATTCAGTTTGATGAGCATTTCTTGTTTAGACAGTACATGTAAGAGTGAGCAGTTATTAAATGTGAAATTTAACGTAACAAAATGTATACGAATAGAAATTAGTAAAGTTCACTTTCAATAAAATTCTGCATTGGTTATTAGAACATCTTTTTCATATATCCTGCAATAAAAAGTTCTGATTTCTATTTACATATGTAATTTGTGTAAATATTTTTCTCATATATGCATAGTTTTATGTAACGATAGCATTTTGGGCTCAGATGTTTATCACATATTTCTTTCTTCATATTAATTGCCACTTATTAAGTAATATCTCACATGGATATTTTTGCGAAGTATCCAACATGTATTTGTATTTATTTCAAATTCTTTCAACCAGGTAGTGAAATCTTCACAATTGCTTATATTTGATCGAATTTCGCAATGAAAAGTTTCAGAAGAAATCGACGATGCTTTAATTATTTTGTACAGATAAAATTACGTGGCATAATCTTTTCAACCATCTTGCTTAAATCTTAAAGCACACGAAAGGTCATGTAACATGACAGAAATATTACTGGATGCCTATTGGTCCATCCTAGAAACCACTCCCTCGGTGGCTATACAGATGTGCACTTATGAAATATGCATCCGGTGATGACCATCGGCCGTTTTTTAACCTCTTCCACAGCCAGAAATCTGAAAACCCTCGCTGCTTCTTAGTCGTCGGATTTTGCATTGTGAACGCTATGATGTCATCAGAAGCACTGGCTCATCAATTGGACGGAACACACAACTGCCTACTGTCATGGACCTTATAAGAAATAGACTAACCCAGTGGGCGGGGCGCGCGTCACCAACATGTCGGCAAGAAAGAGTAGGGACGATCTGGTTTACTTTAACATTGAAACCTATAGCGT
This sequence comes from Stegodyphus dumicola, assembly GCF_044657685.1. Taxonomy (NCBI): domain Eukaryota; kingdom Metazoa; phylum Arthropoda; class Arachnida; order Araneae; family Eresidae; genus Stegodyphus; species Stegodyphus dumicola. Next base: position 3,315,257 of record NC_140768.1, read on the forward strand.
TTGTTTCACATAACTCTTTTTAATTATTAAATGTGACACGTTGAATAGTGATGAGATTATAAAAGCCACAGTTTTTTCCAGGTAGGATTTAATATATCTCATTAAAGCACTTTTTACTGCATTTCGCGCATTCTTTTCACGCGTAATTCTTGTACAAACATCTTTACTTTGATAATACGGTAAAAACCCTAAGCACAAAATTTATGATTTTAATTTTACGTAAAAATAAAGAAAAATTAAATAACGTTGTTAGTACGTGATGCTTTGAAATAAATAAGGTAAAATTAAACAAGATCTGATAATTTTTTTTTTTTTTAATTTAATGAAAAGTTTCAGGCAGTGATTTTCCAAACTATAATAACATTACAAAACGATCATATTTATTTGATTATATGATCATTAAATTATTAACATTAAAGTGGATTAGTTATTTTAATAATTCATAAAATTCGGAGCATAAAATTTTCTAAGCGTAATGAAGGGAGAAAAAAAAGATAAAATAAAGATAATAAATTGTGCTGTAATACTCATCTATAATTTAAAAAAAAAAAAAAAAAAAAAAAACAGCACAATTTAGAATTTTAAGCAAAACTTTCAAAAATTCGTTTTGAAATATTTTAGTGCTTTTTACTTATTTACACCAATGAAAAGCATAAAAATTGCAAAAGAAAATTGCTTGTTTGAAAATTTCTATTAGTTCAGGTTTAAAATATTATTTTCTAAACGAAGTACTTACAATTTTCCTAACAGCATAGGAAAAGCTAAAAAAATATCCAGCCCTGAAAGCATGCAATAGCTTTATAATTATTTGGAACGTTAATTATGCTTGATAAATATACTAAAGTTTTAAGAATCAATCTCAATTTCAAAAATAAAAATATATAGAAATTCTAATTTGTGAAATGAGGCGCTACATACAGCTTTTTCTTGATAATTATACACGCTGCAATAGTCAACCAATGTTTAAATTTCTGCAAGTCGTCCCTACTCCTCCGGATGTGATCAAGGTGACAGCCGGCAACGCCTCAGACGAGGGAGAAAACCCGTTTGGGTTAGTCTACTTCTTATAAGGTCCATGCCTACTGTTCTCCTGCGTCATGTGCGGTTACCACGCATGCGCACAACCACGCAGAACATTACATTATGCCAAAGCAGCATATTCGATTGTTGCGACTTTTCATACCTTTTCATTTTAACAATCCTTATATTTTTACTATTATTATGGATTCTACCAGAGCTATTTGCACACTAAAATTTGCAATAAGTTTGTTTGTAGTACATGACGAAGAACTTTTGTTTGCGTCTCATGATCGAACCCTTGTGATTTCCGAAAATTGGATCAAAAATTCAACTGCATTAAAATTAAATCCCCAAAATACAGTTTTCTTAGGAATTATTTTCTCTTTTCAAGAGGCATCCAAAAGGGTCTCACAAATCTCTTTTCGACGGGGCATTTTTGATTTGTGAAATTCCAAACCTAGACGTTACTGCAATGCGTCTGGAACGTCGAGAACTGGTAAGCGAATAATTGCTTTAGTTCAGTCGACAGAGAACGTATACTCCAGAAGGATTATTCCAAATAAAGTTCAAAGAAGACTCCTTCGTGGAGTTTACAATAAAGCCTCCATTCGGGCTTGAACTCAGGAAACTAAGAAGTAAAATTTAACTAATCTTAACTAAAAAGATATAGCCGAAGGTATCAGGATTCTAACTGAGTTGGGCCCTTAACGCTAACTAACGGCGAAGCTATTAAAGGTCTAAAGTACGGCCGGCGCTGGATAGAATCTCTGGCTTTCTAACGAAGTCAGTAGAACTTCACAGTTAAATACTCTTTCTCCTAATTTGCATTTGCCTGCGATTCTGAAAATACGTTCTGGCCGGAAGTTGTAAGGTGAAATTCGGAGAGGACAGGAAAGTAACTTTTAACTAAAAGTTAACTGTTAGATAAATTAAGATAAAACTTACAGATTCATACCTATATCTTTGATTTTAAATTCTATACTTTGGATAATATTTCCAGTGCCCAAACTGTTTAAATTAACATTTTAATAAAACATATTCCTAAAATCCAGAGCGCACACAATTACGCGCATCAGTGTGCCTTTGTTCTTTGTTATGTATATCTCGTGTAAAATCATTAAATGTGACATCTTATGAGTTTACTGTTGGCTTTGCTCTTAAGGGGACTCATACACCGTAAAACCCATAAGATCTTCCAATATGTGACTGTTGCAAGAATTTGAATAACTAATTTATTTTAAAAGTAATTACTTCCAACTTTTTACAGCGGACTACATAATATAGCTGTCTTCTGAAATAGTAATCAGAAAGTTTGTGTTGCCACAAATATTTTTATAATTTAATCCGCTTTGCGACAAAATGTTTCGTCATGTTTCCACCTTGCGCGCTCAATTTAAAACATTCTGTTGCATAATTTAATTCCATATTTAATATATAGCTTTTATAACATTTGGAAACTACTGTAAACCAAAAATTCTAAGAATTTCATGTTAATTTTTTATTTTATTTGGAGTTGAGTGTATAAAATGTATTTTATTTTAAAAATCTGTCATGTTTTCGTCCATAAATTTTTTTAATATTATATATTCATCACAATTTTGGTTCAGTTAAAAGATAGGGCCCATATAAAGAATTCCATCCAATTTCAAGTATGTACCATTCGCCATTTTTAAAATATCATGCGCGCAATGTGGAAACATGGCGAAATATTTTGTCACAAAGAGGATTAAATTACAAAACTATTTGTGGCAATACAAACTTTCTGATAACTATTTCAGAAAGCAGCTATATTATGTAGTCAGCTGTAAAAAGTTGGAAGTAATTGCTTTCAAAATAAATAAAATATCCCAATTCTTGCAACAGTCACATATTCGATGATCTTATGGGTTTTAAAGTGTATGAGTCCTCTTTTAAAGCAAAGGAAGCGAGGGTTATCCCCCTGAAGTAAGGAATGCCATTATCAAGAGCTTGATAAGGAAAAATGGCTCCTATTTATATTCTACATTGATTTCATTTTTCCGAAGTGTCATTCACGAAATATATCAGATTTATACCCTACCTAACGTATGTTTTTATTATAAATTCTAACTTTTTTAGAAATAACATGTCGATTTTTTTCTCATAGTTCGATTTCACGTCTAAATTTACAACTATTTCGAATATTAATAAATTTAATATGCCTAAATACCCCGCTTTCTGCAAATCGTGAGACTGTTTTGCAATTATTGCCATTGATAATTCGCGATATTTTAAATTTTTGTTTCGGGAACATGTAATTTATGGCTAAGAATTTGGGGGAACATGTAATTTATGACGAAGTTGTTTTTCCATTTTGCCAGCCTATATACAAACATGAATATTATTATTATTTACGGGTTTCGACCTAAGGCACCATACGAAAGGGAGGGATGCTTTTGAGGAGGACTTTCTAATGGAAACTGGCTCGTATTAAAACGCTATACATGGGGAGAACCCATAAGCTTCTATTACAAGTCGTACTGATGCTTATTTTACTTCTCAATTTAAATTATGCCAGACATAAAATTTGCTTAACGCTTTGGACTGAGAAAGTACATGACGAAATGAGACATAAAAGAAAGAATCAATATAAAGCGAACTCTTAGTAAAATTCAAATGAAAAGTCACTAATTTTCTTTAAAATATGTGGTACTAGCAGTTTCGATGCCAGCCTTCGTCTGGCTTTTAAATGTACCGGAAAAATGGCTGAAGGGAACACCAAACGTTAAATTTAAAAACTGCGTAGAATTTTATTCTGCAGAACAAATTCATAAAAAAACGTTATTACGTATAACAAAATTACAATGAAATAAGCAATATCCCTTAATACAAATATTAATTATCCTAATAAATAAATTAACCAACTTCTCTTTGCAAAATCTTAAGAACTCGAATGGTATAAAGGAGGTTAAGAACTTTGTTTCCTAAAAAAATCACTCAAAACTTTTCAATATCTTAAAAAGAGTGAAATGAGCAATAAATAACATAATACAAAAAACAAAAAATTCTGAAAAGCAAAGTATAATTAATGATATTTTATCCTATATTTTCACGAGAAAAAAATTACAATGAAACGAGCTATATTCCTTTATACAAATATTAATTATCCTAATAAAAAATTAATCATCTTTCCGTTGAAAAAAAAAACCATGCAAAACTTTTCAATATCTTACAAACAGTGAAATAAGCAAAAAATGACATGAAAGCAACTCAAAAAACATAAAATTCCGCGCAGAATTTTACTCTACAGAACAACTTTATTAAAAAATATCAATAAAAATGTATTATACATATAAATAAATGACAATGAAATATGCCAATCGCTTAAAAACAGTGACATAAGAGATACGATGAAAAATTGTTGCCAAACCCATATTTCTAAAAGAATGAAACTATTCAAAATGATGCGATTTCATCAAAAATCTATCAACAGCAATAAGACAGGAAAATTGTTGCCAAAATCACATTTTTAAAGATGTGAGATGTGAAAAGTGTAATCGGAAGCTTCATTTAATTTTTTTTTTTAAAATACAAAATATTATCGTTTTTCGAAAATTCTTTTTGTAAAAGCAGTCGCAAGGATGAAAGTTTAATGTATCCAAAAATCAAGGAAAAACAAACTGTACATTTTTAAAAATAAACTTTTTTAGAAACAAATACTGTTGAAAAGGTGTTATGCTCCCTTTGTTAAATAAATTCGTATTGAATCGATTTTTTGAAACACGAAATTATTTTAAGTTCGTAAAATAGCTAAGTGCCTACGTTTCATGACGATGTGAAAATGGAGTGTGTAGAGTAAAATCTCGCTTTCCTGCCCATTATGTCTCAAAATGACGCGATTTCGTTACAAAACATAAAATAAAAAAAAATAAAAAAATTCGAATTCGAATTTCGAAAAAAATCGCTTCGAGTTTCACAGGCTCTTGTCTAGATGCACCTATGTACCAAATTTCGTAGTCGTTGGTCTATTAGTTTACGCGCAGCGCGAACGAAAGACACAGACACAGACAGACTCTTTCTTTTATTATATGTAGAGATAAGTGTAACATATAAATGCTTTTTCTTTTTCAAATTAAGAATAAATTTATGGATTTCTAATATCATTTTCTTTCGAAAACAAATTGTGGTCACAATACGTTGAAATAACACCAGATCTAAAAACGCTTTCTCAAAGAATTTATGTAGACATTTTTTTTAATATTTTATAGCGGTTTGATGAAACAAAAGACATGAATTTAGACATTATACAAAGTGTTTATAAATGAATGGTGCGATTTTAAAAATTAATAATAAATCGATGTACTTATCTTACCCGCGCTAAAGCCTGCACTGTAAGCAATGACGCAGATAACTGTTTGCAACCTTGATGTACAAACATTTTTGTACATCTGTACATTTGACTCTCGCATTCTAAAATGAAAATGTTGATTATCATAGCCTATATTTTATTTTAAGCAGAATTATGACTAACTAAAAGAAAGACTACGTAAATGCAAACTTCAGTAGAGATTATATTCATAAATTTACTTTAATACGTTTACAATTTTAGACATTATTTTCTGAACCTGTAAATGCCCAGTGACATCTATGAAACAATAGATTTGTCTACGTAAATAGACAGACAGACAGAAATATAGATAGACAGGTACACTGCTCAAAAAAAAAAAAAAAAAAAAAAATGGGACAGTGCTATATCTCCCGTTCTACTGGGGCGATTCACGAAATTCAAATTGCGTTCTTCATGTCTCGAAAGCGCGACTTAAGATATATATTAGATTTATATACAGCACTATTCTAACATAGGTATTTTGACACAAAATCGGACTTTTTCTGAAATAACATACCAATTTTTTTACATATTTCGATTCTACGACTCAAAATATGCCAGAATACCAAGTTTTGTAAAAATCGTACGAGTAGTTTTTGAAATATTAGCTCTCAAAATTTTAGCTCCTCAATGTTAATTGAATTTCGCAAATATTTATTTATATCTCTTTTTTTATTAAACTTTTTTGATTTTTTCTCTCACATTTCGAAATTTAGGTTCATTCCAAATAAAATTTACCCATTTTTGTGTTTTATTTTTTAAATTTCTATTTTTAAATAATTTTTATAATTTTTTCGAAAAAAATTTTGAATTATAACCTATAAAATTTTTACCATCATCTTAAAGTAGGTATATTTTTAAGCATATCTGCAAAAACTTAGACTTTTTTATTCAAAATTTTCTAAGGTATACACAAATTTACATATTTTCGCGTTTTGAAATTTGGCATCTTTTTTTTGAGCGATAATAACGCTAAATGTGGTCTATGGATTTTTGTTACATTGTATTGCCACAGCTATTTTTAACCTTAAATTTCAAGTAAAATTTTACGGAGAATTAATTATATGACATTTTTTCCCTCAATGATGCGTAATAAATATTTATTAATACTATATGAAAAGCTATTTTTTTAAATAAATTTTTTAATATTTTTTTTAATTTCTCTCTCTCTTTTTTTTTTTTTTTTTTTTTTTTTTTAAATAAGAGTTAATTTTTACCTTTGGCGTTTTATCGTCTGCTACTTTACTTCGTTTAAATCGAATTGTCTAAAACTGAGAATTTTCGCTTGATGTTTATTTGAATTTTATGACATTAACTGCACAATTTATTTCTAAACAAACTGATGCTTTTGAAGTGGCTGAAAGAGCGGCTGGTACTATCATCCATATTTTTAAAGCACAGTATATTTTTATAGAAACATAAGATTTAGAATAATCATTTTTATAAAAGTCAAATTATGATATAAATATACAACCCTCTAGAGACTGAATTAATGGAAGTTCAATGGTTATGTAGAAATGATCTGCAGCTACTTAATCGCTGGATAAGTCAGTAGATTCCGTGGACAAGTAAGAATAATTATATAAACGACACCCAACATTATGAATTCAATTAACAACGAGGATACGATGTTTATTAAATGAATTCAAAAAGTTTTAAAACATAAAAAATCAACTCATTTTTTATCCTAAAATGTATTTTTGTGCGTAGCGTATTTTCATTATTCTAATTTAAAATTCTAATAATTCTTAAAATTCTAATTTAGAATGTAATTGTCAAGAACTGATTCCTAATCATCAGTAATATAATAAGTAACTATTACGGTTATTAATAAATCCTTCTTATAAAGTAATTGCAAATATTTCAAAAAACTTTCTATCTGAATGCAAATATTTTTCTGTGCAAATATTTTTAATTTTATATTAATCAAGATTGCACACGATATTATTTATTTTCACTTCAAGTCTTAACGTCAGTTCTAGTAGAAGTTACAAATCAATTATATTTAATTAAGGATTGGATTGGATTGGATTTGAATATTTAATTATGGCAAAGCACACGAGGGCTATCTGCCTAAAGGGAGGGATGCCTTCGTGGAGGACTTTCTAAGGGAAACTGGCTCGTATACACGTTACACATCGGGAAAACCACGAAAATACCCATGCAACCAGCCCGTTCGCGGGATTCGAACCTCGGATCGAACTACCAGTGATCAGCGTCTTTACCGCTCGGCCGTTTGTGGGCCTTTATGAAATGGAAGGCGATAACTTTATTTAAAATGATTGTCAGAAATACCAAAATGTTTCGAAAAGTTGGATACTTTTTAATATACTTTTAGAATTTAATATACTTTTAGAAAGAAAAAGAGAAGAAAAATAAATTTTTTCGTAAAATTTAGTATTTGTATTTTTTTTAATTTAAAACTTTTCAATGTTGTGATATTTGATTCTTGAGATTTCAAAAATAAAGTATTTGACTAAAATATGAATAACATTTTAAGAAACAAAATGTAGGATAAAATTGTGTAAAGCAATGGGCAGAATGATAAAACTGATTAAAGCAGTGTATGCAAGTCATCCTAAGTTAAAATGTCGGTTATACATCTCTCTTATTTATATATATCTTTTCTGAACGGAACATTGAAAGGCGTGTAAAACTGTGCTTTACTGTATTTTCTCTTTTAATATAGTATGCAGTTTTCAAACTCATCGTAGTGTTGGTTTCAAAGTATTCTTCCGAAAGAAACGCAGTTCAAATAAATAAAATCAAATTCTGGAAAATTGATATTAATAAATATATTTAAAATGCTCAGTTCGAAGGAATAAATAGAAAATTTTAAAACAATTATCTGAAGAGACAATGCAACACAAACAATTAAAATAAAAGTATAAAAATTTAAAAATTACCTAAAATAATAACTATGACGAAAAATATATATAAAGAAAACTATTTGAAAAAAAAATAAACGCTGCACCTTTATTTTACGCAGTTCGAATAGGTAAATAGAAATTTTTAAAACAGTTTTTCGAAAAAAAAAAAAAAAAAAACGTGCAACTTAAACAATTAAAATGAAATTCGAAAAAGAAAAAATTACTTAAAATAATAAGTTATAATTAAAATATATAATATAAAGAATATTATTTGGAAAAAAGGAACGATGGTGACTTTTTTCCCTCTCACGGGAAAGGAAACTAGGTTGCCATATATTAAGAAGTTCGCCAAGTGAAGTATTCTTGGCGCAAACTGACAAAAAAGTGCCAACATAAATTTGTGAATTTCTCCGTAAATTTTGCTCCAAATTTTACAAAATTTCATATTTAGGCGAAATTTGAGTCGTAGAATCGAAATATGTAAAACAATTTGTATGTTATTTCAGAAAAAGTCCAATTTTGTGTCAAAATACCTATGTTAGAATAGTGCTATATATAAATCTAATATATATCCTAAGTCGCGCTTTCGAGACATGAAGAACACAATTTGAATTTTGTCATTCGGCCCAGTAGATCGGGAGATATAGTACTGTCCCTTTTTTTTTTTTTTTTTTTTTTTTTTTTTGAGCAGTGTACATATTTTAATGTATCTAACGTGCTTTTGAAGCTACTATGCAGTGTTTCGAAATGAGATAACAATAGCAGTTATTTTGGGACTAGAATTTCGTGCATATGTCTTCCTTTCCTAAGTAAATTTATAATTATGCATCATCTCATAAGACCTAAAATCACTTGATAGCAATTACATTACCTGTATTTAATATGTGTGAGTGATTTCCAGAATTTAAGTCATTCCCGAATGAAACTGATTTCGAACATTTCATTGCAGATTTTAAATTACAATCTTCTAAATGTGTATTATTTTCAGGCACCTTCTTCAGTTTACTGTCATGAAAAAAATTATTATATTTTGCAGGAGGAGAAATGTGATAATGGCTGATATACGATCGCCTGGACAAACGATCTCGTTGTCGGTTGCTAGTGGAACTCCAAGATGGAAGCCGTCAAGGTAAAAAAACTATTGCTTCGAATTTGAATACATAATAATTTGCGCGGCTTAATGTTTTCCGTTTTTTACTTCCTTGTACGAAGTAAAAAGGAAGTATTGTAATCGCGAAAAGTTTCAGGCAGCATATTTCAACGAAAATATCCATTTTGACCGCTTTCGAACGCAATTTAACGATGTTTTTGCGTGGTATCTGTACGTAAGAACAGAATAAAAGACTCTTTTCCTCCAAAAAAAAAAAATTATAAAACTGCTTTAAATTGAATTCTGAAGAAAATTTTTCGTGGTGTCTGTACGAACGTATGTACGTACGTACGTATCTCGCATAACTCAAAAACGACTAGCCTCAGAGCGTTGAAATTTTGTATATAGGACTGCTATAATATGTAGATGTGCACCTCGTATTTTGGTTGCAATCGGCAGCACCAAACGTATATAAATATATTTATATATACATCCACTCTGTTACCCGGCTCAGTGATCTCAGTTTCTTTACTCTTATATGTTTGTAATTTGTAAATTTTTTGCTTTAAAAATGATTCAATTATGTTGTTCTTATCTTCCGGGTAAGGTTTTTATGCATTTAGTAAATCTGTATGCAATATGTTTAGAATTATCAACAATTTTAAAGTTGTTTAAGTGCCGCTAAGCCTAATATTTTTTTTTATGGCGGCCATTGCTTGTTTACATTTGAAACAGCAGAATATTGGATTTGTTGCCAGTCTAGAGAAACTTAACTTCGCAACAACAAAGATAAACGCCTTTATTTATTATTGCGAATTAAATCATGCTTAATCCTTTGTGGAATTTTTTCGAGGAAGTAAGTGTTTAAGATTTACTTCGTAATTTTTAATACAGATATTTTGAGTTTTTATGCATTTTTCCCTTGTCGCGAAGTGAGAACTTAATTAATTCAATGAGAAATACTCAATCGTATTTGAAAAACTGTTTCTTTTTTGTTTTGTTTGCTTAATTTCTTTGATACATTGTTCTAGCTTTATTATAGTATTTGAATAGAACATGTGGGAACGATTAGATAATTCTTTAAATGATATAAATTTTTGCGTTCTGAGTTATAATATGAGCGAAATATAATACTGTTAAGTGAACCTAGCGCCAGAGTGTCGCTATGGTAAACAAATAGAGTAAATTTTAAAGAATGCATTTATTCTATTGTGGTTTATGTGCTGTCGGCGAAGTAAATTTATTTCAATCCAATAAGTTTAAATGAAATGCAAGAAAAAAATGCGTATAATTTAATATTCCGTACAAGGAAGTCATGCTGTGTACACATCAGATTTTTTAAAAATGTACTATATTAGCTGAAGTGAAGTCCGAATCGTCGCAGCAGCCAAATTTGTGCGTTGTGTTAGAAAAAAATTGCGAATTACCTTCCCTCAGTTCCAAACAGTTTAGATGACAGATAGCTAATCTAACACTTAAGAGATATAGGATATGAGTCGAACATACAATAAAATGAATGATGATAAATAACTACGGTAGTAACATCGCCGCAAGACTCTTCTCCTTTGTTTTTATCCGTTTTATTGCTGGCACAGACAAATATCTTTGGACTCCATAAAATGCATCTGAGGAGAAGGCATTCATTGGCTCTTCAGAAAAATGTGCTTCCAGACATCTCCCCAGGAGACAGTTTAATCTATTTACTGGAGCAGCTCTTTACTTAGATCAGCCTTCTCGCATAAATCTTAGGAGAGAAGTGTCATGGAATTAAGCGACGGTCAAAGTTAAGAGGTCATTTAACTGTTCGGGAGATACTCTGAAGATTACACGTTTGCCTATTAGATTAGCCGTAATGACTCCCATACGCCCCGCTTCTTTAATTTCGGTTCTTGCCTAGGTTGTTGCCATAACATAACTCTGAGCAAAGAGCAATACTTAATATAATAATTAAAGCAAAATCTGAAAGCTTTCAGATTTTATATTAAGCTCGAAGGGATTTTTTTAAGGGGTGTTGGAACCACAAAATCTTCAAAAAATTGTGATTTCGGATTTTTGCATTTTCAAATTCTCTACACTTTTATCTTTCTAAAAATACCATTCTTTAATATCTATGAATATTAGAACTGTAAAAAAATCTAGTTTTAATTTGTCATCTACTGCTTCGATCAATGAGGATTTTTACATAAAAACGCGTTTTTCTCCAAACGTGATTTTTTTATACTCGATGTACCTTTTCTCAGGAACTACTGCTCACAGGTATCTAAACATTTTATGGCTTATTTATTAGGTTTCCTAATATTTACTGAAATGAGCTTTTTGTGATAAAATAAGAAAAAAAAATTTGTGTGTGAGAAAAGTGTTAAATTTTACTATGCCTAACAAAATATTCTATAAATTACTCTAAAATTCAAAATGTTTCGAAAGCTCATTTCACTATAATCAGATAGGTATACTTTAATTACAGAAAAAATTTCAAGCTTGTATCTACAGCAGATTTTGAGAAAAGGTACATCAAAAATGGACAATTTAACATTGTCGGTATAGGGGTTTCTGACACCCCTTAACGTTTTGGTGGTACATTTATTTATTAAATATCATGTTCTTCACATGTAAACCATAAAATTCAATCCAACAGCCATATCGCAAAATAATTTTAAAATGAGAGTATATTCAGAATTTCCGATACGCAGTCTCGCGCACTGGAGATACAAATGTGTTTCACAGTTGAGTGTTGCCATTCCTCGCTTTGAAATCTTTTAAGTTTTTTAATCCAAAATTCGTTAAAGTATTACAAAATATGAAATCGATAATAAAACAGATTCCAAACTCAAACTTAGGGCTTCCAGATATCCACATTCGGTGGAGGATTACGTTATTCAAAATTGGATGGCTCTAGGTGCCGTTGTTTTATCATAGTGGGAGAAACATACATACACTGATGCAGATTCTTCATTATTTAATTTCTTTAAAAATAATACCGGGCTCGAATGTTCGGTGGCAACAGTTTCAAAAGTGATTCGTCGTTTATAGTGAATCTGTGCAAAAATGCCAAAACGAAATTAATAGCCCTTATGGGTAAATTGCCCGTTTGGGCTAAAAATACGGTATTTTATGACTGAAACATTGAAATCGTGAAGAATGCTTAACCTATTATATTCCACGTGTTTATGCAAAGTTTAGTCTTCCCACGCTAGTTATAATTCAAAAACATTCCATGAATAAGTTTGGAAGAAAACAGTGGTTTTTTTGCTTGAAACTCAACGCAATTAATTTCAAGTATTTGTTGCCATTCGATATATATTCGCAATAAAGTTTCTTATTTCTCGCTTCGAATTATGAAAAATAAAAGTATAAATATTGAAAAAGATAAATTTAAAATAGAATAAATCTCTCAACTGCCACCCAGTAATAATTCCTGTATGTAAAGACATCAATGAATTTTAAAATGAACAAACTTGAATTTTAGGCTAACGCTGATTTAATAATCTTAGTTAATTTGGAGCGAAAAACAAGCCAATCCCTTTATCGAGAAACGATTATCCTAAGCATATGTCTTAAATATCACAAACTTATAAAAGCGTATGTTAGGATAAACACTAAGATTTCTTAAAAGGGAAGATTTCTTTAAAGTTTCCTAAGGAAGATTTCTTTAAAGTTTCCTAAGGAAGATTTCTTTAAAGTTTCCTATAACACATAAAAAGTAACAAAGAAAATACTCTGCAGGCCGTATTTTGGAATTTCTACCACTTCCGATTATCCGAAGCATTGTTGTCTTCTCAGTGAATTAAACTATTTAAACACCAAATTAAACTATTTATTAATTAAATTGTGTGTTTTATTATATGTTGTAAGGTATTTTTCCCGCCATCTTAGCATGCCTTCGTGGTGTAATGGTCAGCACGCTCGGCACGTATTCGGGAGGTCCGTGGTTCGAGTCCAGGCGAGGGCATTGCACATTTTCCCTCTCTCCTGCTTTCAAAAAATACTTAATGTCTCTACAATGGCCCACGAACTAAAAAAAAGTGATGGATGATGATTTTTCACAACCAGGATTTGGCGATAGATTCCCCTAATCCCCAGTCGTTCTTTAAAAGAAGGAGTATATAAGGTGTCTCTCCTGCCTCTTGGCATGCCTTCGTGGTGTAATGGTCAGCACGCTCGGCGCGTATTCGAGAGGACCGAGGTTCGAGTCCAGGCGAGGTCATTGCACATTTTCCCTCTCTCCTGCTTTCAAAAAATACTTGATGTCTCTAAACTGGCGCCCGAATTAAAAAAAAGTGATGGATGAGGATTTTTCACAACCAGGATTTGGCGATAGATTCCCCTAATCCCCAGTCGTTCTTTAAAAGAAGGAGTATATAAGGTGTTTCTCCTGCCTCTTGGCATGCCTTCGTGGTGTAATGGTCAGCACATTCGGCACGTATTCGAGAGGTCCGTGGTTCGAGTCCAGGCGAAGGCATTGCACATTTTCCCTCTCTTCTGCTTTCAAAAAATAATTAATGTCTCTACAGTGGCGCCCGAACTAAAAAAAAAGTGATGGATGAGGATTTTTCACAACCAGTTTTTGGCGATAGATTCCCCTAATCCCCAGTCGTTCTGTAAAAGAAGGAGTATATAAGGTGTTTCTCCTGCCTCTTGGCATGCCTTCGTGGTGTAATGGTCAGCACACTCGGCACGTATTCGAGAGGTCCGTGGTTCGAGTCCAGGCGAGGGCATTGCACATTTTCCCTCTCTCCTGCTTTCAAAAAATACTTAATGTCTCTAGAGTGGCCCCCGAACTAAAAAAAAAGTGATGGATAATGATTTTTCACAACCAGGATTTGGCGATAGATTCCCCTAATTCCCAGTCGTTCTTTTAAAGAAGGAGCATATAAGGTGTTTCTCCTGCCTCTTGGCATGCCTTCGTGGTGTAATGGTCAGCACACTCGGCACGTATTCGAGAGGTCCGTGGTTCGAGTCCAGGCGAGGGCATTGCACAATTTTCATCTCTCTTGCTTTCAAAAAATACCTAATATCTCTACAATGTAATTGTAATTTAAAATATAAAAAAGAAGAAAGTTATGAAATTAATTTGCAAGAAGTGCAATGTTGAGACAAAATATCAATGAGAAAGAAAGTTTGTACTGTATACTGTGTAAAGACATTTTATTCTAACCCATTATTTTTAGTTTTAGAAAACTTTCCTTTCCCTTCTGATTTCAGTTTCCTGGCAGAACGTAAATTTCAATGACGTACATACAAATCTATTTGAGCTCGGGATCAGTATTTCGGCAGCGTTTTAAAGAGTTTGTAGGAGGAGAGTAAGTTTCGAAGTATGCCGCGCGTTTGAAGTAGCTTTATACGTGAATAGTTGGTGCTTAGCCATTCTGCTTACATTATATTGCTAGGCTATGCTAGGCTTTGCTGTGCGCAGCCGATTTAGAAGTTTAGATAAAGAAGAAGCCAGTCGTGTTGGAAATCTTTACTTTTATTGTGATTGCACTTTTCGTTTTCTGTTAAGTTACTTAGCCACAAAGGAGCTGTAAATTGTGAGCACCGAGTGAGAGGATTTCTGTTGAGTTCAAATAAAACGTGACTTAAAATCCTTTAGTATTTTGCAGATAGAATTGACTAAAAAATACAAAACTAATCCAATGCAGTGTGAACTGTGGTCTAAAATTATTACTCACTAACTGGGGCTGTCCAAGATTCTTATGTGAAGTTTCTGAAACCTAGTCCCCAACAAGGAAGCTGATATTTGGAAACATCGATGACGAATCATATGTTCCAGTTTCAGGAAAAGTACTGACTTCTATGCAAAGGATATAAGAAGTAGACTTTGGCGAAAATTTCCAATATTTAACATCTGTGCGCGAAAAGAAATGATGATCAGATGTAGTGTTCATTGTCTGTAGTATTCATCGTTGTAGTGTTCATTGTCTGTAGTATTCATTGTTGTAGTGTTCATTGTCTGTAGTATTCATTGTTGTAGTGTTCATTGCCTGTAGTATTCATTCCTGTGTCTGTAATATTCATTGTTGTTGCTGTTCTTATCAACAGATGTTAATAATACATTTATAATCTAGAAGCTAATGAAGATAAATAAGTTTGAGTTTGGATTCAGTTACCCTAACAAGGAGGGTGACTGACTGTATAAAACTCTAGACTAGGTCTTCTTACCTTGCTAGGTCAAGACTGACCTGAGACTAGGTCTACTCTAGACTAGGACCTGATATATCTCTATAAGATTTCCGCTGTATCCGATTATCTC
Source organism: Stegodyphus dumicola (assembly GCF_044657685.1). Taxonomy (NCBI): domain Eukaryota; kingdom Metazoa; phylum Arthropoda; class Arachnida; order Araneae; family Eresidae; genus Stegodyphus; species Stegodyphus dumicola. The sequence goes on from NC_140768.1 coordinate 3,330,832, forward strand.
TATAAGATCTCCGCTGTAGAAGAACACTGGAAGTGTGTCGTCCTATCTCTGAGTCGTATTTATATCTTTACAGTAATGACGCCAGATGTAAAGTGCATTGAAAGCCACCTGAACCCTTCAGTGAAGATTGTGTGGAACTTACGATATAAGCAGAAGGTTAATGTTTTATGTTATGGGATGTTTCGTGTATTCTAAGTTGTGTTCCATTTTCGTAGTAAAAGTGAGACTGAATCAGTAGGAATATACCAGGTTGTTCAATAAGTTCGCGGAACAGAAATGAAGAAACCAATTTTTATTTGTAAAAATGACTTATTTTTCAACGTAGTTTTCCTCAACTTCAATACATTTATTCCAACGATCTTCTAATTTATGATTCCCTTGACTGTAGTGGTTTTTCGGCAGCTCTGCAAAATATCCCTCCACGGCAGCTATTACCTTTTCGTTTGAAGAAAATCGTTTTCTACGGAGATATTGTTTGAGGTGTGGGACGAGCCAGAAGTCGGAGAGAGCTAAATCTGGCGAATAGGCTGGATGTTGCAACAATTCGTACTTCAATTCAGTTATTTTAGCAATGGTTTTTTGAGCTGTGTGCGCAGGTGCGTTATCTTGGTGGAAAATGATTCTCTTCTTCTGTAATCCGGGTCTTCTTTCGCGACTTTTTTCGTCTAATTGATTCAAAAGGCTACAATAATAATCCGAATTAATTGTTTTGCCAATCCATAAACAAAATTCCTTTCGCATCCGAAAAAACTGATGCTAACACCTTCTTGGCTGATTTTTGCACACGAACTCGCTTCGGCGCGAAGAGCCGGGTTCATACCACTCCTTAGCCTCCTGTTTTGATTCAGGATCATGATAGTAGACCCAAGTCTCATCCATTGTGATAAATCGACGGATAAAGTGGCTTTTATTCTTCTTAAAACGCTCCATATGTTGCTGGCAAAGTCCCATCCGAATGTGTTTTTGCTCCATCGTTAGAGAATGCGGCACCCATTTTGCACAGAGTTTTTTGAAACCCAAATTAGCACTCAAAATATTGCTCACTGTGCGCCCAATGAAGTGCCTAAAGCCTCTGTTAAATCTCTTTCAGTCAATCGACGGTCTTTCAATACCATATCTTGTATTTTTCCGATGAATTCCGGTGTTGATGCAGTTTTTTGACGTCCCTCTCGCGGATCGTCTTCAAGGCTGGTACGACCACTTTTGAATAACCTATCCCACTTGAAAATCCTTGTTTCTGAAGGAGCAGATTCACCCAACACATTCACCATTTCGATATGATTTTCCATTGCCTTTAAACCTTTCTTTACAAAGAATTTGATAACTGCACGTTGCTCAATTTTATCCATACCTAAAAAAAGGCACAACAGGTTAGATACAAAGGACGGTTAAACAATGAATAAATTAACAGATCGAAATGAAACTTTTGACGTGTTCCTAAGACAGAACAAATATGAAAATGGCGTCGAAGTTTTAGGTCTAATATTGACGAATAGATGGCGCTCCGCGTACTTCCTGAACAATCTTGTATTCGAATTTTGGAAGATCAAGGGGGGGGGCTGTAGTTCCTAATTTAAACTAGGTAAACAAACCAATTTTCTAAGTCGTAACCTGTTCTCTAAGATGTAATTGTGAAAGCGCATCGAGTGAGAATCGTCACTGAATGCCTCCTAAGGAGTTGAAGAGTATTCCGAGGAGCTCTGTCACATACTCTAACCACCAAATTATCGAACTTCCTAAAGAAAATCTTTCGAACCACCTAGAACATAAAATCAAAAACAAAAGCCATTCCAGTCAATCAAAATTCCGGACCGAATGATACTAGAATGGCTTTATATTAGCGCGAAAAATAAATCCACAAATTTATAGATCTGATGCCATTATGAATGGCAGCTGTCCCCCGTGCCAGAAAGCGGATTATATATTAGCTTCATTTACTATAAGGGCTATAATTCTCATCTGGTTGGTGTATTATCCTAGAAAGATTTCAACCAATACTGTGTTTCATTTTAATGCCACTAATGTTCCTCCTTGTTACAATAACTGAATCCAAACTCAAACTTATTAATCTCCATTAGCTTTTAAATTATACTAAGTATTATGTATATTCCATTTCACAAATAAGCTACATTTCATTGCGAATTTTACAATTTTTTCCCTGTCTCTGTAGTATTCATTGTTGTTGCTGTTCTTATTGCTTATGAGGCCCACCAGCGGCCGAGCTATAAAGTCGCTGAACACTGGTAGTTTGGTCCGAGGTTCAAATCCCGCGAACGGGCTGGCTGCATGGGCGTTTTCGTGGTTTTCCCCATGTGTAACGTGTATACGAGTCAGTTCCCCTTGGAAAGTCCTCCACGAAGGTATCCCTTCCCTTAGGCAGATAGCCCTAGTGTGCTTTGCCGTAATCTCTATAAACTATCTTATTGCTTATGTTGCTTACTTGTCTGACCTATACAGCTAGCCCAGCCTAGAGCACCTTCCACGTCACAATGCGATTTAGCTCAGTTACGCATTCAATTTTGATGGAGGGCAACTCGGGGGAAGGACGGGTCCGAAGGTCTCCCACACCTCTTCCCCTACTACCAACTTCTCGAGAGGACTTTCGGCTCGCCGCATATTTAGAGTGTTTCCATGGACTTTCGGCATCAACCTCTCGAATGGACTTTCGGCTCGTCACATATTTAGAATGCCCCCATGCCGCACGGACATTATATACATTTATAAATATCCATGCTTTCTCCGAGACTCTAATCTGTACATGGGTGATTGATACAGAACGAAACCAATTCTTTTTAGAGATCAAATTGGCAGGAAATTACTGATAACTTACTCGTCTGCTGCTAAACAAATATGCATCGCATCAAGCATTTGGTGGAGGACTTATTGGGCGCCGTGAAATTATTGGTGTACCAATTTCATTGAAAATGTTGTTCTGTAAGCTGCCGTCGTGTGTCCGTGTCTTGATATATTTATATATGTGTGTAATAATAAAATTCCATAGTCAAGAATGCACTTAAAATTCTAACTGTATGTTCTTTTCATTTTTTAATGGCGACGGTCTCTTATTTGAAAGTACGTGGAATTAAATCCATAGCCCCGTAGTCAAGTTGTTTTTCCCGCCTTTTCTACACGTACAGTTATAGAATGTTCTGGAAATATTTAAAGCGAACTGGAATGGCTGACGAGGCTGACGTCATTTCTTGGAAGCTCCGCCTTTCCAGAGGCTATAAAAGGATTCGCAAAGGAATATCGGGGTCTTTTCTTTAATGTAACGATGCAGTAAACTTCATACAAAAAGTTATTAGTAGTTCTTTTTTATTTACTCCGGATATCTGATTTTGTAACTGTTATTTCTCCTGACCAATAATAAACGGATCCTGTTTTTTAAACTTATCGTCTGATAATTTAAGCTACGACTACATCTATGATTCTTCACCAATCTATTTATTTCAGACAAAAGCTGGTACATCATATATATATATATATATATAACGAAATTCAAAGTGACTGATTGATAAGATCATGATGGCTACAGATTCTTGTAAATTACGCATTCGTTAAAACTTTTAATTTTCTTTCTTTCGATGTCGATTTATCAAGCTATATTACATGTATCTTACGCTCGAAGTATCTCAGAGACAGTTCAATCGTCTCCACGAAAATTGTCACAAGGGCTTACACAAAGCATAGATCAGCAGATATACGTCTTCTCGGGGAAGGAGGCTCCTTCCAAAATAAGATGCAAACTCTTCTTCAAGAAGCATGTTCAGTGTCCAAAAGTCTATATCAAAGCCTTGGGTTCTGATACATCGTTTAGTAGGAAATCTGAAGCAAAGTAGCATTAGAAACACTTAGAGTAACTCAAATTCAGAATAGATAAGGCGATTTGTAATAATAGCTACGTTAGGGCAAAATTAGGCAGTATAATGTTACACAAGTAACCTATCTAAGTTAAAATTAGCTAAAATTAAATAGAAATTTTTAAACTGGCTCCTTTTTCCTTCTTATAGATCCCATCGAAGAGACGATGGCCTTGGACGGCAGTCTTAAGGAAGAGAAGAGTTTTAGAATATAATCATTTCACTTCGTAACTGTTTTGTCCCTTTCAGGAATTATGTTATCTTTATTTTCTGTTTTAAGGTATAATAGTTAGTTTCTATATATAAGCACATAGTTTTATTTCCATATCACATGAAATGGTTCAATGGAAAATGAATAAAAATACTTTTTACATCATTGTAGGGTTTCTATGTTTAATGTTATGTTATTATTTTTATCTTCACTCTACTTTCGTCGACTCCGACGAGGATGAAAATTAGTTAACGTCTATAAGAAAAGTTAAGATTTAGCTTTTGAAACCGACCGATGATCGTCTCCAAAATTTTTTTGTCCAGCTTCTAGATTAACCTAAATCAAATCGTCTTTTGCTTTTGCTGTCGGTCTGCTTTGATTCGAAGGCCGCAACCGAAATTTACAGTACAGTAGAAATTTACAGTATTTTGCATTGTGTATTTACATTTTAATTTTACCTTAATTTTTATATTATTTTAATTTCGCAAGAAGCAATGACTTGTTTTTTTACTACAAATGCAGTTTTATTAAACTGAAGAACTCAATATAAACCTTTAATTTAAACCTTCTTTATGTTAATGAAAGAAATGACCGATAACATTTTTTTTTAATTTCGCACAATAATCTTTATTTAAAATTTAAAAAAAAACTACATTGGGGAAATTATCGGTAAAAATCAACTGCCATCTCTACATATAATAAAACAAAGAGAGTATCTCGGCGTGTGTGTGTGTGTACCTTACGTTCGTGCTGCACGTAAGCTGAAAACCCCAGGGCTACGATATTTGGTACATAGGTGCAAATAGACAAGAGCCAGTGCAAGCGATTTTTTCCAAAATTCGAATTTTTTTTTTTTTTTTTTTTAATTTTAGCTTTTTTCATGAAATCGCATCATTTTGAATAGTTTCATTCTTTTAGAAATGTGGTTTTGGAAACAGTTTTTCATTCAATGCTTTGGATACTGGACTGTTGAAAATATGAGATAAAATATTATTAATTATATGCGCAACACGCACTTCGCAATCTTCTTATTCTGACGTGCATGTGTCTCGCGAGGCACAACAGAAAGAATTTCCTTCCCCCCCTCTCTCTCTTTATTAGCTAATTGCAGAGAAGTTTGTACATTTTGGACTATGTCATCCACAAAGCACAATCTGATTGGTTATTGCTTTCTGATGATAGTTTCATTCTTTTAGAAATGTGGTTTTGGCAACAGATTTTCATTCGTTGCTTTGGATACTGGACTGCTATCTGTTTTCTCTTAAAAATATGGGATTTATCGATTATTTCATTATAATTTTTTATATTATGTTTTAATTATATAAAACGTTTTGCAGGATTTTTTTAGGAAACAAAGTTCTCAACTTCCTTTATATCATTTGTGTTCTTACGATTTTGCAACTGGAAGTTGGTTTATTTGTTTATTAGGATAATTATATTGATGGATATTGTTTATTTCATTGTAATGTTTTTATGTGTAATACATTTTTTTATAATTTGTGTTTTTTTTTATTATTATTTTTTATTTATTTATTTATTTATTTATTTATTTTTTTTTTTTATTTTGATAAAGCTGTTTTGCAGAGTAAAATACTGTGCAGTTTTTAATTTAATGTTTGGTGTTCCCTTTAGGCGGTTTTCCGGCACGATTAAAAGCCAGATAAGCGGCTAGTTTTCAAAAAATAGTTTTAATGAATAACAGGTACTCAGTGTGTAAAAAAACTGTATTTAAAACAGAAGTCCTTTTCAAGTTCAGTTTCTTTTTAAAGTCTGTGAAAATATTGAGTCAGGCAGTTTTTAAAAATACGCAAATATTTTTTACCAAATCCGACAGCCAAAATAGTCAAAAATGAAATCAAGCGTGGTAAATAATTTCTGATAATCAAAGTTTTATAAAAAACGCAAAAGAAACCGCACAGGCAGTTACGGAGATTCTGGTACTAGTTAAAGAGTGATTTCTTGGTGATAATCCAAATAAAAATATACCCAAACTGAACCGGAATTATGTTCATTTGTTTTAATACTGTTAGGAAGACACTGCTCTTCACAGAAGATCTTCACAATGCTTTACATTACATTGTATGTCCATATACACTATTAATAGATGTATTCTATCAAATTCCTATTTGGATATGCTTTTACTTGAAAGCCTGGCGGTCATACGAAATGACCGCTGTTCTAGATATTATAAAATGTAATTAAAATGATTTCTTCAAAGATGTCTGCTAATTCAAACTGAATTACCCAGGGCAGGCGGCGAGGACGCCCCTTTGCTTGCTCGCCACGGGGCTTCCCCCTTCTACTTGCTTAACTGCTTAAAGTAGAGTGCAATGAAGGAAACCAGTGGCAGTACATTTCATAAGAGCCCACCGCTAGCTCAATCAGTAAAGGTGATTTAAATAATAAAATGTTAATTCACATGTCAAAGCTCTCTTTGTACGCAACACTTCTTGTGTAGACCTTTCCATCATTTTTAAGCTCGCCTTGCAGAGGACCATCATTATTTTTAATTTTACGTCCATTCTTTCACGAACTCTTGAACAGGCAACGTTAATTTGACCGTGTCCAAATGCAGGCTCAGGTAAAATAATGCCAACACGCTTAAGCGTTTAGCCCTGGGACTTATTAATGTCATAGCAAAGGCAAGTTTTACAAGAAATTGTCTACGTCTCAATTCAAACGGCAACCCTGTGCCGTGGCAACTTCATCCCATTGGCTAGTACAGTTACGCAAGCAACCAATAAACTATCGGCGACAAACAAACACTTAAGCCGCATATATATATATGGGGTGAAGTAACATCATCTCCTCCGAAACCGCTGGTTCCCGGGCTTAGCGAAGCACACCGTCTGATTCCGCAGGTCCTAGGCAAGCCATTTTGACCATTCGCGTTTTCGTGGGATTTTATTTAGCCGAGATATTAATTTAAAAATAATTTTTCTCTACGTTTTCCCTATATTCCCCCTTTCTTTCTTGTTTTTCTCTATTAGAGGCATTTGACTACGGGCCAAATTCTTTTCTCTCGAATATCTACGGAACGGCACCGAGTAGAAATTCGAGACGCGTATCCTCGGATTCCAAAAAATTCTCCGAATCCATCGATACCGTTCTCATCTTCGCACGACTTTAATCGGCCGAGATATTAATTAAAAACTGCGAAAACGTTAATTTCCACGCTCATTTTTCCGAGTGGCAACATAAAACTATCGGCGCCACACACTTTAGCCGCTTATATAGAGAGAGATTTGGGACACCTTGTGTCTATTAACTCACAATTAGTAGACACTCTGAGTAATAAGCTGTTATTACTCAGAGAGTAAAACAGATATCTCGACAATCTGATTTCAGTATTGGTTTTCTTTTGAGAAAAAATAACATTATAACATTGTCAATAGTAAGTTCACAAAGTATTAAATAATCCAACAAAAGTGTTAAAATAAACAACACAAAGTGTTAGTCCAAAGGGGCAATTTGCCCAACAGGACTATTAATTTCGTTTTGGCATTTTGCGTTAAAAACTATAAACGGCGAATCACTTTTCATATTGTTGCCACCCAATATTATCGCCCTGAATTATACTTAAACCAATTAAATAATGAAGAATCTGCATGAATGTATATATGTTTCTTGTGTCGTGATAAAATAATGGTACCTAGAGCCATCAAAATTGGAATAATGTAATCTTCCATACAATATGTGCATATGGAAGCCCTAATTCGAATTGGAAATTTATTTATTATTGATTTCATATTTTGAAAAACCTTAGCGAATTTTTGATTAACAAACTCAACGATTGAAAAGCGAGCAGTGGCAACACTCTACGGGGGGGGACCTTTTTATCTCCAGCGCGCGAGACTGTATCGGAAATTCTAAAAATATGCGCATTTTAAAATTATTTTCCGATATTGCTGTTGAACTGATTTTTATGGTCTAAGAATCTAAAAATATGCGCATTTTAAAATTATTTTCCGATATTGCTGTTGAACTGATTTTTATGGTCTAAGAACATGATATTTAACAAATAAAGGTAACACCCCTTCGGACGTCATTTAAAATCTGAAACCTATTGGATTATTTTAATAATTCTACATAATGTATTTACGATAAACTTCCGTTTGGGATTTCATCGCAGTTTTCTATAAAAGTGATCCAACAAAACAGCATCTTCTGTTTACTATAGGAATAAACTATTCCGAATTAAAACTATTAAAATGTCTCTCGTCTCCAATAACTAACAAACCAATAACTATTAATGCTAACTATTTATTTTATGAATAACTCTCAGTCATATCCTTTCTCTCTAGAAACAAAAATTTTATTAAAAATTCTTACACTACACTCATACTTCGTGTTTTAAGTATTCTGTATTTAGAATGTCGTAGGCACGTGTGCCTACTTAAATGGCTTTCTCATTGCCATCTTGTTCTCATAAATTTTTAACGTTTCTTAAGAAATGAATATTTAATTCATTCATTTCGCCGTTAGTTCATTTCTGTTTGCTCTTTCGACGCATATTATTTTGAAGTAAACGAATTACTATACGAACATATTTGCTGATACTCGATTTGGCAGAAACCAATAAGGGTTAGGTATTTAAATATGATTTATTCGTACATATTCACGATTCTCTTTGTGCCTTTTAGAGAAAGGAAATGTCATTAGACTCTCATTTGTTTCTTGACAATTCTATTTATCTTCGTGGAAATGGCAGCATGAAAAGAAAAGGGAGCATGCTAAAGTTCCCTTTCTTTGTTTTTGTTCTTTTCTAGCTCTCTATTAATCTGGCTTTCAAATCAAATCGATAGCTGCAGAAAACGGTACTCTTTATGTAGAAGTTGTTTTAATTTATTCTAGTACTTATTTCTTCATTTTTCTCCGACTGCAAATTCAAATAAAATATGATTTTATATGTAATCAAACCGACAAATTTTGTTACGGATCGAGAATACATGGACAAACATTTTCGGAAGTTTCTACGAAATGTTGCTATTTTATCTGAGAAACTTCACACTTTCGCACTCTGACCTGAAAATCTTTGTTACAGGGCAGTTTAACTAGAGACGATCTGTCCAATTCTGACGGAAAATTGACTAATCCAGACACCCCATAAATCGGACATAAATATCTGAAAGCCCCGAGGCACTGAAAATATACAGTGCCGTTTTCCGAAGTCGAATACGCGTCTGAGAAACCGATTCCATGTTTAAACGGGCCCACCAGCGGCTGAGCGGTAACGTCGCTGAACACTGGTAGTTCGGTCCGAGGTTCGAATCCCGCGAACGGACTGGCTGCATGGGTGTTTTCGTGGTTTTCCCCATGTGTAACGTGTATACGAACCAGTTTCCCTTAGAAAGTCCTTCACGAAGGCATCCCTCCCCTTAGGCAGATAGCCCTAGTGTGCTTTGCCATAATTAAATACACCAACCATGTTTAAACGTTCAATACCAGAGGATGCGGAAAGAATGCTTTTAACTTGTTTCAGTGTCAAGTTGAATATATGTGCATTACGTAACATTCTAGAAATGGATTCCATTCTCAGCCAATCACATTTGGATACCACTGTGCATATTTTTTTGTAATTCTATGTAGTGATTTTCACAGAAATTGTGGAATAATTAGCTGATATGAAATTCAGTGGTTCCCATAGTAAGAAGGCATTATTTGCCATACATCTGTACATCTGAAATCGAGAAAGCAAAATGTCGAAAGACACGTAACTTCCAAGATTCTGTAGCTCTTCAGTTCATCAGCCTGAACATTTTTACTTCCTTGTACGAAGTAAAAAGGAAGTATTGTAATCGTGAAAAGTTTCAGGCATCATATTTCAACGCAAATATCCATTTTCACCGCTATCGAATGCAAGCCTTAGTGGTGTGGGGTCTGCATGCTTGGCGCGTATTCCAGAGGTCCAGGGTTCGATTCCCGGCGATGACGTTGCTCATTTTTCACATCCCCTGCTTCCAAAAACTCCTAATGTCTCTACAGTGTTCCCCCCTGAACTATCTCCACCCCTTGGATTTGGCGATTGGGTCCCCTAAAAACTCCATTCGCCCTTTAAAAGGGGGAGAATATAAGGTATTTCTCTCGTCTTCTTGGCATGCCTTCGTGGTGTAATGGTCTGCACGCTGGGTGCGTTTTCCAGAGGTCCGTGGCTCGATTTCATATTTTCATATTTCGATTTCCGGCGAAGGCATTGCTCATTTTTCATCACTCCTGCTTTAAAAATAACCTAACGTCTCTACGCATTTATGCTGTAAATTATTGTTATAGAAAACGATATCTAATTTTATCAAGTTGATCACTCTGTTTAATTCCAAGAAATAATTTTCGTGATTGACAAGAGGAATGTTATATTCGAATAATCCGTTAAACAGCAAAAACCACTCAAATAAAAAAGAAATTTATTGGAAAGTAATTAATGTAAAGTTTCACAGAAATTATCTTTTTTTTTTTTTTTTTTTTTTTGGCTTTGTTTCCAACTTTTCAACTTTTTGTTTCAGATCAACTTTTCTTTTTTTTTTTTTTTTTTTTTTTTTTTTTTTTCGAGAGAGAGAGCAATATTCTTCTGCCCGAACAATTTATTTTCAAAAGAATAAAATTCTTTCAAAGTTAAGAAGCAAACAGCCTTTGGTTCGTTCCCTTGTTGGTTTTTTTTATTATTATTAACTCTCACTTTTACTTTTTTTAACTTCTGTGAACGAGCAGAAAATGGACGTTCCAATGTTAAGATGTCGCTCATTACTGAGCAAAAGTTTGCCCAATTAATTAAAATATAATGGGATGAGTCACTTTTATTGGTTCTGACTCAATTTTTTTTCGCGATCGAGAAAATCGATCTCTTCCCTCCAGCACAAAAGATGACACGTTACTCTTTCTAATTTACAACTTTGTTAATTAAGAAACCTAAAGGTGTCTGGTTTCAGTCCTAAAACCGGAAGGGGAAAAAAAAAGCAGAAAAGTTCGAGGAAATGATTAAAAATTTTCAGTTTGAAGCTAATGGGAAAACACGGAAGAACCACGTGAAAAATTCTAAGCTTTTATTTATGTTTGACTAAACGTTTCTCGAACCGTTGACGTTGTACAGTTTTATTTTAAGCTGAAAACTAACATTTTTGGTTTTAATTTTTCTCAACATTTTTGGTCTTCATTTCATGGCAGCAGTTTACAGCAGAAATATGAAATTTGTTTCCTGTAAAAGAAGACTGGTAAGGTTACCGAACCTGACTAAATATCGTCACCTGGGTAATACGTCCTTTTCAAATCACTTTATAAGGTATTTTCTCCTTTCTTACTGCCTGCTTTCGTGGTGTAACAGTTAGCACACTTGGTGATTTCTTTAATTTCCTTGTTTCGAAAAATTCTAAAATGTCTCTACAGTGGCCCTCGAACTAAAAGGTAGTGGATAATGATTCTCCGCACCCAGGATTTGGCGACTAGGTCCCCTAAAACCCTAGTCGCCCTTTCAAAAGGGGAGTATATAAGATATTTCTCCCACTTCCCTAGCGTGCCTTCGTGGTGTAACGGTAGCTCGCTGGGCCGGTATTGCAGAGGTCCGTGGTTCGATTCCCGGTTGCATATTTTTCATCTCTCCCACTTTTCCAAAAGAATCCTAATGTCTCTACAAAAGGACTCTTTTTCCCAAAAAAGAATTATAAAATTGATATAAAATGGATTCACAAAACATTTTTTCGTGACGTTTATACGTAGTTACGTATTTATCTCGCATAACTCAAAAATGAGTAGCCTCAGAGAAATGAAATTTTCTATATAAGACTGCTATAACATGTAGTTGCGCACCTTCCTTTTCGATTCAAACCGACCGCAAAAATACATCAATATATATATATATTCGATTAAGGTTCTTATGCTTTTAGTTAATCTGCATACAATAGTTGTAGAATTCTCAACAATTTAAAAAATGGTTTAAGTGCGGCTAAGCATAATTATTTTACTATAGCAGCCACATTTGTTTACATTTGAAAGTTAGCAGAATAGTGAATGAAGTCTTTCTGCACCTTCAGGGTCTTTTTGCCGAGTGAAACCAAAAGGAAGTTTTTTCCACCGAAATATCTGCCTTTTTGCCTGCTGGCCGAATTGCTTGTTTTTGCTTAGAAACTGAAGTTTTAATTGCAAAATTTGTTTTTTTTTTAATTGTTTCAATTGTGTTTGGTGTTTTATGTTTCTCTATATCTTTCAATTTTTATTGAAAATATTTTGAAGTTTTATGTATATTTGTTTTATGTTTGTTTGCTCTCGCCTTGCCGCGAAGTGAGAACTGAATCATTGAACGAGAAATATATGTCTAATGAAATTGGAGGAAATAAGTTTAAATGAAATGCCGGAAAAAGTTCGTATAATTTAATATTCCGTACAAGGAAGTCATGTGGTGTACACATCAGATTTTTAAAACTCTCCTAATAGAATAAATTAAAGCAACGGGTATTGCATTCTTTTAGGCTTAAATATACTCATATCTGATTTGACCTAAAGTTCTCTGCGAATTCCTTTTGGACTAAAATTTTTTTTAACTTCAAAGTAAAAGGAGATGCTTTAAAATTAGTTTTCTCCATTTTCATTTAATGCTTGAGAGCAAAAATTGAATGTGGCACACTTCTGGTATAATTTGGAAATTAACTTCTCCGATTCCTTTTTAACTTTCTAGTGCAGAACTTTCATTCAAATTTCTTTGGGTTACAAATCTCGACGTATCGGTTCTTCTTCATCGTGAGTTATTCTTACTTAGAGATATTTCTCAACTAAACCACGTCTATTAATGCAGACGTATTTTTTTTATCGAAGTCTTATTTACTTACGTAAACAAAGATAGTACTTACAAGTCAAGTATTTAATTTTTCTTTGTTTCAACATATTATTCAAATTCTTTGGAGAAATGTATGGATCAAATGTTCAAATGTTATCAATTCTTTAAAAAGGAAAGAGTGTAAGGATCCTAAGTTTTACTAACGTTTATTTTATTTTAAATCTTTACTATCACTTCTTATTTTCTACTTCCGGCCAGAATTAAAAGCTTTTAACTTATTTATGCAAATTTGTCTTGTAACGCCAAGTACCTATATTGTGGCTTTTTGCCAAGCGAGAGAGAGGAAAGAGTTATTAGAAGCAGGCCGCTTGCCATAGTAGTTTTACTCGGTTGCTGGTTGCCTTCAAGGCCAGAGGTTTAATCCTCTTGATAATTTTAAACGTATCGTAGTTTTACCAGATCTCTGTACTACATACGGCTTTTTGTTAATTAACGGCCAATCTTGGAGTTAGGCTCTTGTATATTAATCCAAAGTTAGTTTAGTTAGAGTTTTAGTTAGTATTTTTATATTCTTACTTTCAGACCACAAGTGGTTGGTCTCTGTATTCCGAAATCCGGAAAGCTCTGTAAAGATAGAAAAATAAAGGGTTACGTATACCATTCCTGTGTGTATTGTCTACTTCACAATTTATCGAACATAGCTTGAGTAAGCTCCCTGTTCCGAGTCAGGACAGTTAATGTTTCCAAAGCAAGTAAAGAGGAACACACAAGTCCTGATAAGAGTATAAGAAAAGATCAGGAATTAATACCTTCAGTAGTATACAAAAAGAATAAATTACAAGATACTGCGAGATGGAATACCTAAACTTCACCCTTCCGTAAAGATGACGGACCGGGGGTGGGTGGGAATCGTAAAGTCTCGTTATTTTATCTCTCCTATTTTTTGCTTTGAGCTGTCGATGTCTTGGAGAATGTCTTTTTAAAATTCTCTGGAATATTTGTTTACCATAGCGACACTCTGGCGCTAGATTCACTTAACAGTATTGTATTTCGTTCATATTATAACTCATAATGCACAAAATTTTTATCATTTAAAGAATAGAATTATCTAATCGTTGCCACATTTTCTATTCAAGTACTATAATTAAGCTAGAACGATGTATAAAAGAAATTAAGCAAACAAAACAAAAAAGAAACAGTTTTTCCCAGACGATTGAGAATTTCTCATTCAATTAATTCAGTTCTCACTTCGCGAGAAGGCAAAAATACATAAAACTCAAAATATCTATATTAAAAATTACGAAGTAAATGTTAAAAGCTTATTTCCTCAAAAAAAAAAAAAAATTCCAGAGAGGCTTAAGCATGATTTAATTGGCAATAATAAATGAAGGCGCTATCTTTGTTGTTGCGAAGCTAAGTTCCTCTAGATTGGCAACAAATTCACTAGTCTACTGTCTCAAATGTAAACAATCAATGGCCGCCATGAAAAACGGCTTAGCGGCACTTAAGCAACTTTAAAATTGTGATAATTATAAACATATTGCATAAATATTTACTAAAGGCATAAAAACCTTAACCGGAAGATAAAAACAACATAATTCAATCATTTTTAAAGCAAAAAATTTACAATTTACAAACATATACGAGTAAAGAAACTGAGATCTCTGAGCCGGGTAACAGAGTGGATATATATATATATAAATATATTTATATACTTTTGGTGCGGCCGACTGCAACCAAAATACGAGATGCACATCTACATATTATAGCAGTCCTATATACAAAATTTTAACGTTCTGAGGCTACTCGTTTTTGAGTTATGCGTATACGTATGTACGTTCGTACAGACGCCGCGAAAAATTCTCTTCAGAATTAATTTTAAAGCTGTTTTATAATTTTTTTGGAGGAAAAGAGTATTTTATTCTGTCCTTCGTTCATCGTAAAAACATCGTTAAATTGCATTCGATAGCGGTCAAAATGGATATTTTCGTTGAAATATGCTGCCTGAAGCTTTTCGCGATTACAATACTTCCTTTTTACTTCGTACAAGGAAGTAAAAAGAACATGTATATAATGAAGACAGGCAAACTAAATAGATGCAGAAATAAGTTCTGCAAAGAATAAAGCAAAATTGCTCGCAACATGAATCTATAAGGTATTTCTCCCGCTTTCTTAGCATGCCTTCGTCGTATAACACTCGGCGCATATTTGAGAAGTCCGAGGTTCGAGTCCCTGCGAGAGCATGGCTCATTTTTCTTGACTCCTGCTTCAAAAAATCGTAATGACTCTACAGTGGCATCCGAATTAAAAAAGGGGGTGGATGATGATTCATCACCACCAAGATTTGGCGATAGGGTCCCCTAATCCCCATTCGCCCTTTAAAAGGGGGAGTATATAAGGTATTTCTTCCGCCTTCTTGGCATTCCTTCGTGGTGTAGTGATTACCATACTCGGCGCGTATTTGTGAGGTCCGAGGTTCGAGTCACTACGAGGGCATGGCTCATTTTTTCATGCCTGCTGCTTCAAAATAAAAATCCTAATGATTCTATAAATCTATCATTTATTTTTCTTCCGTGAAAGAAAAAAAATCGAGTTTATTTATCTCCAACGATTTATCTTGAAATTTTATCCATATAAGTAGACATATCTTAATATATTGGAGAAAAAAATTATATTTGATTTTAGATAGCTAATCATTTCTGTTTTTTGGCCGAATGAAGAATGTAAGTTCCTTTTGAATCGCTTGCAGTCTATATATAGAGGATGTTTATATATTCTTAAGACAGTTTCGAGGCCACTTAATTGGTGTTGGTGTATTTAATTATGGCAAAGCACACTAGGGCTATCTGCCTAAGGGGAGGGATGCCTTCGTGGAGAACTTTCTAAGGGAAACTGGCTCGTATACACGTTACACATGGGGAAAACCAGCCGCTTAATTGATGCTTAAAATGTAAAGAATATTTTTTTTCGTCTGATAAACATTTTTCTCGATTATAAATCTGCATCGTCATTTACATGATAGGAAGGCTTTCCATAAAATTTTCAGAAGTACTGATTTCCATTCCTCTTCCATTACCTCTCAGAGTCCATCGATCGTGGTGTTTTTGCTGTTAGAAGTGCTCTTTCCAAAAGACTAAAAGCGCAACAAATCCATCCGTAAAAGGTTAGGAAATTTGCAAAAATGCATTTAAAATATATATAAGCAATACCGCTAACAGTCTTCATTTTTTCAAGGAATGCAGTGGTAATTTTCGAAGTATGACTTATTGCTTTGTCTGGATGAAGTTTCACATTCTGAAACTCATTCGGGTAAAGAAATGTATTCGTGAGGTTGATATTACGTTGAGTTGATTGAACATTTTTTTATTCATCCTATTTTAAATTTTCCATTGTATAAAAATCCTGCTACAATCATGAACGCCTTACTGAAATCTTCTTTGCATTGAAGGAACGAGGTCTATATATATTTTTTCTATTCGTTTATGTTAATAAATGCACTTTCTGTTATTACAGTCATTTAGTTAAGCTCACGCTTTATCAAGGGTCGCAAAGTACTTCCACTTGTCTCCCATTGAATAGTTTTAATACAGGTTTCTGTAAATTGCTCTGCGTTGAGCAACATCCTTCGGCAAAAGCTGGTGAGCATTATGATTTTAGCATTTTTAAGTTGTAAATTTTGGTTTACTCTTTTATTAATTATTGCTACAGATATATTCAAAGATTTGCAGTTGATTTCTACGTCAGTGGATTTTTCTCTTGTTATCAGCGCTTGTGTTAACAGCGCGACATTAGGATTTTTTGGAATCAGGCAAGATGAAAAATGAGCAAACGCCTTCGCCGGAAATCGAACCACAGACCTCTGGATACCGGCCCAATGTGCAGACCACCACACCACGAAGGCACGTCAAGAAGGTGGGAGAAATACCTTAGATACTCCACCTTTAGCAACTGGGGTTTTTAGGAGACCCAATCGCCAAATCCTGGGTGTGGAGAATCATCATCCATCACCCTTTCAGTTCGGGGGCCACTTGTAGAGTCATTAGGTTAATTGGAAGTAGAAAAGATAAAAAATATGCAACCGCCTTCGCCGGGAATCGAACCACGGACCTCTGAAATACCGGCTCAGTGTGCAGAACCACTACACCACGAAGGCACGCTAGGGAAGGGGTAGAAATACCTTATATACTCCCCTTTTTTAAAGGGCGACTAGGGTTTTAGGGGACCTAGTCGCCAAATCCTGGTTGCGGAGAATCATGATCCACAACCAACATAATAGTTCGAGCGCCACTTGTAGAGTCATTAGGTTAATTGGAAGCAGAAAAGAGGAAAAATATGCAACCGCCTTCACCGGGAACCAGGTAGGGTCCAGCAGAGGAACTTGTGTCTTAGAACTGGAGTAGCAGGAATCTACACAAGGGGTGGGTTAAAGTACTCTTTATTAACTCTTTAAAATTTACAATGTGTCAACTCGACACTAACAAACGTCGCCTCTGCTTGGGCGGTAACTGAAAATCAAGTAAGTAAATTAAAAATTTGAAGATATTTACAAACGATAAAACTAGATACAGGGCTTAGCGAAATCACTAACTTAAACCCCCGTGGCAGCGAAGAAATGCAATTACGCCACTTGAACCAGCAATAAGCAAACATACCTACGACAAAGGTTGCAGCTAGATACTAACTCTTCCTAACTCCTACCGAAACTCGGCTTTTAAATACTTTTTTCGAAGTAGAAAATTTGCTATCGTTCACGCGCGCTACAACATTTACTTACCTATTCTGACACTGACAGTTAGGGAAATGAAGGCTTATAAAAAAGTCTGAAATTAAGGGGACTCGTACACCTTAAACCCCTCATGATCTTTGAATATGTGACTGTTGCAAGAATTGGGATATTTTATTTATTTTAAAAGCAATTACTTCCACCGTTTTAGAGCTCACTATATAATATAGCTGCTTTGGAAACTAGTAACCAGAAAGTTTATGTTGCCACAAATATTTTTGTAATTTAATCCTCTTTGCGACAAAATATTTCGCCGTGTTTCCACCTTGCGCGCATGATATTTTAAAAATGGCTAATGGTACATACTTGAAATTGGATGGAATTCTTTATATCGGCACTATTTTCTAACTGAACTAACAATCTGACGAATATTTTAATATTGAAAAATTTTATGGGCGAAATATTAAAAATTTTTTAATAAAATACATTTTATAAACTCAACTTAAAATAGAATAAAAATTTAAGATGAAATTTTTAGAATTTTAGGTTCACAGTAGTTTCCAAATCTTATAAAAGCTATATATTAAATATGGAATTAAATTATGAAACAGAATGTTTTAAACTGTGCGCGCAAGTTGGAAACATGACGAAAAATGTTGTCACAAAGCAGATTAAATTATAAAAATATTTGGGGCAACACAAACTTTCTGATTACTGTTTCAGAAAGCAGCTATATTATGTAGTCAGCTGTAAATAGTTCGTAGTAATTGCTCGTAAAATAAATAAGTTATCCAAATTCTTGCAACACTCACCTATTCGAACATTTTATGGGTTTTAAGGTGTACGAGTCCCCTTGTTAGTAAAAATAAATATTAATCTCTACAAGCTATTTAACTGAAGAATATTAACTTCATCCGTTAAGTCTTCTTTCCATGTATAAGTAATGATTTATGGTTTTTTACCTTTCCAATTAATAAAGTTGCTTATTTCGCACTTCCAAATTGTAATACCATGCATTTTGCAACGTTTTTAAACTGTGGAATAGGAATATTTCTCTTCGGAAAGCGCAAATCATGTGCTTCAATTCGCAGTTCGTTTAAATGCGACATTTTGAAAGAAGAATGAATTTAAAAGCTGCAAGCAATATTTCTCATTTCAAATAATAAACTATTGTTGCGAGCGTACGGTTAGTAATAAATTGAAAGTTAGTAAAGTTCGATGAAAAGTGAATAAAAGTTATTCTTATCACAGCAAATAAAGCCCACCAGCGGCCGAGCGGTAAAGTGCCTGAACACTGGTAGTTCGGTCCGAGGTTCGAATCCCGCGAACGGACTGGCTGCATGGGCGTTTTCGTGGTTTTCCCCATGTGTAACGTGTATACGAGCCAGTTTCCCTTAGAAAGTCCTCCACGAAGGCATCCCTCCTCTTAGGCAGATAGCCCTCGAGGCTTTTCCATAATCACACACACACACAACAAAAATTCTGAAATTTCCTCAGAGATATTCGTACAGTATCGCAATATTTCACAGTAGTTATATTTTACACTACCAAAACGTTGAATAGAACTCAATTCAAAACACAGAGAAATCTAATCCGATATCACCTTCGAATTCTCTACAATCAATAACAGCACTAAGTAAACAACTGAACTGAGATCTTTTATTTCCACCATTTTTTATGTATTGTTTTCACTGTTTAGATTTTTTTCTTATTTTATGTATTTATTTCGCTCTTTAGTATTTTACATCTTATTATTTTTAGTATTGCTATTTAGTATTTTGCCCTCACGTTGTGGATGCCTTTTATAAGTGAATTAATTGAATGAGAAACATATCTCTAATGAAATTCGAGGAAATAGGTTTAAATGAAATGCAGGAAAAAATGCGTATAATTTAATATTCCGTGCAAGGAAGTCGTGTGGTGTACACATCAGCTTTTTTATGAATCTACTCAAAGTGGTTAACTGAATTTCTTGATTTTAAAATCAATACCTGACATTATTAGTTCGATGGTTTAGTTTGGTTTATTAGACTACGGCAAAGCACTCGAGGGCTATCTGCCTTAAGGGAGGGATGCCTTCGTGGAGGACTTTTTAAGGGAAACTGGCTCGTATACACGTTACGCATGGGGAAACCCACGAAAACACCCATGCAGCCAGACCGTTCACGGGATTCGAACCTCGGACCGAACTACCAGTGTTCAGCGACGTTACCGCTCGGCCACTGGTGGGCCTTATTCCTTCGAAATAAGATGATTTGATGAGATAATGCATAGATAAGGTAACACTTAGATAGGAATAGCACTCTTAACACATATGGTTCTCCTTTACGGTGTGACAACTTATACCAAAAGCTTGCACTAGTCTTGTTTTTCTAACAACTGTAAACATTATCTGAGGCAAAAGACAAGCTTTTAAAAAACAATGGGTACAAAAATGTGAGATGTTGCGTCCCTTCCAAAACAGAGCAGCTGCTAGGGAAGCTTCGAGTTTAAATCCGAGATATTGATTTTCCGAAGAGAGAAGTTTAAAGTGCTTTTAGAAATCTGAAACCCTTGGGTATCAGTTTGGAGAGAGAAAGAAGTAAGCTCCACGCCACAATAAATCCAAGATAGGTTAGGCAGCAAAAAGGGCAGTTAGAAAAACAGTTTGGAAACAAATACTAGAAGATATTTTGCATACGCAAATTCAGGCAGAAACTACTGAGTTCGGACTAAAGGCTGACCTGACTCGAAAGAGCAGAGCAAGGTACCGGGGGGGGATAACTCGTTCTTCAAGTAATATATTCCTGAAAAGGTTCTCTAGCAGGAAACTTTCGTTACTTGAAACAAGACCTGTTATGTAAGTAATAAACAAATGGTTCGTTAAGATTTATGTTACTTTGTAGTGTGCTCTTTGTAAATGCTAAGTTATTGTTGAACTTTGTAAATGCTAAGTTTATAAGGTATTTCTCCCACTTCCCTAGCGTGCCTTCGTGGTGTAACGGTAGCACGCTGGACCGGTATTCCACAGGCCCGTGGTTCGATTCCCGGAAAGGCGGTCGCATATTTTTCATCTTTTCTGCTTCCAATTAACCTAATCACTCTACAAGTGACGCCCGAACTAAAAGTGTTGTGGATGATGATTCTCCGCACCCAGGATTTGGCGACTATGTCCCCTAAAACCCTAGTCGCCCTTTAAAAAGTGGAGTAAATAATATATTTCTCCCACTTCCCTAGCGTGCCTTTGTGGTGTAATGGTTCTTCACACTGAGCCGGTATTTCAGAGGTCCGTGGTTCGATTCCCGGCGAAGGCGGTTGCATATTTTTCATCTTTTCTGCTTCCAATTAACCTAATCACTCTACAAGTGACGCCCGAACTAAAAGTGTTGTGGATGATGATTCTCCGCACCCAGGATTTGGCGACTATGTCCCCTAAAACCCTAGTCGCCCTTTAAAAAGTGGAGTAAATAATATATTTCTCCCACTTCCCTAGCGTGCCTTTGTGGTGTAATGGTTCTTCACACTGAGCCGGTATTTCAGAGGTCCGTGGTTCGATTCCCGGCGAAGGCGGTTGCATATTTTTCATCTTTTCTGCTTCCAATTAACCTAATCACTCTACAAGTGGCGCCCGAACTAAAAGGGTTGTGGATGATGATTCTCCGCACCCAGGATTTGGCGACTAGGTCCCCTAAAACCCTAGTCGCCCTTTAAAAAGGGGAGTATATAAGGTATTTCTCCCACTTCCCTAGCGTGCCTTCGTGGTGTAATGGTTCTTCACACTGAGCCGGTATTTCAGAGGTCCGTGGTTCGATTCCCGGCGAAGGCGGTTGCATATTTTTCATCTTTTCTGCTTCCAATTAACCTAATCACTCTACAAGTGGCGCCCGAACTAAAAGGGTTGTGGATGATGATTCTCCGCACCCAGGATTTGGCGACTAGGTCCCCTAAAACCCTAGTCGCCCTTTAAAACGGGGAGTATATAAGGTATTTCTCCCACTTCCCTAGCGTGCCTTTGTGGTGTAATGGTTCTTCACACTGAGCCGGTATTTCAGAGGTCCGTGGTTCGATTCCCGGCGAAGGCGGTTGCATATTTTTCATCTTTTCTGCTTCCAATTAACCTAATCACTCTACAAGTGGCGCCCGAACTAAAAGGGTTGTGGATGATGATTCTCCGCACCCAGGATTTGGCGACTAGGTCCCCTAAAACCCTAGTCGCCCTTTAAAAAGGGGAGTATATAAGGTATTTCTCCCACTTCCCTAGCGTGCCTTTGTGGTGTAATGGTTCTTCACACTGAGCCGGTATTTCAGAGGTCCGTGGTTCGATTCCCGGCGAAGGCGGTTGCATATTTTTCATCTTTTCTGCTTCCAATTAACCTAATCACTCTACAAGTGGCGCCCGAACTAAAAGGGTTGTGGATGATGATTCTCCGCACCCAGGATTTGGCGACTATGTCCCCTAAAACCCTAGTCGCCCTTTAAAAAGGGGAGTATATAAGGTATTTCTCCCACTTCCCTAGCGTGCCTTTGTGGTGTAATGGTTCTTCACACTGAGCCGGTATTTCAGAGGTCCGTGGTTCGATTCCCGGCGAAGGCGGTTGCATATTTTTCATCTTTTCTGCTTCCAATTAACCTAATCACTCTACAAGTGGCGCCCGAACTAAAAGGGTTGTGGATGATGATTCTCCGCACACAGGATTTGGTGACTATGTCCCCTAAAACCCTAGTCGCCCTTTAAAAAGGGGAGTATATAAGGTATTTCTCCCACTTCCCTAGCGTGCCTTTGTGGTGTAATGGTTCTTCACACTGAGCCGGTATTTCAGAGGTCCGTGGTTCGATTCCCGGCGAAGGCGGTTGCATATTTTTCATCTTTTCTGCTTCCAATTAACCTAATCACTCTACAAGTGGCGCCCGAACTAAAAGGGTTGTGGATGATGATCCTCCGCACCCAGGATTTGGCGACTAGGTCCCCTAAAACCCTAGGCGCCCTTTAAAAAGGGGAGTATATAAGGTATTTCTCCCACTTCCCTAGCGTGCCTTTGTGGCGTAATGGTTCTTCAAACTGAGCCGGTACTTCAGAGGTCCGTGGTTCGATTCCCGGCGAAGGCGGTTGCATATTTTTCATCTTTTCTGCTTCCAATTAATCTAATCACTCTACAAGTGGCGCCCGAACTAAAAGGGTTGTGGATGATGATTCTCCGCACCCAGGATTTGGCGACTAGGTACCCTAAAATCCTAGTCGCCCTTTAAAAAGGGGAGAATATAAGGTATTTCTCCCACTTCCCTAGCGTGCCTTTGTGGTGTAATGGTTCTTCACACTGAGCCGGTTTTCAGAGGTCCGTGGTTCGATTCCCGGCGAAGGCGGTTGCTAATTTTTCATCTTTTCTGCTTCCAATTAACCTAATCACTGTACAAGTGGCGCCCGAACTAAAAGGGTTGTGGATAATGATTCTCCGCACCCAGGATTTGGCGACTATGTCCCCTAAAACCCTAGTCGCCCTTTAAAAAGGGGAGTATATAAGGTATTTCTCCCACTTCCCTAGCGTGCCTTCGTGGTGTAACGGTAGCACGCTGGACCGGTATTCCACAGGCCCGTGGTTCGATTCCCGGCGAAGGCGGTCGCATATTTTTCATCTTTTCTGCTTCCAATTAACCTAATCACTCTACAAGTGACGCCCGAACTAAAAGTGTTGTGGATGATGATTCTCCGCACCCAGGATTTGGCGACTATGTCCCCTAAAACCCTAGTCGCCTTTAAAAAGTGGAGTAAATAATATATTTCTCCCACTTCCCTAGCGTGCCTTTGTGGTGTAATGGTTCTTCACACT
This sequence comes from Stegodyphus dumicola, assembly GCF_044657685.1. NCBI lineage: Eukaryota > Metazoa > Arthropoda > Arachnida > Araneae > Eresidae > Stegodyphus > Stegodyphus dumicola. The sequence goes on from NC_140768.1 coordinate 3,354,191, forward strand.
GAGCCGGTATTTCAGAGGTCCGTGGTTCGATTCCCGGCGAAGGCGGTTGCATATTTTTCATCTTTTCTGCTTCCAATTAACCTAATCACTCTACAAGTGGCGCCCGAACTAAAAGGGTTGTGGATGATGATTCTCCGCACCCAGGATTTGGCGACTAGGTCCCCTAAAACCCTAGTCGCCCTTTAAAAAGGGGAGTATATAAGGTATTTCTCCCACTTCCCTAGCGTGCCTTCGTGGTGTAATGGTTCTTCACACTGAGCCGGTATTTCAGAGGTCCGTGGTTCGATTCCCGGCGAAGGCGGTTGCATATTTTTCATCTTTTCTGCTTCCAATTAACCTAATCACTCTACAAGTGGCGCCCGAACTAAAAGGGTTGTGGATGATGATTCTCCGCACCCAGGATTTGGCGACTAGGTCCCCTAAAACCCTAGTCGCCCTTTAAAACGGGGAGTATATAAGGTATTTCTCCCACTTCCCTAGCGTGCCTTTGTGGTGTAATGGTTCTTCACACTGAGCCGGTATTTCAGAGGTCCGTGGTTCGATTCCCGGCGAAGGCGGTTGCATATTTTTCATCTTTTCTGCTTCCAATTAACCTAATCACTCTACAAGTGGCGCCCGAACTAAAAGGGTTGTGGATGATGATTCTCCGCACCCAGGATTTGGCGACTAGGTCCCCTAAAACCCTAGTCGCCCTTTAAAAAGGGGAGTATATAAGGTATTTCTCCCACTTCCCTAGCGTGCCTTTGTGGTGTAATGGTTCTTCACACTGAGCCGGTATTTCAGAGGTCCGTGGTTCGATTCCCGGCGAAGGCGGTTGCATATTTTTCATCTTTTCTGCTTCCAATTAACCTAATCACTCTACAAGTGGCGCCCGAACTAAAAGGGTTGTGGATGATGATTCTCCGCACCCAGGATTTGGCGACTATGTCCCCTAAAACCCTAGTCGCCCTTTAAAAAGGGGAGTATATAAGGTATTTCTCCCACTTCCCTAGCGTACCTTTGTGGTGTAATGGTTCTTCACACTGAGCCGGTATTTCAGAGGTCCGTGGTTCGATTCCCGGCGAAGGCGGTTGCATATTTTTCATCTTTTCTGCTTCCAATTAACCTAATCACTCTACAAGTGGCGCCCGAACTAAAAGGGTTGTGGATGATGATTCTCCGCACACAGGATTTGGTGACTATGTCCCCTAAAACCCTAGTCGCCCTTTAAAAAGGGGAGTATATAAGGTATTTCTCCCACTTCCCTAGCGTGCCTTTGTGGTGTAATGGTTCTTCACACTGAGCCGGTATTTCAGAGGTCCGTGGTTCGATTCCCGGCGAAGGCGGTTGCATATTTTTCATCTTTTCTGCTTCCAATTAACCTAATTACTCTACAAGTGGCGCCCGAACTAAAAGGGTTGTGGATGATGATCCTCCGCACCCAGGATTTGGCGACTAGGTCCCCTAAAACCCTAGGCGCCCTTTAAAAAGGGGAGTATATAAGGTATTTCTCCCACTTCCCTAGCGTGCCTTTGTGGCGTAATGGTTCTTCAAACTGAGCCGGGATTTCAGAGGTCCGTGGTTCGATTCCCGGCGAAGGCGGTTGCATATTTTTCATCTTTTCTGCTTCCAATTAACCTAATCACTCTACAAGTGGCGCCCGAACTAAAAGGGTTGTGGATGATGATTCTCCGCACCCAGGATTTGGCGACTAGGTCCCCTAAAACCCTAATCGCCCTTTAAAAAGGGGAGTATATAAGGTATTTCTCCCACTTCCCTAGCGTGCCTTCGTGGTGTAATGGTTCTTCACACTGAGCCGGTATTTCAGAGGTCCGTGGTTCGATTCCCGGCGAAGGCGGTTGCATATTTTTCATCTTTTCTGCTTCCAATTAACCTAATCACTCTACAAGTGGCGCCCGAACTAAAAGGGTTGTGGATGATGATTCTCCGCACCCAGGATTTGGCGACTAGGTCCCCTAAAACCCTAATCGCCCTTTAAAAAGGGGAGTATATAAGGTATTTCTCCCACTTCCCTAGCGTGCCTTCGTGGTGTAATGGTTCTTCACACTGAGCCGGTATTTCAGAGGTCCGTGGTTCGATTCCCGGCGAAGGCGGTTGCATATTTTTCATCTTTTCTGCTTCCAATTAACCTAATCACTCTACAAGTGGCGCCCGAACTAAAAGGGTTGTGGATGATGATTCTCCGCACCCAGGATTTGGCGACTATGTCCCCTAAAACCCTAGTCGCCCTTTAAAAAGGGGAGTATATAAGGTATTTCTCCCACTTCCCTAGCGTGCCTTTGGGGTGTAATGGTTCTTCACACTGAGCCGGTATTTCAGAGGTCCGTGGTTCGATTCCCGGCGAAGGCGGTTGCATATTTTTCATCTTTTCTGCTTCCAATTAATCTAATCACTCTACAAGTGGCGCCCAAACTAAAAGGGTTGTGGATGATGATTCTCCGCACCCAGGATTTGGCGACTAGGTCCCCTAAAACCCTAGTCGCCCTTTAAAAAGGGGAGTATATAAGGTTTTTCTCCCACTTCCCTAGCGTGCCTTTGTGGTGTAATGGTTCTTCACACTGAGCCGGTATTTCAGAGGTCCGTGGTTCGATTCCCGGCGAAGGCGGTTGCATATTTTTCATCTTTTCTGCTTCCAATTAACCTAATCACTCTACAAGTGGCGCCCGAACTAAAAGGGTTGTGGATGATGATTCTCCGCACCCAGGATTTGGCGACTATGTCCCCTAAAACCCTAGTCGCCCTTTAAAAAGGGGAGTATATAAGGTATTTCTCCCACTTCCCTAGCGTGCCTTTGTGGTGTAATGGTTCTTCACACTGAGCCGGTATTTCAGAGGTCCGTGGTTCGATTCCCGGCGAAGGCGGTTGCATATTTTTCATCTTTTCTGCTTCCAATTAACCTAATCACTCTACAAGTGGCGCCCGAAATAAAAGGGTTGTGGATGATGATTCTCCGCACCCAGGATTTGGCGACTAGGTCCCCTAAAATCCTAGTCGCCCTTTAAAAAGGGGAGTATATAAGGTATTTCTCCCACTTCCCTAGCGTGCCTTTGTGGTGTAATGGTTCTTCACACTGAGACGGTATTTCAGAGGTCCGTGGTTCGTTTCCCGGCGAAGGCCGTTGCATATTTTTCATTTTTCTGCTTCCAATTAACCTAATCACTGTACAAGTGGCGCCCGAACTAAAAGGGTTGTGGATAATGATTCTCCGCACCCAGGATTTGGCGACTATGTCCCCTAAAACCCTAGTCGCCCTTTAAAAAGGGGAGTATATAAGGTATTTCTCCCACTTCCCTAGCGTGCCTTTGTGGTGTAATGGTTCTTCACACTGAGCCGGTATTTCAGAGGTCCGTGGTTCGATTCCCGGCGAAGGCGGTTGCATATTTTTCATCTTTTCTGCTTCCAATTAACCTAATCACTCTACAAGTGGCGCCCGAACTAAAAGGGTTGTGGATGATGATTCTCCGCACCCAGGATTTGGCGACTAGGTCCCCTAAAACCCTAGTCGCCCTTTAAAAAGGGGAGTATATAAGGTATTTCTCCCACTTCCCTAGCGTGCCTTCGTGGTGTAATGGTTCTTCACACTGAGCCGGTATTTCAGAGGTCCGTGGTTCGATTCCCGGCGAAGGCGGTTGCATATTTTTCATCTTTTCTGCTTCCAATTAACCTAATCACTCTACAAGTGGCGCCCGAACTAAAAGGGTTGTGGATGATGATTCTCCGCACCCAGGATTTGGCGACTAGGTCCCCTAAAACCCTAGTCGCCCTTTAAAACGGGGAGTATATAAGGTATTTCTCCCACTTCCCTAGCGTGCCTTTGTGGTGTAATGGTTCTTCACACTGAGCCGGTATTTCAGAGGTCCGTGGTTCGATTCCCGGCGAAGGCGGTTGCATATTTTTCATCTTTTCTGCTTCCAATTAACCTAATCACTCTACAAGTGGCGCCCGAACTAAAAGGGTTGTGGATGATGATTCTCCGCACCCAGGATTTGGCGACTAGGTCCCCTAAAACCCTAGTCGCCCTTTAAAAAGGGGAGTATATAAGGTATTTCTCCCACTTCCCTAGCGTGCCTTTGTGGTGTAATGGTTCTTCACACTGAGCCGGTATTTCAGAGGTCCGTGGTTCGATTCCCGGCGAAGGCGGTTGCATATTTTTCATCTTTTCTGCTTCCAATTAACCTAATCACTCTACAAGTGGCGCCCGAACTAAAAGGGTTGTGGATGATGATTCTCCGCACCCAGGATTTGGCGACTATGTCCCCTAAAACCCTAGTCGCCCTTTAAAAAGGGGAGTATATAAGGTATTTCTCCCACTTCCCTAGCGTGCCTTTGTGGTGTAATGGTTCTTCACACTGAGCCGGTATTTCAGAGGTCCGTGGTTCGATTCCCGGCGAAGGCGGTTGCATATTTTTCATCTTTTCTGCTTCCAATTAACCTAATCACTCTACAAGTGGCGCCCGAACTAAAAGGGTTGTGGATGATGATTCTCCGCACACAGGATTTGGTGACTATGTCCCCTAAAACCCTAGTCGCCCTTTAAAAAGGGGAGTATATAAGGTATTTCTCCCACTTCCCTAGCGTGCCTTTGTGGTGTAATGGTTCTTCACACTGAGCCGGTATTTCAGAGGTCCGTGGTTCGATTCCCGGCGAAGGCGGTTGCATATTTTTCATCTTTTCTGCTTCCAATTAACCTAATCACTCTACAAGTGGCGCCCGAACTAAAAGGGTTGTGGATGATGATCCTCCGCACCCAGGATTTGGCGACTAGGTCCCCTAAAACCCTAGGCGCCCTTTAAAAAGGGGAGTATATAAGGTATTTCTCCCACTTCCCTAGCGTGCCTTTGTGGCGTAATGGTTCTTCAAACTGAGCCGGTACTTCAGAGGTCCGTGGTTCGATTCCCGGCGAAGGCGGTTGCATATTTTTCATCTTTTCTGCTTCCAATTAATCTAATCACTCTACAAGTGGCGCCCGAACTAAAAGGGTTGTGGATGATGATTCTCCGCACCCAGGATTTGGCGACTAGGTACCCTAAAATCCTAGTCGCCCTTTAAAAAGGGGAGAATATAAGGTATTTCTCCCACTTCCCTAGCGTGCCTTTGTGGTGTAATGGTTCTTCACACTGAGCCGGTTTTCAGAGGTCCGTGGTTCGATTCCCGGCGAAGGCGGTTGCTAATTTTTCATCTTTTCTGCTTCCAATTAACCTAATCACTGTACAAGTGGCGCCCGAACTAAAAGGGTTGTGGATAATGATTCTCCGCACCCAGGATTTGGCGACTATGTCCCCTAAAACCCTAGTCGCCCTTTAAAAAGGGGAGTATATAAGGTATTTCTCCCACTTCCCTAGCGTGCCTTCGTGGTGTAACGGTAGCACGCTGGACCGGTATTCCACAGGCCCGTGGTTCGATTCCCGGCGAAGGCGGTCGCATATTTTTCATCTTTTCTGCTTCCAATTAACCTAATCACTCTACAAGTGACGCCCGAACTAAAAGTGTTGTGGATGATGATTCTCCGCACCCAGGATTTGGCGACTATGTCCCCTAAAACCCTAGTCGCCTTTAAAAAGTGGAGTAAATAATATATTTCTCCCACTTCCCTAGCGTGCCTTTGTGGTGTAATGGTTCTTCACACTGAGCCGGTATTTCAGAGGTCCGTGGTTCGATTCCCGGCGAAGGCGGTTGCATATTTTTCATCTTTTCTGCTTCCAATTAACCTAATCACTCTACAAGTGGCGCCCGAACTAAAAGGGTTGTGGATGATGATTCTCCGCACCCAGGATTTGGCGACTAGGTCCCCTAAAACCCTAGTCGCCCTTTAAAAAGGGGAGTATATAAGGTATTTCTCCCACTTCCCTAGCGTGCCTTCGTGGTGTAATGGTTCTTCACACTGAGCCGGTATTTCAGAGGTCCGTGGTTCGATTCCCGGCGAAGGCGGTTGCATATTTTTCATCTTTTCTGCTTCCAATTAACCTAATCACTCTACAAGTGGCGCCCGAACTAAAAGGGTTGTGGATGATGATTCTCCGCACCCAGGATTTGGCGACTAGGTCCCCTAAAACCCTAGTCGCCCTTTAAAACGGGGAGTATATAAGGTATTTCTCCCACTTCCCTAGCGTGCCTTTGTGGTGTAATGGTTCTTCACACTGAGCCGGTATTTCAGAGGTCCGTGGTTCGATTCCCGGCGAAGGCGGTTGCATATTTTTCATCTTTTCTGCTTCCAATTAACCTAATCACTCTACAAGTGGCGCCCGAACTAAAAGGGTTGTGGATGATGATTCTCCGCACCCAGGATTTGGCGACTAGGTCCCCTAAAACCCTAGTCGCCCTTTAAAAAGGGGAGTATATAAGGTATTTCTCCCACTTCCCTAGCGTGCCTTTGTGGTGTAATGGTTCTTCACACTGAGCCGGTATTTCAGAGGTCCGTGGTTCGATTCCCGGCGAAGGCGGTTGCATATTTTTCATCTTTTCTGCTTCCAATTAACCTAATCACTCTACAAGTGGCGCCCGAACTAAAAGGGTTGTGGATGATGATTCTCCGCACCCAGGATTTGGCGACTATGTCCCCTAAAACCCTAGTCGCCCTTTAAAAAGGGGAGTATATAAGGTATTTCTCCCACTTCCCTAGCGTACCTTTGTGGTGTAATGGTTCTTCACACTGAGCCGGTATTTCAGAGGTCCGTGGTTCGATTCCCGGCGAAGGCGGTTGCATATTTTTCATCTTTTCTGCTTCCAATTAACCTAATCACTCTACAAGTGGCGCCCGAACTAAAAGGGTTGTGGATGATGATTCTCCGCACCCAGGATTTGGCGACTAGGTCCCCTAAAACCCTAATCGCCCTTTAAAAAGGGGAGTATATAAGGTATTTCTCCCACTTCCCTAGCGTGCCTTCGTGGTGTAATGGTTCTTCACACTGAGCCGGTATTTCAGAGGTCCGTGGTTCGATTCCCGGCGAAGGCGGTTGCATATTTTTCATCTTTTCTGCTTCCAATTAACCTAATCACTCTACAAGTGGCGCCCGAACTAAAAGGGTTGTGGATGATGATTCTCCGCACCCAGGATTTGGCGACTAGGTCCCCTAAAACCCTAATCGCCCTTTAAAAAGGGGAGTATATAAGGTATTTCTCCCACTTCCCTAGCGTGCCTTCGTGGTGTAATGGTTCTTCACACTGAGCCGGTATTTCAGAGGTCCGTGGTTCGATTCCCGGCGAAGGCGGTTGCATATTTTTCATCTTTTCTGCTTCCAATTAACCTAATCACTCTACAAGTGGCGCCCGAACTAAAAGGGTTGTGGATGATGATTCTCCGCACCCAGGATTTGGCGACTATGTCCCCTAAAACCCTAGTCGCCCTTTAAAAAGGGGAGTATATAAGGTATTTCTCCCACTTCCCTAGCGTGCCTTTGGGGTGTAATGGTTCTTCACACTGAGCCGGTATTTCAGAGGTCCGTGGTTCGATTCCCGGCGAAGGCGGTTGCATATTTTTCATCTTTTCTGCTTCCAATTAATCTAATCACTCTACAAGTGGCGCCCAAACTAAAAGGGTTGTGGATGATGATTCTCCGCACCCAGGATTTGGCGACTAGGTCCCCTAAAACCCTAGTCGCCCTTTAAAAAGGGGAGTATATAAGGTTTTTCTCCCACTTCCCTAGCGTGCCTTTGTGGTGTAATGGTTCTTCACACTGAGCCGGTATTTCAGAGGTCCGTGGTTCGATTCCCGGCGAAGGCGGTTGCATATTTTTCATCTTTTCTGCTTCCAATTAACCTAATCACTCTACAAGTGGCGCCCGAACTAAAAGGGTTGTGGATGATGATTCTCCGCACCCAGGATTTGGCGACTATGTCCCCTAAAACCCTAGTCGCCCTTTAAAAAGGGGAGTATATAAGGTATTTCTCCCACTTCCCTAGCGTGCCTTTGTGGTGTAATGGTTCTTCACACTGAGCCGGTATTTCAGAGGTCCGTGGTTCGATTCCCGGCGAAGGCGGTTGCATATTTTTCATCTTTTCTGCTTCCAATTAACCTAATCACTCTACAAGTGGCGCCCGAAATAAAAGGGTTGTGGATGATGATTCTCCGCACCCAGGATTTGGCGACTAGGTCCCCTAAAATCCTAGTCGCCCTTTAAAAAGGGGAGTATATAAGGTATTTCTCCCACTTCCCTAGCGTGCCTTTGTGGTGTAATGGTTCTTCACACTGAGACGGTATTTCAGAGGTCCGTGGTTCGTTTCCCGGCGAAGGCCGTTGCATATTTTTCATTTTTCTGCTTCCAATTAACCTAATCACTGTACAAGTGGCGCCCGAACTAAAAGGGTTGTGGATAATGATTCTCCGCACCCAGGATTTGGCGACTATGTCCCCTAAAACCCTAGTCGCCCTTTAAAAAGGGGAGTATATAAGGTATTTCTCCCACTTCCCTAGCGTGCCTTTGTGGTGTAATGGTTCTTCACACTGAGCCGGTATTTCAGAGGTCCGTGGTTCGATTCCCGGCGAAGGCGGTTGCATATTTTTCATCTTTTCTGCTTCCAATTAACCTAATCACTCTACAAGTGGCGCCCGAACTAAAAGGGTTGTGGATGATGATTCTCCGCACCCAGGATTTGGCGACTAGGTACCCTAAAATCCTAGTCGCCCTTTAAAAAGGGGAGTATATAAGGTATTTCTCCCACTTCCCTAGCGTGCCTTTGTGGTGTAATGGTTCTTCACACTGAGCCGGTATTTCAGAGGTCCGTGGTTCGATTCCCGGCGAAGGCGGTTGCATATTTTTCATCTTTTCTGCTTCCAATTAACCTAATCACTCTACAAGTGGCGCCCGAACTAAAAGGGTTGTGGATGATGATTCTCCGCACCCAGGATTTGGCGACTAGGTCCCCTAAAACCCTAGTCGCCCTTTAAAAAGGGGAGTATATAAGGTATTTCTCCCACTTCCCTAGCGTGCCTTTGTGGTGTAATGGTTCTTCACACTGAGCCGGTATTTCAGAGGTCCGTGGTTCGTTTCCCGGCGAAGGCGGTTGCATATTTTTCATTTTTCTGCTTCCAATTAACCTAATCACTGTACAAGTGGCGCCCGAACTAAAAGGGTTGTGGATGATGATCCTCCGCACCCAGGATTTGGCGACTAGGTCCCCTAAAACCCTAGGCGCCCTTTAAAAAGGGGAGTATATAAGGTATTTCTCCCACTTCCCTAGCGTGCCTTTGTGGCGTAATGGTTCTTCAAACTGAGCCGGGATTTCAGAGGTCCGTGGTTCGATTCCCGGCGAAGGCGGTTGCATATTTTTCATCTTTTCTGCTTCCAATTAACCTAATCACTCTACAAGTGGCGCCCGAACTAAAAGGGTTCTGGATGATGATTCTCCGCACCCAGGATTTGGCGACTAGGTCCCCTAAAACCCTAATCGCCCTTTAAAAAGGGGAGTCTATAAGGTATTTCTCCCACTTCCCTAGCGTGCCTTCGTGGTGTAATGGTTCTTCACACTGAGCCGGTATTTCAGAGGTCCGTGGTTCGATTCCCGGCGAAGGCGGTTGCATATTTTTCATCTTTTCTGCTTCCAATTAACCTAATCACTCTACAAGTGGCGCCCGAACTAAAAGGGTTGTGGATGATGATTCTCCGCACCCAGGATTTGGCGACTAGGTCCCCTAAAACCCTAATCGCCCTTTAAAAAGGGGAGTATATAAGGTATTTCTCCCACTTCCCTAGCGTGCCTTCGTGGTGTAATGGTTCTTCACACTGAGCCGGTATTTCAGAGGTCCGTGGTTCGATTCCCGGCGAAGGCGGTTGCATATTTTTCATCTTTTCTGCTTCCAATTAACCTAATCACTCTACAAGTGGCGCCCGAACTAAAAGGGTTGTGGATGATGATTCTCCGCACCCAGGATTTGGCGACTATGTCCCCTAAAACCCTAGTCGCCCTTTAAAAAGGGGAGTATATAAGGTATTTCTCCCACTTCCCTAGCGTGCCTTTGGGGTGTAATGGTTCTTCACACTGAGCCGGTATTTCAGAGGTCCGTGGTTCGATTCCCGGCGAAGGCGGTTGCATATTTTTCATCTTTTCTGCTTCCAATTAATCTAATCACTCTACAAGTGGCGCCCAAACTAAAAGGGTTGTGGATGATGATTCTCCGCACCCAGGATTGGGCGACTAGGTCCCCTAAAACCCTAGTCGCCCTTTAAAAAGGGGAGTATATAAGGTTTTTCTCCCACTTCCCTAGCGTGCCTTTGTGGTGTAATGGTTCTTCACACTGAGCCGGTATTTCAGAGGTCCGTGGTTCGATTCCCGGCGAAGGCGGTTGCATATTTTTCATCTTTTCTGCTTCCAATTAACCTAATCACTCTACAAGTGGCGCCCGAACTAAAAGGGTTGTGGATGATGATTCTCCGCACCCAGGATTTGGCGACTATGTCCCCTAAAACCCTAGTCGCCCTTTAAAAAGGGGAGTATATAAGGTATTTCTCCCACTTCCCTAGCGTGCCTTTGTGGTGTAATGGTTCTTCACACTGAGCCGGTATTTCAGAGGTCCGTGGTTCGATTCCCGGCGAAGGCGGTTGCATATTTTTCATCTTTTCTGCTTCCAATTAACCTAATCACTCTACAAGTGGCGCCCGAAATAAAAGGGTTGTGGATGATGATTCTCCGCACCCAGGATTTGGCGACTAGGTCCCCTAAAATCCTAGTCGCCCTTTAAAAAGGGGAGTATATAAGGTATTTCTCCCACTTCCCTAGCGTGCCTTTGTGGTGTAATGGTTCTTCACACTGAGACGGTATTTCAGAGGTCCGTGGTTCGTTTCCCGGCGAAGGCCGTTGCATATTTTTCATTTTTCTGCTTCCAATTAACCTAATCACTGTACAAGTGGCGCCCGAACTAAAAGGGTTGTGGATAATGATTCTCCGCACCCAGGATTTGGCGACTATGTCCCCTAAAACCCTAGTCGCCCTTTAAAAAGGGGAGTATATAAGGTATTTCTCCCACTTCCCTAGCGTGCCTTTGTGGTGTAATGGTTCTTCACACTGAGCCGGTATTTCAGAGGTCCGTGGTTCGATTCCCGGCGAAGGCGGTTGCATATTTTTCATCTTTTCTGCTTCCAATTAACCTAATCACTCTACAAGTGGCGCCCGAACTAAAAGGGTTGTGGATGATGATTCTCCGCACCCAGGATTTGGCGACTAGGTACCCTAAAATCCTAGTCGCCCTTTAAAAAGGGGAGTATATAAGGTATTTCTCCCACTTCCCTAGCGTGCCTTTGTGGTGTAATGGTTCTTCACACTGAGCCGGTATTTCAGAGGTCCGTGGTTCGATTCCCGGCGAAGGCGGTTGCATATTTTTCATCTTTTCTGCTTCCAATTAACCTAATCACTCTACAAGTGGCGCCCGAACTAAAAGGGTTGTGGATGATGATTCTCCGCACCCAGGATTTGGCGACTAGGTCCCCTAAAACCCTAGTCGCCCTTTAAAAAGGGGAGTATATAAGGTATTTCTCCCACTTCCCTAGCGTGCCTTTGTGGTGTAATGGTTCTTCACACTGAGCCGGTATTTCAGAGGTCCGTGGTTCGTTTCCCGGCGAAGGCGGTTGCATATTTTTCATTTTTCTGCTTCCAATTAACCTAATCACTGTACAAGTGGCGCCCGAACTAAAAGGGTTGTGGATGATGATCCTCCGCACCCAGGATTTGGCGACTAGGTCCCCTAAAACCCTAGGCGCCCTTTAAAAAGGGGAGTATATAAGGTATTTCTCCCACTTCCCTAGCGTGCCTTTGTGGCGTAATGGTTCTTCAAACTGAGCCGGGATTTCAGAGGTCCGTGGTTCGATTCCCGGCGAAGGCGGTTGCATATTTTTCATCTTTTCTGCTTCCAATTAACCTAATCACTCTACAAGTGGCGCCCGAACTAAAAGGGTTGTGGATGATGATTCTCCGCACCCAGGATTTGGCGACTAGGTCCCCTAAAACCCTAATCGCCCTTTAAAAAGGGGAGTATATAAGGTATTTCTCCCACTTCCCTAGCGTGCCTTCGTGGTGTAATGGTTCTTCACACTGAGCCGGTATTTCAGAGGTCCGTGGTTCGATTCCCGGCGAAGGCGGTTGCATATTTTTCATCTTTTCTGCTTCCAATTAACCTAATCACTCTACAAGTGGCGCCCGAACTAAAAGGGTTGTGGATGATGATTCTCCGCACCCAGGATTTGGCGACTAGGTCCCCTAAAACCCTAATCGCCCTTTAAAAAGGGGAGTATATAAGGTATTTCTCCCACTTCCCTAGCGTGCCTTCGTGGTGTAATGGTTCTTCACACTGAGCCGGTATTTCAGAGGTCCGTGGTTCGATTCCCGGCGAAGGCGGTTGCATATTTTTCATCTTTTCTGCTTCCAATTAACCTAATCACTCTACAAGTGGCGCCCGAACTAAAAGGGTTGTGGATGATGATTCTCCGCACCCAGGATTTGGCGACTATGTCCCCTAAAACCCTAGTCGCCCTTTAAAAAGGGGAGTATATAAGGTATTTCTCCCACTTCCCTAGCGTGCCTTTGGGGTGTAATGGTTCTTCACACTGAGCCGGTATTTCAGAGGTCCGTGGTTCGATTCCCGGCGAAGGCGGTTGCATATTTTTCATCTTTTCTGCTTCCAATTAATCTAATCACTCTACAAGTGGCGCCCAAACTAAAAGGGTTGTGGATGATGATTCTCCGCACCCAGGATTTGGCGACTAGGTCCCCTAAAACCCTAGTCGCCCTTTAAAAAGGGGAGTATATAAGGTTTTTCTCCCACTTCCCTAGCGTGCCTTTGTGGTGTAATGGTTCTTCACACTGAGCCGGTATTTCAGAGGTCCGTGGTTCGATTCCCGGCGAAGGCGGTTGCATATTTTTCATCTTTTCTGCTTCCAATTAACCTAATCACTCTACAAGTGGCGCCCGAACTAAAAGGGTTGTGGATGATGATTCTCCGCACCCAGGATTTGGCGACTATGTCCCCTAAAACCCTAGTCGCCCTTTAAAAAGGGGAGTATATAAGGTATTTCTCCCACTTCCCTAGCGTGCCTTTGTGGTGTAATGGTTCTTCACACTGAGCCGGTATTTCAGAGGTCCGTGGTTCGATTCCCGGCGAAGGCGGTTGCATATTTTTCATCTTTTCTGCTTCCAATTAACCTAATCACTCTACAAGTGGCGCCCGAAATAAAAGGGTTGTGGATGATGATTCTCCGCACCCAGGATTTGGCGACTAGGTCCCCTAAAATCCTAGTCGCCCTTTAAAAAGGGGAGTATATAAGGTATTTCTCCCACTTCCCTAGCGTGCCTTTGTGGTGTAATGGTTCTTCACACTGAGACGGTATTTCAGAGGTCCGTGGTTCGTTTCCCGGCGAAGGCCGTTGCATATTTTTCATTTTTCTGCTTCCAATTAACCTAATCACTGTACAAGTGGCGCCCGAACTAAAAGGGTTGTGGATAATGATTCTCCGCACCCAGGATTTGGCGACTATGTCCCCTAAAACCCTAGTCGCCCTTTAAAAAGGGGAGTATATAAGGTATTTCTCCCACTTCCCTAGCGTGCCTTTGTGGTGTAATGGTTCTTCACACTGAGCCGGTATTTCAGAGGTCCGTGGTTCGATTCCCGGCGAAGGCGGTTGCATATTTTTCATCTTTTCTGCTTCCAATTAACCTAATCACTCTACAAGTGGCGCCCGAACTAAAAGGGTTGTGGATGATGATTCTCCGCACCCAGGATTTGGCGACTAGGTACCCTAAAATCCTAGTCGCCCTTTAAAAAGGGGAGTATATAAGGTATTTCTCCCACTTCCCTAGCGTGCCTTTGTGGTGTAATGGTTCTTCACACTGAGCCGGTATTTCAGAGGTCCGTGGTTCGATTCCCGGCGAAGGCGGTTGCATATTCTTCATCTTTTCTGCTTCCAATTAACCTAATCACTCTACAAGTGGCGCCCGAACTAAAAGGGTTGTGGATGATGATTCTCCGCACCCAGGATTTGGCGACTAGGTCCCCTAAAACCCTAGTCGCCCTTTAAAAAGGGGAGTATATAAGGTATTTCTCCCACTTCCCTAGCGTGCCTTTGTGGTGTAATGGTTCTTCACACTGAGCCGGTATTTCAGAGGTCCGTGGTTCGTTTCCCGGCGAAGGCGGTTGCATATTTTTCATTTTTCTGCTTCCAATTAACCTAATCACTGTACAAGTGGCGCCCGAACTAAAAGGGTTGTGGATAATGATTCTCCGCACCCAGGATTTGGCGACTATGTCCCCTAAAACCCTAGTCGCCCTTTAAAAAGGGGAGTATATAAGGTATTTCTCCCACTTCCCTAGCGTGCCTTCGTGGTGTAATGGTTCTTCACACTGAGCCGGGATTTCAGAGGTCCGTGGTTCGATTCCCGGCGAAGGCGGTTGCATATTTTTCATCTTTTCTGCTTCCAATTAATCTAATCACTCTACAAGTGGCGCCCGAAATAAAAGGGTTCTGGATGATGATTCTCCGCACCCAGGATTTGGCGACTAGGTCCCCTAAAACCCTAGTCGCCCTTTAAAAAGGGGAGTATATAAGGTATTTCTCCCACTTCCCTAGCGTGCCTTTGTTGTGTAATGGTTCTTCACACTGAGCCGGTATTTCAGAGGTCCGTGGTTCGATTCCCGGCGAAGGCGGTTGCATATTTTTCATCTTTTCTGCTTCCAATTAATCTAATCACTCTACAAGTGGCGCCCGAAATAAAAGGGTTCTGGATGATGATTCTCCGCACCCAGGATTTGGCGACTAGGTCCCCTAAAACCCTAGTCGCCCTTTAAAAAGGGGAGTATATAAGGTATTTCTCCCACTTCCCTAGCGTGCCTTTGTGGTGTAATGGTTCTTCACACTGAGCCGGTATTTCAGAGGTCCGTGGTTCGATTCCCGGCGAAGGCGGTTGCATATTTTTCATCTTTTCTGCTTCCAATTAACCTAATCACTGTACAAGTGGCGCCCGAACTAAAAGGGTTGTGGATAATGATTCTCCGCACCCAGGATTTGGCGACTATGTCCCCTAAAACCCTAGTCGCCCTTTAAAAAGGGGAGTATATAAGGTATTTCTCCCACTTCCCTAGCGTGCCTTCGTGGTGTAATGGTTCTTCACACTGAGCCGGTATTTCAGAGGTCCGTGGTTCGATTCCCGGCGAAGGCGGTTGCATATTTTTCATCTTTTCTGCTTCCAATTAACCTAATCACTGTACAAGTGGCGCCCGAACTAAAAGGGTTGTGGATAATGATACTCCGCACCCAGGATTTGGCGACTAGGTCCCCTAAAACCCTAGTCGCCCTTTAAAAAGGGGAGTATATAAGGTATTTCTCCCACTTCCCTAGCGTGCCTTTGTGGTGTAATGGTTCTTCACACTGAGCCGGTATTTCAGAGGTCCGTGGTTCGATTCCCGGCGAAGGCGGTTGCATATTTTTTATCTTTTCTGCTTCCAATTAACCTAATCACTCTACAAGTGGCGCCCGAACTAAAAGGGTTGCGGATGATGATTCTCCGCACCCAGGATTTGGCGACTAGGTCCCCTAAAATCCTAGTCGCCCTTTAAAAAGGGGAGTATATAAGGTATTTCTCCCACTTCCCTAGCGTGCCTTTGTGGTGTAATGGTTCTTCACACTGAGCCGGTATTTCAGAGGTCCGTGGTTCGATTCCCGGCGAAGGCGGTTGCATATTTTTCATCTTTTCTGCTTCCAATTAACCTAATCACTCTACAAGTGGCGCCCGAACTAAAAGGGTTGTGGATGATGATTCTCCGCACACAGGATTTGGTGACTATGTCCCCTAAAACCCTAGTCGCCCTTTAAAAAGGGGAGTATATAAGGTATTTCTCCCACTTCTCTAGCGTGCCTTTGTGGTGTAATGGTTCTTCACACTGAGCCGGTATTTCAGAGGTCCGTGGTTCGATTCCCGGCGAAGGCGGTTGCATATTTTTCATCTTTTCTGCTTCCAATTAACCTAATTACTCTACAAGTGGCGCCCGAACTAAAAGGGTTGTGGATGATGATCCTCCGCACCCAGGATTTGGCGACTAGGTCCCCTAAAACCCTAGGCGCCCTTTAAAAAGGGGAGTATATAAGGTATTTCTCCCACTTCCCTAGCGTGCCTTTGTGGCGTAATGGTTCTTCAAACTGAGCCGGGATTTCAGAGGTCCGTGGTTCGATTCCCGGCGAAGGCGGTTGAATATTTTTCATCTTTTCTGCTTCCAATTAATCTAATCACTCTACAAGTGGCGCCCGAACTAAAAGGGTTGTGGATGATGTTTCTCCGCACCCAGGATTTGGCGACTAGGTACCCTAAAATCCTAGTCGCCCTTTAAAAAGGGGAGTATATAAGGTATTTCTCCCACTTCCCTAGCGTGCCTTTGTGGTGTAATGGTTCTTCACACTGAGCCGGTATTTCAGAGGTCCGTGGTTCGATTCCCGGCGAAGGCGGTTGCATATTTTTCATCTTTTCTGCTTCCAATTAACCTAATCACTCTACAAGTGGCGCCCGAACTAAAAGGGTTGTGGATGATGATTCTCCGCACCCAGGATTTGGCGACTAGGTCCCCTAAAACCCTAGTCGCCCTTTAAAAAGGGGAGTATATAAGGTATTTCTCCCACTTCCCTAGCGTGCCTTTGTGGTGTAATGGTTCTTCACACTGAGCCGGTATTTCAGAGGTCCGTGGTTCGATTCCCGGCGAAGGCGGTTGCATATTTTTCATGTTTTCTACTTCCAATTAACCTAATCACTCTACAAGTGGCGCCCGAACTAAAAGGGTTGTGGATGATGATTCTCCGCACCCAGGATTTGGCGACTAGGTCCCCTAAAACCCTAATCGCCCTTTAAAAAGGGGAGTATATAAGGTATTTCTCCCACTTCCCTAGCGTGCCTTCGTGGTGTAATGGTTCTTCACACTGAGCCGGTATTTCAGAGGTCCGTGGTTCGATTCCCGGCGAAGGCGGTTGCATATTTTTCATCTTTTCTGCTTCCAATTAACCTAATCACTCTACAAGTGGCGCCCGAACTAAAAGGGTTGTGGATGATGATTCTCCGCACCCAGGATTTGGCGACTATGTCCCCTAAAACCCTAGTCGCCCTTTAAAAAGGGGAGTATATAAGGTATTTCTCCCACTTCCCTAGCGTGCCTTTGTGGTGTAATGGTTCTTCACACTGAGCCGGTATTTCAGAGGTCCGTGGTTCGATTCCCGGCGAAGGCGGTTGCATATTTTTCATCTTTTCTGCTTCCAATTAATCTAATCACTCTACAAGTGGCGCCCAAACTAAAAGGGTTGTGGATGATGATTCTCCGCACCCAGGATTTGGCGACTAGGTCCCCTAAAACCCTAGTCGCCCTTTAAAAAGGGGAGTATATAAGGTATTTCTCCCACTTCCCTAGCGTGCCTTTGTGGTGTAATGGTTCTTCACACTGAGCCGGTATTTCAGAGGTCCGTGGTTCGATTCCCGGCGAAGGCGGTTGCATATTTTTCATCTTTTCTGCTTCCAATTAACCTAATCACTCTACAAGTGGCGCCCGAACTAAAAGGGTTGTGGATGATGATTCTCCGCACCCAGGATTTGGCGACTAGGTCCCCTAAAACCCTAGTCGCCCTTTAAAAAGGGGAGTATATAAGGTATTTCTCCCACTTCCCTAGCGTGCCTTTGTGGTGTAATGGTTCTTCACACTGAGCCGGTATTTCAGAGGTCCGTGGTTCGATTCCCGGCGAAGGCGGTTGCATATTTTTCATCTTTTCTGCTTCCAATTAACCTAATCACTCTACAAGTGGCGCCCGAACTAAAAGGGTTGTGGACGATGATTCTCCGCACCCAGGATTTGGCGACTATGTCCCCTAAAACCCTAGTCGCCCTTTAAAAAGGGGAGTATATAAGGTATTTCTCCCACTTCCCTAGCGTGCCTTTGTGGTATAATGGTTCTTCACACTGAGCCGGTATTTCAGAGGTCCGTGGCTCGATTCCCGGCGAAGGCGGTTGCATATTTTTCATCTTTTCTGCTTCCAATTAACCTAATCACTCTACAAGTGGCGCCCGAACTAAAAGGGTTGTGGATGATGATTCTCCGCACCCAGGATTTGGCGACTAGGTCCCCTAAAACCCTAGTCGCCCTTTAAAAAGGGGAGTATATAAGGTATTTCTCCCACTTCCCTAGCGTGCCTTTGTGGTGTAATGGTTCTTCACACTGAGCCGGTATTTCAGAGGTCCGTGGTTCGATTCCCGGCGAAGGCGGTTGCATATTTTTCATCTTTTCTGCTTCCAATTAACCTAATCACTCTACAAGTGGCGCCCGAAATAAAAGGGTTGTGGATGATGATTCTCCGCACCCAGGATTTGGCGACTAGGTCCCCTAAAATCCTAGTCGCCCTTTAAAAAGGGGAGTATATAAGGTATTTCTCCCACTTCCCTAGCGTGCCTTTGTGGTGTAATGGTTCTTCACACTGAGCCGGTATTTCAGAGGTCCGTGGTTCGTTTCCCGGCGAAGGCGGTTGCATATTTTTCATTTTTCTGCTTCCAATTAACCTAATCACTGTACAAGTGGCGCCCGAACTAAAAGGGTTGTGGATAATGATTCTCCGCACCCAGGATTTGGCGACTATGTCCCCTAAAACCCTAGTCGCCCTTTAAAAAGGGGAGTATATAAGGTATTTCTCCCACTTCCCTAGCGTGCCTTCGTGGTGTAATGGTTCTTCACACTGAGCCGGGATTTCAGAGGTCCGTGGTTCGATTCCCGGCGAAGGCGGTTGCATATTTTTCATCTTTTCTGCTTCCAATTAACCTAATCACTCTACAAGTGGCGCCCGAACTAAAAGGGTTGTGGATGATGATTCGCCGCACCCAGGATTTGGCGACTAGGTCCCCTAAAACCCTAGTCGCCCTTTAAAAAGGGGAGTATATAAGGTATTTCTCCCACTTCCCTAGCGTGCCTTTGTGGTGTAATGGTTCTTCACACTGAGCCGGTATTTCAGAGGTCCGTGGCTCGATTCCCGGCGAAGGCGGTTGCATATTTTTCATCTTTTCTGCTTCCAATTAACCTAATCACTCTACAAGTGGCGCCCGAACTAAAAGTGTTGTGGATGATGATTCTACGCACCCAGGATTTGGCGACTAGGTCCCCTAAAACCCTAGTCGCCCTTTAAAAAGGGGAGTATATAAGGTATTTCTCCCACTTCCCTAGCGTGCCTTTGTGGTGTAATGGTTCTTCACACTGAGCCGGTATTTCAGAGGTCCGTGGTTCGATTCCCGGCGAAGGCGGTTGCATATTTTTCATCTTTTCTGCTTCCAATTAATCTAATCACTCTACAAGTGGCGCCCGAAATAAAAGGGTTCTGGATGATGATTCTCCGCACCCAGGATTTGGCGACTAGGTCCCCTAAAACCCTAGTCGCCCTTTAAAAAGGGGAGTATATAAGGTATTTCTCCCACTTCCCTAGCGTGCCTTTGTGGTGTAATGGTTCTTCACACTGAGCCGGTATTTCAGAGGTCCGTGGTTCGATTCCCGGCGAAGGCGGTTGCATATTTTTCATCTTTTCTGCTTCCAATTAACCTAATCACTGTACAAGTGGCGCCCGAACTAAAAGGGTTGTGGATAATGATTCTCCGCACCCAGGATTTGGCGACTATGTCCCCTAAAACCCTAGTCGCCCTTTAAAAAGGGGAGTATATAAGGTATTTCTCCCACTTCCCTAGCGTGCCTTCGTGGTGTAATGGTTCTTCACACTGAGCCGGGATTTCAGAGGTCCGTGGTTCGATTCCCGGCGAAGGCGGTTGCATATTTTTCATCTTTTCTGCTTCCAATTAACCTAATCACTCTACAAGTGGCGCCCGAACTAAAAGGGTTGTGGATGATGATTCTCCGCACCCAGGATTTGGCGACTAGGTCCTCTAAAACCCTAGTCGCCCTTTAAAAAGGGGAGTATATAAGGTATTTCTCCCACTTCCCTAGCGTGCCTTTGTGGTGTAATGGTTCTTCACACTCAGCCGGTATTTCAGAGGTCCGTGGTTCGATTCCGGCGAAGGCGGTTGCATATTTTTCATCTTTTCTGCTTCCAATTAACCTAATCACTGTACAATTGGCGCCCGAACTAAAAGGGTTGTGGATAATGATTCTCCGCACCCAGGATTTGGCGACTAGGTCCCCTAAAACCCTAGTCGCCCTTTAAAAAGGGGAGTATATAAGGTATTTCTCCCACTTCCCTAGCGTGCCTTTGTGGTGTAATGGTTCTTCACACTGAGCCG
This sequence comes from Stegodyphus dumicola, assembly GCF_044657685.1. NCBI lineage: Eukaryota > Metazoa > Arthropoda > Arachnida > Araneae > Eresidae > Stegodyphus > Stegodyphus dumicola. The sequence continues at coordinate 3,374,408 of NC_140768.1, forward strand.
GTATTTCAGAGGTCCGTGGTTCGATTCCCGGCGAAGGCGGTTGCATATTTTTTATCTTTTCTGCTTCCAATTAACCTAATCACTCTACAAGTGGCGCCCGAACTAAAAGGGTTGCGGATGATGATTCTCCGCACCCAGGATTTGGCGACTAGGTCCCCTAAAATCCTAGTCGCCCTTTAAAAAGGGGAGTATATAAGGTATTTCTCCCACTTCCCTAGCGTGCCTTTGTGGTGTAATGGTTCTTCACACTGAGCCGGTATTTCAGAGGTCCGTGGTTCGATTCCCGGCGAAGGCGTTTGCATATTTTTCATCTTTTCTGCTTCCAATTAACCTAATCACTCTACAAGTGGCGCCCGAACTAAAAGGGTTGTGGATGATGATTCTCCGCACCCAGGATTTGGCGACTATGTCCCCTAAAACCCTAGTCGCCCTTTAAAAAGGGGAGTATATAAGGTATTTCTCCCACTTCCCTAGCGTGCCTTTGTGGTGTAATGATTCTTCACACTGAGCCGGTATTTCAGAGGTCCGTGGTTCGATTCCCGGCGAAGGCGGTTGCATATTTTTCATCTTTTCTGCTTCCAATTAACCTAATCACTCTACAAGTGGCGCCCGAACTAAAAGGGTTGTTGATGATGATTCTCCGCACTCAGGATTTGGCGACTATGTCCCCTAAAACCCTAGTCGCCCTTTAAAAAGGGGAGTATATAAGGTATTTCTCCCACTTCCCTAGCGTGCCTTTGTGGTGTAATGATTCTTCACACTGAGCCGGTATTTCAGAGGTCCGTGGTTCGATTCCCGGCGAAGGCGGTTCCATATTTTTCATCTTTTCTGCTTCCAATTAACCTAATCACTCTACAAGTGGCGCCCGAACTAAAAGGGTTGTTGATGATGATTCTCCGCACTCAGGATTTGGCGACTATGTCCCCTAAAACCCTAGTCGCCCTTTAAAAAGGGGAGTATATAAGGTATTTCTCCCACTTCCCTAGCGTGCCTTTGTGGTGTAATGATTCTTCACACTGAGCCGGTATTTCAGAGGTCCGTGGTTCGATTCCCGGCGAAGGCGGTTGCATATTTTTCATCTTTTCTGCTTCCAATTAACCTAATCACTCTACAAGTGGCGCCCGAACTAAAAGGGTTGTTGATGATGATTCTCCGCACTCAGGATTTGGCGACTATGTCCCCTAAAACCCTAGTCGCCCTTTAAAAAGGGGAGTATATAAGGTATTTCTCCCACTTCCCTAGCGTGCATTTGTGGTGTAATGGTTCTTCACACTGAGCCGGTATTTCAGAGGTCCGTGGTTCGATTCCCGGCGAAGGCGGTTGCATATTTTTCATCTTTTCTGCTTCCAATTAACCTAATCACTCTACAAGTGGCGCCCGAACTAAAAGGGTTGTGGATGATGATTCTCCACACCCAGGATTTGGCGACTAGGTCCCCTAAAACCCTAGTCGCCCGTTAAAAAGGGGAGTATATAAGGTATTTCTCCCACTTCTCTAGCGTGCCTTTGTGGTGTAATGGTTCTTCACACTGAGCCGGTATTTCAGAGGTCCGTGGTTCGATTCCCGGCGAAGGCGGTTGCATATTTTTCATTTTTCCGCTTCCAATTAACCTAATCACTCTACAAGTGGCGCCCGAACTAAAAGGGTTGTGGATGATGATTCTCCGCACCCAGGATTTGGCGACTAGGTCCCCTAAAACCCTAGTCGCCCTTTAAAAAGGGGAGTATATAAGGTATTTCTCCCACTTCCCTAGCGTGCCTTTGTGGTGTAATGGTTCTTCACACTGAGCCGGTATTTCAGAGGTCCGTGGTTCGATTCCCGGCGAAGGCGGTTGCATATTTTTCATCTTTTCTGCTTCCAATTAACCTAATCACTCTACAAGTGGCGCCCGAACTAAAAGGGTTGTGGATGATGATTCTCCGTACCCAGGATTTGGCGACTATGTCCCCTAAAACCCTAGTCGCCCTTTAAAAAGGGGAGTATATAAGGTATTTCTCCCACTTCTCTAGCGTGCCTTTGTGGTGTAATGGTTCTTCACACTGAGCCGGTATTTCAGAGGTCCGTGGTTCGATTCCCGGCGAAGGCGGTTGCATATTTTTCATCTTTTCTGCTTCCAATTAACCTAATCACTCTACAAGTGGCGCCCGAACTAAAAGGGTTGTGGATGATGATTCTCCGCACCCAGGATTTGGCGACTATGTCCCCTAAAACCCTAGTCGCCCTTTAAAAAGGGGAGTATATAAGGTATTTCTCCCACTTCCCTAGCGTGCCTTTGTGGTGTAATGGTTCTTCACACTGAGCCGGTATTTCAGAGGTCCGTGGTTCGATTCCCAGCGAAGGCGGTTGCATATTTTTCATCTTTTCTGCTTCCAATTAACCTAATCACTCTACAAGTGGCGCCCGAACTAAAAGGGTTGTGGATGATGATTCTCCGTACCCAGGATTTGGCGACTATGTCCCCTAAAACCCTAGTCGCACTTTAAAAAGTGGAGTATATAAGGTATTTCTCCCACTTCTCTAGCGTGCCTTTGAGGTGTAATGGTTCTTCACACTGAGCCGGTATTTCAGAGGTCCGTGGTTCGATTCCCGGCGAAGGCGGTTGCATATTTTTCATCTTTTCTGCTTCCAATTAACCTAATCACTCTACAAGTGGCGCCCGAACTAAAAGGGTTGTGGATGATGATTCTTCGCACCCAGGATTTGGCGACTATGTCCCCTAAAACCCTAGTCGCCCTTTAAAAAGGGGAGTATATAAGGTATTTCTCCCACTTCTCTAGCGTGCCTTTGTGGTGTAATGGTTCTTCACACTGAGCCGGTATTTCAGAGGTCCGTGGTTCGATTCCCGGCGAAGGCGGTTGCATAATTTTCATCTTTTCTGCTTCCAATTAACCTAATCACTCTACAAGTGGCGCCCGAACTAAAAGGGTTGTGGATGATGATTCTCCGCACCCAGGATTTGGCAACTAGGTCCCCTAAAACCCTAGTCGCCTTTTAAAAAGGGGAGTATATAAGGTATTTCTCCCACTTCCCTAGCGTGCCTTTGTGGTGTAATGGTTCTTCACACTGAGCCGGTATTTCAGAGGTCCGTGGTTCGATTCCCGGCGAAGGCGGTTGCATATTTTTCATTTTTCTGCTTCCAATTAAACTAATCACTCTACAAGTGGCGCCCGAACTAAAAGGGTTGTGGATGATGATTCTCCGCACCCAGGATTTGGCGACTAGGTCACCTAAAACCCTAGTCGCCCTTTAAAAAGGGGAGTATATAAGGTATTTCTCCCACTTCCCTAGCGTGCCTTTGTGGTGTAATGGTTCTTCACACTGAGCCGGTATTTCAGAGGTCCGTGGTTCGATTCCCGGCGAAGGCGGTTGCATATTTTTCATCTTTTCTGCTTCCAATTAACCTAATCACTCTACAAGTGGCGCCCGAACTAAAAGGGTTGTGGATGATGATTCTCCGCACCCAGGATTTGGCGACTATGTCCCCTAAAACCCTAGTCGCCCTTTAAAAAGGGGAGTATATAAGGTATTTCTCCCACTTCCCTAGCGTGCCTTTGTGGTGTAATGGTTCTTCACACTGAGCCGGTATTTCAGAGGTCCGTGGTTCGATTCCCGGCGAAGGCGGTTGCATATTTTTCATTTTTCTGCTTCCAATTAACCTAATCACTCTACAAGTGGCGCCCGAACTAAAAGGATTGTGGATGATGATTCTCCGCACCCAGGATTTGGCGACTAGGTCCCCTAAAACCCTAGTCGCCCTTTAAAAAGGGGAGTATATAAGGTATTTCTCCCACTTCCCTAGCGTGCCTTTGTGGTGTAATGGTTCTTCACACTGAGCCGGTATTTCAGAGGTCCGTGGTTCGATTCCCGGCGAAGGCGGTTGCATATTTTTCATTTTTCTGCTTCCAATTAACCTAATCACTCTACAAGTGGCGCCCGAACTAAAAGGGTTGTGGATGATGATTCTCCGCACCCAGGATTTGGCGACTAGGTCCCCTAAAACCCTAGTCGCCCTTTAAAAAGGGGAGTATATAAGGTATTTCTCCCACTTCCCTAGCGTGCCTTTGTGGTGTAATGGTTCTTCACACTGAGCCGGTATTTCAGAGGTCCGTGGTTCGATTCCCGGCGAAGGCGGTTGCATATTTTTCATCTTTTCTGCTTCCAATTAACCTAATCACTCTACAAGTGGCGCCCGAACTAAAAGGGTTGTGGATGATGATTCTCCACACCCAGGATTTGGCGACTAGGTCCCCTAAAACCCTAGTCGCCCGTTAAAAAGGGGAGTATATAAGGTATTTCTCCCACTTCCCTAGCGTGCCTTTGTGGTGTAATGGTTCTTCACACTGAGCCGGTATTTCAGAGGTCCGTGGTTCGATTCCCGGCGAAGGCGGTTGCATATTTTTCATTTTTCTGCTTCCAATTAACCTAATCACTCTACAAGTGGCGCCCGAACTAAAAGGATTGTGGATGATGATTCTCCGCACCCAGGATTTGGCGACTAGGTCCCCTAAAACCCTAGTCGCCCTTTAAAAAGGGGAGTATATAAGGTATTTCTCCCACTTCCCTAGCGTGCCTTTGTGGTGTAATGGTTCTTCACACTGAGCCGGTATTTCAGAGGTCCGTGGTTCGATTCCCGGCGAAGGCGGTTGCATATTTTTCATCTTTTCTGCTTCCAATTAACCTAATCACTCTACAAGTGGCGCCCGAACTAAAAGGGTTGTGGATGATGATTCTCCGCACCCAGGATTTGGCGACTAGGTCCCCTAAAACCCTAGTCGCCCTTTAAAAAGGGGAGTATATAAGGTATTTCTCCCACTTCCCTAGCGTGCCTTTGTGGTGTAATGGTTCTTCACACTGAGCCGGTATTTCAGAGGTCCGTGGTTCGATTCCCGGCGAAGGCGGTTGCATATTTTTCATCTTTTCTTCTTCCAATTAACCTAATCACTCTACAAGTGGCGCCCGAACTAAAAGCGTTGTGGATGATGATTCTCCGCACCCAGGATTTGGCGACTATGTCCCCTAAAACCCTAGTCGCCCTTTAAAAAGAGGAGTATATAAGGTATTTCTCCCACTTCCCTAGCGTGCCTTTGTGGTGTAATGGTTCTTCACACTGAGCCGGTATTTCAGAGGTCCGTGGTTCGATTCCCAGCGAAGGCGGTTGCATATTTTTCATCTTTTCTGCTTCCAATTAACCTAATCACTCTACAAGTGGCGCCCGAACTAAAAGGGTTGTGGATGATGATTCTCCGTACCCAGGATTTGGCGACTATGTCCCCTAAAACCCTAGTCGCACTTTAAAAAGGGGAGTATATAAGGTATTTCTCCCACTTCTCTAGCGTGCCTTTGTGGTGTAATGGTTCTTCACACTGAGCCGGTATTTCAGAGGTCCGTGGTTCGATTCCCGGCGAAGGCGGTTGCATATTTTTCATCTTTTCTGCTTCCAATTAACCTAATCACTCTACAAGTGGCGCCCGAACTAAAAGGGTTGTGGATGATGATTCTCCGCACCCAGGATTTGGCGACTAGGTCCCCTAAAACCCTAGTCGCCTTTTAAAAAGGGGAGTATATAAGGTATTTCTCCCACTTCCCTAGCGTGCCTTTGTGGTGTAATGGTTCTTCACACTGAGCCGGTATTTCAGAGGTCCGTGGTTCGATTCCGGCAAAGGCGGTTGCATATTTTTCATCTTTTCTGCTTCCAATTAACCTAATCACTCTACAAGTGGCGCCCGAACTAAAAGGGTTGTGGATGATGATTCTCCGCACCCAGGATTTGGCGACTATGTCCCCTAAAACCCTAGTCGCCCTTTAAAAAGGGGAGTATATAAGGTATTTCTCCCACTTCCCTAGCGTGCCTTTGTGGTGTAATGGTTCTTCACACTGAGCCGGTATTTCAGAGGTCCGTGGTTCGATTCCCGGCGAAGGCGGTTGCATATTTTTCATCTTTTCTTCTTCCAATTAACCTAATCACTCTACAAGTGGCGCCCGAACTAAAAGCGTTGTGGATGATGATTCTCCGCACCCAGGATTTGGCGACTATGTCCCCTAAAACCCTAGTCGCCCTTTAAAAAGAGGAGTATATAAGGTATTTCTCCCACTTCCCTAGCGTGCCTTTGTGGTGTAATGGTTCTTCACACTGAGCCGGTATTTCAGAGGTCCGTGGTTCGATTCCCAGCGAAGGCGGTTGCATATTTTTCATCTTTTCTGCTTCCAATTAACCTAATCACTCTACAAGTGGCGCCCGAACTAAAAGGGTTGTGGATGATGATTCTCCGCACCCAGGATTTGGCGACTATGTCCCCTAAAACCCTAGTCGCCCTTTAAAAAGGGGAGTATATAAGGTATTCCTCCCACTTCCCTAGCGTGCCTTTGTGGTGTAATGGTTCTTCACACTGAGCCGGTATTTCAGAGGTCCGTGGTTCGATTCCCGGCGAAGGCGGTTGCATTTTTTTCATCTTTTCTGCTTCCAATTAACCTAATCACTCTACAAGTGGCGCCCGAACTAAAAGGGTTGTGGATGATGATTCTCCACACCCAGGATCTGGCGACTAGGTCCCCTAAAACCCTAGTCGCCCGTTAAAAAGGGGAGCATATAAGGTATTTCTCCCACTTCCCTAGCGTGCCTTTGTGGTGTAATGGTTCTTCACACTGAGCCGGTATTTCAGAGGTCCGTGGTTCGATTCCCGGCGAAGGCGGTTGCATATTTTTCATCTTTTCTGCTTCCAATTAACCTAATCACTCTACAAGTGGCGCCCGAACTAAAAGCGTTGTGGATGATGATTCTCCGCACCCAGGATTTGGCGACTATGTCCCCTAAAACCCTAGTCGCCCTTTAAAAAGGGGAGTATATAAGGTATTTCTCCCACTTCTCTAGCGTGCCTTTGTGGTGTAATGGTTCTTCACACTGAGCCGGTATTTCAGAGGTCCGTGGTTCGATTCCCGGCGAAGGCGGTTGCATATTTTTCATCTTTTCTGCTTCCAATTAACCTAATCACTCTACAAGTGGCGCCCGAACTAAAAGGGTTGTGGATGATGATTCTCCGCACCCAGGATTTGGCGACTAGGTCCCCTAAAACCCTAGTCGCCTTTTAAAAAGGGGAGTATATAAGGTATTTCTCCCACTTCCCTAGCGTGCCTTTGTGGTGTAATGGTTCTTCACACTGAGCCGGTATTTCAGAGGTCCGTGGTTCGATTCCCGGCGAAGGCGGTTGCATTTTTTTCATCTTTTCTGCTTCCAATTAACCTAATCACTCTACAAGTGGCGCCCGAACTAAAAGGGTTGTGGATGATGATTCTCCGTACCCAGGATCTGGCGACTAGGTCCCCTAAAACCCTAGTCGCCCTTTAAAAAGGGGAGTATATAAGGTATTTCTCCCACTTCTCTAGCGTGCCTTTGTGGTGTAATGGTTCTTCACACTGAGCCGGTATTTCAGAGGTCCGTGGTTCGATTCCCGGCGAAGGCGGTTGCATATTTTTCATCTTTTCTGCTTCCAATTAACCTAATCACTCTACAAGTGGCGCCCGAACTAAAAGGGTTGTGGATGATGATTCTCCGCACCCAGGATTTGGCGACTAGGTCCCCTAAAACCCTAGTCGCCTTTTAAAAAGGGGAGTATATAAGGTATTTCTCCCACTTCCCTAGCGTGCCTTTGTGGTGTAATGGTTCTTCACACTGAGCCGGTATTTCAGAGGTCCGTGGTTCGATTCCCGGCGAAGGCGGTTGCATATTTTTCATCTTTTCTGCTTCCAATTAACCTAATCACTCTACAAGTGGCGCCCGAACTAAAAGGGTTGTGGATGATGATTCTCCGTACCCAGGATTTGGCGACTATGTCCCCTAAAACCCTAGTCGCCCTTTAAAAAGGGGAGTATATAAGGTATTTCTCCCACTTCTCTAGCGTGCCTTTGTGGTGTAATGGTTCTTCACACTGAGCCGGTATTTCAGAGGTCCGTGGTTCGATTCCCGGCGAAGGCGGTTGCATATTTTTCATCTTTTCTGCTTCCAATTAACCTAATCACTCTACAAGTGGCGCCCGAACTAAAAGGGTTGTGGATGATGATTCTCCGCACCCAGGATTTGGCGACTATGTCCCCTAAAACCCTAGTCGCCCTTTAAAAAGGGGAGTATATAAGGTATTTCTCCCACTTCCCTAGCGTGCCTTTGTGGTGTAATGGTTCTTCACACTGAGCCGGTATTTCAGAGGTCCGTGGTACGATTCCCGGCAAAGGCGGTTGCATATTTTTCATCTTTTCTGCTTCCAATTAACCTAATCACTCTACAACTGGCGCCCGAACTAAAAGGGTTGTGGATGATGATTCTCCGCACCCAGGATTTGGCGACTATGTCCCCTAAAACCCTAGTCGCCCTTTAAAAACGGGAGTATATAAGGTATTTCTCCCACTTCCCTAGCGTGCCTTTGTGGTGTAATGGTTCTTCACACTGAGCCGGTATTTCAGAGGTCCGTGGTTCGATTCCCGGCGAAGGCGGTTGCATATTTTTCATCTTTTCTTCTTCCAATTAACCTAATCACTCTACAAGTGGCGCCCGAACTAAAAGCGTTGTGGATGATGATTCTCCGCACCCAGGATTTGGCGACTATGTCCCCTAAAACCCTAGTCGCCCTTTAAAAAGAGGAGTATATAAGGTATTTCTCCCACTTCCCTAGCGTGCCTTTGTGGTGTAATGGTTCTTCACACTGAGCCGGTATTTCAGAGGTCCGTGGTTCGATTCCCAGCGAAGGCGGTTGCATATTTTTCATCTTTTCTGCTTCCAATTAACCTAATCACTCTACAAGTGGCGCCCGAACTAAAAGGGTTGTGGATGATGATTCTCCGTACCCAGGATTTGGCGACTATGTCCCCTAAAACCCTAGTCGCACTTTAAAAAGGGGAGTATATAAGGTATTTCTCCCACTTCTCTAGCGTGCCTTTGAGGTGTAATGGTTCTTCACACTGAGCCGGTATTTCAGAGGTCCGTGGTTCGATTCCCGGCGAAGGCGGTTGCATATTTTTCATCTTTTCTGCTTCCAATTAACCTAATCACTCTACAAGTGGCGCCCGAACTAAAAGGGTTGTGGATGATGATTCTTCGCACCCAGGATTTGGCGACTATGTCCCCTAAAACCCTAGTCGCCCTTTAAAAAGGGGAGTATATAAGGTATTTCTCCCACTTCTCTAGCGTGCCTTTGTGGTGTAATGGTTCTTCACACTGAGCCGGTATTTCAGAGGTCCGTGGTTCGATTCCCGGCGAAGGCGGTTGCATAATTTTCATCTTTTCTGCTTCCAATTAACCTAATCACTCTACAAGTGGCGCCCGAACTAAAAGGGTTGTGGATGATGATTCTCCGCACCCAGGATTTGGCAACTAGGTCCCCTAAAACCCTAGTCGCCTTTTAAAAAGGGGAGTATATAAGGTATTTCTCCCACTTCCCTAGCGTGCCTTTGTGGTGTAATGGTTCTTCACACTGAGCCGGTATTTCAGAGGTCCGTGGTTCGATTCCCGGCGAAGGCGGTTGCATATTTTTCATTTTTCTGCTTCCAATTAAACTAATCACTCTACAAGTGGCGCCCGAACTAAAAGGGTTGTGGATGATGATTCTCCGCACCCAGGATTTGGCGACTAGGTCACCTAAAACCCTAGTCGCCCTTTAAAAAGGGGAGTATATAAGGTATTTCTCCCACTTCCCTAGCGTGCCTTTGTGGTGTAATGGTTCTTCACACTGAGCCGGTATTTCAGAGGTCCGTGGTTCGATTCCCGGCGAAGGCGGTTGCATATTTTTCATCTTTTCTGCTTCCAATTAACCTAATCACTCTACAAGTGGCGCCCGAACTAAAAGGGTTGTGGATGATGATTCTCCGTACCCAGGATTTGGCGACTATGTCCCCTAAAACCCTAGTCGCACTTTAAAAAGGGGAGTATATAAGGTATTTCTCCCACTTCTCTAGCGTGCCTTTGAGGTGTAATGGTTCTTCACACTGAGCCGGTATTTCAGAGGTCCGTGGTTCGATTCCCGGCGAAGGCGGTTGCATATTTTTCATCTTTTCTGCTTCCAATTAACCTAATCACTCTACAAGTGGCGCCCGAACTAAAAGGGTTGTGGATGATGATTCTTCGCACCCAGGATTTGGCGACTATGTCCCCTAAAACCCTAGTCGCCCTTTAAAAAGGGGAGTATATAAGGTATTTCTCCCACTTCTCTAGCGTGCCTTTGTGGTGTAATGGTTCTTCACACTGAGCCGGTATTTCAGAGGTCCGTGGTTCGATTCCCGGCGAAGGCGGTTGCATAATTTTCATCTTTTCTGCTTCCAATTAACCTAATCACTCTACAAGTGGCGCCCGAACTAAAAGGGTTGTGGATGATGATTCTCCGCACCCAGGATTTGGCAACTAGGTCCCCTAAAACCCTAGTCGCCTTTTAAAAAGGGGAGTATATAAGGTATTTCTCCCACTTCCCTAGCGTGCCTTTGTGGTGTAATGGTTCTTCACACTGAGCCGGTATTTCAGAGGTCCGTGGTTCGATTCCCGGCGAAGGCGGTTGCATATTTTTCATTTTTCTGCTTCCAATTAAACTAATCACTCTACAAGTGGCGCCCGAACTAAAAGGGTTGTGGATGATGATTCTCCGCACCCAGGATTTGGCGACTAGGTCACCTAAAACCCTAGTCGCCCTTTAAAAAGGGGAGTATATAAGGTATTTCTCCCACTTCCCTAGCGTGCCTTTGTGGTGTAATGGTTCTTCACACTGAGCCGGTATTTCAGAGGTCCGTGGTTCGATTCCCGGCGAAGGCGGTTGCATATTTTTCATCTTTTCTGCTTCCAATTAACCTAATCACTCTACAAGTGGCGCCCGAACTAAAAGGGTTGTGGATGATGATTCTCCGCACCCAGGATTTGGCGACTATGTCCCCTAAAACCCTAGTCGCCCTTTAAAAAGGGGAGTATATAAGGTATTTCTCCCACTTCCCTAGCGTGCCTTTGTGGTGTAATGGTTCTTCACACTGAGCCGGTATTTCAGAGGTCCGTGGTTCGATTCCCGGCGAAGGCGGTTGCATATTTTTCATTTTTCTGCTTCCAATTAACCTAATCACTCTACAAGTGGCGCCCGAACTAAAAGGATTGTGGATGATGATTCTCCGCACCCAGGATTTGGCGACTAGGTCCCCTAAAACCCTAGTCGCCCTTTAAAAAGGGGAGTATATAAGGTATTTCTCCCACTTCCCTAGCGTGCCTTTGTGGTGTAATGGTTCTTCACACTGAGCCGGTATTTCAGAGGTCCGTGGTTCGATTCCCGGCGAAGGCGGTTGCATATTTTTCATTTTTCTGCTTCCAATTAACCTAATCACTCTACAAGTGGCGCCCGAACTAAAAGGGTTGTGGATGATGATTCTCCGCACCCAGGATTTGGCGACTAGGTCCCCTAAAACCCTAGTCGCCCTTTAAAAAGGGGAGTATATAAGGTATTTCTCCCACTTCCCTAGCGTGCCTTTGTGGTGTAATGGTTCTTCACACTGAGCCGGTATTTCAGAGGTCCGTGGTTCGATTCCCGGCGAAGGCGGTTGCATATTTTTCATCTTTTCTGCTTCCAATTAACCTAATCACTCTACAAGTGGCGCCCGAACTAAAAGGGTTGTGGATGATGATTCTCCACACCCAGGATTTGGCGACTAGGTCCCCTAAAACCCTAGTCGCCCGTTAAAAAGGGGAGTATATAAGGTATTTCTCCCACTTCCCTAGCGTGCCTTTGTGGTGTAATGGTTCTTCACACTGAGCCGGTATTTCAGAGGTCCGTGGTTCGATTCCCGGCGAAGGCGGTTGCATATTTTTCATTTTTCTGCTTCCAATTAACCTAATCACTCTACAAGTGGCGCCCGAACTAAAAGGATTGTGGATGATGATTCTCCGCACCCAGGATTTGGCGACTAGGTCCCCTAAAACCCTAGTCGCCCTTTAAAAAGGGGAGTATATAAGGTATTTCTCCCACTTCCCTAGCGTGCCTTTGTGGTGTAATGGTTCTTCACACTGAGCCGGTATTTCAGAGGTCCGTGGTTCGATTCCCGGCGAAGGCGGTTGCATATTTTTCATCTTTTCTGCTTCCAATTAACCTAATCACTCTACAAGTGGCGCCCGAACTAAAAGGGTTGTGGATGATGATTCTCCGCACCCAGGATTTGGCGACTAGGTCCCCTAAAACCCTAGTCGCCCTTTAAAAAGGGGAGTATATAAGGTATTTCTCCCACTTCCCTAGCGTGCCTTTGTGGTGTAATGGTTCTTCACACTGAGCCGGTATTTCAGAGGTCCGTGGTTCGATTCCCGGCGAAGGCGGTTGCATATTTTTCATCTTTTCTTCTTCCAATTAACCTAATCACTCTACAAGTGGCGCCCGAACTAAAAGCGTTGTGGATGATGATTCTCCGCACCCAGGATTTGGCGACTATGTCCCCTAAAACCCTAGTCGCCCTTTAAAAAGAGGAGTATATAAGGTATTTCTCCCACTTCCCTAGCGTGCCTTTGTGGTGTAATGGTTCTTCACACTGAGCCGGTATTTCAGAGGTCCGTGGTTCGATTCCCAGCGAAGGCGGTTGCATATTTTTCATCTTTTCTGCTTCCAATTAACCTAATCACTCTACAAGTGGCGCCCGAACTAAAAGGGTTGTGGATGATGATTCTCCGTACCCAGGATTTGGCGACTATGTCCCCTAAAACCCTAGTCGCACTTTAAAAAGGGGAGTATATAAGGTATTTCTCCCACTTCTCTAGCGTGCCTTTGTGGTGTAATGGTTCTTCACACTGAGCCGGTATTTCAGAGGTCCGTGGTTCGATTCCCGGCGAAGGCGGTTGCATATTTTTCATCTTTTCTGCTTCCAATTAACCTAATCACTCTACAAGTGGCGCCCGAACTAAAAGGGTTGTGGATGATGATTCTCCGCACCCAGGATTTGGCGACTAGGTCCCCTAAAACCCTAGTCGCCTTTTAAAAAGGGGAGTATATAAGGTATTTCTCCCACTTCCCTAGCGTGCCTTTGTGGTGTAATGGTTCTTCACACTGAGCCGGTATTTCAGAGGTCCGTGGTTCGATTCCCGGCAAAGGCGGTTGCATATTTTTCATCTTTTCTGCTTCCAATTAACCTAATCACTCTACAAGTGGCGCCCGAACTAAAAGGGTTGTGGATGATGATTCTCCGCACCCAGGATTTGGCGACTATGTCCCCTAAAACCCTAGTCGCCCTTTAAAAAGGGGAGTATATAAGGTATTTCTCCCACTTCCCTAGCGTGCCTTTGTGGTGTAATGGTTCTTCACACTGAGCCGGTATTTCAGAGGTCCGTGGTTCGATTCCCGGCGAAGGCGGTTGCATATTTTTCATCTTTTCTTCTTCCAATTAACCTAATCACTCTACAAGTGGCGCCCGAACTAAAAGCGTTGTGGATGATGATTCTCCGCACCCAGGATTTGGCGACTATGTCCCCTAAAACCCTAGTCGCCCTTTAAAAAGAGGAGTATATAAGGTATTTCTCCCACTTCCCTAGCGTGCCTTTGTGGTGTAATGGTTCTTCACACTGAGCCGGTATTTCAGAGGTCCGTGGTTCGATTCCCAGCGAAGGCGGTTGCATATTTTTCATCTTTTCTGCTTCCAATTAACCTAATCACTCTACAAGTGGCGCCCGAACTAAAAGGGTTGTGGATGATGATTCTCCGCACCCAGGATTTGGCGACTATGTCCCCTAAAACCCTAGTCGCCCTTTAAAAAGGGGAGTATATAAGGTATTCCTCCCACTTCCCTAGCGTGCCTTTGTGGTGTAATGGTTCTTCACACTGAGCCGGTATTTCAGAGGTCCGTGGTTCGATTCCCGGCGAAGGCGGTTGCATTTTTTTCATCTTTTCTGCTTCCAATTAACCTAATCACTCTACAAGTGGCGCCCGAACTAAAAGGGTTGTGGATGATGATTCTCCACACCCAGGATCTGGCGACTAGGTCCCCTAAAACCCTAGTCGCCCGTTAAAAAGGGGAGCATATAAGGTATTTCTCCCACTTCCCTAGCGTGCCTTTGTGGTGTAATGGTTCTTCACACTGAGCCGGTATTTCAGAGGTCCGTGGTTCGATTCCCGGCGAAGGCGGTTGCATATTTTTCATCTTTTCTGCTTCCAATTAACCTAATCACTCTACAAGTGGCGCCCGAACTAAAAGCGTTGTGGATGATGATTCTCCGCACCCAGGATTTGGCGACTATGTCCCCTAAAACCCTAGTCGCCCTTTAAAAAGGGGAGTATATAAGGTATTTCTCCCACTTCTCTAGCGTGCCTTTGTGGTGTAATGGTTCTTCACACTGAGCCGGTATTTCAGAGGTCCGTGGTTCGATTCCCGGCGAAGGCGGTTGCATATTTTTCATCTTTTCTGCTTCCAATTAACCTAATCACTCTACAAGTGGCGCCCGAACTAAAAGGGTTGTGGATGATGATTCTCCGCACCCAGGATTTGGCGACTAGGTCCCCTAAAACCCTAGTCGCCTTTTAAAAAGGGGAGTATATAAGGTATTTCTCCCACTTCCCTAGCGTGCCTTTGTGGTGTAATGGTTCTTCACACTGAGCCGGTATTTCAGAGGTCCGTGGTTCGATTCCCGGCGAAGGCGGTTGCATTTTTTTCATCTTTTCTGCTTCCAATTAACCTAATCACTCTACAAGTGGCGCCCGAACTAAAAGGGTTGTGGATGATGATTCTCCACACCCAGGATCTGGCGACTAGGTCCCCTAAAACCCTAGTCGCCCGTTAAAAAGGGGAGTATATAAGGTATTTCTCCCACTTCCCTAGCGTGCCTTTGTGGTGTAATGGTTCTTCACACTGAGCCGGTATTTCAGAGGTCCGTGGTTCGATTCCCGGCGAAGGCGGTTGCATATTTTTCATCTTTTCTGCTTCCAATTAACCTAATCACTCTACAAGTGGCGCCCGAACTAAAAGGGTTGTGGATGATGATTCTCCGCACCCAGGATTTGGCGACTATGTCCCCTAAAACCCTAGTCGCCCTTTAAAAAGGGGAGTATATAAGGTATTTCTCCCACTTCTCTAGCGTGCCTTTGTGGTGTAATGGTTCTTCACACTGAGCCGGTATTTCAGAGGTCCGTGGTTCGATTCCCGGCGAAGGCGGTTGCATATTTTTCATCTTTTTTGCTTCCAATTAACCTAATCACTCTACAAGTGGCGCCCGAACTAAAAGGGTTGTGGATGATGATTCTCCGCACCCAGGATTTGGCGACTAGGTCCCCTAAAACCCTAGTCGCCTTTTAAAAAGGGGAGTATATAAGGTATTTCTCCCACTTCCCTAGCGTGCCTTTGTGGTGTAATGGTTCTTCACACTGAGCCGGTATTTCAGAGGTCCGTGGTTCGATTCCCGGCGAAGGCGGTTGCATATTTTTCATCTTTTCTGCTTCCAATTAACCTAATCACTCTACAAGTGGCGCCCGAACTAAAAGCGTTGTGGATGATGATTCTCCGCACCCAGGATTTGGCGACTATGTCCCCTAAAACCCTAGTCGCCCTTTAAAAAGAGGAGTATATAAGGTATTTCTCCCACTTCCCTAGCGTGCCTTTGTGGTGTAATGGTTCTTCACACTGAGCCGGTATTTCAGAGGTCCGTGGTTCGATTCCCAGCGTAGGCGGTTGCATTTTTTTCATCTTTTCTGCTTCCAATTAACCTAATCACTCTACAAGTGGCGCCCGAACTAAAAGCGTTGTGGATGATGATTCTCCGCACCCAGGATTTGGCGACTATGTCCCCTAAAACCCTAGTCGCCCTTTAAAAAGAGGAGTATATAAGGTATTTCTCCCACTTCCCTAGCGTGCCTTTGTGGTGTAATGGTTCTTCACACTGAGCCGGTATTTCAGAGGTCCGTGGTTCGATTCCCGGCGAAGGCGGTTGCATTTTTTTCATCTTTTCTGCTTCCAATTAACCTAATCACTCTACAAGTGGCGCCCGAACTAAAAGGGTTGTGGATGATGATTCTCCGCACCCAGGATTTGGCGACTAGGTCCCCTAAAACCCTAGTCGCCTTTTAAAAAGGGGAGTATATAAGGTATTTCTCCCACTTCCCTAGCGTGCCTTTGTGGTGTAATGGTTCTTCACACTGAGCCGGTATTTCAGAGGTCCGTGGTTCGATTCCCGGCGAAGGCGGTTGCATATTTTTCATCTTTTCTGCTTCCAATTAACCTAATCACTCTACAAGTGGCGCCCGAACTAAAAGCGTTGTGGATGATGATTCTCCGCACCCAGGATTTGGCGACTATGTCCCCTAAAACCCTAGTCGCCCTTTAAAAAGAGGAGTATATAAGGTATTTCTCCCACTTCCCTAGCGTGCCTTTGTGGTGTAATGGTTCTTCACACTGAGCCGGTATTTCAGAGGTCCGTGGTTCGATTCCCAGCGAAGGCGGTTGCATTTTTTTCATCTTTTCTGCTTCCAATTAACCTAATCACTCTACAAGTGGCGCCCGAACTAAAAGCGTTGTGGATGATGATTCTCCGCACCCAGGATTTGGCGACTATGTCCCCTAAAACCCTAGTCGCCCTTTAAAAAGAGGAGTATATAAGGTATTTCTCCCACTTCCCTAGCGTGCCTTTGTGGTGTAATGGTTCTTCACACTGAGCCGGTATTTCAGAGGTCCGTGGTTCGATTCCCGGCGAAGGCGGTTGCATTTTTTTCATCTTTTCTGCTTCCAATTAACCTAATCACTCTACAAGTGGCGCCCGAACTAAAAGGGTTGTGGATGATGATTCTCCGCACCCAGGATTTGGCGACTAGGTCCCCTAAAACCCTAGTCGCCCTTTAAAAAGGGGAGTATATAAGGTATTTCTCCCACTTCCCTAGCGTGCCTTTGTGGTGTAATGGTTCTTCACACTGAGCCGGTATTTCAGAGGTCCGTGGTTCGATTCCCGGCGAAGGCGGTTGCATATTTTTCATCTTTTCTGCTTCCAATTAACCTAATCACTCTACAAGTGGCGCCCGAACTAAAAGGGTTGTGGATGATGATTCTCCGCACCCAGGATTTGGCGACTATGTCCCCTAAAACCCTAGTCGCCCTTTAAAATGGGGAGTATATAAGGTATTTCTCCCACTTCCCTAGCGTGCCTTTGTAGTGTAATGGTTCTTCACACTGAGCCGGTATTTCAGAGGTCCGTGGTTCGATTCCCGGCGAAGGCGGTTGCATATTTTTCATCTTTTCTGCTTCCAATTAACCTAATCACTGTACAAGTGGCGCCCGAACCAAAAGGGTTGTGGATAATGATTCTCCGCACCCAGGATTTGGCGACTAGGTCCCCTAAAACCCTAGTCGCCCTTTAAAAAGGGGAGTATATAAGGTATTTCTCCCACTTCCCTAGCGTGCCTTATGGTGTAATGGTTCTTCACACTGAGCCGGTATTTCAGAGGTCCGTGGTTCGATTGCCGGCGAAGGCGGTTGCATATTTTTCATCTTTTCTGCTTCCAATTAACCTAATCACTCTACAAGTGGCGCCCGAACTAAAAGGGTTGTGGATGATGATTCTCCGCACCCAGGATTTGGCGACTAGGTCCCCTAAAACCCTAATCGCCCTTTAAAAAGGGGAGTATATAAGGTATTTCTCCCACTTCCCTAGCGTGCATTCGTGGTGTAATGGTTCTTCACACTGAGCCGGTATTTCAGAGGTCTGTGGTTCGATTCCCGGCGAAGGCGGTTGCATATTTTTCATCTTTTCTGCTTCCAATTAACCTAATCACTGTACAAGTGGCGCCCGAACTAAAAGGGTTGTGGATGATGATTCTCCGCACCCAGGATTTGGCGACTAGGTCCCCTAAAACCCTAGTCGCCCTTTAAAAAGGGGAGTATATAAGGTATTTCTCCCACTTCCCTAGCGTGCCTTTGTGGTGTAATGATTCTTCACACTGAGCCGGTAATTCATTGGTCCGTGGTTCGATTCCCGGCGAAGGCGGTTGCATATTTTTCATCTTTTCTGCTTCCAATTAACCTAATCACTCTACAAGTGGCGCCCGAACTAAAAGGGTTGTGGATGAGTATTCTCCGCACCCAGGATTTGGCGACTATGTCCCCTAAAACCCTAGTCGCCCTTTAAAAAGGGGAGTATATAAGGTATTTCTCCCACTTCCCTAGCGTGCCTTTGTGGTGTAATGGTTCTTCACACTGAGCCGGTATTTCAGAGGTCCGTGGTTCGATTCCCGGCGAAGGCGGTTGCATATTTTTCATCTTTTCTGCTTCCAATTAATCTAATCACTCTACAAGTGGCGCCCGAACTAAAAGGGTTGTGGATGATGATTCTCCGCACTCAGGAATTGGCGACTAGGTCCCCTAAAACCCTAGTCGCCCTTTAAAAAGGGGAGTATATAAGGTATTTCTCCCACTTCCCTAGCGTGCCTTTGTGGTGTAATGGTTCTTCACACTGAGCCGGTATTTCATTGGTCCGTGGTTCGATTCCCGGCGAAGGCGGTTGCATATTTTTCATCTTTTCTGCTTCCAATTAACCTAATCACTGTACAAGTGGCGCCCGAACTAAAAGGGTTGTGGATGATGATTCTCTGCACCCAGGATTTGGCGACTAGGTCCCCTAAAACCCTAGTCGCCCTTTAAAAAGGGGAGTATATAAGGTATTTCTCCCACTTCCCTAGCGTGCCTTTGTGGTGTAATGGTTCTTCACACTGAGCCGGTATTTCAGAGGTCCGTGGTTCGATTCCCGGCGAAGGCGGTTGCATTTTTTTCATCTTTTCTGCTTCCAATTAACCTAATCACTCTACAAGTGGCGCCCGAACTAAAAGGGTTGTGGATGATGATTCTCCGCACCCAGGATTTGGCGACTAGGTCCCCTAAAACCCTAGTCGCCCTTTAAAAAGGGGAGTATATAAGGTATTTCTCCCACTTCCCTAGCGTGCCTTTGTGGTGTAATGGTTCTTCACACTGAGCCGGTATTTCAGAGGTCCGTGGTTCGATTCCCGGCGAAGGCGGTTGCATATTTTTCATCTTTTCTGCTTCCAATTAACCTAATCACTCTACAAGTGGCGCCCGAACTAAAAGGGTTGTGGATGATGATTCTCCGCACCCAGGATTTGGCGACTATGTCCCCTAAAACCCTAGTCGCCCTTTAAAAAGGGGAGTATATAAGGTATTTCTCCCACTTCCCTAGCGTGCCTTTGTAGTGTAATGGTTCTTCACACTGAGCCGGTATTTCAGAGGTCCGTGGTTCGATTCCCGGCGAAGGCGGTTGCATATTTTTCATCTTTTCTGCTTCCAATTAACCTAATCACTGTACAAGTGGCGCCCGAACCAAAAGGGTTGTGGATAATGATTCTCCGCACCCAGGATTTGGCGACTAGGTCCCCTAAAACCCTAGTCGCCCTTTAAAAAGGGGCGTATATAAGGTATTTCTCCCACTTCCCTAGCGTGCCTTATGGTGTAATGGTTCTTCACACTGAGCCGGTATTTCAGAGGTCCGTGGTTCGATTGCCGGCGAAGGCGGTTGCATATTTTTCATCTTTTCTGCTTCCAATTAACCTAATCACTCTACAAGTGGCGCCCGAACTAAAAGGGTTGTGGATGATGATTCTCCGCACCCAGGATTTGGCGACTAGGTCCCCTAAAACCCTAATCGCCCTTTAAAAAGGGGAGTATATAAGGTATTTCTCCCACTTCCCTAGCGTGCATTCGTGGTGTAATGGTTCTTCACACTGAGCCGGTATTTCAGAGGTCTGTGGTTCGATTCCCGGCGAAGGCGGTTGCATATTTTTCATCTTTTCTGCTTCCAATTAACCTAATCACTGTACAAGTGGCGCCCGAACTAAAAGGGTTGTGGATGATGATTCTCCGCACCCAGGATTTGGCGACTAGGTCCCCTAAAACCCTAGTCGCCCTTTAAAAAGGGGAGTATATAAGGTATTTCTCCCACTTCCCTAGCGTGCCTTTGTGGTGTAATGATTCTTCACACTGAGCCGGTAATTCATTGGTCCGTGGTTCGATTCCCGGCGAAGGCGGTTGCATATTTTTCATCTTTTCTGCTTCCAATTAACCTAATCACTCTACAAGTGGCGCCCGAACTAAAAGGGTTGTGGATGAGTATTCTCCGCACCCAGGATTTGGCGACTAGGTCCCCTAAAACCCTAGTCGCCCTTTAAAAAGGGGAGTATATAAGGTATTTCTCCCACTTCCCTAGCGTGCCTTTGTGGTGTAATGGTTCTTCACACTGAGCCGGTATTTCAGAGGTCCGTGGTTCGATTCCCGGCGAAGGCGGTTGCATATTTTTCATCTTTTCTGCTTCCAATTAATCTAATCACTCTACAAGTGGCGCCCGAACTAAAAGGGTTGTGGATGATGATTCTCCGCACTCAGGAATTGGCGACTAGGTCCCCTAAAACCCTAGTCGCCCTTTAAAAAGGGGAGTATATAAGGTATTTCTCCCACTTCCCTAGCGTGCCTTTGTGGTGTAATGGTTCTTCACACTGAGCCGGTATTTCATTGGTCCGTGGTTCGATTCCCGGCGAAGGCGGTTGCATATTTTTCATCTTTTCTGCTTCCAATTAACCTAATCACTGTACAAGTGGCGCCCGAACTAAAAGGGTTGTGGATGATGATTCTCTGCACCCAGGATTTGGCGACTAGGTCCCCTAAAACCCTAGTCGCCCTTTAAAAAGGGGAGTATATAAGGTATTTCTCCCACTTCCCTAGCGTGCCTTTGTGGTGTAATGGTTCTTCACACTGAGCCGGTATTTCAGAGGTCCGTGGTTCGATTCCCGGCGAAGGCGGTTGCATATTTTTCATCTTTTCTGCTTCCAATTAACCTAATCACTCTACAAGTGGCGCCCGAACTAAAAGGGTTGTGGATGATGATTCTCCGCACCCAGGATTTGGCGACTAGGTCCCCTAAAACCCTAGTCGCCCTTTAAAAAGGGGAGTATATAAGGTATTTCTCCCACTTCCCTAGCGTGCCTTTGTGGTGTAATGGTTCTTCACACTGAGCCGGTATTTCAGAGGTCCGTGGTTCGATTCCCGGCGAAGGCGGTTGCATATTTTTCATCTTTTCTGCTTCCAATTAACCTAATCACTCTACAAGTGGCGCCCGAACTAAAAGGGTTGTGGATGATGATTCTCCGCACTCAGGATTTGGCGACTATGTCCCCTAAAACCCTAGTCGCCCTTTAAAAAGGGGAGTATATAAGGTATTTCTCCCACTTCCCTTGCGTGCCTTTGTGGTGTAATGGTTCTTAACACTGAGCCGGTATTTCAGAGGTCCGTGGTTCGATTCCCGGCGAAGGCGGTTGCATATTTTTCATCTTTTCTGCTTCCAATTAATCTAATCACTCTACAAGTGGCGCCCGAACTAAAAGGGTTGTGGATGATGATTCTCCGCACTCAGGATTTGGCGACTAGGTCCCCTAAAACCCTTGTCGCCCTTTAAAAAGGGGAGTATATAAGGTATTTCTCCCACTTCCCTAGCGTGCCTTTGTGGTGTAATGGTTCTTCACACTGAGCCGGTATTTCAGAGGTCCGTGGTTCGATTCCCGGCGAAGGCGGTTGCATATTTTTCATCTTTTCTGCTTCCAATTAACCTAATCACTCTACAAGTGGCGCCCGAACTAAAAGGGTTGTGGATGATGATTCTCCGCACCCAGGATTTGGCGACTAGGTCCACTAAAACCCTAGTCGCCCTTTAAAAAGGGGAGTATATAAGGTATTTCTCCCACTTCCCTAGCGTGCCTTTGTGGTGTAATGGTTCTTCACACTGAGCCGGTATTTCAGAGGTCCGTGGTTCGATTCCCGGCAAAGGCGGTTGCATATTTTTCATCTTTTATGCTTCCAATTAATCTAATCACTCTACAAGTGGCGCCCGAACTAAAAGGGTTGTGGATGATGATTCTCCGCACCCAGGATTTGGCGACTATGTCCCCTAAAACCCTAGTCGCCCTTTAAAAAGGGGAGTATATAAGGTATTTCTCCCACTTCCCTAGCGTGCCTTTGTGGTGTAATGGTTCTTCACACTGAGCCGGTATTTCAGAGGTCCGTGGTTCGATTCCCGGCGAAGGCGGTTGCATATTTTTCATCTTTTCTGCTTCCAATTAACCTAATCACTGTACAAGTGGCGCCCGAACTAAAAGGGTTGTGGATGATGATTCTCCGCACCCAGGATTTGGCGACTAGGTCCCCTAAAACCCTAGTCGCCCTTTAAATAGGGGAGTATATAAGGTATTTCTCCCACTTCCCTAGCGTGCCTTTGTGGTGTAATGGTTCTTCACACTGAGCCGGTATTTCAGAGGTCCGTGGTTCGATTCCCGGCGAAGGCGGTTGTATATTTTTCATCTTTTCTGCTTCCAATTAACCTAATCACTCTACAAGTGGCGCCCGAACTAAAAGGGTTGTGGATGATGATTCTCCGCACTCAGGATTTGGCGAATATGTCCCCTAAAACCCTAGTCGCCCTTTAAAAAGGGGAGTATATAAGGTATTTCTCCCACTTCCCTAGCGTGCCTTTGTGGTGTAATGGTTCTTCACACTGAGCCGGTATTTCAGAGGTCCGTGGTTCGATTCCCGGCGAAGGCGGTTGCATATTTTTCATCTTTTCTGCTTCCAATTAACCTAATCACTCTATAAGTGGCGCCCGAACTAAAAGGGTTGTGGATGATGATTCTCCGCACCCAGGATTTGGCGACTAGGTCCCCTAAAACCCTAGTTGCCCTTTAAAAAGGGGAGTATATAAGGTATTTCTCCCACTTCCCTAGCGTGCCTTTGTGGTGTAATGGTTCTTCACACTGAGCCGGTATTTCAGAGGTCCGTGGTTCGATTCCCGGCGAAGGCGGTTGCATATTTTTCATCTTTTCTGCTTCCAATTAACCTAATCACTCTACAAGTGGCGCCCGAACTAAAAGGGTTGTGGATGATGATTCTCCACACCCAGGATTTGGCGACTAGGTCCCCTAAAACCTTAGTCGCCCGTTAAAAAGGGGAGTATATAAGGTATTTCTCCCACTTCCCTAGCGTGCCTTTGTGGTGTAATGGTTCTTCACACTGAGCCGGTATTTAAGAGGTCCGTGGTTCGATTCCCGGCGAAGGCGGTTGCATATTTTTCATTTTTCTGCTTCCAATTAACCTAATCACTCTACAAGTGGCGCCCGAACTAAAAGGGTTGTGGATGATGATTCTCCGCACCCAGGATTTGGCGACTAGGTCCCCTAAAACCCTAGTCGCCCTTTAAAAAGGGGAGTATATAAGGTATTTCTCCCACTTCCCTAGCGTGCCTTTGTGGTGTAATGGTTCTTCACACGGAGCCGGTATTTCAGAGGTCCGTGGTTCGATTCCCGGCGAAGGCGGTTGCATATTTTTCATCTTTTCTGCTTCCAATTAACCTAATCACTCTACAAGTGGCGCCCGAACTAAAAGGGTTGTGGATGATGATTCTTCGCACCCAGGATTTGGCGACTATGTCCCCTAAAACCCTAGTCGCCCTTTAAAAAGGGGAGTATATAAGGTATTTCTCCCACTTCTCTAGCGTGCCTTTGTGGTGTAATGGTTCTTCACACTGAGCCGGTATTTCAGAGGTCCGTGGTTCGATTCCCGGCGAAGGCGGTTGCATAATTTTCATCTTTTCTGCTTCCAATTAACCTAATCACTCTACAAGTGGCGCCCGAACTAAAAGGGTTGTGGATGATGATTCTCCGCACCCAGGATTTGGCGACTATGTCCCCTAAAACCCTAGTCGCCCTTTAAAAAGGGGAGTATATAAGGTATTTCTCCCACTTCTCTAGCGTGCCTTTGTGGTGTAATGGTTCTTCACACTGAGCCGGTATTTCAGAGGTCCGTGGTTCGATTCCCGGCGAAGGCGGTTGCATATTTTTCATCTTTTCTGCTTCCAATTAAGCTAATCACTCTACAAGTGGCGCCCGAACTAAAAGGGTTGTGGATGATGATTCTCCGCACCCAGGATTTGGCGACTAGGTCCCCTAAAACCCTAGTCGCCTTTTAAAAAGGGGAGTATATAAGGTATTTCTCCCACTTCCCTAGCGTGCCTTTGTGGTGTAATGGTTCTTCACACTGAGCCGGTATTTCAGAGGTCCGTGGTTCGATTCCCGGCGAAGGCGGTTGCATATTTTTCATCTTTTCTGCTTCCAATTAACCTAATCACTCTACAAGTGGCGCCCGAACTAAAAGGGTTGTGGATGATGATTCTCCGCACCCAGGATTTGGCGACTATGTCCCCTAAAACCCTAGTCGCCTTTTAAAAAGGGGAGTATATAAGGTATTTCTCCCACTTCCCTAGCGTGCCTTTGTGGTGTAATGGTTCTTCACACTGAGCCGGTATTTCAGAGGTCCGTGGTTCGATTCCCGGCGAAGGCGGTTGCATATTTTTCATCTTTTCTGCTTCCAATTAACCTAATCACTCTACAAGTGGCCCCCGAACTAAAAGGGTTGTGGATGATGATTCTCCGCACCCAGGATTTGGCGACTATGTCCCCTAAAACCCTAGTCGCCCTTTAAAAAGAGGAGTATATAAGGTATTTCTCCCACTTCCCTAGCGTGCCTTTGTGGTGTAATGGATCTTCACACTGAGCCGGTATTTCAGAGGTCCGTGGTTCGATTCCCAGCGAAGGCGGTTGCATATTTTTCATCTTTTCTGATTCCAATTAACCTAATCACTCTACAAGTGGCGCCCGAACTAAAAGGGTTGTGGATGATGATTCTCCGCACCCAGGATTTGGCGACTATGTCCCCTAAAACCCTAGTCGCCCTTTAAAAAGTGGAGTATATAAGGTATTCCTCCCACTTCCCTAGCGTGCCTTTGTGGTATAATGGTTCTTCACACTGAGCCGGTATTTCAGAGGTCCGTGGTTCGATTCCCGGCGAAGGCGGTTGCATTTTTTTCATCTTTTCTGCTTTCAATTAACCTAATCACTCTACAAGTGGCGCCCGAACTAAAAGGGTTGTGGATGATGATTCTCCGCACCCAGGATTTGGCGACTAGGTCCCCTAAAACCCTAGTCGCCCTTTAAAAAGGGGAGTATATAAGGTATTTCTCCCACTTCCCTAGCGTGCCTTTGTGGTGTAATGGTTCTTCACACTGAGCCGGTATTTCAGAGGTCCGTGGTTCGATTCCCGGCGAAGGCGGTTGCATATTTTTCATCTTTTCTGCTTCCAATTAACCTAATCACTCTACAAGTGGCGCCCGAACTAAAAGGGTTGTGGATGATGATTCTCCGCACCCAGGATTTGGCGACTATGTCCCCTAAAACCCTAGTCGCCCTTTAAAAAGGGGAGTATATAAGGTATTTCTCCCACTTCCCTAGCGTGCCTTTGTGGTGTAATGTTTCTTAAAGGGTTGTGGATGATGATTCTCCGCACCCAGGATTTGGCGACTATGTCCCCTAAAACCCTAGTCGCCCTTTAAAAAGTGGAGTATATAAGGTATTCCTCCCACTTTCCTAGCGTGCCTTTGTGGTGTAATGGTTCTTCACACTGAGCCGGTATTTCAGAGGTCCGTGGTTCGATTCCCGGCGAAGGCGGTTGCATTTTTTTCATCTTTTCTGCTTTCAATTAACCTAATCACTCTACAAGTGGCGCCCGAACTAAAAGGGTTGTGGATGATGATTCTCCGCACCCAGGATTTGGCGACTAGGTCCCCTAAAACCCTAGTCGCCCTTTAAAAAGGGGAGTATATAAGGTATTTCTCCCACTTCCCTAGCGTGCCTTTGTGGTGTAATGGTTCTTCACACTGAGCCGGTATTTCAGAGGTCCGTGGTTCGATTCCCGGCGAAGGCGGTTGCATATTTTTCATCTTTTCTGCTTCCAATTAACCTAATCACTCTACAAGTGGCGCCCGAACTAAAAGGGTTGTGGATGATGATTCTCCGCACCCAGGATTTGGCGACTATGTCCCCTAAAACCCTAGTCGCCCTTTAAAAAGGGGAGTATATAAGGTATTTCTCCCACTTCCCTAGCGTGCCTTTGTAGTGTAATGGTTCTTCACACTGGGCCGGTATTTCAGAGGTCCGTGGTTCGATTCCCGGCGAAGGCGGTTGCATATTTTTCATCTTTTCTGCTTCCAATTAACCTAATCACTGTACAAGTGGCGCCCGAACTAAAAGGGTTGTGGATAATGATTCTCCGCACCCAGGATTTGGCGACTAGGTCCCCTAAAACCCTAGTCGCCCTTTAAAAAGGGGAGTATATAAGGTATTTCTCCCACTTCCCTAGCGTGCCTTCGTGGTGTAATGGTTCTTCACACTGAGCCGGTATTTCAGAGGTCCGTGGTTCGATTCCCGGCGAAGGCGGTTGCATATTTTTCATCTTTTCTGCTTCCAATTAACCTAATCACTCTACAAGTGGCGCCCGAACTAAAAGGGTTGTGGATGATGATTCTCCGCACCCAGGATTTGGCGACTAGGTCCCCTAAAACCCTAATCGCCCTTTAAAAAGGGGAGTATATAAGGTATTTCTCCCACTTCCCTAGCGTGCATTCGTGGTGTAATGGTTCTTCACACTGAGCCGGTATTTCAGAGGTCTGTGGTTCGATTCCCGGCGAAGGCGGTTGCATATTTTTCATCTTTTCTGCTTCCAATTAACCTAATCACTCTACAAGTGGCGCCCGAACTAAAAGGGTTGTGGATGATGATTCTCCGCACCCAGGATTTGGCGACTAGGTCCCCTAAAACCCTAGTCGCCCTTTAAAAAGGGGAGTATATAAGGTATTTCTCCCACTTCCCTAGCGTGCCTTTGTGGTGTAATGGTTCTTCACACTGAGCCGGTATTTCATTGGTCCGTGGTTCGATTCCCGGCGAAGGCGGTTGCATATTTTTCATCTTTTCTGCTTCCAATTAACCTAATCACTCTACAAGTGGCGCCCGAACTAAAAGGGTTGTGGATGATGATTCTCCACACCCAGGATTTGGCGACTAGGTCCCCTAAAACCTTAGTCGCCCGTTAAAAAGGGGAGTATATAAGGTATTTCTCCCACTTCCCTAGCGTGCCTTTGTGGTGTAATGGTTCTTCACACTGAGCCGGTATTTAAGAGGTCCGTGGTTCGATTCCCGGCGAAGGCGGTTGCATATTTTTCATTTTTCTGCTTCCAATTAACCTAATCACTCTACAAGTGGCGCCCGAACTAAAAGGGTTGTGGATGATGATTCTCCGCACCCAGGATTTGGCGACTAGGTCCCCTAAAACCCTAGTCGCCCTTTAAAAAGGGGAGTATATAAGGTATTTCTCCCACTTCCCTAGCGTGCCTTTGTGGTGTAATGGTTCTTCACACGGAGCCGGTATTTCAGAGGTCCGTGGTTCGATTCCCGGCGAAGGCGGTTGCATATTTTTCATCTTTTCTGCTTCCAATTAACCTAATCACTCTACAAGTGGCGCCCGAACTAAAAGGGTTGTGGATGATGATTCTTCGCACCCAGGATTTGGCGACTATGTCCCCTAAAACCCTAGTCGCCCTTTAAAAAGAGGAGTATATAAGGTATTTCTCCCACTTCTCTAGCGTGCCTTTGTGGTGTAATGGTTCTTCACACTGAGCCGGTATTTCAGAGGTCCGTGGTTCGATTCCCGGCGAAGGCGGTTGCATAATTTTCATCTTTTCTGCTTCCAATTAACCTAATCACTCTACAAGTGGCGCCCGAACTAAAAGGGTTGTGGATGATGATTCTCCGCACCCAGGATTTGGCGACTAGGTCCCCTAAAACCCTAGTCGCCCTTTAAAAAGGGGAGTATATAAGGTATTTCTCCCACTTCCCTAGCGTGCCTTTGTGGTGTAATGGTTCTTCACACTGAGCCGGTATTTCAGAGGTCCGTGGTTCGATTCCCGGCGAAGGCGGTTGCATATTTTTCATCTTTTCTGCTTCCAATTAAGCTAATCACTCTACAAGTGGCGCCCGAACTAAAAGGGTTGTGGATGATGATTCTCCGCACCCAGGATTTGGCGACTAGGTCCCCTAAAACCCTAGTCGCCTTTTAAAAAGGGGAGTATATAAGGTATTTCTCCCACTTCCCTAGCGTGCCTTTGTGGTGTAATGGTTCTTCACACTGAGCCGGTATTTCAGAGGTCCGTGGTTCGATTCCCGGCGAAGGCGGTTGCATATTTTTCATCTTTTCTGCTTCCAATTAACCTAATCACTCTACAAGTGGCGCCCGAACTAAAAGGGTTGTGGATGATGATTCTCCGCACCCAGGATTTGGCGACTATGTCCCCTAAAACCCTAGTCGCCTTTTAAAAAGGGGAGTATATAAGGTATTTCTCCCACTTCCCTAGCGTGCCTTTGTGGTGTAATGGTTCTTCACACTGAGCCGGTATTTCAGAGGTCCGTGGTTCGATTCCCGGCGAAGGCGGTTGCATATTTTTCATCTTTTCTGCTTCCAATTAACCTAATCACTCTACAAGTGGCCCCCGAACTAAAAGGGTTGTGGATGATGATTCTCCGCACCCAGGATTTGGCGACTATGTCCCCTAAAACCCTAGTCGCCCTTTAAAAAGTGGAGTATATAAGGTATTCCTCCCACTTCCCTAGCGTGCCTTTGTGGTATAATGGTTCTTCACACTGAGCCGGTATTTCAGAGGTCCGTGGTTCGATTCCCGGCGAAGGCGGTTGCATATTTTTCATCTTTTCTGCTTCCAATTAACCTAATCACTCTACAAGTGGCGCCCGAACTAAAAGGGTTGTGGATGATGATTCTCCGCACCCAGGATTTGGCGACTATGTCCCCTAAAACCCTAGTCGCCCTTTAAAAAGGGGAGTATATAAGGTATTTCTCCCACTTCCCTAGCGTGCCTTTGTGGTGTAATGTTTCTTAAAGGGTTGTGGATGATGATTCTCCGCACCCAGGATTTGGCGACTATGTCCCCTAAAACCCTAGTCGCCCTTTAAAAAGTGGAGTATATAAGGTATTCCTCCCACTTTCCTAGCGTGCCTTTGTGGTGTAATGGTTCTTCACACTGAGCCGGTATTTCAGAGGTCCGTGGTTCGATTCCCGGCGAAGGCGGTTGCATTTTTTTCATCTTTTCTGCTTTCAATTAACCTAATCACTCTACAAGTGGCGCCCGAACTAAAAGGGTTGTGGATGATGATTCTCCGCACCCAGGATTTGGCGACTAGGTCCCCTAAAACCCTAGTCGCCCTTTAAAAAGGGGAGTATATAAGGTATTTCTCCCACTTCCCTAGCGTGCCTTTGTGGTGTAATGGTTCTTCACACTGAGCCGGTATTTCAGAGGTCCGTGGTTCGATTCCCGGCGAAGGCGGTTGCATATTTTTCATCTTTTCTGCTTCCAATTAACCTAATCACTCTACAAGTGGCGCCCGAACTAAAAGGGTTGTGGATGATGATTCTCCGCACCCAGGATTTGGCGACTATGTCCCCTAAAACCCTAGTCGCCCTTTAAAAAGGGGAGTATATAAGGTATTTCTCCCACTTCCCTAGCGTGCCTTTGTAGTGTAATGGTTCTTCACACTGGGCCGGTATTTCAGAGGTCCGTGGTTCGATTCCCGGCGAAGGCGGTTGCATATTTTTCATCTTTTCTGCTTCCAATTAACCTAATCACTGTACAAGTGGCGCCCGAACTAAAAGGGTTGTGGATAATGATTCTCCGCACCCAGGATTTGGCGACTAGGTCCCCTAAAACCCTAGTCGCCCTTTAAAAAGGGGAGTATATAAGGTATTTCTCCCACTTCCCTAGCGTGCCTTCGTGGTGTAATGGTTCTTCACACTGAGCCGGTATTTCAGAGGTCCGTGGTTCGATTCCCGGCGAAGGCGGTTGCATATTTTTCATCTTTTCTGCTTCCAATTAACCTAATCACTCTACAAGTGGCGCCCGAACTAAAAGGGTTGTGGATGATGATTCTCCGCACCCAGGATTTGGCGACTAGGTCCCCTAAAACCCTAGTCGCCCTTTAAAAAGGGGAGTATATAAGGTATTTCTCCCACTTCCCTAGCGTGCCTTTGTGGTGTAATGGTTCTTCACACTGAGCCGGTATTTCAGAGGTCCGTGGTTCGATTCCCGGCGAAGGCGGTTGCATATTTTTCATCTTTTCTGCTTCCAATTAACCTAATCACTCTACAAGTGGCGCCCGAACTAAAAGGGTTGTGGATGATGATTCTCCGCACCCAGGATTTGGCGACTATGTCCCCTAAAACCCTAGTCGCCCTTTAAAAAGGGGAGTATATAAGGTATTTCTCCCACTTCCCTAGCGTGCCTTTGTGGTGTAATGTTTCTTAAAGGGTTGTGGATGATGATTCTCCGCACCCAGGATTTGGCGACTATGTCCCCTAAAACCCTAGTCGCCCTTTAAAAAGTGGAGTATATAAGGTATTCCTCCCACTTTCCTAGCGTGCCTTTGTGGTGTAATGGTTCTTCACACTGAGCCGGTATTTCAGAGGTCCGTGGTTCGATTCCCGGCGAAGGCGGTTGCATTTTTTTCATCTTTTCTGCTTTCAATTAACCTAATCACTCTACAAGTGGCGCCCGAACTAAAAGGGTTGTGGATGATGATTCTCCGCACCCAGGATTTGGCGACTAGGTCCCCTAAAACCCTAGTCGCCCTTTAAAAAGGGGAGTATATAAGGTATTTCTCCCACTTCCCTAGCGTGCCTTTGTGGTGTAATGGTTCTTCACACTGAGCCGGTATTTCAGAGGTCCGTGGTTCGATTCCCGGCGAAGGCGGTTGCATATTTTTCATCTTTTCTGCTTCCAATTAACCTAATCACTCTACAAGTGGCGCCCGAACTAAAAGGGTTGTGGATGATGATTCTCCGCACCCAGGATTTGGCGACTATGTCCCCTAAAACCCTAGTCGCCCTTTAAAAAGGGGAGTATATAAGGTATTTCTCCCACTTCCCTAGCGTGCCTTTGTAGTGTAATGGTTCTTCACACTGGGCCGGTATTTCAGAGGTCCGTGGTTCGATTCCCGGCGAAGGCGGTTGCATATTTTTCATCTTTTCTGCTTCCAATTAACCTAATCACTGTACAAGTGGCGCCCGAACTAAAAGGGTTGTGGATAATGATTCTCCGCACCCAGGATTTGGCGACTAGGTCCCCTAAAACCCTAGTCGCCCTTTAAAAAGGGGAGTATATAAGGTATTTCTCCCACTTCCCTAGCGTGCCTTCGTGGTGTAATGGTTCTTCACACTGAGCCGGTATTTCAGAGGTCCGTGGTTCGATTCCCGGCGAAGGCGGTTGCATATTTTTCATCTTTTCTGCTTCCAATTAACCTAATCACTCTACAAGTGGCGCCCGAACTAAAAGGGTTGTGGATGATGATTCTCCGCACCCAGGATTTGGCGACTAGGTCCCCTAAAACCCTAATCGCCCTTTAAAAAGGGGAGTATATAAGGTATTTCTCCCACTTCCCTAGCGTGCATTCGTGGTGTAATGGTTCTTCACACTGAGCCGGTATTTCAGAGGTCTGTGGTTCGATTCCCGGCGAAGGCGGTTGCATATTTTTCATCTTTTCTGCTTCCAATTAACCTAATCACTCTACAAGTGGCGCCCGAACTAAAAGGGTTGTGGATGATGATTCTCCGCACCCAGGATTTGGCGACTAGGTCCCCTAAAACCCTAGTCGCCCTTTAAAAAGGGGAGTATATAAGGTATTTCTCCCACTTCCCTAGCGTGCTTTTGTGGTGTAATGGTTCTTCACACTGAGCCGGTATTTCATTGGTCCGTGGTTCGATTCCCGGCGAAGGCGGTTGCATATTTTTCATCTTTTCTGCTTCCAATTAACCTAATCACTCTACAAGTGGCGCCCGAACTAAAAGGGTTGTGGATGAGTATTCTCCGCACCCAGGATTTGGCGACTAGGTCCCCTAAAACCCTAGTCGCCCTTTAAAAAGGGGAGTATATAAGGTATTTCTCCCACTTCCCTAGCGTGCCTTTGTGGTGTAATGGTTCTTCACACTGAGCCGGTATTTCAGAGGTCCGTGGTTCGATTCCCGGCGAAGGCGGTTGCATATTTTTCATCTTTTCTGCTTCCAATTAATCTAATCACTCTACAAGTGGCGCCCGAACTAAAAGGGTTGTGGATGATGATTCTCCGCACTCAGGATTTGGCGACTAGGTCCCCTAAAACCCTAGTCGCCCTTTAAAAAGGGGAGTATATAAGGTATTTCTCCCACTTCCCTAGCGTGCCTTCGTGGTGTAATGGTTCTTCACACTGAGCCGGTATTTCAGAGGTCCGTGGTTCGATTCCCGGCGAAGGCGGTTGCATATTTTTCATCTTTTCTGCTTCCAATTAACCTAATCACTCTACAAGTGGCGCCCGAACTAAAAGGGTTGTGGATGATGATTCTCCGCACCCAGGATTTGGCGACTATGTCCCCTAAAACCCTAGTCGCCCTTTAAAAAGAGGAGTATATAAGGTATTTCTCCCACTTCCCTAGCGTGCCTTTGTGGTGTAATGGATCTTCACACTGAGCCGGTATTTCAGAGGTCCGTGGTTCGATTCCCAGCGAAGGCGGTTGCATATTTTTCATCTTTTCTGATTCCAATTAACCTAATCACTCTACAAGTGGCGCCCGAACTAAAAGGGTTGTGGATGATGATTCTCCGCACCCAGGATTTGGCGACTATGTCCCCTAAAACCCTAGTCGCCCTTTAAAAAGTGGAGTATATAAGGTATTCCTCCCACTTCCCTAGCGTGCCTTTGTGGTATAATGGTTCTTCACACTGAGCCGGTATTTCAGAGGTCCGTGGTTCGATTCCCGGCGAAGGCGGTTGCATTTTTTTCATCTTTTCTGCTTTCAATTAACCTAATCACTCTACAAGTGGCGCCCGAACTAAAAGGGTTGTGGATGATGATTCTCCGCACCCAGGATTTGGCGACTAGGTCCCCTAAAACCCTAGTCGCCCTTTAAAAAGGGGAGTATATAAGGTATTTCTCCCACTTCCCTAGCGTGCCTTTGTGGTGTAATGGTTCTTCACACTGAGCCGGTATTTCAGAGGTCCGTGGTTCGATTCCCGGCGAAGGCGGTTGCATATTTTTCATCTTTTCTGCTTCCAATTAACCTAATCACTCTACAAGTGGCGCCCGAACTAAAAGGGTTGTGGATGATGATTCTCCGCACCCAGGATTTGGCGACTATGTCCCCTAAAACCCTAGTCGCCCTTTAAAAAGGGGAGTATATAAGGTATTTCTCCCACTTCCCTAGCGTGCCTTTGTGGTGTAATGGTTCTTCACACTGAGCCGGTATTTCAGAGGTCCGTGGTTCGATTCCCAGCGAAGGCGGTTGCATATTTTTCATCTTTTCTGATTCCAATTAACCTAATCACTCTACAAGTGGCGCCCGAACTAAAAGGGTTGTGGATGATGATTCTCCGCACCCAGGATTTGGCGACTATGTCCCCTAAAACCCTAGTCGCCCTTTAAAAAGTGGAGTATATAAGGTATTCCTCCCACTTCCCTAGCGTGCCTTTGTGGTGTAATGGTTCTTCACACTGAGCCGGTATTTCAGAGGTCCGTGGTTCGATTCCCGGCGAAGGCGGTTGCATTTTTTTCATCTTTTCTGCTTTCAATTAACCTAATCACTCTACAAGTGGCGCCCGAACTAAAAGGGTTGTGGATGATGATTCTCCGCACCCAGGATTTGGCGACTAGGTCCCCTAAAACCCTAGTCGCCCTTTAAAAAGGGGAGTATATAAGGTATTTCTCCCACTTCCCTAGCGTGCCTTTGTGGTGTAATGGTTCTTCACACTGAGCCGGTATTTCAGAGGTCCATGGTTCGATTCCCGGCGAAGGCGGTTGCATATTTTTCATCTTTTCTGCTTCCAATTAACCTAATCACTCTACAAGTGGCGCCCGAACTAAAAGGGTTGTGGATGATGATTCTCCGCACCCAGGATTTGGCGACTATGTCCCCTAAAACCCTAGTCGCCCTTTAAAAAGGGGAGTATATAAGGTATTTCTCCCACTTCCCTAGCGTGCCTTTGTAGTGTAATGGTTCTTCACACTGAGCCGGTATTTCAGAGGTCCGTGGTTCGATTCCCGGCGAAGGCGGTTGCATATTTTTCATCTTTTCTGCTTCCAATTAACCTAATCACTGTACAAGTGGCGCCCGAACTAAAAGGGTTGTGGATAATGATTCTCCGCACCCAGGATTTGGCGACTAGGTCCCCTAAAACCCTAGTCGCCCTTTAAAAAGGGGAGTATATAAGGTATTTCTCCCACTTCCCTAGCGTGCCTTCGTGGTGTAATGGTTCTTCACACTGAGCCGGTATTTCAGAGGTCCGTGGTTCGATTCCCGGCGAAGG
Organism: Stegodyphus dumicola; assembly: GCF_044657685.1. NCBI lineage: Eukaryota > Metazoa > Arthropoda > Arachnida > Araneae > Eresidae > Stegodyphus > Stegodyphus dumicola. The sequence continues at coordinate 3,408,639 of NC_140768.1, forward strand.
CGGTTGCATATTTTTCATCTTTTCTGCTTCCAATTAACCTAATCACTCTACAAGTGGCGCCCGAACTAAAAGGGTTGTGGATGATGATTCTCCGCACCCAGGATTTGGCGACTAGGTCCCCTAAAACCCTAACCGCCCTTTAAAAAGGGGAGTATATAAGGTATTTCTCCCACTTCCCTAGCGTGCATTCGTGGTGTAATGGTTCTTCACACTGAGCCGGTATTTCAGAGGTCTGTGGTTCGATTCCCGGCGAAGGCAGTTGCATATTTTTCATCTTTTCTGCTTCCAATTAAGCTAATCACTCTACAAGTGGCGCCCGAACTAAAAGGGTTGTGGATGATGATTCTCCGCACCCAGGATTTGGCGACTAGGTCCCCTAAAACCCTAGTCGCCTTTTAAAAAGGGGAGTATATAAGGTATTTCTCCCACTTCCCTAGCGTGCCTTTGTGGTGTAATGGTTCTTCACACTGAGCCGGTATTTCAGAGGTCCGTGGTTCGATTCCCGGCGAAGGCGGTTGCATATTTTTCATCTTTTCTGCTTCCAATTAACCTAATCACTCTACAAGTGGCGCCCGAACTAAAAGGGTTGTGGATGATGATTCTCCGCACCCAGGATTTGGCGACTATGTCCCCTAAAACCCTAGTCGCCTTTTAAAAAGGGGAATATATAAGGTATTTCTCCCACTTCCCTAGCGTGCCTTTGTGGTGTAATGGTTCTTCACACTGAGCCGGTATTTCAGAGGTCCGTGGTTCGATTCCCGGCGAAGGCGGTTGCATATTTTTCATTTTTCTGCTTCCAATTAACCTAATCACTCTACAAGTGGCGCCCGAACTAAAAGGGTTGTGGATGATGATTCTCCGCACCCAGGATTTGGCGACTATGTCCCCTAAAACCCTAGTCGCCCTTTAAAAAGAGGAGTATATAAGGTATTTCTCCCACTTCCCTAGCGTGCCTTTGTGGTGTAATGGATCTTCACACTGAGCCGGTATTTCAGAGGTCCGTGGTTCGATTCCCAGCGAAGGCGGTTGCATATTTTTCATCTTTTCTGATTCCAATTAACCTAATCACTCTACAAGTGGCGCCCGAACTAAAAGGGTTGTGGATGATGATTCTCCGCACCCAGGATTTGGCGACTATGTCCCCTAAAACCCTAGTCGCCCTTTAAAAAGTGGAGTATATAAGGTATTCCTCCCACTTCCCTAGCGTGCCTTTGTGGTGTAATGGTTCTTCACACTGAGCCGGTATTTCATTGGTCCGTGGTTCGATTCCCGGCGAAGGCGGTTGCATATTTTTCATCTTTTCAGCTTCCAATTAACCTAATCACTCTACAAGTGGCGCCCGAACTAAAAGGGTTGTGGATGATGATTCTCTGCACCCAGGATTTGGCGACTAGGTCCCCTAAAACCCTAGTCGCCCTTTAAAAAGGGGAGTATATAAGGTATTTCTCCCACTTCCCTAGCGTGCCTTTGTGGTGTAATGGTTCTTCACACTGAGCCGGTATTTCAGAGGTCCGTGGTTCGATTCCCGGCGAAGGCGGTTGCATATTTTTCATCTTTTCTGCTTCCAATTAATCTAATCACTCTACAAGTGGCGCCCGAACTAAAAGGGTTGTGGATGATGATTCTCCGCACCCAGGATTTGGCGACTAAATCCCCTAAAACCCTAGTCGCCCTTTAAAAAGGGGAGTATATAAGGTATTTCTCCCACTTCCCTAGCGTGCCTTTGTGGTGTAATGGTTATTCACGCTGAGCCGGTATTTCAAAGGTCCGTGGTTCGATTCCCGGCGAAGGCAGTTGCATATTTTTCATCTTTTCTGCTTCCAATTAAGCTAATCACTCTACAAGTGGCGCCCGAACTAAAAGGGTTGTGGATGATGATTCTCCGCACCCAGGATTTGGCGACTAGGTCCCCTAAAACCCTAGTCGCCTTTTAAAAAGGGGAGTATATAAGGTATTTCTCCCACTTCCCTAGCGTGCCTTTGTGGTGTAATGGTTCTTCACACTGAGCCGGTATTTCAGAGGTCCGTGGTTCGATTCCCGGCGAAGGCGGTTGCATATTTTTCATCTTTTCTGCTTCCAATTAACCTAATCACTCTACAAGTGGCGCCCGAACTAAAAGGGTTGTGGATGATGATTCTCCGCACCCAGGATTTGGCGACTATGTCCCCTAAAACCCTAGTCGCCTTTTAAAAAGGGGAGTATATAAGGTATTTCTCCCACTTCCCTAGCGTGCCTTTGTGGTGTAATGGTTCTTCACACTGAGCCGGTATTTCAGAGGTCCGTGGTTCGATTCCCGGCGAAGGCGGTTGCATATTTTTCATCTTTTCTGCTTCCAATTAACCTAATCACTCTACAAGTGGCGCCCGAACTAAAAGGGTTGTGGATGATGATTCTCCGCAACAAGGATTTGGCGACTATGTCCCCTAAAACCCTAGTCGCCCTTTAAAAAGAGGAGTATATAAGGTATTTCTCCCACTTCCCTAGCGTGCCTTTGTGGTGTAATGGATCTTCACACTGAGCCGGTATTTCAGAGGTCCGTGGTTCGATTCCCAGCGAAGGCGGTTGCATATTTTTCATCTTTTCTGATTCCAATTAACCTAATCACTCTACAAGTGGCGCCCGAACTAAAAGGGTTGTGGATGATGATTCTCCGCACCCAGGATTTGGCGACTATGTCCCCTAAAACCCTAGTCGCCCTTTAAAAAGTGGAGTATATAAGGTATTCCTCCCACTTCCCTAGCGTGCCTTTGTGGTGTAATGGTTCTTCACACTGAGCCGGTATTTCAGAGGTCCGAGGTTCGATTCCCGGCGAAGGCGGTTGCATTTTTTTCATCTTTTCTGCTTTCAATTAACCTAATCACTCTACAAGTGGCGCCCGAACTAAAAGGGTTGTGGATGATGATTCTCCGCACCCAGGATTTGGCGACTAGGTCCCCTAAAACCCTAGTCGCCCTTTAAAAAGGGGAGTATATAAGGTATTTCTCCCACTTCCCTAGCGTGCCTTTGTGGTGTAATGGTTCTTCACACTGAGCCGGTATTTCAGAGGTCCGTGGTTCGATTCCCGGCGAAGGCGGTTGTATATTTTTCATCTTTTCTGCTTCCAATTAACCTAATCACTCTACAAGTGGCGCCCGAACTAAAAGGGTTGTGGATGATGATTCTCCGCACCCAGGATTTGGCGACTATGTCCCCTAAAACCCTAGTCGCCCTTTAAAAAGGGGAGTATATAAGATATTTCTCCCACTTCCCTAGCGTGCCTTTGTAGTGTAATGGTTCTTCACACTGAGCCGGTATTTCAGAGGTCCGTGGTTCGATTCCCGGCGAAGGCGGTTGCATATTTTTCATCTTTTCTGCTTCCAATTAACCTAATCACTGTACAAGTGGCGCCCGAACTAAAAGGGTTGTGGATAATGATTCTCCGCACCCAGGATTTGGCGACTAGGTCCCCTAAAACCCTAGTCGCCCTTTAAAAAGGGGAGTATATAAGGTATTTCTCCCACTTCCCTAGCGTGCCTTCGTGGTGTAATGGTTCTTCACACTGAGCCGGTATTTCAGAGGTCCGTGGTTCGATTCCCGGCGAAGGCGGTTGCATATTTTTCATCTTTTCTGCTTCCAATTAACCTAATCACTCTACAAGTGGCGCCCGAACTAAAAGGGTTGTGGATGATGATTCTCCGCACCCAGGATTTGGCGACTAGGTCCCCTAAAACCCTAATCGCCCTTTAAAAAGGGGAGTATATAAGGTATTTCTCCCACTTCCCTAGCGTGCATTCGTGGTGTAATGGTTCTTCACACTGAGCCGGTATTTCAGAGGTCTGTGGTTCGATTCCCGGCGAAGGCGGTTGCATATTTTTCATCTTTTCTGCTTCCAATTAACCTAATCACTCTACAAGTGGCGCCCGAACTAAAAGGGTTGTGGATGATGATTCTCCGCACCCAGGATTTGGCGACTAGGTCCCCTAAAACCCTAGTCGCCCTTTAAAAAGGGGGAGTATATAAGGTATATCAACCACTTCCCTAGCGTGCCTTTGTGGTGTAATGGTTCTTCACACTGAGCCGGTATTTCAGAGGTCCGTGGTTCGATTCCCGGCGAAGGCGGTTGCATATTTTTCATCTTTTCTGCTTCCAATTAATCTAATCACTCTACAAGTGGCGCCCGAACTAAAAGGGTTGTGGATGATGATTCTCCGCACTCAGGATTTGGCGACTAGGTCCCCTAAAACCCTAGTCGCCCTTTAAAAAGGGGAGTATATAAGGTATTTCTCCCACTTCCCTAGCGTGCCTTTGTGGTGTAATGGTTCTTCACACTGAGCCGGTATTTCATTGGTCCGTCGTTCGATTCCCGGCGAAGGCGGTTGCATATTTTTCATCTTTTCTGCTTCCAATTAACCTAATCACTCTACAAGTGGCGCCCGAACTAAAAGGGTTGTGGATGATGATTCTCTGCACCCAGGATTTGGCGACTAGGTCCCCTAAAACCCTAGTCGCCCTTTAAAAAGGGGAGTATATAAGGTATTTCTCCCACTTCCCTAGCGTGCCTTTGTGGTGTAATGGTTCTTCACACTGAGCCGGTATTTCAGAGGTCCGTGGTTCGATTCCCGGCGAAGGCGGTTGCATATTTTTCATCTTTTCTGCTTCCAATTAATCTAATCACTCTACAAGTGGCGCCCGAACTAAAAGGGTTGTGGATGATGATTCTCCGCACCCAGGATTTGGCGACTAAATCCCCTAAAACCCTAGTCGCCCTTTAAAAAGGGGAGTATATAAGGTATTTCTCCCACTTCCCTAGCGTGCCTTTGTGGTGTAATGGTTCTTCACACTGAGCCGGTATTTCAGAGGTCCGTGGTTCGATTCCCGGCGAAGGCGGTTGCATATTTTTCATCTTTTCTGCTTCCAATTAACCTAATCACTCTACAAGTGGCGCCCGAACTAAAAGGGTTGTGGATGATGATTCTCCGCACCCAGGATTTGGCGACTAGGTCCCCTAAAACCCTAGTCGCCCTTTAAAAAGGGGGAGTATATAAGGTATATCAACCACTTCCCTAGCGTGCCTTTGTGGTGTAATGGTTCTTCACACTGAGCCGGTATTTCAGAGGTCCGTGGTTCGATTCCCGGCGAAGGCGGTTGCATATTTTTCATCTTTTCTGCTTCCAATTAACCTAATCACTCTACAAGTGGCGCCCGAACTAAAAGGGATGTGGATGATGATTCTCCGCACTCAGGATTTGGCGACTATGTCCCCTAAAACCCTAGTCGCCCTTTAAAAAGGGGAGTATATAAGGTATTTCTCCCACTTCCCTAGCGTGCCTTTGTGGTGTAATGGTTCTTCACACTGAGCCGGTATTTCAGAGGTCCGTGGTTCGATTCCCGGCGAAGGCGGTTGCATATTTTTCATCTTTTCTGCTTCCAATTAACCTAATCACTCTACAAGTGGCGCCCGAACTAAAAGGGTTGTGGATGATGATTCTCCGCACCCAGGATTTGGCGACTAGGTCCCCTAAAACCCTAGTCGCCCTTTAAAAAGGGGAGTATATAAGGTATTTCTCCCACTTCCCTAGCGTGCCTTTGTGGTGTAATGGTTCTTTACACTGAGCCGGTATTTCAGAGGTCCGTGGTTCGATTCCCGGCGAAGTCGGTTGCATATTTTTCATCTTTTCTGCTTCCAATTAATCTAATCACTCTACAAGTGGCGCCCGAACTAAAAGGGTTGTGGATGATGATTCTCCGCACCCAGGATTTGGCGACTAGGTCCCCTAAAACCCTAGTCGCCCTTTAAAAAGGGGAGTATATAAGGTATTTCTCCCACTTCCCTAGCGTGCCTTTGTGGTGTAATGGTTCTTCACACTGAGCCGGTATTTCAGAGGTCCGTGGTTCGATTCCCGGCGAAGGCGGTTGCATATTTTTCATCTTTTCTGCTTCCAATTAACCTAATCACTCTACAAGTGGCGCCCGAACTAAAAGGGTTGTGGATGATGATTCTCCGCACCCAGGATTTGGCGACTAGGTCCCCTAAAACCCTAGTCGCCCTTTAAAAAGGGGGAGTATATAAGGTATTTCTCCCACTTCCCTAGCGTGCCTTTGTGGTGTAATGGTTCTTCACACTGAGCCGGTATTTCAGAGGTCCGTGGTTCGATTCCCGGCGAAGGCGGTTGCATATTTTTCATCTTTTCTGCTTCCAATTAACCTAATCACTCTACAAGTGGCGCCCGAACTAAAAGGGTTGTGGATGATGATTCTCCGCACTCAGGATTTGGCGACTATGTCCCCTAAAACCCTAGTCGCCCTTTAAAAAGGGGAGTATATAAGGTATTTCTCCCACTTCCCTAGCGTGCCTTTGTGGTGTAATGGTTCTTCACACTGAGCCGGTATTTCAGAGGTCCGTGGTTCGATTCCCGGCGAAGGCGGTTGCATATTTTTCATCTTTTCTGCTTCCAATTAACCTAATCACTCTACAAGTGGCGCCCGAACTAAAAGGGTTGTGGATGATGATTCTCCGCACCCAGGATTTGGCGACTAGGTCCCCTAAAACCCTAGTCGCCCTTTAAAAATGGGAGTATATAAGGTATTTCTCCCACTTCCCTTGCGTGCCTTTGTGGTGTAATGGTTCTTCACACTGAGCCGGTATTTCAGAGGTCCGTGGTTCGATTCCCGGCGAAGGCGGTTGCATATTTTTCATCTTTTCTGCTTCCAATTAATCTAATCACTCTACAAGTGGCGCCCGAACTAAAAGGGTTGTGGATAATGATTCTCCGCACTCAGGATTTGGCGACTAGGTCCCCTAAAACCCTAGTCGCCCTTTAAAAAGGGGAGTATATAAGGTATTTCTCCCACTTCCCTAGCGTGCCTTTGTGGTGTAATGGTTCTTCACACTGAGCCGGTATTTCAGAGGTCCGTGGTTCGATTCCCGGCGAAGGCGGTTGCATATTTTTCATCTTTTCTGCTTCCAATTAACCTAATCACTCTACAAGTGGCGCCCGAACTAAAAGGGTTGTGGATGATGATTCTCCGCACCCAGGATTTGGCGACTAGGTCCCCTAAAACCCTAGTCGCCCTTTAAAAAGGGGAGTATATAAGGTATTTCTCCCACTTCCCTAGCGTGCCTTTGTGGTGTAATGGTTCTTCACACTGAGCCGGTATTTCAGAGGTCCGTGGTTCGATTCCCGGCGAAGGCGGTTGCATATTTTTCATCTTTTATGCTTCCAATTAACCTAATCACTCTACAAGTGGCGCCCGAACTAAAAGGGTTGTGGATGATGATTCTCCGCACCCAGGATTTGGCGACTAGGTCCCCTAAAACCCTAGTCGCCCTTTAAAAAGGGGGAGTATATAAGGTATATCAACCACTTCCCTAGCGTGCCTTTGTGGTGTAATGGTTCTTCACACTGAGCCGGTATTTCAGAGGTCCGTGGTTCGATTCCCGGCGAAGGCGGTTGCATATTTTTCATCTTTTCTGCTTCCAATTAATCTAATCACTCTACAAGTGGCGCCCGAACTAAAAGGGTTGTGGATGATGATTCTCCGCACTCAGGATTTGGCGACTAGGTCCCCTAAAACCCTAGTCGCCCTTTAAAAAGGGGAGTATATAAGGTATTTCTCCCACTTCCCTAGCGTGCCTTTGTGGTGTAATGGTTCTTCACACTGAGCCGGTATTTCATTGGTCCGTCGTTCGATTCCCGGCGAAGGCGGTTGCATATTTTTCATCTTTTCTGCTTCCAATTAACCTAATCACTCTACAAGTGGCGCCCGAACTAAAAGGGTTGTGGATGATGATTCTCTGCACCCAGGATTTGGCGACTAGGTCCCCTAAAACCCTAGTCGCCCTTTAAAAAGGGGAGTATATAAGGTATTTCTCCCACTTCCCTAGCGTGCCTTTGTGGTGTAATGGTTCTTCACACTGAGCCGGTATTTCAGAGGTCCGTGGTTCGATTCCCGGCGAAGGCGGTTGCATATTTTTCATCTTTTCTGCTTCCAATTAATCTAATCACTCTACAAGTGGCGCCCGAACTAAAAGGGTTGTGGATGATGATTCTCCGCACCCAGGATTTGGCGACTAAATCCCCTAAAACCCTAGTCGCCCTTTAAAAAGGGGAGTATATAAGGTATTTCTCCCACTTCCCTAGCGTGCCTTTGTGGTGTAATGGTTCTTCACACTGAGCCGGTATTTCAGAGGTCCGTGGTTCGATTCCCGGCGAAGGCGGTTGCATATTTTTCATCTTTTCTGCTTCCAATTAACCTAATCACTCTACAAGTGGCGCCCGAACTAAAAGGGTTGTGGATGATGATTCTCCGCACCCAGGATTTGGCGACTAGGTCCCCTAAAACCCTAGTCGCCCTTTAAAAAGGGGGAGTATATAAGGTATATCAACCACTTCCCTAGCGTGCCTTTGTGGTGTAATGGTTCTTCACACTGAGCCGGTATTTCAGAGGTCCGTGGTTCGATTCCCGGCGAAGGCGGTTGCATATTTTTCATCTTTTCTGCTTCCAATTAACCTAATCACTCTACAAGTGGCGCCCGAACTAAAAGGGATGTGGATGATGATTCTCCGCACTCAGGATTTGGCGACTATGTCCCCTAAAACCCTAGTCGCCCTTTAAAAAGGGGAGTATATAAGGTATTTCTCCCACTTCCCTAGCGTGCCTTTGTGGTGTAATGGTTCTTCACACTGAGCCGGTATTTCAGAGGTCCGTGGTTCGATTCCCGGCGAAGGCGGTTGCATATTTTTCATCTTTTCTGCTTCCAATTAACCTAATCACTCTACAAGTGGCGCCCGAACTAAAAGGGTTGTGGATGATGATTCTCCGCACCCAGGATTTGGCGACTAGGTCCCCTAAAACCCTAGTCGCCCTTTAAAAAGGGGAGTATATAAGGTATTTCTCCCACTTCCCTAGCGTGCCTTTGTGGTGTAATGGTTCTTTACACTGAGCCGGTATTTCAGAGGTCCGTGGTTCGATTCCCGGCGAAGTCGGTTGCATATTTTTCATCTTTTCTGCTTCCAATTAATCTAATCACTCTACAAGTGGCGCCCGAACTAAAAGGGTTGTGGATGATGATTCTCCGCACCCAGGATTTGGCGACTAGGTCCCCTAAAACCCTAGTCGCCCTTTAAAAAGGGGAGTATATAAGGTATTTCTCCCACTTCCCTAGCGTGCCTTTGTGGTGTAATGGTTCTTCACACTGAGCCGGTATTTCAGAGGTCCGTGGTTCGATTCCCGGCGAAGGCGGTTGCATATTTTTCATCTTTTCTGCTTCCAATTAACCTAATCACTCTACAAGTGGCGCCCGAACTAAAAGGGTTGTGGATGATGATTCTCCGCACCCAGGATTTGGCGACTAGGTCCCCTAAAACCCTAGTCGCCCTTTAAAAAGGGGGAGTATATAAGGTATTTCTCCCACTTCCCTAGCGTGCCTTTGTGGTGTAATGGTTCTTCACACTGAGCCGGTATTTCAGAGGTCCGTGGTTCGATTCCCGGCGAAGGCGGTTGCATATTTTTCATCTTTTCTGCTTCCAATTAACCTAATCACTCTACAAGTGGCGCCCGAACTAAAAGGGTTGTGGATGATGATTCTCCGCACTCAGGATTTGGCGACTATGTCCCCTAAAACCCTAGTCGCCCTTTAAAAAGGGGAGTATATAAGGTATTTCTCCCACTTCCCTAGCGTGCCTTTGTGGTGTAATGGTTCTTCACACTGAGCCGGTATTTCAGAGGTCCGTGGTTCGATTCCCGGCGAAGGCGGTTGCATATTTTTCATCTTTTCTGCTTCCAATTAACCTAATCACTCTACAAGTGGCGCCCGAACTAAAAGGGTTGTGGATGATGATTCTCCGCACCCAGGATTTGGCGACTAGGTCCCCTAAAACCCTAGTCGCCCTTTAAAAATGGGAGTATATAAGGTATTTCTCCCACTTCCCTTGCGTGCCTTTGTGGTGTAATGGTTCTTCACACTGAGCCGGTATTTCAGAGGTCCGTGGTTCGATTCCCGGCGAAGGCGGTTGCATATTTTTCATCTTTTCTGCTTCCAATTAATCTAATCACTCTACAAGTGGCGCCCGAACTAAAAGGGTTGTGGATAATGATTCTCCGCACTCAGGATTTGGCGACTAGATCCCCTAAAACCCTAGTCGCCCTTTAAAAAGGGGAGTATATAAGGTATTTCTCCCACTTCCCTAGCGTGCCTTTGTGGTGTAATGGTTCTTCACACTGAGCCGGTATTTCAGAGGTCCGTGGTTCGATTCCCGGCGAAGGCGGTTGCATATTTTTCATCTTTTCTGCTTCCAATTAACCTAATCACTCTACAAGTGGCGCCCGAACTAAAAGGGTTGTGGATGATGATTCTCCGCACCCAGGATTTGGCGACTAGGTCCCCTAAAACCCTAGTCGCCCTTTAAAAAGGGGAGTATATAAGGTATTTCTCCCACTTCCCTAGCGTGCCTTTGTGGTGTAATGGTTCTTCACACTGAGCCGGTATTTCAGAGGTCCGTGGTTCGATTCCCGGCGAAGGCGGTTGCATATTTTTCATCTTTTATGCTTCCAATTAATCTAATCACTCTACAAGTGGCGCCCGAACTAAAAGGGTTGTTGATGATGATTCTCCGCACCCAGGATTTGGCGACTATGTCCCCTAAAACCCTAGTCGCCCTTTAAAAAGGGGAGTATATAAGGTATTTCTCCCACTTCCCTAGCGTGCCTTTGTGGTGTAATGGTTCTTCACACTGAGCCGGTATTTCAGAGGTCCGTGGTTCGATTCCCGGCGAAGGCGGTTGCATATTTTTCATCTTTTCTGCTTCCAATTAACCTAATCACTGTACAAGTGGCGCCCGAACTAAAAGGGTTGTGGATGATGATTCTCCGCACCCAGGATTTGGCGACTAGGTCCCCTAAAACCCTAGTCGCCCTTTAAAAAGGGGAGTATATAAGGTATTTCTCCCACTTCCCTAGCGTGCCTTTGTGGTGTAATGGTTCTTCACACTGAGCCGGTATTTCAGAGGTCCGTGGTTCGATTCCCGGCGAAGTCGGTTGCATATTTTTCATCTTTTCTGCTTCCAATTAACCTAATCACTCTACAAGTGGCGCCCGAACTAAAAGGGTTGTGGATGATGATTCTCCGCACCCAGGATTTGGCGACTAGGTCCCCTAAAACCCTAGTCGCCCTTTAAAAAGGGGAGTATATAAGGTATTTCTCCCACTTCCCTAGCGTGCCTTTTTGGTGTAATGGTTCTTCACACTGAGCCGGTATTTCAGAGGTCCGTGGTTCGATTCCCGGCGAAGGCGGTTGCATATTTTTCATCTTTTCTGCTTCCAATTAACCTAATCACTCTACAAGTGGCGCCCGAACTAAAAGGGTTGTGGATGATGATTCTCCGCACCCAGGATTTGGCGACTATGTCCCCTAAAACCCTAGTCGCCCCCTTTAAAAAGCGGAGTATATAAGGTATTTCTCCCACTTCCCTAGCGTGCCTTTGTGGTGTAATGGTTCTTCACGCGGAGCCGGTATTTCAGAGGTCCGTGGTTCGATTCCCGGCGAAGACGGTTGCATATTTTTCATCTTTTCTGCTTCCAGTTAACCTAATCACTCTACAAGTGGCGCCCGAACTAAAAGGGTTGTGGATGATGATTCTCCGCACCCAGGATTTGGCGACTATGTCCCCTAAAACCCTAGTCGCCCTTTAAAATTGGAGTATATAAGGTATTTCTCCCACTTCCCTTGCGTGCCTTTGTGGTGTAATGGTTCTTCACACTGAGCCGGTATTTCAGAGGTCCGTGGTTCGATTCCCGGCGAAGGCGGTTGCATTTTTTTCATCTTTTCTGCTTCCAATTAACCTAATCACTCTACAAGTGGCGCCCGAACTAAAAGGGTTGTGGATGATGATTCTCCGCACTCAGAATTTGGCGACTATGTCCCCTAAAACCCTAGTCGCCCTTTAAAAAGGGGAGTATATAAGGTATTTCTCCCACTTCCCTAGCGTGCCTTTGTGGTGTAATGGTTCTTCACACTGAGCCGGTATTTCAGAGGTCCGTGGTTCGATTCCCGGCGAAGGCGGTTGCATATTTTTCATCTTTTCTGCTTCCAATTAACCTAATCACTCTACAAGTGGCGCCCGAACTAAAAGGGTTGTGGATGATGATTCTCCGCACCCAGGATTTGGCGACTAGGTCCCCTAAAACCCTAGTCGCCCTTTAAAAAGGGGAGTATATAAAGTATTTCTCCCACTTCCCTTGCGTGCCTTTGTGGTGTAATGGTTCTTCACACTGAGCCGGTATTTCAGATGTCCGTGGTTCGATTCCCGGCGAAGGCGGTTGCATATTTTTCATCTTTTCTGCTTCCAATTAATCTAATCACTCTAAAAGTGGCGCCCGAACTAAAAGGGTTGTGGATGATGATTCTCCGCACTCAGGATTTGGCGACTAGGTCCCCTAAAACCCTAGTCGCCCTTTAAAAAGGGGAGTATATAAGGTATTTCTCCCACTTCCCTAGCGTGCCTTTGTGGTGTAATGGTTCTTCACACTGAGCCGGTATTTCAGAGGTCCGTGGTTCGATTCCCGGCGAAGGCGGTTGCATATTTTTCATCTTTTCTGCTTCCAATTAACCTAATCACTCTACAAGTGGCGCCCGAACTGAAAGGGTTGTGGATGATGATTCTCCGCACCCAGGATTTGGCGACTAGGTCCCCTAAAACCCTAGTCGCCCTTTAAAAAGCGGAGTATATAAGGTATTTCTCCCACTTCCCTAGCGTGCCTTTGTGGTGTAATGGTTCTTCACACTGAGCCGGTATTTCAGAGGTCCGTGGTTCGATTCCCGGCGAAGTCGGTTGCATATTTTTCATCTTTTCTGCTTCCAATTAACCTAATCACTCTACAAGTGGCGCCCGAACTAAAAGGGTTGTGGATGATGATTCTCCGCACCCAGGATTTGGCGACTAGGTCCCCTAAAACCCTAGTCGCCCTTTAAAAAGGGGAGTATATAAGGTATTTCTCCCACTTCCCTAGCGTGCCTTTGTGGTGTAATGGTTCTTCACACTGAGCCGGTATTTCAGAGGTCCGTGGTTCGATTCCCGGCGAATGCGGTTGCATATTTTTCATCTTTTCTGCTTCCAATTAACCTAATCACTCTACAAGTGGCGCCCGAACTAAAAGGGTTGTGGATGATGATTCTCCGCACCCAGGATTTGGCGACTAGGTCCCCTAAAACCCTAGTCGCCCTTTAAAAAGGGGAGTATATAAGGTATTTCTCCCACTTCCCTAGCGTGCCTTTGTGGTTTAATGGGTCTTCACACTGAGCCGGTATTTCATTGGTCCGTGGTTCGATTCCCGGCGAAATCGGTTGCATATTTTTCATCTTTTCTGCTTCCAATTAACCTAATCACTCTACAAGTGGCGCCCGAACTAAAAGGGTTGTGGATGATGATTCTCCGCACCCAGGATTTGGCGACTAGGTCCCCTAAAACCCTAGTCGCCCTTTAAAAAGGGGAGTATATAAGGTATTTCTCCCACTTCCTTAGCGTGCCTTTGTGGTGTAATGGTTCTTCACACTGAGCCGGTATTTCAGAGGTCCGTGTTTCGATTCCCGGCGAAGGCGGTTGCATATTTTTCATCTTTTCTACTTCCAATTAACCTAATCACTCTACAAGTGGCGCCCGAACTAAAAGGGTTGTGGATGATGATTCTCCGCACCCAGGATTTGGCGACTATGTCCCCTAAAACCCTAGTCGCCCTTTAAAAAGGGGAGTATATAAGGTATTTCTCCCACTTCCCTTGCGTGCCTTTGTGGTGTAATGGTTCTTCACACTGAGCCGGTATTTCAGAAGTCCGTGGTTCGATTCCCGGCGAAGGCGGTTGCATTTTTTTCATCTTTTCAGCTTCCAATTAACCTAATCACTCTACAAGTGGCGCCGGACTAAAAGGGTTGTGGATGATGATTCTCCGCACTCAGGATTTGGCGACTATGTCCCCTAAAACCCTAGTCGCCCTTTAAAAAGGGGAGTATATAAGGTATTTCTCCCACTTACCTAGCGTGCCTTTGTGGTGTAATGGTTCTTCACACTGAGCCGGTATTTCAGAGGTCCGTGGTTCGATTCCCGGCGAAGGCGGTTGCATATTTTTCATCTTTTCTGCTTCCAATTAACCTAATCACTCTACAAGTGGCGCCCGAACTAAAAGGGTTGTGGATGATGATTCTCCGCACCCAGGATTTGGCGACTAGGTCCCCTAAAACCCTAGTCGCCCTTTAAAAAGGGGAGTATATAAGGTATTTCTCCCACTTCCCTTGCGTGCCTTTGTGGTGTAATGGTTCTTCACACTGAGCCGGTATTTCAGAGGTCCGTGGTTCGATTCCCGGCGAAGGCGGTTGCATATTTTTCATCTTTTCTGCTTCCAATTAATCTAATCACTCTACAAGTGGCGCCCGAACTAAAAGGGTTGTGGATGATGATTCTCCGCACCCAGGATTTGGCGACTAGGTCCCCTAAAACCCTAGTCGCCCTTTAAAAAGGGGAGTATATAAGGTATTTCTCCCACTTCCCTAGCGTGCCTTTGTGGTGTAATGGTTCTTCACACTGAGCCGGTATTTCAGAGGTCCGTGGTTCGATTCCCGGCGAATGCGGTTGCATATTTTTCATCTTTTCTGCTTCCAATTAATCTAATCACTCTACAAGTGGCGCCCGAACTAAAAGGGTTGTGGATGATGATTCTCCGCACCCAGGATTTGGCGACTATGTCCCCTAAAACCCTAGTCGCCCTTTAAAAAGGGGAGTATATAAGGTATTTCTCCCACTTCCCTAGCGTGCCTTTGTGGTGTAATGGTTCTTCACACTGAGCCGGTATTTCAGAGGTCCGTGGTTCGATTCCCGGGGAAGGCGGTTGTATATTTTTCATCTTTTCTGCTTCCAATTAACCTAATCACTCTACAAGTGGCGCCCGAACTAAAAGGGTTGTGGATGATGATTCTCCGCACCCAGGATTTGGCGACTAGGTCCCCTAAAACCCTAGTCGCCCTTTAAAAAGGGGAGTATATAAGGTATTTCTCCCACTTCCCTAGCGTGCCTTTGTGGTGTAATGGTTCTTCACACTGAGCCGGTATTTCAGAGGTCCGCGGTTCGATTCCCGGCGAAGGCGGTTGCATATTTTTCATCTTTTCTGCTTCCAATTAACCTAATCACTCTACAAGTGGCGCCCGAACTAAAAGGGTTGTGGATGATGATTCTCCGCATCCAGGATTTGGCGACTATGTCCCCTAAAACCCTAGTCGCCCTTTAAAAAGGGGAGTATATAAGGTATTTCTCCCAATTCCCTAGCGTGCCTTTGTGGTGTAATGGTTCTTCACGCTGAGCCGGTATTTCAGAGGTCCGTGGTTCGATTCCCGGCGAAGGCGGTTGCATATTTTTCATCTTTTCTGCTTCCAATTAACCTAATCACTCTACAAGTGGCGCCCGAACTAAAAGGGTTGTGGATGATGATTCTCCGCACCCAGGATTTGGCGACTATGTCCCCTAAAACCCTAGTCGCCCTTCAAAAAGGGGAGTATATAAGGTATTTCTCCCACTTCCCTTGCGTGCCTTTGTGGTGTAATGGTTCTTCACACTGAGCCGGTATTTCAGAGGTCCGTGGTTCGATTCCCGGCGAAGGCGGTTGCATTTTTTTCATCTTTTCTGCTTCCAATTAATCTAATCACTCTACAAGTGGCGCCCGAAGTAAAAGGGTTGTGGATGATGATTCTTCGCACTCAGGATTTGGCGACTATGTTCCCTAAAACCCTAGTCGCCCTTTAAAAAGGGGAGTATATAAGGTATTTCTCCCACTTCCCTAGCGTGCCTTTGTGGTGTAATGGTTCTTCACACTGAGCCGGTATTTCAGAGGTCCGTGGTTCGATTCCCGGCGAAGGCGGTTGCATATTTTTCATCTTTTCTGCTTCCAATTAACCTAATCACTCTACAAGTGGCGCCCGAACTAAAAGGGTTGTGGATGATGATTCTCCGCACCCAGGATTTGGCGACTAGGTCCCCTAAAACCCTAGTCGCCCTTTAAAAAGGGGAGTATATAAAGTATTTCTCCCACTTCCCTTGCGTGCCTTTGTGGTGTAATGGTTCTTCACACTGAGCCGGTATTTCAGAGGTCCGTGGTTCGATTCCCGGCGAAGGCGGTTGCATATTTTTCATCTTTTCTGCTTCCAATTAATCTAATCACTCTACAAGTGGCGCCCGAACTAAAAGGGTTGTGGATGATGATTCTCCGCACTCAGGATTTGGCGACTAGGTCCCCTAAAACCCTAGTCGCCCTTTAAAAAGGGGAGTATATAAGGTATTTCTCCCACTTCCCTAGCGTGCCTTTGTGGTGTAATGGTTCTTCACACTGAGCCGGTATTTCAGAGGTCCGTGGTTCGATTCCCGGCGAAGGCGGTTGCATATTTTTCATCTTTTCTGCTTCCAATTAACCTAATCACTCTACAAGTGGCGCCCGAACTAAAAGGGTTGTGGATGATGATTCTCCGCACCCAGGATTTGGCGACTATGTCCCCTAAAACCCTAGTCGCCCTTTAAAAAGGGGAGTATATAAGGTATTTCTCCCAATTCCCTAGCGTGCCTTTGTGGTGTAATGGTTCTTCACGCTGAGCCGGTATTTCAAAGGTCCGTGGTTCGATTCCCGGCGAAGGCAGTTGCATATTTTTCATCTTTTCTGCTTCCAATTAACCTAATCACTCTACAAGTGGCGCCCGAACTAAAAGGGTTGTGGATGATGATTCTCCGCACCCAGGATTTGGCGACTATGTCCCCTAAAACCCTAGTCGCCCTTCAAAAAGGGGAGTATATAAGGTATTTCTCCCACTTCCCTTGCGTGGCTTTGTGGTGTAATGGTTCTTCACACTGAGCCGGTATTTCAGAGGTCCGTGGTTCGATTCCCGGCGAAGGCGGTTGCATTTTTTTCATCTTTTCTGCTTCCAATTAACCTAATCACTGTACAAGTGGCGCCCGAACTAAAAGGGTTGTGGATGATGATTCTCCGCACCCAGGATTTGGCGACTAGGTCCCCTAAAACCCTAGTCGCCCTTTAAAAAGGGGAGTATATAAAGTATTTCTCCCACTTCCCTTGCGTGCCTTTGTGGTGTAATGGTTCTTCACACTGAGCCGGTATTTCAGAGGTCCGTGGTTCGATTCCCGGCGAAGGCGGTTGCATATTTTTCATCTTTTCTGCTTCCAATTAATCTAATCACTCTACAAGTGGCGCCCGAACTAAAAGGGTTGTGGATGATGATTCTCCGCACTCAGGATTTGGCGACTAGGTCCCCTAAAACCCTAGTCGCCCTTTAAAAAGGGGAGTATATAAGGTATTTCTCCCACTTCCCTAGCGTGCCTTTGTGGTGTAATGGTTCTTCACACTGAGCCGGTATTTCAGAGGTCCGTGGTTCGATTCCCGGCGAAGGCGGTTGCATATTTTTCATCTTTTCTGCTTCCAATTAACCTAATCACTCCACAAGTGGCGCCCGAACTAAAAGGGTTGTGGATGATGATTCTCCGCACCCAGGATTTGGCGACTAGGTCCCCTAAAACCCTAGTCGCCCTTTAAAAAGGGGAGTATATAAGGTATTTCTCCCACTTCCCTAGCGTGCCTTTGTGGTGTAATGGTTCTTCACACTGAGCCGGTATTTCAGAGGTCCGTGGTTCGATTCCCGGCGAAGGCGGTTGCATATTTTTCATCTTTTCTGCTTCCAATTAATCTAATCACTCTACAAGTGGCGCCCGAACTAAAAGGGTTGTGGATGATGATTCTCCGCACCCAGGATTTGGCGACTATGTCCCCTAAAACCCTAGTCGCCCTTTAAAAAGGGGAGTATATAAGGTATTTCTCCCACTTCCCTAGCGTGCCTTTGTGGTGTAATGGTTCTTCACACTGAGCCGGTATTTCAGAGGTCCGTGGTTCGATTCCCGGCGAAGGCGGTTGCATATTTTTCATCTTTTCTGCTTCCAATTAACCTAATCACTCTACAAGTGGCGCCCGAACTAAAAGGGTTGTGGATGATGATTCTCCGCACCCAGGATTTGGCGACTATGTCCCCTAAAACCCTAGTCGCCCTTAAAAAGGGGAGTATATAAGGTATTTCTCCCACTTCCCTAGCGTGCCTTTGTGGTGTAATGGTTCTTCACACTGAGCCGGTATTTCAGAGGTCCGTGGTTCGATTCCCGGCGAAGGCGGTTGCATATTTTTCATCTTTTCTGCTTCCAATTAACCTAATCACTCTACAAGTGGCGCCCGAACTAAAAGGGTTGTGGATGATGATTCTCCGCACCCAGGATTTGGCGACTAGGTCCCCTAAAACCCTAGTCGCCCTTTAAAAAGGGGAGTATATAAGGTATTTCTCCCACTTCCCTAGCGTACCTTTGTGGTGTAATGGTTCTTCACACTGAGCCGGTATTTCAGAGGTCCGTGGTTCGATTCCCGGCGAAGGCGGTTGCATATTTTTCATCTTTTCTGCTTCCAATTAACCTAATCACTGTACAAGTGGCGCCCGAACTAAAAGGGTTGTGGATGATGATTCTCCGCACCCAGGATTTGGCGACTATGTCCCCTAAAACCCTAGTCGCCCTTTAAAAAGGGGAGTATATAAGGTATTTCTCCCACTTCCCTAGCGTGCCTTTGTGGTGTAATGGTTCTTCACACTGAGCCGGTATTTCAGAGGTCCGTGGTTCGATTCCCGGCGAAGGCGGTTGCATATTTTTCATCTTTTCTGCTTCCAATTAACCTAATCACTCTACAAGTGGCGCCCGAACTAAAAGGGTTGTGGATGATGATCCTCCGCACCCAGGATTTGGCGACTATGTCCCCTAAAACCCTAGTCGCCCTTTAAAAAGGGGAGTATATAAGGTATTTCTCCCACTTCCCTAGCGTGCCTTTGTGGTGTAATGGTTCTTCACACTGAGCCGGTATTTCAGAGGTCCGTGGTTCGATTCCCGGCGAAGGCGGTTGCATATTTTTCATCTTTTCTGCTTTCAATTAACCTAATCACTCTACAAGTGGCGCCCGAACTAAAAGGGTTGTGGATGATGATTCTCCGCACCCAGGATTTGGCGACTATGTCCCCTAAAACCCTAGTCGCCCTTTAAAAAGGGGAGTATATAAGGTATTTCTCCCACTTCCCTAGCGTGCCTTTGTGGTGTAAAGGTTCTTCACACTGAGCCGGTATTTCAGAGGTCCGTGGTTCGATTCCCGGCGAAGGCGGTTGCATATTTTTCATCTTTTCTGCTTCCAATTAACCTAATCACTCTACAAGTGGCGCCCGAACTAGAAGGGTTGTGGATGATGATTCTCCGCACCCAGGATTTGGCGACTATGTCCCCTAAAACCCTAGTCGCCCTTTAAAAAGGGGAGTATATAAGGTATTTCTCCCACTTCCCTAGCGTGCCTTTGTGGTGTAATGGTTCTTCACACTGAGCCGGTATTTCAGAGGTCCGTGGTTCGATTCCCGGCGAAGGCGGTTGCATATTTTTCATCTTTTCTGCTTCCAATTAACCTAATCACTGTACAAGTGGCGCCCGAACTAAAAGGGTTGTGGATGATGATTCTCCGCACCCAGGATTTGGCGACTATGTCCCCTAAAACCCTAGTCGCCCTTAAAAAGGGGAGTATATAAGGTATTTCTCCCACTTCCCTAGCGTGCCTTTGTGGTGTAAAGGTTCTTCACACTGAGCCGGTATTTCAGAGGTCCGTGGTTCGATTCCCGGCGAAGGCGGTTGCATATTTTTCATCTTTTCTGCTTCCAATTAACCTAATCACTCTACAAGTGGCGCCCGAACTAGAAGGGTTGTGGATGATGATTCTCCGCACTCAGGATTTGGCGACTATGTCCCCTAAAACCCTAGTCGCTCTTTAAAAAGGGGAGTATATAAGGTATTTCTCCCACTTCCCTAGCGTGCCTTTGTGGTGTAATGGTTCTTCACACTGAGCCGGTATTTCAGAGGTCCGTGGTTCGATTCCCGGCGAAGGCGGTTGCATATTTTTCATCTTTTCTGCTTCCAATTAACCTAATCACTCTACAAGTGGCGCCCGAACTAAAAGGGTTGTGGATGATGATTCTCCGCACCCAGGATTTGGCGACTAGGTCCCCTAAAACCCTAGTCGCCCTTTAAAAAGGGGAGTATATAAGGTATTTCTCCCACTTCCCTAGCGTGCCTTCGTGGTGTAATGGTTCTTCACACTGAGCCGGTATTTCAGAGGTCCGTGGTTTGATTCCCGGCGAAGGCGGTTGCATATTTTTCATCTTTTCTGCTTCCAATTAACCTAATCACTCTACAAGTGGCGCCCGAACTAAAAGGGTTGTGGATGATGATTCTCCACACCCAGGATTTGGCGACTAGGTCCCCTAAAACCCTAATCGCTCTTTAAAAAGGGGAGTGTATAAGGTATTTCTCACACTTCCCTAGCGTGCCTTCGTGGTGTAATGGTTCTTCACACTGAGCCGGTATTTCAGAGGTCCGTGGTTCGATTCCCGGCGAAGGCGGTTGCATATTTTTCATCTTTTCTGCTTCCAATTAACCTAATCACTCTACAAGTGGCGCCCGAACTAAAAGGGTTGTGGATGATGATTCTCCGCACCCAGGATTTGGCGACTAGGTCCCCTAAATCCCTAGTCGCCCTTTAAAACGGGGAGTATATAAGGTATTTCTTTCCCTTTCCTAGCATGCCTTCGTGGTGTAACGGTAGCACGCTGGGCCGGTATTCCAGAGGCCCGTGGTTCGATTCCCGGCGAAGGCGGTTGCATATTTTTCATCTTTTCTGCTTCCAATTAACCTAATGCCTCTACAAGTGGCGCCCGAACAAAAAGGTCTGTGGATGATGATTCTGCGCACCCAGGATTTGGCGACTAGTTCGCTAAAACCCTAGTCGCCCTTTAAAAAGGGAAGTATATAAGGTATTTCTCCCTCTTCTCTAGCGTGCCTTCGTGGTGTAGTGGTTCTTCACACTGAGCCGGTATTTCAGAGGTTTCAGAGGTTCAGGTATTTCAGAGTATTTCAGAGGTTCGATTCCCGGCGAAGGCGGTTGTATATTTTTCATTTTTTCTGCTTCCAAAAAAATATCCTAATGACTCTACAAGTTATTGTTGAACAGGAAGAACTGTTAAGCGAATAATCGCTTGAGTTTGTGTGACAAGAAAGAACAAGATGGAAGGGTAAATAACCTTTTATTATTCAAATAAGATTTAACAGAACTCCGTCTTATAGTGTACAATAAAAGCCGACAGTACACTGGGGCTTGAACTTAAGAGGCTAAAAAGTAAACTAAAACTAATTTAAACTGAAAGAGATATATCCGAAGCTATCAAGATACTAACCCAGTTGGCCCCTTAACTCTAATTGACTGCGAAGCTATTATCAGGGGACTGAGTACGGCCGAGCGTCATAACAGCTTTGAGAGAAAATAGCCCAAAAGGCTAACGCGCGCTAATCAGAAACTCTGTATTAACTGTATTTGGTGTTTAAGCTTTTCTGTATTTTATAATTTTTAATAACGATGTTTTGAGTCTTTATCTTTTTCTGCCTTACTCCGAAGCGAGAAATGGATTGATTGATTGAGAAATATATCTCTAATAAAATTCGAGGAAATGAGTTTATATGAAATGCAGCCAAAATTGTGTATAATTTAATGTTCCGTTCAAAGAAGTCATGTGGTGTGCACATCAGATATTTTTTAAAACTCAAAGAACAAAGAAACACAAATGCGAGACAAAAGAATAGAAATAATTAAGAAAGGAACAACCAAATATATTCATGCATTTCTAAAACTGTTCTAGGCCCACCAGCGGCCGAGCGGTAAAGTCGCTGATCACTGGTAGTTCGGTCCGAGGTTCGAATCCCGCGAACGGGCTGGCTGCATGGGTGTTTTCGTGGGTTTCCCCATGTGTAACGTGTGTACGAGCCAGTTTCCCTTAGAAAGTCCTCCACGAAGGCATCCCTTCCCTTAGGCAGATAGCCCTCGAGGCCTTGCCGTAATTAAATAACCTAACCTAACCTAACCTAAAACTGTTCTAAGAAGCGAAACACATGAAATGCGGAAATGAATCAATCAATTTGTTTTTTCCATCTTTCGAAATCAGTTTGTTCTAAGCATGGGTCTGTTCTTAAGAATGTATTTGACCGCATCTAGCGTGAGATAGGCTTAATGAAGTAAATAATCAAGCACTAATAGATAATTTATGTTACTTATCATAAATACTCATTAACAACAGAACTACCTACGCGGTGAATTAGAGTCCAGATGGGTTATTTGCCTAAAAGGGATATTAATAGCCCTTTATTAAAGGGTATTAATAGCTATTAACAGCCCAGAAGGGCTATTAATTACGTTTTGTCATTTTGCGTCGAAAGTTTTAAATCTACGTTTCACTTTTTAAACTGTTGCCACCAAATATTATCGTCCTGTGTTATATTTAAAGAAATTAAATTATGAAGAATCTGCATAAATGTATGCATGTTTCTCGCATTCAACGGCACCTAGAGCCGTCCAATTTTAAATAACGAATTCCTCAACCGAATATGGGCATCTGGAAGCCCTAATTTTGCATTTGAAATTTGTTTTATTATCGATTTTATGTTTTGTAACACTTTAATAACTGTAAACATTATCTCGCGTAACTCAAAACTACACTCGCGAATTTATGATTAACAAACTCAGCGATTTCAAAGCGAGCAATGGCAACACTGTACGGGAAAAAAAAAAAAAATTTATCTCCACCGCAAAAGACTGTGTATCGGAAATTCTAAACATATGCTCTTTTAAAATTATTTTGCGATATCGCTGTTGAATTGAATTCCGTGGTTTTAGTACAAAAGACATGGTATTAATAGATAAAGGTAACACACAAAACGTTAAAAAAACGTCCCTATGGGCGTAATATAAAATCTGACAGCTTTCAGATTTTTTTTTCTGCTATTACGACCACTGTTTTCTATTACAAACTTTTCAAAAGATTAATTTTAATGTATTGTATTTCAAAGGAATATTCATTTAGTTACTATTATTATTTTATATAGGCAGAAAATTACACAACCTAATTGAAAAATACCATTTATTTTCTCAAACAGCATTTCTTCCTATTTTAATTCGAGAAAATATTATTGATAGTTTCTATCGCTTTAATGGACACTGGTCTTTTCCGTAATTTTTATTGCATACAAAGCAAACGTTTGAGACAAATCATGTTTTGACTATAGTTATGGAATAGAACGCTGTTAGTAAACATAACTCTTTTGCGCGCTTTCAATGAAATAGGGGAGAATTTAACGTTTTATAAATTATTCAAAACAAACACATTCAAAAATTACAGTGAATACATTCCGTATAGCACTTTACATTTCCGTTATTTTCATTATTTGTTTGCGATGAAAATTCACATTTGAATACTGAAAGGAATACAGTCAAAAGTCGTTAATTCGGACACCCGTAATCCGGAATGATCTATAATCCGGACATCAAAGCTAAAATCTTTCTGCGCATGCGCCGCATTGACGCATGCGCATAGGCGTTTTACTCGTGCGCGCAAGACATTTACGACTGCGCATATGCATCTGCACAAGTGCAGAATACGTTTTCGCGTGCGCGTTTAATGTATAACGGACGGTATAAGCTAAAATTATCTAATTATCTATTTCAGTTAATGTTGATAATTGCGTTGTTCCTTAATCTTCAAATTGGATCCGGCTTATTATTTTTTGCAGACTGTAAGAGCAATTTTCTAAAAGTAAGCTTGAACTTTCGATTATGTCAAATAGAATTTCCGATGCTGGAGCTCCCAAAGGATCTAGAAAACGAAAGTATGTTTCGATGTCCATCAAACAAAAAACGAATTGCTACAAAAAATGGATAAAAGCATATCCTTTGTTTATCTAACCGTTCCGAAATCTGTTTATCAATTTCACGCTGCTCTGCGCGGGGGGGGGGGCACGTCGCGGCGTGCAACGAACTGGAAGTTGATCTGTCAACACTATCGTTATCTTCAGGGCAGATGTTTTTATTTTAGTCGGCTTATAATTCCTTACTAAATGTAGTATTTAATTTCGATGTACTCCGTCTTTGATATGATTTAAATCAAATTCCTCGTCATTATAAATATCACGAATACAAATCACATAGTTTTCTGGTTGCAATTTTCTAATTTCGGCTATGCGTAAGGTATGCTTTACGCATCCGCGCGTTAAAAGAAATGTTTAATAAAGTAAACAAATAAGTATTAGGCTTCTTTTTTGGTAAATTTGGATACCCTTTAGATCATAATTGCTCATTATTTTATAAATTACGGTTTCATATTTTTAATTTTATAATTTCTGCATGCCATCTTACCAGATTTAAAATGATGATCTATAATCCGGAAAAATCGATAATCTGGAATCGCCGAAGTCCCGACGAGTCCGGATTAAAGACTTTTGACTGTACTATCCATAAATAATAATAAGTTAATCCGATAAAATAACGATCAATACTGATCCATTAAAATTAATAACGATCAATTAAAATTATTTTGCGATATTGCTGTTGAAATGAATTTAGTGGTTTAAGTGCGAAGAACATGATATTTAATAAATAAAGGTAACCTATGGAACGTTAAAAAGACGCCCTTCTGGGCGTAATTGAAAATCTGAAAGCTTTCAGATTTAAAAAAAAAATTATTAAGTTATTTAATTTAAGGAAAGCACAGCCGAGATATCTATCTAAATTTCACTTTGGTTTTATACTGGAAACATCTCAAAGGATTGAATCCGATATCATTATCCTCTAGATAAGACTTTCCGTATAGATTGATTTATGCTCTCTCATTCTACAGAGACTCATATATTCATGGATTGTTCATGATTCATATCTAGACCCAATGTTTGAGTAATAATCACCTCAGATAAGCTTGATACCTTCCAGATGTATTAGCAAGGAATCTAGAATATTTTATTTTAATATTAGAATAAGGAAGAAGATCTTAGATGAAATCAAGAAATTCGTATGCAATAAAGATTTGGTAGTGATGAAATAACAAAATCGATTGACATTTCTACAATTTTACAGAAAAATTCGAAAAATACAGAATTCGAGTAGACTTTATATCGATCGGGGCCACCTATAATTCATTAAGTAAGAAGGTATTGCCCCTAACTCTACTTGGGCTAGCAAAATAATTCATAAGCGATTATCCAACAATTGAAATGTATATTAAAAAAAATACTAGGTTGTTAAGAATCAACAAACTGAAGGCGGTTTCCAAGAAAAATTTCGTAAGTAGGAAATTAGCAATGCAAATAACGTCATCTTTATCTGCAAAATGAGTTTATAATAACTAATCCCATATGTGTATAAGACATGGTCTTGGTCAGACTAACATAAGCTATTAGAAAATCAGATTTAATTTAGGTAGCAACGCTTAACTATGCTATATTTATGTGACATACCTTCAGAGTTACTTGGTTACTTAAATACTGGATGTTAATTGCGTATTTGGAAGAAATAACCACCAACATTAATGAAAGGCAAATAAAAAGTAAAGACCATAATGTGAATTAAAATGGCAATCTGTGTAAGTTTATAAGGCATTTTCTAACTCCTTTATGCTGGCCTTCGTGGTGCAACGGGTAGCACACTCGGCGCGTATTCCAGGTCCCGGTTCGAGTGCCGGCGAAGACATTGCTTAGTTTTCATGTCTACTGCTTCAAAATAACCTAATGACTCTACAGTGGCGCCCGAACTAAAAGGTGGTAAGTGAGGATTCTTCCCCACCAGGATTTGGCGATTGGGTCCTTTAACCCCCAATCACCCTTTGAAAGGGGGAGGTGTCCTTCCTCTCTGCATGGCCTCGTGGTGTAACAGTAGCACACTCGGTGCGTATTCGAGAGGTCCAGGTTCGAGTCCCGGAGAAGGCATTGCACATTCTTCAGCATCCTGACGTCGAAAATAACCTAAGGACTTTACAAGTTCAAAGTTTCCAGCTTTATGATTCATATCTTAAAACCTGGCGTCGCTTAAGACCAAATCGACCCATCACTACATCACATCGATTTCGAAAATATATACAGACGAAAATTAGGAGGAGAGAGATAATTCAGATCTAGATGAAAGTCCAGTATGCGAAATTTTATCCTTTTTCCAGTAGTTTATTATAGAAGATACGTGTTTTCCTGAGCTTTTACTATCGTGAATGCGTGTTTAGAATTTATAGCTGGGAAAACAGTGGTATTTAAGCTAAAATTACGCATTCTAACATAACTTCATTCATTTGTAATATATCATTCTTTGTATTTCTATATTGTATATCTGTAATTCTGGTACATTTTAGAACTCGCAAGCCATATAACAGTAGATAAATTTCTCTCGGCTGTCACTGGCTTTATTGCCAAGTAAGCGAAGCGTTACGCAGTTTATTCTGATAAAACTAAAACATTCAAGCCTTCAAACAAGGAATTTAAAGAAACACTGGTAGTTTTGCAATGTAATGTAGTGGGTCTCTTCTTGCCCTGGCGGGATATTAACTGATGTTCAGAAACTGTTGCAGGGAGGGAACTATGCAATACAACTATTTTCAAAATACTAATTATAGCGATTATACAGTTGCCCATTTCACCCTCCAGCCAGTTCCATATTCAATTAAAACGTTAGTTAAGGGAACGTGTTATCCCTCGCGCTCTGTTAGATGTCGCCAGCCCTTTAGCTAACGAGATCGTGAGCCTCAATCTAAAATCTCCACTTTTCATTGATGCCTAAGGACCGTTTGTTAACGGGACTCATACACCTTAAACCCCTCATGATCTTCGAATATGTGATTATTGCAAGAATTGGGATATTTTATTTATTTTAAAAGCAATTACTTCCAACTTTTTACAGCTTACTACATGATATAGCTGCTTTGGAAACTAGTAACCAGAAAGTTTGTGTTGCCACAAATATTTTTGTAATTGTTTTGTAATTAAACCCTCTTTGTGACAAAGTATTTCGCCATATTTCCACCTTGCGCGCATGATATTTTAAAAATGGCTAATGGCACATACTTGAAATTGGATGGAATTCTTTATATCGGCACTATTTTCTAACTGAACCAACAATCTGATGAATATTTTACTATTGAAAAATTTTATGGACGAAAACATTACAAATTTTTTTAATAAAATACATTTTATAAACTCAACTCAAAATAAAATAAACATTTAACATGAAATTTTTAGAATTTTGGGTTCACAGTAGTTTCCAGATGTTATAAAAGCTATATATTAAATATGGAATTAAATTATGAAGTAGAATATTTTAAACTGTGCACGCAAGTTGGAAACATGACGAAAAATGTTGTCACAAAGCGGATTAAATTATAAAAATATTTGTGGCAACACAAACTTTCTGATTACTATTTCAGAAAGCAGCTATATTATGGAATCAGCTGCAAAAAGTTGGTAGTAATTGCTTTTAAAATAAATAAGTTTTCCCAATTCTTGCAACAGTCACCTATTCGAACATCTTATGGGTTTTAAGATGTATGAGTCCCCTTAAGGAAATTACAATATTTAATGCTTCTTTATATATGTACTTTTCCTAATCAATTAAACATGAAATATTGAGATTTGTTAGTGTTAATGTTATGCACAGCTTTGCTGTGAATTTAGTTTTAATGTTGGTCACTGAAGCTGTGAAGACAAGAGTTTGGAGAAGAAAGGCTTCTCAGAAAATTTCAATACGCCCTCGTGTTTCAATTTTACTAAGATTCGAAAACTCCTGAATGAGAAATAGACCCCCCCCCAAAAAAAAAAAAAAATCTGCGGATTTGTTCACTAAATTACGTTTTGAGAAGTAAAAATGATCTAGTAAAATATAAAAAGATAATTTTTTTATTTGTCTTAGAATAAAAGTGCATTTTTCTGTTATTTGTATACAAATAAATCCATAAAAATTCCGCAAATAAACGAAATTCTTCTCGTTTCGCGTTCATGCCAATGTTACACAAATAGTGCATTCTACAATATTTCCAAATTTCATAGACATACTTAAAACTTCTGCGCCAGAAACAAAAACTATATGATCAAGCTCCTTAACGCAAATAATGTACGATGCATAATTTAATAATCGATACATGATTTAATAATCGATACATAATTTAATAATCGATACATAATTTAAAACCTCTTGTGGCCGGCCATGATCTCCCGCAAGTTCTATGTGTAATTTGCGAAATAGCACGTGACGTCTGTACGTATGGTTCTCGCATAACTCAAAAACGAGTAGCCCCAGAACGTTAGGATATAGAACTGCTATAATCGCATATAGGACTGCTATAACATGTAGTTGCGCACCTCCCGTTTTGGTTGCAATCGGCTGCACCAAAAGTATATATACTCACTCTGTTACTCGGTTCCATGAGCTCAGTTTTTTTTATTCTTATATGTTTGTAAACTGTGCATTTTTAGCTTTAAAAAAATGATTGAATTATGTTGTTCTTAAAAAAAACTTTCAGGTTTGTGCAACGAAAAATCTACCTTCTTGCACGCTGAGCGAATGACTTGTTTTTGCGTATAAATTTAAATTTTAATTGTAAAAATTGTTTTAACTGTATTTGGTGTTTTATACTTTTCTATATTTTTCAATTTTTAATAAAGATAATTTGATGTTTTATGTATTTTTACCTTGCCACGAACTGAGAACTGAATTAATTGAATGAGAACTATATATCCAACGAAATGGTAGGAATACTTTTAAATGAAATGCAGCAAAATATGCGTATAATTTAATATTCCGTACAAAGGAGTCATGTGCTGTCAATATCAGATTTTTTATCATTGTGTTCTCCCATACAAAGGAAAGTACATGCTCACATACACATTGATTGTCATGTTAACTATATTGTTCATATCTGCTATATTACGTTTTTAAAAACAATGCATGACGATAACGTTTGATGGCAGCATCCTTTTACCTGAAAATGACTCGACACAAAAGTGAAACTAACACTAAATTGAGGACTGAGGTAAATTCATTAATTGCTTCATAAGGTGGTGGTGGTGTGTGGTGTAATTAATTATGGCAAAGCACGCTAGGGCTATCTGCTTAAGTGGAGGGATGCCTTCGTGGAGGACTTTCTAAGGGAAACTGGCTCGTATACACGTTACACATGGGGAAAACCACGAAAACACCCATGCAGCCAGCCCGTTCGCGGGATTCGAACCTTGAACCGAACTATCAGTGTTCAGCGACTTTACCGCTCGGCCGCTGGAGGGCACTGCTTCATAAGCAAAGCTCATCTTCCTAATGAGCTTATTCTCCACGCATTTAACATAAATCTAAGAATACATTTGCACATAAATGTAATATGTTGCTGTCAGTCACATACTTGTTACGAAATGTCAAGGCGCGGTGAGATGGCTTCCCCGCAAAGCAGTTCTAGGTTTGCCATAAAATGGCAATTAAAGGTAGGGTTGCCACATTTGGTGAGAAATCGGCCATTTGGCGACATTTGTCGAACAAAGTGGCGATATGCCATGGACGGATGAAGAACCCTCTATAACGAATTCTTATCGGTTTAGCCCAGAATGTTCTCGAACACAAGCCGAAAGCTGTATAAACTCTGCTGGTCCGCAGTCAGTGAGTATCGAGAGTGTGCCTCGTCGAGAAGGCGAGTGAGAGTGCCTCGTCTGGAGTGCGAGATAGTTAGTATCGAGTTGGTGTCTCTTCTAGGGAGTCAATCCCTGTGGAGTCGATCGAGTTGACAGCCGGGCAGCGAGTGCCGAGTGGGTCGTCGAGTGCACGAAAGTGTCTCGTAGCGTATCGCGGTTAGTGCATCGTCGAGAGAGCTTGTTGAGCTCCGGGAACGACTGAACCGAAGAGTCGGGAGCCGTGCTCTGTGTGTCGTCGAGTGGATCGCCAGTTGTAGCGGGGAGAGTCTCGAGAGTACGTGGAGTTCCGAGAACGACCAAGCAGAGTCGAGAGCTGTACGCTAGTGCCTTGCCATCAAGCTGTTTCCACCGTGATAACCTGATAACCTGGAAGCTGTGTCTCTGATCGTGTCAGCGTGTTTATAGTAGTTCATCGACGACTGTAAAAACGTGTTTTGGAGCTGTCCTGACAAGACTGTCCAGTAACGTGTGTTTCGATACTGCATCAAGTAGTATTGTCATTATTCACTCCAAATCCTCACGAACCCTGTACGAACGTGAAGGGAGAAAGTAACGCAACATACTTATTTTAAGTACCAAATTCGAGAAGTTTTGGATATTGTCTCATATTTTTTATGAAAACTCGTTCATCCAGCCCGTTCTTCAGGAACCGAACCCAGGACGGACCCACTCCGCCGTTAATAAGCTCGGAAATTCAAGAAATATTATATACTTTCTTTTTAATTGTTCTTTTTATATTTAAAGGAATTCTTATATGCGATACGGCCACTCATATTGTATAGTAGTTATGGGGAGGTAAACCGCTGAGTTGGCTTTCGACCCAGGTATAGATATATCCATGCAGAATTGGTTACCAAATCGGCGGGAGTCAACCACTAGCTACCAGGCCGCAGTCCTGGGCAGCCCCGGCTGAGCAGACGACATTTATAAAATGTAAAAAAGAGATATACATGTGCATACAAGGCACTTGAAAAAGAGTACAACATTGTACAAAGAAATATATACATATGCATACAAGGCACTTGAAGAAGAGTACAACATTGTACAAAGAAATATATACATGTGCATACAAGGCACTTGAAGAAGAGTACAGCATTGTACAAAGAAATATATACATGTGCATACAAGGCACTTAAAAAAAAGTACAACATTGTACAAAGAAATATATACATGTGCATACAAGGCACTTGAAGAAGAGTACAATCAATATATATGTATATACATATAAATACAAACTCAGATATATACACACTTACATACATAGATATTCCGAAACAAATAAAAGTATACATACTCTCACTCATATTCATATATACACCCATACATATACGTTATCATGATAGTTAAAGCTTACAAGAAGCATGCCATTGAGGTACGCGAGATCCTTAGTATAAATTAGGTACCATAAATAAAAGATATAAACATGTACATATACATTACAGCATTCAGATACAGTACGAACTTTATGTATGAGAACCTGGCACAGCATAAATACAAAATTACATATTGAAGATACATATCACATACTCTGTTGCTGACATATTGAACTAGCTTATATAGACTTTTGTGACTACTGTCTTCCAGTGTCAGAAGTGTAATTGCTAGTACAGTAGTCAATTATTGTTTTCAGTTTCCGCTGGGCAACTCTGTTACATTGTAATTTCTGGAACCAATTTGGCCATAATCTGGCTCCTGGTTGCTTGAGGCTGTAAAGTGCTGTGTGTGGGCAGGAGAACACAAAATGATCTGGATGATCCTCCTCTCCACATTCACAGTTACCATTCTCTCTCAAGCCAAAGCGGCAGAGGTATGAAGGAAAGGGCCCATGACCAGTGAGGAAATACGTCATGTAATTGCTATTAGTTTGGATTGTCGTCTTAATCTTGGGAATGAGATTGTAAACAAGGGTTGGAATTAAGCCCTGTGGAGGCTTGATCCCAACGTTCTTGCCATATTCTTAGGAACTGATGGAATGTTCAACTCTTTAGGTCCGAGACTGGCCTTAAGGGTCGGGACTTCTCACAAAGTGGATGAATCCGCTGCTTCCTTTGCGACAACATCTGCTCTCTCATTTCCTTCTATTCCCGTATGAGCGGGCACCCATATGAGTGAGGGTCTTTGCGAAGCACGCATGTGGATTAGAATCTCTCGAATGCTGCTGACGATAGGACTGAATTGTAAATGGATATTCCCATAATGATTTGTGAGCGCAAGATGTAAAGAAGGATAATTTTTACTTTCACATTTTTTTATTAACTAATAAATTTTTGCTGAAAACGTAAGAAGGAAACTTAAGCATAGAAAACTAAATGCAACTTATAGATTATACTTTTCATGACAAATTTCCAGTGAAAACTTTACAAAAAATGATTTATTAATGGAGAACGAATTCCACCTATCGCAGCGAGGCTTGAGGCTGAGTCTGTGTAGATGATATTGGGCACTGTGGGATTATTCTTCAGGTGGAGAAGATCTGCTCTGATTGCTATGAGTTCCGCCTGGTTACAGCCGAAAACATCGCGGCAAAAACATCGCAGACGAAAACGTTGCGGAGAAAACAACGCAAGGCGAAAACGTCGTGCTACAAAACATCGTGGGAGAAAACATCGCAAAGAGAAAACATCGCAGTTCTAAAACATCGTGGTACAAAACATCGCAAAGAGAAAACATCGTGGTACAAAACATCGCAAAGAGAAAACATCGTGGTACAAAACATCGCAAAGAGAAAACATCGCAGTTCTAAAACATCGTGGTACAAAACATCGTCGTCGAAAATAAAGCGCTTCAAAAACTTCGCAGTTTAAAAACATCGTCGTCGAAAATATCGTGGTAAAAAATAAAGTATCTACAAATCATCGCATGACGATAACATCGCAGACATGCTTTTTTCAGGCTTTAATAACTATACATGGATATTCCCGTAATGATTTGTGAGCGCAAGATGGAAAGAAGGATAATTTTTACTTTCATATTTTTTATAAATCTATAAATTTTTGCTGAGAAAATAAAAAAGGAACTTAAGCATAGAAAATTAATGCAACTTATAGCACTGAATAGAATTTTAAACCGACATAGTTAACTAACAGAGGCCATTAATAAATCATTTTTTGTAAAGTTTTCACTGGAAATTTTTCATGAAAAGTATAATCTATAAGTTGCATTTAGTTTTCTATGCTTAAGTTTCCTTCTTACGTTTTCAGCAAAAATTTATTAGTTAATAAAAAAATGTGAAAGTAAAAATTATCCTTCTTTACATCTTGCGCTCACAAATCATTATGGGAATATCCATTTACAATTATTAAAACCTGCAAAAAGCATGTCTGCGATGTTATCGTCATGCGATCATTTGTAGATACTTTATTTTTTACCACGATATTTTCGACGACGATGTTTTTAAACTGCGAAGTTTTTGAACCGCTTTATTTTCGACGACGATGTTTTGTACCACGATGTTTTCTCTTTGCGATGTTTTCTCCCACGATGTTTTGTAGCACGACGTTTTCGCATTGCGTTGTTTTCTCCGCGACGTTTTCGTCCGCGATGTTATCGGCGGACACCGTTACGCCTGAAAGACAGAGCTTTCAGAATGGCGAGCATACTACGATACCGAATGGCCTACATTCGAATCCGAAGAAGACGTGGTTGTAATTGTCCGTCCCTTCGTAGGAGGTAAAGGCGGCCGCCTATTAAATACCTCCACAATAAAATGCCTAACATTTTCGGCCTTAGGGAGCGGCCAGTGTCAAAAAAAAAGAGACGAAGTAGTGTCCGCCGTTAGGAAAAAATATATATATTTACGATAAGAAATCCATTAAGAAGAAAACCATTTCAGTATTGATCGTTATTTTATCGGATTAACTTTATTATTGTTATTATTTATGGGTAGTATTCTTTTCAGTATTCAAATCTGAATTTTCACCGCAAACAAATGATGAAAATAACGGAAATGTAAAGTGCTATACGGAATGTCTTCACTGTAATTTTTGAATGTGTTTGTTTTGAATAATTTATAAAACGTTATATTCTCTCCTATTTCATCGAAAACGCGCAAAAGAGTTCTGTTTACTAACAAAGTTCTATTCCATAACTATAGTCAAAACATGATTTGTCTCAAACGTTTGCTTCGTATGCAATAAAAATTATGGAAAAAACTTGTGTGCATTAAAGCGATAGAAATCAATATTTTCTCGAATTAAAATAGGAAGAAATGTTGTTTGAGAAAATAAATGGTATTTTTCAATTAGGTTGTGTAATTTTCTGTTTATATAAATAATAATGGTAACTAAATGAATTGAAGAAATAAATAGGCCTAAACAGATTGTAACATCAATGAGCATTTTTAATGACAGATATTGACTTAAACATAGTTGCGTATAGCAGAGAAAAAGGCGAAAAAGTAAGAATTGTATACGTATACAAAGATACGTAATAAGCAGTTACGTCATCACCGCGCGGATAAACGCGAACGGCGCATGCGTCAGGAGAAGAACTCTTAAGCAGAACGTCGTATTATAATTTACGATACAACATGAATATTCCTTTGAAATGCAATACATTAAAACGAAATCTTTTGAAAAGTTTGTAATGGAAAACAGTCATCGTAATAGCAGGAAAAAAAATCTGAAAGCTTTCAGATTTTATATTAGGGGTGTTTTTATAACGTTTTGTGTGTTACCTTTATTTATTAATACCATGTCCTTCGTACTAAAACCATGAAATTCAGTTCAACAGCAATATCGCAAAATAATTTAATAAAGAGCATATCTTTAGAATTTCCGATAGACAGCCTCGTTTGTTTTTCCTCCGTACGGTGTTGCCATTGCTCGCTTTGAAATCGTTGAGTTTGTTTATCAAAACTTGGTTAACGTTTAACAAAATACGAAACAGATACTATAACAGATTCCAAATTTGAGCTTTCAGATGATCATATTCGGGTGGAAGATTACGTTATTTAAAATTGGATGGCTCTAGGTACCGTTGTTTTATCACAATGCGAGAAACATACATACATTTTGCACATTCTTCATTATTTAATTTTTTTAATGTAATACAGGTTTCTAATATTTGGTGGCAACAATTTGAAATGTGAAACAACGCTTGTAGTGAACCAGCGAAAAATGCCAAAACGAAATTAATAGCCCTTTTGGACAAATTGTCCCTTTGGGCTAAACAATCTTATAAAATTCAGTTAGATTTCACTATCTAGCTGTGAATTTATCAAAATAAACGAAGAATAATCTGCAATTTTCTACTGTTTTGCATTCCGCTTATTGTTCAGTTTTTTTTTTTTCTTTTCTTTTGAGTTTATGATTCCTGAATCTGAATCTCTAAATTCGAAACTGCTCTGATTTCTCATTTGTGCCTAAACGTAAAACACCAAGGTAGAAAAAAAAAGAAGACTTATTAATATAAATTAGTTAATCATACTATTGATGTAAATGATATCTTATTAATATAAATGATAAATTAATATAAATGATATGCTAAAAGTTAGATTTAGAAAAAATACTTCATGAATTCACAATTCATAAAATGTTTCAGATCATCCCTTAGATCATCTTATTAGGAATATACGGAGAAAAAATTTAATTCTTGCTTACATATTGCAAATTCAAATAATTGTACTTATTGGAACTCTGACATTTTCTTTTCCATTAATATTATATTATTTCTGTTTGCCTCGGGAAGAACAACTCCGTAGTTATTGCAGGCAGCTTTGTTTCTCCTATACGTCTAGAACATTTCTAAGAATTTGAATTATAAATTACTCTACTCAAAAGACATTGTTTTAAAGGAAAGATTTTTATTTATTATTTAAACTCATATAAAATATCTGAAGTGGACACCACACAACTTCTTTGTACGGCCTATTACATTATACACCTTTTGGCTGCACTTCATTTAAACTTTCCTCGAAATTTCATTAGAGATATATTTCTCGGGCAATCAATTGAGTTATCACTTCTCGGTAAGGTAAACGTACATAAAAATCAAAAAAAAAATTTTTCATTAAAAAAAAAAATCTGAAATGTTTCAGATTTTAAATTACGTCCAAATTAAATTACGTTTTTTTAACGTTTTGTGCGTTATCTTTATTTGTTAAACATCATGTTCTTCGTACTTAAACCATAAAATTCAATTCAACAGGAATATCGCAAAATAGTTTTAAAACGAGCATATCTTTAGAATTTCCGATACAAAAACTCACGCGCCGGAGATAAAAATGTTTTTCTGCATAACGTTGCCATTGCTCGCTTTGAAATCCTTGAGTTTGTTAATGAAAAATTCGTCAAAGTTTTAAAAAATAGGAAATCGGTCATAAAACAAATTTCAAATTTCAAATTTGGTCTTCCACATGCTCATATTCGTTGGAGGATTACGTTATTCAAAATTCGATGACTCTATGTACCATTGTTTTATCACAATACGAGAAACATACATACATTTATGCAGATTTTTCATTATTTAATTTCTTTAAATATAATGCAGGACTCTAACATTTTGTGGCAACAGTTTGAAAAGTGAACCGACGTTTATGAGTCCGACGCAAAATGCCAAAACGAAACTAATAGTCCTTCGGGATTCAAATCCCTTTGGACTAAAAATTTTAAAATACAGGAAAAACAAAAAAATTCAAATACAGTTAAAAAAAAAAGTCTTTACAGTTAAAATTAGAGTGTGTGCGCAAAACCAAGCAATTGAGACGTTGAAAACAATGAAATATTTACATGGCATTAGATAATTAACCAAAAAGCAGCGGCCGGCAATGTATTTGTAATTTGAAAAACAGTTCTTGCACGCGAAAACTTTGGAAACCATTTTAGTTAAGAATATTTTTCAGATATTCAGATGCTTCGTATTCATATAACTTGGCGTTCTAAACACAAAAATATTTAAAATATAAATTCATTGTTGTAACATATATGTGTTATTATACTCCAATGTCTTTAAAAAAGATGTTTTATAATTTACCTTTCCATAGTCCATTTTCATAGTACAAGTCTTTCTACTTTTATGCTTTTAAAAAATTACATATTTGTCTTATAATTAATCTTTCGACTATCCATTTCCATAATACAAAACTGCATTCATTCAAAGAACTCAGCATTTCTATTTTCCTCTCTATAAAACAGAATGCAAAGAAATTAGATGTTTAACCCTTTGCGGCACAGTGTGTCCGGTGTGGACACACCTAAATATTTCCTTCTGTACGCACAGAAAAACTGAATGAAAAAGGATTTATAGCTTACTGTAGGTTACTCTGAACCTTCTTTATTTATAGAGGATGGCAGCTCAACACAAACCAATCCATATATTTTAGCCATGTTTAGTTTTTTAAGACCATTTTTCAAAGAAATCTTCCAGATTTTTTTAGGGTATAAAAGGAGTTGTTTGAAAAGAAATTTCTATGTTATTTTTTGGCTGTATGCTAATCTCCTTATTCTATATTAGTTTTAAATTTTTACCTTGAAATCTTGCATAAAATCAAACGGCGAACCCTAGGTGTGCCCAAACCGGGTTCTCCGATGATCTAGGAGAACGGAGAACTGAGAGTCTGCATTCTTTGTTTCTCCGCATCTCATCCGTCAGTTCATTCAGAATAATGCACTCTCTTCGAAGCTCTATTCAATTAGTGTGCCACTTTGGGCACACCCACAGAATTAAAACGATTAAGTACTCTCTTCACAAAATTTTACTTGTGTACTCCTCTAGGAGTAGTTAAACTGTCTACCTTTTTTTTTTTTTTTTTTTTTTTTTTTTTTTTTTTTTTTTAAATCAAAACTCCGACTTTAAAAGATAGCGTGCCGGAAAGGGTTAAATTTTGGAGAAAATTTTTTAAAAATGTATTTCAGCAGTTATTTACTAATGAAATAATTTATATATTTGCCAAAAAGAATTGCTTATTTCTAAAAAAAAGGCTAGAAATGTCAGTATTGACAAATATTAATTGAATTTAACTTTGGTTATGTAAATGCTATAGGCGTAGAACAGAAAGAAACAAACTCGTTTTCCCTACTAGTTGCAAAAAAGCGTGATCAACGTCGCTTGAACCAAAGCAAAAAGAGAAGTTCACCTCCTTGGAAAAAAAAAATAGTAAAAAATATTGTAAAACATTAAAAGCTAATGCAGATGTAATAAATGAAGGTAAAACATATGAAATTGAGTGAATTTTAAAGGTTTCATTGGATATAATGCGTAAATTGTTTCTACCTCTAACTTCGAATCACATACCAATTTGCGATGTGTTTATTTTTCTCATATTTAATATTATGAGATTAAAAATAGTTAAGTGATACGAAAATGTTATCTAGTGTCTGCATATTCATAGTTAACGTTAATTTCCTCTTTCTCATGACCATGTATTAAAAGTAAGTCTGAAGAAAAACTTTGAATTCGGTTCCCTCAAAACAAATGTTTTCGCAGTTATGTCTTCAAAATGCTCCATGCGTCTCATTTTTAGTTAAAAATGAATGATATTTGGGAAAAACTATATTGTTATATGTTACAGTAGATCTGCGTATGCATTTTCGGTTATGAGGTTATTTAAGAAGTTTAAACTTGTGATAATGTTTAGCAAAAGGTGACTTTTTTCCGAAAACTGGAAGTCGACACAACTCCTTTTTAAAATTTTCTGATCTATCATATTCAGTAACGGATACACAGAAACTTTTGTCAAGTCTTTATAACAAACTTAAAGGAAAAATTAGGAAAAAGTATTGAAAATTAGCGCGCAAGGAGCATTTTAAATCTTTAATTAAAATAATTATTTATTTGTTTTAAAAATTTTTAATTTAAAATAAATTGAAATTTTGAACATGTATTTTATAAACTGATGTTATAATACGTATGTGTATAAAATTTCTTGTTGAAAACACAAAAACTTAAAAAATTTTAAAGTCCACCACGGCCCCTTCATTTTTTTCCCCACTACTCATCCTTTTCCTAAAGTCTCCGTGTTTTTTCTTCTGTATAGTTTACGACTGGACAGCAACTGATCATTACTCCTGCAGGAACTCCCAACAGTGATGGAGTAAATAAAACAGTTCGACCCCGGCGAATCAGCAGAGTGCATGAATGTTTTTATAATTTTCCCAAGGCGTAAGGTAAGTAGAGTTAATTTGCCTTGTAGGGTTTATATTTATTTTAACTAACATTTATTTTAAGTTTAAACTATCTTTCCTGTCAAGCCTTACTTTCCCCTGGAACTGCCAATGCCAGAGTATGTAAATTTTAGTAGAACGCGCAAGGATTCAAATTATCAGCGGAAGTATTCTGATTTAAATAGAAAGGAAACGAGTTCGAGGTGTGATATTCTTACTTCACGAGCGCGGAGGTAGTTGGCCAGAAATTGAAGAACCCCGCGTTTCGGCCTGTGTGCTTGCGGGGAAGTAGTGTTAATCGTTCAAGTGATCTTCAAGTTTGCTGAATTAGCAGCGGTATTATAAAACGCGGTGAGTTAGTTACTTTTAGAGAGCCTCGTAGTTAGAGTCTTGTCTTTAGTTTCTTTTCAGGTTATTATTTTTATTTGACCGCCGAGTTGGCGCAGTTTGTGAGCGTCAAGAGCACGCACTTGTAATTTATTACGTTGAATAAAAAGGGACTTAAACCCTTAACAAGACTCTGTCTTTTATCCAGTTTTCACAGTCACCTCTTGGTTGCGTGCAAGTTGGAGGCGCGCAACGCTACAGCCTTAGAAAATCTTCCACCGAAGGCATTCCTCTCCTTAAGTCGACCTGGGCTCCTTATTTAATTAACCTGATATACAAGATGTCCCATAAATAGAGCCGAAGCTCTGCACAGCCAGATTTATCGTTGGGAGTACATAAAAAGTGCCCAAAGAACCTTACCTGTGTGATACATACTTACGAGAAAAATACGTCACAGCCGGTACAACGAAAAACATTTTATTTGACACATCAATAACAGTATTTATAAAGACAAATGTTGAAAGTGTCCAGCGTGCATATCGAGGCGCGTCGTGGAATGGTCGCAGCAGCGAGGTGTCCACCGAAGTGCAAGCAGCTAAGTCCGCTTGTGTAGTCACTACGTCTCGATACACCAATTCCTTGAAATGATGCCATAGGGAAAAAATCCAACGGTGTGAGATCTGGTGATCGTGGCGGCCATAGAATCGCCCCCCCCACGTCCGATCCAGCGGTCGGGGTATGCCATTCACGTACAAGCGATATGCTCAGCGAACGTTTTAAATTATTATCGTCTGGAAAGATATGCAAATACTGCTGTTAATGTGTCCAATGCGGTGTTTTTTCGCTGCACCGGCTGTGACGTATTTTGCTCGTGCAAGTACAGTTCTTTGCACACTTTTTATTTACTCCCAACGAGGAATCTGGCTGTGCAGAGTTCAGGCGCTATTTATGGGACACCCTGTGTATGTGCCATGTAAGCGTAACAATGCACAAAAGATCTCAAGAGATGCGTGGATGATAAACACGTGTAAACGTGATATAACTTAATATAACAATCCTGAAATTTTGAATAGATTTCTCTGGTAATGTTTTGAACATTAAAGCAAAAGGGAAAAGTTTTACTTCTTCCGCAAACACGTGACAATATTTTAAGCCATTATTAGGTTATTTTATACTGAAAGGAATTTACGTAAGAATTGAAACACAACCAGTCACGTCATGCCATATCAGCAACCTACAACTAAGCCAAAGGTAATTTTAAGATTTCGGTCTTGCTGCCCTTCACAAATTAAATATTATGCGCGTCACGAAAGCTTCATACGAAAAAATAAAACGCGAAAAATTGGAACTTTATTTCCTGATTCTCAGGAAGCTCAGGCTGAACTCTGTTTACCAAGGTCAAGCTCGAATTTAACTTCCTTGCAATTTATCAAATCGGAAACGAGCTTTCGGCTTAGGGACTATTTTACTTTCATTTGAGAATTTTATGGTATTACTAATTTAGTGGCATCTGTCTTTACCTGGCAGCTTTGTAAGTGACAGTTAAATGTAGAGTTATATTTAAACTGTAAAATGATGGTATTTGCATTTGCTATCTTTTCTGCAAGCAAAATAAAACAGAAGTATCATGCGTTTTAACTTTGGTAATAATTGGATGCATTGCGCTCAGTTAATTGATATGATTTACTTTACCTCATTTATTTTGAAACTTGCAATGAGTTTTGTTAAATTCTGCTTCATTTAATAACTAATAGAATTCAGTTTACATTTACTTTTAAATTCAATAACAAAAATTAACTTTATGCCGTTTGAAAATCAATGACACAGACATTGCTTGAAAAACCTCAGTCGTTACTGCAGATTTTTCTCGCTGTAGATATTTACCAATTGTACAGCCGCGGTAAGCAGGTTTAGGGTTGCCAGAAAATCACAAGAGAAGGCAGGGTTGCCACATTTGGCGAGAAATCGCTCATTTGGCGACAAAATTGGGGATATCCCATAGACAGGTGGAGACCGTTCTGGAACGAATTCTTACTGGTTTAGAATGTTCTCGAACACAAGCCAAAAGCTATATAAACCCTGCTGGTAGGCGGAGAGTCGGGTCCGTGGGGAGTCCATCGAGTTGATAGTCAGTCAGTGAGTGTTTAGTGCTGAGTTGGTCATCGAGAGTCTCTTAGAGTATCACGAGTTTGATCTTAGAGTGTGTTGAGCTCTGGGAAAGACCCTACCGAGTCGGGAGCTGTACTCTAGTGTATCGCCGAGTGCATCGCGAGTTGTAGCGTGGAGAGTCTCGAGAGTACGAGTCGGGAACTGTACTCTAGTGCTTTGCAGTGGTCTCCACCGTTATAGCCTGTTAACCTGAAGGCCGTTGTAGCTTGATAACCTGTGGGATTATCAGGCTATAAGGGTTCGGATATAGCCTATGTCGCTGATCGTTTCACCGTGTATATAGTCGCTCTTCGACGACTGTAAACGTGTTTTGGAGCTGTCCTGAGAATATTGGCCGATAAAGCGTGTTTTGATACATCATCAAGTGTCGTCGTTATTCACTCCAAATCCGCGAACCCGGAAGAAGAAAAAAAAACGCAACAATATTTATTTTATTTTTTAAATCGATCACCAGATAAAAGCCCATAGAAAAAATAGCACAGTCGTGTAACAAGCAACAACGTTTTGAATATTTACTACATAATTAACTTTTCCCGCTATCAATTTGCTATTCTTTCCTATAAGCCTTCATTCGCTTAATCGTCAGTGCCAGAATATTTAAATTTGGAAGCGCGCGTGAAGGAATACAAATTCTACGTTGAAGAAAGAGTTTAAAAACGAGTTTCAGTAGGAAAGAGGAAGAGTTAGGCTACTGCCGTCACCGCTGCTGTTTAAGCGTTTGCTCCCAGAGGACTGGTTTTCGACTGGAGTTTAAGAAACGGAATTTAGCTGTAGCGTAGTTCTATTACTTGTACATATCTTCAAATTTTTTAATTTCGTTATCTGAATTTCAGTTACCGCCCAAGAAGAGGCGTAGTTTGTTAGCGTCCAGTTGATGCGTTGTAAATTTCAAAGAGTTAATAAAGGGTACACTTCTCCTGTGCAATTACTACTATTCCAGTTTAAACGCAAAAGTGAATCTGTAGGACTGTACAAAGTCAGTAACAGATGCAGGTCTGGAATCTTCTTTAATTGATCCCCAAACGGAAGTGGAAAGCATTAAAGTCACCTCTTTAAATTGTAGAACAGTTTTCAAGAAGTCAAGTTCAAGCACAGAGGCTGTTCGCACATTTTTTAGACGATTTTGGTAAGCGGTAATAAAAAATCGTTTGCTGCAAAAAAAGTGATTGCAATTGTACTATGTTTTTAAAAATCAAAATGATCGTCTGTGGCTTGAAATTGTTTTTATTCAAAATGGCGAATTTAACAAAGCAGTGGTTCGAAGGCTACATTGACGCTCTTTCCGAAGAGAAATATGCATACTCCGTTATCCAAAATCGATGGGAGAGTCATGGTTTTGTGATATCTAAAGCGTCGATAGGTAATATCATGAACAAGAAAGGAAAAAAAAAAAACGTCAAATTGGAGCCTCAAGTGGGACTAAAATTCCAAACAAGTATCCAAGGAAAAAACGAACATCTTCGACTATTGCAAAGGTGCGTTGTTTAATGTTAAAAGAAAATCCCCCTACTCAAAGGACAGTTGCAAAATCATTAAAATGCTCGGTGTCCACTGTAAACAAAATGATAAACGTTGATTTGAATCTTAAGAAAGCGAAAATACGCAATGTGCATCGTCTTCTTCCAAAGCATATCGCGCAACGCAGAATTATATATGAGAAACACTTATCCAAAGAAAAATGGAAAACAGTTGTCACAATAGATAAAGCAGGGGTGTATTTAAATAATTGTAACAAAATAAGAGCCATTTATTATCATAAAAGGGGAGAAAAAAATTTAAGTACATGGTTCAAAGAATCGAAAGAAAGTTTTTCTAAGGAATTCATGATTGTGGCTGGTTTTTCTTATAATAGCAAGTTAAAAATAAAGAGAGTGCAAAACAATGTCAAGATTAACTCCAAATACTATCACCAACATATTTTATGGCCAATTTTTCTGAATGAAATACCATCGCTTTACCCACAGTGCCATCCATCTGTGAGACTCCATCAGGACAAAGGGCCCACCAGCCGCCGAGCGGTAAAGTCGCTGAACACTGGTAGTTCGGTCCGAGGTTCGAATCCCGCGAACGGGCTGGCTGCATGGCCGTTTTCGTGGTTTTCCCCATGTGTAACGTGTATACGAGCCAGTTTCCCTTAGAAAGTCCTCCACGAAAGGCATCCCTCCCCTTCATCCCTCCCCTTCACGAAAGGGGAGGGATGCCTTCGTGGAGGGCTTTCTAAGAGAAACTGGCTCGTATACACGTTACACATGGGGAAAACCAAGAAAACACCCATGCAGCCAGCCCGTTCGCGGGATTCGAACCTCGGACCGAACTACCAGTGTTCAGCGACTTTACCGCTCGGCCGCTGGTGGGCCCGGAGAAGGCATGGATGTTTGTAAATGTAGAGTGTCAGTACATCATGGGGGTACTCTAAATATGTGGCTAGCCGAAAGTCCTCTCGTGTGGTTTGGTGGAAGGGGAGAGGAATAGGAGACCCTCGGACCCCCCCCTCACGGTGTTTGTTCTCCCTCAAAATTGGAGTGGAAGTAGAAGTTCAACCTCCTTGAGGCTCTGGCAACTATTCTTCCATGAAATACATGGACAAGACAACAACAGTAATAAAATAAAGATATTTATCAGTAAAAAGAGTCTATATTTTTAAATCGCAGTGTATTAAGCAATGTACAGCTCTAACTTCAAAGATAAAGATTTAAAGAAACGTGGAATGGTAAAAATTTGAGAACTGGCTGTTTGCCAAAGTCGCATAAATAACGTATTAAATATTTTGTGTAACATATGAAATAACAGGCTTCGTATATGATAAATGCCGTGGTAGCACAGTGTAACGTAATAAAAAATCTGATGTGTACACCACATGACTTCCTTGTACGGAATATTAAATTATAAGCATTTTTTCTTGCATTTCATTTAAACTTATTGG
Organism: Stegodyphus dumicola; assembly: GCF_044657685.1. Classification (NCBI taxonomy): domain Eukaryota; kingdom Metazoa; phylum Arthropoda; class Arachnida; order Araneae; family Eresidae; genus Stegodyphus; species Stegodyphus dumicola. The sequence continues at coordinate 3,452,771 of NC_140768.1, forward strand.
ATTGAATTAAATCTACTTCGCCGACAGCGCATAATCCACAATAGAATAAATGCATTCTTTAAAATTCACTCTAGTATTTGTTTACCATAGCGACACTCTGGCGCTAGATTCACTTAACAGTATTATATTTCGTTCATATTATAACTCAGAATGCACAAAGTTTATATTCTGCAGCAATCTTGCTTTGAACAAGAAGAAAGGAGGTGAGGACTTTGGCGAACGCCGTTTCATCCAGTCCGTGAGAAAAATTTACATCATTTAAAGAATAGAATTATCTAATCGTTGCCACATGTTCTATTCAAATACTATAATAAAGCTAGAATGATGTATAAAAGAAATTAAGCAAACAAAACAAAAAAGAAACAGTTTTTCACAGACGATTGAGTATTTCTCATTCAATTAATTCAGTTCTCCCTTCGTGAGAAGGCAAAAATACTTAAAAACTCAAAATATCTACAATAAAAATTACGAAGTAAATCTTAAACACTTATTTCCTGGAAAAAATTCCAGAAAGGATTAAGCATGAACTAATTGGCAATAATAAATGAAGGCGTTATCTTTGTTGTTGCGAAGCTAAGTTTCTCTAGATTGGCAACACATCCACTAGTCTGCTGTTTCAAATGTAAACAATCAATAGCCGCCATAAAAAAAGGTTTAGCGGCACTTAAACAACTGTAAAATTGTCGATAATTCTAAAAATATTGCATACAGATTTACAAGAGGCATAAAAACTTTAACCGGAAGATAAAAACAACATAATTCAATTATTTTTAAAGCAAAAAAAATGTACAATTTACAAACATATAAGAGTAAAGAAACTGAGATCACTGAGCCAGGTAACAGAGTGGATATATATATAAATATATTTATATACGTTTGGTGCAGCCGGTCGCAACTAAAATATAACGTGCACAGCTGTACACAGCTGTTTCAAATGTAAACAAGAGCAATGGCCGCCATCAAATTAGGCTTAGCGGCACTTAAACAATTTTAATATTGTTGATAATTCTAAAAATATTGCATACAGATTTACTAAAAGCATAAAACCCTTAACCGGAAGATAAAAACAACATAATTCAATCATTTTTAAAGCAAAAAAATGTACAATTCACAAACTTATAAGAGTAAAGAAACTGAGATCACTGAGCCGGGTAACAGAGTGGATATATTTATAAATATATTTATATACGTTTGGCGCGGCCGATTGAAACCAAAATACGAGGTGCACATCTACATGTTATAGTAGTCTTATATACAAAATTTCAACGTTCTGAGGCTACTCGTTTTTGAGTTATGTGAGATACGTACGTACGCACGTACGTGCATACGTTCGTACAGACGCCGAGAAAAATTCTCTTCAGAATTCATTTTAAAGCAGTTTTTTAGTTTTTTTGGAGGAAAAGAGTCTTTTATTCTGTCCTTACGTACAGATATCATGCAAAAACATCGTTAAATTGCATTCGAAAGCGGTCAAAGTGGATATTTTCGTTGAAATATGCTGGTTGAAACTTTTCGTGATTACAATACTTCCTTTTTATTTTGTACAAGGAAGTAAAAAGTAGTCTTCAAACTTTGTTGACTCACGGAACTCTTAGAATTATAAGGTTTTTCCGCGGGAATCTCATTCGACTCTTAGAAAAATATATCTGAAATATTATTCTCATTCTCATTCAATTCAAGATATATAATATCTGAATATGTTATAGACCCTTTATGTAAAGGCAAGTCATTTCTTGACTTCCATCACCAAGACATGGATGTCTTCGTGAACTATTTAACACAAAGACATCCATGCCTTCGTGTTAAATAGTTCTTTAATTTGTTAACAGATTCCATTCTTTATTGGGTTGATTTCATGGAATACTTCTGCAGTCTTGACTCGTTTATTTATCTAAAAAATGTGGCTTTGTAAAGAAGGCAACTATTTTGATGCATAACGGTAAAAAGTAGCTTAGTGAAGTTACAACAGTTGAAGGAAAAAATAAGCACTAGATCCGGCTTTACTAATTTTCTTGTCTGGAAAAGTACTATATCATTCGCAACTTCTGCATATCCGAAGAATATAATGCATAAAAACTGTCTACATAAAACTTTTACATAATTTACGATGTATAGTAGCTCCTCGTCAGACCTTAAATTGCTCCGATGCTTCTCAGTTTTTGAGGTAAATTGTAATTCTAGACGGACCGCTTCGGAGCCCTGAATAAAAGAGCACTGGCTCTTACTTTATGTAAGTGAAACACAGTTTCAGAGGACAAATGTTATTTTAGTAAAAGTATGCCTTAAAAATCTATTCTTCTTCTGAATGTATGCCTATCTTTGTCTGGGGAACAAAACGTTGAACGAGGCTGAGACTTTTAAGAGAAGACCCCCTCCCCCTTCATGTCAAAGGCTTATTCTCGACGTAGTGCAATGAATTTATGAAAGCGAGTCAAAGTTTTCGTTCCGGAAAGTGCTAAATGTGATTATCTTGGTCGTTAATGACATCCCCCTAAAAGGGTGTTGGATAATGATTCTCCTCACCCAGGATTTGGCGATTAGGTCCCCTAAAAAAAACCCCAGTCGCCCTTTAAAAGAGGGGGTATGTAAGGTATTTCTCCCGCCTTTCTAGCCAGCGTTAATGACATCCAGCTCTTGTATAATTTCGAACTACGTAACCAAATACCTGGGAATAAAAATGGTCACTTGTGCAGATCTGTTCTCGTGTTGTTATCGGATCGGATTCTGGGGGAATTCCCCTCCCCCCATTCGCATTCTGCTTGAAATCTAGAATTCTATAGGCAAGGCATTGCCATCAGAAAGCGTTGAACTCTTCTTTCTTTGTTTTGGAAGCTACAGGTCCCCGTTAAAGTTTCTTTTACTTTTACACTGTTTATAGCATTCTCTGTATTTTCATTTGAGGCGGGGGCCCACCAGCGGCCGAGCGGTAAAGTCGCTGAACACTGGTAGTTCGGTCCAAGGTTCGAATCCCGCGAACGGGCTGGCTGCATGGGCGTTTTCGTGGATTTTGATTTTTTACGTGTATACGAGCCAGTTTCCCTTAGAAAGTCCTCTACGAAGGCATCCCTCCCCTTAGGCAGATAGCCCTCGAGGCTTTGCCATAATCACACACACACATTTGAGGCGCTTTAATTGTTTTACCATTTCTCACGGCTTTGATGCAAAAATTATGGACTTTATTTTTATCATCCTTTGAAACTGCACATTATCTCTTCATGTAGGGTTAATGCTTCATGCAGTATTTAGCTACTGCTTGCTGATCTATAAAGTATATTCTTATGAATATTAATTTTAAATTATATATTTTTATGATAGTAACAATATATAATATAGGCATATATATATCTACAAATTATGTATTCTTATGATAATAAGAATATACAATATAGGCATATATGTACAAATTATATATTCTTATGAAAATAAGAAAAATATAGGCATATATATATATATACCTACAAATTATATATTCTTCTGAAAATAAGAATATATAATATAGGTGTTGATATGTGATGTATCAGCTTTAGTCGTAGCTTAAATTATCAGACGATAAGTTTAAAAAAAAAAAAAAAAAAAAAAAAAAAAAACAGGATCCATTTATTATTATTCAGGAGAAATAGCAAGCAGTTACAAAATCAGATATCCGAAGTAAATAAAAAGAATTAGTAATAACTTTTTGTATGAAGTTTACTGCATCGTGACACTTAAGAAAAAGCCCCTATATTCCTTTTGCGAGTCCTTTTATAGCCTCTGGAAAGGCGGAGCTTCCAAGAAATGACGTCAGCCTCGCCAGCCAATCCAGTTCGCTTTAAATACTTCTAGAACATTCTATAACTGTACGTGTAGAAAAAGACGGGAAAAACAACTTGACTACCGGGCTGTGAATTTAATTCCACGTACTTTCAAATAAGAGAACGTCGCCATTAAAAATGAAAAGAACATACAGTTAGAATTTTAAGTGTATTCTTGACTATGGAATTTTATTATTTTTATTATTATATATATATATATATATATATATATATATACATATATATAGTATTTGTAGATATATATATGAAGTAATTTGTAGATATATATATATATAAGAATAAATTGAGTTTAATTAAAAAAATCAAATTCAAACACATATTTAACCAAATATTCTTTGCGCCATTGCTGCAAGGAATGAAATTTAAATTTAAACAAATTCAAATTCTCAACAAATACATACAAAAGTAAAAAATTAAAAAAGCAAATTCAAATTCCAAAAAAAAAAAAAAAAAAAAGTCTTCTCCTGCCTACTCTACGATCATTCCCATATGCATTTTTAAAAAAAAAATTGTTTTATATAATTTTAATTTATTAAATTAGTAGATTTATTTTCATGGATAGATTTTGCACTTGATTTGCTTATGATTCTGAATTTAAATGATATTGTAGATTAGTTCGAGAATTAAATCTTTTACATGTTTGCATATTTTTAAATTATTTTAAATTATTTTGGCTTTTTTCTTTTTTTAGAATTTAAATTTGCTTTTTTACTTTTTTACTTTTATACGTATTTGTTAAGAATTTTAAATTGTTTAAATTTAAATATTTATATATATATTTACGAATTATCTATTCTTATGATAATAAGAATATATAATATAGGCATATATACATACACACAAATTATATATTCTTATGAAAATAAGAAAATATAGGCATATATATATGCCTACAAATTATACATTCTTATGAATCTATAATTCCAACCGTAGCCCCAAATAAGACGATGTCAGAGATTTTACTTTATTGTTTACTTATTCATTACTGATTAAATTTTTATTTTTCTTTCTAGAGTCATTAGGAATTTTTTCGAGGCCGGAGAGATGAAAATTTAGCAAACGCCTTATCCGGGAATCGAACCCCGGACCTCTGGAATACCGGTTCAGTATGCAGAACCACTACACCACGAAGGCACGCTAGATACCTTATATACTCCCCCTTTTAAAGGGCGACTATTTTTTTTAGGGGACCAAATCGCCAAATCCTGGATGAGGAGAATCATCAGGCAAAACCCATGAAAAAAATCTTCCAGATTTTTTTTAAGATATGAAAGGAATTGTTTGAAAAGAAATTTCTATGTTATTTTTTGGCTGTATGCTAATCTCCTTATTCTATATTAGTTTTAAATTTTTACCTTGAAATCTTGCCTAAAATCAAACGGCGAACCCTAGGTGTGCCCAGACAGGGCTCACCTATAATCTAGGACAACTGAGAGTCTGTATTCTTTGTTTCTCCGCATCTCATCGGTCAGTTCATTGACAACAAAGCTCGTTTCAGCACTCTTTTCGAAGCTCTGTTTAATCATGTGCCCACTTTGGGCACACCCACAGAATTAAACGATAAGTGCTATCTTGACAAAATTTTACTTGTGTACTCCTCTAAGCCTAATTAGAGTGCCTACCGTTTTCTTTTTTTTTAATAAAAACTCCAACTTTAAAAGTTAGCGTGCGGGAAAGGGTTAAATGAGACTTTTTATTCTCGACAGCTTTTTGTTTTGAGAATTTTTAGGTGTATTTTTAATTAGATACTTCTTCAGTTCTTATCAGCTTTTTATTATGAGTATATTTTGGGAAGTTATTTTGATTCGAAAAAAAAAAAAAGCTAATTTAATACGCTTTCGAGCCACCCTTGAATACTAACCAAATAAAATTTCTTTCATTTTCAAAAAATTTGTTTCTTTTATTGTTTAGTGTTCCCCCATCCCCGATGTATATGATTTGTAATTAGTTTCGTTGGGGCTTTTTTGGGTTTTGGGGCACTTTGTTTTTTCGGGAGTTTTGCCACAATTTTTTTTTTTTTTTTTTTTTTTTTTTTTTTTTTTTTTTTTTTTTTTTTACTTTTTATGTTTTTAATTTTTGTTTCTACTTTTATATATTATTTCTGTAGTCCGGGTGTTTCGAATACATGTAGAGTTCAACATTTGAGTTGTTTTAAAGTGAAGATTTGATTCTGATATAGCGGTTTTTGTGTCTCAAATGATTCAGAGGAACAAAAAATGTGTTAGGAACTCATTCCTCAACTTAGTTTAAGGCTTCAAAACACTTTACCTTTGACAGGTTCTGTTTGAGGCGTTAAATCGAGGAGATTAATATGTAATTTTTGTTTATTGTTCTATTTTGCATAATTTTCAGTTTAGTAGTTTTTTGAATATTATTTTTGTTTAGTATTTTAGTAGTTTTTCAGTTTAGTAGTATTTTGTATAATTTTCAGTTTAGTTTACCCTACCCATTCTCGATAAAAGTATTTGAATTTTCTTTTAATTTTACATTGTAGAGACATTAAAATTATTTGGAAGCAAAAGAGATTGAAAAATTAGCAACGCCTTCGCCGGGAATTGATCCACGGATATCTGGAATACGCACCCAGCGTGCAGACCACCGCACCACGAAGGCATGCCGAGAAGGCGGAAGAAATACCTTATATACTCCCCCTTTTAAAGCGCGATTGGGGTTTTTAGGGGACACTATCGCCAAATCCTGGGTGCGGAGAATCATCATCCATCACCCTTTTAGTTCGGGCGCCACTTTAGAGACATTAGGATTATTTGGAAGCAAGAGAGATTGAAAACTTCGCAACGCCTTCGCCGTGAATCTAACCATGGATCTCTGGAATACGCACCTAGCGTGCAGACCACCACACCACGAAGGCATGCCGAGAAGGCGGGAGAAATACTTTAAAACATGCGCGTCTTTCATGGAGAGTGAGTTGATTAGGGTCTTCATAAATAAAAAATTACAATTTATCATATAATTCCGACTCTTCCTTTGAATTTTATTAATTATATATCTCTTAAGTATATAATCGGTATTTTTAGGACAATATTTAAAAATAAAAACTAATGCTATGAAAATTAAACTTAATAAAATAAGATGGACAAACAATAATAAAAAAGAGCGTACTACAGATAACGTAATTATAAGCAGTAAACGTTAACAAAAAACAGTCATTTTCATTACCATAATATTAAGTTTAGCACATAACGAAAAACAGGCACCGTTCAGTTTAAGTAATCATTTCCTTCTTTCCGTTAACAGCATCTTTCAAACTTCTTTTTTAATCGACTTTCGCCAGAGGAAAGAATTCTGGTGAAGGAGATTAATGAAAAGGAGAATTTTTTATTCTTTTTATTGCACTACCCATTCTCAATAAAAGTTCGAACTCATGGATATTAAAGTTATGGGCTGAAGATTTTTTCAACCTACCTCTGACACAAAAATGAAGCACCCGTCTACTTTAACAACACAGTAATTCTTTTTTAAAAAAAGGAAGATAATCCATTTAGTATTTGATAGATTTTTTAAAAATACCTGTTTATCAAACTTTGGACAAAGATGTGCACTTCTTAATAAATACAGCCTGTATCTGAACTATGTGCTATAAATAGAACAAAGTTTCGAAATGTTTTTGCGGCGTCTGTCTGCATTCAAAAGAATGTTAAACTGAGATACTGAAATTCAGTTTTTCATTCTTTACGCATAGACTATTTACAGTAAGACCCCGCTTAACGCTGTTTCGTTTAGCGCTGTTTCGGTTTAGCGCTCTTTTATTTCAACCTCGGGATTCCCCGAAATTGCTCGCAGCATGAACTACGGGGATTCCTCGAAATTGTACGCAGCGGTAGGTTTCCAAATAACATATCCGAAACTTTGTAGTTATGTTTCTTGTTTGGTGCGGTGAGGTGCTGTACGGAAGCATTTTTATCATTTGAAACATTTGTTGACATTGTTGTAAGTATAAATTTACATAATACTATAACGATTAATACAGTGACAAATATTATGATCTTTAGTTTTTATCATGGGTGATAATAAAAAACAAGAAAAGAAAGCAACCAGAAAAAGCATTTCACTGGAAACTCAAATGCAAGTGATTAGAAGATTAGATTCTGGTGAGAGTCAATCTCAAATTAGTGCTGCATTGAATTTGGCAACTTCAACAATAAGGACAATTCTTAAGAATAAAGAAAAAATACTGTCATCGGCAACTGCAAATACGTCAAGCTCTGCAACTAGAATTACCCGTTCTAGAAATAACAGTGGAAAAACGACTGTCTATACGGACTGACAACGAAATTGAACGCAGTATGCCATCAAGCCAATCGATCATAAAGCCTTCTTGACAAAAAGGCAGAAAATTGGAAACACAGAATAGACTGAATGATCTGACTGGCTTAGAATGTTATTTGTTTTTATAAATATATTCATTTATATTGTTTTTATTTTTGTAAGAAATAAATGTTTGGTTTTATTTTTATTAAAAAAAAACATTATTAAATTTAATACCTAACCAATTTTCTGTCCATCTTTCCCTAACTCCATTAGTTACATGTTAAGATAGCCTCGTTTAGCGCTGTTTCGCATTACGCTCTACTTTGATGGAACGGATCCCCCGCGTTAAGCGGGGTCTTACTGTATTTTTTTTTTTAACTTGTAATATCCTAGCTAAATTAGTGTTCTTTGAAAGCTAGAATACTTAAGAACTGTTTAGAGATTACTTGCGGGGTTCTGACAAGTAACATGTCCGAAGGACCCTTTATTAAATTTAATTTTTGCTTTATTCCTACTCAAAACATATGAACAGACGGTCCTTTCTCTGGCTTACAATAAATCTGCACTATAGTGAATATAAAATTAATTTAGTATTAACCTTTTAACTGTCATGCCCGAGGTAATCTCGGGCACGGCACTGATGTTCGAAAATGTCACGCCCGAGAATTACTCGGGGTAATTTTTTTGAGTGCATCGTATTGTTATACCCTAATATATATCGGGAGACGTTTATTTCGGCTTCATCTCTTTGTCAAACCCGAATGTATCTCGGGAAAAGTTAATGTGCTCTCAATTCAATAGATGACAGCACTTTACTGAAGATTTCAAAAGTTAGAGGTTATAAGTTCTTTAGTTCAATGTGCACGGGATTTTTTTGTTGTAAAATGGTGTCCAGTTCTTTGAAACGTTATATAGATGATTTAGATTCTTCAACCGAAGATGAAGGATGTGTGTCTGATGAGCAGTATTCATGATACTTCCATGGTCAGCCTCAAAAATAAAAAAAAATAAAAATGAAGATATACTCAAGCGGAAGATTGTTTCTGATTACAGTCTAACTATGGGTGGTGCAGATCGCTGTTATCAGGAAATATCCTTTCATCCAACAATCCGAAAACGTCAGAAAAAATATTATAAAAAGATATTTTTACATTTACTAGACAAGGTACTCTGGAACTCATGCTCTATAAAAATGTAAATGGGAAACGTATTACATTTATAGAATTTTGAATCCAAGTTGTAGAAGAGCTTTTACATAAATATGATGATGCAGCTTCTGGACAAAAGAATCTTAGCAGACCACCTACAATAGATAACCCTGCCCGTCTTACTGAACGACATTTTATTTCCCATATTCCTCCTACTCCTGCGAAACGTGAGCCTACAAGACAGTACAAAGTGTGTTGTTCGAAAAAGGATAAAAATGGGAAAAAGATAAGGAAGGAAACACGATTCTGGTGTAGTGATTGTGGAGTTGGTTTGTTTTTGGAAAAGTGTTTCCAGTTGTACCACACAAGATTGAATTACTGAACTGCTAATAGGTATTCACTTTTATTTATTTATTTTTCATTTATTTATTTTTTAGAAAATAATTAATTTCTTTCATTTTTAGAAAACAATGCTCCACTAGAAGCGAACTTTACAACTGCCATGTTGAGTGGCAGCCGCCTCAAGCAAATACGCAGTGGCTACAAATCTTTAAAAATTTTACCCATGTACTTCAAAATATCAATTTTTAACTACTTAAGTATATTTTATTTTGTACTAAACATTTGATTTTTCCAATAAAAAAAATTGACAATTTGTGTACCCAAATCATCAAAATAACTTGACAGTTAAAGGGTTAACTAAAATAAGCCAGCAGAACCAGCTCAGAATTAACAAAGTTGGCCCTTATTATTTGAGATCATCAGCGGAGGCATGTAACAATACAACCGGATAACACTATCAGCGGCTATGTGGCCGGAAGGCAGAATACGCTCTTCTAGTGAAATTATAAGCTATTTCTCTCACTTCCCTGGCGTGCCTTCGTGGTGTAACGGTAAGCACGTTGGGCTGGTATTCCAGAGGTCCGTGGTTCGATTCCCGGCGAAGGCGGCTGCTTCATTTTCATCTCTCTGGCTTCCAAAAAAATCCTAATGACTCTACAAGTGGCGCTCGAACTAAAAGTATTGTGGATGATGATGATTCTCCGCACCCAGGATTTGGCGACTAGGTCCCCTAAAACCCTTGTCGCCCTTTAAGGGGACTCGCGCACCTTCAAAACCAAAAGATCTTCGAATATGTGACTGTTGCAAGAATTGGGATAACTTATTTATTTTAAAAGATATTACTTCCAACTTTTTACAGCTGACTACATAATAGAGCTGCTTTCTGAAATAGTAATCAGAAAGTTTGTGTTGCCACAAATATTTTTATAATTTAATCCGCTTTGTGACAAAATTTTTCGTCGTGTTTCCACCTTGCGCGCACAGTTTAAAACATTCTGTTGCATAATTTGATTCCATATTTAATATATAGCTTTTATAACGTCTGGAAACTACTGTGGACCTAAATCCTAAGAATTTCACGTTAAATTTTTATTTTATTTGGAGTCGAGTTTATAAAATGTATTTTATTAAAAAAAATCTGTTAATGTTTTCTTGCATAAATTTTTAATACTAAAATATTCATCAAAATTTTGGTTCAGTTAGAAAATGCTGCCCATATAAAAAATTCTATGATATTTCAAGTACGTACCATTAGCCATTTTTAAATTATCATGCGCGCAAGGTGGAAACGTGACGAAATATTTTGTCACAAAGCGGATTAAATTGCAAAAATATTTGTGGCAACACAAACTATCTGGTTACTAGTTTCCAAAGCAGCTATATTATGTAGTCGGCTGTAAAAGGTTGGAAGTAATTGCTTTTAAAATAAATAAAATATCCCAATTCTTGCAACAGTCACATATTCGAAGATTATAAGGGGTTTAAGCTGTATGAGCCCCCTTAAAAAGGGGTGTATATAAGGTATTTCTCCCACTTCCCTAGCGTGCCTTCGTGGTGTAACGGTAGCACGCTGGGCCGGTATTCCAGAGGTCCGTGGTTCTATTCCTGGCGAAGGCGGTTGCATATTTTTCATCTTTTCTGCTTCCAATTAACCTAACGATTTTACAAAGTTATAAGGTATTTCTCCCGCCTTCTCCGCAAGCTTCTCCGCATGCTTTTGTGGTGGAGCGGTCAGCACCCTGAACTCGTATTCGAGAGGTCCGTGGTTCGAATCCCGGTGAAGGCATTGCTCATTTTTCATCTCTCCTGCTTTAAAAAAATACGTAATGTCATTACAAAGTGACCCAGACTTCGACTTAAATACTTGTTTCTAACTCATTTACATAAAACGAAATCCTGAAAACTTATTCTGGCAGAGAGATGGAGGTACAAGAAGGAAAAAGTAAATAAAAGGCTTGTTCCAAAATAAAAATAACTCTTATAAAATTAAAACAAAAGCTTTAAACTCAGCAGATAAATTGTGAAATAACTTAGAAAATTTTTGGGTTTGTTACTAATGCTACATTTCAGAAACAGTATTTTGGAACTGTTTAAAAAAAAAAAAAGTCATGAAAATTCTTTTAGAATATCTCGAAATTATCCGTATCATATATATAAAACATGCTGCCACTTAAATTTTTTGAATTATAGAGAATTAGTTGAATTAGAATTAAATCCATAACAAATTTTTTTAATAATATAAATTTTAATATATATAATTACATTAATTTCACTAAAAATATCCCATTAAATTAGTCTTACCATTTTCTAGGAGAAAATCAAATTGAAACTAATTATTAAAATTTATATTCATAATTATAATTATTATAATTTATATTAGCAGCGATAGCGCAGAATTTGACATTAGAAGCCCACTTTTAATTGGGGAAAACCACAAAAACACCCATGCAGCCAGCCCATTCGCGGGATTCGAACCTCGCACCGAACTACTAGTATTCACCGACTTTACCGTTCGGCCGCTGGTGGGCACTAAACGCCTATAAGATAATACAAAGTAGTCAATTACTGTATAAAATTTCCGATCTTCAAACGCGAACAACTCAAAAGAATTTTAGCAACATTTTGAAATTTAGGAAAACTGCCAAACAGCACTACATTGCTAAGCGTAATTATATGTAAGCATGCGTACGGTTCTTTATCTCCATTAAGTTTTTTTTTTTTTTTTTTTTTCTCCCTATGCAGATTGTGAACAGTTACAGTGTAACACAGTTCATTAGTCTATACAAGGCCAGATGTTGTGGTCTCTTTATTATGGGGGGACCTAAGAGGTGGGCCACCATCGCCTCCTATGAGAGCACACGGACAGTTACAACCGTGCCTTCTCCGGGATTCGAACCCAGGCCCTTCGGTATCGCAGTCAGTCTTCCTAACCACTATACCGTCTGGGCGGCATCTCCATTAAGCTAATCCGCCGAATTTACTAAAACCGTAAAGATACTCTGATGACTTATCGCCCATTCTACCTTCTAATTACAGGCATCACAACTCAAAATGAGGTTTAAAATGAAAAGTATTCGTTAACACGTCAACCTGACGCTCACGCAAACTTAAAAGAATAACACAAACAATCTGCTTTGCTTGCGGGAAATTCACAACTTAACGTTTAAATGAAACTGAATTCGAAATACTGGTGCAACACGCCTTGTTCATCTCCGGCTTAACCCTAAGTATTCGCGAAACAAAAGCGGCTTGCGAAGCTTAAGCTGATAAATTAAATTTAACCAGCAGAGAAGTGAATCATATTGTTGCGTTTTTCTCTTCCCGACACCAGCTGTTACGTTATTTTCTTCCTTCACGTTCGTACGGGGTTCGTACATTTGGAGTGAATAACGACGACACTTGATGAAGTATCGAAACACACTTTATTTAGGCAATATTGTCAGGACAGCTAAAAAAACACGTTTTACAGTCGTCGATGAACTACTATAAACACGCTGACACACAGCCCTTCAGGTTATCAGGCTATAACGGTGAAGACAGCTTCACTGCAAACACCAGAGTACGGCTTCCGACTCTGCTCGGTCGTTCTCGGAACTCCACTTACTCTCGAGACTCTCCACGCTACGACTCGCGATGCACTCGACGATACACAAGAGTATAGCTCTCCACTCAGCACAGTCTAAGACAAAACTCGGCAATGCACTACGAGACTCTTTCGATGCACCCGACGACCAACTCGGCGCTAGACTTCGAGACACAGCTCGCTAGACGAGGCACACACACTAACTGACTGCGGGCCAGCAGGGTTTATATAGTTTTCGGCTTTCGTTCAAGAATATTCTGGGCAAAACCGGTAAGAATTCGTTCCAGGAGGTTCTCCATCCGTCCATGGTATATCGCCAATTTTGTCGCCAAGTGTGCGATTTCTCGCCAAATGTGGCAACCCTGCCTTTTCTTGCCATTTTATGGCAACCCTAAAACTGCTTTGCGGGGAAGCCATCTTACCGCGCCTGTGCATTTCGTAGCAATATTGACGGTCAGATTATTCTCCCGAAAATTATCTCTCTCTTAACTCAAGAATTCTGTGCATTTAACTAATTTGCATTCTATTGGAACTTGACAAAAGTAGTACAGTCAAACTAATAAGATGGATTGCGTTAATTAATGCGAAACCTTGTAAGTGTCTTCAATCAATTTGACTGGAATTTGAAGCTCTTAATTTTGCTTTACATAATCAATGAACAGAATCATTTGCAATGTTTTTTAGTCGTTGCTTATGTATTGATTCAGTTTACAATATACTAATTGATGCAAATAATTATATTGCTTTATTGAACCCCTTTCTCAGAGTTTCACCCATATTTGCTACCGACAGTTATTTAGATTATGATAGCTTATTAGTTAATTACATATATGTTTACGTGAAAACTAACTGCTGCTGCAGTCGATTTGAATTTGAAACGAAAAGTACAGTTGACGTTTAAACTCTTAATCAAATACTTTTACTCAATTTACTATACGAAATTATTGTAAAATATATTATATTGATCATTTCTTTGACATACTCCAAGTGTGTTACATATTTAATCCATATTAGTTTACTGATTATCACATGAAACACTGGGAGCACTGGCAGCACTTGCGTTGTAAATAAGCACCCTCTTACAAAAAAATAATTTCGAGAATTTCGCTAAATTCTGGTGCATTTTTCACACCTAAAATTTTAATTTTTGCTTTTTATATCCTTATTAAATTAATTTAAATTGACAAAAAGGACATATATCTTCTTGCGTGGATTGTGTAAAAATGTAAACTAAACTGACTGAAATACGTTGTTAACCTTAGCTTTAAATAAGTGTAAACCCATGGAACTATACTCGTTAATTAATTTAAAATTATCATTTCGAGAATCCTATGCATGAGGACTCAAAAAGCAGCCTTTTAAAATTCTAGAAAATCTAGAAATGTAGAAAATTGTTACTATTTAATTTTCTTAAAATTTTGATCTGAAATATTTCACCTTTGGCTTGCAAAATATTTTTAGCAACCCTGCTTAATCTTTAATTCGAAATTTATTTAGCTCATTGCATTTAATTATCCAGTGATCGTCTGGTTTCGTTTTCGAGAATTCTTCTTTTAATATTTATTTTTCAGTTATTTATTTTTGGATCATGTCGAAGCAGATTGTATCTTGATGATTAAATACATTTTACACTGTTTTATGGAAATACAGAAAAATTATTTAAAATTTACTTAATTTTGATTCATTACAGGAATAATGGATTTCATTGAAACACGGTAAACATAGAAACGGTTCTCCATTATTACAAATTGTGACAACTGTCTTAGTCTTTTTTCTGGCCATTACTCTACCAGCTTCAGTTGCATTTTTATCTTAACGTAATTTACAATATTTCCGTACTTCAGAGGCTTTTCCCGGTTTTCTTTGGAGTTTATGCTCTCGTTTTTTAGATATTCTTGCATTTCTGTTCGATGGAATATCTTCTTTTTCACGACTTGTAAGGGATAGCGCTCATTCTTTCCGGACTTCAGTAATGCTAATTTTCTGCTTCGTAATGTCTTTGCGTAGAATGTAACTATTTACAAAACAGAGTTGGAGCGTAACGTGTTGAATGAATGCCTATTGGAATCACGTTCCAAACGTAAACTATCTTCTACTGCGATAAGAATCGCTGGCCCTACAATGCCAGCGCTATTAAGCGGCGCGCGTGGCCTGAACGGGATTGCCTAAGAAATACGTTAGCGCTCAACGTGTTAAAGACGAGGCCCACCAGCGGCCGAGCGGTAAAGTCGCTGAACACTGGTAGTTCTGTCCGTGGTTCGAATCCCGCGAACGGCCTGGCTGCATGGGCGTTTTCGTGGTTTTCCCTATGTGTAACGTGTATACGAGTCAGTTCCCTTAGACAGATCTCTACGGAGGCATCCTTCCCCTTAGGCAGATAGCTCTAGTGTGCTTTGCCATAATTAAATAAACCAAACCATTAAAGACGAGGCAATGTAAAGCGCATCTCGCACGAAGGTGTCTCAGTACTCTGAAGTCTGAACTTAAAACTCGAAAACTGTTCCTCTCTTCGTTCTTATATAGTTTTGTCCCGGCCGCCGAGAAATTTCCAAATACTTTCCATTTCTCAAAATTGTTTCCATTGTCTCTCTTCCATTTCTCAAAATTGTCTCCATTGTCTCTCTTCCATTAGTCTCCATTGTCTCTCTTCCATTAGTCTCCATTGTCTCGCTTCCATTTCTCCATTGTCTCCATTGTCTCTCCTCCATTTTTCAAAATTGTCTCCATTGTCTCTCCATTTCTCAAAATGGTCTCCATTGTCTCTCTTCCATTTTTCCATTGTCTCTCTTCCATTTCTCAAAATTATCTCCATTGTCTCTCCATTTCTCAAAATTCTCTCTTCCATTTCTCAAAATTGTCTCCATTCTCTATCTTCCATTTCTCCATTGTCGCTCTTCCATTTCTCAAAATTGTCTCTATTGTCTCTCTTCGTTCTTATATAGTTTTATCCCGGCCGCCGAGAAATTTCCCATTACTTCCATTTCTCAAAATTACTGGAAAGCATATACAGTTATCATAAAAGTCGTGCCAAATAGAGTGTTTAAAAGTCAATAACAAATAATGGGTTAAAGCTTACACTAATTTTTAATTTCTAATGTATCTTTGGCTATAATCTTGTTCGTAAATCTTTGTTACTTTTCATGACACTGCTTCATTTTTACTTCCTTGTACAAAGTAAAGCAAGTATTGTAATCGCGCAAAAATTTCGGGTATCATATTTCAACTAAAATATCCATTTTAACCGCTCTTGAAACCATTTGAACTATGTTTTTGTCTGACATCTGTACGTACGGACAGAATAAAGAACTGTTTTTGCCAAAAAGGGTTGTAAAATGAATTTAAAATGGATTCAGAAGACATTTTTTTCATAAACTCTGTACCTACGTACATACGTATATATGCATCTCACATAGCTCAAGAAGGAATAGCCTGAGAACATTGAAATTATGTCTATGGGACTGCTGTAATATGTAGCTGTAACTCCGTTTTCCATTGCAATCGGCTGCACCAGTCGTATAAGCATATTTCCATTCTGTTACCTGCCTCAGTGAACTTAGTTTTTTATGCCTATATCTTAGTAAATTGTGCATTTTTAAATTATGTAGTTTTTAATGTTCCGGTTCAGGTTTTATGCCTTCAGTAAATCTGCATGCAATAATTGTAGAATTATCAACAATTTAAAACTTTAAATGGCGAGATAAACCTAACAAACCACCATTTTTTTGCATTTAAAACTCAGTAGAATAGTGAATTAAGTCAGTTTCCGCACCTTCAATGTCTTTTTGCGGAGTGGGCCCAAAAGTAAACGTTCAGTTTTGTGCAGCGAAAAATCCGCCTTTCTGCCCGCTGGCCGAATGGCTTGTTTTTGCGCAGAAACTCTCATTTTTATTGCAAAAATTGTTTTTTCAACTGCCTTAACTGTATCTGATAGCTTATGTTTTTCTGAATTTTATAATTTTTAATGAAGATTGTTTTGAGGTTTTATGTATTTTTTTCTTTGCCGCGAAGTGAGAACTGAATTAATTGAATGAGAAGTATATCTCTGAAATAAGTTTAAATGAAATGCAGCCAAAAAAAATGTGCATAATTTAATAGGCCATACAAGGAATAGTCATTTGGTGTACCACTGAAATTTTTTAATTCTGTTATCTCCAAACAGTGATCTGTTTTTCATTTTACTATGGCAATACTGCAATTAATTTTACGACACCGAGACGATAAAAAAAAAATTTTTTTTTTCAGCTTTCTTGCAAATCAATTTTGAAATTACTTTTTTCTGAGCTGTATTTCAGTAGTTCTAATAAATAATTTCATTAAACCTAACTCATGAAATAATATTTCCTTAACTGAACGAACGCATGTTCCAGTTCCA
Organism: Stegodyphus dumicola; assembly: GCF_044657685.1. Classification (NCBI taxonomy): domain Eukaryota; kingdom Metazoa; phylum Arthropoda; class Arachnida; order Araneae; family Eresidae; genus Stegodyphus; species Stegodyphus dumicola. Next base: position 3,470,297 of record NC_140768.1, read on the forward strand.
ACGCAAGGCAGTATCACATTTCAGATAATGTGCCTCTAGTCGCATGGCAAATTTCGAAGCGTCAGGTAATCTTACCAACATGGTAATTCTAGGATGTAGAGGCCGAAGCCTCGCACAATGCAGAACGTAAATCCTAATTGAGAGAGACAGGACCGTGCTTCCGCGAGAGAAATCAGGTAATTCAATTCAACTGAAGATCGTAGATCTGTCTCACTCTCGTTGTGTTCTGTACTAGCAACCATTAACCATCAACCCAGCTTGCGACATTATGACCAGTCGCAATTAAGAAAAGTTTGAACTGCATTTGACCACTATTTCTGGGATGTTTAAGTGAGGAAAGGATGCAAATCGAGACTACATTCGTCTAATGATTAAAATACAGTTTAACCAAAATTAGAATTTCAGTCTAGTTTTTCGAGCAGATCAATTGCGCTTCAGTCCTATCTCTGCAAGAATTTTCGTTTGCTTCACTTCGCGTGATTAAAGTTCTTCAATTTAAACATTGCAGGGAAAATTTTGAACATACTCAATTTAACCCATCAAGGTTTTCTTTTTTACTTCCTTGTACGAAGTAAAAAGGAAGTATTGTAATCGCGAAAAGTTTCAGGCAGCATATTTCAACGAAAATATCCATTTTGACCGCTATCGAATGCAATTTAACGATGTTTTTGCGTGATATCTGTACGTAAGGACAGAATAAAATACTCTTTTCCTTCAAAAAATTATAAAACTGCTTTAAAATGAATTCTGAAGAGAATTTTTCGTGGCGTCTGTACGAACGTATGTACGTACGTGCGTATCTCACATAACTCAAAAACGAAATTTTCTATATAGGACTGCTATAACATGTAAATGTGCACCTCGTATTTTGGTTTCCATCGGCCGCGCCAAACGTATATAAATATATTTATAAATATATCCACTCTGTTACCCGGCTCAGTGATCTCAGTTTCTTTACTCTTATATGTTTGTAAATTGTACATTTTTTGCTTTAAAAATGATTGAATTATGTTGTTTTTATCTTTCAGTTAAGGATTTTATGCCTTTAGTAAATCTGTATGCAATATTTTTAGAATTATCAACAATTTTAAAATAGTTTAAGTGCTGCTAAGCCTAATTTGATGGCGGCCATTGATGTTTACATTTGAAACAGGTGACTAGTGAATTTGTTGCCAATCTAGAGCAACTTAGCTTCGCAACAACAAAGATAACGCCTTCATTTATTATTGCCAATTAAATCATTCTTAATCCTTTCTTGAATTTTTTCGAGGAAATAAGCGTTTGAGATTTACTTCGTCATTTTTAATATAGATATTGAGTTTTTATGTATTTTTGCCTTGTCGCGAAGTGAAAACTGAATTAATTGAATGAGAAATACTCGATCGTCTGCGAAAAACTGTTTCTTTTTTGTTTTGTTTGCTTAATTTATTTTATACATAGTTCTAGCTTTATTATAGTATTTGAATAGAACATGTGGCAACGATTAGATAATTCTTTAAATGATATACATTTTGTGCATTCTGAGTTATAATATGAATGAAATATAATACTGTTAAGTAAACCTAGCGCCAGAGTGTCGCTATGGTAAACAAAGTGAATTTTAAAGAATGCATTTATTCTGTTGTGGTTTATGCGCTGTCGGCGAAGTAGGTTTAATTCAATCTAATAAGTTTAAATAAAATGCAAGAAGAAATGCGTATAATTTAATATTCCGTACAAGGAAGTCATGTGGTGTACACATCAGATTTTTTTTTTTTTTTTTTTGTTACAGCTGAAAACATCGCAGCAAAAACATCGCAGACGAAAACGTCGCGGGGTAAACAACGCAAGGCGTAAACGTCGTGCTACAAAATATCGTGGGAGAAAATATATTAATGCAACTTATAGCACTTAATAGAATTTTAAAACGACATAGTTAACTAACAAAGGCCATTAATAAATCATTTTTATAAAGTTTTTACTGGTAATTTTTCATGAAAAGTATAATCTATAAGTTGCATTTAATTTTCTATACTTAAGTTTCCTTCTTACTTTTTCAGCAAACATTTATTAGTTAATAAAAAAATGTGAAAGTAAAAATTATCCTTCTTTACATCTTACGCTCACACATCATTATGGGATTATCCATTTACAATTATTAAAACCTGAGAAAAGCATGTCTGCGATGTTATCGTCATGCGATGATTTGTAGATACTTTATTTATTACAACAATATTTTCGACGACGACAGTTTTAAACTGCGAAGTTTTTGAACCGCTTTATTTTTGACGACGATATTTTGTACCGTGATGTTTTAGAACTGCGATGTTTTCACTTTGCGATGTTTTCTCCCACGATATTTTGTAGCACGACATTTTCGCCTTGCGTTGTTTTCTCCACGACGTTTTCGTCCGCGATGTTATCGCCGGACACCCTTTTATATATATATATATATATATATATATCCTAAATATCCCTTACCGATTCTTAAAATTCTAAAGAGAATTTTTCTGTTTTTTGTTCTTTTTCGGATCTATCACTACATTTACACTATGAGTACTTTTGAAATGAACTTGTCTTTACCCGTCTGTGATTAATTTACATTCAAGCCTTCTGTGCTGTAGAGTCATTTGGTTATTTTGTGCCTTCGTGCAGTAACAGTAACACACTCGGCCGTATTCGAGGTCCAGGCTCGAGTCTTGGCGAGGTCATTGCACATTTTTCACGTCTAAAGCTTCAGATTAACCTAATTTCTCTACAGTGGCGCCCGAACTAAAAATGGTGGTGGATGATTATTCTTCATCACCAGGATTTGGCGTCTTTAAAAGGAAGAGTATATAAGGTATTTTCTCCCTCCTTCTAGCATGCCTTCGTGGTGCACTTGGCGTGTATTCGAGAGGACCAGGTTCGAGTCCCGCCGAGGACATTGCTCATTTTTCATATCTCCTACTTCAAAATAACCTAATACATCTACACGCACACCAATAATAGATTTATTTGTACTATTTTCGAAAATTTAGGTATCGAACATAGTCGTAAACAGCTTTTTACTTCCTTGTACGAAGTAAAAAGGAAGTATTTTAATCGCGAAAAGCTTCAGGCAGCATATTTCAACGAAAATATCCACTTTGACCGCTTTCGAATGCAATTCAACGATGTTTTTGCATGATATCTGTACGTAAGGACAGAATAAAAGACTTTTCCTCCAAAAAAACTGAACAACTGTTTTAAAATGAATTCTGAAGAGAATTTTTCTTGGCGTCACGTACGTACGTACGTACTTATCTCGCATAACTCAAAAACGAGTAGCCTCAGAACGTTGAAATTTTGTATATAGGACTACTATAACATATACATGTGCACCTCGTATTTTGGTTTCAATCGGCCGCGCCAAACGTATATAAATATATTTATATATACATATCCACTCTGTTACACGGCTCAGTGATCTCAGTTTCTTTCCTCTTATATGTTTGTAAGTTGTACATTTTTTTCTTTAAAAATGATTAAATTATGTTGTTTATAACTTCCAGTTAAGGGTTTTATGCCTTTAGTGAATCTGTATGCAATATTTTTAGAATTATCAATAATTTAAAAGTTGTTTAAGTGCCGCTAAGCCTATTTTGATGGCGGCCATTGCTTGTTTACATTTGAAACAGCTGAGTAGTGAATTTGTTGCCAATCTAGAGAAACGTATCTTCGCGACAACAAAGATGATAAACGCCTTCATTTACTATTGCGATTTAAATCGTGCTTAATCCTTTTCGGAATTTTTTCGAGAAAATAAGTGTTTAAGATTTACTTAATTTTTAATAATTTAATTTTTAATAATTAGTAATTTTTAGTAGAGATATTTTGAGTTTTTATGTATTTTTGCCTTGTCGCGAAGTGAGAACTGAATTAATTGAATGAGAAATACTCAATCGTCTGTGAAAAACTGTTTCTTTTTTGTTTGCTTAATTTCTTTTATACATCGTTCTAGCTTTATTATAGTACTTGAATAGAACATGTGGCAACGATTAGATAATTCTTTAAATGATACAAATTTTGTGCATTCTGAGTTATAATATGAATGAAATATAATACTGTTAAGTGAATCTGGCGCCAGAGTGTGGCTATGGTTAACAAATAAAGTGAATTTTAAAGAATGCACTTATTCTATTGTGGTTTATGCGCTGTCGGCGAAGTAGATATAATTAAGTCCTATTAGTTTAAACAAAATGCAAGAAAAAATGCGTGTAATTTAATATTCCGTACAAGGAAGTCATGTGGTGTATACATCAGATTTTTTTATGTATTGCTGGCAAGTAAGAAGATTGATATCTATTGCTGAAGTGTTTACTACTAATTTTTTAAGGTTTTTACCAATACTATTTCATATATGAAACGCATCTGCACCCAATATTTTCAGAAATTTCACATGTTTAAAGTTTTTCCTGCGTAATTCCATAAACAGAGATAAAAGTTCGAATTTAATGCGACTCTTTTTATATATTTTTTTTTACATATTTTAAACTTACAGTGTGTATTTGTAGTAAACATTTAAATGCAGTTTAAAAACAATTAGCTTTTTTTTTTTCTATTCTTCTGCTGAGCTTAAAATAGCTCTTTGATCATAATGCCGTATTTGTTAAAAATTCTTATCTATTTGAATATTTAAAGATCAGTTAATACTGCAAAAAATCCTAGATTTATTATCATTTGATAAAAGTTTTTGAATTTTAAAGAAGAATGATATTAGGTACATATATTGTTTGCCACTTATAAAGCCTATCATTTTTTTCATAATTGCAACTGGCACTTTATCGACCAGACAGAATCTTATTCGATGAAACGAAATATGTTAAGTGTTAAACACTTTGTTTATCGAAGAAAAACAGAACCAATAATCCAAATTCTGAAATATAAAGTTTTAATATTTTGATATTTCTGTTTATTTCAGTTCACACTCGAAAAACAAATCGGAAATAAACTCCTTTTCAGTTAAAATTCTAGAGAGAATTTTAAACTTTTTCAAAATGTAACCCAGTATCTTACTGTACTGTAACGGGTTTATTAAAGATATTTTCTCTACATAAAAAATAGTGCCTTCAAAGCTCTTGTGACTGTATATTCTCTCGGCGAACGTAGATCGGACCTCGGTTTAAAAACCAAATCGCATCAATATTTATTACTAACTTAGCTTTATCCGCGGCTTCTCTCGTGTTGATGTCCTTAAATACGTAGCGTATTCGGAAACTAAGTACCGTTTCATTCTAGCGCCGTCGGAGCGCTGTGGTAGGCGTCCCGCGCATGCGCACTAGTCTTTCTTGTCCACTGACTTTCAATTGTCGCCATTTTGGTTGCTCCATGTTGTGTTTTCAGTTTGCTGTGCACATTCAAAATGTTTAAGACAATTAGTTCTCCCGCTGACTGTGAGATTCGTGCCGTGATTAAATTTTTGAACGCGAGGAATGTTAAACCGGCCGAAATTTATCGTCAAGTAACAGAAGTTTACGGTGAATACGCGATAAGTGATGGAATGGTGAGAAAGTGGGTAAGAATGTTTAATGCAGGTCGAACAAATGTCCACGCCGAGGCTCGGAGTGGTCGGCCTTCTGTTGTCACCGATGATTTGGTAAGGAAAGTTGATGATGCAATTCATGAGAACAGACGCTTCACAATGACAACTCTTTCAGAGGCATTTCCACAAATTTCACGTACTGTTTTGTTCGAAATTGTGTCTGACCGCTTGAATTATCGCAAACTGTGTTCCCGATGGGTTCCAAAAATGCTCACTGGTGTTCACAAAACAAAGCGACTTGGTAGTGCCCTGACACTTGTCACGCGGTACAGTGATGAGGGAGAAAACTTTTTAAACCAAATTGTGACAGGTGATGAAACTTGGGTGTGTCATTTCACACCAGAATCGAAACAACAGTCGATGGAGTGGAGACACACTCATTCTCCGAAAAAACAAAAGTTCAAAGTGACAATGTCATCACAAAAAATCATGTTCTGGGATAGGAAAGGCGTTTTGCTTACTGAATTTCTTCCCAGAGGTGAAACGATTAATGCGGCACGATATTGTGAGACTTTAACAAAACTAAGGCGTGCCATTCAAAACAAACGAAGAGGAATGCTCAGTAAAGGAATTGTGTTGCTCCATGACAACGCTCGGCCCCATACTGCTGGTGTCACTCTATCGTTAATTCGACAGTTTCATTGGGAGCAGTTCGATCACCCGCCGTACAGCCCGGACTTGGCGCCGTCCGACTATCACTTGTTCCTGCACATGAAGCGCGAGCTTGGTGGCAAGCGCTTTGGATCTGACGATGACACGAAAAATGCTTTGGAGTCGTGGTTATCGAAACTGGCGGGAAGTTTCTTTGACGATGGTATACACTAACTGGTCACCCGCTATGACAAGTGTTTGATCATTGGCGGAAACTATGTTGAAAAATAGTTTAAGACATGTATTTTCATGTAAAACTAAAATTGGATTCGAAACAATTGTTTTACTTTTTTTTTTTTTTTTTTTTTCAAAACGGTATTTAGTTTCCGAATACGCCTCGTAAGTTTTAACTCCCCGTGAATTTTAAAAATACACTCCGCGTAAGATTTCAGTAAATGCTGTCCTTCTTCAACACCTATGGGCCGCAGGTATTTTGTATTTACGCCTGACCAAAGAGTTATTTTTAAAAATAAAGAACATTCGAACACCTTAAAATAATAAAACAATAGTTGTTATCGCATAGAGTAAAATATAAAATGTAAATGCAATTTTTCAAGCAACAATAGCAGAAATATATGAAACGAATGCATAGATCTTTAAAAAATACCAAACATTAAATATATCACAAAAGTCGAAATGTTGATAATAGTTTTAAGTAAGTTAATTAGAAATCAAGTTACTAATTTTTAAATGATTTTCCTCGCGTAAATCCGTGAACTTTCGCCTTTTCGCCAACTGAACGGTCGAGCGGATACCAGCTACCCCCCCCCCATCCGTTGCTTTCGAATCGCAGCTTGTCAACAAAGAGTTAACAATAGCAAGCGGAGTATTGTTTCATCTGCGATTAAGCTCGAAATAATTAAGCGACAAAAACAGTTGTACCACCAATGTTCCCATCATTCAGAGTGAGAGACAAGTTTCTAAATTTTGAGAAATTTGGATAATTAGATCAAAAGTTATAATTTTTATTACTTATTTATTTAATCTACACGGGAAGACCTAAGAAAAAATCCCTAATGTCGCTATTCAAATTAGCGTATCAGAGTTTTTAATTAATTTTTCAACTGATTAAAGTCGTACGAAGATGAGAATGGTATGGATGGATTCGGATATATTGAATTTTGGGAACCGATAATTACCGAACCTTTGAATTCCCGATATTGAATTTCGGGATTATGTGCCTTGAAATTCAACTAACCGCCGTTCCATAGATATTTGTGAAAAAATTAATTGGCGCTTAGCCAAATCCCTTTAATAGGGAAAAAACCAACAAAGTAAGTGAAAAATGTAGGGGGAACGTAGTTTTTAATTAATAGCTCGGCTAATTAAAGTCGCACGAAGACATTTTATAGCCTATAACCTTTTCTAATATATCAAAAATATTTCTTGAAAATTTCATGATGATCGGTTAAGTAATTAAGGCTGGGAAAGCGTAACAAACAAACAAACACGCAAACAGACTCACATTCGCATTTATAATATTAGTAAGGACAAAGGCTATTTTAAAATGGGATACTCCTTTTGGACCTTGAACGAACTGTAGATCCTCCAAAACAAGTCTCTGCGAATTATAAACAATAAATCGTAATTGGTCAAGAACTTGGTTCTTTCTGAAGATCTTCCTGCATTGGTAGTAACTAATATTCAACCGCGTGGTAAGATTTTACATCTGTGACATTCGCATTTCTGGATTTACTAATCACATAAATTTTGTTATCCTGATATCATACAAACCTATGAGCGACCTAAGAATATTCTACTCCATCCTGCAGGGTAGTAATGATTGCAGCTTTTGCTGCAATGCGTTAAGATGGTGAATAATCAACAAGGTTCTTTAGGAACTTAAAACCTACCAGCGGAGCGGTTAAATCGCTGAACACAGATAGTTCCGGCCTGGATTGAAATCCAGGCGACAGGCTGGCTGCTTGGTCATTTTAGTGGTTTTTCCCGCGTGTAAAATGTACACGAGCCCGTTTCCCTTAGAAATTCCTACACGAAGGCATCACTCCCCTTAACCCTTTGTTGCATTATGTTCACTCTAGTAGAAAAATGTTTAAATTTGTTTATTCTTCTGTAAATCCCTTAACAGATTCCATTCCTGTGTTTTGAATAATTCCTGTGTTCTTATAATATAGAATTCCATTCATATCTTCTAATAATATAGAATGAATGATTATTCATTCTATATTATTAGAACTTTCAACTGTCGATCATAGATGGCTGTATAGCGTCACTAAGTATTTGTAAAATGGCTGCTACTTCTGTTTCCAAGTTAGTACAATTTCTCGTAGTAAACATTATATAATATTGCTTACGTTTTCTTATACTGCCATTTTTTATTCATAATTAGTCATTTTCATAATTAGTCATTTTATTTTAAATGTCATTTTGAGAAAATTGTGGAGTGGGTAGATAAAGATATACCGAAAAGAGTGAATTGAAACCCAAATGTACTGCTTATCGAGCCAAAACACCACTGGAAATGTTTATGTTTGGCAAGGAATTTCTAGAACATTTGACATTTGAATCCAGTAGATACAGGTTACAAAATCGTAGCAAAATGAATTCAATCACGATCGACGAAATGAAGGTATATTGGGGGATCTGTATGTACATGTCAGTTGTAGATTTACCATTTAGAAGATTGTAATGATCGCTGCAAACAAGGCAGGAAATGATTTCAAATGCAATGACCGTAAATCGTCGGGAAGAGATTTGTATGCATGTACGTATATGCATGCTGTCCACTGTAGTGATGAAACAGTAGCAATTATTTAAAACGAAATTTGAATAAAATTATTTTTTTTATTATTACTAAGGTTATTTTAAGTAGAAGAAATACAAACATTTTCGTTTAACTTCTCTAGATTATTTGTATGCAACAAAGGGTTAAGCAGATAGCCCTAGTTGTGCTTTACCATAATTAAATAAACCCTTAATAACTTATGAAAGTCAAGATCTTCTTTATCGGTAGTTGATTTTAACGAACGATTTCATTATTTGTATAGTTTTCGACATTTTTAATTTTTTCAAAATTTTTAATGGTATATTTTTATGTGTTGTCCTGTAATTTGAAGTTTTAAAATTCATTTTTTCTTTTCTCTAAATTAACTTTTCTTTTATTTCGAATTACGATTTTGTCCAATTACGTACTACGACTGGCAATAAATACGAACCCCGAATAGACGTGTTTGATCCGAGCTAGAAGGCTAAATAAAGCATCCTGTATAAAATAAGCGAGTCTGCAATAAAAGAGGCAGAGTTAGCATAAAATGAGTAAACGCAAGAATATTGATCAGAAGTTTTATTAGGGATCTAAAAACTAAATTATCAAGAAGGTGTACTACAGAAAACACGATACGAAGATTTTAAAGAATTTCAACTCCAAGCAATTTATTTCCAGACTTTTCTGCATGCATAATTGATTAAACAAACAAACTCCAGACTTTTCGCTGAATTTTCGGTGCGGTTTTTCAAGCAACTTATTATAATAAGCTCGAATAACTGATATTTGGATAATTGAGGTTTAGTATAATGCACTGGCTCACAATTATTAGGAATCAAAATACACATAAACAGCTGACAAAAGAAGGAGAAAAAAAAAGAGAAAGAGAAAAGAAGAAAAAGAGTATTTTCGCGGTTTGACAACTACCGGTTTCAAACAGTGATCTGACAGGAAAATATGTGGAGAATGGTTGAACCGCATAGTTTTCTTCGCTGTTCTAATGATGACTTGATGATGCTAATAAAAGTAGTTAATTTGCTATCACAATGAACACAGACAGATATCAGAAACAAAACTTGACTATTATTATTTTATCTTCAGGTACACCTTGCATTTATTTTTGGTACAAAGTGGCTCAAAAATAAATGTCTCTATTGGGACAATTGAAGATATTTAACTTGAAATTTTCATAGCTAGAAAGCACAACTTAGAATATATATTATATTTATGTGTATTCTTTAGTTTCGAAATCACAATGCATATTCAAACAAAACACATTTAATAAAACATTAATACATCTATAATATGGTTCCTCTATTAATAAAACGTCTATATCATCTTATATCTATTAACATGACAACTATAACGTCTTACATCTGATGTACGTGTGAGTAACACGTGCATACGAAAATATCCCTAACATTAACTAGGAAAGCCGAAATCTTAGTTAAGATAGACATGTTACAATTAATAATCAAATTTAATAAGGAAAAGTAACAGTTGCCGGGTACATTATAACGGCTTAAGAAATTCAGAGCACAGTAAAGATGCGAGTATGAAGTTTACATATCTCTGCGAAGCAGAGACGCACACATTTGTTGAAGTAGTTCCACTTGACTGCCGGGGAAAAATCTTCTCTCTCCGTCAGCCTGTAGGTTTGCCAAACGGGTTTACTGTTTCGCCAATTGGCGCTTTTCTGTACAGTTTTTAAGTCCGTATCGCCTGTTTGGCGCTGCCGCTGCATACTCCCTCCGCAGTGTCAACGAAATGTGACATACCGATGCGGGGGTCGGATTAATCGTCCAGAACGGGTGATACAATTGTCCGAAGTTTTTTTCACACTCTTGGAAGCAACTTGAGAAGAGTCCATGGTTACAAAAGCGGGTTTCAGTCTATCTATGGAGATCGTTTGCTTAGTCCCTTTTATTTCGAGATCAAACGTTTTATCTCGTCTTTCTAGCACCTTAAATGGTCCATCATAAGGAGTTTGAAGTGGTTTTCTAACTCCGTCGTGTCGAACAAACACATATGTGGACTTGTGAAGGCGTGGATGAATGAAACATGTTCGCTGGCCGTGGCTAGAAGTCGTGGTCGGGCGGACACTGGCAAAGTGAGATTTTAAATCCTCCACAAACTGTTTGGGGGACGCATCCGGAGGTGTCGGATTGAAAAATTCTCCTGGGAGACGGATAGTCTTTCCATACACCAGTTCAGAAGTGGTTGCACCTATGTCCTCTTTGAGAGCGGCGCGGAAACCCATCAGCATTGTTGGAAGGGCAGCCACCCAGTCACTGGTATCGTGCGCTTTTAAGGCAGCTTTCAAAGGACGGTGGAATTCCTCGATCAGTCCATTCGCCTGTGGGTGGTACGGAGACGTCCTGATCCTCTTGATTCCCAATAATTGGGAAAGGGCTCGAAATAAGCCGCTTTCAAACTGTCGCCCTTGGTCGGTAGTAATAACAGTCGGACAACCAAATCGAGTAATCCAGTGGTCATAGAAAACCTGTGCTACTGTGCGTGCTGTTATGTCTGGTAAGGGTACTGCTTCGGGCCATCTAGTAAATCTATCTATCATAGTTAGACAGTAATAATTATTTTGAGAAGGAGGTAGGGGACCAACAAGGTCAAGGTGGACGTGATCAAACCTCTGTGATTGGTCTGGAAACTTCATTAACGGGGTTCTAGTATGCCTGCTTACTTTTGCTTTCTGGCACGGAATGCACTGCCGTGCCCATTTCACGCAATCTTTGCGGATGGAAGACCAAACAAACCGTGAACATACTAACTTTGTTGATGCGCGAATGCCGGGGTGAGACAAATTGTGCAAGGTGGCAAAAACTTTCTCACGGAATGCCGGAGGAATGTAAGGGCGGGCGTTACCTGTTGACACATCACAATATATCGGTAAGCTACAATTCGGTAAGGTAAGTTTTTTGAGATGTAGAACTTTTGACTCTTTAAGCAATGTTTGTAATTCTGGGTCGATTTCTTGCATTTTAGCGATTTTCTCATAGTCGATAGGGTTAGGCATGCTTATTGCTTCTATACGCGAAAGTACGTCGGCAGCGATATTCTCCGAACCTTTTATATGGCGAATTTCAGTGGTGAATTGGGAGATAAAGTCTAACTGCCTAGCCTGACGAGGTGAACACTTATCCAAACGCTGTCGGAATGCATACGTGAGCGGTTTGTGATCGGTGATTAAAGAAAAGTTCCGTGCTTCCAACATATGCTTAAAATGCCTAATAGCAGCATAAGCTGCCAATAGCTCTCGATCATACGCACTATAGTTCCTTTCCGCCTGCGAAAGCTTTCGTGAGAAAAATGCGAGAGGCTGTAAATTTCTATCAACTATTTGTGATAGCGTTCCACCGATCGCGAAGTCTGACGCATCAACCTGTAAAACCAACTGGGCATCTGTCTTCGGGTGTGCCAAAAGAACAGCATTAGCGATTAGCTGTTTGCACTTTTGAAATTCACTCCGCGCTTCCTCAGACAAATTCAGGATTGTCTTATCATTTTTCTTAGCCCCTTTTAAATACGAAGTTAAATGTATTTGATTCTGGGCTACGTTGGGTAAAAGTCGACGGTAAAAATTTAAAAATCCTAAAAATCTCTGCAAATCTTTTACCGTTTTAGGAAGTGGGTAGTTAAGTATCGGTTCCACTTTGTTCGTCAGAGGCTTGGTACCATCTTTATTGATTATATGGCCTAAAAAAGATATTTCCGGAACGCCGAAAACACATTTCGAAGCGTTAATTGTCAATCCATATGAAGTTAATCTTTCAAAAACAGTACGCAGGTGAGATTTATGCTCATCTTCCGTATCACTAAATATCAAAATATCATCTAAGTAGACGTAGGCGAATTTTAGATCTCCAAGAATTTCGTTCATAAACCTTTGAAAGGTTTGAGCTGCTCCGCACAGTCCGAAATTTAAAAACGGAAATTCGAAAAGACCAAATGGGGTGCAAACTGCAGTTTTCGGTATATGATCTGGATGGACTGGTATATGATGATATGCCCGAACGATATCAATTTTTGAAAAAATTGTCTTTCCGCTAAGCGTATTATTAAAGTCTTGTAAATGCGGGATAGGGTATCTGTCGGGTTCGGTGCACGCGTTTAGTTTTCGGTAGTCTCCTACTGGCCGTATGTCGCCCGAACTTTTAGAAACTACATGAAGAGGTGATGACCATGCTGATTTTGATGGTCTACAAATACCTTGATCTATCATAAATTGAAATTCTTTTTTTACTGCTTCGTATAACTTAGGGCTTAACCTACGCGGTTTACTGTGCACAGGAGGACCGTTTGTTTCGATGTAATGAACCGTACTATGCTTTACTCTACCCGAATCGGATTTTAACTTCAGTACTTCCGGAAAGTCTTTCAAGATTCTGTGATATGGTGAATCACCAGATATTAACTTTACCGAAAAATAATTTTTAGAATCGGAAAGAGAACCAATACGAGTTAATTTCGTAGTATTATCGATAAGCCTACCTCGTTTTAAATCGATTAAAAGATCAAAATGCCTTAAAAAGTCGGCTCCTATTATAGGCACTGGTACATCGGCGATTAAAAACTTCCACGAAAAGTTTCGTCTAAGTCCTAAATTCACAGTTAACAATTTTGTTCCATACGTAGAAATTCTGGAATTATTCGCGGCAAATAATTGAAGCGAATCAGGATGCATTTTCTTAAACTTAGAAGTCGGTGTCACACATGAAACATCCGAGCCCGAATCAATCAAAAAGTTTAAATTTAGTCTGTTATCGTAAACATGTAAACGACATGGATGCGCGACTGCCGATGAATTTCGATCGACAGCCGCTACTGCTAGTTTTCCTGGGCCGTAGTGTTCTGAGAAAAGGAACAAGGTGCTCGACATTTTCGTGCATTATTACCGAATCGCGAATGAAAATAACAATAATTGTTCACACGCTCTCGGGAATGCCCACGCGAAAAACTACGTGCTGTGTTATGTTGATCCCGGGGGAAATTATTCCTCGTTTTTCCGCGGGAGAGTCGCTCGACTTGTTTACTTAGGGCAGAGATTTCACTCCTTAAGGCCTTAAGCTCCTCGAGGGGGGCACCAGAATCGTTAGGGTTTCTGGGGAAACTCGCCGAAGCTGCCTGGACCGCGAACACGCTGTTGTTCGTTGGCGTGCGCACTTGAGCTATCTTATCAGCCATTTTTGCTAAATTGTCTAAGGATTCCGAACTTATTGATAAAATGGCATGCACCTCGGAAGGTAACCTTTGCAGCCATAATGATTTTAAAAATTCGTCAGTTATACAGTTTCCACCTAATTCTCTCATTTTTCTCAATAAGTGAGATGGTTTGTCGTCCCCTAAATGCAATTCAGAAATAAGTCTGCGTATTTGCTCGCTTTCCGAATCTGAGAATTCTACTATTAACCTAGCTTTAAGGGCATCATATTTAGCCGTCGCTGGGGGATTAAATAAAATATCTGATACTGCGGAAAGAGTTTCAGGGTCTATCGAAGAAACCACGTGGTTGTATTTTGTACTATCGCTACTAATCTTCGCTAAAGCAAAGTTACTTTCAACTTGAATAAACCAAAGTTTAACATTTTTTTTCCATAAAGGGGGAATTTTAACTGCCACGTGTGAGATTTGTGGCTCCTGAACCGCCATATTCGATTCCTCGTTGGTTTGGCCTTCCGATCCTGGCATGGTTGCCAATTATAAATATATCGTAAATCGTAAACTTAATGTTTTGCACTATACCTTATCAAAACAGTATCAATTTAGAATAAAATAATGAAAACATTCAACATCTCAATAAAAATGTGAGCACAAATATTACCCAAAGATCAATTTTAAACAATCAATAATTAAATTAAAACTATAATTTTAGAGCAAAACATATCACAAAAACATAATTAAGACCAATCACAGATAATTAAAAAAATTTGACCACATACCTGTAAATCCTCCTTAAGTGTGATAAACCACGTGTAATCCGTACGATAAAATGAGGAGGAAATAAATAGGATTGAGCCTTTATCAGTCATAAGGAAGAGCATTGGCATCAAAATAAGGCATATTTTTAGTTTTAAAACAAAGATTGAGACAGATAGTCATTAGGGATCGAAACAGAAGGAGCGAGGGACAGGGTCACCAATGATGTACGTGTGAGTAACACGTGCATACGAAAATATCCCTAACATTAACTAGGAAAGCCGAAATCTTAGTTAAGATAGACATGTTACAATTAATAATCAAATTTAATAAGGAAAAGTAACAGTTGCCGGGTACATTATAACGGCTTAAGAAATTCAGAGCACAGTAAAGATGCGAGTATGAAGTTTACATATCTCTGCGAAGCAGAGACGCACACATTTGTTGAAGTAGTTCCACTTGACTGCCGGGGAAAAATCTTCTCTCTCCGTCAGCCTGTAGGTTTGCCAAACGGGTTTACTGTTTCGCCAATTGGCGCTTTTCTGTACAGTTTTTAAGTCCGTATCGCCTGTTTGGCGCTGCCGCTGCACATCTATTAATACAACATCTATATCATCTTACATCAACTCTCATTGTTGAAACTAAATAACGTTTGCATAATCCGAGTTCAGAAAACAAAACATTTATTTTACATATTTTAAAGAAATAACGTTCTGAAACAACATGTTTCATCTACACAATCAATCGACGCTCTCACCAGAGCATTACGCCATCAAACTTGGCACACATCCTAAAGTTCAAATTGAAGAATTACAGAAGCGTTGTTGCCACACAAGAAAAGACATATAGTTACAACTTCACACAATAATAAAACAAAAACACACTTTTGAAAAATAGACAATAATAATAAAAAATAGTAATAATAAAATTCTTAACAATATTTTCTCGATTATGCAACATCCTCCCCCCTTTTTGAGTCAGTGGCAAACGACTCAAAAACATATGTTATCCTATTAAAAAGGTCTAGTACATTAGGCTTCTTAACAAGCCGTCCTGACGACGTTAATTTCTGTTTTATATGCTGTACGTCAGTCTGATCGTTTTTCTTATCGTCGTTAACGTTAGGCTCTTCAACTAAATAATTTTCACTTAGTTGTATCTCTAGTGGATAAATACGCTGAACGGGCCTTATGAAAATCCCATTCTGAGTTTTTAGTTTAACTGTTCGAACTTTGCCATCCCGACCAGGAATTTTCTCTATAATTTTACCCAAAGGCCAATACAAGCGTTTTTTGAAATCATCGCCTATTAAGACTATCTCCCCAATTTTAGGCAACCGGGTTACTTTATTTTGTGGTTGTTTCATTATTAATTGCCCCAAATATTCTTTTCGGAAGCGGTTCCTTAAATCTTTAAGAAGTTTTGTGCGGTATTTAATTCTTCTCAAAAAATGCTGAGAGTCAATTTTATCTATATCTGCTACATTCGAAGTACAATTTTCAATTAAAAACATTGACGGAGTTAAAGGGATAGCATCTTCAGAGTTCTCCGAAATATATGTTAAAGGTCGAGAATTAATTACCGACTCACAATCGCAAATTAAGGTTTCCAGTTCTTCATAAGATAAAACCGATTTTCCCAAAGAACGTCTTAAAAGTTCTTTAACCATGCGAACTAGCCGTTCCCACCAACCTCCCCACCAGGAGGCTGTTGGTGGATTGAATTTCCATACTATTCTCTTTATTTTTGCCTCATTCTCTATTATGTCCCAGTTAAGTTTAGACATTTCGTTATACGTTCCTCGGAAGTTAGTCCCATTGTCAGAATAAATGGTTCGTGGTCTGCCACGTCTGGCTATGAATCGTCTTAAAGCCAAAAGAAAAGATTCTGTTGATAACGAAGTCACCAGTTCTAGATGGATTGCTCTGTACACAGCGCATGTGAAGAGTGCCATCCAAACCTTCTTACCGTTTTTCAAAAACAATGGGCCAGCTAAATCTACTCCCAAAATTTCAAAAGCCCTATAATCTCCTACGCGATCTTCAGGAAGAGGAGTCACTTCGCAAGACATCGGTTTCGCTTTATATCGTTGACATATTACACACCCTTTTAACACATTACGCACAGTTTTACGTTGTTTTAGTATCCAGAATCTTTCTCTTAAAATAGATTGAAGCATTTGAGTTCCAGCATGACAATGTTTCTTATGAACTGACTCAATTAACAATGTAGTAAAGATACATTTACTCGGTAACAAAATTGGTGTTAAAAATTCAGAATTGTCTTTACGTTCCAATATTCTAGTTTTAACTCTTATAATATTTTCATTATCAATGAATACATCAAGTGGATTAAGAGCTCCAATGTCAGGGAAATTTGAGCTTTGAACCAACCGAATCAAAACTTTTTCGGAATTTATGATTTCAGCAACAGTTAGGTTAGATTCTTTACACAAATTTGACTTCTTCCTACAGTTAGAAATAAAACGTAACACCCAACGGTTACACGAATCATTTTTTCATAATCAGAAACTCTTTCTGCATACCAAGGAGTGGTATCCTCTGAAAAGTTTCACGGTTACACGAATCATTTTTTCATAATCAGAAACTCTTTCTGCATACCAAGGAGTGGTATCCTCTGAAAAGTTAACATTAATAAGTTTTACCTTCCTCTTTTCCAAGTCAGCTTCGCTCGGCTGACAAACAATATTGGTAGGCCGAAATTCAGGGCTTTCTCTTAGCCAGAGAGGTCCCTTAAACCACTCCGAGTTAATCATTTGTTTAGCAGAGCAACCTCGAGATAACACATCTGCTGGGTTCATATTACCAGGCACATGCCTCCATGATTCAGGTTTTGTCAACTTAGTAATTTCTTTAACACGATTGCTTACAAAGTTTGACCAATTACCAGGATTTCTGATCCACCATAATGCGACTGTGGAATCACACCATAAAATTACATTTATATCAAAATCATTAAGAGCTTTACAAACAGAATATAATAATCGGGATCCAATGCAACAGGAAATTAATTCCAATCTAGGAATCGTCAAATTCTTAATAGGAGCTACTCTAGATTTTGCTCTTAAGAGAGTAATTTTTACACTGCATGAATCAACACTTCTCGCGAAAATACATCCTGCATAAGCATATTTGCAGGCATCGACAAATACATGCAATTCAACTGTTGCAAAGGTTCCAATGAATCGGGGTATTGCCACATTTTTCAACAAAAGTATATCAGATAACCACACAAAAAATTTACTTACAAAATCATGAGGCAATACCTCGTCCCAAGAAAATTTCAACTTCCATGTTTCTTGTAACAAAAGTTTTGGAAGCAAAGTTATTGGTGCAAGTATTCCAATTGGATCAAAAATTGATTGTACAATAGACAGAATCAGTCTCTTAGTTACCTTAGTATCACAAGTTATCATATTTACATTTATATTACACCTTAAAGGATCATTGTCTAAATTCCACAATATTCCTAAAAGAGGTGTGTCCACAGAATGTTTTGTAGTATATTTGGAAGCAACATTGCTCTCCCATCCCCTTAAATTAAATCTGCCTCTCGACATAAGACTTTTGGCCTTTTGAATTAAATCCTCTTGTTTCTCAATATTGTAAACACCCGTAATACAATTATCTACATAGAACGAATTTTTTAATTTGTCAGCCACATCTAAAAAGTCAGATGGACAATTATTCAAGAGATATTTAATAGACGCACCTAGTAGATAAGGGCTGCAGGAAACCCCAAAAACTACTCTGCAGTGCCTATACACTATTTCTCCCTCATCACTTGGATAGAAAAATCGCAAGTAATCTCTATCCTTCGGAGAAATTCCTAACTGCAAGAATGCTTTCTCTATGTCTGCACTCAGACCAATAGGAAAAAATCTCATTCTGTCTAAAATATCAGGGACTAATTCTATTAAATTAGGTCCTTTCAATAAACACTGATTCAAAGATGGTTTTCCCTTTTCACAAGATGAAGCATCAAAAACGGGTCTTACCTTAGTGCTTTCACTATTCATCTTAATAACCGGTCTGTGTGGTAAAAAGTGGCATTTATTGTTTAATTCCTTTTCCGGAACCTTTTCTATAATATTTAAATTTTCCCACTCTCTAAACACTTCTTGATATTCCTTCAAAGAATTATTTTCTTTTGCCCTCTTTATCATTTTTTGATGACGTGTCAAAGCAATGCTTTTATTATCTGATAAATTGGTGGTAGATTCGCATTTCCAGGGTAATTCTAATTCATATCTACCATCGGGCCGAATAGATAATTTATTCTGAAAATCAATCTCGTAGTCGCAATGAAGATTTTTCGTTTTACTATTTTCCGTCGGGTCGGAAATACCCAAAACTTCAAGCTCCCATAAAGATTTCAAAGAAGCATTATTTACATGTAAGGAAAGACTTATTAGGGCATTATCCCTGACAGTATCATTTTCTTTACCCATAACCGTCCAACCCAGTTTTGTTTTGACTGCAGTTAAACCAGAGGGTAATTCTAGGTATTCGTCAGTTAACAGTTTACCAATGACATCTGCACCTATCAATAAATCAATTTCACTTTCCTCGCAAAATGTGTCACTGACCTCAATTTTCCTGCTTTTCAATTCCTCTATAATCTCAGCATTTTTGATTGTTGGAACAAATCCACATATCTTTTTTTCAGAAAAAGCTTCAAAACAACACCTAAAAGTGTTATCTAAACTGCTTATGTCAATAGCAAAAACAGAATGGGTTACAGGCGCAGTTTCCCTCCCCCCAAACAAACCATGAATTACTTTCTCCTGTCGAATAGGATCAGCCTTCATTCGCTTCATAATTTTCTCCCCAACGTATGATCGTTGGGATCCCGAATCCAAGAGAATTCTAATTTTTCTCTCTCGATCTTTAACTTTAATTAGAACACATAAAGTTTGCAAATAAACTTTCTCGCTCTTACTATTATTAGAAAGGGAAACATCCAACTTAGAGTCATTTTGTTTTACAGATCTAACATTCTGAGGACACATAAATTTTATATGATCACAACTGCAAATGGGGCATTTAATATTGGCTTTACATTGGTTTTTTAAATGGCCAATTCTTAAACATGAAAAACAAACACCTTTCTTTTGTACAAGTTGCCTCTTTTCATTTAAGCTCATATTTTCAGCTTTAAAACACTTAGCACTCATATGAGGCTTACCACAAAATATACAAACATTTTGCTTACCTTTACTGGTTTCATTTGTACTTACCAGCGCGGCAGCTGTTGCTAAATCTGAATTACCTGAAATAACATTTTTATTAAGACGCTTAACAGAATGAGTAAATCCTGATTGTGCTAATCTAATCATTTCTTCCGATTCTACTTCATGCCTTAAAAAACACATTAGTTTTTCGAGCGTTCTTTCAGAACTCTTTTCCTGTCCCTGTTCAGAAGTTCGACTCCGCTCCCAGGCACGTAGAATATTCTCAGGTAGGCACGACTCCACTAAAGGTCCCAAGAAATCAGCAAACTTTTCCTTGGTGCGTCCTAAGCTTTCCAGCGCTCGTAATTTACTTTCTATACTATCATAAAGTACTCCTAAGTCCGACGCCGTTCTGCCTGTTGTAGCATTCTTTGTAACAAGCCCAAGCAAATCTCTTACATAGATCTGCACCAGAAGGTCTTCTCTACCAAATCTTTCTTTCAGCTGCTCGATAGCTTTAGGATAATTCGCGGCGGTAACAGGAAAACTGTTCAAAAGTTGAGCTGCCTTTGAGCCAGGTACTGCACTTTGCACTAAGTACAAAAATTTATCTTCCGGCACAATATCCGCATCTTCATGAATTTTGGAGAATTGGCTCCAAAAGCCTAAAAATTCTCTTGCATCTCCAGAAAATTTTTTCAGTTCAAGTTTAGGAAGTTTGAACTTCCTGTTTTTATTTTCTTTAGGATCCGAAATCGAAAGTGAAGCAATATCTGTAGTAACATTCATCGAACTCAGTTGTCCAATTTTATTCTGAAGTTTCACCTTTAAAGCTATAAAGGAATCTCTGTATCCTTCAGCCGTATTAAATTCATTCTCGAAATCCGCTTCCTTGGTTTGTTCTAAAACACTGCTTTGAGTACTGTCCAAGCGTTCAAATTTGTCAATTAGTTGCCCCAACAACACTTGCAATCTCTCAGGATCCGTACAAGTAGGCAATTCTTCTTCCACAATCTTCGTAGTTAACGTAAACGAAGTACGTTCACTTTTACGTTTTGCCTTTAACAACTCCATTTTAACAAAACGCCTAAATCAAAACTACTCGAAATCACACAAACGTCCTGTCAAACGGACGCCAAACTTTTATGTTGAAACTAAATAACGTTTGCATAATCCGAGTTCAGAAAACAAAACATTTATTTTACATATTTTAAAGAAATAACGTTCTGAAACAACATGTTTCATCTACACAATCAATCGACGCTCTCACCAGAGCATTACGCCATCAAACTTGGCACACATCCTAAAGTTCAAATTGAAGAATTACAGAAGCGTTGTTGCCACACAAGAAAAGACATATAGTTACAACTTCACACAATAATAAAACAAAAACACACTTTTGAAAAATAGACAATAATAATAAAAAATAGTAATAATAAAATTCTTAACAATATTTTCTCGATTATGCAACACTCATAAAACAAAGTGGCGAGAGTTCTATCAATTTCACTCGTGCAGTCAACAGCTAAAATTTAGACAGCGCGCGAGGGAAAATATTAAGTTACGGATTTAAAATCCCACATTTATGCATAGAATTTGGCGAGATTATTATTTATAGTAACTTCTTTTCCTTTCCAGTTTTTCATTGGATACAAGAGGAAAAAATGGTAAATTAGTCATTCTTTCAAATTTAAACTAAATGCGTAAAGTTAATTTCCCGTTATTGTCCCTGATAACAAATATGCTGAATTTCAAAACGCGCCAATATATTAATGCACGTATATCTTGGGAAATTTTGAATACAAAACTCTCATTTTTCGCATCCATCCCTAAAAATATATCTACTTTAAGTTTACGGTAAAGGTTTTATTATTCAAAATTTTTTCCCAAAAAATTATGAAAATTACTAAACTAATAAAGTTTAGAAAATAAATCAGAAAATATTTGCTAATTTTGTTTAAATATAATCTAAATTTCTTACTGTAAAAAACAAGAAATCAAGTAAGTTTAATAAAAAGAGGGAAATTAATAAATATATACCCAATTCAATTAACATTGAGGAGCTAAAATTTCGAGAGCTAATTTTTTTTTAAATTACTCGTGCGATTTTTACAAAACTTGGCAATTTGGCATAATTTGAGTGGTAAAATCCAAACAGAAAAAAATTGTACTATTCCTGGTTTTGAGGGCCGTAAGAAAATTGCAGCGAAAATGTATGCGCAAAGCGCCAAATCTAGCAAACGCGCCCATTTAACAGCGCACCAAATCTAGCGTACGCGCGGATTTCAGATTGCGTGAGTTTATATAGTTCTATATTTCTTAACACGCCATTGAAATACTAGTTTAATTATTAAATTCTTTTTTGATTTTAAATCCTTTTTTGTTATCCTATGGATTTAACAGTTTGGGAATTGCCCATGACGAAAAGTCGGCAATAGACTTTTGGGTAAAATGCAGAATCACCCACTGCTTGACGCGTTTTTAAGAATTGCACATACTCGGTATCCATGTGCACATCGACCTATTTTCACTTTAAAAAATACCAGAATTGCACAAAAATGGCACTTCGCACCCCCTTGATTTTATCTATCTTTATCATCGACCTATTTTCACTTAAAAAGTAAAAGAAAATTGACAAAAATGCAGTTGTTTTTACCCTTGTAAAAAGCGGTAAACAAATAAGTGAGCGATTCTGCACTTGACGGAGAATAGTTTCAAAGAAAAGGCATCATTCATTATAGAAAATTACGTTTGAACAACCAACGAGATGAAATTATGCTTTAGCGATAAGTCGGTACCGAAATTGCGATGTAGGCATCCATTCAGTTATGTTTAGCAATTTTTATATAAATTATAATAATGATTTGAAATAGTCATTTACTCTTATGCTTCATTCAGGTATGCTTAGCCTTTTTCGTATAAATTATAATAACAAAAAAGTATAATATGAAATTAACCTTTCATGTAAATTAAAACATCAGTCTTAGATAGTTATTAAAAAAACTACGAGTAATTACTACGAATTGTTACTACTCGTATTATACTTCCTTTTTTGCCGCAATTATTAGGGTTGCAGCAATTCTTTTTGGCAGCATTGGCATCAACGATAATATGGTGAATTTTTACGGCCCTCGAAACAGAATAGTACCAAAAAAATTAATATGTCATTTCTGAAAAAAATCCGATTTTGGGACAAAATACCTACGTTTCATCAATGCTTTATATAAATCTAATATATATTCTAAGTCTCGCTTTCATGTAAAACACAAGTTTAATTTCTTCAATGACCCAGTAGAACGAGAATTATAAAATTGTCCCACTCCCTTTTCTTTTTTTTTTTTTTTTTTTTTTTTTTTTTTTTTTTCGTTATTTCTGTGGAGTGTAAATTTCTAGTGGCCTCCTTTAAAAGAAGAATTAGTTTTAATTTACATTACACAACAACAAAAATCAGCGTTATATTTTCAACTTTTCACAGGACTAGTTTCGATGGTTTTACCAAACCATCATCCTCAGCTGCAAAAGTGCAAGTGAACAAGATAAGATAAAATGATTAGATAAGATAAGAAATCCTTGACAGAAGATAAGCCACTGGCGCCATCTGTTGATGAAACCAGAACTAAAACATAATTTCTTTAAAGACTGGATTGGAATTGGGGTCGTTAACTAGAACAGAAAGATTTTTTTGAATGTGAAATGCCTCTAGAAAATCCAGTTCACCAATGGAAGATGTTTTTTGTCTAATGAAGATGACGAAGAACCCTTGATGAATAACTAAATTATTTAAAAGCAATAGCTGATAACAGGGAATTTTCACCCAACATTATTAATCAAGCAGTTAAAAAATTCTCATCTTAACACACCAAAATGCACACTCTAGTTTTAGAAAATTATAAAAATTCTGTTGTCATTCCCTTCTTTCCATCAATTAGCTATAAAGTTGCACGTATTTTGCAGAAATTTAACTTTCGGGTTGTTTATTCTCCCATCAATAAAATTCCGAGTTCCATACTCAAGGACCCCATTCCGGATATGAATTCTTGGGGTATTTATAGGATTCCTTGCCAGTGTGGTTTGATTTACATTGGCCAATCTAGGAGAGCCTTAAAATTTCGCGTCAAGGAACATGAGGCATATGTTAGAAAAAAGGAAACACAGAAGTCTTCTTTTGCTCAACATTGTTGGTCCGAAAATCACACTTTCAATTTTTCTGCTGCCAAAATTATTCAAAAAACATTTTCCATTGGAGAACTGGATTTTCTAGAAGCATTTCACATTCAAAAAAATCTTTCTGTTCTAGTTAACGGTCCTAATTCCAATCCATCTTTGTCTTCGGCCTTTAAAGAAATTATGTTTTAGTTCTGGTTTCACCAACAGATGGCCCCACTTGCTTATTCTTGTCCAGGCTTTCTTATCTTATCTAATCATTATTTCCTATCTTGTTCATTTGGTGTTTTGCAGCTGAGGATGGTGGTTCGGTAAAACCATTGAAATTAGTCCTGTAAAAATTTTGAAAATATTACGCTGATTTTTGTTGTTTGACTTCTGAATTAGTATTTAATCGTTCGGCGTGTTATTGTGTCTGTCTTGATCTTAGCAATAGTCAATGAATTTTAGCAGTTTTGATTTAGGTGTACTCATCTCTCCTGAAAGTTTGTCATTGTTGTACTGATACACCCTGTAGAATGCTGTCAATCCTTAAGTTTTGAACACCATTGAATCTTAGCAATAGTCAATGAGATTTGGTAGTTTTGCTCTTCGTTATGATCAGGGCAGTAATTTTATTACGAAGCAAATTTACCAATGATAATAAATTTTTCCGATACTATCAAAGAAACATGTGAATTTCAGATCTTTTCCTATTATTTCTTAATTCCCTGAACGCTTAACACGTTGAGCGCCAAGCGTATTTCTTAGGCAATTCCGTTCAGGCCACGCGCGCCGCTTAAAACCGCTGGCATCGTAGGGCCAGCGATTCTTATCGCAGTAGAAGATAGCTTACATTTGGAACGTGATTCGAATAGGCATTCATTCAACACGTTACGCTCCAAGTCTGTCCTGAAAGTCCTGAAGTCCGGAAAGAATTAGCGCTATCCCTTACAAGTTGTGAAAAAGAAGATATTCCATCGAACAGAAATGCAAGAATATCTAAAAAACGACAGTGCACCAGAGACCGAACCTTCGACCTGGGGTTGGAATTGCCATACAAAGTTTAGATGAAACGGGCTCTGGAAGGGACCCATCAGTGGCGGCGCAGACCCCACAGGCTTTATACATAGCCTCGGCGAGGTAAAAATCAAAATACAAAATACGAAAAAAGATATACTCAGTCACCTTTGCCTCGGGGCACCACTCCCTCAGCATCAGTTAATTCGTGATCGGTGCCTTGCCTTACTCTGTCAGTCCCCAGCACTGGGACTATGAAGGCTAAACCCCCATCGAAGAGCCCCACTTACATCTACATATCTGCTCCACAACAGCCGAGGGAACGGACACGACAGTACCAGTACGGTCCCTGCCAAGCCCGAACCTACCTCAGTACAATACTCGGGTTCTAGTCCTGTGAAGAGTGTTTATGTATCCCCGTGGTTGAGACAGCCTAGGTACAGATCCTAACCAGTACTTCCCAGGACGTCTCCTGAGTCAACCCCCGAGGGGTCTAAAAAACGACAGCATAAACTCCAAAGAAAACCGGGAACAGCCTCTGAAGTACGGAAATATTGTAAATTATGTTATGATAAAAATGCAACTGAAGCTGGTAGAGAAATGGCCAGAAAAAAGACTAAGACCGTTGTCACATTTTGTAGTAGCTGTAATGGAGAACCGTTTTTATACTTACCGTGTTTCAATGAAATCCATTATTCCTGTAATGAATCAAAATTAAGTAAATTTTAAATAATTTTTCTGTAATTCCATAAAACAGTGTAAATTGTATAGTTATATATCATGTTACACGCTGTCAGCCAGCGGCGGTCGACGCGGCCTAAACGGAAAGTCTAGTATCAGCCACAGATGGCTGACGCGGCCTAAACGGAAAGTCTAGTATCAGCCACAGATGGCTGACGCGGCCTAAACGGAAAGTCTAGTATCAGCCACAGATGGCTGACATGGCGCTCAACGTGTTAACATTTAAATAATTCTAATATTTTGATTAATGCTAATCCGTGTCCGAAATCCACACTAGTCTTAGAACTTTAGCTTGAATCGTTAAGAGAGCTCTGTCCACTTGGAAAATTATTATTGTTTAAAATTTAAGAACATCTCTTTCTCATTTAAGTGCAATTTTCTTCAAAGTATATAGAATGTGCATAAAATTAGTACAAATAATTTGAGCTTGATTAATTTAGACAATGACGAATATTTGTTTTTAACTTCATCCCTTTAAGGATTTCTATATTTTTGCCACATCAGTTTTTCGTTCTGCCTATTTTCTCAAGATGAATTAATGCGAGATTCTCTTTCCTACAAAATTACTGTGCATATCATCATTTTATATGGTGGAAGTTTTGCTGAACATCTGGATGCAAAAAGAACAGATATTTTTTAAATCACATAAAGTCACCGGCAGTTATCTGTCAGTAATCCTTTTCTAAATTATATAAGAATATATTGCAGGACAACAAATTGTGCATCAAAGAAAAAACTTCTACATATATACGAAACGGTTTCGACCTCGTTTAATGACTCAATATTACGTTTTGTAATTCAAGATTCAAAGTTTTGGTCGAAATTTCGGAATAGGAATGTTTTGCAACATACTTTTGGCGTAAATTCTAGTAAAACATTTCTATATTATTAACTAATTTAATTCATACACCAAAAAAAAAAAAAAAATCTGAAATGTTTCAGATTTTAAATTACGTCCAAAGGGGCGTTTTTTAACATTTTGTGTGTTACCTTTCTTTATTAAATATCATGTTCCTCGCACTTAAACCATAAGATCCAGTGCAACAGCAATATCGCAAAATAGTTTTAAAACGAGCATATCTTTAGAATTTCCGATACAGAGACTCACGCGCTGGAGATAAAAATGTTTTTTCTGCACAACGTTGCCATTGCTCGCTTTGAAATCCTTGAGTTTGTTAATCAAAAATTCGTCAAAGTTTTAAAAAATAGGAAATCGATCATAAAACAAATTTCAAATTTCAAATTGGGTCTTCCACATGCTCATATTCGTTGGAGGATTACGTTATTCAAAATTCGATGACTCTATGTACCGTTGTTTTATCACAATACGAGAAATATACATACATTTATGCAGATTTTTCATTATTTCATTTCTTCAAATATAATGCAGGACTCTAACATTTTGTGGCAACAGTTTGAAAAGTGAACCGACATTTATGAGTCCGACGCAAAATGCCAAAACGAAACTAATAGTCCTTCGGGATTCAAATCCCTTTGGACTAATAATAAAATTATTTAAATACGAGAAATATTTGAGCATATGGAAACAGAAATTAGAAAATAGCATGCGAAATATTTGAAATTTTATTTGATAATTGAGGAAATATGAGCAAAATTTCAGAAAATTCGCGCAGCGATTGCAATAAAATCTTGATTACATTAATTATTTTAATGTAATGCTTAACATAGATAAATCAAACAAATTCTAACAATATTCTTAAAGCCATCGTCTGAAAAATAAAATTTTAATGTCCGTATACCGCATTGTCCGACTACTAATTTTATTTTTAAGCAATATTTGCGTCGATGACGAACAACGTAGAATGAAAACATACATTTTATAGCCGAGCATATTATGTTTGAAATCGTGAGAAATAAATTAAAATTCTGAACCTTAGTTGGAATTAATTTGCAATGTACATTTCGAGTAAGTACGTTTCGAGTTTCGAGATTAACTGTTACTTAGATTTAGTATTTATAACAGAAATTCGGAAACTAATCAAAAAACTCTTAAGATGAAGTATTTATTTGACAAATTTCCGTATATCTTGTAAGTTTCGCAGGAATAACAGCGAAATGGCAATAGCACTGATATATATATATATACGTAAATTAAATATCGGTATTGAAAGCAAAAAGTAATAACAGAAACGCCTATACCGACAATGTTAAATTGGCCATTTTCGATGTACCTTTTCTCAAAATCTGCTGTAGATACAAGCTTGAAATTTTTTCTGTAATTAAAGTATACCTATCTGATTGTACTGAAATGAGCTTTTGAGACATTTTGAATTTTAGAGTAAATTACAGGATATTTTGTTAGGCATAGTAAAATTTAGCACTTTTCTCAAACAAAAAAAAAATTTAATTTTTTTTCTAAGTTTATTACAGAAAGCTCATTTCGGTACATATTAGGGAACCTAATAAATAAGCCATAAAAAGTTTAGATACCTGTGAGCAGTAGTTCCCGAGAAAAGGTACATCGAGTATAAAAAAATCACGTTTGGAGAAAAACACGTTTTTATGTAAAAATCCTCATTGATCAAAGCAGTAGATGACAAATTAAAACTAGATTTTTTTACAGTTCTAATTTTCATAGAGATTAAAGAATGGTATTTTTAGAAAGATAAAAGTGTACAGAATTTGAAAATGCAAAAATCCGAAATCATAATTTTTTGAAGATTTTGGGGTTCCAACTTCCCTTAAGTAATTTTAGATGAAAATTATTTCGATTAAAAATGTTAACAGTCACCTTCTGAAAACCAAAATATATGAAAATCCGTTTAATCGGAATCTGCAGTTCTGGTTATCAAATGAAAGACTTTTAAAGGTATTTAAGCTTCACTTACTTGAATTAGCCCCTTGATTTTCAGAGATCTTGGGATGACAGCAATCCATACCTCGGGAAAAGTCCGATCATATTATAAATTTAATTATTCTTACAACGCATTAAGTTTACCTTCGCCCCTGTTCATAAATCCTACAAAATTACAATAGAGATAAAAATTCCATATTTGTGCTACATACAGCACAGAAGCTGATGTTATTGCACGCAATGAGATAGATGCACGCGCGGTGGTGGAATTATCAAACTGACGGCGCTTTCTCTGTGAATCTCGATAGCGCACATGGCTTTTCTCCTTCTCCGTAACATCCCTACTTTAATGGAAGATGCGCAGTTTCGGATCACGCAGATGGTAAAACTCTCTGATTGGAGAGAACAACGAAACCTGCTTTGTTACGTACGAAGTAACAGCCGAAGTTGAAACGCGAAAGCAGAAACAAAAAACACATTTCGTCATTTACAATAAATGCTTGATCCCTTTTATCTGTCCCTTACGTACGAAGTAACAGCCGAAGTTGAAACGCGAAAGCAGAAACAAAAAATCTGATGTGTACACCACATGACTTCCTTGTACGGAATATTAAATTATACGCATTTTTTCTTGCATTTCATTTAAACTTATTGGATTGAATTAAATCTACTTCGCCGACAGCGCATAAACCACAATAGAATAAATGCATTCTTTAAAATTCACTCTAGTACTTGTTTATCATAGCGACACTCCGGCGCTAGATTCACTTAACAGTATTATATTTCGTTCATATTATAACTCATAATGCACAAAATTTATATCATTTAAAGAATTATCGAATCGTTGCCACATGTTCTATTCAAATGCTATAATAAACCTAGAAAGATGTATAAAAGAAATTAAGCAAATAAAACAGAAAAGAAACAGTTTTTTACAGACGATTGAGTATTTCTCATTCAATTAATTCAGTTCTCACCTCGCGAGAAGGCAAAAATACTTAAAAACTCAAAATATCTATATTAAAAATTACGAAGTAAATTTTAAACACTTATTTCCTCGAAAAAATTCCAGAAAGGATTAAGCATTATTTAATTGGTAATAATAAATGAAGGCGTTATCTTTGTTGTTGAGAAGCTAAGTTTCTCTAGATTGGCCTCAAATCCACTAGTCTGCCGTTTCAAATGTAAACAATCAATGGCCGCCATAAAAAAAGGCTTAGCGGCACTTAACAACTTTAAAATTGTTGATAATTCTAAAAATATTGCATACAGATTTACTAAAGGCATAAAAACCATAACCGGAAGATAAAAACAACATAATTCAATCATTTTTAAAGCAAAAAATGTACAATTTACAAACACATAAAAGTAAAGAAACTGAGATCACTGAACCGGATAACAGAGTGGATATATATATAAATATATTTATATACGTTTTGCGCGGCCGATTGCAACCAAAATACGAGGTGCACATCTACATGTTATAGCAGTCCTATATGCAAAATTTCAACGTTCTGAGGCTACTCGTTTTTGAGTTATGCGAGATACGTTCATACGTTCGTACAGAAAAATTCCACGAAAATAATTTATTAAATATAATGTTCTTCGCAATTAAACCATAAAATTCAGTTCAAGAGCAATAGTTTTAAGCTGAACATGTCTTTAGAATCAGCATAAGCTTCTTTCGCGTCTTTTATTTCTTCATGTTTTCGTTCTTTTTCTTTAATCCCGTTAGATGTTTCATCCTTCATTTCTTGATCTTTCTCAGACAGTTCATTAGCTACTTCCTTCATTTCTTCATCTTTTGATTCTTCAGATGCCACTTCTGTTATTTCCACATCGTTTCTTTTATGGCTTCAGTTTCTTCTGGAAGCTCGACTTGCACCTGTGTAGTTGCTCTCGGACCTTTTCTTGGCCGACATTTATTTCTTCTCGTTGGGCTTTCTTCTCTTCCAGTCTGGCTTTCATCTCTTTCTATCCGGTTTTGATTTCAGCCTTTACCTCCTCCTGCCTGGCTTTCATCTCAACCCTCATCTCGGCTAAGAAGTCCATCAAAGTCTTCGTTTCCTCCGCCATGGCTTTTTCTATGCCATTCACTCGCCAATGCCACTTCTGTAGAATTTCCGATACACAGTCTCACGCGCTGGAGATAAAAATGTTTGCACTGCCATAAATGCTGCACGTCATCCTACAAAATACTAACTGACAGAAATACTACAATATTTACTAATTTGCATAGATTTCTTTAAATTGCACGAAGACTTTTGTAACTTTTCTGTTAATTATTGATTTTTAAAAAAAAAAATTGTTTCTTTGTGTTTCTTTGTCTTCTTTGCGCTTTAACCATGAAATTCAATTCAACAGCAATATTGCAAAATAATTTTAAAATGAGCAAAGCTTTAGATTTTTCGATGCACAGTCTCAAGCGCTGAAGATAAAAACGTTTTATCTGTACAACGTTGGCATGGCTCGCTTTGAAATCCTCGAGTTTGTTAACCAAAAATTCGTAAAAGGGAAATCAATATCAGCATCATATGTAAATCAATGGAATTGATATTAAGTGTATTTATGTGAGTATGTGATTCAATAAAATCAACGTCAATTGCTTTGTTAGACATAACCAAACTGAATTCTTTCTGGTTCAAGACTGTTTTTTTATTATTCATGTCTGTTTGATTAATTATGCTAACAGATTTAGAGAAATTCTCATCCCTTTTTGTTTTACGATCGAGGTTAGAAAATTGATCTTCATCACAAATGCAACGCAAACCATGGGAAGTATTGTCCAAACTTTGGTATAAAAATGAGATCAGTGTCACTATCGATATGCAAATAAATGGAATTAACATCAAATGTTTTTTATCAGTATATGAATCGATAAAATCAATATTATGTACTTGTTACCAGTATCAAAGTTATGCTCATCCAGTTGATAATGTTTTCACTGTTATTCTTTTGGGGTCCCCCCCTCCGCATTCTATACAAGAAATTAAAGGAATTAAAACAAACAAATCCGTATAATAAACATAGCTGGAAGGCTGTAGTAACACAAAATTACCAGAGAAACTAAGAGTATTTCTATAAATTTCCTGAATTCAATTTTAACAGCAATATACTTATAACCTTATAATGAATTCAATTTTAACCAACCTTATAACTGTATTTAATTTTAACCAAATACCTTATAACTTAAGTTATAAAGTATTTCTCCCACTTTAATAGCGTCCTTCGTGGTGTAGTGGTTCTGCACGCTGGGCCGGTATTCGAGAGGTCCGTGG
Source organism: Stegodyphus dumicola (assembly GCF_044657685.1). Taxonomy (NCBI): domain Eukaryota; kingdom Metazoa; phylum Arthropoda; class Arachnida; order Araneae; family Eresidae; genus Stegodyphus; species Stegodyphus dumicola. The sequence goes on from NC_140768.1 coordinate 3,502,337, forward strand.
TTCGATTCCCGGCGAAGACGTTTGCTATTTTTCATCTTTTCTGCCTCTAAAAAAAAAATTCTAATGACTCTACAAAGTTACAAAAATCAGCAAATATAGCTTTCCAAATAAGTGCTTCGTAAGATTAGATCATAAGTCTCCAGCGATTATGGTTTATTATCAAATTACCAGAGAAACTAAGAGTATTTCTATAAATTTCCTGAATTCAATTTTAACAGCAATATACTTATAACCTTATAATGAATTCAATTTTAACCAACCTTATAACTGAATTCAATTTTAACCAAATACTTTATAACTTTTTCCTTCGTGGTGTAGTGGTTCTGCACGCTGGGCCGGTATTCGAGAGGTCCGTGGTTCGATTCCCGGCGACGACGTTTGCTATTTTTCATCTTTTCTGCCTCTAAAAAAAAAATTCTAATGACTCTACAAAGTTACAAAAATAAGCAAATATAGCTTTCTAAATAAGTGCTTCGTAAGATTAGATCGTAAGTCTCCAGCGATTTTGGTTTATTATCATTATTAAAAACGGATATTTTTTTTTAAACTCTGTTATAATCTGTCTCATCAGAAGCCAAAAAAAAAAAAAAAAATATTGGTAATTACATTGTTATAACATTTGTTAAAAACGCTTCCGTGAAAAATAAAGCAATGCAAGGTTTTCTGATACATTAATTAACAAAATTACTTTCATTCTCTGAACATCATTACCTTCAAATAAAATAGCATTGATTTTTCAACGTTTTTTTTTTTTTTTTTTTTTTTTTTTTTTTTTTTTTTAATAACTCGCTCGCTGGCATTTCATTTCGTAAAGCCGGATTTTCTTTTATTAATGGTTACAGTAATTTCTCAAATAACTCGCAAAAAAACACAATAAATTTCCATGCTTTTTGAATAACTAAATATTAATTATTTTTTTTCGTAACTGAGACTTCGTCTGCGGGTATTTTCGTTTAAAAAAGCTAGTTGTCTCAAAGAATAAATGATTATATTGTTACGAATTTTGTACATGTATAGATAATTTTAATGAAATTATATGTTGAACGGATGTATTTCCTTTGCATAACGAAAAACGAAAATCTAAAGGAGCGAAGCTTACAGGAAACGAATTCAGGGGTAAGTCTATTTAATATAGAGTGAACGGCCATCTCGCCAATTTGGCGAGTTGTCGCCAAGCTGGCAACGGTTTTCGCCTAATTCCCAAGGCGTTGGCTTCTGGAGTACCTTTGCAAATAAATGCAATTACCTCCACAACTTCGTTAAGAAAAACTGAATAATTAAGAAATGAGCATAGCTGAAGAAAAGAACGAGGACTGTTCAAAATTTGACGTGAAATTGCCAAACTTGGCGACCATTTGGCTACATTTTGGTCCATTCACTTTATCACCGTAATGGGTATTGTAATTGAATAACTGTAATTGATGTTCTGTGTGATTGTAACCGTAATTTGGCCTTCGTATGCCTTCCAGTAATTTCGAGAATCAGAAAGTGCTAGAAAAATCTCGGCGGCGGGGTGGAAACTATGTAAACCAAAGAAGGCATCTGCCCTCAGTTCTTCCTGTGAGTTGTTAATTTAGCGTGAATTCGGAGTACTGAGACATCTCCGGATTAGCTTACTCTTTAGATTCGATTTGCACTGCGTTGTGTTTAACGCGCTTAGTATTTTGAAGTTTATTAAAGTGTAACTACTAATTGTATTATGTGATATTGTGAACACTTGTGCGAGTATTCCTGTGGAAAGTTCCAGAAATCTGAAGTGTTTCCTTTAATAAAATTAATTTTATCAAAGTATCTTCCAACCTGCTATTGTTATCATCAATACAGTCAAAGATATGTTTGATAAAATGTTTAGCATCAGTGCATTCTCTCTTCTGTTATCTCTTTCAGTTGAAAATACTTTTTATTTTGAGCATGAAGTTTTATAATTTCCATTCTTAAAATAAGTGTATGATTTTTTTTTTTTTTGCAGAATTATTCACTCTTTTTTTTTTTTTTTATTTTATTTATTTATTTTTTTTTTTTTTAGTCCAAAGGGATTTCAGTCCCGAAGGACTATTGCTTTCGTTTTGGCATTTTGCGTCGGACTCATAAACGTCGGTTCACTTTTCAAACTGTTGCCACAAAATGTTAGAGTCCTGCATTATATTTGAAGAAATTAAATAATGAAAAATGATTGTCTATTTCTCGCATTGTGATAAAACAATGGTACATAGAGCCATCGAATTTTGAATGACGAAATCCTACTGCGAATATGGGCATCTGAAATCCCAAATTTGGAATTTGTTTTATTATAGATTTTATATTTTGTAAAACTTTAACGAATTTTTGATTTACAAACTCAATGCTTTAAAAGCGAGAAATGGCAACGTTATATAGAAAAAAAATACTTTTATCTCCAGCTCGCGAGACTGTGTATATCGGAAATTCTAAAGATATGCTTAATTCAACATTATTTTGCGATATTGCTCTTGAACTGAATTTTATGGTTTAAGTGCAAAGAACATGATATTTAATAAATAAAGGTAACACTCAAAACGTTAAAAAAACGCCCCTTTAGACGTAATTTAAAATCTGAAAAATTTCAGTTTTTTTTTTTTTTTTTTTTTTTTTTTTTTATTATTATTATTTTTATTTTATTTTTATTTTTAATAGAGTTTTAAACACATTATTTACAGAACGAGAAAACCTTAAGCACTTGTACTTGAAACATTCCATAGGCAGGTTTGATTCAGTTATATACTGGCATACCTTATCATAATCTAAAGCAATGGTTCCCGAACTTTGTGGCTCACGGTGCCCTTTTCAGAATCAACTCCTCTTAACGAAGCACCTTCATGTCTTGCAATTTAGCGATGGTTAAGAATAGTATTACAGCGCAAGAAAAAAAATTCTAGATAGTAAGCGAATGTAAAATAAGGAGTTACGTAGAGAGTTTGCAATGTGCACGAAATGAAATTATATTGAAATTACATATTAATGTTTAAACGTGCCAGAATATCTGAGTTTATTTAACATAATATCAAAAATTGTCATACGTAAAGGATCTCCCAAAGTTCAATAAATCAAACCGGTTTGTGTTCTAACAGATATCTGCATAATTGCTAGCATCATCAATGTGATTCCAAGAAATTCGGTTCCTGCATGTTAATCATTATACAACTCAGTGGATATACATTCTTTACTTATTATTTGAAATTTCTATTACAAGGAACACATCTTCACTCATTTCTACGAAGTAAAGGAAGTATTATAATCGCAAAAATTCTCGGGTAACGTATTTCAACGAAAATATCCATTTTGACCACTATCGAATGCAATTTAACGATGTTTTTGCATGTCATCTGTACGTAAGAACAGAATAAAGGACCCTTTTTCCCAAAACGAGGTGCAAAAAGGATTTAAAACGGATTCAGAAGAGATTTTTTTCGTGATGTCTGTATCTACGTATGTATCCCGCATACCTCAAAAACGAGTAGCCTCAGAAGGCTGAAATTTTGTATTAAACATGTAACCGGGTGATCAAAAAGTCAGTATAAATTTGAAAACTTAATAAATCATGGAATAATGTAGATAGAGAGGTAAAAATTGACACACATACTTAGAATAACATGGAGTTTTATTAGAACCAAAAAAAAAAAGTTCAAAAAATGTTCGACAGTTGGTGAGTTGGATTTACCACATCTACTGTTATCGGGCCTTTTTTCTTCGAGGAAATGCGTGATTCTGGTTTTGTAACTGCTACCGTGACGGGTGAGAGGTACGCCGATATGTTACAGAATCGCATCGTCCCCAGCCTGGTTGATAAACACCTGTTGGAACGTACGATTTTTATGCAGGATGGCGCTTTACCCCATATTGCTAGACGCGTGAAAGATCTCTTGCGCGCGTCGCTTGGTGATGATCGTGAGCTCAGCCGCCACTTTCGTCATGCTTGGCCTCCCAGGTCCCCAGACCTCAGTTCGTGCGATTATTGGCTTTGGGGTTACCTGAAGTCGCAAGTGTATCGTGATCGACCGACATCTCTAGGGATGCTGAAAGACAACATCCGACGCCAATGCCTCACCATAACTCCGGACATGCTTTATAGTGCTGTTCACAACATTATTCCTCGACTACAGCTATTGTTGAGGAATGATGGTGAACATATTCAGCATTTCCTGTAAAGAACATCATCTTTGCTTTGTCTTAATTTGTTATGCTAATTTTTGCTTTTCTGATCAGATTATTGCTTTTCTAATAAAACCCCATGTTATTCTAAGTATGTGTGTCAATTTTTACCTCTCTATCTACATTATTCCGTGATTTATTAAGTTTTCAAATTTATACTGACTTTTTGATCACCCGGTATATAAGATAAAAAATATGTATATCAAAATTATAATTTAAACTAACGGTAAAACTTTATTTCTCCCTCTCCATTCTAAAAATCGTAATGACTTCTCAGGATTGCTTCACTTCGAGATAATTCGATTTTGCATGGCCTGCGCAGCACTGATGATGTAATAATTGGGAACTGAAACTTTTAACTCAAACCAAAACCTTTTTCTTTGTGTGGTTCCATCTTGCATAACTACGCACTTTGTTAGGATGTAATTTCCTCGTCTTAGCTTCCTGTCGCTGTAATATCAAAAATGTAAATGTTCCTGAATATAGGCACAACTAGAATGCCAAGTGAATTGTGGCCACAAACGTCAACTGGAAAATAAAAATGGAATTAAAACTGCCTCGACTGCGAAGTTCTTTAGATATTGCCAAGTCAACATGTTAGCATACTACGCAAGCAGAATGCTTCCTCTTCCAATATGCCATCTACGTGCTTGGTCATCAACATTTTCTGCGTTTCCACGTCTGCGTGTTCCTTCCTTCAGCACTTCTAAAATTTTGCTATTGTTACATATATGTAAAAATATATACCCACTATGTTACTCCCTTCCGTGAGCTCAGTTTTTTTTTTTATTCTTATATGTTGGTAAATTGTGCTTTTTTGCTTTAAAAATGATTGAATTATGCCTTTCTTATCTTCCGGTTAAGGTTTTTATGCCTTTAGTTAATCTGCATGCAATAGTTATAGAATTATTAACAATTTAAAAGTTGTTTAAATGCGACTAAGCCTAATTTTCTTACCATAGCAGCCATGTTTGTTCACATTTGAAGAATAGCAAACTAGTGAATTAAGACAGTTTCTGCACCTTCCGTGTCTTTTGTCGAGTGGAATCAAAAGTAAACTGTCAGTTTTGTGCACCGAAAAATCTGCCTTCTTGCCCGCTGACCGAATTGCTTGCTTTTGTGTATAAACTCTAATTGTAAAATTGTAAACTTTAATTGTTTTTATAACTTTAATTGTTTTTATAATTGTTTTAACTGTATTTGGTGCTTTTTATTTTTCTATTTTAAAATGTAAACAAATATGGCTGCTATGGCTGAGCAGCACTTAAACAACTTTTAAATTGTTAATAATTTTACAAATACTGCATGCAGATTAACTAAAGGCATAAAAACCTTAACCGGAAGATAAGAACAATACAATCATTTTTAAAGCAAAAAAATGCACAATTTACCAACATATAAGAATAAAAAAACAGAGCTCACTGACCCGAGTAACAGAATGAGTATGTATATATATTTATATACTTTTCATGCGGCCGGTTGCAGCCAAAAATGGAGGTGCACATTTATATGCTATAGTAGTCCTGTATATAAAATTTCAACGTTATGAAGCTACTCGTTTTTGAGTTATGCGAGATATATACGTACGTACATACAGACGCCACGAAAAAATATCTTTTTAATCTATTTCAAATTAGTTTTATAATTCGTCTTGAGAAAAAGAGTCCTTTATTCTGTCCTTACGTACAGATGTCACGCAAAAATATCGTTCAGTTGCATTTGATAGCAGTCAAAATGTATATTCTCGTTGAAGTATGATACCCGGAATTTTTTGTGATTACAATTCTTCCTTTACTTCGTAGAAGGAAGTAAAACGTGTTTATGATAAATTTTTCATGAAGTATCCTCTTGTATATCTTTTCATTTAAAGTGTGAATTCTTATGTTTGTCAAAATAAAGAATCACGAACGGAATAAAATAAACTCATGAGGAATAACTTTAAAGTGAAGTGACTCCATGTAAAATCATTTACTGAGATTCGAATCCTAGCGAATGGGCTGGTCGCGTGGGTATTTTCATGGTTTTCGCCGTATGTATACCTTCTGCGTAATTCAGTAAACCAACTAAATCAGGCAAATCAAATCACGGAGAACGGGCTGATTACACATGGATTTTTTCATCAGGAATTTAAATACTAGCAGATTTCTCTTAAAAAGGCTATAAGGTATTTCTCCCTCTTTCCTAGCGTGCCTTCATAGTGTAGTGGTTCTGCACGCTGGGCCGGTATTCGAGAGGTCCGTGGTTCAATTCCCGGCGAAGGTGTTTGCTATTTTTCATCTTTTCTGCCTCTAAAAAAAATCCTAATGACTCTACAAGTGGCGCCCGAACTAAAAGTGTTGTGGATGATGATTCTCCAGGATTTGGCGACTAGGTCCCCTAAAACCCAAGTCGCCCTTTAAAAAGGGGAGTATATAAGGTATTTCTCCCACTTTCCTAGCGATCTTCGTGGTGGAGTGGTTCTGCACGCTGGGCCGGTATTCGAGAGGTTCGTGGTTCGATTCCCGGCGAAGGCGTTTGCTATTTTTAATCTTTTCTGCCTCTAAAAAAAATCCTAATTACTATACAAGTCTTCCATGAAAAGCATCCATCCCTTCAAGCTGATAGTTTTCACGTTTGCAGTAATCGAATCCTAATCCTAATTCTTTTAGATTTGATAGTGAATTGTAATATACAGTGTCTCAAAAAAGTGATGGGACACTTGTGCTTTACAAAAGGAAACTGTAATAAAATTAATTAAAAAAACATGTAAACATTTTTTGTGGGTGTGTTTCATACTTAAATTTAGTAACAATTACTACATAACATATATTTTCTCAAAATATTAAAATATTAATTTAATAAAAATATAATTGTTTACAACGGAGCAAAAAATGGCTCACATAAGCGATGGGACACCATTAGATACTACTACGTACTACAATAAAAATAATTTTTGGGGTTTTTATTTTTACTCAAAAGCAATTGGCAGTAATTTATAAAATCGTCTGCAGTATTTCTCTCCAGTTTGTTTTGGAATTTTTGTGTTTTTTAGCTCTGTGCAGCCATGAATGCTAAACGAAAAGAAACTTTGCCTGAAATTCGAAAATTAGTTATTAATTTGCATATTGAACATGAAAAATCTATTAGAGAAACTCCTGAAACAGTTAACTTCAGTCATTCAACAATTTTCAATATCATTAAACAATATAAAAAGAATCATATGATTCAGGATAAAAGAAGACCTGGCCGACCATCAAAGCTATCCAATGGAATAAAGCGAATTATCGTTCGAAATATTAAAAAAAAAATCCAGGAATGAGTGCTCCTAAAGTTGCTGCTGATTTACAAGCATTATATGGAGTAATTGTTAAACCTGAGACTATTAGAAGAATAATTCGATCTGCTGGATATCACGGTAGAGCAGCCAGGAAAAAATTCTTCGTAAGTGAAAAGAATAGAAAACTCAGACTGGCTTTCACAAAATCCAACATAAATAAGAATTCTGATTACTGGAATGAAGTTATATTTCCTGATGAGAGTAAATTTAATATATTTGGTTCTGACGGTAGAATTTTGGTGTGAAGAAAACCCAGGTAAGAATTTCGAAAACAGAACTTGGTGCCAACAGTAAAACATGGTGGAGGAAGAGTTGTTGTATGAGGGTGTATGTCGTCCGCTGGAGTTGGTACTTTTTTTTTATTGACAGTATAATGGATCAGTACAAGTATATTGACATTTTAAATCAAAATTTGAAATCTTCAGCGCGAAAAGTGAACCTTCATAACGATTTTAAATTCTACCAGGACAATGACCCCACGCACACTGCTTTGAACGTCAGACTCTGGCTGCTGTATAACTGTCCTGAAATAATAAAAACACCACCACAATCTCCAGACTCAAGTCCCATGCAGAATATTTGGCAAGAATTGGAATCAAGAATTCGCAAACACACCATTTCTTCAAAACAACAATTAAAATCGGTGCTTCAAGAAGAATGGGGTTAAATCACTCCCTAAATCACAAAAAAATTAGTCGAATCCATCCCAAGAAGATTAAATCATGTTTTAAAAATAAAAGGAAATCCAACAAAATATTAAAACCTTTTAAAAAGTAAAATTTTTGGATAAATGTGTTGATGGAAAAGTAAGTGTCCCATCACTTATGTGAGCCATTTTTTTGCTCCGTTCTAAACAACTGTATTTTTATTAAATTAATATTTTAATATTTTGAGAAAATGTATGTTATGTAATAATTGTTACTAAATTTAAGTATGAAACACACCCACAAAAAATGTTTACATTTTTTTTAATTAATTTTATTACAGTTTCCTTTTGTAAAGCACAAGTGTCCCATCACTTTTTTGAGACACTGTACCTTATTACAGAGAAAATAACATTTCTTTGTTTTTAATGTTTTTATGAATCAACTTATCTCAATTCCCTTGAATTTAACAGCTTGAGTTTCAGTAAATTAAAACTGGCCGAAATTTCATGTAAAGTAACTGATGCTTCGATTCAGTTCTGGAGTTGCGTGAACTTTAATGATGTCTAAATACTTTTTTAAGAGATGTCATCCTAACAGTTTTACTTTACAGTGAATGAAAATCACAAACATTTTTATTTCAGCAATTTTCTCCCATTCACATCGTAGAGTCATTAGATTTTTTTTTCCTTAAACATGAGACATGAAAAATGAGCAATGCCCTCACCGGGACTCGAACTTGGACCTCTCGAACACGTGCCCTAGTGTGCCACTAAACGAAATGAGGGGGAAACTACCTTACAACCATGCGGAGAAACCTTGAGAGAATTGCCTCATAACAGTAGAACTTCGAACGAAGTTAACAGTGCTTAATGCTTTTATGCACTCGAATAAAATGCCAAAATAATATCTTATTAGATATGAGGCTCAAGCATAAAACGGGTCCTAAACGATAAAAGTAATTTTATCCAATTTGTTTAAAATGGGATTTTAAAGCATTAAGTCTGGTAGAACAAAGTGTAAAATCGCCCACGTTTTAATCACAGCAATATACAGGGGGTTTCACCAAAAAGCTTACAAACTTTCAGGAGAGATAGAGTACATTTAGTCGGTGGAAAAACACATAACATTGCAAAGTCGTAAACGCTTTCCTGGCGCGGTAGTGAAGGCATGAAACACATGAAAGGAAGAACACGAACAGGATGAGTATAAGGTTTATTATGCTGAGTGCAGCGGAAACCAACAAATGATAACAAAATCAGACCATCGTCATCAAAGAAGCTGTTCGAAATTACGATCCGTACCGTGACGCGGGAACCGTGCGTCATGCATCTTCCATGCGGTTTTCATGCGTGATCTTCCATGCGCCTTAGATGTGAGGCCTGCATCACGGTCCGGAGTTGTCATTTCGAACACTTTCTTTAAAGACGATCTTCTTTTTACTTCCTTGTACGAAGTAAAGAGGAAGTATTGTAATCGCGAAAAGTTTCAGGCAGCATATTTCAACGAAAATATCCATTTTGACCGCTATCGAATGCAACTTAACGATGTTTTTGCGTGATATCTGTACGTAAGGACAGAATAAAATACTCTTTTCCTTCAAAAAAATTATAAAACTGCTTTAAAATGAATTCTGAAGAGAATTTTTCGTGGCGTCTGTACGAACGTATGTGCGTACGTACGTATCTCGCATAACTCAAAAACGAGTAGCCTCAGAACGTTGAAATTTTGTATATAGGACTGCTATAACATGTAGATGTGCACCTCGTTTTTGGTTGCAATCGACCGCACCAAACGTATATAACCCGGCTCAGTGATCTCAGTTTCTTTCCTCTTATATGTTTGTAAATTGTACACTTTTTTCTTTAAAAATGATTGAATTATATTGTTTTTATCTTCCGGTTAAGGATTTTATGCCTTTAGTAAATCTGTGTACAATATTTTTAGAATTATCAGCAATTTTAAAGTTGTTTAATTGCCGCTAAGTCTGTTTTTAATGGCGGCCATTGATGTTTACATTTCAAACAGGAGACTAGTGGATTTATTGCCAATCTAGAGAAACTTAGCTTCGCAACAACAAAGATAACGCATTCATTTATTATTGCCAATTAAATCATGCTTAATTCTTTCTATAATTTTTTCGAGGAAATAAGCGTTTGAAATTTACTTCGTAATTTTTAATATAGATATTTTGAATTTTTATGTATTTTTGCCTTCTCGCGAAGTGAGAACTGAATTAATTGAATGAGAAATACTCAGTCGTCTGTGGAAAAACTGTTTCTTTTTTGTTTTATTTGCTTAATTTCTTTTATACATAGTTCTAGCTTTATTATAGTATTTGAGTAGAACATGTGGCAACGATTAGATAATTCTTTAAATGATATACATTTTGTGCATTCTGAGTTATAATATGAACGAAATATAATACTGTTAAGTAAACCTAGCGCCAGAGTGTGGCTATGGTAAACAAAGTGAATTTTAAAGAATGCATTTATTCTATTGTGGTTTATGCGCTGTCAGCGAACTAGGTTTAATTCAATCTAATAAGTTTAAATAAAATGCAAGAAAAAATGCGTATAATTTAATATTCTGTACAAGGAAGTCATGTGGTGTACACATCAGATTTTTTTGTTTTATTTTATTTATTTCTGCTGTACTAAACATACATAATAAAACATGTTTTGTCCCACTGTTCGTGTCCTCCCATTTTTGTATATTGTGCCGTCATTACCACGCCAAGAAAGTGTTTCCCTCCATCTACTGCTATGTGACTTTCCATCGCCTAGGTGTACTCTATCTCTCCTGAAAATTTGTAACCGATTTACTGAAACACCCTGTATATGCATGTGATGTACCAGCTTTAGTAGTAGCTTAAATTATCAGACGATAAGTTTAAAAAAAAAAAAAAACAGGATCTATTTATTATTATTCAGGAGATAATAGCAGTTACAAAATCAGATATCCGGATTAAATAAAAAGAATTACTAATAACTTTTGGTATGAAGTTTACTACTGCATCGTGACATTTAAGAAAAAGCCCCGATATTCTTTTGCGAGTTCTTTTATAGCCTCCGGAAAGGCGGAGCTTCAAAGAAATGACGTCAACGTCGTCAGCCAATCCAGTTCGCTTTAAATATTTCCAGAACATTCTATAACTGTACGTGTAGAAAAGGCGGGAAAAACAACTTGACTACGGGACTGTAGATTTAATTCCACGTACTTTCAAAATAGAGAACGTCGCCATTAAAAATGAAAAGAATATACAGTTAGAAAATTAAGTGTAATTTTGAGTATGGAATTTTATTATTACATGCATATGCGGCGAATGTTATCAACCAGATCAAAAAATTTCGGTTTTTGTAACAATGGATTGCTCATTGTTTATTTGGTTTTAATAATGTAGGCTAGGACTAATTGCCTGAAAATAGGGATGTGTTTGGGGAGAAACCCACCAGGAGGATTACTGAACACGGGCAGTTCGACTCGCGTAAAAATCCAGGGGAACATGAGACATTCCATTGCTTTCCTCATGTGTAATGTGAATATGAACCAGTTTTCCTTAGAAACATCAAGATCTTCATGATGGCATCCCTTCCCATAAACATAATAAACATATAGCCGAGTTGCTTTGCTTTAATTAATTAATATAGCTTAATCTTCAGTGAGGATTTCTGGAGTTTTATAATCACGTTACACATGGGAAAAGGCCTATGAAGCCTGTTCATCCGCTTGTATTGGAATCTAACTAACTGTTACCTAATTCGTCAATGGTGTTATCTACATAGCAACTGGCTGTCACGATATAACAAAATACAATACTTACTGGCATGTGAGTGGAAGCTTACGTCAGTTGAATTACTTGATTAAGACAAAGTACAATTGGGCTATTTGCTAAAGACAGTAATACTTTCGTGGAGAGTTTCTAACAGTAGAACTAGCTCACACAACATGTCTTTCATGAGGAAAACATCGAAAGAGACCATACAGGGCACCAGAGACCGAACCTTCGACCTGGAGATTCCGTACAAAGTTAGATGAAACCGGCTCTGGAAGGGACCTATCAGTGGCGGCGCAGACCCCACAGTCCCTGCCGGCTTTATACATAGCCTCAGCGAGGTAAAAATACAATGCTAAATACGAAGAAGATACAAATGTCACCTTTGCTTCGGGGCACCACTCCCTCAGCATCAGTTAATTCGTGATCGGTGCCTTGCCTTACTCTGTCAGTCCCCGTCACTGGGACTATGAGGGCCAAACCCCATCGAAGAACCCCACTTACATCTACATATCTGCTCCACAACAGCCGAGGGAACGGACACGACAGTACCAGTACGGTCCCTGCCAAGCCCGAACCTACCTGAGTACAATACTCGGGATCTAGTCCTGTGAAGATTGTTTATGTACCCCCGCGGTTGAAACAGCCTAGGTACAGATCCTAACCAGTACTTCCCAGAACGTCCCCTGAGTCAACCCCCGGGGGAGAAAGAAACCATATAGCTAACTCATTCACCACAATCTGAACCGAGATATTTAAACGTCAAAAATTCGTTGTTATGTATTTCTTTACACTAGGATCTTTTCGACATATCCCCCCCCCGATTTTTGGCTTTTAGAAAAGGCCTTTAATAGATCTTTGATGCGAGGCTAGTAAATTTTAGTCCAAAGGGGCAATTTGCCCTATTAATTTCGGTTTGGCATTTTGCGTCGATTCACTGCAAGCGTTGTTTCACTTTTCAAATTGTTGCCACCAAATATTATATTTAAAGAAATTAAATAATGGTGTATTTAATTATGGCAAAGCACACTAGGGCTATCTGCCTAAGGGGAGGGATGTCTTCGTGGAGGACTTTCTAAGGGAAACTGGCTCGTATACACGTTACACCTGGGGAAAACCACGAAAACACCCATGCAGCCAGCCCGTTCGCGGGATTCGAACCTCGGACCGAACTACCAGTGTTCAGCGACTTTACCGCTCGGCCGCTGGTGGGCCGAAATTAAATAATGAAGAATCTGCATAAATGTATGTATGTTTCTCGCATTGTGATAAAACAACGGTACCTAGAGCCATCCAGTTTTGAATAACGTAATCCTCCTGCGATTATGCGCATCTGGAACCCCAAATTCGAAATTTGGAATTTGTTTTATTATCTGTTTCATATTTTCTAAAACTTTAACGAATTTTTGATTAACAAACTCAAGGATTTCAAAGCGAGCAACTGTACAACTGACAATAACGTTGTACAGAAAAAAATGTTTTTATCTCCGGCGCGCAAGTCTGTGTATCGAAAATTCTAAAGATAGGCTTATTTAAAATTATTTTGCGATATTGCTCTTGAACTGAATTTTATGGTTTAAGTTTAAAGAACATGATATTTAACAAATAAAGTTAACACACAAAATGTTAAAAATACTTCCATTTAAACATAATTTAAAAATCTAAAACCTTTCAGATTTTTTTTAATTATTATTGTAGGAAAGGTGCTTTTATTTAATTAATTATTGCTATTTTTTTGAGTTAATGGTTTTTCTAAAATGATGAGTGATAAGTCTCAAAACAGTTTATGGAGAGCACTATATCACATGTTTTATATATTATAACTGACCTATGCTGCAAACCTTCTGCAGATCGAACTGCACATCTTCATCTTTCTTCATATCAAAAAGAAAATGGGAGCATGGATACTTGCATGGTTTTTTTTTTTTTTTTTTTTTTTCGACTTCATAGAAACCGATTATGACCTTGTATAGACATTAGATTATTTCGAAGCAGAAATGTGAAAAATGAGCAGTGCCCTCGCCAGGATACGGACCTCTCGAATACGCGCCGAGCGTGCTGACAACTACACCACGAAGGCATGCTAAGAAGGTGGGAGAAATACCTTATAACCTAAAGGATCAGAAGGGTGAATCATTTCTGTAATCAAATTCATCCGAAAAGCTTCATGATTTTTTTTTTTTTTTTTTCGATACTATTTATTTTACTTAGAATATATGCGTTTAGCACTGTTAAGGTTAAGTAAATGGGAAAAAAATGGTTAGGTAAAGTAGATGGAAAAAAATTTTATCCTCCATTTCATGAGAAATCAATTCTTTCGCCAAAATTCGGCATCAATTCTTTTGCCGAAAGTATAGCCATGCGATCATTTAAGTCCACATAGCCTGTGTTGTCATTTAACTTGTTTTGACTGCCCATCGGCTATGAAATTGAGTTATGCATATTAGACAACGTGAAAACAGCGCACTTGTCTTCCCCGAATAGAGCTGTCATTCCATTTGTGGGAAACGCACAATAGTTTCTCCTCTATTCGGTTTTTCTTTCCTTATATCTTTTGGGAAATGCTTCCTTATTTGGACAAATAATTCTACTTACATTTGCTTTATTTTCATTTAATAAATAAACGAAAAATTCTGGCTCCGAAAAGAAATTGTCTATAAATAATTCATGGTATCTGTTTTTAATAGTACCACTCATTCGTTTAACGACATTATAAAACGCTGAGAAGTTGGGATCTTTAGATTTATCTTTCCCAATGTAAACTTCCATATCATATATGTGTAACCTTTCTTATCAACGGTCTTGTATAATTTTATACCCTACTATTTGCGTTTCTTGACGATAATTTTGTCTATCGCGAGCTCCTGCAGGACAGTAAATGTGTTTCTCAGCTGTGTTTAAATGACCCAAAACTTTCCGAATTTTCACAATCTGTTGTAATTTGTAACTGTATCAGGTTATTTTTCTTTATTGTTTTTGAAATACAAAAATTTTTAAATCAACAAAAATCTGTCATATTACGTTAAGGAACATTGGTGCATTGGACATTACTTTAAAGGGACTCATACACTTTAAACCCCTCATGATCTTCTAATATGTGACTATTGCAAGAATTGGGATATTTTATTTATTTTAAAAGCAATTACTTCCAACTTTTTACAGCTGACTTCATGATATAGCTGCTTTGGAAACTAGTAACCAGAAAGTTTGTGTTGCCACAAATATTTTTGTAATTTAATCCTCTTTGTGACAAAATATTTCGCCATATTTCCACCTTGCGCGCATGATATTTTAAAAATGGCTAAAGGTACATACTTGAAATTAAATGGAATTCTTTATATGGGCACTATTTTCTAACTGAACCAACAATCTGATGAATATTGTACTACTGAAAAATTTTATGGACGAAAACATTACAATTTTTTTTAATAAAATACATTTTATAAAATAAAAATTTAACATGAAATTTTTAGAATTTTAGGTTCACAGTAGTTTCCAGACATTATAAAAGCTATATATTAAATATGGAATTAAATTATGCTACAGAATATTTTAAACTATTCGCGCAAGGTGGAAACATGACGAAAAATGTTGTCACAAAGCGGATTAAATTATAAAAATATTTGTGGCAACACAAACTTTCTGATTACTATTTCAAAAAGCAGCTATATTATGTTGTCATCTGTAAAAAGTTGGTAGTAATTGCTTTTAAAATAAATATGTTATCCCAATTCTTGCAACAGTCACCTATTCGAACATCTTATGGGTTTTAAGGTGTATGAGTCCCCTTAAGGAACATTGCTGCGTCAATTACCTGTAAATCATTCGTGGACCAATAATCCCAAATGCTGTCTTTATCGATATGTCCCATAAGTAGAACTAATGCAAACAATTTCTGTAGCTCCTCAAGGGTAATAACTGGCCATTTCCTTTCACGATTATTTTTCTCACATGTATCTGGACGTAACTCTAGGATTTGAGAAGCATATCGATTAGTTTCTATGATTCAGATTTTAAACATTTCATCTAAAAACCATAATTTAAAAAATTCGATAGCACGAGAAGTTACCGAAAATTCAGTCTTTATACCAGGATTACAGGCAAAAAGTCAGTATGTTTTAGCTGTGCCAAGCTCGTTTGGCTATCTCTATTGAAATAAGTTATTAACGCTGTCTATGAAGTCTTTTATCACCATTTTTACGTATGTAAGTTGAAAAATAAGTTTTCCTTGTCGACTGTGGTCAGAGTTGTGTATGAAAGTCAAAAAATAGAATGAGACATTAAAGTTATGACATACCTTTATTTTATTATTCTCGTACGAGTACGTTGAGACATTTGTCATATCGCTTGATAAGCTTCAAAAAGTCCTCCAAGAAAAATTCACGCTTTGCATGTGGAAGAAGCGTTGAACGGTTTGCATATGGAACGCTTTGCATATGGAAGAAGCGTTGAAAAAGCGGCTTGGCCTTCTCACATCTGGCGTTCTGCTGTTGGATGAAAATGCCAGACCGCATTCGGCGACGGCAACGCAAAACCATATTGCAACTCTTGGTTGGGAGCGCCTACACCATCCGCCATACAGTCCTGATCTCGCACCAAGCGACTTCCATCTGTTTCCGGCTCTGAAGAAAAATCTCGGGGGAAGGCGCTTTGGAAGCAATACTGAAGTGAAACAAGCCGTTCAACGCTTCTTCCATATGCAAAGCCCTGATTTTTCCTGGAGGGCTTTTTGAAGCTTATCAAGCGATACGACAAATGTCTCAATGTACTTGATACCTATGTGGAAAAATAAAGGTATGTCATATCTTTAATGTCTCATTCTGTTTTTTGACTTTTATACACAACTCTGACCACAGTCGACAGGGGAAACTTATTTTTCAACTTACCCTCGCATCTTCCTAAAAAGGTCGACTAAGACATATTTCTTCTGCAATTTGAACAGTCCAAATATATATCAGCGAAATTTTATTCTCTAATCTCTCCCTTATTTTATTTCAATTCTTCACATTAAAAACTCATATCCATAGTTTAATGTTTAATGTTTGACAAATATATTCTCATAAGTGTGAAATTTTATCTTTAAAAAAAGCTTTTTCTTCAGTTTTTTCTATTTCTTCATGACCCTTGTAAGTATTTCTGTACCACAATAATGCAAATACCTGTCCTGAACAAGAATTGGATTGGATTATTCAGTTATGGCAAAGCACACGAGGGCTATCTGCCTGAAGGAAGGGATGCCGCCCATGCAGCCAGCCCGTTCGCGGGTTTCGAACCCCGGACCGAACTACCACTGTTCAGCGACTTTACCGCTCGGCCTCCTGTTTTGAACAAAGCATATCCAAATCTGTGGAATGTAGTTTTGTTTCGAGTCTATAGCATGGATTCCCAAAGATATTTTGACATCCTTTCCTACTGGCAAAAAGTGGAAATTCCTGCGCCACCCTCCCCAACGCTAACAATACGTCCCCTTCCCCAATGCCCCAATGTTACCTATGACGGCAGTAAGAACAAACAAACATAATTTGTGAAGGTTTCATTATAGAAATATGCTGTTTTCACGCACATAACGTAAGAACAAATAAATCAATGAGACTCTTTAGCTCGCACATTTTCATACGATTTTCAATTCTCAGTTCAACAGGAGAACGTGCGACACAATTACGAGGGCAATCCCAAAAAAAAAGGTCTCCAATTTTTTGGGGACGTAGAGAAAGTTTTAATACGGTTGTTGGCAACACTGTTGTGAGTGGTGCCTTCTTCGCTACCACATAAGCACGCAGGCGCTTCGCTCGGATGCTCAGTCTTGGCTTGGTAGCCATTCGAAATGGAGCTCCCGATAAACGTTACCGCCAAGTGCGAATTATTCGATTTTTGAACGCAGCAGGCGTTAAACCGGTTGAAATTCACCGCCTATTGACGGAAGTGTATGGACAGTCGTGCATGGATGTCAAAAAAGTTCGCAAGTGGTGTAGAGAGTTTACAGCCGGTCGTACTGAAATTCATGACGAAGAAAGGAGCGGGAGGCCATCAATTGGCGACGAGACAATCGCGAAAGTTGAGAAACTCATGCGTAAAGATCGGAGGATCAATCTGGATGCTCTCTGCATTTTGGTTCCTCAGGTTTCCAGAAGCACCATCCATAGGATTCTAACAGAAAAGTTGCAATATCGGAAGGTGTGTGCAAGATGGGTGCCACGTATGCTGACAGAAGACCACAAACGGCAACGGGTTGATTCTTCTGAAGATTGAACTGTTGATTCAACGCTTCCTGAAGGGCATGGTGGAAAGCTGGTATGACATGGGCATTGTAAAATTGCCGCAGCGTCTACAAAAATGCATCGACCGAAATGGCGATTATGTTGAAAAGTAAAGCATTCTTCAATCTTTAAAGTGATGTAGCAATTATATAAAATAAACGGTTCTTTGTATATCTAAAAATATAGGAGACCTTTTTTGGGGGGGATTGCCCTCGTAATATTGAGCCAGCAATATTGAGTTTGCTTCTGTACTCCAGTTTTATTCCTAGAACTGCTGAAAACGCCCTTTCGCACAAATAAGTGCTTGAGAACAGTAAGTGAAATTCCAGTGCTTGCTGCGTTATTCTGGGATAAACTTTGAGATATTTTGTCAAAAGGTATTTGATGGTTTCTCCATCTTTTCAGTATATTCAGTATATTTTCAGTCATATTTGGTTGAAGAATCATTTTTAATTTTCTTTTTAATTTTCAAAGCATGCTCTTGTAGTGTTTCTGGCAGCACATATATGTCAACTTGAAAAGGATTTATCACCAATCTATAAGTGTTATTATCGCTCGAGTTAGGGAGGTGATGTTTCAGTTCATCAATGAGATACTGCGAATGATTTGGTATTTAATTCTTAGTATCATTATCCCTAAAAACCTTAGTGCGTTTCTTCTAGGATTCCAAATAATTTGGGAAAGAAATAACTGCAAGCTAAAATTTTAAGGGGTATCAGAAACCCCTATACGGCATTGTTAAATTGGCCATTTTCGATGTACCTTTTCTCAAAATCTGCTGTAGATACAAGCTTGAAACTTTTTCTGTAATTAAAGTATACCTATCTGATTATACTGAAATGAGCTTTTGAAACATTTTGAATTTTAGAGTAAATTGCAGGATATTTTGTTAGGCATAGTAAAATTTAGCACTTTTCCCACACAAAAAAATTTTTAATTTTTTTTCTAAGTTTATTACAAAAAGTTCATTTCAGTAAATATTAGAGAACCTGATAAATAAGCCATAAAAAGTTTAGATACCTGTGAGCAGTAATTCCTGAGAAAAGATACATCGAGTATAAAAAAGTCAGCTTTTGAGGGGAAAAAAGCGTTTTTATGTAAAAATCCTCATTGATCAAAGCAGTCGATGACAAATTAAAACTAGATTTTTTTACAGTTCTAATTTTCATAGAGATTAAAGAATGGTATTTTTAGAAAGATAAAAGTGTAGAGAATTTGAAAATTCAAAAATCCGAAATCATAATTTTTTGAAGATTTGGGGGTTCCAACTCCCCTTAAGTTCTCAAAGTTACAGCTTATCAGAATACCATTCCTATGATAAATTATACAGCTTTTACCATGACAGTTCATATTTGCAAAAGAATTCAAAGATTGCTACCATTACAGGAATTGTTGTCGAAGCAGTCGTTAACTCTATAAAACAGCATCTCATACTTATTTGTTTCGTTTTGCACGAAAACTAACAGTTGACAACATTTTACCACATCTGTATTCGCGTCCAACTCTACTGCGGAAAAATTTGACTCTTTCATACATGCACTAACTAAACTTTCATGTCGTCGGTCATATCATCAATGCGACGTTTCACAAAGCGTTGTCAGAAAGTGGTACTTGTGAAAGTTTTTGTTTACTTTCGAGTTCACGAACAATTGCTTTTTAGACAAAGTTTGACGAGAGTATCTGCAATAATATGATATTTCTTGGCCTTTGTAATGAGTAGCAATAACTTATACGAACCTTCGATCACTTTTTCAGATGACTGAGCAAAGAATCTGGTATTATCCAATTTCATATGTTTCAAACTTGCATATTTCGCAGAAAAAAACTCTTTCGACATAACAAGCTATGTTTTTGTCGACAAATGTCGCGCCAGACAAGAAGGCCTAATCGGCTCATTGCTCAATATTTCGTAACAAATAACACATTCTAGCTTATCGACCCCATCTTTTCGTATAGCAACAAAACCGTATTTACTATAATCATCATTGCATTCGCTCTTTTTTGCCTATTTCATGACGAAGTAAAGAAAATAACCTAACGAGTCCACAGTTGTTTTTTTCCGCATCAAAAGTACATGTAACTTAACTGCTTGTGTGATCAGTACTGAGTAAATCGTGCTCTAAATTAAGACTCAAGCGCAGCGTAGTTAAGTGACTACATGACATGCGTGCGCGGGCGGCGGATTACCGTTCGCCCTGCCAACACACCCTATAGAAGTCGTCACAGCTACCTTCGGTTGCGCACCCCTATTTTGAAACTCATTTGTCTATATGGACTCCAGCAAATCACATGCAAGAGGTCTAGAAAGTTACCTCACCTTTTAAAGATAAAACGTGCCTTTGAACTTAGCATTTCATTTTATTCTGAAAACACATTAATTAAAACCGGCATCCCCCAGGGAAGCAATTTTGGGCCTATT
Organism: Stegodyphus dumicola; assembly: GCF_044657685.1. NCBI lineage: Eukaryota > Metazoa > Arthropoda > Arachnida > Araneae > Eresidae > Stegodyphus > Stegodyphus dumicola. Next base: position 3,522,915 of record NC_140768.1, read on the forward strand.
CTCTATCTTATATATGTTAAGGACTTCCCTATGATTGAAAATGCAAACTGTATCACTGCCTGCTACGCGGACGACACCGCCATTCTTTCTAGTTCACTTAATCCGCGACATGCCATGATCAGAATACAAAACCACACACACGAGATAGAGGAATGGTGTCGCAAATGGGGGACGTCGATTAATGCCACAAAATCTAAATTATTACTGATGGGACGGCATAGAAGAAAAAACACTGATGCAGATCTGACCCTCTTTAATGAAACGGTGCCCAAAGTCAGAGAGGCTACATACTTGGGAGTTCGTTTTAACGGCTCGCTTACATGGGGTCCTCACATTTCCATGACCATCGGGAAAGCCATAGGAGTCTCTAGGAAGCTCCGAAACTTTCTTGACGCCTCTTCACCACTGGATCTTGCTCGCAAGAAGCACATTTACACATCAATATTAAGACCCATCCTTACATATGCCTTCCCTGCATGGTGCTCTGTTCCCCCTTCCGTATTAAATAAATTGCAGGTTTTCCAAAACAACTACTTACGAAAACTCACAGGAGCACCCTTGTTCGTTCGCAATGAACAGCTACACAGAGACCTTAAACTCCAAAATCTGGCGTTATTCATGAATAAATTAAATAATAATTTTTTCAAGAAAGCCATCACCAACGCAGAGGTAAATTATTCTGACAATTTTTAGTCCGAGCTCCTAGAAATTGACATCAATTTAAGGCCCAATGTAACCCACATTTATCGGAATCCTCCATAAATACTCTTAACTTCTGCCAGCCAATTTTTGAAGTTTCAAAGTATGACTTCTTCATTTACACCGGCCTGGGCCACATCTACACAATCTTCCTGCAGTCCCTTATCAAGGTATTCCTGCGAAGCACTGTATGTTATGTCTCCTCTAACCGGGGTTATTTGAGGTGCCAGTAATAGCGGGATATAATTCCTGCTGAAACAGGCATATCAAAAGTATCAAAGTATTTCATAAGTACAGCCTATCGGCAATATGAGTTTTTAAAACGCCAAACTAATCATTAAGGTTATACATAAATTTATGATTGAACATGTCATCAGATTGGACTGCAGTCATTTGTTATTTTGTCAATCAGTATATTGTTCTTTGAAATTAGGGGTAGAATTTCAATTTACATGGCAGGAACATCTGGATAATGGAGTTAATGTTCGGGGACAATGAAAGATTAAAGTCGAGGTAAGTGACTGGCCTAGCCCATTGCAACATGGTTTCGTATAATTCTAAGAATGCCAGTGATTCTCTTCTTAGTGAATATAATTGCAGTGGATTTTCCCACTTTAATTTACATTTCCAGTTGACAAGCCAAGTTTGTAAGGAATGAATGAGGTTTTGCAGTGCATGTAATACTGAACGAAGAAAAACATTTTGTGAGAGGATCGCAGAATCATCAACATGAAGTGTTAGAGGGGTGTTGATGTTTGTGAGATGTCGTTCACCTATAAATTTAATAGTGTAGGCGTCAATTAGCCGCTTTGTAGCATGATGGCTAGAACGTTTGAGATGTTGTCTGAAAATCCCAAGGCGAGTACTATGTGAATAAAGCCTTTCATACAGACCCTATCAAAACTTTGGCTATATCAAGGAAAGGTCCAATACTGAGCTTCTTTTACTGTCACTTCTTTACTTTTACTTCATTTACTTCAAAACCCTTTGATTTAAAAAAGGCACTCAGCGCAAACGCTTTTAACGCACAAAAACTTATTAGAAAGGCAAATAACATCTTTTTCGCAGCAGAACAAATGCTGGACACCACGTCATTTTGGCTTCTGAGTAGATTACAGAAAATAATATAATATTAAAGCTATTAGGGATGATTTAAGTGTTGTTACACCCGAACTTCAAATGCAAGAAAGCATAGATCTAGTTTTATCATCATAGATTTAGTGTTAAATTAAGTTCAAATAATTTACATACAATACATTTTGATATTTAAACAAGCCATAAGCTGTGTTTGACTGTTAGTCATAAAAACAATTGCAGGACTTCTTGTTGAATTTCTCCATTGACATCTGCCTAGTGATTGAAACTCTAGCAACCGCTTGTTATTAACATTCCAAAGTGCAGGATGTTTAGCTGCGATTAGATTTGCCATAGGATCTCCAGGTTGGAACTTATCACTGAGTTTGTGTACGTGAGGTTTCCTATTATATGAGTTTTTTGAAGTTATATTAGCAATGACATTAAAGTTTTTATGGCTCAACCTAAAATTATTTTAAGTATTTGAGTATCCAAGTTTATTCTAGTAAACGCACTTTGAATTTACAAAAAAAAAAAAAAAAAAAAAAAAAAAAAAAAAAAATTGGAGCAGTGAAGTATTCATCAACTACGTAATATTCATATTTTTAGAGTTCCTGTGGATCTAAATTTCAGAAAATAGGATAAATCAAGGAATATTCTGGAGAATAAACTCATAAATAAAGCTTTTATCGTTTCTTTTGGAAGATGAGAAAAAATAGTTATTTCCGAAAATAAATTATTGTTTCACATAGCTCCTATATGAGAATATAAAGTTTCCTTTTATATTCTCGTAAAATTTTTAAGAAAGAGCCTTATTATAGAGTGACAGCCGTGTGATAAGTAATGAATTGTAAAAAACAAAGTGCTTTAAGTTATTTTAAGCTGTAGAAATTATTTTTAGAGCTTTTGTAATTTTTTGATAAAATAAACGACATTTTTCATTTCGGGTAGTTTACTCAATTTACTTTCCCTTAATTTTGTTATAGAGAATGAGGGAAAAAATGATAATAATAATAAATAAAGAAATACATATATAAAAAAAATTTTAAAAAAATAATAATAAATAAAAGGCATGCTCAGTTTCCTTCATGTTGTCATGTGATAACCTACTGGCATGTATCTAATATGTTGTTTATTTGGTGATTGGTGTGTGTTTATGGACTGTGCAGACGATGTTTAGAAGTGGAATGTTCATTTCGAAAGTAATAATCTTATATAAATGACGAAGTTTCGTTGCTTAACATGGGAGCTAAGGACTCTAAACCGTGTTGTATATCATATGAAGACGCCGTAAAAAGAGGTGGGTGACATTTCACTATTAATTGATAGCTTAATTTAAAGCTTTATCGCCCTAGTCCACTGGCCTACTAGGCTTAACATCAGAAGTTTTGATTTTACTCAATAAGAGAAGTTCTTCGTCCTGTTTAAAGCATGTAATCAAATTTTATAAGTAAAGCTCATTTTAATGTAATAAATCATACGTAGCGCGATATTTATGGATTTCTATTTTTAATGTTTGCTTTTATAGGAAGTAATAGTCATTAGTACTGTCAATTTATCTATTGCGTTTAAAAATACACCTGAATTTTAAATGTTTTTTTTTGCAGCAAGATGTATTTTATTGAAAATATTAAATTTTGTGAGCTGAAATTCTGAATTTTTATTTATCAAACTTCTATTGCGTACATATTAAGAACTAAAATTATCTTTTTCCCTCGTACGTATAAGTGATTGCTTTGAATTTCGGTAAAAAAAAAGAACTAACTTTATTTCTGTTTTAAATCATAGTCGAAAATAAATGAAATAAACAAAAAGAAAAAATTCATATTGGAAATAAAGTTTGTGGTTAGAATAAGTTAACATGGTTACCTTGCATTCAAATATTTTGTGTGTGACCATATGATTTGATTTTTATGAACGTAATTTTTAGTATTATATTTGCTGTTAACTACGAAACCATCACTATCATAAATTCATGTCATATTTTGTGCTGTGTGTAAGAATTTTGAGTTTTGTAGGTAAGAGATAAATATGTATGTAAAGGAAGGCAAAACTAGGTTTGAAAACTGCATAGTTGAATAGCTGATTTTTATTAGTTTTACTGTGAGAATTTTATATTTAATGGATTGAAAAAATTTACATTAGTTGTATTTATTATGTGTTATATGTTTTGTGAATTGTCAGTAAATTGTTTTCTCAAGCTTATTTCCATGAATTCTATTGAAATCAAAGTAATAATGACTTTCTTAACTACATGTTTCGTAACTCTTTCTCTTTCCATGTTTTTTAACTCATTTTACTACTAATTAAATTCTGCCAATTTGCAATTTGTTATGTGTTAATAAATAAAATGTTTAGGAAAGATTTAACATTTAATTAACTGTTATTCAAATTTATGGCACATGTGGGGTGCCATACATTTGAATTTATGGCACCCGGGAAGACACACATGGGGTGTTTTGGCACTCAAAAAAAAATCGTTGGTTATCTCCTCCCATAATACAAAATGGTTAGGTTCATCAGTAGCTACCTCCAAGATCATGTTCTACACGTCTTGAGTGGAAACGGCAAATTTTGGGCATTTATTGTGGTTTAAAGAACAGTTCAGTGTGTGCCAAAACCCCATGCGCGTTTTCACGTTGCTATTTTTCAGCATGAGCCATGGTGCATTCAAATCGCTCTGTTCGGTCATTTCCTCATTTGACGTACGGTAAAGAAATGAAAAGACTTCAAAAATTATTAGAGGAGGTTTCGTCTGATAAAGATTCTGTAGAAGAAGAATTAGGAGATTCAGATAATGAAGATATATTTAGTGATCATCAGTCTGCATCAGAAGAAGAGTGCGACTTTTCAGAAGACATTCCTTATGATCAAACTGACTATTTTATAGCGAAAGATAAAACAATACAGTGGCAGAAAGAACTCTTGCGAGGTCAAAGATGCATGGCGTCCGATAATATCATAAAAAATTTGCCTGACAATTCACATATATCTGAAGATGTGTCTTCACCCATCAATGCATGGAAACTAATATTTGATGAGACAGTGATTGTGAAATGCTGTAATATTTATGTAAAAAATATTTCGAGAAATTTTAAAAGAGAAAGAGATGTAAAACTTTGCTTTTTTTAAGACTCGTACCTAGCTGAATTGCACAAATCTTCCCGTGCATATGTTAGAGATTTATGGGTAACTGATGGCACAAGATTGGATATTTTTCACAAAACTATGAACTACAAGCATTTTCTTTTCATTCTTCATGCTTTATAATTTGATGATGTCAGAATATGGGATAACAAAAGAGTGAAAAATTAGGTCAAATAAGAGATTTATTTGAAAATTTTGTCAAGACCTGACAGAAATTTTATCATGTTGGGGAATACGCGAGTTTGAACGCGAAAAGTTAGAACTTTTTCGAGGACAATGTTTCTTTCGGCAGTATATACCTAAGAAACTTGCAAGATATGGTATAAAGATATTGGCTGTGGATTTTTCTAGAACCTTCTATACTTTCAACATGAAAATTTGCGCATATCAGCAGCCGGATGGGCCATACAAGAAAGTCAACAATTCTAGTGAAATAGAAAGGGCATCTTAGCTCCATTATACACATCTGGAAGAAACTTGACCGCAGACAGTTGGTATACTAGTTATGAATTGGCCAATTTCATACAGAAAATGATTCGATGAACCTCAAACAAAGATAAAAATTTATTGTACTGGAGATGTTACATGTGCTGAAGGCAAAAAGACAGAAAATCAAAATCTATATGTGCGAGGTGTAAAAAAAATATGTCAAGAGCACTGTGAAATATATGCTTCATGTGTAAACTATAAAATATCTAATGCTTCTTGAGCCTAATTGGTTTGAATTTTAATTATATAACTCGTTCATGTAATAATTCCGCATAATTTGAATTATAATTGCATTCGCAAATAAAAAACCAAAATTTCTCATAGATATCAATGATTCCTAGTCATCTGAAAAAAAAATTTATTTATTTAATTTTAAATTTTAATTTTAAAATTAACATTATTTTAAACTATTTTATATAATAAATGTTGCAATTAATATATAATGCATTCTTTTACTGAATTGTAATAATATGTTTAATTTGTATGTCATTTAATTGCTTGGGGTGTGCTGACACCCCATGCGCGTTCTCATGTTACATAATACAGTGCACATCCTCCCGGGTTAATGATTGTATTTTAGTAGATAAATAATGAATTCCTGAGAATGTATAACATTCATTGAGGTATGAGAAATAGATATAATACTTTGAACTAATTTTAATTCCTGTATAAAGCTGTGTTTTGGAATTTCCAATTCGTTTCATTATCAGTTTAAAACACAGTGATAACTGAAGTAATCAAATTTTTCATCAGCTCCTGTAACTTTTTGATACATCTGGTACTGTTTCTCAGAAGAATATTTGTATTTGGTGAAGAAGGAATCTTTGTTTATATTCTTTTCATTGATTGCTAGAAAATGAGATACTAATGATGGATTATTTTTTATAATTATTGTTATAAAATTAGACTTGATAGCTTCCAAACATCCATTATCTGACATTTTGTGTCATTAAATGACTCCAGGTTAAATATCTGTTAAAAAAATTATTTGATAAAAGTGTATTGAATTTTTGGCATTTTTCCATTAAAGTCATCCCACACATTTTGGCCCAGTATCTTCGCTTTGATATTACATGAAAAGAAACAGTCATGAACAGTAGTACAGAAACATTATTTAATTTCACAGAAGAATGTTCCAAAAGCCCAGGTTGATCTTTACAATATGGTAACTGGTAGTTTGGCGACATTTTGGAGGCGATAAAGGTTACTACCTGGCACTTTGGTAATAATGTGAGCAGTACTCAGTTCCGATTACGCATTATTTTGTGTGAGGGAAATGAGAGATCATGGGATATGTCATGTGATATTAATGGATGAATTACGGTTCCTTAATCGGAAAAGAGGGGAAATCGGGAAATAATCTGGAAATTTTGTATTTGGCTTTATTCTGTGTTGTGTGAAACAGTGTTCGTGAATTTTTGGATCCCATGGCCGTAACTAAAGTGAATTCCAAATGGATATTTATGTATGTATTAATTTAATGTATGTGCTCATTTATATTTTAAGTAGTGTTTTTGAATTTAATTATATTTAATTAAATGATAGTTATTTTGTGAATTTTATGTTTGTAGGAATTTGGTATACGTTTTAGTTGAAGTAAACGTGCATGGAAATTATTTAAATATCTGACACTAAGTATTTGTAATGGTTGCGGTATGAATTCGTTGGTGACGTGTATAATGTAATAGATGATTTAGAGGTAAAAGTTTTTGGATATTGTATTTATTTTATATGTGGAAATGTTCATTACTTTTTCGCGATCAGGTAATTTCGTATATGTTCTTTTTACCGGGTTTAAAGATTGAGAAAATTGTCATGTATTTTCGTGAAATTTTTCTAATTTTATGAGAAAAAAGCAGTGTACATGGATATAGTGAAGAGTGTGCGCAATGCCATTTTTGTGCAATTCTGGGATGTTTTTTTAAGTAAAAATAAGTCGGCTTGTACATGGTTTAGTGATATTTTAATTAAATGATAGTCATTTTGTGAGTTTTATGTTTGTAGGAATTTGGTATACGTTTAAGTTGAAGTAAACGTGCATGGAAATAATTTAAATATTTGATACTAAGTATTTGTAATGCTTGCGGTATGAATTCGTTGGTGACGTGTATAATGTAATAGATGATTTAGAGGTAAAAGTTTTTGGATATTTTATTTATTTTATATGTGGAAATGTTCATATTTGGAAAGGGTAAATACTTTATCGCGATCAGGTAATTTCATATATGTTCTTTTTACCGGGTTTAAAGATTGAGAAAATTGTCATGTATTTTCATGAAATTTTTCTAATTTATGAGAAAAAAGCAGTGTACATGGATATAGTGAAGAGTGTGCGCAATGCCATTTTTGTGCAATTCTGGGATGTTTTTTTAAGTAAAAATAAGTCAGCGTGTACATGGTTTATGTGTATGTGTTATTTTGAAAAACGCGTAAGGAGTATGGTATTGTGCACTTTTTCCCAATTTTGCAGTGAATATTTGTCATAATTAAGCAGTTTTGTTAGATAAAATTTGTAGCATAAGTGTAATTCGGCTAGTAGATTGTTGGAAGAAGTGTTCAGTAGATAAAAAGAAAAGAAATATGTTTTTACTTCGTGAAGACAAAATGGCGGCGGGAAAAAAAAGTAGAAAGTTGCTGTAGGAGAGTTGGTCGCCAAATTTTCGCCAAAAAAACGCCAAGTTACCATAATGTAAAGATCAACCAAAGCCCATTCTGCAATGTAATTGTTCTACTAAACCACCTTGTCCAATTCATTGGTACTCTTTTGTTATTGAGACCAGATTCAGAAATGTTATGTATCTATCTGTGTTCATGTATTCAAGTATCCATCCTTTAGGTAAAATATTTCTAGCATTGTTTTTCCTATGTACAAAGAAACTTGTCTGTTTTTGACAATTATACGGTCTACCGGAAAGTTTTGTTCGTTTCTCGAATAAAACAAAATACAAATTTTTCTTACCGTCAATAAAATTTATTAAAATAATATAATTGCCATTATTATTAATTACTTCTTGCCAACGTAAGCGCAATTTGTATATCCCATTTTTGAAAAATGTAACTTTTGATGTGAAAAATTGAACTGGTGCTTGTTTGATATCTACTTCATTTTTGAATTTTTTGCCCTTCAAAAAATTTTGTAAGGACAAAAACAAGTGATAGTCAGAGGGTGCTAAGTCCGGGGAATATGGTGTATGTGACAGAATTTTCCAGCCTAGTCCTTCCTGTTGAAAATCGAGGGCCTCTTTGCTTGGACTGTTGTCTTTAAATTGTCTAATTGCTGACAGTACTTCTCTGAATTGAGCTTTTTGTTTGGTTTTAAAAGCTCATAATGTACTGGTCCTCAAATGTCCCACCATATACATTACATTCTCCTTATTCAGGGTCAAATTTGGTTTAGAGGTGGGAGGGCTAGGTTTTCTGGGTTCACGATATGCCTTTTCCCTTACGATGTTTCCGTGGATGATCCACTTTTCTTTCCCAGTTATCATCCGGTTCAAGAAAGACTTAATTTTGTTCGGAGCAAGCAGAGATGTGCTTATTACGACTCGATCACCCAAATTCTTCTGACTTAATACATGGGGTACCCATCTTGTATATTTCCACACCAATCCTATCTTCCGAATATGGCTCAAAATGGTTTGATGAGCTGAATGAAGCCTTTCTGCAATCTCTGATGTTGTCACAAAAGGATCTTGCTCCAACATGGTCATAAAAAAACCGTCGCCGATCAAATATGATCGTCCAGAACATGGCTTATCAGAAAGTTCGAAATCACCTGTTTTAAATTTTTCGAACCATCTTCTGCATGCCTTATCAGAAACTGTACCTTCACCAAACACTTTCAATAAATTTCTTCCTTGTTGAAATTTGTATAAAATACAGTGGCGTAAATGAACTTGGCCATGGGTACACTATCGCTTCACGCTTAAGACTAACGTGAATCTACTTTGTTTTAGTTAACTTGCTACTTCAGTATGTATACATTAAGCAATAAAAATAGAGAGCCGAACATATGGCAAATAAACATGTGCTTACGTGTCAAAAATTGTTGTCATAAAACGGACATAACTTTCCGGTAGACCGACTATATTGGGTCTGCACTTTGGCATTCATGTTTTAAACAAACCTCCTCCTAAATTTGTTTCAGCGTGTATTTTCACTATTACAAATATTTTTTGCACTACCTGATTGATGTCTTTGCTTCAAACCAACAGTAGATAAAACTTTATGTGGTCAAAAAAGGAATTTTTATAACATGAAATCAGTTTCCATCATGAGTTCTCTTTGTTATGCATTGTTTACCTGTACATTGCGGTGTGAGTTTGTGAAGTGTCATTTTGCAATTGTTCTCACAAAGTGTAGCACACAGTAGAATTTTCACACTTAATCTGGCATTTACTGCCAGGGCTATGGAGTCGGAATCATGAAGTTGGAATCAGAGTTGGGCAGATTTTGGGGTAAAAGGAGTCAGAGCTGGAGTCACTAAAAATAGGTCGGCTCTGACTCCAATTTTTGTTGGACAGTTTGAATTTGAAATTAAATTAAAGTGAATTGAAAAAAATTAATGACAAACTGAGTTATTATTTTTATTTATGGATTATATACATTAATAAATAGTTATTTTCTATTTTATTGACATATTAATAAATAAATGTAAGTGAGGAGAAAGGATGGGATATTTGCCATCAGTGATTAAACTGATTCATTTAGTTATTTCATTTAGTTACTAATCTCACTGGTAAATTTAGGTTAGCAGCAAGAACTCCCAAAATTGATGCCATTCTTCAGAAACGAGCAGGAAAAGAAGCAGTTATTGATCAAGCAACGCGATAAGGAAGTACATATTTGATAATATAGAGGTTGTTAGAATTAAGAATTTTTTTAGAAGATGTAGATAACTCTAATGTTTCACTAATAGAAAGACTGTAGAATGATGTTTCAGAATTGGAAACTCTTCTTTTTACACCGCATATAGCCACAAGAAAGCTACAATCTGAAGAATCAACAGGAGGCGAGAATGGAAGAACATGATGTTTGTTCTTTCTGAAATGGAAGATTGATTGCAGAAGGAATCATTTCTTCAATGACGAAAAGAGAAACTAGTTTGGTAGACAATAAGATCGCGCTGTGATTAATATAAGTAGATCCAAAACGCCGAATTTTGTTGGATGACAAGCAAATTAAAAAGGCAAAGAAAGCCATCTATGAACTTTCATTAAGAATGAAATTATTCTCAGAACAACTGGAGTATTCAAATCAGGACAGTCACACTGCAGATATTGCAAGTGAGTCTCTAGCATCCTCTTCCACTGATGAATTAGATTCTGAGAAATATTTGGATAATATTGAAAAGGCTAAGGCAAAGCGAATGAAAATAAAGAACCAAGAGCCTCAAATCAAAAAGTATCCATCAAATGATTCACTCAATTGCTAGAGGTGTATTATAATTTCTGGTATAATTATTAATTTTTCATTTTGCAAAACAACTGAATCCAGCATAGGGAAATTTGCTAAATTCCTGTGTTCAACTCAACATATCCAGAGTTTTAATTTTTCAATAAATGAAGCTAATTTTTCACTAGCTGTTATTATGTTCTTGCCATATCTTTGCATTGAAGTGCTCACTTCATTCATGTGATAGAATATATCTGCTAGGTAGTCTAGCTGAAGCAATGCATCCCCATTTCCAAAAACTTCCACTAAATCATTATTTTGGTTAATAGAAACTGTATAATTTCTTCATGCAATCAAAAAACCATGGTCAGCATGCATCCCTTGGAGGGCCTTTGTATTTCCATATGATAAAGAAGCACAGTATGAACAGCACCGATTTCTTTGCACAAAGCATGAAAAATTTGAAGATTAAATGCTCGTATGCTCGTCCTTGGATGTACTTAGCTACATTCACTGCTGTAGTTTGATATTGTTTCAAATTCTCTGATAAAGCTTTTGTTGCAAGTGTATGCCGATGTTACATGCAGTGCATTATTGTAACTTGCAGAATTTCTCTCTTCATGTACGAAATAAATCCAGAATTTTTACCCAGCATTGCAGTGGCACCATCAGTGCAAATTGAACCTAGAATACTCGTACTTACTTGTACCCACACACCCCCTTTAGATGTTATTGTGCCTCCCTTGAGCTCTGTCAGAGAAAAATATCTCATTAGTAGCAAGTTAATGACTTGATGAAATATTCGACAATTTACATTTTCTTGTATTAGTTAATTAGTATGTATTTTTCTTTATTTTGTAATTTGAAATAAAATTAGTTATCACGTTCATATGCATTTATTATTATTATTGAGTTAATTTGTAGGTTTGTATTAATTTTTCTAATTATTTGGATTCACAAAATCCATCCAGTAAAATCGCATATTTTCGTGAAATTATTATTTTCTAAGCATAAAACAGCGGGTGCCCACAAAGAATGACAGAAGTTTAAAAGTATTACTTAAGACAAGGTTCGGTTGGACGTCACTGACCTAGAACGAGAGCTATAGAACTGTTCAGTTTTTTGGGGGGCTTCAGTGTATAAGTTATGGTAATATATTATCAAATATATTTTTATAATTATTGTATATGTTTTAAATTCTGCGTTGTCACTACTTGTTTATTGTACACAGATTTTTCCTAATTTTGTGGCAAGAGAAATTACTCTGAATAATTTAATTTAAAAAAAAAAAAAATGTAGTTTTATGTTTTTATATGGAGAAGTGACCTTGCTTGTATTATCCGCTGTTAATTTTATTTTTGAAACACTATCATAAGTTAATGAGACTTTTATATATTTCTTTAGTTACGGATGCTGAACTTCGAAGATTAAGAGATGCCTTCAAACGATCAGCAAATTTGAATTGTGTGATAACAAAACCTGGCTTCATTAAAGATGTTTTGGGAGAATTTGTTCCATTAAAACTTGCTGAGGTAAGCATTAAATTACAGCTATGTTATGTGTTTCAGTTATTCACCTTTTTTATTCACTAGTTGATAATTCATAATTTTTCTTTCCTATTTAAAATTTTTTGTTAGTAAAAATCAAAACAGAAGAGACATGCCAAAATGAAACTTCAAAGCAGCAACCTTGTGTTTAGCGAAATCATAACATTATTCAACATCCAAGAGCTGTTGGCTAATCTCATAACATTATTCAAGAGCTGTTGAAATAATTTATCCTATTCCTCAATAAGTGCTTGGATGAGGGTGTCCTTGTTTATTGGAGGGCATTCTTGACCAGCAAGATATACCCCCAAACCATCCCATACACTTTCATTGGGATTCAGATCTGGAGAATGTGCTGGTTGTACGAGGCGCTTAATATCCTCGCTCTCTAGATACTCCTGGACAGCGACTGTTTGATGACATGTTGCGTTGTTGTCCATGAAAACAAATTTATTGCGTACAGCACCACGAACATGCAAACTGAGATAGCAGAACATAATTAATGTATCATTGGCCTGTCATAGTCCCAGTTGCAATCACATGTAGGGTGTGCAGCCATTGATCATAGTGCCAGCTCATACCATGATAATGTGTCTCAGATACCGATCCTTTCCTAGATATTTTCTGGACTCTCATGCCAATAATTGGGCGTCTATAATCCGGTACTACACTAAACTTACTCTTGTTCCATGAATAGTACAGTTCCATGAATGAACAGGACGAGTTCTGTTGAGTCCAATTACAATGCTCACGATACCATTGCAAACGGGCATTACGGTGCTGTCTGGACAATGGGATGCACATACAGTTTTTCAGGAAATTCCCTTGCAAGTAACCGATATGCTACTTCAATAGCTCTTCTGCTGTGGTTCTTTTTGTCAATATCATTGTACCTATCTTCTGCAGGTGTCACACTGCAAATACAACTCCCCTTGTGACGTTTGTTACATATTTCATCATGTAACAAACATGTTGAATAATGTTATAATCCGGTAACACACTAAACTTACTCTTGTTCCATGAATAGTACACAGGACCAGTTCTGTTGAGTCCAATTACGATACTCACGATACCATTGCGAACGGGCGTTACGTTGCTGTCTGGACAATGGGATGCACATAACAGGACGGTGGATGTATAATCCTTCTTGATGCAAATGCCTGGCTACAGTTTTTCAGGAAATTCCCTTGCCAGTAGCAGCAAGCAACTGATTTGCTACTTCAACAGCTCAGCTGCTGTGGATCTTTTTGTCAATAGCCTATCAATGTACCTATCTTCTGCAGGTGTCACACTGCGAATACAACTCCCCTTGTGACGTTTGTTACATATTCCATTTGTTTGAAATGATTTCAAAAGCCTTGAAAAAGCACTTCATCTGATGTTAAACTCCCTGGCCTTATCTGTAATTTTTTGCTCTTCTTCAATATTACCAATAATAGTGCCATACGCGTCAAATCCTTTATCTCGTTTACCAGGCCATCACGTGATGAAAACTTCAGCAATCCAAAATTTGCATACGCACAACACATCTTACTGTATCCTACACTTATGCTAATTTTCACATTTTCCTGCCTTCCATTTTGTGGTTTCTATCATTGCTACCATCATCAGCAATTGTTCACCAGTGTATGATGCGCTGCCATAAATTTGGATAAATTTTAAAGTTAAAAGCAAAATGCCTGTTAAGTATGATTAGCAGTGATTTATGATGGATACTCACTTCCAGTTAATTCATAGTCTAGTGATCTCAAACCAGCAGCCTGTAAGCCAGCATGCAGCCTCTGAAGCTGTTTTATGTGACGCACAAATACATTTCAATTATGTATTCGTTGCAAAGCTTTCAGAATTTTAGCTGAGTTTACATTATTTTCATTACAATTAAAAATGAGTGTAATAAACCAAAAAAATCTCTAAATGGGCTACTTAATTTATGGTATAATATAAGTATTATTCAAAGATTTGAAGATATTGATTTTATTGACTTTTATTCATACTTGTCAAAAAATAATTAACCTCAGTTAGGAATTTTTGTACTAAGAATAGTCACTTTGTTTCTGAATATTTTTAAATGTAAGCAGCCTTTCCCCCCCCCCCAAATTTGAAAATTAATAAGAACACGATCATCCAGTAAAGATTTACAATTCATGCTAAAGATAATTTCTTTATAAAACTTCATGATAAGCTTCATGATTCAAGCTGTAATAAGAAATATAGAAGTTTGTAATTATATAATATATGCCATACAACTGTCGTGGTATACATGCATGATCTTGCATAAGGCTTATCGATGCAGGTAAATGGTTAAGCCATCCCTGCTTGCAGCAGTCTAAGAGCCTCTGTCTAACATATAATGGTCTCTTTCTTGGATGATATCAGGCCCCTGGTTCTCTGCAGATGAAGTTAGGTCAAAGCAGTGCTTAAGCTGATTAGGGACTCATCTCTCAAGAAATTGTCCTTTACTGATGCTTGTCTAGACTTGATATTCTCTGCACCACATCAAATGGGCTTTCTTGCATGAAAAGTGAATGGAATGTAAATAACAGGTCTTCTAATAAACATATCTCTTTTATGTGACTAATCCTGGAAACTCACCCTCTTGTGTCTGGATGGAAGTTGTAAGAAGCCTGAAAAGCTGTTGCAGCCATATTATGTCTCATTGAAGTAGACAAATATTCTTCATTGGCTGTTGTGGCTCTTTGATGACCTCACTCAGATTTTCACTCTACTGATATAATATGCTTAATCCGTTTTTGTAAGTTGCATGTAATGACAGGTATAACATTTAGGTCTAACAATGTACACTTGAGATTGCCCTGCTTTGTCAGAGAATTCCCTTGCCAGTAGGATTCCATTCAGGGAGAGATTCCATCAACCAAATTTTTTTATTAGTCATTTTAACCATCGTCTTTTAAATGTCACCCAGTGCTGCAAAAAACATCACTAAAGTTACCGATGAGCGCAAGCAAGCGAAGTATAGAAAATTTGCACTTTAACATTTCTTCTTCCAAACATTCCAACCACTTACATGTGAATGCTTCCATATTTGACACTAAAGGTTTCCATTTTTTTGTTTGGGAGAAGAATCTTTACGTTTGGTGTCCAAGTGAGGTAGTGGTTAGCGATGCTGACTACTGACCGAAGGGCCCAGGTTTGAATTCTGGAGAAAGCATAGATGTTTCTGTGCAGCATGAACTAAATATGCAGTGAGCCTAAAATCCTCTTGAGAGGTTGGTGGTAGAAGAAGGATGGGAGACCCTCAGAACCATCCACCTACGGTTCAGTTCGGGCCAGAAGTGAGAAAAGTCTTACTGTCACCTATATGGTGCTCAAGGCTCTTGTCAATGACAGCTGCAGTCTAGCCCCTTGCTATGATGAATTTCGTGGGCTTATTCTGATATCAGAGACCTGATCTCATGTAACTATCAATCAGGTGGGATAAGCTGTAAACAAACATGTTTACTTTTTGTTCAGTATTTTGTAAGAAAATTTCCAAAATTTGGAAACCTCAATTTTGAATTGCCAGTTGTAGCTTACAGTATAAGGAAGAAATAATTTTCCAGTTGGGTTGCTCCTTTCGTCTTGCAGTATGTAAAGAAATCAGCATATCATTTAATCACTGTGGGTGACAATAATTGCAACATAACCCCATGGGTTTGGGGCCAAAAACTCCAACCAACCAACCAGTTCTCCTCCAATTTTGATGGAGAGCACCTTGGGGGAGGGGTCGAGTTCAAGGGTCTCCCACCTCTCAGATGATAATCATTCATTTTTAAGCCTGCACTCTGTGCAAATGATACAGTTACATTTCTTCTTTATTTAAAGTCCTGTAAATGATTGGTATTAATAAGTATTTAAAGTCCTGTACATCTGCCAGATTTCGTACTCGTAGCAGAATTAACCTTTTCTTCTATTTTTTTAATCCTATGCTGATTCTTAATTTCAGCCCTTGTTTAGCAGCCCATTAAAAATCTTGAAACAAGCAAAAAGTTAACATCATCTGCAGAATTAGTGTCTGTAATATCATTAAAATATGACGGTTGCAGGAGTGGTAGCCAATCATATCAGTGAGGCTAGTTAACTGGAACATTGGGAAGTGTGCCAGGCTAATATTATGGAAATGTTTATGCAGATAGTCATGGTCAGATCGAAGATGAAAATCTGCTTACACCCACATCTCTTGAAAGGTTATGAGGAATGGGAATTGTCTGTGAGGAACACCTGGGATTTTGCCACAGTTCCTCAAAGATGTTTTGCCAGTATAGACTAATGCTAGACTAATGCTCTTAACAGTCAAAAGTTAACAAGAATCTAGTTGGTGTAAATTAAAAAGATCCTTGGCTAAGTCATTTGCCAAGCCATTTCTAATAATGTCATAGTGACTAAAAATATATCCTAAAGTGTATCTATTACAGTTTCTTCTATTGGTGCGATATCTTCCTTTATATACATCGCACTTGTGAGCATAGAACAATCTAGACTCCCTAGTTTCCAATTAAATATGTTTTTAAATGTTTGAGGATTCAGCAGTTTTCTACTCGGGAATAATTCTCTGTGCATCCTTTAAATAACCGCTCTGTTTCTGTCTGTAGCTCCGTAATTGAACTGTATATCGGCATTCTCAATTTTCATGTAGAGATGCATACTATTCAAAATTTACACGAGAAGGAGGATTTACACAAACAAACAACTTTCAGGAATTAATCTTAACAGTACTTTCTGTCACCTCAACGTACTATTTCTGTTCTTATATTCCATTATAAAATCTGCTTATTATGGTCCCCTTTAACTTACTGTACATGTTTTGCCCAATATTTTAAAATCATTATGTATATGGTCATTAATAGTACTCATATTATCTCTCTCTATATATATATCTACAGAGGCTGTTCACACATTTTTTAGATGATGTATATAGTATTCACAAAACTAAATTACATAAAATTCTTGTGTTTTAAATGTTCTATTTGACATCCCTTATTCTGAACTATCTTTCGACACTGCAATTTCCAGGATAATAATGCCTTTTGAAGTGGCAGAAGAGTTATTCTATCCCATTCCTCCCGAAGAGCTTTCCAGAGTCCTGTTAGGGTTTTGGGACAACGTTTGGATAATGCAGTTTTTAAAAGTCCGAAAGCACAAAAATCCATAGGTGACACATTGGGAGATTTAGTAGGGATATCAGTGAAGGTTATGGCCGTGATACCAGGTTTTTTCCATTTCTTTTAGGAAATTTACAGTGGATTTTGATGTGTGACTGCTAGCTTTGTCCTGATGGAGTCTTACAGATGGATGGCACTGTGGGTAAATCGAGGGTATTTCATTCAGAAAAATTGGCGATAAAATATGTTCCTGATAGTATTTGGAGTTAATCTTGACAATTTTTGGCATTCTCTTTATTTTTAACTTGCCATTATAAGAAAAACCAGGAACAATCATGAATCCCTTAGAAAAACTTTCTTTCGATTCTTTGAACCATGTACTTAAATTTTTTTCTCTCCTTTTATGATAATAAATAGCTCTTTTATGTTACAATCATTTAAATACACCCATGCTTCATCTATTGTGACAATTGTTTTCCATTTTTGTTTGGATAAGTGTTTGTCATATAGAATTCTGCACCGTGTCCTGGGTTGAGCGATATGCTTTGGAAGAAGACGATGCACATTGCGTTTTTTCGCTTTCTTAAGATTTAAATCAACGTTTATCATTTTGTTTACAGTGGACACCGAGCATTTTAATGATTTTGCAACTGTGCTTTGACTAGGGGTTTTTCTTTTAACATTAAACAACGTACCTTTGCAATAGTCGAAGATGTCTGTGTTTTACTTGGATACTTGTTTGGAATTTTTGTCCCACTTGAGGCTCCAATTTGACGTTGTTTTCCTTTCTTGTTGATGATATAACCTATCGATGCTTTAGATATCACAAAACCATGACTCTCACATCGTTTTTGGATAATGGAGTATGCATATTTCTCTTCGGAAAGAGCGTAAATGTAGCCTTCGAACCACTGGTTTGTTAAATTCGCCATTTTGAATAAAAACAAAACTTTCAAGCCACAGATGATAATTTTGACTTTTAAAAACATAGTACAATTGCAATCACTTTTTTTGCAGGAAATGATTTTTTATTACCGCTTACCAAAATTGTCTAAAAAATGTGCGTAGACAATTTAATATGTAATTTAAAAATTTCCATAATTTTAAGATGATCTTTTAATGCAACTTTTAGGAATAATGTTTCATTTTTTATCAGTTTGTAGAGTCCTTTTTTGTTCATTTGCATAATAAAAAAGAATGTGGAGTTTTGTAAAATTAAGTATTTTATGATATTTTTTAGTAATATTTCTCTTTTCTTCTTCTTTTATTTATTTATTTTTTTTTGTTATATTTCAGTATATTTTCCAAGCATGTGGAGGGACAAATAAAGGTATATCATTCAAAGACCTTCTTTGTGGCTTGGTTCTTCTGACAAGGGGTGAAGAATGTGAAAAAGTCAAATGTTAGTATTTTTTATTTTCCTTTAACTTTCTCTTTCATTTTATCTTAAATATTTCACAAAACAGTAAATGACAGGCTCAATTGAGATAACTCAATGCCACTTTTTTGGCGGGAAGAACATTAATAATAATGTTAAAAAAATCAAACTGTGAAAAGTCAGAAAAGCATATCTCTGTCAAATTTTTCATTTCACGGTGTACTGAACAATGATTTGTTAAACTGATTTGGCTCGAAGTTTCGATAGTTGTTCTTTGTTTCATTTTTGTTTTGAAAATAAATTTTCAGAGTTTCTAAATGTGATCATAAGATTTTATACTGCAAATCATTTTGTGCAAATGTGTCGGTTTATGCCCTGTTTTTATAATTCTATAATTCTTGACAATTGGGCTAATTCCTGGTCAGAACTATTCCTTAATATTTATGTTTGATATTTTATCTATTATTGCTTTGCAATTTTTTTAAAAAAAAGTCATACAGCTTTTTCAAAGCTTAATTGCAAAGTAATTATCATAATCATAAATGCAGTGTGCAAACCAGGCTTGAGGGTTTGTACGACATTTATAATTAAGATTGAGATAATAATTAAGATAATATGCTTAATATGATAGAGCTTATAAAATATCAAGCATAAATATCATAAAGCAGCACTCATCAGAAAATAATGCAGTAGTTGAGAATTATTCCATAAATGTAGGGCATAAAACTGGCATATTCTTGCTTTGCAGTAGCAGATCTTATATTGTCTATTTATTTTCAGAAATTTAAAAATACAAAATAATAAAAATTTTATGAATGACATACTTTTACAATTTTTTTTTTTTCTCTCCCTTTATACAGTCAAAAGTCATTAATTCGGACACCCATAATTCGGAATGATCTATAATCTGGACCTCAAAACTAAAAACGTTCTGCGCATGCGCCGCGTTGACACATGCGCATAGGCGTTTACGCGTGCGCGTAAGACCTTTTACGACTGCACATATGAGTGTGCGCAAGTGCAGAATACGTTTTCGCGTGCGCGTTTTATGTATAATGGACGTATAAGCTAAAATTATCTAATTATCTATTTCAGTTAATGTTAATGATTGCGATGTTCCTTAATTTTCGAATTGGATCCGGCTTATTATTTTTTGCAGACTGTAAGAGCAATTTTATAAAAGTAAGCTTAAACTTTCGATTATATCAAATAGAATTTCTGATATATATTTGTTAATATGTAAAGGATCTAAAGCGAAAGTATGTTTTGAAATCCGAAATCTGATTATCAATTTCACGCTGCTCGGCGGGGGGAATGCTGCGGCGAGCGCATAATGAATTGGAAGTTGATTTGTCAGCACTATCCTTATCTTCAGCGCAGATGTTTTTATTTTATTTGGCTTATAATTCCTTACCAAATGTAGTATTTCATGCTCCGTCTTTGATATGATTTAAAACAAGTTCCTCGTCATTATAATTCGCTTCCGATAGCGAAGAAAAGTGACAGAGGTTATTGAAAACGAAGAAATTTCGATTGACAAATTAGTCGGTGTTCTTGACACAGCAATTATAGGACTTGAACAGCGGAACTTTGTAACTGAACAAGAAATTATGTCTGTTTAATAGAATTAAAGAGAAAGTATTATCACATGAAACGAAGCAAAACTTAAACAACTTACATTGAAAGAAATGTTTAATAAAGTAAACAAATAAATATTAAGCTTTTTCTTTTTGCAAATTTTGATACCCTTTAGATCATAATTGTTCTTTATTTCATAAATTACGGTTTCATATTTTTAATTTTAGAATTTCTGCATGCCATCTAACGCGATTTTAACTGATGATCTATAATCCGGAAAAATCGATAATCCGGAATCGCCAAAGTCCCGACGAGTCCGGATTAACGACTTTTGACTGTAGTTCAATAGGTCAGTAGACAAAAATTCACTGGTTTCAGAAAATCAATGTCTATCCAGTAATAGATCAGTTTCAATTTTTAACTTGTGATAGGGAAACAATCCACAATATTAGAAAAGGAAAAATGTGTAAATTACAAACAAGGGATTCCCCCTTGTTTGTAATTTAACTAAAAATCTGAAAAGTTTCAGAATTTAATTGTCACATCAAACACCTCTTTTAAAGTGTAATATGAATTATAAGTAAATATTATCAGTAGGGATAGCCCATGTGGAAATAGCAAAATAGTTTATGGGGTACTAGATGAATATATATTTAGACTAATACGGGAATTTATATATCTTCTGTATATTTGAAAAAGGAAAGAAAAATGATATAATATAATTCTATAAAAATATTTAATATTTTAATTAGATGTATCAGGAATCAAATGCATTTTTATTTAAAAGCAGATTAAAAAGTTAAAAAAATAATAATATTCTTATGATCTGCTGCTTTTAAAGAGCTTAGTTTGTTAATCAATAAGAGACAGATTAAATTTGAAGGATAAAAAGGTTTTGTTGAATGGTAACATACTTGAATGGAAAGGGAAACAATGCATTTACAGTGGGAAACATTTAAAATGAATCAACACAAAATCATGTTTTGAGACTAATAGACCATTTAAGCACTTTTTTAAAGGGGTAGGGGGGAGACTGAAGCAGAGAGATGGAAAAGAGAGAAAAAAAATTACCCACTAAGGGGAAAAGAAAAAAGTGTTTTCGTGCATAATTTCGCCACTAAAGCTAACATTGGGAGAAGGGAGGAGGCTATAGGTGCTATGTAAATGATATCAGCAATCTAAATCTTATTAACAGTTTCGTTGAAATATTACGTTGTTGCTCACTGTCAAAAAAGTGTTTGGAGATAAACATGATATATCACAGCTATTATACTGCATAGTATAACTATTACTGTTAATATCTCTTTTCTATTGGAAAATTCACAAAAGTACTGGCCAGAAAAGCTTGTATAAAATTTCTAGATGAAGGAACTGAAAACTTACATTTACTAAGCCAGATAGAGGAAACAAAACATACAATATCTCTTATGAACCAATGATTTTCACTATTTTCAATACTTAATGAAATAATGGCTAGTGTTTATAAATGGTGTAAGAAATTTTTTGAATAATTTATTTATTTATTTATTTGTGGAATGTAAATCTTTTCATATCAGATAAATTTTTATTTAGATCCAAAATTCTGTGCACGATTTTCCTTCATTTAGTTTATTTTAGTACATCCAACTAATCATTTGCCATATTTGTAATAAAGAACAACAGTTATCTTTTTATAGCTTTTGAAGTTTGAGGAAAATGTGTACTTAAAGTTCTTTTTTATTTTAAACTTTAGATTATGAATGACTTTGAGAATTAAGTGTTAAGGCAGTATGTTCATTACTTTTTTTTAAATCCAAAGAGGCATTAGCCTAGAAGGGCTATTAATCTCAAAACTTGATTTTGCGTCAAATCACTAAATGGCTGTACATTTTTCAAATTTTTGCCACCAAATATTATCGCCCTGTGTTAGATTTAAAGAAATTAAGTAATAAAGAATTTGCATGAATGTATGTATGTTTCATGTACTGTGAAAACGGATACCTAGAGCCATAAAATTTTGAATATTTAGTGATCCACTCGAAGCATAAATCTGGAATCCTAGAAGCATAAATCTGGAATTTTGAATTTGCTTTACTATCTATATCATATTTTTAAACTGTAGCGAATTTTTTATTAAGACACGTTTTCAAAACGAGCAGTGGCAACTCACTATCTCCAATGTGCGAAACTGTCTGTTTTAAATTCTAAAGATATGCTGTTTTTTAAGTATTTTTAACCCAAAGGGGCATTATCCCAATTGCTCTCGAAACATGTATGTATATGTAAATGAAAAAAAAATGCCCCTTTGGATGTAATATAAAATGTGAGTTTTTTTTCTTGTGTGTGGAGAATACAATTTTTTTTTTTTTTTTTCCTTTATAGTTATCTTTTGTTTGTGCTGTAATGAAGGGGGAACTCACGTGTATAAAGATGACCTAATTCGGCTTATCCAGGCTTGTGATAATGGATATGTTCCTGAAATTATTGCAGATTGTTTCTCTGAGGTGAGATTTTTTTCTTAAATTTTTTCCTGTCTATTTAATTAAAGGTTCTTTTATACATAAATTATTATAAACTGTGTATTTCAGTCTTGATTTTCGTAGAATCAGTGCACAATATGTATACAATACTATGATAAAGTATCGGGAATGATTCCATGAAACACAAGCAGATTAGTGGTCAATATTTACTTCATTTCTTTCCAATCCCCTTCAGTAGCAATTCACTTTTCCAAAATTTTTGCCACCGTGATAATTTATTTTAATAGTAACTTTCATGAAACTTCTTCAGAACTCGATGAATTTTCTTTTAATCCCTCAATAGACTAATAATGGATACAAAGCGGATATTTCATTTGTGGAAATAAAAACTCCATATTATGTGAATACAGAGTTTATTTAACATTCGGTCAAAATTTTTGGGATACAAGAGCATCATAAGCAAATATTGTAGTGAAGAATCCATGAATTATCTTGCACAGTTCATTTTCTACAAATTGATTCATGCTAACACCTCAAAAACTTAAGTAATGTTCTTTGTTAGCAATTTGTATATTTGATAAAAATTCATAATGGACAATGCCAATTGAATTAAAAATTGAAAAAAGCATTCAGCATTTTCTGGACTTCAGACTGACGCTGACGGTCCGCCCCTTTTTTTTTTTTTTTTTTGTGCTTCACCTTTTTAGTTATTATATATCAAAAATGTATAATTGTATATCAATATGAATTATTTAAATCCATTATAATTCGTTACAAGAACAAATATACTCAATGCAAAAAGAAACACATATTAGAATACTGATGGCTTAATTCCAAAAATATAAATATCTATGTACATTTAAATAAATATATGCAATGCACACACCTAGCTACACTACATAACTATTTTGACAACATTCTACATTACTTCATGAATACATTTTCACAAAATTTGGATAGGAATAAAATATGTGAATAATCAGAAAGTGCCAATTAAATAAATCATGATAATTAAGTTTCTTAGTAAAATTATAGTACATAGTGAAAGAAAATTGCAGTGGAATTAGAAATCTCAGTTTTTTCAAGTAATAATATTTTCAGTTCCTAGGAGCAATTTATTCGATTCAATAAGACTTTTGATTATTTTGTTTGGTGGTAAGGAAGTCATTGTACAGTTAATAAATGTGAAGTATGGTTTCCGGCTTTTAATTGTTACTGTTTATTAACTGATGACATGATTATTTAAATTGGTATTATTTTTGAATTAATAGCCGAGTTTCTAGCCCCCAAACTGGCCATGACACATATATACTGCTTAGAATATTTTTTGTAACATCTTTAAATATATATATATACATTAATTTTGAAATAAATCCAAGAAATTAAAATAATATTTTAAAGAGAAAAAGAATCCTTGTATAAAGTGTGTAGGGTATTTTGGTATTTTAATCAAGAAAATGCCTCATTCTCACATCTGTTTTGGAGTTTTGGAGCCAACCCTTGGCCTGTTAGAGCCTGCAAGAATATTAGCAAAGGAAAAATCGATGGTTTTTGTAATAATAATTGATATTATTAGTTCTGCATCTGAATTTAATGGGACTTTTATGAAATTTATAAACTTATATTAGGGTTTGCTTGAAATAAAAATTTTATAGAATGCTTGAAATATTTTAATAATGTTGTTTTCTTGAGGAAAAAAAAATAAAATAATACTGTTTTTAAATAATTTTTTGTAGAATTTTTTTACGAATTGTATTAAAATTGTCATTGGCTTTAAAAGTGGTAATGATAAATTTGCTTTTAAGTTTCATATTCACTTATATTATCTATTTAGATTAAGTTAGTATGTTTAATAATAAATTGTAGTTTATTAACATTTTATTATTAGTGGCTGCAGATTGCAAAGGATATCAAATTAACCCTCCATGTGGGCCAGACATTTATGGGCATTAAAATAAAAAATATTAGTGATGATATCTTTTTATAAATTGATATTGTTATTGTCCATGTTAAATTAAGTAATAGTCATGTCATTATTGTAACTCGTCATCTGACAGCTGAGTAAAGCTGAACTTCATATGTTTATGTTTGAATACGATATAAGAATAGGAATTATGTTTTTTTTTTTAATTAAAATAAATTGATTGGATTAATATATTTTGCAATGGTAGGGAGGCTTAAAATAGAAATGGGGAACATAGAAAGGGAGTGATAAGCTAGAAAGGTTAGGAAACATTAATCTAGATATTGTAACATTTGCGTCATTGTTCCTAAGAGAATGAGTGTTAGGAAAGATATGTTACAGCATCCTTTTTATGCTAAATATTCCAGTCCCTCAAACTGACAAACAGTGCAGAAATAATGGATGCACTCAATAATTTACTACTATCTAAAATAAAATTAAGAACTGCAAGTGTATCTAACTAGTTAATTTCTTCACCAAATGTTCTTGAAAGCAACCTTCCACAATTGCGATTTCATCTGTAAAGAAGTTGTGTAAGGTGATTCTGCAGGAAAAACCAGCATGTAATTGCCAAATAACTGCATTTGTCCCTTAGAAGTGTGAATTGCACTTGTGTGACATATTTACAGCGTATATTTAAATGTCTGGAAAGCATTTAAAGGTGTCCAGGTATGTTATCTAACTGCAGCCTATCATCATCAGCCTGAAAAAGAATTCTAATTCTAAGAAGAAATTCTAAATTTGTTGTAACTTTTTCTTCATTTAGCCTAGGAGCTACAAAAGAATGCTAAATTTTTCATTCTTAGCTGTTAGTTGCTCATTAATAGCTAAGGCATATGACCATAATGTACAATGAAGTAGTTGCCTTTCCAGTATTAACATTTTATTATTAATATTGGATTTTTAAGACGTTGGAAAAATAGTCTAATTCAAGGACTTTTGGGCTGCAGTTCATTTCATTTCAGTTCACACATTTCAGGCTTAATTTTTATAGTGTGAAATTAAGGTCAAATTAAAAGAAAAAACTTCTTTAATAGGCTGCATTTTTTATTAAGAGAGCAGTCTCATTTGGCATTCAAAAGTTGACTTACATTTGATTCCTGGAGGAGACATGTATGTTGATTGTTATAATATCATTTGAGGAATTCATCTGGATATCTAAAGTTCTTATGTAGTTGATAGTTAAGGAAGAAAAGTACCTCATATTTCACTTCTTTAGGTAGTTTTGATAAAAACAGTTGAGGTTAGCTGGAATTTGTAAGGATGTGTTACATGTCAGCAAAAAGAGAGACAAAGAACCTTGATGATTTTTATAGTTTATGTATGTGTATAAAAAGTGTCATTATTCTTTTGATGTTACTGCAAAAGACTTACAAACCCTTCCCCCCCACTCTGAACACATCTTCAAAATTCATTGTCTTAAGTTTGGCAAAAAAAGTGGCTAATCTTTGGAATATAGTAACAGGTAGTTTGGCGACATTTTGGTAAGGCGATAAAGGTTACTAGCTAGGACTTTAGCAGTGTACATGGATAAAGTCAAGAGTGTGCGCAATGCCATTTTTGTGCAATTCTGGGATGTTTTTTTAAGTGAAAATTGGTTGACGTGTACATGGATATCGTGTATGTGCTATTCTTAAAAACGCGTTAAGAAGTTTGCGATTCTGCATTTTCTCCCAATTTCTCACATAATCTTCGTCATCATTAAGCGCTTTTGTTCCATAAAGTTCTAGCATAAGCGTAATTCGGCTAGCAGATTGTTGGAAAAAAATGTTGAGAAGAAAAAAAAAATGCCTTTACTTCGTGAAAACAAAATGGTGTCCAAATAAAAACTAGCAGGTTGCTGTAGTAGGGTTGGTCCCCAAAAAATCACCAAGTTACCATAATCCAAAGATTAACCAAAAAGGTATGCTTTGAATATTATGGCCAAATAGGGGACAGTTTTTCCATACTTATGCTTACTTCCCACTTTCCGTATGATAGTTGGAAGCTAGTTGGAGGTAGTTAGATAGTAGAAGCTGGGTATTATTTTCGGGTTTTTATCAAAACTACCTAAAGTCATGTCATATTTTTACTATTTTTTTCAAAGGTGATTTATACCTATAAGAATTCAATCAATAATGTATTTGCTGCCATTTTGTTTGATGACCTTTTTCCATCGTTTAACAAGATTCATAATTCACGCTGGTAGAATGACCTGTCTTTAGAAGCGAAAAACTGTACCAGTTGCCAATTTATAGCCTCATCAGAATCGAATATTTTATGATTCTAGGAATTCTGCAAAGAGCAAAATAAATGGTAATCTGAAGGTGCAAGATCAGGCGAGTACAGTGGGTGGGGCAACACATCCCAACTATGCTCCAACAGCTTTTGGCAGGTAACCAAACTCATGTGTGGTCTTGGTGAAACATAATGCTTTTATGATTCACGAGTTCTGGCCACTTTTGATTGATTGCATTGTTCAACTTGTCCAATTGGTGACAGTACGCGGCTGAATTAATTGTTTGATTCCTTGATAAGAGCTCAAAATGCACAACACCTTTGAAATCCCGACCACTGACAGCATAACCTTTTTCCGGTGAATGTTCACTTTGGACGTGGATTGAGGTAGTTCATTGTGCTGTTTCCAAGACCACTTGCGTGTGACGTTATTGTACACAATCCATTTCTCATCACCAGTGACCATTACGCTTCAGAAAAGGGTCGTTTTTTTCACATTTGAATTCCAGATGCTCAAATATTTCCCCAAATGGATCTCCTTCAGCTCATGAGGGACCAAAACTTCAATCTTGCGTATGAATCTGAGCTTCTTTAAATGGTCATGAATGGTTGATTGAGCAATGTGTAGTGTGCAATCGTGTCGTGTACCTCGGGTTAGACTTATCCATTGCCTTTATTTCACCATCATCATCAGCCACCAATGGCCTTCCTGACTGAGGCACATCATTCACATCAAAATCGCCGGAATGAAATTTTACAAACCAGAGCTGGCACTGATGTGTCTTTAGAGCATTGTTCCTATAAACTTTACTCAACTTTTCACAAGCTTGTGTCGCATTCTTGCCTTTGCGGAAATAAAAAAGCAAAATATAGCAAAAACCAACAGCTTTTCCCTCCATTTTCAACTCCATATCAAATCATTTGAATCGAACAATTTTCTGTTTATTGAATGGGTTAGAAGTGTCAACTTATATAGTATTTTAGTGAGGTGCATGTGCATGGTGCTTCTACTTCAAAAAACGCACTAATGGTATCTGTTAACAAAATATGACATGACTTTCCGATCAGCCCAATATATGAACTTTTGCAGTAACAGCCAATGATAATATCTTATTTCATTTTTAAATTTGTTTCCTTTTGAGATTTCAGATGCATTCATATGTATATTTTCAGGGTGACCGTGTCACATTTGATGAATTTCGAGATTGGTTATTGCGTAGACGGGATGCCACTTCGTTGACACGTTGGTTATTATTAGAGAGAAGTACAGTAACATTGTCAAATGAGTTAGAAACACCAACATTTTATCAAACTTTAGCTGGAGTTACTCATTGTAAGTTAGTTTTAAATATTATACAATTATTTTGCATTCTAATGCATTGTGAAAATGGTATGTTAAAATGTTATAAACTGATAAATTAGCAAAATGTAAAAGTTTTGTTGGGTTTGCTTTTGAATCATAAAATTTTCCCTTTTTTTTGCACTTCATTTTTAGTGCAAGAAACTGACATAATTGATCTAGAGAAGAGGTATTGGATGCTTAAACCAAATTCAGGTAGTGGCCGCTTGGATTTAGAAACTCTGAGACCTCTTATCTGTCCCCCCATTCCAGTTGTGCTATGTGAAGGTACTAATTTTATCCTCTTTTATTATTAACTAATTTAAATACTTGTAGTTCCTGTTTTTTATAAATATTTATGTGTAGTACAATCAGTTCTTGATTAAGCATGGTAATATCAGGCACAGTGTTAACATTTAACCTGAAATTGTTGTTATGCAAGGTATCGGTAAGTACAGTTTTGTATCTGCATAAGAGTGGGTGTGAAATAGATAATTAGGGGCTGTGCAATAGATAACTTATATTCTTCCTGCATTCATTTAAAAAATTCTATGAATTATTTTGTATTGTAAGAGTTTGTAAATCTCTCATTACTGCAATATATTCACAGTTAATAAGAAATTCTTTTATGAAAAAGGTGTGTAGAAGAGTTAGCCATTTCTGTTTCATGTAAAATGGAAATAATAAAATATGAATTTGTTATTTTATCTATGACTAGAAGGTGTTCAGTTATATCTAAACATTAATATCATTATAGTAACTTCATGTCTTTAATTTTATGCAGTTAATGGAGAATTTTTAAAATTTCACCATAGCTGTGCATTGAGCAGATTTAATATTAAGTATTGATCTGAGAATTGCGTTTTTATTTTAAGTAAAGTTACAATTATTATTACAACCAAAGCCACATCTAATTCATTTTAGTTAAGCTCAACTCTTCTTAACTGTTTCACAGTCATTTAGATTCAAAACTGTTTACCTGTCTTTTGCTGGTGTGGCTATTGATCATCTCTCTTTTTCTGTGTTCTTAGTTAGAAATAACTAAGCAGTTAAATATATCCAACTCTGATGGCATTTCTATTCTGTATTAAAACAAAGTCTAAAATTCACATAAAGCCTAAATACGTATTTGTGTATATGTATAAATGATACCGCTGCGTGCCTACAGCATGGCATAACTCTTAATACCTTTATTCAGTTTTCACCATAAATTCCCTTTCGCATCTCTATTGAAACTCACAAACTGGCATCAGGGTGTCTTCCCTGCCACGTGTCTCTCTGTTTGGGCAGAATTTCAATTTACATTTGCAACAGGAGTAAAAGAATTAGCTATTTTTATCTTGCATAAAATTGGAGTAACCAAATAGTAATATAATTATTATTTTACTCAATTTCATTTTATATTGTGACTAGTTGTTCAATTGTATTTGAAAATTAGTATCATCATAATACATTCATTACTTTAATTTTATGTGATTATGAGGAGTTTTATGAATTATGTCACATCTATGTATTGAGAAAATTTAAGGAAGTATTAGGAAGATAATTATATATCTGCTTTAAGTGAAAGTACTATGCATATCGTGTATTTTTGAAATTCACTGTATATCCATGCATAAAGCAGAGAATTAAAAAAAATTTTTTACTACTGAAGTTTTGGGATCAGTTTATATGTAAGCTCAAAATGATTTACAAATAATTTGATCACACAAAAAAAGATATTTTAATTTACTTGATAGGTATTAATCTAATATCTCTTTATCAGTGTCAGACTTATAATTGCCAAGCAAATCTCAGAGGTCTCTCTCTACTACTAGCAAATTTGTGTGAATGTCTTCATCCATCTTCTGGCCATTACCTTTGTTGTAACCTTTCGATAGATGATATCATCTTCAGTTTTGTTCATAGCATTCCTTAGCAAAATTGATAGCTTTTAATTTAAAGCTAGCAGAATAGGCAGAACCTTTAATGTCAGGACATTTTTCAGTATTTTTAGCAGAAATGAAGAATTGCATTAGTGCCAGTTGATGCTTAAAATTCAAGAGAATTAAAAAAGAAAAGCTCTTGGCTCAAAAGAGTTTTTTCATTCCATAGGGCCTCTTATCTCAAATTTTTAAATGGAAGCTGGAGGTAAATTTGGGGATTTTAAGTTCTTCTAATAGGTCTATTTAAATTAGATGACCGTTTTCTGTATTCACAAAAAAGTTTACATATTTGGTAATATATATAGCTGAATTTATAGGGCAATTTGAAATCCAGCTTTACGTGGTTTTTACTTTGACTGAATTTTTGCTACATAATCTTACTTCTCAGCTTATACTTGGATCGGCTTATATTTGTGAAATCTATGTTGTTATAGGCTTAATGTACTTAAGTTCCTCAAATTATTTACATATATATATGTATGCAGGTATATTTAATGCATTTGATGAAAATCAAGATGGACACATTGACTTTAAAGAAATGGCTTGTGGTATATCAGCTTGTTGTCGTGGCCCTCTAACTGAAAGACAAAAATGTAAGTCTGTATTAAATTATTCTTGGAAATTATGTTAGGAACTAATTTTTATTTTATAATTAATATCTCTGCTCATTTGAATTAAGTACCCTTTTACAATAATTTCAGTAATATGATATCATTTTGGCTCAACATAATTATGATAGAAGCTTTAATATATTGTACTGAAAATATATCATTTATTCAGTTTTTCTTAATTTCAATCGCAGTTCATGCAAAACTTAAAATTAATATATTTAGAAACTGTCATAATTGGTATGCTCATGATGCTCATGCAGAATAGTAAAAAATATCAAGAATATGAAATATAGCTGCCACCTCTTCCTGTTTTCTATCGCTTCTCTCAATTTCTCCATAAATCTTCAGTCTCCTGGTTTTAAATTATTAGCTTTCATTAAAAACAAAATTTTTCTGGGTAATAAATGAGATTTATTAAATCATTAAGATTTATAATTCTCTTACC
Source organism: Stegodyphus dumicola (assembly GCF_044657685.1). Taxonomy (NCBI): domain Eukaryota; kingdom Metazoa; phylum Arthropoda; class Arachnida; order Araneae; family Eresidae; genus Stegodyphus; species Stegodyphus dumicola. The sequence continues at coordinate 3,554,279 of NC_140768.1, forward strand.
ATCCTTAATGATTTTTAATATAATGTGTCTCATAAAATTTTATTTCATCTGAATTGTCTTAATCTACCGTAAAAATTTATAGAATTCTTTGTGAAGATCCAAGCAATGTTAAGTCAGTTACAATTTGTATTTAATCCTGTTTTATGTATTATGTATGTTTTACATTAATACAGTACTAAGTTTATCTGAACAGCAGTATTTGCATTAATTATTAATTTTATATTCAGTGTATTTAAAAATACTCTGATAAATAAAAGCTTCCCTACTCAGAATTTTCTTAGTATGAAAATATAAAAAAATTATAAAATCATAGCTTGAACATATTTAGAATATGTAATATTACATTTTTTTTTTACATCAGAATCATATTATAATAATGCACAGTAAAAGGAATCTAAGTCAGGTTGGAATTCTTGTAAATTAACATCACTGCACAGTGTGAATGGTTTTCCTTATTTTCAAGGATATGATATTTCTTTCAGTGATATTATTGATTCAAGTGATGTGATATTGTTCATCAAATATAGTATATTAAAAATGAAGTTATATGTCTTATAATGTAACCTCCCTTTCTTATATTCAGTGTTTATTAGAAAGAAAAAGGTGTAGGTTGAAAATTGGTTATAAATTTGGTTTGGAAATTTTATGCCATTAAAGTAATCAAAAATGCAAGAAGGAAACAATTTCTTTGTAACAGTTTGGTTTAAATATTGCTGCATGTTACAAATATATTATCCTTCTATTTTTTTCTTTTTTTAGCCCAAAGGGCATTGGCCCAGAAGGGCTATTAATTTCGTTTTGGCATTTTGCGTTGATTCACTTTAAATGTTGGTTCACTTTTTAAATTATTGCCACCAAATATTACCACGCTGTGTTACAATTAAAGAAATAAAATAATGAAGAATCTGCATAAATGTATGTTTCTCCCATTATGACAAAACAATGGTACCTAGAGCCATCCAATTTTGAATAACATAATCTTCCACCGAGCATGGGCATCTGGAAGCTCTAATTTGGAATTTGAAATTTGTTTTATTATTAATTTCGTAACACTTTAATGGATTTTTGAGTAAAAAACTGAACGATTTTAAAGCAGGCAATGGCAATGCTATACGGGAAAAAGGAAACATTTTTATCACCAGGGCACGAGACTGTGTATCAGAAATTCTAAAGATATGCTCATTTTAAAATTATTTTGTAATATTGCTATTAAATTGGATTTTATGGTTTAAGTGCAAAGAACATGATATTTAATAAATAAAGGTAACACACAAAACGTTAAAAAAAGTTTTTGGGCATAATATAAAATCTAAAAAATTTTTTTAAACAGAGGAAGACTAACTGTCATAATTCTGCAGATAGATGTTGAGGCTACAAAAGTGGGCTGAACGAATCACTGAATCGAATGTGAAATTCTATTCGATGAAACAGAAAAGATGTTTAAGCAGCAACCCATGGAATAGTAGTATTTATCATCATCCATGAGAGTGAAATTCAATTAAACAGTTTCAGTTCAGAAAGTTGTGTCTGGTGTTTTGAGAGAGGAAGAAAGTGTTGCTTGTGAATTTTTTGACTCATGGTAGTATAATAAATTCTGCAGTGTATTATAAATTTTAAATAAACTGCACTGTGCAGTCCAAAACAAAGAGCATGCTGAGAGATCATTTTGCTTCATTATAATGCTTGTCTGCACATGGTTAAAAGAACTCAAGATCTTCTCATGTCATTTCACTTGGAACACTTTGACCACCCTAGTGGCCAGTTCCTGCATTTGAAGAAGCATCTCAGTGGTATTCATCACATCAATGATGATGAGGTATAAACGACTGTGTTGCTGTTGGTGTCTAATCAGGTGGCAGAAAATCAGGTGAAGAGAGAATTTTAAAACTTCTTGTGCTATGCAATAAGTGCCTTAATATTGTTGGTAATTATGTAGAAAAATAGACTGATGTACTGGCTTTCATATAAAAATAAAATTAGTAAGATAATTCCATTTGTTTCTTTTCTTTTATTTCCAAACAGCTATTACTTTAAAAATATGCATCATACCATCAGGTTTACCATATAAGGTATCTCTCCTGCCTTCCTAGCGTGCCTTCGTGGTGTAGTGGTTCTGCATGCTGTGCTGGTATTCCAGAGGTGCGCGGTTCGATTCCCGGTGCAGGTGTTGCTAATTTTTCATCTTGCCTGCCTCCAAAAAATACCTAATGTCTCTACATGACACCCAAACTAAAAGGGTGTTGGGTGAAGATTCTCCACACCCAGAATTTGGCGATTGGGTCCCCTAAAAACCCCAGTTGCCCTTTAAAAGGGGGGTATATAAACAGGGTTGCCACGCTACCTGGAAAACCTGGAGAACCGGGAAAAGTCAGGGAATTCGAAAATTGACCAAAATATTCAGGGAAAAGTCAGGGAATTTAAGTATTTTTGTCAAAATCTGGAAAAGTCAGGGAAGTTCATACAACGATCCCGCCAAAAAAAGCGATTTTTGCACCGACGTCGGAAGAGGTAACTTTTTTGGCGAATTATGTATCACGTGAGTGTCATTCGGGTAGCTGGCATAGAGCCAATTTTCGCAGCTCCAATTTGATTGTCTTTTAGAAAGGCAAAGCAACTTTCCCGCAACTTTTGGTTTCCAGTATTCTCGAGAATCGCATGTGCAATGCATGAACTAAAGAAAGTACCTGTTCTCGTATAAAACAAAATGGGTTTAATCCTAGTATACGGTACCATGGAGGTTAGAATCAAAGAATATGTATTGTAAAGAAGGAAAACATCTCTGCAACAGACGTGGCTGTGGCTCCGTTCCATCATAGAGGGAAAACAGCTGTGCATGTCTGATATATCTGTTGCCAAAGCTCGAAACCGGTGTCGAAGTTCGAAGGTCACGTTATCAAGAGTTCATAAAATGAATATCGTTTAAAATTTCTTTAACTACTTGCGCTTAAAAAGACGTGCCACGCACGTCAACATGCTTTTGTCTCAAACCGCGAGCGACGTGAACACCACGTCGATAAGCATTTATCGCAAAAATGAAAATAACGTGGTGCACACGACGCCTAACAACGAGATTGTTTATTTCTCGAGTTACAGCTCTGGATTGCACTCGCAGATGCGGAGCGGCGTAAATGAGACACTTTACGGCTTGTTATATTGTAGCGCACGGCACCGCAACCGTGAAGTTTAGTCTTAGCGCAAGTGGTTAAACTCTAAAGGAAAAGAAAATATTTTTTGGCGCAAGTAAATTAATTCATGGATTAGTTATTTTCAGGGGGAAAAAAACTACGAAAATCCGTTTTTAAAATTATTGCGAAAAATCCAAGAAGAAACGTCCTTTGATAAAATGTTTCTTCTTGGATTTTTTCGCAATAATTTAAAAACGGATTTTCGTAGTTTTCTTTTTGTCAAAAAGCGTTTTTTAACACGTGTTTCTCAATTTCCTGTACACATCGCGGAGAGGGAAATTCTGGCCGCCAGGTTCCGTCGCCAAATCCCTTGGCAAATTTTCCCTCCGCATTCTAGCGGCGTAATAGCATTTTACTTGTATGGAACCTTTTCTTCTTTACATAGACGTTCTTTGGTTAGATAATAATGGGATTTGGCGACATCTTGATGCGCAGTAAACGGGTCATTTTGGTCTTGGCGACAATTTTCAAAATCGTGCCAAAGCCTTACCGTATACTAGAATTTTACCGCAAAATCTTTTTAAACCTTTTTTTTTTTTTTCTTTCTTTTTAATAAATACCTTGCCACTTTGCAGTAAAATAAAAAAATAGTAATCAGTCATCTAGGCTAGCCATGTAATATAACTATATTCCCTAAAATATCGTTGATTATTCTAATTCAATTTTTAAGTAATTATTTTTATGTTATTCATATAATTTAATGTTGCTTCTTCCCTCTTAATTTATTTATCATTAGTAAATAATATTTCCAAATTTCAGGAAATTTTCTCTGGCATAATCCTGAAATTAATTATAGCAGTATGATGACATACCATCACGAAATTTAATGCACATATTTTTTCCTTATGTATGCTGCAAAATAAATATAAAATACCTCAGTTTATTAAAATAGATTTCTTTCTTTCGTTTAGCTGCAGAATGTCTGCAAAAAAAGCCTTATTTTATTCCAGATTGGGAAGATTCTAATCTCAATCTTCAGTGGAGAAAACAACAACTATTATAATTATATTTGTGTTTTCAAGTGTTAAGGTGCCTTTTAAGAACATACCTCACGCAAATTAAATTTACCTAAAATCTAACTTAACTATTTAGCATTGTGATTTATAAGGACCGGATTAGCCTCGTGTTAAACTGGTGATGATCATGAGTAATAATTAAATAAAACATACATTTGTTATCCAATATATATATCTTAAATTTTATTAAGTTTCTTAAGTGGAAAACTAAACAAAATTATCAAACAAAGTATACCAAGAATAATTAAGAATAAATGTCCTCTGGGATTTATTGAATAATTAAGTGAATTTGCTACACAATACAAGTAATACCATAATTAATTTACCTCTTAGCACAGCCAACGTACATTACGCGGATAGACTGGAATTTTCTTGAAACACACCTGGAAAACCTGGAAAAGTCAGGGAATTTCATTCTCCTGTTTGAGTGGCAACCCTGTATAAAGTGTTTCTCCTGCCTTCCTAGTATGGTGTAGTGGTTTTGCATGCTGGGCCGGTATTCCAGAGGTCTGCGGTTCGATTCCCGGTGAAGACGTTGCTAATTTTTCATCTTGCCTGCCTCCAAAAACTACCTAATGTCTCTACAACCATTCACATCTCTAGTTAGATTTTGGGCCAACATTTATACTCAATGCCAAGTGATCTACTGTTAAACTATAAAGTACTTTCAATTTCTCCCCATTCTGTGTTTTTATAAAATTAATATAAGTAATGAAATTTAATACTGCCATTATTAACTTTCAATGATTAATCACTTTTTGTTTTTTACCTTGTTATCAAATTGCTGTTCCTGTATCTTTTTTCTGCAGTCTGCTTTAAAATTTTTGATCAAGATCGAGATGGCATTTTATCAGAAAATGAAGTTAAACATATGGTCAGTGCTCTTCTCTTTGTAAAGAATGAAAATAAAAATCAAAATAGAAATGAAATCATGGTAAGATAGTGTTCCTTGAATTACGTTTTTTGAATATGCATTGGATTTTTCTGTAAAATAATTAAAGTAAATGTTACATACATTATATATTAATTTTTGTATATCTCTAGACACTTTTATCAGTATCTGAAGTCACTGAAGTTGCAAATGAAATAATGGCCAATCATGACTCCTCACAGGTAAAACATTAATTTCTTTAATTTTTCATTTTCTTTATTTAACTATGAATAATATATTTGACATGAATGAATAATGGCTGGTTAAAATTTAAAAAAAAAAATTCTTCTGTATACTCTGAAGAGCCAAAACATTATGATCACATACTCAGCAAGGTGTTGCACGACATTTGGCGTGCAAAACAGCTGCAACTCTCTTTGGCATGGATGTCACAAGTTCTTGGTTGATGACTGGAGATAGATTGTACCAAATATCTAAACAGCGGTCATGCAAAGTCGAGATGTTCCAACATGATGGTGTTTAAGCTGTGGACTGCCGCCCCATGACATCCCAAATGTGCTCTGTGGGTTAAGTTCCGGCGAGTTAGGTGGCCAGGACATTAATTGGAATTCATCCTTATGCTCTTCGAACCACTCCAACACCATTCAGACCATATGACATGGAGCAGTGTCCTGCCGTAAGATTTCATTTCCAGATGGGAAGACAGATGCTGTGTAAAGGTGCAACTGATACCATTGATGTTCAGATAGTCCATAGCTATCATGGTCTGTTCTGCCACAACTAAGGGTCCCAGCCACCTATGAGAATGTCTCCCAAAGCATAATACTGCCACCACCAGCTTGTATGTAACCTGCTGTACAGGGGGGGGGATGATCAACTCTTCGTCTGGAAGACTGTTCAGCCTGGTATAACCATCAACGTGATGAATGAAAAATCATGATTCATCCGATGGGGCAACTGTCTTCTACTTATCCATTGTTCACAATTTCTATGTTCCCGTGCCCACTGTAGGCATAGTTGACAATGATGCTTGTTCAATAGTGGGACAGGTGTAGGATGTCTGCTGCCCAGTCCCATATCCATCAGTGTCCGCTGAACTGTGTGTTCCAAAACACTTGCACTTGGACCTCCATTGTATCGGGCTGTCAGCTGAGCGACTGTCTGGCACCGATTTGGCTGTACTATATAGGACAGTCTCCGACGTCTTCTTTCTTTGATGATGCATGTATGTCCAACACCTTAGCATCTACAACTGGTTTCATCATCATTTATGCATTTTGCGTAAATACTAACAGTGGCAGATTGTGAACAACCAACAAGTCGGGCAGTTTCGGAGTCTTCAGGCTATTACAACTTGCTCTCTATCAAGTTTGCCTAGATCAGCAGCCTTTCCCATCACTCAGAAAAGTTAAATGCAATAATGATTCCTTACCTTCTCCAGCAGCAATTAAATATCATTCCCACTTAATCACCTGCACTCCACGTCATTTCAGAAGATTCATTGAAAAATGTGGGAATGATTATAATGTTTTGACTCGTAAATGTATGTGTTTTTATAGCATTTTAAAGTCGTGTATTATTTTCATATTTTTTATACTTAATATAATTGCTAATGACAGAAGTACATTGTAAGCTGCATAGTAAACTTTATACTCATTTATTATGAATAGTAGTTGCATGAAGATTTTGAATAATGACTTTTCAGTGAAATGAGTGTCTTCTTTGCCAACTCTAACTCTGATGGACTTTTTTTTTTTTTTTTTTTTTTTTTTTTTTTTTTTTTTTAATGGGAAGAGACCTAGAGAAATTATCTGTTCATCAAAGCCTTATTTTTCATATTTATTTGTTTAACGTTAAAATCGCAGAAGCGATCTATAAAATTATTGAGCAAGATATGCTTTTAGCAATTGTGTACTGTAATAGTAACTATATTTCACTATTATAGTACACAATGTTATCATTAAAACAGGTTGCCATGCTGAATAATACAAATGCAAATTTTCTCATAGTAATAGACTTCAGAACTAAAGCATTGTATATGTAATTTATAGTGTATTTTTATGCTGTGTACATCAGAAATTATTAAGCTTTGATGTCATACTAGAACTTAATAAATACTCTGATATTTAATTGCTTTATATTGTATTTTTGTTTACTGCTGCCATTAATAAAAGATAAAATATAGACTATAAGATTTTATATAACATGAGCTTTGGGGTCCCAAATACCTACATTTCCATGCCACCCAAAGTTGTGCTAGATACTGAACTTGTAGTATGTAGGGTATTTAAGCTTAAACTCTCTGAGCGCCATGATCAGCTTTATCCAGTAATGAGATTTGGTGTTACTTTGTGTATATTAGCTTATAATTTAATATATATATTCTCTATTTCTTTAATAATATAAATAAGTATCGTCTTGAAGAATGAAAGTTTATGAAAATAGGGACTAAAATAAGTAATTATACAAATTTAGCTAATAAATTCTGTTTAAATACAGGTCTCCATGACTGATCCAAGGATCCATGCCACTGAGGGTTAATTTTAGTATGTCATGCATAAATGCACTATTTGAATTCTGCATTATAACATATCTCTTAAATTGTATTTTTAAGTATTTTTTATACATTTAGTAATTTAAAACCTTCTGTATTAGGCTGGAGCTTTAACTTTAGATGAATATCTATTCTGGACGGTTGGCAACAATCTTCCTTTAGAATTCATGAATGTCTTGTTTCAGGTAAAGTTTAATTGTGTTGTCATATCTGTATTTAAAAGTGATTAGGATATTTAATATAAAATCATGATAAGTCTATTTATTTATTTTAGGTTTGTCATGTTGTGTTTGGTTTACGGCCATATTCTAAAGAGGAGGAAGGCGAGATCATTAGGTACCAAACTTTTTGTCATTTTTAAACTTATAAAAATATTATATTTAATATTAATTATACTATATCAAAATATTCTATGTAATGTTATTAATATAGCAAAATGTTTTATTTAAATTCAACAAGAATTAAATTCCTGTCCTCAAAAGTATTTATTAAGCAGGTTGTCTGTATGAAATTCAGTTGTAAAGATTCTGAAACTATGCAAGAAAAAATACAGTTAAAAGTTATAGTTAAAAGTCCATAAACAGTGTAAACTGTAACTATGTTGTTGTAACTATGTTGTGTAAACTGCAAGTAGGATAACCAGATGTTAAAAATTAAATAGAATGCCCGTTTTTGGTTTATCGGTTAACTTATTAATTTAATAGATTTAATAGAAATCCAAGATGTGTATATTTTAAATTTTTAGTTTTGGCATATTTTGCCCCCCTCCCCCAAATTTCTTGCAGTTTGCCCTTGTGGTCCCCCCTTTTTTTCGCATCTGGTTTATTCCTAATTGAAAATGGGATGCATTTTAAGCATATTTCTGCGTTATATATATATAAAGCATGTTTCGGGATTTGTTTTCCAGAACATGCTTGAGAAGTGACGGAAAAGAAGTATTTTCCCCCCTGTGAGATTTTAGCATAAATTAAATTGCATATGAATGGTTTAAAATATTTTAAATCAAAGTATTGTTACACAATAACACATTAATTTTTTAAAAAGCCCTCCAAGTTCGGACAATTTTTGGTACTTTGATTATCCACACCCCATCCTAAAAATCATGAGTTGTATGGCGATTAATTTTTTGTCAAGCTATGGCCATTTTTTCAAAAATTATATCAAACAGCAACCAGTTAACAAAAAATATCCATAATAAAACACCCAACCTTTTTTTCTCCTGCTGTTCTCCCTATATACACAACAATCTCTTATACCTTAAGCACCAGAGCATTACACAACTTGGTGCTGAAAACACTGTTGATATCCTTATGTACACAGGGATCTGTTTTTGCTTAAAAAATATAAAATTGCACAAATGTGGCAGTGTGCTTGAATATCATTCCATAAACTTGCTTGTTTAAGTATAACTTCATGGAATGCAAATTTTTGCATTTTCTATTGTTGAACAAAATGGCATGCACCATTTGAAAGGAAAATACAAAGCTTTGTTTCATCAGTTGGCTTACTCTTCAGTCCCATTCTGATTCTTTACAAGGGGGAAAAAGTACTCGAGTGTAACAAAAACAAGCACTAATCAGAATAATGAACATCAGTTAAGAAGGTGAAAATTAGCTCTTGTCTGCTGCATTTGCACATGTGTGGTATGCCACACAAATACATTTTGGTGATGTCATTAGTTACCTATGTTGTTGACATTAATGTATTGCCTTGTGAATACTTTTCAGGAAATGTGAGTAATCAGAAAGAAATGGATTTTCATATTGCACTAATATTTCTCTCAGAAAATATTTCATAATTTTTATGTGAAAATAGTTTTTCAAAATGCTTGACTTTAAATTAAAATTTCAGATTAACCCATGCATTGGAATAATCAATCAAGTTTATTAATGTATTTTTAATAACAGGTCTTGGATTGAAAGAGAAGAAAGGAGAGGCATGCAAATAGGACAGTTTTGGTATTTAATTGCTAGTGATTGGTGGATATCATGGAATGAATACGTAGACTTTCAGGTTCTTCTTCTTATTTTTTTTTTATTGGAGAAAGAATTCATAAAAATTTGTATTTATTTTCTGAATGTAATTGTAATGATCAATTATTAATCTTTTAACTAGTGGAGTTATAAAAAGGTTGCATAATTAATCGCATGTATGTACTGTTCTCTTAATTGTAAAAAGAAAGTAGTTTTAGCACAATTGAAATAAAACTGCACACTAGAAAGTAGATATGCATTGAATGGATCCCAAAGTAAGATTAATAGTTTTGGAGCTATAGAATAAAGAAAGGAACTTTTTTTTTTTTTTTTTTTTTTTTTTTTAAGTAAATGGTAGTGATTTTGTTCTTTCAATAAAAATTTTTCTTATTGTAGCATGTCCAGTGTACTTTTAACCTGTGGTCTTTAAATACAATTTGCTATTCATTTGTATATGAAATTTTTGTATCGTTGTTTTAAGTGTCAAAACTGCCAGTTTTCCTCTTTTTTTTTTTTTTTTTTTTTTTTTGTAACATTTCTTAATCTATTTGTATGTCCTGAATCATCTGGTTTTTAATTTTTAGCCTTTACCAATGAAAATATTTCCCAGCGTTAAATTTAATTTATTGAAACTTAGTCCTGCAAATTCCATCTGCCCCTACCCCTAGTGATTTTCATTATAATTTTCCTCTGAAATTTTATTTGATTTTATGAATCTTACTTTACTGTGGACATTTATAGAATTTCATTTGAAGATTCAGCCCAATGTTTAATTAGTTAATATTGGTAATTAATTTTTTGTACTTCAATATATGGTACACTATTAAGTTTATTTACACAGTAGTTTGTACATTAATTGTTAATTTTATTTTCATCGCGTTTAAAAGTACTTTGATAAATTAATCCTTTGAGTGCTAACTGCTTGAAGCACTTCGCTCGAAAGATAAAGGAGATGTAATTTTGGATTTATTTTTCACTGTTTGAAAGATTTTCCTCTCCTGATTACAGTAAAAATCAAAATACTGCAGAACAAAATAATGAACCGAATATGTCCAAAATAAAAATTATAGGTTTTTTTTTTTTTTTTTTTTTCTTTTAATATTACTTGAAGTGTACCTTTTATTTATCAAGCAATAGTATGACCAAAGCTTCAACGTCAAAACCTACACAGCAGAATTGAAAAGGATATTGATTCACTTGAAAATATCAATTTAGATAATTCTAAATTGATACAGAAATATTCAGCATTTGAAGTGAAAGTAATTTTTTAATATGTATAAATATGTTATAGATAGATGATGGAGAATTTTCCAGTGTAAAGTCAATCATGGATATTTTATGGCTTTTATTTGAAATGTGTTTGATTAAATATGCACATAGTAATCATATTGATTTGAAGCAGGATGCCAAGATATTAGAAGAGAAGAATTTAAAGGTTAAAAGCAACTAAAGGGTTCTTAATTTTCTCATTAAAGGGCATTGTTATCTAATTATTTTATTGACTGTTAAGGTTGTTAGTCTTAGAAATATGGGCATGCGGAAGACCAAATTTGGAATTTGTTTTATTGTCGATTTCATATTTTGTAAAACGTTAACGAATTTTTGAGAAACAAACTCAACGATTTAAAAGCGAGCAATGGCAACACTCTATGGGGGAAAGCTTTTTATCTCCAGCGTGCGAAACTGTGTATCGGGAATCCTAAAGATATGTCATTCTAAAATTATTTTGCGACATTGCTATTGAACTGAATTTTTTGGTTTAAGTGCAAAGAGCATGTTATATAATAAATAAAGGTAACCCACAAAACGTTAAAAAAACGCCCCTTTAGACGTAATTTAAAATCTGAAACCTTTTTTTTTTTCTTTTTTTTTTTTTTTTTTTTTTATGTTTTTAGGTTATGTATTTAAAGAAATGCAAAAGTTTTAATATTCTTTCATGAAAATTGTATAATATATTTTTCAGGGAACTGTTTCGAGTGGTTGTTGTACACCTACCTACCCTTCCGGCAGCCTTAAGCGAAACAGCAAGATGCAACGTCGAGTTGATGGAAGTGTGGCACAGATGGATGATGGAAGTTCAAATGTTATTTTATCAAGTGTAACAAATGTGGGAGATGATGTTACATCAACATTATCTGAAAGTATTAGTAATATTTTTAATTCATTGAATGCGGATGGTAGCACAAATGCATTTCCAAATAAAAATTTCACAGAACAGTATGGAAATGGATTGTCAGTAAAGAAAACTTCTAATTTACAAGTAAGAATTATTGCCACATGGTTTATTATTTGTCAAAATTATATGTTTCCAAATTGAGCTGAAAAATAAAAATGTGAATAGTGTTTCAGGGAAAAGTAATTTTTTACTTATTAAAAGTAATATGTGTTAATTATATATATATATGTGTGTATTAATTTTTAATATTCTATATTTAAAATTATTTAGAAGTTAATATTGAGTAAAAATAGTTTTATATTAGAGATACAAAAAACTGTTTATCTTTTAAAGCATGGAATAGTCTGAGGTGGCAGATGTGCTGCTTATAAATTTCTGATTTTTTTAATAACAATTAAAAGATTTAATTTTGCTGTCAGCAGGAAAATAACTTTTTAAGAAATGTATATTATCTCAATCTTCTTTTTTTGGTTTATATACAGCTCCTTCAGATGGAAGATGTGTTCTGAATAAATGAGTTAATTCATTACCTGAAAATTATTTGCCATACTTTTCAATGCAGATGCAAAATGGACTGCTTTTAAACCTTGTGAAATGTTGGTTGTATTCATTTCTGATTTTACAAGTTTTCCTTCATTTGCTGACTTCGAATACTTTTTTTTTTTAATTAAAAAATCTGATAGATCTCTGCTGTTAAAAGAATGATTGCTTTTTCATGGTTATAGTATCACTGGTGAAATTATAAAAGAATTGAAACTAAAAGGAATTTTAAGTAATGATTCATATTGATCACCTCATAATATAAATATACTTCTTTGCAAATATTTTTGTTTGAATATCAAAAGCACAAATAAATCTGTAACATGATTTTAATTCTGTAATGGATGTGCTTATATGTACACATTAAATAGAAAATTTAATAAGATTAATTTCAAAACTTCAGTTTCTTTCTCCCACTTTTATATTTACATTCATATTCTATTTATTTCTATTCATATCTGTTATTCATATTCTATTTATTTCTTTATTTCTATTCATATCTGTTATTCATATTCTATTTATTTCTTTATTTCTATTCATATCTGTTATTCATATTCTATTTATTTCTTTATTTCTATTCATATCTGTTATTCATATTCTATTTATTATAAATCTGTGGTTTTTAATGCTATTTCCAACTCATTTTCAAATACTTTCTGCTCTTCAAAAAATATAAAAGTGTGATGAGGCATTAATGTTCTTTAACTATGTATTTATTTCCAGATATAAGAAACACAAAAATACTTAGAATTTTGTTACTGGGAAAATAATTAAAGGAGAATTTAATAGTAGCTTCTTAGAGTATTATTTTTTTATTAATGGCAAATTTGGGATATCTTATCCTGTTTCAGGTTATGCTGGAAATATTTTCTTTTAATGATTATGAATTTCATAGCAGGATTATATATTTAAGACTTGACTGTGTCATTGCTTAATGAAGGCATTATTAAAAAGATGGTTTTTCAAAATATTAAAAAAAAGTAAAAATTTTAAATTATCTTCTTTTATATAAAATTTATTGAAAAGAAATATAATCATTATTCTACCTTTTTAGCCTCCTGAGCTTGCAAAGACACCAAATCATTCACCAAATGTGCATAGGAGGAATCTACCTCATGTCCCGCAACGCCCGACATCAATTGACAACACTTCGCTTATTGTACCTAATACTTTAAAGGTAATGAATAAAAAATATTGCATTTAAATTATATTAAGATTGCTATTTTTAAAACTAAATTTTTGTGCGAATTTGATGTTTGGATATGCAATCCAACATGTTCACAGTGTAAAAGCGTGTGTGGATTGTAGCAAACTTATTTTATTAGTTTATATAAAATTTATACCTGAAACAGACAAAAAAGTTAATAAATTTGTGAGAGGATTAAAATTCTATATGTAATGTAGTAAAGTGGAAAATAACAAATCATAATAGTAACAAAAGGTGAAGATTTAATAGGGGCTGTAGTTAACAGAGTAGTAAAAAGTGTGTGCAGATAAAGATAAGAAACTTGATTTGAATGTTAAAATTTAATTCTGCTTAGTATATGATTACACGTTATGTAAAATTCCAGTGAATTTAGTAATTTTATATGTTAAAGTTGTGAATGTTTCTATTCTAGCAGCTGTGTGTCTTTTTGGTACAAGATACTTTTGAATAGCTTAGTTACCAAAGACAATAATGTTGGAATTGTAACACATGAATTGCAATCCCAGTTTTAGTGTACAGAATGAACAAAACTGAGAGTCTAATTGAACTGGGAAACTGAAAAGGGCTCTTGAAATTTTAAAGTGTAGTCAACTCTTTAAGATAATATTGGCCATCTTGACTATTCCTCATAGTCATTTTTAATATATGAATAGTTTTGTCCTAGTTACATGTAAAATTTATAGATTTTACTTTCAAATATTAATTTGGTAGTACTTAGTTCTTTCTCATTAAAAAAAAAAAAAAAAAAAAAAAAACTTTATACTTTTTGTTGTTTTAAAATTATTTTTGTTAATAGGAAAATTCTGTTGATTTAAAAGAAAAAAATGCAGTTTTCCAGTTTCATACATTGTAAAGAGTTGATTTTCTGGAGCAGAGCAGTTACTATGCAATAGAACTACCTTTCTATTTAGCTGACATTTCACAGTATGCAGAAACCATTCTCAAAAAATGCTTTGGTCATCTGTTCTTTTTTATTAAATCAGTATAATAGAGTGAGACCATTTAAATTTACACTTTCAAAAGTGCCATCTACTAATACTTAATGTTAAGCAAATAAAGTGCACCATTAAAGAAGTGAGTGGACCAAATTTGTAAAACATTTGAAAAATGGTAGTCAAGTAATTGACATTTTGACACCTAGATGCAAACAAGAACATAAAGAAAAATAGTTGGGAAATCCTGAGCTGATCCAGAAAGTAAATACTGTTTGCACGTATGTCCCATGCATCTGGCAGCATGAAGGTCACACATGGTAGGTCACACATGTTCAACTTGAGAACAAATTAGCCTAGCTATTTTGCATGTTTGCATTAACATTTGAATTCATTGTCTGTCAGTAATCACATTTAAAACAATTGATTGGACCACCAGCTGGCAAATAGGAGCTAATATAAAATTTTTTGAATGTGAGAAATGTTTGTCCTTGTGAAATTTATCTTCAGACAAGTGAAGTTCTGTGTATTTGCCGTGAATTTCCCCACTAAAAATTGTTGACAGATGACGATGAGGTCTAAAAAATAGTTGAAGATTGGTTAATTCAAGAAACCACAGACTTTCTTTGCTGTTGGTCATCATGATCTCATGGAACAGTGAGACACTTATTTCTGTCGATAAGATGATTATGTGTATTATGTGTAGAGTATTATTTGAAATCATATATGAAATTTTTCCAAGTTCATGCTCAGTTATGTCTCAGTTGCTGAGATAACTAAATTATAGTTTGGAATATAGTTGAACAATGAAACTGCTGTTCATACATACATAAATGTCCTGCTGTAGAATTTCATTTTATCAAGGAAAGGAAATTACATGTAGTGACAGTCTAATGAGTTTACACCAAAAGAACATTTAAGTGTACATTCTGTAGAAATAATTTGTAAATTAAAGGAGAATTTTAATTTGCTGGAATTTTTTAAACATGTGCATACCAAGGGGAGGGGAAATTGATTAGGGCGATTTTCTTTTTAATTACTGAAAAGCAACATAATATATTTAACCTCTGACTGTGTGCCTTTTTAAAATTTTTATGGTAATTGTAAGATTAAAATGTCTTACTTCTTCAGTTTTCAAAATCTAAGATTTTATTTAAGATCTGTTAAATGTACTGTAGCTGTCTGTATGAAGAACTTATTTTTTATTTTAGATATGTATGTGTGTGTATACTCATAGAACAACAACAGCAAAAAAAGGGGGAGTTCAAACACATATATAATTGATGTAGATAAAACTGAAGTGTAAAACTTTTCAAATTCTGAAGTGAAGAATTTTTTTTTCATTTGTAACAATCTTCATGGCTTATAAATGAACATCTATTTATTTCTAGGTAATCTTTCTAACTGGAGAAGGTGGCAGACTACGAAAGAATCCGCCTTTGATGAGAAGCAGAGATTACGAATTAGTTCCTGAAGCAGTATGGCGAGCCCTTTCACAGTGGTATGGTGGATCTCCCCCATTACCAAGGCAGGTCAGTGAACTTTTGATCTTTCTGGATCACGTATTTCAAAGATAATCAAGAAATAATTTTTCATTATATATTTTTTTAATTATATTTTTTTGTTTTACATAATTTTATTTAGCTTAAGCGTACAGTATGGTATAAAAATTATTGTACTGGGATACATACAAAAAGAAAAATTTTCAATTGAATATTATTTTTTAAAATTTCACACTTTAATTCTTTTTGAATAAATAACCATATAATTAAGATGCAATAACACGCCGAACAAATATTAATTTAGAAGTCAAACAACAAAAATCAGCGTTATATTTTCAAATTTTCACAGGACTAGTTTCAATGGTTTTACGGAACCATCATACTCAGCTGCAAAAGCGCAAATGAACAAGATAAAATATAATGATTAGATAGGATAAAAAAGCCTGGACAGAAGATAAGCCACTGGCACCATCTGTTGATGAAACCAGAACTAAAACATAATTTCTTTAAAGGCTGAAGGCAAAGATGGATTGGAATTAGGGTCGTTAACTAGAACAGAAAGATTTTTTTGAATGTGAAATGTCTCTAGAAAATCCAGTTCACCAATGGAAGATGTTTTATTTAATAATTTTGGCAGCAGAAAAATTGAAAGTGTGATTTTCAGACCAACAATTTTGGGCAACAAGAGACTTCTGTGTTTTTTAGTCCAAAGGGATTTGAATCCCGAAGGACTATTAGTTTCGTTTTGGCATTTTGCGTCGGACGGATAAATGTCAGTTCACTTTTCAAACTGTTGCCATAAAATGTTAAGAGTCCTGCATTATATTTGAAGAAATTAAATAATGAAAATCTGCGTAAATGTATGTATATTTCTCACATTGTCATAAAATAACGGTACATAGAGTCATCGAATTTTGAATAACGTAATCCTCCAACGAATATGAGCATGTGGAAGACCAAATTTGAAATTTGAAATTTGTTTTATGATCGATTTCCTATTTTTTAAAACTTTGACGAATTTTTGATTAACAAACTCAAGGATTTCAAAGCGAGCAATGGCAACGTTGTGCAGAAAAAACATTTTTATCTCCAGCGCGTGAGTCTCTGTATCGGAAATTCTAAAGATATGCTCGTTTTAAAACTATTTTGCGATATTGCTGTTGCACTGGATCTTATGGTTTAAGTGCGAGGAACATGATATTTAATAAAGAAAGGTAACACACAAAATGTTAAAAAACGCCCCTTTGGACGTAATTTAAAATCTGAAACATTTCAGTTTTTTTTTTTTTTTTTTTCCCCTAACATATGCCTCATATTTCTTAACACGAAATTTTAAGGCTCTCTTACTCTGGCCAGTGTAAATTAAACCACACTGGCAAGGAATCCTGTAAATAGCCCAGGAATTCATATCCGGAATGGGGACCTTGATTATGAAACTCAGAATTTTATTAATGGGAGAATAAACAACTTGAAAGTTAAATTTCTGCAAAATGCGTGCAACTTTATAGCTAATTGATGGAAAGAAGAAAATGACAACAGAATTTTTATAATCTCCTAAAACTAGAGTGTGCCTTTTGGTGTGTTGAAATGAGAATTTTTTAACTGCTTGATTAATAATGTTGGTTGAAAATCCTCTTAATAGCTGTTGCTTTTAAATAATCTAGTTCTTCATCAAGGGATAGTCAAAAAACATCTTCCATTGGTGAACTGGATTTTCTAGAGGCATTTCACATTCAAAAAAATCTTTCTGTTCTAGTTAACGATGCCAATTCCAATCCAGCCTTTAAAGAAATTATGTTTTAGTTCTGGTTCCATCAACAAATGGTGCCAGTGGCTTATCTTCTGTCCAGGCTTTCTTATCTTATCTAATCATTATATCTTATCTTGTTCATTTGCACTTTTGCAGCTGAGGATGATGGTTCGGTAAAACCATCGAAACTAGTCCTGTGAAAATTTGAAAATATTACGCTGATTTTTGTTGTTTGACTTCTAAATTAAATAACCATATATCGACATTATGGTAATCATGTAGTATGCAATCCACCACTTTTAGGCAGTTGTTTACTTCTTAGATGATGCCACTGAATGCTATTTTTAAGTTCAAACATACAATAAAATGGCAAGAAACAAAAATAACTAAAACAAATAATTTTAGACCGTCATTCTAAAAAACAAATACTTTAAAGCTATAGATTGCATACTAAATGATTATGAAAAGTATATTCTTTTTACTTATTTATCACCCATTTTTCATAATTTTTTTTAAGTATTTCTAACCGAAAGGAACAAAAATATTTGAATTACCATGTAATTATTTTCTCTGGTGAGCCTCTTTAATTTGAAAAATATATCTCAAAATTGGTATGCATTTTATGGCCTAAAGATAGGTAATAAATATACTCTGAATTTATAACAGGATTTAAGAAATGACTGATTGTTTCAGGGTGTGTTATGATTAATGCAACCACCTTTGTGCATTTGGGCAATTTTTCACATGAAAAAGGTAAAAGTTACTGAATTAGTGCAAGTTCGGGGTTTTTGTAACTTTTTAAAAAAAACTGCCAAATTGTAGAACTTTATCTTAAGCTGGCAGACATTATCAGTGTATGAAAAGAAAGCATACATTAGCAGTTTGAAATACAAATTTTAATTATTAAGTAAAGATAATATGATGCATTAAAAAAATAAAATATTTAGATTCTTTACCAAATCTTTATGTAATTTTTTGTGATATTCTTCTCTTAAAGTATATAGCAGTCTGCTTAAATAAAATGTTGGAGAATTCCAGAGACTGTGCTTTGCGCAAACCTTGGCAACACTGGCTATCTACCAAACACATCTCTTCATTTTTCCTATAGAAATTTTGCTGCAAAATTCTGTATTTCTGCTGAATTTTTGGTAAATCTCATAATGGTATATTTTAAAATTAAGGCAAAGTATATCATGACTTATAAAAAGTCATTGGAGCTTGCAATATAAAAAAGAGTGCATCTGAAAAGAGCAACAATGCTTGACTGAAGATTGTAATGAGCATGGTTGCCTGAAGAATGATTATGAACATGATTGTGATTTTATTGCATTCTGAATATTTGGCAACTACCACTGAATTGGTTGTGATAATAAATAAGCATGAGTTTTAGAAGCATGTGCCTGGGTGAGAAATTTTTTTTAAAAAAGGGACCAATTTTAAAAGATTTGTTAAAAATGTGATATATGTGATGTATTGTATAAGAGCAAATGTGATAGTTTTTGAAGATAATATCAGTAATAGTTCACATATGCAACAAGGAGTTCATATATAATATGATATGCATATAATATGATTCACATATAATATGCAGTAAGGATGAGATGATTTATTACAGTGTCAAGACAAGTGAAATGAACTGAATGCTTTTATAATAAATATAAATTATAATAATAATTAAACTGTAATTTATTCTCTAAAAATCCGCTTGAAAATTTTGTATGCATCTTATCACTGAAAGATATGACACAGATTCATTATTCGAACATTTCTAAGGTATTTGTGAGGTAATGTTTTTTAAACTATACAAAATTTAATTCTTGAGAGAGTAAAAAGTTGCTTAATTGTTAAAACAATATTTTTAATTACTGTGCTGCAGTCTTATGCATATTGCATTTTTATATTTTCGATTAAATTTCAGGGCTTAGGACTAATTAGTGTAAAATATAAAGAAGATAAACTTGTCAGTTTAAAATTTAAAATTAGATAAGTTCAAATTTGTATTGATCTCAGATGTATAATACAACTTATGTGTATCAAAGGCTTCCACAGCTCTGTGTTTAAATTGTAGAAGGTTTTTTTTATGAAACCAGCTTCATTATAAGATTGAATTGTGCCTAATTTTGTAATTTTATATACTTTAATCCTCTGAGTTATATGGCTTTTTAGATCTGGTTTGGAAGTCCTGTGTTTAAAAAGTTAATATTGATTAAATTTTTATGATTACTTATTTTAATCTCTTTTCATAAAATTACATTCATTAAAATAATATTTACATTATTAACGATAATAAGAAAGCAAAATATTTAAAATTATAATGTAATATATATTTAAAAAAAGATCAAATAAAAGTGGTCATGCCACTTCAATTAAATCTCGAAGCATGCATGAAGTTAATATATCTAATGGTTTCTATAATGATGTAATTTCTTTAATATACCAATTTTCGATTTCCAAGATTTCATATTAATCTGTTTGGTAATAATTTATGGTAATTTTTTTAAATTATTATTTTACCATATGGAAAAAAAAACTTTTCCCCCCACTTTCTGTCCCATTAAATTGGCTTTAAAAATCTCTGAATATTTTTATGCCATTAATTTTTTAGGAGGTAGTATTTTTTTAGGTTTGTAGTATTAGTAAGTTTGTCTTGCCATTACTGTATATTTTAGAATTATTGTTATGCATACTGTACTGACTTCTGAATTAGTATGCATACTGTATTTTAATATTTTAAAGTGGATGTTATGTTAGCTAGTATTATTCAAGAAGCTAAATATGCTTATGCATTTATTTATCTAGTGCATATGCTTAAATGCTGAGTGCAGATACTTGAAAAAATTAAATAAGTTTAATATAAGAGCAAACTTTTCTAATATGTATTTTTGTTGCATAGGTAATTCTCCCTAGGAATGGTATACCTGAATTAGATTTATATCTAGTGACTTTAAAGTTGTACAGGCATCAACCAAATCCTGCTCGTCAAGTTGCTAATCCCTGGACTGGTGCAGTTAGCAATGTGGCATCATCTTATGGTAAGAAAACAATAAAGTTTAAAAAAAATTTTTTTTTTTTTTTTTTTTCTGAAATAGCATTAAAAAGAGCTTCAAATTGAATTCATAGAAGAAATAGTATAAGAATGATTTTGAATAAATGAATATTAGAATGGATGAATATATTTAAAAGGCTGGTGGCCCAGTGACTAGCGCATCGCGCAGCAGTAACATAGGTCCAGGGTTCGAACCCTGGGTTGGGTAAGGTCGATTCAGCCTTTCATCCCTTGATATCCATCCCTTGGGTCGATAAAATGAGTACCAAGTTTGCTTGGGAGTACACAGTGGAAGTCCTGCGACAAGCTGACCACTTGTTCAGGGCATATGCTTACGCACCCCGGGGCCCACGGTCAAGAAAGCAGATTTCGGGGTGCTGCAGGCCTTGGCCCATTATGGCTGTTGTGCGAGTGAGTTTAGTTTCGAATATATTTAAATGCTTTAGTGCAGATGTCTTAATACAATATTTTTTGTATTCTTCTTTCCAAACTTCAAGCATAAGAAATTGTGATAGTTTCTCCAGCACTGAAAATTCTGATCTTGAAAAGGAGGGGGAGGGGGAGAAAACTTTATTGTATCGATAAAAAATTGTATCGATAAAAAATTGTATCGATAATTAGTATTTGGTAATTTTTATCCTTTACCCATGGATTAGCCCCAAGGATCTGGATAAAAAATGTATTTATTTTTTGTAATACAAGATAAAATGTATTTTACACTGGTGTTTAAAATTTACGCATAGTAAGTAGAGTTGTATATTCTAAATGACAGCCAAAAGGCAGGACAGAAATGTGTTTTAGAAAGATTGTCAATTTTATGTTAAACTTTATTTGTTGAAACTATGTCAAAATCATGTTTCTTATTGTATTAAATGTCTTATAATTATCAAAACTGCAAAAAAAAATATTATTTTATCAAGAAAAGTGCAAATAAACATAGTTATTTAAGTCCGCAATAAAAACTATATTAAAATAGTTTTATAATTCATAGAATAGAAATCTGTATCTAAAATGCAATTTCAAAATACTGGAAACTGTATATTATATTTTTCAAAATTTCAAATGTAGGTGGTAATCCTCCTGTTTATATGAGTAATATTCCTGCAGTGCATAAAAGATATCTAGCATATCTTGCATCTTTTAGTCGTCTGGCTTCTCTTCGTTACGTATTTGAGTTCATTTGTATGCGACTTCGTTTACGTCTGGAAGAGACTCGGCTATGGCTTTATAAAGATGATGTAAGTATTATATATATTTTTGTTATTAATCACATCTCTTAACTAATTAATTAATTTTGTTTAATATAAAAATATGGTTCACAAGCCTTTGTTATCAGCACTGTTTGACAAGTAATTCAGGTAAAAAAATACCAGACTAAAATTTTAAATTAAGCTTTAATTGGAATAAATAAATGAGATTACATTGCATTGCAGTAGTTGCTAAACATTGCATGTTTAATGGTGATTTTGAATTACTGTAATGTTAAAGTAAATAAATGTATGTGTGTTGAAAATCGTGGTTTCTAAACATTGAAGACTTCATAGGATAGAAAACTGTATCTAAAAAAAATTTTTTTTTTTTTTTTTTTTTTTTTTTAAGAGTAACCTCACACTATTAGAAGAAGAAAACTGTACTTTAGAAGAATTAAATATAGAAGACAATGAACAAATTTTGATAGAAGGTAAGCTTTCATTTGTTTCTGAATTTATTACCCCAGAAGTGAATTAACTATGTTTACTGGTCATATGGACGATTTCTAAAAATGAAATCTTTTTTAGTTCGTAACAAAGATCAGACTTGGCCTGAAGAAATGTCCAATGTGATGAATGCAAAATGGGATCAAAAAAGTCAAGGTTAGTCTTTTTTCTGATATTTTCCTAACTGCTTTATTAATTAGTAAAAATTCAGATTTAAAAAAAAAATCTCCAAAATTTTAGGTCCTACTGAAAAAGGTGCTACTGGTCTAAACAATTTGGGTAATACATGCTTCATGAATGCTGCTCTTCAGTGTGTTAGTAATACACGGCCATTGACACTTTATTTCAATTCTAACAGACACCTCTATGAGCTTAACAGGTTAGTGTACATTCAGCTTTCTATTTTCCTTTAAAATAAAAGGATAATCTTTGCTTTCATATTTAATGTATTTTATTTATAATGCAAAGATAAACGTAGGCTGATTGAAAAGTTTAAAAAACTTAAACTTTAGTCAGAACTGGATGAATGCTCAAGCCCAACATTTCGTTTTCCAAGCTGAATACTTAAAAGTGAATGGTACATTCTACAGCAATTTTTGAATGATTCTAAAACATTTTAAAGACTGTTTTGTGATCTAACTTTTAGGATTGCAGCTGTCGCATTTTTTTCATTTCCTAATCTGAATAGAATTTTCACATCTTTCCAGTTTTTTTTCCAGCTTTTCCCAGGGTCACGCGGAAATAAGTTCCCATGAAAGGTATTGTAATGCTGTCCCAACTAATTCAGACAGCGCTGCTATTGCCACAGCAGCAACATGCAGCTGAATAGTGCATTACTGTGGGGGAGGGGGACTGTTTCTTGAGCAAATCTGGGATATCTTCCATGTGAATATATGTTTCCAAGAATTTTTCATAGTAATCACTGTTTTATATCTGCTCATTGATTTGGCAGTGTTGCCATATACAACCACAGAAGATGGCTTGATAAAATGTGCTTTGTTAATCACTTGTATGTTACCATTTTTGAAGTTCTACCATTCGAAGACTGAAATATGGCTTACATTTCATAATTGTATGCACCTGCCATAATATTTTAAGCACATTTTACCATTTTCCCGAAGTTAAACATGAAATTCAATCATATCACTACTGTGGCAGTGTATGCAGTTTGTAATGACCTGTGAGTCTACAAAGAAATAAGAAATATTTTTACTCTTATTAGTTATTATGCCTCGCTTTTTTTCTGAATTAATTAATCGTTTTTAGCTGAAAATTTAAGAAGGAAGTATAAGTCTTCAAAATTGGAAGATGAGTAGAAATTACACCAGCATATAAGAGTTAATAAAATTTTAAACTTATGCAGTTAGCTATTAAGAATGTAATTTATTCTTTTAAAAAAATGTATGTGTAGTTTTTTGCAGAAATGGATATCTATAAAAAAAATTAGAGAAAGGACCTTTTTTTAAATGGTCCCCTTATATATGTCAAGGTAAATAGCTAACATTAAGGCAAATATATTTGTATATACATCCCTAATTGGAAAGATAGTTAAAATTATATCTAGAAGTACTTTAAGAAGTATATTTTATTAAATATTTTAAAAACTTCTGAAATATTTCTTTAATAATTAATTTTATAACTTTTATTAGATTTTGTGTGTGTGCAGTAAGGGGATTTAAATATTTTAGTCAAAAATCTGGAAAAGTCATGGAATATCATATGGTGATCCCCCTCAAACGAGTTTTGCGCCAACGTTGGAAGTGATCACTTTCTTGGCAAATTGTATAGCGGGAGCGTAATTCGGGCAGCTAGCATAGAGCCAATTTTAACAGCTCCAATCAGATTGTCTTTCAGAAATGCAAAGCAAGTTTCTAGTAACCTCGAGAATCAGGAGAATTGTGCAGTGCATGTTGAACTAAAGAAAATACCTTCCCATTCTCGTATATATAAAAAAAAATCAGTTTAAAGTGTATATTAGGATTTTTCTGCAAAATCTTTTAAACCTTTTTTTTTTTTTTTTTTCTTTTTAATAAATGCCTTATATGTTATTTTGCAGTAAAATGAAAAAATAGTAACCAGTCATCTAGGCTAACCATTTTATATAACTTTATTCACCAAAACATTGTTGATTATTGTAATTCAATTTTTAATTAATTAACTTTAATGTTATTTGTATCATTTAGCATTGCTTCTTCTCTCTAAATTTATTTATTATTAGTTAAAAATACTTTCAAATTTCAGGCAATTTTCTCTGGCATAATTCTGAAACTAATTCTAGCAGTATAATGACATACTATCAGGAAATTTAATGCACATAATTTTTCACTTATGTATGCTGCTAAATAAATATAAAATACCTGAATTTATTTTAAAATATCGTTAAATAGATGTCTTTCTTTCGTTTAGCTCAAAATGTTGCAAAAAAAGACATTTTTTAATCCAGAGTGGGCAGATTCTAATCTCAATCTTCAGTGGAGAAAACAACTACTATTGTAGTTATAATAGTAATACTTTGGAGTTTATATATATGTAAGAAAAATAAAGAATATGAAAAAGATTATAAATTAGCAGTGTAAATTAATTTCCCTTCTCTCTTTTAAAAATGGTAACCTCTATTTGCACTGCTTTATTTCTAGAAAAATCTATGTCATGATTCTTACGTAATTCTGATAATGTAAATAAAACTAAAACTCAAACAGCCAGTTGTCATTTTACAGCAATATTAACTGTCCAATCAAAATGCCTTGAGAACCAAACTACTCAGTTTGACGTAAGATTTCATCCTGAACATTATGCACTTGCTTTCTACGCTTTGCCTTAGCTCGACTGTAGTCTGTCTGCTCCCTCCTTTTTTGCTGCAAATCTGTCAAAAATGTAAGCCCTTTGGAACAGGCACATTTAATGTGCCGACTTGTGTGTAGCCGCAACATGTTGCTGAAAATAAAACTGAAGATTTAATCTGCCTCCTTCACCTCCAATTTCCTAGTCATTATGGATCAGCACTTCTACGCCATCAAAATTCCTCCTCCTCCTCTTCAGCTACTTCTGACTTTGTTTTTATTACAACTGAGTCGACAGGACACGTCCTGTGCGTTGGAATTCCAGTGGGAATGGAATGTCTTTAATAGCCAACCATCTCTTCAAACTTCTATGTGTAACGGAAATTCATAATGGATATCGAGTACCTGCAAGTTCAAAAGTGCTAACATCAGTGAAAACAAAGTGTACAGCCATCTGTTAAATGTTTAGAAGGAAAAAAAAAAAACTGTTTTAAATCATCAAAGTGTGCCTGTTCTTCACAGAAGTGTTATCCAAATTGTGGCTACGACTGTGAAAGCGAATTAGTTAATTAAAGCCTTCATGTTATAATCTTCCATATATCTTTGGCTCCATCAGTCTATGTGCGCAACTTGGAATCAGCAAGTCATGTTAAAAGTTTTAAATGTTTTAAGTCAAAATCCATTCTTCAAAATTTAATCTAGCATGTACGGTGATTTAAAAAGTGCAATGTCGTAATTGAACAGTGATATGAAAATGTGAAAAAAGATTAATCATAGAATTGCTAAGAGTGCTTAAAAATGAAACCTAGAGCCTGCCTTCCAAAATTAATCCAGCGTTTGTTTATAATAAAATTACGAATGTTTTCCTAGTTTTAACATTTCAAATCATTCCAGTGCTTTTCAAGGTCACCGACCTGCATATCTTGATCTGGCTCTTATGCGAATAAATTCACAGTTATAGGATTAAATGTACACTTAAAGTAGATGACAGAAAATCATTTTTGTTTCTGTTTTTGCATAACTGAATCTGCATTGGGACCTGATATTTTTTCCTCCACGAAATCATCTCTTAAGCAGATAGCCTTCATAATGCTTTGCAATATTTAGTTAACCTTACAAGGTAAAATTAGCATGCATTAATTATAACACGTCCTTCTAATACAGTGATCATATGTTTCTAAGAGGTTTTTTGGGTATGATTTTTTATCCTTAAAAGTCCTTAATTTTGCCCCAAATTGGCAAAAGGATTTTGCTCATCTGACATTTTTGTTCATTTCGAGTGTGAATTAACATTTTGGAGGGATATTTTATGCCAGTCTTATGACAAATATGTATTTGATGGTTATCCTTTGAATTTAGTCCTACTTCTAATATAAATGTTGTGTTGCTGAAGTTTCTAGCGCAAGGCCACATACCTTGTTTGAATCATACACATTTCAATATTATTTCTTTTTTGAAAATGATAGAGTTAATGAAACATTACATCAAAGACAACATTTCCCTTCTTGAAATATGAATTCTTTTGTTATTCAGCATTAAATTTGGTTACTCATCAGCATTTTGGGGATTTTAAAATCAATTTTTATATAAATTAGTAGTATTAAATATCATTAATGATAAGGCTTTAAAATTATGTGTAAGAAATAATATTGAAATGAGACATTTTTATTTGCCCCTCTCATATTTTAAAGTAACATTATTTTCCATTTTGACTGCTCAGAAATATTTGGATTCTGAAAAATAAACAAGATAATAAATGCTGTGTTTGTAGTATTAATGTATAATGGATGTCTTTTACTGAAATTTTTTGATGAATATCTTGTTTTTCTGAAAATTTTGCAAGAACAATGAAATCACTTTTATTTCAATTTTCCACTTTTGATCTTAGAATCTTTTCTACTTTTAATCTTAGAATCTTTTCTATTAACATATTTATTTTTCCTTTGTTTTCTCTTCTTTTCACTAGATACAAGCATAAAATTAAAAAATCTGATGTGTACACCACTTGACTTCCTTGTACGGAATATTAAATTATACGCATTTTTTCTTGCCTTTCATTTAAACTTATTGGATTGAATTAAATCTACTTCACCGACAGCGCATAAACCACGATAGAATAAATGCATTCTTTAAAATTCACTCTAGTATTTGTTTACCATAGCGACACTCTGGCGCTAGATTCACTTAACAGAATTATATTTCGTTCATATTATAACTCAAGATACACAAAATTTATATCATTTAGAATTATCTAATCGTTGCCACATGTTCTATTCAAATACTATAATAAAACTAGAATGACGTATAAAAAATTAAGCAAACAAAACAAAAAAGAAACAGTTTTTCACAGACAATTGTATTTCTCATTCCATTAATTCAGTTGTCACTTTGCGAGAAGGCAAAAGTACATAAAAACTCAAAATATCTATATTAAAAATTACGAAGTAAATCTTAAACACTTATTTCCTTGAAAAATTTCCAGAAAGGATTAAGCATGATTTAATTGGCAATAATAAATGAAGGCGTTATCTTAGTTGTTGCAAAGCTAAGTTTCTCTAGATTGGCAATAAATCCACTAGTCTGCCGTTTCAAATGTAAACAATCAATGGCTGTCGTCAAAAAAAAAAAAAGGCTTAAGCAACTTTAAAATTGTTGATAATTCTAAAAATATTGCACACAGATTTACTAAAGGCATAAAAACCTTAACCGGAAGATAAAAACAACATAATTCAATCATTTTTAAAGCAAAAAATTTACAATTTACAAACATATAAGAGTAAAGAAACTGAGATCACTGAGCCGGGTAACAGAGTGGATATATATAAAAATATATTTATATACGTGAGGTGCGGCCGATTGTAACCAAAATACGAGGTGCACATCACATCTACATGTTATAGGAGTCCTATATACAAATTTCAACATTCTGAGGCTACTCGTTTTTGAGTTATGCGAGATACGTACATACGTTCGTACAGACGCCACGAAAAATTCTCTTCAGAATTAATTTTAAAGCAGTTTTATAATTTTTTTGAAGGAAAAGAGTATTTTATTCTGTTCTTATGTACAGATATCACGCAAAAACATCGTTAAATTGCATTCGATAGCGGTCAGAATGGATATTTTCATTGAAATATGCTGCCTGAAACTTTTTGTGATTACAATACTTCCTTTTCACTTCGTACAAGGAAGTAAAAAACAGTGGTTGTTATCTTGTTACATGAGCGTGTATCTGTAGAAAAGAATTTTTCTATTAATAAAAAAATTGAAAATTATGCATGTCTGTGCACACCATACACGGGACTGGCATTAGCCATTCTACCATTTGGTGCAATTTCTGTGGGTCCTAAATTCTGTTGCCTACTGCCATCCTAAATTCTAAAAACTCTGCCTCACTGTGTCTGTTGTCAGCTTTGACCATGTATGATTGTATAGTTATTCTCAATACATGTATAATTAAAAATAAAGTTAAATTAGCAGTTTCTTCTATACATTTGAAATGCAAACAATATTGTAAAATACCAGAAATCTAAATAATTCTGTAATTAAGAGGAAACTGAAATGAAATTTTGTAATGAAGAAATTTGTTGAGGAAGAAATTGATTGCATAAAGAGAAAGTTGTTCTTTAAAGGTATGTTGTTAAAAATTAACAGATTAGGAGATGAAGCAGAGATTAGAGGGAACATTGATTTATTTATTAAGAAGTATACTTAGAAAAGGTAATAAAAAGAAGTAAATTAATTAGAATATTTGAAATTTTTTCAAATTAAAAAGGCACACAAATATTTTGTTGTATTTTGTTGCTACGAAACATATATGTTTTGTATCATTTAATGTGTAATTATCCTAATATTGTTTTAGAGTTGATGTCATAAATTATCTGTTATTTTAAACTGTAAAATGTGTTTACTTTGTGATTTTGATAATGCTTTCCAAATGTGTGTTTTTTAATAATAAAATAAATTTTTAATACCAGCATGTAAATCTATAACTAACTAATTTAATTATTTGCAATTATTATCAACCTTAGAAGTTATATCAACTTTTTAAGGAAAGTTATCACCTTTTTTTAATCCTTAGTGGGATCACAAGACACGACACAAAATTGTGAAAATTAACATAAAACTTCATTCCTTACAGCTACTGAGAGTTGAAATGATATAGCTTATCACCTCCTGTTCTTCAATAGCTTTTTGGTATCTTACAGTATATTAACTGGGTTACAATTACAGCAACTCTATTATTATCTATGACACTAGTTTGCTCAGACAGATAAAGGGCAATTAAATTTCAGTATTTACCAATCATGCCAACGTTGTCAGTGGCTCTCTCGGTGGCAAGCAGAAGTGCTGGCAACAATTAAGTATCTGTTATGAATCATTCTAAATATGATTTACCTATCATTTTAACAAATACTACTTGACATGAAATCTGCGTAAACATCTGGACTGAGCGAATACATGATCAAAAGAGGCATAAAACAAAGAATCATCATAAAGCTAACTGTTAGTAAAACATAAATAAAATTTCACTAATGTTCTTTATATGGGTGATAAGTATAAAATATAAATATTTCATGAGATTTTTGTAATTTAATATTAATGGATAAATATTATGATTTTTTTTATTCTTGAATGTGTTTTATAATTATGTTAAATATTATATACTGTTTGATAATAATGCATCCTACTTACAGTTTCATTCTTAGAATGGTGTTATGGAAATGAAGTTCAATTAGATAATTGCTTTAATTATCCATTTGTTGATAGGTCTTTAATTTTTTGCATCAATTGTCCTTAAAAGTCCGTGAAAGTACTTAATTTGTATGTGCATGAATATATACAAACCATGTAATATCTGTGCCTGGCTATGTCTATTCAATGAAATGCATCTTCAGACTAAAGCATTTTGTTCCCGATGTATCTCAGTAATATTTGTAGGCTGGTGCCATGCATCCGTATCTTCTCAGATTAAGAAGTGCCAAGAATAACGACTGATCTTATTCTGATCTCTAAAAAGTTCTTTTATTGCCTTTTGCTGTTTTCTGATTCTTATGTTTTGTGCCTTAATTTAGCTGATCATACTAGTGAACATGTGTTACGAGCGTATAACTTATTGACAATTAATCAAATATTATACTTTACCTTAATTCATATCACAATAGTATATGGATGTGGTATATATCACATATAAAGTATATGGATATGGTACATATCACAACAGTATATGGATTACCTTGCTTCTCTGCAGGATTGTAGTAGCTTTCAATGCCTGACTGATTTTTCTTGCAAGATTGGGAAGCAATCGCTAGGCATTAACTGTTCGTGGGCAACCATCACACAATACTTCGGACATCTATATCTTTCATTCTGAAAGTCATCCACATTCAGTACACTTTGGGGGCAAGGTCAAATTGATAATTTCCTTTTTTCATACATATTTAGTCCTGCTTCCTAGTTAGTCTAGAATAAAATTTATCTAAATGTGTCCTTGTGACCATTTTGTTGCTTGCATTATAGAGTAAAATTTATTAAACATCTCCTACAATCATGCTTAGCATTTAGAAATTTGGAAAGAATTCCTGGAATTTTTCTTTATCTGTTACAGTATCAGATTAACAGTGATGATTTCAAATTATGATGTTAGTGATCATTTCGAGACCTAAATGTGCCAACTTTCTGTAAAAGGCGTATGGTTACACAAGTTACAGCAAACTGTTTCATATAATATTGAGGTTTTAACTTTTAGCAATAATGTTGTTCCTTAAGTATTTCATTTTAATGTATAACTATTTTATGTGCTCATATTGCAAAGCGGGAGGTTTTTACATCTGCATAAAATACCTCATTTCCATTATTTTGTCAAATTTAACTAGCAACTTATTAGAGGGTAAGAATTTTAGACTTTAAAAATATTTTGATGCAGTTTTTGATTAAAAGTTCGCTTATTTATTTAAATTTTATAGCCTTTGTTATTGTAATTATCATATAAATGAAGTAAACAGATGCTTTAATAAAATTAAAGTTAACAAAAATCAGTATTAGTTTTGCTTTGATTTCAAACGAAATGAAAAAAGAACAGAACTTGGTTTTGGAAAAAAGAAGCAAAGTATTTATATGTTTTTTTTTTTTTTTTTAAAAAGCATTGAGCTTCTTTCTTTTCCTTTTTTTAATTTATTTTAAATTACCAATAAACAGGTTCAGTTACACCCATTTTAAAAATGCTAGTTGAGAAGAATTGTTTTAAGCAGTTGTGATCTCATAGCAATTTTGATTTTAGGAATAGTTGTTTGATCATGTATACAATTATGTTTATAATAAAATTATGAAAAATCAGTATATTACACAAATAGTGTGTTTTATTATGCTGTTAAACCTTTGTGTTACTTGATTTTTAAATATATGCCATTGTTAAAAGTATTGATGATACGTAAAATGCTTTAACCTAAAAAATTACTAGTAATATGTTATTTCAAATATTTTGTCAGTTTACTTTATTTTGTGCATCTAGAACCAATCAGCATGGTATGAAAGGTCACATAGCCAAACGTTATGGAGATCTTGTTCAAGATTTGTGGAGTGGAACTTCAAGGACAGTAGCACCTTTAAAATTAAGGGTATTTGTTTATACAAATTTATTTCTAATATATATTTTTGTCTAAATTATTATTAATGTTTAGTTAAATATTTTTTATGCATTTAGAACTTGTTGAGAGTATTTATAATATGTAAACACATATTTAATTCTGCTTCTTGGTAGTACATTAATATGCTTGGAAATATGTTTGAAAGTTTATTGGTAGTTATAAAAGTGATTAATTTTATTTTCATTTAAAAACAAAAAGATAAAAAGAAAGAACAACTTAATGTGAGAGAATAATTTGAATTTACGATTTTTTCATTATTACAATATGCAAAGAATCTCTCTGTCATGTATAATCATTGGAAGATATAAAAAAATGTTTTGGTATGAATTCTTTATTATTTTTATCATTCACAGAATCTATGAAATTATTATGAATATTCACTTCTTCACCATGTCTTATTAGTACAGTCAAAAGTCGTTAATCCGGACTCGTCGGGACTTCGGCGATTCCGGATTATAGATCATCAGTTTAAATCTGGTAAGATGGCATGCAGAAATTACAAAATTAAAAATATGAAACCGTAATTTATGAAATAAAGAACAAATATGATCTAAAGGGTATCAAAATTTACAAAAAGAAAAAGCTTAATATTTATTTGTTTACTTTATTAAACATTTCTTTCAATGTAAGTTGCTTCGTTTCATGTGATAATACTTTCTCTTTAATTCTATTAAACAGACATAATTTCTTGTTTAGTTACAAAGTTCCGCTGTTCAAGTCCTATAATTGCTGTGTTGAGAATACCGACTAATTTGTCAATGGAAATGTTTTCGTTTTCAATAACCTCTGGGTCACTTTCTTCACTCAATCTGTGTGTAATTGATAAACAGATTTCGGATTTCAAAACATACTTTCGCTTTGTAGATACAAATTACATATTAGTAATATCGGAAATTCTATTTGACATAATCTTTCTAATCTATCATAATCTAATAATGACGTTTCTGCCCCCCCCCCTCTGCCGCAGAGCAGGGTGAAATTGATAAACAGATTTCGGATTTCAAAACATACTTTCCCTTTGTAGTAAATATATATCGGAAATTCTATTTGACATAATCGAAAGTTCAAGCTTACTTTTATAAAATTGCTCTAACAGTCTGCAAAAAATAATAAGCCGGATCCATTTCGAAGATTAAGGAACAACGCAATCTGCAACATTAACTGAATTAGATAACTTTAGCTTAGCGTATAACTCCGTTACACATTAAACACGCATGCGCACAAACATATTCGCAGCCGTAAGGGTCTTACGCGCTCTCGTAAACGCCTTTGCGCATGCGTAAATGAGACGCATGCGCAGAAAGTTTGTAGCTTTGAGGTCCGGATTATAGATCATTCCGGATTATGGGTGTCCGAATTAACAACTTTTGATTGTATTGCTGTTAACAGTGCCTGTAAAATAGCTGGTCATATTGAGAAATGTATCTTGCACAATTATTTTTCTGGCTTTATATGTCTAATTTTCTATAATATTCTATTTCTATTATATAATTTCTATTATATAATTCTAATTTCTACTATATAATTTATAAGACTTATGGGCAATAATTAAACTTGTGTAATAAAAGTAAAAGGTTAAGGGATTTTGTTTTGAAATAGATGGTTAATTTGATCTGCAAGTGTTATATTTTTATTATGAAAGAAACTATAGAATAGGCAGATACTATCTAAGAAGATAGTGTCTAATTATGTACCTGTGACAGATTAATCTGCTGTTGTTAATGAATGTTTACTCATATGAAGCCTGTAAATCAGCTTTTTCTTTTGGGACATGGAAATACGTGAATTCTTTTATTAAAGCTCCATTGACATTATTGAAGGGCATACATGTTGTGTCTAAAATGTTCCAGGATTGTGTTTGCTTTTTAAAGACACAGGAAAACATAAACAAATGTTACTGCCAACACTTGGGTATATAGTTAACCAACTCACAGTTGTGCATATCCTTGCTCCAAGGATTTGATCACCAGAACAAAGCGTTTGTGTAAACGTTTTTATGTTAAAATCAGAAAAACTGCAACTTAAACCCTTGAAATGTTGACAAAAGCATATGATGATGCTGCGCTTTCATAGTGCATAGTATT
Source organism: Stegodyphus dumicola (assembly GCF_044657685.1). Classification (NCBI taxonomy): domain Eukaryota; kingdom Metazoa; phylum Arthropoda; class Arachnida; order Araneae; family Eresidae; genus Stegodyphus; species Stegodyphus dumicola. The sequence goes on from NC_140768.1 coordinate 3,588,260, forward strand.
TGCACTTTCATGATGGAAGAAAATACATAAAAAAAACCTGTGTGTCTGCCAACTATTTTGTACATGAACAGAGGAAATGTTTGAAACGTTCATGATTTAGTGTCAGTGGACTTTTTTTTGAATGACCTTAAAATTCTTACAAATGAACTAAACCTAAGTAGGGGTACAGTTCATACAATTCTAAAACAAGATAACGGTAAAATTTGCACATTTTTGGACAGCTGAGCAAATGCAGAATGAAAGCTTGCAAGGACTTAATGGAGGCAGCAGACAGTGAGGGAGAAAAGGAAATTTATTTATGTATTTATGTATTTATTTTTACATTAAAAGGAATTAAAAGTTGTATTTAAATCATTATGCCTAAAATATAGGGCATGGTGCATATTAAAACATAAGTAAACTTTTAAAAAATTACACTTATGGGTAGCATTCCTTAAACTTTTTTCAAGTGGAAACCATGTTTATAAATTAGAAAATTCCGCAGATCATCTTATGCTTGTACCCCTTGAAAAAAAAATTTTTTTTCCATGCATTTTTAAAATACAGTTAATAAAAATTAACTTAATTTTGCATCAATGCCGAATAATTAAATTAATATCAGAAAATTTATATTTGTTTTAAGAATTCAAGGTTATTAGAGTTTGGCTAATCTTTATCTTACTAACTAAAGTTAAACACATGTTAGTACTCACAATAATGAGATGAGTGATCTGGTTGATTCTTGCGCAGTTGTTCTGTATTTAGATGTATGTTGTTAAAAGTTTGAGATAGGCACATGCTTCAAGTGAGTTTCATTGTTTGTTTATTTAAATAATAAATATGTAATTTGTTTTATTTTAATTCACCCTGAAAATCCTTTTTCACACATATATGTGGAAGAAAACTCAGTTATAATTTTAAATTACAGTTCATTACATTTCGTTTTCACTGGTAGTGAGTTGAGCAGTACCGGAAGCGAATGAAGGCAAGAAGCACCACAGTTATAACCAACAAGATATATACTGTTCATAACGCTTTAAAACTTTATATGAAATTATTGGTCATAACACTTTAAAGCACTATGACTGCGGGAACAAGGGTAGGCTTTAAGTACTTTTTGTAGTCTGTGGGCCACAGTTTGGGAAATGCTGAAATTGGTGCTAAAAATATGTCATATCCCTTTATCTAAAGACTTATGAGCATACTTATAAAATATGCTGTCTTGCATGACAGTCTTGTATAATGAAAAACGTAATAAATATTATTAACACTTTCACTACTGGTCATATGAGGGTTGTGCTGATATTTATTGCGCTTATATAGTAGAAGTAGATTGTACCCATATACCGACTTAAGAAATATGTTTTAAAAGAGGTAATAAATGGTGATTATATGTACGCACTGATTGCTAAGCATAATACTTGATAGAATTTTATGACTACATGCCAGTAAGTAATTGTCACTAAAGGTAAAATTATTTTCCTAATATTACTTTGCCCACTGGCACATGGCATTTAAACATGAATCAAAATTAAAAAATAAATAAATAAAAATAATGGAGTGCATTATTTTTTGTATGAAACTCTATCACAAACAAATATATACAGTCAAAAGTCTTTAATCCGGACTCGTCGGGACTTCAGCAATTCCGGATTATCGATTTTTACGGATTATAGATCATCATTTTAAATCTGGTAAGATGGCATGCAGAAATTATAAAATTAAAAATATGAAACCGTAATTTATAAAATAATGATCTGAAGGGTATCAAAATTTACAAAAAAAAAAAAGAAGCTTAATGTTTATTTGTTTACTCTATTCAACGCGCGCGTGCGTAAAGCATACCTTACGCATAGCCGAAATTAGAAAATTTCAACCAGAAAACTATTTGATTTGTATTCGTGATACTTATAATGACAAGGAATTTGATTTAAATCATATCAAAGACGGAGTACGTCGAGATTAAATACTACATTTAGTAAGGAATTATAAGCCGAATAAAATAAAAACATCTGCCCTGAAGATGAGGATAGTGCTGACAGATCAACTTCCAGTTCATTGCGCGTCGTGATGTTTATAATGACGAGGAATTTGATTTAAATCATATCAAAGACGGAGTACATCGAGATTAAATACTACATTTAGTAAGGAATTATAAGCCGAATAAAATAAAAACATCTGCCCTGAAGATAAGGATAGTGCTGACAGATCAACTTCCAGTTCATTGCGCGCCGGGTCCCCTAGCCATACCATTAGTTTTTCTTATCATATACAAACTGATACCATGTTTATGGCATTTGTACTGTCTAAAATAAGTTGTCCACTCCACAATATCATCGATTTGTCTAAACTAATCTTTCATCCTGGGTATTTTTATATTATATTAAATATTTGACATCATTTCCAGTTTGCCTTGGGGGTCAATTAACAAATAAATTTGGATTTGATTTTTTTCCCTTTAAATTACATTGTGATATTCTTTTGTGATTTATTTGTGTGCGAAGTTCTTTATAATTTTTGTTACAAGTGGCATGCTAAAAGAATCCTCATGTAAGTAATTTGTAAGTTTTCAAAAATGTTGTGAATGATGATGCTAAATATGTTAACCTCATGATGTTTCGTTACTTCCTAATCATTATCTAACAATCACATGAAAATTTCACTAATTTTAAAATATTTTTAATTTTTAATCATGCAAATAGTGTTACAAGTTGGTTGGTTTGCCAGTATTGAAGCCTGTAATGAAACTGTTTTTAATGCAATATGAATTCTGAATCTGTAAATAAGATATCTTTTTTTTGAAGAAATTTGTATTGATCTATATTTTTCACGACAGTCTGCTATAGGAAAGCTCATCATTTGATATAGTAATATCAGAAAGTTTCTGATCTGATGTTTTATTTTTAGTTAGTTACAAATGTAAGCATTTCTGTCTTCAGTTTGTGAACGCATTAGAATCAACCTTTCATATTTTATTTTTTTATTATAAGTATAAAATTTTCCTAGTTTTGAGTATATGGAGCAGAAAATGTATACAAAGTTAAATTTAGTAATTTTTACAAAATCGATTTTTTTTAATTAAAAATGGCAAAATTTGAACATTTACATCATTTAGAACATTTTTATAACTTGAAGAACTGGTCTATGTCCAATGGTTGCAAAAATAAAGGCTGGTTAAGGACGTAGTTGGTTAGCAGCACAGTATGGAATTGTACAGTGTCCTTTCAGTATGTTTTCTAATAAAATGCCATGGTATAGGCAATGTGCTTTACTCCTAAATAATTAGCAAGAATGTTGAAATGGAGATACGAAAATAGCATATCAGATATTTTGTATTAATACAGTCTTAAGTACTATGTATCAGAAACATAATCAAAAGATACTGCAATATATTGCACTGACAACCGAAAACATTGTGACCATCTCCATATTTTACAATGAATCTTGTCTAAATGATGTGGGGCACGTCTTAAGTGGTGAATGATATTTAATTGCTGCTGAAGAAGGTAAAAAATCATTTTGCACTTACTTTTGCAAGTGAAAGGAAAAGCTACTGATCTAATGGCTGGTAATAGAAGGCAGATTGTAATGGCCTGAAGACTTGGAACAAGTATCTCTGAAACTGCACAACTGGTAAGTTGTTCACGATCTGCTGTTGTTAGTATTTATGCAAAGTGAATTAATAAAAATGCAGCCATGCGTCATCAAAGAAAAACACATCAGAGACTGTCCCACTTGATAGAGCAAAATCGGCATCAGACAGTGGCTTAGCTGTCCAGGTGCAAGTGTTTCACAAATAGTTCAGAGGACACTGTTGGATATGGAACTGCACAGTAGATGGTCCCATTCATGTGCCTTTGTTGACCAATCGTCGCTGTCAACTATACCTATACTGGGCCCAGGAATATCAAGTCTAGACCATGGATAAGTGGAAGACAGTTAACTGGTCAGATGAATTGCAATTTCTCATTCATCATATCATAAGCATAATACTGATAATAGTTGTGTCAGGGTACATCGTCTTCTGTGCAAACAGTTGCTCCCCCATATAGAGCAGATCATACACAGGCTGGTGGTGGCAGTATTATGCTATGAGGGACATTCTGATATGCAGTCCTGGGATCTTCAGTTGTGGTAGAACAGACGGTGAAAGCTGCTGACTATCTGAACGTAATTGCAGATCATTTGCACTCTTACATGCCATCTGTCTTTCCAGCTGGAACTAGAATTTTCCAGCATGACAATTTCCCATCTCATAAGCTTGAATTGTGTTGGAGTGGTTCAAGGAGCATAAGAATAAATTCCAATTAATGTCCTGGCCACTTAACTTGAAGGAGCAAATTTGAGATGTCATGGAGTGGCAGCTCAGAGCTCAAACACCACCACATCAAAATATCTTGATCTGTGTGACCACCACGTAGACATTTGGTACAATCTGACTCCTCATCTACCAGGAACTTGTGGCATCCATACCAAGGTGAGTTGCAGCTGTTTTGCAGGTCAGAATTCACGCAATGCATTATTGAGTATGTGGTCATAATGTTTTGGCTCTTCAGTGTATGAGTATCATACAAAGTACAAAGTCCAATAAATAAAATTAAATACAATACAAAGTCCGTAATCCGGACGTCCATTATCTGGAATGATCTATAATCCGAACCTCAAAGCCGCAATTTTCTTTTTTTTGTAAAATTTGATACCCTTTAAATCATAATTGCTCTTTATTTCATAAATTACGGTTTCATATTTTTAGTTGGATAATTTTTGCATGCCATCTTACCAGATTTAAATTGATGATCTATAATTTGGAAAAACCCTTAATCCGGAATTCCCGAAGTTCGGATTCGTGACTTTGTACTGTACTATATCAGATGAGCATGCCACAACTACGAACTCTCCCCATTTTTCATCGCATGTCTTGGTAGATCATTGAATCTCTTAGTTTTCAATTTTTATCCTAGTATTTTGCTACTACTGACTCTAATCTCTTATTTTAATCTTCTCATCTGCCTTTAATTTAGTCTATTGTGATAATGTAAGATGTGGACATCTGTCCATACTCAGAGAAAGTTAATAGGAGTTTGGGTGAGGTTCATATCTCACCCTCACTCCCAAATAGATGGCAGAATAGTCAGTTAACATATTTTACAGCATAACAATTCTTCCATTAAAAATGGCTGGAAATATTGAGTATTTATTTTATGTATTATCTTCAGAATTACATTTTTCATGTGTATAATTTTTTTCAAAAAAAGTATTTGTTGCTTGTTCTGTATCCATATTCTGGAGAAAAAAAAAATGTTGGAATGCCTCAGTTTTTATAATATGTATAACTTATTTACTGCATCCCCCTGCAGCTGACCATTGGTAAATATGCACCACGTTTTAATGGTTTTCAACAACATGATTCACAGGAATTACTTGCTTTTCTTATTGATGGATTACATGAAGATTTAAACAGGTGAGATAAATATTTGTAAGAATTTGTATCCAAATTTGCCTTTTTGATATATTATTTACTTGTTGTAAATTATTAATCTGTTATTATTATTAATTATTAACCTACTGTACCTGTAAAAAAAACCTTGTTTTTTATATTACATTTGGTGCTTGAATTTCATGTTAAATTATTATTTGCATATTTTGCATCAAATTGCATATGAGATTAAAATTAATTAATAATTAAGTATATTAAAATGAGTTTGGATTCAGAATAAGCATACATAAAATTATTTTCTCCTTTGCTTGGATTGTAAATTTTCTTACCATTTTCAGAATTTTATTTCTTCTGTTTTTATGAAATTTATTACAATCCCATAACTATACATGTTCCTTCTAGATTATTTTTGTTACAGTGACTGCAATGTTATAATTTTAGCTCTAAATCATTACTTCGAATTAAAAATTCTGTAACTTGGTGTGCATGTAAAGTTTGTCTTTTCCTTTCTGTCTTGTTTGCAGGAAATATATCTCCTGTTTTTTTTGCACAGTGTTTATCCAGTTTTTTGAAATTGTGCACTGAGAATATATCTCTTTCTGAATCTGTTCTTTAGGATATGTCTTTAGTTCTGTTATATTTTACCTTCTAAGGGTTATTTGCATTGAAGGACAGCTTTTTAATTTGTTACACATGAAAATTTCTGCCAGCTCCTGATCAGTCTGATTTCAGGTTGGTTGTGCATTGAAAGAGAAGAAAAGTGAGAGAATCCTTGTGGAATTATTATTTTAAAAAATATCTCTTTACTTATGATGATTTGGGAACTTCAAATTTTCAGGATCTCACCTGTAATGCTCAGAGGGTATTATATGTATATATATGTGTGTGTGTGTGTGCATATTATTGAGTGCTCCTTTTTCATTTTTTAATTATAACTTCGTACAGAGTTCATGAAAAACCATACACTGGTCTAAAAGACAGTGATGGACGTCCAGATGAAGAAGTTGCACAAGAGGCATGGGAAAATCATGTTCGTCGAGAACGATCAATAATAGTGGATCTTTTTCATGGCCAGCTGCAATCAACAGTTCGATGCAAAGTGTGTGGTCATACCAGTGTACGCTTTGACCCTTTCAACTACCTCTCTTTGCCTTTACCCATGGAAAGTTGCATTCATCTAGAAATAGTAGGTAAGTAATCCTCCTTCTTTGATATACGTAAAAAATTAGTAGCTTAGATTTTAATAGATCGTCCTTCCCCTTTTTTTAATGTGTTGCATAGCAGTACTTGAAATAGTAGGTACTTTAAAAAAAATAATAAATAAAAAAATCCACAATAATTTATTTGCAGTAGGATAAGTAGGAAGTAAGAATAAATACAAAAAGGAAGAAAAAATGAGAGAAAAATATGAAATTATATTTAAGAAAATACTTTATATTAAATAAAGCTTTTTTTATTTGTTTAATTTAAATTTGCATTAAATATTTTCATGAGTGAGAAAATTTTTTATATTATTATTATCCAAAGATATATTTTATATTTCAATGTGCATCAGTCTAAGAGATGTAAAGAAATGTGTAGTGATATAAAATAATTGTTGCATTGAGTAGCATTCAAGTATTAATGCCTCAATGCAATTAATAATTACTTATTGCTTCAGAGTAAGCCTCTCAAGTGTTTCTAATGACAATTGTTAAAAATGACAAATCTCAGTACATTGATTCTAATATTTTATTTAGGAAACTGTAAATGCTATTTTTAACTGCCATTAAAATCCTTCAATGAAGGGGAGGACTTTCCCCCTGAAACATTGTGATATATATATGTATATATTAGTAAAGATAGATACATATAAATACAGAAATTATGCATTCAAATTATTTTGTAATCAGTGAAGAATGTAGAAAAAAAATTAAATTTACTGTTGAAGTCGCTTTTAATCAAGAGTTCGTTATCATTCACGTAAAACTTTGTTAAATTCACATTTGTTCTTGTTCATAGAATATGGAATGTGCAGGGAGGAAATGATTTTGACACACAGGACTGAACGACAATTCATTCAAAACACACCGGCATGCACAGGGTCAAGAGAGGATGCATAAATCAGTAGAATTCACAATGACATAAAAATTAAATTATAAAAGGTTCAAAAACAGTAAAAAAAATGACATGAATTCAGTACCAAACACCAATAACTGACTACTGAAATAAGGGAATTGCAATATATACAAGAAGTTGCAATTTATTAGTTTGCCTTTTTATGTGAAAAACTTTTTATATGAAGCTAATAAAACAGTTGAGGTTTATTTAATTATTTTTTCATTGTAAACTAAAGTATATTAATGCTGTTTTAATGTCATCATACAACACACACATTCACTATTTTAATTTGGACACACAGTTCTATTATTGCTTCAGAGTAAGCCTCTCAAGTATTTGTAATGTTTTTCTAATGATGTGCTATTTTTATTCTGTCAGAATGAGATTTGCTTCCTAATTCTTTTGCATCTGCTGTGTTCCTTTAAATATTTGCTTCATTTAATTTGAATTTTGGTTTTAAACTTTCAAGCTGGATGTAAATGATAGTTTTCCGAGTAATACATTATGGATGGAATATCTACCATATTTATCAAGGATGATGCAGTCTCAAAATAGCATTCCTTTTTAAAACTTGCCTTACAGCCAGTGTAATTAATCATTGAGAAATATGTGTTTGTGAGTGTTAGTTAAATCCTTATGAGTTTCACTGATTTTTCTAATTCCAGATATGAAAGGTATACTAAAATACTTATTTTTTAAATGAAATAACTTTGAAAATTATTGTCCATATTAAACTCTATCGAGATGGCTTTTCTGTTAGACAAAATAGCTGGATTTTTTTTCCAAATTTTTTGTTCGCGTGAAAAATGTATGCCAAATTAGTTCACACACAGCTCAGTTTGAATTTTATGGAGTCAAATTTTACATTGAAAATGCAGCAAAAATTCATGAATAATGCATTTAATGTCATTGAATCGTAGAAGAATAAGTTGGGCTGAACTGCCCTTTTTCATTCACAGGTAAGTAGAGCTTATGACATTGTTAATTTTTTAATAATATTATGCATGAAAATTTTATTATTCTTTCAATCATTGATCTGTCTTTGTGACAAGTAGCATCACAAGAACATTTATTGTGGAAATGTACTCCGATCCTATGTCGAAACAGTTCAAAGATTCAAAGTATGAGCAAAAACATTGCTACCACTTTTTTTATTTATTGCTGAGCAACTATATCATATCATAGTCATACACGTTTTTCAGAATTGTGGTTTTAGCAGTTGAGGTAAAATTTTGTCATAAAATGTGTCAAATATGCATCTTTTAATTTTGTGAATGCAGCAGCCAATAATTATTATTCGATCTGAAGAATCCATATGCCTTTAAAAAGACTTCTGTACTACTGATTTTACATTTTTAATAAGTGATTTTATCCTATTGAATTCAGTTAAAAGGTTGATAATCTTTATGTGAATTTTAAAAGACAGAATCAAACATGAAGTTGTCATAAACTTTACCATTAAGTTCTTAAATTCCAAGAAAGCTTTCATAGTTGTTTTTCAAAGTTCTTAATTATGATCCTGCTCACCATTTTTAGATTTTTAACTTATCTTCAGTAACCTTCTTTCAAGTTTTAAGGCTGTTACCATTTTTAAAACTGCCTAATTAACTCTGCTTCATATTTAGTTTCTGTGCATTGTGCATTCATTAATATTTTTTCTGCCTCCCCCCCCCAATTTTTTCCTCATTTTTCATTTTCCTTAATTTCAGATAGGTTGTTGTATGTTATACATGACACAGTGCAACTGTGTACCTTCTTCAATAAAGCAGTCAGGAAAGTATGGGAATCAGTACAGTTGACATAACCCTAATGAGTTGTAGCAAATAATTTGGTTGCGTGTACTGCTGGCAGCTGTGACTGTCACTGCACAAAGCAGTACTCTTTTAATTTAAAAAATCTGAAATTGAATTTCATATGTAATGGTTACTGGTAATTTTTCCTCCTGTTTTAAATGCAGAATCACTTCGCAAATCGACTGGAATGCTAACTATATCTGAATGTCTTATAAAATTATTTTATTTTGAAATATGTGATGTTTCTTGCTTCTAAATTCTCTATTCTTTCTTCCCTCTGTTTGCCATTAAATAATATTTTGCCATTAGATTACTACTGACCCTGACATACTTTTATATCAAGTTATCAACTCTGTGAAAAATCTGTCCATCAAAGAGTTGTATTTTTAGATAGTATCTAGATTTTAGTAGTTTTCTCTTTATAAAGTTCTAGCTTTAGCGATTACTTTTGTCAGATTAGTCGAGTTTATACTTGGATCTAGAATTTTGATTGGTGGATTCTGTCAGCATATTTTTTGGCATAGAGAATTCTTCATGCATTGAAATGTTATTTCCTGGTGGTTACTGTTTAAGATATTCATCCATATCTTTGTTTTTGCTATTTAAGTTTTTCTATATATTCAGTGAATTATATTATTAGCTTCAGGTGTATCAGAAGATTTTTAGGAATGTTTCTTATTCTTTTTCGTTCATCTTCACTTCTAGGCATTATGTGACAATGGAAAAGAAATTTTATTTGCATTCTAATATCATTTATTTAATCTAGTTAGATTTTGTGCCAGCATATACATTTGGTTGCTACATAGAGTCCATTAACTGAAAAGTACCAAACTAATATTATTTCTTGATATAACAGACTGACAGTCTGCTCTGGGTTTTGTCTTATATTTCCAATTTCTTGAAACTATTCCCAAAAGCATGTTGGAAGTAATTCAGTGATCTAAGCTACATCAGCTTAAGTTTGATGTACTTCTAAATCAATAGACTTTTGCATACCACTTTGGACTAACTCGTATTATTCATACGTTGCATTTGCTAATAAAAAATATTCAAAGCACATTAGTCATATTTTTAAAGTTAAATTAGTTTAAAATTCTTGTCACCTTTTATTTGCTGATGAAAACATGTTATTTTTTAATATCCTATAAACTATGCAAATGTGTGAAATTTGCTTCTTGATTCCTTTCTTTTAGTTTTATTACCATACAAACAGCTTATTATTTCATATTAAAGTTGCAAAATTCTTTGTTTGTTTTGAGTTGTGTAATCTAGATATAAAATTACAAAACAAATACAGTAAAGTGAGTGTCCAATTGAGAAGGAAATTGTCAACATAGATCATAAAGTAACAGCTTATGTAATAAATATTCAAAAGATTTATATATAAAACACATCAAGCAGAGTAATAAATAACAAACGTATGAACAGAATTTCGTGTCTTAACATTTTCAGGCTTGATAAAAAAAAAAGTTAATCTTATTTGTGCACATGAAAAATGTTTTCCATTTTGAGAACTGTAAATATGAACGTGAATTTCATTTTATTTTGCTAAAAGATAATACACAAAATACAAAATGGAATAATCCATATGTGGAGTTTTGGTAAATTTTGAAAAATTAAACAAGTGTGATAGCTCAGTAACATTTAAATTTCAAGCACTTAATACTTTTATTTAATTTGTGGAATTTCTTGTGGAAAACTTCATACTGATAAATAACTTTTGCTTTTAGTGGTTCGTTTAGATGGCACTAAACCTGTAAAATATGGCCTTCAACTTAACCATGATGATAAATATTTGACACTTAAACAAGAGTTAGGAAAGCTTTGTGGTTTGAGTGCTCAACAATTACTTGTGGCTGAAGTATCTGATGCTACTTTTAAGGTAAATCTTTATCATTAATTTAATAATATTGATTGCAGCAAATTTCTTAGTATTTTTTCCACTATTTTTCTGAGCTGTTGATTATCTCTTGTCTATAACAAATTTACATCAAGGCGCAATAAAGCTTCAAAAAGGCAAAAGAAAGGGAGGTGACTTGATTCATTGATAAAAAAATTATCAGGACTCTGCTGAATATGATGTAAATTAAGATAACATGTATTATTGAATAAACATTAATAATAACAATGACAATCAATAAATTAATAATGATCTTCGTTTGGTACCCAAATTGTTCTTGCTTTTTTTTATGTCCTATTTGATGAAGCGCCCACAAAGCGAAGACATACTCGAGCGGCATGCATTCATAAATTGCATGCGAAAAATGCATGGAATTTATGAATGGCCCTTGATAGTGTAAAAGAATGTAAAAATATCAGAAACAGTCTCTCCCCCCCCAAAAAAAAATAGCAGTTATTTACATATATTTTTCTGTTAAAATATATGAAAGTTATATGTGAAATTTAGGTATATTCATACGAATAGTAGCATTTTATTGATAGTTTTTATATATAATATACATATATTTCAAGTCTTTACTTATATTTATTGCTCATATGCAAATCTTCCAAATTTTTTAATTCATATATTTTTAGATTATCATTTATCATGATTTTATAGAATTTACATTAATCTGAGTTTCATTAGAGTTGCCATCTTTGTTATCTGAAAATTCAATCTCGTTAATTTTTCTCAACATCTGAAATCATAGTTTCATTTCTCTCTGAAACTATATCAGACCAATCTCATTTAATATTGCCATCCTCCAGGAACTGCACATTTTTACAACCTTTTCTATTGCTGCCTGTTTCTATTCTATGGAAAACTAATGGCTACATAACACATGTACTCTCTAAAAAGAATGTGAAAATTTCAAACTACCTTAGGAATGCATTCTTAAAAGAGTTTCATTTATGCAGATGTTAGATCAGTAAAATTGTTTTCCTGTTGTGGAATGGATCACAACAAAATTTTACCTATCATCAGATATTAGTAAATATTTCAGTTTTTTTTGGGGGGGGGGTAGGAGGAATCCTACGCCACATTATTAATAGAGTTGATAAATCTGGAAGATTATGACAAATAATATAAATAAGACTTTTTTTTAATGCATGAGCCAAATAAAATTTTTGGATTATATTATTTACATTTCGTAGTTTATAGAAAATAAATCATTCCCTGGCTTATTACAATTTATTTCTGTTCACTTTCATAAGCAAACAATAAAAATTCAAACAAATAATTTCAATAACTGTAAAACAGAAAATTCAAACACTTATCTCTTTGATGGTCTAGTATACTTTATGTCCTATTTACTGCAATTCACCAGGCTGTACTATTTTTTATTTTTAATTAACAAGGAAAATACCAACAAAAATTAAGACAATTCAGCAATAATACCAACAAAACCAACAAAAATATCAGCAATTTCTTGATTTTATATAAACATTCCTGTACATTTACAATTTTCATTTATCTAGATGTATCAAAATACAAGATCTAATAAAACATAATTAAAATAACTTGAAGTATTTTAGATTAAAGTACTAGCTTTTAAAAATAAATATATTTGTGCAATTCTAATAATTGATATAATACCAAGTTTTGACTTGAGAAATTATGTATAGAGGAACCTCAAGCTTTAGTAAACAGTAATAAATTTATTTAAAATGAAAGAGAAGCAAGAATTGTTACCTGAAAAGAATTATCTAATCCTTGCCACATGTTCTGTTCAAGTACTATAATAAAGCTAAAACGATGTATAAAAGAAATTAAGCGAACAAAACAAAAAAGAAACAGTTTTTCACAGACGATTGAGTATTTCTCATTCAATTAATTCAGTTCTCACTTCGCGACAAGCCAAAAATACACAAAAACTCAAAATATCTCTACTAAAAATTACTAATTATTAAAAATTAAGTAAATCTTAAACACTTATTTCCTCGAAAAAATTCCAGAAAGGATTAAGCATGATTTAAATCGCAATAATAAATAAAGGCGTTTATCTTTGTTGTTGTGAAGCTACGTTTCTCTAGATTGGCAACAAATCCACTAGTCTCCTGTTTCAAATGTAAACAAGCAATGGCCGCCATCAAAATAGGCTTAGCGGCACTTGAACAACTTTCAAATTGTTGATAATTCTAAAAATATTGCATACAGATTTACTAGGCATAAAACCCTTAACCGGAAGATAAAAACAACATAATTCAATCATTTTTAAAGCAAAAAATGTACAATTTACAAACATATAAGAGTAAAGAAACTGAGATCACTGAGCCGGGTAATAGAGTGGATATCTATATAAATATATTTATATACGTTTGGTGCTGCCGATTGAAACCAAAATACGAGGTGCACATCTACATGTTATAGTAGTCTTATATACAAAATTTCAACGTGCTGAGGGTACTTGTTTTTGAGTTATGCAAGATACGTTCGTACAGACGCCACGAAAAATTCTCTTCAGAATTCATTTTAAAGCAGTTTTTTAGTTTTTTTTCGGGGGGGGGAAAGAGTCTTTTATTCTGTCCTTACGTACAGATATCACGGAAAAACATCATTAAATTGCATTCGAAAGCGGTCAATGTGGATATTTTCGTTGAAATATGCTGCCTGAAGCTTTTCGCGATTACAATACTTCCTTTTTACTAATTCGGAAGTCAAACAACAAAAATCAGCGTTATATTTACCAAATTTTCACAGGACTAGTTTCGATGGTTTTACCGAACCACCATCTTCAGCTGCAAAACCGCAAATGAACCAGATAGGAAATAATGATTAGATAAGATAAGAAAGCCTGGACAAGAATAAGCAAGTGGCGCCATCTGTTGGTGAAACCAGAACTAAAACATAATTTCTTTAAAGGCCGAAGGCAAATTTGGATTGGAATTAGGATCGTTAACTAGAACAGAAAGATTTTTATGAATGTGAGATGCCTCTAGAAAATCCAGTTCTCCAATGGAAGATGTTTTTTGATTGTTTTTTGGATTTTCTAGAGGCATTTCACATTCATAAAAATCTTTCTGTTCTAGTTAACGATCCTAATTCCAATCCAAATTTGCCTTCGGCCTTTAAAGAAATTATGTTTTAGTTCTGGTTTCACCAACAGATGGCGCCACTTGCTTATTCTTGTCCAGGCTTTCTTATCTTATCTAATCATTATTTCCTATCTGGTTCATTTGCGGTTTTGCAGCTGAAGATGGTGGTTCGGTAAAACCATCGAAACTAGTCCTGTGAAAATTTGGTAAATATAACGCTGATTTTTGTTGTTTGACTTCTGAATTAGTATTTATTTGGAGTGTTATTGTGTCTTAACTTCCTTTTTACTTCGTATAAGGAAGTAAAAAGGAATGCCTTCATGAAAGACTGAAGGATAAGTTATTTATATATTTCAGTAATTACAACTGCATGAAAATTCAGTATAAAGAAATTAACACAGATATAAAACAAAACTACCTGTGTTTAATTACGTAAATTTTCATTTTTTAATAGCACAATGCTTGAGTTAAAGATTATGTATTAAGGAAAATTTATAAACTGAATCTAGAAGTGACAGATTAAATTATTTTAAAGGAAACATTTGAATTCAACAGATGCTGTTAATCATAATTTTTTTAGAATTTGTATAATATTCATAAAATTAATGAATGAAAAATAGTATGATGTTGATAGTTTTTATTAGTACATTCGGTTTTGTGCAATTTTCATAAAAATAGCATGTTTAAAATAGGATAAAGCATCAACGATATCTTCAGCTTTTTTTTGCTCTTATAACTTCCATAAAAATAATGGGCCAGAAATACCCTATGTTTTGCAAAATCATATGTATATATTTGGAGGCATGTTGCCTGGGAAGTGACTCATGCACCAGAAAGCAATGGAATGTTAGTGTAACCATTAAACTGCAGTAACGCAGCACGTGCACTCACAGCTGATCCACTGTGGAATAAAATTTAAGGTATCAGAGTAACTTGTTTCCATCTTTTCATATAAATTTAAAGTAGTCCTTTCAGTAGCTGCATCAAACAGACATTTGGGGGGGGTTACCATGAATGAGTGTACTGTCAAGCATTTGTTCCAAAAGAACCCTGTAGTGGGTGACCATGAGTGTTGGATGATGATGCACTGAAGGC
Organism: Stegodyphus dumicola; assembly: GCF_044657685.1. Lineage (NCBI taxonomy): Eukaryota > Metazoa > Arthropoda > Arachnida > Araneae > Eresidae > Stegodyphus > Stegodyphus dumicola. Next base: position 3,603,641 of record NC_140768.1, read on the forward strand.
ATCCATAGAGGAGGACGACAATGAAACATGATGAACTTTCCAAACGTTTATTAGTTTCCAAGGGAACAGATTTCACCTACATAACACTGAGCAAGTGAGTACCTCACATATTGTCAGCAGCTAGCAAGGAATAACCATACAGCCTGTTTGTGGTGGTTGTGTTCAACACAACACACTCGTATTTTATCGAGTGCTCGTGAGTGATGAAAAATTGGTCCAGTTTGACACTGCCAAACATACCAGATGTTGATTATCACAGTGTGAGCCCTTTCCTCACACTTCGAGCTACCACTCTGCACCAATGCAAGGTTTTGCTGTGTGTCGGATAGATTAGTTGCAAAGTGGGTGATTTACTGCCACCAGATCACAACATCGCTGTGGAATGTACTGTCTGCAGTTGCAATGTGTGTAACGTGCTTTGCAGAAGAAGGTCCCAGGTTTGGTGAAACTCAAGGTTGTGCTGTATTTCATGATGATATGAGCCACATTTGGCAAGGATGACCAGGGCTAACCTTCAGTGACTTCGCTGGAAGATGTGTTTGCTGGACCTATCACACATAAATTACTACATATTCTGTTTCCTCAATCTTCGTGGGAAATTCTTCTACAGTGAAGCAAACCTGTGTATGCAGTCCCAGATTTCTTAGTATCCAAGACCCTGTTTATTGCATAGCTGCAGAAGCATTGGCACTGGTTCTAGATGTTGATGGGGATTATTTTGAGACCTAACTCTGAAATTCATGAGCAGTATGTTTATCTGTTTCTGACTATCAAGAACAACAAGAAGTTCTTACATTATTTTGTATATTATTTCCATAAAGTTTGAATGATTGAACAAAACTGGGAAATAATTTTAGTAACTTAGTGTCTTACCTGACATTGCTATTTTTTTCTTTTTGTTTAGAATGATGAATGTTTTATTTATTTATTTGTTTATTTTGCTCCAGAGCATTCCATCTGATGATCAAAGGATAAGAATTGTTGCTGGCAACAGTTTTTTTGCATATGAACTTTACACTCCAAGAGATTTTGCCTCTGAAGATGAGATTAGGCATCCCAGAGAAACTCACACCTTAACACAGATACAAAGAATGACTTTAACAGGTATTGGATGTATTTTAACTGTGCTTGTAAATGTAATTCACATTATTTTAATTGTTGATAGAGATGTATATATATATAGTGATCCCTCATTATTCATGGCTTTGATTATCCATGGTAAAAAAAAAAAACTGACGTAAATTATGAAAATGGGAGCTGAAATGCTGTGCTATTCTTCCTTTTCCTAAGTTCTAAAATCTTGCATAGTTTATCATTACTCACTCGTTTATTCTTTTATTTTAGCATTTTTATTGCTTGTTCATGTGGTTATTAACTTTTCACTTCCCAATCTTTCCAGTTATGACTAATCTGTGGGATGCTTCTGGGCAATTTTTCTTTTTTTTTTTTCACATAATAAGATATTAGTATATGTATTCCTCCCCCCACACACACACGCACTCTCTAAAATTTCTCCATTCTCTTAAATCTTTTTTTCTAATTCAGGAATGGTTGAAATTTGTTTGCTGTAAATCTTGAACTTTGCAAATCCAGAGATAAAAGTTAACATGTTTTTTCATGATTTATTGCATTATGTATTTCTCTAACTCACTGCTAACTGGGATGTGATTACTACAAAGTGTGCTTCAGAAAGTGTTTCTAAAGCAATTGGGGGGGGATAATGCATAATTTAAGTTCTGTATTAATTTTGTGATACCTTGTATTTTTTGTAAATGAGTAGAAAAATTAGCATTATATTTTATTCTGTTTAGTAGAATCTTCTCCGCCAAAAATCACAGATCTGAATTCCAAAAAGCTTCCTGCAGTAGCTGTAAATGGAGATGTTCCTAAATTATCTGAAGATCAAGAATCTGGAGATGGAACAGGAAAAGCAGTTTTCTCTCTGGGAGATTCTGATAATGACAGCATTGGCTCTCAGGGAGGTCAGGTGAGAAAGCATTTGCTACTAGGAAAGGGGTTAATAATAGAAAATTATACTTAATCATATTTGAAAACATATTGATGTATTTTTTAATTCAGTTTTTCCTTCTAATTTCACAAAATAGTTTGTAACAAAAAGCTTGCTGTAAAGAACAGCTACAGCATCTTTATTATTGAAATCATGCGATGCAGAAGGACTGAAAAAAAATTAAATTTAAGCTTCTCATAAGCAAAAAATGCCAGAAATGCATTCTAGTTATTAAACTTTAAATGTATATGTACCTGGTCTAGCATACTGTGCAAAAACTTGTCTGCCGCTACCCAATTTTCAGTTTTGCTCCCTGTATGAAAATCACCAGTTAAAATAAAACTTCAGGATGGAATAACTGTCTTGCACAAGAGGAAATGTTGTAAGAAATTTTGAAATCAATTGGTGTAAACTAGCTTTGTTTTAAAAATAAAAATATAATTGTATATATTGTTTATTTAGTCTTTTCAAGTTTATATATATATATATATATATATATAAGATATATATATATATATATATATATAAGAAAGTGTCATCCCTATATACACCATATAGTGTAACGTAAGTTTCTGAACAGAATAATTTGCAAAGAGAGATTTTCTAATAAAGAATTCAAGTAAAATTATTTAACAAACAATACAAAATATTAAGGAATTGGGAAGTACATAAGTTCACGTTTGCATTGGCAGCTATTTCAAAATATTCTAAGATCTATAAATCGACATCAATCACTTTTTAAATGTAACTTTTAATATGTACAATATTTACAGATCATAAATCAAACATGGTGGTTCAGTTGACAAATAAATCTATATGCTTTCATAATCGAAAATCGAAATCAAATAGGAACCGAAGTGTTCCTAATCAAATAGTGTGCGAACCATCAGACATCCATCTATCGAGCTGCCGGTGGAGAGTCTATGGAAATTCAGAAGGCACGTCGCATCGCGTTAACACGCAACGCTAGCGCCATCTATCAATTAATCAAAATAATTTCCACACACTCCCCACCTGAACTCTGTCAAGAGTTCACATTAATCTAACAACAATCAAATTTATATCAATAAGTATTTTAACATATAATTAAAAAACAATTGATAAGTATATTAAATGAATAGAAAATATATTCAAATTATAATCACTATACTAAATTCTAAAAAAGGTATGTTATCATCAAATACAATTTGACACTACTTTAGTAAATCTAAACTATTCTTAATCTAAACATATGAAATTAAACTAGTAAAATAAACAATTGCATAAAAAACATATTCAATCTTATTCATATTATTAAACAATAAAAAAATTTTTAAAGTTCTAAAGGATATTATAATTGAACTGGTCGTTTTATTGTTCCATCAGCAGTTTTTAGTTCACAAGAACGAACTTTGTTGTCACGACCAAGAAAAACGTTTATCACTCTACCACAATTCCACAAAAGTTTGCACTTATTGTTGCCTTCAATTAATACAAGATCATCAACTTTTAGATCATCATAAACGTTAGGATTTTTTAATTGATGAGCTGTCCGAAGATCCATCAAATATTGTTTTTTCCATTTAGTCCACAATTGCCTAACCAATAAATCTTGATAAGTAGACTAGAAGAGAAACACGCTAATGTGACAATCAAAATCGTAAAAAACAACCTTATATTTAGCGTAGGTATAATGAAACACTTAATCGATTTCGAGGGCAGCTAAACGTCCCTCCTCATCAGGAGAAAGAATTACATAGAAAGAAAAAAATAGGAATCACAGAAACACGTGGTGCTTATCAGCACTGCACGCGGTTATAACTAGATTTTTAATCAGAGTTGCACTGGCCGCCTACTTTTACTGAGCCAGGCTGTCTGAACAAGCATAAAGAAATATTAGCGAAGTTAAAATAGGGAGCGAGGGGCAAATGCACATTACACTCAAAATCTGAACTTCAAATAATCTGAACTTTATTTGAAGTTCAGATTTTGAGCGTAATTTGCCCCTCGCTCCCTATTTTAACTTCGCTAATATTTCTTTATGCTTGTTCAGACAGCCTGGCTCAGTAAAAGTAGGCGGCCAGTGCAACTCTGATTAAAAATCTAGTTATAACCGCGTGCAGTGCTGATAAGCACCACGTGTTTCTGTGATTCCTATTTTTTTCTTTCTATGTAATTCTTTCTCCTGATGAGGAGGGACCTTTAGCTGCCCTCGAAATCGATTGAGTGTTTCATTATACCTACGCTAAATATAAGGTTGTTTTTTACGATTTTGAAATCTTGATAAATCTTTCTTTTGGTCAGAGAGGACTTGGTAGAGCCATCTTTAACAATGGAATTAAAGTTGATAGGTAATGTAGAATCTTTGTTTCCAAAAATCAAAAAATTGACTGGCTTTAGTGGCAACGGTTCCTTGTGGTCATTGTACACATATGTCAAAGGACGAGAATTCAAAACAGCTTCCACTTGTGCTAAAACTGTTGACAATTCTTCAAACGTTAGTAAAGCTTTACCGAGAATTTTTCGTAAGCACTCTTTCACTGATTTTACTAATCTCTCGTAGAAGCCTCCCCACCAAGCCCCTCGTTCTATTATAAACTTCCAACTGATTCTTTCATTCGACAGAAAATCTTGGAATTTCTCATTCGACAATAGTTTAGAGAAATGTTCTAGTTTTTTTTTTTCCCCCTTTTTAAAAGTTTTCGCGTTGTCCGAATAAATTACTCGACAATTGTCTCTCCTATATGTGAATCTTTTGAATGCCATCAAGAAAGAATCTGTAGAGAGATTCGGTACAAGTTCCAGATGTATGGCTCTAGTGATAGCGCATGTAAATAATGTTACATAGGCTTTTTGACTTCCTTCAATGTTTTTTACGTAAATCGGTCCAGCAAAATCTATGCCAGATACGTAGAATGGTGGTGTCTCATTGATTCTGTCTTCTGGAAGTTGAGAAGTGGTCTGGTCAGCAGACTTCAATGAATATCTTTTACAAATAAGACAATTGTTTATTATTTTCTTGATAAATTGACGTCCTTTTGGAATCCAAAAGCGACTTCGAATTTCAGCTAAGGTCGTTGCTACTCCTCCATGCATCATTTTAACATGTGCACTTTCTACTATCAAATTTGTTAGCCAGGAGTCTCTTGAAAGAATTGCCGGATGTTTTTCATCATGTGACAAACTAGAATGTTCTAACCTTCCACCTGCTCTCAGTATCCCTTTCTGGTCTGAAAATGGGTTAAAAAGATATAAAGATGATTTCTTTTCGACTTTATTCGCTTTCTTCAGAGACTCGATTTCTTTGGGATAAAAACGTTCTTGTTCAGATCGAATCCAATAATTTTCGGCATCTACTATTTCTTCAATCGTTAATGCACCTGTCAAATGGTTTGTTTTCCTAATTGTACCGATGAATCGCTTTATCCAACCAGTTACTCTCAATAATTTTCTTAAATGACTATATTTTGAGATGTCTATTACCCTTTCTTCAACTGCTGTGCACACAAATTCATGAATATCATTAATGTTCTTGCTGTATTATAATTCTTCTTCAATGACAGGTTTCTCTTCATTCTGTCGAGGCCACAACTCAGACGACATTCTAAGCCATTCTGGTCCTTGAAACCAGATAGGATTGTTTTTCAAATCTGGAAGTTTAGCTCCTCTCGAAGCCAAATCAGCGGGATTACATTTACCGGGGCAATAATGCCAATTTTCTGGGGATGTTAAATTTTGTATTTCCTGAATACGATTTTTAACGAAAAGCTTAAATTTCTTTGCACAGTCTTTTATCCAGAAAAAACAAGAAGGTTGTAACTTCAAAACTTTATTGATGCTAGTGCCTAATTTGGCTGACAAAAGAGCTCCCATTAGTTCCAACCTAGGTAAGGTGAGCGGTTTTAAAGGCGCTACTCTAGTCTTTGAAGCAACAAAAACCGTAAATATTTGTTCATTGCTAGAAATTATACGTAGATACGCTACTGTACCATATGCCCTTTTGCTAGCGTCAGAAAAACAATGCAGTTCAATTCTTTCCACATCACTATTACCGATTGCAGAAAAATAATATCGTGGAATACCGATTTCGTCCAAATTGGAAACTTCTTTGCACCATGTTTTCCAAACAGAACATAAATTTTCTGGTAGTTCATCATCCCAATCTAAAGCAAGTGTCCAAATTTGCTGCAATATGATTTTGACTCTTAAGTACAAACAGTGATAATAGACCTACAGGATCAAAAATTCGTCCTATTGCTTGTAGGACGAAACGTTTAGTATTAACTTGTTTTGAGAGAAATGTTATCAAATTTTTTACATCAAAGTAAATTATGTCACTTTGGTTGTCCCAAGCGACTCCTAACACTTTCAATGGAGGATTTCCAGCTTCCGAAACATGACTAGATTCCTCGGATTCGATACCTTCTTTAATCCATAATTCGCGCAGTTCTTGAGAATTGGTGTGCCATTTATGTAGAATCATACTAGCATCTCTAAAAATGCTGACGCATTCTAAACTGGTATTGAAAGCAAGTTCAACGTTTTGGTGTCCTCCAATGATGTCATCTACATAAATGTGATCATTTAGAAATTCGCAAGTGGCAGGGTAGGTTTTCTCATATTGTTTCAAATGGTGTTTAATGGTTGCAGCCAGTAAAAATGGACTGCTGTTTACACCAAATAACACACGTGTGAACTGATAAGTTATAAAATTTTGTGGATCATCGAATGGGTTTTTAGTAAACAGAAAACACGTTACATCTCTGTCCTTCTCATCTACTTCTATCTGAAGAAAAGCCTGCTTTATGTCACTTGTAAATGCTACAGGATGAAGCCTGATGGCCAACAGAAGTTCAAGAATGTCAGGATACAAATTTGGACCAATATGCAAGCAGTCATTTAACGAGATTTCACCAGGTCCATGTGAAGACGCGTCGAATACGATACGTAGTTTACTAGTAGTTCGATCACTACGAACGATTTCTCTGTGAGGCAAATAAAACGTGATTTGAGATTCACTATCAACAGTGTCTGGAACTGGTTCAATGATGTTTTGTTGTAAATAATCTTGTAGAACTGTTTGATACGAATAAAAGAGTTTAGGGTTATTCTGAAATCGCTTTACAAGTTTCTCAAATCGTTTCAGCGCAATCGCTTTATTGTCATGTAACTCATATTTTCTATCAGACTTCCATGGCAGCCTAACCTTGTAACGAGAATTTCTGTATAAAATTTCCGATTCGAATTTTTCCATTATGGTATTGTCTAATGGGTCGGATAATTCATTTTCAGGTTTAATTCCTAAACTTTCAAGCTCCCAAAATTTCTTTATCTGATCAGATATTATATCTTCTTCAACTACGATATTAAAGGCTGTGGAAGTGTGTGTTGTACCTTTAGTGTAACCTAGCAGAGACCAACCGAATAACGTTTCAGCAGCTACTAAATGTTTGTTTAAACGCTTAAGTTTCCCAGTTACTACATCATAATAATGATCAGCTCCTATCAAAAGAGTAATTTTTTCTTTGCAATCCCAAGAATCTGCGAGTTGTAAACCTTCTAACTGTTTGCCTAAAATGTGTCTATCCAGATTAGCAGGTGGTAAATCAGAACTTGAAATTTGTTCAGTCACGAGAGCTTCAATTTCGATTTTCAAATTCGGTGTTTCCTTGTTCTGTAATTTTATCTTAACAACGTCAAATGTTTTTCTAATGGGTGTTTTATTTCCAAACGTAAATACCGAAAGAGTCTCTGTTCGAATAACAGGAAGCTTCAATTTATCCGCGATTTCTTTTCTTAGGAAGGAACGCATACTACCTGAATCCAGTAGAGCTCTAATTAAAACCGACTGCGTAGTTGTTCGAAGTGTTACGCAACAAGTTTGAAGTGAAATAGTTTTAATTTTGCTGCGTGAGAATGCTGAAAGAACATGCGAATCTTCTATACTTTTATTTTTTTCATTTCGTTCTTTCTCAGCGCGAAAGCATATTGAACGGTTATGTCGACCTTTGCACTTGGAGCAGACGAGATCGCTTCGACACTGCTTTAGGCGGTGGTTTAATTTCAGGCAAAGGTAACATCGGGAATGTTTACGTAATAAATTTCTCTTCTCATCAACTGTCAGTGATTCACAGTCTTCAGTAACATGTTTGGATGTATTACAAAACAGACAGCAATTAGTAGTTTTGTTTTCTTTAACCGGCTCCAGCAGCTGCTGAGTGGAATGGACGATACTCCCCTTCCCACCCTTCTCTTTATAAACACAGGAAGTGCTTTCTGATTTATGAGTCGAGAGCAAAAGATGGCTTCTCTCACGACTTTCCAATTCTAAACGAACAAACTGCAATAATTCGTCAACATTAAAAAAGGATGACGAATCCGTTTTACGATTGAATTCTAAGGTTATATCAGACGGCAGAGTTTTCATTATGGCTGGAATCAACATATAACTGTATTTATCCAGTGTGACTTCTAATGATTTCAAGCTGCGTATTTGAATTTCGATAGTGTCACAAAGTTTGTGAAGTTTTACAGTGTCACTGGATTTGGTTACTGGGGTAAGATTCAGGAGTTTTTGCATGTGTGAGTTTATTATTATATCTTTTCTGCCAAACCTGTTTTTAAGTATTTCGACAACTTCATCGTAATTTGGTTCCGAAATGCAAAAGCCTTCTATCGCGTTTGCGGCGTTGCCGCATAAGTACGATTTTAAATAATTAAATTTTTCGATCTTTGTTAAAGATTCATTATCATGGATTGCTACCTTGAAAGAGTTCCAAAAACTTGTCCACTGGGTGTAATCTCCATAGAATTTAGCGATGGTTAATTTTGGCAGACGCGTACATTTATTGCTTTCGATTTTAGAATTAGTTTCGTTAAGAGAGTTTTCATTATCCGAATTTGTTACTTTATTCAATTCTTTCAATTTTTTATTTGCTCTGAATTGCCATAACTGAATTTTCTCTTCGTATTCGATACAAGATAGAATTTCTGTTTCAAACTCTTCTGCCTCTGATTTCAAGTCACGCTCTATCTGAGCATCTAACTCACTCAGAGCTTTTGATTTCGTGATTAATTGATCTAAATTTTCTTCTAATGTACTTGTATCAATTTCTTCTTTATTCAACTCCGATTCGATTTTTTTTAGAATCTTGGACACGGTGGTCCTGATAACTTTGCGTTTCGATTTTAATTTAACAACAGACTCTTCCGCCATAGTTACTCTACAAATCAGAAAGTTTAGCCTTACCTTTTTTGCCGACTTCGCACACTTGCAACGTGCTAAATCCAATTCTTGACGGCCTAATGCACCAGCTGTTTCAAAATATTCTAAGATCTATAAATCGACATCAATCACTTTTTAAATGTAACTTTTAATATGTACAATATTTACAGATCATAGATCAAACATGGTGGTTCAGTTGACAAATAAATCTATATGCTTTCATAATCGAAAATCGAAATCAAATAGGAACCGAAGTGTTTCTAATCAAATAGTGTGCGAACCATCAGACATCCATCTATCGAGCTGCCGGTGGAGAGTCTATGGAAATTCAGAAGGCACGTCGCATCGCGTTAACACGCAACGCTAGCGCCATCTATCAATTAATCAAAATAATTTCCACAGCAGCAATTCAGTGAGCTAGAGAAAGCGGTAGAAATAATAAATACACACACTCATATACACCCCCCTAAAAAAGAGCATACATACCATTAAGCTTAAGTGTGGATTAGTGACCTATGCATTCTAGTTTGATTTCAGGAAAAAAGCAGTGATTATCAAATACACTCATGTCCAAAATTATGTTTACATGCATAAATTCATGGATTTCTCAGAGACTATGACTTATAATTTAATGAATTTTCGTGGAATCATACATAACATGATGACACATAAATGCGAAAGAAAAAATTGAAGATCACCTCATATGATATAAAATTGTAGCATGAAACAATAAAAATAGTAATAAAGTGTGACAAAGAGAGTTAAGAAAAAAAGGAATGATTCAGAAAAAGTATTAAGTCTTACGAATTTAATATGGAATATGATCTCCCCTGACTTGTACACACATATCACAACATGTTTTAAGGCTGGAAATAACGTTGTTAACCACAGTTTGGGGAATTAATCTCCACTTTTCCAGCAATGCTGTCTTCAGAGCATTTACATCTCTAGGAGGAGGATGTATACGTGCAATTGCTCTTCCAACGTAGTCCCATAAGTTCTCTATCGAGTTAAGGTCAGGAGAGTTTGGTGGCCAAGGTATTCGCTTAATGTCTTCACTTTCAAGGAATTCATCAACGAGGTTTGCTCGATGTGGACGGGCATTATCATCCATAAATAAAAAGTCAGGTCCATATGCACCCCTGAAAAGTCTTACATAAGGATCTAAGACCTCATCTCGATATATCTAGCCTGTCACAGATCCGCTGCTGAACACGTGTAGGGGCGTACGTCCATCGATCATTATTCCACCCCATACCATCACACCTCCACTACCGAACGGTCACGTTCCACAATGTTCGAGGGATCATTTCGTGTTCCTGACTCCCTCCAGATGTAAACACATTTAGATTCACCAGTTAAACTAAACTGCGACTCATCAGTAAAGAAAACATGGGACCATTGATGTTCAGTCCAGTTTTGATGTTCTTTACAACAATTAAAGCGATCCCTCTTTTTCTGTGAAGACAGTAAAACACATACCCTTGGCTTTCTGGCATAAAGGCCTTTTTCATTAAGCCTTCTGTATATTGTTTGCCGTGATGCAACAGTTCCATTGGCGGCTGCAAGCTCTGAACTTAACTGGCGAGCAGTAGCCTTTCTGTTACGACGGGCAGTTAATGCCAGATACCGATCTTCAGAAGCAGTTGTCATTCGTTTCCGACCTTGTCCAGGCCTCCTTACAACACTTCCATCATTTTGAAACAGTTTCCATAGCTTAGAAACTGTCTGTCTTGAAATATTCAGACATGTGGCTGTTTCCATGATTGACTGCCCTGCTTCTAAACGGCCGATAATTCGCCACTTTACAGATTCTTCCAAATGATACTTTGAAGCCATAACAAACCGCTTGGAGTCCCTACACACTGAAATCAAACGCTATGTTGCAGAAATTCACTCAAATATTCAGTTTGCGCAAAGCGCTTGATTTACCCTTGGATGACGTAAAGCCTAGATTTGCATATCACAAACCGTTTGATTACTTTTGATTGGATAATGCTAATTAGGCTTGGTTTTCACACATTCTCTGCAAATACAGATCACATTGATTCGATATTTCATTGAATATCATCATTTTTGGGTATGTAAAGATAATTTTGGACATGAGTGTAGAATAAAATATTATCAGTGCTGCACAAGACAATTTTTTTTTCATTGTTGTTGTTGAGAGATTTGGTAGTAAATAATTCTCCAGGTTATATTTATTTATTTTTTAACTCGGAATAATTTTAATTAAGCTGAATATGTACAAATGTGTCAGAGAGAGTTTGTTAAGTAGCTCTTAAAAGTCTTATGCCCCGTGAGCCCCATTGAGAATAAGTGGAATGGTTTGTTTTGCAATATTTTTGGGAAATGAATAATATTTTCAAGTAAAAAATACTGGATGTAATAAATACTGTCTTCTGTGGACCATTATGAATATATACTGTAAAATAATTCTGAATTCTGGAGCATTTAAAGTTTTTCATTTTGTAACCATATTGTCAAAATCAGATAGGTTTCTTTATGATGCATCATTTCTTTTTTTTTTTTTTTTTTTTTTTAAGGAAGCATTGTTGAAGCATTTTTAAAGGCATTGTAACAGAATCTCTCCTCTTAAAAAAGCATTAAAATAAGGTTAGCAGATTTGTGTCTGTAAAAATTTCATTTCTCTTTTAATCAGCGTACTTTTTAAATGGTACTTTTCTGTTAATAGGGTGCATTACCCAAATCTGTGCCAAATATAGCTTGTTTATATTACATCGTGAATAGCTTTTCAATATTTAATTTATGCAACGCCATATGTGTGCAAATCTCTTGATGTTTTTCTAAATGAAAATAGGTCATTCTCTACATGGGAGAAATGATTTTTTACAATTGTTTGATGCTTTTAACCAAAAAGAGATCCCTAGCATGGTGCACATTAAACATTGTATGTTTTATTTTATAATATATTATTGTTATTACAAATTCCCTTTTTTCCCCATGAAGTTTTATGTATTGTTAGTATTTCCACCATCTAGTTAGGTTTCGTGCCAACATTTATGGTTGATGCTAGGTGCTCCATTAATGGAAAAGTACCTTTTAAACATTTACATAGAGTTTAAATTTACTATTGGGAGCCTCTGTGTTGCAGAAATAATTTTGAAAAGAATAATTAATACTATCAAGTATTATTGAAATAGTTTTCATTAATGGACAAAAGTGCACTCATTAATCCTGCACTATGTATAGCCATTAATTAACTGTACATAATAAAAGCTTCGAAATGAAGTACTTACTGATCCTAATCTATGATTACTATGAGTATTTTGGTGTAGAGCTTTGGAAAATATTTAATATATTTGAATGTCTTGGATAAGAACTTTGCATTGTCTATTTCTGAAATCATTTTCATCTGTTATTACCTATTCTGAATTGATGCATTTTGAAAAGATGCTTCATTTTGCTTAAAATGTTGTATGCTGGTTAAATAACCTTAGTATTGTTAATAGTGGAATAAAGTATTCTATGATTAGTATGCAGAAATTTAAAAAACTGCATTGTATGTAATGATAGTTAAACTATGTTGCGCAACCTAATGTTGAAGAAACTTAGTATTAATTGTATAATGCAGCTATAGAATTTAAATTTTATAAATTTCAGTATTCAACCCTTATTAACTCATGAGTGGCATAACTGCCTTTATTCGATCATGAAATTTTTTTGTCAGTTAATATGTATTATTTTATAATTTAAAATATTTTGCTGTTTCTTTGATGACAGAAATATCATTTAAATGAATAGAATTCTATGAAAACAGGGATTAAAATAAGTAATTATACAAACTTAGTTAATGAATGCCATTTAAATACCTTCATGAGCAGGTCCAAAAAATCATGCCATCATAGTTCTTAATATAATTTATATTTCTTAACAACAGACCAGTTTAGAAAGTTTGTGATGCTTTGTCTCCCCCTTCTCCCCAAAAATGTAGAAATATCAAAACTGAGTAACCTAATTAATATTATCCTAATTTTACATTTATCAGGATTTACACTTCAATCTTGTATTTAATTCAAATGTAGCAAACTCTTTAGGTTTCATTTATTTATCCTGCTACTTCTGTTTGATGTTTGTTATTTTGTGATGCTACTTTCAAGATAATTAAATAATATTTTAATCAAAATTTTGTTTAAAAAAATCAAAAATTAAAAAAATGTTTTAACTGCTTTGTGTGTGTGTATTGTTATATTTTTTTCTGACACTAGTTGTTACGTTATTTTCTTCGCGGGTTCTTGTAAATTTGGAGTGAATAACGATGACACTTGATGAAGTATCAAAACACACTTTATTGGCCGGTGTACTCAGGCCAGCTCCAAAACACTTTTACAGTCGTGGAAGATCTACCATATACACGCTGAAACTCAGCGACACAGCCTTCAAGTTATCGGGCTATCACAGTGGAGACAGCCTCACTGCAAAGCACCAGAGTACAGCTTCTGACTCTGCTCGGTCATTCTCGGAACCCCACATACTCTCGAGACTCTCCGCGCTACAACTCACGATGCACTCGATGACACACAGAGCACAGCTCCCGACTTTTCGGTTCACTCATTTCCGGAGCTAAACACTCTCTCTCGACTATGCACTAACTGTGATACACTAAGAGACTCTTTCCATGCACCAGACGACCCACTCGGCACTCGCTGCCCGGCTGTCAACTCGATTGACTCCGCGCGGACTAACTCAATACTAACTGACTCGCTAGACAAGAAACACTGACTTGATACTGACTCTCCACGTACCAGCAGGGTTTACATAGCTTTCGGCTTGTGTTCGAGAACATTCTGGGCTACACTGGTAACAATTCGTTCCAGAAGGTTCTCCATCCATCCATGGTATATCGCCAAATGTGGGGAACCCTGCCTTCCCTTGCCATTTTAAAACTGTCTTGCGGGGAAGCTATCTTACCGGGTCTGTACATTTCGTAACAATATGTATGTAAGAGATAGGAGAATTTTAATCCATGGATGATGACACTTGCAGACACATGTAGCTATGGATTAAACATGATTTTATTAGTGAATGACAAAATTCTTGTGATGAATAATCCAATTCGCACATAATTATAGGGTCTTGATATGAATATAAACTCTTCAGTTTTTAGAAGCTTACATCTTAATACGATGGTTTCGCTCAAATAGTGTGTGGGCCACATGCGTGACCTGAAAGCTGTTGGTGGGCCGTATGCAAAACTTGAAATTAGCAGGCGGCCAGATTTTTTTAACAAAATTTTAACTTGATTTCAAATTTCAGTTCTTAAATATTCTTCAAAACATGCATAAACAATAAAGGGAAAAATTCAAATTTATTGTTCTTATTTTCCATCTGTAACAAATTTCTGTTCATTTCGTAATTCAATTCATTCGTTTTAGCACCTAAATATTACATTTTTAGGCTGATACTTATTTCCAATAATTCTAATATGTTGACTTAACCATTAAATTAGTTTTTATAATTTGTTTTATTTTAATTTTATGTTAAATTTTAAAATAAACAAATTATGAAAACTTACCAAATTTTCAGAGAAAACTACTCCAGTGGAACAAACTTTATAATAAATAACAACCTGTTTGTTCTCTTTATTTTACGCATTAATTTTTTTAGTGATACATGCAGGAAAATACACATGCTAGTTTGTAAATAATTATGAATTTCTCTTTTTTTAAAAAAAAATTGCTTAAATAATTTATGCCTTATATATTAAATTGCTTAATGTATTAAAAATTGCTGGAAAATATCTTCATTGTAGATTGTAAATGTTTGTTATCAATTGATCTCTTTTGTTAGACTTATTCAACTGCCCAAAAATCACGTTTATTCCGGAATACCACGTTTATTGTAATCTCAAGCAAAGCGAAAGTCTTATTGCAAAAATTTATAACTGAGGATATTTATCTTTTCACAAGTGCAAATAAATGTTAATTAGGTCTGTATCTTCAAATTTTAAATAAGATTTATATCACACTGCGAATTAATTACTTCCACTTGGAGGGGGGAGCATCTTATTTATGTCCATGTTCAGTGGTAATGAAAATAATTTAAAATTGGCCTCCAAATCATTATACTTTTTAAATGCCATAATAATGCTATAGAAGAATAGCTTATTCTCGAGATTTTTCATTTGGAATAAATAATAGGGCAGTATTTTAAGACATAAAAAATGTGCAGAATTTTTTTCTATTTCAGTTGTGTTTCCTGTATTTGTAATGTAACTTTAAAAACATAGAAGCATGCTTATTGGTGATGAGTTTATCCTTTCCTTGTAGATCTTTACATTTAAATGACCATTTAAATCGATGAGAAATGCTAAGTCTATAATCATTATGTAGCTCGTGTATGATTTTTATTTTATTTATTTATTTATTTCATCATGAAAGTTGTGATTTATTTACTAAATCAAAAAATAATTTTTATACAGATCCTCCACTTAATCATCTCACTTTGTTATAATAAATCATTTCTCCTTACTCACATTCAGTTTCTTCAAGCACTTGATGATTCAAAGTTCATCCATGGATAAAGTTTATTTTTTTAATTATCATTTCCACAATATTATCCATTTGTAATCTTTTGGCACAGGTGATTCTTGATGAATAATGCAACATATAGTGCAAAACTTATCTGAAATTTTTCTTCTTGCACTATATTTCTTAATTTTACCAATTTTTTTACAACTATAGCAGGTGCACTATCGTTTGCAAATCTAACCAATTTATCCCACCTTTATTTATATTTATCTGTTACAGCTTTTATTTGAGACAAAATATTCTGTGCAACAGTTTTTCTTTTCATGGAAATTATATTTCAGTTATATATGTTACTACTTGAAATTTCTGAGTAAAACCTCATAGGAAAACAGCAAGCTGTGCTATATGTGTAATATCACTTCTTTCATCAACTACTATCGAGACTGCTGCAAAAGTGCGAATTTTCTGAAAAACACATCCTTCTTTTATCACTTTTCTTTTACTCTTTGTTAAAGATGGGGCTTGTAATTTAATACCTTAATTGAATTCATAATTTTAATTTTATTTACAACTTTAATTCAAAAGATTAATTTTCATGGGAAAGCAATACTTAAAATGTTCTGCACAATTTCAAATGTTTAGCATTGATGTTAACGATGAGCATATTTATTTAGCAATTCCATCTGTTTAGCAGTGTGAATTGTCTAGCTATACATCCAGCTTACCAACTAGTGATTGAGTCACAAAGACTAAAAGTAGAAGTTCATTAGGAAAAATAAGTATTAAATGGACACACCAGAATATAAAATTTCTACTATTTGTTAGCTGGTGAATAAATTTATTGATTGTGTGGACATTCTACCTTAGCCCTGGCTGCCTTGCGTACAAGTATGCAAAATTAAAAATTTTCATTTAACTGACATCTAAATCAATTTATTGTATTTCTTTTTCATTCATATAAACACAATCATATATGTTCATATATGTTTCATATTTTAAACTGTCACCTCCTGACATGTGATGACTTATGTCTTTCTTTTCCCTTAACTTCTACTGTGGGTCTGTTAGAACGCTGTTACGTATTTACATTTGGCTGTGTATTGGCTTCGAACTCAATTACTATATTGTAATGACTGCTCAAAAGTTCTCTTGTGAACATTTCGTTTCTTAATTGAAATCTTATTCAGGGATTGGATAAGAGGTGTCTGTATTCCACCCTTATGTAAGATCTTATGCTGCAGATTAATTTTCAAATGATGCAGTTTAGATTGAGGTCAGAAAAGGGAAATATACAAATTAAAAATTAAAGCTAGTAGTTTGCTTTTTTATTTTATATCCTACACATATGTACCTATACTCTATTTTTTGTAGATAAATAGTCCTCCAGTGCAACAACCTTTGGGACCATGGATTCTTGGTGGAGGTCCTAGTTATCCTTCAAGCATGTCATCCAGCATGATTAGCAATTCCTCTACAGGCGAATTGTCTTCTGACTTTTATTTAAAAAACTTTGTTATTGCTTACCATAGAAAAATGGTAAGAAAGATTTATTTTGTATCTAAGCAATCTTGAAATTTCACTGCTTCTAATGAGCAATTTCACTGCTTCTAATGATTTTCAGAATAATTTTTCATATTAAATTTTATTTCACCTAAATTGTATTTTTTTTAACATTTTATAGTTTGTACTAAATTTTTCTTATGTAATTTAATCTTAGTCGTTTTAATCTGTTGTATACATTTGTAGAAGTAGATTGTAGTAGTTTTCTTCTGTAAACATTTTATATGGAGATTTGGGCAGTGTTTAATTAGTTAATATTTGTATTAAATTTTGTTTACTTCAGTATACGATACATTAGTAAGTTTGCCCACACAAATTTCATGTATATTAATTGTTAATTTTCCTCATATTTATAAGTACTTTGCTAAATATAAAAGTTTTCCTTTGTAACTCAGTACTTGCTCAGTACAAAGTTGTTGGGTCTTTCTTTGCCTGTAATTAAATGTAACTTGTGGCAGATCCTCCAATAGATGTGTAAGCAATTTGTCACTATGTCTAGATAAGCAAACTGAAATGTATTAAGTTTAAACCCCCAGCAGGCGGAACATGCAAGCTAAAATTTTTATTCTGGTGAGAAAGCAGAAAGGGAGAAGTGACAGTAAAAATTTAACATAAAATAATTGGCTAGTACTTTTTAAAGTGTAAGAAAATTTTTTAATGAAATGAGCCAAAGAGCATAAAATTTAAAATAATTAAAGTCAGTGGGGAATTCCTTTGAAATGATGTCGCCACACTGTATGTAAACCTTATGGTTTTCTAGCAAAAGTCACCCAGTGTTTATGATATCAATGTTGGCAGTTGTAATATGGTTTTACCAATATCAAAGCTATTGTAGGAAAGAGGTTAACAATTTTTACGAAAGATATCATATACTCTTTTCTTGGAGTTGCCATCTGATGTCATCTTTCTTACCACAGATTCGCCAAGATGTGTATTTCCTCTCCAGTCAAAAATGTCGACCTACACTTTTTGGACTGCCTTTAATTCTTCCCTGCCATGAAATGACAACTAATCAAGATCTTTACCAAGCGGTATGGATACAGGTTTCCAGATTAGTTTCACCATTACCACCTTCTGAGGCAGCTGTATCTAATCATGCTCTTGATTGGTTAGTACGAATTATTCATAGTTTGAATTTGAATGTATAAAAGTGGTGAAATTTGTATTACTGTTGTGTATAATTTTAATTATTATTTTTTTAGTGATGACAGTTTAGGTTATGAATATCCTTTTACATTAAAAGCAGTACAGAAGAATGGCTTCTTATGTGCACATTGCCCGTGGTATCGGTAAGTAAAATAATGAAAAAAATAGATCAAGATATTTGTCTTAAAATTGCAATTAAAAGTAATTATTTATAATTTGTTTAATTCTAGGTTTTGTAGAGGCTGTAAAATTGAGTGTTGTGATGCAGATTTCAATTTCAGTTGCACTGTGATTGCAATAGATTGGGATCCCACTGCTTTGCATCTGCGTTACCAGACTTCTCTTGAAAGAGTGAGTTGGATTAAAAATGCATTTCAATTTATAAATATTCTTATGTTGTTTTATAATTTATTAAAATTTTAATGTGTCATCTATTTGTTATTTGTTATAAATACAATTTTATATTTCAGAATTTGAAGAAATAATTTTAAGAAAAGCTTCTAGGTTTGTTATATATATATATAGTAAAAAAAAAAAGGTGCTCTTATGTTATCAGTACCGGATTTGGAAATATATGTACGTATGTGTACATGTATGCATGTATTTATTGTATGTACGTATGCCATATGTCCCAGTCCAGTCCCAATAAGAAAAGAGTACCATAAAATATATAAGCATTGTAAGTGTTGTTATGTAAACATGTCCCTGAAGAAGTCTATTTGAAGTGTTTTAAATTATCACATCATTCATTTTTTCCATTGTATTTCAACTTCTAGGCATTTGCCTTTACAATTAATATTTTATAGAATTTTTAGTGCAAGTGTTCACCAACATCACCTTGTGTTTGCCATCATTTATATATGTGTTATGAATACATTTTATTTACAATAGTTCTATTTTAATTCATATATGAGTATTTCCAAAAACAAGTCCTGATAAGCAATGACTTATTTTCTTAAATTATATATATATATATGTGTGTGTGTGTGTGTGTGTACTAAAAGAAATTCTTGAATTACATATATAATAGCTTTAAATATGTTTTTTAATTTTTATGCACACTCAATTTTATGTTATTTTTTAAATTTCTTTCTCAGGATTTTGCAGATCATGAAAGTGTGGAAGCTACCAGGCGACTTCAAACAGAACCTATCAATCTGCATGATTGTCTGGAAGCTTTCACAAAAGAAGAGCAGTTGGGTGAGGCAGAAAAGTATTACTGTTCTAAATGTAAAGAACATCAGTTAGCTTCAAAGAAATTAAATATTTGGAGATTACCTCCTATTTTAGTATGTATTTCACTAATTGTTATATGTATGGTATTTAGTGTATATTTCATTAATTTGCATGCATATTTTGTAAGTCATATTTTTTTTAACAAGTTGCGATGTGTGCTTTTGTGAAAAGTACACAAAATCTTTTTTCTCTTTAGCCTCAACAGTATAGCAAGGAAAGTGCTGTCCACCTGCCATATGCCTCAGTCTATACTATATTAACTAGTCGTAGCATAAGTCAGTTGCATTGCCGTTGC
This sequence comes from Stegodyphus dumicola, assembly GCF_044657685.1. NCBI lineage: Eukaryota > Metazoa > Arthropoda > Arachnida > Araneae > Eresidae > Stegodyphus > Stegodyphus dumicola. Next base: position 3,623,581 of record NC_140768.1, read on the forward strand.
AATTGTGACCTAAGATGATAACTGCCTATTCTATTGTACATTTAATTATGCTATATGTTTTGTTCTGTTTCATTGCAATTGCAATTATAAGCAATCTTTAAGCATAGGAAGTATTTAAATGATGATCAAATAAAATTTGCTCAGACATCTGTCAGAGGAAAGTTGTAAGTTATGGGTGAAAAAAAATATATATATTTTGTGGAGAGCGATGAAAACTTGAGTAACAAATATATACACTGCTGGCCATTAAAATTTCAACACCAGGAAGGAATAATCTGGCAAACTTCAAAATCACATGAAAGGAAGAAGTTAGGATATGCAAATGATTAGTATTTCAGTGCATTTAGAAGATGCAGGAGGGAGAAACAACGTCTGAAGCACTGCATAAAAGAAAACTTGGGTAGTGAATTTCTGATTCGGAAAGTACTTTGTAAGGTTGGAGTTTGCTCAGAATATTGTGTTATGGCTCGGATAAGAACAGGAAATGCTTACCAGCAAGTTTTGAAATTCAATAGAGTGGCAGGATCGTTGCCTATTGAATGTGCAGATTATCGTTCTGTGATATCGCCGGTAGCATTGGTCGACATCCATCCACTGTCATGCAAATATGGAATCAATGCATTTCTGAGGGTCATATTGAACAGTATGCAGGATCTTAATGCCCTCTCATGACTAACACTGGAAAGGACAGATATATTGTGAGGTTAGCTTGCAAAACCTTATGACCACATCACAGACCATAGTGAGGAAATGCCCATGTTTGCAGTATGCCCGGTATCAGCTCATAAGGTGCGTTGACATTTCCAGCAGAGTGACCATTACTTCGGCTTCCCTTGACAATGCAGCATAGAAAGAGATGGTGAGTCTGGTGTGCCAAATGACAAAGCTGGGGACAGGGGTGGCACAATGTTGCCTTTTCAAACAAGTCCGGTTCTATGTGCAGTATTCTGATGGCTGTCTACATATCTGGAGTGTCCGGGGAGACCGCACGTCGCCTGCTTGCATTCGATATTGACATAGGGGCCCTGCACCTTGTGTGATAGTTTCGGCAGCTAATGGGTACACGACATGCATATCTCTAGGTCAGATCGATGGTAATTTGAACACAGATGGGTACGTTTCTGACATGCATGCAGAAAGGAGGGAGAAAATACCTTATAACCTCAGTTTGAAAAGCACATATGTATATCTTAAGTGCTCAACATTAAAAGTAATTTGATGAGTCTCATCAAAGATCTATCTTCATCTGCTACCCTCATCAGCCTGGCTATCGCATTCAGTTTGATCTCAGACAAAATTAAACATGTATATTCTTGTTCATGGCAAAAGTGATTGGCAAAAGTGTTCTAGTTATAACAGCAAGTTTCTTCCGGTACTTCAGTGAATGTTGTTTGTGAAAAGTCAACAGAAGAATTTTTCAAATAGATCCATACTCTAAGGGTTAAAGAGGATGCTTTTTTACATAATTTTAAATGAACAGGAATTTATCTCAAAATACCTTGCCAAACAAGCACTTCATTCCTGTTCTACTATCTAGGATCATGAATACTGGATATTAAACTGTTATTTGTAATTGAAAGCACATAATTATAGAGATATTATATGTTCTAGTTTTAATGAATTCTGTAACTTTTGTTACTTAGTTTATATGCATTTGGCCTTTTTTTTTTTTTTTTTTTTTTTTTTTTGGTTTGTTTTTTGTACTTGGGGAAAAAGGGGAGGGAACTGTAATAATATTTACAATGTCCTTACATTCATTCATTGAGTTTAAATTTTTAAAATGCAAATTTTTCTATGCATTAAACTCAGTTCTTAACTTTTATGGATGTAAAATTTTAAAAAGTATTTATCTTTACACTGTGCAAGTTATTTTTTCATTGTTTCAAATTTATGCTTTTATATTATCTTATATGAGTACTTTTATATTTCTAAATTGGACTAAGCCATGAGTCACCAACATATTTTATATGTTTATACAAAGCAGGAGCCTTTAGTGTATTTTATTGTGTTATTTATTTTAATTTAAAAAGAATTTTAACTATTTCTCTGTTATTTATTTTAGCATTAGCGAAAAATGGACGTAACCGTCAACACTAGCATTTCATCCAATGATTGCAAAACATCATTTATTTAATACATGCATAATAGCAGTAATTTAATGTAAATATATGTTTATTTAATACGATTTTGCAAGCAATTTATATAAAATAAACATATAGAACTTATCCAAGTCATCAGTCTCTCATTCTTGCATGTTCTCCATTAGAGTTTTTATAGTTCTGTTTCATTCTAGAGCCAAGAAGCACCAGTCATTGCAACAAATACAGTCTTGGCAATAATCTCTCTACATTATTCATACACATACATCCACTGTTTTGGCAATAATCTCTCTACATTATTCTTTTGTTTCACAAAAATTCATCAGTCTCCATTCTTTTATCAGCTCCTGCTATTTTATTGGCTTAATGTCTTATTAGAGACACTGAATGAATTACTTTTGTGGGATGGAAATTGTCTTTCTTTCCAAGGCTGAAATGTGACAAATTTCCAGTTTCTTGCCCAGCCTGCCATAGAGAAGTATGATTTATGTTTCATTTTTATTCGAAATTTATTATTAAAAGAATTATTATTTTTAAACAAGCAAAAATGTAGTGGTAACAGCTCTAAAGATTTAGTGCTCAGAATTAGCAGTTGTCAAAATATTAATATCCCTGTAAAGCAAGTTAAAATCATTATCTGTAACTAGAGCAGAAATTCTCTGATTTATGAATTGATAATTAAGTTTTATGTAGTGATCTGCAGATTTCTTTACCCCTGTACAAAACAAATTTTCATTCAATTTTAAGAAACTGTAAAACGTGTCCAATATACATTGTTATATCTGTTAATTTTACCTGTCACTAAACAATGCCTATTATTTTGTAATCAATTCAAATATCCATCTTCATTGTCACTCTTACAATTGTCTTGTAAAGAAATATGACTGGCAAATAGCCCATCATATTTCTTTGCAAGTTGATATATATTACATAGAGATAAGTAGACTTATTATATTTATATTTATAGATATTAAGATTTTCATTCAGCTTTTATTTTTATTTCAGATTGTGCACTTAAAAAGATTCCAGCTGCTACATGGACGATGGGTAAAATCCCACAAAATTGTAAAATTTCCCTTCGAAAACTTTGATCCTACGGACTATCTCGCTCGAGTACCTAGAGATACGATCCTAGAAGCACATAGAAGAAAAGCTGCTCTATCCTGTGACTCATTGTTATCCGATTGTAAAAAAGTAAAAGAACAATGCTTAAGGGTCGATTCTAACCATTTGGACCATAATGATAACTCTTGTGCTAATACAGTAGAAAAATCTCGAAATCAAAATGACCAAAGTGTTCCTAGTCAAAACATATTAAGAAGTGATAATTTATTGAATGAAGAATACACATGCGAATCCATGTCAAATTGCAATGGCATAGAACGAAGCAAATCCTTCTTTTCTGAATTGAGATCTGATCTTCAAGATTTTCATCAACACAAGTTATCAGGAGGCACAGATCCATTTTCTCTGAAGTATAAGTTATATGCATTGGCAGTAAGTATTTTTTTAGTCATTCAGATAGATAACCAGGCAATTAATTTATTGCAATTTATATTTCATCAATTGTATAGTTTTTTTTTTTTTTTTTTTTATTTTTTGTGGCCATTTTCTTTAGATATGTTGTTCCTCCTTTCTACTAAAAATTTCTAATATCGTATCGTTCTTCTGATCTTACATTAAAATTGAGAATTATTTTCACACTCTTGAGTGTATGAATTACTCCTGAGCAGAAATCTTTATTGGTGAAAATTTAGATTTTACAGCTTTCAGATGGGTTTCCCCCCCCCCTTTTTTTTTTCTTCCATTTACAGATTTCAAAGTTAAATTTATACGTAAACCTGTGTCATAGAAGTCTACTAATAAAATCAAAATGTGTTAAGTTTCTAAACAACTACAAAAAAAGGGGAAATTTATAACAATTTACTCTGAATTAGTATTATTTATACTAAGAATTTTAATCATAGATGTTATATGGCCTATCAAAAAGTATTTATAATATCCATAATTATGCCACAAAAGACATTATTGGCATTTAATCACAAAGTCACAGATATTGTAAAAGTTTATGTAAGGTACTGATTACAAGATAATAATGGTTTAGTTCCACTCCACTGCAAAAATTTGAAAGTAATAATAGTTGCACATGCTTTTGTTTACATTGAAAATATGTTTCTGTTAAAATACTACCTACAAATTTATTTCTGCTAAGTATTTTTTGTAATACTTCCTTACTTTTTATAATTTGTGAATTAAATGGAGTTTTATAGTTTTCTTCCCAAAACTTTATTCACAACTCAGTGACTGGTATTTAGTCTGCCTTGACACCTAACCATGTCATTCTTGAGACTAATTTCAAGCTTTACATATAAAATGAGACTACTGTGATCCTTTTTTTGCATCGAGATAGTTATCAAGATTTTTAAAATCCTAATTTTTAATACCTTATAGTTATTTTGCAGTTTAGCAAGAATTAAGTCTATAAATATATATGTGAAAGTTCTAGGAATACTTTAATAATCTCTAAAAACAAAAAATTCACGAGATATAAATGAATAAATCTTTTTTAATTTAAATAATGTGTGTGTGAATACGAAATGTAATTGTCATAATGACTTGGAAACATGGTTTCAAGAATATAATGTCACTGTATATCACATTATTTCCCCCCCCCTTTCATACAGATTTCTTGGTCATTCAGCTGAATATAAAATTGTTGTTTTCAAATATATGAACTGTATTAGGACTTTTAAGGAATTACAGAAGTAGATTAGAACAGAATGTATAAGAATGATTCCATGCAGTGTCTTAAATTTTTTCGAGACATTTTTTAATTTAAACATTGTCATTGTTTAAGGTTGCCATTTTTTCTGGCTGACAAATCAAGAAAATGAATCACCTTTTATCTCTAAAATTAATTTTAATACATTTTTTAAATGATCATGTAGCAATAGTTTATGGTTTTAATAAAGGCAATAAAGAAGTTCACCTAATTACAACTTTTACACTTTTTAATTTCAAAACATAGAATATCTTCAGAATATTTCATTTTCATCTCTTATCATCCCACATTTATAAGGAATCGGCACCTTCCTGGCATATCACCAGACAATGCGTCATGATTTTCGATGAATATTCCTAAAATGTTGTAAGTATATTTCACTTTGGAATATTCTTCTAATCTGCTGGGAAGAATATACTTGAAATATTTCAGGTATATTTTCATGGGAATATTCTTTTACAATGTACTAAAAATTCTTTCATTTATCTTAACCCTTTAACTATCGAGTTATTTTGATGATTTGGTACACAAATTGTCAAATTTTTTTATTGGAAAAATAAAATGTTTAGTACAAAATAAAATATACTTAAGTAGTTAAAAATTGATATTTTGAAGTACATGGGTAAAATTTTTAAAGTTTTGTAGCCACTGCGTATTTGCTTGAGGCGGCTGCCACTCAACATGGCAGTTGTAAAGTTCGCTTCTAGTGGAGCATTATTTTCTAAAAATGAAAGAAAATTAATTATTTTCTAAAAAATAAATAAAAGTGAATACGTATTAGTACCAGTAATTCAGTCTTGTGTGGTACAACTGGAAACACTTTTCCAAGCACAAACCAACTCCACAATCACTACACCAGAACCGTGTTTCCTTCCTTATCTTTTTCCCATTTTTATCCTTTTTCGAACAACACACTTTGCACTGTCTTGTAGGCTCACGTTTCACAGGAGTAGGAGGAATATAGAAAATAAAATGTCGTTCAGTAAGACGGGCAGGGTTATCTATTGTAGGTGGTCTGCCAACATTCTTTTGTCCAGAAGCTGCATCATCATATTTATGTAAAAGCTCTTCTACAACTTGGATTCGAAATTCTAAAAATGTAGTACGTTTCCCAACTACATTTTTATAGAGTAAATATAAGTTCCAAAGTACCTTGTCTAGTAAATGTAAAAATATCTTTTTATAATATTTTTCTGACGTTTTCGGTTTGTTGGGTGAAAGGATATTTCCTAATCACAGCGATCTACACCACCCATATTTAGACTGTAGTCAGAAACAATCTTCGGCTTGAGTATTTCTTCTTTTTTTTTTTTTTTTAGGTTGACCATGGAAATATCATGAATACTGCTCATGAGACACACATCTTTCATCTTCGGTTGAAGAATCTAAATCATCTATATAACCTTTCAAAGAACTGGACGCCATTTTACAACAAAAAGATCCCGTGCACTTTGAACCAAAGAACTTATAACCTCTAACTTTTGAAATCTTCAGTAAAGTGCTGTCATCTATTGAATTGAGCGCACATTAACTTTTCCCGAGATAATGTCGGGTTTGACAAAGAAATGAAGCCGAAATAAACGTCTCCCGATATATATTCGGGTATAACAATACGATGCACTCAAAAAAAAATTACCCCGAGTAATACTCGGGCGTGACATTTTCGAACACCAGTGCTGTGCCCGAGATTAACTCGGGCATGACAGTTGAAAGGTTAAAAAGTGGGCCAGTTCCTAAAAGATAGAATTTGTGATGGTTTCTTTTATACCCCCTTCCCGAAAAAAATATCATCAGACAAATGTCTTCATGTCAAATCAAAATTCTCCATTTCCGTATCTGTATTATATGAATTTTTATAGCTGGTGGGCAGATGCTTAATATAATCTTTTAAGCATGTGTCCTGGACGTACACTTTAGGTTTGTATTTTTTTCCTCTTTATTCTTCTCTCCCCCAATAAAATTACTATATAAATTATTTTCCCCTTCTCAAAAATAATTTACATAGTAATTGTATTGAGGGAGCTTCCACATTCAGTGCAAATATACCTTTCTAATAAATTCATTTGTGCTTCACATTTATTAATATTCTGCCATAAATGCTTTTCTGATGCATTGGATAATAGTAAAAAAAAAAAAAAGAGAGAGAGAGAGAGAGGAATAATCAGAAATGATATGAATTCTTCTTTTGCTTTGTCTTCAACAAAGGTTTCTAATAAAATATTTTACATTAAATCTATTTAATTTATATTTATGCTGCATATTTCCAAATACTTGTTTATGAAATTCTGGTTTTCAGATATATATATCTATCATTTTGATAGAATATTCTGTTACTTTAATTACAATTTTAATTGTACTCCACATTCATTAATCTTTTACCTCTGAAGTACCATCAAATTTTATTCTGTCAGCTATCTTTCTAATATCTATTGCTTAGTCATTATTTTTAATTTCAGTGGTTTCCACATGGGGGAATTTTTTGAAAATTCAAGCACCAAAACCCTTTATCTATGATAACATAAAATTTTAACCCATCCCCGCCCAAATAAATGAATACAAAATATGTAAAATGTGAAAAAAAATTTTGGGGAGGGGGGACAAAATGTATCAGTTTTGTAAATAAAGAGTTGCATCACTTCTGTTAAAAATGGGACCAAGTTTTATTTCTCTCTTTAATAACTGTTCCTAGCAATGGGAACATTAGCAGATAAAAGTTTAATGTGTTATAATCGTCTCTTACGTTGTAAAGCCTGTGGTGTGTCTGGGTCGTTATTGAACCCTCTGCATAATTACATCTGCGAATCTCTATTCTGCAGTTTTCCTGTTCTATTTATTATCAGCCTAAACATATTCAGAAAAGATATAACCTTTCTCCTTTTATTTCAGTGTCATTCTGGCATCTTAGGTGGAGGACACTATGTGTGCTATGCATGTAATCCAAACAAGAAATGGTATTGTTATAATGACAGCAGTTGTAAGGTATGTAAATCTTGTGAAATAATCAGTTGTAGAGTTATGATCGGTTATTAATGCAAAAAAAATAGATTTTGTAAATGATATTCATAAGCCCAAAAATTATATTTAAGTACTGTTTGCATTTGGAATAACTGATTTTTTTTCCAGTAAGCTTTAAATATATGTGGTATTTATTCGGGACTCATATAAGTCTTTAGCATGTGTGGAAAATAGGTGCAAGTACAGGGTGTTTATAAAGTCCCGGACTTATTTTGATGTTTAATAACTCATAAAATAATGAAGATATAAACAAACTTTTTATTGATGGAATAACTTTTATATTTCCCTTTTCAGGTTTGAATATCTTTACTTTTGTAAATATCGTTTGCGCGTGTGGTTAATTTCAGATAATTTAATTTTCCAGTCTAAATATCTGTACTTTTCTAAATATCGTCTGCTTATTAATTGCTCTTTTGTTTTTGGCATCTTTCTGGCATTGTTAATCACCATAATGTGCACATATGGGGATCTAAATACCCCCATGAATACCGTGAGGCACAAAGGGATTCCCCAAAGGTTAATGTGTGGTGTGGACTAATGCACGACCGAGTCATTGGGCCTTTCTTTTTTACAGAAAAGACGGTCTCATCAGTCGTATACTTAGACATGTTGGAAAACTTCGTATTTCCACAACTAGAAGAGCTTCAGCCACATGTCTTTTTGCAACAAGATAGTGCACCACCTCATTGGGGTACCATCGTTCGTAGTTCTTTGAATGACCATTGTACAGGAAGATGGATTGGGCGAGGAGGTCCAATTACTTGGCCACCCAGATCACCTCATATAACGCCGCTGGACTTTTTCCTTTGGGGATTTGTAAAGGACAACGTTTACAGGAGGAGAGTGTCGAACATTATGACCTAAAAGCCAGAGTTACAAATGCAATAGCCTCTGTGGATGCCGACATGCTTGCCGGTACCTGGCGTGAAATTGAATATCGACTTGATATTCTCCGTGCGACGAAGGGGGCACACGTGGAAGTTCATTGACAAGGCTCATGAAACTTTTTGAGGCTATCTAACCATTTATGTCATTAATTTTAATCTATCTTTATTATTTTATGAGTTATTAAATATCAAAATGGGTCCGGGATTTTATAAACACCCTGTATAATAAAATAAATATAAATTAGGCTTAACTTCATTATATGTGACAGAAGCATCACAAAATTTAGTGGAGCAAAATGCTAGTCACCAGTGTCGCGATACATTGGCAGTAGGATACAGCAGACACTGGCTAAGCTTTATGATGATAGCTGTGAGTTTGAAGTTTTTCAGATATCGCATACCGTTCACATCCAGTTAATGAATTTGTCCAGGCATGTGCAGAAGTCATAATAAAGGAAGATAATATAACAAAAATGTTCCATTGTGACAAAAATATCCTCAATAATCAGACAACTAAGGGATGGCAAAATGAGTAAAAAAGATAAGAAGGAAAAAATAGATCTATAAATGTAAAGATCTATAAATGTAGTGGAAAAAAAAACGAAACAACTTAAAACTACATACATTGAAAAAAAAAAATGTTTAATAAAGCAAACACTTTCAGCTTTTTTTAAAAGTTGATAAATTTTGACTCTCTGAATGTCATAAATTTTTATTACATATTTTTAATTTTAGAATTTCTACATGTCACCTTAGTCCAGATCTCGAGCTTATTGAACAAAAAGTTCAAGGGGGGAGACAGTACTGTTCTGTTATCAGAGCTGGATAAGGAAATTATGTATGTAAGTATGAATGTATGTGTGTATACATATACACACATATATATTTCTAAATCTGGTCCTGGTCCCGATAACAGAACAGTGTCAAAGAAACTGCCGTAACATTTATAAGCATGTGATTTTGTCCCATAGAGTGCAATAACTCATAAACAATGAACTGCATTTTTTATGCTTGATCCTAATTAGAACTGTGGTAGTTAAGTATTTTCATTCACCATTTCCCAACTATGTCAGTATGCACTTCAGGGCAAATTATATCCCAACTATGTATGCACTAAGTAAAAATTCATAAGGAAAGTATTGATATGTCACATAAAGTATTTTCAAGAAAGATCTACCAACCTTGGATGAATAATTTGCAGATATTTTGTTAGATACCAACCACTGTACAGAACCATGTTGTCGCCTATCTGAACAGGCAGAAAATTTAACGCATAAGTTTAATAGTGCCCTTAATGCTTTGGTATCTTTCCAAAATTTTGAAATGTTATCCAATTTTATGAGGAAATTGCCTATGGCGATATCAAAAAGCTTCATATTTAATTCTTATTTTTTTCTTGGAGTAATTTATAAAGATTTGGTATTTAATTTTAACCTATTTGTTGTTTGTTGAATATACAGAATCAGCTGTATTTATTTTCCAGTCAGTGTTAGACTAAACCATTTATACATCCCAGGCTGGGAGCATATCTGCAACTTTCTAAGACAGCATTAGTGCCAAGAAAGTACTTAATGTTTCAACATCCTATTCAACCCAATGCCTTATTCATCCAAAGCTGGTAGATCTTCCTTCAAAATGTTTAATCAGAGTGCCATCATGTGTCATGTTTCCAATGGCTAAACAGTATATACTTTATTTTTATATTTCAAAGTCATTGTCCTAAATTTTGCTTCTGATGAAAAAGTTTATGTTTTTTCCCTCAAGAAATGCATTAGTTGTTTTTTCGTTGAAATTGATACTAAATTGAAGGGGACTTTTATTGGGTAAGATACTTATACTGATTACATCTAATTATTTAAAATACAATTTTACCTTCTTTATGGAATTAATATATACAATAAGATATATGCAAGGTGTAATCTTAAAATGATAGTTTTACTGCAGTACAAAGTCTGTAATCCATACGTCCATTATCCGGACCTCAAAACCACAAACTTTTTTTGGTATGCTTTACGCATGTGTGTAATGTTACGCTTGCGCGTTTTATGTTCATGCATGTGCGTTTAGCACAAAAGCGAAACAACTTAAACAACTTGCATTGAATTTTTTTTTTTTTTTTTTTTTTTTTTTTTTTTTTTTTTTTTTTGTAAATTTTGATACCGTTTAGATCATAATTGCTCTTTATTTCGTAAATTACGGTTTCATATTTTTAATTGTATAATTTCTGCATGCCATCTTACCAAATTTAAATTGATGATCTATAATCCGGAAAAACCCTTAATCCGGAGTCGCCGAAGTCCCGATGAGTCCGGATTACGGACTTTGTACTGTATATGATTTCTAAGTAAATGCAACTAATAGGTCATTTGTAGTTGCAATATTTATGTAGAGCATAAGAAAATAAATAAAATATATTAATTATTACCATTATAATTCATATCTTGATCCTGTTCCAGTATCATAAAAATACTATATTTCCTCATATATTTTTGCTTCTAGCTTTTTAATGCCAACTTCTAAAAATTTCAAAAAATATTTGGATTATTTTCCTTTTTTCAACGTGTTCAGGAAATAAACTTCCCCAAGTTTTAAATGTATTTGCTCACATAGTCTTACTAACACAAACAAACCCTCACAAAGAGCCTGTGAAGTCATGCCAAACTGCTTGAATTTTATGCCAGTCAAATACAAGAACAGACCCATTATACCAAAGCAAACATGAACTGACATACAGCATACGATTTCGCTAAATCAATTCCACATTCACCTTCTGTAATTATCGGGTTTTAACGAAAGTGTCTACATTCACCGGTTGGACTCTGTACGTGCTCGAATGGGATCAAAATTACCAAAACATTGGCAGAAAATCATAGATTTGGGTGGTGATCACTAACCGCACTAAAGGTACTGCTTTTGTGTTTCCCCCCCTAACTTTATTAAGAAAGTTTTTTAGCAGAAAACTTTCATTACAACCGGATATATATGGATGATTAAAGGCCTAAAGAGAGTAGCAGAGAGAACAACTGTAAGGATAAGTGTTATTCAGGTTATAGGGAATTGGAAACAAAGATATGTTAGATATTGTAATGTTAATATTACTATGTATTCTTATTGACATGTAGATTTCTTTTAAAGAAATAATATTGTGACAGGTACCTATAGTTTATCTATTACCACTTTTCATTTGTTATGCTCTTACCTTGTCCTTCTGAAATTAAAATTATTTGCATAATTTTCCCCTCTTGGTTTTTGTATGGTGACATTAGTAAAAAAGAAGGGGGGATGCATGAGAAAATATGGTGCCATATTAGTAGAATGTTAATTTTAAAAATAATAAAGTCTAACAGTTAATGGAGTACCTGTTTCACATATGGTATTTTATTAAATGGTAAAGTTAATAATATATTGGTGAAATATTAGGAAAAAGTAATGTAACTGAGGCAGTCTTTGAAAGTAAAGTTTTACTCTGACATGGTCCCTCTTAATTAACTAATCCTCCTAATGGCAATATTATTCCAGTAATTTGGCTTGCATCTTAAGTAATGTTTATACCATAATTCCTTGACTAGTTTAACAAGCTTATTGGCACTTTTAAAACTACAGCTGATAAAAAAAAAAACAGCCAGTAAAACCTTAGGATTGAAATCATGCTTCATTATCACAAATTCTTTTTCAATCATAATCTCTCCCTCAGCTTGACAAATGTGGTTATGAAAGGAGTTCCCCCACCTCCAGTTGACAATTTAATATAGTAGTAATATCCATTTAAGCTTTGGTTGTGATGAAAGGTCGTAAGACATTGCAGCTCCCATAATGTTAGGGATCAATTTAGCCATCACATCCATTGTGAAATTGATATGGCACAAAATTAATGTTTTTTTATCCCACTCTGTGTACAAGACAAATACTGTAACTAAATAACTTGCAATTTTTAGTAATTTAATAAAAAGACTTTCTGCATCCATCTTTCATTTCACAAGTTTTTTACAATCTTTTTCAAACTTGCCACTTTTATTAGCATATTTGCTTTGGGTCTGTCACATACATACATAAACATGACAGAAGTATACACATGAAAACTCACTCCCCGTCGCCTTTTTTGGGCAGAGCCTTAAATTGGAATTTTAAAAAATCAATGTATTAGTAAAGTATAATGTTGATAAAGCATTTTTGTGTATAGCTACAAGCATAAACTTGAAATTCTTGTGATCTTTTTAATGCAGGAAGTACAACTAGATCAAATTGACATGGACTCTGCATATATGCTGTTCTACGAGAGAGAAGGAATGGATTATTTGCAGTACATGCCGGATGTTAAAGGTAAAATACCGGATACAAGTGACATCGATGCAGAATTTGAGACAGATTTCCGCAAAATGTGTAGTCTTTCATGAATTGAGCTTGCTTCTTTAGAATGGAACATAAACAAGTGTAAATATGAACTCAGAAATTGATATGTAAACCTTTGCAACGTACCCCTTCAGGAAGTAAGAATCAACTGAGTGGTTTTTCTCCCTTTAACTTGTGTGTGATTGAAATGAAACCTAGTCTTACAAACAACTGTACCATCCATCTGGAATGACAATGCCAAGTAAATAATTTTCTTTTTTCTATATACTATCACCATAAAAAATTGTGATGTACTTTTGCATTATATATGGTTAACTTTGTGGTTTGCAGTTATTGTGCAGTAATAGCAAAGAGCATCTCTTAATGGGGGAAAAAACTCATTTTCCATCCCGGTCATTTTGCTTTTCATCTCATGTGAAGATCAAATATTCATAAAAGATCTCCAGTTTTTTTTTTTCCAGGTAATTTAATGGATGCTTATGACTGTGTGTACAAGTGTTGACGTTTTCTAACTTTGTTAATGTGTTAAAAAAACTAGTCGTGGGGAAGTTCTTATAAGATCTTGTTTACATAAAAATGTGAATGTGTAATCCTAGTCCTGCATTAAATTTTTATAGCACAATGGATACATAAATGTAAGAATTAGGAACGTTAATTCACATAAATGTATTAACATGTTATAAATAACGATATAATCAATTTTATAGGCTATTTTTGTCAGTTGAATGAAATTAAATTTTTAATTAACACATACAATGTATCATCAAAATTAAAAATCGGTTTTGCCACTTTTCTATATTCCTGAATGAGCTCCAAAATTATATTACTGAGAAATAACTTCAGACTAATTAAAATTTATAGCAATAATTTAGTGCATTTTTTGTAAAAATGACACGCATTTGTTTTAACGTCCAGAGTTAATTTTGAGAGAATAAATTAAACCCTAAAATTGTTGGTGCTTCGATAAGAATCTAGTATTCTTTAAGCACGAATTTATTTACTTATTTTCTAGTGTAAGTGCCCTTATTATTGTCATGCTACTTCTCAGGAATGCTGTAGCTTTCTTTCCTCTGTATATAAAATGTCAACACTGTGATTCTATCAGAGCTCAATGTTTCCTAGACGTCAAATGCTGCTATCGAATTAAATCGTCGGGCTTAAATGGCATCACTCTGTAATCTTCATTTTATATGAATTGCAGTTTAAATTTTTCACTTGCTTTTTGATGTGATAGTTTTTTTCCCTTCTCCTTTTTTATTTTTCACATTATAACTACAAGCTGGTTCTTGTTAAAGACATGCTCCTGCAGTATCATATATAATTTTTTTAATTTATTTTACTGAATGATTTTACAGACCATTAAATAAAAGAAATCCAGCTATTTTATAAATTTTACTGTTCTTGTGCGGTAAGATCATATAATACATGTTTTGTTTATTTGAATTTTTAAAACAAAAATCCTAATTTTTATTAGAACAAATAGCCTAAGATTTACTAGAATTTGCACAATTTTTCATTTGCAGTTTTATTAATTAGTTTATTAGAAAATGTTATATAAGTTGTCACTTAATTTTAAATGCATTTTTTATTGTGGTGCCATACATGATTTTTAAGATAATATGTGACATCTATTCACTTTTTACTTGTTAAATACTGCATATTTGTAATTATTTTATATCTGCTGCATTACAAAACATTAATACACAAATATCAATTTTGTATTATAGTTTAAATTCCATGTTTTCTTTGTTGAAATTAATTGTGCGTAAGAGCTGTGTGTGTATGCACATGCACACACACTTCCATGTAAACAATTATCAGGTTTCTTTTTTTTTTATCTGATAATGTAGAAATGTATATGCAGCTTTTTATTTGTACATGAAGATTGTTTAAACTGCTTAATGCCTGTACGGATGTTGATCATTCCTGATTTGTATATATAATAATTATCAGGATCTTGATAATTATCTTGCCATAGTGATAATGTGAATTAGTTAATTTTTATGAAATATTATTGATTTTGCAATAAAATTTGCTAGAATGTTTGTTATTCTTCCTTATATAACTCATAACACTTTCAGCATTCAAGCAAAATTTAAAAATTGTATTATTTCTTACATAACCCTTTCTTTCCAATGAATTTATGTGAAAAATCATCGAGATAATGTGAAATTGAATCAGAGGTAGTGTTTGGTTTGAACATCATTAATATCAACTAGTGTTTTGTCTCAGAAGAGAATAAAAGACATGGTGTTGAAGCTCTAATGCTTTATACATACAATATGTAAAGGAAATTTAAATAATGATTTTTAGTAAGTTATTCATTTCGGTCTGCTTCATCTCTTGACTTTGTTATGCTGAAAATAAAAAGGATACAAATGTAATCTATGTGTAACAATATATTTATTAAGAGAAACTTACAGAGATAAAATTGAGTTTACCTGCTGCCATAAGTTTTCTGAGACTTAATTGTTCTCCCTCCTCTCAATGAAGAAGCTGGTTCACCATTTTCATCTTTGTCATTGGACTGTGTTGTCAGAAATGCCTATGGATATACATTAAAAAAAATTATAGGCTGTGTTAATTTTTTATATTTATAAGCATGCATATTTCCCCAGAAGGAATGCTGTGAATTAATTTGAATGTTAAAATTGATTACATTAAATTAAGAGTACATACACTAATATATTATAATTGTACTACAATAGGAGTTTGAAATTACGACCCTAAGTTGCCTGACAAGGGTGCTGCATAGAATTCCTGGCATGCCATGCATCCTCCAGGAAACTACATATATTCGAAGGAACTGTTGTTTTGTATATCAGACTCTTCATGTGGCCTCAGAATCAGTCCATTCATGATAGTCCAGTGGTCTGCTGTCCAAAGGTTATGTCAAGGTGTCCCCAGACGTCAATTAGTAAGGAGCCCCGTCATGCTGGTGTACCACATGGAGCGGTGCAACGACGGAGGAACATGTGCTGCGTCAAGAAGTTCATAAAGGACTTGATGCAAGATCAGGTATACCATATTGTTCAAAGGACTGGGAATAGGTAACAGTCTATTTAGGTACACTCCAAGAATGCCAGCCCAAACATTGACTGAGAAACGCTCCTCAGATGCACATGGTTGAGTACGATGAAAGTTCGCCAAAGCCCACACATGGGCGTTATGCTGATTGAAGGCTCCTTCATGATTGAAGTATGCTTTATCCGTTAACAATAGCAAACGTCCTCCATAGTGGATAATCCTCAGGCTAAACTGGACATGATGAAGAGCACTACGAGTGTCCTCCAGACAATGGATTGAGATGAAAACCAACTTGTTGGACTATAACTCGAGTACTTGTACTTGGATTGCCAGACTGCCTCATTGCCAGGTGTGCTCGTCTTTCGCTGTCGATTCATTGTAGCTCTCGTTAAACAACCAGTCTTGACACTTGCGAAGGTCGTATGATGTGCAACATGCCTGTTCGGCTAACCCTCCTGGTGAGCCGGCGTACCCGTTACATTCCGCAGCTCCATACAGGATTAGTATGCCGACCAGTTCATCGTTTGAATACACGTTCATCCTACTAACTTGGAAAATAGATCGCTATTCATGCAACCTTCTGGATTGAAGATAGAACTAGAGGAGCAATGCTCTCAGGCCTGCGAGAAGACTTTTGGCCATAATTTCGAACACCTGTTGTATATTGGAAGATTAACACATTTTATTGAAGTGTTGTACTACAAGAGGTGTTCGAAATTATGAGTAGAAGTTGTCAGGCAGACCTGACAGTGGTTCTGCATGGAATTCCTTATTTTGGAAGATTCCTCCTGGCAGTCTTGCGGTAGAAGGTTGCGTGAACAGCGATCCTGCTGAAGTCTTCATTTGCAAACCATTTCCCGAGGTAATAGGATAAATGTGTATTCAAACAATGAAGTAGTTGAATTCCATTATGGAGCTGCAGATTGTAATAGGCGTGCCACTCCGCAGTTGTACCATGAATGTTACCCAAACAGGCGTACTGCACATCATAGAACCTTCACAAGTGTGAACAGAAGGCTACATGAAACTGGTTGGTTAACGAAAACTACAATGAATCGATAGAGAAATACAAGGATACCTGGCTATGAGAAGGTCTGGCCAAGTACAAGTACTCGAGCGATAGCCAAACGAGTGGATTTTTATCTCAATCCATATTATTCACGGATGAAGCATACTTCATGCATGAGGGAGCCTTCAATCAGCATTAAACGCCTGTATGTGGGCTTTGGAGAACCTTCATCGTATGCACCATGCGCAGAGCATTTCTCAGTCTATGTCTGGGCTGGCATTCTTCGAGTCCACCATAGTGATTGGACGGTAGGGCATACCTGATCTAGCCTCTTGATACAGCATGTCCAGTGGCACCATAGTGCCATGATACCAGCCACAACGAGGCTCCTCCCCATTTCTTCAGTTGAAGACCTCATCAGTCATTACGCTCATCATGTCGTAGTTGCGAGCAGCTGCTACAGCACTGCTTGCAACTATGGCATTTGCGGCAACACACACTATATGCTTATTTTGCAATTTGTGATCTGACCCTGTACAGCTGTTTTGATAGTCAGATGATGAGAAATCTGACAAATAAGGGCTATCTGTGAGATTATCAAGCAATATCAATCTGAATTGTCTGAAAGGTGAGCCATTAGTAGTTAGGTATTCTTACTTAGTCATAACAGATTTACATGGTTATAATTATATTTTGTCTTTAAATTTCTAAAAAATATTCATTGAAAAAGCACTAAGAACATTTTACAGCAGTTATAATTAATAATAGTCTTACTATACATTAAACGCTACAAAGCTGTTTTGTACCAACAACAAAATGGAAAAATGTCTTTGAAAATTTTCCAGAACATTTTAGCTAATTTACATCAATTTCCTTTTCTTTAGCATATTTTCCAAGTTTACTTTAAATAAACAAATCAATGTTCCCACTAGTCTCCACTTCGTTTTAGAATTTTCAGGTTTAATTAAATATTTTTGTTAAAGAACAATTTTATTTTGTTTAAAGAACTGCTTGTATTTAGAATGTATAGAAGAAATAATTTTATTTCTGTAATAATGTGAAGATTGAAAATAATTATGAAATGATATAAGGTCAAGACTAGCGCTGGAGCCAGTGAGGCAGAATTTTCGAAATTTTAGTGAAGCAACAAAGGCACTGAGGTCTATATCACGAATCTTTTAATTAACTGTCGGTTTTCAATTTCTTTGTTTTCTTTGATGCTTGTGTCTAGTGGAAAAATAAAGGGAAGTTGTTGATAAAATCTTGAAATTTAGTGCTGCAAAATAAAAATTGGGTTTTGTAAAAAAGAGAACATTTTATCCTTAAAGGCACATTGTGGAAATATTAACAAATGAGTGAAGTGGAGACTAGTGGGAATATTGATTTGTTTATTTAAGCAAACTTAGAAAAGATGCTGAAGAAAAGGAAATTGATGTAAATTAGCTAAAATGATCTTGACAAGCATTAACCATGCTTGTCAAGATCAAGCATTAACCTCAAACATATGTTTTTGTAGCTTTTTAATGTATGGTTATAACAATCATTATTATAACTGCTGTAAAATGTTCTTAGTGCTTTTTTAATGGATATTTTTTAGAAATTAAAAAAATTAATTATAACCACATAAATCTGTTATGACTCAGAGTACCTAACTAATGTAATTTAATTATTTGTTACTAATGGCTCACCTTTCAGACAATTCAGATCAATATTGCATTTATTCTTCATAGAAAAATCTACAGCCATGTTGATAACCTCACAGATAGCCA
Organism: Stegodyphus dumicola; assembly: GCF_044657685.1. NCBI lineage: Eukaryota > Metazoa > Arthropoda > Arachnida > Araneae > Eresidae > Stegodyphus > Stegodyphus dumicola. The sequence goes on from NC_140768.1 coordinate 3,642,519, forward strand.
CATCAGGAAAATAAACGGCTCTGGCATGTACAGGTGAGATTCTGTAGCATTGCACTTTTCATCCTCTTCAGCACTGTCTAGATGCATTGTCCCAACAGACGTTAAATGCCTCATAACATCTCCTTATTTGTCAGATTTTTCATCATCTGACTGTGTATATTATCGAAACAGCTGTACAGAGTCAAGATAAATGAAACTACACAAAACAGAATGAGCAGTCTATCACAAATATCAATCTCCCAATGCTTTCACAGGAAGTGTGTCTTTTTGTATTCTGCTGGTTGTTACATTATAAGGTGATAAATTTTAGGTTTTAATTAAAAACTGCCCTATAAGCATTTTTTACAAACTTTTAATACAAGTTGAAGCTGATTATACAGGGTGTGTAGGGGTTACAGAGATGACTCAGAATCACATATGCAGCGTCGCAAATGCCGCAGTTGTGAGCTGGGGGAAGTTGTTGGTAAATCATGAAATTTAGTGTTGCAAAATAAAAGAACTCATATCTCAAAAAGAGAAAAGTTGTTTCTGATATAATATTTTATCAATTCTTCATTCCCTCCCCCCAAAAATTTTTACTTTGTTTTGGCCGAAACAGGGCTGAGCTATCTAAAACTTGAGTATACCATTTATATTAAGAAGTAGGAAAGAATTGTTCAAACATTAACCCATCAACTTGTCAATGCATCACGTCTGAAATGTTAATTCACATTCAGATGGCAGTAAGAAGGGAACAAAAGGATATATCAGATAAGTAAAATCAAGGACCTTTTACCAGGTTTGGCCAAAATTAAAGACCAAATAAAGAACCTAAGGATTTTTATGAACCATTGAACCCCGAATAATCCCCTTTTGGTAGATCATCTATCTGTAACAGAATTATTCTGAATAAATTAAAATTTTATGAAAGTTTATTTTTTATGCATATTCCATTCAAATATTTTAATATTAAAGAAGATATTTGCATAATCATGCCCTCTCTTTAATCTGCATTGTTAATAGTCACTTTTCTACTCGAGGATGTTATGTTTACAACTCCAAAACAGTATTAAAATCAGAGGAATGCACAAGAACATAAATAGGAACTCTGGTGGATATGTATATATAAAATACTGCAAAATACAAATGTTTTTCCAACCACCATTAAAATATTATTCATGACTGCTTACCTGGATCTGCTGAATTACATCTCTCTGCATTTCTATAGCCATGTGATGTACATCATGATCAGAACTGTTATACATTATTGCATTCTGAAACATAAGCATCATATCTCTGTGGAACTCATCTGTGGTCTTCACAATGCCATTGTCTATATTTTTCTTTATTAATGACAGATCCATAGGCCTATTGAAATATTTGTTTTTCTTTATTATACTAAACTTTAAAATATTAAAAGAATAAAAATATACAAACAAAATGCACGATTTAGTATTGAGATTACAAATTTTAATGAAACGTACTGATATATATATATATATATATATATATATATATATTATACTATATATATACACAAAGAAAAGAGAACTGCAATCTGAAAACTTCACATTTCAGTAACAGCTTAAAGAAAAGTTTATCATTAAAGTAATTATAAAATGTAAAACTCTACCAGTTATATAGCATAGGCATTAGAAGCATCTTTTATTAAATACGACAAAGCCGTGAATTTTCATAAAAATTATCATCCAAATATAATGTAAAACAACTGTATTTTAATTTATATTACTTAAATATATTATTAAAGGTACTTATGTATTAGTGCAAGCAACTTTACTACAGTATGGAGATATTTTAAAGAAGAAAAAGAACAGACTCATAATTGCAAAAAATCATTTACTACATACATATTTTGTGTTTCAATTGCAGATTTATCCTAAAAATTAACCAATAAAACTATTTACAAGTTCATCCCCCCTTAATGAAAATTTTGTGGCCATTGCTTTATATAAGCAGTTTTGTAGAAAAATGCTGTACTCTTGCAGATATAATTGCAAACAAATTCACCAAGGGCATATTCATGATCGAATTTACAACAAAGATTATCATAACTTATCTATGTAAACCACTGGAAATTTGACCATTAAAAAAAAAAGAATACACATGAAAATGACAACACTACTTCTTAAAACCTAAGAATTATTATGTACATTGTGACACTTCCTGGCATTTGCACTTGGAGAAATGATCATTGGTTATGGTGGCACTGTTGAATGTCCTCCATGATAACCAAACTTCACCTCAGTTGATTCCTTCTTCCAGAATAAATAAAAAAAAAAAAGATCCAAGTATATGCAACATAATTTCCCAGTCTCCCGAAGCTGGTCATTACTTGGTGCATTCCAAAAGTAACTATGCATCTCACGCAGTAGGAAAAGTAAACTAACTTTCACTTACCTCAAAGTAATTGTTGGCAATGTTCACCACGAGCCTCCAGTCATGTGTGCACACGTCTCTTCATGTTTTCAAAGACTGTGGTATGTTCTTGGTGAAGTCACGAATAGCAATTTCCTATTGCAGGAGTGAGTGGGAGTTCTCTCATACACATTAGCTTTTGTGAAGCCCCAGTAGTAAAAGTCAAGAAAACGAGGCAGCCACAAACCCTTTGAAATGATTTAATCTCCAAAAACATCTTTCAGTAACTTCACAGATTTTATGAGCTATGTGTGTGGTAGCATCATCTTGTTTAATCATTAATTTTGTTATTCTGTTAGTTCTCCCATGAACTTATAAATAACTTCAATAATGATCATTATTGATTGTTTGGCAGAGTGACTTGGACAAAGCAACTGTAGTGTAACCAATTACATAAAACATTCCCTCGAATCACATCAGTTGGAAAACTATCTCATTGCATACTCGTGCCAATTTGCAATCAAGCACTTCCAAAGTTACTTTCCGAATGCACTATTACCGATATCTGGCATAATATCTTTTATTGTCGTATATATGTTTTATTGCTGTAACATGTTTATTATTTAAGCACTGAGCACCAGTTTCAGACATTTTAGGCTGTATGTGCAAAAATATGTATTATCCATAGGCACAATATGTCTTTTCATGCTAGATAAATGTTGCTTTACAACTTTTAATTGACTTTCATTCCACACTTCTCATAATTATAAGACAGAATGGTTAAGTTCTGAATTTTGCGAATAAAGGAGTCTGGTCTCATTTCATAGTCCTTTTATTATAGTTAGACATTACAAGTGCAGCTGACTTTATTCACCACTGATTTAAGGAGCACAAAAGCACATATATTTCCTTTTACGAATAAAATTGTATGCTATTAACATTAGATAGATTAACAAAGATTTTTTCCTCTTACAGGAATATGTTTTAATTCTTGTCACAGTTCACAAGTTTCTATTGTACCAAAAGCACTAGAAATGACTGTGCAAAGCACTGTGTAAGAAAATACCCATTTGCATGCAAAGAATATATAACATTTCCTTACAGCTATCATTTGTGTGAAAAAGTGCAGCTGCTTATCATGTTCTGAGAAAAATTACTTGTAATATGCTTTTTTTTTTTTAAAGATTTAATAAAATAAAAAGCAGTGTTTCTCTAGAATTAATACATTATTTTATCAGACATGATGCAGAATGGGATGGAAATTTCTTACCTGTACACAATGCTAAGATATCCAGGTGCAACATCATTCGTTACCTTCTGTAGAAACACGTTCGCATATCTAAAAAAGATAATTTCTACATTAAAAATCTAATACAAGTTTTGAAAAGACAATAATAATAAAATTTAAAAATTCAGATTAACATACTTATGACATGAAGCTTCTCTCAGTACTATACTAATTGCCTTTTTCCAAGCCTTATACTGAGGTGATTCTCTCTCTTTCCTAAAAATAAGATATAATATTTTAAAAATGTCTTAAAATATATACACTTAAAAATGTTTAAAAATACTTTAATACATACAAAGTCTACATAACTATTTTACTGGGATTGATAAAAAGATCCTTAATAAATAATTTTTCATCATTACGTATGTCCATCAACCCTATAACACTAAAAGTACAAATATGGAATCCTCAATCAAATCATTTAATGGTCTTTAGCAAAACTGAGTCAATAGGTAAGAAACTGGTACTGGGTCATCAAAACAGAATGAGATTGAAAAACATATTATTCTAAAACTGTTAGAAATGTGGTAAAATGCTGAAACTTTTGATGGAGCAATAAAGATATGGATGAAACGTTTCCAAATGCCTGGATCGAAAGAGGTAGACAAATGCAGTTGTGCGCTTGAAGAGAGTGTTGCGATTTAAAACGAAACTAAAAATGAACCAACCTGGCAGCAGTGAAAAATAAATATCTGGACCTAACTCCTGGAATATGGCAGAGAAACATGTCACTGAGACAACTCTCAGAACTTCATATTATAATGCAAATGTTTATAATAATAATTACTGTAGGTGGCACTTAATGTGATCACGTTTATCCATAGCTATTTTGATAACATTAAAAAATGAGGGAAAATATCCTTCAACATAAAAATAGAATTTACTTAATACAAAAATATCAAGACACATATAAATACATATTTTCATAGCATTTTAATTAGGAAAATGCAAAGTTTATGAACTTTTCACTTGAATATAAAAGTTCATTTATGAACTGTTAATAATATTTCTAAAAATGACCATTCTGAATATTTGACCAATGCTGCATGCCTAATCTTAACAGAATAGAACATGGCAACATAAATAAGGTTTTAAATTAAGCAAAAAAGAAACTAGTATCTTACAGATTTCTTCATTCCAACCCCCCAAAAGATATATCTGATTGCCCTCAAAATTTATTAGAGTATTTCAAAATCTATTTTAAAAGTTGCCCCCCCCTCGATTTTAAATGGTTGATTGAAATCAAAAAACCAAGTTATTTGGCGACATTTCTCTGTCATTAGGCAATTTTTATAATCTTAAGAAATCTGTAAGATACTAGTTTCTTTTTTGCTTAATTTAAAACCTTATGTTGCCATGTTTTATTCTGTTAAGATAGGCATGCAGCATTGGTCAAATATTCAGAATGGTCATTTTTAGAAATATTATTAACAGTTCATAAATGAACTTTTATATTCAAGTGAAAAGTTCATAAACAAACTTTGCATTTTCCTAATCAAAATGCTATGAAAATATGTATTTATATGTGTCTTGATATTTTGTATTAAATTAAGAAAATTCTATTATTATTTTGAAGGATATTTCATTTTTCTGCTACATTGTGATAAAAAATAAGCATATTTTCATAAACAATTTTGCATTCAAATCGATTACATAAATCAGCAATCAAAACTGTTTCAAGTATTGCATTTATTTAATTTAAGATAATTTTAAGTATGGTGAAAATAAGGCATTTTTTATTTAAAGTTGGCTTTTTCCTGCTGAATGTGCAAAACTGGAAAGAACACTTCACAAACGGTAAATGTTAGGATAAAAATTTGTTTTTTAAATACTTACATTTTTATTCGTTAATATGATAGATATATTTTAAAACATGGATATAAGCAGAGCCCAATATTACAATCAGGATAAATATATCTGGTTTCTTTTCTGACATACTTTATGCTATCTTTCCTTTTCGAGCAACAGACAAAGCTTACACGAAAAGCAGTAAAACCTGTCCTTGCATTAATTTTACAATCCAGTTTCTCCTGGACTACTTAAGACATTTATTAGAAACACTGCAAAGTAAAAAATAAATGAAAAAGCCAGGCAAATCAGCAGATTGGTGTAGGAAAATATACTGCCAGAGTAACGTATAGCCAAATCAGTGGAGTTCCCTTTCGCGGTGCTCGGGCAAAACTGTTAAGTGGTTACCTAATGTCTATTGTAGAGTAAACAAGTAGATTAATTAAAATTAACTCTTTTTCCCTCACTACATGTTTTGAATATTGTAATCAATGAAGGGGGGAATCATATTTTTTGCAGATCTTAGAATTACACCTAAGGTAAAGGTAATGTGGACATTTACTTGCATTTTTATGAGATATAAAGATACACAACTCATAATTTAAAATATATATGAATTAAAGGTTCATTTAAAAAACTGCTTCACAGGCTTCTGTCAGATACAACTGGTCTCATTTTAAAAACCAAGACATATCTATAATGAAAAAGTTTAAAGTTTTGTAAAATATGTTTCTTAAGAAATTTTTCCAGTTCTAACATTTTACTGCAAAAATTCTTGATTTAAATTTCTCTTTACTTATATAAGACTATAAATTTTATCAATTTAAATAATATTAGGAATTCTATTTTCAGTAAAAAATACAAAGTGCTATTTATGGATACAAAATTTTTCATGAAACAGATAATTCCTTTTTATGAAGAAAATTCCAACCCTGAATTTTTTCAACTTCGTCCACTGTAAAAACCACAGAAATTTTAAGAGTACATATCAATAATTTTATAACAGACAACATCAAAAAATATAATAAAAAATATTGCTACGAAATGTCCAGCTGCAGTAAGATAGGTTCCCAGTAAAGCAGGTTTAGGGTTTCCAGATTTGGTACTATGCCACAGACAGATGGAGAACATTCTAAGATGAATTCTTACCGATTTGGCCTAGAAAGTTCTCGGAGGCAGGCCAAAAGCTACATAAACCCTCTCTGTATGCGGAGTAGCAATCTATTGTCAAAGCATCGAGTGAGTATCGCGAGTTAGTGCATCACTGAAGCTATCGCATGCATTGCAAATTGTAGCGTGGAGAGTCTCAAAAGTACACTGAGTTCCGAGAACAACTGAACTGTAGTCTAGTGCTTTCTTATGAAGCTGTCTTCACTGTTACAGCCTGAAGGCTGTGTTGCTGGTTGTTTCAGAATGTAGCGACAACTGTAAACATGTTTTTCGAGCTGTCCTGAGTAATACTGGCTAATAAATTGTGTTTTCATTCCTCATCAAGTATTGTCGTTAATCACTCCAAATCCACAAACCCATAGAAATCCGACAGTAAAAATATATTCATGCTTTGTAATAGTTAAAATTCAATCAGAAAATATAAATTATAACAATGTATGCTGAAGTTGTACAAAAGAAACTAACTATTAATGGATGAAATGTTCTGCTAATTTAAAGAAAATGAAAAAAAATTCCTGAAAGTAATTTTATACCTGTTGTTGTGAAACTGATTAGTTGTATCTAACAAATATTAAAAACAAATCTCTTCATTTTGATGTACGAGACACAGATGGCGTTGGCTGTCATTGAAGTAGGAAGAAAAAAAGGGTTTTTCCCTTTCGACCTCGTGACGTGAACTGATTAAGATGTGTAATAACTTTCAGGGCCAGAAAAATTTCCCGACAATTGTTAAAAAATGTATATATTGTGTAGTGTAGAGAGAATATAATTAGATAAATCAACTTCTTAAGAGTTTTTATTACAGATTCAACATCACACTACCCAGGTAAGTGAGCAAGTTTTGTCTTTAGTTTTTCTGGATTGCTCGGTATCTGGGATGAGTGAAGGAAGTATTTTTATTTTAATGATAAGACTATGTTTTAGTAATAACAAAAAGTGGCGTCCTGTGACAGGACTCTAAAGAAATAAACTTTAAAAAAATTATTTTAATGGTTATAGATAGTTTTTGATGTATTAAAGTATAATTAAGTTTAAATTCGAAACTATTTTTTGTAAAGCAGTTTGTTTTATTTTGAAAGTTAACTATGGAAGCTTTAAAGGCTCTGAAACTTAAACGGGCAGGTTTACGCACTTCTTTTGCAAAAACTGCTAATATTTTAAAAACGGAATTAGTAAAAGAAGATTTTTCTGTAGATTTAGTACGAGATAAACTTACTAAACTACAAAATGTATATTCAGATATAAAAAATGTAGATGATAAAATTCTTGATTTGTTAGCTGAAGACTGGAAAACTTTAGAGGATGATGTTACTAAAGAAATCGAAAGTCACGAGGTGTATTCTGATGATTTCATAACACTAACTCGGCAAATTAATGAAAAATTGCAATTTTCAGATGAAATCAATTTAGAAACAAGACCAAATGATGGTGCTGGTATTTGTTGTAGTAAGATTAAACAGTATAGACTTCCGAAAATCGAACTTAAGAAGTTTATGGGGAATTGATAAATTGGTTACCGTTTTGGTCGCAGTTTGAGAAAATTCACACTGACCCTGATTTATATGAAAGTGACAAATTTTCCTATTTGATTCAGTGTATGAAGCCCGGATCACGTGCTAAAGAATTCATTGAAAGCTATCCGGTGACTTCGGATAATTATGATAAAGCTGTTTTAGCTTTGAAGGAACGTTTTGGGAAACCTGAATTATTAGTAGAAGTGTATGTTAGGGAACTAATTAAATTAATTGTTTCTAATGTGAAGGCAGATCAAAAGGATAAATTACCTCTTGATAAACTGTATGATAAAATTGAAGTTCAGTTGAGAGCCTTAGAGTCTTTAGGCCTTAAATCGATCGAAAACACATCGTGGTTATTTCCGATGGTGGAATCGTGTCTCACAGAGGATGTTTTAAAGGCGTGGCAAAGGAGTTCGCTCTTTAACCAGCCTGAAGGAACTGATCTTTCTCGCCTTACCAACTTAATGAAATTTTTAAAGTCTGAAGTAGAGAGTGAGGAGAGATTAAAATTGGCGCGTAATGGACTCGATGGTGTTAGTCGTAAAGAAGGATATCATGATAAAGCAAAGAGGGAAACAAAAGGTAAATTTAAATTTAAGAAACAGGGAAATGTTCCCACTGCCACAGGTTTTCTTACAACCAGAGAACATGCATGTATTTTTTGTGGTAAAATGCATGATAGTAAAAATTGTTACGATGCGCGTTCATTATCTCTTAATGAAAGGATTTCTAAAGTTAAGGAGAAAAAATGCTGTTTAAAATGCTTGGAACCAAATCATATGGCAAAGTTCTGTAAACAGTTTGTTAGGTGTTTTGCTTTTAGTAAATCACACTCAGTTATTTTGTGTCCGGACATTAATAACGAAACTGAACTTCCTACAGAAAAATCAGAAATAGACAACATACATACGGCTACAGCCAGGCAAACTTGTACCGCTGACGTAGCTTTAATGACTTTATGCGTAAGAGTAGCTGGTGTCAAAAAGCATAAAGATGTTAGAGTACTCTTAGATTGTGGTTCCCAAAAATTGTATATTTTGAAATCATTAGCCACTGAATTGGGGTTACCAATTATTTCCAAAGAAAATGTTGCTCTTACTTTATTTGGAGGTGCCAGAACAGAGGCAAAGATGCATAACAAATATTTGGTAAAATTATGTTCAGCCAGTCCGCGTAAGTATTCAGATCTAGAATTTGAATTTTTAGATTAAGACATAATATGTGGGGATATACCTCGGGTACCCAAGGGTCCGATATTAAAAGAATTAAAACGAAACAACATTTGGTTGTCGGATCTGGGAGCAGATTGTCCAAAAATAGAAATGCTCATCAGTAGTGATATTTATGGAAAAATTCTCACGGAATCAGTAAAACAATTAAAAGGAGGACTAACAGCAGTTTGTACGAAACTTGGTTGGACAGTTTGTGGTGTATCGGAGGAATTTGTTAATCACAAAGATAAAGATGCTTCCATTTTGTGTGCAAGTTTAGTGGGTCACGACTTTAAAATCTCCGATCTTTGGAGTTTAGAAACGATCGGAATATTAGATGCTCACCAGAATTCAACTAAAGCTGCTGAGGAAGAAATTGCCCACGAACAATTTTTAAACTCTCTTTCCAGAAACGAAGATGGTGTTTATCGTGTCGGATTACCTTGGTTAGTATATAACGCAGAATTGCCACCAAATCGTCATGTAGCAGAAAAAAGATTGTTCAGTCACCCGAAAACTCAAGTCTTTACATAAATATGAAGAATATGATAGAATTTTTAATGAATGGATGGAGGAGGGTGTAATTGAAATAGTACCAGACAATGAACTGAATTATAAAGGGCACTACTTACCGCATCACCCAGTATTTAAACCAGACAGTGTCTCAACCTGTTTTTGACGCATCATGTAAAGTTAATAGATCGCCCTCCCTTAATGATTATTTAGTAAAAGGACCAAATTTAATAGAAGAAATCCCTTCAATTTTGTTAAGATTTAGAGAAAAATGCATTGGCGTAACCTCTGATATCCGGCGTGCATTTTTACAGATTGAATTACAGAAAGAAGATAGGGACTTTTTAAGATTTTTATGGTGGGAGAAAGATAATGTACTGAAGGTTTTCCACCATATGAGGGTAGTTTTTGGAGTAAAGTCTAGCCCTTTTCTATTAGGAGCGGTTATTTCAGTTCATTTGGCACAAGTACCAAAGGAACAAAGTTCTATTGCTCAGAAATTAAATAAATCCTTTTATATTGATAAGTGTGTGACTTCTGTTGATAACGAAAAGGAGCTTTTGAATTTTGTGAAATATTCTACTGAAATGTTAGCTGAAGCAAAAATGGACTTACGTATGTGGACCTATGGCCCAGTAGAAAAAGATCTGGAACTAACCCAAAGTACTTTGTGCACTGAGTCCACAATGGAGAATTCTGTACCAGTTTTAGGAATTATGTGGGACAGAATAGAAGATAACCTTTATATTGAAATTAAGACTGTATTGGTTTCGGATAATTTGTCTAAAAGAGAGGTTTTGTCAGTAACGCAGACAATGTTTGATCCTTTGGGTTTCTTGACACCTGTTTTATTGCCTGCAAAGTTACTGCTACAGGAAATTTCGGCGATAAAAGCAGACTGAGATACTCCATTACCAGATAGTATCAAAAGTAAATTTTTGAGGTGGTATAATAAATTACAAATTTTGAATAAGTTGAGAATACCACGACGTATAGGTTTTGGAGATAGAAGTTCCTGGACACTTCATGTATTTTGTGATGCTAGCCAGCATGCTTATGCCACGGTAATATTTTTGAGATGCGAAACTAAAGAAGAAACATTAGTCAGTTTTGTAATGGCTAAGTCAAGAGTCGCACCCTTAAAAGAACTTACTATTCCCCGTCTAGAACTCATGGCCTGTCTTTTGGGCATGCGTCTTTCGAAATATGTGACAGAAGCTCTTACATTAGATGACATCCCGAAATATTTTTGGACCGATTCCACCATGGCCATATCTTGGATTCAAAGAAATGATGCATGGGGGACTTTTGTGGGCAATCGCGTGAAGGAAATTTGCGCTTTCACTAAAGCAAATCAGTGGTCATATGTACAGGGTCATTCTAACCCAGCTGATTTACCTTCTCGTGGTTATCAGTCCACTGATATTGCGAATTTTGCAAATCTCATGGCATTGTTCAGATACGAAAAAAATCAAAAAATTTATGACGACTTTTTATTTTGCCTGCCTTTATTAGGTCACACAACAGGAGAAGATATCTTTAATGTTATGAATAAATTTATGCAAGAGAACAAAATTGATTGGAATAGATGTGTTGGAATAAACACAGATGGAGGGAAAAGTACGGTCAGAATTATTAAAGGAAGAGACTATTGGATATGGAACCGCATCTCAGATTATAATTAACAGCCAGGAAACCAAATTATGATGATCTGCCATCTCAGCATAAACAATTTCATCCTTCTCATTAATCTAAATAAATGTTATTTATAATATAACTTTTATTTATATTTTATTATGAATAATTTCATTTCTCTTTTCTTATTATTTTGTACATGTCACAAAAAAAAAAAGAAAAAGAAATATATTTTGATTTTTATTAAAATACTTTTTTTCAATTTTTATGAGGGATACTCGGTGTTACAAAAATTATAGAAGAATTATAGGTACACATAGTATGTCAAAAGTCTAGGAAACACTGCTGGATAGTATTCTTTCAAAAATATCCCATAAGTTCTCCATAACATAAAAATAAGGGCATTTAACCGACCATTTAATTATTAAATGCCTTTAATTTCAAGAATTCATAAAACAGCTCTGCTCAATATAAATGCATGGCATAATCTTCTACTACTTTCACTTTTCAACATAAAATTAGCTTACATCTTTAAAAATAGGATTATATGATTTCATCTCAGTTCTCAACATGTGGAGCTTCTTCACCAAATATGTAATATGTCTGTTAATCATTACTTTTTCTCATACTATCATAATCATATTTTCCAATTCTAGTTGGAATATTTAGTGTTCCTAGCTCACTCCAGATGGCCATTTTACTTAAATTCTATGAAAGTTTAGAATCAGATATTAAACTGAATCTCAATTTGTCACTGTACACACCTATTTCAATATTCTCTGCACCAATTCAGGCAGATCTTTTGTTGTGAGGTGAGTGAAACACAAATCATTGTCTTCCTCACATGAAGACCATTTCATTACAGATTGAATGAATATAAAAATCCAGAAATTTTAAACTAAACTTTGTTTTGAAAAAGGCAGTTACATACAGAAATCCATCTTAAGAAGGAGTCATTTTTCATATATGACTTTGTTCCAGCTTCTTAGCTACAGTTTCAGAATCTACAAAATTTTTTAAATGACTGCTTATATTAAAGCATTCAGTCATCTTACAATTTCCATAACTGTAAGTAATAAAAAAACTCTTTTGATTTGATAACTACTGAAATCAAAACTTGAACTGAAGAAGTTACAAGGGAAATATGTGCAATACAATGTGCTTGCCAAATATTCATATGACATTACACCAATAACTTCAATTTAAAAATAGTTTTATCAGCTTGGATAGTCTAATAAAATTTAGATTTGCATTTTTGTATTCCATGGAGGGGGAATAAAACTGAGCGATTATTTATGAAACATCACTATTTATGTATGTAAAGATAATTTAGACATGAGTATACACTTTTTACTAGCAGATAAAATCTTTTTAATATAATGTAACAATCAAACAATATAAAATTTAAAATGATGCTAAAAATAAAAAACTAATAATAAAAGGAATGTATGGGAAAATTATACCTCTTAAGTCTTGGTTGCTGGCTTGCAGAATGTGAGGTACTTTTATTTGTACTAACAGATTGGTTATCCCAGTTGTCAGACTCGTATTCTTCAGATTCTTCAGAGCTAGTAATAAAATCGAAACAAATAATTATGAAATTCTGATCATAGCAGCATTACTGCTCTATAATACATCCTCTTTTCAAGTTGATTAAACTTTCATGTGCAAGAATCTAAAACTGAACACACTGTATTGTTTCAAGTTCTTGATAATTGAAAACAAGATGACATTTTCAATAGTTTCAATTACTTTTATTCTTTGTAAATCTTATTTAGTACTAATTTTCTTTTCGTCTCATATTTTTCTTTATTTATCCTTAAAACATTTTGTTTTTGACTGTATATGTCATGTATTCACATATACAGTCTTCTTCATTAGGGCTCAAATGCATTTCTTCATTAGGGCTCAAATTATACAATTTATTAATTATAAAACTAACTACTGATATTAAATTAACACTTCAGTGTCTCTGTCACCATATTTTCATATTTAACATCATTCTTCAGAATGTGATTTGAATAAGGAACCTTTCACTAAATAATGTCTTAAGATAAATTTTTTTTCATTTATAGAAACATACATATGATACAAGAGCATTTGGGCTAATGCCACATTGTGCTAAAAATATTTAAAAACAGCATATCTTTAGAATTTTAGATAGGCAGTCTCACGCATTGGGAGATAAAAATATTTTATTCCCTAAAGTGTTGCCACTGCTCACTTTAAAATTGTTGTTTTTTAATCAAAAATTTGTTTGAAATTGTTGTTTTTTAATCAAAAATTTGTTAAAGTTTTACAAAATATGAAATAGACAATAAAAGAAATTCAGTATTCCAAATTTGGGCTTCCAGGTGCCCATGTTCAGGTGGAGGACTACGTTATTCAGACATTCAAAGTGATTCGACGCAAAATGCCATTTCGAGACAAGTAGCCCTTCTGGGCTAAAAAAACTGTTAAGTGACTGGAGCTACCATGGCATAAGGAGATGTAATCCACATGATATGTAATCTATGTTCTTTGTAACCAGTTTATTTTAAGTTTTTAAAGTAAACATTTTAAAGTTATTTGTCAAGTTATTATTATGGAAGGAACTTCATGTTGCAATTCACTCCCCCCTTAGATCAAATAAGTATGCTTAGAAACAATGCAATTAGAAAATAAAAATTAATTCATTTACTCAAATTATTCATCGAGTTAATTCATGTAAACTAATTCTTCAAAAAATATGAGTTCTGTATTTTACTTCGTAAAATTTTTTATTTATTTGGTATAACTCTGAAACCTAATCTTTGAAACATTTTATAGATAAGAGATGATCTGTTTAAATCTACTTTTTAAAATTTTTTTGAATCTAAAAGACATGTAAAAATTATGAAATAAAGAAAAGGAAAGTCATAAAAAATAAAAGTGAATTAGAGAAAGCCATGTTTCTTCTTCATCGTTTTTCCCTATCCTGATTTGCCCAACTAATACTTCCACAGTTTTGTTTTTAGCAACGCATCCTGTGTGTTAACTGAGGCAATTTAGTATACATTTGGCTAAAAGAGAAAAATAACAACTATATATCCAGATGACTTATGGTCTCAATTACTCTTGATATTTCAAGTTCATTTGTACCTCTTTTAAAAATATATACAGTAACATACCTCTGAGAAACAGCTTCTGAGCTTTTGGGACTAGAACCATGGAACCAGTCTTGTTTCCCAAACTGAGATATATCTTTCTCCTCTTTCATTTCAGAAGGAGGCAGAGGAGAAAATTCAGTCGTAACAGACCCTTGTAATGATTCAAAGCCTTCAATGTCGTCCATCTGTTTATCAGACTCTGCAGCAACCGAAGAGGAGAGGTGACTATCAGTAGTTTCAATATCTATGTCACCTGAAGTACTTGGATTCTAAAATGAAATAAAATTATTTTAAGAAAATGAAACAAATTTTTAACATGTTCTAAATAGTTCAGTATCCCTGTGATTAAATTTTTGATTAAAAAAGATCTTAAGAGACTCCTCCAAAAACAATTCCTTTCTATTCTATACTAAAAGAATAATTAAATCTTGTGATGGCACCAACAATAAAAATTTTGCTCATGTCCAAGAAGAAATATTGAGTAGCAGGAGACTAGATGTCAAGGAGATGGCAATACCAAATCTGTTTAAAGTTAACTGTTTTACAGATTGTACATGAATATCTTTCACATGAGCAAAGTCTCTGCAACGTGAGTGCTCTGATTTCTTTCAGCAATTTAAAAATAGCTGTGTTGATTTAAAGAGCTTGAGCACCTGCTTAGAGTCCAGATTTCGCTCCTAGTGATCATTTGTTCCCAGGACAGAAATCTGACTTTCAGGTAACGAGATTTAATGATGACGATAGTGCGAAAAGAGCAGTTTTTTAACATTTTGAGTACAAATGTTCAGATTAGATGTGAAAAGTGTATAGAGGTACATGGACATCATATTAAAAAATAAATTCTTAAAATTTTCTCTATTTCTTTAACAAGTATAATCAGGTTGGGAAATTTTGGAATTACCTACATATCAGCTTTCGACAATAAACATCAAAAGAATTCATATCCTCAAAAAAGGGAAGAACTTGTTTTTGATAAAATAAAAGGAATACAAACTGTTTGTCAAATGTCTGCCCGGAATAGGAGATTAAAACACAGATTTCACTGTTAAGTGCCAAAGAGGCACAAGTTCTGGCATTTTCACAAAAGGGGGGGGAGACAAAAGTCTTTTAAAAATAAATCTTGAGTAGGATAGTAAAACTAGAATAGTCATCATAAAAATTACTAAAAAAATCCTAAAAGTTGAAAAGTCAAAGGCATTTTTGAGCAGTATAAAGGATATTCAATTAAAAAAGAGAAATGTCAGTATTTAAGGAAATATTAACTCTTGATTACAAGTATGAATATGTGTGAATAGAACACAGGCATATTCTGTTTTAGTAGATAAAAAAATCAGTGAAACTGGTTATGAATAATAATAAACTTTGCAGGAATAACTGAAATAAGCATGTTTACAATATGTTGATTAATATCAAACATTAATCAGGGTACTTACAGAAAAAAATACAAGCATTTACAAACATGCTTTTACAAAAAAAGCTGACTTTTTACTTTTTACCCTCAAATGGACAGCTTAATTACTCCAGAATTAATGCATTTCAGATAGGATAGTTCAGTCAAAGGATAATTAAACTACACTGTTAGGAAGGAAATCATGCCTTCACATACTTTTACAATAAAATGTAATGCCATTGTAAAGTATGGTTTGGATTTTCAGTATAGAACATTTTGCTTTCAAAACAAGGGGGAAATATACATACAACTGCATTTTCCTTAACTGCACCAGTCAATATTCAATGGCAGTTCCTATACATACAATATTACCTATAGGTAATATTGAAATACAATAAATACTAAAAATAATATATATATATAAAATATAATACAAATATTACACTGAAACTTGATACTTAACATACTAGAAACTGTCATTTTTACTTGCAGTTAGTATGGAAACATCATAATAAGACAATGACTAGCCTCATAAATCAAAATTCTTGCTTGCTAAATATTCAGTCTACCGGAAAGTTACGTCCGTTTCATGACAACAATTTTCGACACATAAACACATGTTTATTTGCCGTATGTTCGGCTCTCTATTTTAATCGCTTAATGTATACATACTGAAGTAGCAAGTTAACTAAGACAAAGTTGATTCACGTAAGTCTTAAGTGTGAAGCGATAGTGTATCCATGGCTATTGATAAAGTTCATTTACGCCACTGTATTTTATACGAATTTTAACAAGAAAGAAATGCTACAGAAGCATGTAGAAATTTATTGAAAGTGTTTGGTGAAGGTACAGTTTTTGATAAGGCATGCAGAAGATGGTTCCAAATATTTGAAACAGTGATTTCTAACTTTCTGATAAGCCATGTTCTGGGCGATCATCTTTGATTGGCGACGGTGTTGTTACAATCAAGTTGGAGAAAGATCCTTTTGTGTCAACATCGGAGATCGCAGAAAGGCTTAATTCAGCTCAGCAAACCATTTCGGACCATATCCGGAAGATAGGATTGGTGTGGAAATATTCAAAATAGGTGCCCCATGAATTAAGTCAGAAGAATAGGGATGATCAAGTCGTCATATGCACATCTCTGCTTGCTCCGAACAAAATGAAGCCCTTCTTGAACCAGATGATAACTGGGAATGAAAAGTGGATCACCCACGTAAACATCATATGGGCACATTGCGAACCCAGAAAACCTAGCCCTTCCACCTCTAAGTCAAATTTGACCCTGAATAAGGAGAACGTTGTGTATATGGTGGGGCATTTGAGGACCAGTACGTTATGAGCTTTTAAAACCGAACAAAAAGCTCAATTCAGAGAAGTACTGTCAACAATTAGACAATTTAAAGACAACAGTCCAAGAAAAGAGGCCAGCGACTTTCAACAGGAAGGACATCATACTGCATCATGATCAGGCCAGGCCACTTGCTGCTTTGGGGACTCGTCAAAAAATTGCAGAACTAAGCTGGGAAATTCTGTCACATACACCATATTACCCGGACTTAGCACCCTCTTACTATCACTTGTTTTAGTCCTTACAAAATTTCTTGAAAGGCAAAAAATTCAAAAATGAAGTAGATATCAAACAAATACCAGCTCAATTTTCTGCATCAAAAGTTACATCATTTTTCAAAAATGGGATACACAAATTCCCCTCACGCTGGCAAGTAGTAGTTAATAATAATGGCAATTATATTATTTTAATAAAATTTATTGACAGTAAGAAAAATTTGTATCTTGTTTTATTCAAAAAAAGGACAGAACTTTCCGGTACACCTTATATTAAAATCTTAATATTTTTCATTCATGGACATTATTTGTCATTGAGATTTTTTGATGGCTCTGATATTAAATATAAAATAGAGATATTTTATATTTAGTATTGGAGGATATTTTTATTATTAATATAATAATGAAATTAATATCATAAATATATAACAAATCTTGATGCAATATTCGACACTGTTGGACATAAAACATCCACAATATTTTTAAGCATAGAACATTAGTTGGATTCAAGAAGTGTTAAAGCTGAAAGTCGTTTCACATAAGTATGTGTTTCACATAAGTATGTGTCACATAAGTAAGTTATGAATGGCAGCTGCCATTCATAACCACATACTTATGTGGTTATGGATGGTGTCAATGGGGTGTTATGAATGGCAGAGAAACATCTGCCATTCATAACACCCCATTGAATTTCCCATAACACCTTTTCAGATATTATGGGAAATTCAAATCTAGTTCTGATCCAGAATCCAATCAAGGATTTTTGTGGAAAGTGAAGTTTTAAAGTTTCCCTCACTCAACAGATTCCTCTTAGGCTCTTCTGCTTAATGCTTTGATTTAAAATGCCTTTTTAATTTTGATGGCTTCCTTTTTTCCACAGCCTAAACATTACTACAAATTACACACACAGGTTGTTCATTACCATCACAGCTGTTGAAAGAAAAATTAAACTGGAGAAATATCACATCATATTTTCTTTTTCATATTTTAGATACCTCTGTCTGGTAACAAGAACCTACTTAAAGACACTTTGTAACATTGTCCTCTGCATCATTACTTCTGTTACTCGAATTCAATCATTTGTCATGAGTACAAAATGTTTTTATCCTAAAATATAAATGAAATAACATCTCTCATAATGATTATTCCAATAAATACCAACCTTAGTCAAGTAATGTAGTAAAATACAATACTTAATTATTCTAGAGATGTACATGCTTATTAAGATGAAACAGAAACAACTGATAATACTAGAAAAGCACTATTGATCACAACATTAGTGCCCTTATTCTCTGAATGTGAGTGGCTAGACTTTGTGTTCTGCTGTGCATTTGCAGCATATTTTGCTTGTAAAATAACTTATATGCTGAAACTACGATGCAATACTCCTATTATGCTACTGTACATAAATATTTTTTACATGGAATTCAATTTACAGCACAACTTGGTCAGTATTATGATTGTATATAACTGCTCTATACAGAAAATGTAACAAATTAAAGGCAACAAAGACTATTCTTTCTTTAAATTCATGTATCTGAATTTTCACAATCCCAGCATTTTGCTTTGCAATCCATCTCTGGTTGGCTGCAACCCACACTTCCACTGCTTTAAAGGATGAACTTTACAAGATTTTAAATGAGCTGCGTTCCTTCCCCTTTTATTTTCTTGACTTTTAGGAGAAAGGTTTTGATTTTTTCTGACTTTTTGAACAAAAAATGTTTATATTTCTGGTATTTCTTAAACATTTTTAATAACTAGGATTTTTCAGTTGAGCAAGATTTCTACTATCTTTTAAAAATAACAAATTAAAATATGTATTTATAATGCAAATTTAAATATGTAACACAATGATATTAATTTTATACTATAATCAAATGATGCTGAAGCACATTGCTTTTAAATAGCTGATGACGATAACTCAAATCAACAAAATTTGGACTCAGATAATTAAGCATGAACAGTAGATAATAGTTTAAACAGTCTGACATTCCAGCTAACTTTTTGTAAAATGCAATGTAAATCAAAATCTTTGACAACAGAATGGCTTGAAAATGCACACTGAATACATGCCTAATAAAGGTATCAGAAACAGCTTCTGAGTTTCCTCTACTTTCTAAAAATTGTGTTAAGAACATGTTTTAGGTTCATGTTAAACATGAACAATTTTACAATTTGCTTCAAATAATTCAATGTATAACTTAGGATTGCTATTACCATGGCCTGGAATTTGATAGAACATGCATTTCTTCCCCCTCCCTTTTTTGTGCTTTTTCTATTTTTAAAGTGCTAGGAAACATATAAAATGATGTCCTTCAAGCATATTCTTCTTGCCGATAGACAAAAAGGTTTGTTTTGTGAAATCAGACAATCAATGTAATTTATTAGACAATAAATACTTTTGTAGTATCGGAAGAAGTATTTTATCCATTTCCTCTTGAACAGCTTTCTAAAGTTTTATAGAAGAGTTGTAAGTCAACGATTGGACAATCCGATTTTTAAAAGTGCAAAAATCCATGGGTGATAATCAGAAGATTTAGTAAATTACGAGTGAAAGATATGGACTTGATACACATTTCTTGTTCCATTTTTTCCAGGAAATTAACAATGGATTGTGGCTGCCTGCTTTGTCTTGATGAAGTTTTATTGATTAATGGCACTGTAGGTAAAAAGAAGCTATTTCATTTTGAGTATTACATATCGATTATGTTCCTGATAATATCTGAAGTTGATCTTTATCTTTTCTCCATTCACTTTACTTATATTTTTTCGTTATAAGAAAAACCAACGACCCTTTGAAATCCCAATCCCTTTGAAAAACTTTCTTTAGATTCTTTGAACCATGTTTTAAGACTTCCCCCTCTTTGTTGATAATAAATGGAGTTCTTTTTATTGCATTAATTTAAATACATCCAAGAGTCATCTATTGTGACAACATTTATCCATTTTTGTCTGGATAATTATTTCTCATTAAGAATTCTGCAGCACATTCTGCGTTTGACGATATGTCATGGAAAAAAGCTGATGCTCATTATGTTTTTTTCCCCTTTTCAAGATTCAAATCAGCATTACTCACTTTGTTTACAGTTGACAATGAACATTTTAATCATTTGTCCTTTGACTTGGCAGATTTTCTTTTAATGCTAAAAGATCATTGCAACATTATCGTTTGCAATATTCGAAACATTCTGTTTTTTCCTTGGATATGTACTTGTACCAATTTTTCAACTTGAAGCTAAACTCTGACATCCCCCCTTTATTCTTGACAATGTTACTTATCTTAACTTTAGATATTGAAAAACCATGGCCTTTCACAGCATATTTTAATTACTAGATACAAATAATTTTCTTTGGAAATAGCACAAACACAGCCTCCCATCCCTTGCTTCTTTAAAAGTGCCATTTTGCATGGAAAAGAAAGCTATCAAGTAGCACATGATAATTTATACTTTCAAAAGTAAAATTCAAGTTTTGAAAACAAAAATTTTCAAGCAGAGTGTTCTGCCCTCCTTAAATAGCAAAGCAAAATTGTCTAAAAAATGCATGAACAAATTCTAAAGATTACACAATACCATAAATATAAACAATAGAGATTAAGGATATGTTATCTTTCATTTCTCTTATTTGTACAGATGTTATACTTAATCTTTATAATAACTTTTATCAATAGTTTTTGAAATTTATAAATTTATTTACATTTGCTAGGAATTATATTCTTCCCAGAGTCATATTGCTTTAAACATGAGATAATTACTATGCTATCCATTAATCAAAACATTGTTTACAATTAAAAACAAACAGACTTTACAAATGCCAAAAAGCATACCAAGAAATGCATTTTAACTCATAATTGAACAACATATTGCATTTGTAGAAACACAATACAGAAAAATAATTTAAGTTTCTAGTGAAAAGCACACAAAAATTTATATACCTTTTCTTTATATAATTATTATACCTTTCCTTTATATAATTATTATACCTTTTCTTTAGAATCCCCTTCTTTTCTTTGCCATGTAGACAAAGTAGAAACATCCTCTGAATCTCTAGATAGCTCTTCTAAATCTGAACTAGTAAGCTTCTTTTCTATAAATTGTTAAACAAATGAGTTAAATTCAAGATAGTATAAATAAATACATCCTGAACATAATGAAAATAAACACTAAATATTTTACTCAATTTTAAATGCAATCAGAAATTTGTATAAACCTCACCCTTAAAGCTTATAAGGAAATCACCAGGGAAAATTTAAGATGTACATTTTTCATATAGAATGGGCATTCTAATAATGAAAACTGGCATGAAATTAATCTATGATCTTTAACTAGAAAATTTTAAAAAGAATAAATAAATACATAATGCAAAGTAGCTCCAAATTATAAAAACAGTTATTTATATTTTCTGAATTATTGATTAGAAAGAACTAAAAAGTGTGAAAAGCAATGTTGAATCAATGGCATGTTGCAATTAAGCAACCATGCACTAATCATGATCAAAAATCACAAACATAATCCTCAGAATTCCAAAATGAGTTGCCAGATAAAATACATTTTCATGAAACTCTGGGAGGCCCACTTCCGTGACACAATGCTCTGCCCAATGATTCTTCTCAGAGCTGAAGGAATAATACAACAGTACCAGTTTTTTTCTTTGCTCTTAATGAAAAGTATCATATGAAATATATAATCATATACAGTACAAAGTCCATAATCCAAACTCGTCAGGACTTCGACGATTCCGGATTAGGGGTTTTTCCGGATCATAGATCATCAATTTAAATCTGGTAAGATGGCATGCAGAAATTATACAATTAAAAATATGAAACCGTAATTTATGAAATAAAGAGCAATTATGATCTAAAGCGTATCAAAATTTACCAAAAAAAAAGCTTAATATTTATTTGTTTGCTTTATTAAAAATTTCTTTTAATGTAAGTTGTTTAAGTTGCTTCCACAAAAAATTCAAAATGTTCCTTTTTTCTTATGTTATATACAGTTGACTTTCTAATGCCATACTCCTCGCATAATTTTGAGACATACGCCTTTATCCATTTTTTGCAGCAATTCCACTTTTTGTTTAATGGACATTGAAACTTGGTTTTGCTTTGTAGATCCTTAGGGAGCCCCGGAATTGGAAACTTTCTTCGACATAATCGAAAGTTCAAGCTTAATTTTTATGACATTGCTCTAACAGTCTGCAAACAATAATAAGCCAGATCCAATTAGAAGATTAAGGAACAGTGCAATCTGCAACATTAACTGAAATGCCTTAGAATCAATAAAGATATTTTTAGCCTAACTTATACCGTCCGTTATACATTAAATGTGCATGCGTAAACGCATTATGGGCATGCATAAAGAACACACAAAAAAAAAGTTTGTGGCTTTGAGGTCTGAATTAGAGATCATTCTGGATAATGGACGCCCGGATTACGGACTTTGTACTGTACTAGCTACAAACTAGAATATAAATTCTGTTAAACAAATCTGTAGCTTCCTGTATATAAATTCAGTATGAATAATTCATACAATTATCAACAAGACTTTTAGAATTATAAGATTTAATTTTATATTTATTATAATATTTATAAATTTAATTCGAATCATTTTACCATTTGAGACAAAAACTCAAGATGTACTAATGTCAAATGTCATTCTACAAAATTAAATATAAAATATTAGGTTAAAAGGTAATAATAATTTTTGACAGCATATAATTTACATTAAACAACGAAAGTCTGAAAATATATTATCTAGGACAAAGTCTATTTGTTAATCATAATATTTTATGAATTAGGGTGAGAACAAAAAAAAAAAAAAAAGCATTTACATGAGAACAATTTATTTTAAAAAGGTAACAAACTGGAAAAAATTCACCTTTCTTAACTGGCGTCTCACTTTTTATAGTATTTTTCTTGGCAGGCTGGCTCTTCTTCTTGGGTGAATCATTACTTTTAGGAGGTCGACTGGCAGTTTTAGATTCACTGAGATCCTATAAGTAAAATATTCAATACAAATCAGTTTGTTTTTAAAATAGCAAGCAAACAAAAAAGTCTTCATAGAAACCCTTTTAACTTTTCATAGATTTGTAGATTCATTAGGTTTTTTGATGCAGGAGATGGGGAAAATGCCATTAACGATACTCAAACCCTGGACCTCTCAAATACACATCGCTTATGCTTACCATTGCACCACGAAGGCATGCAGAAAAGAGGTAGAAAATACCTTATAGTTAAGTCTAAAAATGTAAATTTTAAAAGGATCAACTATCTACAATGCTCAAAATGGGGGGGGGGGGAATCAAATGA
Source organism: Stegodyphus dumicola (assembly GCF_044657685.1). NCBI lineage: Eukaryota > Metazoa > Arthropoda > Arachnida > Araneae > Eresidae > Stegodyphus > Stegodyphus dumicola. The sequence goes on from NC_140768.1 coordinate 3,666,387, forward strand.
AAAAACAGAAAAAATTCTTTTATAAGTAGTCCCATCATCATAATATCAATTCACTGCATTTCTGCGCAAGATGAAAATTACTTATGATAATTCAAAACTCCCTACGGTTTTAAATGCTTTAGATCAACTCAAAAAATTTAATATGAAACACAGTGAAGTTAAATTGAAATTTAATTCAATTTAATGTGGTTTTACAGCTTAAAATTTGATCAAATCAATAAAAACTTGACAAAATTTATTACCAGCAACAACCTAAAAAAATTATGCAGAAAAATACTTTTTTTATGTTAAAAAACATCAGCATACTAAATAATCAAATTTAACTCAATTTAAGATAGAAGTGGAGTTACCTTGATAGTTATCAAATGCATAAGTATGCATAATATTAACAATGTAATTTCAAAGTTTCCTTTTGGCTTTGAAATCACATTGCTGGCTTTAAATTTTGCATGAAGCAAATATTTCAAAATAAAACAGCAAGCTTTAAATATTAATGCAGTTCAGAACAAAATATAACAAAAATTCCATTGTCAATTTCAATACATATGTCTGATTAAATGAAATAGTGAAATTTTAAGCAGTCAGAATTTAATAATTTAAATGAGTTTGAAAACAACATCTGTGCAATTTACTGAAATTTCTTTGTAAATTTTTGGACAAAGAAAAATTATATATGTAATCTTAATATTATACATATTTGTTGTGAAAAAGATCTTGTAAATGTTGATACTGCAACACATAAATGGCATACTGAAGAGGAAGAATTTTGATTGCATAGAATGCTAATCCATTATGAATAGTAAACTTGGCAGTAGAGGCAGATTAAATTCCATTTTTATTTAAATTCACATACATGGCCCCAGTTTACTTGGCACTCCAATCATGCCTACTTTCCAGGGCATTTACACTTTTTAATAGTGTTGCAATAGGAAGATAGCGGGGGGGAAATAACGTCCAAACAACACAGAAGTTCAAGCTAAAAGTGTGAATTTATCCAAAATGGCAGCCTGTTAAGAGAAAGTTTTGGTTTATGATAGCAAGGTTTCAGTTCTCTAGGTTCCCGACTAACTACATCATCAGTGTTATGCAATATACTTGAGGCACAGATAATTTTAGGCATAGATTAATCTAGAAATGGCACAGACCAGAAATGTCCAGAAATTTTTAGAACAGAGAAGCAAAATACCCTAATTAAAAATGAAAAATTAAGAGGCTTTTTGATTTACACATTTTTTATCTTACATATCTGTGTATATATATATATATATATATATAGTTTTGAGTCAATTTGAAGCATCAAAATATCAATAATTAATTTTCCATACCCAAAATTTTCAAGAACTTTTCCTTTCAATCTGCATCTGTCTTTGTTCTAAAATTCAGTAGTTTCCCTCTTTTTTTTAAATTTCATTTTTAAAGAATTTTTTCAGGATGACATGATCTTTTTCTTCCTAATAATATTTTTTTAAATATTATATATATTTAAATATTATATAAGGATTGGGGAATGATGCGGAAAAACCGATATCACTGTGTAGATGGAAACAACTGGCTTGCAGATAGAAATGGGCACAATCAACATAATTTTATCATTAGAAAAAGCAATTCTAGAGATATAATGCTTGCTTATGTTTGCAATGATAATGAGTGCAATAGACATCCCACAGTTTTGTATACACAGCTGTATTTAGAACAACAGAAGAATGCAAATAAGCGAAAAGCTGTGGGTTATTGAAGACACATTAAACATTGAACAAAGAAACAGTGTAGTTGTATTGCAACAGTATTCATAGCAAAATATTTTGTTATCTGATTGGCTAAGAACTACAAGCAAGGCAGAAGGCTTAAATCATATAACGCAGAATTATATTCAGATGTGACACACTTTCTAAAAAGCTATTACAATTTTCAGAATAGAAAAGGGGAAGTGTCCCTACTAAAAAGAGGAATTAATGAGATATTGCCATTTAAAGTATAATTCAAAGTTATACATTTTTTATCTTACATATACGTACGATATAACAAAATACAATGACTGCTTTAAAAATAATTGGAGACCTCAAAATTAACTATTCTAGATTTCGCGCTCTCTCTTTAAATTCATCTGTTTTCCCAAATTTGAGATCCTTCAATGTTATATAACAACTTAAAATTAACCAATCACAGATTGGCTGCATGCATCAAACTTAATATAAATACTCTGGCACAATAACTACGTCACTCTTCCTTTCTCTAACTTCTGCACTACCAAGACCGCACTGTTTTACCTTGCCTAAATGCTTACATCTTACTTTTAAAACCAGTGTATATAAAAATTATCATATTTCATTACGATTGAATAAATATCTACTAAGATGGTTTTATATGCGAGAAAATAAAGATTAGGACTTTTTCAAAATTCAGTTTTGTCAGCGCCATCTTTTTGTCTTTCCCACTCAGACATTTAAGACTGCAAGGTGTTAAAGTATTCAATTCCTCCTACGCATTAAATTATTACACAAAACCTTTTTTTTAAAACAAAATATCTTGATTGGGGAATGCACAATTTCACTTTTTAATCATGGACAAGAAGACTGTTGTGTACATTAGAGTGTAGTGGATGACCGGATAGAATTTTAGAAGAAGCATGACTTCATTGGTAATTATAAAAACATTTATTTTTGGATGATAAGCACATAGTGTCTAATTGATAGAACACTAAGGGTGCTAAATGGGCCCCACAATTTCAGATATACAGTTTACATTTTACGTAAGAGAGAACAGCTAGCAGGAACTAAGCAATATATTGCCAGCACGAAGGCAAAGTGGTGAAAGAGCATGCATACTTAGTTGTGGTACTGTGCAAAAATTTTGTATTGCAGTTAGCTTGGAAGAAGCACGAATAGCCAGGTGGTTAGAAGTAATTTATTTTTGCATGACACATTTTTTAACACATATCCTCTTATCTGGTACAACACTAAGAGTGCTAAATGCATCTCACAATTTTAGATATGTAATTACATCTCAAATAATGGAGAGAATAGCTAGCAGGGGCAAAGCAACACGCTGCCAGAAGAATGCGAACTGGCAAAAAGAACTATTTGCGACACTATTTATAAAATCGAAAATTCTTTGTTTAAATCCAAAGATTTGGCAAAAGATTTTGCATTGTGGTTACTGCAAGGAAAGCATGATATAACATGGTGCAATATGGAGTATGAAGTGGGGATACAGACAATTAAATTAAAAGTTTAAAGCAGCATTCCAATTAAGGTTAATTAGGTAATAAATTTTTCTTTATATGTATATATACATACATAAATAGAGAGAGAGCATAGTGGTATATAGCAGTATATTTATACTTAAGTAATGGTGCTTAGCCCTTTGCCTAACTTTATTATCATCATAACTATGATTTTTTCCCCTTTTCTTTATTTTTATGAAAAGCACTCAAGATATATGAATCGCTATAGTAGTGACACTTATAAGACGCCATTCTTCAAAAATATTTTAACCACAATTAAGAGACACAAAAATAGAAATATGATGTACAGAAATATTTCAGTCACAGTGATAAATAATATGTTGTTCTAATTTGAAGGTTATATTTAAAATGCTGCATAGTTAGCAATAAATCATCAATTCATAAATCATCATGCCACCACTGTACATTAAAGAATAAACAAAAAAAAGTGCCTTTATGAAGCTTATTATTTCATACAGAACAAAGATATGTACATTTTTTAGATAAAGGCATTAAATTTTCAGCAAACCTTTGTATCATCGCCTTCTTTTTCAGTTGAATCTTTCCATTTTTTTAATTTATCATCTCCAAACACAGAATTAGATGTTTCATCTGATGTCAATGAATCAGACATCCTTTCTTCGTCAGAAGCAAACAAATTTTTACGACCTACAAAAATCAAAAGCAGGAAAAAAATGTTCAATACTACTGAACTTTTTTAATGTACTTTTACAAATATAATCTACATTTTGTATAAATTTTAGTATTTGTAATAGTTAGTCTACAATTTTGTTTATTAAAAATAGTTTTTGTTCTATTTAAAGATTAGAATAAACTTTCTAATTTCAACTCATTCAAATTCAATTTCCATCATTCTGAATTGCAAAAGCTTTAATTTGTTAGGATAACATCAACATTAAACTATTAATTCAAAGCCATAGAAATTAAAAAATCTTTTTGTTGAAGTATATTTATTTGTATATAAGTTATTCCAAATACAATCCCGGGAATTCTCAGGATTCTATAAAATGTGAATGCTTATCTTAATCTCATATGCATATTGCAACAATATTATCTCATCTTAAAAGGGGAATTCTGTGTGTTCAGCTTTGAGACATGAAAAACCAGATTAACTTTTAAAAAACTAGCGTAGTAGTAATGAATAAATATGTATAATTGCTAACTTCTTTCCAGTGTTTTTGTGTGTAGAATTGTGTTGTAATGAGCAGCGAAATTAAATGTGTAAGATGAAGTGCTTTATTGTCTGCAACAATCTGGAATTGATTATCTTCAAACCACTGAAATATCCCCGATGTTGTTTCAGATTAAAAATATCCCCTGACAAGGTAGAGCTTTAAAATTTAATATCTGGATCAGAAAAAATTATCATTTTTTAATGTTATTGTGGCATCCCTGCTGAGATTCAAGTGAGTTAATTGAAGATAATAACTCTGAAGACTTAGAGTATATTAATTATATGCGTTTTGAATTTGAAAAGCACTCTTCTTATTATCTTAAGGTTTTTACATGTTTTAATTTAATAAATATACCAGCAGAAGAAATAAATAACTTAAAGAAAGAGAGTGGTGGTTAAAGTTCATTACCAGAATTCTTAAGAGAACAAAATTAAAAAAAGCAAAGTCTTCTGTTGATATACATTTACTTTGAACAACTGAATGATAAGTTTGACTCTCTTAATACACCCGAGTCTGAAATTGAATATGTTTCGAAATCGGAAGAATTGAGATGAAAAGATTCAAACTACACACGAATATCACAAAAAGATCGTGCTGTGAAAATTTAGAGTGAAAAAATGGATTCAATTTTCAAACTAAAATTCCATTCTTAATGATATAAATCCATCTAACACTCGATTATCTGCTAAAATACTAAACAATTTGTTGGAACCTGTCAACCTGTTTGAATTTGTCAGTCAAGTGTTCTTTATTTACCTGTTTGAATTTGTCAAGTCAAGTGTTCTTTATGCAATAGGACTCATTTTTGAATTACATAAATAGAGAGAGAGCATAGTGGTATATAGCAGTATATTTATACTTAAGTAATGGTGCTTAGCCCTTTGCCTAACTTTATTATCATCATAACTATGATTTTGAATGATGATATGATCATCATTCAAAAATGATGTATTACACAGATCAAAATGATTCTCCTGGAAATAATTCTATAGACATTAATAAACGTGAAAATTATAAAAAGAATGTGTTCTGATGAATAAATATTACACACTATTAGTTAATTTTCAAACTTTAGTGATAAAACTTCAGGGAAGGGATTAAAAAAAAACTATGAGAATTTTCATAAACAATGGTTCGCAGCTATCCTATATTTTGAAGTATGGAGCTAATATCATAGCTGCATACTAGGCTGCATACATACCAGAATATGAAAGTGAAAACCCTATGGGGGGGGAAAGATTCTGTTGAAGATGAATCAAAGAAAGAGCAGTCCCAAGAAGAAAAAGGTGATGCTAAACATGGAAAAGGGAAAATGCAAAATTTAGATGAAGAAAAGAATCTCAATCCAGAGGATGAAGAAAAAACTCGCAATGAAGAAATTAAAGATTAAAAAAAACTGACTTCAGGACTGTTGAAAACTCCACAAATGATTTCTGTATCGTAGTTAGAAGGCGCTCTTCTTCTGAGAAAAGAAAGTTAATTAGTTCAGTTTGCAACACAATAGATAATGAACCATTGATGCAATCCAGGTGACTTTGTAAATAAAATTACTATTTTTGTAGAATGTGAAATTATTGGCCTCTATCAGTATAATCAGAGCTCTCTTAAGGAAGTCAATATAATATAAATATAATTTTTTTTTATATCTTGGTCATAAGGCCAGGAAAAGGCCGAATATGCTGGTTGTGCTTCGAATAAAGAATATAGTATACAAGTGTTGCTAACTTTGGAAATATGGTACTGCTATCTTTGGATACCTTGTTCCAAGTAGAATAAATATGAAGATGGTTCAAGGTTAGATTTAATATTCTCCTTTTGTTAAGAAATGACTCTTATATTGCAAATTTTGTTTTGATTGAACAAGTAGCAAATGACTTCTGACTCCTTTACGTAATTAAAATCAGAAGAGCAATTTAGTTAATGAAGATATCAAGTTAATTTGAAAGTGTTAAAAGTGATTTCGAAATGGAAATCGCAAAGGCTAAAACTACACTTAGATCTCTTACAAGATTAATTTCTAAAATCGAAGCTCGAATTTTAGAAACTGAAACAGAATGGAAAAACTTTCAGAACAGATACGCTTGAAATTTAAACAGTTAAAAGAAATAGATTCTGAAATTCAAAGTCAAATTACGGATGTTAAAGAAATAGAAAATGAAATTATTAAATGTGATGAGTATTATGGAAAATTGATTAACTGCTCATGTAAGTTGAAAGCTGCTATCACTAAATGTAAACCAAGTGCACAAAGAACACAACAAGAACCTATTAGTTTATTAAAATTAGAAAAACAATTCGTTAAATTACTGTCCTTAACAATAAGAAGAATTGATGGTGATCCTGCCGATTGGCAAAGATTCTGGGATCAGTTTGAATCCCTGATATACAGCAATGAAGATTTATCTAACGTAGACAAATTTAATTATTTACACTCATATTTAACTGGAATAGCCACAAATACAATTAAAGGAATTGCACTAACAAATCAAAATTAGGAAGCAGCAATAGAAACCTTAAAGGAAAGATTTAAACAAAAAACTTTGATCATTAATTCTCATTTGAATAAGCTGTTAAATCTAACACCTGTTAGGAAATCAACAGACGTCTCTCAGCTTAGAGAATTGTTAGATACCTGTCAAACAGAAAATCACAGTTTAGAAGCCTTAGGCATAAATTCAGAAATTTATGGTTCTCCATTATGTACCACATTGATTAAATTAATATCGCATGCTATGGTTCTAGAGATGACTAAAAAATGCGGAATAGACGAAGATCTCGAAAATAATTAATATTCTAAAAACAGAAGTTGAAAGCAGAGAAAAAACCTTACTTTTGACATGCAACAAATATTCAAATGAACACGAAACAAAATTTCAAATACCATTAGAAAAAACTAGTGATCTGAGTGCAAAGCTTCAAAACTGAAACACATTCATGAAAGGAATTTATAAAAGTACACCATCAGCAATGCCATTCAATATGACGCAATCTACATGCATTTTCTGTTCTGTACCACATGATTCATTTAAATGTAAAATGTCACCACAAACACTTAACTGTAATTATGCAGCGGACCTACGGTGTGTTCTCTCGTCCCACCTTATCTGTGCTCGCAGAGCACCTAATTTGTAACTTTGTACATTATGTAAATAATTAAATAATTGTGTAGCCTAACTTATTTTATTTCGAAACAGGGCCATCATTACTTGGACTTATACCAATCATCTGCCTTTCCCAGATTTATAAAGTAATGTCATTTCTATTTTTAACAAAAACTACAAAAATCAAAGACTCCTTACAAATAAGAGATAAAATATACTGCATTATCACAGAAAACAACTTTTTATAGCAAATATATATTTAATAAAAATAAATTATTAAAATTAGTTATTTTAAATTATATAATACTAACTGGGAGTGGATCCAAGAGATGTCCGTGCTTGTTTACTTCTTAAAGGAGAATGCAAGTACTTTTTCTCCACAACTGGAGATCCCATGTTTGAAGACTTTCTTTCCTCTGAATCCTACAGAGACAGATAACACATGATATTACATATTTAACTGAAATAGTGCAATAAACCAAAAATAATAGTAAGCATTATTGTAAATGATCTTATATTACAAGAATCTCTGTAAGTTGGACTTGTGAATAATTTAATGTGTATTAGCACAAAAATGGCCTTTAAATTCACATGCCAATGTGCAGTAAGAGTTGAAATATTATGATCACATCATTGTTATATATCACACCAATGTACGAAATTATACTGCACGCCATAATACAAAAGAAACAGAGCTTGCTAAAGCACTATTCATTGCTTTTCAAATGGATGAGATAGGCAGCTAACTAATGCAAAAGCAAAAATAAGCAAGCTAGTTACTGCCATGACCAAAAGTTTGGGTGATCCATTATTTTTAACAATTTTTGTTGCCACTCATATCAGATTTAAGGAAAATAATGATAAGTATGTAAAGAAAAAGCTATTACATTGAGTACGAGAAAAGAAACCTCGAGACTCGCTGGCAAGAATCTAACAGCTATCTGCATACAGATGATAATGAATCTCTAAATGGTTCAAAAATCACAATCTGAATACAATAACATCAGTCAACAGGTAGATACAGGAATGCTAAGTGAAAATGAGGATTGGGTTGGCAGCTACTTTTTCCTAACTTAGAAGACATCATTTGTGAATGGACTGTTGACAGAAAACTAAAACGGTTGTTTGCAGTTTGATATTCAAGCATTTGCCTTGTAATAGCAGCCCAGTCTAAACATATCCCCTCCAGAAGAATTCAAAGCATCATACAATGGAAAAATGGTTTCCTTCAACAATATGAACTGTTTCTAAAAAGGCTATTAACACTGTTCAATCTAGAAAATAATAAAGTTATTAAATCTGTCCACTGGCATTCAAGTCTACTGTTAACTTGCATTCAAGTTATCCAGTTTCACATACACTTAATGCAGTTTTATACAGTTATAGTAAACTTCCAAAAGCGCGAAAATCTGATATCATGAACTTTATGGATATCTTTAACTGAGACATTTTTGTATTGTAATTAATTTTTTCCAGAACTTATACAATGTTTAACCAAAAAATTACCTATTCTTAAAATAATTCATATTTAGTGCACTACGAAGCGATTCATGTTACAATGATAGAAAATACTTTTATATTACAGTTCTTGTTATTTTCATTCCTATCTTTTTCTGTGTTTCTGTGCTATGAAAGGCAGGTGTCATGTTACTTGTTTCTTGAGGTGGACAAAGAAATCTGCCAGTCTAGGATTCAGTCAGCACTTACTGCAGTAAAGATCCCATAATGTAAGATCCCAAAATTATGCTTTCCACAGAAATGGCTGCATACCTCCATATTCTTGATAAGGGATTAAACAAATCATTTAAAGACAGTTTGTGCATATAAATAGTTATGTTAGCTGAAATATGGAAAAGTGGAAGTTTCTGAGAGGTTTTTCATGCTATGCCAGGACATAATTTTAAAAGGACTCCAAACTGATTTAAATTCACTTTATAATGCACGATTCAGGTTACTGAACTATTAATAATATGATTCTGAAGTATTAATATTAATATTTCATATCCTAAATTTTATGTTTTTTGGCTTATTCGATTTTTTAATTTTGTTTACTTTTATATTAAGAAAATAATGAGAATTATATTAAGAAAATAATGAAAATAATGAGGTAGCTTTTATTTATCAAGTATTTCTAATAAAGATGAAAATAAAATTAATAATTAATGTACATACTGCTGACTGAAGAAACTTTGTAATTTACCATTTATTGATGTAAATCAAATTTAATACACTTTAACACTGGTTGAACCTTCATAAAATGCTCTTCAAATATCTACATTAGATCAAGACAACTCAGATCAAAAAAAATTTAGTAAGAAAAATCATTCCATATGAAGGAATGGAATTTGCCTAATTTAAATTTATTAAATCAATAAATTCCATATACTAATGAAGAAAATTTTTTCTTAGTAAAAGCTAAATATTAAAAACCAAGAGATTTGGATCTCTTGGACGGATATATTTGAATCAAGAGATCTACCAGAAGACCATGAGATATGATGAAAAATTAGAAATTTTTCCCAATAAAACTTGGCAACTATGAACTACACTGAAAACAGAATGAAGCAAAATCAACATTTTTATTTTTAGATTGATTTTAAGAATTTTAAGAAGCTTAGCCTGTAAAAGACCGTGACTTAAATGATGAATTTATAAGATAAAATCACTGACAGCTGTGTTTATAATACTTTACAAGCAGATAACATACAGAAAAAATGCTCCTTTTAAGGAGACTCTGCTGCTAGACATGAGAGATTACAGCCAATGATTTTACAGGAAATGGAGCTGAAAAAATTCAGTTCAGGATTCAGGGTTTAGAGCTTTATGACGATGTTCCAGAGTGAATACAGTCAAAAGTCATTAATTCGGACACCCATAATCCGTACCTCAAAGCTACAAACTTTCTGTGCATGCGTCACATTGACGCATGCGCATAGGCATTAACGCATGCACGTAAGACCTTTACGGCTGCATATATGCATGTCCGCATGCGCGTTTAATGTATAACGGACGGCATAAGCTAAAATGATTTAATTATCTATTTCAGTTAATGTTGCAGAATGCGTTGTTCCTTAATCTTCGAATTGGATCCAGCTTATTATTTTTTGCAGATTGTTAGAGCAATTTTATAAAAGTAAGCTTGAACTTTTGATTATGTCAAATAGAATTTCCGATGCTGGAGTTCCCAAATGATCTACAAAGCGAAAGTAGGTTTCGATGTCCATCAAACAAAAAGTGGAATTGCTGTAAAAAAATGGATAAAGGCATATCCTTTGTTTCTCTAACCATTCAGAAATCTGTATATCGATTTCACGCTGCTCTGCTGGCGGGGGGAACACCGCGGCGAGCAATGAATTGGAAGTTGATCTGTCAGCACTATCCTTATCTTCAGTACAGATGTTTTTATTTTATTTGGCTTATAATTCCTTACTAAATGTAGTATTTCATCTCGACATACTCCATTTTTGATATGATTTAAATCAAATTCCTCGTCATTATAATTTGCTTCCGATAGTGAAAAAAGTGACACAGAGGTTATTGAAAACGAAAAAATTTCGATTGACAAATTAGTCGGTATTCTCAACACAGCAATTATAGGACTTGAACAGTGGAACTCTGTGACTGAACAAGAAATTATGTCTGTTTATAGAATTAAAGAGAAAGTATTATCACATAAAACGAAGCAACTTAAACAACTTACATTGACTAAGAAATGTTTAAAATAAACAAATAAATATTAAGCTCTTTCTGATACTCTTTAGATCATAATTGTTCTTTATTTCATAAATTACGGTTTCATATTTTTTATTTTATAATTTCTGTATGCCATCTTACTAGATTTAAACTGATGATCTATAATCCGGAAAAATCAATAATCCGGAATCGCTGAAGTTCCGACGAGTCCGGATTAACGACTTTTGACTGTATCTGCATTTGAATATATGAATAAATATAAATTCTTGTACATAAATATATGAATAAATACAGATTGTTGTAAATGGGAAAATGTAAATTACTGTGAATGAAAAAATAAGACATTCCTGGCAAATAAGCCTTAATGCATCACTTACAGCAAAAATTAATATACATTTTTATTTTGGGGGAACATGGTAATTATTTTAACTCAATTTCATTTACTAAATTTAGGTGGCAACATGTGTAGGTAGTTTGTTTATACAAGAACTTAATAAAATATAGCAATAAAATAGAGTTCTTACACTGGCATATTAACATTTTTGTTTGAAAAAGAAATAATAATCTTGATTTAATTCCACAAAATTTAAATTAATGCAGTTTAACAAACTTTAATCAGAATTATGTAAGAATAAAAACAATTAAAAAATTAGGTACAAAAACAATATAAAAATTAATTAAACAATTAAAAGCATTGACTGGGAAAAGAATGTTTGAATAATAAAATAATGCAATGACTAAAAGAAGCATTGCAGAGGATAAAATTTCTATCAGACTCGTTCCTGCTTGAAATGAACAAATTCTGCTACTTTGGCAACCGCCACATCCTCATGACAAACAGACAATATTATTCACATGACCATGAAAGATGATCATGGCAGATGAACACAATAAGAAAGCATATTTTTAAATATGCTACATATGTACAAGAAAAATCTATTTTAAAAAATTAAATACAATTAAACAATAAATTTTGAAATAGTAAAAGCACTGGTTAAAACAACAAGATATGGACATTTGCTGTAATAAGAGTCAATGGTAACCTGATATCCTCCCTACATGATACAAAAATCTTAACAGAAAATTGTGTATGAGATCTCACAATAATATCAAACATTTAAGAATTACCTGAATAGCTCCTGCTTTGGCTTTAGATTCCTCAAAACGACTCTCATCTTTCACTCGGGGCATGTAGCACAAGGTATTGGTAGTTTGATAGCCTACAGAGTTTTCTTCTGTACTTTCAGAAAATTCATATTGGTCTTTTGGCTCTTCTGTTTTTGTTGGTGTTGTCTTTGGAACTTTGCCTCGTCCTTTTCTTGCTGCAAAATATTCTTTCAAAATTCGAATTCAACTTTAAACTTTGCTTCCATAAAAATAAATATCAGCAGAATACACAATAAGTATTTAATATATGTTTTACAAGCACAACCTGTCTATATTACCAAATGAAACATTAAATAGATAAATAGCAAAAATATTTCACTTGAAGTACTTGCTTGTCAAGCATAACATCAAAATGTTAAAATTTACTATATCTTCAGCAAACAAGATGAAGTTGTTTTAACAACCTTTATCAATTTTATTTATGCATTAAACCCCCCTAATTCTTATTATACAAAAGTCTTGAAACTATAAAGTTTTCCGTAATTGTTACTCTAATAATAAATAACAATTTTACACATTCTATGGCTAACAATTAAAAGAAGAAAAAAAACAGCAAAAAGTTTAAGCTGTCAACTTGTTCTGTTCAAGGAAAGTTTGAGCTCAAGGGGGGGAAAAATTAATTTGCTCTTTATGCATACAATAGGCAAACAACTCGAGTGCATGTTGTTTTTTTACAATATTTTTAGTATTAATGTTTGAAATATACTATCTCCCCTACCTAATGAGAATTTTAGCATGTAAAAGAGAAAAATTATTAATATATATACTAAATAAATAAATAAAAGTTATCTTTTGAACTTTTATTCATTTAGTAAGTTATTATTTAGTTTTAAGTTAAATAATAATTATTTTATTAAGTTATCTTTCGAATTTTCTTACAGAATTTAAATATGGTGAAAAGTATAAGGAAGGATATCTTGGAATTTCATATATATAATGAGATAATTATTCCAGTTATAAACACATTCATGTCTTAACTTCTAAAATTTTAACTCAGTTTTGCTAAGATGGTATGTATCAATTCTAAAAATATTTCATTTTAACCAAAAAACAAGTAGCATTTGAAATAAAGTATATTACAAAACAACAGTGAATACTTTACAAGAAAAACCACCCATAATTCCAGATTAGTTTGATTTCCTGTGGAGGTAATCGTTTTATAGAGTTTATATTAATTCTTCTATATGCAAGCCATTTTCAGAGGTGGTTGCCTCAAAAAAATTTACTATAATCATATTCCACTCTAATGTAAAGATATCACATCCAGTGTCATTAAACAATATTTTTTCATTGAATTATTCCATTTTACTTGATTGGTATAATTACTTTTGATAAAATTTTTCTTCATTTTGAAATAAACTTGAGAAATGAAGTAAACTGAAGCAGGGGTAGAGTGATATCAGTTTCTAGAATATGAGAATCAGAATTAATCTTTAGTTTGAAAATGTGAGAGAATGCTTTAGTTTCAAGTCTGTCTTTGTATGTGTTTCAATTAAGTGTTTTATGCTTTCAAAATAACTTCCTTTTCCTGGATTTTCAAAGCACTTTGCATCGGAAAGATGCAAGCCTATGAATTAAATTACAGCTTTTCTTTCTCAGCATAAACTGGCTTTAGCTAAGTTAATACTAACATGATATTAATATAATTAGGTAATTGATATATTGCAGAACATATTATCATACCTAATTAATCTAGTATTGCTCAGAAGGAAAATATATTATAGTGGCAATTGCAGAGAGTGGCAGATTCTAAATTAATAACACATTAGGGATATCTTTATTAATGTAAAAAGGGACTGCTTTACTCCACATAGTTCAGATGCCTTATCAGTCCCAAAAGCAGAACAATTTCTTCAATTAATGTCAGTTTTTCTGGAAAATAGCTTGTTTACATACACATTAGCAGTAGTATCTGCAACTCAGCAAGTCCTAAAAACTATGTCTTCTTTATTTTCTTTTTCATTATAATAACTCACACATAAGCATAGATGCTTACAACATGAAACATTTGTGCATTTTACATATAAGAGAAAAGAAGATTTATTAATTTCAATAATTTGTTGACAGACTCAAGTGAAATGGCTTTCTTTATAAATGCTGTGCATTTTGTCCCATGTAAATGTAAAGTTTCAGATGAGAAATTTTATGGCATTTCTTTCTTAAAAATTTCCCTCAGGGTCTGCTGAGACTTTTGATTATGCTTCAAAGAAGCCATGCTCCTTTAAATTAGCTTTGTGTGCCTTTAGTTTGGAAAGTTTTAGTCTTGTCAGTTCAGCTTGCAATAAGCTTTAGTCTTGTCTGTTTTCATTCTTTCTAGCCATTTATCACACATGGTTATTTTAAGCCAAGCATTTTTAACCCTCTAAGCGGCAAGGCCGTATATATACGGCCTAGAATATTGATTGTGATATCTGTAAGAATGTATATATACGTGCATTTTAAAATATGTCAATGGAATTAAGGCAATATATCAAAAGAAAACAAATCCAGGTATGAAATACCAGGAAAGTTTTTGCATTAAAATCAAAAAAACAACTTGTTCTCCTAGTTGTAAACTGAAATTTGTGCTTTCTTAGCAAAAACCCTGGCCACCCAGAGGGTTAAAGATGATATTGAATTTTTCAACATCATAATTCAGACTTAAGATAACACAGGAGTCATAATCAGACATGCATTTTGCACATTTACTCACAAATCAGAGAAAGATTAAACAAGTTCAAACAAATGAGAACACCAGCACCTAGCACGGAAAACTGATCGTACCTGCTCTATGATTTCAGGCTCGGCAGATGCCAATTCCTATTTAAGTATTAATAAATTGTATTTTTTATTATAAATTAATTTTAATAGATACATTATTTTAACTTACAAGCACTTTACAATATATTAAATAAAACATAAATTGAAAAAAGCAGCACAATAAAATGATGCAATAGCAAAAATTCCACAAAATCGCATGCACATAAATTTTAGTAGCACAAATTGGCATAAAAAGCAATTTTGCAAAAAATCATGCAATCTGGCACATCAAAAGTTGCAGAATCTCTTATTTTATACCGCATTTGATTTTTTGCAACATTTTCATTTGTGAAATTAGAAAATGGCTCATTTAAAAAGTAAAAGTAAGACATTTTAATAACAAGAGTAATACCTAATATGCACCCTCATTTAAAAACTAAGATTTTTTACAAAAGAATAATAACTTAACACACCTCAATTATTGTCATGATAGAGAAGATGCCACTACTTGATTTAACAAGTATTTTGAATCAACTCATATTTTTAAACAGAAAGAAAAAAAAACTTTTTTAATTTGCTTTAGTAAAAAAATTACTGTTCTCACTGAAATATGACTCAAGGAAAAAAAAAAAAAAAAAGTAGAGAAAAGTACCTCTTCTTCCCGCACGTTTCGCTAATGGAACTTCATCCTCACTATGCTCTTTGCTCTCTTTACTTGCTGCTTTCTCAAATATTCTAGGTTTCTTAGATGCAGGAGATTTTGTCTCGGCTCCCTTTGTAGGTGATTTAGTTTCCTAAAACATACAAAGCAACTCATGTTTCAGAATACTTATCCTAACGTTGCACATCAGATTACCAAATTATACATAATTTAAAAGTTAATTTCCAGAAAACAAAGTGACCACTACTTAACTAAAAATTACCTTATTTTTAAATATGCAAATTCAGTTTATCAAAAGAGCATAAATTCTTAAACAGAAACTTGTTTACACCAGTCACAACTCTAAAATTCAAAATTTAGAACTTGATCAAAAAGAAAAAAAAAAAAAAAAAAAAGTTAATGAACAATTGCGAGCCTCAAGTTCACATAAAAAGTCAGTGAAAAGAAGTCAAATCCTTTCTCTCTAAGAATAAAACTTACAGTTTTTATACATTTCCTGATATTTTATTCAAGTTGATGTAAATGCAGATGCATTTGCAGTACAAGATCTCTATTGAAATTCAGCTTTTAATTTCCCTGACTTCCCATGAACAAATAAAATAATTTCTTTAACCAAGCATAATATATTAGTAATTAAGTTAAGCAGCTGAACTTTTTTGCACCTGTCACAAAATGCAATAAAATAACTAAAAAAAAATTTTTTTTTTTTTTTTTTTTTTTTTTTTTTTTTTAAATTTTAATTATTATTGTGAAGCAAATGGAAAGAAATATATAAAGGACATGTGTAGCTAAAACATTAAAAAAACAAACAGGAATTTTGAAAAGAAGTATTTTTAAATAAATTTTGCAAAAACCTATTAATTTTACAAAAGGTTACAACAAAAGTGTATAAAAAAGTGCTGTCAAATAAAATTGAAGGTTAAAGTGGATTGGAAAAAGTGTTTAATTAATCTATGTAGCACCCTAAATAAGGGATACCCCTGTATGAGGTTCAATTCTGTTGGTCCCTTTGAAAAGAGACCTTAATTATCTTACCTTTTATTAAGGGATGCTAAAAAAAGTTTAAAAAATAAGACAGAGGTAGAGAAATAAATAAATATAGAAATACTCTTTGTTAGTAATCTTCTGAGGTTTCAAAGGCAAATTTGTACTCAATGAAAGATAGTTTTGTGACAAGAGAACAATGAAGTGAAACGTTAATCCCTCACTTTTGAGAATTTCTTTCAGCAGGGGAAAATGGAGCACATATTGAGAGAAAGTTGTGGTGCAATCAAAAGGCTATTACACATTTATATAATTCAAAATCTGGTTATTCGTGCTATAGTTCTTAATAGGGGAAAAAAGCATATTTTAGGAACTTGTAAGGCAATCCAAGACAGGGACTAATGGGAAAGAAATGGTGGTGACATGACTGAACAACCTGTCAATGTGCCTGTCTCTCACAATGTGGATAAAATGAAAGTTCTTGTTAGGACTAAAAAGGAAAAAAATTATAGTTTTGTACTTGTGTGTTTTTACGTTATTTAGCATGGCTTCAAAGAAAAAAAAGATTAACATTAAAACAAATTAATGTAATTCATGTGGAAGAAACTGAAAAGCTTTATTTGAGAGATTTAGGGGGGAAATATGGAACAAGTAAAAACCATGTAAGTCATGAATAGAGAAGTGATAAAATTATAGATTCCTAATTGAAATAAATAAACATTCTAAGACTGTAAGATTTAGAAAATTGGAGCATTTGAAATGGATACAATAGTGTTCAATTGTTTTGTTCTATAAGATCAAAAAATATTCCTTAAGAAGAGTATTATTGCAAGAAAAGGCAGAAAAGACAGTCTGGGACTAGAGAGCTTCAAAGCATCAAATGGAAAATTTTTAGCAATGACATAACATTACTTTTAAGATTATTTGTGACAAAGAAAAATCAGTAGGTATGCAACATGTAACAGACTACATAAAAAAGCTAAAAGGTTTGGGAAGGCTATAAAGGGTGAAAAAAAACTACAGTGCAGATGAAACTAGATTATTTTATGGAATTCTGCTTAATAAAATTCCATGCTTCAAAGAAGAAAAGTGCTTTGGTGATTAAAAGCTCCAACGAATGTCTCACTGCATAACACTGTTGTAACATGGAAGGAGAGTTTCAGTAACCACTTGTAATTGGACAGGCCAAAAAACAAACAGACTTCAAAAACATCAATCCAAAAATTTTATGAGTCCATTGGCATCACAAGAAAAAGTCATGGATGAAACAAAGCATAATGTAAGAATGGCTGGTTGCTCTTGATGCAATAACGTCTAGAATAAATAGGAAGATTCTGCTATTTCTTGAAAATTTGTCAGCACTGAAATCATTGAAACTAATGTTTTTCCCACCTAATGCAACAACATTATTACAGCCTTTGGATCAAGGTGTGATTAGAAACTTCAAGGTTCAACACAAAAAACTACTTTTACAGCATGCTCTTTGTCGGGCTGCTTGCAAAAACAGTGATCAGCTTGAAAAATGTGTTAATGTACTGAATGCCATTCGTTGGACAGCCTTTGTTATCCGTATCACAAAGATTTGTTCAGCACTGTTTTAAGAAAGCAAGCTTTGAAATTCCAGTTTCGAGTGCCTTCAATGGAAACATTACTGATGAAAATGAATTATTTCAACTTGTCAAAATGAATGGCAATGCTAAATACAAAAATATTTAGAAACTTATGAAAACTTGTATACTGAAGGCCTCAATAATGACATAAAATCTTTTATTTCAACTGTAGTTGATGATGTCACCTTAACAAAAATAACTTGGAAAGCAATGATGAAGAGTCAGATGAAAAGTGTAGTAGCATTTTCATTTTAAAGCATCTGTATAAAAAACTATACAGATACCTTAAAATAAAAATGCTAATTAAAAACATTCTTGATAACTGTTGGTGACAGTGAAGGACTTAAGGTTATCAGTGACTTTAATATCCATGTGAAAAAAAAAACATGCTTGCAATGCACAAATTATTAAACAAACCTATGTAACTGATTATTTCCAATAAATTTCAGTAAATACAAAACTCTTATTAGTCGTTTCACACATTTTTGCCATAATTAAACTTTATTTAAAAATTTGCATTTTTCAGTAACTTCAAATTCATATAAATGAATACGACTATGCTATAATAACTTTAAAAAAAAATTTAATTTTCATTTTTCAGCTGAGTTACATTTCCCTGTAACATTATGATATTCAGTTACAGCATGATACATTTTGCGCATGCACTGTTATATTTGAAAAATTTTTTGATAAAATAATAATATTAAATATAAATCACTTTCAAAAGTCTTTTTCACATATTTTACATAAGTATGTTCAGCTGGGTGGCATCACCAAAGTGCCTAAAAACATAAATTTTATTTTTAAAATCTTAAATTTATAGAGAAATTTTATAATTTTTTGACTTATATAATTACATTCAAGCACCCACTTCTACAGATACACATTAAAAGTATGGGGCAGGTAAACAGCTTTAAAAAACAAAAATTGACAATTGGCAGCTATATGGGGAAAATGTACAGCGGCAGTGGTATAAAATATATATCTGCCTTCAAAATTCCGAATTTCACTCTAGACATTTTTTAAGCCTCAGTTTTTTGCTTTAGGGTCCATAAGTTGCAATTCATGCAACATTTTACCATAATTTATATTGTTTTATATACCACCCTTCAAAAGGTTCCCTTGGCACGTAGTAGTCATGTCCCCAAACTAATACTTTTCAAATTTCCCCCCCTCTTCCTTCTGAAATTTTTAAGTGAAAACCAATTGATTACTTATCTTTTACCTCTAAATCACATGAAAAGACAGCAGAACACTACATTTCTGAGGTCTTTTAAAATTGGTTTTCAATGAGACAAAATCCTTCCTTTTATTGATTGATATAAATAACTTTAAATTTCAAAAATTAATCATTGCACATAATTTTTATCATAAACAATAAAAATATAGCAGTAATTAAACTATATATGTGTATAGTTTAATTATAACCTTTGTATATTTATGGTATTTCCTTTGTGGTTTCAGGGAGCAAATGTCCACTGAGTGTCTACAGCACTGAGCATTGTGAAGTTACAATTATGTTCCCTGATGTCAAGCAGGAGCGTTTATTTTTACTGGGATATAGACAAAGAGGACTGAAACCACAGAGTCATTTTAGTACTAAACAATATGTGCACCTGATCAATTAAAATGTTATTTCTTGCAAAAGACCTTTCATTTCCAAAAATTTCTCTCTGTGCTCAATATACTTACTTCCCAATGCTAGTATTTTGATTTTATGTATTATTTTGTGTGGTTGATATATAACATAAATATTTTTTTTTTAATACTGAAAACAGAAATTGCATAAAAGTTTTATTTAGATTTAAAATACTTATTTTTTACTGTCTTGCATAAAGCTAGAAATAGCTCATGTATTAGCTTTACTTGAAGATCTAATCAAAGTGATGATAAGTCAGAAAATGATGATAGAAATTTATCAGATCCTTTGAAAATCGCACAGGTAATGTGGAATAAAAGGCAGAACGTAGTTAAAACAGTTCCCAAATTTTCTGGGGATTATGGCCGAGTTGAGGAAATTACCTTTAGGAAAGATCCAAAACTATTGATAGATATATTTTTTTACTGTTGCATTCTAAGACAAATTAGTTTTTGAAAAAATTAATTTACATGCAACTTTAAAAAGGTAAACAATTTTCACCTATTTTAGGACAAGATGATTTTCTTCAGGATTGAACATTCCAATGAAAATTTAAAAAATCTCCCAAGCTATCAGAGATTTCTGACTGACTAATGAAATAATGAACGAATCTTATGTGGCAAAGCAAATGGCAGTAAAGAATTTTTCATGGATTCGGGACAATTAAATTCATTACAGCATTCACAGGTATGTTTTCTTTTTGTATAATTAATTTTAATTTATCCTATATTTGAAAAGTAGCTCAAATTTCAACAGCAACGGATGAACAGCAATGGTTCATAGACAATTCGAATGTGTGCTTAGCACAATGTTCATACATTGCAACATGAGTTTTTAAATTTATTAACAGTAAATTGCCTATGTCCAGAAATACTGTGACAATTCCAGGAATAGTTCCAAGAGTTT
Source organism: Stegodyphus dumicola (assembly GCF_044657685.1). NCBI lineage: Eukaryota > Metazoa > Arthropoda > Arachnida > Araneae > Eresidae > Stegodyphus > Stegodyphus dumicola. Next base: position 3,687,306 of record NC_140768.1, read on the forward strand.
TCTGTGATGTGTTGCATAATGTGATGTGTGATGTGCTGATCACTTAAAATTCTGGCAGATTTCACTGGATGCCATATCAAAGCACTATAGTACTCAATGCTATCAGGAATTATATCGTGATTCAGATATCACTGAATTTGCAATCCAATTCCACTTTTTAGTGAAATCTTCTATACTGAGAATCAATAAAATTAGTCATTGCAAAGTTTTGAGTTAAAATACTTAATGATTTGTTTTCTAGGTGAGGATTCAGAAGATTTGAGTGATGAAAAAGCTCTTAAGGTTGAATTTAAAACTTTATGAAAATTCAAGGGATTTGAGGATTCCAGGGTCTCATACGTAAAAAAAAATAAAACGTAACTTATAAACCAGTCTGCATGTAATGAATTAATTCCGTTATTTCAAGTTAGATTTAATCTCAGTATGTTTATCTTCACATTATCTGCAGGATTAAAAAAATATTTAACTTTTATGTAAAAGCCTGAAAAGTTAATATTTATTTTTAAATAATTTTTCTTTCTTGAATAAAAAATTATTTGCAATCTGTTCTGTATCATTTATTTTATTTTTCTAAAAGACAGTGTATGAGTACAAAAAGGGAGCATTTGATTTATTTTTGAAATTAGTTTATTTTTTACTCAAATGAAAATCTTTTTTAATTACTGTATTCATAAAGACCAACACATATTCTGATTTCAATTTACTTCTATTGAAACTAAACAACAATCATAAAGAGGGATATAAAGGAAACCAGAAGAAAATGCTTGATTTTTATCTTGAAAAAACGCTCAGTTGCATCATACAATAGTTTCGAATTTATATTTTGAGACATATTATTCTGAATATAAAACAGGAGAAACGAGATTTATTTATTTATGTTTAAACCTATCAATTTTAAAAAATTGCAAAATTCTTATTAATTTACTTAAAAAGTTCTTATTCAAAAAACAGTATCATTACTTTTTAAACAATACAAATATGGATTTGTGGATTTAGAAAAATCGAGCTGCAATGAGAGTGGTTAGAAAGGCAGACATCCATCCAACTGCTAAATAAGGATGGTGATGAATTTCTGTCCACCACATTTTAGTTTGGGTGGAACTGTAGAGTTATTAGGCATACTGGCACAAGGAACATGAAAAAAGATGCCCTCACCAGCATTCAAATCCAGATATCTTAATTGCTAGCCAGACCTCCTGCTAATTACACCGCAAAATATAGCCATTATAATACATATTTACCTGATCTTTTGGCCCAGAAAGATCATCTGATTGTTTAACTGGAACATCAGCAGCACTGTCACTGATAAAATGCTGAGGAGAAGCATCGAAATCTAGCTTTGTCCGTATTTTCTTGGCTGGTGGCTTTAATGGTGTTCCATCATGAGACTTTTCTGAGGATTCTTCTTCCGTTGATGATCTCTTCTTAGATGTCATTCGGCTTTTATAAAATTTTCTACTGTTTATCTGTAAATTAATTTTTTAACTTTATAGACATAAGAAAGGATTTTAACATTTCAATGAAGCAATTCAAAATGGCACTGTACACACTGTTGCATATGGTAACAAAAACATGCACAACACAAAGAGAAAACGTAATTAAAAAAAGGACAGTGATTAATTTTTTCACAAATTTTCAATGCAATTATGTTATTTTAAATACCCAGCAACACAAAGAAAGTTAAAAATCTATTTAACTGCATTAAACATTCAATTATTAATTATGATTTACATAGCTATAATTTTAAAAGTATAATAATAACCTGACTATCTGGCATTCAACTAACCCGACAGCTTACTGTCAGGTTAGTTGAATTTTAAATTTCAGAAACTTCTCTCCCCTACTTTTTTTACGAACTGTTCAGCAACTGAGAGAATTGAGAATTCATCACAAAGTACGCTGCTGGCCATTGAAATTGCTACATCAGGAAGGAAAGCAAAGAATAGAACCCTATTTATTGTACACATATAGTATAATTAGGGGAAGACATATTTAAATTTGCAGGCGGTTTGGAGTATACATCATTCAGAATACAGAGCTGCAACCTCTGGCAGAAACAACAGCTTTAATTTAGCTAGGCATCAAGTTGAGTTGAGCTTAGATGAACAAATATGGGTACTTCACTCCATGTGGCTTCAACTCTATGCCAGAATTCATCAATCATAACAGCTACTGAGTGGTGGTGTACCAGTCTCTCCACAACCCATGACAAGATGTTCTTCATGAACCTGAAGAATGAGTGTGCGGAATCTGGAGATCTTCAAAGATCTGGAGAATGTGCCGGCCAGGGAAACAGCTAAACACTCTCTGTATTGAGGAAGATCACAAAAGCAAGAGCAATATGCAGTTATGCACTACCTAGAAGAAAGATGACATGCTGGCCTTGAAGATAGGGTACAGAAATGAGCCTTAACAAGTCAGAAAAATTATAACTACTTTCTACATTATCGCTTATAAGTAAAGTATACACAAATACATCCAACATGATAAGTTACACAGAATTGGGCCTCATTGTAAAAGACAATGTGAGGCCACTCCTGTATGCACTGTCATCATTATGTTGTACCATTGTAAGCATGCCTGTCTCTGCTGCAGTGTCAAAGGAAGCCACAACAATGGTCACCAAGCGGACAGTCTGTAGTGGTGCAGACCTGACCAAGTAAGCACCTGCCATCCTGCACAAAAGCCAAGTTCAGGGTACATGATGTGGATATATAATCCCACCAGGCCAAGAAGACAACATGCATGCCTTCATTAACATTAGTGGCCCATGCCTGCTGAGATCCTGCATGGCATTCAGTACGGCTCTCCTGGATCCACCCAATTCTGTGTTTGCCTGACAGTCATGAGATCCCAACCAATACAAGCAGCAACATGCGGAACAATAAACCACAGTCTCTACAGGCCAGGATCCTACAGTGATGAAATTCTGACGAATTTATGAAATCATTAACCAATATATAAAAAGTCAAACAGGGAGCAATTTTTTTAAAGTATGCTTTAAAAAAAAAAAAAAAAAAAAAAATTTTTTTTATTTGGCAAATATAATCAATATTTTCTAAATAATTATTCAAAAAGTTTTTTATATCTTGCACTTTCATTTGGTTGCTAAAACTATCAGCATGTTAGGAGAATTAACACTCGGGCAAAGATGCCATTTTATTGCTCTAGATGTGTAGTGGTACAAGTGGTATCCCATCGTGTCATGAATTACCTTAAAGGTTTACCTGGTTTTTTGCATGAAATAATATTGTATTGGTTATCTAAGTGTAATATTAATTATCTATGTGTAAAGTTATTTTTTTTTGTGCACCTAACCTCAAAGTTACTTTTTCAAATAAACTGGAAAAGTCATTCTCCATAAAATTTTTTCACCACTATGTAAATTTAATATATACATGAGTGCATGTGTCTGTTTCTGTGTAATATTTTTAATTATTTATTACTTATTGGTTTACTTTTTTATGAAACTATATTTTATTGCTCACATAAAAAATTTCCAAAGAAGGTGCTTAAATATAATATCGCTGGCTCATTTTCAGAAAACTAGTAGATGAACACTTGTATACTATATTCTGAGTGAAAAATGGCTTGATTAAGATTTCAAAGAAATGAAAATTCAGATCTTTTAACTGTTATATTCTCTTAATTGCTGCCATCTATTAGCTACAAATTTGCTATGCATACACACAGAGAGAATTTCTAATCAGGGTAGGCAATTCTTAACATTTCTTAATTCTTATAATTTCTTTTCTTAATTAAAAATAAGAAAAAAATTCTTATTCTTTATTATTCATTTTACTTTTTAAATTTATTTATTTTTATTTATAATTTTACTATGTCTTTCACTTAATACAAAAATTAAGACACTCAACTTTTCACATAAAACAAAGAACAGAATCTGCCTATGCTTTTAAATGAACCTTAGCTATACTGGACTACAGCCGGGCATGATGTGTCATGAAAATGTAATAAGTGACTGAAAGTGAGTGATGGGTCACTCATAATCTATATAATAATTTGACATATATTAAACAAAAAAGATACCTTAGAATACTGTTCACTTGTTGACAGTTTTCATTAAAAATCCATATGATGTAATGTAATTAATATTACCTATCCTACCAACTTACTTACCAACCTATTTATCTGCCCTTATCATCATAAGTAGTAGTATATATAATGAATCATAGTTAAGTTAATCAATAATAATTTTTCCGTGTGCTAGAATCTAAATTTTACTGACATCAATGAAATTCTTATTTTATAAAGCAAATCTATTGAAAAAAATAGCAGAACCTATGAAAAAATTGTTTATAAATTTACCAACACCCATGTTTCTTGGAAATTTGGTTAAAAGTCATCCCACGAAAATATCTCAAATTATTCATGCAAATCATTACCCACTGGATATCACAACTACTCATTAAAAAAAACTTTTAATACCATGTTTTACTACACAATACAAGCATCCTTAATAGAATTTGCAAACAAAATTTGCTTTTTTAATATAATATTATTTTTGCAACAATATAAAATTTATAATAAAAACCTTTTATTAATCCAAAGGAGTAATTTGCCCTGAAGGACTACTAATTTCATTTTGGATTTTGCGCCAATTCACGGTAAGCATTGTTTCACTTTTCAAACTGTTGCCACCAAATATTATCGCCCTGTATTATATTTAAAAAAATTAAACAATGAAGAATCTGCATTAATGTATGAATGCTTCTCACATTGTGATAAAACAATGGTACCTAGAGGTATTAAAATTTGAATAACGCAATCTTCCATAGAATATGGGCTTGTGGAAACCCTAATCTGAATTTGAAATTTGTTTTATTATCAATTTCATATTTTGTAACATTTCAATGAATTTTTGATTAACAAACTAAATGATTTCAAAGCGAGCAATGGCAACACTGTACAGGAAGGGGAAAATATTTTTTTTACCTGCAGCGCATGAGGCTCTGTATCAGAAATTCTAAAGATATGCTCGTTTTAAAATTATTTTGCAATATTGCTATTGAACTGAATTTTCTGGTTTGAGTATGTAGAACATGATATTTAATAAATAAACGTAAGACATAAAACGTTAAAAAAAAGCGCCTCTTTGGACGTGATGTAAAATCTAATGCTTTCAGTTTTTTTTTTGTTTTTTTTTTTTTTTTAAACTTTTATTTGTAACAAAGGCTTTTGCCTAGATTCTTAGGTGGTGGTACTGAATTTAATAGCATCTTAGAGTCAGTGAACCAAATAAGAAGATTATTTATAAAACTCACTCCTCGATCCTCTTCAGGAGTGACATCAGCTTTGTCAGAACTGACAGTCTCAGGCACTCCACTTGGCTCAGAAGATGTATTTACAATGTCTACATCTTTCTTCACTTGTTCACCTTCACTAGTGAGTGAATCTACGCACTCTATTATATTAGGAGACGAAACAACTTTTTCTTCAATTTTATTTTCAAAATTGGGAAGTTTCTTTTCAGCCTGACTGCTTATATTGGAAACATCTTCAGGAAAAAAATCCTCAATTTTTATGGGAATACTTTTCACATCCGGGCTCGTTAATTGTTGCGCTTCTTGAGTAACATCTAAAAAAAAGTTACAATCAAATTTCCATGCTGTTATTATTTAGAATAGATATTTTAAAAAAGGAACATTCATGCAACTTCAATTATTAAGAATGGCAATTAATAACAAATGCTTGAAATTTCAAAAATTCTATAAAAAATTATCAATTACGACCTTTCTTTTAGAGTTCACCAGTTTTATGGAACCAATGTTTGCTAAGGCAAAACACTGGTATTTTTGGTATGAGTTTTAAGTCCTACATAAATTTTTATTAAAGTGTTTAACTTATTAGGCGTCTAGTGTCATATGAAATACATATTTTTATCGATGCCTGCAGTACCAACATCAATCCTTTGCTGTTTCACTACCATACTTGCCAACTTATGACAAACAAAAAGCAGGAGGTTTTAAAGCGGGGGCAGAACATCTTCAGTAACAAAAATATTTTTTAAATAACATATAGAAAGAAAATATATTTTTAATAATGAATTAACTTCAAATAGTAACTAATTAATACCTAAAAGTTCAGTTAATAATTCTTAAATGCAAATAATACAAAAATACTTCCATGTAAAAAAAAAGTTTTACTACTTTTAGCTTCTAATAACAGAAAAAATACTTTAATCAGTTTTCCTATCATTATATTATACTTTTGAACAGATCACTAATCACTGATTGTAAAACATGAATTAATTTAATTCTGCACTGTAGAACTGAGTTAAGAACATCAAATGATGGCAAAATGGAGTGTACAAAAAAAAAAAAAAAAAAAAAAAAAGTCTTAATTATTAAGGTCCGAAGACAAAAACACAAATATTCATTCTTTACAAAATAAATTTGCAATAATCAGAAAATGTGTCCCTTGTCAAGAGGTTGTTTTTTTATTTTGGGAGAACTTTGTTTTGAGAGAGCTTTATGCTTATATTTTGTAGCATTATTTTGAGAACTGCCACTTAAATTGCCCACAAATGCAGAAATTGTTTATTTTTTCTCACACCTATTTTTAATAGTGGAAGTAATAATTACACCTTCATTCCCTTATGATATTTTATAACTTTCAACAGAGCATTTAATCCTAACTCTAGAAGCATTTACTTCTTCCTTAAAAAATGTAAGAAGCGGGTTGCACTTGTCAAGGATTCTGGATAAACATTTCTCTAAAGATAACCAGTGTGTACAAATATATTTCAGATTTTTTCTTATTTCAGTATTATTCAGCTGTTGGAATTGTTTTAATTTTTCCTTCCATTTAGCAATCTTTGCAAGATAATAATAAATATCAACAATGTGTTCATCCTGACAAAGAAGCTGACCCTTTTTCCCTGTTAAATTTAAGAGGTGTCAGGAGCATTACATAATTTGCATATAAGAATTTTCTTTTTTTTAAGATGCCTGCAACATCAATCTTCAAGCCTACAATTCCTGGTGTACCATTGGCACTAAGTACTGAGCAGTTATCCTGAAGACCAGCATTTTCTTTTAGTTTTATTAATTAGCTGTACTATATATTAAAGCCTGTTGAATCTCCTTCTAAAATGGGGACATAGAGTAAACTACACTCAATTTCTGAAGATTATGGATTAAAAAAAAAAAAAGAAAGAAAGAAAGAAACAACATTGGATACAGCTTTGCCTCGATATTATTGCTTCCATCCGTAGAGAGGACGAATGAAACTATTTTAATGCAATCAATAACTGAAGGTTTAGTTTCCATACCAATTTCTTCTACAGTTGCAGCTGGTTATGTCTTTGCACCGAGTATTTCTTCGTAATTTTACTGTTGGGAAACATTTTCCTAAAACAGCTGCAGCATGCTCCAAAGCATTCACTGACAGGTTGTGCTCCAGTAAAAAGGCATTCTGAATTAATAACTTTTCAGTTCTTTGTTTCTGCAGAAAAATTTAATTTTTTTTCCAATATAACTCTTGTTGTCCTTGTATACACACATGTTTAAAAACATATGCCCTTCCACCATGCAAAATCGAAAAATCGCAATGACAAATGATACACATTACAATATTACATTTCCTCAACGAAATAATAGAAGGAAAGTCAAATATGTACAATATTTGAAAAGTACATGAATATTTTACATTTTTTACAGACATAACTGAAACAAAAGATCACAGTTTCTTAAACTGTTTCTCAAAAGCACGTGAACTGGCAAGATGAACGAAATAAACAACCTCGATCTTGCTTTGTACTCATTGGCCATATGGCAGATGATTCACAGTGGCACTTGATTCTCACTGGAGAACTAGAAAACGACATTTTCAGATAAGTGTTTTGGACTCTGATACACAAAGCACAAACGTGCCATAGCTCAGTGATGAAATGGCTTCATGTTTTTTATATGCATCTAGAGAAACACAAGAGCTTTCAGATGCCAAAAATCACTTTTGTGGGTGCGATGGTGGGAATATGGTTGGAAATCGGGAGGTGGCAACCCTGGTATTGATATCTGTACTGATGGAGTGAGAAGAACATGAGTGACGTAATTAATGAAGCTATACAGCTTCTTAAAAATATCACCAAAATTGTTCTAACAGTCAATGTAACAGTCTAAATTGGGTCCATAGGCAGGTATTTGCTGTAAAAAAAAATTATTCCCAGTTATAACTGGGAATAATACATACATCTTGTCTAAATACTGAAATCAGATGGTAATATCAAGGAAAGACATTTTCAACACATTGGAAGTCGATTATTTGATAGTAACTGGCTGCTTGAAATTGCCTATTTAAGCAACACTACTACAAAGATCAATGAACTCAATTATCTGCCTCATCATTGCAAGAAAAATGTTAATACTGTTAACTGTAAATAATAATGTTAACTGCAAAAATAATGTTAAGAAAAATGTTAATAATGTAATTTTAGTTGAATTCTGGTGCAATTTAAAGGATGGATTACCATAAAAGGCAGTGATGTCATTTTTACCATTTGCAACTACGTATATGTGCAAAATAGGGTTTTCAGCAAAAATAATTGGGTTTTTTCAATAAAAAAAAAAAAGACTTGACATGAGCCTGACATGAGCATTCAACTTTCATGCATACAGCCTTACATTAAATACAGCTAAGGTAATAAAAAGCAGCATCAGTCATCTCATTATGATTATAATTTAAAAGTCGTATTATTTTAAGACCTTATTGGGTTGATTTTGAAATTAATTTTTGAAGCAAATAAATATTATTTGAAATAACTACCATTTTTGCTGTAAATAATTCATTTACAAAATGATGCATTAAAAGCATACTATTGAAGCAACTTAGAAGCTCACAATAAGAGTGGACATTTAAAAAAGATTCCACTTATCAAAAAGAAATGCTGGTTTACACTATTTTTAATTATTTTTATTTTAGTTCTGCTGTGCTGTACCTGAATATGATTTCTAATTTCATTTTTACATCAATTTTTCTTATTTTTAATTATAAGTGTGTGTATATATATATATATGTATAATTTACTAAGAAAATGTTATTGCATACAAATGAAACTAGATAAATTATCTAGAAAATTAAAATATTTAAATTAGTACTATAACACTGCTACATATGAATAAAATACACATATATTATTATAAATGAATTTAAAAATTAGTTTCTTCCATTTGTTCTGGCCAGTTTCTCTGCAATTTTTTCCATGGCTTTTTTCTTCCATGAAGGAAACTCGGCAATCCTAGTATCACAAAAGGTGAAATTTTCTAAAGATCGCATATTGAGTTATTGACAAAAATGAATCGGGATTTGCATTCGCATTCATTTTCACTTTTTAGGTGGGTCAGGACTTTATCATGGACACCATGTGTGTATGTATGTGTATGTGAGAGAGCCACCAATTATTAGGTGGCAGTTCTGACATCCCTAACTCACGGAATATATTTTTGATTGCTACATAAAGGAATACAGGTAAGCGATGAAAGGTTATGCCAAATAAAATTCTAAGGTATATTCTTAATATTTTTTACAGTAAATTTCTGCAATTATTATATAAACAAAATTTACAAGTGAACAAGTTACATGAACATATTAGTGTGCCAAGATCACTTATCCTTATTAAAATGGATTAAATGAACTAAAAGAACTTCATTCTAAAAGAAAACTCAGAATCGTTGTTACAAAAGACACCAGGTAAAATTCAAAGTAGTAGCTAGTAGGCACATATCAAATAATTAAATAATATTAATAATGTATATATGTACATACTTATACCTTCACATACAGAAGCAAAAGGATAAGGAATGTTACAAAATTAAAATACAAAAGCTGTGATTAAAAAAAAAAAAAAAAAGTTTCAAAAACTCTGATATAATAATCAGTTTTTGAATGCATAAAATTTGTATTCTAAGCAGTGATTTTTTTTAATTAGTACTTAAGAAACCAGACAAAATACATTAGCAATGCTTCTCTCATCAACATCAAGTTGAAAATTTCAAATAACTCGTTAATATTAAGATTTTGTTAAAACTTCAGAACATATTTAATCACATTATAATACACAAAAAATCTTATGTAAATTATTTTAGATACATTATGTGTAATAGGTGATATTTTCCATATATACATGAATAAAGCCTATATGGTTAAATTCGAAATATCCAAACTTTTTTTAATATTTTATGTATTTCAGAAACAAGTAGCTAGTGTTGCATAATCAATACACATCTCTTATCAGACAATTTAAAAAATTAAAATAATGTCAGAAAAAGCGAAAGTTGTTAAAACTGGCATACAAATAAAATTCATTAAATATTGACTAAGAAAGCCTGGCTGCATGTATAGACAAGAATAATAAGAAAACCTTACCCACAGAACATTGATAGTCTTCTATATCCATTGGCTCTGTTTTAATTTCTTCCTTTGCCAAAAACTCATTTATACTTTCACTGGCTTCTTCGAGTATATCGAGTAAATTTTCTTGCGATGTATTTTCAATATCTAATGAAGTATCTGTCTGCGGTGACTTCTGATTAGAAAACTTATTTTTCTCATTACTCTTTGATGCTGGAATATTTTTCTCTTCTTCCTGTAATTCAGAGTCTTTTGAAGTTTTAGGTGATTCTGAAACAGTTATTTTATCATAACTTGTTTTATCACTTAATTTTTTGTCCGGAGATTGCCTAACTGATGGTTCAGCATCAGGCACTTGTATTGTACTAGATTTTGACATAGATTCACTGGAAACATTATCTGACGGTGATGTGGAGATTGAAGACACAGATGTGACAGGAGCTTCTACAACAGGAAGTGGTGGTAACCTTCCTGGAGTACTTGGTGGCATCTCCAAAAGTTTTGATAAAGTAGGTGCTGTAAGTGCAATAAAATATTTTTAAGAATTAGTTTAATAGTTTACCAAAAAATATTTAAATAAACAAAAATGCCATGCTGATATTTAAAACTACACTACAAAAGATGAAAATAATATTAAAAATACAGTGCTGGTGATAGTTTTGTATACTTAAACTGAAGTAGAACTTTGCTTATCCTAACTATTTTTCCTAACTAATCAGAATGCAGTGATTTAAATAACTTTTGTCCCCGTTCCCTACATGAATCATTATATTTGCAAATTTTCACAAGACCAGTTTCGATGGTTTTACGGAGCCATCAGCCCAAGCTGCCAATGTGCAAATGAATGTGATAAGATAAGAATGGCTGGACAAGAGATAAGCTACTGGCACCATGCAAGAAAACTAAAAAATAATTTCCTTAAAGGCTGAAGGTAAAGATGGATTGGAATTAGAGTCATTATTTAAAACAGAAAGATTTTTTTTCGTTATTAACCAATGTTCCAGTAGAGGGAGAATTAAGATGTCTAGAAACCAGACTTCATGACTTTCATTTCTCCTGCATCGAAATTGATGAGATGACTGAAATAAAAATGATTTAAATAAAGTTCTTTCAATAATGAATTCCACTGATCCTGTTATTCAGTTCACTTCTGAACCTAAGACATGCAATTCTCTTCCATTCCTTGACATTTTGGTCACACGTAACACATCCAACCATAAACCTTCATATACATGCAGAAATTATGGTTAAGCAAGATATGCAAGTTAAGCATAAGTTATGGTTGGAATGATTCCCTCCCTGCCAAAGAATCACAAGAATGGAATATTTTTTCTTTCATTTTTGCAATAATAATAAATATTTTAATAATTTAGAAATTAGCAGACATGCATTCTCTCTATGGTGAAAGTTACAAAAGAAATACATGGATCAGAAGTTGTTTCTGAAAGTGCATATAGAGCAGTTCTTTTCATGAGATGCAGTGACTCATCTGATAAAGTGACAACTAGGCTGGTTTCTAGCAAATCATGTCTCTCCAATCAGTCTCCAATATGTCTCTCCAATCAGGTTACAATTCTCTGTCTAGAACTGTGTGCCATAATGCTGATGTCTACATTAATAAAATGAATTCTACTTGCATTCCAAATTAGTAACATCTACATTTGCCAGATTCACAACTGTTCTTGTGTGGATCCAAACAGATACGCAAAATCAAACCAAGTAGCAGTGATCCAAAAGATAACACCCATATCCCAATGGCAGCATACTTCATTGACTAATAATCTTACAGATCTAATTTCAAGTGGATTAGATCCAGAGAAAATTATCCACGATAAACTAGGGTGGAATGGACCATCATTTTTAATCAGTAGAGTCAGACCTTTCAAGGAGATACCTGTGACTGATTCAACAGAAAATTATAACTCTCAGCTTAAAAAACTGTAGATCTAATGATTTATCATTACAGTACTGAAAACTGTAATGATAAATCATTAGACCTACAGTGACATAAAAACCTTATCACTGATCATTTTCTCAAGAATAGTAATAATTATAATAACATTCTTAAGTTATCTTTTCATGTTCCCCCACAACTATAGAAAAAGTGTTCCATTTTTATATTTACTACAAATACTACATTTAAAACAATGTTCCCTGAATGAGCAGAAAATGCAATACAATTGCAATTTACACAAATATATAATTTATTAAAAAAAAGGGAGAATATAATATTAATCTATCCACATGTGTGATTTACTATGAAAAATCTTCTCATTGAATAACAAAAATTCATTTATGATATGATGCAAAATGAAACTATTTATTAGAATGTTTCAAGTTTACAGTTTTTAAAGAATCTAACATTTGGGTTGTTGTTAGAACAAGTCTAATTTTAATTTATATAATCCATCTCTAAATATAGATAATTAAATATTACTTCTTGAAAAATGAAGATAGATTTATTTCATAGTTCAGCATTTTTAATAAAATAAAATGAGATCATTTGCTTCCATTATAAAATAGCATATATCTTCATACAAATTAACCCAAATGTTACTGTTAGATGTTATAAAAACTGTAACCTTGAAATATTATAATAAATGGCTTCATTTTGCAGCATATCCCAAATGAATTTTTGTTATAGTGAGGAACTTTCTTAACAGCAAATCACTCATGTTGATAGTTTCAACATTACATTTTTGTTCCTTCCCCCAATCTGTGTTAACTGCAAGTGTATTGCAGTTTTCTGCTCATTCAAGGAACATTGTTTTAACAGTTTAATGTAGAAATTGTAGTAAATATAAAAATTGAACACTTTTTTTTTATAGTTAGCAATTCACATTATTTCCATTATGTGGTTTAAATAGAGGTGAAAGACAGGAAAATTACAAAATATTTAATAACAACATTATTTATTGTTTAAAACCGTATCTTACTTTTCTGTTAAAACTAGCCTAATCAGGCAAATCAGGACATATTAGATGCTGTCTCACAGTTTACCTCCAATAGAAAAACAAGTGATTTAAAAAAGGGGAGAGGGAATAGTTTATTTTCAAATTTAAGATCAAATATTATTTTTCTCCATTAGAGAAAACAGGATATGATTAGTTTTGAAACTAAAAATTTAATGTTATTTTTTTCATAATAAAGTTAGATGAAATTTTACCACATTTAAAATTTCTATATTTTTATATATAAAACAAAAGATTTGATTTAAAAATTCTGAAATAATTACATTGACTTGCATTCAATGATTGGGTTTACCCTTTCTAAACCTCTACTCAAATTAAACATGTGCTGCTTATGATGCAAAAAAATATTACCTGACAAGCATGCAGAAGTAGCCGGAGAATTCTGTATAGAATGTTTGCGATTTTCTGGTGAATCATTAAGAAAAAACTGGTGAGTCTGAGGAAGAGTCGCAGTTGCTACAGCAAGTTGCTGAGCAGCTGCAGTAGCCAGTGCACTAGTAGGATTGAAGAATGGTTGAGGAGACGAGACTGCCTTTGGAGTTGTAGCCTTTGAACAAAAAGCAGCACAAAGTGAATAAATATTTATTTGAGAGAATATTAATTGCATGGATATTCACTGCCAATATATATTTCAGAATGAAAGACAAAATGTTATATAATAGAAACTCAATTATCCATCATTCTTTTAATTACCAGTTTCTGTTATTCTAGATCCTCTCAGATAATCTAAAAGACAGAATGAATTCACTAAAAAGCAAAGCAAGATGAGGAGGAAGAAAATGAAAAGAGAAAAAAAAAAAAAAAAAAAAACAAATATAATATATAAAATAGGCCATGTTGTACCAAACTATAATTATGACCTTTTTTGTTATAACACTTATAATAAAAGACTAAAATTATTTATAGATACTGTTGTATTGTGAAAAAATACAATAGTGTATTATAATTAATACAAACTAAAACCTGCTGCGCAAGTCTGGCAATCACAAGATACCATGTTCTTAATTACTTACCAAATCGTTCATAAAACTTCATGTGCCAGCATACGAAATATCAACAGAAAAGTTTTTAAACATATGACAACATGAAATAGAATTGAGCTAAAATGGTGCAGATGAGGCTTGTTATGAATATCAGATATTTATTGTGATGTGCCAACAAATTGCTTTAAATGTAACTTATTTTATTTAACACACATGATTAATAAAATACATGGTTAGTAAACTAAAGAGATATAAATATGATCTATTTTCATTTTTATAATGATTTATTTGTGCTATAAATATATTAAACTAAAAGAGTATTGTTCATTATACCCTGCCATATCTTGTGGTGGTATGGGGTAGACTTTCTGTTACCCATTTATTTCCTAATCCACCATATCAAATAATTGAGACTGATAGATAATTGAAGTTCCAATGCAGAATGATAAATTCTCAAAAATGACATACACAGAAACAGCCTTTCCTTTAATACTACTCATTTGCTCTTAAAAAAATAATACTCATTTTCTCTTTAAAAAAAAAGTATGACTCAATTTGACATGCATGGCTATGATATGAGATAACTTAAGTACTCACATTTTTAATCAAGTTTATACACTTTTGTTTTCATGGTAATGTATATTTGAAACTTTTGTATATTTTATAGATTTTTCATGGTTTTATGTTAGTAGCATGACAAATATTAAGTAACATAAAAATTTAATAATATTTTTTAGTTTCTAAAATTTATTTTTCATTTTATTTATAATATTTTTGAATGTACATACAAGGCTGGGCCATTTGGAAGATTAATTCCAAGTGGCCCAGCCTTACATATATATTCAAAATATTAGTCATGATACCTTGATAAATATGCAGATGTCCATCTCGAAATGTGTCTGGAGAATAAAATTCGTATATAGAGCACAAAGTTTGCATTTTGGACTCACTAGGACTTCAGCAACTCAGGATATTAGATCATCAGTTTAAATCTAGTAAGATGACATGTAGAAATGATAAAACTAAAATATAAAATAGTGGTTTAAGAAATAATGAAGCACTTACAACCTTAAGAGAATCAAAATGTATGCACACAAACACACAAAAAAGGAAGGCTGAATATTTATTTACTTGATTTATTAAATGTTTCTTTTGATGTAAGTTGATCACCTTGTTTCATTTTTTGTTCTAATACTTTATCTTGAATTCTATTGATACAGGTAATTTTTTGTCCAGTTACAAAGTTCAACTGTTCAAGGTCCTGTAATTAGAGCATTGAAAATTCCTGCTAAATCAAAATTTTTTCATTCTTAATAACCTCTCTGTCACATGGTGATGTAATTAAACAAGAACAGTCAAATTCAAACTAAAAACGTAGACTAGTGGTCAAAGACTACACAATTTAATTTTAATTTAAGCTTGCTCAATAACTTTATCACATGAGAAAACAGAAACGGAAAATTATAGTAAAGGCTGAAATCATAAACAACTGGGATAATTTACATAATAGCTGTACTTATCTTTGAAGAATAATTTTCTTTACGTAATCAGTTTCTTTCTTCAACACATTTCTTTTTTATTTTAAAATTTTTGGATTTAATTAAGGATTTCTGTTATTTAAAAAAACTAAATGCAATTAGAACGTATAGAAAAAGCTGCTAATTTTATTTCTTTAGTAATATGAACATTCAGAAAAAATATGAAATATGTATACGTGGCAAGGGCTGGCTATAGAGCTTGTATAGCAGAATTTTTAGAATTTAGTGACACACAGAGCAACAAAATCTCGAAATGTCAAATCTCTTAGAATTTAAAGCAGGCATTGGAAGCAGAATTTAGAAAAGCACTAGGCAGCAGAATTTAGAATCCACAGCGATTGCATCAGGTGGGAAAATGCCTAGCACCAGCCCAGCTCTGTGTATGATGCATTAAGGCATATTAGATGAATCTCTTAAATTGTCAGTTTTCAATTTATTAATAAAAAAATTCCTCTCTATAACGCCTGTCCATGTGAAAAGATTAGAAACATTTTTGATATTTTCCATGTTTGTGTCTAATGAAAAATAGAAAAAATAAAGGGAAGATGAACATGTTAAGAAAAAGATTCTAGTATCTGAAGCAAAACATTTATATATTATGTTTTCATTGTTCTTCCAGATGTTCTCCAAACAGTAAGTAATTCATCGCAAACTTTCTGTAAAATGCATCCCCTACATATTAATACCATGGACACATTTTTCGTTTTGTCACATATTCCCGGAATCTTCTAGAATCACGTGTCTATAAATCTTGCCTTTAAACCTTTCTAAACTTTCCAAGCTGTGGTGTCTAAAATCCTAAAGAAAAATTATCTCTACCAATTCTGTGATAGCAAAAAACCAGAAATACTTTAAAAACAAAACGGAGGAAGTATAAAATTAATTTCATAGAGAAAATTAATGCATCTTCTGAGAATTCTGAATTTTCTGAGACAATTAGATGGGAAAAACTCTTACTATGAAAAAATGAAAGAGAGGATATATTTAATTAATAACATAGTTAATTTTGCTTTTGCTAAGAACTAATATTCTGTATTCGTAAACTGTGCTTTATAGCATTATGCCTTGTTTATTTTCCAGATTCAAAATATTGTATAATATATTGCTAAAATAGAACTTTATAATTATGACAGCAAAATATAAAAATGTTTTATTTTAATGTTATTTTTTAAATATAATTTCAATATATTACCATTACTTTAATGAAATTTATCAATGCTACAATGTTTAATAAAAATATTTGAAAAATTCCCAGATCTCGGAATTAAAAGTTTTCATTAAAACTGATGTTAAAATCACCAAAATGTTGATAAGTCGCCAAATTTAGAAGCGTAAAAAAAAAAGGGATTCATATCTTCAACAAAAGCAAAAAGTTGTTTAAGAGCTCTTCATTAGAAAATATTAATTTGCTTATGTTTCACTTCTTGCTTAGAAAGTTGAGTATACCACCATTTATATTAGAAATAGGAACATATTATCACTCATTCAAAAGATAACCATATAGAGTACAAAGTCCGTAATCTGGATGTCCATTACCTAGAATAATCTATAATCCGGACCTCAAAGTCACTTTTTTTTTTTTTTTTTTTTTTTTTGTATGCTTTAATGCATGCATGTTTCATGCGCGCTTCCGATAGTAAAGATAGTGACAGAGAACGAAAACGAAAAACGTTTATTGAAAACTAAAAAATTTCAATTGACAACTTAGTCGGTATTCTCAACACAGCAATCACAGGACTTGAACAGTGGAACTTTGTAACTGAACAAGAAATTATGTCTGTTTATAGAATTTAAGAGAAAGTATTAGCACAAAAAACAAAGCAACTTAAACAACTTACATTGAAAGAAATGTTTAATAAAATAAACAAATAAATATTACGCTCTTTTTTTGGGGGGGGGGATACGCTTTAGATCAAATTGCTCTTTATTTCAGAAATTACGGTTTCATATTTTTAATTGTATAATTTCTGCATGTCATCTTACCAGATTTAAATTGATGATCTATAATCCGGAAAAACCTCTAATCCGGAATCGCCAAAGTCCCGATGAGTCCCGATTACGGACTTTGTACTGTATGTCAATGAATCGCCAAAAATATTCCTCCAAAATACAAATTCACACTCAAAATGGCAGTCATAAAAACAGATCGAAATTTCAGATGATTAAAATTAAGGAACTTCTGCAAATTTTGACTGAAATTAAGGACTTTTAAGGACCAAAAATCAATTCTAAAAAACCTAAGGACTTTTAAGGACTCTTAAGGACCGTACAAATTCTGTACAATGGCTTCCAAAAGTTAAGCACTTAATGGAAAATTCAGCAAAAATATTTAAAATAAATAAATAAAGCTTGTAAAAAAAAGTATAACACCATATGATACTTATGTACTAAAGCAATCCCCTTACCAGAAGTTACCAAATTTTCAGAATGTGCCTAACTCTGGCTACCATCCACATAACCCTTGTTCCTGCATTAATGATCATAACAATCCTTCGGTCAAGCAATGTATGCATTCTTACGCATTCTTTTTTGTTACATTCTACATTCCAACAGTTCTTATACACAAATTGTGATTCTTTTTGCCTTAAACTTAGTTTTCACCTAAAATATAAGCTTGCAGAATTTGCCAACAATGAAAGAAATGTGTAGTAAAATTTCTGCAGGAATACAAAATTCTGCTGAAAATTGTCTAAATGGAAAAAACAGGAACTGTGTTTCCTTGTTGCCGAGGGTTGTATGAAGGCGAGCCTCTGCAATTCTCCAATTTTTGACTTCCTTGTATAAAGAAGAACTGTAATCCCGAAAAATTTCGGATGCCATTTTTCAACAAAAATATCCATGTTGACCACTTTTGATACCATTTAAACAATATTATTGCATGAAATATGTACTATGGACAGAATAAAGGACTGTTTTTCAAAAATGGATTCTAAAATGGATTGAGAAAAGACTTTTTCTTGATGTTCTGTACGTACGTATGTATTTATCTCACATAACTCAATGAGTAGATATAGACTGTTGAAATTTGGTGCATGGGACTGCTATAACATATAGTTGCACACCTCCCTTTCTCATTGCAATTGGCTGCACCAATTGTGTATATATATATATATCCTATTCTGTTAAGTGGCTTGGTGAGCTTAGCAGTTTTAATCTTATAAACTGTTAAATTGTGCATTTTTTGCTTTAAAAGGGATTGAATTGTATGGTTTTAATGTTCTGGTTTAGGTTTTTATGCCTTTAGTTAACCTGCATGCAATAGGTGTAGAATTATTAACAATTTAAAATTTTTAAGTGGTGAGTTAAGCCTAATGAACCAACATTTGTTTGCATTTCTCACTAGAATAGTTAATTAAATCAGTTTCTGCACCTTCAGTGTTTTTTGGCTGAGCGAAACCAAAGTAAATGTTCAGTTCTATGCACCAAAAAATGTGTTTTCTGATCTGCTGGCTGAATTGCTTGTTTTCATGTAGAAACTCTAATTTTAATTGCAAAATATGTTTTTTTAACTGTTTTAACTTTACTTGGTGTTTTATGTTTTTCTGTATTTTACAATTTTCAACGAAGGTGTTTTGAGTTTTTATGTATTTTTGTTTTGCCATGAAGTGGAAACTGAATTGAATGAGAAATTTATCTGTAATGAAACTCAAGGAAAAAAGTTTAAACGAAATGCAGAAAAAAAAAACGTGTACAATTTAATATGCTATACAAGGAAGTCATGTAGTGTCCACATCAGATTTTTTTAAGCAAAAAGAGATCGATGTAAACTTCGTGAGAAGAATAGTGCAAAAAAAAAAAATACAGAAAGATTTGAAGAAGAATTTTTTTTTTTTTTAATGTATCACGTAATCCTTATTTAATAGTTCAAATTTGTATTTTAAATTGCTAAAGTGTATTTTCTTTTCATATGTTAATAATGCTCATTGACTTATGATAAATATCAATAGTCTGAGAATCTTCCCCAAAACAGGCTAAAAAAACACAAACTTGTAAATGAGAAGCAACTTTTACCTTTTCATGCGTAAAAAATTGCCAAACTCTGCCAAGGTGGTTGCTTTAATATGCAAGACCCACCAAATTAGACATGAAGGTAGCAAATGCATTTATGCATGAAAGAAATCCAGCATTATGTGCAATGATGAAAACAACATTTAATTTTCATAAATTATATGACAACTCCCATTCGGCTCATTAACAAACTGATGTTTAAAGCTACAAACATGCAAACAAAACTTAAATTAATAAAGAAACTTTACGGCAAGTAACCATGCTTTCAACGAGGTGATCAAGCATCACAGATACTAGCAATGGGGGTTCCTCCATTAGACCATTTTCCAACTGCCTGAAATATGCTGTAGGATATACACACCCAACAGGATCTTGAAGATTTTCAATGGGATTACAGTCAGAGGAATATGGTGGCCATTCCATATGAGAAATGCCTTCCCTCTTCCGATACTAAAAAATGATATTAGCTCTATGGAACGGATATTATCATCCTTAAAGAGGAATCAGAACCAACTGCCACAGCATAAAGTCTCACAATGCGGTTAACAATTTCCTTCTCATACTGTGCAGCCATCATACAGCTGTCTTGAAAGATGCGCAGCTCAGAACAATAGCCCTTGGAAACTCCAACCCAAACCATGATGCTTCCATCTCTGAATATGTGATCTTTGAAAATGTTCCAAGTCCGATTCCATGTGCCTCATTCTTTCCAAACCCTTACACATTTATCATCTGATTCCAGAGCAAATTCAGACTTAGTTAAGAAAAGGACATTTAATTAATCCGAGACAGTTCAAATGAGGTACTGACGACAACACTTTAACTTTGTCGCTCTGGACTGGGTGGTTAGTGGAACAAAAACCGTTCATAACCAGGCATACGTTTGCATAACTGCAAAAGCAACTGGTGCCAAAGGATTTTTGGTGACTAAAGAATTGGATGATTTTCTATCATAAGCTAACAGTGAAAGCAGCAATGGCAAAGATAAAGTGCCTTTACCTTACAAGAAATTAAAAGAATGATTAAAAAAGGCACAGAAACTGACTGATTTTGCAATGAAGAAAGATGACTGCAATTTGTGACACTGAAAAACTCAGTGTTCTTTACTGCAAAACTTGCTGCATCAGGCATTGTCCCAAGCAAAAATCACCAAATTTTTTAATCCATAATTCTGTCATGTACCTACTCATCATGCAATAATAAAATTCCTTTCAATAAATATTTGCTTCATTTTTTATCTTTTAAATGCATCACCATTTGGGTTTGGTTAAATTATATGCACTTTTACAATCTGACCTACATCTAGCACATTTTCTCCATAAAAAGTCAACATTGCAGAACATGATTTTGCTGGGCACATAATGTATAAATGATGTAACCCCTCTTTTTTCACAAGGATTTAGTATAATCCAAGAGAACATAATTTTTAAATTATTTGATTGATTTTTGACTGATTTAAAATTTTTGATTTTATACACTTAAACTAATAATAATTAACATAAAAACAATTAAAACTTAAAATACCATAAAAATCCTACTTACAGAGATAACTGTCATTTGGAAAATTATAACCTTCAATGTTATTTAATAGCATACTATCAATGAATATCTATTTCAGTATTTTCAGTATTATCAGTATGATAATAAGTCTAATAAAACTTCATATGTGTATGCACATTATGTTGTTATGTTCAATATACGAAACATAAAAAAATATGCAGAGCGAAATTCTTACGCTAATTTGCAGTAAGCCTTTAACTCTTCATTATGGTTTGGATATTTCCTCTTTCTATTCTAAAAATAGATAGTGCTTATAAACCTCTCTCAACTGCATCGTTTTAAAATTAATAGCCATTATATCATTTTCACATAATGTAGGTGATACAAATGGTTTCGCAAACTGAAACTCAAATAGCCCTGTTTTAAACACATCACAGTTGCTTTCAGCATTTCTTGCCAATTAGACATTCTGCCACTGCTCTTCTTACTGCAATGACATAAAAAATGTAGAAGTTCTAAAACATGTGAACTTATTACAGGTAGGCTATTTACGTTTGGTTATAAAAGTATTTGGCTAATAAGTAATAGAAAGAACTATTTAAATCTAGCCATGTCTGCAATTCTCTTCTTTTAGTATGATTCAAAATTTATCTTCACCACATCCAAATTACTGTATATATATATAAAATGCGGCCATTAATTTCCAGGACTAACGCAACTCTATGAGAGCTATAAATTGTCACAACATGGTGATGCTTGTAAAGAAATTTATCTGCGCATGTCCAACTAAGATGGCACCATTCAGAGGCAAGTGGTTGTCTCCTTGAAACACACGTTAAAACACAGCTGGTAAATTTTTGTTGTAGAAGCCAATAACAAGAATTACTAAAAATTGGACAAAACTGCCACAGAAACCCACGAAATGTTAGAACAAGTGTACAGAGAGAAAGCCTTATTCCATTCATGCACTTTTGAATGGTTTCGCCACTTTTGGGACAGTTGCAAAGTATAAAAAATGATGCATATAGTGGATGGCTGGATTCAGTGCACATGGCAGAAATAACTGAGAAAGTCATTCATGAGCTTGTGACTTTGGATCGCTGATTAATTATTCGAGCACTCACCAATGAACTGAACACAGGTTGTACTAGATTCGTTCCTTACTGTTTATCAGAGGAACCAAAAGCAATTCAGAATGAGCTCATAACGTGAAATCCTCCACAACGCTGACACTAGCCCTGTATTCCACAATTTGATAGTAATGGGTGACGAGTCTTAATGTTACCAATATTACCCTGAAAGCAAATGACAGATTTTGGGCTTGGTGAGCTTGGATTTTGAGATTTTGAGCTCGGAAACCATCATAGCTCACCATGTGCGAAAATTTTTTTATTCCAGAAATTCAAAATCAAGGTAACATTAATCACTTTCTTTCATAGCGAAGGACTAATTCATCATTAATTTGTTATTTGACAAGACTGTCACCAGATAGTTGATGCAGAAGTTCTTACCATACTTCAACAAAAGGTTTACAGAGTAAGAATAGAATAGGAGTTGGCTGCTTTTGCATGACAATGACCAGCCTCACACTGTGTTGCCTGTGAAGTGGTTTTTGGCCCAGAATGAGGTGGTGGAAATACTGCACCCTCCATACTCTCCAAACTTAGTGCCTTCAGACTTTTCTTGTTTCCAAGACTGAAATTTTTTCTGAAGGGAACAAGATTTCAGGATGTCGAAGCCATCAAGAAAATGGTTATGTCCACATTAAACAGCACTCCGAACAAGGGCTTAAAAATTTGTTTCCAAAGTTTATACAGCCCAGTACAGAAATGCATTACGTCAGATGGGAGTTACTTCAAAACATATTAAATGGATATGTATTTTATATACTATTTTCTGGAGTTATTAGATTAGTCCTGGAAATTAATGGCTGCACTTCGCAGATAAATATGTACATCAGTTTTCTAAAAGTATATAATTAAAAGAAATTTTTCAATAACATCTTTATGTTAATTTTTAAAACAAAAAATATACTGATTAAAATTCAAATTTCACTAACTTCTTTTGGCTGTTGTATTTGCAAAGGAGAAAAAGTAGGTGCATTCGAAGGGGAATTTTTTAAGAGTGAATTCAGTAAAGGAGATGATGCAGGTGCAGGACGTGGTGATTGTGGTACAGTGCTTCGGGGAGAGGTTTCTCTGGACTTTGTAAGCCCTCCTACTTCAATTTCTGATAGAAGGCCAGATTTAGCATTATCCGAAGTATCAGCAAAATCACACTTAAAGGGAAAAAAAGAAATGTATAATAATTAAACTTGATACACACAATATCAAGGAAAAAAATTATGTTTAAATAAGTTTGAAATTTTTATGAATCCATTTATAGAATTCAATGCAATGAAATAGTTATAAAGTTACAAAATGTCAAATTTCAAACCTTCAATAACTAGAAACTGTATGCTAAAGTTCAAGAGAAATTAGTAAAAATTAAGCTTACAAAGCACAGTCAAGAAAAAAAGTATAGCTAAGGTGTAAAACTTTAAGAAAATTGTGCATGCAAAACAGATTTGTGCAGTATCTACCAATCAGATCAAAATAAGATTCACATAACCCTATTCATCAAAAATTTTTAAAGTGTTCTTGAAAAAAATAAATAATAAGTAAGAAACTGAAAAGAGCTCAAAGGAAGATGGATACCTCTATGATAAGCTCAAAACAAGAAAGCAATGAAATACCTCTTTATGAAGTGAAGCTGTGCTAGTGCTAGCTGGTGCCAAGGTAACAGCTGTAGTTGGAGTTTTGAGCAGGGATGTTAGTAGAGGTGATATACCTGCGGATGGAATTTTTGGCGGAGAAAGAAAGACATCATTTTTTCGAGAATTTGCCGATGAAGTGTCGACGTGAAGCATAGGTGGGTGAGATGAGCTTTCAACCTTAACCTTTTAAAACAAGTGACTGAAGATAAAAGGATGAAGTCATTGCACACATAAAAACAGTTATGTGGAGAAGGCACAATGACTGAGGAAGAATGAAAATTAAACCTAGCTAAAGATCTGAAACATTTTATATGTAACATATGTTTTTAAATATACATATATATTCCCATAAATAAATACCCTTTAAATAATCAGTGAACATATTTTTAAAGACGAATGCAAATTTGAAATTTAGCAAACCTCTACTTAAAGCATGCCATATAGCAAAAGTATCCATGCAGGGAAA
This sequence comes from Stegodyphus dumicola, assembly GCF_044657685.1. Taxonomy (NCBI): domain Eukaryota; kingdom Metazoa; phylum Arthropoda; class Arachnida; order Araneae; family Eresidae; genus Stegodyphus; species Stegodyphus dumicola. The sequence goes on from NC_140768.1 coordinate 3,711,896, forward strand.
AAAAAAAAATTAACAGACCGAAATTAAGTGGTAAGCCGAAATTAAGTGGAATTAAAATCAGTGTGAAAAAAAATATTGTGAGTATGTTGCATGCATTAAAATATTAAAATAAACTAGTCTTACCTCTTTTAAAGGTGATGAACCAACAGAAAATGTAGTCTGATTGCAAGGATTAGCAGATGAAACATTGCGCAGAAGAGATGTAAGAAGAGGTGATGTAGGTGTAGAAGGATTTGATAAGGAAGTTACATTTGTTCCTTTCGTGCTGTCAAGAAGCATATTTACAGATGGTGAGTTATCTACTTCTGCTCTAATGTGAGCTGTTCTAGATGGTGTGCCATATTCTTCATCCGTATCAATCTACGATAGATTTGACGCCATTAAAAAATAATACTTACAGATTAAATCAAATATTTCATAGCATTATACACAGTACAAAATCTGAAATCCAGACATATTTCAGTTGAATCTGGAATGATCTAAAATCTGAACCTCCGTATCATAAAGTCTACAAATGGAGAATATAACACTCAAGATAAATCATGTGTCTTAAAAGTAGTTTTTCTCCTGGTTAACTGAGATTTCTGCATGCCATTTCAAATACCGTATTTGACGGCATATAAGACGCACTGGCATATAAGACGAATCCTTATTTAGATGGCCACACACAAGGAAAAAAGTTTCAATAGCGTGGTTTCTTTTAGTTCTCACGTTTTGTAAAAGCCAAATAAACAATTATTGAATGCAATTACCTTCATGTATAAGACTGTGTCCTTCACATATAAGACGCAGGTAACTTTTTGAGACTAAATTTAGGAAAAAAAGTGTGTCTTATATGCCGTCAAATACGGTACCAACTAACTAGGAATTCATACCATAACCAAAGAAAATACATTGATTAATGTTGTACTCAGATTTACCACAATCAAATTTCCTGCCCTTCAGTTGCTACATAATGAAGTTAGTATATTATGCCAAGGTAATTCCTCTCTGATCACTAAGGAAAATGCAAGTTCATAGATCAAATGAAATTTTATATGCAGTGAAAGATAACTACGAAATTCAATAATAGCAATATGATTTGCCACAACCACATTTCCTAACCTTTATTTGCTGTATGGTGAAGTTAGTATATTTCTCTCAGATGACTCAGAGAAATGCAGGTTCATAGGTAAAATGAAATTCTACATACAGTGAAAGATGACTACGAAAATCAATTATAGCAATATGATGATAAGATGATATCAACACCTCTGAAACTTGATAGTGGTTGATTGTGATAATTTGAATACCACAATCTATCAAGATTTGATAGTGGTAATTTGACATTTGTTTGGAGTGCGATGTTGCTCATATTGGTTTTCTCTTCTTGGTACAGTGGCGAGGAAGGGAAAAAGAATTATACTTCAAGTTTCATATTTTAGTTCAGTTTACATAACAAACTGCACTCTTCCTAAACTTGCTCATCTGATCCAGTTTATAATTTTTTGGAGACTATTATTATTGTAACTATATTATCAAAATTTTAAGTTTAAATTTTTATGTCAAAAAGAGTTTCTAATTCTGCAGCTGCAGCAGGATCTGCAAAGTAAAAAACATGTTTCAATTATCATCCCAGTAAAAAGTGGAATGGCTGTCCCCGCCAAAAAAAAAGGAATTTCTTCCCAAATTATGGAAGGGGTAACATGGTACAGAGAAGTCAACAGTATACAATATAAAAAACCATAAAAAATTTTTCATAGTTTAGACGCGGCAGCATTTGAAATTGGTAGGTTTACAATAAAATACACAAATTGTTAGATTGTAAACTGTTAAGCTCATGCTTAAGTTTTAGTAAAAGAAAACATCTCCATCTCATTCTTTCTTCCAAATTATGCAGCAAATTATATGGTTACTGAAGTGCGGGTGCTGAAATTCATATATAAAGTAGACTTTATAAAATCTATGCTAAATTTTCTAAGCAGTGAAGAGACCATTCAAGAATTTTTTTATTATTTTAACACAAAAGCTGTTATGTGAGCACTGTAAGGTCACGAGAGAAGATATCTGCTGATATTTAAAAAATGCTTGACATAATTTATGGCTAGCTACCATATTTCCTCATGATGATGCTGATCATGAGAGATGCAAATCTGAAGCTTTTAAGATATGACAAACAAAAGGCAAAATTCCTCAATTAATGAAACCTATGAAGAAATATGGAAGAGTAATAAAAATGAAGATGGCATAACAGAAGTCTTCGATTGTGATGGCGATGCCTCAGTCATCAATAAATTAAAGATATTAGTAGTAGAGATATCAGTAGTATGGTTTTAAATGCAGAAAATATTGTTAGCAATAATGAGAGAAATGACAAAGAGGTTGTTGAGAATTACAAGATTTCAATTCAATTTAGTGGGAATTCTCAGCATTGTAATTTACATGACTCAAATAACGAAACTTCGTAACTGGACAAAAATTTAAAAAAAAAAAAGAAGAAGAAGAAGAAGAAAAGAAAAACAAAAACTGAAAGGTTTCAGATTTTAAATTACGTCCAATGTTTTAACATTTTGTCTGTTACCTTTATTTATTAAATATCACGCTCCTTGCACTTAAACCATAAAATTAAGTTCAAGAGCAATTTCGCAAAGTAGTTTTAAATTGAGCACATCTTTAGAATTTCTGATACACAGTCTCGCGCACTGGAAATCAAAATGTTTTTTCTGTACGATGTTACCATTGCTCGCTTTGAAATCCTTGAGTTTGTTAATCAAAAATTCGTTAAAGTTTTACAAAATATGAAATCGATAGTAAAACAAATTCCTAAAACAAATTCCAAATTTGGGCTTCCACATGCCCATAATCGCAGTAGGATTACGTCATTCAAAATTCGATGGCTCTATGTACCGTTGTTTTATCACAATGTGAGAAATATACATACATTTATGCATTTTTTTTATTATTTAATTTCTTCAAATATAATGCAGGACTCGATCATTTCGTGGCAACAATTTGAAAAGTGAAACGGACATTTATAGTGATTCAAAGCAAAATCGCAGAACAAAAACAATACCCCTTCAGGGACAAAGCCCCTTTGGACTAAAAAAAAAAATAAAGGAAGCAAAGAAAATAAAACAACTTTCAAATTTATATTGAAAGAAATCTTTCATAAAACATATAAATAAATATCAAATTTTTTAGTAAATTTTCATTCCCTTAATGTAATAAATACTCTGTTATTTCATAAAAATGTAATTTCATATTTTTTATTTAATAATTTCTAAATGTCATTATAACAAATTTAAACAGATGATCTAGAAATTTTTGAAATTCAGAAATGCAGAAGTCTCGATGATGCCAGATCTCAGAACTTTTACTATATTTCTTTTAATTTGCTGATTAAACAGAATTATCAGCATTTTTACACAAATGTTTACCTACAATAAAAAGTGCTAAAACTACATCTGTTAGACTAGAGATTTTTTTCCTTACATCCCTGTAGTTTTAAGCATTATGCATGTTCAACAGTCCCATTCAGAATAATATAATCATTTCGTTGATTACAACTGTATAAGTTTATTTACTGGCAGCTATATAATCCTCAGTTTGATATGAAAGTGGTTGAACACAAGCGTTTTCAAATTTATTCTGAGTAACAAATGAAAAAAAAAATTTCCAAACACTGTAGCTCTCTAGCATCTAGCAACAAAATAACTAATAAATTCAACTCGTCACTGTCAGGAATGAAGAGGGAAAAAAATAGTGAGAACTACATATGCTAAGTGGTAATTTATGAAAATACAGCCAAGTACACACAACACAAAATTCAGAATGACATGTCTCAAATTATTGGTCACAAGATACTGTCACACAGAGGTTACAACAGATGGTATCTACTCTGCAAGATCAAAAGGACCCAATCACCAGCACTGGACTATTTTAATAAAGAAAAAACTGGAATAATGTTGCATGATCTAACAAACATTGATTATAAAATTGGGAGAATGGCATAAACAGAATCAACTAGCAAATTACTTTGCATGATGTTGAGGTTACAGTTAGTGGTTTTAAATGCTTGGGTAATGCTCTACAGCATGCATTAAGTTACTGATTTTAGCACAGCAATCTTAACCATCACATATTTTCGAAAATTTCCTCCAGCATTTGATTTTTTTTTTTAATTTTAATTTCTGTTTTACTATTAAAAAAATCTGAATTTATTAGCGTTATCAGGAACATATTTTTAACGAAATTTAATATCAACAAGACAACATAAATGTATCTAAAACTGAAGCATTTTTTCTTTCATTTAAATTATTTTGACCTTCTTCACATATATAAAATTTGACAGTAAAGTCTCAATGCAGGTAATTTATATTACAAAATCATGTATATGGTAGTTATAAATAATTACTTTTTTCATAATATAATAACTTTTTTGGTTTAGTAAACTGGGTAAGCATTATCTAACTTTGCAAGTCATATTTTAATAAAACCCTATTTATTTTTTTAGATTTTTTCCCATTTATTATTATTATTATTACTATTATTATTATTATATATAGGTGCAGATTTTCTTGGGTAGGATATTATTTTTTCTCTATAGACAAGATAATTTCCAAAAAATAACACTTGAATGATGCTCACAAACAACTTCATTTTTCTTACTATCTTTTTCTTATAATGTGAAAAACACTGAACAAATTTTGCTCCAAAAGAATATTTTCGTAATATTTCTCCCACCTATTTCTTGGTATTTATTAATCAGAAAGGACTGCCTTTCAATAATTATGCTACTTAACAGTTTGGTTGTAATCTATAACCACTTCTGGTTGTCTCTTCCCTCACTTTCTCTAAGTCTGAAAACTGTACTGCTCAGAATCATGAAATAATATTAATATTTTTCCACCTTTTTCATCTTTCCATTTTAACATCTAAATGAAATTATTTCACCGGATTTCAACTTCTCATACAGTCTTTAAAATACATTTCTTCTATTTTATCTGAAAGTTTCAATCACATCTACTTAATAACTCAAAAGAATATCGTATAACACTAGAATGTATACTTCTCAAATGTAATAAAATATTTTCCCCCATTTCATACCTTTTATACTTCAGACTTCAGTAAAAACTTCACACACTGAGAATTTCTGTGCATTATAAAATATTGCTCAAATGTTGAAAGTTGGAATTAACATCTTTCAATTAACACAGTTTCTTAAATTGGAAGTCCTGACCTCCAGCAGGGGTTGCCAAGCATTTTAGCAATTTTGATATTTATTGTAATAATTTTACAATTACCAAATATTTTTACACAATGTATCTAAAAATAGATAAAGATAAGACAATACAGATGAAGAAAATACGAAAGCATTCACTTTACTTGCACATGATGTTGTCATTTCGTCAAAGGCCCTGCATATGCAAGATCCAAGTATTTTGGTAACACATATACGATAGGCCGTCTTTGACTTCAACCATCATGTTCAGCCATCTCACCAGGTCAGAAGAGCTGCTGTTCTACGTGGATCATTTTCACATGTTTGACACCCTTTTTACTCTCTCTCTCTATATATATATATATATATTTGGTGCTAATATCTTGATAAAACGAGCTTTCTGTCGCATCTGCCATTGGAGTTTTGTTCGTTTTATCAGCAAGTAAATAACTTATTTTTATTAGATATTATCTATTTTAAAAAAGCCTCTCCCTTATTTTCTCAATAATAATTATTATAAAATATTTTTACTAATCATGAATAAGTGGTTGAATTTAGGTAAATAGAATAAAAAAATGAAAACAATGAAAAGTCATACCCGGTACGTACCACGAAAGCAGTAAATTACCAAGAAAATGAAAATATGATGAATCATATTTGGAATTGGGTTTTACTTCTTGTAGAAAGGATAGAATTGGAAAACCATTATGCTTAATTTGTAAAGAAGTTTTGGCTACAGAAAGCACGAAAATCACCAAATTAAATCCCTTTAATTTGGCAGGTTTCATGCTTTCAAGCATCTTAATGCAAAGCACACTGCGCAGAGCAAGAAACACAAAGAATATGTTGAATGACTCTTGAAATCATCAAATCAGCAAAAATCTGGTTCTGAGAACTTTGGTACTGTGAATGAAAAGTATTTATTTGTGTCTTATGATGCATCCAATTGCAAAAAATAACAAGGCTTTTTCAATAGGAGAAAATCTAATATTGCTGGTTGCTATTAAGATATCCAAAATAGTTCATAGCAAAAAGTACACAGATGAAATCCAAAATTCCATTATCCAATGATACTGCTTCAAAGCGAATTTCGGAAATTAATAAAGATCAACATCAGCAGCTAATAACTAGGCTTAAAATGAGTCCAAGTTTGCAAAATGAGTTTTTGAAGGCTGTATTCATAAGGAATTTTTGTTTTGTCGCTATTTGGATAAACACACAAGAGGAATAAACATTTTTGTAAAAGTTAATAAATTTTCTAGTGAAGAAAGTCTGCGATGGGAAAAAAAAATGGATTTCTAGCTAAAGGAAAGTGGCAACAAACACATAACATTTACTCATTGCACGATACATCAAGAGGTTTTGGTGGCCAAAAAATTATCGGCGGAGTTAGATGTAGTGATTCGAGATAGTGTTAACGCGGTCAACTTTATGAAAAGTCATGCTATGGACAGTTGTTTGTTCTCAAATCTTTGCAAAGACATGGGTTCTGGATACAAAAGCTTATTATTATCTGCAGAGATAAGGCGGCTTTTAAGAAGACATAGTTTAAAAAGGTTATTAAAATTAAAAATTGAAGTTCTTATCTTTCTAACTGAACAAAAATCTGATTTTGAGAATTCATTACATAATAAGTTGTGGCTACAAAAACTATGTTATTTGAGTGACATATTTGCAAAATTAAATCAACTAAATTTGTCAGGTCAAGGAAAAAGTTGCAATATATTCATGTAATAAAAACAAAATCAGAAGTAATAACCAGCAGAAATTTTGATGGCGCAGAAGTGTTGATCCATAATGAATAGGAAATTGGAGGTGAAGGCAGATTAAATCTTCATTTTTTATTTCATCAAACATGTTGCAACCACAATCAAATTGGCACATTAATTGTATACCAAGAAATTTTACATTTTAGATAAATTTGCAGTAAGAAATAAGGAGCAAACAAATAGAAGAGCGGCCAGGCCAAAGCTTAGAAAGCAAGTGCGTAATGTTCAGGATGAAATCTTAATTTAGACTGAGTTAGTTTTGTTCTCAATGCATTTTGATTGAATAATTAATATTGCTATAAAATTGCTATTGGCTGTTTGAGTTTGAGTTCCATTTACATTACCAGAATTACATAAAAATGATATGACATAGAAAAAATAGTATCGAAATGACGTAGTGCAAATAGAGGTTACTATTTTTAAAACTGAGAAGGGAAATTTACGTTACTAATTTAATCTTTTACACATTCAGTATTTTTCTTACATTCATATTCAAATAAAAAATTGATGCTTTTATTAAGAAAATTACCACATGGAGAACCAATGTGGAAAAGGGTTCATTAGAAATGTTTGTCACAAGAAGTGAATTTTAATTGAAAAAGATGAAACAGATCATCAAAAAAATGAGTTGTTAAAAATGATAAATGAACATCTTATTGTCCTGTGAGAAATATTTCCCTTTAAATTTTAGTGCAGAAGGACAAATAAAGATTGTGCAACTATTCAGAATTATTGTGAAAAATATTACACATTTGCCATTAAAATTGCAAGAAGAACTTGCCGAGTTATCAAATGATTTGGGGTTGAAAACTGATTTTAATATAAAGTCCTTTTTGGCTAGGAAACGCAAAAGAATTTCCAACAATTTCTGAAACTGCCTTAAACTTTATTTTACCTTTTTCTACTACATATCTGTGTGAGACATCTTTAACCACTTATAAAATCAAAATGTTGATCAAATGTAAAGAATATTGAAGAAGTGCAACTGCTGTGTTGACTATTTTGCCAAGATTTGATAATATAATTTAAAATAAATAGGTACCACCTTCCCATTGATACTTAATGCTCAGATATCCACTGTTAGAAGTAAGTGGGTTTTCTCAGTAGTGACTTTCTATGTGGTTACACTTAATGCACAGACTATAGTTAATGTTTGAATTTACCAAAGTACTTGAATTTATTTTTTTAATTGTACTATATTTTTAAGTTACTTATTTAAAATTTCACATAGCTTTATGTCTTAAAATTAACAATTAAAGTTAATGACCGAAAACTGCAATAGTATATTACAGTATATGTGAAGAAACTGAATGTTTCACTCGCACATGTGTCGGATTTGTGCAATGCTTATGGAGTCCCGCACAATTTTCATAAATATTATGGGGTCCCCATACCAAAATGTTTAAGAAATCCTGAACTAACATATCATCAAAAGAGTTTCCTAAAATCAAAAAGCATTTCTGAAAAGGTAAAATTTTAGCAGTTTTCCTAATTTTGGTAGAATGGTTAACATCTAAATTTTCAATAACTTAGCAGATTTTTATATTAAAGATCTACATCATCATAAATTGAAAATTTTCTGCTTTTATTGTATAGACGAAAAAATGTCAATACATTTTTAAATAATAGCAGTTCTTTTCTCTCAATAGGGTGCCAGTTATAATTATACACCAAAGCATCAAATTAGTCAATTTATATTGTGTCACAAGTAGTTATGGAATGACATCATTGTGAATAAGTGAAAAGAATGAATATCAATCCAGTAATATTTCCTGGTAGATTTTTCAGCTGCTTTTTTGTTCAAGTGCTGATCTCTTTTGAGGGGGGGGATGAGATTGTGCACCAATGCAAAATGACAAAGTAAATGTTAACACAGCACCGCCCACCGTTATCCAGATTTCTCCCTAATCACATTCATGTGACATTAACTACATGAGAAGACACAAATGTTTTTAGTAATGTTTAATGAAATCAACAGCTTTATATGCCCTGTGTAATCTGAATTTAGTTTGGTGAAATTTATTTCATAATTCTTCATTGCCAATGATTTTGTATTTGTTCTGGCTTTAATAAAATAGTAACTCTGTTCATGAAGCTGTACATTTTAGGTTCCAATATAATTAGATTTCATGCCAACTTTTATGTTTGATACTAAGTGGTCCTATGTTGACAGAAAACAGCCATTTTGGGTAATTTAATTAACTGGAAGATAATAAACATCATTGTTCATATAGTTACTGGATATACAGACAAAACAATTAATGCCAATTAAATTTTACATCATGAAAATGTAAAATTCCTTTGACAGAGAATAGGTGAAAATAATAGTTTGTTATATATATGTATAATACTTTGTTATATATATGTCGTGCGTGTTATATATATACTCTTTTGGCGTTGAATACTCTTTTGCTGGAATGTTTTAATCGCTTGTTGGTTCGTGTGTGTTTTGAAATGTTGCAATGAGAGACGTGGTTGCAAGAGGGTCTGGAAGATTATTTTTAGTGGCTGTGCATGATAGAACTAAGGAAACGGTGATGCATTGTATTAAAGAGTGGATTGAGCCTTGTACAACTATTTTTTCGGATGGCTGGAAATCTTACAAGGATTTAGGAAAAGAAGGTTTTGAAAATTTATTTGTGAACCATAGTATGAATTTTGTGGATAGCGAGTCTGGCTGTCATATAAATACCATAGAGAGTACGTGGCAGCACGTTAAAGCTATGTTCTACTATCCGAAAAAACATCCATTATGGTAAGTGCATTTTATTTTATTGTTTTTATTTTAAGTGCATTTTATTTATTTTTTTGTTTTTATTTTGTAGAATACTATATTCATCGTTTTTTTTACTATGAATTTCTGTTGGTATAGTTGTTTTTTGAATTATTTGTAATTTATTTTAGTTTATTTTGTAAATTTGTGAACAATGCCTAGATTGTGCAATTCGTACATGTTTTTTGATGTTTAAACAAAATGCTGTGTACATGGTATTCTTTGAAATTTATTGTTGTTATGTTAATTTATTAAAGCGAGGTGCGCGTAGTTCATAGAGTCCTTTGCTGCTTATATTGTGCAATTCGTAGATGTTTTTTGAAGTTAACACATATCGCTGTGTACATGGATTCTTGTCAAATATTTTTGGTTAGAAACTTTACGTTTTTGTTATCTAAATTTTTTGTTTTTGTTTTGGATTTTTAGCTTAAATTGTGTGTTCAAAACGTGGTTTTTGCAGACATTTTAGACTTAAAGTTTGAAATGTAGACAAAAAATTTAGATAGCAATATGGCACCGCAAATTATTTGTAATTTATTTTAGTTTATTTTGTTGATTTGTGCACAATGCCTAGATTGTGCAATTCGTAGATTTTTTTAAAAGTTTAAACAGAATGCTGTGTACGTAGTATTCTTTGAAATTTATTGTTGTTATGTTAATTTATTAAAGTGAAGTGTGCCTAGTTCGTAGATTCCCTCGCTGCCTATATTGTGCAATTTGTGGATTTTTTTTAACCCCTCCGCGCTGTCACGTATACGTGCCAGCAACGAACACACTTACCTACCGGCCGACACGCAGGCGTGCCAGAGGATTGTTCCGTTCTCTACCGACTGTCACGTATTTGTGCCAGTACTTTGGAACGTTTTTCAAACTATAATTTCTGCCACAAGATGGCACTGTATGTCCATATGGTTTCAGATACATGTAAATTAGACCTTCTACTCGAAATGAGAGAAGCATGACTCACATACACGTGTTTTTGATTATATAAACAAATGGGAAAATAAATGTTTCCGAATGGCATGATTTATGACGTCTCTTTAAATCGCACTTTATTCGCACGTGGTAGTTGTTTACTGTAAGTAGAGAAGTTTTTTGTGCTCTAAAGCATTGGGTATTTCGGTTTGCAGTTCAGTTTTTAGAAAATAATTAGATCTTGTTAGACGTGAATTCTTTGTTTTTACGTTGCAATGTCGAAGCGTCGAAAATGTTTAACAGAGCACGAAATAGCAGAAATGATGCAAAATATTTCAGATATTGATTCTGAAATTCTGATATTCTGATATTGATTCTGAAAGATTAACTGAAAGACATTTTCCAAAACTTTGTTCAGAAGAGACTGATAAGAAAATGAGACGACGATGCTTCGTTTGTTCACATTCCCGGAAAAATCCTCCAAAACGGCAAATGAGTTATTACGAGTGCAAGGAATGCAACGTAGGACTGTGTGTAGGTCCCTGTTTTCAAATTTTTCATACGAAAAGAGAATTTTAAGTAATATATTTAGTTTTCAGATGTATAATGTTAAAATTCATAAAATGGTGAGTAATTAAAATAAAATGTGTAAAATATGCATTTAAACAAGAAATAAGGTAATTAAAGTATATATATAAAAATATTTATAAAGCATAAGCCGTTTAAATACTCTATAGAGCATTATTAAACAATGCGCTGATACTTCGGAAATTTCATGGATTTAGGCTTAGTAGCAAAAAAGCCCCTGGCCCTGGAGAGACGCTCGCGTAAGACACTGCCGGCCTCAGCGATAAGCACGCGTTTTCGCTACCCGGCTCGAAGGGGTTAAGTTAAAACATATTGCTGTGTACATGGATTCTTGTCAAATATTTTTGGTTAGAAACTTTACGTTTTTGCTATCTAAATTTTTTTTTTGTTTCAGATTTTTAGCTTAAATTGTGTGTTCAAAACTTGGTTTTTGCAGACATTTTAGGCTTAAAGTGTGAAATGTAGACAAAAAAATTCAGATAGTAATATGGCACCACGGAGAGAAATTTGGCGACCTTAGGGCGCATATAAGAGTAGTTCCCATGCCTTCCAACTCCGAATAAATACTCCAGTAACTAGCATAGATTGATATTAACTACATCAAGAAAAATGTGTACTAAAAGTATAATAACAGACTGCTTCTGCTTTTGTTCCATCATGAAAACTTTTCATAAAATATGTCTTCACTAAATGTGAAGTTACCCCATGACTGAAATAAATGATTAACTCTTGCAGAATGGTAACATAAGATGCTCCATTTAGCACTAACATTTTTACTTCCTGATAAATAATTTTGTTAAAAAAGCAAACATTTATTACATTTGATCTCACAATCTGTTTTATTTTTTCCCTAATCTTTCTTTTTGAGGGGAAGGGAAAGAAAGTCATAATAACAGGTCTACAAAACAAAGTCAAATATACAATAACAAATATTATGTTTCAGTTGCTCAAACAAAATATATTTCAGATGAACTTCCTAAATACAGAATTACTTTTGAATGTATACCAGTAACATTGCAATGTCACAATTTAAAGACCCATTCATATCTATGACTATGTTTCTAGGAGCACCACACCTGTAGCTGAGATGTCGTGCCCCTAGAAAGTGCTGGAGAAATAGCAGTATCCTGCTTCTACAGACTCTGTGTCTCAGGCCTGTATCATTATTCAATTTGCTATTTCAATTCCAAATATTTAAAAAATAATATAAAAGTGAATATTTTAAAGGCAGAAAAAATTTGACGCTCACAGCAGTGAAATAAAGAATGTACGATCACTTAGTATAACTGTAAAAATCTAACTGCATGAGCAAATAATAATGAAATAAAAAGTTCAGAGCTAAATAATGCTTTTGGTGGTATAAGAATGTGATTTAAAATTGAATACTAACCTCAGTTTTAATTACTATATCTGGAGCAGGATGTTGAGATGAAGCATCTTCACACAGATCTGAATTTGGAGAATTTTTTCGCTTTGATTCAACTGCTCTTAGGGGAGCTTTACCTTTACTTAAGGTGATGCGACATTTATTTAATTTTTTTGCAGAATTTAAATTTTCTCGTTTTGTCAAGTATTCATTTAAGTCTTCTTCTTCACGTTTTTCTAAGCTAAAATATAGAAAAAATTAACATACATCATCTATGAAATAACAGTAAAAAGTGAAGCAGAAATTCTGAATTATATACAAGATAAAAAAAATTAAAACTGATATTACAATGCATGACAATCTATAAAAAAAATTTTTAAATAATACTCACTCCTCTATCTGTTTCAACAAATCATCTATATGTTCATCAAATTCACCACTTTCAACCATTTCTAAATAAATCTTTAAGACACTTAAAAAATAAAAAAAAAAAAATTCTTTAATAAATAAGTAGTGTTATAAAATAATTACTTTAATACATTTTATGCAATAAAAAAATATAATTTTAATGGGAGAAAAAGAAACTCCCATGATCAAGACAAACAGTCCAAAAAAACAAAAATTATTGATGTGCTGGAAAAATTCATAAAACTCCTATATATAAACACATGAAATCTATATATTAATAATTTTTTCCAAATCACAGAAAAATTAAATTTAACTACCATTCAGAAAAAAATCAAACCACAAAATAATGTAATCAATAATACTTGTAATATAATAATTTAATTCCTGGAAAACCCTTTTAAAATATAACTACACACTGGCAGATGCCATCAACTTCAGAACATCACCTTGCATACCATCACACTGCCTTATACAGCACTCTTATTTCTGGAAGTAGGTTTGTAACTCATTTAGTTTTGTGGATATCAATACTGCATCAGAAAATCTTCATCCTTTCACTGCAACATTTTCCTTTGGAAACTGCCACAGATCACCAGGGAGTTGAAAGACCAGGAAGTCTCTTAAAAATACTATGTTCATTGCAATAGTGAACGAGACATATAAACTCAGGAATCTTTCATGTTTTATTCATCTAATATAATTGCTTTATTTCTCAATTAATCTGTAATTCTCCTAACTTAATCTGTAATCTCCCCTTTCACATCCTTCACTATAGAGTATTGCATGTAATGCTTAATATTAATATCTATTATCATTTTTATATTAAATTAGATATGTTATATATATTAGATATTAAACTGTTGCACTTTGCATTTTAAGAAAATTCTTGATTTCTTAATTAACAACATGTCAACAAATGTCATACAAGAATTTATGTTTATTATTACTATAATTATAATTTTACACTTTGTGAATTTTTCCTTATGCAGAATTTAGAAAATGGTACAATATAAATTATGAAAACAAATAAGTAAATTCTTCAGAAGCATAGCATGTATTGTATTACATGAAAACTAAGGACTCTAAGAGCTTCCAAGGACCACAAAAATCAAATAAATAATGCCATCAGCAGAGATTACTTTTCATTCCTAAAAAAGTAGTTTTTACCCTACTGGAGGTAGAAACAGATTGTAAAAGGTCAAAATTGAAAGAAAACGGCCATATTGGCAAAAACCAATAAAAATCCTTTTAATATTAATAATTAATATTAATTTTAATATGCATTAATTAATATTTAATTAAAGCTTTGTTCAAAAGGCTTTGTTTTAAATCAGTATTATTTTATTAAATTAGTTTTAATACACAAAGAATTATGTACAACATTTATATGCACAAGAAAAATAAAAAATTAGTACTTTAATCAATATGCCATTCTTATAATGGAAAAATAATAAATTTATTCAATTTTGTTTCTTTTAACTCATCACATTACTACAAAATATGCTTAAAATTATCTCCAGAAAAACAAAAGGGTCAGCATGGAAAACACTTCAAAGAATGCATGCCTAAGACACCCAGACTATCTTAACCAGATTCTGTTTGCAAGCTGATGGCTTTATAGGTTGTTATTTATATGAAATCTTAACTAAAAATATAGGGGGAAAATAGGATTAGGATTATTCAGTTATGGCAAAGCACATGAGGTACCCTGCCTAAAGGAAGGGATGCCTTCGTGGAGGACTTTCTAAGGGAAACTGGCTCATATACACGTTACACATGGGGAAAACCCCAAAAACACGCCCATGCAGCCAGCCCGTTCGCAGGATTCGAACCTCGGACCGAACTACCAGTGTTCAGCATCTTTACCACTTGGCAGCTGGTGGGCTCAGGAGGAAAATAGGATATTCTGTTTCAGAGCATGAGTGGTCAAAGATACGAAAATGAATAAGCAAAGAAAAAGGAAAAAATGGATTTGAGAATGTTCACTGAAATATAAATTTTGAAGTATTTTCACTCCATTAGCTGCTCTAAATTTAATAATACATGATGCAAGAGAAATCAATAAAAACACTATCATTCTTCGTTTCATCCATGTGTTGGGAAATTCTTTTGAAAACTATATTCGATTTCGTATCTCAGAAGCCATTAGGTTATGATTATTGGAACATGGCACAGCACACAGGGGATACCTGCATAAGGGAGGATGCCTTCATAAAGAAATTTCTGATGGAAATTAGTTTATATTCATATTACACATACTTAAAACCACAGGAACCACCCATGGAACCAGCCAGTTTCTTTGGGATCGAAGCCGAGCTGAACTCCCAGCACTGTGCGACTTATTATATGCAAAAAAACTAAACATTTTTTTTTATTTTATTTTAACACTGAATTTGTTTTAAATATAATTTTAATGCTTGAACATTAAAACAACATCTCTTATAATATGGAAAAAAAGTAAATATTAAAAATTACTAAAAGGTTCCAGGAACTGTACACCTGAAATAATAAGTGAGCACCAAAAACTTTACTTCTGACCCTAAAGTTAAGGATTAAATTTTGCATCAGCATATGTATATATAATATATATATATGCTGATGCAAAATTTAATATATATGATGATATGATATGAAATGTATATATATATACATTGCAAGTCTCTTTCAACATAATTCTTTTAATTTTGCTCAAATGGTAATATATAATTTTCCAATATTTCGATATTCTTCTGTTCAAATAATTTTACGCTTACAAAAGAAATGCAGAAACAAAGGCAGAAATTTTTAAAATTGAAATTCTTTTTAAGCTAAGTATTAATTTTATTCAACAAAAGTAGAAATTTATTTTTACAGGTTGACAACATCAGATATTATTTTTACTAAATAAGAAAACCAAAGTATTTAAATGATTTAATTATATTTGTAAATTTTTTAAATTAATTTAAAAACATTTTTAATAGCTAACTTGTTTTCAAGTTGTTAATTTGAAATTTTCAGATTGCAAAGTTAATTTCTTTATAATAATTTTTTTAGAAGTACAACTTAATGTCAGTGTACCAAAAACTGTAAAAATTTAATGTTTAAAATCCAAAACTCAACTTGAAATTTCCCAACGATTTCAGCATGCAACCACAAGGAATTTTCTCCCGCTTTATTGCATGCCTTTGGGATATAAGAGGAAGCCCATCTGGCTAGGTCTAAAGTTTGAATCCCACTGCTGTTAATGTCTCATGTTACATGCACCAGGAAAATACTAAATGACTCTATAACTGTCACCCAGACTAAAATATAATGGACAATAACTTATTTAGTATTTTTCATTGGCTATTCTGGAAGTTTAAGACAACCAATTTTTTACTTATTTAAATTTAAATAAGTAAAAAATTTAAGATTAATTATTTTCAGAAATTAACTTATCAGATTTTTTACTTATTTTTACTTTTTATCAGAAATTAGCATGCCGTAATAATAAAGTTAAGAAATTCTCTCAAATCAAATACCATCCAGTAATATTGGATGTCACAATATCTGGACTAACTTGTGAAAGACATGGAAATCTACTTGCCTTCGATCAATTTTATATACCTGTGAGTCCAATTAACATACACTAATACACATTCAGCATAAATTTTATATAAGGAATAAAAATTACTTTGCTGTTGCTCTTGTTTGTTGATTCAATCGCATCAATTCATTTAACCTTTTATCGGTGAGATTTTTAACAAGCATTTCTTCTGAAGTTTCCCTTTCAGTCCTAGGTAAGGCTTTTTTCCTAAACATATTTTATATATCAGTAATAAACAAAATTAAAATAACAAAATACATAAAACAGAAGGGAAAAAAGAAGAAATTCTGTAACATAATTTACTTGAAATCTTCAACTCCTTTCAGAAGCTTTGAATACTGAAGTGCACAGTTCTAGAAAAAAAGTGTTCAAAATCAAAAACAAAACAAACTGATAATATACAAAAGAAAAACTGATAATATATGAAATAAAGTTTACTGCACATAATGTACATAACCTCTACTATAGGGTCTCTAAGAGACTTCGTTTGGGATGACAGAAGTTAAGAAATTCTCTCAAATCAAATACCATCCAGTAATATTGGATGTCACAATATCTGGACTAACTTGTGAAAGACATGGAAATCTACTTGCCTTCGATCAATTTTATATACCTGTGAGTCCAATTTAATCAATTTGTAATGTCATTTGAAGTGAGAGATATTAGTTGTCTGTAGGAGTCACTGTACTGACACTTCTTACAGCCAGTAAATGTTGTCAATACTCCTTGATACAAAACAGAAACTTAGTCAAGCCTGAAAGAGATATTCTGCTCTATCTTTAAGTTAACTCGGTGTTCTAGTCTGTACAACAGTTGCTTATTAATATTTCTGTATGCAAGTGAAACTTTCGTTTTCTAAAAAGCAAACTAACTACACTTTCCATTGCTGGTTCTCAGATTTCTCATTTGTGCAAACATTTAAATGTTTTAAACCCAGGTTTTCTTTAGCTAAATTTTTGTCGATTCCTGCTTTTCCCTCTTTTCCTCACAGTCCAGATTTCAAAATTCCTACAGTAGCATCATCCTTGAACAAAGCTCTGTCTGAGAACTCAAAGAATGTGAAAGGGAATCACAGAACCCATTCCTGTTCATTGGTTCAATACTCATACACACCATATGGTGTATTACAATATGTTTATATAACTGGGTTCACACCTGTCCTGCAAAGCTGTTGCACTGGACACTGAGTAAAGTGATGATGATGATTAAAAAATCTGATGTGTACACCACATGACTTCCTTGTACGGAATATTAAATTATATGCATTTTTTCTTGCATTTCATTTAAACTTATTGGGATTTAACTAAATTTACTTCGTCGATAGCGCATAAACCATAACCGAATAAATGCACTCTTTAAAATTCACTATATTTGTTTACCACAGCGACATTCTGGCACTAAATTCACTTAACAGCGTTACATTTCATTCATATTATAACTCAGAATGCATATAAATTTATATCATTTGAAGAACTATCTAATCATTGCCACATGCTTTATTCAAATACTATAATAAATCTAAAATGATGTATAAAAGAAATTAAGCAAACAAAAAAAAAGAAAGTTTTTCACAGACGATTCAGTATTTCTCATTCAATTAATTCAGTTCTCTCTTAATTCAGTTCTGACAAGGCAAAAATACAAAAAAAAAACTCAAAATATATATATTCAAAATTACAAAGTAAATTCTAAACACTTATTTTCTTGAATAAATTCCAGAATGTATTAAACATGATTTGATTTGCAATAATAAAAGAAGATGTTATCTTTGTTGTTGGAAAACTTAGTTTCTCTAGATTGGCAACAAATCCACTATTTTGCCAAGTTTCAAATGTAAACAAACATGACTATCAAAGCAAAAATAATTAGGCTTAGCTGCACTTAAACAACTTTTAAATTGTTGATAATTCCACAGATATTAACATGCAAGTTTACTAAAGGCATAAAAACCTTAATTGGAAGATAAGAACAACATAATTCAATTATTTTTAAAGCAAAAAATGCAAAACTTGCAAACTTATAAGAGTAAAGAAACTGAGATTACTGAGCCGGGAGTAGAGTAGACTTTAAGGTACCCCTTGTATTATGGCGAAGTTGTTGTTTGATTTATCGCCAAGTTGTTGTTTCATTTATGGTAGCCTGAGTAGTTGAATGTTATGGAAACCCTATTGTGACATAATCGGGTGCATGATTCTGGGAAATTTTGAATCGTGGGATGTTTTGTAAGCGTTTTTGTGGTGTGTGTTAAAACCGTTTAGATGGATTTGAATGGGTTTGTAGGAATAAAGACTCAGATAGTCACTATGTGAAGCGTTTGATCAGAAAGAGTACCTGGTTTGAAAAAAGTCATTTGAGTATGATTGATATTTTGATTTTTACGTGGCTTTGGGTGTACAAAACGAATTTGAAAATCATGGTAAGTGAATATTTGCTTTTGGTAGTGCTTAAATGTATAACATGTTTTCCCTTTTTTATTTTTAAATTTTATTGTTTGGTTTAAATAGTATTTTATTGAGATTATGTATTTTTTGTTTGCCTATATTGTAGACTTTGGTGCTCCTTTGACTTTTTAAGTGAAAATATATCGATGTATACATGGACAAAGTAAAGGGAGTGCGCAATGCAAGTTTGTGCAATTCTGGGACTTTTTTTAAGTGAAAATCGGTCAACGTGTACATGGATAAAGTCAAAGGAGTGCGCAATGCCATTTTTGTGCAATTTGGAGGTTTTTTTTTTTTTTTAAGTGAAAATAAATCGATGTGTACATGGATACCGAGTTTGTGCAATTGTTTGTCTTGTTATTTTGGCTTTGTGTAGCACCGATTTTTTCATTGAAATATGATGGCAGAAACTTTTCACGATTACAATACAGTACAAAGTCTTTAATCCGGATGTCCATAATCCGGAATGATTTATTATCCGGACCTCAAAGCTACAAACTTTCTGTGCATGCGTAACCGCATAATGCATTTACGCATGTGCATAATATATTTACGCATGCGCATTTAATATATAATGGACGGTATAAGCTAGGCTAAAATTATCTAATTATCTATTTCAGTTAATGTTGCAGATTGCGTTTTTTCTTAATCTTCTAATCGGATCTGGCTTATTATTTTTTACAGACTAGTAGAGCAATTTTATAAAAAGTAAGCTTGAACTTTCGATTATGTCAAAAAGAGTTTCCGATTCTGGAGCTGCCAAAGGATCTACAAAGCAAAAGCATGTTTCGATGTACCGCTTCCCATGGTGAAGAAAGTGACAGACAGGTTATTGAAGACGAAAAACTTTCGATTCACAAGTTAGTCAGTATTCTCGACACAGCAATTACAGGACTTGAACAGTGAAACTGAACAAGAAATTATGACAGTTTATAGAATTAAAGAGAAAGTATTAGCACAAAAAATGAAGCAACTTAAACAACTTACATTGAAAGAAATGTTTAATAAAGTAAACAAATAAATATTAAGCTTTTTTTTTTTTTTTTTTTTTTTTTGTAAATTTTGATATTGTTTAGATCATAATTGCTCTTTATTTCATAAATTATGGTTTCATATTTTTAATTTTATCATTTCTGCATGCCATATTACCAGATTTAAATTGATGATCTACGAGGTGTATTCGAAAAGTACCGTTTTGAAAAAAAAAATAATAAAACAATTTTATCGAATCCAATTTTATTTTTACGTGAAAATACATGTCTTAAACTATATTTCAACATAGTTTCCGCCAATGATCAAACACTTGTCATAGCGGGTGACCAGTTTTTGTATACCATCATCAAAGAAACTTCCCGCCAGTTTCGATAACCACGACTCCACAGCATTTTTCGTGTCATCGTCAGATCCAAAGCGCTTGCCACCAAGCTCGCGCTTCATGTGCAGGAACAAGTGATAGTCAGACGGCGCCAAGTCCGGGCTGTACGGCGGGTGATTGAACTGCTCCCAATGAAACTGTCGAATTAACGATTGAGTGACACCAGCAGTATGGGGCCGAGTATTGTCATGGAGCAACACAATTCCTTTACTGAGCATTCCTCTTCGTTTGTTTTGAATGGCACGCCTTAGTTTTGTTAAAGTCTCACAATATCGTGCCGCATTAATGGTTTCACCTCTGGGAAGAAATTCAGTAAGCAAAATGCCTTTCCTATCCCAGAAGTCAGTGCACATGATTTTTTGTGATGACATTGTCATTTTGAGCTTTTGTTTTTTTTTGAAGAATGAGTGTGTCTCCACTCCATCGATTGTTGTTTCAATTCTGGTGTGAAATGACACACCCAAGTTTCATCACCTGTCACAATTTGGTTTAAAAAGTTTTCTCTCTCATCACTCTACTGCGTGAGAAATGTCAGGGCACTACCAAGTCGCTTTGTTTTGTGAACATCAGCGAGCATTTTTGGAACCCATCGGGAACACAGTTTGCGATAATTCAAGCGGTCAGACACAATTTCGAACAAAACAGTATGTGAAATTTGAGAAAATGCCTCTGAAAGAGTTGTCATTGTGAAGCGTCTGTTCTCATGAATTGCTTCATCAACTTTCCTTACCAAATCATCGGTGACAACAGAAGGCCGACCACTCCGAGCCTCGGCGTGGACATTTGTTCGACCTGCATTAAACATGCTTACCCACTTTCTCACCATTCCATCACATTCGCGTATTCACCATAAACTTCTGTCACTTGACGATAAATTTCGGCCGGTTTAACATTCCTCGTGTTCAAAAATTTAATCACGGCACGAATCTCACAGTCAGCGGGAGAACTAATTGTCTTAAAAACATTTTGAATGTACACAGCAAACTAAAAACACAACATAGAGCAACCAAAATGGAGACAATTGAAAGTCAGTGAACAAGAAAGACTAGCGCGCATGCGCCGGATGCCTACCACAGCACTGCGACGGTGCTAGAATGAAACGGTACTTAGTTTCCGAATACACTATGTATAATCCGGAAAAAACCCTAATCCAGAATTGCAGAAGTCCCGACAAGTCTGGGTTAGACTTTGTACAGTACTTCCTTTTTACTTCATACAAGGAAGTAAATAGTAACATAAAGTTAAAACTTGAAGAAATTATGAAAAAAAAAAAATCAGAATATCTAAATAGTTCATTATATCTGACTTTTATAGGGAACAAAATGGTTTGTTCGTTACATCCAAGAGTTTGAATGATTTATTTTAACATTTAATTATCATCATAAAAATGCTAAAATAACAACACATCATGCATATCAATTTTGCATATATTTTACATGAAAACTAAAAAAAAGATAATTTTTAATAAATAATGTAAGCAAGCTACATAAATGTAGTTTTTATTATTAACTGCTGGAATGTGACACAAAATATATAAAATGGACTTATTATAAAAATTATACACAAGTCTGACATTACTGATGTTGTGGGTAAGCATTTTCACATTCAGTATTTTAGTAACATAACTGTTTTACACATGCCCTTTCCCCAATAATTTTCAATTGTTTAAATCTCATTTCATTCAATGCATGCTTTGTAAGTTCTTTCTTAAATACTGCAAGACCTCAGAACACAGTATTTATCATCTGATCACCAAGAACATATTTATATAAATAATGTCATAACTACTGAAAAAAAGGAGGAATCAGCATAAATTTGAAGTTGCCTTTCAGCTTATAAGTTTATTTTTATTATTAACATGAAAAATTACATTCAGATTACTCTTTCATTTAGGGATTATAACAAAAAAATCTAAGTTTCATTATAACAACTTCAAAAAGAAATTTTTAGTTGTTTTGTTACTATTCTTGAAACTCCTTTTAAATTTTCAAAAGTTGCTGCTCCTAATTATTGCACATAACTGTGGCATATCCTTGACAATGATCCTTCTATTCAAGTGATCTAATAAAATTTGCTGTTAAGTGTCATAAAATAATTCAGCAATCTCAAATATGTTATAAAACATCTGCCTATTATCTTCTACGATAATTTTATGCACTTATACATCATTCTCTTGAATTGAGCTAGTGATAGGAGAAACATAAAAGTATGCATATAATTTATTCTCTCCCCCGCCTTTCCAATGGCCAGATTCTTTGATAGCTAAATATTTGCTTGCTAGTTGAATATAAGTGCATCGGTCATTTGGCCATTTAATCATCACAGATGTTGTAGAGGATACAGGACTAGAGGTGATCAATTTTACACATAAGAAAGATACAATTCCATCTTAATTTTGTGCAGAAAACACCGAGGAACAAATCACAGGATCTTCCACCCCTTCTCCTCCTACAGCTAACTTTTTGGGAGGGTTTCAGTTTGACAGTATTTTAAGTGCTTCCATACCACAAAGATATTCTACATTCAACAAAGATTCATGTCTTTTCCAGGATTTAAATTCAGGCCAAAGGAAATGGTAACTAGCTTCCCAACCATCATGCCAACAAAGTAGTACATATGCTGTTGTGACTCCTATTAAGTTTAGCATTTCCCATTTCTTATTATCTAATAGTTTGTTTTGCAATTTTGTTTAATGTATGAATCTGGCAACCAGTTTTGAACGTAATGATCGGGAAATTCCTGTTCTAAGCAAGCAGCAGTTGAGTTGAGTTACGGAAATACTGAATGTTTTTTCATCATTAAGATGTAAGGATCATTTGATAACATTCTAAGCAGTTAAGTTAGTTATGTTACTAAAATACTGAATGCTTTTTCATCGTTAAGATGTACAGATCACTTTATACTAAACTTTATGGAAATAATCGCATTTATCTGTAAGTGTTCGTAAATGGAATAAATTGGATACAAAACGAAGTCTGATTTCGAATCAAAACACATATAATGTGGCACACCTTCATGGCAGCATCTCATCATTAAAGTGGCAGATATTTTAAGCAGGTTGACCATAAAATAAAAACCATCTATAGTTCCCATGCAGAAAGATGCCATCATCTTCATGGTTATAAAGCACTTTTACATCAACAACCTTCAAAAATCGCAGGGCAATGCTATATAAATAGGATTATCTGCTACTTATGGCTTAGTTACTATTTACATTTTGTTTATTTATTTGAATGCGGCTAAACACATGACATATCTGACATCCTAAGGGAAGGGATGCCTTTGTGGAAAACTTTCTAAGAGAAGCTGGTTCATATTTATATTGCACAGGAGAGAAATCATGAAAATAATCATGCAACTAGCCCAGTTTCCGAATCCAATTACCAGTGTTCATCAGTCTTAGTTAACATCTGCATGCTTTTTCTAATTAATATTTCTTTTATTCTCATTTCTATAGTCAATTAACTCTTTTGTCATTTTCAGTTTTGACAGTTTTTTATGATTATTTAATGTGTTTTTATTCTGCACAAGCATACATAAACAGATGTACAGGCAAGGGTTTTTAAAGTACATCTGTTTATGTATGCTTTTGCAGAGTAAAAAATCAGTAAACAAAATTAAACAAAAATTTAAGGCAAATAAAAAAATATGATTTGTACATAACTGTTTCAATTTATATATAAAAGGAGAGTTTAAAAAAAAATTTTTTTTTAGTCTTTATTGTAGCTCAAGAAAATTTGATTCAACAGTGTACTGTGGTACTATGGTAGACATATCATGTAGCTTTTCAACATAATCACCCAGTCTCTATGTAATTTTTTATGAAAATTCAACTACACATTCAATTTCCATGTGAAAGAGATCAGCTCATTGACTCTCACAAAACCACTGTTTGCACCATTCACTGTTGACAACTTGTAGACTACTCAGACCATTAACCTTTTTTGTAATTTTCAGAAATTGCTATTTTGCGATTGCTGAAAATCCTTTCTTGATACTTGCCCTTGTATCATGTCTTTTGTGACCTTCCTTGGCAATTAACATCAATCAAGTTAATTACATCTTACCACCACTGTCCCCCAGGGGAAAGCGATTATAGTAGTTTGATTGATACGGAAACATTGAAGTCTTTGAGCCTGTTGACACATCTCAGAAAGAACGTCGGGTGCCGTCCAGTACTATCTGAGTCTAAACATCGTCGACGGGTGATCTATTTGCTAAAATCGCTTTCCAGTGGAATTGACCTTGCCGTGGTCTGGGGGCTCCCTCGCAAGAGGGTCCAACTAATTCCACAGCTTAGTAGTGGTGATCGGTGAGAACCCCAGGGTACCCACAGTATTAAATAAATCAGATAGCTCCCCAACCTTTGTAGGAGCCCAAGGCAATTCTTGGATTGACATCACACTTGCCAGGAACACAAATACCCTTTCTACAGGCAAATGAGAAGTAGATGAAAGAGAAACATTAAGTGACCACAAAGCGGTCAACTTTGAGATAAACCTAACAATAGAAAGACCCCCAAAGAGACTTATAATGAAAATGCTAAACACCAACTGGTTCAAATTAAGAACAATCTTTCATAGGATATTCAAAGAACATATCCCAATCTCTCAAACAGAGGACATAGATAGCAATATAAACTTAATAACGCATCAATTAAAGAAGCATATCTCAAATACCTAAAGCCCTCATTTAAAAACGCACAGGGACAAAGGTTAGCATCCCCAAGGGTATACCAAAGTAA
Source organism: Stegodyphus dumicola (assembly GCF_044657685.1). Taxonomy (NCBI): domain Eukaryota; kingdom Metazoa; phylum Arthropoda; class Arachnida; order Araneae; family Eresidae; genus Stegodyphus; species Stegodyphus dumicola. The sequence goes on from NC_140768.1 coordinate 3,737,040, forward strand.
AACGTGGTGGACACAAGACCTCACAGAACAGAAAATAGTAAGGCGGTTAAGAAAAGAATTCCAGAACTCAAGGGGGGAAGAAAGGAAACATAGAAAGAAAGACTTTACAAAGAGGCGGCACTCTACAGAAGGAAAATTTTCAAAGCAAAACTAGATTTGTGGCAAAACTTCTGGGAAAGTCTAAGATTAAGCTCCCCATTCGGAACATTTTATGACATAATCAAGGGCAAGGCATTAAAGATCTCTAGAATAAAGAAAAGTCCGGGAGTCTGGACTTCAAACATAGAAGACACCATATGGGCGATCTTAGAATATCACTTCCCACAGGATAGAGCGGAGGAGGACAGCGAGATCCATACAACAATAAGAAATAAAGCAGACACTCCCCCCGTTTAGGGAGACGACCCAGATTTCACAATAGAAGAAGTGCGACAATTAATAAAGAGCACAAAAAAGGGCAAAGCCCAGGGAAAAGAAGATTTATCATTGGAAATAGTAGAAGAACAATTTCTCACAAATGAGGAGTTCTTCGTAAGAATACTAAATGAATGCCTCAAAAGAGGCTATTTTCCCCAACAATGGAAAGAAGCTAATCTAGTTCTTTCCATAAAGAGGGTAAAGACAGAGAGACACTAGGAGCATACCGGCCAATTTGCTTTCTTTCAGCCTGGGGCAAAATCCTAGACAAGCTCTTAGCAAAAAGGCTTACATTCTTCTTAATTAAGAATAAAATACTCAACACAAAGCAGTTTGGGTTCACACCAGACACAAGCACAATAAATGCGCTAAGAAGCTTGGTCATGCAAATCCATGAGAACAAAAGGAACAATCTTCATACCTGCGCGATATCCCTTGATGTGGTCTCCACATTTAATAACTTGTGGTGGCCAGGGATACTAGCAAGACTACAAGATATAAAGTGCCCCTCAAACATATTCGGGCTAATTAAAAGCTACCTACAAGATAGAATAGTTACATATAACAGAGACGGGGTCTGCGTGACTCATACGTATTACAAAGGAGCTCCCCAAGGTTCCAATTTAGGACCAATTCTATGGAATCTAATAGCAGACACCGCCCTAAATCTAGAATTTGAAGATCATGTAAGCATACAAGCATATGCCGACAACTTTATAATAATCGTAGCAGGAGGGAACCGGCTAGTAATAGAAAGAAAGGCGCACAAAGCGCTCAGTATAATAAAGGAATGGAGCAACACATATAAGCTAAACTTCAGTATTGAGAAAACAAAGCTCATTCTATTTCCATAAGGGAATCAATTACAGAGATCCCCACCAAGAATCGAATGGGAAAACACAGCGATCAAAAGATGTGAACACCTAAAATACTTAGGGTTCATGATAGACCAAAAATTAACATGGATTCCCCATCTGACAGGAATAAAGGACAAAACACTCAAATTAATCAATAATCTGAATAGAATGGTTTCACACAGATGGAACCTCAAAGGGAACCCCCTTAAATCGCTATATATAAAAGCAATAGAAAGAATGGGTATATATAAAAGCTATATATAAAAGCAATAGAAATACGGGTGCCCAATCTGGTACACCGGCACGGAAAGGGTAAAGACCAAATTAAATCAGATACAAAGGATAGCCCTTTTATGTATCACAAAGGCTTATACAACGTCCCCTACAGCAGGGCTTCAAATACTCGCCAGGACAATCCCCCTGGATATAAAAGCAGACATGGAGGTGCAATTTTATAGAGCGGTCCACTATAAAGAAAACATAAGTATGGGAGACACAATAATCTGGAATAACGAGATAGAGGACAGGCTCCCTACAATACAATATCATCCAGCCGAAGCGAAAAGAATTAAATGGGGAAAGAACCCACCAACGAATAAAGACATAGAGGTCTTTACAGATGGTTCCAAATTGCACAACAAAGTGGGAGCCGCATGGGTAATCTTCCAAAACAGTCAGGAAATACACAAAGAAAGGATACGCCTAAACAATGACGCAACAGTATTTCAAGCAGAAGTTCACGCCCTCAGAAGCGCGCTGCTCTGGGCTAAACAGAACGCAAGTTCACCCATCAGGGTTGCATTCTTCACGGATAGCCTGAGCACATTACACAGACTTAACAGCGGCAAAATCTCAAAGAGATGTATACAAAGTCTAAGAGAGATCATTAATACGCTCATATCAACACACAAAGTGTCCCTTAATTAGGTTAAAGCCCACCAAGGGACGCTGGGTAATGAAAGAGCGGATGAAGAGGCTAAGAAGGCGACAGACAAAGAAGTAGTAGACGTACACGTTCCTCTCTCAGAGGAAGTAGCAAAGAACAGACTACACAAAGAAGCCCTTTTACAATGGCAGGAAAGGTGGGACGAGGGGACAACAGGTCGGATGACATAAAATTTTCCCTAAAGTCTCAACAAGACTAAAGAGCAACTATTATGAAAATCAATCGTTGAGTAATCACAATAACTTCCCATCTTACATTGTAAGATTCCACAAAAAGAAAGTAAGATGTGCCAGCAGCACTAGCGGAAGCCTCATGGACGCAGCTCATTACATAAAGACCTGCCCTTTAACAGCGCCAGACAGAAAACGTCTGTTCCTGCCCTCTCTCTCCTCCTTAGAGATGGAACACTTGGAAAAATACCCAATAGGAATTAGAGATAAGAGAGATCATTAAGAAAGTCACGGATCAAGACACCCATCATCATTTCATAGAGTTTTTGTAGCAATCGTTCGACTCCTGTTAAGTCCAAGGTTTACTCTATGATTAATGCTACAGGACATCGAAGTCTATGTTTTTCAACTTTTCTTCGACTCATGTATATATGTAAATAATGTAAATATTGTTCTATTTCTCTTTGTATTCAATTATGTTAATAAAGTTAATTAAAAATTAAGAGGGTCATGATTGAGATCCCAAAATAAAACGATTTGTTGGCGAGATACATCTCTCCCCAGCAAAATCATCCAGTCAGATGAGATCGTAGGGTGGTTAAAGCAGGTGGAAACTTAGCCTCAGGCTCTCCGCCCATACTTAACCTAGCTATTTGGCATATAACTACTTACAGCACCTAAGACCGAATTTATATCATACAAATGGTTATCATCTCCTCCCGCCTGATACGGAGGATGGATAAGTGATAGCGTCTACGTGGATACCATACCACTTACGAACACAACGACTCGGTCCTCTCACCTGCTCCTCCCACTGAGACCGGAAGTGAGTCATAGGTTTCCCACAGTTGTAATTTAATTACAGGAGTGGAGAGTAAAATTGATTGATTACCACCACTGTACTGAAAGGGTCTTCATGTGAAAATAAGAACATCAGTTCTATTCTGCACATACACCACTCTTGCTGTGCAATTATACCAAGAGCTGGCAAAAATTACAATTTACTTTCTTAATCTCTACATATTATCTATATTTGATAACATACAGCAAATATTCTTAGCAAAGCATATAAATGTGCATCTAAAGCTTATACACATATATACAGAAAACCTTGAATTAATCAAAAAAAATATTGTCTGCTTCAAAATAATATAATTATTACTTTCTGATTATGAATTTACATAAAAGTTAAAACAACAATGTTCAATACAGATTTCATAATAAATCTAAAAGTGAGAAACTTTTTTATGCATAAATACTTACTTTTGGCGTATACCAATCAGAGGGTCGTGTCTGCTCACCAAACGGTTTAATTGATCTTGAAACAGATACCCTACAGAAGGATAGAAAAATCAATGCACAAAAATAAGCTACCAAGCACAAACAGGGTTTCTGGGAAATGAAGTGGGAAAATTGATAGAATGATAGAATTGGAGAAACTGGGGGGGGGGGAACCAATTTATTGGTTGAAAAAATATTTTGATTTTTTTTCATTAAATTGTTAATAATTAATTCAATTTTCATTAAATTGTTAATTAAATTGTTAAAATTGTTAATTTATTAAATTGTTAATTAAATCGTTAATTGGTACTTTTCCGTTTTGCCGGCGCAAGCGATAAAGTCGCTAATAATGGTACAACCGATGCCAAACGGAATATTCTCGCTGGTAACCTTTTAAGCCTCATTTTCAAAACATGTCACAGCTTTTTCTTATCAGATCGATTGTTTCTTTCAATACTGGCATATAATTACATAGAATTTTTATCAGATAGTTCAGTTTTATGTCTGCGGCCATTTTCGGTAATTAAGTCAATTAGGATGCAATCACAGCGCTTACCCGATGCCGAAAATATAGAAAAGGTAAAGTCAAGGGTTAAATTCATCAATTCTAACGAGAATGCATTAGCAAAGTAAAGCACTGCAGTTTTACATAATTTCTGAGTAAGCTATTCGTACAAATTGAAATATTTCTTGCATTTAAGCTTGTGTTCCAAATTAAGATTTAACTTGAAATTAATATAGATAATTACTGAGAGCATTAGATTTTTGTAGAGTAGTTTACGTGAGATGAGCTCACTTGGGGTCACGTGATATAAACCGGCGAATCAGGATGTTGAACCATGAAAGCATAGTAAATTCTTAAATTAATGTCTTTTTACAAATTTATTGTCTTTATTTATTGGCTTTTTATAAAATTTTAAGCGATATTAAAATGTTTACGCCTTCAAAAAAAGAATTCTTAGAACTAACATTTTTTAAATATTTTTTATGTGTATACTATAGTATTATGAGGGTACACTTTTAGCTTTAAGAAACTATTTATTTACAATCTTAGAATGTATAATCACAGAGAACTGCAATACCAGCATAGTTCTATTTCCATATCTATCTCCAAAGTGTTGCCAATTACAAGTTACTAAATATTAAATGTTACTATTTACATATTATTAAATATTACATATACTGTATGTTGTCGCCAATAAAGTCTGCTTCGCGAGATTTGCGCCGGCGAAACGGAAAAGTACCCGTTAATTTTTTATTAGATTGTTAATTCAATGAAATAATAATAATTTGAAACTTTAACCTAGTATTGAACTACTAGGTTAAGGTTGATTTTGAAAAATAATAATTTGAAAACTTAACCTAGTATTGCTTAAATCTAGGTATTTTCAATTTAAAAAAAAAAAAAAAAAAAAAAAATACAAAACACAGACTTAAATAACAAACACTTAAAACACATATTCTTTTAAAGAATTAAAATTTCTTAGTTAATAATGTCACTATGTCACTGGAAGTCATTTATATTACTTCAAACAGTATTTCTTTTTATTTCTGTTCAACTGACAAAACAAATTTTATACGCAAAACAATATACAACTTAATAGCCTTTTAAATAATTTAACAAAGTGATTCTATTAAAAAAAAAACTAAATTTTTTCCCTGCATGTATGTTTTTTATGTGAATCAGAATTTAGCATAAAATTTAGTGACTTGATAAATATTAACGGCATCTATGGAGTTGGATACTTGCTTGGAATTATTAGGTTCCACAGAGCAATGAAGAGCAGTAACAAAGATTTTTTTTTTAAATTATATTTTAAATAAAGGGTTTTTGGAACTTTTAACATAACTTATTAAACTCTGACAGTTTTTTAAAAACCTTTTGAATTTTTAACAATTGTGGAGCTTGTAACAATGATTAGATTTTCAACAAAAAAATTTAATGCATCACTGTTAGCATAATTCACCTCATAATTTTAGGTGATAAAGTGATCAGATTTCAAAATCAAAAATTTAAATGCACTGAATGTAAATTCATACTACTAGACAGATCAAAGAACTTGGGGACAAAAGTTGAGGTCATGGGCACGTTCTTTTCAAAGAGATTAGAAGGAATAATTTTTCAGAGGAACTGCTTTTACGCAGCAGTTTTTTAATTAAATGCATCAAAAAGTAAAATATAATTAATAATATTAATATAATTAATAATAATATTTTGTGTGTTTTTTAGATTATATTCTTTGTTACATGGGACTAAATATAAATATATAAATGATATACTAATAATGGCAAATTTAAATCAAAATCGTCAAGGAGAAATTTAATAGCAGTCAAATATTATCTTTCGGGACTTTTCCGTTTCGCAGCGCAAATCCTGCCAAGCAGACTTTATTGGCGACAACACACAGTACACACATAAAAAATGTTGAAAATGTTAGTTTTAGGAATTTCTTATTTTGAAAATACAAACACTTTAATGTCATTTAAAATTTTCTAAAAAAGCTAATAAAAAAAGACAATAAATTTGTAAAAAGACATTAATTTAAGAATTTACTATGCTTTCATGGTACTACATCCTGATTCGCTGGTTCACATCACGTAACCCCAAGCGATCTCATCTCCCATAAACTCGCTACAAAAATCTAATTCTCTCAGTAATTATCTACATTAATTTAACTCAAATCTTAGTATGGAATACAAGTTTAAACGCAAGAATTATTTCAATTCGCACGAAAGCTTACTCAGAAATTATGTCAAACTGCAGTGCTTTACTTCGCTAGTGCATTCTCATTAGAAATGATGAATTTAACCCTTGACTATGTCTTTTCTACATTTTCGCCATCGGTTGAGCAGTGTGATTGCATACTAATTCACTTAATTACCGCCCGCGAATGGCCTTAGGGTATAAAATTCAATTATCTGGTAAAAATACTATGTAATTGTATACCCGTACTGAAAGAAGCAATCAATCTGATAAGAAATGGCTGCAAATTGTTTTGAAAATGATGAGTAAAAGGTTACCAGCGAGGATATTCAGTTTGGCATCAGTTGTACCATTACTGGCAACTTTATCGTCTGCACCGGCAAAACGGAAAAGTACCTATCTTTCTTATATACACCATTTTTATATAATTTTGTTGTTTTTTTTTTTTCAAAATCTTTTAACGTCCTAATACAATTTATATAAAGTTGCTTTTATGATTTTTAGTCCCAAATGACCAAGAACTTAAAAAAATTGATAAACAAAATAAAATAAAAGTGGATCTTTTTCATCACAGAACAACACATACCAAACAATTCTCTCGAGAAAAATATGTGCACCAATCTGATATAGACAACAGGAAAACAGTTTTAAATAAATAAAAAGAGAGCAAAATAGAATTACTCATATTAAAATCTTTTATTGATAATAACTAAGAAAAGCCTTTTGAATTATTTCTGCAGAGTTATTACAGAGCTGTTATCTTTGCAGTTATAGAGCTGCTCTATAACTGCAAAGATAACAGTTCTATAATAAACTCTTTAAAAAAAAATACACATTTTACTTTCTTTTATTTTTTTCACCCTGCAAGTCAACACTACCTTTTTTAAACACTTCATACCCAAATATATTTTTTTAAAAAAAGCAAATGCAAATTAACATTTTAGTGGAAATGAACATTTGATTCAGTTTTGAAAGATTTCTTTAAAAAGCACTCAAATGAAATTGAATATTCACAAATTAATATGTCAAACATGAATATACCATTTCTAATATTTATAAAAATTTATAACTATTAAAATACTATATATTATAAAGTGTAACTCTATAAATGTATAAATTTATAAAAGTATATTTTTAAATAAAGTAAGCAGATAATATTTATAAAATGGAATACCAATTTTTATCACCACTTCTTTGAACAGCAGATGCTAAGCAAAGCAGCTCTCCGGTATCCCAACGGTCAATAAATTCACTTCCTTAAAAAATCGAAATATTACAGTGCTGAAATCACACACTAATAAGATAATTAAAAAAGCATAAATACTTAATATTTCTAAAAAATATTTGTGTCCATAATTAATTCATGATTCAGAAGATGTGCATTAAATAATTTGTCTTCTTATTGAGACTTTTTTTTAAATAAAAGAGTCTACGTATAACAAATAATACTAAACAGAATACAAAATATGAATGACTTGATATTCCGCAAACAAAACTTTATGACACTAAGAAAACACAATTTACAAAAATTATGAAATTGTCAAAAATGAAATAAATAAGCTTAAAAGTAAAGAATTTTACATACATAAATATCTTCTATTCTTTAAAAAAAAAAATAATCAGCAATAAAATTAACCTCCTAGATGAAGTAAAACTATTATAGAGACCAGTAGCTGATTTAAAGTGAGTATTTCTAAAATGGAGGTATAAAGAAATGAGAAGAAATTTTTTTAAGATATTTTTCTTTTAAATAAAACATTCAAGGTTTAATTTATAAAAGGACAAATGGCATACTCCTTAATAAAAAAAAGCCTTCAAATACTTCTATTGTATTCCAAAAAAGGAGAAATCTATGTGCTTTCCACCTCCCAATTTTAAGGTTTAAATATATAAAATAAAAGCAGGAACAAAATTTTTTTAACTTAGCATTTTAGTTTTTCATACATTCTTCAGAACTCAGATACAGCAGTACTATCTTGAACTTCACTGAAGAGTAATATAATTACATTACACAATAATTTTTAAAGAGATGGTGAGAAGTTTTCTCTTTCACAGTGAAAATTTGAGCATTTGGATGTGCAACATAAAACATTACAAGTGAAAGGAAAGCATGCTTTGACAACTGTTTCATTGGTTTTAGAATACTCTTTGTAACAGTGAAACAATTTACGGTACTTATGTATTATCGCAACCACCTCAGTAGAAGTCGCCAATTTTACCGAAGTCGCCAAATTCTGGCAACTATATGCATAACAATTCTTTAGGTAATCATACCCATTGTAAGTTGCAATCCTAAAATTCACGAAATCGCCTTTTCCTTCTGTAAAAAACAGCCATCTGCACCAAGGGGTTGCACTTATACGTAAGTACCCAATTTACTTTTTGTTAGGCAGGAAAATAGTCATCAGTTAAGTAGTGAGAGAGACAGCTTTATGAAAATATGCCTATTGACTGGAACAGTTTAATGAAAAAGATATATTCTCTACATCTAATCAGACAATCAAATAAGTGAAAGATGGCTTTAAAGATTGTGACCATGGAAAAAAAAAATGTTTGCACAGAGGGGGAAAAACAAAACTGGCAGGATTCTTGCACAATAGTGGATAATTGCTGGATTATGACAAAAATTCTCTCTCACTCAGGTTGTGAAAAGCGAGGCAAATGTAGCACGATCCTCAACCATGTACAAGAGGAATCAACGATTTGATCAGACTGTTGGAGAACATATAAAACAAAAACACACAAAAAAAAAAAAAAAAACTAATATAACTAGGTTAGAGGTATTGACCCAATAGCAGCTGCTCATTTAAAAAAAAAATTTAAGCTGCTCGTCACTAAGCTGCACATTAAAAATCAACAAGGCACAGTTCACCATCATCGTAAGTCTTTGCAAAGTTCATTTGACAAGAGTCCTAAAGACAAAATGTTTTAGTATCATATTCAAAGCAATCATGGAACATGACAGCTACACTACATTTTAATCCAGTAAACATAAACTTGGTGATATTCCTTGATGATGGTATCAAACTGGCATTTAAAAACTGGGGCCATAATAATAAGGGAGTACCATAATTTCCTTCCCTGAAAAAAAACTGAAAAGTTATTTTCAATCAAACTTAATTTTATGCCAAAGTACATATATTACATCATGAGTAGATATCATCAACCAACAAATACAGTAAGAGAGGGGCGAGGGGCAGTATCTCGGACAGCAGAAGTTAAGGGTAATCAGTTTTACTATAATATTGAAAACTATTTCATTTAATTCTTAAAATGGTAAAAGTATAGTTTAGGGTACCACTTGGTAAAACTTGGCGATTTTTGCGCCAAAAATTGCCGCTACACAAAGCCAAAATAACAAGACAAACAATTGCACGAACTCGGTATCCATGTACACATCGATTTATTTTCACTTAAAAAAAAAATCCTCAAATTGCACAAAAATGACATTGCACACTCCTTTGACTTTATCCATGTACACGTCGACCTATTTTCACTTAAAAAGTCAAAGGAGCACCAAATTCTACAATATAGGTAAACAAAAAATACCTAATCTCAATAAAATACATTCTAAACCAAACAATATATAACATAAAAAAGGAAAAATATGTTATACATTTAAACACTATCAAAAGTAAATATTCACTTACCATGATTTTAGAGTTCGCTTCGTACACCCAGAGTCACGTAAAAATCAAAATATCAATTATACTCAAATGACTTTTTTCAAACCAGGTACCCTTTCTGATTGAACGCTTCACATATTGACCATCTGAACCTTTCACAAACCCATTCAAATCCATCTAAACGGTTTTTACGTTCGACTAGACGCATATCCTTCCCACATACAGGATACTTATAATGGCTACTAAGTAAACCTTCATTTACACACCAGTCAAATAAAGCTCTTTTCCCTTTTCGCTCCAAATCATACAGAAACTTCAAATTAATCTTACTACATTCGGCCATTCTACTATCTAAAGAATCAAACCAACACACACCACAAAAACGCTTACGAAACATCCCATGATTCAAAATTTCCCGGAATCATGCACCCGATTACGTCACAATAGGGTTTCCATAACATTCAACTACTCAGGCTACCATAAATGAAACAGCAACTTGGCAATAAATCAAACAACAATTTCGCCATAATACAAGGGGTACCTTAAAGTCTACTCTACCCCTTCAAATTAGATGTTTCATGAATCAGGATGCTTTAAAATTCGCAGCTTTCGTAAATGAAATTTCACAACATTACTTTTCACTATATCTTATGCGTTTGTTAACATGTATTATTTTGTTTTGTATAAGCATCTTTACTTAAAAATTACGTTATTGAAAAAAACTGTAGTCTTAAAAATTTTAATATTGATAGCAATCGAAAAAAAAACTCAGCATTTATTCACTACTGATTTCAAATGAAAGTCTTCACGTATTTCAAGTCACAAAGAAATAGAATAAACCTTGTTTAGCTTAGAAAAAAGCAAAATAGAACAAACCTTGGTACTCTTCTGTTATTGGGACCAAATTCAGAAATGTATGATGTATGCACGTGTGTATCTACCTTGCAGAGTCATTAAGTTTTTTTGTTTTTCCTTCTTTTTTAAACCAGGAGATGTGAAAAGTGTGCAATGCCCTTGCCGGGACTCGAACTCTGGTCCTCTCGAATACACATCAAGTACACATCCAATTACACCATAAAGGTATGCAGAAAAGAGGGAGAAAATATCTTATAATATGCATACATGTAGGTACATACACTGATGGGGAAGGGGGAAAATCACAATACCAAGAAGGAATTCTGCTAGATAAATGAAACTTGGTAGGCATGTTTATACATGTGAAGATGATATCTAATTTCCCGTTAGGCATATAAGTGTGGCATTGGTAGCACCACTATGAACATGCAATAAGGTTTGTGTGGTCACATACAAATAAAATTTGTGTGTTCATATGCAAATAAGATAAGAACATGCAAATAAGGTCTCTGCTTTAAATATGTGCTGTAAGGTTCATGAATATTATTTATCACAGAGATTTGATCTAGTGAGCTGATGTTAGTCAAGAGTATGTTTAAGAGGGAGAAGTCATTATGAACAGCTTAGCAAATTTGAACGAGGTTGTGCAATAGGGTTGTGAGAAGGTGGATTTTCTTTTTGCAATATTGCAGAAAGACTTGGCAAGATTATATCCACTGTATATGAGTGCTGGCATTCAGTGGTAATGGAAGGTACTGGCTCAAAAAGAATGAGTTCTGGGTGGCCATGTGACACGACTAAGAGACTGCCATGTTCAGCACATGGCTGTGATGCATTGTACTGCATATGCAGCAGAAATTCGAGCTGCAGTTGGCACCCCAGTAACACAATAAATCATTACAAATCGATTACTTGAAGGATAGCTCCAAGCCAGATCCACTGTAGCATGCATTCCTCAGACTCCAAACCACTACCATTTATGACATTAGTAGTACCAAGCTAGAGCTCAGTGGAGGATGGAGTGGAGATTTCCTGCATTATTTGATGAAAGCTGGTTCTGCTTTGATGCTAGTGATGGCCACATATTGGTTAGGAGGCCAGGTGAATGCCTGCAAACAACCTGCCTGAGGCCTAGATACACTGGTCCTACGTCTGGAGTTATAGTCTGGGAAGCAATTTCATATGACAGCAGAAGCTTTCTTGTAGCTATCCCATGCACCCTGACAGCAAATTTGTACGTAAGTCTGGTGATTCAACCTGCTCTGCTGCTAATCAAGAATAACATTCAAGGGGATGTTTCCCAACAGGATAATGCTCAACTTCATACTGTTGTTGTAATCCAACACGCTCTACAAAGTATCAACATGTTGCCTTCGTCTACCGGATCATCAGATCTTTCTCCAGTCGAGCACTATGGGACATCATTGGATGACAACTCCAGCCTCTTTTGTATTATTGTCTGTGTTACTAACTTGTATTTTCTTATTTTTACTTTCAACATTTAACAACATTTGATGAGAAAATCATTCTGGTTACCTTTCCTTGATGAAATCCACAGGATATTTGGAATTTTTGCCATTTTATAACACAGAAATCTTTATTTACAGCAATCAATTTGTTTACTTACAGATCAATTAAATTAAATTGCTTCCCAGACATTAACATTCATCTTTCTATCATTGTCACTACATCTCAATCAAAAAAGATAATAATAAACATAAAATAAAAAAGCTACACCCTCTCGTGGCCAGCAACATGAAACTAACAGCCTCATCCACGATTAGCATTAAACCTCACCGTATTGACTGACCAAGTCCAACAGGCATGGAACTCCATCCCACAAAATTACATACGGCACCTGTTTGACACAAAGCATTCATGTTTGCATTCAAAATTCTGGCAGTTACATCAACTAGGGGGAGGGAACGTCGCAGCGTGCAATGAACTGGAAGATCTGTTAGCACTATCCTCATCTTCAGAGCAGATGTCTTTATATCATTCGGCTTACAATTCCTTACTAAGTATAGTTTATCATCTCGATATACTCCGATATGATTTAAATCAATTTCCTCGTCATTATAAATATCCCGAATACACATCAAATAGTTTTCTGGTTGCAATTTTCTAATTTCGACTATGCGTAATGTATGCTTTATGCATGCACGCGTTGAAAGAAATGTTGGTACTTTTCCGTTTTGCTGGCGCAAACGATAAAGTCGCCAATAATGGTACAACTGATGCCAAATGGAATATCTTCGCTGGTAACCTTTTACGCTTCATTTTCAAAACACGTCGCAGCCATTTCTTATCAGATTGATTGTTTCTTTCAATACTGGCATTCAATTACCGTAATTTTGCACGTATAGTCCGCAGACACGATTTTATATAAAAAAAATTTCAAAAATCGTCAGATAGTCCGCGGACTATACGTCCGAAATTACGTTTTTTTAATACGGCAATATTCCCATGCTTTTTAAACACATCCTTTTGTTAGCGCCAATTTCTCACCGCTTTCTCGTCCAATTCAAAATAACGGGGTAAAATCCTAGTATACGGTGCAGCCTTAGCGCGACTTTGAAAATTATTGCCAACACCAAAAATGATCCAAAGAATGCCTATATATATAGTATACACACATAGTATATACTATGTCTAACTATATATTTTCTTTGAATGACCCGTTAACTACTCATCGTATATGTCCCGTTTTCACTGCTCATCATAAAATCGCCAAAAGTAGCCAAATCCCGTGTGCACCGGATATTAGGATTAAACCAATAACGGCCCGCTTCTCTATTTCATCATTTTCAGCTTTCTCAACTACCTTGAGTTTAACTCAGCAGTAAAAACTTCGCCAATGTTTCATCAACGTTATCGAAGATGAAAGACAAAATACGAAAACAAAATACTGTGCAACGTGCTATACTCATGATAAGTGGTAATGAAATGTGACCTTCGACCCCACTCACTCGGTGTTGCCGAACCACGCTTATAAGGAAACGAATCACGCTTTTTTCTTCGGACTCCAGGTACTTGCTACTATGGCTCCTAAAAACTGAGCTGACGCATTACTTTCCCCCCTCCCGGCAGTTGCGCTAAAGCAGTGCGAAGGATACTGGGATACAAAACTCTAGTTGCGCTAAGTGAGTGCTCATACAAGACTTTCTTTGGCTCGTATCACGGCATCGCTTGATGCGCCAGCCTGGATTTTAGGAGCTCTACTTGCTACTACTCATTCGTTCTGCACTATGCTCTATGGTTTACTATCGATACGATACATACGAATGTTTTCTTGGAATCTCGCGCTTTTTTTATATTTGATCATCGGCAGTTCACGACAGCATGTTTTTTAAATTTCAACGATTTTAACCGTGAACAACCAGCGTATTATCCGCACTGGTGGATAGTCCGCAGCTTCAAAAATTCGCATTTTAAACACAGATAGTCCGCGGACTATACGCGCGAAATTACGGTACATAGAATTTTTACGAGATAATTAAAAATTGTATGCCTTAAGACCATTCGCGGTAATTAAGTCAATTAGGAGGCAATCACACCGCTCACCCTAAGACAAAAATATAGAAAAAGCAAAGTCAAGAATTAAATTCCTCAATTCTAACGAGAATGCACTAGCGAAGTAAAGCACTATGGTTTTACATATTTTCTGAGTAAGCTATTCGTATGAATTGAAATAATTCTTGCATTTAAACTTGTATTCCAAATTAAAATTTAACTTGAAATTAATGTAGATAATTACTGAGAGAATTAGATTTTTGTAGTTTACGTGAGATGAGATCACTTGGGGTCACATGATACGAACCGGCGAATCAGGCTGTTGAACCATGAAAGCATAATAAATTCTTAAATTAATGCCTTTTTACAAATTGTCTTTATTTATTGGCTTTTTACAAAATTTTAAACCATATTAAAATGTTTATGCCTTCAAAATAAAAAATTCTATGAACTAACATTTTTATGTGTATACTGCATACTGTCACCAACAAAGTCTGCTTGGCGAGATGTGCGCCGGCAAAGCGGAAAAGTACCGAAATGTTTAATAAAGTAAACAAATATTTTTTTTTTTTTTTTTTTTTTTAATTTTGATACTTTTTAGATCAGAATTGCTCTTTATTTCAGAAATTACAGTTTCATATTTTTAATTGTATATAATTTCTGCATGCCACCTTACCAGATTTAAATTGAAGATCTACAATCCGGAAAAACCCCTAATCCTGAATCGCCGAAGTCCCGACGAGTCCAGATTAAAGACTTTGTACTGTATATATTATTATATAACACTTAATACTTTACATTTGCTCTCCCCATGGGAACAGCTTTAGTATTGGTCCTTTTGGCGATTTTTTGATTTGGCGACAAACTTCGGTCGCCAAGGTAGACCCGGCTTTGGAGATCGGTAAACAATGGCGGATTGTCAACAAAACCCGACTAGACTAAATAACAATCCTAAAAAAATAAGCTCTTAATCAGAATAAACAGTCTTTCTCTAATTTTCAACATTTCTAGTACTGCTATGATAAATTCCTAAAACACTACCATAAATGAATTTATGGCAGTGATTATGAGTAATGAATTTACAAAAGGCTAATATTTTAAATTACAAAATGTAATATTAATGTATTAAACATTAATAAGAAGCACTTCCGCAGAGAACCCGGTAAATGTAAACATCGCCAACTTTGGCGATAATAGTTCTAACTTGGTAACCCTTCAGATTAATCCCATTCGCTTGCTCGAAGTTTGCAATCCTTCCTCTTGCGTTTATTTTGTTGAATTAAGACTGTCGTTGTTCGCATTTGCAGATTTATATTCTTCTTCTCTTATTTATTATTATTTTTTCTGAATTTTTTAATAACGAATAGATAGAAATATTTTCGTAGATAGATGCCGGTTCTCGGTTCAGGATGAAAGGAGGGGTGAATGCTAATTTGTAACACGGCTGTTCACGTTGTGTTCTTAATTATTAACAGCTCTAAGAACCATGAGGTTTCCAAAGTCTAAAATAATTTGTTTTCGTAGACCGTAAAAATGTGCATGTGCATTTTAAATAATTAAGTAATGCTTTTATTTGTATTATTGGTTATTGTCATCTAAAATTATGAGAATAAAGCAATTTTTATGGCGTAAAATTTTAACAAGATAATATATTGTTAATGCTTTTCTAACAATAACCTTTCAGAGGATGGCAGGTGTGGCATAAATAGGTGATTAAATTGAAATAAAAAAATATTGATTATCTAAGATAATAGAATAGTTTGATGCACCACCATGGTTATCAAAATTAGCAAACAACTGCTGGTGTAAGGAATATATTGTTTTCTGTGTTAACTGGAATTTAAGACAAATTTTTTTCGTATATCACGTTTAACCGGTTAATTTCAATATATTAATACTAATTTATATTTTTTAAATGAATTTTTATTTCCATTATAAATGCTTATATATTGTCTTATGCTTAATAATATATTCTTTTCTGTGCTAACTTGAATTTAATACAAATTTATTTTCGTATATCACATTTAACCCTTTAGTTTTACATCTACATGCATATTATCTGTGAATTTTTACTACCATATGCTTAATATATTGTTTTATCTGCTAACTTGAATTTACATGCACTAAAAATCACGTTTACGGCTCGGCTCATCGTCGATGAACCGCGAGCTTGGCGAGTAAGAATGCAACGGCGCCAACAGGTTCTTTCCCGAAGCGCCAACGGGTTCTCTGCGGATGAAAACCCATGGGCAAGTTTTGTACCAGTGTTATAAATACTTTTATGATTAAATTCTGTAAATGGTAAAAATATTAAGAAATGTGTATCTATTTTCACACAGTAATCTATTTTCACTTACAAAATCATCAGAGAACAGTTTAAATAAAAATATCACATCAAATTGTTGTTAAAACAGAAACAACATATTAGATACTTGTCAAAACAAAAATATATCATATTATTCACTTAGGATATACTTTAGCTCAGAGATTTAGACATATGTGCAAAATTTCAGGCATTTCAGCAAAATTTCTCTTTTAGTTTAACCCAGGAAAATGAAATAAACCTTGGATATTAAGGTATCGTAGCTTCGAACACATAATACTGTTCATAATTAACGCATTTGAATACCATTCTTCTCATCCAAATTCTTCTTAACATTTTCAACTTACCATCCTCATCGTCAACTTCAAGTCTTGATAAATAATCATTAGTTCTGACAGATGTACTTTCAATAGAAGACATATTTATTCCAACACAATTATTAACAGTAAAGAACACTATGGTAAAATTCTAGTATACGGTACGGCCTATACGAACAGTATTTAAAAATAAATGTCACATTAAATTTTATTTAGTTAAAATTTCCGTAATTCACAAGTTTAAACATGAAAACAGAGAGAAAATACATCCTACTCCCGTCAAAACAATTATCACGAACATTTCATACAAACATTAGCGACTGTTATAACTGTTTGAAACCTGGCAACACTCAAATATAGCTGCCTATTATTAAATGGATCACAAATTTAACCAGACGTCTAGTTAAAAAATTTCATAGTAATATTTGGGACAAATTTTATAATATTATTTAAAATATACGTTAAAAAATTTCTCAAACTGAGTTAGAACAATGTACTGAAACCGGATGTTAATTCAAGAACTCTGTTCCTTTTCACAACCGTAACCTTCCTTTTTCGATTACTGTATAATTAATTTTGCTACAAAATATTAATTTTTAGTTTTGAAACCATAGATCTTATAATTTGTACCATGTAAAGCGTTTTGCTTGGAAATATATAGTTCGCTGTGATTTAGCATACAATGTTTGTATACGGTAAATTATGTAATCACCCAATGACCCGAATTTTCGTCTGTTCATGAGAGGAAGCATTATTAAAGGAGTACTTGAAATGTCATCCTCTGAAAACAGTTTCAAAGTAGAGGACATGTGGTGCGAGCTGAAATCAGGTATTGAGCAAATTTATGCAAATAATGTATCTAAGACGGATTATTTACGACTTTATACTCTAGTGTATGATCTTTGTACTGTCGCAAATTACGGATGTACTTCGTCTAATAATCATCAGTTGCATTCAAGATTGACTCATTTCTTTCGAGCTCATCTACAAAATGTGTATGAAAAATGTGAAGATTTAATAGACGAATCACTTTTGCTTCATTACATGCAACTGTGGCAAGATTATCGTTTTTCTAGTAAAGTTTTAGGTGGAGTATGTGCTTACTTAAATAGACATTGGGTCAGACGCGAAAGAGAGAAAAGTCGAGTTGAAGTCCTAGAAGTTTATCACCTTGCATTATTATCATGGAGGGAGCATCTCTTGGAACCTCTGAAACGGAGAATGTCAAATGCTGTTTTAAAGCTGATAGAGAAAGAAAGAAATGGTGAAATTGTCAACACTAGACTCATTAGCATTGCTCTAAATTCATACATTGAAGTGGGAGTCAATTGTGCTGATCCATATTCTAATGAGCCAAATTTATTTTTATACAAAGAAGCATTTGAAACAGCATTTTTGTCAGAAACTGAAAGGTTTTATGCTACAGAAAGTGCTTGTATTATTCGCAAAAATCCCGTATCTGAATTCATGAAAAAAATTGAAACTTGGTTTCAGGATGAACAAAGGAGGGCTCAGGTATATCTCCATGAATCAACTCTGGATGCCTTGGTCAAAATATTAGAAAGTGTTGCTATAGGAAAATATATCGAAACACTGCATTCAGAATTCCAAACTTTATTGACTTACAATAAATTAGAAGATTTAAAACGGATGTATAAATTGCTTTCTCGTGTGTCAGGTGGTTTATGTCAGCTTAAAAAGCAGTTTCAGGATTATGTCGCGCAGCAGGGTCTCGAAGCAGTGGAAAAATACAATGAAGCTGATATGAGTGATCCTAAAGCGTACATAAATGCTATTCTAGAAATCCATCAGAGGTACAATGCTATCGTAATTGTGGCTTTTGATAGTGAAGCTGGTTTTGCTACTGCTTTGGATAAGGCTTGTGAAAAATTCATCAATAAAAATGCAGTTACAGAAAGTAGTGGCTCTTCCAGTAAATCTGCTGAACTGTTGGCTAAGTATTGTGATCTCTTGCTGAAAAAGAAACCTAGTGATGCTGAAGAAATAGAAGTGGTAGATAATTTGGTTCAAGCTATGATAATATTTAAATATATTGAAGAAAAAGATATTTTTCAAACCTTTTACAGCAAAATGTTAGCTAAAAGGCTTGTGCAACAGGCAAATTCATCGAATAATGATGATGCTGAGACAATCATGATTGCCAAGTTAAGAGAAGCCTGTGGTTTTGAATATACTGCAAAGTTGCAGAGAATGTTCCAGGATGTTTGTGTAAGTCGAGATCTCAACGAACAGTTTCGAAAATTGGGAGAACTGGATCTCGATTTCACCATCAATGTCATTAGTTCATCATCATGGCCTTTCCACCAGTCTCTGCCATTTTCCTTACCCCAAGAATTGGAGCAAAGTGTTCAGCAATTCACAAATTTTTATTGCTCCCGTTATAGTGGAAGAAAATTACATTGGTTACATAGTTTATCCAGAGGAGAGTTGGTTGCTAAATGTTATGACAAGCCTTACACATTCCAAGCATCTACATTTCAAATGTCTGTTCTCTTGCAATTTAATATGGGGAACAAATTTTTAGTTTCACAACTGGAAGAGAGCACTAGCATCCGGTTAGACATTCTTCTTCAAATATTACAAGCTCTTATTAAATTTAAATTGTTAAAAATAGAAAAAGAAAGTGTCCTGACACAATCATCTACAGTCTCATTATCTCTTGCATACCGGAGTAAAAAACTGAAGGTGAATATCAATGTACCCATAAAATCAGAAGCAAAATGTGAACAGGAATCTGTGCAAAAGTGTGTGGAGGAAGATAGAAAACTGCTTATTCAAGCTGCTATTGTAAGAATTGCAAAAACTAGGAAGGTAGTCAAACATCACATTTTGCTGTCTGAAGTTTTAAATCAGCTCTCTCACAGATTTAAGCCTAAGATACCTATCATCAAAAGATGTATTGATATATTGATTGAAAAAGAATATCTAAAAAGAGTTGAAAAAGATTCCTATTGTTATATGGCATGATTCCGTTCCTCCATCATACATTGCTGTATGTATCTTGAAATTCCAAATTAAAGTGTAAAAATGTATTTAGCAGCATTCAAATTGAAAGATATAAATATTTGTATATTTTGCTCATTTCCATCAATCAGATGTCATGTTGAATGAAGTCTTTTTAATGTGCAATAATGATAAATGTTACAGGTGAATTGTTTAACTTTTATTTATATGTAGATTTTGCGATTTTTATATTGAAAGGGGATTAATACCTGACAGAAAGTTGATTTTTTTCATCCAAATCGTGTATAACATACTCATGCATTAATAGACCTTTAAATTTGGCACTTTATGAAAGTATATTATCTTTTAGTTCATATGAATGAATTGATCTGAAAAGTATGCATAGTTTTCACATTAATGAAATTAATTGTGTTTTTAGATATGTGAAATCTATATTATTGTCTACTAGTTACATTTTCAGTGTCGAAATCCTGTACAGTCATTACTGAAAGGTGACATTACTACTGATAGGAATAAAAGGAAAATATACTTTGGTTATATTTGTTCCCTTGCCTTAATTGTATAAAATACATTAAGCTCACCTTGAATATACTTTGCTGTTAATACATGAATAATTTTTAAATAAAAGAAATCAGTATTTTCACTACCTTATGTGGAGGACCTCTTGTAATAATTGTTGGTACTTTTCTGTTATGGGACTGAATTCAGAAATATATGTATGTGTATGTATACAAACACCTATATACACACATATGCATACTTAATTTCTGAATCTAGTACCAATAACAGAAAAGTGCTTATTTTTTTATTGTTATAAATAGGCTGGCTGTGACGTCATTAATTTTATAGCTTTCGAATATCTCTGTGCAAAAGTACGAGAACCACAATGTACAAGTTCAGAGTACAGTCTAAAGAAAAAAACATCAAAAATATTACCCACTTAACACTGTGAACAGCTAGGAGAGTTCAAAAGTCTTTTTCAGTAAAGATAGGCTGTCAAGCAATTATGTCCTGTTGACAAATAGAACAAAGTAACCAGTTCCTTTAGGACAGTCTAGCGTCTTCCAAATTTCTTCCAGAATAAGTTTTCAGGTTTTATTCACTTCATGAATCTAGCAATACATTTCCATTTGGTCATCAGAGCTACCATAATGAATTCATTCAAAATTATGTAATTACTACCATCATAATTCACGTACGTTTTTTTACATGCAAATATGTATGTTGAGAATGAACAAGCAAATGTACCTTTATGGTTTTCATATTTTACTTAGAATTTTTTAAAGTTTCTAAATCTTTGGGTTGACTTTCAATTGAGGGTATGGGTGTTGACAAATGTGTGATCTATAATGAAGTAGTATATTCAGGTATAAAAATAATTAATAATACAAAAATATAAACATTGTTAGAATATTTTTTTATATTATAGTTTATCCTTACTGTCTCTAAGTTCAATTTATTACAAGTAACCTGAGAATCATCCACCTAAAGAGGGATTTTCTTGTGAAGAGTATTTTTAGTAAGAGAAAATTCTTTTATTTAACTTGGTAAGCATGTGTTATGCTCAGTTGCTCCATCATCATGCTAAATTTTAGTTATCTCATTTTCTTCCATTATTTTCAAAATTGCTCTGATTTCTTAGAAATCCAACATGCAAGTTTTTTTCCCAATTATTAATAAAATTTAATGGACACTCTTAACCACCTTATAAGAGGTTTAATTCTTAGAGAGTTAGTAACATTCCTTATGTTTCTAGTTTAACATACCATAGCACCCAAAGGTGTTCGATGTTTCAGTGAAATATTGCTTTATTCATTAATAAAATTTAGTATTTGAAAATGAGAATTTTTTTATACTATCTATAAATTTCTCTTAGCAAAACTACATAAATTATTTTATGAATATAGTAAAACTTTTTAGTCCAAAGGTGCAATTTACCTTGAAGGACTATGAATTTCGTTTTGGCATTTTGCATTGTTTCACTGTAAGTGTGGGTTCACTTTTCAAATTGTTACCTTCAAATATTATCACTCTGTATTATATTTAAAGAAATTAAATAATGAAGAATCTCCATAAGTGTATGTATGTTTCTCGCATTGGGATAAAACAACGGTACCTAGAGCCATCAAATTTTGAATAACATAATCTTCTACCAAATATGGTCATCTGGAAGCCCAAATTTGAAATTTGTTTTATTATTGATTTCATATTTTGTAACCCTTTAACAAATTTTTTATTAACAAACTCAACAGTTTCAAAACGAGCAGTGGCAACACTGTAAGGAAAAAAAACTTTTATCTTCAGCACACGAAACTATGCATCGAAAAATCTAAAGCTTTGCTCATTTAAAAATTATATTGCTTTTGAATTGAATTTTATGATTTAAGTGCAAAGAACATGATATTTAATAAATAAAGTTAACACATAAAATGTTAAAGAAACATTTTTTTTTTTAAATCAAAAATTAACAGAAAAATTACCTCACAAAAGTCTTAGAATCTATGCATATTGGTAAATATTGTAGTATTTCTGTCAGTCAGTATTTTGTAGGATACAATGACATGACGCATTTATGACATCTTTCAAATGTCTGGCCATAGAGTTAATCAATTTGTTTTTTTGTAATATTAGCCTCAGTATTCCTCCATTCTTCTGTCATTACTGTTTTTAGTTCAATTTTTGTTTTAATGTGTTTTCATACTTTGATTCTCTCCAAATGTGTTCTGTTGGGTTTAAATCTGATAACTGAGGTGTGGTAGACACACCGAAGGCAAATGTTGAGGGCCGTGTGCTTAGGATTGTTATCCTGATAAAAAATAAAAGTTGTTTCCAATACCAAAGTTTTGAGAGGAAAATTTTTAATTATCTTTTAAAATATTTAAAGAAAGAGCATAGTTCTATATGTCCTCAATAAATACTAAATTAAATCTTGCTGCTGACATGCATCCCCAGACAAGGACACCTCCACTGGCCATGCTTTACCGTTCGAATAAAAGTCTTGGGATTAAGCTTCTCCATTTTTCTCTTCTGCATACTATTATATGCCCATCAGTACCCAAAATGTTGTTTGCTTTTTGACATGATTCCAAGACACTTCATGCTTATTTACAATTAATTTTGCAAAGCTAAGCTTTCTATGTTTTGCATTTCCTTCCAGGAGAGTGCCGATGTAATCCAGCTGATGTGAGTACTTGTTGAAAAGTTTCATGTGAGAAATAGAATTTTCATTAAATTCTGTAGAAATCTTCATAGGACTCAAATATGGATTTTTCACAAATTTTCTTACTATAAAATCTCTGATTTGCTAGATGACATCTTACTTTATTCTCAATCTGATTTTCTTCTTTAAAGCATACTATGGGATAAATTTACTAATTTAGTGATATTCCAAATCGATTTTCCACCCTTATGATAAAAAATGATCAATTTTCAAGTGCTGTTCACTGTTTCTTTATGACTATGAGCCATTTTTAAATATTAAACTAAGTAGGCAAAGAATAAAGCCAAAGGAGTTTTTAAACATCACCAAAATGCAAAATTTAAAAAAAAAAGGTGGCAGGCAATAATTTTATTTATGAAAATGTTTGGATGTAGGATGATTTTTGAGGCATATTTTATCTATTCCTTCTTACGTTTTCAATTTTAGAAAAAGAAAATAATTCGGTATTAAAAAAAGAAGTTTGGTTTTGTTCAAAGTCACATGGTGATGGTATGAAAAAATATTGGGCTTTATATTCAAGTCCAGACTACAGTGCTTTTTCTACAAATTCTTAAAATGTATGAACACTTTTTGGAATATTAGCCAGACGAAAAGTGGGTTAAAATTTCATATTAAACAGAATCTTATAGCAGAAAAGAAGAAATAAATTAATTTTCCACAGTAGTCTTTGTTAGCTTTTCGAGCCTTGTTTTAATTTTGTTAAAGTTATCCAACAAACATCTCGAGTTGATCTGTTAGGTTTTCTTGGAGTCTTTTTTTTTTTTTTTTTTTTTTTTTTTTTTTTTTTTTTTTGTTCACCAGAATCTGTCAGGTTAATTATGCCAGTTTGGATACATTTCTTCTGAAAAATTTTAAAAGCCTTACCTTATAATTTTATATTCCTGTGGTTTCTGTGTTATTCTACACATACCAGAGTCAGTGTTTCTTCTTTTTTTCTGCTTTTATGTATTAGCATCTGAACGTAGATATTATTTCATTAACTGAAGGACTGTAAATGTTGCATCCTGATGTAAATTATAGACTTATTTTTGGTAAGCGCTGTTGTGTAGATAATTTCTAAATATTTTGTAAGTGGAAGACTTGTTTGCTAAAACCCAAAGTTTATTCACCAAATTATTTGTAATTTTAATACAATGAATTATTTCCAATTTTGATATGATTTTACAATGGAATTTATCTTTTAATCATAAGATTTCCAATTTTGTGTGTATCCACATATAACTTATTTCCTTTCATTTAAAAGAATTACAGTTCTTCATATATTGATGGAATTTTTTGGAAGTTTGTATTTATTTCCGAGTTCCTTGTAATGAGCACAGCATAAAAATGAAAGGATAGCAAATGTTAGGCTAATGTATAACATTCTGAGAATGAAGTTCATTAAATCCCCTTCAATTCCTTGAATAGAAAAGTAAGTTCCATTATTTCTTCCTCTCATGGGATTGCTTACCAAATTGTGTAAACCAGTTCGTTGAGTAGAATCTACAGAAAAAAAAAATTTACAATGTAAAATGTGGTGTATCAAATTTAATATTTTACTTTGCTGATAAACACACAAAATACAGCAGTTTTTGCCACAACTTCTGTAACATATACAAAGAATCCTCTTTTGTAGATATCATATCAGAAAATATTAAACTCAAATAAATTTGATTATGGATTTAAATTTGATTTACAGTGGTGATCTGAACCTAAAATAGTGTACAGGCCAATTTTTTTAACAAAAAAAAAAGCAATTTTAAATTTTATTTACTAAATATTTGTATATATAAAACATATATAAATAGCAACTATAAAGATGAAAACAAAAAGTTTAGTTTATTTTCTGTCTGAAATCTAAAAGTTGGTATCTGCAAGAAATTTCTATTGGTAACAATTTGTAAGTAATCTGCATTAATTTTTATATTAAATTTTCAGACTGAAATTTATTTCAAATTATTCTAATATGGTAAGTTAACCACTAAATAAGATACTTAAAAAAAAACCAAAAAAGTTACGAAAACTTAGAACAAAACTTGAGAATGAATAATGAAAACTTGTTCTCATATTTCTGTTTACTAAATTTTTTGACATTATTTGTATGTAAATAATTATAAACTTATTTCAGTATTTACGTATTTTCATAGCCACCTTAGCAGAAGTCGCCTAATCACATCCATTGAAAGTTACAATCCGAAAATCCACCAAATCACCTTGAGGTTCGAGTCCCAGCGAAAGCTTTGTGCATTCCTTAATTTTATTCTTATATTGCTTTATACTGAATATGCTATAGATTTCTTTATCTCATGCAAATGGCTGACTGAAATAAAAGATTCTCCACTTTCAGAACGTCTAATTATTTC
The DNA here is from genome assembly GCF_044657685.1 of Stegodyphus dumicola. Taxonomy (NCBI): domain Eukaryota; kingdom Metazoa; phylum Arthropoda; class Arachnida; order Araneae; family Eresidae; genus Stegodyphus; species Stegodyphus dumicola. Next base: position 3,762,596 of record NC_140768.1, read on the forward strand.
CATCTTTGTTGCAATCATATGAAGTAAAAGAGTCCTGAATTTCTTTTTATTAACATCGATGCTGCTGTTTCTCTGTCTTACCCTTGTGTTTATAAATTTATATAGGCAAAATATTTAAATATAAACAAATAAATTGGCAAATACACTACACATGGATATTTGCCCTAATGCAAGGCTAAACCTGTTTAATACATTATATACATTTGAACCCCAACCTTGTTGCTTAGAACCCAAGGACCAGATAAGAAAGGTATAATATAAAGGTTTCTTATGATGTCTATGCTGGAACCATAGTGACATTACAATAATTCTGAGAAATCCACTACTTTGGAAGGCATGTGTGAGTGACCACTATGTACCATACTCCATGTGAGAGAATGCATGGAGGCAAACAATTTTTGCAGTACCGGAAAAAGTCTTAAAAAAATTTAATTTTTTTTTTAAATGGGCAAATTTTGCAAAAGTCGATGGCTTCCTGTACGCACTATATAAATTAACTATACTGTGGCACGGTCATTATAAATGACAAAAATAATATATATTGACAGCGATGGAAGGTATTGTAAAACTGTCATGGAAATAAACAACAGTATCTAATATGCTGCAAAATAAAGTGGCAGTAAAAACTACTTCTAAAATATGGCAGATGACAGAAACCAGGAAGAAGCAAAAATATAAGACAAAATGAAAATTTAGCATTCTGTCTAAGAAAGTCTTAGTTATATAAAAACCTTGTGACAACTCTGTAAGTGTTCAAAAGAGGCATAGTTCTTATAAATGTATAGCATTTCTGTCAAGCCATTAGTAAGTTGGCCATTAAAAGAAGAAAGAGTATATCTTGGATTTTATTTTTGCTGCTTTCTCATAGAACTTGAAAGTTTTATGTATGGTGTTTGCCTTTTTGGTAGTACAAAGTATGCTCTCAAATAAAAATGGAAAGAAGGTGGGCAAATTCGCTGCACAAGTGTCCAATACTTCAGGCTAGTGAAAGGTGCTCTTGACCTCACCCTTGATTATTCTTGAAGTTGTGTCTGGCATTTTACACCTAAATATGGAATAAAATCAATAATAAAAGTTACACCTAGGCCACATACAAGGGATTTTAACCCTGTGCTTTCAAGGTTTCACTCGGACGAACCAGCAACTCGGGATGATTTTCTGCATATTTGATGAATTTCTTACAGCTAACTTAAAATGAGTTTGCATACAGTTTAAAAAAATATAATGGTTCTTTCATATCTGAAGGTACATGTGACCCTGCGGCACTTTCGCCAGATGTAAAAAGTATTCTTTGCGATATTTCTTCTGATTTTGTGCACGTGATCTATTCTGAATTTTTTATCTGTTCCACGGAATCAATTTCACTTTTATATTTTCGTTTTCGCCATATTGTGCCTTAACTTCATAGTTATCTCCACTGCTCTCCTACTGTCTATCGTCAAATAATCTATGTGTAAACCTAATTTTGTTCTGCATCAATGAAAAATCGAACTATTTTCACTTCAACTGTTCCCATCATCGTACTCCATGCTTATTGGGCTCAGAACTTTGAAATACACTGGTTATCATTGATTAAGGAAAAATGACGATTACTCAAAAAATTACATGTAGAATTTAATGAAGCAGACCCACAATATTCAATACATAGTAAAGTATAAAGTCTTACTTAGTTTGTTAAAAAAAAGAAGAAATTACAAGATAAAAAGAAATTATCAGGCATTATGATGTTGACATACGTATGTGATATTTTGGCAGTCGTGAAGCTCGGCATCAAGGTTCTGGCATGGCTTTTTGCAGAGTGGTAAGGAGGATATCCAAAGACGACACAAATTGATTCAGCTTTTAATTGCCCATTTTTATTTACTCCAATTAACAGATCATTTTCCTTTTAGATGACACTCTTTAAATTGCATATCCATAGTGGTTTTTAACTAAGTATGATTGAATTTTGACTTTCTGCGTCATAACATTCTAACAAAGAAAAGAAGGATTGACATATCAGCGCGGAATATACCACAGTAGGAGAGGTGAGCTTTTGACGCAAAATGGCGCGCATTCATTATTTATAGTAGCGGTTACACAATAAGCTAGCAAATTCTAGAAGGTACTGGTCTAGGGAGAAGATCCTGAATTGCAGAAAATTAATTGAAGGTTGCGTGTTCACGAAGAGCAAAGCCATCGTATTTTTTTATATTTTACATGTATAAAATGAAAAAATGTATCAGTTTAGTATATGAAAATTATTTTCAATTATGGAGTATGATCTTCCCTAGACGCAACAAAGTATGTACAGCAATGTACGATGCTGTTAGTTTTCAGTACGTCAGTTCCTAAGGAAGTGAGAGCCATTACTTTTGCAAAGCAATTTCAAGCATGGCAAGTTTCTGAAGAGGAGGATTGAAAGCAGTTATACATCTCCCTAAAAAGCATCTGTGACATCCTCAATAGGATTTAGGTCCGAGGATCAAGCTATCCATTCCATGCACTGAATAGTTTGCTGTGCAGTCTAGCGTTGTCGTCTTGTAGCAGGGAATTATAACTTAATGCCTGGCATAAGGGCACAAGAGTGTCATCTCTATAGGTCTGAGCATACATGGTTTTACTTCGAAAGACATGGAGGTCTTCGCCTCCACCCAAAGAGATACCACCCCAAACTCAGGCACTGCCTTCTCCGTATTCATCTCTTTCACGGATGTTTGGTGGATGATTAACGAGTTCCATGTTTCCTCCAAATCATATAACAAAATTTGCAATTTTATGCTCCTCGTATTTCGATTGTAGTGCCACTAATTCGCATACTGCAGTTTTACTCAGCAGTTGTTATTTGACAACATATTTAATGTGATTTTTCTTTAATTTTCGGAAACGAGTGTAATATGCCTATTATTATCACGACTGTCGAGTTCAAACTAACGTTGAAGATACATATATAGCAATAAATCTAAAAAATATATTTAAAATTAAAGATTGACCGTTATTTTATACACATGTATTGGGGAGTACATTCATCAAGCGATATTTTCCAAACCAAACCTAAATAAACATCATTATCGGCGTCAAACCGACTGGTGATTTCGAGTTGTCGTATCAGTTCAAGTGGGGGTGCAATGGGTTAAGATTTAGAGCACTAACCATTCCATGGTCGTTCTTATCGTATGCCAACAGATAAAAAATTGATTTGCAAAGAGGTCTGACCTATAATGAAAGTCGGATTTATCTCATAAATTTCTTTCTCTGAGCCATTTCCACCTCTTCTGGAGGATAACTGTTCTCCTACAGTTGCAGGAAACTCTTAACTAGTTGGCAAACTGTCTTGCTTTTGCCACTTAGAGTTATTAGTTGAGATATTATCTTGGATTGATATTGCCCTTTGAAAGACAGAGTACTTGATGCTTATATCATATGGACTTCTCAGGAGTAGAAGGAGAAATTTATTCAAAATTTAATTGTTGTTCATTCTAAAACTAATTTTACTGATCTTTTAATATTTCAATACCTTTCCCTCTATTGCTTTCCTAACTGAGAATATAGTCTTTGAAAGTAGATGGTTTTCTCTAATGAGACTTTAGTTCAAATACTTCATGACATATTCAGTATTCTTGTAGGAGGCAAGTAGAAGCAAAGATTCATTAGAGCTAAGATGAACATCTTCCATTTTTAATGATTTGAAGCTGTGTTTAAAGCTTGCAATGATTTTAATTTATATTCCCTTTAATTATTTCAATATATGTGATACCATAACAAATATATCAAAATAATTAAAGGTAATATAAATTCAATAAAAAAATACAAGGGGGATCTTGGAAAAATATCTCTTTCCACAACTTAATGTATATTTTCCTCAAGGAAGTGCAGTTTTTCAACAAGCTGATAGCCCTTGCAATACATCCAAAATCCTAAAAAATTATTTTACTTCTAAAGGGTTTCAAATGCTAGTTTGGCTTGTAAATAGTTTTGATATGAAGACCATTGAAGGATTATGAGAAAATAAAAAATATTTTCAAACACACAGTCCATGAAAAGGAAATAACAAAGATGAATAAATTAATTCAAAGATCCCAGAAAATATATAGACAACAAAGATCTATACAGCAATGCAAAGCCTTTATGGAAAGAATGCCCGTAATAATCCAGGCAGTATTAAGACAGAGCTTTGTGCTATATATTGAAATGTATTAATACCGCTTAAAGTATCATTTATCATAAGTCCTTTGTTTGGGAATATCATTAAATGCAGTTAATGTATAATAGATCACTCTTATTCATAACAATGCATACATTAACAAGTTTCTCAGAAATCTATAATAATTTGCAAAAGTCTATAACTACAGTTTGAGACAACCTTCTATAGCAGGGGTTGCCAAACTTCATGTTCGTAAGAGCTGCATGTTGGAATTCAGGAAAGTTTGACAGCCACAACTAAAGTCTACAGTCCGCTAACTTCCAAAAGCCAAAAGTGTACATTTACATCATTTTAAAAGTAGTGAAACATGTTTCAAATGGAAAGAAATGTCTAATAACTTTGTAAAAAGAAATGAAATAAATTAATTGCTTTCTTTGGGACACTGAGTAATTTTAGTTTACCATATTTTTATACATATATTTTATTTGCATAAGAGCCGCACTACTCGCCGAATTTTCATCAATTCTATTTAACTTTCCGATTTAAGTTAGTGTGTAATAACAGCCACTATGTACACTAGCATTCAAAATTAAGAGAATTTGAAAATACGTATATTTTTACGAAAATTATTGAACTGAAAGTATTAATTATGCTGTCGAAGAGTTATGTAAATATTCAGAGTTGAATACAAATTAAAGTGTACACATACGTGTCTGCGAAACTGTAATTGTACAAACGATATACTACGTGCACAAGAAGTTTAAGTCGATTTGTGCGCTGGTACTCCTTCAAGATATTCGCGGTATTTCTCGCAAGAGTTAGAAATATTTTACAGGGTATCAGGTGTGAAATAAGTAGCCTAGCCACAAACGTACGAACGACGCAATGAGAATAGAGAATTGTCGGTAGGCCAATGGAAGCAAGCCAATCACAAAGCACGGGTGGCTACAGAGCTCAGTGTAACGCTTAGTGTCATCCGCAATTTTTGGAAACAGTTTCAGGATAGTGAATCGATATCGAGAAGATCTGGACATGCTCAACCAAGATCCACAACGGCGAACGAGGATCGTTATTTGCCACTTTCAACGCGACACAGGACTCCTGCAGCTTCACAGCTCTCACATGAGCTGTATGCTGCCATTGGAACCCGACTTTCACGGCCTACAGTTGCCCGACGGCTCCGTGAGATAGGCTGTACGCCAGAAGACCCGCTGTTTGTGTCCCTCACACTGCAGCACACAAGAGAGCGTGATCCTTAGTGGCAATGAGGTCGCTGATAGACTGCCCAAAGAGGGTAGTGAAATTGAAATGGTCACTGGCTCTTTGCTTACTAATCAAGAACTTTACTCAAATGAAAAATCTATACTCAATTTAATATAGCGTATTCCACCCACGTACCAATGGTACACAGGAACATCCCCTGGCTCTGTGCTGAAAATCAAATGTGACCGTGGCTCCCAGTTTGCTTTGGCTAGACTAACAAGTGGCCACCTTAAATGTCTTTCTTTGATAGCGGCAGAAAAATCCACCCCGCTTGTAAATAATGCTGTGACCATCCACTTTCACCGGAACACATACCGGATTGCATCGGACTTAACATCCGATCCTCTAATTGTTACTGATTTTTTGGCGGTCAACAATCTTCTGGAACTGATCTGACATATGTCAGATCTTTCGAGGATAAGCAGCAGAGAGCATGTTTAGCATGGTGCAGACAACATTCGACTTCGGTGGAGACGGTTGGACAAGACTTCAGTGGAGCTTTCTGCTTTTAGCAAATGAGTATAGATTCAGCCTGGACACTAATTCTCGGCATACCTGTATTTGGATATATATGTGTGTATGTGTAAGCTAATATATATATATATATATATATATATATATATAACAAAACTCTAATTTTAGTTTTCAGTAGTCCCATTACTCCTAATTTTAATTCGGGTGTTTCCGCTTTTCTACCCTAAAAATAGTAACTGCTTATGATAAATCTCATACCTGCGTCATTTCGAAGTTCATCCATGTCATACAATTCTTTCGCAACGCTAATGATGCAGACATTTACATAAACGCTTCAGTGACTAGTTAGGGATCTTAGTTAGCACCAAAATTTTTTATTTATCTGCAATAGGAACATTAGGCGAGTTGTGAAGTGAAACTCCTATCACTTATGTCCTCATCAGCAAGATCAATGTCGCATTCGTCCTCACATTGATCTTTACTCGCTGTCCTATTAACGTATTGCAGTTTACCTTTCTGTCATCTATCATATCGTCATAAGATTTAGAAAAGACAGAAATGTAAATCAAAACATTGCAGGTACAAACGTAGGTGCAGCCTTTGTCACTTTCCACAACAATACAGAAATTCACTCAGCACGGTTCAGACTTAGCGACCACGCCTCGGTTTTCCAGGCTGAGACCTTCGTTTTAAAGAAGGCAGCTCCATTTCAATGTATTACAATTATAATTATAATAGTTCACCCGAAAATTTTGTCCCTTTCCCAAAGCAAAAACAAAAAAAAAAGTAAATCTAATTAGAAACATTAGAAAAACAGAGAGAACTCCTTCTCTTTAAAAGAATTAAAAATGAAAGTGAAAAAACAAAATACTTCAGTGATTTTTTTCTAAAAATCTAAATGTTAACCTTTAAATAAATAATCCAATGAATTAAGATGTAGTTAATAAACTTATTTAGAACCTACAAAACGAAATTAAGAACTCCTTCCACTCTCATTAGCCATAGTCTAAATTTGAGATGCAAAACAGAATGAATGATACGTACATTTTTGCCATTTTGGTATCATTGGCGAAACTAAAAAAATCTTGTACGTAAATGTAATTTTGAAACCAATAATTTAATGTAAATCCTAATTAAATTTAGAATAATCTTGAAAAAGAATTCTATTCTTTTAAAAGTATTGAAAACGAAAGTGAAAAAACAAAAGCGAAAAAATAAAATACTAGAGTGAATAATTTCTTAAATCAAAAATGTTTACCTTTAAACAGATAATCCAATGAATTAAGATGTATTTGAAAAACCTATTTAAAACACACACACACAAAAAAAAAAAAAAAAATCAAGAACTTCCATCACTTTTATTAGACTTTATGGCGAAACTAAAAAACTCTGGCAAGAAATTAATCCCACCTAATGCTAAAATCTTGTACGTAAATGTAATTTTGAAACCAAAAGAAAATTTTTAAGGAAAATTTAAATATATTTTTTAGTCAAAGTAAAAGAATAAATTAATATTTAATGAAATTTAAATGAAATTTTACTCTTTAAAACAAAAAGGGAAAAAAACTATTTAGTGTAAAACCTAATTAAATTTTAATAATCAATTAATCCTTTAAAAGTTGTCCAAAAAGTGATCAAAGAGTTTTTAATAATGTTTGGCAGATATGAGCAGGGCGCGACTTAGTTGGGGCCCGGGGCAAAAACTTCTTTGCCTCCCCCCTCTGCTTCATTACTTCAGTTATGAAGAACCGAATTTTATGGAGGCATTTAAATTTTTATAATAATAAACTTTCTATTGAATTTGGGGGGTCGCGGGGCAGCTGCCTCGTATGCCCCTGCCTTAGTCAGGCTCTGTATATATTATGTATATGCATGTGTGTATTAATGTGTGTAATATATATAAATGCGTGAAATTTAGTATACAATATATATATATCGTCTGTTATCTCTTCATTTCTTATTTCGTATAGTTGTCGCAAGAATTGATCAACTTGCCGACTTACCGAATTTTCGAAATTGAGTTTTTAAAATTGCCAAATAGCACTGTATCGCCAAATCTCTACAATTTTTCAGCTCTTTACCTATAGAATATTAACAGGTAATTCTTTGACTACTGCTAGTAGAGTAGATTCATATGTATGTATAGTGAAAGGTTAGACGACCTTCCTTTTAAGCTGGGGGGGGACTCCCTGTAAATTGTGCGTAAAATATAGCTTCCCACTTACATTAAATTTCGTATGAATGATTTCTGGTAAATTTATTAAAAAAGAGAATTTAATAACATTATACTTATTTATTTGAAATGAAAACATCTTAATTAAACGCTTATTCACAATTAATGTTTTTTTGAATAAATTAATATTTGAAACTATTGAACTGCAAGAATTACTATTTAAATTAATCAGTTGCTTATTATTAAAATCCTTCAGTCATTTCTCTCTTCCGTTTTCCTACTAGAATGCAAATTACTTTTCGAGTATTTAAACCAAGCTTGTTGAATGTAAGGCAGAGCGTGTTTCTGCCTCTTGAGGCCACGTTAAGGTTACTAGGCAAGCTATTTCAGATAAGATTCTATTCTTCGGCTGTGCGTTATTGTGCCGACATTAAATACTTACGCCGATTAGATTTGCGAATCAACTTGAATTGTGTAGTCTTTGAACGCTAGCTTAGTTTTAAATTTGAACTTACTGTTACTTTAAGTAACATCGCCACAAATGGTTGGCTGTGATTGTAAGCATGAGTCGTACATTTATGTTAAAATTCTGATTTTATAAAAAGACTTGTTTTAAAACCTACTTAAGACTCTGCAGTTCTGCCCAGACGTAGCGATAATTCGCTTAACATTTGTTAGGAGTTTGATATTAGTTTATGCTACCAAAATAAGTCAAACGTTTTTAATATTTGTTTAAACTGATTGCATGTTATTACTTGAAAACATAAAATCTAATTCTTATATGTTTTCAAAATACTATGATCCTACTATCTTTTTTTAACTAATAAATTTGTGAGGTATATTATTTTTTCTAATAGTTATTTTAATTTCAGAGCCTTTCCCGTCCCTTCTCATTTCTCTCGCGTTTCCTCGCCAGGATATAAATTAATTAGGGTGAGAGAGTATTTGAACTGAAGTAGCGAGAAGTTTAGTCTGAGAGCATGATTTATGAGCACACTTTTTTTTTTTGTGTGTGTGTGTGTGTGTGTGTGTGTGTGTGTGTGTCAGTTGTCAACCTTAAATATTGGCTATGCATTCTTACCGCCGAATTATTATCCTGCTGGTATAGATTCTGAGTCAACCTGTTAGATTAAATTGAATATAGTGTAGTCTTGTACTGCTCTTATCTTTAAATTTAGTATTACGTATCTTTTAAGTTCTTAACGCAAGTGGTCCGTCTTTGTAAGCACGTCAAGTCCGTGCCGTCTGTAAATGATATTGTGTTAAATAAAAGGGTCTTTTAAGCTGCGTTCAGACGACTGTATAAAGGGCAAAAGGGGTTTAAGCCGAGTTGCGCTGCCAGGCAACCAGTCTGTGCTACGTCACAAAATCTGGTTTAGGTCTCTAGGCATAAACTCCAACTCCAACTTCCTCTGTTTTCCGCGATTAACCTGCAAAGAATGCAGGTTGTTTTTCGGCTCTCTCAGTCAGATGCTTCGATGAGCGATGCAGGTAGGGAAATGCTGAAAGTAGGTCTCGGGAGGCAGGATATCAGGTACTAGAGGCGTGACCAGTTTCCACGTGATGAGCTTTGAGACGTCTGAGTGGTGAATAGTTATCTGACTAATTATTCTTGGCATAAAGGTCGAAATTTTCAACTTTATGCCGACTTGGGATAAACGTCGACCGATGAGAGCGAACGCACGAAACCTGAATGGGAAAACTGTAGACACATCTAAAACGTGTTAGGATCATTAGGATTTTTTAGGAGGCCAGAGAGATGAAAAATTAACAACCACCTTCGCCGGGAATCGAACCACGGACCTCTGCAATACCGGCCCAGCGTGCTACCGTTACACCACGAAGGCACACTAGGAAAGTGGGAGAAATACCTTATATACTCCTCTTTTTAAAGGGCGACTAGGGTTTCAGGGGACCTAGTCGCCAAATCCTGGGTGCGGAGAATCATCATCCACAACCCTTTTAGTTCGGGCGCCACTTGTAGAGACATTAGGATTTTGTTTGGAAGTCAGAGAGATGAAAAATTAACAACCGCCTTCGCCGGGAATCGAACCACGGACCTCTGGAATACCGGCCTAGCGTGCTATCGTTACACCACGAAGGACGCTAGGAGAGTGGGAGAAATACCTTATATACTCCCCTTTTTAAAGGGCGACTAGGGTTTTAGGGGACCTAGTCGCCAAATCCTGGGTGCGGAGAATCATCATCCACAACCCTTTTAGTTCGGGCGCCACTTGTAGAGACATTAGGATTTTGTTTGGAAGTCAGAGAGATGAAAAATTAACAACCGCCTTCGCCGGGAATCGAACCACGGACCTCTGGAATACCGGCCTAGCATGCTATCGTTACACCACGAAGGACGCTAGGATAGTGGGAGAAATACCTTATATACTCCCCTTTTTAAAGGGCGACTAGGGTTTTAGGGGACCTAGTCGCCAAATCCTGGGTGCGGAGAATCATCATCCACAACCCTTTTAGTTCGGGCGCCACTTGTAGAGACATTAGGATTTTGTTTGGAAGTCAGAGAGAAGAAAAATTAACAACCGCCTTCGCCGGGAATCGAACCACGGACCTCTGGAATACCGGCCTAGCATGCTATCGTTACACCACGAAGGACGCTAGGATAGTGGGAGAAATACCTTATATACTCCCCTTTTTAAAGGGCGACTAGGGTTTTAGGGGACCTAGTCGCCAAATCCTGGTTGCGGAGAATCATCATCCACAACCCTTTTAGTTCGGGCGCCACTTGTAGAGACATTAGGATTTTGTTTGGAAGTCAGAGAGATGAAAAATTAACAACCGCCTTCGCCGGGAATCGAACCACGGACCTCTGGAATACCGGCCTAGCATGCTATCGTTACACCACGGAGGACGCTAGGATAGTGGGAGAAATACCTTATATACTCCCCTTTTTAAAGGGCGACTAAGGTTTTAGGGGACCTAGTCGCCAAATCCTGGGTGCGGAGAATCATCATCCACAACCCTTTTAGTTCGGGCGCCACTTGTAGAGACATTAGGATTTTGTTTGGAAGTCAGAGAGATGAAAAATTAACAACCGCCTTCGCCGGGAATCGAACCACGGACCTCTGGAATACCGGCCTAGCATGCTATCGTTACACCACGAAGGACGCTAGGATAGTGGGAGAAATACCTTATATACTCCCCTTTTTAAAGGGCGACTAGGGTTTTAGGGGACCTAGTCGCCAAATCCTGGGTGCGGAGAATCATCATCCACAACCCTTTTAGTTCGGGCGCCACTTGTAGAGACATTAGGATTTTGTTTGGAAGTCAGAGAGATGAAAAATTAACAACCGCCTTCGCCGGGAATCGAACCACGGACCTCTGGAATACCGGCCTAGTGTGCCATCGTTACACCACGAAGGACGCTAGGATAGTGGGAGAAATACCTTATATACTCCCCTTTTTAAAGGGCGACTAGGGTTTTAGGGGACCTAGTCGCCAAATCCTGGGTGCGGAGAATCATCATCCACAACCCTTTTAGTTCGGGCGCCACTTGTAGAGACATTAGGATTTTGTTTGGAAGTCAGAGAGAAGAAAAATTAACAACCGCCTTCGCCGGGAATCGAACCACGGACCTCTGGAATACCGGCCTAGCATGCTATCGTTACACCACGAAGGACGCTAGGATAGTGGGAGAAATACCTTATATACTCCCCTTTTTAAAGGGCGACTAGGGTTTTAGGGGACCTAGTCGCCAAATCCTGGTTGCGGAGAATCATCATCCACAACCCTTTTAGTTCGGGCGCCACTTGTAGAGACATTAGGATTTTGTTTGGAAGTCAGAGAGATGAAAAATTAACAACCGCCTTCGCCGGGAATCGAACCACGGACCTCTGGAATACCGGCCTAGCATGCTATCGTTACACCACGGAGGACGCTAGGATAGTGGGAGAAATACCTTATATACTCCCCTTTTTAAAGGGCGACTAAGGTTTTAGGGGACCTAGTCGCCAAATCCTGGGTGCGGAGAATCATCATCCACAACCCTTTTAGTTCGGGCGCCACTTGTAGAGACATTAGGATTTTGTTTGGAAGTCAGAGAGATGAAAAATTAACAACCGCCTTCGCCGGGAATCGAACCACGGACCTCTGGAATACCGGCCTAGCATGCTATCGTTACACCACGAAGGACGCTAGGATAGTGGGAGAAATACCTTATATACTCCCCTTTTTAAAGGGCGACTAGGGTTTTAGGGGACCTAGTCGCCAAATCCTGGGTGCGGAGAATCATCATCCACAACCCTTTTAGTTCGGGCGCCACTTGTAGAGACATTAGGATTTTGTTTGGAAGTCAGAGAGATGAAAAATTAACAACCGCCTTCGCCGGGAATCGAACCACGGACCTCTGGAATACCGGCCTAGTGTGCCATCGTTACACCACGAAGGACGCTAGGATAGTGGGAGAAATACCTTATATACTCCCCTTTTTAAAGGGCGACTAGGGTTTAGGGGACCTAGTCGCCAAATCCTGGGTGCGGAGAATCATCATCCACAACCCTTTTAGTTCGGGCGCCACTTGTAGAGACATTAGGATTTTGTTTGGAAGTCAGAGAGATGAAAAATTAACAACCGCCTTCGCCGGGAATCGAACCACGGACCTCTGGAATACCGGCCTAGCATGCTATCGTTACACCACGAAGGACGCTAGGATAGTGGGAGAAATACCTTATATACTCCCCTTTTTGAAGGGCGACTAGGGTTTTAGGGGACCTAGTCGCCAAATCTTGGGTGCGGAGAATCATCATCCACAACCCTTTTAGTTCGGGCGCCACTTGTAGAGACATTAGTATTTTTTTGGAAGTTTGGAAGTTTTTTTTTGGAAGTTTGGAAGTTTTTGGAAGTTTTTTTGGAGAGATGAAAAATTAAGGTTTAATTTAACGCTAATAATTAAGGACGCTAGGGAAGTGGGAGAAATACCCTATAAACGCATGCGCAAATTTAGCTTCTCTAAGTGGGTGCGGCTTAGACCTTGTGTCGCAAGTATAAATGGAAATACCGCATTTTATTCCTTGTGACTATACCTCTGTGACATTCACTTCATCGTCTTGAACGCAGCTTTACATCCTTCCCCTGGTCATGTTCATCTCCAAGCCTGTGCGAGAATTGGCAAGGATTAACACTTAGGTAGATCTAGTTACATTTTATGTTAACGAAGACAACTTAGCCTACAAATTTATTAGAGTTATACGTTTCGAGCAGGCCTAACCACATTGAATTATTCCATTGGAGTAGAATGCTAATTAACGCAGAAACATTATACACACACTTTTCATAAAATTAAATTTACCACTTTCTGTGATGGTTTGATCTGCTGTCAGCATTCCACTGCCCTGTTTACTGGCATCTAATTGCCATCTCAGGTCGTCATGATTGAAGCTATTTCCATCAATATGCTTTGGAGGCTGAGATTTTAGATTAGTGATATCAGTCAAGGCAGGGTCTTCATTTATGGTTAGCTGAACAGCAATCCTGTATTCATAGTCATCGGCACCTTCCTCTTTCTTCATTCCATCAAATAATGCTCTCCTGTCATTTGAACTGAATAACGGAAAAGGACGAAACAGAAATTTCTCGAATTGGGTTGTTTTGTTTGCTGGAACTGAAATAAAACAGAAACTTCACTTTTCCGTCTTTAATTCTTATAAGCATGCTATCTAATGTATGTATCAATTATTTAAATAAAAAGTAATTGTTGATAGATTCAATTAATGATTCGTAGTTTTATTTCTTAAAAACCCATTGATTCTCTTATTAATTTAAATTATCGTTCTCTTTTTTACTCACATTCCAGAACTAGTTGCATTGTTGTAAATAAGTCATTCTACAATTAATTGCTTGTACACCCTTAATTATACAATATCCGCCATAATACTCGTATAAAATCGATATACAAGTTGATGCTTATTTATTGTTATTTATTATAAATAGATTTTTTACCAGTGTTCATTATTCATATCTAGCATATGCATAAAATTGCATCATGTAAACAAAAACATGCATATATGCACCAGAGAAGTGTGAAAACGTGAGTCAACCTTAGACGTTTTTGATGTCTTTTCAATTCACCTGTTTTGGGAATGGTTAAACTCTGAAACAGAACATCCCGTAAAGTTTTTAAAGAAAATGATTGCTCTTCGCATCTTCCGCGGTTGCAAAAATAGTGCTGCAAAACTATTCCTGTTCAATCAAACAACTGAATGGGAATAAATAATATTCGCTGGATAGCTGAATAAATATGTAAAGACTGTAAGGATCTTAAGTTTTACTAACGTTTATTTTATTTTAAATCTTTACTATCACTTCTTATTTTCTACTTCCGGCCAGAATTAAAACCTTTAACTTATTTATGCAAATTTGTCTTGCGAACGCCAAGTACTTAAGTTGTGGCTTTTTGCCAAGCGAGAGAGAAAGGAAGGAGTTAGTAGAAGCAGGCCGCTTACCTTAGCAGTTTTTACTCGGTTGCTGGTTGCCTAACAGGCCAGAGGTTTAATCCTCTTGATAATTTTAAACGTATTGTGTGTTTCTCCTTACTTGCTTTGGGAACATTCAAGAACCTGACTCGGAACAGGGAACAGGGAACTGTAGTGTTAACAGTTCTCTGTACTACATACGGCTCCCTGTTAATATACGGCCAATCTTCTCGGAGGCCCTTGTTTGTTACTCCAAAGTTAAGTTAGAGTTTAGTTAATATTTTTATATTCTTACGTTCAGACCACAAGTGGTTGGTCTCTGTATTCCGAAGTACGGAAATCATTGTAAAGAGTGAAAAATAAAGGGTTTCGTATACCCTTCCTGTGTATCTTGTTTACTTCCCACATTTATTGAACATAGCTTTAGTAAGCTCCCTGTTCCGAGTCAGGTTCTTGAATGTTCCCAAAGCAAGTAAGGAGAAACACTGAACCTGATAGTTTTATTTCTTAAAAACCCATTGATTCTCTTTTTAATTTAAATTATCGTTCTCTTTTTTACTCCCACATTCCAGAACTAGCTGCATTGTTGTAAATAAGTCATTCTACAATTAATTGCTTGTACACCCTTAATTATACAATATCCGCCATAATACTCGTATAAAATCGATATACAAGTTGATGCTTATTTATTGTTATTTATTGTAGGTAGATTCTTTGCACCACCAATGTTCATTATTCATATCTAGTACATAATGCATAAAATTGCATCATGTAAACATAAACTTGCATATATGCACCAGAGAAGTGTGAAAACGTGAGTCAACCTTAGACGTTTTTGATGTCTTTTCAATTCACCTGTGTTGGGCATGGTTAAACTCTGAAACAGAACATCCCGTAAAGTTTTTAAAGAAAATGATTGCTCTTCGCATCTTCCGCGGTTGCAAAAATAGTGCTGCAAAACTATTCCTGTTCAATCAAGCAACTGAATGGGAATAAATAATATTCGCTGGATAGCTAAATAAATATGTAAAGGCTTATGTCATTGCATAAAAATGTCATAAAAATATAAAATGCATAAAAGTATCACAAAAAGATTGCATAAAAATACCACTATCCCTGGCGATAGCGCTGCCTGTAAGTTCTAGGAATTGAAGTAGAGCTCAGTTTCTAGAACTTTAGAAACATCCTACGCATTCAAATACTAATAAAATTTCTAATCACAAACTTTCTGTTCTTCTTAGTTTAAATAAGAAACACACCACTTTCTTATTCCTCAGCCTTAGCTTTTAAGCCACGTGCCTATATTCACAACATGCCCCATTTTTAAATGCATCTTTTTGTTTACATGATGCAATTTTATGCATTATGTACTAAATATGAATAATGAACACTGATGGTGTAAACAATCTACCTATAATAAATAACAATAAATAAGCATCAACTTGTATATCGATTCCTTTCTGCAACATGAAAGTGCACAATTACTTGACTTTTTTATCTTCAGTAATAAAAGTACACAAAATTTTCAATGCTAATTTAGTGGATTAATAATGAGTACATACGTTTATATTATTGCTTAAAACCTAAGAAACAAATGGAAAAAAAGGCCGCAGTGTCAGTGTTTAGAATTCAAGTGTAAAATCTAAATCTTGGTGCTGCTGCTTTTTCAAATGCTTACAAGAAATTTGTATAAATAATAATGTCGAATGGGGCGAAAGATTTTTAAAGAGCGTGTCAAGCAATGGGGAAGAAGAAATGTGTTCTTTGCATTTAATGCATAGTATACAAAACATAAACATCATAAGTGTCACTATCATGTCCTTCCACAGACAAAGTGCATATTTCGGCTTACCACGATAGAACATCTTGGGGGGGGGAACGGCCACATCGCTGATACTGGAAACATTGTAATGAGTAGGTATGCAAGGGTAGCAAATACGTAGCTTTCCTCACAGTTTAGGAAAGTCAGGGTCTTCGTGTCGTCAACTGACCTTCTTTACGCTTGATCCGTGTAGATGTACCCATATTATGCTATAAAGGTTTATTCGCGAATTCCTACTCTACTACGCATAGGTGGTGCACTTCTAAGATAAACCCTGTGTTGAACACTGCTTGACACCCAAATTGCAACACCAAGAAAGACAAGAGATATCACAACAAAATTTATTTAGTAGATAACATGTTGACCAAGTATCAAATGATTAAATTTATAGACTTCTGTGAAGTGTGGTTCCTTCCAGAATCAGTTGCCAGAGTAGCCGCCATTGTTGGAGATCACCGCTGCCACACGCCTCGGCATTGATCCAAAGAGACTTTGGATTTGTTCTTGGGGTACAACAGACCAAGCAGCTTCCACACGTTGCCAAAGTTAATCTGGTGTGGCAGCTTGGGATGTAATCTGGGTCAATCGTTCAACAACCATGGATGTTTTCTATCGGCAAAAGATCCGGAGAGCGAGCCGGCCAGGGAAGCAATTCAATCTGGCGATTGACGAAGAACCCTTGGACAATGCGTGCCACGTGTGGTCGCGCATTATCCTGTTGAAATATGGCTGTGGGCAAGCCCTGAAGGTAAGGAAGGACAACTGGCTCCAACACCTCGGAGATGTAGCGCTGGATGTTTAAAGTACTGGCAATGTGTATTAGAGGAGTGCGAGAGTGATATCCAATACCGGCCCATACAATAATACCCGATGCAGGACCAGTGTGGTGGTGCATAACGCAGCTGTTCTTCATCCTCTCTCCACGGCGTCTCCAGACTCGAATCCGACCATCGTGGTGTTGCAGACAGAAGCGTGACTCGTCAGTAAAGACAATTTCATTCCATTCTGCCGTCCACATCCTTCTTTCCTCGCACCATTGGTGGCGGAGACGTCTGTGGTTCTGCGTCAAGGGTAGACGAAGCAATGGACGTTTTGCGGGGAGGGACCACTCTGCTGTAAACGGCGTCGAATGGTACGCGTAGACACTGGATGAAGCGTTACAGACCGAATGTGCTGTGCTGTGCTATGGTTCGTGATGTGACTGAGCGATCCGTCACTGCTATGCGCACAATGTTCTTGTCATCACGTGAAGTGGTGCACTGAAGTGGATGCGATCGAACACGTCGGTCCGTCGTACCCTCCTGCATCCAATGGTCACATATCCGCATCAAAGTTGTTTGGTTTCGTCCAACACGGCTACCGATTTCCCTGAAATATAATCTACACCTTCGGCAGGCCACTATCCTTCCTCTGTCGAACTCGGATACTTGATCAAACGATGATCGTTGCTTACTACAAGGCATAATTGATCTTTTTTTTTTTTTTTTTTTTTTTGAAAAAAACCACGAGAAAAACACAATTGCCGAACTTGAAATCGTCGAAAACTCCAAGCCTTAAATAGCGCTCTGAAGTGGCGCCACAGGCGCGCGTGATGTGCGTCTGCGCTGAAATTGTAATCATTTGCATACCTCACCTCCGCTAATGCACGTTGTAAATTTCATGTTATTTGCATGCTTCCGTCAGGCTGTTGGATTTACGGTGACCAGCAGTGTAATTAAGTATTTTTTCAATGCAACCAAGTTTGGTTAAACGCAGATGAAATTGCATAGGGAAGAGAGTTTTATTTAATAGATTTCCATATCGGAATTATTTCATATGTTTTAATTCTCTGACATGTGCTTTTATATATTTATTTATATTTTTTGCAGCTAGCCTGACAAGCTTTAATAACTACATAACAAGGACGACTCTTGTCTGGAACAGCATTAGAATTTGCATTCGTTTTTGCTTTCAGGGCAGAAGATATGGTTGAAATATTAGATTCGAATGTTTGATTTATATGAGCTATTTTTCAGAGAAAAACAGAATTTGGACCTGGCAACCCCACTCACCATGGAGTCCAAAAAGGGGATGCAGAATCCCACACTAGATTTAACAGAACTCGTACACTTACTGAAGCCACACAATCAGCTTCAATCCCATAACAGGCACTTCGAATCGCTTATCCCCAAGCCACTGACACTATAAACAAGCGACAATCCGATTGATTCTAGCGAGGACAGCTAAGTGCCTCACGTTTCAGTCTGAAGCAGAGGCCTAAATAATATGTTGGGGAGAGTGCCTTCTCTGTCAACTACCAGGATCCTTCTTTCCAGCCTTACAAATCTCCCCACACAGCTGAGACGTGTCTCTCTGCATGAAAAGCAATAGCGCAACTTAACTTGAGCTCCAGTCTCTGAGAAGAAAATCATATAGGAAAGAAGTAGAAATCAGAAGGTAAGAAGGAGGACAAAATCATTGGGTACCCTGGAGTCTAGATATACGCATTCATCAAAAAAATGATCTCCTGAGAGATCCGCAGCATGGGTTAAGACAACAAGGCTTGCTTATTTGTTTATTTAAGTTGTTGTTTTAATTACATCAAAAGAATTATCTTTAGTTTAACGGAAATTTTTCATTATTAATTTAATGGACAGATATTAAAAATTGTACAATGCAGATTTAAAAATTACAGAATTCGAATGCAGGTTACGATTTCAGGCTTTATTACTCACTTTTTTGCTAAGACTGAATAACACTATAAATTTTCAAACTTGCTGTTGAGAAACAGAGTATTTGAAAAAGACTGTTTAAAAAAATTCGTCAAAACGCCTAAAGGTTATTAAGAATTCAAAAACACTTATATGAAAATGGCACTGAATGGAGATGAATTATTTCTGTATTTCATAAACATTTGATACCCTGTGTAGGATTTGCATAATGATGCCATTTAACTGCTATCGATATGCTGAAGTCTAATGTTTTCAGTTCACATGATGTCTCATGCGATTAAAGATTGTAATTTATCTTAGACTCAGTAACTTTTAAATTTGAATAAAAAAATTATTCACATTGGAGAAAGGAAATAATGGATTGAAAGTTACCAAAGGCAAACTGAATTGGCTGCCGTCCTCAAATGCTCGTAGATTAGCAACACAACATGTAGTCTGTGTTGTCTCTCAATACGATGTAAACCTTGCAAACGACTGGTCTACGTCAAAGCTGCACAAAACCGTTTGCGTGACGTAGGTCTTGGCATCCTCCATTTACTGACTTATGTTAAGTGTTTTAGTGACTGTCTAATAAGATAAGCGTGGATACACAAAACATATGATGTGTGTATCATAATTTCCGTATCGCCTTTAATTACATAAAACTGATGACTAGAGTTACCATTTTTTGGAATGACCAATGGATGTTTCGATAATCATACACATTTAAGGATCTAAAAAATCTCAGTATTGCAGTATCGAGTAGTTCTCAATCAACATCAGTTCAGAATAACGCTGAAACTGAGGTTTGAAATGTAGAGAAAATGAATATTTCACTGTCATTTACGACGTTTTACAATTCTTTACCAAATTGCTTCTTATTATGTACATCTCAGATTGCTGATTTTGAATAAAAATTACAATTACAGTCATCTCTAGAGTTATATAAGTTTAACAGAGTTAATTAGTTCCAAAAAATGAATTAATTCTAAAAAATAATTGTAATATTGTTATCTTCGCGTACGCGATTTTATTGCAGGCGCATCAAACTATCAGAAGAAAAATTTGAACTTAACGGAATCCCAAGGCAATTATTTCTGTAAGTTTATATATCTTATTTCAGTGCAAATTCTAATTGTTAAAAGAATTATAACAACAGTCAAACGTGATTTACAGAACTGCAGTTTTCTAAATAACGATTCGTTACAGCTTAGGGCCAATGCTACACTTTCTGCCATTATCTCAGCGGCTCAAGTTTCATAATTCTGGTATCTTGTGCCTTCCTAAATTCTAAAAATGGTACTATTCCGTTTTGAGGACCGTAAAAAAATTGCAGCGAAAATGTATGCGCAAAAGCGCCAAATCTAGCAAACGCGGCCATTTAACAACGCGCCAAATCTAGCGCACGCGCTGATTTCATATTGCGTAAGATTACATAATTCGATATTTCTTAGGACGCCATTGAAATACTAGTTTAATTTTAAAATTCTTTTTTGATTTTAAATCCTTAATATCCTATGGATTTAACAATTTGGAACGAAATGACGAAAAGTCTGCAATAGAATTTTGGGTGAAGTGCAGAATCACCCACTGTTTGACGCGTTTTTAAGAATTGCACATACTCAGTATCCATGCACACATCGACCTATTTTTACTTAAAAGAAAATTGACACAAATCCAACTGTTTTTACTCTTGTAAAATGCGGCAAACAAATAAGTGGACGATTCTGCACTTTACCGAGAATTTTTTCAAAGAAAAAGCATCGTTCATTATAGAAAATTATGTTTGAACAATCAACAAGATGAAACTATGCTTTAGCGATAACTCGGTAGCGAAATAAGAATACAGGCATCCATTCATTTATGTTTAGCAACTTTTATATAAATTATAATAATGATCTGAAATAGTCATTTACTCTTGTACTTCCATTCAGTCATGTTTGCCTTTTTTACATAAATTATAATAATAAAAAAATATTATATGAAATTAACCCTTTCATGTAAATTAAAACATCAGTCTTAGATAGTTGTTTACTATTATACTTCCCTTAGGATTGCCGCAATTATTTTTGGCAGCATAGGCATCTACATTAGTTTGGCGATTTTTTACGGCCCTCAAAACCTAATAGTACCCTAAAAATTTACTATTCATTGAAGGTTAAAATTTTTACTTCCTCCCAGATTGTTCAATTTAATTTCTTTTTTTGGGGGGGGCGTAATGTAAGAGAAAGAAATATGTATAAATACCTGGTCGAGAAAAAGCAAATCCAGCTCCAAGAATTAAAATGAAGAAATGCATATTTCTTTTCGCATTAATAGTTTCCTGTTACTATCGCTTTATAAAATTCCAATAATATGATAGATAGCTTCATGGGCCATCTAGAAAAGATTTTTTATCAGAAATTTTATAGCTACAAATGCTTCTTGACTTTGATATGATTACATTCAGAAAAACTCCTCATAAGTGGAAAATGTATCTTAAAAAGCTACAGCATTGAACCTCATGAGTTAGGACAGCTTGCCTTAAATGTGCTCAGAAAACTTTCATTAATATGCAGTCGAGAAAAATCATTTAACAGGAATAGTAATATAGTTTATAATAAAGTTTTGAATGTCTCATGTAATTTCTCAAATATTCCATTGAAAATAAAAAGTACAAGAATGGTTTTATGTCACCATTGACCTGCGTAACTGAAAGCATGTTGGATCCAGATAATCTTAAGCATTGAATTTAAAACAATTTCTGTAAGTAAACAAGATTCAATTTCGTACTTTCATTTTTTTCGGGAAAGCTCTGGAAAGCTAGTGGAGGGTAAAAAGTGAAGGAGCCTACACTCATTTGATGATTTAACGAACAACTAAACTCTTCACGGAACTAAAAGAGTTAAGGAAAATTGAACTCCCAGAAAGACATCAAAATTTTTGCAAAGATTTTTTCTCTTCATTGCGTAGTTTCCTATGGCAACACTATCTGCCTGTCAGCATCCTTCTCGTTTATGCGGTACACACATATAACTCCTGATACTAGCGTAGAAAGTGATCATAATCCAAAATATAATTCCTACTAAAACTAGAGGGTTTTTATACTATCGAAATAGAGAAGCTCGAAAAATCGTAAGCTGCAGATTAACCGTAGATAAATCTTACTAAGAGTTTAACGTAATACTCTTATAAACGTTTAATTCTGTAAGAGAGAGAAGATGTGTAAATTAAGATGGAATACTTCCCGTTTAAATCTTCGTTTTCGCTTAAGAGAACAATCCACCTCAATTAACATGAGATAATTTAGAGAATGTTTACACATTTTTAGAACGATATTGGGGCCGTTAAATTAATGTTTAAAATGTCAAGATTATCTTTTTAAATGTTCAATCTGATAGCACTTTTTCTGGACTAAAAGTCTGTAGGGTTTCCCTTAGTTCAAATAATCAATTATTCAAATTTTTATTGATTCTCCTGATCTTCTCAACTTCCCCTCGCATTTCCCCGCCAGGATGCTAATTTAAAGTTAAGTGAAATGAGTATTTAAACGGGTGAATCTTGGCGTTTATTCAGAGTGTTTTCGCTAGCCAGCGCATATTTCGTTTCTGGCCTTGCTGTTACGCGAATTGCTGATTGCCATTTGAATAATTATCACGCCTGGTAGGTTATCGAGTCAACCCAGTTAGCCGTAGCTTAAGGTGCTAGTGCCAGCACTACTCTTTTTAAAGTCTTGAAATTATTTATGTAAGAACGCTGAAGTTCCACCGCAAGTTGTCGATGTTATTGTAAAGCACGCAGTACGTGCATTTCTGTTCCATAGTTGAAAATAATAAAGGATTATTTTCACCTTCTTCTGTGCTGGTATTGTTTCACTCATGCGCGAGAAGTCGCCAGGTTCATTAGTAAGACGTAGATTAGTTTATGTGTCCAAAGAGAGTTTAGATCCCATAAGTCTGCATGGTGATTTCCACGATAGAATGGTTTTTTGTAAAATTTCCAATTTTCCTCTTCCACTACTTTCTAGAGACCATCAATGGTGAGAGGTTTGCACTTAAAAGCTCTTTTCAGGAGACCAAAGGCACAACAAACCATACCGAAAAGGCCAGCGAATACAGAAATGCGTTGAAAAGTTATGTACCGTATCTTCCGGTGCATAACGCGAAACTACATTTTTTTATTTTCAGGTACATTCGCTGCAAAATGCGCACTCTTTTCTTTACGAGGAAATCTGAAAGATACATACGCGATGCTTTGATCTTTTGAAGTCATTCATTCGAAGATGTTTTCCCGGTGTTTTTAACAATGGTTGAAGTTGTGATTATCGAAAGCTTTAGTAAACTACATTTGCTTTAGTTGAAACACAGTTGATCCATTGTTCCTTTTAGTAGCAAAAATGGCTCCTGCCAAACGAAACAAACACAGTACTGGTTTCAAATGCAAGTCATTTAATTTGCAGAACATTAAAATCGTGTTGCAGCAAGAATATTTGGTGTTAGTGAAAGTTCCATACATGAATGAAAGGGAAATGAAATCACAATAATTATTATGCTAAAGAATAAACGTGCTTTGAATTAAGGAGTAACGCAATAGCCTATCCTAGAAAAGGTTACAGCCGAAAACATCGCGCCAAAAACATCGCGGACGAAAACGTCGCGGAGAAAACAACGCAAGGCGAAAACGTCGTGATACAAAACATCGTGGGAGAAAACATCGCAAAGAGAAAACATCGCAGTTCTAAAACATCGTGATACAAAATATCGTCATCGAAAATAAAGCGGTTCAAAAACTTCGCAGTTTAAAAACATCGTCGTCGAAAATATCGCGGTAAAAAATAAAGTATTGACAAATCATCGCAGGACGATAACATCGTAGGCATGCTTTTTTCAAGCTTTAATAATTGTAAATGGATATTTCCATAATGATTTGTGAGCGCAAGATGGAAAGAAGGATAATCTTTACTTTCGTATTTTTTATTAACTAATAAATTTTATCTGAAAAAGTAAGAAGGAAATTTAAGCATAGAAAATTAAAGCAACTTATAGCATTTAATAGAATTTTAAACCGACATAGTTAACTAACAAAGGTCATTAATAAATCATTTTTATAAAGGTTTTACTGGTATATTTTCACTAAAAGTATAATCTAAAAATGTTTAGAAGAAGGAAGCTAGGTAACTGCATGACCTTATCCATAAAAAATTGCTAATTATGAGATTGTTTTCTTCACTTTTGTCAATCTAACACTCTTATTATGAAAATTATTTCTTGTTCTGCTTCAGTTTACTCTTAAGTATTAAGTTTCCTTCTTACTTTTTCAGCAAAAATTTATTAGTTAATAAAAAATATGAAAGTAAAAGTTATCTTTCTTTCCATCTCGCGATCACAAATCATTATGGGAATATCCATTTACAATTATTAAAGCCTGAAAAAAGCAGGTCTGCGATGTTATCGTCCTGCGATGATTTGTCGATACTTTATTTTTTACCGCGATGCTTTTAAACTGCGAAGTTTTTGAACCGCTTTATTTTCGACGACGATATTTTGTACCACGATGTTTTAGAACTGTGATGTTTTCTCTATGCGATGTTTTCTCCCTCGATGTTTTGTAGCACGACGTTTTCGCCTCGCGTTGTTTTCTCCGCGACGTTTTCGCTCGCGATGATTTTGCCGCGATGTTATCGGCGGACACCCCTAGAAAAAAGTTGTTGTGAACTGGGTGCTAGCTGTGAATAGGAGATTTTTCCAGACAAGAAACTGCGTACGTTCATTTGTCTTAAAGCGGGGCAAAGAGAATGCAAATGAAAGGAAAAACTTTAAAACAACTTTGAGTTGGACTGGAATAATTTTTTTCTCAGGTAAAGGCTTCAAAATTTGGACAACATTGACAAGTTTATAATTGATAAGTTTCCAGAAGTAGGTTACTGACCTACGGAGACAAAAACATTATGTAGTGTCACATACTGGAAATATGGATGAAACTCCAGCAATGTCTGATATGATAGGAAATAAAAAGGCGATGTATGTAAAAGGAACAAAATAGGTTCATATTAGAACAACAGGTAACAAAATATTTCACCACACTGCAGTGCCTACGCGCTTAGAGGACGGTAAAAATTTAAAACCCATAGTTATTTATTTATTTATTTATTTATTTATTATTATTATTATTATTATTTTAAAAAGACGATGCCGAAATGTATTTCCCCAAATAGTGTTTTCATTCATGCTGGCGAGAAAGGATGGATGGACGATAAGGTTTGACACTATGGAATAAGAAATGTTTGGCAAAAGTAGCGCTGTTGCCTAAAAGAATCAAGAAAGTCTTTTAGTTTAGGACATATTCAGATCCTATCCAACGGATAATATAAAGAGATTGTTGAAAGAGTGTAATACAGGCATAGCAGTCATTCTAGACGGGTTAACGCCATTAGTTCAGCAGTTAGATATGTGTGTCAACAAATCATTCAAAGAAATTGTAAAACGACAGTGGAATACGTGGATGTTAGAAGGTGAAAAACCATTTGCAAAAGAAGGCCATATGCGTCATGCCAGTATAGAAATAGGTTGTTAATGGATAATAAAAGCACAGATTGAAATTAAACCAGACGTAATTCAAAAGTAATTTTAAAATATAGTTTTATCTAACAATCTAGCAGGAATGGGAGATGATATCAATTTATGGATCAGAGTAACACTGTTGGTGAAGTTGAAAGAGAATTCGATGATTTGTTCGAAGATGCCGGAATGTACCTTGTGCAATAAGGCTTATAGCCTTAATTTTTTCAAGAAGTGCAACGGTACTTTTCGAAATATGACTTGTTGCTTTGTATTTATGAAGTGTCATTCTTTTAAAATCATTGGGATGAAAAAGTAGAATTTCTTCTGTCAATATCGGACCTAAAACTTTCTCTTGATGGAATGCTGAGCTGATTTTAACATTTTTCCCACTTTTCTTATTTTTAATATTCCTCTACAAGAGAAATTCTGCGACAATAATAAACCCCTTACTGAAACTTTCTTTGAATTGCTGGAACCAAATTTGTAATTTTTCGCCTTGTTTTTGATAATAAATAGACATTTTTTGTTGCAGTCATTTAGGTAATCTCCTGCTTCATCAAGGGTCATAATATATTTCCATTTATCGACACTTACGTATTGTCCCGTTGATCGGCCAACTAGAGCGATTTAGCACCAATTATAGATGACTGTACCCTTTAGAATTTCGCAGTAGCGATTCGCGATTGGCAACGTTTCCCGAAATTTCCGCCAAGGTCAACCGGATAATAAGTAAGTACCCATTTACATCCTGCTACACACACTTCATATAGGGTTCTAGCGTTGAGCCACATGCCTAAGCAAAATCTGGTGAACATTACATTTTTATCTTCTTTAAGTTGCAAATCTTAGTTTATAATTTTATTTAATGTTGCTACAGATGTGTTTAAAGACTTTGTGATCGATTTCTGCGTCCGCGGATTTTCTTTTGTTACCAACGATTAAAAGAACAAGGAAAAGTACGTACCTTTTTCGTGTATTCCGAGTCTTCTTTTCATGTAGAAGGTAAGGATTGGCGTGTTTTCATTTCTGATTAATAATGTTATTACTTATTTTGCACTTAGGAATTTTAATACCACGCATTTACCAATATTTTTTAATTATGGAATAAAAATATTTCTCTTCGGAAAGCGCAAAAACATATCTTTCTATCCCCAGCAGCTAGTTTACATGCGACGTTTTGAAAAGACGAATAAATATGAAAGTCGCAGACGATATTTATTTCTAATAAAAAGCTGTTGCCAGAAATTTTTATTCCAAAATTATTTGCTTTTATTTATTTATTTATTTATTTTTAAATTCCTTATCGAAACTGTTCTAAAAATGTGCAAACACCCTATGTATTTGTTTTCGCATTATTGGTTTCTTATCAGCATTCCATTTTGTAATTTCAAATGCTATCACAGTTACATGGGACATATAGAAATGATTTATTTTCACAAATTGTTAGAATATATATGTTTCTTGACTCGCAATGCGATTATGTTCCGAAACATTCAAAAGTCGAAAATACCTCTAAATTCCCTTAACATAACGATCATGATAACTAAAGATAGCTTGCTTAGTTTTCAAGGAGGTATTTTTTAGTACAGTTTTCATTCCATTAACAGTTTTTAGTTCATTCCATTTGGGTAGATGTTGTTATCAATAGTAACATAAAATATTCAGTCATTAACCTGCGCAGCATCGAAAATGTTACACTGGTTAGGTTGCAAATGTTTTCAGATAAATTTGCACCGTCACAGAACTCAAAATACAAATAGTAACGGAATGCGTATTAGTAGTGGTAGCTCTACCCGTTGCAAATCTACTTGCTCTTAAACTTTATTTCATACAGTAGCAGTTAGTAGGTAATTTACATAATCAGTAACGCAAATAACAGACGCAGCAATAAATAAGCACTTCCGCATTAAGAGCTCTGCATCTTCTTTTGACATTCGAGTGACTAGCGCGATTAGATAAATAATGAAATGTAAGAAATAACAACTGAAAAATAAAATCCTGTAACTGAATTCGAAACTTCACAGTTCTAATTCACAGATTATAAATTGAAATCGATCCCAAACTGCTTAAAAAGATTCAGTAGTTCAGACTTCATATGATTGGATTATTTAGCTATGATAAAGCACAAGTAAAACCCTGTTGTTGTTGTTGCTGCTGCTAAGCTCACTTGCCTGACCCATTTAGTCAGACCAAGTCCCCGAAATTCTTCGTGGTAAGGAACGCAAGTTTACGCCTGTCGTTGGCAACAGCCTTGAGCAGCTTACAGGCGACAGTGCGATTTAACTGAGTTCTGCCCCCAATTTTGATAGAGAGCACGCCGGAGGGATGGCGGGTCCAAGGGTCTCCCATCCCTCTTCCCCTACCACTAACCTGTCGAGAGGACTTTCGGCTCCCCCCATATTTAGAATGCTCCCGTGCCGCACAGACACTATACACTTATAAACATCCATGATTCGAAACCGGGCCCTTCAGCATAGCAGTCAGTGACGCTAACCCAGTCCCCGCCCATGTACCGGTTGGGTGGTGGTAAAACCCTAGTATCCGCCCTTGGCGCGATTTTGAAAACGCCAACACCAAAATGTCGCCAACACCAAAATGACGCGTTTATTGCTCATCATAAATATCGCGTTTACTACTCATCCCTAATGTCGCCAAATTTCGTGTGTACCGTGTACTAGGATTAAACCAAAACATATTATGGGAAAGTCTGTGGAGAGGAATATCTTCATGAAGTACTAAAGGAAAATGACCTCTAATACCACACATGGGGAAAAGCATGAAAATCTGACATAGCCAATGCATTCAGTCATCGGGAGTACAGCATACAGGACCTCTACTCCCGAAATAATTTTAAGCATCGCAGTTTTAACAATTCGGCCACTAGTGGGCTTTGTGGCTCCACAGACTTCCAGTTTAGTTAACATACACTGGTGTGCAAAAATTAAGGACGAAGTCGAAAACTTATATGAGCTGAACGAAGAGACAGAGCGGACAGAAAGACCAATCAGGAGATTAAGTAAGGTGATGTACGGTAGCACATGCGCAGATATGCAGGTAGACGTAATGGGGGAGTGTCTGAGTAGTATAAAGCATGTTGTCGGTGTAAGATCAGTATTTCTGGCAAAGAGATTGTACGCCGTATAGCAGTTAAAATCACACCGAATTGCTGCCTCAGCGAGAAATGGCGAATAACCAATCTGTTAGACGACATTTGGATGCTTTTACCCGAGGTCGAATCATTGGGAAGTTGGAGGAAGGCCGCAGTGTGACAAGTGTGGCTGCAGAGTTCGGAATTGCTTACAGCATCGTTTCACGACTTTGGAGACAATTTCAAACTACAGGAACAGCTATTCGGGAGTTTAGTAGTGGTCGTCCACGAGGAACCACACCCGCAGATGACCGGTATATCGCCTTACAGGCCAGAAGAAACAGGCGGCAGACAGCGGGAGAAATTTCTAGACACACGACACAGGCGACTGGACGACCGATATCGCGTTTTACCGTGGCCAGAAGACTGCACGGTGGTGGTCTCTTTGCACGACTCCCTGTACGGTGTGTACCTCTAACGCCTGCCCATCGGAGAAGGCGTTCTCTGTGGTGCCGGGAACACCGGAATTGGAGAGACAATGAATGAGGACGAGTACTCTTTACAGATGAGCGTAGATTCAGTCTGAGTAGCGATTCTCATCGCATACTCATCTGGACAGAGCGGGGAAGCCGCAATCATCCCTCGAACATCATTGAAAGGGACAGGTATGGAGGTGGCGGTGTTCTCGTTTGGGGAGGCATCATGCTTGGTAGTCGTACAGACCTTCACATCTTCGACTCAGGTTCAGTCAACGGGACCCGTTATTGTAACGAGATTCTTCTTCCATATGTGCGTCTTTTTAGAGGCGCTATTGGTCCGCAGTTCCTTTTCATGGACGACAATGCACCATGTCATCGCACAGTAGCTGCCGAACAGCTCTTAGAGAGTGAGGATATTGAACGTATGGATTGGCCGGCACGATCTCCGGATCTCAATCCCATCGAGCATGTATGGGATTTTCTAGGCAGACGCTTGGCAGCTCGTACCTTACCACCAGTAACGATTCCGGAGCTTCGATTGGCGCTGCAAGACGAATGGGCAGCAATGCCTCAACAACTCATTGACACCCTCATTCTCAGCATGGGCAGAAGCTGTGAAACCTGCCTAGCAGTCAGGGGAGATCATATCCCCTATTAAAGACCGGATGTTTCTTGCTGGACACCCATCACAGGGATGTTTCGGCCTTCAGTCGCATTGCGCTCCATGCTACATTTTCAATAAAGCTTCTTTTTATCCCTCTGATTTCTCTTTTAGTAAGTGTTGCTTACATTACTCATGTCCTTGCGTATTGGGGATTTTACGGTATTAAATGTGTTGATTTGGAAAGCTTTTGTACAAAGTTATATTGAAAAAACCGTCTCGTCCTTAATTTTTGCACACCAGTGTATTGTCTTGGTAGTTAATATACGCGTTTGAAAACATGACTTTTATAAAGAAATCAAGAGAAGATATAGAAGAAGGAAAAGAAACTATCAAGTGACGTATTTTGCACTTTACTTTCGTATAACAATTTCACTTATATTTCTTTTGCATCTTTTCATGATATTATAAATGAACCTTTTCTTTATTTTAGCTTTCATTATGTTTAATTCTTATGTATATGGTGTAAATATCGAATGCACTTGTATCTTATTACCATTTATGTATTTATTGCATACATTCGCATAAAATAAAAAATAAACGTTTCTTTAATTATATAGAGCTAAATGAAAATACTATTTATGTAAAGCATTAAATAAATTACACTTAAAATAATCAAAATTCATTAACGTAATGAGTATGAATACAATACGATAAATCGATAATGAATTAACGATTTATTAATTATCCTTAATTAAAAAAACTTCTTGAATTTAAGTGTAATCTAAAATCACTTTTAAATAAAAACAAAAATTTTATAATCGAGCAAAAAGTAAGCAACTATTTTAGTATCATTATTGACTTTAAGGATTAAGAAATAAAAATAATTATTAGGATGATTTTATTTATTTAAATTGCACCTACTTTTTTATTACTTTGCTGATGAAATTAAGTCATTTGTCTCTGGAAAATGAAAAACATCGCTAGCCAACGTTCAACTCACGACTTTCAGACAGTTGCCAAACAGAATTTGATTAAAATAAAATAGTTTGTAATTACGCTACAGACGTTTTCCTCGTGAAGAAAATCCCATTTATAATATTCGCTGAGTATTAATACTTCTACAATAGTTATTTATTTCTTTTCATTATTAATGCGTAAATCATGTAAAATGCTAACGAAAACCTCGCATTTTCTCTTTCAGTAAAATGTTAATGCTATATTCCTCCTACGAGTAAAATTACGTCATAAAAATTTGAAAAATACGTCAAACCGACACATTTACTTATGTTTACGCTGTTTGTATATGCCAGTACACACAAGGGCTATTTACCAATTTAGTGGAATGCTTTCTCGGAGTATTTTCTAAGAGAAACTATCTGATATTAATATTACACTTACAGAAAGCTATGAAAACACCAGTCTAGCCAGATTGTTCCCTCGGTATAAGAAAATAAGGTGAACTAAGTGTGTTCAGCGATTTTATCCGCTCATCCGCTGGCGAACAGAGTGTGTATTTTTAATCCCCACGTTTTAAAACCCTCTTTTAAGGGCGACTGGGGATTAGGGGACCCAATCGCACAATCCTGGTTGTGAAGAATCATCATCCACCACATTTTAATTCGGGAGCCACTGTAGAGTCATTAGGTTATTTTGAAACAAGAGTACATGAAAAATGTGCATTGCCCTCACCGGGACTCGAACCCTGGACCTCTCGAATACGAGCCGAGTGTGCTACCGTTACACCACGGAGGCATGCAGAAAGGAGAGAGAAAAAAAACCTGGGGAAAGTGCAGAATCGCCTACTGCTTGGCGCGTTTTTAAGAATTGCACATACTCGGTATCCATGTACACATCGACCTATTTTCACGTAAAAAAACATCCCAGAATTGCACAAAAATGGCATTGGGCACTGCCTCGACTTTATCCATGTACACATTGACCTATTTTCAGTTAAAAAGTCAAAGAAAATTGACAAAAAAATCCAATTCTTCTTACTCTTGTAAAAAGCGCCAATCAAA
Source organism: Stegodyphus dumicola (assembly GCF_044657685.1). NCBI lineage: Eukaryota > Metazoa > Arthropoda > Arachnida > Araneae > Eresidae > Stegodyphus > Stegodyphus dumicola. The sequence goes on from NC_140768.1 coordinate 3,794,300, forward strand.
TAAGTGGGCGATTCTACACTTTAGCCAAAAACCTTATACACTCACGATCTTGGGCATTAAATGGAAAAAACCTAAGAACTCTTCCATTTGAAACTGTAAGTATAAACAGGACATATCTAAGCGGAGTCATTTTAATCCAAAAAAATCTTCAAAAAATGGTGATTCGGATTTTTGCATTTTCAAATTCTTTACACTTTTATGTTTCTAAAAATACCATTCTTTAATCGCTATGGAAATTAGAACTGTAAAAAATCTAATTTTAATTTGTCATCGAATGCTTTGATAAATGAGGATTTTTACATAAAAACGCTCCCCCCCCCCAATGGTGACTTTTTTATATTCGATGTACCTTTTTTCAGGACACTACTGCTCACAGGTATCTAAAATTTCTATGGCTTATTTATTAGGCTTCCTAATATTTACTGAAATGAGCTTTTTGTGATAAATTTATTAAAAAAAGAATTACAAATTTTTTGTGTGCTAAATTTTACTATACCTAACAAAATATTCTGTAAATTACTCTAAAATTCAAAATACTTAAAACGCTCATTTCAGTATAATCAGATAAGTATACTTTAATTACACCAAAAACTTCAAGCGTGTATCTACAGCAGATTTTGAGAAAAGGTACATCGAAAATGGCCAATTTAACATTGTCGGTATAGGGGTTTCTGACACCCCTTAAATTAATGGTATTTGTGATTTGTATGGAGCAGATATTTTTATGCTGATTTGGATCTACTTTCTGTTCATAGCCCATACAGCAGGGGTGGACAAATGCTTTTAACCAGGAACAAAGAAAGGTCTTTTTAATCTAGGATGCGTGCGGAGCTGTCGCAAGCTGCGATGGTGTCTGTGTGGTGATCTTTTGCGGACGGTGCCCCTGTTGTTTTCTAGGTCGCGATGGAGGAGAGAGGAAACTCCCATCCCCGATTGAAATTTTTTGAAAAATTATACTTTAAAATAGTATTTTATGTACTTAATTTCATAATTTTTACTTTAAATAAGCCCCAGGCGTTGAAGACGGGGCTTCAACGGCTCTGTATATTAAGAATCTATGAAATGTAATATTATTTATATTACATACGTATATATATATACGCAAATTTCAAGGAATATGAAGCAAAAATAAAGCACCTGTATTCAATATTTTCATAAATTTATAGCTTTGCATACATTTTTATTTTTACTACGTACACTGAGTTGTACACTACAAACACTGTGTAATATTAATATATGCTTAATAAGAGACGTATACTAGGTACTTTTCTGTTTTGCCGCCTCAGGCGATAATGTCGCCAATAATGGTAACTGATGCCAAACGGAATATCTTCGCCTTTTACGCCTCATTTTCAAAACAAGTCGCAGCCATTTCTTACCAGATTGATTGTTTCTTTCAATACTGGCATAAAATTCCAGATACCGTAATTTCCAGAAGAAACGCCGCGGCGTTTACGTGTTTAAAACTTAAATTTTCAGCGGGTGCGGCGTTTCTACCCATGCGGCGTTTAGGTGGACTAAAAATAAAATATTTCCTACGATGGTCATTGTACACAGTTTGGATGGCCTTGTCATTGTGCATAGACTGGTGCTATTCCCACACAAAAGACCACTCAGTTGCTTTTTGCGAACGTTATTTTGTTTACATTCTTTCCCTTGAACGGACCTACATGCCTTATTCACCCTAAACGAGATCTCAGAACAATAACATTCTTCCCCCTTTCAAATCAACATTCTCATCAGTTTGAATAGTCTCTCTCCTCTGCTATTCGACGAATCTTCCAGGACCCATCCTCTCCCCACCCCTGCCTTTTCTGCAATTTTTTTCAAAGGCGGACACGACTCCACCTGCCTCGCAATAACGAACTCTGACGTATTTCCCCTTCAGGAATGGATTTTTCTTAGCATTCTGCCAAATACAGATCCCATCAGTTTGGGTACAAGTACTTGTTGGATAGTTTTTAAGTAAGAAGGGAGCGGAAAATTTTTGAAAATGTCTCTAAACGGCACAGAAGCTATACATTTCTTACCTTTAATTTATTTTTGAGTTATGGTTTCATTTCATGCATTTTTCTTAACTGGTATGTCATATATCAGGACTTAGGTTGAGTTTTTGCATCTATACGGCCCACGACGATGTCACGCACAATTTAATCTATTGCGGCGTTTACGCTGATGCGGCGTTTCTGTGTAATTTTAATTTTTTTCCCGCCATTTTTCTCGAGTGCGGTGTTTACACTGATGCGGCCTTTCTTCCGGAAATTACGGTAATTTTTACAACATAGTTCAATTTTATGCTCTAAGTTTCTGCATAGTTGACCTGGCTTTTGAATTTCAAGAATCCCGAAAGCCAGATCTATACGGAGAATCCAAGAATATGACATAACTATCCATCACCGGAAAGGATCATCACACGAAAACACCGACGTTTTGTCTTAGAAGACCCCGCCCAGAAAACTATTGATATTGTTCCAGGATCGAAACAAAATATGAGCTGGTTAATCATCTGGTCGCATGACAAGATTGTATCTAGATTGCATAATTTTATTTCTATTCATATATTCCGAATAAAAACAGTTAAGTGTTTCTAAGACATTACAAAATTAAACGTAAAGTTGCGAAAGTATTTGTAATTTGAAAAACGGAAACAGAAATATTTAGATGTTTAAAGTAATTTTTATTGCACCCACGGCTCCCAAAGTTTTTACTGCCCCACTTGAAGTAAGACCTGTCCTTCTTTGACGTCAACTGAGGGAAGGAAATTTAAATGCATATGGGGACACTTTTTCATGCAACTGACAGAAACAAAATGGAAGTTGCGTCATATATATTTGGAAAGATATATCGATATGTGTGTGTGTGTATGCTACTTAACAGTAAAGTAACTCGAAGAGACTTTTACATTTAGATGTTACAAAATATTTATTTTTTTTAAAAATCTGTTATTTGCTATCATTTTGAATAAATAGTCTACTGTTTTATAGCTCCTGTTTTTCACCTGCTGTTCAGCTCAGTTTTGAAAAACGCAGGAATCTGTTCGTTACTCATTATCAGAAATTCAGAATCATTTTATTGAAAACAAATCAGACAGAATCACGAGTCTCAACGCGTCATTTTCCAGTTTCGAATAACTCAAGAAGAGCACCCAAACCAGTATGGGGCTGAAGGTAGAGGAAAGTTTGCATCCACACTTACATTAGCATTGTTGAAGCGCCAAAACTTCTTGCCTTTAAAAAAGTACGTTTTACCTGAAAGAAAGAAGGTAATTAATGTAATAATAAGCATTACTTTTGTAATTATTTCTGCACACATGTAGTGCATATGTACTAGCCCTGCATGAAAACTCTCCCAAGTTCATTTGCGTAATTACAGGAATAATTATTATGTTCTATATGTACCTATATGCAATCTCTAGCCAACTTTAGATAAGGGTGGACGTGGTGCTGTACTGATTAATCTTTACGGCAAAGGGACAGTGCCCACGTCCACCGTCACTTATCACTTATCACTTTATTATTAGTGCAGGTATTCTAGACAATACATTTTTTCAATACCAGGTAACATACATACCAGGTAACATAAAAACAACATTTGTTCCTTTTTTAGTGCTGCAAACTAAGAAATAAAAAAAGTCCTGGAACTTTTCTGACAAAGGATGTATATTAAATCTACTCTATATATGAAATTACTTTGTTGGGAAATTAGTATGTTCTGTTTGTTAGCTAAGTTAATCTCTAAGTAACAGTTTAATATGCTCTTACTTTTGTTACAACTTTTGATCTAACAATTTTGTTACTTAATTTTGTTACAACTTTTGATCTTACAATAAGTAAATTTGAACGTCTTCTATCTAAATTAAAATAAGAAAGGGAAATAGAAATGTAATCTGTTCATGCGTATGGAATAATAATATATGTGTATTAATTATTATGTAAAACTATAGCACATTAAATAAGCTATATTTAAATAGCTAAAAAGCGTAAGGTAACAGGAATCCATACTTATGATACTAATGATATAATGTATTGTAAGAATTATGTTAATTTCTTTAACAGTTAAGTTTTAAGTTCCTTTCCTGTCTTCCTGAATTTCAACTTACAACTTCCGGCCAGAACGTATTTTTAGAATCGCGTTTGAATGCAAATTGAGAAGAAGTGTTTAACCGCGAAGTTCTACTGAGTTAGAGAGAATCAGTGATTCTGGCTAGCACGCGTCCTCCTTTTTAGGCTACTCTCTCTTAAGCTATTATTACGCTCGGCCGCACTTTAGGCCCTTGTTAACTTCGCCGTTATTCAGCTTTAAGGGATCAACTCGGCTAGAATCTTAATAGCTTCGGCTATATCTTTTTAGTTAAGATTAGTTAAGTTAATTTCTCTGTTTTTGAGTTCAAACCCGAGTGGCGGCTTTATTGTAAAACTCCAAGACGGAGTTCTGTTAAACTTTGATATGGAATAATAAAAGGTCTTTAACCCTTCTCAAGCTTTATTTACTGTCTCATGAACTCAAACGATAAGTCGCTTATCAGTTCTTAAAATTCTTCAACTTTAACTTAAAAGTACACAGTACAGAATCTTACAGTATAATGATTAGAATACGATGATTACAATAGAGCTATGAAATGATAATAATAGAAAAGATAATCAGCATTTTACACTAAATGATAGATAATTGAGGCGTGAAGCTATCAAAAATAACTAAACTACTGCATCTTTAGTTCCGTTAATGTACTGATAAGAATTACTCTGGTAATGAAGAGCCACGAGGTAATAGTTTCACATTTCCCAGGTTTGCTTGATAAAATTGCCTAACTAGGCCGCCATTTGTTTACATTTGAATAATGGTAGAATAGTGAATTAAGTTATTTGGTGCACCAACTTAAGTGACTGTTTGCCCAGTGTGACCGAAAGTTATCTTTCAGTTTTGTGCACCAATTATTTTGCCTTTCTGTCCGCGGGCCGAATTGCTTGTTTTTGAGCAGAAACTCTAATTTTAATTGTAAAAAAAAAAAAAAAAAAACTGTATTTGGGTGATTAAGATTTTTCTGCATTTTACAGTTTTTAATGAAGATGGTTTGAGTCATGTGGTGTCCACATCATATATTTCAGAATCGTATAACTGGTCATTAAAGAGCTGAAATGTTCATATTACAGCTATAGAAATTATTGCTTTACGGAATGGATTTGAATGAATCTGCTTATATAGCTTATGAATTCTACTTATTTTTGTTCATGAAGCTATAGCATAAAGATGAAAGTAGAGAAAACGTGTGGATAAAACGTGTAACGAAATAAACTTCGCTTAATCCTACTTACGTAGCTCAGCACGGACGATGGGAGAGGAAAGTGATATTTTCCCGTCTTACAAAGTTTTTATTCAACTCCTTTCTAACAGAAGAGGGAGCACTTAGGAATTTATGTAATCATAAAAAGAAAGAAAGGAAAATGATTAAAAAAAAAAAATTCTGCTTAGAATTCACATGAATAGGATAATGTTTTATATAATTGCAAATTAATAGTAAATATTTTCACGACCATTATAAATTTTAAAAAGCTTGAAACTCCTAATTTTAAACAAGTTGTAAGATTCTCCACTGTGTGCTTCTAAGTTACAGTTGAATGTGAAGAATCTTAAGGACTAGTAAGCGAATAATCGTCTGAGTTCGTGAGGTAGAAAACAACAAGTGAGAAGAGTGAAATAACCCTTTATTATTCCAACTCTAAAGTTCAACAGAACTCCGTATAGGAGTTTTACAATAAAGCCCATTGTAATGGCTTTACGGATGAATAATACATCATAAAGAAAACGAAACAAACATTTATTAAAAATTAACGTTCAAAGAATAATGGTAAACTCGGAACACTACCTCGCTCCTACAACATAATTAAATTACAACCTGCCTCCTCTGAGGCTAACATGCAGCTGTCGTCTCTCTCACTTGCTGGGCTCTGCCTGGCAGCTGATTGGCTCTGCCTGGCAGCTGATGCTGTTTTAAATACTTCAGAAGACAATTTGAAAGCTATGGATTCTAAAACTCAAGTTGATAACTTAATTTAAAAATCTGCTCCTTTAATTTTTTTCAAAATTTATTATGTTGTTTTAAATACTGCAGAAGACAATTTGAAAGCTATGGATTCTAAAACTCAAGTTGATAACTCAATTTAAAAATCTGCTCCTTTAATTTTTTTCAAAATTTATTATGCTGTTTTAAATACTGCAGAAGACAATTTGAAAGTTATGCATTCTAAAACTCATAAGTTGATAACTTAATTTAAAAATCTGCTCCTTTAAATTTTTTTCTCTCGGTTATTAATTGGCATGTATGTCATCCTAAGTATAGTAAATGTAACCAACATCATGCAGAATCCAATATTGAATATACTGTATAAACTGCGTAGGTTTTCCTTTATTTTGCATAGCAAATTTATTTTAAGTTTGATACCTTTTCTGAACTTCTCAACTTCCCCTCACATTCTCTCGCCAGGATGTAAATTTAAGTTAAGTGAAGTGCATATTTAAAAGGGTGGATCTCTGAGTTTATTCAGAGCGTGTTTTCGCTACCCAGCGCACGTTTCGTTGTTGTTTCGCTGTTACGCTAGTAACCCTCTTGGCCATATCGGAATTATCATCACGCCTGTTAGGTTTTTGTGAGTCCACCTGTTAGGCGTAACTTACGTGCTATCCAGCAGTGCTTATTTTAGATTTTTACTTGAATGATATTCTACGATTTTACTTTCACTACAAGTTTGACGGTGTCATTGTAACGCACGAAGATCGTGCCTTTCTGTTAACTATTTTGAATTAATAAAGGATATAAGGTATTTCTCCCGCCTTCTTAGCGTGCCTTTGTGGTGTGGTGGTCTGTACGCTGGGCGCGTATTCCAGAGATGCGCGGTTCGTTTCCCGGCGAAGGCGTGGCATATTTTTATTTTATTTATTTATTTTTTTTTTAAATCTTGCCTGCTTCCAAAAATACCTAATGTCACTACAGTGGCGCACGAACAAAAAGGGTGGTGGATGATGATTCTCCACACCCAGGATTTGGCGATTGGGTCCCCTAAAAACCCCAGTCGCCCTCTAAAAGGTATTTCTTAAAGGGGGAGTATATAAGGTATTTCTCCCGCCTTCTTAGCGTGCCTTCGTAGTGTAGTGGTCTGTACGCTGGGCGCGTATTCCAGAGGTTCGTGGTTCGATTGCCGGAGAAGGCGTTGCTTCACACGCCTGTGCGAGAATTTTCTAGGCTCACTGTAGGATATAATTTCGTTTATGTAGAAAAACAGAGAACGACCTTACAACTGTTGCGGAAAATATAGATCATGGTTTCCCAGTGGAGTCGGTGTCGATCCCCCTGATGATCGATGGAATTTTAGAGGAGTTTCGGTTGAACAAGCATCGACATTTGATCGGCATTAATCAAGATTATAAAAGTGTATTAACAAAATTGCTTACTAGTTGTTTATTGCTATGCTTTGTCATGCAAATAAGTCAAATGTTGTTCAAAACACATGGGTACGCAAACTTTTAGAATTTAAAAGTCATTCGAGAGAAATATTCCAAAATAAAAGTTATTTGCCGGACTAACATTATTGACTTTTCCCTGTTCTTACCTAGTCGAAGCAAGATTTAGTCAAGTTACTAACTTACTACGGAAAATAAGAAACAGGTTGAATGTTTCTGAACGAAGTGATTTAAATTTAAACAAATGAATACCAAATATTGAAAAATCTGATGTGGACCACATGACTTCGTTGTCCGACCTATTCAATTAAACACATTTTTTTCTGCATTTCATTTAAACTACTTCCTCTAATTTCATTAGAGATATGCTTCTCGTTCAATTAATTCAGTTCTTACTTTACAGCAAGGCTAAAATACATAAAAACTCGAAACATCTTCATTAAAAATTGTAAAGTACAGAAAAACATAGAACATCAGATAAATTATAAAAAAAAAAAAAAAAAAAAATATCAATTAAAATCAGAGTTTCTACACAAAAACAAGCAATTCAGCCAGCGGACAGGAAGACGGATTTTTGAATTGAACACAAAATTGAAATTTAACTTATGAGTCCTACTCGTCAAAAAGACACTGAAGTTGGTGCACAACATAATTAGTCACTTTTAAAGAAAAAAAAAAAAAATGCCCAATTTACCAACATGTAAGAATAAAAAACTGATTTCAACGAGCCGGCTAACAGAGTGGATATCTATATATATATATACCGAATGGTGGAGCCGAATTTAATCAAAACGAGAGGTGTACCACTACACATTATAGCAGTCTCGTAACAAAATTTCAATGTTCTAAGGCTACTATTTTTGAATTAGGGGAGATACATATATACGTACATACAGACGTACAGACATCACGAAAAAAAATCGATTCTAAAATCAAAAGGAATCTGAATTTTCATTTTATCAGTTGTTGACTTCAAGTATGTCAACAATTCTCTTTCAAAGTTATAATGTGGCTTTTATATTTGCTATATGTTATATGAAATTATATTTGTTATATGATATTATATTTGTTATATCATCTATAACATAGAAAAAATGCCTTTTACAAATGTAACTTGCAACTATTTAATTTTAAAGTAACTTGCCAAATGCTTTCAAATTTATGCACCAGATCCTTACCATCTATCCATGTGAATGCTGCATCAAGATTTGAAACGAGGCCTCTCCACCTCTGCATCCTCTGTGGGTACCCCCGTTCCATCTGCTGAGCCTTTTCGTCGTACTTCCAGTATAGATTACCACTAAAAAAGTAAGTCTTTCCATTTTTTGCCCAGACCAGTGCAGCATCCACCTTATCTAGATCAGATGGCAAGCCCAAATGAGTCAAAGGGAATGGACTATCAGGCGTGAACTGGTTGCCATCAAAAACCCAGAAATATCGGCCTGAAAAGAATATAAGATTTACATAATAAAATATCTGTATACACATGGAATTTTTTAATTATTTAAACATCAAAATAATATGTAATTTTCTAATTATTAAACTTATGTAACTAAACGCATGTAATTTTCTAATTATTAAACTTATAAATACTGTAAAGATTTCATTTTTTCCTAACCAATTATTTTCAGTTTGACTTTACTTTCCCTCCTGATTCTAGTTTCCTGTCGGAATGTAAATTTTAATGACGTTGTAAGATTTTCACTGTGTAAATCTCAGTTACTGTAGAAAGTGACGAAACTTAAGAACTAGATAGCGAATAATCGCTTAAGTTCATGTGACAAGAAACAACAAGATGGAAGGGTAACTAACCCTTTATTATTCCAATAAGATTTAACAAAACTCCGCCTTGAACTGTACAACCAAAGCCGACGCTTGGGCTTGAACTTAAGAGACTAAGAATTAAACTAAAACTAAGATTAACTAAAGAAATATAGACGAAGCTATCAAGGCTCTGAATACGGGCGAGCTTTAATAACAGCTTTGGGAGAGAGAGAGAGTGGCCAAAAGGCAGACGCGCGTAAATCAGAAACTCTGATTCTCTCTCGCTACAGGCCCACCAGCGGCCAAACGGTAAAGTCGCTGAACACTGGTAGTTCGGTCCGAAGTTCGAATCCCGCGACCGGGCTGGCTGCATGGGCGTTTTCGTGGTTTTCCCTATGTGTAACGTGTATACGAGCCAGTTTCCCTTTGAAAGTCCTCCACGAAGGCGTCCCTCCCTTTAGGCAGATAGTCCTCGAGGCTTTGCTATAATCACACACACACACACACTCTCTCGCTACAACCAAAGAACTTCGCGCTTAAAAACCGCTCTTACTCATTATGTATTCAAACGTGATTCTAAAATTACGTTCTGGCCAGAAGTAGTAAGTTGAAGTTAAGAAATTGACAGGAAAGAAACTTTAACTTAAAATTTAACTGTTAATAAAATTAACATAATCCTTACAACGTAGTATGCAAAATCTAAGTGTGTTCAGAAGCAGTATTTAAGCTGCGTTTCAAGAGTTCTGGAGGAGTAGTTAGCAGAGTTATTTCCGAGTTTATGCTGCGTATGCAGAGTCATTGAGCGAGTATACAGAGTCAGTGCGAGTAGCGAATATGCAGTCTCTGCGAGCATGCAGAGTCATTTCGACACCCTTCAAATTATATTTATGTTCTAGGCCCGGATTTGTTGTGTGCAGCTGAATTAGCAGTTTAGATAACTAAGGAGCCAATCGTTTAGCTATCCTAATTTATTGGGATTTTACTTTTCCATTTTCTGTTCGATTTAGTTTAGCCACAAGGCGGTGGTGAATTGTGAGTTTGTTACGTATATCTTGTTATGTTAGTTCGAATAAAAAGGTTATTTAAACCTTCTTCTGTAGTATCTATTCTTCAAGACAGCGACGCAGTCTACATGTAGTCTACGCAGTCTTTCAATGTAGGGTCTATCGTGAATGCTCTCGAAAGGAACACATACTATACGTAATTTTGTATTTCAATTATATCAAAGAAAAACTGCAATTATGAAAGAATATATGCTGAAGAACCAGCTAAGATTCATTTAGCTATTTTATTGTTTCCCCCTCTTCTTCCTTATTTTTTCACCACTGAGCTCCCCCACAGCGTCCTAAACTGTCTATACTCATTATTATTATTATTATTATTATTATTATTATTATTATTATTATTATTATTATTATTGTTATTATTGTTATTGTTGTTATTATTGTTATTGTTATTATTGTTATTATTATTATTATTATTATTATTATTATTATTATTATTTTGAATAATGCATTACGTATTTCTTCACTAATATTGACATTTCTCAGTGAATATTGATTTAATAAATGAAGTATTAAATATATAATGCATCTTATGAATGATGTGTTGATGTATACATCATTTAAAATAAATAATGCATCTTATGAATGATGTGTTTAAGATGTACACATCATTAACGAGCTTCAAAATTTCTCGTCATTTAGAACAAAGATTAATTTGTAACGCGAAAAAGAAATTTAACATTTGAAATGTTTGGCCTAACATTCAGCAACTAATAAATAGTGTAAGATTCAAATCCCGATTTTGTTAAAATATAGGAAATTCAAATTAAAATTTGAGTGAAAGTAAACTATAAAATTTAAAATATCGTTACCTCTGACATATTACTTTCAGTCTTATTCACACACAACAAAAAAATATAAAAAAAAAAAAAAAAAAAAAAAAAAAAAAACTGAAATGTTTCAGATTTTAAATTACGTCCAAAGGGGCGTTTTTAAACATTTTGTGTGTTACCTTTCTTTATTAAATATCATGTTCCTCGCACTTAAACCATAAGATCCAGTGCAACAGCAATATCGCAAAATAGTTTTAAAAGGAGCATATCTTTAGAATTTCCGATACAGAGACTCACGCGCTGGAGATAAAAATGTTTTTTCTGCACAACGTTGCCATTGCTCGCTTTGAAATCCTTGAGTTTGTTAATCAAAAATCGTCAAAGTTTTAAAAAATAGGAAATCGATCATAAAACAAATTTCAAATTTCAAATTTGGTCTTCCACATGCTCATATTCGTTGGAGGATTACGTTATTCAAAATTCGATGACTCTATGTACCGTTATTTTATGACAATGTGAGAAATATACATACATTTACGCAGATTTTCATTATTTAATTTCTTCAAATATAATGCAGGACTCTAACATTTTATGGCAACAGTTTGAAAAGTGAACCGACATTTATGAGTCCGACGCAAAATGCCAAAACGAAACTAATAGTCCTTCGGGATTCAAATCCCTTTGGACTAATAAATAAAAAGTAAATAATAATAATAATAATAATAATAATAATAATAATAATAATAATAATAATAATAATAATAATAAGAGCACTTTTAAGTTCAGTGTTTTTTAAAAATAACTAATTTTTGAGACAAATATAACATTTTAGAATTATCTAGCTCTGATGATTCTTATATTATCATTCGCTAGTATTATTAGAATTATTTTGCATTGGCATAATAATATGGTGGGTTCATGGACATTCCATAGCCCTTTTCATGCGTTGTGAGGTTTAACGACAATGTTGTGTTTCATTTTCACTAAATTTTGAAGCGTAGGCAAAACCAAACATCTTCAGACAACTTTCTTGTAAAAAAAGAATGTATTATGAATAATAAATTACATTGCTACAGATTTGTTTGAGTATTCTTCTTTTTTTATAGAATGGAACAAATTAATTTCTTTTTCACTTATTCCTATGGAAAAAATGTTGTTTCGTTTAACTAGAGTCGCATTACAAACAATATCCGGAAACAAATTATTCTCGTTAACCAACTCTTAAATTAACTCTGGTCTTCTTCGAGGTTATCCGTTTGTAATTACATTTTTATCGTAATTTTGTTTTCTTTATAATAGCAGCTGTTTATAATTGTTCATAATAGCAGCTGCCTGACATTAGTCGTAGTTTTTTTTTATTGCCAGCAAATGTGAAAACTTTTGTTTCTAATTGGCTTTCAAATCACGCTTTATCCCTCTGAATTAATTAAAATTATTTGGAACTACGTAGTACATAATAAACAAAAGAATAGTTGCCACTATGGTATTGTAAATCTGTAATCTTTTAGGGGAAATGATAGTGAAATTTTCAATAATGTGTAATTAAAAACCTTATGTGTTAGTTAAGTAAATGTATACTGGATCTCCCAAGATACGCATTTAAGGATAATAATCTTATTAAGAATTTCTACTTGCCAGTGAAGAAGACGATTTGATAGTCATGAGGCCTCTGGTATATTGCATCCACAGAACGAACAGACCAAGGAAATCCTCTAAAAAACACATGAAAAGGAACTGGATACCCAGGTGCGATCTCATTGCGATCTGAGAAGCGCCAAGTGTGCTGCAAAAAAGATAGATAATAGAACATTCAATTTAGTTTGAATTACAGTTTATTGCAAAAGTATTAAGCTTAAGTAAGTTGCATTACAAACTCATAACGAATATGAGCAAACTAAGAATTTTGCGATTAAGTCGTGTGCATTTTCCATCGATATTATTGCACAGATATTAATAAAATATAACGAGGTACGTAAACATGCACGTTCTCACGATTAGAATATTATTATGCTTCGAAACGAATTTTTTGCACTTTCTCTTCTGTGATTGAGTACTTAAAAAAAAACCTAGCACAAAATATATGATTTTTTTTTTTTCAAACGGAGGGCTATCCAACGTAGCATGACACGAAGAATATGCATACTATATGAGGTATCTTACTTAACACAAGAAGTCACGATTTTATAACACAGATTTAATATTTTAAATTTATTTCACGTGTAGAATCATTAGGATATCGAAGCAAGAAACATAAACAATATGCAGTGCCTCGAAATACGGGATCTCCTGGCTTCTAGCCGAACGTGCTTCCAGTTACACCACGAAGGCATGCAGTAAGGCGGGAGAAAATATCTTAAATTTTCTGTCACCTAAACGCAAAGATGTAATCGCCAAATCCGTTTTGAGACGAATTATCATCCAGCACATGTAGATTCGGGCGACGCTGTAGAGTTAATAGAAGCAAAAAACATAAAAATTCCGCGATACCTTTGTCGGATTCGACGTCGAGGATTGAGGATGAGATTGACGATTGAGAATGAGATTGACGATTGAGAATGAGATTGAGAATTGAGAATGAAATTGAGGATTGAGGATGAGATTGAGGCTAGAAGATGAGATTGAGGATTGTGATTGAGATTGAGGATGAGACTGTTATTATTAGTCATTTTAATTTATTAATTATTAGTCATTTCACTAAGTTTCTGCAGGTTTATTAATACTTTTTTTATTTCTAGCTACTACATGCTAATAGGAAGGAGAGAGATGAAGCACTGCGGAAGTATACTGAAAGGAAGAGAGAAAATTTTACTTAAATAATTGCAACAAAGAAAGGCCTGTTTATTATCGAAAACGCAAAGAAAAAAAAATTTACAAACCTGATTCCATCAACTGAAAGAAAGTTTCAGTCAGATGTTCATGTTGGTCGCAAGATTTTTATAAATTTAAAAAAAGAGTGGAAGAATAGAATAAAAAAATAGTAAAAATCAACATTCAACTCAACGTTCTGTTAACATAAAGTTTTAAGTCTGTTATTTACAAAATAAATTCCATTTCTTTATCCTAATGATTTTCAAAGAGTGAAAGTTCATCAAGACAAAGTAATACTTCAAAAGGTACCGCTGTATTCGTTTGAAAATATGAAAAATGATACAGGTATGGCTCATATACCTTTTCAACGTACTCTTGTGAATTCCTCTGACGTTTCACCTATCGATTATGCTACCTTTGGTCTTTTGAAAAAAGCTCTTTCTAACAGCAACCCCACCACAAATGATGGACTCTGGAAAACTGAGGAAGAGGAATGGAATTCAATACCCATGGAAACATTACAAAAAGCCCTTCTGTCATGGAAATCACGGTGTAGCCTTTATAGTCTAAAAAGGGTTATCAGATCAAACATTAAAATAATAATTTTAAGCATTCATTAAACTGTCCCGAAATCGATCTAAGAATGTGTAAACATCATCTGTACCTTACTTTTCTGCGTGGCACTTCATTGGTAATGCTTCTATTGTCATCCTATAAGGTATTTCTCCCACCTTCTTAGCGTGAATTTGTGGTGTGGTGGTCTGCACGCTGGGCGCGTATTACCATAGGTCCGTAGTTCGATTCCCGGCAAAGGCGTTGCTAATTTCAATCTATCTTCCAAAAATACTTAATGTCTGTACAAGTGGCGCCCGAACTATAAGGCTGTTGGATGATGATTCTTTAAATAAATTACCCAGGATTTGGCGATTGGGTCCCCCAGTCACCCACTCTTTAAAAGGGGTAGTATATAAGGTATTTCTCCCGCCTTCTTGGCATGCCTTCGTGATGAGGTTGTCTGCACGCTGGGCGCGTATTCCAGAGGTCCGTGGTTCGACTCCCGGCGATAGCGTTGCTTCTCCTGCTTCCAAAAAATACCTAATGTCTCTACAATCCTTTGTAGGCACTTGGGACTAATCTGCATTAGACGTTATAAAATTTTTATCACAGAAGAAAAAAAAAACGTGCAAGGATCCGTAAAATAAAAAATAATGTATGTCATCATATTATTATCAAACTCCTTATGTGATAACTTCTTTAAAATGGACAATCTTCCTGAGAAAATAAGTAAAACAACAATATTAAACATCATATCTTTAAGATGAACGTCTACACCAAATTATCCAGAAAATCTGAGTGATCGGTTCTAGTAAAGGTTAATGCTGTTCTAGATATTTTTTCGATTCAAACGATAAATCGGAAACTAAACATATATACCAAATATAGATTTCCCAACAAAGGTTCGTATTCTTTGAAGGAAAATTTTAACGCTATTTCGTTTGGCAGATGCATATCAAATCACACCGATATTAAAATGCTATAAACTCCACAAGAATTAAAAATTAGATATATGATCTTTAATAATCTAACAACGAATTTTACTGATAAATGAGAAAATGACCTGAAAGCTGAACTTGAGAGTCGGAACAATTTTTTAAATGAGCAAATTAAACGCTGCGATAAACGGTTGTTTCGGTTATTACGGTATTTGAGATTTGAGACGTCTTTTAAAATACATTTACAAATTAATTAATTTTAAAGTTTTTCTCCTTGTATTTCTTTACAAATTATGCATATATATAATTCTACTAGAAAGCCAGGCGGTCATACGAAATGACCGCTGTTGTAGATATTATAAATTGAATTAAAATGATTTGTGCAAAGGTGTCTGCTGATTCTAACTGAATTACCTAGAGCAGGCGGTGAGGACGCCTCTCTGGTTACTGCCCCACGGGGTTTCCCTCTTCTACTTGCTGAATTGCTTAAAGTAGAGTGCAATGAAGGAAACTACTGGCGGTACATTTCTTAAGAGCCACCGCTAGCTCAATAAATAAAGGTGATTTAAATAATAAAACGTTAATTCACATGTCAAAGGTGACAACATTTCTTGTGTAGATCTTTCCATCATTTTTAAGCTCGCCTTGCAGAGGACCATCCATTATTTTTAATTTTACGTCCGTTCTTTCACTATCTCTTGAACAGGCAACATAAAGTTGATCGTGTCCAAATGCAGGCGCAGGTAAAAAAATGCCAACACGCTTAAGCGTTTGGCCCTGAGACTTATTGATGGTCATAGCAAAGGCGAGTTTTACAGAAAATTATCTACGTCTCAACTGAAATGGCAACCCTGTGCCGTGGCAACTTCCCCCCATCAGTTACGCAAGCAACCAATAAACTATCGGCGACAAACAGACACTTAAGCCGCATATATTTATATATATGGAGTAAAGAAACACCATCTCCTCCGAAACGGCTGGCTCCCGGGCTTAGGGAAGCACACCATTAGATTCTGCAGGTCCGTGGCACGCCATTTTGACCATTCGCGTCTTCGTGGGAGTTTAATTAGCCGATATATTAATTAAAAACTAATTTTCCCCTACGTTTTCCCTACATTTTCCACTTTCTTTCTTGGGTTTTCCCTATTGGAGGGATTAGGCTACGTGCCAAATTATTTTTTCTCGAATATCTACGGAACGGCGCCGAGTTGAAATTCGAGACGCGTATCCTCGCATTCCAAAAAATTCTCCGAATCCATAGATACTGTAATATCTTGTTATTTAATAAATAAAAATAATTATTGTTGAAGTGGCAATGCCGTATTTGTATTAAACCGTTACTCAGCAACGTGAGATATTGTTTTAAAAGATTAGGATTCTGAAGATTTTTGCAGCTAGGAGTAGTATTAAAATTTTGCCACTTAAGAATTGTATAAAATTTGTCTATGAAGATCCGTGAACTAGAAATAAAATTTATGTTCTAATAAGAAGATTGCCTTTGTAAATTACTGCAAAATACATTACAATACCGTTCTAATCTTCGTACGACTTTAATCGGTTGAGATATTAATTAAAAACTGCGGAAGCGTTAATTTTCGCGCTCATTTTTCCCAGTGGCAACAATAAACTATCGGCGACACACACTTTAGCCGCTTATATATAAAGATTTAACAATAGCATACTTTTTAAATATTTTAATATTTTTGTATTTATACCATTTTACATTAAAACTGCAAAACAAATACTAGAACTTTTAAAGTTGAAATTAGCTTCGAGTTGGGTTTCAATATACTCAATAGCTGATGCGTTTGGAGTAAAAACACACATTATATTTATTTAAGGAGGAAAAAAAAGAAATATTTATAAAATTTTTAATTCCTTTTAGTTACAAGCTTTTTAGATTAGTTTTTAGACCGTAATCCTAATTTTCTAGATTTCATTTATAAAACTTTTTCGGGGCAGGAGGAGGAATGGAAAATTCACAAAACGAGTCCGTAGTTCAATGTATTAGAAGGAATTTAAAGTGAAGAAACTCACCGAGCCTTTAAATACGAACAGCTCTCCCCTCACAAGTGAGGCAGCATCGATAGAACCATCGCACAAATTAGGTGTCGCAGGTCTGGGTGCTTTTGTTGGCGCCTGGGTTGAAAATCTTGATCGACTTGTACTCATTGTATAACTAATCGTAGAATCTACACCTATTGAAAATTTCACCATCAGTACAATAAAGAGGAATATACCTTATTTTTGCGTACAGAGACTATGAAAATTTAAAAAGTAACACATGATAGTAAAAACACATGTCGGATAGCAAATGAATTATAATTTTTCATCCAGTTCTCATATAAGGTATTTCTCCCGTGCCTTCGTGGTGTAGTGGTCTGCATGCTGGGCTCGTATTCCAGAAGTCCATGGTTCAATTCCAGACGAGAGCATTGCTCATTTTTCATCCGAACTAAAAAGGTGGGGGATGACGATTCTCTACACCAAGGATTGGAAACCTACACTGGGTCCCCTAAAACCCCAGTCGCCGTTTAAAAGGGGGAGTATATAAGGTATTTCTTCCACCTTCGTATTGTAAATAATTTGTTGTAAATAATCTTTGTTCAAGTTACTCAATGTGTTTTCGTCAGATGACTATTGGACATCATAGCATTGATCAAGGCTAAGTCCCGCCCACTAGCTAGAATCAAAGCTAGAATTATATCGGCGTCCATCGAGGTTAGAAAGTGTTTATCTTCTTTGTTTTCAGATATGCATTTCTCTGTTAAAATTTCTTTCCATACCCTCATACTATTTCTAGCATCCTCTCAAATCTCATTAGCGACACTTTAATGGCTCTACCTTTTTTCATTTGTGTATTGTAGAGACATTAGTTTATTTTGAAGCCGGAAGATGTGAAAAATGTGCAATAACCTCCGCGGAACTCGAACCACGGACCTATCGAATACGCGCCGAGTTTGCTGACCACTACACCACGAAGGCGTGTTAAGAAGGCGGGAGAAATACCTTATATACTCCCCTTTTAAAGGGCTATTAGGGATTAGGGGACCCAATCGCCAAATCCTGGTGGTGAAGAATCACCATGCACCACCTTTTTTTTGTTCGGGCACCATTGTAGAGATATTACATTATTTCGAAGCAGGAGACAGGTACAGGTACAGGTAGAAGCTAGGCCAGCACCTCCGTAGTACCACAGGTAATTGAGGTATTGCTGAACCTAGCTAACTGTTAAACTTTCCACCCCAATTTTAAGAGTGAACCTCTCCGGGGGTGGTCCGAGGTTCTCCCGCCCCTCTTTTTTCTACCATCAACCACTTGAGAGGACTTTCTGAGATAAATGAGTTCTGGTATTAATAGTGTACACAAATCATATTGAGAAAAGACTGTCCTTGAAAAGTTCAACAACTGATGCTTCCAAAAGCAGAAATGTAAGAATAAATGTCTTTTCTAAGGCGGAAGGTGTAATAAGCAAGTCTTTGGAGCTCCCGTCCATCAGCATTGCGTAGATAAATGAAACGAAGCAGGAGAGATGAAAAATGAGCAAAGCCCTCGCCGAGACTCGAACCACGGACATCTCGAATACGCGCCCAGCGTACTGACCACTGCACCACGAAGGCATGCTAAGAAGGCGGAAGTACATACCTTATACAGGAGTATAAGGGAATCCAACCTTACAGTACTGGAAAAAGAATGGTTTTTGTTTTCATCATCTCTTGAAACAGGACATTATACCGTATATATTCGGGGCTTAATTTCAGCAGGAGGTCGGCTGAGCTATTTCTTAGTTGTCAAATGAAATTGTAATTCTACCAAAAACCGAAATTAACGGACCATTAGTGGTCCATTATTTTATTTAATTACTTATTATCAATTTAATAATTTATTAAATTTATAGTAATTTTTTAAAATATTTTAATAATATTAATTATTAGTTATTTTACTCATTTATTTACTCATTCCCCTTCCTCCTGACTCCCTTTCATAGGGTTAAGGAACTTCTAATTTCAGAAATTAAGCCCTGCGTGTGTTCAAGCCATTGTCAGGTCAAAAGCTGAACATTATTATCGTTAGAAAATGGCACTGGTTTTGCTGCAAATTCTGTGCAGATATCAATGAATAGTTATGACTGTTATTCACAAAAAGAAACTACACTACAGTACCTTTTAAATTCAAAATTGATTTATTCACTAGAAGTAACTGAAAACATTTCTTGGCTATTATTTAGCATTTGTTGATATTCAAAAGACTTTCTTCCATGATCCTAATACGCAACGATATTTGCATTTGTATCTGTTACATTGTAGTTCTCATAAATATCTCCGGAAAAGAAGTTATTAGACAGATATGATTGTGAGTTTTAGGAAAATTAAAACAATCTAAGTAATTTTTCACACCATGCGTTAAATTTTCAACAATATATTTTGTTCCATTTCTTTTAAATTACAAAATGAATTTAAATAATTTTCACAGCATAAAGTTAGAAATAAACCTGAAGATCACACCCTGTTGATTTTTCTGAACTTAGAGTAGTAGTAGTCGTTGCTGTTGTTGCTAATGCTCACTTGTCTGACCTATAGTCAGCCCAAGCCTATGAAATTCTTCGTGCCAAGGAGCGCAAGTTTACGCCTGTCATTGGCAACAGCCTTGAGCACCTTACAGTGCGATTTAGCTCAGTCCCCCCTCCCCCAATTTTGACGAAGACGGGTCTGACGGGGGGATGGGTCTCTGGGGTTTCCCAGCCCTCTTTTCCTATCACCATCCTCTCGAGAAGACTTTCGGCTCGTCCCATATTTAGAGTGTCCCCATACTGCATGGACACTATACACTCTCCGAAATTCGAACCCGGGTCTTTCGCCACTACGGAGAGGATTTACTCACCAGTTCGACCGGCTTAAGCCCAACTCGCCGCTATTAGTACTTTAACTAGTTTAAATGCTAATTGTTTCTGCTTCCCAGTCACCAAACATTTTACGTAACTATGTATGCCTACTTAATTATGATTTATGTTTTGTATCAATTTTGTTCTAGAAATGGACTGGTTGTAGAGTCATTAGGTTAATTGGAAGCAGAAAAGATGAAAAATATGCAACCGTCTTCGCCGGGAATCGAACCACGGACCTCTGGAATACCGGCCCAGCGTGCTACCGTTACACCACGAAGGCACGCTAGGGAAGTGGGAGAAATACCTTATATACTTCCCTTTTCAAACGGCGACTAGGGTTTTAGGGGACCTAGTTGCCAAATCCTGGGTGTGGAGAGTCATCATCCACAACCCTTTTAGTTCGGGCGCCACTGTAGAGACATTAGGTATTTTTGGAAGCAGGCAAGATGAAAAATTAGCAACGCCTTCGCCGGGAATCGAACCGCGGACCACTGGAATACCGGCCCAGCGTGCAAAACCACTATACCACGAAGGCACGCTAAGGAGGAGGGAGAAATGCCTTATATGGTTACTTTTGGATATTATTCGAAACTTCAAAATTATTCTAGAAGGGGTAGGGCCTTCGGCCCAGGTACCCTGGTGTACCAAAGCACCGTTCCACTGGAGGCCGGCACAGCAGTCAGAGACGTTAAACACTGTACCGGTTGGTCGACCTTCGAGTATTGAGTCTCACTAAATGAAAATCTAAAGCAATTTGAGATGTAATTATAAAAAGTTGCTTAAGTTATAAGGTATTTCTCCCGCCTTCTTAGCATGCCTTCGTAGTGTAGTGGTCTGCACGCTGGGCGCGTATTCCAGAGGTCCATGATTCGATTCCCGGTGTAGGCATTGCTCATTTTTCATCTTGCCTGCTTGAAAACCATTTCAA
Source organism: Stegodyphus dumicola (assembly GCF_044657685.1). NCBI lineage: Eukaryota > Metazoa > Arthropoda > Arachnida > Araneae > Eresidae > Stegodyphus > Stegodyphus dumicola. Next base: position 3,815,470 of record NC_140768.1, read on the forward strand.
TGTGTGCGGTATATATGAGTGGTATTTCGTATTTTCAGTCATTATAACGTAAAATTGCCATGTGGCGGTGGTGCTATAAAGTATCACAAAGCACTCTCTTGCTCTACTTAGCATTAACATATGTATTGGTATATGTATAAGCAATGACTGATTATGTCGTTATTCATTATCAATGTTTACATATTTGTATAATATTTTCTTAATTAATTTGTATGACACAAATTAGTGTCCTTGTAAGATTTTTGCCTGTAAGGTAAAATGTCAAATACGAATTGCCCATTATCTGTACAAATTGTCCCTATACTTAGTAAAAAGTTAGCTTATGATTTGGTATATGTATATGCAATGACTGATTAAGTAATTGTAATATTTCTATGTAGCATTTTGTGCATTTTGAATTTACAATGCATGAATGTACTTGAAGGATTTAAACTTAAAACGGTAACATGTAAAAATGAGTAGCGCATAATCAGCAGAATAATGTATAAAACTGCTGCTACTCATTATCAATAATTGCAATTTGTATTTCGTAATCTTTCACCATTTTGTATGACATAATTAAGTGTAATTGTAAAACTTTTTTTTAAAAACAGGTAATACGCCAAACACGTGTAGCCCATAATCTGTACAAATTGTTAATACTCTTAACAGGAGTTTACATGTGTATGTGTTTGTGTATATGTAATGGTAAGTTAAGTATATGTATTGTATCCTTGCAGCATCATGTATGATTTGAATACATAATGCATAAGCGTACTTGTAGGATTTAAATTTCAAACAGTAATATGTACAAAGTGAATAGCCCTTAATTTGCAGAATAATGTATTAATTGTTATAACTCATTTTCAATGTCTGCATATTTGTATTTTGTAATATATATCTAAACAACATGACATATATAAGTGCAATTGTAAGGTTTATATTTAAAAGGTAATTTGTCAAATACGAGTAGCCGCACAAATTGTTACTACTATTAACCAAATTTTGCATATGTATGTTATTGTAATAGACCTACTGTTTGGCGGATAACCAGGTATCTTTAATGTCATAATTCTATAATCTTATTGTGATCAACTATGTAATTGTATGTTAACCTATGTAAAGATTCTGCCTTTGTTTGGCACTGTACTTTTTATTCCTGGAAACAAATTAACACTGGACCTGGCATTTTGGCTTAGAGTATTCCTCGGGAGCACTTTGGTCGGCTGGACTGCTACCCGGATGAATAGGGTGCTGGGTCTGGGCGTCTGGTGCGAGTCTCACGTGTGGCCTTATTCTGGCCTTGCTCTGGATATTGGAGGACGTGGCGCTAAACCAATTAACCATAACGGTAAAGGGATGGTGCCCACGTCCCCCGTTCCTAATCCTAATCCTAATCTTGCCTGCTTCCAAAAAATGCCTAATGTCTCTACAAAGTCAAAAAACAAGCAATTACAACTTATATTTGTGTTCTATTCATTAAGTATGAATCGTGTTCCACAGAATGGCTTCAAAATAAAAACAGAAAACAAATAATTAATTGTTTTTGCCTACTTTCTGTGAAAGGTCTTTCGCTCGGAGAAGCTGTAATCCCTTCATCATCATGGGATCCGTACCCAGGTGTGATTTCATCACTGTCCGTTGGCTGAGATGGGTAATTATCACGAGGATCATATGTTGGTGCATCCCAAGTGTCACTATCGGTTGGATGGTAAGAATCATCTTCAGTAACAACGTCAGTATCTTCAGGATATTGAGATGCGTCCTCTGTACGCGGATAATAGGAATCTGTGTACCCATACAGCTCCTCATCTTCAAACTTCGCATCTAAGACTTAAAACATAAAATTTTAGATTAAAATCCAAACACGTCTTATTTAAACACAATGAACTGTTTAACTTACTACTGACTTAACATTACTGAACTTAATAGGTGAGTAATATTTGAATTTGTCCAATTGTCCGTGACTTTTTGAAAACATATTTTATCGCTGATGGAAAGGTAGCATAGATTTCATCAACTGGATTTAATCATGGACAATTACATCAGTATAAATCTCGTATTATCCATTATAAGAATGAAACTTTAAAGGTACTTAACCCAGCAATAGGCACACCACAACTTTCTACTCGTTTTCAGTTGGTTTATTTTTGCATTTTTCTGCATCTCTTGTACCACAGGAATTATTTAGGAAGAATTCTTTGTATATATTTCGATACGTTAAAAATAGAGAGAGGAAAAAATAGTTGGTTTAAAAGTTGCAGAACAATAACACACATCTCTATATGTGAAACAACATGAATGACGAGGATTGAAAACATCTTGCGCAAAATAACATGACTCTGAGCAGCATCTAAACTATCAATTCTATTTATCATGATATTTTGGAATTTAATGTATCGCAATGAGTTGCAGACTTTTATTCCCTTCTCCATGGAGAAATCATAATGCACGTACCAGATGCTGTTATGTATGTTACTCGAATAGATTTTTGTTATTTTGCTGTACATGGATATTTGCGTAAAAGTATTTATAAATCTGTTGTATTTAAGTATGTATGCAAGTATCATTCTGAATTTTCCTTTTAACATGTTTTTAAGGAGATTTTATTCTGTAAGGATTATGTTAATTTTATTAACAGTTAAATTTTAAGTTAAAGTTCCTTTCCTGTCAAATTCTTAACTTCAACTTACTACTTCCGGCCAGAACGTAGTTTTGGAATTTGCTGAATATTTAATGAGGAGGAGCGGTATTTATACCACGAAGTTACTTACTGAGTCAGAGAGAATCAGAGTTTCTGATTTACGCGCGTCTGCCTTTTTCGCCACTCTCTCTCTCAAAGCTGTTATTACGCACGGCCGTACTCAGGCTCTTGCTAAGCTTCGTAGTCAAATAAGTTAAGGGGCCAGCTCAATCTGAACCTTGATAGCTTCGGCTATACTTCTTTAGTTAATCTTAGTTTTAGTTTAATTCTTAGTCTTTTAAGTTCAAGCCCAAGTGCGGGCTTTGCTTGTATACTCCCAGGCGGAGTTTTGTTAAATCTTATTGAAATAATAAAGGGTTAGTTACCCTTCTATCTTGTTTCTTGTCACCGAACTCTAGCGATTATTCGCTTATCAGTTCTTAGATTCCTCACTTCCAACATTAACTTAGAATTCCAAAGTGAGGTACTCTACAATTCTTTTGCTGCACACTAATATTTGGGCATAAGTATTTGTATGTTAGCTGTATTTAAGTATGTACGTAAGTATTATCTTGCAATTTCTTTTTGGCAAGTCTTGTGTACACCTATGCCTTACTATTCAGTTTATTTTAATTTCAATCCAGTAAACAATGTTCTGTTCTGTTTTTATGTATATTTTAACGCGTTTACGCATTAGTATTTATAAAAGGCTGCTGTATTTTAGTATATATGTAAGTATCATTCTGCATTTTCTTTTTTGCAAGCCTTGTATATATCCTCGTCTTACTATTCAGTTTTCTTTAATTTCATTTCAATAAGCATGTATTGTTTTCTTTTTATGTACATACATTTGCGTCAACTGTGATTATAGGCCATGAGAATACCGCTTTCCCAATTCAATTATTATACTTATTTGTGTATATCAAAACTGCATTAATGCTATTAGCGCTGCATATACTAAGTGCTTGTATTAATTAATCACGTTTTCCTCCGTTTTTCATCTTTATTGATCAACTAGGATGATTTTTAGCTACTATGCTTCGCTCAAGAACGAAATACAGAGGCTGTTCACAAAATTTTTTAGACGATGTATATTCACAAAACTAAATTACATAAAATTCTTGTGTTTTAAATGTTCTATTTGACATCCCTTATTCTGAACTATCTTTCGACAGCGCAATTTCCAGGATAATAATGCCTTTTGAAGTGGCAGAAGAGGTATTCTATCGCATTCCTCCCGAACAGCTTTCCAGAGTCCTGTTAGGGTTTTGGGACAACGTTTGGAGAATGCAGTTTTAAAAGTCCGAAAGCACAAAAATCCATCGGTGACACATCGGGAGATTCAGTAGGGATATCAGTGAAGGGTACGGCCTTAATGCCAGTTTTTTGTTCCATTTCTTTTATGAAACTGACAGTGGATTTTGATGTGTGACTGCTAGCTTTGTCCTGATGGAGTCTCACAGATTGATGGCAACAAACCAGCAATAATCATGAATCCCTTAGAAAAACTTTCTTTCGATTCTTTGAACCATGTACTTAAATTTTTTTCTCCCCTTTTATGATAATAAATGGCTCTTTTTTTTTGTTACAATCATTTAAATACACCCATGCTTCATCTATTGTGACAATTGTTTTCCATTTTTCTTTGGATAAGTGTTTCTCATACAGAATTCTGCAGCGTGTCCTGCGTTGAGCCATAGGCTTTGGAAGAAGACAATGCACATTGCGTTTTTTCGCTTTCTTAAGATTTAAATCAACGTTTATCATTTTATTTACAGAGGACACCGAGCATTTTAAGTATTTGCAACTGTCTTTTGACTAGGGGGATTTTCTTTTAACATTAAACAACGTACCTTTGCAATAGTCGAAGATGTCCGTTTTTTCCTTGGATATTAGTTTGGAATTTTTGTCCCACTTGAGGCTCCAATTTGACCTTTTTTTTTTCCTTTCTTGTTGATGATATTACCTATCGACGCTTTAGATATCACAATACCATGACTCTCACATCGATTTTGGATAACGGAGTATGCATATTTCTCTTCGAAAAGAGCGTCAATGTAGCCTTCGAACCACTGCTTTGTTAAATTCGCCATTTTGAATAAAAACAAAACTTTCAAGCCACAGACGATAATTTTGACTTTTAAAAACATAGTACAATTGCAATTACTTTATTTGCAGCAAACGATTTTTTATTACCGCTTACCAAAATCGTCTAAAAAATGTGCGAACAGCCTCTGTATGTTGGTCGCCACTCTATAATCACCCCGGTTTGATGTTTTAAATGCTTACACCTTGAAATGTTCTGTTTAAAGCATTTAACAAAGGGTGATTAATAGTTTCTTAGAGTTCTTTTTATTAGCCCAAACGAGCGTTAGCCCAGAAGGACTATTAATTTCGTTTTGGCATTTTGCGCCGAAAATTTTAAAAGTCTGAATCACTTTTCAAATTGTTGCCACCAAATATTATTACCATGTGCTATATTTAAAGAGAAGAATCTGCATAAATGTATGTATGTTTCTCGCATTGTAATAAAACGATGGTACCTAGAGCCATCACATTTAGAATAACGTACATTCCCACCCGAATATAGGCATCTGGAAGCTCAAATTTGGAATTTGTTTTATTGTCTATTTCATATTTTGTAAAGCATTTATGAGTTTTTGTTTAAGAAAAGCGATTTCAAAGCGAGGAATGGCAACACTGCACGAAAACATTATCTCCAGCGGGTGAGAGTGTGCATCGGAAATTCTGAAGATATGCTCTTTTTAAATTATTTTGCGATATTGTTATTGATTGAATTTTATGGTTTAAGTGCGAAGAACATAATATTTAATAAATAAAGTCTACTTTACAGAACGTTAACAAAATGCCCCTTTGGGCGTAATGTAAAACCTGAAAGCTTTCAGATTTTTTTAAAATCGTTCTTTAATTGCTTACACGTTTTTTTACATTTTTTTTCGCTTTCGTAACGAAAGATTGGTTTACATCTCAGTCTTGCAAAATTTTTCACTTCTAGTTTACAGTCACAATTATTTTACACTATACATCTTATTCATCTTGTACTATACATCTTTCCTCAGATAGGATAATCTAGTAAAAAATAATTTCTTTCAGAATATATAATGGCCAACAATAAGAATAGCTTATATAATGGCCAACAGTAAGAATTTCTTCTGCTGGCCATGACCTTATCCACAGCAGCACTGTTTATAATATTATTATACAATTAAAATATTGATTCTTTTGTATATTGTAAATGCTTACAAATACCCCTGCATTAAGGTATGGTCATTCGTGTTTGCTTGTCTCATTATAAACAAAAATATAGTTTCGTCATCAGTTATGCAGCCTCAAAGTCATATAAACTTACCATACATGGAATACATAGCTACAATGTCATCATAATCGAGTCTCATATGAGGATTGTAACCCTTGTAGTACGGGAACATGATGGATCCTGATACAGTTGAATGAGCCAGACCCAAACTGTGACCTATTTCATGAGCTGCTACGGTAAAAAAGTCAACACCATCTCCTATAACACCAAGCAAATATAAATAAAATTATTTCAAGACTCATAATATGATTTTAAAAAATGCAAGCATTACCTTTAACATTCACACTTTAAAAAATGTTTTACAGAAAGCAAAATCGGGTTGTTAAAAGATTAAAAGATCCATTCCATTTTGCTAATTGTTTTAATTGAGGTAAAAATGTACGCTCGTTTCCTATTAAATTCCCCAAAAATTTATATCAATAATTATTTATTTGCCTGATAGTGTAATTTTAATATTATAAGCTATTCATTCAACTCCACCGTCGCTTTAAAAATTATATTCTAATTGCGTGCTATTCTTGGATTTGTGATCCATTAGACACTATATTAGAAAAATATAGAACCACTTAATAGTTCTGTGAAACTTCATGCTTTTCAGACAATAAATTCTAATGTTAATTGTTTATATTTCGTGGATTGTTTGTGAACGATATGGTCACATAACATATTTAATATCATGAATAGTTCTAGAGCAACAATGACAATCAGTAACAACTGCAAAGTAAAGCGAAGAGTAATAAAGTTATATCCACAGAGCTCCACGTTGAAGACGTGTGGAACATCGCCTTCAGTTACATTGTCTTCTTCAAGTGGCCGGACCATACCTAGTTCCTAGCTCTTGCCGATGATGTGGCATTTGGGATAATAAATGGGCACTCGAGGGACATACTAGAAAAGAATAGCAATGAGACACTGTTCACATTCCGTCATCTCTGCTTCTCTCAAAAACTAATAATTTTAGAGCCCAAATCGCATACTATCTTACTTCCAAAAGCAGGTAAATCGCTACAAAGGCTGTCTTGTATAAAAGCCAATAACAGAAGTATTAAGATCATATAAGAAGACCTATTTTTAGAATTGAAAATGGACCAAAAGTTTTCTTGGATCCCACACCTCATGGACATTCGGAATAAAACCCAGAATATCTCTAGAGCATTAATAAGAATACAAGGCATAACGTGTGACCTACAGGACGGGGACAGGGAAAAATGGACGGAGCACCAGAACTTTGTCAGAACGCCGCACTACTGTACTCACTGGGCTTTCGGTTGGCCCGCATCGGATGCCAGGCTAACAAGACATTTACATCGAAACTTTACATTAATACTAGATTTACGTATTGAATATACAATTACAAAGACACAGTATACAATGATTACAAAGAAATTAACCTATTAACAAAAGTTGGTTATGGCAGATTAATATAACATAATTACTTCGAACATACATACATCATACAAACTTTTATTGTACTTCATACAAACAATATATTTACATTAGTATATCTAATTACATCGAATTACAATGTCGAAGATGCAAAGGCATTCTTTATAAAAGTAGGATTGAAAAGATAATTCTTTATGGGGCACCGGTATGGGCTTGCCCACGACGGCGAGGAAGAAAGGACTTCTAGCTTCGATTCCAAACCAGGACTTAAAAGAGATCTATTTATCCCTGGACTTAAAAAGATCTATTTATCCCTGGACTTAAAAGAGATCTATTTATCCCTGTACTTAGAAGAGATCGATTTATCTCTGTTTATCCCTGGATTCAACGTCCCTTCCTCTTACGAAAAGCAAAAGCACTCAGTAGTACCTTAAGTCGCGTATTTTTATACACAAATGTCCAAAAATTAAGGATAATGCAAAATTAGGCAAAGGAAGAGTTAGAAGCAAAACAAATTTGACTTATTTGTAAAGCTTATTTATTAAACAAAAGGTAAAGAGCAAAAAAAGATGCTATATGTTTGATATTATTGAAAAAATTAGCGATTTTTTCTACCTGGAGCAAATTACCAAAAAACATATTTACAAAACCCAATATTACATGGTTGGTATGATTGTTAATACATTGTATGTCTTCCAGAAGATGTAATACAGTCCGTACAACGCCTAGGCATGCTGAGTATCACATTATCGATCTGATCTTGGGGGATATTACACCACTCAAAAAGCAATGCTCTCCGAAGTTCCGGTAGACATGTAGGAGGAGGTTGACGGGCTGCATCTCGTCGGCCAAGCATGTCCCACACGTGCTCTACTGGATTCAAGTCCGGTGAAAATGCTGGCCAGTCCATACGGGTGATATCCTCCGATTGAAGGCATTCGCTTACGATGTTTGCACGGTGAGGACGGGCGTTGTCATCCATAAACGCAAATTGTGCGCCCATGGCGCCCCGAAACAAACGTACATGTTGTTCCAGAATGACGTCCCGATAGATTTGGCTTGTCATGGTTCCAATTTGAACAGGCAGGTCAGTTCTGGAGCCCAGAATAATTCCATCCCAAACGAACACTCCTGCACCACCGTAACGGTGTCGTTCAATGATGTTAGCTCTCGATATGAAAGTCCGGCGAGAATCAGACTGCAAGCTAAACGTGGACTCGTCGGAAAACATCACACAAGCCCACTGTTGCGGTGTCCACAATGCATGCTCCCTACTCCAGGCTAACCGCAGGCGATAGTGAGTTGCAGTAAGTGGAACGCATCTGACAGGTCTACGAGCATATAGACCAATCTGCCCTAAGCGTCTGTACACGGTCTGCCTTGAAATTGTCGTACCAGTGGCTAAAGAGAGCTGACGAGACAGGTCTGAGGCTGTGCTCCGCCTGTTTCTTTTGGCAGTAACTGCCAAATACCGGTCCTCATTCGGTGTTGTAACTCTGGGGCGGCCTGTGCTGTAACGTCTACTCACATTACCATCATCTTGGAATCGTTGCCAAAGCATGGAGATGACACTCTGGGCAGTTCCAAGTTCGTGTGATACTTCCAGTTGGATACGCCCACATTCCAGACGGCCGATAATTCTACCACGTAAAAAATCATCCAAATGCGTCCTTTGTGTCATAACTATTCGGTTATTGCACTGAAATGCTTATAAAGCGCCTGCGAACAATTTTACTTCTTTGCCTGTATTCCTTATATATCACTCTCTTACACTCGTCATTGAGACGTACCATCGGTGTCATCTGGTTACTTCCTGAAATCTACATATGATTCTTGAAGATGTGTGTAGTGATTTTACAGGTGATATATTTATTTTAGAGTTCGATTTCCGCGTGACTCCGAATTATCCTAAATTTATGGACATGAGTGTAATTCAAAATGTGTCAAATAACTATGTTCTAAACCAGTGATTGCCAAACCGTGGATCGCGAGCTACAAGAAGGTCGCGGGGACATCTTCTGTAGGTTGCGTTAACTATCTTCGGTTCGGGGACATCTTCGGTTGCCTAAACTTGATTCCTTCACTGAGCTGGTACTGACAAGAAGACACTACTGCAGTGGAGTTGGAACTGATTGATTTAAAAAATGATTTATATGTAAAATCGCTTTCAAGCTATGAAATATTTGGCCTCTTTTTCCTTGAGGAAAAAAATACCCAATTTTAGTTTAGGTTTGTCTCAAAGTGAAGGCAATATTCAACTCTATACATCTGTGTGAGATTTCTTTTTCCAATATGAAATTTATTAAAAACAAGTACAGAAACAGACTCATTGATGATCATTTGCACAACTGTATTCGAATTCCAGCTACTACCTACTCTGCCAACATTAAAAACTTCTTGATAGCAAAAAAAAGGAGTTCCATTCTTCTCATTTAAGTTAATAAGTCTGATTAAAAAAAAAGTCTGTTATTACATTTGTTATGTTTTCCGTGCTCTTCAAGTTTGCTCCTCCAAACTAGCCCTTGCTGAAGAACTAAATTATTTAAAAGCAATAGCTATTGACAGGGGTTTTCACCCAAGATTATTAATCAAGCAGTTAAAAAATTCTCATCTCAACACACTAAAAGGCACACTCTTGTTTTAGGAGATTATAAAAATTCTGTTGTCATTCCCTTCTTTCCATCAATTAGCTATAAAGTTGCACAAATTTTGCAGAAATTTAACTTTCGGGTTGTTTATTCTCCCATCAATAAAATTCCATACTCAAGGACCACATTCCGGATATGAATTCTTGGGGTATTTGTAGGATTCCTTGCCAGTGTGGTTTAATTTACATTGGCCAAACTAAGAGAGCCTTAAAATTTCGCGTCAAGGAACATGAGGCATATGTTAGAAAAAAGGAAACACAGAAGTCTTCTGTTGCTCAACACTGTTGGTCCGAAAATCACACTTTCAATTTTTCTGCTGCCAAAATTATTCAAAAAAACATCTTCCATTGGAGAACTGGATTTTCTAGAGGCATTTCACATTCAAAAAAATCTTTCTGTTCTAGTTAACGATCCTAATTCCAATCCATCTTTTCCTTCGGCCTTTAAAGAAATTATGTTTTAGTTCTGATTTCACCAACAGATGGCGGCACTTGCTTATTCTTGTCCAGGCTTTCTTATCTTATCTAATTATTATTTCCTATCTTGTTCATTTGCGGTTTTGCAGCTGAGGATGGTGGTTCGGTAAAACCATCGAAACTAGTCCTGTGAAAATTTTGAAAATATAACGCAGATTTTTGTTGTTTGACTTCTGAATTAGTATTTATTCGGCGTGTTATTGTGTCTTAATTACACTTCAATTTCTTTCTTATTTGCAAATCAATTTAAATTTCTTTCTGTTATATACAGTTTAATTAAAATTGATTTCAAACTTACTAGAAATGTAAGTTTATAAGCGATAAACAATGACAAGATTTTTTAAAAAGTAGTTAGTAATTCTTTTGGGTAGCTCACAGTAAGATTTAGAAACGGTATGGTAGCTCAGAAACTTCATTAGTTTGGCGACCACTGTTCTAAACCACTAAAAATTTAAAATTTGCAAATATATTCAAGGAACAGAATTAATTCTCCATATGTTTTTACCATAATGTTAAGAGAACCAACTTAATCCGTGATACTAACTGTCGTCAGATACTGATCCATCGATCCATGGTTCGTCATCGTCAAAATGGACGTCACCACCATAAGATCCATGTTCATAGGGAAAGAAAGCATGAGCGAGTATACTTCCTGGACCGTCGAAGGGGTAACCGTCTCCGTGAGGTCCGCGACCAAAAGCTATAATTAGGTCAGCATCCATACTCTCACGAGGCACAAAGCTAAGGGGTGACACTTCAGACCACAGTTGAAAAGCTTTCTTCAGTTTGGAACGGGTCACTTCGAAATCCAACTCCGCAGGCCAATTTGCAAGACTGGAAGAAAAGGTTGGGATCAATTGCAGAAAAACTTTTGCGATGTAATAGCTACAGACACGAAATATTTCGTTATTGGAATCCCTATATTGTAAAATATTTTATTTAAGAATTTTTGATCAGTGACTCTCTATTATTCTAATTGCTATTTACTGATTCTCAGTTTTACGTAAGCTAACTTTTCTAATTAAGCAACAACTTGCATTTCAGAAACAAAGTGTTTGTCACTCTTCCTCCTAAATTAAATAACACTGGTGCAGCATTTCTTCTAAGGCTCATCAGCGGCCGAGCGGTAAAATCGCTGAACACTGGTAGTTTGGTCCGAGGTTCAAATCCTGCGAACGCGCTGGTTGCATGGGCGTTTACGTGGTTTCCCTATCTGTGTAACTTGTACACGAGCCAGTTTCTCTTAGAAAGTGCGGCAGATAGCCCTCGAGTGCTTTTCCTAATCAAATAAATAAAAAACATTTGTTCCAAGAGAACATTGCGTGAAGCTGTGAATTAAAAGAATATCACTTTAACGAAAACTTTCTGCAGCGAAAAATTGGAATAAGAATCTTTGTTTTTCACTGCAAACAACATTAAATCAATAACGGTATTAAAATGCTGAATAAGCCGAATTATAAAGATTATTCATTCAAAAAATTATTTCACGACTATAATGCTGTAGAGTTCCTCACTCTTATTCTGCTAAAGTAAATGTAGAGGAACCTAGTGAACTGCTAAAGTAAATGTAGAGGAACCTAGTGAACTGTTAAGAGAATTATCGCTTAGTTCAAATAACAGAGGTCGTAAACTCGAGAAGGGTTAATACCCTTTATTCACTCAAAATTAGATGAACAGTCGGCCCCTTTCTTCGAGCTTACAACAAAGCCTCTACTTGGGCTTAAAAATAAGAACTAACTAAGAGATTTATCCTAAGCCAACACAATTCTAACGTAGTTGGCCCTTAGTTTTTAAACTAGCCGGCGAACTAGCTAAAGGTACGTAATATACGGCCGAGCGTAACAGCAGTTATAGAGACTTAGCCCAAAGGCAAACGGGCTCTACGCAGGATTCCTAGCTATCTCTCTCTCTCGAAGTAAGTTAAACTTTCACTTAATACTGTTTCTTACTCATTTGCATTCAACGCAATTCCAAAAACTCATTCTGGTAGGTAGTTGTAAGTGGAAACGACGAACGATAGGAAAGGTTAACTACACTGGTTATCATAAATTAACGAAAAATCGCAAAAGTCACGATTACTGAAAAAGTTACATGTAGAATTTTATTAAACTTACCCACAATATACAACACATAAAAAGATATCAAATAACATAAAAATAAATTACCAGACAATTACGGTAGCATAGAAATTAGCACATATATAAAATGAACAACTCGAAGGTGTCAGTTTGCTGAAAAGTACCTTCAATAGGGAATATGGTCGCCTCTAGAATCAATACAGCACATAGTTATGCGTGATGCTTTCAATTATGCGGTCTATCAGTTCCATAGGAAGCGAAAGCCATTGCTCTTGCAAAGCTGTTGCAAGCACGGCAAGGGTCTGAGGGGGCAGACTGAGAGCATCTAAACGTCTCTCTAAATCATCCCAAATGTGCTTGATAGGATTCAAGTCCGGGAATCGAACTGGCCACTCCATGAGCATAATTTTTTTCTGTTGAAGATAGTCATCTACGATGCGAGCCCTGTGTGGTCTTGAGTTATCGTCCTGTAACAAAAAAGCATTTTGCCCCGACACATGGGTGCATATAAGCATCAAGGATGTCATCTCTATAAACCGGAGCATTCACGGTTTCCGTTGGAAAGACATGGAGGTCTGTGCGTCCACCCAAAGAGATGCCAACCCAAACACAGACACTGCCTCTTCCATATGTATCTCTTTAACGGATGTTTGACGGATGATAACGGGTTCCAGTTTCTCTCCATATCAAATAACGCCTACTATCGCTTTCTAGACTAAACCTGGACTCATCCGTAAAGAGAACAACCCTCCACTCATCAAGCGTCCAGTGGACATGTTGTCGTGCCTACTGCAAATGGTCCCTCCTATGGCAAGACGTGAGCTCCACGCAAATGACTGGTCGTCTCGCATACAGACCACCTTTGTGAAGCCTTCTACGCACAGTTGACGTTGACACCAACCTTCCGGTGGCTGCAGCAAGGGAGGATGTAAGAAGAGTCGGAGTAGCGGTTCTATTCCTGTGTGCACATGTCAAATATCGGTCATCAGCGCTCATCATAGCAGTTGGCTGTCCTTGGCTGAACCTCCTAGAGGCCGAATATGTGGTTTGAAATCGCCTCCAAAGTCTATGAACCACAGAAGGACTCACATTTAGACATCTGGCCACTTCTGTTTGACTTTATCCTGCCTCTAGTCTCCCAATAGCTCTCCATCGTAGTTCTGCTGGCAAATGATGCCTGGAGGTCATTGTTACGAATTGGTTATCTCAGATTTCTGATGTCACTATCTCAGTGAAATACGTATATGGGCTTGTTCTCAAACATGGACCTTTATCCTCCTCGCAGATGACGTATTCCGAGTGCAGCGCCACTAATTTGCATATCTCAGTTTTACTCAGCTACTCTTACTTGGCAACATATTCAAATTTTACACGGTTTGGCTTATTTTTGAGCGAGTTATCGCTATTTTTGTGATTTTTCCCTAATTTATGATAACCAGTGTAAATTAAAATAACTGTTAGAAAATTAAAGTATACCTTATAAAGTTATTCATTGAAAAATTACTTCCCGATTAGAATGCAGTATAATTATTTCTGCAGTAAGGGCAGTAGAATGAATGTCTTACAAGTAGGTGAGCTTCTTTTTCCGCCATGCATCCGAGCCAATGATGTACCTCTTGGCTCGACGAGATTTGATGACGTCGGGAACTCCACATCTGGGAGCACGGGTTAAATTGAGAGTCGCCTCGTCCAGTTCGCCTGTCTGAGGTAGACCACCGAATTTTTGCATCTGCTGAACAGCCTTCTTGAATCCTTCTACTGTGTACAAAGCGTCGACAGAAGCGTTACCGGAAGCATCAATGTAGCCGAATTTCTTCATAAAGGCTTCCTGAAAATGAAAAATACCATTTATTCATGCAACAATCTACTGTTGCTAAGTCTCGAGGAGAATTAAAACTGTTTTTAGTTTAGACCGAAGTAATACATCTGTATATTTTGTTCGAATGTAATAGGGGGACCGGAAAGTAATTTCGTTTCTGCGCATGTCGACAACAACATGCTAAGGGCAGAAGTGGAAGCAAATCCGTGTTCGGCGAAGTCAATTGAGTCTCTGCGCTGCTTTATTCTCGACTGCAGATTTTGCTTTTTGTATTTTTCAATAAGTGCGACCACAGTTTCAAGTAGTTCTGAACATTTTCATCTAGTACCCATGACATGGCATCATTAATAGGTTTTGGAACTTTTCTTGAGGGCGTTAAAATAATTTTCACCCGGAATTAGAAAATATTTGAATATATAAAGTAATGCGGAAGACAAATCTTATCAAAATCCCGTAATTTTTTATTTTTAAAATTTACATTACTCGTATCTCACAATACAACATTTTCTATATAGAAATCTATTAGTTGAGTTTCGCTTTAACAAAATGCAGCCATGTTTATTATTCCAAATGAGGAGAAAAGCACGTGATCACTCAAAGCAATCTTATTGGCTAGAGACTCCGATTTTATCGTACGCTAATGAGCAGTGAACACCAGTTCTGAAATCGCGGCAGAGAACATGACCGATTTTTGGCGCATGCGCAGATCCTTAAAATTGTTGCTCTACGAGAAAGTCGGCCGAGAAAATCGCTTCGTGTAGACGGGCCTTTAACCAACCTTGGTCGACCCTTCAAGAACATTTAAAGCAGAATGGAAAAATAAGCAAAGCAGGTGTTTGGGTCCCCCACAATCTGTCCGAAGAGAACAAAGCCAACCTATCCATCAAATGCAACGTATTGCTTGAACGGCACCATACAAAACAGTTTTTTGATCATTTGATTACTGGAGACGAAAAATGGGTCCTATATGATAATCCAAAACGCAAAAGGCAGTTTTAATAGGGGTTACAAAGGTTTTACATCCCAAAAAGACACTTCTGTGTGTTTGGTGGAGTATTCGCGGAATTGTTCATTTTGAATAGCTGAAACTTGGACAAACTGTTAATGCAGATCTTTATTGTGAACAATTGGATCGAGTGAACCAATCTTTAATCGAAAAATATCCGGCGATTGTCAATAAAAAAGGCATCACTCTGCAACACGATATTACATATTTCCAGCGTCATTTTGACTAGAGGGCGCTGTGTTCGTCCCAGTAGTCAGTGGCAGGCAGGATACTAAAGGTGTAGGACATGGAAGGCAGAGATGCCTAATAATATATCTCTAATTGATTGAGATTTTCATATATTTTCTTCGTAAATAAATGTTGTTATTGTTTACAAAACCTCTTATATCTTGGATGCACCTTTAGTCTCAAAGAACCATTAGATGCAAAACACGACAATGCAAGACCGCACTGTGCAAGACGGACACTGGAAAAAATGAATGAATGGGGATGGGAGGTGCTGCATCACCCACCATTACTCGTCCGATATCGTACACTCGGATTTCCATTTATTCCGATCCCTACAACATTTTCTTAGTGCCAAAAAATTTGAAAATTGAAATGATGTGCAAAATGCCATCTTGAAGTATTTTACTCAAAAACCAATTGATTTATATCGGTCCGGGGATTGAAAATCTGCACACTAGATGGCAAAAGGTTGTTGATAACATTTTTGATTAAAAATAAAAACGTGTTAAAAATTTATTCTTGTGAATTTAATGTAAGAAAGCGACATTACTTTCCGGTTCCCTATTAACAATATGCGTTGCTACGATGATTAAACATATGAAGAAGAAATGATAAATGCATAATAACAGAATAACAAACACTAAGAAGTACATTTTTATACGAAAATTCTTTGATGATTGTAAGCCAGTATAATTATACTAACTCGTGATAGACATATATTTATAAATTACATACAAATTAAATTTAATAATCTGATTAAGTTAGAAATTTATAAAAGCCATATTTAAAGAATGAATGCATAATGCTTACAAACAACCCGACGGAGGCATATGTTAATATGGAATATTATCCACTCCGAATCGCGATGCAGTGCTCCCAGCGTCGTGGTATGCTTAGCGCCAAACCAATGAATTAACAAACCGCCCTTAACATGTTGCTTACTTTTGTATGTTGCTTAGAGGACATGTTGCTTACTTTCTACTATATTAAGTTACAGTAAGACCCCGCTTAACGCGGGGGATACGTTCCATCAAAGTAGAGCGTAATGCGAAACAGCGCTAAACGAGGCTATCTTTACATGTAAATATTGGGGTTAGGGGAAGATGGCTAGGAAATTGGTTAGGTATTAAATTTAAAAAGTACGTTTTTTTAATAAAAATAAAACCAAACATTTATTTCTTAAAGCCCAAATTAATACCACATTATTATTTCTTGCAAAAATAAAAACAAAATATAAATAACAAAACGAATATTATTAAAAAAACAAATAAAATTCTCAGTCATATTTAGTTAGCCTTCCGCGTTTTCAGTGTTCTGCCTTTTTTTGACAAAAGCATCTAATGTTGTTTGTCTTTTTCTTTTGCCTTGTTCTCTTAAAAGTTCTTCATAAAACGGATAGAGCATCTCTAACACCACGCCTTACTTTTGAGCTCCTGTCAAAATTCGGATCATTTTCAATGAATTGATCCATTATTTCAGTTATGGTAGACAAACTCCTTTTTACAAACGCCATGTCTGAGGTAGACCACCGAATTTTTGCATCTGCTGAACAGCCTTCTTGAATCCTTCTACTGTGTACAAAGCGTCGACAGAAGCGTTACCGGAAGCATCAATGTAGCCGAATTTCTTCATAAAGGCTTCCTGAAAATGAAAAATACCATTTATTCATGCAACAATCTACTGTTGCTAAGTCTCGAGGAGAATTAAAACTGTTTTTAGTTTAGACCGAAGTAATACATCTGTATATTTTGTTCGAATGTAATAGGGGGACCGGAAAGTAATTTCGTTTCTGCGCATGTCGACAACAACATGCTAAGGGCAGAAGTGGAAGCAAATCCGTGTTCGGCGAAGTCAATTGAGTCTCTGCGCTGCTTTATTCTCGACTGCAGATTTTGCTTTTTGTATTTTTCAATAAGTGCGACCACAGTTTCAAGTAGTTCTGAACATTTTCATCTAGTACCCATGACATGGCATCATTAATAGGTTTTGGAACTTTTCTTGAGGGCGTTAAAATAATGCAAGTTCTTTTTGCTCTTCTTCTGAATCACTGCTGTCAACATTTTTGTTTTCTTCTTGTTCAGTTAATTCCTTGAGCTCATCATTAGAAAGACTAGCCGCTGCTTCTTGAATTATTTCTTCGACATCTTCCACATTTACCCCTTCAAAATATGTCTGTACAATACCGCACCAAACAAGAAATACAAGTACACTCTTTCGGATATGTATTTGAAACCTATCGCTGCACAATATTTCGGGGAATCCCCGTATGCTGCGAGCGATTTCGTGGAATCCCCGGGTTGAAATAAAAGAGCGCTAAACCGAAACAGCGTTAAGCGGAGTCTTACTGTATTTTAAATGCGTCTGTACATTCTGAGGCCCAAAGAGCTTGTGATCAATCGAAGCAATCAAGACTTTAGGCCCCAAAAGTATCAGGACTACTCCTGTATGATAAGGCGTTGTATTGTCATTTTGAGAGGGAAAAAAAAAAAAAAGACTGCAAAACAGAATAATCAAGCGTCATACTACTGGTACTACTACTCGCCGCTGAGCAGTCTACTCATCGGAGTAGATCTTCCTCTGGCCAAACCCAGCCAAGGCATGGGATGACAAAACAGAGAGCATTATTATGCAGTGGCGTAGCTAGGGTGGGGCAAAGGGGGACATCTGTCCCCGGGCGCAGCATCCAGGGGGCACCAAATTGATGGTACGAAATTTTAGAATGAAGTGTTTTCCATTCGTGGCACACAGAAAGGGGCGCAAAAACTTCAGTTGTCCACGGGCGCTGAAAACCCTAGCTACGCCTCTGTTATTATGTTTCTACATCAAATAATAAGATGAGAAAACAAGGCTCTTGAATACATGTCTATGTCTCTATGTATACGTTTTCAAAGTACAGACATCCTTATGGTGTTGGGTTACAAAGAACAGTTACGTAAGGTGGAGACAGATTATGTGCAATATAATACACACCGGTTTCCAAAAATTAAGGAATAATCACAAAAATAGCGATCACTCATTCAAAAATCAGCGAATTCGTACAAAATTTGGATGTGTTGTCAAATAAGAGCTGCTGATTAAAACTGCAGTATGCAAATTAGTAGCACTGCGATCGGAATACGTCATCTGCGAAGAGCATAAGGCTATCGGCAAGACAAAATCAGATAGAAGTAGCCAGATAGATAAATGTGAGTCCTTGTGTGGTTTATACACTTGAGCAACAATTTCTAACCACATATTCTGCATCAGGGGCGTAGTTAGAGGGGGGCAAGGAAGGGCATCTGTCCCCGGGCGCAGAATCCAAGGGGCGCAAAACTGATGTTACGACATTTTAGAATTAAATGTTTTCCATCCTTGGCAAGTAGTAGAGGGGGCGAAATCTACGACTCTGTTCGGCATTCAGGAGGTTCAGCCAAGGACGGCCAACCGCTACGACGAGCCACTATGACCGATATTTGTTGTCATGGGCACGAAGGAATAGAACCGCAAATCCGACTCATCTCAAATCCTTCCCTGCTGCAGTTAGCGGAAGGTTGGTGTCAATGTCAATCGCACGTAAAATGCTTCGCGAAGTAGGTCTGCAGGTGAGGTTGTAAGGATCTAAGTTTTACTAACGTTTATTTTATTTTAAATCTTTACTATCACTTCTTATTTTCTACTTCCGGCCAGAATTATAAGCGATGAAGTATTTATGCAAAGTTTGTCTGGCGAACGCCAAGTATTTAAGTTGTGGCTTTTTGCCAAGCGAGAGAGAGGAAGCAGTTAGTCGAAGCAGGCCGCTTACCTTAGAAGTTTGACTCAGTTGCTGGTTGCCGTCCAGGCCAGAGGTTTTAATCCTCTTCATAATTTTTAAACGTATTGTAGTGCTCACAGTTCTCTGTACTACGTACGGCTTCCTGTTAATATAAGGCCAATCTTCCACGTTTATTATTTTAAAGTTAAATTAGAGTTTAGTTTTATTTTTATACTTTTACGTTTTGACCCCAAGTAGCGGGTCTGTGTATTTCCGAAGTACGGAAGTTATTGTAAATAGAGAAAAATAAAGGGTTTTGTATACCCTTCTTGTGCATCCTGTCTACTTCCCACAATTGTTGAACATAGCTTTAGTAAGCTCTCTGTTCCGAGTCAGATCCTTGCATGTTCCCGAAGAAGGTTAGACGGAACATTGAACCTGATAAGGTGACCACTCACTTGCGTGCTGCTCACCTCACGTCATAAAGGGGAAAGTTTGAGGTTGGCACGTCAATATGTCCACTGGACGGCTGATCACAATTAAGCAATTGAAATCAATCAAAGGAAATTATCGCAAAACAATCTGCCAGCGATAAACACCAAAGGCCTTTTTCTCGAATTCTGGGGCTCTACGCTTATTTACCTTAATTAATTTGCACGTTGGTGGACGCTGAGGAAGGTAATATCAAAATGATAGTACAAGTGGTTAAATAATATAAAACTCTACAAATGTCAGTTATTATAAAAATCAGTTAAATGTACCAATTTTAGCTCTATTCACATATTACTATATATTACATTATTACAACACAGATCAATTTGAAACCGGATTTTTTAAGTGAAGACTTGCGGACTACAACGCGGTTTGAAAAGTTTTATTCTAGATGCTATTTTGCTTATCGAACCTTGCATAATTTTGAAGTTATAAGGGTTATTTTATATAGAGATTTATAGTTACAGTAATACCTCACATAATACGGGTAATCGGTTGAGTCAGTATTACAAGCTGTTTGAAACCGGACTAATCGAGGGACTAAATATGCCGTATTTACTCCCATATTTTTTCAGCCTATGGTTTAGAAACTTCTGATTTATGGTAACAATGTAAAATGTATGCACAAATAGGAAAGTATTTTATATAAGAAAAATCTGATGTATACATCACATAACTTCCTAGTACGGATTATTAAATTATGCGCATTTTTTCCTACATTGCATTTAAACTCATTTCCTCAAATTCCATTAGAGATATATTTCTCATTCAATTAATTCAGTTCTCACTTCGCGGCAAGGCAAAAATACAAAAAACTCAAAATATATTCATGAAAAATATATAGAAAAATATAAAACACCAAATAGAGATTAAACAATTTTAAAAATTTGTTTTACAATTAAAATTACAGTTTCTATGCAAAAAAAGAGGCAATTCGGCCAGCGGGAAAGAAGGCATATTTTTTGGTGAACAAAACTGAAAGTTTACTTTTGGACCCACTCGGCAAAAAGATTTTGAAGGTACAGAAACTGAATTATTCACTATTCTGCTAAGTCTCAAATGTAAACAAATATGGCTGCTATGGTTAAAAAAAAAAAAAAAAAAAAAAAAGACTTAGCCACACTTAAACAACCTTTAAATTGTTGATAAATTTATAGTTATTGCATGCAGGATAACTACAGGCATAAAAACGTTAATAGGAAGATAAGAACAACATAATTCAATCATTTTTAAAGCAAAAAATGCCCAATTTACCAACATATAAGAATAAAAAAACTGAGCTCATGGAGCCGAGTAACAGAATGGGTATATACATACATACGTACGTACAGAAGAATTCTCTTCAGAATCCATTTTAAATTAGTTTTATAATTATTTTTTTTGGGGGGGAAAGAGTCCTTTATTCTGTCCTTACTTTCGGATGTCACGTTAAAACATCATTAAATTGCATTGGATAGCGGTCAAAATCGATATTTTCGTTGAAATATGGTACCTGGAATTTTTCGTGATTACAATACTTCCTTTACTACATACAAGGAAGTAAAAGGGGAAAATATGGAAATAAAAGAAAGATAAGGGTTCAAAAGTTTTTTCTCTCTATTCAGTAAATAAAACACGATTAATAAATTCAAATATTTTTATTATAAATAATTTAAATTATTAGAGATAAACTGTTAGTTTGCGTAAGTAACAATAATTTCGCTACTTAATTTTATCAGGAGTAGAGGTTTTTTTTTTTTTTTTTTTTTTTTTTTGCATTTGTTTTTATGGGAAACAAACAATCCAATCCTTTCGAATCGTTTCAAATGGAAAACGAAAAGATAAAAATTACATTATATTAAATATATATTTGACCTACAGACAGACATTACTAGGAATTTTTTTAACCAGGATAAATTGTAGTTCTAGTTATTCCGGATTTTTGATTTCCGTTATGTTATAAAATGCATTGCTGTATTCAGGCCTAGTTAGAAATTTACACATTTTAAATCAATCTTCTCAAGAGGAAAGAAAATAGTAGACTTATTATGCTTAAAGAGAAAGAATTCCTTTCCAAAAGATCAAAAAATATTTAAGCGTATGATGAAGCTGTCATCAATCATTTAATCCCCACTAACAAATTCTAAGGGGATTTCTTAAATTTATTTAAAAGCCAGTAATAATAGATAATTTATAAATATAATGCACACATTATAACATATTGCAATAAATAAAGATGCACAAAACAAATCTTACCATTTCTTTAGGAGGCAATTTTTCTTGCGATAAAGGTGCACATTCATTGACATAAAGGTTATAAAATATGAGAAAGCACAAAAAAAGGCAATACATGTTCGAAAATGCAAACTCTCCACCTGATGATTTCAAATGCACTGAAAAAGCGTAAATGGACGTTTTCAGTTGGGTTTTTAAATGCTTCACTGACTAAGGAAAAGCAATCGGAATATGTATTTCGCAAAGTTTTATCGTCATTGTTATATTCATAACAGCTACTGAGAATATTAACTTTTCATAATCTCAGGAAAAGCTAACGCACCGGGGTCTTTGTGGTTTTTTGATCGTCTGCCTCGCCTTCTTTTCAAAAGAACTCGTTCTTAAGCCCACGTGACGTATACTTTAATTCGAATAGCAGACGACGAGGAGCCCGAATTTCGGGAGATATGTAACAAAGGGATAAATCTTATCGTTTCAATTAACGCTGCTGTATTTTTAGATCTAATGCTTCGAAGATATAATGGGAATTTATTTTACATAACTTGTATTTATTTTTTTTTTTAATTCTTCCTTTAATATGGTAAAAAAATACTTTCAGAATGTAAATACAGCTCGAGAATTCATTTTCGTACTTGTATTGAAATACTCTGAATTATTATTTCAATTTTTAATTACATAAATGAAAAAATATAACGTATAATATTTAGCTTAACTCCACCATGACTTTTGCCGAAAAAAGTTGAATTTGATCCTTTAATTTAATCTAAAAACAAGATCATTTATTCACAAGAGAAGGAATAAAGCATTCAGAAACGGCTCTCCGCTACACGTAAATGCATATATTTTGTTTTATAATTTACACAAGTGATTAAAATTGTAGAAATAAGTGTTTTGGAATTTGATCGCTCATCGCTCATTACTTCATTATTAAAGAAAATTCCAAGCATGCCAAGAAAGAAAATTTTGCCTAGAAAGAAATTATTTATTTAAATTAAAAATTAAATGTAATGCAAATTTCCGCAGTAAATTATCTTAAATTTATAAAAATTTACAATTAAATTAAAACAGGAAGGCAAGAAAATTTTGTTACATGAATAGACAGGATTTCTTGAAATTAATAAACAGTGCAATAATACATAAGAGACATAGATAAGTTCACACATTTTGCTGTTAGAAATTATAGTAAAATATCTTATTTAATTCTCTCATTAACAATAAGTTGATTGCTATATTTTTGTGCGTTTCTTTAGCCAAGTGCGTTGGCCCGGAAGGGCTATTAATTTCATTTTGCCATTTTGCGTTGAATCACTAGAAACGGCGTATCACTTTCCAAATTGTTGCCACCACCCTGTCTTATGTTTAAAGAAATTAAATAATGAAGAATCTGCATAAATGTATCTATGTTTCTCGCATTGTGATAAAGCAACGGTACCTACAGCCATTTTGAATAACGTAATCCTCCATGGAATATGGGTATCTGGAAGCCCTAATTTGGAATTTGTTTTATTATTGATTTCATATTTTGTAACACTTTAACGAATTTTTGATTACCCAACTCAGCGACTTCAAAATGAGCAATGGCAACACTGCACGGGAAAAAAAAAAAAAAAAAAAAAAAAAAAAAAAAAAAAAAAGCATTTTTATCTCCAGAGCTCGAGACTGTGTATTGGAAATTCTAAAGATATGTTCATTTTAAAATTATTTTGTTGCCGTTGAAATGAATTTTATGGTTTAAGTGCGAAGAACATGATATTGAATAAATAAAGGTAACACGCAAAACGTTAAAAGAACGACCCTTTAGGTGTAATGTAAAAAGTTTTCAGTTTTTTAACTTTAGTTTTATTAAGTAAAGTATGTAACTTATTTTAGGTCGAAAAGCAAAGGAAAAAAAGTTGACTAGTTATCTAGAAAAATATGCAAAACAGTTTCTTTAAGGGAATAACCCCGGAGAAGGCATGAATGTGTGTAAATGTATAGTGCTTGTGCGGCATGGGGCGCTCTAAATATGAGGCGAGCCGAAAGTCCTCTTGTGTGGTTTGGTGGAAGGGGAGAGGGTGGGAAGAGGGTTTGAACCCCTTCCCCCGGGGTGCTTTCCATCAAAATTAGGGGCGGAAGTAAGCTAAATCACAATTTCACCTGAAAGGTGCTCAAAGCTGTTGTCAACGGCAGCCGTATTCTAGCGCTGCTTGCCACGAGACATTTCGTCGGCTTAGCTGACTACGTCAGACAAGTGAGCAAAAGCAAAAACAGAATAGTGAGAAAAGTAGGTAGAATCACCACGAGAGAAGTTTTAAACTGGAGGAAAATGTTAATAGACTCAATTAACTAAAAACCTTAGAATGGTAGGAAAGAATCCACAGCAGCATGCCGAGGTAGATATTTTTTTAAAAAATCAATTAATTAACTAATTATTTTTTTAATTAAAAAATTGAGTTTCAGTGACAGAAAGAAATAGTTTCAGTTATTTAAAACAGTTTATTTAAATTTTTTTTTTTTTTTTTTTTTTTTTTTTAGCCAGAACACAGAATTAATATTCAACCTGTCAGGCAAACACAAAAAGGATTTAAATGGGTAAAAAACACCTCCATTGGCCAGAAGAACAAGTTAACAGTGCCAGTACAGTCAGTCATGCAATCAGAATATCCATATTTGAGAATCATGGAATAAATTACGTCAAAAGAAGAATTTGGGAAAAAATAAAAATAAAAAAATAAAAAATAAAAATCTGAAATGTTTCAGATTTTAAATTACATCCAAAGGGACATTTTTAACATTTTTTGTGTTGCCTTTATTTATTAAATGTGCTGTTCTTTGCACTTAAACCATAAAATTCAGTTCAACAGCAATGTCCAAAATAATTTTAAAATGAGCAGCATATCTTTAGAATTTCCGATACACAGTTCCGCGCGCTGAAGTAGCTAGGGTGGGACAAGAGGGGACATCTGTCCCCGGGCGCAGCATCCAGGCGGCGCCAAACTAAAGCTACGAAATTTTTTAATTAAATGTTTTCCATTCTTGGCACACAGAAATGGGCGCAAATTCTTCAGTTGTCTCCGGGCGCTGGGATCCTAGCTACGCAACTGATTTACACGCTCATGTACCACATAACGATTGGTGAATTAAAAAAATCATTGATTCACTCAACGTCGTTGTTAAGCTGCAGTTGCAGACTTCCCAACAAAACATAATGGGAAACTATAAGAAACGAAGGAATCTTCTAAATTCAACAGCCGTTCCGATGGCTTTTTAGTATAATAAGCAAAACATATTAGTGCTCTAAGCTGTTAAACTTCAGAAATTTATGTCTCCTAAAGCAGGTTTTAAAAGCCCTATGCCCGCGTGTACCCTGGCGCCCGCCGATAGTTTAACATGTGGGCCCGTCGCTGTGCGATCACAATAAAATTTTTTTAAATTTTCAATAAAATTCTATGTGAAAGTTTACTCATGTTTAATGAAATAGACACTGCGTCCAACACAAATAACAGCACAAAGCGAAATACGACCAATCGCTTTTTTTTATGTGCATGTATTATTAACTCTATCCAACTACAAATTCACCTTGAAAACGTAAATGGTGCCCGCCGTCCAACAGATATTCTAGAATGTCCTCTTAGGGACAAAAAAGTTGGCGATCCCTGTTCTTTCCACAATTTTCGCGTCTAGTGTAGAAAATTGAAAGAAAATCTGAAAGCTTGCAGACTTTATACTAAACGCAGAGGGGCGTCTTTTTAACATTTGATGTGGTACCTTTATTTATTAAATATCCTGTTTTTCGCCCTTAAACCACATAAAATTCAATTCAACAGCAATATCACAAAATACTTAAAAGCAGCATATCTTTAGAATTTCCGATACACAGGCTCGCGCACTGAAGATAAAAATACTTTTTTCCGTATAGTGTTGCCATTGCTTGCTTTGAAGTCATTGAGTTTGTCAATCAAAAATTCGTTAACGTTTGATAAAATTTAAAATAAATAATAAAACAAATTCGAAATTCGCGCTTTCGAGCGCGCATGTTCCGTTGGAAGACTACCTTATTCAAAATTTGATGGTTCTAGGTACTCTTGTTTTTCAAAATGCGAGAAACATTCATGCAGATTTTTTTATTTAGCTTTACATGCAGATTATTTAGTTTCTTTAAATATAATACATGGCGATAATATTTGTTGGCAACAGTTTGAAAAGTGAAGCGACGCAAAATGCCGTTTTGAAATTAATAGTCCTTCTGGGCTAATAATTAATGCACAAAGTACTAAAATAATTAATGCACAGGTAACTAACAAGATGGAGCATCTTTAAAAAAGTTTTCTAAATAAAATAATCGGTTTCTGACAGAAATGACAGTAGCACATTTTCGAATTTTTAAGTCAGATCAATTAAATTTTAATTAATTAAGCTCAGACACACAACCATCTAGTCAAGAAGCTACTAATTTAGAGCTGGTATTTCGTCTGAGGGGGTAGATTCTACAAAAAGATTCTCCATCTTTTATATTAATATTTATAAAATAGCAATATGTCTTTCTTTATAAAATATACATGCATATCCACTGTCCGCTTTATGTGTCATTTCCTTACATAAGCCAACAAACACATTGGCAAAATAAATCGGAAAATACATATATTTATTTTTAATTTGAACCAGTTTACAAATTATGATGATACATTCTCATGCGTCACAGGAAATGGAGGATACTTTGTTATAACAGCAATCTATCGGAAACTTCTCTCTAAATACGTCAGTGAAAATGAATTTCCGTTGAAGCGAAATCTTGTTTAGCAAAATAGACTGACCTTCCGGTAAGGGATGAATTCGGTTGTTTCTGCGTAACCGAAACATCTGAGTCAGGAACTTGAATGTCATCATGTTACTTGCCTACCTATCCCGTAAGAAAATACTTTAAGAAGTACCAAATAATATAGGATGCACGTTTTCCCCTTAATTTCTTACCTTTTACGCTCGAGAAAACTTCAGAAATCTGAGCGCCTGTAGAATTTTTACAGTATCTATACTGTGAAAAAATCTACAAGTATCCAGTTTCTTTTTCTTTTGAGAAAACGTTTTTGAAAGAATTTCCATCAAGATATGAGACAGTTCTGAAACACTTTTCAAAATGTTTTCACTAATTAACTCTTTCTTCTGTGTTTATCGAGCCCTTTAACACAGGAGGAACTGAATGAAAATTCTACTACAGTGTCTCAAAAAAGTGATGGGACACTTGTGCTTTACAAAAGGAAACTGTAATAAAATTAATTAAAAAAACATGTAAACATTTTTTGTGGGTGTGTTTCATACTTAAATTTAGTAACAAATATTACATAACATAGATTTTCTCAAAATATTAATTTAATAAGAATACAATTGTTTAGAACGGAGCAAAAAATGGCTCACATAAGTGATGGGACACTTACTTTTCCATCAAATATTTATCCAAAAATTTTACTTTTTAAAAGGTTTTAATATTTTGTTGGATTTTCTTTTATTTTTAAAACATGATTTAATCTTCTTGGGATGGATTCGACTAATTTTTTTGTGATTTCTGGAGTGATTTAACCCCATTCTTCTTGAAGCACCGATTTTAATTGTTGTTTTGAAGAAATGGTATGTTTGCGAATTCTTGATTCCAATTCTTGCCAAATATTCTGCATGGGACTTAAGTCTGGAGATTGTGATGGTGTTTTTATTATTTCAGGACAGTTATACAGCAGCCAGAGTCTAATGTTCAAAGCAGTGTGCGTGGGGTCATTGTTCTAGTAGAATTTAAAATCGTTATGAAGGTTCAATTTTCGCGCTGAAGATTTCAAATTTTGATTTAAAATGTCAATATACTTGTACTGATCCATTATACTGTCAATAAAAACAAGATTACCAACTCCAGCGGACGACATACACCCTCATACAATAACTCCTCCTCCACCATGTTTTACTGTTGGCACCAAGTTCTGTTTTCGAAATTCTTCCCTTGGTTTTCTCCACACCAAGATTCTACTGTCAGAACCAAATATATTAAATTTACTCTCATCAGGAAATATAACTTCATTGCAGTAATCAGAATTCTTATTTATGTTGGATTTTGTGAAAGCCAGTCTGAGTTTTCTATTCTTTTCACTTACGAAGAATTTTTTCCTGGCTGCTCTACCGTGATATCCAGCAGATCGAATTATTCTTCTAATAGTCTCAGGTTTAACAATTACTCCATATAATACTTGTAAATCAGCAGCAACTTTAGGAGAACTCATTCTTGGATTTTTTTTTTTAATATTTCGAACAATAATTCACTTTATTCCATTGGATAGCTTTGATGGTCGGCCAGGTCTTCTTTTATCCTGAATCATATGATTCTTTTTATATCGTTTAATGATATTGTAAACTGTTGAATGACTCAAGTTAACTGTTTCAGGAGTTTCTCTAATAGATTTTTCACGTTCAATATGCAAATTAATAACTAATTTTCGAATTTCAAAGTTTCTTTTTCATGGCTGCACAGAGCTAAAAACACAAAAATTCCAAACGAAACTGGAAAGAAATACTGCAGACAATTTTATAAATTATTGCCAATTGCTTTTGAGTAAAAATAAAAACCCCAAAAAATATTTTTATTGTAGTACGTAGTAGTATCTAATGGTGTCCCATCACTCATGTGAGCCATTTTTTGCTCCGTTTTAAACAATTATATTTTTATTAAATTAATATTTTAATATTTTGAGAAAATGTATGTTATGTAATAATTGTTACTAAATTTAAGTATGAAACACACCCACAAAAAATTTTTACATGTTTTTTTAATTAATTTTATTACAGTTTCCTTTTGTAAAGCACAAGTGTCCCATCACTTTTTTGAGACACTATATATCAGATCAAATGAAATGGAATGAATATATAAAAATATATATTCTGGTAGAAGCTGGTTTATAAGCTTAAAATTATCAAAATATAGTAAATATATCTTACACACATATAAAAGATTTCTAAGAATATTTTTGGGGCCAGGAGAGAGTTCAACCAAACATATGCCTGAAATAAACAAAAAATTTCGCAAAGAAAAATTTGAACATTTCTCGATGTAAAAATAATAAAATCTGCAAGAAAAAAAGGAAAGAATATTCAATATTTTATAGAAATGTATTATGCTAATTTTCAAGACCTTGTTTCGTAATTAAATTTTTTTCTTCTTTGTCAAAGCAAAATTATTAATTAGTTTTTTAAATTTATTTTATTATTTAATTCGGTGTTTTATACAGAGAATATTCCTACTTGACTGTTTTTCATAGCCAGTTGAAGGTCATGTATAAATTTGATTATTTTAAGATTTCTATAATTTCTTTCACCACTAGCAACAATGTTAAAAAACTTAACCCAGTTTCCAAATTTGATTAGTCTTAACTTATATCTATATTCGCGGATTATCTTCAAAAACTTTTATGACTGCTTTAATATTCAAATCATATAGTTTCTTTAGTGTTCGGAAGTAATTAATTGTGTTGCTTTTCAAAAATACATAATTTACTAAATTTATGCATACTGCATAGTTTTTAATCTTTATACTCCGTGCTTAGGTGTTAAGTTAAAAACTATCGGGTTTTAACGAAAGTTTCCCGCCACCGCAAATAACGTCTGCGCAAACAGTTCGCGTTGGTGTGTTTAATCATATATTTTCATACGATTTGTGGCATTTGAAAGAAAGAGACTTGCTTTAAAAAACTGTATTGTGAAATTTAAAAAAAAAAAATCGTTATTATTAAGTACAAGGTATCTGAAATGAAACTATCTCGCTACCAGATTTAAACCATCATTTACTTCCAATTCTGTTGCCAAAAGTCAGCTACAGAATGTCACCACACCATGTATACAGCTTTAGGTACTAATGCAGTATCATATGACACTGTGAAGCTTTGGTACCGAAAGTTCAAAAGCAAGGAATATAATATTCAAGAAGTAGAACGCTGTCGTTGGCCTACTGATATCGATGAAGTTCGCCCGCGAGAACTTGTGGTGGAAGATCAATAAACAACCACTCGAGAGCTTGTTGTTAAGGGGTTAGACGTTCAAACTTGACGTTCAAGTTCAATGGCTGGGTGTCGCATGAACTGATTTAGAGCAGATACGGACAAATGTGTTAGAGGCTGCCAGGGCCCGACTTAGCCTAATTGGGGCCCGGGGCAAAAACTTCTTTGGAGGCCTCCCTCTGCCTCACTGCTTTAGTAATGAAGAACCGAAATGATTGATTTTCTGACAATTCTATGTCCATCATTAAAAGGATATAGCACATCTGAAGAGCCAAAATTTGACAAAAATGATATTTAAATTTATAATTAGAAAACGTAAAGAGTTTTTTAGCAATTAGAATTAATTAACGAAAAATATCATAGACAAGTCCTATGCACTCACAGAATAGGCTAAAAAGCTTTTAAAAAAAAGTTCATTAACCCCTTAACTGCCGCGGGCGTATATATACGCCTTGCTCAGCCGATGCGTTAACTGCCCCAGATGCGCAGCCGATGCGTTAACTTTGCGAATAATTTTAGGTGTAGCAGCGCAAAGCAAATGATAGCAGTTTGGAAGAACGTATATATACGCCTGGGGCAGTTAACGCATCGGCTGAGCAAGGCGTATATATACGCCCGCGGCAGTTAAGGGGTTAAAGAAGGAAACGTAAAATAAACTTTCTATTCGATTTGAGGGCACCCTCTGATGTGGGGACCCAGGGCACGTGCCCTGTATGCCCCTGCCTTAGTCAGGCTCTAGGGGCTCGAATATCAACGCAAGACCAAAATTTCACAATCGTCATCTGTGATGAAAAGTGGATTTACTTCAACAGCACAGGCCGAAAGGGAATGGTCTGCGTTCGATGAGCCCATAGACGGAGTCGCAAAGCGGAATTTGACTAACAAAAAGATCACGCTTTACATCGGGTGGGATTGCTGTGGTATTATCCCCAAAGAGTATCTGTAAAAAGGTAAAACTATCGACAGTAAGTGTACAAAGAGATGCTAGTCGGTGTTGGCACTGCTATCTAGGAGAAAAGTTGAACTGACTTCCGGCGCAAAAAGGTAATGTTCCATTAAGATAATGCAAGATGGCATGTGTCTGCATTCACCAGCTGGACTCTGTACGGACTCGAATGGATCTTTTGCTACACCCACCATATAGCCCCAACATCGCCCTTTCAGACTTCAACATTTTTTTACACCTGCAACTATATCTTGCTGATCTCCCACTCATCACAGGATGTCCAAAATGAGGTTGATCTGCTTTGGGACTCGCGGCCACAAAATTTCTGGGCCAAAGGCTTTGAAAAGCTACAAAAGGTTGGCAGAAAATCATAGATTTTGGTGGTGATTACTACCCGCACTAAAGGTACTGCTTTTATGTTTTTATTCCTAACTTTATAAAGAACATTTTTCTGATGGAAAAAATTCGTTACAATCAAATATTTAACTCCCCGACTGATCAAACTGTAAGAGTGAATTATTGCATACTTACCCATATAGTTCCAACAATTAATTGACAGTACTGCTGTAGATGGTGTTGGTGTATTTAATTATGGCAAAGCACACTAGGGCTATCTGCCTAAGGGGAAGTACTGCTGTAGAATAAAGATTCATTTAATCTCTTTACAAACAAATGGGTCGTTATTACTACCCACACTGAAGATACTATTTTCATGTTTTCCCCCCTTAACTTTATTAAGTTAAGTTATATTTGGCGAAAAACTTTTGTTACAATCAGATATTAAGTCACCGATATTTAAAGGCATTTTTATTTTACCAACTGTAAACTAATAATCAGAAAAAACAAAGAATTATTTTTAATACTTATCATGGTAAAATTGATAAAGAATGTTTTTGAGGAATGAAATTAAATTACACAAGGTCAAGGAAAGGAATTAGGATAACTTAAAAATGCTACAAAAGTGTACACAGGCATTCTTAATTGAAAAAAGGGGGGGGGGGAGAAAAGAGAAATAATTTTTTGTATTTTACAGAAATACTACTAAATGAAATTGTAAACTGTAATATACTAAATAAAAATTTGATGTGTACACCACTTGACTTCCTGGTATGGGATATTAAATTATACACTTCATTTAAACTTATATCCTCAAATTTCATTAGAGATATATTTCTCATTCAAATAATTCAGCTCTCACTTCGTAGCAAGACAAAAATAGACAAAAAATATTTTCATTAAAAATTGGAAGATATAGAAAAACATAAAACACCAAATACAATTAAACAATTAAAATTAAAAAAATACAATTAAAATTAGTTTCTACACAAAAACAAGCAATTCAGCCAACAGGCAAGAAGGCAGATCTTTCTGTGCAGAAAACAAAAAGTTTCCTTTTGGTCCCACTCGGCAAAAAGATACTGAAGGTGCAGACAGAATTAATTAATGTAAACAAATATGGCTGCCATGCCACCCCCCCAAAAAAAAAACTAGGCTTAGACTCTCACTTAAACAACTTTTAATTTAAAAGCTTTTAATTTAAACTTTTAATTTAAAAATTAACACTTAAATAACTTTTAAATTGTTGATAATTCTACAAATATTTCATGAAATTAACTAAAGGCATAAAAACCTTAACCTAAACCTTAAAATGATTGAATTATTGTTGCGAGTGTACGAATTCGCAATAGACTGAATGCACAAGTCTGATGAAAAGTTAATAAAATTTATTCTTATCAGAATAAAACAAAATGCTGAAATTTTTCCTCACAGATATTCATACAATATCACACACTGGTTATATTTTAAACTACTAAAATGTTAAATAGAACACAATTCAAAGTGCAGAAAAAGCTAATCCGATCTCACCATGAATTCGCTATAGTAAACAACAACAGTTATCTAAACTACTGAACTGAGATGTTTTTCTCCAGCTTTTTAATCATGCACGAGAACATTCTGGTAATTTTTATTTTCTCGAGATTTCTGGAAAGCAAAAGAGTAGAATTACAGTTACAGCTAACATTTATTCAATTTAAATATAAATATCTATTTACTAAATGCATGTGCTCCTATATTTTTACTTTTTCAGAGTAGCTTTCTCTTAAAACTCAACACGCGCTACATTGCAAAGAAAAATTAAACAATTTTAATTACAATTCTACTAAAAATAGTAAACTAAATACAAAAATCGTAAAACTGAACATCATAATTCAATCATTTTTAAAGCAAAAAATGCACAATTTACCAACATATAAGAATAAAAAATATAAAAAAAAAAAAAAAAAAAAAAAAAAAAAAAAAAAAAAGAGCTCACTCAGCCAAGTAACAGAGTGGATATATATATATACAGTCAAAAGTATTTAACCCGGACTCGTCAACGCTCACATGCGTAAAGCATACATTACGCATAGTCGAAATTACAAAATTGCAACCAGAAAACTATTTGATTTGTATTCGTGATATTTATAACGACGAGGAATTTGATTTAAATCATATCAAAGACGGAGTACATCGAGATGAAATACTATATTTAGTAAGGAGTTATAAGCCGAATAAAATAAAAACATCTGCCCTATAGATAAGGATAGTGCTGACAGATCAACTTCCAGTTCATTGCGCGCCACGATGTTCCCTCCCCTCAGAGCAGCGTGAAATTGATAAACAGATTTCAGAATGGTTAGAGAAACAAAGGATATGACTTTATCCATTTTTTGCAGCAATTCCACTTTTTGTTTCATGGACATCGAAACATACTTTCGCTTTGTAGATCCTTTGGCAGCTCCAGAATCAGAAATTCTTTTTGACATAATTGAAAGTTCAAGCTTACTTTTATAAAATTGTTCTAACAGTCTGCAAAAAATAATAAGCCGGATCCAATTCGAAGATTAAGGAACAACGTAATCTGCAACATTAACTGAAATAGAAAATTAGATAATTTTAGCTTAGCTTATACCATCCGTTATACATTAAACGTGCATGCGTAAACATATTATGCTCATGAGTACACGCATATGCGCATGCGTAAAGGTATTGCACGCATGCATTCACGCAGTATGCATTGACGTATGTGGAAAAAGTTTGTAGCTTTGAGGTCCGGATTATAGATCATTCCGGATTATGGGTGTCCGGATTAACGACTTTTGATTGTATATACTTTTGTTGTGGCCGATTGCAACCAAAATAGGAGGTGCACATCTACATATTATAGCAGACCTTTATCCAAAATTTCAACTTTCTGAGGCTACTCGTTTTTTAATTATGCATGATACATATATACATACCTATAGATGCCACGAAAAAATCTCTTCCGAATACATTTTAAATTAGTTTTATAATTCGTTTTGGAAAAAGATTCTTTATTCTGTCCTTACGTACAGATGTCATGCAAAAACATCGTTAAATTGCATTCGATAGCGGTCAAAATGGAAATTTTCGTTGAAATATGGTACCCGGAAGTTTTCGTGATTACAATACTTCTTTTAAAAAAGGGAAAACAGTATCTTATGATTTACCATATATTGTTTCCTTTATTCTGTCTAGAACAGAGAACTGTATTCTAAGTTGTGCTACCAAACTTCTACTTACATTATTAGATTTGGCACACTGCAGTCCATTTACGTATACGATTCCCATTGAGACATGTATAAAGATTGCTTTATTTAGTTAGTTCAACAGTTTTGTTTTTTTAACTTATATTTTTATTATGAATTGTGGTTTCACTACATAATTTTGCACTAATTTTCTGCTACAATTATTTCTCTCAAAATTTCCTAACTTTTAATAATTGACATTGTTTAATGAATGAAAAAGATCTCTTATATCTCTTTAATTAAGTAATAATTAGAATAAATAAACAAAATTTATCGCTAACTTTAATTTCATTGGTGCTCAATCCATCTTTATCAAATCACTGCTATTATGGAGGAGAACGCATAAGTTTTAGTGCTGTAGTTGTAGTGTAGTAGAAGTTGTAGTAATATACAATGTAAATATAAATTTTTTGGGTGCTCTAAAATTATCCAAATATATATCTGCTGTAGGTTCAAATATTTCACCTTTAACAAACTTTCACTTAATGGTTTTCCATTTCTTCAATAACATTCAATTGTTGTTAGCTCAGAAGGCCTTTGAACGACAATAAACATTCTTTCTTGAGTGTTTTTATGGTTTTCCCCATGCTCAATGTAAATGTCATCCAGTTTTCTTTAAAAAGCTCCCCCTGATGGCATTATTCCCCCACAATCGATACTTCTCTTGTGCTCATTAAAAGAATAAAAAATAAAAAAAAAAAAATCCTGTGCTCATTATATAAATTAAGTTCTATACTTTAAATTCACCATTAAAATTCCTATTCTCTGTAGATAAGTGCGTAAAACTACCGAATGCTAGTAGTTTGTTTTCCATATTTTGTTAGCAGCTAAGACTTTTGTGGGGAGATTTGCTCATCTGTAACATGAATCTGAGCCACGTTCTCTTCAAAAGTCCTCCATGAAGTGTCCTCCATTAATGGTCAATCATGAAATAATTTTTGGTCAAATGCAGATGCTACTATAATATTTAAAAAACAACAACTTTATCATTAATATCAATTAATGTTGTTTCATATTTTATCTCTCTAATAATCATGTCATCAAATACTATGGAGGAATTAAATTAATGAAATTCGGTGAATTCAATAAATAGCTCATGACAAATATTTTATTGAAAAAGCCAATGAAAACAAAGAATATCTGTGTTCGCTTTTTACTCTTTTCCATCTCTGTTCCCAAAGTTATAATTCTTAAAAATTTTTTCAACAAAGTCAGATATTTTTTAAATAAATTCTTTTACACCAGTTACATGAAAACCAAAGGATCGAAATTTGAGCAATATCGCAAAATAATTTTAAATTCAGCATATCTTTAGAATTTCCGATACACAGTCTGGCACTGGAGACAAAAATGTTTTCTCTGTACAATGTTACTATTGCTCTCTTTGAAATCCTTCAGCTTGTTAATCAATAATTCATTAAAGTTTCACAAACTATGAAATCGATAATAAAACAAATTCCAAATTTCAAATTTGGGCTTCCACATGCTCATATTCGAAGTAGGATTATGTCATTCAAAATTGGACGGCTCTCGGTACCGTTGTTTTATCACAATGTGAGAAACATACATACATTTATGCAGATTCCTCATTATTTAATTTCTTCAAGTGTAATACAGGGTGATAATATTTGGTGTCAACAGTTTGAAAAGTGAAAGGAACATCAAGAGTGATTCGAAGCAAAATCGCAAAACGAAAACAATATTCCTCAGGGACAAGGTCCCTTTGGTGTAATAAACTTTTAAAATAAGATATTTTTATGAGTTATCTCACAGTTAGCAGAAATATTTATTTTAAATTCTTCTGAAACAATTTCAAACTTTGTTTTTAAATTTCCTTAACATTAAATGCAGTGGACATCATATAAGATAGTGAATGGACTGAGATTTAATGCTGACAATGAAGGTTATGATACATTCATTTTGTTTCATTGCTTTGTGTAAGTAACAGAACAATTCAACAAAGGAGAAGCATATTTTACTTTTTCTTTCTACATTCTATTCTCCATTAAAAAATGAAACTACAGTGTTAATTTATTTAACGTCCAATAATTACAGCAATTCTAATAGTATAAATGTTCCCGTTGTATGATTTGGAGGCAAGATAAATATGATTTAAACTGAAAAAAAAAAACTCAAATTGAACATGTTAAAAGAGCAAAGTTTATTTGAAAAATATTAGATGTCTCAATTTGCAGCAACCTGCAGTATTTATAAGATAATGACATAAATCTGTTAATTCATACATAAATCATTTTGTTGTTTATTATACTGATACAATGGTGAGAAAGAAGTACTACATTGACAGGTGACAGTCGGAATGAACAGATGAATAGTTAAGATAAATTAACGGAAACCTGATAGAGTAGCCATCGCTTAATGTACTCACATTTATTTGTAACTATTTTGATAACATTAATTGAATGACATTGTTAAATGATGAGAAAAGTATGCTCTTTAAAATGGCAATAGAATTTTTAAAAAAAATTAAAATGTTTCAGATTTTTATA
This sequence comes from Stegodyphus dumicola, assembly GCF_044657685.1. NCBI lineage: Eukaryota > Metazoa > Arthropoda > Arachnida > Araneae > Eresidae > Stegodyphus > Stegodyphus dumicola. Next base: position 3,852,595 of record NC_140768.1, read on the forward strand.
TTATGCCCAAAGGGACATTATGTAACATTTTGTGGGTTACCTTTACTTATTAAATATCATGTTCTTCGCATTTAAATCGTAAATTCAATTCAACGGCAATATCGCAAAATGATTTTAAAATGAGCCTATCTTTAGAATTTCTGATACACAGTCTTTCGCACTGGAGATAAAAAAAAATTTTCCCCGCACAATGTTGCCATTGCTTGCTTTGAAATCATCGAGTTTGTTAATAAAAAATTCGTTAAAGTGTTACAAAATATGAAATAGATAATAAAATAAATTGAAAATTGGGGCATCCAGATGCCTAGATTCGAGGGCAGATTAGGTTATTCAAAATTGGACGGCTCTAGGTACCCTTTTCTTTATCACAATGTGAGAAACATACATACATTTATGCAGATCCTCATTATTTAATTTCTTCAAATATAACACAGGGTGATAATATTTGGCAGCAACCATTTGAAAAGTGATTTGCCATTTATAGTGAAACGACGCAAAATGCCAAAACGAAATTAATAGCTCTTCTGGGCTAATAACCAGCATGCAAACAAGTATTTTCACTGCATTTTAATTAAAAGGAATAATGTGTTTATGAGCTGTTCACATGTAGAAGTTGGTTTATGAAATATTTGTAATATTTCTGGAAATTATTTTAGCAATGCTGAACCCCTAATCCTAATACTTGGAGGGCATCCCTCATTAAGAGAAAACATTCCAATGAAAAATTTAAAATTAAAAGCAAGCAAAAAAGTAGCTGATTTTCTCAGTTTTGTTTTTTCAGGTGCAAGGAAAAGAGAGGAAGAATTCTTCTCCCCACCCCTTGGATTTGAACTACGGTCCATTTATATGGCATCCAGCATCATTAACCTCTATACCAATCAGGGCTTTGATTTAACATCCAGAAAATATTTAACCATTGACTGTTGACCCTAGTAAATTTTATAAAAAACTGTGAGGAGAATGATACGACAAATGCTCAGGCTAAGCAGCAACTGCCATATACATCAAGCTACTGACAGTTTGCCTATAGGGAACATTTTCTGACACACTCATTGCAGCATCTTCCATAAACTGGTCATTTTCTATAGGATTAGCATCAGCCAGACAGAGTTGGACCCATACAAAGTTAGCATCACTGACGTGAAAATTCTCCAGTACCTTGTTAGCATAATTTTGCTGAATGACAAAGATATCTCAAAAGAAGTATTCAGTTTCTTTATATATTGCTTTAAATTCATGCAGCAATTCCATTATAAAATGATCTTTCAAAATTTCTCGAATAGTAGCAAAAATTTACCATCATAGTCATAATGCTAATAACAATTTTGCTGTTTACTACTGTTACATAAGCATGGATTAGCCTTGCTCTTTTTCACACCCTACCATTCAAGAAATTCCTTGACACTGCCATCATAGTTTTATGGCTGTTGCATATAAAATTCTTCAACTGATGTCTTATAAAAAATGCAGTTTTGACATTAAATTGTACCTACAAACCATCATTTGCAGTAATTATTAGAAAAATGGGTAGTTTCAAAGTTAGCAACAGCGCAAATTATTTCATGGTAAACAATACCTTTCAAAAAGGTTATTAGTACCATTCTGTGGCAAAAGGCTTTTCCCAAGTGCTTTTTGCCATGAGACGAACTTTGAACTTACCAATGTTTCCTTTCACATGACTCAGTCAAATCTGACTAATAAAGTAATCTAACTCACTGGTTCTCAAACTGTGGTACATGTACCACTGGTGGTACATTACAATATGTTTAGTAATACAATTTTTACAGAAAAAAAATAAATGAATGTAAAATTGCACCCCTTTTAACATTTTATTTTAATATTTATTATTCAGTAACACATATGTTCTTCAAGTTTTTGACCTTTATGACTCTAGATTTAATGTTGAAATGATGACTTTTCCAAGAGCTACGAACAATTTTCCGACATTACGATTTCCAAGAATCTTAGCGGCACTCCAGTACTCTTATTTATATTTTACTGTAATGTAAAAGTTTCATTTATAAATATAATTAAATAATACAAATTTAAATTATTCTATTCTTTGATTATATACACTCCATTTAGGATGCATTGATTTTTAATGGCAAAATGCTTTTATGGTGGTACATATCATATTTATGTGGTACAAAATTGGAAAAGATTGAGAAAACCTGACCTAACTAAATAAAAATGAAATTTTTATTACTTTAGTAAGCCTCAAGGTATAAAATTTGGATATAATGAACTGTATTGATATCTTCAATTGAAAAGTTTTTTAATTTTTCATATTTTCCCCAGAATTCCTGCAAGCTTTAATGAAAACTATTAGTATTCTTAAAATTATAAATTTTTGGGATTTAGAATTCACATTCTATTTTTAAAAGAAACATATTAAGATTACTGTTCTTTTTTCCAGAGTTTGTCAATTTTATCTGGTGGTTCTTTTTCTGATTCAACTGTACCATGCAAAAGGAAACACTGATAAGTTCAAAGCTTGTCTTGTGGCAAAAAGCTCCACCTTCATAGTTCTAAATAAAGACTATGCATGACAGATGTCACAGCCAATTCCAGTAGAATTAGGACACACAGAGTAAGCATATTTTAGGACATTGTATGTGTATATGATCATTAACTCTTTGAAGACCATAACGCCCCAGACGGCCTTTCATTCAAACAACCACAACTGCCCCAAACGGCTGAAATTCTGATGTTGTTTTCTTCTCTCCAGTAAGGTATGCAGTAGCAGGTGCAGTTTCCCCAAATACATTGTATCAGTTTATTGCAGACAGCTTGTCCTAAAAGGATTTATTTGTGGTTTCTTATCTTTATTTGTTAGGATATAGACAGGATGACATTTGAAATCTTCACTCTTCTTTGTGCGTTAATGGATAGGGAGGGGAGGAAATTACTGTGACTCTTGAAAACCTTTTCGGGCGCTTCGGTACTTTATGCATTACAGGTTAGCGAAAACTTTGGTTTTCAAAGAGTTAAACCAAAGAATGGTGAATGATTCCATTCAGTTTTTTGATTTAGCTGTTAGACAAAATTCTGTTCAAGATTAATACTATGAAGAAAATTCCAAAATTTACACTCTTCAGGACAAAAGGATATAGACATACTGGTAGTGAAATTATCTTCCTTTTCAGCTTCTCCAGAAGAATGAAATTAATACATTATCTTTGACTTAATATTCTGCACTCTTTTCTGAGTCAAAAACTCATTCATATGGCAAGCTGTACATCTAAAGCATTCTGCGTTGAAGATAAAGTGAGCATTATTCAAAAAATACAAAATGGATGACACCAAATCAATATCTGCTGGAAATGTAGTTTATACTAATCTAATGCTGGTATTATAGAAAAAATCGTGACTTAATTCTTTTTACTCAAAAAATTTGGATATGAGGAAAAAGCTGAGCATAAAGATATTGAAGAAGTACTGCTTAAATAATTCACCCTTTAAAAAAGCCACTATATTTGCCAGTACCTGGACAAACGCTTAAGATAAAGGTTAATCAATTTGACAAACACTTTAGAAAGACTATCTTTTTATGCTCAAATGGCTGATTGGATAGATTTAAAAAAGGGAAGAGTATTTTCAAGAAAAATTACTAGAGATTTAAGCAGCATTTCAAAATTAGATATTAAAAAATGGGATTAAAAAATTGAATAGGATGACATCTCTCACCAATATGAAGAAAAAGGCCTTAACAATGCAGGTGAAGCATGTTACAAAAAGAAAAAAAAAAAAAAAAGTCTTTCATGAGGTTAAGAAAGGGAAGAAACACTATCTTAACCTTTATACAGCTTAGAAATAGCTACACAGATATATGAATTTTTATCATTTTGGATAATTTTGCTTATGAATGCGCATGAGAGACGTAATTTGCAAAATACACAATAAAAACTAAATAACTTAATTTTTAAAAATTTAAGCAAATAATCTATTAATAAATATTATTTCAAAATGAAAAGAATTGCAATCAATAACATATCAAAAATAATTTTATTCAGGTATGAAAAAAGATAAAACACAGAAAAAAAATTTTTTTGCCCTCATATAATTATTACATTCAGATGTGAAAAATATGTGCATTATATATGAATAAAATCTATACATATATACAAAGAATAATAATTTATGCTGTACAAAAATATTTGCACTAAAATTAATTTTTGTATTGAATAGAAGCATCTGTAATAATTGTCTTTTCAAGAGCACTTTCAAATACATTTTTGAAAAGCAAACTTTTTACCAACAGATATCTTCAGTGTGTAGAGAAATCAATATCAAATCTCTAGTCAGTGGTTGGACATGCAGTTTATCAGATATTACAACACTGTTTTGACAAAGTTTCTTGCTACATCATTCATTATCATCAGAGATATTCGGAGAACACTGCAAGGAAAAGAATATATATACAACTTAAATTTTAAAAAAAATATTTAAAATTACAATTACAGTTTAAAACAAACCTTTGATATAAATCAGGTAAATAGAAGTATATAAATATTTTTGACTACTAAAAACGTAAATTTAAAATAAGACAACAAATTCAAACTGATGTCTATTTGAATATATTTTTATTATAATGAAAAATTTGTAGTATTTTTCATTATAATGAAAAATATTTATAATAATAATAACATAAGTAAGTATGCATAGAAAACAAGTATTCTTCTACAAATTTAAAATGATGTAAAAATTGTTGTGATTACAGGAATAAAAAATAAATTTAGATGTATTTAACAGTTCAGAATAAAAAGAAAAATGTTCAGACTTGTGCTCTAATATTTATGTTAAATTTTCCTTAGCTAGTCTTCCATTAGATACAGACTGTGAGATGCAAAATCCCAATATTTCATGAAAATTTACCAGAAAGTAATCCTGGTAACAAAACTTTCCCTGTTCTAAGCTGTGTGTAGAATAAACTATAAGAGATTCATAACATTTATGCCCTCAAAACATAAAATTTAAAAAAATTAAAAAACTAATGATTCAGAAGATTTAAGAAATTTTGATCTATCACAGACTTGCATTTATAAAGCATTGTTTATTAAAATGCAAGTTTCTATTGGAATTTTCTTGAATCCTAAAATGAAAACAAACAATCCAAATAAATAATAATTGTATAAATATCCAGTTAACCACTCATCATGGTATTCTTGTTTCAAATCAATGATGCATGGTATGCAACATCTTACTTCAGAAACATTTTTGGGTTTACTCATAATATCTCACACCTTCAAACCACTTAAATAATTTCTGCTATACTATTTTATGAATTTATTAGTCAAAATAGTGTTTTTTTTTTCACCATAACCACAAAATTCACAATTGTAGTATTGAGCCATACAGGTTTAAACTGACTGCAAAAATAAATTTTATTACTTTGAGACTATATATAGAAAACTTAAATAAAAGCACACCTAGACCCCAAAATAAATACTTTTTACTTATAATTTTAACAAATCATAGCTTATATTTTTACATTTCAAAATTACTTCATTTTTACAATGAAATAAATAATAATAATAAAAATATTAAATACTCATATGAAATAGTATTCTTAAATACTAGTATTGAATGCACAGCGACTTTGACAAATCTATCAAACATCACTGTGAATTCAGTGAAATTAATACACAAAAATACAATGATAAGTGAAGTAACAATGATGGAATTAACAACTGTAGGCAACAGTTACCTTAAGAATTATGAAACAAGAAAAAGCACATCAGTAACTAAAGGAGTCAAAATTAAATACTTAAGAAGTTAAATAACATTTTAAAAATTAATATGAAACAGACATTTTAAACATATCACAGGTGCACCTGTGAGAAAACAAACATGATGCCATTAACCGAAATATGTGATTAACCAAAAAATTTGTTCCAGTATAATGGAACAAGGCCAAAAATAATGGAAAGAGAGAGAAAGCAGCTAAGACAGAATCATACAGAGTAATGCAATACACAAAGGCGAGTATGAAGGTAGAAATAAGAAACTTCATGTGTGACAAGATAAAAAGAATAATTATGATAGTGTAAAATTTATTTAAAAAAATTAATAAGAAGAAAACTTGGAAATTTGGAAGCTTTCAGATTTTACATTATGCCCAAATGGACTTTTTTTAATGTTTTGTGGGTTACCTTTATTTATTAAATATCATGTTCTTCGCACTTAAACCATAAAATTCAGTTCAAGAGCAATATTGCAAAATAATTTTAAAATGAGCATATCTTTAGAGTTTCTGATACACAATCTCACCGTTCTGTACAATATTGCCATTGCTCGCTTTGAAATCCTTGAGTTTGATAATGAAAATTCATTAAAGTTTTATAAATTATGAAATCAATAATAAAAAAATCCTTAAAACTTGGGCTTCCAGATACCCATATTTGCAGGAGGATTACGTTATTCAAAATTTGATGGCTCTAGGCATTGTTTTATCACAAGGCGAGAAACATACATAAATTTATGCAGATTCTTTATTATTTAATTTATTTCAATATAATACAGGGTGATAATATTTGGTGGCAACAATTTGAAAATTGAACTGACATTTAAAGTTTTCAATGCAAAATGTCAAAATGAATTTTTCTGCTCCTTTGGACTAAAAATATACATTATTGAATTACTACTATAGTCATATATTTATTTATGTGAAATAATGATATAAAATATGGAAATGAAAAAACTTTACATGACATAAAAACTACTCAGTTTACTACTCAGTAATAAAACTATTCAATTTTATAATTTATATGAACTTACACTACATACTAAAATAGATAAAAGAAAATTTTTACTACTGCCAAATAATACTCTAAGGTCTTCTGAATACTAATAAAATAAAATAAATGTCTGAATCTAATAAAGTAAAAATGTAAACATAAATGTAAATATGTAATACATTAATAACAGGCTGGAGGAGAAAACTTTTCAGTTCATGTGTGTGTGTGAGCATAACATATACAGTTTTGGATTCAAGATACATAGTGATATAATTAATTATATAATAATATAGTACTGTTTATAACTATGGAAATTTTGTTAAATATTTATCTTCAACTGTCACAACTTCTACTAATTATTATTTTTTTACAAGAAATTAATTTTTTCTACTAGTTATTATTTTTTTACAAGAAATTAATTTTACTTTATATTTGTAAAGGCAATAATGAAAACACAAAAAGTGACACTATCATAAGCTACTTCAGTGTGATAACTGACTAAATTATATTAATATCAAAAATCTTAGTGGATAATACTTTTAGGATCAATGGACACTTTTATTAGCAACATGCTTGAATAATTACAATTAATAAATCCTTTGACAACACTTTTATATCTTTTTTTAATAATTAAATGAAGAGAAATGCTTGGTCTTATGATTATAACTATCAAAATATGATCAAATTCTTTTTCCTGGGAAAAGGTTATTTAAGATCTATAAATGGGTAAAGAAAGCTGGAAAAGGATTTCATATTGGCCAGTATTCTCAAAACATTATTATTAAAGAATGGCATTTAAATATTATTGAAATCAACAATGTCTAAATTATTTACTTCAAAAGATAGAAATTGTTAGAACCAATGAAAGGAAGGAAAATACACACCAAATACTCAACAAAACAACATTGTGATCCTTCTATTTTAATCATATACTGCATACAAAGGAAACCTCTGTCATCTGTTCGAATTGAGACTTTTGAAGACTGGATTAATGCTCGTAAAGATGGTTTTATAAGGAAAATTTGATATCTGCATGGAAATAATTTAATATATTAAAAATATGCATACATATTTGAATGAAATAAAACAATTATGCGATATGTATATAAATATGGAAAAAAATTGGGTAAAAGAATACAAACCTATTTTTTACAGTAGAATTACAATCAAACAATTCAATCATGTCAGAATCTTTTGAGAGATTTATCTACGAAAAATTCATTATCACATAAAAGGTTATTTAAAATAAATTTGATCAAAAACATACATTTTAAATATTTGAGCTTAAAATAACTTCAGTATGTAATAACTATAGAAAGTAACATACCTAAGAAATTTTATTCAAAGAAAAAATAAAAAGTTTTACATAGAATATACTTTGAAAAACTTATTTCTAATCATCATTACACACTATACTAATTTCAAAATGGTTAATTTTAGACTTGCCTTAAAAAATTTAAATCAAATGCTTCTTTAATAAAATTGTGATATTAAGAGAATAAGTTTAGATAATTGTTAAACATGGATAATTGCAAAGCAAAAATTTTATTTACAGTTTCGTAAGCAATTAAATCTAATAAATAAAAATTTTGCATGTTAGGCAATTTTTAAGTTGAAATATTACATTAAATAGCTAAGTAAAATTAACATAACAAATGCAAAATACACTGGTTTCCAAAAATAAAGGGAAAATTACAAACAATAGTGATAACTCATTCAGAAATACACCAATTCATATAAAATTTGAATATGTTGTCAACTAATAGACTATAGGCATGACAAAAGAAAGACAGAAGTGGCCAAGTGGCTAAATGTGAGTCCTTCTGTGGTTCATAAACTTTGGCAATTTGATAGATATTTGATAGAACCATAGATTTGGCATCTAGGAGGTTCAGCCAAGGATGGCCAACTACTACGATGAGCATTGATGACCGATATTTGTTGTTATGCACATGAAGGAATAAAACCTCAACTCAAATCCTCCCTTGCTGCAACCACTGGAAGATTGGTGTCAACGCCAAATGTGTATGAAAGGCTTTCCGAAGGAGGTCTGTTCGCACGGAGACCAGCAATTCATGTCACGTTATAGAAGATAAAACGTTTGAGGTGAGCATGTCTACACGACAGCTGATCAATGGAGGGTTGTTTTCTTTACGGATGAGTCAAAGCTTAGCCTCCAAAGCAACATTAGGCGTTATTTGATTTGGATAGAACCTGGAAACCGCTATCATCCATCAAACATCCATGAAAGGGAGGAGGTAATGTCTGTGTTTGGGGTGGTATCTCTTTGGGGGAATGCAGAGACCTCCAAGTCTTTCCACATGGAACAACGTTTGCTCAGGAGGTTGCTCTATACAGATGACATCTTTGATGCTTATGTGCACCCTTATGTCAGGGCAATCAGTTATAATTTCCCGCAAAAAGGACAACAATGCCAGTTTGCACAGGGCTTCCATTGTGGATGATTATCTTCAGCAGCAAACAATTCAGCACATGGAGAAGCCAGCTCAATCACCGGGCATGAATCCTGTCGAGCATGTTTTAGGATGGTTTAGGAAGACGTATAGCTGTTCTCAGTCCTCCTCTTCAGATCCTTGCCACACTTAGTTTGACTGATAGACTGTATAGACAGCATTACACATCGCTGTATTGCTTCTAAGGGAGATCATACTCCATACTGAAGGTAATTTTCCTACACCAAACTGATACATTTTATTAGTTCATCTTACACATATGCTAATTTCTATAACACTATAATTGTCTGGTAATTTCTTTTCATGTTATTTTATACCTTACTATGGCTTGTATAGTGTGGGTCAGTTTCATTAATTTCTACATGTAACTTTTTGAGTAATCATTATTTTGTGATTTTTCCTTAATTAATGATAAGTGTATTCAATGTATAATAAACACATCATGGTTGAACAGAAAACATTATTTATATTGAACTATCATTTACAAAATAACTCACATAAATTGTTGCAAGAGTCCCTTTTGTAGCAAGTTGAAAATATGGTTCATTTGGTGACATCAGAATTTCAAGTACTTCACTGTTCATATCTAAATCTCCCCATGCTTCTTTTAAAATCTCAGACTGAAAATAATCCATTTCTTTAAAATTATTATGTTACAAAGTATAGTAAGAAAATTGAAATACTCTTTCTAAAATTTGAGCATTTACACATCACTGATAATATACACAACTTTTTAAAAGAAATGTTTATATATGTGTGTGTGTGATGAAAAAAGAGATAACAATGCTGATGGCGTAGCATGTAGTTAGCTTAGAATGTAGATTCATGTTGAAGAGGATGAATTTAAAGAATACTAAAATGCTGAATCCATAATGAATAGCAAACTTGGCAGTCAAGACAGATTTTCATTTTTATTTGAATTGACAATTTACTTGGCACTCTAATCGTGCCTATTTCAAGAATATTTACATTTTTGATAGTATTGCGATAAGAAGAGACACAAAAAATAGCATTCAAACAGCACAGAGATAGAAGCTAGTGTGCAGTTATCTAGTATGGAAGCTAACCAAGAGGAAGGTTTTGGTTTAGTTTAGAAAGGCTTCAGTTCTCGAAATTTTGAATTTAGGTTCCGAATTTACTTTGCCATCAGACATAGATTAATATAGAAATGGCACAGTCCAGAATAGTTATTACTGTTTTTAGAATACAGAGTAAATACCCAAACAATAAATGAGGAATTAAGAGTCTATTTCTAAATTAAATTATAAAGCTGATTTACATGTTAGATACTTGCAACTGATATAGTTCATAAAAAAATACACATTTCTTTGATTTTTCAAACTGATTCCAATATTTTGAGCTTCAGTGACAAAATTTAGCATTTTATCGACTTTCAATTATTTTATTAATGAAATGTGGAATGCAACAATCCATTGCTAATCTCTGTAACTTTATACAATAAAATAAATGTAGCCTTTACACAATAAAATAAAACTGATAAAACACACAGTACTTTACACATTAAAATAAAATATGATAAAAGTATATTAAAAAAAATTATGAAATATCCCAATCATATTTCCATCAGTTTATTAAAGAAAACTCTTTAAACTGAAGGATAACATAATCAAATATTTTTAAAACACTGCATAGACATTTTTAAAAAAACATTATGCATATATATAGAGAGAGATAAATACATAAAGAAAGTTAATAAGAGTCAAAAATTAAGAACAAATTTTCTATACCCATCCTGTGCTATAGCTGTATGATTGAAGTAAAATAAACTCAGAGCATCTAAGCATCAATAAGTTAAAAGTACATTGGAGTCAAAGCAAGGCAATTCCTCATCAATATTAATAATTGCAACCTTGTATAAGAGTTTTAACACAATATCTAAATAATCATTTTACATAATGTAAAGTTTTATGTTTTTTTTTTTAAATTTTGTTTATTATAGTCCATTTGAAACAATGTTATGTTTTATTCTTTTTTCCAAGTGTTTCAAAGGCATGTAGGGAAAATCCTGGTACATTTAAGATACACCTTTTTTGGTTTTATATGAATTTTAATGTAATGAAAAATTTTCTTTCTTTTTTTTTTTTTTTTTTGGTTTTTGAAATCAAATGAACCAGGAGAACGAAGCATATTAACAAACTTTTATGAATAATTCATTTTCCCCTCATAAGTTCTGAATTGGAGTTTCAGTAAAAGGAGATTAATTTTTATATTTTTATTTCTTGCATATTTTTCCCCTTTTGCATTTTTAGTTTTCGAGTTTGTACTGCTGTGATCCTTTTTTTTAAATTTTGAATTGTTTAGATATTGTGTTAAACCTCTTATACAAGGATGCAATTTTTAATATTGTTGAGGCCTTGCTTTGACTCTAATTTACTTTTAACTTTAGATGCTCTAATTTTATATAGAGAGATATATATAGATAATAAAGTAGTTTTATATTTATACAATAACATTGTATCAAGTCTTTTTATTTCTGAAAGTTGCCTCTCCTTGTAATGACACAGGACAGTCAGTAATCTTTTTAAAAGTTAATAGTAAGCTTTTAAAACACTATAAATTTCCTTTCTGTTAGCAGTCTTACTATATTCCATATAGTTAACAAAAACATTTGTGACAGCCTGCCTCAGAAATCTCAAAAGCTGAGCAGTTTCAGAAAACTAGTGATCAACCAATATGATGCTTAAAGTCTCCACGAACAGTTGATATGATCATATTCAGTATTTTTTGTATTATCATGTACTTATGATTACTTACACTATTGCTTTCAAAGTGTAGAGACACAATCCATGAATAGCAAATTCATAAACTATAAATTTCCTTTCCGTTAGAAGTTTTACTACATTTCATATAGTTTAAAAACACATCTGTGACAGCCTGCCTCACAAATCTTAAAAATTGAGCAGTTACAGAGAGCTACAAATTAATCAATATGATACCTACAAACTCTGCGAAAACTATGTCATGTTCAGTATTTTTGTACTTAAATTATTACTTTCAAAATGTAGAGACAAATCTGTTAATAGTCATTGGCAAGTTTTAGAATCATGTGAGATATGATACAATTTTATTGACCACCATATTATCAAGATATTGGTAGTTAATATATACAGTACAAAGTCCATAATCCGGAATGATCTATAATCTGGACCTCAAAGGCATAAATGTTTCTTTTGTATGCTTTACACATGCGTGTAAAGAATGCTCATACATTATGCGCCCCACAGTCATAACACCTTGGTTCTTTACTCTTATTACTGCATGCTTTATTTTGTGTGTTAGTACTTGAATAACCCTTATTCTTCTTATCATGAATTAGCATAATGCTACTTTTCTTTCACTCAAATTAATTTTAGTGTAAAGGCTACAGTGTTAACTTATTTTATTTTAATTTACGGAATAAAGCATGAATTTTATTTAGATTAGTCTTAGCTTTATTTAACGGAAGCAAAATATGCTTTGCCTTTATTGCCACTGCCAACAGGGTTATAGGTCCAGTGCCAACAGCTAATCTGTCATCCAGTTCAACTTAGCATTGAAGGAATGTACATGAAGAGGGCCGTTGTCCACGAAAAGAAGCTAACCTGTCTTAGAAGTTTGTTCAAGTTGTTGTGCTCACACTTAACTGAAGATGTCATTACTACCTGAAGGTGTTGAGCTGTTAAACCATGACAAGTGGGATCGATGGAAAGTCGATATGAAAATGCTGTTACTGGATAGAAAATGTTGCAGCTTCTTAGAGGACAAAGGAGAAAAATTAGATAAAAGTGCAACAAGCTGTGAAAAGCAGGAATTCACATTGAGAGAGAATAAAGCCTTCACTACATTATATTATGGAATTAAAACTGAGTTCAGGCCGCTGATACAAGAATGCTCAAGTAGTAAAGAAGCATGGGAAGTTCTACAGAAGCAATTCGAACTCAAAACAAGAGCAAGGATAATTCAGTTACTGGATGAATTTTTTAGTATTAGATATACCCCAAATGAAGAAATAGGATTATTCATCGCGAGGATAAGAATGACTGCAAAGGAGTTGGGTGAAGCTGGACACAACTTGGCAGATCTTTTTAAACGATTTCAGGCAATAAGGAGATTACCCCAGGAATACTCCATTGTACAGTTGATCTATAGGTGGAAGGACGAAGATTTTACATTGGAAAGAATTGCTGAAGAACTGGTAAGGGAAGAAAGCCAACTTCGCCAGGTAAATGCCGATTTAGAAGACAGCAAAATAAGTGTGTTTAATACTATTAGTTCAAATGCAGGGAAAGATAGAGTTGAAAATAAAACTAAATCTAAGAAAAAAATGGGGAATATGAGAATAGGACCTTGTTTCAGATGTCATAAATTTGGACACTTAATCGCTTAATGTAAAGAAAATGTAAGTAAAAGTCAGAAGTTTAAAATAGACGATAAAAATAGACAGTTTAAAGATAAAGAATTAATGTTAGTAGAAAATTCTATAACAACTACAGATAAAGGAGGTAACGCAGATAAATTTAATTGGGTCGTAGATACTGCAGCTACAACTCATTTCTGTAATAATAGAAATTTAATGACAAATTTTGAAAAAATAAACGATATATGTATGTCTTTAGCTGTAGGAAATTGTGAAAGTAAAGTACTAGGAAAGGGTACCGTCAAATTTGCAGTAAAAGTAGGCAATCGAATAAATTGGATCGAGTTAGATAATGTGTTATATAATCCAAATCTAAGAAGAAGTTTACTATCAGGAGCAAGGTTAGAAATGGCAGGTGCTTATTTTGTGATTTCAAAAGGGAAGATGCGGGTATATTTTAATAATTGGAATAGATTATGTTACGCTAAATGATATGACAGACTTTATCACATAAAACCATTTAGATATGCTACAGATAAAAAGAAAGTTAGTTACGGTACAGAAATTGGAAAGTTAAATAAAGTAGACGATGGGATGCTATGGCATTGGAGATTTTGCCACGTAAATTTTGATTATATTAAGAATACTAGTAAGAATCAAAGCGTGAAAGGGTTACCAGAAATTGAAAAACCAATGGAGAAGTGTGAACCGTGAATTATTGCTAAATCTAGTAGAATAACTTTAGATTAATAAGAGTGTATTGTATGAAAAATAAAAATGAATCGTTCTACAACTTGCAGAATTATCATAGGCAAATGGAAAGTCTGACAAATAGAAAATTAATAAGTATATGCACCGATAATGGTGGGGAATTTTGTAACAGGTTAAAGCTATGCTTAATGATGGTGTTAAGTTAGAATACAGCGCCACCTATTGGATAGGGAGAGAAACTCTCACTTGGCCATCTGGATCGGCTAAGCAAAATGCCAGAGCACGTATTAGATCTGAATTTAGTTAATTACTGTCAATAAATTAGTTAGTTCATTTGCTATACAGTCCAGTCATTAGTTTAGAATCATAGTACATGGTCAGAAGCCAGAGAAATGAACAAAATGCATCAGATAGAAATAAAACTTCGTTAAAAGCGAAACTAACTAGGTAAGAAAATGTAGTGAAGGAATATGATGATAGTTCGAATAAGAATGAAATTCAAATAAAGTATAGATCCCTTCAAAGCATTCAAATGGATATTAGAAACTTAAGGAATAAATATTTCGAAAGCATTGATGAAAAAGATGTCACAGCTATTGATGAAGAAATAGCCGAAATGGAAGAAAGAATTGAAGTACTCGAGGTAAGAATTATGGAAATTCTATTATCTATCGCTCATTCTGAACATAAAAATGATTGTAGTAAATTTGATCCTAAAGTACAAATACGTTTGCCAGAATTACCAAATCCTAATTTTTCTGGTAAATATACCGAATGAAATAATTTTAAGCTTCAATTCAAAAACATCATAGCGAATAACACTCAATTGACAGAAGTTCAGAAACTCTACTATTTAAAAGCTGCATTAACTGATGAAGCAAAAAATCTTGAAACTGTTTATGATACTTTTAATTCTCTATTTTAAAGCTCTTCAAGATAGGTATGAAAATAAAAGAATATTAATTGAGACGCATATAAAGTCAATCATGGATTTACGTACTTTAACATTCGAATCCTCTAAAGGAATAAGATACGTAATAGATAATGTTACTAAAAATGTTAGGGTTTTGAATGTTTTAAAATATGAGAAAAATAATTTATTCTGTTATTAAATATCGTACTTCAGAAACTAGATTTTGAAACGTGCAAACAATTTGAATTAGGCATTAATGCTACGGAAGTTCCTACGTTTGATGAATTAATTTCGTTTTTAGAGAAAAGATGTCAGTTATTGGATAACATTAACTGTAGTACTAATAAAATGAAATATCCGTTAGAAAAAAGTTCGAAATCAAAGGCTCTGATGGTTAAAACCAATAGTGTTTCGATTTGTGTTATATGTAAAAATAATAATCATCTATTGCATAAATGTGATTCATTTTTTAAATTAAATCCAAATCAAAGATATGAAATAGTTAAAAACCATAAACTGTGTCTAAACTGTCACAGTAACGAACATTTAATCGCAGAATGCAATTCCAAGTTCGGAATGCCATAAAAAACACCATTCATTAATACATCGCCTGCTTAGAAATGGCGCCATCGAACATAAGTTTGACAAAACAAAAACAGAACGAAATTATAAACAAGAACGCAGATGTCTCTAATAAAAATCAATCAAGTTGTCTTTTAACACACAGAAAAAACGTCTTATTGGCGACTGCAATAATATATTTTTGCAATTCGGAAGGAAAAAGAATTCCACTTCGCGCAATACTTGATAACGGCAGCATGAGTTGTTTCCTGTATGAAGGAGTTGCTAATTTGTTAAATATAAAGAAAGAAAGAATTTATGCATCTGTATCCGGAATTAATGAGAACGTTATAAATATTAATTATCAACTAGATGTACAGATTTCGAATAAGGATTTAACATATGCAAGATCAGTTAATTGCTTGGTTATTTCTAAAATAACCAATGTAACTCCATCAAGAAGTTTAGATGTGCAGTCATTAAATATTCCCATTGGTATTGAATTAGCGGATCCGCAATTTGGAACACCTAACAAAATAGATATGTTATTAGGGGCCGAATTGTTCTTTGAGATTTTAAAACAAGAAAAATTTCAATTAGAAAATCAACCGTTGATATTTCAAGAAACAGTTTTTGATATATCGTGTCTAGTGCATGCAAGAGTAACTCAGAAGTAAATTATTGTGGTTTAGTTCTAAATAGTGAAGAAAGAGTTGAAGAAATTTTGCAAAGATTTTGGGAAGTTGAATCCATTGAAAATATCGAGGATGCTTTGAGTGAAGAAGAAAAATACTGTGAAGAACATTTCAAGTATACTCATTATAGACAAAATGATGGAAGATATGTAGTTCAGTTACCCATACAAGAAGGTGTAGAATTAGGAGAATCGAAAACGCTGGCTGAGAAAAGATTGCATCAAGCGTGGAATCGACTAGAAAGCGATTCGAATATGAAAACATTATATAAGAATTTTATCAAGGAATATAAGGATCTAAATCACATGGAAAAAGTTCAAGAAATTGAAACATCAACTTGCAATTATCTTAGTCATCATGGAGTTTATCGGCCAGAGAAAACCTCTACCAAGCTTCGCGTTGTGTTTAATGCATCAGCGTTTACTAGCAATGAAAAAGCACTTAATTCAATATTAATGAAAAGGTGAATACTTCAAGAAGATTTATTTTCTATTATTATTAGATTTCAAAAGTACAACTATGCATTAGGAGCTGATGTTCAGAAGATGTACAGACAAATACTTACTGAACCATCTCAACGAAACCTGCAGTTGATCTTGTGGAAAGACTCAGTTGGTAGTCCTATGCAGACTTATCGTCTAAGGACTGTAACATATGGAACAGCAAGTGCACCATTCCTTGCAACAAGGGTTCTGAAGCAGTTAGCAATGGATAAGGCAACTGATTTCCTCATGCCTCAAGAGCCATACTGAAAGACTGCTACATGGACGACATTATCACTGGAGCTAATACGCTGCAAGAAGTCAAGGAGTTGCAGACAGAGTTAACCTGTCTTCTAGAACGTGCTGGAATGCAGTTACACAAATGGTGTTCAAATAATCCAGAATTATTGACGAATAAAGAAAGTGCAACTCAGGATTACTCTTTTTAAGTTACGGATAAGCCTCAGATTACAAAGGCCTTAGGAATGTCATGGAATACGTCTACAGACTGTTTTTCTTACGATTTAAAGATACTTGACTTTGAAGAAACAGCAACGAAAAGAGATGTCTTATCAACAATAGGTCGCCTCTTTGATCCGTTAGGTTTAATTGGACCTGTTAATGACAAAAGCGAAAATATTTCTACAAAACCTTTGGCTTCTAAAATTAAATTGGAATACACCTCTTCCTAAAAATTACTTGGAAGAATGGAAAGAATTTCTGCGTAGTCTCAAAATAGTCAACGACTATCGCATACCAAGATTTGTTCTAACCAATGGATTACAACAAATAGAAATTATAGGATTCTGTGATGCTAGTCAGAAAGCCTATGGTGCTGCAATTTATGTGAAATGTATGTCATCTTCAAATGAATGTTCATCAAGACTTCTGTGCAGCAAGTCTCGTGTATCACCTTTGAAGTCAATTACCATTCCTCGTTTGGAACTTTGTGGTGCAGTTCTGTTGGTAAAACTAATGAAAAGAATATTAGAGGCCATTCAGCTACCTATTGTCAAGGTGTATTACTTCACTGATTCGTCAATAGTATTAGCATGGATTAAGAAGGAACCTTATCAACTAAAGACATTTGTTGCTAATAGAGTATCTGTTATTCGAAGCATGACTGCGGTTCATGAGTGGTACCATGTTAACACTCACAATAATCCAGCTGATTTGATATCACGTGGAGCTGAACCTAAAGATCTTCATAATGATTTATGGTGGTATGGACCAACTTTCTTGACTAAGGAGAGGTTTTTGACTAATCCTTGTGAATTAATTTCATCTGATATGGATAATGTGGAATACGTCAAAGAACTCAAACTTAAGGATAATGACTTAGTTAATCTAAATGTGAACTCTAATTCCCTTGTTTTAGATCATATTCTTAACATCAGTAATAACTATATTCGTATTATTTGTGTATTAAGTTTTGTTTTTACATTTATAGCCAATTGTAAGGGAAAAAATTTAATAGGTTCTCTAACTGTTAAGGAATTGGATGACGCTGAGAAAATCATGATCAGGTATGTACAGTTACAGCAATTTAGCAAGGATATTCTATCCTTAAAAAATAAGAATTGTGTTTCTCCCAAAAGTAAGTAAACATTTTTATGTCCATTTCTTGATAATGATTCTCTTCTGAGAGTAGGAGGCAGACTTGCCAATAGTAATCTTAATTACAACCAAAAGTTTCCTTATGTAATACCGAAAGATCATGTATTTACTAGATTAATTTTTCAGTATTACCATGTTAAATATTTACATCTTGGTGCTCAAGCACTATTGCATCAGGTTCGTAATAAATTTTGGGTTATTAATGGTCGAGATATAGCTCGAAAGGTTGTACATGAATGTGTAACATGTTTCAAGGTTAAACCAGTTGTATGTGAACAACTTATGGGAAATTTACCTGGTGAAAGAGTTAACCCAGGTTTTGTATTTAATACATGTGGACTCGATTTTTCTGGTCCATTCCTCATTAAGTATAAAAATCAGAGAAAGGGTAATTATGCAAAAGTTTACGTTGCTATATTCATATGTTTAGCTACTAAAGCAATACATTTAGAGGTAGTAACTGATTTAACCACAGATTCATTAGTTGCTACTATTAAAAAATTTATTACTAGACGTGAAAAATGTGATACTATAATGTCAGATAATGGTGTGAATATGGTTGGTGCAAAATCAGAACTGAAAAAATTGCATAGTTTGGTCCTTAAATCTAATTCTGACATAGCAGATTTCTTAACATCTGAAGGTATAAATTGGAAACTAATTCTACCTAGAGTGCCAAATTTTGGTGGTTTATGGGAAGCAGGTATTAAGTCATTTAAATACCATTTTCAGCATACAATCGGCAGTTATAAATTAACTTTAGAAGAATTTTGGACTGTTGTCACACAGATTGAAGGTATTCTCAATTTTCGTCCGATTTTACCTTTATCAACAGATGCAAATGACTTTGAAGCCTTAACACCGGATCATTTTTTAATTGGACGTTCCATTACTTCATATCCTGAACCAGATTTGTCTCATCTTACAGATAACAGACTTTCTAAATGGCAAGTTTATTACTAAGTTAATTCAAGTTATTTGGAAACGTTGGCAAACTGATTATTTAAATCATCTACAACAACGCACCAAATGGTTTACTAATAAAGAACATTTAAAGGCAGGTATGTTAGTTGTGTTAAAGGAAGATAATCTTCCCCCATTTAAATGGTCTTTAGCTAGAATTCTAGAAGTTTTACCTGGTAAAAATAATAAGGCCAGAGTTGTTAAAGTGAAAACATCAAATGGTGTGTATATTCGATGTATTAGTAAAATTTGTTTATTACCTATCCAGGATAATAATGCTTAGTTTACATTATGTTCTTATTGAACATTGTGCCTTACTTTAAAATAGAACTGTTTAAAGAATAAGTTCGATTGTAGCATAGTGAATGTTTATGTTCTTAAAATGTTACATTATTTTATATTATATTCATGATGAAAAATTATCTATTAGCTTTCATATTGTACTGTAGAATTAGTTTTTCTTGATTTCTTAAATTGTATGTTTGTTTGTAATTTACATGTTGAAATTTGTAATTTCAACGGGTGGCGGCATGTTAAGTTAGAATACAGCGCCACCTATTGGATAGGGAGAGAAACTCTCACTTGGCCATCTGGATTCGGCTAAGCAACATGCCAGAGCATGTATTAGATCTGAATTTAGTTAATTACTGTCAATAAATTAGTTAGTTCTTTTGCTACACAGTCCACTCATTAGTTTAGAATCATAGTAAAGATGGTAAAATGGGAAAAGAATGGTGGGCAGAAGCTCTTGGCTGTTTAGTACATATGTGGAATAGAGTATGTCATAAAAGCAACCGAACCCCTTATGAAATGTTCCTAAATAGAAAACCCAGTGTTGTTTATTTTAAAATGTTTGGTTGTAAAGCCTATGTTGGCGTGCCAAAACAGATTAGAAATAAATTACAAATGAGGTGCAAAGAAGGAATCATGGTAGGATATGCGAAGGAAACTAGTTGTTATAGGATATGGCTACCAGAAGAATGCAGATTAATAGAAACCTGTAATGTGAATTTCGATGAAAAACTGAATGCAGCAAATGGCATCCTGGAACAGAAAACAAAAACTAAGTTTAAAAGGCTAGAAGAATCTGATCTATTAGCAGAATCAGATGAAGAACAGGAAACTTCTAGAGAAGAAATAAAGTTGTCAGATGACAAATCTACCCCGAAAGAAGCATCAGACTTAAAGTGGCAAAGAAAAGCAATTAAAAGGCCAGACGGAACACATACAGACATATATTTCTATGTAGAGGGAATGGACACCCATTTTAGATCCTATCATGATATTGAAAAGTATTGTGAGGGAGGAAATATTAAATTTGAAAAAGATAAGTTTGATTTTAGTGGGAAAAACAAATGCTTGGGGAAAGTTAATTTTGTAGAACAGGAGACTAGCTCTGTTTCTGAAGAGGCAAATTCCATAGAAATTGTTATCCCACAAAATTTTAAGGAAGCACGAAAATCAGTAAATGCCGAAGAATGTGATATGGTAATGAAAGAAGAAAGTGACACAATGAAGAAAAGAAAGGTTTGGGAATTAGTCAAAAAGCCAGAAAATAAAACTATGTTAGGAAACAAATGGGTCTATACGCTAAAAAGATATGAAAAGAATCAAGTGGTTAGATACAAAGCACATTTAGTAGCACAGGGATTCAGGCAGAAAGGAGGTGAAGATTTTGATGACGTTTACAGTCCTGTAGTAAATTTTTCAATCATAAGAATATTTTTCACTATCCTTGTATGTTTATATGGATGGACTAATTGTCAGTTAGATGTAAAGAATGCATATTTATATGCAAACCTAAATGAAAAAATATATATGACCCAACCAGAGGGATTTATTGAAGAGGAAAATAAAGTGTGTTTATTACACAAGGCCATTTATGGTCTACATCAAAGCGGCCATGAATGGTTTTGTGAATTTGAAAGTACCTTAGAAAATCTACATTTTAAGAAAATACGATGGTGTAATTGTGTTTATAAGGGTTGAAATGTAATTCTCTTGTTATATGTAGATGATATTGTGATTTTTAGTAAAGATCAATACAGTATAGATAAAGTAATTTCACAGCTGAGTAAGTTTTTTGATATTAAAGTATTAGGCAAAGCTAAAACGTTACCTGGAATTGAATTCTTAGAGAATGAGAATGGGGTTTTTATACATCAGCAAAAATATATCAAAGAAATTTTTGAAAAATTTAAACATTTCCAGATACCAATAACTTCACTTCCCATAGCTAAAGGCACTATTCTTACAAAATCAGATTGTCCATCTACAATTGCAGAAATGCGTACATTACCCTTTAGAAATCTGTTGGGATGTTTAGTTTCTGTAGCTAACAAGACAAGGCCTGAAATTACATATGCAGTGAATATCTTATCACAATTTTAAGAAAATCCTGAAATTAAGCATTGGGAAGCATTGTTGAAATTGCTTGGTTATCTCAATAGTACTAAATTATATAAGTTAAACTTATCGAAGATTAAACATCTAAATTTATATTGTTATTCAGATGCTGATTATGCAAGTAATAGGGATGACTGCGTGTCCATGGGAGGATTTATATTATATTTAGATGAAGTACCGGTAATCTGGAAAACTGTTAAACAAAATTGTGTAAGTTTATCAACCATGCAAGCGGAGTATATCGCCTTATCAGAGGCAGCGAAGGAATTAATGTGGACAAAAAATGTCTTACAAGATGAAATTTTAAGGTTTAATTTAAGAGAATGTAAACTATTTTGTGATAACAAATCTCCCATTGATTTTTCTAGATTGGCAATAGAAAATCGCTGGACTAAGCACATAGACATAAAATATCACTTTATTAGGAGACTAGCAAATGATGGAGTGTTTGACCTTGAATTTATCACCAGTAAATTAAATACTAAGGACTTATTTACAAAAGCGGCGACTGCTGTTAATTTAAGGAAGTTTTGTTTAGATGTTTTCAGTGTTTAAAGACAATAAGTGTTTTCATATAATAGAATTGAACTATGAACTTCTGTAATTCTGAGTAAGTTTTGTTTTTGTCTTTGCATGAGGAAAAGAGGGCCATTTATTATTGGCTTTAGTTTTTCCTTATGGAAATTTTGATCGGAGGTCAATCCACGGTAAGCTAACGTGGTTGCCGCTGATTGGCCGATGACGTCAAAATCGACAGGTTGGCAGAGTATTATATATATGTACGCCGGTATCGGCGAATGTCTTATTATGAGTTAGCATAATGCTAGCTTTCTTTCACTCAAATTATTTTAAATGTAAAGGTTACAGTGTTAACTTATTTTATTTTAATTTACGGAATAAAGCATGAATTTTATTTAGATTAGTCTTAGCTTTATTTAAGGGAAGCAAAACATGCTTTGTCTTTATCGCCACTGCCAACAATTCTTCGTATCTGGAGCGCGGATTTTCTCATAAATTTTTTAATTTAATTTAAATTTTCTCATAAATTTCTCTTTGAATTCAGAAATAATTTTACACCCACACAAAATAATTTTGTTACTACTCTGATCCGGTATCCCATTGATTACATAATCAAGAATTGATGAATCATCAACAGAACCGTGACTGGCTATTTCACGCATGGCAATTAAATATTCGGAAAGGGATTCACAAGGTTTTAAGTGCCATTTAAGTCCAGACATAGTCCAAATGAACCGCATTTTTTTCTACTTAGAACGATATTACTTGCGTAATCAGCACAGCTTAATGACTTGTTTCTCTTACTATTCCGAAATCTGTTTATCAATTTCATGCTGCTCTGAGGTGGGGGGGGGGCGGAGCGCAATGAACTGGAAGTTGATCTGTCAGCACTATCCTCATCTTCAGGGCAGATGTTTTTATTTTATTCGGCTTATAATTCCTTAATAAATGTAGTATTTCATCTCAATGTACTCTGTATTTAATATGATTTAAATCAATTTCCTCGTCATTAAAAATATCACGAATACACATCAAATAGTTTTCTGGTTGCAATTTTCTAATTTTGACTATGCGTAATGTACGCTTTATGCATGCGCGCGTTGAAAGAAATGTTTAATAAAGTAAACAAATAAATATTAAGCTTTTTTTTGTAAAATTTGATACCCTTTAAATCATAATTGCTCTTTATTTCATAAATTATGGTTTTATATTTTTAATTGTATAATTTCTGCATGCCATCTTACCAGATTTAAATTGATGATCTATAATTAGGAAAAACCCCTAATCCGGAATCGCTGAAGACCTGACAAGTCCGGATTACGGACTTTGTACTGTATATATAAAAACTGGCCCCCTCCACTTCAATTTACATAAATTCAGTGTATTTTTAGGGGGAGGATGCAGGAGTATGCATACACATAAACACTTTGTGAATCTAAAGAGAAGAATTTTAAAACATTGGAATTCCAGCTAAACAAACACCCAAATGTGTTATGAATATTTATGTGGTTAAGTTTTACATAATGTATGGTGGCAACAAAAAGGCTTAGTTAAGATTAGTAGCTGTTTTACAATAAATAAATACATCTGAACATTGAACATGCTCCAAGGATTGCTGGCACAATCAACGATTAAGGGGCAGACAAATACAAACAAGTCTTCTCCAAGCCATTTGTAGAATTGTAGTTGAAATCTACCATGGTAATCGGTTTATCTTCTTGCTATTTTCTCCTGCCCCCAATGGAGGCAATCAATCTACTGTTTATGTAGATTTTCCCAAAGAGTGCAAAAAGTTTATAAAAATTCTTCATTCTTCATTCAGATACATAAAAAATTTTTATTTGTGCAAATGCGTCATTGCAGATATGCATAGATGAAAACATATGCACCCATAATTCTCATCATGCTATCTTCTAAGTCTCAGATAATGAGTGTTAAACCTGTGAAGTAGTATTTAGAGCTTAATGTAGTAATGATGAAAGTTTGTTCTAGGACCTCATTAAGAGACAGTATTTAATATGAGAAGGAAAATTACAAATTATTTTCCCTCCTTACAACCAGCAAAAAACACAAAGCGAATAATGACCAAATATTGTATCTCTGTATAAAAACAAAAAAAACTGCACCAAAAGCATTGCGTGAAGCAGTGTCTATTATAGAACAGCAGAACCACACAGCCTTATCTTCTGAGAATCTCTACAATAAATATGACTGACTAGAGGTTCAAGATAAAAAAAGTTTGGCTGTACATCTTACAAAGATATGGTACTTTTAGATGACACTATAAAATAAACTCTTGAATATTTCTCAGTAATAGGCTTCAGCATGAATTAATATTACAGATGCTTTCCCTCCAAAAGAAATTTTTCAGACATATGGAAATTTTATCTCATTGAGCAGCTCTTTCAATACTAGAAACAGCAAAAACTATATTTTTGGAAACTGTAACACCAAAGCTTTTCAGAATGAAGAGAAAGTAACTGCCAATATATTTACAGCAGCATACAAAGTAGTTAAAAAGAATCAAACATTTAGTGAGTTTAAGAAAGAGCTGAATGGAATGAACATGGTCCATATTTTATACTCAATAAATGCATGCATTGATCTGTCAACCATATAGCAATGCAAATGAAGAACACTATCATTAAGAACATGATAGAGTTGAATAATAAAATCCTCTTCTTATAGATGACAACACTACAATAAGTTCGATTATCCTTGCTCATTATTTACATTCCACACATGAATGAGCTTATCAATCTTTCGTTTAACATAATGGATGATATCACTGCTAAAGGAATATTCCGCTTGGTCATGATCCATTTAAAGGAACCTAGTTTTCATGATGATTTTCTAAAGGAAAATTTTTTGGCATTTACAACTAATGATTGTAGTAATCTTTGGCCAGAACAAAGGTGTAGTGACATTCAGGGTCAGCACTAGGTTTTTTCACAAGCAATGCAATCTCTACAGCTTCTAAATTCTGCCATCCAATGTTTCCCTAAATTAAAAAAGAAATTTTTCATCCCTAAATTCTATCGCAGAAGTTCTAGCAGAGTTTTGTTGCAAATGAAGCAAAATACTGATCAGGAAATCGTCAATCCAGTAAAATTTTACAGCAATCTTAATTCCAGATGGCAAACCGATCTCTACCTACAGAAGACGCTGAAATTCACAGTGTGTTAAGATGCTGAACTGTAAAATTTGACCAAATAATCCTCCTTTAACATTTGCTAAAACACAATTAATGAACTTGTGAGAAAACTTAGATATCTTGACAAACAAGTTCTAAGTCTTCTGAAAGATATTCTTGAAACCCAAACATTCTGTCCTTGCTTATACCTCATTTAAATGCAATCAAGAACATTCCAATTTCTATAAATAAGAATGTGGCTTCTTGAAGAAGCTAATGGTGACTAATTAGGCATTGTGGCAAACTTAATGTTTATAAAAGTGGTAACTTCTCCTTTGAGTTTATTTATGCCTTAGTGAGTTCATCGTTTCTGGTAAGACACCATCTGGCAACAGACAGCAAATGTAAGGAGAGCAGTTGGGGATGTGTTGCTGTACACAACCTCATGCCAATCTGGAAGTTATTGTGAATTGGGTAATATGAAGGTTACTGAATATTCTTGCAAAAATATTTAGCCTATTTACTATCTTCCTTCCCATTTGAATTATAAAATGGTGATTCCCTTTTCCCCAAAAGGATTTTTTTTAAGAAAAACAAAAGACATTGCATATACTTGATATACACATATATACATAAGCAAAAGAAATTACGCATAAAACTGAAACAAATATCTCTCATGGCATGCTTTGGCACTAGCCTGCCAAATGCCAGATCTGGTAGGCTATTCAATGTGCATGATAGCTAATTTGTGCAATTCTCTGTTTTTTTCTTTCTTTTTTTAGCCCAAAGGATATTAGCCCAGAAGGGCTGTTAATTTCATTTTGGCATTTTGCATTGATTCACGATAAATGTTGGTTCAAGTTTCAAACTGTTGCCACCAAATATTACAGCTCTGTATTATATTTAAAGAAATTAAATAATGAAGAATCTGCATAAATGTATGTAAGTTTTCCACACTGTGCTAAAACGATGGTACCTAGAACCATCAAATTTTGAATAACCTACATTTCCCCTGAATATGGGCATCTAGAAGCCCAAATTTGGAATTTGTTTTATTACTGATTTCATATTTTGTAAAACTTTAAAACGAATTTTTGATTAACAAACTCAATGATTTCAAAGCGAGCAATGAACACACTACAGGAAAAAAAAAAAAAAAAATTATGTCCAGCACATGAGACTGCGCATCGGAAATTCTAAAGATATGCTCATTTAAAAATTATTTTGCGATATTGCTATTAAACTGAATTTTATGGTTTAAGTGTGAAGAAATTACGCATAAACCAAAAACTATATTTAATAAATAAAGGCAACACACAAAACTTTAAAAAAAAAAAAAGCCCATTTGGACGTAATGTAAAATCTGAAAGCTTTCAGATTTTTAAATTTTTTTTTTTTAGTGTAAACAGATCATTGTGTACATGGGAAGAGCAACAGAGAAAATTTGGCACTGCACACATTAAACATTATATGTATGTAATATGATACATCACTGTTACTGTTAGTCAAATTTTTCATGAAACTTTATGTATCGTTAGGGTGTCACCATCTAGTTAGATGTCCACCAACATAGCTAAGACACATTTACAGTTAAGTGGTGCTCTGTTAATAGAAATGTACCACATATAATTATAGATCAGCAAAAAATTTTAAGAAGCAAATGCTTAACTAAGTTACCTCTCACTCTAGGTTAACAAGGTATATATTAATACCAAAAATACTGAAATGAATATTAAATATTAATATAAATGAAAACACTAAATATTAGGACAGATCTGTCTGATTCATAAAAGAAACAGAAATCAGTTTGGAGTGATTCTATGGTTCTGGTTGGTTTGATTTCATACTTCTAGTTCAGACTTTGATTACATAATTTTACATTTTTTGTGCTTTTGAATACTGTATTTAAAGCATTTTTCTACCAAAAAAACATAATGACATATTACAATACAAATACCAGAACTGCGTTTAAATCTATCTGCACATTAACTATACAGATCCCTATTATATTTCTTCATTTTTTTAACTTCAGTACCAATTTTTAATTAACTTTATTGCATTTTTGGATTTAATGTAAAATTTGCTTCCCAATGGTGATTGTTACTATTTCTTTCATAATTAAAGTTCATTTCTAAAACCCCTCTTGATCTATACTTACTTTTCCCCTTTATTTGTAATTCCATTTCCATTTTAACATTATTAATTTTTTTCTATCAAAATGCAATCTCCCTCCCCATATTTTCCCTTTCATATTACTTTAACAGAAAATAAGATAGTTTGATGCTTATTGCAGGTTAACGAATCATTTATGCTATTTTAATGCTTTGAAACTCTAAAAGAAATTGGCTGCTTCTTCCTATTGGCCAGTTTGGAAAAACACTAAATCATAAAATGTCAAAATCAAATTGTTTGATTAAGTTAACTTCAGTACAACTACAGTTAAAGCCCAAAGACTGGCTAATTGCTAGTGATTCATCTCAGATCCAACTATGCATTATTACACATACATCAATTTAGACAGCATAGTGAACCTTCTGGCAAATCACCATACATCAGGTAAATTGCTTTACTACCTAAAATTTTTCTTCAAGTTTAAAATTCAGCAATCACATTCTAAATGTAATACAAAAGATATACATTGCATTCATATACTGGTATATACACTAAGCTTTAATAACAGAATATTATCTAAGTACATTTTTAAAAATGTTTATTAAAACTGGAATTGTAATTACAATTTCTTTGTCAGTCTGTGTACATTGAAATTCAGATTAAAAATTGTTGTGTGAGTTATTATAATGAATAGTATTTTCATACATTCATGAAATATTTCTAAAACAGATAAAAATAAACATGTGCAAAGGAAGAAAATTATCTTTTATATACTCACTTGCATAATTATCTTATTGACAACTTTAGAAGGAGTAAATTCAAAGTCAAGGATGTCATCAGGTTCTAAGGTTTGTAACTTGCAGTCAGTCAGTACACCATTTTCTTCTAATCTATATTCATTAATGATATTGTTAAGTTTAAAGAAACCATGTTAACATTTAAACATATTTTAATATAACAGTTAACATATTTTAGTAAAATGTTAACATATTTTACCTGCATGTAAAAAATCTATTGCATTCTAAGATGAACTTTAATAGGGAAACATGAATTTTCTAAACGAAATATCAAAGTTTGCTAAATTGAATATATTAAAGCATATAAGGGCTATATGTCTAAGAAATGTAGTTTAAGACTTTCTAAGAAAAATTAGATTGTGTTCAAATTACATATGAAGTAAATTGTGAAGACATCAGTACTCTTCTGTTACCAGGATAGGATTCAGAAATAATATGTGTGAATGTATGTGCATATATGTGTGCATATAGACACACATATACATATGCACATGCATATTTACATGCATACAAGAAAGCATGCATATGCACATATTATTTCTGAATCCAATCCCAATAACAGAAGAGTATCAAAACATCTAGGCAGCCAGCCCATTCATCTGAATTCGAACTGAGGTTAAGCTACCAGTGTTCAATGATCTTATCCACTCAGCAAACTATGCTCCCTAAATATTAAGTTTACATGCTTAAAACTCTGTTGGAGCTCTCATAGACTGCACTCTATATCAGCAGGAACTTAAATAATGTCTGGTTTCCTCTTTTTTGTCTCTTTCCATAATTGGATCACACTAATTGCATTTTATAATAGTATTATAATCTTTCAAATTTTACCTTGCTTGATTATTTAATCAAGCAAGGTAAAAAGTAAGTTTGAAAAGTTAAAAAAAAAAAAGATAGCTGAAGTATTAAGTAAGAAAAGTGTAACATACTTTTTTAACTTATGAATTTTAATTATCAGATTCCTATAAAATTTGAAAGTTTACAGCACCTGAATGATTAATTACTTTATCCTAAACACATATACAGGTGTATTCACTTAAGCACATACAAACTTCAGAGAGGAACAGATAATTTAAAGATAATTTTAAACTACATAGCAATGTAAGGATGGGAATGCAATCCACATTGTGCAGCACAGTAAACACAAGAAATGAGAGAAACTGATGTGAATAATATTATTTTAATCAGCATATCATTAGAGTTGCAATATTCAGATGTAACAATAAGTGTTCAAAATTACAGCCACCAGCTACATTACAAATGCATTACCAACGCAGCATAGGTTCAGCGACCTTTTTAGAATGTATCAGGATTCTCTCGGATGATCACACTAGCTATATTAATGCACAGAACAAGATATTCTTCACTAGCCAAGGAGTTTTGTATACCACGCTTTTCAGGAACTCCAGAGAAAGAAATCTATGTAAGACAGGCCCTGTTGAACATGCAGGCCAATGAATAGGATCACCACGATCAATCCAAATTTGACAAAATACTGCATTCAAATGTTGCTGAATGGAAAAAGTAAAATAGGTTCGGGCACCAGCATGCTGGAATGACATAACATTGTGCTGCAGTTGCTAGATGGTTTGCTCATCTAACGATCCAGGCAAGATTTCCTCCAAGGAAATATTATAAGACCTGTGTCTGCAATTTTGGCAAAGCCTCGGGGGCTATCTGCCTAAGGGGAGGGATGCCTTCGTGGAGGACTTTCTAAGGGAAACTGGCTCGTATACACGTTACACATGGGGAAAACCACGAAAACGCCCATGCAGCCAGCCCGTTCGCGGGATTCGAACCTCGGACCGAACTACCAGTGCTCAGCGACTTTACCGCTCAGCCGCTGGTGGGCCCAATATTATAAGACCATCTGTCCAGATGAAAAAGGTATGAGAAACAGGCCTACTTATACAGATCAACCATTGCCCACCCTAACACTGACTTCTGGGGTTGTCCACTGTTCATATCTGTGCATTATATGCACTGTAACTGCATTCTGTACTAATGTATGACGTCAGTGTACAGGATAGCAGCTACAAAATAGGGTTCTGTCATACACTTCTGTTTGTATTATTCAACAAATGCAACTCATGGTGTGCAATCAGTAGGAAACAGATGCTGTATACGCTGCTCGTGATATAGATACAAGAGATTCAAATGCAGGATTCTCCAGATGATGGTTGGAGAAACAGCAAGATTTGTAGCAATCATTTGCATGCTAACCTGTGAATTATTTTCTGCAAAACGGAGCACCATCTCTTCTACTTCAGTGCAGTATGCAAGTCATAAAGTCATAGTGTCCATCTCGTTCATCCCCAATTCATTTGACTTGTCCTGAAAGCTCTCATATTGCACAATCTTGGATGCAGACATGCAAACATCTTGCGATGTGGAATCTGCTTATTCGGGTACCATTCACTGTAACGCACACAGTGGCTCATTCATTACAATCGGTCACTCCATATGCTAGATGCATATCTGTTAACTCGGAGTTACTGAAACCTTCCATCCCACTTCCTCTGCGGTTGATTGTTGAATGCCAAATTTCCTAAGCAGACATTTTACCTGTACCAGTAAACCTCTACTATGCTACAAATACATTTCCACCACTACACTGCTACATATTTCTGAATCATCTTTGAGTATCCTATCTCTCCTTGAAGTCTGCAATGCTTAAGCAAATCACCCTACATAACAGTTTGCATATTTGAATGAAAGGTCATTATATTATTTTACAGTTTATGATTTGCATACTGCACTAGAAGACAACAGCCAATTTCCTGCACTAAAACATAAAGATCATTTGAAAACTAGTATTCTGGGCAGTTTGGATAATGACAGTTAGGAGCCCTAAAAACTTAATTTTAACTTTGTAATATATAACATCAAATTCAAATAGAAAATTTTTCCACCCTTAAGAACAAACAAAATTTAAAAGTCATTCACCAATTAATTTTAGACAGTATTTTGAAATTCCAAACTCTGCAGCGATGAAAAATAATTTATATGTTTCTTTGAACATATGCAGAAATGAAAAATATCTTTTAAATTAATATTTATTAAAATTATTTCCATTTGATGTAACTATAAAAATAATTAAACACTCTTACAGCAGAACTAAAGGTGATCCATAACCTGCATAGCAAAGCTTAACTGTAGTCACTGAGCTTGGGTTACTCTTGCTACCAAAAATATTGAGACATTCCTGAAATTTTAAACAATATTTATTATATCTTTCAATAATATTTGAAAATAGTAAACATTAGTATGATCATTTTGATAACTTACCAGTAAAACACTGAGATTTATTTTGAAGATTACAGTTTGCTCTTTGATGATATAATCATGAAACAGTGATGACTGAATATATGCATTTCCTTGAACTGATTTTGTATCTTCTACAGTTACTTTAAGTCCATCAGATGTAGCACAGATAATAGCTACCTTAAAAAAAATAATTACAGAAACATATTTAATTTATTATAATAAGAGTAAACTTTTCACTCTTAAAATGAAATTTTCTCTAAATTTTGGTAGTTTAGTAATTTTCTAGCTTTAGTTTATCTAAATTTTCAACAGTATATTCCATAGTTTTCCTATAGAGGGATTTCCCCACAGAACATCTATAAGCATGTCTTTCACCTCTTGTTCGTTTATGCTGCAGCTTTTAGCACATGTTATTAGTGTGCAATAGAGCAGAGGGTTCAATACGATTTTCTGTTCCAAAGTGGGTAAAATTGAAATGAAACGCATAAAGGTGCTGACAATTTTGTACAGAGAAGTATATGAATAATTCAAAAATTTCCAAAATAACAAGAATTCATCAAAAATTAGCATCGGTAAGGAAGATTAGTAACAAAAAGTATGTGGCAAATTTCAAGAGTTTATGCATTACTGATGCAAGATTGGCATTTATCTGTCCAAATGATGGCAGAAAATCAGATATTCCTCATGAAATTGTTAGAACAACTGTTATTGAAGATTTCAGTTACTGTAATATTCATACAAGGTTTGTCTCTCACTATTTTAGTGAAGAATAAAAATAATATACTAATTTCATTAGCATAGCAGATAACAATGTCTTGTTTTTACAGCCCATCATAACTGAAAAAAATGTGTTTCCAGTATGATCCAGAAACTAAACATCAAAGCATGGAGTGATGCAGTTTTTCAATAGCAAAATCAAAAATATTTCATAGTACATATAGCTTCATAGTATATCAAAAATATTTCACGTGACTCCATAAAGGTCAAACAGTAAATGGGGAGTTTACCTGTGTAGTTCTTAGTCATTTCTTGTATCATGTTCATTGTGCATGGCTGCAGTTCATAGATTTTGGTCTTGGTTTCTTTTCCACAATACACGATCTTATTGTAGCAGTGCATTGAAGTACTTCCTCACAAACAACCACGTTAATGGAGTTGTACCTACCTCAGTAGTATCTCAACCTTGCCACACAAAACTTTTCTCTTCCTAAAACTGAAATCTGCACTGAAAGGGGTCTTTAACACACTCAGATTGTTTTGAAACAGCATTTTGCACATCCAGATTTATTGTGACAAGAAAACTAAAAATAGCAGACTTCTCCTGATGTTTTTGGCAATTATACAAATGCTATCAGACAAGCATTATATCAGAAATCAGTTCAAATATTTCACACTTTCACATTTCTGAGGTCATTAATCAGGTTTTAAGTCAAACCTTGTACTTACAATCTTATGTGAAATTCTGAGCAGTTTGTAAAGCTAGATAATACAGTCAAAAGTCTTTAATCCGGATGTCCATAATCCGGACCTCAAAGCTACAAAATTTCTGCGCTTGCGTAAATGCATAATGTATTTACGCATGCGCATAATACGTTTACACATGCGTGTTTAATGTATAACGGATGGTACAGTAGACGATCGTTTTTACGAACACTCTCGATTTGACGAACTAGCAAATGGTCCCGAATACACTCCCATAGATGTAATGTAATTTTGCGCTCTTATTTACGAACTACAAATCAGGGAAATCTCTTTTTTGTGAACTCAGTTTTCATACTGAAACTGCGTTCTAGTATGAAAGTTTCATACTGAAACTTTCATACTAGAACTGCGTGTTTCATTGGGACGAAGTGTGAAGGTCAAATAAAATCTCCAACTATTTTGAGGCAGCAAGTGCGAAACATCCGAAGAAGTACAGTAAGGAAGGAGGGGGAATTAGGACAAATTTATGGTGTTGTTTGTTGTGGGAGGCTCTCAGAAGAGCATCGGCCTGATGTTGTTGGGTGGGGGTGAGACCATTCATGTTAAAGGGGTTTGGGTTACTTCTAAAAGAGAGCTGTTGCTTTTTGTAATGTCATAGTCATTTGATCTGGACAACTCAATCAGTGAAGTCTCGTTAGTCGAGAGGGAGATTGGGCCAGTTTTTGTTAAGTAAGATTCTTACAGCTATGTCGCAAATGAAGAAACGAATTTGTTTAGCAGTTGAAATAAAGAAGAAGATTTTAAAAGAAGTTGACGAAAAAATATTAAGCAAGACACAAATTGCTCAGAAATATGGAATTCCTAAAAATAGTTTATCGACGATTTTAAAGGCAAGAGAGAAGATCTTTGGAGCTAAAAACGGAAACGATGAATGTGGACCCTCCTCTCGAAAATATTTTTGAGAATCAAAACACCCAAATTTGGAAAGGGCTTTGCTTGTTTGGTTTCGAAAGATGAGAAGCTTAAACATTCCAATTGATGGAAATGTACTTAAAGAACAAGCACACTTTTTTGCTTCCAAATTAAACATCAAAGATTTTAAAGCATCGGATGGTTGGTTACAGAAATTTAAATTTCGGAATGGTTTGAGTTTCCGGAAAGTGGGTGGTGAAAGTGCAGCAGTAGACACGTCATCAGAAAATGAATGGAAAGAAGAAAAGTTGAAATTGCTTCTTTCTCAATACACTGCAGATGACGTTTTTAATGCGGACGAAACGGCTTTGTTTTTTAAGATTTTGTCAGAAAGAACATTAGCTTACAAAGGAGATACATGTGTTGGAGGTAATAAAGCTAAAGAGAGACTTACAGTTTTGATTGCAGCCAACATGGCTGGGTCACAAAAATTGCCTCTGCTCTTTATTGGAAAATATCTGAAACGAAGGTGTTTCAAAAATGTTCAGAAGATTCCTGCTGCATATTATGCTAATAATAAGGCCTGGATGACTGGCAACATCTATGAAAAATGGTTGAGAGATTTAGATAACCATTTTTCAGCAGAGAAGCGCAAAGTTCTCCTAATCGTGGACAATTGGACTGCACACATGGAAGTCACTGTGCTTCAGGCAATCCGTGTGGAATATCTCCCACCAAATGCAACTGCAGTTTTACAGCCAATGGATCAGGGGATAATCAATAGTTTCAAGTGAAAATATAAGACAGTGCTCTTGCAAAGAGTAATCCTTGGCTTGAAAAGGGAACAACCTTATCAGATTGATATTCTTGGTGCAATGCATTTATCAATCAGTGCATGGAATGATGCTTTAGATGAAACAATTTCTAAAGCCTTTCGACATGCAGGTTTTAATAAAGAAACAGACGTAACTGAAGAAATCCATGACAATAGATCTCACGACGAAGATGAGGTTCTCATGCATGAACTTCGCCGTAGAAATCCACAGTTGCCAGAAGTTCGAGGATTTTTTAAATGTGTATTCTAATGTCATCTGCACAGAGGAAATATCGGATCACGATATTATTAGCAGCATAATCAACGAGAATGAGAGACTTTCAGATCCAGAAGAAGAAGAAGAAAATGAAGTAACACCAAGACCGACTTTAAAACAAGCTGCTGAATACTTGTCAGAACTTACACGATTTTTTGAGGCCAGTGATAATTGTGAAATGCTAACAAATATAGAGAAGATGGATTGTACAATCTGTTGTTTTAAAACAGACAAAGATAAGACAAAGATAAGATTATTTTGTTGCTCAATGACTTAATAAAGGTACGTTTTACAAATATTTTATATTTCTTGTTTGTTTAATAGAATGGATATCATTTATTAAGTAGTAATACTATTAAAAATAATTCCTAATACATAAATAAAAGCATGGAATAGTATCACTAACCTGTCTCGAAAACATTAAAATGTGAAATACTAACAATTTCCGATGCCTTTCTAAATTACGAACTCTCGATTTAACGAACTGTTTTCGTAGTCCCTACGAGTTCGTAAAAATGAGCGTCTACTGTATAAGTTAGGCTAAAATTATCTAATTATCTATTTCAGTTAATGTTGCAGATTGCGTTGTTCCTTAATCTTCTAAGTGGATCTGGCTTATTATTTTTGCTGACTGTCAGAGCAATTTTATAAAAAGTAAGCTTGAACTTTCAATTATGTCAAAAAGAGTTTCCGATTCTGGAGCTGCCAAAGCATCTACAAAGTGAAAGTATGTTTCGATGTACCGCTTCCGATAGTGAAGAAAGTGACAGAGAGGTTATTGAAAACGAAAAAATTTCGATTGACAATTTAGTTGGTATTCTCGACACAGCAATTACGGGACTTGACCAGTGGAACTTTGTAACTGAACAAGAAATTATGTCTGTTTATAGAATTAAAGAGAAAGTATTAGCACAAAAAACGAAGCAACTTAAACAACTTACATTAAAAGAAATGTTTAATAAAGTAAACAAATAAATATTAAGCTTTTTTTTTATAATTTTTTTTTTGTAAATTTTGATACCCTTTAGATCAAAATTGTTCTTATTTCATAAATTATGGTTTAATATTTTTAATTTTATAATTTCTGCATGCCATCTTACCAGATTTAAACTGATGATCTATAATCCGGAAAAACCGATAATTCGGAATTGCCGAAGTCCTGACTAGTCCGGATTAAAGACTTTTCACTGTATAGTTAGATTTCAAGTACTTGTATAGTTAGATTTTGCATTTTTACAAACTGTTTCAACTACCTACAGCACATAATACGGGGTTGGGTAGAAACAATTAGACAATTTACATTTATCACTACGCTGACTTCTTTGTAGGTACATATACATATTGCTAAGCAAAACATTTTTATTTATACTGCAGTATTACCTGGAAAAGCATTGAACAGAGTGAATTTTTCAGGAAATTGCTGCAAACGGGTTAAAAAAAAAAAAAGGCCCAATTCCTGATCACCTAAAAATGTCCGATGAAGCGCATTTTTATTGAAATGAACATATCAACAAACAGAATTTCAGGTACTGGGCAGTACTACAGAATTACGTTTACCTGAGAGAGTTTAAAGAATATAAATATGTGATTTAAGGAGATACATCCTTTAAAAAAGAGAGCACTACTGAATTAAACTAAATTTAAAGCGGACATACTCGCATTCACAAATAAGTTTAACATCAGAGGAAATTCAGACTTGGATTGATATTAGTTTTTATTGTAAAGCCTAGCAAAGTTCTTATAGCAAAAACACAAGTCTTTCTTGTGAGGCAATAACACTTTTAAGAAATAGATTCATAAGACAATAATAAAAATACTTTGTATTTCTTTGCTAAAGCAACCATTGCAATGGCAGCTGAAATGTGCACACTACAGACTGGAGAATGAAGATTCCATTTTGGGCAACCATGGTTTCATTTAAAATAAAGCATAGCACTATTTTTGTCCCCCCCCTTGGAAAACAGGAATATATGGAAGATTTTGCAAGCTTACTTCAAATAATGTCTATCTAAAATAGAATTTTGCCTAATTTTGAAATTAAAGTTAATGTGCTTATCCTTTATTTACCACATAATAAAGGATTTATTATTACCTTATAAAACATTATCATTGTAAATCAACTGCTATATCAAGACCCTAAAAAAATTTAAATTATGTTAATATTAACCTTTAACTGGTCACACGGAATTTGGAAAATGACACATACACACCTACATAAAACAAAACTTTGATTTGTTAATGAATTTATGGTACTCTTCTGTTATCGGGACTGGATTTAGAAATGTGTATACTGTTATATATGTAACCGTAACTGTGTCAATTATTATCACTAATCATAACTGTAATATAATATAGTAAATTAGCAATGTAGAATAAACTATGTTTGTGTACATCACTAAGCACATACCCAACATATAAAAACAATACATGGTGCAGTCGGCAGAATAATTTAGCAGTAGCATATGCATCTAAGGCATTAACAGATACACAGAAGAATTATGCTCAAATTGAAAAGGAAACTTTAGCTATTGTATTTGCATGTGAGAAATATACATTTGGAAAATACATTACAGTGGAAAGTGACCATAAACCGTTGGAATCAATTTTCAAAAAGCCATTAAATAAATGCCAGTAAGATTACAAAGAATGCATATAATATTACAGCCGTATCAGTTTGAGATAAAATATAAACCAGGAAAAGAACTTTTTATAGCGGATGCATTATCAAGATCATTTTCTGATAAAGGATCTGATTTCTTTGAAGGAGACATAGAAGCTCATGTTGGATTGGTTGTAGAATGTATATCAATGTCTAAAGGCAAAATGGGAGTTTTTCAACTGGAAACAAAAAAAGATGAAGAACTACAAGTTTTAAAAAAAATTAATTAATACTGGATGGTCAGATGAAAAATGTATGGTTCCTGAACTGGTAAAACCATATTTTAACTTCAGAGAAGAACTATCAGAAGCAAATGGATTGATATTTAAAAATTCCTGTATTGTTGTATCAAGAAGTTTACGAAAAAAATATGTTAAATAAAATTCATTATTGTCATTTAGGAGTAGTAAAATGCAAGATCAAAGCCAGAGAAATATTATATTGGCCAGAAATGTCAAAAGAAATTGAAGATTTGGTAATGAATTGTCCAACATGTTTAAGTTTACACAAAGCTAATACAGTACAAAGTCTGAAATCAGAACTCGTCGGGACTTCAGCAATTCTGCATTTGGGATTTTTCCAGATATTGGATCATCAATTTAAATCTGGTAAGATGGCATGCAGAAATTATACAATTAAAAAGATGAAATTGTAATTTATGAAATAAAAGCAATTATAACCTAAAGGGTATCAAAATTTACAAAAAAAGAAAAAAAAGCTTAATATTTATTCGTTTATTTTATTAAACATTTCTTTCAATGTAAGTTATTTAAGTTACTTCATTTTTTGTGCTACTTTCTCTTTAATTCTATAAACAGACATAATTTCTTGTTCAGTTACAAAGTTCCACTGTTCAAATCCTATAATTGCTGTGTCGAGAATACCGACTAACTTGTCAATTGAAACTTTTTCGTTTTCAATAACCTCTGTGTCACTTTCTTCACTACTGGTAGCGATATTTTCTGCTACAAACTACAGATTTCGTAATATAACTGTAATATAATATAGTAGATTAGCAATATAGAATAAACGATATTTGTGTACATCCAGTTACCATCACTAAGCACATACCTAACATATAAAAACAATACATATACGTACGCACATGTGCATGTATGCAGACACATAAGTACATATATACATGCATACATTTCTAAAGCTGGTTCCGATAATAGAGAAGTACTGAATTTACTAATAACTAGTTACTAATTAAGACACAATAACATGCCGAACAAATATTAATTTAGAAGTCAAACAAAAATCAGCGTTATATTTTCAAATTTTCACAGGACTAGTTTCGATGGTTTTATCGAACCATCATCTTCAGCTGAAAAGTGCAAATGAAAGAGATGATATAATTATTAGATAAGATACGAAAGCCACTGGCGTCATCTGTTGATGAAACCAGAACTAAAACATAATTTCTTTAAAGGCTGAAGGCAAAGATGGATTGGAATTAGAGTTTGTAAAAAAAGTTAAAAACATTTCTCCTAGAAATTTACTCATGGTTTCTTTTGATGTAAAATCATTATTCACCAATGTTCCAATGGAGGGTGCATTAAGATGTCTAGAAACCAGACTTCGCAAATTTCATTTCTCTTGCATTGACATTGATGAACTAATTTCTCTCTGTTTGAAACAAATGCATTTTGTTTTCCAAAATAAATATTACAAGCAAACTGAGGGATTAGCCATGGGAAGCCCCCCTCAGTCCCATCCTGGCTGATATCTACATGCATTATTATGAATCAAAATTATTTGACACTTCCGGTATGGTTCCGCTACGTAGACGATACTTTTACTTTGTTTGAAGGTAAAAAAGGTGATTTAAATAAAGTTCTTTCAATAATGAATTCCATTTATCCTGCTATTTACTTCACTTCTGAACTTGAGACTTGCAATTCTCTTCCATTCCTCGACATTCTGGTCAAGCGTAACACATCCAACTTCAGTCCTACGGTTTACTGTAAACCTTCATCAGTTTGCCACACTTCAAATCATGTCATTCGATTAAACAAAAGTTAGCTTCATTTTATTACTATTATTAATCAAGCAGTTAAAAAATTGTCATCTCAACTCAGCAAAAAGCACACTCTTGTTTTAGGAGATTATAAGAATTCCGTTGTCATTCCCTTCTTTCTATCAATTAGTTGTAAAATTGAACGTATTTTGCAGAAATTTAACTTTTAGGTCGTTTATTCTCCCATCAATAAAATTCCGAGTTCCATACTCAAAGACCCCATTCCGGATATGAATTCCTGGGGTATTTACAGGATTCCTTGCCAATGTGGCTTAATTTACATTGGCCAAACTAAGAGAGCCTTAAAATTTCATTTTAAGAAACATGATATGTTAGAAAAAAGGAAACACAGAATCTTCTGTTGCCCAACATTGTTGGTCCGAAAATCACACTTTCAATTTTTCTGGTGTCAAAATTATTCAAAAAACATTTTCCATTGGTGAACTGGATTTTCTAGAGGCATTTCACATTCAAAAAATTTTTTCTGTTATAGTTAATGACCCTAATTCCAATCCATCTTTGCCTTCAGCCTTTAAAGAAATTATGTTTTAGTTCTGGTTTCATCAACAGATGGTGCCAGTGGCTTATCTCCTGTCCAGGCTTTCTTATCTTATCTAATAATTATACCTTATCTCATTTATTTGCATTTTTGCAGCTGAGAATGATGGTTCAGTAAAACCATTGAAACTAGTAAAGGTTATTAGTTAAAATTTAATAGCAGAATTAGATTTAAAACTGAATAAAACATTTTGCTACACTAACTAATGCACACTTACTTACATATACATATTTGAACTATACTATGTGCAATACATTTAAAATACATTACAAACAAAGCAAAATTATAATTTGTCATATACAATATTAACTATCTAAAATGACATTATTACACATTATTAAGGCCATTCTTAGCGGGAGTGCAGCACATAAAATTATGTGGGCAGCCAAAATTGGGGGCGGCCGGACTCTTGTGATATCATGTCTAAATATTTTAAATTCATTAAATTCATTGTAAGTACTTGTCATATGTAAGTATTTTTTATACATTTTGTCATATATGAGTCTTATATTTTGTCATATATGAGTATAAAATAAAATATTTCATTAATCCTTCAGCATTTTTTTTTTTTTTTAATTTGAGGGTGACAATCTTAGCAGAGTACTCAGGCAGTCAACGGCCCTAACCTTTTTTTTTACAATCTTTTCATTTTTTTAACAGATCAATGATTTATAACCATATTTTTATTTAGTTCAACAGAACTTATGGGTTTTCATCTGCAAAGAACCCGTTGACGCCGTTGCATTTTTACTCACCAAGACGATGAGCCGAGCCATAAACGTGATATTTAGTGCATGTAAATTCAAGTTAGCAAATGTACTCTGAACTTTAAATGAATGTCTCTAGCTATACCTTACATTATATATAAATAATAAGTCAAAAAGCACCATAAAAAAAGTTATTTCCTGATAAATCGGCAAACATGAAGGTCATTCAACAGCTCTAAAAAGAGAGAGGACATGTTGCAGAAGCCTTTCTCGGATGACAGCTTTTGATGCAATGTGTGTGGGTTCTGTGGTACCCAATACTTGAAGTTCTGCTTGTTGACCTAATCATTTGGATGAAAATGTGCTTCATCGGACATTATTGGGTGATCAGGAATTGGGCCTTTTTTTAAAACTTTTTGCAACAATTTCCTTAAAAATTTACTCTGTTCAATGTTTTTCCAAGTAATACTGCACTATAACTAAAAAGGTTTTGCTTAGCATTGTGTGTTTCATTGCACCACATACAAAGAAGATATACACCACACCACGTACATATATACTTCAATGCTCACCAAAAGCTTGTTCACAACATTAGTACAGTAATTCAACTAATTTCAAGCTCTAACTGTGCAAAAGAAAGTGCAGAATGAATGTATTTATAGCATACTTATTTACTCTAGACTTATTAATAATCGACATGCTAAAACAGCTAATCTGTATCAGAATTTCAAACATTTAAATACATTCTGTTAAAATTGCTGCTAAACACCTCTCATGTATTTGACACCTTTTACAAGATCTTTTAACCTTTAAACTTTTTTGCAAGATCTTAATATCTTTAGATCTTTGCAAGAACCGTGATCTTCATCAGATTATTTCAAAAAAGAAAATGAGCTAAGTTGATTTAATTTTATGAAAATAATGACACTTAACACTTTTTCAAAATTATTTCATCAAACATTAAACTTAAATATCACAGTTATAAGAAAAAAAGCAAGCATATATTATTTTCGAAAACGAACAATTTCGATTACCTTTGATGAATTTTCTATCTGTTAACATCTCACAAATCTAATACAGTACAAAAAATTGCCAACTAATCACATATTTAAATTTTTATGATTTAAATTTAGTTCTAAAAAAAATAAAACTAAGAAATTTACACTTTTTTAAAACTAATAAAATCTATGGTATTACTTCAAATGAAGTTTAAAATGAAATGAACTTGGATAAAAATTTAAGCTTACTTCTCTAAAATGAATAGCTTTGAGTAACTGCGATAAATTTCTAGTGTTGTCAATAGAAGCTTCCAATACATATTCGCAGTTATCCTGACTACCTTGTGCATTCAGCTTTGAAGCCATGTATTTCAATGACTTTAAAAATATATATTTAAAAAAAGAAAAATGATTGGCATGCTATAAATATGTTTATTTATTTATTTCCATTTAAAATTTCCGCCAAATGAAATTTTCTGCAGACGACTACACGATGGTTATAGATAACTTCTACCAACTATTTCTCATGTCGACAGTATCTTAGATACTTCAGCTACTGTTGTTTCATAGTCTACTTTCAAATATTAAAAATATTAGCTCTCATAAAATCAGAAATTAAAATATTTATTATTCATTTTTTATAATATAAACTAGGGAAATAAATCATTGCTAAATATAGCACAGTAATCTATCCGCGCCGCGTCATTGACTTTCGTTATGGGTCAGAGAGAGTACACTTTAAAGTTTTCGTGGTTTTAACCGCTGTCAGGGATTTTTAAATTTTATAATGTATACAGTATTTAAGAACATATTAAATTTCTTATTTAACTTCTACAGTCCAAGATGAATTTAAATGAAACTTATAATGGTAACTATTTTTCAGTATTTATTATAATTGTGTAAATATGAAACATAATATTGTAAAATTAGCAATATGAAAATCCAGAAACATTATGTAAACACATTTTTCTTCTGGAATTTGCTTTGAAATGAGGCTTGTCAAAAAGGCTTTTTTTAGTTTGCATAAATTTTGATCAGAAGATTGTGTTTTTCTCCATTTAATACATCTATGGAAGCATTAAATTACAAAAGTCAATTATAATCAAGAGCAAAAAATATCATCTTGTTTTCAACATAAAATATAATCTAATTATTAGCTTCTAAGAATTTTAGAATAGTAATAATGTAATAAAGTAGATAATAGTAAATATGTAAGGCATTCTCTACTTTAATGTTAAGGAAGTATGTAATAATATGCAAAATCTAAAACGTTCTGACATATGACTATTCATGTCATATTCATTTCATTGTTATAAAAATGCTTTCTTCAAGCATAGAATTTCTTAATTGTTTATTGATGATATATACTTTTTCAGTATATAATCTGTGAAATGTTTGAATAATTTCTTGATCATATTCTTCAGCCATATGTATGTGAGGAATCTGAAGTTTTTAACTTTTTATAATCCAAAGTTAATTAACTCTCTTGTATGTTTCAGTTTTTAATAGCTGCATTAAATTTTGCATTACTTTTTGCAAGTATAAAAAGTCACATAATATGCTATTAAAATATTTTATTTCTTTGAGATACATCCCTTCATTTCAGTCTTTTTTGAACTAGCCAATGGAGTGAACTGGTAAAAGTATATTTACGGGTACTCCTTGGTGAAAATTGCTGGTATATGGATACCGAGTTTGTGCAATTCTTTGACTTGGTATTTTGGCTTGCGTAGTGATGATTTTTGTGATAAAAATTGTAGCTACACAAAGTCAAAATAACAATACAAAGAATTGCACAAATTCGGTAGCCATGTACACATCGACCTATTTTCACTTAAAAAAAAGGCTAATCTTTGGAATATGGTAACAGGTAATTTGGCAACATTTTGGTAAGGCGATCAAGTTTATTAACTAGGACTTTAGCAGTGTACATGGATAAAGTCAAGAGTGTGCGCAATGCCACTTTTGTGCAATTCTGGGATGTTTTTTTTAAGTGAAAATAGGTCAATGTGTACATGGTTACCGTGTATGTGCAATTCTTAAAAACGCGGCAAGTAGTTTGTGATTCTGCACTTTCTCCCAATTTCGCACCTCATCTTCGTCATGATTAAGCACTTTTGTTCCATAAAAGTTCTAGCATAAGATTGATTGGGTTAGCAAATTGTTGGAAAAAAATGTTGGAAAAAAAAAATGCCTTTACTTCGTGAAAACAAAATTGAGTCCAAAAACAAAG
Organism: Stegodyphus dumicola; assembly: GCF_044657685.1. Classification (NCBI taxonomy): domain Eukaryota; kingdom Metazoa; phylum Arthropoda; class Arachnida; order Araneae; family Eresidae; genus Stegodyphus; species Stegodyphus dumicola. The sequence continues at coordinate 3,896,940 of NC_140768.1, forward strand.
GTTGCTGTAGCAGTGTTGGGCGCCAAATTTTTGCCAAAAAATCACCAAGTTACCATAATACAAAGATTAACCGAAAAAATTGGACAATTGCACAAACTAGGCATTGCACACTCCCTTGACTTTGTTCGTGTATACATCGAACTATATTTACTTAAAAATTCAAAGGAGCAACCAACAAAAAAATATATAATCTCAATAAACTGCATTTTAAATCAAACAATGAATTAATCTTTGCACTACACAAAGGAAATATCCCCTTACCTTATTTACGAATTAGCACGTCTTCAGTCAAACAGCATCCAAAAACTTCCTAAAATTATCTGAACTAGAATCTGTATGCTGGCATCACCACATAAATTTACAAAATAAGAGTCAAACATATTCTCCATAGTACCATATTGTTTGACCATACACATTAACCTCTTACAAACAGGACACTTAATAATGGCTACTAAATAAACCTTCATTTACACAACAGTCAAGTAATGCTCTTTTCTCTTCCCCTTTCTTTCCAAATCTTACAGAAACTTCCAATTAATCTTACCACATTCAGCCCTTTTACCATCTAAACCAAAAAACAAACAATGTACTTTCTAACCAACACACACAACAAGCCCTTACAAATTCACCGCAATCATGCAACCGATTACATCATAATAGGGTTTTCCATACCATTCAAATACTAAGGCTACCATTAATAAACCACCACTTGGCGATAAATGAAACAACAACTTCACGATAATACAAGGGGTACCCTTCTCTTTACTCTAACCCCTGAACTTAACTAGGACTATTGCGAACCATGGGAGAGATGTGGTCGGCAGGAATAGAGTACTGGCAAACATCACACATAAGGGGAAAAAAAAGGCATGAATGAAGTTCTCATCATATTGCTAGCTGTATTGAAAAGAAAAATTGAGAAGCAAATAATTGTATTGATAAAATATTGGAAAAATCTGTAAAATATGAAATCAATTTCAATTAGTTTTAAAGAGATTAAATCCAGATAACTTTAGCAAAAATTAACAATGGTTTTTGCGGACACAGAGAAAGTATCCCACATACATACATAGCTAATTTTTATCTGATGTCAAATTATTGGCAGAATATGACGTTTGATGAATGATGTTATAAAAATGCTCTCAAGCACTGTTAAATATTTGAATCCTGCAATATAAAATGAGTCGACTGATTGTTTAAATAGTAGTTGTTTGAAAACAAAAAGCTTTTGGATGAAATTAAAAGTTCCCTTTTTTATTTCTTTGTACAAAGTAAAGAGAGTATCGTAATCGCAGAAAACTTTGGTTTCCATATTTCAATGGAAATATTCATTTTGGCCGTTCCCAAACCCATCTGCGACCGAGCGGTCAGTCGCTGAACACTGGTAATTTGGTCCGAGGTCTGAATCCCCCGAACAGGCTGGCTGCATGGGCCTTAATAATTTCCCCATGTGTAACCTGTATACGATCCAGTTTCCCTTAGAAAGACCTCCATGAAATCATCCCTTGCCCTAGGCAGATAGCACTCTAGGCTTTGGTCATAATCACATAAACCAAACCAAATCGAATCCATTTGGCTCCCCCCCTTTTTTTTGCGCTGTGTCACGTCTGTTTGTGTAGACAGAATAAAAAACTTTAAAAAAAAAAAAAAAAAAAAAAAAGATTGTAAAATAGGTTAAAAATGGATTCAAAAGGGATTTTTTCTTAACATCTGTATAATCGCACGTACGTACATATGTATGTATATATATGCATCGCATAACTAAAAAAATGATTAGCAGTAGAATGTTGAAATTTTGTACATGGGACTGCTATAATAAAAAAATTAGAAGTTTGACTCCCGTACGACAAAGCCAACCAGCGACTGAGCAGTAAAGTCGCTGAACACTGGTAGTTCGAATCCCACGAACGGGTTACATGGGCGTTTTCGTGCTTTTCCCCACGTGTAACGTGTATACGAGCCAGTTTCCCTTAGAAAGTCCTCCACGAAGGCATCCCTCCCCTTAGGCAGATAGCCCTAGTGTGCTTTCCCATAATTAAATACACCAAACCAAACTTGTACGACAAAAACTGACCGGGATATTTAATTCAAAATTTGCAGTTTTTGATGTCATTTTCAACTTGCCTTGAGGTATAGGTTAATTAAGTTAGAATCATTTGAGGAAATAACCTTAAATGAAGTGCAGCAAAAAATGTGCATAATTTAATAGGCTGTACAAGGAAGCCATGTGTGTCCATATCAAATTTTTAACTATTATTCCTGATCTGATAAAAATCGTTATCAAAATGTTGGCTCCTGGAAATCTCGATTTTTTGGGGGGGGCAGTACTATAAATATATTTGGGGGCCCAAGAAATTTTTTACATAGGTGCCCTAGAGTTCTAGTTACACCACTGGTTACACATAAGGAAAACCATGAAGATATCCAACATCCAGATTGTTTGCCAGAATTCTTACCTGAATCAAAATAATCTATCTTAAAAAAAGTCTTAACTACTTGTTTGCTGTTGAGCCAAAATTTACTTTGGCAGTTATATTGTAATTCTAAATGTCATTGCATTATATGCTTTAAGTGTAATTTTAACTACAAAGTAACTGCGATAAATTACAAACAATAACAGATAGCTTACATTTTAAAGATAAATTAAAGATTTTACACTTTGCTAAATGATAACATTCTGAGAAACTGCTATGTGCGTGTGTGAATTAAGATCTTATATTTCATACACTGGTGGCACTTGTTGAATGCTGCTTTTAGATTATTTCCATTCATCACATACTTTAATTTCGAGGTATAATGTCTGCAAAGTTTGTTTTCTAAGGACAGTATTTAATATAAGAAGTAAAATAATGTCCTGTTCTTAAGGTCTAACGAACAGCGAGTACTAATAAATTTAATTATAATCACATTTTAATTCTAGTTAATGCACATATATGTAATTGTACAGTTTATAATACAGTTTCATTATAATTGCATGATTTATAATTACAGTTGCACTGTAATCAAAGTATTTCTCATGACAGTTATAGTGTGATTGCTTAAATTGTAATTTATATTACTGTTGTAATAATTGTAATAATTACATTTTAGTTGAATTATGCCCAATTTTGATACAACCAATATAGGACTGAATTTTGACTAAATTAAAATTTGAACTCTATTTTAAGTTTTTATTCCATTTGTTATATCTGACTATAAAAGTTTATATTAAGTAATTTACATGTAATATTCTAATCTTGAATAATGTTTATTTTGAATTAATTGCCTTTCAGCATATATCTGTGGGTGCTTTATGAGTTGTAATGATGCTAAGGACAAGAGACCATGTCCTAAAGCCCCCACTTCGCATTACAGAATTACTTCAGGTTAGTTTTTTAAGCTCTTTAAACTTATTTTGGTATGCTGTACAAAAAGTTCATTTTTCAAAAATAAAAAAAAAAAAAAAAATTAAATTTGTAGTTAAGGTAAACAATATGTTTAAAATTTTTTTTATTAATCATGCTAATGCCATAAATGTTAAAGAAGCTTATTGCTGCAGAAATATTAAAGTATTATTAAAAATACATACTATATTACTGTATGTATTTTTAGGTATTATTCAGTGTGTATAATTCCAAAATCCAGACTTCCAGATCACTAGCAATACATTTTTTAAAACGGTTTTTTGTGAAAAGAGAGAAAGAATCAGATTTCGAGAGTAGCATCTGGTTTATGCTTAATGCATCACGTATGCACCATAAACATTTTTTCACAATAAAGCATGTGGAAGGATTCTTAATTTCACTTCATTCAATTTCAATTCATTTTAAATTCAGCATTAAATAAAGTAGCTCCATATTGAAAAAACAATAATTTATTAGTATAAATCTGTATGATTAATAATTTGGCTGCCTTTTTGCTTGGCATACATCTCAAATTAAAATAATATGCCAAAGTTCAACACTGATTTTTACATTTGCTGAATAATTTATATCCCTGATGACACTGATTTTTACATTTGCTGAATAATTTATATCCCTGATGACACTGATTTTTATATTTGCTGAATAATTTATATTCCCGATGACACTGATTTTTACATTTGCTGAATAATTTATATCCCTGATGACAAAGTAGCAAATCATTTTTTATTATCTGTTGCTTTCTTTTACTACATGACTATCAACTGATGGCAGCTTGAGAAATGACTTGTGCAGCCATGTCTAAAACTTTATTTTTTAAACATTAGTAATTGAGTACAAAACAGTACTGGGCAATGATTACAGGTTTCAGCCAACTGTGTTAAGCTTGTTGACAAGGAAAAATTTAATAGTAATTTCTTTCCATATGCAAAAAATAGATTTTGTAAATGATATCGGTAAGCTAAAAGATTAAATTCAGTGCCGGTTGTATTAACAATAGCTGATTTGTAGTCGAAATAAGCTGTTAGTATAGGTGAAAATGTATTTTTTCAGGACTCTGATAAACCTTCAGCATATCCAGGAAATACAAGAAGCAATACAAAATTTAGCAGAACAACACATCTGTAATCATCAGTCTCAATGATACATCAACAGTAGTGTGTAGTGGATGCTAGGTATGCTTTATGATGATACACGTGAATTTTAAGAATTTCGGATATCACAAACAAAAAGCAAAATTTTCCAACTAATAAAATTTGTGAAAAATGGTATAAATGAAGATGATGTCGTAGAAGTTTTCTGTTGTGATGACAGTGCCGCAGCAGTGGCAGATTGGCCAAGGAAATCAGCCTTGGCAGGAAAAAATGTCGGCCCCATATGAAATATCATTTATACATATAAGTTATCATCATCATCATCCTAAAAAAATAATTTTATAAAATAAGAATATACCTTTGCAGAAAAGTAACACTTTATATATATATATTCAAATAAACTGCAAACAATAAATAACAGTGACTAAATAATTATATAAACAAAACAGCGTCTAATTCATAATTAGCCATTTAAATATTTTTAATTCCAGGTGCCTGGGCAAATATTTCCTCCATTATATCTTCAGTTTTTGCTTTAGCCAAAATATCCTTCTCTATATTCATCAAGAGCAGTTACTTTTTACAATTTGTAATTTTAAAAAAGCTCTTTCACATTCGTTGTTGTACATAGGGTGAGTACAAACTTATATGCAAAAAAGACATTGGCGTACATATTACTATATAAATTATCTTTCAAGAGTAATTGACATGCACACAAAATGCAATTTTTTCAAAAACTGCAGTTATCTTTGGACCATGCTCATTAATAGATAGAGCACTCTCTCCTTCTGACTTGGTATTGGATTCAAAATAATGATTTTTAATTCAATTTTTTAGTATTTCCCATTTAATTCCTAGATCTTTATATTTGTTCTGATTCCTGATATTTTTAAGATTATTATCAATTGTTACACCTTCATAGTGCCCTAATATTGTTGTGTGCGTACGGGTTCGTTATGAAATGAATGCACAAGTCCGATGAAAAATGAACAAAAATTTATTATTATCGCAACAAAAATGCTTAAATTTTCTCAAATAATCGTGCAGTATTACAATATATCACAGTAGTTATCTTTTAACTACTCAAATGCCCAATAGAACGTAATTCAAAACATCTAAAGAAAGCTAATCCACGAATTCGCTACAATCAACAAGAGCAGTTTTCTAAACAACAACAAACTAAGCAACTTCTACGAACTGAGATGTTTTCCTTCTTTTATAAGATTTTTAAAATCACGCGCTAGAATTTTCCAGTACTTTCTTGAAATCAAAAAGAGATATTTATTTATTTAATGCACGCGTTCTTGTATTTTCAATTTTCTGGCTTAGCTTTCTTTTAATATTCGTCACGCGTTGCACTGCACGAGAAATAAAACCATTTAATTTATAATTGAACTAACATTAGCTTTTTAAATACCAAATTTGTAACACTGCCCCCTTCCCAAGGACTGCACGTCCCGGGCAGTACAATCCCTGGACAGGAAGCCAAACTTACAACTAAAGGCATAAATGCAATAATAAACATTACATTACAATAGTAAACAACATGAACAATAAATGCAATAAATAAAACAAATCAAATGCTATCAAATACTAAATACAAATCAAATATTTTACAAATTTAAATAAAATTTAAATAAAATAAAAAGTAAAAGAGATAAAAGTCGATTATAGGAGAAATATTGCTTTAAACATGCTCTCTTGAAGGAGCAGGGAATGGATCAATATTTCAATCGTGTTTTTCCATATTTAAAGGCACTACTACTATGATGTAAAGTTATTCCAAGTAAATAAACAAGTACTTTTTAAATTATATAGAAAATGAAAATATATAAATTAGTAATATAATAATGTTAGAAGTGAAAAAAATATAGATATAATAATTTAACTAAATTCTTCCTCCTGTCTCCAACCATCTATGATGGCTCTATATATGGTTGATGATGCCATGAGAATAGACTGTTATGTGCACAGTAGCTTTATTAACCCTGCGGTCTTCTGTAATGTTGCAGTTTATGAAATAAAAATTAATAATACATTATATGTATTGCAGTAGGTAAATAAAACTTGATTTTAAAATTTTCATTCTGGATAACTTTTCTGTTTCTTCTTCAAGTATACAATCTTAAAAGTGGAGGCCTTTAATCAGAACTGGGATTTCTTTGACATTAAAACCAGGATGTACAGAGATTACCGTTACTATTCAAATAGTTTTTATTCTGTTAGCATTCTTTGCTTTGACTAAAGACTATAAAATTCCTATTTTAGAATTACTTTTTAATGTTAAATTTCTGTTATCAGATTTTTAATTTTATGTATTACTTTAAATGTGCTAGTTTTGTGATTAATGTGTTTTAAAATTTGTTAGTTGACTCACCTGAGAATTCCCTTAGAACACATAACATGGCCACGTGTGACAATGACTTCAGATCAATGGATCTGCATACGTCATTCTATAATGTATGTATTGCTATCAAATGTTTTTGTATTTTTAATAAGATATTAATATATGAAAATGGCAGTTTGATTTATATTATTATTCCCTCCCATAGGAGATCAAATTACAGAAATGGTACTGCAATCACTGTATTGAATCCTCACAATTCCTTGCCTCAGACGTGGCAAGCGGTAGCTGATTGTGCCCAGATGAATCCTATAAAACCAGTTATTGCAGTTAAAGGTAATTTATGATATAAATATCAATATAATTTATTTTTTCATTATTTTGTATTTTTTAATATGATTGAAAGAATAGTTACTTTTTATCATGATTAAAAAAATCTGAAGTGTGCACTACATGACTTCCTTGTACGGAATATTAAATTATACACATTTTTTCTTGCATTTCATTTAAACTTATGGGATTGAATTAAATATACTTCGTCGATAGCGCATAAACCACAAAGAATAAATGCACTGTTTAAAATTCACTATATTTGTTTACCATAGCCACACTCTGGCCCTAGGTTCACTTAACAGCATTACATTTCATTCATTTTTTAACTCAGAATGCACCAAATTTATATCATCTTAAGAATTATCTAATCATTGCCACATGTTCTATTCAAATACTATAATAAATCTAAAACTATGTACAAAAGAATTAAGCAAAGAACAACAACAACAAAAAACAAAGTTTTTCAGATGATTCAGTATTTCTCATTCAATTAATTCAGTTCTCACTTCGCGACAAGACAAAAATACATAAAAACTCAAAATGTCTGTATTGAAAATTATGAAGTAAATCTTAAACACTTATTTCTTTGAATGAATTCCAGAATGGATTAAGCATGATTTAATTCATAGTAATAAAAGAAGGCATTATCTTTGTTATTGTGAAGCTCACTTTCTTTAGACCAGCAACAAATCTACTGTTCTGCTGTTTCAAATGTAAAAAAGCAATGGCCGCCATGGCAAAAATTATTAGGTTTAGTGACACTTAAACAATGCTACATTAATCTACTTAAGTGAAACAATAACTTAAGGTACTTACGTATTATCGCAACCAGGTTGGCACTATTTGTAAGTTTGAGTAAAAAAGTATGAATAGAAAGAAAATGTACATTTATTAATTACAGATAATTTTTAATACAGTTTTTTATGTTACAGTCAAAAGTCGTTAATCCGGACTCGTCGGGACTTCGGCGATTCCGGATTATCGATTTTTCCGGATTATAGATTATCAGTTTAAATCTGGTAAAATGACATGCAGAAATTATAAAAGTAAAAATATGAAACCTTAATTTACGAAATAAAGAACAATTATGATCTAAAGGGTATCAAAATTTACAAAAAAAAGCTTAATATTTATTTGTTTACTTTATTAAACATTTCTTTCAATGTAAGTTGTTTCAGTTGCTTCGTTTTTTATGTGATAATACATTCTCTTTAATTCTATAAACAGACATAATTTCTTGTTCAGTTACAAAGTTCTGCTGTTCAAGTCCTATAATTGCTGTGTCGAGAATACCGACTAATTTGTCGAGAATACCGAAATTTTTTCGTTTTCAATAACCTCTGTCACTTTCTTCGCTATACGAAGCGAATTATAATGACGAGGAATTTTATTTAAATTATATCAAAGAGAGTACATTGAGATGAAATACTGCATTTAGTAAGGAATTATAATCCAAATAAAATAAAAACATCTGCCCTGAAAATAAGGATAGTGCTGACAGATCGACTTCCAATTCATTCCTTAAATTTTGTTCAAAAAAGAGCAAAATATGACAGAAAAAAGGTCACTGTATTTTTTTCATTCTTGAATGACTGAATATGAAGAATTAATGTAAAAAATAACTGGAATTGTTTACCCTTCCTGTCTAGTTTTTAGCCTTTGCTTGGGAAAATATTTTGCACTATTCCTAATAATTATCATTATAAATTTCCGTATTGTATTTGGTCTGAATTGTCTTAATTTACTATGCACATTAGATTAAGGCATCCACAGGGGCTCACTCTTTATGAGACAGGTGTAGCAATCTTGAGGAAATCTAGTCCTTCAAGGTATCATCCTCTTGACGATGCAAGTTTTAAACATTTTGTGGTTTAGTTGTTGGAATGTATTTGGCATAAGTGTGAAAAAAGCAATACTTAATAATAAAGTTAAAACAACCTCCCCCCCCCCCCCGCCCCCGAAAAAAAAGTAATGGGTTAGCAGGATTGAGTGTGTGAACAGATTGGTAGACAGCAAGCTCATTGAGATCATAAAAAAAAACCTTAAATCCTTTTGGGCTACCATTAAAATCTGAACTTTTGAGATTTCTTTTTTCTTTATTTGTTCAAATATTTTACAAATATATTATTAATAGACTTTTGGGCGACCATTTAAATCTGAACTTTTGCAATTTCTTTTTTCTTAATTGTTCATGTATTTTACAAATATATTAATAACAGACTTATTAGTATTTATTCATATTCACTGTTAAAGTTTTTATTGTCTTAATTTTTAATGTGCACACATTTTAATATTGCTTTTGTTATAACCAGATGAGCAAAATCTGCATGTGCACCACATTGAAATAAAATCAACTAAGATAATATTGATGATCTTGAAAATTAAAATTCCCTTATCATATTGAAATTTAAACATATTTCTTAGTTGGTCAAAACATTGAAGACATCTGTACCAGAAATTTCGTTCTTTAATAGCTAAGCTGAATACCAGCATTAAACATTGGAAAAACAATAAACATATTTCAATAATCAGTATAATTTTTATAGAATCACCATCAGTTAAAAGCAGTTTGAATATTTGTTTAGAGCAATCGTTTGATATGCTTAAAAAATAAAATTTAATGATCTCCAAATTAAAATTGGAAATGCTTTCAGTACATGGCTTCAATAAAAGTCACCTAGTAGACTGATGTCTGAAAATTTGAGTTCTAGTTTCTACTAAATTTTATAAAGAAAAACTTTAACTCCACATTTTTCTCATGTGTTTAGATAAATATATCTTCAGTATCATGTGTCAAACTACAAATCTGTAAGATCATTACAAAAAAAGTATTTGTTTAATGATTTAACAGTTTTAGCAGAATCAGGTAACTTTTGCATACTAATTAGGGTGTCCAACTCTGTCAAGTATTAATACAAAATATATTAATTATTTTTATTATTATTGTAAATTATTTAAATATAATATTAAAATTAAAGTTCATGTAAAGAAACAGTTGCTTAAAGCTTTGCTTTTAGCTTTCTCAATAATTGCAACAAATTTCTGGTATTTTGAAAATGAAATATTTAACAGACTTTGAATTAGCTATTTGACAAATGTAGAATTTTCATCATTCTTCTAAATTCGTAATTGCTGAAATAAGAAAAAAATTTCTAAGTCATGGTAATATTTTCAGATTCTGCATTATGTATTTTTTTTTCAAATATTGATGATCTTGAAAATTAAAATTCCCTTATCATATTGAAATTTAAACATATTTCTTAGTTGGTCAAAACATTGAAGACATCTGTACCAGAAATTTCGTTCTTTAATAGCTAAGCTGAATACCAGCATTAAACATTGGAAAAACAATAAACATATTTCAATAATCAGTATAATTTTTATAGAATCACCATCAGTTAAAAGCAGTTTGAATATTTGTTTAGAGCAATCGTTTGATATGCTTAAAAAATAAAATTTAATGATCTCCAAATTAAAATTGGAAATGCTTTCAGTGCATGGCTTCAATAAAAGTCACCTAGTAGACTGATGTCTGAAAATTTCACAGAATTATGTTCCTACAAATAAGTTAAATGGACACTATTTTCTATATACACATTCAAGTTCCCCATATCACATTTTTCTGCATTATATATAACATAAACATTGTAATTAGTTTTAACATTGCCTTCAATGTAATAATGTTAGTATATTAGGAATGCATTATTCCGAAATTACAGCTTGTATTGTCTGTACTAAAATAAGAAATTATCAGACTTGCCAACTCTCCCGATTTAGGCGGGAGACTCCCGATTTTCGACCGCTCTCCCGCCAACCCGATTTACAATATATTTCTCCCGACTTTTTCTTATTCTTAAAATTTCTCACGATTTTTATGGAACTTGGCTTAATACTTTGTTATATGAACAAAAAAAGTGATTTTGGACGTCCGAAGCAAATGAATTTTCTCTAGATTATATCTAAAACAAAACCTTGCGAATTAGATAACTTCTGCTTTGTGAGTGAGAGCATATACATATCCAGAAACGTCCTTCTCCAGTTCTCCAATGGGCATCGTGCTCCACTGCGTGTCATCTGGCATATATTAGCCAATGAGGACAAAACAAGCTGTTATTTGGATGTTCTTTAGTTATTTCGGTCATTTTGTCCTGAGTTGTGTGAGTACACGTGCCTTTGGGAAATAGTTTTAGAAATTATCATCTTTTGTTATGTCTGCGAGAAAGGTGAAATACTCGTTTACGTTTCAAAAATCGTACACAGTTGACTTTCCTTCCATTATTTCCTCAAGGAAATGTAATAAATTTGCGATGTGTACCGCCTGTCTTTGCGATTTTTCGATTTCGCATGGTGGAAGGGCGGATGGTCTCAAACATGTGCGTACACAAAAACACAAGGGCAACATGAGCTGTTTTGAAAAAAAAAAAAAAAAAAAAAAAAAACGAAAAATTAAATTTTTCTTCGGAAACAAAAAACCAAAAAGTTATTAATGCAGAATGTCTGTTCTCTGCCTTTTTACTGGAGCACAACCTGCCACTGAATGCATCGGATCACGCTGCAGCTTTATTTAGAAAAATGTTTCCTGATAGTGAAATCGCTAAGAAATACTTAAGTGCAAGAACCAAAAGATGTGCAATTGTTAAAGAAATGGATTTGAAAAATAAATCTTCAGTTATTGATCGCATTAAAACAGCTCCGTTCTGCCTCTCTACGGATAGAAGTAATAATACTGATTCAAAAGTGTATCCAATTGTTGTTTTTTTTTTTAATCCAGAGTCTTCAGAAATTGAGTGCAGTTTACTTTCTGTCCCCACTTTGGAAGGACATTTGACAGGCTTTAATATAGCACAGCTAATTATTAAAACTTTAAAAGAAAATGCAGTCCCTCTGGATAATTGCTTAGCACTAGGTGCCGATAATGCACCAGTATTGGTAGGCTTGAAGACTGGTGTTGCAGGCATCTTCAGAAAGAAAATTTCAGATTTGCAGATTATGAGGTGCACCTGTCACCTCTTAAATTTAGCAGCTGAAAAAGGAGTAGCTTCTTTACCAATAAATGTGGATGAACACATTGTTGATATTTATTATAATCTTGAAAGGAGTTCTAAAAAGGAGGAAAAATTGAAACAGGTCTAGCAGCTGCATAATAGCAGTTTACAATTAGAAAACTTGGATGAAGTTATAAAATCAGCTAGGATTGACACCCAGTGGAGTTTAATTGGAAAACTGAAAGATGCTGATGGAATTTTAAACTATAGAGAACTGTCTAGAATTATGTTGGCCATCTTGACAGTTCCCCATAATAATGCAGAGTGTGAGAGGATTTTCAGTGTTGTTGCGAAAACGAGGACTAAATTTAGACCTAATATTAGTGATGACACATTAGAAAACTTTTATTAGTGAAAGCAGGCCTACGTGGCAATTGCTATGAACAAAATTATGAAGTTTCTTTCTTAAAGAAAGCAAAATCTGCCACTGTTTATACCATTTGTACAAAAACTGATTAAAGGTTTTTTTTTTTTTTTTGTTTTTGTTTTGTTTTCTTAAACGAAGCAAGTAATAAAAATGTTTTTTATGTGTAAGGTATTTTTGTGTTGCTTGCATTTAAGAATTAGTTACTATTTAAAGTTAATTCATTACTAAAAACTATATTTTCCTCATTTAAAAAGTCTTTTTAACATTGTGAAAAATCTCCCGATTTCTTAAAAAAATCTCCTGATTTTTGAGTGTCATAGGTTGGCAAGTATGAATTATTATCCATTCTAATTACACATTGTTCATAGTATTTTTCATACATTGGATTATTCCATCTGCATTTTCATCTGGATTCAAAAAAACGTCTATTATATGATTTACTATATCGAATTCCATATTAAAATACTGAATACACATTGGGAATATTTTTTGAAACATTAATTTGATGACAAAAACATAGAAGTCGATCATAATTTTATTGATTTGTTCAAAACTATTCCTAATGCCTTTTTACTGAGCATATTTGTAACCATTGCTTCAGATTTAATTCTACAGCAAGATATTTTTGCAGCAATTTTAGAATCTTGGTAAATTTTTTAATTAATTTCAAACTGCAATCAAGTAAATTATAGGAATGATTGTATTTAATGACATGGTATATTTGAGTTGTTTGTGAAGGAACTACTATATCTTCTTTCACATTTTCTTTTACAGTTAACTTATAAATGAAATAATTGGATGATAATGCACTGCTTTAATTGTTATGAAAATCAATGTTTATACTGTCGTAGTACTAAAACACTCATTTATCCAATTTTAAAAGCACTTTGACAATTTGCTTCTTGTGGATTAACAGTTGCCGCTAACCATTCATAGCCTATTTCCCAATTTTTGTTATACGAATATAATCACTTTATCTTTTTTTTCTTGTTACTTCCATAATTTATTTATAGGTATAACGGTACTTAATAAAATGTGATATCACGAACACAGAAAGTGTATATATAATGACTTTAAAAGGGTGAATATTATAAATAACCGGACATACTTCCGAAATACCAGTAAACATATTAGAATTAACCAAATAAATGCAAACAAAGTACATTCTACACAAAAAGGGAAGATAAAGTGATGGTTAAACACTGAGTTTGGACTTGGATACTAAGATTTTTTTAATTTGTTGGTATTTTCTACCATAATTAAAATCATGTCTCAGTGGGTTGGCCGGATATTATAGAGTTCTGAGCTTTCAAAAAAGAAAGGGAAGAATTTTGCCTTTGGGAATGTAAAACATCTATGAGTAAACATCTTCAGTAAAGTTATCCGAAAAGTCAGAGTTTCAAATGTGTGAAATTGAACACAAATTCATAATACAGTGTAGAGTACATTGTATTATGTACAGAGCATGGTGTTAACTGAACAAAAGTCGCTAAAAGCATTATTACTAAATAAATCTAAAGAAATGTAATGAAAATATTTACATAAAAACCTATACTTAATAAAATGCAAGAACCTTGATAGAAAAGTCACACACAAAATGTCATTAGTAAGACGTAAGAGATTTTTGTTTCCAAAATAAAGGACATAATGCCAAATGGAAAAGCTCACACATATATACTTAATCATATATTATAAAGGTTGTAAACCCAAATAATAATTGATTAAGTATATGTATCTGTGTGGGCTTTTTCCTTTGGCATTTAATGAAATATCTTAAAACAGTACAGAATATGTGTTAGAAGTGAAAATGATATATGAATGATATGTTCATTCATTTGCATTTGCATTTAGTAAATGATTTCTGCTTATTGAACTCTTAAAAGCTTCATCTTTCTTTATGCTGGTATTTTTAGAGGCTATTAATCATAATTGCCTAACTAGCTGGATACACGATTCCTATGCGGTTTCAGCATTTTATTGTCTTGAAAACATGCCATGTGTCTAATTTGCAGGTTGTTTTAAATATGAATCTGATTAATCATACACTCATCCTTGGCTAGTCTAGCTCTTTATTCTTTCAATAAACCTTTTCTGACTTAATTATTCATATTTTTTAATTAATATTATTATTCATATATTTTATTAACATTTTCACATAACTATTATCATGCCTTTTAAATTGTGTTAGCATGAAGAGCATTTGATTAAAAGATAAAAAAATATGATATCTGAAAATATGATTATTTTTGTCATTTTATTTTATCTAAGAGATTAAAATAAAATGACAAAAATAATCATAAGGAAACCATGCTAGCTGGCAGTAAAATGTGTATGCAAGATATCTCTGCAGTTTGACAAAAAAATTCTGCTGCACTCGATTTTACACCACAAAAGCACACATATGCACATCTATATTATCACTTTTGAAACAGTAAAATGTTAAACAGTAAATGTTTTTAAATGTTATTAATTATTTTAATGTTATGTTATTTTTTGTTATTAATAAGTGTTTATATATTTTTTAAACAAGGCATTTTTTATGTATTTGCAGTCATTTTCAAAAGTCTTGTAACAAATCCCATATATTTACATATTTTCATATTACATATTTGCTACAGTTTATTCTTCTTTGTTTTATAACATGAAAATGTTTTTAAGTCAAGTAAACCTGTAATTCCTCTGATAAATGGAAACTCATGAAATAATTTGGAAATTATTTTGACTTGCATTAGAAAATTCAACCCATTCATTTAATCAAACGAAAATTAATAGAATTTTTTAAATATTAGATTGTTAATTTTTGTTAAGAATTTCCACCAATTTTAGATAAACCAAATGATCTTGAAATACTGGTAGTGTTTAGCTAATTATAACTACTTATTTTTATGTTTAACTAAATAATATGATTTTAAAGAGAATAACACTGTTATAATAAAACTGAATATGTATGTAATAATTGTAGTGAAAAGATTTTTTTTCTATTTATTACCCTTAAAAATCACATTGCAAAATGTACACACAGATTATCACAGCTTGACTTTTATTTCATTATCATTAGATGCACAAAAGATTCTGTTTCCACATAAAAAAAAAACTACTACAGTACAAAGTTCGTGATCCGGACTCGTTGGGACTTCGGCGATTCCGGATTAGGGGTTTTTCCGGATTATAGATCATCAATTTAAATCTGGTAAGATGGCATGCAGAAATTATACAATTAAAAATATGAAACTGTAATTTATGAAATAAAGAACAATTATGATCTAAAGGGTTTCAAAATTTACAAAAAAAAAAAAAAAAAAAAAAAAAAAAACCTTAATATTTATTTGTTTACTTTATTAAACATTTCTTTCAATGTAAGATGTTTAAGTTGCTTCATTTTTGTGCTAATACTTTCTCTTTAATTCCATAAACAGACAAAATTTCTTGTTCAGTTACAAAGTTCTACTGTTCAAGTCCTGTAATTGCTGTGTCGAGAATACCGACTAACTTTTCAATAGAAATTTTTCATTTTCAATAATCTTTCTGTCACTTTCTTTACTATCGGAAGCGGTATTTTCTGGATTTAGATTATGCCATATACAGTTGACTTTCCAATGTCACACTCCTCGCATAATTTTGAGTTGGATATGCCTTTATCCATTTTTTGCAGCAATTCTACTTTTTGTATGATGGACATCGAAACATGCTTTCACTTTGTAGATCCTTTGGCAGCTCCAGAATTAGAAACTCTTTTTGACGTAATTGAAAGTTCAAGCTTAATTTTTATAAAATTGCTCTAACAGTCTGTAAAAAATAACAAGCTGGATCTAATTAGAAGATTAAGGAACAGCCCAATCTGCAATATTAACCGAAATGCCTTAGAATCAGTAAAGATAATTTTAGCCTAGCTTATACAATCCATTTTACATTAAACACACATGCATAAAGCATACAAAAAAAAAAGTTTGTGGCTTTGAGGTCCAGATTATAGATCTTCTGGATAATGGACGTCGGGATTACGGACTTTGTACTGTACTGTGTTCTGGAATTATTGGAATTATTAGGCTATATGAATGAACTATGAATTATCGATTGTATTCTATAAAGCTTTTCATAGAATAGACAGTGGTTTTCCCCATGTGTAACGTGTATACGAGCCAGTTCCCCTTAGAAAGTCCTCCACGAAGGCACCCCTTCCCTTAGGCAGATAGCCCTAGTGTGCTTTGCCGTAATTAAATAAACCAAACCAAACCATAGAATAGACATTGCACATATGTCATGTGTTTGGATATCATTATTTACTGCCAAGATTCAATTCATGTATTTTTACCATTACTTCCTGATGATCATTATTATTTTCTTCATCCTTTATGTAGAGAAAATAAAAAAGCAGGATAAAAAATTAAGTATCATGTAAACTTAGTTCAGCTTAGTATGTTTCACAGTACTTTTCTAAAAAGATAAAGCTAATATGCATGAAGAGATTATTATTTTGTTTATAAAAAAAATTATGCTGAAAGTTAGTTTTCTTGGTATTTTTCCGTTAAAGCCATACTATGGATTTTTGGTTTCTCTCCCTACACTTTTGGTTCAATGCTAGATGAAAGGTAACATCTGGGAATAACAGCATTCTTTAATTTCACAACAAAATCTTCCAAGAAGATATTGTGAGAAAAGAACGTGGTCTATATAATTTATTTTGTAACAATTTTTCTTCAAGTTCCACAAATTTGCTGTATCTGTCAATTTTAATATAATCCAATTGTTCTAATCAACCATTGTGTTGTGATTCAGTGGAAGCAAGTTTTGATTAAATTCAGACACCTTTATCTTCCTGGTAGGAGTGAAGGCTGTTTAAACATTTTGGCTTGAGTCACATTGTAATTTAAAAGTACCATTTTCTTTATTAAAAAAATGAATTTTTTTGATATTTTATTTTACATAATCTTGAATCAAGTATTTAAACAATTATTGCAAAAACTTTCTTATTTAGCTGGTTCAACTTTTCAAGTCTATGACTTAAGAAGCCGAAAGTGTTTACATAGATGTTCTCTTACATATTGCATTCAATTTTGGACATGGATCGATTCTTCTGCACTAGTCATAGTCTCTGATACTTCAGTTTATCATTGGTATCTTGATGAGCGTAAGTTATGTTGGTTTTTTTCACTTAAAATTATTGATCTATCTGCACCCCCACAAAAAATCTCCCATTTCATTGGGAAGTTAGCGAAATAGAAAAAAACATTTCTTTAACTATCTGAAATCATCATCAGTGATTCAGGATTTTAGAGTATAAATATATTAAGATGAATTTTAAAAATTATAAAATTAAAAATATGAAAGATTATTTTTATGATGAAGCAAAATGATCTTGAGAGAAGAACCAAAATTTACCCATGCCCCAAATAAAAAGTTCAGTGTTAATAATTGTTTTGTTTCATTAAACTTTTTTTTCAGCAGTTTTTTTTTAATGTTATTTATTCTTAAACTTAATCATATTATTAAGTTTAAGTTATTTAAGCAGTTTTTTTAATGCATTTTTACATTCTCATAAGTTTTATAGAGCAATATAATTTCTTATTCAGTTACTTTCATTTTTCAAGTGCTATAATTGCTGCTTTGAGAATCCCATTAAATAATTAGTAATAATCACTGCATTCTCCACAACTTTCTTAATGGTGATGATATTTTTTAGATTTAAAACCATATTACAAGTTTTGCTATACTTCATGTATTCCATTAATTGGGAAATTTCGCAGTTCTTTTCTATCAAAGCCTCCTGCCGCTTTTTTCGTTTAGCAAATTTTCTTAATATAAGCATTATCATTTTAGTTTGGCATAATTCCTGATATAACCATGTTTTTCAGTCATGAAAAACTATTTCCCATCTTTTTTCTTCTATTTTTCTTTTACTGAAGTGGATTTGCATGATTTAATTTTTTACTTGTGATATTATCAAAAAAACCTTAAAATTCATGGCTGTTTTTGTAGTGGCTTTAAACAAGCTTGGCTCCAGAATTTCAGTGCTGTAAACAAGTATGTAAATACTTCATATTATATCTGCATTTCAGTGCATGCAAAATTCCTATATCTGTTGGTTGATTGACAGATGCAAATTTTGAGGAAAAAATAAAATGGAGATGATATTTTTTACTAAAACTTTAATTTTGATAAGGTAATAGACTGAACAAAATAATAAGCTGGAGCAAACCTGAAAGTGAAAGAACAGCATAAATCACTATGCTAGCTGAAGCTAATAAGAACCTAATTCTTTCTCATTCTTCTGTGCTGCACCAACAAAAGTAAACCGCATGTGCAAAATTTTATTCCAAAAAAATATTGATCTTCGGAGCACACTAATTGTGCACAGGGCTAAATGAGATAGAAAAATTATGCCCCCTCCTCCTCGACAAGTATTCAAAAGCCGATGAAAATGTGATTCACTAGCCGGCAGGTGTTTAAAACTGAAGAATAATTTCAACCTATCACATATAATGATGTTTTTCACCCCCCCCCAAAAAAGTGAACTAATTGAAATAAAAATTAATATACAGTAAACTTGCTTTTGTCTGAAAAATTGATTTTATCTCATACACTGTGTGAGAAAAAGGAAAAATTTAAAAGAAAAAATAGTTTTATTGTGTTGATTGGAATAATAATCCTTCTGCTTATTGACATCTGGATTTTGTACTTTAAACTGTTTTCTGTTCTTAAACACTAATAAAAAGAAACATTTTATGAACACAGAAATTTTATGAGGAAAAAAAACTAAAGTCTGTAAGACTGAATTTTACAGCTTGTGAGTATTTTTCCATTAAATATAAAGCCTGTAAATCCATATGTCCTGAAACATATATGTGGTGTACAGATGTATGATGTGGCTATTATCACATAATATGTATTTGAAAATATGCCAGAAACATAGCAACTCTTTTGGATGTTGAAACTGAGTGTGTAGATATTAAAAAAGATAAAATTTTGTTTTTGAATTGGAATAATTTTGAAATTTTATCATGTGAACATTGTTTCTATAGTTCTTATTCTTTGTTTAACTCTTTTTCTTCAGTCCTGAAAAGTGTTTAATTTTGTGATAATAAATTTTATCTGTTCTAATTTGAATTAGCAATACTGGTTACATTAATAATCTACAGAAATGAAAGTATGATGTGAATATTTTAATTGAAGAAGTATAAATTCTAGAAAGAAATATTTTCGGTTATTTTATTATTTGGCTGTCTAATTTTTGTAAATTTGAAAATGTGAGAAAAGATGTTAATGAGAGAACTGAAGGTATATTAGAAGATATTACTTTAAAGTAGTCTTCCAATTATGTGTAATAGTTTTCATTTAGAATTTTTAATTTATTTATTATGAAGTTATAATAAATATATATATGTATAGTAAATTAATTTAATTTCCTTTTACTGATTTTGCTTGTCTTCAAATTTTAATTTACTGTTTTTCTTCCAGAAAACCAACTTCCAGTTAAAATATTTTGTAGAGATTTAAGAATGAAAAATGCACAATTGGTGCACTATGCTACAGATTCAAATATGAAATGGTTTGCTCTCTCTGGATTAGTTGCTGAGGTGAGGGAGTTTGTTTTTCTTTATTGCTTAAAATATTGGATTGATAAATAAATATGAAAAGCTCTTGAATGAGAAAAATAAAAAAATTAAGAAAATTAAATTGAAGCTGTTTTCGAATATTCATTTCCTAACAAATTGCACTAAAGAGACTCTTCAAGAATATAATCCATATAAAAATTTATATTGAATGAATTAATTTCTTTAAGAAATATATTAATTAAGCAAGTGTTCTTTGATTTAAGCAATTATGTCCTTATTTATATATTTTGTTATATTTTTCTTTTATTTATTTATTTACTTTTTCAGGATAGTCACGTAGTCGGTATCACACAAATATTTTCTGTTGACCATAATTTATGTCAAAACATTGAAGCTCATTGTGTGTGCTTCACTTCATATCAGTTCAAAGGAAATATGCAGCCTTCATGTGTTCTTGTTGCTGCATCAAGAGGAACAGAAATCCATGGAAAGGTAAACATAATAATTTACATCCCTAATTAATTGCTTTTTAATAGGAGGGTTTTCCAAACTGTGGGTTGCAACCCAAGACTTGAATGTATATGTATCCTTCCACAATTTGCAAAATTGGGATGTAGGCTTTAAAACGAAGTCGGTAGTAGCAACACAACAAAAATAAATAAAATAAAATAGTGGAATAACAAAGAAGTGACATGTGACAAATGATAAGAAATCCTTAAACTGCTATATATGTAAACTTCACTTATCTGCGTCACTATTCAGAATTTTTTAATATGTTCCACAAGGTATAGGGACTTGAACCCAGGTACCCTGGTGTCCGTTGCACCACTCCATCAACACAACTAGGGGGCTTTGCTTAAAGTTGCGTTTCCATGCAAATACCTCACCCTACTGACCTAATCAAAAACTCTTTTTTTTTTTTTTTTCTATGACATTCAATTCAGTTTACGTATGCATTAATTTTGAAGTTGTTGGTTATCATTTATAGCATTTATTTTTTGTTGTTTTCTTATCTATTTTGTTGCATCTGTATTATGGATAAGTGTTTGACAAAGAAGGTGTTGAATACAAATGAAAGCGCACTTTCAAAATCTAATTAAAAAAGAATGAAATGAAGAAAAGTGCAAAGAACACATGAATGCATTGTCATAAGGTCGCATAGAGGTTCTTTGTCTAGGATGAAGGATTTCAGAGCACAATAGTTTTCATATCAGTGAAATCCTGTTTAATGAGGGGCCTTTGTTAATGATTCCGGTTGCAGCCTCGAAGGTAACTCCAATGGACAAAAAGATAAAAGAAGTCTTTTCATCAGGGTCAGGAGATGGACACCTTTGTTGTACGAGTGAAGGAATTTTCCCCCTCCGAGAGTTCAGTGCATGTAACAACACAGTGAGATATAAAAGGTGGTTTCCGGAGAAGAGACGAGACTTCCTTCCTGCTAGAGCTATGGGCATGTTGGCCTGCTAGAACTATAATTTCTCATGTTTAATGCGATAGAGCATTTTTCCTGGGACTAAATATATCGAGGTCCTATACTGTCAAGATATGCAACTGTTAATGTTTTTATCTTATTAAAATCCCTTTTATTGTTAGAACTTGTGTTTGAAGTTAATTTTATAAGGTATTTCTCCCGCTTTCCTAGCATGCCTTTGTGGAGTAGTGGTTCTGCATGTTGGGCTGGTATTCCAGAGCTTGTGGTTCGATTCCCGGCGAAGGCGGTTGTTAATTTTTCATCTCTGGCTTCCAAAAAAAAAATCCTTTTAGTTCAGGCGCCACAGTAGGGGCACCCGAACTAAAAGGGTGGTGTATGATGATTTCTCCCCACCTAGGATTTGACGATTGGGTCCTTTAAAAACCCCAGTTGCCCTTTAAAAAGGGGAGTATATAAGGTATTTCTCCCGCTTTCTTAGTGTGCCTTTGTGGTTCTGCATGCTGGGCTGGCATTCCAGAGATCTGCGATTCGATTCCCGGCGAAGGCAATTGCTCATTTGTCATCTCTCTTGCCTCCAAAATGCCTAATGTCTCTGCAGTGGTGCCCGAACTGTGGGGTTTTTGGGTGAGAATTCTCCACACCCAGGATTTGGCGATTGGGTCCCCTAAAAACCCCGGTCGCCCTTTGAAAAGAACAGTATATAGAGTATTTCTCCCACTTTCCTGGCATGTCTTCATGGTGTAGTGGTTCTGCATGCTGGGCCGGTATTCCAGAGGTCCGTGGTTTGATTCCCGGTGAAGGCGTTGCATATTTTTCATCTCTTCTGCTTCCAAAAAATCCTTATGTCTCTACAATTTCAATCCTCTATTACATCCCGGAGTTTATGTAGCGGTTTCAGCCACTACACCATGGCATGATTCTGACTGCTTAGCATTAGGGATTTCATGGAATGAGGATGAAGATAATCTCAAACTTGAGTGTGTTATTTGCAATGAAATAATTGCCAATGAAAGCATGTGCCCAAATAAATTATGTCTGTATACTGAGACAAAGCATCCTGATTTAAAAAACAGTCTCTCAGCTTTTTCAAAAGAGAGCTGAATATCTTAAAAATGTCAAAAACAAACCTTTTGCATTTCACCAAGATCAACAAAGAAAATGCTATGCAAGCATCATATCTGATTAGTTATCAAATTGCAAAAACTGGTATACTTTCACCAAATGTATGTGGTTTACCACATACATTTGGTGAAATTTTAATGCTTCCAACGATAAAGGATGCAGTTGGAGATATGTTTGGTGAAAAGAGCTTAAAGAAAGTTGAAACAGTACCATTTTCAAATAATTCAGTAACTCATAGAATTAATGAAATGTCACATTGGGCAAAAAGTCAATTGGTCTAATTTACTGAAAGCAAACCTTTCTTGCTATAAGTGGGCAAATCTATTGATATACAGTTGTACCTCCTGTAAGGGACACCTCTATTTGAGGAACAGTTCTATTGATGTAGTCCCTTCTTAGTTTGTTTACCTTTTATAAAGGGAAAAAAGTTTCAAAAATAAGATAGAGAAACAAATAAAAGTAGAAATGCTCTTTGTTAATAATTATTTTGGGTTTGAAAGGCAAGTTTGCACTTAGTGAAAGATAGTTTTGTAACAAGGGAACAATAAAATGAAAAGTTAATCCCTCTCTTTTGAAAACTGCTTTTTAGTAGGGAAAAGGGGATCAATACATTGGGAAAAACAAGTTGTTATGCAATCAAAGAGATATTTCGCATTCATGGAATTCAAAATTCAGTTATTCTTTCTACAGGTCTCAGTAGGAGGAAGAAAACAGTATTGGCAAGTTGTAAGGCAATTCAAGCAGGAACTAATGGGAAAGAAATGGTAGTGAGATCACTGGACCAGCTGCCAAGGTATAAAAAGTTTGCCATTGAAAAGGATTGGCTGAAATTCATGTCGAGGCACTCATTGAATCTCAGCATGCAGTTAATCTTTGCACATGAGTTTTCAGTTATTTCTAAAGCTAACTTCAATAAATTGATCTATAATAAAGTAGCACATAATTCCAGTCAAGAGCAAAGATTGATATTTGAGAGGGACTACTCATGTTCTGAATGCCCAAAATTTTATTTTAGTTGCTGAGTCAATATGGATTGTGTATGTACATTGCATAAGTAGGGCCTGTTCAAAGTGTCACAGATACTGAATTTCTAATAATGAATATCACAAATCCAAAATCAGACTCGTAACTTTTACCTTTGAAAAAATGCCAGTTCATCATCAAAAGATTTGCAGATTTTGTGCTAGGAATCATTCAGTGGTTCTGTCTTTGTTACTTGAAACAAAATAATTCTTTTTGTATACTCTAGATAAGGTTTCAGAGAAAGTGAAAATTAAAACTTATAGTTATATGGATTCCATTTGATTCCTAAGACTTTTACTGATCTGCTACCTTTAAGTGTTTTATAACCATGAATATCTGTCATTTTCTTAGGCAATGAATCCTTAATTTCATGATAAATAGATATCTACTTTCTGAGATTGAAATCTTTTTTTATAAAACATTTCTGACTATTATTTAATTAATATCTGGGAATTTGCTTTCGTTTTTAGTATTGGTAAAAGATTGTCAACATAAAAGTCTACTAGCAACACATGATGCCACAGAAAAATTTATTTCTTATCAACTGCTAATTGCTTGAGACTTGCATTAAAAGAAAGGGAGTATTTGCAGTGCTATAAGCCCTAGCCACTGTTTTATAACCATAAGCTATTGGCTGGCTGTAGCTATTGGCTGGCTTGAATTATTCCTCTAAAACATCATTTCTCAATATGTGGTTCTCGAAGTCTGCCCTTGTAGTCCTCATAAATTTCCCAAAAAGACAATGACAAATAAATAAATAAATAAAACCCTCAATTTAACTGTGTTTACCATACTACATAGAAAATTTTGAGAGCCTGGAAATTACACATAGCAGCTGTCACCTTTTCCACCCAAAACTGGCATTTTATGAAATTTATGTATTACTAGTTGCCATACTTATGGACTTTTCACTCACTAGTCTTAGCAGTAAAAGAGGGGTATGAAGCATTCAAATTGTGATGCGTCTTAACAGCAATAATCCAAACATAGAACAGCTATGAAAGAATTGACAGGCTCATCCATTTCATTAATGTGAGTGCCAGCATTTATTTAATTTTTAGTTAATAAGATTATTCAGTGCCAGCGCCAGACATTTGGCCATGCACACAGAATTTAGGTATTTTGGGGGGGGGACACTGAGCAGCAAAAAGCTTAGTACAAAATAGTCTTAGCTTAGTCTGAAAATTTCATCCTTTAACTTACTTTCTTAATAACTAAAGTTAAAAGAATTTTAGTTAATTGTAGTGTAAGAGTGTTAATATATTGATAGTAGCTAGTAGCTACAAAAATCTCATTTAAAGGGGATAAGAGTAAGGTGATCTGCAGAATATTTTAACATATAAAAGTGGTTTCCATATGAAGATATTTGAGAAACACTGCTGTAAAAGATAACCTTCCAAATGACATCTTAATATGATTGAAATTTTCTCTCAAAGTCAATGTAAAATGCATTGGGAAAACCCCTAAAAATGTAATGGAATGAGAACTAATCCTGAATATAGTGTCTTCCTCACTTCTTGGTAAATACAAAATTTTTAACTTTTATTTATTTCTGGGGAAAAAAGGAAAAGAAATATGTTTACACATGGAATACTCTAAGCTCTTCTCATGTTGAGAGGATTCTTAATGAAAAAAAGAAAGAAAATACGATAGCATGTGGTTTACAATTGTCCGAAAGCGCATGGTTTACAAAAATACAATAGCTCTTCTCATAACATGCAAATTGTAAATGATTGTGGTTAGGATTCCTGGCCGTTTAATAATGGTCCATGTCAGTGATTTATTGATAATTTTGGTGCTGTTATTGGTGCCAAGTACCAGTAGCCATCCTTCCTGTCTTTCTCATCACCTTGCTGCATCTTATCACTAACTTCTCTTTCATCATTTGCACTTCTGCAGCTGAAGAAGCAGGTTCAACATTTAAACCTTCAAAACTTGTCTCACAAGTTTATGAATATTGTGCAGTTTCTTGTTGCTTTAACTCCTCCAATAATCATTATTCAGCGTGTTATTTTAACTCAAATTTTGGAGCTGTTTACAAAATTGGGGCCATATGCTTTTATATAATGTCTGCTTTTAATAAAATGTTGCATAGTAATTTTTTTTCTTTTTCTTTACAGCTTCATGCTGTAGAACTTGGTCCTCATTTAACTGGCAATTTGGCATATACATCTCATACTGGAGCTATTGAATTTTCTGATCAATGGTTTCGCTATGATTTTCCTTCTTCAATCCAAGTGAGTATTTTATTTTCTGTATCTACTCATGTATGCAAACCAGTTTCTGAATTAAATATTTTTAGGTGGAAAACTACCTTTTAGTGTAGCTTACTCATCACTTTACCTTCTTTATTTTTCAGAATTGTTTAAAAATTTGCTAGACAAATAAAATACTTAATAAAAAAATCAAAACTTGATATGATAATAGGAAGGAATATGTGCATTAAACAGCTTCTAAGAATTGATTGGTATATTAAAATATTAATTGGTAACATGGTTAATATTTCATTGTATTCATTTCAATAACTTAAATATATTTTAGGTTCAATATATTTTTAGACTTCCCCCCCCTTTTCAAATGTGGGATTATATTAGTGTTACAAATGGGTTTATTGTTATGCATATTAATAGTTTGACTATTCTCAGTAATGCTTAGATGATTTCTCTCTTGCGGTATTTTTTCAAATTTACAAGTATCTGCATGATTAAAATGTTTTATTTTAAATTTTAGAATATTTTATTAATTTCTGTGTTAAATATCATTTGATAATTATTTTTAAATATAGGTGAGTTCTAAACTTGGTCTTGTGTATATAGTAACTAAATATGGCACCCTTCACTTATGTGATTTGGAAACCTGTGCGACTCTTTGTTGCATTAATGTTTGCACTGATATAATATTTAGTACTGCTTTCAACAAAGAAACTGAAGGCATAATTGCAATTTCAAGAAATGGACAGGTATGTTTATTTTTATTAATATTTTATAGTAATATATTGTTTCTCATTAATAAATATTCAGAGTTTGAATGTAGTCACACATGATGTGTGGAACCCTGGAGATACTTCCTCGCCATAACTATTACAGAATAATTTATCAATATGGTTAACCTTTATGAAAAAATTTGTTTTATACTACTAAAGTTAGTTAAAAAATATAACTTGGCTAATATTTTAATGAAAAAATTTTAGTGGAAACACCATTAAAAATGATTTCAATGAACTTTATTTTTTACATGCTGATATTGTGTGCACATATAAAACCGAAATTTTTGCCTGCAAGACATTATGAGATATAGATGCACAGCAACTAATGATTGAAATCTAAAGAAATTAAAAAATTTTATCATAAAGACTGATCCTCAAAAATGTTAAACAAAAAATAACAAGTGCACTCCAAGTCAATGAGGGAGTGAAATGAGCTTTTGATGTGAGAGGCCATAGGATTAACGTGGTGAATTTTGAAACCTGTAGTTTTATAGAAATTAATCCAAGCATTTTTATATGGTGTATATAGTAAATGTTCAAGTGTTATGATGTCAAAATAAATAGAATATTTACTTTGTGATGTCATTATTACTACATCAACCATGGAGCCTGCAGTCACAAAACATAAAGTACCTGTATGCGTTATATTAGTTAAAAATAAGTATATGCTTAAAATTACAAGTTAGTTTTCCATTGTCTGACTGACCAAATATACGGCTGAATTTCAGCTATTCCCCCCCTTTTTTTTAATGAAGAAAATGGGAGAGAGATTCTTTCCGAAATTCTCCGGTGTTAAAAATACATCACTTTTGTAAAGCTTGGATACGATATTCACGTGGGATTTATCACTTTGTTAAGCGAATCCTGATCATAATAGAAGGTCTATTGAAATACAGTTCAGAGGATAAATTTACAGTTGCTTATAAACACAAAGTTACTCGTTTTAACATTGCTCCAATCAAAAGTTTCTTTCCTTTGTCATAACCAAAGATTTCTTATATCTATGTTTCTTATGAAAGTAATTGATCATATTTAAATTTTTATAAATAATACTGTATTAATTTTCCACTTAAGTATTCACATGACACACAGCTTTTTTATGACACACAAAAAATTTTTACTTGAAAAATATTCAAGTAAAAATATGATGTTCAAGCTGCCATTCGTCAATAAGATTTCAGGTTCATCAGAATTTCATTCCTTTACTTGCTTTTATCTGGACTCAATATTTTCTAGATGGTCTCCACTGCAAATTGATTCAAATGAAACTCAATTTAAACTTAATTGTATAAACACAAAAGGAGACAGATATAATCTAATTAACATTTATTGGGCAATAAAGTCAACAAAACCAAGAAATATGAACTAATTGCTTATTTGCAGAGAATTACTTATTTTGCAGAGAAATTCGTATTGCAACAGTAACCAAATAATAATTTATAAAATTTATGAAGTTTTTCTGATCCCCAAATCCTCCAGCTATGTCAATTTACTTCTCCTGAAACATGAAATTTGCTTTGTCATTGAGTATAATTTTCTGAAGAAAGTGATCATCATTACTCATAATATGATAAAAAATGTCTACACAAAATTCCCTACAAACAATTCAATCATTAGGTTTGATTTATTGACAAATCTGCAGTTTATATGCAGTCAGTTTCAAACATTCATAAACAAGTTTTTGAACAGTCAACCTGGGAATTCATGTCTGCAGGCTGGCATGGTGAATGGATTTACTGTGTCTGTGTACCAACATACCTTGGATGACAGAAATATTTTTATCATTGATACTTGGTCTACTATGCAGGTAGACCAAGTATTAGACCAATAGTAATGGAGGTGCACTCCACTATGCAAAATATGTCCACTTTCTCAAAACTAGACCATCTTTTAATTGATTATTCCATTGGTGAAGGTTAATAGATTCATCTCAGATTCGGACATCACAAACTAAAGGTGAAATTTTCCAGCTATTGGATTTTGTAAAGAAATGTGGAGAAGCAGTAATAAATGAAGATGATATAACAGAAGTTTTTCATTGCGACGAAAGTGCTCCAATCATCAATCAATTAACGGATGGCAAAATCTGTAGTATGGTTCTAGATCCAGAAAATACCGCTTCCGATAGTGACAGAGAGGTTATTGAAAACGAAAAAATTTCGATCGACAAGTTAGTCAGTATTCTTGACACAGCAATTACAGGACTTGAACAGTGGAACTTTGTAACTGAACAAGAAATTACGTCTGTTTATAGAATTAAAGAGAAAGTATTAGCACAAAAAACGAAGCAACGTAAACAATTTGCATTGAAAGAAATGTTTAATAAAGTAAACAAATAAATATTAAGCTTTTTTTTGTAAATTTGTATACCCTTTTAAATCATGATTGCTCTTTATTTCATAAATTGTGGTTTCATATTTTTAATTGTATAATTTCTGCATGCCATCTTACCAGATTTAAATTAATGATCTATAATCCGGAAAAACCCCTAATCTGGATTCAAAGTCCCGACGAGTCCGGATTGCGGACTTTGTACTCTATATCACGCTTTAAGACTTCGGATATCTGAGCTTGTTTTTCTTAATGCTTGATACAAATTTTCACCTGAATGATCAGTAATTATTTTAGTTTCATTTTATTTTCCATAATTTGGATAAACTTTCCAACACTTCATAACACAAAAATGTTAAGCTTTTGAACTGCAGACAAAACATTGCATATTTTTTCATTCATATGTAAACATGAAAAATATGAAGAAAAAGAGCATTTTATAAGAACCAACTTTTTCTTAGACTTTTTTAAATAATATATAATTTTCTTCAGCATGTCGATAAAATAAAAGACGGTTATTAATTTTCGGTTATTAAATTTATCTTTGTAAAATCTTTTATAATAAACTAAATATAAAAAAGGAATATTTCATCATTTATTTATCGATATAAATACATTAAAATTTATTTTTAATGATAATTTTTAATATCAACATTGTTTTAAACTGTTAGATGGTGTTATGTAATTATCTCTGTTATCATTAAAGTAATTATTAAACTTGCAGTGATCCAGATTCTTACAGTATAAAAACCAAAGATCTATTTTTAAACTGTCACAGAAAAACATTTAACTTTAGTTTTGCCGACTGTTTTTATTAAATACTTTTTTAATTGTGATATGACTTCTTACTATTCTATACTATTACTCTTTAGCGAAATCTTGATATGTCCATGTTAGAGTTATTATGAACATAATAGTTAATTTCCTAGAATGTGTATCCTTAAGGAATTGTAAAGGGCAAAAAATAATAATTACCGAAGTGCACGTGGTAGAGTCTATATCATATCAGGAAAGTGCAATAATAGTATAGGATACCGGACGTCCCTTGCAAAAGCACTTCATTCTGCCAGTATATTTAATCTTTTTTAATTGTTTATTCTATTGTATCCATTTAAAACACTGTATACTCTATAGCTCTTCAAAAATTTAGCATTTTGCTAATGTATGTAGTTTAATTTTAAAAACGTAACAGCAAAATTTAAAAAAAAATTTCCAAGCTTTATGAACAACTGGTGTAACAATATTGTTTTCAAGTTTTGAAAATATAATAATAATTTCACAATTTTCACAATAATTTTTAAAATATAACAAAAAAAAATTTTAAAAGGGTAATGTGAAACACACAAATTTTTAAATGAGAAACATTATTACTTTTAAATCTTTGAAACTATAATGACAAGTGAATGAAAAATAAAACTGAAATAAATTATGTATTACAAATCATTTAATGCTATAGGATTAATATATAACCATAATGAACAGCGTTTCAGAAGCACTTGAAACAAAATTTACTATACATTAAATAATCCTGTAGTATTCATAATTAATTTATTGTTTACTTTTACATTTTACACTAGTTATTGTTACTTTTTTTATATTTTACACTAGTTTTTCAGTGGAAATCATTTTGGCTTTAAAAACAGACATATTGAACGTATTGAATCTATTTACGTTTTCTTTAAATATCAATAAAATCATAGTAATGAAAGCTCGACCTGATGTTTTCAGTCGGAATGAAGTCCTTCCGTTTTATTGCACATATCCACTTTCACATCTGCATCAACAGGAAAAGCGAAAATATGTACTTTAGGTCCATATTTGTAATTTCAATTACATCATGGCACTGAACACATTATATTTCTGGAACAACCCACCAATTGGGGGGGGAATATATATAAAGTGTCCAACTACGAAAAAAGCATGGTATATACCAAGATTTTAGGTCAATAATTGCAGTTCAACCACTTCCATCGTAGCAATGACGTTTAACAATAACCTTTGACCCAAAGCTGCCCTCAAACCCAAAGAAGGATTGCACTCTCTGTACTGACGTCATGCGCTCTATGTCACTGAGCCGTAAGGCCTTGTTCTCAAAGGCCACGCTTATATAGGCTCATAGTCTATATCACAGAGAAAGGCATTTACTATTCTACATGGTGTGTATACATAACACAAGGTTATATTATCATCTTAGCTTGAGGATCTTTCTTTCCAAAACATTACATATGGATGATGTCACCCTTCAATAATTTTTTTGAATAGTCTTGATGTATCTGTGTATTTATTATTTTCTATATTTTATTGCATTTATTATTATTATTACATTTATTGTAATTATTCTTTTTAGGTGTTATCTATAGATCTGAAGCGAGAGCAACTTGTAAAATACGTGTGGGAAGTAGCAAAACGATTTCATATAGCCGAACGCTTATCCCAAGTTTTAAAAGAAAGTTAAATAAAAATATATTCTAAATATTAAAACACCCTTTTTAAAATGGTATTCAATACCTTTCCTATGTGAGCAAGTGTAATTTGAATACCCAGAATTTAATTTTTAATCTCTTATCTAATTTTTATGAGAAATGTAGCTTGATAATTTGTAAAAATACATGAAATATACTAGTAATATATAAATTTTTAGAAACACAGAATGCCTGACAAAGAAACTGTGAACTTTGCACTATATTTGCAATTTGAAATATTTTAGTAATGCTAGAGATGGGATGAATACTGAATATTCTTGAATCCCTCAAATGCATCATAAAAAAAGGAAAAACATTAATAACTTTTAATTAAAGTAAAATTTGAAAATTTCATTTAATGAAAAACAAACTTAAGAATTATAATCTTTAAAAATGCATTTATATTTGTTTCAAAAAATAGCAAATAAAATTTAACAAATGAAGTACATAATTAAAATCTTGAACCTTGAGGTCCATTTTTTCAATACATTTCAGTAATGGTTCAAATTTTTTGAATTTTTTAAGAAATGTTTTGAATGAAAGCAAATGTGTAAGGGAGAGGATCATTAAAAAAGTTATAGTGTTCATAAACATTAACCGTTCATTTGTCTCAAAAACCGCGAGTTTCATTGTGTCTTTGTTGCTTCGTGGGTGTGAATCTACGTAGTCTGACCTGACGTGTACTTTATAACACAAGTGCATTCTAAAATAACTAACTGCATCACGGTTTTCGAGACAAATGAACGCAACGTTTTTGCACCGCATAGCAGTCAAACGGTTAAATATTCAATGTTAAATTCTTTCAAGAAAATAAAGTGTGTGGCACATGATGTACACTGCAATGTTACATTGATGATTTAGGCCCATAAAAACTGCAACAACCCTTCCCCACCTCTTTTTTAATGAATGCCTTTTTATTAATCTAAAATTTTGAATTGAAACATTTAATGATTTTCTAAGTTAGAGTTTAAAAGATTTGCACATCGGAAAAATGTGAGAGTTTGGGTTTTCAAATCTTGGATCCTTTTCGATATTGGAGAATCCAAGAATTAAAATATCCTATCCCTAAGTAACTCTAATTTTTACATTATTTTCTTTTGTATTATGCATAGTATATCCATATGCACATAATACAACTGCATTTTGTAAAGAACTTGAATCCCATTGCATTGCAAATGTTTGCAAATGCAAATCCCATGCATTGCAAATGTTAATTTTTTATATAGCAATTTTTTTTAAATGGGTTTGTTTTGGTTTATTTGATTATTGCAAAGCACTCGAGGGTTATCTGCTTAAGGGAAGGAATGCCAATACCAATGATTTTTTTTAAAAAAGAAGTCTATGAAAAAAGTTTCAAATTTAATTATATACATACATTAAAACAAGCTTTTTTATGTGTAGGTATTTATTAGTTAGCACCTATAAAATTGCATGTCGTAATACGTATAAATTACATTATGTATTTAAAATATCAAGCATGTATTGATTTTCATAGGTCTTGAAAAGCATTTATTTTTTTATCATTTAAATTTCTGGCGAAATTTTAAAAGTTGAAGATTTGCAAGAAATATTAAGTGCATTGTCTACAAATGAAATGCATTTAAAAACCATTATAAAAGTAATTTCCTAAAGCTGCTTATAAAATTCATATATCTAACTTTTTTTTAAAAATTTAAGACAACTGAAGTAAATTTAAACAAAACTAGTGCAATATAATAAAGTTCAATAATTATTAAAGAGAAATAATGCTTACAAAATTTATTTGTTGTATTGACATATGCTTAATTTTTTTCATATACTGACTTGTGTATTAATTGCGTATGTTAATTCTTTTAAAAACTGTATGTTTTTATTTATTTATTTAATATTTTATTTTTTATTTGTGTGATACTTTTATTAATTTATACATTATTTATTTATAAGCTTAAATTTTTGTTGAATTTGTGATATTTTTTGTTTAGAATGTTTAAGTGGAGACAATGATTATAACTTTTTTATATCTGTTGCTTGAATGACTTAAGTTAATAAAACTTTAATGCTATGTGCGTGTCCACATAAAATCTTCCATGAATGCTTTTATGTAAGAAAATTGTATAGCTTGTTTCTATTATAATATTTAATAATGTGCAATAATCATAAATTTATTTATATTTTTGTAATTATATATGGTATGAACAAAATATCAACCCAAGAAGACTGAAAATGCATAATTAATTCAAAAGTATTTAATAAAAATTCTTATAATCAAATTTTTAGTGTTTTTGATGCAAACTATTATAGATATTCATCTAAAAGCTACATTTCACATTTTATTTAAAAGAAATTATTCTGTTTTAAAATCTCTTCGGTTATACTTCTATTACACAATAATTTTATAAAGCAGAACAAAGAGCTTAAAACTAATGCTTGTGTGCTAATAGTAATTATTTGAAGTCATAATGCATTTAAATTTATTAATATATAAACCAAATACACATACCAGTAATCAAAAATTAATTACAAAGATGCAAATATTAAAAAAAAAAAAACCCTACAAAGTAAAAATTTAAGATATTTTAAAAGAGAGCACCAGATGAGGAAAAACACAAAAATGAGCAGAAAACCACAGATACTAACATTTAATTTTGTATAAAAAAATTATAAGAACATAAATGACATTTTAATGCACATAAAGTTGCAGTATTGCAATAAGATTAAATCATTAATATATAGGTTTAATTTTGCTTATGTAAGAAAACATGAAATATGTAATAATATGAATTTATTTCATTCAAGACCAGCTGGAGCCCACCCAGTGGCCGGGTGGTCAAGATTGCTGAATATTGGTACTTTTCCCTGACTTTGGTTTGATCCCAGGTGAACAGGCTGGCTGCTTCATTGGTTTTTCATAGTTTTTCCCATGTGTATATCAGCCAGTTTCCCTTAGAAGCCACATAAAGGCATCCCTCCTCTTAGGTAGATAAGTTTTTATGGCTTTACCATATTCAAATAACTTAACAAGTGCCAGTTGACAATACTTCACAGCAATAAACCAAAATATTTGTCTACACAATTCCCTTTAATGCCCAATGAAAGAAATGTGAAAAGAAAAAATTTAATGAATAGTCATTGAAATTGCAAATATGTCTCATGAATGGTTGGCATACTGTATTATCTGCTGCATGTCTGACCTCATCAATCCACTCACTAAAATAATCTCCAGAAACATTTAAAATTTTTAACAAGATTAAAAAGTTAAAATTAATCATTAGAACTGACAAATAAATCTATGAATTTACAGAATGATTTTAAAATAAATTAACTGATTAATGAAATATAAAGTGGAAAAAGCTTCATCCATAGTTATGTAGGTCTAATATTGCCAAAATTCAACAAAGTGAAAAAAATCACATCGCTGAAAAATCCAATACATTAACAGAACATCCAACAAATTAATCAGGAATATGTTGATAATATAGAATCAGCTGTGCATGGCTGAATTAACAGTAGGTGAGTAATATATGCAAGATGATTCAATCCATTCACAATATCCCACACCAAATATACCAAAATAATGGAAGACTATTTGAAAGTGTATTATTATTTTTAGTTGAGAAAATTAAGCAAAATAAGATTGTATTTATAATAAACACTTTCATGCCTTATACAATACTCGTGTATATGCATTATATAATATATTGTCACATGCATATGGGTTTGTAATGGATTGAATTCAAGCAGAACTAATGATATCATGATAAAATTTATTTTACTAAAAGAAACACTGTACATTTCTAGAACTTTTCACAAAAATATTTGTACACATCTTCTCACTATCACTAAGTACAATCAGTTGTTACACTTCAAACTATTAAGAATGCCAAACACATCTAAGAGGCGAAGCTCGCACGGAGACAGCCATTTATTCAATGTTAAATAGGTTTGCTCCTGTATTCTTATTTTTCCAGCAGAGTATCATCTTCTTCAAGCATTTCATATTACATTGTACAAAAAATATTACAATTTTGCATATGATTTTACTAAAATTATTTATATATACACAAAATTTTTAACAATATACATATATTTGAGTCACAAGAAGTGACCATCTGTTAATATTCAGAATAACCACTTTTGAAGAATCAGATTGAGGTGGACTCACAGATTCTCAATTGGACTTTAGTCTAGAGAATTTAGCGGCCAAACTACAATAGTTAAGTCATCCTCGTGCTCTTATAACCATTTTTTTCCCAGCTATGTAGTGCACTGCATAGTCATGCTGAAAGATACCAACATTCCCAGAGGAAAGAAGTATGCATATACAGATGTGCATGATCTACATACTTGAAAGATTCCTTAATGCCAGTGATAAGTAATGGACTCGAAGAAATGTCATAAAAATATTCCCCCATATTATATTTTTGCCTATGCTAGCTTGTATTCATTTTTACATGGATTAAAAGCATTTCTACTTTGATGTTTCTGACCATATAACCATCTTTCAAATAAAGCAGAAAGTGTAATTCACCAGAGAAGGCAAACTTTGCCAACTAATGGAGAACCTCTGCCATGTTAATTCAAGTTTTTTTTACCAGTGTGCAGTCATTAGCATAAGTGCTGTCACCATTCATGTCCTGTAGAGCCCATAGGCAGTAAAATTCATTGAACTGTGATTTTAGAACAACTATGGCAGTTTCACAGCTCATTTAGGCGGTAAGTTGCTCCACTGTAACATGCTCAAATACACGGTTATAGCTTTCATTCACCTCTTCCATATGATTCATGCTCTGCAATTTTCACACTCCTTATTTTATATAATACTATTCTACCATTCACGGTACATATTCATTATAGCAGCATACAAATAACTCACAAACTATTTTGAAGTTTCTGTATTTTGAAGTTTCTTCTTCTATGCAGTTTCTGAAATATTGCCATCCTTGTCACAAAAGCTGATAATCATTCCTTATTTGATATACCAGGTTGTTCAATAAGTTTGCGGAACAGAAATGAAGAAACCAATTTTTATTTGTAAAAATGATTTTATATTTCAACATAGTTTCCCTCAACTTCAATACACTTATTCCAATGGTCTTCTAATTTATGGATCTCTTGACTGTAGTGGTTTTTCGGCAGCTCTGCAAAATATCCCTCCACGGCAGCTATTACCTCTTCGTTTGAAGAAAATCATTTTCTACGGAGATATTGTTTGAGGTATGGGAAGAGCCAGAAGTCGGAGGGAGCTAAATCTGGCGAATAGGCTGGATGTTGCAACAATTCATACTTCAATTTAGTTATTTTAGCAATGTTTTTTTTTTTTTTTTTTTTTTTTTTTTTTTTGAGCTGTGTGCGCAGGTGCGTTATCTTGGTGGAAAATTATTTTCTTCTTCTGTAATCCGGGTCTTCTTTCACGAATTTTTTCGTCTAATTGATTCAAAATGTTACAATAATAATCCAAATTAATTGTTTTGCCAGTTTGAAGGTAATTTATAAACAAAATTCCTTTCACATCCCAAAAAACTGATGCTAACACCTTCTTGGCTGATTTTTGCACACGAACTTGCTTTAGCACCGAAGAGCCGGGTTCACACCACTCCTTAGCCTCCTGTTTTGATTCAGGATCATAATGGCAGACCCAAGTCTCATCCATTGTGATAAATCGACGGGTAAAGTCGCTTTTATTCTTCTTAAAACGCTCCAAAAGTTGCTGGCAAAGTAGCATCCGAATGTGTTTTTGCTCCATCGTTAGAGAATGCGGCACCCATTTTGTATAGAGTTTTTTGAAACCCAAATTAACACTCAAAATATTGCTCACTGTGCCCAATGAAATGTCTAAAGCCTCTGTTAAATCTCTTTCAGTCAATCAACGGTCTTCCAATACCATATCTTGTATTTTTCCGATGATTTCTGGTGTTGATGCAGTTTTTCGACGTCCCTCTCGCGGATCGTCTTCAAGGCTGGTATGACCACTTTTGAATAAACTAGCCCACTTTCAAAGCATTATTTTTGAAGGAGCAGATTCACCCAACACATTCACCATTTCAGTGTGAATTTCCATTGCCTTTAAACCTTTCTTTACAAAGAATTTGATAACTGCACGTTGCTCAATTTTATCCATACCTGAAAAAAGGCACAACACATTAGATATAAAGGGTGGTTAAACAATGAATAAATTAACAGATCGAAATGAAACTTTTGATGTGTTCCTAAGAAGGAACAAATATGAAAATGGCGTCGAAGTTTTAGGTCTAATATTGACGAATAGATGGCGCTCCGTGAACTTATTGAACAACCTTGTTTTGTTCCATTTATTCATGAAACAAACTGCAATGTTTTTCAAATGTCTACAATATTCATATACATACCAAATCTGCTGCTGACACATGCACTATGACGTTATTGACTATTTAGCACTTGTGTCAAACATAGAAGAAGCCAGTCACATTAACATGACTTGAGCTTATACTGAAAAATATAAGCTGGTAGATAGGACCAAATTAAGCAGATTTTGTAATGGAATAAATAAAAATGTATTTAAGTGTTCCTGTTGGCTTAAATAATCATTCTTATCCAAATTTTGAGAGACATGCATTGCTACATGAATGAAAAATTCCATTATGAAAGATGCTTATTTCGGTTTCCTCTACCTTCCTTTATACTTTTGGCAAATATTTTTTAATCACCTTGTATGTAAGCTTTAATGCTTTATTTTTAAAAACTGACTTTCCAGATTAAGTTGGTTTAAGTAATAGAAATGTCAGAGGGAAATACAGTAGAGTCCACCAACTTCACCTAGTGTGGAATAAGAAAATGATGAGTTACTGAAAATGTTAAATATCACGGAAGAAGGTATTGGTTATTTACAACTTATGATGCTTCATTCAACATCTAAACTCATGTTAATTTTCAGCCCAAAATTGCTATTAGTCTTGAGGCATGATTTCGCATTGTTTCACTTTTCATTCAAGTCTGTTGCCATTTGGAAAAACATGATATTCTTTCATATTTAATCTCTCTGCTATTAATTAATAAACTACACTATTTAAAAACAATAGATACATATCTTAAAATTTTTTTAGTCAATACTTTTGCTTTAACACATGCCTTAGAATATATTAATGGTTTGATATATATGAATATATATCGAAAATATTATTCAGTTATTCACTTCCTTAAGGCATCTTTGTTATATTAATTTTTTTTTCTTTTTCTTCGACATTTTCACTTGCACAGACAACACTTGCAAGTCTGGACATAAAGAGAAAATCTACTCAAAATTAACTGAAGTTTAGCTTATAATAGGATGCAGTCATAAACCACATGTCTACTAATGGCTAGCAGCAGAAAGGAAAATGACTGGTAGTTAACAAAAGCTATCTGACTTCTTCAGCTACATTTTACTGAGAAGAGGAATGGGATAGATTGGAACTTTTATGATAAGAACAAAACCTGTCCCCAAATTTATTAAACAGTTCCAAGAAATAGTGTCACAAAGAGAATGAAACAAAAATTTCAAAATTAGAATATCATAATAAATTTGAACAAAACAGGAAAATGAAAATATTTATATGCTTATATGTACTATAATTACAATTATACAGTAATTAAACTCATACTTTTTGCACCATATAAGCAATTGTAGATACTACAGTCTAGCTATTAATAAACAACCACATTATTTCAAAGATAATTTTCTGCTTCACCAGCAGAAATCATTTAGTGATTAAAAATGTTATCATCAAGTTAGACAGAATTTGAGTTTGTGGGACTCTACAAGAAATAGCTTCTACGTAAGTAAATAAATACGTTTCTTCTCAGAACGGTAACATTAAAATGCTCCACTTATTATATAATGATTTATTCATGTTATATTACATATATGCTTGTTGGATAATTCAAAATCTTGAGTAAATCCATCTCCATAATCATTACAGGCTACTAGTAAAGGTTTCGAATTACACATTGGACATTTTTTATTTCTGATGCTAGACGATCGCATCCAGAATATAAGATTATGTCTTTCACCAGCTGAAATTGGCAAGGCACCATGGAGTTGCTGGCCACGATGTAGAATACCATACCCCACTTTATGAGGAACTAACATGCAACTGGATTTATCAATGGGAACATCCTTCATGTCCCCAAAATATAGTTCACCACCTTTAAAGTTCTTGCTGAGGCATACATTCAGAGTGACCTGATATAATAAGAGTCATCATATTAATTAAAATTGTGTTACAATAGAATAGGTTTATAACAGAATATGAGAAAAGTATACATATATAAAGAACAAAACTTTTTAATAATGTTTATTTTTTATTGCACTACAAATTAATACACAATAACATAAATTCACAATTGGAAATTAATATTAGTTGTAACAATTACTTTTTAACATTTAATGACAAAATGACTTCTCTTTTTACTGACTATGGGTAAAGGAATTTTGGTGAAGGAAAAAGAAAAAAAACTATTTTCATATAAAATATTTAGGAGAAGTCTCACAGAAATATTCAGGAAAAATAATCAGACCAGAAAAGTAATAAAACATATAAAGTCCACAAATGTGACATCATGTGATTTGAGAATATGACAATGTGGATTGAGAAGATTATTTGTTAGCAAATCAGTATTAATAGTAGCTTAATCAGTGTCTTAATGGTAATTGAATTTTATTTATATTAAATACGTAAAACATATAGAATTTACATCAAATAATAGAATCAGCAATTGGTTTTGATCCTAGAGTGATTTTTAAAAAGTCTTACCTCACAGTTATCAAAATGATAACTTAAATCAACATCATGGCCAATTTTATAGCCAACAGTGAAAATTTTATGAGAATCTAAACCTTTTCCCCGCCATTCAGGAAAAAGCACAGCTGCTAGAGTATCCAAATATTTAACTCTCAATATGCAGGAAAACTCATCATGGAATCCTAATTCATCCAAAAGTACCTGAAATGAGAATTAAAGAAAATAAAAATTGATATTTGAAAATAGTTATTTTGAATTTTTATGCATTTTACACAAAACAAGATATTTTATTATTCATCTACGCACTCCCACTTTTAATTTTTCAGTCATGATTTTTTGAGAATTAGTGCTATCAGAAACTATCTGGGATTAAAATTTTTATTAAGTCTATAAGTAAATGATTATTTTTTAGTTACCTTGAAGATCTTAATACTAAATATTCTCAGATTTTTCAAAATTAAACACACATCTAGCTTTAAATATTAAATAGTATTTTTCCTTTTGAATCAGTAGTATAATATATTAGTAATATATTTAAAAAAACTGTTAAACTAAAAAATAATACTAGATTTTATAAACACTGAAATAGAATATTTATTAAAACTAAGTATGTGTGTTTATCCTAAAATCTGAAGAAGCCTAAAAAGCATAGCCCTTATTCCTTCTTCAGGTGAACATTTATTATTCAAAGTGAAATTCAAAGTAATATATATATATATAATATAATAATTAAAAAGCTAGGTAGTAAGTACTATATAATATAATATATTATATAATATAATATATAATATAATATAATATATATATATATATTCATAAATTCTTTATATGTTATTATTACATTTGAACACCATTTATGTAGATTGTAAACTCTGATCACTTTCTTTTCAAAGTTATTTAAAATTAAACCTACAGTTAATCTATTTATATGCATTTATTTTTTTATTGATTTAAATAATACAGAAAGAA
The DNA here is from genome assembly GCF_044657685.1 of Stegodyphus dumicola. Lineage (NCBI taxonomy): Eukaryota > Metazoa > Arthropoda > Arachnida > Araneae > Eresidae > Stegodyphus > Stegodyphus dumicola. The sequence continues at coordinate 3,938,137 of NC_140768.1, forward strand.
TGAAATTATTGAACTAATTTAGATAAATATTTACTATATGTTTTCTGGCTTACAATAAATAAATTGTTATAAACCAGGAAATCTGTTATATACATTTATCTTATTTAGAGTAGATGCTGCTTAATGCAATGGCAGTTAATGTTATTCAGATATTGTTATTGAACTGCCTAAGTTCCTGCCCGTTTGTATAAGAAAATGTGGAAAATACAATTTAATGTGAATAACAAATCGGTTAATATTATCAGAACTTTATAGAATAATTTTAAGTTCTACATAAAAGATAAAATCACTAAATTAGGTAAAAATAAATTATAAAAATTGCAAAGTGTCAGAAAAATGTTGCTAAGCAAAAGATTAAATTGCCAAACAGCTTGTTTTTGATTTTAGCCAAGCATTTAAAATTATCCAAAAAAGTTAGTTTGTCATAAGATTTTGAATAAGTCTATCAATTTTGAGGGTGATCAGACGTAGGACCCTCTTCTTGAGGAGCAAAAAAAATTTTTTTTCGGAATATATTTTCCCTATTCCTGGGGTTTTCCCGAGATTTTTTATAATAATACTTTTATAGCATAAAGAATTGTTTTGATTTTATAAACACTGAAATGGAATTTTTTCAGGAAAGGTACTTTGCATATAACATCATGCCACTATTTGTATTTAAAAAAAAATAGGCTGATCAAATTAGATTGGATAGTGGTAACTAGATATGTATTTTGCTCATTCCGTGAAAAAATAAATCACACTGTTATTTCATGAAATATCATCATTTATGCATTAAAATAATTTTGGAAACAAAAGTAGCTGTATGGCATAGAATAATGAAATTCTTAATCTTTTATGTAGAACTTAAAATTAACAAATTTCTGATGCAATACATATGCTTAACATTTGGTACAATTTCTTTACAAAACAGAAAAAATGGAAAAAAGTTAAATACTCCATATTTGTTCATCGTATTTGGTCGCTCTTTTGGAAGATTTGACTCTTCATAGTGAGCTATTTCATCAAGAAGTGCCAAACAGAAATTCTCTTTAAAGACCTGGAATCCATACAGTTGTTTCTCTAAAAGGAGAATACGCATAATAGGGATTAAATGATCTTTTCACTCAAAACATATGAAATTCAAAAGTTATTCAATTTAATGAAAAGTATTATGAATGAAAACTGATTTTACAAATATAATGGTAGGACATTCGATTGTAATTTTAAAGACTGCATGAATTCAGACTGTATTAAAGGCAAAGCTTTTATAAAATTAGAAAATATTATATATAACATCTATTGATTTTGTTTTTTGAATACTGACTACATTATGAGTGTTACATGTTTTGACACTTCCTCCCCCCATTACTTTTCTTATTTTGATTTTATTATTTTCTGAACCAACAATATATATTTAATTTTTTAATCTTTAATGTTTATATTAAAAATTAAATCCTGTTTATTCTTACTTATAGTTTGTAATGGAGGTTTAGTGAGTTTTGATAATAACTTTTCTTACATTTTATTAGTTTTCCATTAAATAGCAGTTTTAAAACTTTTTTATTTCTTCATTTTAGAGTCAATTCTATTTTTATTAGTTTCTTCACATTATTTTGCTTTTAAAATATAAGTTTAAATTTTGTTTTTATTAATATTGTTTAATTTTTGTTAATAATATTTTGCTTTAATTTTATTAAATTTATTTTGTTGTTAAATCTTGTTTAAATAGAATATGGTTGCTATTGCTCTTCTTGCACTACTGAACAGGAGCTGATACACTAGTGTTCACTCTATTTGGCTGAAAGCTACTGTTATTCCTATATTAAAGAAAAATAAACCTGGTGATCAAATTAATAGTTACAGGCCTACTTCCTTGACCTGTATCTTGGATAAGGTCATAGAATGCATGATTACATCAAGACCAAGTTGGTTTTTGGAGCATAATAATTTATTATCTCCTCCACAGGCTGGTTTTAGAATGTATAACTGCACAGCTCAGCAAGTCATCTACTTTAGTCAAGATGTAAAGGACTCCCTAGATAAATGTAAATTTACCTAGGCAGGTTAGTGGATCTGCCTATGACAGAGTCAGTCACTTAAAGCTTATTGAAAAATTTTACTCCCTTGGTGTGGAGGACAAAAGCTGGCCTGAATCAAAAATTTTATCAACTAAAGATTTATGAGGATTCGCTATGGCCAGAACATGTCTCTTTTTTAGACACACAAAAACTGGTCATTGTGATGAGCCCCTTATTATTTAATATTTATATAAACAATTTTCCTGATATTCTGATGTCTGACTGTGTAGTTAAGACGCTGACGCTGTTTGCTGACAATCTAGTCATATGGAGCTATGCTTCAAAGATCTTTTGATGCCAAAGATCTAATGTCTATAGTTGATGAAATATTTATTTGAACGAAATTTTTTTAACGTGATTACAATCATTCTCATTATAATACAATATACTGAGCAATGAGATATTAAATAATGATTTAATCAAATTTAAATATACAGCTTGCATAAGCAGCTTATAAAATTTTTCAAACCGATATTAACTTTGTAACAAAGTCTATGTAAAAGTTTCTTTAAAGTCTAAATGAAATAATGTAAACATGTTTAAGCTTTCATAGTCTGTGGAGACAACAATATTGAAAAACAATTCTACTCAATACTAAAAATAAAAATAAAAGACTATATTTAAAATTTTTATATTTTTATGCTAATTACAACTAGTAAATTTACTATTTTATTTAGCACAGTTTTTATTAAAAAAATTGTTGATGGAAAATTCTTTACACAAACTTACCCTCAGAAATGACATCAAGTGTTTGCAATGTCTTTTGGAAACCAAAATTCTTAGCTGTTTGCACAAGTGTTAAAAATGATGATGCAAGATGTATTTCCTATTATAAATAGCAAAATTTTAGATAGCAGATATCTGTCTCTAACCAAACATTTGAATTAAAAAAAGTAATATAAATTTTAAACATTTTACCTCTAATCTATATAAACTTGAATTCAATGGCTTATAGCATTTTTTTATGATTTCTTTTCTTTTTAAAGAATTTTTAGCTGCCTGTTTACGTCTGGAAATTTCTTCATGGATCTGAAAACAAAAAGAATTCTATAACAGTAAAAAAGACAGAACATATGTACATATGTGTGTGTGTGTGTGTATGTATGTATATATGTATGTAGGTGTGTAGCAAAAAATATCAAATTTTGATTAATTTTTCTACTTTTTGCAGAAACAGGAAGCACAAAAAATCTTGAATAAGCAAAAAAAAAAAAAAAAAAAAAAAAAAAAAACATTTTAAAATGAGAGGACAAACCCTTAAAATTTAGAAAACAAAAAAATTACAGTACATAAAACGAGAAATTTAACTACGCAGTAAAATTTATAACAAAAGCTGTTACATATTATTTTATTCTTCTTTCATGGACTGATCTTCTTAGAAGGTTCTATGGCTGAGCAATGTTTTTTAAAAAAGGTTTTTACATAAGTTTAGAATTAAACTCTTTTAAAGGTAAACATTTTTGAACAACTGTTTGAATTTTAGCTTATCTACAATGCATTTGACTGAACATAAACAAAACCAGATATTAAAAATCTTAAAAAAAGATGGCTCACAAATTAGAAACACATTTAACAAACAGCTCACAAAGGTAGGTTCTTTAAAGCTCACCCTTATATATACAGTACAAAGTTTGTAATCCGGACGTCCACTATCCAGAATGATCTATAATCCGGACCTCAAAGCCACAAACTTTTTTTTGTATGCTTTACACATGCGCGTAGTGCGTTCATGCATGTGCATTTAATGTATAACGGATGGTATAAGCTAGGCTAAAGTTATCTTTACTGATTCTAAGGCATTTCAGTTAATGTTGCAGATTGCGTTGTTCCTTAATCTTCTAATTGGATCCGGCTTATTATTTTTTGCAGACTGTTAGAGCAATTTTATAAAAATTAAGCTTGAACTTTCGATTATGTCAAAAAGAGTTTCCAATTATGGAACTGCCAAAGGATCTACAAAGCAAAAGCATGTTTCGATGTCCATCAAGCAAAAAGTGGAATTGCTGCAAAAAATGGGTAAAGGCATATCCGTCTCAAAATAATATTAGGAGTATAACATTTACCATACATCACTGCAGAAGTTGTAAGCAAAGCATTTTATGAGCACTGAATTTGCAAATTTCGTATCCCATATAAAATTATTACACATCAAGGAACATAGTTTCAATCACAGTTATTCAGGAGTTTGGCTGTAATATGTTAGGCTAAAGTCTTTCACATTACAGCATACCATCCCCAATGCAATGGGAAAATTGAGAGGCTTCATAGAAAGCTGAAGACTACTATAAAAGCACACAATAACTCTCAGTGGTCTGAAACACTACCAAAGTTCTGCTGGGTCATAGATCTACTTTACGAATGCAGCAATAATCACTCAATTGCCCAAATGGTAAATGGGACAAAATTAAACTAGCTGGTGAATTTCTTGATCAACCCAATTTCAAAGTTGACCTTGCTACCTTTGTGGGTAAGCATGGATAACTTAACACTTATTAAAACACGGTATGCTACCCATCAAAAACTTTTTGTCTGCAAATATTTAAAGTCATGTTTCATGTTTTTGTGAGAACAGACAAAGTGAAAAAGCCACTTGAACCAACTTATGTGGGACTGTTTCAAGCAACTGATAGAAATGAGAAATATTTTTCTCTGCTCATTTAAGGCAAAACAGTTCATATTTCTGTTGACAGACTAAAGCCCACATACATGCTAGCTACTGATTCTGATGCTGTACCTGACAAAGTGATTATGAATAACAAAACTAAGCAACATTCAAGCGAAAAGTTTTCCCAAGCTATGGATAACAGCAAAACTCTTACAGCCAAGACTCGTTTCAGTAGACAGGTTAAAACTCCCCGTCTGGTTTCGATATTGAAATTAATCTTACAACTGTCTCTCCGTTCCTCACCATGAATACTTATTGCCGTAACTTAGTTACTGGTGAGGGAATGTTGGGAATGGTAATACTTAAAGTAAGAACCGCTAGATGACGGCTTGTAGTAATACATTTAAAATATTAATTATATTTTTACTTCATGAGTTCATGAGCTAAATATTTTAAAAGTGCCCCCCCCCTTTTTTTTTTTTTTTGAAAAATAAAGAATTAGAACTGGTCTTGCAAGTTTGTTTGTACCTTCTGTTTTTAAAGTATAGGAGTATATACTAGTTTTATTTAAAATACATGCAATAATTTAAATAAAGAAAACAGCTTTAACTCCCAGTTGAGGGTACAAGGTTGATTTTGGGAGTCACTGGTAACATTTTTCTTTTTCAGCATTAAAACATGCTATCAGAATATATTAATCACCGCTTTTATAGTTGCTTCCAAAAAAATATTATTCTGCCGAAGGTCACCAATCTTGTACCTCCGACTGAAGATTAATCCTTAAACGTACATTCAATAAACATAAAAAAGTTAACAAAATTTAAAATACTTTACTTCTTGGATTAATAAATCGATTTTGAAACCATCATCGTTACCCAAAGCAGGTAAAATCTGAAAAAGATCAGAAGAACTTATTATAAATACAGTATTGCAGAATTGGTTGCCCCTTTGGCAACAAAATTTGTTCAGTTTTGGCGATGAAACCCCATTTCTGGTTACCATGATAATTTTAACTTGGTTTTTAACTTTCTGATTTTTTTTTTTTTTTAACGGGAAAAGAGATTGATGTGTACATGGACAAGACAGTCAACACAGTGCACAGTCACGAGTTTGTGCAATTTTCGGGTGTTTTTTAAGTGAAAATAAATCGGTGTGTACATGGACACTGAGTTGGTGCAATCCTTTGACTTTTATTTTGGTTTTGTGTAGCGGGCATCTTAAAATTGTGCCGAATCTAGTGTAGAATTGGGTGCCCCTTTGAAATTTTGTTCAGTTTTGGCGCTGAAATCCGATTTCGGTTGATCTTTACATTATGGTAACTTGGCGTTTTTTTGGCAAAAATTTGGCGACCAACTCTCCTACAGCAACCCTCTATTTTTTTTCCCCGCCGCCATTTTGTCTTCACGAAGTAAAGACATGTTTCTTTTCTTTTTAATCTACTGAACACTTCTTCCAACAATCTAGTAGCCGAATTACACTTATGCTAGAAATTTTATCAAACAAAACTGCTTAATCATGACAAATATTCACTGCAAAATTGGGAAAAGTGCACAATACCATACTCCTTACGCGTTTTTCAAAATAACACATACACATAAACCATGTACACGGCGACTTATTTTTACTTAAAAAAACATCCCAGAATTGCACAAAAATGGCATTGCGCACACTCTTCACTATATCCATGTACACTGCGTTTTTCTCATAAATTAGAAAAATTTCACGTAAATACATGACAATTTTCTCAATCTTTAAACCCGGTAAAAAGAACATATATGAAATTACCTGATCGCGAAAAAGTATTTACCCTTTACAAATATGAACATTTCCACATATAAAATAAATAAAATATCCAAAAACTTTTACCTCTAAATCATCTATTACATTATACACGTCACCAACGAATTCATACCGCAAGCATTACAAATACTTAGTATCAAATATTTAAATTATTTCCATGCACGTTTATTTCAACTTAAACGTATACCAAATTCCTACAAACATAAAATTCACAAAATAACTATCATTTAATTAAAATATCACTAAACCATGTACACGTCGACTTATTTTTAGTTAAAAAAACATCCCACAATTGCACAAAAATGGCATTGCGCACACTCTTCACTATATCCATGTATACACTGCTTTTTTCTCATAAATTAGAAAAATTTCACAAAAATACATGACAATTTTCTCAATCTTTAAACCGGGTAAAAAGAACATATATGAAATTACTTGATTGCGAAAAAGTATTTACCCTTTACAAATATGAACATTTCCACATATAAAATAAATAAAATATCCAAAAACTTTTACCTCTAAATCATCTATTACATTATACACGTCACCAACGAATTCATACCGCAAGCATTACAAATACTTAGTATCAAATATTTAAATTATTTCCATGCACGTTTATTTCAACTTAAACGTATACCAAATTCCTACAAACATAAAATTCACAAAATAACTATCATTTCATTAAAATATAATTAAATTCAAAAACACTACTTAAAATATAAATGAGCACATACATTAAATTAATAAAAATTACCTTACAATCCTAATACTTTAAACTAAATCATTGCTAATAACAATTTTCCCAATAATACAAAATTCCTTTCCACCTTACATTTAGAACAATGCATAAAAATAATATCCTCAAATAATTAAAAATACTAACTTACCTAATCTTCTTCAGAATCTTGATTACGTGTCCGATAAACTATTCTTTAGTTACGGCCATGGGATCCAAAAATTCACGAACACTGTTTCACACAACACAGAATAAACCAAATACAAAATTTCCAGATTTTTTCCCGATTTCCCCCCTTTTCCGATTCAAGAACCGTAATTCGTCCATTAATATCACATGACATATCCCATGATCTCTCATTTCCCTCACACAAAATAATGCGTAATCGGAACTGAGTACTGCTCACATTATTACCAAAGTCCCAGGTAGTAACCTTTATCGCCTCCAAAATGTCGCCAAACTACCAGTTACCATATTGTAAAGATCAACCCCGATTTCTGATTTTCATGATAGTTTTAGCTTCCTGATTTATTCTAAGTGAAATTAGATCGATGGCAGTTTAAGTTAAGGCAGTGCACAGTGCAATTCTCTGATGTTTTTTTTTATGTGAAAATAGATCAATATGTACATGGACACTGAGTTTCTTCAATTCTTTGACTTATTTTGGTTTTGTATAGCAGCCACCTTGAAACTGTGCCTTCCTGGCACCGATTTTGGCGTTAAAAAAGAATCGCCAAAAACACAAGGAGCACTCAATTGTAAACTTGTACCATTGTGCCTCCTTGGCGTCAAAAAAAAAAAAAAAAAAAAAAGAAAGAAAGAAAGAAAAAAGAGTCGCGAAATAAACAAGGGGCACCCAATAGTAAACTTTTTCCATACATCAATATAAGGGAACACATAATGAATATTTTCTTCATAAAAGTGTTAAAGAAAATAAATTCAGGAATACTTATATAGCAGTAGTCTATAAACAGTTACACAAAACAATTTACTCTGAAATGAAACTTTAAAAGAGGAAAATAATTACTTCCTTGTAATCCTTACAAAACTGATTTTCATCAATAAATGTAAAATGATAATTACATCTTTTAATATAAATATTGTGGGTGTAGTAACAACTACAAGTGTAAAAAGATTGCATAACGTTTACGGGTGGAAAACATTCTATTTATTATTTAGAATTTTGCCACGGAGTTGTTATACTCCGCGAATTTTACTTATTACGAGTGACAGACGAAGTAGCCACACATATGTGAAGTCTTTCTGCCCGCAGAGTGAAAAATCAAGTTTAAAAAATTTGCGAAAAATGAAGGAAAGAAAACGAAACTGCAAAAAATGCAACACTTTCGCTTAAAGTAACATGCATTTCATATTATTTTGATTTTACCTACCTGAATCTGCTTATTATTTTGCAAATATATATTTTTACAAATCAGTCACTGACTTAAAATGAATCTTTATAATTATTTTTTCTGTTTTTTACTTATTAATTGTTTTAGCATTAACTGTCATGCCCAATTTTAACCGTGCAATATTGTTATGATACAAAAACACGTTTTTTTCTTACTTTTCTTCTTTCCATAAGTAGTCTAATTTACTAATGTGTCGATAATTGGAGAAATGCTGTTTCCAGTGGAATTTCAGCTCGTGTGAAATGTTGAAACAAAGTTTAAGATACTGTACTGTAGGGAAGGCATATCTGTCAATTGTGGCAAAGTGTAGCAGTACTCCGTTATTCGAAAAATTACGGTAATTTTGAAATTTCAGTTAAAAAAATGTTTATATTAGTCTTTGCTTTGTTATATTGAAGTTTGTTTTGCTTTCCTACAAAGTTTACTTGAGATGTAGTATGTGCAAAGGTATCTTCCTATGCTATATGTTGTGTTCATTGTAATTAAAAGAAACTATAGATGCACATTGGGAAGTGAAAATTATAACAAAATATTTTACACAAAATATTTTTCCTGTATTTGTCATATTTAGTTCTCATTCGTGATACTAGATATTTTTCATATTTTTATATGTTAGTTGTTTATATCTTTTAATATTATTTTGATTAGAGTAATAAATATTTAACTCAACAAATGATTGTATTGTGTATCTCTTTACGATTTGATATTGCAACTGTAATTTAATCTATTTAATTATAGTATAGTAATTTATGTAAAAGGAAGATGTGCATTAAAGAGACGAGTCATAGCTAATGTTTATAAATTTGAAAGAGTATCGAAAAATGAGGAAGCTATACCGCAGAGTACATGGTATATGTAAGCATAGCCAAAAAAGATAATAGTGGTTCTGAGTTGATAACTCAATGGATTCGCTTTTTTGGAAGTAGCAACCACTTTTCTTATCTTCCCTTTGGTTCCTTTCAGTATCATTTATAATTTTGCATGCTATAGCATCACACTTATCATCTCTTTGCATGTATAATTTATTCTTTGCTTATCTATTGTTTTGTCAGATTTCCCCACTATTTATTATTTACTCTGTACTTTGTTGCAATGAATAAAAGGAATTATTTCCATTTAACTAAGAAAGTTGTTGAAGACAGAGATGCTTGTTTGCAGTGGTGTTGGTGTATCTCTGAAGAATTTCCCCCTTCATTGAAAACATGTTCACAGCAAACAACAGATCAGCGGAGATTCTGATACTACTGATTAAGAAGCATGTGGTAGAGGGAACAATTATTATGACTGATAAGTGGCTGTAAACTCATGCTTAGGCAGGCATGTGTATTATGTGCATCAGACTGTTAATCATTCTACAAGTTTTATAAATCCAGCAATTTGTATACTTACCCAGTTTACAGATTTGGCTGATCACTTACTGGAATACCTTCTGTGATCTGAAGTTAAACATGATGGCAAGATCCATTCACAGAAATTTTGGTTGATCTTTACATTATGGTAACTTGGCAAAAATTTGGCGACCAACTCTCCTACAGCAACCCTCTATTTTTTTTTTTTCCCGCCTCCATTTTGTCTTCACGAAGTAAAGACATGTTTCTTTTCTTTTTATCTACTGAACACTTCTTCCAACAATCTACTAGCCGAATTACACTTATGCTAGAAATTTTATCTAACAAAACTGCTTAATCATGGCAAAAATTCACTGCAAAATTGGGAAAAAGTACACAATACCATACTCCTTACGCGTTTTTCAAAATAACACATACACATAAACCATGTACACGTCGACTTATTTTTACTTAAAAAAACATCCCAGAATTACACAAAAATGGCATTGCGCACACTCTTCACTATATCCATGTACACTGCTTTTTTCTAATAAATTAGAAAAATTTCACGAAAATACATGACAATTTTCTGAATCTTTAAACTCGGTAAAAAGCACATATATGAAATTACCTGATCGCGAAAAAGTATTTACCCTTTACAAATATGAACATTTCCACATATAAAATAAATAAAATATCCAAAAACTTTTACCTCTAAATCATCTATTACATTATACACGTCACCAACGAATTCATACCGCAAGCATTACAAATACTTAGTATCAAATATTTAAATTATTTCCATGCACGTTTATTTCAACTTAAACGTCCAAATTCCTACAAACATAAAATTCACAAAATAACTATCATTTAATTAAAATATAATTAAACCATGTACACGTCAACTTATTTTTACTTAAAAAAACATCCCAGAATTGCACAAAAATGGCATTGTGCACACTCTTCGCTATATCCATGTACACTGCTTTTTTCTCATAAATTAGAAAAATTTCACGAAAATGCATGAAAATTTTGTGAATCTTTAAATTCGGTAAAAATTACATATATGAAATTACCTGATCGCGAAAAAGTATATACCCTTTCCAAAGATGAACATTTGCACGTATAAAATAAATAAAATATCCAAAAACTTTTCCCTCTAAATTATCAATTATAAACCTCACCTACCAATTTCTAACGTAAACATTAAAATGGTTCCAAATACTTAGTGTCAAATACTTAAATTCTTTCCATGCACATTTACTTCTACTCAAACGTATTCCAAAATACTACAAACATATAACTCTCAAAATCACGATCATTAAATTAAAATATAATTAAATTAAAAAACACTACTTAAAATATAAATAAGCACATACATTAAATTAATAAAAATTAGCTTACAATCCTAATTACTTTAAACTAAATCATTGCTAATAACAATTTTCCAATAATACCATATTAATTTATTTACTCCTTACATTTAGAACAATACATAAAAATAATATCCTCAAATAATTAAAAATACTAACTTACCTAACCTTCTACAGAATCTTGAGTGCATGGCGGATCAGAAAATGTCCATGTTCACCAGATTTCTTGCACCACCATTCAAACTTATCTGTAATATCCTTCCTTTCACACAATCTCATTTCATACCCACATGTTGGACATTCATACTTATCTGCAATTAAGCAATTCTTTTCAATTACACATAAACGCAATAAAAATTTCGGATTTACTTTATATAGGGCCATGGATCCAAATATTAAACAACAGTGTTTCACAGAACATAGAATGAAACTAATGCTGTACAGCAGATATTTTTACAAATTTACCCTCTTTTCCGATTAAAGAACAGTGATTTGTCCATTAATGTCACATGACATATCTCATGATCTCTCATTTCCCTCACACAAAATAATGCATAATCGGAACTGAGTACTTCTCATATTATTCCCAGTCCTAGGTAGTAACCTTTATCACCTCCAAAATGTTGCCAAACTGTTACCATATTCCAAAGATCAGCTGAAAAAGTACTAGATATACAGTACAAAGTCCGAGATCCGGATGACCAATATCCGGATCTCAAAGGCCACTACAAACTTTTTTTTTTATTATTATATTTTTTTGTTGATACCCCACACATAACAAAACATGTGGAGAGTCCCGATTCTTAATTTCACTTCGGCACTAAATAAAATACCTCGTTATTGAAGAAACAGTCATTTTAGCATAAATTTGTATGATCAATAATTTGGCTCCGTAGCTGCCGGTCATACATCTCAAACTGAAACATTCTACAGATCATTGATTTTACACCTACTAATATTTTATACCTCTGGTGCCAACCTGGCGAATCATTATTTATTATATTTTGCTTGGGGTAAAGTGCAGAATCGCCCACTTATTTGTTAGGTGCTTTTCACAAAAGTAAGAAGAATTCGATTTTTGTCAATTTTCTTTGTCTTTTTAAGTGAAAATGTGTCGATGTGCACATAGATAAAGGCAAAGAAGTATGCAATGCCATTTTTTTTTGCAATTCTGGGATTTTTTTTAAGTGAAAATAGGTCAATGTGTACCTGGATACTGAGTATGTGCAATTCTTAAAAACGTGCCAAGCAGTGGGTGATTCTGCACTTTCCCTTTTGCTTGCATCACAGCATGTTAATCAACACATGATAACTTGAGTAATGATTCATGGAGTGATATCTAAACAATTTTTTTTTTTTTTTTTTTTTAGTATTAATGAGAAACAGCACGGTAACCTTTTATGTTGACATTACGCTTGGCGATAATTACAGATTTAAATTAAATGCGCTAAGAAATGTTGACAGGAAAAATTTAACAAAAATTTCTTTCTATATGCTAAAAATAGATTTTGTGAATGATACTCACAGGCCAAAAGATTACATTTAGTGCTATTTGAATTAAGCATAACTGATTTGTTAATCATATAAACCCAGAACCAATGCACCGGTTACATATGGCCGCACCGGGTAGCCGAATTTAGGGAAGACAAAGGGAAACGCATGGTAGCAGAATTTAGTAGCCATAAAGATTGCATCAGGCACCGGCCCTCAATAAGCCTTAAGTATATGTGGGAATTTATTTATTCAGGACTCAGATAAGCGTTAAGCATGTGCAAGAAATAGGCATAAGTATAATAAATAACTAAACTAATACAATTCAGGCTTAATTGCCTTAGTGCGCGATAGAAGCTAGATAAAATTTAGCGGAACAACTTGTCTTTAGTCGTCAATCTCATAATACATAGTCAAATATGTATAGTGAACGATAGCTAAATTTTATGATCATAGCCGCGAATCTGAAGGGTTTCAGATATCGCAAACCAAAGGTAAAATTTTCCAGTTAACGGATTTTGTAAAGAAATGTGGAGAAGCGGTAATAATGGATTATGAAAGAAGTTTTTCACTGTGATGACAATGCTGCTCAATCATCAATCAGTTACCGGATGGCAAAATCTGTAGTATAATTCTAGATCCAGAAAATACCGCTACAGACAGAGTGACAAAGAGAAGAAAAAATTTCTATTGACAAGTTAGTCTGAATTCTAGACACAGTAATTACAGGACTTCAACAATTGAACTTTGTAACTGAATAAGAATTTATGTCTGTCTATTGAATTAAAGAGAAAGCACAAAGAAAAGTTTAGCACAAAAAATGAAGCAACTTAAACAACTTGAAAGATATGTTTAACGAAGTAAAAAAATAAATATTAGGTATTTTTGTAAGTTTTGATATCCTTTAGATCGTAAATGCTTCATTATTTCATAAATCAAGATTTCATATTTTTAATTTTATTATTTCTACATGCCATTTGACTAGATTTAAACTGATAATCTAATATCCGGAAAAATGTGGAATCGCAAAGTTTTGACGAGTTCAGATCTGGGACTTTGTACTGTACAAGTGTTTTTTAACTCTTTGAAAATGCTAGAATTAATTAAAAATCTATTTCAATAATAATACTAATGTTGATCTTTACTTTTTTATACTAACTTACATATGTTTATATCTCATTTTTCTACGATCTGAATTTAATTGCATCAAATATCATGTTTAAGCAGTTAATTTTTCTTGCATGTCCTTAATATCATGCTTTGCTGCTAACCTTCATGTGACTATTCTAATAATGTTTAACAAGCAATTTTACATACATATGCTTAATATCATGCTGATATAATACTGTATACCTTGGCGAGCTTGGGAAAAAATGCACTGTCATCAACAGGTTTTTATTACGTATGTTTATTATGTACGATATTTCCAATGTGATTTTTGCAGTAATAAAACCAAAAATGACTGTTGCTACTATTAATTGTATCTGAAAATTGAAAGGATTCATTAGAAACATTTAGCACTGATCATTGTAATAGAAAAATTGTTATAATGATAAAATTTTGGTTCGTTATTACATGACTCCACCTCTCAATGTAGCCAATATCATCAGTGCAAACCATCAAATGGCCTGCAACCCTAGCCAGGCTAATTTATAGTTTGCTCATGGTGACAAGAGCTCCTATTAAATCATGTATTATGTCACTTTCTTTTTTCATATTTCATATTAACAGTTTACAGTTATTCACAATTCTCTCATCATGAAGAGATCTGAATATTCCACATTTTAACAAAATTTCTTTTCCTTTCTTTCTCTCTCTTTTTTTTAATGTTAAAATTTTTTGAATTACCAAGAAGTGAGGAAGATGCTATATCCAAAAAAGATGCACTTCGCCCTGCATTCCAATATGTGAAACTGACTATTTAATAAAAGTGTATATCGATGAAAGCTAGAGAAGGGAAAGCACATGTTTTGATAACTGGTTCGGTAGTTTCAGAATACTGTTTGTAAAAGTACAGCGATTTATTTACTACAGTCAAAAGTCGTTAATCCGGACTCATCGGGACTTCGGCGATTCCGGATTATAGATCATAAGTTTAAATCTGGCAAGATGGCACGCAGAAATTATAAAATTAAAAATATGAAACCCTAATTTATGAAATAAAGAACAATTATGATCTAAAGGGTATCAAAATTTACAAAAAAAAAAAAAAAAAAAAGCTTAATATTTATTTATTTGTTTACTTTATTAAACATTTCTTTCGATGTAAGTTGTTTAAGTTGCTTTGTACTTTATGTGATAATACATTCTGTTTAATTCTATAAACAGACATAATTTCTTGTTCGGTTACAAAGTTCCGCTGTTCAAGTCCTATAATTGCTGTGTCGAGAATACCGACTAATTTGTCAATCGAAATTTTTCCGTTTTCAATAACCTCTGTCACTTTCTTCGCTATCCGAGCGAATTATAACGACGAGGAATTTTATTTAAATCATATCAAAGAGAGTACATTGAGATGAAATACTACATTTAGTAAGGAATTATAATTCAAATAAAATAAAAACATCTTCCCTGAAAATAATGATAGTGCTGACAGATCAACTTCCAATTCATTCCTTAAATTTTGTTCAAAAAAGAGCAAAATATGACAGAAAAAAGGTCACTGTATTTTTTTCATTCTTGAATGACTGAATATGAAGAATTAATATAAAAAATAACTGGAATTGTTGACCCTTCCTGTCTAGTTTTTAGCCTTTGCTTGGGAAAATATTTTGCACTATTCCTAATAATTATCATTATAAATTTCCGTATTGTATTTGGTCTGAATTGTCTTAATTTACTATGCACATTAGATTAATGCATCCACAGGGGCTCACTCTTTATGAGATAGGTGTAGCAATCTTGAGGAAATATAGCCCTTCAAGGTATCATCCTCTTGGCGAGCCAGGGGTCACAATCCTGGAGCCCTAGTGATCATTCTTCCTTTTCTTTTAAACCCTCAGAATTTAAAAATTCAGGGTCTCTTCCTTTGTGGGTATGGATATTTGCAATCCCGAGGTACTGTAGCCCTTCAATGGATCACCTTTTTAGTGTGGCAGGGATCGTGATCCTCGAGTATTAGATATTTTTGTCTCTTTCCTTTTTGTCTCTTCTTATCTGTTCCTTTTTCATTTTTCCTCCCTCATGATTTTCCTTTTGAGAGGCTGGGATTCAAACTGAGATGCTGTAGCATCTTTTTGTTTCCCCATGGAGAGAAAACTGCCTGTGCATTCTCCATGCTTTGTGGCCCATGAGGCTAGAAAGAAGGGTCCTGGTAGTTGAGAGGCTGAGTACTTTCCCCAACACACTGCTTTGCCCTCTGCTTTAGATTGAAATGGAAGGCACTTAGCTATCCCCACTACTGTCATTAGTCATATAGCAATTAAATGAGACTGGTGACTAGTCCTTAGTATCAGTGACTTTGGGATAAGCTCTTGGGAGAGCTGACTTTGGAGCTTTAGATAGCATATAGACGTGGTTTAGCCCTCGCACTTGGAATCTGCGGCTACTTGTTGGACTTTGAGGTGGGTAGGTCCTCCGGATCCGAGTCTTATATTTTCAAATATGTGTGACTCAAATACCTTGAAACTACTTCTTTGGACATGTTACTGATAGTCTATCTAAAAGCAAACCTCACTTTATTGCTATTAATCACCTAGCAGGCAAGCTTAAAAAAATATTTCCATTTTTAATTAACAAATATATATATATATATAAGCATAAGCTGGAAGACCAGAGTTCATGGAACAACTGTGGTCTGGTGACCTAATGATGGAAATTGTACATCTTATACAGTCTGTAACACTCTTGGTATATGTCCAAACTTGGAAATCTGGATTTTGTGGCTCAGCACAAATCTTTCTCTTTTGAAGGAAAAATTAATCTCAGAGTTTTTGGATCAGAATGTACTGTTAAGTGGATTAAGATGGGTAAAGAATCTGAATTAATGATACGTAATCAGTGTGCCTGATCTGCCTAAAAGTGTCAAAGCCAGGTATCTCTACTGTCATGTATGACCTTACATACCTAACTGCATGCAATAATTCTAGTGCCAGGATTTTGGTAACTCAAAGATGTCATGCCATAAAAAACTTGCATATGTGTGCTACTCTGTTGAGGGTCATGACAGTGATTCTTGCAACTTTGCACTACTGTGACAAAACTGCAAAGGGGTTCTTTCATTTACATAGCTTTCTCTCATTCTTGTTCCAGACAGAAAATCAAAAAGGAGGTGTAGACTGTAAAAGTTACAAAAAACATAACTTAATGCTCAATAGTTATGTTTTAGATAATTTAAATTTGGAATTTTTTTTTAATTTTCATTGATGAAATTCTTTGGATTTATAGTGAACTGTATTTATATATTATCATTCATTAGTTTGTTTGGTACTTTTCCGTTTGGCCGGCGCAAATCTCACCAAGCAAACTTTTTTGGCGACAACATACAGTATACACACAAAAAATTTTAACAAACGTTAGTTCTAAGAATTTTTTATTTTGAAGGCATAAACATTTTAATATGGTTTAAAATTTTGTAAAAAGACAATAAATTTGTAAAAAGACATTAATTTAAGAATTTATTATGCTATCATGGTTCAACATCCTGATTCGTCAGTTCGTATCACGCTCCAAATAATCTCATCTCATGTAAACTATGCTACAAAAATATAATTCGCTACATTAATTTCAAGTTAAATCTTAATTTGGAATACAAGTTTAAATGCAAGAATTATTTCAATTCGTACGAATAGCTTACTCAGAAATTATGTAAAACTGCAGTGCTTTACTTTGCTAGTGCATTCTCATTAGAATGGATGAATTTAACCCTTGACTTTGCCTTTTCTATATTTTCGTCTTCGGGTGAGCGGTGTGATTGCAACCTAATTGACTTAATTACTGCGAATGGTCTTAAAGCATAAAATTTAATTATCTTTGTAAATATTCTATGTAATTGTATACCAATATTGAAAGAATCAAGCTGGTAAGAAATGGCTGCGACTTGTTTTGAAAATGAGGCATAAAAGGTTACCAGCAAAGATTAACACCGTTTGGCATCAGAAGTAACATTATTGGCCACTTTATCACTTGCGCCCGCAAAACGGAAAAGTACCGTTTGTTTTTATAGCACTTTGCTTTACTATTGATTTTAATAATATACACATCAGGTATATTATTAAAATTATTTACACCTTATCTTATATTAAAATTATTTACACCTTATCTGATATGATTTTAATAATATCAGATAAGGTGTTTTCTTAATCATTAAAGAAAAGTATCTATTTAATAGAATAACATAAAACATATCTTAATAGAATAACAAACACCTTTAATATATTTTTATTCACAATGGTTTTTGTGATGGACGTTCTGTTTCTCTCATATTTGTAGGTTTTCTTTATATTTGAATTGAATTATTTCTTTTTCTTGTAGGGGTGAATTAGTAGTTCAAAGAAAACTGACAAATTTGGACCACTTTTGTCATGTGCATAAAAATATTACTGAAACTATTACTTCTGAAGAGGATGCTAAAACATTAATTGCTAAACTTGAAAAAGCTGCATTAGATTACAAGCCTCCAAAACCATTTGAGGAAGTACAGAGCAATAAAGATGCAGTTGAATTTTTAGATGAACTTGGCCCTCCCCTTCCTGTTGCTTTCAACTTAGCAGCTTATGTGAATCGTTCTGAAACGCTAGTAAAATTAGTACAGTTGGGTGTAGATTTATCAAGAATTGAAAGGAATCCTGAAAAGGCTAAATATATTTTACAACTAGAATTTGAAAAAGATGTGAAATGCCATATCCAATTTTTGCTTGATAATGGTGTAGACAGTGATGAGTTAGGTAAATACATAACAAATAATCCTTTCATATTTAAAGAAAGGATTGAAGATCTTGAAGTAAGAATTAACTATCTTAAAAGTAAAAAATTTAGTGAAACTGCCATCTCCCATATGATAACAAGAAATCCACTCCTTCTGAGTATGGAAACAAGAAAAGTGGATTCACGTTTAGGATTCTTTCAAAAACAGTTTCATCTGACAGGTGATGAAGTACGTTGTTTTGCTACAAAATGCCCTAAGCTTATTTCCTATCCATTTCAAAAAATAATGGTGAGGTTTGTTTATTGTATTTTATATTTTTCTTTACATTTTTCTGTTTTAATTGGAAGTAATAAAAATTTACTATTTAGCTTTGGTATTATTTGAATAATTTTATGAAACTATAGTATGTTATTTTATAGTAAAATTAGTTTTCTGAAAATTTCTATTATATGTAATATCCATTCTATAAATAATTTGTGACTTAAAAAAAAGTCATTTACTTGCAAAAAGAAAAAGGGATATTAGTTTTATGTATATTTTTAGATTTTTATTAAAGTATGTTTAGTTTGTATTTATACATATATATATTCCCTGCTTTTCATGCATTAATATTATGAAAAGAACATATATTGAAAATAAGTTTCTTTGTAAAAAGCATTTATCTCAGTTCAAAATCTAGACATAGGTGTAAATTACCATCTTTAGGAAAAACATTTAGTCATTGAGTATATGTTTTACAATTTTGCTACATGAAATCTTATCATATTTTTAAAAAAAGGACTATAGCTATGCATAAAATATACCTGCATAATCCAAGCAGCCTGTTAAATTGTCTTTCTGATCCATGTTTATCTTTCTATATTTCTGCTCGCATATATGTCAAAAATTTTAAGGGGGGGGAAGAAAAGAATCAAAAGTTTTTTAAAATACAATTGAAGATCACAAATACATATAGCTTGGTCACCGAGGTGACTAGATTTCAGGTCATAAATAAAATATCATTAGATTGAAACCTAAAAAAAAGATATGAATAAATGAAATTTTATTTTGAAATTTTGAACTTTTTTTTTTTTTTTTTTTTTCTTAATTTCCCTGCTTTCAGATTACACATAATAATTATCTCCTGATCAGTCATACAGTTTTGCTGTTCAAAATTTGTTTTTCTTGAATTACTGGTAGGACCGGGATAATCATGTGTTCAATATTTGCTGTTCTGATATTACAAAAAATTTGGTACTATTCGGTTTTGAGGGCCGTAAAAAATTGCAAACTATTGTTGATGGCAGTGCTGCCAAAAATAATTGCGGCAACCCTAACGCAAGAAAGGAAGTATAATAGTAAATAATTATTTAAGATTGATGTTTTAATTTAGATGAAAGGTTAATTTCATATAATACTTTTTTATTATTATAATTTATATAAAAAAGGCTAAACATGACTGAATTGAAGCATAAGAGTAAATAACTATTTCAGATTATAATTTATATAAAAATTGCTAAACATAACTGAATGGATGCCTCCATCGCTATTTCGCTACCAAGTTATCGTTAAAGCATAATTTTATCTCGTTGGTTGTTCAAACATAATTTTCTATAATGAATGATGCCTTTTCTTTGAAAAAAATTATCCGTAAAGTGCAGAATCGCTCACTTATTTGTTTGCCGCTTTTTAAAAGGGTACAAACAATTGGATTTTTGTTAATTTTCTTTTACTTTTTAAGTGAAAATAGGTTGATGTGTACATAGATAAAGTCAAGGGTGTGCGCAGTGTCATTTTTGTCCAATTCTGAGATTTTTTTTAAGTGAAAATAGGTCGATGTGTACA
Source organism: Stegodyphus dumicola (assembly GCF_044657685.1). Lineage (NCBI taxonomy): Eukaryota > Metazoa > Arthropoda > Arachnida > Araneae > Eresidae > Stegodyphus > Stegodyphus dumicola. The sequence goes on from NC_140768.1 coordinate 3,958,632, forward strand.
TGGATACCGAGTATGTGCAATTCTTAAAAATGCGTCAAGCAGTGGGTGATTCTGCATTTTACCCAAAATTCTATTGCGAACTTTTCATCATGGGCAATTCCCAAATTGTTAAATCCATAGGATATCAAAAAAAGATTTAAAACTTAAACTAGTATTTCAATAATACTAGTTTAAGTTTTAAATCTTAAGAAAATTAGAACTATATAAACTTACGCAATCTGAAATCAGCGCGTACTCTAGATTTGGCGCTTTTGCGCGTACATTTTCCCTGCAATTTTTTACGGTCCCCAAAACGGAATAGTACCAAAAATTTTAATTTTTAGTTGAAGTTATCATCAGACATTAAACATTGATGCAAAATTATAATCTGAAATAGAAGGTGGTGCATGAAAAATTAGCCCATCTGCCTGCTATAAGCCATGTTATCGATAATTGACTTGCAAAAGATTAAAATGAAGATGTTCTGATTATGTTGGGATGCCATTACATGCTGTCCTAAATAATGCCGCTTGGCAGCAGTGTCCTATATGTGCTTTACTAGTGTCTTATTTGCTTAATTTGTCTCCTCTCTCTCTTTTTTTTTTTTTTTCCTTGAGTGGGGGAGAATTTCTACAATATTCAGCTTATTGGAGCTATCCAGTTAGTTGCACTTTTACTGCATCTAAAAATTTCTTATATTGAAACAATTCAGAGGTATTTGATATAAATATTTCCTAAACATAAAACAGAATCGCTGTTTTTTTAGTGCTTTTAAACAAAGCAAATTTTTGTAAAGATAAAGGAACTATATTTGTTAAGAGGTATATTTAAATGTTTATAAAAATTCCAAAATATATGTTAGTATTTATAGTGACAAACTGAAACTAACTTATTCTCAATTTTTTCTATAGTTGAAATTTTATATGTATACCATATATATGTAGTGGGGGAGTTGAAGATGCTAAATAACAATTCCAATGTATTTTTCACACCACAGAACATTTAATAAAGGAAATCGGAAGAAGGTACAAATTGAATTAAATACAAGGGCCGTTTGATACACACAGGATTCTGTATAGCTTTTGCCAGTCTTATCACATAACTGATTAGTGCCTACTCGAACTTGCTGATGTATTATACAGTCAATTTACCACCTTCACGTGGAAAACTACAGTTCTTTATTCTACACCTTCACGTGTAGACAGACATCTCACCACCTTCGCGTGGGATAGCAGAAGAAAGTCTCTCTCATACTCATCTTTCACCTCGCTCTCGCTGCTGGCACAACGGTGAGGCTCTCTGGTGGTTGTGTCGCACTTACAGATACCATATATATATATATATATATATATATATATATATAAAGATCCTTTTTTGGACTTTGTTTCACAACCATTGGTCATATACCTGTACCTCCACTTACAAAAATGCATCAAATAATTCAAATATTCATGTTTTAAATTTTAAAAAATCAATTTTGTAAAAGTTGCAAAAGTTTAACTTTTTATACACTCTTCTAGTCTAGTCTTTATAACCATTATAAAACATTGTATAACCATTATAAAAAGTAAAATACAGAAAGTTTGATTCTTGTGTACAAAAATTGATCAAGTTGTTACATTTTAAAGAAGCGCATTGGCTAGCATATGGCACAGCAGTAAAACAGGTCCGGGGTTCGATCCCCGGGCTGGGCAAAGTTGACTCAGCCTTTCATCTCTTGAGTGTGTCGATAAAATGAGTACCAAGTTCTCTTGGGGACTAAAATCCGTAGGGGTCCTGTGACAAACTGACCCCTTGTCCAGGGCATATGCTGATACACCTTGGGGGCTCACGGTCAAAAAAGCAGATAATGGGCACTGCAAGCCTAGGCCCACTAGGGCTGTTGCACCACTCAGTTTATTTATTAATTACATGTTCAGGGCTATACTTTAATTGAAGAGAGAAGTGTTTGCATTTGTAAATAGCAAAAAATAAAATATCAATTTAGGAAAAGATTTCTGATGTTAACAGATTAAACAGCAAGCATCTCTATGCATATTATTGTGAGAAATACTGATCAATACAATTAAAAAAAAAAAAAAAAAAAGTAATTGCAGAATTATAGAAAAATATTGGCTGGTTTTAGTATTGACACATCAAAAACTTGTAACATTATTTTAAAATGTTAAATTTTATACAGTACAAAGTCCGTAATCCAGACTTGTTAGGACTTCGGTGATTCTTGATTAAGGATTTTTTTGGATTGTAGATCATCAGTTTAAATCTGGTAAGATGGCATGCAGAAATTATACAATTAAAAATATGAAACATAATTTATGAAATGAAAAGCAATTATGATCTAAAGGGTATCAAAATTTACAAAAAAAAAAAAAAAAAAAAAAAAAAAAAGCTTAATGTTTATTTGTTTACTTTATTAAACATTTCTTTCAATGTAATTTGTTTAAGTTGCTTCATTTTTTGTGTTAAACGCGCATGCATAAAGCATACAAAAAAATGTTTGTGGCTTTGAGGTCTGGATTATAGATTATTCCGGATAATGGACATCCGGATTGCAGACTTTATACTGTATATATATTTTTAATGAAGTTTTATTTATTTATTTATTTTTATTTTTTATTAACAGCGCCAGATTTCTGTATAAGCTGCACAAGCTATAGCTCAGAGGACCCCTTCAAAAATTATACTCTTTCTCATTTTAAGAAAAGATATGTGTTATATCCCTTATAAAGGGCTCCGTATCTCAAATAGCTTAGGATCTCGTCAAATCTAAATCCAATTCCTGATTATTAGATTTATAGTGATAAATTTCATGAGAAAATTAATAATTTTAGCATTCGAAAACTTAAAAATTACTTGTGGAAATATTCTTTTACCTTACCGTTTGAAACAAAATTATAAATTAATGAATGTTGCATTGTAATTAATTGCAAAAGAATATTACTGAATGACATTTAAGGGGGGAAATTAACCTCAACCAATCATTCTAATATATTTTTTAACTTCAAGGCCAGGTAGAGGTCAGATATCTCAAATTTTGAAATGAAATATCTTGGTCATTATTTGTCATATGGCTGTAAAATATTTTATATTTTATATTTATTAATAAGTATAAAATTTTCCTAAATATAAATATAGGGGCCAGAGAAGTGTATAAAAAGTTAGGTTTCATAATATTTGTAAAATTTAGATTTTTTAAAAGTAAAAATGTCAAAGCATGAATATTTGCATCATTTAAAACATTTTTGTAATTGAAATTATATATCTGTGACCAGCGGTTGTGAAAATAAAGGCAGTGTACAGACATTTGTGGTGTTAGAGGATATACATGTATATAAAAATAAGTTCATTACGAGAAAACTGCATCGAAATATTTCTGATAATGCACGGTTTGTGTATTTTACTTGGTTAGTGTACTCTATCATTGTTAATGGTTTATTAAAGATTTTGCAGAAGTTCCAAATTAATGCTAAGCCTGAATTGTGAGATGGCTGATGTAATAAGTATTTCTTGAAAAAAAAAGTTTTTTTATTATTTTTTAGTTAAATGATCATTATTTGATTAATTGTTTGTTCTTGCTTTCCTTTCTGTAGCTAGTCTGCGATGATGTTATTATATTAGTTATTTAATTTCTTTCTCATTTATAAACTGTATTTCAGGTTTTTAAAATGTATTTTAGCAGTGTCTGTTATCAAAATTTCCTCAGGAAATTACTTAAAATCTGAACTTGAACTGTTTATTAGTTAGAAAAGAACTTTTTTAAAAATTAGCACAAAATGTTTAGCAGCCATTGTTAAAAGTTAAGTTGGATTTATAAACAGAAAATGTTAATCTCTTCATGTTTGATCGTAACTTATGATTAAACATAAAACTATACTAAACATTAATGTTTTGTATTTCAATACATCAGTGATCTTTGATAATATTCAGATGGAGAATGGAATCTTTTATACACTTTTTAGATGGAAATAACTCATCACACAGTGAAAAATTTATTTCATTGAAATTGAAGTACTTTTTAATATATTGAATTTTGCCTTTCTTTACAGATCATTTCTGTGCTGACAGAAAGAGAAAATGTGATTAAAAATTTTATGTTTTAAACTTGTTTATATGCATCTAATATTACTATTGTTTCATTTTTATTTATAGGAGAAATTATTTATATTCAAGGAAGAATTAGGATTTTCAAGTAAAGAAATGAAAACATTTTTACTTAGTAAACCAAAAGTATGGATGTTAGGTAAAAAATCATTATGATTATTCATTTTTTTATTTTCATTTTTACTTTTTATTTTTGAAATTATTTGCAAGATTACATAAAAGGTATTTTTAAATGTGAGTAAATGGGAGCGACAGTTTAGCTTCTTGAATAATTTTGTCTCAATATTTTTACAAAAGTAGTGTATGGAAGCTATTTATTGTTTGTTATCTGAAAATTCTGTTTACCTCTCTTTCTCATGTTAAGGAGTGTATTAAGTGTATAAAATTTTATGTAGTATTTCTACTTATGTTTTTTTCCCCTCTACTTTCCCTTTAGGTCCTAAAACTTTAAAAGAAAGGTTTGATATTGTGCATAATCTTATGGGTCTGTCTCATGAGCAGATTCTTAAATTCCCGGGTGTTTTTCTGAAACGAAGTTTTCTACTAAAGCAGAGACATCAGTATCTTGCTCATCTTGGCCGTGCTCAGTATGATCCTACAAAACCTAACTTCATTTCACTTGCTGACATAGCAACAACTACTGATTCTGCATTTTGTAGCATTTGTGCACACACATCAGTTGATCAATACAATGAGTTTCTGAAGACATTATAAATTATATTTAACTCATGTACTTTTTTAAAAATCAAAGTCAGTATAATTAAATATTTTCTTTGTATTTCATGATGATTATATATAATTTACAGTAATGGTAATCGTCAAAATGTTATAAGAATTTGTTGACTTAATACTGAAATATAAATTTTCGAAGTACTGATGTTGAATTGTAGTGCCTTTTATTTATTAAGTCATGATTATAATTTTGGTATTATTAATCACATAAATTTGTTGTATGTTTTTGTAGTTCACATCTTTACAAATGATTTTAGTGTTTTGTAAAATATGACAATTTTGTCAATAATATGATCAATACTTGTGCTAAAACCAGATTATGTGGATTTTTTCATTCTCATAAAATTTTATTTATTTCATTTTATTTAATGATTATGAAGAATCAAATAGTTTTCTCTTTCAATTAAGAACTTTAAAATGTGGGGTAAGCAATATTTTTCTTCCTATTTTTCTATTAACACAGCCCCTTAATTTGTTATCACCAAGGAGTGAATGTTTTTAAATAACATAACCACCAGTATAATTTATTTTCCTCTTTTTTAGTCCAAAAGATCCATTTTGGGATATTAGTCTTGAAAGTCTATAGTAATCTCGTATTAGTCTTAAAACAGCATTTTGCGTTGAATCACTATAAAGGATGTATCATTTTTCAAGCTGTTGCTACCAAATATTATGGTCCTCTAAAGGAATTAAAAAATGAAGATTAGGATTTTCAAGTAAAGAAATTAAATAAAGAAAAATAAGAAAGAATTAAGAAAAGAAATTAAATAATTATTAGAAATTAAACAATGAAAAAATTAAAAGCAATTAAATAATGAAGAATCTCCATTGATATATGCATGTTTCTCGCATTGTGAAAAAGCAAAACTACCTAGAGCCATCAAGTTTTGAATAACGTAGTCCTTCTCTTGAACATGGGCAAATGGAAGCCCGAATTTTGAACTTGTTTTATTATCTATTTCATATTTTGTAAAACTTTAACAAATTTTTTATTAACAAACGCAGTGATTTCAAAGCAAGTAAGGGCAACACTATACAGAAAAAGACATTTTTATCTTCAGGACATGAGACTGTTTATCAGAAATTCTAAAGATATATTGTTTTTAAAAATTTGAGTTTGCTGTTGAATCGAATTTTATGTGGCATAAGCAGTAAAAACATTGTAAGGATCTTAAGTTTTACTAACGTTTATTTTATTTTATTTTAAATCTTTACTATCACTTCTTATTTTCTACTTCTGGCCAGAATTATAAGCGTGAAGGTTTTTATGCAAAGTTTGTCTGGCGAACGCCAAGTATTTAAGTGTGGCCTTTTTGCCAAGTGAGAGAGAGGAAGCAGTTGAGTCAAAGCAGGCCGCTTACCTTAGAAGTTACGCAGTTGCTGTTTGCCTTCCAGGCCAGAGGTTTTAATCCTCTTGATAAATTAAAACGTATTGTAATGTTCACAGTCTCTGTGCTACATACGCTTCCTGTTACTATAAGGCCAATCTTCCACGTGTATTATTCTAAAGTTAAATTAGAGTTTAGTTTTATTTTTATACTTTTACGTTAGACCCCGAGTGGCGGGTCATTGTATTCCGAAGTACGGAAGTTATTGTATATAGAGAAAAATAAAGGGTTTTGTATACCCTTCGTCTGTATCCTGTCTACTTACTACAATTAGTGAACATAGCTTTAGTAAGCTCTCTGTTCCTAGTCAGGTCCTTGTATGTTCCCGAAGAAGGTTAGAAGGAACAATTGAACCTGATATTGGCGCCCCACGAAGAAGAATAACCATGGCCGAGTTTCAAGAAGAACCTGTGCTGCCTGCAGAAACGGCTCAGAATCCAGAAATGCCAGCTGCCGCCCTGGAAGGATTCGGTTACATCGTCCAGACCATGCGCGCTTCGATGAAACCAGAAGCAACGTTTAACGGAAACTCACCGGTAACCAGTTTTTTGGAAAAATTGGATGACCACTTCACGTGCACGAGTTTCAAAAAGTTACCTTAGCTACCAGCGCTTTGAGGGGCCAAGCGCTTAACTGGTTCAAATGTATAGGCAGAAGTCTCTTGGGTCAAGCAGGAAGTCCCACCTATACTTACGAAAATTTCAAGATTGCCCTACTAAAAGCCTTCCCTGTTGTAAGGGATCGTGCGAAATTAGAAACGGAACTTTTCAGCATATATCAACAAAGAATCGTAAACCTCTCGAGCTTTATTTTAAGAAAAATTCACGTTTTCAAGCTCTTGTATGGAAACCGTCCGGATCCTGAAATAATTCAAGTGATTTTGCCGAGGTTACTGCCCCAAGTGCAAGACTTTATTGAATTAAGAAATCCGACTACACTGGAAAAGTTATTTGAGCTAGCAATCCAGTTTAAAAGTAGAAGAACGGCGGACGTCGAAAGAAAACGCCAATATCAACAGCAAAACCAATTTGGTACGCCAAGACTACAGCAAACTCGAGCACATGGCTACGGAGAAAAAGCGAATCAGTGGGCAAGGAAACCCGAGCATTCAAAAATAGCCGGCGAACGTCGACAGTTCAATAGCAACCCAGGAAAAAAGTCTCAAGGCCAGGGGAAAAAGAAGGAAAGCACGGAAAGGAAAAATAATTTAAACTAAAACGAATTTCTGCTGACGAGAGGGTGCGGAAATCCGAAGGCCACGAAAACCCCTCTTCCTACAAGTTAAATACAGTAATGGTGAAAAATTTGACTCTTCCGAAGATTGAAGTCTTGGTGAATAATATCCCAGCCACCGCACTCCTGGATACCGGCGCGCAGTGTTCCTGTGTGGCAGAAGAGTTTTTTAGAAAGTATTTTCGCAAATACCGCATATATAATGCGGATAATACAACAGTGTTAGCGGCGCAAGGAGAAAAATGTAAGTGCGTAAGTAAAGTACCTTTGTATATCCGTATCAAGGACGAACAAATAAAGGTGATGTTTTTTATAGTAAAGAATCTGCAAGCACATTTAATCTTAGGGATAGATTTTCTTTCAGACGGACAAGCAACACTGGATTTTAATGAAGCGTCCCTTAAGCTGACGATGAGACCAGTTCGTACTGAAAAGGCTGAACCGCCGATGGTAAATCTTGACCACCTGCCTAATGACGAGCAAGATAGAATCCGACAAGTGGTAAGTGAATTTGCTTCGTTATTTAGTGATATTCCAGGATTTACTCAGGTTACTAACCATAGTATTGACACCGGAGAGGCATTGCCAGTTCGTCAAAAACCATACCGGTATGATAAGAATAAGGAAAAAATTATAGAATGGCATATTACCGATATGCTACGTAAAAAGATCATAACGCCCATCTCAAGTAGTTATGCTAGCCCGGTGATTTTATATAAGAAAAATAATGACTATCCTTTGGAGCATCCAAAAAGGTGGAGATTCGCTATTGATTACCGTAAATTAAATTCCATAACGAAATATCCGGTATATCCGTTACCGATCATAGAAGAAATTTTAAGGAACATAAAATCAACCAAATTTATGACGACTTTAGACTTAACGACTGGTTATTTTCAAATAGGGGTGAGGCCTGAGGACGTGCCTAAGACTGCTTTTATAACCAAGTCTGGCACTTATGCATTTTTGCGTATGCCGTTTGGCCTTTCAGGGGCCCCAGCAACATTTCAGCGATGCATGGACATTGTGTTAAGACCTGTTCTTGGAAAGTCCACATTTATCTATTTAGACGATATCATTATTACTAGTGATAATCTAGACCAACATGTACAGGATTTAAGACAGGTGTTTTCTTTATTAAATGAGGCCGGTCTAAAAGTTAATGTCGAAAAGTGCAAATTTGCAGCCCCTGAATTAAAATATTTAGGTTACAAAATATCTCAAAAAGGGATCGAGACAGATGAATCAAAAATAATCGCTGTACAAAAGTATCCGACTCCAAACACGGCAAAGAAGCTCTCTTCTTTTCTAGGACTTTGTTCATATTATAGGTCCTTTATAAAAGATTTTGCGGCTATCGCTGAGCCATTGTTAAAATTAAAAAGGAAAAAGGCAAGATTCTCGTGGACGGCCGAAGCCAATAGTGCTTTCGAAAAATTAAAACAAGCATTAACGCAAGCCCCTGTGTTGAAATTTCCTGAAAAGGATGAAAATTTAGAAATTTCAGCGGATGCTTCGGATTATGCGGTAGGAGCGGTACTTTCGCAAAATCAGCAGCCCGTGGCATTTTTTAGCCGAACTTTAAATCAAACACAAAGAAACTATTCCGCGACCGAGAGAGAGGCAGTTGCAGTTCTGTTAGCAGTGCAAAAGTTCCGAGTCTGTTTTGGAAAGGCGCCGATAACAGTGTACTCTGATCATGCGGCGGTAACTAGATTGTACTCAGGAAAAAATTTATCCCCAAGGTTAATAAGATGGGCACTCAAGCTGCAAGAATATAATCTGGTAATCAAGCATACCCCTGGAAAGGAAAGTATCGTAGCAGATGCCCTATCAAGGATTAAAATAGACGAACAAGGCAATACCGTAAAGATGGCAATGCTTACAGCGTGTACAATAAATTCCCGAGAAACTGTAATAACCGAACTGGGTAAGGATCCTGAGTTTGGAAGCATTTATGAGTATTTGAAGGATCCTGAAAATTTTAGCCACCAAGATATTGTGGCGATAAGAAATAGGGCGGCCCATTACGAACTAATAGATGGTCTATTATTTTATACAAAAACTACGAATTCCAACAACGAATTTCGACCTGTTATCCCAGCTAGTCTTAGATTAAATATCCTACAGGAGCTCCATGACAGCCCTTTAGCTTCTCATGCTGGTATTCAAAAAACTATCCAACGCGTACGCGAGGCAGTCTACTTTCCTGAACTGCAAAAGTTAACAAGGGCGTATGTCCAGTCCTGCCCAACATGTCAAGCAGTTAATTATATTAATTTCTGCCCGGCCGGGTTTCTAAATAGTATTAAATCCGAATTTCCAAATGAAATAATTGGCATCGATTTATTGGGCCCTTTCCCAAAAAGTCAGTTAAATAAAAGTCGCTATCTCCTTGTTATGGTTGATTATTTTAGTAAATGGACCGAAATTGTTCCCTTAAAACAAGCCTCCGCGAAATTAGTTACTGATTCTATTTTAAATAAATATATTTTAAAGTACGGGGCGCCCCTAAAAGTTATATCGGATAATGGTCCTCAATTTGTAAGTAATATATTTGAAGACATGTGCCAAAAACTGGGCATACGTCATTTAAAAATGGTCCCGTATCGGCCGCAATCAAATATAGCAGAACGGGTCAATAGAAATATAGTGAAAATTATCCGTAGTTATGTTAAAAATTTTCATAAAAGCTGGGATAACTATATCAATGAATTTGCTTTCGCCCTTAGGACCGCAAAACATGATACAACGGGCAAAACTCCTGCTGAGTTATTTCTAGGCAGAAAGGTTATAACACCGTTAGATAAATTATTTTATGTGCAACAAAGAGCCCCAGAATTTAAAATGGGTGATATAGAAAAACTAATAAAAGAAGCAAAAAAGAATACGGAAGTAGCACAAAGAAAACAGAAGCTATATTATGATTTGAAACGACGGGGAGTAACTTATAAAGTAGGGGATGAAGTTTTAAAAATTAAGCATTCACTTTCTTCAGCACCAGAAGATAAAACTGCCAAATTTTTTCCACGATTTGAAGGACCATATGTTATAGAAAAAATAACTCACGCTGTTGTAGTGTTAAAAGCCAGAAATGGTGAAACCTGTTCCGCAAACATTGATCAAATCAAGCCCTACTTCGATCGTAATAAAATGCAAATCTTTTCAGATCTTTTGCAGGATCCGGCACGGCAGACACCGCAGGTACAAGTTCCAGAGGTGGAAAAAACGACAAGTACAAGGGCAAGCCAATGAGAGACAGAAGCATGTGAAATGAAAATTGCCCCGCGGAAAAATTGAAGGTAACAAGAAAAAGAAGCCGTTCCACCGTCCAGAAAACAGAGTTCACGAACACCCCCAGAATGAAGAAGGGAGAAGGACGACGTATGTGAAGAGGACCAGGAGAAATGACGGCAACTATAACCCGGCTTTAAAACGGAAGATCTACTCATCCGACAGAACTCTCCGCAGCAAAAGTCGCCGAACTGTGGAAGGGCCATCAGCGGCGGAGGAAAAAGTACAAGAAAAGTTTGAACGGCCAGCAACGAGGTCCAAGCAAGAACACGGAAGAAATTTCCCGGTTCCGCCAAGACTAGCTGCCATCAAACGGCAAAGACCACAAGCAGAGGAGAAAAGGAAAGTATTCAAGGGTGGCCGTACTGGTGAAAAAAGGAAGCTTCCAGAGGAAAGCACTGAAGGGCGAGCCCGTACAAGAATGAGGATAAACCAAACTACTATCTGCAGTACCTTTAAAGACTGGGCCCAGGAAAGGATGTCCGAATATTACAAAGATAAGTAAAATTTTATGTTACTTTGCAAACTTAAGTTAATCTTTCATTCTTACTGCAAGTGGCATATTTCAAGAAGTTTTACCTCATGCGAGGTCTACCTTTATCGCCAAAAGGGCGAGAAATGAGTTGTGACCGATTTTCGTATTATGTTTTTCAATTACTCGTGCGTAAAACTAAAGTTGATGTATAATAGCGTTGTGTAAAAACTTAAATATTGTAAAAAGTTATTGTATAAATTTTATTTAAAACATTCTAGCAAGAGAGAAGTTTTAGTCTGAAAGACTTTTTGAAATGTATTATTTCAATGTAGAAAGAATTGGCACTTGCTTTGAAAAGAATAGAAGTTAACAATGTACTACTAATGTATGTTTTCAAATCTGTAAAATTAACGGCATGTTGATATGTTCTGTTATTTTAAATGTTAAGAAATACCGTGATATGGTAAAAGTGAAAGTAATGTTAAAAATTTGTTATTTGTGTGACTGTAAAGATTAAATCATGGCGAATATGTGTTAAAGGTTGAATGATGTAGTTAGGCTCTCTGACGCTACACTTTAGAGTTAGCCACTTTTAGAATAGTACGTCAGGGTTTAGAGTTAAAATTAGGGTGTGTTAAGAGGTCTCGTTATGTTGAATTTTAACACGTTAGTGTTTTGATTGTAGGAGGAAGTGTGGCACACGTAGACAGAAACACATTCGTGTTTGGTGTTCTTTTACAACACATGTCAAAGAGCACGGGGAGAGATAATTAAAATAGTCATGAATGAAATAAGAATGTTAAGAGCAGTATAATTGTATATGTTACTTGCCATGTCATTGTGTAACATTTCATTAAACTAGTTTTCCTTCCAGAGATCTGGAAGGAACCAGAATTGAATAAAAGCTCCTGTTTAGATGCAGTACAGATGAAAAAAAAGATTATTGTATATCCTGGGAGCTGCTATTGTAACAAATTTCTTTCTTTTAAATTTTCTAGTTTCTAGCGAAGTTATGTTTGTAAAAGATTGGCCTGGCGTTAGATTCTAGAGCTAAAAGTTTTCAACAAGGTCGTTTTAGACCTCAGTTTCAAACTAATTAACTCTGGCGGGAAGTATGTAAGGATCTTAAGTTTTACTAACGTTTATTTTATTTTATTTTAAATCTTTACTATCACTTCTTATTTTCTACTTCCGGCCAGAATTATAAGTGTGAAGGTTTTTATGCAAAGTTTGTCTGGCGAACGCCAAGTATTTAAGTGTGGCCTTTTTGCCAAGCGAGAGAGAGGAAGCAGTTGAGTCAAAGCAGGCCGCTTACCTTAGAAGTTACGCAGTTGCTGTTTGCCTTCCAGGCCAGAGGTTTTAATCCTCTTGATAAATTAAAACGTATTGTAATGTTCACAGTCTCTGTGCTACATACGCTTCCTGTTATTATAAGGCCAATTTTCCACGTGTATTATTCTAAAGTTAAATTAGAGTTTAGTTTTATTTTTATACTTTTACGTTAGACCCCGAGTGGCGGGTCATTGTATTCCGAAGTACGGAAGTTATTGTATATAGAGAAAAATAAAGGGTTTTGTATACCCTTCGTCTGTATCCTGTCTACTTACTACAATTAGTGAACATAGCTTTAGTAAGCTCTCTGTTCCTAGTCAGGTCCTTGTATGTTCCCGAAGAAGGTTAGAAGGAACAATTGAACCTGATAACGTGATATTTAATAAATAAATTAAAAAAAATTAATAATAAAAAGACCAAAAAATGTTTGTAAAACCATCTTAGAAAGAAAACTAAACATCGATATGATGAACTAAGAAAAGATGGAGGAAACAGAAAAGTGTATGCCAACACTTTACGCTTCATTGGGAAATCTAAACATATACCACTATGCTGCTTTCAAAATTTTTGTACTTTTGCTGTTGAACTGTATTTGGCATAACTGCAAAGAAACGGATGCTTAATAATAAAGCTAAAAAGAGAAAGAAGTTTGGTTGACTGCGAGCTCTGAGAAGCATAAAAAAACCTTAAGAAACCCTTTTGGGCAACCATTAAAATCTGAAATCTTTCAGATTTTTATCTAATTGAAAGAACTGTTAGCATTTAAATGCCTTCTATGCAATTATTGAAGTATAATTATGAAAATTTGAGTATATCTGTATTTTTTATATTTTCCTAATGTTTTACAATTACTTTTAATAGCACACTTCAATGGATTCATTTGCTTATTGACATGCTTTTCTTTGTAAGACTGCCGCAATAATATATTTATATAGAAGCAAAATCCAAAATTGTACAAAATTGAAAAACTTGGTTAATGTAATGGTATCAATAGAAAAGTACCATTTTATCTAGCAATATCCCTATATAGCAGTTCATATCTAATTTATATGTTTTGATAAAACAAACTGCAAGTTATATAGGCAGTGTCTGATAATGATAGCTAGAATGGTTGTTTGGGGGGGAGAGACATGTTCTTTCAGTTGTGCTTTGCAAAATACATTTGGAAACCGTTTTAATAATGAAAGTATTATTATTTTAAAAACAGAAAATGTAGCTTTTCTTGTAAAACAAAAAAATTCTGTTAATAGAATGTCCATTATGATTTCCTAAGCTAAATACTGAAAGTTTCGTACATTTAGGTAAAAATTCATAAAGGTGCAAGTTTTCGCAACTTCAATTATTTTTTATCAAAATTAATATATTTCCTAAAACTCATAAAGTTGCTGCAAGCAAATGTTGCCTACTTTGCTAACTAATGAAACAGCACTAGTTATTAACTTTATTGTTAACCTCAACAAATTATTGATTGAATTTTGAACATAAAAAATTCACTTATTACCGTATTTGACGGCATATAAGATGCACTTGCATATAAGACGCACCCTTATTTAGACGGCCACACACAAGGAAAAAAAGTTTCAATAGCATGGTTTCTTTTAGTTCTCACGTTTTGTAAAAGCCAAATAAACAGTTATTGAATGCAATTACCTTCATGTATAAAACGCAGGTAACTTTTTTGAGACCAAATTTAGGAAAAAAGTGTGTCTTATATGCCGTTAAATACAGTAATTCTCATATAGTGTGCATGTATTTTGAGAAAAGCATTATTAATGTCTATAACTGCAATAAAGTGTAATTAGAGTGATTGTAAAGAAGCTTATTTGATATTTATAGTACTTAAGATTATGCATTTTAACTTGTTTTCTTTTGAGGATGTAATGAAATAGTTAATAATTTCATCAGTGTAGCGTTGTATGGGATTGTTATGCAATTTCAGTGAAGTGAAAGATCACTAAACATGTTGATGTTTGCTGAAATGAACTCAACATTAGAAGAGAGGAAGGTATTAATACTTTGTACATACCCAATTTGAGTCAGTATAATTTTTAAAAATATCTCTTTCCTCATAGAGAATCAGTCATGTGTGTTAACTAAGTAATAATACCATAATACTGAAAGTAACATATGAAGTAAAAATATGTAGAGCTAAAAGCTGATAGTATTCAAAAATCAGTTCTGCATGATTTTATAAATTATGCAAATTAAATATAAAAAAATTTCTGAGTAAAATTTAATATTAAATTTAAATGTAGAAAATACCAGAATACTAAAACTGTATTTTTGAGATTTAACAATCATAAAGTTCAGTGAAATATAATCAATTTAAGAGCAATAGAACAGTAATAACACACTGCTGGCTATTAAAATTGCTATACCATGAACTATTACAAGAAACATCAAATTTTTATAGAGCTGTAAAGACGCTGAACACTGGTAGATCGGTCCGAGGTTCGAATCCCGCAAACGGGCTGGCTGCATGGGCGTTTCCGTGGTTTTTCCCATGTGTAACGTGTATACGAGCCATTTCCTTAGAAAGTCCTCCACAGAGGCATCCCTCCCTTCAGGCAGATAGCCCTCGTATGCTTTGCCAGAATTGAATAATCCAATCAAATTTTTATAAAGGTATTATTAGCTGGGATATGCAAGTGATTAGAATTACAGTGCATGCGCAAATAATAGATATGTGTAAGGCCATCTATATTGTATATAAGAGGGAAGATTGCACAGCAGGTTTCTCAGAAATTGCATTTGAATGTTGGTTGCTAGTGTAAAGGATATATTATGCCTCATGTAAGAAGGAGGAACTCTTACCAACATATCTCAGATCCCAACTTTTTTAATGACCAGACTTAACTTTTAGCCTTAATGACCAGACTTAACTTTTAGCCTTAATAAGCTAAAGATTTTTTTTTTTTTTTTTTTTTTTTTCATTCTTTGTTGGAAACCATTGTTGCTGTTTTCCTTCATGTTGTGGCATAGATAGGCATGCCTTCAAAGTTAGAAATTAACATGCGTAAGGAGGCAGACATCTTATTCTGATGTATACTTATGGAACTTTGCCTTTTCCAGTGCAACTCCAGGATATTATTTTGAAATATTAATATTGGATATTATTTTTAAATGATAACATTGTCGATCAGAGATTCCAACAGGTTCATTATGTAAACTCTGGGCATCAATGAAATTTTAAAGGGGGTCAGTAAAAAATCAACAGCTGAATTTGCACTGGCATTTGATCAACATAATCAAGATGCTATTGATTAGAAAAATATATATTAATGGAATTTATAACTGCTTATAAAAAGCTATATCCTGTAAAATGGATATAAGGCTGTATCCTGTAGTATGGAAGAAATTATATAAAATATGGGAAAAAATACACTAAAATTATCTTGTATATTTGAGAAATCTGTAATATTTTTAAGCAGTAAATGCAATATAAGAAATAAAATTTGAGAATACAAGGGGAAAAAATATGAAGAATGCAAAACAAAAAAGAGGTTGAATACTTTTGAATGAGGTAATTTAAAAATTAAGCAATTTTGTGCCAAATATTAAAAAAATTGCATCAATACATCAGGCACAGCGATTATGTTACTTAAAATCAAACTTTTATGCAATTACAATCTGTGATTTTCTTTCCTAAAACTTTTTTTTATATTTCTAAAAGTAAACATAAATGTATTAAATTATTCTTTCAAACTTTATTTATTTAAATTTAAACAATTTATTATTTTATTTTCTTAATCTAATTGTTATCTTTAAGTTATTTATATACAATTATTTCTATTACTCTTACATTGTATACTGTATATTATAAAGAAAATTTAAAGTGGGTCTGTGAAAAGAACCATTCCTTTAAAAGTGGTTGATGCAGGAAAAAGGTTGGGAATTCCTGCTCTAGATCATAGGAATAGACCTAAGTTTTATCATCTATAATAATATTTCATAAAAGATTGGAACCTAAAACTACACGTAGAATTTCAATATAATTGTTAAATGTTGTTGCTTTTCTTCGATAGCCAAACATCATCATAAATACCACAGGAAACAAATTTCAAATTCACCTGCTTTATGTATAAGTCTGTTGTTAAAATACTTTAAACAGTATCATAAGAGGTGTTCAGCTTCTCAGAAATTTCCTTAATAACAAATCAACTGTTTAATTGAATCGTTTCACTCTCTTCCGATTCTGGTGAGTTGTTGATACTAAAAAATACTAGATCTGTCCTATTTGTCAGCATTTCACAACAATCATAAAGTTACTTGAAATCTTATTGTTATTGCACCATCAACTTAAAATAATTTTAACATTTCATTTGCATGTATTTCATCTTCTACAATTTTTTAATAATTTTTATGAAAACAGTTTGTTTCACAATGCTAAAAGATAAATTTCAATAAATTTTGCAATTCTTTGCAAAAATGGTAAGATTTTGCTATTTTTCTAAGTGCATATTCCTGCAAAATATGAGTTAAAATTTCAATTATTCTGTTACGCATTGCTTGATTTGGCAACTTTTTCAGCATTTTGGTGATTTTGACACTTTCAGGGATCTCTGAAATTTATGATTGTATTAAGTAATATAATGTTATCCTGATATATAAATAATGAAATTTTGAGCTGTGTTATTTTAGAAAAGGAGCATGATTATCCCCTCCCACCAAGCTTAAAAGCTTTGTACCTTTCATGTTTGGCAGTTTTTAAATGTTTTGATAGTGAAATTTAAACAAGGTATTAAGTGTAATGAGGCATAATTTTCATGTCTCTTTAACAGAAGGGAAGGACTTCTGTATATATAAAAAATAGTAAAAAACTTCATTTGTTTGATTCCTTATAAGGGTTTTTCTTTCATCTAATTGTCACAAAATATTCAAATATATATCAGCTTCACTGTTAAATTCATTTTGCCTCCTTTTCTTGAATTTTTTTCAAAAATCCTCAGATTTTTCCTGTCATAAAAGTTGTCAATTTTTTAGTATTTTTTGCAGTGTGAAACAAAATTTCATGTTAATGCATATTATTCGTGATTTACAATGAGTTAGGCTTGGTAGTGTCTGAACATCTTGATAATGAAATCTGAATAAGTTGTTGTGAAACACAATTTTCTTATTTCTCTTAAGCAGAAAAAGAAGGGAAATCTGTTGTAAATATGTTAAAATAAATTTCGGTTGTTTGATTTTTTACTTTTTAGAACAGTATTAGGATTATGGAAAGAAATGCTTGAAAATGAAAAATATATTATTGATAGATTAAATAATGGTAATGAAATCAAAAGTAAGATCATTAACAAAATAACAAAATGCAAATTATAATTGTATGATTTAAAACAAAAGTGAAAATTTTATGTAATTTTTGGAGGAAATGACGGTAATGATTAATTATTTAATAGATTAAATAATGGTAATGAAATCAAAAGTAAGATCATTAACAAAATAACAAAATGTAAATTATAATTGTATGATTTAAAACAAAAGTGAAAATTTTATGTAATTATTATAGGAAGTAATTTTTTTTCATAGTTCTAAAAAACTGCCTATTATTGATTCGTGTCTATTATTCTCGATGCATAAATATATTAATGTTGTGGACAAATCCAATTTATTTGCATAACAAATCAGCATTATATTCTTTCTGTCTAGTCAACAATTCATGTTTTAGAGATTTACTATCAATGCCGAACATTGTATTCATACCAAGTATACCAGTTGAAAGATGCATATAATAATTCTTCTCTACCTCAAGTAAGTCTAAATATATCATATGTTTTATAAAATCATAAGACTGCATTTTACATGCAAAATTAATTAATTTTTTTTTTTACCTTTACTTTATAATCAACTTTTTTTTTTTCCTTTGTGGACTAATCCACTATCCTGAATTCAGTGTCATTAAAGAAAGAAAAGGAACTAATTTCATTTTGCTATACTTTGTTCAGAAAAAGAAGTTCAGACTTCTAACCACGTAAAAAATGTTAAAGTGGATTGAGGGATTATAAGCTGAAGGCGTTCATGGGCTCCACTAATAGGCCTTCCATTTTTTTCTGTCATTTCCTCCAAAAATTGGTGACATTCACTTTTTTGAAACCATCATCAAGCAGTTGCAAGCTCAAAGATGCCATTCTGAATGTAAAACAAGCACATGAATGCAATTTTACTACTGTCACTTAAATAATCTTTTCATATTTAAGTAGCACTGAAGTAGTAATTACTTTGAAATTTCATCATTGTTAAGGGTATTTATTAATAACTTATTTAATGCTTATATGTAAACCACTAATCTTCAGGATGAGGACCCACCAGGCAGTCACCAAGTATATTTCCTCAGATCTTCAGAGCAAAATGGTGTTTACAAGGTGCGTTGAAATGGGAATTGCTTTCAGCTCAGATGCAAGTATTGAAAATACCTTTCCGGGTAAACAAGGCCTCATTATTAAATATGAGGCAAAAAGCTGAGGATGGTTTATTGTCATCTGGAGCATACACTTTGGAAGAATTGCTTTCAGCTCAGATGTGTTCCCTTTAAGTATTGAAAATGCCTTCCCGAGTAAACAAGGCCTCATTATTAAATATGAGGCAAAAAAACTGTGTATGGTTTATTATCATCTGGAACATACACCTCACAAATTCTAGCCAGCATAGTCATCTGCATTTAATGGTAGGACAAAAATGAGAAAAAAGTGTACATTCGTACCTCATGTATAAAATTTTACACCATATTGGGACAAAAACCAATGTTGGATGCTATCGCTTACATACGTCTGACAGAAATGGTTGCAAATCGCTCTGTTTTGTGGTCATTACCATTTATTGGGTTGTACATTCAATGCATATCTTCCAATTTCTCATATGTATAATCTTCCAATTTCTCATATGTATAATCTGCCATGGCCTTCACAGCATCATGAGTGCATTTTTGGTTTAGTTACTTATTTTTATCAAGCATATTAGTAGTAACCGTGGGTACTTGTGCATGGAAGTGGCATTATAGAAAAGGTTCATGGCCGCAGCATTCTTGAATCGCATAACAACCGAAAGTGATATCACTAATGTCATATTGGATTTACCTGGACGTGACATAGACAAGTTTGAATGAAGTCATATACGACAGTTATTATTTTTTGTGGCAACAACAATATTTTTTCAGTTTCCATTTTGTGACAATGATAATTTTTTTATTTTTTGTGGAAAGCCCTCTTGAATCGCATATTTTGGATATTTTTTAATTGATTTTCCTTTAATTTTTTTAATTATTTATAATCTTTGATTATTTTAAATTGAGCATCTCTGTATTTAATAGTAATTCATTTTAAGTCATTTCATTATTTATTGTAACAAAAATACCTTTTCCATGAATTTTATAAAGCTGGAATTCGAACCTATAATTTTTTATGTCACAGTCACATACTTTCCAACAAAGCAACAGAGTTGTCCCTTGAATCCTGTTTTTTTATCTTTTCTATTTCATCCAGTTAGCATGTTTGTTCCTTGAAGAATATGGGACTAGATTTTCATTTCTGTAAATAAATTTAAATTAATAACTTTCCTAGTCATTTCTGTAAATAAATTTAAATTAATAATTTTCCTAGTCATTACTTTAAATTTAATTTTCATTGTTTTGTTGTAAGATTGTTTGACAGTTTTGATTTTCCATTTTTCATTTTGTTTTTCACTTTTTTTTTTTTTTTTTTTTTTTACAATTTTTACATTATGCTTAACTTTTCCCCGTTGCTTTAGATATTTATTGGAGTTACATTTCCATTTCTCCAAACGTAAATTTGCATATATGTCTCTATCTACAAAATTTTCTGTACTAACGACTGTACTAAAAACGTTGCACAAAAACTTCCATAGATTCTCTTTTACATATCTTACTTTTATTCAAAGGATTTACCAGACTTTGTCTAGCAGATGTAAATCTGACACTTTAAACTTTTATTCTGCTTTTAAAACATATTCATTTTACATTTTCAATTCTTTTTACCTAAAAATGAATACAGACTGATACAGACTTTTTATAGTAAGATCTGCTGACTTTGAATCAAACCTTATAATTCAAAAATAATAATTTTTCTTGGTTTAAAGTCTACTTAAACCAATACATACACATTTCTATCCAATTGAGTTCAAGTACATATGAAAAAGTATTGAATTTTGTATTATTTTATCCTACAGACATGTACACGAATATACTCAGAACACTTTCTTTTACTAAGCAGAAGGATTCATTTGCATTATTAACACAGATTGAATTAATTCTTTAAAATACTTTTACAAGATTATGTTGCATTTTCTTGTTTACAACCCACCTTAAACCACCAAACATACACTAATTCTTGGTTTTCTTCATATGAAAACATCACTCAAGGTTTTTAACACAATTCCAGTATCTACTGTAGAGCCTTACAACAACTACTATATGTGAACTTTTGACTTTCTTAACAAGGTACAGAAGGTCAAATTATTTTTAATTACAGAGAAGAATATTAACGCCATTAACATATTATTTTTAATTAGAATTACAACCAGATTTATAAAGAACTCAACCAGAAAAAGGTCTATAATACATATGGAATTAATATTAAGCCAGAAAATGAAAGTTCCCCCATCCCCTTGCTCTCAGCTAAGATTATAAAATTTTCCAACTTGGAATATTTTTTCAAAAAATATCATTATTTTTATGAGTCTCTACATACACATTTACATACAACATTTTTAACATAGTTCTAACTTAATCTTCAAGATAAGCATTTCAAATTGGCATTATTTTATTTAATACTGAACTCTAACAGCATTTCGAGATGACATTTAATTTATCATGCATAGCAAATGAAATCATGCATCATATGTAATTAGAAAAATGGTACTATTCTGTTTTGAAGACTGTAAAAAATTGCAACGAAAATGTATGCACAAAAGTGCCAAATCTAGCAAACACGGCCATTTAACAGTGCGTCAAATCTAGCATAAGCGCTGATTTCAAATTGCGTAAGTTTAGATAGTTCTATATATCTTAAGACGCCATTGAAATACTAGTTTAAATATTAAATCCTTTTTTGATATCTTACGGATTTAACAATTTGGGAATTGACCATGACGAAAAGTCTGCAATAGAATTTTTTCAAAGAAAAGGCATCATTCATTATGTTTGAACAACCAACGAGATGAAATTATGCTTTAGCGATAACTTGGTAACGAAATAGCGATGCAGGAATCCATTCGATTATGTTTAGCCTTTTTTTATATAAATTGTAATAATTATCTGAAATATTTATTTATTCTTATGCTTCCATTCAGTTATGTTTAGCCTTTTTTATATAAATTATAATAATAAAAAAGTATTATATGAAATTAACCTTTCATATAAATTAGAACAATAATCTTTAGATAGTTATTTACTATTATACTTCCTTTCTTACGTTAGGGTTGCCGAAATTATTTTTGGCAGCACTGGCATCAACAATAGTTTGGCAATTTTTTACGGTCCTCAGAACGGAATAGTACCAGAAAAATTTACATGAATTCCAAATAATGATCTAGTATAGTAGTTAATTTACAACATGTTCCAAGTGAGACTAGTCCTCAAGCAGTTTTCATGAACTCTGCATGAAAACTACAATATATTCCGATTCATGGTAATTATATTGCACTGAAAAACTGGAAGAGAAAAGTTTAGAACATTTCAGTGTGAACCATAAATACAGTTTTGCCGATCCTTAAACTGGAACGCACGCACAAAACAATAGAAAGACTGTGGAGTAGCGCCAAATGGCGAAATAAGAAACATAGAGGAACAGCGCGTCCTCATCTGGAAAGTTATCTCGCGGAATTTATGTGGAGAAGGGAAACGAAAGATCCATTCGAAAAAGTTTCGAACGGTATTAAAATGTTTATGTCTCCAAAGTAAAAAATTCTTAGAACTAACATTTGTTAAAAATTCTTATGTGTATACTGTGTGGTTGCCGATAAAGTCTGGTGAGTTTTGCGCCGGCGAAAAGGAAAAGTACCCGCTAAACTAGTAAGATATCGTCAAACCGGTGATGGTTTTAGGAGGACTAATTTTTGGCGATGTTTTACTCCGGTTCCTGTATAACTACAATTGGTGTTATAGGGTACGGCACGAAAATTGGCTCCTCTTAATATCATGCTATATTGCGTTTCTGGAGACTTAAATTATTTTCATATTTCTACTAAGAGATGGCGTGTCGAGGTACTTGACCTACAAGTGTGTAAGGCAGCCGCAGCCAAACCGGTCGTCTGAAAAAAATATGTCCAAACTATTTGAGAAGTAGGCCTCGCTGAGTGAAGCCGGGTGAGTGTGTAATAATGCCGTATTCGATACTCGAGCGTGTTGCCTTTGTTTAAGCGTTCATTTGCACTGAATCCTGAATCGTACTCTTTTGTGAAAACAAACACTTTGTTTCAAGAGAAATTCCCAAAACGTTCTGTGCCAGCAAAAAGCACAATACAGGAATTGATCGAAAAATGCGGCATACAGGATCTGTTCAAAATTCTCCCACTAAGAGACCACCATCTGTCTACATACCTGAACTAAAGAGGTAGATGCAGGACATAATGGCAAGAAGTCCTCGTAAGTCAACTAGGAAATAGAGTCAACAGGCTCCAGCGAGTGAAAGAAGTTGCGGACGTGTTTTAAGGGCGTTGAAGTTAAAACCGTACCAGATAAATGTTGTGCAACAACTGAGGAGCCTGACCTGCAGAAGATGGTGCATTCCTGTTCATGGCCGTTGAGGAATGTTGCCAGTGGATTCTTTTTTTGACTCCCTAATGCTCATCATGATTGAAGAGGCCCTGTTTCCACTTTTCTAGGTACGTAAATTCTCAAAACAATCGAGATTGGTCGACAGAAATTCCGCGCGCAACTCACCAGGAACCCTTGCGTGACGAGAAGATTAAGTTTGGTGTGCTATTTCCCACATACGTTTTGGGGCCCATATTCTTTGAGACCACAGTCAGTGCCATGTATTTTTGAGTCCTGGAAGAGTTTTATTCAAAAAAAAACAGAGAGACAAAAGAGGAGCATCAGTTATGTCGCTTTCAGCAGGACGGTTCAATAAGCCGCACGTCGGGTGTATCATTGCCCTTTGTTAATGAGATGTTTGCACCAGAGAGGACAATGAGCAAAACGTTGTGGCCTCCTCGGTCACCAGACTTGTCCACTGACTTGTACTTGTGGGGAATGCTAAAGAGTATATAACACAATTGAAGAACTCCATCCAGGATATCATCAATAGTATCACAACAAAAGAATTGAGAAGTGTGAAGGTGATTAATCATATTCGAAACATAACATTTCATGCTATGTGTTGACTTTGTTTAATCATTGATTACGTTCATCTTCTGATGTCTTATGAAAGGGCGGAACGGTTTTACTCACTGAACCCTGTACAATTGAATAAATGTAATCGTATTCGGCCCTTAAATGTAACTTTAACGGCATATACTAATGTACGATTTTGAAAATTGTTGCCAACACCAAAATGACTCTCTAATGCTGCTACACCACCATAAATACCGCACTTCAAATTTTACAAGCCCACCAGCGGCCGAGCGGTAATATCGCTGAACACTGGTAGTTCGGTCCGAGGTTCGAATCCTGCGAACGGGCTGGCTGCATGGGTGTTTTCGTGGTTTTCCCCATGTGTAACGTGTATACGAGCCAGTTTCCCTTAGAAAGTCCTCCACGAAAGGCATCCCTCCCCTTAGGCAGATAGCCCTAGTGTTCTTTGCCATAATTAAATACACCATTAGTACACATCAAATTTTACAGTAGATTCAAACGTCCCGAAGTTTCATCTTTATCTTTAATTTCACGTATAAATTCTAGTATATGGTACATCAAGATATGGTACCTAGTATATGGACATTATAATGAGCAACGCGACCACGCCGAAATACACTGCTGGCCACTCAAATTGCAACACCAAGAAAGACAAGAGATATCACAAAAAAATTTATTTAGTAGATACCATGTTGACCAAGTATTAAATGATTAAATTTATAGACTTCTGTGAAGTGTGGTTCCTTCCAGAATCAGTAGCCAGAGTACCCGCCATTGTTGGAGATCACCGCTGCCACATGCCTCTGCATTGATTCAAAGAGACTTTGGTTGTGTTCGTGGGTACAGAAGACCAAGCAGCTTCCACACGTTGCCAAAGTTGATCTGGGTCAATCGTTCAACAACCATGGACCACATGTTATATATCGGCGAAAGATCCGGAAAGCGAGCTGGCCAGAGAAGCAATTCAATCTGGCGATTAACGAAGAACCCTTGGGCAATGCGTGTGCCACATGTGGTCACTCATTATCCTGTTGAAATATGGCTGTGAGCAAGCCCTGAATGTAAGGAAGGACAACTGGCTCCAACACCTCGGAAATGTAGCGCTGGCTGTTTAAAGTACCGGCAATGCGTATTTGAGGAGTGCGAGAGTGATATCCAATACCGGCCCATACAATAATACCCGATGCAGGACCAGTGTGATGGTGCATAACGGAGCTGTTCAGCATCCTCTCTCCACAGCGTCTCCAGACTCGAATCCGACCATCGTGGTGTTGCAGACAGAAGCGTGACTCGTCAGTAAAGACAATTTCCTTCCATTCTGCCGGTCACATCCTTCTTTCATAGCACCATTGGTGGCGGAGAAGTCTGTGGTTCTGCGTCAAGGGTAGACGAAGCAATGGACGTCTTTCGGGCAGACCACTCTGCTGTAAACGGCGTCGAATGGTACGCGCAAACACTGGATGATGCGTTACAGACTGAATGTGCTGTGCTATGGTTCATGATTCGTGATGTGACTGAGCGATCCGTCACTGTCATGCGCACAATGTTCCTGTTATCACGTAAAGTGGTGCACTGACGTGCATGCGATCGAACACGTCGGTCCGTCGTACCCTCCTGCATCCAACGGTCACATATCCACATTAAAGTTGATTGGTTTCGTCCAACACGACTGCCGATTTTCCTGAAAGATAATCCACACTATCGGTAGGCCATTATCCTCCCTCTGTCGAACTCGGATACTTGATCAAACGATGATCGCTGTTTACTCCGAGGCATAATTGATCGTTTTTAAAAAAAAAAACCGCAAGAAAAACACAATTGCCGAACTTGAAATCGTCGAAAAACTCCAAGCCTAAATCTAAGTTGCGAAAAAACGCTAATTCTTCTATTTCCAGCCAAAGACCTCAGAGCATAACGCGAACTAGAGGTCAAAACTCCTAGCGGTTGATGTCTTCAGAGCCACCAGCGATGTCCGTCCGACGTCCGATAATGACCAGTAAACGCGGTATTTTGTCATTGACGACAATTTTAAAAATCGTGGCAAAGCCGTACCTTATACTAGGATTTAACGATTTCTTAGAGATCAGTAAAAATATATTATATTGTCGAATAAGAATTGATGGTAATACTCTTCGTTTCGTAATCTTAATGCGCAGTTCAAATCAGAAACGAAGTTAAGAGAGTTTTAATTTGAACGAAACAACTCCAGGGTTAATTCTGGGAGTTTGTTTCGTTCAAATGTAGACTTATTTTTATTTAGAATTCCACTTTTCGAGCATCAAAATATGGTTAAATGACCCTAAAATCATAAAATTGTGTTTCGCTGGATTTAATCGCTGCAGTAGCTGTAAAGTCAGATGTCCAAGAGAAGAATTTGTTTTCTTCACGGCGTAATTATAAGTCGAAATTATAAAGTGGCAACAAAGCAGATTGTACAGTGTTTACCTTATTTGAAGTTTGTAATGGTTAACCATCTGTTAATGCTAACTTTTATCCTTGAGTTTTTGTATATATTCCGTAGATGAAGCATTACTATATTACAAATTTTCAAATGAACTGATGACCCCAAAAGTTATTAGATCATAGCTTGCAAGTTTTTATGCTTCAGTAAGCATGATAACAGAATTTCGATATTCTTCCTTTTGAAAATTTTGTGTTCGGTACATTGTTTATTACATATATGCGAAATTTACACATTTATGATTATCAAGATCTGCAGTATTTATTTATTTTTTTTTAATGCTGCTTTTCTGAAATTTTTCTTTCGATATAAAATGTATATTGAATAATATTTTAGTAATTGTAACTTATAAAATCAAATCTTATGCATATACTACATTTTTTTAAAATGTAAAGATTCATAATTAAAGGTAGTTTTTAATTTTGTTCATTATCTGGTTTTTAATCATATAATTTTCACTTGACATATAAACTGTATCTTAAAGATTCATCTAATATTGTATAAATCAAGACACAAGAGAAACACGCCAACGTGGAAAATAAAACAGGCAAATCGACAACCTTGTATTCGTCGTTGATTTTGTCAATTTGCCTGTTTTATAATATTGTATATTTATATGATGACTATAAAGTGGTGCACAGAGAAAAATTCTGATTGGAGTTTCAGATGAGGGAGGCTTCAAGCAAAGAAATTCATTCTAAGTAGTTTTTTTCTATTAAACTAGGCAGAAATTATACTCTTTATTTTGCATTTCTCTGTTTTCTATGAGAGAGTATTAAGGATAAAATTTTGCAAATATTCACACTTTGTTTATTATATATATATAATTAGCCAATTCTGTATGTAATACATAAAGGGCAAATAGAATCTCTAATGACCCTACCAGTGTCCAAGCAGTTAATATTACTGAATAGTGGGAGTGTGACCCAGGTTTGATCGTAGGCAAATGGGATGGCTGCATGGTTGGTTTTCGAGTTTTCTCCATGTGTAATGTGAATACTAGCCTGTTTCCCCTTAGAAAGGTCCTTCATGAAGACATCCTTTTCCCTAGCGAAATAGTACATTTTTATTTTACCATATTGAAATAATCTGATCTTAAATTTGTTAATTAAAACAAACAAATGTATTTAATAATGGAAGCTTATCTTACCTAGAGCCAGTCTAACAGTTATAAATAGTGTGAAGTCCAAAACAAAGAGGATAAAAATGTGAGATCTTTCTTTTCTGCTCTGTAGTGAAGAGTCAACTACAGAGCAGAAAAGAAAGTGTTAATATTGTGAAACTAAAAAATTTTTCCACTCCTAAAGAAGCAGATCTGGTCATCCTCAGAACAGAGTTGTAGCTAGGGTTTTCAGTGCCCAGGGACAACTGAAGATTTCTTGCCCCCTACTGCTTGCCAAAGATGGAAACATTTAATTCTAAAATGTCGTAACATCAGTTTGGCGCCCCTTGGATTCTGCGCCTGGGGACAGATGCCCCCCTTGCCCCTCTCTAGCTGTGCCCCTGTCTCAGAATCAGTATATTTTTATTTAAAATCTACATCAAACTAAGACTGTTTTTGTTTAATTTACAATTTTATATCGTTATGTTTTTCTTCCAATTTGGCGAAAACTTAGGTACTGTTCTGTTATCCGGACTGGATGCAGAAATGTATGTATGTATATATAGATGGGTGTGTTCATGTATGCATGTATATATGTTTGTACTTCTGTAAGTCTTTATATACATACACATATATGTACATACATACACATGTCATATGTGCATATAAATTTCCTGATTCCAGGACCGATAAACGAAGAGTACTAAAGTTTACTTACAGAGAAGAAAAATAACATAAGTTTAATTATTTAATGAATACAAACTAAATCAAAGAAATTTTGATAATCTTTCTAATTTGTTGAATGAACAAAATATCATAGTTGGATTTAAAGACTGAATTACATAAATATGTTCTTATCAAACATTTAGTCTCTTGTTATTTATTTTCATTGTAATATTGAAATTACCCCATCTGAATTATGAATAAGAATTTTATTTGCTTTTGTATATTAAAATATTTCTAAAAATTATATTACTATTCTGTTTAATATTAAGTTATTTTCTCTTGATATGTAATTTAATTTTTTTTTTTGGGGGGGGAGGCAGATATTTATCAAATATAGTTTGAGTGTTGGTGATAATTTATAGTTTTCTCTTTTTCTAGGGCATGTCATCCACAGAAGATTCAGAGAATCAAAATGAAGAATTTTTATTGACTTTAGATACTATTCCACCAGAAATATTCCTTCATATTTGTTCTTTCTTAAGTGCAAAATTTGTCATTAATGTGCTTAGTCAGGTTTGCCAGAAATTCAAAGAAATTATAGAAAATGATACAACTTGGCGAATGAGAATTTCTGAAAAATGGCCAAGACAATATCCCATGATTGCAGGTTTGAAATTATATGATATTTATGCATTATGAATTTAAAATGTAAAATATATTGGAATACATTTTCTCAGATACCAGTTACATGTTTAAATTATTGTTTTTTTAAGTTAATCCATCTCTCAGTTTGTATCAATGTATGTAACTATATACAGCACCTGCTGGTTTTTAAAATCACTTCCATTCCAAATATATTTGCGTTTATTAAGCAGCTGAGTTTAGTAAATAGCAATTTCAACATTTTAAATTATGGTATCAAGTTTGAACTTATTTAATAAGTAACTAACAATTATACAAATAGCTGAATTATTAATTAAAAATTAATATTAAAATTTAACTATTTGGAAAATTTAGAATTGTTATATATATATATATATATATATATATATAAAATTATAGTTGCATACCTGATGAAATTTTAAACTTTTACAAAGATTTGCTTTGTCCATATTTGTTTCATATTGTTCTTCAACAATCTTTCAATTGTAGCTTCCAGTTTGTAAAACTGTTGGTAGCTTTTCTGATCTCCACCTTTCATTTCAAGAGTTCTTAGAGTTTGCAGTGCATTTCTTCATTTGGCTGAGGTTGGCATGTAATGACTTTGTATTGTATCACTTTCGCTGTTAGTTCCAGTTTCCACAGCTCTTTTAACTATTTCTGTAATATCATAGTCAGTGTTTTTATATGCTGTCTCAGTATTATCATCAGTGACAACATATTCTAAAAATGCATTTTTATAATTTCATTCACTAATGTCTGAAATATTAGAAATAACTTGCAATTCATCAGTGGCTTCTAAATAAAAACCCCATTTTCTAAAGCAATTTATAACTTTGTTTCGGGAGACTGTTTCTCATGTGTTGACTACAATATGCATTACAAGATATTGACTTGGTTATCTCTGCTGAATTTCATACATTTTCAAAGGATTCAATTTTTTTAAATCTTTTTTGGACACCTTTTCTGTAATGGCATTTGAAAGCTTTTACAGTACCTTGATTTAAAGGTAGAAGAGATGCTGAAGCTACCAGAACAGCATTTTTCTTTAAAACTCTCTTCCTCCATTGCTGACTCTCCCACTGTATAGCCAAATTTAGGGAAACTGTTCATTGCAGATTTTTTTGGGCACTCCCGAATTCCAGCTCTGCATCCCGTATGGATATGCATTCTATAAAATGTCCTGAAATTCACAATTTATACAAAGATCCATCAAAAATAATTTAGTTTCTATAATATCTCCATTCGTGGATCACATTGTTTTAATATAAATTACATTGCTGACACTGGGGCATGTAGTGATATGCCATATGAAGCATATTTGTATGTATGGAACAGTGGTGTAGCTAGGGTGGGGCAAGAGGAGACATTCGTCTCTGGGCGCAGCATCCAGGGGGTGTCAAATTGATGATACGCATTTTAGGATAAAATGTTTTCTATTCTTTGAACACAGAAAGGGGCACAAAATCTTTAGTTGTCCCCGGGTGCTGAAAACCTTAGCTACGCCTCTGGTATGGAATATGACATATCATCAGTATGTCAGCGGGCTGTTGGTGCGGAACTTTTCTACCAAACTGGTTGAGCCTATACTGCCACAGCATATCACCATGCCCAGCATATCACCAGAGAGCACCTGCCGAAGAACTGCCGTGCATTGCTGTTTTCACGCTCCTCAATATTCGCAATTTTTCGCGTAAGTCCTCATAATTAGGTTGAGTAAATCATACCATACTATTGAGGAAGCCAAGACGTGCGTTTTGATATATGGATTAAGCCTGTATCATCCATACGTAAAAAGTTATTAATTAATTTCTAGTTTACTCGTGGGAGCCCATTGTGTCCGCCATTGTTCATGCAAGGGAAGAACAACATGGCACTTTAGTCCATCATTTACTCTCAAGATTTATATCACCGGACGCGCAATCGTGTCAGGTTTTCCTTGGAACTATTTTCGTAGTGATCAGATTATTATTACTTTAATTACGTAAGATTATTTAGCTAGCACGTGGTGTGATGAGTCATCTGTGAAATTGCAGGAAAAAGTACGGTTTCATCCCTGAATGTATTGCTAACTATGACAAAGAGCTCCAAAGAGATAAGAAAAGCTGTTGATAACAAAAGGTACTAGTGGTTTCTTCATCAGGCAGTTTCTCCAGTTTTTACAGCCCTTTTTTTCATGAAAAAAAGATGACAACAATCAGCGGAAAATGACGATTAAGGATTTCTAAATTAAAAGATTCTCCGTCAAATAGTTCAGAAAATATAAAATTTGGCTTATTTTCTCCTTTCTACCCTGGAGGAAATCCCACCGCAGCAATCCCCACAAGGAAGGAATCTACAACGTTCCCCTTCCCCCCCAGGACCCTTACGAACAAAGAGCCTCTCCCACTACGTTTGCGGTTTTTACGACAGTGGATATTCCTCAATTGTGCAGTCACTCTTTATTCAATTAGAAAACGGAAACAGGACAGAGAAATTCCCTCTCAAGTCTTCCAGAGTACTTTAAAAGTGAACTTTGCATCTCTATCGGTCATCTACTTCAATTTTAGTGATTTTGGTGAAATTTTGATTTTAGTAAAAGCTTGTACAGAATCTATATTGTGTGATAAGATTAGTGTATCATTGTTTTCGCACTCTTTTCTTAACAAGAATTGAGAATTTTCTCTCTTGGAAATTGTCTAACTTACGGAAGAAGTACTGCTACCAAGGTAGGACTTTTTACTCTTTCGTCCCCGCTTCTCTTTCTCCTTGCTTCTGTAATTGATTAATTATACCACACGCATTGCATAGTTTAATAACAAACAGAGTTAATTGCTTAGTGTTTAAAGAGATGAATGAAGGTGCCTAATATTCCTTATTTTCTTAAGTGCTAAATAACGCAGTTGACTTAATATATATTCGGCCTAACATTTTTCATTTCATTTTACCAATGTTTTTAATAAGTTACATTCTTATATTAGTTACTTTTTTCATTTATTGCACTGAATAGAATCTATTTGTTCTTAACATTCTATTATTATGTTTGTACTTGTTTTTTGTTATATATTTTATATTTAACTCATCTAATCTGATTAGTAATTTATACTGGTATTATTCATCGTAAAAACAAAAAAAAAAAAAAAAAAAATTGGCTCTCTACGTATAGAAAGCATTTCCATTCAATTACCTCTGTACTACAACATTTCTCAGGAGTGTGTGCAACTTATCACAGTATAACTGTTCACAATTTATAATAGTAATTCCCTCATAGTCAGCTTCCAGCATGGCTCAAACTACACGTCCTTCGAGCCCAGTGTCCGTCAACTCGGAAAGTATGCTTTTACCACCGGAAAAAACAGCAACAGTACGCCAAGAACCGCGTATAAGAGCCGTAAATCTTTATCATGCATGTCTAGATCTAGCCAGTACTAGACGAGGCGGAAAACGCATCATCCCACCAGGAATGTCCACAAAGCTTAAAAAGATGCTCGATGAGCTCAGAGATATTGCTACAAGTAATGGGATCAGTAACGTAAGCGACGTTCCGTTTCCGATAGGTATTCCGCATCCCTCCCATGCTGTCACACGTCAGTGCGATGATTCCACCACAGACTTAATTAATACAGAAACAATGCCGTCATTATTAGAGGATAATAATGTTCCTAAAATTTCATATGCTGATGCTGTAGCAAAGGTACCAAGAAAAAATAACCCAACTATTTTGCTATACCCAAAGCTAGAGCTAAAATGCCATATTACAGAGAAACTAAATCAGATCCTTCCCCTCAAAGAAATAAATGCCAATATTGATTATATAGCAAATATTAAGAATGGAGGCATCGCGATCAGCAGCACTTCAAAGGAAGAACTCAACAAGATTACTAACGCCATAAACGTTTCCGAAGAAGCAAATAACTTAATAGAAATAAAATCACCAAGGGTTAAAAAACCGAAAATCTCAATCAATAATATCCCGAATACATTACCACCAAAATTAGTTCTCGAAGAACTAGTTGACCAACTAAGGATTGATAAAGAGGAGATTTCACCTCTCTTACACAAAAGGCAAAAACCCAAACACCATTAAGTGGGTTCTCGAATGCTCCCCTCGTACTCTATCCAAATGTATTGAACGTAGGAAAATTATAATTAATTGGAGCATTCTCCCAATCGCAGAATTCTACGGAGTGAGGAGATGCTACAGATGCCAAGATTTCTCACATTCTTGTAGTGCATGCAAATTTAGGACTTATTGCGCTTCCTGTGGCGGACCTCACTCCATAAGGAATTGCAAAGAAGACGTACCGGATTGTATCAACTGTAAACTGTTCAACTGCACATATGGAACCTACATCAATACTTCACATGCTGCATTCTCCCCCAAATGCCCATTATATCAGAGGGAAATCTCAAAAATTAAAGCTGCTGCAGTTTACACATCAAAGCAAGAAGAATAGTTAGCTTACTACCTAGTTTCTTTTAAGTTAATTTAAACTTTCCTTTCTGTACATGAATCCATCAAGTACTACCGCCGCCCTTTCAATTCCCCAATCTCAACTGTTTATGACAATTTTACACAATAATTCGCCTCCACAGGACAAGCTTAGAATTCTTCAAATAAACTTAGGCAGAGGAAAAAAGGCGTCAGAACAACTTAGTGAAGTAATTGAAAATAACAATCATGATGTAATTTGCATTACTGAGCCGTATTGCGTAAAAGGTGAAGTTAGATGCCTTCCCCTTCACTGGCAAATATTTCAATCTACTGAAAAGGATCCTCTAGTTAACCCACGTGCCAGTATTATAGTCACCAATACCAAATGGTCCCCTACAATTATATTAAGCCATAGAGATGTGATGACGATAAGTATTAACTGTAAATCAGAACAGCTATTAATTACTTCCATTTACTGCTCACCACGAGAGGATATGGGGCCGAATCTCCACACATTAGAAAATATCTTTAGTAATCTCAGAAGATCACAGCACGTGATTACAGGTGACTTCAATGCTCACCATCAAATGTGGCATTACAATAATACAGATAATAGAGGACATACACTAGCTGACTTTATTGCTACACACAATCTGTATATACATAACCTCTCTTCAGACACTCCTACATTTGAAACAACAAATGGTAAAGGATGGCCGGACTTGACACTGTCAACATTGAGTATCTCCAATAAAATACAAGAATGGAAAGTTCTTGATGATCCAAGCCACTCAGATCATAACTACATTTCATTTGAATTATCAGAAGAAATCCCCGACCTCAAATTAAGAAGATTTTCAATCTCAAAGCAAAAAGCAAGGCAATTTGGAAGAAAAATCTCCACATGTCTTCAGTATGCGGAGAAACTTATAGATAAATGCACATCACCCGATGCAGTCCATGATTTAATGGAAACAATTATCAAAACAATACAGGAGACAGCGACCAACACATTTAAACTCCGCAACAACAACAAGATTACGAAGACTAACTGGTGGACAAAGGAATTAAGACGTGAAAAGCAACATACAAGGGCCCTTCGTAGAAAAATGAAAAGTGCTCCGGAAGGGTTGAAAATGGAAATATGGATAAAATACAAGCAACAATTGGCAAATTACAAAAAGAAAATAACTGAAGCAAAATTAAGCAGCTGGAAGAATTACTGCTGTAGTAATAAAGATACTTACGGCCAGCTGTATAAAATGGCTACAAGTAAAGTTTTTAGTCCCGCACATATTGGTCTTTCGAGAGATCAACTCTCACATAACAGCCAGCTTGGTAATGTCACTGAAAAGATTCTCAACAATATTCTAGATGTTGTCTTCCTAAAAGATAACGCAGAAGATGATGGCCACTCACATTCCGATATTAGATACAATAATACCGCTCCAAATACTCCAGACGATGTGGAATTCCACTCACAAGAAATTTCAAAAATTATTAAGTATCTTCCGAATAATAAAGCTCCGGGACCTGACGGATTAGACAACAGGATTATTAAGATAATTCACCACTCAATGCCTTTTCTGTTCCACAAACTACTAAACCTCTGCCTCAAATTTTATGTCTTCCCGAATTGTCTCAAACAGGGACAAACAATACTATTCAAGAAAAATAATAAAGATCCTACGGATCCGGAAGCCTTCAGACCAATCAACCTCTTACCTGCAATAGGTAAACTTCTGGAACGTGCAATCGCGGGCAGATTACGCCACCACTTAGAGAAAAACGAAACCATAAGCCCCAACCAATACGGCTTCAGATCTCTCAAATCTACATCACATGCGATAGTAGAACTTCAAGAGCAGATCCGTAGGAATAAATCTTCAGCTCTCCATACAGCACTACTCTGCATGGATCTCAAAAATGCGTTTGACTCCGTGTGGTGGCCTGGTATCCTTGAAGCCTTGCGCAACATTAAATGCCCTCAGAACATATTCAAGCTAATGAATAGTTTCCTAACAAACAGAGCAACGATAATCATCAGCAACAACTGTATAGTAGAAAGAAGAATAACGAGGGGCTGTCCACAGGGTTCTTGTCTAAGTGCAGACCTGTGGAACATCACCTTCAATTATATCACCTCCTACAAGTGGCCGGACCATACAAAGCTCATCGCCTTTGCCGACGATGTGGCCTTTGTAACAAATGGGCATTCAAGAGACATACTAGAAAAGAATAGTAACGAGACTCTCTCCATATTCCAATCACTCTGCGTCAATCAAAAACTAATAATTTCAGAGTCTAAATCACATATTATTTTATTTCCAAAACCGGGCAAATCGCTACAAAGGCTACCTTGCATTAAAATCAATAATAGAAGAATCAAGATCTCAAAAGAAATCAAATTTCTTGGATTGAAAATTGATCAAAAGTTTTCTTGGATCCCACACCTCATGGAAATTCGGAAGAAGACCCAAACTATTTCTAGAGCCCTCGCGAGGATGCAAGGCACAACGTGGGGCCTCAAGTCGAGGATGCAAAACATTCTCTATAATACCGTGATCGAAAAAATAATCCTCTACGGGGCATCAGCATGGACTCACCCTATGACAGTGAAAAAGAAAAGACTCTTAGCTTCGATCCAACGCCCCTTCCTCTTACAAATAGCAAAAGCATACAGAACTACCTCAACGGCAGCTCTCTGTGTATTAACAGGAATCCCACCCCTCCACCTGAAAGCAAAAGAAGATGCAGACTTAGCCACGTTATTCCACCTCAAGAAAAACATAGAGGTAGAAGATCAAAACCTGTGCCCTCTTGATTTTGAACAGCCACGAAATCCTTACCTAAGACACCCTGCAGTACATGCAAAACTCAGAATATCTACAAAAGAAGACACCCTCAGTGTACCTTCATTTCCAGTCGTGTACACAGATGGTTCAAAGTTAAACGAAGAAGTAGGATGCGCATTCTTTGCACTCCTCTCAGAACAAGAAACAACAGAATGGAAAGGACACCTAAGGAACAACAACAGCGTTTTCCAAGCTGAGCTTTCAGCCAT
The DNA here is from genome assembly GCF_044657685.1 of Stegodyphus dumicola. Classification (NCBI taxonomy): domain Eukaryota; kingdom Metazoa; phylum Arthropoda; class Arachnida; order Araneae; family Eresidae; genus Stegodyphus; species Stegodyphus dumicola. Next base: position 3,994,838 of record NC_140768.1, read on the forward strand.
AAAACACGCTATTCTGTGGTCTCATCAAAAGCATCTAACATATGTTACCATCTACAGTGATAGCCAAGCGGCAATTAAAGCTGTCGATGATGCAAGAAACAAATCATCAATAGTGCAAGATATCTACGATTTATTATCACAGCGCAAGAGAACATCTATAAAAATAAAGTGGGTAAAAGCGCATGCTGGACAAGCCCAAAATGAAAGGGCAGACGCGCTTGCTAAAAATGCAGCTCAAGACCCATCTCTACCTCCAATCAATGTCCCATTCCCTAAATCGTATGTGAAACATATGTTGAAAAAAATTACATTAAAAAAATGGCAAACTGAATGGGAAAATGCAGAAGTAGGTAGAAGGCTTTTCAACTTCTACAAGAAACCCACATATGATCCAATCTCTTATAACTTCTTCATCAACATATTCTTATCTGGACATGGTCCTTTCCCCACGTACTACTTTGCACGAAATTTGAGCGATTCAGACAAGTGCGTATGTGGGGAAAAGGGAGACCCAGAACACTATGTTTTCAAGTGCCAGCTCACAAAAGAGCTACACTGCAAAGGAAGGTCACAAATTACGCCTGAGTACATTAAATGCATGCTAACGATACCTCAATTACAACAAAAGGTTTCCTTGATTATGAAGAAACTTTTTGCATATAAAAGAGAAGACATATGTCAAGATGCTATCACATCTGTATAAATACCTCTTATTCTACAACTTGCAAAAATAATGCAAGATTTCAGAAATATTGCAAGTGTCTGAAACAGGCTAAATATGGTATAAACAGTTTTTATAAAATAGTTACATTAAGAATTTGGACTGTATTAATGTAATAATTAAATCATTAATTAAAAAATAATATAAATAATATATGACTCTATTAGATATATTAGTGTTAATGTAAGTATTATGTGATTTTCTAATGTATATTTTCTGTATTTATGATACATTAATTTACAAAAATAATAATGTAAGATTTCAGTGCTGATGCATTTGTGTGTAACAAGTTAAAAAAAATGAAAGGAAATGTATTAATAAGAGAATTCGCCTTAGTAATTCAACTAAGTGTGATAAAGTGCCCAAAAAAAAGAAAAAAAAAAAAATCCTTCAATTAGCTCCTTAAAATGATGTTTATTTTAATTCGATGTAACTAGATATACTAATGTAAATATATTGTTTGTATGAAGTACAATGTACAATGAAAGTTTGTATGTATGTTCGAAGTCATTATGTTATTTCAATCTGCCATAATCCAACTTTTGTTAATAGGTTAATTTCTTTGCAATAATTGTATACTATGTCTTTGTAATTGTATATTCAATACGTAAGTCTAATATTAATGTAAAATTACTATGTAAATGTCTTGGTAGACTAGCATCCGATGCGGGCCAACTAAAAGCCCAACGGGGTACAGTAGTGCGGCGGAGCAACACCTGTAAAAGTCACTGACGAAGTTCTGGTGCTCCGTCCACTTTTCCCTGTCCTCTGTCCCTGCCACAGCATATCAACCTTGTGGCAGTAATAAATCATTAAGCTTGACTAATACGTTTCTCTTTATGTAGTACCACATCTGCACTTACGACATAGTATATGTGTGTGGTGATATGGTCAGGAAGCATTATCTTAGGAAACCGCTGAATGATAGGATAGGTTAACGACTCTTCGTTCTCTCACGAGCTCTTGGACTATGTACATATATTCATTGACATTTGCCTCTCACCTGACTCAAACAACCAGCCGCATAGCTCATGGGCTCCTGACATCAAGATATTGATCCTCCAATTCCCATGACCTTCAAATGTATATATTTGAAGGTCATAGGAATTGAAAGATTATGTCATCAGTTAAAACACGTGCTGCTGGTTTAATTGATATTTAGAGTTGTTTTTAGAGGCTAAAAAAACAGAGTACTTTACAAAAGTATAATAGTTTTAACTTAGCACAATAATTCAAATTGTATACATTAAATTGTTTTTATTATTATTTCTTTCAAATGGCAGGCAAGAAAAGAAGTTGTAAATTTAATTATGATATGGAAAAAGAATTTCCTTTTGTGAAGTGGACAAAAATTGATTATAATGTTCTGTGCTTTCAGTGCAATTAAACATTTTCATTTATTTACGGTGGACAAAATGCCATTACATAACGCATTTAGTCCGAAAAATATAAGTAGGTAAATCAAGCAACAGCGTCTCGAACAATACCCAAATTAAAAATGAATTAAGAGGCTATTACTAAATTATAAAACTTATTTACATATATTTTATATCTGTAATGATATATGTATAAATATATATATGAAATGTAGAATCTCATACATTATTTATGTTGTGCAGCCGGGGCAACAGGAATGAGACAAATTTTCGAATATAAAGTGATACGTTTATTTTAGCATCCATCTCACAAGCGTTCCTCCTGTACCTTGAGAGAGAAGCCCTATTTATAGATATGTGTGCATCATGGTGCTCATCCAATCAGCGATATTAATTTAAATCATGAGGTGACGCTATCTCCTCATCAGGCGTGTTCATAAGGACTTTATGTAATATGACAAATTTATGAGTTTGGCGATTTGGCGGGCGCCAACAGGTTACTATATAATGAAGAAAGGATTTCGCCAAAATTTAGGAACAGGGATGCAATTTAGGTAAAGAATCGCCAACACATTATTAAGCAATATGGTTAGAATTTAATTTAATCAGTCGATTTAAAAATATCATTACATATACGTATATAATGATCAGTTGTTTTCTCAATTATTTGCATAGATATGCATATCAATTAATCTCTTAATTTCAGTAATCATTTTCTAAACTGATATTTTATCTTTAATTACTTACAAAGGCAAACATTTCATTCTCCCATTTGTGTACAGCCTTTAAATATGACCTGAAATTTTAATATTTTATATTAAAATCTGAGGTCAATATCTTGATCAATTTTTGTTGTACAGAAATCATGCTTGTTTTATTTTATTTTTCATAATGAGTACAACATTTTCCTGTAAGTAAGGGACAGAGAAACATAAAGTTAAGATTTTGTATTTTTTACAGAATTTATTTCATAAATTTAAAATTGTAAGAACATATATTTGTATCATTTTAAACATTTTTATAACTGGAAGTATATGTTTGCAATCAGTGGCTTTGAAAATAAAGGCTAGGTAAGGACATTTTTGGTAACAAAATGTGGACACACTACAGTTTTTAAATAGGTCTTTTTGTATCCAGGTGATAGTAGAATTCCAGGAGCTAGTACCAATAGAACTTTAGAGGTGTATATTTTATATTATGACAATAATGCTGACAAAATTTGAAACTATTAACTTTTTCTAGATACATTAGAGTCCTGCAGACTCAGCATAATATGTACTGAGAGATTGAGGAGTTTCTGAAAAGTGGAATTTTATAGAATAAGGAGTGGGTTTTTCAGAACTCTTAATATTTAACTATAAAATACTGTAGACATTTGTAACACAATATTGGACGTGGAAAAGTACAGGATACAGTTAAATTAATGTAGTTTTTTTATGTCAAGTTCTACAAATACCCTAAGAAAATTGAGTAGAAAAACTTAAGTGCTGCTTGAATGCTGAATCCCAAGATTGTAACTCTCTCCTTGCTTCTTTTGTAGCCGAGTGCTGATATTTCTTCTCTGGATGCCACATCTCATCACAATTATAAATTAGATCTCCAGATATACCCACCTTTTCAATTAGTTTGTGAAAATTATCCTTGAATATTGCAGCATTTCCCAAGTTAGCAGATAGCTTTTCCCCACAAATGTTTAACTGTCAATGACATTTGTCGAGCCAGCCAGCACTAGGAGTAAATCCAGGCTCTCCTTCTCAAAATTCATCATAAAATTTTAGGGCTTTCTCTTGTAAAATTTGTCCTGAAATGGGTGTTCCCCTTGCTGCCTGAACCATAAATAAAGCACCTCACGCTGTTTTTCACATTTACCACCCTTCATACCTTCTCTTTCCTTTAAACTATCCTTACATGCTCTTTTCACACACCAAGATTCAATTTCAGACCTCTTATTTTTCCACCCTATCAAAGTAGTCTGTTCAAGACCTAAATCCATGGTAATTTTGTTTACACTTTCCCCTTTATCTAGTCTCATTGAGGCATCTAGTTTCATTTCGATTGTCATGCTAGTTTCTTTTCTTTTTGAATGACATTTTCACTTCACAGAATATCAAAAGTTCCAAAAAATATGTTAACACTTATATGCCTGGATGTGAACTGAGGAATGATACCCGCAATGAACTGGTGTGAGTTTAGTATGCAATAAGATGCAGTCACTAAACTTCAGACAAGTCTTCTAATGTTTTGCAACAATAGAAGGGAATGTGAGCCAGTGGCCAGCTGCTACGTCACTTTCTTCATATCTTCGAAAGATGCAAACAGAGCTGTTAAGTAGTACAACATATCTTGAAATTTGTTAAGCAGTTCCAAGAATTAATAGCACAATGCGAAAATGGCAAAAATTACAGAAAAGAACACTCAAATCTTTGAACAGAACAAGATAGACATGCACATAAATAATAATTATATGTACTATATGTTGTATTTGCTCTGTTTGGGCAAGAGATATCTTAAGAAAAATTCCTAAAATGTTGTCGAGTTATACAGAATGTCGATATATAGGGAGTCGAGTTTGTGGGATCTTACTGTACCATAAACTTTGAGACCTTATTAATATCTCACCTCAGTGGTTGAATGATTAAAATCACTGAATGCTGATAGTTCAACCTGAGTTAAAATCTAGGAGGACAATCTGATTGCTTGGATGTTTTTTCTGCTTTTCCCCAGGAGCTACTTTTTCTTAAAATGTGTACCACAAAGGCATCCCTACCCTTAGGTCGATAGCCATCAGGTGCTGTGCCATATTCTAATAACCTAGTTTTATCAGTTTTTTGGTGCGAAACAAAAACTGTAATATTTCTGATATCCACTGTCATTTCTGCTATATACAAGATATCAAAACTTTACCTTTAGTCAAGTCTTTGCTATAAGTAAAATTTGATGTTTGCTGGGTATTTGTTATGCATATTAATTTGTTTTTTAAATGAAATAACTCCTGCTTTTTAAACTATTTTGATAGGCAAACATGGACTATTTTACTATTTTGGAGGATTTATATGCTTGGACATATATTTCAAGATTTATTGTATTGTATATGAATTTCTTAGTTAACTTGAAGCAAATAAATAACTTATAGTGTGATTAAATATAAAGTTTAAAATGTCACATCTACATGAAAAACTTTATATCTAATCTTGTATGAGAAAAGCACTATTTTATTTCTAATTTCTGTAATGGCAGTATATTGATTACTTTGTTAGTTATGGTTTTTTTTTTAATCCTCTTTGTTTTACTTTTAAGAGGCTTTTATATTTTTAAATTTCTTTTTGAGATGCCATAAAAATTTTATGGGTACTTTCTGATTAATCCTCCTTCCCCCGAAAAGCCGGCAACGAATTGGTGGTTGATTTTTTGCCACGTTAATTTTCAAAAGGCAACAGCATTTTGAAAATGACAGTGCACAAAGAATTTTAAGACAAAAAACACCTTTTTCAGGAACTTTTTGTGTAATTTTTTTTTTTTTTTGTGTGTGTGTGTGTGTGTGTGTGTGTGTCTTCAACCTTTCACGCCCAAGGGCCACATCAATAAATTCACAAAGATCAGCGGGCCACGTGTCTGTCAAAAAATAGTCTAATCAAAAAATTTATAAAAAAAAAGGGAGGTTTGTTTTGCAAGACTACAATTGATTTTAGGCAGAGAGATAGTGTTACAGATTTGTATATATATACATTGGTTCCAAAAAGTCAAATAGAAATCGAATTAAAATGTTTTGCAGCTTTTTTTAACTATGAAAAAAGCATAAAGATGATTGTACAGAATGATGTTACAAAATGCATTTACAATAAAAAAAGAAAAAAAACTTAAATTACTGGCAGGAAATGGTAGTTACTTTAGTTTTAATGTGAAATTTGACATTGCTTTTGCTTGATTAAAGTTTCAATATCTGATTTAATCTGTGTTGTTGCAATTTGTAAATTTTCCTCCAAACAGTCTGTCAGCCGTGTTCTTGTTTTTGATTTTAGGATTTTCATTTTACTAAAAAGCTGTTCGCATATGTAGGTACTGCCAAAGATTAAAGACATGAAGAGTGCATGTTTACGAATTCCTGGATACTTGTCTTTCCTCACGCACTTCGAATAAAAATAAATTAATGTAAGATTTTCAAGAAACTTGCATTTTACTGCAGTCACACTGTAAATCTATAAATTCTAATTGAAGTTCAGGTGGAACACTTCCAATATCTACTGAAAATGGCAAGGAGAACATTCGGATAAGAATTTCATTTTCACCAAAATCGGATTTTGAATTCCTCTTTCAAATTTGAAATGCATTGTGCATAATTATTTGAATTCCATGTTATAGAGTTCTTCACGCACTCCATCGATTTTGTAAAAGTGAGTGGAATTTTTGTTTAGCAACTGACTTTCCCACAGGATTAATTTTGTCTCAAAAGCTTTCACAAAGTAATAAAGATTATGAACAAGTAGATCTTTTCCCAGTAAGCGGTAGTTCAAATCATTGAGATGACCTGTAATATCGGCAAGAAATGCAAAGTCTCTCAAGTCATCACTGAACTCGTGAATAGATTTCCCTTTAGATTCCATGAATTGTTGAACTTCACTCTTCAAAGAAAACAGGCGCTGAAGCATCTTTCCTCGGCTCAACTAGCATACTTCTGCATAATAACCACATTCAGCTTCAACACCATATTCAGCAATGTCATCATATTCAGCTTTCAAATCACTCAAGAAACTGTTGAAATTGCCTGTGGTTAAGTCCTTTAGACTGAATGAAATTACCGTATTTGACGGCATATAAGACGCACTTTTTTTCCTAAATTTGGTCTCAAAAAAGTTACCTGCGTCTTATATGTGAAGGTAATTGCATTCAATAATTGTTTATTTGGCTTTTACGAAATGTGAGAACTAAAAGAAACCACGCTATTGAAACTTTTTTTTCCTTGTGTGTGGCCGTCTAAATAAGGGTGCGTCTTATATGCCGTCAAATACGGTAACCACTTTTACAACAACATTCATCACATGTTCAAAGTTTGAGAAGGACTTCTTGTACAAATTTTCTTGGTAGATTATGTAGTGAAAAGTCATCATAGTATTATTTACACTTTCCTTTACATCAGATTTGAGTAATGTTGTTACTTCTATTTTCTCTCCAGTCATAGATTTAGCACCATCCGTGGTTATAGCAGATATATTACTGAAATCAACATTACATTTATCCAAAGTTTGTGTCAGACTCTAATACAAATCTGTTCCTCATGTTGTACCTTTAAGTGCAACTGGCTAATTCCTTTACAATTGTGAAATCTCTATCAACGCTACGAATAAAAATGGCGGCTTATGTAGTATCTGTTGATTCATCCATTGTTACAGAATAAAACTCAAATTTTTTGCATTTGGATTTTAACTTCGTGAATATGCCTGTTGCGAGATCCTCTATGCACCTTGCTACCGTCAAACCAGACAAGCTAATATTCAATATGATCTGAGCCTGTGATAGACAAAGCACATCAACTGCACTCTGAAGACAAAGTTTTGCAAATTCTCCATAAGCAAAGGGTTTTTAGCAATTTTTTCTGCAATCATGTAACTAACACTATTTTCATATTTTTCATTCGCTGTGGTGAAGAAAGTCTGCTGAAAATTTAGTTTTGATTTTAATTCACTCACCTTATCACTTTGAAAGTGACCTTCCAATGCAGAATATTTCTCACTGTGCTTAGTATTATAATGTCTCTTAATGTTGTATTCCCTAATCACAGCTACACTGATGCTGCAAATGAGGCAAACTGCCTAACATTCATCATTTTCAGAAAATTTTATCTCAAATGATATCAGGCATGTCAATAAAATGTTTTATATACCAAGAATAAGAGAAAAAAAAATGTCTTTTTTTAACTACAAGAAGCTGACAAGGCAATTTTTCTTGAAATCAAAATTTCTTAAAATTCTTCAATTTTTCTTCCAATTGAAATGTGGGGCCATTAAAATGCCTTCAGTGGGCCACTGGTTGAAGACCCCTACCTTACAAGAAAGACAAACACTTGGTGCAAAAACAAATGATAATCAGAAAAGATCAAATTGAAAGTGGAAAACTGGGCATGATGTGCACATGTCTATCTCGGTTGCCACATTAAATACATTTGGCATCATGGATTGCTTCTTTTGGTGGCATAAGTGCATTCATTACCTCGGGAATACTTTTTAGGGGTGCGGATAGTCAGAAAGAAACCATTTATCAAAAATAGTTCATTTGCATAATTACTGTTTTTATTCATTTGTTTATTGATAAGCTGACAGCAGTTTTGACTGGAAAGAAGCATGTATTTCTAGAGAAGAGCATTATCACCTTTGGAAAAATTCAGGCGAAAGTATGAAAAGATACCACTTAAGTGATGCTCATTTTGGGTCAGTTAATGTTGTACAGTTGTTGGAGGTGAGTTTTGTTAATTTAGCTTTAAAAGTTTATATATATATATATAGTACTAGTAAATTTTGATGAAGTTAAAACTAAAACTAAAAGGCAAAAAACTATTAGCAAGTAGAGAACATTTTTTTTACTCATTTCATTAAAAGCTTCCTAAGTTAAATAAGTCTCTGCATATTGAAACTGCTGTAAGTTAAAAAAGAAATTCCCCGCAAAATTAATTAATTTATTTAAATAATAATACATAGTGGTAAAATAAAATACAAAAAGAAAATAAACTGCATTATTATTTTAAAAATTCAAAAACAAAAGTTTAAGATCTTGGATTTCAAGTATATTTGCACTATTTTGCCTTTAATAGTTAAAATTCAGAAATTTTAGGTGTTTGTAGCAGTTATGTAAATAATATGAAAAGCACTCCAAATATGAGATAATATATGTATGTACTTGTGACCCAGTGTCAACTGTATAATAAGCTAATTAACCAAACTTATCTGTAAATATATACAGTCAAAAATCTTTAATCCGGAATAATCTATAATCCGGACCTCAAAGCTACAAACTTTCTGCGCATGCGTAAGTGCATATATGCATTTATGCATGCACATAATACCTTTACGCATGCGCATAAAATGTTTACGCATGCGCATTTAATGTATAACGGACGGTATAAGCTAAGCTAAAATTATCTAATTATCTATTTCAGTTAATGTTGATGATTGCGTTGTTCCTTAATTTTCGAATTTGATCCGGCTTATTATTTTTTGCAGACTGTAAGAGCAATACTATAAAAGTAAGCTTGAACTTTCGATTATGTCAAATAGAATTTCCGATTCTGGAGCTGCCAAAGGATCTACAAAGTGAAAGCATGTTTCGATGTCCATGAAATAAAAAGTGTAATTGCTGCAAAAAATGAATAAAGGCAAAAATGGATAAATGGATCCTTTGTTTCTCTCACCATTCCGAAATCTGTTTATCACTTTCACGCTGCTCTACGGGGGTAGGGGGGAATGTCGCGGCGTGAAATGAACTGGAAGTTGATCTGTCAGCACTATCCTTATCTTCACGGCAGATGTTTTTATTTTATTCGGCTTATAATTTCTTACTAAATGTAGTATTTCATCTCGATGTACTCCGTCTTTGATATGATTTAAATCAAATTCTTCGTCATTATAAATATCACGAATACACATCAAATAGTTTTTTGGTTGCAATTTTCTAATTTCGACTATGTGTAATGTATGCTTTATGCATGCGCGCGTTGCAAAAAATGTTTAATAAACAAATCAAAATTAAGCTTTTTTTTTTTTTTTTTTTTTTTTTTTTTTTTTTGTGAATTTTGATACCCTTTAGATCATAATTGCTCCTTATTTCATAAATTACAGTTTCATATTTTTAATTTTATAATTTTGCATGCCATCTTAACAGATTTAAACTGATGATCTATAATTCGGAAAAACCGATAATATGGAATCGCCGAAGTCCCGACGAGTCCATTAAAGACTTTTGACTGTATAGTGCATTTTGCAATTCTTGCATTTCTGTGTTTTTATTTATTCATTTACATAATCAATAACATTGCGATAAAATTGGGTAGTAGTTACAACTGATATGGGAAACTTTGCAAATTTTAGCAATTGGTAGGTATAGCTGTACTAATCAGTATAAGTTTATTATTACTACTGAGACAGGTAAGATTTTTTAGAATATTTTAAGAGAAAAAGAAGTCATCTTACATTAGCATTTACATCAGCCGTTATAGTGGTTAATATCACCAATTGCTATATCGAGGGGCTCAGGTTTGAATCCCAGACAAGGCATGGGTGCTTGTAAATTTGTGGTGTTTTTGTGGCAAGGGGGCACTCAAAATACACGGCAGGCTGAAAGTTCTCTTGAGAGGTTGTTGGTAGATAAAAAGAGCGGGAGACCCTCAGACTCCTCCTGGATGTTCAAACCCTCAAAATTTCAGTGGGACTATACCTATATCGCCAGTGGTGAAATTCTGTTTCTCGCCCAACTTTTACCTATACATTCAGTTCAATACTGTGTTTGAAAAGCTTTTATTTATTGAAAAGAATATTTATTTTTGAGATACGTGTTTTCTTTAAGATAAGTGTTATACACAGTCCAGTCACATTAATGTGACCATCTGTCAAAAGCCAGAATAACCACCTTTCGCAGAGCGGACTGCTGCGAGACGTGCAGGAAGAGAGTCACATAGGTCCCTGAAGGTGTTCTCTGGGATGTTGAGCCATGCCGACTCTAATGCCGTGGCCAGCTGCGGGCAATTACCGCGCGGTTGAGGATCCATGGCGCGAACAACTCGATTGAGATGGTCCCACAGATGCTCGATTGGGTTTAAGTCAGGTGAGTTTGCTGGCCAGGGGAGGATGGTAAACTCATCCTGGTGCTCTTCGAACCACGCACGTACACTGGCAGCTGTATGGCACCTCGCATTGTCCTGCTGGAAGATGCCATCATCCTGAGGAAAAACAATGCGCATGTAGGGGTGAACATGGTCCGCAAGGACAGATGCGTACTTGTATTGATCCATTGTGCCTTCCACAATGATCAGTGAACCTAGAGAATGCCAGGAAAATATTCCCCAGACCATAATGCTCCCGCCTCCAGCTTGGACCGTTCCGGCAATGGTTGCAGGGTGGTTCCTTTCAGAGGTTTCACGCCTTATACGCCAACATCCATCTGTCCGATGGAGCATAAAACGCGATTCATCCGAAAACGCAACCTGTCGCCACTCAGTGGACGTCCAGCTGCTGTACTGGCGTGCAAATTCTAGCCTTCGCCGTCGATGAACAGCAGTCAGCATAGGTGCACGAACCAGGCGTCTGCTTCGGAGGCCCAGACGCAGCAATGTTCGCTGAATAGTACTTTGGGAGACACTTTTGGTAGCCCCTTGGTTCATTTTGGTGGTCAGTTGCTCAACGGTAGCCCGTCTATCTGCCCGAACGCATCTCCGCAACCGTCGTTCGCCTCTGTCATCTATGGCCCGTGGTGCACCACATTTGCCACGTCGCTGATTTTGGACAGTCCCATTTTGCCATGCACGGTACACTTTTACCACGGCGGCACGCGAACAGTTCACAAACTCAGCCGTTTCGGAAATGCTTCCACCCTTGGCCCGAAAGCCAATGATCATGCCCTTTTGGAAGTCGGATAAATCGCTTCGTTTCTGCATTACGCCAACGATTGAAATGTTTTCCAAAGCCCTCACACACCCTTTATATACGCTCAACTGCACTGTGCTGCCACCTGCCTTCTGTGATTGGTTATTTAACTCTGACATGGAAAGTACGTGGTGGTCACATTAATGTGACTGGACTGTGTATATTCAGGTTATTTATTATGTTGATGTAAATTTTAAAGGGCCAGTAGGACTGAAAAATATACGTATTTGATATACTGTGAATTTTCTGTTATGCAGTTGTATGAACAACATTTGAAATGACTAGCATAAAAGTGATAAACATTTGTTTCATTTTTGTTTTAATAATTAATATTTCTTATAAGTTAACAGTTCTTTCATATTTTAAATATATTAAGAATGTAAGTTAAAGCTTTAATTTTTATTATAATTTTTTAATAAACTTTTCATATAACAGTTTTCTTACTGATTTTCAGCCGTTTATTCATTTGTTTATTTATTTATCATTTGATTATACAATTTATTTGCTGTTTGTTTCCATTTGTTTTAGAATGGTCAGATATGTGCATCAGGGGGCCGAGATGGAACCCTAAAACTTTGGGATTTAGCTGTTTTAAGTCAGCAGCAACCAGATGATCTCGAGTTCTCTGATAATAATTCATGCTTACTGTATTCTAATGCTGCTCATGCAGGTGTAAGTTGATCTTCTTCTTCTTTTTTTGGGGGGGGGAGTGTTGGGGAGTATATTTCTGTGTATAACATGAAAACAATTTCTAAGTAAAATTGTAACTTATGGAGATGCATTACTTTAGTGGGTTAAGTCAGTGGTTCCCAGATTTTTCGGATCATGACCCCATTTTAGATGCTGAGGCTGTATTGTAAATCCAGATTCTCAGGAGTATGTATTTTACAATATGCTTGGTCCCATTATGCAGTTTTTCAGCAACTTGCAAACCTCCCCAAAAAGTTTCTCTGGTTTGAAGACTACTGGGTTAAGCAATATGGCCTACTTTGCCTTTCAAAATAATATCATAAATCTGATGCGATTTAGATTTTGTTGCCCCTACATATGTTTATGGCAGTTTTTTCTTCATTCCTTCTCTCTCTCTGTTGGTTTTGGTTTATCTGGACATTGCATTCTATGGTAAATTAAATTCTGTTCCTGTGTTTTATCTGATAAATGCACGGCACAACTTTATGACCATATTAAATTTTTATTGAAACAGAGTCAGATAGTCATGAATTTTCAGATCTAGATTTAAGGATTCTTCCTTTCTGTAAAAGAAATGACAAAAAAGATTAGTGTAAAACTTTATGGATTGTAGTGAAACATCTTAATTTGGTTGTTTCTCCCCTTTCATACTACACTAGTAACATACCAGTAATATATCTTTCTGAGCTACATCATGCAATTAAAAGATAATTTCTTCATTTAATTTTAGTGTTGTGAAAATGAAAAAAAAAAAAAATCACATACTTACTTTTAGGGCCTATGTAAATAATAAAAAAAAAAGTATTATTTTTGTATAAAAGTAGTTTGCATGTTTAAGCAAATAAAACACAAATATTGTTTAATATTTTTTGAAAAAATACATTTTGCAGTTATAGAATCTCTATTGTATGGGAAATAAAAAAATTGTATGATATCTATTGTATAATATATAAAAAAATAAAATTCTTTCTTTTGTACTGCAGTAAATTTATATTTGACAAATTTTGAAAACTAACCCATTTATCTGGATTTATTACTATTATTATCTTAGATGGTCTGTAGTTCCATTAATTCTGGTGTTTTTTCATATGAGTTATGTGAATATGAAAAATTTATGTATTATAAGCTAGTGTGCTTTGCCATAATCTAATAAATCTAAGGTCTTCATGTCACTTATGTATTTTTGGAAACAAACCCCATAGGACAAGCTAATCTGAGGTACTGGCTAATAAAAAAGCTTTATTTAGTGTCTGGAACAAAAACCTGAAATGTTACCACTTTTTTGCTAGTTTTTAAGGCCATTTAGATGAATGAATGTCCAAATTTATCACCATTTTCTAAATGTTTCAGTGCTCAATCATTCCTTTCTAATTTGGAAACTAAATTGGGACCCCGAAAATTAATATCTAGATTTTCTAGAATTTAAATCTCTGTTACCCTATTAAGTTGTTACACCTACAAATTAAAACAGAGATACACTGTCAGAATACTTTGAATAGCAGACAGTGAAAGAATTAATAACTTCACAGCCAGAGCTGGATTAAGAGGCTGTAAGCATGTAAAAGATTTTGGTGTCCCCCCCCATACGTTAGTTTTTTCTTCATTGCTTTTCTCTCTCTCTTGGTTTTGGTTTATCTATACCATGCAATAAAATCGGCAATGGGAATTTTTTTTTTTTGGTGCCCCCCTTTTCTGAAATACCTGAAAACCTTTTTGTGGTGCTCTGTTTTTGTGATGCCCGAAGCACATGCTTTTATTGTTGAATGATTAATCTAGCCTTAATTACAGCAATATAAGCTTCAAAGGGATAATGATATTCACTTATTATATGTTCATTAGAGAAAATTATATTAAGTTGCAATTTCTTCGAAAAGCTCTGTTTTATTCAGTTTCTTTTGGAAAGCTACAGTTTAAGGTATGAAATAAAGAAAACTAGGCATAACTTTATTGCACCTTTTTGTGTAGATTCAGCACTTTTCTCTTTCCATTTTATGACTTTGTTGTAGCTGCAGTAATTTTTGTGATAGTATGGGAAACCTTGCTAGAGGAAATACGTCTTCATTTCCTACTACAACCACAATGATTAGTATGATCCATACTGAATAATAATTCTTTTCTCCCTGTTCTTTTTGCAGCCCTAGTGTTTTGACACATCAAACTTAATTTTTGCTGTAGTGAAGTACATTAAAGGAACGCATTTTAACTTCAAAGATTTTGCAGCAAAAATCTCATGAATGAATCCAGTTATATTTTTGTTAAATCTATGAAAATGTTTCTATAAAGAATATTTTGAAGAATTGGTAAGAAGTTCCAAGCCATCTTCACAAAGAAAGACAATTTCTTCTGGAGAAATTGTGCTAAATTGGCCTTTAGCACAGCTTATTCATTTGTTCCCTGGCAAAGACAATATTGGACATGTCACAAAACTACAAGTAGCCAATGGTGAAATCATTGATCCCTTCGACAAATTTATCCTTTGGAACTTACTTCTGTTGACAACAACAAAATACCTCAGGAAACCAAAGCTACCCTAGAAACAGAATCTAGTGATAAGAAAGTTCCAGAACTTGTAAAGGTAACTCAAAAAGGTCGTTGACAAAAGGTGTGAGGCTATTAAGTTTAGCATTTCCCATTTGATAGTATTTAATCATTTGTTCTGCAATTTAGTTAGATCTATGAATCTGGCAACCCAATTTTTTTTTGGGGGGGGGATGTTGTGTTTGGAAAAATTCTGAAATTATAATTCTAGCTATGCAGTATTTAATTTATGCTACAGAAAACATTGGATGTTATTCATCATTCAGATCTATCAATCATTTGATCATTATATTACACTTACAAATCATCTCATTAATCTCTGTTTCTGTGAAGTGAAAATAAATCGGATATTAAACAAAGTTATAATTCTGAGTCAAAACATGTATCTGAAAAGAATACAGTAAAGTAGACGACTATATTGTTACCTTGAAGAAGATTCTTAGAAAGGCTTTCATTGATAATGTTTCATACTGAAAAGTTATTGCATTCCATTTACAAGAATTCCCATTTATAATACCAAGTGAATATCAGGTGTGATACTTGAATCTAAAGAACAGTTTTCTGCAATAATTTTAACAAATTAAATGTTTCATATCTGCTCTAGATTAAACAGACATAGCAGCCTTCAAAGATTGTTAACAAATGCTTAATATCAATAATCTAGAATTAGAACTTTACATGATGTATGGCTTCAAGTAATTGAAGAGCAAAATGGAAGAAGTTGAGAACTTAGAGAAGGAAGTTTGATCAATTTGCCAAAGCCAGACTTGAATTAAATTTGAGGAACAATCTGGATGTGAAAGACTTTGCAGCTTTCTTTTCTGTGTTCTTACAGGATATGTTAGTTTCTGCTGATATATAACGGAGTTTCTCTAAATATACAAGGGTGTTTTCAGTTGAAAATACCAGTGACTTGTTTTCCAAATCATTGAAATAGAGAGCATTATCCTGGACAGCCTTCTTAAAACACCGTAAATGTTATGCTTATTCCCTAAAGATGGTCACTTAAATATTATAGCTTGTATTATTATATATTCAAAAATGAACAAAAAATGTTCATTAATTGTTTTGGGAATGAGTAAATGCATTTTATCAGCACCATTTTCTGTCTTTCTACATTCATTTTCAGCAATTTGTTTTTTATTTTTTTTGAGCATTAATTTTTCACCTTAAAACTCTTCTCATTATATTAAATGAGCTAAAATCCATTGATTGAAAACTCCGAGATTTATTCAGAATGCCCTACACTTAATAAAACTAATCATTCGCAAAATAACATTGACTATCTTGATCTTCTCATTATATTAAATGTATTATTTATTTATAATTAGCTATATCTATTTGTGACATGAAGAATGAGTATCATTTGAGAAATAATTTTTCATATTATTAATATTAATTGTCGTATTTTGCATTTTTATGTAACAAAACAGAGTGCTAAAAATTAAGAAAACATTTTATTTTCTAACTGTAATTTATATGCATGTAAACTTAAGTACTGTGTGTTTCATATGAACCTCCTTCAGATTAAAAAAAAAATACTCTTAGTAAAATTGCTGTATAATATATGTCATGTCCACAAAGGTCCTTACCCAGCCTTTATTTTTGCAACCATTTGTGTAGACATATACTTCCAGTTACAAAAATGTTTTGCATGAAGCAAAGATTCTTGTTTTTCTGTTTCTAAATTTAAAATAAATTAGTTTTGTATAAAATACAAATCTAACTTTCTACTTCTTATGCCTGTTCCTATACTTATATTTAGGACAATGTTATACATATTGTAAAAATAAAACACAAAAAGTTTCACTCCCGTACGATTAATTTCAAAATTATCAATTTAATTAGCCTTGAGAAGTTTGTTAATGAATAAATTAAAATCATTGGAGGTAGATTCCTCTCCTTAAATGATGCTTTTTGTGGTTTGATGTTTTTTGTGATTTATAAGTGTGTAATGTTATTTAATTTATAATTTTGTTACAACTGGCATGTAAAAATGAAGCAAATGAGACTACTTACATTGAAAGAAATGTTTAATAAAGCAAATATATAGTGAGGTTTTTCTGGAGGGAGAATAAATTTCGATTCCCTTAAGGATCATAAATGTTTCATTATTTCATAAATCACTATTTCATATCTCTAATTTTATAATTTCTTCATGTCATCTTACTAGATCTAAACTGATGAACTGAAACTGATTCAGAAAAATATCAAATCCAGAGTCTTCAATGTCCCAAAAAATCCAGATCTTGGACTTTGTAAAGTTCCACCCTTTTATCTAACAATTACCTCGTGAACAGATAATCGCTTGGGATAATCGTCTGGGAACCTCGTGAACAGATAATCGCTTGAGTTCGGGAACAGAGACGTAAAACTCAAGAAGGGTTAATTACCCTTTATTATTCCAAATAAGAATTGAACAGTCGGCTCCTTTCTCAGAGGATATAGTAAAGCCTCCACTTGGGCTTGCATTCAAAGTAATAAGAAATAAAACTTAACTAATGCTTAATTAAAAGATATAGCTGAAGCTATCAAGATTTCCAAGTAGTTGGCCCCTAAATATCAAATAAGCTGTCAAGGGCCTGAAATACAGCCGAGAGAGAGATGTAGCCAAAAGGCGGACAGGCGCTTAGTCAGAAACTCTGGCTCTCTTACGAACTCAGTGGAACTTACTTAAATACCACTCTTACTCATTTGCATTTAATGCAAATGAGTAAGAGTTCTAAAAACACATTCCGGTAGGAAATTGTAAGCTGATAATAGGAAGGACTGGAAAGTAGCATTAACTAAAGATAACTGTTAAAAATTTAGGATACACCTTACAATTGTATAGGAATTAATTTCCTAACCAGTGCCCATTAGCAGCCAAGTGCATGAGATGAAATCACTGAATACTAGCTCTTGGACATGAGTTCGAATCACAGAGAAGAAGCTGGCTGCGTAGGGTTCTCGTGTTTTCTTCCATGATCAATGTTAATTGAAATCAATTTTCCCTACAAAGTTGTACATGATGGCTTCTTGTGCAATTCTTCAATCAATAGTACTGTTTGTTTAATTACTGTTTTTTCCCTGGGTTCGTATACTTAAAATTTTGAAAATAGAAAAAAAAAAAAAAAAAAAAAATTGATCAGTTTATTCATTTCAGATTAAGATTTAACAGTTATGCAATAAACTAATAAATATATATTCTTAAGAAAGTAGACTTAAAAGTACTGTTTTAAATATGATAAAAATTGCCAGTTTTTGAATATGATAAGGCCTCAAAGATGGAGATGATTTTGATCTTTTGAAGAGATGCCTGTTTTAAAGGAATGATGTTCAACAGCAGTGTTTATGTTTTCAGGAACACTATTTATTTTTCTGAGATGGCTGTCATAGAGTTGACTGCCTAGAGAGAGTTACTATATTCTAATGGTGTTTTACAAATAAAAGGCTAATTGTAATAACAATTATTAATTTGTCTGGATTATGACAAAGTATATGAAGACTAGTCTTAACTTGTCTTAGGGAAGGAATGTCATGGAGAAAATGACAGAAACTCCCATACAGTTATCCTGTTTACTGGGATATGAGCCCAGATCTGGTTCAGCAATCTCACCACTCGGCTGCTGGTGGGACAAGTTATTTGTGATAATATGTTTGATTACTATTGTAGTTCATGGTATAAATGTAATAAGTCCCATAAAATTTTATAGTTTATTGTTAACCATTAAACATTTTAAAATTTGTCATTGTAGAAAAATATGATGTCATACAGCAATAGCAGCACCCTCACCTGAAGTAAAAAGTTAGTTAGATGGGAATGGCGCATTAAGCCATAGTCTTTCATTAGTATAATTTTCCCTATGTTGATTAAGTAACTAATTAACTGTACATATTGTAAATAAATATTTAACTTAACCTTGTCAAATATAGATCAATTGTAGATATAGATATGATGTTCTTCAAATAGGAAGATTTTAGATACGGTAAAGTTTCGACTCAGAAAATAAAACCTCTTTCACGACAGTCATATTCTGGTCTATATTTCCTTAAATTTTTCTACTGGATTGTCAAGCAGAAATATATAGCTGTGTGCTGTAAAAATTTAGCTGCATGGATCAGAAATGGGCTAATAATGCAGTAAACTATCTGGGCTTTAATGTATGCTTTATATGTTACATTTAATGTATGTAGGAAGTAAAAGCTCAAATAAGTTTATAAAAATTAGTGAATCATAGTGCATGCATGATGCACTCCCTGATGCAATCCTTTTTATATCATCTCCATATTACTTCACAAATTCCATTAATTGGAAAATTTTGCTTTTTGTTTACAATATATGAAAACCTTCAAATTCACTGTCATCATAAAGATTAGCTAGTGTCCCCTATACACTTTTGGTGATGTATTCAGAGATTGGCAAATAAAAACATTGTTCCGCTAAATTTTGTATTGCTTAAATAGTATGCTGACAAAGTCAGGCCTGAATTATTGTTAGTTTACAGAGGCTGTTCACATTTTTTAGACGATGTATATTGCGTTCACAAAACTAAATTACATAAAATTCTTGTGTTTTAAATGTTCTGTTTGACATCCCTTATTCTGAACTATCTTTCGACACTGCAATTTCCAGCATAATAATGCCTTTTGAAGTGGCAGAAGAGGTATTCTATCTCATTCCTCCCGAACAGCTTTCCAGAGTCCTCTTAGGGTTTGGCCTTGATACCAGTTTTTTGTTCCATTTGTTTTAGGAAATTTACAGTGGATGTTGATGTGTGACTGCTAGCTTTGTCCTGATAGAGTCTCACGGATTGATGGCACTGTGGGTAAAGTGATGGTATTTCATTCAGAAAAATTGGTGATAAAATATGTTCCTGATAGTATTTGGAGTTAATCTTGACATTTTTTTGCACTCTCTTTATTTTTACCTTGCCATTATAAGAAAAACCAGCAACAGTCATGAATCCCGTAGAAAAACTTTCTTTCGATCCTTTGAACCATGTACTTACATTTTTTTCTCCCCTTTTATGATAATAAATGGCTCTTTTTTTGTTACAATCATTTAAATGCACCCATGCTTCATCTATTGTGACAATTGTTTTCCACTTTTCTTTGGATAAGTGTTTCTCATATAGAATTCTGCAGCGTGTCCTGCGTCGAACGATATGCTTTGGAAGAAGACTATGCACATTGCGTTTTTTCGCTTTCTTAAGATTTAAATCAACGTTTATCATTTTGTTTACAGTGGACACCAAGCATTTTAATGATTTTGCAACTGCCCTTTGACTAAAGGGATTTTCTTTTAACATTAAACAGCGTACCTTTGCAATAGTCAAAGATGTCCCTTTTTTTCCTTGGATACTTGTTTGGAATTTTTGTCCCACTTGAGGCTCCAATTTGACATTTTTTTTTTTCCTTTCTTGTTGATGGTATTACCTATCGACGCTTTAGATATCACAAAACCATGACTCTCACATCATTTTTGGATAACGGAGTATGCACATTTCTCTCCGGAAAGAGCGTAAATGTAGCCTCCGAACCACGCCATTTTGAATAAAAGCAAAACTTTCAAGCCACAGACGATAATTTTGACTTTTAAAAACATAAGTACAATTGCAATTACTTCTTTTGCAGCAAACAATGTTTTATTACCGCTTACCAAAATCGTCTAAAAAATGTGCGAACAGTCTCTGTAGTTATTTATTATTATACAAGACTCTCACATCGTTTTTGGATAACTGAGTATGCACATTTCTCTTTGCAAAGAGCGTAAATGTAGTCTCCGAACCATGCCATTTTGAATAAAAACAAAACTTTCAAGCCACAGACGATAATTTTGACTTTTAAAAACATAGTACAATTGCAATTACTTCTTTTGCAGCAAACGATGTTTTAGTACCGCTTACCAAAATCGTCTAAAGAAATGTGCAAACAGTTTCTGTAGTTATTTATTATTATACAAGTATTTCCCGCTCATGCTTAAGGCTTATCCAAGTTCCAAATAAATAAATTCCCACATATATATAAGACTTATCCAGGGCCAGCACTAGACATTATGTGGCCTGATGTAGTCTCTGCAGATATAAAATTTTGCTGCCAAGCACTTTCCTAAATTAAAAAAAAAATTTCATCTTGTCTAAATACTGCCCCACCCATAAACCAGCTCTAGCATCTGTCCTTGTTGGCCCACCAACGGCCGAGCGGTAAAGACGCTGAACACTGGTAGTTCGGTCTGAGGTTCGAATCCCACGAACGGGCTGGCTGCATGGGCGTTTTCGTGGTTTTCCCCATGTGTAACGTGTATACGAGCCAGTTTCCCTTAGAAAGTCCTCCACGAAGGCATCCCTCTCTTTAGGCCAGATAGCCCTCGTGTACTTTTGCCCTAATAGAATAATCCAATCCAATCCATCTGTCCTTGGCTTAAGAGTATCATTTACAAAGATCTCTTTTTTTTACGTATGGAAAGAAATTTCTGTTAAATTTCTCCTCGTCAACACACTCAAGACTGGTAGTGGAGTTGCTGTAATCATTGCCAAGCATTTACTAATATTTAATAAATAAATAAATAAATAAATGTTGCTGGTGAGCTGGAGGATCTGGATTTGAGATAATTCTTGATTTTATATGATGTACTGTATATGTCTACACAAACAACTGTTTTGAAAATAAGGCCAGATAAGGACTTTTGTGGACACAGTGTGGATATATATTTCAATCAGCAAATTTCTGTAATCTATGGAAATATTATTTGCTATATAAAGGTAGGCAAGAAAGCAAACTTAGTTATCATTAATTAAATTTGCCTTTTTGCCTGACTTTAAATTTTACATTGCTGTGTTTCTTCCCTATTTGATTATTTGCTGTGCTATTCATATAATGAAAATAATTTATGTTTTAGGCTTGGCTGTGGTCAATAGCATATGACAATATGAATAAAATGATATATACTGGAGGGTTTGATTGCTATTTAAAGACATGGAATGTCGAAGAACCATCAGTTCAAGTAACTTGTTGTAGGTATGGCAAGAAACCTATACATATTTCAACAAGATATTTTAACAAAAAGTTTGTGCTTTTCATAGATATTGAGAAGTAAATGAATATATATTATAATCTATTATTTATTGTTATTCAGTATTTGTATATTAAAATTCATATGCTAAGATATGCTTTAGAATTTTGCGTTATTCAAATATTTATCTTACTCAAGGGAAACATTTTTAGACTATTGCCCCTAAAAAATGTAAGTTTAATGGGCCAAGTTAAGATATTTATTAAATGGTTATCCATTTTATATATACATGTATGATTAAAGTAAACATAGTAATTTGTAGTAAAATGTTTCATATAAATATTCTTTGATTAAATAACTTATTTAAATGTAATTAGTTATATTATTTTTAGATTTAACAGGAGACCAGAGGTCAACAAAAGCTTATGCTATTAGGCAGTATCAAAACACCGCAGTACAAATAAGTGCCAGATAGATGCTTTTTCTTTTAAATTTAAGTTTTTAATATATTAAATGTACAAATATTTTCATATTAATTTACATTGTTTTAAAAAATTTTAATATAAAATGTAACATTTGCTGTTTTAAATTTTAGCATCAATAAAATGCTGTTTTTGGCTGACTTTTTGGCATTTTACATGTCATATTAGTATTTCCTTAAGGAAGAAACTGTAGCAAAATTCTAGAATTGGAAACTTTCAAATTGGAAGATTCGAGAAAACTGATTTGACTTTTTTTCTGAAGCTTCTAGCAACTTGTGGTATACTCATATGGTTTCAAGAGCTTGAAACAGCTGTGGAAAGAAAGTTAGCTGAATTATAATTTAGAGCATACTACATGGGTAAATTTAACTGTACTTTTTCCATGCTAAGGAGGAATAGCTAAATGTCGTTTCTCCCTCCTGCGTCGTCTAAATACGCTGAAGTACTAATCATTGCATATCCCAGCCTCTTCTTCCTTTTGTCAGATTATTCCTTCCTGGTGTTGCAATTTTAATGGCCGGCAGTGTACATATAAAAAGTTTAATGTATAAATTTTTCTATAAAAAATTTATTTTTTGAAATGTAGAACTGCCAAAACATGAATATTTGCATTTAAAAAAAAACCTTTTTTTTGCAATTGGAAGTATATATCTGTAACCAAGAGTTATAAAGGACATTTATGGAGATATTGTATGTACAGGATTTATGTTATTTATAATGCAATGATGCATAGTAAGTATCTTGGCAGCAGTAAAGAAAGAGTATGCCCAAAGAAATCTAAAAAGGAATGAAGAAAGCAACTGTATTTATTGCACAGACATGAATATTCATAACATGTTGGTTTAAATATCAACATGACATAAATATCACTACACATTCAGGTGTAGAGGTAGTAATTAAACAAATAAATATAAAATAAAAAAGTTGGGTCGGTAAAACTTAAGTATTTAACTATTTACCTCATGTGTAGCTATTTGATTCATTTGTGATTAGATTACCTGAATCTTTTTATTATTAGATTAACAAAATCAAATTAATAAACACATTGATTTGATCACTTTTTTTTAATATATATATATAAATTTCTGAATGTAATTTTGAGCTTTTAACTTATAAGTAGTGTCTTTTTTCCTCCCAGTCTTGCTTCACCAATTTTGTGCCTTGCTTATTATGATAATGCCTTGGTATCTGGCTGCTATGGTCGTAGTGTTAGTCTGTTTGACCTTAGGGCTGATCTTCAACCCGTATTTCAACACATTCATCATAAGAAACCTGTGATATGTATTGTTTGTGATGAAAAATACATTATTTCTGGCAGCGAAGACAAAACAATCATTATATATGACAAAGTAGCAAGGAAAATAATGAAAACTATACAGGTTTGTTGTTTTATTTTTATTTATTTTTGTCAAGAATATATGTGTTTTGAATTAAAAACTTTGTATCTCTTGCAAATGAAAGAGCAGTCATTGAAAATTAAATAAATTAATATTATTAAGCTTTTTAACTATATTAGCAATGAACTTCTAACAAAAGGAAAGGCAAATTTGAATGTCCTGCTTGTGATTAATATACTGTGGTATTCCTGCAAAGATGAAGTTGCAAATAATCTCGCCTTCCCCCAAAAAAATTATAATGCTTCTCCCTGTTTTCTGGTTATGATTCAATTTTTAGCTTATAAGTGTTATATGAAGCTAATAAGTGTTATATAAGTGTTATATATTAGCTTATAGTATTATATATTATTATCTGTTATATAAAATTTTTTAAAGGCTAATGGTCATATAAGGTTCATAGCTACAGTTCTGAAATTTTTCTTAGAATTAAATAATTTTAATTTAATTTTTGTTAGAATTTAATTATTTAATAATTATTATTTTGTTAGAATTTAAAGCAGTGAAGTGTGACATTTCATTTCATTTAATAGATTCTCCAAAACCATTATTTATACTTCATACTAATACCCTGACCGGTATAGTGGTTAGCTGGCTGCTGTATTTCTGGGTGCAGGTTTGAATCCTGGTGAAAGTTTAGGTGTTTATAAGTGTACAAGGTGTGACAAGCACACACACACACACAAAGAGACTGGTCCAATAAATCATTGTACTTACAGGATCAGTTCTCCATTACATTATCACCTTCAAAGTAGCCCCCTTTTGCATTTGGTGCTGTCATTGCTGGTAACAGTTCTGGAACGAGGTTTTTGGAAGACCCTTCAGGAGATTCTCCATTTTTACCTGAACTTCTTCAACTGAGGTAAAATGGCCTCCCTTTAAACAAGATTTAACTTTAGGAAATAAAAAAAGTCACATGGTGCCAAATCAGGTGAATAAGAAGGATGCCCCATCACAGTAATGTTTTTGCTGGTCAGAAACTGCTTGACAGATAGGGCTTTGTAAGCAGGTGCATCGTCCTTGTGCAATAGCCATCCATCACTGGATGATTACAATTCCAGTAATGTCGAAGAAGACAACATTGCCTTGAATTTTGATTTTGACATGCGTGCTAAGTCCCTTCCCCCTGAAAACCTCTCATGCCATTCAAACATATGTACATGAGACAAAATTTCAGTTAACATTTGAAATGTTTCCATGGCTGATTTTTTAAGTTTGACAAGAAACTTGATGTTGATTTGTTCGGTTTTTACATTAGACATTTTTTCAGGCAGAATGCAGTTGCGCATGTTCACTCAGTGACACAGTACTCCAAACTGGTGTGATCGGTTAAATCCAGACTGGTCGCATGGATGGAGGAGGTGTGTGGGATGACATCACCAAAACAGTAGTTGCCAACTCCACTTTTTTTTTCAAGTTAAACACTTAGTCTCGTTTTTTGTGCATGTCACACCTCATATAGTGCCTTTGCAGTATGGGGGCCATTTAAAGTAAGAGCACGCTAGGATCCTCTGAAAACTTTTGGTGATAGGGAAAAGGGTAACAGGTGTTCTTATTTGTCCCTTGAGGTATTCTTTAAAACTGGGATGAAGCTGGGCTATCACCTATACTGCTATTCAGTTGAGAAAGGCCTGTACTAATGGTCGTTTAATTCTGCACTTCTTGCCATGATAAAAATTCATAGATCTTTGATGTTTCTGTCAGTCAAGTGAGATACATCATAATAACATATTTATTTAATAGTACACTTATGCAGAAAAGCAAGAAATTCATTTTTCAATCTGCAATATGGCTACAAGAAAATTTCAGGATGCCTTTATACACGGTAGAATGACTCGCAAGCTTGAGGAGAGGCCTAGTTTGATGTCTGTCGCCTAAGAGTTTGGAATTGATAAAAATGTTGTTTCATGAGCTTGGAGAGCCTTCTAAATGACTAATACAGTTGTAAGAAAGGTTGATGGTTGTCAGACAAGGAAAACAATAGTGACTAATGACTCATATTATCTCCTTGCAGGTGAAAAGAGATCAAAAGCAGACAACGGGCAACCTTGCTCAGCAATTGAGTGAGGCAATCAGATGACAGGTATCCCAGTTTACTGTAGCCAAATGATTTCGTAAAGGTGGCCTATTTGCCTACCATCCTGAATGCTGCATACCATTGACAGCAGCCCATCTTCGGCACTCTTTAACCCCCATCCGCACGAGGAAACGTATCTGCGAACAAAATATTTGCAAATCTGCAGCACCTCCACCAGTCTGTCAATACAGAGAAACATATCTTTGGTATGTCAGATACATGTCTGTGGCACCTGCACCAGGGTCATGAGTATTGCACGATAGGATATATTGTCGCTGGGCATGTACTTGTCAACAGCCAATGAAATTTCATATAGAAATCACATATCCGAATAGTAATGGCAGTATTCTCAGCATTTAGCTGATTTCCTGTAGTGAACTGTAGAGCGATGTATTCCCCCATCATTTATTAGCATTAACTAAATCTGCTAGAATATTTTTCCTGTTTAAGGGTGTTACTATATTCTGAGAATTCTGACAGACAAGAAAAGCTTAATTTATTGTCTATTTGTATTTGGTTATATTTCCAATTTTTCTATTGTTGACTAGTTGGACTATGTCTAACTAGTTTGATCACTTGGGACATTTACTGAAGTGTTTAAATTTTCTGTGAACCAGGAGATTGTGATTTCAAATACAGCTGAGCTATTTTCTGATTTTTTGTACCAAAAATAAATGTTTTTATTGTTTCTCTATTTAACAGAGCTCTGTTAATATAACAATTATTAAAATGTTTCTGTGCAATATGTGATAATTTTATATTGTTTTGCTATTTATTATACATAAAATTTTAGATCAATTAATTATTTACATAATTTTATATTAATTATATAAAAATAATTATGAGATTTTTACGGCATTTATAAAATGGTAAAATTTATTTTTCCTCTTCCATTCTTTATTATGAATCTACTTATCAGCAATGTGTGTTATATTTTATGCTGTATATTAGTAATCAGTTTATTTTCTTGTTTTACATAATGATTATATACACACATATATATAATGAAATTGCACAATGTGAGCAAAATTTTGAAAATAATGAAATAAATTTCAAAACTCTATACGAGAAAGAAAACGCCACAGAAATATTTGAAGGCCATCCTATTGTTACCGTGAAACCAGTTAAATTAGTAAAACACTAATAAAAGAAAAATACCAAATTTGAAACAAAATTTACATCTCAAAGAAAACAATAAAAAAGAAGGTATTTTGTATGGAAACCAATAAAAAAAAAATTATTAATCAGCTTTGCCTAATGCTTCAAACAGAACTTCTCAAGGAAAAAGTATTTTGAAGCCTTAAACCAAGTTGATTAATGAGAGATGATATCATGTTTCATATCATGTTTATTTTACTAATTTAACTGGTTTCCCGGTAATAATAGGTTGACCTTCAAATAAGTATGGAACCTTTTTCTTTCTCATGTAGAGTTTTTAAGTCTATTTAATTATATATATATATATATATATATATATATATATATATATTTGTTTTTAATTAGTTCAGAGATATTAATTATTAATATATATTAATTCAGAGGTATCTTATTTTTAATTAGTTCATATATATTATTACATTTCATAATTGCTTTCCTTTCTGTTTCATTAATTTAATTTTTTTTAAATTTACAATTTTTTCGTATTTTTCATTTTTATTAGCATGTTTAGTCATTGATTCTTTCTGTTGCTGTTTGTTTATTATTACTATTATAACTTATTTAGAAAAAGCCCTGAAAAATAAAGGCATTGAAAATTTGCAAATTATTATGTTTATTGTGAGGTCAATGGAGCTTTGACAGCTCTCATTAGATTAGTAACTCAGATGAACTGAGATACAAATCTCCCTGTGTAGATAAAATGCTGTCAGGAGACATAGAAGACTTGTTCAGAGATACGTCTTCTTGTGTAGTCGGGTCTTTACAGTGGTATAGAGCAGCGTTCGTCAACCCTTAGAACATCACAGACCACTACATATATAATTTTACATTTGGTGGACCACTAATATGAATTTTAAAAAAAAAGGTAAATACATTTTTACAATAATAATCAGTAAACTACACATATTTCGTTCACATTGAAAAATTACATGAAAAGAACAAAAATCTTACCTTCTTGTACAGAAAGCTTCACATTTCCATATCACTTGAAAGGAACTTCACGAAAAGGAAGAATAAACTGGCAAGAGCAAAGCAATGTCAGTAAACTGATAGTGTTATGCCACCAATTTTTAATTATTGTAAATATAATAATCATTGTTTACTCAGCAGTGGCGCCATCAATCACCACTTGGATAAAACAAAACGGAAACGTCCAGTGATGCAATTATAAACAAGAATGCAGATGGTTCTCATAAAAATCTACCAAGTTGCTTATTGACACAGAGAAAAATTGTGTTATTAACGACTACAATAGCATATGTTTGTACTTCAAAAGGAAAGAAATTTCCCCTTTGCTCTAATATTTATAACTGCCGCATATCCATGGATGACAACTCTCACTTTCAAATGTCGCTAGATTCACCTGCAAAAGTAGCTAAAAAGTCGCTAAATCCAGAAGGAATTTCGCTAAAAGTAGTAGCTAAAATTAAAAAAAAAAAAAAAAGTATAATCTGTATTCCATTATAGGTTTTCTTACTCGTCATTTTTTAAACTAAATCTTCATAAAAATATAAATAATGTCCCAATTTTTCTGCTGACCAGCAAAAAGTTGTTACGGACCACCGGTCGTAGAGAACACAAAGACTGGACACCTCATCATTGGAGTTCGTTGTTTTGAGAATCATTTTGGTCTGACAAATGATTCTAGGTTCCAGCTGATGTGGAGAGAGGTAGAGGCATGTTTTCATCCCAATAACATAAGAGAAAGAGACCATTGGGCTGGTCCTGGCATGCTTGTGTGGGGAGACATTATGATGAACGAAGCAACAGAGTACCATTTTTGACAGAGGTTCATGTACTAGAAATTGTTATTGTGATGAAGTTATCTTCCCTTGTGTGCATCTTTCCTGGGGTGCCATTGATCCTGATATTGTTTTTATAAATGACTGTACTTGATCGCTTTGGACTCATGCTGTTAAGGAGCTTCTGGAAAGTGAAGATATCCATAGAATGGATTGGGTAGCATGCTTCCCTGATTTAAATCCCATTGAAAATGTATGAAATACTTTAGGGGAATGCTTAGTGGCATAGTCTTATCCTCCAGAGTACATCAGATATCCGAAGCAGTTGTTTCTTGAACAGGGGAACTCTTACCCTGAGAACCGTTAGATAATCTGGTGTTGGGCATCGACAGACAAAGCAGCACAACCACTGCAATTAGGGGAGGCCATATCACTTATTAATCCACTTTGGTTTGTTTTTCTTTCTATTGGCCCGCCAGTTACTTGTACCAATGCCATTCTGTCAATGAAGCCTTTTTCTGTACGGGGTTCGTAGATTTGGAGTGAATAACGGTGACACTTGATGAAGTATCGAAACACACTTTGTTGGCCAGTATTATTCAAAACATCTCCAATAACACGTTTACACAGTCGTCAAAGACTACAATAAACACACTGACACGATCAGCGACACAGCCTTCACACTATCAGGCTATAACGGTGGAAACAGCTTCACGGCAAAGCACCAGAGTATAGCTCTCGACTCTGCTCGATCGCTCTCGGAACTCTACATACTTTCGAGGCTCTCCATGCCACAGCTCGCGATGCACTCGACAATACACAAGAGTACAGCTCTCAACTCAGCTTACTAAGACAAAGCTCAACGATGCACTAACTCGCGATACACTAAAAGACTGTCTCAATGCACTTGACAACCAACTCGGCGCTAGACTTCGAAACACTCGTTCATTGACTGACTATCAACTCGCTAGACAAGGCACTAACTCCGGACGGACTAACTGACTCCACACTGACTGACTCTCCACGTATGTAGCTTTTGGCTTGTATTTGAGAACATTCTGGGATCCCAAAGAGCTGCTAGGCTAAATCAGTAAGAATTCGTTCCAGAAGGTTCTCCATCCGTCTATAGCATATCGCCAATTTTGTCGCCAAATGTGGTAACCTTCCCCTCCCTTGCCATTTTCTGGCAACTCTAAACCTGCTTTGCAGGGAAGCTATCTTACAGTGCCTTGACATTTTGTAACAATATAAATACTGCATTGTTCCTTTGTAGTATGAATTTCATGTCTCCCAGTTGATTTTTTAGTGAATTATTACCAAAATCAGAAAAGTTGCGTATATTTGACACACTAGTATATTCTTCTCTACACCGCAAAAATTAGCTTGATAACTTAAACAAACAATTATCTGATTCAGAAGTCAAACAACAAAAATCAGCATTAATTCACAAAATTTTCACAGGACTAGTTTCGATGGTTTTACCGAACCATCATCTTCAGCTGCAAAACCGCAAATGAACAAGATAGGAAATAATGTTTAGATAAGATAAGAAAGCCTGGACAAGAATAAGCAAGTGGCGCCATCTGTTGGCAAAACCAGAACTAAAACATAATTTCTCTAAAAGCCGAAGGCAAATTTGGATTGGAATTAGGATCGTTAACTAGAACAGAAAGATTTTTATGAATGTGAAATGCCTCTAGAAAATCCAGTTCTCCAATGGAAGATGTTTTTTGAATAATTTTGGCAGCAGAAAAATTGAAAGTGTGATTTTCGGACCAACAATGTTGAGCAACAGAAGACTTCTGTGTTTCCTTTTTTCTAACATATGCCTCATGTTCTTTGACGCGAAATTTTAAGGCTCTCTTTGGCCAATGTAAATTAAACCGCACTGGCAAGGAATCCTATAAATACCCCAGGAATTCATATCCGGAATGGGGTCCTTGAGTATAGAAGTTGGAATTTTATTGATGGGAGAGTAAACAACCCGAAAGTTAAATTTCTGCAAAATATGTGCAACTTTATAGCTAATTGATGGAAAGAAGGGAATGACAACAGAATTTTTATAATCTCCTAAAATAAGAGTGTGGCTTTTAGTGTGTTGAGATGAGAATTTTTTGACTGCTTGATTAATAATGTTGGGTGAAAAGCCCCTGTCAATAGCTATTGCTTTTAAATAATTTAGTTCTTCATCAAGGGCTAGTTTGCGGTTTTGCAGCTGAAGATGATGGTTCGGTAAAACCATTGAAACTAGTCCTGTGACCAAACTAGCCCTTGATGAAGAACTAAATTATTTAAAAGCAATAGCTATTGACAGGGGCTTTTCACCCAACATTATTAATCAAGCAGTTAAAAAATTCTCAGATGGCGCCACTTGCTTATTCTTGTCCAGGCTCTCTTATCTTATCTAAACATTATTTCCTATCTTGTTCATTTGCGGTTTTGCAGCTGAAGATGATGGTTCGGTAAAACCATCGAAACTAGTCCTGTGAAAATTTTGTGAATTAACGCTGATTTTTGTTGTTTGACTTCTGAATCAGTATTTATTCGGCGTGTTATTGTGTCTTAATTAAACAATTATCTGTTTTTAATAAATGTTTATTAGCCCAAGGAGCATTAGATCCCAAAGGGTTTTAAAATGGCATTTTGCATCATTTCACTTTCTGCGTTGGCTCACTTTTCAAATTGTTGCCACTACATATTTTTGCCATGTATTCTATTTAAAGAAACTAAATAATGAAGAATCTGCATGAATATTTTTCGCATTGTGAAAAAACAATGGTACCTAGAGCCATCAAATTTTGAATAACAGGGTCCTCCAACCGAACGTGGGCACTTAGAAACCCTAATTTGGAATTTTGAATTTGTTTTATCATCTAATTCAAATTTTGTAGAACTTTAACTAGTTTTTGATTAACAAACTCAATGATTTCAAAGCGTTCAATGGCAACACTGTATGGAGGGGGGACATTTTTATATCCATTGTGCGAGAACTATGTATCAGAAATTCTAAGGATGTGCTGTTTTTAATTATTTTGTGATATTGTTGTTGAATTGAATTTAAATGAAGAACATGATATTTAATAAATAGAAGTAACACAGGAAACATAAAAAAAAAAACCTTTTTGGCATAATATAAAATCTAAAAGCTTTCAAAATTTCTTTAAAAAATTATTTTTAATGTACTCTAAAATGTTTTTCGTTTTTAAATTATGAAATCATTAAAGGAAATATGCTATCAAAAATATTTACTCTATCTTTTCTTTATAAATATATCTGTTTTGTAATTATATAGAAATAGTATAGATTGATTTTTTTTTTAATGTATGATTGCATTTAAAACCATATTTTAAGTATTTGTAAAAAATTATTTTTACAGTTTGATGCATTTCCTTTATGTATGTCGTATGGATTGGGGCAGCTGCTAGTGGGAGATGTTGGAGGTTCATTCCATGTAATAGATCCAACACATGAAAAGTTTGAGTTATTACAAGTAAGATGCTCATTTTTTTTAAAAAAGTATTATTAAGTGTATCCTTGTTAAAATAGTTTAGTTTAAAAGCATGATTTAATGATGTGTTCTTCATATGCTAGTTTAAAATGTTTGAAATAAAAACACTAGCTTTTATATTTTCGTATGGCTATTGATATAAAACATTATGATTGTTGAGATGTTGATATCTAGTTTATATTATGGAGTGAATGTAATAAAATTGTGAATGAAAAATGTTATTAATTGAATTTTTTGTATATATCACAGCAGCTAAATGTATATGCACAAAATGTTTCATTCAATACTACAAGGATTAAAGATTTGCTTTTATTTTTAAGTTTATTAATTCTAATAATATTGATAGATGTTTTATATAAAAATTTCGATGGTCTATTAAGCTTGAAATTTTCATGATGTTGATGGACATCATTCGGATATCCTGTTCATTTATAACAAAAAATAAATATAAATATCACATTTAGTATTCAGTAACTAGAACTAAATAATATGAGAAAAAATAATTTTACCCTAAAGTTTGAGAATCTTCATGAAAATTTAGAACATAATTATTGCATTTATTTTACTTGGGATGTGCTATGCAAAGAGCAACTGAAATATCATCTTATCTCAGCTGATTCAGTATGTATCCTAATTCCAAGTTCTTGCAGTGAGAAAATGTCTGTACTGAATGGAGTTTTTCAAAATGTACTGACTTTGTTCAGTTATTATTTTAGAACAGTGGTTCTCAACCAAAGGGAAATTTCATAATTTTAGAGGGAGAATGTGGTCAGTCTTTTATTTAATTGTTAACTAATTAATTTCAGTTTATAAATACAAATTTTTAATATACTTTTACTCAGAGTTTGGTATTTGTCAACATTTTCTGTACTTTTAATATTTAATTTAGAAAGAGACATTTAAAACAATCTAAATCTTATAAATATATGTATTTTTAAAATTTTTGAAAGTAGGGGGGATGATCTAGCAGTGGTAAAAGAGGTGCATGGAGTAAAATAGTTAGAGACACTGCCTTAGAATGTTAAAAATCAATTTGAAATATATCACCGGATTGGTTTTCAATAATTTTTGTTGGAGCTGATTCTGTTGCATTGTTTCATATACATTATATTGCGGATTGTTAGTAAATCTGCATGAACTCATAGCTTATTGTAATTTCTGTGATTATTAACTTAGGTTAAAATCAAAATGATGAAATGTAATAAAATGTTACACAAAACAAATAAAGTCCAGATAAAGTTTGAACAATTTAAGCGCAGCAAAATGCTATTTAGCTGAATCAGTTAACAGTGGTATTTTTTTATTATCCACACTCTCGATTTCAGCATTCTGTAAAACTGCCATGTGTTTGCTATATTTTCAAATACATAATAACCAATCTATAATATGAGTATCTCATGTGTATTTGAATACATGGGAATTTGTTTGCTATATATTTAACCATTATTTCACTGAATAACCAGCTGTAAAAATGTAAATATCAATCATATAGACTTCTTAGATATTTAGCTTCCTTATTAATGATTTAATAAACCTTGTCTTATAAATGTTTTTTTTTTTTTTTTTTTTTTTTTTTTTTTTTTTTTTTTTGTGAATTATTCATGAATAGAAAACTGTACTTACGAACTGTGCAACTAAAAGCACATTTTGCCATTTCACAAAATTATCATTCAGTTGTGACTTTTAATGAGAGTGCAGATAATCAGAGCATTCTGTTGAAATTTATTACAAAACATATGTCTTGAAAATGAGTCCTTAATCTTATTTTAATTTCAATTTCAATTTTATTTTATTTATTTATTTATCTGTTTGAACCCTTTTTTTTAAGTAATTTATACAGTTATTTAAATTTTGACAGTGCATATTTTTTAAAATTTTATGCATGATGTAAAAAATTGTACAATTTGGACTTTTAGACTTATCCATCTGGACATAAAATGAAAGTCACTGGAATACAGCATTCCCTTGGTTCCATTATCACATGCTCAACTGATAAGACAATACGGGTGTTGGAACCAAATGTAGATCCAGGACTGATTGCTGTACTTGAGAGAGATGCAGAAATATCAAAAGTAGGCTCAAAGTTAATTTTTTGCATTATTATTTGAAATGTATGTTTATTAAAATTGATTGATCTCTTTCAGATTAACTTTATTATGTACTTATCAACTACAGAATTCTAAATTCCAAACTGAATATGTTTATTCCTAAAATATTTATAGCCTTAAATTTTAATGAGGTACAGTAGAATATCCAAAATCCACAAATCTGAAGATGTATAACTGGGTAGATTTTTAGAGTTTTGAAAATTTCAAGGTCATAAATAAAATAAATTAAAAAAAAGAATAATATTAAAAAATTTGAAAGGTTTCAGATTTTAAATTACATCCAAAGGGGCACTTTTTTAACATTTTTTGTGTTGTGTTATCTTTATGTATTAAATATCATGTTCTTTTCATTTAACCCATAAAATTCAGTTCAAGAACAGTATCACAAAATAATTTTAAATTGAGCATATCTTTAGAATTGCTGATACACAGTCTCGTGCACTGGAGATAAAATTTTTTTCTCTGTACAACGTTGCCATTGCTCGCTTTGAAATCCACAAACTCAAATTAACAAAATCAATGTTAATCAAAAATTCATTAAAGTTTTACAAAATATGAAATCGATAATAAAATAGATTCCAAATTTCAAATTTGGGCTTCCAGGTGCCCATATTTGCAGTAGGATTACGTCATTCAAAATTTGATGGCTCTAGGTACCATTGTTTTATCACAATACAAGAAATATACATACATTTATGCAGATTCTTCATTATTTAGTTTCTTCAAATATAATACAGGATGATAATATTGGATGGCAACAATATGAAAAGTAATTCAGACTTTTAAAGTTTTCGATTCAAAATTCCAAAACAAGATTAATAACCTTTGATGATGATGTCGTGTCTATGACAAAGTGCAATTATATAGCTTCGAAGCTGTCAAAGACAGCTTTTGCCACCTCGGCAGCTCTATCAGTATAAAGTAGGTCCACTGGGTCTTCAATGCTGATGTTAAACAGTCTGTGCTGGATTGCTGGGATTAGTAGCCCTTCTGAGCTAATAATAAGATTTACACTTTCTAAAAGACAAATCTTCTGTATGGTCAGTGTCAGTGTGTCAGTGACATGATTTGTTCCTTCCTGCACATTTCAAATCGTCATCTGACTAAACAAAAGTTAGCGTCCTTTTATTCCTATGTTTTCTGTGCTCTTCACGTTTGCTCCTCCAAACTGTTTCTTGATGAACTAAATTATTTAAAAGCAGTAGCTATTGACAGGGGCTTTTCACCCAACATTATTAATCAAGCAGTTACAAAAATTCTCAACACACCAAAAGAGAACACTTTTCTGAAGCTTTTGAGTAGGTAACTTTAACTGCTGATATGAAATTTTTGGAAGACTATCCTGATTATTTCATGTTAAGATAAAGTTACTTGTGGCTCAAAGACTAATAGATGAATCTGAATACTAATGTACTGTAGGCTGCCTTGATGCAGGATACTCTAAGGTATTGCTATTTTCTTTTGTACTGATTACTCTGTAATTTCTTGTTTTTAGAAGCAATTTAGAGCAAATGAGTTGTCTAAAGACCTATGCCCAGTTATCCAAGAGTTACTATATCTTCTTGTGATAAATATATGTCTTGAATAGTAGTTTACTACAGCAAATGGAAGATTAGTGACTATTGTGCAGTGAAGTGTAGATATGAAAGTGATGCACTGGTACTTTGATTCCTTTAAGCGTCAAAAACGGAAGGAGCATATTGTTCACTATCAAGATTTATTTTGCAATCTGATAATAAGCGTATGAAAATCTAGAGAGGAAAAGGAACTTGGAACAAGATCAGTCATATCATTGAACACCGGATCTTCAGTGCTGTTAGTGCAATGGTATTAGTTGAATCTTCTAGGAACTGTGGCATTAACCTGTATGTGTTTGCAGGGATACTGGGATGGCTAAAATGTATCAGAATGAAGTCCTTGATCCCATTATGAGATAATACATTGCTGTAATTGATCTGATATTTATTCTTGTGGATGATAATTCATATCCATGCAGGGCAAATCTAATGCTTCAAGAGTCATCCTGCTTCAATCCAAGAGTGAATGCATTACTTGTATGGAGCAGTCACAATGCTGGTTCAGCCTCAGTACTATAAAAAATCATGGTATGCCCTTGAATGTGCTGTCTCTATCCATGTATCTCTTCTAATTATCCTCAAAGAACTGGATGCGGCTTTATTAGAGGAATGATAATTGGTTTATTATTATCAAATTTTTGTATTTAATTTTATTGAGTTACCTGTGGTCACATACATCTGACTGTTTCTTTTTGTTGATAGTACTAGTTCTTTGTGTGTTTGATCTCACTACTGAAGATAATGAGCACTGTTGTTGAGCTTGTATAAAAGTCATACACGGTTACATTCCTTATTGAATAAATTTAATTTTTTGCAAAAATTTTTGGTAATTTTCTATTTCATCAGTGCAAATCTCGTCAAGCAGACTTTATTGGCAACAACACACAGTATACACATTAAAAAATATTAATAATGCAGCAAATCTCGGCAAGCAAACTTTGTTGATGACAACATATAGTATACACATAAAAAATTTTTAATAAATGTTACTTCTAAGAATTTTTTACTTTGGAGGCATAACCATTTTAATATCGTTTACAATTTTTTCAAATGGATTCCCCATTGTGCCATTTCTCTGTGTTTCTTATTTTCCCATTTCACTTCCCCCACAGTCTTTCTATTTTTTTGGCATGTGTGTTTCAGTTTCCTGATTGACAAAATTTTATTTATAGTTCACCTTGAAATGTTCGAAACTTTCCTCTTCTGGTCTTTTAGTGCAGTATGATTTCCATGAATTGGAATATATTATAGTTCCTTTTTCAATATTTTCCTTAATGGCATCTAATATAATACTCATGGATGGGTTTGGCACCTTCACAAGGAAAAATTCATTTGTTTCCGGCAAACTCCACCAAAGATCCACTGTTGTGGTGGAATCCATCATGCATTGTTTTTTTTTTTTTTTTTTTTTTTTTTTTTTTTTTTTTTTTTTTTTGTGCTTCATGAACATACTTTCATCAACTTGGATGATTATACCAGGTCCTCTTATTTTCCATTGTTGATGTTTAAACAAAGAATCCACGTAAACCTCATGTATGTAGTTATTCCAGTCAACTATTCTGTGACTGATTTCCAGCTGCTTTTCACACTATTTAACTGAAGTTAATTTTTAGCTGCAAACATAAATAAACCTCACACATTTCGAGAAACTCAATTTCAAACACTAAAAACATGTGCCTTTCTGGATACTTCTACTGCAACAAGTTGGAAGGTTGCAGTGCCATTGAATTTTGTCTCCGAAACACAATTTCATTCCACGATTATTATCACAAGCAGCAGTTTTAGGCAAAACACCTTTCGCTTGAAAGAATCTGACAGATTCTTACTCTGTTCTGCGCAAATCTCTAATTTTCATTTGTTTTTCATCCATTTTTGATGTATTAGGAAAAATATGTGACTGAAAAGAAATGGCCACAACTCGTTTTGAAAATGTGGCAGAAAAAGGTTGCCTGCGGGGATATTCCATTTAATGTTGGTTTATAATTTGTGGCGATTATCGCCTGCATCAGCGAAATGGAAAAATACCAAATTTTTTTATTCCAAAAGAAGAAGGACCTGTATCTGATTGCCCTCAAAACTGATATATATATATTTTTAATCTTTGCCATACTAGTGTTGCTTTTACTGATTAAAGTGTATAAGATTTCTATTTCAACTGATTTGTATGTATAACTTCAGTTAATATAGTAAATATTGCCCAGCAAATGACTTTTACAACTACTAATGGCAAAAGCAGTGCTTGAAGCAAAACATTAGCTGTATTACCAAGTGAAGCCAGGTATTGCAACTACTTATAAATATTTATTTATTAGTATAAATAATGAAAAGCATCTCTAATGCTAAACATAGAATATATATATGTTATCATGAACTGTGAACTGTGGTTGTTGCTGTTTTTGAAGTCTTAAATAAGTCAAAGTTTTATTTTTAATTTTGAGCTTAGTTTTCAAAATTTATGAATATCCCTCTTTCCAGTTTTACTAAGTACTATGAGAGCTCAACTTGTTGTTTACCAATGTGCATTAGTAATATGATTGCAGAGTACTTGCATTGTTAAAATGTTTCATTGTTTACTGTTTTGAAAAAAATGTTGTATGTGTAAATATTGCATGTGATGCAGAATACTCTGAAAAGCTAAAACATTATGATCACCTACTCAATAACACATTGCATGAAAACAGCTGCAATTTACCTTGGCATGGATGCCACAAGTTCTTGATAGGTGACTAGAGACAGGTTATATCATATATCTAAGCAGTAGTCACGCAGAGTTGAATATCATTTCGACCTGATGGTGTTTGAGCTCTGAACGGCCACTTCATGACATCCCAAATGTGCTCTATCATGTTAAGATCTGGTGAGTTAGGTGGCCAGGATTGAATTCATTGGAATTCATCCTTATGCTCCTCGAACCACTCCAACACAGTTTGAGTTGTTTGACATGGGGTATTGTTCTGCTGAAAAATTCCATTTTCAGTTGGGAAGATGGATGCTATGTAAGGGTGCAACTAATCCGCAGTTATGTTCAGATAGTTTGCAGCTGTTTTCAATTCTACTATAACTAAGGGTCCCAGAGCCATCCATGAGAACATCCTCCAAAGCATAATATCGCCACCATCAGCCTGTGTATGACCTGCTGTACAGGGGTAGCAACAGTTAGCCTGGAAGACAGTGTACCCTGATACAACTATTGATTTGATTAATAAGAAATCATGATTCATCCGACCAGGCAACTGTCTTTCACTTATCCATGATCCAGTCTCGATGTTCCCGGGCCCATTGTAGGCATAGTTGACAATGATGCTTGGTCGACAGACATATTGGGACGTCTGCTGCACAGTCCTATATCTAACAGTGTTGGCTGAACTGTGTGTTCCAAAACACTTGCACTTGAACCTGTATTGTATTGGGCTGTCAGCTGAACCATTGTGTGGAACAGAATTTGCTGTACCAAGTGGGAC
Source organism: Stegodyphus dumicola (assembly GCF_044657685.1). NCBI lineage: Eukaryota > Metazoa > Arthropoda > Arachnida > Araneae > Eresidae > Stegodyphus > Stegodyphus dumicola. Next base: position 4,034,290 of record NC_140768.1, read on the forward strand.
AGTCTCCGACAACCTTTTCCTTTGATGACGCATGAACATCTAACACCTTGGCGTCTACTGTTGGTTTTGACATCATTTATCCACTTTGCGTAAATACTAACAATGGCAGATCATGAACAACCTACCAGTCATGCAATTTCGGAGATACTCTTTCTGAGTCTTAGGGCCATTAGGATCTTCCCTCTATCATATTTGGTTAGATCAGCAGCCTTTCCCATCACTCTAAAAAGTAAGTGCAAGAATAATTCCTTACCTTCTCCAGCAGCATTTAAATGCCATTCCCACTTAATCAAGTGCCCTCCACGTCATCCAGATGAGTTCATTGGACAATGTGGGGATGCTGGTAATGTTTTTCCTCGTCATATATGATTGACTGTGTATTTTAAAATCCAATGCACTGTACTGTTTGATATATAATGTCTGCTATTTAAATAAAAGATTACTAACAGTGTTTTTTCTCCCCCTCAAGATTTCTCTATTTAATACTACCCTGGTGAGTGCAAATACAGATGATTCCATCACTGTATGGACACCAAAAGAAGAGACATAGATTGTTAATATTTTGCTGCATTTCTCAAGTTTGCTATGTGATACTAATTTTATATTTTGATGTATGTTTTACTATATGTAGTGTCTATCATCAGAACTAACTTATTTCTGTGTATTTTATTTAGTCATTCTGTATACTTTTATTTAAAAAAAATATGAAAATAGTTATAATTAGTGGTTTTGAATGTATACTTAGTTATTGTATGATAACTTAAAATTATTCAGAATTGTTTCAAAGAGTTTTATATATAACAAATATATATGGATCCATAGTGATGGTAAGGTATTGAATAATCTTTTTAGCTTCACCCACTAATATTTAACATTAACTAAATTTTATGATTTTGACTCAATTTTATGAAATAGCTTTTTAATCTTTTCAGCTATGGATAAAAGATTTTCAGCTATTAATAAAAGTCTTCTTCTAAAAAGTAGTATATAATTTGGATAAATGAGGGAATTAAAATTTTAAGAATACTGCATTTATGTAGAATTTTATTGTATTATTTTCATTAAAGTTTCACTTAGTTTATAAGTGTGTTCATTTATGTTTGTTGTTGTAATAATATTTTTGAGATTGGTAAAAACTTTATTTAAAAGTCTTTGGAAGAGTATTTTATATTTATTTTCTAATTCTTCTGTTTTTGAAATAAAATTTTTAATAGAGTATCATTAAAACATTATATTTTATTATGTAAATTTTTAATATATAATATATATGAAAATGAATGTATTTTTCCCCAAGATTCAAAGTTAATATTAAATTGAATTCCCCAAGATTCAAATAAATTATTTTGTCAGTTGATTGCATTTTTATTGTATACTTATCATAAGAATTTCCTTTGTTGTGAAAGGGGATAAATCTGTTGTCTTAAATATGTACAACATGACACATAATGTGCATATTTAATTTATGTGTCATGAAGTATATATTTAAAACAACTTCAGAATAACTTAAATTTGCTTTCTACGTTAACATTGATTAAATGCAAAACCTGTGCACTATTTTCTAAAATTATTATGTTTTGAATCTCATATTTTTGTCTGCATATTAATTATTACTTCAAACTGTTCTTCCCCATTTGGATTATTTTTATATAAATTGTATCAAAAATTAAAATCAGTAACAAGATTTAAAAAAAAATTAACTTTTGTTATTAAAAAGGTCATATTATAATATGCCGATAAGAATATAACGATAGAATTTATGTAAAGAAGTATGTAAAATGGAAGTCACTTAACATTTTAAATCTAAATTATCCAGTTTAAAATAGAACAAAACTATGCTACAACTAGTGATGTATTTTTTTTTCCCCTTGCTTGAGTTTCCTTAAAATTTGAAGGTAATGTTTCAGAGAAGTTCATAAGTTTTCAGCACTAGTATGCATTTTATATATATATATATTACATGAAATTACACCTGTTTTATTTAAAGTATGGCATCTTTTTATTTATTTTTTCAAGTTTAGTTAACTCGCTGTAGATGTTATTTTTAAAAGAACTTTTGGCAATAAAATAGATTTTTTTATGTCTGCTTACTTAATTATATATCATATCTTAAAATTGAAATATATTGTTTTTTCAGTATATGTTTAGAATTTTATCACATTTATAAATAGAAACTGGAATTAACGTGTTTATTAATAATCTCTAAATAATATTTTTGAACATTAATACACATATTTACTAACATATAATAAACATATTTATTAAATTACTTTTTATTTACATATGGAAGATGAATTTGGCATATGGCTTTGAAAATTCAATTCATGTTAAAAATAAGTCCCTTTAATTTTCAAAAGCTAAATATTTTTATATTTGATGCACGGTAAATTTCATTAAATTTTATCAGATGTGTGTTAGTAGATATTCTTTCAAGAAAACAGTTTCACCTTGCCTAATATAAACTCAAGATTTTATATTGATGAATTCTTTGGTCAACATTTCAGAGGTGGTTTTCTCATCTTAAATTATAGCTACAGTTTGATTTAAATTGAGTATTCATACCTATTTAATATGAATCAGTTCCATAATTTATAATGAAGTTATATTTCATTATTTATGAATCAGTTTCATAATTTTTAAATTCATCTGTGTACAAAAAATGACAGTTCTCATGTATAAATGCAAACTCAGATAATAGGTTCACATATTAATTAATTACATATGTTCTAGTCTTTAAAACTGGCTGGAAAGTAAGGGAGCAGTATTCCATTATGAAGATGTTGTAAGAATGGTTATCTGGGAATCTGCATTTTTTCTAATTTATGTAAGATTTGAGTAAGTACTGTCTTACAGTTTTGACTTGCGCATTTAAATTTTGTTGCAATGTTACAATAAATGTCCAGCCACAATGAAGAATGAAGATTATATTTATTAGTTATAAAAGGCCTTAGATCAACATGTTGATCATAGAATGTTTGAGAATAAAATGTTGAGAAGTTGAGTTTAATAAAATGAATAAAATGTTATAGAATTGTTGAGAAGAAATGAATTCTTTTAAAAGCTGAAATTTTCACTGTCTGGGAAGAATCTGATGCTATTCAAATACATGATTATGAAGAGCAAATATACTATACTCCTAGTCATTAAAATTGTCATACCATGAAGGCAGCATGCAACAAAAGTCTTTGTTTGAAAGGTAGTACATGCTACAATAAGCAAATGATTAACATTCCACCCCATGCACACAAAACAGGTGTGAGTAGGGTAAAATATATTGAGTATGAAAAGAAAGATTTCACTGCTGGTTTCTCATTTGGAAAACACATTTGAATCTTAGTTGTTTAAATGTCATTTTTGTTATGCTTCACGTACGAAGAAGAAAGTCGCATTTTGTTTGCATAGTCGGTAATGAAAACAACTGCTGTTACATTTCTGACATGTTAAGACCCTTGACTGTCCCTTATCATCAAGGTCTGCATGATGCTGTCTTTCAGCAAAATCATGCATGACCGCATATTGCCCATGATGCCCTGACCTTCTTCAGTGCAAAAGATGTTGAACTGCCCTGGCTAGCTTATTCTCCAGATGCCTCACCCATTGAGAACCTCTGGTCACGGGTTGTTGAAAGATTGGCATGCCATTACTCACCACTACATTTGATGAACTCTGCCATAGAGGTGAAGCTGCATAGACTGCAGCATGGGCTGCTATAGCCAGATCGAATCGCAAATTTCTTAGAACTATTACAGACTCACCTTGGTTTGTAAGAAACACTGCAATACATCGTGGAAGGAAAATCAAGCCATTAGATAGCAAGATCTTAATTGCTTCACATAATTTTTATACCAAATGGGATAATCATGAAAAATGAAGCTGTGCGTAGCATAGGAGATTATGACTTCATTCAACGCTGCAAAAGACCAAGAACGATACACCATAACAAGTTGTGGTGATCGATGTACATAGTGTATATAGTGTTTTTTCTACTTTTCATTATTTACTCTTTATTACCTTTACTTAATTATGCTGGCAAAGCGATATGGGCTTTGCACCCCTGGGCAGCACTTTGATGTCTATTATGCCTTAAAAATTTAAACGACTGGTCAGTGCACCTGTGCTCCGCCCACTTTTGTTATATGCCTCAACTAGTACGCCCACGATATTCTGTTGGCTTCAAGACACGGAGGAAGGAGGATGCTACACCCGTAGCACCTACGAGGAGAAAGTTATGGCAACGTTTTTATGCTGCAGATGTGCAAATTTGTTTTACGATGTGAATGTTATGCTTCAGATATGTTAAATCGCTATTTTACTTAAGTTATGCCACTGTTACATTATGCCACATTGGATATGATTCAGCACTTCAAGTGCCCAGGTTTGTTCCAAGATTTGGATTTATTTTTTCACTTTTAGAATACCCACTTAGGACAGTTATAGATAGGTAAAGCCTTTAGGATCGTATACCTATTAAATAAGCTATAACCTATGAAGTATCTATATTTTGTCATCCAAGCTCAGTCAATGCCCAGCTGGATTACAGCTGTTGTTACTGCCAGAGGTGACAGCTCTGTGTATCGAACTCTGCACCTTCTGAATTTCATGTACTTTGGGGTACACATATCCCAAAGTACATGAAAATTTAATCATGACATTCTCCTGTAAAATTCTGCTGTTTGTTTTCTTTCATGGTGGAGAAATTTTAATGGCCAACAGAATAATTATATACATAAAATCTTTTCCTTTTCAAATCAACATTGACAGTTATTTTCCCTTAAATTTCAGGTTATGTGAAATCTAAGAGAGAAATAAATAACTGTCGATGTTGGTTTGTTATGTTGGCTGTTTGGGGTTTCCATGATTTTCCTTATATATCCAGACTTGTTGGGACTTTGGCGATTCCGGATTAGGGTTTTTTTTCGGTTTATAGATCATCAATTTAAATCTGGTAAGATGGCATGCAGAAATTATAAAATTAAAAATATGAAACCGTAATTTATGAAATAAAGAGCAATTATGATCTAAAGGGTATCAAAATTTACAAAGAAAAAAAAAAAAAAAAAAAAAAAAGCTTAATATTTATTTGTTTACTTTATTAAACATTTCTTTCAATGTAAGTTGTTTAAGCTGCTTCGTTTTATGTGCTAATACTTTCTCTTTACTTCTATAAACAGACATAATTTCTTGTTCAGTTACAAAGTTCGCTGTTCAATTCCTATAATTGCTGTGCTGAGAATACCGACTAACTTGTCAATCGAAATTTTTTTGGTTTCACTAAATTCTCTGTCACTTTCTTCATGCCTTTATCCATTTTTTGCAGCAATTCCACTTTTTGTCTGATGGACATCGAAACTTGCTTTCGCTTTGTAGATCCTTTGGCAGCTCCAGAATCGGAAACTCTTTTTGACATAATCGAAAGTTCAAGCTTACGTTTTAGAAAATTTCTCTAACAGTCTGCAAAAAATAATAAGCCGGATCCAATTAGAAGATTAAGGAACAACGCAATCTGCAATATTAACTAAAATAGATAATTAGATAATTTTAGCCTAGCTTATACCATTTGTTATACATTACATGCACATGCATAAAGGTATTATGCACATGCATAAAGGTATTATGTGCAAACGCTACGCATGCGCAGAAAGTTTGTAGCTTTGAGGTCCGGATTAAAGACTTTGTACTGTATATGTTACAAACCCATCAGTGGCCAAATGGGTAAGATCTGTGAAATTTTAGAAAATTGCTCTAACAGTCTGCAAAAAATAATAAGCCGGATCCAATTAGAAGATTAAGGAACAACGCAATGTGCAATATTAACTGAAATAGATAATTAGATAATTTTAGCCTAGCTTATACCATTTGTTATACATTACATGCACATGCGTAAAGGTATTATGCACATGTGTAAAGGTATCATGTGCAAACGCTACGCATGCGCAGAAAGTTTGTAGCTTTGAGGTCCGGATTATGGACGTCCGGATTAAAGACTTTGTACTGTATATGTTACAAACCCATCAGTGGCCAAATGGGTAAGATCTGTGAAACCTAATCCACTGCAACTGGAATTCAGTGAATGTGCTGGCTGCCTGAATTATTTTCTCCTGATGTAATATAAATATGAACCAGTTTGCCATCGAAATTGTTTTGCAGAGGCTAGGCTGAGTACTTTGCCATAGATAAATAATCTAGTCACATATACTACAATCAGAAAAAAATTACTAATTCAGATTTCCACTCAAAGAAACTACAGTGTTGTTACTAGTATCTATTTTTCAGTGCTGAATTGAACAAAGAAAACATTGATTGACAGGTCATATGCACCATGTGCACAAAAGTCCTTACCCTGCAAACTCTTAATTTTTTTTTTTTTTTTTTTTACATTCTTTCAGTCTGTATACTTGCACTTAGGAAAATTATAAGCTGCAATAATGAAGTAAAACAGCATTAAACAATAGGAACTAACAGAAGCTATATACGAAGGACAAAGCAATGGAAGCGAAAATAAGTCTCTTTTCGTATAATGGCCTCCTGGGGGAAAGTGCCCATTATTTATTGTAACCATTTTAGTCAGGTAAATTAAAATCTTACAGGTATTCAGTAAGAATAATGCATAAAAAAGATTAACTGTAATAAAGAGCAAAATTCAAAAACTATTTTTAGAATTTCTCTATAGAAACATAATAAATGTGAAAGTATTGATGATACAAAGAGGATTCATAATATAATTTTCTATACATTATCTGAATGACAATGACAGACTGTTTTAATGTATGATTTATTGAAATATGATTGTAAATGTAGTTGTTTACGATGTCTCATTCAATGTGAAAAATTTTCTGTATGTCTGAAAAACGTTAACAGCTTTTCCCAATCTTACCGGAATGCCTGTTTTAGAGCGATAAATGATGTTTTGTGATAACCATATTTTCTTTTTGGAGATTTAAATTTTATAAGAAAAGGGAAGAGGGAAAATGCAGAATGCAGTTATGAGATTTTTGAATTATTTATCTTGACACCTGTTATTAATAAGTGGGTAGAATAATTTGGTGTTTCTTTCATTCCATAATAAAATCTTACTTCTTACTTCATGCTGGCCCTACCAGGGACCAAATGTTTAAAGACTGTTGAATATTGATACTTCATCTCAGGTTTGAAGCTAGGCAAAAGGACTGGATGCATGATTGATTTCATTGTTTTCTGAAGTCTCGCATGAATACGAGGCAGTTTCCATTAGAAAGTTCTCCAGGAAGGCATCACTACGCTTAGGCAGACAACCTAACCTTTCTTTAAACTAAATAGCTTTATACTGATATGCGATAAAATTACTTAATGTAAAGGTATGCAATGGATACACACGGTATGCAATGAATACACACGTGAACACTTCACGAGCGATGCTGAAATTACGTTACTTGAATTATACCTAAGAATAAGTTTTCAATGAATATTTAAAGTACTATGAATTTTTTCATAAAGGAACATGGGGCACTCATGCTACATGTGATTTTACACAGTGCGTCTACATAGGACTGAATTCATAAAAAATCAGAATCTAAAACTTTATGATTAATTAGCTTTTTACTTACAAGTATATTCTTTCTAATGCTATGCTTTTTTTATTATGTTCTGAGAGCTTCTGGATACTTTCACTGAAGTCAGCTATTCATTTAATTACATTTCCTGAGCTTCTGAAATAACTTCAAAAGGGGGCCTTTAAAGTTAAGTTCGTTCATTTCGTTACATTTCCTGAACTTCTGAGATATATTCAAAAGGGGGCCTTAAGTTTCAATCCAAGCTACAAAAGGTAGCCAGCAGATGCGCTATCTGGGACGTAAGGGGATACTTAAGAACAGTCATACGTTTCTCTTCCCTTTTGCTGTAGTGTGATAGAGGAAAATTAGGCGACTGCTGAAAGAAAACTTCTGTTGCTACTTGAAATCAAGTCGCCTAAAATGAGTCCCAACTGCACTACTTTTACGTAAGTGTGAAATGTGAACATTGCTACTTGAAATGAGTCCCAAGTGCAGAAATAAAAAATTCTGTTTAAGTTTATCTGTAAGCAGGTGTTTTACAGAATGTAAGATGAGATGTTTTGGTAATTCCTACTGCTATTTAACGACAAGACACTTCATTACGATAGCTTAAAAATTCAGCCATAAAACTTTGTGATACAGATATTGCACAATTGCTGAACTTTCTGCCTCTAGGTTTTGCTTTTCATGTAGCCAGTCGATGAAAATGAAGTCTCCTCTTCTCTCCGTTGATATTAGAGTACACTCATTGGAACAAAAAAAAAAAAAAAAAAAAAAAAAAAAAAGAAGAAGAAGAAAGAAAAGAAGATTAAATTTTGAGAGTAAAGTGATACATTTTTTTGAAGACCATTCTGTATGTAATTTACATCTATAAAGTGTAAAAAATCTGATAAATGTGCTGCAAAAGTATCTACATTATCTGCACGCAAACAACCTTGAAATTTGAAATTCAAAAATAAATCATAATATTTTAGAAAAAATTTATTTTCAAGGGTTAACATTTTGTTCTTGATTATGTTTTAAAATGTAGCGTTACTTTTTTTAAAAAAAATGTTCTTGATATGTTTTACTGCTGCATTTATTTTCAACATGTTATTGTTAACAAGTTAACAAAAACAAAAAAGATGTCCAGTTCTGTCACAAAGGAACATCTTTTATTCCGCTCAATAACAAACCCATTAACTTCCCTGGATTCTTCATGAATCTGTTTTTCTTTTAATACCTAAGGTGATATTTTCTCATGCTTCTTTATAACTATGAGTAGATGCAAATGGAGTTTTCACACAATTTGATAAGGAATGAATCAGATCCCTGATTTACAGGTTAACACTAAGAATGAAAATTCATTCTTAGTGTCGTAAATGAAATCGTTTTTCGCTCTCTATCTGCCACTTCTTTCTTCAGTAAACTTCCAGGGTAATTCCTAAAAGTAAAAGCTGTCAACTTCAGTACACTTTAATGTTTCTGGAGTTGTAACTGGACTTCTTGTAGAAGCTAGTCATTTCCATGCTATTTATAAGAATAAACGTAACCTTAATCTCTCTTTAATCTTAATGAGCTATTGAACAACTTTTGTGTTCAACAAATTTTTAATAACATTTGTGTCATTTTATTCCTGTGAAGAGAATGCCATCCGAATGTTTCTCTTAAACTCAGTTGTGCTTTCTTCTTTACAGTAGATGCTGTTATCCTTCGTGGCTTCCTTGCGCCATAGTTGTCGGAGCTTTGCCTATATTTTATATTAGCTCCTTTCTTTCGCATTTAGTCCGATATGGACTGATTGGGAATCCATTTCGTCTTTCTTCTAAATCCACAATCTCTGAAGATTTCCAGTTCGGATTTTTAATATTCTTTTGTTGAATATCATTTCTTCCCTTTGATGTTGGCACGTGGTATACGGCATTGTGGAGGTTCAGGTGGACTAATAGGCTGAGAACCTTTTTGGTCGCTCATTTCTCTAATGTCTTCTCGGGAATCGGAGATTGTGATTGAAGTGTCTGCTTGAGCACTAGACATAGTAGAAAAAGGATTAGATTCTGTAGTTGGAGATCGTTTCGGGCTGCCTGTAGAGCTTCTTATCGGTTTTATTCCTGGTTTTGGAAAAGAAGGACTGCGCCCTACTTTTGATGGTGTTTGAGGAATGTCTGAAGATGGACTGCTGGGGGTACTTTCCAAAGTAGGAGAGCTAGGCTTCGTACTTTTGAGTGAAATGCCAGCAATTTTCTTTGAAGGTGTGAAACTGCTTTTAGCAAAAACTAAAGTCTCTGGTCGTTTTGGTGGAGGAGGAGATTTTTTTCTAGGATGTGATTTAAGCTTTCTATCATCCGTTGATATTTTTGCTGTTTCAACAATTCTTGCTTGTTGAGGTGATGCTTTCTTGGCGCTTTTAGATGTGGAATGTGATTCTGGTGATACTGACCTGAATGTTTTCTCAGGAGAAACTGATCCTTTTTTAACATATGTTGGGGATGAAGCCTCGGAAGACTTTTCTTTTCCTGGAGGAACAGATACTCGTTTGCTTGGCCTTTCAAGCTTTCCTGAATCAGAACTACAACCACTGGAATGTCCGGAGCTATTGGCTGCTGTTGCTAAATCTAAATGTTCTGATGCTTTTTGTCCATATCGTGTTACCATTATCTGTGGCAATGTATTTCTTCGCGATAGTGATTCAGTATCAGAAGCAGGCTCATCTTGTGATTCATCAGTGCTGATCTTATCTTTAGATGTGAACTGAGGAGGTGGAGATCTTTTCTTCTTAACTTTCTGCTTGGTTTTCATTACTTCTGAAATTTTTTTGAGCGATAAAGCTATAATTGGGTCTCGAATGCTTGGTGTGTCAGATTGTTGAATAATCGGTAAACTGCTTGCCCTAGTCATTTGGCTCTGTAATTGGTGGCCTTTTGACATTTTTTCTTCTTCAGATCCATACCGTTGTAAATCTGTCTGTCGCACCAAGAATGCTTTTCCAGTCGCTAATTGTTTAGCAGATGTAATCTGTTGAGTATAGTAATATGGATGCACTCCTGTTTCTTTTTCTGTTTCTGTAAGCTCTGGTGTTGATAACGTTATCTCAACTTCTGGTTCTTGATAGCTGACGTCCAAAAGAGACTGGTTTACTGATTCATCGTCATCTTTAGTATCTCTGCTAAATCGAACCCCTTTCAGTTTATAGAAAGGAAATGCAGAAGAAAGACGTCTTTTCCTGAACATGCTTTTTAGTTTTTCACGAGGAAACTTGGGTGCTATTTTGGGGCTCAAACCTCTTCGTATATTAAAAGCAGTTGTCGGTTCCTTTACTTCCGGAAAACTTACGGAAGTTTCTGGAATCTGCAAACTGAAAGATCTTTCGACTGTTGGCCTTTGAGTTTCAGTTTGCTCCACTTTCACCTCTTGAAGCACCATCTCATCATCTTCTGCTGTTGCCATGTCAATAACACAAGGAGATGCTTGATTGTATCTGAAAAGAAAACAATAATTTTCCTAAAAGGAATAATCTAATAAGCATTCTTATGATTTCACATTAGTAATTTAAATATAGCTCTGTTGAGATATACACAATAAAGTTAAGAAAGCTGTTTCAAAATATTTTTCATCATTTTTACATAAGTATGGAATTTAGAATGTCCAAGGAAAAAGTACTGTATCTGTAATTGTGTATGTGGAACTTTTATCTGGGATTTTCTGATGTTCGGCAACAAACTTTGAAATTGTAAAATCTAGTGAAGCTTATCGGAAAATTTCGGAACGTTTATGTTACGTTACCGCTAAGTACTTTTTATGTTACATCCACTTGCTTTTACAAATGTTGCCATAGTAATAGTACTGCACTGCCGAGCAATAGTGGATGAAAATCCATAGGTTCCTAGTGACCAACGTTGGTGATAACTTATATAATGAAAGTTGGTGAATATGAGTCTGATGGTCATCAGTGTCCTTCGGTTTCATTCAATTTTAAATATTTATATAAATTTTTCTGTAGGTAATGCTTTACCTCCAGCAATCACCGATGGCCAGCCTGTTGGTCATCAGTGACCTACCTGCCTTTCGATAGGCAACATGTTCTTTGATATAATGATATTTACCTTTCGCTAGGCAACATATTCTTCGATGTAATGATATTTTTAAAACTTATCGTTTTTCCCAAGGCTGGTGACCTGGAAGTTGTCTTCTGGTGACCGTCAGTTCTGGTGATCGCCTATGATAGTTGCCTTTCTGGTACCATTGCGTTTCCATAAAGTATTTTAACTTAAAACTCTATTTTGGGGACCCACTGCTTGATCTAGTGAACCACACCCTTAAAATACTCAAGTATTCTCCGATTTCGTTTTAATTGAAAATAATTTCGTTTTAATTTAAACTTATTGCACCGCGTTAGGGAAGTGGCTTGTGGGTTGACCTCAAGTAATCCCTGACCCGCAGGTCAACGTTAAACTTCATTGGTATTGACAAGCAGTGGTGACGGACAACCTGGATGAAAATCGGTGTGCTTTGAAAATTTTGATTTTAATTAAATTATTAATTAATTTTAATTAAAATATCTATTTAAATTCACGGTTGGGCCCCACAATGATAACCCATGTTTGTGTTGCTAGATCATTCTCAACCTTTTCAGCGGTGATCTGCTCCAATTAAATTTAGATTTGAATAATCTATCTGTATACTGCATTCTCTCACATCTGTGGCTTATGTTGAACTCCAGTGATTTGTAGATTATTGTTAACTTTAAATTGAATTCAGAACAGCTTTGACGGGCGTCGATGTGTTCCGATTTAATTGTAATTTAAATGTTTTCTTTGTTTATTGCACTGCCTGGCATTGGTGACCCAATGTGTTGATGCCAGATGTTACCTAACTTGTTAGGTATCATCTGTCATTCTTATGTAGTTTGTAGCACCATTCTACATTGCACTGCACTATTCTACATTCTGTATTAACTGCGCTATTCTACAGTGATTACCCGCTGGATGATCAATGTAGAATAGTGCAGTTACACCACTACATTGATTAACCGCTTGGGCGGCACTGATAACTTGTAACTTTGATAAGTACTTGTACTGTTCAATTTAATTTTAATTAAAAAAATTATCAGAGCTTATTGCACTGCATACAGGTTATCCTTTCTTTGAACCCATGTGGCGCGTAACCTGTTGATCCCATGTGACCAATAACACTGACTCGCGCCGGTAATTTAATTTTAGCAGCGTCGTTTTATAATTTTGATATCAGAAATGTCCTTAGCGGAGTCATTTCTAAAATCATTGCATTGTTACGTCTTGCTGCCACTAGCCTTGTCAAGTATTTCTACTGCATTAAATATAACGTATTTATCTTACATGTACTTCTTGCATGAGCAGTTCTCAAAATGTTATCTTTCGACATAGACCTTTGATTTATTTTTCGAATTTAATCAATCTGTAATTGCTTAATCAATTGAAAGATTGATGAATTGTTGAATATTTGTCAATAATATAAATATTATAACCCTTTAGATATACAGGGTGGTTATAATTAAAGTTCCACTTTGAAATGGCCATAAAAGGAAAACTACTGCACCAAATGTTATCAAACTTGGTAATCGTGTAAGAAAGGTCATGGAAATTTATTTTCCGCGAAATGGCGCTGTATGCAAACGAATTTCGTTTAACAATATTGCATTTTCCGAAAGCAAGTTAAATCGTATTACTGCATTCTCAGCAGAAGCTCTTAGCATATCAGGAGGAATGTTACGGACATGTCGGTGCATCCAGTGCCGTAGCTAGGGTGGGGTAAGGGGGGACATCCGTCCCTGGGCGCAACATCCAGGGGGCGCCACATTGATGATAAACATATCAGAATGGAATGTTTTCCATCCTTGGAACACAGAAAGGGGCGCAAAATCTTTACGTGTTCCAGGGTGCTGAAAACCTTAGCTACGCCTCTGGGTGCATCGCATCTTTCAGTTCCGCCAAATTGTTTAGATTACCAACATAAACAGTGCTGCTGTAAGCCAATTACATGCCAATGAGATTTTGCATAATCCCGCAAACAGTTTCGTTTTAGAAACGACTAAAAAAGTTTTAAACCGATATCTTCATGTCTTAGGGCCGAATTCATGCTTCGAAAACCACAAATTAGCAATCTGTAAGAAAACGATTTCCGGAATGCACACACTTTTGCGAGTGATTTGCAATCTCACATTTTCTTATCGTTAATTTATTGTTTTCATCGACGGATTTCTCCGTTACACTGATGACGCACTCGACCTCTATCGTTTTTAACGCCTTTAAATGGTAATTTTGTTTAGGTCAACGTTTCTTAAGGATCAACGTTAACGTTTCAACATGTTAAACCTTGTAACAAAAGGTTAAGTTAGATTCCGACCCTTATTTCATTTAACAATGATGTATATAGCGCCATTTCCCCTTGGTGTTGAGTTTTTGAACTTTGTTTTTTCACAGAGAATAAATTCCCATGACCTCCTTTACACAATTACCAAATTTGATAACATTTGGTCAGAGTCGTAGCTAGGGTTTTTAGTGCCCAGGGACAACTGCTGATTTCGCGCCCCCTACTGCTTGCCAAGGATGGAAAACATTTAATTCTAAAATGTCGTAACATCAGTTTGTCGCCCCTTGGATTCTGCGCCCGGGAACAGATGCCCCCTCTAGCTACGCCCCTGCATTTGGTACAGTAGTTTTCCTGTTATGACCATTTCAAAGTGGTGTGTATTTAATTGGTGTATTTAATTATAGCAAAGCACACTAGGGCTATCTGCCTAAGGGGAGGGATGCCTTCGTGGAGGACTTTCTAAGGGAAACTGGCTCGTATACACGTTACACATGGGGAAAACCACGAAAACACCCATGCAGCCAGCCCGTTCGCGGGATTCGAACCTCGGACCGAACTATCAGTGTTCAGCGACTTTACCGCTCGGCCGCTGGTGGGCCCATTTCAAAGTGGAACTTATATTTATAACCACCCTGTATATTTTGCATACAACAGATGCATCAATAGTGATTTGGTTTCCTTTTTTTTTTACGTTTTTCCATTATCTAAATACCCGCCATAGAACCTTCTCTCGTTTTATTTATGGTTTAAAGTTCTTTCAGGTTTTATCTAGTAGAGTATTATCAGTAACATAGGCAAAATACAATGAACCCTCTTTGGGGGACACATTTCTAAGACACTTACTCGGAAAATGACCTGTATTTCTGATTAAATAAATAAATATCGAAACTGAATATATCTGTTTAAAACGACCACTTTTCCAGAAGACCAAGTCTTAGCAGGGATGAGTGAATTTAATGACTTTACATATTATCACATTTGACAAATCAAGTATATATATTTTATAAGCGTTAATCAGAATAACGTATTAAAATCATATGAAATAAATTAAAAGATATTTTAGCAAGTAAAAGAGACAGTAAAAAATATTTCTGTTTGAAGATTTAAATAAGTTTTATGCAGTGTATAAATAACATTGATAAGTGCGCTAGATTTCCATTGAAAGTTTTAAGTAACACAATTTTATATTCTAATTATTTTAAAATATAATGCATATGAATTAAAATAATAATACTTTTTTAGATGATTTTAATATATTTTTGAGACGTCATGTTCTTTTTAAAAGTTTCCTATTTATCTATACATTAAGTGTATTTAAAACAATTGTGTATTACTTATTTAAAACAATTGTGTATTATGGTGATTTAATCACATTACGCAAGGAGGTTAGAATAGATGGAGTAAGCATGATGTCACAAAAATTAAGCCAAGAAATGTCAGCGAGAAGACGTCACGGCTTATGGCTGTCATACTGCGTACGAATAAGA
Source organism: Stegodyphus dumicola (assembly GCF_044657685.1). NCBI lineage: Eukaryota > Metazoa > Arthropoda > Arachnida > Araneae > Eresidae > Stegodyphus > Stegodyphus dumicola. The sequence continues at coordinate 4,049,630 of NC_140768.1, forward strand.
CTTCGAAACATATTGTTAAATTTATTAAGTTGACTTATAATTTAAGCTACCATTTACACTTCTGCATGTAACGAGATTTTTATTAAATTTGAAATAGTAGTTATTTGCAATTCTTGCGATTTTTTTTTTTTTTTTTAATATAAACTAAGTAGAAAATCAATTATGTTAAGTATTAAAATTAAAACGGGAGACTTATAAATGTTCAATGATGTAACAACACCAATTAGAATGTAAACGAAACCAAGTAGAAGTTCGCCTATGACAGAGGCCATGATAGGTTGTGACATCATACCGTGACATGTCATGGTTTCATTTTCATTGCGCGGGGTATACGGAGAAGGGTTACTCCATTTAAATTCTAACCTCATTGACTTTGCATCCAAAAATGCGAGAAACATTCGAGGAATTTGATTTTGAATGTTAAATAAGTATCGAAACCTTCGAATTACTTTAGAATTATAACAACAGTATTATCACTTGGCGAAAAATTTATGTCGTTGTTGTTTGGTGCGCCGGCGAAACGGCGGAAAAAATATTAAATCGCATCTTGAATAATTAATCTTTTTGTTTAATAAATAAATCATCACATGCAATAGTGCGACATGTAATAATGTGTGTAATAGTACGATAGAAAATTTTTGATTTATTTACTTTTCTGATTTTATGAATTTTAAATTGATCGTCTGAAAATTGTGCGGTAGATTTATTTTTAATTTGCTGAATAATGGCAGGTGTGAAAATCATTATTGCTCAAACTTAAGAAGTAATGTTTGGTGTTATGGTGTCTGAAAGCTACATTATTCTACAGAATTAATTCTACTAAAGGTAAGCAGAATCGATGCATTCTCTAATGAGTAATTATGATGCTTTTGGATTCTCCGTGCGTTAATTTTATTAGATTTATTTACATACATTGTTACATTTCGCTGCAAACAATGAATAGAATTCGATATATATTGAGGAGATATTATACTACTTAATTCTATGTTAGGTAACTAATTATTAGTTAATAACTTAAGTTAATAAAAGTTATATCTAATTATTAATTAATGATAGCTGAATTCAGTTTTAAGTTTTTAGTTCATTTTTATAATTTTTATATGTGTTAAATTTATAAAGTAGAATACGTATATTATCATGAATGCTTAGAATGTAAAATATAGTGTTGCTATTGCAGCTAAGAACAAAATATTACAGTTGTTGCTATTGCAGCTGGCATTTATAAGGAATTCTTCGATTTTTTTTTTTTAAATTATATTTATTTATTTTTTTACATTATTATAAAGAGTGATCTGATTCTAAGGACAGGATCATGGCATGACACAAAATCAAGAATTCTGTTTTACGCAAATTAGTGGAACCTCGGTTCACGAATGTATTAATTGCTGAAAGCCGTTCATCACTCGAAATATTCTGAAGCTAAAACTATTTTTCCGTAAGAACTAATGTAAAACAGAAGTTCGTGGAGCATAAGTGTTATTGGGTATTTAAATTATTGCTACAGCACTTTTTCTGTCTCAAAACAGCATTTTGCTTTGAATCACTATGAAAGTCTGAATCACATTTCAAATTGTTGCCACCAAATATTGTCGTCCTGTATTTAAATAAATTAAATAATGAAGAATCTGCATGAATGTATGTATATTTCCAGCACCGTGAAAAAACGGCGGTACGTAGAGCCATCAAATTTTGAATAACGTAATCCTCCACTCGAACATGGGCATCTGGAAGCCCGAATTTTGAATTTCGAATTTGTGAATCCACAGGGCTTTAGCCCAGCAGGGCTATTACTTTCGTTTTTGGCATTTTGCGTTGAAAAATGTAAATGTCGGTTCATTTTTCAAATTGTTGCTTCCAAATATTATCGCCCTGTGTTATATTTAAAGAAATTAAATAATGAAAAATTTGCATCAATATATGTATGTTTCTCGCACTGTGATAAAACAACGGTGCCTAGAGTCATCAAATTTTTAATAACGTAATCTTCCACCGAATATGGGCATCTGGAAGCCCTAATTTGGAATTTGAAATTTGTCTTACTATCGATTGCATATTTTGTAACATTTCAACGAATTTTTGATTAACAAACTCAACTATTTCAAAGCTAGCAATGGCAAAACTGTACGGGGGATAAAAAAAATAAAAATATCTCCAGCGCGCGAGACTGTGTATCCGAAATTCTAAAGATATGCTCATTTTAAAATTATTTGCGATATTGCTCTTGAATTGAATTTTATGGTTTAAGTACAAAGAACATTTAATAAATAAAGGTAACACACAAAAGATTAAAAAACTTCCTTTGGACGTAATGTAAAATCTGAAAGCTTTCAGATTTTTTTTAGTATTATTTCTTTATTGTGTATTTCATGTTTTGTAAAACTAACGAATTTTTGATTAATAAACTCAACAATTTCAAAGCGAGCAATGTTAACATTGTACGAAAAAAAACATTTTTATCTCCAGTGCGTGAGACTCTCTATCAGAAATTCTAAAATCAAGTTGTTTTTAAATATTTTTATTTCAAAGGTACATTAGGCCAAATACGTGTGTGTGAATGAAATATATATATATATATATATATATATATATATATATGCAATGCCCCTTTGAGCCTAATATAAAATCAAAGCTTTAATTTTTTTTTTTTTTTTTTCCCTCTGTTAAAAATGATACATAGAATGGTTGAAACAGATTTTTATTTATCATACTTATGGTATAAAACAATACTTCATGCGAAATATCTTTGAGAAGTTTAAGTAAAATGATTTGAAAATGATTCACTTTCTTACGTAGATGATCAAGGAATTTTTTATAATTATTAGAAGCTAAATGAAAGATCTTATGCATCATCGATTGATAACTACGTGCTTTTGTATTTTTTAACTATAGTTGTTATGGATATGATTTTACAGCTGAGTGAAAACAATAACACTACTTAAGTATTAATAACTGTATTGAACATGACTGATAGCCATGTTTTCTAATTGCATCCTCAAAAGATCAAAATTATCTAGAAATCTAAGTTGTTGTTTTAGGAAGGTAATTCGGCATATTAATATAAAATTGAGACTGAAAGATTAATTCTCCTAATTCTTCAAAATATGGTATAAAATCTTCCTTAAAAGCGCTCTTTCATTTGATGCAGTAAAGAGTGAATGTAGGTAGTATGGGTCGCAAGAAACTAACCCGTAATTAATTTAACAATTACCAGAGAGGCGAATCGTGGATATCTTCCTACCTTTATTATTTTGAGTGAAAATATTATTAATCGAAGTTTATACATTTTATTTTAAAATAAAATTAGTAATAATTTCTGTAATTAAAGTATTTGCGAAAAGTTCGATATACTTGCAGTTATAGACTGAAAATAAGGTAAGTAATTTTGTGAAAATTATTTCACTATTGAGTGTGAAAAGATTCTGTAAGTGTAAATTCGTTTTTCAATACCTATTATGGAGCGAATTTTAAAATTTGTTTAGCAGTGTCATAAAGAAACCAAAGAAATAGAAAAAGCTCGTTTTGGTGAATAATATTTTCATACTAATTGAGAAAACACTTATTAAATTTACAGCTAGCCACACGAAAGTATTAATTATCCATAGCTCTGCGAAGTTTCTATATAAAGATACGGAATTTTAAGTTAAACTATTAAACCATACGAAATATATTAATTGGAATTTTGAATCTATTAACACCACACAAAAAGTTAGATTTTGTATTTGTAGAAACCTTCCAAACAATATTGAAAGTGTTTCCGTAAAATTCTGTAATCGGAAGCATATGTATTTAAAGAAATAAAGTCTGTACCACCGTTTTCGAACCTCATTTATAAGTTTTCTGAATAAATTGTATAGCTTTAAGGTTACAAATTATTTTTTTGAGTTACACTGTTTTAATGTAAGCATTTGGGTCGAACATATAAAAGTTCTGCGGCCTTTTTTTCTATGTAAGGCCCACCAGCGCCCGAGCGGTAAAGTCGCTGAACACTGGTAGTTCGGTCCGAGGTTCGAATCCCGCGAACGGGCTGGCTGCATGAGCGTTTTCGTGGTTTTCCCCATGTGTAACGTGTATACGAGTCAGTTTCCCTTAGAAAGTCCTCCACGAAGGCATCCCTCCTCTTAGGCAGATAGCCCTAGTGTGCTTTGCCATAATTAAATACATCTACATCTTTTTCTTATGTAAAATGGTTTCCTGAAAAAGTCCAACTTATGAGAACTAGAAAACGCTCCAGGAAGTTCATAATTACCGATATTTTAAAATGATTATAGTCTACAAAATCAATAACGACTAAGAAATTCAGCAAGATAAAATCACGACTTTATATTAAAGAAACTGTATTATAAGCACTCGTTTAATATAGCTTACACGTTAATCTTATGCCTTTTTTCCAACTGTATATGTAATTTAAAATTTCATTGTGTCTGTAATATACTTTTTACTTTTGGATTTCATTTGGGGAAAATAATTATTAATAATACATAATTAAGAATAATCGATGTGGAGTTTGAGATTTATAGTTACAGTTTAAATTCAAAATTTACCTTTAATTTGATCAAAATTATTACTTTTGAAACGAAGGTTAACTCTTGCGTATGGTTATAGATAATCTGCATTGTGCTTTAATTTTCGTCTTAGAACTAATTAATTATTGTCTCAGATCACTATTTAAATTTCTGAACAGGATATTTCACTCTTCTAGAAACGCCCATTAATTAACAAGATAATATTACTAACTGACGGCCTTGCGATTTCGCTTAAATTCTTCATAACTAAAGAGGACCTTACCGTGAATTTGTATGTAAAAACAGAGCACGCTTTTCTCAAAATCAGTCGAGACGTGAGTTCTAAATAATATTCATATTATTTAAGTTCCGCTGTAGAGTAATTAGGTTAATTGGAAGCAGAAAAGATGAAAAATATGCAACCGCCTTCGCCGGGAATCGAACCACTGATCTCTGGATACCGGCCCAGCGTGCTACCGTTACACCACGAAGGTACGCTAGGGAAGGGGGAGAAATACCTTATATACTCCCCTTTTTAAAGGGCGACTAGGGTTTTAGGGGATTTAGTCGCCATCATCCACAACCCTTTTAGTTCGAGCGCCACTTGTAGAGTCATTAGGTTAATTGGAAGCAGAAAAGATGAAAAATATGCAACCGCCTTTGCCGGGAATCGAACCATGAACCTCTGGATACCGGTCCAGCATGCTACCGTTACACCACGAAGGCACGCTTGGAAAGTGGGAGAAATACCTTATACCTCCTTTCTCAAAAAGCGTTGATGGCCTGATGATGTTAAGTTATTTGAATAGCACTGGATAAGTTGAATAAATGATGGCTTATCGCAATTTAAACTTTTATTCATAATATGTGTTTCTGAAATATATAAGGGAGAAAACTGTGGGTTCATACAATATTGCAGATGATATAATAATAGAGAATTTAATGAAGTTTAATAGAAATGTATTTTTCCTTGAAATTTTTTTTAATGTTACTTCGAACGAAATTTTAATCGTGATTAGCGATTACTTTAATGTGTTCATGATGCCATGTGTTTTGAACATTTTTAAAATAAATATTATCTATAAGTTGTAAGTAAATTTGTGAGATAAATAAGTAAATAAGTAAATAATTTAATTTGTGAGATTTGTGAATAATTTAATTTGTCATAGTAATTTGTGAGATAAATAAGTAAATAATAAGATAAATAAGTAAGATAAATTAGAACAGAGTAAATCAATTTACTTTCTGCACAAAATTTTGTACTTTTTTCTTCTGTTCCTTTAAAAATAATAAATTTCCTTTCAAAATAAAATAATACTAAAGAATTACCTTGGCAGCCCCAGGATTCGAAATGAAAACTTGTAACTAGTACCAATGCGCGTTAACTAACCACTGAGGCTTGTAGCGAAAGTAGAAACTTAAATAACACACCAATATTACGCACAATTTTAGCTTCGATTATCTTGCTTTATTCTGAGAGGTTTTGAGGTTTAGTTGATTACGGCAAAGCACACTAGGGCTATCTGCCTAAGGGAAAGGAGGCTTTCGTGGAGTTCCAAGAAAAACTGGCTCGTTACACATGGGGAAAACCACGGAAACGCCCATGCAACCAGCCCGTTCGCCTACTATCGAACCCAGGTTGGAACTACTAGTGTTCAGCGGTTTCATCGTTCGGCCGTTGGTGGGCCTTATTCTGAGAGGTGTTACTTTCTTTTTACGCGTATGATCATTTTTAATGTCCTCTTTAATATGCAGAATTTGAGTGAAATTGATACAACCAAAAGAGTGCGTTCATTTTGTTAAAGCTCTCTTATTAGTGCATATTGTTGCTTTCGGATACTGCTGTTGTCTGTTTTCCTTCTCCCTTTTTATCATTGCCCATACTAACTCCCAGTTTAATATTTTCAAATTCATTCTATAAGACTTTAACTAAGAATTGAAAGGGGCATGATCTTACCCCAAGGTACCTGAAGCATTTTGTGTGGCCGACGTCGAAAGGTTAGGCAAAGAACATTTCCATTCAGAGTCCAAAGAAGCGATGGATCTATTATCCAAATTAGTGAAACTGCTTGCTGGACTGACACCTTTATGATTAGACCCCCTGCTATGGAATAGAGTGTATACCGATGGTCGTCTAGGGCCCATATTCTCGCTAACTGTTTCTCCGTCGTCTTCTTCTTCTGACATATCTGGAAGGACCATTCCTTGTTGCTCCATTGGAACTCTACAATAGAAATTCATTGTAAATACATTTTCTAAATGCAATTATGCAAGAATATTTTAGTCATAATAATTGAAAAAAATGTAGTAAAGTTATAAGTACTTATTCATATTTAAAGAAACCGTTTTTTATAAAAGCTTTGAAATGTTCATTTCCCGCTTCTAAAATTTGCCGTTAGTCGGAAAAGATTGATAGCATCTGATGAACGCCGCTATATAACATTAAGGTGCATTAAATGCCTAGAGAATAAGTGGAGACGATTTATTAACTTGATAAATCTTGGTAAACTTTCTTGCTGTCTATAAAGAGATTAAATGAATCCCTATTCTATAGCAATATTGTTAGTTAATTGTTGGAGCTATATGGGTTAAGTATGCAATAATTGATTCTTACGTTTCAGTCGGGGAGTTAAATACAATTAATTAGACAGCTACTACTTGCAACTTTTATGAACTGTTTGAAAAGTGAACCAATACTGTCTTTAATCTTAATTCTCGTTTTGTTACTTTTTGATTTATTAGCAAAGAAAAATAATGCATGCTTTGAAACGTAATAAATTAATGCTGTTCTTATCTCCTGATTTAAATTCCTCCCTCTGAATTGTTTTGCCGTTTAAGAGAGCCAGAGGGATGCTTTTCTACTCACTGCATATAAGCCACTGATCCTCGATAAGTTTTCTTCTTGTAACCCTTAGATGCCTCTGTATAGGGAATCTTGACATCAAGTTCATTATAATAAGTGTCTTTTACCAGAGGCGGAGGAGTGCCGTTAAGAGTGTCTACCCCCAAATAGGATACCTAAAGGAAACAAAAATAAATCATTTTGCATAAGAAATTCTATTACATTACCAAAGATTAGATTTTAAGATATCCTTAGCTAAATGTTTTTATGCCCCTTTTAACCTGAGAGATATGTAGTTTAAAGCTAGCATTAAACGATCCTTACTTAAATATTCGAACGACAAGTATAAAATCATATTTATATGTAAACGCAATTAACGTATTTAAAATGAAAAAATTTAGTTACGGCTCGATAAAATTTCGTTAGTAAATTTACATTATACACTGAAGTGACAAAAGTCATGGGATACCTCTTAATATTTTGTCGGTCCTCCTTTTGCCGGGCGAAGTGCAGCAACTCGACGTGGCATGGACTCAACAAGTCGTTGGAAGTCCCCTGCAGGAATATTGAGCCATGCTGCCTCTATAGACGTCCATAATTGTGAAAGTGTTGACGGTGCAGGGTTTTGGGTACGAACTGACCTCTCGATGATGTCCCATAAATGTTCGATGGGATTCATGTCGGGCGATTTAGGTGGCCAGATCATTCGCTGGAATTGTCCAGAATGTTCTTCTAACCAATCGCGAACAACTGTGGCCCGGTGACATGGCGCATTGTCATCCATAAAAATCCCATCGTTGTTCGAGTACGTGAAGTCCATGAATGGCTGTAAGTGATCTCCAAATAGCTGAAGGTATCCATTTCCAGTCAATGATCGGTTCAGTTGCACCAGAGGACCGAGTCCATGCCATGTAAAAACAGCCAGACCATTATGGAACCACCACCAGCTTGAACAGTGCCTTGTTGACAACTTGGGTCCATGGCTTCGTGGGGTCTGGGCCACACTCGAACCCTACCATCAGCTCTTACCAACTGAAATCGTGACTCATCTGACCAAGCCACGGTTTTCCATTCGTTTAGGGACCAACCGATATGCTCAGGAGCACACGAGAGTCGCTGCAGGCGATGTGGTGCTGTCTGTAAAGGCACTCGAGTCGGTCTTCTGCTGGCATAGCCCAAGGAAGACAAATTTCGCCGCACTGTCCTATCGGATACGTCCCTCGTACGTCCCACATTGATTTCTGCTGTTATTTGACGCAGTGTTGCTTGTCTGTGAACATTGACAGCTCTACGCAGACGTCGCTGGTCTCGGTCGTTAAGTGCAGGTGGTCGGCCACTGCGCTGTCCATGGTGGGATGTTATGCCTGAAATTAGATACTCTCGGCACACTCTTGACACTGTGGATCTCGGAATGTTGAATTCCCTAACGATATCCGAAATGGAATGACCCATGCGTCTAGCTCCAAAACTACCATTCCGCGTCCAAAGTCTGTTAATTCTCGTCATGCGGCCATAATCACGTCAAAGCCTCTTCACATGAATAACTTGAACACAAATGAAAGCCCTGCCAAAGCACTTCGCATTTATACATTTTCTACGCGATACTACTGTCATCTGTATATTTGCATATTACTATCCCATGACTTTTGTCACTTCAGTGTATAGTTTCATTATTTTAGGAATAACGTTAAGCTACTTAAGTTACTTATTTTATGTGTGTATTTTGCTTTACAAACTTGAAGTATATTCCGCACAAATGTTCTGTTTTTAATGAGAGACGCATCTTTAATCGAAACATACATACAGCGGAAAGAGACCCTATAAAATAGAAGATTCCAAAGGTAAATCTTTACACAAAAATTGATAGATGAAGTATTGTTACCAAATTTGTACATATATAAATAATTTTAGTGAAATTATATTGAAATTCTTTTTTTTTTTTTTTTTTTTTTTTTTTTTTTTAATTGAGCAACATGAAAATTTAAAGAACTGAAGCTTTCAGAAAAATAAGATTACAGGAAGTCTATTTAACATTGAAGTGAATGGCTGTCTCGCTAAATTGGTGAGATATCGCCAAGCTAACGATGGTTTTGGAGACTAATTTTAGGCGCGAAATTTGGCGATAAATCGTTAAAATTCACCAAACTTAATGACCACTTGGCGACTTTATCATCCGGTTTGTGTATAACTATAATGGGTATTGTAATTGAACAAATGTAATTGATCACTATATGCAACTGTAATCGTATCCGGTCCTTAGATGTAACTTTAACGGTATATGTCTTCCAGTAATTTCGAGAAATGGAATTTACTAGAGGTTTCTCGGCGGCCGGGTGAAAAACTATATAAGAGCGGACACAACATCTGCTCTTAGTTATTAGTTCAGAGCTGAATTCGAAGTATTGAGATATCCGTGTTAGCTTCGCTCTTTAGATGTCCTTTGCATTGTGTTGTGTTTAACGTTCTTGGTAGTTTGAAGTGTAATTACTAATTGTACTCTGTAATACTGAAAAGAGATGTACGAGTATTTTTGTGGAAAGTTCCAGGACTATGAAATGTTCCTTTTGGTAAAATAAACTTTATCAAGCTATCATCAATTCTGTGTGCGTTCAATCTATTACAAACCTTACGCACGCACTAAATTTTGGTGTTAGAAGTGGGACTGAATGCCGGTTGCAAGAGAGATAGTGCAGCAACGAAGACAGCTAGTGGCAGCCTTTGCTGCATTCAACGAAGAGATGGTGGTGGTGGGGTGTATGGTGTATTGAGAATAGGGCAAAGCACACTAGGGCTATCTGCCTAAGGGGAGGGATGCCTTTCGTGGAGGACTTTCTAAGGGAAACTGGCTCGTATACACGTTACACATGGGGAAAACCACGAAAACGCCCATGCAGCCAGCCCGTTCGCGGGAATCGAACCTCGGACTGAACTACCAGTGTTCAGCGATTTTACCGCTCGGCCGCTGGTGGGCTCAACGAAGAGATGAAAACTGTTCAAGAAAAGTTGGAAGAGTCCATCGAATCAGTTCAAGAAAAAATTTAAGCAGGTGAAGAGGAACTGAAAAGACAAATTACCTGCATAGTGAAAACAAATTTGAAGCTATGGAAGGTATAACAAACATGGTTGAAAATAAAATTGGAGAAATTGAAGAAAGAGTTTCTGCCGTCCAGCAGCAAATCGTATAACAAATAGATAACAGAATTTTTACTGCGTTCGCCAAGGAAGTTGAAAGTTTAAAGAAATCCGGAACGACAGCTGGTCACAATTCTAATGCCTTTAAATTGGAGCCTATGTCGTCCCCACTCTCTCTAAGCTATCCACATATGATGGAAAGACCTCTTTGCAAGTGTACAAGATGCAGTCTGTATAGTGGCAAACGAAAATTGGATGGGATTACGAAACTAAAGCCTGCCATCTCGCCGCTTCTCCGAGAGCAGACGCAACGGATATCCTTCAAACTGTTACAAAAATCCAGAAGCTAGACTTCGAAGTTATATCCGTCGCGTTGGAGCTGCGCTTTGGGGAGAATTATTTAAAACATTATAGCGGACTTCAGTTAAAATCTCGCCAACAGAAGCAATCCAGGAGCTCGCCATGGCTCTTGAAAGGCTGTCTCATCTTGCGTTTTCGGATTGTCCAACAGAAGCAAGGGAAATACTGTCCCTGCAGTACTTCGTTGATGGCATCCAGGATCATGATGTACAGAAAGCCCTGAGAATGACGGATTTCAAGGATTTACAAAGCGCTTTAGTGTATGCCATGAAATTCGGGACAGCCCATCAAGAAACTCGCAGAGACCAACACCCAATCAGAAGTGGTCAAGTCCAGGAGCCAGTGGATATACTGACTGCTCGTCTAGACGATTTAACCAAGCAAGTCAGTACAATGAGAAACTCCATTTTAAAGCGCTCCAGATTTCTTCAGTGAGTGGCAGCAGTAATGGACTGTTAATCATCGGACATCATCCATCCTTGTTACCATCATACGAAACGATTTGGAAGGTAAACGCATCTGTACGCTGCACTGCGTTACCCTCCAGACTTTTTCCGGGGATAAAATCGACATCGTTTTAAAATTAAACATTAATATCACATTAGGGAGTGACGCATACCATCACACCGTATATGCAGCAAATATTCGAGACCCTTGCACACTCGGATTAGACTTTCTAAGAAAATACAGAAAGAAAATTCTAAAAATTAACGAACTGCCTTTTGCCTCTGAGTACATAACCCTGTTTGGAATTAAGGGAGAAGAAGTTAAATCTGTTCGCCAAATAATAGCTCAAGATGATATCACAGAATAGAATTTTTACTTCCTGGATTCATAGCTGAAAACAGAAATTTCCAATACGGTGTCGTAGATTATCCCGAAACTTGTAACAGTCCGAAAGGAATACTAGTATAGCCTCAGCACTTGTCGGCCTATCGAGGACAGTTATCCCGGTGAGAGTTGGCAATGCAATTAATAAGCCATTAGAAAAGGTGGAGTGGTAGCAGCATGTACTCTAGTGACCTTCATTAAACGAAAGAGTAAACCCTCTAGAACCTGTGTCTAATATCGGAGATATTGGCAGAATGCGCAACCTTAGCGCTTAGTTGTAAGTATGGCTTCCTGTCCGGGGATTCCTGCCTAGGACGTGCAGTCCTTGAGAAGAATCCTGTTACGAATTTTGTATATTTATAAATAGTTTTAATGAAATTATATGTGAAATTCTAGTCTTTCTTGTACATGTAACATGAAAATCTAAAGAAGCATAATGCTCTACAGAAAAATAAGAATACAGGAGCAAGTCTATATTTAGCATTTAGCCATTAGCTATAGCGAGATATAGCCAAGTTGGCAGTGGTTTTCGGCAACTAAAATGTCGCCAAAATTGGCGACATTTTGTTTTGGTCCCTGTATAACTGTAATTGTTATTGCAATTGATCTCAAGGAACAAATGTAAGTTTCTAATCCCCCAGGGTCTGGATTTCAGTTGCAGTTTGTGATTGAATGTTTACATTTTGGTAGAGCAAATTAATATTACCTACCTATGGAAGCGATTCCCTCGTGGTGGACTTCTCTGGGGAACTGGTCCATATTCCTATATTAGAAAAGGCGAAGAGAGAAAAAATGCTTTCGGTTTGGACGCACTCAGTTGAGTATTAAGTTTTGCTATACTTTGTTTATATTCGCTGTACTATTTATATTTGGGGTATAAATTCATGATATCTTCACTTGTAAAAACTGTTACTATTTAGAATTGTAAACGAGATTCAAAACGTTTGGTTAATTTTTTTTCCCTTCTGCCATGTTTATTCACAAAGTTTATCACGAAATTCTAATACTCAAAAATATTAACTCAGTATCTGAAAACACTACAAAATGTTAAGTTGCTTAATTTAATCCTTGATTGGCTGCGGATTGAAGAATATGTTGAAGATGAGAATGGAAACGACTTACTAAACAATTTAAAATGGAATCCCAAGGTTTTAAGACTTTTATTTTAGAAAACAAATAAGATGCTTTTATATATTTAAAATAGTGATTTGTAAGATTTCAATGATGCAATCAACAGGATATTATAAGCCTTATTTTTATGATCTAATTTTATGGCTTGTATTCGGTGAACTGTTCTGATCCTTAAGATATTATGAGATGAATAAGCTTTAAGGCGTGAGTTGCCTGCTTTAGTTATTGTTAAGTTATTATTTATTGTCACTTAATTATTATTCCCAACGTTAGCAGTAACATCAGCATCTTGGCAGAGTTTAACGCTTTCGCTTATTCTAATAGTTAGAGAATCAGAAGTATTCTTTCTAGTATTACATATTAGTCTATAAACTATCAAAACTTGATATACTCAGCACGATCAACAGCTGGAAAAAAAGTAGGAGTAAATTCCAATTGTTTTGCGGCTTTTGCTACTCGACAATTGATCCGTAATAGGCAACTACAAAAGCTGTTTATTCTATAAATATGACAGTAAAATCTACCTAAAACAGTATTTTCTCTTTCATCTGATATAAATATAATTGCAAATTTAAATATCTTTTAAAATTTTGTACATGTTTATTTATTTAAAAAACTTTTATGTCTCCTGGAATTCCATAGTCATGCAGACACGTAATGATTTGGCATGTGATAAAAATGAAATCGATTATTCTTACTTTCATGTGCCTGTCGATAATCCAGTTTAGTTCAAAGTCTTCGTCGTCATCACCAAATGGATTAATCAGCTGTTCTGCAACCTGCAAATAAGAGTTCATGTGTGTATTTTTACTATTATATTGAAATATTGCAGTTTTTAATCGATTGAGATTGGAAAGCTAGTTCAAATAGAAAAGGATTTTTGTGTAGGAACCCTCTTTCCAGCCTTTCGCAATATACACGGCAATTTCTTGCGAACTTAATGACATTCTGAAGATCTAAAAAAAAAAAAAAAAAAGTATTTTCGAAGCTCTAGGAATGATTTTTCTTGAAACTTCCGAAAGGGCTTACCTTGCCTCTTCTGGTCTATGATTATGAGAAGGCTGCAGTGGAATCTGAATTAGTGTAGTTCAGTTCAGTTCAGTTTTGCATTTGTTTTGCTCAAGCGCATTTCTCTCGGTGAGTACTGCTTTAGATTTTGCTCTGCAAGCGCTTTCAGGATCTACGATATTCCTCGCGTATTAAGGAAAATTTTGCGTAAATTTTGCTTTCTCCTTTGGATATTTATAGCTCTTTATCTTGCCCTTCACACCTCTTATTTATATGAATAAAATTTAAAGTAATTGTGCTGGCCTGTTTATTTAAGAAGATCTATACGAATTCGTAGCATGCAACAACATATATGTACAGTGGGTGTTTTTACAATTTGGGAATAATATCGATAAAATTTAAGCGAAAAAAACAAATGTTTTGGAATAAAAATTTCTAGCAACAGCTTATCTTAAATGAGAAACTACGTCGCTTCTTTAAAATTTATTCTTCTTCCAAAATGTCTCACGTAAAAAAGCTGCGGATTGAAGAATATGTTTTTACGCTTTCCGAAGGGAAATATTCCTGTTCCATAATTCGAAAACGTTGTTAAAATCTCGAAATGTAAAATAAGCAACATTATTTATCGTCTGTCATTACTTCTAGACATTACAGCTTAAAAAAAATTAAAAACCATAAGCAGCTTTTGCCAAGGTGGTTAGAGTAGACTTTAAGGTACCGCTTGTATTATGGCGAAGTTGTTTCATTTATCGCCAAGTTGTTGTTTCATTTATGGTAGCCTGAGTAGTTGAATGTTATGGAAACCCAAGCGCTTTTGTGATGTGTGTTGGTTTTATTGTTTAGATGGTAGAATGGTTGAATGTAGTAAGATTAATTTGAAGTTTCTGTACGATTTTGAACGAGCGTTAACTGACTGGTGTGTAAATGAAGGTTTACTTAGTAGCCATTATAAGTGTCATATGTAGGAAGGATATGCGTCTAGCGGAACGTAAAAACCCTTTACATGGATTTGAATGGGTTTGTAGGAAGAAAGGTTCAGATGTGGCGACGCCAATATACGGATTCGAGTTCAGATAATTTTAGGAAGATTTTGGAAGCTGTTAAGGAATTTAGTGTGCCACAGACTAAAGGTGAAGGAACTTCTAAATAGGGTAAGTGGACATTTGCTTTTTGTAGTCCTTAAATGTATAACATGTTTTTCCTTTCTTATGTTATTTTATTGTTTGGTTTAAAATGTAGTTTATTGAGATTATTATTATTTTTTTTTTTACATGTATTGTAGAATTTGGTGCTCCTTTGACTTTTTAAAGGAAAATATATCGATGTGTACATGGATAAAGTCAAGGGAGTGCGCAATGCCATTTTTCTGCAATTCGGGGTTTTTTTTTTTTTTTTTTTTTAGTGAAAATAGGTCGATGTGTACATGGATACCGTGTTTGTGCAATTCTTTGTGTTGTTATTTTGGCTTTGTGTAGCGGCGATTTTTTACGCAAAAATCACCGTTATGCAAGCCAAAATAATAAGTCAAAGAATTGCACAAACTCGGCATCCATGTACTGCCAAAAATCTCCAAGTTTTGCCAAGGGGTACCCTAAAATATACTTTTACCGCCAAGGCATATGGTTCAACGCAGAAGAATTTGTAAAACTCTGTATGCTTTCTTATGGAAAATGATAGTATCCGTTTTTACTATTTTAAAATCTATTATATTTAAAAATTTATATTTAAAAACATTGAAGTTTCAATGTTAGTCAATAGTAATGATTTAATTTCATCACCTGGCAGCAATCGATATGATTTTTCTTAAAAACAGAAGAGAAATATTTGAATGATTTTTCGTATTTTCTTATTTTTTATATCTTTTTAAGTTTTTTAACATCCTTAAAGGTGAACATTTCTTCCATATGTTAAACTGTAATCTTAAGTTTTCAGTTTGCAAATTTTTATTTATTTTATTTTAATTTTCCTTCCTTTTTTGGCGGGGGGGGGAGGAGATTTGTTTACTGAAACAGAAAATATAAAGGAACGGTTTTTGTCTTAGAGAAAAATAACAATGAAATTTTAAAATGCTAATATATATACATTAATGTATCCAATAAGCCAAAAAAAGTGTATACATAAAATACATGTTTAAACGTAGCTTATTAGTAATTCAACTTACCAAGTTAGTTGAATTTTTTAAAACGTACCCCACATAAGGAAATTTAACGACATAAAGGATATCAATATTATCGCACTTACTCGTACATGTCCTTGCCTTTGAAGCTAATTTTGCCTCTTGAAAATAGGAAACCCATTTACGAAAAGGTCTTAAATTTTGCTACCCATGCGTATCCGTATTTCCTGTTGTTACTATATATTAGAAGTTTTTAAAATCATTTGTTGAAGAAGTTAATGTGAAAATACGCGCGAGAGAGATATATAGAAGTAAAAGAAAAAAAATTAAAAAATATTAGCTCGTAGATTATTTCATTTTATGAGTATTAAAATGCTAGGTACTTACGTATTATCCCATCGATCGTGAAAATTGGTTGCCATCGAGCTATGAAAGTTAGCGGAGATCCCGCCAAAGTTGCGCCAGTCGCTCCTGTGAATTCTAGGCCCACCACTTCTATCTGAAACTCTTACAATAAAACATTCGTCACTCTTTCTGCATAATTCTAAAGTCGCTGAACACTGGTAGTTCGGTCCGAGGTTCGAATCCCGCGAACGGGCTGGCTGCATGGGCGTTTTCGTGGTTTTCCCCATGTGTAACGTGTATACGAGCCAGTTTCCCTTAGAAAGTCCTCCACGAAAGGCATCCCTCCCCTTAGGCAGATAGCCCTAGTGTGCTTTGCCATAATTAAATACACCATACCACACCTTTCTGCATAATTCACCAAATAGCCATTGCTACGGAATTATTTAACCGGCTTTGTTTTAGCGCTTTCTAGAAAAGCACTCATCGATTTCTTCTACTACTCCTTCCGATTTTACAGGAAACTCTCTTTAGAACTCTTTGAGTACAAGTTTCTCGCAGGATATTGTTCTAAACTTGTTTTGTCTCTCATACACAGCTATTTTTTTCCTCCCTTGAATAGATGATGATTCTCCCAATGAACTTTAAATAAACCGGAGGGCAGTCACAAATGTGATTCTACATTTCTTGGACTCATTTTTTTTTCAAAATGCATGAATAAAAATCACATCAATAACAGTTAATTAATATCTCTGTTCTGAAAAACAAAAGGCAGCTTATCGAGAATCAGCCAGAGTTACATCGAAGGAAACATTAGATATAAGTGTATTGTGATATGTCA
Source organism: Stegodyphus dumicola (assembly GCF_044657685.1). Lineage (NCBI taxonomy): Eukaryota > Metazoa > Arthropoda > Arachnida > Araneae > Eresidae > Stegodyphus > Stegodyphus dumicola. The sequence continues at coordinate 4,066,735 of NC_140768.1, forward strand.
CCCTTATCGATTACTGGCACTAAATCGCGCTGCTTGGCGACAGTTTGGTGGGATAATACAAGGCATATTCGGAAACTAAGTACCGTTTTGAAAAAAAAAAAAAAAAAGTAAAACAATTTTTTCGAATCCAATTTTATTTTTACATGAAAATACATGTCTTAAACTATTTTTAAACTTGGTTTCCGCCAATGATCAAACACTTGTCATAGCGGCTGACCAGTTTTTGTATACCATCTTCAAAGAAACATCCCGCCAGTTTCGATAACCACGACTTAGTTTTGTTAAAGTCTCACAATATCGTGCCGCGTAAATACAAAATACCTGCGGCCCATAGGTGTTGAAGAAGGGCAGCATTTACTGAAATCTTACGCGGAGTGTATTTTTAAAATTCACGGGGAGTTAAAACTTACGAGGCGTATTCGGAAACTAAGTACCGTTTTGATAAAAAAAAAAAAAAAAAAAAAAAGTAAAACAATTGTTTCGAATCCAATTTTAGTTTTACATGAAAATACATGTCTTAAACTATTTTTCAACATAGTTTCCGCCAATGATCAAACACTTGTCATAGCGGGTGACCAGTTTTTGTATACCATCGTCAAAGAAACTTCTCGCCAGTTTCGATAACCACGACTCCACAGCATTTTTCGTGTCATCGTCAGATCCAAAGCGCTCGCCACCAAGCTCCCGCTTCATGTGCAGGAACAAGTGATAGTCGGACGGCGCCAAGTCCGGGCTGTACGGCGGGTAATCGAACTGCTCCCAATGAAACTGTCGAATTAACGATTGAGTGACACCAGCAGTATGGGGCCGAGCATTGTCATGGAGCAACACAATTCCTTTACTGAGCATTCCTCTTCGTTTGTTTTGAATGGCACGCCTTAGTTTTGTTAAAGTCTCACAATAACGTGCCGCATTAATGGTTTCACCTCTGGGAAGAAATTCAGTAAGCAGAACGCCTTTCCTATCCCAGAAGACAGTGCACATTATTTTTTGTGATGACATTGTCACTTTGAACTTTTGTTTTTTCGGAGAATGAGTGTTGTCTTCACTCCATCGATTGTTGTTTCGATTCTGGTGTGAAATGACACACCCAAGTTTCATCACCTGTCACAATTTGGTTTAAATGTTGGTTTATAATTTGGTCTCATCACTGTACCGCGTGAGAAATGTCAGGGCACTTCCAAGTCGCTTTGTTTTGTGAACATCAGTGAGCATTTTTGGAACCCATCGGGAACACAGTTTGCGATAATTCAAGAGGTCAGACACAATTTCGAACGAAACAGTACGTGAAATTTGTGGAAATGCCTCTGAAAGAGTTGTCATTGTGAAGCGTCTGTTCTCATGAATTGCTTCGTCAACTTTCCTTACCAAATCATCGGTGACAACAGAAGGCCGACCACTCCGAGCCTCGGTGTGGACATTTGTACGATCTGCATTAAACATTCTTACCCACTTTCTCACCATTCCATCACTTATCGCGTATTCACCGTAAACTTCTGTTACTTGACGATAAATTTCGGCCGGTTTAACATTCCTCGCGTTCAAAAATTTAATCACGGCACGAATCTCACAGTCAGCGGGAGAACTAATTGTCTTAAACGTTTTGAATGTGCACAGCAAACTGAAAACACAACATAGAGCAACCAAAATGGCGACAATTGAAAGTCAGTGAACAAGAAAGACTAGTGCGCATGCGCGGGACGCCTACCACAGCGCTGCGACGGCGCTAGAATGAAACGGTACTTAGTTTCCGAATACGCTACGTATATCAGTACCAGAGGCTATTACAGAACTAAAACTCGCCTTGGAGTTAAAGCTATAAGTATTGTCTTATAATTCTTTCATTTCCTTACCTTTAATAAGCCCATGTAAAACATGAGTTGAAGAATCGTGAAAATTGGTATGTAGTAATCATAGCGGTGAACTTCCGGAGAAGAGGACTTTTCAGTGATGACATTGACATTTTGTCTGCCAAACATACAAGCTACATAAAAAGCGTATGTAGCCATAGTGACAACCTAAAGAAAAGTTAAAATAAAATAATGTTAGTTTTAAAAACAAAATTATTTAAAAATACAGTTTAAAACGAAATAATGATTATGAATATAATTATAGTATCTCTTCACATGTACGTAATGGTATTAAAACATTACCAAACGCGCTAAAAAAGAAAAAGAAAGGGAAAGAATCCGACAGACTAAATACAAAATTTTAAGTAGCCACCATTCTGCTTCATAATCTATTTCGGAGTTAACGGTTCTCCAGTCCTGCCTGACATCTAGAGCGTGTCCTGGAAGAAGTTCTCTTGCTTTAAGTTCTTCAGTAAATGGAATGATACAGTAATCAACCAGGACCTTAATGAAGGTATGATACTGAAAGTGCCATTTTATAAATACGAAATTAGTGATACTGGAAACTACATTTCTTGGTACAGCCCAATAATACTCATAAGAGAATCTCTACCATTTTTCTGTCCGCTGAAAGCACAACAATTAAGAACAAAGCGAAATTGATGCTAATTTGTTTGTCGATCACATAGTGATTCTGTGCATAATGCATTTCAGTGACAAGGAATTCTTCAGAATTCACTCGTTGCGGAAAGGCAAAAATAAACGTTCAGGATAAACATGCGCATGATTCCTTAAGAATTAAAAAGGTCACTGGATATTGGATGATCTTCCAAAGTCACAAATCACAAAATGACAAAAACATCAATGTGATTTTGTGAACTACTGGAGACTGATGATTTATCATGACTATGGAATAGTCGTGACTTCCATTAAAGTTTTTAATCCAAGCTATATGTTTGCCAGTCATTTCCCTTCTTTCAGAATGAGATGAATATTGCTCTGAAAAGTACCGAGAAACAGTATTTTCAGAAGGCATTCGAGCAGTAATAGAATTGCCGCGATCATAGAGTCAGTTTCCAAAATAACAATGTAGGGATGGCCATTGAAACTATAGATTAGTCTGTCACATTTTATAGAGCCGTTTGGGAATTTTTTTACCAATAAATATAATTCGAGTAGACTTTAAGGTACCCCTTGTATTATGGCGAAGTTGTTGTTTGATTTATCGCCAAGTTGTTGTTTCATTTATGGTAGCCTGAGTAGTTGAATGTTATAAAAACTCTATTGTGACGTAATCGGGTGCATGATTCTGGGAAATTTGGAATTCTGGGATGTTTTGTAAGCGTTTTCGTGGTATGTGTTAAAACCGTTTAGATGGATTTGAATGGGTTTGTAGGAAGAAAGGTTCAGATGGTCACTATGTGAAGCGTTCGATCAGAACGAGTACCTGGTTTGAAAAAAGTCATTTGAGTATGATTGATATTTTGATTTTTACGTGGCTCTGGGTGTACGAAGCGAATTCGAAAATCATGGTAAGTGAATATTTGCTTTTGGTAGTGCTTAAATGTATAACATGTTTTTCCTTTTTTATGTTATTTTATTGTTTAGTTTAAAATGTATTTTATTGAGATTATGTATTTTTTGTTTGCCTTCATTGTAGACTTTGGTGCACCTTTGCCTTTTTAAGTGAAAATCTATCGATGTGTACATGGACAAAGTAAAGGGAGTGCGCAATGCTAGTTTGTGCAATTCTGGGATTATTTTTTAAGTGAAAATAGGTCGACGTGTACATGGATAAAGTCAAAGGAGTGCGCAATGCCATTTTTGTGGAATTCGGATTTTTTTTTTAAAGTCAAAATAAGTCGATGTGTACATGGATACCGAGTTTGTGCAATTGTTTGTCTTGTTATTTTCGCTTTGTGTAGCGCTGCTTCGCAAACCAAAATAACGAGTCAAAGCTTTGCACAAAATCGGTATCCATGTACCGCCAAAAATCGCTAAGGGGTACCCTAAACTATACTTTTACCTATAATTCTTAGTATAATAGTAAAATGTTGGATAAAATATGAAAAGATTTATATAATTTAAACGTCATGAGAAATGGTATAGTGAAAACTGCTGATGTAATTGCAATGAATTTATCTTAATAATGTTATTTTATCGACTTGCTGAAGTCAAATCTAAATGTTTGGTCAAAGAGCAGATTTCTTTTTTCTAATCTTACATGGAAGAAAATGGATCAAATTCGAGATTTCGAATTAGAATTGAATCAAAATTATTGAGGGAAATGCCATTATAACCCTTATATTGTAGGATTATGTTTGAGTTTCATTAGACAATTTTATTTTTGTTTATTTCTTTTCTGTTGTTTCATTTTTTCACTGGCGTGTTGATTCCAGAGATTATGCAGATTTAAGTGGCAGCCAATTTTGTATAAAGTTAGAGAAAGAACTCGTAATCGTATGAGAATTTGGATGAGCGTTGGATACTTGCAGATTATTAGTTGACGTTATATAAAATGTTGCACAGCTTATAACTCAACAGACTGTCTACCGTAAACTAAAATCTCAAGTGATTCTTAGTTGGTAAGTTTAGATTTTGTAGCAGTTAATAGTCATCCTTGAACTTGTAGTCTCTATTAGAAATAATCAGATACTGTACCTACAAGGAGTTTAAAGACCCATTTATTAATTCACCATCAGGTTCTGGTAACTTTATGAGTAATATTTTTAGTTTAATCCTCAAAAGTGATCACATAAACTAAACTAAACTTTGAATACTTGAACCTGTTTGTTTATCAGATAGTAGTTAAGTTGTAGAATCATTAGGTTAATTGGAAGCAGAAAAGATGAAGAATAGGCAACCGCCTTCACGGGGAATCGAACCACGGACCTCTGGAATACCGGCTTACCGTGCTACCGTTACACCACGAAGGCACGCTAGGAAAGTGGGAGAAATACCTTATATACTCCCCTTTTTAAAGGCCGACTAGGGTTGTAGGGGATCTAGTCTCCAAATCCTGGGTGCGGAGAATCATCCAAAACCCTTTTAGTTCGGGCACCATTGTAGAGACATTAGGATTTTTTGGAAGCCAGAGAGATGAAAAATATGCAACCGCCTTCGCCGGGAATCGAACCACGGACCTCTGGAATACCGGCCCAGCGTGCTACCGTTACACCACGAAGTCACGCTAGGGAAGTGGGAAAAATACCTTATATATTCCCCTTTTTAAAGGGCGACTAGGGTTGTAGGGGACCTAGTCGCCAAATCCTGGGTGCGGAGAATCATCATCCACAACCCTTTTAGTTCGGGCACCATTGTAGAGACATTAGGATTTTTTGGAAGCCAGAGAGATGAAAAATATGCAACCGCCTTCGCCGGGAATCGAACCACGGACCTCTGGAATACCGGCCCAGCGTGCTACCGTTACACCACGAAGGCACGCTAGAGAAGTGGGAGAAATACCTTATAAAGTTAGTAGTGAAAACTCATCAAGTTAGCTTCAACGTAACACCTGAAGGATAGGAGTTTTATCTGACTATTTGAGAATAAGATTTAACCCCAGACAAGTGTTATAATATAACCAAAAATATTTTGTATTCATCTTATTCGGTTAAATCAGACCTAGCCGATCAATCCATATATGTAGTAAAATGTTATCCGCTCAGAGCTTGGTTGTTTCTTCGCTTAACCCCTTGGGTACGGATTTATTTGAGAAAATATTTGCATGTGGAACGGATATAATTTTTGGTTGCTTGGAGTAGAATGCAAAAGCAGTACATTTTACGTAAGAATTTATTTATTTCTAAAATATTGGTGACATATGTAGTATTAAGGTGTCTTCAAGTAACTAGAATTGCAAAACAAAAATAAATTAACAACAACAAAATAAAACTAAATGAAATAAATTCAAGCTATATATATATATAAAAGAAACAACAATTACTAATAATTATGCAGAGTGTGAAATTTTTCAAAGCAAGTAAGTAAATGCAGTGCTACTTTGCATTGTTTGCACTGTCATCTATTCTCTTTCCTAATATGATGCTTTTAACAAACACGGCAACTTATTCCAGGATGTTGCTTGGACTTAGTTGACGGAATGTTCTCGGGAAAGTGTGCCCAATTTTTCGCTGCCAAACGAAATGGTTTGTATCGCTACTTGACGGGCGTCCACGACGTTTATAATTTGGCAGTGACAATTGCTCCAGCAATTCTTCGGCAATAGCTAAACGAAAGGATATAAAACATAAGCATTATAAAAGGCCATATCTGATGCCGGTTTTATAATATTTTCGCTATCGCCACCTTCATTTTTTCTCCTTTTGCCTGTGTTTATAAAATCAGCATTTGAATGTTTCGTTCTAACTATGTGATTCATCCGCTCCTAGGGAAAGCAAGTGAATGACGTCTCTCAGACGTCAAATGTACCCAAGAGTTTAATTTTTGGTTTGTCGTCTTAGACATACGTCATCCGCTCCTAGGGGAGAAAAAGTGAATGACGTGTCTCAGACGTCAAATGTACCCAAGGGGTTAAAAAAAACTTTCTATACATTTCCTTCCCTCAGAATTGTGAATTTTCTAGAACTTTTCATTGCAGTCGTGCTATCAAAATACCTGAAAGAAATCGAAGGGAAAACAAGGAAAATAAGGGGAACATATATTCGGTAAAACTCTCCGCTGCTTTCTCTGAACAGCGGGAGAAAAATTATGTTTCGGACAATGGTATTAATCTAACAGTGGGATGTTGTATAACAGAGTACTACACTCCGATGTGATGTACCACTTCAACATAGTTTTGAGATTCTTGTGTCCTTAGTTCAGCATTTCTGACCCAGAAAAAGTGAGAACCTCCATTCACTGGACGGACTGTCTTTAGAACAGATTTCTATTTCTACTGTGTTAACAGAATACTAACCTTTTCTATAACGGAAGTAACTACTGAAAATAAAGTCTTCCCATATAAAAGAAATCGCTGGAGCTTTCAGATGCTTGTGAGCTCACGTAATCAAACACCGCTCTGATTTGGCGATTTCGCAATTCCGAGGTTTGTGGTAGAAAGTTATGAATATATGTGAAAGGATTATATTTAAAGGATGTAATATTATTGTTATTTATCATATTGTAACAATGCTAGCACTATTTATATTTAATATACCACGTACTTCCATTTCTTCCATCCAGGCTCCTTATTTATTTCTTAAAGGATTCAAAATATACTTGTATTTTTTTATTTGTTTCATCTGGAAAAACTTAGAAAAGTCTAATGTGTATTGGAATGCATATTCTGAACAATTGAATGAACGGTAAAAGTTTAAGATTGGGTGCCCCTTGTTTTTTGGCGATTCTTTTTTGACACCAAGATCGGCGCCAGGAAGGCACAATTTCTAGATGGCCTCTACACAAACCCAAAATAGAAGTCAAAGAATTGCACAAACTCTGTGTCCGTGTACACATCGATCTGTTTTCATTAAAAAAAAAACATCCTAGAATTGCACAAACTAGGCATTTCGCACTGCCTTAAATTTGTCCATGTACACATCAATCTATTTTCATTCAAATAAAATCAGAAAGCTGAAACACAGTTAAAACTATCATGGTAACCACAAGTGAGGTTTCATCGACAAAATTTAAAAAACATCGTCGCTAATCGAAGGGGCACCCAATTCTACACTAGATCCGAATGAACATTAGCATGAACATTAATAATAACTGACTTCATCTCCTGTTCAGTTAAATTAGATTGTTTTGACTATAGCAGAGTACGCAAATTCTAGACGATGTTCTAAGAGAAATTTGCTCGTAATCGTGCTATTCAGGGACAAACCATAAAAACACCCATGGAATCGAAAGGATTGAAACCTAGATCGAACTATCAGTATTCAATGTTCGTATCCTCTCAGTCACTGATGAGCCAGTATCTTTTCGAGGTTAATAGATAAAACCCATTTACTTTACCCTCACTTATTTGCCTGATTACCAATTTGCTAGAAACAAGTAAATTTTCTCAAATTAAACTTATCTATGGAAACTTCCTTACCTGAGTATATACTAAAGGAATGCTTATCCAATCATATCCCCACAATAGTCCACATTTTGATCTGAATTCGTTCAATTCCTTCAGGGAAAAAAAAAAATAAATAAATAAAAATTACATTTTTAAATTTCAAAGATTACACAAATTTACACATTTTTAGTTTCTTTTGCAATTATATTTCTAGACTTTCTTATCAATTTAATTTATATACAGAAAATAAATAATAAAATTTCTCTATTTCATGTACCTACCGTTCTTTTTATATTTCGGAGGTGAACGCATGTTTTGAATGCCTCAAATGCGATAAAATATTTTCAAAACGAAAATCTTTAACTAATAATTGTAGCTTTAATTTGCTTGTTTATTTATTCTTCACTTATTTTTTAAATTCCCCGTGACCAAATCAACGTCACGTTAAGTCAGTTGCTAAGAAAAATGTAAAATTCCATGTATGATATCACTATCGTAACTTTAGTTTCTAATTTAAACATAATATAAAATTTCCGCATTAAAATTAATGAATTAATAGAATCTTTAAAGTTTAGAATTCGGCTTATCTGTTTGTTTATTAATTTGCACGAAAGAAATTTTGAACTCAACTTTTGACCTACATAAGTTCGTTACTGATTTTCTTAAAGTTTTCACACATTTGTATTTACTTACGATTAAAGTACACTATTCAGGTGTAGTTTCTTCAGAATATAATAGGCAGACTTTTATGTAGGGCAAATGTCTTTAGATAACTTTCTCGTAAAAAAGGATGCATTATAAATAAATAATAGATTACATTATTATAAATTTGTTTAAGTATTCTTTTCGAAATGGAACGTACTAGCCTATTTTACATTAATTCGTATGAGGAAAAACTTTTTTCTTTTAACGAGTGCTTCACATTATAAATAAAATTCAGAAACAAATTGTGCTCATTAATCGACGTTAAATTGTATTACATAATTTATTATCACTAACCATTTTATTTCGAAAGCCAAAATTATAGGCAATTATAAAAAATATTTTGTATGTTAACAATTTTAAAAACTGTAGTTTTTCATAACCAAACAGAATTTAAGTGTAATAGGGAATAAACGAAAATGCGATAACTAAGAAACATTAATTAAGCGAATGATGTTAAGTTAAAAAAAAAAAAAAACTGAAAAGTCTAACATTATAAAGCATTTTCTCCCTCTTTTTCGCATTGCCTTTGGTGTAAGGGTAGCACACTCGGCGTGTATTCAAGAAGTCCAGATTCGAGTCCCGGTGAGGGCATTGCTCATTTTTCGTGTTACCTACTTTAAAAGAAATCCTAATGACTCTACAGTGGCGCCCGAACTTAAAGGTAGTGGATGATGACTCTACACTACCAGTATTTGGTGATTGGGTCCCCTAATCCCCTGTCGTCTCTTAAAAGTTATAAAAAGTATTTTCTCCCTCCTTTGTTCATGCCTTCGTGGTGTAACGGTAGCACATTTGAGAGGTCCAGGTTGGAGTCCCGGCAAGGGCATTGTTAATTTCCGTGTTTCCTATTAAAAAAAAAAAAGTCTTAATCACTCTACAGAATATTTTAACTAAATTCGAAACTAAACGCATTTAAAAACTTAAACATGCACAATTTTAAAACGTATGAAAAATGAGCTTATCTCAATTTTTTGCTGCTGATAGCATATTCTTGTCTTTTCTAGGTTTTACAATACTATATTATAAACTTTATTTAAATATGCATAGTCTGGTATATTTTTTTAATTATTTCTTATTTAAAATTTTTTTTAATTACTTGTTAAACTGAAAAATGTGAGAACACTACAAAGTTTTCATTAAAATTTCAGGTGTCTTGACGGTTTTGTCATGTAAAATCAAATAATATTTTCGTCTCTTCTTTTATTCCTTTTCCTATATATTATTCTTTTTGTATTACTCCCTTAAATCTTTTTATTTTCTGCTTTTTGAGAATTAAGCGCTTTAATTAACTCTTAAATATCGAAGAAAAGTATAACGTCTTTCTTATATTATTACAGAAATACTTCTTAATTATTATTCCTGAAGATCGGAAATAACATTTTATTAGTTTCACCTTCAAAAAGCTGCGTTCGGCTGAGGTTAGACACTTTCATGCACAAATTCTCAGTGCAGCTGACATACTTGTAAAAATATCTTCCAATTCTTTTCGTAGTTTCGTTACTGAAGTTTCGTTACACAGGTGTTGGCAATTTGTTGTAACCTTTCACACTTGTTTCCCCCCTTCCAAAACAAAAGTTCTTACTATCACAAATAAGACTGTTCACTGCAACGACTGAACTGTTTAAATCTGTCTTTCAACTACGTAAGAGCAGTGTCCAATTCAGAATTGGATATGTTCAATCGTAACCGATTTTCATCTCCTACAGTGGGCTGATTTGGGCCTTCAAAAGAATTTTTTTTTTTTTAATTTCTACTTCTGATGTTATTAATGTCATTAAACTGAACAAAACGCCAAATATGTGAGCAATTCATTTGATTCTTCTTTAAAATTTTTCATTTTAAAATTCACTTACCAGAATCTCTTCATTAGCATAATATTTGTAAGTTTCAATGACGTGTCTAATTGCATGCCTTCCTGTTCAATCACTTTATTAACTTCTGAATTCTTATGAACAGATCACAAGGTATGAAGAACATTAAAATGCTATAGTTTTCGCTTCCCATCCAGTTTCACAGAGTAGTTTCAGCTATAGATGCACATGACTGAGCGCCGCCTGAGATAACCACTGACCTGACTTTGTTGTAAAAGTCTTACAGTGTTAATAGTCATCCTGGCAGAAGGGAAAATTTCCTCCGTGTAAAAATATACATATAAATATTACATGGGCATACAAGGCCGGTGTATAAGCATAGATATGTTGATTACAATCATTGTCTTGTACAAGTTGCATATGATAGATACATAAAATCATGACAGCTATGTGTTTATTTAAACATTATATGAATTCATATTTACAATACTTTTACTGAGATAATCAAAATTAAACTTGTAATTCATTTACACATTGACTGGATTTTCAGTATCATTTAAACTGCTTTACAATATTATTTTTATCAAGTACATACAAACTGGATAGTAATATGCTTACATTACAATAGTTTTGCTCTTACAGTCCTGTTATTATTCTACGGGGTGAGCTATTTTCCTAGTGTTGATATTCAGTTGTTGTAGTATTTTGAATTGCTATTAAAATTATGCTGCGAAGATACAATTCTCAATGCACATGACTAACCAAAATTTTTAGCATTTCATTAATAGAGGAAATAAACAAAAAATACGTGCCAGTGGCCCATTTGCATTCCTTTGTACGAAATAAAGGCAGTATTGTAATTGCGAAAAATTTCGGGTATCATATTTTAACGAAAATATACATTTTGACCACTCTCGAATCAATTTGAACGATGTTTTGCGTGACATCTGTACGTACAGACAGAATATAGGACTCTTTTTTTTTTTTTTTTTTTCCAAAACGGATTGTAAAATGGATTTAAAATCACAGCCATACTGTCATCTTGCGTTTTCTTTCAAAATGTACTTAATAATTTGCCTTTCTATTGGGACATTTTTCTTTAAAAATCCGTCATACCGTTCCTTTTCACACTTTAATGGCTACATGGACACTTCATCCATGGCCAACTACAGGAACGGCCACGGAAGCTCTGGCGTGACGTCACAACCTCCGTCTAAGCTCTACGATTTCAACTCGATGATCGAACTTCCATTGTCGCGAAACATAATAAAATATGCTTTCTTATATCACATTTGAAATGCCTTATATACCTAATATGCAGTTATTTTATCTTTGCAATCATATTATTTATGCCTAATTTAGAAAATTAAAAAAAATTACAATTTAAAATGCAAAAAATAATTGACCAATTAAATACATATTTATAGACTTTTGTAGAAGTTTCTCTTACATAGTGTGATTAATTAAATATCGCGCAATCCTTCATGTATGCTTTCATCATTTATAAATTTATATTTTCAAAGGATTAAATAGTAAAAAATAATTAAAAAAATTATTTGTAATAAGATGTTCTTAAATGAGCTTTGCATAACATGCACAGAAACGATCCTTTCATAGAGCAAGAAAATTTCACAAATTAACAAAACAGAAATAAAAAGGAGAAATTTTTATTTTAATCAAAAGATCAATTATGTTGCAGAAAAATTTCATAATAGTATTCCAAGAGTTTAAAAATTAGGAAATATAAGAATTCAGAAAAAAAAATTTCATAGAAGCATGGCCTGTAGTTGGCCATATTTCATCCAGGTCACTATGCGCGCAGAAACTACACGAGCCAGAAATTCACGATCGATGAATCTGTTTATAAATTCATATAAATAATGATATGAGTTTAGGCCGGTGCAGAACCCAATTCATATAATTGCAGAACATATTCTAGATACAAAAACATATACACTAGACAAAAACATATGTTGCCAGGAAAACTATGCATACTAATACGCTTGAAAAATCTGTCTATGGAAAAGACTTCTAAATCCTACATTTGAGGTCAATCTGAGAACGCTGAATATGTTAGAAAGCATATCGTCTGCCACAGAGTATAATTCCGTCCTTTCGGTTAATGATGTTTTAGATATTATGCTTTGAAATATGAATATTAAAAAGGGGAAAATTAAACGCAAAAGAATTTTAAGAACGGAAGATTTCAGTCCTCAATTCTTATTTAAAAATGTTATAGAGTATACGTCAATCATTTAGTGATAAATAGGAATATATGCCGTTTTTCACATATCTGGTAATCTTGCAAATTTCGGTAATCTCAAACACTGTTAAAGAGAAACGCAATTAACCATAACCATACTCCAAATAAGAAGAATGGACAGTAATTGCCACTGGGCGTCTGTGAAATAGGGAATTGCCAACAGCGAAATTGTCATAGGCTTGGTGATTGACAATTTTGATTTAAAAAATTTGTAATGCAGAGAAATACTGTTTAACGGGTAAATTCACCTTATTTCTGTTCCCATTTACGTGTACTTGCTATACAATGGTTCTCTTCCATTATCATTTTTTTTTCACGAAGCCACACTATAACTAATGATCAGTACTGTACAGAATTGATCATTGATTAACTAATGATCAGTACTGTACAGAAATAAGTGTATGAAAAGTATGCATTGTGAAAAAAATATTGGCAGAGGGATGTTTTAAAAGTTTGGGCCTCTTGCAGCTGCGGGGGGGGGGGCTACCGACTTTTACTTCATGCATTACATAAAATTCACATATGCGTTTATAGAAATATAATTATTTTTTACCTTGTAAGCATTTTATTCATGGAACAATTCATAAGTAAAACGTATTTTAGACCTTTTTATGTATTATAAAAAATCTGCAATTTTCTTAAATGTTGATGTGTAATATTAGCAAATGTTTTAGCCACGAAATATGTATTCAGGTAGTATTTAGGCATACAGTGAAACTCTCTTAAATAATGAAGAATTACCTAGCTAAAATTCATTCTGGTCAAACCTATTTTTTGTTTCTTATTAAATTATAATATTCCTCTGTTACCTAACTTTAGGATACTTTTCATTTAATAATGGCCGGATACAATATGTGTAGTTTTCGACGATAATCGCGTAAAACCTGTCCTAAGTTTCAGATATTAGATTTAACTATGCGATTATAAGCTATATCATGAACTACCGTGTTACGAAACAGAGGTTAAAAAGTAGTACCCATTTGTTAATTAAAATTTACATGATGTATTTATTGAATAGCTGCGTGTTCTTAGCTGTAGAGACGTTAGGTGTTTTTGGAAGCCGGCAAGATGAAAAACGAGGAACGCCTTCGGCGGGAATTGAACAGCGGATCTATGGAATACGCGCCCAGCGTGCAGACCCACTACACCACGAAGGCACGCTAAGAAGACGGGAGAAATACCTTATATACTCCCCCTTTAAAGGGCGACTGGGGTTTTTAGGGGACCCAATCGCCAAATCCTGTGTGTGGAGAATCATCATCCACCACGTTTTCACCTCGGGCGCCGCTGTAGAAACATTAGGTATTCTTGGAAGCAGGCAAGATGAAAAATGAGCAACGTCTTCGCCGGGAATCGAACCGAGGACCTTTGGAATACGCGCCCAGCGTTCAGACTACTACACCACGAAGGCACGCTAATACTTTATACAACATATTTATTATAGATTTTAAATGTGTTATAAAAAGTTATTAGTCGCAAAAAACGCACGTGTGTTTTTCATACTAATAGTAATAGTATTAAATTTTAATAGTAATAGTATTAAATTTGTTTATCAGATTCCAGTATAAAATTACAATATAAAAACCGTCGAATTTATTTAAGAACATATGTCCAGTTACCTCCATAATGAGTTTGAGTCCATTTGAGTCTGTAATTCTGCATTCTTGTCGTGCTTCTCTGAGAACATTTATGAACCAAGTGCAAGGAATCCAGAAAGTATTGAACTCTGTCGACGGAACACTCTGGAACATCTCCAACTCCGTTTTTGTCATGAAGCCTGGGAGAATTTGAAAGCAGTTTCAATTCTAGGTTCAAGAGAAAGTATATATTGAAAGTTTGGAAAGAAATATTTATTGAAAAGCAAATGTTGAGTATTATTCCTAATTCTCTGACAGACAGCACATCAAAAAAATTAGAAATATCATTGTGATTTAGATTTATTTTTACCCAGCTGCTTTATTTGCTACTCAACTAGAATTGCTATTGAGTTCGTTTCTTGATACTGTCATTGTTATTTAACTTTTGAAATTATGCTTGAAATCTCATTGCTATTGAGTTCTTTTCTTGATACTATCATTGTTATTTAACTTTTGAAATTATGCCTGAAATCTCATTAACGTTTCTAAAATCTAAAGGTTACTGACTTATTTTCATTTTGGAAAGGGTCAATATGTATTATGAATACCAGCCAATTTCCATCAGAAAGTCCTTCATTGCAGATAGCATTTAAGAGCTTTGCCATGTTAAAATAAAAAGAATTAAATTGTCATCAGTCATCAGTTTTTGTTTTAAAGCAGCAAACGTGAAAAAAGTGCGATGCCGTCGCTGGGACTCGAACACTCGACCTCTCCAATACGCGTCAAGTGTGCTTTCCAATTACACCACGAAGGCATGCGGAAAATAAGGAGAAAATGCCTTAGAATTCGCCCTTTTAAACAGCGACTCGGGATTAAGGGACCTAACCAAGAAATCCTGGGGTGGCAAGTCATCGTCCACCACCTTTTAGTTCGGGCACCACTTGTAGAATCATCATCATCATCATCATTATTATTATTTGAAGCACGAGACATGAAAAATGTGCAACGCCTTCGCTAGGACTGTTTTGGTTTGGTTTTTATTAGATTATGGCAAAGCACTCGAGGGCTATCTGCCTTAAGGGAGGGATGCCTTCGTGGAGGACTTTCTGAGGGAAACTGGCTCATATACACGTTACACATGGGGAAAACCACGAAAACGCCCATGCAGCCAGCCCGTTCGCGGGATTCGAACCTCGGACCGAACTACCAGTGTTCATCGACGTTACGACGACGCTGGTGGGCTCGCTAGGACTGGAACCCTGGACCTCTCGAATACGCGTCCAGTGAACTTCCACGAATGCATGCGAAAAAGATGGAGAAAATACCTCATAAATTAACTGCTAGAAAAGGTTCACAATGTATAATCCTCTTTTATTCTTTTTTTTATTTTATTCGTCTTTCAGCAAAAAACAAAACTATATCTAAAAAACTGGCCATTTTAAGCTTGTAGAAAAGACAGTCGTAGACTTCTGCATTATGAAAAACGATCTCTTTCCTAAGCTTCGTAAAGCTTCTTAAGCTTGCTTGTTAGTATTCCTAAACAGTAATAATACCTAGTAACTGAATACTAAATTTAAAACCATGTTATAGAACAACACTGCATTAAAACAGAAAAATTTCTTCTTTAGAATATGTTTTATCAAAATCGCACAATGGGGAAAAATATCCCACAACTCGACATATAATTGAAAAATGAAATTCCGAAAAAAGAAACTACAATTATTATATTTCTGCAGTTAAACACTTCGAAGAAAGAGAAAACGATTGATTTGGATCCCAGAACACGTTCCCACCCTCCCCATGCCTGAAATAGAAAACATCGTTCATACTGTTGCATGGGAGATCATTTCCTAAACAATTTTTTTGCAGGATAACAATGATTTTGGTTTACATTTATAACAATGATTTTGGTTTACATTTCTTTTATTTTGATTAGTTTGTTTATTTCTCATGAACATGTCAAGTATAGATATGTATGTTTTAGTATACATGTTTGACAATTTTTACTTCCTTGTAGGAAGTAAAAAGGAAGTGTTGTAATCACGAAAAGTTTCAGGCAGCATATTTCAACGAAAATATCCATTTTGACCGCTATCGAATGCAATTTAACGATGTTTTTGCGTGATATCTGTACCTAAGGACAGAATAAAATACTCTTTTCCTTCAAAAAAATTATGAAACTGCTTTAAAATTAATTCTGAAGAGAATTTTTCGTGGCGTCTGTACGAACGTATGTATGTACGTACGTATCTCGCATAACTCAAAAACGAGTAGCCTCAGAACGTTGAAATTTTGTATATATGACTACTATAACATGTAGATGTGCACCTCGTATTTTGGTTGCAATCGGCCGCACCAAACGTATATAAATATATTTATATATATATCCACTCTATTACCCGGCTCAGTGATCTCAGTTTCTTTACTCTTATATGTTTGTAAATTGTACATTTTTTTTTCTTTAAAAATGATTGAATTATATTGTTTTTATCTTCCGGTTAAGGTTTTTATGCCTTTAGTAAATCTGTATGCAATATTTTTAGAATTATCAACAATTTTAAAGTTGTCTAAATGCCGCTAAGCCTTTTTTTAATGGCGGCCATTAATGTTTAGATTTGAAACAGGAGGCTAGTCGATTTGTTGCCAATCTAGAGAAACTTAGCTTCGCAACAACAAAGATAACGTCTTCATTTATAATTTAAATCATGCTTAATCCTTTCTGGAATTTTTTCGAGGAAATAAGTGTTTAAGATTTACTTCGTAAATTTTAATATAGATATTTTGAGTTTTTATGTATTTTTGCCTTCTAGCGAAGTGAGAACTGAATTAATTAAATGAGAAATACTCAATCGTCTGTGAAAAACTGTTTCTTTTTTGTTTTGTTTGCTTAATTTCTTTTATACATAGTTCTAGCTTTATTATAGTATTTGAATAGAACATGTGGCAACGATTAGATAATTATATTCTTTAAATGATATAAATTTTGTGCATTATGAGTTATAATATAAACGAAATATATAAGTTAAGTGTTATATAATTATTGGATTATATAACAGTTAACTTAGTTTCCGCTATATAATTATTATATAAGTTAACTGTTATATAATTATTAATACTGTTAAGTGAATCTAGCGCCAGAGTGTCGCTATGGTAAACAAATACTAGAGTGAATTTTAAAGAATGCATTTATTCTATTGTGGTTTATGCGCTGTCGGCGAAGTAGATTTAATTCAATCCAATAATTTAAATGAAATGCAAGAAAAAATGCATGTAATTTAATATTCCGTACAAGGAAGTCATGTGGTGTACACATCAGATTTTTTTAAAGGGAAACAAAATTTTAGAGCTGCGTTTAAAAGGTTCTTCATAAAAAAAAAATGATAATTAAAAAAACGGAAATTTTTAGTCGGAATAAGCGAGCAGTTCTGCTTACTTGATGGTAATTAATATTTATCACAGAGCTCGGACGAGTTTTAATTTTTTACGATTTTGCGTAATATTTTTTGTAAAGTAATGTGATGTTCTTGAACTAATTATATATTTAACAGAGTTTGCATGTTAATAACTATTTATTTAAGGAAACAATTCTGTCAGCATATATATGAAAAAAAAAAAGAGCTTTTTAAGAATCTAGGAATATTTTTTAGTCAGAATAAACTTGAAAAACAATAATTTGTTTATACAAACACACAGCATAAAATTTATTGATTGCCGTGAGGAGATTCTAAAAGACAGACAATCAGAATACAGGTTTTTGAAAAAAATCTTTAAAGCGATATGAAACTAACCAATTAAAAAAGAATAACGTTTTTTGGGTCTCATATTTATATGACTCTGAAATTAAGACAATTGCAATTAAATTATTGTTTTACTCTCTGACTATTTTGCATTCTAACTCTAATATAAAAGTAAATGCAAAGCATTAACAAATTTTGACCCCAGATGTCTTCAAATGTGCATAATGAAGTGCAAATATACTTAATGGGAGGCTCACGTGATCGCATTCAGTATTAATTTATCAGCAGAGAATATTGATGGATGTATTAGAAAGTTATCTTCAAAAATCATTAGTAACCGTAAAGAGAAAAGTCAAACTTGCTTTTAGATTGGCTACTGTTTCAAAAATGGGATGGTTATTTTTCAAGCACAAATTTAATTATGATTAAGCTTATGATATCGCTTAATTCATACAGCACCCTTCTGAAATATGTAAAAGATGTCAGCACTCAATATTTTTCAAATAAACACCTTGCTTGAATTTTGGAAATTAATAAATAAATAACGAAACACCGAGGACGTCCGGGAGCAGATTTTGATCAGACACAGGTTGAAGTTAAGCCAGCACTTCTGTAGTAATACAGGTGATTGAAGTATTTGCTGAATTTAACTAACTGTTGAGCTTCTCTCACAATTTAGAGGGGAAAACCCCCGTAAAGGCGGCCCAAGGATCTCCACCCCATCTTTCCCTATCACCAATCTCTCGAGAGGACTTTCGGCTCGCCGAAGAATGAATGCCCCCAAGCCGCACTGACACTATACGCGTATAGACATCCATGCCTTCTCCAGGATTCGAATCAGGGCCTTCGGCTCGCCGAAGAATGAATGCCCCCAAGCCGCACTGACACTATACGCGTACAAACATCCATGCTTTCTCCATGATTCGAATCAGGGCCTATCAGTATGGCAGTCAGCGCCACTAACCATTATAACCGGTTGCGTAGATTTTGAACAAAGGGATGAGCGAATTAAGAGTATAAACTTTTGCTAAATGAAGCCTTACTACTTAGATGAGTTTAAAAGCATATGAAAACACGGCGTTTCAAAATTAGTGCAAAAAATAACTACATTCTCCCCAACAATAAGAAGCTCGGTTATCTGAAATATGTCAAAGCATACGATGGTTATCTGCCTAAGGAGAGGAATGTGTTCGTGGAAGGCTTTCTATGGGAAATTGGCACTTTACACGTGGAGGAAGTTGCGAAAACCAACCATGTAGCCAGCCCGTTCGCCTGGCCGACAACTCGATTTAAATTACTAGTATTCAGCGGTCAAATTACTCAGCTGCTGGTTAGGCCTCTAAGTATAGAAGCTATAGAAAAACCTTTGGGCGTAATATAAAATCTGATAGCTTTCATATTTTTTTTAAAGCTTATCAAAGCTTCTAGAAACACAGTCTAAACCCAGCTCTTTTGGATTATAATGCTGAACGTTTGATAATTGTGCAAGAAAGTATAATAGCTTTACTTAACGAAGAATAACTGAGAAAATATTCTTTAGTTACAAAGTAGAAATTCTGTGGCTTTTCAAGGCAAGCAACAAGCAAGTTTCTAACAAGCAAATATTCCATGGATCTAAAGCCTCAGCTATGTTTATAATAGATATTGTATTTGTTCGTTTAGTTTGTGACCCGAACAACAGTAATGCTAAACGAATTAGAAACCTAGCTCATCTTCTACGAGGTATTGTAGGCCTTTAAAAGCAGAGTTCATTAAACAGTTATGAAATTTATCTGTGAAAAAAAATAGGTATATGGAATCGAACATCTGGGTAACGGCGTTTTGATTATAGAATGGCAGATAAATTTCAGTTTAATTTTTTTAGCGATTGATGATATCGCTATCGTCGCTACTTTATCTATCCAGCAATGCTATACTTGTGGGGAATAAGTGAAAGACTTTAATTACTTTGCTAGACTGCTAAAGAAAGAAGTAGGTACTGAAGACTTACAATTTAGAACAGCAAGTATTGCAGGGATGCATTTTTTCGAATGCCTACTACACTTAAGCGTAAAAGCTTTCAATAAGAAAATGAGAAGCGCGAGGAGACGGTAAACAACTAGTTGAGGAAAACAAACAAAATTAAATAATAAATAAATAAATAAAAACTATAAATTAAAAAAAATCTGAAAGGTTTCAGATTTTATATTATGCCCAAAGGGGTACTTTTTCATTTGCACACATACACGTTTCAAGAACCGTTTTGAGAGCATTTGGGCTAAAAGTATTTACAAACAGCATATCTTTAGAATTTTCGATACACAGTCTCGCGCGCTGGAGATAAGCATGCTTTTTTTCCCTTACAGTGTTGCCACTGTTCGCTTTGAAATCAATGAGTTTGTCAATCAAAATTAGTTAAAGTTTTACAAAATTTAGGATAGATAATAAAACAAATTCGAAATTCAATATTCAGGCTTCCAAGTGCCCATGTTCGGTTGGAGGACTAGGTTATTCGAAATTTCATACCTCTAAGTACCTTTTTTTATCGCAATGAAAAAAAAAAAAACTTATGCATTCATGCAGATTCTTCATTATTTAGTTTCTTTAAATATAATACAGGGCGATAATATTTGGTGGCAACAGTTTGAAAACAGTACCAAAGCAGAAAGTGAAACGATGCAAAATGCCGTTTTGAGACTAATAGGCCTTTGGGTCTAACGCTCCTCTGAGCTAAAGATATAGATTAATCACAGACAGATCTAACCTAGGTTTTGCTAATTCGAGTGCTGGAAACACGGCAAGATATTTCTTGTTCATCGTGAGTTTTCTTCAAGAGTCACAAAGGCAGATGTTAATTTAATTTTGCTATAAAGCTTATTATTTTTATTATATAAATATTTAGTTTAAGTCACTAATTTATTATGAGGAGACTGAAAAAAAATTTTTTTTCCAGGATAACTTCTGTTTTTCTGTTTTCTATTAACTATACATTTTGTAAAAAAAAAAAAAAAAAAAAAAAAAAAAAAAGTTTATATAGTCTTTAAAACGGTTTTCTGTTTTTTATTTATAGGTAATATATTATTTAAAGCAATTTTAGTTTCGTTTAATAAATTTTTAAAGCGCCTAAGAGTTAAGAACAATTATTAAGGTGTCTTGCCTCATTGTGCACCGCCCACATGAGATCAGGCTAGTCGTGAGAAAACTTCCCCGTTATATGAACCCCTAGGGGGCTATACGTTAACTAATTGAAATGGAAGTTCAGATATTGTTAACTGAAGCTCGAGATTGTTATGTTCGTCATTGTTGTCAACAATTTTCCGCGTGCAATGCGTTAGCGTCTCCGAAGGTAGGCATGTTGAAAACCAGTAATTCCAAGAAACGTTTCTTTCCCTCTCCTGTCTTGTGCTGTCACTGACCCTTTACAATTGCAAATGTTTTACGTCGGCTATTTTCGTCATACATGTATCATTCCAACGTCATTTACGGTTTTTCAATGCGTTGATCAATTTGAGCGAGAAAAAAAGTGGGCGTTGCCATTCGAAAATTTCAAAATTTGTCACTGTAACGATCTCGAGTGCATACCTTCAAATAACAATAGCTGAAATTTCATTTCGATTAGTCGAGCGGAAAGGCTTCTAGGGTTTCACATATCGGGGAAGTTTTTGACCACCATGTAGAAATTAGAATCTCATGTACATTGACAGGCTTATAAAGGTAGAAACAATTTAAGAAATTTATAATGCTTCTTAATTACATATTGGTTATTTGTATTACTACGCTTTCCATGGTGGAAATTTTTGAAAATATGAAAGTACTTCCTTGTTTGCGAAATTTTGAAATAATTGTATGTATAAATCCTTGAGCGGAGACTGTTTCACGAAATGAATTGCATAACATATTAGGCTGCGAAATCTTTCTAAAATTTTAGTGTATGTGTGTTGTGATAATGGTAAAGCCTCGAGGGATATCTGCCTAAGGGAAAGGGATGCCTTCGTGGAGGACTTTTTAAGGGGAACTGGCTCGTATACACGTTACACGTGGGGGAAAACCACGAAAACGCCCATGCAGCCAGCCTTTTCGCGGGATTCGAACCTCGGACCGAACTACCAGTGTTCAGCGACTCTACCGCTCGGTCGCTGGTGGGCTAAAATTTTAGTGAGTACTGGCTTCGATGGCAAGCACATCAGGGAAAACGATGGTGCTAGATTCAAGCGAATACTGGCTCTAGACTAAAATTAAAACCCTTTCATGCACTGACAGAAAACTTATAGGCAGTATACATCCCGGGAAGACACATTAGGAATAAAGGTAAGAGTTAGTTTGTGACACTGTAATTGAGTTTAACTTGCCAATTAAGTTTTTACATCTTTCCTTTATGATTCATTTCGTCACGTACTCGTTCATTTCTAAGGATTATGCAAATATGAGGGACAATAAAGTTAGGAAAATAATTTCGTAATCGTATGAGTGCATTAGATCAATATTTTGGTTGTACGTTCTGCATGCTTACCTATTACTTTAACGAACGCCGCTGCTCGAGGGAACCAGGATTTCCAGACGATTAGCTTTGGTGGGAAGTTAAAGACTTTTATAGAATTTAGTTTGTTCGACCAGAAAATTGCAGCCTTGATATGAAATCAATTACACTCATGTCCATAAATTAAGGATAATGCAAAATCAGGCAAAAGAAGAGTTAGAAGCAAAACAAATTTGACTTATTTGTAAAGCTTATTTATTAAACAAAAGGTAAAGAGCAAAAAAAAAAAAAAAGATGCTATATGTTTGATATTATTAAAAAAAATAGCGATTTTTTCTCCCTGGAGTAAATTACAAAAAAGAACTATTTACAAAAAACCAATATTACATGGTTGGTATGATTGTTAGTACATTGTATGTCTCCCAGACGATGCAATACAATCCGTACAACACCTAGGCATGCTGAGTATCAAATTATCGATCTGATCTTAGGGGATATTACACCACTCAAAAAGCGATGCTCTCCGAAGTTCCGGTAGACATGTAGGAGGAGGTTGATGGGCTGCAACTCGTCGGCCAAGAATGTCCCACCCGTACTCTACTGGATTCAGGTCCGGTGAGAATGCTAAGCCAGTCCCATACGGGTGATATCCTCCGATTGAAGGCATTCGCTTACGATGTTTGCACGGTGAGGACGGGCGTTGTCATCCATAAACACAAATAGTGCGCCCATGGCGCCCCGAAACAAACGTACATGTTGTTCCAGAATGACGTCCCGATAGATTTGGCTTGTCATGGTTCCGATTTGAACATGCAGGTCAGTTCTGGAACCCAGAATAATTCCACCCCAAACGAGCACTCCTGTACCACCGTAACGCTGTCGTTCAATGATGTTTTCTTGGTGGTAACGGGTACCTGGAGCTCTCCATATGAAAGTCCGGCGAGAATCAGACTGAAAGCTAAACCTGGACTCGTCGGAAAATATCACACAAGCCCACTGTTGCGGTGTCCACAATGCATGCTCTCTACTTCAGGCTAACCGCAGGCGACAGTGAGTTGCAGTAAGTGGAACGCATCTGACAGGTCTACGAGCTACAATTACAATTTAGTTCTTTGCGCAAACTTAAACTGTAGTTGTTTTACAAATTGAACCATGCACCTACATTTTCTTTCGTAGTACTTGCAGACAGGATAATACATACATAAGTACAAAACTGAATATTAAAGTGAAAAACTAACATGATACTGAATACAGAAATACAGAAAGCTGATCCTTAATGCCTGCATACATAACACTTAAAAATGCGTAGGTAATACATGAAAACTAAAACTAAAACTGATCATTAAGTAATGCTATGTAGTCTAAATCCTAGCCAAGTACGAACTGACCTTCATAGTACATGCAGAGAAGTAATAACCCTCACGAATAATGAAGTTATATTTTCTCCCTTCTTTTCGCATGCCTTCGTGTTGCTATTGGAAGCATATTTTAGAGGTCCTGGTTTCGAGTCCCGGCGAAAGCATTGCACATTTTTAACGTGTTCGTGCTTCAAAATAACCTAATGACTCTAAAAAGTAAAATAAAGTTAGGTTGAAATTTATTTGTTTTGTCTTACTGTTCTTGCCGATATTCAATTCATTTTTCACTGATAACTCGCATTAAAGCTTTTCAGTCATCCTGAGAGAAAAGAGTTAGATTTGAAGTAGTTAGTTAGAATTTCCCATCCCCTCGCCCTACAACAAGTCTGAAAGGGTAACGCTGACAAATCACACTTCCAAGAGCATACGAGAATCTGACTACCGGCTTCTGTAACCGGCTTCTGTCTGTACCGGCTTCTGTATGTGTGTCCACAGAAGGGCAATATGTATGTAGGTAGAATAATTTGAAGAGCTTTTTTTTACGCTTCTACGAAGTAAAAAGGAAGTATTGTAATCGCGAAAAGTTTCAGGCAGCATATTTCAACGAAAATATACATTTTGACCGCTATCGAATGCAATTTAACGATGTTTTTGCCTGATATCTGTACGTAAGGACAGAATAAAATATTCTTTTCCTTCAAAAAAATTATAAAACTGCTTTAAAATTAATTCTGAAGAGAATTTTTCGTGGCGTCTGTACGAACGTATGTATGTACGTACGTATCTCGCATAACTCAAAAACGAGTAGCCTCAGAACGTTGAAATTTTGTATATATGACTACTATAACATGTAGATGTGCACCTCGTATTTTGGTTGCAATCGGCCGCACCAAACGTATATAAATATATTTATATATATATCCACTCTATTACCCGGCTCAGTGATCTCAGTTTCTTTACTCTTATATGTTTGTAAATTGTACATTTTTTTTTCTTTAAAAATGATTGAATTATATTGTTTTTATCTTCCGGTTAAGGATTTTATGTCTTTAGTAAATCTGTGT
This sequence comes from Stegodyphus dumicola, assembly GCF_044657685.1. Taxonomy (NCBI): domain Eukaryota; kingdom Metazoa; phylum Arthropoda; class Arachnida; order Araneae; family Eresidae; genus Stegodyphus; species Stegodyphus dumicola. Next base: position 4,091,563 of record NC_140768.1, read on the forward strand.
GCAATATTTTTAGAATTATCAGCAATTTTAAAGTTGTTTAATTGCCGCTAAGCCTGTTTTAATGGCGGCCATTGATGTTCACATTTGAAACAGGAGACTAGTGGATTTGTTGCCAATCTAGAGAAACTTAGCTTCGCAACAACAAAGATAACGCATTCATTTATTATTGCCAATTAAATCATGCTTAATTCTTTCTGGAATTTTTTCGAGGAAATAAGCGTTTGAGATTTACTTCGTAATTTTTAGATATTTTGAGTTTTTATGTATTTTTGCCTTCTCGCGAAGTAAGAACTGAATTAATTAAATGAGAAATACTCAATCGTCTGTGAAAAATTGTTTCTTTTTTGTTTTATTTGCTTAATTTCTTTTATACATCGTTCTAGCTTTATTATAGTATTTGAATAGAACATGTGGCAACGATTAGATAGTTCTTTAAATGATATACATTTTGTGCATTATCAGTTATAATATGAATGAAATATAATACTGTTAAGTAAACCTAGCGCCAGAGTGTCGCTATGGTAAACAAAGTGAATTTTAAAGAATGCATTTATTCTATTGTGGTTTATGCGCTGTCGGTGAAGTAGGTTTAATTCAATCTAATAAGTTTAAATAAAATGCAAGAAAAAATGCGTATAATTTAATATTCCGTACAAGGAAGTCATGTGGTGTACACATCAGATTTTTTTAATATCACACCCCTTAATGCAGTTACGTTGTTTCACACTCCGAAAGATTGTACAGGAACTTAAATGTCATCTTACGCGGTCTTAAAATAATTATAATGACAATTAACGATAAGGTGTAACTTTTGATAGTATGAATCACATACCAGCTTCGATAAGATGTTCCTTTGTGGGAAACCTTCTCTTTACGGCCATGCTGATGGATCTCAATACAAGAACTAAAGAAAGGTTCAAGTAACGCATCAAAGTTCTCCGTACGACTCTGCTGGATTCATCAAGTCCTGGTATGTACATTGCAACAATGTTCATCAATCTGAAACAAACGAAAGAGAGTTTATGACTCTGGTAATCATAATGAATAAATATTTACTAACTTGAAAGAGACGAGACATGCAGTTCATTGTAATGCTGTAACACATTCCATTTAAATTCATTAACCTGAAATATTCATTAACCTGAAATAAAAAGATGGATGCCATCTCAATGTGTTTGTGTATAAGTTTCCAATAACCATATTTAGTTCAATAGAAATAAAAGATGTCAACCTAGAATTTCGATACTGTGCAGCATTATAAAATTAAACATCCTGTAGGAAGTAAAAGAAGAGTAAATAAACGGTATTAAACTGAATAAACGGTATTTTTAATGCGATCTCCAGGTTCTTGTACTTATATTTGGGAATATTCGTTTTGAAAAATATGATTCGTTATTTTACTTTTTCATAACATTCGTTATGAAAAAATAAAATTATAAGAACTTTGACTCTTGTTTGTAAAAAACTAACCAAGATGTTTAATTTCAAAATTTACAGTTTTTGTATGCCATTTTTAACTTGCCTCGAGAGTTTGGTTAATTAAGTTAGAAAAATTCGAGTGAATAAATTAAAATGAAATGCAGCAAAAAATGTATAAAATTTAATACGCCGTGCAAAGAAGTCATGGGGTGTGCATATTAGATTTTTTTTCTTATAACTGCAATGTAAGACGAGATTTGAATTTTGTTGTGGTAAATTCCATTCCGCCTTATTCTGAGGTAACTCATATTCAAACCGTAAAAGGGCCAATATTTTTCAATACCTGTAATACCGCAATGAATACTCCTAGTTTCCTGTAATAACGGCAGAAAATTAATTTTGTTTCATTATAGTATCTATAATAAAATATATTGTTACGAATTTGATATTTAAAAAGCTAATGTTAGTTCAATTATAAATTAAATGGTTTTATTTCTCGCGCAGTGCAGCGCGTGACGAATATTAAAAGAAAGCTAAGCCGGAAAATTGAAAATACAAGAGCGCGTGCATTAAATAAATAAATATCTCTTTTTGATTTCGAGAAAGTGCTGGAAAATTCCAGCGCGTGATTTTAAAATCTTATAAAAGGAGGAAAACATCTCAGTTCGTAGTAGTTGCTTAGTTTATTGTTGTTTAGAAAACTGCTCTTGTTGATTGTAGCGAATTCGCGTATTAGTTTTCTTTAGATGTTTTGAATTACGTTCTATTGGACATTTGAGTAGTTAAAAGATAACTACTGTGAGATATTGTAATACTGCATGATAATTTGAGAAAATTTAATCATATTTGTTGTGATAATAATAAATTTTTGTTCATTTTTCATCGGATTTGTGCATTCATTTCGTAACGAACCCGTACGCATGCAACAATATAAAATAAACTATTCATTCACATTTTTATTAAAATAGAAACCAAAATGTTGGTAATAGCTTGTAGGGTTTATATTTATTTTAACTAACATTTATTTTAAGCTATCTTTCCTGTCAAGACTTTACTTTCCCCTAGAATTGCCAATGCCAGAGTATGTAAATTTTAGTAGAACGTGTAGAGTATTCAAATTTTCAGCAGAAGTAATTTGAGTTAAATAGAAGGAAAGCGAGTTTGTAGGTGTGCTTTCTTGATTTACGAGCGTGAAGGTTGCTAGGTAGAAATTTAAGAACCGCGCGTTTCGGCCTGTGTGCCTACTTCGGCAGTTAGTTGAATCTTTCAACTTCTTATTCAGAAAGTTTGCTGAAATCTCAGCTGTATCTTAGAAATCGGTTAAGTTAGTCACGTTTATAGAGCCTCGTAGGTAGTGACTTGTTATTTATTCATTTTTAGTTGTACTTTCTTATTTTTATTTAACCGCCGGGTCGGCGTAGTTTGTGAGCGTCAAGTGAACGCATCTGTAACTTCTAAAGTGGAATAAAAAGGGAGTTAAACCCTTCTTAAGAGTTTGTGTAATTTCAAGTTCATAGCAGTCACTACTACTGTTGCGGGCAAGTTGGGGGCCACGCAACACCACAAGCTAAAGACTTATTTTCCCACCAGTGGGCGAGTGGATAAGCCCACTGATGATTGCTGATAGTTCAAACCTAGCTCAAATTCTGATGAACGACTATGCTGTATGAATGTTTTCTAGTCTTTGCTTATTCGTAACCAGCCAATTTTGCACAGAAAGTCCCCCACAAAGACCCTCGTCTACTTTTCCTGAATGAATTACCAAATCGAAAAGTTGTTTAACTATTAACCATTTAAATTATTTATTATTCAAAATCAGATAGGAAATTTAGTATCTCGTATTTTATGTAATTTTCAGTACTTATTATTACTTAATATTTATATTCAGTCATTAAATTTATAAGAAATTTCAAACAATAAAGTATTGCAATAGAGAAATATTGAAGGAAATCAATTACAAAAATTTATGTATTTTATTCGCATCAAATTTAATATTGCAAGAAACCGAAAAGATATTTAAAGCATTGGAATCAGGAGTTGTAACTGCGCATAAAGCTACGTTCTTAAAGCAACTAACCTGCGTTCGAACCACGACAAAATGTTAGTCTTTGTATGGCTTTTCTCATGTGTATAGTAAATAGAAATTAGTTTCCTTTAAAAAGCCCTCTATGAAGACACCCTTTAATTAGGCAAATAGTCCTTGCATGCTTTGAATGCCTTCGTATGAATTAAACAAGCAAACAAACGTATAAAAGTATCATCACTTAATTTAAAATTTATGATGTTTCTGGACACTAAGCATCTACAAGTTTTAAAAGTAAACGATGAATATAATTTAGTTCAGGCATACCAAATGCCGGAATTTGAAAATTGACTTAACGAATATTTTAACATTGCCAGTTACTGTGATAGTACCGCGATAAACTTCAAGAAATTTAAAATATCGGGTTTTAATGCAAAAAGTCAACAACAGAATGTCACCACATCATGCTCCACTAAAATTCATAAAATTCCTTCGTATCTATATAATTTTTTTCGTCTTCCTCGTATATAATTAATTAATAAAATTCCTGCTTTTATAATTAATAAACATATTTTTCATATTTCATACATCACAAACATGTTTTTTCCAATTTTCATTGATTTCACATCATTGTCTGTATGTCACATCATTGTCTGTATTGTATTGTAATCCATTCATCTTACTCACATTTATAACTAATAAACCCTTTTTTCATATTTGACGCATAACAAGATAATCGTTTTGTCACTTTTCATCAATTTTACGACTTGATGGAAATGTGACTTTTCTAATACAAACATTCCATCTCACCAAATTACAAGCAGGCATTAGACTCGACTTTGAATTTCAATTTTTCGAAGATAATTACACTTTCTTGAGCTTAAACACATTTTTTTTTTACAACACAGAAATAAGTGTGACTTCATTTCTTCTCTCTGAACTGACCGTTAAAGTTTTCAACTGTGCACTTAACCAACATGAAATATTCAATTTTGTCAGCAACAACAAAAGTCCTTTCATTTGACAAAAGAAATGATTACTTTAACATTGCATGTCATATTCCATACCATCACGTGTCAACTGTGTGAGATTAAATGCCATTTACAATACATGATTTTTAATTCAATCCATCCATCACTTCTGGGTAAAATCTTCAAATATACTTAAACAGGACTGGTCCTAATATGCCTATTCTACCATCAGTGCTATTTCTTCAAATATAGTTAAACAGGATTGGTGCTAATATGCCTACTCTGACAATAATATGACAATAAAAAGATTTTAATTAGGAGGCACAACAAATTTGTAGGAATTTCCTTTTTCATTGTATATATATGTCTTGATTTGATCAAACTCATCAGAAAGTCACCCAAATTACACATGGCATTGCATGGAGATGTGTAAATCTGATTACATCATTTGCAATCAATTCAGTATCTCTTAACTAGAATGCTAGTATTTTACTGAGCATTTCTCATCCACAACAAGCACCCTCTTTCCACTTCAGAATGATGTGCATGTAATTCCATTAGTGGTGACCATGATTCCATTAGGTACTAATGTAGGCACTGTGAAGGTTTAGTACCGAAAATTCAAAAACAAGGACTATGACATTCAAGAAGTAGAGCGCTCCGGCTGGCCTACTCATGTATGAGGCCTGCCTGCGAGAATTTGTGGAAGAAGATCAGTATGCAACGACTGAAGAGCTTGCCAAGGAGTTAGACCGTTAGCTACCGACTATAAGCTAGTAGTAGTAGTTGACTCAAGCAGATAAGGATAGACGTGTTCGTGTTTGCTCGAATATCAACACAAGGACAAAAGGCTAATCTTTGGAATATGGTAACCGGTAGTTTGGCGACATTTTGGTAAGGCGATAAAGGTTACTAGCTAGGACTTTAGAAGTGTACATGGATAAAGTCAAGAATGTGCACAATGCCATTTTTGTGCAATTCTGGGATGATTTTTTAAGTGAAAATAGGTTGACGTGCACATGGACTGGGATGTTTTTTTAAGTGAAAATAGGTCGACGTGCACATGGATAACGCGTATGTGCAATTCTTAAAAACGCGGCAAGCAGTGGGCGATTCTGCACTTTCTCCCAATTTCGCACCTTATCTTCGTCATGATTAAGCACTTTTGGTCCATAAAAGTTCTAGTATAAGCGTAATTCGGATAGCAGATTGTTGGAAAAAAATGTTGAGTTAAAAAACTAAAAAAAAAAAAAAAAAAAAAAAAAAAAAAAAAAAAAAAACATGCCTTTAGTTTTTGAAAACAAAATGGCGTCCAAAACAAAACTAGCAGGTTGCTGTAGCAGGGTTGGTCGCCAAAGTTTCGCCAAAAAATTTCCAAGTTACTTCCAAAGATTAACCGGACAATATTCTGGACCGGATCGTCACTTGTGATGAAAAGTATTTATTTCAACAACACAGACCGAAAAAGAGGGAGCCGCAAATCGCAATTTAACTAACAAAAATATCATACTTTTTATCTGGTGAGATTGCCGTGGTATTATTATCCACAAAGAGTATCTGGGAAAAAGAAAAACCCTCGACAGTAAGGTGAACGACGAGATGCTAGTCCACGTTGACGCTGCTATCAAAGAAAAACGTCGAACTGAGTTCCAGCGCGAAAAAGGTAATGTTACATCTGTATTCACCGGCTGGAATCTGTACGCACTCGAATGGGATCTTTTGCCGCACTGACCATATAGTCCCGACAATGCTCCTTCGGACTTCTACCTTTTTCACACCTGCAGCTACATCTTGCTGGTGCTATCTTCCATTCTGCACAGAACGTCCGAAATGAGGTTGATCTGTTTTTTTGGACTCGGGCCACCAAGTTTCTGGGCTTTCTTTAAAAAACTACCAAAATGTTGGAAGAAAATCATAGATTTGGATGGTGATTACTACAGATGTCAGTTTTGATTTTGATATTTTTATCGTTTTCTGTTAAAAATTTCCATATCTTTGTTATTTGAGAAGTATGCTTCAAATTGATTTCACAAGATTTTAAAATAGAATTCGGATTTGAATTCAGTTAAGTATTCTGAACACTTGGTTATGCTGAACTGTATATTATTCATAATTAAATATAAAAAGTAAAAAATATTGAAACTAATTCAATCTATCTTTAATTTTGTCCTGCTTGAATTAACTTCTAACCAATAAATGCAGTATTTTAACTAAAAATATAATGCAGATCTTTTTTATTTTAAAAGTACATGTGCTCTTTTCCTCCAAAAGAGGAAAATTCTATCCCATTCAATAGCCTAAAAGAGGAATTTCTTATGTTTAGAAAAATTTTATCACAGTTACAATGAGAGGATATTTTCTCGCTGTTAAGTTTCAAATTGGTACATGTAGCTTTTTTGAAAAAAATGTTGTGCATGTGTTATCTTTTACTGGAAAAGATCCCCTATTTTTTTATTTTCATTTATTGAACTGATTATTTACTAATAGAGTCTAATTACATTTTTTGCAAAACTACCAGTTTAATATCAGAATACCTAATGTGTGCTTGCTGTGGTATTTAAAAATAACATTACCTATGTAAAACTAAAGTCTGTTTTCTCTTGCAGTAATTATTTACTTTTTTTATTCTCAATTTAATATCTCTTTTTCAACGATTAAAGACTCGCAGTGAAAGAAACAAATTCAATAAAATAACAAAAATTTAATAAAAATGTAACAGTAATTATATAAATAATTCTGAAACAATCTTAACAGTATTGTTTTATATTGTTACACACAGGGGGGAGCTATATTAGGCTAGAGTGATTCGTTAAATTTGTGTTCAATTTGCAAGCACCTTGTTCTTTCCCACCAGCAGTTGAGCAAGATTGAGGCTTTCTTTGAAAAACTACCAAATCGTTGGCAGAAAATCATAGATTTGGATGGTGATTACTACCTGTGATTACTGCTTTCATGTTTTTTTTTTTTGTTTTTGTTTTTTTTTCTGACTTTATTAAGAACATTTTTTCGCGAAAACCGTTCGTTACAACCGGATAATAAAACAATTATGCAGCATATTTTCCTTGGTCAAAAATTACCAAACATGACAATTCTCTCTGTAAAATATGAATTTAAGTAATGAAGTAGAATTTCAGAAAAATATTATAGGTAAAGAAAATTAAATTGTAAAAAAAGTTGAATAAATTAAGTGAAATAATTTTTATTTTAATTACTTTATCATTAAGACAGATTAGTGTTATTTTCTATTTTTAAATAGGTGTTTTTCAACCTTTTTTAATTTAAAATCTAAGTCAGCTGTAAATCATTTTATTCAAAAACTGTAAACTATCGCATCATTTTTCTGAATGTATAAAGCTATGATTAAAACTATCATAAATGTTAAAATACTTTAATTTAAAATAGTTACCTTTGATGAATTATAAAAGTGTATCCCCCATACACACACGTAGTTAATTAGACTTTGTGCTGGAGGCAATATCTAGGTATAGCTCTGGCTAAGAAGTAAAAAAGTTTTCTTCAACTTTCGATTTCGTGCGAACTTAGTTCTAATACTTTAAGACCCACCGTGTATATTTTAAACACAAAGTTAAGAAATGTTTAAAAGAGAGTTATTTTTAATTACTGATACTGCAGTTGCTTCTATGTATAATGATGCATCTGTGCATCTGTGCATTTGCATCTGTGGATATATTATATCACATAGTCACATGAAAGAAACTTTTTTAATGCATATGGGAAACAAATCATTTGCAGAACTGCTTAAAAATGTTTAATATTAGAAAATTCCTTAAAAAGTGATAAAGCTAGATACTTTGATGGAGCAAATTTGATGAATGAATTAGAAATAATAATAAATCGAATTCCAGAAAATCCCTTTTTAATGGATATCCTTTAATTTTTGTATATGTCATACATATACAAAAATTAAAATGTAGCATTCTAAATATGTATATTCCTCAGAGAATTTCTAGGACGTTTCCTATACTGGTAAATTCAGAAAGGAATTTTTAAAATTAAAACATTTTAAAAATTCCTTTCTGAATTTATTGATACTATTTTCTGAATTTTCTGAACTTTATTGATACACTCGCTTTGCGATGACTCAGACTTTTGATTTATCTAAAATATTTATAAAGCATGAAACTGTGAATGAAATGAACATTAATGAATTAATTGTAAACTTCGCCAAATTAAAAGCTTGAAATTACTTTTTGTAGCTAAGGTATTCAATGGCATTCAGATTATGCCATTGAATGAGTACTGACGAGTGGCGTAGCTAGGTTGGGACAAGGGGGGACATCTGTCTCTTGGCCCAACATCCAAGGGGCGCCAAATTTATGTTACGAATTGTCTTCTTATTCAGGTGTTAGAAATAAATGGTTAGTAATTTTTTTAATGTTCATTAGTATGTTCTCTTAAATATCCACATGTGTGTAAGCACGTGCTTGTGCAATAGACGATGCATACAACGCATAAACTTTCTTTACCCTAGCTGCATCAGATACTCTTGCGACGTCCCTGTACCGAAATTTAGTATTTTAATGTAATAGTTAATGTAGTATTTTAAATAATTTGAACGTAGTATTTATGTAGTATTTTAAATAGTTTTTAAGATACTGAATTTAACGAGAAACTTGTATTGCGCTCCAGGCGACAGCCTTTAGATCGCTTTTTGATTAAACAATGTTAATGAAGCACTGTAATATTTAAAAATGGTGCTCTCAAATGTGCACACGACTAGCACAGACTTCAAAATAGATTTTTAAATCATGCATAACATTCATATTATGCCATTGAATGAATACTGACCAGTGGGGTAGCTAGGGTGGGGCAAGGGGGGACATCTGCTCCCTGGCCCAACATCCAGGGGGGGGGCAAATTAATGTTACGAAATTTAGGATGACAGTTTTTCCTATTTTTGTCACACAGAAAGGGGCTCAAAATCTTCAGCTGACCCTGGGCGCTGAAAACCGTAGCTACGCCTTTGATACTGACGGAAGCAATCTGTATTTATCATATTTGTTGTTTTATCATTTGCCAGTAGTTGCTAGTATCAGTTTTTGGTACAATGTTGCGAGATTATACACTAAGGGCTCAAGATTACGATAAAAATACTGTCATTTTATAGCAAATTGTGAGAATTAGGCACATGTTTTGAGAATAAAGTGCTTATGACATATATTCATAGAATGAAAAACTTTATTATTTCTCGTTAATTGACACTTCTTTGAAACTTCCTAGACTAAAAATACACCCTAAAAAGTGGCTCCATCTCGCCGGAAACAAATGCACTGCTAATTAATTGCATCACTCGACGCAGGTTTATCGTAAAAATGTTGTCCGTGTAAAACCATAGTAACTGCATTTTAAATGAATGTAAAATTAGTCTAACTGCTTATGGGGCAAGACGAAAGCTATAAAGATACTAGAGCTATAACTATCAGTTCTCTCCCCCCTTTCTATCAGTTTTGTATACATCATTATTAAATTGTCCTTGTGAAATCATCCCTGCTTCTAAAAATTTCTGATATCATCATCTAAATTCAAAATGCAAAAAGCAGCATAAAATCAGCAGTTTTTAAAGAATTTTACCGAGAATTAATAATTTATTCATATTTCTCATTTTTAAGAACATTTGTTCCTACTGATCCATAAATGCCACGCGCTGATTTCGTTAGCTTTGCGTCTAAAAGAGACAGTTTCGCCAAAGATCTCAGCAGCAGGGAAATCCCTAGATTCCATTCTTCCTGTTTCCCTCCCCCTCCTAAAAAAAAAGAAGAACAAAGTCTTCAGGTTATCATGCAAATGAACTCTGGAGATCCTTTGGTATCCATCCAAGATGACTGTGAATAAAAACGGGAGGGGGAAAGAGACCGAATTTTAGAGACTCACTCGGAGTTGTTTAGAAAATAGAAACAGACAGAAGATTATTTCATTGGGCGTGTCGCCAGGTGCTTGCAACTCGACGTCCACCTCCGGTGATATTAACTGAGTACACGAGCCCTTCTACTATTGGTTGCAAAAGAAATAATAATCTGTTTTGCAAATAATAAGCGTATTTGTATATTTCAAGATTGAATTACATAAACATATATAAGTAATTCAGAACACTGAATTACATACTCGGATGTAAGAAATTCAGAATCTGTACAATGAATGTTATTCTGGAAACGATGTGTACCTGCCTAAGAGGATTTCGTGGAGGACTTTCTAAGGTAAATTGCCTCATATTCAATAAGAGGCTCGTGCGACCTATTTTTTGGGGAAGAGCCCTCTGTTCTTTTCTTTTGTTTATATTTTTTCCAAGGGGAAACTGTCTTGTGTGTCATAATACCATTTTGATAAACATTAAATTTAATTGCGAAAGCATAAAATAGAAGAGTAATGCTGTAATGTAATATTAAGATGCTGAAATGGTTCTAACAGAGAAGCTGCCAAAATGCATTGTAATTTATTTCCTCTCTCCTTCGGTGAGGGCACTGCTCCTTTTTTCACATCTCCCGCATTATATATATATATATATATATATAAACTAATGACTACAGTGGCGCCCGAACTAGAAAAAAAAAAAGGGTGTTGGAAAATAATTTGTCACCACCAGAAATTGGCGAATGGGTCTCCTAATCCCCAGTCGCCCTTTAAAAGGTGGGGGTATATAAGATATTTTCTCCCTCCTTCCAGCATGCCTTCGTGGTGTTACGGTAGCATTCTCGGCGCGTATTCGAGAGGTCCAGGTTCGAGTCCCGGCGAGGAGATTGCTCATTTTTCATGTCTCATGCTTCAAAGCAATCTAATGACTGTACGGCATATTTAAATTTCTATTGTGTAAAGAATGGTATTGTCAGTATGGAGGTTATCGCTATTAGTAGCCTTGAAGCTAAATAAGATTTTAGCTCTATGAACAACATATTCACAATATTTTCTTTGACTATACAACATACATACTTCAGATTTAACAACAATTTCCTTAAATCGAAAACTTTTAAGACGATTCAGACATAAACTTAAAGTGAATAAAATTTTTTAAAACAATGCTTGGCCCTTGAGCCTTCGCAAATACCAAGAGAGGCTAAAGAAGAAATTAATATCTAGCATCTTGTTGGATACCTTATTTTAATTAACGAGTTACTATAATTTCAGTCTTTACCATAACTTCTCCTTTTCGTATTCCTCACCGAAACGCAAATTAGTAAGTATTTAAGTTGGGTGTTTTGGTTTCGAAACAGAGAGTGTTTCTGGCATTGCGTGCGCGCTACGTGGTTAGTTCTTGCCAGCCCTAACGGTTGCAGTTATTCTGCTTTGCTGTCTCTTGCTGCCGACGCTTTAAATCTGATGTGCCAGTAAAATTATTGCTCCAGATTCTAGAGTACCTAATAGTTTAGTCTTTGACTACGGTTGCACGTCGAATTTAAATTTGACCAGCAATACCTCAATTACCTGTGGTTCTACGGAGGTGCTAGCCTAGCTTCTACCTGTACCTGTTCTCTTTATTTGCATCAGCACGAGTTGTGTTTATTATAGCACAAGGGCAAGCAGACCCTTATGTTCGAAGCTCTGCTTAAATAGTAAAAAGGTTTCTATAATATTCTTAAGCCTTTTTAGTTTATCTCAGGCAAATCGCTTCATGTGTGTTAGGTTTATAAAACTAAAACAGCATTAACAGAGCAAGAACTGAAATACATAGCATTAGAGAGAAATTTATAGCATTACTTATAAAGTTTTTGGTATAAACTGTATCGCATGATTAAATTTATTAGATATTTATGTACTTTTTTGCGATATCTCACGATTTTAATCATTTATGTTTTATTTTAGAGATAAATTTATTGTAATCCGTTCTTTGGTTATGTGCGAATATTTGTAATTTCTGATTTTGTAGAAAGTAAACCCTTTAATTAATTTAACTAGAATTCGATATTTTGTTTTTTATAACGTAAAATTCGAGTCCATTGTTAAAATTTTCATTCATCCCTTCTCATATTCATGATAGGGTATAAGGTATAGAGGGTGCACTCAGACCCTCCTGGCCACGGAGTTGAAAAGAGAGTGACCCCAAAAGGAAATTAACAAATACAAATATATAATACAAATACAAATACAAATGCAAATAAGAACAACATATAACAAACACCCACGAACATGCAAACAAAAATTAACTCAAAAGGCAACAGATCACAATTCCATTTACACTTCGATTTGCACTGTTAAATTTGAGGACATCTTGTGCAAAAAGTAAAAGAGCTTTAATATCAAAATTATCACTATATATAGCATTATCAATTTTATAAAGCTTCCTCTGATCAGCAAAGTTACGACATTCCTCCACGAAGTGTTTCGCGTCTCCGATGACATTGCAAAAAACACAAAGTTCATTATTTTGTAAATTGAATCTCCTTAAATAATAGGGGAAATCTCTCGTGGGTCGCGAGAATATGGTTTATTTAATTTGGAAACAATATTGTTAAAAATAACCATTTAGTTAGAAATTCTAATAATTTTCATGTATACTTTATTTGTTGGTGAATTTTCCATTTATAAATATAAAATTTCTTCATATGTGTAATGGCCACCTGTTTCGACCTCAAATTTCAATAAATGGAAGAAGATCCGTATCTAAGGCTGCTTCCTTGGCCAAACAGTCTACCCTTTCGTTTCCAATATGGCCCAAATGAGCTTTGATCCAGTGCAGTTTTACATCTAAGTAACCATTCGAAGTTTGTAAACAATTTTTGATTTTCAAGATAATATGATTGGCATTGTCTGGGCGGAAGAGAGACAGAATAGTATGTGTAAATATTAATCACATTTCGAAAAACAACACATTGCACAACAGCAGAAAGTAACATGTCTGCAGGAATCTCCTGTACAGTCCGTGATATGTTATCCTTCAACGTAGCCAGGTCCTGGACCCTCCTTGATAGACCTTGGACTTAAGGTAACCCCATAGCCAGAAGTCGCATGGAGCAAGATAAGGCGACCGAGGTGGCCACGCAGTTGAAAAGTAGCGGCTAATGACTCTTTCTGTTGTGAATTTCTGTCGTAGCATCTGTTGCACCCGTATAGCAACGTGTGGAGGGGCTCCATCTTGCATGAAAATGATTACCCCCTGGCATTGTCTTTGCTGAAGTGCCGGAGTGACAAAGCTGTTCAACATGTGGCGATATTTCTCTCCGGTAACAGAACAGGTTTCTGGTCTTGTCGGGGTAATGTTCTTATACAAGAATGGACCTACGATAAATTCCGCTGTGAACCCACACCAAACAGTTACCTTTGGTGAATGTAAGGGAATTGCTGTGACTGCATGTGGTGAATTGTCATCCCAAATTCGGCAGTTCTGGGTATTCACAGTTCCATTCAGGTAAAAGTGGGCCTCGTCTTCCCATAAGATTTTCCACGGCCAAGCATCATCCACCTCCATTCTGGCAAGAAAGGTGAGAGCAAAAGTCAATCCCTTATCATGGTCTGGGGTACAGTAACTCCTGTACACGGCTGATCTTGTACGGATAGAAGTTGATAATCTTTCGTAAGATTTTCTATACCGTACTGTATGGCATATCCATATTCCATAAGGCATATCCATAATAATATGTAATTTTATTACGTATTAATTTGCATTTGTTAACACTCTATTTTCTATTACTCAGCGCCAAATATTCCCCTAGCGGTGACTTTTGGAACTATTTCTTTTTCGCGGAATCCTTTGTCCCCCGTCTTGTTTAATCTTCCTACAAAATGTGGCGTCATTCTCGCAAATAGATCGCGCTACAGAACACTGTGAGCACTGTCAGTTTAATTATGGCCACCCGGTATATCGTATGCATTTGAATCAGCAATTTCTTTGTCATTAAAAGTACCTAATTCTTTTAGAAGGGTGCAATAATGCTCAAAAATATATTTTGTGACAATATAATCATTATATATTTTAAAATCAATTCGGTTGCTGCGTAATAACAATTTATCTAAAAAGAAATATATTCATGACATACATAGGGGGAGGAACATGGAAACATCCGTACAACCAGCTCTTGAGATTTAAACCCAGGTCAAGGTCGCACTTCACCAGAGTTCAGCTGTTTTATCCATTTAGTAGCTGATAGGCTTGATGCAGTTTGTGTCCATAATTTTGGCACTTATGGCATTACGTGGGTTCTTCGGGACTGGTTTATACAATTCAGTAGACACCTGAAAACCCCAAAACTACTATTTGTTATAAATTATCTTGAATAGGAACATTAGGATATAATCTTAATTCTTCGTCATAGATTTTTCTTATTTGCTTTGATAAAAATGCTATTACTTTTTTGTCCGAGTTTCTCTTTCGCATCCGTTGTTACTTTCTCTTGAGTAGTGTTTTTATTACTCCTTTAAAGTTCATTTCATCTTTCTTCTTATAGTTATGAAAAGATGTTTCTCTTTTAGCAAAGCAAAGGGCTTTTTTAGGCTGACAGAAATCTTCTATGCTGAAAACTTAATCCTTAGTTCCAATCCAATCCATTCTGGTGATATTTTGTAAAATAACTTTTTAGTGTGTGAGTTTCTTTGTTATGTAGCAACCTGAACTGAGGAAAACTTCAAGCTCACTATGGTGTAATTATTATGTTTTCTGATAGTTGTAACCCACCAAGGGTTATGAAAGTAAAATTCCTCACAGAAGGATGGCTTTCCAGTATGTTACACACGAAAATTTCTGCCAGATCCTGATGGATTCAATTTTGGGTTGGATGTGTATTGGAAAAATAGAAATCAAGGTACAAAATGAGAGGGTCATTTTTCAATAATAATAAAAAATACCACTTATGAATGGCATTGTGGGACACTTTATGGTTTCAGGACAGAACACTAGAACTTGGAGAGTCAAAGAAAGAATGGAAACATTCCCAAAATTCTCTTTTCCTTTAGAAAAGTAGGTTTCTGAGCGCCAACAAAAAAGAAATCATGGAGTCGCAAAAATGATGAGAACATCAGGCGTCTGTCGAGCACATATTAGGCTGCATGGTTTGTGCTTTATCAAAGCAACTTTTTAGTGTGTGAGTTTCTTTGTTATGTAGCAACCTGAATTGAGGAAAACGTCAAGCTCACTATGGTGTAATTATTATGTTTTCTGATAGTTGTAACCCACCAAGGGTTGTGAAAGTAAAATTCCTCACAGAAGGATGGCTTTCCAGTATGTTACACACGAAAATTTCTGCCAGATCCTGATGAATTTAATTTTGGGTTGGATGTGTATTGGAAAAATAGAAATCAAGGTACAAAATGAGAGGGTCATTTTAGAATAATAATAAAAAATACCACTTATGAATGGCATTGTGGGACACTTTATGGTTTCAGGACAGAACACTAGAACTTGGAGAGTCAAAGAAAGAATGGAAACATTCCCAAAATTCTCTTTTCCTTTAGAAAAGTAGGTTTCTGAGCGCCAACAAAAAAGAAATTCGTTGGATACAAAAATGCTTTGATAAAGCACAAACAAATAGGTGTTAAAATAAAAAATAAATGAAAATATATTACTAAGTATATTAAAACTACGACTAAGTTTCTTTCTCTTGTTGTTGTCATTGGCTTTCCTCCGGTTTCTAACAAAGTCCAAAAGACCGTTGACTCTAAAACAGTTATAACAAATCAAAATTGATTATTATAACTAACGTAATAAAATAATATATTTGTATATCTATTTTATTTAAAAGTAAAAAATTGAAAAAATACTGCCATTTTTAAATTTTATAACATTCCCCAATCTACTAATTTTTTTTCTGTTCCTGGGAATTACGTACTCAAACTTTACGAAATTGAAATTATTTTCAAGCAATTTTAGGTTTTCATAAAGGTGATCGACTTCGAAAAAAATCACTACTACTAGGCCCACCAGCGGCCGAGCGGTAAAGTCGCTGAACACTGGTAGTTCGGTCCGAGGTTCGAATCCCGCGAACGGGCTGGCTGCATGGGTGTTTTCGTGGTTTTCCTCATGTGTAACGTGTATACGAGCCAGTTTCCCTTAGAAAGTTCTCCACGAAGGCATCCCTCCCTTTAGGCAGATAGCCCTCGAGGCTTTGCCATAATCACACACACACACTAAAACAGTCGAGCACAAGAAGGGGATTGGAATAAATATCCTCCGTAAAGAGAACCATGCAGCCTAATATGTGCTCGACAGACGCCTGATGTTCTCAGCATTTTTGCGACTCCATGATTTGCGATGTTTGCGTCTCCATGATTGCCTTTAGGCACATAGCCCTCGAGGCTTTGCCATAATCACACACACACACTAAAACAGTCGAGCACAAGAAGGGGATTGGAATAAATATCCTCCGTAAAGAGAACCATGCAGCCTAATATGTGCTCGACAGACGCCTGATGTTCTCAGCATTTTTGCGACTCCATGATTTGCGATGTTTGCGTCTCCATGATTGCCTTTAGGCACATAGCCCTCGAGGCTTTGCCATAATCACACACACACACTAAAACAGTCGAGCACAAGAAGGGGATTGGAATAAATATCCTCCGTAAAGAAGACCATGCAGCCTAATATGTGCTCGACAGACGCCTGATGTTCTCAGCATTTTTGCGACTCCATGATTTGCGATGTTTTCAGAGAATATAATTTCAGATAGGTAAGGGTGGAAAAGGAGAGAGCCAAAAGGCCACCCACAACCCTCCTTTGCTAATCTGTTCGCCATTTCGTTGCCATAAAGATCCACATGAGATGGGATCCACTGAAAATAGATATCATGATGCTGAGAAATTAAGTGTAAGTTTTATAGAACAGAGAGCTACCGCTTCAGATAAGAACCATAGATCTACAAAATCCCTCTTTTATAGTATATAAGAGGTCTCGACTCCTAAATTGACTGTTGTTTTTCCCCATGTGTAACGTGCCAGTTTCCCTTAGAAAGTCCTCCACGAAGGCATCCCTCAGGCAGATAGCCCTAGTGTGCTTTGCCATAACTAAATAAACCAAACCAAACCATACCTAAATTGACTGCTATCAGTTCACTTATGAAAACTGAGCAGTGATCTGGATTACGTTGACCGAGTGTCATTTTAACTGGGTGGGGGAGGGGTCACAAATGCTGCTAACTGCATAGTCAGAAATTTTGCTGCAATCTGTGAAGATCTTAGTAACATTTTTAAGGATATTGTCTAATACCTCCAAGGCCAACTGTCTGAGGTGGTCATTAATAAAATCTTCCTTACTTATAGGAGCGGAAAAGTTTCAGCGAAAGTGAACTCTGGAGAATCCATCCAATGGGTACAAACAGCATTGTAGTAAATGGGGCTCAACATTGCAAAATAGTAGGCTCTTGAAATCAACTAGGCCAAAAAGGAAGTTTTTTTTTAAAGTCTTTGTCGGTTTTTCCATTTATTTAGGTATGCTGAAGATTTGTTGTATTAGCCATAACTAGAGAGTTTGCTAAAGTATTTAACAAGAGCAGCTAGTCTTCTAGTCTGAAGAGGCTGTAAATCAGCCACGAAAAGGGCTATTTCTATGGGGCAGCTGTGCATCAACTCAGTAATAATACGCCCAGAACTTAATTGAACCTTTTCTAATTTCTTCAGGTTGGAATCAAAGGCAAAGCATTAAATGGGAAACCCGAACTCGAGTATGGGAGGAATGAGTGCCAAATAATACTTCTGAGGGTAGTCTGCAGAAAGTCTGCTATCCATACATAAAGTATTTTCTCGAAGGTTAAAAGGGTCGTGCTTCCAAACACTATCGAAATCCTTTCGTTCCTCATTTTTTTCCTTCGTACATTCATGGAGGTCTACTGAGTTCAAGTTGAACCTAAATGTGTACAGACATTAGGTTATTTCGAAGCAGGAGACATGAAAAATGAAGAGTTCCCTCGCCGAGACTCGAACCACGGACCTCTCGAACACGCGCTGAGCGTGCTGACCACTACACCACGAAGCCATGCTAAAAAGGCGGGATAAATACCTTATATACTCCCCCTTTTAAAGGGCGACTGGGGATTAAGGTACCCCTCAGTCGGCCATTAAGGGGGAGAATCGTCATTCACCACCTTTTAGTTCGGGCGCCACTGTAGAGACATTTAAGTTATTTCGAAGCAGGAAATAGGAAAAAAGAGCAATGCCATCGCCGGGAATCGAACCACGGACCTCTCGAATACCTACCGAGCGTGCTGACCACTACACCACGAAGGCACGCTAAGAAGGCCGAAGAAATACCTTAGAAATGTTTGCCAGTTAAGTTCATAACCACTGGTTCTTTAGAAATTAAGAATCTGTTTATCTTCCTATTATAAGGTCCTATTATAAGGTTATTTATTACCTTATAAGTCTGTTTTCATCTTCTAAGAGCAAAGAAAGTAATAGGTTTGTGAAATCACCAAAAACTCTTGTGTTTAGACCTCAAACTGCTTACATGGAGCGGTTTTTAAGTTCGTTATTTAAAGCCCATTACAAATTATTTTATTCGTTATAATATCTGGTTATGGTTCATAATACATAATTTAAATTTTATAAATTATTATTTTCAGCAATTTTTTAGACTATATAACACGTTTGATTCAATTCTCTTAAGCCAAAAATTATTTTGATATTGTGTAAATCGTCGTGAAATTTACAATTTCATATTTCATACGAGCAGTTTTTAAGATTCTGTCTAAAACTTATCAGATTTCGTATATGTAATTTTTGAGTACGTTCTGTAAGTAAATGTCAGATACGAAAATCGAATATTTCGTCTTTAAAGGAATTGATATCGAAAAACCTTATCCAAACAAATAAGTAAATAAATAAACAACTCAACATTCAAACATTTATCAGTGGCTCTTAAAAACATTATTTCACTGCAGAGATTTAAGTGAGATGTATTAAAACATGTTCAGAGAATTATATATTGAGACCTTAAAACCCTTTAAATATAGTATACATCCGTTGCTTGAGAAACGCCGAATTGATCATTGATTACAAAATGTCATTATGAGACATTTTTGAATGCAGAAGACAGAAAAAACTAGTTGCCTTAAATGAAATGTAGATTTATTTATAATACATTGAGAAAGAAAAACAAGTTTTGAAATTTTTTTATAAAAAAAATTAGAAGAAAAATTTTTAAAAGTAGTTTCGACAAATGAAGGGTAATTTCCTAAGAAAATTGGTGGTAATATCGTGGCAATTGACTGCTGAAACGTTAGCAAACTTACACTTCTAATGGTTAAAAAAAGATGCATTGTGAATCTAAAAATGTTACCTAAAAATTTCCTCTTGAATCCAAAACCAAAAGTTAGTTCTGCCTGTTAATCCGATAACTTAGGTTTATCATTTTGTCAGATGTTATAAAACATTATATGACATAAATAACGTACCGCATCTCGATATAGTGACTTCAGCCATACACTGCAGACAACAGCGGAATTATAAGGAAATTTAACAGGTGGAAATGTGGTAAAAATTTTGTAATGGTACAGTGGGTAAATATTTTGCTATATAGACATAAATCTCTGCAGAATTTTCTCACAGGGTTTTAGCCCTTTTTGAGTGTTGAAAAGAATTATGAGAAGACGATTGTACGCTGCACTGTGAGGTTTCTGAATAGATGTCTTGTCAGACTAAGTGACATAAATATTTTGCGAGATCGATCATGTTCTAAAAGGTCTGATGCAACTATAGATTACAGTTAAACATTGGGGCATTTAGACGGAACATATTAAAAACATCATAAGTATTAATACCATTTATTGTCATAAAATAGTACCAATAATCTCTTATCTTATCTATCTGTTTATCTATAAACTTCAGTATTTTGTACAATAAACTTCAGTGAGTTTGTAAAGACATTAGGTTTATTTCGGAAGTAGGCAAGATGAAAAATGAGCAACCTCCTTCGCCAGGAATCGAACCACGGACCTCTGGAATACCGGCCCAGCGTGCAGAACCACTACACCACGAAGGCACGCTAGGGAAGCGGGAGGAATACCTTATATACTCCCCTTTTTAAAGGGCAACTGTGGTTTTTAGGTTACCCAATCGCCAAATCCTGGGTGTAGAGAAACCTCATCCAACACCCTTTCAGTTCGGGCGCCCCTGTAGAGATATTAGGACTTTTTGGGAAGCAGGCAAGATGAAAAATGAGCAATTGTTTTCGCTGGGAATCGAACCACGGACCTCTGGAATACTGGCCCAGCATGCAAAACCACTGCACCACGAAGGCACGCTAGGTAAGTGGGAGAAATACCTTATAAGTTAAGACGTTCAATTAATATATATATTGCTTTTTTCTGCGTTCGTGTCAGCAAAGTGTCTCGTCTGCTTTTTCATAATCTGAATAATATGATCCAATACAGTCTGCGTTAATGTTTATAAAGGGAAATCTAAATTCAACATATCAGAGAATTCTGATAATGCGTCTGTAGTCTTTTTAAGATCATTCGATGAATGGCAAATTACTGTTATTCTTTGCATCTTTTCGTTTTTAATTTTCCGGTTCGTTAAAAACATCTTTCTCTTATCAACCATAATTATTTGATTTGCTTAACAAAATAAGCCATGAATAAGATACCTTCCTGACACCGTACTGATGAATTTGTTACGAACTTAACATATACTGACGGTAATGGAAAGCAGTTCAATTATTACTTGAATGAACAAATATAAGAATAGCATAAAACGTTATTAATTGTTTCTTAGACTTAGCTCTTTAGAAGAATCTGGGCGTAATCCAAATTTGACTGTGCCATTGTCTGCTATTCAGAGTAAGACCTTGAATGCACAGTCATCAGTCGACTGAAAATATGGGTATCTTGTTTGTCTCTTTTGCAAAAGAGTATCAGAATCTAGAATACATTTTTGTCACGTAACTTGATACTGGGCATTCAGAATTTTGTGTAGAATTACAGCATCCCTTGTAATGCCATTCTGAACACAATGCGGTTGTCGTATTTTCTCATTCTAGAGACAATATAGAGTGATCATTTCCGTTATTGCCTTCAATTCTAGATACCTATGTACTTTTGTAATTATTCATTTATCTATTGCATCCTTGAACAGTTCTCAGAGTGGTTTTGATTGTATTATTAAGAGATTCTTTGGAATCGATAAGAGGCCATATTCTTCATAACAAATGAAGGATTTCAAATAAAGAAAATTTTACCAAAAATAGGAATATTTGTGAAAATTCCTAAGTCGATACTCTTGTATGCAAACTGCATGTATAGAGTGAGTTTAAGAAGTTTTAGGACTAATTTTTTTAAACAAATTTTAGAAACTTACCAAATGATAATTAAGAACAGAGGTGGGCTACGGACCAATTGCGGCTTTTTTTTTATTGCTTAAGGGGACTCATACACGTTAAACACCTCATGATCTTCGAATATGTGACTGTTGCAAGAATTTGGATATTTTATTTATTTTAAAAGCAATTACTTCCAACTTTATACAGTTGTCTACATAATATACCTGCTTTGGAAACTAGTGACCAGAAAGTTTGTGTTGCCTCAAATATTTTTGTAATTTAATCCTCTTTGTGACAAAATATTTCGCCATGTTTCCACCTTGCGCGCATGATATTTTAAAAATGGCTAATGGTATATACTTGAAATTGGATGTAATTCTTTATATGGGCACTATTTTCTAACTGAACCAACAATCTGATGAATATTTTAATATTGAAAAATTTTATGGACGAAAATATTACAAATTTTTTTTAATAAAATACATTTTATAAACTCAACTCCAAATAAAATAAAAATTTAACACGAAATTTTTAGAATTTTAGTTTCACAGCAGTTTCCAAATGCTATAAAAGCTATATATTAAATACGAAATTAAATTATGAAACATAATATTTTAAACCGTGCGCGCAAGTTGGAAACATGACGAAAAATGTTGTCACAAAGCGGATTCAATTATAAAAATCTTTGTGGCAACACAAACTTTCTGATTACTATTTCAGAAAGCAGCTATATTATGTACACAGCTGTAAAAATTTGGTAGTAATTGCTTTTAAAATAAATAAGTTATTCCAATTCTTGCAACAGTCACCTATTCGAACATCTTATGTCCCCTTAAGGTGTAGGAGTCCCCTTAATCTGACCTGTAATGAAAGTGCGAACTGCACATGTATCATACACAAACTGCACAGCCCATCATAATGTCGCCAACAGGAACTATTATTGTCATATCCCACCTCCAAACAAACAAACCCCTGAAAGATTACGGATAAGAGCAATTATTCTGTTTGAAGAGCAATTATTCTATTTCTGAAGTCGGTAACAAACTGCGGTGTCATTGTTGAGGGTAAGAAATTTTTACACCGCGAGCCTCAGAAATTGGTACTTGTGGAACTCAACCCTCTTCCTTGTCACCAAGCACAGGAGAGAGCTAACATAGATATGCTACTATTTACCTATATTTAAGTGCCTTTATCCGCGCAGCCATTATAAACCATACTACTTGTGATTTGAATCTCAAACATCGGAAAAATGAGTTGCTTCTGCTGCACCCCCACAAAGCAAACGATATCAGTGGATTTAGTTTAAATATCTATATCCACACAAAATCATCAACGAAGACTTAATAAAATGTAATAAAAAGAAACATACAAGCGGAACTTTTTATGAATCTATAACAATGAGATAGTGTTACCTACTTATCGGGCCAAGGAATCGCTGTGAATTGACTCCACCACCTGGCAGCGATAAAGGATACGTAGAAACCCAGCATGAATGAGAGAGGTATAAGATCCATGAAAGTGGAGCAGAAATATACGATTCTTTCGAAAATCCTGCAAAGATAAAGTAATCTACAATTACTCTCATAATCTAAATTATAATATTATATAAAATGCCTAACAAATCCGACATAAAAAGCGAGTTTTGAGACTAATAGCATCTCTGGGAGCTAAAAAACTACATGCAGAGGATTAAAATATAAATTTTTTCAACAACGTTTGAATTTAGTTTTGATGCAGGCAATAATATATACAGAATTAGAATTTTTTTCAACCGATGTACTATTATAGAGTAATTTCTCCATAGTTTTATGTTTTATACTAATCGCTGAAAAGTTCAGATGTCGTAACTTTACCTTTAAAGGCGGGGGATACACACTGAAGTGACAAAAGTCATGGCATACCTCCTAATATTTTGTCGGTTTTCCTTTTGCCCGGCGAAGTGCAACAACTCGACGTGTTATGGACTCAACAAGTCGTTGGAAGTTCCCCTGCAGGAATATTGAGCCATGCTGCCTCTATAGACGTCCATAATTGTGAAAGTGTTGACGATGCAGGGTTTCGGGCACGAACTGACCTCTCGACGATGTCCCATAAATGTTCGATGGGATTCATGTCGGGCGATCTAGGTGGCCAGATCATTCGCTGGAATTGTCCAGAATGTTCTTCTAACCAATCGCGAACAATTGTGGCCCGGTGACATGGCGCATTGTCATCCACAAAATTCCCATCGTTGTTCGAGTACGTGAAGTCCATGAATGGCTGTAAGTGATCTCCAAATAGCTGAAGGTATCCATTTCCAGTCAATGATCGGTTCACTTGCACCAGAGGACCGAGTCCATGCCATGTAAAAACAGCCAGACCATTATGGAACCACCACCAGCTTGAACAGTGCCTTGTTGACAACTTGGGTCCATGGCTTCGTGGGGTCTGGGCCACACTCGAACCCTACCATCAGCTCTTACCAACTGAAATCGTGACTCATCTGACCAAGCCACGGTTTTCCATTCGTTTAGGGACCAACCGATATGCTCAGGAGCACACGAGAGTCGCTGCAGGCGATGTGGTGCTGTCTGTAAAGGCACTCGAGTCGGTCTTCTGCTGGCATAGCCCAAGGAAGACAAATTTCGCCGCACTGTCCTATCGGATACGTCCCTCGTACGTCCCACATTGATTTCTGCTGTTATTTGACGCAGTGTTGCTTGTCTGTGAACATTGACAGCTCTACGCAGACGTCGCTGGTCTCGGTCGTTAAGTGCAGGTGGTCGGCCACTGCGCTGTCCATGGTGGGATGTTATGCCTGAAATTAGATACTCTCGGCACACTCTTGACACTGTGGATCTCGGAATGTTGAATTCCCTAACGATATCCGAAATGGAATGACCCATGCGTCTAGCTCCAACTACCGTTCCGCGTTCAAAGTCTGTTACTTCTTGTCGTGCGGCCATAATCACGTCAAAGCCTCTTCACATGAATAACCTGAACACAAATGAACGCCCTGCCAAAGCACTTCGCTTTTATACATTTTCTACGCGATACTACTGCCATCTGTATATTTGTATTTTGCTATCCCATGACTTTTGTAACTTCAGTGTACCTTATAGGCTAATACTCGTTTTTGCAATGATAAATAACCGAACTTTGCCAATCTGATTGTCTTTGCCGGTGCCATGGCAAATATCTAAACATGGCATTGGTCTCGCCTTATGCGATTCATTGATCTTTTAAATGCAGCTCGCGTCGTAGAAGAGAACAGTTTTATTTGAAAAATATTATTCACACTTCGGAGGGAAATCGTGCTATAAAATGCTTTTTCAAGAGTTCGTAATTTCATTTTTTTACAGGAAATTGAAACAATTTTAAACATTGCACCATTCAAGTGCACAATTTGAAAACAAACCTTTTTAGAAGATAAAGGCTCTCATGAAAGCAGAAAAGAGATATATATTAGCAACATACAGCGTTAATAATATATAGCAGTCAAAGAAGAAACTGAATAAAAGAAATACAAACCACTGAAATTATGCAAAACGTATGTCGTCTTAAATAAAACTATCGTCTAATGTTGCCAATTCATAAAATTAAATCTTTACTCTTGAATTACGAAATAAAAATCATAAAACTAAATCTTTACACTTATTCAACTTAAAACGAATTTCCCTTTTAAAAACTTTGTTTCGGCATTTATTTTCTGAGCATAAATTAATCTGGTATAAAGTAGCAAGGTGTCAAAATATAAAACATTACACTACAATTTTAAAAAAGTAATGTATAGAAACTTTCTTGCGGTCCATAAAGCTACGGCAAAATTTTATTATTATCATTTAGATTTTTTTCAATATAGACGATGGAGTACAAAATAAATACAATAATAAAGCAGTAGTAATATAATGGTAGAAAAGGGAGGGATTAGATGTTATAGCAGTCTCTTATGCAAAATTTCAACGTTCTACGGATAATCATTGTTGCGCTATGCGAGATACGTACATACATAATAGGGGGGACCGTAAAGTAATGTCGCTTTCTTACATTAAATTCACACGAATAAATTTTTAAGACATTTTTACTTTTAATCAATAATGTAATCACCCTCGTTATCAACAACCTTTTGCCATCTAGTGTGCAGATTTTCAATTCCCTGACCGATATAAATCAGTTGGTTTTTTAGTAAAATATCTCAAGATGGCATTTTGGACATCATTCAAATTTTCAAATTTTTTGGAACTAAGAAAATGTTGTAGGGATCGGAATAAATGGAAATCCGAGTGTACGATATCAGGCGAGTATAGTGGGTGATGCAGCACCTCCCATCCCAATTCATTCAGCCCCCGCGGCAACAAGCAGACGAA
This sequence comes from Stegodyphus dumicola, assembly GCF_044657685.1. NCBI lineage: Eukaryota > Metazoa > Arthropoda > Arachnida > Araneae > Eresidae > Stegodyphus > Stegodyphus dumicola. The sequence continues at coordinate 4,117,513 of NC_140768.1, forward strand.
AACTAAAATATAGGAGGTAATCAGGCTTTGCTCAGCAAGATTCTAAGAAATTCTCCCCCTCTCTTGAGAATTGTATCTTCGCAGCATAATTTTAATAGCAATTCAAAATACTACAACAACTGAACATCAACACTAGGAAAATAGCTCACCCCGTAGAATAATAACAGGACTGTAAGAGCAAAACTATTGTAATGTAAGCATATTACTATCCAGTTTATATGTACTTGATAAAAATAATATTGTAAAGCAGTTTAAATGATATTGAAAATCCAGTCAATGTGTAAATGAATTACAAGTTTAATTTTGATTATCTCAGTAAAAGTATTGTAAATATGAATTCATATAATGTCTAAATGTACACATAGCTGTCATGATTTTATGTATCTGTCATATGTAACTTGTACAAGACAATGATTGTAATCAACATATCTATGCTTATTCACAGGCCTTGTATGCCCACGTAATATTTATATGTATATTTTTACACGGAGGAAATTTTCCCTTCTGCCAGGATGACTACTAACACTGTAAGACTTTTACAACAAAGTTAGGTCAGTGGTTATCTCAGGCGGCGCTCAGCCCACCAGCGGCCGAGCGGTAAAGTCGCTGAACACTGGTAGTTCGGTCCGAGGTTCGAATCCCTCGAACGGGCTGGCTGTATGGGTGTTTTCGTGGTTTTTCCCATGTGTAACGTGTATACGAGCCAGTTTTCCTTAGAAAGTTCTCCACGAAGGCATCCCTCCCCTTAGGCAGATAGCCCTAGTCTGCTTTGCCATAATTAAATACACCACCACCACCCAATGCATTCACTTTTTCCAGCCTTGCACAGTGCGGTCTTGCATTGTCGTCGTGCAGAATGATGCCTTTTCTATTGACAATCGCCGGATATTTTTCGATTAAAGTTTGGTTCACTCGATCCAATTGTTCACAATAAAGATCTGCATTAACAGTTTGTCCAGGTTTCAGCAATTTAAAATGAACAATTCTGCGAATACTCCACCAAACACATAGAAGCGCCTTTTTGGGATGTAATCCCTTTGTAACCCCTATTAAATCTGCCTTTTGCTTTTTGGATTATCATATAGGACCCATTTTTCGTCTCCAGTAATCAAATGATCCAAAACGGTTCTGTATGGTGCCGTTGAAGCAATACGTTGCATGTGATGGATCGGTTGGCTTTGTTTCTTCGGATAGATTATGGTGGGACTCAAACACCTGCTTTGCTTATTTTTCCATTTTGCTTTAAATGTTCTTGGATGGTCGACCAAGATTGGTTAAGAGTGTTTGATATGGATTTGCTTCCACTTCTGCTCTTAGTATGTTGTTGTCGACATGCGCAGAAACGACATTACTTTCCGGTCCCCCTATTACATATATACGTAAGTGCAGACATCGCGAGAAAATCCATTTTGAACACATTTCATAATCCGCTCTGGAAAAAAGTGTCGTTCAAATGGATATTTCCGTTGAAATATGATACTCGACATTTTTCGCTACCACAATACTTTAATTCGTACAGGGAAGTAAAAAGCATCCAATGGGGAATTTAAGTCCCCATGTTCTTACGGAAAAATAATGCATCTCGTGTATACTTTTGGTACTGTATTGTATTCATTTATTTTCATTTCCTGGGCGCAGCATCCAGGGGAAGCCAAACTGATGTTTCAAAATTTTAAAATTAAATATTTTCTATTCTTAGCAAATAGGTGGTGTGGTGTGGTGTATTTAATTATGGCAAAGCACACTAGGGCTATCTGCCCTTAGCAAATAGGAGAGTGCGTGAAATCTTCAACAGCGCCCAGGCCCTGAAAACCCTAGCTACGACTCTGAAGCATCAGCTCAACAGCTTTCTGCTTGAAGAACTAAAAGAAAAATATTAATGTTACGCGGTTCGCTCCCATTACATTTATTTTGCCATCTATTATGTTATGTTAGCATAATTAAACTATTACTTAAGTTACGCTTCAAATGATTTTTCAAACTTTTAATTTTTTCGATCAAGGTATATCGCTATCATACCATGGAACTGCCGTTCATTCTTTTCCGTGCGAATGCGATAAAACTGAATTCAAATTTGGCAATTAAATTCAATCAAAAGCAAATTCAATTCATATTGTGTTTCTCATTTTTTTGTCTTAGATTTAATTATATTTATTTATTTTGTGTTGTGAACAAACTCTTATTGTAAATTTTAAGTTAGAGGAACAGATTAATCCCTTTTACTTTGAAAGAGTCATTATGATTTTTGATAGCAAGAGAAATGAAAAATGAGCAATGCCCTTGCCGGAACTCGAACCTCGGACCTCTCGAATACGCGCCGAGTATGCTGACCACTACACCATGAAGGCATGCTAAGAACGTGGAAGAAATACCTTACATACTCCCCCTTTTAAAGGGCGACTGGGGATTAGGGGACCCAATTGCTAAATCCTGATGGTGAAGAATCATCATCCACCATCTTTTTTTAGTTCAAGCGCCATTGTAGAGACATTAGGATTATTATGATACGGGAGACTTGAAAAATGAGCGATGCCCTCGCCGGGAATCGAACCACGAACCTCTCGAATATGCACCGAATGTCCTGACCGTTACACCACGAAGGCATGCCGAAAGGAGGGAGAAAATACCTTATAACTTTAATGTCTATGAAGAAAATAGTTGACTTTACGAATATTTTGGATGACAAACGGCATTCTAAAACGAATTAAATTCTTAAACCAGGGTTTCGGGATATTTCAGCAGAACAAAAATTTGAATTTTCTTACATACTATACTACTATTATAACTTTAACAGACGGATGAAATTGAAATAAAAATATCTGTTAGCTATTATTGTTACCATTTTTGCCATTTTAGTATGTGATTGTATACTTCTATTATCTTTTCTTTACAAAATTAAGTAATATTTTTTTTCATTTTATATTTTTCATAATTTTAATTTGAAATTTATTCACAAAGTTATGTTGATAATTTTTTTGCACATTTACAAGCATACTTTCACAGCAAAAAGGCTGCTTAGAGATCTGTCTCCCAGTCATAAGTAAGAAAAAGTTACAGTATTTATTTCTAATATCATTTATTTAGTTATAACAGATATGTAATGAAATACGCGTTTCTAAGTTTTAAAATTTTTATTGAAAAAAATATCTCAGATGAACGGACCGAGTATTCCTTGATAAAAAAACTTTATTTTTTAAGTCATTAAAATATATTATTTATTGATGTTTGAAAACTCTGTGAGGAAGAGACATAAAGAGTTAAGATGATCATAAAGTAATCATAAAGAGTCCAATTTTATACCAAAATACGTATGTTAGAATAAAGCTATGTATAAGTTTAATATATATATTCTAGCCCACCAGCGGCCGAGCGGTAAAGTCGCTGAACACTGGTAGTTCGGTCCGAGGTTCGAGTCCCGCGAACGGGCTGGCTGCATGGGTGTTTTCGTGGTTTTCCCCATGTGTAACGTGTATACGAGCCAGTTTCCCTTAGAAAGTCCTCCACGAAGGCATCCCTCCCTTTAGGCAGATAGCCCTAGTGTGCTTTGCCATAATTAAATACATCAATATATATATTCTAATTTGCAGTTATGAGACATGAAAAATGCAAATTGAATTTCCTTGACCGACCAAGTAGAATGGAAGATTTATAGCTATCCAAGTTTTCTTTTTTCTTTTTGTTTGGGGGGGGAGTCCTTAAGTAATGAGTATATTAAATTCTATCTTGATTGAAAGGAACAATGTATATGATTGCACAAAGGGAATTTAATGAATTAATTTAAAGGATTTAGAGTTAGCTTTTGTTTCTCTATATATTGATTCTCACGTTAGTTAGATAATGGATTGGATTATTTAGGTTATAAAATAAAGCATTCGAAAGTTGGAGATGCCCTCGTTGGGTATTTTTAAGGGAACTAGCTCGCATTCACGTTGCACATGGAGAAAACCGAAAAACTTGTATATGCAGCCAAGTCAGTTGCCGGAATCTCAACTCAGGTCGAATTACCAGTGCCATGATCACGTTGGTTGACGAGAAAAATTAAACTGTTATTTTCCTGAAAAAAAAAAAAAAAAAAAATCTGTTAAGTTGACAGTTTTTTTTTTTTTTTTTTTTTTTTTTTAATAATTTTCGTTAATCAAATTTTCAGTTTTTCCGCACAGCGTTCTATCTTTCTTTTGCTAAAATTATAATCTTTGTGTTTCAAATTACTACGTTACATGTATAAGTTACATACTCTCAGTTACTCAACTTTTCATATTATTTTTCTAAGTAGCTTCTGAGATAAATTTTAATATTATCTGCTGACAATTAGAATCACAAAAGGTTAGGTTAAGTTATTTTAATTACGGCAAAGCCTCGAGGGCCATCTGCCTAAGGAGAGAGATGTCTTCGTGGAGGACTTTCTAAAGGAAACTGGTTCGTATACACGTTACACATGGGGAAAACCACGGAAACACCCATGCAGCCAGCCCGTTCGCGAGATTCGAACCTCGGACCGAACTACCAGTGTTCAGCGACTTAACCGCTCGGCCGCTGGTGGGGCAGAATCACAAAAGAAGTTTTTGGAAAATCAGAAGGCTTGGCTTTCTGCCAGAAAATGTAATGTTCAGTGTATTCGCATACCTTCTTCAATGTAGCTAAGAACCAGAAAAGTTTTTTACTCATATTTAGGCTAAATAATCATTTTAAAAATCGTATTAATTATAAAATGCCATATCATTGTCAGTTACTTGAAACATTTCTATGTGTTTAAAAAGATTTTACCGCTTTAAATATGCAATTTCGGCTCTTTATAAATTTGCTTTGGGATCTTCAGTTTCCCTGAATTCTAATATGCGACTTTTACTGTCAAGAAATTTGATCACTTTTAAACCAGGTGGTCGATGTTGTTGCATATTTCACACATAACCGCGGTTTCTATCGCGGCTGGACATTTCTTAAAACGCAATTAAGGTGAATGTGGTCTTTGCGTCCGCCTATGTGGACTTTCAAGTACTGAGGGTTACGAATCGAAATGTAATGCACAATAGTTGTAACACAAGCTTAAAAGGAAAATAATGCATTAAATCTAGTTATCCTGCCGATTCGTCGTTCAAGGCTGGATGCATAATACGAAAATAATTTCTGTTTGCTGTTAATATGCAAGACAGCAGAACAAAACTTGCCGAATACTTCTTGTCGTATTCCAGCCATTAAAATTTTATACATTTCATTACGATTAAAGATGTATATTATTTCCTTCATGCGATTTAAAAAATAAATAAACTGAAATGTTGAAAATTAGTTCGTTTTAATTTGGTTATAGCATATTACTTTTTATTAGTACAAAGGGGCTTTGCCCGTATTGTTTTCGTTGCAATTTTGCGTTCGTTCACTTTAAATGTCCGTTTCACTTTTCAAACTGTTGCCACCGAATGTTAGAGTCCTGCATTATACTTGAAGAAATTAAATAATGAAATATCTGCATAAATGTATGTACTACATTTCACGCATTGTGATGAAACAACGGTACACAGAGCTATCGAATTTTGAATGACGTAATCCTACTGCGAATATGGGCATGTGGAAGACCAAATTTGGAATTTGTTTTATTATCGATTTCATGTTCTGTAAATCTTTAACGAATTTTTGATTAACAAACTCAAGGATTTCAAAGCGAGCCATGGCAACGCTGTACAGAAAAAAACATTTTTATCTCCAGCGCGCGAGACTGCGTATCGAAAATCCTAAAGATACGCTCAATTTAAAACTATTTTGTGATATTGCTCTTGAACTGAATTTTATGGCTTAAGAGCGAAGAACGTGATATTTAATAAATAAAGGTAACCCACAAAATGTTAAAAAACGCCCCTTTGGACGTAATTTAAAATCTGAAACCTTTAAGTTTTTTTTTTTTTTTTTTTTTTTTTTTTTTTTTTTTTTTTTTTTATACTTCCTTGTACGAAGTAAAAAGGAAGAATTGTAATCGCGAAAAATTTCAGGCAGCATATTTCAACGAAAATATCCATTTTGACCGCTATCGAATGCAATTTAATGATGTTTTTAACGATTTAATGATGCAATTTAACGATGATGCGTGATATCAGTACGTAAGGACAGAATAAGAGACTCGTTTCCTCCAAATAATTATAAAACTGCTTTAAAATAAATGAAGAGAATTTTTCGTGGCGTCTGTACGCACGTACTTATCTCGCATAACTCAAAAATGAGTAGCCTCAGAACGTTGAAATTTTATATATATGGCTGCTATAACATGTAGATGTGCACCTCGTATTTTGGTTGCAGTCGGCCGCACCAAACGTATGTACATATATTTATATATATATATCCACTCTATTACCCGGCTCAGTGATCTCAGTTTCTTTACTCTTATATGTTTGTAAATTGTACATTTTTTGCTTTAAAAATGATTGAATTATGTTGTTTTTATCTTCCGTTTAAGGATTTTATGCCTTTAGTAAATCTGTATGCAATATTTTTAGAATTATCAACAATTTTAAAGTTGTTTAAGTGCCGCTAAGCCTTTTTTTTTATGGCGGCCATTGATTGTTTACATTAGAAACAGCAGACTAGTGGATTTGTTGCCAATCTAGAGAAACTTAGCTTCGCATCAACAAAGATAACGCCTTCATTTATTATTGCCAATTAAATCATGCTTAATCCTTTCTGGAATTTTTTCGAGGAAATAATTTTCGAGGAAATTAATTTCGAGGTTTAAGATTTACTTTGTAATTTTTAATATAGATATTTTGAGTTTTTATGTATTTTTGCCTTCTCGCGAAGTGAGAACTGAATTAATTCAATGAGAAATACTCAATCGTCTGTGAAAAAATGTTTCTTTTTTGTTTTATTTGCTTAATTTCTTTTATACATCGTTCTAGCTTTATTATAGTATTTGAATAGAACATGTGGCAACAATTAGATAATTCTGTTCTTTAAATGATATAAATTTTGCGCATTATGAGTTATAATATGAACGAAATATAATACTGTTAAGTGAATCTAGCGCCAGAGTGTCGCTGTGGTAAAAAAATACTAGAGTGAATTTTAAAGAATGCAATTATTCTATTGTGGCTTATGCGGTGTCGGCGAAGTAGATTTAATTCAATCCAATAAGTTTAAATGAAATGCAAGAAAGAAAAAATGCGTATAATTTAATATTCCGTACAAGGAAGTCATGTGGTGTACACATCAGATTTTTAAAAAAAATTATTTTTATATTTTATTTTTTCTGTATTTTGCTTTGGTTCGGCGAACAATGATAATTTTATGAATTATTTCAAAAGAATCACTGTCTACAACCGGAATAATAGATATTCGTGGCGCTAACACTTAAACCCAATGCATTGATGGGCCAGATAGGTAAGTTTTAAGCGATTTAATTGATGATGAAATAGAAAGTGAAAAAAGAATATAATCACCAGAGTTTAAGTTCAGCTTCGGTGCGCTTCCAAGATTACGCAATGGTAACTAACACTTAAACCCAATGCATTGATGGGCCAGATAGGTAAGTTTTAAGCGATTTAATTGATGATGAAATAGAAAGTGAAAAAAGAATATAATCACCAGAGTTTAAGTTCAGCTTCGGTGCGCTTCCAAGATTACGCAATGGTTTACAAAAAGAAATTTTATTTTTTTCAAAGAATTAGAAGAGAGAGGAACCAAAAGTGTAACGTCACAGATTTTTCTCCGCCACATTTTTCTTGAAAAGTGGCTTCTGCCTGCAAGAAGGCAACTTGCCAGCCCAGTCAGTCACATTTCGTATCGGTGAATAATGCGTCTTCGTAATAAGACACGTCTAGAGATTATCATTCGTTCGCGCTTGAGAGAAATCTGCCTTTTATTGCAGCAGAACATTATGTTCGTTACTTTTTATTTATTTTCCAAGCCTCAGAGTGTAACAGAATGAGACATTAGGCAAAAGATTTGGGTACTATTTTCTTTCAGCTAGCATACTAAGCAGACAATAAAAAATGACTTAAGGGTGCTCATACACCTTAAACCCCTCATGATCTTCGAATATGTGACTGTTGCAAGAATTGGGATATTTTATTTATTTTAAAAGCCGCTACTTCCAACTTTTTACAGCTGACTACATATTATAGCTGCTTTGGACACTAGTAACCAGAAAGTTTGTGTTGCCTCAAATATTTTTGTAATTTAATTCTCTTTGTGACAAAATATTTCGCCATTTTTCCACCTTGCGCGCATGATATTTTAAAAATGGCTAATGGTACATACTTGAAATTGGATGGAATTCTTTATATGGGCACTATTTTCTAACTGAACCAAAAATCTGATGAATATTTTAATATTGAAAAATTTTATGGGCGAAAACATTACAATTTTTTTAATAAAATACATTTTATAAACTCAACTCAAAATAAAATAAAAATTTAACATGAAAGTTTTAGAATTTTAGGTTCAAAATAGTTTCCAAATGTTATAAAAGCTATATATTAAACATGGAATTAAATTATGCAACAATGTTTTAAACTGTGCGTGCAAGGTGGAAACTTGACAAAAGGTTTTGTTACGGATTAAATTATAAAATTATAAAAGTATTTGTGCGGATTAAATTATAAAAATATTTGTGGCAACACAAACTTTCTGATTACCGTTTCAGAAAGCAGCTATATTATGTAGTCAGCTGTAAAAAGTTGGAAGTAATTGCTTTTAAAATAAATAAGTTATCTTGTAACAGTCACCTATTCGAAGATCTTATGGGTTTTAAGGTGTATGAGTCCCCTTAACAAACTAGAAAAGCTAGATTTTCTAATGCAAACCTGATATCTAAAATCTGTTCATTTGTTCACTTTCTTTCCAGTTTCTCAAAAGCACACATTTTATTTTTTCTACCCTCAATGTAAAGTTTATTTTAATGAAAAAAAAAAAAAAATGTTAAAAAAAAATCTGAAATGTTTCAGATTTTAAATTACGTCCAAAGGGGCGTTTTTTAACATTTTGTGTGTTACCTTTCTTTATTAAATATCATGTTCCTCGCACTTAAACCATAAGATCCAGTGCAACAGCAATATCGCAAAATAGTTTTAAAACGAGCCTATCTTTAGAATTTCCGATACAGAGACTCACGCGCTGGAGATAAAAATGTTTTTTCTGCACAACGTTGCCATTGCTCGCTTTGAAATCCTTGAGTTTGTTAATCAAAAATTCGTCAAAGTTTTAAAAAATAGGAAATCGATCATAAAACAAATTTCAAATTTCAAATTTGGTCTTCCACATGCTCATATTCGTTGGAGGATTACGTTATTCAAAATTCGATGACTCTATGTACCGTTATTTTATGACAATGTGAGAAATATACATACATTTACGCAGATTTTCATTATTTAATTTCTTCAAATATAATGCAGGACTCTAACATTTTATGGCAACAGTTTGAAAAGTGAACCGACATTTATCCGTCCGACGCAAAATGCCAAAACGAAACTAATAGTTCTTCGGGATAATCAAATCCCTTTGGACTAATAATAATAATAATAATAATAATAATAATAATTTAAAAAAAACGAATATCATCATGGTGTTATGTGCAAGAAACACGAAAATAAAAATACACATTTGCTCCATAAATATATTTCCTCTTTAAAAAGCCGTACTATTGTTGCTTTCTGTACGAGTTCGTTGATTTGGAGTGACTGACAATAACACTTGACGAAGAATCAAAACACAATTTGTTAGCCAGTATTACTCAGGATAGCTCCAAAAACACGTTTACAGTCGCTGATAAACTACGACAAGCACGCTGAAACAATCAGCAACACAGCTTTCAGGCTATAACGGTGAAGACAGCTTCACGGCAAAGCACTAGAGTACAGCTCCCGACTCGGTTCGGTCGTTCTCGGAACTCAACGTACTCCCGAGATTCTTCACGATACACTGACGAGACACCTTGACACTAGACTGACGATCAATTCGCTGGACGATGCACTGACTGACTCCGAGTACAAGCAGGATTTATATAGCTTTTTGGGCTATCTTCGGGAACATTCTGGTCCAAACCGGTAGTTTCTAGAAGGTTGACTATGACTTCGTTCTAGAAGGTTCTCCATCCGTCTACGGCATATCGCCAATATCCCATTTTGCGCCAATATTGCCGCAAAATGGGAGATTTATTGTCAAATATGGATACTCTTGACATTTTCTGGCAACCCTAAACCCGCTTTGTGGGGAAGCTATCTTACCGCTGCTGGACATTTCGTAACAATATTATGCAGGTTTCCTCTAAATTCGTATGGGTTTTCTTTAATCTAATTACTAATCCAAAAGTTGTTTAACCCTTTGCACTCTGTAGGTAACTCATGAATAAACATGCATAAAATGTAACCAGTGCTTCAGCCTCTACCAGGCCTAAGATAAAATTTAAATTAAGGCTCCATTTACATAGCGTATTCGGAAACTAAGTACCGTTTCATTCTAGCGCCGTCGCAGCTCCATTTACGTAGCGTATTCGGAAACTAAGTACCGTTTCATTCTAGCGCCGTCGCAGCGCTGTGGTAGGCGTCCCGCGCATGCGCACTAGTCTTTCTTGTTCACTGACTTTCAATTGTCGCCATTTTGGTTGCTCTATGTTGTGTTTTCAGTTTGCTGTGCACATTCAAAATGTTTAAGACAATTAGTTCTCCCGCTGACTGTGAGATTCGTGCCGTGATTAAATTTTTGAAAGCAAAGAATGTTAAACCGGCCGAAATTTATCGTCAAGTGACAGAAGTTTACGGTGAATACGCGATAAGTGATGGAATGGTGAGAAAGTTGGTAAGAATGTTTAATGCAGGTCGAACAAATGTCCACGCCGAGGCTCGGAGTGGTCGGCCTTCTGTTGTCACCGATGATTTGGTAAGGAAAGTTGATGAAGCAATTCATGAGAACAGACGCTTTACAATGACAACTCTTTCAGAGGCATTTCCACAAATTTCACGTACCGTACTGTTTTGTTCGAAATTGTGTCTGACCGCTTGAATTATCGCAAACTGTGTTCCCGATGGGTTCCAAAAATGCTCACTGATGTTCACAAAACAAAGCGACTTGGTAGTGCCCTGACATTTCTCACGCGGTACAGTGATAAGAGAGAAAACTTTTTAAACCAAATTGTGACAGGTGATGAAACTTGGGTGTGTCATTTCACACCAGAATCGAAACAACAATCGATGGAGTGAAGACAACACTCATTCTCCGAAAAAACAAAAGTTCAAAGTGACAATGTCATCACAAAAAATAATGTGCACTGTCTTCTGGGATAGGAAAGGCGTTCTGCTTACTGAATTTCTTCCCAGAGGTGAAACCATTAATGCGGCACGTTATTGTGAGACTTTAACAAAACTAAGGCGTGCCATTCAAAACAAACGAAGAGGAATGCTCAGTAAAGGAATTGTGTTGCTCCATGACAATGCTCGGCCCCATACTGCTGGTGTCACTCAATCGTTAATTCGACAGTTTCATTGGGAGCAGTTCGATTACCCGCCGTACAGCCCGGACTTGGCGCCGTCCGACTATCACTTGTTCCTGCACATGAAGCGCGAGCTTGGTGGCGAGCGCTTTGGATCTGACGATGACACGAAAAATGCTGTGGAGTCGTGGTTATCGAAACTGGCGAGAAGTTTCTTTGACGATGGTATACAAAAACTGGTCACCCGCTATGACAAGTGTTTGATCATTGGCGGAAACTATGTTGAAAAATATTTTAAGACATGTATTTTCATGTACAAATAAAATGGGATTCGAAAAAATTGTTTTACTATTTTTTTTTATTTTATTTTATTTTATTTATTTATTTATTTTATTTTATTTTATTTTTTTTTTTTTTTTTCAAAACGGTACTTAGTTTCCGAATACGCCTAAGTTGCTTCTAATGAAATCTTAAAGAATATCACTTAAAAGCTTTATTAATAACAGAAAGCATAAACAATAATAAAATAATAATTACATCGTAAAATAGTTTCTGATATAAAATGATATATGTATATATATAGAGAGAGATTAAGTTCAAAACGGGTAAAAATTAAAATTATCCTATCTAAGGTAAAAAGTATGGGAGGTGGAATATTAAAGAGGCCTTTAAAGTAAAAATGTAAATTTAGAAAGGCCAAAAGGTCTAATTTTACGGGATGCAAAATGTAAAAACTTTGGTGAAAATCTCAATTATAATAGTAATGAAAAATTAATACATAAAAAAATAAACAGATTAAAAAATCAATCACTCCCATTTAATGTTTCAAACGGAACCTGTCAAGGAGTAAGTATGTAAAACATTAAACCGGGTCGATTAATAAGAAGTGAATAATATGCTTCGTTCCTGTCAACACTGTAAATCATAATAGACATCAAATTATTCTAAAAATTTTTACCTTTTCTTTTCGGAATTTCGTGTTAGAAAACTAAACAATAATCTACCCTAAATGTCTTAAATAATATAAACTCTTTTTAAAACGGAGAAAGATTTCTCATCTACTGTATTATTTAACAAGCACAGTTTAGTAAATTCTTAACAATAATTGTATTAGGAAAACGAAGATGGCAATGCTGTTATTTTTAATAAACTGACACATACTGTTTGGGCTTCGTAAATTTTCTTTTCTTGTCATTAAATTAGTGTTGGCTCATTGTATAGATTTTCAACATCAATGGGATTAAAGTAAACTGTTTTTTTATTTAGCTTGTTTAATCCGAAGTTTTTTTAGGGTGTGTGTGTGTGGTGTGTAGGGCGTGGGTCATCTTAATTTTTCTTTTTCTGCTTTCTCGTTTATCTTCGACCAATCCAGATTTTAAACACTTTTCTTCACATTCATTGATATGTATACTTTTTCTAATGTGCTTAAAAAATGCGTCTTCTTTTTTTAACTTTTCGCCCTCTCTCTTTTTTTTTTTTTTTTTTTTTTTTTATTTTTGCTCACGCACACTGGTACAATATGTGGCATCGAATCCAATTTTATGACGCTGTCAGTTGTTATGATAATGTTCGTTTGCATTATTAATAAGCTAAATATTCTGTATTATTAGTTAAAAGATACTTTTTTTTGTAAAGCGCGTAAAATTATACGAAATTAATTTTTTTAATACAGACCTTCTGCGAAGAAAGTTCCTGCAAATAAGTTGTTCTTCACCAATAGCTGTAAATGGTTTTATATACGATCTTAAAAAGTTTTAGTGACATCTTGAAAATGATTTTTCAAGGTATTATTATTTTTAAATTCCAATAAAACTGGTGGTGGTGGATTTTATGGCTCAAAGCTCTATAGGCCATACGCGCCAAACACAGGATTTATTGTATATACGCTGGACAGAGAAAAAGGTTTAAAAAACAAAAGCATTCTTATAAAATCGAGGCAAGTAGTAAGATAATGAAATGGCGGGATGAAATTCTGATTAAGATTCAGATAATAATATATGCAGTATGGATTTAAAATCATAACACATCTGATTCATTAAAATATATAGCATTAAAATTCTAGCACAAAATCACAAGATAAAATCAAATTAAATAATAGAGACCTGATTCTTTCAGGTACTGAAACAAATTGGTATTGACCTCTCTTCCGATTAAACGGTCGAGAGGCAGGTCACAGCTATTAAAATACTTCTAACGAAGACTATTAAAATATTTCTGACGAAGACTATTAAAATATGGACATTCAATTAAAATGTGATAAACTTTGAGACAAACATTACAATTTACACAAACAGGCTCGTTCTCGGCTTTCAGAAGATAGCTATGTGTCACTCTAGTGTGACTAATTCTAAGGCGAGTCAAAAGAACTTCCTTCTTACGATTGCTAGTAGTATCCCAATGCTCTATTTTTGGCTTCACCCTTCTCAACTTGTTATGAAGCTGAATGTCCCAAAGTTGCTGCCATTTTTTTCTGATCTTCTCTTTGATGACACAACAGATATCTCTAAAAGGGATGAAGCGGCCGGACATTACAACAGCAGATTTCGCTGTGATGTCCGCCAGCTCATTGCTTTTTATTCCTGTATGTCCGGGGACCCAGCAGTACAGAATTTCATATCCACAACTTGTTAATTTAATATTCAACTTGAGTACATCCACTATCACATGATTCTCGGGGCTGGAAAAAAGATTCTAAAGCTTTCAATGCACTGTAGGAGTCTGTATATATAATGAATTTTCCATGGTGCAGCGTTGAGACGTACAAAAGCGCGTAATGTATGGCAGTCAGTTCCGAGGTTAAGACCGAGGTAGCGTCGTGTAAACGTCTGCCCTCCATGTGGTCACCAATTATAAGTGACATCCCAACATGACAAGCTGACTTAGATCCATCCGTATATATGGAAACATAATTGCTGTAACTAAGCAATTAATTTGCTTAGTTACAGCAATTATGTTTCCATATATACGGATGTTTAATATTTTATATTTGCCTGTGCTCAGCAAAAATTTGTCTGTAGATGCTTTTAGTAGTCTTGACGTAACTGTGGAAAATATCAAGAAAATGGATTTGTGCATTTTCCCAAGGTGGGATTTCAAAATGCTGTACTGCTTGTGGGGACATATCAGAGGGGAGAATTCTTCAATGAGAGGACGAACTCTGACACCAATAAAACCGAAAGTTCGCATTCAAAGAGTTGAAAAGAGCTAGAAATGGATATAAATAATGTATCTTTGAAACGTAATGTAAAGACTTTTAAAGAGAGGAAATTAATAGAAACTTATCTGCAATCTGTGCAGGAAAATGAAATTATTTCCAATAAAATGCAATATTTGTATTAATTATCTGTTGAAAGCGTTATGTCCTCGCTAGTATATGAGTTTAACTTGATTCGACACATTGCATACTGCAATCAGATTTATCTTAGTCTTTGATTATTTTTAATAACATTCGAGTTAAAAGTATAATAAAAGGTGATAAAGAAATTGAAGCCGTGTTTGTAAGCGAAAATGCGTAAGAAACGTGTTGCGAAGGAAATAGAGAATAATATTAATAAAGCAATTCCCATCGAGCGAACTAAAATTAGAATGCTTTTCATCATCGGCAGGAGATGTTTTTGAAAGTGATTGGTGACGTAAAAGATATTTATATTTAAGTAGTGTCACCAAATATGAACGCGTAAGTCATATTCAGAAGCCTCGTTCCAGAGTTAGAAAACTGAAGGGAAAACAAAAGTATCATGATGGAGGGGTCAATTTCGCTCACTAATGATGTCTTCATTGACAAATTTCAAAATGGAGTTAGAATCAGGAACAATGAATGGAAAGTGCTGTAATTGCTCCATTTTTTTCACACTTTCTCTAGTGCAAATCTACCTATACATGGTCAGTGCCCAGATGGACCAGACATTTTTTGTAAATATCAGTTACCTGTATCAGTTAGAATAGTGTATACAAACAAATTCAAAGAACTAGCCCAAGAATATAATTAATATTCTTCAGAGCGTATATAAAACTATGTGAGCAGCAGTTCTTTTAAAAGTGCTTATAAAAAAGGAAGATACAAAATGCAAACAAAATTTTAATGACATTTTTTGGAAATTTATACCGATGGTTGCCATTGTGAAATTACAAACTCTTAAATTGGGGGCATATATAGCTGTTATACACTTTAACAGAGGGCTTTTAGGCTTACTAGATATTTTAGATTATATAGATATGCAACATGGTGAATATGCAGTCGAGAGATTTAGTAAGCTCGACATGGAGCGAATGAGTAAATCAAAATGTCACTCACTACCCAGAGTAAAAATTATCACACACACACACAAAAAAAAAAAAAAAAAAAAAATAGGCTGAATATAAACAGAAAAATAGATAAATTTGAACTAAAGGAAGGTATAACCTATAGATATAGGGAGGTTTAGGTATCTGGGTCAAGATTTAATAATAAAAATAAAGCATTTTAAACTTTAAATGCAATCTTTTTTTTTTCTAAAAACCGGCTCACTTGGTGCAAGATAAATGAAATTATTATTACTTTATTTTTATGAAACGTTGTATGCTTAATCTATATATAATTATCTAGGGAATGACATACCAGAATATTTATATGTGAATATTTTTGAAATTGTGGCTTGTTATTTAAATTATGACATCGTGAATTTATCGAAAATATCATAAAAAATTTCAAAATTCTGAAATTTTTTTACTATTTAAGATATTTTTAAAACCCCGTATCATTCCCTAGATAAAAGCATGTAATTTATTATTCTATGACTTTTTTAAATATAACTTTATTATTTTTTCGTATAGAATGTTTCAAATTGTTTTAAAATTTGCTTAAAATTTCACGTAAATTTAATATTTTTTGCAGGATAATAATAGAATATATTACATTTTGATATTGCATAATTAATCCCTGTAGATAATAAATGAGAAAATTGGTTTATAGTATACTTATGCTGCTTTTTTGAAAAAAAGTGCTCCGAGCGATAGTCAGATACCTTCACAAACTCATACTATTACTTATACAAAAGTCTTTTTCCGCATGAAATATCCAGAGTGTTATTAAGATGGTTAATATTATTATTAGTCCAAAAAAAGGGCTATTGGTCTCGAAATGAGATTTTGCTTCGGTTCACTACAAACGGCATACTTCTTTTCAAATTGTTGCCACCAAATATTATCCCCTATATTATTTTTAAAGAAATTAAATAATAAAGAATCAGCATGTATGTTCCTCTCACTGTGAAAAAACGACGGTACCATGAAATTTCGAATGAACCAAAACCATGAAATTTTGAATAACGTTATCCTTCACCCGAACATGCGCACGTGGAATCCCGAATTTGGAATTTCGAAATTTTGTAAAACTTTAATGAATTTTTCATTAACAAACTCAACGATTCGAAAGCGAGTAGTGGCAACACTGTTCAAAATAAAACGCGAGACTGCTGCCAATCGGAAAAATGTAAGATTCTTTCAGTTTTAATTAAAAAACTCGGATCTACGAAAGAAATGTGTTGCCGTAGCCAGAAATAAAATACTTTTTATTTTCCACGCGCCAGCATATTGCCGTTCAGTAAAGTCTAATATAAAACTTAACCCGGAAGATTATTGAATAATAAACTAAGCAATTTAAAAGTAAACTTAAATTAGGACTTAAGCTTACTGGACTCGTCATTATTACGAGTACACTTTTCTTCTTTTTATTATAACTATTTTAGGCTTTTGGCCGTGCGTGCTATTATAGTTTTTAAAGGAATAATATAGAAATATGAAATTATGCAAGGCAAACGCTAGCGCTTTGTCGGGAATCGTAAAGATGTGCTTTTTTTAAATAGTTTGTGATTTTGCTCTTAAATTGAATTTTATGTGGCGTAGGTGAGAAGAGCACATTTGATAAATACAGTTAACACACAAAAAGTTAATAATAAAGGACAAAAGATTCTTTTTTAGGGTTAGCCATCTTATAAGGTATTTCGCCCGCCTTCTTGACATGCCTTCGCAGCGTAGTGATCTACACGCTGGGCGCGTATTCCAGAAGTCCGTGCGTTTGCTAACCTGCTTCCGAAATAAACCTAATGACTCTACAATCTTACTAAGAAAACATAATATTGATATGATGGATTGAGAAAAAGACTAAAAAATATATATGCAAATACAGTTTTAGTAGCGCTGTATCGGGAATTCTAGTTATATTGCATCTAAAAATTATGCGAATTTTCTATTGAATCGTATGTGGCGTAAGTACGAAGAAAGTGATACTTCATAATAAACCGAAAACGGCATAAAATAATTGGGTTAGCAGGAGTAAGTGCAAGAGCAGGCTGGTAGAATGCAAAAAACCTTAACAAAACCATTTTGGCGACCGTTAAAATTTGAAAACTTTCAGATTTTTTAAAATTTTGTATTTATTATTATTAAATAACATGATGGCTAGCCGCTTAAGAAGAAAGGTTGGATTGGAATTATTAAATTGTGGCAAAGCACGCGAGGGTTGTCTGCCTAAACGAATGGATGTCTTCATGGAGGACTTTCTTAGGAAAACTGGCTCGTATCCACGTTATGCATGGGAAAAACCGCGGAAACTGTCATGCACCAGGACTCTTTCCTTTACGTACACATCCTGTATTTACAAACTGTCGATACCATCTGTGAATGTTCCACCCATTCGGAGGATCACTTTGATACCTCAACTTGAAACGTCTTCGCACTGTAATCACGGAATTGCACTTCACAAACTCGAGAACACGATATGATTTCTGTTGCGGAGTAGCTATTTTAAACATGTGACGGTTGCCACGCAAAACGGAAGACAACTGACAAATAGCGGCTATTAATATAAACTAGACTATGTATTTATTTCGCCAAAAGCCGAGCCGAGGCGCAGTGATCTATAGTTTGGACAAAGTAACACTTTATATTATTATTATTATTATACACCAGAGAACAGGGGCTCCGTTGCAGTCAAGCAGACTGCTTTACACGGAGTAACACTTTATAATTCGTATATTCTTTTTGAAACACGGTGTATGCAAGCTTGCGAGCTAGAGATAAAAATATTATTTTTTTTTTTTTTTTCCTCCCAAGTACAGTGTCGCCATTGCTCGCTTTGAAATTGTTGAGTTTCTTAATTAAAAACTCATAAATGCTTTACAAAATATGGAATAGATAAACAAAACAAATTCCAAATTTGGGCTCCCATAATCGGGTGGAGACGTACGTTATTCAAAATTGGATGGCTCTAGATACCGTTGTTTTATTACAATCAGAGAAACATACATACATTTATACAGATTCTTCCATTACTTAATTTCTTTAAATATAAGATAGGGCGATAATTTTTGGTAGCAATAATTTTAAAAGTGAACCGACATTTAAAGTTTCAAACACAAAATGCTAAAACGAAATTAATAGACCTTCTGCGTTAACGCCCTTTTGGGTAAAGAAAAAAAAAAAAAGCACAGTTTTTGGAAATATAAACGTGATAAATCAGTTTTTCGAATTTCCTACTTTCCAACTACTAAATTTTAAATTTAAAATACGGAAGGCAGTTGTTTAAAGACTACTATGGCATTTAAAATACCGAGGGCAAATTTCACCCAGCAGTCGTGAAAACCAGACGGTGACGAATTGTCGTCTATAACTTTTTAGTTCACACGTACCTGTACAGTCTGTTTTCAGAATTTTTAGCACACGAAACGTGAAAAATCAGCTATGTGTCCATCAGATTTTGAACTCTGAATTTTCTGATTGCTAGTCGGATGGTTACACCGTGAAGGTACTATGGAAAAGGCAAAAATTCCTTATGAACTGCATTTGACATCAGGAGATGATGAGAGCTTCAACAATTAGCTGTTCTATTCTTTGTCCACACTTTAAATCATGTCATCCGACTAAACAAAAGTTAGCTTCATTTTATTCCTATGTTTTCCGTGCTCTTCAAGTTTGCTCCTCCAAACTAGCCCTTGATGAATAACTAAAGTATTTAAAAGCAATACCTATTGACAGGGGCTTTCCACCCAACATTATTAATCAAGCAGTTAAAAAATTCTCATCTCAACACACTAAAAGGCACAATCTTGTTTTAGGAGATTATAAAAATTCTGTTGTCATTCCCTTCTTTCCATCAATTAGCTATAAAGTTGCACATATTTTGCAGAAATTTAACTTTCCGGTTGTTTATTCTCCCATCAATAAAATTCCGAGTTCCATACTCAAGGACCCCATTCCGGATATGAATTCCTGGGGTATTTATAGGATTCCTTGCCAGTGTGGTTTAATTTACATTGGCCAAACTAAGAGAGCCTTAAAATTTCGCGTCAAGGAACATGAGGCATATGTTAGAAAAAAGGAAACACAGAAGTCTTCTGTTGCTCAACATTGTTGGTCCGAAAACCACACTTTCAGTTTTTCTGCTGCCAAAATTATTCAAAAAACATCTTCCATTGGAGAACTGGATTTTCTAGAGGCATTTCACATTCATAAAAATCTTTCTGTTCTAGTTAACGATCCTAATTCCAAACCAAATTTGCCTTCGGCTTTTAGAGAAATTATGTTTTAGTTCTGGTTTCGCCAACAGATGGCGCCACTTGCTTATTCTTGTCCAGGCTTTCTTATCTTATCTAATCATTATTTCCTATCTTGTTCATTTGCGGTTTTGCAGCTGAAGATGGTGGTTCGGTAAAACCATCGAAACTAGTCCTGTGAAAACTTTGTAAATATAACGCTGATTTTTGTTGTTTGACTTCTGAATTACAGTACGTTCTAAATGAAAAATAAAATAATAGTCATAAAAAACTTACTAAATTATGTGATTCAAATCTTATTTATTACAACAACTTAAACTATTATGACCTCTCTTTTCGACCTACACCAGAGCATACCTGTGATTGTCGACATACACCGGTGAGGGTCCGAATGCACAAGAATGCAATGCAATATTCGATCTTTCGCTGACGTATTTGGTGAATGTTCACATTTTCCGGTGAAAATCGACATTCTCCAATTTCCGTGTTTCTGGGCAACATGTGTTATATTCCTCTGCGTGCTTTGCGCGAGATATGAGATTCTGTTGTGCACATTGTGCGAGTTTCACTGAGTGCGATCTGGAACACTTGTGGGTTTTTGGCAAACTACAGTATGTTTGGAAATAATGATTTTATTTTGCTTTATTTCTCGGCAAATATAGAAATTAAAATAAAAATTTTAAAATTAGAAAAAAGTAAATAAAAATAAGTAAAAGTTCTCAGTTCTTTAGAAAATCTAAAAACATTAGTATTGCCGATTACTCGCAGGGTTCATGAGGGATCTTTCTGGTGATGTATTGGCGGGTGCTGGCAAATACATGAATGTTATCTAACTAACATAATAAATCAATCAATTTATTGAAAGCGTGTTAGTGAAGCCGCGCAGTTCAAATCCAGGTCGTTCTAAAATCAACTGTAGTTATAAAACAATAATAATGATGATAGTTACAAGAAATGATAGTTTATTAGAGTCAAATGAATAGGTTATTTAATAACTTATTTTCTTAAGTACATTTCTAACTTATTTTCTTTAGAATTCTTTGGTACTAAAGAAATGATAGTTCATTAGAGTCACATAAATAGTTAATTTAATAATTTATTTCTAACTGATAACTTTAAGAACAGATATGAATAGTTTTCAACTCGGCTTTCCGACATGATATAAGTGCCTTAATATGTTCGGAATCATACAAAATAACTTGCTCGTTATTACTTCTCTTTAAGCTTTCTTAATTTTTCACTGTCATACTTTGAATTTGAAAGATGACGATGTAAAATGGCTGCAAGCCATCGAATTGTGCTTTTTCTTTTTAAATCTTTCGTGCAAAACGGATTCAATGTATCTTTGAGAAGAAAAAACTTAAAAAATTAAGAAAAAAGTTACTTTTGCTAAGTGATCTTGAAAAGAAATTAATCAACGCCAATCTGGCAACTGCTCATAATAACGTCGGAATAAGAAACACTAAATGCCTGGAAACAGATTAGAAATAATTTATTTTCAACTAGGTTTTCTCCAAATATGACAGCAGAAAATCAAGGAATCCTAATTTTATAAAAATACTGACTTTTTCCTAGATAAAATAAACTATCTTTTCAGATAAATTACTTTTATAAAATTACATCTGTATATTCATTTATATCTACCTTTTTTTATGCTGTAGCCTTTTGCAATAATTCAGAGACGATATCCTAAGACATAACGGAAATTTCTGAGAAATATTCTTAACAAGAAAGATAACATCACGAATGAAGAGATTATATATCAGTTGTACTGCTGTTGGTGGTGGTAATGGATTTCCTGGTAATTTGCGCCAAACACAGGTTAGATACTTTCACACAGCGTATAGCCAAGCACTAGTTTAAAAGATCATGCTTATAAATACAGCACTAAAATAATGAATGCTAAGGTGAACAAGTATATAAAACTCAGATGATGAATTCAGATGGAAAACAGGAGTAAAATCAAAACATGAGACATATTAAAATGCAAAGATATAACTTCACAACTAAATCAAATTAAATAATTAAGACTTGTCTCTTTCAGGTAGAGAAATAAATTGGTATTGATATCTTTTTTGATTATACGGTTAAGAGCCAAGTCACACCCGTTAAAATGCTTCAATCGAAACTTGTTAAAATACGGAATCTTATTAAAAAATTTACATATAGACAGAACACTCTCCCAGTTAGGACATGGCTCACTCTCCGCTTTTAAAAAATAACCGTGAGCGATTCGAGAGTGACCGATTCTTAAACGAATTAACAAAACTTCCTCCTTTCGGTTTCTAGTACCTTTCCACTTTCAGCTTCACCTTTCACAATTTTTTATTATGCTGAACATGCCAGAGCTGTTTCATTCGTTTAAGACGTTTTGATAACTTTGGTGATATCACAATAAGAAATGAGCTGATTTGATAACTTAGCTGCGATACCTGCCAATTTATTATTTTTATCCCTACTTTTTCGGGGATCCAACAATAAATAATTTGGTACCCACGGCTTCTTAAATTCAGCAACTACATGGTTCTGGGCTTTAAAGAATGTTTTCATAGCTTTTTAATGACCAGTCAGTGTATATTATAAATTATTTCGTGCAGGAAATGTATGAAAAAGCATAATAAATAGCAACTGAATTGGAATTAAAAACTGAATAACCAGCATGTAATCGTCTACCCTCTATACAGCTTTCAATCATATTCCAACATGACTCACTGCTTTTGAATCTGTAAACATGGGGATATGATTCGTGTCTTTATTTCTATGTGAGAGCAAAATTTGTTTACAGAAGACATAATAGTGTCTCTCAAATCAGAACTGTAGAAAATGCACAAACCTGAATTTGCGCGTTTTTCTCAGGGAGAGATTTCTAAACTGCTTGGGCATTCACGTCGGAAATGGAATACTCTTCAATCAGTGATCAAGCCCTTAAACAGAATGCTGGTGCACAAGATGGTGTTGCTTCAAACAAGCTATCAAACATATTATCAGATAAGATAATATTAAAGGTATAGTCAGGTTGTGATAGTATTTTGAAATAATAGCAGAGAGACAACTGCTCACGTCTTAACTGTAGCGATGCTTCATAACGGTAAACATGCAGATTTTCTATAGGAGAGGCCTTAAGTGCCTCTCCTATAGAATGGAATATGTCCTTAAACCCTAGTGATGAGTAGAATCAAGTTTCAAAGCGCAAAAGACCGTACTGACCCATAAATCACTGAGACATAATGCAGTTTAGAACGGACTAGACACTTGCACACACGCAGCACAGCACTAAGATCTGCACACCATGCATTCGCCAAGACCTTCGCCAAGACTTTAAGATTTAATATTTAAGGCATTTCTTTCTCTAGTATAGTGCTTGTGTAAGGAAGGTTAGATTTTGGTTAAATCATCACTCCGAAGAATTTAACTTCAGGTTAAACAGGAATCAATAATCCATGATTATGTAGTTCGGGCTCAGGATCGATATTTCGCTTTATGCAAAAGTATATGCATAAGGTCTTCTAAGTAGGAAAAAACTGAAACCAGCTTAAAATCTTGTTAACTGCGATCTGTAATTGTCTCTGCACATATATCATGTTCGCACCTTGACAACTTATCTGGAAGTCATCAACATACAATGTACTTGAAACAGAAGGAGAAAGCTCTTTTTCCAGTCGAGATAGTCGAGCTTATTTTTATGCTGAACAAAGTTACACTTAGGACACTTCTCTGAAGCACGCTTTCTTGACATAAAACGTCTAACCAAGGCAATTGCCTTGGTTAGACGTTTTATAGACCAAGACCAAGGCAATTGCCTTGGTTAGACGCAATGCCTTAACCTTCAAAACATTCTTGATGAATTTTTTGTTACCGCGCAGGTCATATCGAACCGTGAGAATGCCATATCTGCAGGCTATACATAAACCTTCTACATATCTAAGAAAAACACGAAGGTTCCACGCAGGTTTTTCGTATGGAAGTTGTCAACATAAGAATAAATCTTCTCTTGTGGAAACCGCTTTTCTCTTCAAATTCTTTTCAAGCAGTTTTCAAAACAGCTTGTAAGAGTGTTCGGTCGACTAGTAGTTTGAAGGGTTCATTAGATTTTTCCGTGGATAGCAATTGGGATAATGATAGCTTCCTCCCACGCATTGGGAAAGTCTTCTCTCTTTCTTTGCTCTATTAAAGATAAGTAGGACTTTTAATGTCTTTGGAAGGAAGATGCCTTAGCATACCATAACTAATTGCATTGGAACCTGGGCTAAAGCATGTTTCTTTGGCAAAGCCCTTTTTAGCTCCAGTTCTCTAAATTCGCCGTGCTAAGGCTTCGAACTGGTGGAGTTGAACTCAGCACGGGTTCTCTCAGAGTGTAGTTTGAAAGTAGTGCGTCAAAAAGAAATGCAGATAAATTATTGCTACTATAGGATGTGGCAGCAGAACTCTCATCTATTGAATTCGCAGTTTCGTCTGTGATGCGATTGACATTTATCCATCTCGATCCGCTTGACAGCGCATTTTTTAGAAAGTTCAGAGACAAATTCTTCCTCCGAAACGGAAAGGAGATCGAGCTCTAAAATGACCCTTGGATAGTAATTTAGAGATTTGTGTGTTGACATACAAGCATTCGATTTCTCGATCTGCTAAGAACAAGCGAAGAAGGTTATCCTGGCTAGGAGAATTGGTTTCTATTAAGACGTCACCAAACTGCAGCCATTGCATGGTCCAGCATGTACTTTTATGTATTTGCGTGTAAGAAAGCGCGACGTTTTCTCCTAGTTCTTAAGTTGTTGTTGATAACAATAAAATGAAGTTCACATGCATACTCTTCAGTACTGGCATTTCAGCTGTTTTTTTTTTTTTTTTTTTTTTTTTATGAAACCACATTATTTTCTGAAATCGATTGTTCATAATTAGGATCCATATTTTAAGAAATAATAATAATTCGGCCCGGCGGCCCCACCCATCACGAAGTACGCGGATTTTGAGCCAGGACTAACCGAGTAAATAAGTAGATTAAAACCCCACAGTCAGATGTCTCAACAGCAAGTATTTCCGAAAGCTGATCTCTAAGCCAGCGACACTAGTGACCAGCCGGTTGACACTAGCAGGGAAGCTAAGTGCTACCATTTTGACTGAAGTAGAGGCCAACACAGCGTGTTGGGGACGGTATCTTGTCCGTCAACTACCAAGACCTCCTTTCCAATAAACGCGCAGGCGGTTTCCTGTTCATGAACTAGAAACAAACGGCTAGAGCACCTCGGAATTGCTACGCACGGTTTGCAACTAGCGCTTGTCAGTTAAAAGATCGCCCTTTTTACTCTCTCGTTGAATCGGATCTACTTGTAGAATGAATGAAGATGGCTGCCTCCCGCTCGCTGCTGCAGTAGCAAGACAGGACCTCGCGGTGACCACTGAGAAGATTGTGCGACAGTGTTTCTCAAGAAAACTGTGGAGGGATTTCAGGTAAAAATTCTTTCTTTACAATCCTTTATAATAGCATAGAAATTATCGATTTGTGCTCGCAAAATCTGGATACTTCGAAACACGTGGATAATAATTTAAATGATCATAATAAGGTTACTAGTAATAATAATTGTGTTAATGTATATGAGTGATCTCAGTTTTTCTAGAAGTACTCGTAGTGCAAGTTATGCTAATATATGTAAAAGGTGCTCCTTTTGGTGGTGTTAATATTAGTGCTAATAAATCCGCAAAATAATACGATAACGCGAACTGATGAGATACTGAATCTGGGTTTGTTTACTCTCGAAACCCGGCGAGATTGGCCAAACTAGTGAAGCCGAGTAACGACTGAATGATTCGAAATAAATTCAACCAATTAGATATTTTTGAAAATATAAATGCAGAAGGGCAGGATCCGCCAACTTAGGTCCCTGCTCCTAAAATGAAACCAGTTAGCGTTAGACGTAACTTTCTTAGAATTCTTTAAAATCTCGCAAAATGGTGCAAAAGTAGGTTTTCATGGGGCATTAACGGCGAATTTTTGAAAGTTCCGCCCGCTGATGAAAATGCTCACCGTTGCATTACTGCTTATCTTAATAGCAAAGGAAATCAACACTGTTATTTCAATCTCTAAAGCAGGGTTTCTTAAACTGTGGATCGTGGGACCTGCAACAAGGAGTCGCCAAAAATGTTAGCAGTTTTGATATTTCTTTAACTTATTATAATAATTTTAGGTATTATTCCGTTTTGAGGACCGTAAAAAATCGCCAAACTATTGTTGATGCCAGTGCTGCCAAAAATAATTGCGGCAACCCTAACGCAAGAAAGGAGTATAATAGTAAATGACTATCTAAGATTGTTTTAATTTAGATAAAAGGTTAATTTCATATAATACTTTTTTATTATTATAATTTATATAAAAAGGATAAACATAATTTAATGAAAGCATAAGAGTATATAACTATTTCAGATCATTATTATAATATATATAAAAAAGGGCTAAACATAACTGAGTGGCTACCGAGTTATCGCTAAAGCATTGTTTCATCTCGTTGGTTGCTCAAACATAATTTTCTATAATGAATGATGTCTTTACTTTGAAAAAATTCTATTGCAGACTTTTCGTCATTGGGCAATTTCCAAATTGTCAAAATCCATAACGTTATCGAAAATGGATTAAAAAAATAAACTAGTATTTCAATGGCGTCTTAAATATAGAACTATCTAAACTCACGCAATTTTAAATCAGCGTATACGCTAAGATTTAGCACGCTGTTAAATGGGTGCGTTTGCTAGATTTGGCGCTTTTGCGCATACATTTTCGCTGCAATTTTTTTACGGTTCTAGTACCTAATTTTACAATTACCAAATGTTTTTACGCAATGTATCTGAAAATAGATAAAGACAATAGAGGCAAAGCAGAAAACGAAAACGTTTCGACGCATTCTTTTTATAATATAAACGTTGACTTTCCTAGCTTTGCACGTGACGCTGTCATTTCGTCTGTTAATTATTTAAAATTTTCACATTGTCCTATGTCTTATTAGAAATTAAAGTTAGTCACCTAAAACTCCAACAGTATATTACGGTGAAAAAATTGACAGTTTTACTCACGCGTGTGTCGGATTTGCACCTTGCAGTCTACAATTATTTCTAGCAGTTACACATATTGCTTGACGGATTAAACAAATCGGTAAGTTAATCGGTCTCATTGATTATCAAAACTGAAACACAAACATATGATGTAAAAATTAATTCTACGATAACCCCTATAAAATATATATTTAAAAAAGCTATTTTTCTTGATAGAGAAATTTTAAGAAATACAGTTTCGGAAAGATTGAATCGCAGAGAAATAGAAACAAATAAACGAGATGAAGCTCTTGATTTAAATATTTTTAAAAAAATCGAAATTAAAGCAGAAAAATCGAATAAATAAGGAATGATAAACGTGTTTATAGCTGTGAATGAAAATTAGTAATAAGTACATAATTACAGGATTTAATACACTGAAGCCCCTGAGCTATTTACGAAACGGGAAAAGGTAAAGATAAAGTATGAATCTTCATTAAATTTATTAATTTAAAAATTGTGTTTATATTGTAGCTATATGCTAAGAACGACATCCTAGAAAAGTATTATCTGACAGCTAATGTATTGGCCGTGTTTAAACAAGAATTAACTGACATAAAGTTCTGTTTAAGCTTAACCCCTTGGGTACATTTGACGTCTGAGACACGTCACTCACTTTTTTCCCCCTAGGAGCGGATGACGTGTCTAAGACGTCAAACCAAAAATTAAACTCTTGGGTACATTTGACGTCTGGGAGACGTCATTCACTTGTTTTCCCTAGGAGCGGATGATTCACATACTTAGCACGAAACATTCAAATGCTGATTTGATAAACACAGGCAAAAGGAGAAAAAAATGAAGCTGGCGATAGCGAAAATATTATAAAACCGGCATCTGTGCTTGAGTATAATAAAGGTATGGGAGGCGTTGATAAACAAGACCAATTGCTAGCGTGCTTCCCAGTTATGAGAAAATGTGTAAAGGGTTATAAGAAAATGTTTTTATCTAATAGATATGGCCTTTTATAATGCTCATGTTTTATATTCTAAAAATCAACTGCATCAAGGCAGGTATTACTTCCTTTCCTTTAGCTATTGCCGAAGAATTGCTGGAGCAATTGTCACTGCCAAATTATAAACGTCGTGGACGCCCGTCAAGTAGCGATACAAACCATTTCGTTTGGCAGCGAAAAATTGGGCACACTTTCCCGAGAACATTCCGTCAACTAAGTCCAAGCAACATCCTGGAATAAGTTGCCGTGTTTGTTAAAAGCATCATATTAGGAAAGAGAATAGATGACAGTGCAAACAATGCAAAGTAGCACTGCATTTACTTACTTGCTTTGAAAAATTTCACACTCTGCATAATTATTAGTAATTGTTGTTTCTTTTATATATATATATAGCTTGAATTTATTTCATTTAGTTTTATTTTGTTGTTGTTAATTTATTTTTGTTTTGCAATTCTAGTTACTTGAAGACACCTTAATACTACATATGTCACCAATATTTTAGAAATAAATAAATTCTTACGTAAAATGTACTGCTTTTGCATTCTACTCCAAGCAACCAAAAATTATATCCGTTCCACATGCAAATATTTTCTCAAATAAATCCATACCCAAGGGGTTAAACAAACATTTCTTGCAATAATGAAAGATCTGCGAATATTAACAACTAATTCATTGATTAATCATTTATGGTAAAGCACGAGGTCTTCATGCTTTAGAAGGGATAGCTTCTTGGTAGATATTTTAAAAGAACTGTTTCATTATCAAATTACCAAACGGGAAAATTTCGGAAACTACTTTCCCCATTCCAGCCAACCCATTCGCCAAGAATCGTAGCAAGATAAGCTGTATGTGTGGTAACCATCTATGGACACAACATAAACGGCAAAAACAGAAGCATACGAAGTATGTATTACTTAATAACCGCTGAGATGAATTTTCGTTACCAGGAACATCTCTTCAAAATGAAAGTTACAAATTTAACTTAACATACTGATAGGAATTATTTGTTGATCTATATAAAAGGTGAAGAAAATTGAAAGTGCTGTAAATTTCATTGCACTTAACATAATTCAAACCGGATAGAAACATGCTAGGATACTTTTAGGAATGTCAAACGGTTTTAGCATGAAAACCATACTTAGTTTGTGGTAGTGTTACGCGATCTGCATTAATGGAACGAATTTTTTTATAATTTAGAGCAGGGTTTCTTAAACTGTGGGTTGCTGCGAGACCTGCATCAGGGGGTCGCCAAAAATTTTAGCAGTTTTGATATTTCTTTAACTTATTATAACAATTTTACACAATGTATCTGAAAATAGATAAAAATAAGTTAATACAGACAAAAAAAAAAAAAAATCGACACTTTCTTTTTACGCATAAACGCATTTCGACGCATAAACGTTCATTTTCCTAGCTTTGCACGTGACGCTGTCATTGCGTCTGTTACTTATTTCAAATTTTCACATTGTTTTATGTCTTAAAATTAGAAATTAAAGTTAATGACCTAAAACTACAATTGTATATTATAGTGCAAGTGAAAAAATTGACAGTTTCACTCACGCGTGTGTCGGATTTGTGGATACTCATGGGGTCCCACAAAATTTTTGTAAATTTTAGGGGCTTCTGGGGGTAGCGAAAAAAATCTCAGTGATAAAAAGGGGTCGCGACTGAAATTTAAGAAACCCTGGTTTAGAGCAAGATTATCTCGATATTAAAATATTCGAGCTCAGCTATGTGATTATGTTGCCAATATAACGACTGAACAAAGGCGTGAAAGTAATGATTTTAACAAACAAACAACAACAAAACAAAACAAGGAAAAAAAAAAAAACCCCTTCCCCTCGCAGTTTAAATTTAGCATCTGAAGCTACTGCTTCTAATTCAAGCATATTACTATTTTTTTGAGTTGTACAGGAGCTTGTAATTTTTCTTGGTACCTTTGCTGAGTAGATGGAATGCACTTAAATTCCGTTTTCGTTCTTTTCTTTTTTATAAATAAGAACGAAAAGGAAGAACGTTAAAGGTCACATCGATATGCAGAGCCAGATTTAGACCTTATAAGGCTATTTGAGATATGGGGCCCTTTATAAATGTTATATTTTAATACTATATTGTTATATTTTAATACTATATTTTAATTTTTTGGGGGCCCCCAAGAAAGTGGGGGCCCTAAGCTATAGCTTGTGTAGCTTATACGTAAATCCGGCCCTGTCGATATGCAGTGGCTGTCAAAAACAATCTCTGCTAACTTGTATCTACAAAAATCTGAAATACTTCGCTTATTAAAACCCTTAATAGAAGTGTTTGTGTGTTTTCTTTTCAGAAAATGAGCGAAGTTATTTCTGAACTATACTTGAAATATAGAGCTGCATATATAAATATATTAACAGCATTTGAATACAAGAGAAAAATTAATAAATCAGATTATCAAGAATCAATTAATAAGAAAACTAAACTTCCGGGAAACTTTTTTTCGCAGTAAAAAAAATCAAAGAAGCGTTAAATATTTTAATCTCACAATTTAAATGACGATATGAAAAATTTACGTCATTGGATTTCGATAATTTGATGAAAGCTCATAATTTAACGCTTAACCATCTGAATGATAATAACACTGCAGAAATTTAGCAGTAATGTTTAGTATTGAAACCGTGTTATTTCAATAATTCCAGATACTAAAGAACTTGCATATAACATACTGTATAAGCTTTAGAACCTTTAGAAATAACTCGGGGATATAATTTAGTTATATCGTATCCGAATTTGGAAGCAGCTTTAAAAATACATTTAACGTTGCCAGCTACTGTTGCTGATGATAAAAGAAGTTTTATCTTACTAAGCTTAATAAAAGTTTACTTGTTAAAATATTATATAAGATATTTATTTCATCAAGGCCAACATCCAAAGACGGCCGGTTTTCTATATAGAATATGAATTAAACGATCAAGTTAATTTTGAAATAGTTATAAATGGTTTTACGTTATTAAAACCAAAAAGATTTAACTTGCAAAAAAAAGTTTGAAAATTAATTTAATGCTTTTTATATGAATTATATTGCTATTTATATTATTTTAATATTATTTGCTATTTATAAATTATTTTTAACCTTTTTCATTTAAAAATTTCAAGTCATTATAGTGTCATTTTTCTGAAGACATAAAGCTTTGATTTAAGCTTATGTTATTTAAGTTTATCTATATGAAAATACAAAAGATCTGTCAACTTTCGAGCTTTCTTCCCGAAAATCTTTTATGTTTTTTTCCTTATTTTAGTTACTATAATAAAATGACATAAGCTTCAATCCGGCTTGGCGAGAAGTAAGATTCCTCAATGTAAGTACCACCGCTTAGTGATAACACCCATTTCCAAAAAGTAACAAACACAATTTTGTTCAAAGGCAGTGTAGCTCGTTACTTTTAATTCCAATTTTCGTTCTTACTTGCTTCAGTGCTCGTCTTTATAGAGAAATCAAATGGGAATTAAAAACTGCGGATGCCTAATTATGAAACAACCAGGCTTGTTTAAACGACTATTAAGAAAGAAAGTGTTATGATCTTGACAGAAGAATTCATTATCATTAACGCTGCACATGCTTCAAAGAAGTCGTGTGTATACTATGTTTAATGAGTTAGTTTTGCTTAAAAATATGGGATATCGTGAATAATTTATGAATATAAAGAATCAGTAGAAAAAATTGTATTCTTTTATAAAGACATACCGTTTTTACACACTCACACTAGTATAATGATATTACACTATATAATATACTAGTATACAACCAGGCTTATTTAAACGACTATTAAGAAAGAAAGTGTATGATCTTGACAGAAGATTTCATTATCATTAACGCTGAACATGCTTCAAATAAGTCGTGTGTATACTATGTTTAATGAGTTAGTTGTGCTTAAAAATATGGGATATCGCGAATAATTTATGAATATAAAGAGTCAGTAGAAAAAAAATTGTATTCTTTTTTTATAAATACATACCGTTTTTACATACTAGTATAATGATGTTACACTATATAATACACTATTATACGTTACACTAATATCATGATGTTAGTATCAAATAGTCTTAAGTTTGTAAAATTCTATTCAAATTAAATAAATAAATCAAATCCATATAATTCTTCTTTCATGTTTTTGCGAAAACTCGGAAAACATTTGCACCCAAGAAATTCGCAAACATTGTCTATAAATAGTTCATTACGTGAACTAGTGCTTTAAAGATATTCAGATTTCACGATGCAAAATACAAAATCTTATATTGAAGAAAGGGTAAGCTAAAGTTTAATACATGACGACATAACTTTTACGTTTATAACGGTGTTTGACACCAGATTCATTGATACAAAAGCAGAATATAAAAGTATTATTTACATCTAGAAATACCTTCTTTTATATTTCACGCTTCAGAGGCATTTTTAAACAATTTTGACATCTTTTTCTCCGATTTAAAGATACTTTTTATCTAACTTTCTCTAAAATAAAACTTTTAATAATAGAATTAAGAACCGCACTAATGAAAATCAAAATGCAAAAATAATGAATAATATGCAGAAATATATGATGGCTCAGTTAAAAGCTTATTTTCATTTTGTAGCTTCCAGGGTTGTCGATTATGTTTAACTAGCATTAGCAGCACCTTTACTCTTTCTTCTTGTTTTTCTTTTTTATTTCGGAAATAACAATGAAAAGATTTTACTTTTCTAAAATTTATTAAATCGTTCTAAATCAGCTAAAAATACTTTTGGTATAATAAATAAAAGAATGTAAGTTTACTTTTCTCATTTCTGGATCAGTTTTCTTTCCTCATCTTTTGTGAAATAATTTAGAATCTCAGTATTTTAGAACTCAAAAACTGAAATGATTAACAGGTTAAAAGTTCAGATTTTACATTAATCCGGCGGAAGTCGCGCCAACAAAAGTTACTAGAGTGGGCGCGTGGGGTATCACGTACCCCAATATTTAAAATACGATAAAAATAGTTTTATTTAGTTTTAACGCTGTTTTTCTTGTTCTCGTGTATTATAAATACTTGAATAATAAATGGGTTTCAAAAAATCAATTTCCAAAATAATCTTAGAGTTAAAATTAAGATAAATGAAAATAATAAAAAAACAAACATCATGCCTCTAAGTTTCATTGCATCTCTAATACACAATGCTTATTTTATTTCTTCACACTTTGAACGAAATACATTCATATGTTCTTGGCACAGAATGTTTTCACATTTTAAACATTTCATTCACGTTCTTCCGTCCTTGGCGCGACGGTAAAAAATTTATCACATCTTTCATATAGTTGTTTCGAATTTCATGTATTTGTTTTAATTCTTCGTCGAAACTTCTGCTTTTGTTTTTGCATGCAGTACGTTTCAGTTTCTTGGTAAAGTATTAATCTCTGATTCTTTGTTCAATACTGTTTTCATTAATTGTAATGATAAGTCCTTCAAAAACAGACTTCTGTTTCTTGTTGGTGGATTAGCAGTTGAATGTAATATAATTCACGCATTTATTACAGCAACATGCAGTGCAGGAAAGAAAATTACCATTGGCCACCTCCTTGTTATTCAGGCAATTGAATAATTGGCTGACATTTCATCCGCCATATCCACTACTCCTTTAATCATATTTATAGAAACATAATTCCTGACCTTTTTTTTTCTCCAATAGTATCATCTATAGTATGATCGTTATATTATGTTGAAAGCATAAGAACAGTTTTTCCTTTTTTACGAACATCAGGAATTAATGTTTTATCTTTTTCGAAATCAAAACAGTGTAGAAAATATTCCTAGTTTCATCTTTAGTTTCAGAAATGCAGTCTTCGTCGCTTTCAAATATTTCTAATAAATCTCACAGGCGTTGCATCTCCAATTCATAGGGAGTCATTTTTTATCATAATGCAGTTAGAAATTTTTAAGAATTTAATGTCAAGTACTTTAAAATCACTTGCGAGTAAAAATATTTACTGTTACACTCTAGAAATAAATTTCTGAACTAAATAGTCAGTCAGAAAAACACTTACGCGGACAGGTGCCTGGGGTGTGTCATACCCCAGTTCCAACAAATACCGATAAACCTTTTTCTGAAACACGCAGGCAATGAAAAAGCGGTTCTAAACGTCAACCACAACTAGAAACTCAGCTACTGAAAGCAGCACAGAATTTCAGTTTCACAAGTTAGGAATATTCCACTTTTATGTAGGGTTGGGGTATGACATACCCCACGCGCTTTCCCGCGAGTTAATTTTAATTCGTTGCTTTGTGTATCAGTAAAAAAATACGTGGAATTAAAGCTCTTTGTGTGTTTTCTTCTTCGGTTGTATATGCTTCAAGATTCCCTTTTTTGGTACATGTATTGTTAATACACACTATGTAATAAACTAAAAACCTGAAAGTGTTAAATTCAGCCAAGAATGCAGATTTTTTGCTACCTAATTAATATACGTTTAACACAAATAACTTCCACGTTAAGGCCTCCAAGTCTGAATACTGGTTCAGGTTTACTTTATTTAGTTACGCGGAGTTTGAGTATGTGAAATCTGTTGCTAAATTTATGAATAGTGGATCTACAAAAGGGGTACGAATTGCTCGAAAAGTTTTGCCAATGCTTGAAATCCAAATTGGTGCGAAGCGCTGTTTAAAAGTTTTAAACACTTTGCAAATTACCAAAAAATTTAGCATAAAAAGATGCACAAATTTCCCTAACTGAAATGGCCCACCAGCGGCCGAGCGGTAAAGTCGCTGAACATTGGTAGTTCGGTCCGAGGTTCGAATCCCGCGAACGGTCTGGCTGCATGGGTGTTTTCGTGGTTTTCCCCATGTGTAACGTGTATACGAGCCAGTTTCCCTTAGAAAGTCCTCCACGAAGGCAGGTAGCCCTAGTGTGCTTTGCCATAATTAAATACACACACAACAACCCTAACTGAAATGGCAGTACTAGATTCTGATATCTTCAGAAAACTTAGTAATAAGAACTCAGCTAGCAAAGAAAACATAAGACCCTATTAACGATCTCTGCCGCAACCTCAAACAATGTATAACGTTTCAGCGAATAGAATGATATCATGCAATACAAAAAATGGCCAATTGATTCTCTTTTTTACTTCAGAGAAAATAAAAATCGCTGCGCAGTTTTCTATAATACGTACATAAATCTCATATTGTCATTTCAGTGCGCTCACCAGCTGCCGAGCGGTAAAAACGTTGAACACTGGTAGTTCAGTCCGGGGTTCGAATCCCGGCGAACGAGCTGGTTGCATGAACGTTTTGGTGATTTTCTCCATGAGTAACGTGTATAAGAGCCAGTTTCCCTTAGAGTGTCCTCCACAAAAGGTATTCCTTCCCTTAGCAGGTAGCAGTCGTGCATTGTTCTAATTAAGTAAAACCAAAAACTCATTTCAGTGCAAAAAAATTCTTCTGTTAAAATGGCATAACAAAGACTTACAGTCAGGATGCTTCAGGACTTATGATCCAACATGAAATGTATTCGTTTCTATATGCGTCAGAATTCGTATAACATACCAGTTTTTCTACTTGTAAAGTCAAATACGCAATTATGAATGTGCTTTTCATTGTAAGTGAAGTCAATTATAATTATGTGCTTTTCATTGTAAGTCATAATTATATGTTTTAACTAAATTACTGCATTTAGTTCCATATTTCTTGCATTCTTTCTTTCCCGTACCATTATAACCGAAAGAAAAATGCTATAACTGAGGTTTGTGTGTTTTTTTCCTAGAAGAGTATTTTAAATCTGAAAACTGTGAATGCACATCCATTTCCACGATTTTTTTATTTATTATTTTTTTTTTATTTTATTACGTTTGGTTGTTGTCGTGTCTATGATAAAGCCTATTCAAATAGTAACACGGGCGAAGATGGCAGCCCTGCTAATCTGCAAAATGTTACCATCATAGAAGTTCGGTCTCTTAAACAAGACCCCGATGACTTAAATATTTATCTTGAAGACTGGCGAATATTCAGTTATAACTTTAGAACATCCACACTTTTTTTTTTTTTTGCGAATGTCTTTGATAAACATTGCAAACGGACATAAATATTTATAGTATGATATAATTTGCATTCTTACTCAATCGATTCAAAAAGTTGTTGGTATTCCTAATAAAGGTTTCATCAGTTGCATTGTTTTCATTCTCACAAGTTCAGAAACACTCAATAAGAACTTTCTGAAACCAGAAAGTATAGTATGCCAGTTCATCAAGAAAGGAATGAATAACTTAATCATATATAGTCGTATTAATATATAACTTAATCGTATAATCATAATATTGTAGTAGATGCAATTGACGTCCAAGGTTATCAATTATTTAATATCTCAATGCTCGACTTGTTAAAACTGCAAACCTATTATATAACTGCACATTTTCTTGTTTTCTGTAAGATCTTTAAATAATGTATCAAGATTGAATAAAAGAAATTTTCTCGTAATTTAATGTACATCCAATAAGAAAGGTTCCCGCACAATGTTTCACAAAATACGAGTATATAGCATAATACATGACGCTGTTTCGTAATCATGCTCCATTGTATTCTCTTGCCGTTCTCATTTCTTCCCCAGAAAATTTCTTCTTTCTCTCAGCGCTTCTGAAGAGAATGGTGTTTTCAACTAGTTAAGTTCCATTCTTTTCTTCTTTCAGTTTTTTTATTCCTCTTCCATGACTTCTCTTTGTTCCTGGGTAATTTTTTCCACCGCCAACAACGAGCTCGTAGGTCTTTATTTTAAGAATTAAGGGTGCTTTCTTCTGCTCCCTTCGAGCACTATGCGGTATTGTAGAATGCTCTCTTTTGTGCAATGCACGACACCCCTCGCCTTAGGATGTACTGCTTTGTTTTCAATTAAATAATTCTGAATTTCTTTTCATCGAGTTCTTTTTAATCAATTTTCAACTAACGAAATATTAACAAAAGAGATGTATTTTAAGAGCCTGTCTATAGTTCCAAGCAAATCTGTCTAATAATGTAATTGTTCCTTAAAAAGAAGGTGATATTTCTTTGAAATGAAGAAGTAATGCTTTATTTTCTTGCTAATATTTGCCATAACTTATATGCAAAATGTTTTATATTCGACTTAACGGATAGGATAAAATTACTGTATTTTAATTGTTAAGTTTTAAAATGTTATTTTGTTTGATTCCATGCGAGAACTTGAGAGATTTCTCATTTTCCTATCTAGTAAAGAGGAATTTACTGGATACGCATTACACATTTGAACCGAAAGATGGATTTAATAGTTTCATACCCCGTCACCCCCCCAACAAATTCAGTCATCTTCTGACTTCAAAATTACGCCGGAGTGTAGAGGTGTTGGTGTATTGAGGATACGGCAAAGCACACTAGGGCTATCTGCCTAAGGGGAGGGATGCCTTTCGTGGAGGACTTATGAAACTGGCTCGTATACACGTTACACATGGAGAAAACCACGAAAACGCCCATGCAGCCAGCCCGTTCGCGGGATTCGAACCTCGTACCGAACTACCAGTGTTCAGCGATTTTACCGCTCGGTCGCTGGTGGGCCGAGTGTAGAGGTATTTGATTAAGTGGCTAACGGTTTCTGAAAACCCCGTAGTCGTTTGGAAATACAAAATTTTTCTACTGAAGAATTATAACAAATCAAAATTGATTATTATAACTAACGTAATAAAATAATATATTTGTATATCTATTTTATTTAAAAGTAAAAAATTGAAAAAGTACTGCCATTTTTAAATTTTATAACATTCCCCAATCTACTAATTTTTTTTTTTCTGTTCCTGGGAATTACGTACTCAAAACTTTACGAAATTGAAATTATTTTCAAGCAATTTTAGGTTTTCATAAAGGTGATCGACTTCGAAAAAAATCACTACTACTAGGCCCACCAGCGGCCGAGCGGTAAAGACGCTGAACACTGGCAGTTCGGTCCGAGATTCGAATCTCGCGAACGGGCTGGCTGCAAGGGCGTTTTCGTGGTTTTCCCCGTGTGTAACGTGTATACGAGCCAGTTTCCCTTAGAAAGTCCTCCACGAAGGGATCCCTCCCTTTAGGCAGATAGCCCTCATGTGCTTTGGCATAACTAAATAACCCAAATCAATCCACTACTACTGATGTGCTTAATTTGATTGCTTCCCAAGAAATACTGGCCAATGTCAGATATTATTAGGGAAGTGGCTCCCTGAAAGGTTTCTAAACCTTTTGTTTGGCAGCACTAACAAAGATCTTTTATTGACAGATCCAAGTAGTAAACGAACGTCCTCAATTTTTGGCTACATTTGGCGACGCCATATACAAAAGACATAGATTTCTGTTATAAATCATATTTGTCCCTTCTTGCTCTCTTCATTATTCGAAATATAAGGTTGAGTATGCGTGAAACATATTATGGAGATTAATGTGGAATTAATTATGGAGATTGTTCATTCAATTTAACTTCGATCGATAACGCTCAAAATGTTTTCTAGTGTTAATATTTTTCTTTTGGATAAAATCCAACCCTGAATAAAAAATGCAACTATTGCCTAGTTATACCGCATACTATCTTTCACATTGCATTAGCGTACGCTTTTGCCAAAGTGACACATATATAAAAACAGCATTTGTTTCTTTACACTATTTTGCAGCAAGTTTATTAACGTTTATAACAGTGTTTCTCAACTGGATCTACTCCAAGGACCGGCAAAATATTTCGGTACGTTCCCGCGGACCGGAAACTTTAATAATTCGACCCATTGGCACAATTTTTTCACATAAATTGTATTGTAAATTTTATTGTAATGTAGGTGCCGTTGTAATATCGGTTGTCGGTCGATGACACTTTGGATTTTGGACAGGTAGCTGGATATTTAGCGGACCGACAAATATTTCTTGCGGACCGGCGGTTGAGAAACACTGGTCTATAATCTTATATATATGCAGCTTAATTGTTTGTCGCCGATAGTTTATTGGTTGCTTGCGTAACTGTAAATTGTTTTATTCCCCGTGCAGTGCAGCGTATGACAAATATTATGAGAAAGCTAACCCGGAAAAATTAAAATTACAAGAGCACGTGCATTTGACATTTAATAAATAAATTTAACATCTCTAAATAATAGAATTCGGAAATATCAATCAGAAAAAACCAGCAATGATGAAAACACAAATAAAATGAAATATATAAATATCTTTATTATATGCGGCTTAAGTGTCTATTTGTCGCCGATAGTTTATGGGTTGCTTGCGTAACTGTACTAGCCAATGGGGTGAAGTTGCCACGGCATAGGGTTGCCGTTTCAATTGAGACGTAGACAATTTCCTGTAAAACTTGCCTTTGCTATGACCATCAATAAGTCTCAGGGCCAAACGCTTGAGCGTGTTGGCATTTTTTTACCTGAGCCTGCATTTGGACACGATCAACTTTGTGTTGCCTGTTCCAGAGTTCGTGAAAGAACAGACGTAAAATTAAAAATAATGGATGGTCCTCTGCAAGGCGAGCTTAAATGATGGAAAGATCTACACAAGAAATGTTGTGTACAAAGAGATCTTTGACATGTGAATTAACATTTTATTATTAAAATTACCTTTATTTGTTGAGCTAGCGGTAGCTCTTAAGAAATGTACCGCCAGTGGTTTTCTTCATTGCACTCTACTTTAAACAATTAAGCAAGGAGAAGGAGGAAACCCCGTGGGGCAGTAACATGGAGGTAGAAAAGGGAAGAGGGGCCAACCCGCGCTAAAAGTGAAGCACTCTGCTTTGAAGCTTCGGTCACCAGATGGGGTGTTCTTTGTTTACATTCAGAAGCTGTCTTGACAAGATTCTGATAGTATTTCGACACACGACAGTTCCATAGATCGAAAAAGGGACACTTTCGCTTGAAAGAAACATTCATAGTGTGATGGATAATAGCAATTTGTATAGTTTAGTGACATTTACGCAAAAATTACATCTTGGTTATTTTTCGATAACTAACAACAGCGATTTTGATTATGAATCTGTTTTATAAAATTATAAGATGTTGCACTACAAAAATATAGATTTTAAGAAAAATGTTATGCTTAAAGAATGAAAAATACCTTACGGTACATTTAAAATTGTATACATCTTTCGATACCTTTGATAGAGTATTCGCTACTTTTATTTCATTTTCCAAACGTCAAAATGTTTTAAATAAAACAATTTTTTTTCACATCCATATATTATTGTAACATGTACCTTTTAAATTTTTTTAAAGGAGAGGCT
This sequence comes from Stegodyphus dumicola, assembly GCF_044657685.1. Classification (NCBI taxonomy): domain Eukaryota; kingdom Metazoa; phylum Arthropoda; class Arachnida; order Araneae; family Eresidae; genus Stegodyphus; species Stegodyphus dumicola. The sequence goes on from NC_140768.1 coordinate 4,157,703, forward strand.
TTACTGCTGCTCATTTTAAACCCATCATTTTAATTTTATATATCTGAAAAATAATCACTTTGGGCTTACACGTTTTATAAATATAAAATTATGTATGTTAAAATATTTGTAATTAGGCACATAGGTCAGATTAAGTTTTTATTAAATAGAGTAACGCATGCAAGGGCTATCTGCCTAAAGAGAGAGATGCCATCGTGGAGGAATTTTGAAGGAAAACTTACCTTTGAGTGGGTATTAAAAATAATACTTATAATTTTCATTCAAATTATATTCATATATATTTTTTATGTAAAACTTTCGGGTGTATGCTAAATTAGTGTAAATTACTTTACACGAAAAATATAGTGAATGCACAGAAATTAAAGATTTGCACATGCCGGAAATGAAAAATAGGAAATATGTATGGGAATTTATGCATGTGCTTGCAAAAAGCCTGTATCTGCCTTTGACAAAATACTTAAATATTCATTAAATTATTTATAAATGTATTTGAAATGAAGAATTTATTCACTTATAAACAACTGTGAAAGTACTGTGAAGAAATCTAATTATTAAATGTATCTAATTTATAATGATTATAAATGTTATCTAAATATATAATAATCTTAATATTGAATTGTAAACATAAACTGAAATCCTGTTGACAAATACGTTATAAAACTATTTAAGCAAGAATTGTTCATATTGGAAAGCAGTCTGTTAAAAGGTATTGTAAAGCAAATGCTATGAGATACGCACATAAGAACGTAATAAAGAGTTTTGGAATATGTATTGTTGAAATGAAAAGTAAAAAAAAAAAATCTAATAAGTATAATTAAAATAATTATTCCCCTTACATTTTATAATAACTCAGTTACAAGTTTTAAATAATACTTAAAAAAAAACTTATTTTATTCCCTTTCAGAAATGTTCAGAGAAAGTCAAGTACTATTTAATTCCTAATAATTCTCTAATTTAAAATGAACCGAATAGAGCATTAATTATAAATTGACTTACATTTTTCGATTTAAAAGATGCCTCAGAAGCCAAAAAATCTTGTCATGTTTAAGAAAGTATTTTAGGAAGAAGCTCTATAAATAGAAAAGAAATAATGCATAATTTTAATATTAATAATACAATAAACTTTGATCTTAATTTTTGTACCTTAACCGAATAAAATCGAATTACCTTAATTTTTTTTCTAATGTAATTAACGAAAACTTGTGAAAATATTTCATTCAAATTAAACCATTCTGAGAAAACTGTCCTGTGAAAAGTATAGCATTTAATTCCGTTCAGAATGAAATGTTGTTTTCACATACTTAGGACTCTGAAGTGTTGTAGAAAAAGAAAATATATACATTTATATGTATATTTGCGACGTAATTACAAAATATTTACACCCGAACGCGTCAAATCCCATAGAACTCAATGGTAAATGACCCAATGTTTTGGTCACCACGTAGGGATCGCCGGTGCTTCAGAGCAGGGTACGGGAGAAACTTGTTTAGGGCGACTCCATCTTACTTCCTACCTCCATGGGCAGTAAGCAAAGGGGCGTCTTCGCCGACTGCCTTGGGTAATTCAGTTGGAATTAGCAGACACCTTGTAGAGTCATTAGGATATTTTTTGGAGGCCGGAGAGATGAAAAATTAACAACGCCTTCGCCGGGAATCGAACCACGGACCTCTGGAATACCGGGCCAGCGTGCAGAACCACTACACCACGAAGGACGCTTGGAAAGCGGGAGAAATACCTTATATACTCCCCTTTTTAAAGGGCGACTAGGGTTTTAGGGGACCTAGTCGCCAAATCCTGGTTGTGGAGAATCATCATCCACAACCCTTTTTTTAGTTCGGGCGCCACTTGTAGAGTCATTAGGATATTTTTTGGAGGCCGGAGAGATGAAAAATTAACAACGCCTTCGCCGGGAATCGAACCACGGACCTCTGGAATACCGGGCCAGCGTGCAGAACCACTACACCACGAAGGACGCTTGGAAAGCGGGAGAAATACCTTATAACCTTTGCACAAATCATTTTAATTACAATTTATAATATCTAGAACTGACGTATGACTGCTGGGCTTTGTATTATTAGTATAATAAACAAATGATGTCTCGGAAGAAATGCATTGTGGATCTTTGCTACAAATTTCTCTCCGAAATGCAATTTATCACGTGTACCAAAAATAAAACGCAACGATAAATTTTGAAGCATCTGCCCTATCATGTTTCCTAATTAAATTCATTTCGAACACTTTATATTTTGAACAACTTATCGGAACTTCTTAAGTGCTTTTAAAATACTACATACGAGGAGTAAATTCTCTGCAGAGGGGAAATTCTTGTGGTTTTGAGTCAAAAAATGCATTTCATTTAAATGTGTAAATTTCCGAGAGAAAATTCAACAACCGTTTTATCTTTCTTTTCATGCATACAATCAACTTCCTTATAAAATTAAATGGTTAATATTTTGAATGTTAATAAGCTTGTTGCACAATATTATTACAGAAACCAATATTGCTTTTATATATGTCAGTTTAGCAAGGCTTACGCTGTTGTAATGTGAAAGATGGTGTGAGGTATAAACTAGGTGATAATTTCACTTTTCATTCCGAGTTGGATTTTATTCAAAAGGAAAATGTTAACACTAGAAAAAAATTTTTATTATTATTAATAGAAACTAAATTTAATAAATATTTAAATCTGAGAACAGGAAAATATTTATTTTCTCGCAAAATATGGTAATTTTTTTAATGTAATTAATCTCCATAATATGTTTTCTTAAATTGTGTTTAAACTGAAATTCTGTCTCATTCTCGAAAGTTATTCAAATATAATCTCTACATATAATAAAAGAAAGAGTCTGTGTCTTTCGTTCGTGCTGCGCGTAAGCTAATAGACCCAGGGCTACGAAATTTGGTGTATAGATACATCTAAACAAGAGCCAGTGCCCCTCGAAGCGATTTTTTCAAAATTCAAATCAGATTTTTTTTTTTTTAATTTTATCTTTTCGATTTTATTGCATCATTTTGAATAGTTTCATTCTTTTAGAAATGTGGTTTTGGCAACATTTTTTTTTTTCAATTGTATACTGGGCTGCTGACTGTTGAAAATCAGCACTGTTGCCACTTGGAAAAATAAGGGCGATCATTTTGTGCAGTTTCTTATATTTAATGTTTCTCTTGGATACTTTACGTTAGTCGAGAAAAGGCAAGGGGAAGTTTGTTAGTTTATTTATTAGGATAATTAATATTTGTATTAAGGGCTATTGCTTATTTCATTTTAAATTTGTTACATGTAATTTTTTTTAATGAAGTTGTTCTGCAGAGTAAAATTCTGCGCAGTTTTTAAATTTAACGTTTGGTGTTCCCTTCAGATGTTTTTCCGGTACATTTAAAAGCCAGATGAAGACTGGCAGCTTAAACTGCTTATTTATTATAAATGCTTATACTTAGCAATTTAACAATGAAAAATGATATTCAATTTTTCATTTTTTGTAGTGTTGAAAAACGCTAGCGTATATTTTAACACGTTGAGCGCCACGTCAGCCGCTGACACTAGACTTTCCGTTTAGGCCACGTCGACCGCCGCTGGCCGACAGCGTGTAACATGATATATAACTATAAAATTTACTCTATTTTATGGAAGTACAGAAAATTTATTTAAAATTTACTTAATTTTGATTCATTACAGGGCTAATGGATTTCATTGAAACACGGTAAACATAAAAACGGTTCTCCATTACAGCTATTACAAAATGTGACAGCTCTCTTAGTCTTTTTTTCTGCCCATTACCAGCTTCTGTTGCATTATCATAACATAATTTACAATATTTCCGTACTTCAGAGGCTTTTCCCGGTTTCCTTTGGAATTTATGCTGTCTTTTTTTAGATATTCTTGCATTTCTGTTCGATGGAATGTCTTCTTTTTCACAACTTGTAAGGGACAGCGTTAATTCTTTCCGGACTTCAGTAATGCTAATTTTCTGCTTCGTAATATCTTTGCATAGAATGTAACTATTCAGAAAACAGACTTGGAGCGTAACGTGTTGAATGAATGCCTATAGGAATCACATTATTAAGATCATTGTTATTATTAAGATTTGTACCATTTAAGAAGTTTCGTAAACTTAATAAATAAATGATAATCTGATAGTGCAAGTTCGGGGTTATATGGGGGACGCGACATCACGTCCCAACCAGGCTCCAATGATTCCGTACGTGTTACTAAAGATATGAGACCTCGCATTTGTCGTGGTGGAACACTATTTGCCAATTCTTGATTTGATTACTTTCTCGAGTTTCATAAGTTGCTGGCAGTAAACATTTGAGTTGATTGTTTGCTTGCTTGGAAGCAGCTCAAAATACACACCTTGGTAATCCCATTAAACTTACAGCATAGTCTTTTTCTGATGCAATTTAGCTTTCAATATGATTTGTGCTGATTCATCATGTCTGAACTATGATCTTTAGTCCAAAGGGGCTTTGTCCCTGAAGGACTATTGTTTTCGTTTTGCGATTTTGCATTGAATCACTCTGATTATCCGTTTCACTTTTCAAACTGTTGCCACCAAATACTATCGTCCTATATTATACTTGAAGAAATTAAATAATGAAGAATCTGCATAAATGTATGTGTGTTTCTTGCATTGTGATAAAACAACGGTACCTAGAGCCATCCAATTTTTAATGACGTAATCCTACTGAGAATATGGGCATCTGGAAGACCAAATTTGAAATTTGGAATTTGTTTTATTATCGGTTTCATATTTTGTAAAACTTTAACGAATTTTTGATTAACAAACTCAACGATTTAAAAGCGAGCAATGGCAACACTCTACGGGGGGGGGAAACCCTTTTTATCGCCAGCGGGCGGAACTGTGTATGGGAAATTCTAAAGATATGCTCATTTTAAAATTATTTTGCGACATTACTCTTCAACTGAATTTTGTGGTTTAAGTGCAAAGAGCATGCTAATAAATAAATAAAGGTAACACACAAAACGTTAAAAAATGCCTCTTTGGAAATAATTTAAAATCTGAAACCTTTCAGATTTTTTTTTTTTTTTTTTTTCGATTAATGTTATTGCAGACCAGGGTTTCTTAAACTGTGGGTCGCGACCCCGAGGGTCGCAAAAATTTTAGCAGTTTTGATACATATTTCTTTAACTTATTATAATAATTTTACAATTACCAAATATTTTTACACAATGTATCTTAAAATAGATAAAGATAAGACAATACAGACAAAGAAAGAACGAAAACGTTTCGACGCATCCTTTTTGTAATATAAACGTTCATTTTCCTTGCTTCACACGTGACGCTGTCATTTCGTCTGTTACTTATTTAAAATTTTCACATTGTTCTATGTCTTAAAACTAGAAATTAAAGTTAATGACATAAAACTGCAATCATATATTGTAGTACAAGTGAAAAAATTGACTGTTTCACTCACGTGTTTTCGGATTTGAGCAAAACTTATGGAGTCCTGGGGGTCGCAAAGAAATCTCATTGATATAAAGGGGTCGCGACTTAAAAAGTTTAAGAAACTCTGTTGTAGACAATCCATTTTTCATCACCAGGGATAATTCGTTTCAAAACAAGATCGTCTGCGTAAATACTTCAGATACGTATTGTATATTATGTATATAATACAACGTATATTATAATACTCCAGAAGGTTTATATTATTTGTTAAGAAATTATTTCTCAAATTCTTGAAGTTTTTTAAATGAGAAACACACTTCGACGAAGGTATGAAAATGAATTTTTAATTTGACAACTCCATTTGCCGTTCCGATGGTTACGAAAGCATATACATTTGCGATTTCGATACCTTTTCAAAATAAGCACACATAAAAATCTGTCAACCCCAAAATACTCTTGTGAGGTTAGTGGTGGAGAAGAAGGAGCTCTAAATCCTCGAATTCTATCCCCTAAGATGCTCTATATAACTTAATATATTGTTACATATTTGCTAGCATCCACTGTTTCTGCTTATGAATCGTTATAATGTAATTATTTGTACATTCCGTAACTATTTTTGAATATTACGCTTCCTGTGTGGTTCTAAATTTTTAATTCCTTATGTGTCAGGTTACTTTGTTGAACCTAGCAGTCCAACTTAAACCACACAACTTTCAAGGACAGTTATCGCCAGCAAAAAGAAAAATGACAGAACTAAATTAAATAATTAATAATAACTAAAAGTTTATTTGAACCAGAACTAGTGGTCTGAGTTAATATAACGTACAAAGTGAATTTCAAGACTTGCCCCCCCCCCCAAAAAAAGCGCAACTGCTGATAAGTAGCTGATAATTTATAGCTCTGACTTCCAAATCAAATAGACAACTGGAAAATTCACGTTTAACCCTTTCCGGCACGCTACCTTTTAAAGTCGAAGTTTTTATTAAAAAAAAAGTAGGCAGTATAGTTAGGCCTAGAGGACTACACAAGTAAAATTTTGTGAAGATAGCACTTATCGTTTTAATTCTGTGGGTGTGCCCAAAGTGGCACACTGATTGAATAGAGCTTCGAAAAGAGTGCTGAAACGACCATTGTTGTCAAAGAACTGACCGATGAGATGCCGAGAAACAAAGAATACAGACTCGCAGTTGTCCTAGATTATCGGTTATCCCGGTCTGGGCACACCTAGGGTTCGCCGCTTGATTTTAGGCAAGATTTCAAGGTGAAAATTTAAAACTAATATAGAATAAGGAAATTAGCATACAGTCAAAAAATAACATAGAAATTTCATTTCAAACAATTCCTTTTAAACCCTAAAACAAATCTGGAAGATTTCTTTGAAAAAGGAGGGTCTTAAAAAACTAGACATGGCTAAAATATATGGACTGGTTTGTGTTGATCTGCCATCTCCTATAAATAAGGAAGATTAAGAGAAACCTATAAATCCTTTGTCATTCAATTTTTCTGTGCGTACAGAAGGAAATTTTTAGGTCCCGCAACGGGTTAATTGCATGTAAGAGTAAAGTTTCCCGATAGTATCGAACACTACTTCAGACAAGTAGCTCACTAGGTTCAGCATAGATTGCAATTAGGAAATTAATTAAAATTACTCTCGGTGAGATTTGACTAAAACTTCTGTATGGAAGATTTACTGCGATGGGGAATGAGATGGTTATAAAAACTTTAATTTAATTAAAAGTTAATTAATAGGAAAATTTAACTGCCCCAAACAATTGTACTATTTGTTATTTAAGCATCCTGTTCTATTTTTGTAATCCTTGCTTCATATTTAATAACTTTCCTCTGTTCTGCCTAAAACTACCTAAGTCTGTAACTACTAATTAAAAGTCAAACAACAAAAATCAGCGTTTTATTTGACTAGTTTCGATGTTTTTACAGAACCACCATCCTCAGCTGCTGCAAACCCGCAAAATCTAACTACTGCTACCTAAGTCTGTAACTACTGCTACGTACATCAATCTATCTATCCATGGTTTGCTATCTCTGCAACTCGTATCCTGCCCCAGTGCTGAACTAGTGCTAATTCATGCTTTTTTCGGTGCTAGGTGAACACACAAAGCTAAAAGAAGTGAATTCGATTGTCTTTCCAAAGGCGCACGGATTAAAAAATATGAAAAGTGCGGATGGATTGCTCTCCATCCAGTTGGACAAACTTATACATAGAATAAGTGTTAGCTATCATTGATGCTTATCATCTTTGATAATTGACAGTGACCAATCTATAATTAATCATAACACCGTCCCTATCAGGCTATTGTATCTTAATATGAGATAAGCCTTAACATCGTACCAAGGTAACTCTTTAACAAAGAATTCAGGAAATAAAACAAAGCAATAGCTATCTAAATTAGTATCGTGATTTTTAGAAGTATCTTTAATGGTAATCCAGAGTAGCTTTCCTACAACCAGAGATTGCGTAAAAACTAAAAATTATTTATTGGAAAAACATCCGAGAAAATACTACAGTACTCTGGAAGAGAACCATTTTAATTTTAAATTTAAAGTAAAATATTTTAATAATTTTAAATTTAAATAAAAGTATCCCCAAAATCAAATTCAAGTTGACTTTCATAAGAAGAAAAAAAAAATCTCTGGGCATTTCGAGAGAGAACCATACGACAAACCTTTTTCGTATAGTAAAAATATTCCACTACTAATTAACTAAAGTTAATTTAGTAAAGCAATGGAGATCAGCTTCTGTAAAAGGCCACTATAAAAGGTTGTCTAGGTAAAGCAAAGTAACTATGAGACTGGTTACAGCGCCACTTGGTAGAAAACGAAGGAGTTAGCGTATTACGAGAGAGGAGGAGAAAAGTGAGTTACAAAATCGTAGAGTATCATCGATTTAGTAGGAAAAGACACCTTGTGGAATAAATACTACAAATAGAACGCTGAAAACGCATATATATATATATATATATATATTCCTTGAGTTCCGAAATTGTGACGTCACGAAACTTTGACGAAAGGAGAAAAGATTATCTTTCGAACGGCATCGCCTGTAATTCACAATCGAGAGGACTGTAGTTCAAATCCCGCGGTGTGCATCTTATACTGGTTGTCTTTGCAAATAGAGTAGACAATATGAAGATCTGCACACCGCAATCAGCTCAACTCAAATTGAGCTTGGTATGCACATTTGTGCATTATCCATTTGGGCATTATGCAACTAGTGTATGAAACGTTGCACCTATTCACCCGAGACAGGTATGAAAGAGCTATCTTCCCCGGGTTGTATACTGAAAATCATGGTCAAAGAGCGAGTTTCAAAGAATGATAAGATACGTAGAAGTGGGCGCAAGGCACGAACTGCAGCGCGGCTGTATCGGCAACCTTTTCCTGCAAGCCCCCATCCTTTAAACATAACTATCTTAAAAAACTGAAACGTTTAAAGGAGACAGGCTGCGTGACTAGCCTACTGCGGTTAAGCAGACCAACTAAGGTAGGGCGGAAAGTATAGCCGGAAGATACATATATGCCTTCACATATCTGAAAAGTAGCTCAAGAGAGATAAGTGAAAACTGTGGCCTCTCAAAAAGTCGCGCTTATCAGGCATTGCTGGACGGGAATGCCGAGAGACTTTTCGCATGGTGCAACTTTGTCATGTCCCTCCCTTTAGGCAGATAGCTCTCGAGGCTTTGCCATAATCACATACACACGCAACTTTGTCATGGACCAAATAAAGGTCCAGCCAACATTCTTGGCAGATATAGTGTGGACAGATGAGGCATGCTTCTCGCGAAATGAAATGTACAACAGGCAGAACACCTATTATTGGGCACTGGAAAATCCATCATGTTCTGTAACATAAAATACGGTTTTCGATTAATGTTTGTTGTGGAATGTACAGTAACAGGCTAATCGGCCCAATATTTTACCAGGGTACGCTAACGGTCGCATGATACTTAGAACTTCTACAAGACGTAATACACAATTTTATTGAGAACTTGCCGTTCCTTCAGCTCCAGAATGGTTTGTCCCAACATGACGGCGTGGATGCGCACAAGACGTCATCAATCAAGCAGTAACCTGATAGAAGTATTCGAAGAACGAATAATCAGATATGATGGTTTCGAAAAACGGCCTTTACGTTCACTTGACCTGGCGACCAATGGACTTTTTCTGTGGGAATTACTGAAAAGCAGATGTATGCGACCCATCCGCAAACGCTGAAGGACTTTAAACGACGTATTAATGAGGCTTGTGCAAACATATCACCCTCTATGCTACAACGTGAAGTTTTAATAAGAGCCCAAATGTGCATTTCAGCTGACGGGGAGAAGTTTGAATATAGAAAATAAAGATATCTTGTGATAACTAGTTTTTTGTTTCTAAGTACATCGCAGTGTAGGAAATCGGGAACAAACAAATGCGCGTTTCAAAGTTCTGTTCTTAGCATTCATGTCTACGAGGTGCCTTTTCATAGTAAACCGATAGCTCTCTACAATTTTGTTTCAAAACTTTAAACTTCCCGGTATGGTTCCGCTACGTAGACGATACTTTTACCCTGTTTGAAGGTAATAAAGATGATTTAAATAAAGTTCTTTCAACAATGAATTCTATTGATCCTGCTATTCAGTTCACTTTTGAACTTGAGACTTGCAATTCTCTTCCACTTCTAGACATTCTGGTCACACGTAACACATCCAACTTCAGTAATACGGGTTACCGTAAACCTTCATCGGTTTGCCTTCCACCGCGCTTTAAATCATGTTATCCGACTAAACAAAAGTTAGCTTCATTTTATTCCTATGTTTTCTGTGTTCTTCAAGTTTGCTCCTCCAAACTATCCCTTGATGGAGAAATAAATTGTTTAAAAGGAATAGCTATTGACAGGAGCTTTTGACCCAACATTATTAATCAAGCAGTTAAAAAATTCTCATCTCAACACACTACAAAGCACACTCTTGTTTTAGGAGATTATAAAAATTCTGTTGTCATTCCCTTCTTTCCATCAATTAGCTATAAAGTTGCACATATTTTGCAGAAATTTAACTTTCGAGTCGTTTATTCTCCCATCAATAAAATTCCGAGTTCCATACTCAAGGATATTCCGGATCATTTCGGATATGAATTTCTGGGGTATTTATAGGATTCCTTGCCAGTGTGGTTTAATTTACATTGGTCTTAAAAGAGAACATTAACTAAGAGAGCCTTGAAATTTCGAGTCAAGGAACATGAGGCATATGTTAGAAAAAAGGAAACACAGAAGTCTTCTGTTGCCCGACATTGTTGGTCCGAAAATCACACTTTCAATTTTTCTGCTGCCAAAATTATTCAAAAAAAAATATATATATATATATATATATATATCTTCCATTGGAGAACTGGATTTTCTAGAGGCATTTCACATTCAAAAAAATCTTCCTGTTCTAGTTAACGATCCTAATTCCAATCCATCTTTAGCTTCGGCCTTTAAAGAAACTATGTTTTAGTTCTGGTTTCATCAACAGATGGCGCCACTAGCTTATTTTCTGTCCAGGCTTTCTTGTTTTATCTAATAATTATATCTTATCTCGTTCATTTGAGCTTTTGCAGCTGAGGATGGTGGTTCGGTAAAACCATCGAAACTAGTCCTGTGAAAATTTGAAAATATAACGCTGATTTTTGTTGTTTGACTTCTGAATTAGCCAAGCCATATTTTTGTTAAATCGGTAATATGGAATACGTCCTAGAATAATAAACAGATATTGTTTAAAAAATATTTATCAGATTTACTTAAAATTTCTTGTAAAGTTTTCACGTAAGAAATTCAAAATACCACTTAAAATTCAATATCCCGTAACACTTAAGACATATACTTAATAATAATTAAGCGAATAAGAACAGTGCGGAGTTAATGCCAAGCAACAAAATCATGAAAATCAGTTTTCAGTTGTATACTGTCAGAAACCGGAATACGCATTGAACGTCTGAGCACTGTCAGAAGAAACAATAAAAATTCTCACATACATCAGGATGTCCATATTCGATTAATAACAAGAACAGTAGTAATCATTTCTTAACTTTGCTGTGAGACCAAGAAAAGGAATTCAAGGGTTGCATGTGCCCCCCCCCCCACGTTCCATTAACTGGTCACTACTCAAATCATTACTAGTTAAAACATCAATTTAAATATAACAAATTATCATTATACATACATTAATTTTAATTTTACAAAAAGGTAACACGCGTAATTGTTATTTCTCTCATTATTCAAAAGATCTTTAACGTACAAGCAAGAATTGTCTGACAGAGTATAAATATAACTGTTACCGTGAAAGACCGAAATTGGAGAGTGTCGACTTTCACCGGAGAATGTCAACATTCACCAAATACGTCGGTGAAAGACCGAATATTTCACTACATTCTTGTATATTCGGACCCTCACCGGTATATGTCGACAATCACAGATAGGCTCTGGTGAAAGTCGAAAAGAGAGGTCATAAAGTGCCATAATAGTTGAAGTTGTTGCAATCAATAAGATTTGAATCACATAATTTAGTAAGATTTTTATGACTGTTATTTTATTTTCTCATTTAGAACGTGCTGTATAATTAAGTAAGTTTTTAACTTCTATTATTTTCCTTTCTCATTTTGAATGTATTGTGTGTTTTAGGTTCTCGTGTTCTTAAGTTCTTATTTCAAGTCTCAAGTGCGTTTATTTGCGGCTGAATGACGGAGAAGAAAATATAATATTGTTATACGTTCAACATTCACCATTAGTACATGGTGAATGTTGACATTGACCGGTGTAAGTCAGAAATAAGAGTATTTGGAAAATATTTCGGACATACACCAAGAGACTATGTGAATGTTGACATTCACCGGTGAAAGTCGACATTCTCCATATTTCCGTGTTTCACCGTAACATAACCACCACAAAGAAGTAAAATAAAACTGAGAAAAAGACAGCTTGGCCTTTAGCGTCTCTCTAATTAAGCATTCATCTCCAGAACTTCTTGAATATTAAGTATGATAAATAGCGCATAGCCACTTTACTATACTTAGGTACTTTAAATTACGCATATGCCTATCATTAGATTATTCACTAAAACGTCCTGCGAAACCTAAATGAATTCCTAGCGATTTTTCACAAATCGCTGATGTACCGGAAAATTCGGCCAAGGAAAAACTAATAAACTAATCTATGAAGCAAAACTGACGTTGTGCTGAGCTGGTTTAGTTTATCATGGCAAAGCACACTAGGGCTATCTGCTAAGGCGAGGAATGCCTTCGTGGAGGACTTTCCAAGGGAAATTGACTCGTATACTCGTTACACATGATTAATTGGATTTGGATTATTTAATTACAGCAAAGCACACGAGGGCTATCTGCCTAAGGGGAGGGATGCCTTCGTGGAGGTCTTTCTAAGGGAAACTAGCTCGTATACACGTTACACATAAGGAAAACCACGAAAACGCCCATGCAGCCAGCCCGTTCGCTGGATTCGAACCTCGGACCTAACTACCAGTGTTCAGCGTCTTTTACCGCTCAGCCGCTGGTGGGCTTACACATGATGAAAACGCTCATGCAGCCAGCCCGTTCACCTGGATTCGAAACCAGTTTGGAACTACCAGTATTCAACGGCTTTACCGCTCGGCCGCTGCTGGGCCACGTTGTGCTGAATGTACTCTAATTATCAGAACTCCATTTACTAAAGCTGCCTGTTACTATTTAAAGTGCCAGCTTGTTTATTTATCTACGTGTTTTAAATGTTTTCTTAAATTACATATATACGTGTGTGTGTATGCGTGTATAGAACTCGAATATATAAACACACATATATCGATATTTGTATGTATAAATACATATATATCGATATTTTATTATTGCTGTATTCCTTCGATACTAAGACGCACCCCTTGATTTTAGTACCATTAACAAAAATTAAGGCTTTAATTCAATGCAAGTGAAATAAATGAAATAAAACACTCAACTACATCTGACAAACAATTTAATAATCGGTTTGTTACCAACAATATAGCTATTTTTAAATCATTTTAAAAACCAATAATATAGCTATTTTTAAGCTATCATTTTAAAAACTTTAATTACTCTTGAATATTAGAAATTCGTAAAATTCTTAGATTCTAAAACACTCTACATTCTAGACGTATCTCTTTTTATGAGCATTTAAAAAGAGAAAAATGAGATTTAGAATCGACGAAAATGGGATACATTATTTTATGTCAATGAAAATGTACAGCAGGTTGGTTTACTATTCTCATTATCCCTAGACCAATGATTCCCAACCGATTGGGGGGGGGGTACGCAAGAGAAAAGTAGGTGGTACGCGAAGTATTTTTAACTACTAAAGTCAAAAATCTCGTGAAGAAAAAGAACAATTCCTATGATCATTCCTATGACATTTCCTATGATCAAACTCTAACTGGAGATTTCAAACTTTTTAACTTTTGGCTGAACCGAAAAAAAGAATTTAAAGGCATTTCAAATAAAGCTATTAAATTTTTATTGCCTTTTTAAGCAACCTATTTGTATGAACAAGAAATTTCTTCCACGTTATATTTAAAAAATAAATTAAAAGAGCAAAATTAAAAGTGGATCCTAATTTACGGTTAAAACTAAATGAAATAAGACTAGGCAGACATAAAGAAATTGATCTCTCTTAAACAGGCCCAAATTTCACACTAAATTTTAGAATTAAATTATTATAACTTAAATTTTGATAGTAAAAATGGTAATCAACTTTAATCTAATATTTTTGTGTTCAGATTTAATATAAATAGCCGATAGATTATGTAAATGGCAAAATATTGTTTTTTTTTTTTTCATATTTCTGTTGAGAAATTAAAAAATAATCAATGCAAAATGTACTAGTGGTACTAAAGTTTTGCAATTTTTGTTTAAATGGTACGCTTTAGTCGAAAGGTTGAGAACCACTGCTCTAGACTATATCGTTTATAAGCTACAGGTTCGGGATCAGCGGGTCTTTGACTGTTGCAATATTTATAAAAATATCAGATTCCATACAAGAGCTCAGTTATACAAACTTTCTTTTAATTCTATTGTTTTTGGGGCCCACCAGCGGCCGAGCGGTAAAGTCGCTGAACACTGGTAATTCGATCCGAGGTTCAAATCCCGCGAACGAGCTGGCTGCATGGGCTGCATGGCGTGGTTTTCCTCATGTGTAACTTGTATACGAGCCAGTTTTCCTTAGAAATTTCTCCACGAAGGCATCCATCCAATTCGGCAGATAGTCCTCGAGGCTTTGACATAATCACACACAATTCTTTCGTTTTTGATTCTTGTAAATTCTTTCGTTTTTGATTCTTTTAAATTCTTTCGTTTTTGATTTCTTTTAAATTCTTTCGTTATTGATTCTTTTAAATTCTTTCGTTTTTGATTTTATAAAACTCTAAGCAACGCTTTCTTACGTCGCACATTTTATATTAATTATATAAACTGTCGGAAGATTAATAGATTTTCCTTTTTCCTACTGCAAACAACGAAATAATGGGTACTATTCGGTTTCGAGGGCCGTAAAAAAATATGTATGCGAAAATGTATGCGCGAAAGCGCCAAATCTAACAAACACGCCCATTTAACAGCGTGCCAAATCTCGCGTACGCGCTGATGTCAGATTGCGTAAGTTTATATAGTTCTATATTTCTTAAGACGCCATTGAAATACTAGTTTAATTTTTAATTCCTTTTTTTTTTTTTTATATCCTATGGATTTAACAATATGGGAATTGGCTATGATGAAAAGTCTGCGATAAAATTTTGGGTAAAGTACAGAATCACCCACTGCTTGACGCGTTTTTAAGAATGGCACATACTCGGTATCCATGTACACATCATGACTTATTTTCACTTAAAAAAAAATCCCAGAATTGTACAAAAATGGCACCGCGCACACCCTTGACTTTATCTATGTACACATCGACCTATTGTCATTTAAGAAGTAAAAGAAAATTGACAAAATTTCAATTGTTTTTACCCTTGTAAAAAGCGGCGAATAAATGAGTGATTCTGCACTTTACCGAAAATGTTTTCAAAGAAAAGGCATAATTCATTAAAGAAAATTATGTTTGAACAACCAACGAGATGACATTATGCTTTAGCGATAACTCGGTAGCGAAATATTATATGAAATTAACCTTTCATCTAAATTGAAACATCAATATTTAGATAGTTATTTACTACTATACTTCCTTTCTTGCGTTAGGGTTGCGGCAATTACTTTTGGCAGAACTGGCATCAACAATAGTTTGGCGATTTCTTACAAATAAGGTTTGAATTTCTGATGGTACATAGCCCATCAGCGGCCGAGCGGTAAAGTCGCTGAACACTGGTAGTTCGCTCCGAGGTTCGAATCCCGCGAACGGGCTGGCTGCATGGGTGTTTTCGGGTTTTCCCCATGTGTAACGTGTATACGAGCCAGTTACCCTTAGAAAGTCCTCCACGAAGGCATCCCTCCCCTTAGGCAGATAGCCCTAGTGAGCTTTGCCATAATTAAATACACCAACACCAATCTGATGGTACATACTTTTGTTAAGCAACCTGGCTAAGAAAATTTTGAAATAGCATAAATTTTAAGAAAACTTTATTGAGAAACATAGTGTAGATACTATAGATGTATTACTGTAGATGCTGTAGATGTATTACTGTAGATGCTTTTGTTTGCAATTTGCTTAGCATGTAGAAACATTTTTGAGACATAAATTTTCTTTTTAGAAGTGATAATATTAATTTTTAAGCTCAGTAAAGTATTTTGGGAAACAATGTTTAGTACGAAAAGAAGGCTAAGAAGAAAATGCACATTTGAATGCAGATTCGAAAAGAAACGTTTTTATATAGTTTCAGCTTAATGCCTTTAAAATTTTTTGCAGTATTTTGGAAAATAAAAGTTTTTTTTCCCAACTTTTATAAAACATTATATGTACTCAATCAAGTGTTTATTTTCAGCCATTCCTACGGTTATGTTCGCTGCCACTCAGTAGCACCCTCCCCCCTTTCCGCAGTGCGTGGTAATGGGGTGACTGATGCAGACACAGGAAATAGCTCACACGAACCCCCCCCCCCCACATCTATAAATTATGATGAAGGAAAAGACGTCTACTGCTAGGTTCTTTACCTGATGCCACTCTCTGTCTTCAAATGATTTTTAAATAAATATAAAATTAAAAAAACTTTATTCTGAAAATTCAGATTAAAGGCTAATATACTTGACGACGTTTTAACATTAAAAGAAAGAATTAATCTTGCTTCCAATTGAAAAGCTTAAATCTATGCTGTTATATAAAATTAAAACTTGATTCAAGAGAGCGTTCAAAATTTTAAAAGTCCCCTTCTCTCTATATATAAAACCTGAGTAAAAACTTTAAGGCCAGTAAAAATTTTTGAGAAAATGTGAAATGAAATAAAAGGGATTCAAGTAATATTAATTATTAGTGTTCATCGATAAAAAGTAAATGTTATAAACATAATTTGTAAATACATAATTATGAGAAACGTGGTTATTTACAAAGTTAGTATTTCTGCCTGAGTAAAAACCTTAAGGTCACCAGTCATTTTTTAAAAATAAGTATAATATAATCGTGTAATTACCATTGCAACTACTAGCTTGTGACAACGCTGCAATTTTCATATTTGTCATACGTTTCTTCGAAGTATTGGTGATCTTTGTGAAGATGGCGAAGGGTAAGAAGTCAACTGATCGTGAAAGAGGAGAGATCGAAGCTTTGTCTTCAACAGGAATGAGTAGTCGTGCTATTGCGATAAAGATAGGAAGACCAAAGACTGTAGTCAACAATTTTTTTCAAATTGAAAGACAATTATGGTAAAAAGAATACTGGGGGAAGACCTAAAGCTTTGTCCTCGCGTGATGAAAGAAGAGTTTACCAACTTGTATCTACTGGAAAGTACTCAACCAGGAAACTGATTCCGACGACAGGTTTAAAAGTTTGTCAAAAAACGATTTATAACACAGTTAGAAGGTCTGGAAGGTTCACTTATACAGCAAAATTAACTAAGCCTCATTTACTGCAGAGACACAAAATAGAGCGTTTGAACTTTGGCCAGAAAATCATGACCTGGGACAACCACTGGATAGAAATTATTTTTTCTGACGAAAAAAAAAAATGAAATTTGGATGGACCAGATGGCTGGAATTTCTACTGGCATGTCCAAGCGCCAATTAGGTGGAGGGTCTGTCATGACTTGGGGCTGTTTTGCTCAACTGCATTCGTTTCAGGTAGAATGAATTCACAAGGATACCAAAATGTCCTAACAAGTCATCTTTTGCTAAATGCTGAATGTCTTGCTGGAGAAAATTGGAAATATCAGCAAGACAATGCATCGATCCATTCGAGTAACAGCACAAAAAATTGGTTCCAAGTCAACAATGTTGAAACTGTGAAATGACCAGCTAGATCACCTGACCTCAACCCAATCGAGAACCTTTGGGGTGACTTAGCAAGAAGAGTTTATGCAAATGGGAGACATTTTACATCAACAACAGAGCTGAAATCTACTATGGAAGATGAATGGTATAAAACCGACTCCACTCTTTGTCAAAAACTCGTTTCATCCATGAAAACAAGAATATTTGAAGTAATTCGAAGAAATGGCTCCTACACAACCTTCTAAGAATTTGTAATTTTTTTCTTATATGTTATTTTCTATGTTGGCCTTAAAGTTTTTACTCAGGCTCAAATATTCATCAGTGTGTTCTGTAATATTTTCTAATAATCAAATATTTGCAAATTAATTTTTCTACTTTTACTTTTATTTAAGCTCAATAATTAGCAATCAAATGGTATTTTAATTCCTCAGTTTAAATGTTTCCATTTTCTCAAAAATTTTTACTGGCCTTAAAGTTTTTACTCAGGCTTTATATGTATGCTAATGCTTTTGTTTATGTTTCCTGTATTTCTCCCTTTACCATTTGTTACTGCAATATGCTACATCTCTTTATGGAATGTAAAATAGTAGAAATTGGAAAAATCTAGGTATTGAAAAGTACATTAGTCTTTGAATAAAATTAGAAAAGTAGCATGGAGGAGGTAATATAATTAAGAAAAATGTTCTTCATTATTAATTGATTTTAGCTTTGATGCAGATGGCAGTATACATATAAGAATTAGAATTGAGGTTTTCTAATCTTCATACAATAGCGCGCTAGAAAAGGGTTTTATTTATCAAATGATGCAAAACAACATTTTTTTTTTTTTTGAAAATATAACTAATAAATGAAATACTAATACAATATTAAATTAAGCAGAATTAAATTACTTTCAAGCTATTTACGCTGAGGATCAACGCATTCTTATAAATATGCGAAATTAATGAAGGGTCTTAGGTCTCGACCAGTAGTAACGTCTCCTTTTTATTTGTAGCGGACAAAAACCACTAATTGAAAATAATGGCACCCTTCTGAGGGTATAAGAAATCTCAACTTGTTATTTCTCATTCTTATGCCGCTAAACATTTGTTAATCATAGATGGTAGCCTAGCAAATTAGGCATAATTAAACTATAGATAGGAAGCTCACGAGTAGCCGATTGGTAAGATCACTGAATACTGGTAATTCGACCAAGGTTTAAATTCTGGTGAATGAGTCTGTTGAATGGGCGTTTTTATGGTTATCACCGTACGTATCTTGGTTAGGAGCCAGGTGTCCTTAAAAAGTTCTCTATGAAGATTAGGCCTACCAGCGACCGAGCGGTAAAATCGCTGAACACTGGTAGTTCGGTTCGAGGTTCGAACGGGCTGGCTGCATGGGCGTTTTCGTGGTTTTCCCCATGTGTAACGTGTATACGAGCCTTAGAAAGTCCTCCACGAAGGC
This sequence comes from Stegodyphus dumicola, assembly GCF_044657685.1. Lineage (NCBI taxonomy): Eukaryota > Metazoa > Arthropoda > Arachnida > Araneae > Eresidae > Stegodyphus > Stegodyphus dumicola. The sequence continues at coordinate 4,176,962 of NC_140768.1, forward strand.
ATGTCTCCCCTTAGGCAGATAGCCCTAGTGTGCTTTGGCGTATTCACAATAAAATCACAATTACTATGAAGATTAAAGGTGAAAACATTGCGGCAAAAACATTGCTCACGAAGTGACCGAAAAAATGACGCAAATGGAAAATGTTATCCTACAAAATCATAGTGGGAGAAAAAAAGGAAACAAAAACAAAACATCGCAGTTTTAAAACATTGGGATATAAAATGGCATGATGAAAAATAAAGCGTTTACAAATCATTGCATGATAATAATATCACACACATGCGATTTTTGACTGAAAAATTTTATAAGCAAATTCTCGCGTAATGATTTCGGAGCACAAGATGCAATAAGTAATATTTTTTACTTTCATATTTCATATTTTTGTATTAACAAATTTTATTGAAAAAGCAAGTAAAAAAACTTAAAAAAAATTCATTAAAAATCTGAATGTTAGTCATAATTAATGCTATGCATAGCAATTAGGAATTTTAACTTCTGACCTTTACACCACGAAGGCATTCTAAGAAGGCGGGAGAAATATCTTATATACTCCCCCTTTTAAATGGCGACTGGGGATTAGGAGATCCAGTCGCCAAATCCTGGTGGTGAAGAATCATCATCCAACCACCTTTTTTAGTTCGGGCACCACTGTAGATGTAGAGTCATCAGGTTTTTTCGAAGCGGGAGAAATGAAGAGTTAACAACACCTTCGCCGGGACTTGAAACTCAGACCTCTCGAATACGCGCCGAGTGTGCTGATCATTACACCACGAAGGCATGTTAAGAAGGCAGGAGAAATACCTTATAACCATAACTATTATATGTTTACGGTTTGTGATTTGTATTAAGTAAAAGTAGTTTAAATCCAATTTAAGTTTAGCAAAATGAAACCTCGCGGGCGTTCTTTCGACGCCATTTGGTCAACGACCTTTATGCTTGATTAATATATTTATTTTATTAATTCATTGCAAAAAAAGTAATTAAAAAAGAGGATGTGTTTCAGTTCTTTCTTTTTACACAGGAAACAAAAATGCTATTTCAGCATTCTACTTAGGGATTGTTAAAATGCGCTCATGATTTCATAAAGACATTAATAATTCTCAACTATTAATTTTTCCCAACAGTATTTTGATTATATTAAAATTATTTCTTCGCGTGTTCTATTTTTTTTTTTTTTTTTTTTTATGTGATGCAAAAGTATTTTTTATAAACTTATCAAGCAGTCCTTACGCATCTCGACTTTCTTTACTTTTTTGTTTGAAAATTCGAAGCTTTTTAGTAAATTTTAAGTTCCAATACTCTTACTTCCTACCCAGATCTAATTTAGAGGACATAAATTTTTAGATGATCCCGTCGAATACAGGAGAAAAAAATCATTTCATGTGCCTCTGTTGAAAGTCGCTCTAATCCGCATCCAGGCTAACAACACTGATGGACCAGATTTCGAAACTCGAAAAGGGCAGAGATTTTGTAAGTGTATAGTGACTGTGCAGCATGGGGCCACCTAAAAATACTGTCGGGCCAAAAGTCTCCCTGCTCTTCTTGAAATCATATTTAAAAGGCTCTAACAATCCTAAGCAATTTATCGGAATAGAAACTACTCGATAGTTGAATTAATAATAATTATAATTTGATATCTTAAGAAAATTAATGTCTTCAACATACATGTTTTTATTTTCCAATCTTTGAATACTGATATGATTTCTTCACGTAGCTTTTGAAAATTTTTTAATATTCTCTCACACTATCTTGCACATACGAAAGAAGTGACGCTTAACTGTTAAACAAATTAAACTGAACGACTCAAAGAATTTATGAAATTGAATGTGATTATCGTTAATCCGAATGCTGAAAAACCTTCTTTCCTTTTTACAGTTTTATTTTTGTGTATAAATTCTTATATTCAAGCGGCTATTTCTTTTACCAAATTTTAAAAACATACGAAATAAGTGACGAAATAAGTAACGAAATATGCGCACCATAGTCAATCCTCAGTAAATGTAGAGGGCGTTTTGTAACATTTCGTCACACCTTGCAGACCAAATGAAAATCCGATTTGAATGATAACGGCCAATGCCATTGAAATATTTAAATGATGAAATTTAGTGCATTAATTATCTTTTGAATAATATTTGTGCTTTTATTATAAAAATTCTTGGATTGTTCTGAAACTTGCACAGAGAATTGCATTCCATTTATAATTGTGTAAGCAGAATTAAATAAATTAGAATAAGTAATTAGTTTTAGGATAAACGCAAATTTTAAAACAAAATGCAGCGGTAAGTCCTTCTAATAAAATCTTCGCATCAATTAATTCGAAATATTAATTATTTAAATTACTGTTTTTAATAGCGCACAATATTTTTTATTCTTAGTTGACTGATAAATAAGAGTTATAAAAAATTATAGGGTAACTAAAGTAAACTTACACCTTACCTGGGGAAAATTTTGAAGGGGAACTGTAATTAATTAAACGTATTAATATCTTCATCACCTTCTACAAAACCTACCATCGAGTTAAGTCGGAGGATAAATCTACCTCATCATATTCTGCGCGTCATTAAAGGGGCTCATACACCTTAAACCCCTTATGATCTTCGAATACGTAACTGTTGCAAGAACTGGAATATTTTATTTATTTTAAAAGCAATTACTTCCAACTTTTTACAGCTGACTACATAATATAGCTGCTTTGGAAACTAGTAACCGGAAAGTTTGTGTTGCCAAAAATATTTTTGGAATTTAATCCGCTTTGTGAAAAAAATTTTCGTCATGTTTCCACCTTGCGCGCATAATATTTTAAAAATGGCTGATGGTAAATACTTGAAATTGGATAGAATTCTTTATATGGGCACTATTTTCTAACTGAATCACAAAGCTGATGAATATTTTAATATTAAAAAATGTTATGCACGAAAACATTACAGATTTTCTTAATAAAATACATTTTATAAACTCAACTCCAAATAAAATAAAAATTGATCATGAAATTCTTAGAATTTTTGGTTTACAATAGTTTCCAAATGTTATAAAAGCTATATATTAAATATGAAATTAAATTATGCAACAGAATGTTTGAAACTGTGCGCGCAAGTTAGAAACTTGACAAAAAGTTTTGTCGCAAAGCGGATTAAATTATCAAAATATTTGTGGCAACACAAACTTTCTGATTACTATTTCAGAAAGCAGCTACATTATGTAGTCAGCTGTAAAAAGTCGGAAGTAATTGCTTTTAAAATAAATAAGTTATCCGAATTCTTGAAACAGTCACATATTCGAAGATCTTATGGGTTTTAAGGTGTACGAGTCCCCATTCAACAAAACACATTGTCAGCATTCAACAAAAGTACTCACCTCTGCTGCGAATCTGCGAGGACGAACTGATACAAAATTGTGAGCAGAATGTAGCACACCGTGAAAATGAGCATCTCCCGGTACACAACTTTCCAGACACTGCCCCTCCAACGAAAGAGCAATCGAATAAAGCCCCCAGAGGCGGAAGAAGCCACGTCGTACTGGTAACTGACAGTCATCGCGTCCGATGATGACTCGACTTCTGCTTCTGCGCTTCCTCCGGCACTCTGGGGCTGCTGAATTTTGGATGATTCCGTCGTTCTGTTTGTCTCCTTCCCGCTTTTTGGTTCTCTGGAGAAGACGCTTTTCAGTGTTCTCCAATAAACCAATTGGCCGGCTCTTCCAGGCTTCAGGAAGGAAATTTAGGGAAAATAGATGCCTACTTCGGTCGCTGTCCGTCTAACTGAAATCAGAAATACGACGGAAAAAAATTCACCGCCATTTTCCTCGCAACTGAAATGTACTGACAAAGTTCCCGAAAAATGTTTCACTTTGATATATATCCTAAGCAAGGGATTGAGGATGGTGAATTAAAGACAACACTTCGTACTCAGCTTGTCAAAGGAACACGAACGTTCGTTCTTTTGTAATGTAGAGTCTTTTGTTAAAATAATAACATTCGCTTAATGATTCTATAGTGTCTAACCGTTCTTTTGTATATAGCTCCTGCTTTTGGCAATCTTTATGTAATCTTGGGTTTTAATCGCCATTTTTGGTAAAGTTTCTCTTCTTTTGTTTTGCGTTTCATTTTTGCATCTGAAATACTTCCAAAACGATGAACCTTTTTATAACCGGAAAAACTTTGTTTTTAGTGAAATGAATATTTTTAAATTTGATGATATTTTGGACTGCGAAGATCACATTTTCCAGTGCAATTTCATCTCACGACACTGAAATGAATTTCTATCATTACACGTACTATCCCTGATAGTAGTCTGGAATAAGAATTTTTTTGCAAGTTATTTTTAGTAAGATGAATCACGCAATTCCACAACCGTTTTTACGCATATGTCTTTGAAAAAAAGAGGATCAAGCGCTTCGCAATCTGAACAATATCTCTGTCGCAGAAGAAGCTATCGAAAGCACTGCTAAACGCATGCTTTTCGAGTACGAGAAATATGCAGATATTGGTTGAATCTTTTAACGTCCATAATCGAAAAGAAAACGCATGTTACCATGTAAAATTGTTAACTAGTATATTATAAAGCACATTCCTTTTTCTTGCTTCACCTTTAGTTGCACATTTCACACAAAAATAATAATTCTTGTTTTATGGTTACAAATTTCACGTACTCGTACGTTGTATATTCACGAATCGACGAAAACTATTGAACCTCTTTTACATACATTAGTGTCTCTTCCAGTTAAGGAATCCAGTAGCAGTTAAATTCAGTAAAGGTGAAAGGCTAATGTCTCCATCCGTCGATAACATCTGGAAGGGGTGGAGAGAATGGAGAACAGGCTGTAAGGCAGAAGAAAAAAAGAAAGCGCGAAGGTGCATAAAAAGTCATCACGCTTTTTTCTTAATCTTGAATCCGCGCTGTATCCAGAGAGAACTTCGGAGAATGGGTCTTGCGATGTGTTTGTAGAAGAGATGTTTGGTAGCAAAAAGTGAACAAGACCCACTTTTCCCGATACACGTACAGTACGAAAAGAAGGCGAAGGAAGAGAGAGCGAGTGAGTTAGTTGTCCTTGGCCAGCGATGGCATCTTCCTCTGCTAGGTCTAAATTCAGATTTGGCACTGCGGACGACAAAATAGCAAAGCACAAAAGTCCTTTCCACGGCGACAAAATGTGTGGCGCGGTGAGCTACAACTCGGTTATCCGCGACGAAATACTCATATCCCGACTGCGTATGTTTTGGAATTCGGAAGACGACCTAAATTTGAGGCAACACGAAAATTAATTTATTTTTCATTTTAAATTACTCATTGATCTTACTGTGAGGCAATGTAATTTATGAATGGTTATACAGAAGCGTAATAGAATTCTTAAATCAGAACGAACTGTGATCACAGCTCATCTGGATATTATTAAAAAAAATTGGATAGTTGGCCTTTTTTATTTATATTATTATTTTTGGCAACAACTGCTTGTTTATAAATTTTTATTTTTCGTTTGGAGTATTTTAGTTCGACAAAAATCATGCAGTTAGAAAGCTTATATATTTAAAAAATGTATCTTTTATAATTATTTTGTTTTAAGAAATTAGGAATTTTCTTTTAAGGAAAAGTTCTCGTATTTTAAGGAAATTAAAATATTTTAATATTTTTATTTCCTTGAAGCAAAGTATTAATAAATTTCCAACAATATTAAACAATGAAATCATATTTCATTTCACTAAACATATTTCAGTTAAACTAATTGTTTTTTTTTTACTTAAGTAAGTTTTTTAAGCTAAGCACATTAATCTCGTTTTCACGTTCTCAGTATCAAAACACAACAAAAATACTGGTAAATAAAACAGGTTACGTGTAGAATCGAACGAGATATCAAAATTTCACAGTTGGCCGAACAGATTTAGTCCCGTCGCACTAATTGATCAGTTCCACTCCAGTTTTGGGAAGAACACTGATAATTTTTGCATTTCCAAATCAGATAATGGTGGTTCAGTGAGTTTACTAATTTTAGCACTTTTTACATTTTAAACAATATTTAATTTACTATGTACAGAGCGTATTCTTAGGCCGCCGCCTCCAACATGAACAAACTTTATTCTTTTTTCAACTATGGGGCCCACCAGCGGCCGAGCGGTAAAGTCGCTGAACACTGGTAGTTCGATCCGAGGTTCGAATCCCGCGAACGGGCTGGCTGCATGGGCGTTTTCGTGGTTTTCCCCATGTGTAACGTGTATACGAGCCAGTTTCCCTTAGAAAGTCCTCCACGAAAGGCATCCCTCCCCTTAGGCAGATAGCCCTCGTGTGCTTTGCCATAATTAAATACACACACACAAAACTTGCTTTTTCAACTATGCGAGCAACAGCGCCCTCTAGCCTTTTCCTTCAAATTACACAACACACACTGAGGGGCAGTCTGGGGGTCTCCCGCGCCTTTTTTCCTACCACAACCTCTCGACAGGAATTTCGGCTCACCGTTTATTTTGAGTGCCCCTTGCCGCACAAATATTATATGCTTACAGATGCCCATGACTTCTCCGAGATTCGAATCTGGGACCATCGGGACGGCATTCGGTGTTACTTACCACTAAATCGACCGGGCAGTAAAACATATTTCAATTACAATAAGGCCCACCAGCGGCCGAGCGGTAGAGTTGCTAAACACTGGTAGTTCGGTCCGAGGTTTGAATCCCGCGAACGGGCTGGCTGCATGGCCGTTTTCGTGGTTTTCCCCATGTGTAACGTGTGTACGAGCCAGTTTCCCTTAAAAAGTCCTCCACGAAGGCTTCCCTCCCCTTAGGCAGATAGCCCTAGTGTGCTTTGCCGTAATTAAATAAACCAAATCAAACCAATTACAATAAAACAATTATGATTTTTACTTTAAAGTTTTTAAACTAAACACATAATCTTGCTTTAACTTTGACCATAACGAAATTAAACTAGTAAAATATTTTTATTTGCCTAAAATAAAACGCATAACTTGTTTTTATTCAACTAAAATTAAATTAAGACAATCATTTTTAATGTCTTAAAAACTTTAAACATGTAAAATAATTATATCACACATATTATTAAAATTTTCTTTTATAGATTGTAAGAATTTATGACTTTCACGTTTTCCCTCAAAGCTTCGAGAATTTTTCTGCTTTTTGAAGGAAAGATACTTATATCAGTCACTCTGGAAATCGAGAGAGTATTATAAAAAAATTATGCCAATCTAAGGTTGTTTTTCTCTTTGTAGTTTTATATGATACGTTGACATCTCTTTGACACAATTTGTTGAGTAAACAAAATAAATTTTACCGAAGACAAATATCCGCTGAAATAAAAGAGATGGGACCACATACTGAATGTAGAGAAAATAAGTTATTCGAACAAATGAGAAAAAAAAATTACAGCAGTTGAAATCTCTTTTAAAACAGTAACCTTTCACTCTGCCCCCCCCAAATCATTGATATGACATGTTTACACATAATATAAAGAAAATTAGAGAGGAGACGTTAAAAGTAGCGTAAAAAGTTAAAAAAATGTTTTGTAATTTATAAAAAATAAGTTAAAACTGTGCTTAACTTTTTACATGCATTTTATTAATGAATTTAAATGCTGCAGTTATGAAATCATCAGTCACATGAAACTGCTTTAAAACGCTAAACACTACAAAACTCAGCAAGTATGGATTGAATTAAGAGAAATTTTTTTTTCCACAAGGCAGTGTGAATTGTGTTGCGTCTGATGGAAAAATTAATTATTATACATTTCAAGTAACTTGGCATAGGTTTCAAAATTATACAATATGTAAAACTTGAAGGGAAAATGTAGAGCTGGATATTGAAAATAAAATAAAATAAAATAAAATAAATAAAAAAAATAAATAAATACTATTTCTGAGTCCGATTTGTTACAGTACTAAGAAGGGCTAGATAAAATACTTTCAGAAACTGTTAACAGACTATTTTAATTTGTAGTGGAAAAAATTAGTAACATTTTAAAGCGCATATAGACTAAAATCCATTATACATGTTTAATTCGTGCCTTTGTATGTAAAATTAGAAAACTTATAACTAAAAATATAAAAAACATCATTTAGCACTTTATTTTTAAAATGGTTTTTTCATTATCCCTACTAGGAGCTCAGAGGCAAAGTCTCTGAGCACCGATAGTTCGACTTAGGTTCGATTCCAGACGAACGGGCTTTTTCTTTTTAGCTGCGTGAATATTTTCATGATTTTCCTCCACATGTAGCTTGGGTACGAGTCAGTTTTCCTCAGAAAATCCTCTACGAATTCATACCTTCCTTTGGGCTCCCTTCCTCTCATGCTTTGCCATCATAAGATAAACCAAACCGTGAAAGATCCCTCTCGTTGAGCCACTAGCTATCCAGTGCTTTCACTAATAAAATCATTTAACTTAGCTTTGTCTTAATGTTTTAGAAACGTATTAAAAGTGTAAAAGACGGTTCTGGGAATCAAATAAGCACAAAATTATTTTAATTTCACATGAATACGTTCTTTATAAATAAATTATACAATTTATTTGCTTTAGATAGTTTTAAAAACTGAATTTAGATTTATTCGGATAAATGTTTATTTTCTGTGATTAGTCGAATCATTGCTGCCGAGGTGGTATAATGGATAGAGGAGTTTACTGAGATACCGAAGGGCCCGGGTTCGAATCCCAGAGAAGGCATGGATGTTTGTAAATGTATAGTGTCTTTGTGGCACAGAGACACTCTAAATATACGGTTCTACCCCTATCACCTCCTCTCGAGAGGTTGGTGTGTTTCTCCCCGCATTTCTTGGCATGCCTTCGTGGTGTGGTGGTCTGCAAACTGTGTGCGTATTCCACAGGTCCGTGATTCGATTCCCGGCAGACGTTGGTTTCGTATAAAAAATTCTTCTTAAATATACGCTGAATACTTTTTCTTGAATAAAAAGGACAGTATCATTCTTCCTCAAAATATATCTAGCTTCGCTTTCGAACTTCGAAATACATAAAACGAAATAAAATAAACTGGATTCCAAAAGTTAAGCACGCGATGGTAAAATTAACAAATATGGAAAAGCAAAGCTAGCAAATTAATAGCAAATTGTGCGTGAAAGAAGCAAATGTCTTTATGCATGAGAAAAAACAAGCATTATGAAAAAAGATGAAAAAGCACTTAAAATTTCGTAAATTGTATGATGACATTTGGGTCATTAACAAATTGACGTTACAAGTTAAAAAGAAAGAAACAAAATTTACATTAATTAATCATTTGACCACTCCGGGCTTTCACATAAACTTTTCAGCTATCGCCCGTGCTTTCAATGAAATGAGCATCCATCGCCGATGCTAGCAGTGGCTAATCTTTCAGCCTACTATCAGTGGCTGTAAGGAATTAGGGCAGTTTCCAACTATCTGAGGCTGGCTGTCGGAGGTAAATGTGCAAAAGGCATCCAAAGATTTTCAATGGAATAAAAGTCGGAAGAATACGGCGGTCACACCATACGAGAAATCTCTTACTCCTCATGTCAATGTTCGCTCGATGGAGAGGAGCATTAACATCCGTATGGATGAAATCAGAACCAACTGCGGCATGGTGGAGTCTCAAAATAGTGTAGGACTTCTTCCCTATTCCTCGCAACCATCACAGAACCATCTTTAAAAATGTGCAGCTAGGTGAAATATCGCACTGATATTCCAGCCCACACCATCGTGCTGCCACCTCTGAATGCACGATGTCCGTCGATGTTCTGAACTTGATTCTGTATGCTTCGTTTTCATGCTTATCATTTGATTCCATGACAAAATCTGGATTAGTTTGTGATAAGTGATAAGCGACGGAGGACGTGGGCACTGTTCCTTTACCATTTGGGTTAATCAGTACAGCACCACGTCCACCTTTATCTTACATTTCATATTACATTATATATTACGATACATGATTTACGCATTGCATTATATATTACATATCAAATTAATATCTTACCCTAACATTACATTAACTTCACATCAACTTATTACATTAAAATTCTTTCCTAATAAACCCTATATTGGTACATTATAAAAGGGTTATTTTGCACAGGATTCGCATTAGGTACAGGATATGCATTATATTATCATTATACACTAGGTACGCATTACATTACATACGGGGAAATTAATGATACATAGGAACATTGTACGCAATAGGGGGTTATAAGCACGATACGGGTTAAATTATTCACAGGAAGTTAGTTATAAACAGGTATTGCATTATACAGGATAAATTATACACATGATAGGCTTTATACACTGGATGCATATTGAATTGTTATCTGGACCATGCCAATTGTACCCATTACTCGATACACTGCCTACGTCGTTATGCATAATACTATTATACAGTTTGCCTTCACATTGTTTCAGTTGGGATTTGCATTGTGTGTCATGTTGCTTATTAATCAGTACATACTACATTACATATTATGATACATATGACACTATTACGATTACATTACATATTACATTATATATTATGATACATATGACACTATTACGATTACATTATATATTATGATACATATGACACTATTACGATTACATTACATATTACATTATATATTATGATACATATGACACTATTACGATTACATTATATATTATGATACATATGACACTATTACGATTACATTATAATTATGATACATATGACACTATTACGATTGCATTACATATTACATTATATATTATGATGCATATGACACTATTGGATTAGTTTGTGAACAAGACGTTGCGCCATTCCGAGGCAGTTCATTTGAAGTGCTGGCGATAACCCTTTAATTTTGCCTCTCTGGTCTGGGTGGTTGACGGAACACAAATATTGGGTACTCGGGCGCACACTCTCTTTATGTGAAGCCTTCTGTGCACAGTGTTGGCAGATTTTGTCTTACCAAGTGACGCTGAAACCATGGATGTAAAATTTTGAGGAATCTCTCGCCGATTCCCGGTTGGTACTATAGCAATATACCGGTCTTCAAATGGGGAGGTTCTCTTGGTCGAAAGTTCTCTGTACAACTATTTGACTTATTAAGAATCGTTTCTACATTTGAAGAATAATCGAATGATCAACACCAAAGAAAAGGGTGACATCTATGATTCACTGTCCAGCTTCCATGAAGGCACACTAGAGCTCATTATCTCTCATTCGTCTTCTTTCAGCCACAGAAACACGAATATCATCAAAAATTATCTTGCGAGAGTTATAAATACTTCGTATAAGCATTTAAATGAATTTTCTTAAACTCTTCATAATTATAAAGTTCTCTTAAAATCTGTTAAAAAAAGAAGTCTTCAACGATTGCCTAATCAGCACATGTTTAGACAGTCAATCGTGACTGGCTATAAAATTCGATATTTGGATACAGTATCCGTAGCGATTTTCAGCCACTCATTCTGTTGAGGGTTAATTTTTGTATTTCAATAATTATTTATGTAAAATTGAGTGGAAGTAGTTAAATTTTTAATTTGAAATCGCAACATATTCTAGTACTTTCCTGCTATGTAATGTTTTTGGGTGTTATGTTCTGTGATGTGATTTAATGCAGAAATAAAATCACTAAATAATAATAATAAACATGTTTTTCTATTTGGAACAAAACTTGTGTCAGGTAGCAAGAGTGTGATAAAGATGACTTGAACGAGTTTACAAGTACTTCCGAAACATTAATGTGAATGGAATTGTTCTAAAAAAGTAAAATGGACGCGAATGAAAATGGTTATATTGAAAAGTTAAAAGATGTTCACTCCAGCCCACCAGTGGGCGAGCGGTAAAATCACTAACACTAAGTAGTTCGGTCCGGGAAATATTAATTGATATCAAAGATGAATTAAAAATTTAGAGTGGATGAAAAAAGATGCAAAAGCTAAAAAATATGTAATTTCTTCTTTAAATAAGGGTCCAATGATACGTACAATTAAACTATACTCAAAAGCTATGTTTGGTAAACTGAGTTCTATGCGTGATTACTCTAATCAACAAAAACATACCTTCTGGAAGAATTTTTTTATGTTAAATACCAAGAAGTACTGAATGAGGCTTGCCATATTAATAAAACTGAAAATCTGCCACACAACTTATATTCTTTGAAAGAAAAAAATGATTTAAAAAAATTGTTTTTAATTTTGGTAACTTTATCAATTACATATAAATATTTCATTAGTACTTGGGAATTAGTTTATTAATGTTCTGTTACTAGCATAACATTAACAAATTTAGCAGCTAGATTAATTGCAGAAGCCAGAATTGAAGCAAACGATATCAAAACAAATAGTTTCATTTAGTTGTAAAAAAAAAATCCTGTTTTAATTGTAAAAATATTTGTCACATTGCTTCTTTCTTTCGATAAAACAAAATTATCCGAAAAGAGATTTTCAAATGTAACAAAAATGGACATCTAGCTAACTCTTGAAGAAAAGAATTTGTCAAAACAAACAAGTTTCAGTTTTGTGTATTAGAAGAATAATCATAACGATTATTGATTAATCATAATGATTGCCTTTCTTTCCCCCTTTCGAAAAAAATAAATGTCAAGTTAATATTAATAATCGACAAGTATAGTTTTTAAGTGTAAATGAAGCAAATAATAATGATGTAAACAGTACAAGGTTCTATTTGTGTACAAGTTTAAATATATTGTTACGAAATGTACAAGCGTGGTAAGATAGCTTCCCCGCAAAGCAGTTTTAGGGTTGCCATAAAATGACAAGGGAAGGCTGTTTTGACACATTTGGCGAGAAATCGCCCATTTGGCGACAAAATTGGCGATATACCATGGACGGATGGAGAACCTTCTGGAACGAATTCTTACCGGTTTAGCGCAGAATATTCTCGAACACAAGCTGAAAGCTATATAAACCCTGCTGGTCCGCAGTCAGTGTGTCTCAGTGTGTGTTCCTCGTCGAGAGGGCGAGTGTGTGTGTCGTCTAGCGAGTCAATCCCTGAGGAGTCGATCGAGTTGACAGCCAGGCAGCGAGTGCCAAGTGGGTTGTCGAGTGCACCGAAGGAATCTGTTAGTGTATCGCGGTTAGTGCATCGTCGAGAGAGCGTGTTGAGTCAGCCGAACCGAAGACACGACTGAACCGAAGAGTCGGGAGCTGTGCTCATGTGTCGTCGAGTGCATCGCGAGTTGTAACGTGGAGAGTCTCGAGAGTACGTGGAGCTCCGAGAACGACCAAGCAGAGTCGGGAGCTATACTTCGGAAAGCAGAGTCTGGTGCTTTGCAAGAAGCTTGTCTCCACCGTTATTGCCTGACAGTGTGAAGGCTGTGTCGCTGATCGTGTCAATATGTTTATAGTAGTTCATCGATGACTGTAAAACGTGTTTTGGAGCTGTCCTGACAATACTGGTAAATAAAGTGTGTTTCGATACTTCATCAAGTGTCGTCGTTATTCATTCCAAATCTACGAACCCCGTACGAATGTGAAGGAAGAAAATAACGTAACAACTGATGTCAGAAGAATAATAAAAAATAAAAAAAAAAAAATAAAAAATAAAAAAAAAAAAACTCAACAATATGTTCTTTAGACTCTAGTAGACCGAGAGGCGAATTATCGTCGTCTAAATTAATATGAAAAAGACCTGATGAGGTTAAAATAATTAAAATAACCTTTTTGTAAAATCTTTAAATAGAAGGCACAACTTGTGCATACGAATAGCCTTCACCACTTACAGGTATTTAAAATAAGTTGAAATTCAAATTTAAGTATCGTTGTCAGAGACTGAACAATTTTGCCTACTTAAGTTAGTTCAATTTTAATCTATTTAATCTTTAATATGTTAAATCAGTAATCTGTGGGAGGGTGATAGGACTTAAATTCCAGGTGAGCCTGCTTAAAGCTCTAAATCTAAAACATTCAAAACTATTGACTTAAATACTCAAGCAACTAACTTGCACTCTCGTAAGGACTGCGGAAAACAGGAGTTATAGCAAAGGTTTGAATCGTAATAATTGGTTATTTAACATAAAATTCCTTCTAGTTGTTCCCACCAGAATTTAAAACTAATCGAAAATGTCGAACGAATCGTCCACCTTCGAAAACCACCTTGGATGAGATTTGAAATTTTCCGATCTAAAAGCTTCAGCCAACTCATATGAATTCTCACTCAAGTTAATATTAATTACTGCTACCTAAATTTCCATTTCCCAACGCATTTCAATTTACATTTCACAGTACACGTTTTTCACGATCCCTTCAAAGAAAATTTTTTTCACGATTTTCTTTCGCTCGCATTTCCTTCCGCATTCCTGGAAGGAAGATTGGCAGAGAACACTTGAGATGCACAATATGTATGAACAAGAATAACCTTTTTCTCCATCTTTATGTAGAGTAAAACAGTGTGTAAAATTGAAGCATTTCAACAAATTTATCTGCTAACAAAATTCCAACATTATTAGAGTAATTAAAAATACGCCAGGTCTCAACCGAACTCTATTTCAAAATTTATACCTAATGATTTAACTTTTTAAAAACATTTAAGTTTCATTTAACTTTAAAAGTGTTGACTGGTGAACCTAACGTCTACATAATTTTCATCCCCGATACAGAGCTTTTAAGTTTTCATTTAAAATACACTGTATCAACAATACATTTTACTTTTAGAATACATTAGTTCTTAACATATATTGTTCATAAGGTCTTTTTCATATTAATTTAGACGGTGGTAATTTGCTTCTCAGTCTATTTGTAGTAGGGTCTGAACGGTATATATTTAAATTTGTACATAAGTAGAGCCTTACAACTGTTTATATCATTATTATTTGCTTCATTTACACTTAAAAAGATACTTTTCGATTATTAATATTAACTTCACATTATTTTTTTCGAAGGGGGGAAGGCAGTCTTTTTCATTATAATTATTTTTCTTATATACAAAACTCAAAACTGTTTATTTTGAAAAATTCTTTTCTGCAAGAGTTAGCTAGAGTGTTGTTACATTTGAAACATTTCTTTTCAGTTAATTTTGGCCCACCAGCGGCCGAGCGGTAAAATCGCTGAACACTGGTAGTTCGATCCGAGGTTCGAATCCCGCGAACGGGCTGGCTGCATGGCCGTTTTCGTGGTTTTCCCCATGTGTAACGTGTATACGAGCCAGTTTCCCTTAGAAAGTCCTCCACGAAGGCATCCCTCCCCTTAGGCAGGTAGCCCTAGTGTGCTTTGCCGTATCCACAATACACACAGTTAATTTTGTTTTATCGCAAAAAGAAGCAATATGGCAAACATTTTTACAATTAAAGCCGGATTTTTTTTAGAACTAAACACTATTTGTTTTGATATCATTTGCTTCAATTCTGGGTTCTGCAATTAATCTAGCGATTAAATTTGTTAATGTTATACTAATAGAACATTAATAAACTGAGTATGTAACCGAAATCTTGAAAACGATCTTTAAAAAAAAAAAATTTTTTTAATCAATTTGTTCTTTCAAAGAATTTAAGTTGTGTGCTAGGTTTTCTGTTTTACTAATATGGCAAGCCACATTCAGTCCTTGGTATTTAACATAAATCAAGATACTACATTTCAAAGGATTACATTTGTAAAGTTTTAACTTTAACAATAATGCAAAAATGCTTACATACTATTATTTTGACTTGAATTTGCGCCAAATTTGTTAACTACACTCATGTCCATAAATTAAGGATAATGCAAAATCAGGCAAAGGGAAAGTTAGAAGCAAAACAAATTTGACTTATTTGTAAAGCCTACTCATTAAACAAAAGGTAAAGAGCAAAAAAAAGATGCTATATGTTTGATATTATTAAAAAAAATAGCGATTTTTTCTCCCTGGAGCAAATTACAAAAAAAAAAAAAAAAAAAAAAAAAAAAAAGCTATTTACAAAAAACCAATATTACATGGTTGGTATGATTGTTAATACATTGTATGTCTCCCAGACGATGCAATACAGTCCGTACAACGCCTAGGCATGCTGAGTATCAAATTATCGATCTGATCTTGGGGGGGGGGGGGTATTACACCACTCAAAAAGCAATGCTCTCCGAAGTTCCAGTGGACATGTAGGAGAAGGTTGACGGGCTGCAACATGTCCCACACGTGCTCTACTGGATTCAAGTCCGGTGAGAATGCTGGTCAGTCCCATACGGGTGATATCCTCCGATTGAAGGCATTCGCTTATGATGTTTGCACGGTGAGGACGGGCGTTGTCATCCATAAACACAAATTGTGCAGCCATGGCACCCCGAAACAAACGTACATGTTGTTCCAGAATGACGTCCCGACAGATTTGGCTTGTCATGGTTCCAATTTGAACATGCAGGTCAGTTCTGGAACCCAGAATAATTCCACCCCAAACGAGCACTCCTGCACCACCGTAACGGTGTCGTTGAATGATGTTTTCTTGGTGGTAACGGGTACCTGGAGCTCTCCATATGAAAGTCCGGCGAGAATCAGACTGCAAGCTAAACCTGGACTCGTCGGAAAACATCACACAAGCCCACTGTTGCGGTGTCCACAATGCATGCTCTCTACTCCAGGCTAACCGCAGGCGACAGTGAGTTGCAGTAAGTGGAACGCATCTGACAGGTCTACGAGCATATAGACCAATCTGCCCTAAGCGTCTGTACACGGTCTGCCTTGAAATTGTCGTATCAGTGGCTGAAGAGACTTGACGAGACAGGTCTTAGGCTGTGCTCTGCCTGTTTCTTTTGGCAGTAACTGCCAAATACCGGTCCTCATTCGGCGTTGTAACTCTGGGGTGACCTGTGCTGTAACGTCTACTCACATTACCATCATCTTGGAATCGTTGCCAAAGCCTGGAGATGAAACTCTGGGCAATTCCAAGTTCCTTTGATACTTCAAGTTGGGTACACCCACATTCCAGACGGCCGATAATTCTACTATGTAAAAAATCATCCAAATGCGTCCTTTGTGTCATAACTATTCGGTTATTGCACTGAAATGCTCATAAAGCGCCTGCGAACAATTTTACTTCTTTGCCTGTATTTCTTATATATCACTCTCTTACAGTGTTGTCATTGTGACGTACCATCGGTGTCATCTGGTTACTTCCTGAAATTTGCATATGATTCTTGAAGATGTGTGTAGTGATTTTACAGGTGATATATTTATTTTAGAGTTCGATTTCCGCGTGACTCCGAATTATCCTTAATTTATGGACATGAGTGTATTTTTAGTCGTTTCGATTAAAATAACATAATCGTGTCTAAGGCACAAACATAAAAACAGATGAATATATCAGCAAAAAGGCTTCTTAGATATCCTCGCTTGAGGAAAAACAAAAGTATACTAGCAATTTCGTACACATATTTTAGCAAACATAAAATTTCGTTTGGCGAGGGGGAAAGTCGGCCATCCCTTACACAAATTCACTCCAAGTGGGGTAGGTCACGGTTCAGGTAATTTGTTTTCGAGGCTGGTGGTCATTGTCATTCTCTTGATCAGTTCGGTCCATGATCATCGATGATTTTTTACCCTCGGCGTTGGGCGTTTTCGTGGTTTTCCCCATGTGTAACGGGTATACGAGCCAGTTTCCTTTAGAAAGCCCTCCACGAAGGCATCCCTCCCTTAAGGCAGATAACCCTCGAATGCTTTGCCGTAATCTAATAAAACCAAACCAAACTTACCCTCGACGTATTCTGGAGGCAGTGGTCTATTTCTCGGAGCATTCCTTTCGGGTTCATAGTCTCCACCATCTGATCTGATGTCCATCTGCGTTTTCCGATCAATGGTTCCTCCTCTAGCAGACTATTCCAGCGAAGGTTTCTCTGTAACTAATCGGTCGTTTCCCTGTCAATGCAAGTTTCCTTCTGATATAGTTCACTGGTACTTTTTTCCTTTCCGTTTCTTCAAGTTGCCTTTCTGTCTTACACGGGTGACATCTCGGAAATACTTAATCTTTTTCCTTCTTGTTCCCGCCACCTCTGAAATCTTTCTTTTCTATCGTACATCCAGTTTGTACCTTTTCACTTTATTTCAATTGCTGGAAACCTTTCATTTGCTCTTCGGACCTACCTACGCTGTTACTGAATCAACCGAACTTTCCGGTGTTGCCTTATTGCCAGGGGCTTCCTCTATTACAGCCCTTATGAGCGGCATATCAGCTCGCTGGCAGTATTTTCCCACCTAGCTGACATTCTCACTTACAAATTCATCATTCTTTCCTTTTAAATGCGGGGCCCACCAAAGGCCGAGAGCTAAAATCGCTGAATACTGGCAGCTCCGACCTGGGTTCGAATCCAGGCGAACTGCATGAGCATTTTCGTGGTTTCCGCTATTATTAACGTGTGTATGAGCCAGTTTCCCTTAGTAAGTCTTCCACGAAAGCATCCCTCCTCTTAAGCCGATAGCCCTAGTATGCTTTACCTTAATAAACTAAACCAAACCAGTCCTTTTAGGCCCACCAACGGCCGAGTGGTAAAGTCCCTGAACATTGGTAGTTCAATCCGAGGTTTGAATCTCGTGAACGGGCTGGCTGCATGGGCATTTCCCCCGTATGTAACGTGTTAATATACATTAGAAAGTCCTCAACTAAGTAATCCCTCCCTTCCATATAGTGCCTTATGGCGGAACACGTAAATAATAATAATAATAAATCAATCCTTTTAAATACAACATTGATTCTCTCATTTTTTCAATAAAAAAGGGCCCGTCGAATTTGTTTCCAAATTTTCCCACTTTTTCTTCGGGGGCACAAGAACGTGAATGCTTAATTTTTAGAGCCTTATCTCCCACCTTTTCTTATCAAAGTAAAATTTTTGTTTTTCATGGGCCATATCTGAATTGCATGTTGCCTCAGCCTCTAGTTTCTCAATGTCTGTCATTTTAAATTCTTCCTGTCAAGCTTTATAGCTTTTCAGCCACACCGACTACCCATAAATACTGGTCTTCATGACGGATCTAAAATCCTGTGCCACTCAGAGGGTTAAAATGTTTTATGCCAAGATCCGTGCACATTTCCTCAAAAATTTGACTCACTGCGGAATATTGTTTAAAATTACTTTCATTGGAGCTCCGTATTTTAATATAAATTTATTTTAAAACTAATCTGCAACAAATTTCGCCTTCCCCCTTTTGACACTATTACATTTTGCTCTTGCCTTTTTGAATTCACAACAGCAGATATCAGCTACATAAAAATCCAAGGAAACATTTAAACTTTTTCTGTATCAAAGGATATTCAAAAGCAAACAAGCAAATGCATCTAAGTAATCACTGTCAGTAGTTATCATCTGGCTGCTTTGCTGGCCTTAATTGAAAAAATATATTTTCTAGATGCACTGTGTATGTCAAAATAATTTCTTTGAGGTAAATTACTTTGACAACAGTAGAGGCTTCAGTAGTCTTCATGTCAAACACTGCTCATTAATACTCTACAATCAATATCTGAAACCATCTGTAAGGTGTATGGACACATCATTAGGTGTGTAACTGATAAGTTATGACGTATTGAAGAAGACAAAGGTTTAAAAGCTGGTTGATATATAAGTTCCACTCTCCACAACATAGATCCTATCCATGATCCATGACAATGTAATTATTAATTGATCGTATATTTATTTTTCATGCGGATTATTATGTAACAATTATTGTATAGATGACATTGTCAATTTAGCATTGTAATATTATACTATCATTGATTCAGTGAATGCCGCTGGTGGTGGATAGTAGATTCTTTTCCGTCGCATGGACATATAACTCTGATTGGTGTAGAACCTTAGGTCGGAGGTCCATGCAATTGCGTATCAGTCTTCAATATATTTTACACTACTGTGTGCCCAATACAGAAAAGATTCCCAAACGGAGATGATGCGACGAAATCGATCGTGGAGAAAAATATATTTGCAAAATCTAAAAACAGAAAGTATGGCACTTTTCCATATGGTACAATATCTATTCCTCAACCAGGCAATTGTCTAACCACCTCTACCTTCTTTTCAAGACTTTGAACTTTTCTCCTCTTCGACTGTCAGAAACTGCTTCCATAAAAGAGTTTCTTACCCTGCAGTTCCAATATTGCACATTTTTGTGTCTTAGTATGATTTAAAGCTTCACTCTCTCTATTTAAAACCATGCTAAAACGTAATAGATGTAGATTTTGAATAAAACTCTATCGACTTCAAAGGTGATCAAATAAGTATCGTTTTCAAAAGTTTTTGCTCCCCTTAAAAAAAAAAACTTTATTTTTACAACAAAAAAATAGTTTTCAGTGAACTTGGATGATGCTTTTAAAAACTTAATGCTCTCAGTTTAGATTTACAGGGCGAAAATAAAAGCATTTTACAGATAAAGTATTTGTCTTCAAAGATAAATTATGTATTTATTATGAAGAAATTTAACAATAGATTTCAAGATTTAACAAATATTAAGAATAGTCTTTGCCTGTATAAATTCCCTGGCATGAAAAGATAAGCATTTATTATAAAACTAGTTACATTGGGATATAACTCGGCAAAAATACTATCATATCTTTTGCATCACTATAGCTTTGTGAATCATTTCTTTCAAAAATTAAATGTACGAAAACCTTTTATAGAAATCAACTTACCAATTCAGAAGTCAAACAACAAAAATCAGCGTTATATTTACAAAATTTTCACAGGACTAGTTTCGATGGTTTTACCGAACCACCATCTTCAGCTGGAAAACCGCAAATGAACAAGATAGGAAATAATGATTAGATAAGATAAGAAAGCCTGGACAAGAATAAGCAAGTGGCGCTATCTGTTGGTGAAACCAGAACTAAAACATAATTTCTTTAAAGGCCGAAGGCAAATTTGGATTGGAATTAGGATCGTTAACTAGAACAGAAAGATTTTTATGAATGTGAAATGCCTCTAGAAAATCCAGTTCTCCAATGGAAGATGTTTTTTGAATAATTTTGGCAGCAGAAAAACTGAAAGTGTGGTTTTCGGACCAACAATGTTGAGCAACAGAAGACTTCTGTGTTTCCTTTTTTCTAACATATGCCTCCTGTTCCTTGACGCGAAATTTTAAGGCTCTCTTAGTTTGGCCAATGTAAATTAAACCACACTGGCAAGTAATCCTATAAATACCCCAGGAATTCATATCCGGAATGGGGTCCTTGAGTATGGAACTCGGAATTTTTTTGATGGGAGAATAAACAACCCGAAAGTTAAATTTCTGCAAAATATGTGCAACTTTATAGCTAATTGATGGAAAGAAGGGAATGACAACAGAATTTTTATAATCTCCTAAAACAAGAGTGTGCCTTTTAGTGTGTTGAGATGAGAATTTTTTAACTGCTTGATTAATAATGTTGGGTGGAAAGCCCCTGTCAATAGCTATTGCTTTTAAATAATTTAGTTCTTCATCAAGGGCTAGTTTGGAGGAGCAAACTTGAAGAGCACGGAAAATATAGGAATAAAATGAAGCTAACTTTTGTTTAGTCGGATGACATGATTTAAAGTGTGGTGGAAGGCAAACTGATGAAGGTTTACGGTAAACCGTAGTACTGAAGTTGGATGTGTTACGTGTGACCAGAATGTCGAGAAACGGAAGAGAATTGCAAGTCTCAAGTTCAAAAGTGAACTGAATAGCAGGATCAATAGAATTCATTGTTGAAAGAACTTTATTTAAATCATCTTTATTACCTTCAAACAGAGTAAAAGTATCGTCTACGTAGCAGAACCATGCCGGGAAGTTTAAAGTTTCAAACAATTTTGATTCATAATAATGCATGTAGATATCAGCTAGGATGGGACTGAGGGGGCTTCCCATGGCTAATCCCTCAGTTTGCTTGTAATATTTATTTTGGAAAACAAAATGTGTTTGTTTCAAACAGAGTTGAGTGAGAGAAATTAGCTCATCAATTTCGATGCAAGAGAAATGAAATTCGCGAAGTCTGGTTTCTAGACATCTTAATGCACCCTCTACTGGGACATTGGTGAATAATGATTTTACATCAAAAGAAACCATAAGTAAATTACGAGGAGAAATGTTTTTAACCTTTTTTACAAACTCTATTGAATTTTTTATGGTGTAAATGTTATTGTCTAATAGAGTTGAAAATCTAGAAACTAAATATTTAGCTAATGGATACGAGGCAGTACCTAAATTTGATACAATAGTGCGGAAAGGAATACCACTTTTATGAATTTTGGGAAGAGCATATAATCTGGCACAATTCGCAACAGATGGGATAAGTGAATGTTTTAAGTTGCCTGAAATGATTCGCGAAGATTTGATCGCAGTTTTTATTTTTGACAAGTCCGAAGGTGAAGGATCTTTAGGGATCGGATTATATGGTCCTTCGTTTAAGAGTTTAGTGACACCATCGATGTAAGTGTTCCTATTCATGACGACTATCTGGCCACCTTTGTCGGCCTTTGAAATAATAATATCCGGGTTAGAATGAATTTCACGCAATGTAGCTCTTTCTCTCGCAGTTAGATTTGGTTTCAAAGGTTTATTATTGAATTTCACATTATGAGCGATAAGATGCCTAATCATTTCTTTCTGTGAATCTGAAACTTTACTGAACTTGAAAGCTTTTTCGATAGGAGCCAAAATCTTTGGAATCGAGGGTTTACAGGTTTGTGAGAAGTTAAAATTATATTTTAGAATTCAACTTAAAACATTCACTTATCCCATCTGTTGCGAATTGTGCCAGATTATATGCTCTTCCCAAAATTCATAAAAGTGGTATTCCTTTCCGCACTATTGTATCAAATTTAGGTACTGCCTCGTATCCATTAGCTAAATATTTAGTTTCTAGAGTTTCAACTCTATTAGACAATAACATTTACACCATAAAAAATTCAATAGAGTTTGTAAAAAAAGTTAAAAACATTTCTCCTAGTAATTTACTTATGGTTTCTTTTGATGTAAAATCATTATTCACCAATGTCCCAGTGGAGGATGCATTAAGATGTCTAGAAACCAGACTTCGCGAATTTCATTTCTCTTGCATCGAAATTGATGAGCTAATTTCTCTCACTCAACTCTGTTTGAAACAAACACATTTTGTTTTCCAAAATAAATATTACAAGCAAACTGAGGGATTAGCCATGGGAAGCCCCCTCAGTCCCATCCTAGCTGATATCTACATGCATTATTATGAATCAAAATTGTTTGAAACTTTAAACTTCCCGGCATGGTTCCGCTACGTAGACGATACTTTTACTCTGTTTGAAGGTAATAAAGATGATTTAAATAAAGTTCTTTCAACAATGAATTCTATTGATCCTGCTATTCAGTTCACTTTTGAACTTGAGACTTGCAATTCTCTTCCGTTTCTCGACATTCTGGTCACACGTAACACATCCAACTTCAGTACTACGGTTTACCGTAAACCTTCATCAGTTTGCCTTCCACCACACTTTAAATCATGTCATCCGACTAAACAAAAGTTAGCTTCATTTTATTCCTATATTTTCCGTGCTCTTCAAGTTTGCTCCTCCAAACTAGCCCTTGATGAAGAACTAAATTATTTAAAAGCAATAGCTATTGACAGGGGCTTTCCACCCAACATTATTAATCAAGCAGTTAAAAAATTCTCATCTCAACACACTAAAAGGCACACTCTTGTTTTAGGAGATTATAAAAATTCTGTTGTCATTCCCTTCTTTCCATCAATTAGCTATAAAGTTGCACATATTTTGCAGAAATTTAACTTTCGGGTTGTTTATTCTCCCATCAATAAAATTCCGAGTTCCATACTCAAGGACCCCATTCCGGATATGAATTCCTGGGGTAGTTATAGGATTCCTTGCCAGTGTGGTTTAATTTACATTGACCAAACTAAGAGAGCCTTAAAATTTCGCGTCAAGGAACAGGAGGCATATGTTAGAAAAAAGGAAACACAGAAGTCTTGTGTTGCTCAACATTGTTGGTCCGAAAACCACACTTTCAGTTTTTCTGCTGCCAAAATTATTCAAAAAACATCTTCCATTGGAGAACTGGATTTTCTAGAGGCATTTCACATTCATAAAAATCTTTCTGTTCTAGTTAACGATCCTAATTCCAATCCAAATTTGCCTTCGGCCTTTAAAGAAATTATGTTTTAGTTCTGGTTTCACCAACAGATAGCGCCACTTGATTATTCTTGTCCAGGCTTTCTTATCTTATCTAATCATTATTTCCTATCTTGTTCATTTGCGGTTTTGCAGCTGAAGATGGTGGTTCGGTAAAACCATCGAAACTAGTCTTGTGAAAATTTTGTAAATATAACGCTGATTTTTGTTGTTTGACTTCTGAATTGGTATTTATTCGGCGTGTTATTGTGTCTTAATTAAGAAATCAACTTGTTTATTCTCACCTTGAAGCTGTATTAAGAGTAGCATGTATAGATAATTAATTTGTCAAAAACACTACAACATTTGCCCCAATACCACTTACCAGATTAATTTAAAAAAAAAAAAAAAACTTATATTAAGGTTTATTTTTTGTTTTTGCATTATTTTACGATATGATATACACTGTATCATGTTGTTGTCCATGTAAACATGTGAATATCTGCCAACACTGAAATATTAAAAAACAGGAACTTTCAGGAGATTTTCGTGCTGTGCAGAAACTTTATTTCCAAAGAATTCCAAATTAACTTAAATTCACTTTATAATGCATGATTAATGAGCTATTTATAATGCGATTTTGATGTAAATTATTATTATACATACTTATTCTTTGGCTAATTTCATTTAAGATTTTCTTATAACTGAGAAACTCCTGAAGAAAAGTGTTTAATAATTAAAGAACTTTTAAATCTGATAAAAATAAAACAACTAACATACATACTATTATATTACGTGGAAAAACTTAGTAATATAACATTTATCCATGAGAAAGAAAACTAAATTCAAATAGTAACTGATTAGACACTGGCTGAATCTTTATAAACATTTTTTCAAATGTCCGCAATAGATTAAGGCAATTCAGATTAAGTCAAATTAATTAGAAAAATTATAATGCAAATCACTAAGGGTAGAAGAATGGAATTTTCATAATTTAAGTTTTATTAATTTAATATATTTGATTTATTGTTGTGAAATAGTTTCTAAGGTGTAACAAAAAACCAGGCAAGCTGGCACACCTCCCCCCCCATAAAAGTTAGAGATCTAATTGAGCTGAAGGTTTCTGGACATATTTTTTCATTTTAAAATATTTTATTGCACTGATATAGTAATAGATTCACTCTGAAATGGGACTGAAATTATTATGTAACTTGCTTGAAAAGTTATTTTGATTACATAAAGTAAGAATATGCTTTCTCAGATCTTGCACAAACATTACATTTCACCTTGAAGAATACCAGACTCATACACTTAGAAGCTTGCAAGTGCAAGTAAATGCATATATTAATGTAATCCATAACACCTGATACATATGACCTTTTGTAGCACAGCTCCCCTTGGAGTTTAAAATGCAATGCTTATTGTTGTTTCTTACTGGGAGTATAAATAAGTCTCTGTTTTTTATAGAAAATTGAGCATTTATTGTGAAAGAACAGTACTTTATATTTTATTCAAAGCATTGTACATATCCAACCACTACTTTTTGTCAGCGTATGGATACTACGTCGAAAGAATGCTGCATCTTTTGCGGCTATCCATGAATCGACCCAATTTTCGGTATCTTCATATGATGTGAAGCGTAGCTCAGACAGTCCATGCACCATCAATCAAAACATGTACCGACTTTTTTCGAAAATAAGACACTGTCTTACTTTCTTTTTTGGTCCAAAATACGTGCTAGGGCTTATTTTCGGGAAAGGGCAAAAATAAAAGTATATTTATATATTTTTATTTAATATTTATTTTACACAGAATACAGAAATTTAAATTTATTTAATTACAGTCATGTCATCTTCTTCTAGAACATCGTCATAAATAAAATTCTGAATTATATTCTGATTTTCTTCCAAATCCATCTCCTGTTGAATCATTGGTCCGAATCTCTCATGTCTTGCGATATAGCTATCGTTAAATGAATACTTCTTGTCTAAGTAGCCTGTTCGTAGTGCATTGGAAACATCACTATCAGTTATTTTGTCTAACGGATGATGGTGCCTTTCCTGTGAACGTATCTCTCTCGGGGCTAACGGTGAACTGGTTAAGATAAATTCCAAGAATTAATTTGAAACAAACTGTAGAGGTAAACAATTAATTTCTCGGAATATTTTGTTTCAAACATTTCTCTGAAATACGAGTATTAGGAAAGCTAAACATATTATTACTTATACTTAATAAATCAACAGCATTTTTCAATAAATTCTTTTTGTCACATTCTTTTAACTACGGATTATTTTCGGGGGGGGGGGATGTCTTATTTTACAAAAAGTTTCGAAAATCACGATAGGGCTTATTTTCGGAGGATGTCTTATTTTACAAAAAGTTTCGAAAATCACGATAGGGCTTATTTTCGGAGGATGTCTTATTTTACAAAAAATTCCGAAAATCACGATAGGGCTTATTTTCGGAGGATGTCTTATTTTCAGAAAAAGATGGTCGTAATCATAAGAAGCAATGTCTGGTGAATAAGGCAGGTGGGATAAAGCTTCCCATTTGAGTGTTTCCAAGTACGTTTTGATGGGCAATGCAACATGCAGCTGAGCTTATCATGCAGGAGAATAATTTTGTCTTGTCTGAAGTAGCAGTCAGCTTGTTTTTCCTTGCATATTTGGCTCAATCTTATCCACTGTGTTCAGCAGAGAGCCCGATAATAGTTTCATTTGGATTGAGGAACTTGTAACACATGACAACAAGCTCATCCCACCATATACACAGCATGATTTTTTTTCCCATGAATATTCGGCTTGGTTGTCCATGTTGAAACATGCTTCGGTGGTCCCCATAATTTCTTCTTAGGGTTATCATAGTGGATCCATTTTTCATGGTTAGTGACTTATTTGTAGCAAAAATGTTTTCATTTATGTCTCACAAGCAACATTTCACATGTAAAAAAATGGTGTTCAATGTTTCTCTGCTTCAGTCCATATGAAATCCAATTTCTTTGCTTTTGAATCATTCCCAATAATTTTAAACAATGCGAAATTGCTTGTTGAGTCACTCTTAATGTAATTGCACATTCTGCTTGCGTTTGGCATGACTTTTCATCCAATAATGTTTCCAATTTTGAATCCTCATCCTTTTTCAGCATTTCATTACATTCTTTGCCTTCTGACGCCAAATTTACCATTCTTAAATTTTTGAAACCGTTTGCGACAATTACTCTCACTTAAAGCAGCTTCTACAAGCAATCAATGTGCCTCAGCTACAGATTTCCTTCAAATTAAAGAAATAAATCAAAAGTTCCTGCAAATGACACTGATTCAACTCAAAACTCGACATAAAAAAATATATATGATGCTGAAACAAAATTGCTAATATCTTTTGTCAAACAGCGGAGACTTATTTGTACACCCGTTATGTTAATCAAGTAGTATAGGTTTCTATTAGTTTAAAACTACACAGCTTTTAAAAAATAATTAAAAAAATTTTCAAAAGATTATTTTGACTGACACCAATTTCATCTTAATTTTTCTTTCCTTACTATGTTTTTACTTTAATTTCTTTCTTCCCTCCAAATATTTACATATCTGGATCGAAAAAAACCTAAGTTCTTAAAATGCCATGGAAAAGTATTTTTTTTGGCCATAAATTTGAAATGCCTCTGCTATTTTGCATCAAAATTCTTCTTTTTCTTCTATTAAACATCTTTAATAGTTTGCAAATATTTTGAAATGCATGTACACTGTGGGAAAAAAAAAAAAAAAAAAAAAAAGGAGGGACAGTTCTATACCTCCCATTCTACTGAGCCAACGGACGAAATTAAAATTGCGTTTTTCATGTCTCGAAAGCATGATTAACGATATATATAGCATTCTTCTAACATAGGTATTTTGATACAAAATCGAACCTTTTCTGAAATAACATGTATTTTTTCTATATTTCGATTCTACGACTCAAATTATGCCTAAATATTAAATTTCGTAATTTTTGGTGACAAATTTATCGAAAAATTTAAAGATTTATATTGGCACAATTTTTTCAGTTTACACCAAGAATAGTTCACTTGGCAGAATTCTTAATTTATAGTAATCTACTTACTTTTCTTTTTCATTGATGCATGAGAGGAAAAAAGGTTCATCGTTAATTTTTTCAAATGACTTTAAAAATGTGTGCAAACCACATTTTTGTTATTATTGCTTATATTAAATGCGTCAACTTTCAAAACGCGAATTCATGTATATCTTAGGAAATTTTGAATAAAAAACTAATTTTTACTTCCTTGTACAAAGTAAAAAGGAAGTATTGTAATCGCAAAAAGTTTCAGGCAGCATATTTCAACGAAAATATCCATTTTGACTGCTATCGAATGCAATTTAACGATGTTTTTGCGCGATATCTGTACGTAAGGACAGAATAAAAGACTCGTTTCCTCCAAAAAAACTATAAAACTGCTTTAAAATTAATTCTGAAGAGAATTTTTCGTGGCGTCTGTATGAATGTATGTGCGTATCTCGCATAACTCAAAAACGAGTAGCCTCAGAACGTTGAAATTTTGTATATAAGACTGTTATAACATGTAGATGTGCACCTCGTATTTTGGTTGCAATCGGCCACGCCAAACGTATATAAATACTATATTTATATATATATATATATATATCTACTTTGTTACTCGGCACAGTGATCTCAGTTTCTTTACTCTTATATGTTTGTAAATTGTAAATTTTTTGCTTTAAAAATGATTGAATTATGTTGTTCTTATCTTCCGGTTAAGGTTTTTATGCCTTTCGTAATTCTAGAAGCAATATTTGTACAATTATCAACAATTTAAAAGCTGTTTAAGTGCGGTTAAGTTTTAAATAACATGGCGGACATATTTGTTTACGTTTGAACAGCAGAATTGTAGATTTGTTGCGAATCTAGAGCGACCAAGCTTATTATTGCAAATTAAATCATGCTTAATCCTTTCTGGAATTTTTTCGTGGAAATAAGTGTTTAAGAGTTACTTCGTAATTTTTAATACAGATATTTTGAGTTTTTATGTATTTTTGCCTTGTCGCGAAGTGAGAACTGAATTAATTGAATGAAAAATACTAAATCGTATGTGAAAAACTGTTTCTTTTCTGTTTTGTTTGCTTAATTTCTTTCATACATCGTTCTAGCTTTATTATAGTATTTGAATAGAACATGTGGCAAGGATAAGATAATTCTTCAAATGATATAAATTTTGTGCATTCAGAGTGTCATTATAGTAAACAAATATAGTGAATTTT
This sequence comes from Stegodyphus dumicola, assembly GCF_044657685.1. Lineage (NCBI taxonomy): Eukaryota > Metazoa > Arthropoda > Arachnida > Araneae > Eresidae > Stegodyphus > Stegodyphus dumicola. The sequence goes on from NC_140768.1 coordinate 4,206,171, forward strand.
AAAGAGTGCATTTATTCTATTGTGGTTTATGCACTGTCGACGAAGTAGATTTTATTCAATCCAATCAATTTAAATGAAATTCAAGGAAAAAATGCGTATAATGTAATATTCCGTACAAGGAAGTCATGTGGTGTACACATCAGATTTTTTGCAATTAGAAATCCATCTACTTTAAGATGATGTTAAAAATTTTATAGGTTATAATCCAAATTTTTTTCGAAAAATTTATGAAAATTATTTAAAACAAATCATAAAAAATGGACGAATTTTATTTGGAATGAACCTAAATTTCAAATTCTGGAAGAATGAATCAAGTAAGTTTAATAAAAAAAAGAGCTATTAATAAATATATATAAAACTCAATTAACATTGAAGAGCTAAAATTTTGAGAGCTAATATTTTAAAATATTCTTAAGCAGTTTTACATTGTTATTTCAGAATAAATCTGATTTTGTGTCAAAATACCTATATTAGAACAATACTATATATAATTCTAATACATATCCTAAGTCGTGCTTTCGAGACATGAAAAATTCCAATTCATTGCGTTTGAACTGTCAGCACTATCCTTATCTTCAGAGCAGATGTTTTTATTTTATTCGGTTTATAATTCCTTACTAAATGTAGTATTTCATCTTGATGTATTCCATCTTTGATATGATTTAAATCAAATTCCTCGTCATTATAAATATCACGAATACACATCAAATAGTTTTCTGGTTGCAATTTTCTAATTTCGACTTTGCATAATGTATGCTTTACGCATGCGCGCATTGAAAGAAATGTTTAATAAAGTAAATAAATAAATATTAAGCTTTTTTTTTTTGTAAATTTTGATACCCTTTAGATCATAATTGCTCTTTATTTCATAAATTATGGTTTCATATTTTTAATTTTATAATTTCCGAATGCCATCTTACCAGATTTAAATTGATGATCTATAATCCGGAATCGCCGAAGCCCCAACGATTCCGGTTTAAAGACTTTTGACTGTTCAATTATATGAGTACAATTTCCAGAATGTTTAGCCCCAGAAACTTCTTTTTACAGCTTAAAGCACACAATAATTTTATTAAAAACTGCATTTATTTACATAATAATCAACAATATATACAAAAGAATTCCATTGAGATAGGGCCCCAAAAAAATTATTTCCCTATTAAGGCTTTGGTCTCCTCTACAGCTTTTATTATATCTGATGATGCATAAAGTTGCATAAGTTCTTCTTTCTTTTTCTTAATCAAGGCATCCTCAATCTGTAAGAAAGTAAATTAAGTTACTCAGAAAACAAAAGTATAAATAAATAGTATTAATTAAAAATTACATATGTGAACATTTTCCATAATTAAGTAGTTTTCCTTTATATTTTAATATTCAAACTAACAAATTGTAATATATTTAGTTTACTTTTAAAAGCAATTTTTTAATGTTTTAGATTTTATGTATTACAATGTATTATTACATATTTACAATGTATTAACAACTTCCCACAGGAAAAAAAAATTTATTTTCACAACTGCACAGATTAATTTAGAAGTCGAACAACAAAAATCAGTATTATATTTTCAAATTTTCACAACCATCGAAACTAGTCCTGTGAAAATTTGAATATATAACGCTGATTTTTGTTGTTTGACATCTAAATTAACTGCACATATGTTTAACTCTTTCAATTTTAGTAGAAAAAACATTTTTAATTTTTGAACATTTTAATGCTTTGAATTCTGGTTTATGTGACAATGCAGATATGAACATTAAAAATCTTTAAATATTTTTTATTAAATTAATTTCTGTAACAGGCCTTACAGAAAAATGCACAAAGTTTCTTTTATTTGCATGCAATTAAAAGATGAGCTACCTGTTGTTGAGTGGGAACAGGAACATGAGCAATAAACCTTGGCTGACCAGCTTCATCAGATAGGTCATCTACTGAAGTTTCGTCATCACTCTAAATTAAGGAAAAATGAACATAGGAGATTCAATGTGAAATATTAACAAGATTAATATATATTATTATTAAAAAACAGAACAGGTACAAAATCTTTGATCTTTGTTTGAATCTTTATCTAAATCTGATGGTTTACATAATGAATGTGATTAAATTCAGAGTGAGCACCAATATTTGTGACATTTGTTCCTTTTAGCGGCTGTAATATTGCTATCTCTTCCCTGCATTGCAGCCTTGGCAGCATTCTCATAGATAAAACTGTAAAATGATAAATGGATTTGGCCATTTTTAAATTTATGTCTAAACATTCCCCCCCTGAATACCTTGTTAATACTTTAAGACTTAGATATATAATGTTTTGGGCTGTTTTTAACTTCAGAAATGTAATTTAAGTTTACATTTACAAAAATATCCTACAGTCTTTTTGTATGATATTTTCATTATTTATGCCAAATGATACATTAACAAGGATTATTTGATGCACTTCCACACTATATGTGCTGCATATCAATATCAGCATTTTACTCCAGAATGGCTAAACTAGATTCAGAAAATTCAATTCAGTCACTAAAGTTTGAAAAGAATCTAGGCTATGCTAACTTGCTAATTACAATTTATGATATCAACCTATATGATTTATAAACCTATATCAGGGTTTCCCAATTTTTCATGAGAATGCTCCCACTACAGGAAAGATTGCTATCTACTAATTATTCATATATTTAAATTATCTTAACAAGAGCTGTCCATCTATTGCATTAATCTTGTATAATGTACTAGCTTCTTATTAGCTTTAGTTGGTAATGCCATCCCAATGGTCATCAATAGTTTTGTTTGCCTTCAACCGAAATCTGAAAACTTAATACTAACTGATTTTATAATTGTGCAAGGGAAATACAAAATATTAATATAATAAATGTAATAGATGGATAACTATACAAATTCAATACTTCTGAATATAATTTCAGTTTTCTGCTACAATAATTATAAAAAAAAGTAAAGTACGTACTCTTCTATTAGCTTTTGTATAAATCTCTCTTTCATGAATTACACTCATTTGAATTGCAATTTAAAAAAGTATATTACATTGTTATAATTTATATGACCTTGTATACATTTATTTCTTCCGCAGAGTTAAAATAAAATAATACTGCATTATAAAACAATTTTTATGGAATTCTTACTCAAGTAAATGTCTGAAATAATTTTTATGTACATACATAAACAGCTAAGCAGCATATAATAAAAAATCTGATGCGGCTAGTACAGGACTTCCGCTAATTCCATGTTTTAAATAGCTACCTTTAAATAAAAGTACCACTTCAAGTCGATAATTTGTAAACAAATTCATATTTGTTGTTGCAATAAATAGAATAATTTGTATTACATAACTTAAATTTTATTAGATATAACTGGCCATGTGTAAAAGCTAGTTTTTCTATATTATATTAACATATTGAAATCTTTTCCACTTTATTTTATTTTATTAAAAATCACATTTTATCGAGTGGTTGAATAATATATAACTGGTTTTTAATTACAGAAGATTAAGTATTTGCAATCCATTTAAAATAAATACTTTGAATAGCATAATTTATTTTTTTTAATGTTATTTCTATAGTAACAAATGCATTCTGGAATTAGAAGTAAAGCAATAAGGTGTTCTCAAATTTCTTGTTTGCTCTTGCGTCTCATCATCATTGACAGTGCAAGAAAGTAAGTACATTTTTTGGTAACATGCCAATATTACAAATTCTAAAAATAGTATATCAAATATAATTGAAAAGTCTTCATATGTATTACATTATTTCAGATTAAATTCTTATTATAGTGGTTCTATATCCCCCCCCCACAAAAATCTATTAGGAGATCTAAGTAAAGTACCAGTTCCAGTTCCAGTTAACCATATATAGTCAAAATCTAATATGTTGTTCTCAGTCATTATTGTATATGTAGCAAATATGCATATACAAGTTCTAAAAACTAAATCTGAAAAGTTTTGGATTATATCATGATATGTTTTCCCAAAAGTCTGCCCAGAGCTTGAAATAATAAATCACTTCTAGCTTATCAATTTTAGCCCTAATCTACCATGTTATTTCCATTGATATAAAAGTCTCAAATACTAAAATTAAAAAGTCTTGGATTATATTTTGATATAGTTTTTCATTAAAAACCATTATGGGCTTCAAGTAAAGTACCATAATGGTTTAAACTAGTTTTTAAAGTGTTGTCCATTAAAAACTGTCATGGGAAACCACTTCCAGGTGACCAACTTTACCCAAAATCTAATACACTCTTTATATGAAAGCTTAAATAGCCTTTAGAAGCCTAAAAACAGAAATTTTGGAGAGTTTAACATAAGCATAACTGTGGACAAAAAAAATCGTCACACACACCAACAGACATCATTGTAAAAATAGTAAAAACATGTTGTGAGAACCTGTGCTTATTTACTAAAAACTCACCGTCGAATTTTCAGACTAAAAGCATTACTTCCCTTGCCTTTGCATATGGTTGGAAGGAGAGAAAAATCATTACAATGATTATCCCTACTAAAATTTTCCCTCCTTCTGTCTTCATTCATCAAATTGCTTAAGTTGACAAGCCTATTAACTTTTTGTCTATTGACAAGTTTTTAAAGACCTTTTGTGCATTGGAGTTAATCTTAATTCATCACATAAAATAGAATTACTATAACCCAACTAAAAACCATTATTACACATTATTTCTAATAATTTTTTACCTTCATTTAAGTCATGCGTTAAAAAATGAAGTAATTGATACATTACTCAACATTATACGAAACAACAATATAATTCAGCATTATAAGAAATGAATAACAAATATAATTCAAGATTATACCACTGGCTCTTCTTGAACAGCATAAATATCTTCTTCTTCTTTTCCTAAATTGGCATCATTCCCTTTATTTAATAACCATTTTTCCATAGCTTCTTTCTCCAGCTGTTCACTTCTTGCTTTTTCCAGTGGTATCAATATGCCATCATCATCATCTCTATAACCATAGTAATCTGCATCTATATTTTTCATCATTTCAGCTCGAGTCCGTCTCAGAGGAGGAGGTGCTGAAAAAATATTCATCTCAGATATATCTGTCTTATTATTACAAACAAATTACTTCACAATTTTCCAATTACTTGATATATGATATAGTCAACACATGCATAGATCATAACTAGAAATGCATTGCTATTTTTGCAAGCTAATATTTTAGAACTGCTACTATGGTAATTAATATTATAGACATACACTTTAATAAAATATTCAGATACGTAATTTAATACCCCTTGTTGTGTGTGTACGGGTTCATAATAGACTGAATGCACAAGTCCAATAATAGGTTAATAAAATTTACTTTTTATCAAAAGAAATATTTCAGAACTCTGGAATTTTCCATAAAAATATTCGTACACATATTCACTGTATCATACGGTATAATCAGTAGTTATACTACAAACTACTAAGAACGTTAAATACAACACCTTGCAAAGCCCATCTTAAAGCTAATCTGATCTCGTACTAAACTGGCAACTATAACAGCAGCTAACTAAATAACTGAGAGCAGATGCTCTCCGGCCTTAACCCATTTATGCCCAAGTTTTTTTGGGGGCAATTTTATCCATATTAATGAACTTATATCGCTTATGAAAGGTTTAAATACACTTTAGGTGTCAAAGTGATCACGATTACCATATTTGTTGAGCAAATGAATGTCCTGCTTATGGGACACTAGGAATACGTGTAAGCAAAATACATCTGCACTCTTTGAAACTTTCAGTGTTGCAAATCATTAATGCTTAATATAAATAAATTTGATTACATTATTTAAAGCTTAACTTTAGATTGGCTTCTTTAAGTTTCTGGAGCACCTTTCTAAGATTTTCTAGATGTTCTTCAAAAGTCTTCCCAATGATGATGATGTCATCCAAGTATATCGGACAGGCATCATAGGAAAGACCCCTCAACACAGTCTCCATGAGGCATTTGAATGTTGTTGGTGCATTACATAGTCCTAAAGGCATCAACCTGAAGTCCTTGTTTGGTAGTAAATGCCGTCTTTTCTTGGTCATCAGGATATATATCTACCTGCCAATATCCACTTTTTAAATCAAGTGTCAAAAACCACTTGCTTCCAGAAATAATGTCCAGAATGTCGTCAATTATGGAAGAAGTAACTGTTTTTCTTCATAACCTTGTTCAAGCACAAATAGTCGATGCAAAATCTAGTTTAACTTACTGACCAGGATGATGGGAGATGCCCATGGACATGCTGAAGACTCAAAGACATTGCTTTCTTGCATGTCCTTTAGAAGTTTTCCTACCTCTTCTTGTTTAGACATCTTGGATGTGGCTTAATTGGTGGATGAAACCCGGTATTGATTCTATGCTGTGTCAAACTCGTTCGTCCCACATCAGAAAACATCTTCAAGTTGACACATTCAGTAGCATTCCTCTCTTCATCATTTAATTGTGCATTAACTCTGATGTAATGCTCTCTGACAACATGGATTCTGGGATGTTACTGTTTTGTTTAACACTGGTCACTGGTAAATCACTTCACCTTTCTTAATAACTCTTACTTTGTTAGTTACATTGGTGACTCTCACCGAAATGATGGTCCTCGATAGGTCAACGAGTGCTGAGGCTATTAGTACTCCTTTTGTACTGATACAAGTTCTAAGGATATTCCATGACGCTGGAGCTGAAATTTCTACTTTCGGCTATGGATCCAGGAAATAAAATTTCTGTTCTTGCTGGTAGTGGCATATCAACTTGAGCTATGATTTCGTGGAGAAATTTAACTCCATTATTAATTCCAAATAGCGCTATGTCCTCAGACGCTGAATGCAGTTCGTTATTTTTAAAGTCAAAGGAAAAATTATATTTCCTTAGAATGTCCAATCTGAGTTTACAAAGATCTGTAATATCTGCCAGATATGCCGTAAGATAGTAGGCGGCACTTCCAAACATAATGTTTACATTTAACGTTTTATCTATTTCTATTTGATTACCAGATGCTGTCTCGAATGTAACACAGGAATGGGGTCCAAATGAGTTCTTTTACATTGTAGAGCTAAATCTTTCCAAATGATGGTAACATTTGTTCCTGTACCGATGATCATACTGCAAGGAACTCCATTGATATGTCCCATGATGAAAAGTCCATTACTGCTGCCACGCACTGCAAAAATCTGAAGCACTTTAAACTGGGACTTTTCATTATCTGGCAACCTCCGCCCTGCAAGATGGCCACTAATTAGTTTCCCTCCTTCTTGATAGGAGTGGTCTTAACTTTTGTGCCTTGGGGTGTTCTGCCGTTCCATTGTATGTGGTTTCAGTGCCACAGTTCTAAAACTTTACAGTTGGTTTTTTTTTCACTCCTATTCCATCTCAAAGCATTGACTTGTCTGGTTAAATCATCTAGGGATCTGCAGCAGAGGGTCACCAAAAATTTTAGCAGCTTTGATATTTCTTTAACTTATTATAATAATTTTACAATTACCAAATATTTTTACACTGTGTATCTGAAAATAGATAAAGATAAGACAACACAGACAAAGAAAAAACGAAAATGTTTTGATGCATTCTTTTTATACTATAAACGTTCATTTTTCAGGCTTTACACATGACGCTGTCATTTCGTCTGTTACTTATTTAAAATTTTCAGGTTGTTCTATGTCTTAAAATTAGAAATTAAAGTTAATGACCTAAAACTGCAATAATATATTACAGTACAAGTGAAAAAATTAGATAAAAGGGGGTCACGACTGAAAAAAGTTTAAGAAACCCTGATCTAGACAAGCAAACACTTGATCCACTGGCTCCTGGATTTCTGCAGGTCTGATTGGATGGTGGTGTCTACGAGTTGCTTGCTGGGCTGCCTCGAATTTCATGGCATACACCAGAGTGTTTTTTTAAATCCTTGACATCTCCTATTCATAGGAGTTTTCTGTATTTCAGGATCTCCCGGATACCGTCGATGAAGTACTGCAGGGAGAAAATTTCCCTTGCTTCTGTCGGTCACTCCAAAAAGGCCAGGTGAGACAGCCTTTCAAAATCCATGGCGAGCTCTTGGGGTGTTTCCGTAGGCTTCCATTAACAGAATTTTAATTGAAACCTGCTGTAGTGTTTTAAACATTTCTTCCCGAAGCAGAACTCCAACAGACAGAGCTTTGAAGTCTATGGTTTTTCTGGAAGAGTTCGAAGAATATATGCTGCGTCTGCTCTCACAGAAGCGACAAAATGACAGTCCTTAGCTTGGGAATCCCATCTGTTCGCTTCCGCCAGTATAGAAAATTGTGTCTTATCTACTTGCCTAAAGGTCTTCCCATCATATGTGGATAGCTTCAGAGAGGGACAAGAAGACATGGATAAGATGCGAAATTTGTAACAATCTGAAGTAAATGCATGATTAAATTTTCAGTGTTATTATTAGCAAAAAATTCTTGGAGCTCTTTGCTAATTTCTTATCATCTTTAGTTGGTCATTCCATTCATGTAGTTAGTAACAATTTTGAATCTTAGTCTGTCATTCAAAATTTTAAAATTTGGTGCTTACTGATTTTATGATTCCTTTTGACATGATTTTGCTTTCTGCTTGTGTTCCAACATTTTACAATCTATATGATATAAGCTCTTGAGAAACTTCTCACGAATACACATTTCACAAATCCATAGCCCATTACTATTTGTATTTATTTCCCCATCAGAGACTGTTTCTTTACTACTAAGTGGATTTGAAAAATAAATCGGTGATATTGCTTTATTTTATCCCAATCCATAAGTCTCCTTCTCTATGATTTATTATGACCTTTAAAAGTAAGATCTGCACTCCATAGATGCACATTTAGCATCTTCCATATAACAAGACCTCTTCATTCCCATCACAGTCTCTCTCATTATACGTGCTATATGATGGTTTCACAAGTTTCTCATTTACTTTAATTTTTATTAAAAAAAGAGAGAAAAGAAAATTCCTAAAATTTTTAAATATTCTAATTACTTGAGATTTCTAGTTAGTTGAATGCCAAATAGTTGGGCTTTCTACTGTACTTAAGAGTGATTTTGCATTAGAATTCAGCTTAGAATTTCACAGCATCAGATACAAAAGATTAATCAATTAATCGTTCATAATTTAGTTCTAATAACATTGATGCTAATTTATCTTACACTTTTAGACTTTCTTTTTTGGCCAAGGTCTCTAACTGTATTAGTGACCAAGATTATAAATAAATACTCACTACTACATGCAAAAACATCTATGCTTTGTCAATATACACAAATGAGGTTATTAGATTTATTCAATTATTATATATTCCATCTTTAGTAAGTTTTTATTTCAGCAACCATAATGCAATATGAGCAGGATTCATTTTCCTCACAAGAGGTTAAGGCCCCTTCCCCCCAAAAATTAGGTTTAATTCTACTGAAACAGAAATTAGTTTGAGGATAAGTAAATGTACGATAAGTGAGCCCTGCACAGTCTAGTGTTATCATCCTGTAGCAAGAAATCATCATGTATTGCTTCAGCATAAGAGCACACATAAGCATCAAGGATGTCATCTCTATAGCCCTGAGCATTCACGGTTCCACGTAAAAAGACATGGGTAGCACCTACTAGGCTAAACCACGTTCCACGTAGAAAGACATACGTAACACCTACTAGGCTAAATTTCGACTCATCTGTAAAGAGAACAGACCTCCATTGATCAGCTGTCCAGTGGACCTCAAATTTTCCCTTCTATGACATGATGTGAGACTAGTTTCTCAACTTTCTATGCAAAGTTGATATTGACATCAACCTTCCAGTGACCGCAGCAAGGGAGGATATGAGTTGAGTCCAAGTTGAGGTTCTATTCCTTCATGCACATAACAACAAATATCCGTTATCAGCAATCGTTGTAACCATTGCCTGAATCTCCTGGATGCTGAATATGTGGTTAAAAATTGTTGCCAAAATCTATGAACCACAGAAGGACCCTCATTTAGCCATCTGGCCACTTCTGTCTGACTTATCCTACCTCTAGTCTCCTAGTAACTCGCAGTTCTTCGAGCAAGTGATGACTAGAGGTAATTGTTACAAATTGGCTATCTCAAATTTCTTATCTCAGTATCACAGCGAAATTTGCAGGCCTGCTGTGAAATATGCAATTCCGTGCTCATCGCAATGGTGTATTTCTATTGCAGCGATACTAATTTGCATACTACAGTTTTATGCAGCTTGTTCAGCTTCTGTCTGAGAGGATGGAATAACTAAACACAAAAAGTTTAGGGTGTAAATGTTAAAGTCCGAGATATCGAGATGAGATCCTTGATCAAGATGTCCACCCATATGTCGCTGCTATTGGTTCTGGATTTCTTCTGATGGTCACGGTATGGAGCGGATGGAATGGACAGCTCAATTCCCAAACCTGAATCCGATACAGCATCTTTGGGACTACCTTGGGAGACAGGTTGCTGCTTTAAGTCCTCCTCCAAGGCTGTTATATGAGCTTGAACAAGGATTACTCTGTGTATGGTCATTGCGTCCCATGTCGCTAACTGAAAACTTAATATGCAGCATGGAACATCACTGCCACCAATGTATTGCAGCTAGAAGTGGACAGTCCTTATTAGAACCCATTTTCCCTAAAAAAAACTGTGATATGCTGTTTCTCCAAGACTGGATTTCTCTGCCAAGAGTGCAATGTTTGTGTTTAATTTTAGAAACATTCTATGTTGCATTCATTAAAGAACAGTTTAATGAACATGTCCTGTAAATTTCTTGTTTCTATGTTACTTCATTTTCAAATTAGACAAAAAAATGTGCTGTTCCTTAACTTTTGGAATTTATATATTATTGACTCTGGGCACACCATTGCCACCTTTAATGAAACTGCAGCATTTGTGACAGACCATAATGTCCTATTGGTGATATGAAAACAAATGGTGAGAACTGTGTGCTGAACTGGCGTTACTAGCTGAAATACTTTGCAAAATGAGTAAAATGATTGTTGCAAGGGGAAAATACCAGAGTGTTATTTTGATCTAAACACCAATGACAATAAACTTAGGTATTGATGAATGTGGAAAAAAAAGATATTGATTGCTTACCTCTTACAAAAAGCTTTCTCAATGAAAATAACTTTAAAATTCAAGAAAAAATACAGAGAAACATCCAGGTGAGGATCTGAAAGATTTGCTTGAATATTACTTTTTGGCGGAGTAAGAGAAAATTCTTAATGACTTTAAATGGGAACTGAATGTGATAAGAGTAATAATAATAATAATAATAATAATAATAAAAACCACCCAGCTTAAATAGCAGGATATGAGGTCCTTATCAATTTGATAGTTCATAATAGAATTGAAATATTTCAAAGCCAAAATATACCTATATTTTGGGTGCATTTATAAAAAAAATTTTTTATTTAGATCTACTGTTACACTATACTTCATCCTATTTCCAGTATTGGCACTCTGCAAATTTTGTATTGCATTGTATGTAAAACTGTACATTAACTGGTGTATCAGTAATGTTTATACATTACCTTATTTTATGTCTTAATTTAGGTCTACTGTTGCACTACACTTCATTCTAATTGCACTATTGGCACTCAGCAAAATTAGATTTAAATTGTCTTCCATAATAGGTAACAAAAATTTTGAATAACAAGTAATGAAACTGAAAGACTCTAATGTACCCTTTCACTGTTATTCCCAAAATAATGTAAAATAAGTTGTAATGCAAATGATTTGATTTACTGAGCTCTGAATGAAATTTTGTGTATCCTCTTCCTACCTCTATAACATTACTTAACATTAAAATACAATAACATGCTGAACAAGTATTAATTTAGAAGTCAAACAACAAAAATCAGCTTTATATTTTCAAAGGGTTTCGGTGGTTTTACCGTACCATCATCCTCAGCCACAAATGAAAGAGATAAGATATAGCCAATAGATAACATAAGAAAATCTGAGCAGGAGTTAAGCTATTGGCACCATCTGTTGATGAAACCAGAACAAAACTTAATTTCTTTAAAGGCTGAAGGCAAAGATGGTTTGGAATCAGGGTCGTTAACTAGAACATATAGATTTTTTTAAATGTGAAATGCCTCTAGAAAACCGAATTCACCAATGGAAGATGTTTTTTGAAAAATTTTGGATGAAAAGAAAAATTGAAAGTGTGATTTTCGGACCAAAAATGCTAGGTAACAGAAGACTTTTGTTTCCTTTTTTCTAACATATGCCTCATGTCCCTTAATGCGAAATTTTAAGGCTCTCTTTGTTTGACCAATGTAAATTAAACCGCACTGGCAAGGAATCCTGTAAAAACCCCAGGAATTCATATCCAGAATGGGGGTACTTTAGTATGGAACTCTGAATTTTATTGATGGGAGAATAAACAACCCAAAAGTTAAATTTCTGTAAAACACATGCAATTTTATAGCTAATTGAGAGAAAGAAGGGAATAAAAACAAAATTCTTATAATTTCCTAAAACAAGAATATGGCTTTTGCTGTTTTGAGATGAGAATTTTTAAACTGCTTGATTAATAATGCTGGGTGAAAAGTCCCTGTCAATAGCTACTGCTTTTAAATAATTTAGTTCTTCTCAAGAGACAGTTTGGAGGAGCAAACTTGAAGAGCATGGAAAACATAGCAATAAAATGAAGCTAACTTTTGTTTAGTCGGATGATACGATTTGAAGTGTGGTAGAAGGCAAACCGATGAAGGTTTACGGTAAACCGTAGTACTGAAGTTGGATGTGTTACCCGTGACCAGAATGTCGAGAAACGGAAGAGAATTGCAAGTCTCAAGTTCAAAGGTGAACTGAATAGCAGGATCAATGGAGTTCATTTTTGAAAGGACTTAATTTAAATCATCTTTATTACTTTCAAACAGGGTAAAAGTATTGTCTACACAGCGGGATGGTACTGAAGGGGCTTCCCACGGCTAATTCCTCAGTTTGCTTGTAATACTTATTTTGGAAAACAAAATGCATTTGTTTCAAACAGAGTTACAAGCAAACAAACAAAGCAAACTGAGGGATTAGCCATTGGAAGCCCCCTCAGTCCCATCCTAGCTGATATCTACATGCATTGTTATGAATCAAAATTATTTGAAACTTTAAACTTCCCGGTACGGTCCTGTTACGTAGACGATACTTTTACCCTGTTTGAAAGTAATGAAGATGATTTAAATTAAGTCCTTTCAAAAATGAACTCCATTGATCCTGCTATTCAGTTCACCTTTGAACTTGAGACTTGCAATTCTCTTCCGTTTCTCGACATTCTGGTCACGGGTAACACATCCAACTTCAGTACTACGGTTTACCATAAACCTTCATCGGTTTGCCTTCTACCACACTTCAAATCGTATCATCCGACTAAACAAAAGTTAGCTTCATTTTATTGCTATGTTTTCCATGCTCTTCAAGTTTGCTCCTTCAAACTGTCTCTTGAGAAGAACTAAATTATTTAAAAGCAGTAGCTATTGACAGGGACTTTTCACCCAGCATTATTAATCAAGCAGTTAAAAAATTCTCATCTCAAAACAGCAAAAGCCATATTCTTGTTTTAGGAAATTATAAGAATTTTGTTTTTACTCCCTTCTTTCTCTCAATTAGCTATAAAATTGCATGTATTTTACAGAAATTTAACTTTTGGGTTGTTTATTCTCCCATCAATAAAATTCAGAGTTCCATACTCAAGGATATTCCGAATCATTCTGGATATGAATTCATGGGGTATTTAGAGGATTCCCCGCCAGTGGGGTTCAATTTACATTGGTCAAACAAAGAGAGCCTTAAAATCTCGCATTAAGGGACATGAAGCATATGTTAGAAAAAAGGAAACAGAAATCTTCTGTTAGTTACCTAGCATTGTTCGTCCAAAAATCACACTTTCAATTTTTCTTTTCAGCCAAAATTATTCAGAAAATATCTTCCATTGGTGAATTTTTTACAGGCATTTCACATTTAAAAAAATCTATATGTTCTAGTTAACAACCCTGATTCCAATCCATCTTTGCCTTCAGCCTTTAAAGAAATTATGTTCTAGTTATGGTTTCATCAATAGATGGTGCCTATAGTTTAACTCCTGTCCAGTCTTTCTTTTCTTATTTATCTAATCACTATATCTTACCTTGATCATTGGTGCTTTTGCAGCTGAGGATGATAGTTCGGTAAAAATCATCGAAACTAGTCCTGTGAAAATTTGAAAATATAAAGCTGATTTTTTTTGTTATTTGACTCCTTAATTAATTACATAACAGCATTAGCTTGTGAGACACAGAACACAACAGAGCCCTACAATGTCAAAATAAAGGTAATGTAATGGATTGCAAAAAGTTGTAACCTTCTAATAATTTATTTTGTCACTGAAAAAACATTATTGGAAAAAATGGTGCTACAGCATGTTGTTCTTAAATGTTGCTAGCAAAGCAAGAAAATAGCAAATTGTTCTTGTGCACCTGAAACAAGTTGCTGACAGACAATAAACAGCTGAAATGAAACTATTTTCATAATAGTGAGAAATTTGAGATACCTTGAGGTTGTAATTGATGACTGAGCAGTACCAACATGGGGAGTTTCTTCGAGGATGCTTAAGACATGGTACTCTGTAGTTACTGAGAGTATTGCACTGTATGGAATCTCCATGTGGGGCATAACGATCACTACTAAAATGGAGAATCTGCTACGCTTGGCAAAAAGACCATTCATTCCTCTTAAGCATTTCCCGAGGATATAAAACCTCGCCTACTAATGCTCTAAGTGTGATTTCAGGACTGCCACTCTGCATCTCTTAGCTGAGTGTGAGAGTGCAATAGTGCGAGTACTCCGACTGAAAGAGACAATAAGTTTATGGGATAGGACTCATGTTTATACTGACTATGAGCAAAGCATTCCTGAGTCACCTTGTCACCCGGCTGAATTCAACATCTCAATTAACTGCAGGTCACCAACTTGGTTCAAAGCCACTGCAATCTACACTGATGGTTCCAAAGGAGAATGTGGCACCAGTAGCGGATATTGTGTTCTATATGGAAACCAGATCTTCAAGACCTGTGAAAGCTTAAGCACCACAACTCAAATTTTCAGGCTGAACTGGTTGCATTAAAAGCTACACTTTGCTATGCAACGGAAAATAACTATTTCAGTATTTATTCAGACTCAGCTTCTAGCTTTCAGGCAATCCAAGACATGTGCAGTAAAAATCCACTCGTCAGGGCCTTATAAAAACTCCTAATAAGAACACCAAATTACTATAGGCCTGAACTCCAGTGGGTATGTGCTCACATTGGAATACTGGGTAATGAAGTTGCACATACAATAGCTAAAAGAGCAGCAACTCCCCCCCCCCATGTTCGCACACTTGATGTGCCTCTCCCGGGCTTGTTCTTAAAAGCTGAGCTCGAGAGAGAATTACTGAAACGTTGGCAACATCTGTGGGAGACAGAGACCACTGGCCGAAGAGTTCACAGATTCTTTCCAAAAGTCACTTCACTCAGTTTCTAACAGGGCATGGTCCCTTCATGACTTACCTTCATCACTTCAGACGACGTGAAAACGACCATTGCTCATGCAGGATGTCAGGAGATGTGGACCACTATCTGTTCGCTTGCAGAGAGACTGCCGAACATCATCTTAGGCAACCAGTAGCGAACTACATCCATGCATGGGCCGAAACTACTTTGAAATATCGCTATGCATTGAAACGCATATACAATTGCATAAATATTGCATGCAAAAATCTCAGACAGGCTAGAGTAATTTTCAGCTTCCATCCTCATCACCAGCACAGCCCCCGTATGCTTGTAGTGAATTTACTTTATCTTAAGTTAGCTTTTTCTTTTTTTTTTTTTTTTTTTTTTCTGTTTATACTTATCTCCTTGAACTGCAAACCTTGAATTGTGAACCTTGAATTATGTATTTTGCCTTATTTTATGTATTATTTTCACTGTTTTGCCTTATTTTATTTATGTATTATTTTGCTTTTTAGTATTTTGCCTTATTTTAGATATTATTTTTACTGTTTTATCAGTCACTCTGTTAATTGCTCATATATTGCACTGTACTCATTTATTGTTCACATTGTGGATGCCTTTCGTAACCATCTATCCATAACTCTGTAAATAGGTAACTGAAATTGTTCTCCTCACCTGTAATGCACCCTTCTTCCATCACTGCACTATCATCTCACCCAACATTTCTTTGCACTGCCCCCAGCACTCGTCTCGAGCACAATATGTACCAAAGTGTGTTGTATGAACCAAGTTAATTCCGTAAGCGGGGCTATCTGGTCGATATGCTAACTGCCCCAATGGATCAGCTGCCTTGCTGTCGGTGGAAAGAAAGAAAGAAAGTTCCAATAACTGCAAAAGCAATGTTGTCTGTATCTTTTTGTTAGCTTTTAATCTGAAGAGAAGAGTGTATATTCTGCTTACAACTTGAAACACAGATTCACGAAATGTCAAGTTTATGCCCTTTTGGATTTTTTTTTTTTACTTATTTTCCATTTGTAAAAGACAGTGAGAAGAAAAGTACTGATTCTTTTGGTGAATTCTCGACTACCATGATGTACTTACTGATTTGAATCCCGGATCTGAGAGAGATGGGTTAATTTTTGACTACAGAAAAATCACCATAGAATAACTGAGGCTATTTAAAAGTAACCTTATGCCGACAATGGTTTTATAGGAAACTTTTGTACATACTTCTTGGAGATAAGTACAGCATCTCTCTTCTTCAAGAAGGTAAAGTATTTTGTTAAAAGCCTAAAGTAAGTTATTTGCTTATTTTTAATTTATGTGTTTTAATAAATGTGTTTTTTCCTCTGCAAATCGGGATCTATTTAATAATAAAATTTCTTAAATAAATTTGATGATACGTCACATATAAAGCATAACGTGCCATGGTTGAAGTAAAGATACGAGGATGAAGCCAGAAAATAATTCATTGTGTCTGGAATCAAAGGTTTCTAGATCAAAAATTCATTCATTTAACCATATAATATTATCTAGATGTTGCTAAGATTAAGTTTTTGTAAAAAGTCCAGTTGTACAATTTATATAATTGTTTGAAACAGTAAAGATAAAAATAAGAATTTTTATTAAACTTATTCATTACAATTATGTCCAAATACCAAAAATTTAGAATTTAGAATGGAGGGCACCTTAAAATTATTTCATAGGCACACAGATACCCATGGACACCAACCTTTGCTTAAGCAGCTCTGCAATAGAAATTGTTCTTAAAGCTCCAGGAGACAAAGTTTTGAAATTTTTCGTTTAATGTATCTTACAACTTAAGAAATCTCATTTTTCAACCAGCGTGACACATATTTTAGCATTTCTTTTTTGTATTCTTTATAGTTTCAAAATGCCACATTTACAAATATATTTAACCCCTTTGCTGATTATTTTGATTGCTATAACTAAGAGGAAGTAAAGTATAGGGTGATGAAGAATGGTGTTATTTCTGAAGAGATGACATAAATGATAAACATAACACATTAAAAATCACACATAAATGCTCATTAATATATTTATATGATGTATTTCAAAAGACTATTTATATGATGTAATTCAAAAGACAATTTTAGTAATATTAATTTCACTTATGCAAAATATCTTATTATCTGTGCATACATTTTACACCGTTACCATAAATCAGGAGTTTCTAAATCATTTACCAAAAGACTTAGGGGGAAAATATGCCAGCAAATATGACTACTAGTATAATAACTATTAATGAGTAATCATTTGATATTTGTTGAAACATACTGGTCACTTTTGCTAAAAATAATCTTTCTTAAATAAATGCCAGAGGTTTTTTCATACAATAATATTCATATTATGATGCCTTAAAGAAACTTTTCATTCCAGTTATGAAAAATCAAAGCATACCAAAATTTAAAAAAAATCATATTTTATACTTTTTAATCATAAAATATTTTATACTGGTATTTTTGTGGTTTGGAAGGACTATTCTATAAATACAAAAAGATTTAAAAGAAAATCACCTTTTTCAAATCTTAATCTCATAATTAAATAATTACCATTGAATAGAACATTCTAGAAAATTTAAATGATATGAACTATGAAAGGCAAGAGAATTTTACACTGTACTGTGCTATAAGATAAGACTAACAAGAAACTAACAACAACAAAAAAAAAGGGGGGAGACAAATATACCATTTCTAGCATAACATGCAAATTAAAAATTTTAATAATGTGTTGTACTTATATTTAATTTTTTTGAAGAGATGAACCAGTAAGTGAGTAATCAGTACTTACGTTCTTGTTCAAATAATTCCCTGACTCCTGGCAAATCTTTGGATGATCCAAAATACCTAACAAAAATTTCAAATTTTGATATAAGCATAATTAGACTCAAAATCAAGAAAATAGACAACATGTAAAAGATTTATTATTCCATAATCAGTTGCTATATGGAGTACTCTTAATAAAAGAAGCAGCTTGGGCAATAATACCACATCTGATCATGTTTAAAAAATGGCACGTATTGGTTTTTTAAGTATCTTACATGAATTATTTCCTTTTTCAATTTTAAAAACACAGATTTTTTTAATTATTAAAATTAATTTAATTGTAATTTTTCTTCTTTTAAAGCAGCTACCTAAAAATTAGAAAAGATACATTTTGTGATATGATGCTATATTTGCAAAAAGTTAACTCAAATGAATTGATATATCAATAATTAAAAAATCATAAATTTTCTTGTGCCTCTTTTGTTTGTTTGAAATAGCAATCATAATAAATAAATTCTAAAAAAAAAAAAAAAAAAAAAAAAAAAAATTTACAAACCATTACAAGTTGCACAAAAATATGTCAGGATAATTTTAGTCTGTCTCTGCATACTCAAGATAATATAATACATTCTCTGAAAAACTCCTGTTAACCATTGTCTTACTTTAAGTTAGTACTAATATTAAATATTTTCAATTAGGGATTGATGAAACTTAGGTAAACAATTGAAATGAAATTTATGAACTATTAATTTCACAAATGAAGCTGACACTACCATAAAAAAATCTAAAAAAGAAAAATAATCAGAATTCAGTCTCTCACAAGAAACAACAATCAAGTATTCAAGTATATTCCATATTTTGATTTTACTCGTTAATTACACTTCCTCCTTGCTTGAGAGTAGAAGCTATAATTAAATTTTAAAGAACCAAAAGCGTTTTAAGCTTTAACTTATTTGTTTGGACACTGTGGGAAAAATTTAAAAAATTATTTATGCATGACTTTTTATTTATAATAAAATATTTATATATATAACTGCATAAAATCTGCTTGGTTTCACACACATATTATTACATTATTTATTTATTAATTTTTGAGAATTATTCAGAAAACTGGTTGATATTTTAACGATATTTACACATAAACCTTGATAAAATATGATATAATAAAAGATTCTGAAGTGATCAGAATAATTCTTCAACATCATCACATGCTGTTTTCATAATCCACTCTCATACCAAATATCACCCCTTTAAGTATTTAATCTTTATATTAAGGATTTTCTTTGACATAGAATTACAAAAGATTAAAATAACATAGCAATTTCAAGTCAAAATACATGAAAGAATGTTTCATAAATGACAAGAAATTACTCTTAGGAAATATCTGTTTTCACCTATTCATATATATATATTGTAATACAGTACAAAGTCCGTAATCCGGACTTGTTGGGACTTTGGCAATTAGGGTTTTTTCCGGATTATAGATCATCAATTTAAATCTACTAAGATGGCATGCAGAAATTATACAATTAAAAATATGAAACTGTAATTTATGAAATAAAGAGCAATTATGATCTAAAGGGTATCAAAATTTACAACAACAACAACAAAAAAAAAAAAAAAAAAAAAAGGGCCTAAAATTTTTTTGTTTACTTTATTAAACATTTCTTTCAATGTAAGTTGTTTAAGTTGCTTTGTTTTTTGTGCTAATACTTTCTTTTTAATTCTATAAACAGATATAATTTTTTGTTCAGTTACAAAGTTCCACTGTTCAAGTCCTGTAACTGCTGTGTCGAGAATATCGACTAACTTGTCAATTAAATTTTTTTCATTTTAAATAACCTCTCTGTCACTTTCTTCACTATCGGAAGCAGTATTTTTTGGATCTAGAACCATACTACAGATTTCGCCATCGTTGATTGATGATTGGGGCATTGTTGTTGCAATGAAAAACTTCTGTTAGATCATCTTCATTTATTACCGTTTCTCCACGATTCTTTACAAAATCCAATAACTGGAAAATTTCACCTTTAGTTTGTGATATCCGAAAACCTTCAAATTTGCAGTTATCATCTTCATCCTCTTCACCATGAAACACGGTAGCTGGCCATAAATTATGCCAAGCATTTTTTAATGTATCTGGAGACACATCTTCCCAACGTGCATTAACACACATGCGTAAAGCATACAAAAAAAAAAAAAAAAAAAAGTTTGTGGCTTTGAGGTGCGGATTATAGATCATTCCGGATAATGGACATTTGGATTACGAACTTTGTACTGTACTAAACTTTCCATTTTCGAGGTAAGAAATTGCAAACAAAACTTTCATTGGATATTTTAGTTGGGGTACCTTCTGCTTTACTCCACTTTTATGCACACGAACCTTTTTTCAATAACCAAAAGAAATCAAAAGACTATTTTCATTTTTATAAAAAACAGGTAATACAACTACTGTAAACATTTGGTTTTTATGCAATAGTTACAAAGAAAGTATTAATTTAACATAGTTCTTAAGTTTAGGTTCAATTCACAAGCTATTTTGAATATCCAAAGAGGATATAGCCACATACATTAACTGTGAACTACAGTTCATGACAGAAAAATGCATGAATCCAAGCAACTAACAAATCATCAAATTTTAAACCTTTCACATCAGCTAAAGCAGAACATAAACTTGAATGTTTGACACTAAAGCAGACAGACTTTAAAAAAATTATATGTGTTAGTGACCTGCCTGCTTTCGTAGCTTTAAATGTCTACGAGACGTCAATTACACGTTCTTCTTCCCATTCATTAACATCATGGTCTCTTCCATCTCCTATTATGCCAACTTAAGAAAACAAAACCACCTCTGAGCCTCCACGTGTACTTGTCTTACTCTAGAAAATGAAACTAAATTGTACACATACCTTTATTTTATATATATATATATATATTATGTATATCAGTCATGGTCAATCTGCAGGATTGCAAACCACATGCAGCTCTTTAAGTTCTTAACATGTAATACATAGCTCTTTAAGTTCTTTACATGTAATACATGCAAAAAACAACAGTTATTTTTTAAACATATTTGCGTTTGGAATCTAACTAACTATTGTGTATAGAAACTAACCTAAACATTAATCTTTGGCTTCAAGAAAGACAGCCAGATAACTTATCACTCCATTTTAATCTTTAAGTAAAATAACATGGACTTGAAACAAGATTTAAAACAAATCTTATGAAGTCTTTGGTCAAACAATTTTCACATCTCATGTAATAATAGAAATGCTTTCACTAATCGTGGGATTAATAGAACGAAAATGTTACAGTAAAACTTAAGTATATTAGAACACAAAATTCACAAGATGAAGTTCACCTATACATTTTGGCTCCAGTCTTCAACTCATGCGAGCAAACACAAAGGTAAAGTTGGTTTGAGTAAATTTAGAAGCTGGGTAAAAACTGTACTGAGATGGTCAGCAGTTGCTGCTAAAAGCTCTCTCCTAAAATCTAGAACTACAGTGTCTCACAAAAGTGATGGGACACTTCTGCTTTACGAAAAGAAACTGTAATAAAATAAATTTAAAAAACATGTAAAAATTTTTGTGGGTGTGTTTCATACTTAAATTTAGTAAAAATTATTAGGTAACATACATTTTCTCAAAATATTAAAATAGTAATTTAATAAAAATACAATTGTTTAGAATGGAGCAAAAAATGGCTCACATAAGTGATGGGACACCATTAGATACTACTACATACTACAATAAAAATATTTTTTGGGTTTTTTATTTTTACTCAAAAGCAATTGGCAATAATTTATAAAATCGTCTGCAGTCTTTCTTTCCAGTTTGTTTTGGAATTTTTGTGTTTTTTAGCTCTGTGGAGCCATAAATGCTAAACGAAAAGAAACTTTGCCTGAAATTCGAAAATTAGTTATTAATTTCCATATTGAACGTGGAAAATCTATTAGAGAAACTGCTGAAACAGTTAACATGAGTCATTCAGCAGTTTTCAGTATCATTAAACGATATAAAAAGAATCATATGATTCAGGATAAAAGAAGACCTGGCCAACCATCAAAGCTATCCAATGGAATAAAGCGAATTATTGTTCAAAATATTTAAAAAAATCCAAGAATGAGTGCTCCTAAAGTTGCTGCTGATTTACAAGCATTATATGGAGTAATTGTTAATCCTGAGACTATTAGAAGAATAATTCGATCTGCTGGAGCAGCCAGGAAAAAATTCTTCGTAAGTGAAAAGAATAGAAAACTCAGACTGGCTTTCGCAAAATCCAACATAAATAAGAACTCTGATTACTGGAATGAAGTTATATTTGCTGATGAGAGTAAATTTAATATATTTGGTTCTGACTGTAGAATCTTGGTGTAGAGAAAACCCAGGAAAGAATTTCGCAAACAGAACTTGGTGCCAAGGAGGAGTTATGGTATGGGGGTGTATGTCGTCCGCTGGAGTTGGTAATCTTGTTTTTATTGACAGTAAAATGGATCAGTACAAGTATATTGACATTTTAAATCAAAATTTGAAATCTTCAGCACGAAAATTGATCCTTCGTAGCGATTTTAAATTCTACCAGGACAATGACCCCAAACACACTGCTTTGAACGTTAGACTCTGGCTGCTGTATAACTGTCCTGAAATAATAAAAACACCACCACAATCTCCAGACTTAAATCACATAGAGAATATTTGGTAAGAATTGGAATCAAGAATTCGCAAACACACCATTTCTTCAAAACAACAATCAAAATCATTGCTTCAAGAAGAATGGGGTAAAATCCCTCCAGAAATCACAAAAAAATTAGTCGAATCCATCCCAAGAAGATTAAATCACGTTTCAAAAGTAAAAGGAAATCCAACAAAATATTAAAACATTTTAAGAAGTAAAATTTTTGGATAAATATTTGATGGAAAAGTAAGTGTCCCATCACTTATGTGAGCCATTTCTTGCTCCGTTCTAAACAATTGTATTTTTATTAAATTACTATTTTAATATTTTGAGAAAATGTATGTTATGTAATAAGTGTTACTAAATTTAAGTATGAAATACACCCACAAAAAATTTTTACATGTTTTTTTAATTTATTTTATTACAGTTTCCTTTCGTAAAGCACAAGTGTCCCATCACTTTTGTGAGACACTGTATATTCTTATGTATGTTAACAATTTGCATTCTGGTGGAAGCCAATATCAGTAAAAGTGGTATACTACAGGGAAAATAATAAGATAATAAACATAAACCCTCCCACTGCATTTTGGAATAGAAATCATGGAATGATAAGCTTCTTTATTATTTTCTTATTAAATTCCAAAAATTATATGTGCATAATAATTTATTTGATGCAATGCTCTAATACATCACAATGTCTTAAAATGGCAAATAATTCCATTTCCATGAGCCATGGTCATTTAGCAGATAATGAGCAGTTACCCAGTGCAAAGGTCAGATGTGAAGCTCATTTAAAAAGTATTGCACTCTTAATTTTTTTTTTTAAATATTGGGTTTATTTTATTTCAGGTAGCTTTCCTTTACAGACTTTCAATACAGTGCCTTTGCTTCTCACAGCCAAAATCTAATACCCGGAAAAAACTGCTATTCATAGTAAGATACTATTTATAGGCAGTCTTTGGATGAGTTGGAGAGCCACTAAAGAAACATCTTTCAGGGATCAAAAATAAGGTCCACACAAGGGCTCTTTTAACTTGAGGAAATTGCCTTATTCAGGCAAGTTATATATATATATATATATTTAAGACATTCTCCTACATAATATGCACAAGTACTCATAGTAATACACTGCATCAAACTTTTTCTATAAATAAAACATACCATGCATATATATTTTCCACCTCTCCCTCTACATTCAAGCATGGAGATAAAATCCTTCCATACACATACATAGGGAAAACATAAAGCTCAGTTTGCTAATTTCTGCCCAGATGATGTTTTTGGACCTTAAAATTTGCTGAAAATTCAAAAGATTACAGATAATTTTCAAGCATCTTAAATATCCTTGAAAACTATGCTATATTTTTAAAGTATTTTATGAAATTTTGAAATACACAGAATTTAGGCCAACAGCTACCATCACTTTTTATCAAAGACATTAGCCTATTTTTTAAACATTTATATTTTAACCAAAATTTCAACAACAACAACAACAAAAAAAAAAAAAAAAAAAAAAGTAAGTATATGAACAAAGGAAATAAAATCACAATTCTTACTTATAGCCTTTATTTCCAGGAACTTCCTTGCCTTCATGATCTAACACTTTAGGACCTAATTTCTGAAGAAAAAGTTTTTTTTTTAATAAACAAAAACTTAATTCATGTTTAAAAGTATAATGCAGGGGTTTTCAACCAGTGGTACGCATACCACTGGTGGTAAACGAGAGAAAAATAAGTATTTTTAACAAAGTAAGCAAAGTATTTATAACTATTAAATTCAAAAATCCCAACATCCTGATTGAGTCTTCTCGCTAACACTCGTAAATTTATGTGATCTGAGCTTTGTTCAAGAGTAGTGGTGGTACTAAAGATTTTCAATTTTTGTATAGATGGTACACGTTAGTCAAAAGGTTGAGAACCGCTGGTATAATGCATTTACACTGCATCTGGTTCTTTTAGAATACAGTTACATTTTCAATCCAGGAAATATCATATACATACAAATTATTACATTGTTTGGCACTTTAAAGTGAACTTATTGCTTTATTATTCAAATAAAATAGTTGGCAATTTCAGAGATATTTATAAAACTTTCTAAGAATACACAAATAACATCTCACAAATGAAAATTTAAAATAATTTTATTGCTTTATTTATTTATTTTTAATATCTCATTAGAACAATAACAGAAAAGTTATCTTTTAAGAAACAAATAATTAGTAATTTAATTACATAAGACAATTATTTAAATACACGCATATATTTAGTTTCAACCCTCAAATTATTAACATAATAAATCATAAATTTATTACATCTCTAGAAATTAAAGCTCTGCATACTTTATTAAATTCTGTGTAGTAATTACTCTACATAAAAGTTTAAATGTTCATAAAAATATATTTTTATTTCAATTTCAAATTTTCCATTAAAATCACTATAAATAAAGAGTACACACTGCACTTATTAAGACACATTTATGAAAAAATATTTCATAACATGATTTTAAATTGATATTTCATTAAAAATGTACCTTTAAAATTATGATATTGTATCTTTTATTTCAAATATTAACCTATCATATAATAGGGGGGAAAACTCAGTTTCACATTTCATAATAATTTGTTCAGTGAAAGAAATTCTTCTGAATAATATGAACTATTATTCAAAATGTAACAAAGCCTGCATTTGAAAGAAGACTCAAGATAAAATATGGATTAAAATATAGAACACACGAATTTCCCTCAAACATTAAAATCCAGATACTTGAGTGGGGAAAATGAAATGTCTTTTTTCAAAGAAGAAATCATGTATAGTTTTCAGATCCAAGCACCATAAAAAGTTTTACAAAGACAAGGAAAAGCTTCCTACACTGGTAATTTTATTTCTCAAATGAAAACTGTCCAAATTAATAATACATTTGCTCTATATGGTATACACACAAGTTAATGATAGAATTTTGTCATAGTTGACTATAATTATTTATTTTGGTGACTTTTATTCATGGTTAGGGGGAGCAACATTATTATTTTCAAAGAAAAAAAAAAGCTCTGCTATCATAAACTTTAACCTTCCAGCACGTGCGCTAAATTTACGACAAATTCGGTTTTTAATGCACACTTTTCGCAGCTGAGACGTCTGAATGTCACTTTTATTCCTCCTTTCAACCTTTCCCCACATCATGGAACATGCCAAAAGGAAGTCATATGACATTTTTTGTTTTTTTACTGGCTTTTGTGCTATGTGGTAAAAACTTCTTTGTAAAAGTTACGACACGCACGTGGTCATTGGGGAAAATTCGGAAAATATTTTGGAATTTTGTGTTATTAATTGACGTGTATTATTTTAATTTGTATAAATTTGAGTCTATAATTTTTATATCGGTTTTCGTGGTAAAAAATACGTGCAACCAGCTGATTTTGCTGGCATCCTTCAAGAATTATCTGATGAAGAAAAAGAAGACAAGGAAACTTTTGGATGTGAGAATAATATCACTGTTACCTGAGTGGAAATGATGGCCTACTTTGGATTGTTAAATATGATGCGAATAAAAAAAAGGACACCCTGTAATTTCAAAAGAATTGTTCTCAAGTGATGGTACTGGAATTGAAATAACAATAGCTGTGATGATCTACAAGAGATTTTTATTTCTGACTAGTTGTCTTTGATTCGATGATAAATCAACAGGACAAGACAGATGAATATTAAAACTAGCTTGGATTTTAAAGTATAGTTATTAAAATAATAAATTTTCAAATTTTTATAATGAAATACATTATTATTTTTCCACCTGACTGATTTGAACGTTTAAAAATAATTTACTATCATTTAAATGTGACATCATTTGTATTTTGCAGTAATAAGGTTAATATTTGATGTTTTAACAAATTTATTATCAATATTCACACATTTCTGTCATTTTTCATGCCAAAAACGGTAAAATAACAGATGTTGTAAAAAATACGACGCGCGCATGCTCATGTAAAATTCCCAAGCGTGCGTGCTGGAAGGTTAAGCTTAAAATCAGATCAACACTCAAACACAGTAAATTATCTAAAAATAATTTGATGCCTCAACAATAAAAACTGACAATCAATAAACAGCCAATTTAAGAATCTGCTATTAAAGAACTATACTGCCACACTTTGAACTCCAGTTTTATTTAATTCTTACATAAGAGAGGAAAAATAACGTAATCCATGAGAGTGACTTCAAGGATAGACATCAAATTTGTTTAACAAAGTATGCATTTTGAGGAATCCTTCATACCTATACATTATTCATTAATACAGAAAAACTGAAGTAATTTTGAAAAATATGCATTAGTTGGTGATAGTCTAAGTTTATCCTAATATTAAAGACATTTTCTAATCGGATTTACTGAGTTTCTACTTTACTACTACTATTTGATTCTATCTGATTTTCTATTACTGCTACTAAGAATATTTCAATACCTTTCAATTTCAGATATTTTCAGAATTATAAACTAACAATTATTATTAATAACAATAATAAAGATATTATAATTAATATACCCAAACAATACCCAAAGGTTTTATTGGGAAAAGCACATACAGCACTAGCTTGCCAATAGGCAGCTTAAGCAGCTTGGATTGTGCACAACACTGTATGTGTTGCATCACGATCAAACTCTATGAGAGGTAAGTTGCTCTTTTTGGGAGTGGCAACAGATGTAAGAGAGTAAGAAGCTGAAAGTTTTTTTTTTTAAATATAAAATAAAAAAAAAAAAAAGCATTTTATGTGTTTGTGCTGTACTATTTTTTGATTTAAATATATATCCGAACAGGAACTACATTTCTGGCTCCTCCGGGTGGGTGAGTTTCGTTTTGGAGTTTAATAATGGTAAGAAAATTGAATTTCCATTTTGAAGTTATTGATATAGTTATATCTTGAATATAGACATTTATCATTGAATTCATGAACAA
Source organism: Stegodyphus dumicola (assembly GCF_044657685.1). Taxonomy (NCBI): domain Eukaryota; kingdom Metazoa; phylum Arthropoda; class Arachnida; order Araneae; family Eresidae; genus Stegodyphus; species Stegodyphus dumicola. The sequence continues at coordinate 4,234,016 of NC_140768.1, forward strand.
ATTTAATAAGATAGTGAAGATGGAAATCATTAAACGAAATAAAACAGCACAGTGCGCTGCATATACTCAGTTAGAGAGTGTGCTGATAAATGAAAATACTAACACAGAAGAAATTGAAATGTCTTTACATTTGCTTAAGCAAAAACTTGATTCTTCAGGCACTTCATTAAGAGTTAACACACAACAATTATTTGGATACTTTAACGGATGAAACAGAATTCAAAACTTAATTTAATATTGTAGAAGAATATAGAGAATAGATTAAAGGCTTCGAGTATGGAATTAAAGTCTAAACGAGTATTAGAGAATATTAAGAGCAAACAAAATAATAACACAGGTAGTAATTCTGGCAATAATTTTCTATTGGCTGTGTATAAGAAATTCATATAAAAGGATCTCCACAAGACTTCCTGAAATTGAACTGTATAAATTTGGGGATGAATTAAAAGACTGGTTAACCTTCTGGAATCAGTTTAAAACTTACACAAAAATAAAAATTTAACTAATTGTGATAAATTTCATTACTTAGTTCATTCAATAAAAATTAAGTCAGAAGCTAGAGAGCTTATTGAATCTTTTCCTATTACTAATGAAAACTACCCTTTGGCGAAAGAGCTTAACTGAAAGATATGGACAAAAAGAACCATTAATTGATCTTTATGCACGAGAATTGTTAAAACTTGTTTTAAATAATGCTACTAAAAGGAAACAAGATTCTTTATGTGGTCTGTATAAGAAGCTTTCTACTCAACTTTGGGCTCTAAGTAGTTTTGGTGTAACTACGGATCAGTGCAGCACAATATTATATCTGTTAGTCGAAAGTTCATTACCGACCTATATATTGCAATCATTTGAAAGACAAAGAAAAAATATTGGGTCTGAACAGAGTAAATTGGTACTTGATGCTATAGTTTTGTTTCTATAAAGCGAAGTGCAATCAGAAGAAAAATTAAGTAGATCGGACACATTTCCCTATGAGCGTGAAAGCAAGAACTTGGCAGAGAGCCGACACTCGCTTCCATCTGCTAATGAATTATTCAAACGATGTATGTGTGTTTTGTTAAAAGAATTATGCAACTCACTCTTGTAAGAGGGCATTTTTCATCCTATTAGAAGAAAAGATCGCAATAATAAAAAGGAAAGGATTGTGTAGAATATGTTTATCTAAGGGACATATAGCTTCTACATGTTGATCCCAAATAAAGTGCCAATTGTGATCTAAAAGACATTTAAAGTTCGTGTGCTCAAATATTGAATGTTGTAAGTCTGATTCATCCAAACAAGATGTAAATGACAAAAATATTAATGAAAAAACAGTTGATTCTTTGCATTCTCGTGCGACGAATGAAGTTGTATTACAAACTCTTGTCATAAATGTACATGGCATCAAGAGATAATTAAAGCTAGGGCTATCATCGAAACCTGATCGCAAAAATTGAATATTTTGAAATCTACTGCTGAAGAATTGGGTTTTAATTTGCAGAAGGAAGAATTTTGTCATTCCTCATTAGCAGAACAAAATCAAGAATATATATAAACACAAGTGTCATAAAATATACTTGAGTAGTCTTAATGAGAACTATATTTGTACATTAGATACTTTGGATCATGATGTCATTACAAATGACATTTCTAGTGTAAAAAATGGTTTTGTGATACATGAATTGAAAACTAAAAAGATATCCTTAACCAATATTCAAGAAAACGCAGGTCCCATTGAGATACTTTTGTGTGCAGACGTTGCCGGTAAATTAGTTACTGAACGACAAAGAAGAATTAAATACAGGCTTAGTAGCATTAGAAACCAAGTTAGCTTGGAATTTGATGGGTAAAACACCCAACTATACCGACAAAAAAGATGCAAGTATGAAAATTGTAACCATGTTATATCAAGCTAAGAAAGAGAACTCTACACTTCAGCAATTAGAAAAGGATATTGAAGAATTACAGTGCTTGAAAAAATCAGCGCAACAAGAAGTGAAAAAACTGAAGCAAGAGCAAAATGTTGGGAAGAAGGGTTGTGTTATTTTGGAATTAGAGCAGCAAATCAAAACTCTACAGAAGTCTCAGAATAGAGAAAATTCTTTGTTGGATATATCAGATGTAAAAGAGAATATTAAAAATATCATAGCTGCACTCAAGATTACCAGTCTTTTAAATTAGATTCTTTAAAAGAAAAGCATCAGAACAAGAAAACATAATTTAAGAACTCAGGAAGAAGTTAAATACACAAGATCAGACACTTCTGGAATCAATTCCTAATACTCCTGCCAAAGCAAGAGGGTCATTTGTAGATTCACTTCCGAAGTCTGCTTGGAATAGTTTTGGTTCAACCCCTATGAAAGAGTATCGAGGATTTAGGCACCATAGTGATTCTTCAACTTTCAGCAGTACAGAAGAAGAAAAAAAATCAAACAAACAATTATGTCACGAGCTGGAGTGTCAGAGACATAATTCAGAAGCTTCTAGAAATAGGCTTGAGCAAAAAATGAAAGAAAAAGAAAATGCCTTAAAAGCAGAAATAAAACATCAAGCTCATGTAATTGCTGACTTAGATCAAAAACTGAAAGAAATTAGAACTAAATATCAGCAAAATATTTTCTCAAGCCAGCAAAAAATTAGATCTCACAACTCTTCAGTTAAGCAAAGCAGAACAAGTTAAGGTGCACCCAGAAGCTGACAAAAAGAGCTTTGATATGAAAATAAATGCTTATGAATTTTCCCTAAAACAAAAAGAGAAAAAATTAGAAGAAATTCAAAAAGCAAAGCTCTCTTGTGAAACAAAAAAGCAAGCTCTCCTTTCAGAAAATCATGTAAAGTTCTGCAAGACAAAAACAATTCTTTGACTGAAGAAATGAAAACCCTTCATTTACAACTAGAGGGCAGCAATAATCTAGTGAAAGAAAAAGGAACTGGAAATTCTCTCAAAATCACATGGATTATTAGAAGCCAAAGCACAACTGAAAGATGAAGCTGCTGTAACTAAAGCCGAGAATGTTAATCTAGAAGCCAAAATTTGTGACTGTTTTTTGAAAGAAGGCATACACAAAGAGAAAGATTGAAATTCTGGAAAAGAAGAAGAAAGACTTTCTGATGAAAATTGCTGTCAAATCTGATAACAATGTAATATCTTATCTGAATGAAGATGAAGGTAATTTAGCTTCAAAGCTAGCAGATTTTGAAAATTTGAGCACAGAAATTTTAAACTCTTTTGACAACAAAGTCAGAGAACTAGAAGATGCAGTTGTGGCAGAAAGCAAAAATCTAGAAGGCAAAATTGGAGAATATTCTTCGAGTGAAGCCATGTTAATGGAGAAAGTTGAACTTCTGGAGAAAGAGAAGAAAGAATTTCTAAACAAACTTTTGAAATTTCTATATTTGAACACTAAATATTGATTTTAATTTACATTCTAATATTTTGAAATATTTCTATTGTTATTTGTACATTTTTGTTATCTCAAATTGTATGTATACATTATCATTATGTTACTGTTTTTGAATTTATATCCCCCAAACTAAAGGTGGGGAGAATGTTGCATCATGATCAAACTCCATGAGAGGTATATTGCTCTGTTCGGGAGTAGCAACAGATGTAAGAGAGCAAGAAGCTGAAACTTTTTTTTAATACGAAAAAAAAGGGGGGGAACTATTTTATATGTTTGTGCTGTACTTTTTTTTATTTAAATATATGTTGTTGATGTTTTTTTTTCAGCATTGTCATCTATGAACAAAACTCCCTACATTCATTTTCACAATCAAATCTGCTTGTGAGGATTATGAAATTATGTTATACATGCCCTTCAGTGGTGGTTATAATATTAGTGTATTCAGCAATGACTTAGAAATAAATCAATATTTTATAAAGTAAACAATGAATTTTTTGACAGAAATAAGGTAGTCATACTTTCACTAGGACATGCATGGCATGAAATACTGCTTGCTGTTAAGTAACATTTTTCAATATGTCAGTGCAAAAATTTCCGAACAAATACAAATTTTATAAGTGAGCACATTTAAAGCCAACAGTTAATTGCGAAATTTCTATATGTTGATAATTTCATAAAATTATCTCTACTGGTTCCCCTTTTTTTCCAAGTATTTAAAAAAAAAAAAAAAATGAGGCATATTTCACTTGGAAGCATTTAATTTCTTTAATAATAATAATGATAATTAAGTGCTTTTATTAAAAGTACTTATTTATGAAAACTAAGCAATCCTTAAGAAGTTGAATTTTCTAAAATAAATATGAACATAGCGATTGGAATGAAAGCACCAAAAATTACAGAGAATTTGTTGCATGGAAGACAAGACAATTTTATATTAATATAGATTCTGTATTCTGATTTTTATATCAGGATGGACTCTATCACAGAAATACTGATCCAGAGTCCCTTGCAGCAACACTTGCTTAATAGCTTAAATTTATGGACAAATTTTCATTACAATAATCTCAAATAAACCAAGCATGAAAATAAACCAAGCATGATGTACATAAAATTTATGTACATCCAGATGAACAAAAAATATATTTTGATATTTATACTACAATAAATGATTAAGCAGTATCGTAAACTTCAAAAACTTAAAATATTTAAAAAAAAAAAAAAAAAAAAAAAAACTGGAAAAATACTTACAGAATAATCAGGACCACCAAGTTCTACAATTCTAGTTTCCCAATGACCTTTCTCACGCAGAAGTTTGTTAATTTCATCATTGATCTCACGAATTCGAAATTCTCCCAAACCAGCTAAAAAAATTATATGTAGCATATGATACTGCTTTTCTCTATATCAACATATATAAATGGAAATAGAGAAGGGGGACACCACACAATAAATATTTTTAAAGTACATTTGTTATTACAAAATAAGTTTGCAGATTATTGCACTTTTAAGCAATATATAAAAATTAAATGCATTTATGGTACAGAATTTCATAAAAATTCAATACTGGAATAGTGCACATACAAAATAGGAATTGTGCATACAAAATTTAACTTTTTGTGTGGTCTCCATAAATCAAAATCCAGTTCTAAAATTGTTCATTATACTAGATACAAAATATTCCACACACACACACATATATATAGTAGAAACTTCATCAACTATCTTTGTTAAAAAAAAAAAAAAAAAAAAAAGTCTTTGTTTCAGCTTGCAATCAATTTAAAGAAATAACAGAAAAAATGTAGGAGAAAGGGTTAAGTGAAAAATCAGTAACTTTGCATACTTTATCAGTAGATGATCTTTGGGACTTATAAATAACATTCATTTCATAGCCATTCTATTGTGCATTAAGGTTTTAAAAAAAATCTGGTTTACATGAGTTAAAAATTTTAAAAATACTACTGACAGATAATTTGTAGAAATGTTTAAAAAGATAAAAGGATGATGTTTTGAAATGGATAAATAAAGAAAACAGTGAACCACATTTTTAGGATTTGAGTAATAATAATAATAATAAAAAAAAATCATTCATGGTAAAAATTCAGCAGAGAACAATAAAAATTGCACAGATGTTGAGACTGGCAATGAAAGAAAAATATGACAATTAATCATGGTGAAGTCTTTGTTTTTTAATGACTTTATTAAGTTTATTATGCAAATCGCACACCTCTCTGCCTAGCGGGGGGGGGGGAGAAGACCTTTTTAATGGGAATCGGCAAATGTATACATTACATAATATGGGAAAAGCCATGGATACTTCCATGCGGCCAGCCCGTTTACTAGGATTTAAAAATAAGTTTAGCAGTGTTCAATGGTAAACAGGCCTTTGGCAATGGAGCTAACCACTCGACCTTAAAAACCTGTTTACAACAGCCTAATTTTGAATGCAAGAAATGTATGCAAACTGGATAGCTTTTTAATGGAATTAATTTTATGAGCTGCAGAAATATTTCACTCTTGAAATTTTTAATAATATTGTCGCTTTGTAATTTTTACATCATTAATTTCTTTAAATTTAAAAATTCTCAAACATGAATCTTAGCATCATTTAAAATATTTTTAAAACATGTCTATCACCAATGTTTACAAAAATAAAAGCCAGGTAATGACTTTTGCAGACACGGTGTATACACAGTACAAAGTCCGAGATCTGGACTCGTCGGAACTTCCACGATTCTGGATTTGAGATTTATCCATATATGAGATCATCAGTTTAAATCAAATAAGATCACATGTAGAAGTTATAAAATCAAAAATGTGAAATTTGATTTGATTTTGATGCATAAATGCTTTATTATGAAACAATAAAGCTTTTATGAACCAAAATCAAAATTTTAAAAATTAAATAAAAGCTTAATATTTATTTGTTTTGCTCATTAAACATTTCTTCAATGCAAATTGTTTCATGTGCTTCATTTTTAAGTGAATATTTTCACTTTAATTCCTTAGACAGATGTAATTACTTATTCAGTTACGAAGTTCTATTGTTCAAGTCCTGTAATTGCCATGTCGAGAATTTCCAATAAACTGTCAGTTAATTTTTTTTCCTCAGCAACCTCTCTGTCCCTTTCTTCATTACAATAGCAATATCTTCTAGATTTAGAATCATACTAGATTTCATCATTCGTTAGTTGATTAATAATTGGGACATTGCCATCAAAAAGAAAATCTTCTATTATATCATCTTGATTTATTACTACTACTCCACAATTCTTCACAAATTCCATTAAATGGAAAATTTAACTTTTTTTAATGCCATCTGAAAACCTTTAAATTCGTGGCTATCATTATAAAGCTTAACTAGCATCCACTATACACTACTAATGATGTATCATGAGATTTGCAACTAAGGACATATCATTCTGCTAAATTATATCTTGCTTCTACTGCATACTGATCAAGTTAAACCTGAATTATGTTAATTTAGTTATTTATTATATTTAGGCCTATTTCCCACATGTGCTTAAGGCTTATCTGAGACCCGATTTAATATCCAACATATAGTTTCTGCATACCCAAGGCCAGCACTACCCATTTTTCCATCTGGTGCAGTCTCTGTTTGTCCTAAATTCTGCTGCCAAGCACCTCACAAATTTCTAAAGATTTTGCCATCCCTTAATTTTGTAATTCAGTACTTCTCTAAATTATAAAAAATTTTTGGCAATTTGGCTCTCCTAAATTCTACCTCTCAATATGGCGACATCAACTTTAGTGCTTGTCCTGCGCTTATCTTAATAACAAATTGGTTATTCTTAATTCAAACAGCACTAAATGTAATCTTTTGGCCTATGAATATTATTTATACAATTTATTTTTTGCATATGAAAAGGAATTTCTGTGAGATTTCTCATTATCACACTCAACACTTCACAGCACAATTAGCTGAAGTCTGTAATCATAGGCAAGCCTAATGCCAAATTAAGTGCAAACTACCATGCTCTTTGGTATTCAGTTGTTAATACTAAAAAAATATATATATATGCATCGCTGCATGAGTCATCATGTTGTTGTGTGTTGACAGTCATGGGATGATGAAAACAAAAACAAAAAAAAAAAAAAAAAGTAAATAATGATTTGACAGGTCAGTGAAAGGGAGATAAATTATTCACCAAGTAATAAAATAAAATGTAGAATTGTTTTAGTTTGATATGTATTCCCAATAAAAAGGGGGCTACAGAGCCAAATGATTGATCACATACGTTTATGCTAACAAATGACTGTTTCTTCAATATTTTATTTTTTGACGAATTTATTTATTTTTTGATAAAATTAGGAATCAGGACTGTCTATGTTTTATTATGAGAAAATATCAAATGCATATGCATAAAGCATATCAAAAATAAAAAACAATATGTAAAAAAATTCTGATGGGGCTCAAGATTTTAAAATTCACTCAAAAAATGAGTTGATTTAATTAAGAGGTTACTTTTTTAAAGTTTAATATGGTTTATCAGTAGACATGGCCCAAGTGGAATAGTAAAACATTTTATAGATATTATATTGCATTTAGGCTAACATGGGAACTTTACAAATCTAATGTATATACTTAAGGTTTTTAATTAGATATGTTATGATTGAAATTCATTTTTGCTTAAATCAATCATTTTAAAAAGTAGAAAAAAAATAATATTCTAAAAAACTGCATCTACTGATTTTAATTAATTCAACTGGTTCATTAATAACAGACAGATTAAACACGAAATAATAATATTTTATGTTCTTCTGAATGGTAGTAGACTCAAATGAAAAGTGAAACAATACATTAAAGTGAAAAAATATATTTGAAAAGTGATTAAATAAAGTGATAGCATAGTTCTACAAAAATATTTAATATTTTGAATTTGATATATCATGAAGTAAATGCATTTTTATTTAATTCAGATTGAAAAGTTAAAAAATACTATTCTTAAGAACTGCATGTGGTCCCCTTTGCTTTTAACTAGCTTAAACTGCTCGTCAGTAACAGCCGAATTAAATTTGTCAGAATGTAATCTAAGATATATTACAAAGGCAAAATGCATAATATTTACCTTGCATTTTGCCGACTGGCAACAGACCTGAATGAAAAGTGGAAAACAGTGCAAAAATTGCATTTGAGACTAATAGCCTGAATGAGCGAATCTTTTGGGCTAAGAAATTCTTTTTTTAAAAAATTCCACCTTATCCCCCCTCCCAAAAGTTGTGTCAGATTTTAGATAATTCCAGATATTTGATGTCCAGATTTCAGACTTTGTATTACATAAGTGTGAGTATGTAACAATATTACATGTATACACGTGTATAGATAAAACAAAATCATAAATATGTCAGTTCCTTTTTAGACCTAAAAATTTACACTGAATATAGTAAGACTTCATGTACAGTAAGAGAGAAAAATCATTACTTTCTTCAATCAAATATTCTTAAAATTTTACATGTACAGTAAGAAAGAAAAATCATTACTTTCTTCTATCAAATATTCTTAACATACTGTTTAATTTAAATACGATAAAGAAAATTTCAATACCATTCTGAATTTGAGCAACCTTTTTTGATATTTCTCCAATAATCTGTTTTCTCCATTTCTCTGCAGCCTTCAAGTCATCACAGTCACAAGCTAAGAATGGTCGACGTTCCTGTTGTCCTTTACCTTGTTCAGCTAACTGAGCAGCTCGAAAACGAGCCAGAGTAGTCCTGTATGGATAAAATAAAGTTAAAATTTGTGAAAGATAATCAAATTCTTTTCTTTTTTTTTTAATTTCTAGCATAATTTCAAGCTTTTGAGTAATGAAAGCATGTTTTAGTCAAATATATAAAATAAACATAAGAGGACAAAAAAAAAAAAAAAAAAAAAAAAAACCCTTTTATTGAAGTATAATTATCTAATCTTAATTTACACTTTGATTTAAAAGAAAATGTATAGAAAGTTTAAGAAGCTAATGAAATTAAGTAAAATTAATTTTAATAACATAGTATGCTTTTCAAATTTTCAGCATTAGATAAAATATTTCAAAGAATAATAATGAATGGAAAAATAATGAAGTTAAAAAATTATTTAAAATTTTTTATGGATATTAATTTTGATTGTTCTTAAAATTTAATGTTGCTGATTATATGGAAATTTGGCATATACAGCAGAATTCTGTTAAGATTTCAATAACCAGAGGATTAGAAATCTTAAATGCGGAAATCCTATGCGAAGATCATTAAAGTCTTAAACCATGTAAAAGCTTATTAAAAGTAATAGGATAATTAGTAAACAACTTTAAAATCGCCACGAAAGTTAAAAGAAAAAACTTCAGTGAGGTAAAATAAATATATTCAGGAAGTCTTTTCTAGTTTGGCAGAATTTCCTCAATGTAATAGAAGCTTCCTTTTACACTAAGCATCTGCTACTCCTTCTACACACAACATAATTCATTAAGGTATTGAAATCACAGTAGTTTTTTGGAATTTCAGTAGATACATACATGCATATTGTAATAAAAATTAACATGCACAGAGGATGTCTGAACTTTTTTTAATGATTTTAATGCAGTAAAATAATTAATAATAATACAAACATTATTTTTTCGGTACTTCACATAATACTCCTTAATTTTAACTACTAGTACATACGTTGATTTCCATGCCAAAAGAAAAATTCTTAATTGTCCCATGATATTCTTTCCTATTCTTGTGATCTTGTAACTTTCCTATTCCTTCCCTCTTTCTGTAATTCATCAGTTTTTATATACTTTACATGCTATTCTCTTTTCCAAATTGATCTTGATATTTGCACATTTGATGTTGACATATGATTCCCAGCTTTACCATTTTGGATTCAAATTTCTGACATTGCATGGATAAAGAAGCAAAATTTGATTTTTATATAAGGGCATGAAACCATTGTACAGGTATCACGTAATTTTTTTTATATGAAAAACCAGCCAAGATCCTAAAGCTTTTATGCAACCTTTTAGACTCTTCAAACTAAATTTCTAAGACATTCTCTGCTCTTTTTTAATAGTTAATTGTTTACTTTCTTGTTACTTCACAGCTACACTTCATCTATAATTGCAACAAATTTCTGTTTTTTATGCAATAATTGTTTTTTGTAAAATGTTCTATGATTCTGCACTATACTTTAACTCCTAAAACCATACACATGGACAGATGACTTACTGACCTATCTTATTTCTAAAATAACGTAAAACAAACTCAGTTGAGGTTTTAAAATAAAACCTTTTATTTACTTGTCAACCTAACAGTTACAGAAACTCATTCAATAACAAAATATCAAATTTTGCAGCTTGCAGGAAATTTAGAATCAAAGCTCAATTAAAGCTAAACTTGGTAATTCCAAAGTAACACATGCCTAAGTTTTTGGTTAACCCTCAATTTTAATTATGGCTAACAAAACCAATTTTAAAAATTCAGCCACAAGGAAAACAACAGAGAGACTGGTCATCGATGGTTGCAAAGGCTCTCTCTTGAACTTAAGAACTCTGTACTTATATACATTAATTAATTTGCATTCTGGAGTTGACAAGTCAACAAAAAAGAAGTTAAAGGTAAAATAATAGGATAACTGATTAATTCATGTAAAACCTTACAACATATCTTAGAAGAAGACAATGAATAAAAGATTTTTAATAAAGTTTAGATCTTCACTTATTATTTGGTACTTACGTATTAGTGCAATAACCTTGGCACAATTTAACAATTTTTTACAGAATGAAAAGGATGCTGTTTTATAAATGTAAAAAAATTATTTATCACATACATATTTTTCATTTTAACTTGGTATTTATCTAAAATTCACTAAATTTAATAAAATTACTTGCAAGCAGAGTTTTGTTCTTTACGTTTAGGCAAAAATTTATAACAATCACTAAGAACGCACACTACACAAATTTCCCTTCAATAATTTTGTGGCAAAACATTGTATTCCTGCAGAAGAAACACATGAAAGTGGTAAAGTTCTTGTTATAAACAAAGAATCCCTGTAAGGGATAGTGCTGCAAATTTTCAGTTATTACATGCGTATCAAATTTTTCTCTTAGCAATTTGTTTTGCTTTAATACAGTCAAAAGTCGTTAATCCGGACTCGTCGGGACTTCGGCGATTCCGGATTATCGATTTTTCCGGATTATAGATCATCAGTTTAAATCTGGTAAGATGGCATGCAGAAATTACAAAATTAAAAATATGAAACCGTAATTTATGAAATAAAGAACAATTATGATCTAAAGGGTATCAAAATTTACAAAAAGAAAAAGCTTAATATTTATTTGTTTACTTTATTAAACATTTCTTTCAATGTAAGTTGCTTCGTTTCATGTGATAATACTTTCTCTTTAATTCTATTAAACAGACATAATTTCTTGTTCAGTTACAAAGTTCCGCTGTTCAAGTCCTATAATTGCTGTGTTGAGAATACCGACTAATTTGTCAATCGAAATGTTTTCGTTTTCAATAACCTCTGTCACTTTTCTTCGCTATCGGAAGCGAATTATAATGACGAGGAACTTGTTTTAAATCATATCAAAGACGAAGCATATCGAGATGAAATACTACATTTGGTAAGGAATTATAAGCCAAATAAAATAAAAACATCTGCGCTGAAGATAAGGATAGTGCTGACAGATCAACTTCCAATCCACAGCGTGAAATTGATAAACAGATTTTGGATTTCAAAACATACTTTCGCTTTCTATATCCTTTACATATTAGCAAATATATATCGAAAATTCTATTTGACATAATCGAAAGTTCAAGCTTACTTTTATGAAATTGCTCTAACAGTCTGCAAAAAATAATAAGCCGGATCCAATTCGAAGATTAAGGAACAACGCAATCTGCAACATTAACTGAATTATATAATTTTAGCTTAGCTTATACCTCCGTTACACATTAAACGCGCATGCGCACAAACATATTCGCAGCCGTAAAGGTCTTACGCGCATTCTTAAACGCCTGTGCGCATGCGTGAACGCGACGCATGCGCAGAAAGTTTGTAGTTTTGAGGTCTGGATTATAGATCATTTCGGATTATGGGTGTCCGAATTATCGACTTTTGACTGTATACACACGGTTTGGGGATTTGAAAATCCTTATATTATGAGGAAGTTGAAACAGAGCAGTCCGGAAGTGAATGTTGGGTGTGGGATGCTGCATGAAAAGATTTTAGGACCATTTTTCTTCCACAAACAGATAATTATAGCCGAAGTTTCCCTAAAAACGCTGATTTATTACATTTGTCAATGGTATGAGAATCCTAAAACAGAGGTCATTTTTCAGCAGAATTACATGCCACCACACACAGAATTGTGCATTCATAGTTTTCTTGACAGAACATTTCCCAAATGATAGATTCGGAAGGATGGACTCACGTCAAGGCCACAACTTTCATCTGACATAACCCTTTTGAACTCCTTTCTGCAGGGCTATGTTAAAGACATTCTTCACCATTTCAACGAGTCAAACACTGCCCAAATAATACACTGTCAAAATCCCAAACAATACACTGTCAAAATTGTTCAGAGATTTTGTGGATACCCACAGTTACCACAGCATTGCATATTTTGAAAATTTATTGACTTCTACTGTAGTAGTTTTACTAATATATTCGTAAGGATTTATATTTATTTTAAATAACCAATTTAATTTTACATTCTTTCCTATAAGCCCTTTTTCCCCTGATTGTCAATGCCAGAATATTTAAATTTGGTAGCGGACGTGAAGTAAAGCGAATTCTACCTTGAGGAGAAAAAATTTAAATACTGAGTTCTAGACGGGAAAGTGAGAGTTTGGGCAATCACCGTCACCTCTGTAGCATGAGCTTCTATTTCTGCAGTTATTGCAGGTTTACGTAGCATAACAGCTATTACTTTGCTGCCACTTTATTTCAATGCGGGCTTCAGAAACGGGATTATCTGAGCCCTGTAGAGTAATTTCTACTACGTGTTAAATTCTTTGCCACATTGTTAATTTTAGAAAGCTGAATAAAGGATACTTTCAATTCTTCTGTGCAGTTCCTACACATACAGTAGTCACTTAGAAGATAGACAAGTGATTCTTAGTATAACAGGGCACTAACTGACATTTTAGGAGGGCAGGTCATTTTTTAAAACCATACATTGAATTTTTGAAATGGTCTTTGAAAAACTTACATTTTGTAAATAAACAATTGGCATTTATGTGCTGTAGAAAGTCATGATTATCCCAATTTCCCCCCATTTTTATAAATGATACTGTTCACTGTATCCCTAAATGTCGTGATTTCAGAATTTGTATATTCTTTCTGTATAGCAAAATGAGAATATTTTCCTTCAAAAAATTTTAAAATATAGTCTGTCTAAAATTTACGTATTTTCTGATCATCCACACCTCCACTGAAAAGTCAGAAACTCATTGGTATCTTTTGGAAGGCATACACGAACCCAATGATTAATTTTTTACCAAGCTCAAGAGTGAAAATCAATAGCCATTTTCAAAATGTTGGTGCAGTAAAAATTCCACAGAAGAGCAGTCAATCAATAAAAAAAGAAAGAAACATCAGTAATAAAACATCTACCTTTACCAAGAAATCTTTCTTTTTTTACATTATTGCTCTCCCCAGAACACAGCAATCTGTTTTTGCTTTAAAATCACATCAGAGAATTACAAAAACTTGGCTCTACAGAGCCAAAATTTTGCCAAGTAACTTCCACATTGAACACTAATCAAAAAAGGACATATGCTATGTGCATTCCTGGGTTGCTACATAAATACTTTTTGGCGAAATCGTAGATTGCCACATAACTATTTTGGTGACATATTGTTTTGCCCCAGAAATACTTTTTCACAACTTTTCAGTGGGATTGCGGATAGTACCAAAAGCAAGATAATCAGAAATGCAGATAGTAAGATAATCACAAAGTACCAAAATTTACATACAAGAGCCATGCTGAACATATAAAATTGTATTAGTAACAAAGAATAATTTTTTCCTCATTCTAAAAGTTCTCCCAAATAATTTTCTTATACTTCAATATTTTCAGTCATTTAAATCAAAATTACTTAAATTTAAAATTAATTAAAAAAATATTTCAGCCATTCTCTGTATATACTGATTGATTTTTATCAACTAATTAACTGATATAACTAACATATCAATGTCCAAGCTGTATGATCTACATTCTAACAGTGTCTGCACGCTGGGGTGATATAATATACGTGAACCTGGGTCCTTCCCTTCGGACAGGTTCAGAGCAGTGCAGATTACCAAAAGTTTAAATAACCTCCTCTAGTTACATGGAAAGGCTTCTTTGGAATTTTCTAATTTTCACTATTCAGGGAAAGAAGTAATAGTAAATTAAATTCATATGGCTATTTGGGCTATAAGGTGATTCATCTTTTAAATAATAGAATTTTTTTTATTCTTATAAGTTTGTTTTGTTTCAACATTTAAAGTGTATTCCAATGAATTTCATGTTGTCTTCTGAATAGGAAAGTTTTAATTGTTTAGACTTTTTGAAAAATTTAGGATAATCTGACACTGAACAGGACAGACTAATGACGAAATTATCTTCCATTTTCATCTTTTCCAAAAGGGCAAAATTTCATATATACTTAATATTTTCACTTCGTATTCATGAAAACTTTCTACAGCATTCAAAAATTTAGCTGTATGGCAAGTTGAGAATGTAAAACATTCTGCATTGAAGATAAAGTTATCATTATTCGAAAAATACAGAATGGATACAACCAAACTGATATCTGCAATGGATGTAACCAAATTGATATCTGCAGGGAATACAGTTACAGACAGAAGCTAGGCCAGCACCTCTGTAGTTCTGTAGGTGATTGAAATACTACTGTACCTAGATAAATGTTAAACTTCAGCCCCAATCTGGAATTTTGAGATAAAACACCTTTCAGCTTGTCATGTATTTTGAGTTCCCCTTTGCTGCACAGATACTGTATACAGACATCCATGTTTTCTACAGAATTTGAACCCAAACCTTTAGTATGGCAGTCAGCATCAATAACCATTATTTTTATAACTATTTTGGTGACATATTGTTTTGCCTCAGAAATACTTTTTCACAACTTTTCAGTGGGATTGCGGATAGTACCAAAAGCAAGATAATCAGAAATGCAGATAGTAAGATAATCACAAAGTACCAAAATTTACATACAAGAGCCATGCTGAACATATAAAATTGTATTAGTAACAAAGAATAATTTTTTCCTCATTCTAAAAGTTCTCCCAAATAATTTTCTTATACTTCAATATTTTCAGTCATTTATTTAATCAAAATTACTTGCAAAATCATAAAAAAAAAAAAAAATATTTCAGCCATTCTTTGTATATACTGATTGATTTTTATCAACTAATTAACTGATATAACTAACATATCAATGTCCAAGCTGTATGATCTACATTCTAACAGTCTCTGCACGCTGGAGTGATATAATATACGTAAACCTGGGTCCTTCCCTTCGGACAGGTTTAGAGCAGTGCAGATTACCAAAAGTTTAAATAACCTTCTCTAGTTACATGGAAAGGCCTCTTTGGCCCAATGTGTGATTCGAACCCAAGACGTTATAGGGAATATAGATACTCATAGCATTCCCGGAAAAAGTTCAGAAATGCCATTCATAAAAATGTTGAAAGAACATTGCTGAAACAGTTCACCATTTAAAGAAGTCAATATCTGGCCAAACATTTCAAATAAAGACCAAAAACTTTTTCCAGATATGTTGGAGAGATACAAGAAGATTTTTTTGTGCTCAAATGACTGCTTGAATAGGTTCAAAAGGCAGAATAGAATTTCTTCAGGAAAACTGTAGGAGAATTAAGCAGTGTTACAAAATTAGAGGTCAAGAAATTGAAAGAAAATATTTGGGATGATGTCTTTTCTTAACAGAAATAAAACAATATTTTCAAAGCTGGGCTGCTTCAAGATGTTGCCAAATTAAACATCAGAATCTAAAAGATGCACTGGCATGAAATTGTTAAAGAGTTCAAATTATAATTCTTGTGTTTCCCAATATATAAAGCTCTTGGCATTGTAGGCTTTTGGTGCTTAGAAAATTTCAAAAATCAAAACACTTACAAAGCTAATTGTAAAGTATGAGTGATTAGTACAATTTGAAGAATAGCAATAATAAGGGCTGAAGAAATTTTGGCCAAAATGTGAAGGATTTTAGTCTTGATTCATAATATTTTTACAAATACATATACTGAAAACTTGGGAATGATTAAAACTTTCTTGCCACCAAATACAATTTTGATCCTAATCCTATGGAGCAATCCAGAGCTTGAAGTGTCATTACAGAAAATAACTCATTTTACACATTTTAGAGAAGTATAATAATCAAGCAGATAATAATGTTTCACTTCTTGAGGCAATGTTAATATGTTAGAAAAATATTGGCAACTTGTTACAGAATTAGCTATCTGAAATTGCTTTCAATGATGATGAAGACAAGAATTTGCTTATCACTCAGTGGCTAAAAAAATGATATTTTAATATTTTCAAAATATGATATGGAGCTTTTTTGAACATGCACTGATGATATTATTGCATATAAAGATCCAGCTGATGAAGATATTATGATAGATATTAAAAGAGAAACATTTACACTGATTCTTCTTCTTGTAGGATGCTGATGAAATGCACCACAAGAAAAGTACTATGGAGGATACCAAATTCTACTACAAAAGCTGTCAAATCTGCAATGCATGTCATTAATAAGTTGTTAGAGCCAAAAATGATGTGGTCTTATCAATTTTGGGACAAAAAACATGCATAACATTTTCTTCCAATCTGTATCCCACCAACAGAAAATTATTCATTATTTTTGAACTCAGATTTTAAGCAAACATAAAAGAAACATTCTTCAATATTTTTGTTATTTACTTTTTAATGGTTCTCTGTTTTTCTGATAAAATGATAATTCATAATTTTAAACGACTATTTTAGAAGGAGATGTGGAACTGGAAGGAAAGATCTAAATCATGAGTTTTATGCTAAATTTATCATGTAAAATTATTATGGTATGCTGAAACTGAAAAAACTACGAAAATAAAAATAATTAATTAATTAATAACTGTAATTAAACTTTAAGATTTTATATTACAGTAATTATTCACTTCTTTTTAAAGGTGACAGTGTTAATTAGTGTACTTTTACGATTCATCAATTAATATTTATTCATTTTGTGATAATTTTCTTATGTGATTCTTTCTTTCTTTCTCAATTTTTTTTCCTTATGAGATTCGATACAGGAAACCTAACTTCCAGTCCCATGAAGAAAACAGAAAGCTATTTTTTTAAATTATAGATATTATAGGGAGTCTTACTGTATGTACCTAGCTGTAATTGACTAGTTAAACTCTGATATCTCAATTTTGGAAACTCAGATTACGATTAAGATATAAATAGATCCTCATCAAAAGAATACCAGACATTTCTAATTATCCGCCCATCCTTGCAGAATTGTTGAAAATTGGGTTCATGTTTAAGAGATCAAACCATGATCATGATCAAGAGATGATCAAAATCATGATCAAGAGATCAATGCAACATTTTGCACATTGCCAGGGCAGTCATCTTTGCCCATGGCACTATTTGAATAAGCTTTATCGTAGAGGTGACAACAACCAGATGTACATACATTTATTTTAATTCAAATTTAACGTTTTTAAAGAAACAGAATCATCTGTTAAAAGTTCAGCTATGAAAAAGAATATAAAAGAACTGCAGACCAATTTAGCACAGATAACTAAACCAAACTGCCATTCTGAACATAAATGGCCACCACACTTAGTTGCCAAACTTAATTGCCCAGTCTGTAGTATGCAAACTTTAAATGTCATCAAAGGATTAAGCTATAATCACTTTAAAAGTACCAAAACTGCTTTTCATTACTAACTCATTCAAAAGCAGTAAAATATTTAACTACTCTTTTTTTAGAAAGCTATTTTTTTAACTATGTGTTTATGCAATAGATAGTAAATTTTAGGATGTAACAATGGAAAAGTAAAAATCATTCAAGAATTTCAAACATAATTTTGCTTTAAAAATGTGTGTGAAAATATTAATTATATAAAAAAGGAGGATTATTACTAGGTGAAAATTTAGATATTTTGTGAAGGTCAAAGAATGAAAAAAATAAAGAATACTTCAATAATCTCACAAAAACATATACACAGTACACACCGCTTGCTCAGTGTGGTTGCAGTTAATGTTATCATTTGGATATTGTTATCGAATTGGCAAGATCCTGCCTGTTCATACTCAGAAACATGGAAAATACATTACTTATCGTGATCCACAATTCGGTTAATAATATTGAAGTATTATAGTATAAATTTTTTTAAACTGAAGCAGAGTTGCCAAATAAGATCAAAATAGATTATAAAAATTATCATTTGACTGAGAAATGTTGCCCTTAAGTCATCAAAAAGCTTGGTTTTGATTTTAAGCAACAATTTAAAATTAAGCAAAAAAGCAAACTTAGTTTGGGGCACATTTTGAATAACAACTGATTTTGAAGAGTGATCAGACACAGGTCCAGCCCCCCCTTTTTTTTTTCAGAAGAAGGAAAAAAAAAAAAAAAAAAAAAAGAGCAGAATTTTTATTTCCTCCTGCTCTTAAAAGAACGTACCTGAAAACATCTACACTTAATTAAGATTGCTTTTTTTCATAATTTTAACCACTTAATTACACTGTTGGCCACCCAAATTGCAACACCAAAAAAGACAAGAGATATCACAACAAAATTTATTTAGTAGATAACATGTTGACCAAGTATCAAATGATTAAATTTATAGACTTCTGTGAAGTGTGGTTCCTTCCAGAATCAGTAGCCAGAGTAGCCACCATTGTTGGAGATCACCGCTGCCACACACCTCGGCATTGATTCAAAGAGACTGTTCTTGGGGTACAGCAGACCAAGCAGCTTCCACATGTTGCCAAAGTTGATCTGGTGTGGCAGCTTGGGATGAAATCTAGGTCAATCGTTCAGCAACCATGGACCACATGTTTTCTATCAGCAAAAGATCTGGAGCGCGAGCCGGCCAGGGAAGGAATTAAATCTGGTGATTGACAAAGAACCCTTGGATAATGCGTGGCACGTGTGGTCACGCATTATCCTGTTGAAATATGGCTGTGGGCAAGCCCTGAAGGTAAGGAAGGAAAACAAGCTCCAACACCTCGCAGATGTAGCGCTGGCTGTTTAAAGTACCGGCAAAGCATACTAGAGGAGTGCGACAGTGATATCCAATAATACCCAGTGCAGGACCAGTGTGGACAATAAGGACAATTCTTAACAATAAAGAAAAAATACTGTCATAGGCAACTGCAACTACATCAAGCTCTGCAACTAGAATTACCCGTTCTAGAAATAACATTATAGAGGAAATGGAAAAACGACTGTCTATATGGATTGACGACGAAATTAAACGCAATATGCCATTAAGCCAATCTATCATAATGCCTTCTTGACAAAAAGGCAGAAAATTGGAAACACAGAAAATAGACAATGATCTGACTGAGAATTTTATTTGTTTTTATAAGTATATTCGTTTATACTGTTTTTATTTTTGTAAGAAATAAATGTTTGGTTTTATTTTTATTAAAAAAATTATTAAATTTAATATCTAACCAATTTTCTATCCATCTTCTCCTAACCCCATTATTTACATGTTAAGATAGCCTCATTTAGCGTTATTTCGCATTACGCTCTACTTTGATGGAACGTATCCTCCGCGTTAAGCGAGGTTTTACTGTATATCCGAAATGCTTCTGCATTTTGGATGATAAGTTGTTAAATAATGCAATAGGATAATCACCTATAAGAAAAATATTAATATTTTCTGCCATGTCTTCTGAATCATCTTACATGTATCGTAGTTTGTGATAATGGCATAAATTGGAAAAAAAAAAAAAAAAAATATTGGCTAATTTATACAGACCTAAATGCACATAACGTTAGAAGCAAATATGTATGTTTATGATCTTCTTTGACATACATGTGAATTTAAATTACAAGATTAAGGAAAAGCAAGCATAGAGTGTATGCCTGTACCAAGCGATGTTTTCGCGAAGGATTTCTTATGGGAAGTTGGTCTTGTTTTACATTACATAAGAAATAAATCATAAAAATTTCATTTATCCTTTCCTTTTCAGAAAAGGGAACATCAAGGACTAAACTAAGTCTTACAATTGTACCCAATCGATTGCTTTAGCTGGTAGAAAAATGACTCTGACCTGCAATAAGTCTGCTTTATTGCTGTGTATAGTAAAACGTTTTACTAATTCTATTTATTACGAATTGCTGCCCAGACGGGAAAGTGGTTCGTGAACCTGACTGCCATACCAAAAGATTCAGGTTCGAATCCCGGATAAGGCCGGTAAATTAGCAGTCCCTTTATAGGACGCAACAGTGACCCGCTTATCAGGTACCTCCATAGTAACGTGACCACCGCTTCTGGCTTTAATAATGGCCATTGTCTAAAACGGCTAGTACTCGTCATTAAAATTATATTATTGAGAATTAGTCTTTTATTAAACATAACACATACTTCCAAAAAATAGTTAAAATGCATTCTTTACTTAGAAGTGAAAGTACTTGCACGAACTATTTTCCACAGTTTCAGGTAAAAACAAATAAAAGTATAATTTTATTTTGCATCTGTGAATGTTATATTTACTTGGATTATAGTAAAGCGTCCCTTCCCAGATGCTTCTGAGGAGATTTTTCTAAATGAAACTCTCATATTCACTTCGCACATGAATAGGTCTTTATTTAATTGAATGAGACAAAGCATTTAACCCTCTGAGTGTTATGACTGGGTTTATCTGGTCATCAGAAGTTTTGCTATCTGGTATATATTAGCTTATAATTTAAAATATGTTGCTTTCTTACTTTCTTTAAGAAGAATGATGTATTCGTGGGGAATTTTCTAGAGGAAATTGGTTTGTATTCAGGTTACACAGAAGGAAATCCATAGAGATGTCTAAATATGTAGATTGTTTGCCAGAATTCGAATCCAATTTGAACTAGCACTATTTAAAAGACGTTCATTTACTCGATTATTGCTGAGCCAAAAATCTAATTGTTTTTGCAGTTATATAGTAATTCGAACAGTCATTGGATTAGAACTGCAGTTATAGCTGCGTTAGTTGTAGATTTAACGATAAATTAACTACGACTTACAAATTTTTTTTAAGTCGATAACTGATAGATTAAATTTTAAAGATAAATGAAAGATCTTATAATTTGTCGAACGACAGTATAAGAAAGTGTATTCGCCAAGGATGTTCGAAGTTTAATTAAGATCTTATTTTTTGCCCACTGACAATACTTGCCAAATGCTGCTCGAATGTTTTTTTCCTAGACATAATCGTGTCTACAATTTTTGTTTTCCAAGGAAAGTATTTTATATCATAGATAAAAATAATGCGTCTCCCTCAAGGTGCAGTACACAGCAAGTACTGATAAATTTAATTGGAATTACAATATAATTCTAGTTAATATGTTTTTTAATGGTTATAATTATATCATACTTGTAATTGCAAAAACATCAAATGAGTTCTATAGATTAGTATATTAGTATTTATTGAAAGCACCAATACTGAACATTTTAATATCTTCGATACTGAAAAGATGTTTCACTACTCTCTTGAAATGTATATTTGATAACGTGTTCTTATTGCTGTACTTCTTATTATATATTTTCCTACACAATTCATAAAGCTTTGCAATGGGAATTATGGAATTTTTCTGTTATGTTTTTACCACCAATCCTCAAATTCCATATCACAGATTATGTTCTTACTGCATTAATATAAATATTAACAAGACATAGTGCACAATAAAAATTAAACTTTATTTAGGAACATTGCGCATACTCCCCGACAGCCTGCCTGTTTCGCTCTGCTCGCTACTCGTAAGAAATTTCTCCTCTAGGGTTGCCACACTTATCGGAGGGCGCAACGCGCGCTCCTTATCGCTATCACCACAGAGTTTCCCCCCAGTTCCTTTAATGACTATTCAAAGGAACGACATAGGTTATGAAATTATCTTAGAGGATCCGTACTGTCGGGTATTTTTTACATGATTACAAAATTAGAATATAAAATTAGAAAAGATCAAAATGCAATTCAATATATAACAAGGTATTGACACATATAATAAACATGAAATAACAAGAAATATGTTAAGATATGAATTTTAAAAAAGTGTTTTAAATTGTTATGTAAGAAGCAAGTTTCTTAGGGAAGTGAACATATCTTCCCGATCTGGTGACAGTTTGTGTCTTAGAGAGTTCGTTTGCAGATTTATTCTGCTGAACTGTTTTTAAGTCTTTATTTGTTTTTAGTTCAGGCAAATTAGAGTCCGAAAGCAAATAGGCTGGTTTCACACGGTCTATAGACACAGTAGATTTCAGACCGTTAATATCAATTGTGAAAGTTTTGTCCGTTCTAGAAAGAACTTTATGCGGACCTGTATATGGTTGGCACAGAGGTGGCTTTACTCGATCGACACGTAAGTATACATGCGTACACGACTTTAAGGTAGCACTTACATAACATTTTTCTTGGCAATGTGCAGATGTTGCTATTGGATTCAACTGTTGCATTCTATGCCGAAGATTCGTGATAAATTGTGTGTCATACGGAGATATCTTAGATGACGTTATCATATCACTAGGCAGCTTGAGAGTTGTGCCGTACACCAGTTCAGCACAAGATGACTGTAGATCTTCCTTTACGGCTGTCCGAATACCAAGCATAACAACTGGTAGTGTTTCAGTCCAGTTATTGGTCTCGTGAGCCTTGAGAGAAGATTTTAAATGTCGATGAAATCGTTCAACAATGCCGTTTGACATTGGATGATAGGCTGTTGTTGTGATTCTGTTCGTACCCAAAATGCGCGTGAATTCTGCAAAAAGTGCGGATCTCATTTGAGAACCTTGGTCTGTTGTTATGATCGATGGGCAGCCAAAACGAGATATCCAACAGTTGAAGATGGCTCTGCAAATAGTTTCCGTTTTCATATCCGGGATGGGAATGGCTTCAGGCCATCTGGAGAATCTATCTATTAGAGTCAAAAGGTACACGTTGCCTTCTGATGGAGGTAACGGTCCGACGATATCCATATGGATTTCTGAAAAACGTGCATCAGGAAGAGAGAATGTGCCCAGTGGTGCTTTCGTATGCCTAGTAATTTTCGATTTTTGGCAAGATTCACAGGATTTCACCCAATTTTTGATATGACGTTTCATATCGGGCCATACATAACGAGAACAAATAAGCTTCGTAGTAGCTGCAATTCCTGGATGTGACATATTATGCAGATGATTAAAGATGAGTCTGCGAAAGGAATTCGGAACAAATGGACGAGGAATGTCTGTTGATATGTCACAAAGAATATTACCATCAGAATACTGGCACGGTTTAAATTCCAGTTTCAAAGATGATGTGTTGTTTTTGAGAAGGTCTTGTACCTCCGGATCATGCCGTTGAGCTTCCGAAAATTTTTTAAAATCCAAAAATGGAGATTTTGTTATGGAATCAATTTCGATTCTTGAAAGAGCATCAGCAACGACGTTTTTTGAACCTTGCACATGCCTAATATCAGTAGAGTACTGAGAAATAAAATCTAAATGGCGCAATTGTCGAGGTGAACATTTATGAGGGTTCTGTTTAAAAGCGTATATTAACGGTTTTTGATCCGTATAAATTATAAAATTTCTGCCCTCTAACATGTGTCGGAATTTCTTAATTGCAGAATAAATAGAAAATAATTCCCTATCGTACGCGGACCATTTCTGTTGACTTTTATTGAGTTTCATAGAGAAAAATGCTATAGGTTCCCATGTTTGTTGAGACAACTGCATAAGTGTGCCGCCGATTGCGACGTCTGAGGCATCTACCCAGATGCTTAGCTGGGCTCCGGGAATAGGGTGTCTCAAAAGGGTAGCCTGAGCAATGGCATTTTTGGCAGCAATAAAGGCTTGTTCAGCATTCTCATTCCAATTTAATTGTGGGGATGAATCCTGAACACGAGAACGAGATTTCTTTTTATTAATATAGCCTTCTAACAATTTTATTAAAGGAGAAAGAATATGTGCTGCTTTAAGTATGAAACATCTGTAAAAGTTAAACATGCCTAAAAATCGGCGAAGCTGAGTGAGAGTGGTAGGTTGAGGAAAATCTAAAATACATTTGACTTTGTCAGGAAGAGGTTCAATTCCGTTTTCACTAAGGTGAAAACCTAAGAAATCAATAGATGTTTGACCAAAGGTGCATTTTGAAACATTTATGCAAAGTCCATATTCCTGAAGTTTGGAAAATAAAGCTTTCAAATGCCTGCAATGTTCCTCAGAATCTTTAGAGGCTATGAGCAAGTCATCGACAAAAGCGTAAACGCCTTCTAAATCCCGCGTGACTTCATCTATAAAACGTTGAAAAGTCGCAGATGCATTGCATAAGCCGAATTGCATACGGATACTTTCGAATAAACCGAATGGTGTGCATATGGCGGTTTTGTGGATGTCGGCTGGGTTAATTGGTATTTGATGGTATGCCTTAATCAGGTCGACATGACTAAAAATTTTAGTACCGTGCAATGCAGCAGTAAAATCGGCTAAGCATGGAATAGGGTATTTGTCTTTTATTGTTTGAGCGTTCAATGCTCGATAATCTCCTACAGGTCTCCATTCCAGACTTCCCTTTTTTGGAACCATGTGAAGTGGGGATGCATAATTGCTGCTTGCTCGAAGGTCTCAAATGCCCCAATTGCATCATTGTTTGAAATTCTTGTTTTGCTATTTTTAAGCGATCTGGAGCTAACCGACGAGGTTTTGCAACCACAGGTGGACCTTTAGTTATCATATAATGAACGGTGTTATGTTTAACAGGTTGGTTAGGATCTGGTAATCTAGTAACTGAAGAAATTCTTTTAAAATTTTGTGATATGGTGTATCACTAAATACAGTTTTTACTGAATAAATGCTTGCATTTTTCACGCAACCGACGGTTTTAAAATGCGTTTTTAAATCTTTGAGACATTTGTTTCTGAGATCAGGCACCAATTCAAAGAAATGGAGAAAATCTGCTCCAAGAATGGGTGTACTAACATTTGCTATAAGAAAAGTCCATGTAAACTGTCGTCTTAATTTGAAATCCAAAGAAAGTGTTTTTTGACCATAAACATGAATAGTAGAAGAATTAGCAGCGAAAAGTGTTTGTTGGGACGAATTCCGTTTTTGAGAATTATTTGCTGGAAGTAAGGACACGTCAGAGCCGGTATCGACCAAGAATGAAAGGTTTGTTCTACGGTCACGAACGAACAGGCGACGTGAAACTTGAGGCAAAGAACAAGTCACCTCTATTCTTTGCTGGTTTCGTTTCCCTGCCATGAACAAGGTTTTGTACATTTGTCATCTCTACACTTTTTCCCAAAACGTCTATGATACCAGCAAGCATAATAATCTCTCCTTTTGGAATTGCTTCTTTCCTTATTGCGATCTCCGCGATTTGGCGAGCGACCACGAGAAAGAGAAATGCGATCAATACGTTTAATTTTTCTATTTGTTTAAATAATTTATCCTCAAGAGACTGATCGACTGTGCGAGAAACGGCACAAGTCCCTGGGGTTGGATTTACTTCTAAAATTCTGTCGGCAATTTCTGCAGCTTTATCTACAGTTAAATTGGAAACCGC
Source organism: Stegodyphus dumicola (assembly GCF_044657685.1). Taxonomy (NCBI): domain Eukaryota; kingdom Metazoa; phylum Arthropoda; class Arachnida; order Araneae; family Eresidae; genus Stegodyphus; species Stegodyphus dumicola. The sequence continues at coordinate 4,260,147 of NC_140768.1, forward strand.
TGCCAAAATAGACTGAACAGTCGAAGGCAAACGTTGAAGGAATAATTCTAACATTAAGTTATCAGGAACATTTAAAGATTCTGCTCGACGTTTCATATTTCTAAGCGAATCGGAAGGTTTTCGAGAACCTAATTCTTCTCCAGATAATAATTGGCGAATTTCTTGCTGAGAAGATTCTCCTGAACGATTTATTAACTCAGTTTTAAGCTTTGCATATGGATCAATAGGGTCTGGTTTCATAAGTAAATCCCGTACTATTGATGCAATATCTGGAGGAAGATGAGCAACTACATAATTATATTTAGTAATGGATTCTGTGATAGGTTTGGGGGTGGCAAGAGCAAAAGTACTTTCACACATAATAAACCATAAAGATGGGTCTGATCGGTTATAAACCGGAATTTGGACGGCATGAACATCAGACACTGTGCAAGGTTTTTAAGCCAAAATAAAAGCAAAAATTTAACTAAAGAAAATGAAATTAAATGATAAGTAGAAAACAGAATTATAAAATGATCTATAATTACTACTCATCTGTGATCCGGAGGACGAAAACCGATGTAATCCATTACTTCTGGTTTGGAGATCTTGAGTGATGGCTTGTAGTCAAAACCGAAAGTGCTTGAGAACTGTTCATACGATTTAACACAGTCCGGGTTACCATTATGGTGATTTCCTATTATGTTTTTACCACCAATCCTCAAATTCCATATCACAGATTATGTTCTTACTGCATTAATATAAATATTAACAAGACATAGTGCACAATAAAAATTAAACTTTATTTAGGAACATCGCGCATACTCCCCGACAGCCTGCCTGTTTCGCTCTGCTCGCTACTCGTAAGAAATTTCTCCTCTAGGGTTGCCACACTTATCGGAGGGCGCAAGGTGCGCTCCTTATCGCCATCACCACAGAATACATTATATAGAGGCAAACTATATGCATTATACTTCTATTATTATTATTTATGTGTTCCGCCCGAAGCCAATACATGGAAGGTCTTCGTGGAGGACTTTCTAAGAGAAACTAAGAGCTTGTATTAACACGTTACGCATGGAAAAAAACCACGAAAACGCCCACGCAGCCAGCCCGTTTGCGAGATTCAGACCTCAGACCGAACTACACGCGTTCAGGGTCTTTACCGCTGGTTGGCCATGCATTATACTGATGCTATTTTATACTTTTTAAATTTTTGTGAACTAAGTTCCATTAAGGTTCACTTGAAGGAAACTCTCAGCACAAACACTCAAAAAGAAGTTATGCTATATTTACACATTTTGAAATAGTCGAATATACAGTATTTTCCTGTAACGATAGTGCTCGATATATCGCGTTTTCTGATAGAATGCGTATGTTGCTTTAAATCGAATGTAAATGACCATTTTCAGAATAATTGCCTAAAGCAATAAACTGTAATTTTAAAGTATCAATCGAATTAATGGATTATTCAAAATAAAATTTGTTGATATTGAAAATCTATATTATGTTTTGAATTATAATGTATGCTGCGAGGCTCTAGCAGAACTAACAGCTCCAGTAAAACTCAGGATACGGTAATTTAAAAAAAAGGCAGGAAAAGAAAGCGGAAAAAGAATACGCTTGCCATGGTGAAACATTGGAAATGAGTAAACAAAATGTTAATACTATACATGGATTAAAACACGAGCCTTTTCGATATTTAGAAAGATTTATTCAAAAATTACTGTTCTTATTTTTTACTGTAAAAGAAATAATTTAAATGGAAATGCTCAGCTGATTTTATTTACTTAAATATTTGATAATGTGAATTGAGATACCTAAATCATTTGCGTATAAGAATTCTAAAAAATGTGAAACAACAGTTTGAAAGATTTTGCTTTAGTTTGGTTTATTTGATTTTTCCAAAACATGTGAGGGCTATCTGACTAACGGGAGGACTGCTTCCATGGAGGACTTTCTAAGGGAAACTTGCTGGCATCCATATTGCATAGGCATGGGAAAAATCGCGAAACATCCACTTTGTAAATATTTAACATTAAGGTAAAAATATTTAACATTCTACATCTATATTTTATTCAAAATTTTCCTTAAAAGGAATTTTAGCAACTTAATACAAGTACTGCTATATAAGACAAGAATTAAAATAATGTTCTTTTATGATTTACATAACACAACTCTTCCTGTCAAAAATAACCATATGAAGATGCATCAAATTTCACAATCATGCCATTTATTTCAGAAACTGAGATGTATCTGTGACATTATCTTGTCTGTATGTAGATAACTTTTTAACAAGGTTGTCGCATAAGATTATGACTGAAATTTCTTTCAAAATATTCACTATTTTATTACTTCTGTTAACCAATAAATGAGATAAAGGCTAAATTCTGTTTTATAAATATGAAAAAAGATGAATGAAATAGATTTATGTTAAAATGAAGCACACAAAATCTGCCGAAATGACCATGTGTTTGATATTTAAATAATGTATTAATTATTCCGCACATGTAACCTTTCAATAGGAATTAAGTATTTAAACCTTTTACAAATTTTGACTTAGCCTAAAAACTTGATTGCTTGAATTCAAGGCAGATAATTAGCTAAAACTAAGACTATTTCGCTAGTTCGTAAGATTTTATGACTGCGGTGTGCGTATCTATACAAATTAAATTGAAACTTTTATTTGTTTTCCACTTAAGATATTTGCACTGCACTAATATTCATTTTTGAAGGACTTAAGCATTTTCAATAAATTAACATTTATAAACGTACATTAATGTGACCAAACCCGATGAAGTTCAATAAAATTTTTACTTGATAAGCAATTAAAATCAGAAATATCCACAAAACTAGTAGCAAGTCAATAGGGATTTGGATTTCCACAAAAAAAAAAAAAAAAAAAAAAAAACTTTTTCTTCTGTCCAAAGCATGTAGACAGAACTTGTTTCATCCTCGGTAAGCCACCACCTGCTTTACCGCCTCTAGGCACTGATCAGTGAACAACAGTTTAACACTAGGAAAGCCATTAGTTAGGTGAAACAACTTGTTGATCATCCTATAAAGAGGGGGGAGGGAAATCTTACAATAACCGTTTTTAGAACCATTTTAGTTTCAGCTAAAGGAAAAAAATTTTGCACGCACGGTTTTATTATTGCAGTTTTCGGAACATAAATAGAATCAAATGCCCGCCGTCCGGTGGGTTAAATTGCGCTTTGAAGTGGCACCACTGGCGCGCGTTATGTGCGTCAGCACTGAAATTCTAATCATTTGCACAGGGTGTTGCATTTACGGTGGCCAGCAGTGTATTTCATTTTCCTGCCATATTGCGACCAAAAATAAGCATATTTTTTATTAACAATTTTGTATTCTAATCAATTATATGAATTCATTAATTTAAGATAATTTTTTATTATGGAAAAATTATGGCATTTTTACTTAAAGTTGGCTTTTTTCTGATGAAACTGCAGAACTGAAAAGAACACTTTACAGAACATAAAAGTGAAATAAGTGAATTCGCTGTGAAAGGAAATCACTGTGGTGGTGGAGGAGGATTACTAGTATCCATATCACAAAAGTTCTGACCCTGACATAGATGATCTGAACTTTCCATTTCCTCATCATCACTAGAGAATTCCGATACAGGACTTTCAAGTCTACCAGAACCATTTAGAGAAAATTCAGATTTGCATTCTGATCCAATACAGTAGAAGTCCAGAAATCCACAAAGCCTGAGACCAGAGGTTGTGCCGATTTTAGGATTTTGCGGATTTCAGGACAGAAAAGATAAATCATAATATTCAGACTAAAAGTGCAAAATAAATAAGACGTATTAGATACATTTAATTAAATTATTATATACATTATTGCAATCACTTATTATATGCATTAAACTATTATTACATATATAAATTGATTATATTATTATATGTACACAGCATCGAGGTTTGACGATTTCACCTCATGCAAAGATTTCCGGTTTCGGATTCTGGCGTTAGAATCACTGTTGCTGTAAAACTTCAACAGCTTTTCTTTATTTTTTCATATATCATATACAATCGTGTCGCAATTCCATACGATTCTGTTATAAACCGAGGAGTAGCATCTGCCTCCATCTTTTGCAGAATTTGCACTTTTTGCATTATGATCAATGCAATGTCTTTACGTTTTTCAACGTTGCAAGCAGCAAAATCATGAGTGCATTTCTTATCTGTCATTGTATTAAAAAGGGCTGAAACTTAAAAATATTCTTAATTTATCCACAAAATATCCAGATTAAAAAAATGGCAGCACTAAATAATCTCATGAAGTAACAAAGCTCAGAAAATACAACAGCGTGAACCGTGAACTTGAAAGAAGGAGTTGAGTGAATTGTCTGCTTTTTTACCTCGATGCAGATTAGAGCGGGGAAAACTTTTATCATGATGTCAATAATTTGGTATTTCCATTATGACTCATTATTATTCGGTAATTATGACGTCAAGTATTTTTTCTTCGATATTTCATACTCAATGTAGCAGTTTCCAAAACCTGCAAACTGAATGTTTATATTTTTAGAGGCAACGTGGATTTTCGGTATTTGACTGTATTAGAATTATATTTTGTTATGAGCTATTTACTGTCACCTATCATTCTTTTATTTCATGACAAAATTTGGAAGAAATACTATTTGAAAAACCTAATACACTGAACATGTGCAAACAAACTCGTTGAATTTCTTCACCTAATGAAAAGTGGTAAAAACCTATCTTTGAACTGATTTTACAATCCAATCTCTCTTGTACTACTAGATACATCTATTAGAAACACTGCAAAGGCAAAGTCAAAAATGTCAAAAAGCCGGGAAAATCAGTGGAATGGTATAGAAAAAAACACTGCCTGAGGGATGTACAGGCAAATAAAAAAAGTCCATTTTCGTGGCAACACAGTTAAGTGGTTAACTTTACATTAGCATGTTCTCTTCCAATAAATGAGAGATGCTTTCCAATATTTAGATTAGGGATATAACATTAGTCAAATATGTTTCTGAAATAATGTGAATAGTTAGTTCATAAACAAACTTTTGCATTTTCCTAATTGAAATGCTGCGAAAATATTTATGTTTCTAGTTATATTCCTATTACATTAATTTAACTCCATTACTGTTTTGAAGCATATTTTTTCTCATTGTTTAATGTTATTGAAATTGAGGTAGACAAATCTGATCATATTAAGCTGTATCTACTGTATATTAGAAAATGCATAATTTATAAAAAAATTGAATTAAAAATAAAAGGCTGAAGATATTAAAGACCCTGATTTTTTGATATATTTAATGCATTAAATAAATTTAATAAATAATATAATTTAATAGATAACAGATTTCATAAATAATTTAATAAAATAATTTTCCCCCAATAGCATCATAAAAATTAAAGAATACTTACATAGCCTTTTCTGCATTTCGAGCCTAAAAAGAATTAAAACAGATTATACATACCATAATAATAATATAACATAATAATAAAATATTTAATTTTTACACGCTTTTATATTTTTACACTTTCATTAAAGTGTAAATATGAATTTATAAATTGAAAACAATCTTTAAAAGAAAAATCTGCATTTAATTCTTAAAACACATATGTAAAAATTTGTTGTACTTTTCTATTATGGACTTGCCATGCATTTTGGCAGTACTATTGTAATAATATGTGTGTGTGTTTAATTATTCTTGTTAACACATACGTAGTCCCCAGACAGTGTTATCATTAAGTCTCAGCATGTTCAACTTCTCTTTCACAGGAAAAAGGCGCAGCAGGTGCATAATAGAAAAGTACACAAATTTTATTTCAATTTTTTCTTTCTTATATCCTGTAGAATATTTTAGAAATGCACATAATATTACATACTATACAATAAACATACAAACAAAACTCTATAATGAAAACTCAAATATATTATACATTCTTAAATTAAATTTTTTTAATATTAAGTCTAACTTTTATCAATGATCAGTACAGTCAAAAGTCTTTAATTCGGACTCGTCGGGACTTCGGCTATTCCGGATTATCGATTTTTCCGGATTATAGATCATCAGTTTAAGTCTGGTAAGATGGCATGCAGAAATTATAAAATTAAAAATATGAAACCGTAATTTATAAAATAATGAGCAATTATGATCTAAAGGGTATCAAAATTTACAAAAAAAGAAGCTTAATATTTATTTGTTTACTTTATTAAACATTTCTTTCAACGCGCGCATGCGTAAAGCATACCTTATGCATAGCCGATATTAGAAAATTGCAACCAGAAAACTATTTGATTTGTATTCGTGATATTTATAATGACGAGGAATTTGATTTAAATCATATCAAAGACGGAGTACATCGAGATTAAATACTACATTTAGTAAGGAATTATAAGCCGAATAAAATAAAAACATCTGCCCTGAAGATAACGATAGTGCTGACAGATCAACTTCCAGTTCATTGCGCGCCACGACGTCCCCCCCCCCCCCCACGCAGAGCAGCGTGAAATTGATAAACAGATTTCGGACATGGACCTTATAAGAAATAGACTAACCCAAATGGGTTTTCTCCTTCGTCTGAGGCGTTCCCGTCTGTCACCTTGATCCTATCTGAAGGAGTAAGGACGACTTGCAGAAATTTAACAGTGGTTGCCTATTGCAGCATGTATAATTGTCAAGAAAAAGCTGGTTGTAGCGCCTCATTTCACAAATTAGAATTTCTCCATATTTTTATTTTTAAAAATTTAGCATATTTATCAAGCATAATTAACATTCCAAATAATTATAAAGCTATTGCATGCTTTCAAGGCTGCATATTTTTTTAGCTTTTCCTATGCTATAAGGAAATTTGTAACTACTTCTTTTAGAAAATAATATTTTAAATCTGAACTAATGAAAAATTTCAAACAAGCAATTTTTATGCTTTTTATTGGTGTAAATAAGTAAAAAATACTAAAATAATTTAAAACGAATTTTTGAAAGTTTTGTTTAAAATTCTAAATTGTGCTGCTTTTTTAAAATTATAGATGAGTATTATAGCGCAATTTCTATAAAGGAATTTTATTTCAATTATATTTCATAATACATCACAGTGATAAACACTTTTGACTCCTAAAAAATTTTTATACATTTAAATTCTAATATTAAAATTGTATTTAACTGTAACAATTAATTTTGCTATATTATATAGTGATTACTTTTTTAATTTATTTTGAGTTCTGCATAAGATTTTTTTTATTTACTGTTAATTTAGTTTATTAGCCTAAAGGGGCGGTAGCCTAGAAAGGCTGTTAGTTTCGAAAGGGCATTTTGCGTTGTTTTGCTGTAAATGTCCGTGTCTCCTTGCAAATTGTTGTTACCAAATATTATCGACATGTATTATATTTAAAGAAATTAAATAATAAAGATTCTGCATGAATACATGTGTGTTTCTCGCACTGTGACAAAAACGACAGTAGTATCTACAGTCATCAAATTTTGAATAATGTAATCCTCCATTCGAACATGGGCATCTGGATGGCCGAATTTCGAATCTGTTTAATCTATTTCATATTTTAGAACTTTAACGAATTTTTGATTAACAAACTCAACGAGTTCAGAGAGAGCACTGTACGGAAAATAACAGTTTTATCTCCAGTGCCGAAATTCTAAAGATATGCTGTTTTCAAATATATGTGGTTTACGGGCAAAAAACATGATATTCAATAACTATAGGTAACGTACAAAACGTTAAAAAAAGGTTCCTTTTGGGCGTAATATAAATCTGAGTGCTTCTAGATTTTATTTTACCTTTTTTTCCCCTTCATTACACTCAGAAAATTTTATGCGCCGAATTTTATAAATTACTAAAATAAATATTCCACTTTAATGTTAATAAGTTAATGATGATATAATCAAATAAATGATTGTTTTGTAATGTTATTATAGTTTTGAAAATCACTGCCTGAGAAAGGCAATTATTAAATGAAATCGGATCTTGTTTAATTTTACCTTATTTATTTCAAAGCATCACGTACTATCAATCTTATTTAATTTTACGTTATTTGTAAGCAAAATTAAGTTCATAAATTTTGTGCTTAGAGTTTTTATCGTTTTACCAAAGTAAAGATGTTTGTACATGAATTATGCATGAAAAAAACGTGTGAAGTGCAGTAAAAAGTGCTTTAATGAGATATATTAAATCCTATTTGGAAAAAACTGTGGCTTACATAATCTCATCACTATACAACGTATCACATTTAATAATTAAAAAGAGTTATGTGATAGAAACGCCATAGGTTTCAGTGTTAAAATAAACCAGATCGTCCCTACTCTTTCGTGCCGACATGTCGGTGACGCGCGCCCCGCCCACTGGGTTAGTCTATCTCTTATAAGGTCCATGATTTCGGAATGGTTAGATAAACAAAGGATATGCCTTTATGCATTTTTTGTAGCAATTCGTTTTTTGTTTGATGGACATCGAAACATACTTTCGTTTTCTAGATCCTTTGGGAGCTCCAGCATCGGAAATTCTATTTAACATAATCGAAAGTTCAAGCTTACTTTTATAAAATTACTCTTACAGTCTGCAAAAAATAATAAGCCGGATCCAATTCGAAGATTAAGGAACAACGCAATCATCAACATTAACTGAAATAGATAATTAGATAATTTTAGCTTATACCATCCGTTATACATTAAACGCGCACGCGAAAACGTATTCTGCACTTGCGCACACGCATATGCACAGTCGTAAACGTCTTGCGCGCACGCGTAAAACGCCTATGCGCATGCTTCAACGCGCCGCATGTGCAGAAAGATTTTAGCTTTGAAGTCCGGATTATAGATCATTCCGTATTATGGGTGTCCGAATTAACGACTTTTGACTGTATATATATATTGTTGCGTGTGTACGGGTTTGTTATGAAATGAATGCACAAGTCCGATGAAAAATGAACAAAAATTTATTATTATCACAACAAAAATGCTTAAATTTTCTCAAATTATCATGCAGTATTACAATATCTCACAGTAGTTACCTTCTAACTACTCAAATGTCCAATAGAATGTAATTCAAAACAGCTAAAGAAAGCTAATCCGTGAATTCGCTACAATTAACAAGAGCAGTTTTCTAAACAACAACAAACTAAGCAACTACTACGAACTGAGATGTTTTCTTCCTTTTATAAGATTTTAAAAATCACGCGCTAGAATTTTCCAGTAGTTTCTCGAAATCAAAAAGAGATATTTATTTATTTAATGCACGCGCTCTTGTATTTTCAATTTTCCGGCTTAGCTTTCTTTTAATATTCGTCACGCGCTGCACTGCGCGAGAAATAAAACCATTTAATTTATAATTGAACTAACATTAGCTTTTTAAATACCAAATTCGTAACACTATATATATATAACAAAATTATGTATACATTTATATACAATAATTTATTTACTAAAGTAATACTGACTATATTATCTCCTAATATAAAGTTCGTAGAATGTATCTGAATGAAGTAACCTGGAAGCACTGAAATTTAATCCCGAAAATAATATTTTTTAAAAATAGAAATGGAAACTTTTAAAATTAATAAACTAAGTAATTATCATCACTGATCCGAAATTGGTCGACTTTTCAAGGAGAACAAACCAACCCCCGTTCAGTTAACAATAATTAATAGATGCGGAGGTGTTTTGTCTTTTACTTAAGTAAGAAGTATGATGCCAAACTGGCAATTTGAGTTAAAGCCAAACTTGTATGTCGAGTTTTAATCCAATTAGTGAGATTAAAGTGAGATGAATTAAAGTGAAGTACTATAAAGAATTCATTTTGAATGTATCAGTTTAGTTAAGTAAATGAATTCCCCCCCCCCCAAATTGCCAGATCTTACTTTTGAGCAAATATTGAGCTATTGAGCAAATATTAGGAAATATCTTTTTAAATTAATTAATTCAATCTTATATACATCACAAAAAGTTTTTATGAAAAACCTAACTATTCAAAGTATTTCTGAGCGATATGCTCGTGAAAATTGATCAGTATAGACAAAAAGTAAGACATTTAGACTCATTCTAAATTTATTTGTATTGAATTTCACTCTTTTTTGGGACTTTGTGCAGAATGGGTTCTAAATTTCTCACTTTTTGTCTATATACATATGCATCAAATACTTAGATAACATAAACACAGCGGTTTTTAGAGGAAAGGGGAGTTCAAGTGAGTCTGACGTACCTCTTCTTAATAATGTTATATCATATTTGATTGCATTCCCCTTCCTATGTATTTATTTTTGTGGTTTTTGTATTTTTAGAGGGTTTTGTATTTCTTTAAATTTTTTACTTTGGTTTGGTTTACTTTATCTTTTACTTATTGGTACTGAATTTCACTTTTTTTGGGTTCTTGTGGAACTGGTTCTAAATTTCTTACTTTCTGTTTCTCTCTCTATATATAATTCAAAAGAATTATAGAGAAAATAAAGCAAATTATCTACTAGAAAATATGAAGTGAAATTTAGATTTCAAATGCATACTATTGAGGTAACAATTGACAATTTAGAAGGCTAATGTGCATCATCGTGGTAATAATAATTATTTGAAATTAATAAAGATACTGCTGTGTCAATTAAAATGTAAAAGAAAAAAATAAAACAACAGAATGGTTAGACTAGAAGAGAAACACGCTAATGTGACAACCAAAACCGTGAAAAACAACCTTATATTTAGCGTAGGTATAATGAAACACTCAATCGATTTCGAGGGCAGCTAAAGGTCCCTCCTCATCAGGAGAAAGAAATACATAGAAAGAAGAAAATAGGAATCACAGAAACACGTGGTGCTTATCAGCACTGCACGTCGTTATAACTAGATTTTTAATCAGAGTTGCACTGGCCGCCTACTTTTACTGAGCCAGGCTGTCTGATCAAGCATAAAGAAATATTAGCGAAGTTAAAATAGGGAGCGAGGGGCAAATGCACATTACACTCAAAATCTGAACTTCAAATAATGGAAAGCAACCACTGAACGGATTTTTATACCCTCTGGTAGTACCAAGTGCGAGGAGGTAACGCCATCTATCGGCAAAAATAATTGAATTAAGACAGTAGAATTTTAAAGGCATTAGGAAGGACTGGATTGGACTTCAAATCATTAACTAAACTTTCTAAATCTTTGTGAATGTGAAAAGCCTCAAGAAAATCCAATTCGCCTATGGAAGAAGCCTTTTGGATGATTTTTGCAGACCCAAAATCAAAATTATGGTTAAAAGTCCAGCTATGATACGCTATTGAAGACTTGTTAATTTGCCCTTTTTTGACATAAGATTCATGTTCCTTGATACGAAACTTCAACGCTCTTTTTGTTTGACCAATATATCTTAAACCACACTGACATGATATACTATAAATTCCCCAAGAATTCAAGACAGAAACGCAATCTTTTAGAATCGAAGGGTGAATTTTATTAATAGGGGAGAAACCGACTTGAAAATTGAATTTCTGGAGAATCCGTGCAATTTTATAGCTAACAGAAGGATAAAATGGAAGCACGACAAGGTCATTGATATTATTTCTAACAGTGGAATGTCTTCTTTGATGGGAATCTGAAAAATTTTTGACGGCTTTATCAATAATCACGGGAGAAAATCCACGGTCAATCGCAACTGCTCTCAGAGCAACTCAGAGCTTGAGAGCAGTTGCGATTGACCGTGGATTTTCTCCCGTGATTATTGATAAAGCCGTCAAAAAATTTTCAGATTCCCATCAAAGAAGACATTCCACTGTTAGAAATAATATCAATGACCTTGTCGTGCTTCCATTTTATCCTTCTGTTAGCTATAAAATTGCACGGATTCTCCAGAAATTCAATTTTCAAGTCGGTTTCTCCCCTATTAATAAAATTCACCCTTCGATTCTAAAAGATTGCGTTTCTGTCTTGAATTCTTGGGGAATTTATAGTATATCATGTCAGTGTGGTTTAAGATATATTGGTCAAACAAAAAGAGCGTTGAAGTTTCGTATCAAGGAACATGAATCTTATGTCAAAAAAGGGGAAATTAACAAGTCTTCAATAGCGTATCATAGCTGGACTTTTAACCATAATTTTGATTTTGGGTCTGCAAAAATCATCCAAAAGGCTTCTTCCATAGGCGAATTGGATTTTCTTGAGGCTTTTCACATTCACAAAGATTTAGAAAGTTTAGTTAATGATTTGAAGTCCAATCCAGTCCTTCCTAATGCCTTTAAAATTCTACTGTCTTAATTCAATTATTTTTGCCGATAGATGGCGTTACCTCCTCGCACTTGGTACTACCAGAGGGTATAAATTCCGTTCAGTGGTTGCTTTCCATTATTTGAAGTTCAGATTTTGAGTGTAATGTGCATTTGCCCCTCGCTCCCTATTTTAACTTCGCTAATATTTCTTTATGCTTGATCAGACAGCCTGGCTCAGTAAAAGTAGGCGGCCAGTGCAACTCTGATTAAAAATCTAGTTATAACGACGTGCAGTGCTGATAAGCACCACGTGTTTCTGTGATTCCTATTTTCTTCTTTCTATGTATTTCTTTCTCCTGATGAGGAGGGACCTTTAGCTGCCCTCGAAATCGATTGAGTGTTTCATTATACCTACGCTAAATATAAGGTTGTTTTTCATGGTTTTGAACAGAATGGTTGCTGATTCCATGGAATGATCCTAATTTATCAAGAAGAATTGGAATTGCTCCATACAATCATAACAAGTACGTTTCATCATCTCACATATCTGAAAAAAATTCCCTTTAATTTTACATTTTAACATGTCTGAATTTTACCTTATCATTTTGCATATGCAAGATAATTCGCTACACTAATTAAATATTATCTTTTCAGCAACTGCACAGGATTTTACTTTTTAATCATTTTGAATAAATTTTAAAATTAACTAATTTAAAAGTTTTTCTTTTTAGTCCAAAGGGGCTTTGTCCCTGAAGGACTATTGTTTTCGTTTTGCGATTTTGCGTTGAATCACTATAAATGTCCATTTCACTTTTCAAACCGTTGCCACCCAATGTTAGAGTCCTGCATTATATTTAAAGAAATTAAATAATGAAAAATCTGCATAAATGTATGTATACTTCTTGCATTGTGATAAAACAACAGTACATAGAGCCATCGAATTTTGAACGACGTAATCCTCCTACAAATATGGGCATGCGGAAGACCAAATTTGGAATTTGTTTTATTATCGATTTCATATTTGGTAAAACTTTAACGGATTTTTGAATAACAAACTCAAGGATTTCAAAGTGAGCAATGGCAACACTACGGGGAGAAAAAAAAACCTTTTTATCTCCAGCGCGTGGAAACGTGTATCAGAAATTCTAAAGATATGCTCATTTTAAAATTATTTTGCAACATTACTATTGAACTGAAATTTACGGTTTAAGTGCAAAGAATATGATATTTAATAAATAAAGGTAACACACAAAATGTTAAAAAAACGCCCATTTGGACATAATTTAAAATCTGAAACCTTTCAGATTTTTTTTTTTTTTTTCGTTTTGTTTTGCTTTATATGTATGTTGAAAGATCTTAAATTCACTTAGTTCGAAAACAAGTTTTTCTAATACTTGCACAATAGCTGCAAAGTAAGATAACAATAATTTATTTACTAAAGGAATATTGATTATATTATCTCCTAATAAATTTAGTAGAAGTATAAAAAAAGAGGGAGCCCATACGTAGGATGTTTAATTCCGAAAATTGTGTTTTAAAGTAACCTGTATGTAAATTATGAAAATGTTTTACGGGGACTTGAATTTAAAACATGAATAACAAAATTTCAATGTTTGAAACAGAAATTAAATTAATAGCAAGTAATTATCGCTATTGATCGGAAGTTGACTTTTCAAAGAGAACAAACCAACTCCCGTCCAATGAACAATAATTAATAAATGTGAAGGTGTTTCGTCTTTTACTCAAGTAAGAATGGTGATGGCAATCTGGTAAATTAAGTTAGGCCAAAATTGTAGTTCCATGAAGTGGTGGTATTTAGAACGAAAGTAGAGTACCAAAGAACTCATTCTGAATTAAGCATTTTCGCTAACATAAGATTCTTTATAAATTTTGAGTGAAAAGCAATTTGGGAAAATTTACAAAATACTTGAGTAAATGTTCCACAATATCCTCGCTTTTATGCATGTTAATTCAAAATTATTTGTATAAAAATTAAACAGTGGCGATCTTAATTGGAATTATGGATCACCAGCTGCCACAACCCCAGTATGTTTCAGTTCAAAGTATCAAGTGACTATGAAAACAAAAAATTAAAAAGTGATTTAATACCAGATTCAAAAATGCTTCGAATACCAGATTTTTCATTTAAAGATAAATGTGTTTATCTCTTTTTCCAACACCAGGCTTCACACCATGTGTATTACTCCTAGCATCTTCTCTTTGGGGAGGATACAAGAAGTGATAGCACACGCCAACTGTCCTTCTAGGTACACTCCTAACACGCCCTAAAAATTTTTTCTTCTTTTTTGTTAGGAGATTCAACTATGGTTATGAGACTGACTTGTTTTTGAGTTTTTCTATTTTCTTTACCAGTCACTTTCAACTGACCATAATTTAGCACAGAAATGCTACCCCCGACACACAATTTTTAAAACAAAATGTTTCTTTCTTCTTATTGTAGGGTAAATTTAATTATATTTTTGCAAAAATTTAAAAAGACTTTAACTTGATTATAATACTTATTTGGCTTCAATTTCAGTTTTAATTTAGTATAATGCTGTATTATTAATAAGTAATATGAAAGGTTTTTGAGAGAAAACAAAAACCTTTGACAATTGTACAATGCTAAAAACCAGTTATCTTGTTTCAGGAATGCAGGTTTTTGATCTACTGTACTTAAGCATCTCTTAACCATCAGCAAGTTAATATGCTGATTTCATTGGAGAGGACTTGCCAATTTAATCATCAAAATGTTAGTATATTACTTAGTATTGCATCATATTATTACATTTTTATATTGTATTTTTGTTGTATTAAACACATGTATCCTCAATAAGAAGAATTTATTTAATTAATTCTAAAATTGAGTATTATACAAGAGTTGGAACTTTAATAGTGGCAACTATTTATTTACAAGGAATACAAAAGTCATTCATGTCACCATGTTTTACAGTCCTTCAATATAGTCGCCAGCATTGCGTACAACCCATTTCCAACGATGTGAAAGTCGCAGAATACCTGTAGCAGCGCCTGTTTTGTTGGTAGTTTGAATGGACCGGTCTACTGCCGCAAGAATCTCAGGAACAGTTTAGAAGCGAGTGCCATGAAGTGGTTCCTTCATCTTAGGAATTAAGTCATAGTCACAAGGGCTTAGATCTGGGGAGTATAGTGGATGGTAAAGCACTTCTCAGCCCCATCGCTTGAACAAATCAGTCACAGCTTGCGCTGCATTGTCATGCAAAATGAGAGGAGTGTTCTGCAGAAAGTGTCGCCGTTTTTTTCTCAAAGCTGGTCGGAGATTGTGCTCCAAAAATGAGCAGTAATACTGTGCAGTGACAGTCTGCTGTGGGTATGCGTTAGGATGACACCATCACAGTCATACATGAGAATCACCATAACTTTCACATTGCTGGGGTTCTGACGAAATTTCAAACATCTTGGTGACCCGTGATGACGCCATTCATTTGATTGGCGTTTCAGTTCTGGCTGGTACGATCGAGCCCAAGTCTCATCCAGCGTAATGATATAGCGTAAAAAAGCATCTCCTTCGCGCTCATAGCGCTCCAGGTGGGTTCGGGCAGCATCGTATTGTAGCCATTTCTGCATTTCCATCAATTGATGTGGAACCCATCGTGAAGCAATTTTTCTTATGGACAGGTGTTCCTTCAGAATGTGCAGCACAGTCGTATGCACTAATCCTGTTTGTCTGGCCAGCTGACGAATAGTTTGGCGGCGATCACTGTCCATTAGTGCGGCAACAGCTTGCACGTCTGCATCGCTGACACTTGGACAACTGGCCACAGCATGTCTGCCACGTTTTGGCGTCCTTCATTGAATGCTTTCATCCATCTTGCTACGGTTCTGTAAGGCAATGCAGATTCCCCGCAAGCCTCTTGAAGCCCCTTATGACACTGTCGTACTGTACGACCTCTGGCACATTCAATTTTTATCCAACATCGTTGTTCTTGTTTTGAAAACATCCTGATAACACTTACTTTAGACCGCGAGCTAATACAAGGATCCGTTCTTCGTGTCACTCCGCATGCACGTGACGTAGGCAGGACGAGTCTTTTTGCTGAGAGGTAAGGTAGGTATGTAGTTTATGTGTGGTATACGAGATATTCTTTGGTTTTGTTGCGTAGCGTTTTTCAGCTGTGTTGCCACTATTAAAGTTCCAACCCTCGTATTTCATTGAATATGAGTTTAACTACATATGAAAATTATGTTTTGCTGAATATGAAAATAGCTTGACAACTATATTTTACTGAATATGAAAGTTCATAATTCAATATACACTATAATGGAAGTGTGTTCATCTACAAAAATATGAAAGACTTTTTAGTGAAGAACCTTATGAAAGTATTTGAACATTTACTTTGTGAAAAAATTTGAACGTTTACCTTGTGGATCTATTTTCCTCAAGAACTTTACAAAATTTCATTGGACGTTCTTATTTCAGGACTCAAAAATGTGCAATTGTTTTAAAAGTATATAGTGCTTGAAATTATTATTGAATTCAAAATTCTACAACTTTCAGTGACATGTCAAATTGAGTCAAAATATCAGTTAAAATTCTACGACGATAATTTTTGTTTAAAAGTTAATATTATGTTTTGTATTTTCAAAATTATATCTTTCATATTTTACTGCCCTAATGCTTTTTTTTTTTCCACCCAACATTTCTTTTGAAGAGGGGATATGTAAGATATAACAAAATATGATAGCTGCTTTCAAAAATAATTCGTGACCTCAAAATTAACATTCTAAATTTGGTGCTCTCCCCCTAAATTCATCTGTTCTTCCAAATCCTAGATTTTTTTATATTGTGAAACATTTTAATGCAGATACCTCTTGTCCAATCAAGTTAATTGTAAACCAAAACTTTCTCTAACTTGAACTGAGAGTATCAACTTCATTCCTTCTTCCTTTGAACTGCTGCCTTCTCTTTCACATAAGCTCTCCTGCTGGCAAGACACGTCTCATCCATGCTGATGCCGCTTACTTGCTTAAGATGACGTCGTACTTCAAAATGGAACTTATTGTATTCAAATATAATTAGGAAATATCTTGTCTGAAAAAGGATGATTTGATATAAGAAGAAAATAAATAAATAAATAAATAAAGATTGTGATTTTTCAAGCTCAGTTGTGCTAAATGCGTCATCATGCTTTTCCACTCAGCCCTACTACCTTCAAGCCACTACGGTCTTCTTGGCCATATATGCAACATTGAAAGATCTTAAAAGTTTCAATGTTTTCATCTATGCATTTGGAAATATTACACACACACACATATATATGTATATATATATATATATGTAATGAAGTGAACTAGACAGCCAAGGCAGATTATTTATTCATCTTTATTTCAGTAAACAACATGTTGTGGTCACAAACATTTTTGTAGTCTATTTAACGCCTATTTCAAAATGGTTACATTTCAGACTGCTTCGTGGTAAAAAGAGAAACAGCACGCAATTTTTGTTCTAAGTAAAGCCTTTTTCTTGGGTGATATTCTGTAAGCCATCTGTGGATAGTTCATGCACTTACATTAATACAGTTTTTCTCAAATTCACCTTTTACATCAGCAGCACTTGCATGACGACTATGGAGAGACACTCATTTTAGATATCAATTATCAGATTTTATGGTCACCTTCTTGCAGCCTGATCTGGCCCTTCTCTCAACATCACCAGTTTCATGCTTCAAATTAATCACTTTCAGGACTGTTGAGCATTGTAGCCAATTTTTTAGCCATCATGATTGCAAAATACTGTTCTTTAGCTAAAGCAACTTCTAGGAGCATTTCTGCCACACGATTTTTTTCCTTGTGCCAATTGAACGCATTCAGCATTCCTTCATCACTTAAAGAAAGAGATGAATGATTATTTTCCCTTCTTGCTACACTATTTATAGAAGTCAGATGACACAATGCAATATGACTGTTGAATGATCTCATAGTTTGCTTTGTAGCAATTAAGATAATTTTATATGAACAAAATACTGCGTTAACATTATAAAATGTACATTTTTCCAGAGGATGCAGTTTTTCTTATCTGCCACTGTGTATATATAATATATATATACAATTTTTTAAAAAACAAAATATAATCATGTCTAGAATTTTTGTGCATTAAACTGCTGAAAAATTATCAGTAAAGACATAAAGTAAGAATTTTTCACAAAGACCAAAAATTGAAATTCATAGGTAATAAATTTTAAATAACCCTACAAATGCAGTAGAGAATTTAATTTTAAATTTACCACTTATGAATTTCAATTTTTGGTCTTTGTAAAAAATTGGTTCTAAATTTCTTACTTTCTGTCTTTACTTGTATATAGATATATGAACTATATTACTTATAAGTTTTCATATATATATCACATGGAAACTAATGTATAGAGCAAAAGCAAAAGTGAACATAGCACAATCTGCTGAAGAAAGAAAGAAAAAAAAACAGTAATGAAAAACCAAAAAGCTTAGATACCAGAATTTTGAAAGCACAAGTGGAACTAGTGCCATTAACTGCAAATTATATATATAGCAAGATATAAAAGTAAGGAGGCTGCTAACCTTCAATACAGTAAAGTTTTTGTATAAGAACTTTAAAACTTAAAAAGGATGGAGATAATATATAAAGTGGGTACATTAGGTAAGAGATAAATAGCGCTAATAGCTGCTATTTAGCATATCAAATGTTGTATGATATTAAATCCATTTAGTGTGAATACAAGTTATTATTACTTGTGCAATTGCTGCAAAGTTAGTTAATAATAATTTATTTCCTAAACAGTATTGATTAATTGATTATATTATCTCCTAAGTTTAATCAAAGTAGAATTATTTTAAAAGTGTGCATCCATACTGGTAAGTTATATTTTGAAACATGTTTTGGAAAGATGATGATGGAATTAGTAATTTGAAAGCAAAATGTTAATAATGTTTTAACGGGGACTGGAGTTAAATCATCACGAAGAATAATAAAATTTCAATTGTAAAAGGAAAAATTAAAACATGTAATCATTGTCATTGATCGGAAATTAGTTGACTTTTCAAGGGGAACAAACCGACTCCCGCTCAATGAACAATAATTGATAAAAATACGTAAATACGAAAGTGTTTCGTCTTTACTCGAGTTATAAGTTAAAGCCAAACCGGCAATTCTAGTCAGGCCAAATATTTCCGCGAATAGTTGCTACTCAAAGAAATTATTCTCATGAAGCATTTTAGTCAATTCAATTTGGAGTAAAAATCAATTACTGTAGAGAAATCCTGTAAAACTCGAGTAACCGTCCCCGACACTTTCATCTTTATGTATTTGAGTACTATATTATTTGTAGAAATTAAACATTGGAAATTGTCATTATGAAATCGAATTCAAAGTAAAGTTGAAATAAACATAGAAGATTATAAAAAAGATAAATAATGCAAACTTTGTAAAAACAAATCAAAGAAAATATAAAAATAATATAAAAATAATATAGAAAATAATATAAATAAGATCAGTGAATGTACATGAAGATATAAAGGCCAGAAAGGTATTAAGTAACTTACATTCTTTCTAGTGGGGGAGTTGGCAAAGTGTTCTCTTCGTGTCTGACTCAGAAGTGTAGGGTGTCCGAAAATTCTTAGCGGCAGTAGGGGCTTTGAATAATATCAGTCGGTAAGACTTGGGTGAAGTAATTTATGGTAGTGGGTGGGACTTGGAATTCTTGAGGGATGTATTTTGTGGAGTTCTTATCTGAGAGAGACCGTCTGTTAAGATTTTTTTGAAAATACTAGTGAATGGAAATTAATTAATTTCTGGCTAATTGTCGTGTCACAATGATTAAGAATTTAAGAAAGGAAAAAGGCATTTTCGCTGTCCAAGAGCTAATAGACAGTCTAAAGGCAGGAAATAGGCCCATTTTTTTAGTAACAGTATATGTCTGAAGACAATTAGCTTTTTACAATATATACAATTGAGTAATTACACTATATATAAATCTTTCAACTGACAGTCATCCAACTTATACCGCCTTCTCAGGTTTAGGAATAAATTATCATATCCCTATCAGTTAAATGATTTAGAGTGAGTATTTAACGCCTGCTCTTTTAAGGCAATGGTTGATAAATTGAAAGGGAATTAGATTATTTTTGAGAATTTTGATAAGGATCAAAATTTCACGTTGTAAATCTATTGTATCTGTGCATATAGTTTTAATTCGTTGTATTTGATTAATTATAGTATTGTTAATTACTTTTTTGGATATGTTGGAGTTCCAATTTATTAATTTGTTAGTATTGAAATTGAAGTTTCTTGTTTTGTCAAAAAGTAAAATTTTTTTGTAGTTAATGATTTGAAGATCTAGAAAGTCTATGCTATTTTGTGAATTACACTCAAAAGTCGTTAATCCGGACTCGTCGGGACTTCGGCGATTCCGGATTATCGATTTTTCCGGATTATAGATCATCAGTTTAAATCTGGTAAGATGGCATGCAGAAATTACAAAATTAAAAATATGAAACCGTAATTTATGAAATAAAGAACAATTATAATCTAAAGGGTATCAAAATTTACAAAAAGAAAAAGCTTAATATTTATTTGTTTACTTTATTAAACATTTCCTTCAATGTAAGTTGCTTCGTTTCATGTGATAATACTTTCTCTTTAATTCTATTAAACAGACATAATTTCTTGTTTAGTTACAAAGTTCCGCTGTTCAAGTCCTATAATTGCTGTGTTGAAAATACCGACTAATAATTTGTCAATCGAAATGTTTTCGTTTTCAATAACCTCTGGGTCACTTTCTTCACTATCGGAAGCGATTTATAATGATGAGGAACTTGATTTAAATCAGATCAAAGACGGAGTATATCGAGATGAAATACTGCACTTAGTACGGAATTATAAACCAAATAAAATAAAAACATCTGCCCTGAAGATAAGGATAGTGCTAACAGATCAACTTCCAATCCGTGGCGTGAAATTGATAAACAGATTTCGGATTTCAAAACATACTTTCGCTTTGTAGATACAAATTACATATTAGTAAATATATATCGGAAATTCTATTTGACATAATCTTTCTAATCTATCATAATCTAATAATGACGTTTCTGCCCCCCCCTCTGCCGCAGAGCAGCGTGAAATTGATAAACAGATTTCGGATTTCAAAACATACTTTCGCTTTGTAGTAAATATATATCGGAAATTCTATTTGACATAATCGAAAGCTCAAGCTTACTTTTATAAAATTGCTCTAACAGTCTGCAAAAAATAATAAGCCGGATCCAATTCGAAGATAAAGGAACAACGCAATCTGCAACATTAACTGAATTAGATAACTTTAGCTTAGCATATAACTCCGTTACACATTAAACGCGCATGCGCACAAACATATTCGCAGCCGTAAGGGTCTTACGCGCTCTCGTAAACGCCTGTGCGCATGCGTGAACGCGACGCATGCGCAGAAAGTTTGTAGCTTTGAGGTCCGGATTATAGATCATTCCGGATTATGGGTGTCCGAATTAACGACTTTTGACTGTATTAGTTTTATTAAGTTTAAGACAATTCGGATAAATGTCGGAGTTTTCAATTTTACCAAAATTATTAATTGTAATAAGGTCATCAATATATCTGTAGGTGTGTTTGTAGTAATTTAACTCTTGTGGTTGTAGATTTTTTTGGAAGTTAAATTCTTTGACAAATAAAAAGATATTACAGATCGAGGTGCTGGAATGTAAGCCCATTGGCAATCCTCTGACCTGTTTAAAAAGTTGATTTTGAAACTTGATGTAGTTATGAAAAAGTGTGCATTTTAGGTAGGTTTTCCATTTGTCAAACATTATATATATATATATATATATATATATATATTTTTTTTTTTTTTAATGTGAAAACTCAATTCAACAAATGGAGAAACTCTAGATAATTTTCACCCAACTACCCTCAAGTCAAAATACTAGCTAAGCACAAATTTATGATTAGTTAATGACAATTTTGGAACTTTCTGATTATACACACCAGTGTTCCCCAAAGTCACAAACCATTGGCAACTAGCTTTTCACAAAGCTAAGACAATAGACATTTTCAAAAATGGAGGTGCACAAAGAATTATTTAAAACAGGAATTCATTAACCAATCTCAATAGGCCCTATGTGCATGAGGAGATGAAAAAAAATTTGGCATTGCTGTCTGTAAAAAATGAGATAATTGCATAAATTCGGCACTGAAACCAAATTTTTATCCATAAAATTTGATCATTTATGAAGCACAACTTCATGAAATGCAAATTTTCTTCAATCCCTACTGTTAGGCAAAACATGATGTTTCAGAAGAAATATAATTCTTCTTCGTCAGCCAGCAAAATCCATAGTCCTGCTATGTTTGCTTACAAGAAAAAAAAAAAAAAAAAAAAAAAAAGAAAAGAAAAGAAAAGAAAGAAAGAAAGGAAGGAAAATAAATAGCACTCTTACAACAAAAATAAACACTAATGACCATTAAATGTATAGATGCTAGCACAGCTTTTGATGGAAAGCAGCACTCATCTACTGTGAATGCACTAATACACTGGCATCCGAAAGTTATGGAACAGCATGTTTTCTGTGTCTAATTTGAGAATGAAGCAACATAGAAACAAGAAATTTAAAAAGAGCATGTTCCTTAAACCATTCTTTAATGAATGCAATATAAAATGGTTCTAAAGTTCAACATATACATGAATTAGAACAAAAAATTGCTTTCTTGGCAGAGAAACCTAGTCTTGGAGAAAAAGTATATCACAGTTGTTTGAGGAAAATTATGGTGGTAACATTACAAAAATGGATTTTAATAAGGAATGTGTCCACCCCTAGCTACAATACATTAGCAGCAGCAACAACATTCTATGTTGTTAATTAAACTGTCCGTCAGTGAAATCAGAAATAATGACCAGACACAGAGTAATCCTTGTTCAAGCTCATCTAACGACTTTGGACGACGACTTAAAGCAGCAACCTGTCTCCCAAGGTAAACCTAAAGATGCTCTATCAGATTCAGGTCTGGGGTTTGGGCTGTCCACTCCATTCGTTCCATACTGTGAC
This sequence comes from Stegodyphus dumicola, assembly GCF_044657685.1. Taxonomy (NCBI): domain Eukaryota; kingdom Metazoa; phylum Arthropoda; class Arachnida; order Araneae; family Eresidae; genus Stegodyphus; species Stegodyphus dumicola. The sequence continues at coordinate 4,283,379 of NC_140768.1, forward strand.
TCTCAAGATATTCTTCAGCAATCCCAGCTCTGTGTCACGCATTGTCATCCATCAGAAGAATGGACCAAAAGAAGTGGCATATGAATGGATATAGTGATCAAGTATCTCCTCTCGATATCTCACACCATTCAAAGTTCCTCCATGGAAAACATGCAGATCACTGTGACCATCAAGAAAAATCCCAGCCCAAACCATTATTCCATCACCTCTAAAAACTGTGACTTTCCTCAGTGTGGGATTGGTTGTATCTGGTGTGTTGTTTCCTCCAGATCAGGCTCACGACCTCAGTCCCTCTCCAGTGTGAACCTGGACTCGTCTTTAAAGAGAACAGATGCCAATTGTTGAATGGTCCAAGAGATGAGGCCTCTTGCCCAACGTAAAAGCAGCACCTCTGTGTCTCCGGGTCAAAAGGACACAAACAACTGGTCATCTTGCATTACAGACGTATATTTTGCATGCATCGGCGTAGTGTAGTAGCTGAGACTCTTGTTCACGTTGCCACTAAATCATCTGCTATGAGCTATGTGAGCTATGTATAGATGCAGTAATGTTGTAAACACAGTAATGTTGTTTCTTCTGGTGAAAGAGCTAATTAACGGTCTCACACAGGTGTTGTAACTCTTAAACAGCCTAGAACATGTCTTCTAGACACAGAATCCTCATATTCAATCTGATTCTATAGTTGGTGGATCACACTACGAGAGACATAAAGATGTCTAGCAGCAGCATCTTGTGACATCCCCATTTCCATTCATCAGATAGCCCACTATCTCAACGAATCAGACAAATGATTTCTCCTGGACATTGATAGATTCTCCTGAATATTGTCAACAGAACCTTGCAATTTTTGCATTTTTTCTCCAACTTCAATATAAGTATTCATTTCTATAAAATAAAGTTGTAGCTATTGCTTTTGCATATATTTTTTTAAACTTCATTACTGTCATGCATATGAACTGTGAATTTAAATGTTACTGACATTTTTGTATTGGTGGGCTTTCAAAAATATGTTGTTCCTTAACTTTTGTAGGGCAGTATACTTCCACATAGATACATTTTAGCAAAGTCATGAGTTGCTTTGTTTGCAAAACAGCATATTGCCTCATGAATACCTTTCAGGGATGTGGGCAGATAATCAGTAACTATCAATTTTTTCTTTTTTTACTTATCTTTCTTCAAGCATAAGACTGGATGCAAATTTTAATGCTCTTTTGGTTCAGCCCAGAGATTAAATTGCACCGGAGCCCTAAATAAGAAGGCTCCGGCACTTTTTTTTCTGCAACTGGAACAATTATTTCAGCAGAAATTTGATCTAGAAAATTTTACTTTTAGCAATAAAAATTATATAAAAATTGCTTATTAAATTTTAATTTTTCTCTTTACATTTTATTTAATTTTAATTATTTTAATAAATAATAATGGATTAAGTAATAATTATAAATTAAATAATCAATAAATATTGATTTTTAATATCAATTAAATAAAAATAAGAAAGAAAAATATCTTAAAAATTATAAGCTAATATATACCAAGCTCTCATGACTGGATAAAGGCAGTTATGCCACTCAGAGGGTTAATGAATTATTTTTCAGATAGTCTTAAAGACTGATTCATATTTATTTCAATTTTAATACACTCTTTTCATAACTTATATCTGTTGGTTATATAACTAAATAAACAGCAATTCTTTTCTTCTGATGTCTGCTAAAAGTTTGCCAAGATCTATATCAGCTTCTACAGTTGATGGGAAGATACAGAAGTACTTTAAATAACTATTATCCAAGGAAAAAAAATTCCAATTGATTTTATTTATAACCCAGAATTTTTAACAATAACTTATAAGTCATATTTAAAACTTATTTTTTTTCAACATATTTAATGTTGTTTCTTTAATTATTAAAAACATTTATATTTTAAATTAAAACTCTTACCTATCTGCACTGATTAGCATATGCAGATAGGTCTTTTTGTTGATTTCCAGACAAAACAAAACAATTTCATTTGACTACTTTAAAAAGAAAAAAAAATTTGACACAGAGAGCACAAAAATTATCACTGTCTAAGGCATGAAAACTTATTTAATTGATGGCATCTGTAAATATGCAGTGTGCTTGAAAGGCAAAGTCATTGAGAGAAAGGGCAGCTCTACTCTTATATGTGCCCTAAGATCACCAAATGTGGCGATATGTGTTCTGCGCTGGTTTTTGGCACGATTGCGTGTTGTATGACAACCCTTTTGACGACGAATACTCTTTTGCTGGAGTGTTTTAATTGCTTGTTAGTTCGTGTCGTACGCGTTTCGAAACGGCCTATGTTGCAATGAGAGACGTGGTTGCAAGAGAGTCTGGGAGATTATTTTTAGTGGCTGTGCATGATAGAAGTAAGGAAACGCTGATCCAGCGTATTAAAGAGTGGATTGAGCCTTGCACAACTATTCATTCGGATGGCTGGAAATCTTACAAGGATTTAGTAAAAGAAGATTTTGAACATTTATTTGTGAACCATAGTATGAATTTTCTGGATAGTGTGTCTGGCTCTCATATAAATACAATAGTGCATGGTAAAGGCGGCACGAAATTGCTATTTCTGCTGTTCGAAAAAGCATTCATTCATGGTAAGTGCATTTTATTTTATTCTTGTTCTTATTGTGTAGAATGTAATGTTAATTGTTTTTTTTAGTATGAATTTCTGTCATTATTGTTGTTTTTTTAATTGTTTGAAATTTATTTTAATTATTTTAGTTTATTTTGTTGATTAGTGCATAGTGCCTAGATTGTACAATTCGTAGTTGTTTTTTAAAGTTGAAACAGAATGCTGTGTACATGGTATTCTTTGAAATTAATTGTTGTTATGTTAATTTATTTAAGCGAGGTGTGCGTATTTCGTAGATTCTTTCGCTGCCTAGATTGTTCAATTCGTAGATGTTTTTTTAAAGTTGAAATAGAACACTGTGTACATGGTATTGTTTGGAATTTATTGTTGCTATGTTAATTTATTTAAGCGAGGTGTGCGTATTTCGTAGATTCTTTCGCTGCCTAGATTGTTCAATTCGTAGATGTTTTTTTAAAGGTGAAATAGAACACTGTGTACATGGTATTGTTTGGAATTTATTGTTGCTATGTTAATTTATTAAAACGAGGTGTGCGTAGTTCGTAGATTCTTTCTCTGCATAGATTGTGCAATTCGTAGATTTGTTTTTAAGTTAAAACATATCGCTGTGTACATGGATTCTTGTGAAATATTTTTAATTAGAAACTTTACGTTTTTGCTATGTAAATTTTTTGTTTTTGTTTCAGATTTTTAGCTTAAATTGTGTGTTCAAAACTTGGTTTTTTGCATGTGCGAAAACCGCGTTTTTGGAGACATTTTAGGTTTAAAGTTTGAAAGGTAGACAAAAAATTGAGATAGTAATATGGCACCATGGAGTTTCTCGCGAAAAATGTTTGGCGAGAACTTTTCCGACTTAAAGATGCATACAAGAGTAGTTCCGAAAGGGTAATTATTTCATTTACATACATGAATTAAAATTATTTACCCTTCAATGAAAATAAAGAGAATATTTTATACAATCCCCGAAAAAAAATCATATTCTTAAAATAATGCTATTTTCAACAAGGTAAAACAGGAATCTTCTTTTGGTTTAGATTTTAAATAAAGCTCTACAGATTTTGACAGCAGTCAGACAAATGTTCCTCTGCTCCTAAAGCAGATCTGTATCTAATCGCCCTCAAAATGGAGTTTTATTTAAAATATACACCAAAATAAAGTTGATGATTTACTTAATTTCAAGGCCATTTTAGTTTGCTTTATCATTATTCATTTTAAAATGGTTTTAAAAATAAAATATGTTATGGTTTTGATATCAGTGCAATAAAACTTAAGTGTTTTTTTTTATTTTATTTTATTTTTTTTTTAGGAATTTTATGTAATTCTTATGTAGTATTTTTTCATTTCATTCTGTAATTCTTATTACGTAACATAAAATGCTGGTCCGTGAAAATTTCATAGTTGTTTCCATGAAACACTTCAAAAATAATTTCAATAAAGTCTTACGCCAATTTTCAGAAAAATAATTAATATTCATCGTAAGTGCTGAAAAAAATTAATATTCCCTTAATGCCATGAAATTTTCTAAAATTCGTAGCAATAATATTTGTTTATAAAGCAATTCTAATACATGATAAAACAGTTAACAAAAATATTCTTTCTTCATTAAAGGGAAGAATCATCATAAATTTGGCAATATCTTTGTCAGAGTTGAAAAAAAGCTGCACTAATAATCAGTGCCATCTTTACAACATTACTCCGGGTAAACCAGTGAGCTGGGTGCCTGGGAAAACCAATGAAATGTAAATGGATTAGCGCAGGGCCCCTTTGCTTGTGAGGCCCTCAGGCCACTGCTCAGCCGGCACAAGCATTAAAATGGTCCTGCTAATATAGGAATTAGCACCGTTAAAATCATTATAATGAAAGCAAACAAATCTAAGTTTTTAATTCACCGCGATTTTAATAAAATATATAAATCGCAAAAAATCTTCCGAGGTCACTCAGATTGGCGAAAGGTTTAGCTGGCACCTTAAGCCGAAAAAACGCTTGTTTAATTAATTTCAGGGCGCATGGGCACTGTTCTATTCCTAAAATAATAGGTAAAAGATGTATAAAAAAATAAGACATTTGAGAGTTAAAATACAGGTCTGTTAGACCAATATTTATACAATGCTATTTTACAAAATACGCCAAAAGCACATCAATTTTATTGCAAATTGAAAACGGATGCTTACAGTTTGAAAGTACCTAATAATCATACGAATACCAGTAATGATACGAATCTAATTTTATGCAATACACATAAGGAAACATGAAACAATTTTTTTCACTTAATTTAAATACCAGAAAATTTATTGGAAAGATTTCTCTATAAAATGTGAGACTAGACGTAATAATTCTACGGAACAAACAACAAACTTCATCCGTGAAAATTAATTACATATTTCAAAAATACATACCATGATTGTTTAAAATATTAGAAAACAAATGCGGATTGTCAGATTAAATAAATGAAAGATTTATTTTCAACACGCAGCAACTAACAACGAAACACGGAGTATAAAGTCCACACGACGAACAAATATCTTCAACGTTGCACCACAATAATCGTCTTTTAACTCGATGGAATAAAAATAATCAAAGGGTTATATAATAATTATAGGATAGGTTAATCATATGTATCTTAAACGGAAGAAACTGTTAATAATAATAGAAATTTCAATATTATTCTTTGCCACCTGATTTGACTTGTAACTATGTCATAAGAAAAGATGAGAGATGAGACGTTCAATCGCTAAATTCTTTTCCCATGCTCCATTCTCGTTCAGTGCATTTCGTTTCATAAAAGGCACGCAAACGAAGGCTGACTTGAACTATAGTCTCAGATTAGGTGGAAAAAATAAATGCCATACATTGTGGATGCCACGAATTACGACCTGGAATTAAGGTGCTGGTAACGGTCTTGAAAGGTCTGTTTCAGAGCAACATTCATAAAATAGTTTGGTCTTGGACAAGTCTGTCAACTCAATATTTTCTGATCGTATGCTCTTTGATACGTATAAAGATTTTGCCACGTATTCAAAGATGCTACAAATATTTTTTAACTAAATAATTAAGTTATTTTTCACGGCCAGTATTCGTACGTAATTTCATGAATACCAGAATAACACATGAATTCTGTTTTGCACCAATGGCTTCAATTTTTTTTTCATATCTCTTCAAATCCAGTAAATTTTTATTAGAATCAGTTCATAAATCTACAATTAAATCAATATCTTGTAGATTCTTTTGGATGTATTTTGACGAGTGGGATAAAGTACCCGCCATTTTCAATCTGGGCACTGATAACTTCTAAGGTGCTTTTTAGTGATTTCGATGTACTGAACCTTGTGTTGACACATTTTTCGAATAACGGTTTCACACCCCTTTTCTCAGTACCTGCAAACTGATGTTTCAGTATTTTCAAACTAGAAATGTCACCTAACTCATCACATCAGCTTCGTCGTTCTTTACGAGTTTTTCTAGTATTCCTATATATCAGTAGACACGACACTTCTGAGCTACTGTACCATTTTAAAATCCTACTGTGAGTTACCAGCCAAAAATTAAAATTTTTTTAAAAGAAATCTTACATGTGTTTATTGCCTATAAACTTACCTTCCTAGTAAATATGAAACAAATTTTGATTAAACTGCATATAACAAAAAGAAACTGAAATTAAATTGTACATAAGAAATTTGCTAATAAATAACAAATGTAATGACAGATTCTTTGATGGATGATGATTTTGAGATCAAACTTTTTTTTTTTTTTTTTTTTTTTCGCGAGAGCTGGTAGTGGCTGCCACTCAAATACAGTTGTTCAAGTGTTCATCAGCGAGTCTGTTTCATTACTTATTTTTAAATTTCATACTGGAAAAATAAATCTCAGATATGTAGAGCTGGATATTGCCTTCACCTTGAGACAAACCTGGACCAACATTGGGTATTTTCCTTTAGGAACAAGAGGCTAAATATTTTCAGAGCTTGAAGAAAGTGATTTTACACAAATATTGTCTTGGAAATCATTCAGTTCCAACTCCACTGCAGTACTATCTTCTTGAAAATCAAAATGCTCTATAACACGAGTAGAGAACTCTTCAGCATGAATCTCTATAAAGGAAATTTAACAAACAATCCAAATTCTTTTGAAATCTTGGAAGCACTATTTTCCAAGATTACTACTACTACTCATTACTTTCTTACTACATGATACACTTGCACAGCACAGTAAACACACACATATGTCATTTACCTGGGTAAAGAAGTAATCAGTTTCCCATTCCCAATGAAAGTGATAAGTTTTTTGCTTGAACACGCCATCATCGTTAGAACAGACCTAGCTTAGTACCGATGCATAAATCAAACTATCCAAGTTAGCAAATGTCTAATATACACACAAAAAATACAATATGCACCTCGTGCATATACAGTCAAGTACGAGATGAGGCTGACAATAGGAGTAGCGCGAGAGAAACAAGCAGTTGTCATCAGTGTCAGCTCAGTGGAGGAGTCAAGGTTAGCCAACTCGAGCATTAAGTGATCTACCAAAAATATACCCGTGAGCTAATAGTAGCTCGTGACCGACAGTTTGGTGATCCCTGCTATATATCATAATACCTTTTGTTGCCATTAATCTGGCAATAAAATACTAACTGAAATTGCATATAGATTTAAAAAACCCAATGAATGAAAGAAATGTCCTTAAGTTTCTCTTTTAATTGGTACGGTATCTATCTTTTTGGCATCTCTTACAAAATCTTCAGTTTTTATCACAAATGTATCAGACCTATTCCATGTATACCATTATAAGTCTAATCTTCTTCATTCCATAGATTTTCGAAATTCTCTCCGTTTGTTTTCCACTTTCGCATGTTAAACCAACCTTCTTTCAATATTTTCCGATTCTTCATCTGCTCCAGCGATTAAGTTGTCAACATATACATTTCCAGTTAACCTGGAAAATACAGCCGAGCACCGTGACCTATATTTCTTAACATGTACACGAAGAGTTGCTCTGAGAAGAAACAGACTATGGATATTGCTCTGAAAATTACTTGTCATGCAAAGAGACTTAATTTTATTTTGGTTTCATTAATTAACAATTCTTCCAAGGAAAATTCACTGTGATTCTATCTTCATCAGCAATAGAAATTTGCAAGAATGCTTGCTCGATATCAACTGTAAATGCAATTCACTTCCGACTGAATTTAAGGAACAATTGCAGCATGTCCAGCGCAGTCCAAAAATTATGCACGTAGATTATAAAAGATGATTCCCAACACTGCTGGTGTACCATGAATTAGTGCTTCTCCCCGAGTTCTAAACAGAAGAAACATCCCATTGCAGGATGTCACGACTTTTGTGAGCATGCCATGCATAACCCATCCTTCACATCAAGGATCATCAACACTGGTAAGTCTTGAACCTGTGTATACAACCATGAGATAACATTATAATGAAAGAGCGTGACAAATTGGCCTGGCAGGAAAACATATACCCTCCCTAAGGTCCTATACAAAGAACTTATCATTGCTGTCATCATCATAAAAAATAATTTTATAGATTAAAAATATACCTTTGCATAAAAGTAACACTATTCATATATATATATATATGGGGATGTGCTTCTTTTTACAAGTAATAATGGCAAGATCACGCGACCATTTTCGGCAGAGAAGAAGGATGATGAAGTTTGAAAATCCAAAAGAATTATTTTTATGATGTGATTCCGCTTAATATGATGCCATGGAAAGACCTTTTTTCTTCTTATTTCATTTTATTTGTTGTCTTCATGTTAATTATGTTCTTGTGTTTTTGCCAGTAAATTACTAAATGTCACTACCACTGTCATCAATAGGATTGTTCCTATAGTTCATAAATACAGTTACATCCTACATTGGCTCTCAACCCTTTTGAACTCTCTTTTCACTAACCATAGCCTCTAATTGAAGTCCTGTGGAATACTACAATTAAAATACCATTTGATGTCTCTCATCAAACACAGGAAGAAAATGCTGCAGTTGCCATTGCTGTAATAAATCGAAACTGTAAGTACAATGTTTGAATTACTTGCCTGTTATTCATGAATGATAATTTTATTTGATGATGCTCACTTGATGAAGTATTATCATTTTTTAAAAACAATAAAGTCATTTGATGTTAACTTTATTTGATGATGTTCAGTTGATGTTGATATAATGAAAAAATATTAAAAGGGAATGAAAGCTGTTTAATTGAAAAATTAAAGGTATCAAATTTGACAAAATGTATTTAACTTCTGAAAATATTATTTTGAAGAATTTTTTGATGCAAATTTTAAACAGTTGCTAGTTCGATGATTCTTTCAATCTTCAATACTTTCATTTTTAACCAACAAACTGTTGTGCTCATTTCCTTTAATGCATATATTTTGAAAGTATTATAAAATGCTATTAGTTCTTTAAAGATATTTTGATATAGTATCTCGAAGTGAAATTTTATTTTCAATAGAAAATAAAATTTTTATGCCAACACTATAAGGAATCAGCTACCAAATAATTAAAATAAATTTAATGATAGGCTCTGTTCTCATGCCAGTTATGAATTAAAAAAGAAATTCTATTAAATGATAAAACTTTATTTAAACATTGTTATCCATCTATTAGCAATTTCTTAAGGTGTATTTTAGAATTTGATTGAACGTACGAAATTTGAGTGTTTTAGCATTATAATTATTAATATTTCTTTAAGAATATTTGTGTGATAATTTCTTGAAACTGATAAATAATGACCACCCTAACGATTATTAAAAATTTACCAGTACACAACAGATCAAATACAACAGATACATGCTACCTTGTCGACCAAAGGTGGATATTTCAGCAATGGTCACCAATCACAACTGCAGAATTTTAAAAGTACACAATCATCAACAATTGGCATCAAATTGCGCTACTTGGCTAGTTAACAGAATAATATTAAGTACCATTTTTTTTATTAAAATGGTAGTGCACATCTTAATATATTTCCAATCCACTATGCTATCTGTATTATCAAATAATGAAGAATTTGTATGCATGCATGTCTATCGACTTTCCATGTATTGTTGGGGGGGGGGAACAGTAGAACACAGAGCAACCAAATTTTGAACACACACATCTATCAGTCTAAGGGGTGGGATACCTTTGTGAAGGATTTTCTACAGGACACTGATTTGTATTTACATTACATATATGATGAAAAACTCCATGCAGTCAAACGAGTTTACCTGCGTCAAACTATCAATATTCCGTGAGCTTATCTTCTGCACTACTGGGGCTGTTTTGCAGCTGAAAGAAAAAGGTATGCATGTGAACGCATGTCACATCAAACCATGGCTTTTAATTTATTTTTTTTCTCAGTTCTGATAGGATTAAACAATTAGTAGACTTTTGTTTAATAACTAGAGTTTATCCGAAAACATTTCAAAGATTAGAATCTGACTTTATACTTAAAAAAAAAAAAAAAAAAAAAAAAAAAAAAAAAAAAAAAATTCAAAATAGGAAAAGAAAAAAAAGGGGAATAGATTTTTATGCCAACACTATAAGGAATCAGCTACCAAATAATTAAAATAAATTTAATGATAGGCTCTGTTCTCATGCCAGTTATGAATTAAAAAAGAAATTCTATTAAATGATAAAACTTTATTTAAACATTGTTATCCATCTATTAGCAATTTTTTAAACAGTTTCTTGCAATAAATTTTTCAGCTGAAATGCACTTAGTGAAGCCTGTCTGCCAATTTTCAGTGAATGTTTTGACATTTTTATGAAAACTATTCTAGCTCTACAATCTTGTGTTTGAAATTTACTTTTCATGAATTTTTCATTTTTTTTTTTTTTTTTTTTTTTTTTTTGTAATGGCAACAAAACTGTGTGCCAGTGCAATTTGTCACCAAATCTATATTTAAAGCTCAAACCTTTAGCAAATGCTTTATTTTACCACTTGAATTAGCTCACTTAATCAGATAAAAAAACAATTTTTCTTTTTCTGCAATGCGAATTCTGTTATCGTACATTTTTAAGTTTGGTGCCTCATCAACACTCTACCTATTTATCAACAACAACAGCAACAAACAAACAAAAAAAAAAAAAAAAAAAAAAAAAAGGTGATTTTCAAATTTCAAGGTATTTTTTCCTAACAAATATAAATAGTCTTATTATGTGGTATGATTAAAATAACAATAATACATTGAAATTTTTCTTTTCAAAAAAATACCATTAAAAAATAAAGGAATTTCATTTGAAGCTACCATATTTGAAAATTTCTTTTTTTAAAATCATTTTAGTGATTTTTTAATATTCTGAATGTGAAATCTAAACAAATGCAATAAAATATAAAAATGCACAATTTTTAAATGACTATTTAATAATTGCAAAAATGCTATTGTTAGAATCCTGAAATTAATTTCATTTGTGCAATTTTACATTTTTATAAAAAGGGTTTTTTTTCTCTCTATAAATGTTTAAAACTATTATAACATGTGCAAGTTTTCTTTTTAAAATTCATTAAATCCCCCCCCTAAATCTAGTTAAATTATCTGATTCTTTCACACAGCTGGCAGGTATGATAATCTTTCCTACTGCCCCAGAATAACTTTTCTTCGTACAGAAGGTAAAACAATATTTTAATATTTAGATGAATAACAAAAAACTATGATTTTGTATTAGACCAATGCAAAAATGTAATCATGTGTTTATATTAGGTGACTTAAAAGACCTGTCATTATGTTTAATATTAGCATGGTCAAAAATCCAAGGCTTAGAAAGAAAATACTTTTTTCAATATTTTTCAATGAACAGATAAAATGTTGGATAAATTTTATTTTCTCCTCACATTTATTAGTAATAATCTGCCTTAATACAGAAAGTTGATATCCTTTTATGAATTTTGTACATATAATTATGTATTCAATCTTGAGTTCAAGAGTAAAATTGCAGACCACCATGAATATTTATATGAAGTAATTTCAACTTCATTTAAATGAAGACATTTTTCAAATTAAATTTTGAAAACTCAATCTCACAGCCGACACAAGGAAATGATTCAAATTCAAACATTTGGCCCTCTGAGTTATACAATTTTCTTTTAATGCATGGACATAAAAGTTGATTTATGAAGTGTTTCTTATTTAATTAAATGTGTATATCTACACACATAAAAACTCACAAAGACAAAAAAGAAATTTCTGAATGTGAATAGCATTTTAAAATACATATATGTACACATAAAGTAATAAAACAGAATTTTATAACTACAGTACAAGATCTTTAAAAATTTCAGTCGATATTAAGTATATATTTTTTGAAGACAACCAAATCAAACAACATTGAGTATAAATTTGATTTTAATTGATCACACATTTCAAGAATTACTCATATGATGGTAATGTACATTTTGCTGATATATGTGATACACTTTTGAAATACCAAAATATATATTGTGAAAATATTTTGTATATTGAGTAGAATGCTGCATCAGTGGTAATTACAATGCATAATATGAAATTATATGCATTATATGTACATGAACACCACAGTAAAAATTAGCAATGAAAATTTTCATTCTCAAAACTTCTTAATGATTAACAAAATGGTACAGAAATAAATTTTCAATTGTACAAGAAAATCATTGTATTTTTCTATCAAATACAAGAAAATATGTACAAAAACATGTCATATACAATGAAAACATATTTACAGGCAGTTAAAATAACGTACTCACAAATTTGCACATTGAAGTTTTGTGCTATTTCAATGAAATTAATTATGAAAGTTCGTATCACAGTTTTTTCAAAATACCCCAAGGTAAAATGGAGACAAAACACAACACACTGACATAATTGAATACAAAATCTCTTCATCAATACCTTCATAAAAAGTTTATATGCATGATGACAAACCACATGCAAGAAAATTAACAGGAAAATAAACTAAAACTACAAATAAGTTGTTAACAATCATATTATAAAATTTTTGAAATATTATGTTTAATTCTTTCATAATCTAAGAGCATTATAATATGTAAAACATATTTTTTAACATTTACTTCAGATAAAAACATATCTGTTTGATTAAAAATCTCAAATGCTCGTTTATGAGGATTTATAAAACTAAACACAGGAATGTTCAAAATAACAGAAACAAGGTCTTAGATTAGCTAAAACAGCTTCAATAAATTAAACTAAAGCTGAAAATTTCAATATTTCATTAAAAAAAGGAAAATGTATCTTATGATAAGAAATCAATTATAAAAAATTTAATCTGAAACATTTATGTTGGAGGGGGACTGGAAAAAAAATTATTTAAACTGCAATTGCATCATATGTAGATTAGACACATTTAATAATGATAACGTTGAAATTTTCAGCAACTTAACATTTCTATATGCAAAAATATATCAACTCTACAAATTTAAACAAACCATTAATGTACAAAGATCCAGATTAAAAAATGATCAAGTATATCTTCCTTACAGAAAACTGTAGTGTAGAAGAATATGTACAATAGGGTATTTACAATTCAAAACCATACAGAAACATAAGGTTTGATGAATAGATATCTATGCACAACTCTTAATACAGCATTTTATGTATTTTTAGAATTTTCCCAAGTCTTTGTTTAGCAGTGGCAAAACCTTTCTTCGGCTTTTTGTTCACTAGATTAAAAAAATAAAATAAAATTACTACAAATATCTCCCCCATAAACATATTGGAAAAAAAAATGAAGTACTACTAACATTACAGACTGACTAACAATGCAGGAAACTGCAGATATATTGATTAAATATATTACAGAATGATAATGCATTTCCATAAAAGCATAAAAAATCCTAGAAATATAACATATCAAAAAATATTTTATCAATATGACGTTTTCCTAAAAATGCAATTTCCTGTTCCTACTAAAGCAATTTTACAAAAATTAATTTCATATGACTCAGATATTTCATTATTTGGTCCTTCTCCAGCTCCACCGTTTGGTGAAATCAAATAAACAGTAGAACTCTATTTACTGGATTTTTTAAATCCTAGAATAAATGTCTTGAATTTTATTTTCATGAACAGAGAATACAGGACACCTTTTTATTCATATTACTAGTAAATAAATAAATAAAATGAATAAAATCAAACACTGAAAGACACTTAACAAGTATTTCTTAAGCAACACAGTTATTAACAGTAGTAGTACTGCTATTTAAATAAGTGAGTAGCAAGAATTTATTTCAAAGTATTTTCAAATAAATAATAATAATAATATAATATGGTATAATATATGCTATAGTATCAGACTGTAGCAGATATTATACCATATTTCTTCCTTTTCTTCTATTTTATATATATATAAAACAGGCACTATAAGGACAACATCTTTCCCCCAGCCGAGTCTCATAACCATAGTAATGGCTACTGCAGAAAAATGGTCGAATCCTCTAATTCGCTAAAACTTCCATGTTCCCTCTGAGCTGTGATGATGACATGTTACAACTGTTAATAAGGACAGAGCTGCTACTGCTTAAAGCGCTCATTTTAAAGTAACAGACCTTTATTTATTTACTTTCATTGCATATAATATGTTTCATCTTATTCAATTTAAATTCTTAAGGGGCATTTCTACTGGGGATTCTGAGTTAACGGGGACAACTAACTTAGCTGACTCGTCTCCAAAACCTGTTTTTTTTTTTGCCATAGGGCAGCAAGTTGAAAAATCTGAACTGCAGGCATAGTGGAGCTAGTCGACACAGAGAACTTATTCTGTTAGCTCAGATACACCCCACTGGGAACGGCCTTTTAGATCTTTTTAGATGCTTTTGAAGATTTATTTGTTTTTAATCACTTTCTTAGTTCAAAGATGAGAACAAATCAATATATGAATTTTGTTCATATACAATAAATGCAAAGTAGAGTTACTTTCCAAGCTGCGCAAAGTTATCTATCAGCAGATTAGTAGTACCCATGTACAATACTAATGTTGAACAAAATAATCAACAATTTATATATACATTTCACTGCAAGAGACACAACCAATATTTATTTTTCAATAGACAAACATTTTAATAAGCCAATGTAGATAAACTGGCATTATATGCATGTCTGCTCTTGAAGAACTACACTGGTATGGATCATAGTTTTGAAATATGTTCGAAGGAGCAAGCTTAGCAGGTCTAGCAACAAGAAGCAGAAAGTGAGTGTCATGTATTCCAAGATGAAAGCTTAGTTCAAACTGAAAAAGTTATAATTTATAATTTTCTTATCAGCAATTCAAAGTTTTGATATTGGTTGTTTATGTTTATCAACATTATATAAAGGATAGATAGGGGAACTATCCAAATTCAAAAAGATAATTAAGGATCTATCGCAAATTAAAGTTTGTATTAGAACTTTAATATTTTTTTAATCTTACACACACATATGTGTATATATATGTATATATATTCTCAAATTTAGACTACTGAGAGTGAAAGGAGTTCTCAATTTCATTTTGTATGTTCTAAATAGGTTTTTCAACTATATCTTAATTCATTGGATTTTCTGTTTAAAGATTAACTTTTAAAATTTTTCACGAAGTATCTTGTTTTTTCACTTTTGTTTTCAATTCTTTTAAAGGGATAGAATTCTCTTTATTTAAAATTATTCTAATGTTTCTAATTAGAATTTTTTCATTGCTTTGGGGGAGGGCCAGAATTTTCGGGTGAACTATTATAATTATAATTTAAATACACTGAAATGGTTCATCGGCTAATTCTGGATTCAGAAAAGCAAGGATTTTTGTAGAAGAGAGATTTCAATTAATTTCAAAGTTCCTCTCCCCTGATGAAGTGACATTGAAATTGATTGAATTCCTCTTCTGTTTTTGTTAATTTTTCTTTAAATTTCATAATTTTAGAGGGGTTTTGCTTGTTTGAAATGTTTTGGTTTTAACATTTTTAAATTTCAATTTCTGGTCTTTGTGAAATATTAGTTCTAAATTTCTTACTTTACATCTTTAATGATAATTTTTCTGCAGCTTAATGCGTGGAAATAACTAGGCATTTTTGTGTATTGTTTTCAAAAGAATTGTTTTGTAATTATAAATATATATATATATAAATTGTCATATATTTGTTAATATATTAAAAATATATCACAATTAATACACTTATTATTTATATTATTACTAGGTATATGATTCTATTTCTTTAAAATATTTTAGCAATATCTAAACTATAAATGCTATTTTTTAAATTACTGGTGCAAATCTAGCCTGAAAAACTGTTATTGGAAAAAATTATTATGAAAATTGCAGTTTTATTCCATGAACATCATGAAAATTTTCCATTTATTTCTTGTGATAAAATTACTTCCCTATTTGCATGATCTGCTTCGTGTGAATAAATTTCTTTGTTTGAGTAACATAGAAGTAAAATAAGCTTTTAGTTTCAGGGCTTACATAAATAAAAATTAGATTGCTTTATTTTATCTGAAATGGAAATAGGTTATTAAAAAGTATCATTCAATTTCGTTGCAATAAAAGTCTTTTGCTTTCTGTTTAATGAATATATATAAAGTGCATTCACATTTAGAAACATAACAACACACAAGAACACAAAGTACCCTCATTTATGGTACAGTAAAATTTGGGATGTATTTGTCTTGAAGAACCAAGATTATATTTCAGTACTTAATTATACCAAATATGGATCAAGATTTCTTATAACAAAGTCATTAACACTGATGTTTAATACTAATACAGTCAAAAGTCGTTAATTCGGACACCCATAATTCGGAATGATCTATAATCCGGACATCAAAACTAAAAACTTTCTGCGCATGCGCCGTGTTGACACATGCGCAGAGGCGTTCACGCGTGCGCGTAAGACCTTTTACGACTGCGCATATGAGTGTGCGCAAGTGCAGAATACGTTTTCGCGCGCGCATTTTATGTATAATGGGCGTATAAGCTAAATAATTATCTATTTCAGTTAATGTTGATGATAGCGTTGTTCCTTAATTTTCGAATTGCATCCGGCTTATTATTTTTTGCAGACTGTAAGAGCAATTTTATAAAAGTAAGCTTAAACTTTCGATTATATCAAATAGAATTTCCGATATATATTTGTTAATATGTAAAGGATCTAAAGCGAAAGTATGTTTTGAAATCCGAAATCTGTTTATCAATTTCACGCTGCTCGGCGGCGGGCGCGTAATGAATTGGAAGTTGATTTGTCAGCACTATCCTTATCTTCAGCGCAGATGTTTTTATTTTATTTGGCTTATAATTCCTTACCAAATGTAGTATTTCATCTCGATATGCTTCGTCTTTGATATGATTTAAAACAAGTTCCTCGTCATTATAATTCGCTTCCGATAGCGAAGAAAAGTGACAGAGGTTATTGAAAACAAAAAAATTTCGATTGACAAATTAGTCGGTATTTTCAACACAGCAATTATAGGACTTGAACGGCGGAACTTTGTAACTGAACAAGAAATTATGTCTGTTTAATAGAATTAAAGAGAAAGTATTATCACATGAAACTAAGCAAAACTTAAACAACTTACATTGAAAGAAATGTTTAATAAAGTAAACAAATAAATATTAAGCTTTTTCTTTTTGAAAATTTTGATACCCTTTAGATCATAATTGTTCTTTATTTCATAAATTACGGTTTCATATTTTTAATTTTATAATTTCTGCATGCCATCTTACGAGATTTAAACTGATGATCTATAATCCGGAAAAATCGATAATCTGGAATCGCCGAAGTCCCGACGAGTCCGGATTAACGACTTTTGACTGTACTTGCAATTATAATTTCAAATAAACAATTTTTTATTTAATAAAACACTTAAAATTTATTAAAAAGTACCATGAGATTGAACTATATCCACTGGGAGGGACAAGATATTACTGCACATACCTTTTGGTGGCTCTACAGGAAGATGGCGCTTGTTGCCATTCCAAAGAGGGTTTGATGGACCTGCTTGTTGATCTTGGGTTACCACTTTGTTCTTCGTGACTGGCTTTTTCTTTAAATACTGCCTTTTTTGTGGCTGATAAAGAGATCATAATTTAAAAATTTAAAATGAAAATTTTTCCTGTTAATAATGTTTGAAATAAAATGCAGGTTTTATTCAAAATCTATGATAAACCCAGGTTGCTTTTGTGCTTAATTTTTAAAAAAAAAGCAAGTTATAAAATCAAATTAAACATAAATGAAAGTATTTCATACTTCAGTAAAATAAAAAGAAATTAAAATGCAAATAAAATATTATGAATTAGTTAAATAAATCTAAAATTAATTTAACATTGATATAATTAATATCATTTTTAAAGAAGAAACCATGCATCTAATAGGTTTTTTAGATATACCATTACTATCTAAAATTAAATGAATTGGTACTTACCACATGCAAATTTCTTGTAAGTTTTTATATTTTAGTTCCTAATTTGCATAAGTTTTATTAGTGATAAAAAAATTTTTCATCCTTTTTAGTTACAAAGATGTTGAAACTAAACTTATTAGACAATAAGTTAAAGAAAAAACATGGCATTTTCTATGCCTCTGTAGTATAAAAGTATTAGCATGCAGCGGATTCATGGCAGGTTGACCAAGAAAGAAGTCCCTGCTGACTAAAAAATCTAAGTCCAAATTATACATAAAAAACCTTCCAGTTGGCCTGTGAAGAACTGGAAAATTTGAATTTGTTAGAAGAATCAAAATTCAATCTGCATTACCCCAAATGCAAACCAATTGTTTCTAGCATGAAGTCCCCCCCCTCTCCCCAGATTATCTCTCCCACAATGAAGCATTTTCTGGATGTGATGCTATTGAGATTGGTCATTTAAGTATCCCAAAGAGATATTTTAATCAATGAATTCCAAGAACATCGGGTGATGGAATATAGTATATTTCAGTATTGCTGATTTCTTTTTCAAAGATTCGAAACTGAAAGTTATTCTTTTCTTAATCTAGCAGCTGAGTATTGACACATTTCAGCAGTTCCTAGAACCACAACCATAATCCATTTAACTGTCTCAGCATTAATAATGCTATTCAACATGCAATGCAGAAAGCAATTGACAACATAATACATGAAATGGGACAGAGAGCAAATGGACAACCAAGCCTTGCATAGGATTTACATTTATTCTTCAGCAGTTGCATGACAGCCAGGCTTTGCTTGACATCACAGTTAAACAAGGCAATAAATATCATTCAAACATGAAATAAATACCATTCCTGACATTCTAACTAAACACCCAGAAATACATTTTAGCACAGCATGATTACCTGTTATAACTATGCCTTATTTTTGACTAAAAGTACTTCAGAGATATCTTGTCTCATATCCATCATTTCCCACCATCAAGCTTCCAAGAGTACTTCTGGGCATCAGAGATTTTAAGTGCCTGTATTTCACAAAGACTCAATAATTACAAAAATCCATATCTTATTAGAGATGAGTCCGAGTTTAGGGTTTGTAGATTATGGCAAAGCACTCCAACAACTAACAAATTCAAGCATAACTTGAGCTCAACAAGTAACAACAAATCTCTGCTAATGACCATACTGTGCCATTATTGGTGTGGCACTATTTACTTTTGATTACAATACAAATTTATATGCACGGCAGCTTTTGAAGAACTTGATACTATGAAAGTATAATGAACATTTTTTACAAGGAAAGTGAAGGAAAGTATTCGCATTATTTTTTCCTCTAAATTGTACGTCCACCACTCAGCCTATGAATATTGGAACAGTGAGCATGCTGAAATGCAAATACAAAGTAGCATTTTTAGAGTCCATATTAAATTTCTTGAATAATGGCAAGACTATTCAAGAATTCTTGAAATATTTTAGCATAAAATCTGCTGTGTGAAGCATTGCAAAATCGTGGGAGGATGTGTCTCCAGATACTTTAAAAAATGCCTGGCATGATTTATGGCTAGCTATTATATTTCATGATGAAGATGGTGTTATATTTTATCGTGATTTCAAGGTGTTTACATTTCACGGTAAAGAAGCAGTGAATTCGAAGGTTTTTTGATATCGCAAACCAAAGGTGAAATTTTCTAATTAATGCATTTTATAAAAATGTGGAGAAGCAGTAATAAATGATGATATAACAGAAGTTTTTCATTGCGATGACCATGCCCCAATTATTAATCAATTAACGAACGGCGAAATTCTTCTGTATGCTTCTAGATCCAGAAAGATCCTATCACTACCGATAGGAAAGAAAGTGACAGAGAGGTTATCAAAAACGAAGAAATTTCAACGGACATGTTAATCTGAATTCTCAGCACAGCAATTATAGGACTTGAACAATGGAACTTTATAACTGAACAAGAAATTAGATCTGTCTACAGAATTAAAGAGAAAGTATTAGCACAAAAAATGAAGCAACTCAAACAACTTACATTGAAAGAAATGTTTTATAAAGTAAACAAATAAAAATTAAGCTACTTTTTTTTTTTTTTTTTTTTTAATTTCAGTGCCCTTTAGATCATAAATCACAATTTCATATTTTTATAATTTCAATATGCCATATTCCTAGATTTAAACTGACGATCTAATATCTGGAAAAACCCTAAATCCGGGATTTCTCAACAGGACATTATAAAAAGTCCTGATGAGTCCAGATCTCGGACTTTGTACTGTATAGTGTTTTTAGCAACTTTTTTAATTTAAAAGTTTTTTTTAATTAACTACAATTTATTAAATGTGAAAATATTTCAAATAAAAAATTCAAGAGTATGGTAATAGGATACATAAAATATTTAATCATGATTCATTATAAATATTTAATCATAAGGAATTGGATCTATTCTAGAAAGTACACTTACTGGCATGGTTGCTAATTTAGCAGCTGCTGCGGCCAAACCACATTCTATGGCTTCTTTGCGAGTACCCTCACGGACTGGACGTTCTGGTTTTGGACAGTTTGGAACTAATTTGGCTGAAATAATATGATGAATATATAATTCAGAACTTAATTATAAGTTATCCTTTATAAACTGAACTAATTTTCAAACATTCACCTTTGGGATTCCAAGGTTCATCTCGCCTACTTCTTCCACGTGGTTTAAACACATGACATTCGTCATCTGAAGCATCCAAACCCAAATATACTAAAAATGGGAGAGGGAAAAAGTATTAAAAAAAATTTTTTTTTCACTTCAAAATATTTAAAAAAGTTAAATAAAGCTTGATTAATACATTAACAGTGAAACCATTAACCCCTGTTTATAACATAAAAAAGCTTTGTTGATTAACTGATTATGGTGAAGTCCATAAGTGCTATCTGCCTTAACAGGCATTCTTCATGAAAGACTCTAATGGAATACAACTTATACTTTTTCCCTTGCAATTATTAACAACATACATGAGGACATAAAATCATACTTTACACAGAATGCAGCAGCAGATGGACCGAACAAGCCCAGTTTAATGATAACATAAAATCTTCTACCAACATTAATAAACTAAAACTTAAATAATTAAAATAATGAATATCATCATCAGCTAGAAGTAATATGAAATTCATTATAGAAAATTAATGAAATTTTGAGAAGTTACAAATATACAGATTAAATTCAACAATGAAAATGACACACTGAAGAAATAGATCCAGCTAACAGTCAAAATGCATCCATTCCAAAATGAATTTAGGTAAGAAAGAAGGTTTGTAAGGAGTTGTAAAACTGTGATATGTTTGTTTTGCACATAAATTTCAAACATCCTGCATAAAAAGTTTAGAAACATTAAATCCAGACATGTGCAAATCTATGTTTTTACACAGCATAATGTCATTTGCTTAAAATTTTCTTAATTAGATGTTATAGATAAAAACATTTATGCAGAGAACGGTGACATGGTAACTATAAAGAACTGTGAGGGAAAAGATTAACAATACCTTTAAAAAAATACTCTTTGAAATTAAAAATACTGTGGGAGAACCTGTTTTCTAATTTAATAATTAGTTGCATTATATCTCCCTCATTCATCAGAAGCAACTTGAAGAATATTCCAGTAGTGGCAATGAATAGGAATTTATTACAAAATCAAGTACACATTTCCTCAACTAATGGATTTCTTCTGGCAAAAAGAAAATTAAAACATTCATCAGCTACATATTTTAATACTTCTGAAAAGTTAATTAGAAAAATCTGATAAAAACAATAAAGGCAACATTATTTTTAGAGCAATAAAAAATCAAACTAAAAATTGTATGATAAGTCATAAATTAATATACAATTAAGTGCTAGAATTACAAACATGTATTTGCTATTAGTGACTGTTAACTGTAGCGATTAAGTTTTGAATTTGTAGATGACTACAAAAAGGCATTTCAACATTTTTCTTCTCCCATTTGTTGAACGTGAGTTAATTTAGCAATTCTGTATCAATTCATTTATGTTAATACAGTAATATTATGAAATGCCTTTTATGTGAAATAAAAGAAAGTGAAACAAAAGCAAATAAGAATTTAATATATTTCTTTTAAAAAATCTAGTACCCTACATAACCTGGTATAAAATACTTTTATTAGATGGTCAACTTATTCACCCACTGGTTGGCCAAAAATAATCTTCAACTAAAGCACATAATGAATAATACAGAAAAAAGGTCTATTGATGTAACTACAACATTCCAATTCAGAAAAATTTTATTGCCAAGATTAATTATAGAAAAATCTGATGCGGACACCACATGACTTCCTTGCACAGCCTATTAAATTATGCACATTTTTTGCTGCACTTCATTTAAACATATTTTCTCAAATTTCATTAGAAATATATTTCTCATTCAATCAATTAGTTCTCATTTCAACTGAAATCATCTTTAAAAATTATCTATTAAAACTCAGAGAGCACCTTCGTTAACTAGTAACACACACATACACACACACACACACACACACACAAAAAAAAAAAAAAAAAAAAAAAAAAAAAATCTAAAAGATGACATACAGCTAAAAAAATATTTTTGCAATTAAAATGAGACTTCTGCACAAAAATTTGTCCAGCGAGCAGGAAGACAAAGTTTTCAATGCACAAAACTGACTTAATTCACTATTCTACTAGAAGCTTTAAATGTGGCTACCTTGCTATTTTTTTTTTTTTTTTTTTCAAATTAAAATGACAGTTTCTGCACCAAAAACTCGGCCAGCGAGCACAAAGACGAAATTTTCAGCACACAAAACTGACTTAATTCAATATTCTTCTAAGAATTTCAAATGTAAAAACAAATGGCTATCATGTTAGGCTTCACTTGCCACTTCAACTTTTAATTGTTGATTATTCTATAACAATTGCATGCAGATTAACTAAAGTCATGAAAACCTTAACTGGAACACAAGAACAGCATAATTCAATTACTGTTAAAGCAAAAAAATGCACAATTTACCAACATATAAGAATAAAAACACTGAGCCAAATAACAACAAAGTGGGCAAATATATAAATTTTATATAAGTCTGGTGCAGCCAATTTCAACCAAAAATAGAGGTGCACAACTACATGTTATAGCAGTCCCATATACAAATTTCAATGTTCCA
This sequence comes from Stegodyphus dumicola, assembly GCF_044657685.1. Taxonomy (NCBI): domain Eukaryota; kingdom Metazoa; phylum Arthropoda; class Arachnida; order Araneae; family Eresidae; genus Stegodyphus; species Stegodyphus dumicola. Next base: position 4,306,524 of record NC_140768.1, read on the forward strand.
AGGCTACTCATTTTCGAGTTATGCGAGATACATATATATGTAAGGACGTACAGATGTCGCGAAAAAAATCTCTTCTGAGTCCATTTTACAATCCTGTTTTGGCAAAAACAGTCCTTTATTCTGTCTGTACATACAGATAGCACACAAAAACATCGTTCAAATGGATTCGAGAGAGGTCGAAATGGATGTTTTTGGGAAATATGATAACCAAATTTTTTGCAATTACAATACTTCCTTTATTAGTATAAGGAAGTAAAAATAACTTCATTTTAGTCAAATTAACTATATTTTACAATTTTTACATGTACTTCTGTATATAATTGTAAATTAATACATTTACATTTCAACGACTGCTAGACACATATCAGCAATGAAAATTTCGACAATTCTATAAAACAAAATATCAAATTCTGATGAAATGCATTACTTTTTACAAAAACAGAAAATAAAAATAATTGTGCATGAAAAAGAAAACACTTGGTAAAAAATAAAAAAATATATAAGATACAACAGTTCCTTTGGAATATTCATCAAGAAAAAAGTTTTTTAAAATTCCAAATTTAGGAACTGGTTGAAAAAAATCTTATATTTATTGTTTGATACAAAATGGATTGGCTTGTTGTTTGTTCCTTCAAATAGGGAAAGCCATTCAAAAACTAAACTTGTGGGCAAAATTAACAGAATTTGGAAATTATGTTGAATTTCTGAAAACTTAGCATTATAACATTTATGATACCAAATTACAATGACAGAAATTTTCAAAGATATTTATAATTCGAATGGTTATTCAATTTTAAGAAGTCTTTCTGCCTAACAATACATTAGCTCTATTGGAATCAAATGCAGATAAATGAGTCTTGAAATAGTTTTCAGAAAATCCACCAGAATCAAAATTATTAATTATACAGGCATGTATACATTAAGCTGTAAAACTTTCTAACTCCAAAACAAAGACATTGCAAATTAAGACACAAATTTAAAGTTTCACACAAATCCCTATAGTTCACTGTTGCTGTTATATAAAATTCTTATTCTAAAATGCTAAAAATATTATCTAGTTACTACATTAAAAATACATTTATGAAGAAAAAAAAGGCACAGCATTGCCAGGCAAGACAAAATGCATCTCATGCTCTGGTAAAATCACCAAAATCTACAGATTATTCTCATATGAATAAGACCTACAATGCAGAAGACAAAAAGAGATAATGATAAAAGTTATTATTGTCTCAGAGAAGATTCAACTATGATTGTAAATTGTGAAGTAAATTTATATAATTCAAATCATGTTTTACACCAAAGAATTCTGAAATACAAAGTCTTTTTCCTTGCGTATAGAAAATTTTAACATAGTCACATATTATGAATAGAGTATCAATAGCCAAAATATAATAATATTTCTGATGTTCAGCTATTCCTTTTTTCATAAAAAATAATCTAAAAATAAATTACAGTCAAAAGTCGTTAATCCGGACTTGTCGGGACTTCGGCAATTCCGGATTATCGATTTTTCCGGATTATAGATCATCAGTTTAAATCTCGTAAAATGGCATGCAGAAATTTTAGAATTAAAAATATGAAACCGTAATTTATGAAATAAAGAACAATTATGATCTAAAGGAGTATCAAAATTTACAAAAAAAAAAAAAAAAAAAAAAAAAAAAAAGAGCTTAATATTTAATTGTTTATTTTATTAAACATTTCTTTCAATGAAAGTTGTTTAAGTTGCTTCGTTTTATGTGATAATACTTTCTCTTTAATTCTATAAACAGACATAATTTCTTGTTCAGTTACAAAGTTCCGCTGTTCAAGTCCCGTAATTGCTGTGCCGAGAATACCGACTAACTTGTCAATCGAAATTTTTTCGTTTTCACTAACCTCTCTGTCACCTTCTTCATGTCTTAATCCATTTTTTGCAGCAATTCCACTTTTTGTTTGATGGACATCGAAACATACTTTCGTTTTGTAGATCCCTTTGGGAGCTCCAGCATTGGAAATTCTATTTGACATAATCGAAAGTTCAAGTTTACTTTTATAAAATTGCTCTTACAGTCTGAAAAAAGTAATAAGCCAGATCCAGTTCGAAGATTAAGGAACAACGCAATCATCAACATTAACTGAAATAGATAATTAGATAATTTTAGCTTATACCGTCCGTTATACATTAAACGTGCATGCGAAAACATATTCTGCACTTGTGCACACACGCATATGAGCAGTCGTAAGGGTCTTATGTGCACGTGTAAACGCCTATGCGCATGTGTAAACGCGGCGCATGCGCAGAAAGTTTTTAGCTTTGAGGTCCGGATTATAGATCATTCCGGATTATGGGTGTCCGAATTAGCGGCTTTTGACTGTATAAAAGCAGCTAATATTATATACTTGGAAAGAGAAAAATAATGTTTGAAAAATTGCAAATAATTATCATAATGCATAATATTAATAAAGAACACATTAAATTGTGAAAGCTAAACTTACTATAATCTCCATCTTGATGACACTGTTTTAACTGCTCTTCAAAATCATCTTCTTCTTCATTATTGTTGTTACACCTTGACAAGCCAAGTGTAATTTTAGCATTCCTTACAGGTGGGCTTGATTTTCTGGCAAGAATAGAGAGATTGGCGAGAGAACTGTCCATATGAGGCAGAGATAAATCAGATGTACAGTTTTCTGTTTGTAAGGAAGTTTGTACTGCTTGAATGGGTACTGATGATGGATAACTTTGACTAGAAAATCTAATTGCACCCTTGCTCATAGAGAGCATTCCCTGCACAGCATCTCTAGTTGAGGGTTCGAGTTGTGTTGGAGCACCGCTAAAAGAGTAATAAATGCAATTACTTGCTTATAATGCATGAGAAGGCCAAATATACATAGGAAAAAGGAAGAGAAGGGGGGAAGAGCAGTTTTACCTCCATATTTGGCTGACTGACAAATTTTAAATTACATATTTTGTGTCTCAGAGGATAAAATTATATAGGATGTATATCCAGCTTTGCACTTATATTTCCTCCTTTAGGCATAAAAAACTGATTTTTATGAAATGAAATGCAGATTTTTCATTCACCAATTAAATTGCATGTCTTAAATTACATTTTTCGCAATTACTTATTTAAACTTGGCATCAATTTTCATCTTCGTGTGAGAAATAATTTCACTTGGCACCTTAATTTATGTTAGCTATGATTTTTTTCAATACTTAATTAAGACAACTTTAATTCGGCATTTAATCATGTTTTTGTTATTTTGAAAGAAACTTTTTTTTTTTTTTTTAAATTTGCATACTTTAAAAAACAGTTAAGATATTAGAGAAATATTTGAAATTCTCTAAGAACAGAAACTTCTTAAAAATTTTACACTTAGAACATCTGAAATACTAAAGACTGAGAATTTTAAATTAACATCTGATAATAGCATGCCAGTAAAGGATATTTATGGTAAATACTTTGTTGAAATATCTTCTATATCATTACAAATACCCACAACAAATCAAATACTTCCTTGAACTATTTTTATTTGAAAATTTTGCTGACTTAATAATTATTAATCTCTGCTTATATATTATTTAAATTATTCAAGATTACATGTAAGAAATCCAACATAGCAGGCACATATATGAAAATAAAAAATAATCCTCATTATTCTTTAGGGATTTGGTATAGATTTTCACTACAATTCTTTCAATTTATGCAAAGTTTAGTGCACATTTAATTTCATTTAATAACTCTTTTGAGTGGTCTACTAAATGTGTCTCAATATACTTTCACATAAATATTTAAACACATTTAATTTTAAAATAAATTATCTATGAATAAGTGATAATGCACTGAAAAATTTGCAAAAAGTATCATTTAGGAGGCCACAGGAGCAAACTCTAAATATTTATTTCTAATAAACAAGATTCGTGACATATTTGCACATGGAAATTAAACACTTCTAAAGACCATCACTGAAAAAAAATTAAGGAACTATCAGCAAATAGTAATTAAAAAAATTAAAAGCAATCATCTATGCATGAACACTGCAGGCTGTACTTTTGTAATACCATTTGAAGAATAAAACAGATCTACCAATGAAGCACACAGTACACGGGGTGATGCACAAATATCATAAATTTGATGTTAATGGGGTTTTGGTGGAAATTCCAACAATTCCATAAAATGACTGGCCATCATGCATGGAATTTTTAACTTTGGTGCTGTTTTTTGGTTTTACATGAAAGCAGATGTTTTGGGGTGTTCGATTTCCACTTCCACATCTGTCCCAGAATTTAAATGATCTCAAGTGATACTCAATACACAGGTATTTCTGAGAAGTTTTGAAATTTTCTTTAATATTTTAAATTTCATTATCTTTTCTTCTTTTATTATTTTGTCTTACTGCTGTTATTTTTATGCTGTGCTTTTTTATAAATTCAGTGCTGGATGTTTATTTTATATGTATTATTTGACACATCTTGCAGCAGGGGATATGATACATTTTTGTGCAATTGTGACTCTGCTACTAATCTCTATGTCACTTAAACACATCTGTTTACTTTTATCGTCTGTATCTTCTTTCTTAATCTGTATTTTGGGCACAGTCAAGAAAACATTCTGCACTGCCCTTGACAATTTGCACACAGTGGCCAGCATTGCAATCATCACTGGCTTTTCACACAGCAACATACACAATATGAACTCGCCAAGATAGGACATCTCTGAGTGGAAAAGTGTAGGCATTAAGTATTATAAAGGACTTGGTATGCAAGGCCTTAAAAGGCAATGTAAATACTTGGCCCTAATCCTTTTTGGCAGATCAGGCAATAGTCAGGATTACATGTTTTACATTGATCAATTAACCCTTTCTGCACATCTTGATTCTACCATATATTTGGTTTGGATAACTCACAGATAATTACCTCTTCTGAGTAGGGCGAGGAGGTCGATCTCAAAGATTACACCATTACTGTAGTTTAATGCTCTGAAACACTAAAATTAACTATCCCATTACTGTAGTTTAGCGCTCTGAAACACTAAAATTAACTATCCCAAGTTTTTTTTTTTTTTTTTTTTTAATCCAAGGAGCATAGCAGATTGAGATGGAGAAATTTCAATAAGGAGGCCACCAGAACACAAATGTTGATATTTTTTGGTTCTCCAATGTAAGACTAAGTACCGTGGATCATAAATGGTGACATTTTCTGAAGGTCACCTATTGTATTGTTGATAGCAAAGAAATCTTGGTGGATCTACATCCGTTTCCACTTTTTTAGATAGACAGGTGTTCTCATTTTCAGCACTTTGTGTAATTTTAGAAGACATATTTGAAGGAAATAAAAGATTCGGCCCTGTTTGCCCCAATTACCACAGAATTCGAGATACTTTGTTTCAAATCAGTGGTGTAGAGACTTTAGCTATTTGTATAATAACATCAGTAATGCCTTTTGTTGCATCATCAATAGACACATCTTTTTACAATTTCTTCTGCAAGCTTACCTTCCCAAAACAGATTATGGCCTAGAATATGAATCAACAAGTGGACACAGATTTCTGCACTAACCGGGCAATATGCTCAATGAAGCCCCACAGTTAAATCTCTTGAAAGGAGGCACTGCTGATCGCTTATCCCTAAGCTGAAAAAGACAGCAATCAGCCAATTGTCACTAACAAAAACAGTTAAGTGCCTCCATTTTAATATAAAACAGAGGCCACAAGAGTGTTTTGGGGATAGTACCTTCCCTGTCAACAACCCAGGTCTCCATGTACTCCAAATGTGTAGCCAGTTTTATCTCTGCGAGAAGTAAGGAACAGAAGGGATGTAATAGCATCTCATTTTGAATCCCAGCCTCTGAAAAAGAAACCACAAGAGAGAAAAAAAGAAAAGCAGAAGATAAGCAAAGAGGAAGGAGAACACATAACTGGAGCCACTGATTAAGCATCATGATCCATCGAGTAAAAATTTCTTAAAGAATTATTATATTTATGATTCTTACAGGTGTGTTTAATAAGCACTGATTTATCCTGTCATAAAGATACTAAAGTGCATCTCAGTATGCATGGTTCACACAGAGTAATTCTCAACATACAACCCCCAGCCAAAAAAAAATTCTGTAATACACACATGAAAGATAATAAAGAGAAAAAAAATTAACACAAACACATATACAGCATGATATGAGTATGCATACACATACTATTTCTACATAGTAAGGTAATTTCACCTGTCTGGATTCTTACTTATGATAATTTACTAAGTATCTTAGTAATTACTGAATATGATACATTTAACACGAACTGCACATGAATCTTGTTCAAAGCATTTTAACTAAATTTTTTAAGTTTCTTGTAGCTTCATATCAAATAATTTTACGGCATTATGCCACAACACAACCTCAGAAATTCCTTTGATAGAACTGCGTGAACAAAGAAACCTGTAATAAGATTTCATAACAGCAAATTAGACAGCCATATATATATATATACCATGTAAATATTTCTAAAAATATTGCTTAAAAAGACTATTTTAATACTTTTTTTTTTTTTCAATTCAAAGATAATATTTTCAGTGACATAACTGCAAGCAAACTTTTCACTTAAATAAAAAACACATTTTTAGAATTTACAAATAAATAATTTTTAGAAGGGAGCAGTTCGAAGCATCAGACAATGAAAATTAATATTGCTTCAATATCTGCATTTGATAAATGGCATTCTAAATCTAAAACTGTCTTTCTGCAAACATCTTCTAAAAAGTTACAAACTAGTATTTATTTTATATTACAAATTAGCAAATTTATCATTTTAGCTAAAATTTATCTAATCTTTAGCTAAATCAATACAAATCCATTTTTTCCATATTTCATATTGTAAGGATCTTAAGTTTTACTAACGTTTATTTTATTTTAAATCTTTACTATCACTTCTTATTTTCTACTTCCGGCCAGAATTATAAGCGTGAAGGAGTTTATGCAAAGTTGTCTGGCGAACGCCAAGTATTTAAGTGTGGCCTTTTTGCCAAGCAGAAGAGAGGAAGCCGTGAGTTTGAAGCAGGCCGTTTACCTTAGAAGTTACGCAGTTGCTACTTTGCCTTCCAGGCCAGAGGTTTTAATCCTCTTGATAAATTAAACGTATTGTAGTGTTCACAGTCTCTGTGCTACATACGCTTCCTGTTATTATAAGGCCAATCTTATTCTAAAGTTAAATTAGAGTTTAGTTTTATTTTGATATCTTTTAAGTTAGACCCCGAGTGGAGGGTCATTGTATTCCGAAGTACGGAAGTCATTGTATATAAAGAAAAAAATAAAGGGTTTTGTATACCCTTCGTCTGTATCCTGTCTACTTACTACAATTAGTGAACATAGCTTTAGTAAGCTCTCTGTTCTAGTCAGGTTATTGTATGTTTCCGAAGAAGGTTAGAAGAAACATTGAACCTGATAGTGGCGCCCGACGAAGAATAACCATGGCCGAGTTTCAAGAAGAACCTGTGCTGCCTGCAGAAACAGCTCAGAATCCAGAAATGCCAGCTGCCGCCCTGGAAGGATTTGGGTATATTGTCCAGACCATGCGCGCTTCGATGAAACCAGAAGCAACGTTTAATGGAAACTCACAGGTAACCAGTTTTTTGGAAAAATTGGATGACCACTTCATGCTCTACCCCGTGCACGAGTTTCAAAAAGTTACCTTAGCTACCAGCGCTTTGAGGGGCCAAGCGCTTAACTGGTTCAAATGTATCGGCAGAAGTCTCTTGGGTCAAGCAGGAAGTCCCACCTATACCTACGAAAATTTCAAGACTGCCCTACTAAAAGCCTTCCCTGTTGTAAGGGATCGTGCGAAATTAGAAACAGAACTTTTCAGTATATATCAACAAAGAATGGAAAACCTCTCGAGTTTTATTTTAAGAAAAATTCACGTTTTCAAGCTCTTGTATGGAAACCGTCCGGATCCTGAAATAATTCAAGTGATTTTGCCGAGGTTACTACCCCAAGTGCAAGACTTTATTGAATTACGAAATCCGACTACACTGGAAAAGTTATTTGAGCTAGCAATCCAGTTTGAAAGTAGAAGAACGGCGGACGTCGAAAGAAGACGCCAATATCAACAGCGAAACCAATTTGGTACGCCAAGACTACAGCAAACTCAAGCACATGGCTACGGAGAAAAAGCGAATCAGTGGGCAAGGAAACCCGAGCATTCAAAAACAGCCGGCGAACGTCGACAGTTCAATAGCAACCCAGGAAAAAAGTCTCAAGGCCAGTGGAGAAAGAAGGAAAGCACCGAAAGAAAAAATAATTTAAACTAAAACGGATTTCTGCTGACGAGAGGGTGCGGAAATCCGAAGGCCACGAAAACCCCTCTTCCTACAAGTTAAATACAGTAATGGTGAAAAATTTAACTCTTCCGAAGATTGAAGTCTTGGTAAATAATATCCCGGCCACCGCACTCCTGGATACCGGCGCGCAGTGTTCCTGTGTGGCAGAAGTCTTTTTTAGAAAGTATTTTCGCAAATACCGCATATATAATGCGGATAATACAACAGTATTAGCGGCGCAAGGAGAACAATGTAAGTGCGTAGGTAAAGTACCTTTGTACATCCGTATCAAGGACGAACAAGTAAAGGTGATGTTTTTTATACTAAAGAATTTGCAAGCACACTTAATACTAGGAATAGACTTTCTTTCAGACGCACAAGCTACACTGGATTTTAATGAAGCGTCTCTTAAGCTGACGATGAAACCAGTGCGTGTAGAAAAGGTTGAACCGCCGAGGTTAAATCTTGACCACCTGCCTAATGACGAGCAAGATAGAATCCGACAAGTGGTAAGTGAATTTGCTTCCTTATTTAGTGATATTCCAGGATTTACCCAGGTTACTAACCATAGTATTGACACCGGAGATGCATTGCCGGTTCGTCAAAAACCATACCGGTATGATAAGAATAAGGAAAAAATTATAGAATGGCATATTACCGATATGCTACGTAAAAAGATCGTAACGCCTATCTCAAGTAGTTATGCTAGTCCGGTGGTTTTATGTAAGAAAAATAATGATTATCCTTTGGAGCATCCAAAAAGGTGGAGATTCGCTATTGATTACCGTAAATTAAATTCCATAATGAAATATCCGGTATATCCGTTACCGATTATAGAAGAAATTTTAAGGAACATAAAATCAACCAAATTTATGACAACTTTAGACTTAACGAATGGTTATTTTCAAATAGGGATCAGGCCTGAGGACGTGCCTAAGACTGCTTTTATAACCAAGTCTGGCACTTATGCATTTTTGCGAATGCCGTTTGGCCTTTCAGGCGCCCCAGCAACATTTCAGCGATGCATGGACATTGTGTTAAGACCTGTTCTCGGAAAGTCCACATTTATCTATTTAGACGATATCATTATTACTAGTGATAATCTAGACCAACATGTACAGGATTTAAGACAGGTGTTTTCTTTATTAAATGAGGCCGGTCTAAAAGTTAATGTCGAAAAATGCAAATTTGCAGCCCCTGAATTAAAATATTTAGGTTACAAAATATCGCAAAAAGGGATCGAGACAGATGAATCAAAAATAATCGCTGTACAAAAGTATCCGACTCCAAACACGGCAAAGAAGCTCTCTTCTTTTCTAGGACTTTGTTCATATTATAGGTCCTTTATAAAAGATTTTGCGGCTATCACTGAGCCTTTGTTAAAATTAAAAAGGAAAAAGGCAAGATTCTCGTGGACGGCCGAAGCCAATAGTGCTTTCGAAAAATTAAAACAAGCATTAACGCAAGCCCCTGTGTTGAAATTTCCTGAAAAGGATGAAAATTTAGAAATTTCAGCGGATGCTTCGGATTATGCGGTAGGAGCGGTACTTTCGCAAAATCAGCAGCCAGTGGCATTTTTTAGCCGAACTTTAAATCAAACACAAAGAAACTATTCCGCGACCGAGAGAGAGGCACTTGCAGTTCTGTTAGCAGTGCAAAAGTTCCGAGTCTATTTTGGAAAGGCGCCGATAACAGTATATTCTGATCATGCGGCGGTAACTAGATTGTACTCTGGGAAAAATTTATCCCCAAGGTTAATAAGATGGGCACTCAAGCTGCAAGAATATAATCTGGTAATCAAGCATACCCCCGGAAAGGAAAATATCGTAGCAGATGCCCTATCACGAATTAAATTAGACGAACAGGGTAATACCGTAAAAGTTGCAATGCTGACAGCGTGTACAATAAATTCCCGAGAAACTGTAATAACCGAACTGGGTAAGGATCCTGAGTTTGGAAGTATTTATGAGTATCTGAAGGATCCTGAAAATTTTAGCCACCAAGATATTGTGGCGATAAGAAATAGGGCGGCCCATTACGAACTAATAGATGGTCTATTATTTTATACAAAAACTACGAATTCCAACAACGAATTTCGACCTGTTATCCCAGCTAGTCTTAGATTAAATATCCTGCAAGAACTCCATGACAGCCCTTTAGCTTCTCATGCTGGTATTCGAAAAACTACTCAACGCGTACGCGAGGCAGTCTACTTTCCTGAACAGCAAAAGTTAACAAGGGCGTATGTCCAGTCCTGCCCAACATGTCAAGCCGTTAATTATATTAATTTCCGCCCGGCCGGGTTTCTAAATAGTATTAAATCCGAATTTCCAAATGAAATAATTGGCATCGATTTATTGGGCCCTTTCCCAAAAAGTCAGTTAAACAAAAGTCGCTATCTCCTTGTTATAGTTGATCATTTTAGTAAATGGACCGAAATTGTTCCCTTAAAACGAGCCTCCGTGAAATTAGTTACCGATTCTATTTTAAATAAATATATTTTAAAATACGAGGCGCCCCTAAAAGTTATATCGGATAATGGTCCTCAATTTGTAAGTAATATATTTGAAGACATGTGCCAAAAACTGGGCATACGTCATTTAAAAATGGTCCCGTATCGGCCGCAATCAAATATAGCGGAACGGGTCAACAGAAATAGAGTGAAAATTATCCGTAGTTATGTTAAAAATTTTCATAAAAGCTGGGATAACTATGTCAATGAATTTGCTTTCGCCCTTAGGACCGCAAAACATGATACAACGGGCAAAACTCCTGCTGAGTTATTTCTAGGCAGAAAGGTTATAACACCGTTAGATAAACTATTTTATGTGCAACAAAGAGCCCCAGAATTTAAAATGGGTGATATAGAAAAACTAATAAAAGAAGCAAAAAAGAATACGGAAGTAGCACAAAGAAAACAAAAATTGTATTATGACTTGAAACGACGGGGAGTAACTTATAAAGTAGGGGATGAAGTACTAAAAATTAAGCATTCACTTTCTTCAGCACCAGAAGATAAAACTGCCAAATTTTTTCCACGCTTTGAAGGACCATATGTTATAGAAAAAATAACTCACACTGTTGTAGTGTTAAAGGCAAGAAATGGTGAAACCTGTTCCGCAAATATGGATCAAATCAAGCCCTACTTCGATCGTAATAAAATGCAAATCTTTTCAGATCTTTTGCAGGATCCGGTACGGCAGACACCGCAGGTACAAGTTCCAGAGGTGGGAAAACGACAAGTACAAGGGCAAGCCAATGAGAGACAGAAGCAAGTGAAAAGAAAATTGCCCCGCGGAAAAATTGAAGGTACAAAGAAAAAGAAGCCGTTCCACCGTCCAAAAAACAGAGTTCACGAACACCCCCAGAATGAAGAAGGGAGAAGGACGACGTATGTGGAAAAGACCGGGAGAAAGGACGGCAACTATAACCCGGCTGTGAAACGGAAGATTGACTCATCCGACAGAACTCTCCGCAGCAAAAGTCGCCGAACTGCGGAAGGGCCATCAGCGGCGGAGGAAAAAGTACAAGAAAAATTTGAACGGCCAACAACGAGGTCCAAGCAGGATCACGACAGAAGTTTCCCGGTTCCACCAAGACCAGCTGCCTTCAAACGGCCAAGACCACAAGCAGAGGACAGAAGGAAGATGTTCAAGGGTGGCCGTAGTGGTGAAAAACGGAAGCTTCCAGAGGAAAGCACTGAAGGGCGAGCCCGTACAAGAAGGAGGATCAACCAAGCTACGGTCTGCAGCACCTTTAAAGACTGGGCCCAGAAAAGGATGTCTGAATATTACAAAGATAAGTAAAATTTTATGTTACTTTACAAACTTAAGTTAATCTTTCATTCTTACTGCAAGTGGCAGATTTCAAGAAGTTTTACCTCATGCGAGGTCTACCTTTATCGCCAAAAGGGCGAGAAATGAGTTGTGACCGATTTTCTTATTATGTTTTTCAATTACTCGCGCGTAAAACTAAAGTTGATGTATAATAGCGTTGTGTAAAGACTTAAATATTGTAAAAAGTTATTGTATAAATTTTATTTAAAACATTCTAGCAAGAAAGAAGTTTTAGTCTGAAAGACTTTTTGAAATGTAGTATTATTTCAATGTAGAAAGAATTGGCACTTGCTTTGAAAAGAATAGAAGTTAACAATGTACTACTAATGTATGTTTTCAAATGTGTAAAATTAACGGCATCTTGATATGTTCTTGTATACATGTGAACTGTTATTTTGAATGTTTAGAAATACCGTGATATGGTAAAAGTGAAAGTAATGTTAAAAAATTTGTTATTCGTGTGACTGTAAAGATTAAATCATGGTGAATATGTGTTAAAGGTTGAATGATGTAGTTAGGCTCTCTGACGCTACACTTTAGAGTTAGCCACTTTCAGAATAGTACCTCAGGGTCTAGAGTTGAAATTAGGGTGTGTTAAGAGGTCTCGTATGTTGAATTTTAACACGTTAGTGTTTTGATTGTAGGAGGAAGTGTTGAACACATAGACAGAAACACATTCGTGTTTGGTGTTTTTACAACACATGTCAGAGAGCACGGGGAGAGATAATTAAAATAGTCATGAATGAAATAAGAATGTTAAGAAAAGTATATTCTATATGTTATTTGCAATGTCATTCTGTAACATTTCATTAAACTAGTTTTCCTTCCAGATCTCTGGAAGGAACCAGAATTGAATAAAGCTCCTGTTTTGATGCAGTACAGATGAAAAAGAAAAAAGATTGTTGTATATTCCGGGAGCTGCTATTGTAACAAATTTCTTTCTTTTAAAATTTTCTAGTTTCTAGCTAAGTTATGATTGTAAAAGGTTGGCCTCGCGTTAGTTTCTAGAGCTAAAAGTTTTCAACAAGGTCGTTTTAGACCTCAGTTTCAAACTAATTAACTCTGCCGGGAAGTATGTAAGGATCTTAAGTTTTACTAACGTTTATTTTATTTTAAATCTTTACTATCACTTCTTATTTTCTACTTCCGGCCAGAATTATAAGCGTGAAGGAGTTTATGCAAAGTTGTCTGGCGAACGCCAAGTATTTAAGTGTGGCCTTTTTGCCAAGCAGAAGAGAGGAAGCCGTGAGTTCGAAGCAGGCCGCTTACCTTAGAAGTTACGCAGTTGCTACTTTGCCTTCCAGGCCAGAGGTTTTAATCCTCTTGATAAATTAAACGTATTGTAGTGTTCACAGTCTCTGTGCTACATATGCTTCCTGTTATTATAAGGCCAATCCTATTCTAAAGTTAAATTAGAGTTTAGTTTTATTTTGATATCTTTTAAGTTAGACCCCGAGTGGAGGGTCATTGTATTCCGAAGTACGGAAGTCATTGTATATAAAGAAAAAAATAAAGGGTTTTGTATACCCTTCGTCTGTATCCTGTCTACTTACTACAATTAGTGAACATAGCTTTAGTAAGCTCTCTGTTCTAGTCAGGTCATTGTATGTTTCCGAAGAAGGTTAGAAGAAACATTGAACCTGATAATATAAAGACCTTTTTCACAAAAATCTTTACTTATAACAAATTCGTAACATCTTATTTTTATGGCAGTTTTGTATTATGTATATTGTTAAGCAAAATCAGTCAGAAGTAGTTGGTTATTACAATAATGCATAAAAGGAAAATTTCAACTTACGTTAACACATCCTCATCTAGACTAACACTGCTTTCTGTCTCAACAGCTAGGCCAGTTGCAACAAGAAGATCATCTATAGTGGCATTTTTTGGTACTTCTGCATTACTATCATCTTGTGGTGGTGGTGGTGACAATAAACCACTTGAAACTGAGTTGAAACTGCCTTCTACAGGTTTTCCATTGACTACAAAATACAGGAGAAGAGTGCATATCACATTTTTAGGGCTTAATACTACAATAATATAAAAAATATAAGTGTCAAAATATTAATAGACTGCTATAGTCTAAAAATAGAAACAAAATACGTACAGGATAAGCGAAGCCTAAGAGCCCCGGGTTGCATTTCTGATGCTTCTTGGGAAATAACTTGCTTTTTATATTCTACTCTTTGTTTTTTGCTGTTAGTTGGATTTTCATCAACAACTAAGTTGTCATCATCTGAATCGACAAAGTCATACACAGACTCCTTTTTGACAGGAACATCCTCTTCTTTACTATATTGCAAAATATAAATTTATTTAACTAAAGTTGCCAAATTATTAAACTAAGGTAAATATAGGTATTTCAATTTAAAACAAAATTTCTTACTGGGTAACTTTTTTTAATTTATCCGTTTTAAAATGTTATTTATATGAAGCAACATTATACACAAGATTAAAGCAAGCAATAATTTCTTCATAATTAATGAAAGAACTATTATCACAGAAATGCATATCATACAAAAGGTGAACAGTTAAGGTCAGTTTACACCTGTCAGAGCGGCTCGGAGCGAGTCGCTCCTTACGATTACTTTGACAATGTAAACGCTCGCTTCGACGGAGTACAAACGTAGGGGAGATGAGTCAGCGCTTCCGTTTCTACTTTGAACCTGTTGAAAAATCTCTCCGGGCAGTTACTCTGAGCAGCGTTCGCAGGGACGTCGTGACAGTGACTTCTATAATCCGAGATTAAGCGATAGCCAAACCATGGCATTTTTTAATGCATACGCATCTTATGAAGTGTTTTACTTCTATAATTATGTGAGCTTATATTCATTTTTCTACAAGCATGAGGATGCAATAAATATGTGATAAACTATAAAAATAAAAAAAAAATTTGAAAAAGATATGTAGATCTGTTTTATTGGGGATATTTAAATTTCTTGCTTTGTATAAAAAGATTCTGGGCTATAATTCGTTACAATTCAGCTTGGATGTGAAACATGTTCAGCTTGGATGTGTGAGTGCAAGTACTGAAGGTGTATTAAGGTTTATACAAATTATGCTAGATGAATTCTAATCTCCTTAAACTATCCGTTTTAGCATTTTAAAAGTAAAGTATAATCACTATATTTACCCATTATTAATTTTGTTGATATCACTTTGTGTGTTGTCCAGAAACACAATTTCAGTAGGATCCAAAAGTAACAATTTGCGATAAATATCTTCCTCTTGGAACTATGTCATAATATATATATTCTTTTACCTGTAGTAAATATATGTAATGCTCCCAAGTTTTTTGGTACTTCTTATTTATTTAAGATTTTCTGAATAATTAGGTAGATGTCATACAGTTTACTTCTGTCGTGTTAATGGTAGCTTTGAATAAATATTCCATGTGTTAATTTTGCATTCTTCTCTAGAAATAACACAGTTCCAGTCAGAACTCTGCATAATTAATTCATGCACAGAGAGCTACTGATTCTGTATGAATAAATATATTCTTTCTATTAATAAATAATAAAACACATTATTACTTTTACATTATTTTGTAAATGATTAATTAGTTGTAAATAAACAGTTGTATATTGTATATAGTAGAAAAACTTTGTTAATTTGACTTTCAGTAACCACAGTTGACTAAATAACTTCTCTCAAACTGAGTTTCTTTTAAATTCTTGTATCTGATATGCAATAACGTTTTTGTAACTTTGGACATTCTAGTCCGAAATTCATTTAATAGTTCATTTGATACACCTAATTCATCGCGGCAAGCTACCCAATGACGTACCCATTTTTTTCTTCTTCTTTTTTTTTTTTTTTCCCTCCCAAGAGCAGAAATTAATTCTTTTGAAACTGCTTCGCAGACTTTAAGCACTGCAGCCTAAGAACATATATGTATGTTCAATGCATATTCTTTCCTGCAGCTGCGACGTCGGTATCCATTTCGTAAACAAACGGTGGCGAGTTGTCAGTCCACTCTGATTGGTGTAAACAATCTATCAGAGTACAGGTCCATTCACTCGGTTCGAAACGCCCGGACGAGCGGCTCGCTATGAGCAGCTTTGACAGATGTAAACTGGCCTTTAATCAGCATTTTAAAAAACGCTCTCCATATACTTCTACTGTAATGAGGCTTGAAGCTATCATCTTGGACTTATATTAATATTTTATCCCTATTTTGTATTAACAGACACATATACAAAACATCATGTCTGGAACAGTTATTAATATAACTTATAAATATTGGTAATTATGTAGTATGCGATATACTGCTTTTATTTAGTTATTAGATGGCGCCACTAAAACGCTATTAGCAATAAAATGTTAGGAAGAGAAAAATGATTAACAGAACAGCCAATTTTAGTGCTACCTAATTTAGAGCTAAAA
This sequence comes from Stegodyphus dumicola, assembly GCF_044657685.1. NCBI lineage: Eukaryota > Metazoa > Arthropoda > Arachnida > Araneae > Eresidae > Stegodyphus > Stegodyphus dumicola. Next base: position 4,323,035 of record NC_140768.1, read on the forward strand.
AATGAATAAAATTAATATTGAACTAATTACCTAATTTTAGTGCTAAAAATGAATAAAAGTGGTAGATTGCATGATCTAATACACCATGTATAAAATTGTCTAAGATAATGGAAACATTAGGCTTAAAAAATTTAATTTTATTCATCTCGATTAACTAGCAAACATAGCCATTACTTCTTTGTATGATTATTTTACAAGCAGAAAAAGTTGTAAATATTAATTGCAGTTTATAAAAATTTATTCATTGTGAAGGGAATTTATTGAGCTCCAAATAGATCAAAATATCAGCATCTGGCTCAGTGGCACATTTGTAATCTCAATTGTAAAATCATTGAGGATAATCAAGATGTGCAGTGTCCAAAATCACGATTTCATACAATATTCTCAGAAAAATATGATGTGTTGCGAGTCATAATAGGGAGATTAAAATGAAATTTATCGAGAAGGCTAGAAGGATATGTAGTAGGATTGCGATGTCAAAATCACTCAGAAAATCAAAAGTGACTGCTGTACTAAATATGCATTTATAGAACTCAGTTTTAACATGAAGAGTACAAGGGGAACTACAAAAGCATAATATTCTCAGCAGAGCTTCTATCTCAAATAGGAATATTAAATGGGTTACGAATATAAAATGTGAAATGCAGATCAAAGGAAACAAACAATCCTGTTTTCAGATAAGTCAATCAACTTTCACACTATTTCCCACCTTAAGAAAAGCTTACAATCCACAGTGTCTATTTCTAACAATAAAATCTGATGATCATGTTATATCATGATTTTCAACTGATCTAATTATTACATTATAAGAAAGAATAAATATTGCTGATGACATAAACATTTTAAGTGATCATGTCTACTCAATGGTGCAGATACTCTGATTTCTACAGATTAACTGCATCTCTCAAGATGAAAATGCTTCCATCGACTAAAATCAGATTGTTCAGTTATAGTTTTAAGAACATGAATGTGAAATTACAGATCTTCCCTGGAATGCACAATCACTAGACATAATAGCATTGAATCACCACATTCTCACTTCGATAATACAATGTCCTTTTTTATCTTCAAGCATGTTCTAAAAATGTGAAGCAGTTTCAAATAAAAGAATGGCAGAATACTTATTATCATCATTTAGAGCCTACATGTCTGTACAGTGAGACCCTGCTTAACACTGTTTTGTTTAGCTCTGTTTCATTTTAACGCTCTTTTATTTGAATTGTGGAATTCCCCGAAATTGCATGCAATGTTAGACCAAAGAAGGAAAGATTCCGTAAACCAGTTTGCTATTACGCCGCTGGAAAGAGGAGTGAAAATTCGCCAAGGGATTTGGTGATGGAACCTGCCGGCGAAAATTTACCCCTCCACCATGCATACAGAAAATTGAGGAACACGTGTTAAGAAGAAACAACCTCCGACAAAAACGTTTCTTCTTTGACATTTCGGGATAATTTAAATTCGGATTTTTGAACTTTTTTGCTCAAAATAACTAATTTATTATTTAATTTACTTGAGCAAAAAAAAATATTTTCTTTTCCTTTAAAGTTTAAAGAAATTAAAAATGATATTTGTTTTATGAACTCTTGATAAACGTAGCCTTCAAACTTCGACGATGGCTTCGAGCTTTGGCGACAGATATTTTGTACATGCGCAGCTGTTTTCCTCTATGTTGGGAAAGAGCTACTCCTGCTGCGGAGAAGTTTTCCTTCTTAATATTATATTTTCTTTACTTCGACGCCGGCTTCTAGCTTTGCCAACAGATATTTTGCACACGCGCAGCTGTTTCCCTCTTCGTTGGGAAGGAGCCAACATAGAGGGAAGCAATGTTTTCCTTCTTAACATTGCATATTCTTTGGTTAGGCTTCCCGATATCTGAAGCAGTTTATTTGTGTTTCTTCTTTCTGTGGTGTTATACAAACGCATTTTTATCATTTCATATATCATCAATATTTTTATAATATTGGCAAAAATATTGATGATAAAATATTCATATATCATCAATATTTTTGCCTGTCTGTTAAACGTTATTGCGAAATTAAAAAACTTGAATCAAGAGCACTACTTGCTCCATGTTATCCAATGAATTTATCTGACTTAATAACAACCATTCCAATCAAAGTGGTTTTCTTGCTGCCTAACACAACTGCCTTAATCCAACCAATGGATCAAGGTGTTATATCAAATTTTAAGGCTTATTACCTGCGGCAAACATTTAGACAGACGTTTGAAAAAACAGACAGAGAAGAGAAACAATCAGTAAAAGAGTTTTGGACTCTTACGATCAAAAAGAGAGTAGTCCTGATATGGACTACAATATCATGAATACTGTAAAAACATAACCTTTCTTGGAATGAGGTAACAGAAAAATGTTTGAAAGGGGTGTGGAAGAACATTTGGGCAGATCTAAGCAAGGGAGGTGACACTGGACACTCTGTCGATGTGAATGAAATAGTGGAATTAGCGAAACAAACTGATTTAGATGAGGTAAATGTGGAAGATGTCGAAGAAATAGTGCAAGAAACAGCAGCAATTCTTTCTAATGATGAACTCAAGGAATTAGCGTAACAAGAATACAAAAATATTGAAAGTAGTGATTCTGAAGAAGAGCTAAAAGAACTTTCAAAAGCGTTTCTAAAAACCAGTTTGATCACTATAAAAGAAATTCTGACAGGAGTTCAAAGGCAAGACGGGGTGTTATGGATGCCTTATCCGCTTACAACCAATTTCTTACAGAGCGCTAAAGGAAAACGCAAATTACATTAGATACTTTCTTGATAAAAAGGCAGAAAATTGGAAATATAGAAGAGACTGAATGATCTGAAATGTAAACATACTGAGAATTTTATTTATTTTTATATGTATATTCATTTATTATGTTTCTATATTTATAAGAAATACATTTTTGTTTTATTGTTATATGAAACATAATTAATAAATTTATTATATGCACAATTCTTCATACTTTTAAGTGTTTCCATTATTTTGGACAACTTCTGAACTTAACCATATTACAATCTTTATATTTTTAAGTTTTCTTATTATTTTGAACAACTTTCATATTAATCATGCTCATGGACACAATTTATTTTAAATAAAATGTAATTTCCCTAAATCAATACAACCACTCAATGAATACCATAATTATAAGTTCTAAAATGATGAAAGGTTAAATTGCTAATAAATTTCATATCCCTCCTACTGACTTTCATAAAAGTTTTATATTTTGGAAAAAATGGTCCTGTATGTTATTTTTTGCACAAATGGATATTTTTAAATCAAGCTAATTATTGACAGCTCAGAAAAAATTAAATTTTTAAAATTATTTAAAACATCAGTAAAAAAAAAAAAAAAAAAAAAAAAAAAAAAAAAAAAAACACTTTGAAATAAGAAAATATCTTACCATGCATTAGCAATGCCAAAAGGGACAGAGCTATTTCTATGAGGTACAAGTCCATCTTTCAGTTGAGAATCAACAAAAAGGGAAGGATTTAAGCCCATATTCATTTGATCTAACATCATTTTAGAATCTTGTAGATGAAACTTTATGTCAGAGCTCTGAGATTGAAAATTGAAGTTACCATAAAAAGGATCAGAGTTTGACAACAGTTTGGGCTTGAGAGAAAATTTAGAAACTAAATTTAAATTCTTTTCTGATTCTGTGGGAGCCTGAAATAACAATTTTCATTATAAAAATTTTATTCAAATATTTCTACTTTATTTTTATGATAAAATGAATTAATTTCATATCAATATGAAATTAAAATATATATTAATATGAAAATAAAATATTACTTTAAAACTCACTTTTAAAGACAAAAAAAAAAAGGGGGGGGCATTAAAAACAGAATTTTAAACACATATTAAAAAGCAAAGTAATATTAGAATTACAGTGAAACATTGGTTCACCGCATATATGATTGTTTAGTTAAATTTTACAACAGTACAAGTTCAAAATAAAAACAATGGACATAAATCTTAAACTGTATCCACACTAAGAAGCATGCATGACATGAGAGCGAAGTAATGAGAAAGAGAAAATGTAGAGATGTTATTGTTTGGATGAGTTATCCCCTTCTATAAAAACATTTGGTAACTGTCTTTCTGGAGCACCTTCCTTTATGCTTTTATTTCCCCTAACCTTTTCCCCCCCTCCTTTAGCATCATTCAACTATACTTTGAATACAAATCTGACCAATATGATTTGTTATTTTCATTTAAAAATGTTTCTAAGGTAAAACATGGCACTGTCATTCAAAATGCTTTGTTTTAGCTTGCTACTCCTTCATCAGGGTAAATTCACCACATAAAACTTTGCATCTTTTTAAACAAAATTTGGGAATCAAGGGACTGGATTTATCTTTCTTCGCTCCTCCTTCCCCTGAAGAAACTTCTTCCACAGATGCCTTTTGTTGTTGCTTCAGTTCTTTTTTGTTGAACCTATTTTTATAATCCTTCTTTAAACCTCTTCACCTCTTTATTGCTAACATGTAAGCCAATCATTTTATTTAGAGACACAATATCATCAATAACAAAAAATCCTCAGTGGCAAAGCCCTTTAAGTCCTTTGCCTGCAACAAAGTTTAAATATATTTTCTCCCGACGAAAAATTTGGTCCTATAAACCATTTGCTGCCTTGGTTTGTTACAGAGAGTCAAGCAAAGGAACATATTCCGATGATGTTTCCAGAAGTCCCTGATTGTTACTTCTATGTCAAGTTACCACAAAACACCTTTGAAATTATTTGTAGCCTGTTTATATGTTGGTAACTCGAGATACCATTCATCATCAAAGATGCTATTTATTCAGATAATTTTTTTTTTTTTTAATCAAGATTTCAAAGCTCATTTAATTTTGCTACACTTTCCTACATGCTGGAAAAAATGAGAGAAGTGAATAAATAATAAAAATCAATCAATAAAGAATGTATATATAAGGATACAAAATTTAATGCCTGTATAAATCACTTTCATTAAATAAACTAAATTTTTTTTAATGTATGGAAGTTTTACGCAAGCTAACTATCAAAACTGCAATTCCAGGAAGGACTATCAGAAATTTGCATGATCACCATGGGCATGAAAATGATTAGAACAAAACAGAACATAAAAAAATTATGTGCACAAATATAAGATGATAAAATAGACTGTCAAAATTAACTATTGGAATTGTGTCCACTTGCCACTGTTACCATAAACAGCTTAAATTATGCCTTATAAAAGAACATAACACACACACACACACACACTATATATATATGTAATATTTGCTTTTGGTGAGAGATGAAACAATCATGTTCTAGTCATGGCTAAAAAACCTGCTGCGTAGATGACTGAACATTATGGTGTAGTGAACGATCGAATGGAATTTTAGAAGAAGCACAATCAGCTTGACAGTTAAAAATAATTTATTTCTGAATGACGAATTTCTTAACACAAATTTTTATAACTGGTAAAAGATTTGGGGTTCTAAATGTGCCCCATAAATTTAGATATGCAATTACATTTTAAATAATGGCGAATAGCTAGCAGAGGCTGAACAACACGCTGCCAGCAGGCAGGCAAAAAAGAAGGAGACTACGCAGTTATTAGTTATTTATAGTAGACATGTCCTCTCCAACAAAATCGCTTACTAACTTGCTAATGGTTGGGGGACGCTTAAGTACAGTATATAAAAAAAATCTTCATTCCTTAGAAAAAGGTAATTGGTTTTTAGCATTGTACAATTGTCAAACTTTTTCTGTTTTTCTTTAAAAAATCTTTCATATTAATTAATAAAAATACAACATTATACAAAATTAAGACAGAAATTTAAGACAAATAACTTATCCAATCAAGTTAAAGTCTCTTAAATGTCAGCAAAATATAATTAAATATTACCCTACAATAAAGAAGGAAGGAAAAAAAAAATTTCGAATTAAAATTACCATAATTTACTTTTTAGAATCTCCATAATGATATTATAAAAATTTTGTATACATTGTTCACAAACACAACAAATTTCAAACTTTTCACTCCATATAGCATCATTTGAGATAATTTATTAAAATTATGCTTTTCACAATTATCAAGACATTTAAAATTGACTTATTCTTTAGAAAACCTGGAGACCCCACAACTTTCTCTAATTCATTCTGCACCAGTGGCCAAAAGAAATGCCAAATTTGCAGTTATGATATAAAAGACCTCCATTCTTTGGATAGAGGCAATAGGCCTTTAAACTGCTCTATCATTCCAGTATAAAGGATTAAAAACACACACTACTATATGAAAAAATAACAATACTTAGATTTTAAAAAATGTATTTTTTCATTAGGTGAGAGCCTTCAACATTTATCTTAAAAACATTAAAGAAATTCATACAATTTAAAATTTTCAAACAATAATTTAATTCTTAAAATACTGCAAACATTAAAAAATATAAATTCAGAGACATTTAAACAATATACAAACAAATATATTAATCGTATTAGGAACCTTCCGTAAGTAAAATCCTCAAAATTCTTTACCTAAGTTTTATCAAGTTCAGTATTTTTTTTAATTCAAATATACGAAACTACATTATAAATAAATCATAACATTTTTAAATTATTAACTTTCATCTTAAAATAATTTAAGCAAATTATTACTATCAATAAATCATAAAATAATACAATTACTTATAAAAGCAAAGTTATTTTAAAACTTAATGAAAAAATATTGCCTTTGTAATTGAAAGTTAATAGCACTTCAAAACTAATAGCACTTCAACATCACTTTTGATGGCATTTAATGCTTTGAATAAGAAGAACACAAGACAATATTTCGTATTTCAGTCATATGTAAGATATAACAAAATATGATAGTTGCTTTAAAAATAATTGGCGACCTCAAAATTAACTATTCTAGATTTGGTGCTCTCCCATTAAATTCATATGTTCTCCCAAATTCGAGATCTTTCCATAACACAGCTTGAAAAAGGTAACTAAAATTAAAATTAACCAATCATAGCTTGTCTCTATAACTGCATCTACTTCGGTATAAATACCACTCGGTATTATGTGTCATTCTTTTTCCTAGCTTTGCCACTGCTAACATATTCCCGCTGCTCTGCTTGTTCCTCTTAAAATGATGTCGTCCCTGTTAACCTGTGTATGTAAGAAATTATTGTAATTGTTTATGATAAAAAAGTATACTGCCTACAAAGAATTATTCTAATGTGCCTAGGAATAAAGACAGTAATTAGCTGAAACTTGGTATCAACATCTTCTCGTCCTGCCACTCTGCCATCACGACTATGCATTAACCCTCTGGCTGCTCATCCCGCGATTTCCGCAAGCAACTCAAACGTAACAAAATGCACACATGCCCATGACTTCCATGGGCATTTGTTTTTATTCCTTTATTAGGGAGCACATCCTGTTTCCCCCACGTTTAACCACTGAAATAAATTATACATAGTATTACATGTTCAGTTTACGTTTTGGCCAACAGATGTCGTTAGTTGTTCACTAAATTGCGGCATTTGAAGACACGTGGTATTACCGCTCAAACTTCACTTTTTCTTACAGAAATGGCTGCTAGAAAACGTTTAGCGATTGACAATGAGTATATTCCTGATGACTCATCAGATTCTGAAAGCGATTTTAATTTTGATAGCGATAGTGATATAGATTTTTCGGACTGCTCTTCAAATAGCGATGACTCTGATCATGATTCAATAAACTTGCAAAGCTTTAGGCATTGGTGCAAAATTGATATGAAGAATATTCCTCCTCGTCCAGTTCCTTTTCGTGGTACAGTGCAAGTTATTGAATTATTTTAAACTTTTTTTAGATGATCAAATATTACAAATGATAGTCCAAGAAACCAAGAGATACGCTGAACAATATATCCATAAAACAGTTTGTAAAAAAAGGATCACGCTGGAAAAAATGGACAGACACGAATGTTGAAGAACTAAAACTATGTTTTGCAGTTTTGTTACTCCAAGGAGTCGTAAAGAAGCCAGAACAAGAGCATTATTGGTCTAAGCACCAAATATTATCCACACCAATTTTTTGCAAAAAGAATTGGAAGGAATAGGTTTTTATTGCTTATGAAGTTCTTCATTTTACTAATAATGAGGAATTTGATACAGACCGACAACCATGGCTAAAACTGAATAAAATTGATGAACTAGTGGAACATCTTCAATGCAAATTTCGAGAAGTCTATATACCAAGAAAAAGCTAAGTTTAGATGAGAGTTTGATGTGTTTCAAAGGCAGGCTCGAATGGAAATTGCCAAAAAAAGAGCAAGGTTTGAAGTGTTTCGTTCTTTGTGAAGTAGAAAGTGGATACATTTCAGATTTCGTCATATACACAGGTGATGGAACAGTGTATAATCCGAAATACGGCCAATATCCAGTATCCATCAAAATTGTTTTACTCTTGATGGATCGATTCCTGGAAAAAGGTTATTGTGTTCACTATTGATAATTTTTATATGTCTCCACAGCTTGCAGACATCTTAGCTACAGAAAAGACGGACACTTATAGGACAGTGAATAAAAACAGAAAAAGGCCTCCCTGTCAATTTTTCAAAAGAGAAAGTCCCCAAGGGTGAAACTGTTGCTTACCAAAGAGGTAAAGTTATGGCCCTGAAGTGGCAGGACAAGAGTGTCTGCCTTATGAGTACTATTCATGATGCAAACTCTAATTTGGTGACATGCAAATCTAAAAAGACTGTTATGAAACCAGTTGTTGTTTGTGACTATAATAATACAATGGGGGGGGCGTTGATTTATGCAACCAAGAAATATCCTACTACCATATGCTCCGAAAGCAACAGGGGAAGTATTATATCAAAATTTTCAGGCAGTTTTTAGATCAATCGTTGTGGAATGCATATGTACTTTACAAAAAGCAAAACCAAATATAAAGCTTTTGGAGTTTTGTTTGCAAATGGTTGAAGAAAGTATCCAAAAGTATTCTGATAAAGATAAAAGTGATTGTCCTGGAAGACCGAGTTCGTTCTTATCCGTCTTTTGGTGTAAAACAAGGTAAACATATTACTTCTTTCTTTCTTGGTTTTATAAAAATTGTGTGTAACTGATGAAAATAATGAGCCTGAATATTCAAACTGAAAATCTTGTACAGTAACTTGGAGTAACTTTGCATACGACAAAAACTTGTAGCAGTAACTTTGTATATAAAACAGTATGACAAGTGGGTTTCAAAAAATCAAAAAGCTTTAACAATTATTGCTCTGAGCATGAAATCAGAGGCAGTGCATATTAAAAAAATGTCACACTTCATATGAAGCATGGATGAAACTGAACGAAATTCATCCGCCTAAAGTACCTATTACGTAAGTTAGCTTCATGAAGCAACTTATCCACAAAAAGATGAACATGAACAAAAAAATGCATAATTACCTAATTTCTTTCTTCGAAATTGTAGATAAACTTGCAGAAATAGGATCTGAAGTTCCATCATTTTATTTTATTATTTTTTATTTAGTTCCATCTATTCCATTTAGTTGAAACTGTTATGTATCCATTAAATGGAATAAAACCATTATTATCCCTATTTTGAAAAAGGATAAGCCTGCAGATAATATTATAAGGTATTGACCTACTGTACTGACTAGTGTTTTGTCAAAGATTATGGAAAAGATGATAGTCTCTAGATTAACTTGGTTTCTGGAGAGTAACAGCCTTTTATCTCCTAAGCAAGCTGGATTCAGACACTATCATTCCACTGTCCAACAGATATCTTTTGTTAGTCAAGCCACTTAGACAATCATTTGATGTCCCGGCAACATTTAAGGACTTAATCAGCTTATGATTAAAGTATGGAGACTATGAACTATTCAGAAATTACAAAACTTGGGAATAAACGGCAGGATGTTTTTATGGATTATGAATTTCTTACCACAGCATTTTTCTGCAGTTCAATATGGTTGTGACATTTCTAGATTTAAAGAGACTGAAACTGACACTCAGCAGGGAACAGTCATCAGCCCATTTCTTTTTAATGTTTTTATTAATGATTTACCAAATACTCTAGCACAGTGGATGGATTCTATCCTTTTTGCTGATGACTTGCTTATCTGGAGTTGTGCTTCTAAAGAGCTGGAATATTGGTGTCTAAAAAATCAATTATATTACACATACATTGGCAGCACATACAACATACTATTTGCTGTTTCAGTATAATACTAATAAAAGCAATGTCGTATTAAAATTTGATTTTAAATGTCATGTATTTCCTGCACTTGTTTTAAATTCACAGTTTGTGTGACTGTAGTATTTTCAGCATTCTGCATTAAACAAATTTTTTTTTGTTTTTTTTTTTAATACAGAGTTCAGTTAATCTGCAGCAGTTGACTGTATATAATATTTATGTCATTTAATTGTTAAATATACCTTTTATTATCCAGTTCATTAAATTTCATTTATTTATAAAAGTAAAATGTTAAAAATATTTTATATGTTCAATTTCTTAATTCTTTTTAAACAACATTACATTTTAAAGCCTTTGCGGTTAACTACTTCCTCCCCCCTCAAAAAAAAAGCTACATAGTTTAATAGCAATCAAATTCTGATTGACAGAAATTTTCAAACCAAGGTTGAAAAATGTTAAAAATTATATTAAATTTAAAAAAAAAACTGGCTTTTGATTACAGAAGTACATTAATTTTATTTTTACCCATATCACTCATTTTGTTTTATAACAATTAATTATTACATTTGAAAAAATTAAAATAATTTACCTGCTTTATAGTCCTTTTTATAGGCTTAGCAATTATTTCCTTTTGCCTCTTTTGTCGCAGAGGAGTCTTTCGAGCAGCTAATGCAGGATTTTTACTACTTGCATATTTCTAAAATCACAAAGTTTAAAATATCAAAAACAATAAAAATTATATATGTATTTGTTGTTTTATAAATATGTACTAAAAGAAGTATATAAACCCCAACCCCCCCCCACACACACAGAGAAAAATCATAAAACGAAAATTACCATAGTTTTGAATTATAAATTTGCTTCAGAAAACAGCATATATATATTTTAAATTTGACCACAAAACTGATACTTCTCCTTTTTTTGTTAAACTTCACATATAATGTAGATCAGAAATAAGGCATCAAATTACGAGTGAATTTTTTAGTCAATGGTATGAAACAAAAGATACAAAACTTTTCAAATTTCATTATTTTGTTAGAGTTACTGTGAAAAATTAAATATTTACCAATTATAATTTTCATTATTCAATGGCCTAAATAATTTAAATTTTATAAAACTCCTCATATGAAAAATATTTACATATTTAAAAAAATTAATATTTACAAAATAGGTACTTTTTCATTTCACTGGCACTAATCTTGCCAAGCAGACTCTATTGACGACAACATACAGTATACACATAAAAATGTTGATAAATGTTAGTTATTTTAATATCATTTAAAATTTTGTAAAAAGCCAATAAATAAACACAATACATTTGTAAAAAAACATTAATTTAAGAATTTACTATGCTTTCATCGTACAACATCCTGATTCGCCTTTTCATACCACGTGACCCCAAGTGATCTCATCTCACGTAAACTATGTTACAAAAATCTAATTCTTTCAGTAATAATCTACATTCATTTCAAATCTTAATTTGGAATACAAGTATAAATGCAAGAATTATTTCAAGTCGTACGACTAGCTTACTCAAAAATCACGTAAAACCGCAATGCTTTACTTCGCTGGTGTATTCTCATTAGAATTGATGAATTTAACCCTTGACTTTGCCTTTTCTATATTTTTGCCTTTGGGTGAACAGTGTGATTGCATCCTAATTGACTTAATTACCGTGAATGACTTTAGAGCATAAAATTGAACTACCTGGTAAAATTTCTATGTAATTGTACACCAGTACTGAAAGAAACAATCTATCTGCTATGAAATGGCTACAACTTGTTTTGAAAATGAGGCATAAAAGATTACCAGTATCATTTGTACCACCATTGGCGACTTTTAACGCCTGCAATGGCAAAATGGAAAAGACCAAAAAATATTTAGTTAATCAGAAAAAAATGCATTAAAATTACAAAAAACTGTCAATAGTTATTTCACTTCATAAGGTATTGTAAGCTTAGTGAAACAATATTAGATATTATTGTTTTTATTCTGTCTTTCCAGAATATTTTAATTAATTATTTTACTTTGTTCTAGTTTGTGAATTAAGAAATTGATGCAATTAAAATTTTTACTCTTAAGTGCACACTTAACGATCAAATGAATAACAAACAAAACATAAAAAACAATAAAACTCAAGTTCTTAAAACCTTTATTTTAATTGGGGAAGGGACAGACCAACTTTTCTCTTGTACACTATCGCAAAAGAAAAAAAAATATTCGTATATTAATATAACACAAGTTGAGTTTCTTTATTCTAACCATTACCAATGAAATTTCAGACGAACACTTGAGAATACAAACCTCATTTCCGATAATATATTATTTTCATTAATAATTACAAAACACTGAAACTTTTAGAATTCACTAGAAATTCTGACTTGTTGAATTATTTTTTTTTTTTTTTTTTTTTTTTTTGATGTTACGAATTAAAAAAAAAAAAAAAAAAAATAATAAGTTCTTCAAAACTTTTACAAACTTAATAATTCTTCTTTTTTCTCTTCTAGTTAAGTTATCAGTTATTAGGCTGAATATGTAATACCCAGATATGATTTATTTTGATTAAAAACAAATTCTCATAGTTCTGATTTTTTGCAGATTTTTACTGAGTACACCTTTTTGTACTTTACTATACATTTTTAATGCATCAAATAACATATTATAGATCAAAAATGAAATGTATAAAAATATTTATTTAAAGTGCAAACTACTTAAATCACTTAATCATATTTGCATTATAAACATAAAATATCAGGAACCTTATACATTACTCCATACTGAATTAATGAGGCAATAATTAAATTAAATAAGTTAACTTACCTCTGCTATTCGGACTTCTCGTTGAAGGTCTTTTATGAGTTTAGTTACATTTATCCCAGGTGGTACATCATCATGCTTATGATTCTAAACATATAAAGTAAAAAATGAAAGTGATAAAGATATTAAAAACAGAATTCTCATATATGCTTAACTTTTCAGCAAATTATTCTAAATAACATCAAGAACACATTTTTTGGGTACAAAATTGCATTAATAATCTTCTATCTACAGCCACAATTTTAAAAATCTCGAGTTATTAGATTCAGACTTAATACTTTGCAAAGTCAAAACGAAACATAATAACATGAGTAAAAAAGAAAAAGAAAAATAGCTGGGATTTAAATATTTTAAAAAGCAAACCAAGTTAAAATGGCAGAAAAGTTACTTTATTATCCCTCCGAGCATTATGGATTTTGCCCTGAAATTTCAAAGTCCCCCAAAATGCCATGAATAAGAGGTATTTTCTTGATCACAATTTCAAAATGACCCTTTGTACATGGACTTCTTTTTTCTGTATATACATCCAAGCTGAAATCGAATTTATCAAGATCTGGCATAAATTTTTATGCATAACAAATGAGAAAGCCATCCTTTGATACGAAGTTTTATGTCCATAACTCTCAGAGGGTTAAACAAGCATTTAATATTGCTACACATTTTATTTTTATACATATTTCAGGCTACTCAAAAAAAAAAAAAAAAAAAAAAAAAAAAAAAAAACCGCATGCTGGAATAAATAATGCCTTCTGAATAAATTAACAATTCAAGATTAGGATCTAGATTTTCAGATTTTTGACTTATTTTTTTATTTGGCGAAAAATAATTTAACTATCGCCAATAGCCCCCCTAAATGGAGTAGTACCAATAAAAATAAGCTAATCTTAAAATTTTCTTCTGTACAAAAGAAATGCTACTTTCAAAGATGTTTCACATTGCATAACTCCCAATAAATTTTATTGCCCAATAGGCATTCACTCATGCAAATAAATTGATAAAACCAGTTAACTACACTCAAATAGGTAAGATTGTTCTCACCCTACAGAGTATTTGTTTTTCTTTACAGATATTTAAAGGACCTAAATTAGATCTTCAATATCATTTTCCTATAAGAAAACAATGTCCAAATTCACTTCTAGATTATGACATCTTTACGGACTTAAAACAAGTACAAAACTAAAATACTAATTCTCCGTTTAGAAATGTTAATATTAAATTTCAATATTAAGCTTATTGTTTTAACAATAGAAATAATATACGAGTGTGAGATAAAATTTTGGGTCTAATATAGGAGATGATGATATGGTTGCAATTATGATTGGTTGATATAATTCTTTATTTCTGACAAAGTATTAAAATAAGCATACATATAGCTAAAGCGGCATTAAATGTGCATCTTTTATTCAATAACGAAAAAAGCAATTCACATTTAAAACAGAACTGGGAAAAAAGAAAGGTACCAGACAGAGACAGGAATTAGATGAATAAGATTATGTTATGATGCTAGATTAAGAATGTTTTTTTTATTCTAATGGCTCCTTTAAAAATTTAATTATCAATAGAGAAACATAGTATTTCTTTATAACTATAGATTTAATAAAAGAACTGGCTTTATTACAATTGCATACTTGCCAACCTATGACACTCAAAAATCAGGAGATTTTTCACAATGTTAAAAAGACTTTTTAAATGATAAAAATATAGTTTTTAATAATGAATTAACTTTAAATAGTTACTAAGTCTTAAATGCAAGCAAAACAAAAATACCTTAGACATAAAAAAATTTTTTATTACTTTCATCGTTAAAAAAAAAAAAAAAGGGGGGGGGGCATTTTAATCAGTTTTCATACAAATGTTATGGACAGTGGCAGATTTTGCTCTCGTTAAGAAAGAAACTTCATAATTTTGTTCATAGCAATTGCCACGTAGGCCTGCTTTTGCTAATAAAAGTTTTTCTAATGTGTCATCACTAATATTAGATCTAAATTTAGTCCTCGTTTTTGCAACAACACTGAAAATCCTCTCACACTGCATTACTATGGGGAACTGTCAAGATGGCCAACATAATTCTAGAGAGTTCACTATATTTTAAAATTCCATCAGCACCTTTCAATTTTCCAATTAACCTCCACTGGGTGTCAATCCTAGCTGATTTTATAACTTCATCCAAGTTTTCTAATTGTAAACTGCAAAATTTCGACTGCAGTATATCAGTAGCAACATCAATATCATCATCTTTCATGACTAAACGAAGTAACACAGGAAATCTGTTCAAAAAGTACTTTATATCAAAAAAAGATGCATTTGCTAGAGCAGAAACATCAGGAACTTTAGCATGCAAAATCACTTCATCGTTGACTGGAAATTTATGTAGTGTGTAATCACATACTCAACAGAAGTAACTTCTAACATGAAGATAAAACTTATTTTTGTCTTCTTCTGAAAGTTCTTCCACTACTTTTGTAGTTGCAGCTCTTATTACCAAATCTTCATCTTCCTTCTGATTTTCTGTTTCACCATAAATCACATCACATATAGAATTACAAGACAAAACACAGACTGGTTTTACAAACTTAGATAAAATGTCTTTAAACAGATCATAAATCATTGATTGCAAAACATGAATTAATGGAATTCTGCTTTGTATAATTGTGTTCAGAACATCGAATGAAGGCAAAATGAATTGTAAAAAAAAAAGCAAAAAGCTTTGTTAAGGTCCGAAGAAAAAAACATAAATATTCGTTCTTCACAAGATAAACTTACAGTAATCGGAAAATGTTTCGTGTGTTGAGCAATTTTTTTTTATTATTATTATTTTGAGAGAAATTTGTATCAGCTTTACGCTTATATTTTGCAGTATTATTTTGAGAACTGCCAGTTGAATTGCTGAATGATGCAGAAATTACAAAAAATCAAAATTTTTCTCATTTCAGTATTATGCAGCTGTTGGAACTGTTTCAATTTTTCCTTTCTTTTAGAACTCCTTTCAAGGTAATAATAAATATCAACAATGTGTTCATCCACATTTAATGGTAAAGAATCTGCCCCTTTTTCAGCTGCTAAATTTAAGAGGTGACAGGTGCACCTCATAATCTGCAAATCTGAATTTGCCTTTCTTAAGATGCCTGCAACACCAGTTTTCAAGCCTACCATTACTGGTGCATTATCGGCACCAAGCGCTAAGCAATTATCCAGAGAGACTGCATTTTATTTTAAAGTTTTAATAATTAGCTGTGCTATATTAAAGCCTGTCGAATGTCCTTCTAAAGTGGGGACAGAAAGTAAACTGCACTCAATTTCTGAAGACTCTGGATTAAAAAAAAGAAACAACAATTGGATACAGTTTTGAATTGGTATTATTGCTTCCATCCGTAGAGAGGCAGAACGGAGCTGTTTTAATGCAATCATTAACTGAAGATTTATTTTTCAAACCCATTTCTTTAACAATTGCACCTGTTTTGGTCCTTGTACTTGAGTATTTCTTAGCGATTTCACTATCGGGAAACATTTTTCTAAATAAAGCTGCAGCGTGATCCGATGCATTCAGTGGCAGGTTGTGCTCCAGTAAAAAGGCAGAGAACAGGCATTCTGCATTAATCACTTTTTGGTCTTTTGTTTCCGAAGAAAAATTTAATTTTTCGTTTTTTCAAAACAACTCATGTTGTCCTTGTGTTTTTGTGTACGCACATGTTTGAGAACATCTGCCCTTCCACCAAGCGAAATCGAAAAATCGCACCGACAGATGGTACACCTCGCAAATTTATTACATTTCCTTGAAGAAATAATGGAAGGAAAGTCAACTGTGTACAATTTTTGAAACGTGCATGAGTATTTCACCTTTCTCGCAGACATATCAAAAGACGATAATTTCTAAAACTATTTCCTAAAGGCACGTGTACTCACACAACTCAGGACAAGATGAACGAAATAGCGAAAGAACATCCAAAGAACGGTCAACGGCCTTGAGCTTTCTTTGTGCTCATTGGCTAATATATGCCAGATGACACGCAGTGGAGCTCGATGCCCATTGGACAACTGGAGAACGACGTTTCTGGATACGTATGCTGTCAATCACAAAGCAGAAATTCTCATCTGATTCGCAAGGTTTCATTTTAGATATAATCTAGAGAAAATTCAGTTGCTTTCAGACGTCCAAAATCACTTTTTTTTTTTTTTTTTGTTCCTATAACGAAGTATTAAGCCAAGTTCCATAAAAATCGTGAGAAATATTAAGAATAAGAAAAAGTCGGAAGAAATATATTGTAAATCGGGTTGGCGGGAGAGCGGTCGAAAATCAGGAGTCTCCCGCCTAAATCGGGAGAGTTGGCAACTCTGCAATTGGATAAATGATTTGGTTTTCATTTTTGCCACATGCAAGTACACTACATTACATAAGAATCAGACTAATAAAGATCAATTTTGAAATTATGCATTTCAGAAAGATTTATTGAAAGCAATTTACTATTTTTAGGATAGAAGGAATAATAATGAAATTAAAAAGAAGATTTTAGGAGATACTGCAAATTAAAAGTTAGAATTGCTACATATATATTCTTATTTTCTTATACTATTTATTAGATTTTAAACTTGAAAATTACAATGATTTGAAAAAAATGCAATTAAATTTTATAATTATGGAATTAAATAAAATGATATTTCATGAACTTTAATTTTACAATCACATGTATATTCAACATATCCACAATTAATAAATTTGTCAAACTATAAGGATACAAACTTAAAATTATCACTGTAAAAAGCACGCAGATTTGACTCTACAAAATTTATACTATTAAAATTCCTGCACATTTGTCTGTTTGTTTTCGGCATTATCTAATCCGGAATGGAGAGGAATTGAGTTTCGAGAGAAGTACCCTCGAATTCCAAAAATTTGTAGAAAGCCATTTCGACTAGTCTCCTCTTCATATGATTTTAAACACCCAAACTCTGAAAATGCCAATTTTTGTCTTCAATTTTTTCGAGTAGCAATAGTCTCATGTTTTGGCGATAAAAATCTGCTGTATTACGAAAAACGTTGCCATTGCTCGCTTTCAAATCGTACAGTCTGTTAATAGAAAAAATTTAAGTTTTACAAAATACGAAATAAAAATAGCATTGCCAAACATTAAATATATTACTATTATATAAGGTCACGTTCTGGCATTGAAGAAAGCATACGATTTCATGTGACGTTACTTAATACATGTCGAAAATTTTTTGTTTTAAATAATTAGCTGCTTTTTGGTTTCAGATTGCATTGATAACTGTCACAGTATGTTATTCTTTTATTGATATTGAGAAAAAGTTGTTACATTACATTAAATTTAAATCATGATGTCATGCATATACGTATTACTCTGAAGTGTCCAGTTTCTGATTTGGCAACAAAAAAAAAAAAATTACTTATGAATTGGATGTTGCTTGAAAAGAATGAACTGACTTCACTCATACTATTTTAATTTCAGGTGTAAATGGAAATTAGTTTTGCTTTGCTCACAGCTAGCAACTCTGTATACAGTATATTAAATTAATAGTTCATTTTGTTTTCAATTTTTCAGTACATAGAACTTACAAATATTGCTTTGGCCACAGGTGAGCTTGTCGGCTAGTGCAAGTTAAAAAAAGATACATATTTTTAATTAATTATGTGGTTATTTTCGATTAATGAGGCATCCTGCTGCAAAATGCCATGTATGATTTCTGGCAACATCTATGGTGGGTACACAATGATATCATAATAAGCAGGAAGAACGAATACTTTTAGGATAATTCCCCAGTTGAAATTGATAACTTCATATCCTCAGAATAACCTGAAATTCATTTATAAAATCCACTTCACACTTTTTTATTTATAATTTTTAAAAATTTATTTTGGATATATATAAGCGCTCTTTTTTTTTTTATGAGGCTGCATATAATTAAAGTTGCCAATCCTATTTCTAGCTAAGATTTCACACTAAAATGGGAAAAAGTAACATTCTGTTAACCAAAAAGGTATTGAAAATTCCTTAAAATTTAACTATTACCTGACTGTCAGAACTCCATATTTTTAGAACAGAAACTAATGCCTTCGCTCCAGTCACTAAATAATTTAGTTCCCGTTTGCTAACATTATTATCTGTAGAAAGAAAAGAAAAGTATAACTTAAAATTAAGTAAGCTTAAATAAAGCTACAATTAATTATTTTGCTTAAGGATAAACATTACATAAATACTGTATGATTGATATAAGGAAAAGAAAAATTAAACATAAAATATTTATTCAATGACAATTAAGACTTAAAAAAGATAACACCTAAATCTTTAAATTTTACTTAAAACATTTCTAATTAAACTGCTTTTCATACTCAGCAAAACACATGTTTAGTTTTTGAAAAGCTGTGTTTTACATTGGAGGAAATATTAGTGGAGAATGGATTGAATCATTAATTATATATTCATAGTACTACCCAATATTTCAAATACGTTTCTAAACAGGAAACAAAAAAATCAAATGCATTTTTATGTTTAAAAGTACAAAACCAAAATCAAACCACAAAAATACTGGAAATTCAAATACAACTTTAATTGGATATAATCTATTTAGAAAAAAGTACAAAGTTTGAAGCAATTTTTAACTTAATAATGGAAATAAAAACATGTTACTAATTTGAAATTAGTTGCAACTGTTTCTTAAATTGCTTTTTTCATGTTTTATTCCTTTTATTTAGCTTTCTTGTTATAAAAGTGTGATTAAAAGTTTAATTATAGTAACATTCAGCAGTTTTTTATTCAGATTACTAGCTACAAAACACAAGTTCCAATATTTTATTTATTTACATAGCATTTGAAATATCTTATTACGAAAACCGAAAAAAGTGAACTGCATACAGAAATAAAATATGAAAAACTGACAATAGAAATCATAAACTTTCACGCTAACCTTTAAGCTGTTCCAAAATGTGAGGTGCTGCAAACCAATGCACTGTTTCAAATGTTGGGAATTTATATTTTTCTGGGGTATTTATTCGTTTCTCCATTTCATGAATGCTGCAAAATAATGGTTATTGGTGACTAAAATGAAACAGGAATTTATATTTCAAATAAAAATAATCTGTGGAGTAAATTTCCACTTACTGGAGCTGAAGAGGTATATTTAAGCAATGAAGGAAATTGCCTCCAAATACAATAGAATCAACAGGTGTTAGAACAGCATGTATCCAACCAGTGGGAATAAACAATGTCTGACCATGTGTAAGAAGCATCTGATAACAAACGTCAACCTGATCACCAAAAAATGTTTCACTTTGATTTGAAGATGCCATCCAGTGTTCATATAGTGCAAGATTGGCCGGAGTAGGCTGAATGAGGAAAAAGAGTTTCTCTCCCTACCAAAAGAAAAATAACAACTTTTATTATAAAAAGTACGTTATAGCACAGATTATTTACTGCATCTATATTTTATATAAGTTTTTTTTAATTACACATTGGCATATAAAAAAATATGTATATGACAAAAAAGGGTCAAAATATGTAAAATACCAAAATATTACCTAATTCAGTAACATACATAATTGGTCAACTCACATTTTGTTCTCATTTATCTCTATATAGCACAGCTTTCAACTGTGACCCAAAAAATTAAAAAAGTGTAAGCTCAAAGCATGTCAATATTCAAAATAATCTTCTGTTTTGCAAAATACCATTCTCGGGGCCCTGGAAGCTGTTTCATTCTCCTTAAAAAAAGTTTGTTGAGTGCATAAATCATTTAGTGAAAGACTGTGAAGATAGCATGGAAAACTGTTAACTAAATCTGAACTTGACCAGGTACATTATTGCATATTCCATATACCTATACAATGACAGACATCTCCATTACGTCTGTGAAACGTGGTCAAATTAATTTGGCGGAGTTAGTTCCAAGCATAGGTGATGACATAAGCAGTCATCTAAAGCATCTGCTTGGAAACTACAACCATATGAAAAAGTATTTCTCTTTGAATTACTAATACATTTAATTTATGGGGAAATCAAATGCACTGATCACCTACAGGTCAAAGATAGTGGAGACTGACCTATTTATATATTTGAGATCCCCCCAAAAGTTTATTTATTTATTTATTTATTTTTTTAATGGGCAGAAGTATTTCCTACTTACTTATCTCGCTCACAGGTACCTCACATGCAGGTAAGATGAAGCTTCCATGCAATATGAAGATCAAGCTTTTACAATTTATTTTAATGGGATATGTGTATTCTAAAAACTTCATTTAGTCACAATATGAATCAATTAAAGAAGTTTAACTTTCCAGCGGGCACGCGTATGTGTGAGATAGACTAGATATTAATTTCACATTTGTTTCGTAGGCCAGACGGCACTATGACCACGTGTCCTTGGCTATTCTCTCCTCTTCATTCGCCCTTCTTTCAGTCGTCTGCTGGATTTCGAGGGATTAATGAGAGTCTACAGATTTACTATTTGTATTCCAGAAAATACGCACGACCGTTGAAGTAAGTTTTTGTTATATTTAATTTCCTTTTTTATTATAGAAAATTTTTATTCTTTTGCATCTAAATCTTATGATTTTATATAATTTGTGTGCATAATTACTTTTAATAATAAAATAGAAGCACTGTATGCGTTACACACACGCGATCATATATGATATTTTTGTTCTTTTCTTTTCAGTTATGGCGAATAAAAGTAAAATGCTCAACATGAATGATCCCAAGGATCTTGAGATTATAAGAAATATGCTTTTATGTGACAGTGATGACTATGAGGACATTATTTTAGATTAAAGCATTACAGATGAAGAGGAGCGAATTTCAGGAAGAGAAGGTGATTTAGAATCGGAGATAAGTGCAGAGAGCAATTCTGAAGAGGAAAATAATGATGATAATTCTTCCGAAGTGTATATAGCTCATCAAATGAAAAACAGAAAAGTAATCAATTCTTGGACATAGCATAAAGAACCGTTTAAGAAAACTTAAACAAGCGCCTCATAACATATGTGTTCATGTTCCTGGAGTCATCGGTGAAGCTAAAATATCTAACATATTTTGGATATATGGAAATGCTTTTTTACTGATAGTATGATAGAAATCATCGTTGAAGATACGAATAAGTTTATTTCTTCTGTGAGGTCTAATTATTCTCGTATAACAGCAAAAACATGGATGGAGCAGAAATAAAAGCTCTTTTGGGCTTACTTTACTTAGCTGGTATTTATCATGGTAACAGAGTTAATCTTGAGGAACTTTTTAAAATAGAACTTGAAGAGATTTTTCTTTTTACTAAGAGCTTTATGGTTTGATGACATAAACACAAGAGCAGAACGAAGAGGAGTCGACCGCTTGGTCCAATAAGAAACATTTTTGAAAAGTTTGTCTCTAATTGCCAGAAGTGTGTTTGTTCACTTGGAGAGAATGTCACAATCGATGAGAAATTAGAAGGATTTCGAGGAACATGTGGTTTCATTCAATAATTCCTAAAAAAACCAAACAAATATGGCATAAAAATTTATGCCATGGTAGACGCTTGTATGTTTTACACATACAATATGGAAATTTATGCTGGAGCGCAGTCAGATGGTCCTTTTTGCATAAGCAACAAACCACAAGAAGTTGTAAAAAGGTTGACAGAACACATTCATAACATTGGAAGAAATGTAACCACACACAACTGGTTTTCAAGTTTTGAGTTAGTATGAGATCTTTAGATGAAAAAAAAAATTGTCATTTATAGATACTTTGGAAAATAAATAAATAAATAAATAAATAAACCTCAAATTCCAGATAAGTTCAAGCTGACGAAAAATCGAGAACCCAATACGAGTCTTTTTGAATTTAGAGAAAATATGACACTTCTCTCCTATGTACCAAAACGTTATAGAAACGTAATACTGATTTCAAGTCTTCAAGATGACGTAGCAATAGATGAAGATACTCAGGACCAAAAACAGCCTGAGATTATCACATTTTACAATTGTACCAAAGAAGGAGGTGTGGATACAGTGGACAAACTCTGTGCTTCCTACAATGTTGCCTGGAACACCAGGCATTGGTCTCTTGTAGTTTTCTACTCAATTGTACTTATTAACATTTAACTATTTACAAAATAATTTTAATATTTTTGCTCTGGAAAATTTATTTTTTATAATAGCACATCTAGGAAATACGCTCGACCTTTCTTGTTGGTGCAGAAGGCGCGCCCACTGGAAGGTTAAATATGTCTTACTGTTTATTACAAATGAACAAATAAGAAAGCAAGAAAATAAAGGAAATAATTAACAGATAAATAAAATAAAGGCAATTATGACATATTAAGTATTTCTAAATTAAAAATGAGAAAAATAATGATAAAAAAATTTGTTATTCAGAAAATGCTTACAGCTCTGATCAATGATGCAAAACATTTCCTGTACTTACACGCAATATATGATACCACACAGATGTGCCCCCAAAGTCAATGTGAAAATCTGTATAACTATCTTGAGCACTCATAAGGCAGTATTTCATCACTTGTGGGCAGAACTGTGTATGAGTTTCAGAATTTTTGGGCCAATAATTTTCAACCCAACTTAGCTTCTGTACAATAGTTGGTGGTTTCACCAGTTCAGATAATCTGAGGAGGATAGAATTTTTTTAAAATAACTTTTCATTTACTTTATAAATCATAACATAAATAACTATAAGATTCAACTGAAACTTTATTTTTCATTTTAAACAAGGAATTATACTAAAACATTCTTTAATACACTATTCCAAAACTACACATATAATAATTTTAATAATTAACCTTACCTAGTTTTAGAAAACTCCAAACTAATGACATTATACACTTTGCTTCGAACAGGACTGTTAAAGTATTCTGCCCATTCAGACATCGGCATGCGGATATTTTCTTGCCGAGCTACATCAATGACGTCTAAGGGAAAGTTGGGGCCTAAAACCCAAAATAAAAATTTTTTAAATGAATAATGTTTAGATTAAGACTCAACAAAACAATTTTTAGTTGCAACAACAACTAAATATAAATAACTTAGTCAAATGAAACATAAAATACATATACACATGAGAAGCAATTTATTATTAACATTTAATACAGAGGGAGTGGAAGAGAGGACAGTCTTGTGCTAGTTAACAGATTGATAAAATTAAACTTGCATTTTCATGTCTTCAGAGTATAACTTAGGACACACGTTAGTATTACGTATAGCACTGCAATAGTGCATAGTAAAAACCCGAGTATCAGGCATTTAACCAACCAGAAACGGCAAGCAGCTGGGGGACTCAAAACCATCATAAAGCATGTACAGGACTTTTGAAACCTGCTGAAAATGTCTAAAACATGAATGGAATTACACAGCTTTCTTTTATAAGAGTTGCTTACACCTCCCACCCATCATTGCATCTATTGTATTCTTCCACAAATTCGTCTTTGGAATAGGATGCCCCTCACAGAAAGAAAAGTGAGGAGTTATTACAAATGAACTTCTAATTGGAATGCATAAGGGATTTCAAAGTTCACAACAGGCTTTTAGTTTGTTCATTGCATAAGTTAGTTTAGCTTTTGTAAAGAAGTTAACTGATATTTATTGGTTTACTCTTGCAGTTTGGAAAAATGGCTAAAACTTGGGATCTCCTTTCTATGGAACAACATGGAATATTTTTGCCATTAGTACAAAATTATGGCATCAAGAAAAATGAAATTGAATGGCCCTGTGATATGCCAACATGTGACTTATTTGAAAGCAAACTTTTGATATGCAAGGTGATAACAAAGAAGATGATTAGATCAGAAATTTCTTTTCCCATCCACAAAGCTTTTCTATCATTTCTATTTTGTATTTGCTCAATTATCTGGAAATTTCATGTATCCAGCAATCCGCATTTCTTGAGCATTTTGATAATTTAACTTTTACAGAATTTTGATACAAAATCTAACTTTTCTCAAAATAGCATGCTGTTTTTCATTCTGTACTTCTATGACATACTTGAAAGCATGCCAAATTATTATATTTTGGTAAAATCTCACCGAGTTTCTTTCTCAGCCCTCCAAGATATCATGCGAAATTTTAGCTCGATAATAATAATTGAATTTGCTTTATACTTAAATAATACCGCTTTTCTATAATTTTACTGTCTTTTCATATAATGCTCAATTCAATACAAATACGGTTTTAAATTTTAAATACATTTTATATACATTAAAAAAAAACTAGAGTTACACAGAGTTTGTACACATTTCTGCACACTGAAATCAAGCTCATTTAAAGATTAACAATGGAAAAAATTATGGACCTAACAGCAAATAGGAATTGGATAAATTATGCTGATTTAAGACTTTTGCCAATTTTGGATGAAATTAACGAGGACACAAAATCGTTAAAAACCAAGGATGTTTAACCCCTTGAATAGCAGCTCAATGAAATAAATTCATTCTGCACGGGCAAGAACGCACAAGAAAATTAGTTCACATGTAGTTAGTTTCCCTGCCTAACACTGCATTCCCCATCTATGTGAAGTAAGATGCCTATAGTGTTAAAATCGCATAACCTGCAATGTTGACACCCAATTAACTTATAGAGCACCTGCCATTACCACTGGGGTGACATTCACAGCTCAATGAAAATTTGTATTTCCCCCCTAAACCGATAAATAACGCAGACTAAGAAATACAAAAAACAGCTCATATATAATTAAAAAATTGTTTTAATATTAGGCAATGAAACTACGGCTATAAGTAACAAAATTAATTTGAAGTTTAAACATTTCATAATTTTTTCCCCTTCATTTAAACAGGTACAATAATTTTAAGCAAATATGGTTGAAATTATCTGCAGGGAGGTTTTTGTTGTAAAGTACTCAATCTTATTGTAGTTTCTCATTCAAATGTATGTTGAATTTGGTAAATATTTTGTATTCAATTGACATTACATTTGCTAAAAATGAATTAAGATAATACTTAAATTAATAAAGATAATTTTTTGGGTTTAGACCAGAAAAATTCTCAATAATTAGATGACAACACGTTCTAAAAATATGTTTGGAAAAATCAATGATCAAGACAGCAATGATTTTCATATGAATGAAAAATCAATGAAGCGCACTATACTTGGATTCAGATTAAGATCTTCTAATATTGCTTGTAAATTTAACACAAAATTTTGCTTTAATATTTGATTTCAGATGTCTGAATTATACAAATGAAAACTGATAAAAAATTTTATACCAAATATAAGGACATATATTTAAAAATAAATTGCATGTTTATCTTAAATACAATAAAACATTTCCTCAGTCTAAAAAAAAAAAAAAAAAAAAAAAAAAAAAAGAGGCTTTTTTGGCCCTAAAAGGAGTTTCTTTCTCCTGAAAAGAGCCTTTTCTTAAAGTGTTCTTTCTTGTTCTCAGTTACAAAGTTCCATTGTTCAAGTACTGTAATTGCTATGTCAAGAAATCCGACAAAATTGTCAATCAAAATTTCTTGTTCTCTTCACTATCCATAGCAATATTTTCTGGACTTGGAAACACTAGATTTTGCCATCCATTAGTTCACTGATGATTGGGACATTGTCATTGCATTAAAAAACTTCATTACTTAATCTTCATTTATAAGTACTTCTCTACATTTCTTCACAAATTCTATTAACTGGAAAATTTCCTTTTTTTGTTTGTGATATCTGAGAACCTTCAAAGTCGTGGCTATCATCATAAAGTTTACCTAGAGCTTAGCTTAGCTAGCATAAGACTGATGATTAAATTTTTTCTCACTTCTACCCAGAATTAGATTAAGTTATTTATTATATTAATCTGTTTTCCAAACACTGCCTCTAATTTATTTTCTGCATTTGCTTAAGGCTTATCTGATTCCTGAATAAATTATACAGTCAAAAGTCGTTAATCCGGACACCCATAATCCGGAATGATGCCAGGGTTGCCACTCAAACAGGAGAATGAAATTCCCTGACTTTTCCAGGTTTTCCAGGTATGTTTCGAGAAAATTCCAGTCTATCCGCGTAATGTACATTGGCTGTGCTAAGAGGTATTTTAATTATGGTATTACTTGTATTGTGTAGCATATTCACTTAATTATTCAATAAATCCCAGAGGATATTTATTCTTAATTATTCTTGGTACACTTTGTTTACTTTTCCACTTAAGAAACGTAATAAAATTTAAGATATATACATTGGATAACAATTGTACGTTTTATTTAATTATTACTCATTATTATCACCAGTTCAAAACGAGGCTAATCCGGATCTTATAAATCACAACACAATGCTAAATAGTTAGGTTAGATTTTAGGTAAATTTAATTTGTGTGAGGTGTCTTCTTATGCGCCTTAACACTTGAAAACACAAATATAATTATAATAAGAGTTGTTTTCTCCACTGAAGATTGAGATTAGAATCTGCCAAATCTGGAATAAAATTAGGCTTTTTTTGCAGACATTCTGCAGCTAAACGAAAGAAAGAAATCTATTTAATGATATTTTTTTTAATAAATTGAGGTATTTTATATTTATTTCGCAGCATACATAAGGAAAAAATATGTGCATTAAATTTCGTGATGGTATGTCATCATACTGCTAGAATTAATTTCAGGATTGCGCCAGAGAAAATTTCCTAAAATTTGGAAATATTATTTACTAATGATAAATAAATTTAGAGGGAAGAAGCAAGATTAAATGATATGAATAACATAAAGATAAATTACTTAAATTGAATTAGAATAATCAACGATATTTTAGCGAATATAGTTATATTACATGGTTAGCCTAGATGACTGATTACTATAAAATATTGAGTCTCAGTCATTAATATATAACTGATTACTATACACTTTTTATTTTACTGCAAAATGACAAGGTATTTATTAGAAAGAAAAAAAAAAAGGTTTAAAAAAGATTTTGCGGTAAAATTTTAGTACTATACGGAACGGCCTTCGCACGATTTTGAAAATTGTCGCCAAGAACAAAATGACCCGTTTACCGTGCTCATCATCAAGTCGCCAAATCCCGCTGTACCATACATGGAGATTATTCTAACCAAAGAAAGTCTAGTATGTAAAGAAGAAAAGGTTCCATACAAGTAAATGCTATTACGTCGCTAGAAAGCAGATTAAAAATTTGTCAAGGAATTTGGCGATGGAACCTGGCGGCCAGAATTTCCCTCTCTGCGATGTGTACAGGAAATTGAGAAACACATGTTAAGAAGAAACGTTCTTTGACAGAAAAGAAAACTACGAAAATCCGTTTTTAAATTATTGCGAAAAATCCAATAAGAAATGTTTTATCAAAGAACGTTTTTTCTCGGATTTTTCGCAATAATTTTAAAAACGGATTTTCGTAGTTTCCCCCCCTTAAAATAACTAATCTATGAATTAATTTACTTGCGCCAAAAAAATATTTTCTTTTCCTTTAGAGTTTAAAGAAATTTTAAACGATATTCATTTTATGAAATCTTGATAACGTGACCTTCGAATTTCGACACCAGTTTCGAGCTTCGGCGACAGATATATCGTGCATCATTCTTTACAATACATATTCTTTGATTCTAACCTTCATGATACCGTATACTAGGATTAAACCCATTTTGTTTTATACGAGAACAGGTACTTTATTTAGTTCATGCACTACACATGCGATTCTCGAGGTTACTGGAAACCAAAAGTTGCGGGAAACTTGCTTTGCCTTTCTAAAAGACAATCAAATTGAAGCTGCGAAAATTGGCTCTATGCCAGCTGCCCGAATGACGCTCACGTGATACACAATTCGCCAAAAAAGTTATCTCTTCCGACGTCGGCGCAAAACTCGCCTTTTTTGGCAGGATCGTTGTATAAAATTCCCTGAATTTTTCAGATTTTGACTAAAACACTTAAATTCCCTGACTTTTCGCTGAATTTTTTGGTCAATTTCCGAATTCCCCGATTTTTTCTGGTTTTCCAGGTAGCGTGGCAACCCTGATGATAATCCGGACCTCAAAGCTACAAACTTTCTGCGCATGCGTCGACGCAATGCGCGTAATACATTTACGCACGCGCATATTCGTCTACGCATGCGCATAATACGTTTACGCATGCACATTTAATGTATAGCAAACAGTATAAGCTAAGCTAAAACTATCTAATTATCTATTTCAGTTAATATTGCATATTGCGTTGTTCCTTAATCTTCGAATTGGAACCGGCTTATTATTTTTTGCAGACTGTTATTGAGCAATTTTATAAAAGTAAGTTGGAACTTTCGATTATATCAAATAGAATTTCCGATGCTGGACCTACAATGGGAAAGCATGTTTCGATGTCCATCAAATAAAAAGTGGAATTGCTGCAAAAAATAGATAAAGGCTCCTTTGTTTCTCTAACCATTTCGAGATCTGTTTATCAATTTCATGCTGCTCTGAGGGGGGAGGGGGGGAGTCGCGGCGCCCAATGAACTGGAAGTTGATCTGTCAGCACTATTCTTATCTTCAGGGCAGATATTTTTATTTTATTCCACTTATAATGTAGTATTTCATCTCGATGTACTCCATCTTTGATATGATTTAAATCAAATTCCTTGTCATTATAAATATCACGAATACAAATCAAATAGTTTTCTGGTTGCAATTTTCTAATTTCGACTATGCGTAATGTATACTTTACGCATGCTCGCATCGAAAGAAATGTTTAATAAAGTAAACAAATAAATATCAAGCTTTCTTTTTTTTTTTTTTTTTTTTTGTAAATTTTGATACCCTTTAGATTATAATTGCTTTTTATTTCATAAATTAAGGTTTCATATTTTTAATTTTATAATTTCTTTTATTTTCATATAAACATTTAATATTTCCAATTATACATCTCGTTATTTATATAAATTTTTGTTTATGGATTTCACCCACTTGGTTTGCTTTAAACTTGAAAGTTAATATTTCACACATTGTAACATTGGAACATTGATATATAAGCATTCTATTTGAGGCAGTGGCAACATATTGCTTTCACACAGCCCAAATTTATAGATTAAGACTGAATATAGACTGTTACTTAATGCTGGAAATAAAAATGCTTTATTTTGAACAGTATTTTTCAGTACTTCTATTTCTCGCTTTCAAATCGGCGAGTTTGTTAAACAAAAATTCATTAATTTTGTACAAAACATGAAACAAATCAAATACAAAATTCGGGCCACAAGGTACCCATGTTGGGATGGAGGACTACGCATATTAAAGATTCAATGGTTCTAGGTGTTGTCATTGTTCCACAATGCAAGTAACATAAATACAGATTATTCATTTTTTTAAAAATAATGCATCACGATACATTTGGTGGTACCTGAGAAACGATTCGGACAAAAAGTGAGTTTCGAAACTATTAGCACCTCTACAAACAAAATTATTTCAGCATCAAATTGAAAATTATTACTAATTCTAAAATGCAAATAAATGTACAAACACTCATACAGTCTCTCCAAACTTTGGTATTTAGACATAATTTGAGGTAGAGAATCAAGAAATGGGGGAAAAAAATATGATAGCATTTAAAAAGAAAAGTCTGATTTTGAGTCAAAATATGTACATTAGAGAAATATTATAAATAAATATTATGTTGCATGATCTTAAATTCACTTAGTTCGAAAACAAGTTTTTCTAATACTTGCACAATAGCTGCAAAGTAAGATAATAATTATATATTTACTAAAGAAATATTGATTATATTATCTCCTAATATAAATTTAGTAGAAGTAACAAAAAAAATATTTTTTACAACAGCAAGAATTAAATTACTACAAGCACACTTACAGATATACAGATGATCTTCTTACATTTAATAATTTTAATAAGATTGAATCCTCCAAAATTTATCCAGAATGCCTTACACTTAATAAAACTAATCATTCGCAAAATAATATCGACTATCTCGATCTTCAAATCATTAACTACAAAAAAATTTTACTTTTTGACAAAACAAGAAACTTCAGTTTCAATACTAACAAATTAATAAATTGGACTTCCAATATCTCCAAAAAAGTTATTAATAATACAATAATAAATCAAATACAACGTATTAAAAATATTTGCACAGATACGATAGATCTACAACACGAAATTTTGCTCTTTATTAAAATTCTCAAAAATAATCTAATAACTAATCGATTTATTAACCACTGTCTTAAAAGAGCAGGCGTTAAATACTCACTCTAAATCATTTAACTGATAGGGATAT
Organism: Stegodyphus dumicola; assembly: GCF_044657685.1. Taxonomy (NCBI): domain Eukaryota; kingdom Metazoa; phylum Arthropoda; class Arachnida; order Araneae; family Eresidae; genus Stegodyphus; species Stegodyphus dumicola. The sequence continues at coordinate 4,354,190 of NC_140768.1, forward strand.
GATAATTTGTTCCTAAACCTGAGAAGGCGGTATAAGTTGGATGACTATCAGTTGGAGGATTTGTACATAGTGTAATTACAAAATTGTATATAATATAAAAAGCTAATTTTTTTCAGACTTTATGCTGTTACTAAAAAAATGAGCCTATTTCATAATCTTTAGTCTGTCAAATAGCTCGTTAACAGTGAAAATCACTTTTTTCCTTCTCTAAGTTTATTTTCTGGCCTTTTATATCTTCATGTACATTTCACATATTTTATTATATATATATTAATTTTTAAATTTTTTATTATTTGATTTGTTTTTGCAAAGATAGCATTATGTTTCTTAATTTTCAAATGTTTATTTCAATTACTTTGAGTTCTATTTCATAATTCCAATTAAGATTACCACTGTTTAATTTACAAATAGTTTTGAATTAACATGCATAAAAGCGAAGGTGTCGGGGACATTTAGTCAAGTATTTTATAAATTTTACTACATAAATTACTTTTCACTCAAAATTTGCATTAGTGAAAATGCTTAATTCAGAATGAGTTCTTTGGTACTCAACTTTGGTTCTAAATCCCATCACTTCACGGAACTATTTGGCCTAACTTAATTTGCCGGTTTGGCATAAACATTCTTACTTGAGTAAAAGATGAAACACCTTTGTATTTATTAATTATTGTTCATTGAACAGGAGTTGGTTTGTTCTCCTTGAAAAGTCAACTAATTTCCGATCAATAGTGATAAATACTTGCTTTTAATTTAATTTCTTTTTCAAAGTTTGAAATTTTGTTATTCATGATTTAATTCAAGTCCCCATAAAACATTTTTAATAATTTACATTCAAGTTACTTTAAAACACAATTTTCGGAATTAAACTTCCTACATATGCATTCACTCTTTTTTGATATTTCTACTAAATTTATATTAGGAGATAATATAGTCAATATTTCTTTAATAAAGAAATCTTATATATATATATTTAAATTGTACTTTGTAACCATGAAAAATGTAACTTGAATTTTGTTAATTAATTAGTAAAAACGGCAACCGCAGGAAAGGAGAGGGAGACAATGCATTGTTAGCTCTAATGACAGCCCCTCATATATTTACACATGTATGCAAATCATAAGGAATGAAAAACACATGCTTTAAAACAAAGTAATGGTTTAAAACTAATATTTATTAACATTAATCAACAATTAGTGAATGAAATAGAAGCATGAATTTTCAACACCTATAAATGTCTAATACTTAATAAAGCAGAAACCTTTCGTTGTCAAATATAAATTTAAAATAAATATAACAACAAATGCAGTTTTAAAATATAATGCAGCAAAAATACTTATATAAAAATCACTGATATAAATGATCAGTTGCCATCACATAAAATATAGAAATACAAATTCTTACCAACATAATCCATGACATCACTAACAGTAAATGAGTCTGAAGGCATCTGAATACCCAAGCCAACTTTTGAATCAACAAGTATAGGATAATTGAAACCATTTTGTATCAAATATGGAAGTGACAGCTGTGGTCCACGCAGACGAATAACAATATCATCAGCACTAAGACATAAAATTTAAGAAATTAGCTGAAATCTATAATATAATAAATTTTTAAAACAGATCATTAACTATATAGAGAAAAAGGTACTTTCCATTATTATGCCCAAGTTATTTAAATGGCATTGAGATTATTAGCAAATTTTAATTCAATTTTGGTTCCTCTGCCCAACAGTAAATACACTGTTGTGTTGTTACTAAATGGTATTCTGGAATTACTGAAATAACAATAGGAATAGGTCATAACAATACCCATGAACAATCTTCCAAAATACTTAAGTGCACTTAAAGGATATCAAGCACGGAAATAACACTAACTTTGCATATAAAAATAATGACAAATTCTCAGTAAAATATGTTAATAATTTATATAGCAGTAAATTAAATAATTAAATTTGTATTTAAATTTAATTTTTTTAATTAAATTCAATTTATTCTTATGAAACAATTTTGTTTGTACTTAGCAGCTTTAGCGCTAATTACCTGGTTTGTTTCTCTTTTTTTATTAAAAACAACTTTCTTTTTCTAATAGTTTTGTTTTTATTTTAAACTCGCTCTCTAAATAATATGTTTGCACATTTTTTTGTTTAAAATTATTTTGGCTTTTTTCCTTTTTTTAAGATTTTAATTTGCTTTTTTACTTTCATACATATTTGTTAAAAATTAAATTTTAATTTGTTTAAATTTCATTCCTTGCAGCAATGGCACAAAGAATATTTAATTAAATTTATATTTAAATTTAATTTTTTTAATTAAATTCAATTTATTCTTATGAAACAATTAACTTTTAATATTATATAAAGCTTTATTGACTGACAAAAATAAGTGTATATGATGAAAATACATTCCAAGATGAAAAAATATAATCATGAAAAACAAGTAGAACCTGGCTTTTAATGCACAGTTCTATATTATATAGGAAAATTTTATACCCATTATCCCTCCCCAAAAAAATTCCTATATGAAGAAAATTGAAGAAGATATTTCCTTTTTAAGTTTAGGATCACATTTAGGACCATACACAAAGTGAAGACAAAATGTTTGCATATGTATATAACAGAAAATAAAATAACAGTTGAGAAAAAAAAAATTTCTGATGTTAAAAAAGTAAATGACGAGCATTTCTATGCAGATTGCTTAAAAAAAAAAAAAAAAGAAAGAAAGAAAGAAAGAAAGCTCAATATATATATATATATATATATATATATATATATTCCAAAAAGGAGATATAACTCACAGAATCTTTTAGAAATCATGTTCAAGAAAACAAAGCAAGTTTCAGTACTGGTACATAGCCATATCCTAAAATTACTTGTACAGTCAAAAGTCGTTAATTCGGACACCCATAATCCGGAATGATCTATAATCCGGACCTCAAAGCTAAAAACTTTCTGCGCATGCGCCGCATTGACACATGCGCATACGCGTTTATGCGTGCGAGTAAGACCTTTTACGTCTGCGCATATGCATGTGCGCAAGTGCAGAATACGTTTTCGCGTGCGCGTTTTATGTATAACGGACGGAATAAGCTAATAATCTATTTCAGTTAACGTTGATGATTGTGTTGTTCCTTAATTTTCAAATTGGATCCGGCTTATTATTTTTTGCAGACTGTAAGAGCAATACTATAAAAGTAAACTTGAACTTTCGATTATATCAAATAGAATTTTCGATGCTGGAGCTCCCAAACGATCTACAAAGCGAAAGTATGTTTTGATGTCCATCAAACAAAAAGTGGAATTGCTGCAAAAAAATGGATAAAGACATGAAGAAGGTGACAGAGAGGTTAGTGAAAACGAAAAAATTTCGATTGACAAGTTAGTCGGTATTCTCGGCACAGCAATTACGGGACTTGAACAGCGGAACTTCGTAACTGAACAAGAAATTATGTCTGTTTGTAGAATTAAAGAGAAAGTATTATCACATAAAACGAAGCAACTTAAACAACTTACATTGAAAGAAATGTTTAATAAAGTAAACAAATAAATGTTAAGCTTTTTTTTTTTGTAAATTTTGATACCCTTTAGATCATAATTGTTCTTTATTTCATAAATTACGGTTTCATATTTTTAATTTTAGAATTTCTGCATGCCATCTTACGAGATTTAAACTGATGATCTATAAACCGGAAAAATCGATAATCCGGAATCGCCGAAGTCCCGACGAGTCCGGATTAACGACTTTTGACTGTATAAATTAAAAAATGACATAAACCTTGAGTTATTCTAATTAATTATTTCTCGACCCTTAAAGGCACATTGAAAATGAAATCAAATATCCAAAACCTTGAAATAAAATAACTCGGCTGATTTTTGTCAAGAGAAGTCAAACTTTTTTTTTTTTATAATCAGCATAAAATTTTCTTCAATATGGATATATGAGCTGAAAGACTGCATAAAAAGTCAAGTTTTGTAATTCTTTTTAAATAATTTTTTTATATTTTAAAATGCCAGCAAAAATAAAGAGCAAATAAAGACATTTGAGGACATATAATATATGATGGGGCTAGAACAGTAGGGTTATTTTTTTTTTTTATAATCAGCATAAAATTTTCTTCAATATGGATATATGAGCTGAAAGACTGCATAAAAAGTCAAGTTTTGTAATTCTTTTTAAATAATTTTTTTATATTTTAAAATGCCAGCAAAAATAAAGAGCAAATAAAGACATTTGAGGACATATAATATATGATGGGGCTAGAACAGTAGGGTTAAAATATGTACAATTTCTATAAATATCAGAGTAAATTTCAAGTATTGCACATTCAAATAATCAAGCAAAATGCATTAATAATTTTGAAAAATGACAAATGATGATAAGAACAGAAATACAAATAAATCAGATAGACATCCACACCAATACATTCTCTAGCACATTACAAAGTTTAAAAAAACAAATCTCCATCTTCTTATTAATAGTCGTCCAAGGGCTACTATCGTATGGCAAAAAAGATTCATAAAAGTCATAAAAAGCAGGAAAATAAAGCAAAACAGACTACTTGTGAGCTTGCTACATCTGCAAGGATGCATGTAAACAGATATAAGATACTTTAATTTGTGTTCCTGCCGTGTATTTGAAATAGTGTAGATCACTATAATTGCAGTTCCACACAATGCAATCAAGTTCTCTTCATGACAAATGACTTCATGTGAATACTTATTTGGAAAGAGATGAATACTTTTAAAAATAACTAAGAAATTTGTTCCATACGGCATTACTAATAAATGCACAGGAATTTTTGCATGTTGAGACATATTTTAAGTGCACTGCAACTAGCAAGACAAGCTCCGAGTGCTAGGACGGTGGCATTAAGAAATGCTCACAATATCACTCTTGTCAAAAGAGCCATTTTAATCTACAACTTTATAAAGTTTCAGTGCCATGGAAGATGCTTGTTCTTTCTCTTGCAAACTGTACGGTGAGATTATGAGAGTGAATTAAAAGCCTGGAAGATGCTTCAAGGTCAGGATGCCCAACTTCATCTGTCACAAAATAAATTGCTTCAGTCAAGGCCAGCAGATGTGACCTATCACAAAAAAGACAAAAGTTGGATAGCAACCATTTTAAAGTAGAAAAGTGTGTTCCTTTTGGTTACTTCATAACATATACGATCAGTAAACAATATAGTTTTCAGTCAGTCACATGAGGTGTCTAAGAAGTTTGAAATTGGAACATTTCACTACATTGAAAATATAATAATAAATAATACAATTTGACTGTATTATTATGATGTACACACAAAAGCCCAAAGCAGAATCTGAGTGTTTGAGGATGAAAACACGGTCAGGTTCAGACAAAAATCATGATCTGTGAAGAAAAGAATGGTATTCAAAAGAAGAAAATGATATTCTGTGAACAGAAGAATAAAGAGAAAAGAACATACCTTTTAAAATATCTAGACATGAGTTCTTTGGCAAAAAACTAGTAGTATATTTCAGTATTATGAAAGTCATACAGCATGTACCACAGGAAATACAGAAGACAATCACAATTACATATTGAGGAGTACCTGTCTAAAGTTGTTTAAATTCTTACAAATATTCAATAAGTTTAACAGAAGACACACTGCTTCTTCTCAACGACAAGTCCTGCATAACACTCCAAATTATATGTCAGTTATTTGGCAAATACTCTGCAGATGGTGCAACATCTTCCTCACAATACAAAACACCTTTTGACTTTTCTATCATATGAAGAATAGATAAAATAGAGACAATTTTTCAACAATGAAAACTTCAAGACAGATGACAGAGTATAACCAGTTCTCTCACAAAATGTGGAAAAGTTGGTTTTCTGACAATTTTTATACATGCAGAATAAGTGTAATGAAAAATATTTTAGTCTAAAAAGTCTATATATAGTCTATATAAAAGTTTCAGAAAATTTATGTGGTACTTCAGAACTTTTTAAGCAACTAAATATTTCCAAAAAATTTCAAGAAGCATTATGCAAATGTTGACATGTCTAAGCAAATTCTGACTAATGGAGTTTTACAGAATATAGTGCTAACAATAATTAAGAAATGATATTGAAAAGAACATACCTTTTAAAATGCCTAGACCTGAGTTCTTTGACAAAAACTGGTGTTCCAGATTGTACAGCCTAGTAAATAAAATATTTTTAAATTAAGAACAAAAAGCATATCTGATATTCAGTTAAAAAAAAAAGCACAGCTAAGTTTATTGACAACATACAACAAGAATATCTTGATTTCTTTTCAGTACTTTCAGATAAATTCTACAAAAGACATACAAATATAGAAATAAAATAAATTCAAAGTTAAACTATGACTACTACATATTTTTTTCTATTCATTTTAAAGAAAAACTGCTCAAAATATAATCTTAGATTATTTGGCTGTAGTAAGAAAATATGTTATTATTTCAATAAAAATAACAACTGTATGAAAGGTGGAACTGAATTAATAAACTAAAGCAAAGTATGCTTGGGCTTTCAACTTAGTTTTACCTCAATCTCATCTGAAAGCATCCACAGTCTCTTTTCCTTTCCACCAATTTCTGTCTATCTGATCATACTAAAAAGATTCTAAATTTCTCTATTTTGCAAACATTAACACAGATGTTCACATTTTGTTTTAGATTTAAGTCAAAATTTAGTTCATTGAGACCAACTTCTGCTAAACAAAGTGAATGCAATGGTATAAAGGATATGGAATTTTATCTCTTTTTTTTTTACTATTATTATTATTAAATTCATGTGTATATTTAAATTTACTCAGCAATAATAGCAAACTTAACTGCAAAACAGACTTACTTAATAATCTTTCTTTAAAGTTAAAATTTTAGTAGCATCAATGAAGAAGATGGTCAATGCATTCAAACTGTATTTCTTATTTGATAAATGGACATAATTAAATCATGCAATTTAAATCATCTACATATTTTAAATGAATTAAAGTTGAAAATTACTATAAACTGTCCAAAATAAGCAGAAAAACTTTTTGCAAAAAATGTTTTGATAAGGAGAGGAATATAAAAAAAAATTACTTATTTTCTGTATAATAATATATATAGACAGAGAGAGAGCAATACCAAGTAATTGGTTTCAGCACTGAACTAATCAAGGTGTGAGGATTTATCTATTTTTTATTAATAGTTAATTTTGAGTTAAAGTAACTTTTCTGTTGCTTTCCTTTTCACCCATGCTTTCATGCCAGAATGTAAATGAGTATTTATTAATTAGAAGTCAAACAACAAAAATCAGCGTTATATTTTCAAATTTTCACAGGACTAGTTTCGATGGTTTTTACCGAACCATCATCCTCAGATGCAAAAGCGCACATGAACGAGATAAGATAAGAAAGCCTGGACAGGAGATAAGCTACTGGTGCCATCTGTTGATGAAACCAGAACTAAAACATAATTTATTTAAAGGCTTAAGGCAAAGCTGGATTGGAATATCTTTATCGTTCAGCCTTTAAAGAAATTATGTTTTAGTTCCGGTTTTATCAACAGATGGCACCAGTAGCTTATCTCCTGTCCAGGCTTTCTTATTTTATCTAACCATTATATCTTATCTCGTTCATTTGCGCTTTTGCAGCTGAGGATAATGGTTCAGTAAAACTATCGAAACTAGTCCTGTGAAAATTTGAAAATATAACGCTGATTTTTGTTGTTTGACTTCTAAATTAATATTTGTTCAGCATGTTATTGTATCTTAATTAATGAGAATTTAGTTAGATTGAGGGAGAAAGAAATGCTATTTAAGTGAAGGTTTTGCAAGTTTAGAGTTAGAATGTCTTCTGCTTACTCAAAGCCACATTGTTTCTGTGACTAAATAGAGATTTGATTCTGTGCTGTTGAGTGCTTCTAGCCATTCGGCTTGTCTAACCAGTTTTCTACAAACCAGAGCTTTCCTGCACATTACTTTGTCCTGTGAGCCGTTAGGCTAATTTAACTACATTTTATTTTAGTTCAACATTACTTGTTTAAGTTAACCCAGAAGTGTTGGCTTCTGTAAACCCAAGCTGGGTCATTGTTACTTGTTTGTGTTCAAACAAAAGGGCTGTTTACACTATTCTTCTGACTTTGCCAGTCTACAGTTTAAGACAATAGGATTATTTCACTCTAGTCTTCGTAGAGTCCATAAACGTATGCTACCAAAGAGCATGAGATTCTGTAGAGAAACTATATATATTAAGATAATTGGTTAATTTTTTTTAAGTCCGTTCTTTAATAAATATAATGTGTTGAATAAATTCAAATAATTTTATCAGATGAAAGTTAGAAAATTCACAGTTCTGTAATTCAATTTTTAGTCTCTAAAAATTGCAATATCGATATCTACCCACTTATTTTACCTTTTCTCTTTAAACAATTTCTTTGTAGCAATGAACTGCATTGCTTATTGTTTGACAAATTGTAAAGCTAAGTTCATTAGTGGGATCAACTTTCATAATATACCCCGACTAGGTTTTAACCATTCCAATAACTTTTCATAGTTTCTAGCTGTTCATTTTCATGCAGGCACTTCAACAGTCATTCTTAAGTTACTCTCTCATTCTCAAACCTATTGTTCATCTCTGTTAATTGTTTCATTATCTAGATCATTAACGTTCGATATGATGCACAGACTGAATCTAATTCTCTGAAATCAAGTTGCTGTTAAATTTCTACTATGTTATTAGCAACTTCAGGAAAATGAGATTCAAAATCAATGAAATAATTTCCACAATATGTTTTCCATACTACCTGTATTGTGCATTATCAATAAATATCATGCTATGCCTATATTTTGACAATGTAAAAAATTTGATTACAGTATGCACATTTTCTACTGCTATATATTTTACTGCTGCAGGAAATGTACAGCACAAATAATAGGCCTTAATATATCACAGTGACTGGTTGGATCAATAAAACATCAATTCACCATAAGCGTTGTTTCATGTTTCAGATTGTTGCCACCAAATGTTATTGCCCTGTATTATATTTAAAGAAATTAAATAATGAAGAATCTGCATAAATGTATGTATGTTTCTTGCATTGCAATAAAACAACGGTACCTAGAGCCATCCAATTTTGAATACCGTAATCCTCCTGCGAATATGGGCATCTGGAAGCCCAAATTTGAAATTTTTCATTATCAATTTAATATTTTGTAAAACTTTAATGAATTTTTAATTAAAAAAACTCAAGGATTTCAAAGCGAGCAATGGAAATGTTGTACAGAAAAAGCATTTTTATCTCCAGAGCACGAGACCGTGTATTGGAAATTCTAAAGATATGCTCATTTTAAAATTATTTTCGATATTGCTGTTGAACTGAATTTTATGGTTTAAGTGCGAAGAACATGATATTTAATAAACAAAGGTAACACATAAAATGTAAAAAAAAAAAGTCCATTTGGACGTAATTTAAAATCTGAAGACTTTCAGATTTCTCTTTTTTTTTATTAAAAAGGAAAATATGTTAGTGAAGTTGATTGTGCTAGACAGTAAAATCCCTCTTAACTGGAAATCAGAATGGCACTTTTGGAGATTTAAGTTTAAATTCAAAATTTAAGCCGAGATAAAAAAATATATAATGAATTAAAAATCTGATGACTTAGAGGATGAAAACACTTGTGTTATGTTTCTGCCACCAATCAATTTATTATGCAGAATAAAAAGATGGCCTATGGATATGTTTTTATGCATTAATGTGTGAACTTTGAAGGTAGTGTCCATGATTTCACAATTAAAGATCGTATATTTACTTTGGCTCTTGCTGCAAAGATACGAATATCAATCCAAGGTTTGTGTAAATTGCAATTGCAATCGTAAATGATGAATCATGTTTGTCTAGTTTCAAAACACATCCAGTGCCCTTGTCCGACATCTTGGACATGTTTGGAGCAAAAACCTTCAGTGGCAATATCTTAAGAAGGCAGTCATTCAAAGTTAGTTCTTCATACAAAAAATTTGTTACGTTTTATGTGATAACAAATTACTATACAATTTTAAAATATTTATTCCTCTGAAAATTAAAATCATGTTTTAATTTTAAATAACCTGCATGATTTTTGATACACTTGTTTAATATTGGCTGATAAGTCAGAAAATATGCCCAACAGTTTTGCATGCTATAATGTTTTTGTGGCATCAAAAAGCGTAAACAGGCAAGTTTTAGAAATATATACTCAATTATCCAGAATCAGTTAAGTCCCAAAGCTACCGGTTAAGAGAGATTCTATGGTATCAGGCTAAAGTCCTGTTAGTAGTGACGTAGTTTCGAGGTGGTTTGAGAAGTTTAAGCATGGAAATTTCAGACTTGCATCAATATAAGGTGATATACACTTGAGATGACCTTTCTCTGTAAACAAGGACCTATTAAAAGTAGCTATTGCTGAAAATGCATGCTACAGATCAAGAAATGTCAGATAGAATAAATATACCAAAACGAACAGCACATGATCATTTGAAGAAGAATGGATATGTAAGTCCCTACAATGTATAGGTACACCATACTTTAAAAGAGTGGAATATGATTGCCTTTACGTTTGAGCTTGTGATTCTTTACTCAACAGAAACAAAGAAACTCCTTTTTTTCTCTCCCCAAACGGCTCATTACTAGAAATGACTAGTGAATACTATATCATTATGCCACAAGAAAAAGATCATGGGATAAGCAAAAATAGGGAACCTCCTTTAGTAACTCAAGAAGGGAGTTGCATCCCATGCTGCTTGTTGCATGTCAGATAAAGTTTATTGAAGTATGCATGGGATCTTTGGTTTCACTCTTTATATTCACTAGACCTCACCCCTAATGATTTTTATATCTTCAGGTCCCTTCAAAATTTTCTGAAAACAGCCTGGAGTTTACTTCTTTGAAGAATGTCAAACAGCATCTTGATAACTTTCTGAATAAACCTAGTGACTTTTAAAAAAAGAGAATATTCCAGCTGCTAGAGATATGACAAAAAGTCATATAACAAAATAATGCTTATGTGATTCAATGAAATATTTTTAGGTTTCCTTACTGCTTCATCTGTAGTTATCACCAAAAAACTACAGACCCTTCCATTCAATACATTTAGCATGATACTAGATAAATTTAATTATTATATAAAATTTATTTATGTATTATTTACCTTATTTTTCAAATCTAAATTTTAGTCTTGCAGGTCAAGACCTTTGGATCTCCATGGATGTACTACTATTGCTTATTTCTTTCAGTTCCCCCCTAACTTGGAAGGCATTGTTTCTTCTGGAAGAAAACCAACTGTTTCCAGAACAAACATTTCATTTCAAATCTGTAAAACAAACACACTGAACTCTGCTTACTGGAAATAAATGTAGCAGTTCTGAAGAGGAATGGGGTTAATTGTTTGAAATAAAATTCTCTCTCAAAGTCCTCTTTTTTTGGGGGGGGGGGCAACCGAATTGTCTTGCTCTGGTGACTGGTGTCAAGATACTCTAGCTACTTGTTATTAAATGAAGACGACATAAACAAAAATATTTTGTTTGGATTATGTTTCCCAAACATTTTTAAAAATGCATTTAAAAAAATGTAATATTTTTTAGTATATCTGATATATGTATTGGCTTTTACACCATAAGTCTACATTACATAATCTGTAGAGGAACAGGCAACTTTTCACGTGACATTAAAATTAAAAATTATACAAGTTATCCATATAGGAGATGAAGCCCACACTCATCACCCATTTCTCATTTTATTGAGATTAATGGAATTCCACAGGTATTTTACTGTGGACTCCTAATTAATAGGAGGAGTACCGGGACACAGTGTTGCCAGAAAATTTTCAACTAAAGTACCAAAAGAAGACTAAAAAAGTCACTAAAATGGCAAATGGACGTCGGAGATCACGCGATTTTTGTTACGTCATAATTATGCATGCTCACATGACCTCTGACATCATCAAAAATTTACCATCTATTGGTTTTGTACGTTACAGATTGTATTCGATTGTTAGTCTGTTTAATTTGTCTTAGCTTTAACGAAAATTTTAAAATTATATTGCTCATTTTCAAATGTTTAAATATCCATTTTTTAAAAATTAATTCTCATTTCATTTAACCTTCTATATTTAAATTAATTTGCAGATATCCATTCTTAAGAGATTCCTCAAGTTTAGACTTTTAGCGCTTTTGTACTACATTTTTTGAGTTGGCAGTTAAGTTTTCTAATTCTTTTTTTTTTTTTTTTTCTTAAAATTGAACCTTTTATTTGAGGAATGCTTTTCAGTAAGTTTCTATTCTCTGTTTGATCTGTTTCAGATTTTGATTAATTAAGAAAGCCTTTTTCTTTCACTGTTAAATTTATTTGCATTGTTATTTAGAAAATTTGCTTGATTTTTAAGTCATTTCCATTGCTTAGTTCTTAGCAATATTATAATCAGGAGTATGAATTTCATTTTTTTCTCTGTTTGGGTACCTAATATATGGTGCACAAGCTGCTTCTTTGGTTCGATTGATTATCACCATAGAACTGGAGGGAGGGGGATTGACTTAAAAACAAATCTCACGGGGGACGGCGGAGGGTGGTGAGAGGTCCGAAGCATTTTTTTTTCTTTCTTTCCACTTTTTTCACTTCCCTTACACCTTTCTCGTTATGAAATTATTTAAATAATCATACACAATAAAATCCTTTTTAAAAAATGCAAAATTAAATTGTATTTTAATATTTAACAACCACAAATAATGTTTAAAACATTAGTTTAATTTATAGATATTAAAACCAATTACTTTTAAAGTAAGGTGACATAATTGATTACACCTCTACAACATAAAATATCATAAACAATAAAATTTTTATTTCAAATAAAAATGCAAAATTAAATTGATTTTTAATATTTAGAAGCCATAAATAATATTTAAAACACGGAATTTATGCAAAATAAAATGCATTATTTTTTAAATAAAATGACAACAAAGCTCATGCGACTTGGTATTCCGGCTCAACTTATTCACATAATTAACTCGTATCTCACTAATCGTTCTTTCTCCGTACTAGTTCTATCATTTCAGCTCCCTGTCCAATCCTAAGTAGTGTAGCTCATGGTAGTCTACTTGGACTGACTATATTCAACATCTTTAACGACGACATTTCAAAATCACCCAGTGTTACTCTAGCACTCTATGCAGATGACATGGCCATCCTAACAAAACACAAACATTTGAATGTTCTGGTTCATAATATTCAGAGTTATCTCCATAGCCTTGAGCACTGGGTTATTACTTGAAAAATCAAAATTAACGTCGCTAAATGTGCTCCCATGATATTCACATGCTCCCGAATCCTGTACCCTACCATTAATATAAAGTTCTTCGATGAGTCCCCTGGTCAAATTCATTGTATCTAGGAATGATACTTTTAATTTGGCATCTTCATATTGATTATACACTCAATAAAGCAAAGACCGTCAGAACCCAACTTTACTCCCTTCTAGGTCGAAAGAGCCCTCTGTCAATCAAAAACAAAGTTCTTCTCTATACTTCCATCATTCGACCAATATTTTTATATGCTTGCATCATCTGGGGTACAGCTACATAAACACACATAAAAAAACTTAAGGCTTCCAAAGTAAAACCCTGCGTTTAGTCCTTAATGCAGCCTATTATGTCCGTAGTGCGATTCGTTCGAATCTTAACATTAAATCCATAGACGTTGTTATTAAAAAACTTAGTCAAAATTTACTCCTCAAAATTAAACAGACTGATAACCGTGCACTTCAACAGTTACCGGCCTATGATCCTGCAATTTACAGCTCACAGAAAAGACCTCGCTCCATCGTGGGACGCGAATACAGCATCTATCCTCCAGCTAAAAGGCGTAGACACGCCCCTCTGTTCTCAGTTCCAGCGCCTGGCCCATGAAGGACATTCTACCATGAAATTGCTCTGCCATTCTCCTACTCCAGTATTACTGAAAAGTGACCACCTCTGCATTCTTATCAATCTGTTCACTATTTAATCACATCATGGCCGCTGTCCTGGATATTTCGTCGCAAAAATTTAATCTTTGCTTCGCTATGATTAGTGCCATAGCCAATGAGCCTATTAATCTGTAAAATCTTTCCTTTCTGCTTTAGTGTAATATTTGTGTGTTATAAATAATAATAATAATAATAATATATAAAATTAAAGAATACAAAAAAGTTTAAAATCATAAAACTTCCAAAAAATTAAAAACTAGATTTTTACTATCCTTTAACTTTCTTGAGTTAATGTAGCTCCCTCTAGTGTGCATCATGATAATCAATTATGCAATTTTCCTATTTCTGCTTACTACTTAGATATTTTTCTGATGTGGAGGTACAAGGTTTTGAACCATAGGCACTCCATAACTTATAATCATTGGTATTACCATAAATAACTTGTCCAGTAGTGGGTTTACCATAAGTCGTATCGCTTGCCAAAATCCGTGCAACTGTCTACCAAAGTAGCACCCTGACAGACTTAATTCGCTATTCTGCCAAGTTTCAAATGTAAAAAAATATAGCTATTATGATTTTAAAAAAATTAGGTTTAGCCACACTAAAACAACTATAAAATTGTATGATAATTCTACAACTATGGCATGCAGATTAACTAAAGGCATAAACAGCTTAACCGGAAGATAAGAATAACATAATTCGGTACTACTCGGTTTCGAGGGCTGTAAAAAATCGCCAAACTACTGTTGATGCCAATGATTGCAAAAATAATTGCGGCAGGAAAGGAAGTATAATACTAAATAACTATCTAAGATTCATGTTTTAATTTAGATGAAAGGTTAATTTCATACAATACTTTTTTATTATTATAATTTATATGAAAAAGGCTAAACATGACTGAATGGAAGCATAAGGGTAAATAACTATTTCGAACCATTATTATAATTTATATAAAAATTGCTAAACATAACTGAATTGATGTCTGCATCGCTATTTTGCTACCGACTTATCACTAAAGAATAATTTCATCTCGTTGGTTGTTCAAACGTAATTTTCTATAATGAATGATGCCTTTTTTTTTTAAATATTCTTAGTAAAGTGCAGAATCACTCACTTATTTATTCGCCGCTTTTTACAAGGGTAAAAACAATTGGATTTTTGTGAATTTTCTTTTACTTTTTAAGTGAAAATAGGTTGATGTGTACATAGATAATGTCAAGGGTGAGCGCAGTGCCATTTTTGTGCAATTCTAGGATTTTTCTTTTAAGTGAAAATAGGTCGATGTGCACATGGATACCGAGTATGTGCAGTTCTTAAAAACGCATCAAGCAGTGGATGATTCTGCACTTTACCCAAAATTCTATTGCCAACTTTTCATCATGGGCAATTGTTAAATTTATAGGATATCAAAAAAAGGATTTTAAATCAAAAAAGTATTTAAAAATTAAACTAGTATTTCAATGGCATCTTATGAAATATAGAACTATATAAACTTACGCAATCTGAAATCTCTAGATTTGGCACGCTGTTAAATGGGCTCGTTTGCTAGATTTGGCGTTTTTGTGCATACATTTTTGCTGCAATTTTTTTACGGCCTTCAAAACAGAATAGTATCCATAATTCAATCAATTTAAGGAAAAAATGCACGGAAGCACTTCCGCATTGCCAACTTTGACGATAATAGTTCAAACTTGGTAACCCAGCAGATTCATCCCATTCGCTTGTTCGAAGATTGCAATCATTCCTCTTGCGTTCATTTTGTTGAATTATCACTGTCGTTGTCCGCATTTGCAGATTTATATTATTCTTCTCTTATTTATTACTTTTTTTTCTGATTTTCCATGTTATTTTTTCTGAAATTTTTAACAATGAATAGAAAGAAATATTTTCGTATAATTAAAGAAGTTTCTGTAGATAGATGCCGGTTCTCGATGCGTCAGTTCGGGATGAAAGGAAGAAAATAAAGTGGGAGGGGTGAATGCTAATTTGTGACACAGAATGTACATTTTAAAGAATTAAGTAATGCTTTTATTTCTATTATTGGTTATCGTCATCTAAAATTATGAGAATAAATCAATTTTTACGGCATAAAATTTTAACAAGATAATATATGTTGTTGCTCGTTAGAAAAGTATTAACAATGCTTTTCTAACAATAACCATTCAGAGGATGGCAGGTGTGGCATAAATAGATGATGAAATTGAAATAAAAATATTACTGATTATCTAAGATGACAGAATAGTTTGATGCATCCCCATGGTCATAAAGATTAGCAAACAACTGCTGGTGTAAGGAATGTATTGTTTTCTGTGCTAACTGGAATTTAAGACAAATTTTTTTTCATATATCACGTTAACCGGTTAATTTCAGTATATTAACACTAATTTATAGTTTTTAAATTAATTTTTATTTCTGTTATAAATGCTTATATATTGTCTTATGCTTAATATATTCTTTTATGTGCTAACTTGAATTTAATACAAATTTATTTTTGTATATCACGTTACCGGTTTGTTTTACATCTACATGCTTACTATCTGTGAATTTTTACTACCATATGCTTAATATATTGTTTTGTCTGCTAACTTGAATTTACATGCACTAAAAATCACGTTTACAAAATATCATGTTTACGATGAGCCGCGAGTAAACAAACAACAACATATACAGTCAAAAGTCGTTAATCCGGACTTCAGCGATTCCGGATTATCGATCATCAGTTTAAATCTGGTAGGATGGCACGCAGATAATTATAAAATTAAAAATATGAAACTGTAATTTATGAAATAAAGAACAATTATGATCTAAAAAGTATCAAAATTTACAAAAAAAAAAAATCTTAATATTTATTTGTTTACTTTATTAAACATTTCTTTCAAAGTAAGTTGTTTAAGTTGCTTCATTTTATGTGATAATACTTTCTCTTTAATTCTATAAACAGACATAATTTCGTGTTCAGTTACAAAGTTCTGCTGTTCAAGTCCTATAATTGCTGTGTCGAGAATACCGATTAATTTGTCAATCGAAATTTTTTCGTTTTCAATAACCTCTGTGTCATTTTCTTCACTATTGTAAGCGAATTATAATGACGAGGAATTTGATTTAAATTATATCAAAGACGGAGTGTATCGAGATGAAATACTACATTTAGTAAGGAATTATAAGCCAAATAAAATAAAAACATCTGCCCTGAAAATAAGGATAGTGCTGACAGATCAACTTCCAATTCATCACCGCGGCGTCCCCACCCCCCCGTGCCGCAGAGCAGCGTGAAATTGATAAACAGATTTCAGAATGGTTAGAGAAAAAAGGATATGCCTTTATCCATTTTTTGCAGCAATCCCACTTTTTGTTTGATGGACATCGAAACATACTTTCGCTTTGTAGATCCTTTGGGATCTCCAGCATCGGAAATTCTATTTGACATATTCGAAAGTTCAAGCTTACTTTTATAAAATTGCTCTAACAGTCTGCAAAAAATAATAAGCAGGATCCAATTCGAAGATTAAGGAACAACGCAATCTGCAACATTAACTGAAATAGATAGTTTTAGCTTATACCGTCCGTTATACATTAAACGTACATGCGTAAATGTATTATGCACATGCGCACACGCATATGCTCAGCCGTAAATGCTTATGAGCATGCGTCAACGCGATGCATGCGCAGAAAGTTTGTAGCTTTGAAGTCCGGATTAACGACTTTTAACTGTATTATCTTGTTAAAATTTTATGTCATAAAAATTGATTCATTCTCATAATTTTAGATGACAATAACCAATAATAAGAATAAAAGCATTACTTATTTAAAATGTACATTCCGTATTACAAATTAGCATTCACCCCTCCCGTCATATTTTCTTCCTTTCATCCCGAACCGAGAACCAGCATGAAAATATCTCTATCTATTCGTTGTTAAAAAATTCAGAAAAAATAACATTTACGATTACTCACAAGTTTGGCAAGTAAAAACGCAATGGCGCCAACGGTTTCTTTCCCGAAGCACCAACGGGTTCTCTGCAGATGAAAACCCAAATGCACAATTTACCAAATAAAAAATTTTTAAAAACTGAGCTAACAGAATAACAAAAGGGTATGTATATATATGTTATATACTTTCTGTTCGGCCGATTGCGACCAAAATAGGAGATACACACCTACATGTTATAACAGTCCTATATACATAATTTCATTTTCACCAATTCAGGCAAAAGCTATAAATGCATATAGTTTCTGATGAAAATACAATTCGTCTTACAAAATGTTTAGTTTCAGATGAAAATACAATTTGTCTTACAAAAACCTAAACTTTGGAATAGAAAAAAGTGGAAAATATGCTTAAAAAAGTGGTGACATTAGTTTGTAAAAAAATGAAAAACTGTCATGCACATGGTTTCCAGAGTTTAGTACATACTAAAATTTTGGAAATTTCAACTAAGGTGGTTGGAATAATATGCAAGTACTGGAGTTTTTTCACTTACATCATGGATAATTTTAAAAAGGCATTAAAAGAACCCAAATTTTTAACAAATTTAAAATCATACAAGCAAGATAATATTTACGATCTTCTAAACTCATAAAAAAAATATAGTTTATTCTTTGAAAATAGTCATACAGCTTCCTCCGTACACATTAGAGTTATGATTTGTGATACATGATTTACATGAATTCGTCATAAAATACACTATTACACAACCTACCTTTCCTTCAGCTTCAGAATCACCATAATCGTGTCTATGATAATTTTTCACTTCACGATCTGTGGAGGGAAAAAAGAAGTATATTTAATAATATAATTTAATTATTAATAAATGAATAATTACCGAATAATTTTATGTAAAAAATACTTACAAACTGATGGACCAACAATATCTTGACACTGTACACAGTGGTATTTTTCAATATCCACAGATTCATGTTCTTTAACATTGACACAACTGTAAAAGTATATTTAAAATTAAATGCCTTAAGTACTTTTAATGTAAACAACAATGGTTTTAAATCACAAATGTCACATATTATGAAATTGAGCTATTTCCTCATATGAAACAATTTTATTAATTCAATAATTTTGATCGTAACTTTAAAAAATACTGTATTTAGCAATTTGAAAAAATAATAGTACAAACTTTTAAACAAAGATTAGTCTAATTCGGAAAATTAAAAAAAAATATGCAAAATATAACGAGCAAGTTAACACATTTCATCAGCGACCCCTCTATAACATGGTGGAAAGTGTATTTAGATACATTCTGTTTATTGAGATACTAGATTTCATAACAAATTTTGAAACCAAATATCTATGCGTGTAAATATCTAAATTATTCATAATTAACATAAAAAAGAAAAGAAATATTAATTTGATTATCGGATTTCAAAGAAAGCTGTAAAGCGAAAATTCGATATTTTTGTTCTGGAAACAATACACCAAAACATTACTACACAATTTTATTTGTACAGTCATACCTTCCATGATACCAGTCTTTACAAGAATCACACTGTATCATAAATCTAAGTGAATCATAAGGTTCACCGCAAATACAATAAACAGTTCGCGAAGCCATATTTTGAACCCACAGAGTTGAGTTGATCAAAACGCAAGACTGGTTTTCTTTCAAAAATTATTGTAACAAAAAGCAGAAAAAATTCTGATTCCTTAATAAGCCGTTTTGTAATCCTAGAACTTATCATTTAATTAATCTAGATGAAAATGGCATACTTGGAAAATATTTATGGCATACTTAAATCGAATTTTTATAAACAATTTTGATTCTTAGAAATTAAATGAGAAAAGGCTTTCGATATAACATCACATCCAGGGCTCAAAACATTTTCATTAATTACTGTTAATCTCATCAGATCTTCGAAATAAATTAACTAAAATTATCTTCATTGCGATCTTTTTATTCAAACCTTCAATTCTTAATCTCCCTCTTTATAGTATCTAAATACTTGCACCAATAAATCGGTCGTTTTCTTGAATGCTGCAATGATGTGAACTCTTGCACTGATGTATAAGCTACCTTGAATACAGCTCTCCAATTAACTGGCGGGTCACCAGCGATCGAGCAGTAAAGTCACTGAATACCAGTAGTTCGTTCAGAGGTTCGAATCCCCCCAACGCATTTTCGTGGTTCTCCCCATGTGAAACTTGTATACGAGCCAGTTACCCTTAGAAAGTCCTCTAAGAAGGCATTTATCCCCTTCGGAAAATAGCTCTCGAGACTTTGTCGTAATTAAATAAATCAACCAACTGACTGGCTCCTGACAAAGACGACCCGACACTAGCCAATACAGATATCTCTAGCCCCAGACTGCCAACTAGGCAGTTAATAATAACTGCCCCAGTTGATCTAAATAATTAAATAAATATATTTAGAGGTACACAAAATCATTACTGCACTTGATTGTACCATTGAGTCCATACAGCGCTCAAACTAACAATTATGTAAATGGATACAGCTTTCAATTTAAAAATTACAGTAAACTCCAGTCATTTTGAAATCGATTCTCAATTCGGAAGATCCAGTTTAGAGATTTGAAACTTTAGATTGTTTCTGAAATTACTGATTAATTTTTCAGATTGCCCTTTTTAACTTAACTCTATGTATAATTAGAGTTCCAAAACTTCTAGTGCATTTTGCTTGAATACCACTGCATTTTTTAAAATTCATGATTAATTTGACTTATAGCTCAATATAAATGGGGAGTAATGTTCGGAGTAAACGGTAACTCAGAATTTGCGGCACTATCAAGTTTAAATTTTGCGCATCTTTCAATCTGCATGATTATTTCAGGCACTCATATTGGAAAAATTTCAGAAATTGAAGTGTCTGGATCTGCCTGATCCAGCCAATATTAGATATTATTTCAAGTCGTCTTTCATTGCTACTTCGTCTCACGATGTTTCTACATCTTGACACTCGAGAATAAAATACGATCTGGGCGATCTGTGTGAAAGATTCATTCATTTTTTCACCGTTAGGTAGCGCTCTATTCATATAGTTTTAATTTGGAATATTAAATCAGTAATACTGTAAATTTGAAATCCTAATTTTAATCCTGGATTCTTTCAGGATTACTTTTGTTCTTATTGCTGATGTTCATAATATTTGATTTATAGAGTCCCTGTATTCTGCTTTTTGTGAAATTTATGACGTAGAACTACTTCTATTGGTTAGATGGGATCATGTGACGTCACCAGCCGGTTGTCTGGCGAAGTCGGCAGTATTGATAATTCGTCAGAGCTCGGAGCACGATGAGAAGGCGAAGGCCAAGTCTTTGTTAGGAATACGACATGGCAGGCGTGCATGCCGAGCTCGATTAGAGAAATTTTTGTTTTCCCGTTAACAAAATCACAAAGGCTAGAAAATTGAACGCGTTATTATTTATATGTGTATATATATATATTTGAGTATTAAAGAAATTATAAGTAAAGCATTCATTTAAAATTCTTTTATATAGAATATCAAATATTAGTGCATGATATAAAAATTCTTTCGTCTGTTACGAATCGGAATTTGGAAAACAAATAATCGCAAATTTCATTTAATCTTAAAATTTGTTAAATTAAGTATGTCTCCAGGAACATCATCCGAAGATGTATTATTGATGGTTAGTCACGTTCATCATAAGAAGAATGATGGCACATTGTACTTAATGAATGAACGCATAGCATGGATGCCGGAAGGTAAGGATACTTTCTCTATAAGCCATAAATATGCGGATATCAAAATGCAGAAAATATCACCTGATGGAAAGGCGAAGGTGCAGTTGCAAGTGGTGCTACATAATGGAGAGACAACTACTTTTCATTTTGTTAATCCGCTGGGAACCAATCTGCAATTTCAAGATCGAAATAGCGTTAAAGAACTGCTTCAGCAACTCCTGCCAAAATTTAAAAGAAAGATCAACAAAGAACTTGAAGAAAAGAATAATATTTTGGCAAATGATCCTGTACTTTTCCAGCTGTACAGAGATCTTGTAGCTACTCAGGTAATAACAGCTGATGAATTTTGGGCTAATTATGTAAAAAAACCCAATCAAAATGCAAAAACAAAGGTAGACCAAGAAGTAGGAGTTTCAGGATCATTTTTGATTGGCATTGCTCCTCAAACTGATGGCTCCTGTGGTATTAAATACAATATAACTCCAGAAATCATTGATTCCATATTTCGAACATATCCAGCTGTGAAAAGGAAACACATGGAAAATGTCCCACACAAAATTTCTGAAAATGAATTCTGGACTAAATTTTTTCAGTCTCATTATTTTCACAGAGATAGATTAAATATAAATTCGAAAGATTTGTTTTCAGAGTGTGCTAAAATTGATGACCAGGATATAAAGAATGCTATAGATAAAGGAATTCCTGATCCATTTGTTGATGTGACATCATTTGAAGAAGATAATTTAATTGATGATAATGGTAAAGTTATTGTGAGTGCACAAAATACCCAAAAAGAAATAAATCAGTCTATGATTCGACGTTTTAATCATCATTCCATGATGGTTCTTCAAAGCTGTTCCAAGAAAAAGTCAGATGTTCCTGTAGATGGTGCAACAAGTGCAAAAAAACCTGCTCTTATAAATAATTGTGTTTCCAAGAAAAATGCATCATCTGTTTTAGAAATTGAAAAAAATCCCAAAAAAAGCATTATAAAGCATAAAATATTGTATGAAGATCTTAATAAAGATGCACAACAGAATGTGAGTACATTAAACTTGAGTAAAGTCAGCCGCTATCTTAGTGGACCTACACCTATTACAGATGCTGATAATACTTCTCCTGAGGAAGTGTTATTTGCAGTTGATCAACTTAACAACTCTATTCATTCATGGACTCCAGATTTACCAAATGTCCTTCGTCCTAGTTCTGCAATTCTTGCTCTTGGTGAGTTGATGCCTGGTGGCTCGTTAATGAAAAATGTTGATGGCACACGATTAAGTGATACAGTACCAGTAGAAATACAGAATGAGATGAAACAATTATATTTAGCATTAAGTGAATTGCTACGTCATTTCTGGTGCTGTTTTCCTACTACAACACCACAGCTTGAAGAGAAAGTAATCTCTATGCAAGGCAGTCTTCAAAGATTTGAGTATGCAAAATTGCAACCTTTTCAGGATAAACTGGCTAGAAATTGTTTGCCATTAAATCTTACCGAACATTTAAGAAGTCTTCTGCAGTCTGCATATAAAAAGTATTCTACATGGCAAAGCAGACTTGGTAGATGATAAATGTCATATTTATGAATGCCTTTAGGTAGTGTTTTGAAAACAAATTTGCATTATATTCTCATTATCTGTGCAGTTCATAGAATGCTTTATCATTGCTTTATGTTTTCCTTGATTGTTGCTAATGCAGCCTATTGTTGAAATTATTTTATTGTATTGTAATTGTTCTGCATGTATTGTGTAGGATAGTGTCAAATCACAAAAATCAAACCAGGGTGTTAATGAAATGTTTTGTGAAAGGGATTTATTGTTGTGAGGGTTGTTATATGTTTGACAAAAAAGATTATATAAGTTAAATTTGGTTCAAAGAATAAAATTTTTGAACTTCAATTTTGTAGGGGTATGGTTTGAAGTATATATTTATGAAGTCATTAATGTTGTATGTATGCATTCATTGGTGTACATATTATGTAGTAGGAAATTTATGAAATTTTATTAAAATTTTAACATTCTGTTTTTCTAATTATTTGTATTTACAAGTATTTTAATTCATCAAAGTATGTTACACCTTTATGAAGTCTTTTCCAATTATTTAATATTATTTTTTCAGTATTTCCTTCAAGCTATAGAAAAAAATTCATGCCTGCAGTTGATATGTTAAGAATTTAATGCCAATTAATCTGCATTTTATTTTTTTTCAAATGGATATAGAACTGAAATATATATTCCTGTTTTCTCTCTGACATAATTGTTTAATTTCCTGATTATTGATATTATTCTTATTTTTTTTCAGTGCCAATATTAAGTTTCATCAAGATATGTGGAAAAAATCTTAACACATATAGCAGTCATGCTATTAAAGTATTAATAAAACATAATGTTCAAAAACATTAAATTTTTTTATCCACAGAAGAAAATGGAATATTGTCATACATGAAAAGTTTACCAGAAAAATTAGTAGTAAAAGAAAAGTATATGCCTTTTGATAAGACTTCAGTTTTTTAATAATGAAAAGTTGAAAAATAAAGAAAGAGGTTGGTGTTTTCTATTTATTAGTTTATGTTGCATGTATATTTTGCATTTAATTAAGTATTAATCCATAACAATTTTTAGATCTGGAGGAAAAAGTTGAATATTGAGATATAGGAGAAGTTTACTGTTAAAGTAAATAATAAAAGTACATGGCTTGGAATTAAAAAGTTTAAAAAAAATAGGTTGATGTTTTCTTTTTATTAAAATTTATGTTTGTATATATCTTGCATTTAATATAGGAATACAAATATATATATATATTTTTTTACAAGGGTGTTAATGAATGGGTACTGTACTATGGGTACTGTACTGTTATTGGGACCACATCCAGAAATTGTATGCATGTATGTGTGCACATATGTATTTGTGTGTGTGTACACACACACACACACGTGCACATACATACATTTCTGAATCTGGTTCTGATAACAGAAGAGTAAAGGACTGTGTTTAGTTGATCAAGGTATATTAAAAATTTTTATGATTATCTTATGGTAAAAACATTTGTATATGTAGTTACCTAAAATTATATTGGCATATTTTATCCTAATTTATAAATGATTATTTTTAATTCTTTTGAAGGGATGCCACATGCTTGAGCAAAAGCATAAATTACATTTCATCAATTAGCTATCTGTAACATTATAATAAAAATTTCATGTCTGCAATAATTAATTATAAATGAAACCAGTGTCTTTAATTGTTATATATCATTCAGTTTGTATTCAATATAAATAAATGGAAATTCAACCACATATAAAATTCCTTTAAAGTATCTTTCTACTCTGATGCTGTAAGAATTATATGTAATGTTAGGAAACATTATTTTTAGATTGTCTGCATAATATTATATTATGTATCTAATAAATTATAATGAAACATGGCTTTATTACCCTAACGACATATGTTGTGTTGTTGTTATAAAATCAGGATATATTTATTGTCTTCAGCCTGTTCTTAGATGACAGAAGTGTAGCAAGGTGCATTTTTAAAATGGCATTAAGATTTCTTTAGCTGTTTGTTAAAATATTTCAAGATTACAAAAATTTATAGTTCAGCTTTAAACCATACAAATTGATATTAAACAATTATTTAAATTGATTTTAAATTTTTACCAAAACCTTATGGTGATTTTTACCAAACCCTTTTTAATTTAACCAAAACCTTTGATGAGCTGCTTTTTTACAAAATAATACCTGACTTTTTGATTTTATCTTACAAATTATGATAGTTTGTGACTGTTTTATCAAGATTTCTGCATACGTCAAAACTTACCAAGATGAAAATGAAATAAAATTTCCTTATCAGTCTCAGTGTAAGCCTATGACTATGACTTGCGCTAAAGTTACAAAGTAATAAACCAATAATTTATAATAAGAAAACTTTCCATATACCATCTCCAAGGAATACAAATTTAAAACCGTCAAAGAAAATGTTTTTTAGAATTTAAATTAGTATTTTAAATAATTTCAATTATTTGTTTAAAAATCGATTAAAAAAAATCTTTAATCGCAAAAATACTAAACCAAAAGTAAATGGAAAGTTTTCTTATAAATTATTATGATTATTGGTTTATATATATATATATATATATATAATGGAATAATGAGAATTTAAGCAGAAATAGAGTTGTTATTGAAATAAAAGTTTTCATCAGAGGCTAATTACAAATGATCATTATCAGATATAAAACACTAAAACATAAAATACCAATTGAGAAAGCTAAGTTTTGTTATTTGAGTAAAATATTGTGATAATGATTAAGAACTGATGACTGAACTTAAGCTGTCACATAACTTACAAACTGAAGTAATCAGTTTATCCAAAATAATTTCAAGGCGATATTATATCTTATTGTGAATGAATTTATTTTTCATATGCTGTAAATGCAAATAATAAAATATGCATTACAAATATCATCTTTCGAACCTGTTATGCTGACCTGATGTCTGCGACTCTCTTAACACTTTCCAGCATGCTACCTTTTAAAGTTGGAATTTCGATTTAAAAAAAAATGGTAGGCAGTTTAATTAAGCCTAGAGGAGTACACAAGTAAAATTTTGTAAAGATAGCACTTATCGTTTTAATTCTGTGGGTGTGCCCGAAGTGGGCACACTGATAAAGCTTTGAAAAGAGTGCTGAAACGAGCATTGCTGGGAAGCGTGTAAAAGAGTAAGAGATTTTGCCTACGATTAAAAAACACTGAATACCATAACAGATTTAGCATTGCCCAGGGTGTGCCACGGGGAGATCTGCTATTCTACACCTCCCTAAAAAGCTCATTTTGGGTTATATGATGATTACATGCTTATGAATGAAAAAAAGTAACTTAGGTATATGATATTTATATTTCATGTATACACTTTAGTCTATTTTTTTCATGGTGGTACTTTTTGAAGAAAGTGACACCACCTTTGAAAAAGCACAACCCAATATTTCATGTTTTGCACATATGCTGGGATCCGTATCAGGTTCACTATCTGAAAGCAATTCATGTAGCACTTTGAGTGCTTTAGAAATGGTCAGCCCTCTCTGATCCGTTTAGAAAATAATTAAAAATCCGAAAAAAATAAACTAATATTATATCTACAATTTGAAATTCTGAACTATAAAATAAAAATATAAATGTCTGCAACCAAACCTATTAAACATAGTGCTAAGAAAACTCCTTTGAACCAAAGCGAAAGAGAACTGCTGTAGTGAAAAACCATACAGCTAACTAATAAAATTATCCCTGACCTTCAGAAAATCACTCCAACAATTTCTTAGTTGATAACCAAACCTCCCCTCAAAAAAAAGAAAGAGAAAGATGGGAAATAAAACAAAGATGTGGACCCACCTTTCTTTGTTAATGAGCTGCAGAGAAACAAAGATACAGCTGCCTCTCAGTGGCCTAGACTCACAGTGAGCCCAGTCTGGAAAAACCTCGGTTCGCTGTTCGATTTTAGGCAAGATTTCAAGGTAAAAATTTAAAACTAATATAGAATAAGGAGATTAGCATACAGCCAAAAAAATAACAGAAATTTCCTTTCAAACAATTCCTTTTATACCCTAAAAAAATCTGGAAGATTGCTTTGAAAAATGAGGGTCTTAAAAAACTAAAACATGGCTTAAATATATGGACTGGTTTGTGTTGAGCTGCCATCTACTATAAATAAATAACGTTCAGAGTAACCTATAGTAATCTTCAAATCCTTTTTCATTAAATTTTTCTGTGCATACAGAAGGAAATTTTTAGCTGTGCCCAAACCGGGCACACCGTGCCGTAAAGGGTTAACTGGACTAGAAGTGATAGTTTTCTTATAAGGAGAAGGAATAGCTGAAGAAGTGCCAAACCCCCACATATTTTTTTTTAAAGCTTCTATGTGAGAATATTGTGCCTGGTGAAAAATATTTACTTCATTTAAAACTGGTTCTTATTAAGCTATTGAGATTAAGACAAAAAAAGGTGTGTTCTACCATTTCAGAAGTTTCCATTTTTTGGTACAAAAGAGATTATTTTCTTGGTCAGTGGCATAGTTGGAACTTTCATCAATACTCTATTAATTTTTCAAGTAAAACTTACAACATTCTAAGATGCTACTTCATTTTTCTGTTAACAAAGTGGTTGATGGTATTCTAGAGCAGATATGTCAAACTCAGTATTCAAGTAATGTAAAAATATATATCTAAGTAATGTAAAGAAATTTAAGTAGTAGATATTGTTTTTGTGTCTGTCCCAATATCTGCATCTTTTTCCTTCAATCAGCTTTTGGATGTCTGCTTGCACGAGTGATTTTCAGAATAAATGTCAGATAACTGGATCTCACTGTGGACTTGTTCCTTTTCATGAGTGTGAAAAGTTGTCCACAATGATACATGGAAATCAATGATACATTGAAATGCAGATTTGTAATTTTTTGGAAATTATGCAGCTATGTATTTTTAAACCTTGGAGATACCTACTTCACTATTTTTTTTTTTTCTTTAGAGTTCAGTCACACTGAATTTTTATTCCATCTGAATCACAGTTGGAAAAGGTGTAGAAAAGAAGGAGAGCTATAGATCTGTTATTCCAGAATCTTTCTTCAAATGCTGAAGCTTCTCAACATATGTTTTATACAAATTAGGCTCCCTTTTGTTAATAACAACAGATTTTTATTTTCTGTGAGCAAACCAAGTGCTATGAGTTTGATAAGCTTCTAGTTTGTTTCATTACTCCAGTTCTTGTTCACTACAATAAGGTTTCTTAAATTCAAGATACTCATTTGCAGGTCTTAGGTGCTGTCTGTATTAGAAAAATTCCTTTTGCAACAAGTTATACAGCAACTGCAGGGAAATTTGTAATAGTATTACAATATTTGGAACTGCGATCAGGAGACTGGGTATTTTAGAGTATAGCTCACTCTATAAAATTTTTCATGAAAAATGCTGTCCTGCTGAGTGACTCTCCTTTTTAGCTATGACACTTTTCTTGGTTTGTCTGAAAGTAGTAGGTGACAGCAAAAAATAAATAAATTTGGATCAATGAGAACTATCCTAAAAATTTGCAAAAAAGAAAAATGTTGAAATAGAGATTAGTATAACAGCATTTTCAATAATTAGACCCAATTTGCATAATTTTACTTCATTTTGACAATAACAAACTTTTAGCTAATCTTTGTAGCTAATGGCTGGCAAATTCTTTAATTCTGAATACTACCAAGCCTATATTAACCTTATTTTCTTTTATGTTTAAGCACTTACAAGTTTTTTGATTAGAATCCATCACTTAAAAAACGGCTTTAATTAGCATGTTTTTGAATTAAGATTTATCATTTGTAACCTGCTTTTACGTAACATAGTCCAGATAGTATACTATAAAAGTAAAAAATAAACATTTATTTTCTGATTTGTTGATATCAGTATCATGGGTTTGCTTGTACTTCTTTGTCAAATAATGTACAAACAGCACAGAAAGATTCACTAGCACAAAGACACCTGAAAATATTTTCACTTGAATGAAAAAACATAAATAAAGAAGTCACTTTATTAAGGTTGGTAGAAAACCTATTTCTGTCCAGTAATAAAAGTATCGTAAGTAAAATAATCTGAGATTTAAAGTTTCAATTTTTTAAGTAACATTTTTGGTTATGTTCCTTCAATAAATAACTTCTATTTGAATGTCAAATGTACATTTATTTTAAACCAAAAAAAGTAAAAAAAACCTATAGGTATTGGTCTTTTACAAATTTTAAGGGCAATCACCTAAATTGATATTTGAAGAAGAAATATAAAATTATACCAGCAACAATCTGTTTTGGAAGAAAGAAGTAAAGTAAAAAAACACATCAGCTGAATTATTAGAGAATTGTGCAGGGAATGATATCAGCTGTATGGAAAGAACATGTTTCCTTTTGCAATTGATTAAGTTGAAATATAGTTTGATGAAACTGCAACCACTTGACATGAGTAAAGATTTCAATGAAAAGGATTTGCTAACTATGCAAGAACTGTTGAACCCATTTTGTGAAGAGCATTGTAAGTAATGCTCTTCACAATAATGTTAGCAATCTTGTTGACACTGATCAACAACAAGCATATAAATTTTGAAAATAATGAATTCACTGATGATAAAACCTTTTTTGAAGTGAAATGAAATTGAAGCAGTTGCAGGAAAAATTTCACGTTTCTGGAAAGTTGAAAATACAAATTATGGACATAAATCCGAATCTGGAGGGAAGTATTTAAATTTATTATATTACTGACAATGCACTGAACTGCCATAAGGAAAAATATGGATACTAAGAAACAAAGTAGTGAATGTGACTTATTGCTTGTGATTGAAAGCAATAAAATTTAAATACAAACAATAAAAATTTGATCATAGGATTTTTTTTAAATGCATGTATGTGTTTTATATCATACACAATTTAATATGGCATTTCATGGAGCTTAATTAATTGCATTAAGCAAAGGATTCTCGTATTTTTAATTTAACACCTTAATCTGCATATTGCAATTAATTTTTTTAGTATCAGCTGTTAATTATTTATGAAAAACTATGTTTTTAATATATTTATTATCTTGTTTTCAAATAATCAAGCTTTTAAGAATGTTTTCAAGGTTTTAAAAAAAAGCAAAATTATTTATAGAGTAAGGTAATAACTATAAAATGAAGACAGCAGCTCATGAATAGACATAAGTAGGCATTCTAATGTAAGGATTATATAATATTCAAAAACTTTAAGCTAGTAACTTCATGAAATGAATAACCACTTCTAACTTTTGCTACGTGAACTGGTCAAGTTAAAAAATAATTTATCAATATTTTTGTCTTTCACCAGCCATCCTGAAGTGTGCAGTCATTTTGCAGTGACCAGATTTAGGACTTGACCATAACATTATTTTCCATGCTGAGTAAAGCAGTAGCTTCATGAAAGTGACAGAAAAGTGTTTAGTATACAGAATATTGTGATCTGTCTGAGACAATGATCAATCAGTGTGATTCAGATATATATAGTCATATGCAGTTTAGAAAAAAATAAGATGTTATGATTAATGCTTGCAACCAAACTATTCATTTTAAAAGTTATTAAAATTCTCCAAACAAATAAATCCATTTTTTAAAATAAAGTTCTACATGAAAATCATTTTTATGTAAAATTTTAAAGTGTTAAAATCAGCAGTTTTCCTGTTAGAGAAATATAATATAATTTTGTAATATAGCATAGCTTTATCAATATCTTTCTTCCTCAATGGTCCAACAGCCCAGGGTGAGCCCTGACCTTCTCAAGAATCTTTTTCCAGGTCAATCTCTCCATTTTCATATTTTGGTTTTTAAGGTAAGGTCATTTTCTAGGCAGTCTAATCATCTTAGATTTTGTCTGCCTTTTTTCCACGTGCCTCTTGGTCTGGGCATTGAAAACTTTTTTGGTTGCACGGTCTCCATCCATTCTGAGAATGTGGCCTACCCATTTTATTTATCAGTATCTACTTCTCTTTAACAATTTTGAGTACAGTTTGAAACCAGAAAATGTATTTGCTAGGTATTTAATTTCAGAGCTTTTTTTATGGTATGGGAATCAATAAATGTATCAAAAATTTAAATATATATGATTTATGTTTGTTATGTAATTGATTGTTTAAAAAATATCTGCTGCAAAATGTAACTGTCTTTTGGGACATATTGAATTATTTGGACAATGCAAGAGCTATGCAACAAAACTTTTTAATTCCCTTCTTAACTGCCAATGTATTTCTGATTTTCTCTCATTTTTGTGAGAAATATATTACATGAGTAATATTTACTGAAATTTATCAACAAATTAATTTTTATTTTTCTACATTTCTTAATCAGCTATTCACTTTTAAAAAATATTATTATTATTATTTTGCTTTTATTTTTAGTGATGAAAAAAATAATTCACATGAATCCTTCACATTAATGCTTTCAAGAAACTACATCATACTGATTGACCAATGTTGTTTTTTTATCTGAGAGTTATCATATCCAGTACCGTATTGATAAAAAATTACAAAATATCATATATTATTTATTTGAAATTGTCATTTTTATAAACATATTGTACATTT
This sequence comes from Stegodyphus dumicola, assembly GCF_044657685.1. NCBI lineage: Eukaryota > Metazoa > Arthropoda > Arachnida > Araneae > Eresidae > Stegodyphus > Stegodyphus dumicola. Next base: position 4,385,910 of record NC_140768.1, read on the forward strand.
AATTAAAAAAACTTTTATTTCAGTCAGTTCAGTTTCATTTTTCTTCACTAGAATTTTAAATTTTCTATCTCAGTAAGAGAAATATTTTTGTATTTTCCAGCAAGAAAATGATTCTAACAAATAAGAAAATTTTTTATGAATTTTTCCATATGATGTTTAACATTACCATACACAGACTTGCCAGATGACTCTTTTTTATTATGAAAGCATTTACGGTTCTGATATAAAGTTTTTGGGACATAAATTTGTCCAGTTTTTCTCTCTCACAAGAAAATTTGTGAGATGGAATAGGAAAGGAGATAGAGCCTTCATTTTGAAACCTGCTTTCTTCTCAAACTTTGCTCTTGTTGGAGATTACATGAGTCTGTCTGTCTTCCTCTATAAGAATACAGACTTCCTGTGCATATCTCAAGATAGTCATCTGTTGATAGTTTTATGGCCATTATGTTGTGCTCTGCCCAATGTTTTTTTTATTGTGTTTGCCATTTGGACTTGATGGATTTTCTTATTTTCCTGAAATACAGTTGTAAGTAGAATACCAAGGGGAATGTGCATTGATATTTTTTGTATTTGTTAGTAACCATTCTTGTGTATGATATAATATTCACCACAGCAATATCCCTGAGATATTCCAGTTATGGAATACCCCAACAAATAAGAAAAATATTTGTTGCCAGGAGCCATTTGCTGTTTGTTTTCGTATGCCAGGAATATTCCCAGCAATATCTATGGCATATTTCATATTTTTTACGTTTACTAGAAACTTAAGTCTATTAACAAAACACAAATTTTTTACCTTGTCAATATCTAATGATTTTGTCTGGCTTTGTATACAAGACACCATCGCAACCCATTCTTTTTAAGGCTGGGTATGTTTTTAAAGAAAATATCAACTATCTTTTACAATGTAATAAAATATTTATTCCCATGATCCTTTAAAATGTTTTCTGGAGATATGCTTGGAATATTTCAAATGTTCTGAGAATGTTATACTATGGTATGGAATGAAAAATACAAGATGAAAATTAAAATTCTATACATAGGAAATGTGTGACATTTAGTCTGAAGTTAATGGATATTAAACTTAAGAGCTTTATAATTTATAATCCCTAATACACAGCTGCAGTTTTGGTTTGGATAAAACTTGCTGCCAAATCTGGATGTTTTCCATTGAACTATTTATTGTTTTATCGTGAATATATTTTACTGAAATGCATAGTTTATATACTGTAAGCAAAATAAAAATTTGAGCATTTTCCTATGGAAGCCTGAAAACGAGTACTGCTTAAACTATTCTAATGTAGATATATATATATATAGCCTATAAAATTCTAGTTAATGCAAACAATAAAATAAAAAAGCAAATATTGAAAAATAACGTTTTACTGCAATATATCTGAGCCATACTGTAAAGTTTCTCTAATTTATGCTATCACAAAAATTATGCATTTTCTAATACAAAAATTGATTAATTCAGAAGACTTTTGTGTCTGCTCAGCCTAACTTTAGAACACAAATCACACACACACATAAAAGTTTACGTCCGAATGTCGTAATTTTTAATACCATTTAAGATTTTTAATATGGAATGTCTACACAAGATGAAAGGAAAGACTGGTTTCATCAACAGGGAAAAGTCTTCAGATGATATTCATATACGTCTTTGATAAATTCTTGTATCTTTAACTAATTTGACTGAGACCTCTTGGAATTCTCCATTTATAATATGATACGATGTTCTAAGACATAACTTAAATTTATACAAAATCAAAAACCAATCACTCCTCACTCACACCTATTTCTTGTCTTTCTCATTTGCTGGTATTTACTGAGATAAACCTCCAGGTATTTTCTCCTTGAACATGCAACTTCCTTGAAGAGAACTTTCCTGCAAATTTTTGTTCTTTTTAATTTCTTTCTAAAAGTGTGTTCAATGTTGAAAAAAAAAAAAAAAAAAAAAAAAGATTTTTCAATTGTTACATTGCCATAAATTTTGCTTTCTTGTTAACATTTTTAAAATATCAGTTGCATTAAAGATTTTTTATTTAGAGCATTTAGAGACAGTTTTTCCATTTTCTAGACATTTTAACTATAAATGAAGTTTAAAGCTAAGTCCAAAGAACGAATATTTAAGTTAAAACGTTTTTACCAAATGATAAAGATATAAAGCATTTTCCAAGCTTTTCTGGCTAACAGAAGGTAGCATTTGTTCTGTTCAGAGAGTGACCCAATTCTTATTTTGGATACAAACAATCAATATGTTTTACATAATCCATAACACTAAGAGGAAAAACTAGCTACTTTATAAGGTATTTTTTCCCTCCTTTCCACATGACTTTGTAAATGGAAATATATTTGATGCATATTCGAGAGGTTTGAGTCCCAGTTAAGGCAGTGCACATTTTTCACGTTTACTGCTTCAAAATTACATAATGATTGGTGCCCGAATGAAGGCGGTGGATGACAATTTGTCACCACCAGGATTTTGCGACACCCTTTAAAAAGGGGAGTGTGCAACATCTTTTCTCCCTCCTTTCTGCATGCCTACGTGGTGTGATTGGAAGCATAACTGATGCATATTTAAGAGGTCCAGAGCAAAGGGCATTGCACATTTTTCATGTCTCCTGCTTCAAAATAACCTACTGACTCTACAGCATAAACATTCTTTGTAAGAAGATTAAAGTAAAAATTTATATTTCATATATTTTTACTGAAAGCTGGAACATGACCCAACTAAAAAATTCTTAAAGCTTAATTTATGTTGTTAAATTTTAATCTGAAGCTATGATGCACTATATGTACATCATGTGTAAGTTGGAAAAAAAAAACAATCTAAACATAATTAAGTTTCAGTGAGCCAAAACTGAAAGAATTCCCCCTTCTCCGAAAACAAAATACTGAAAAATTTTACCTTGAATTAGTTTGATTTTCGAAATGTATGCTTCAATATTCACTTAGCTTCTAATTCCTAGTTCCAATAACTGTTTTGCCAAAACTTCCGACTTACTGAAGCTCAAGTAATCAAAGTTTTAGTGTATATTCACTGTCTGGCAAGTTGGACAGGTAACGAAAGAGAAGGTTTTTCAATGTCTGTTTTTGACATGCCTCTAAGAGTAGATGTATTCCTCTTGTCTCTCCTAAGTCAAAAGTACTTTCCTTTGAAAGAAAACTAGTTTTGGGGAAGCAAAAAATATTGCAAGGACATAAATTTGGAGAAAAAGCTGGAAGAAGTACAAATACCTATTTTCAGGTCAAAATGGCTCTGCGATGTGGTTATTGACCAATGGGAAGATGCATTATTGTGCAATACAATGGTTTCTAACTGAAAACGGCTAAACATTGTTCGTTAATTTTCAGCTGCTCAGTAAAACATTTAAAAGTGCAGCATTGTTTTGAAGCTTCAGGTTCCAAGAATACTAAGTGAATATAATGACAGCAAATAGAATTGAATATTCATTAGTATTGCTGCTTGGTAGTTTATTAGTAAGCTAACAAAACTTAAATTATACTTTTTGTGTCTGAGAATACAATATTTTAAATATTTACAAATAAAATAGTAAATCAGACATTATTAATCTGGCTCCTAATTTAACCGCTTCCCTTACAAATTTTTTTGAAAAAACTTGCAAAAAATCATCACATTTTTTTTTATTTTATTATTAAATACAATGAAACGAAACAAATCAAAATATGTAGGCTTTAAGTTGAATTTTTAATTTTTTGAAGGTGTAAAAGCATTTATTTTTAATATCAGTTTACTATCCCAAGTTTTCTCGGATAAACAAAAAAAAGTTAAATATTAGTCTTTGTATGATAGTTTTTGAAACAAGGGACAACACAGTGATAATTGACATTCGGTGCTGGTATCTAGTCTCTTTTCTTACTGGATTACCGCTGGAATCTCTTTCACAGGAGCACAGAGTACACCATCTTGTTGGATTTTTTTTTCCCCCTCAACCTCTTCACAATCACTATCTGAAAAATCATCACTTTCGCTATCTTGCATTATTGCCATTATTTTATTTTTTTCCAACGCATGTATTCTTCTTCATACATTACTAATCCACAAGCCGACATATAGTATACAATAGGGAAACACGTGACCAGTCCCTCCAAAAGAAACGCGCAACCAACAAAATTTGGCCAACTGCCGATCAAAGCTGAATATTTCCTTTCAATTCCTCCAGACCGAGTAAAACCGTGATAAAACAAATCGTACTAACAAATTCTGCTTCACGGGATAGTAATTAACTGCAATATATACGAACCCGAGATAACCAGGCAAGCGGTTAAGCAAGCCCCACCAGTAGTGGCCTAATGATTGAATATTGATTATTTGTCATTTGTTCAACCCAGGTAAAAAAGCTGACTGCATGGTTGGTTTTCGTATTTTTCTAGGTTGTGAATATGAGCCAGTTTTCCTTACAAAGAGAATTGTAATTGTCCCCCATGAAGACATCCCTCCCTGTTAGGCAAATAGCTCCCATGTCTTATGCTATTTTCAAATAACAACTAACTTAGTTTAACCTTTGACCACGTGTGCAAACTTTATGACAAATTCAGTTTTTAATGCACATTTTTTGCATATCGAAATGAGATTTCGATATACAAAAAATATGTCATTTCTATTCCTCCTTTCTATCCTTCCCCACATCATGGAATGTGCCAATAGGAAGTTATCTGTTTTTTTTTTTTTTTACTGGGCTTTTGTGCTACGTGGCAGCTTTTTCGTAAAGTTTACGACACACACGTGCTCGTGGGTGAAAATTCAGAAAATATTTTGCAATTTTGTGTTATTAATTGCCGTGTATTATTTTAATTTTAATACATTTGGCTCTGTAAATTTTATATTGCTTTTCATGGCAAAAAATATGTGCAACCAGCTGATTTTGCTCGCATTCTTCGCAGAGTGATAAAACCTGCATTTTAAGCTCATAAATAAACTCCACTGACCTGAGCATTTGAAACATTATTTTTAATTCCAAAAGCTGTAGTTGGGCTTTATCAGCCATAGTGAGTGCAAAATCTCTTTCTCAATCACAGACATAACTGAAAATCTATGCAAACATTAGATCACTAATTTGTAAGCTTATCACATCATTTGGGTTTGTATGTAATTTTTTAAGAGTGCCAAATAGATGTATGAAACAAATAAAATATTATAAAATGATTGAATCATGTAAAGAAATGGAAACTTTACGAAATATAAATAGTGTAATTTTGACAAGTTGAAAGTGAAGGGATTATAAAAATAATATTAATCAAAAATTTAATATTAATTTTGAATTCTACTTTTTGATGTTCAGTTTGCCTTCTTGTCAAAAATTTCAGATTTCGAAACTCTAGTATTTGTTATTAAACAAAACTTCTAATTCAGATTAGATAATATTTTCTTTTTCATTCAATTTGGGGAAAATCATATTAGTTATATAAGACTTTAGCTTTTAAATGCAAAATTTAATTCATTTTATTCTTTCACCTTCTCGAATAAAATAAAATAATCTAATTATTATATATAAAATATTATAAAATAATATTTATAGTACGAGGGCTATCCAGAAAGTAGATTACGTTTTGGAATAAAAAAATAAACAAAGTATAGGAAACAAATTTTATTATATACAGATGAAAGCCACACTCAAATACTACTTTTCTACATAGTCACCATACAAATTAAGGCATTTATCGTAGCGATGTACGAGCTTGGAAATTCCTTCGTCGAAAAGTTCGGCCGCCTGCGCCTTCAACCACTTCGTTACCTCTTCTTGCAGCTGTGCGTCGTCATCAAAACGCTGCATAGCCAGCCACTTCTTCATTGCTGGGAATAGGTGGAAGTCGCTCGGTGCCAGGTCGGGACTGTACGGCGGATGAGGAAACAACTCCCACTTAAAAGATTCAAGAACTTTACGAATGACATTTGCCGTGTGGGGCCGGGCGTTGTCGTGAATCAACAAGATCTTAGAGCTCAACATTCCTCTGCGCTTGTTTTGAATTGCTCTTCTGAGTTTTTGGAGAGTTTGGCAATACCTTTGAGAGTTTATTGTAGTGCCTCTTTCCAGGAAGTCCACCAAAATTACACCTTTTCTGTCCCAAAAAACAGTCGCCATCATCTTCCTTGCCGACATTGTTTGCATGCATTTCTTGGGTTTTTGGAGAGAACTTGTGTGCCCCCACTGCATTGATTGCAATTTCGTTTCACAGTTCACATGTTTCACCCATGTTTCGTCACCAGTAACGATGCGATCGAGTAAAGAGTCACCATCCTTATGGTAAGCGTCCAAAAAGTTCAACGCTGCAGCCATTCGCTGATTTTTGTGGTCCTCTGTCAAGATTTTTGGAATCCATCTTGCACAAAACTTGTGGTAACCAAGCTTTTCGCAGATGATTTCGCGCAACAAACTTCGCGAAATTTGTGGAAAACTCAAAGAAAGTTCCGTTATTGTGAAATTTCGATTTTCACGGACTTTAGCATCGACTTTTTCGAGAAGTTCGGCGGTCACTATGCTGGGTCTCCCACTTCGATCTTCGTCGTGAACATTGGTTCGGCCATTTTGAAATCTTATGACCCACTGACGCACTCCACCTTCAGTGATAATGTTGTCCCCATACACTTCACGAAGCTGCCGATAGATTTCTATCGGTTTACAGTTTTTTGCAGTCAGAAACCTTATTACTGAGCGCACCTCGCGGGATTTTCAATTAACGCAGACATTTCAAACCGTCACAGTATCTGAACGGAGCACAGCACGAACCTCTCACTAGCACGGCTAGATGCAGACTGAGCTGCGCAACGCTCTGACCCCAAGATGGCCGCGCTAGCCCCGCCCCTAGCGGACACAGACGGAAACGTAATCTACTTCCTGGATGGCCCTCGTATTATAAAATAACATTTATAGAATAAAATAATCTAATTAACAGAAAAGTCTGCCTTCTTTAGAAGTATTTTGCTTTTGATTACCATTTGTAGAATGAATTTTTGCATCAATAATATTACATGCTAATATATATTACTTTAAATAATATTGTAATGAACTTTTGTGACATTCTAAAACTCTGATGATTTAAAATCTTTCTATGAGGGTTGGAAAATTTTAAAAACTTTTACACATAAGCAAAACAAAATACAACACTAATGATTACAATATTTGAATTATTTTGCACCATCAAAAGCACTATTCACAGAATTTTTGTGTTATTTACAAATGAATTTTACATGAAGTAAAATCCAGAAAGGAAATGAAAAACAATCCAATAAATTAAATATCTCAAAGGAATTTTAATACATTGCCATTCTTCCTCTTAGTATTATAACATCTTAAATACGAAAGATCATTGACGAATACAGCAACTGAACTAATGTTGAATCATACTACATAAGTTGCCAAGATGACAACGTTGCTTTCCATGTTTCTCTGCCTCTGTAACTGACAGTCATTTTCAGAAGAGACCAAATATACTCAATGGGGTTTAGATCTGCTCCTTTGCTTGGCCATGGTATGAGCAGAAAGCTTGCTGATCCAACCATTCTTTGTCTTGCATGATGAACTGGAAATTTATCATGCTGAAAATAAAATAGCCTATCAACAAAATAGGTTGTCCAAAACTCCTGGCATCATGATAGCCTTGAATTCTGTGTAGAATTTCAAGTCTGTTAGCAGATTATTTAACCCCACACAGAAATCGAAAATCTGCCACTTTTGCCATATTATGAAAATATAAAGGTTTGGAACATTGACCCCGAGGTCTCCAAACTTTTACATGCCCAGAATAATCAGACCAGATGAAGCTTTCATTGCTGAACAAACTGTTATCCCATTCAGAAATCCCCCAACTGGAAAACTGATTACAAAGTTCATTCTCTCCTGAATACGGAGATCAGTCAAAGCAGGCTGACACACTGAAATCTTACTGAGGAAATTTTTCTCGTGCAGTCTGTTTCACACAATTTGAATGGAAACAAATAGATTTGTTAAATTCTTAAATTATGTAAAAATATTTCATAAATGTCTTCATAATTATAATTTAACTTCCTTTTCAATTGAGGAATTTTTAATGTAATATGGAGAGATTACTATAATGTGATAAGCATTTTTCAGAGACTGACTGCTAAGAGAAAGAGATTGGTAATGTGTTAACAAAACATTGACAGCTATTACATCTTTTAATTAATTAAAAGATATATAAGTTTGTTTAATTGAAACATAATGCTTAGCTGCAGAGCTTCCTGCTAACCCCAGATCAGCAACTATTTTTTTTGTGGTCACCATTGGGTCATGCTAGGATGCTTTTACCTTCGAATATATCAACTTTTCTGGGGTGGCCACTACCTTTCTGTTTATCCATGGAGCTTAGATGATATCTATATTCAAATATCAAAATGTAACTTTCATGTTCTAAGCGAGTATATTATTTAAGTTTTGAAGGAAATTAGTAAAAACATTCTTCAGAGGTGATAAATTATATATTTTTTTTACTTGAATTTAAAATTTTTTTTTAAAGTACTTCAAAGTGGTCTTTTAATTGGTATAAACAATCATTTTACATTTAAGGATTAAGTGTACACAAGGTTAAAAAGCAAATTATGCACTTTTAAGTAGTCATAATATTTAAGTCATTTTCAAAAATAAATGTATGCTCATTGATAACTATGAACATTTTTAATATTTAAGAAGAGTCTGAAATTTTAAAATAAAAACTATATTTTATTTAATAACTGAAACTATATATTTTTTTTAGTTTTAAAACTTCTGATATTTTAAGTATAACAAAAAACTTTTACACCACGCTCCATTTAATATTGTAAAAACTTGAACAGAATATTATCATGTGTTTAAAAATTATCCTTATGTGACAAGATTGTAAAAACGAAGACACAAAAATTTTGAAATTTTTAATTTTAAAAAATAAAACAAAATTAAATTCAGTTTATAAATAAAACTGTCAAATTTTTACATAAAGAGCAAAGCTTGAACTTCTAAGATAATGCACATTTAAATAATATTAATTTATGTATTCACTAACCACTTTATATATTTATTAACTATTTTTGGAGACTCGCTGTACGAGTGTGCACGTCTAATAACGAATCTTGGCCTCTTTGAATCATCTTGCTGTATTTGTTTGGTTCTAATCATAAAACGCTATTCCAGTTTTTGATTTTTGCTTGCACTGACATGTAATGCTTTGATATATATATTCATATTCTGACATTACGCTGAGGAATTGATCCCAATACTGGGATCCCATAATTGGGAATATTTGCAGTTATGAGTACTTCGATATGTAAATTTTGGGAATAAAAATAGTGATCTAATATTCACTTTAAATTTTATTTTAATTAAGCAATAAAGCTCTTTAATGAATTAAATAAAAAAGCAAACTTAATTGAGTTAAAATATATTTTTTATTTTCTGTCTGCTTATTCTCTTCATGATATTTCCAATAAAATAGATTTATATGATTTGCTTGTTTATTAATATACAAGGTGAGACTGAAAAGTAAAGTGACTCATCCCTCTTTTCGAAAATGAGAACAGCCCGACGACCTGGCACATGCGCATTACGATCTTTGGTATGCAACGTTGAAGTTCAGAGTCATTTGCAAAGTTTCTTGTTTGTTCGTGCAGTCGCTTAAACATAAAAGGTGTTAAAGCATTGCATAACTGAGCAGAAAACGAATCTGAAACTGTTTTAAAATGGGTAAAACTGCTTTGGAATCCTTAGAAATGCTTTGAAGTGTGTATGGCGAAGAAACTTTATCTCGCAAGACAGTATTTCAGTAATTCAAACTTTTCTGTGAAGGTAGTGAAAGCGTGGATGAGCATTTTAGTGGAAGACCGTTAACAAGCAGAACGACGGCAAATAGTGAAAGAGTTAGGAAGTTATTGCTGCAAGATCGCCGTTTGTCTGTTTGAATAACGGTGAATGAATTTAATCTTCCTCGTGAAATTGTCCGAACAATATTAACGCAGGATTTGGGTAAATGGAAACTTTGCACGATGTTTGTCCCTCATTACTTAAGCGGTGAACAAAAGCAGCAGCGATTGGACTCCTGTGGTGACTTCATCAATGCAACAGATAAAGATGACACATTTTTACAGTCAATCGTCAAAGGAGATAAATGTGGTATTTTGTGTATGATTCACAAAATGAAATGCCAAAGCATGGAGTATCGCAGTCCCTCTTCACCGAAATCGAGAAAGTTTCGTTTCGAAAAGTCAAAAGTTAAGACAATGTTGATTACCTTTTTCGATGCACAGGAAATTATCCATAAAGAATACCAAACAGTTAATGGTGAATTTTATTACCATGTTATGAAGCACCTCCTGGCTCGCATTCGTGATGTTCGGCCCCATCTCGCTGCATCAGGCAGGTGGTTCCTGTTGCATGATAATGCACGCCCTCATACTGCAATTTGTGTTAAGACGGTTCCTCGCACAGCAAAAGTATTTACATGTGATGTATGACTGTAAATACAGCAAAAGTATTTACATGTGATGATGACACTGAAGGACAGTGATGTATTTACATGTAAATATATAATACAGTTATTATTATGACATCAGTCACCTTACTTTTTGGTCTCACTTTGTATTATAATCACATTATGATCTACAATTCATTGTTTATCATTATGATTTGTTTAATAAAATAAAAATGTTGTGTTTTACAATTTTAGTTTTTGCATGTTTAATTAATAAATTAACTGACAAATTGTAAATAGATTATTAATTATTTTATGGCAGATCAGATTTTGTTACATCATAATTATTAATAATCGCTTTTCCCAAATTAATATTGTTACGAAATGTCCAGGCATGGTAAGATAGTAATCTCCACACTACCCACAAAGCTTCCCAGCAAAGCAGTTTTTAGAGTCTCTTAGTGTATTGCGGTTAGTGCATTGTCGAGAGAGTGTGTTAAGCTGCGGGAACAACAGAACCGAAGAGTCAGGAGCTCTGTGTGTCATTGAGTGCATCGCGAGTTGTAGTGTGGAGATTCTCGATAGTACGAGGAGTTCCGAGAACAACTAAGCAGAGTCGGGAGCTGTACTCTAGAGCTTTGCCGTGAAGCTGTCTCCACCGTGATAGCCTGATAACTTGGTGACTGTGTGGCTGATCGTATCAGCGTGTTTACAGTAGTTCATCGATGACTGTAAAAACGTGTTTTGGAGTTGTCCTGACAATAATGGCCAATAAAGTGTGTTTCGATCTTTATCAAGTGTCGTCGTTATTCACTCTAAATCCACACGAACTCATACGAACATGAAGGAAGGAAAATAACGTAACAATTGGTGTCAGGGAAAAAAAACTTAACGATATATTAATGATTGCTCATTCACATTTATAGCAAGTTCAGAAATTTAATAGATAAAAAGAAAAATATTTTAAGTTATATAAGTATATACCTATATGAAGCAAAATTAAAAGATTGTGTATGTAAAAATTTTTACATACACTTGCTGTAGCAAATATATAGTATTACAATAGCAAATCGGTCAATCTTATTTCTTTTTATTTGTCCAAAAGGTGCTATTAGTCTCAAAATGCGATTTTAGGTGGTTAGGAGTTTCTCGCTATTTGGAAAAGATACTATTCCTTCATATTTAACCTGTCTGTTATTAATTTAGAAGTCAAACAACAAAAATCAGCATTACATTTGCAAATTTTTCAGGACTAATTTTGAACCATCATCTGAGCGAGGCATGTGGATGAGGCATATGAATGAAGCATGTGGTTCATTTGCACTTTGGCTGCTCAGGATGAGATGATGGTTCGGCAAAATCAACGAAACTTACTGTGAAGGAATATACATTAAATGCAATAAAACATGAGAATTCATAAAATTTCACAAAAACTGTAATATGTATGCAACAAATATTATTAATAATTTTTCATGTTTAGTAAGCTAGATTACAGATGGATTAGGTTTATACTTTATTTTATAAACATTATTTTGCTCACAGGGTTGCCACTCAAACAGGAGAATGAAATTCCCTGACTTTTCCAGGTTTTACAGGTATGTTTCGAGAGAATTCCAGTCTATCCGTGTAATGTACGTTGGCTGTGTTAAGAGGTAAATTAATTATGGTATTACTTGTACTGTGTAGCAAATTCACTTAATTATTCAATAAATCCCAGAGGACATTTATTCTTAATTATTCTTGGTACACTTTGTTTGATAATTTTGTTTACTTTTCTATTTAAAAAAACTTAATAAAATTTAAGATATGTACATTGGATAACAACTGTACGTTTTATTTAATTATTACTCATGATCATCCCCAGTTCAACACGAGGCTAATCATCCGGTTCTTATAAATCACAACGCAATGCTAAAAGTTAGGTTAGATTTTAGGTAAATTTAATTTGTGTGAGGTGTATTCTTAAAAGGCACCTTAACACTTGAAAACACAAATATAATAGGAGTTGTTTTCTCCACTGAAGATTGAGATTAGAATCTGCCCAATCTGGAATAAAATAAGGCTTTTTTTTGCAGACACTCTGCAGCTAAACGAAAGAAAAAAATCTATTTAATGATATTTTTTTACTAAATTGAGGTATTTTATATTTATTTCACAGCATACATAAGGAAAAAATATGTGCATTAAATTTCGTGATATCATGATACTGCTAGAATTAATTTCAGGATTATGCCAGAGAAAATTTTCTGAAATTTGGAAATATTATTTACTAATGATAAATAAATTTAGAGGGAACAAGCAACATTAAATGATATGAATAACATAAAAGTAAAGATAATTACTTAAAAATTTAATTAGAATAATTAACGATATTTTAGCGAATATAGTTATATTACATGGTTATCCTAGATGATTGATTACTATTTTTTTTATTTTAGTGCAAAATGACAAGGTATTTATTAAAAAGAAAAAAAAAAAAAAAAAAAAAAGATTTTGCGGTAAAATCCTAGTATACGATACGGCCTTCGCATGATTTTGAAAACTGTCGCCAAGAACAAAATTACCCATTTACTGCTCATCATCATGTCGCCAAATCCCGCTGTACCATATATGGAGATTTTTCTAACCAAAGAACGTCTATGTAAAAAGCAGAGGGAAAATTTGCCAAGGGATTTGGCGACGGAACCTGGCGGCCAGAATTTCCCTCTTCGCGATGTGTACAGGAAATTGAGAAACATGTGTTAAGGAGAAACGTTCTTTGACAAAAAAGAAAACTACGAAAATCCGTTTTTAAATTATTGCGAAAAATCCAATAAGAAATGTTTTATCAAAGAACGTTTTTTCTCGGATTTTTCGCAATAATTTTAAAAACGGATTTTCGTAGATTTCCCCCCCCCTCAAAATAACTAATCCATGAATTAATTTATTTGCGCTAAAAAATATTTTCTTTTCCTTTAGAGTTTAAAGAAATTTTAAACGATATTCATTTTATGAACTCTTGATAACATGACCTTCGAACTTCGACACCAGTTTCGAGCTTTGGCGACAGATATATCACGCATGCACAGCTGTTTCCCGCTATGATGGAACGGAGCCACGTTTTTTGCAGAGAAGTTTTCCTTCTTTACGATACATATTTTTTGATTCTAACCTTCATGGTACCGTATACTAGGATTAAACCCATTTTGTTTTATACGAGAACAGATACTTTCTTTAGTTCATTCACTGCACGTGCGATTCTCGAGGTTACTGGAAACCAAAAGTTGCGGAAAACTTGCTTTGCCTTTCTAAAAAGACAATCAAATTGGAGTTGCGAAAATTGGCTCTATGCCAGCTGCCCGAATGACACTCACATGATACACAATTCGCCAAAAAAGTGACCTCTTCCGACGTCGGAACAAAACTCACCTTTTTTAGCGGGATTGTTGTATGAAATTCCCTGACTTTTCCAGATTTCGACTGAAACACTTAAATTCCCTGACTTTTCCCTGAATTTTTTGGTCAATTTCCGAATTCCCTGACTTTTTCCGGTTTTCCAGGTAGCGTGGCAACCCTGTGCTCAGGCACTTTTGTTAAATTATCTTAAGTAGAATTGAAATACTCCTATTTAATGTATTTTTAGTTAATATCTAATAAAAAGAATCCAGTTTTTAAAAATTTTATTTCAGATATAACATTTGTCATTTGATTTAATAATTAACTATACACAATGCTTATGCTATACATTTCAGTCTTTCACAATGCAAGACTAATGTACTTATTATTACTTCTTACACCTCAGATAAATTAATAATGTTTTTCAATTCATGAAGAATTCAGGTATGGAGGCTTCATACCAAAAAGTTCAGAAGTTCTCTTAATATCATCTATGTATTCAGTCCCAGCATTTCTTTTCCCGGTAACAGGGTCATAAAAGTAGCCTAATTTGTATACCACACTCTCCACTGCATGTGTTATATTTTTATCATCAGATTCTGCTAGTTCCTGAAATATCAATGGAAGTTAAAAGCTAGCAAAAATTATTATAAACTATTAAACAATATATTCAATATTTTGGATAAAATATCAAGTCACAGAACATTTACAAACAGACTAAGTTATCTTACAAACATGCTAATTTCACATGTATCATACATTTATATCATACATCATATGCTTAATAGAAAATAAAATTTTAAAAACAATCTCGAAAGTTAAAAAGTTGTATAAATGTTCACTATATCAAAACAATACATGTATTTCTCAAATCATTGACTTTATAAATTAAATTAAATAGCATTTATGTAAATAGTATCTCTACATTAAACAAGTTCATGAAAAATACTTGTAGGACCATTCTCTTTGAAGTATAAAAAAATTACTGCCTAAGCAGTCATCTTTAAAGCACACTTATTTCAGTACTCTTGACATTTATCTGGAGAGCACTGGGAGATTGACCTTTTCCATCATAAATTGATTATTAGATTGTTTAGATAGGCTCAACCATTTGACAGATGAGACAGTTGTGACATGATAATAATCTGTTTCTGATCAAAGGAGCAGAAGCATTTTTAAGCACCATCTGTTCAGACTATGACAAAGTGCTAAATGGTTGAAAGTTGCCTTTATAACACTTGTGCTGGATGATGTCACTTCATATATTTTTTCTACTGCCAGTTTCCATTAACAGTCCATTTAATACACATGACATAATATTTCCATGAATTTTTCAAATGAAGGAATATATACAATTCAGTTGGAGGCTTCTGAAACTAACCAGCAATAGCCCTCAACTCAAATTTCGGTACATTTCCATTTTGAGGACTGTAAAAAATCTCCAAACTATTGTTGATGCCAATGCTGCCAAAAATAAATGGCAACCCTAACACAAGAAAGGAAGCATAATAGTAAATAACTATCTAAGATTACTGTTTTAATTTAGATGAAAAGTTAATTTCATATAATAATTTTTTTTATTATTATAATTTATATTAAAAAAGGCTAAACATAACTGAATGGAAGCATAATAGTAAGTAACTATTTTAGATGAAAGGTTAATTTCATATAATACAATTTTTTGTTATTTTATAAAAAAAGGGGGGGCTAAATATACCTGAAATTAAATGAGAGATTTTTTTTTTAGAAATTTTTAAACGAGAAATTTTTTTACGTCTTCCAGCATAGCAGAGAATTTTTTTTTTTTTTTTTTTGGTGCAAACATCTGTATATAAATTCGGACAAATAAGAATCAAAATGCTGTCAAGGTAGGTGGAGTGCTACGATAGCGTTTATTACACCATTTAGCACTGCCTCACAGCCGTTCTACTGTTTGTATTATGACACCCACTTTCGGGGTCCTCAAAAATTGTAGTTGTGGTTGACAGTAAAGTGTCCAAAACCGGCATCTCGCAGTTCATCCGACTTGTATGATTTCCAGCAGTCAGTATAAATAACACTTCCTTCTGCAATATTTTCCTGTATGATGTTCAATAAGGTTTTCACCGATCGATCTGGAACAGCGACTAAGAAACATTCATTTGATTCTCTGCATAATCCGCTGAAAACTCATGGTGGTGGAAGAACACGTCCAACGTTATTCTTTCTTTTTACCGAAAAGGCTTTCGTCTATTTCAATATTTTTGCCATAACTGCCGATTTATAACTCAGGCTGAGCAATTAAAGTTGCAGTACACACCTCACACATGTAACTGTTCCAGTCTACTACTGTATTGTGGTTCATTTTCAGTTGAAGATCACAAATTTCAATACATATCATTTCCTGACACCAAAAATAGATGAAACTTATGACTTGTAAAGAAGGGGATTTTTGATCCTTCAAACCAATTTTGACTTTTTAATCCTTTCTTCTCATTTCCAGTTTCTCTCCTCCACTGCCATTTCGCTACTGAGTTATCGCTAAAGCATAATTTCATCTCATTGTTATCCAAACATAATTTTCTATGATGAATGATGCCTTTTCTTTAAAAAAATTCTACTGCAGACTTTTCGTTACTGGGCAATTCCCAAACTGTTAAATCCATAGCATCATAAAGAATTAAAAAATGAAACTAGTATTTCAATGGCGACTTACAAATATAGAACTATTTAAACTTACGCAATTTGAAATCAGTGCATTCGCTAGATTTTGCATGCTGTTAAATGGTTGTGTTTCACAGATTTGGCACTTTTGCGCATACATTTTACCTGCAATTCTTTTACGGTCCCCAAAACGGAATTGTACCTAAATAATTTTTTATGATCTTTCATTTCTTATTTTTCCTCCTAGTTCCTACAACTGCTTTCAAAAGAAGATAATAACATTCTTTCATTAGTTTGTGAATACACTCCTCTTTCCAGCCTCTCATGAACTTCTTTGACTGCAAATTACTGATTGCCACACCTCCCTGATTACTGTTTACACCTTCTACAAATTTTTGTTTTCACGTCTAGCGCTGGCTGCCTTAGAAGATGTTGGATTTTCAGGAAACTCCTTTGTGTTCTTTTTATTTGCTACTTCACTCCTTAATTGCTTACTGTATTTCCTGTACTCACTGTATGAAATACTGTAATTGTTCTACCAAACTTCACTCTGGAGAAATATATCTTTGTCTAGATGACTTCATGCCCTGGGAAAATGGCTTTTGCCTTTCTCCTCTCTTCCACACCATCATGTTAGCCATTATTCTACATTAAGTTCTGCTGATGCAATTCTATACAGGAGCGGCATCTGCTTAAGCACCTGACATGTAACTCAGTTCACCTGAGTCATTATTTTAGTATCAGTGCATGCCACAGAGACATCCAGAGTTTTAATATAGAATTTAAAAAAAAAAAAAAAAAAAATTGTAATCCTGTCAGAAACCAAACCCAGGTAGTCAGATAAGTGGATAAAGCTTTCTCTGAATTCTTATGGTATATGCTGATACCATATATATCATACATGCCAGTATTTCTCTGAATTCTTATGGTATATAAAGTGCATAAATTACATGGAAATAAATGCTTTTAATTCTGTTCCATCCCCAGCTACAGTGCAACTTATGCAGAAAGAGAACCCAACTGATCAATTATTATCATCTATCGCTTAATAAAACTTAATGACCAAATATTATCATCTATCACTTAAACTTGCATCATTACGGAAAATAAGTTTTCTGAAGAATTTATTTATTATTTTTTTTTCCAAAAATTAACTGTTCCTCTGAGAATTAAACCTAGGTCTTTAGACTCCTGAACTAATATGGTCATTGCACTACAAGAACACCAAAGGATTGCCCATCAAGCATTCAATGAAATTACACACATTGAAGGGTTGCCTTTGATTTTTAACAATTTTACCCTGAAATTCTTCTGGTTTTCTGTTTGTATTCATCAGAAGACTCAAACCATACACAAATACATTTACTGAACTATAAAATCAGCATTATCAATTATTTCTAACTCCTTAAAGAAATTCAACGATTTTTATCTTTATCTGATTGCCATCAAAACTGATGGCGTTTTATTCAAAATCTATACAGGAAAAAACAGTACGATATGCAACAATTAAACTTTGCTGGAGAGATTTAGTCAGCTAACTCTGGTATAGTGACTTCCTTTATTAACAAATTGGATAATATCATTCAATAAAATAAACTGGATGCACAACAAATTTATAGCTGTGAGGAAATGGGTCTGAATTTTAAATTGTTGCTCAGAAAGACACTAGCATCAAAACAAGAAGAATCAGCTCCAGACTTTTCAAAGAAAGAAAAGAAAGAGTGACAGTTTTTATATCTTTTATCAACTGGGTTTCTAAATGGCCTGCAATAGTTTCAGTTTTCCTTGTAACAGTTCTACACTGGTGTGCAAAAATTAAGGACGAAGTCGAAAAAATTAGCATATCAGCTGAACGAAGAGGCAGAGTGGACAGAAAGACCAATCAGGAGATTAAGTAAGGTGATGTACGGTAGCACATGCGCAGATATGCAGGTAGACATAATGGGGGAGTGTCTGAGTAGTATAAAGCATGTTGTCGGTGTAAGATCAGTATTTCTGGCAAAGAGATTGCACGCCGTATAGCAGTTAAAATCACACCGAGTTGCTGCCTCAGCGAGAAATGGCGAATAATCAATCTGTTAGACGACATCTGGATGCTTTTACCCGAGGTCGAATCATTGGGAAATTGGAGGAAGGCCGCAGTGCGACAAGTGTGGCTGCAGAGTTCGGAATTTCTCACAGCATCATTTCACGACTTTGGAAACAATTTAGAACTACAGGAACAGCTATCCGGGGGTATAACAGTGGTCGTCCACGAGGAACCACACCCGCAGATGACCGGTATATTGCCTTACGGGCCAAAAGAAACAGGCGGCAGACAGCGGGAGAAATCGCTAGACACATGACACAGGCGACTGGACGACCGATATCGCGTTTTACCGTCGCCAGAAGACTGCACGGTGGTGGTCTGTTTGCACGACGCCCTGTACGGTGTGTACCTCTAACACCTGCCCATCAGAGAAGGCGTTCTCTATGGTGCCCGGAACACCGGAATTGGAGAGACAATGAATGGGGACAAGTACTCTTTACAGATGAGAGCAGATTCAGTCTGAGTAGCGATTCTCATCGCATACTCATCTGGAGAGAGCGGGGAAGCCGCAATCATCCCTCGAACATCATTGAAAGGGACAGGTATGGAGGTGGCGGTGTTCTCGTTTGGGGAGGCATCATGCTTGGTAGTCGTACAGACCTTCACATCTTCGACGCAGGTTCAGTCAACGGGACCCGTTATTGTAACGAGATTCTTCTTCCATATGTGTGTCTTTTTAGGGGCGCTATGGATCCGCAGTTCCTTTTCATGGACGACAATGCACCATGTCATCGCACAGTAGCTTCCGAACAGCTCTTAGAGAGTGAGGATATTGAACGTATGGATTGGCCGGCATGATCTCCGGATCTCAATCCCATCGAGCATGTATGGGATTTTCTAGGCAGACGCTTGGCAGCTCGTACCTTACCACCAGTAACGATTCCGGAGCTTCGATTGGCGCTGCAAGACGAATGGGCAGCAATGCCTCAACAACTCATTGACCCTCATTCTCAGCATGGGCAGGCACTGTGAAACCTGCCTAGCAGTCAGGGGAGATCATATCCCCTATTAAAGACCGGATGTTTCTTGCTGGACACCCATCACAGGGATGTTTCGGCCTTCAGTCGCATTGCGCTCCATGCCACTTTTTCAATAAAGCTTCTTTTTATCCCTCTGATTTCTCTTTTAGTAAGTGTTGCTTACATTACTCATGTCCTTACGTATTGGGGATCTTACGGTATTAAATGTGTTGATTTGGAAAGCTTTCGTACAAAGTTATATTGAAAAAACCGTCTCGTCCTTAATTTTTGCACACCAGTGTAGCTGACATTTGCATGGAACTTATGGCATAAAGAATTTTTGGTACTTTTCCACTTCGCAGGGGCAAACCTCACCAAGAAGACTTTATTGACGAAAACACAGGGTATACACATAAAAAATGTTGACAAATGTTAGTTCTAAGAATTTTTTATTTTGAAGGTATAAACATTTTAATGTTTTTTTTTAAATTTTGTAAAAAAGCCAATAAATAAAGACAATAAATTTGTAAAAAGAATTTACTATGCTTTCATCATACAACATCCTGATTCGCCGGTTCACATCACGTGACCCCAAGTGATCTCATCTTACGGAAACAACACTACAAAAATTTAATTCTCTACATTAATTTCAAGTTAAATCTTAATTTGGAATACAAGTTTAAATGCAAGAATTATTTCAATTCGTACGAATAGCTTACTCAGAAATTACGTAAAACCGCAGTGCTTTACTTCACTAGTGCATTCTCACTAGAAGTGATGAATTTAACCCTTGATTTTGCCTTTTGTATATTTTTGCCATTGGGTGAGTGGTGTGGTTGCATCATAATTGACTTAATTAATGCCTGCGAATGGCCTTAGGGCATAAAATTGAACTATCTGGTAAAAATTCTACGTAATTGTGTGCCAGTATTGAAAGAAACAATCAATCTGATAAGAAATGGCTGTGACTTGTAAAAGTTAAAGGTAAAATGAAATGTAAAAGTTAATGTAAAAGATTACCAGTATGGATATTTCATTTGACATTGGTTGTACCATTACTAGCGACTTTATCGCTTGTGCCAACAAAACGTAAAAGTACAGATTTTTTTTTTTATTTTATTTTTAAAATTTGCAAAATATATGTCTACAGATTCCAACTTTGCTTCTTTTATTATTGCTCCATCCATATATGTCCTTTTTTTATGTTTTTGTTGTTGTCAGCAAATCTATGTGAAACTTTAAGCCATGTAATTGCTGCTGCCTTTGATGTTTCCAATGGTTTGGTAAAAGTAGATTGTTACTTCAAAATCGATGACTTTAACAACAAAATTTTATTTCCAGAAAGTTCACGATACTCTGAGGCAAGCTTTGGATGGACCATTTTTAAAATATCTCTCAAGTTTACTTCTCTTTAGAACTGATACACTTTTGTTGCATAATAAGCATGTGTATTTGTCTTTATGATTTATAAAGTAAAATTGGTGCTCCCATTCTTCATTAAAATTATAAATGTGTACTTGCTTAGCTTTGTCCATCATGGGTTGTTACAATCATCAGTTTGTAAGGAAAGTAAGAAAACATCCTGGGTATTTAGTAATGAATCTAACAAGAAAGTAACGATAGACTACATACACATTATATGATTTGTAATTACTGATTTCACTGTAAAAGTCAGAAATTCAGAGTATGTTTACAAATTAATCAAAATTGTGACAAACAGACAAAGTAGACAAATATCTTGTTTTGTCTACAAGTATTGTTGTGTGTTTTTGTGTGTACTAAGTGTTTTTGTCTACAAGTACTGTTGATTGCAGCACAGAAGTTACGGATAAATGCATTGACCATTGCCACATGTCAAAGGTCTGATTTTAATTGGCTTCACTCGACAATAAAATGTTTCAAGCAGTGGCGATGCAATAAATTGGCTTTTGAATGATAGATGTAAAAATATATAATTTTAATATGTATTATATAAACACAACCTGAAAAATTAAACACAAAGCAGAATAATTTAGTGTGAGCACATTAGGACAGGGCTGCAAAAACAGGACAGGGCTGCGAGGGGTGCCCCTTTGTCAACCCCTCGTTTTCAGTAATGACATAGTATGTAATCTACTGTTCTTAATTAATTATTTTTTGATGGTGACACTAAAACTGGTTGTTGTTTTAATCATTTTTTTTTTTTTTTTTTAGTACCATGTGCAGTACCACTGACAAGAGTTAAACCTGCAGATGGTACTAATAATTCAAACAATTAAATCATGCTGAAGGGTTTGAAACTGAAAATTCTACACAACATTGAAGAGTATCACACCATAAATAATGCTATACTATGCTATCTCATAGAATAATGGTGGAGATCCATTTATAAAAGTGATAACTGATTTTACACCATGTTGCACGGTATTGATAATGGAAATGACTGACAAAGTGCTGAATGACACTATAAAAACAGCCCTTTTGAGAGCCACTCCTGCTTCTGTTTAATAAAACTGGAAGGAATTTAAATTTAATGGAATTAAAAATTCTATAAGTAATTAAAGTCAATAATGGAATCATTTTCATTTATGTATTTATTCTTAATTATTTCTATGTATTTTTGTATCTAATAATGCATTTTGGTGTTGCTAGCTAAGAAATAACTAATTAAATGCAGTAGATTGAATAGCACATCATTACCTAGCTTTCAATATTCTTTCAAGTGAATATATATCTCAAGCATATTTTGTCTAACATATAAAACTAATATCAATTCACAACAGTACATGGCATCAGAATACAAAAACAAGACTGCAATTCATGAACAATTTAACAACTACAGATAATCAACAACCCGTGAACTGCTGCCCTAGAGATTTAGTGCTATAACAAAAAAGGCAGCTTTTCCATTGAAAAGAAAAGATTTCAAATGTTTCATAAAAAAAATTCTTTAGTTTGCAATGTATCATACAGTATATACAATATATATTACAAACAATTATAAAAGTTAATTAATAGTTCCTCATGCATAATGAATCATTTAATACTCACTTTACTATTCTGTATCTGCAATAACAAAGGAATTATTAAAAGTTCTATTCCATGCTGCAAAATAATGGTCTAAACAATTCTTAACATATCATCTTAATCACAGTTTCATGAATTCACAGTCTACAGACAGGCTATAGATAACACACAGCCACATAAAAATAAACTATACTGAAGAATTATAATATACGACCAAATATATTCAATGGAATTATTATGAAATATTAACAATAAATAAACTTATGAACTCTCAGAATAAATATATCCATTTAAAAAAGCAGCATCAAAAATTACTACCAAAATGTGAAGGTGAATAATTAAAAATTTATTAACAACAGAAATGCAATACTTGCTGTATTTATTGAACTGAGTTCTGGATTTGCAAGATCCAGGTATGACGGTAAAGACGGCTGCTCATCACAGCCAAACGTACTCTGCTGAGGAGAGATATGCCGATTGCGCCAGCCACGAAAGTGTTCAAGAAGCATGAAGCCATGAAGTAAAAAGGTTTGCCATGCGCAAGCGGGTATTATCCTATGAAATGTAAGCTCAGGAGTCCTTGAAAGGAAAAGCAACACAACGGGGTGTAGAATAATATTGACATTCTGCCGTGCTGTAAGGGTATCACAGATAACAACCAAAGGTGTTTGACAATCAAATGAAATGTCGTCCCATATCATAATTCCTGGTCATCAGGCTGCGTGGCAGACGCCAGTCAGGTATTGGTTAGAGTAGATTGAAGGGTACCCCTTGGAATTATCGCTAAATTGTTGTTTCATTTATGGTAACCTGAGTAGTTGAATGCCACGGAAACCCTATTATGACATAATTGGTTGCGTGATTGCGTGAATTTGAATGATGGGACGGATTTTCGTACATTGCTATTTTGTGGTTTACATGGTAAAATAACTGAACGTTGTAAGATTAATTTGAAGTTTCTACATGATTTCAAACAAAAGGGGGAAAAAGCATTAATTGACTGGTGCGTAAATGAAGGTTTACTTAGTTGTCATTATAAGTGTTCTGTTTGAATGAAAGAAATGGATATGGTCAAACATTGGAGGATATTTTTTACTTTTATTTTTGTGAATTTATGTGGCAACAACAGTATACAGATTCTAGTTCAAATAATTTTAGGAAGTTTTTATATGCTGTTAAGGAATTTTGTTCAACTGATGACAGGGAAATTTGTAAATAAGGTAAGTGGATATTTCTTTTGTTTAGTGCTAAGATGAATTTCCTTTTTTATATTATTTCATTGTTTGATTTGAAACATAGTTTACTGAAATTAAATATTTTTTGTTGGCTGCTCCTTTGACTTTTTAAGTGAATATAGATCAATGTGTACATGGACAAAGTCAAGGGAGGGCACAATGCCTAGTTTGTGCAATTCTCTGATGTTTGTTTAAGTGAAAATAGGTCGATGGATACAGAGTTTCTGCAATTCTTATTATTTTGGATTCGTATAGAAAAATCGCCACTACACAAAGCCAAAATAACAAGTCAAAGAACTGCACAAACGCGGTGTTCACGTACTGCCAAAAATCGCCAAGGAGCACCCGTAAATATATTTTTTACCCAGGTAATTATCCCATCACTGTCTTGGATATTTATGGAGTCCATGAGATCCCAGGTTGAATGCTCCAATGACTACTGCAAATGTACCTGTAGGTGTGCAATGGCCTCTACAACTTCAGCCCTCATTTGCTAAGTCACCTATTAATGGTCATTGAAATCACTGGTGTATCAGTTACACGTTGGATCAATGATACAGATGCATCAGGGGCTAAAAGCATTGATCAGTATCCTCACTCTGTCAACTGCTATCTGCTTGGTAGCATCACTCCAACCCAAATGTCTAGCAATCTTGTGTTTTGACCTCCTTGCTTCTTTTAGTATAATTGCATGTGGAAGTTATGCTTTAGTATTGGAATATTTTGTTTTATATGCCATACTGGTCCAATGTAATGGATGCACTGGAGCTCTAGCTAGTCAGTCATTGACCACCAAAGTTAATCATTTGCATATTCTAACATAAGGCATATGTATAGTTTCATTCTATTAGGATAATTCCTTCTTAGTGCATTGCTTTTATATTATGAAAGTGTATTTTATTTGAAAGATCTAATAATGCAAATCCATAGATTGTTTTCAGATAATAATGAGATAAATATCAGTCATAAATATTTGAATTTTAGGCACGTAGTATATTCATGAAAAGCTAATTTTAAAATTAAATATAAAGTAATAGGACACTATTTATTTTTAGCTTTAGGAATATGATTAACACACAAGTAAAATAACTGAAGCAGAATGAATATATACATTACCCGTATTAATACATAGTCACCTTCCTTGCATTCTTTAGATGCACCATAGGCATAATATTGGAAATTTTCCTTAAAATACTATGAAAAGAAAACAATTTTTACAATTAACATCAATTAAAATTGCAATATTGGTTGGTACATGTGTACTACTGCAACCACTTAAGCAGAAAATGCCGAAGATTTAGAATGTACACCAAACTCTGGTACCCACTCACATAACAAACATTCAAGCAACCATATATGATAAATATTTAGTCTTCAACATCGACA
Source organism: Stegodyphus dumicola (assembly GCF_044657685.1). Taxonomy (NCBI): domain Eukaryota; kingdom Metazoa; phylum Arthropoda; class Arachnida; order Araneae; family Eresidae; genus Stegodyphus; species Stegodyphus dumicola. The sequence continues at coordinate 4,411,025 of NC_140768.1, forward strand.
ATTTAACATGCATTCTTTTTAGTTCAAGTTCAATTAGTCAAAGTTCCAATGACTTTCATAGAAAAATTATGATTATTTTTTATTTTAAACTCGATTTTTAACCCTCTAAGCGGCAAGGCCGTATATATACGGCTTAGAATATTTATTGTGATATCTGTAAGAACGTATATATACGTGCATAATAAAATATGTCAACGAAATTAAGGCAATATATCAAAAGAAAACAAATCTACGTATGAAATACCAGTACAGTTTTTACATTAAATTCAAAAAAATAATTTGTTCTCATAGTAGTTTTGGGAAATTTGTGCTTTCTTAGCGAAAACCCTGGCCGCCCAGAGGGTTAATATTTTTGCTTGCAAAATTTCCATATAATACGAGAAACGTAGAAAAAAAAGGGATAAAATTTCTGCGGATTTGCTGCAAAATCACTAAATTAACAATGCTTTGATTTCTTTCTGGATGCGATCACTATGAAATCTCCACCACAACATAAACAAAAAGCTGTTTGTAATGAGCTTTATTGATTGTCTTTTAGAATAAATATATAGTTGAAGCATAGAATAATCACAGTTCTTTTTTTCTGTAAGATTTGTCAAACTGCACCCAGGTGGTTGAAATAATACTTATGTACTGGTTGGTTATAATATTTACATTAAAAAAATAAATGAAAATACAAATAATTTTAAAACATAAATTATCAGAAATACAGTATGGCTTTAATTATCTAATTTTTATTTATGGGATACAGCAGGGTTTCTTAACCTGGGGGTCGTGGGACCTGCAGCAGGAGGTCGCAAAAAATTTTAGCAGTTTTGATATTTCTTTAACTTATAATAATTTTACAATTACCATATTTTTTACACAATGTATCTGAAAATAGATAAATATAAGACAATACAGACAAATTAAAAAATGAAAATGTTTTGACATATTCTTTTTATAATATAAACATTCATTTTCCTTGCTTGCATGTGATGCTGCCATTTCGTCTGTTACTTATTAAAATTTTCACATTCTTCTACGTCTTAAAATTAGAAATTAAAATTAATGACCTAAAACTGTAATAGTATATTACAGTACAAGTGAAAAAATTGACAGTTTCACTCGCGTGTTTGTCGGATTTTTGGAATACTTATGGGGTCCCACGAAATTTTTTCAAATATTATGGAGTCCTGGGAGTGGCGAAAAAATCTCAGTGATAAAAAGGAGTCACAATTGACAAAAGTTTAAGAAACAATGGGATACATATCAATTTGAAGGAGCTACAATATCAGGTCTTCTCAAAGCTAAAATTCTGCCGAAGCCCACTATAGACAGACAAATTTTATTTTAATAATAAATATGCATTAAAATATATTCTACGTTCTGAATATAAGTTCCTCTTGGACACAAACCTTGAACAGAGGTCGAGACGTGCACAGAATTTATGAGAGTGTGTAAATTTTTGCTCTTGAGAAAACTGGAAGTGATACCCTGAACACGCATGTGCCATGCTAGTGACTTCCTACTGCAGACATTCTGTAGACTTTTCGAACGATGCAACTAAACGTGGGGCCACTACTGTTACTTGTACAGAGCAGTCTTACATTTATTCTCTCAAATCGTATTTAAGGAAAATCTTCGCTTGATGGCTAGAATTATATCGACAGGGTACAGCGATCAGAAATCTTGCTTTTCCCTCTTTATTTCCAAAGCTTCATTTTTCTGTTAAAATTTCCTTTCATAGCCTAATACTGTTTTTAGACTTCACTTTTCTTCTTAGTGAAGTTTAATCATTAGTTCTTAGTTTAATCATTTTATCTTCATCGTTATTTGTATGCTGCCATCCCTTTAAATAGCACATTATATATATAACCATGACTTAAATTCAGAAGGAGATCTGCTGAACTACTTCTTAGCTTCTGAGTGGAATTGTAATTTCAAGTGGAACCCCAAATAAGAAGAGATCTGATAATTTATCTTTTTATTTAATTATTTGTACAGTACGAAATCCATAATCTGGACGTCCATTATCCGGAATGATCTATAATTCGGATCTCAAAGTCACAAACTACTTTCTTGTATGCTTTACGCATGCACGTTGGGAGGATGTGTCTCCAGATATGTTAAAAAATACTTAACATAATTTATGGCCAGCTACCATATTTCATGGTGAGGACGATGAAGATGATAGCCATGAATTTGAAGGTTTTCGGACATCGCAAACCAAAGGTGAAATTTTCCATTTATTCAATTTTGTAAAGAAATGTAGAGAAACGGTAATAACTGAAGATGACATGATATAACAGAAGTTTTTGCGATGACAATGCCCCAATCATCAACCAATAAATGGACGCAAAATCCGTAGTATGGTTCTAAACCCAGAAAATACTGTTTCCGATAGTGAAGAAAGTGACAGAGAGGTTATTGAAAATAAAAAAATTTCAATTGACAAGTTAGTCGGCATTCTCGACACAACAATTACACGACTTGAACAGTGGAACTTTGTAACTGAACAAGAAATTATGTCTGTTTATAGAATTAAAGAGAAAGTGGTTAATCTTTGGATTATGGTAACTTGGCGATTTTTTGGCGACCAACCTTGCTACAGCAACCTGCTAGTTTTTGTTTGGACGCCATTTTGTTTTCACGAAGTAAAGGCATTTTTTTTTTTTAACTCAACATTTTTTTCCAACAATCTGCTAGCCGAAATACGCTTATGCTAAAACTTTTATGGAACAAAAGTGCTTAATCATGACGAAGATTAGGTGCGAAATTGGGAGAAAGTGCAGAATCACAAACTGCTTACCGCGTTTTTAAGAATTGCAGATACATGGTATCCATGTACACGTCGACCTATTTTCACTTAAAAAAACATCCCAGAATTGCCAAAAAATGGCATTGCGCACACTCTTGACTTTATCCATGTACACTGCTAAAGTCCTAGCTAGTAACCTTTATCGCCTTACCAAAATGTTGCCAAACTACCTGTTACCATATTCCAAAGATTAGCCGAGAAAGAATTAGCCCAAAAAATGAAACAACTTACATTGAAAGAAATGTTTAATAAAGTAAACAAATAAATATTAAGCTTTTTTTTTTTTTTTTTTTTTTTTTTTGTAAATTTTGATACCCTTTAGATCATAATTGCTCTTTATTTCATAAATTACGGTTTCATATTTTTAATTGTATAATTTCTGCATGCCATCTTACCAGATTTGAATTGATGATCTATAATCCGGAATCACCGAAGTCCTGACGAGTCCGGATTACGGACTTAGTACTGTAATTAATTTAATAGTTTATAAAATTTCTATTTATCTCTTTATTTTGGTATAATTATTTAACTGTTTTAATTTTTAGTTATTTTATTTATTATTTTTTTGTCCTTTCCTGACAGTCTTCCATAAGGCTCCTACACTTCTAAATTTAGAAATTAAGTCCCGAATCTTCTGATGCCAACCTTGAAAAATGAAAATTCTCGTGCTTAAAAACAGACTCGTGCTTCTGTGCGTGTAGCTGAGGTTTCTGTGCTGCAGGCGTATTTCATTTCAAAACAATACTGAAGTGACTTAAAATTCATTTTACAATGCATGATCAAGTTACTGAACTATTTACGATTTAGAGTCTGATAGAAAATATTTTAATATTTAATTAGATATTATAAATTTTATACTCTTTGACTAATTAAATTTTGTTAATTTTTTATAGTTTTTATGCTAAAAAAATCCTGAGTAGAAAAGCAAAGCTTTTATTTATGAAGGCACACATTGTTCTGTAGATATAAACTTAGTAACATACTACAGAATTGATACAGTCAAAAGTCGTTAATTCGGACACCCATAATGCAGACCTCAAAGCTAAAAACTTTCTGCACATGCGCCGCGTTGACACATGCGCATAGGCGTTTACGCGTGCACGTAAGACCTCTTACGTCTGTGCATATGCGTGTGAGCAAGCGCAGAATACGTTTTTGCGTGCGCGTTTTATGTATAACGGGCGGTATAAGCTAAAATTATCTAATTATCTATTTCAGTTAATGTTGATGATTTCGTTGTTCCTTAATTTTCGAATTGGATCCGGCTTATTATTTTTTGCAGACTGTAAGAGCAATACTATAAAAGTAAACTTGAACTTTCGATTATGTCAAATAGAATTTCCGATTCTGGAGCTCCCAAAGGATCGTACAAAACGAAAGTATGTTTCGATGTCCATCAAACAAAAAGTGGAATTGCTGCAAAGAATGGATAAAGACATGAAGAATGTGACAGAGAGGTTAGTGAAAATGAAAAAATTTCGATTGACAAGTTAGTCGGTATTCTCAGCACAGCAATTACGGGACTTGAACAGCGGAACTTTGTAACTGAACAAGAAATTATGTCTGTAGAATTAAAGAGAAAGTATTATCACATAAAATGAAGCAACTTACATTGAAATAAATGTTTAATAAAGTAAACAAATAAATATTAAGCTTTTTTTTTTTTTGTAAATTTTGATACCCTTTAGATCATAATTGTTCTTTATTTCATAAATTACGATTTCATATTTTTAATTTTAGAATTTCTGCATGCCATCTTACGAGATTTAAACTGATGATCTATAATCCGGAAAAATCGATAATCCGGAATCGCCGAAGTCCCGACTAATGACTTTTGACTGTATTAAAAAATGAAATACAAATATTCATCGATTAAATATGGGTTGAATCTTCTTAACAATTAAAAAATGTCTAAAGCAGTTTAAGACAATTCAAATAAAATTTTGTTAGAGTTGACTTTATCGTACCCCTTGTATTATCATGAAGTTGTTTCGTTTATGGTAACCTGAGTAGTTGAATGCTATGGAAACCATATTATGATGTAATCATTTGCATTATTCCGGGAAATTTTGAATCGTGGGATGGGTACAACTCTAATATATGCCCTAATTTCACCAAATGTGGCGATATGTGTTCTGCGCTGGTTTTTGGCACGATTGAGTGTTCTATGGCAACCCTGTTGACGTTGAAAAATCTTTCGCTGGAGCTCGTTGATTCGCCTCTGTGTCTGAGAAGATGGGAGGGAAAGATAAAATGGTAAGTTCGGCAAAAGGAAATATCATTGTGGCTATCCTGTTGAGGGGTAGTGGGTATTTGGAAGTGTGGAAAGAGGGTCTGGGAGATTATTTTTAATGGTAGTGCATGATAGAAGTAGGGATTTGTGATTTTATTTATTTGTGAACCATAGTATACATTTTCTGGATAGTGTGTCTGGCTGTCATGTAAATACGATAGTGATTACGTGGCAGCATGTTAAAGGCGGTATGAAATTTATATTTCTGCTGTTCGAAAACGCATTAATTCATAGTAAGTGCATTTTATTTTATCCTTGTTCTTATTTTGTAGAATGTTATGTTCATTGGTTCTTTAGTATGAATTTCTGTCGTTATTGTTGTTTTTTTAAATTGTTTGAAATTTATTTTAGTTTATTTTGTTGTTTAGTGTCTAGACTGTGCAATTCGTAGATGTTTTTTAAAGTTGAAACAGAACGCTGTGTATTATTTGAAATTTATTGTTGTTATGTTATTTTATTAAAGCGAGGTGTGCGTAGATCGTAGATTCCTTCCTTGCCTAAATTGTGCAATTCGTAGAATTTTTTTAAAGTTTAAACAGGATGCTGTGTACATGGTATTCTTTGAAATTTATTGTTGTTATGTTAATTTATTAAAGCGAGGTGTGCGTAGTTTCTAGATTCGTTCGTTGCCTACATTGTGCCTTTCGTAGATGTTCTTTTAAGTTAAAACATGTCGCTGTGTACATTGATTCTTGTCAAATATTTTTGGTTAGAAACTTTATGTTTCTGCTATCTAAATTTTTTGTTTTTGTTTCGGGTTTTTAGCTAAATTGTATGTTGAAAACGTAGTTTTTGCATGTGCGAAAACCACGTTTTTGGAGACATTTTAGGCTAAAAGTTCGAAATGTAGACAAAAAATTTAGATAGTAATATGGCAGCGTGAAGTTTCTCGCCAAAAATATTTGGCGCAAAATTTGGCGACTTGAGGGCGCATATCAGAGTAGTTCCGTGGGATGTTTGTAAGGGCTTTTGTGGTGTGTAAGGTTAGGAAGTGCATCGCTTGTTTCATTGTTTAGACAGTAGAATGGCTGAATGTAGTAAGATTAATTTGATGTTTCTGTACGATTTGGAACGAATGGGGAAAATTGCATTAATTGACTAGCGTGTAAATGAAGGATTAATTAGTAGCCATTTTCCGGACAGTCCGGAACTACGGAGGATATTTTCGACTCTTATTTTTGTGAATTTACGTGGCGACGCCGATATACGGATTCAAATTCATATAATTTTCGGAAGTTTTTGGATGCTGTTAAGGAATTTTGTGTGCCAAAGAGGTAAGTGGATATTTGTTTTGTGTAATGTTTAAATGCATAACAGATTTTTCCTTTTTTATGTTATTTTATTTTTTGGTTTAAAATGCAGTTTATTGAGATTATGTATTTTTTGTTTGCCTCTACTGCAGAATTGGGTGCTCCTTCGAATTTTTAAGAGAAAATATATCGCGGGAGAAAGTGCAGAATCGCCCACTGCTTGGCGCATTTTTAAGAATTGCACATACTCAGTATCCATGTACATGTCGACCTATTTTCACTTAAAAAAAAACACCTCAGAATTGCACAAAAATGGCTTGCACACTCTTTATCCATGTACACATTGACCCATTTTCACTTAGAAAGTCAAAGAAAATTGACAAAAATCCAATTCTTCTTACTCTGTAAAAAGCATCAAACAAATAAGTGGGCAATTCTGCACTTTAGCCTATCGATGTGTACATGGACAAACTCAAGGGAGTGCCCAAAGCCTAGTTTGTGCAATTCTGTGATTTTTTTTTTAACCCTTTGCGGTGCACTATACGTTAACGTCGGAATTTCAACAAAAAAAGTTGTATGCAGTCTATTTAGTCCTAAAGGAGTATATAGGTAAAATTTTGTAAAAATTGCACTTACCGTTTTAATTCTGTGGGTGTTCCATGAGGTGGAACACTGCGCCGCCAGAGCTTTTAAAAGTGCGTGCTAAGCGAGCATTGCAGTGAAGCATGAAAATGAGTAGAAGCGTTTGTATAAGAATGAAAAAAATCTGTATTATGGCTGTATACATGGTTTCCTAGATATATACAATATTCTTGAATATATACGGATAAATGAGATAAATATGTATATACACAAGTCCTATATACAAAAATATTTACAAATTTTCGTAAAGAGTTAGACCTCTCCGCACCATTTATGGAAAATTAATAAAAAAAATTAACTACGATTAATATTAACAATAAAGAAAAATAAGCCTATAATATACACATACACGAAAAATATCGGTTCAACTCTGATATACGCCCTAATTTCACCAAATGTGGCGATATGTGTTCTGCGCTGGTTTTTGGCGTGATTGCGTGTTGTATGGCAACCCTGTTGACGTTGAAAAATCTTTCCCTGGAGTTCGTTGGTTCCCATCATGCTTTGTATCTGAGAAGCTGGGGGGGGGAAGATTTAATGGTGAAAGTTGTTGAATTGAAGTTCGGCATAAGGAAATATCGTCGTGGCCATCCTGTTGAGGAGCAATGGGTATTTGGAGGTGTGGAAAGAAGGTATGGGAGATTATTTTTAGTGGCTGTGCGTGATAGAAGTAGGGATTTGTGATTATTTGTTATTTTATTTATTTGTGAACCATAGTATGAATTTTCTGGATAGTGTGTCTGGCTGTCATATAAATACGATAGTGATTACATGGCGGCTTGTTAAAGGCGGTATGAAATTGATATTTCTGCTGTTCGAAAAAGCATTAATGGTAAGTGCATTTTATTTTATTCTTGTTCTTATTTTGTAGAATGTTATGTTCATTGTTTTTTTAGTATGAATTTCTGTTGTTATTATTGTTTTTTTGAATTGTTTGAAATTTATTTTAGTTAATTTTGTTGATTAGTGCGTACCATCTAAATTGTTCAATTCGTAGATGTTTTTTAAAGTTGAGACAGAACGCTGTGTACATGGTATTCTTTGAAATTTATTGTTGTTATGTTAATTTTTTAAAGTGAGGTGTGCATAGTTCGTAAATTCGTTTGTTGCCTAAATTGTGCAATTCGTAGATGTTTTTCTAAGTTGAAACAGGATGCTGTGTACATGATATTCTTTGAAATTTATTGTTGTTATGTTAATTTATTAAAGTGAGGTGTGCGTAGTTCGTAAATTCGTTTGTTGCCTAAATTGTGCAATTCGTAGATGTTTTTTTAAGTTGAAACAGGATGCTGTGTACATGGCATTCTTTGAAATTTATTGTTATGTTAATTTATTAAAGCGAGGTGTGCATAGTTGGTAAATTCGTTCGTTGCCTAGATTGTGCCATTCGTAGATGTTTTTTTAAGTTAAAACATATCGCTGTGTACATGGACTCTTGTCAAATAATTTTGGTTAGAAACTTCACGGTTTTGCTATCTAAATTTTTTGTTTTTGTTTTGGATTTTTAGCTTAAATTGTGTGTTCAAAACGTGGTTTTTGCATTCGCGAAAACCGTGTTTTTGGAGACATTTTAGGCTTAAAGTTCGAAATGTAGACAAAAAATTTAGATAGCAATATGGCTGCGTGTAGTTTCTCGCCAAAAATATTTGGTGAAAATTTGCACCTTGAGGGTGCATATCAGAGTAGTTCCAAAATATTTACACAATTATTGAAAATATATGGGAAGGAGACTAAAATGCGACAGCAAAAAATTTGCGCAGGTCTAAGCAAAGATGAGTCAAGCTACTAATAAAATTCCCGCCTAAAAACTACTCCCAAAAAATTTGAGATGCCAATATTAGGGTTTTCATTACACAAAACACACCTCACCCACCCCTCAATACTGCTTTTTGTGAATTCATCCCCCCAAAACAACGGAAGCACAAAATGTAAACAACGGATGTTCTCTCCTAAGCACGGATATTCTGATTCGTAACAGCATGAGATCGCTAAAGGCGCAGTGTTCCCGCTAATGGAACACCCGGTTTTAGTCAATGATTCTGCATATGGTTTTTGTATGAAAGATTAAAAAAATATAGAACAAATAATTTGGAGTACAGCCAGCAAAATCGTGCCTAATTTTTTTTTCCAAATAAAAATTTTTATATCATTAAAAAAATAGAGAAAATTACTTGAAAAAAGTGGGTTTTAATAACACAAATTAAATGAAAATTCTGCGTCTCCTTGCGATATGCTGCTATCTACTGTTTAAAAAGAAAAATTCAAAGTATATTATAAAGGCATTTTTATCTATTTATGGTTGAATTTAAAGGTTTCAGAAGCGATTCAATTTGGGTGTTCCATGTAGTGGAACGCTGAGCCGCAAAGAGTTAAGTGAAAATAGGTCAATGTGTACATGGATAAAGTCAAGGGAGTGCACAATGCCATTTTTGTGCAATTTTGGGATTGCTTTAAAAGTGAAAATAGGTCGATGTGTACATGGATGCTGAATTTGTGCAATTCTTTGTGTTGTTATTTTGGCTTTGTGTTGAGGCGATTTTTGGTGAAAAAAATCGCCAACAACGATTTTTCACCAAAAATAGAATTTCGATTTTTGGTGAAAAAATAGCCGCTACACAAGCCAAAATAACAAGTCAAAGACTTGCACAAATTCGGTATCCATGTACCGCCAAAAATCACCAAGTTTTGCCAAGGGGTACCCTAAAATACACTTTTACCTAAAATTTAGTATAAAAAATTATGCATTAGAGGTGGAAAAATGATTTGCACATTTTAATTTCCTTCAAGTCAATAAGTTTCATTTAATGCTCGGAAACCCTTTCCCAAATACGGTTTTAAAATTAAAAGCCAGGAGGGTAAAAGTTTACAATTGGGTGCCCCTTGTTTTTTAATGCTAAGATTGGTGCCAGGAAGGCACAATTTCAAGATGGCCACTACACAAAACCAAAATAAGAAGTCAAAGAATTCCACAATCTCTATGTCCATGTACATATGGATCTGTTTTCACTTAAAAAAGAACATCCTAGAATTACACAAACTAGGCATTGCGCACTGCCATAAATTTGTCCATGTACACATCAATCTATTTTCATTTAAATAAAATCAAGAAGCTAAAACAAAGTTAAAACTCCCATGGTAACCAGAAGTGAGGTTTCATCGCCAAAATTAAAAAAAAAAAAAAAAAAAAAATTGTTGCTAAATCGAAGGGGCACCCTATTTTACACTAGAGGGGCCAGGGTAAAAAAGAAACACGTGTTAGTTTTCCAGTAAGTGCGTTCTTATTTTATTAATAATTTCTGAAAATATATCAAATGTATACAAATGACTAATAACAAATGACATTCACTATGAGGTCAAAATTTTACAGAATCAGTGGAAATTCGAATTCATTCACCCCACAATTTAATTTTCTCAAAATTTTATAATCTTACCATAGTTAGTCTTTCATCCATAACATACTTGCCCACTCGTACACTCACAGCCTGGGGGAGATCAGATCTTATTACCCTTCCAAACAAAAGGGCACCTCTTTTAACAGACTGCATTCTCACACACTAATAATTCCGATTGACACACTAATAATTGAAGTAAATTCAAATCATCCGAATACAATATTTAGATTAGACCGTCAAATAATTAAATTTGCTTGCTTTGCTTTGCATTTACCGTCTTTCTGCGCGCAGGGCGAAAAAAGATCAAGCTTAGGTGTGAAGGACAGGCCTCAGCAACATATTACCGGTGAGTCGGTGATGACAACTCGGTGTTACCCTGTCATTGTGCATTTTAATTATCCTTTCAATAAAATTTATCTTATCATTCATCAAAAAAGACTGTTCTAAATGAAAATACTACGGACCTGAAGCGTCTTCTTAATATACGCATTTTGGTTGATTCAGCCAAAGTAGGCTGTCGACACCTGAGCATTTTACCTCGCATTTTAGAAGAGAAAGCTTCATATATTTTTAGAGGATCTCGCATTTTAAAGGAAGCCGGATTAAAAAAGGTGGGACAAATAAAAAAAAAAGAAACAAAAGGCTCATAGATTAAGTTAGTTATAGCAGTTACGTTTACAGTATTACTGCGTGAGTTTCTTTCTTTCTTTCTTTTTTTTTTTTTTTCTTAATCTACTCTTTTGAGTACTATTATTAGCATTTATGATAGCAAGTTAACGTTCAGAAATGCATTTTTAAGATTTACCAAACGATTGAAAATTTGAAATGAATGATTTAAAATTAATAACCGTAACTACTTAAAATGAAAAAAGGAATTATTTTGGATCAAAGAATTCTTTGATCACTATGTTCGACGATCTATAAAAAGTCGCGTTAATCGCAAACTTGGGCCCGATAAGTAATTTTGCATTATTATTTTAATACATAGTGTTTGCTATTGTAATTGCAACTGATAGTATATTTTCTACTTGAAATAATGCGTATCATTCTAAATTCCTGGTTTTTAGTTTCGTATCTTATTTTCTTTATTGCGAGAAATTAGATATTTGCCAATTATTGGTATAAGGAATAGTAATAAGCGTAAAGAGACTATAACGTCTTTTAGGAATCTGAGAAACAGTGAAATGAAAGTTGTATATTATGTTTATATGGCGTGTAATTTTTTTCTTTTAATATATTAATTTCTTAAAATTTTTATGAAATGATGGATATTGCCTACTTAATAGTATATAAGTGATTATCACTTCTATAAGATCACCTGTGAAAACGATAGAATTAAAGAGCTGTACGATATAGATTTAATTTTTTTAAGGTTAAAAATCTTAGAAAATATTGAACCTATCTTAAATACAAGTATGCGAGACCGGGATGTTGTTTACCGTTTTAATAAATGATAGAACTGACTTATTCTATCAATATAATTTAAAATAAAACATTTATTATACTTTTTTTCTGTAAAACTAAAGCTTAATTGCTATAAATACAAATTAAAATAAGAATTTTAAAGTTAATTTTCAATAATAATAATAAAAAAAATCTGATGTGGACATAACTTTTTCTATGGCCTATTTGCTGTCCTTTATTTAAACTGATTTCCTCGAATTATTCTAAATTAATTACCCGATCTCTCAGGGCGAGTTGAAAATATCAAAAGTTGCAAATTCCGAAATTAAATATCTCGACCAATTGTTGTTCTATGTAAGTCGAATGTATTCTATGTGAGTCTTTTCATAATTTTATTTTTTTATAATGAGCAGAAAACTTTCCCAAATATAAGTATAGAAACCGGGAGATTGCATTAAAAATTAGATTTCGCTATTTGTCGAAAATTAAATTTTTTAAAATCTGAAATTGCCAAAATATGAATATTTTTATAATTTAATACACTTCTGTAATTGGAAACGTATGTCTACGACCAACGATTTCGAAAATAATGTCGGATAAGCGGGTAAAGACTTTTAAGTTAGGTAAAGGAATAGGTGTAGCAGCTTAATGCGCAAAAATACTAGGCATGTTTATATTTTATTTAAAAAAAAATAGTTTTGTAATATATATATATAATAAAACTGCTCGATTATTGTGATAAAAGTGAGTTATTATGGACTGGACTCAAATTTATTCCAATAATTTATCGCATTAATTAAACTTATGTTCCTTGGAGATGATATATAAAAAATCTTTTTTAATAATAATATTAACATATGTATATGTTTGGTACTTCCGATTTCAATAAAAAAAAACCAGTCCCATGTGCAAAATTTCAACGTTTTATGATGAATCGGTTTTCAGTTATGGGAGATATATTGACATCCATACATATGTACGTTTATAAATATTTCCATAAATATCTTTTTTATTTTTAAAAGCTTACATACCTTCATTCACAAATCATATATATATGCGGCTTAAGTGTTTGTCGCCGATAGTTTATTGGTTGCTTGCGTAACTGTAAATTGTTTTATTCCCCGTGCAGTGCAGCACGTGACGAATATTATGAGAAAGCTAAGCAGGAAAAATTAAAAATAGAAGAGCAGGTGCATTTAACATTTAATAAATAAATTTAACATCTATATATAATAGAATTCGGAAATATCAACCAGCAAAAACCAGCAACGAGAATACTTCACATTGTTGCGTGCGTACCGTTTCGTTACGAAATGAATGCTCAAGTCCGATGAAAAATGAACAAAAAAATTTATTACTATTACAAAATGCTTAAATTCCCGCAGATATTCTTTCAGTTTTACAATATCTCACAGTAGTTATCTTCTAACTACTCAAACGTTCAAAAGAACTTAATTCAAAACAGCTAGAGAAATCTAATTCGCGAATTCGCTGTAGTCAACAAGAGCAGTTTTACAACAAACTAAGTAACTACTACGAACTGAGAGGTTTTCCTCCTTTTATAAGATTTTAAAATCGCGCGCGAGAATTTTCTAGTACTTTCTCGAAATCAAAAAGAGATATTTATTAAATGTTACATGCACGCGCTCTTGTATTTTCAATTTTCCGGCTTAGCTTTCCTTTAATATTCGTCACGCGCTGCACTAAGAGGAAAATAAAACCTTTTAATTTACAATTCAACTAACATAAGCTATTTAAATACCAAATCTGTAACACTGCCCCCTTCCCAAGGACTGCACGTCCCGGGCAGTACAATCCCTGGATAGGAAGCCAAACTTACAACTGTGGCATAAATGCAATAATAAGCATTACATTACAATAATAAATAACATGAACAATAAATGCAATAAATAAAACAAATCAAATGCTATCAAATACAAATCAAATACAAAATACGAATCAAATACTAAATACACATTTAGAAACAAAAAGGACCATGGTCTTACACCATTTACAATTATTTACACTACGTACTATGACCATAGTAATTAGCTAACCTGTCGCAATGTACGATTTTAGGTTTAGAGTTCCGACGGATCTGAACCACGACGTCATTCAGCCTGTTTAGGACTGTGTGGTGGCCATCCCAAGGTGACTGTAATTTAGGCCTGACTCCTTTTCGTCGAATCGGGTTCCGCAACCACACCTTGTCTCCGTTGTTGGATATATGTCCAGTAGCTCTCGTGTTGTATCTGGACTTCACTTTCTCCGTCGCCAAGTTCGCTCGCTTTCGTGCGGAACGGTGCATCACTTAAACGGGCCTTGACATCTTGGATGTGACATCTTGACATCTTGGATCAGGCGATGAAGGCGCATTCGTATGGCGATCAAACAGGCGATCACAAGGCAGACGAAGGTCTCGACCGAAGAGCATCTGGGATGGAGAGCAGCTGATAGTCTTTCGTTTCTTTTCGTCCGTAGTATGATTTCGGCAGCTTCCCGAGCTGGGTCTTTCGGACAAGGTGTCGACATTTCCAGTCGAGAATCCCTTTTGAGGGAGGGATAGTCATGTCTTCAGATGCTGAAAGCAGTTTGTTGTTTTTGAAGTCTAAGGAGAAATTGTATTTCCTTAAAAAGTCCAATCCGAGTGTGCATGGATCTGTAATATCCGCCACATAAGCTGTGTGATGGTAGGCGGCACTTCCAAAAGTGATGTTCACGTTTAACTTCCCAGCTACGTCGATCTTGTCACCAGACGCACTCTGAAGGGTAACACAGGATGGCGTCCAAATAAGTTTATCTTTAAACTGTTGAGCTAAATCTCTCCGAATGATGGTAACATTAGCTCCTGTATCAATGATCATATTGCAAGAAACTCCATCGATATGCCCATTGATGGACAGTCCGTTACTATTGCCACTCACTGTAGAAATTTTGAGTGCTTTAAAACAAGGCTTTTCATCATCTGGCAACCTCCGATCATTGATATGGTCATTAATTTGTTTCCTGCGTCGTTGCTGAGAAATGGTTTCAATTTTCGTACCCTGGGGTGTTCTGCAATTCTTTCGTACGTGGCCTTCAGCTCCACAGTTCCAGCACTTTAGTTTCTTGTCAATCCTTTTCTGTCCCATGGCATTTAATTGTCTGTTTAACCCGCCTCTCTTATTTTCCGTGCTCTGGGATGTTCTGCAGTTCCTTCGTATGTGGCCTACAACACCGAAGTTCCATCACTTTATGGTTGGTTTCTTCTCACCAATATTTCGTCTCAAGTCATTCACTGGTCTTGTCAAATCATCCATTTTATTATCCGTACCCTGGGTATTCTGCAATGCCGTCGTATGTCCCCTTCAATACCACATTTCCAACACCTTAGAGCCACTTTGTACTCACTCCTACTCCTTATCAAAGCATTGACTTCTCAGGCTAAATCATCTAAACGAGCCATCAGTTGATCCACTGGCTCGTAGACTCGCACATCTCTGACTGGGTAGCGATCTATACTAGTTGCTTGCTGGGCTGCCTCGAACTTCATGGCGTACACCAAGGCGCTTTTCAAATCTTTAACATCCGCCATTCGCAGTGTTTTCTGTATTTCAGGGTCCCGGATGCCATCAATGAAATATTGTAGCGACAGGATTTCTCTTGTTTCTGTCGGGCACGCCGTAAAGGCGAGGTAGGACAGCCTTTCAACATCCGTGGCGAGTTCCTGGAGTGATTCGGAGGGCTTCTGTTGACGGGATTTTAATTGAAGCCTGCTGTAGTCTTTTAAACATTTCTCGCCAAAGCGGAGCTCCAATGCGCCGGATAGAGCTTCGAAGTTTAGTCTCTGATTTTTGGGAAGCGTCTGCAGGATATCCGCTGCGTCTGCTCTCAGAGATGCGCCGAGATGACAGGCCTTAATCTGGGAATCCCATCCATTCACATCCGCAACGACAGAAAATTGGGTCTTATACACTTGCCAGGATGTCTTCCCATTATATGTGGATAGCTTCAGAGATGGACGAGTAGGCATCGGTAAGAATTTAAAACCCTCAGAATTGCTTCCTTCTGTAGCTATGCTCTTCTTTAAAGTGTCAACTTCTTTGGCAACAGCAGCAGAAACACTTTCCTCAATTTGTTAATGGACGGCAGAAACTCTTTGTTCAATTTGTTCCTCTACCGCAGAAACTCTTTCTTGAATTTCTCCAACTTTGTCTTCTACTGTATTTATTCTTCCTTCCATAGCCTCGAACTTGTTTTCTATTACGCAAGTAATTTCTCTCTTCATTTCCTCTTTAACAGCTTTCATCTCTCTTCTAACATATTCTTCCATCTTTTCCTGACAAACTTCCATCTTTTCATAACCAGATATTATCTTCTCCTTCACGGAATCTTTCATTTCCTTTTTAAATGATGCTTGGCCAGCTTCGATCTATTCTTGGAACGCAGCAAAAGCAGTAATGAGCTGTCTCAATTGTTCTTCCATCGCTCGAGTGATTGGCATTCAAATCCCACTTCTGACACCAAAAATTGTTGCGTGCGTACGGGTTCGTTACGAAATGAATTCACAAGTCCGATGAAAAATGAACAAAAAAATTTATTATTATCACAAAATGCTTATATTTCCGCAGATATTCTTTCAGTTTTATAATATCTCACAGTAGTTACCTTCTAACTACTCAAGCGTTCAAAGGAACTTAATTCAAAACAGCTAGAGAAAGCTAATCCGTGAATTCGCTACAGTCAACAAGAGCAGTTTTCTAAATAACAACAAGCTAAGTAACTACTACGAACTGAGAGGTTTTCCTCCTTTTATAAGATTTTAAAATCGCGCGCGAGAATTTTCTAGTACTTTCTCGAAATCAAAAAGAGATATTTATTAAATGTTACATGCACGCGCTCTTGTATTTTCAATTTTCCGGCTTAGCTTTCTTTTAATATTCGTCACGCGCTGCACTGCGCGGGAAATAAAACCATTTAATTTACAATTCAACTAACATAAGCTATTTAAATACCAAATCCGTAACAGTATGAAGCATACATTAAAGCCTAAACAGTTTACCGCTCTCTTGACCATATTTCTGATCTACGCATCTATATTTTTATAGCAAACAGTTAAATACTTCTACCTGGCGATCCATAAGAAAAACTTGAGAAAATAGAATGCATTATGAAAAATTATTCATTCAATAAAAATAAAATAAAATTCAGAATTTTCTGAATAATAAAATTCAGAATGTGAAAAATTAAAAATAAGTTTAATAGCTGAATAAAAAAGAAGTGTTAAATTTTTTGTGGGACGTTTTTTATAAATACCATGAAGAATATATTATAATAAAGTTCTGCTTAAACATATTATCAAAAACAATCAGGAGCAGAGTGGTGATATTGCTGAGCACAAGTACTTCTCCTAGCGCTCAAACCCCACAGAGGTTTAATTTCATTGGAGGTTTAGTCATTTTTCACATGTGTAACACGAATACGAAATAGTTTTCGATAAAAGGTCCTCCACGAAGGCATCCTTTCTCCAAGGCAGATACTCTTCGTGTGCTTTTCATAATTCAAATAAATAACTTGTATTTAACTTAAATAATCACTTGCCTTTGCTATGCCCAGATTCATGAAATAATTTTTAAGAAAGGCCTTTACCATGTTAAATAGTAATTAGCCTTATATTTCTATAAAAAAAAAAATAAAAATAAAAATTAAAAAAAATGCAGCGTCTCTCTGTACCCTGTCAACTCACCAGGAAGATCATCTTCGAAAGTAACAGCGTTTTTGAAAGTATAAATAAACACCCCTGTTGAACATATTTCTCTAAGACAGCTGTGTCCTCGGAATCTCAAATCCTCTCCATCTTTGATAAGATATTAAAAAACTGACGGTTTTTATTTATTTCAAACCGTCTTTTGGAAGCATAAATATACACCGCTGTTGAACATACCTTTATAAGATAGCCATATCCTCAAAATCTCAAATCCTCTCCATCTTTGATAAGATATTAAAAAACTGGCAGTTTTTATTTATTTCAAACCGTCTTTTGGAAGCATAAATATACACCGCTGTTGAACATACCTTAATAAGATAGCCATATCCTCAGAATCTCAAATCCTCTCCATCTTTGATAAGATATTAAAAAACTGGCGGTTTTTATTTATTTCAAACCGTGTTTTGGAAGCATAAATATACACCGCTGTTGAACATACCTTTATAAGATAGCCATATCCTCAGAATCTCAAATCCTCTCCATCTTTGATAAGATATTAAAAAACTGGCGGTTTTTATTTATTTCAAACCGTGTTTTGGAAGCATAAATATACACCGCTGTTGAACATACCTTTATAAGATAGCCATATCCTCAGAATCTCAAATCCTCTCCATCTTTGATAAGATATTAAAAAACTGGCGGTTTTTATTTATTTCAAACCGTCTTTTGGAAGCATAAATATACACCGCTGTTGAACATACCTTTATAAGATAGCCATATCCTCAGAATCTCAAATCCTCTCCATCTTTGATAAGATATTAAAAAACTGGCGGTTTTTATTTATTTCAAACCGTCTTTTGGAAGCATAAATATACACCGCTGTTGAACATACCTTTATAAGATAGCCATATCCTCAGAATCTCAAATCCTCTCCATCTTTGATAAGATATTAAAAAACTGGCGGTTTTTATTTATTTCAAACCGTCTTTTGGAAGCATAAATATACACCGCTGTTGAACATACCTTTATAAGATAGCCATATCCTCAGAATCTCAAATCCTCTCCATCATTAAGAGGATTTATTGTATCTAAAAATTGGCGTTTTTTATTAAATTTTAAACCATACTTTTAAACATAATTTCTTAAAATTTATATTTATTAGTTTATAGCATATTTATTAAGTCTTAATATAAAGTAATAATCTGAACACAGAAATTGTTCTGTTTTCAGAATTTTAATATAAACCCAGGGAGGGGAAGGGGATGTAATTACATAGCTTGAACTATTTATTGAAGAAAAGAGAAAATCAGGCAAAACCTCAAAAGAAATATCTTCTTGTACAACTTTATGAGGGATATTGATTCCCATTAGCATCAATCATGGAAAAAAGGAAACATGAAAATCCTGTCAGTCTAGTTCTTTCACTTTGATTTGAATTAAACTTAAGTTTGTCAAGAGACTAAAAAATACATCTGATTTTGTCTGTAATCAATTACAATAATAATTAGTTGCTGACAGTTATTGAAATAAGACACTGAGCCCCTCATATCAACAAAATTTAATCAAAATATTAATTTTTTAATAATACAGATTTTAAAGAAGAAACTATAAACGAAAATTTATTAAGAAATAATTTTCGAAGAATAATTAAAAGTATAAAAATATAGAAGATTGGATCAGATACTGTTGATAAATGACAAATAGTTTTTGAGACCTATTATGATCAAAAATAAAATATTGAAATATTATCAGAAATTATATATCCACTTAAATTAGGGTTGGGTTATTCAATTATGGGAAAGCACACGAGGGCTATCTGCCTAAAGGGAGGGATGCCTTTGTAGAGGACTTTCTAAGGGAAACTGGAACACGTTACACATGGGGAAAACCACGAAAACGCCCATGCAGCCAGCCCGTTCGCAGGTCTCGCACCTCGGGCCGAACTACCAGTGTTCAGCGTCTTTACTGCTCAGCCGCTGGTGGGCCCACTTAAATTAGGAGAAAAGTATATTGTAACAGAAAAATGGTAATTGTAGAAAGAATATCAAGAATATAATTTATTCAGGATAAATTACATTGACCCATTTTGTTATACTCGTTTCAGATCTGCTGAGAACACTCACAAACGTATATTATCAAAATTTGCCAAAATCTTTATGCAAGCGTAAAACAAGTGCAACACTCATGAAAAATTTTGAAAAGGAATCAATTTAAAAATCGGAAAAATAAAAATACTCTGTTTCCAAACACGGCCCATGTATGAAAAGAAATGTTAAAATTCTTTAGTGTCAATAGTTCTTTGGAAACCATTAAATCTGCTACATGAAACGAACAACGCAAATAGTTTAAAATTAACGAATGTTATGCCAAACTTGATAATTTTTTAACTTATAAGATATTTCTGCCGCCTTCTTAACAAGCCGTTGGGGTGTAGTGGTCAGTATGCTCGACACGTATTCGAGAGGTCCGTGGTTCGAGTCCCGGCGAGGGCATTGCACATTTTTCAAGACTCCTGCTTAAAAAATAACCTAATGTCTCTACAGTGGCATCCGAACTAAAAAAGGTGACGGATGATGATTCTCCACCACCAGGATTTCTCCCGCCCTTTAAAAGGGGAAGTATATAAGGTATTTCTCCCGCCTTCTGTCCACCAGCAGCCGAGCGGTAAAGTCGTTGAACACTGGTAATTCGGTCCGAGGTTCGAATCCCGCGAATGGGCTGGCTGCATGGGTGTTTTCGTGGTTTCCCCATGTGTTACATGTATACGAGCCAGTTTCCCTTAGAAAGTCCTCTACAAAGGCATCCCTTCCCTTAGGCAGATAGCTCTAGTGTGCTTTGCCATAATTAAATACACACCACACTACACCTTCTCCCGCCTTCTTAGAATACCTTTGTGGTGTAGTGATCAACACGCTCGACGCGTATTCGAGAGGTCCGGTGTTCGAGTCCAGGCGAGGGCATTGCCGCTCTGACTCCTGCTTCAAAAATAACCTCACGACTTCTACTTCAAAAATAACCTAATGTCTCTAAAACTATTTACTAATGTTGCTTATGGTATTTTTGTAAAAAAAGTCTTCACTTAAAAATGCTGCACATATTACGTTATTATAGTATCAGGTTCAATGTTCCGTTTTACTTTCTTCGGGAACATGCAAGGACCTGACTCGGAACAGAGAGCTTACTAAAGCTATGTTCAATAACTGTGGGAAGTAGACAGGATACACAAGAAGGGTATACAAAACCCTTTATTTTTCTCTATTTACAATAACTTCCGTACTTCGGAATACAAAGACCCACTACTTGTGGTCTAAACGTAAAAATATAAAAATAAAACTAAACTCTTAACTTTGAAATAATAAACGTGGAAGATTGGCCTTATATTAACAGGAAGCCGTATGTAGTACAGAGAACTGTGAACACTACAATACGTTTAAAGTTATCAAGAGGATTAAACCTCTGGCCTGGAAGGCAACCAGCAACTGAGTAAAACTTCTAAGGTAAGCGGCCTGCTTCGACTAACTGCTTCCTCTCTCTCGCTTGGCAAAAAGCCACAACTTAAATACTTGGCGTTCGCCAGACAAACTTTGCATAAATACGTTAACGCTTATAATTCTGGCCGGAAGTAGAAAATAAGAAGTGATAGTAAAGATTTAAAATAAAATAAACGTTAGTAAAACTTAAGATCCTTACAATAGTAGAGAGCGAAAATAACATTTCATTAGGTTACTATTATTAAAATTACTTAAAATTAGGTTACTATTCTAAACTTTAGCTGCGCACATGGTGTGAGCAAAACAGAACACATAAATTTATTAACAGTATATCGTTTGCATAATTAAAACTTTTAAGACTTAGTGTTTTGTTTCAGATTTAATCTTAATCACAAAATTTTTGCTATACAAATAAAAAAAATAATCTTAACGTATTCACCGCCGATAGTATGCCAGTAGTTCTTTTTATATTACATATTTTTATACAGTAATATTAAATTAGCATTTTCAACCTAAAGGTAGCTTATAAGATTTAAATATTCTTATTACGTGTTTTAGTTTTGTGTTGAATATATGTTATTCCTTTATGATGAACTGAAAATTCTAGAATAGCAAACATTAAGGGCTTATTTTAATTTTTCAGAATAATGTAAAATCTATTTCATTATTTACCTACCATTGTGATTATTTCTTAACAAAAACACCCATCCAGACAAAAACATAAATTAAAATTATTGTTTTACAAATACGGCCTTTCAGGTTTTAATAAATATTTAATTATAATTATTAAAAATAATAAACTATAATTATTAAAAATTTATTGAAAAACGTAAATTTATTTTTCTAATCTTGAATGTGTTTATGAAATAACTGAAAACAATGAAAATCCTTAGAGCAGTGTTTTCCAACCTTTTTTATGCTATGACCCACTTAATCCTCTCTAAAATTCTTATGCTACCCCTAGCAGATATATAATTTTTAATGTTAAAAAAGTGGGAAGCCAAGGGAACTATTTTGATAGCAGCTAGGATCATTACTTCGTAAATGCAATTTTCTATTCTTTACGACCTTTGTCCGGGAACTTTTCTGACAAAGGATGTAGATACATGATGAAAAACAATGGAAATGTTTTACAGAAATCAGACTTTTTTAGCTTTACTTTTGGCAAGCTCATTAAGATGATTTTAAGTATCCAGCTTCTTTAAAACGTCAGACTCTATAAAAACGGTAGCGAGATTTTCTAACCGTTCCTGGCCCATTCTAGATCGTAAGTAATTCTTAACTGACTTTAATTTAGGAAATTATTTCTCGGCTGTAGCTACAGAATTTAGTATAGTTAACAATATATATGTTACGGTGAAACACCGAAATCTGGAGAATGTCGACTTTCACCGGTGAATGTCAACATTCACATAGTCTCTTGGTGTATGTCCGAAATATTTTCCAAATACTCTTATTTCTGACTTACACCGGTCAATGTCGACATTCACCATATGTACTAATGCTGAATGTTGAACATATAACAATATTATATTTTCTTCTCCGTCATTCAGTCGCGAATAAACGCACTTGAGACTTGAAATATGAACTTAAGAACATGAGAACCTAAAATACACAATACATTCAAAATGAGAAAGGAAAATAATAGAAGTTATAAACTTACTTAATTATACAATACGTTCTAAATGAGAAAATAAAATAACAGTAATAAAAAACTTACTAAATTATGTGATTAAAATCTTATTTATTGCAACAACTTAAACTATTATGGCACTTTATGACCTATCTTTTCGACTTACACCAGAGCATATGTGTGATTGTCGACATACACCGGTGAGGGTCCGAATATGTAGAATATTCAAGAATGTAGTGAAATATTCGGTCTTTCACCGACGTATTTGGTGAATGTTGATATTCTCCGGTGAAAGTCGACATTCTCCAATTTCGGTCTTTCACGATAACATATATAATGCAATCGTAATGTACGGGAATGAGTGGGCTAAGTTATTTATTGTAATGTAATTGAGTATTTCTACTACAGATGTCACATTCTTGTCGCCGTTTTGCAGAAATTATAATTCATATAAAAGGTGTGCTCTGTTTACGTCTTTTTTGTTTCGATTTTTGCCACTTAAAGTTCAAGTTTTTTACAAAAATTAAATTGATCTTGGTCAGAATACTTTCCAAAATCCTCAATATTCCACAATATTCTCACCATTCTGTCATTTGAAAATAGCAAAATGAGAGGATAACACCTCAAATCTTTCCTTTACAGATGAAAGAGTAATGTCCAGCATTCCCCCCCCCTCCGAAAAAAAAGAAGAATTTTAATTTTAATTCTTGGTTTTCAATTGGATGATCTTCGCTTTCGTAGGAAATTTTTTTTTAATATTTCGTGGCCTTAAAATTTCTGGACATTTTCCCATCTACTTCCAAGCAGGATGCTATTTGTTTGGCATCTATGAGCATGTCATTGAAGCCGTTATCTGATCGACATTCGTTTAAAAAGTTAGTCAGAATGTTCAAACCTTCACAAGGCTGTGAAATATTGAATCGTTTAGTTTACAGAATCTTGGTAGCAACATCAACAGTAATTAGTATCTTGTGCCACAACACCAACATATGTACAAATTCAAAATTTTCTTAATTTTTAATTTCTTTAACTAGAGAAATAGCCAAATGTTTTGTATTGTTATCAAAATTATTTCCAGAGAAAATTTCATAAAAGGCATCGTAAATTTAGCCTAACTGGAATCTTAGAGAGGTTATTGCATCAGTTCTGCTAGACCTTCTGGTATCTGACAAAGACCTTAATGTTAAATTTGAGATATTACTTTTCAAAACAGACCACCGTCCTTTTGAGGCAGAGAAAAAATTATATAGTTCTCAAACAGTTGAGAAAAAAATTATACTAAACATATTAGATTTCACAAGGTTCAGACTACGGTTATAGCGAGGTACAAATATTGCTCGTGAACTAATCTCTAAAATTCTTTCTGTAAACCGCAATGTAATCTTTCTATAACCCTTTATATTCAAACCATTGTCGTATCCTTGCTCGCGCATATTTTACTTATCTAAAACATAATTTTCTACATTTTCCAGTAAAATGTAGGTTAACCTGTTGTATCGCTGACAAGATGGAATGTTAAAAAACGTTCTTCGATACTAATTCAATTATTTTTTAAATTAATGTGTCTTATGCAAACAGAAATTTGCTCCTGGTAGCTCACATAGGGAGTACAGTAAAGTACATCCGATGCTTTTTTAGCTTCATTTAAAATATTCTTACAGTCTTCTTACAAGTATCACCTATTAATTTAATCATTTCGTTTCGTTTTGGTTTGGGTTGGTTTATTGAGATTAAGACAAAACACACGAAGGCTACCTGCCTAAGGGAAGGGATGCCTTCGTGGATGACTTTCTAAGGAAAACTGGTTCGTATACACGTTACATATGCAGAAAATCAAGAAAACGCCCATGCAGCCAGCTCGTTCGCGAGATTTGAACCTCGGACCGAACTACCAGTGTTCATTGTTTTCACCGCTCAGCCGCTGGTGGGCCGTTTCGTTTTGAATTGTATCTCTCAGATAAAGTGGCATATCTTTTTGAGACCTATTAATATACACAACGATTACGGGTCAAAATTTGCTATCATTTCTATGCACCTAAAAAAATTTCCATTATTTCTTTCAAACGATTTGTTAATAAGACCACGGAATGCCACGTTTGTTCAGCCAAAAATTGAATTGTATAAGTTATTCTTTCAATGACGCTGCGCTAGTGTTTAGTTTCACTTTTTAATAAATTTTGTATTTCGAAATCTGCGGCTTAGGTTTTAATCTTTGTAACAAATCTGATCAGAAACGTAAATTTTGAAAACGAGATTTACTTTTTTCTTGAATTTTCAAATGTTTTCCTAAGTGATGCCCATGATTGAAATCGTCTTGGTTATTTAATTTAGTATTTTTAAAGGTCAAGGGATTATTGCTATCATTGAATATATTAATCACAAAAAGAAACCGAAAACTATATTTTTCTTAGTAGAATATAGTAACTAATCTCCTTGAACCTTTTCACCATTTGACAAAATTCGAGTGAAATATATATCAGGAAACTTGCGTCCACTTTTTTTGCCTTTAGGATACATAGCTGTACTTTTATTTTGATAATACATATGCCCTGACTAGTTCTTGCACCTGGGTTGGAGATAACATACTGGGTCAAAGACCTGGTCATTACGGAGAGATGGGCCAATAGCCGTCTTCGGATGATTCGTCTTGCCTACTCAGATATGATGGCCGACTGACACTTACTACTCATAACTCTTTAACTGCTCATAACTCGTAACTTGATAATAATGATTAAACGGTTAATAAAAATATGAAGTAGTCATCATTACTGTTTGTCTCTAATGAGAACATTTTACACCCAACTGAGATTCATTTGTATAAATTAAAAAGAAAATGCTGGAAGATAGCTAGTACTTCAAATTGCCACACATAAAATTGTTCCTTTAACTCGTCCTCAAATTTTTTTTGCCTGCTTCTAAAATCCTTTTCATCTTCTGAAATCCTTTCCTTCCTCTTAAAATTTACGAAATCTTTTTTCCTCTTGAATATAAAGAAAAGAACTAATTAAATAACTTTCCTTTGAGAGTTGGTAGTATACTGCCTGAAAGATGTCTCATGTATCTTTACAAATGAATAGTCTTTAATAACTTTCCTTTAAGAGCTAAGGTATACTGCCGGAAAAGCTCTCACATATTCCTACAAAGAATACAGCCTGAAAGTCTCTCATACATTCCTAGAAATATACATAACAAGATTTGATATCCGCTACTACAATCTGAAGTTTCCAGATTACACTTGCCCTTCTTTAAGTGCTTAATAGACATATTTAAGAGAACATACAACAATGAAATTAAATGTCTTAACCTTTTTTTAACATAACATCTGAAGGATCTTTAGATATTTCCTTTGCTGTGGCCAGGGCTTAGTTTCTAAAATTAGAAGTGTCGGAGCCCTGTGAAGACTCTGAGAAAGGAAAGAAAAAATAAATAAATAACAAAAATAGCTAATGATTAAATAATACATTTAAATTAAGATTAATATTAATTTGAGCAAATTAACTAATTAAATTTAATTAATTAATTAAAGAATAAATTTAAATGAAGAAAAATGTAAAGAGATAGAAATCTAATAAATTATTAAATTAATTTTGTATAGTTAAATAGAAAAATAAAGTATCGGACCTCGTCTTATTTGAGGCATCGTCTGGAATTACGATTCCACTTAGATACTATAAAGCAGTTCAGCAGATCTCCGTCTGAGTTTAAGCCCTGATTATACATAAAATGTACTATTCCAAGTGATGACAGGTATTTGAAGCACACCAAGAGAAAAAGATAGAACGATTAAAGCTCCACTAAGGAGAATATTGAGAATTCTAGAAAAAGTATGAGGGTATGGAAAGGAATTTAACTGAAAAGTGTAGCTTTGAAGATAAAGAGGGGAAGAGTTCAAGACTTTTGGATCGCGATGCCCTATCGATATAATTCTAGCCATCAAGCAGAAATTTTCCCTTATTACTTTTCCTGAATACAACGTGAGAATAAATATAAGACTTCTCGGTACAAGTGACAACAATGGTCCCCCCGTTTGGTTACATCATTCAGGAAGTCTACAGCTCTGCAGAAGTCACTAGCGTGGAACGTGCACGACGTTTCAGGGTGTCACTTTTAGTCCTTTGAGAAGGGAATACAAAATTTACCAGCTCTCATAAATTCATTGCATATCCTGAAGAATTAGCCTTTGACATATAATTGGGTGCTTTTCTTTCCTTAAAAGTCTCAACCTCTGTGCAAGGCTTGAGTGCTATGGAAAGACAGGCTTGCATTCAGAAGTTAGAATCAGATTTTTATGACATGTTTACTATTAAAACAAAATTTATGGGCGAAAATTGTGCTTCACTTGCATAAAAAAATTGCCCGAGTCGTTTTATTTAGGGCTCCGGTGCGCTCCGGCTGAAATTGTAATTTATCTCGAAAACTGTGAAGTACTGGAGCAGGGCTCCGGTGGGCTCCGGCGCAATTTAAGCTCTGGCTGTGGCAGAGTTTTATTCGTAAAAGTTCATGTTCTGAGAGCATAGCTACCAGCGACTGGACTTTTTCAAGCGAAGCGAAAATACATTTTCTGGAAGGTGGTACCTGGTAATGAAGTAAGTGTTTTCGTATTCAGCTTACTCTAAGTCTTTAGCAATTAGACTTTTTTTTTTCCTTTTCTGTTTTCTGATTCATGTTTTTTATGCCGGTTCCACCTCATTTGAGGTACTGATTGTTTGATAAATTCCTAATGTACTGATTGTTTTATAAATTCCATGTTTTTCTGGGTTCTCTGTAAGCTTCATAATTCCTGAAACAATTTTTTTAAATACCTTCTAACTTTGGACTTATTTGAATTGTTTTTTAATACAAAGTTCACAAATACAAGCAATCCCCAGTTGCAAGTGAGTGGAGCTTAAGTATTTAAGAGCAAACTCTCCATTATGTTAAAATAATCATGGAATTAAGAACAATAAGAAAGCTGTAGGTATGATTTATTCACTTTCATGTATTTCTTGGCGCTGAAATTTGCATTATAAACTCGATGTATAGTTCATGTGGATATTACTGCAAATTTATTCATTTTCGCGTACAACCTCCAGTCCACAGTTAATGATTCTACTTTCATCTGTATGAGAATTTCTTCTAATGTAGTACGTGGTTTAGGGTTAAACATACGTAATTCAAATGCCATATTAATGCATAATTTTTATACTTTGCCTCAATACTGAAAGAACTGATTAATTAAATTAAAAATTCATAGAGAATTTAAATACAGTAAACGATTCTAAGTCGTAATATTTTGTGTAGAAAGAAGAGAATAGTTACGGTCTTTTGTCTGATGGCGCCATCTGTTAACGGTAGGGAAAACGAATTTGTTTTGCAAACTGAATGCATTTTTAGTTGTTACCTAAATTATGAGAGATGCCAGTACACTGTTACCGATGGGAGAATGACAGGAGTTCCGTTGATTTGAAGTCTGATACTGTGCCGGCCGAGCCAAGGCCTATTTCTGTTCTTAAACGCTACTTATATTAATAATATATGAGTAGGTTCATCATAATATTGTTTGCTCAAAATAGAACAGTTACGAGAAAATATTCACAACAGAAAATAAAATCTACTAGGATAAGAAAGTACCTATGCTTGATGAGACTAAGTAAAGAAGTTGTTAAAAAGAATAACAATGAATGAAAATAAAATTTTTATATATTATTTTTATAACTCATCTGAACATTTTTTAGTATTAAGAATTTGTTAGTATTAATCACAAGTATGAATTTTCCATCGAAATTTTTTATTACTTTTAACGGCATGCAAAAATTCACTGCAATTTAGTTCCC
Organism: Stegodyphus dumicola; assembly: GCF_044657685.1. Classification (NCBI taxonomy): domain Eukaryota; kingdom Metazoa; phylum Arthropoda; class Arachnida; order Araneae; family Eresidae; genus Stegodyphus; species Stegodyphus dumicola. The sequence goes on from NC_140768.1 coordinate 4,439,429, forward strand.
TAAGAATTCAGCAGTATAGTACAGCTTTTACATTAAATTCAGGCGTTCCACTTCGTTCTTCAGACCATATGATATTCGTAACTCTTTCGACTAGCGTCGATGTACCTGCCATGCTGAAAATGTAACCTATTAATTTTTAAACAAGAAAGGTAATGAAATGTTATTTTCTTAGAAATAAGTGAATGCATTTTTCTTCACAAACTTTATGTTCCTAAATTTCCTTATTAGCTTAATTTCAAGCCACCTTAGTTCACTGTTGTTTATCGAGGGGAGGGAAAAAAAAAAAAAAAAAAAAAAAAAAAAGGTTTTGCTTCCTCGAAACTGTTTTTTTTTTTTTTTTTTTTTTTTTTTCATAGCTCAATGTAAGAGAGACATATGTCATAAAACGCTGTAAGCTCTTCTAAGGTTTATATTGATACAGTAAGACCCCGCTTAACGCGGGGGATACGTTCCATCAAAGTAGAGCGTAATGCGAAACAGCGCTAAACGAGGCTATCTTTACATGTAAATATTGGGGTTAGGGGAAGATGGCTAGGAAATTGGTTAGGTATTAAATTTAAAAAGTATGTTTTTTTTAATAAAAATAAAACCAAACATTTATTTCTTAAAGCCCAAATTAATACCACATTATTATTTCTTGCAAAAATAAAAACAAAATATAAATAACAAAACGAATATTCTTAAAAAAAAACAAATAAATTTCTCAGTCATATTTAGTTAGCCTTCCGCGTTTTCAGTGTTCTGCCTTTTTGTGACAAAAGCATCTAATGTTGTTTGCCTTTTTCTTTTGCGTTGTTCTCTTAAAAGTTCTTCATAAACGGATAGAGCATCTCTAACACCACGCCTTACTTTTGAGCTCCTGTCAAAATTCGGATCATTTTCAATGAATTGATCCATTATTTCAGTTATGGTAGACAAACTCCTTTTTACAAACGCCATCGAAAGTTCTTTTTGCTCTTCTTCTGAATCACTGCTGTCAACATTTTTGTTTTCTTCTTGTTCAGTTAATTCCTTGAGCTCATCATTAGAAAGACTAGCCGCTGCTTCTTGAATTGAATGTTTCCAATAATAAAAATATGTCTGTACAATACCGCACCAAACAAGAAATACAAGTACACTCTTTCGGATATGTATTTGAAACCTATCGCTGCATAATATTTCGGGGAATCCCCGTATGCTGCGAGCGATTTCGTGGAATCCCCGGGTTGAAATAAAAGAGCGCTAAACCGAAACAGCGCTAAACGAAACAGCGTTAAGCGGGGTCTTACTGTATTAATAGTTCGGTTCTTTCAAAATTTTACCAAATAACTTGGCCAAAAGGACCAACTGGCCGGGACACGGAGACCACATTCTCAAATCGGCAGTTTCCGTTTAAGCGGGATGTCTGGTAAGCCGTCTGGTATATGAAGGATGCTGCTGCCCTTTTTTTTTAAAAATTGTATTATTTAGATGGATTTTTGAAATAAAACTAAACCGAAACACCGGTTATCCGCTGGTTGAGGGTCACTGACGGTCAACCGATGTAGGGCCATGCACTTAATTTGCGCTAACGCGTCAAAATAAACTATTACGCTATCAGCGTATCAAGGACTAAAGTATCATATATGTTCGAAAAGAGGTTTTGATTTTAAATAAAATATCTCTCTTATAAGTAACAAACATTCTTTAATAAGCCTACTAAAAGCACGTATTTTTACTTCCTTGTACGTAGTAAAAAGGAAGTATTGTAATCGCGAAAAGCTTCAGGCAGCATACTTCAACGAAAATGTCCACTTTGACCGCTTTCGAATGCAATTTAACGATGTTTTTGCGTAATATATGTACGTAAGGACAGAATAAAAGAGTCTTTTCCTCCAAAAAAACTGCTTTAGAATGAATTCTGAAGAGATTTTTTCGTGGCGTCTGTAGGAACGTATGTACGTAATTGCGTACGAACGTACGTACGTATCTCGCATAACTCAAAAACGAGTAGCCTCAGAACGTTGAAATTTTGTATATAAGACTACTATAACATGTAGATGTGCTTGGTTTCAATCGGCCGCGCCAAACGTACATAAATATATTTATAAATATATCCACTCTGTTACCCGGCTCAGTGATCTCAGTTTCTTTACTCTTATATGTTTGTAAATTGTACATTTTTTGCTTTAAAAATGATTGAATTATGTTGTTTTTATCTTTCAGTTAAGGGTTTTATGCCTTTAGTAAATCTGTATGCAATATTTTTAGAATTATCAACAATTTTAAGCTAAGCCTAATTTGATGGCGGCCATTACTTTTGTTTACATTTGAAACAGCTGAGTAACGGATTTGTTGCCAATCTAGAGAAACTTAGCTTCGGAACAACAAAGATAACGCCTTCATTTATTATTTAAATTATGCTTAATCCTTTCTGGAATTTTTTCGAGAAAATAAGCGTTAAAGATTTACTTCGTAATTTTTAATACAGATATTTTGAGTTTTTATGTATTTTTGCCTTGTCGCGAAGTGAAAACTGAATTAATTGAATGAGAAATACTCAATCGTCTGTGAAAAACTGTTTCTTTTTTGTTTTGTTTGCTTAATTTCTTTTATACATAGTTCTAGCTTTATTATAGTATTTGAATAGAACATGTAGCAACGATTAGATAATTCTTTAAATGATATACATTTTGTGCATTAAGAGTTTTAATATGAACGAAATATAATACTGTTAAGTAAACCTAGCGCCAGAGTGTCGCTATGGTAAACAAAGTGAATTTTAAAGAATGCATTTATTCTATTGTGGTTTATGCGCAGTCGGCGAAGTAGGTTTAATTTAATCTAATAAGTTTAAATAAAATGCAAGAAAAAATACGTATAATTTAATGTTCCGTACAAGGAAGTCATGTAGTGTGTATTTTTTTAGCTCATTATAAAGTTGTCTTATTGCCACTTTCAAGAAACAAAACTAATAATAATTATCAGTGGCGGAATCTGTATCTCCTCTTTTTCCTGTTTTCTTAAGAAGCAAGAATATATTCGATTAAAAGAAAAAATGCGTTTCATATTTTGTAGAAACAATCTCATTAACTTATTACGTAGAATGATTATGATAAATTAAATGTCATATATTCGAAGATAGCTCTAGTATTTAAATAAAATAAAGGCTGGTCTTTTAGATTAAATTATGCATACTAAAAAATGTTAGCTCATTTTAGATTGACTGCTATTTTGGATCATCATACGGAATTCATGCCGCTATTACTTGTTATGTACTTGCTATGTTTGGTATATATACATGATTTAATATGCGATAAGTAAGTTATTAGAGATAAATCAAACGTCAGGGTAGGCTCAAAGCGTTGTAAGACTGTAGTGTGCTGCTATCGTAGATAGTTCTTTTTAAATGAACCCATAAAAAAAGTTCAGACACGAGAGATCGGTTGATTATTTCGGTTAATTGATGGAGCCACTATGACCAATGTACTGTCATGAGAATGTTTTATTGAAGACGTTCCGTACATCAGCTCTGAAACGGAGTAGCGCTCCTTCGGTTTGATACGTGTTTTAGTCCGTATTTATTAGAACAACGTTCAGTAATTGTGATAAGAATTCGTGTAAAAATAGTTGATACATTTTGAAATCCAGTCGGCCTCGCAAAAGACATAGGCCAGTCAAATGGTCATGGAGATTCCATTCCAAATATTTATTGTGAAATGCCATTGATGCAACTGGACTGGATTGGATTGAATTATTGGATTATGGCAAAGCACGCGAGAGCTATCTTTCTAAGAAGAGGGTTTTTGTGATCCATTCCAAAATCAATCGCAGAAATGAAGTGAATAAAGCATCGCTCATATGCTTTTGCTGGAAAATGTTAGAACAAACACAAAGAACAGCCTTCTTTCTCTTTACTTCTTGAGTTAGGCATATGCATTGTTTGATGGAAGGGCTTATTTAGATATTTCTTGTCATCTCTTAAAATTTTGTCCAAGAGTTTCAAACACTTTGAAATCATTGCCCGATTAAAATTCCTTATATTTACTTCCATAAAGCAAGGACTTGTTTTCATGTTACTGATAAAAAATTAAGATTATTATTACACAACAGAAGACGCAAAGAATTCTTAAGTTGTTCTGCAGTGCAATTTTTACTTTATTATAAAGCTTCGAATGTTTTATAATTAAAAATCATATTAGAATTACTCTTGCATTTCTGAAAGAGAGTTGTTTTTGCGAAGGCAGTTTACTAACTTTCTAACAGTACTTGTTTTAAAATGCACTTTTATTAAATTCTTACTATTAGCTCACACTCTTTCTATAATTTTGTTCAAATTTTCAATCGTTAATAAAATACTTTTTAGCCATCCACTCAAGTTCAAATACATTTTTTTAAACTTGTAGTGAATGACACTTGATGTTAATATAATTTTTTCACATATTAAAAATTTTAAAACTTATAATTTAAAAAAAAAATATATTTTTTTTTTATATATTTTTTAAATTTGTCTTTTTTGATTTAAGTAGGAATTGACTTTACAAAAGATTTATATTACTTGTAACTTAGAAAGCTTCTGTGGAAAAAAAAATTCCTTCATCATTGCATTTATATTACATTGAGATCTGGTCGTATATTTCTTTAGCACAATGCAGTATATCCTAATCTAGAAATGACTCAATTTTTGAATTAACTAAGCAAATAAGAAGATATATATTTATACCATGCTTATATACATTCATGTCCAAAATTATCAAGACCCCATCAGTGGCTGAAAGGATAAGACCGCTGAATACTGGTAATTCGACTTGGCTTGGATTCGAACTCAGGCAAAAGGGCTGGGTTGCATGGTTGGTTTTCGTGGTTTTTCCCTTCTGTAACATGTATACGAGTCAGTTTCTCTCAAACAGTTCTCAATGAAGTCAGATAGACCTCATTGATTTGCCGTATTCAAATAACATAACCTTATAAGTTTAAAGTTTTACAAAATATGAAATATATAATAAAATAAATTCCAGATTTGGGCTTCCAGATGCCCATATTCGGGTGGAGACGTACGTTATTCAAAACTGGATGGCTGTAGGTATCGTTGTTTTATCATAATCCGAGAAACATATATACATTTATGCAGATGCTTCGTTATTTAATTTCTTGAACTATAGTACAGGGCTCTAATATTGGGTGGAAACAATTTGAAAAGTGAACCGACATTTCAACGGAAAATGCCAGAACGAAATTAATAGTCCTTCTGGGCATATTTCCCCTTTGGACTAAAAAAAGTAAAATCATTACTTGTCATGCATTGCTTCTTGCTATTAGATTGAGTTAGAAGTAAGTTCTTGATTCTTTTCAAGCATCGAGGTTTTCTCATTCCTTCAAACACTGAGACTCAATAATAAATAAGCCACTTCCAGAATAAGTTAAAAGGATGAACTATAAACAGTTGTGATAGGTACAAGTAGGATATCTTGGCACTAAAGAATCCCTCTTTTGCAAGTGTGAGTTTAATAAACAATGGAGATGAGTACATTGAGAAACAATGTCCCGGCGAGGGCGCATTGTTCATTTTTCCTGCCTTCTGCTTCAAAAAATCCTAATGACCCTACAACCTAACCAGAATTATGTTTAAATGCATGAAGTCACAGATTTCTCAGAAAATTGGAACTGAAGGTTTATGAATTTTTGTGGAGGGACGCACAGCATTTTATAACACATAAATAGTAGAAAGTAAAAAAAAAAAAGTAAGAGCACTGCATATGATATACAACTGTAATTTGAAACAATAAAAATGGTAACCATATGTCCCAAGGAGAGTTCAAGGAGGGGGGAAATTAAGGTTTATGAATTTAATGTGAAGCGTGATCTCTCCTAAATTGTACACACATATCGCAATGTGTTTTCATACAGTTAATAAGGCTGTTAGTTAGAGTTTGGGGAATTAAGTTCCACATCTCCAGCAATGCGATCTTCAAGGCATTTACATTTTTAGGGAAGGAGGCCTCCGTATAACTACTTTTCCTTGATAGTCTAGTAAGTTCTCCATCGGGGTAAGATTAAGAGATTTTGCTGGCACGTTGTTCGCTCAGTGCCTTCACGTTCAATGAATTCGACAACGAACGTTGCTCGATGTTGATGAGCATCATTGTCCATAAGTAAAAAGTCAGATCCCTAAGCAATTGTGAAATGTCTTACATACGGCTCTAAGATCTCACCTCGATATCTCTGGCCGATCACAGACCCGCTATTGAAAACGTTGTAGGGCTGTACGTCTACCAGTCATTATTTTTTCCTATACCATTCCACTGCTATTGCCAAAACGGTAATGTTCGAAGGCACATTTCGCCCTGCAGGCTCTCTCTCCAGATATACAAGCCAGTGGCGTAGGGTGCGGCAAGGGGGGACATCTATCCCTGGGCGCAGCTTCCAAGGGGAGCCTAATTGATGCTGCGAAATTTTTTAATGAAATATTTTCCACCTTTGGCACACAGAAAGAGACGCAAATTGTTCAGTTGTCCCCGGGCGCTGGAAACTCTAGCTACGCCCCTGATAGAAGCATTTAGAATCGGATATTGAACTAAACTTTGACTCATCAGTGAAGAGAACACGGAATCATTGGTGTTCACTCCAGTTCTGATGTTCTTTGCACCAATGAAAGCGATCCGTCTTTAGTTGTGAAGAGAGTGAAACACGTAACCTTTGCTTTCTGGCAGAAAGGCCCTTTTCGTTAAGCCTTCTGTATACAGTTTGCCGTAATGCAAATGTTCCTGTGGTGACTTCAAGCTCTGAACGTAACTGCCGATGAACAGACTTCTTGTTACGACAGGCAGTTATTGCCAGATATTCATATTTAGAAGCAGTTGTTATTCATTTACGACCTTGTTCTTGTCAAATTGTCTCCATAACGTTCAGACTACACGTCCTGAAATATTCGTACATTTCACTGCTTCTTATCTCTTCTGTTTCTAAACGGCCGATAGTGCATCACTTCATAGATTCTTCCATATTATACTTCGGATCCTTAACAAACCGTTTGGAGTCCTTACACTCTGAAATCGAACAATGTATTACAGAAACTCACTTAGGTATTCATTTTGCGTAAAGCCCTTGATAGCGTAACGCCTTGATTTGCATCTTAGGAACCGTCTGATCTCTTTTGATTAGATAATTCTGCAAAAATCGCTTAGATATTTCATGGAATATTTGGGTATATAAAGAGAAATTTGGGAGTAAGTGTATTTAACAAACCCACAAATAATATTTTAGATATTCTTCGTGAAAAATATGGAAGGTCTATGTGTGTCTGGAAGCATAGTATGGTAGAGCTGCAGGAAAAAATTTAAAATAGACTTTTGTATAAGTTTTGTGAACTGTCATTTATCATTTTAAATTATCTTTCTAGTTTTTGCAACTATAATTATCCATAGTATAAATTTGTTTCTATCCTTCATAACTTTTGCTAAATTTCTATCATAATCACTAAAATAGAAACTGCCAATAAATCACACAATAACTTGAAAGTATATACAGTATAGTATTCAGAATCCCTAGATAAGCCAACAGGTAAGATGTTGCTGCAAAATTCATCCAAAACTGAAAACCCGTGTATAAGCCGAATTTAAAAGCCTAATCCAGGTATATGTATTTCGAAAAACGACGAATAATTAGTCTTCTAACTTACATAGACTTATGGTGTGGTGTAGTAGTGTATTTAATTATGGCAAAGCAGACTAAGGCTATTTGCCTAAGGTGAGGGATACCTTCGTGGAGGACTTTCTAAGGGAAACTGGCTCGTATATACGTTACACATGGGGAAAACCACGAAAACACCCATGCAGCCAGCCCGTTCGCGGGATTCGAACCTCGGACCGAACTACCAGTGTTCAGCGACTTTATCACTCGGCCGCTGGTGAGCTACATAGACTTATGAGATGACCTAAAACTGAGCTCCAGTTTACTTTCAAACTGCTTTCGGAAAATAGAAGTATGAGCATTATAAAATGAAAGCGCACATTTCGGGCAATAGTTTTTCTTAATTTTCAAACTTTAGGGCGCATCAGTTGAAACTTTGGTAACAGCGCAGTGAATTTTATTTCATTTCTTTTTTGATAATCATTCTCAAGCAATCACAAGATTCCTCACACCCTTAGTTTCGTTCTCGGTTTACAAGAAAAATACTTTTCTTTTCTCTAGTTCTAAAATAAATGTTGTCACTTTCCTGACTTATCTATTTTTGGGAGAAAATTTAATAATAATTGTTTGAAAGAATATAGCCGAGCTTATTAATTAAATTAGAAAGCTAAGTGTAATTAAATAAGAGAGCTAAGTATAAGCCTTGCCGTTACAGACATGGCGAGACAAAATAAAAACGTTTTATTCCGAGGAATGGTAACACACTGCTTTTAAATCGCTGCTTTATTAATAAAAAAAATATAAAATTCGCATAAAATATGAAATAAATCGAAAACGAATTTAAAATTCTCAGTTTGGGCTTTAAGATTCAAGTAGAGGACTACGTGTGCTCAAAATTTGATGGCTCTGCGGGGAGTTTTCCCACAGTGAGAGGAACATACATGCATACTGTTACGAATTTTGTACATATATAAATAATTTTAGTGAAATTATATATATAAAATTTTAATATCTTTTCAAAAATGTAGCATGAAAATCTGCCGAGGAAAAACCTTTCCAGAAAAGTAAGAATACAGAGGCAAGTCGATTTAACATTGAGTAAATGGTTATCTCGCCAAATTGAAGAGACATCGCCAAGCTGGCGATGGTTATGCTACTATTTTTTATCGCCAAATTTGACGGAAAATCGCCAAACTTAGCGACCTTTCAATTCGGTCCCTACATAACTGTAATTCGTATTGTAATTGAATGACTTAAATTGATCCCTATATGAAATTGTAACCGTGTATGCCTTCCAGTAATTTCGAGAAATGGAAGGTACTAGAGATTTCTCATCGGCTAGGGGAAAGCTATATAAGCTGGAAGAAGGCATCAACTCTCAATTGTTTGGCTCAGAATAAGCATTGAAAGATCTCAGCAGGGGTTCGCGTTTTTTAGGTGCGTTTTGCACTGCGTTGTGTTTAAAGTTCTAAGTAGTTTTAAGTGTAACTACCCATTGGGCTCTTTGATACTGAGAGGAGCTGTACGAGCATTTTTGTGGAAAGTTCTAGAACTGCAAAGTGTTCCTTTTTGTAAAATAAATTTTTTCAAGTTACAATCGGTTCAATGTGCATTAAATCTGTTACAGTTTATTTAAAAAATCGTATGCACGGAACAATACGTACATAGATTGTTCGTTGTTTATTAGTCGAGATTAAATAATGCAGAATTTGTATGCATGTAAGTACCTTACATATTTATTTTTCTCGCATTGTGGAAAAAACGGCAGCTTCTAGAGCCACCAGATTTTGAACACACATAGTTCTTTATTCAAACATGTGCCAGAAATTTCTATTTCGAATTTTATTTTTGACTTATTTTATGTTTTGCGAAAATTCAAAGAAAAGAAATTTCGATTAAAAACCTCAGCGATTTAAAAGCAATGTGTGTCACTCAAAATGTGTAAGATTTTTATGTTTCAAATTTATTCAGAAAACTGTGGGATTTAAAAGAAATATATTTTCCCTACCCGAAATAAAATCTTTTTATCTTCAAAGACTCCATATGTTGGCATTCGGTAAGGGGTAAGATATTTAATTTTTCCTCCAAATTTAATCTAGTAGTCATTGATTAATAATCTAAGCTATTTACGATTAGTAAGCCCAGTTCTTCATCTCTATTGCGATTAATCACTGGCTAGACCCATAAAATTACACTAACTGGATTCATTAATATCATTATATATTTATTTTTAATAATTGTTTTGGGTGTCTAAGAAAAGACTCGTTTGAATAAAGTTTTCCTTAAAAAGGCGGACTAATGTAGCATAAAAATGGAACCCATTAAAAAGGAGGGACTTTTAACCGTGTAAGTGACCGGAAGATCATCTGTGGCATGTAAAAATTAATCTTAAATGTGCTAGATTAGAATCATAATGCCTACCTCTTTAGATGAATTGCAGACTCCCATAATACCTACCTCTTTAGATGGTACAAAGTTTTAATCGCGGCATCTTTTTCTGCTCCATAAAATAATCTCTTCCCTCAGATTTTTATTGTCTTTTTAATGTTATGTCTCATTCGAGGTGGCATTAAAGATACTGAGAGATGTTTTAGGGCAGTAAAATATTTGCTGAAGGAAGCTGAAGATTTTAATCGGGTACTTACCAAGGAATTTCTGTGATGGAGTTCGGTGCGAAAAGTAGAATGTTTTTATTTATAACTAGCTGTACCCGCCCGGCGTTGCCCGTGCATTTAGAAAATGCAGATAAGTGAATAGCGCAGGAATAGTAGTGTAGGACATGTAGACTGTCTCTCTCTCTTCCCCCCCCACAAGCTACAAAAAAGAAATGAATTGTAATTAATCGATTTAATGTATCGTCAAAACAGCAAACTAACGCTAGAATAAAGAAATCAATTGTTACAATCGAACGTTATTTGAAAACAAATAATAATATCAGTGAGTCAAAAAAACCGTGATTAATTAATTATAAATAATAAGCTACAAAAAAGAAATGAATTGTAATTAATCGATTTAATGTATCGTCAAAACAGCAAACTAACGCTAGAATAAAGAAATCAATTGTTACAATCGAACGTTATTTGAAAACAAATAATAATATCAGTGAGTCAAAAAAACCGTGATTAATTAATTATAAATAATAAGCTACAAAAAAGAAATGAATTGTAATTAATCGATTTAATGTATCGTCAAAACAGCAAACTAACGCTAGAATAAAGAAATCAATTGTTACAATCGAACGTTATTTGAAAACAAATAATATCAGTGAGTCAAAAAAACCGTGATTAATTAATTATAAATAATAAGCTACAAAAAAGAAATGAATTGTAATTAATCGATTTAATGTATCGTCAAAACAGCAAACTAACGCTAGAATAAAGAAATCAATTGTTACAATCGAACGTTACTTGAAAACAAATAATAATATCAGTGAGTCAAAAAAACCGTGATTAATTAATTATAAATAATAAGCTACAAAAAAGAAATGAATTGTAATTAATCGATTTAATGTATCGTCAAAACAGCAAACTAACGCTAGAATAAAGAAATCAATTGTTACAATCGAACGTTATTTGAAAACAAATAATAATATCAGTGAGTCAAAAAAACCGTGATTAATTAATTATAAATAATTTTTTTAAAATTTTTCTAATTCAAAAATCGAAAATCGGGCTTCGAGGTCTGGTGGCCAGCCCCTTTGTGCTTCCGTATAAAAAATTCCAGGTCCCTACGTGCGATAGATTTGGCTGGAGAGCTCGGTCAGACAGACAGACAGACAGACACATTACACTTGCTTTTATTATTATAGATGAGAAAGTGCGCGAAAACAGAGCATTAACTGGGAAATCTTCTTAATGCTTTTTTGACAAGTATTCATTGTGATGTCGCCGTGAAGATATAACCTTCTTCACTCAAAGTACGTTGAGACATATAGGAAAAAAATGATATAACCACAGGAACACTTTTAGCGTAGTTTTTCAAACATTTTTGGACCATTGCGTTTTGATACATTACGCTACTATATTTTCATCATCACTACTTATCAAAAACATGAGAATTTTGCTAGAAGCATAAGAAGTTTCCGTTACCTTCTTCACAGCAAAGCAAAGATAGTTATTACAGCGTTATCATTCGGTAAAGAAAGGACCTTTTCCCTTACATTTCAAACGAATTATTTTACTGTTGTTTAACAAACTGAGCAGTTTAAAAACAATAGCCAGCTACTGAATAATTTAAAACTCCATTTATTTGTTTTAACAATGTGTATAATTGATATAATTTAAAATACATTTATTTAAAGATATATCCAGTCGATGATGGTTTTAAAAATATTCGCATAATTATTTTAATCTATGAAAGATATTTCTAGCGTTATATATTACGTAACTGGATACAGGCTGCTTTTTTAATCAAGTGCTATTGTTTTCAGCACATGAAGTTTCTCCTCTTTGTAAAATGCAGATCTTTGTCAGTGTACTTTAAGAAAATGTTCGTTGCGTTCACAAGTGATTCAGTGGAAAAAAATGCACAACTGCGCTGTTGTTTTGTCAAATAAGTGAAAGTTTCTCCAGATTTTCTCCAGCTTGAGATAATTTATGATGGAATAACGTTATAATTTTTTTCCTTATACTTTTGGTGTCGATATTTCTAACAATGCATTTTTAATGAAAAAACGATCTATGCTTGAATACCTGGGAATTCATTCTTAAACGTCCTGTCGTATATTTTAAGAGTTTTATAAATGTGGAAATAGCTTTTACGGTCTTTAAGCTAAAAATTATTTACCCCCATTAAACTGGAATATGAACAGAAATTTTAATTTTCACACACTGTAGAAACATTAGGTAATTTTTGGAAGCAGGAGTCATGAAAAATTAGCAACGCCTTCGCCGGGAATCGAACCACGAACCTCTGGAACACGCGCCCAGCGTGCAGACTCCCACACCACGAAAGCATGCCAAGAAGGCGGGAGAAATACCTTATATACCCCCCTTTTAAAGTGGACTGGGCTTTTTTTAGGGGACCCAATCGCCAAATCCTGGGTGGGGAGAATCATCATCCACCACCCTTTAAGTTCGGGCGTCACTGTAGAGTCATTAGGTATTTTTTGAAAGCAGGAGACATGAAGCAAATGTCTCCCGAGCAACACCTGCGCCGGGAATTGAACCACGGACCCCTGGAGTACGCGCCCAGCGTGCAGACCACCACACCACGAAGGCATCCCAAGAAGGCGGGAGAAATACCTTATAACATCTCGAAAAGATGTCATTGTTTTCAGTTTCGATAAATAGTCATACCGTATAAATAAACACTGTTGTCAGTCAACGATGAATTAGATCTTTCATTTATCTTCGATATTTTAAAAGATGCGTCGTTTAGTATAAAGTGAGTTCATTATTCATATTATCGGGAACATATATTGCAAAATATATGGCGAAAGTCATAAATAAAATGATTTTTTAACGTCCTATAGGTTAACCGTAAAATTTCCATCTGCATCCGAAGTTAAAATCGATACTAAGATGGAATTTTGTAGCAAGATTATTATTGTATTTTATGAATTAGCAAAAATAAAAATTGCTTTTCTTAAAAAGAGCTGAGAAATTGATTTGCATGCTTTTTTTTCTCTATAATATATTTTATGCACTTTATTTATTCAATATTTTAATAATTACTATTATTTGATTCTATTTTAGCTTTCTATAAGCTATTATTTAGCTCAATCATACTGATCAGAAGGATGATCAGAAGTTTGTCATCAATTCTTAACTACTTCCTGATAAGCTACCGTTTTCAAATTTTGTACATGCATTATTTATGAACGACAATGCAATGTGAGGAAGTAAGTTCTTGAAAATTACCAACATTTCCTGTCTTTTTCGTTTGTATCTTTTTTTTGGAAAGGAGGGGGGGGGGAGGATCTCCTAGCAATGGTGAAAAGGTTACAAGGGGCAAAAAAGGTTGAGAATCATTGTATTAATTGAAAGCATTGACAAAAGTAAGTAATATTTATAATGTATATTTTCCCTTCTTTCTGCATGCATTCGTAGTGTAATTGGAAGCAAACTTGACGCGCATTCGGGAGGTCCGAGTTCGAATCCTGGCGAGGGCACTGCGGATTTTCTTTAGTTTCCTGACTTTGCCAAAAAACGAATGACTCTACAAGTGACGCCCTACCTAAAAAGTTGTAGACGTTAATTCGTCATCACCAGGATTTGGCGAATCCCCAGTCACCCTTTATAAGGTCATAGTCATAATACAGGGAAGACCCAATCCTCCTAGTCCCACTGGACCGTATGATTATAAAGGGTCGACCCCCTCAAGACCACAACCCTCGAGAGGTCCATGTTCAAGTCCCGGCGAGAGCATTGCACATTTTTCACATATCCTGCTTCGAAATAACCTAATGACTCTACAAGCTCTCTTTCTAAAATTCCAGGAAAGTGATACTCACTACAATGAAAACCATCCTTTTCCATTTCATGAGCAGTTTAAGGTAAAACACAACATTACGTAACAATTCTTTCGCTTCCTCAAACACTATTACTAAAGAGTTCGTTTGTTTATTTGATTATGGCAAAGCACACAAGGGACACTATCAGCCTAAGGGAATCGATCCCTTCGTGGAGGACTTTCAAATGCAAATTGGCTTGTATCCACGTCACACATTGAGATATATATCCATGAAAACGTACTTGCAGACTGCCCGTTAGCCTGAAATCAAACTACCAGTGTACAGGTATGGTCTTTCTTTATGTTGCAAATTATTCATGAATTAATCAAACTTAACAGCATATTACATTTATAAGTATTAAATGTATTTTTGGAATTATGCCATATGAAACGAGAATAAACTCATTATATGAAGACGTGCTCTCGTTATGAAGAAGTTAAAACGTGTTAGCCTTAGTTTTGCGTTTCTTATACTTTTGTGTTGAATCACTTTCCAATTAAAAGGATGCTACCGCCAAATGTTGCCGTTATGTATTATTTTTGAAGAAATAATGCAGCAAATTAAATACAGTAATATACTATATATACTAAAATTTTCAAAGTTTTCATGGTAAACTATTCTTAATGGGGGGTTTCGTAATCTGGTAGTGTTCTTCGAGTCGTGATACTTTATTTTCAGGTTACCTTTTGTTTATGATTAGTAATAAAACTTTTGTCTTACGGTTATCTTTTGCTAGTTTTTCGAACGAATGATTTAAATAACAGGAAAATGCTATTATTTTTTATCGAGTAATTTTAAGTCTTATTCCAAAATTAGCGTTATCACTTTACAGAGATGAGAAATCTTCTATAGATTTTTCTAAGCTCATTTCTAGTTTTTATGGCAAAAAAATTAAGGAAATAATGTATTATATAACACATAGTCGAAAATCTATTGTATTATCAAAAGTTTTTCTTAAATTCTTAGGCATTAAATTGAATAGATATTTTTTACACTCAAATTTAACCTTTAACACAAATATTATAACTTGTTTTTAACGTTGCAAACATCCATAATATTAGACAACTCTTTATTGAAGTAAAATTTAAAGAAAGTCTTCAAACATTTGAAACATAGTAATTCAATTAGTATTTAAAGTAAATTAAAAAAATACCGAATGGTTTTGTGCAAGATATATAAGAAATGTCATAAGGAATATTTTTCATTAATACGGCTCCAATATTCACAAAAATTATTAATTAGGTATACATAAATTTAGATTATAAGGTATTTCTCGCGCTTTCTTAACGTGCCTTCATGGTGTAGTGGTCTGCATGCAGGGCGCGTATTCCAGAGGTCCGTGGTTAGATTCCCAGCGAAAGCATTGCTCATTTTTCCTCTTACCTGCTTCCAAAAATATCTAATGTGTCTACAGTGGCGCCCGAACTAAAATAGTTGTGGATGATAATTTTCCTCACCCATGATTTGTAGATTGTGTTCCCTAAAAACCCCAGTCCCCTTTAAAAGGGGGGAGTATATAAGGTATTTCTCCTAGCGTCTTGGCATGCCTTCGTGGTATGGTGGTCTGCACGCTGGGAGCGTATTCCAGAGGTCCACGGGTCGATTTCCGGCGAAGGCGTTGCATATTTTTCATCTTTACTGCTTCCAAAAATACCTAATGTCTCTACAAGATTTGTTTTAATTTATAGGAAATGGATACATTATAAATTAAGTGCATTTCAGTTTATATCAGTTACAAGCCCATTGAAAGTAAAGTTCTATTCCAAGCAAGGCAATGTGTAGCTTTAGAAATTATTTTCTCTATTACAGTAACATTAAGTTTTTTGGCGGACGGATCATAAACCAAATGCATTTAATACTGTACCAATAAAATAGATTATTAAAATAAAATGTAGTCGATCTTCAAAGTCAATGGCCTGACTGGTAATCTGAGAGTTGACTGTTACCAGTGTGAGACGATACAGTAAATTAACAGATATCATTAAAAGAAAATTAATCCGAGGCACCGATGACTTGCATGTTGGCAGTCAACGGTGTGTTAAGAAGAGGACATACCGCATTTAAATCGTTAAATTAAGTTTATTAATTTGCAGATAACTAAATATGAAGAGAAACTGTAAATCACATGCTTTGTCAAATGGCCGAATTTGCTATTTGCAAGGCTGCGTTAAAGACAAATTAAACTTCTTATAGTGATTTCACGTAATGGCATCTAGCTTGAACAATGTGCGCATGTGCTAGACGCATGATACCGCAATGCTACGAAATGTCATAAGCTAATTTGTGCGTGCTCTTTAGGTGTTAATAGTTAGCACGGCCAGTGAGCAAACGAGTGGACACAGCTGATTTTCTCACGTTCCTTTGTCCCAAAATTCTAATCTCAAAAATTTTAGAACAATTTCGCTAAATTTATTTATAACAATTATTTTTATAATAGTGTTTTCAAGTAATTTATTTTTATGAGTTTTCGGCTTAAACAATGCTTTCGAGGTATTAACAATATAAGGCAACGAGGTATCGAGGTATTAACAATATAAAGTTCATCGAGACTACGAGGTATCGAGGTATTAACAATATAAGGCTTTCGAGGTATTAACAATATAAGGTTCAAAACAGTGAACCTAAAGAATATTAAAATTCCTATGCAAGTATGCATATCGTGTTTCTCTAACGGAGCACCAGTGATAAAAAGTGCAATAAGTGCAACGTGAGTTTTTTTTTATTGATTTTTCATTATTCATGGGCTCTAGAATAAAGAACTATTTCCTAACGAGATTAACAAGGTATAAAAGCGGTCTGCCGCACATCAAGATACGGTTTTAAAAATTCGTTTTATTCTACCCTTGACATATTCTTGTGCGTGTTACTCGCGCAACGGAAAATAAGCTTGCATAACACGAGCGAGCAGAACCGTTTCATGTCGAATACGTGCAGAAGATTTGAGTCACGAAATGGCCATGATGGAAAACTTCGCCGGGGCGCTAGATTATAATGAAGAGCGCCACCACGCAGAAGAAAAAAAGTACGAAAATAAAATATTCGAAAGAGGAGAAAAAAGAGTGTGGAGCTAAAGCGTGTTTTAATAAAGTTAAAGCGCATCCTTTAGAGTTAAATAATGTATGTAAAATAAAGCTTTCAGTCTGGTTTTCCAGATTACAATTTAACATCCTAAAGTTGATGTAAATTTGACTCCAATGTAGAGTCCAACTTGCAAATGAAAAATTTTAGCAGATATTTTTATCTTTTATTTTTTTAAAAGGGTTGGAAATACACTGTTAGCTTTTAAAACTGCAAGACCAGAAAGGAATGATCTGAAGAAAGCCAAAATCACATGAAAGGAAGAAGTGGTTGAGATATGCAAATGATTAGTATTTCAACACATTTAGACGACGCAGGAGGGAAAACGACATCTGAAGCAAATATAGAGAGTGTGGATTATCGTTCCGTGATATCGTCCATCGATCATGTCAACATCCAACCACTGTCATGGAATATGGAATCAATAGGTTGCTGAGGGTCATACTGAACAGCATGCACCATCTCAACGCCCTCCCATGACTAACGGCCGAGAGGACAGACATATTGTGAGGTCAGCTTGCAAAACCGTAGTCAGGAAATGGGCATGTTTGTAGCACGCCCAGAATCCGCTTGTATGATGCGTCGACGTTTGCAGCAGCGTGGACTATCAGCACAGCGATCATTACTTCGACTTCCCTCGACAATGCAGCAGAGGGAGAAACGTCCTCTCTGGTTCGCCGAACGACAAAGTGGGACAATGCCGTCTTTTCAGACGAATCCCGGTTCTTCGTACAGTATCCTGATGGCCGTATACGTCTCTGGAGGCTCCGTGGAGACCGCACCTCGCCTGCTTGTATTCGATATCGGCATAGGAACCCTCCATATGGTGTAATTGTTTGGGCAAGCATTAGGTACACGACACGCACATCTCTAGTTCGGTTCAACGGTAATTTGAACGCAGATCGGTCCATTTTTGACATCTTACGTCCAGTGGTTATGCTCTAGCTTCGAGGCCTGCTAAACGCCATCTTCCAACCAATGCAAGACCACATCTTGCATGTCATGTTCTAATCTTCCCCCATACGCGGGGTATTGGATTGCTGCCCTGGCCTGCACGGTCTTCAAATATGCCACACATTGAAAACAGTCTGGTCATGAGTTACTGAGAGACTGTCCCGCCACCCCTCTTCAGCTAATACGGTTGATGAGTTGTGGATTAGACTTGACGCAGCATGGAATCAGTTGCCCGTTTCTAATCATCCAAGCCCAGTTTGACTCCATGCCTAACCGGGTAAGGGCCGTTTCTTCTAATTTCGCACTTCTGTAAACCTCAAACTGCTTACAAATTTAATTATTTTGTCTTCATGCCATACTATTTACGTACAATAAATATATATTTTTGGTTTGGCATTCCTTCATGGTGTTGGAATTTTAATGGCCAGCACTATATTTACTGATAACTTTTAAGTAAACTTGGGCGATGAAGTGAAGTTAAATTTAATTTCAGAAAAAAAAAAAAAAAAAAAAAAAAAAAAAACTCGCACGAGGTGCACATTTACATGTTATAGCAGTCCTATATACAAAATTTTAACGTTCTGAGGCTACGCGTTTTTGAGTTATGCGAGATACATACGTACATACGTACGTAAGTAAAATGAATTCTCTTCAGAATTCATTTTAAAGCATTTTTATAATTTTTTTGGAGGAAAATACTCTTTTATTCTGTCCTTACGAACAGATGTCACGCAAAAACATCATTAAATTGCATTCGATAGCGGTCAAAATGGATATTTTCGTTTAAATATGATGCCTCAAACTTTTCGCGATCACAATACTTTTTTTCCTTCGTACAAGGAAGTAAAAAGAGATAGAGACAGTACATAAAAAATGGCATAAAAATAAAGGTAATTCGTCTTTTATGCCTAGCCTCTTTTAATACCAATGAAAACAAAAATTCTTAAAACGAACCAGACGCTTCTGTAGTATCACACTTTAGAGCACGAGGATGCATTAAATGTTCTTAGAGGCATAGCAGGCTATAATTTCACCAGGTTGCTCTGCTCTTTATGAATATCGCGGAGTAGTAAATGTTAAAAGGACGCCTTATATGAAAGAGATGTAAAATCTGCTAAATTTGCTCTCACTTTTAGAACTTTATCAACATTCCTGTGTGTGTGTGATTATGGCAAAGCCTCGAGGGCTATCTGCCTAAGGGGAGGGATGCCTTCGTGGAGGTCTTTCTAAGGGAAACTGGCTCGTATACACGTTACACATGGGGAAAACCACGAAAACGCCCATGCAGCCAGCCCGTTCGCGGGATTCGAACCTCGGACCGAACTACCAGCGTTCAGCGACTTTACCGCTCGGCTGCTGGTGGGCTTATCAACATTCCTAGTAGTATTATAATGCAGTGTTTCAAGCATCTTTAAGGAATAAGGAATGGAGTTGGAATTTATGATGCTCGATGGTATAGTCCTAATTCAGCCCATTTTATTCCTGCGTGCAGATTTTTCAAAATGAATAAGCATCCTAACAGTTTCAGCGTCAAATCCGCACATACATACATACATCTTGCATACAAACATGCATACATGTATAAGCATTCAGTTAGGGTAAAAACAAACGAAGTTTATCTCGACTTATGAATACGTGATTTATATTATTTTGATTTGTTTTAGAGAAATTTCGATATTTTTTTTAAATTGAACCCAATGCAACAGCCACCAAAGGAATATAAAACTAACACACTCACCCGAGGTTAGACCATTCGGTATTTTTCCGTTTCACCGGCGCAAATCTCGCCAAGCAGACTTTAGTGACGACAACACACAGTATACAAATAAAAAAATTTTAACAAATGTTAGTTCTAATAAATTTTTATTTTAAATTCATAAAATAATAAATAAAGACGATAAATTTGTAAAAAGACATTTATTTAAGAATTCACTATGCTTTTATGGTACAACATCCTGATTCGCTGTTTCATATCACGTGATTTCACCAAGTGATCTCATCACTACGCTATACAAATCTAATTCTCTCAGTAATTATCTACATTAATTTCAAGTTAAATCTTAATTTGGAATACAAGTTTAAATGCAAGAATTATTTCAATTCGTACGAACAGCTTATTCAGAAATTATATAAAACCTCAGTGCTTTGCTTCGATAGTGCATTTTCATTAGAATGGATGAATTTAACCCTTGACTTTACCTTTTCTATATTTTCGCCTTTGGGTAAGCGGTGTGATTGCCTCCTAATTGACTTAATTACCGCGAATGGCCTTAGGGCATAAAAGTGAACTATCTGGTAAAAATTCTATGTAATTGTATGCCAGTATCGAAAGATATAATCAATCTGATAAGAAATGGCTGCGGCTTGTTTTAAAAATGAGGCGTGAAAGGTTACCAGCGAGGATATTCCGTTTGGTATCGGTTGTACCATTTTGGCGACTTTATCGCTTGTTCCGGCAAAACGGAAAAGTACCGAACATTCTTATCATTACTCTGTAGCATTCCTATGACTGGTTGCCTGCAGTATGTAAGTTGATATAGTATTTTATTAGTCTATCCAGAATTAAGTACAAGGTATATGAAGTGTTTTAACCACTACCTTAACGATTTAATTTTGAGTTTCTAAAGTTTTGAACATTGTTTTTTTACTCTCAAGATGATCTAGTTTCTTTTATGTTAAACGGAAGGTTATTTTTAAAATTTCAGTTATCTTTATCCATGCTAGTGATTCAGCTTTTAACACCTTAATAACGTGTTTAAAGTACGTCAATCGAGTTGCACATCATAATTTAAATTTTAATTTAACTAAAGTAAGTACATTATTAAAAATAAAATAGGCTTAAATTAGATGTAAATGTATTGCTTCTGTATATCACAATTTTCTGAGCAGGTGCAAGTCATCAAATGTTAAAAAGCAGTTCATAGTTATCATTCTTTGCCATTCTTATCCTGCCGAACGTATTCTTTGCTGCTTGAACCTGCAGTTCAAACTAATTCTTCAAGAAAAGCTTTTATCGGAAAAAGTTGACGCTGCGTTTCGTGACCTTCGGTCTGAAAATAGTATTATACAGAAGATTTAGAGAACAACTCGCTGTTTGCGAAATCACTCGCAGGGTAAGTTAATCTTACGCTTCATGCAGTGGCAGTATTTGCCAAGATTTGCAGATGATAAATAGACTGAGAAATGCAGGAAAACATTTTGTGAAACTTTATGAAAGACGTTTCTTATGTCAGAAAAGACTAAATTTCAGAAAAGCTGTAAATTTTAGAAAAGCTGTATCTCCGAATTAGAAAGTCTCAAAAATGGCATCGTGTTCCTGCGGGAGAAATTCGTTTTTGGACTTTTAACTTCATACAGAATACCGAAAACGCGCCTCAGAACCTCAAATCTGCTGCTATAAAGTGTATTTCGTTCATTTTCACGAAAGGTATAATCACGTGACTTCGAGCATTGCGTGCCGCTGGAACGGAAGTAACGGCAAACGGAAGGTAACTTCCTCCTCAGCATCCTTCTCTCTCCCCTATGCATGTCTGGAAAGTTGGCAAAATTAAATCGAATGTCCCGCAAATAGCTTTAGAAGAGGTTTTTGGAATTGCTCACGGGGATGGAAGGAAGCAAAGTGATAATGAATCATCTTACTGCGCTTTTTTCCCCTCTTACCGTTTTACTAGAAGTATACGCAGTCTTTCTTTTATGTGAACATAGTTTCAAGATCATTGCATGGAATAAGGGGAAAGAAAAGAAAGAAAGAAAGCGAAAAAATTTGCGTTTCCGGATTTGCCTGGTGAAACAAAACACCTGCTGTTAGGAAATGTTTCTTAATAACCACGGTTTTGAAGAAGTTTGGAAAAGTTGTTCGTTTGGAGAGTTTTTCTTCCCTGTTATTATTTGTTAAGCATACGAACCATCAATCAAAGGAGGTAGAGGTCAAGCAAGGGACTGATAAAAGGACTGATGTTGATGAACTGAAATAGTTTTTTAGATGATAAATAAGTTAGAGAGTACAGCTTTGAATGGCTAATCTTTGGAATATGGTAGCAGGTAGTTTGGCGACATTTTGGTAAGGCGATAAAGGTTACTAGCTAGGACTTTAGCAGTGTACATGGATAAAGTCAAGAGTGTGCACAATGCCATTTTTGTGCAATTCTGGGGTGTTTTTTTAAGTGAAAATAGCTCGACGTGTACATGGATGATACCGTGTATGTGCAATTCTTAAAAACGCGGCAAGAAGTGGGCGATTCTGCACTTTCTCCCAATTTCGCACCTAACCTTCGTCATGATTAAGCACTTTTGTTCCATAAAAGTTCTGGTCCACCAGCGGCCGAGCGGTAACGTCGATGAACACTGGTAGTTCGGTCCGAGGTTCGAATCCCGCGAACGGGCTGGCTGCATGGGCGTTTTCGTGGTTTTCCCCATGCGTAACGTGTATACGAGCCAGTTTCCCTTAAAAAGACCTCCACGAAGGCATCCCTCCCTTAAGGCAGATAGCCCTCGAGTGCTTTGCCATAATTTAATAAACCAAACCAACCATAAAAGTTCTAGCATAAGCGTAATTCGGCTAGCAGATTGTTGGAAAAAAATGTTGAGTAAAAAAAAAAAAAAAAAAAAAAAAAAAAAAAAAAAAAAAAAAAAAAAAAACAACCATGCCTTTACTTCGTCAAAACAAAATGGCATCCCCCCCCAAAAAAAACTAGCAGGTTGCTGTAGCAGGGTCGGTCGCCAAATTTCCCCCCAAAAATCGCCAAGTTACCATAATCCGAAGATTAACCCTTTGAATATTTGGACTAATGCAATCATGGTCCATTTCAATGATTGATAAACAAAACAATTTTATGCTGACATATATAATATATAGGATTTTTATTAATTACAATAGTACAGCATATTGACAAAAACAATCAGTTGGGCATATTAAAAGCGAAATGCATTTAAAAATATCAATCATATGTTATTAAAAATAAAATGTTAGTTTAAATCATTAGGAAGAACACTTACAGCTTTTAGATTTACACGTTTTATAAGCAGCTACGAATGGCTGAATTTGAAATATAAATTAAAAGTAGAGTGGTCTTATCAGACTTACGGATGTTAACTGCAATGAGAACCATTTCCGAGAAAATTTTCACCAGAAGTGAGGAAGGAAACATTTAGAAGTACACAACCACGGAGGAAAAACCTTCATGTGCTTGTTTGACCAACGCGAAACAGAGCTTCTGAAACAATTTTTCTCTCAACGTTGTAAAACATTGTGGATATGCATACGAAATAGATCACTGAATGTAGCATTTTGCCCAAAATTACGGTTACAAAACCTGCCGTTCAAAATTATTCTGCAAGAAGTATGTTTCTCGAAAATATTTTTTATTATGTTTCGTGTCCGTCGGTTTGATAAGGGCATTGCATTTGCAGGGTTGCTATTGTAACTGGAAGCTAAAAGCCTGCAGACCTTAATCAGAGGAATAGCGAGTTATTGCTATGTCTAAAAAACTTGTAAGATTTCACTCTTTTCGCTATCAGGCAAGTGACTTGATCTTGGTACTTCTCGCACAGGAGTGAACAATTTTTATTTAACAAGCGCAAAAGAAGGGTGTAAATGACCCTTTGGTACTTTTCCGTTTCGCCGGCGCATACCTCGCCATTTCCCTTTCTCCGGCGCAAATCTCGCCAAGCAGACCTTATTGGCGACAACACACAGTATACACATAAAAAAATGTTAAGAAATGTTAATTCTAAGAATTTTAAACATTTTTTTTTTTTTTTATTTTGGAGGCATAAATATTTTAATATCGTTTAGAATTTTTTCAAATGGGTCTTTAGTGTTTTTTCGCCACATAAATCCGGCGAGGTAACTTTCCAGATGATGCCGAGCAGTTCCTCTGTGTTTCTTATTCCGCCATTTTGCGCTTCCCCATAGTCTTTCAATTTTTTGCGTGTGCGTTCCAGTTTCCGGATCTACAAAATTGTATTTATGGTTCACTTTGAAATGTTCGAAACTTTCCTCTTCCAGTTTTTCAGTGCAATATGATTTCCATGAATCGGAATATATTGTAGTTCCTTTTTCGATGTTATCATTTATTGCCTCTAATATAATACTCATGGATCGGTTTGGCCCCATCACAAGGAAACATTCGTTTGTTTCACGACAAACTCCACCAAAGATCCACTGTTGTGGTAAAATCCGTCCCGCGTTGTTTTTGCGCTTCGTGAACATACTTTCATCCACTTCAACGATCATACCAGGGCCTCCTATTTTGCGTTGTTGACGTTTAAGTAAAGAATCCACACAAACCTCTCGCATGTAGTTATTCCAATCCACAACTGTTCCGTGACTGATTTCCAACTGCTTTTCACACCATTTAACTGAAGTTAATTCTTCACTCCAACCATAAATGAATCTTAAACACTTCAAAACACTCAATCTCGATGATTCAAACCATGTGCCTTTCCGTATACTTCTTTTACTGCGGCAAGTTGAAAGGTTGCAACGGCATTGAATTTCGTCTCCGAAATATAATTTCATTTCATGATTATTTTCACAAATAGCAATGTTAGGCAAAACGCCTTTCGCTTGAAAGAATCTGACGGATTCTTCCTCTGTCCTGGGCAAATCCCAAATTTTCATTGGTTTTTCATCCATTTTTGACATATTTGTAAAAGTCGTTAATTTAAGAATTTAAAGACGTTAAATTAAAGATTTACTATGCTTTCATGGTATAACCTCTTGATTCGCAGGTTAATATCACGTGATCCCAAACGATCTCATCTCACGTAAAATACGCTACAAAAATCTGATTCTCTCAGGAATTATCTACATTAATTTCAAGTTAAATCTCAGTATGGAATACGAGTTTAAATGCAAGAATTATTTCAATATTATAATTAAAAAAATTCTATGTAACTGTATGCCAATATTGAAAAGAAAAAAGGTAAATCTAATAATAAATCTCAACGACTTGTTTTGAAAAAGTGCCGTGAAAGGTTATCAGCGAAGATATTCGCTTTTGGCATCAATTCTACCATTTTCGGCGACTTTATCGCTTGCGCCGGCGAAATGGGAAATTGCGCCGGCCAAACGGAAAAGTACCGATCCTTTTAAGTCTCAAACTCTTTAACAAAAAGGCATGTACTTCGCGCTTGCAATAACACCGACTATTTGCGGTGAGGAATTTAAGGATAATTTAACAATAAAGTCAAAATGGTAAATAGTAGTGCTAGACTACACAACTTACACCGGCGATATACTTAATAAACGGCCAGAATGCGTAGCCGCAACTAAGATTAACAGCTGCAGCCGCAACTAAGGATAGCAACTAGCGACATTGCGTTCTGTCTTTCTCGTTTTGCTTGTCTAAATACTCTCTTTACTTCAGTCTAATTTGTATCCTGGCAAAAAAATGCGAGAGGAAATAAGAAGTTTAGGAAAGATACCAAAATTAAAATAATTGATTATTCAGACTAAGAGATCTAGATGTTCTCTAACCAGAATTTATTTATCCCATAAATAAAGCTTCAAAATCCTGGATAAGATATTTATATTTTAAACCTAAGCGTGAGTCAGCCTCTGAAATTTAAATCTTTCTTAATGTTACAGATGATAATCGTGGCGGATCCATACAATTCTTCTTTACGCTTTCTCGTCTTGTCTCCTGCCAGGTATCTGGAAGGAAAATAATTTAGAACAATGGGAAAAATTTAGTTTACAAGGTTTTAGACGGTTTTAGACAGTTATATTTCGTTTAGTATCATAGGGGGTGTATTTACTCATTTCATTCTTTCCAAAATTTTTAAAGTTACTCTTTCATGCAAAATACTTTTCGCATTAACACAATTCACAAGACGTTTACAAATGCAATTTCTTACTTGGCTTAGCTGAAAACAATTTTAAATTGCATTACAATGCAAAAATTTCCAGATTAATGAGTAACGAAGTTATTTTGCTAAATTGACAATATGCAAGCATTTTCTAACTCAGTCTACAAAACTAAAAGTGAATATCTCGTTCTTATTTAAATCAAAATAACTTGCTAGAGATGCATACAACTTCTTACTTAATACAAACTAGAAAGCGTTTTGCTCTATTAATAATTCTATTGATAACTGTTTTAGTTTGTAATTGATAATTAATTTTTGTAAGCACGTTTCAGAAACGTCGTTCTCCGAAAATTCTAGAAGTCACCAAATGTAGCCAACATAGAGATAAAAATCTTTACTTTTGTCGATTGGGAAGCCTTTTGTCCATTTTACAAGTTCGGCGTGAACTGTTCTCACAAATCAAATGTCAGGCGACTCAATTAAAAGATCTACAGCATACAACAAGAAACAAAAAAAATTAGGAATGCACTATAAACGCTTGTAAAGAGAATATAAAGTAAAATAAATAATAAATAAACATAAAATTACCACACAAAATCACCAAAATAAGTTGTAGTGTCTGATCTTTTAGGTAGCATCCGCTAATCAATACGCTTGTGCAGACGTAAGCGACTTATCGATATGTCTGGTTAATCACAACAAAGACGTAAGAAAGATGTAAAAGGCTCTTTTATTAAGAACTCAATACAATTAAACAGAAGAACTGGCTGGTTTGAGCACATGCCAGGATTTATAGCGTAACTCAAAATTAAGGAACTTCAAGTTAAAGCTAAATCTAGATAGGAAATTAGCCAAAAGTTACAAAGAAATGCTTAACGTGCTAGATGGCTCAAACCTATACCCGCTCACAAGCGTTATTTTGCAGAAATAAAGCAACGCCGAAGACAGAATCCTATTGTAGAAACTCAACTAGTAACGTGGTCTTCAAGCAGCTGGAACACGCTCTGTTTAAGCAGTCTAAAACCCCCTCCTCTTAAATAATCTCTTTCTCTCTCTCTACTTCATTTAAATACGCGCGAGCTAAAATTTGAATTATGGCAGGAAAACGGAAAGGGAGAATGGCAGTACAGATACTTAACGTAAAATTACTGGTTAGATAAAATAAATAATTTATAAAGTAAATAAGGTATAAACAAAGTAAATAAAGAAATAAAAGAATACGCAACAAATTAAAATTGCATGACTAAAATAAAATAAGAATCAAATAGTCACAACTAGTTGCAAAATTTACAAGAGCATTCTGAGCATTTCGCACATTATTTTACGCATGCTTCGCATATGATGCACGCATGACAGTAAAAATAAATGTAAAACGAAAATACTTTTAGGTTTAGAGGAGTAATAATTTTATATATTCTATTTGTTGATTTTATTTGTCATAGCTTACTTTCATGTGTCATGTGAACTTGGTTATCATATTGCTACTTATTAACATTAAACTGGTTGAGCATAGCTTTGACGCGTTAGTTGCGTCTTTATTGGGAAAGCCCTGTAATACTTCTGTATTGATGTGCTATTTCCCATGCTTGAAGATTCTTAATCATTTTTCATGCTCATGTGCAGCTGAAATAGTTGAACAGTATTTGCACTCGTTGGTATTTTTGCCTTGGGGAATAGGAAGAGAGTCGCTTTTAAATTCTGGGTTGTATTTTATTACTTTTCATTTAAATTTTAACGCTGGTTTACCTGCCTTGCATTTTGGCATGTTTTTGAAAATTACCAACATTTGTGCCAAAATAGAGATTACTTAATCACAGTTTGGAAACATGAAATTCATAAAACTTGAAATGCTATTTTATGGACTTGTGCAGCAATTGGAAATATGCTTCGGCATATTTCTTGTACTTAGTTGTAAAAAGAACCTCTTAAATTAAAATTAAGAATATCGGTGCCCATCAAAGCTGTTCGATCCTTGGTAACGTACAGGTTGACGGTTTCTGGTGTTTGACCTACAGGTTGCTTGTGTGAGGCAGTACAATAAATGTAGAGAGATTTTAAAATAAAAAAAAAATTCTGCCTCTGAAGCTTCTGATCACAAGCAATCTACATGTTGATAGTCATTAATGATAAACGCATAGGTCAATGGCGCAGATTGTGTAGTATATTTAGATTTATAACTTAAAATTAATCCGTGAAAACCTTTGTACATCGAGGCTGTTGGTCACTGGTAACCTATAAATCGATGATCCATTGTGGTTAACCGATAGAAAAGTATACTTAGACATGGTCACCGGTGACTTATGGCTTCTGGAAATCAATCCATAGGTCTCTGATCCCTTGTACATCGAGGCTGTTGGTCATTGGTAACCTATAAATCGATGGTCCGTTGTGGTTAACCGATAGAAAAGTATATTTAGACATGGTCGTCACCGGTGACCTATGGCTTCTGGAAATCAATCCATAGGTCTCTGGCATTCAAGTTTCATAAATCGCTAAAATTAAATTAAGCTTGTGATATTGTAAAGATTACTGGTCCTTGGTGACCTAAGAGTGAATATTCAATTTCGAGGAACACTATAATGTTAGTTTCAGATTAAACACTCGCCAAAACGGATGTGACGCATTTTCTTTCCCATTTACTTCCTTCATTTTTTCCGATTCCAACATTCGTGAATAATTTCTCAGACGGAAAATAATCTCTTAAGACAAATGCAGGTGAAGTTACAACAAGTAATAATAGAAATAATTTGAGAAGACTCCGCTAAAGAGGCTTCTAGCATAAAAAAGTTATAATCAACTTTGATATAGATACATATTTATGTAAGGGAATAAAATCCCTCTTTTTTAAACTTATGTATGCACTTAAAATATGCATATAAAGAGAGAACTGTATCATATCGGACAAAATTTTCAAGCCATCGAAGCTTTAAGAATTCATGAGAATTAATTTCGTTCGAGAGTGGTGCGTAAATTCTGAAACAGCAGAAAATTGAATAAATACCAAAATAAAAGCGGTGCAGCGTTCGCTTGTTTATCTCTCGCCTCTGGCGAAATCGTCGCATCTTTTCAACTCATTTTAAAATTTCGCTTAAAAGTTTCCCTCCGACTTGTCAATCACGTGACAGGTCTGTCCGCGTAAATGGGTTTATAATTCGCTTAGGGGAAAATGAGAGAAGATGACCGGGACTCGAATTTTAATAATGCAGGCGATCGTCCGAAAGAGAAACCGGCATTTACTGGGATGGCAACACCTGCGATGCATTGTCATCAATGCGATGAAGTACTTAAATATTAACCGAGTTCCAGGAAGAAGTTCTGTAGTCTTTCGGAGAGATCTTTAAGAATTTGGATGAGGCTTTGGCGATAGGATTAAATTTCAGCTGGGCAGCAAAAACGCGTTACTTAAATTAAAATTATTAAACTGTACGAGTTTTAATGGTCACATTAAATAGCATACTTATCAATGCTACTCTCTTTATTAAGAGATCTCCTTAGCTGTCTGCTATAAAATTGCAAAAAATTTCAAACTGATTATTAAATTATGAAATCAATTACAGATTAATTATTAAATGGCTGTTTAAAAAAATAATTAACAGTACTGTTATTATTTTCATGATGACATTAAAAACATTTTTTATTAATTAAAATATGCTGTAAATATTCATAAAATTTATTATCTGAATATACTGTATGCATATTAATTGCATTTTAAACTATGCCGGTGAAATAGTTAAAAATAAAATGATGATTTAAACTTTTTAAAAGTGCATTTACAAAATTTGGATGATAAATTAAAGCTCTTACAGTCAAGTAACAACACTTTAAGAATAGGCTGTGTACTAAACCTTGTGAACAGAACATTAATGTTCGTGAGATTTATGTAATAGCAACATTTATTAATTCACATAGATGATTGACGTGTGATAGAGTAACATGGCACTCTAAATGTAATGGTAAAAATTTCGGAAAAAGTCCTCTGAAGATGTTTCAATCTCAAAGAATTTTTCTAATGATAGGCTAAAAATGTTTTACATAAATGATAAAGAAATCAGTTTTTCAGCCTTTTGTTTCTTACATTTTGAAATCTTAAAAGCGTCACTGTAGTGTTACGTTTCCGTATCTGATAAGATTCATAAAATCGAGGTTTGGTTGAACTACGAGGGCAATCCCCAAAAAAAAGGTCTCCTATTTTTTGGGGACGTAGAGAAAGTTTTAATACGGTTGTTGGCAACACTGTTGTGAGTGGTGCCTTCTCCGCTACCACAAAAGCACGCAGGCGCTTCGCTCGGATGCTCTGTCTTGGCTTGGCAGCCATTCGAAATGGAGCTCGGGATAAACGTTACCGCCAAGTGCGAAGTGCGCGCAGTTATTCGATTTTAAACGCAAAAGGCGTTAAACCGGTTGAAATTCACCGCCTATTGACGGAAGTGTATGGACAGTCGTGCATGGATGTCAAAAACGTTCGCAAGTGGTGTAGAGAGTTTACAGCCGGTCGTACTGAAATTCATGACGAAGAACGGAGCGGGAGGCCGTCAATTGCCGACGAGACAATCGCGAAAGTTGAGGACAACTTTCGCGATTGTTGAGTTCGTATTCGTTGAGTTTCGCGATTGTTGAGTTCGTAAAATGCGTAAAGATCGGAGGATCATCTGGATGCTCCTGAAGCTCCTCAACACTTCTTGAAGGGCATGGCGGCAAGCTGGTATGACATGGGCATTGTAAAACTGCCACAGCGTCTACAAAAATGCATCGACCGAAATAACGATTATGTTGAAAAATAAAGCATTCTTCAATCTTTACAGTGATGTAGCAATTATAGAAAATAAACGGTTCTTTGTATATCTAAAAATATAGGAGACCTTTTTTTTGGGATTGCCCTCGTAAGAAAAGATGCGAAGATAGGGTTGATCAGGATAGGCTAAGAAATCTTCTGAACAATGTCACAGTACTCTGAGTTTTCCTAGAAAAAGGGATTTACACCGCATTCTTGTCATTGTATCAAGGAGCAGAAATGTAAATTGGTCAAAATATCTTAGCTGTAATTACCTTTTAAAAAGGGAAACCACATCAGGTTTTCTCTGAAAAGCAGTTTACCAACCAATAGCTGAGACCAAACTCCGTAAAGTGAAAGATTGTTGTAAAGTAAAAGTGTTGATTTTACTAACCTTGAGATAAGACGAATACTGTTGCTGATCAACAGTACTTTATCCCAAGCTCAATTCTCGGCGACCGAGTTTATTTCATTGAATCTTCGTGGTTATATGTGCCAGTTTCAGTTAGAGAGGGCCCTTCACGACGACATCGCTTTTAAGTGCATAGTAGTTCTTACGCGCTCCATTATTTTAGTATTTTAGACTTAATCAAATCTGCTAGCCCAGTAAACAACTGAACTAATGAGGGTAAAACTCTTTCTAGAAAAATGTAATCTTCTGTTTAAAGATATATGAGCTTCAACCGAAAAGTATGAGGTTAAGGATATCTTTAGCGAAGTAGTTTTGTAATTTTTAGGACTACTACATTTTGTTATTACGAACTGATCATCTATATGAATTAGTATTTCCGTTGCAAGAAACAAAAATTCTGTAGTCGATCTTCTACTATATGTTGCAAATAAACACTTCTAGAAATGTTGCGGATCGATGTGGCATAAGATCTTTAATTTATTATTCAAATTACTTCCAACGGTAATTGAATTGCAAAAAGCTATAAACTCATAAATTTTATTTTAATTAAGAATATGATTAACTTGTGTAACTTAAGAAACATTACATTTGTAATCTCTCCAATAAATAGTTTTTATGAACTTTTGTAACATCACAGTAATTGATGAAAGATCTTCCTAGAGTCATATTTTGCGTACAATAAGGGAAAAGGACAGTTCTAGTAGGCCAATCGATAAAGATTAGCTCCAGTTTTCAAATCTAGAAAGCTCGACTTAACATACGTCGTGTCCACAAAATTCTTACTCTGCTTTTATGTTCTCAACCGTTCGTGGTTACAATAATGCTTTAATGAAGCAAATATTTAGGCTTGGGCTTTTAATTTTGTAAAATTTACGATATCTAACGTTTTATGCTTTACTTCGGTCCCTATACTTATATTATATTAGAAAAATTTTACTCTCATTATTATTAAAAAAAAAAAAAAAAAAAAAAAAAAAAAATGTGACTCTTGTACAATAAAAAGTAACCGAGATATTTGATAGAAAACTCCAACATCATAGGTGCCCACCAGCGGCCGAGCGGTAAAGTCGCTGAACACTGGTAGTTCGGTCCGAGGTTCGAATCCCGCGAACGGGCTGGCTGCATGGGTGTTTTCGTGGTTTTCCCCATGTGTAACGTGTATACGAGCCAGTTCCCCTTAAAAAGTCCTCCACGAAGGCGTCCCTCCCCTTAGGCAGATAGCCCTAGTGTGCTTTGCCATAATTAAAATACACTACACAATGTGGAATTTTTCTGAAATAACAGGACAAGTTTATATATACGGAGACCATACACCAACATGTTGTTTTACTTTACAAAAATTATATATATATTATTATTCTACATTTAATGGATTTTTTTTTGAAATTTATTGATTGTGAATTTCAATTTTTAGTTTTTAGAACTAATTTTTTTTGGTGAAAAATTAGTTCTAAATTTCTTTCTTTATATTAAGTTTATGTATAACTTTCCTTTAATATACATTTTTGACACAATGTGGAATTTTTCTGAAATGACAGGACAAAATCGTTTATCTTTTAAAATATACCTTGATACCAGATAAATTTAAATAGCAACAATAATGGCTATTTTCGAAACCATAAGGCAAGTAATATTCCAATTTATATTTAATAAGTGCAAAATATTTTCGAGAGATTTTTCTCCAAATGGTTTCAAAGCGCACTAATTTAAATTCTATATTTTGACAAAAGATCACTAACAATATCAAAAGTTGAAATTAAATTACTTTAAATGTCAGTCAATGTGATATTTGCTTCTTAGTTTCTTAGTTAGTCTTCTAAATTTGGTAAGAGATTTCAAACAATAATGAAACGAGAAAATATTTTTCAATAAGATTTGCCTCGTATGTTTTTGAATTAACGAAACACATCCACAGCTTGAGCACTAAAAATAGAATGAAACTGAGTATTGAGCTTATTATAGAGTTTTTAGCACTTGAAACAATATAAATGAGTCCTCCGACATTCCACTGGAGCAATTTCAGACGTCGCTATCTCTTAAAAGATAAGATGTATACATTTTAAGAGCAATAAAGTAACAGCAAATTTAGTGTTACATAGAAATGCTCCACGAGGAGATATAGCTCTATACACTCGTATGCTCAGTTGTTAATTTTGACGAATAATTTGCAGTGTTATTTTAATTTAAAAAGATGTTCTAAACACTATGCATTATGCGCCTGGGGTAAAACCGTTTGTTTCTTATAACTTTTAATTATATATATTATTCAAATTTTGCCAAATTTAAGCGTTGTGCAAAAAGTATTTAAGAATTTTCAATTCTTTGTGCATAATATATAAAATGAAAAATCGAAATTTAAGTATTTCTGTGAATAAACTATTAATAATCTGCAGTTATCTCCTCATTTAAAGATAATGTATGAATACAGAGCCTAAAATTAATGTACGAATTGCTTCCTCTTTAGTATCAGTTACATAAAGTTCCAATTATTCAACATAAACGGCAGTTTTGTATAATGAGGAAGACTGTAAGTTAAAAGAAACTGTGAGAATAAAATGTATCATTTTGTAAAGATTATGTTAATTTTACTTACAGTTAAATTTTTAGTTAAACTTCTTTCCTGTCAAATTCTTAACTTCAACTTACCACTTCCGGCCAGAACGTAGTTTTGGAATCATTCTGAATACTTAATGAGGAGGAGCGGTAATTAACCCCCGTAGTTCTACTTCATGGAGGTAGGAAGTAAGATGGAGTCGCTCTAAACAAGTTACTGCTCTGAAGCACTGGCGATCCCTACGTGGTGACCAAAACATTGGGTCATTTACCATTGAGTTCAATGGGATTTGACGCGTTCGGATGTAAATATTTTGTAATTACGTCGTAAATATACATATAAATGTATATATTTTCTTTTTCTACAACACTTCAGAGTCCTAAGTATGTGAAAACAACATATTTTTAAACAACATTTCATTCTGAACGGAATTAAATGCTATACTTTTCACAGGACAGTTTTCTCAGAATGGTTTAATTTGAATGAAATATTTTCACAAGTTTTCGTTAATTACATTAGAAAAAAAATTAAGGTAATTCGATTTTATTCGGTTAAGGTACAAAAATTAAGATCAAAGTTTATTGTATTTTTAATATTAAAATTATGCATTATTTCTTTTCTATTTAAAAGCTTCTTCCTAAAATACTTCCTTAAATATGACATGATTTTTTGGCTTCTGAGGCATCTTTTAAATCGAAAAATGGATGTCAAATTATAATTAATGCTCTATTCGGTTCATTTTAAATTAGAGAATTATTAGGAATTAGCGAAATACTTTAAATAGTACTTGACTTTCTCTGAACTTTTCTGAAAGGGAATAAAATAAGTTTTTTTTTGAAGTATTATTTAAAACTTGTAACTGAGTTATTATAAAATGTAAGTGGAATAATTCTTTTAATTATACTTATCAGATTTTTTTTTACCCTTCATTTCAACAATACATAATCCAAAACTCTTTATTACGTTCTTAAGTGCGCATCTCATAGCATTTGCTTTACAATACCTTTAAACAGATTGCTCTCCAATACGAACAATTCTTGCTTAAATAGTTTTATAACGTATTTGTCAACAGGATTTCAATTTATGTTTACAATTCAATATTAAGGTTATTATATATTTAGATAACATTTATTATAAATTAGATACATTTAATAATTAGATTTCTTCATAGTACTTTCACAGTTGTTTATAAGTGAATAAATTCTTCATTTCAAATACATTTATAAATAATTTAATGAATATTTATGTATTTTGTCAAAGGCAGATACATGGTTTTTGCAGTAATATGCAACAATAATATATGGATGTGAAAAAAATTTGTTTTATTTAAAACATTTTGGCGTTTGGAAAATAAAATAAAAGTAGCGAATACTCTATCAAGGGTATCGAAAGACGTATACAATTTTAAATGTACCGTAAGGTATTTTTCATTCTTTAAGCAGAACATTTTTCTTAAAATCTATATTTTTGTAGTTCAACAGCTTAGAATTTTATAAAACAAATTCATAATCAAAATCGCGCTGTTGTTAGTTATCGAAAAATAACCAAGATGTGATTTTTGCGTAAATGTCACTAAACTATACAAATTGCTATTATCCATCACACTATGAATGTTTCTTTCATTCCAACTCGGTTAGAATCTTGATAGCTTCTATATCTTTTTAGTTTAGATTAGTTTTAGTTGATTTCTCAGCCTCTTAAGTTAAAGTCCGAGTGTCGGCATTTATTGTACACTCCAAGACGGAGTTCTGTTAAATCTTATTTGAATAATAAAGGGTAATTTACCCTTTCATCTTGTTGTTTCTTGTCACACAAACTCAAGCGATTATTCGCTTATCAGTTCTTAAGATTCTTCACGTTCAACTGTAAATTAGCATTTACAAAGTGAGGAACTCTACATTTTTATGTCAAATTTGTCTTAATAGAAGGAAGAAATATTTATTAAAAAATGAAATCAATGTATATCAATCTAATTTATGTGTTTAAAATAATAAAAGCATGCCTTTGTAAAATTGAAACAGGCCGGTTACGGAATATACTATATGGTATGAAAATTGCACTTCGAAAAAGAAATTATATTTGATACCATAGGAAGTAATAAATGAAATTTGATTTTATTTCAGAGATAAGCATCCCAAACACTTTTATTGGTTAAGATAATGCTTCAAATGTCCTCATAATTATCAACTCAGTATTTAAGTTAAATTATGTATTTAATATATTTAAATTATCAAATATATTTAAAGTATCATTTATTAAAAAATTTTTGGAAAGATTCCTCAAAAACATTTTTAAATGTCCGTTAACTAAAAAAGAACTTTGAATAATCGGGATTCTATTGTAATCACAAACTGAAAATGGAGCACAAAGTGCATTATTTCCAAAGCCTAAGTCTGCGGTTACTCAACCTGGGGAAATTGTTCTTTCTTTTTGCCTAAACAATATGCTGCCACCGCTTTCTTTTAAATTCAGAAATAGACAGGGAAAAAAGTTTGCTTATTTATTTCTCCGGTGCATTATGAACATGAAAAGCTGTTGCAAAATTCATGCTTGGCGAATGGAAAGTGCATTAAGATGGAAGATGAGCGTACGTATGGAAAGAGATAAAAAGTAATAAAGTGAGCGGGAACATTTTCCTTTTGTTCGATTAACTGTCTGAAATCACGACA
This sequence comes from Stegodyphus dumicola, assembly GCF_044657685.1. Classification (NCBI taxonomy): domain Eukaryota; kingdom Metazoa; phylum Arthropoda; class Arachnida; order Araneae; family Eresidae; genus Stegodyphus; species Stegodyphus dumicola. The sequence goes on from NC_140768.1 coordinate 4,475,720, forward strand.
TGTTAGAACGTGTGCTTCTTTAAGCGCTCTCGATCTGAGAAAGAGACCATCTACAATTCCTGTAGTCTGGAGTAAAGGAAATTCATATTATTAGGCGGATCCAGAACCATTGACGAATAGAATGACAAAGAATAAATGACCTTCGATATTTTATTGAGCAGCAAATAAGGCGCCGTCAAATTTTTTATTCTTTTTAAACGTTTTTAGAACTATAAACTTCTCAAAATTCTGACGTAAGTGATTTTAATTTTATATACTGATATAAGAAAAGATAACAAAAAGTGATCATAGACTGTGTCTATTTATCGAATTGCTGGAAATTCAATGGAAATCTCCAGTTTTATTACAGAATGCATATATTACAACATATAGAAGTATAAAACACTATACTGAATACGTCTATATACAAGTACAAAACACAATATAGAATTTCAGTTGTACAAATTAATTAGATAGACGATCTGGTGAAAAATATCTGAAGTCTTTTCTTTTACTTCTTTGTACGAAGTATTCTAATTGCGAAAAATTTACGGTATCACATTTAAACGAAAATATCCATTTTGACCCTTCTCAAATCCATCTAAACGATTTTTTGTGGGTGACATCTGAAAAATGTTTGGTCAGAATAAAGGACTATTTTACCCGAAACGGTTTGTAAAAGGGATTCAGAAGGGAGTTTTTCCGTGCCGTCTGTGCATATGTGACGTCTTACGCATGACGTATGGTCGCATGCATTAATTTATCTCGAATAACTCAAAAACAATTAGCCGTAGAACTTTGAACTTTTCTATATGGGGCTGCTATAACATCTATTTATATACATATACACATTCATCTATTTATATACATAGTACGCCCACCCTCTTACCTGGTTCAGTGACCTCGATTTTTTACTTCCTTGCACAAAAGAAGTATTATGATCGCAAAAATATTTGAGGTATCATATTTCAACAAAAATATTTTTTTACCCCTTTCGAATCCAATTTAAAGATTCTTTTTCTTGATATCTATGCGTACGAACAGAATAAAGGACTCGTTTATCCAAAACGAATTGCAAAATGGATTTAAACTGGATTAAGAAGCGATTTTTTTTTTCTGACGTCTGTACGCACGTATTTATGTATGTATCTCGCATAACTCAAAAACGAGTAGCCTAAAAATGTTGAAATTTTGTATATGAGAGTTCTATAATATGTAGCTATGCATCTCCTTTTTTGGTTGCAATCGGCAGAATAGAATGACATATCCACTCTCTTACCCGGCTCGGTGAGTTCGGGTTTTTATTCTTATATGTTGGTAAGTTTTGCACTTTTTGCTGTACAATTGATTGGATGATGTTCTTATGTCCCGGTTAAGGTTTTTATACCTTTATTTAATCTGCATGCAACAGCTAGAGAATTATCAACAATTTAAATGTTGTTTAAGTTTCGCTAGGCCTAACGAAGCAGCCATTTCTTTGTATTTGAAACTCTTAATAGAATAGTGAATTAAGTAAGATTGTGCACCAAATTCAGTGTCTTTTTGCCGAATGGGACCATTTTTTATTCTTTTTAAACGTTTTTAGAACTATAAACTTCTCAAAATTCTGACGTAAGTGATTTTAATTTTATATACTGATATAAGAAAAGATAACAAAAAGTGATCATAGACTGTGTCTATTTATCGAATTGCTGGAAATTCAATGGAAATCTCCAGTTTTATTACAGAATGCATATATTACAACATATAGAAGTATAAAACACTATACTGAATACGTCTATATACAAGTACAAAACACAATATAGAATTTCAGTTGTACAAATTAATTAGATAGACGATCTGGTGAAAAATATCTGAAGTCTTTTCTTTTACTTCTTTGTACGAAGTATTCTAATTGCGAAAAATTTACGGTATCACATTTAAACGAAAATATCCATTTTGACCCTTCTCAAATCCATCTAAACGATTTTTTGTGGGTGACATCTGAAAAATGTTTGGTCAGAATAAAGGACTATTTTACCCGAAACGGTTTGTAAAAGGGATTCAGAAGGGAGTTTTTCCGTGCCGTCTGTGCATATGTGACGTCTTACGCATGACGTATGGTCGCATGCATTAATTTATCTCGAATAACTCAAAAACAATTAGCCGTAGAACTTTGAACTTTTCTATATGGGGCTGCTATAACATCTATTTATATACATATACACATTCATCTATTTATATACATAGTACGCCCACCCTCTTACCTGGTTCAGTGACCTCGATTTTTTACTTCCTTGCACAAAGGAAGTATTATGATCGCAAAAATATTTGAGGTATCATATTTCAACAAAAATATTTTTTTACCCCTTTCGAATCCAATTTAAAGATTCTTTTTCTTGATATCTATGCGTACGAACAGAATAAAGGACTCGTTTATCCAAAACGAATTGCAAAATGGATTTAAACTGGATTAAGAAGCGATTTTTTTTTTCTGACGTCTGTACGCACGTATTTATGTATGTATCTCGCATAACTCAAAAACGAGTAGCCTAAAAATGTTGAAATTTTGTATATGAGAGTGCTATAATATGTAGCTATGCATCTCCTTTTTTGGTTGCAATCGGCAGAATAGAATGACATATCCACTCTCTTACCCGGCTCGGTGAGTTCGGGTTTTTATTCTTATATGTTGGTAAGTTTTGCACTTTTTGCTGTACAATTGATTGGATGATGTTCTTATGTCCCGGTTAAGGTTTTTATACCTTTATTTAATCTGCATGCAACAGCTAGAGAATTATCAACAATTTAAATGTTGTTTAAGTTTCGCTAGGCCTAACGAAGCAGCCATTTCTTTGTATTTGAAACTCTTAATAGAATAGTGAATTAAGTAAGATTGTGCACCAAGTTCAGTGTCTTTTTGCCGAATGGGACCATTTTTTATTCTTTTTAAACGTTTTTAGAACTATAAACTTCTCAAAATTCTGACGTAAGTGATTTTAATTTTATATACTGATATAAGAAAAGATAACAAAAAGTGATCATAGACTGTGTCTATTTATCGAATTGCTGGAAATTCAATGGAAATCTCCAGTTTTATTACAGAATGCATATATTACAACATATAGAAGTATAAAACACTATACTGAATACGTCTATATACAAGTACAAAACACAATATAGAATTTCAGTTGTACAAATTAATTAGATAGACGATCTGGTGAAAAATATCTGAAGTCTTTTCTTTTACTTCTTTGTACGAAGTATTCTAATTGCGAAAAATTTACGGTATCACATTTAAACGAAAATATCCATTTTGACCCTTCTCAAATCCATCTAAACGATTTTTTGTGGGTGACATCTGAAAAATGTTTGGTCAGAATAAAGGACTATTTTACCCGAAACGGTTTGTAAAAGGGATTCAGAAGGGAGTTTTTCCGTGCCGTCTGTGCATATGTGACGTCTTACGCATGACGTATGGTCGCATGCATTAATTTATCTCGAATAACTCAAAAACAATTAGCCGTAGAACTTTGAACTTTTCTATATGGGGCTGCTATAACATCTATTTATATACATATACACATTCATCTATTTATATACATAGTACGCCCACCCTCTTACCTGGTTCAGTGACCTCGATTTTTTACTTCCTTGCACAAAGGAAGTATTATGATCGCAAAAATATTTGAGGTATCATATTTCAACAAAAATATTTTTTTACCCCTTTCGAATCCAATTTAAAGATTCTTTTTCTTGATATCTATGCGTACGAACAGAATAAAGGACTCGTTTATCCAAAACGAATTGCAAAATGGATTTAAACTGGATTAAGAAGCGATTTTTTTTTTCTGACGTCTGTACGCACGTATTTATGTATGTATCTCGCATAACTCAAAAACGAGTAGCCTAAAAATGTTGAAATTTTGTATATGAGAGTGCTATAATATGTAGCTATGCATCTCCTTTTTTGGTTGCAATCGGCAGAATAGAATGACATATCCACTCTCTTACCCGGCTCGGTGAGTTCGGGTTTTTATTCTTATATGTTGGTAAGTTTTGCACTTTTTGCTGTACAATTGATTGGATGATGTTCTTATGTCCCGGTTAAGGTTTTTATACCTTTAAATTTAATCTGCATGCAACAGCTAGAGAATTATCAACAATTTAAATGTTGTTTAAGTTTCGCTAGGCCTAACGAAGCAGCCATTTCTTTGTATTTGAAACTCTTAATAGAATAGTGAATTAAGTAAGATTGTGCACCAAGTTCAGTGTCTTTTTGCCGAATGGGACCATTTTTTATTCTTTTTAAACGTTTTTAGAACTATAAACTTCTCAAAATTCTGACGTAAGTGATTTTAATTTTATATACTGATATAAGAAAAGATAACAAAAAGTGATCATAGACTGTGTCTATTTATCGAATTGCTGGAAATTCAATGGAAATCTCCAGTTTTATTACAGAATGCATATATTACAACATATAGAAGTATAAAACACTATACTGAATACGTCTATATACAAGTACAAAACACAATATAGAATTTCAGTTGTACAAATTAATTAGATAGACGATCTGGTGAAAAATATCTGAAGTCTTTTCTTTTAGTTCTTTGTACGAAGTATTCTAATTGCGAAAAATTTACGGTATCACATTTAAACGAAAATATCCATTTTGACCCTTCTCAAATCCATCTAAACGATTTTTTGTGGGTGACATCTGAAAAATGTTTGGTCAGAATAAAGGACTATTTTACCCGAAACGGTTTGTAAAAGGGATTCAGAAGGGAGTTTTTCCGTGCCGTCTGTGCATATGTGACGTCTTACGCATGACGTATGGTCGCATGCATTAATTTATCTCGAATAACTCAAAAACAATTAGCCGTAGAACTTTGAACTTTTCTATATGGGGCTGCTATAACATCTATTTATATACATATACACATTCATCTATTTATATACATAGTACGCCCACCCTCTTACCTGGTAAAAAGTAAACTTTCAGTTTTGTACACAGAAAAATCTGTCTTCCTTCTCACTGGCCGAAATGCTTGTTTTTACGTAGAAACTCTAATTTTAATTCTAAAGAAAAATTAAAAACTCTTTTTAACTGTATCTGGTATTTCATATTTCTCTGTATTTTACAAATTTTATTGGAGATGTTTTGAGACTTTATGTATTTTTGCCTTGTCGCTAAGTGAGAGCTGAATTAATTGAATGAGAAATATATCTCTAATGAAATTCAAGTGAATAAGTTTAAATGAAATGTAGCTTGAAATTATGCTTATAATTTTCTTAATAATTAGATGATGTACAAAAAAAAAACTTTCCAAATTCTCGAATAAGACAGAACGCTTTCCTTAGGAAAAATATATCCTCCGTTGGTGTAGCTCAATGCGTCCAAAGATGGACGCACTGAGCATTTCTGAAATACGTAAAAAGAAGACTCAGTGAGTTTGTCTCAATTTCAATGTTATACAATCAAAGATAATTTGGGTAGTTTATTTATTATGAGCTTTTAAAATTTTCACAGAATTATGAATAAATTTATATGTTTAAACGATAATTGTGAACATTTTAGGTAAACAATGATGTTTCTTAGCTCTAATATGTACCTAGGTGTGGAATCGTTGAAATTAACACGTAGTTAATAAGGTTTAAGAGAAAAAAAATTTAAAAAAATTAAGACCCTTATTTTACGGCATTTTACATTATTTTTCATTCATGCAGCTTAACAGAATTCTTCCATGCATGTATTTATTTCCCTCAGTTGCTTCATTTAGCAAAGTGTTTTCCTGGTCGCGGCTTCATAAATGGTTGCTTTGTACAGTGTAGCCGATTATTATGATGTACACTAATGTCCATAAATTAAGGATAATTCGGAGTCACGCAGAAATCGAACTCTAAAATAAATATATCGCCTGTAAAATCACTACACACATCTTCAAGAATCATATGCAAATTTCAGGAAGTAACCAGATGACACCGATGGTACGTTGCAATGATGAGAGTGTAAGAGAGTGATATATAAGAAATACAGGCAAAGAAGCAAAATTGTTCGCAGGCGCTTTATGAGCATTTCAGTACAATAACCGAATAGTTATGACACAAAGGACGCATTTGGATGATTTTTTACGTGGTAGAATTATCGGCCGTCTGGAATGTGGGCGTACCCAACTGGAAGTATCAGACGAACCTGGAATTGCCCAGTGTCATCTCCAGGCTTTGGTAACGATTCCAAGATGATGGTAATGTGAGTACGCGTTACAGCACAGGTCGCCCCAGAGTTACAACGCGGAATGAGGACCACTATTTGGCAGTTACTGCCAAAAGAAACAGGCGGAGCACAGCCTCAGACCTGTCTCGTCAGCTCTCTTCAGCCACTGGTACGACAATTTCAAGGCAGACTGTGTACAGACGCTTAGGGCAGATTGGTCTATATGCTCGTAGACTTGTCAGATGCGTTCCACTTACTGCAACTCACTGTCGCCTGCGGTTAGCCTGGAGTAGAGAGCATGCATTGTGGACACCGCAACAGTGGGCTTGTGTGATGTTTTCCGACGAGTCCAGGTTTAGCTTGCTGTCTGATTCTCGTCGGACTTTCATATGGAGAGCTCTAGGTACCCACCAAGAAAACATCATTGAACGACACCGTTACGGTGGTGCAGGAGTGCTCGTTTGGAGTGGAATTATTCTGGGTTCCAGAACTGACCTGCATGTTCAAATCGGAACCATGACAAGCCAAATCTATCGGGACGTCATTTTGGAACAACATGTACGTTTGTTTCGGGGCGCCATGGGCGCACAATTTGTGTTTATGGATGACAACGTCCGTCCTCACCGTGCAAACATCGTAAGCGAATGCCTTCAATCGGAGGATATCACTCGTATGGACTGGTCAGCATTCTCACTGGACTTGAATCCAGTAGAGCACGTGTGGGACATGTTTGGCCGACGAGTTGCAGCCCGTCAACCTCCTCCTACATGTCTACCGGAACTTCGGAGAGCATTGCCTTTTGAGTGGTGTAATATCCCCCAAGATCAGATCGATAATTTGATACTCCTCAGCATGCCTAGGCGTTGTACGGACTGTATTGCATCGTCTGGGAGACATACAATATATTAACAATCATACCAACCATGTAATATTGGTTTTTTGTAAATAGGGTTTTTTTTTTTTTTTTTTTTTTTTTTGTAATTTGCTCCAGGGAGAAAAAATCGCTAATTTTTTTTAATAATATCAAACATATAGCATCTTTTTTTGCTCTTTACCTTTTGTTTAATAAATAAGCTTTACAAATAAGTCAAATTCGTTTTGCTTCTAACTCTTCCTTTGCCTGATTTTGCATTATCCTTAATTTATGGACATGAGTGTAATATCTCTAATTTATTTTTCGAACTATAGAATGCAATCCTCAACAACATTTAGCGATTTGAAAGCAATATCTTTACCGATTTAATAATAAATATAAATTACAGATCTGACAATATAATCGTACTGAATATCCAACGATATATGGCGTGAAATTCAAGTGTCTTTTCGTTCTCTTTTCTTCGTTATTTTTCAGGCAAAAAGCCCTCTTCTTGTGTTAATTGATGCCCTGATTTTGCAAAATACTTATTCTTCTTACTATTTCATTAGAAATTTTAACTCTTGTAACGCCATGTGGATTAAAGAAAGAGGAAAGTAATCTAATCGATTTTAATCAAACATTTATCGAATGAAATAATTTAGCGTATGGCCGCAAGGAAGAAAAATCGAGCTGTTCGCCTGACTCACAGTTTGGTTGCCGTGAAAAGACGGGGGTTCCAATCTGATTTGGCATAAAACAATTACATGTTTCCTGCTGAATCCTTCTCCCCCAAGCCGCATAAGCCTTGGTCAGGAAGGAACTTAAGCTTTTGAGAATGCAAACATTTGCATAGCTTGTAATCAAGGATGTTGTTGCATTTTCGGAGTGACGAGCGCCAATAATGTCAAAACGTTTCCCTTAACATTTTGCTTTGGAGCGAAGGCTTAATGCTGCCAAAGTTTTTACTCTAAGAACCACAGATTTTTGCCATTAATTATAAATTTACAGAAGACCGTAAAACATTATGGTGTTCAAATGCTAAATAATTTTCTTTGCGTGATTAAAGACTTATGTTGCATAGATTATACGAGTGGAGAAATGTAGACAAACACTACCAATATACAACATGTATTGGAAATATCTTTTTTCTTTAATAATTCTAATAGTTCTATAAATATTCTTAAGAATTACCAGTCGCATGTAATTTAAATGAAATGAATTTAATTCATTAATATTATTTTAAATCACATAATTTTCATTTGTTGTTTCCAAACCGCATAGTTTGTTACACAATTAATACTGATTGGCTTTAAAAGATAAAGATTTAATAACTTTTGCCAAATGAAAAAACATCCAATTTTCGGCCAAAAATTGTGCCGCGGCAGAAATTAAAAAAATTTTTATATCGTGCAATGGCAGCACTTGCTAAGTCATATTGATGAAAAAGGCATGCTAATTTAGTTTAACATAGCAATTCAAAAATTACGTGGAAACACCCTTACGTTTTCTACGCAAAATAAAATAAATGTTAATAAATAAATAGTAAGAATAATAGTTAAATAGTAATAGTAATGAAATTTGAAAGATAAATTAAAAGCCTTATATCGTGACGAATGGATGTACTCTAAAAAAAGATAAAACCGTAAGTACTTGGTAGAAAAATTAGAGAACTTTTGTTTCGAGAAATGATAGCACTTAACCAACTAGTGAGGATGATGAATGCGTACCAGTGTTTTAATGTCTGAAATACACTAGAGTAGGTATAGTTTATTATTCTCAGCAATGACTGAATGGATAAGAACTGGATGTGAATCCCGGTGAACGAGTTGGCTGAACCGTAATCATATGTAAATATAGCTGTTCGTGCTTTTCCTGAAGTATAATGCGAATAGCAGCTAATTTGCCTTAAAAATCTCGCTATAGTCCTCTCTTCACTGTGCGATTATATTTGCATGACTTGTCTTGATAACTTAATTTAGTTTTGAAAAGTTACTGTTTGGTTGATTTAATTCAGGTTGTCGAGGAACCTAGTTAGGCGATTTATCGCTTAGTTCAAATAACAGGAATCGTAAACTCAGGAAGGATTAACTACTCTTTATTTCACTGGGCTCACCAGCGGCCGAGGGGTAAAGTCGCTGAACACTGGTAGTTCGGTCCGAGGTTCGAATCCCGCGAACGGGCTGGCTGCATGGGCGTTTTCGTGGTTTTCCCCATGTGTAACGTGTATACGAGCCAGCTTCCCTTAGAAAGTCCTCCACGAAGGCATCCCTCCTCTTAGGCAGATAGCCCTAGTGTGCTTTGCCATAATTAAATACACACACACTCTTTATTTCACTCCCGATAAGATGAACAGTTGGCCTCTTATTCTGGCCTACAACAATTCAGGCTTGAAATCAAAATAAGAAATAAGAACTAACTAAGAAACTTAACCGAAGCTAACACAAATCTAACGTAAATGGCCCTTAATTTAAACTAGCCAGCGATTATCAAAAAGGCACGTAATGTACGGCGGAGCGTAACAGCTTCTAGAGACTTATCCCGAAGGCAAACACGCCCTACTCAGGATTCCTAACTCTATCTCGAAGTAAATTGAACCTTCCTTAAATACTACTTCTAACTCATTTGCATTCAACACGATTCTAAAAATTCATTCTGGTCAGGAGTTTTAAGTTGAAACAAGAAACGAAAGGAAAGTACCATTAAATTAAAATAAATGTTATAAGATTAAAATATACCTTAAGGTATGTGCTCGAGGAATATCTGTCTGGCTTCATGCCAGCTGTGATGGAGAACATATCATTTAAGATGGGGAGGATGTAATTCGAGGGTCTCGTTATCTTCTTTGCCTGTCATTAGCCTATTTAGAGAACTTTCCGTTTAACAAATTAAAATTTCTCTCATTCCAAAACTATAGTGCAGGACTATAGTTCCAAAACTATAATAAACTATAAACCTTTATTTGTACGCTGGATGTGGAAAGACAAGCAAGAAGTAACTTCCGTCAGCCACCATAGTTACAAGAGCTACTTTGTTGCAAAGCTGAAATCTGAATGAACTGAATTATTAAGTCACTTGCAAAAATTAGTGTCTTATACATGAATGCTGCTTTTGGTAACCCATGTTAATAACATGAACATTATGATTGAAAATAACTGAGATTTCTTGGATAGAAGTGCAATTTACATCCACGAAATATGGTGAATAATAGGATATACATCCCTGACGAGCAGTCTTTTCGAAGAGAAATGAATTATGTGTGCACATATAATATCCGAAGAGTCAATAGGGAAACGCATATAGAAATGATATTCTGAAAAATAAGCAAACACAATAAAAATATCAATAATAATAATAAATAAAATACTTATTAGTGGCATCCATTTATTTAAGCGAATTTATTCTGTATTGTAATAAATTTCTATTTCCATTTTTTTAATATCAGTTTTTAAAATACAATAATTCAATACAATAATAATAATACAATAATTCTTAAGTGTTCGTGCGGTCCTTAAAAGTACTCCTGGTAGTTCGGTCCGAGGTTCGAATCCGAACGGGCTGTCTGCATGGGTGTTTTCGTGGTTTTCCCCATGTGTAACGTGTATACGAGCCAGTTTCCCTTAGAAAGTCCTCCACGAAGGCATCCCTCCCCTTAGGCAGATAGCCCTCGAGACTTTGCCATAATCATACACACACCTTAAAAGTACTTAAAAGTCCTTAGATTTTTTTGAAATGATTTTTGGTTCTTAAAAGTCCTTAATTTCGACCCAAATTTGCAACAGGACCTTAATTTAACTCATTTGATATTTCTGTCTGTTTTTTACTGCCACTTTGAGTATGAATTAATATTTTGGAGGAATGTTTCTTGATTCATTGACAAATATGCACTTAAAGGATTATCATTGGAATACTTTTTATTTCTTAATAGTGAACGAGCCCTGCTTCAAATGAAACATTATTCTTTCGAAATTATTTCTTTTTTGGAGAATGAAGAATTCATAAAATATTACATTAGAAAACTCCTTCCCTTTCGAGGTATGATTTCTTTTATTACGCGGTGTTAAATTTGGCGTTTAGCAGCATTTTTGGCGATTTCAATGTCGATCTGTATACAAAAGTTCTGATTCGGATATTTGCGAATCTTTCGACCTGTCTATGTTTTTGCAAACGTAAGAAATTGATAAAGAAAAAAGAAATAAAAAGAAATTGAAATTGATTAATAATGATATTGATAAGTAATGATAATATATAAGAAATTCATAAGTAATGATAATATCTTAACTAAGAAATAGCATTGTAGGGTTTCCCTTAGTTTGAATAAACAATTATTCTAATTTTTGTTATCTTTTCTGAACTCTTCAATTTACCCTCGCATTTCCTCGCCAGGATATAAATTTAGTTAAAGTGAAGTAGAGTGTTAAAACGGGTGAAAAGAGAAAGTTAGTCAGAGTTTGATTTCGCTAGCACAGAGCACATTGCTATTTTATCCTTCCCGCTGTTACTCTCAGTTGCCTTCTGGCCGTTTATTTAAAGTCTATCACCAGTGTAGTTGCTGAGTCAGCCTTTTAGTTTTAAGACCACAAGTAGACGGTGTTATTGTGAGCATGAAGTATGTGTATTTTTGTTAAAGATTTAATCAAATAAAAGGGCAATTTAAACCCTTTTCCTGTGTGCTATTTCTTCACGACTGTGCGAGAAGTCGCCTGGCTTAGTAAGATCGTTTTCTTCCAGGATAGTTAAAAGGACAAGATCTCACTACGGTAAAATAAGAACGTGCTTATTTTCTCATGTAATATTTTAGAATGAAATTATTTTCCATTTTGGCTACTTAGGGATATTTTGATTCTGAAAATTAAATAAGATATTAAATGTTATGAAACACAGTTTCCGAAGAATTATTTAGCAAAAGCAAAAAAGCTACTGTAGTTATCTTTAAATTAATTTAACTTTCCTTCTTTTATATTTTTTCATTAGCGTTTTCTTCCGTGTATTTTTTTTTTCAGAATATTCAAATGTATATAAGTTTTATTTTAAACATTCACTTGACACTTTTCTTTTCTGAATTTTCTGTTCAAAAATCATTTGGCGTTTTGCTCTTATATGTGTGTTTTGAGATTAATTTCTTATTCCACGTAAAATGTTTCAAACAGCAGTGAAAACAAAGTTATTTGAATTTTCTGCTTTTGATCCTAGAAGGTCTTCCTCTAAGTTTATCTTCCCTTTATTTTCTTATTTTTCACTAGATACAAGCATGGAAAATTACAAAAATACTTCTAATGTTGTCACATGGATAGGCATCTGCAGAAAGGAATTTTTCTATTAATGAAAATATTAAAGATTGATAGTTTAAAAGAGTCATCTTATATGTCTCACTGCAACATACACGAAGTATTTTACCGCTTGATACAATCTCTATGGGTTCTAAATTCTTCTGCCCAGTGTCTGTCCTAAATAATTCTTCACTCTGATTTCATTTATGCCGACAGTGATTCTTTGGGGTCATGCTGAAACAAATGTTTGGACAAACACGGTGACTATGTTGAAAAATAATGTGCACCTCTACCTTGATATTGTGTATCTGTTTATGGTGAAGAGTCATTCAGTTTTTGTGGAGCATGAGGCATGAAAATATGCAATGCCCTGGTCGGGACTCGAACCTTGGACCTCTAAAATACTCGTTGAGTATGCTTCCAATTATACTACGAAGTCATATGGAAAAGAGGAAGAAAATACCTTACATACCTTGAGATGGCTTGCTACAGTACGTTTTTATTTGACCTTGTAAAATCTTTAATTTATCTCTCAAGCATTCTGGCAAACAACAAGTTCGCCTAATTTTGAGATTCGGCATTCTTTAAAACCATTACCTTTCAAATGATTATCTGTAACTACTTCATAGATTGCACTATAAATGAATCACTGCACAAATTGAGTGATTTAAAACTTAATAAGTTACATATTTATAGTTTTAATAATCTATCTAATTGTAATGATTGAAAATGCATTATTTTATCATATATATGCAACTGACTCGTTTTTATATATACGGGTACTTTCAACTTTACTTTAATGAATAAAATAAGACGCCAATATTCCTGTTTCTGTACAGAATCTTTTGAGTTTTGACTTGGAGCGTGTTGGTTATTGACCTGCATTATTTAGTACTTAAATTGCCCATATTTGTTGCTGCCGAAGATTGCAATCTACAGTCGTGCTCAAAATTGATAAATATTGTTGAAGTAATGATAACATACATGAGTACAATCCACCAAATTAAGATAATTTATACGTAGTTTTACGAAAAGTATTTAACCAAAGATAATAATAGCGCCCCCGAAGAATTATTAATTCAGAGTCGACTACGTAACCGTAAATGTGCGTTATAGATACATTAGGTTATTTTGAAGAAGGAGATGTGAAAAATATGCGATGCTCTCTGACTCGAACCTGGACCTCTCGAATACGCGTCGTGTGTGCTACCGTTAAACAACGAAGGCATGCTGAAAGGAGGAAGAAAATACCTTATATACTACCTCTTTTAAAGGCCGACTGGGGATTAGGGGACCCAATCGCCAAATCCTGGTGTTGACGAATTATTGTCCACCCCTTTTTAGTTCGAATGCCACTATAGAGACATTAGGTTATTTTAAAGCAAGAAACATGAAAAATGTGCAATGCGCAATGCCCTCGCCGAGACTCGAACCTCGAACTCTCGTATACGCGTGTTGTGTGCTACCGTTACACCACGAAGCCTTGCTGGAATAAGGGAGGAAACACCTTATAACATAAGCTTTATGCTGCCACTAGAATTCGAGTTTTACGGTCTATAGTTCCCCGAAGACTTCATGGGATAGGGATGTATTCTAGAAGACTTGCTATTTGCGTCCCGCTCACTGCAGCACACCAGGCACAGCGTTTACATGGTACAGACAACATGCATCTTGGAACAGACTTCAGTGGAGCACCATAATGTGTTTTACAGATGAGTCGAGATTCAGCCCGAGCACTGATTCTCGGCATACCTGTATCTGGAGGAAGCCTGGAACACGATACCATCATTCCGTCATCAAGGAAAAGGATCTCTACGGTGGTGGAGGTGTAATTGTTTGGCAGACTTTATGTTGAAAAGTCCACACACCCGTACATACGTTTTTCAAAGCTTCCGGACTGATACGAGGTATAGAGCCCTATATTCGACCTTTCAGGGGCGCAGTTGCTCCTGGGTTCCTATTAGGGGACGACAACGCTCGTCCAAATAGGGCTCAGCCTGGTAACAATTATTTGGAAAGGACGATATTCGCCACTTGGATTTTCCAGTCAGATCTTCGGATATTAAAAGCCTATGGGACATGTCTCGGACGTTCTTGGGAGAGTAATTTCATCTCTTCATTCTTTTCGGAGTTTAAAAACTGCCTTGCTGCAGGAGCGGGATTAACTACCACGGGAACTCTTCAACTGCCTTTTTCAGTTTGATATCATAACGTGGATTTTGTTATGATATCAAACATCCCTGCACTATGAACTTAACTGATAATCATGTGTGCATAAAAATCTTTTGAATGGTACATCTCTTTGTCGGTTATAAATATATATTCATGCCAAATTTCATTAAAAACTGTCCTTAGTCTTTTAGAATTCCGATATAATGAACAAGTTTTTTTTAATTTTGCACATGAATGTATATTGCGACTGTTTAGAGTGAATAAAATTGGCAGACGTTATTCGAGAAATAAGCGACATATAATTTACTTATAATACTGCATATCTCTCTTTCACTCCATTTACTTGACAAATGGGCGTCTCTTCTCGATAGGGAATAAAAGTCATTCATTCCGCAAACACGGCTCTTCTGATTACCGATCCATTTAAGTCGCTCCAATTAAATTGTTAAAATTCAGCCGCATCCGTTTGTTTACCTAAAAGAAATTATTTAAATCGATTTCACTTTAACTGGGACATCCATTTCCCTCTCCGCTGCCCATCACTTTAGAGGAAAAGCGGCTTGCTTCATCGTTTGCTATCGATTGCGGAAAAGCAGTGACAACTTAGTATACTTTTGTTTACCGTGGGAATATTTTTGACATTAGAAATATTTTTAGCAGAATGCAGAATTTTTCTAAACTTCTTGCGTCACTATGTTAAATATATTACGTCACGCTAGCTGAACATTTATCATCCGCAAGAAATGTAAACTGTTGCCACTGAGCGTGGCATAAGACATTTTAATCCTCTGTTCAAAATGCTCTTGTAAAACGCCCGTCATGAGCTTAAAAAGTAATAGATTTTGATGGCTAGTGGACGTTTATATACTTGCAGTAGAAGGAATGGATGAAGTGCCTTTATCCATTAATAGTATTAGGTAGCCCCCTCACTTCTACATAACATAACATAACATATCCATTAATAGTATAGAGCAAATATATTTTGTATTTTTTGACTGTTCATTGCGATGTTGCATTTTGAGCAAAGAAACTTTGATTTCTTTTAATGAACAAAATCCCGGGAGGACTTTATTTTTCAGATTTCTTGTCTTTTAACCAGCTGTTCTGTCATCAAAATAATTTTACGGTGTCAGCATTATAGGACAATCAATTGTCCAAACAGATCGATGGCCAACCCGTGACAGACGACAAAAGAAGTATTTTTCTATTGCTTACAATTAATGGCCCAACAAGACAGGCTGGGAAGAAATGGTTGCAACATCAGTACTTTACAAATGGTTTTTCATGTTTAGTTCTCAGCTCATTAACTGTACAGATCCGTTTCAATTTTGATTAAGAACGCCACGAGGGTTGGATCCAAGGATATACCACTCTTTTTACTTAAACACCAAACCTTGAGAGGGGAATTTCGGCTCTCTAGTACTTTAAAAGCTCCCATGCCACGCAGACATTATATGATTGCATATACACTTATGTCCATAAATTAAGGATAATTCGGAGTCACGCGTAAATCAAACCCTAAAATAAATATATCACCTGTAAAATCACTACACACATCTTCAAGAATCATATGCAAATTTCAGGAATTAACCAGATGACACCGATGGTACGTCACAATGACGACAGTGTAAGAGAGAGATGTATAAGGAATACAGGTAAAGAAGTAAAATTGTTCGCAGGCGCTTTATGAGCATTTCAGTGCAATAACCGAATAGTTATGACACAAAGGACGCATTTGGATGATTTTTTACGTGGTAGAATATTATCGGCCGTTTGGAATGTGTGCATACCCAACTGGAAGTATCAGACGAACTTGGAATTGCCCAGAGTGTCATCTCCAGGCTTTGGCAACGATTCCAAGATGATGGTAATGCGAGTAGACGTTACAGCACAGGTCGCCTCAGAGTTACAACGCCGAATGAGGACCGGTATTTGGCAGTTACTGCCAAAAGAAACAGGCGGAGCACAGCCTCAGACCTGTCTCGTCAGCTCTCTTGAGCGATAATTTCAAGGCAGACCGTGTACAGACGCTTAGGGCAGATTGGTCTATATGCTCGTAGACCTGTCAGATGCGTTCCACTTACTGCAACTCACT
Source organism: Stegodyphus dumicola (assembly GCF_044657685.1). Lineage (NCBI taxonomy): Eukaryota > Metazoa > Arthropoda > Arachnida > Araneae > Eresidae > Stegodyphus > Stegodyphus dumicola. The sequence goes on from NC_140768.1 coordinate 4,492,285, forward strand.
GTCGCCTGCGGTTAGCCTGGAGTAGAGAGAAAATATTTCGGACATACACCATGTGGACCGCTGTTGTCGACACATGTCGGACAGCTGTTGTGGACACCGCAACAGCGGGCTTGTGTGATGTTTTCCGACGAGTCCAGGTTTAGCTTGCAGACTGACTCTCGCCGGACTTTCATATGGAGAGCTCCAGGTACCTGTTACCACCAAGAAAACATCATTGAACGACACCGTTACGGTGGTGCAGGAGTGCTCGTTTAGAGTGGAATTATTCTGGGTTCCAGAACTGACCTGCATGTTCAAGTGGGAACCATGACAAACCAAGTCTATCGGGACGTCATTCTGGAACAACATGTACGTTTGTTTCGAGGCGCCATGGACGCTCAATTTGTGTTTATGGAATACAACGCCCGTCCTCACCGAGCAAACATCGTAAGCGAATGCCTTCAATCGGAGGATATCACTCGTATGGACTGGTCAGCATTCTCACCGGACTTGAATCCAGTAGAGTACATGTGGGACATGCTTGGCCGACGAGTTGCAGCCCGTCAACCTCTTCCTACATGTCTACCGGAACTTCGGAGATCATTGCTTTTTGAGTGGTGTACCCCCATGATCAGATCGATAATTTGATACTCAGCATGCCTAGGCGTTGTACGGACTATATTGCATCGTCTGGGAGACATACAATGTATTAACAATCATACCAACCATGTAATATTGGTTTTTTGTAAATTTTGTTTTTTTAATTTGCTCCGAAGAGAAAAAATTGCTATTTTTTTTAAATAATATCAAACATATAGCATCTTTTTTGCTCTTTACCTTTTTTTTAATAAATAAGCTTTACAAATAAGTCAAAGTCGTTTTGCTCTAATTCTTCCTTTGCCTGATTTTGCATTATCCTTAATTTATGGACATGAGTGTACTTACACTCAAACCTTTTCTGGTATTCGAACCTTAGGCCTACGACACGGCAGCCTCAATCGGTAACTACAATACCGGAAACCGAGGCTTCTAAGAATGTCAAGAAGAAAACCTCTGAAGCAGGTATTTATATTGTAGAATATTACTTCTTCCAATGGGCAATAATATTGTCCATTTCAAATAGTGGCTATGCGTACATTGTTCACAAAAAAGGTGTATATACTTTCCGCATAGCTTCGCAAATAATTAATTTCCGTTCAATGTGGCGTAAAATTCTTTAATTTACCTTTAAAGGAAAGGTAATGGTACCGGTTAACAGTCTGGCCGATTTAAAAGCAATAAAGGCACTTCTAAACAATATAAATAATTATTTTTTTAATAAAATACATAATTGGTATAATTTATAGCACATTTCTTTTTCAGGCTTTCAGTTGGTACCTATGAACATGCTTCGTATAATTGTGCTTAAGATAAATGCTTTTAACCCTGTATAGTGTGTCCCATCAATACCTCCCAAACTCTGCACCACCTCATCTAGAATATATAAAAAATCTGATGTGCACACCACATGACTTCCTTGTACGGAATATTAAATTATACACATTTTTTCTTGCATTTCATTTAAACTTATTGGATTGAATAAGTTTAAATGAAATCTACTTCGCCGACAGCACATAAACCACAATAGAATAAATACATTCTTTAAAATTCATTCTAGTATTTGTTTACCATAGCGACACTATGGTGCTAGATTCACTTAACAGTATTATATTTCGTTCATATTATAACTCATAATGCACAAAATTTATATCATTTAAAGAATAGAATTATCTAATCGTTGCCACATGTTCTATTCAAATACTATAATAAAGCTAGAACGATGTATAAAAGAAATTAAGCAAACAAAACAAAAAAGAAACAGTTTTTCACAGACGATTGAGTATTTTTCATTCAATTAATTCAGTTATCAATTCGCAAGAAGGCAAAAATACATAAAAACTCAAAATATCTGTATTAAAAATTACGAAGTAAATCTTAAACACTTATTTCCTCGAAAAAATTCCAGAAAGGATTAAGCATGATTTAATTGACAATAATAAATAAAGGCGTTATCATTGTTGTTGCAAAGCTACGTTTCTCTAGATTGGCAGCAAATCCACTAGTCTGCTGTTTCAAATGTAAACAAACAATGGCCGCCATCAAGAAGAGGATTAGGCTTAGCGGCACTTAAACAACTTTAAAATTGTTGATAATTCTAAAAATATTGCATAGAGATTTACTAAAGACATAAAAACCTTAACCGGAAGATAAAAAAAAACATAATTCAATCATTTTTAAAGCAAAAAATGTACTATTTACAAACATATAAGAGTAAACAAACTGAGATCATTGAGCCGGGTAACAGAGTGGATACATATATAAATATATTTATATACGTTTGGTGCGGCCGATTGCAACCAAAATACGAGGTGCACATCTACATGTTATAACAGTCCTATATAAAACATTTCAACGTTCTGAGGCTACTCGTTTTTGAGTTATGCGAGATACGTACGTATGTATGTATATACGTTCGTACAGACGCCACGAAAAATTCTCTTCAGAATTCATTTCAAAGCAGTTTTATAACTTTTTTGGAGGAAAAGAGTCTTTTATTCTGTCCTTACGTACAGATATCACGCAAAAACATCGTTAAATTGCATTCGATAGCGGTCAAAATGGATATTTTCGTTGAAATATGCTGCCTGAAACGTTTCGCGATTACTTGCCTTTTTACTTCGTACAAGGAAGTAAAAATGCCCAAAGAACTGTACCTGTTTGATCCATAGTTTTTGAGATAAATGTGGAAGAAAAGTATAACATCTTATTAGGGGCAAGGGAGGAACCCTTTAATGGAAACATGAGCATCGATATTTTCACATGTTTACGTGGGAAGATGCTCAAAATGTTCACCGCGTAAATCGAGGTACACATCAAGTTGCCGTGGAATGGCTGACTACACGCGCTGCAGCAGCGAGGTATCCATCAAAAATACACGCAGTAGGAAAACGGGCAACTAACTCAGTTCCTGTAGTAACTAGGTCCAGGCTTTGTGACGGATAAGACGCCATACTTTTCTTTCGCATTTGTCTCGAAAACTATGTAAATCGATGATATATGTGTAACGTTGCGAGCCTCCAACTTGCACGCAACCAAGAGGTGACTGTGAAAACTGGATAAAAGACAGAGTCTTGTGAAGGGTTTAAGTCCCTTTTTATTCAACGTAAAAATTTACAATTGCGTGCTCTTGACGCTCACAGACTGCGCCAACTCGGCGGTCAAATAAAAATAATAACCTGAAAAGAAACTAAAGACAAGACTCTAACTACGAGGCTCTCTAAAATAACTAACTCACCGCGTTTTACAATACCGCTGCTAATTCAGCAGACTTGAAGCTCACTTGAACGATTAACACTACTTCCCGCCAAGCACATAGGCCGACACGCGGGGTTCTTCAATTTCTCGCTAACTACCTCCGCGCTCGTGAAGTAAGAACATCACACCCCGAACTCGTTTCCTTTCTATTTAAATCATAATACTTCCGCTGATAATTTGAATCCTTGCGCGTTCTACTAAAATTTACATATTCTGGCATTGGCAGTTCCAGGGGAAAGTAAGGCTTGACAGGAAAGATAGTTTAAACTTAAAATAAATGTTAGTTAAAATAAATATAAACCCTACATATGTATATATTCAATGTGACATTTCCAGTTCATCTTATTGCTAAGGACAACCCCAAGGTACGCGAACTTGTCAAATGTATTTAAACGATGATTTAAGAAATAAATATCAGGTTTCAATTTTGTCTTTGTAAGCGAGAAGTTCTGGACAGCAATCACATCAAGATTAGCAACAGTGTTATTATTATTACATTATACTGAATATTAATATGCTTAAACATCTTACGAGAATAAACACTCTTTCTTTGGTTTTGATAAAAACCATGTCCAAAAGCATTTGCAATAGCTTACGTAAGTAATAAAATGTTATTACTTAGCTTCTGTTTTTAGTTAATCTTTGAAATAAATATATTAAAAGTAGTCTGCTTATTCTCATATAAAGCTTTTTTAAAAAGTGCGGATTGTCTTCTCCAAGCAATTATATTGCACCGTCTCTTAGTTAATTTGTAGAGTCATTAGACTAATTGGAAGCAGGAAAGATGAAAAATATGCAACCGCTTTCGCTTGGAATCGAACCACGGACCTCTGGAAATACCGTCCCAGCGTGCAGAACCACTACACCACGAAGGACGCTAGGAAAGCGAGAGAAATACCTTATAAATTCAGATGTTCTTCGAAGACGATCTCTCCTTGACTTTAACTCCTCTAGCTCCTCGCTCCATAGACATCAGTATAACCCTCCAACGTATCTGAGTGACTCGATCGAGCAAAATTAAAAGCCTTCAAGATATTTGTCGAGCTCATAAGCAAAATCTCTTCACCTTGCTGGTTTAAAATTCCATGAGACATCTGAGGATACATATAAATTCATGTACGTGTATTAGGAGTACAAATTCTAGACAAAATATTTCGATTCAAAACATTTCAATAGTCGATTTCTCGAACCAGATTCTCAATTACGGTTATTTTAGTTGTAGTCACCTACACTCAAGAGTCAAAACATTATGACCAGCCCTACATTTTGCGATGAACGCGCCTAGATGACGTGGAAGGCACGTGATCAGGTGGAAGTGGTATTTAACTGCTGCTGGAGAGTCTGAAGAATCATTCTTTCACTTACTTCTGTGTGTGATGGGAAGGGCTGCGGATCTAAGCGACTTTTATAGAAGGCAGATTGTAATGGCTCGAAGGCTCGGAACAAGTATTTCCGAAACTGCACGACTTGTGGCTTGTTCGCGATCTACAGTTGTTAGTACGTATGAAAAGTGGATGAATGACGGTGAAACCAGCAGTAGACGACATGGTGTTGGACGTCCACACGCTATCAAAGAAAAAGGTCGTCGGAGACTGTCTCGCATGGTGAAGCAAAAGCGGAGTCAGACAGTGGCTCAGCTGACAGTCGAATACCATGCACGGCTAAGTAGAAAAGTATCGGAGCACATTGTTGGATATGGGGCTACGCAGCAAACGTCCCACTCGTGTGCCTTTGCTGACCAAGCGTCATCGCCAACTGCGCCTGCGCTGGGCCCGCGAACATCGTGACTGGTCCGTGGATCAGTGGGAGAGAGTTGCCTGGTCAGATGAATCACGGTTTGTCACTCATAACGCCGATGGCCGTGTCAGGATACGCCGTCTTTACACGAACAGTTGCTCCCTAAATGCACAGTAGGTCATACACAGGCCGGTGGTGGCGGTATTATGCTCTGGGGGACGTAAAGCAGACCATGAATGCTACAGGGTATCTGAACATCATTGCGGACCAGTTGCACTCTTATATGGCCTCTGTTTTTCCAGCTGGAAATGGAATGTTCCAACAGGACAACGCCCCGTATCACAAGGCTACAATTGTGTTGGAGTGGTTCCAGGAACATGATGCTGATTTCCAGTTAATGTCCTGGCCGCCTAACTCACCGGATCTCAATCCGATAGAACACATTTGGGATGTCATGGGACGGCAGCTCAGAGGTCAAAGACCACCAATTCGCAATATCTCGGATTTGCGTGACCGTTGCTACAACATCTGGTACAATCTGTCTCCGGCCATCTATCAAGGACTTGTGGCATCCATGCCAAGGCGGGTTGAAGCTGTGTTGCGCGCCAAAGGTTGCCCAACTCGTTATTGACAGGTGGTCATAATGTTTTGGCTCTTGAGTGTATATCAGCAGTGACACATATTATATCAGGGAAAGTCGTTGAGCCAGAGTAATGAAGAAAAGTTTCAGTTTCAGTACCTGCAACATTTAAATCTCGATAAGACTATGTAGTGGAATGGGCATTTAAATCATCTACCAATATTGTTCTATTTTCAGCCTCTAAAACTGATAAATCAGGCTTACAACCAGGAGGTATATAGATAGAATATATTGTAAATCTTTGCCCATTTTTCCGCACATACACTTTAACAATTTCTGATTTATCTTAATTTGTTTTCCATTTCCGTCACTACATTAAAGTCAGCTCTTAACCTACTCAACGATAAATTTGCTTCAACAATAGCAAAAATATTCATTTTAAGCCGAGAAAGGATATTAAGTAATTCTTGTCTTATACTCCGATAATACAGAACCAACATTCCAGGGCAAGACGCAAATATCGATGGATCCATCGAAATAGCATATATTAGGGTTACTCGACTGCATGCCATAAGTTGCAGACCATTTTGCCGACAAAGGACGTTGCCCATGGTGCAGCACTAGGACGTAGATCTGCGCTGCACCTCGCATAATATGCAAACACAAATTCTGTTTTCATTGAGATATAAATTTCGAAATGCATAAAACTTGTTATTCGTATCCATATTCTTTTACGAAATGAAACTAAAACCGAACTTTTATTGTCATATAAACAGTTAGGCGGTCTCTATTAAAAGTGTTTAAAACACCTGATGTGTATTATTTCTACTCATAGTATAATTTAAATTAAAGTACTGTTATTTAAGCAGGCTGGTTTGAGTCGGCAGATGCACATTCTTCCGTTTCATATAGTGGTCTCCTGACTGTGACGTTACTGACCTTTATAATACTTCTAAGATTTGGGCTTTATTAGAGACAACGTTGGTTTGATTCCGTTGTTTGAGCTAATCGATATCTGTCAAATAATATAGTTTAGATAACAGGGGTATAGTTAACAGATATTTCAATAAACGAAGATCTGTTGTTCTATTTGCGCCCACTAGCGCAAAGTGGTTAAGACAGCTGAAGAGTAGCAGTTCGATCTGCTTTCAAATCCTAGAGAACGGGACAAGTTCGTGGTTTTCCTCACGAGTAAAGTTAAGCCAGTTTCCTTTAGAAAGCTATCCATGACATCATCCCATTTCTTAAGCAGATAGTCCTTACAGGTTTTACCATGTTTAAATAGTCAAAACAAACTATCTGTTGCTTTTAATATTAATCTAATTTCCCCTTTACATCTATTTCATTCTAATGTTTTTAGTGCTAGAATATCTTTCATAAATTTTCGAAATATAATTATCCGATTCGGATAACCGATCGTTTCGGAAAACAAGTTGTTCGAAAACCGATGTTCAGATAATCGAAAGCATGCTGTACTTAATATTACATCAACTATAATAGATTGAAATGTGTACTTAGATAGTGAACCAGTTTTCTGCTAAATACAAGAAAGATAATGGTGCAAACAAAAAAAAAAAAAAAAAAAAAAAACGAAAATTCATCCACATAAATGACTTTAAAACAGAACATTTTACGCATTATTGATTCTCAGCTTTTACAGCCAAACCAAATTATGAATACATTTATTATCAGAAAATTTTCAGAATGCGCCTCGCACTGACTGCCGCTTCCTGTTGCCAGATTGCGAGCATATTATTTACTTAATGGTGGGTAATTTGAGAGACGATTCCCGATAATTGCTTTCTCGTCATAACCGCAACCGTCGGGATTTCTCGACGTTCGGAGCGTCCGAAATTCGAACCGAAGATTCGCCGCCAGAGATCGATGCTTTAAAGTTCTGTTAATGCTGCAATGAGCAATTCTTGCGGCAGAAAAGCCAGATAGATCCTTTGGCGAATTGATTCGTTTATTCGTTATCCCATTATTGCGTTCGAGTACAGTTGCAGTGAACACAATCAATGCAGTTACTTAATATTTTGCAACAGCATTAATTATTTATAGCACACCGAAACGCTTTTGAAGGTTTTAATCATTTTTACTTTTGTAGTCGCATGCTTTCTACCAGCCCTGCTGGAATTAGTTTGCCGAGATTTTCCAATAAGGGAGGTGCCGAGGAACAATAAATTAAAATAGAATCTTATAGAATTTATTTATTCTATCATTAATACATTCATTCTTTCCTAAAGGATTTTGAAATTATTCTTTTACGTTGTAGTTTCATTAAGATGTGTCCTTGTACGTGCATTTCCGTGAAATTTCTGTTCCCATCGAAGAAAAAGAGATTATCGAAAAATAACTCAAACAGCTTTTATTATTATTATTACTGTTTAAGGGGACTTATACACCTTAAAACCCATAGGATCTTCGAATAGGTGACTGTTGCAAGAATTGGGATAACTTATTTATTTTAAAAGCAATTACTACCAACTTTTTACAGCTGACTCCATAATATAGCTGCTTTCTGAAATAGTGATCAGAAAGTTTGTGTTGCCACAAATATTTTTATAATTTAATCCGATTTGTGACAACATTTTTCGTCATGTTTCCAACTTGCGCGCACAGTTTAAAACATTCTGTTTCATAATTTAATTCCATATTTAATATATAGCTTTTATAACATTTGGAAACTACTGTGAACCTAAAATTCTAAAAATTTCATGATAGATTTTTATTTTATTTTGAGTTGAGTTTATAAAATGTATTTTATTAACAAAATTTGTAATGTTTTCGTCCATAAAATGTTTCAATATTAAAATATTCATCAGATTGTTGGTTCAGTTAAAAAGTAGTGCCCATATAAAGAATTAAACTTTCTGGTTACTAGTTTCCAAAGCAGCTATATTATGTAGTCAGCTGTAAAAAGTTGGAAGTAATTGCTTTTAAAATAAATAAGTTATCCCAATTCTTGCAACAGTTACATATTCGAAGATCATGAGGGGTTTAAGGTGTATGAGTCCCCTTAAGAGATAAATAAACAAAACGTACTCCAAGTGAAACTTCATTTGTAGGTATTTTTAGTTTAAAATATTCTCGCGAGCAGTCGTTCTAAACTTTTAGATCTTACTTTCCTCGATTCAAGTTACGCTATCATGCATTTTCATAGACGCATTTGGTAAATGTTACCATTGCGTGAATGAGACTTTAATTAATGAGCTTACAGAGACATTAGGTTATTTTAATATGAAAAATCAACAATGCCGTCGCCATGACTCGAACCTGAACCTCTCGAATACGCTCTGAGTGTACTTGTAGAGACATTAGTATTTTTTGGAACCCAGAGAGATGAAAAATTAGCAACCGCCTTCGCCGGGAATCGAACCACGGACCTCTGGAATTCCGGCCCAGCGTGCTACCGTTACACCACGAAGGCACGCTAGGGAAGTGGGAGAAATACCTTATATACTCTCCTTTTTAAAGGACGACTAGGGTTTCAGGGGACCTAGTCGCCAACTCCTGGGGGCGGAAAATCATCATCCAGAACCCTTTTACTTCGGGCGCCACTTGTAGAGACGTTAGGATCTTTTGGAAGCAAGCGAGATGAAAAATTAGCAACCGCCTTCGCCGGGAATCGAACCACGGATCTCTGGAACACCGGCCCAGCGTACTACCGTTACACCACGAAGGCACGCTAGGGAAGTGGGAGAAATACCTTATATACTAACCACGAAGGCATGCTAAAAGGAGGGAGAAAATGTATTATAAGCTATTTAATTCATTTTTGCAAAGCATAAGCAATGCATTTTAACTTCTTAAGACTTTTACAAGTAAAATATTTAATTGGTACAGTTTAAAATATATAGGATTTGTACGACATCCGGTTATTTTATCAAAATTTGCACCATTGTTGTTATTCCATAAAACCTATTTCTAACGCCATATTTATTAGCTGAATTTATTTTGGTTTAAACTCAAAAAGGCTTTAATTGTCTCGAAACACGATTTTGCGTCGGTTCACTTTAAACGCGTTGTCTCAATTTGTCGGCAAATTAATTAGCAAACTAAGCTAATCAAAAGCAATAGATGCAGTTCTTAAGATTATTATTATTATTTTTTACTTTTTAATATGATTGGTTTAAATGAAAATACATTCAATTCACATTTCACATATAACGTTCCCTTGTTATTCTAAATGATTGTTTACCTGGGACCCTATGAAATATTTTGCTATTCTACCTAGGCCATCTTTAAAGATAATTCTACTGGTAAAGCATATTAAACTAGATAAAAGCCATTTAGGGCGATTGTTAATATCTGAATCCTTTTCAGACTTTTTTTTTAACTTAGATAAAGACATTTCCTTCGACATGGCACCAGTTTCAGTATACTTTCTTCCTTTGAAGTAAGCCCTCAGGGGCTCACTTTTGAGAGTACGGGTGTGGCAATCCCGAGGTACCCTAGCCCTTCAGGGGATCATCTTCTTGGTGAGACGGGTGTCACGATCCTGGAGCCCCAGTGATCTATCCTCTTTTCTGTCTCCTCTCCTCTTGGCTGGTACTTTTTCCCTTCTCTTCTCCCTCGTGGTTTCTCTCTACGGAGTTTGGGGCTCGTCACAAGAAACTGGAACAGCCCTTGTCTCTAGTTCTCGAGTGGCGAGAAAACTGCCCACGTGTTTGCCGTGCGTGGAGACCCGTGTCGCTGGAAAGGAGGGTCCTGGTAGTTGAGGGGCGAGGTACTGTCCCCAACACACTGCTTTGGCCTCTGCTTCAGCTAAACGGGAGGCACCTTAGTCGTCCTCACGGGTGTCAATCGGCTGGTCACTAGTCCTTGTGTCAGTGGCTTGGGGTCAAGCTCTCGGGAGTACCTGCTTTCGGGAAAGCCGACTGTGGGGCTTCAGTTTGCGTATAGGTCCGGCTAGCCCTAACACAGGAATCTGTGTTCCCTTGTTGGGCTCCGTGGTGGGCGGGGCCGTCGGACCCGAATCTTTTTCTTTTTCAATATGGCTAATTCACACATCTATCTTATTAAAGATTTTGAAGTCACTCCAGTTACTCAAGTCGTTCAACCTAGTTCCGAAGAAAAATCTACTGTTAAAAAACTACGTACTGATGCAAATAATCCAAATAGCAATCCCCGTTTCGTTGTTATATCTAGTCCTTCTGGCGAGCTGCAAAAGATGTCTCCATTTGTAATACATAAGTACATTCATTCTTGTATTGGTGAGCCCAAAAGTATAAAGCGTCTCCGCTCTGGAGACTTGCTTGTAGATACGAATTCAGCCACCCAGTCTGCTTCTTTACTTCAAGTAACCAAACTTGGGCAAGCGAATGTCACCGTAACCGCACATAAGACCTTGAATTACTGTCATGGTGTAATCTCGGAAATCGACCTTCTGTGTGTTCCCGAAGAAGAGATCGCATCCGAGCTATCTAACCAAAATGTATGTGGTGCAAAGCGGATCAAGATGCTCCTATGCGATGCTTCCAGTGCCAGCGTTTCGGCCATTCCAAGATATTCTGTCGTGGGACCCTGACGTGCGCTCGATGCTCGTCGGTTGGCCACGACAGTGATAAATGCACCGCTGCAGCACTGTGTATTAATTGCAAGGGTGACCATCCAGCATTTTCCCGATCATGCCCAAAATGGAAAACAGAAAAGGAAGTACAGACGTTAAAAGTCACTAGGAACATCTCATATGCAGAAGCCAGAAAACTAGTGCAAAGCGCACAGCTTCAATCAAACAAGTCATATGCCAGCGCCGTAAAATCAACACGTAGCATTGCGACCCAAACCTCAATAAGTACACAGACAGCACAGAATAAAACCCATCAACCTGCAAGCAAAAAAAAAGGAAAATCCAACACACATAGTACAAAATAAAGAAATAGTTATTCAAAGCAAACCAAAAAATGACCCTGAAAAATCAATTAAGAAAAATAAAAGTCCCAGCAGTAGTTCTGTAGATGAAATGATTTCTGAATCGGGAGATTCAGATAGCATGGAAGTGGAAGAGGGTATGGAAATTCCCAAACATCTGCTTCCGCGCAAAACTAAAAAGCAACACAGAACTAACAAACAACAAACATAATGGCCACCCTCGTCTCATGGAACTGTCGCGGATTCCACCGAAATTTCCCTGACATCAAAGCTATGATCAATGATTATCAGCCTGTGTGCTTGGCAGTACAGGAAACAAATCTGAAACCAGCTCAACATGCAAAACTTCGGAGGTTTTCTTTCGTCAGGAAGGATTACCTTGCAGGTGAACGTGCGTGTGGAGGTGTAGGTCTCCTCACCTCACTCGACTATCCCTCAAGTTCCCTTCCTTTGATGACATCCCTCCAAGTTGTCGCTGTACAAATCAATTTTCATATTGTAGTTTCAGTCGTTTCTCTTTATTTGCCTCCTAACGAGCGCATTGATCAACAAGATTTAAATGGTCTTATAGAGCAGCTGCATGAGCCTTTTATAATAATAGGAGATTTTAACGGCCATAGTCCGCTCTGGGGTAGTAATGATACAAATTGCCGAGGAAGACAAATTGAGCAAATGATCGAAGATCATAGCCTTTGTCTCCTGAATAATGGGCAAGATACGTACTTCCATGAGCCTTCAAGGACTTACCACGCTCTCGACCTTGCCATCTGTTCACCATCTCTATTGCCATTTTGCACGTTTAGTGTGGGAAATGATCTTTATAACAGCGATCACTATCCCATTTTTATATCTCTTGCACGAAGAATGGCAAACCCCATGTCGAGATCCCCTCGATTCATACTCGATAGGGCAGACTGGGAACTCTTCTCTTCCATTGCAGAGCTCACAGATGAAATGGTAGAAGATGCGCATATCGATGATGCTGTTGAAGCTGTTACAAATACTATTATTGAGGCAGCTATGCTTTCCATTCCTAGAACATCAGGAGAAATACTGAAATATTCGAAACCGTGGTGGAATCGCGATTGTCATGAAGCACTGAAAAAACAGAAAAAAGCATGGGGTATTTTTCGTAGATATCCTACTCTGCGAAACCTCATTGCATTTAAAAGAGCCAAAGCAAACGCACGAAAAGTAAGGAGGCAGAGCCAAAGGAATTCTTGGATTACCTATGTGTCCTCAATTACATCCTCTACGCCTAGTAAGCGGGTTTGGGAAAGAGTTCGAAAAGCATGCGGAATATATAAAGACCACTCACTTTCCTTTTTGGAAAAAGATGGCCGAGTGATCAGCTCCATAGAAGAAATTGCGAATACTATCGGTGAGACATTTGCTGCCGTTTCTTCCAGCAGAAACTATTCACCTGCATTTCTCTCTAACAAGCAGCACTCTGAAATAAATCCCATTGCATTCAACTCGTCCAAATCTGAGCCTTACAATAGAGCATTTACTATGCTGGAATTAAAGAGAGCTTTATTGCAGACACATAGGTCTTCTCCGGGTCTTGATGGCGTGAGTTACGAAATGCTAAAACATCTGTCCTATAAGTCACTGACTGCCCTCCTCACTCTTTACAATAGAGTATGGAAGGAGCGTATTTTTCCCAGTGCGTGGAGGAGAGCTGTTGTAATTCCTATTGCTAAGCCAGGGAAAGATCCAAGGAATCCATTGAACTATCGGCCAATTGCCCTTACGAGTTGCGTATGCAAACTGTTTGAAAAGATGGTAAACAGCCGCCTAGTCTACTTCTTGGAAAAGAATGATATTATATCGCCTTATCAGAGTGGTTTTCGAAAGGGAAGAACAACTGTAGATAACATGCTCCTCTTAGAGACATCTATTCGAAAAGCATTTGTAAGAAGAAGCCACCTTGTCTCGATATTCTTCGACATTGAAAAAGCTTATGATAAGGCATGGAGATACGGTATACTACGGGATCTTCACGAGAGTGGCTTGCGCGGCAACCTAATAATTTTCATTCAAAATTTCTTGAACACTAGAACTTTTCAAGTAAGAATTGGCTCTGTTTTTTGGATGTTTTTGAACAGGAAGAGGGTGTGCCTCAAGGCTGTGTGCTTAGTGTAACCCTGTTTAGTTTAAAAATAAATTCTGTACTAAAAGAACTTCCTCAAACCATCTTGGGATCTCTATATGTTGATGATCTGCAGATTAGCTGTCGAGGAGCAGACATGAGATATGTAGAGAGGCAACTGCAGATGGCTCTGAATAAGATCCAAGAATGGTCAGACAAACAGGGATTTACATTTTCGAAACAGAAAACTGTGTGCCTGCACTTTTGTAGGAAGCGTGGTCTCCATCCTGAACCTGAGTTGTATTTGAATGGTACAATTATTCCAGTTGCGCCTGAAGCAAAATTTTTAGGAGTGACGTTCGACCGAAAATTGACTTTCCTTTCTCATGTTTTAAACCTGAGAAAGAAGTGTCTAAAAACACTAAATATTTTAAAAGTGTTGGCGAACACCTCCTGGGGTGCAGAGCGTTACTCCATGCTTCGCATTTACAGAGCGCTCGTCCGCTCTAAACTGGACTATGTCTCAGTTATTTATGGATCCGCTCGGTCATCTGTTTTGTTAAAACTGGATCCTGTTCACCATCAAGGTCTGCGGATTTGTTCAGGAGCTTTCAGGACTTCTCCTGTGCAGAGCCTATATGTTGACTGTAACGAACCATCACTTTATCTGAGGCGTGAGCAATTGTCCCTTTTGCAATATTTTAATACTCTATCTCAACCTGAACATCCCAATAAGCTGTGCTTACTTGATAATGAGTGTAACACATTATTTGAAACACGTCCATCCTGTGTTCCTACTTTCCCTTTAAGAGTTCGCCCTGTCATTGAGGAACTCTCCCTCTCTGATATGCACCCCCAAGCAGTACAGAATTTTGAAATTCCACCTTGGGAAAATTCACGGATCCAGCTTCTTGATGTTTTTAAACATCACGTAAAGGCGAGCACTAACGAGATCGTTTACAGACAACCTTTCGCTGAGCACAGGCACAAATATAGCAGTTATCATCCGATATACACAGATGGATCAAAGTCAAATGATCATGTCGGGATGGCTTTTGTATTGGAAGATTACATTGAGAGCAAATGCCTGCACCATGCTTTCTCAGTCCTAACATCTGAACTATCTGCTATATATTATGGTCTTTTTTACATCTCAAAGCTCTGCCACAAAAAGTTCATAGTTTATACAGACTCGTATAGTGCTCTTAAATCCTTGGAAGCTTTTCCCAACACTCAGAATCCTGTGGTAGTGGATGTTCTCAAAATTCATAGAGATTTAACGATACGAGGATATGAAATCCTGTACTGCTGGGTTCCCAGGCATACGGGAATAAAGGGAAATGAGCTTGCAGACATCGCGGCAAAATCTGCTGTTGAACTGTCCAGTCGCCTTATCCCTTTTAGAGACATCTGCTGTGTCATCAAGGGGAAGATACGAAAAAAATGGCAGCAAATTTGGGATGTTCAGCATCACAACAAGTTGAGAAACGTCAAGCCTAGAATTGAGCATTGGGATTTTGCTGGAAATCGTAAAGAGGACGTTCTTTTGACTCGACTCAGAATTGGTCACACCAGAGTTACACATAACTATCTTCTCAAAGCTGAAAACGAGCCTGTTTGTTTTAATTGTAATGTTTGTTTATCTGTTCGTCATATTTTAATTGAGTGTCCATGTTTTAATAGTCTTCGCCAGAAATATTTTAACAGCTGTGACTTACCTCTCGACCGTTTAATAGGAAGAGAGGTCAATTGTAATTTATTTTATTATTTAAAAGAGATTGGCTTTTATTACCAAATGTAATTTGTTTTGAAGACTGTGTCTTGAATTTTAATATGTGTTTTTAACTTGTTTTTATATGACTTCATCCTCTGGATTTGGTACATTTATCTACTTGTTTTTATTTATTGAATTTTAATGTCATCAATTGTAATCATCTCATCTTTTGTTTGGCGCGTCATAATCATCTCTGGTTTTTGCGCCATAATCACTCACTCACTCACTCACTCCTTTGAAGTAAAGTTTTTAGTCCTGTAGCTTAACAGATGACCTATTAAGCTATTGACAAGAGCATCTTCCGCCGAATCAAAACTTTCGTCCTCCAACATGTGTTACAGGACCAATCCAATCAATTGCCCGCGTGGTACAGCCTCAAAAATTAACTTTGATGTGCATAGCATATTAAAACTGGCTCCATGATGACAAGTATACTTGCACAGCATTTTTCGATTCAAAAATAAAAAAAGATTTTATGAAAGCCTGAAAGGAGTGTTATTTTTGTGACGAATAAAACAGAAATGATCACCTCATTATTTGAGCAAAATATTTATATTACACTTTCCTCGCATACTATACGATGAAGAAAAATGCATGATCTTGAGTAATTAAATCATGTATCTGTTAACCCAGGTGAACTGGTGGCTGCATGGGAGGCTACGCCGATTTTTCCATGTTAAACTTCAATACGAGCTAGTTTTCATTAAAAGTCTTCCACGAAGGCTTCCTTTAGGTGGACAGTCATTGTGTATTTTGTCATAGTCCAGATAATCAAACGTAACCTTTTATGAATATAAAATAATTCTAAAACTGTTACTGCTTTTTTATCGTCACTGTTTTGTTCAAAACTCTTCCAGGTTTCTAATTAGAATCCCTTCAGGTTCTAGTGTAAAACCTCAAAAAGAGTTTACCATATGTTTATATAGTTTACCATATATTTACCATATATTTACCATATATGGAAACATAATTTTTAAATATTATTTAATATTAGATTTAAATAATTACTAATAATTGTAAATAATAAGTAATTTTATTTACATATTTATACATACATAACAGAAACATATTTTTCAGTACCAGGTGTTAGTTGAAGTTCCCATCTCCCACCATCTGCTGACCACTTCCCGACTAAGTTTAGCAAGAAATAGGTATTAAAACTACATTAAATTAAATTTTATTTATTTACTTTGACCATGTCTTGTTAAAAAAGTTATTTGTTTGAAATTTTCTCACAACAAATTTTCACTCTTAGCCAAATGCTGTCGAAAATATATTTTACAGTATATTTCAAGTTTTATATTTTTATTAGATATTTAGTATGATGTTTTATTAAATATTTAGTATAATGGTATTAATAAGTGTTTAGTATGGTTTTCATAAAAATATTAAATTCTGAGTATTTTTTTAATATTATTTAAATATTACATATTTAATATACTTTTTAAATTATTAGATTGTTTTTAGTTATAATTTACTTTAATTCATTATATATATAAAGACGTCAAGTAAGAAATTTAGAACTAATTTTTCACAAAGACCAAAAATTGAAATTAATATTTAATAAATTTAAAATAATCCAATAAATGCAATAAAAAAAATGTTAAAACAAAACTTTTCAAATAAGCAAAATTACATTTGAAGAAATTTAATGAAATTTAAAGAAAAATGAACGAAACAGAAAAGGAATTCAATCAACTTCAGTGCCACTTCGTCAGGGGGGAGGAACATTGAAGTCAATTAAAATCTCTCTTCGGCAAAATAAGCAAGGAAAAAACAAAGTAAATTCTAATTAGAATCTTGTACCTTAAATAAAACGAATTCTATCTTATTTAAAGAACTGAAAACGAAAGTGAAATAATAAAGTACTTCAGTGAAAAATTTAAATCAAAATTTTTTATGCTTTATGTTTAAATGTAATAAAATTTGATTTAAATTTTACTACAAGGTTCAGCGACTTTACCTCTCGGCCTCTGGTGGGCCCAAAAACAAGTAAAACGGAAATAACCCAACACATACAAAAATAAAAGGGACAAATGCATATTTGATCTAAAAAATAAAAAAATGAAAAATAGAGGAGTAAATTGTTAAAAATCTGTAAAAAGCAACAGAAGTTTTGAAATGAAAAAAATATATATGCGCCTGTACAGTTGCAAAGCCTTAAATTTTAAATTGGTTAGAACAAACCTCTACCGTAACACAAAAAATGCAGAAGTTAAAATCAATAATTTGAAAAAGGAAAAAGCATCGTATTTATGAATTCTAAAAAGACCGCCAATTAGAGTTTAAGTGAATTCGCTTCAGTTCAATGAATGGAAAAATTTTTAGTATTAGTAATGTTAGTGTAGTAATGTATATATAAATAAAACAAAAACATACGGTAAAAAATAGAAAAGTAATTAATTCCTACACTCGAGCTGCATAGGATTGAATAGTAAAGAGATTATTATAATAAGAAATTTTTTATTAATAATCATCATTAGTGTTTTAAATAACTTTTGCAAAGTTCTATTCGAAGCATTAAACTAAAAGTGATTAAATTGTTTCTGCCATAAATGTACGTAATTCTTTAATTCCCTTTAAAAATTTTGTTCTCTGGCTTTTACATTTCAATATCAATTAACAATAAATCTAAATTAATAGACTAAATAATTTTTACTCGGGCTAGGATAACCTTTTCACTAAAATAATTCTTATAATAATAATTTTTTATATATAATATATAACATTAAAATAATTATAAAAGTAATAATAATAATAATAAAATTTGAAAGAATCAGCTTTTAACTTAAAGCAGAGAGTTTGTTAAGAATTTTTATGTTCTCTTTCAGCTCCCACTTTATCTGTCTGTTCTTGAACTCACTCTTGCTGATACAAAATTATTTTGTCTTTTAAAATTTAATATTAAATATCATTTTCTTCTCACATACACCACATAAAATTCAACAACAAAATCACAAAAAAATTTAAACATGTCTTTAAGATTCGCGATATAGTGTTAACTGTTTCCATACATTTTTTTCACCAGTAAAGGATATTATTCTCGAACCTCAACACACTACCGTGGAATTAGTATTGTTGTCCGTTTCACTTTTCAAATAACTAGCCACTGGCCTTTCCGGCCGCCTAAAATTATATAAAGGAAGAAGAATATATAATTCTTTTAACAAATCCAGCTAGTGTAATTTCACGGGAGAAGATGGTAATTAATAAAAGAGATAAGAAACTTTGTTTATTGCTTTTAATGGTTTACCCAAACGGGAACAAACTGGCGCGTGGAAGTTAAAAATATTTTACATCGACTTGGTTGAAATGGTGTAGTCACCAGAGTGCCTGTTGCATGAGGCGTTATCCCTATGGAATAATTTTTTATTTTTTTTATTTTTTTTTTAAGAATCATGTCAGTCTAAAGAATGTACATCATGGTAAGTCTTTAAATAAATTTTTAAAAAAAGTAGAAGTTTTATAAGGTATTTCTCCCGCCTTCTTGGGATGCCTTCATGGTATGGTGGTCTGTGCGCTGGGCGCGTATTCCAGAGGTCCGCGGTTCGATTCTCGGCGAAGGCGTTGCTCATTTTTCATCACTCCTGCTTTCGAATTAACTTAATGCCTCTACAAGTGGTGCCCGAATTAAAAGGGTGGTGGATGCTAAAACCCCAGTCGCCCTTTAAAAGGGGGAGTATATAAGGTATTTCTCCCGTCTTCTTGGGATGTCTTCGTGGTGTGGTGGTCTGCACGCTAGGCGCGTATTCCAGAGGTCCGCGGTTCAATTTCCGGGGAAGGCGTTGCTAATTTTTCATTGTAGCTGTCTCCCCCCAAAATACCTAATGATGTCTCTACAGTGGCGCCCGAACTAAAAGGGTGGTGGATGCTGATTCTCCAGACAAAGGATTTGGCGATTGGGTCCCTAAAACCCCAGTCGCCCTTTAAAAGGGGGGAATATATATGGTATTTCTTCCGCTTTCTTCGCATGCCTTCGTGGTGTGGTGGTCTGCACGCTGGGCTAGAGGTCCAGGGCTGGATTGCCGGCGAAGGCGTTGCAAATTTTTCATTTCTCCTGCTTCAAAAAAAAAATACATAATGTCTCTACAGTTTCACAGAATTTACATTTTAAGAGTAAACATAAATAATAAAAGAAAGCAATGAATTGTTATCCGAAAACGATACACCTCGTCCGAGGTATTTTAAAGAAAGTGCTTTTCGGCATTTTTGTGCTAATTGCGCTAAAGTATGTTGCAAACTCACTAAAGTGAAAAGTTTTTAAAAGTTTGGCGACTTTCAAGGATTATACTTAAAAGTTTTAACTCCTTTTCGCATATTAATTGTTTCAAGCCTCTACATGTGAGTAAATTAGTTATTATCAACATCTATAATAATATCACAGATGCTATATTAGTGTCGAAAAAGTTATTCTGCGTACAAATATATAACTTTACTTTCTAAACTTATCGGAGAGGAGATGGGAGATGAGTGAGAGTCGACGAAAACCGACAAGTCGCGCTCCCCACTGCGAATCGAAACTCCGTTAACAAATAGTCCAGTTATTGGACTCGACAAAGTTGGATTGGTGCATGAAATAAAAACGCTCTGTTCACTACACGGTACCGCATCATCCAGTCTCGGCGGTAAGTCCGCTGCCAGCATCGAGTGAGGATAGAACTGGTGATTACTTTCGCGGATGTGTCCCGCTGAAAAAAGCAATCTTCTTGCAACACTGCTTGCTTGTCCCTCGAGGAATTATGTCATTGCCTTTTTCTTGGGCGGTCTCTTATTTCGCGAAGAGAGTTGATGTCAGTTGAGCCGAAGTAGATCATTCTTAGTTTGTTATTGTTTTGTCATATTTTTGAAAGCTTTGAAAACTGACTGAATTTGCTAATAAAAATATAATTCTCAAGGAGCCAAAAATTAGAATTTGAACATTAAGCAAAATATTAATAATCAAACGATTACTTGCCGAGGTATGTAACAAATGGCTTTTGGATAATTCTTTATTAATTGATTGGTGTATTTAATTATGGCAAAGCACACTAGGGCTATCTGCCTAAGGGGAGGGATGCCTTCATGGAGGACTTTCTAAGGGAAACTGGCTCGTATACACGTTACACATGGAGAAAACCACGAAAACACCTATGCAGCCAGCCTGTTCGCGAGATTCTTTATTAATTGAAATAGTACTACGAATGTGGATAGCAAGCTCGATCGGATAAATTATAACTTAAAAGAAGTCAAATTAAGGATGTTATGTTCCGGACAATGGGTGTATTTGTCCAGTTAATCTGGACATGAAAATCGCCAAGGCCTGAGTGGACGATTGCGTAACATAAAAAAATATAGTAAATATTGCATAATAGTCCCCAAATTTCAGAAAGACTTGAATAAAGGCGTTTCTGAAGCCAAAACAAAACAATTCTATCTCGAAATACGTAGCATAGTGTATTAGAAACATATTTTGTTAAATATAGTGTTACTGAAAATGCTCACAATTATTAATTAATTATATTATAAGTTAAATAAATTTGAAATTAATTCAGTTATGTAGACAATTAGAAGAGAAAACATTTAAATTATTAAAAAAAGGATATTGAAATTAATATTTTTGTTAAGCAATTCAATTAAAATTTGAAAGATAAATTGAAGTCATAAAGTTAGGTTAAATGGAAGCTGTTTGGATATTTAGTAAGTTGGGGAAGAAATAAATGGAAGATCTTTTATTTCGAGCGCTGACAGAAATTAGCCGATTGTGTGCATGAGAAAAGATATGTTAGCTTAAAGTAACGCAACAGTCTAAAATATTTCGAAAGATTCCTTTAAAGTAATTTTAACATCAAAATAAATCAACATATTTTGAAATAAAGTGATTCGGATCTGAGGTAGAGTGGCGTCAACTCCCAGAACGTTTTGGTTTTGTGTCTGTCCCAGCGTGCAGAACCACTACACCACGAAGGCTCACTAGGAAGGTGGGAGGAATACTTTATATACTCCCCCTTTTAAATCCTGGCTGTGGAAAATCCTCATCCAACACCCTTTTAGCTCGGGCGCCACTGTAGAGACATTAGGATTTTTTTTGGAAGCAAGAGAGATTGAAAAATCAGTAAACGCCTTCGCCGGGAATCGAACCACGGACCTCTGAAATACCGACCCAGCGTGCAAAACCACTACACCCCGAAGACTCGCTAGAAAGGTGGAAGGAATACCTTATAGATTATGCTCACTTATCTGGCGTGGTCAGCTCAAGCCTACGAAATACGTCGTGGTAAGGAGCGCTTGATTACGCCTGCCGTTGGCAACAGCCTTGAGTTGTGACAGTGAGATTTGGCTTATTTTCGCCCCCAATTTTGATGGAAAGCACCCCGGGGGGGACGAGTCCCAGGGTCTCTCACCCCTCCCTGCGGAATAACATTTTGCCTTCCTCGATTTTTCTCAAACACCTGCATCGGGTAGATGCAAACCTATGAATCAAATTTTGGCTTTTTGTTCTTAACATAAGAAGATGGTACCGTCAGTGGGCGGGTGGTTTATAATCTAGAACTTTAAGGTTCGAATTATTCCGTCGAAATTGATTTGGCTGCGTTAATTGCTGATGTCAGTCACTAATTGCTGAAAATTTACTGAGGACTGAAGATGGTAGGAAAACCTACACCGTCGATTTTGAAACAGCTGAAACGTGCATACAGAGGCACATAGAATTTTGAATTAAACTGGAAAGGCGATCGCAAGAAGCTTCTGCAGCTCGAAATGAAAAGGAAAATTTAAATTACCAAAAACTGAGCTGAAGAAATATTTAGGTCCAAAGGATTTTATATGATGACCCAAAGGATTACTAGTCCTTCTGGAGCCTATTTCAGAAGCTTCAAGAAGAGTCTACCTGATGAAGATAAAATGGAATATATTGTGCAATCTATGCAGCCAAAATCGAAAGCTGAGCGTCTCATTCAGTCTTAACGTAACAGAATTTAACCAAAGGCCATCAAACAGTTGAAAGAATGATTTGGAAACGATGATTTGCCTGTTCAGATTTATGTTCGTGATTTATTAAGCATGGTTATGAAGAAAGCCGTGACTGGGCAAACATAGGTCAATTTAGCAATCTTGTATGACAAGCTGGAAGCTAACGCCTTTATTCAAGTCTTTATTAGACTTGAATAAAGGCGAAGAAACGCCTTTATTCAAGTCTTTCTGAAATTTGGGGACTATTATGCAATATTTACTGTATTTTTTTATGTTACGCAATAGTCCACTCAGGCCTTTGCGATTTTCATGTCCAGATTAATTTCCAGTGAGATTCCACACCAGTGAGAGCTTTGGAGAGCTTAGGAAGAAGACAAGAAAAGTTTGGGGATATTCTAATTCAATTTGTGGAAAGCTACATGGGAAAGAAGGAGAAGTTAAGAGTTAAAGGATTCTAAGATTTCCCGTTCTTTAGAACAGTTGATGAATTTTCTTCGCCAAGAAGCTAAAGGCGAAGAAATGGTGTCATTAGCAAGAACCGGATCTGGTTCTCACCTTAAAATTTTTAAAAATAGCTCTATTTCTAAAAAGGATCCACCAGCGGCCGAGCGGTAAAGACGCTGAACACTGGTAGTTCGGTCCGAGGTTTGAATCCCGCGAACGGGCTGGCTGCATGGGTGTTTTCGTGGTTTTCCCCATGTGTAACATGTATACGAGCCAGTTTCCCTTGGAAAGTCCTCCACGAAAGGCATCCCTCCCTTTAGGCAGATAGTCCTCGTGTGCTTTGCCATAACTGAATAATCCAATCCAATCCTATTTCTAAAAAGAAAAACAAAGGAAGCTGAACTTACGTCGGCCTCTGCATTAGTAAGCCTTGATAAGAATACAGGCAAGTGACTTCATTGTACTTAATTGATAAATTCCACACCAGTGAATAATATTTTAAAGCAAAAGAAAAGACTTAAAAAGATAAAAAAAACAGACATTGTTAAAGAAAATACAGGTGTTTCAATTTTTTTTTTTTTTTTTTTTTTTTTAAGATCATTTAAGCAGATTTTGTAATGTTAAAAATCAAATGAACTGTTCTAAGTGTAGTAATTCTCATGTTGATATTATTTGTCCTAAACAAGGAGAAAAGAATGTACGTAAAACACGGAAGTCCTCTAATTGCCGTAGAAGTGAAACTGTTTATTTGCAACTCTTCATGTAGCCATCCGGGCTCAACGTGAAGGCGGAAAGTTCACGCTTCGTGTGATTTGGCTAGCCGAAATACACTCATGTCCATAAATTAAGGATAATGCAAAATGAGGCAAAGGAAGAGTTACAAGCAAAACAAATTTGACTTATTTGTAAAGCTTATTTATTAAACAAAAGGTAAAGAGCAAAAAAAGATGCTACATGTTTGATATAATTAAAAAAATTAGCGATTTTTTCTCCCTGGAGCAAATTACACACACACAAAAAAAAAAAAAAAAAAAAAAAAAAAAATCTATTTACAAAAAACCAATATTACATGGTTGGTATGATTGTTAATACATTGTATGTCTCCCAGACGATGCAATACAGTCCGTACAATGCCTAGGCATGCTAGTATCGAATTATCGATCTGATCTTGGGGGATATTATACCACTCAAAAAGCAATGCTCTCCGAAGTTCCGGTAGACATGTAGGAGGAGGTTGTAGGGCTGCAGCTCGTCGGCCAAGCATGTCCCACACGTGCTCTACTAGATTCAAGTCCGGTGAGAATGCTGGCCAGTCCATACGGGTGATATCTTCCGATTGAAGGCATTCGCTTACGATGTTTGCACGGTGAGGACGGGCGTTGTCATTCATAAACACAAATTGTGCGCCCATGGCGCCCCGAAACAAACGTACATGTTGCTCCAGAATGACGTGCCGATAGATTTGGCTTGTCATGGTTCCAATTTGAACATGCAGGTCAGTTTTGGAACCCAGAATAATTCCACCCCAAACGAGCACTCCTGCACCACTGTAACGGTGTCGTTCAATGATGTTTTCTTGGTGGTAACGGGTACCTGGAGCTCTCCATATGAAAGTCCCGCGAGAATCAGATTCCAGACGCCCACATTCCAAACGGCCGATAATTCTAACACGTAAAAAATCATCCAAATGCGTCCTTTGTGTCATAACTATTCGGTTATTGCACTGAAATGCTTATAAAGCGCCTGCGAACAATTTTACTTCTTTGCCTGTATTCCTTATATATCACTCTCTTACACTCTCGTCATTGTGACGTACCATCGATGTCATCTGCTTACTTCCTGAAATTTGCATATGATTCTTGAAGATGTGTGTAGTGATTTTACAGGTGATATATTTATTTTAGAGTTCGATTTCTGCGTGACTCCGAATTATCCTTAATTTATGGACATGAGTGTAGTTACATAAGCGAAAGAATTATAACGTTATTGAATGTTCCCCCGCTTTAGAATGAAACAGTAACACAGGCTTCATCTGGGAGGGAATGAAACGAAACCGAAGGAACGTGAAGTATTTTCTATCGAAGTCAGTAATTTAAGAAAGGTCATATACTTTTGTAGTTTTTTGGAAAAAAAAGTTCTTTTGGAAAAAAGGAAAAAAAAAAAAAAAAAAAAAAAAAATGCGGATTTATTCCGATAATTAATAATTGTCGAATTTTAAACGACTTGAAACGAAATAAAATATTTTGCAGATACTTTCTGCGAGAAAAGAGAGACTGATGTTTTGTGAAAATTTCTGAATGAAAGCTCAGTTGAGTTAGATACAGGGCTAACAGCAGTGAAAACTAAAAACGGGTGGGCGGTAATTAGGATACAGAATTCATGAACAGGTGATAGCATTTTAACTACTTTGTTCGAAATATTCCTTTGAGCGCATGATAAGAATTGAAATTTTAGGACTAGCTGATTCGTTCCAAACTGTTAAGGACAGCTTAATTGATTTTGAAGAAAAAAATTAAAATTCTTCGCAATGCCAAATACGAACTAGAACTACCTTGGAAATGCAACTTTACGCATTTAGGCACTATTCCGTTTTGAGGACCGTAAAAAAATTGTAGCGAAAATGTATGCGCAAAAGCGCCAAATCTAGCAAACGCACCCATTTAACAACGCGCCAAATGTAACGGACGCGCTGATTTCAGATTGCGTAAGTTTACATAGTTCTATATATCTTAAGACGCCATTGAAATACTAGTTCCAATTTTTAAATCCTTTTTTGATATAATATGGATTTAAAAATTTGGGAATTGCCCATGACGAAAAGTGTGCAATAGAATTTTGGGTAAAGTGCAGAATCACCCACTGTTTAATGCGTTTTTAAGAATTGCACATACTCGGTATCCATGTACACATCGACTTATTTTGACTTCAAAAATAATTCCAGAATTGCACAAAAATGGCACACCCTTGACTTTATCTATGTACACATTGAGCTATTTTCACTTAAAAAGTAAAAGAAAATTGACAAAAATCCAATTGTTTTTACCCTTGTAAAAAGCAGCAAACAAATAAGTGGGCGATTCTGCACTTTACCGAGAATTTTTTCAAAGAAAAGGCATCATTCATTATAAAAAATTATGTTTGAACAACCAACGAGATGAAAGGATGCTTTAGCGAAATAGCGATGCAGGCATCCATTCAATTATGTTTAGCAATTTTTTTATCAATTCTAATAATGATCTGAAATAGTTATTTACTCTTATGCTTCCATTCAGTCATGTTTAGTATTTTTTATATAAATTATAATAATAAAAACGTATTATATGAAATTAACCTTTCATCTAAATTAAAACATTAATCTATTTATTATTATACGTCTTTTCTTGCTTTAGGGTTGCCGCAATTATTTTTGGCAGCACTGGCATCAACAATAGTTTGGCTGTTTTTTACTGCCGTCAAAACCGAATAGTACCCGCATTTATTTGATAATAAAAAACTAACCTGGAGGTTTATTAGTTTTTGGTTTATGGTACACTCGAGGGCTTTTTGCCTAAAAGAAAAGATGCAGTCGTGGAGGACTTTTTAACTAATTTGGAGGAGGTATCAGAAAGTGATTAATAAGTTAAAATTTACCAAAGGCTTTTGTGCAAACTTTTATATAATTATGCATCTAAAGACGCCTGTCTGTTGCAACCAAAGACAGATTCCCCCCCCCCCCGTGTAATGAAGAGCAAAAAATTTGTAAGCATTGTCGAGTTATATTTGGAATTTATTCAAACCCTTATATGTTAAATGAGTCTTTAATACATCTTTTAGGAAATTACCTCCCCCGTATGATGAAACTGCTCAAAAATTCAAAAACTACTTCTGCGAGGACAATTGTGTAACTGGAGTTGTTAATATTAACAAACAAGTTCGTTTTATAGAACAGGTACACTTAATCATGTCTAGAGACTGTTTTAATTTGGGTGGTTTTGAAAACAATGTTGCTTGTAAAGATGTTGAGAAGCATCACCGGATATTGTGAATAAATTCTAAAAATAATACGTTACAAAGATGTACATGAACTAAAAAGTGAAACTTTCCCTCATTATATATGGTAATTAATTAATTTTCTAAATAGCAGGTTTTTGTTGATGCCAGCAAAGGGGCATCTGCTGTGAGTGTCTTTATTCAGTCAATAGATAATTCTGAGGTGAAATTAGTTGTTTTTGTTAGAGCGAAGTCTAGAGTAGCTTCTCTCAAACCTCTGGCTATGCCACGATTGGAGTTGAAGGCTTGAAGTGTAGGCGCTAGGCTTACGAATTCTAGTATCGAAACGCTTGGTCTACCATATTTTAGTGTGTGTGTGATTATGGCAAAGTCTCGAGGGCTATCTGCCAAAGGGCAGGCAAGCGTAGGCAGTAACAAGGTAACAAGGTGCAAGCGTAGGCAGTAATGTATCATATTAATGTGTAAGCAGTATTTGTATTATATTAATGTGTTATCATGTATCATATTAATGTGTAATGTAATGAGTATATGCAATTATGTATCATTTAAAGTGTAAGTAGCATTCTATGTGCAAGCATTAATTCAAGTGTAAGTAGTAATTTATGTGTAAACAGTAATTTAGGAGTAATAATGTGTAATATAATGCATATATTTATGTGTATATGTAAGCATATTAATGTGTAAGGTAATGTGTATATGTAATCATGTATCATATTAATATGTAAGTAGTATCTTCTGTGCAAGCAGCAAATCATGTGCAAGCAGCTTATGTGTAAGCAGTAATTAATGAGTATCTATTTAACATAATGTGCAAGCAGTATTTCATATGCAAGCAGTAACTTATGTGTAAGCAGGAACTTATGTATCATCAGTAGGCCGCAATTCATGAGTAAGTAGTAATTTATGTACAATGCAACAGAATATGTATGTAATGCAATGGTATAACGCAACTATGCACAATGCAGCTATGTAATATAATCCCTGACTGAAACAGCATGCTGTTTCATACTCCGCACTGAATAACCAAATACGTGTAAACTGTGATCCGAATGTTGCCATATGTACAATGCTATATGTAATAATGTATCATATTAATGTGTAACCAGAATTTTAAGTGTAAGCAGTAACTTATATAAGTAATAATTTATGTGTCATCAGCAGGCAGTAACTTGTGTGTAAAGTAACAGTTATGTATAGTGCAACAGTATATGTGTGTAACGCAACGGTGCATTGCAACTATGTAGTATATTCTTTAACTGAAACAGCATTTTGTTTCATACTCCGCACTGAATAACCCAATATGAGTGAACTGCGATCTGAATGTTGCCATATGTACAATGTATTATGCAATTGTGTATCATATTAATGTGTAAGCAGTATTTTTCAGTATTTGAATCATAATAATGTGTAATTATGTATCAAATTAACGTGTAATGTAGCATGTATATGTAACTGAGCATCATATTAATGCACCATATTAATGTAGTCATATTAATGTAAGCAGTATTTCATGTGTAAGCAGTATTTCATGTGTAAGCAGTAATTTATGTGTAAGCAGTAATTCAGGTACAAGCACAAGCAGTAACTTATGTGTATGCGATAATTTACGAAAAAGCAGAATTTATATGTTATCAGTAGGTAGTAATTTATGAGTAAGTAGTAATTTATGTTATCGATAAACTCCCGGTGCGTCCTTATGGGGCCACAGGGAGTTGTTGCGTCTGGATAGGGGAGGGTGTGGGACATATGCCTATTTACCTCTGTTAGACGCCAGGCGTCCCCGTCCTCCGTCACCTGTCACCTGCCAAAGGGGAGGGATTCTTTCGTGGAGGACTTTCTAAGAGAAACTGGCTCGTATGCATGTTACACATGAGGAAAACCACGAAAACGCCCATGCAGCCAGCCCGTTTGCGGGATTCGAATCTCGGACCGGACTACCAGTGTTCAGGGACTTTACCGCTCGGCCGCTGGTGGGCCAACCAGATCTTAAAAGTAGCATTTTGGTTTGGTTCTACTACAGTCATTTGGTGGATAAAAGAACTGGGAAATTGGTTAGTTTTGGTGACCAACCGAGCAAAAGAAATTCCTCAGTTGACGAACCATCAGGCATGAAAGCATGTTCGGAGAGTATGAATATTGTTGATTTACTGTCGCGTGTCTATTCCGCTCAGGGCACATTCTCAGTGGTGGGAGGGGCTTCGTGGCTAAAGGCAGATCCGGAATATGGGCTGTTAGGGAAACTCATAGTCAGCCTAAAGAAGTAAATGAAGAGAGGAGAAAGATTAAAATGGTGACTGTTGATTTGGCGAAAGACGCACCCCTTTGGCTTCTAAACAACATTTCAAATTACGATATATTAATTCGACTGTTTGCTTGGATTTTAAGATTTGTAAATAAATGTCGAAAATTTCGTATTAAATGTGAAAACCTTGAACTTTCTTTTTCTAAGCTTGAAAATTCTGAATAGTGCTTGATTCTTTTAATTCAAAATTATTATTTACCTGATGTAAAATCTTTGAATTTTGTTACATTCAAAGATGAGGATAGGATTTTAAGAATAAGAACTGAGATTTCATCGAAGTAGTGAAAGAATTCTTCACATATGCAGTATTGTTACTGGACAAATACAAATTTACTAGGTTATTGATCAGATTTGTACATATGAAAAACGTTCAGTTATACAATGAAAATCTTTTTGCGAGAAAGATTTCGGATAATTAAAGCACTTAAAATACTGGATTTATGCAACTGTATTTGTTATAAATTTCAGAATCTCCCCAAGATTCAACGAGGGGGGGGAATGTTATGAACTGAAGTGAATTGAAGCTTTAAAGCTAGGGTAGAGTGACGTCAGGTTCTAGAATGCATGAGAATCAGAGTTAGGTTTTAGTGCGAAACGTGAAAGAAATTTTTGGTTTTTGTGTCTGTCTTTGAGTCTTCCTGGATTTTCCAAAACAAACTGAATCAGGTAGGTGCGAACCCATAAATTAAATTTTGACATTTCCTTCTCAACACTGGGAGTTCAATCCGTGTTTAAGGAACGGGTTGGTTGAATGGGCGTTTTCATAGTTTTTCCCTATGTGTAATGTGTATATGATTCAGTTTTCCTTAAAAAGTCCTCAACGAAGGCATTCCTCCCGTTAGGCAGATAGCTCTTGAGGCTTTGCCGTCATTACATAAACCAAACCCAGCCGAAGCAATCCGGGTTTAAATCTTTGCGAACGGGTTGTTTGCATGGAAGGTTTCGTAGTTTCCTATCTGTTAACAGGTTTTTGGTTTATTAAATTACGGCAAAGCACTCGAGGGCTATCTGCCTTAAGGGGGGATGCCTTCGTGGAGGACTTTTTAAGGGAAACTGGCTCGTATACACGTTACACCTGGGGAAAACCACGAAAACGCCCATGCAGCCAGCCCGTTCGCGGGATTCGAACCTCGGACCGAACTACCAGTGTTCAGCGACGTTACCCCTTGGCCGCTGGTGGGCATCTGTTAACAAGTACGAAAGAGACATTGCTTGCCGATGACTAGAGCAATAATTTTATGTTGAGGAAAATAGAGGTTATAATGTTTCATGGAGCAATAAAGGGGTAAATTATGAAATTTCGCGGAAGTTTATAGGTCTGTGAATAAATAAATCTGTGAAAATCGTGGTTTTACACAAACATTAATGTAAAAAAAGTGAATACGTAAATAAATAAACATTATAATATAGATATATATTTAATTGAAATTTATAAACCGGGCACTTTCTAGCACTGTAATAAACTTCATAACGTGAGATGACATTCTGATATGCATTGACGAGCCAAAACATTAGGACCATTACCATATTTTTCAGTGAACTCGGTCTGGGTGACGTGGAAATCATGCGATTAAGCGGGTATTGTATTTAACTGTTGCTGGAGAAGATATGGAATCATTCTTGCACTTTTGCGAGTGATGGGAAAGGCTGTTGATCCAAGCGAATTTTATAGAGGACAGATTGTAATGGCCCGAAGTCTTGGAACGAGTATCTTAGAAACTGTACGACTGGTAGGTTGCTCCCTATCTGCCGTTATTAGTATTTATACAAAGTGCATAAATGACGGTGAAACCAGCAGTAGACGCCAAGCTGCAGGATGTTCACACTTCATCAGAAAAAACTGTCTCGCTTGGTACAGCAAAATTGGCCACAGATAATGGCTCATCTGGCAGCTCAATACTATGCAGGTCCAAGTGCCCCACAGTAATCTTGCTGGCATTGATTTAATTAAATTTTCTCTAACAGTAGGGTCAGTATTCGACCACTCTTCAATAAGGGCTTGTTTGCTTGAAATCTTCCTTTTTCTTATTTTTAAATCCAAAGAATTCCACAAATTGTCCAAAGGATTTAAGTCTGGTGATTGTGGTGGAGTGGCAAGTTTTCTGAGTACATTATAAAGCAACCACATACGCGTTATACCAGCAGTGTGCTTAGGATCATTGTCTTGCTGAAAATAGTACGAATTACTGATACCCAATTTTATTGCACTTTGTGGCAAGTTATCTCACAGCACATCAATATAAGTTCGAGCTGTCGTATTACCATCAATGAAACACAAATTACCAACTCCTTTGCTAGCCATGCACCCCCAAATCATAACAGAGCCTCCTCCATGTTTAACTGTAGGTAACACATTTTTGGTATGAAAAGCAGTACAAGGTATTTTCCAAACTAATTTCCTGCCATCTGATTTAAAGATATTGAACTTACTTTCGTCGGAGAATATGACATTTTTCAAGAAATCAATTGCTTTATTGATATATTCCTTAGCGAATTCAAGTCTCTTCAGTCTGTTTCGTTCAGTTATGAGAGGTTTTTCCCTTGGAGATCTCCCATAAATTTGTGCATCGTGCAGGACATTTCGAACACTTTGGGCACATATTTGAACTCCAGATGTTGAAGCGACATCATTGGCTAAAGTAATTGCACTAAAAAAGGGATTTTTTATGCTTCTTTTATGATTTTTCGCTTCATTCGCAGTGAAAGTTTCTTTGGGCGTCCAGAGCGCAAGTTATTTGATGTAGATCCTCTTTCTTTATGACGTTTTATAACATACCGAACAGTAGAGAAGCAAACATTTACTTTTTTACCTATTTCTCGATAACTTAGGTCATTTTCACGTAGAGAAAAAATTTGTTCTCGCAACGAAATCGGCAATTCAGATTTCTTAGGTGCCATTACAATTTGAAATCGACAATCAACTGATAACGTTTCGACAACAGCTCCTTTTATAGTCGTCTTACGCATGTTATTTACTGCGGGATGACTGTCAAATAATAGCATAAAAGTGCAAATTTGCTAAAGTTGAGTTGAGTGTGCAAATACTTTTTTGACTTAAGATATTTTAATATTGTTGCAAAAAATGTTTTTTATTAATATTATTGTATTTTTGTAATTAATTTAAATGAATAAGCTTATTCTATTTTTTAAATGCCAATTTTTGTATTTCTTAATGCATTTTCTTATAAATTGTGAACAAAAATGTATGTGTGCAAATACTTTTTGTACCCACTGTATTTGGTACAACCTGTCTCCAGACACCTACCAAGAACTGTGGCATCCATGTCAAGGCAAGTTGTAGCTTTTTTGCGGGCCGAAGCTTGCGCAATGCGTTATTGATAGGTGTTTGTAATGTTTTGGATCTTCAGTGTATTTATTACATTAGGCATACTGAGATTTTTTGTGAATAAATAGCAAATTTTTAAATATGAGAAAATCATTTTTGAAACTCTTCGTTGATTCTGGCAAGCACAGATGGAAAATTTATACAACTTTAATAAAAACAAAGCAAACAAACAAACAAAAACAACAACAAAAAAAAAAAAAAAAAAAAACTGACAAAATGAGCTTTATTAATATTTTTGGTAACAGCTCTAATAATTAAAACTGAAATTAAGAAAATTTTGAAATTCATTTACTTATTCAGCTTTTGCGAAAAACGTATATGTACAATTTCAGGAAATATCTCAAGTTCGAGACAATGATTAGAGAAATTCGCGTCACAATAAAGGTTTTCTCTACTTAATAATGACCTATGCTTTTAAGAGCATTGGTTTGACGCTGTGCAGTGAATTTATGTAAATTAGTATAGTAAAATTAATTCGGCGCTCACAAGGTAATTTTTTTGAATTGATTGCTAAAATAAAATAGAACCCTAAGACGTCTAAGATTATAATATGGTGACTCTTGATATTATTTTTAAAGATACTAAATATTTTCTATTTTCATACTACTTTGAGCCCTCCCGATGTATTGAATTTGATTTGCATAAAATAAGTCGGGTCTTCCAGGCTAAGGATCTTGCAAAGCTTATTTGGGGTATGGATTCCAATAGTAAGTCTGAACTGTGGTTTAGTCCCTACAGTGATGCTCGAGGAAACAAGCTTGGAGATTTTGTCAGCTCCTATAACTTATATGTGATCAATGAGGACTGTGGCCCTACCTTTTGTTCGGAACAGGGATCAAGCTATATAGATGTCACAATTATGGGAGCTGATTTGCTAGCAAATGTTACCCGCTGGTGTCTCTCGGACTGTGAATCATTGTCAGATCATGCAATGATTGAATTCGACTTATCTGTTTCTGATGCTTCTTTAATTGCTGTCAGTAGAATTTTGTTTAATACAAAAAAAGCAAATTGGGGATATTTTGAAAAATATTGTTCACAGTATATTTCTTTGATCATTAATGGTTTGGATTCTTGCTCGAGCACTGACTCACTTAATGTGATTGTAGATTTTATGAATTCAGTTATTTTTCGGGCATGTATTAAATCTATGCCTACTAGAAGGACTGGTAGGCGAAAAGTACCTTGGTGGTCATTGGAAATTTCCATTATGAGAAAGAGAGTCAACGCGGCTAGACGGAGGTTCCAGAGGACTACTAGCAATGATATAAGGGACTTGTATAAGCGGAAATACCTTGATTTAAGGAAAAAATACAATGAAATGCTTATTGAGGCCAAATTAGAGTCTTGGAGGAAGTTTCTTTCCGATATAAATAATGAGAATGTGTGGAAAAAAATTTACACTTATGGTATTAAAGAAAATTTTATGAGGAAGATTGAGATCTCGGGCCTTCGGCTTTCAAGCGGTAACTTTACGTCTTCCTTGGAGGAAACTATCGATGCTATTCTTGATAAAGCTTTTCCTCCTGATTGTGTGAGACTTGATAATGACTTTCATACTCAGTGGCGCTCATCTGCTCGCAGTAGTTATGCGTCTCAGATTGATCCTCCTTTTTCGCAGGCCGAGGTTGATGATGTAATTCGTAATATAGGGCTTGGCAGGTCTCCTGGCTCGGACTCTATTCCCAATGAAACCATAAGATACTTCCATCGTCTTTTTCCTGCAGCTTTTCATAGATTATTTAATATATGTTTGAATCTTGGTGCTTTTCCACGAACTTGGAAGAACGCCCTTGTTATTGTGATACCCAAGAAACAAAGTATCACTGTTCCACATGTGAATAATCTTAGGTGTATCTGTCTTCTTTCTTCTTTAGGTAAATGTTTTGAAAAACTAATTACTAACAGAATTACTTGGCATCTACATAAAGAAAATATTCTTAGTGCTGACCAATATGGTTTCATTGCTCAAAAATGTGCTGAGGATGCACTTCTGCGTCTTAGCAACATTGTACAGAGGGGTAAGATGAGAGGTTTGTACACTATTTTAATTTTTCTTGATATTGAAATAAACCTATTAAAAAGTTAAGCGGAAATGTATAAAGATCAAGACCTTGGCCAGTGGGAACTTACGTTTGGCAGACAACGTGATGTGGGACCGAGCAAGGTTTGGTATAGTGGCAACATATACCAAGGCGGAATGAATGTTAATACATGGTTGTGCAACAGAATATAAAGAGCGAAAATGTTTGGTCAAAAAAGATTACGCGTTGGGTGTTTTCAGCCAACTGAAGAGCACGAACGTGGTGTCTGGGGACATTACTAGTGTAATTTAATTAAAAAACATTGAAGCCTTTTTCAACCCGAAGACTAGGTGGTGGATTTGCTAGGATTTGAGCTAAATTTGAAAATTCGAATAACTTAAAACAAAACTGAAAAACAAAATGTCTAAATTTGTGTCTAAAACAAAATATCATAGTTCCCATGTAATTGTATAGCAATATCTAGATTGTAATCTTATTCTTTATATTTCCTTTCTTAAATTTTTGTTAAAATGGGCATTTTGTTTTTGAAAAGAGAATAGTAGTTTTATAGTTTCCTATTCATACTATTTTACATTTCAAAAAGAAATATAAGTCATCTGAGAAAGAAATGTAATCTATGCAGACTGCGACTGTTTAGTTATATTGCGCTACAAAACGTTTAGCATTCACGATAACCTACTGAATATTTCAAAAGCAAGGTACTTCTGTATCTGAACTCGACTTTAGAAGGACTCTATCAAAATCAAATCTCCGGTATATCTTCGTTCCACCGGCTGTCCCCCCATTTCGGATATCGATCGAACTTTCGAATCCTCTTCGACGCGCCACGCATAATTGACTTTGCGCCCCTGGGACCGCAGGGCTCACAGATAAAACAGTGTTTATAGAAAGAATTCGTTAAGGGCCCATTCATAGAACTAATGAGTCATCTTTGGAACCCTTCGATTCGAAATGGGGGTAGGACTCCCCTCTCTGCCAACACCCTCGCGTTCCTTTGCTTTTTCTCTCTGAACTGAGAAGCACTAGAAGCATTTTAGTTTACTTGTTGAATGGAAAGAAATGAGAAGTATTCATTTTATTTTATTTCATTTCTTACGAAAGGGTTTTCGTCTCAGAATACGGTTTGGTGATCTAATTGGAATATTAAGCTCAAGAAGAAGTTTTCAGCTAGCTATTTCGTCTTTCAGAAAAAGAATAATTGTTCTGAATAG
This sequence comes from Stegodyphus dumicola, assembly GCF_044657685.1. Taxonomy (NCBI): domain Eukaryota; kingdom Metazoa; phylum Arthropoda; class Arachnida; order Araneae; family Eresidae; genus Stegodyphus; species Stegodyphus dumicola. The sequence goes on from NC_140768.1 coordinate 4,527,961, forward strand.
TTTTTAATACATCAAGGATGTGTTAAAAATGTAATTTATTGAGATTACTTTTGGTACGAAGAAATAAGATTGATGCCAGTATAATAAAACTTTAATTGCTCAAAATAATTTTGATCTCAGCGCATCGGAGCATTAAAAAGAGTCCGGTTAATTGACCTGCTTATTTTTCTTCTGCAAGTCAAATGCGTATTTACTTTTATGGAACAAAAGTGTTTAATCATGTCGAAGATTAGGTGCGAAATTGGGAGAAAGTGCAGAATCGCCCACTGCTTGCCGCGTTTTTAAGAATTGCACATACACGGTATCATCCATGTACACGTCGACCTATTTTCACTTAAAAAAACATCCCAGAATTGCACAAAAATGGCATTGCGCACACTCTTGACTTTATCCATGTACACTGCTAAAGTAACCTTTATCACCTTACCAAAATGTCGCCAAACTACCTGTTACCATATTCCAAAGATTAGCGGGGAAGAAGTGCAATGAAAATATTAATACAATTTATTGATTTAATTTATTATAAATTATGTAAATTATTTTTAAAAATGTATCATTTTGTTATACAAGAATCACATTTAAAGAATGAAACACATGTTTTATACATACTTATATATTAAGAAATTTAAAGTATTTTTATTTCATGAATTACATAATATAGTTGCGTCAATAAATTGAAATAAAGGCGTTAAAGAAGTATGTTTTATATAAAAAAGAACTATGCAATACGCTTGCTATGAAAAAATTATGTAAAGGAAATATATTATTAAAAGTTAAAATACAGGTATAAAAGAATGCAAAAGTCAAAAATAACTTTTTTTACTTTTACCGTTTAATTTGTTGATCATCGAATTGTTTTGATATGACACACTGAAATTCGGAATATTTTGATTTACTATCCGCTAATTTATTTCTGGAGAACTTGTACGAAAGTAAAAGTAGCCTTTTATTCTTTGAAAAAATATCATTCTAAAGAAGCCAATTAATTAATTTTAAAATGCACTGTTAAATATTTATGAAGGAAATCTTATTCGTTTTTCCAGTTGCATATTTTCCACATTAAGAAAGGCAATTAAAAAATGACAATACAACTTACCAGTATTCTCGCCTTTCGTAATGTCGGCATAGAAAAATATTTTATACAAATGATTTTTGAATCCGTTTTAAAAAGAAAAACTTCAGAGTTTTTTACTTACGATTCGCAAATACGATAAAAAATGTTAACTCATTTTACTATATTAGCTTCGGGTATGAAGGAGTTTTTTTTTTCTTTTGGTGAAATGTTATTAAATTTCCGACCATTTCTCCGCTGTCACTCAATTTCTAACATTTTCAGAGGGAAAAAATATATTTCCTTCTGCTCGCATTTATTGAAATTTCTTTCGAACTGAAAATGTCATATTTTTTGCAAAGTTCATTTGGAAAATATTGTAAGTGTGATAAGTTTATTTTCTAGCATTGGATTATATATTCACACATCAATTTATAGTTCTCTGTTCTAAAAAAAAAAAAAAAAAAAAAAAAAAAAAAAAAAAAAAAAAAAAACTGTTGTTTAATCTTTGGATTATGGTAACTTGGCGATTTTTTGGCGAAAATTTGGCGACCAACCCTGCTACAGCAACCTGCTAGTTTTTTTTTGGACGCCATTTTATTTTCACGAAGTAAAGGCATTTTTTTCCCAACAATCTGCTAGCCGAATTACGCTTATGCTAGAACTTTTATGGAACAAAAGTGCTTAATCATGACGAAGATTAGGGGGTAAATTGGGATAAAGTGCAGAATCGCAAACTGCTTGCCGCGTTTTTAAGAATTGCACGTACACGGTATCCATGTACACGTCGACCTGTTTTCATTAAAAAAAAAACAACATCCCAGAATTGCACAAAAATGGCATTGCGCACACTCGACTTTATCCATGTACACTGCTAAAGTCCTAGCTAGTAACCTTTATCGCCTTACCAAAATGTCGCCAAACTACCTGTTACCATATTCCAAAGATTAAACAAACTGTTTTATACTATCCACAAAAATTTTTGTTGTTTCTTGTGTACTCCATAGAGCTTAAATAAATTTTTGCAGTCACTCTTTTGCGTTAGGGAATCAAAGAACTAAATTCACTCTTGTCTAATAAATAACTCTTATTATCCATACCATTTATTATAGCAAGGTTTAGAAAACAATTTAAGGAGATCTACGTTTAAATGAATTTGACAAAATGGATTTTTCTTTCACTAAAATTTCACTGCCCTGTTTTTTTTTTTCCCGCCAGGCACAGTTTAAAAGCACATTTTGAAATATGGCTTGTATTTCACAATAATCCATGTTTAGAGAATAAGATAGAAAACAGATGGACTTTCATTCCCAGTAGAAAGTAAATCGCCTTTAAGCTTATTTCTAGCAAGTAAATAAAATACTTTTAATTTTTCTAGTTGGATGACAATCACAGCTTAGTTATCAGATTTAGACCAGAGTCGTACTTTCGTAAAGCTTACAAGTTATTTTTTTTCCCTTCCAGTCTCTTCAACACTTGGCACCAGCTATTTAGTGGCAGTGATCGCCACGTGCCTCTAGTTTGATCTGATCTAGTTTCCATAAAATGCGGTTAGCTTACGAGAAAAACTTGAAAAGAATTTACCTTATTCAATTTAATTCAGTTGATATGCACTGTCATGCATTCGAAAGCAAGAGCATCAGCAAAAATTTACTTGCGCAGTTCCTAACTAACTTTTGTTAGGATTATGAAAAGAAGAATATAATATCTATTCTTAATTTTCAATCTGTTTTCCATCTAATTTTCATCCATAATCTAATTTTCCATCGCGTGAGACGGCCCACCAGCGGCCGAGCGGTAAAGTCGCTGAACACTGGTAGTTCGGTTCGAGGTTCCAATCCCGCGAACGCGCTGGCTGTATGGGTGTTTTAGTGGTTTTCCCCATGTGTAATGTGTATACGAGACAGTTTCCCTTAGATAGTTCTCCATGAAAGCATCCCTACCCTTAGGCAGATAGTCCTAGTGTGCTTTGCCATAATTAAATACACCACACCACACCACACCACACCACACCACCATCTCGTGAGACAGAACATCTGCGGGTTACTTTCCATTGCCTGAAGTGATATTTCACATAAAAAGGAACTTTTCGACAACATTTCTGAAATCTGGGAAACGTAATGAAGACATATCGGGTAAAGTTTTAAGCATTTTTCGTAAATTTTTATGTAAACTTTTACAGCTTGTCAATTTCACTTGCGAAATTAATTTGGTACTTAGTACTATGACAACCATCTTGGCGCAATTTGGCGACTTTTTAGGGATGACAATGTAAAAGTTACTTAAAACATGTGCAAGTTGGTGGTCTTCGCGTCTTCTTTTTTAGAAAGATTCACAAACTATCGATATTTATAGTAAGCTTGGTAAACAATATCAACATAGAAAAAGAAACATACGAGTACTTTAGCAATTTAAAATACGAATTTGAATTATTAAATACATTAAAAAATAAAGCATTTACATTCTTCTTCGAAGCTTTCTGTAATTTTTTCCTTTCGTTATTCTTCTCCTGAAGTACACGTACGCAGCGATCTGTTTTCACTTGAAAAAAGATCAGAGAATTGCGGAGAGTCGGCTTCGTGCAATCTTCGGCAACAGCGGCTATCTAGAAAACTCATTTTGTCGTTGTTCCCTTTAGACAATTTTCAGCAAAATTCTCTGATTTTGCCAAAATTTTACCGTAGTTTCTACCGTTGCTGGTGAATTCCACAAGTTAATACTTTAAAAGTAAGTTTAAGGAAAAAAAAAAAAAAAAAAAAAAAAAAAAACAGGATTTTGGGCTTGAAAACCATTGGAACTTGGAATACAACAAAATAGAAGGTATATGAAGATGGCGGCGTTGCTTCACTGAAACGATTGTTGTGAACATGGTTGCAAGAAGAATGGTTCTGCGCATGGTTGCCAGAGTTTGGCACTTTCTGAAAATTTTGCTACTGCTATTAAAATGGTTGCGATAATACGTAAGTACTATTAATTTTTCCTAATTTTACAGTTTTCTGTAAAGGCACCACATATTACCCCAGCTTGGCGATTTACTTCGAGATCTCTATTTTAAACGCCTGCTGTTGCAAAGCATTCGAGTTATAGTTAAATTCATCCTGTTTAATACAATAAAATATTTTCCTTTCTTTTAGGAATATGAATTATACTTCTATGCGTCTTTAAACTGGATTGTTTGGCGATTTATCAATCTTTTAGCGATTTTGGGAACAGCATCTCTATTATGACTCAATAATTTGCGAATTTCGTGGTTTAATGTTTTTTGAAAAAATATAGTCAAGTTGGTATGATAGATTCAACATATATTAAAATTACGTTTTTTTTTTAGAAAAATAACATAAATATTTTTATTTTCTTCTATCATATTTTAAAATCTCTTTTTCGTTTTGGAGATATCTTAATACTTTGAATCTGAAATTTAAACAGATAATAAATATATGGAACCGTATCCAAGGTAATAAATGTGATAAAACACAATTTCTGAATTACTTTTCATATTACTTAGTAAAAACTACTCATCAAAAAGAAAAAAAAGGTACTGTGAGTGTGACGTAATTTGTTTCATTTATTTAATTTCTAACTAGTTACTATAAATTTTATAATTTTTTCTAATAAGTCCCGTGAAACTGATTCAAAATATTGGTATATGCATAAGTTTTTCTCTGTAAAATGGAACTTACGCTCTTTTACAATTTTTTTTTTCAAATATCTTTTGATTTATATTTTCACAAAGTTGTCAGATAGTATTGTAGGGTCATTAGGTTATTTTTAAAGCAGGAGTGATAAAAAATGAGCAACGCCCTCTCCGGGCATCGAACCACGAACCTCTGGAATACGCGCCCAGCATGCAGACCACTACACCACGAAGGCGCGCTGAGAAGGCGGGAGAAATACCTTATAGTATGAAAAGGAATGAAGCAGTGTTCCAACAGCTGACTTCCACTAAAGTATCCAGATGCCCTCTAAACGGAATAAAAGATGTACTATTAGGAGGAACATATATGAACAGATAAACGTTCAGTAAATTCGTTATCACATCCGATTTGTTTTAAATCCAGTACTAGAACTTTATAGATGTATCGAGCCTTTTTGCTCTCCTTCCTTTCTTTTCTCCTGTGTGTATGTGTAGAACCTGATGCCACTGCTTGTATAACTAGCTATAATAATGCATTTATCACTGGTCTTTGATAAAAGCGCTAAAACAGTACTGCATTTACAGCTTCAGAAGGCTATGTTTAATAGAAAGCATCTCATTCATTAGAAATGGTTTGGGATACAGCCTGATTTCAGAGTACGCGAAGTACAAGTTACACAAAATACCCTTTATTTTAATAGAAGAGTGTATTGTTTTACCAGACAATATTAATATTTAAAGCAACAATCAGTAAATATCTCTGAACTGCTTGAATCATAACTAAAAAGTAAACTATAAGCTTGGTACTATCACCTTGGAATTTTTTAAGACTTGATAGCGATTAAAGGGATTGTAATAAGACCAGATAAAAGCTTAACCTACAAACTAAATTGCTAAATGTTTTACATTTATGAAAAATTGCTGTAGTTGGGAAAAAAATGCATTTTGATGTTTCTAATTCTAGCTATATCTGAAAGCATAGGTGAACTTACTCTATACAGAAGAAAATGAAAAATGTCATGGTATAAGATATTCTAAACAGAAGAATATTAAGAAGCTGAAAAGGTATATTTCAATTTTAATGCAAGCAAAATTAGAAAATAAATTAATAATTTTTGTTATAAAAAAACTTCATCCTAAACATTAAATTAATTTTTATTATGTGCAGCACTGTATTGAAGAAATAGTTTTAAGAAAATTCTTGTAGTAATTCGTTTATGATTTTATAAGATATTTTCTCCCTCCTTTCCGAGATTTGAATAATAAAGTGACGAGAATAATAAATATATAGTAATAAAACCTAACTTATCTTGTAAGTCTTTCGTATAAACACTTTGATTGTCCATATAGTCTGGTGGACCTCCTGTAGTCTGTAGATTTCATTTCTATCCCAGAGTACAAAAAGAAAATTGAATTTGTAATTCAATTTAAAATGAGAAAAAAAAAACCTATCCTTTCATTCGGTATAGTACGTAGAAAAACAGCCTCTCCTGAATTGGAGTAGTATCTTAGAACACAAACATTCGTAAACTATTTTGGAGTTGAAAACATAATAAGCGTTCAATGCAAGATTCAAAGGAATAAAAATAAAAGACAGTTCATCTGCAGGTTTTGAATTTTTAAAATGGCGAAAATGTCGTTCTCAGAAAAATTTAATCGTCAAAGGATAATTTAATAAATGATAATATCTGAATATATTCAGCTTTCCTTTCAGCAAAAGAAGTCCTTTTCCGAGAGCTTTGCGAATTATGGTAATATAATATTTACTTTGCGTAGTTCAAAACATTTGTTATTCTGGGGTTCTATTTGTCTATGCATTGCAGCGCAAAAACTTCCTACTCTTATAAGTAGTAGAAAAGGTTTGTTTTACAGAAGATGTTTTAAACACAACGCGTATTTGAGTGCTTCCATTAATTTCTTTTATATTTTCAGGAATAGGATTTACACGAATTTCTAATAAGATTTATTTCATTTTTGAAGTTCCAAGATTCTGTGGTCAAAAATAAATATGTAAAGGTGCTGTAGGTTTTGTTACGATTTTATCAAATTATCCTGAATGTATTTTCTTTAATAACTATTCTGAAAGACTTAATAAATCCTAGATATTTTTTAAAAGTGTAAAAGAAGGACTGAACAATTTTCATATCCCTATTCGGTATATTCATACAACTAAACTTCATTACAATTTGTTCAAGCTTTTTATTTTGGCTTTATTTTCTTGTTTCTTATTCTACATACTTTATAACAAAATATGGGGTTTCTGATATTATATTTCGTGAACTTTTCATTAACGAGGACATAATCGGTCTATAATCTTCTTCATATTAAAAATTTCTTTGGCAGAATCTTGAAAAATTTTGGATTATTATAATAATCCCAAAATTATGCAGTTACGCCTTTTCACCCACTTGACAATTTTTACACTTATATCAGGTATATATTGATTTTATGATAATTGATTGCAGTTTTTAGTTTTGGCTTTTAGAATTCTTGATTTTATTTTTCTATTTCATGATATTTTAATGTAAAATATCAGTTTTCATGACCGCTTTCTTTATTGACTACAGTAACATCTGTATTCTTTTTGATGCTAGAAATGTCGTTTGCGATGTTTATGTCTCTAGCTGTAGCTATTCCACTTGAAGAAATAGAGTGAATGGCTACTGAGAGTCATCATTAGAGTACAAAAGTTTAAAAACTCTTTGTTAGGCTGTACGCAAACGCTAACATTTTAATCGAAGAATGCCCACAACTGTCTAGGACAACCACAACTGTCTAGGATAAGGCATTAGAAGCACTTTCCATTAACATTAATTAGAATAACGAAGCATAAATTTATAAAAATTACCAGTTAGATATTATAAATTATAAGACTTATAAGTAAATTAAACATAGACAGGTGAAAGCGTGTCTGGGCATCCAGGCAGCTTACATAGACTATTCGGGTACTGTTCAGAGCCCACAACTGTCTAGGACAAGCAGCTCCTGGTTTGCCAAGAGCACCGCATCGGGAATTTATTTAGAGATGTTGAAAAGTATATCATGCCAAACAAGGGCTAAATGCTAAGAAATACAAAGGAATGATATTTACAGGATATAGTCAATCCATAAGTTATCGGTATGAAGCGGAGCAATAAATTAAAAAAATCTGATGCGTACACCACCACATGACTTCCTTGTACGGAATATTAAATTATACGCATTTTTTCTTGCATTTCATTTAAACTATTGCATTGAATTAAATCTACTTCGTCGATAGAGCATAAATCACAATAGAATGAATGCGATCTATAAAATTCACTATATTTGTTTACTATAGCAGCCCTAGGTTCACTTAACAGCGTTACATTTCATTCATTTTCTAACTCAGAATGCACAAAATTTATATCATTTTAATATTATCTAATCGTTGCCACATGTTTATCCAACTATTATAATAAATCTTAAACGATGTATAAAAGAAATTAAGCAAAGAACAACAATAACAACAAAAAAGAAAAAACAGTTTTTGACTTTTTCACAGAGATTCAGTATTTCTCATTCAATTAATTCAGTTCTCACTTCGCGACACGGCAAAAATACATAAAAACTCAAAATATCTGTATTGAAAATTATGAAGTCACTTAACAGTATTACATTTCGTTCATATTATAACTCAGAACGCGCAAAATTTATATCATTTAAAGAATTATCTAATCGTTGCCACATGTTATATTCAAGTACTATAATAAAGCTAGAACGATGTATAAAAGAAATTAAGCAAACAAACAAAAAAGAAACAGTTTTTCACAGACGATTGAATATTTCTCATTCAATTAATTCAGTTCTCATTTCGCGACAAGGCAAAAATACATTAAAACTCAAAATATCTGTATTAAAAATTACGAAGTAAATCTTAAACACTTATTTCCTCGAAAAAATTCCAGGAAGAATTAAGCATGATTTAATTCGCAATAATAAATGAAAGGCGTTATCTTTGTTGTTGAGAAGCTACGTTTTTCTAGATTGGCAACAAATTCACTACTCTGCTGTTTCAAATGTAAACAAGCAATGGCCGCCATCAAAGAAATTATTAGGCTTAGCGGCACTTAAACAACTTTAAAATTGTTTATAATTCTAAAAATATTGCATACAGATTTACTAAAGGCATAAAACCCTTAACCGGAAGATAAGAAAAACATAATTCAATGATTTTTAAAGCAAAAATCGTACAATTTACAAACATATAAGAGTAAAGAAACTGAGATCACTGAGCCGGGTAACAAAGTGGATATATATACAAATATATTTATATACGTTTGGCGCGGCCGATTGCAACCAGAATACGAGGTGCACATCTACATGTTATAGTAGTCCTATAAACAAAATTTCAGCGTTCTGAGGCTACTCGTTTTTGAGTTATGCGAGATACGTACGTACATACGTTTGTACAGACGCCACGAAAAATTCTCTTCAGAATTCATTTTAAAGCAGTTTTATAATTGTTTTGGAGGAAAAGAGTCTTTTATTCAGTCCTTACGTACAGATATCACGCAAAGCATCGTTAAATTGCATTCGATAGCTGTCAAAATGGATATTTTCGTTGAAATATGCTGCCTGAAAATTTTCGCGGTAACAATACTTCCTTTTTACTTTGTACAAAGAAGTAAAAAAGATCATACCTTTTTTAAATTTCTAAAATTTTCATATACTTAAATTATTTTTAAAATTTTTTTTATTAAAAATAGTTAATAGTGAACTTATTATACGATATGCTAGACTTTAAACTGAAATCCTCAGGTACCACTTTTTAATTTTCCTTTTCCTAAGCCAGGGCGTGTTTAGGATTATTGCATCCACCTCCCTTCTTCGGACTGCTTCACGGAATTTGCGAAACGCGAAGGCATTTGAAGCCTTTAACGATGCCTCACCTTTAAATGACTCTAGAGTGCTCACCGTCAGTCAATTACAGCAGGGAATTTGCGAGGTATTTTTTTCTCCTCCCCCCCCCGCATTCTTCTTTGTTTCAATTACAGAAGCGTTTGTTATATGCGGATGTAGATGATAAGAGCTTTGTTTTTTTTTGGGCTGGGTCAAAACAGTTTAATGTTGTACGTCCAGTAGCGTCTACATTAGAAGAGGTAAAGACAATGTTAGTGCTGGTATTAATTTAATGAGATTTTTTCTTTTAAATGCCACGAAAATTAAATTCGAGGAATGGAAAAACTAAAAACCTATTCGGTATAATAAATCTGATATCTTTTCGTATCTATCTGTAATAAATCTTGGTAGTTTCATCAGTAAACCAATTTGATATTGTTGCTAATCGCAGAAGACTTTTAATTTTATTTCCGCAGCAAACTGCCAAATCTAAAGCTGTTACCATTCTTAGGAAAAAGATTTCACATTTATGTTACAAACTGTAAAAGTAGGAAACTGAGCGATATTAAAGCAACATACTAACTTTTCCTCATTTTTACTTCCTTGTACGAAGTAAAAAGGAAGTATTGTAATCACGAAAAGTTTCAGGCAGCATATTTCAACTAAAATATCCATTTTGACCGCTTTCGAATGCAATTTAACGATGTTTTTGCGTGATATCTGTACGTAAGGACAGAATAAAGGACTCGTTTTCTCCAAAAAAATTATAAAAGTGCTTTAAAATGAATTCTGAAGAGAATTTTTTGTGGCGTCTGTACGAACATATGTACGTACATACGTATCTCGCATAACTCAAAAACGAGTAGCCTCAGAGGGTTGAGATTTTGTATATAGGAATTGTAATATTGTTTGCTTAATTTCTTTTATACATCGTTCTAGCTTTATTATAGCATTTGAATAGAACGTGTGGCAACGATTAGATAATTCTTTAAACGATATAAATTTTGTGCATTCTGAGTTATAATATGAACGAAATATAATACTGTTAAGTGAACCTAGCGCCAGAGTGTCGCTATGGTAAAGAAATAGAGTAAATTTTAAAAAATGAATTTATTCTATTGTGGTTTATGCGCTGTAGGCGAAGTAGATTTAATTAAATCCAATAATTTTATAAACGAAATGCAAGAAAAAATGCGTATAATTTAGTATTCCGTTCAAGGAAGTCATGTGGTGTACACATTAGATATTTTTCTTTATGTTATAGTTTAATTCTATGGAAATCTGATATAATTTAGATTGATCGTTAACTGATAACTTTGAAGGCAGAAGTTGCTCGGCTTAGTGCCACCAACGATAACATCCTTATTTATCATCCCCGTATACTGGAAAATAGGCAGTTTGTGGATGTTTTTAGACGTAATTCAAGCCTTTTATTTAACATTTCAAATTAAAACTACATTGCTTAATGTAACATGAGCGAATTAAAAATAAAAATATATTTCATATTAGTTTGTATAATTTTGAGTAATGTATCGGACTTAGACCTGCAGAATGTTAGCCATTCGGAGTGTGAAACATGATGAATCAACAACGCTCTCATTGCGAAATAAACCGGCCATCTTCCAATTGTTGACTCAGTGTGCTACTATGAAATGTTTTCTATTATAAAAACTATTACTATTGTTTTTACTATAAAAAGTTACTATTGTTTTCTATTATAAAAAGTTACTTTGGTTTTCTACTATAAAAAGTTACTATTGTTTTCTACTATAAAAAGTTACTATTGTTTTCTACTATAAAAAGTTACTATTGTTTTTTACTATAAAAAGTTACTAGTTTAGCATAGAATCGTTTGATTTTGAAACATATATATTTACTTCCTTGTATGAAGTAAAGAAGGTATTGTAATCGCAAAAAATTTCGGGTATCATATTTCAACAAATATATCCAGTTCGATGGCTTTCGAATCTGTTTGAACGATTTTTTTTGGTGTGACATCTCTACATATGGATAGAATAAAAGACTCTTTTCCCCCAAACCGATTATAAAATGGATTTAAAAGAGATATTTTTCATGACGTCTGTACGTACGGACAGAAGAGACGCATACAGATACATGCATATGTATGTATCCGTCTCGTATAAAACAAAATTGAGTAGTCTTAAAACTTTGAAATTTTGTTTATGGGTCTGCTACAGCATAGTTGTGTACAAAATAGAAAGTGCAGTTGCACGTTCGTTGCAATAGACCACACCAAACGTATACTATAAAGGCATATTATACATATATATATATATATACTTGTATATACGCCCTCTTCTTCAGCTGGGTGAACTCAGTTTTCTTATTCTTATGAGTATGTAAATTTGACAATTTTTGCTTTAAAAGTGATATCGAATTATGTTGTTCTAATGTTCCTCTTAACGTTTTTATACCATTAGTTAATCTGCATGCAATAGTTATAGAATTATCAACAATTTAAAAATGCAAGTGGTGCTGAGCCTAGCCGCTATTTGTTTACATTTGAAACTCATGGAGAATAGCGAATTAAGTCAGTTGGTGCACCGACTTTAGTGTAATTTTGTCTACTAGGACCAAAAGTAAACTTTTAATTTTGTGCACCAAAAGTCTGTCTTCTCGCCCTCTGATCGAATTGCTTGTTTTTCTTTATAAAAATGTTTTAAAACTAATTTAAACTGTTTGGTGTTTTAGGTTTTTCTGTATTTTACAATTTTTAATGAATGCATTTTGAATTTTATGTATTTTACGTTGCTGCGAAGAGAGAACTGAATTAATTGAATGAGAAATATATTTCTAATAATATTCTAGGAAATATGTTTAAATGAAATGCAGAGAAAAATGTGTATTATTTAATAGGCCATACAAGGGAAGTCATGTAGTGTCCACATCAGATATTTTAATGATATATCTAGCGGATATATATGCTTTCGATTTCCCTATTTGGCATCTCAGCGCGTTTTATTCTATGGGGCTCATAGAACACTTCTGTAACTCCGTATAGATTTTTATATTCGGCTACAGAATAATTATTTTTTCTTATTATATATATTTCTTCAGATGCATCTTTGAGAATTGCTTCTGCTGTATTCGTTGCGTATGAAATATGGATTGTAGAATAATAGGTATTTTCTCATTTAAAAAAAAGTTACATTTGCAGTCTTTCTGGCAGAAATGTAATCATAATTAAGCTTAGTCAGCTTTTTTAAATGAATTTGTTTATGATTAAAAGCATTATACAAACAAATGTAATTACTTGGATATTAATGCAGAATATGAAAAAGTGAAATGATATGAAACATTAGTATCAGAGGTTTTTGCCTGTTCTTCGTCTAAATCTTTCCTTTAAAAACTGAAGCTTTTGACAGCATATATCTAACATTCTCTCAATCATAAAAAAAAATAAATGTTATTGTGAATATTTTAAGGTATATTATTCGGGGAACATAAAGACTAGCAAAATCTTTATTTTCACTACTGTCATTAAGTGTTGATCATTTATCACGACTGAAATTTTCACAACTAATGCTTTTCTTTCTGATCTAATGGTTAAACTTGGTATGATTTATGGAAGCTTAACTGGCCTTTAAATAGGTACAAAAGTTTTGAAAGGAAGCATTTTAGAATTTCTTATGATTAATTAAGTCAGTAAAACTTGCTAACGTGTCTTTTCGAACTCAAGTGTTCCTTGTTTAGCTTTTTTGTCTCTGACTTGAATGTTTTTTTTTTTTTTTTTTTTTTTTTTTTTTTTTCAGATTTCTTCAGTCAATCCCTTTCGATTCCTTCCCATAGCTTTGAGCAATTAAAACTCGGTCTGAGGATTTCAAATTAAAGTCTGAAAAGTAATAAGGAATTTTGTAATTAAATAAAAATAATACCTACTACTGCCAACCGATAAAAGTAAATATTTCTGCTCAATTAAATTAAAATGCCAGCAAAAGAAAGTATCTTAACTTTAAAACGGATGACGTCTGTTTCCGCATTTAATTTAAGAGTATGAATAGCAAAATGAAGAAATGTTTTAGCTCAAGATATTAAAAACATGAAGGTTTTTGCATTCAGGCCCAGCAGTTCTTGGGAGAATTTTGTGCTGTTCGTTTGGACCATTTCAGAAGAACCCCAAACTGACATAAGTTCATTTTGTAATATATAATTAGGCTACTGAATTGTTATACGATTCTAATGTAAAACATATTACTGTTTAATTACGTATTTGAAGTTTTATGCTGTGTGGCTAATTTCATTTCCTAATATTCTTATATTTTGATACTGAGTAGGAAAGGGAAGCTTTTATTTATCAAAGTACTTTTCAACACAACAAAAATAAAATAAATAATTATTGCACATATTCTTGGACGGATAATTTTGTAATGTGCTATGCAGGATGTTTTAAAAGGTAGTTTACAAACTTTACATGCTGGTCTGTCAAACTATGAACAAGTTTTAGATAGGGTGTTGTGTCCGGAAGTCAAACTGTGGTGCTACAGGAACGAGATCGATACGCAAAGAAGGGGAGTCGATAACGACCTTATTATGACTCTGTTTAAAAAAATTTTGGTTAATCTTTGAATTATGGTAACTTGGCGATTTTTTGGCGAAAATTTGGCGACCAACCCTGCTACAGCAACCTGCTAGTTTTTGTTTGGACGCCATTTTGTTTTCACGAAGTAAAGGTATTTTTTTTTTTTTTTTTTAACTCAACATTTTTTTTCCAACCATCTGCTAGCCGAATTACTCTTATGCTAGAACTTTTATGGAACAAAAGTGCTTAATCATGACGAAGATTAGGTGCGAAATTGGGAGAAAGTGCAGAATTGCAGACTGCTTGCCGCGTTTTTAAGAATAGCACATACTCGGTAACCATGTACACGTCGACCTATTTTTACTTAACCCATCAACGAGCCCGCCTCTCGGAACGAAATGCTTCGAAAACGGTCGCGTTGTCAGACAACAAACCCCTCCAAAAAAATCGCTTTCGTTTTCTGAAATCTCTCTAAGATGGCCCAGCCTAAGGCAGTATGTTTGCTTCCCCTTAGTGTGATGGATAAGCCATAAAATTACCTCCCCGCTATTGAATGCCAAGAAGAAGTTGTTCCCTTTAGTTTCGTCTCCCTCCTCTTTCTTTGTACTAGTAGCCTGTAGAATTGTTTCTTTTAACATGTGACTGCCAAATTTTCCGAAATCTTTTTAGAATTTTAGCTTCCAAGCTTGTGAACATTCAATTATTCGACATGTTTTATTGGGCAGTATTTTAAGAAAGATCATTATTTATTTTGTTACACAATTTTTTTACTATTTACTTATCTATTTTATTTAGTTTTAGTAAACCAATTTATTTTGGGAAATTAAATTTTAATCCATTCTTTTACCGACTCAGTTTTCATCACATTATAAGTCCATACATATTTACGATGAGAGTACAATATTTATCAGAAATTTTTGGAAAATTTCGCATATGCATTTATATTTTAGCGTTGAATTTTTTCCACAAGTTGTTCGTTTACTGTCGAGCTCATCTTCGTCTTTTCAGCGTGGAATTGGCAAGCATAATCTTCCTAATATTTTTCGGGATTTTATAGCAATTTCTAGAATTTTGGCGGTTTTCTACAAATATTTTGGTAAGTTTAGCTATTATACAGTTGCTACTAATGTAGAATTTAAAGACAAAAATGTATTCCTTCGTTGATTTGAGAGATCGCATTTCGAATTTAAACGGAAGTTTAAATGAATTTGATACAATCTTACCACAGACTAGAAAGAATTATTTCTCTGTGTTGGATGGATTTTTCTCACTTTTCTGCATTTGATACATTAAATGCACAAAGCAGACATTCACAAATAGAATTTAAATAAATTTCTCTTTTCATTTAAAATTTGTCATTATTAGCACCTCCCGCAGTTTTATGCAATCATAGGATTTTCTGAATTCTATTAGGTCGTTAACATAATTTCAAGGCCTAATAGAAAAGTGATAATATGGAAAGACTATGTCTTGAGTACCAGTAGCCAAGTATTTGTAATTAAATAAAATAATATTGAATACCAGCCGCTTTTTTATTTATTTTTAGTCATATAACAAAAGATAAACAAGAATACTATTACATCTAAGAATTATTTAGTAAATTATTTTGCTAATGTTTTATGAATGAGGAAACACGGTAAAAATGTTTTAATGATTGAATTCACCGTTAAAAATCAAACAAACCCCAAAATTCCTTTTTCCCATAACTTCGTAAAATGTTTTGATTAAATATGATTTGAATGAGTTTTCCAATTCTGTTTTGAGTGATATAAATATTATTAAATTAGGATATAAATATTAGGATATAAATTATTATTAGTAATAATTTTTGTATTATAACTTAGCAGAATATCGTTTATCGTTAAAAATTATATCTAAAAGAATTAAATTTTGAAAAAGAATAAAAAATATAATTAACTTTTCCATTTTCTCCTCTATGCATCTATTTATATAAAAAAGGAATCTGGCTAGGGAATTTACGACTTGTATATGAACTAAAAATTGGTATCTTGACAAAACTTGTCAGAGCATAAAAAGCTTACATTCTGTGATATTAGTGTATTAATCATACTTCTGTATCCGTAAATGCAGTTTATAATTACCAGCATAAGTATCATAATGGATTTTATTAAAACGACAAAACTGAATGCATGATCCTAGCATTATCAAAGTACGGCTTTTTATCCCGTTAAGAATTGCTTGGTTCGTAACCAACACGAGTTTTATTTTTGAAATGTTATTCCAAATAAAACAGGAAGCGTTAAACTATATGCATTTTAAACAGTTTTACTTTTTTTTGGAAGGGAACCTGACTTCCGCAGGCTTACTGACACTAAGGTCTCGAAAGACTATTTCTAGTCAATAGAGTTTTTTCATTCATTTTTTTCATTCATTTTCATTCTTATCTAGAGCTATCTTTTTTTCTAACCATTGTAAACTACAGATATAGTGGGAAAAAATTCTCATTTTACATAATTTTCGGATAATTACATTTTACGTTAAATAATTTTAGATTTTGATTAACGCAATCGATGAATATGGCAGAATAATAGTTTGTTGTAAACATTGTAAATTTCAACGTTTTTTAAGTAAAGTTTTCAAGTAAACCAAACCAAAGATTATTAAATTAGTCTTATAATGTTTACTGTTTGGTTTTCAGTGTTCTGAATTTGCATTTAAAAAAACATAATTTAAATAATCTTTCTTTACGCTAGTCGCTTTTAAAATGTTTACCTATGTAAACACTTACTAATGTTTAATGTAGCAACTTTGTATGTACTTAACGAAAGACTTAGAGGAATTTATAAAGAAAACTAGTTCACACGGAAAAAATCACGAAATCTTCCCTACGGCCAACGTATTGACCAGAAACCAAAACCAGGTCAAAAAATACTTATGATCATCTCTTTTATCCACATAGCCATTGGTAAACTTTTCAAACTTATACTTGTTCTTATTGCAGTTATAAACAGAAATGTGAACACTCAGATACTGCGCTTGTTAAAGTTAGTACAGTCTGCGGCTGATTCTATATCTGTCGAGGTGTTTTCGAAAAAAACTTGAAAGATTATGTTACCTGCTGAGTCATCGAAATATTATATATTTGTTTATTGAAACTGAAAATTTTATAATTTTCTATAAAACTGCAATGGAATTATTGCATTGAGTAATCTTCAGTGTGATGTAATTAGTGTCCTAAATATAAAAGTATGCAAAAATCAAATTGGAAATTACAGCAAATCAGTCCCTAGAAATATGCTATGCCTGTATTAATCTAGTAGCAATCAATTATTCGTAACATTATAGTATGCATGCCATATAACAATTTGTCAGCAGTACAGGAAACAATTTCGATATGCGTGCCTTTTCTTTTAATAGTTTTTCTCTCGTTACTTTTAAGATAAACATATAACTTGAAATAGTTTTTCTTCCTCCAGCTTTCACTTATTTATTTCTTAAAATATCTCCACTAAAATCAGAGTGATATTATTAACGATTTTTCTTTATTATATAAATATAAAATTTATCCTTTATTATATAAATAATTGAAATGCTTAAATTTGACATTCTAATAAATATTTTATAGTAACTCTCTGAAAAATTTAACTTCTTTTAAAATGTATGAAAATGAATTAAATCGTGTATTTTTTCCAGTCTTAATGATAATAGAATTTTAGAATCATCAGTTATATATCCGTATTGATTATGAGAAATTATCTCATTCTTCTTTGAGCTGGAAATTGCTCAATGGAGCTTCTTCCAGCTAGAATTTGAACTCGGGGTGTAAGTGATAGTAGATCGGACTATCAGTCGGAAGAA
This sequence comes from Stegodyphus dumicola, assembly GCF_044657685.1. Lineage (NCBI taxonomy): Eukaryota > Metazoa > Arthropoda > Arachnida > Araneae > Eresidae > Stegodyphus > Stegodyphus dumicola. The sequence continues at coordinate 4,545,865 of NC_140768.1, forward strand.
TGCCTGTGGTTCGTATTCCGCTGATAGGATAACGGATTTTTCGTGGGTTTTTTTTTTTTTTTTCCTCATAAAAACGTTATGTCTCTTCAATGGCACCCCAACGAAAACATGTCAGACGATAATTCGTTAACACATGAATTATTCCGACAGTGCCTCGTGCTTCTTCTCTCTCGCCCTTTAAATGAAAACAAATAATAAGGAATTATGCCATTCTCACTATCTTGTTATAAATGGAAGTCCTTCCAGCTAGAATTTGGAAGACCTCCTTATTAGAAGCACAAAGAGGGCACTGCTGAATTTTCGCATTTCTTGCTTCGAAAAAAATCCAATGTATCTGCATGGTATCTTTCTATTTGTGCAGCATTCGAAATTATTCCGCTTTCGCAAATTTTTCAAATTTACTTTTTCTTGTATCGTTATTCCATTTGTCGTATATTGATAGGTGAAACAATGCAGATTTCTGTCTATTTTCTTAAGTTTTCGTATCGGCAGGAAAATATACTGTCACACTTAAAATTGGTTTTAATGCTGAAAATGATTTGATTGTTTGGTTCTATTTTTCCTTTTTCTTCCTTTAAAGATTTATTTTTCTTCCATATACTTATTTATTTATTACATTTTAATCTAATAGTATCCCAAAAACTAAAGCGATAAAAAAGTTCTTTGATTCCAAGATAAAAGAAACTTTCATTATGCTTTGAATTTCTTCAGCAATCTTTCACCAGTAGGATTTATTTTCTTCTTTCACCTACTGATACTATGTGATTCTATATATGTAATATATCTGATTATGTATGTGTGTGAGTGTATCTAAAGGTTTAATTGATATATATATATGTCATCAATGATATATATATATATATAATCAATGATATATATATATATGCATTCATATTTTAGCATATGTATATATTATAATGCATATATATATATATTGCATTTTATAATTTCATTACACAAAAATTTTATACCTTAGGGAGTATATCTTTTATAGTAGATTTTGGGAATGCTTGAATTTTGAGTGAAAAGGAAAGTCAAGATTTCTACTACTTTACCCCGTTCAGTGCTCTCTCTTTTACTGAGGAATTAACATCATAGGAGGGCTGTTTTTGCCCAAAGGTTCGGCCTTTGTGGGAACGGTTAGGGGAAACCGGAAAAGCAAGAAATAATTTTTCATTCATGAATTGACATCTTCAAGAAGCATTGACTCTCAGTGAGTAAAAGACAAACATCTGGAAAGATGTATTTAAGCATAAAATGGTTTTCGATTCCAAATAACATTAATTTAGAGAAATTTTTGTGGATGCAATATATAATATTGAGATAAAAGTATAAAAGTAAGTAAAAGAGGGCGATGTAGGGTGATTTCATTGTTCGACTGTTCGATACACTATTCGACTATGTTAGAGAAAGGCCTCAAACATAGTACTGTCGGCCCTGTGTTTAGATTTGCTAAATTTACTAAAGCACACGATATCTATCTACCAAGATAAAGGTATTCTACTTCCGACGAGCTTTCTAAGAAACACTTACACGCATTTAGTTTACATGTTGAGAAAAATCATAAAAATTCCATGCAGTTGATCTATTTCGTGCTGAAAATAGAAGCCAAGAAGAATCGATAGTGTTCTCTGGCTTCAGGCACCTAGATTTCTCACTTTGAATTTGGAACTAGAAATATAATTACAAATGTCTCTACTAGGGAAGATCAAAATTCATTATTTTTTCACACATGTAAAATCTGGATAAATACGTTTTCTCGTTTATAAATTACAGAAGATTTTTCAATAATTCCTGATATTTTAAAGGAAACTTTTGATGTATTTGTTTCCTGTAACAGGTCTAAATAATCATTCATTAAAGCCACACTAATTTTAACGATCTGAAAATTAACAAATGAGTTGAACTCTTTCATAATTATAATAAAAAACTTAATTTGGGTTTAAGATTACCTCAGAAGTGATTTTTTTTTTTTTTTTTTATTTCTTAATTTAGATGCCTTACAATCCAACAGTTATTTCCCCTATTCAACTACGGCCATATTAGTGGCCGGTAAATACTGGTAGTTCGATTTACACCCTGACGAACGAATACGATGGCTGAATGGTATTTTTCCATGTTTTTCCCTATATTTAACATGAATATGAGACTTTTCTCGTTAAAAAGTCCTCTACGAAGGCATCTCTTTCCTTAAAAGCAGATAGTCCTCGTGTGTTTTGTTGTATTCAAGTAATCCTTACCTTCAAACTACGGCACCTGTCACACTAAATCAAGATTAAAGGTTTCTAAACAAGATTTTTAATCGGCCTGCGGTGCCCAAGCGCTAAAACCGCTGAGTACTGGTAATCCTACATAAGTTCAAATCCTGGTGAACACGCTTGTTCGGTGAAAGTTTTCTACGTTCAATGTGAAGGAAATCTAGTTTTCCTCAGAAAGTCCTCCCTGATAGTTCCCGTCCTCTTGCGCAGATGCCAATTCCATTAAATTTTCTGCATTAAACACAATTGTAATTCTTTCTTTTTAAAGAAATCTCAGGGGAAATAATTGTAAACATCAGATTCAGTGCGATTATGAATTATTATTTTAAAGTAGTTAAAATTTTGAGTGGGAAAAGCATTTTTAATACGCTCATAAACAACCCCTCCTCTAAACTGGCATCAAACTGTGTCGATTTCTAAAACAATCTATATAAATACGTTTCCAAAAAATTCTGCTAAAATATTAAAAGTTTGTAGAGCATTTATTAGTTAGATTTGTGACTACCTACTGAACTTTTGGTTTTTGTAACCTATAAGGTATTTTCTCCCACCTTCTTCGTGGTGTAATGGTCAGCACGCACGGCGTGTATTCGAGAGGTTGGTGGTTCGAGTGCCGGCGAAGGCATTGCTCCTATTTCACATGTCCTGCTTCGAAATAACCTAATGTTTCTATAGTGGCACCCAAACCAAAAATAGGTGGTAGATGATGATTCTCCGCCGCAAGGATTTGGCGATTCGGTCCCCTAATCCCCAGTCGCCCTTTAAAAGGGGGAGTATATACGGTATTTTCTCCCGCCCGTTTTAGCATGCATTCGTGGTCTCAGTACGCTCGGCGCGCATTCGAGAAGTCCGTGGTTCGCGTCCCGGGTAAGGCATTGCTCATTTTTCATGTCTCTTGCTGTTAAAAAAAAATGTAATGTCTCTAAAAACCTTCCATTCATAAGAATAGTAATAAAGTCATGAAGCATAGGGGGTAGGGGGGAAAAAAGGAATTTTAAAGAAAAGATTATTTTTACAAAATGACTCAAAATTTCTTGAGACAGTATAAGTAGTTATATAACTCAAATAATTAAATATTTGACCTCTTAATTTTACCAGTATTTCTGTATAGAAATAAAACATTATTAAATATCTTTAATGAGTATCATAGATAGTGGAGCACATCGAGTGAGCTTCACAATATTTTCAAAAGCAGCCACTTTGACAAATGAACAGAACTGTCGGGAATCGCTTATGAATGTCACTTACACGTTTCATAATGCCAAGAATGTTATAAAAATAACGGTTATGCTATATCAACAACTTACCGATCTTTCCAAAGTGCTTAAAAATAGAGCTGTTCCAAAAATTGTATTCAGTTCATTCACGGTGTTTAATCAAAAGCTCGTCGTCGATTTTTGAACTGCTTATCGATAAGCTATTGAATTCAGATTTTGTACAATTACGTTTACGGATGATAATAATTCGATTTAGAGTTTTTAAAATTTAATGTCGAAGAAATTTTTTGCGCATATTTCCATGTATGAATAAACTAAAAATCTTAAATTTTTAAGTTTGCATCATTTTACAGAGCGTAAAATAGCTTTTGAAATAAAATTTGCATGAAATTTGTAACCTAATTTCTGATTTGGGGGCGAATTTTGTTTTAAATTTATATATTTTTTCGATTATTTGAGGTAAAAGGATACTTGGAAGTAAAAGACTGAACCAAAAGTAATAATAATAATAATAATAATTTATCGCATAGATTAATGGTAATAAGAGATTACTTAATAGCTTCTTTGCTAAATTCCTGTACAGTTTTATAAGAAGAATCATAGGCTCTTAAATTACGAAATCAAATAATTGAATCGCATTGTCAGATGTATAATATTTATAAATTTATCAAGACAGCCTCACGTTTTTATTATTCGTGATATAAATTTGTAGAAGAATTTTTTAAAGAGAATTATTTAATCTCGTATTCCCATTAAATTACACGATACATTATTTTTAAAACAAAGGGCGTTAGCCGAGAAGGTCTATTAACTTCATTTTTTCATTTTCCGTTGAAAACTATGTCAGTTCACTTTTCAAACTGTTGCTACCACATATTACAGCCCTGTATTATATTTAAAGAAATTAAATAATGGTTTTGGTTTATTAGATTACGGCAGAGCACTCGAGGGCTATCTGCCTTGAAATTAAATAATGAATAATCTGCATAAATATATGTATGTTTCTCGCATTGTGATAAAACAACGGCACCTAGACCCATCCAATTTTAAATAACGTACATTTCCACCCGAATATGGGCATCTCGAAGCCGAGATTCGGAATTTGTTTTATTATATGTTTCCTATTTTGTAAAACTTCAATGAATTTTTTATTAAGAAACTCAACGATTTTAAAGCGAGCAAAGACAACACTGTATGAAAATAATAATATAAAAAAATATCTTCAACGGGCGAGACTGTGTATCGTAAATTCTAAAGATATGCTCATTTAAAATTTATTTTGCGGTATTGATGTTTAACTGAAGTTTTATGGTTTAAGTGCGAAGAACATGATATTTAAAAATAAAGGTAACGCACAAACCGTTAAAAAACGCCCTTTGGGCGTAATGTAAAATCTGAAAGATTTGCATTCTCAGATTTTTATGTTTGCATTTATTACTTTTATTTTTCTCGTTTTAATTCATTAATGCTCTTATAGGTAAACGTTCATTTTGTAAAAAATTCTATTTTTTATTCAATAACTTCTCTAAAACAGAAATTCTTAAATCCCTTTATATATGCATCCACTTTGTAACTGGTAATAAATTTGTTTCTTTAGAGTCAGTGTAAGGCCTTTATCCGAAAACATCAAGGAGATTTCTCCCCACGCTAATGACAGCCATTACCCATTGTCGTCAGGCTTGCATGAACCCTTGTCCCCTTAGGCATTGGGGGTTGGAAGACACACAAAAATACGGGCTAGTCCTTTTTGGCGTGTTTTTTCGATAATACAAAAACACGGGACTGTCCGTTTTCGAGAGTACATTTAAACTAACAATAATCCGTAACGAACCGTTAAGAGACCTGCATAAAAGAACGAGAAAATCCGGGTGAAACCGTTAATGGGTTAAAAAAACATCCCAGAATTGCACAAAAATGGCATTGCGCACATTCTTGACTTTATCCATGTACACTTCTCAAGTCCTAGCTAGTAACCTATATCGCCTTGCCAAAATGTCGCCAAACTACCTGTTACCATATTCCAAAGATTAGCCAAAATATTATTAATACAGTTGAAGGAAATAATTATGGTTACATAAAAGGTTCAAAATTCCTTCCACCCACCGCAATACATGTTCATAATGTCGACGCACAGATTCACAAACTCGTTCAAGTTAGCCAGGTGTGTCATGAACACGTGCCGCCGCATTCACGGTCTGGCGATGAGGTCGATGATAAATGATACGGGTGTCTCGAATACCATTGAACTTCCTGTATCCTCATAAGGAGAAATCTGGAGGGGGTAAGGTTAGGAGTTCGGGATGGTCATTCATTTTCTCGTAGCACAACTTCTTCTACGGCAGGTGAGAGAGTAGTAAGTTGCCGAATCTTGTGGCTGCTTACTTGGAAAGCTTCAGCCTCAAATTAAACTGTGGTGAAGATTGTCCAAACAATAGACGACTTGGTGGTACGAGAGTTTCGCGACTTCCGCTACCATCCACGGCTCCATAAAGGTAACGCAATCCTCGTTACAGTGCCGATGCTTCTTTCTCCTGCAAAATCCTCGCTTAAAATATTCCAGCTCTCTGCTCTCAAATACGCCTGCTAACATCGTCCTCTAGCGCCGGCTGGTCACGGTTTTGAGCAAAACTTTTTATGTAAAACTTCTCTGTCATGGGCTGACAGACCAGAATGTAAAGTTTAATAAGGACCTTTTGGTTCGTTTACAAACTTTATGAGACAGGTAAAATTAGATGATACTCTGTCGTACAACATGTCCATTGTCACCGATACCTCGAAGATTTCATGTGCAGCTCTAGATTATTTGAAAAGCTAAAATGAGAAGCAAATAAAAGTCCAGCTTCTTCAAGAAAAGTCCAGCTTCTTCAAGTAAAAGTCCAGCTTCTTCAAGCGAAGTCCAAAGTAGCTCTGCTGAAGGAAATGCACAATCCCCAGGCTTGATTTACTATCCTATTTCATGGGAGCTAGATTAGCTTTAGTTGCTGTAAAAATTCTTGGGATAGAGATACATTCTGAATATTTAAAAGTAGGAAACAGTTCTAAGAGTTATATCTCAATGCATCAAATTTAGAAATATGAATCTAAAAGATTAGAGAGGATCCCAGTATATTCCCTGGAAAATAAATTTCGAGATGCTTCTGTCTTTGACATCCGGGAAGTGGATTTAATAGGTTTTCTATTTTTAAAATATGAAGGAAAGGCTTGAATTATTTTGTTTACTTGTGCTGTGTACACGGCTATTACGTTGAACCCTTAGGTTGTCTGAAATGTCATGACGCATTTTTTCTATGATCTTCAAGTCCTTTAATTTATATAAAGAACAATGATCAGTCAATGCCTGTTTTGTTTGATAACTTTTTGCATTCTTTTAATGAGCTTCGTAATTCCTCATTCACAAAAAAGAACCTAGCTTTATCAGAGAAAAGCTGAACGAGGTGCTGATTTAAGGTCTAATCTGAATTGAATTTTATACCGTGAGAGAAATTTTGAAAAGAGTGAAACAAGTGAAAGCCTGAAGAATTAAATTATGTTTCAAAAGCTGATTTAGCTCAACTAGCTATTAGAAATTTTTTTAAATTTGAGTTTTGATAGAATAGTAAAAAGTAATTATTTTATTTTTTGAGACAAGTTTTACCGGCTCTTAAAATCGAAATATCAATTTTGAATCAAATATTTTGTTTTTGGAAAATAATGTAGTGTAAAAGAAGGGTGGTTAAATTAAAAAGAAAACACGATTTACTGATATATTGCGTTTAAAGCTTTTGATATTATTTTTGGAAACAAAAGCTGCCCAGTCGCTTTTCTGAGACTCTTAACTATAGCCACATATTTAATGTCTATTTTTTAGTATAATATACTTCACGGTTAACGTCGTCTGACAGTTTTTATCAGATATTTAATTCAAATTCTTAATATTTGGTACAGTAGACGATCTTAAGAAATAGTGTTGAAGATGTGACCTGGCCAGGAAGTTACCCTTCAGATTTCTTATTTGGCCTGCTGTTAGATTTAAAATACTTATTATTGATATTGAATTTGTTTTTCTGAACATGTAAATTTCCGTTTTTTCCTGACAACATATAATGCTATACAGTTTAAAGACTTCTGACAGCGTACAGCTGAATGCCTTACTTCTCATGACATCCTAAAGTACTTTTACTACGTCTTACATCGGGTTTCAGTCCTGTTTGTCTACAAAACTGCTGACACTTATAATTTGAATATTTTGAAATAGCCATTCTTATTATAGTAAACTGCTTTTCAAATTATTGTCCTAATGAAATGCATCGTGAAGGACGTAGTGATAACATATGTATTATAAATTCGCTTCCTATATGCAGACGTTGAATATTAAGTATCAAACTTTATTTTGAAAAGAGAGGAATTGTAAAGAAATGTCTTGTGATTTGGAAAGTCTTCTAAAAATTATCTTACATATTAACTATTTATAAAATATGACGATTTATAAGAAATATAGTATTCTTTGAACGCTGTCACTAGCTGAAGAATCATTAACAGGCTGAATAATTTAAATGTGTTTTGTCGACATTACTATTTTTGTGTTGTTGTGATTAAACTCACTTGTCTGAATCTGAACAAGCCCACGAATTTTCTCGTGGGCTTGTTCATCAAGACTACAAGATTGCGTCTGTTAATCCTTGGGCACCATATAGATGACAGAACAATTTTGCCCCGTTTTACATTAATTTTTAGAGAGAAACTGCACGAGACGCTTTTCGGTTCGCCATGTAATTTAGGGTGCTCCTTTGCCGCAAAGACACTATACATTTACAAATTCCTGTCTTCTCTTAAATTCCAACCCGGGCCCTTCGGTGCGATAGTCAGTCACTAACCAGCATCCCTTTGGGTGGCCGTTAATATTACCTGATTCTGGCAGATATCTTAAATACCGGTTGTTAAGACGTCTGATACAAACACGTGTAAAAGAAGCACAATGAGAAGCACAGAAAAAGAAATTATTCTAAATACACGAAATACATAAATGTCAAAGGGATTCATATTACAAACACGAACAAATACTGCGCCATCTGGTCCCTTGAAGAAATTGTTCTACTTCATATTGGTCAAAGCAAGAAATTCGGATTCGAATGAGCCTTCGAATTCTCCAGACACATCTTTTGTCCATCATGAGACCTGCTGTATACCTTGTAGAAGCTGAAGTAGGCCAGAAAGGGGCAATAGAAGGTGAGAAGCGTTCCCGCCGTGGATGCCACATAGGCCCAGCCTATGCGGCAGTGGTCTGGCCCATAAGCCTGAGCTTGGAGACCGCAGTGGAGGTGTCCCACGTGAGTATCCAGTATCATCGGGTACAACAACAGACTGATGGTTTGCAAGAAACCTATAGGGAAAACAGATGGAAGATGTAAAGTTTTGATGAAATTAAAAATAACTTTGACATTACAAATGTCTGTAAAGGAGTTCTAACTTTTAAAGACATTACATTTTATTACGTTACACTAGATCCTTTACATACACGCTGCATAACGTCTTTAATTCGTCTTCCACCAAGTATGGCAAATGACCGTTAACAGAATTTTATCATGTGAAGTGCTATTACAGAGGCTTAGTTTCTGACAAGTTTTATTCAAATAGTTTCTGTTCCACCATTTTTACTGCTTCATAGCAGCTTTTTCAGAAGATGTAAATTTGTAATATATTTGAAGTTTCATATTTGCATACACAGAGACATTTTTTCTCGAAATGATGTTTCTCGACATCTGCTATCAGACTTAACTTCTGTTTGAAATTTCGATCTTCTAGCTGATGACTAAAAGGTGAATTAACATTAATACAGTGTTACTTTTAGTTTAAATATTTATTTACTTCTAAACGTTTGAGAAATTATTTTGTTATTTTCAGAAATTAGGGGAAAGCGAGAATTTTCCTGGAACTTTTAAGCTCTGGCTTTGAGAAGGGGGATATCTAATCCTATAACATACGATCCTTAAATTGTAATTTAAATTGTAATTACAATGACTTAATATAATAAATTGGATGATTTAAAAAAGTTAATGAACTTTTTTAATTATTTAAATCTTTATTTTTTAATAGAAAGACTAATCAAGTAACTCGTAATACAGTTAGTAACTTATGTTAAGCCACGTGCAGTTAATTATTCGGTGAAAAAATTTATAAGGGCATATATTACATTCGTCAGTTACATAATCATTCGGTTTTAGCTTATAATTTTTAACTGAGATAAAATTCTCAAGGCATCGCCGTGATATTTGAAATCGTATAAATTAGAAAATTTTGCCAATGTTTATTTTTTATGTTACGTTATTATTAATAAAGTTTCGTTTAGAAATGTCTTTGCCTTTGAAGACAAAAGTACTTTTATGTTTCCAGTCGATTACTTGAACTTTTGTTGTCTGAATACTGAGATAGGACATGATGGAATTTTCATTTTAATTTAGATTTATTGATGAAACGATACAGTGAAGTGACAAAAGTCATGAGATACCTCCTAATATTTTGTCGGTCCTTCTTTTGCCCGGCGAAGTGCAGCAACTCGACGTGGCATGGACTCAACAAGTCGTTGGAAGTCCCCTGCAGGAATATTGAGCCATGCTGCCTCTATAGACGTCCATAATTGGGAAAGTGTTGACGGTGCAGGGTTTTAGGCACGGACTGACCTCTCGATTATGTCCCATAAATGTTCGATGGGATTCATGTCGGGCGATCTAGGTGGCCAGATCATTCGCTGGAATTGTCCAGAATGTTCTTCTAACCAATCGCGAACAATTGTGGCCCGGTGACATGGCGCATTGTCATCCATAAAAATCCCATCGTTGTTTGAGTACGTGAAGTCCATGAATGGCTGTAAGGGATCTCCAAGTAGCTGAAGGTATCCATTTTCAGTCAATGATCGGTTCAGTTGCACCAGAGGACCGAGTCCATGCCATGTAAAAACAGCCCAGACCATTATGGAACCACCACCAGTTTGAACAGTGCCTTGTTGACAACTTGGGTCCATGGCTTCGTGGGGTCTGCGCCCCACTCGAACCCTACCATCAGCTCTTACCAACTGAAATCGTGACTCATCTGACCAAGCCACGGTTTTCCATTCGTTTAGGGACCAACCGATAAGCTCACGAGCCCACGAGAGTCGCTGCAGGCGATGTCGTGCTGTCAGTAAAGGCACTCGAGTCGGTCTTCTGCTGGCATAGCCCAAGGAAGACAAATTTCGCCGCACTGTCCTATCGGACACGTCCCTCGTACGTCCCACATTGATTTCTGCGGTTATTTGACGCAGTGTTGCTTGTCTGTGAACATTGACAACTCTACGCAGACGTCGCTGGTCTCGGTCGTTAAGTGCAGGTGGTCGGCCACTGCGCATGTCCATGGTGGGATGTTATGACTGAAATTAGATACTCTCGGCACACTCTTGACACTGTAGATCTCTTAATGTTGAATTCCCTAACGATATCCAAAATGGAATGACCCATGCGTCTAGCGTAGTTGGTCCTTATTTCTTATATTTTGAGTTTAAGCCCTAGCGGAGGCTTTGCTGTACGCTCTAAGAAAGGGGCCAACCGTTAATGTTGTTTTGAGTGAAATAAAGGGTAATTAACCCTTCTTGAGTCTTCGTTTCTGTTCTTGCACTCAAGCGATTATTCGCTCAGCAGTTCACGATGTTCCTCGACACTTCATTCAACAGAATAAAAGGGAAAAACTCTATATCTTGGTATGAGATTATCGCTTTCCGACAGACTAGCAATATTTCTTTGAATGTGAAAAATATTGAAGATTTTACGTCACACAAAAGGGCAGCATTTTAAATATAAGCATTGAATTAGGCTTGTCGTTTTGATGAATTAAATAACCTCATGCAGATAGGAAGCACAACATCTTGGGAAGTTTCTATGTTGCGTGTCTTCCAAGCACACCGATAAAGAAATGCGAGAGGGAGAAGACTAATTATAAATGAAGGAAAGTTAAAATAATAATAAAAATAATAGATAATATCATTTGACTCAGGCGGATTATATTAAAGCGACAACGCGATGCAAAAGTGTCATTATTTTTATTTTACCGATCATGACGTTTAATTTCATTCATAAGTACCAATGATGTATAAACCAATATTCCCACTATTGTAAAGAATCCTTTCGGGGCTAGAGTTTCGCTATCAATCCATCTTGCATTCAGACAGCAGATGCAAGAATGCTCTGGATGCAAGAATGTATTCAAATTCTTCCAGTCTCAGTCCACCAAAGTGCAGTTGAATGGAAGTTCTGGAAATCTTAAACACCAGAAGGTGTTCTGGAAACCAGAAGTTCCAGATTTATAGCCTCGTATCTCTAAAGAGTGGAAATCGCACTTAAAACCCGGTCGTAATCTTCTGGTCCTTATCTGACCGCCGACACGGAGTTCCACTTTCACGCCAGCAGAACCGGAAACAACTCTACCCCTCGCTTGTCACGTGATTTACGATCGGTTAACAAAACGGATTTGTTTGCGAAGTGGAAATTAACGCCGGGCGGTTTCCGGTTCCCCGAGATTTAAAAATTACTCCAACAAAATTTGAGTTGCCTTCGAGGTAATTTGACCTGGATATCCTAGTCGTGTACTAAGAAGGGGTTATTAATCGTTGAGATGTAGCTATGACACTTTCCTGCTGCCATTATTCTGAAATAAGTGGAATAATATCGAGACAGCCGCATCGCCTTTCCTTCTCGGATCAGGAAAAGAGATGTAGAGTACTTCGTTTACGCGCCGTTAGGTGTGCTCCTGTCTACGACGAAAGTTGATTTCCCAGAGGAGGATTCTTTTTGTTTCCTTCCTTATGTGAGGAACGGTTACTAGGATAATACTTAAACGTCGTTTTAATAATTTTCAAGCGTCTATGAAAAATTTATCTTTCAATCGAAGTAGTTGTTTTAAACGGTAGAGTAGGCTTAATTTAGATTTAAACACGATGTTTGTCCATACCCCCGAGGGCATAGCCGAAGTCTTAAAAGTTTTCAAAACGACGGACAGGGAAATAAATTAAAACACTACGCTTAGTTTGTATAAAACTTTTATTCAAACATTCTAATAAGATATTACTTTTAACATGTTAATTATTATATCATAACACCGGAATTAGCATGTTATTTTTCTTGATTTCCTATTAGCAAAATCTTCGATGACATTATCAATATCTGTTTCATTACTGAGTCTCTCATTTATTAGTCTTACGTCTCTCGATTATTAGTCTTAAGTAATTTTTGATCAATTTATACTTAGAAAAGTCCTTTAATAACTAGTAACTCTTAACAATAACTATAGTTATTGCAAAATTTTCAATTTCATTACAATATTTGAAATTGTTGTTGTTACTTATGCTCGTCTGACGTAGTCATCCCAAGCCTACAAGCCCTCGTGACAAGGAGCGTAGTAACTCGTGACTTTCGGCTCGCCGCATATTTAGAGTGTCGCCATGCCGCACAAACACTATACATTTTACAAACATCCATGCCTTCTCCGGGATTCGAACCCGGGCCTTTCGGCAAGGTAGGCAGAGACGCTAACCACTTCTCAATCACTGTCCTTTGTTAAAGGATTTGAGAATCGAATGCTTTAGTGATAAACCATTAGGTATTGAAACTTTAAAAAGATTCTCTAGAAATGCAATGTCTTATATAAACAATAATAGAGTGACATTTGGTGTATTAGTTTAAATTATGTCTTTAAATATTTCAATTATTTTGTCTAATTTTTTTTTCCTTTATGTATTATTCATGTGTATGTATTGTATGGTGTATTGTCTGTTTTTTTTTTTTTTTTTTTAATTTAAACATATGTTTACAGTACATATATACAGTTTAGGCACTCTGTAATAACATAACATCATAGACCATAGTCTAAATATTTTAATTGAATTATAGGCTTTTAAATTATTTTATATGTTTTTAAGATAATTTTATCAATTCAGCGATCATTTGTGAGGCGAGGATTTTATTTTACTTGTAGTAGTTGTATTTTATTGTACTTGTATTTTATTTTAATTGTTGATGTAGTTATTTTGTTCTGCTCTAACCGGGGCTTTAAGTAGCAAAGTTAAAATTAATATTGCTGTCAGATTATAATTATTTTCTATTGCATTTTTAACTATAGAACACCTTATTACGTGCGACCTTGGTGTGACCTTCTGCAGGTTCTTTTCCTTTTGGGAATTCCCCAATGAACCTTTGAGGTGCTTAGTTATTTATGTTGTTTTATGGTTTGAAGCGAGTTTTTTTATGTGACAGAAACAGCCTCTCTGTGAGTGTTTTTGTCTGTGATTGTTTGATTCGTAAGTGTTTGTTTGTGTTTTGTGTCATTTTCTTATCTTTAGTTTTTCTACTAACCCTTCTTTATTTTTAGTTGCTTATTTTATGTTTTCTGTGATGTTTTATCAGCGTGGTTTGGAGGAGGGTTGACCTATTTTTAATCATATGGTCCCGCTGGGACAAGGCGGATTGGGTCTCCCTCGAATAGTTCACGAATAGTTCAGTTCACGCTAACCACTATGCTGATTAGGCTGCTTGAAATTGAGTTCTAGAATTAAGCCGACGTTAAAATAAACGACATAAGTTCAAATTAAATGTTCTGCTTCGTGGTCTGGTTTTGCCTTCTGTAGGAACAATATAAATCTTTTTCTTTTTCCTCACAGAGGAACTGTTTCTTGTTAACGGGATTATGATTTAGCCGACAGTGGTATTTATCACTTAAAGGGGGCTCATACACCTTAAACCCGTTATGATCTTCGAATATGTTGCAAGACTGTTGCAAGAATTGGAATAACTTACTTATTTTAAAAGAAATTACTTCCAACTGTTTATCGCTGACTACATAATATAGCTGCTTTCTGAAATCGTAATCAGAAAGTTTGTGTTGCCACAAATATTTTTATAATCTAATCCGCTTTGTGACAAAAATTTTCCTCTTGTTTTCACCTTGCGCGCACAGTTTAAAAGTATATGTGTCATTATTTAATTCCATAGTTTATATATAGCTTTTATAACATTTGGAAACTACTGTAAACAAAAAAAAAAAAAAAAAAAAAAAAAAAAAAAAAAAAAAAAAAACAGAGAATTTCATGTTAAAATTTTATTTTATTTGGAGTTGAGTTTATAAAATGTATTTTATTAAAAAAATCTGTAATGTTTTCGTGCATAAAATTTTTTAATATTAAAATATTCATCAGATTTTTGGTTTAGCAGATAGTGCCCATATAAAGAATTCCATCCAATTTCAAGTAAGTACCACTAGCCATTTTTAAAATATCATGCGCGCAAGGGGAAAAAACGACGAAAAAGTTTGTCACAAAGCGGATTAAATTTAAAAAATATTTGTGGTAACACAAACTTTCTGGTTACTAGTTTCCAAAGCAGCTATATTACGTAGTCAGCTGTAAAAGGTTGGAGGTAATTACTTTTCAAATAAATGAAATATCTCAATTCTTGCACCAATCACATAATTCGAAGCTCATAAGGGGTTTAAGGTCTATGAGCCCCCTTAAAAGATTTATAAGTCATTTCTTCCGCGTTCTTAGGCAGCCTTCGTGGTGTAGTAGTCTGCACGCTCAGCGCGTAATTTAGAGGTCCGCGGTTCGATTCCCGACGAAGACGTTGCTAATTTTTCATCTCTCCGGCCTCCAAAAATAATCTTAATGTCCCTACAGATTCGATGAGTAAAAAATCATAGCAAGAGCGCATTACTATTGAAATATGATGATTTCTTCAATTACTTTGCTCAGTGGAAAACAAATTCTCTCTGAACTCAGTTTTACCTGAAAAGTCAGTATCTCTTGTTTTTAATCCTATCGTTCTGCCTCGAACATTCATGATAATCGACAGATAATCTCAGTTAACAGTATAGTTAATTTCCTTTATCATTTGTAGAGTCATTAAGTTTTTCTTGAAGCAGGAGACAGGAAAAATATGCAATGCACTCTCCAGGACTCTAACTTGGACCTCTCGAATACACGCCGAGTGTGCTAATCGTTACACCACGAAGGCCTTACAGAATACTCCAGCATAGTATTTTCTTCCAGCAAAATACTATGCTGAAAGAAGAGAGAAAGTATCTTATATACTCCCCAAACAAGATCATAAGGTCTATTTTTAGACTATGTGGATCGGGCCGTATTCCTCTCATTTGTACCTTATATATTCTCCTCTTAAAGTACGGTTGGGGATTAGGGGACCCAATCGCCAAATTCTGGTAGTGAACAATATTGTTCACCACTTTTAATTCGAGCGCCACTGTAGAGTCATTAGGTTTTTATGGATCAGGAGACATGAAAAATGAGCAGTGTCCTTCCCGGGAATCGAACCACTGATATCATGAATACGCGCCGAGCGTGCTGACCACTACACTATGAAGGCAAGTTAAAAGGGCGATAGAAATACTTTAAACTTTATGTGTTTTTTTTAATGTGTTTTTTCAAGCGGATGCGTCGGGAAATGGAACAGAGAATTGAGACTAAAGTTTTTGTCTAAGTGTTTTCAGTTAATATTCAAAAAGAGTTTCGTGTACAGTTTCAGTTGTCTGTTTCGACGAAACGCGATATGGAATTAGCTGGATTCGAAAATCATTATAAATTTTCCCTGAAGGGTCGGCGATGAGCTTCGAATTGGGCCAATTTACCATTTACCGCTTTTTTTGTTTTTGTATTATTGCTTAAGTCTTATGTCACACTTTTATGTCAATAAATGTATTTAATATGTCAATAAATGCATTTAATATGAATTGTTAATTAACTTGCAGTTATTTATTAGTTACTAGTAATCGCACTCATATGTATTCGTTGTAAGTTCATTATTACATTGCTTTCTTCTAGATTTCTTCGCTTTTCAAGAAATCAACTACGTGCCTATACTCAGTAATGTTTAAATATTTCTTATTTTCGATTGGCTTCAATTTCTTATTTTCGATTGGCTCGTGCTGTAATATTTTTGACTCTCTCCTTCTCGATTGCTGTATTTAAATATAAAATTTCTTTTTGCTATACATATTTTGTAGATTCATTAGGATTCTTTGATACAGGAGACATGAAATATGAGCAATGCCTTCGCCGGGACTCGAGCCTGAACATGTCGAATACACGCCGAGCGTGCTAACCGTTACACCACGAAGGCATGTTGAAAGAAGGGAGCAAATACCTTATACATTTAAAATGTTTTAAATTTTAGGACAAACTTTTGAATTAGATCAAACGGTATCAATTATACCACGAAGATCAAAACCGACATTGCGAAAGTACCTTTCCGAAGTACGAAATGTATGGTTAGAAATAACATGTATTAATTAGAATAATAATGTTCCTAAAACGATCAGTTGGATACATTGTGAATCAAATGTAATTTAAACTTTATCAGTTAGATATATTATTAAAAAGAAGAGTAACAATGTTAGACATGTGCGCTTGGGGTTTTAATCGCTCAATTCTTACCTACAGCTCGAAAGGTAAATAAAATGGTATGGGACATCGAAAGGAGAACTTTTCAAATTAACTATGTTTCAATCCATGGTGACATTTGCCAAACTGTACAAATGGTGCAAAAAAATAAAATTGGGAATTTTTTCCCGGATTAGAACGTAAAAAAATAAAATTGGGAATTTTTTACACATTAGAACGTAAAAAAAATAAAATTGGGAATTTTTTCCAGATTAGAACTAAAAAAAAAAAAAAAAAAAAAAAAAAAAAAAAAAAAAAAAAGGAGGGGAAATTTTTTTCAGATTAAAACGTAAAAAAATACTAACTACTAAGGTCACTTTATTATGGAGGCACATATGTGAGCCGCCATTGTCTGCTATGAGAAGACAGGTACTGGTAGAAGCTAGGTCAGTACCAGAGATGACTCAGGTATTGAAGCTAGATAACTGTTAAGCTTCCATTCCAATTTTGAGGGAGAACACCCCAGGAGCGATCCGAGGGTCTGCGGCCTCTCGTCCCCTACCACCAACTTACCGAGAAGACTTTCGGCTCGCCGTGTATTTTGAGTATCCCCATGCCATATGAGCACTAGCTTATAAACATCAGTGCCTTCTCCGAGATTCGAACCCGGGCCCATCGGTAAGGCAGTTACTATCATCAACCACTATCGGCTGGGCATCAGCCTTTGCAGTTCACTTTGCAAAATACTATTCACATCACTTATTGTCAGTTACTGTTTGTGCTCTTTTATAACCATTTGCTTGAATTCTTTCCATGGGGATCCTCTTGGGAGCACAGTGATTCTATGTAACAAAGATCTCTATCAATATTTTGCAGCTGCTTCACTATTTTTTTATATATTTTCTCTCTCTCTCTCTTTTTTTTTAAATCTTTTTAACGGGAGGTTTGTGGTTGTCATCTCGCATGATTTTCTTCTGTAAGGCCGCTATTAAATATCTAATCGTCGGGGTCACCCTCTTTGAAGGGACAGAAAATTTACATCTATGCCTTCTATGGGATTTGAATCCGAGACTTTCGGTACGGCAGTCAGAGTCACTAACTTCTTTGCCATCTGGGCAGCAAACATATTTTATTTTTTTTATACTAGAATTTTCCTCATTACTTCCTTATTTGAAGAATATTTATTTAAAAATTTGATCGCAATTTCTCTTTGAATGTTTTACCACAAATAATTTCAAGATGTTTTATTACGGTTTAAAACGGTACAAAGACAAAACGATATTTAGAAATTCAATATAGGAGTATAAATTCAGTTAATGGAGTTTGGTTTTTCTGAAATATTTTCGGTACTCTTCTGTTTTGGGGACCGGATTTAGAAATGTGTGTATATATGACATGTGCATGTATGTATGTGCATATATATACACTTACGTATATGTATGCATACATGAACACATCCTTACATACATGCATACATACACACATTTGTAAATCCGGTTTGTAACTTGTACAATGTCAGAATGTTATCTTGAACAATCAAAGGAAGTTAAGAAATAATTATACACCAGATGCATAATATAAGCGTTAGAAGCATTTTTATTAACTGCAGTAATGCTGTTCATAAAATTTGTCGATTTAATACGCTAGAAAGTAAAAGGTATTTTAAATTATATCAAGTACACTACTGGCCATTATAATTGCTACACCAAGAGTAGCACTTAATAGCAGAATTTTATATATTGCACATATACAGCGTAATATTAGGAAGACATGATTAAAATTGCAGGTGGTTTGGGGTGTGCAGCGTACAGCGCTCAGTACACAGATTTGCCACCTCTGGCAATAACGACGGTTGTAATTTAATAGGGATTATAACAATGAATTGAGTCCAGGTGAACGTGAATGACAGATACGAGTACATCCTTTTATGCGGTCTCAGCTCGGTGTCAGAATTAATCAAATGTAGTGGTGTGGCAGCCTCTGTGGGCCTCTTTGTAGAACTTGCTGGCTAAGGCAACAGCCGAACACATCTGTATGAAAGCAGGTCAGGAGAACATGGGCAGCATGCGATTGTGCATTATCTTGATGAAAGATAGCTTTACACATGCCTTGAAGATACAGCACAGAAATAGGTATTAACATGCCAGAATGTAACGGCGGCTGTCTACCTGCAACACACCAGGTGTTGGCCCCTTATGGCGGTGACGAACGTAAGCTGGAAAGGTTCGTTTTCTTTTGTGCCTCCACACGCGGAGTCTTAAAATTAAGATTCGTTTGAAAATATGACTTGGTATCATTCCTGTGTCCAATATCGCTGTTTGTCGCACCACTGTTGGAGCACCTTTTTTTGTAAGAAGCCTCAGCAATGGTCGCCGTACTGACACTTGATTTCAGGGTGTTGCTTTAGACAGTTGCAGGATCCGGACGACTGATCCAGCTGCAGACTGATCCGGATCCAGCTGCAGACCTCGTCTCACGGAGGACACTTGTTATTCTGTATACGAGTCAAGTTTCTGACTCCGGATACGATGGTGTACGATGTGACTCACATAAAGTGGTTGTACGATCCCGCAGGGCCGAGATGGTAACATATCCTTCCTCTCGGGCATTAATGGCTCTAGGCCATTAAGATCCTCCACGGCGTTTAATATCGTCCTTTTGAACGCATCAGTTCCATATTCGCCTGACAGATCCCGATTAACATGAACAAGGCCATCGAACGCTAATCTGCAGTTCCGATAGGCCCCGATACTGCCGTGGTCGAATTTCGTCACTCGTCATATTAGACGAGACATAACACGACTTTTACACTAAAAATGAAAGTTCAAATGTGATTTCCAAATGAGAAAGCCACTGTGCAATTTTCTCTTTTATACACACAAATGTAGATGGTGTTACGCCTACCTGCTTTGTGCACATACACTGGAATGCTAATCATTCACATAAACCAGCATGCGAATGATTAGCATTCCAGTGTATGTGCTCAAAGCACTCCTGCTAATCTTTCCTGATAATTTGGCTGCTAATACAACAAATTGTATACCCTCTTCATTAACACTGAAGTCAAGACTATATCACTAAAATAATAAAATGAACATGTTAAGTAGTACATTTGTAGCTTTTTCATAGCTCAGTTTATTGAGCAATTACAAAATGATTAGATAAGTAATATAAATTAAAGACCTTGAGTTTTATCGAAAGAGAACTGATCATACGTCTCCTTGCGCTGAAGAAAAACTTAAAACCTTGTGTTCTGCGCAGTGGCAACAGTTGCCAAGGTAAATGGATATATATGCATAGTAGCATAATGTAAGTTTTTAGCGCAAACTTTTTTTTTTTTTAATTCGAATGTTGTCTTTCTTTTATAGAATCTAAGTAACACTTGAAATAGTTTTAAGCTAGTGAGCAGCGTCGAGCCGTTTTTACATTCAAGATGTCGATCGTTAAGAAGAGCTGTCCAAAATTACAATTGCAAAAGGTAGGAAAATATTTGCTAATAATTAATTCCATCTTAATACATGTGGAATTATTTGAGCTTACTCAGTAAGAAAAGATTCATTTATTTTAAGATGTAGCTATGCACATTTTTATTCAATCGCTTACATATGAAGTAGGACAATAAATAATTCCGGAAATAAAATGAGCAAAGTTTCCGGAAGTATATATGCTAGAAACTAACACTTTCTTCAAGATAAAATAATATTCATACCCATGCTGTCAAAAAGATACGAGATAAATTAAGCATTTTCTGGAATCTAATGGAACTATTCAACAACACATATTATACTTTTTTAGGACTCGAGTTGTAGAGTCATTAGGTTACTTGGAAGCAGAAAAGGTGAAAAATATGCAATCGAACCACGGACCTCTGGAATACTGGCTGAGCGTGCTATCGTTACACCACGAAGGCACGCTAGGGAAGTAGGAGAAATACCTTATATACTCCCCTTTTTAAAGGACGACTAGGGTTTTAGGGGACCTAGTCGCCAAATCCTGGGTGCGAAGAATCATTATCCACAACCCTTTTAGTTCGGACGCCACTTGTACAGTCATTAGGTTAATTGGAAGCCAGAGAGATGAAAAAATTAGCAAACGCCTTCGCCGGGAATCGAACCACGGACCTCTGAAATACCGGCCCAGCGTGCTATCGTTACACCACGAAGGACGCTAGGAAAGGGGAGAAATACCTTATATACTCCCCTTTTTAAAGGACGACTAAGGTTTCAGGGGACCTAGTCGCCAAATCCTGGGTGTGGAGAATCATCATCCACAATCCTTTTAGTTCGGGCGCCACTGTAGAGACATTACGATTTTTTGGAAGCCAGAGAGATGAAAAATATGCAACCGGCTCTGCCGGAAATCAAACCACGGACCTTTGGAATAATAGCCCAGCGTGCTACCGTTATACCACGAAGGCACCTATAGAAGTGGGAGAAATGCCTTATATACTCCCCTTCTTAAAGGGCGACTAGGGATTTAATGGACCCAGTCGCCAAATCCTGGGTGTGGAGAATCATCATCCACAACCCTTTTAGTTCGTGCGTCACTGTAGAGACATTAGGATTTTTTCGAAAGCCGGAAAAGATGAAAAATAGCACACGCCTTCGCCGGGAATCGAACCACGGACCTCTGGAATACCGGCCCAGCTTGCTACCGTTACACCACGAAGGCATGCTTAGAAAGTGGGAGAAATACCTTATAGAGTTTCCAAAAGATACGATTTGCATTAAAAGGCGCTAATACATATAAGCACTTTGTTTCATATTATAATTTGACAAAGTGATGAAATATTAAATTTTGCATGTAATGTAATTGAATATTTTATGATCCCTAAAAAGGGTCTTTCTGTTTTTTTTTTTTTTTTTCCAATACTAATTTGCCACGGCATGTCCTTCAATTAGTGCCTCTATGAACAGTTTTCAAGGCCCGTTGACATTAGAAATATTTTTCTACGACGACTTTCTAATCGACGAAAAACACTGTGGTTTGAGTTTTAAATGAATGATAAGTGGTAGGGGAATATTATTGCCAAACATTTCTTTTTTTCCCTAACGTAGTCATCTAAATTCATAATTAGCCATAAAGGGCTCGATCAGTTTTTTCTCCCAGCTCAAAAGAAGATCCCATAGAACAGAAAAACATCTCAAATGTTTTTTAACAATTGAAAGAAGAGCTACTGTTGTGACTATTGATTTCTAGTAATTCAGATCTTTTGCAGCAAATTTCGGATACTTAGTTCTGACTTTTCCAAAAACTTATTCGATTTAGATTTGGAAGAAGGACTGAAACGTTGTTCCTAAATGCTTTACTTCTTTAGGAAATTCCCTCTTTCTCTCTTTTTTTTTTAACCTCTCAGGAATTTTTTTCCTTCCAGGTTTCTTTTCGTTTCGAATCGGCCAAGAAGTTCCTTCAGAACTTTTCTTTCCGTTCTGAATTTAAATATGTCGCTCGATTGAATGTTCCATGCTTGTGGAATTTAAATGTAGCATTTTCGTTTTTTTGGGAAAGGATAACGTCTAATCTTCATCTGCTTCCTTCTGCTTCAATAAGCGCACATCATTCGTTCAATTTAGATCTACTAAACAACGATAATAAAATTATCCAGACTCTTTTTCTAACTATTTTACTTTTCAACATAAGAAACCTCTGTTTTTCAGCCTTTCTATTTTGCTTCGAATAAAGAGCATTACCTTACGTTAAGTTACCTCGCTACTTAATTATTGCTGTCCTTTTATTCTCTCTCGTGGTATAAAAGAGCAGCAATCATAAACCCTCAATAATGAGTTGCAGTGTAGCATTTCATTTTATCTTTGATTTGCTTTCGTTTGGACTATTTTTATTTAGCTTTATTAAGTTCTTTCTTCAACGTATTCTTCTGCAGTATTGAACTCTCGCTTTTTCAGAAAGATTATTAAATTCCCGGCAGCTTTTATCTCCTTATTTAGTTTAAAGATAAAATTATCATATTTAAATTTAGTTTAAAGATAAAATTATAAATATAATATACATATGTTACCGTGAAAGACCGAAATTGGAGAATGTCGACTTTCACCGGAGAATGTCAACATTCACCAAATACGTCGGTGAAAGATCGAATATTGCATTACATTCCTGTACATTCGGACCCTCACCGGTGTATGTCGACAATCACAGATATACTCTGGTGTAGGTTGAAAAGAGAGGAGTATATGTACGCGCTGTCATTGCAAAAGGAAGTGTTCCACAAATAAATGCAGTTGTAAAAGCAAGGGCCTCTTGTGCAATTCAAAGTGTCATAATAGTTTAAGTTGTTGCAATAAATAAGATTTCAATCACGTAATTTAGTAAGTTTTTAACTTCTATTATTTTCCTTTCTCATTTTTGAATGTACAGTGTGTTTTAAGTTCTTATTTTAAGTCTCAAGTGCGTTTTTTCGCCACCGAATTACGGAGAAGAAAATGTAATATTCTTATGTGTTCGACATTCACCATTAGTACATGGTGAATGTCGACATTGACCGGTGTAAGTCAGAAATAAGAGTATTTGGAAAATATTTCGGACATACACCAAGCGACTATGTGAATGTTGACATTCACCGGTGAAAGTCGACATTCTCCAGATTTCGGTGTTTCACTGTAGCTTATATACTGTGACACACACACAAGAAAAAGAGACTGGTTCAATAAATCATTGCACTTACAAAATCAGTTCTTCATGACATTATCACTTCCAAAGTAGTTCCCTTCAGCATTCACACACTTCTGCATTCAGTGCTGCCATTGCTGGTAACAGTTCTGGAACGAGATTTTTGAAAGGCTCTTCAAGAGATTCTCCGTTTTTCCCTGAACCTCTTCAGCTGAGGTAAAATGGATTCCCTTTAAGTAAGATTTAACTTTAGAAAATAAAAAAGTCGCATGGAGCCAAATCAGGTGAATAAGGAGGATGCCCCATCACAGTAATGTTTTTGCTGGTCAGAAACTGCTTGACAGATAGGGCCGTGTGAACGGGTGCATTGTCCTGGTGCAACAGCCATCCATCCTTCCACAACTGTGGCATTTTTTCCCCTAATTATTTCATGACGCTTTTTTAATTTTCAATGTAATAATATTGATTAACAGTCTGACCACTGGGAACCCATTCAATCATCTCCATAAGCCTTGGTTAACATTTGAAATGTTTCCTTCGTGACTGATTTCTTAAGCTTCACAAGAAACTGGATATTGATTCGCTGTTCGGTTTTTACATTACACATTTTCCGGCAGAATTCAGTTGCACGTGTTCACATAATGACGCAGTGCTCCCCACTGGCGTGGTCGGTTAAGTCGAAACTGTCCTCATGGATAGAGGAGGTGTGGGGCATGTCGTCACCAAAACAGCTGTTGCCAAATCTTCTCTGTTTTCAAACTACACAGTCTCGTTTTTTTGTATGTTATACTTCGTATATATATATTTCTGAATTTCACTTCTTTTGGGTCTTTGGGAAATTAGTTCTAAATTTCTTACTTTTCGTCTGGCGGTCATTTCACAAATAATCAACAATTTCAATGGAGGAAATGAAATTTATACAATAGAGGGAGAATGTAGTACTTAAAAGATAAAGAAATTATAATAGCGAGAAAATTTAATAGGATGCATACAATACGCAACGAACAGAAAATAGCTGGTACGGAATTTGTCTGACCGACAGGATGAAAAATCCATAGATGATGCAACACAATCACTGCAGGTAAGGGATGCGTAATGGCAAACTGCACATTCAGTTGATCAATGTTAAACGAATTTCGCATATTGCGCATGCCCAGAAGAGAATTTGGCGTAATTACGACTTTGGTACAATTTTAAAAGAAGATAAATACGGTGTGTGGTTGATATTCTGTTATCTGGGCGTAAACAGTTCGGGGTTTTAAAACTTGTTAGGTTGTAAGTTCCTTTATTACTTAGAGGGTAACTATCGATTGTAAACGACTCAAATTTTCGTTTAAGAATGATTACAAAACAGGAAACATTACAGGATATATCAGCTGAATCTTTATTGAATATACTTGTGAGGAATAAAAGCAATTGTGTATCGTAAATAACTATATGTTCCGTTCCTATATACCTTAACAAATTAAAGAATAAATCCAGTTTAAATTGCTGAATTAAAGGCACGGAAATTATTATAAATAACTGATATTAAATATAACGTTTATGAACAAAATAAAGAAAAATGAAATGAAACGGAAGCAAATGCATTAAGTACAAATAAATTTCGGTAGTATTGTAATTGTAAATAGTCGATAAGACCTAAAATGTACCTAAAATGATGAACAGGCTTGTGTAACAGTTACTTATGCTTAGTCACCAGTATTTCTTGCCACGCCAACGGTACACCACTGAGCATGCGCAGTAAAAGAAATTCGTTAACATTTGATCACCTCAATGTGCGGTTTGCCCATTACGCTTAAGAAATATGACCTCCTCTAACTGCAATGATTGCTTTGAATCGTCTGTCGATATTCAACGTCAGATTATCTAACTGTTCTTGTGGTAAGAGTTCCTATTCTTCAAGAAAGCATCTATTTTAGTTACCTGATATTTTCTGGAGGATAAGATGACCGTGTCGCCTGGTGTCTTTCCAAAGTATCGCACACATTTTCAGTGGGATTTAAACCAGGGACGCACTTTGGTTGATCTATAATGTGAATATCTTTACTTTCCACCAGCACAACTCCAGTGTGGCCGTGCATTGTAATTCATAAAAACGAATTCGGGACCAATAGCACTCCTTAGAAGACGCACGTGAGGGAGGATAACTTAACCACGGTAATGATCTTCGGTAAGGAAACTTATGTCAAAAATGTAGAGCTCCGTAAGTCTTTATATCATAAGCGTTACATTTTAGTGTGATAATCCATAATATAATCATTATTTGCAATTTATTTTATAAATGTATTCAGTATTATGAGATAAAACTTTAAACTTGCAGGACTCGAGAGTGCTTTTAACTTTTAACTTTGACTGCCCATTTCCTAAAATTCACCCATGACACTTAAAAATTACTGCCCTTCCCACACAAAAGTTTAAAAATTATAATCTTATAGGACTTGTTAGTAAATCCTATAATCTTACAGGCCTTGTTAGTCTCATTTCTTTATACAAATTAAACTAACTTGAAACTTAATTCAATCAATGTTTCAAAAATTAGTAGATTTTAGGCAAAAAGTTAGTTACTTATTTGTTTTAATAACTTTTTTAAAGGTTTATTTCCAAAGGTTTTGAATGAAATCTTTAATTTTTTTCCGTAATCTGACAACGCTTTTACTGTGTCGGGATTTTTTAAAAATTGACCGATTTATATTGTCTTTTTTTTTTCTTAATCGGAATTATAGCTAACAGCTTCCCATACAATCTTCACGCTTCACATCAAACATCGTGGGAGAAACATCAAACATTATGAGAGAAAAGAAAGCAACGACATATAGCAATTTATTGATCATTTCCTTGTTTAGGTATTTTAATTACTTTAAGTTATAAATTTGCTTCATTTACGTTATCTAAATTCGTCGTGTTTGATTTGGGTTGCTTTTGTTTGGATTATAAATTTTTTACACCCATTTAAAGTTGTGATTCATCAATGTTGCACTAGTTTTGTCGGCAGATTTTATTAATACATCATAATTTTAGCTCATGTAAACAGATTATTTCACTTGAATTTATTCCGTGGTAGCTGTTAATAAATGACTAGAACAAGAATAGTTAATATTATCCTCTTGACAAGATATTATTTATCTTGATCCGTGAAAATTCGCATAATACTCCTTATTACCGCAATTAAAATGGTTTATTTTTCTCCGTAGAAATCATAATTTCTAATATTTATTTATTTGGATTCATTATGTTTTCTCATTTGAAAGTTTATTCTTATTTGGGTTTGATTATGAGCTCAAAAAAAGAGTTCTCGAAAATTTATCAAATTTTTAATTTAAAAAAAAATCCAGGTAAAACATCTCAACTTTGTTTAAGTTAAACCACTTAGACCAAATTACCGTTGATGCAAAATAAAATAGAGCAAGAAAACTTAATTTAAAAAGCAGTATCACCAAGTATAAACAAAATTCTATTAACATATAATGTTGCCAGGCCCCAACTGGTCAGCAAAAGTAGTAGTGACTGCTATAAACTGTAAATTACACAAACTCGTAAGAAGGGTTTAAATCCCTTTTTATTCCACTTTCGAAATACAGCTGCGTTCACTTGACGCTAACAAACTACGCCGACCCGGCGGTTTAACAAAATAGACAAAATGCAACTAAAAATAAATGACAGGATGAATAAATAACGAAATCACTACCTACGAGGCTCTATAATCGTAACTAACTTAACCGCGTTCTAAGATACAGCTGAGATTCAGCAAACTTTCTGATTAAGAAGTTGAAAGATTCAACGAACTGCCGAAATAGGCACACAAGCCGAAACGCGCGGTTCTTAAATTTCTACCTAGCAACCTTCACGCTCGTGATTCAAAAAGCACACTAACAATCTCGTTTCCCTTCTATTTAAACTCAATTTACTTCTGCTAAAATTTGAATACTCTGCGCGTTTACTAAAATTTACATACTCTGGCATTGGTAATTGTAGGGGAAAGTAAAGGCTTGACAGGAAAGATAGCTTAAAGTTAAAATAAATGTAAACCCTACAAACATTATGAAGGTAAAATTTCAGTGCTTTGTAAAAAATAACAATAATAATTTAAAAAAAAAAAAGAATTACGAGACTTGATATTTTGGCATAACTGCATACGTAGGTGCAAATCATGGAAAAATCGGCTTTCCATTTAAGAAAATTCCGCTTTTATATCAAAGTATACATATAAGAATAATACTCCATAAAAAGTCTAATATATATGCATTCTAAATTTCCCTTTTGAGACATGATAAATGATGCAATTTGAATTTTGCCAGTATACTTAGTAGAAGAAGAGACATAGAACTTTTTGCCATCGTACAGTTCAGTAGTATTGATGTATGCAGGAAGGAGATCTTTTAATGAAAATTAAATTACGGAATAGTAAACCTTAGATTGAGATTGGTCTCAACAAAAACGCTCTGTATCTCTCGACAGCAGCAGACACGGAAACTCTCTAATTAATGACGCAAAATAATGTTACATTGAAAGTAGGGCTAGCCATTTTTGCCTCAGGTCTCTGCGGATCCAAATTCTGCTTTTAGAATTTAGAATTTAAGGCACAAAAATTTTGCTATTTAGTGCCTCCCTTAAATTCTCCGAATTTTGTAATCTCTAAATTTTACTTTTCGTTGCTGCTATAAATTCCAAAAATCTTGCCACCCGTGCCACCTGTTGCATAGGCTCTGGTGCCGATCCTGTTCGAAAGCTATAAATATGTCGAATAAATAATAAATATTTATGAAGAGGAGACGCAATAAGCGCATCGCCATTTACCAAAGAAAACAAAAATAAAAGGAATCAAAATTGTGCAAAGATTCTATTTTAAAACTCTAGAAAAAATCCGATCGAACTGAAAAATCCTTAAATAAAAGCGAAAGATTTTGCTTTCGATTTCAAGAGAATTCAATGCACGGACTTGAGGAAGTCTTTGAATTGTTTTTCGCAGAATGAATGTAAAAAAATATAAGATTTTATAACTAAGCGAAAAGCTATGAAAGATTTACCTATAATCACCTTTCCCGACATAAAATTTACGTCCTTTAGTAAGAAATATTTACTCTGCCGCAATTCAACTGCGAATCAGGCGAACATCGCTAATAAATTATTTCAAATCCAATAAAGCAGTTTTTCAAACTTTGATCTGCGGACCACCAGTGATCATCGAAGCCTGCACTTATAGTCCTCCTAGACTTTCAAACAAGATAAAAATATAATTCATATAAACTAAACCGAAAAATCTCAGCGTTTGATGTTACAGTTGGCATCATCAATCGCTTTTTTTCTCAGTACTGATAATCTATAAAATTTATTACCGTTATCCTACCTATGGACATTATAGTTTTACTTACGAAAGAGGGATTTAAAGCACTATGACTGTGGGAAACCTCGGTGCTTTGCATGTGACGAAGTTCTTGCAGGCGAGGGAATGAAGCCAGCGAAATTGAAAAGGCATTTAGAAACGAAAGACAAAACTGTGAACAGTAAAACTGTTCCTTTTTTTCAACGATGTGAACTGGAAAAAGAAATCATAATAGTTTCTAATATAGGTTTCCCAACTAAAAACACCTTACAAGTTTCCTATATTGCAAGCATCGCGAAGAAGAGACGAAGTAAGGACACTGAGTTAAAGTTCTCGATATAGCAGAACACCACAAACTAGGTTAGGCTACTAAAATATAAAATCGGTTTTGTTTAGTTTATTATGGCAAAGCACATTAGCGCTATCTACCTGAGGGAGGGCATGCCTTTGTGGAGGATTTTAAAAGGAAACTGGTTTGTATTAACATGGGGAAAATCACGAAAACGTCTATGCAGCTAGTCCATCTGCTTTGATTCGAACCCAGGTTGAACTTATGATGTTGGGAGGCCCCAACTTGTCATGACTGTTATGAACTGGAAATTACACAAACTCGTAAGAAGGGTTTAAATCCCTTTTTATTTCACTTTAGAAATCACAGTTGCGTTCACTTGACGCTCACAAACTACGCCGACCCGGCGGTTGAACAAAATAGACAAAATGCAACTAAAAATAAATGACAGGATGAATAAATAACGAAGTCACTGCCTACGAGGCTCTATAATCGTAACTAACTTAACCGCGTTCTAAGATACAGCTGAGATTCAGCAAACTTTCTGATTAAGAATTTGAAAGATTCAACGAACTGCCGAAATAGGCACACCGGCCAAAACGCGCGGTTCTTAAATTTCTACCTAGCAACCTTCACGCTCATGATTCAAGAAGCACACTTACAATCTCGTTTCCCTTCTATTTAACTCAAATTACTTCTGCTAAAATTTGAATACTCTGCGCGTTCTACTAAGATTTACATACTCTGGCATTGGCAATTCTAGGGGAAAATAAAGGCTGGACAGGAAAGATAGCTTAAAATAAATATAAACCCTACAAACTACCAGTGTTCAGCGATTTTACCGCTCGGCTGATGGTGGGCTATTATCAAACCGAATTATAGCTTGCAGAAAACTAAATAACTTATAATGGAGGTAACAATACGAATTATTAATTCGTAACTAAACAATTAAGTAACAATTATTAGAATGAGAGCTTATCGATTTCAATTTTAAAATGTGGCATATAAAACAGTGAAAACATTCCCTTGCTAATATGTACTTAGTCTGAAAGAAAAGAGAAAATACTATCCTTGCAACTAAATTACTTTGAAAACTGAAAAGTGTACCAATATTTTAATTGAAACTAACACTTATCCTTTGTAAAGTATGTCAACGCAGAAAAAATTTCCGGGAAGGAGTTTGCACATCCTCACTCAGAATTGATCTTATCATGTTTCTTATTGCGTAAGTTGCAATTAAGAAACGCTTGCTTTCCCGTAAATAAGATTTGCATTAAAATTTCTGAGCTGGAGAAATTATGCTGGCAGAAGCCGAACCGTGCAGTGTGAAAACTTGAAATATAGCGGTTAGAGAGTTAATAAAATTGTCACACTGTTGCATCTATTATTTACTGTTATCTTGAAAAGAAAACATTCATTACATTTCCAACGAAATCGCCTGCGATAATTTCGTTGATAGCTTTATAGGAAACAGACTTTATGCCTGTGAATTTGGCCTATTTTTACGTTTTATTTGTCGCGGTTTCCTTAAACTTATTATATGTATATATACCCAAACTCAATTTGTTTCGAATTATGAAAATTTCACCATCACGCAACAGAGGAGCGTCTTTTATAAAATTCCTTACGCTTCATTTTACAAAAGCGCGTTCTCCCCGCAAAAATGTTTACTTTATTCTGCCTCCCCCCCCCGGTTGCTGTTGGAAGCCCATCTGTTCACCCTCTTCCTTGCGCGTATTGGCTGTCTCAGGCACCATCGGATTTAACGGCTGAACGAACCATGTTCGTGGCTGTTTTCGATCAGGTTTTGCGAGCATTATTCAAATAAGCCTTCTCTTTGCCGTGACATAAGATGTCTCTCATTAACGGTGAATATTCGTAGAGAGAATGTCAGGAAGTGTAGGCGAAAGACCCGAAAAGAGAAAACTTCTGGCACAGAGATAGATTTTTTTTTTTTTTTTTTTTTTCGCCAAACGAGAAAGCAAAATTGCAGGAGTTCCGCAAACGACTTGTTGGAATAGAAGTTTGTTTTCTAGATTGAAGAATCCTGAAGATGGTTTTGCACGGAAATGAAAGGCATTTGGAAAAATTTTGCAGAAAGGCAAGATTTTGGCAATAAGTATTTATAACGGAACTTCAATGTGACGAAATTGTCGAAAGAATATATTTGAGAAATTGAAATTTAGTGTTAACGAAACATTCTGCAAAATTCACTTGAAAAACGCTTGGGCTACTTGTAAATATCAGCTTAGCGAGTTTAAGTGAAAATTTATTTTATTTGTTCGAAGAGAACTTTTATTTATGTTAAAATATGTATACGAAGTTCTTAGTATACGTTTGGTTTACCTCAAGCGAGGATATCTAGTACAGCTAAGAGCTGTTTTGATGACGTCTTCATTTGCTTTTAAGACTTTTATATTTGTGTGCCGAACACGATTATGCTACTTTAGACAAAAAGAGTGTAAATTGTTGGCTGGAGTTGAAGTCAGAATAGTAACAGTTAGTTTATACATTTTCTGTGCGAAGTATAAAAACTAAGTAATTCTAATCCTTTGAAATATACTACATCGAATAAAGTTTAATGACTTTGATGCATACAGTGTCTCACAAAAGTGATGGGACACTTGTGCTTTACAAAAGAAAACTGTAGTAAAATAAATTTAAAAAAACATGTAAAAATTTTTTGTGGGTGTGTTTCATACTTAAATTTAGTAACAATTATTACATAACATACATTTTCTCAAAATATTAAAATAATAATTTAATAAAAATATAATTGTTTAGAACGGAGCAAAAAATGGCTCCCATAAGTGATGGGACACTTACTTTTCCATCAAATATTTATCCAAAACTTTTACTTTTTAAAAAGTTTTAATATTTTGTTGGATATCCTTTTACTTTTAAAATATAATTCAATCTTCTTGGGATGGATTCGACTAATTTTTTTGTGATTTATGGAGTGATTTTACCCCATTCCTCTTGAAGCACCGATTTTAATTGTTGTTTTGAAGAAATGGTGTGTTTGCGAATTCTTGATTCCAATTCTTGCCAGATATTCTCTATGGGATTTAAGTCTGGAGATTGTGGTGGTGTTTTTATTTTTTCAGGACAGTTATACAGCAGCCAGAGTCTAACGTTCAAAGCAGTGTGCTTGGGGTCATTGTCCTGGTAGAATTTAAAATCGTTATGAAGGTTCAATTTTCACGCTGAAGATTTCAAATTTTGATTTAAAATGTCAATATACTTATACTGTGTAGGGTTTATATTTATTTTAACTAACATTTATTTTAAGTTTAAACTATCTTTCCTGTCAAGCCTTACTTTCCCCTGGAACTGCCAATGCCAGAATATGTAAATTTTAGTAGAACGCGCAAGGATTCAAATTATCAGCGGAAGTATTATGATTTAAATAGAGAGGAAACGAGTTCGGTGTGTGATATTCTTACTTCACAAGCGCGGAGGTAGTTAGCAAGAAATTTAAGAACCCCGCGTTTCGGCCTATGTGCTTGGCGGGAAGTAGTGTTAATCGTTCAAGTGAGCTTCAAGTCTGCTGAAGTAGCAGCGGTATTGTAAAACGCGGTGAGTTAGTTATTTTAGAGAGCCTCGTAGTTAGAGTCTTGTCTTTAGTTTCTTTTCAGGTTATCATTTTTATTTGACCGCCGAGTTGGCGCAGTCTGTGAGCGTCAAGAGCACGCAATTGTAATTTTTACGTTGAATAAAAAGGGACTTAAACCCTTCACAAGACTCTGTATTTTATCCAGTTTTCACAGTCACCTCTTGGTTGCGTGCAAGTTGGAGGCGCGCAACGTTACAACTGATCCATTATACTGTCAATAAAAACAAGATTAACAACTCCAGCGGACGACATACACCCCCATACTATAACTCCTCCTCCATGTTTTACTGTTGGCACCAAGTTCTGTTTGCGAAATTCTTCTCTGGGTTTTCTCCACACCAAGATTCTACCGTCAGAACCAAATATATTAAATTTACTCTCATCAGCAAATAAAACTTCATTCCAGTAATCAGAATTCTTATTTATGTTGGATTTTGCGAAAGCCAGTCTGAGTTTTCTATTCTTTTCACTTACGAAGAATTTTTTCCTGGCTGCTCTACCGTGATATCCAGCAGATCGAATTACTCTTCTAATAGTCTGAGGATTAACAATTACTCCATATAATGCTTGTAAATCAGCAGCAACTTTAGGAGCACTCATTCTTGAATTTTGTTTTTTAATATTTCGAACGATAATTCGCTTTATTCCATTGGATAGCTTTGATGGCCGGCCAGGTCTTCTTTTATCCTGAATCATATGATTCTTTTTATATCGTTTAATGATATTGGAAACTGTCTAATGACTCAAGTTAACTGTTTCAGCAGTTTCTCTAATAGATTTTCCACGTTCAATATGCAAATTAATAACTAATTTTCGAATTTCGGGCAACGTTTCTTTTCGTTTAGGATTCATGGCTGCACAGAGCTAAAAAACACAAAAATTCCAAAACAAACTGGAGCGAAATACTACAGACGATTTTATAAATTATTGCCAATTGCTTTTGAATAAAAATAAAAACCCAAAAAATATTTTTATTGTAGTACGTAGTAGTATCTAATGGTGTCCCATCACTTATGTGAGCCATTTTTGCTCCGTTCTAAACAATTGTATTTTTATTAAATTAATATTTTAATATTATGAGAAAATGTATGTTATGTAATAATCGTTACTAAATTTAAGTATGAAACACACCCACAAAAAATTTCACATGTTCTTTTAATTTATTTTATTACAGTTTCCTTTTGTAAAGCACAAGTGTCCCATCACTTTTGTGAGACACTGTAAATAATATGTGTTAAGAACTAGCGTACTGCACGTAAAAGCAAAGTCTGTTGTTGATAATGTGTACTCCAAATGAAAATTAAAACTAGCAAATTGTAAATGTATTTATTTAAAAGCTACGTTCTTCAGCCAACATTTTAAAAAAAGTCTAGAACATTAGGTACGGATTTTGAAATAGGGTGTCGTTGCGGTCTGGTGTGTTTGTACTTTTAACAATGTAGGAATTCGGTTTGGAAATGCTGTTTTCACCGAACACAACGCTGGAGAATGGAGTGGAAAAGAGCACGAGAGAGAAAGTGTAAAACGTGAAAAGTTATTTTTGTATACTAACATATTGTGTATCTCGAATTTTCTCTAAACGACTACCTTTCTTTCCATATTCCTGGATGGAATTGTGAGACAGTGTTTGCGATGGCTATGAAAATTTTCTTTTAAACTTAAATGCAGTTTTGTAAAACGTAAATTTAGGTGTAAGAATTAATTTTAACTTAAACGAGATTTTGTAAGAATTGGCTCAAGCTTTTAAGTTAAAATTTAAAACCCCTGCATGATCCCCTGCATGATCCCTGCATGACCTTCGTTTTCGATTTTGTAAAATTCTAGTCTGAGAAAATATAAGTGAATTTTATTACTTAACCAAATGTAAGGATTTGAACATTTACCTCTTCTTTCCATTGTACTCGCCAAAACGTGAATTAGTTGTCCGAGTATTTAAGCCTATGATTGAATGTTCTAGAGTTAGAAATTTTGGCAGTCTCGGTTGCGGTTTACGTCCCCTGATCAGCTCTGCGAAAGATTTTCCGACTTCAACCATTTTGTTGATGGTAGTTAAAAGCACCATTGATTATTTGAGACAACTTGTATTTTAAATAATTTTGCGTAGTCTCTGACTTCAGTACTTTAATTTATACTTCCACTTGTGTTATTTTAAACACCCGAAAGTGGAGGAGTTTTGTTTTGCAAGCACTTAAGGAGTTAAGAAATAAGCTACTTTAGCCTTCATAAGACTTTGTAATCCTAATTCATGGCCAGAGCAACAACTCGCTTGTAAGCTTATTAGAGTTTAAAAGGCATCGATTTAAGCTTCTACACAATTAGAGATTCACAATGTAGAGAAAGTTCTTGTTCCTTACCTCTCGTGCCTTTGGGGTGTCATCGGCAACACGTCCGGAGAGCATTCGGAAGGTTCAAGTTCGAAACCCGGCTAGATACTACTGAATTTTTTTTATTTTTCCTGCTTTGAAATAACCTAAAGAGTCTACAAGTTGATAACGAATCAAACAATGACTTACAAATCTGGAAGTGGTAACTGAATATTATTCGAATGTTGCTAAATTTTCCGAAGAGTTTTCCCCGAAGAAAGTTGTTTTAAAATTTAAATAAAAAAGTTGGGTTGCAGCTACTAATGAATTAGTAGCAAATTGCTAATATTATTGCAAAAGGTTTCTGAAATATGTGACACTTTTTTTCCCCTTAACATACTGAGGGATTAATTTAGACTTCAAACAACAAAAATCAGCGTTGTATTTGCAAATTTTCATAGCTGATTACAACGCTGATTTTTGTTGTTTGAATTCTAAATTAATACTTGTTCGCCGTGTTTTAATACTGAGGGATCATATTACGAATTATATTCACTGAGATCACTGACACACGTGTTATCAAACTGCATAATTTGTGCGTTGGAATAAAATTTAATGTTGATAAAACATAGTAAAAATTGAAAAAGATTCCGATTTCTGAAAGACACTTTACATTTAATTTGTAAGCTATCCAACTGACTACTGTTTCTGAATATTTATAACATTTTTGTAATAGTTAAAATAATTATTCTAATGCCGTTATTTTGCATATTTCTGTATAAAATCATTTGGTTTCTTTTACAATTGCACAGAGCAAGTTCCCGCTAAGAATTTCAAAAATACTAAAAACACCTTCTTGAATCCCAACAAAGAGCCTATCTTTGCATTATTCAAAGGCCTCGTCTGTAAACATGCAACCTTTCACTGGCATTGCAAGACCCCTGGAAATGATGCATTATTCAAGCTGTTTTCGTAACGCTACTCTAGAGGGCGCTGCTTTCGACGTCGGGTATTCGGTGTTGCCGTTGCTCTATAAAATATCGCTTCTGATAGATGATCGACGATAACGAGTTGTATAAAATATTGTCGGGGAGAGGGGGTGAAGACAGTGTAAAGGGTGGATTTTGATTTCTTTTCCAACGACATTTTGGATGTTATGCATGTTTTCCATAGGACTAGTGTAAATCACGATTGAAACAAAATTGTAAATATAACGGAAAAGCGTCACGGAAGCGGTGTAATGAATCAACAAAGTTTTAGAACTCTTCAAAAACCGACATTTTAATAAACAACTCTCTTACGTTTTAACTTTCCATACACTAACTGCATTGCTCTCTATTGTTTTTAATTCAGTAAAGTAAACGAATATTTTACTTAATGGAATTCGTTTTATACTGAGACCAAGTAAAAGCATATTTATTTAGACTCTCGATTTTTAACTATTTATGGAGCCTGACATTAGGTCGATAAATCGGGAAGATATACAAGAAATTGATTTTTTTTTTTTTTTTACTTATTACGTGCTTTTCCCTTAGGCACTACACGGAAAGGGAGGGATACCCCATGGAGATTTTTTTAAGTGGACTCGAATCTCGGAACGAACTACCAGTGTTCATCGGCTTTTACCGCTCAGCCGCTGATGGACAAGAAATAGATTTACAGATTAAAAATAACGCCAAAAAATAAATTAAATTTTTTTAGACTTTTGTTATAAGGTATTTCTCCCACTTTTCTAGCATCCTTCGTGGGGTAGTGGTTCTGCACGCTGGGCCAGTATTCCAGAGGTCCGTGGTTCGATTCCTGGCGAAGGCGGTTGCTAATTTTTCATCTTGCCTGCTTCAAAATTAACCTGATGACTCTACAAGTGGCGTCCGAACTAAAAGGGTTGTGGATGATGATTCTCCGCACCCAGGATTTGGCGACTATGTCCCCTAAAACACTAGTCGCCCTTTAAAAAGGGGAGTATATAAAGTATTTCTCCCACTTTCCTAGCGTCCTTCGTGGTGTAGTGGTTTTGCACGCTGGGCCGGTATTCCAGAGGTCCCTGGTTTGATTCCCGGCGAAGACGTTTGCTTATTTTTCATCTTTTCTGCCTCTAAAAATCCTAATGACTCTACAATGTAAATATTCGTTAAATATCCACATATTTATTTTAAACGAATACCTCGATAAGATGTTGCTGCTTTTGTCCTGCGAATTTTCTTTTACGACATAATACCAATTTCTGCCGTCATATTTGCAGGAAACATTTGTGGCAGCTCTTCAGAAGGAAGCCAACCAGTGAAAAAATTTGGGAGGTAAGATTTCAAAACATTAATTCCTTTCATTATTAAGCAAGTGCAAAAATTTTCGCGTGACATTATGACTGAAGTATTTTGCTTAATGGATATTAGAAATATCGTGACATTAAATTATAACTGAAGTATTTTGCTTAATTGATATTAGAAAAAACGAGAAGAATATGTATTTGCAGAAGACGCAGTCAGCTGATCAATGTTTACGTTTATAGAGTATTAAGTATCGCCATAATAAAATTTGAAATTAAATTGATGAAGATATCCATATTTGCTTCAGATATCTTCACCTGTAAAAATTATTACTGTTGATGTTGTAAAAAAAAGTTCGAAATTTTTGGTTAAGTTTTCTGCTGTTTTGGCATGCTTTTTCATAAACTTATTCATAGCTAACATACAAAAACACTAATTCAGTATGTAAGGTGTATTTCAGTTTTACAGCAGTTATTTTAATTTTGAAACCCTTTCCTTTCAATTCTTTTTTCCCACTTACAACGCTCTGCCAGAATGAGTTTTTAGAATCGCGTTGAATGCAAATGAGTTAGAAGAAGTATTTTAAAGAAGTTCAACTTACTTCAAGAGAGTGCTTAGGAGTCCTTAGTGGCGCTTGTTTGTTTCCCAACTACTTCATTCTTGAATCTATTACGCTCGTCCGTATTGTAAATGCTTGTTGAGAGTCGCCGGCTAGGTTAAATTAAGGGCCAACTACGCTAGGTATTTGTGTTTAGCTTCGGCTAAGTCTGTTTGGTATCAGTATCAGAAGTGGGCACAGTCCGACCCACCTAAGCAAATAAGTTGGTCTCATGGTCATAACAGGCCACGCCCATTTCAACAAAGGAAAATAATTGAAACATAAAATAACTAAATGAAAATAATCATGTGTTATTAATAGTTAAAAACATAAAAGTGAAGGAAAAGAGCAAATACAAACATTTAGACAAAAACAGACACCAAAGACAAAAAAAAAAAAAAAAAAAGTCCCGCGAGCAACACAAACAATGGTAACAAAAAATTAGTAAAATAGACCAAATAGTGATGGCAATAAAAAGCAAAAATTATCCACTATATCCAAAGTCTATTTGGTTCACCAAATCCTATATCCAAAGTCCTGATTATTTTCTTATTGTGATTTAAAAGCACGAGTGGAGGCTTTTCTGTAAGCCCGAGAAGGAGGCCATCTGTTATTATTTCTTTGAGTGAATAAAGGGGTATTTTAACCCTTCATATATCTTTTTAGTAATTATTGGAACTCGGTGATAATTCGCTACTTAGTTCGCTAGGTTCCTTGACGCTATATCTTAAGTATCGACGAACAGTATAAGTGTCTGAAAATATTGAAAAATAGTAAAATGTTTAACTTAGCTATTCTTTGTGTTGAAGTTGAATATAGTAACTATTTGTAAAGCAATTTAAAATGGAAGCCGAGATTTTTGTTGAAGAAAATAGGTAATACGCTATACTTATATATTTTAAACTGTGAATTTTAAGATTTCAAGAAGCTTGGAAAATAGAAGTCTTGTTATTGAAGATTTAAATCTTAGAAGGTATTATAAGCTCTATTATTTGCATTCTACGCACACTTTTGGTTTTAGTTTTTTAAGGTATTACTATAAGATGAATAAGCTTTAAGGTACGAGTTGTCTACTTTCGTTATTATTAGTCCAAAAGATTTGAGTCCCGAAGAACTATTACTTTCGTTTTGGCATTTTGCGTTAGATTCCTATAAATGTCGGTTCACTTTTCAAACTGTTGCCACAAAATGTTAGACTCCTGCATTATATTTGAAGAAATTAAATAATGAAAAATCTGTATAAATGTATGTATATTTCTCGCATTGTGATAAAACAAAGGTACCTAGAGCCATCCAATTTTTGGCCGATGGCAACACTCTAGGGAGGGGGAGGAACCTTTTTTATCTCTAGCACGTCGAACTGTGTATGGGAAATTCTAAAGATATGCTCGTTTTAAAATTATTTGACAACATTGCTATTGAACTAAATTTTATGTTTTAAAAGCAAAGAACATGATATTTAATAAATAAAGGTAACACACAAAACTTTAAAAAACGCCCCTTTGAACTTAATTTAAAATCTCAAACATTTCAGATTTTTTTTATTGTTATTTTAGTTATTATATCTATTATTTATTATTTATATTATTTAATTACTATTACATTAGTTATTACTTATTATTCAAATCGTTTTAGAATCAGATATTTACTAGTATGATAGAAGGTTGTGTTTAATACTATGTGATATTGATATTTTAGCAGTTCATTTTGGAAATAAATAATTCGATAATGAAATTCTGAAAACTAATATTTAAACTTATATGTTCTTTGCATCTGTTTAATTAAAAATTGTTTCAGATATTAAACTGGAATCTAAATTAAAAATAAATTGCATTTTTAAAACTGTTACGATTTTTAACATTTATGATTAAAAGTTTTAATTTTTTTCAAATTTTAGAGTTAAAAATATTCATTAAAGTACCAATTTATAACTCGAAAACTTCACATTGCTTTTTTCCATATCTGTAGTTACACCAACCCCCTGACTAAGATTTCGGAAAAGATGTAATTATCTGTTTCTTCTATAGAATTGTTTTTTACTTCCTTGTACGAAGTAAAAAGGAAGTATTGTAATCGCGAAAAGTTTCAGGCAGCATATTTCAATGAAAATATCCATTTTGATCGCTATCGAATGCAATTTAACGATGTTATTGCGTGATATCTGTACGCAATGACAGAATAAAAGACTCGTTCAGAACGTTGAAATTTTGTATATAGGACTGCTATAACATGTAGATGTGCACCTCGTATTTTGGCTGCAATCAGCCGCACCAAACGTATGTAAATATATTTATATATATATCCACTCTGTTACCCGGTTCAATGATCTCAGTTTCTTTATTCTTATATGTTTGTAAATTGTATATTTTTTGCTTTAAAAATGATTGAATTATGTTGTTTTTATCTTCCGGTTAAGGATTTTATGCCTTTAGTAAATCTGTGTGCAATATTTTTAGAATTATCAGCAATTTTAAAGTTGTTTAATTGCCGCTAAGCCTGTTTTTAATGGTGGCCATTGATGTTTACATTTGAAACCGGAGACTAGTGGATTTGTTGCCAATCTAGAGAAACTTAGCTTCGCAACAACAAAGATAACGCCTTCATTTATTATTGCCAATTAAATCATGCTTAATGTCCAGAGTGTCGCTATGGTAAACAAAGTGAATTTTAAAGAATACATTTATTCTATTGTGATTTATTCTATTGTCGGCGAAGTAGATTTAATTCAATCCAATAAGTTTAAATGAAATGCAAGTAAAAATGCGTGTAATTTAATATTTCGTACAAGGAAATCATGTGGTGTACACATCAGATTTTTCTTTTTGGTATACCCTGCTTTTACGCACTTTCATGTTACTCTCAGTGTGCTTCTCAATGTTATTTATAATGCTATGTTCCGGGTTGAATATGGGATGGATTAAAATGTCTTATTTTATTTATAGTTCGCCGCTAGTTGTAGCAGCTATCAGGGAAGAAAAGGTTTAAAACTGCCTTTTACTTTGCATTTGTTCATTTTATACAAACATACAGATATATATCGAAAAATTATATAAATACCACTTACAAAACAGGATCTTTCAGAATTTGTGCTAAGATGACATAAAATAATTGTTTACTTAATTTAATTTAATACTTTATGGACAAAGAATGATCTAGAAAGTGGAAATATTCCCATTTTAAAAATTAATTAAGTAAAATTAGTAGAAACTATTAAATTAACTTAGTCGGAAAAGTAGTTTGTAAAATGTAAAAATACAAAATAATAAATATAGTATAGAAAAAGCGGTATTATTCCTGTGGGACTCAAAACTTTATCAAGAGGAGAAAGAGTCCATCAACGATATCGCTTCTTTTTCTAGCAAAACTAATTATTTTTCTGTTCATTTCAAACTATCTGAGACACTGAGATTAATTGATTTAAATTATTTGTACCTCTGGAAATCATAAACGCCTCTCCTACAGAATAATTTTGCAAAAATAATTCTTATTATTCAAAACTAAATAAAACTAATACACA
Source organism: Stegodyphus dumicola (assembly GCF_044657685.1). Classification (NCBI taxonomy): domain Eukaryota; kingdom Metazoa; phylum Arthropoda; class Arachnida; order Araneae; family Eresidae; genus Stegodyphus; species Stegodyphus dumicola. The sequence continues at coordinate 4,587,267 of NC_140768.1, forward strand.
AATTATTCCAAAAAAAAAAAAAAATGACAAAAGAGCCTATGGAAATTCTGAGAATGAAAATTTGTAAACAAGTTAAAAAATTTTTCCATGTAGTGCAGTTTGGAATTCATTCAGTTAAACTTGTATTTAACTGATAGATTCGCATTTAAACAGAAAATGAATAAATGAAAGAAGCCAATTAGAATGGTACTTACTACGTTGGAAAATCTTAGAAACATTGTAGTTGCACACTATAGATTACAACAAATGGGGAGTCGCAGGAATTTACAAATGGGTTACTATTGGCAACATTTAATTTCACCAACTAATACTGGAGAGAAAGATAACTGACATCTTAAAGAAAATCTGTTTTATTAAATGGAAAAACCAATTAAAATTAAATATTAAATTCTGTCAAAAACAAAAACAAAACAAACAAAAATAAAATGAAATTAAAAAAATTTAAAATAAAAAATAAATTTAAAAAATCTGAAAGTTTTCAGATTTATATTACGCCCAAAGGAGCTTCTTTTTAAATGTTTTGTGTGTTACCCCTATTTATTAAATATCATGTTCTTCGCACCTAAACCATAAAATATAATTCAACGGCAATATCACAAAACAATTTAAAAAGAACATACTTTTAAAATTTCCGATACACAGTCTCTCGCGCTAGAGATAAAAGTGTTTTTTTTTTTTTCGTACAGTTTGCCATTGCTCGTGTTGGAATCTTTGAGTTTCTTAATCAAAAATTCTTTAATGGTTTACAAAATATGAAATAGATAATAAAACAAATTCCAAATTTGTGTTTCCAGATGCCCATATTCGGGTGGAGACGTACGTTATTCAAGATTGGATGGCTCTAGGTACAGTTATTTTATTACAAAGCGAGAAACATACATATATTCATGCAGATTCTTCATTATTTAATTTCTTTAAATATAACGCAAGTGACAATATTTACTGGCAATAATTTGAAAAGTGAAACAGACATTTTAAGTTTTCAACGCAAAATGTCGAAACGAAATTAATAGCCCTATGCGCCCTTTGGTCTAAAAAAATAACAATAAAAAAAAAATCTGAAATGTTTCAGATTTTAAATTACGTCCAAAGGGTCGTTTTTTAACATTTTGTGTGTTACCTTTCTTTATTAAATATCATGTTCCTCGCACTTAAACCATAAGATCCAGTGCAACAGCAATATCGCAAAATAGTTTTAAAACGAGCATATCTTTAGAATTTCCGATACAGAGACTCACGCGCTGGAGATAAAAATGTTTTTTCTGCACAACGTTGCCATTGCTCGCTTTGAAATCCTTGAGTTTGTTAATCAAAAATTCGTCAAAGTTTTAAAAAATAGGAAATCGATCATAAAACAAATTTCAAATTTGTCTTCCACATGCTCATATTCGTTGGAGGATTACGTTATTCAAAATTCGATGACTCTATGTACCGTTGTTTTATCACAATACGAGAAATATACATACATTTATGCAGATTTTTCATTATTTAATTTCTTCAAATATAATGCAGGACTCTAACATTGGGTGGCAACAGTTTGAAAAGTGAAACGGATATTTATAGTGAACCAACGCAATTTCGCAAAAGAAAAACAAGAGTCCTTCAGGGACAAAGCCCCTTTGGACTCAAAAGGGGAGGGAAGAAAAGGGACGGAACAATCTCCACGCTTATCCGCTTAAAAAAGCGACTTTTTTAGAAATTTTAAACGGCCAATTTACTTGTAAATTTTAAATGATCAGTTTTCGACTTTAAAACCTTCATAGATCATAGACTATTCCAGCTTTCATGAGCTGTGTTTTAATAAATGCCAATGGAACTTGATTAAGTTTCAAAGCCTGTGAAAGTAAAGGAATTTCTCTTCGATGCTGCTCGACTTCTGTACAAGTATTAATACGAAACAATCGATTATAAATGATATTTCCTATTACATTTTTGGAGATGTTAATGTTCCAATTAATAAGTTTAACAAAAGAAAAGTTGAAATCTTTTGTTATGACGCCTCACTTGCTGGTGATGACCTTTGATTTGTTTTGATCTTTGCTTATGAAATTTTTACCACATTATGAAACTCATTCCTAAATCTAGCAGGAGGAATATAGGCGAGCGTGTGAGAAGCAATTCATAGTATGTATAAATTTTGCAGTTTTTCCGTAAATTTGTCTAGTTTAGCTAATTTTGGCTCTTTGACTGACAAATTGTCAGTTTAAAATTCCTGAAAAAGTCGTTTTTGTAAGAATAAAGAATAACAATAAAGACTGTTGCTCTTTTTTAACAAGGTTTTCCTTTTTCTTTGCTTTTTCTAGAATTTAGTTTTAGTTCCTTTTATCTATTTGATAATACAGTCTTTCTTTCAGCTACTTTTTCTGCTGATATTATTTGCCGAGATTAAAAATCGCCAATAGTAACCCGCAACTGTATTCCTACGACTATTCTTTTATTGCAACTTGCAACGTGTAAAGATCATTTTTCGAAGATTTTCAGCATAATAGGTACAACTCCAGTAAGTTGCTTTCATTTATTATTTTTGTATGTAGCTGCGAATCTACCAGTTAAATATAAGTGTAATTGAAGGAATTCCATATTGTATTATATCACAAAATTTTTTTACTTGTTTACACGTTTTCGTTTATAGAGTTTCGGTACACACTTTTTACATTTTGGTATAATTTATGCATTACTTTTATTTCTTTTTGAATAATAAGAAACTTGGCAAAATTGTTATGTAGGGAAGACGTATTTAATTTCCAGTGGTAAAATTAATTTCATTTGAATAGAAAAATAACTAGTTTTGCTAGAAAAAGGAGCTATATCGTTGATGAACTCTTTCTCCTCTTGAGAAAGTTTTGAGTCTGATATGGATAATGCAACTTTTTCCTTACTGTATTTATTATTGTACAGTTTTGGCTTTTACAAACTACTTTTCCAACTGAGCCCAAGTTAACTTCCAACTGAGCCCAAGCTAACTAACCCCAATAAACTTTTAAAATTTTTTAATTAATTTTAAAATTTGATTCTATTTCTCCTTTTTAGATCAACCTTTGCCTGTTTAGTTTTAATTTAAATATGTAAATAATAATTATATCTATTATTTAAGAAAATATTATACACATTGTAAATGACCTAAACAAAGCGTTTAATTCGAATACCGCAAAAATTCACAAAGCCCGTTAATTTTAAATTCTGGCATCACATTCAGGGGTCGTATGCACTGAAGAACGAAATGTTTGACGTCTATTTAGAATTTTTTCCAACTGGAAGACAAAGAATCAGGAATATGCTCCTCGGGTTTCGAACTTCGGACCTTCTGACTGGTAACCGAGCCCACCAGCGGTCGAGCGTTAAAGTCGCTGAACACTGGTAGTTCGGTCCGAGGTTCGAATCCCGCGAAAGGGCTGGCTACATGGGCGCTTTCGTGGTTTTCCCTATGTGTAACGTGTATACGAGCCAGTTTCTCTTAGAAAGTCTTCCACGAAGGCATCCCTTCTCTTAGGCAGATAGCCCTCGAGGCTTTGATCACACACACACACACTGACTGGTAACCGTGCTTTCTTAATACACCACGATATGCATATGATAAGGAGAAAATAAATTCCTGTTTGCATTTGCACTTAAACTAAAATATCAATTTAGAAAAATATTTCTGTTTTTAATAGATTATATTAAAGCATTTATTTATATTAAAGCATATTGTTAAGCATTTATTTCTATGCATATTATTATTAGAAGTATTAACCAATGTAATTTTGTTTCAAAGAATACATCTCATACAAAAAATCGTACAGAATTCATTCGTGTTTAAAAACAAACCTTAGTCATATAAGTAACTAATTAACTTGTGATATTATTTGCTTAAATTAAAAATAAAAATACTTGCAATTCAAGACACCTTTTGTATGGTTGTTATTTTAAGCCTCTAAATTAACAAAACTTCGTAAGAATATTAATAACGTATTTGCAATATTTGAAATCATATAAATAATTTATATGTGTATTCTCTCGGAATATCAATTGCAATAAAATTATAAGTTAAAGAATGTTAAATACTAAAAATTGTAAATGAATATCACTGATGGGATTTCAGGAACAAAGAACCAACCTTGAATAATTCTGATACGTTTATTAATCGAACCTTGAAGGAAAGTTGAAAATGACATCAAAAATAGCAAATTTTGAACTGAAATTCCGCTTTCGAATTTTTAGCAAGATAATAAAAAATCGTGTTTCATTTTTTTTAATAATGAGTAGGAAAGGTCTCCTAAATATAAATATAAAGACCAGGAGACCATATAAAATGTTACATTTTGTATTTTATACAAAATCAATTTTAAAACAAAATTTTTATGAGTGAATATATGCGTCATTAAAAAACTTCTCTGTTATTGGGATATGTCTAAACTCTCTAAATTCTATGACTTTATATGTCTAAACTTTTATGTTTATACATTTAAACTCTATTTTGATTTGAGTATTTCCCCTTTTCATTCTAAAAATTGTATCTGCTTATACAAAAACTCTCTAAACTCCGTCATTTCTGAATTCTCATATTCTCTAAATTGAGTCTCTCGGACAAACCATCTGTGTCATATGATTCTTATATAAAGTTTATGACACGGAAGCTGAAATTCAAGCAGCCAGTCAGAACGAAGTAAAAATCAGCGTTTGCCAAAATTTCCATCTTGAACATTCGCGTTCTATTTTTATTGCTAGCTAGACAGTAGCTCCTTTTTTAAAAAATGCAAAAAAGCGCCTGTCCAAACAGTTGTTGTTTGTGCCACTTTACTATGTGTATCGGCTACAAATATTTGTCAGCGAGAATCAAGTGATATTAAAATATGTCATTACGAGTACAATGGTCGGCCTTGACGAGTTTTATGTCTCGGTTTCATGCCGTAAGCTGTGTGACTCCGTAAAATCATATTCTCCGTTGTGCTGTAAACTTTTAAATGAATTCATCGTTAGTAGCTTCATTATTTGGTATTCAGGCTATTCAGGAAAGGAAATACTACAAAAATGTCCTTAAAATGTTATGCGAGTATAAGCTCATAATATCATGCATTCTTATTTAAAATGAAGGTGCTACTTTGGTAGACGGTTGCACGGGTTTTGGCGATTTTTGGCGATTTTTCTTTTGGCGAGTAATACAACTTATGGTAAACCCATTGCTGGATAAGTTATTTATGGTAACCGATACTTTGTTGTCATTTTATTAAAAAAATAATGCGTTTTATTATGCATAACTTCCGTGTTTTAAATATTATTTATGGCTTCTAAATATTAAAAATCAATTTAATTTTACATTTTTATTTGAAATAAAAATTTTGTTGTTTATAATATTTTATATAATTTTATGCTGTTGATGATGTAATCAATGACGTCATCTTACTTAAAAAGTAATTGGTTTTATTAATATCTATAAATTTAATCTAATGTTTTAAACATTATTTGTGGCTGTTAAATATTAAAATACAATTTATTTTTGCATTTGTTTTAAAAATGATTTTATTATGAATGTTTATTTAAATAATTTTAATTCTATGCGTGATGTAATCAGCTCCCTGATTGGTTACTGAATATTTGTGCATTACCGCGCCATTTTAAAATTTTATTATTCATCTCTTCGAATTCGTCAGATTTCAAATGGAATGGATATCTTCGTTTCGAGGATTAATGTTGTTATTGGTAATTACCAAGAATTATTGGTATTGGAATAAAAAAATTGCTCTTTGAGACCTTATTTTGGCCAAGCTGTCTTTCCTAATCAAAGATTTATTTATAAATTGTTAATAGCGTCAGAGGAAATTTATTTTAAATTTTTGGAGGAAATGACTACTTCTTCAATGAAGTGCGAGATATGTGGATAACAGATGAAGATGGTTAAAAGAGCCGATTCAATTATTATTTCGATTTTTTTTTGTGGTACTTACCAATAAACAAGAGGTTAAATTACTCAAAAAAATGTAAGTACATATTTTTCTATTACTTTAAAATTGTATACTATTTTTTTGTTAAAAAAATTAATAGACTATTTTCAAAAATTGCTGAGATAATTATTGTCACATATGTTTTAATGTTAATTATATTTTATATAACGTATTTTAAAGTATTTGAATTTAATAATATTCTAATTCTTTTAAATGTTGGTAGGATGGTTTTTAATTCGATATTCAATTTCAGTAATATTTTAATCTAATTAAACGTTGGCACAATGTTTTTATAGCGGTGTTTTTATTCTCTTTTTTGCTATATGAAAGTAATAATAGCCTTACTTTAGTATTTTATACTCATAGTAAATGTATTTATTTACACTTGGCTGCCGTCTTAAAAAACGACATTTTCGACAAAAAATTAATCCATTACTTTTAACGATATTTATTTTTTTTTAAGTTTCGAATACTTTACTATGCGTAAAAACAGCGTTTTTCAAGATGGCTGACGATTGTAAAAATCGAGCCAACAATTGCGCCAACGTAAATCGCCAAAAATCCGTGCAACCAAAGTAGCACCAAAATGAATACACTAAAAGCACTCACCTGCTATCATGTGAGCGTAGGAAACAAGATGGACCCCTAGTCTTCGCAGTGGACCTTTTTGGAACAGGCTGAGGACGAGGATGACAGCAGCACATCCTTGAAGAACGCACCCTGTTCCGTACAAGAGACAAGTGCCTTGCCAAGCCAGGGATGGGAACCTCGTGACAGCAAAGTGATGACAATGGAAGACCGTCTGTCTAAAATCTCTGTAGCATACGTTGAACATCCCCAGCGTGTAGATGAGAGCTGTTCTGTCGTACCTGAGGATGGTCAGCTCGCTGCCGGAAAGGGTGGTGTTCTCTCGGACGAACCATTCGGTTTCGACGAAGCCGATTGTGCACGTGAAGGCCACAAGTGTGGACAACAGTATCCACAAAGCGGTTACTGTCCAAGAGACCTTGAAAGAGAATTCATTCGCAGCCAGGACTTTGTGGTCGATGAAGTGTTTGGTGAGAGAGCACCGCAAGGAACGGAGCATGACGTAATTTTCTGAAGATATCACGGAGGGCTCCATTGAAAGATAGTTCGCATTTCTTTTGGTAGTCGTTCTCAGGAACAGCTGTCTCTGGAATCTGATTTTAGAACTAGTAGTTTAAAGATTTTAATGGTGAAGTCATATTTTCTTATTGCCGTTTTAAAATACCACAGATTTTAACTAGTACGTGGCTTTTGACATATATAATGTACTCTTCACGTGGAAATTTTATAAAAGTGCTACCATGAAACATTTAAACACGTGATAACAGCTGTCTTTATTATGTTGTATATCTGACACTTTGAAGTCAAAAGGTTTGTCACTGTCGTTTATGAGAATACTGATATTAAATGTAAAAGTAATAAACCTTTTCTCCTTAGTTTACTTTTCCCTTAGTACTAGTTTAAATACAAAATAGACTTTCTTATTGATTGCATTTTAACGCTTAAAATTAAGCATGAAGAATTTCAAAAATTATAAATACGCTTATTATTTTTCATATAATCGCAGAAATTATCACCAGCACATTGCTTAATAATCATACACTGTCCTCGCTGGTTATATACTGCTAATTAGAATCAAGTACAAAACACATCATAGTTTATCATAGGTATACTGTTCTTAGAGCTCCTACAAAGATTTTAAAGTGTGAAAATTTGCCCGGACTGTCGTTAGCATACTATTTCCTGTTTGAATATATAATAAATACACTGTTTCTCATGTTAAAGTATAAAAAACATACAAGTTCTCATAGTACTTCTTGAGTTAATATAGAAACCACTATTCTTATAGATCTTTCGTTATACTGTTAACATCAAGTATGAAAAATCCTGAAGGTGTTCAGCAATAAACTTTTGTTTTTAATTTCAGTACACAGTATACTGTTTGTCTAGGCTTCCATAAAATATTAAGATCAGATATGAAACACCGATGGAAACGGCGTACTTACCTGAGTCGTATTTTTAAGCTTCAGAGTTAAATCCTAAAAACAGGCATTACACAATAATTTTCGATTTAATTTATGATGTTCATTTCTCCGATGGTGTTCCATATTCATGAAGACGTTCACGTGAGGTAAGAAACACTGATGCAAGTTTTGTTTTTTACTTCAAAATTGCTGCAAAGTAAATCATTTAGTTACACATACATACATATATCTAAAAAGCGAAATCTTCCTTTAAAAAGAGTTATAGTTGATATTTTTGTCACGAGAAACAAATTAAATCGTCCAATTTGATGACTGTCATTCTTATAAAATAACTGATAGAGGTACTTGCTCCTTTTGTCACCAACACTTAAATTTTATGGCAACTCGTAAGGTCTGTTACATCCATCACACGTTTCCCCGCTTCATCTAAAGCTTCACGAACATTTAGATATTACGATTGAATACTAAATAATTAAAATTTCTTGCTTTGCTCTAACTTCAACGACGTTAAGAAGCGTCATTGCAATTATGTAACATTTTATGTAACAGAAAAGACTTTTTCACGTTTTCTAGGCTACAGAACAAAGCGACGCAGCATTTCTTTTCGACATCGTTAACGAGCAGTTGGATACGAATTCCAACAAGATCTCTAATCCTACTAATTTCGCATAATTATGTTCTAGAGTAAGAATGGATTTGCGCACTCGGCGAGTCGCCGGTAATGGCTAGTTACTTTATCCTGCGTTAATGAGCAATTATTGCACCTTAGAAATAACCAAAGGTCAAAATAAAGATGCAGTTGTTGGAGATATGTTGCGGATATGTAAGACTAAGGGGAATTTTGAAACAGCTCACTTTGCAGTTGGCGCAATAACACTAAATGAATCCCAATTAAATGTAGCTAGACTAGAATGTCTTTATTAAATTATTACAGATGAAGTTACTGTAAAAATGTATTTTTATAGTATAGTTAGAATTTAAAAAGAAAGAATAAGAATTGATTCTTTAAGCTTAAATTTCATTTCCAAGAATATTTAGAACAATTTAATTCTGATTAGTTATCCTTCCCTATTATTAATTCAACGGGAATTAATTTTATGTTATTAAATCGAAAAATTGAGCAGCATTAATTTGCCTTAATTCTTTAAAATAAAAACGTACTCTATAGCAATTTTTTTAAAGTTTTGCCAATAACTTTTATGCTAATATTTTGTAACATGCTCTAAAAGCAACATCACCAACGGAAGAGCACTTTCATAAGTTTATAATAAGAAATGAATGCATTTATAACAAATATTTATGCATTTTAATCCCTTTTAAAGAGTTAAGTAAAATACGCATTTTAAAATTTCTGAATAATTAGTAGATTTCATACAAAACTCTATAAGAAAGGCTTTTAAATAATAAGTAAGTTTCGTTTATATGATACCTGTAAAATTAAATTGCTAAATGATTAATAAATTTGATACGACGTCTTTTAAAATAATGGGGTCAAATCTGCAAAATATCATGCATGGTATAATTTTGAATTCCATCAATAAAAACTGTTTCGCTGACTGACATTTAAACTTCTTTCATGCTTAAATGTTTTATAAGTTTACAATTCAACAATGTCCATAGGAATTTGGAAAATTCTGTGAAGAAAATTAAAGCAAATTGGAAATATTTCTCACTGAAAAATTATTTTACGGGAGCATGCCAATTATTGATTGTGATATTATTTTAAGCCCATCAAACCTTAAATTTATCAGTTTTTAAGAACTTTTGTATACTAACGATTCCGAAATGTGCATATGAAACTCTGCCGAGTCTCCAAAAATATAAAACGCGTATCTCAAACTTTGCTTTTTTTTTTCAGGATACACTTTATGATGAAATTTCGTACCTCTCAGGCAATTTTAATTTTATACATTTACAATTCGTTAGCGTTCGTCGAAACATTATATCAATCTACGAAGCAGTCAAGTACAAAGAACATTTTTGGAATATTTAAGGTTAAAACGGGCTCAAAATTGAGAAAAATGTATCAAATCTAATAAATATTTCTATTTAGATTGAAAACTATGGGTGGGATTGAAAGATAATGTTTCACCTCAGAATAATGTAAACTACATCGGTAATATGAATGTCCTAAAATGCAAAGACGAAAAAACATTAAAACGTTTTCATCGATAAACAAATTCTAATACAATTCATACCTGTTAATCTTTAACGAAATTTTATCCTAACTTACATCTCTCTAAAACGTTTTGCAATTTTGATTCATCAAATATGCACAAATTTCACTTTCTAAATTCCCAAAATGAAACACTACCAACTTCTCTCGTAAATAGGTAATCAGGTACGTAACTCTATCATCACCTTTGTGAGTTTCAGAAAAAATGTACTTCCTAATGGCGAGAATTTCTTCGCTTAAATAGGTATATTTCTTTAGAATTTCCAGTATTTCGAAGCGCAAGTGGTATTCAAAAACGATTCACGTGAAGATCGGGTTTTCAGCTGCCCGTTGCCATCGCGTTATACTCCCAATCGCTCTTACGAACCTCATTGAGAGAAGTTTTTCCCGACGATGCTTCATATTATCACTGATGTAGATTTGGCTGTGTTGGCGACAAAGCTGAGCTCACCAATTCAGCCAACATCCATTTTCTTGACCGCATTTCTCATAGGGAATGGGAAGAAGGCGATTTGGCGTAGAGTAGCACCCCAGACATCTGAATAACAGAGATCGTACCCCAACCGATTTTCGGAAAAAATGAATAATTGGGTTATCCTTTTTCCACGATTAAAGGTATTTTTTATTTTGATACAAGAGATGATATTTTTGTTTATCGCGAGTTATTTCCACAAAGTGTATATATTAAGCAATATTTTTAATTACATAAAATATAACAACAGGTTTAGTTATAGATGGCATATTAACTAAACAAAGGAATTACTTTTTTTCATATTATCGCTGATTTGATCCCTCTATAAGAAAGGCTTTTAAATAATAAGTAAGTTTCCTTTATATGATACCTGTAAAATTAAATTGCTAAATGATTAATAAATTTGATACGACGTTTTTGATTAATAAATTTGATATTTTTTCTCTGAAGTATCAAAAAAAGTGCTTGAAAAACAAACTTAGTTTGCAAACTTCAGATTACAGTCTAGGAGCTCAGAGAGAAATTTATCTCTGAAACCTTTTTAATATTAAAAAGTATAAAAAAGTTCATAAAACAAAAATTCATGCAAATATTTCATTTCTCTACTTGAATAAAAATATTTCAACTCAGAAAATTTAAATCTTTACAGTGGAATAAAACGAAAATCTTATTTCAAAATTTAAAAAAATTTGGTTTCGCATTTCCTTTTCATTCCGTTTTTGGCCGTAAAACGGAATGAAAAGAAAAGTACCAAATTATAAAAAATTGCCATGTTTGGAAACAAAATTTTAAAAAAATGCTTCCGTAGGACATAATAATTTGTACAATTACTAACAAATTTAATCATTCCTGTGTGATTGTATTTTGAATATGCACAATTGTCTGCATAAAATGTAAAGATAGAAAATTCAAGTCGAATATTCATGCGTTTTTTAATTTGTGAACTAACTATATTACTTTTCGTTTAGAAAAGAAATGCAGAAACCAAACTGAAAATCTTTTCCAATTGAGTTTTAATTTTATTCATTTGGGAAGACTAAGATTTAGAAACTGACAACAGTAAATAATAATTTTATTCAAGAAAGATAAATATTTGTTTGCTTTTTTAATGTATTTTTAAATTCTTTCCTATTTCTTAATATTTTAAAATATTAAACGATTATTGCCGGGATTTCTTCGATTTATTGTATTTAAGTTTGTTTGCAGACTGAAAATAGTTCTGTTACACCTCAAAGAAAGAATTTTTTTGGACTTAGCATGTAAAGTCACGTCCAGACAAAACGCTTTCCATAGATAAGATCATGACTCACGAGGAAACATGCGGAACAATGAAGAACGGAACAGAAGTGTTGCCACTGTACTCAGTATAAAATCTTTATTTTACTTTCATTTTTCATGCTCTCTTACTTCGGAATAATCCTTGTTCAGAATTTTACCATTTCATAAAACATGAGGCTTTTAGTTTATTTTTCAAATTTAATAAATATATATTTTTGATGAACAAAATGAACGATATAAAGCAAGAAACGAATCGCTATAATTTAAAGCTGTTTTACTCCTTTATGAAAATATCTAATTGATGTATATTTAAATGTATTTAATTTGTCACATTTACAATTGATAATTTTATGAGCATCTGCAACTTTGTTAAAATTAAAGATCTTGCTATCCTCCGTATGTTAAGTAATAGATACGGAATTATTTTTTCTAACTATTTGGATGTTTATATTTTCATAGTTTTTAAATTTTTAATTGCAAGTTCTTTAAAATATTAGATTATAAAATGAAATTTTTAAACTGAAGTTTCTTTCTTCTATCGAAAGAGAAAGCTGACGCATTATTATTGTTGCGTGTGTACATGTTCGTAATATTGGGTTGGCAACTAAGTAATTGCGGATTTCACTCATACATGGCTTCAGTCGAATTTTTAGGGTTGCAGACGTAGTACAAATGTAAAACACATTTTGTTATTTGATAGTTGGCAATTCAGCTGTCAATCAGTAAAAAACGTTGTTTGATAGGTTGCGTAGTTTTTGTTTGTCTTTCGTTGAAAAATGGAAAATCAAAAGGAACATTTTCGTCAAATTTGGTTTTTTTTTTTTTCCGCAAAAGAAAAAAACGCATCTCAAGCTCATAAAAGGTTATGTGCTGTTTATGGTGACGAAGCCTTAAAAGAAAGGCAGTGTCAAAATTGGTTTGCCAAATTTCGTTCTGGTGATTTTTCACTCAAAGATGAAAAACGCTCTGGTCGTCCAGTTGAAGTTGACCTAATCAAAGCAATAATCAATTCGGATCGTCACAGTACAGCACGTGAGATTGCAGAGAAGCTTCATGTATCACATACATGCATTAAAAATCACTTAAAACAACTTGGATATGTTCAAAAACTCGATACATGGGTTCCTCACGAACTGAAAGAAACGCATTTAACGCAACGCATTAACAGCTGCGATTTGCTAAAGAAACGTAATGAAAATGATCCATAGTCCTGACCTTGCACCATCTGATTACTTTTAGTTTCGATCTTTACAAAACTCCTTGAATAGTAAAAATTTCAATAATGATGATGATGTCAAATCGTACCTGATTCAGTTTTTTGCTAATAAAAACCAGAAGGATTATGATGCTGCCTGAAAGATGGCAAAAGGGCATTGATCAAAATGGGCAATACATTACAGAATAGTTATTTAGTTCCATGAAAAAATTGTTTTTGATTTTCTAAAAAACATCCGCAATTACTTAGTTGCCAACCCAATAGATTGAATGCACAAGTCCGATAAAAAGTTAACAAAATTTATTCTTATTACAAGAAATATAACAAAATGCCGGAATTTTCCTCAGAGATATTCTTACAAGTGCTTATAATATCTGGCACTAATAATCAGTAGAACGCAAATACGTTAAATAGAACGCAATAGAACAAGTAGCTATACTTTAAGCTACTAAAATAGTTAAAATACAACGCAGTTCAAAGAGGAAACTAATAACAGATATCTCCGTTCGCGCGGAACTAAAACAAATCGCAATAACAGTAACTAAGCAAATCAGTTGAGATGTCTCTCTCCGGCTTTCTATAGCTTTTAATCGGTCGCAAGAAATTTCTGGTAATTTCTTTCCTTCTCGAGATTTCTGGAAAGTTAAAGAGTAAAATTACGGTTACAGCTAAAATATTAGTCAATTACATTTATTTATATTAAATATAAATTATCGAGATAAACTTTTATTCAATGTTAAAAGCACGTGCTCCTGTGTTTTTTTACCTTTCTGGCATAGCTTTCTAGTAAAACTCTTCTCGCTCTGCACTGCACGGGAAAATAAAACAATTTTAATTATAATTCTACTAGCATTAGCTATCTAAATACAAAATTCGTAACATTATTTTCATATAATTATAAGGAATAGTTGCATTGTGGTAACCGTAAATAATATGAGTTATGGAATTATATAATTTGCGTTAGGATAGTTATTTTAGTTATCAGGACTCATATTTCTTTTGATTTGCGTTGGAAACATGAATGGTCCTGAATCGGAACAGGGAGCTTACTCAAGCTATGTTCAAGGAAGTGTGAAGTAGACAACACAAGCAGAAAGGGTACACGAAACCCTTTATTTTCTGTATCGGTATTTCCGAAACTTCGGAATACAGAGACCAACCACTTGTGGTCTGAACGTAAGAATATAAAAACTACTAACTAAAACTCTAACTAAAAGCTAACTTTGAATTAGTATACAAATGCCTAGCACTAAGACTGGCCTTGTATTTAAAGAAAGGTTCGTATGTAGTACGCCGAGCTGCTGAAACTACGATACGTTTGCAAATATCAAGAGGGCTAAACCTCTGGCCTTAAAGGCAACCAGCAACAGAGTGAAAACTCGTAAAACTACAGTGGCAAGCGGCTTGCTTCCTAAAACTCCTTCTCTCTCTCGCTTGGCAAAAAGCCACAACTTAAATACTTGGCGTTAGCAAGACAATTTGCATAAACAATTTAAAGCATTTAATTCTGGTCGGAAGTAGAAAATAAGAAGTGATAGCACAGTTTTAAAATAAAATAAACGTTAGTAAAACTTAGAATCCTTACATAGTTAGCTTAGTAACTAAATAGGATGTGCAGTGATCCTGTCTAAAAATATATACAGAACTTCTCACAGAAATCTATACAGAGAAGATCTATACAGAGAAATCTATACAGACCGGTCACTGAAATTGAATTTTAGCTTGAGTCAGTGAAAATCAGTTCTTGTAAGTGCGATATCTTTGAAACCACGAACTTTTATCTTTCAGTGGACCTCGCATCCTACACATGAAAACGCTTCCATCCCCCCTTCCGCCTGCTCACTACCCCACTCCATCATGTCCTCTTTTGTTGTGTGTTCTTTTATTGTCATTTCCTTTCGCAACAAGTTCCCTTCAGTGGGTGAGGTAATGGTCCTTTTAAGGAAGGAATCTCACCAACAATAACAGGAAAACACATTGAAGAGAGCTTCCTTTTGAACAAGTTTGGGAATCCCGTTTTGAAAATCGTTGTTGGGTCTTTTAAAAAGCCAACATGGATTTGTGGATAGAAATAAAATGGGTCTTTGATGTTGCTAGTAGCCAATTCTTGATTTAGAAGTGGTGGGATGTTAAAAGATGATAGGAAGAGTAATCTCCATTTGCCTAGTCAGACCATGAATCGCTATCGTTATTTATTTGCAGACTACTATATATTGTGGGATTATAAAAGAAGCAATAGTATTTTTCCGTATGAGATTTATACAGTTCAACGGATTAAATCTATATTAAATTATCTCATAAGAAGGGCTATTAATTTCGTTTTGGCATTTTGCGTCGAAAACTTTAAAACTTCCGTTTCACTTTTCAAATTGTTGCCACCAAATATTAGAGTCCTACATTATATTTCAAGAAATTAAATAATGAAATATTTGCATAAATGTATGTATGTTTCTCTCATTATGATAACACAACGGTACCTAGAGCCATCCAATTTTGAATAACGTAATCCTCCACCGAATATGGGCATCTGGAAATCCTAATCTGGAATTTGGAATTTATTTTAATATCTATTTCATATTTTGTAATAACGAATTTTGGATTAACAAACTCAGCGATTTCAAAGCGAACCATAGCAACACTGGATGAAAAAGAAACATTTTTATCTCCGACGCGCCAGACTGTGTATCGGAAATTCTAAAGATATTCTAATTTAAAAATTATTTTGCGATATTGCTGTTGAATTGAATTTTATGGTTTAAGTGCGCAGAACATGATAATTAATAAATAAAGGTAACACACAAAACGTTAAAAATATTACCTTTGTACCTAATGTAAAATCTGAAAGCTTTCAGTTTTTTTCCTTTTAGTTACATGAAATAAATGTCGAAGCACGACCAGTTAAACTGCCTGTGTCACTCTAAAAGCAGGGAGTAATATTACCATGATCTTAATTTTAGCGCAGTTCGAATTTAGCAGTTACTTATCGAAAATATAAAGAAAGTGATAAATGAGTATAGTCTCTGATTTTGCTTTATCAAGTCAGTTAAATAATCGCTAAAATTAATGCAGGAGACCATCAATAGTGCAGCTACACCATCATTTGGACTTTGTGCTCTATGGATGGAAACCATCTACCATCCACTATTAGCGGCATTTATTTAAAATAAAATTTCACAAAGTTACAATGGCTGTACAAACATACATATGATATACAGAAAAAGATTATTCAGGTTTTGTGGTGTTTACATAGATTGTAATGTTTACAATAAAGCTCATAACATAGTATATAGAGAATTATTGCAAATGTTGAAAATTTATGTTTACAGATTTTTATATATAATTTTGGAGAATCAATATAAAATATCTTTATACATTTTAGAGAATTTAAACATATATAATTTAGAAATAATAGAGCCAAGTCAAAAAAGAATGAGAAAATTAATGCAACATACAGGGATCTCGCATTAAACATACGTTAGTGTAAGCATGGTTTCAGAAATTCCCAACTGGAAACTACAAAGTAGAAGACGGGGTTTTGTCATAGAAAAGGTTCTGTAGAACTCGAAAATGATGTCCTGCAAACTCTACTGGATTGAAATTCCATTGTTAGGATGAGGGACTAGTAGAGGATGGAGGAAAGTATATTTTAGATAAAAGTATATTTTAACTTTGAAGCATAAAAGAAGTATACAAAAATCGTATCATTTATGGGATGACCCAGTACTTTTCCATTAAAAGTAGCTTCTTAAAATGGTAACCAGTTCTTAAAATGGTAAGTGTGTGTCAAATTGTTTGTTGGCATCACACTGAATCTTGCAAGTAAGGCCAATTTCTCTGCTTGGATGCATGTTAAAATCTGTGTGAAAAGAAAATTTCAGATTACAGTTAAGCACCATAGAAGGTAATTTACCATTCAATAACTAATACTTACTGTTGACAACTGATAAATGTTAAATGTTTAATTTTAGTAAAATTGGAACATTTGATGAAATACATTTGGGGTTGTTTCTGTACTCTTTTTGAGGGGGGGTATGTAAAATTATATCAAATAAATGAGAGAACGTGAAAAATTAGTTACCGTTGTGTAAAATAAATGAGTATTTAAACAAAGTTAGACAAAACTAAATATTAACGCAATTTACAACCTATATGTTATTGCAAGCTTCTCTACTTAGCATTCGACTTTACCTTGAAAGCCGACAGCAACATGCATATAAAAAGTATGTAGGACGTTTAAAATCAGCATAAAATCTGACTGAAAATAACCTTGATAAGTTATCCTTTCAAACTAGTTATTGCCATTTCAAAAAGTCATCTATGCTATAATTAAATAATGATTCAGATGAAAAATTTTAAAAACTTTAATGTCCTAATGAAATCATAAATCCCGAAGATCGCATCAAAAATTTCAAGCTCTTGTGATCCGTAAACGAAGCAAGGGAATTCTTAAAAACATTCCGTTCAAAATCAAATACAATATAAATGAAATTTTAAAACAATGAAATAGCTTTTTATTACCATCTACCAAATCTGTCTTGGATTTGTCATTTTCAAGACATTAAATTACGCTACGGTAATAGGATTCACACTACCCCATACGACTACCAAGTTTTTAACTAGAGTTTACGTTGTTTTACGTTTGTATAAGTATTATATGTACGTAGGAATAAATATTACTTGCTACTGAATAAATGAATTCAGCTTTTAGATTCGTTTTTATACTGCACAGATGTGTGCCCTTTTGTATCGTAATATGAAAATCTCCAAATTTTAGGATTCAAAATTTGAATAAAAATTTAAATCCAAATTTCAAAGATAAAAAGGTTTTAATTATAAAGATGCGCGTTTTTTTGTTTTTAAATTAATTATTTTGTTATGCAGTATAATTAATAATTTATATTTATAATTCGAAAGTTCAGGATCCTAAATCCGTTGAATAATAGCACTCTGTCAGGCAGTTTGAAAGAAAAACGTGTAAGTTTTATGTTGCATACAATAGCCGCATTTACCTTATCGTGTAAATACTGAATGACATGATAGTGGTAACGAAACAAAATGATAAAAAAAGTCTGAAGGCTTTCAGGCGTTTTGTGTGCTACCTTTATTTATTAACTATCATGTTTTTCGCACTTAAAATGAAATCCAACAGCAATATCGCAAAATATTTGAAAGAGCGTATCTTTAGAATTTCCGATACACAGTTTCGTGCTCTGGAGATAAAAATGTTTTTCCTCCGTACAATGTTGCCATTGTTCGCTTTGAAATCGTTGAATTTATTGATCCAAAACTTATAAATACCTAATATAATATGAAATAGATAATAAAATTCCAAATTCGGACTTCTAAATGCCCATATTCAGGTGGAGACGTACGTTATTCAAAATTGGATGGCTCAGGTACCGTTGTTTTGTCACAACTGCGAGAAACATACATAAATTTATGCAGATTCTTCATTGTTTAATTACTTTAAATATAATGCACGGCTCTAATATTTGGTGTAATCTTAAACGTGTTGCTATGGGATGTTTAAAATTAAACTCCCATAAGTTTGCTTAGTGAGTCGAGAAAGATTTTGATGGAAGAAATAAGAATGGACGGCAAACCAGTTGAAGATCATCAAAACAGCTATATAGTAAAAGTGTTTTAATTTATGTACTGTGCAGCAGTATGAGCGATACGAAGCCTTTTGATGGTATAAATGTCTTTATACCAATTAATTTTTTTTAAGTCCAAAGGAGCATTAACTCAGAAGGTCTTTTAATTTCATTTTGGCATTTTGCGTTCATTCACTATAAATGTCGGATCACTTTTCAGGTTGTTGCCACCAAATATTAGAGCCGTGCATTATATTTAAAGTAATTAAACAATGAAGAATCTGCATAAATTTATGTATGTTTCTCGCAGTTGTGACAAAACAACGGTACCTGAGCCATCCAATTTTGAATAACGTACGTCTCCACCTGAATATGGGCATTTAGAAGTCCGAATTTGGAATTTTATTATCTATTTCATATTATATTAGGTATTTATAAGTTTTGGATCAATAAATTCAACGATTTCAAAGCGAACACTGGTTATCAATTCCACTTCAACTACTTGAAGGTATCTGCAAGCTGTAAACGCTGTTTATGATACTTCGGAACTTAACCTGAGTAATGTCAAAGTCCTCCTCGGCTGCATTTTTGAATATCTGTAAATGCCTCTTTCCAGCAACATAGAAATATAGGCAGAGAAGCCACAATTACTACCATGACGCGGTTTTGGTGACCTTCAACTGGTATTCAGATATTTCTGTTCAGATTTGTCCATTTTGATGTCAGAATCGTGCGTAATTTCATCTTCACATTTTTTAAGCCTCGTTAATTACCATTATATTACGTTTTCATGTCGTTTAACATTCGCACAATGTGTCAGTTTCAAGCATATATAATCCACACGTTAAGTAATCGTACACAATGTGTGCAACATGACAAATTATATCTTCTAAAAAAGTTGCCATTTGCAGGGGCAGTTTTGTTTAATATCAAACAAAAGCAATATATTGCTTAACAATTTAAAACGTTAAAAGCAACGCAACATTTTTTGATAGCTTATGTCTTAAATTTCATGCAAGAAAAGTATTTAGGAATTTCTTGCTCAAATATTTCAGCAGTTATCTTGTGATACGTTAAGGGGGCTCATACACCTTAAACCCCTTATAATTTTCGAATATGTAACTGTTGCAAGAATTGGGATATTTTATTTATTTTAAAAGCAATTACTTCCAACTTTTTACAGCCGACTACATAATATAGCTGCTTTAGGAACTACTAACCAGAAAGTTTGTGTTGCCACAAATATTTTTGTAATTTAATCCGCTTTGTGACAAAATATTTCGTCATGTTTCCACCTTGCGCGCATGATATTTTAAAAATGGCCAATGGTACATATTTGAAATTTGATGGATTTCTTTATATGGACACTATCTTCTAACTGAACCAAAAATATGACGAATATTTTAATATTAAAATATTTTATGCACGAAAACATTACAGATTTTTTTAAATAAAAAACATTTTATATACTCAACTCCAAATAAAATAAAAAATTAACATGGTATTCTTAGAATTTTTGGTTCACAGTAGTTTCTAAATGCTATAAAAGCTACATATTAAATATGGAATTAAATTATGCAACAGAATGTTTTAAACTGTGCGTGCAAGGTGGAAACATGACAAAAAATTTTGTAATAAAGTAGATTAAATTATAAAAATATTTGTCGCAACACAAACTTTCTGATTACTATTTCAGAAAGCAGCTATGTTATGTAGTCAGCTGTAAAGAGTTGGAAGTCATTGCTTTTAAAATAAATAAGTTATCCCCAATTCTTGCAACAGTCACATATTCGAAGATCTTATGGGTTTTAAGGTGTATGAGTCCCCTTAAGCTATCACACATTTATAAACATAATCTATGCGACATGACAAATGACGCCATTTAGAAAAACAGATCATTATATTCTTTAATGCAAGCAAATATCGAAATCTCAGAACGCTGCCATTTGGCACAGAACAAAAACCTTTAATTTATCTCTCAAATTTAATTATTCTGTAATTTAAAATTAATAACTCAGGCAGCTTGAGTTTGGCGTAGATTTAGTCAAGACCTCAACCGATTTCGAGGGAAACCAGGCAGGGCTCCCTCTTCGTCAAGAGCAAACTATATCTGTAAAACAGGCCTGTACCTGTTTTAACTTTGGAATCGATTGAGATCTTGGTTACATCTACGCCAAACTCAAGGTTGTTGCGTTAATAATTTTATGTTTCATTCGGCGAGTTTCTCTTCTGTTTTAATTTTATTTCGTAACCGCCTAAAAAACAAAGCAATTTATAACCGATGAAAGTACTTCTCAAAAACTTAAATATTTGTTTTCGTTTGACGTAAGAAACTTCCATATCAGAGTCCCCCAAAAATATTACAGTACTATTTTGTTTTATGTCTCATTTATTCACCATGCACCCATCTTGGCAAGTCTTGCCCCGTTGCTCAAAACATGGTGGTGCTACAGAAAGGTAAATGCCAATCTGCAGCTTTCCACCGGTCAGTGGCCTTTACCGTTACAGATGTCATTCGGTTTAATTCTGATATCAGAGGCGCTGATAGTAGAGTCTTTATGATTTTAGAAATAATATATTAATTTTTAATTCGTTTACCATTTATGCAACTTAATGAGAAAAAACGACCGGTTGAAATAAACCGTCTAATTTTAACATTACTGTTTTAATTTATTTTAAACAAAGTTTTATTTTCAAGCATTAAATATTTTATTTCGATATTGAGCAGAATATTTAAGTGAAGCGAAAGGAAACGTTTTGATATTCACAAAAAAGAACGGTAATAAATGGTTTCTCTTCATTGTAATCCAGAATTTACTTACTTGTTTCATACTTTTGAAGCTAGAAACATGCTACAAACACATTTTTGAAATTTTTTGACCGTGTCCTATTACACTTCGTTATGTTGCCCTTTATCAGAGCCAGCTCGAGTTTTATTGCATTTCATGTGATTATGTTGCATGAAATATAAAATTGTAATTTATCTTCCTGATGTTTTTGCAAATAGTCACGTTCTAGGACATAGCCACTTAATACAACAAAAGACCTACAATGTTTTATACATATCATTAAATTTATATCCAACTGATATCATTGCAAATTATTTCATATTTAATATATACGTAATAATAAAATTCCATAGTCAAGAATACACTTAAAATTCTAACTGTATGTTCTTTTCGTTTTTAATGGCGACGTTCTCTTATTTGAAAGTACGTGGAATTAAATCCACAGCCCCGTAGTCAAGTTGTTTTTCTCGCCTTTTCTACACGCACGGTTATAGAATGTTCTGGAAATATTTAAAGCGAACTGGATTGGCTGACGAGTCTGACGTCATTTCTTGGAAGCTCCGCCTTTCCAGAGGCTATAAAAGGACTCGCAAAGGAATATCGGAGGCTTTTTCTTAAATATAACGATGCAGTAAACTTCATACAAAAAGTTATTAGCAATTATTTTTTATGTACTCCGGAAATATGATTTTGTAACTGCTATTTCTCCTGACCAATAATAAATGGATCCTGTTTTTTAAACTTATCGTCTGATAATTTAAGCTACGACTACATTTATGATTCTTCACCATTCTATTTATTCCAGACAAAAGCTGGTACATCCCATATATATATATATATATATATATATATAAATCATAATTTTTGTAAACATTTATGGCATTATTACAACTGAAAAAGATTTCATCTGATCCCATATCACAGTACCTGATACAGAAACCAGAAACATATGGATTTGTTATTTTAAATAACTGAATAATATTAATTCTTCTTTACTTGAAAGCTAAGTTACCTTGCGTTTCTAAGAGAAGATAAGGAAATTATTTTCTGCCCAAAATTATTTGAGTGAAATAAAGGATCGCTTCACTCTTCTTGAGTCTGCATCTTTAGTTATTTGAACTCAGCGATGAATGGTGTGGTGGTCCGCACGCTGGGCGCGTATTCCAGAGATCCTCGGTTCGATTCTCAGCGAAGGCGTTTGCTCATTTTTCAAGCCTCTTGCTTTCAAAAAATCCTAAAGCCTCTACAGTGGCAACCGAACTAAAAGGTTGGTGGATGGTGATTCTCCCCACCCAGGATTTCGCGACTGGGTTCCCTAAAACCCGCAGTGGCCCTTTAAAGGGAAAGTATGGAAGGTATTTCTCCCGCCTTCCTAGCGAACCTTCGTGGTATGGTGGTCTGCACGCTGGGCGCGTTTTCCAGAGGTCCGCGGTTCGATTCCCGAAGAAGGCGTTTACTCATTTTTCATCCTTCCTGCTTCCAAAAATTACTTAATGTCTTTACACCTCGATATTTACCTTAGACAAAAAGAGTGAGGAACCCTACAAATGTGTACATTTGTGTTGTCTGATCTTTGCAGTCCATTGCTAATGCTTTTGTTTTCGCCATATTTTTCGCAGAATATATAACAAAATTTCACCGGTGAGTTGGTTGTAAAATATTTACATGGAATTTCATACAAAAAGCTCAAAATATGGTCTAAGACAATAACAATACATTAACACCGATTTGGAATATAATTATAGTATTTGCAAGAAACACGAAATTTCGACGAATACACTTTTGTGCAGCCCGGGTGGATAATTTGAATGTTAGAAATGCTTAATGTATACATTTATATTTTAGTCCTTCTATTTTTGCTGTCGATTTACGTTACGTTACGGTTTAAATCATTTTTATATGCTTATAAGGTATATCTCCCGCCTTCTTAGCATGCTTCGTGGTGTGGTGCTCAGCACGCTCCGTGGTGTGGTGCTCAGCACGCTCCGTGGTGTGGTGCTCAGCACGCTCGACGCGTATTCGAGAGGTCCGTGGTTCCTGTCCCGGCGAGAGCATTGCTTATTTTTCCTGTCTCACGCATCAAAAGCGTCTCTAATGTCTCTACATCCTTTTTATCGCTATATCTCTTACTGCCCACCAGCGGCCGGGCGGTAAAGTCGCTGAACACTGGTAGTTCGGTTCGAGGTTCGAGGTTCGATTTTCAGAGAACGGGCTGGCTGCATGAACGTTTTCGTGGTTTTTTCCGTGTGTAACGTGTATACGAGCCAGTTTCCCTTAGGAAGTTCTCCACGAAGGCATCGTCGAGGCTTTGCCGTAACCACATAAACTCTATATCTTTTAAATGCCTCTTTCTGATTTACTGTTTTCCTTTATATATTTCATCGTTGTTCTCTGCAATATGGCTTAAATATATCACTTGCGTCACCTTAACAACCGAAGTTTCATATATCAGAAAGGATTTCGCTAAATGACCAATATGAAAACTCAATATATCAGTTTTATTGCATTCGCAAAGTCTCTACATGCTTAGCCTCACAAACTGCGGTTAACAGAGAGGCAACCATTCCATGTATCGTAAGGTTTTTTAATTTTCTTTAGAACTGCAGGTTATTGAACAATTTCAGAGATTTACGATATATATATATATATGTCCTTTTATATGTTGCAACTTTATTTAACATTTTACGGATATATTTAATATTTGAAATTTTAGTATACCTAATTGTTGTTCCAATGTTTAAAATAATATACAATTATTTTAAACATTGGAACTGTTCTCGTAAATAATAAAAGCTGTTTCTCAAAATATTTCATACCTCTGGACATAGTAATCTTTTACGTGGTGTCTAACAAGTTTACGTTTAAAATTTCTCTGGATTTCAGTATCTCATCACGCGAATAAGATGCGGTGTGTGTTTCCACCGAAAACAAATGCCGCTAACGCTTTCTCCGACATTGTTAAATGAAACGATCGTTTGGAAGTAGGTATAGTTTTTTACGGCAGAGACATTGCATGGGAATTGAACGTATTTGCAATTCTTTGAAAGCCCCGAAGTAGCTCCTGTAACGACGCGCGAATTAAACCCTCTCTTCTTCTGATTGTGTCACAGTAATTTTCAAAAGTGGATGACGATGGGTCCCGCAGGCTTACGAGAAATGACTCTTTTCTGACTTGGAAGAGCTTTATTGTGAAATGTGAGGTTCCTGTTAACTAGACGTTTTAACTACGAATTCTTTCTTTTGGGCTTAGATGTATCATTTGGTAACAGTACTGATTATGAGATTGTTTCGACAACGGCACTCTGTCTTTAAGGAATTTAAAAAAGCCAAAAGATAAAAGTGCATTGTCATGAACTGTATCAAAATGATGTGATATTTTCCAGCATAGACCAAATATATTTAAGCATGCGATTTTATTCTCAGTGGATTGATTTTCTTCAAATGTACAGCTTCGGAAATCTACAAGTGTACAACTTTGGAAATTTTTACTTCCTTCATAAAGGAAATATTGTAATCACCGAAAATTCCGGGTATCATATGTCAACGAAAATACCCATTTTGACCACTATTGAATGCAATTGAACGATGTTTTTCCGTGAAATTTATACGTAAGGACAGAATAAAGTACTTCCGCCCCAAACGAATTATGGAACTGATTTAAAATGGATTCAGAAGAGATTTTTTCGTGGCCTGTTTGTATGTACGTACGTATGTATGCATGTATCTCGCAAAACTCAAAAAGAGTAGTCTCAGGACGTTGAAATTTTCTATATAGGACTGCTATAACATGTAGTTGTGTACCTCCCTTTTTGGTTGCAATCGGCCGCATCAAAAGTGTATAAATACACTGCTCAACATTGAAAATGCAACACCAAGAAAGAGTGGTCAGAAAATGATGAAATTTGGAAAAAAGACAGAGACAGCAAGCAGCAATAAGTGATCTTTATTTCAAAGAGATAGAATACAGAGCGAGAACATACAGCATTTTATTGATGATCTCATGACTTCTCTATATGAAGGATGTGAGGATCACCTCCCCGTATTAACTACTTAATAAGCTACATTGGTGGAAAAATGAGCTAGCTACGCATACAATAGAAAAAGTGCCGCGCGCTGAGACGTTGAAACAAGAAAGAATGAACAGTATTGAGTCTAACACTCTCATCCTTTTTCAGAACGAAACGGCTTTATACAAACAGATGAGTATCGAAGCAAAAATAAATTCACGGGAAAACTTTTGTACATATAACACCGTTACATATGGTTTTTACCACACCATTGTAATGGATAAGCTGTAGAAACCTTTGCATTATTTTAAATCGGCGATTTTTGTGCAGGGGTCATGTGACAAGGGGGGACACAGTGCTATACCAATTAGCCGCTACGGTAGAGGGGTGGGGCTCGCGTCCTCCGTCACTTGTCATCAGTCAGAGCCTACGCATGCAAAATCCAAACAAAATCAATCAGGAAGACGTATACAATATCTGCGTCCACGAATCAATTTTGAAACATAGGGTAGCTAGCTTTCTGAACGTCTTGAAGAAGGAAAAAGTACCTAAATACTTAAAAGTTTTCAGAACCTGGGGAAAAATAAGCGAGTGAATATGGTAAATGCTGATTTGTTTTTCAGTGTATCCTTTGAGAAGATATTTCTAGCCAGCCGTATTGCATATAAAACAGCTATTGATAGTTATTTAGTTGTTCATGAAAGAGCGTCAGGCTGATACTTTATTCATAAAATATTCATTTTCGTGTGCACCTTCAAGCATGAAACGTCCTGATGCAATATAAAATGCACGAATAGAAGAAGGCGATGTAGTTGTGGATCGCGTGTGAGTCACCGGAGGATTTCAGACTGCAACGGGATTATCACTTCCCTATTCCCGTCACCTTTGATGTCGACCGACTCCAATATTATTAACTCACTTTTTAGCTCTACCGCTTCATTTGCTTCATTTGTGGAGTTCCTCCTAAAATAAGAAACTGAATCAATCTACTGGACTATGTGGGAGTGGAGATTTGACGTTATGCAACTTTCCCTGGGAGTAAAATGTTCTTTTCTCTCAAACAGCAGTTTTCGGAAATATTTTGATCAAATTCTCGAAAGATTGATTGGAATAATGGGTGTTACATTACAATCGTATCGATAAGTAAGTAAACGTGGTAGTTAGATACCGTCTAACTTCCCATGAGGAAGAACAACCACCTCATTTAACAGATAACTTAGGAAGATATCAATTATTGGCCTAACTCACTCGTACCTTTCGCCTCTTTTCTTAAAATTATACATATATTTTAATAGCGGTCTTTCTCTTAGAAATAAAATTAGGGCTTAGAGAATAGAACTATTGCTTAGAAATAGTGCTTTTTTGCCTTAGAAGTAAACACATTTTTACTTTAAATGCCGTTAGTAACATTATTCCTTTACCTTCAAAGAAAAATATAATTTATCACATTGCTAAAGTAATGCGATGAATTGCATCTTTATTTGAAGGTAAAAATATTTGTTTGGGTTCTCATTAAGTTTGGATTTTGCTGAAAAATTATACAGAAATTTGAAAATGTTTCTTCACCACGTGAAGATCTTGCATAATTTTAAAAATCTTATGTTTGCAGAAGATTTTGCCAACAAGCAAGAGTAACTTGACACTGATAAGTGTTTTCAACTCAACTTCCAAGTTCCTTCACAACTAAAATCTATGTGATTTGTGAGTTATTTTTGAAAGATTCAAATTTTAAGCAAGTTTAATTATTTAAGAAGTAAGCGTTTCTTAAAATTAGATATTTCTGATAAAATTGTTCCTCATTTTAAGATTTTTTTCCTTCTATAACTTTTTAAAAATTTCTTTGATACTAAGCAATTCATTTTATTCACTGTAATCAATGGAACAATTCAGAAAAGGAGAAGGCATGGCTACAGTTACAACAGTTATACTACACAGTTAATAATACAGTTATTTATAATTCTTAACACTCCAAACACTCCAACCTCAACGGAAATTTTTAAAATTAGAAATGGTTAGTCAGAAAAGTTTTCAGTTTTTAAAATTAAAAATGGTTAGTCATTTTTATATTTCCAGAATTAATTTTTGAATCTAAAAAGACCAAAAAATTAATATTTGTAACATTTAAAACATTTGTTTAATTGGAAATGGATTTCTTTGATTAAAAGTTTTGAAAATAGAGACTGGGTAAGGAATTTTGTAGACAAGTTTATACTGATATACTATTTGATATAATAATTAGATAATTAAAATACTTGTAAAATACATGTTTAACTGAAATGCAGTGAAATCTGCAGCACGAATAAAATATGTTTTTGCTGCCATGAAATTATATATCTTGATATCAAATTTTTTATTTCTGTGACTTATGTCTTGTCTTTCAGTATTCAGGTATGCTTCTTTTTTGTGTTTTTGTTTCATTTTCTCCAATATTTGTAGAATTAGTTAAGCGTACGCCACGTTAGAAAGTAGAGGCTTTAAAACGTTCAGGAAATTATTTATTTCTTTTTCTGGGGGTCTATACTCCTTGTGTGATGCAAATTTAAATTGTGAATGACAGATCGACCGTTGAGATCTCGATAATGCTGTTAAGCCCCGAACATCTGGACTGTTCGCTTAATTCGCCAATCAAAACAACTTTTTTCCTTCTCTCCATTCATTCGTTTGAGATCATTCTACGGGTCCAGTATTTATCCAGCTAATTTCGGCCGGCAAGCTTATCAGCGAACATTCAAGAGCAGCTGATGGTTGCGTTGATCTAGACGCAATAGAACAGACAGGATTTATGCTTCCCCATCCTTTCCCTCGATGGAAGACGCTTTCTTTATAAGGGGGGTCCACTCCAAATAGAATATTTACCCATTTTGCTGATTTTATTTCATCAAAGATATTACTGTTTTCATTTCGCGTTAAACGCTTTTAAAAGCGTTCTCAGAGTATATGCTTGTAGGGTTTATATTTATTTTAACTAACATTTATTTTAAGTTTAAACTATCTTTCCTGTCAAGCCTTACTTTCCCCTGGAATTGCCAATGCCAGAGCATGTAAATTTTAGTAAAACGCGCAAAGTATTCAAATTGTCAGCGGAAGTAATCTGAGTTAAATAGAAGGGAAACAAGTTCGTAAGTGTGCTTTTCTTGCTTCACGAGCGTGAAGGTGGCTAGGTAGAAATTGAAGAACCGCGCGTTTCGGCCTGTGTGCTTGCCTCGGCAGATAGTTGAATCTTTCAACTTAATATTCAGAAAGTTTGCTGAAATATCAGCTGTATCTTAGAACGCGGTTAGGTTAGTTACGTTAGAGAGCCTCGTAGGTAGTAACTTGTTATTATTCATTTTTAGTTTCTTATTTTTATTTTACCGCCGGGTCGGCGTAGTTTGTGAGCGTCAAGTGCACGCATCTGTAACTTCTAAAGTAGAATAAAAAGGGAGTTAAACCCTTCTTAAGAGTTTTGTGTACTTTCCAGTTCATAGCAGTCACTATTATTGTTGCGTGTAGATTGGGGCTGCGCAACACCACATGCTATCAGACTTTACAGCATTTAGCTCACATAAATGTGCATTTAAACTTTGAAAGGAGACCTCAAAACGCTACTACGAACAAAAACGCTATTACAACAATACTATACACTTATGTTTCTTTTTTAGTCAATTTGATAGCAAGGGTTCATAGTTATAACTTCATCTTCAATTTCCAACCACATTTATTTATCTTGCTCTTTTTTCTACATATTTTTTGCGTAAAGGTAGAGTGCGTAGCTTTTAACTTTATTATAACTCCTATTAAATGGTTATTTTTTTTCCTTAAAATTAACAAGTTCGTGAGTTTTAATTCTTTTATTAAATTTTTTTCAGCGTTTGCTTCATATGGAAGTAGTTATTTTACCGTCTACTTACCTTTGTGTATTTCCAGGGATACATACAGAAATTCCAGAAATCTCAAAGTAGCGTGAACAACTATATTTATATTCTCTTTCATTATTACTTCGGCTTACAGAATATCTTTACGTTAGTTTTTTTCACTCCCTTCAGCTTCTGTTTGAAAATACCCTATGTGCGACAAAATTTGTTCTTTATAGTACCACACCTCATTGGTGTTGAATAAGGCTTATAACGTATGTAATGAATTTTATGGAGACACACGCTCACACAGATATATATATATATATATGCTCAAACAAAAAGAATGGAAAGTATTTATAATAACAGTTAATGATTTTACAAAAGAGCTTACTTTATTAATTAAAATGCTAAAAGACGACAAAATACAGCATAATTTCAGCAAAAGCAGCTAGCTAAACTAGTCAAAAGTTATAAGGAGTTGTCAGTTAAAAGTTATAAGGAGCGAAAGTTTTGTGTGCTGTTGTATTTAAACATCCCATAGCCATCAACAAATACTTATGCTGATTCGTGTTTAGAGGAACTCCCCATTTTTCAGCAATGTTTATTTTATTACTGTACAGTATTATGTTACTTTTCTATGTTTATTAATATTTAAAGTCCATTTTACATTGCTAAAATAAGAGAATATAGATTATTTTATAATCTATATTTTCTTATTTAATTAATTTAGTTGATAATTATTTTAATTGAATTTCATGAATATATAAAAATGTCTGGTTTTATGTTGACTACAATAATTTTTAAGAAAGACTTTCCAGACAAGGACTGTAGAAATTACGTTATGGTACTTAAGCAAAGATTTTCAAGAACTGCGAATTTTTTCAATTATTTCTTGAAAGAATTAGGACTTCAAATTTAGAGCAATTTTAATAATACCCGGAGAGGAGAGAACATTTCAAAAAGTTTGGAAACATATTTTTACAGAAACTTTACTTTCTTTTTAAAGAAAAAAGAAATTTTTTCAATTTTTAAAAGTTATGAACTTTTAAAAGTTTGAGCTTAATACTTCCAAATTACAATTTTACGTGTCGTTCCGTTTGTTAAGATAAGAGAAAGTTTATGAATAAAATGACATCGCATAGTGAAACATCTGTCCTTGAAAAAAAATCCTTTTCTTTCTCATTAAAAATTCTGTCGACAAGCTTTTTTCTCCTTGAAGGGGAAGGATATGCAAGATATAAAATATGAATGAAAGCTTTTAAATTTAATTTAGCGATAGTCAATTTTATTCCTCATTTGAATTTGAATAAATCCCCTTTCTGTCTTAAAAGCTATCCTCATTAGATTGTAGGGTTTATATTTATTTTAACTAACATTTATTTTAAGTATAAGCTATCTTTCCTGTCAAGCCTTTACTTTCCCCTAGAATTGCCAATACCAGAGTATGTAAATTGTAGTAGAACACGCAGTATATTCAAATTTTAGCAGAAGTAAGTTGAGCTTAAATAGAAGGGAAACGAGATTGTATGTGTGCTTCTTGAATCGCTAACGTGAAGGTTGCTAGGTAGAAATTTAAGAACCGCGCGTTTCGGCCTGTGTGCCCCATCTCGGCAGTTCGCTGAATGTTTCAACTGCTTAATCAGTAAGCTCGCTGAATCTCAGCTGTATTTTAGAACGCGGTTAAGTTAGTTACGATTTTAGAGCCTCTTAGGTAGTGATTTAGTTGTTTATTCATCCTGTCATTAATTTTTAGTTTCACAGTTCTGTTTTTGTTAAACCACCGGGTTGGCGTAGTTTGTGAGCGTGAAGTGAACGCAGCTGTTATTTCTAAAGTGGAATAAAAAGGGATTTAAACACTTCTTACGAGTTTGTGTAATTTACAATTCATAGCAGTCACTACCATAGTTGCTGACAAGTTGGGGCCACGCAACACTATAAGACGATCTTATTAATCCTACAATGTGATCAGCTGTTGACCAATCACCGTTCAAAATTTAAACAAAGAAATCAAATCTACAAATATCTCTTTGCTGAAATGAGCACTAACTTTCCTGCCTTCTCCTTACTCTCCTCGCACGTGCCTTTCTGCTCCCTATGTTCTCCACTGTCTCGAGATGTCATCAGTTTTATAAAATTTTGGGTGCTTATCGCATCTACAATCTATGAATCTATGAAGAAAATCAAAATCATCAACATTCGAAGCTGGAGTATGTTAACCGTAACATGTGCCTTGAGCAAGAGAATTTTAGGTAGAGCTGTTAAGAAATCAAATTTTAAACTTTTATTAATTTCTTAATTGTACATCTATATCTTTACATTTACGAACACACACACACATATGAAAGGTCATGAATAATGACAGGGCATAGGAAAAATCTGCAGGCTATATCCTTGATGCTTCCTCGTGTCTTTCCTCATACGATAACCTTTCTCTTGTTACGCCAATACAACAATACTTTTTCTGCAACCCTACTCTTCTAACCTTTCTTTTGAATGAGGGGGGATATGTAAGATATAATAAATTACGATGGCTGCTTTAAAAATAATTGGCGACGTCAAAATTAACTATTTTAGATTTGGTACTCTCCCCTTAAATTCATCTGCTCTCCTAAATTCGATATCTTTCCATGTTATATAACACTGCTTGAAAAAAAAAAAAGGTAACTGAAACTAAAATTTAGCAATCATAGCTTGTCTCTACAATTGCATCTACTTCGGTGTAAATACCGCTCGAAAATAACTACGTCATCCTTCCCTTTTCCTAACTTGTGCTCTCCCAACATTGCACTGCTTTACCTTGCTTAAATGCTTACGTCTTACTTTTAAAACCGGTGTATATGTTACGGTGAAACACCGAAATCTGGAGAATGTCGACTTTCACCAGTGAATGTCAACATTCACATAGTCTCTTGCTGTATGTCCGAAATATTTTCCAAATTCTCTTATTTCTGACTTACACCGGTCAATGTCGACATTCAATATGTACTAATGGTGAATGTTAAACATATAACAATATTATATTTTCTTCTCCGTCATTCAGTCGCGAATAAACGCATTTGAGACTTGAAATAAGAACTCAAAAACATGAGAACCTAAAACACACAATACATTCAAAATGAGAAAGGAAAATAATAGAAGTTAAAACTTACTTAATTATACAGTACGTTCTAAATGAGAAAATAAAATAACAGTCCTAAAAAACTTACTAAATTATGTGATTCAAATCTTATTTATTGCAACAACTTAAACTATTATTTCACTTTATGACCTCTCTTTTCGACTTTCACCAGAACATATCTGTGATTGTCGACATACACCGGTAAGGGTCCAAATATACAAGAATGTAGTGAAATATTCGGTCTTTCACCGACGTATTTGGTGAATGTTGATATTCTCCGGTGAATGTCGACATTCTCCAATTTCGGTCTTTCACGGTAACATATGTAAAGATTATCGTATTTCATTGTGATTGTGTAAGTGTATTCTCAGATGGTTTTATATACGTGAAAATAAAAATTGTGTTACTTCAAGTTCAGTTGCGTTAACTGGCGCCATCATAGTTTTTACCTTCAGGCACTACTGTCTTCTCAGCCATATGATGAATATCGAAAGCTGTTAAAGTATCCGATTCCTCCTACGCATTAAATTACGATACGCGCATATATATATATGTGTGTGTGTGTACTTATGAATATCAGAGAACGGAGGATGCGAACGATATTTATTACTCCACTCCTACCAAAAAACGCGTTTGCAGAGTACCTAGCTCGCTCCACCTTAAATTTCACTAACTGGAGTAGAATTGTCTTACGCGATCGATCCCGCTACGAAATAGCCAGATGACAAGCGAAGACGCGTGTGGAGACGTCCCGAACAATCATGGAATACTGACTTAACTGTTTGTTGTTGTTTTTTTGTAGAGTCATTCTGGGTTCTCACTTTAGTAGGATAATGCTAGGGCATATCCTACTAAAGTGGATATAATGGCAATCCTTTCGAATGATTATTTTTGTGCTTGTCAAGATAATTTTCTAGTGCTCAGAAGATTTTTCGTCAGTAGAGCATGTCTAAGGTTGTATTATAAGGTATTTCTCCCGCCTTCTTAGCATGCCTTCGTGGTGTAGTGGTCAGCACGATCGGCGCGAATTTGAGAGGTCCGTGATTCTAGTCCCGGCTACGGAATTGCTCATTTTTCATCTCTCCTGCTTTCAAAAAAGTACCTAATGTACAGGATGAGCAGGTGCCTCCGATAGTCTCAGAATGTTGCAGATGTAACTCTACAGCTTCAGAAAGTTTGGCAAAAAAACCGAAGAAGTCATCATATGACATCTACCAAATTTTCGTCCCATTCGGACAAGTCCTTCCTGGTGAATGCCCCGATCAAGGCTGTTGAACACTGGAAGTTCGGACCTCGTTCGAACCAGGGTGAATGAGCTGGCTCTTTTATAATTCTTTCGGAAAGGCAGGCTTCCGCTCAGTCTGATAGCTATCGAGTGCTAATTTAAATAACCTTACCTAACATTATTCTCGCTATTTTTCCTTACCCTCTTTTATAGGTTGTATCAAATTGCTTATTCAAGAGCCCTCATACGAAGAGCATGTATGAAAACACATGCACTGACGGTAAAATATACATTAAAAAAAATCCGAAAGGTTTCAGATTTTAAATTATGTCCAAAGCGGCAATTTTTTTAAAATTTTGTGTGTTATCTTTATTTAATAAATAGCATATTCTTCATATTTAAGCCATAGAATTCAGTTCAAGAGCAATATCGCAAAATAATTTTAAAATGAGCATATCTTTAGAATTCCCGATACAGAGTCTCGCGCGCTGGGGATAATTTTTATTTTTTTTATTTTTATTTTTATTTTTATTTTTTCCGTACAGTGTTGCCATGGCTCGCTTTGAAATCGTTAAGTTTGTTAATAAAAAATTTGTTGAAGTGTTACAAAATGTGAAATCGATAATGAAACAAATTTCAAATTCAAATTAGCGCTTTCACATGCCCATATTCTATGGAAGATTACGTTATTCAAATTTCGATGGTTCTAGGTACCGTACTCTTGTTTTATCACAATGCGAGAAACATATATACCTTCATGCAGATTCTTCATTATTTAATTTCTTTAAATACAATATAAGGCTATAATATTTGGTGGTAACAATTTGATAAGTGAAACAACGTTTATCGTGAATCCGCGCAAAATGCAAAAACGAAATTAATAGTCCTTTTGAGCAAATTGTTCCTTTGGACTAATAATAAAAAAAAGTATTAAGCAATATTGTATGTAACGCAACCCAAAAAAAATTAATAAAGACATATACTGAGCTGCTACATTATTTCAACAGTGTTTTGCAATTTATTGATAGTGAAGAAAAAGCCCAAGATCATTCCAGACTAACAAACTTGTAAGGTATTTCTCCCGCCTTCTTGGCATGCTTTCGTGGTGTAGTGGTCTGCACGTTGGGCGCGTGTTCCAGAAGTCAGTAGTTCGACTCCCGGCGAATGCTTTGCTCATTTTTCATCTTTCCTGCTTCCAAAAATAGCTAATGTCTCTACAGTGGCGCCCGAACTAAAAGGGTTTGAGCCACTGAGCTGGTTTCCGTCCTGGGTATACCCATACGGAATTGGATGCCAACCTCGCGGATATTAATTGTTCCATATAAAAGATTTACATGGGCACGGTTACAGGGCCCTTGATGTCTTGGTTACATTCTGTTGTCAACAGAGATTAAGGGATTATTAACATAAGAGACACATAGACTATACAATAATTTGAAGCTATTAAGACTGTACGTGAGGCTATTAAGACTGTACATTTGAAGCTATTAAGACTGTACATGAGCTATTTTGCATGATGATGTTTGAGTGCGAATATCAATGTGTCAGTCGCATGACAATACCCACCATTGGTACTTCTAATGCTGTACATGTGACTTACATTATGCTATGAGGTGAGATTTTTAGGAGCAATACATGGGGGAGCATGGATAAACAGACACTATAGTACCACACTCGATACTAGGATAAACAGACACTATAGTACCACACAGGATACTAGGATAAGCAGACACTATTAGTAACATACATTGAACATTAGAACTGTACTTAAAATACTACATATAACAAGCATTATACTAAGCATTGAAACAATTAAGACAGTACATGGTGCTGGTAATACATGAAGATACCGATGCGAGCCAATTGGTGCTGATTAACACTGTTAATGCCGATCAGGATACATACATTATGCTGTAGGAATGCACAGTAGTACTTATAACATACCTTAACCTGAATATTAGTACATATGAAACCATACAAGAGAATGCGTGATAAACATGAGTGCTGAGAGAACATGATGGCAGGTTCTCTCAGCACTCATGTTTATCACGCATTCACGCATGTTTATCACTCATTCTCTTGAACTAAAAGGGTGGTGGACCAATATTCTCCACACCCAGGATTTGGCGATTGGGTCCCTTAAAAACCCAGTCGCCCTTTAAAAGGGGTAGTATATAGGGTATTTGTTCGTGGTGTATTGGTCTGCATGCTGGGCGCGCATTCCTGAAGTCCTTCGTTCGATTCCCGGGAAAGGCGTTGCTCATTTTTAATCTCTCCTGCTTCAAAATTCCTAATGTCTCCACAAACTAACCAAAAATCATTACTGAAAATGACTCACTACGATAAATCTTTGCTTTATATATATATTTTTTTATATTTAATAGACAATAAAGCCTCGTTTCCCTAAAGAATCGAATAATCGGAATCGCTATCTTGATTAATTTTATCCTCAAAAACGCTCCAAACACACTTTCGAGCCTAAATTGCCCTCGGCATTAGGCCAACCAGACACTGATATTCTTTGGCTCAAATCATATTACCAACCTTTGTGATAGGTTGATAATAACTTAGGTATGTAAGATTTTGTCTGTAAGTACTTTACCGATTCTTGTTACTAACCATTGTTATAAATAAAATAAAATTTTGACTTGAACAATATCCCATATCCTAGTTACTATCCTTTGAGAAAAATGAAATGAAGGTATGTAAGATCACTGCACTTAATGCAACACATTTTTCACTGCACTTAATGCTAATTTTTTCACTGCGCTTAATGCAACACATCTGAAATCGGGCTACAGGGACATATAGGATTTGAGCTCTTGTCTCAGCTCAAATCCTATATGTCTCTGTAGCATCTAAATGATATCTTTGGGTTGTGATAGCCTAGGCGTATTCTAATATGCTTTAAATTAAAATTACTGACCAACGTACCTGTATCCTTGTTCACCGCCAGTCTCCAATGATCTGTCTCGAATCTGTTGATGTTAACTCATCGAATGCACGAAGAGAACTAACGTTTTTGATTATTTAATCACCTCTCTTAGATTGCTTTAGATTACTACGCGCGGTTACCATTTTTTACTCTTTGCCTTTTTCTAACATAAGATATTACAGTCTGAAATACATTCAGTTTATAATATATTTGGTAAATAATTTGTATGAATATTTTATATTAATATATTTGGTAAATAATTTGTATAAATATTTTATATTAATGTATTTATTAAATGATATTGCTGCGGCCACAAATTATCTACCTATGTCCAGAATAAGCATTTGCGTATAGTCTTCTAAGAACTTCTTTTTTCATGTCACACGCACATTGATCTACCAATAACAAGTACCGAATTATTCTCATCTGAAATCGGGTGTAATGTTTTTAATGACAGTTTTATATTAAAGAATGCTGAAACATGCAAACATGTAAACCAGGCTTTAATTTGAAATGAAATTGGCTGTGCAGAAAAACGTGTTTATGATAACCAGAGCATCGAAGGCTGTTTTGTTGTATGAAAATGGATGCGTTACAAAGCTCCACCCTTAAATTTATCAGTATTGCTGAATCCAAACCATGTGCAGTACGTGAACGGTCCCCTGAAAACCGCATTAACTGAGTGGGCTGTGAGAAGTGCTGCTTTTCGAATTTCTACTAGCAAAATGGCAGCATTAAATCCTTTTAAGCGAAGGGAAGTTGCGTCACAAAAGAACGGAAGAAATCACATAAAAAACAGATTAATTTTTTTGGGTGGTGCGTTTCTATTTTGCTCATTCTTTGGTGAAGTATTACATAAGGAACTATAGAAACCTTCGAGTGTTTATCATTGCTAGCATTTTATTTGATTTTGTGAGAATTAATATTTTGCAAGGTTGATTGTCTGTTTTGCAAAAGATTCAGAGAGGTGTTCTTGGCTAATGAAATATAAATGTTGAAAAAAATAAAATACACACACACCTGTGATGAAATATTTTTGTTCGCTGCAGTTAAGGTATGTGCCTACATACGGAGCCCTTTTTTTTAAATACATAAAATTTTAATTAAACACACATGTTTTTGAGTAAGATGGGATATAAAACTATGAATTTAAATGGAATTTTATAGAACGTTTCATTAATTTTTCAAATATAGGCAATATTTAGTAAAATTTTAGTGAAAATTTTCATTTACGTCAGATTTCCTAAAATAAATTTTAATGAATATACTTCATTAATCTTTACACAGTATATAATTAACATACTTACCTGTGTTCTGTATCGAAAGATTTGCAGTACTTATAAATTTTTTTGAAATATTCAAAACTTGGTGCAAAAACTCAAAATTTAAACAAAAAAAAATCCTCTTTTCTTTCAAATACTGTCAATAAAATCAATAAATAAATACAGAGGTCAGATTTTGCTACAGAACACAGATAAAGATAAATAAAACATTTTGGCAAAATTTCATTTCAATATTCTAAATACATTTTGAGAAATTAATGTAATCGCAATCAAAAATAACGAAAAACACAATTTCTCAGAAAATGCATTTAAAGATTTTAATACGGCACAAAAAATTTTGTAGTCACTTTAGACCTTTAAAACTCGCCGTATTTGTATGTTAGGGCCCTCTTTTACTTCATTCTGAACTAATTTTGACTTTCTTTTAGCATTTTACTGGTTAAGTTTGCTGCTTGTAGAGATTGGCTTTTCTATTTCTGAATTCGCTGTTTGTCTATTCCCATGTAGCTTTCAAGCATAATGGGATTAATTTCTATTTCTATATACCTGAAAATAGGTAAAAGTCCTAAATATCTTGAATTAAATAATAATACAGCAATATCTGCACCTAAAAGCAATGTTTTCAGTTGGACAAAAGTTTCTTTAGGTAAAATATACCTCAAAAGGTTATTAAAATACTCATTATTGTTTTGAGTCTTGCCATGTAGGCATTTTATCAGCAAAGTGTCACACAGTGAAAGATGTGTTGTTTTTACAGCTTTTATATTGTTTAAAAATTAGAAAATAGTTGTTTAAACTTATTGTTTACATTTTTACAACCATTTAAATGCCAACTACCGGCATCCAAAAATTCACTTCCGGTTTACTTTTTATACTATAACTTTGCTTCTATTTATCGTAAACACAAAAATAAAGCATTTTTGGAAACCTAAATATATGGCTTATAAAGTGAATAAATAAAAAAAAATTTCGAAAATTTTCACCAAAACGACGAATTTAGGGTAGGCACATACCTTAATTTGAGAAGTACATAGCTTCTTTAACTTAAAATCCCATTGAAATAATACAGTACTAACTTCCAAAAGTTTCAACATAGTATTTTCAATTCCTTACGGTCATACATTTCTAAAAATAATTCTTTACACTTAGAAATATTCGACTAAATTTCTGTGCAGTCTTGAAAGATTCCAATCTTTCACGGTAACATCTTCAAAAGGCTTATATAACTGCTATTTTTACAAAAGTCAATGCAGCAATCCAGGAGAAACGTTTGATGGAGTTACATGGCAGTCCTTCAGAATGCTTCAAATTACCAGAAAGTTTTCGTAGCGGCAAAGGTTTCAACAACGACTAACTCTACGAAAAGAAGAAATTATACGTACGAAATTTTTGTAAATAAAGCCATTCGTTCTCAACAACATATTCTTGCTTGGCAGTTTTGCCAAATATCCTAATAAAAGATATTCACTATCTATCCCGTTTTACCTTCGATATCAGAAGAATTAAGATGGAAAATGAGTATACAATCAATTATCCAATGAAAGACATCTCGTCACAACACAAACAGTTTAATATTACGATTCTATTTACAAGTCTAATTAAGTGTTAGTTTTAGCTTTGACACCTCAAAGCAATACTCAAAACATAAATGGCATAAAAATAATACTCATCAGTTTTTAAATACTCATGAATAACATCTCAAAAAGTCATTATTCTCATTACTTAAAACGAAAAGTAAAAACTATAGAACAAACTCGAAAGCGTAGATGTTAAAAAACTCAACTGTTGCCAATCGCGATTTACTAAATTACATCAAGATAAAGATAATAATCAGGTAGAGGCTCAACTTAGCACTACCGTTAAAATCAACATTCTAACTTTAAATTAATTCATTGTAAGGAAATGGTAGTTAGAGGAGATTGTATGGAAATGGAAGTTAGATGAGATTTTCTTCATATATTCTTTTACACTGGCTCCAAAAAGTGAGCCAGTCTTTGATTTTCGCATCAAAATTCAGAAGTTCGAACTTCGGTAACTTTCATTTTTGAACGTTCGAAGAAATAACAGAACTTTCGACTTTAAAATTCTGTTAAAATAAAATACATTTTTACGTTTACTTCTGCTTTTACGAAATTTTCGTATTACTCTTCTAATATCGCGTGCTTATTTCCATATTTTTTATCATCTTCGTCTTCTAATAATAAATAACATATTTCATGATGTGTTTCTGAGAGTGAATTCTACTTAAATTAGCAAAATTAGATTTAATGATCTTTTTTTAACATTATCTCCTTCTAATAAACCATTCAATTCATTAAAGCACTTCGTAAAATTATTTCTTATGAATGAGCGTTTTTTAATAAACAATTCCACTGTGGAATATTACGTCAGCCAATAAATGTACCTCTAAAATCACTTCTGGGTTACCATGTTGCGAAACTTTGAGTTTTACTCATTCAGTCGGTTCTCCGGTAAAATATGTAAAAAGAAAGTAACAATCAGTAGAGCAGGCGATCTATCAAAGTAATTAAAATAAACAGATAATCCACCTTAGTACGAAAATATAGCCCATTTCCACCTTTCGTTTTTTGCCAAACCGTGAGCAAAATATCTTTAAGGAGAATTATGTTTTCTCAATTGTTGAGTTGCTCGCTATATCTCAGGCCACTGCTGTGATTTCTAATTTACCGCCCTCTTCAGGAAATTGTAACCCTTTATGTTCCAAATTACTTTATTTTTTGAAAAAGAGTTTGTAATTTTTTATTATATTTCTTTATGCATAAGAAATGTCTCACATTAAACTTACAAAAATATTATTATAAGTTGTTTGCAACTTTTTTTTAAATTTAAAATTGGGGCTTACAAATCCCGTTGGGACATAATTGAGCTATTTTGTTGTAATGGGAGTTTAAAGTCCCAGTTTAAGACAGGAGCTTGGACTGAGTGCGGTTTTAAATACTGCAAACTTACAATTCTCACTCCCTGTGTCGCCTATCAAATATTTTTCAACACTTTTATACAACTTCACTGCTTGACCTCGCAACGCAGCGGATGTTATGGCTGCTTTTTATTTCATCAACACAGTGAAACCTCGTTACAACAATATTTTAGGGACCAAATAAATATATTGTTGTAGAGAGGCATATTGTTATATCGAGAGCCCACATATTTTGAGCATTTAATAAGAGTTTTTTTTTTATTATTATTATTAGTTTAAGGTGCATAACATACTACTTTTAAGTCTATATTTAGAAGAAATTAATTTGTAAAATACTAATAATAGTGGTTTAAATACTAAAAAAATAAATAAATAAGATAAATTCATAAAATAAGCACAGAAATATTCACATACCTGAAAACACATTTTATTGAAAATAATCCAATATTTTTGTTTGTTTATTGATTTTTTTTAACTGTTAAGTTCACCAATACTGTATGCATTGAGTCTAGTGCACGAAAATGTTCTTCATTTGTCAACGGAAGGCTTGAAAAAAATGTCCGTAGAGAATTCACAGATTGAAGAGCTTCCTGGGATGACAATAAAGACTGCGATGGACCTGTATTATCATCATCATCATCAATATCATCATCATCTCATCAGTAATTTCAGAGAGAATATCTTCATCAGTAACTCCTGCGAAAACCATAAGATCATTATCTGCTGTTAAATAGTCTTCTATAGTAATTCCAAACTTTTTACTGCTTGTTTCCTCAAGCTGGGATACGGATTTTTTGATGTGCAAAACACATTCTTGATTATCTGAGAGATCATTGTCTATGGAATTTTCATCATTATCAGATTTCTTATCTTCCATAACACAAAGACCGGCCTGTTTCCAGCAATTCCGAATGGTTTTTTCTGTTACTTCCCACCAACTTCCAGCAATATTGTCACACGCTTCCTTTACATTTACAGCTTTGAAAGGGTCTTCTATTTTATTTTCAAAGTATTTTCAAAGTATTTTTCAAAGTATGGAGTCCACCAACCGTTTTCTGTAATATCCTTTGAAGCACTTAATTATGCCCATATCAAGAGGCTGTAAAATTGAAGTGCAATTGGCAGGGGAAAAAGCGATTTCGATATTTTGTAGCTTTGGAAATGACGTGTGAGCACCGCAGTTATCTATCAACAAAACGGGTTTTTTCTTTCTCTTCTTCATTTCATTGTCTAACTTCTGTAACCATTCGGAAAAAAATTTAGACGTCATCCAGGCCTTCTTATTTGCTTTATACTCCACGGGAAGACTTTTCACGTTCTTAAAGCATCTTGGCTTCAATGATTTACCAATGACGAGAGGTTGTATTCTATGCGTTCCTGAGCTATTTATACACAGAAGAACAGTCAGTCTCTGCTTTGATTTCTTCACTCTATAACACTTTTCACCCTTGAATGCCAATGTTCGATCGGGTAGGAGTTGGAAAAACAGCCCAGCTTCATCTGCATTATAAATGTCTTCTGGAGCATACTTTTCTAAGATTTCGTTCATCTTGTTTTGCCGCCATTCATTTGCGTCGTTTATCGGGGCTGACTTTTTCTCTCCGTGAACTTCTTGGAAAGTTATTCCATGACGATCTCGAAAACGCATTAACCAACCATTGCTAGCTTTGAAAGTTTCGTTTCCTAGCATTCCTGCAAATTTCCGTGCTTTTGCACATAATAAAGGTCCATTTATTGGGACATTTGTTGCTCTCATCTCTTGAAACCATTTTAAAACCGCAGTATCAATGTTTTCATTTGTCGCAACTTTCAGTCGTTTTCGCTCTGGGTTAATTTCATTTGAAGTTACAGCATCTTCGATTTGCTTTCTCTTCTTTAGGAACGTTGCAACTGTAGATTGCGATAATCCATGTTTCTTAGCCGCATCAATATGCTTCATTCCCTCATCAATATCATTGATAACGTTCAGTTTATCTCGAAAAGATAGTTGCTTTCGCCCTGCCATCTTAGGGAACAATATCGCGTGAAAGAAAGAAAAGTTTAAACCAAATGTTTCGCGTAGAACTCAAAATCGTTAAAGACTATAAAACAACTTTTGAACTCACTTTTCAGTACGTCACTTAACAACACCCCGCCTCCATCTCCCCCTGTTCCTCTAACAAAGGGCACTTGTTCTGTGACAAGGTGACCAGACAGGTCTAGATGTCCTTAAACCTTATCAGAATTCCAAAGCTTACTGGGAAATGAGACTAGGCATACATTTACACTTCACCCCCTCACCCACTCCAATTTCCAAAAGGGTGGTCTTCATCTTTTTTGAAATCTGAACAATAGCTATTTATTCAGGGATAAGTTGAATATCTACAATGAGTCTTAATAGACGGAAAAAATAACAAAAGAAAACGAAAAAAAAAAAAAAAAAAAAAGCATTTGAAAATCAAAATATAATTATAAAGGGAGA
This sequence comes from Stegodyphus dumicola, assembly GCF_044657685.1. Taxonomy (NCBI): domain Eukaryota; kingdom Metazoa; phylum Arthropoda; class Arachnida; order Araneae; family Eresidae; genus Stegodyphus; species Stegodyphus dumicola. The sequence goes on from NC_140768.1 coordinate 4,630,528, forward strand.
AAATAATACTGAAATTTAGATTGAAAAAAATCGTTTTACAGAGGTATAGCAATATTGAGGGGAGATTAACATTAGTTTATATGCAAAATCACCGGCACCACAAAACATTATTGTAGTAGAGGGAGTTATTGTTGTATCGGGTATCGTTGTAGCGAGAGTTTACTGTATAATAAAACATGAATTTGGAGGCTTCTAAAAGACTTCTAATCTTAGATGATTTAATCAGAATCTTTAAATGTTCGCGATAAATCCGTATCTTTCCGTATGACTTGTCGGTGTGTTAGGAACTTCGAGTCTTTGAACAGGCCAGGCCAAAAGTTGCGCAGTTTTCAGGCATGCTTTTACAATAGTGTTGGAAGCAAGATGTAAGGCTCTATGTCTAGAAGCTTATCTTAATGTCATGCAGACCCTACTAGACTGAGAAGCAAGTTACCGCTTTGTTCTGAAGCAAATGACCAAGTCATAATGAAGGTTAAAAACTGCTTGTGCTGTAGACGAAACTCAGCTACTTGAGAGTATTTAACATAACATAAAGTTAATTTTAATGTAGTTTGAGACTACACACAACATAGAATGCGTTAGCTGGCTCAAGATATTAACTGTGCATATTTTAAATAACGGCTAGCAAAATGCTAAAGTCGGAATACATTGGCAGAGCTGGCGATAGTGTGTAACTGCAAAACGAAGTGGCAAGAAGCTCTCTCTAAAGCATTCAGACCCTCGGCAACAACTAATTTGTATTCTGATGAGGACTGAAAGAAGTTGAAGTAAATATTGAAATCATAATAATTGGTTAATTATATAAAATTCCCACAATTCAAGTCCCCAGAACTATTACCTTGTCTCGAATATGACGGCAGGCAGCTTCACCATTTTCAGAACATCATTGTATTTTTCAACAGAAGCATTTGCTTTTTTCTCCAGAATATCGTTGTATTTGCCAGCCAATTGCAAAATCTAACGGGAAAACATCTGCAGAAGAGCGTAAACAGCTTAACTGGCTCTGTGCCACTTCAAATATCGGTTTTCATATTTGCCAAGGAAGGGACACATTAGCTAAAATACACAACTGTTTCTTAATGAAAATTTCTTGATTCAAAATTATAATTTTCACGTCACCTCAGGTGATATATGTATGTATATATATATATATGCTGAATTTCGAGGACGTAGCTCAATTGTTTTACATGTGTATATATTTTTTCTTCTGAAAAATGTACTGGAAATTATCATTTGTTCAAAAATCTTATATAATTGTTTGTTAACATACATATATATTTTAAGGACGATCCGTTAGGAATATTGTTTATTTCTTTCTAAGTATTAAAACATAAACTTTTCATTAAATCATTAAAGCTGCTATAAAGAAGAATTAAATTTTCTCGACGTGTAATTCAGATTAATATTGCAATTAACTGTATTATAACGGCGCTTTTACTAATTATAATATGGTAATTAATTTAGGTACTAAAGAAGGGTAATAAATTGTATGAAACCTGAAAAGTGATAGTAATTATATCATTGAGAAAGGCATTGCTTTGAGGAGTTTATATTCGATGAGTGATGATGAAGGTTTGCAAGGGGGATGGCTTGAAGAGCAGGTGGCTTCTCTTTATTCTATTCATTCTCAAAAATGTGTATTTTAGATCATTATGTGTAAGTATGATGATCCAACAACTGAAGTAGACTGATCATTTTATTTTTATTTTATAATTTTTTCCCATAATCTCTGCAAATGAAACACTTTCGATTCTTCAAAAGCATTTATAGAACTCCACTTTTTTTTCTCTGAAATAAAAAGTCTACAAGCAGCGCAACAAAAGCTTTCTGCACCTTTAAGAGATTACAACCAATTAAAAGAGATTAGTTATTTCCGAAGACTCGTTCCGTAATTTGCTCGTTACAGCCAATCACGGGAAAAATCATTTTTCCATTTCGTTTGTTTGCCATACGCAGCCCTACTACCGTTTTATGTTATCCTTCTTCGAACCGGAAATGACAGCAGATTATTTTCGTTGTAATTCTTAAGCAGACTTTTTTTTTATTTTGGAAGCCTAGGTATTAACTTGGCTTTCGTGAAGCTATTCACTCCTGATTTATTTAACGTTTTCTGTTGAGCAAATGGATTTTTAACAGAAGAACGATTTCCTAGTAAATTCTTAATTTTAATTAATTTACATACATTTTTATTAAATTAATTTTAATTTTGTGCGCAAGGGCAATTTATTCTACGCAAAATGGAAAACAGCTTTTTGATTAAAAAACATTGTTACATCATTTATTACATCATTATTTTCACTTTTTGTCAAATCAAGTCTTAGCCTCATAAACTAAAAAACGAAAATGATGTCAAACTTCGAAGCATAAGACCTCTATTATAACGTATGTATGATGTCTTACGAAAGTGAAGGACAGTTTTAGTTTCCGAGAACAATATCAAAATTTTTAAATGTATGAAAGTGGAACTGAAAAACATAATTTTTGAAAATTATATGTTTACCTAATTTTTATCATGCAATGTATTTTTCAAAAATTAAATACTGACTTTTCCTAATACCTTCTCTTTTATCCAGGAAAATCGTGTCACAAGTCTTTGATACTGATGAAACTGCAAAAGAAATTAATTGTAATAAATGTAATATGTAAGATTATGACATTCTTTTATTCCTATTAACAGGCAGCACCCCTAAAGAGAGCTACATTTGTAGGGTTTCTCTTAATTTAGTTAACCTATTATTCAAATTTTTTGTTATCTTTCCTGAACTCCTCAACTATCCCTTTCATTTCCTCGCCAGGATGTAAATCTAAAGTTAAGTGAAGCGAGTATTTAAATGGGTGAATCTTGGAGTTTATTCAGAATGTGTTTTCGTTAGTTGTGTTTTCGTTAGTTTCGTTTTTCGTTTCATTTCTGACCTTGCTATTACGCGGAGTTGCTTATACACCTTTTTGGCCATTTGAATAATTAGCACGCTGGGTAGATTTGTCGAGTCAACTTAGTTAGCTGTAACTTAAAGCTAGTCCAACACTAATATTTGGATTGATTTGTGTAACAGTGCTTAAGTTCCACCGCAAGTTGTCGGTATTATTGCAAAGCACGAAGTACGTGCTTTTCTATTCATAGTTGATAATAATAAAGGCTTATTTTCAACCTTCTTCTGTGCTGGTACTATCTCATGCCTGTGGAGAAGTCGCCAAGTTTATTAGTAGCATCTAGTAGAGTTTATGTGGCCAAAGAGAGTTAGATCCTATACATTGACTTTAATGTTTCTTTATAATTAATCTTACTTTTACTTTTTTTTTTCTCTTTAATCTTGGCTTCTTTAATATATGCGTAGTAAATTACTTCTTCATTTGTTTCTCGGAAAAGAAAAATCTGTTGTTAAAGTGGCTTAATCGTTTCTCGAAAATTTGCAGAATTCAGGTTGACAGTCAAAACTAACATGGGGAAAAAATAGAAGATTGTTAAAACATTGCAGCAATCAAATATTAAGTGCTTCCAAATTTTCAGGAAAACTTAATTCGTCAAATGCAAAATCAGTTAACTTATAACGTTGCGCGCCTACAACTTGCACGCAACCAAGGGTGACTGTGAAAGCTTGTATAAACCACAGAGTCTTGTAAAGGGTTTAAGTCCCTTTTTATTCAACGTAATAAATTACAATTGCGTCCTCTTGACGCTTACAAACTGTGCCCACTTGGCAGTCAAAATAAAAATAATAACCTGAAAAGAAAATAAAGACAAGATTCTAACTACGAGGCTCTCTAAAATAACTAACTCACCGTGTTTTACAATACCGCTGCTAATTCAGCAGACTTGAAGCTCACTGGAACAATTTCCACAACTTCCCGCCAAGCACATAGGCCGCAACGCGGGGTTCTTCAATTCTCGCTAACTACCTCCGCGCTCGCTAAGTAAGAATCTCACCGAATTCGTTTCCTTCTATTTAAATCATAATACTTCCGCTGATAATTTGAATCCTTGCGCATTCTACTAAAATTTACATATTCTGGCATTGGCAGTTCCAGGGGAAAGTAAGGCTTGACAGGAAAGATAGTTTAAACTTAAAATAAATGTTAGTTAAAATAAATATAAACCCTACATTTGCCGCTGCCAGAATTTGGAAAACTTGGAAGCAGGTCCTACAAACGACCTGTTGTAAGTTTATCTAATTCTGAACTAACTGGCGAAAGCCTCGTTTACACAAAAAAAATCTTATGTAACAATTATATACTAAAATTCTTTTGCTCGTTACAAAGCTTTCTTCTTACAGCAACTTTTCCTGGACTTCATCAATCAATCTTGGTCTTTCCTTCCAGCATCTGGAAGGAATAAGTATCAGTATCTTTCTACATACATTATAATTTACACTTTCTTGACACAATAAATTTTTGTTTTTAACGTTTCGTTTTTCTTAGTTATTGCTTACTTCACATTCATTCAATTTTTCAAGCATTAATTTAACTTTACCCTGGCTCTCCACCATGTGTGGTGTCAAACGGGAATATTCGTGTTTTAGTCTTACAACACTTCCCCTAACCACCATGATTTGTTAGAATTCAACAACCAACTAGACACACCTTACTCGACATTCTACAACTCAATGAGCTACTTTAATATTCTTAAAAATTCAAATGTAGGTGGAGAACCCTACAAAACACATTCATTCTAACTTCCCCCTCATTCATCTTTAAACATGCAGGCTTTCGCTCTAAAGCATGTCTTTACAGTTTAATACTTAAATTTTGACTTCATTGCTTTTAAGCATTCACTTTTAGCATCTACAATTTTATGCTTCTAGACTAAATTCTAATTTTATATAACCTTCAAGTATTTACATACATTTACAAATTTTTAATACATATGCTTTTTACAATTTACCATAAAATGAATAAGAGAAAATAAATTTTTACTTTACTCATTCTTCGCCAAACTGGCGGCACTAAAACTAAAATTCTTATTAGTACAAGAATACGAAGTTATTTTTATCTCCGGCCAAATTTTGGCTTTAACATAACAGACTTAGCCTTTCGACCAACAGAAAATGCTTGTTTTTAGCTTTTACACTTAAAGAAAATAATACACTCACGTTTGTGAAAATTGCAACACCATGAAGGACTTACGCGAGTGAGCTGAAATTTTCAGGAAATGCAAAGTAGCGCATGATATGCAAATGATTAGAATTGCAAATCCGTAGCGCATGCGTATGCTGAGCAGCGCCCTCTGAACGGCTGATGGATCCGAATAAATAGACGGCTGTAGCGAGGCGTGCAAGGTTCTTTAATATACGTGTAATAGGCGTGTATGGTTATCGGTGGTTATCTGCTAGTGGTAAACGTTAACTCAATCTGTACTTATGCCTCATAATTCAGCGGCCATATTTGCAGCAGTAGGTCGCATTTTCGTCGCTCCTCGTGTTTCGTCTTTAGCAGCGGAAGTTTTTATTTTCAGGTGCTGAAACAAGTTTTATTATTTAGCCCACATCAGTAGGAATACGTAGACACTAATGTTTTGGTTCTACGACCAACGGTTCATTAATTACGGATTCATTAATTTCTCAGTTTAACATCCAACGGGGCTGAACCTTAAATTGCTTTTGAGCGACCGCCGGAAGCCGAATCATATTGAATTTTATATCGCTGGAAAGAGGACCTTACAAGGAGTATTTACAGACCAGTTTCAAGACAATTGGTTAATTATACCGCTAGTAATTAATTTTTAAAGTAAGTGATTCTGCAGCCACGAGGTGTCCGTGACCCTCGACCTTTTCAAGCGATCCAACGACCACCTGCTGTCCAGCGACCCCCCGGCGTCAGCGACTTCCTTTCTATCAACAAAGGGGAAAGAAGACCAACAAAAGGGACTGTGTTTTAATTCGTCTTTTCGCTAATTAGGCAACTAACTGAAGTAGCTCTTCGGAACCTTCAGTTTTGGACTCCTCATGTGACAGGGATTACAGGGATATAAATTTCAAATTTTTTGGACGACTACAACCCGAGTTTTCATTTTTTGTGACTTTATTTTGGACAGGATTTTCACCTTCGCGCGCCTGTGTTTACGTACAGTGTTTACCTGATTTATGTCCATCTCTTGGATTACACAGTGACAATATTTGAACGATTTCTGCAGAAACTCATTATACAGAAGAAGAGCAGAGAAAATAGCGGCCAAGTGTCAATTCGCTTACCGCGGCTGCTTATAGATAGTACAGAGAAGGTTAGCAACCAAGGTAGGATTGCCTGTTTCTAATTAAATCAATTAGTTTAATTAAGAATCGCATTACTTACTGGTTAGACTCGGCTAATTTTAGTCATTAACTTCATATTATAAAATAGGCTTCAGGTATAACACCGGATACTGTATAATTATCAAACTATGTCAATTTGTGTCATTTTGCGCTATCTAATAATATCTATTACTGCTATGTTAATTTAATTACAGTTTCTAACGCTACAATTTTGCTGTGATCGTGTGCATTTAATTTGTACTCTGCACAGAAGGCTCTAGCTCCCATTACAAATCTGTTTTATTTACCTCAGTTCAAACTGGCTCATTAATTATATTAATTGCCAGTATAATTCTCTTGTATCAGTATTTGATAATATGTTTTTACGGAATGCATAAACAGTAGCATTTCTTATCAGAGCATTATGATTTAGTTTCTCTGTACTTTATTCTAAACTTTTACGTGTGGTAATTGGCTTACCAACGTGTTTTAATTAGGCAGTAATTAAACATAAATAGTAATACTATATTATTTGTGTGTATCCCTGTGCATATTATTTATTCCGTGAATGTATAATAGTACTATTACAGCATTCTGGTCACCTTTTGATTATTCTATTTTATTAATTAGCATTAATTAATTTGTTGACCATTACAAATTTCTTCGAATAAGAGCATTAGCGTTACTTAAAGTGCAAGTGTGTGTGAATTACGAGCAGAGTTAGTGTCACAGTGAAATTTTACTGCAGTGAAAGTGAATAAGTGATTATTAAGTGCTTACAGTGATACGTGTGCAAGCAATTAGTGAACAAAAAGTGCATTAGTGATTAGTGCTGATTAGAGTTAGTGTCACAGTGAAATTTTACTACAGTGAAAGTGAATAAGCGATTATTAAGTGCTTACAGTGATAAGTGTGCAAGTAATTAGTGTACAAAAAGTGTATTAGTGATTAGAGTTAGTGTCACAGTGAAAGTGAATAAGTGATATTAAGTGCTTACAGTGATACGTGTGCAAGTAATTAGTGCACAAAAAGTGCATTAGTGATTAGTGCTGATTAGAGTTAGTGTCACAGTGAAATTTCACTACAGTGAAAGTGAATAAGTGATTATTAAGTGCTTACAGTGATACGTGTGCAAGTAATTAGTGCACAAAAAGTGCATTAGTGATTAGTGCTGATTAGCACAAGTGCATTTACGTTCAGTGAGTGCATTTACGAGCAGAGTAAGTGTCACAGTGAAATTTTTACTACAGTGAAATGTATAAGTGATCTTTAAGGGTAACAGTGATACCTGTGAAGCGACTTCTGTGTGTGTCTATGTGATTTTACTCTTTGCATCAAATTCAGTGCGCCATCTCAAGTCCACAACTGTTTCTCGCACTGTATAGTGCAAGTGATTGCTACTATGACACGGCCATCAACCTCAGTGGCTGAGTACGACAATTCTAACTGCGACTCTGATCCGGCAACTCTTGCTGGCTCAGAATTAGACTATCACACAAAAATCAATAAGCTCTGCGAAAGTCTTAGAAAAACAGCCTCCATACAAAGACGAGGCAGATACCTTCTTCCTTCAGACGTAAAGGTATCTCTCCTGGATTTGATAGACGCAGTGCACACTTTGGCACTCGAAGGTCCAAATTACATACCGAAACCTGAAGCAGCAGACGCCTGTACCAACACTCCCTCCATAGTCTGTTGCGGTTCATTGCACGGCACAGCTCCCAACGATTCATCAGCGCTTAGCGATACCGTCGTCAGAGTCAAAACATACGCGCAAGCAACCAGACCGAAGCCAAAACATACGGTTTTAATTTATCCCTCTGAGGGTACTGCACAGGGTAATAAGGACCTAAAAGCTGTCCTTAACGAAAATTTCCCTATTCAGAAGCTTGGAGTTAAAATCTCCTCCATTAGAAATCTACAGAAAGGAGAACTAGCTGTAGACTGTGTTTCCAAAGAGGACGTGACCAAGCTCACTACTAGTTTACAAAGCACGCAGGGACAAGTAATAGTCAAGATCAAGCAACCACTGACTAGACTACCACGAGTGGCTATCCACAACGTATCTCCTGACGTCCAGCCAGAAGAGATAGAAAATGCACTCGCCTCAGAACTCCACCTCATCAAAACAACAGCCAAAGTCATGTACCGACTCAAGGATAGAGGAAACACCGTCAAATGGATACTTAAATGTCAACCAGCAGCATTTAGAAGCCTCCTCCAGTCATCCAAGCTCTTCATTGGGTGGAGAGGACATAGGATTGCTGAGCACTTCGACATAAAAAGATGTTTCCGATGCCAGGAGTTTGGCCATCTGCAGCAAACATGCACCAATCTACTGTGCCTTCTGCTCTGGAAGTCACAGTGTTAAGGACTGTCACGCCAGCAGGCCAACATGCATCAACTGTTCAGACGCCAACTATAAAACGCGCAGCACAATGCCATGCAACCATCCGACCTATGATACCAACTGCCCAACGTATGGACGATACATCGAACGCGTCAGAAGGAGCACTCTCTATGAATAATGAACAAGAGCCGAACAGCACGACAACAGAACAAGCGATACGCGGGCCAACCCAAGAAACTTCAAGTGCGGAAGCTAATTCTAATCAAGCACAGATAAAGTGCACACAAATTAACTTACAACGGGCGGTAGCCGCGACCACGCAGGTAGTCCAGCATGCTATTCAATATAACTTAGATTTCTTGATAATTCAAGAACCTTATTGTCGCGAAGGACAAGTGGCAAGCCTAACAATGGCATGGAAAATTTTTCAGAAGAAAGCCAATGCAGAACAAGCACCACGGGCAGCCATTGTCTGCTGCAACCCCTCCTGGTCTCCATACGTAGTAACCACAGAAAGAGACTTCGTTACTATTCTAGTCATCTTTGAAGAGCAGCAATTCCTCCTAACCTCCGTCTACTCCCCGCCCACGGAAGGTCTTACGGATGTGACTTGCAACTTTATACGAGTGAAACAGAAATGCCCAACAGTACCTCACGTCGTTGGAGGAGATTTCAATGCACATAATACTATATGGGGCTACCAAGACACAACGCCTAAAGGGCGAGACATGGAAGACTTTATGGCCTGTCACGATCTACATTTACATAATAGTCAAGGGGCACAACCAACCTATGACAATACTTATCATAAAGGATGGCCTGATCTTACACTCTCAACTGCTAATTTTGCCAACAACTTTAGCTCATGGGATGTTCTAGATGATGAGAGTAACTCAGATCATCGATACATCCACTTCACACTAACACTTGAAGCCAGCATTAATATCCTCCAGAGATTCAAACTACCGGGCGGAAAGATACGACGACTGAAGAATGCCTTTCAGGAGCTGCTCATCAGAGAAGACATACTAGAAGACCTTACCAACCCCCAAGAACTGGATGATTACACAGACCACATTCTGTCATTACTCAGACAAATATGTCAGCAGATCCTCCCTACAAGGACCGCCAAAAAACTCCAAGGCATATCCTGGTGGACGGGAAGACTGAGAGAGATGAAACAGAGGTGCAGAGCTCTGCGCCGCCGCCTCAGATCTGCTACCAACGAAATTGTAGCTTCCAACATCCTTACGGCCTTTCGGCAAGAAAGGGCCGCCTACAAGAAAGCAATTCTTGAAGCTAAAATTAACAGCTGGAGATCTTTCTGCACCAGTAACAGTAATCCATATGGAATTTTACACAAACTGGCAACGCAGAAGATCTTCCAACCAGCGCAAGTACCAGTTCAAACAACAGCACTACATACTATGGACGTAGCGGCCTCCACCGCCAAGGAACTTTTAAATGCTATCTTTCCCACAGATGATACACAAGCAGATACTTCAGAACAGAGGCAAATTAGAGAAGATACAAGCTCGCCATGCACACCGAACGATATACAGTTTTCTGCACAGGAGATACGTAATATATTCCGGTATCTGCCACTAAAAAAGGCCCCGGGTCCAGACGGACTCGATTACGCAATTATCAAAGTTGCATATCAGGCACGACCATCCTACTTCCATAAATACTACAACCAGCTTTTGCATTATAAAATATTCCCCACAGCTTTCAAAAAAGGCAATGTGGTATTATTTTTAAAAAAGGATAAAGACCCCCTAGTATCGAGTTCCTTTAGGCCAATTTGCCTTCTGTCGGCGATGGGAAAGATTTACGAGAAGCTCATCGTCAACAGGCTAAAATTTTATCTACATCAATACCAAAGCATTAGCCCAAGACAATTTGGCTTCAAACAAGGCAGTTCTACCATTCATGCCCTGCAGCGAATCCATGAAGTCATAATTCAGAAGAAATCGCAGGGCTACCAGACGGCTTTTATATCGATAGATTTGCAAAGTGCGTTCGATACCCTCTGGTGGCCTGCCATCAGGCAGGCCCTCAGAGAGGCAAGATGCCCAAGAAATATCTTTCAAGTTCTGGACAACTATCTGGCAGACCGGCAACTGATGATCTCTAACAACAGTAGTACTGTTTCAATAACACAAGTGAGAGGATGTCCACAGGGGTCCTGTGCAGGGCCTCTGCTATGGAACCTCACCTTTAATAAAGTCTTAGAGGCAAGGTGGCCACAACATACTGTGTTAGTTGCATACGCGGACGACGCGGCATTACTGGTCAGAGGCCGCACACGCGCTGAGCTTGAAGCCCATGGCAGTGAGTCATACACTATCTTCGAAGTCATGCACCTCTTCGAAGAGCTAAAACTCCAAATATCCACCACAAAGTCCACTGCTATCATCTTTCCAAGAAAGGGTACAAATCCAACACGTAGCCCATGTATCAAACTACAAGGCCGGAATATTAAGGTCGTAAAAACTTTAAGATACCTTGGGGTAATATGGGACCCAGGTCTGACTTGGCTTCCGCATATCCAGGCACAAAAGATTAAAACATCTGCAATTGCCAGGAGATCACGACAATTCCAAGGCCGGAACTGGGGACGGAATCCCCACATTCAAAAGGTACTTTATAAAACTGTAGCTGAGAAGGTGGCACTCTATGCGGCAGCTATATGGGCACAACCCATGACCGCACGCAAGGTTAAGCAACTCCTATCACTACAGCGCCCATTCGCCATAGGCTTATGCAGAGCCTACCGCACCACTGCAACTTATGCAGCACTCACCTTGGCAGGCATCATACCACTTCATATCCAAGCGGAGCTAGAGGCCACATATACTAAAATAATACATCTACAGAAAGACGCAACCTTTGCAGGCACCTTACATAGCCCTGCAAATTACGAACATCCATGTACTCCTCTCCACACGCACCCAGCACACAAGGGACTTGGCATTCACACTGTCCTCAAACCGTCACGAAGTCAACCAGAAGGAAACCCTAATATGCACGCGTTCTACACAGATGGCTCGAAAACTGCTGAGGGTGTAGGTAGTGCCTTTATATACTACAGGCAAGGCCATGCTGCACACCATTGGAAAGGGCACCTCAATCCAAATAATAGCATTTTTCAAGCAGAAGTAGTTGCCATAACAGCTGCCATTGAATACGTGGCGCTCAACAACATCACACATGTGCAGCTTTATACAGACAGTATGTCGACACTGCTTGCTCTTGACAAACATAGTCACGCCTCCCCGCTGATCATACGACTGCAGCATATCCTAAAAGATAATCGGCACGCACATGTTGACCTAGTATGGATTAAAGCCCATGCAGGTAACATGGGTAATGAGACAGCGGATGAACTCGCTAAAGAGGCTGCTTCGAACCAAAATGCCAGACCGATATCAGTATCAGCACCACCATCTTTCCTCAAAAGTCAACTGCGAAATGCCGCTATCCAGTGGTGGCAAAGAGAATGGGATCAGGGCGACACGGGAAGGAGAGCGCATAGCTTCTTGTCAAAAGTAACCACGGAGCGCCTTATGGCAATTGCTCCCCTTACCAACTTCATTACTGGTCATGGTCCCTTCCCGGATTACTTCTGCCGCACCATCTCAACCACGGATCGCTGTGTTTGCGGGGGTGAGGGGTCACCGGACCATTATATCTTTCAGTGCCCACTCACGGAACAGTTCCACTTCCCGATACCAGCCAATATCTCAGCATTTCACAAGTTCCTAGCCAAAAACAGAGCGGCCATAAATAAAATCTGCAAAATAATAACCACCATTGCAGCATATGGCCAGGACCTCTGTCAACCAGAGTAATATGGCTTACATGCATTACTTGCACTGACATATGCACTCTAATGCTCTACCATCTAATCTCTGACTGCATAGGGAGCAGAAGAAAATTGAACACCATTTTTAGGTGTTTAATTTTCTTCTTTTGTTATAACCTATTAAGTGTTTTTTTTTAAACCGTGCCTGTATGTTAATTCAAATGTACTTCAAATGCCAGATGTCAAACAGTTGCCCCTGTATGGCCATGTATCCACACTTATAACTATTAAATAAACTCCAGGGGAGGACGCGGGACATATGCCTGTTAACCTCTGTTAAACTTCAGGCGTCCCCGTCCTCCGTCACCTGTCACCTGTACTTATGCCTCGTCGACGAAAGAGAGCGAGATTTGAACAACTTACAGAGTTTGAACGAGGGAGAATCATCGGCCTTCGTGAAGCTGGATTGTCGTATCGTGCAGTAGCCTCTCGTGTGCAGCGTAACAGCAGCACAGTGATGCGCGTTTGGAAGCAGTGGACGGACGAGTGTCGGACAACTCGGAAATCCGGGAGTGGACCCCGAAATGTGACGTCAGCTCGCGATGATAGACACCTGGTCCGCATGGCGCGGACGGACCGTACAGCTTCCTCTAGACAATTGGCAGCACTGTGGTCAATAGCTACAGGTGTTTCATTGTGTGCTTCATCAATTCGTAGACGTCTGCTGCAGTGTGGACTGCGCGCACGGACTCCTTTATACAGGATCCCCCTAACGCACGACCATCGCCGCCTGCGGCTACAATGGGCCAATCAGCATAGAGACTGGCGTGCTGATTGGCAGCATGTCGTGTTTTCTGACGAATCCCGCTTTAATTTGTGGTACCATGATGGCCGCATTCGTGTCAGACGCTATGCCGGTGAACGCCACCTTCCGGAGTGCATTATCGAACGCCACAGTGGACGAACACCCGGAGTTATGGTCTGGGGCGCCATAGCATATCATAGACGATCTCAATTGCTACGAATTGTGGGCAATCTGAACAGCAACCGGTATATCCGTGAAATTCTACAGCCCGAAGCTGTTCCCTTCCTTCAAAGCTTGCCAGGCGCTGTATTTCAACAGGACAATGCCCGCCCTCATACTGCTCGGATTGTTAAATCCTTCTTTGCAGCGCAGCAGGTACAGCTTCTTCCTTGGCCTGCGTGTTCCCCGGATATGTTGCCAATTGAACATGTGTGGGATGTCATTGGTCGGCGTCTTGCTCGTGATCCTCGTCCTGTTGCGTCTGCAGACGAACTTTGGGTACGCGTACAAACGATATGGAATGCTCTTCCTCAGTCAGACATTCAAACTTTGTTTGACTCCATGCCACGTCGTGTAGCAGCACTTATTGCGGCGCGTGGTGGCCACACAAAATACTGATTCTGATCTCTTGTTCTTGTTTGTTTGCTTTGAACATTTAATCATTTATTTGTACCACTACCACTCAACTGTGTATTAAATTGCATTCAATTATGACGATTCCTTCTTGGTGTTGCAATTTTCACAAACGTGAGTGTACTTTTGCCTTAGCTAAATAAAGTAAAACAAAACTAAGTCTCAACCGAGACATATTGACTTTCGTCAAAACATAGAACTTCGTACTTATGCATAACATTTCGGAACAAAAGAGAGAAAAAAAAATTTATAGAAGGTTTTAACTTATCTTTGAATTTTCGATGCTTGAAACTCCGTCATCCGTTTTTGACAAAATTGATCCCAAGTTAGAGGTGTCATGGATGTCAATCTTCTCCTTATTGATCTCCGAGTGTCGTCCCCGTTGCTCTTTCTTTTGCGTCCTCTACATGCTGGCCTCTTGACGGAGTAATCGTCTGGTTGTTGGCCTTTGCGTTTCTGCCTGGGACGGCTGGTCGTGACGTCCTCCGGTCTGGAGTCCTTCTTGAATTTCTTCTGTTCGTCGTATTTTTGTGCCTCCTGTTGGCGTTTCAGTTTCCGGAACGGCGGCCTTGCTGGCACCTGACTCTGTGGCCGTGTGCGCGTTCTCCTTGATGTGTAATTTCTCCTGCCATCTTTTGTAGGTGGTGTTTTCGTCTTTACCACGGTTTCTTTACCCGGTCCATCTGTATTTTTGTTTTTCTTAAACGCCGGAGTTTGAAAATCCTTTTTTCTTTTTGATACCGACGTCCGGGTTGTAGAAGTGCTAGGTCTCTCTTCAGTTCTCCGTTTCTTGGGTGGTGGAATAGTTGTTGCAGTCTCTGGCCCTTCTATTTCGTTTAGACTTGAATCCTGCAAGAAACTTTTAAGGATTTCAAAATCATTTGGATTATAGTATTTTTTCACCTGGTCGGGACTTGCTTTACAGATTTCCCCTCTCTCGTTTTTAAGATATAAGACTACTCCTTTGATTTCCTGAATTACATAGGGGCCTTCAAACTTTGGAGCTAGCTTTGCCATAAAATTGTCTGGGGCACTTGATAAAGAAAATTTCCGTTTCAATACTTTATCCCCAACTTTAAAATCTGCTTCACGGCGTTTTCTATCATAATATAACTTCTGTCTATTTCTTGCCGTATCCGAGGTTTTAAGCGCCTGATCAATCAACTTTTGCACGTCTTGTTGTCTAAATTCCTGCTCTCTTTGTTGCACAAAGAATAATTTATCTAAAGGCGTAATTAACTTTCTGCCTAAAAATAATTCTGCTGGAGTTTTTCCCGTAGTATCATGATGTGCCGTTCTTAAAGCATAAGCTAATTCATTTATGTAGCCATCCCAGCGCTTGTGATGTGTGCTAACGTAACTGCGAATTATTTTTACAATGTTTTTATTAACTCTTTCTGCTATGTTAGCCTGTGGTCTATACGGAACCATTTTGATATGGCGTATATCAAGTCCATTGCATATGTTTTCAAATATTTGACTAATGAATTGTTTTCCGTTATCGCTAATGACTTTTATCGGTGCACCGTATTTTAAAATGTATCTACGTAAGAATGCATCTGCGACTGTTTTGGCTGACGCGCGTTTAAGTGGAACAATTTCTATCCATTTTGAAAAATGATCTACTATTACTAAAAGAAAACGATTTTTATTTAACTCGCTCTGGGGGAAGGGACCAAGGAGATCTATGCCTAAAATTTCATTCGGAAATGTAGCGCGAATGCTATTTAAGTACCCGGCCGGGCTGTAATTAATATCATTTATTAACTGACATTGATTGCAGGACCTGACATACGCCGTTACTATTTTGCATAATTGCGGGAAATATACCGCCTCGCGTACCCTTTTTATAGTCTTTCTGACCCCGAGGTGGCCCGCTGTTTTTTTTTCGTGCAACTCCTTCAAAATGCTTAATCGAAGCGAGGCTGGGATGACTGGCTTATACTCAAGATTTTCGTTTGTTGTTTTCGTATAGAATAATAAATTATCTATTATTTCATAGTTTTTTGCTCTATTTCTTATCGCATCGATATCTGTATGCTCAAAGCTTTCGGGGTCTTTCAAATAAGCATAGATATTTCCAAATTCAGGATCAGCTTTCAGTTCAGTAATAACCGTATCTCTAGAATCTAAAATTTTTGAAGTCAACACAGCGCATTTAAGTTCATTACCTTCATCGTCCAGTTTTATACGAGAAAGTGCGTCAGCTACATTGTTTTCCTTACCCGGTTTATATTTTATTGTGATATTATATTCTTGGAGTTTTTAAGCCCATCTTATTAACCTGGGCGTTAGGTTTTTTCCCGAGTAAAGTCTACCAACAGCCGCATGATCCGAAAAGACTGTTACTGGCGATTTGCCGAAATAAACTCGAAATTTGTGTACAGCCATTAATACGGCTAATGTTTCTCTTTCTGTAGCTGTATAATTCCTTTGTGTTTGATTCAATGTTTTACTAAAAAATGCCAGCGGATGGTTATTTTGCATAAGAACCGCGCCCACCGCATAGTCTGATGCATCTGCCGCAATTTCCAGGATTTCGTCCCCCTCAGGGAATTTTAAAACAGGGGCATTAATAAGCGCTTCTTTTAATCTTTCAAAAGCTGTGTTCGCTTCCGCTGTCCACGTAAATTTACTCTTTTTTCTTTTGATTACTAAGAGTGGTTCAACAATATTAGCGAAATCTTTTATGAAAGATCGATAGTAAGAACATAATCCAAGGAAAGACGAAAGTTTCTTGGCGGTGTTGGGCGGTGGGAAATTCTTAATAGCTTTTATTTTTGAATCTTGCGTTTCTATACCCTTTTGCGAAATTTTATAACCGAGATATTTAAGTTCTTTAGTTGCGAACTTGCATTTTGAGGCGTTAATTGTAAGACCGGCCTCTTTTAATAATTTAAAAACTTGTTCGAGGTCATTAATGTGTTGTTCCAACGTACTACTCGTTATAATTATATCATCTAGATAAATTAAAGTTGATTTTCCTAGGACAGGCTTTAGAACAATGTCCATAGCTCTCTGGAATGTTGATGGGGCCCCACACAACCCAAAAGGCATGCGTAAAAATGCATAAGTGCCCGATTTTGTTATAAACGCGGTTTTATGTATATCTTCGGGTCTCATAACTATTTGATAGTAGCCAGACGTTAAGTCCAAAGTAGACATATATCTCGTCGATTTGATCTGTCTAATGATCTCGTCTATAACCGGCAAAGGGTAAACTGGAAATTTAGTTATGCTATTTAGTTTTCTATAATCGATAGCAAACCTCCAAGCCCTTTTATCCGAAGGAGGAAACTCGTTCTTTTTCCTACATAGTACGACTGGACTCGCGTACTCACTATTTATGGGCGTTATTATTTTATTCTTTAACATCTCCTTAATATGTTTTTCGATGATTAAGTCTTTTTGTTTATCATAGCGATACGGTTTAGTCCTACAAGGTTTTTCGGCATTTAATTGAATCTTGTGAGTCACGATCTGACAGTTTCCCGGTTTTTCTGAAAACAAATGAGAAAAATTACTCACCACTTGCTGTATTGCTTTACTTTCCTGGTCATTCAAATGGCTAAGGTCCAATTCAGGTGTCTCCACCGGTTCCACCACCCTCTGGTCCATCTCCAGCACCACGGAACTATCTTGAAAATTTAATTTGGCCCTCGCGGCCCTTAAAAAGTCCATACCTAAAATAAGAGAGTGTTGGAGGTCTTTCACCACAAAAATTAATACTTTGAGATTTTCCTCTTTTACCTGTACGTTTAATGATACTTTCCCGATGCAGTGACATGTTTCTCCTTGCGCCGCTATAATTTCCGTATTTCTGGTTTTAAAGAGTCGTATCCTATAAAAATTCTTTTTGAAGAACTTTTCACTCATGAAATTTCCTTCTGCTCCTGTATCGATGAGGGCTTCTACTGGTACATCGCCAACCAGGACTTGTATAATTGGTAGCTGTGAGTTTTTTACGATGACTGTATTTAGATGTCTATTTGAGGGTTTTTCTAAAACTTCCGGGGTCTGGACCCTCCCTTTCACAGGCCCCTTTAGTCGTTTAAAGCTTTCCTTTCAATCTGTGTCTTCTGGGTACGCGGATGCTTATTTTCAAATTTTCTTTTCGGGCCTTGACCTTCGAGTTTCGATGCGTTAGCTTGATAGTTCTTTCCCCCGATCCTTTCTTGATCGTTTCGATGCGTTTCTTGATAGTGCTTTTATGAGCGATTTCCATTTCTGGTTTCCTCCTTCCTTCTGGTACTTTGAGAATATGTTTCCCCTCTCGCTCTTTCCGCTATTCTGCGATTTTGAAATTTCACCGCCAATTCGAAAAGTTCCTGCAATGTGGTTGGGTTTCTAATTTCAAAGTAGTCTTGGACAGCGAGTAACAATCTTGGTAATATTATTTCAATAATCTCCGCATCGGGTTTCTTGCCATACAGCATATCCGTTAGCTTGATTTTTCGTAAAATAAAGTCCGTCAATTGTGCTGTATCCCGTTGATAGAAACTATATAGCTTGGCTTCCAGCCGTGCGCGATCTTTCACTATGGGGAAGGCCTTTACTAACGATTTTTTGAAATTTTCAAATGTATACGTCGGGCTTCCAAATTCACCTAGAAGAAATTTGCCTATATTTTTCCACCATAGCGCGGCCTGTCCTCTTAGTGCTGATGTGGCGATAGCAACTTTTTGTCTTTCAGGCACAGGATAGAGCTGAAAGTGGTTTTCTATACCTTCTAAAAATACGGACACCGAATTTTTTCCGTCGAAATAAACGTTTGGCTTGATTGATGCTCTCAAAGTCTGGACCAGGTATCCAAATCCTTCTAACTGCGTTGTAATTTCTTGGTGTTGTCCAGCGGCTTCCATCCAGTTTTCGGCCATTTCAGTTCGATAAGTGTTCGGGCGCCAATATAACGTTGCGCGCCTACAACTTGCACGCAACCAAGGGTGACTGTGAAAGCTTGTATAAACCACAGAGTCTTGTAAAGGGTTTAAGTCCCTTTTTATTCAACGTAATAAATTACAATTGCGTCCTCTTGACGCTTACAAACTGTGCCCACTTGGCAGTCAAAATAAACATAATAACCTGAAAAGAAAATAAAGACAAGACTCTAACTACGAGGCTCTCTAAAATAACTAACTCACCGCGTTTTACAATACCGCTGCTACTTCAGCAGACTTGAAGCTCACTTGAACGATTAACACTACTTCCCGCCAAGCACATAGGCCGAAACGCGGGGTTCTTAAATTTCTCGCTAACTACCTCCGCGCTGGCTAAGTAAGAATCTCACCGAACTCGTTTCCTTCTATTTAAATCATAATACTTCCGCTGATAATTTGAATCCTTGCGCGTTCTACTAAAATTTACATATTCTGGCATTGGCAGTTCCAGGGGAAAGTAAGGCTTGACAGGAAAGATAGTTTAAACTTAAAATAAATGTTAGTTAAAATAAATATAAACCCTACAAACTTAAGTGAATAATGGGTGGGTAACGAAGAAAAATATATGCATCAGTGAGGGAATGCAAAATGGCAAATATATTTCTGTGAAATCTATGACAAATAACTGAATGGGATAATATTTGCTGGCTAAAATAATATTGCAAGAGCTAAACTTATGGCACGAAAAAGCTTCAGAGAAGAATTTCAAATACAATTCCCGTTGTAACGTTATTACAGTAACGAAGCTCAAGAGACTGAAAATACAATTTATTACAACCAATGGAAATACAATAAGAAGAATGAATATCCTGCCGCAAAATAATGGCACAATTATTTGACGAATTAAAAAAAGAAATTTTTTTTAAGTGATTATCACTGTTGCACCTCCCACCACCCCCCAAAAAACGAATAATAACATCAGTTTTAAATTATCATATTAAGGAGCAATAATAATTACTGTTATATATGTAGTTAATAAATTTTTTATTTTTTGCCATTCAGTTTCACGTTACATGAATAATTCTCCACGATAAATTGCTTAACATGAAATTCGCTGCTCATATATTTCTCTCCAATAACTTATCTAAAACACCATAAATTATAATTTTTCCATAAAAATTTAAAAACTCTACGTATGAATAAGCAGAAATACTGAGAAATTTTTGTTAATTAATTAATCCAATTATGCTATCATTTTACTTTTGCTTTCATGTTTACTTTAGTTAGCTCCCACTAGGAGGCAAATTAGTTTATGCCTCCTACTTAGGATGCATAATCTTATATCTTACATTTATTACAATTAATTACCTTCAAAGTATTTATGTAAAAGCGCAATGTTCTGCAGCTCGAAAGGAAATTTTTGGCAGTTGTCTCACTGGTAGATTTTCCCTACTACTGAATTTTTAATCTCCTTTGTTTTCGCCATCAAGGTAGGAAGTAAGATGGAGTGGCTCTAAACATATTTCTCCCGTACCCTGCTTTGAAGCACTGGCGATCCCTACGTGGTGACCAAAACATTGGTTCATTTACCATTAAGTTCAATGGGTTTTGACGCGATCGGTTGTAAATATTTTGTAATTACGTCGTAAATATACATATAAATGCATATATTTTCTTTTTCTACAACACTTCAGAGTCCTAAGTATATGAAAACAACATATTTTTAAACAACATTTCATTCTGAACGGAATTAAATGCTATACTTTTCGCAGAACAGTTTTCTCAGAATGGTTTAGTTTGAATGAAATATTTTCACAAGTTTTCGTTAATTACATTAGAAAAAAAAAATGCAAGGTAATTCGATTTATAGAGCTTCTTCCTAAAATACTTCCTTAAATATGACATGATTTTTTGGCTTCTGAGGAATCTTTTAAATCGAAAAATGGAAGTCAAATTATAATTAATGCTCTATTCGGTTCATTTTAAATTAGAGAATTATTAGGAATTAGCGAAATACTTTAAATAGTACTTAGCTGTCTCTGAACATTTTTGAAAGGGAATAAAATAAGTTTTTTTAAAAGTATTATTTAAAACTTGTAACTGATTTATTATAAAATGAAAGTGAATAATTCTTTTAATTATACTTATCAGATTTTTTTTACCCTTAATTTCAACAATACATATTCCAAAACTCTTTATTACTTTCTTACTCTTTATTACTTTATTACAAATGTGTGGTTCCAAATCAAGGGAGAGCTAACTTATTGGCATATCTGTGTGTATATTTATTAATTTTGACGAGGATTGCAGCATTTGATGGTAATTTTATTTTTAATTAACCCAAATGAGTAAAACGTGTGAGCTCAAAGTAATTATTTTTCAGATATATAAAATTAAAACGATAAGTTTAAAATGAGCAGCAGTAAAGCCTCTCCTGTAAAAAATTTTAAAAGGTACATATTACAATAATATAGCGGATGTGAAAAAAATTTATTTTATTTAAAACATTTTGGCGTTTGGAACATAAAATAAAAGTAGCGAATACTCTATCAAGGGTATCGAAAGACGTCTACAATTTTAAAGGTACCGTAAGGTATTTTTCATTCTTTAAGCATAACATTTTTGTTAAAATCTATATTTTTGTAGTTCAACAGCTTAGAATTTTATAAAACAAATTCATAATCAAAATCGCTGTTGTTAGTTATCGAAAAATAACCAAGATGTGATTTTTGCGTAAATGTCACTAAACTATAAAAATTGCTATTATCCATCATACTATGAATGTTTCTTTCATGCGAAAGTGTCCCTTTTTCGATTTGTATGGAACTGTCGTGTGTCGAAATACTATCAGAACACTATCAAGCGAGCTTCTGAATGTAAACAAAGAACACTTCATCTGGTGACTGAAGCTTCGAAGCAGTGCTTCACTTCTAGCGCCGGTTGGCCACTCCTTCCTTTCTCACCTCCATGGTTTTCGCTATCCGCTACTTCATGAAATCATGGCGCTTAAGTTTGATGCCTTTGTACCATCTCGGTGCCTTTCTACCAAGCGCGGTGGTTACTGTTATGATTTTCTGTAGTTCTGCAACCGGATAAAATAGATAGTGAGAATCTAATTGTTCCAGAAAGGTTGCTACCGAACTTCTGAACCGAAATTACTTGCTGGTTTAATTGATGCTCGCGTCGTGTCTACGATGAACACGGATCGGATTTTCTGGTGCCTAGTGATGAGTCGGTACTACCGAACCGGGTATTTTGTAACGGGTACTTAGTTGTAACGGGTACTGAAAATCGGTACATCCAAGTACCCGTTACTTCAGTACCGAAATCGGTACTTTTCGGTATTCGTTCTGTACCGAAACGGGTACTTTTCGGTATTCGTTACTTCTGTACCGAAACGGGTACTTTTCGGTATTCGTTACTTCTGTACCAAAACGGGTACTTTTCGGTATTCGTTATTATGTTACTTCTGTACCGAAACGGGTGCTTTTCGGTATTCGTTACTTTGTAACGAAAATATGCGTCTCTTCTCGGTATTTCGGTATTCGTTACTGGAGGATCGATGAGGGTTCAGCTCACTTCGGTTTTGGTACGAGGACAGTAGTATCTGGTTGTATTTGCGAAATGGTTATATGCGCTCCTTGTGTCCATGAATGGTCTGCTCCTCAGACACTTCCGTAGTTGACATGTTTTCTGATATTCAAAATCTTACTCCGTACAGATAAAATTAAACACGTGGTGACATGGCAGAGTTCCTTCGATACTCCAAATCGTTACTAGGGTACTTTGGTACTCCAAATCGTTACTATGGTACTTCGGTACTCCAAATCGTTACTAGGGTACTCCGGTACAGCAAACCGTTACTAGGGTACTCCGGTACAGCAAACCGTTACTAGGGTACTACGGTACAGCAAACCGTTACTCCGGTATTTCGTTACTTCGGTACTCCAAATCGTTACTTGTGTACTCGGTACTTGAAATCGGTTTTCGGTACTTTGCAAAGTAACGGTTACTTGAGTAATGGGTATTTTGTACCGGGTACTTGTCTGTACCCGTTACTCTCGTACCGGGTGCAAGAATGTACCGAAGTTGCCCATCACTACTAGTGCCGGTGGAGCTCGCAGTCTGGGGTGGGGTGGGGAATAAATGTTTCCTTTCCTTGCAACATGATCGTTAATTTGTTTGGGTGCCACATATCACTTGATCTGATAATGTTAATCCAATAACCCTCACAGATATGAAGCGAATTATCGCTGTGTCTAAAGTAACTACAAAGTCATTGAGAAGGTTCAAAGAAACCTTTCATTTTATAATAGAATTTAGAACACAAAGGTATCCTCTTGAGCAACAGCATCAGAGCCAGCTCGGGGTGATGCATCTAAACAGAAAAGTCAAATTTAAGTTAAACATTTATCATTATTCAGGGTCTACAAGGTTAAATATTGCTAGATGCTGGCTCAGTTCTCTATCAGGGGGTTAAAATCAAAAATTTCAATTATTCGGTAGCGACAGAATGCAAATTCCAATTATTGAATTACTGCCATACCTGGCAGGAAACAATCACGTAGCGTTCACGCGAGCCAGAAACACGATCTGTTTTAAGAATAAAAATCTCAGTTTAAATAATCGGCTACACATTGCGTAATGGGATGGAATGCGAAAAGAAGTTATAGTAAAGGCCGAAAACGTAACAACTGGTTAGCTTAAAATAATAACCTACTCTTACTAAATATAATTCAGACGTTTTGCATTCTACCAGGCTGAGAGCTTTTAGCGTGGCGAGCGAATTTAAATTAACTGTTCGAAATTGTAAAATACCTGTCGTTATTCAAAATTAAAGTATTTTTTATTTTCCGAATTATTCTTTATTTCCTTCAAAGCTTTAAAAATATTTGTTACCTGCATATGAATTTCTAATCTGATTAAGTCTGTAGACCCTAATTGAGACAAATTACTTTTGAATTTGACTTTTTCTCAATCTGGCTGCTTACCTTTTTCCCATTTTTCCTGTACAATATTTGTTACGTTTGCCACCAAAGCTCGGAGAGAAAGAAAAATCTAAAATTTCAGTTTAGCCCAAAATACCCGGATTTTAAAAGACGAAACTATATTTTGCAGTTCCTCGACATGAAAATTACTCATCTCCTTAGGGGAGGATACAAGCAATGACAGCACACGACCGTTGGCCCCACTGATAATTTTGTAGAGGTGATGATTTGAGGATTCGAAAATAACAATATTTTAGAACGTGTGGAAGAGAATACACCAGTTAGTTTTTAGGTATGGTCGAGATGGTTGTGGATGTTGCTGGCATACTGAAAGGATAAGAGAAGGAGGGAATCTGGAGATAACAACTGGATATTCACTATATAATTTGATTTAGTTGTAGAGACATTAGGTATTTTTGAAAAAGAGAGTACACTGCCGGGAAAAAAAAAAGAGACAATTCTATACCTCCCGTTCTACTGGCCGATTGACGAAAATCAAATTGCGTTTTTCATGTTTCGAATGGGCCCACCAGCGACCGAGCGGTAAAGTCGCTGAACACTGGTAGTTCGGTCCGAGGTTCGAATCCCGCGAACGGGCTGGCTGCATGAGCGTTTTCGTGGTTTTCCCCATGTGTAACGTGTATACGAGCCAGTTTCTCTTAGAAAGCCCTCCACGAAGGCATCCCTCCCCTTAGGTAGATAGCCCTAGTGTGCTTTGCCATAATTAAATACACCATGTTTCGAAAGTATCTCTTTTTTTATTAATCTTATCTGATTCTTCCTTTCGTATTTCGAAATTTAGATTCATTCCAAATAAAACTCGCCTATTTTATATGATTTATTTTTAAAATTTATATTTTAAATAATTTTTATAAATTTTTCGAAACAAATTTTGAATTATAACCTATAAAAATTTTCACATCATCTAAAAGAAGTTGTATTTCCAAACATACCTGCAAAAAATTATAGTTTTTTATTTAAAAGTTTCTAAGATATACGTGAATTTACATTTTGGCGAGTTTTGAAATTTGGTGTTTTTATTATAAACGACAATAACGAATATGTGGTTTATGCACTTTTTACTTCCTTGTACGAAGTAAAAAGGAAGTATTGTAATCGCGAAAAGTTTCAGGCAGCATATTTCAACGAAAATATCCCATTTTGACCTCTTTCAAATGCAATTTAACAATGTATTTCCGTGATATCTGTATGTAAGGACAGAATAAAACACTCTTTTCCTCCAAAAAATTATAAAACTGCTTTAAAATGAGTTCTGAAGAGAATTTTTCGTGGCGTCAGTACGAACGTATCTCGCATAACTCAAAAACGAGTAGCCTCAGAACGTTGAAATTTTGTATATAGGACTGCTATAACATGTAGATGTGCACCTCGTATTTTGGTTGCAATCGGCCGCACCAAACGTATATAAATATATTTATATATATATATCCACTCTGTTACCCGGCTCAGTAATTCAGTTTCTTTACTCTTATATGTTTGTAAATTGTACATTTTTTGCTTTAAAAATGATTGAATTATGTTGTTTTTATCTTCCGTTTAAAGTTTTTATGCCTTTCGTAATTCTGGAAGCAATATTTGTACAATTATCAACAATTTAAAAGCTGTTTAAGTGCGGTTAAGTTTTAAATAACATGGCGGACATATTTATGTTTACATTTGAAACAGCAGAATTGTAGATTTGTTGCCAATCTATAGAGACTAAGCTTCGCAACACAAAAATAACGCTTTCGTTTATTATTGCAAATTAAATCATGCTTAATCCTTTCTGGAATTTTTTCCAATATTTTTAGAATTATCAACAATTTAAAAGTTGTTTAAGTGCCGCTAAGCCTAATATTTTTTGCCATGGCGGCAATTGCTTGTTTACACTTGAAACAGCAGAATAGTAGATTTGTTACCAATTTATAGAAAGTAAGCTTCGCAATAATAAAGATAACGCCTTCTTTTATTATTGCGAATTAAATCATGCTTAATCCATTCTGGAATTTATTCGATGAAATAGGTGTTTAAGATTTACTTCGTAATTTTTAATGCAGATATTTTGAGTTTATGTATTTTTGCCTTGTCGCAAAGTGAAAACTGAATTAATTGAATGAGAAATACTCAATCATCTGTGCAAAACTGTTTCTTTTTTTTTTTTTTTTTTTTGCTTAATTTCTTTTATACATCGTTCTAGCTTTGTTATAGTATTTGAATAGAACATGTGGCAACGATTAGATAATTCTTTAAATGATATAAATTTTGTGCATTCTGAGTTATAATATGAATGTTATAATATGTCCCTCGCCGGGACTCGAACCTAGACCTCTCGAATACACGCCGAGAGTGCTACCGTTATACCAAAAAGGCATGTTGGAAGGAGGAAGAAAATGCCTTACATACTCCCCATTTTAAGGGGCGCTAAGGATTAGAGGACCCAACCTACAAATACTGGTGGCGAAAAATAATTTTAATATCTAGTGCAAGATCTTTGCAAATAAATTCAAAGAATGTAAGTGTCGGAAAACAAGCGTGAGCCACTACAAGAAATGTTTAATGTAAGGGAAAATTTCGAAGCCATGTCTTTCTCCTGCTTGAAACGGGAAATTAAATACCATTACTAAGAGATGAGGTACATTTCTGAAATTTGTTCTAGTCGAGAAAAAAAGGCACGAAATTCTGTTTATTTTTATGCTTGCAATAAATATTCCTTTCTCGCTATAAAAATACCCGGGATTCGCTGCGACATTATCTGTGATTGCATTCTTCACTAAGAATGCCATTAATTTTTTAGCATTAATTTGCATACTCCCCGGTGGTTTCAATTAAAACTTAAGTAACCCATAAATGGGGAATTAAAATACTAAAAGGTTCACAATGAAAAACAGTTTTATATTTTATAGTGCGTGTAGATCATTTTGGACTTTCATTAGAGGCTATAAAAATTTTTAAGTTCATAATTTTGTATTTCCTGATAGTTCACTATTACTAGATGCCTGTTTATTCAATAAATTATTTTTTTTTCAATCGTAAGTTTCTGTAGTCGTCAATAGTAATTTAGCTGAAAAACTGATAATTCTGTTACTTCATCAAATGTGCATCTGTGTTATCAAATAGGATACAGCAAATATATTTTGTTCCCTTTATAATGCCTATGTTAGAGTAGGAAATTGCTTATACTACAATGCAAAAGACTTTCCCTGTTCTCTTCTACTATTTTAAAAGCGCACCAGCGGCCGAGAGGTAAAGTCGCTGAACACTGGTAGTTCGGTGCGAGGTTCGAATCCCGCGAACCGGCTGGCTGCATGGGCGTTTTCGTGGTTTTTCCCATGTGTAACGTGTATACGAGGGAGTTTCCCTTAGAAAGTCCTCCACGAAGGCATCCCTCCCCTTAGGCAGATAGCCCTAGTGTGCTTTGCCGTAATTAAATACACCATCTACTATTTTAAATTCTTTGTTTTGGTTTACTTGATTGTGGCATGCTAGGGCTATGCTAGGGCGTGCTTGGGAATGCCTTTGAAGGGAAGTAACTAAGGGAAACTACTTCGTATCTATATCAAGGAAACGCACATGCAACCATCACATTCGCCTGGAATCAAACGCAGGTCTAACTACCAGTGATAAGCGACTTTTCCGCTCTGCAGCTGGTGGACATTTGACTTAGGCATTGTTAGAGTCTGATCGAGAGTGAAGGCTTCGCATACGATGGTCCCTCCGTCAGAGACATGTGTCTGCATATTTGACTGTTTCCTTTTGTAGAATCAATGGAATTTTTTTTCAAGCAGAAATTCTAAAAAAGAAATGGTTATTTGATTCAATTATCAATGAACATATTCTCTAAATTAAACTGCTTAAAAATACAGGTGAATTGTTAACAGAATTTTATGCTATTTTAAACAAGGGTTATTGCATTTGTGTCTTTTCAGCTGTTTGTTGGTTTAAACTTTATTTCGGGTTACCCCTGAAAATGTCTAGATTAACCGGTTTTTCCTTGGTTAATAGGAAGTACTGGGTAGTACTGTTGTATAGTAATGCCGCCGTTCCGTGAGCTCTATGCTTCAAGATTTACTACAACAGCGAACACCGCGTAAACTAAAATATTCCACTGAGAAGTGTCGCGGTGTATAATTTACCAAATGAACTTGGCTTTAACAATATATGTCATAATTAATACAGCCAAGTTAACTGATAAATTAAGCACCGTAAGATATTACCGAAATTAAATAACATAATAAGCGTACGTCGTTAATACAGTCATGTCCATAAATTAAGGATAATGCAAAATCAGGCAAAAAGGAAGAGTTAGAAGCAAAACAAATTTGACTTATTTGTAAAGCTTATTTATTAAACAAAAAGTAAAGAACAAAAAAAAAAAAAAAAAAAAAAAAAAAAAAAAAAAGATGCTACATGTTTGATATTATTAAAAAAATTAGCGATTTTTTATCCCTGGAGCAAATTAAAAAAAAATATTTACAAAAAAACAATATTACATGGTTGGTATGATTTTTAATACATTGTATGTCTCCTAGACGATGCAATACAGTCCGTACAACGCCTAGGCATGCTGAGTATCAAATAATCGATCTGATCTTGGGGGATATTACACCACTCAAAAGGCAATGCTCTCCAAAGTTCCGGTAGACATGTAGGAGGAGGTTGACGGGCTGCAACTCGTCCGCCAAGCATGTCCCATACGTGCTCTCCTGGATTCCAGTTCGGTGAGAATGCTGGCCAGTTCATATGGGTGATATTCTCCGATTGAAGGCATTCACTTACGATGTTTGCACGGTGAGGACGGGCGTTGTCATCCATAAACACAAATTGTGCGCCCATGGCGCCACGAAACAAACGTACATGTTATTCCAGAATGACGTCCCGATAGATTTGGCTTGTCATGGTTCCAATTTGAACATGCAGGTCAGTTCTGGAACCCAGAATAATTCCACCCCAAACGAGCACTCCTGCACCACCGTAACAGTGTCGTTCAATGATGTTTTCTTTGTGGTAACGGGTACCTGGAGCTCTCCTAATGAAAGTCCGGCGAGAATCAGACTCCAAGCTAAACATGGACTCGTCGGAAAACGTCACACAAGCCCGCTGTTGCGGTGTCCACAATGCATGCTCTCTACTCCAGGCTAACCGCAGGCGACAGTGAGTTCATTAAGTGGAACGCATCTGACAGGTCTACGAGCATATAGACCAATCTGCCCTAAGCGTCTGTACACGGTCTGCCTTGAAATTGTCGTACCAGTGGCTGAAGAGAGCTGACGAGACAGGTCTGAGGCTGTGCTCCGCCTGTTTCTTTTCGGCAGTAACTGCCAAATACCGGTCCTCATTCGGCGTTGTAACGCTGGAGCGACCTGTGCTGTAACGTCTACTCACATTACCATCATCTTTGAATCGTTGTCAAAACCTGGAGATGACACTCTGGGCAATTCCAAGTTCGTCTGATACTTCCAGTTGGGTATGCACACATTCCAAACGGCCGATAATATTCTACCACGTAAAAAATCATCCAAATGCGTCCTTTGTGTCATAACTATTCGGTTATTGCACTGAAATGCTCATAAAGCGCCTGCGAACAATTTTACTTCTTTACCTGTATTCCTTATACATCACTCTCTTACACTGTCGTCATTGTGACGTACCATCGGTGTCATCTGGTTAATTCCTGAAATTTGCATATTTTTGAAGATGTGTGTAGTGATTTTACAGGTGATATATTTGTTTTAGAGTTCGATTTCCGCGTGACTCCGAATTATCCTTAATTTATGGAAATGAGTGTAGTATAGTTAATCATGCATATTATATTGTGTTCTTAAATTTCTCTTTCTGTTACATCATGAACGTATGGAGTTAAGAAACTGAATCCTAATGCGTAAAAGATAAATGATAAAGAAACAAATACATTTTTACTTCCTTGTACAATGTAAAAAGGAAGTATTGTAATCGCGAAAAATTTTGGGTACCATATTTCAAAGAAAATACCCATTTTGACAGCTATCGAATACAATTTAACGATGTTTTTGTGTGACATCAAGATGCTATCACGTCTGGTCTGTGTACGTACCATTTATTCCATAACTTACAAAAATAATGCAAGATTTCAGAATTAAATCATTAATTAAAAAATTTTTAATTTAATTTGACATAATTAGATATTTTAATGTAAATATAATGTAATCCCTATTAACCGGCAGATTATGTGATTTCCTAATGTATATTAGATGTAATTATGATACATTAATTAAAAAAATTATGTAAGACTTCAGCAAAGATGCAATTGTCTGTAACATGATAAAAATGAAAGGAAATGTACTAATACGGAATTTGCGAAAACGACAATGTACTAGGAGATGTATAAAATATTCTTCACTAATTAGTTCCTTAAAAAGATGTTTAATGTAGTTCGATGTAATTAGGTATACTAATGTAAATATATTGTTTGTATGATGTACAATGTGCAATGTCGAATGTACAATGAATGTTTATATGATGTATGTTCGAAGTAATTATGTTATATTAATCTGTCATATTGCAATTTTTTAATCGATTAATTTCATTGTAATAACTGTATACCGTGTTATTGTCATCGTGTATTCATTGCGGAGTCTAGAATTAATTTAAAGTATCTCTGTAAATGTCTTGTTAGGCTGGTCTCTTATGCGGGTCAACCGAATGCCCAGAGGGTACAGTAGTGTGGCGGAGCAATACCTGTAAAAGTCATTGGCGAAGTTCTGATGCTCCGTTTATTTCTCCCTGTCCCTAGGACAGAATAAACGATTCTTCCCCCCAAACAATTATAAAACTAATTTAATGGATTCTGAGGAGATTTTGTTTCGTGGCATCTGTACGTATGTACGTATGTATGCATTTCGCATAACTCAAAATCAAGTAGCCTCAGAACGTTGAAATTTTGTATATTAGGAATGCAAAAACATGTAGTTGTGCATCTCCCATTTTGGTTGCAATCGGCCGCACCAAAAGTATATAGACATATGTATATATATACACTCATGTCCATAAATTAAGAATAATGCAAAATCAGGCAAAGGAAGAGTTAGAAGCAAAACGAATTTGACTTATTTGTAAAGATTATTTATTAAACAAAAGCTAAACAGCAAAAAAAGATGCTATATGTTTGATATTATTAAAAAAATTAGCGATTTTTTCTCCCTAGAGCAAATTACAAAAAGAACCTATTTACAAAAAAAGAATATTACATGGTTGGTATGATTGTTAATACAATGTATGTCTCCCAGACGATGCAACACAGTCCGTACAACGCCTAGGCATGCTGAGTATCAAATTATCGATCTTATCTTGGGGGATATTACACCACTCAAAACTCAATGCTCTCCGATGTTCCGGTAGACATGTAGGAGGAGGTTGACGGGCTGAAACTCGTCGGCCAAGCATGTCCCACACGTGCTCTACTGGATTCAAGTCCGGTGAGAATGCTGGCCAGTCCATACGGGTGATATCCTCCGATTGAAGGCATTCGCTTCCTATGTTTGCACATTGAGGACGGGCGTTGTCGTCCATAAACACAAATTGCGCGCCCATGGCGCCCGAAACAAACGTACATGTTGTTCAAGAATGACGTCCCGATAGATTTGGCTTGTCATGGTTCCAATTTGAACATACAGGTCAGTTCTGGAACCCAGAATAATTCCACCCCAAACGAGCACTCCTGCACCACCATAACGGTGTCGTTCAATGATGTTTTCTTGGTGGTAACGGGTACCTGGAGCTCTCCATATGAAAGTCCGGCCAGAATCAGACTGCAAGCTAAACCTGGACTCGTCGGAAAACATCACACAAGCCCGCTGTTGCGGTGTCCACAACAGCGGTCCGACATGTGTCGACAACAGCGGTCCACATGGTGTATGTCCGAAATATTTTCTCTCTACTCCAGGCTAACCGCAGGCGACAGTGAGTTGCAGTAAGTGGAACGCATCTGACAGGGCTACGAGCATATAGACCAATCTGCCCTAAGCGTCTGTACACTGTCTGCCTTGAAATTGTCGTACCAGTGGCTGAAGAGAGCTGACGAGACAGGTCTGAGGCTGTGCTCCGCCTGTTTCTTTTGGCAGTAACTGCCAAATACCGGTCCTCATTTGGCGTTGTAACTCTGGGGCGATCTGTGCTGTAACGTCTACTCCCATTACCATCATCTTGGAATCGTTGCCGAAGCCTGGAGATGACACTCTGGGCAATTCCAGGTTCGTCTGATACTTCCAGTTGGGTACGCCCACATTCCAGACGGCCGATAATTCTATCAAGTAAACAATCATCCAAATGCATCCTTTGTGTCATAAATATTCGGTTATTCCACTAAAATGCTTATTAAGCGCCTACGAACAATTTTACTTCTTTGCCTGTATTCCTTATATATCACTCTCGTACACTCTCGTCATTGTGACGTACCATCGGTGTCATCTGGATACTTCCTGAAATTTTCATATTATTCTTGAAGATGCGTGTAGTGATTTTACAGGTGATATATATATTTTAGAGTTCGATTTCCGCGTGACTCCGAATTATCCTTAATTTATGGACGTGAGTGTATATAGCCACTCTGTTATTCGGCTTAGTGAGCTCCCTTTCTTTATTCTTATATGTTTGTAAATAGTAAAATTTTTGCTTTAAAGCTGATTGAATTATTTTGTTCTTATATTCCGGTTAGGGGTTTTCTTTTCCTTTTTCTTTTTTTTTTTTTTTCTTTTGGGTAAGAGTTTACAATTGGGTGTCCCTTGTTTTTTGGCGATTCTTTTTTGACGCTAAGATCGGGGCCAGGAAGGCACAATTTCAAGATGGCCGCTACATAAAAACAAAATAAAAAGTCAAAGAAGTGCGCAAATTCTGTGTCCATGTACACATTGATCTATTTTCACTTAAAAAAAAATCAGAGAATTGCACAAACTAGGCAGTGCGCACTGCTTTAGCTTTGTCCATGCACACATTGATCTATTTTCACTTAAAAAAACATCAGAGAATTTCACAAACTAGGCACTGCTTTAGCTTTGTCCATGCACACATCAATCTAGTTTCATCTAAAAAAAATTCTGATGTGTGCACCACATGACTTCCCTGTACGGAATATTAAATTATACCATAGCGACACTCTGGCCCTAGGTTCACTTAACAGCGTTACATTTCATTCATTTTTTTAACTCACAATGCACAAAATTCGTATCATCTTAAGAATTATCTAATCGTTGCCACATGTTCTATTCAAATACTATAATAAATCTAAAACGATGTATAAAAGAAATTAAGCAAAGAACAACAACAATAACAAAAAAGAAACAGTTTTTCACAGACGATTCAGTATTCTCATTCAATTAATTCAGTTGTCAGTTCACGACAAGGCAAAAATACATTAAAACTCAAGAGGTCTGTATTGAAAATTATGAAGTAAATATTAAACACTTATTTCCTCGAATAAATTCCAGAATGGATTAAGCATGATTTAATTCGCAATAATAAATGAAGGCATTATCTTTGTTATTGCGAAGCTTACTTTCTATAACTTGGTAACAAATCTACTATTCTGCTGTTTCAAGTGTAAACAAGCAATTGCCGCCATGGAAAAAAATATTAGGCTTAGCGGCACTTAAACAAATTTTTAAATTGTTGATAATTCTAAAAATATTGCATACAGAATTACTAAACGCATAAAAACCTTAACCGGAAAATAAGAACAACATAATTCAATGGTTTTTAAAGCGAAAAATGCACAATTGCACATCTACATGTTATAGCAGTCCTATATACAAAATTTCAACGTTCTGAAGCTATTCGTTTTTGAGTTATACGAGATATATACATACGTACGCACAGACGCCACGAAAAATTCTCTTCAGAATTCATTTTAAATTTGTTTTTCAATTTTTTTGGGGGGAAAAGTTCTTTATTCCGTCCTTACGTACAGATGTCACGCAAAAACATCGTTGATTTGCATTCGATAGCGGTGAAAATGGGTATTTGCGTTGAAATATGATGCCTGAAGCTTTTCGCGGTTACAATACTTCCTTTTTACTTCATACAAGGAAGTAAAATTCAGGATACGAAAACAAAGTTAAAACTATTATGATAACCAGAAATAAGGTTTCATCGCCAAAATTTAACAAAATTTGTCGCTAATCGAGGGGG
The DNA here is from genome assembly GCF_044657685.1 of Stegodyphus dumicola. NCBI lineage: Eukaryota > Metazoa > Arthropoda > Arachnida > Araneae > Eresidae > Stegodyphus > Stegodyphus dumicola. The sequence continues at coordinate 4,664,371 of NC_140768.1, forward strand.
CACCCAATTCTATACTAGAGCTTCTATTAGTTAACCTGCATTTATAGTTGTAGAATTATCAACTATTCAAAAGTTGTTAAGTGAGGCTAAGCCTAATTTTTTTTTTTTTTTTTTCCATAGAAGTCATATTTGTTTACATTTGGAACTTACCTGAGAAGTGGATTTGTTGCCAATCTAGAGAAGCAAAGCTTCGTAACAACAAAGATAACGTCTTCTTTTATTATTGCAAATTAAATCATGCTTAATCCATTCTGGAAGGATCATTTAAGTTATTAAATTATCCCATATGTTGACTCAGCAAATTCCGTGACGTCCACAATAAATTAAACTAGTTTCTACGGCTTCAGTGTGTTTTTGCCGAGTTAGATCAAAAGTAAACTTTCAGTTTTGTGCTCCGAAAAATCTACTCTTGCCGAATGGCTTGTTTTTGCGTAGAAACTCATTTTTAATTGTACAAATTTTCTTTTTATTGTTTTAACTGTACTTTCTGTTTTAAGTTTTTATATATCTTTCCATTTTTAATATAGAAGTTTTATGTGTTGTTGCCTTGTCGCGAAGTGAGAACTGAATTAATTGAATGAGAAATATATCTTTAATGAAATTCGAGGAAATAAGTTTAAATGAAAGGCATGAAAAAATGCGTATAATTTAATATTCCGTGCAAGAATGTCATGTGGTGTACACATCAGGTTTTTTTTATTATTCAACGTAACGCCTGCTATCTGACAGAGCAGTGCAAAATGCGCAGTACGGCTATAAGAGATCCATGCCTAGATAATTTTTGCTTTGAGGCAAAGAGATAAATGCACGTTCTTGTATGCAATCAAATTAACTACGTATATGTACTTTTTATTACTCAAATAAAGTAACTATTTTAAATCGTAATAGAATAATTCTTATAATAGTTCCTAATCTCCGAGATAGTATATATTCAGGAAAATAATGTAATAAATTATAGTTTTTAAATGCAAATAGCAAATGTACCTTTTTTATTAAAATAAATAAATAGCCTTGAAATAATATAAAAGTAATATAATTAGTCTAAAAGTATTGCACTAATTTTTCAAACTTTATTTATTTATTTATTTTTACGAAAACAAAACGAAAAAAATTATCAACAATATTTTCAATATCTGATTTAGTTTCTTAATTCATACTCCATAGAGATGACAGCCAGATTTCAATGCTTTTCCGGATCAAGAGAAGATTTTGGGTGATTTTTTTGTATTATTCTTGAATTCTGTTTTACTTCTTTTCCTTTTCTTTCTATAGACTTTTTTTTCCCCTCTCTCCATTATTCTTGGGCCATTTATTTTAATTTCATTTTGTCCCATCTTTTTTTACTGGCCTTTCGAACTCGTATAAAATATATGAGATTCCTTTTTACTCTCCTCTGAAATAGGAAATTGCACCCTTTCTATATACCTCCTTCGCATTAAGCTTGATTATATGAAGCACGTGAAATAGATTTTGTAGGTATCTTTTTAAACCTTTTTGTGATGTTTATTGTTTTCAATTTGAAATAAATCCCAGCCATGATAAGTTAATAATAAACTGCAATATATAAAATATTTATCTTCAGCATTATATGAGTTCATTACTCAGCACACAATTAATCATTTTAAAAGTAATTTATGTAGATTTCTGAACAATATTCGAATTCCCTACAATTGGTGAATTCTAAAATCTCTATCTAGTATGTACAGTGGATGGACAAAAATATGGAAACACCTTGTGAAATGCATGTTTGAAAAGAAAGATTGATTTTAATGAAATATGTAGGTGGCGCTGGCGTTTTTGACTACTGACGCCACCTATACAACTTCGTAAACGTGCTAAACAGTTCAGTTGTTGTCGGAGTACTGTTATGTGAGGTTGTCATTGCATTATGTCAGAGTTAACAGACTTCGAACGGGGGCAAATTGTTGGAGCACGTATGGTAGGTACTTCCGTAAGCAAGGTAGCCGAGGTGTTTAGTGTTTCAAGAGGTACTGTATCGAAGATTTATTCCGCATATTTGAAAAGCGGAAACATATCATCTGCTAAATCACAGCGCGGACGAAAGTGTGTCCTGAGTGATCGTGGCAGACGATCATTAAGGGCAATTGTGACGAAAAATAAGACCACAGCTGCAAAAGTTACTGCTGAAATGAATGTTGTGTTACCGAACCCTGTGAGTACCAAAACAATTAGAAGGGAGCTTCATAAACAGGGAATTGCTGGCCGTGCTGCAATTGAGAAGCCACTCATCAGTGATGCTAATGCCCGTAACAGGAAAAGGGGGGGGTTTAAGTCATAAAGCCTGGGCTATAGAGCAGTGGAAGCGAGTAATATGGTCTGACGAGTCTTCTTTCACATTGTTTCCCACTTCTGGCCGAGTTTACGTCTGGAGAACGCCATCTCAAGCCTATAATACAGACTGCTTGTTGCCAAGAGTGAAACATGGCGGGGGTTCTGTTATGGTTCGGGCAGCCATATCGTGGTTCTCTGCTAGCCCCATGATAACTGTGTCAGGGCACATGACTGCCAAGACTTATGTGAACATTTTGGCCGATCTAGTTCATCCCATGGTACAAACTTTGTTCCCCGATGGTGATGGTGTCTTCCAAGACGACAAAGTCCCTGCTCACACAGGTCACATTGTCCAGGACTGGTTTTCTGAGCACGAGGATGAGTTGTCAGATCTCCCCTGGCCACCACAGTCACCAGACCTGAATATTATCGAACCTTTGTGGTCTACATTGGAACGGAAAGTGCGTTCTCGTTATCCACCGCCAACATCGTTATCTGAACTTGCCACCATTTTTCAGGAAGAATGGTATAATATTCCCTTGGCAAACATACAGGAACTGTATTTATCCATTCCGAGAAGACTGCTAGCTGTTTTGGATGCCAACGGGTTTCCTACACCATATAGGAACATGTTTTTTTAAAGGTGTTTCCATATTTTTGTCCAACCCCTGTATCTTCGGTACGCTTTCATCTGATCCCAGAAAAAAATTTTATGATTATGATAATAGTCAGTAGTAGTATAGATTGTATAGATTGTATAGATTGTAAGTCTCTTTGAGTTTTTCTTAATTTTGCTCCAGTAGCATTCTATTTTTTTTTTATTTTTTATTTTTTCATAATTTTGTTTACAGCATTTTACTTTCAACGAAAAAATGCAGGACGAAACGGTACATTTTTTTTTTTTTTCTTTTTTTAGTCCAAAGGGGCTTTGTCGCTGAAGGACTTTTGTTTTCGTTTTGCGTTGAATCTCTTTTCAAACTGTTGCCACCAAATGTTAGAGTCCTGCATTATATTTGAAGAAATTAAATAATGAAAAATTTGCATAAATGTATGTATATTTCTCGCATTGTGATAAAACAACGGTACATAGAGCCATCGAATTTTGAATGACGTAATCCTCCTATGAATATGGGAATGTGGAAGACCAAATTTTAAATTTAGAATTTCTTTTATGATCGATTTCATATTTTTTAAAACTTTAAAGAATTTTTGAGTAACGAACTAAACGATTTAAAAGCGCGCAATGGTAACACTCTACGGGGGGGGGAACCTTTTTTTTTTTTCCTGCGCGCAGAACTGTGTATCGGAAATTCTAAAGATATGCTCATTTTAAAATTATTTTGCAACATTTCCATTGAACTCAATTTTATGGTTTAAGTGCGAAGAACGTGATATTTAATAAATAAAAGTAACAGACGAAACGTTAAAAAAATGCCCCTGTGGACGTAATTCAAAATCTGAAAGATTTCAGATTTTTTTTTTTTTGAGAGGGGGGGGGGTTAATTTTATATTCAACAGTAAAGATTTTCGTTTGGAAGGCAGTAAATATTACTTTTAATTAGAAGTTATTAATTTACAACCGAAATCTTGCGACTATAATCATTTTGTTTATAGTTAAAAAACTTTTTGTAGTTTAGAAGTTCTAACAAACTCTGAGATATTGTTGAATGTATAATTCTATTTATAAAGATGTGTAAAGAATTCTATTTGCTTATGATTATTAAAGTTTTACTTATTAATAATCATTTGTAAAATTTTACTTATTAATAATTAATCTTGATATCATTTGATTATCAAGATTATTTCAGTAAAAGTTTGAAATGAAGATGTAAAAAATCCTTAGGTACGTAAAGAAAGAAATTGCTCTTGTGTAGTTGATTACACAAAAGCGGTTTCATTTTTTTTCTTTCCCTAGGTTTTAAAAAAAGTCCTTTAAATTGAAATGGATTAGCAGTTGGAGAAAAATTCCAAATCCTCTGACTCGCTTTGCAATTAAATGTATTCGCCATTATCTATTCTTTCCGTTCGAAACTTATACTTGTTTTCTGTAACACGCTAACAGTTATTTGACTAAAAAAATAGCACAAGGATTATTTTTGCAGCCTCTAAATTTAAAGATAAATTGGAAACAAATTGAAAATTTTTTATGATGGATTGTCGTCGAAAATAAGCGGAATTAATTTTAATTAAGTGTTTCAAAAACAAGTCCCTTTATCTTTTTTCTAAGATCGTAATTAATCTAGTAGGAAATCCACCGAAAGAAGAGAATTACATCACAGGTTTGGAACTGTGCTAGTATCCGAAATTTATTCAGAAAATTTAAGGAAGAAAAGATGTAGTAATGACGAAATTGAAAGAGAATTATTCATATTTCAGTTTCCGGCAAATGAGATCACAAACACGAATGCAATTGCTTTTTTTAATATCATTTAAAGAAAAAGAAAAAAAAAAAAAAAAAAAAAGAAAGAAACTTTAAGATGGAAGAACGACCTTTGTAGCTTCGTTTGAGCTTTCTAACGAAAGAATACATTAGTTGCTGATCCTTGTAGAGTTTACAGATAACAAAGCCCTGTCATAAAGTCACCCTTTGTAGAGTTAAGTTGTTCTGTCATCGTTGATATTGTGTTCAAAAACAGAATTATGTAACTTATGCAATTTCTTTGCAATTTCGTGAATTTTTAACATTAAAACTTACTATTCTTTTCTTTAACATTTTAAAATATATTTTAAAGCAATATGTAATTTTTAAGAATAAACTATTTTAAAGTAATACAATTTTAAAAATAATATATAAAAGTTTATTTTTTTTTTCATATTTTGGTATTGGTATTTAACGTTATGCTTCCAAGTGGCTAGAAAAGTGAGGCTATTTGACGACACAAGCGATTTTCATTTAACATTTACACTGCCTGAAAAATGGAAAATTCTCAGAGGCCATTTGAGGAGCCATAAGCTTCTTCGTTCAAATTAAAACTATACAATGGTTAACAAACTGAGAGATTTGAAAGCAATTTTGAATAGATATAATTTATAATATATCTAATTTCTTTTATATAATGTCTAGATGGTAATTTCTATAAACTTTTATACTCGTATCATAAACGAATCATGTAAGATATTTCGTCATGCTTTAAATACTTCGATGCGTAAACGCTTAAATGATGCTTAAATGCTTCGATGCACTACATCTGACGATCGATGTTCATGGTACACTTACATGATATTACTGGCATTTGTAATAATAGATTATAATTAAAATTAATTACAAAAAAATTAATGGGCAAAATTTAATACATTATAATGTATTAAAGATGTTCTTTCAGTGTGTCTTTTTAGATTCTAAGGTACATCCTAAGTTTATAACAGTTATTTTAAGTTTATTCACTTTTCCTATTTCTTCTAGCTTCAGCTTACAATTCATTACCAGAATGAGTTTTTAAAATCGCTATTAAATGCAAATGAGAAGCAGAGTAGTATTTAAGTCGATGTTCCACTGACTTCAGCAGAGAGAGAATTAGTTTTCCTGGATAGCGCGCGTTTGCAGTTTGGCTACGTCTCTCTAAGTTGTTACTACGCTCGGGCGTATTACGTACCCTTGATAGCTTCGCTGGCTAATTGAATATTACGGGACAAATAGTTTAGACTTGTGCTAGCTTCGGCTGAATCTCTTTAATTTGTCATTAGTTAGTTCTTATTTCTTATAGTTTTGATTTTAAACCCAAGTGGAGACTTGTTGTGCGCCCTAAGAAAGGGGCCATTTGTGAATATTTATTTTGAGCAATAAAGGGTATTTAACCCTTCTTGAGTTGACGTTTCTGTTCTTGAACTTAAGCGATTATTCGCTTAGCTGTTCACTAGATTCCTCAATACTTAGTTGATAGATAAAAGTGAGGAACCCTACAGTATAATAGTGAATGCCTTCCATTTCAAAGTAAGAAAGTCGTGGTTTGGATTCCCGGCAATTTTACCACTGATTTTTAGTGATTATAATAGACAATGGATTAATAATTTGTTCCTACTTTAATTAGGAATTTTTAAATATTTCTGTAACTTATGTAAACATTCGTGCTTATTTGCATGTAATTTTTTTTTTTTTAATTTTTAACCCAGAAAGGGATAATTTGTCCAGAAGGGCTATTATTTTCGTGGCATTTTGCGTTGTCCACAATAAAACGGCGTTTCACTTTTCAAATTACTACCGCCAAACATTAGATCCCTGTATTACTATATTTAATAAATAATGAAGAATCAACGAGAATGTATGTATATAAAAAACGCATTGTGAAAAAATAACAGTACCTAGAGATATCAAATTTTGAATAACATAGTCCTCCCCACGAATATGGGCATCTGGAAGCCCAAATCTGGAATTCGTTTTATTACCCGTTTGATATCTTGTAAAATACAGGGTTATTCAAAAAGAAAGAGCAGATTACAAACATGTATTTCTTCCAAACTACAAAAGATAGAAACATGATTCTAACGTTAATGGATAGAGAAAAGTGTACAATTTAGTATTGGTAAAAGTTACGTAAAAGAGCTTGTTTTTATCTCTCCTATGCCTGACACTCTTGAAGATCTACGACATCAAATTATTGAAGCAGTGAATTCGATAACGAAAGACCAGCTGATTCGTGTGTGGGAAGAAATGAGCCACTGATTCGACATTTGTCGTGTAACACATGGTGCTCATATTGAATGCATACCATAATTGTAAACTTTTCTCTATCTATTAACGTTAGAATCATGTTTCTATCTTTTGTAGTTTGGAAGAAATAAATGTTTGAAATCTGCTCTTTCTTTTTGAATAACCCTGTATTAATGAAATTTTTATTAAGAAACTCACTGATTGTAAAACGAGGAATGGCAACGCTGTATGAAAATAAAATTATTTCCAGCGCGCGAATTTTGAATGACGTAATCCTCCTACGAATATGGGGATGTGGAAAACCAAATTTGAAATATGGAATTTGTTTTATTATCGATTTCATATTTTGTAAAATTTTAATGAATTTTTCAGTAACAAGCTCAACGATTTAAAAGCGAGCAATGGCAATACTCTACGGGGAGGGGAAACCTTTTTATCTCCGGCGAGAGGAGCTGTGTATTGGAAATTCTAAAGGTATGCTCTTTTAAATATTTTGTGATGTTGACTGAATTGAATTTTATGGCTTAAGTGCGAAGAACATGATATTTAATAAGTAATGGTAACACGCAAAACCTTAAAAAAACACACCCCTTTGGACGTAATATAAAATCTGAACGCTTTCAGATTTTTTTAATAGTATAATTTTTTATTTTATTTTGTTTTGTATCTATTAGTAAAATCTGGATTTAATCTAGATTAAAGCTTTAATCTGTTGTTCCTTAGTGCGTTTAATTCGGATATATTTTATAGAGCTTTTAATTCTGAATCGTCAGAGATAAGGCTACAGAACCCTCTACGGGACTCTGGCGAGAAATTTTATTGCTTCTTTGCTTTCAATATGATATTCAACAGGAAGTGCTCCTATCCTAAGTCATCACTATTTATGGGAGTGATCATTATCAATTACCAGTGCATTCAAACTGCCAAAGAGCAATACCAGTACTCTAGACTCTGACGCTCAGATATATAAACTATGAATTTTGAACTTTACATTATTATCTGATGCTCAGCATACAAGTGCTCTCCATACTGCTGCGCACAATTCTGTGCGCATTGAACGCTATGCACAATGAACTCTGTGCACTCTGTACAAAGTGAACTCTGTGAAATCTCTGCACAATCGCACAACGACACAAAAATAACATAGCGTTATAACTCGCATCACACTCATCTTCCCAAATGCTAATATATTCTTCCAAGCACACCAACAAATATCAAACTGCAACACCAAATTAATTAAAACTTATTATCTGCACCTTGATTCCTGTGTACCAATATATCTGTACCCCAATTACCTGTACCCGAATTTATCTGTATATATGTTCTTCTTATCTAAATAACTTGTTACTTCGATGTGTTTTATTATGTCAACAGTGTAATGAAATGACCTGATATGTATGTAATCTTTTGCCTTTACACTCAATAAATGTCGGAAAAGGTTAGTGCAGTGGGGCAATACAATTTTCGTTTCTATAACGATGTTGTGAACCTGAACGTTTTCCTGTCCTGTCCTGCTTCTTGGCATTCTGGAATTTTCCAAAAAACATATTTCTGAGACCGTACGAGTTATTATCTTAGAAGGCTCTAGTCGCCTTGCACATGGCTTCAGAAATAATAATTTTTGTATCTGCGGTAGCATTGGTGGTCCTGATCTCTGTATGTTCAACTACTCGCATACCACAAACTGTCATTTGAAAAGATCGTCATGTCCCGTCAACAAGCATGAGTGAAAAATATCAACAAAAAATAAATATGTGCTCAGTCGCATTGTTCTGCGCATTTCTAAGAGTATAGCTGGTGGCCTAGAATAATTCGCTGCTAATTCTCTATCCCCCTCTCCTCCACACACACACACACACACACAAAAAAAAAAAAAAAAAAAAAAGAGGCCTCAGCTGTGTATGTTTGCATTTTATTACGCATTTTCCCCTCTTCGTATGGATTGTTACCTTGTGTTTTATATCCCTGTATTCCTTATTGCACATAATTTTTTTCTGTTACACAAATAATATGTAACATTTTTGTATGATTTATTTCTCTAAATATGCTTCTCTATTAACATTGTACCAATATATTGTTCTGCTAGACATTTATATTAATACTAGAAATCCCGACGGTCATATGAAATGACCGCTGTTCTAGATATTATAAATTGTAATTAAAAGGATTTGTGCAAAGGTGTCTTCTAATTTAAACTGAATTACCCAGGGCAGGCGGTGAGGACGCCCCTTTCCTTACTGCCCCACGGAGTTTCCCACTTCTACTTGCTTAATTCCTTAAAGCAGAGTGCAATGAAGGAAACCACTGGCGGTACATTTCTTAAGAGCCACCGCTAGCTCAATAAATAAAGGTGATTTAAATAATAAAATGTTAATTAAATGTAAAAGATCTCTTTGTACACAACATTCTTGTGTAAATCTTTCCATCATTTTTAAACTCGCCTAGCAGAGGACCATCCATTATTTTTAATTTTACGTCCGTTCTTTAACGAAATCTTGCACAGGCACCATAAAATTGACCGTGTCCAAATGCAGGCTCAGGTAAAAGAATGCTAACACGCTTAAGCGTTTGACCCTGATACTTATTGATGGTCATAGCAATGGCAAGTTTTACAGGAAATTGTCTACGTCTCAAATGAAACAGGAACCCTGTGCCGTGGCAACTTCAGCCCATTGGTCAGCAACCAATAAACTATCGGCGACAAACAGACACTTAAGGCGCATATATATATATATATATATATATCTGGGGTGAAGTAATATCAACTCCTCCGAAAATGCTGGCTCCCGGGCTTAGCGAAGCACACCGTTGGATTCCGCAGGTCCGTGGCACGCCATTTTGATCATTCGCGTTTTTTTGGGACTTTAATTAGCCGAGATATTAATTAAAAACTAATTTTCCTCTACGTTTTCCCTACATTTTCTACTTTCTTTCTTGGGTTTTCCCTATTAGAGGGATTTGGCTACGTGCCAAATTCTTTTTTCTCGAATATCTACGGAACGGTGCCGAGTTGAAATTGGAGACGCGTATCCTCCGATTCCAAAAAACTCTCCGAATCCATCGATACCATTCTCATCTTCGTATGAAGAAATTCCTTAGCGAGATTCCATCATTGGATAAGCATTTATCCGTTGTAACTTTCAGTATTTCAAGTGTTCCCAAATAAGATCCAAATTTGTCCTATAAGGGTGTCAGTAATAATTTTTGGATTCATTTTACAGATATTATTGTTTTCAACGATTCTTTGACATATTCTTCCTCCAAAATACTTTCTCAACCGTAACGTTATCTATAGTCTATGCATAACTCGCTCCATTTGGTGTTAAACTATCTATAGTCTATGCATAATTCACTCCGTTTGGTGGTAAAAATTCTCAGTCCTGTCTTGCTTTGAAACCAATGATAGTTGTTTGCACTAAACACTGGAATTTGTTTCAGGAGCAATATATCATTATCTTTATCAAATTTTCCTTGGTTTCAAAACGGTAATTCTTTTAAATAATCTCCAACTGTCTGAACTATAATTTAAGGAAAGTAATCATTTAATTTAACTATAATTTGAGGAAAGCATCGTAGTTCATTTGCCTTGAACTATTAATTTCTAAAATTAGCTGAGAAATCGTTGCTTGGTTTTTGTTTTAAGCTCGAGCTTGTATTCTTATCAGTTCGGCTTCATTATTAGTTTATTTTTCTCTAACTCAAATCCTTGATCTTTTTCCTTGATTCTATCCTTAACAATATTCTTCAAAATTACTTTAGCAAAATATAGATCACTTTTATACTAATTGTTATTTAGAGTAATATTCTTCAAATCGAAACATTTTGCTGATAGAGGCACAAATTGGCCAGTTCCTTTTGCCGGAATTTCTTCTGCTTGCTTGAAATGTTTCAGAAAATAAAAATTCATTTAAACCTCCATTAATAAATGTTGGTTAACCTTCCAGAATCCTGTAGGTGGGCGTCAAGTACCACAATAGCTGTTCTTTTAATAAGGAAACATTATATATATCAAAGATTCCCAAATAAAGACGTTTTATTTATGTTATATATTCTTCCAGGAAGTCGAGAGAATCTAGTATCTAGCATTCTGATTCGTAAATTTAAAGAATATTCATTTTTGGATGAGAATAAAATGAAATTAAATATTGTTACCTCTCAGAAATTATATTAATAAAACATGACTTATATTTACGTAGAACTTATGTGTTTGAATTAAAATAAATAAATACTTAAGAAGCAAACGATAACAACTTACTTATTGTGCTTTCAGTTGTATGGTTGCTTTATAATTAGGAATTCATTGCGTTCGAGCATGTGATATGAAAATGAAGATTTCTTGTTGTGGGATTCCTCACCGTGTAATTCTCAGTTACTGTAGAAAGTGAAGACCCTTAAGAACTGATAAGCGAATAATCGCTTGAGTTCGTGTGACAAGAAACAACAAGATGGAATGGTAAATAACCCTTTATTATTCAAATAAAATTTAACAGAACTCCGTCTTGGAGTGTACAATAAAAGCCGACACTTGGGTTTGAAGTCACTTATGTTAAGAAATTTTAGAATGAAATGCTTTCCATTCTTGACAAAAAGAAAGGTGGTATTTATAGGCTACTCTTTTAGAATCTTCTAAGAGAGTAGCCTATAAAGACGGACGCGTGCAGACAGTATACATGGTAACTCTCTTCCTAAGACCGAAGAACTTCGCTCCTCCTCATTATGTATTCATACGTGATTCTAAAACTACGTTCTGGCCGGAAGTAGTAAGTTGACGTTAAGAATCGACAAGAAAGGTACTTAAAATTTATCTGTTAATAAAATTAACATAATCCTTACATTGAAATTATAGAATATTATGATGACAACACATATAACTAAAATGTGAATATAAACGAAACCAGGGCCGGATTAAGGGTGTCGTAGGCCCTAGGCACTCCAGCAGCGTAGGCCCCGAAATAATAAACATTTTTTAACTGAAATTGACCGCTAATATTAAGTAATAATTTTGTTGTAGATATAAATCCGAAAATGTGATGATGCGGTAAAATAACATTATTTTATTTTGGGATTTTAATGTTTTTATTTTTCATAGAGCCATTTTCAATAGCCATAAATCCAGAATTGAGTTTATCTGCAACAATGCAACTTTTATATCTACCAAATTCCATGCAGAATTCCAGGGTTTTGAACATGACATGAACATGACAAGACATTAGCCGCCGGGCGGGAAAACCTCTCGGACGGGCACATGCGTTTGACACAGTTGGCCACGTTTCCATGCCCACTACCAAACGCTTGCGCGCGATCGAGAGGTTTTCCCTGCTGCTAAGGTCTTTTGTTTTAGTAGCTCAGTTGTGTAATAAGTTAATATGTAAACACTACGATAGAGCGTGTATGCCTGTGCTTGTATTTAATCACGCTCAACCCCAAGTCAATCTTTAGTTTAAAAACTGGAAGTTAAATTTATTATAAGTAAGGTAAGTAAAGGAAAGTTGTTTTTATACTCTACTAATTTCAACCTAGTTTTTGATTCTGGAATATTGCTTCATTCCATTATAAATAATAGAATTTTCATTTTATCACTTCTTATTAGTATAATAGTCCACCGTAGAATGCAGCACAATGCAAGGAACTTTGAGTAGGCCTACTATGGGGTGGTTTGGCCATACTATTGTAAAAAATCTCCAGTAGTAGTCGTAGAAATAGTACAGTCCAAATCACCTTTGGAATAGCTTAATTTTAATCCATACTCGTAAATCCGGGTTTCGTTTTTACAAGTTTAAAATGCATTACTTAACAAATTTAAAATAACTTTTTAGCTTTCTGATAGCATAATAAAAGCGACGGGCGCAAACTAAAATGTATATTTAAAGGTGACGAGAAGAAGGAGAAAACAAGTTTAAATTTTAGTTTGTGCGTGCCCATCGCTTTTATTATGGTATATCAGAAAGTTAAAAAATTATTTTAAACTTTTAAGCGCAATTTATAAAAGCTTTTTTTAAATATTTTTTTTTTAGCGAAAAATGTCTGATGGATATAAAAGAAAACACCAAAGTGGACATGAAAAACGCAAAAAGAAAGAGAAAGTGAGTGAGTCGCTTAGTAAAATTAAAGGTTCTTTATTGAAATATGTTAACATTTCTAAGGAGACAGAAGATAATGGAGATGCGGTAGATATTTCCTCGATCGAGGTTAGACCTAAAGAAGCTGAGGCTTGTTGGGACTCGCAAGAATGTTCAACCAATAAAACTGAGAATGTCACAGAAGACGAGGCTGACGGGGGTTTACGAAATTTTAACGACGCTTCGAAGCAGGTGGTGCCTGAATCACTACCAACAACATCAGCCTCAAGTATTTTCAGTTCTGATCCAGCACGGTGGACAACCATAAGCGCAGATCTTATCGATTACTTCTCTCGTAATCACCCTGTGCAGAAATTGGATATAAATTTTAAGTTATACGCCACTAAATTTGGCGAAATAATGAGATGTCCATCACAAGATTATTTTTTCAGAAAACTGAACAACAATGATATTATAAAAAGGGACTGGTTGATATTTTTCCGAATCTACTGGCAAGTTTTTTTGTTATAAATGTATTTTGTTCAAATCGGACCTACCTGGAAATCCAAACCTGTGTAACCAATTCCTTACAGGCTTTAATGACTGGAAAAACGCACATTCGAGAATTTCAAGTCATGAAGTGTCAAAAGAACATTTTGCATCTATTTCTGCTTTAGTGAACTACCAACAAACTAGAAAAATTGATGAGACGTTTGATATTGTCAAGGAAAAAGAAAGCACATATTGGACAACTGTTTTAAGAAGAGTAGTGGAAGTAATTAAGTTTTTGGCCGAAAGGGGACTAGCGTTTAGAGGCGATAATGAAATACATGGTGATCCTAGTAATGGCAATTTTCTTGGGTGTATCGATCTCTTAGCCAAATTTGATCCGTTTCTAGAAGAACATGTAAGAAGATACGGTAATCCAGGCCGCGGAAAAGTATCATATTTATCCTCCACAACGTATGAAGAACTAATAATTTTACTGGGGTCAAAAGTATTGGAAAAAATAATTACAGAAATCAAAGAAGCCAAGCATTATGGAATCACTGTGGATTCTACACCTGACGTTAGCCATACGGATCAACTCTCCATAGTTATTAGATATGTCTCAAAAACTGGAGATATATATGAAAGATTTTTTATGTTTGTTAAAATAGAAAAACATGATGCCAAGTATCTTTTTGACACTCTAATTTCAGTTTTAGAAAATCAGGGAATAGACCCAAAATTTTGCAGATGTCAGTCTTATGACTATGCGGCTAATATGAGCGGAGTGTATTCGGGAGTACAAACTAGATTTAGGGAAATCAACAGCGCAGCCACTTGGGTACCATGTGGAGCTCATAGTCTTAATCTAGTTGGCACAGCAGCGGCAGAAAGCTGCTTAGAAGCTGTAAATTTTTTTGAAATTTTGCAATCGCTCTACAATTTCTTTGCAGCGTCCCCTCAAAGATGGTCTAAACTAAGGTCTTTGGGAAGTAAAATTTCTGTAAAAAGACTTTCAGAGACCAGATGGTCAGCACGTTATGAGGCTGTAAAAACATTATGTGCCCATTATGATGATATACGTGGTATTCTTACAAATATTTCAACTAGTGAAGGTATGAAACCTACAACAGTGATTGAGGCACAAACCTTAATCCATCAAATGAATACTTTGGAGATGGTATTACTCACAGTTATTTGGGAAGATCTACTAAAACACGTCGATATTGTAAATAAATCTCTTCAAGAACCTGGCATCGAGTTTAACACGATGGTGCGACTTTACGACAGTTTAATTCAATATTTATCTCACTGCAGAACTGAGGACATGTATAATAGCTATTATCTTAAGGCAAAAGCCCTTGCACCAGATTCAGAATTTAAAGAATCCGAAACTAGAGTTCGTAAGAGAAAACGACAGTTCGATGAAGGGCCAGATAAGACTCCCTCTCGCAGTGCCAAAGATTCCTTTAAGATTAATGTTTTTTTTTATTGTTCTGGATGTGCTTTGCGCTGAAATGACAAAGAGACGCACTGCGTATACCAGCCTTTATGACACATTTAGTTTTCTTACGGATAATACACTGACGGAGAACATTATCAAGGTTAAGGCTCAAGCTCTGGTAAAAATGTATCCGTCTGACTTAGAAGAAAACTTTGTTAATGAGTATTTGATTTTTTCAAATTTGTACCCCAAAACCACCTCTACAACGGATCTCATCAAATTACAAATAAAGGATAAACTTGTGTCAAGTTTCCCAAATGTTAATATTGCATTGCGCATATACCTTTCGATATTGCGTTCGAATGCAGAAGGAGAAAGATCATTCTCCAAGTTGAAGCTTATAAAAAATTTTATGCATTCAACTATGGGTCAAGAGAGAACTTCGTCACTGGGCCTTCTGTGTATTGAAAGTGATGTCGCTCGCGGCATTAATTTTGAAGATATAATACACGAATTCGCTGTGTCAAAATCCCGAAAAAAGGAGTTATTTTAAGATCTACTTAGTAAACCAAACGTTTTGTATTCGTATTTTTTGTGTATTTGTATTTACATATATTATTTTGACCTTAACTATATAATAATATAAAAATGCTTATAAGTTTTTGGGGTATTTTTATTTCAATATATTTTTTTTCAAAGCCTTAAGACCTTTGGCCTTCGTAGGCCCTAGGCACGTGCCTACTGTGCCTAATTGGTAATCTGGCCCTGAACGAAACTAGTCTATGCTTCTTTGAAAGACACATGATTCATAGTCAGTCACAATCCCCATTAAAAAAACTTTGTATCTAGAGTCGTAGCTAAGCTTTTCAGAGCACGGGAACAAGTGAAGATTTCGTGCCCCCTTTCTGTTTGTCAAGAATGGAAAGCATTTCATTCTAAAATTTCTTAACATGAATTTAGCGCCCCCTGGATACTGCACCCGGGGACAGGTGTCCCCCATTGCTTCCCCCTAGCCACGCTTCTGTCTGTATCATCAAGTAAGATTCCGTAATTTACCAATAAAGAATCGTGATCTGTATGATTATAGTTCAGGCTGTGAGTTATTATACATGTATTCCCAGACACGTGAGTTGATAAGTGGTGGATTTCAGATGACATCTAGTTAGTATTTCTTACATTTCATTACATTTACTTAGGATTTTGTGGCCACTAATAATTTTTTCAGTTTTGTTTTTGGAAGTGGCAACAAAAAAAACTTATACAATTAACAAAAATATGTGCTTGAAGTAAGTAGAATTATGAAAAGGAAGTTTTGTTATTTACGCGAGTGAGGTTTTATTTATGGTTCAAACTTATTCCCAGCAATAAATGGATACTTTAGAATACGTTTATTAATCTCTAGAGTCCGTGATGCACTGATAGCTTTTTGTAAATACGGGGTTACCAACTCAGAGCAATAGAAATAATTTTCGTGCAATGTTTGGTAAAATCACAGCATTTGATTGGTGGATTGCCATATTTATGAAATCTGGGCAGAAAGTTAACACTATGTTTGTGGGTTTTTTTTAACTCATCCTGTGGGCAAAAAGTCTTAACTGTTGCAACACGAGGATAATTTTTTTTCCCCCTCTTTACTCTGCGCGTGCGCATTGATGTTATGGGTACAATATTTTGAATGTGCTATTAACGAAAGAAGAGGTATGGGAGTCGTAAGGTAATTGTGTATTAGCATTCTCGTATTTTATATTTGTATGCTAACAATAATTGGATTAGCACGGTTTAGTTTGATAAAGCATCTTTATAATGCATATTTTCGCCTAAAATGATCTTTTTAACTACCTACTTCTTCTCGATGTATGTTTTGATGGTTTGGAAATATAAAGAATAATAATAATATATAAAAAAATGTTTTGAATGCTGTGTTGTATCTAAAATTAAATGGCTAGGAACAACTGTATTAAACCTAAATAGCAGCCATCTAAAATGAAATAGAATGTAATTCTGGTGAACTGCAGAATCGGCTACTTATTTGGTGGGTTATGTTTGGCGCTTTTTACAAGAGTAATACTGGTTATATATCCTGTGAACCTTAATGGTATAAGCAGGGTTTATTGGGACTTCTATTTGAAATTAATGAAACAATTTATTACAACAAAAATAACATACAAAACACAACAAAAATAAAACATAATCTTTTAATTAAAATAACATAATCCTTACTTAGGAAAACATTAAATAAACATTTTTCTTCAATTCAATAATACAAATTATAGTAAAATTATTGACATCCTTGTGATAAAAAATATTATTTGTACAAGAATATACAATCTCGAATAAATTTTATGATGAACAGAGACTATAACAAAATGAATAACTTTTTCAATTTGTTTTTATCATATTTTTACATATGTAATATATACAATAGCCAATAGAGTTCAATGTCCAAGATTATCCATCATTTATTTTTCAATTTTATCATATTTTATGGGTGCATTACCCATAATTATTTCTTATTAGAAGATCCATTTGTCTTCTAAAACAGGAAGATGTCATATTTTGTTGGTGTATTACCCATAATCAGTTCTTCTTATTAGAAGATCCACTTGTCTTCTAAAACAGGAACAGTTTTTATCTGAGCTAGAATGCTTAGTTTCTAAAGCTAATTTATTATTCGCTTGTACACAATTAATGCATTCAGTTTCATTTTTACATTCCCAATGATTATGCCCTTTCTTAGAACATTTACCACATATCAGATCCTTTACACATTTTTTTTTGAAAATGACCAAATTCTTGATATTTGAAACATCTAACGACATTTAAGTACTGTTTTATTGTAATTCTATGCCATTTCAAATTAATTTTAATTTGGTTCATAATTGAACCAAACTTATCTGGTTGAATATTTGCTACCCAATGAACTTTTTGGTTTCTAGCTTTTATTTTGAACAAAAGTTCAATTCCTTCATTTTCGAATATTTGATTTTGTCTCTTAATTGCTTCTAGAATATCGTTTTTATTCATTTCTTCATCCAAGTTATACAATATAATTTTAGGCTGTTTCTTTTTAGGAGCTTTTACTTGAATTTCATCTCTCAAAAGAGATATTAGAGATATCTCTCAAAAGAGATTATTTCTTGTTCAAGTGAGATAATGTCGAACATTGTGCAGCCAGACCTCCATTTTTCACTTTCCTAACATTTTTAATACCAATCTTCAACTCAACTGGGTCTATCACTTCAACCACTTTTAATTTTACTTCTTCAGAAGAAGTTCCCTTTTTATTAGGATATATTAGCATCACATGCTTTTCCATTTTCTTGGTTCTATCTTTTTTTGGATAAGCTTTCTTATCATATATTTGTTTCTCATTAAGAACTTCAGCAAAAGTTCTCTCATGTTGTGGTTTCTATTCCAAAATTTCTAATTTTCCTTTTAAACTTTCAATCTCTAATGCTTGAGATACCAACTAACTAAACAACACTTCTTGTGTATTAAAAACTTTCTTTCTTATTGCTATTGTAACTCTACTTGCATCTTCCAAGCAAGTTTCAAGCTCACTTATTATAGTTTGAGCTGCTTCTATTAATTCATTCTAAATATTCTGATCCATTGTCAATCTCTTTTAGAGTTTGGATGGGAGGTGGAGCCCTCAGACCACGACAAGGTACCAAACTCCTGGGAATTTTTACAATTGACTATATCAAATATTCAGGTATATATAACACTTTCCAATAATAAACACTTTTTCAATCCACCTAATGAGCCCAATAATTTCCCCTGAGGGAATTCCCTTACAAGAAAGAGTAAAAGGAATTGGATTTTTGTCAATTTCCTTTGACTTTTTAAGTGAAAAATACATTGATGTGTACATGGACAAAGTTAAGGGAGTGCGCAATGCTGACTTTGTGCAATTCTCTAATTTTTTTTTAAAGTGAAAATAGGTCAATGTGGATACCGAGTTTGTGCAATTCTTAAAAACACAGCAAGCAGTGGGTGATTCTGTATCTTCCGCTGTAATTTTTACTGATTTATAGGTTTTATATTGTATGAGTATTAATGGTTTTTGAAGTTAAATTATAAAGTATTAGATGGCAGAAAATTATATCACTTCTCAAAATGGCTCTAGTGTAGAATTGGGTGCCCCTTTGATTAGCAACAATTAACAAAAAAAATTGATGATAAAACTTCACTTCTGGTTACCATGATAGTTTTAACTTTGTTTTAGCTTCATGATTTTATTTAAATGAAAATAGATTGATGTGCACATGGGCAAATTTAAGGCAGTGTGCAATGCCTAGTTTGTGCAATTCTAGGATGTTTTTTTAAGTGAAAACACATCGATGTGTACATGGACACAGAGTTTGTGCAATTCTTTAACTTCGTATTTTGGTACTGTGTAGCAGGCGCCTTCCTGGCACCGATCTTGGCTTAAAAAAAGAATCGCCACAAAACAAGGGGCAACCAATTGTAAACTTTTAATGTTTATAATACTGCCTTGAATTTAATGAGCTTCTATCTGAAGAAGCAAAGCTTGTACTGTGAGTATAACGGACTGTATATTTTGAAAATCAATATGAACTTGATTGTTAATAAAGATTACAGATTTGTCATCCATTAAGTGTAATTTAAATAATTAATATAACTACTGTAATTATTTATAAATAAGGTGCAAAAAGAACCTGTACCTGTTCACCTTTGAAATTAATAGATTTCAGTTAAAATTATGCCAAGCTTAAGGTTGTTGTTTTGCCTAATTTTAAGTTCTACTTAAGCGTGTTTGTGTTCTTTCTCAATTGTAGCTGTATCTTTAAGAATATCTAGGTTAATCTTTGGATTATGGTAACTTGGCGATTTTGTGGCGAAAATTTGGCGACCATCCCTGCTACAGCAACCTGCTAGTTTTTGTTTGGATGCCATTTTCTTTTCACAAAGTAAAGGCATTTTTTTTTTTTTTTTTAACTCAAAATTTTTTTCCAACAATCTAGCTGAATTATGCTTATGCTAGAACTTTTATGGAATAAAAGTGCTTAATCATGATGAAGATTAAGTGCGAAATTGGGAGAAAGTGCAGAATCGCAAACTGCTTGCCGCGTTTTTTAGAACTGCACATACGCGGTAACCATGTACACGTTGACCTATTTTCACTTAAAAAAACATATCAGAATTGCACAAAAATAGCATTGCGCACACTCGACTTTATCTATGTACACTGCTAAAGTCCTAGCTAGTAACCTAATCGCCTTACCAAAATGTCGCCAAAGTACCTGTTACCATATTCCAAAGATTAGCCAATATCCAACAAAACATTGATTGATTTAGGTTAAAATAAAAGATTTTGACTTTCCACTTAGTAACATCTGTAATAGAATTTACTGATTCTGTGCATTCTTAAAGCCTATTCTTCTAAATGGTATAGGTAAATGGTTATTCCTAAAATAATTTTTTATCTTAACTGCTCACTTGAGGACAGCATCAAATATTAAATTTTGTCCAAATAAATTTAACCATTAAGAACGTCCACATATTAATTATGATCAGTGTTGTTAAGCTATCTGTCCTTCACTTCAGCATTGTCACTTATAATTGCTTGCATAAATGTAAAGCATTATCAATTTGTAGTAATCTGCACTTTTCTTGAATTAGCATTTTGCACTTTGTAATAATACCATAGTTTCAAGAAAAGATTGCTTCATAATAAATCCGTGTAGCTGTGATTGTATCATCAGGAATGTTACTTCTTCCTTTTACAGTCAATTACAAATTCTGTTTTAAGATTGTCATTTGCTTTTTGAGCAACTTGTGATTTAACTTCATGAAGCAGTGATGCAGCAAGGCTTTTTTTAATGATAAACAGGTCACAAAGCTGAAATTAGGCTCGAAAACTAAATGATTTTGACTTCATGATAAAGCTATAATTTAAAACAAAATCATGCAACTATAATTTCAATTGTCCTGTCAAACAATTCAAAGTTACTGTCTTTAATTTTATAATGGCCAGCACCATTTCATCGATGAAAAATAAGTTTGAAGGGTATAGGAAGTTATATGGAGACATATCTCTTCTCGATCCAAAAACTTTTCAAAGCCATTGTCGCCAAACTCTTTCGACTATTTATCTATATTATTAGGCCACTATGCAAGTGTAACAACTGATAATCTTAAGGATGAATATCAAGACCTAGTAAGTAAATGGAAATTACTAAAAATTTCAATTGAAAATCATTATTTTGAATCTGATACCGAGTTGGAAGGAGAGAGTGCTTTATCTGTTAATGAGCATTCGTCCAAGGCTGAATGCAGTTGCGGCTAATCTTTAGAATATGGTAACAGGTAGTTTGGCGACATTTTGGTATGGCAATAAAGGTTACTAGCTAGTAGGACTTTTGCAGTGTACATGGATAGAGACAAGAGTGTGCGCAATGCCATTTTTCTGCAATTCTGGGATGTTTTTTTAAGTGAAAATAGGTCGACGTGTTCATGGATACCGTGTATGTGCAATTCTTAAAAACGCGGCAAGCAGTTTGCGATTCTGCACTTTCTCCCAATTTTGCACCTAATCTTCGTCATGATTAAGCACTTTTGTTCCATAAAAGTTCTAGCATAAGCGTAATTCGGCTAGCATCTTGTTGGGAAAAAAATGTTGCGTAAAAAAAAAAAAAAAAGTCTTCGTGAAAACAAAATGGCGTCCATACAAAAACTAGCAGGTTGCTGTAGCAGGGTTGGTCGCCAAATTTTCACCAAAAAATCGCCAAGTTACCATAATCCAAAGATTGACCGCAATTGCATCTTGTGTATATATAAAGTGCTTTTGAAATATAATTTATATAGTAGCACGTATGTCAATGTCTTTTTTGCTTATAAATTTGTACTCGCCATATTTGTAATGCAAGGTGAATGCGAAAGAGCTTTTTAAAAATTGTAAAATGCAGATTAAGGAGGACTATGAAGTAAGCTAATTTGGAGTCATTGCTATGGATGAACATACAGAAGGATATTTTGGCTAAAGCAAAAATTGAAGATATAATGGAGGAAATGTTTGCCCAGGCACCTGGAATTAAAAAATATTTAAATGGCTAATTATGAATCAACTGCTGTTTTCCTTATTATTTACTCACTGTTATTTATTGTTTGTAGTTTATTTGCATATATATATATATGAATAAACTGTTATTTTTCTGCAAAGGTATATTTTTATTTTATAAAACGAATTTTTATGATGAAGATGACAATGTTAACTTATATGTATATTACCTCACATTTCATATAGGGCCTCAGGGCCGACATTTTTTTTTCCCCTGCCAGGGTCGATTTCTTCGAGGGTTTGAATACGCCACTATTAAAATTTATAATTGGGGCATTCTTTCATAGACATATTGTACTTCTAAAAGTCTAAACGTTTTAGTCTGGAAGATAGAAAAATTATATAAACATCAAAGTTATGTTTGTCTGCACACATCAGCCATAGCTATTGAAGGCATATTTTGTCCCAATTTTAATACTTCTATATGTGTCTTATTTTTCATTTGTGTAATGTATATTTAGTAATATATTTTAATTTTTTAGTATTCATCAGTTTCCTATCCCAGAAGGAAAAAGTGGACAGCAGGCTGCTGAATTGTTACAAAAAAGATTAGAAACAATTGGAGCTGTTAAAACTGGTACATTTTGTGTTGAATGCGAGACTTATTATGCTG
Source organism: Stegodyphus dumicola (assembly GCF_044657685.1). Lineage (NCBI taxonomy): Eukaryota > Metazoa > Arthropoda > Arachnida > Araneae > Eresidae > Stegodyphus > Stegodyphus dumicola. The sequence goes on from NC_140768.1 coordinate 4,687,000, forward strand.
CACCTCATATAAGTATGTATGCTAGTATAATTTTTTTCTATTTCATCTTTCTAAATGTAATTTGAGGTTTTAAAATACTTACATTTTGTATTGTTTATTGAATATTTAGTAACCAGAGTTTTGTCAGAAACCTTGTCTACCCTTTTAAAAAATCATATTCACATTCATATCCTGCTTCTAGAAAAAGAAGAGTTGTAATTGAATGAAATTTTATACATGCTTTGCTTATCAATATATATATGTATATATAGAAAGTACTCACTGCTTAGTAAAATCATTTCCGATCCAAAAGTATTCGAGTTTATTAAGCTGCTGAGTGTAAGAGAGCGATTTGTATATGATGAACCATGATTTAGTTTTACACCTTTTCAAGTAAAATAATGAATAACAACTAATTCATTAAATAATCCAAAATAATGATTAAAAATTAATACTAAAATTATTTATGCAATTTTTAAATTCATTTTTTATTATTTATAAAATATTTTTATTGAATTTTTATCACATTATTAAAGGAATTTAATCTTTTACAAACGATCTGTTCTATCTGTATTTGTATTCTCAATTTCGTAAGACTGCCAACAGCTTTTCTGATCAGCATGTTTCAGTTCAAGAATTTTTCTCAGAATTTGCAGTGCTTTTCTATATCTGATCGATGCATGATCTCACATTTTAACACATTACAATGCATGCCATAACATTTTATCGTATCACTTTTGCAGTCAGTTTCTACAGTTCTTTTAACACTTTCATGGTCAGTTTTTGTACACAGTATTTCGATAAATGACACAACATATTCTGAAAATGAATCTTAACTTCTCTCACTGATCTAACTTCTATCTTCGTAACCTGAAATATTAATTATAGTTTGCAATTCCTCTGAAGATTTTGATATAAAAGTCTCTGAATATCAAATTATACTCTGAATATAAAAGTTGGTACTGGCATGTTTATCGCAACTACCTTAGTAGAAGTTGCGAAACTCTAGTGACCGTGCATGCAACAGTTCTTTTGATAACCATATCCATTGTAAGTTGCAATTCAAAAATTCGATAAATCACCTTTGGTTATGTAAAAGACCATGAAACTGCAACAAAGTGGTTGTGTTAATACATAAGTACCTAAAAGTCATGTTTTTGAAAACAATTTCAAATGATTTGAAGAGATTAACACCCTTTATATGCATGGTTTCTGCACCCTTTATATGCATGGTTTCAAAGGAAATAAATATCAATTTATTTCCTTTGAAATACTTGCATTTTCACAAAATTTAATTATGTTTATCATTTACGAAACATCTTTCTGTAATGACATTTGAAAGCTTTTATAATACGCTAAACTAAAGTTTACAAGTTAGAAGTTGTATTTGCAGGAACAGGTACTACTTTTCAAAAAGAAATCTGAGATATATATACTCCATAGTTATCTAATTATTAAACCTGTTTTTTCATTTTTCAATTCACTGTCAGTTTTAAATAGAACATAAGTAAAACTACTTTTTGTCATCCATGAGTTCTTGTTGGTATGGTAAGTTAGAAGTAAAGTCTTGACTCCTTTCAAACATCGGAGTTTATTGATTTTGTCAATAACAAATATTGTTTTTGTAATTGTTGAGTCCATATTGTACATTAATAAAACAGGAACTTATTTCTTCAATTTGTTAAATAAACTATTGTTTTACTTTTAACTATTAGTGTATATTCCTGTAATGTGCTGCACTCCACTTTCATCTGTATTATAAATTTCATGTGGCTTGTATTCATTTAGCAGCCTAAATAACATCTTGTATCCAGGTGTCAGTTGCATGATAATCCACTTTCTCCTTGTGAGCCATATGTCAGTTGGTATAAAATTCTGTCCTAGCATTTAGTGAATAAATGAGAATAAGCTCTAGAAATAGAAACATTTTGTAGCTTTATAGCTTGAAACCATTCTGGAAAAACAGTATCAACACCTCTCAGTTTTCTGGTTTTTTTTTTTTTTTTTTTTTTTTTTTTTTCACTTCCTTGAGACGTGCATTTTTTTCGTTCTTCATTAATTATAAATTTTTGTTTATGTAAATTGCACTATGTTGCTTATAATGTAGTTTTTCTCTGGCTGCTATCACCAAGAACATTAAAATCTTTAACAATTTAGCTTTTCTTTCAGGTTTAAATCTCTTTGCTTGGCATTTCGGCATGTTACAAGTTGAGGGTAATACAAATTAAAAATGCTTCTTCTAATGATTTATTAAAATTCCAATTTACATTTTTAGCCAACTGAAAGATTATCCTTTATCTGTTTAGTCCATATGCCTGTTCATGATTACAGGCATAGCCAATGCTTTCCTTGAGTTATCTTCAGTCTACATTTGCCATTTTCTTTTCATTTAAAAACTATTAATGTGCTGTAATACTTTGAAGAATTTCATGAGCTTTTTTGCAACTCATATGCATCCCGAAGTGATGAATCTGGAAACCTTAAAAGGTGGAATACCAACGTTGCAATTTCACCTCTTGCCAGCTGGTATTCAAGAAGATACCTTATTCATTTACAGTGTTTGTAGAGAACTGTTTTTGTTAACCTTAAGATAAGGAAATTCTGCCCCTCTGAAGTCCAGTAGGGGTAAAGAACTCTGAAAGCAGTATGTCATAGGTACAGAAATAGGGGGATAGGAAATTTTCAATCAAACTGGTTTTATTGAAATATTACCTGCTTGAATGATAGAGCCACAGTCCACAATATGTTAAATGAATGATTTATGAAAGGCTTTGATAGGTACAAGTAAGGTAGTCTGGCACTGAAGAATAAATCTTTTGCCAATCTGAGCTTAATAAGCTGTGGAAATGTGTTCAAACAGTGGTTTTTCCATTGATTAGCATATATTTATTTTGATTCATAGAAATTTGAACGTAATAAGCGGCTGAGTTTATAAACCAGTGAGTTAGGTAAGCAGCGGGTACTGTGTATGTGTGATAATTTTGAGATAGTGGTATCTTTAAGTCATGGCTGAGATGGTTATAGATGTTGGTGGCATACAGATGGAATGCATTCCATCTGTATCCAACATGGAATTCATAGGAATTTAGAGAACAAAAGTAACAGTAGATCCACCACATAATTTTATTTCTTAAGGTATCATCACTATGGAAGTGATAAACACCCCACAGTTCTATGTACAATTTATCACATTTTGAGACAATGATGAAATAGAGAAGTAAGCAATTGCTTGTGCTCGCAGAGTGAGAGGAAGTCTGGGAAAACTATTTATGCAATTTTTAAATTCATTTTTTATTATTTATAAAATATTTTTATTGAATTTTTATCACATTATTAAAGGAATTTAATCTTTTACAAACAATTTGACAAGAGCTAACCGTCAAATCTTTTCAAGTAACACAGTTTAGATTCAGGAAGAGAACATAGCCGAATTACAAAGAATTAAAAAGACTGTTGCTAAAATATAGTAATTTTGAGTCGTGTATTTGTAATGGGAAAGGAGAAAGATGAAAATACAAGTAAATGTCTGACTATTTTGTCATCATTGTCAGATAGTGTGATGGTAACAGAATTGTTTACATCAATCCAAGCCTACATGTTCTCTTCTCGGACATTAATCTTCTTCAAACATGTAACTAAATCCAAGATGCTGGACATGAATATCGGACTTGTTTTAAAACCACACCAATCTTTGTCATTCGACTAGTCATTTACGAACATGGTCGTAGGCTACAACATAATATTCCAATCAAGAGCCAAAGTAAATATGGCATCTTTCAATGTGAATTGTTTTTGAAAGCCATTGACATTACCTTTGAAGTTATTATATTGATGCATGAAAAGGGATCAACATTTTATAACTAATTCAGGTCTTCAATTTATTTGCCCATTATGTATTTTTAGTTCTAAATTTCAGATTTAAATTTGTTTCTTCAAAAGTGTTGTTATTTGATATTTTATTTGAACTAGGTGCTCGTCATAGAAGGATTTTCTATATTAGAAAAGTTAATAATTCTTATTTCTAACATCCACTTAAATATAATAAAGCATAATACATTTTATTTCTTTATTTTTTACTCGTCTTTTTGTGAATTAAGTTAAGATGTTAGAATCTTTCACTGTCATACAGGTATGAGAGAGAGTATGTTCTAATATTCCTAGTGTACAATTAACTATTCTACATTGCTTTATTCAGCAACAGGATCATGCATTATTGTCAGTAAAAAAAAATTATTATAATTATTGGTACTTTTCCGTTTTGCTGGCGCAGGCGACAAAGTTGCCAATAATGGTACAACCGATGACAAATGGAATATCCTCGCTGGTAACCTTTTACGCATCATTTTCAAAAGAAGTCGCAGCCATTTCTAATCAGATTGATTGTATCTTTCAATATTGGCATACAATTACGTATAATTTTTATCAGATAATTCAATTTTATGCTCTAAGGCCATTCGCAGTAATCAAGTCAATTAGGATGTAATCACACCACTCACCCAAAGGCGAAAATGTAGAAAAGGCAAAGTCAAGGGCTAAATTCATCAATTGTAATGAGAATGCCCTAGCGAAGTAAAGCACTGCGGTTTTACATAACTTCTGAGTAAGCTGTTCATACGAATTGAAATAATTCTTGTATTTAAATTTGTATCCCAAATTAAGATTTAACTTGAAATTAATGTAGATAATTACTGAGAGAATTAGATTTTTGTAGTGTAGTTTACCTGAGGTCATTTGGGTTCACGTGATAAGAACCGGCGAATCAGGATGTTGAACCATGAAAGCATAGTAAATTCTTGAATTAATGCCATTTTACAAAACTTTAAACGATATTAAAATGTTTATGCCTTCAAAATAAAAAAAAAAAAAATCTTAGAACTAACATTTGTTAAAATTTTTTATGTGTATACTGTATGTTATTGCCAATGCAGTCTGCTTGGCGAGATTTGCTGCGGCGAAATGGAAAAGTACCTTATTATTTAATTTAATTTTGGTAATATCTTTCATATATAATTTACAAATTAGATCATAATTATGTATGTTATATAGATATCCTGTTTTATGTAGCATTTGCTATTATCCTTATTAAGTCTTGGGATGTATTACTTGCAGATGTGGGTATACTATTGTAAAATAGAAATTGTTATTTGTGCATTCATGTAATAGATCTTTTATCATTTTTAAAATTATAGATTTGATAAACTGTTACTTGTACATTTATTATTTGTAGCTGTTGGTGCATAAGTCCTTGTCATTATTCATTGGGTTGGCAGTATTGCATTGTGAAGCCTTCATTTTTTATTATTCAATTGTATTTCTTCAGGAGTTTGATTTTTGCAAACAGAAATTTGTATGTTGATAACAGCTAGTTTTGGCCATTTTAAAGGCCAGTATGGAGCGTCCAAGTAGAGAAAAATTAATACTTCTGATATATTTATCCCCCTTTCTGATTACTCTTACGATTTCTGCAACAGTTGTACAGGAGGCATTGAACTCCTACCTAATTGCTAGCAGGTGGTCATTGACGAAGATGGTGATTACATTGCTGAGTGAATGAGTGATAATTGATTTATATTATAGTGTATCAATGCCTTTATATCATGCATTGTATTGTTTTGTAGTTTATTTTGTACTGATAAAATCATAGAATGGTAAACATGAGAACCAAATGAAGAACAGCAAGGATATATTCACTGATCCAGTATTTACATAGGCATTTATTTTAAAATGTTGCAAAAACATTATTTAATGATGCAGTGTGTGTTGTTTATTATTAAATTTAAGCAATGTCAGCCAATTAATAGAGAGAAATCTATACAAACTGAATTTATTTGTTTTTTATTTCTTTGAATTAGATCCTAATAGGGCGGTTAATATAATTCATAACAGTGAACATCCAGTTACTTGCTTTGCATTGCTGGATACTGGAACATGTCTAACTGCTGATTCTCAATTTGATATGTTCATGATGAAAATGGCTGGCATATATATCCCGAAGAAAGCTACAAAAATTGAATCTAAAGGACCTCGTTACGAAGTTCGAGATTTCGTCATTAAATTAGGAAGTGTATCTATTGGACCAAGTTTTAGAGGAATATTAGTTGAAGTAAGTACATCAACTTTTTATAATTGTTTTATATAACATTTAAAAGATTACTGATTTGAAAAATATGTGTAATAAAACCCACCAAAATGTGAGTTATTTCAGTGTAAAATGTATTTCATACTGGCATGCACATTATAAGTTCCATTTGGGTCAGTGAGAATATTTTCTTCCACTATTTAAAATCCAAAGTTTATTAAATAAAGTTCAGGGTTTAGTTAATTGTATTTTAAAATTATTGATAAGCAATACAGAATCTCCCCCTTCTCTCTTTTTTTTTTTTTTTTTTTTTTAATATGTGTCCTTGTTGTGGATTCTTTTTGAGCTGTATTATTAGCCTGAGTCTTCTGTACATTTCAGCCATTTTATAACCATTTCTAAACATTTAACACACTTAATTAGCATTAATTATTTCATATTACAATTATTTTCACTCTGTTCTGAATTATGTGTTTATCTTGAAGTGGCAGCATGATCTAATTTGAAATATGATAACCATGATCATTTAGATTGACATTTAGCTACTTTTTAATTCTAATTTCATCATGGTTTAGATTTCTTTCAATCATCTTCATAACATCCATTTCAAATAACGTTTTCCTAATTGTTTATATCATCCTTTCTAAATTATGCATTCGTATTTTGATCTGAAATATTCAGATAACCAGCATTCTATTAAATCCTTCACCATTAAAATACTATGACATTTAGAATCAATATTATTCAATGAAAACTAATTTTTGTTCAGTGTACTTTGTTAGAGAAACTTAGCTAGAATTTATTTATTTAAAGTGTGTTTGAATATCGGTTTTTAGTTTAATTTTTTCCTTCTTTGTAATCATGAAAATATTTATACCCATTGATACTTTTTGTATCATACATTGATATGTATTTCATACAAACATATGTTCATAAACTTGAGAACTATCAGTGTGTTAAAATGATGGATCTTTTTTAAAGAACTACTCTTATAAGCACTATCAGGTCACCAAATTTCTTGCCAAATATTTTTGGCGAGAAACTCCATGCTGCCATATTCTACCTAAATTTTTTGTTTACATTTCGAACTTTAAGCCTAAAATGTCTCCAAAAACATAGTTTTTGCACATACAATTTAAGCTAAAAATCCGAAACAAAAACAAAATATTTAGATAACAAAAACATAAAGTTTCTAACCAAAAATATTTGACAAGAATCCATGTACACAGCGATATGTTTAAACTTAAAAAAACATCTACGAATTGCACGATCTAGGCAACGAACGAATCTACGAACTACACACACCTTGCTTTAATAAATTAACATAACAACAATAAATTTCAAAGAATACCATGTACACAGCATTCTGTTTCAACTTTAAAAAACATCAATGAATTGCACAATGTAAGCACTACACATTAATCAACAAAATAAACTAAAACAACTAAAATAAATTTCAAACAATTCAAAAAAAAAAAAAATAATAATAACGACAGAAATTCATACTAAAAAACAATGAACATAACATTCTACAAAATAAGAACAAGAAAAATATAAAATACTTTTTTTGAACAGCAGAAATACCAATTTAATACCGCCTTTAACATGCCACCACGTAATCACTATCTTATTTATATGACAGCCAGACACACTGTCTAGAAAATTCATACTATGGTTCACAAATAAATGTTCAAAACCTTCTTTTCCTAAATCCTTGTAGCATTTCCATCCATCCAAAAAAATAGTTGTACCAGGCTCAATCCACTCTTTAATGCACTGCATCAGTGTTTCCCTACTTCTATCATGTACAACCACTAAAAATAATCTCCCAGACCCTCTTTTCACACCTTCAAATACCCACTGCCCCTCAACAGGATGGCCACGATATTTCCTTTTCCGAACTTTGGATTCATCAACTTCTACCACTTTATCTTTCCCGCCTATCTTCTCAGACACAGAGCAGACTCGTTAACAACTCCAACATCGTACCTTTTAATACTAAATTTCTTTTGTACACAATCTAAAATACGCGATTGAAATCTTGCCACCACGTCTCTCATTGCAACATAGGCCATATCAAAACACGCGCGACACGAACCAACGAGCAATTAAACTACTCCAGCAAAAGATCTTTCAACGTCAACAGGGTTGCCATACAACATGCAATCGTGCCAAAAACCACAGAACACATTATCGCCACATTTGGTGATATTAGGGCACATATGAGTAGAGCCTTTTGTAAATTTAGGAAAGGGGACCTTAAATTAGTGTAAATTTTATATAATGAGATGTTTGATCGTTCTTTGTTTGAAGAGTTTTTTTTTAAGTTATTAGCCCAAAGGGCTATTAATTTCGTTTTGGCATTTTGCCCCTATAAAAGTCTGAATCACTTTTCAAATTGTTGCTACTGGATATTAGAGTCCTGCATTATATTTAAGCAAATTAAATAATGAAGAATCTGCATGAATGTATGTATGTTTCTCACATTGTGAAAAAACAACGATATCTAGAGATATCAAATATTGAATAACATAGTCCTCTACTCAAATATAGGCATTTGGAATTTGTTTTATTATCTATTTCACATTTTATTAAACTTTAACGAATTTTTGATTACCAGTCTCAAAGATTTCAAATTAACATTAACATCGAGTGCATTTTCAAGCATGGATATTGGTATTATGTTTGTAGCATAGCAATGTAAAGGCATTACGTCTAATGGTATTTTGCATTGATTGATACTGAATGTTTGTATCACTTTTCAAAATCTCATTTTGAATCCCCAGTGAAAAAATTCCCCTTTGGGTATAATATAAAATATGAAAGCTTTCAGATTGTAATTTTTTAAATTTTTATTCTGGAAAAAGAGGTTGTGTATAGAATCTTTCTTTAAATTGGTAGAATTTTATTAAAAATCTATACCTGTGTAAGTCTTCGTTTTGGAGGTGGTGATTAAATTTACATTTTGCATTAGCATGTTTCTCTTCCATACAGTACATCTTTTTGGATCTTGATGGAAACAAGTGTATATTAATTGTTGGTAATTCAGTTATTAATTTATTTGAACAAATACTAGTATTGTTTAAGAAGATATTTATAGTGCAGTGCTGTAATAAATAAGACATGTATTCATTAACAATTGCTTTTTGCATATGAAATAAACATGCTGAGTATCTTGTTTCTGAAATAAAAATTAATTCATTTTACTTTTAATTGATTTGGCTTGCATGGAGAAACGAGATATCCACATATTTGCTAAAAACTTGATGTGTTTTAAATATAGATGTTAGATTTGCGAACGTAATTGACATGCTCACCTGGTTGAAATAATACTGAAAAAACAAATTGCTGTAATAATTTCTGTTGCTTATAAGATGGTAAGTATATGCAAATTAAGTAAATTTAATGTCATTATTCTTATAATGTAGATTCTAGTTTTCAGAGCTGCCAATAATATAAAATAATGACTTTAAAGAAAATGGTACAGTCTCTGTTAAGGAATACCTTGAGTTAATGGGTACTTCCTATTAATGGACAGTTCCTATATCCACAGACAGTTGGCCAGTTATCACTTTTTCCTTTGCAACAAATGATGAAGCTTAGTTAAAAAAATTAATTTCACATCTTAGTTTCATGCCAATAATGTGCATGTATTATTATTTTGCAATCAGCTTATGTTATTAAATTTTGAATTAAACATTTTAGCCTCATATTAAAATAAATTTTGAAATGGATTTATTAATAGTTTCATTTATAAAATTATTTATCATGAGAGATTCATTACTTGTCCTGGTGCTTCTCTAGAAATTGTAATCTACATTTCATTTATGTGTCCTTAGGTTGAATATACACCTTGTGTAATTCCTTTTTTTTGTTGGGATTTGATGCGAGAATTACTGCAAGGTTTCATGGGAAACAGTGTGCAGTGCCCTTCACAATACCTGCAAGGAAGAATGAATGAAATATATACAGCTATAGACACTGTACAACAATACATGGAACATTTTAATTCATTTCGCAGGTTACCATCTGGTGTAAGGTAAGATTAATTTTCTATGTTATAAAACAATATCTAGTATAGTTCTTAGACCGTATTACCCATGTAAAGATGTAAAGTTAAAGGGGGGCAGAAAGCAGGAGCCTTAGTTTGGCATATATTTTGAATAAAACTTGATTGATTTTGATGGCAAACAGAAGCAAGTCTTTCTTTTTCAGGAGGGAAAAAAAAAAAAAAAAAAAAAAAATTATGCAATTATTTAGCCAGGTACACAGCTTTTATAAAAATAGCTCTTGCCTGGAGCCTGAATTGAATTGAGTTTCTGAAATTTCTAATTTAAAATTCTTCTGTGAGGTGTTAGCAGAAGTTTTTTGATTTGTTTTAATTCCTGACTGTATTTAACAAAGATTTAAGCATGCAAATTTTCTTACAAATATATTGTCTTATATTATTTCTGTGATAACTTTTCCTCATCTCAAAATATTCTAATGCATGTTTTGTAATGAAATTCTTTAGCTTAAACATCGGGAAAGTTATTTCAAGTAACTATGTTATGACAATCATTAAGAAAATTTTGATAGGATTGGCTTTACATTTTGTACCACATAAATAAGCATAAAAAATAAGTGTACCAAAAGGGAAGCTGTGCTGTATTTCTTTAAATCTTTGTTTAAAAATTGTAGAACCAAAAATAACGTAATGTACCATTAGTGAACATGTTGTACAGTTTGAGTAACCCTGGCATAGTTTAATACAGTACAAAGTCCATTATCCGGAATGGTCTATAATCCGGACCTCAAAGCCACAAACTTTATGCATTACGCATGCGCGCATTAAAAGAAATGTTTAATAACGTAAACAAATAAATATTAAGTGGTTTTTTTTTTTTTTTTTTTTTTTTTTTTTTTTTAAATTTGATACCCTTTAGATCATAGTTGCTCTTTATTTCAGAAATAACGGTTTCATATTTGTAACTGTATAATTTCTGCATGCCATCTTACCAGATTTAAATTGATGATCTATAATCCGGAATTGCCGAAGTCCCGACAAGTCTCTATTATGGACTTTGTATTGTAATAATTTGACATATTCTGTGTAGGAAAATATTACATAAAAATTTGGGTACTTATATATTAACTTGTTGACCTTAAAAGTTAGCTGCCAAAGAACCATGAAAGTTGCCAAAGCTGTGTAAATACTTCCTGTGGACTTCTGAAAAAACTGGTACATTTAATAAACTATCAGTATTTGACCTCCTTCATTTTTGCCCTTTGCAAAAGAGCTTTTGTCATTTTCTACTATGTTTTAGGCCTTCTGATTTTACTGAAAGCTTTGCTTAGAATGCGATGAGTACAAATTTCCTGCTAATAACCATTCCAATCTATTGCAGTTTTGTTGCCAGTGTTCAGTTAATCATATTTTGTCCATTAATGCTCGCTTTTTTTTTATGGTGGAATCCCATACCTTTGAAAATAATCCACTGCTTATTCTACAGAAATTAGGTCCCAAACTTAAACAGTTTCCCCCTCCTCCAAAATGCATGAAAAACCACTGGAGTAACAATTAATTTATATCTTTTCTTGTTCATAAAAGCTAAATGTGACTTACCAAGAATCAATCCAGGTTACGTCCATTGAAACCACACATGTTATGAGTGTGTTGTTATGTCACACTTATTCATAAGTGGTGCTAAATCATGTTGTATGGTGACAGTTTTATGATCATTAGGCTAATACATAAGTACCAAAATTTCTTTTAAGTATTCAAAGTGACAAGTTCAAATACAAATCACAATCTTTGAGCTATGACAAGGTGTGAGACAACATGCTGTAACATTACAGAAGTGATAACTTGTTCAGTGATGCCTCCATTTCACAAAAGCCATATCTTCATGACCAGTGTCAGGATATTTTAGTGATCTGCCATCAAAAGCTCTTAATTTCAGGGTGCTGACCAAGCAGCGATTTTGGAAATACTACCAAAAAATTAAAAGTGCATGACTAATTCAGTCTGCAAAATATTCTAGACAATAACTTCACTTGTCGTCGAAATCAAAGAATAAATTTATACAGGTTTCAAGGTTAAAAAATTATGAAGTTCTTAAAATATAATCATAGCAAAACTTTTGTAATTTTCTTCAATTATAAAATGGTTACAATGAATGAATAACCATGTACTTCACATAAAAAGATTTTAAAATTATATTTACAATTCTTGATTTATAAATTTAATTCTAATTTATATTTCTTTTCTTTTCTAGTAGTTGAAAGAAAAAAAAGAACCATTTTAAGTCATGTGCCTCTTGTTAAAGGTAATTAAAACATACTCCTTTGTAAATATTTGTATCATTTTACAATATAAATATTTGTGCTTTTGGATATTTTTGTAGGAATATAATTGTTTCTGAAATTATATAATTTAGTTCATTAAACTTTGAAGCTGCATCCATGCAATGTATAAGGTGTACAAATTTACGAAATTTGATGGCCGAAGCAAAATGTATTAGGGAGGCCTTTTTCTCGTGTGATTTCTTTCAAGATTGATATCAGTGACGCAAATTATATAAAGTGCTTCATGAAATAACCTAATTTACTGTTTTTTCATTTAAAGGTATTTCTCATATTCATATGAATTTTAAATGTGACAAATTACACAGCAGAAAATGGCTGTGTATCTTAACATTAATTTACAAATTGAAAGAGGCTTTGTTAAATAGTGTCAGTCACTAGTGGAAGTGCAAGACTAGTCCAATTTACAATATTTTAAAAAAATCATAAACTGAAATATGAAATTTTACATAAAAGGACCAAGAGGCATGTCACTCATTTGCTGTTGTGTAGGCCCTGGGCACATAATTATTCAAAAATAGAAAACTAATCTGTTCTTGGGAGAAATGGAGTCAGTGTTGTTTTAGTTTATGAATATAAAAAACATTGTATTGTTTGTATAAAGTTTGGTATTTATCAACATTTTCTTATTTAATTTGTACAAAATTTTAATCTAAATTTAAATAAATGTATGTGGGAAATGTTATATCATGATATTCCCTAATCCCCTACTGTGTGACGTATGCATTGCGTCAGCATGTGTTTCCCGCCTTCGGGAGAAGACGAGGATTAGCTGGCGAGCGGAGCAGATGTCGCTCGATTGCTCGTATACCATTTTCATTAATTGTAATCCTAATGTAATCTATATTTGTAAATAGTAATAAATGTATTTGCTATCAATTATGGTCATTGCCTTTCCCCACATGTATATAATTTTTTTTTTTTTTTTTTTTTTTTTTTTTGAATTTTGGAAAGGAGGAGAGGGATGATTGTCTGGCAATGATGAAAAGGGTGCTGCAGATTTGGTTTGGGCAATTGCAGATATTGTCGTTCTCAGCGTACGGTTTGTATTAGCCAATTCCCAGATACACATACCATCTTCACACTTTTCAAAAGTCTCTTTTTCACCTCCATGATATTCCTAACCATTTTTTACTTGATTCTTCTCATTAATTCTCTTAAAATTTAACAAGTTTACAAAAAACACAATGTGAAAACCATTTTTAGCTTGTCTCTTTTCATTAACTTTCTTAAAACTCAATGTTAACAAGTTTAAATTATGGGGAAAAAAATAATGTGAAAATTTAGGGTTATAGTGTGGATAGTAACAGGCATACTGGTGCTCATGGCCTGTCATAGCATTGTCTCCAACAGTGTAAATAAAAGATATGCATGCAATCATGACTTTTCAGCTTATTTGATTGAATTAATTTTAACAGATCTCCTATTCACCTGCTAGTTATCTGTTTATTCTTGCAACTATTCTGTTGCCCCCTTCATTTTAGAAGTATAATTGCCCTTTAAAAAATAATTCATTTTAGAAGTGTAATTGCCCTTCAAAAATTGAATAATTAATTTCAGAAGTTGCTACACAGTGTAATTATATGTTATAATGAATAACTATATTAATTAAATACTTTTTCAATCTAATACAATAATTCTTAACTCATCAGTATTATTTTAAAACATTGCAGGAATTACAAACGAATGATATACCATATAATTTCTTTTACAACAATCTTGTCAAAATTTTTGAATGGTTTAAATTATGCACTGCCAATCTTTTTTTTTTTTTTTCGGAAGGGCTCAGCCCATAATACCTTTAGGCATGATAGCAAACTTGAAGACATTTGTATGTTTCTACTGATTTAGCAATCACCCCCTTCTCAAAAAAAAAAAAAAAAAAAAAAAATAAGTTTAAGGAAAATGAAATTGAACTCCAGAGGGAAAGTTTGTGCATAAAATTAAAATTCTAAAGCAGTTCTGAATCACCAGGTAAATTTGATATAATGCGATTAAATATTTTCTAAGTAAAAAAGGATATATAAAACTTTTTTTTTTTTCAGAAGAAAATTTGGGTATAAATTAAGAACTATTAATATGTTTTAATATACTAACATAAAAAATAATGAATTTCAAAAAATTCATTATGTTAACATAATGAAAAAAATAGTAATAAATGTGTGCTATCAACTATGGTCGTTGCCTTTCCCCACATGTATATGTTTTTTTTTTTTTTTTTTTTTTTTTTTTTTGAATTTTGGAAAGGAGGAGAGGGATGATTGTCCGGCAATGATGAAAAGGGTGCTGCAGATTTGGTTTGGGCAATTGCAGATATTGTCGTTCTCAGCGTACGGTTTGTATTAGCCAATTCCCAGATACACATACCATCTTCACACTTTTCAAAAGTCTCTTTTTCACCTCCATGATATTCCTAACCATTTTTTACTTGATTCTTCTCATTAATTCTCTTAAAATTTAACAAGTTTACAAAAAACACAATGTGAAGTATATTAGCACACTAGTTTAGAAAATAATGATCCTTAAATTAAGTGACTAAATATTTCAAAAAAATTTAATTTGGGGAGTAGAGAAGTATTTTTCATTCAGTACTATCAATATAAACATCAGTAATCATACATATTACTCTTTTTGTACTTCAGTAATTTATAGCACTCCATTTTGAAATACATTAGTCAAACTAAATGAGTTTTGAGAATATTTCTATGTTGTAAAATGATAAACGAGTCTTTTGCCATTAACCAACCATTCTTTTAACCGGAGTTCTGCTAAATGTACTCAAAAGATATTTCAATAGGTGAATTAAATTTACATGTAAAGCTTCTACATCCACATAAATATAACAGTAAATTTTTAATCATAAATCCTCTTGTTCTTGAGTTCAGAATCTTTTATTGTTCAAATTATTAGAATGGTTAAATCCATTTTTAAGCATATGAACATTAAAATGAAAAGTATTACTTTTACATAAATTTTAGTAATTGTAATAATTTAATTTATTAGAATAGTTCATTTTTTATTTTTAAACCATGGTTTTGCTTCAATATAACATACATACATGTTTAATTAGTTCATCAAAAATTTGTTAGACACTATCCAATCAAGAACTAGCATATTTTTCCACTCTGCAATTCTACTCTAAAGTAGTGAATTTAAAATGGTTAAGAAATATTTTCAAATCATCATTAGTAATATTTCTTTCCTTTCAATTTCCAGTTGCTGAAAATTTTAAAAATATTTGAAATTCTAGTTAGATCTATAGACAAAAATAATTATTTTGTAGTTAATATCAAAGGTAAAATCCTCTTTCATTTCTTACCAACTCTAGCCGCTGTCCTGTCTCCCCTCCTTCCCTCTGTGGCCATTCTAGACTCGAAAGGGGCTAAAGCAATTATGCAAGGCTTTCCGCTCTCTTTTCTTTAACTGCTCTTTCTCTCAGCTGGGGGACAAAAGAAAACAAACATAAATAATTTCCCCCCTGTATAGCCAGTAGACAGAAAACTGCACAACAAAAGCCCACAAGATGAGTGTCCACTTAAAAAGAGCGCATATTTTCAGGAAATCTAAAACAGTTACGACTTCTTGAAAAATTTTACAAATTATTATATATAAATAATAATTATATTAGATTTCAAGTGGGAATGAAGTTATAATTTATGTAAAATTGTTCAATTAATTTATTTGAAACCTTGCTTTTAATTCACTATTGTATATTTATTATTTCTGATAACACAGAAATATTTTCCTAATCATAATAAAATAGGATACTTTTATCTCTTTCGTTGAAATAAATGTTAAGCTTGAATTCTCCATATTAAATTCATTATACACACATAGTTACTAAATTAAGTTACACATAGATATACGTTTTAATTAATTTTATTTTGATTGACTCTCTTTTCTCTCTCTCTCTATATATATATAGGGTAATTTGTCACATTTAAAATTCACATATCACAGCAGCCGGAGCCCAAAATAAAATTTGTTCCATTACATTGTTCAATTATTTGTTATGAATTTATTTTTTATTTCATCTTTTTCATGAATCTGCTGTGTATAACTGGAAAAGGCCGGGGAAAGATATTAATTTCAATGTAGCATGTACATCGATCTGGGTTTTTGTCAGTGTTAGCTCCTATCAATATTGGCTGCTTTGGCTATCAGCGTGCACTTTCATCAGTATGGTATTTGTTGCATGGGCAATAATAACAGTGGGGATTTCTTTTTTGTGGGCTTTTGTTATGTGCATTTCCAGCCAGTGGGCTTTGTCTGGTCACTGAATATTTAGTCTCTTAATTTACAATGAAAATCACTAAATAATAGTTTTTTCTAAAAAATATCTTAAACTAGATGTGAAACTGATTGTAAAAAATATTTAACTAGCCACTAGTCTTGATTGGCTATTTTTGCTTGTTTTTTATGCATATAAATTACTTTTAATTAATCACTCAGCTCCAATTTTTGGATGCTTCAAATAATTTGTTCTTTTTAAAATTGGTTATGTTTCATCTGTCTAATATTCTAATCTTTAACTTTAAGATTTAATTAACTTTTCAGATTCCTTAACAAATTCATTATTCAGTTTAGCCTTTTGCATTTCATGTAACTTCCTGCATACAAAATTACAAGTTTGTAAATTCTTGTGCATTGTGAGCAATATCGCTACTTTTTTTAATCACACCTTTTATTTTTTACTTAAACAATATCTGACTAGATTTTGACTGGATGTATTCCAAATGATATGTATTTTGGCTGAAAAAGAATGTTATTTACCAATTAAATGCAGGCAGTGGTGCTGTTGATTGCTTCCATGTGCTACAGATTTTGAGCTAGATATATCTAGCTCAAAAATCGAATTTCAGCTTCCCGAATATGTCAGTTTATAACAGATGATTCTAAATTAAATGGCAGCTTTTTGCACCTTTTCAGATGACAAATTTAAAGGTGGAATGATCCTGATTCCAAAGGAAGGTTCACTTACAATTTAATTTCATCAGTAAGTAAAAAAAGATGTATGAGTATCTTAATCAAGTGTTGACTGACTCATCATGGACATTTTCCATCTTACTACGAAAGGTTCTCGATTAAAAACTGTGTTTATCTTTGTGGCATATGAAATGCTAATTTAGAGGACCTGTTATTTAGTTGTTCCATTATGAAATATATTGTACAAAGATTTATCCCTAATATTATTAAACTTATTAATTAAGCGATTTATGTAAAAATGTAGTGTCTAAATTGAGATTGTCAAATTTCATAAATTATGTGTCTGTAAACGAAAGGGTATTTATTGCATATTGAATGAGTTCAAGATATTCCTGTCTGTTTTACTTAAATTATTATTATTATTTTTAAAGGTTTAACTGTCAATCTGATGATTTTGGGAAAAGAACAGTATTTCCAACACCTTATGTCCCAAACACTTTGAAGGGTCTAAAATATGTAAATGTAAAGCATAATATAATTACTTAAAAATAATCCTAATTACTTTTGGATATCTTCTCGCATAAATATCTACACCTTCTTTGGGATTCAAGCTCAGGCTCGAAATGCGAACAGGGCACATTTTAAGAACCAAATTAGTGTAGTCCGAAATTGTATTTGCCTAGTTACTTCTATATCTGTATTTTCACAATTTAGAACACTTAAAAATAATTTTAACACTTAAATAAGACTTGAAATAGCATTTACAGCATACATATTGAATACTTTCAGGAAGCAAGGTTATAAATATTTAAGGTAAATAGGTTATGTAATTTAAAAGATATAGACGAAGCATATTAAGCATAATTTATTTACAACATTTCTACATCATTTGCAACACTGATAGTAGTTGGAGTTGGAATATAAGGGTCATAAGTCCATTTTGGAAATATTCTTTTGTAAAGATACATTAAAACAACATCTTGAGATTGTAACTGTTTTTCAAAAACACATTTCATGTGCCCATGGGAACCTGAAAATAATTCAATATTCATTATATTTGATCTGTATTAAATTGTTTTTTAATACTAAATGTTTTAAATGAACTCACCTAATGATTGTATTATGTTACCAATATTTCCACATTTAGTTCTCAACTTGATTTTTTTGAACCAGTTAATGTCCTCTGAAATCAATTATAATGGCATTAAGTTTAAAAGTAAATTAAATGTACTTAGTATAAAAACTTATAATTATGCTTAAAATATAAATTATATACTTGCCTTTATTGAAAAACATATATCTTACAACAGCACTTCTTTTAAAAATTTTAAAAGGATGCCCACTGAGAACTATTCGTTTTATAATAATACGCTTAGGATTGGCATCAAGGACTGAACCTGTAGCTATTAGTTCATGACTACCTATAAATAGGAAGAGAGAAAATACTTTTAACATTGATAGCAAATTTTAAACATTATCAAATTAAAAGATTATTTATAAAAATAAAAATAAAAAAAATATTATCATCAGAATATTAACTGTGGAAAAATTCGCATTTATATAGTTCACTGTCAATTGTCTTCCCTTTTCTACTAACTACTGTCATTGATATGAAGGGGGAAAACTGTGTGTAGTACATTCTTTCTAAAGGGAATGGTTAAATGAATGGTTTAGTGACAGTATTTTTACTTTAATAGTAACTTGTGAGTAATATTAATTAATGCTATGGTTTGGCTATGGCAAAGCCTCGAGGGCTATCTGCTTAAGGGGATGGATGTCTTTGTGGAGGATTTTCGAAGGGAACTATAACTGCCTTGTACACATATTATACATAGGGAAAACCATGAAAATGTTTATGCAGCCAGTCCGTTCATGGAGTTCAAACCTCAAGGAATGAACTATCGGTGTTCAGTGACTGTTCTGTGACTTAACATAGAAGCAATAACGGGGAAAGTTACAAAAGGGATGATGAAATTTTTTCTGTAAAGCCAAGGAAAGCACTTTTGTGTTTTCAGTTACAGCCTCATTCAATTCCTGGTGGTTGTGGAATGAGCAGTGATGCGTGCAGTAGCTGTCCCAGTCCAGTAGGCGGACAGTGTAGTGTTTTATGATTTTTTACTGCAATTTCTAATTTTGACTTAGGTACCCTCGGATACAACAAAATGTCCTTTCATAGGACAGCGTCTGAATCTACGGATGACGAAGGAATGGACACGGACAGGTCAAGATTATCGACGAAATCTCAACCGGCGAAATGGAATGGGAAAGGAAATGGAATTTGTAAAGAAAGGAAAAAAGAAGAAAGGCAAATCTTGCACAGAAGAAAAGATAGACATTTCTGGTTCAACTGAGGAGGTACAATTGGCACTTTTCATGGAAGGTTTAAGGCATCATGGAATGGGAAACCTTATGGAACTTGCAAACAAGTGGTGGCTCCACAGGACATACAAAATGCTAAGAAACTCAAGCGCAACGAAGATGATCAGAAAGAAACAGAGAGCCAGGTGGATAATGAGAAATCGGACAGTGAATGGAAAATTCCAAGGAAAACGGCAGAATCCCTGGAGAAAGAGGCTGTCATGCAAATCAGGAATGAAAACCCCCTTCAAACAGGTAGAAGAAAAAGATGTTAATGGGGAAGGTGGAGTTATCATAAAGGAAATGCCCCCACCCATTGTGTTTCGACAAAATTTGATAAACTGGCTGAAAGTGGATGAAATTTTTCAAAACTGCTGTATGTCAAGAACTCGGATGACTACAGGAAAACGACGAGAACACAAGTTAGTTTGTTGTTGTTTTAAGAGTTTGTTTAGAAAACTGCTCTTGTTGACTGTAGCGAATTCGCGGTTTAGCTTTCTATAGTTGTTTTGAATAGTTCTGTTGAACGTTTGAGTAGCTAAAAGATAACTACTGTGAGATATTGTAATACTGTTCTTGACATGCACATAAATATTGTTAATTTTCATATTTGCCTCTTATTCTTCAGTACAGCAGTTTTGAAAAATTTCATCCACTTTCAGCCACACCATCAAATTTTGTCGAAACACAATAAGTGGGGGCACCTTTCAAATTCAGTTTGGAATTTCTCTCTGGGGTGTTCTCTCCGTGCTCAGGGGTGTTCTGCAGTTCCTTCGTATGTGGCCTTCAATACCGCAGTTCCAGCACTTTAGGGTCGGTTTTCTCTCACCAATATTCTGTCTCAAGGCATTCACTGGTCTTGTCAAATCATCCGTTTTGTTGACCATGTAAAACTTCCAAACTGAATTTGAAAGGTGCTCCCACCCATTGTGTTTCGACAAAATTTGACGGACTGGCTGAAAGTGGATGAAATTTTTCAAAACTGCTGTACTGAAGAATACAAGGCAAATATGAAAACTAATAATATTTATGTCGATGTCAAGATCTCGGACGACTACAGGAAAATGACGAGACATTCCATACATGCCAGCTGAAAAGAATATACAAGAAACAGATGCTGTTGCGAAGAAAATTCCTGATCCAAAAAGTAAGACGATTCACTAGAACCAGATGAGGAGTGACAGAAAAACTGCCTATTTTCTTCCTGGAATTGACAAGAAATGCTGCCGGAAGTGCCATATTCTATCTGAATAACATGTTCAGCATCAATATACAGATTGAGAAGTTTGTCCTCAGAAAGCATCCGACACAATGTTATATATGTTAGGAATACAGCCACACCCAACACTTGTGCAAATATCAAGAAATATGTTGTAAATGCGGAGACAACCACAGCACCAAGTTATGCCCTGAAAACCAGAAGATGCTCCTACCTGCATTTCTCGTGGGCAAGGACATGTTAGCAGTTACCATGGATGCAAGGCCTATCAAGAAAAGTTTGAAAGAAAGGAAAGGAAAAGGCCCCCAGCCCCGAATCTAACAGATGAGGAATTCCCAAGTCTAAGCGTCTCGAGTGGAAAGGAAGCAAGGTCAAAGGCAAAGAATGGAACCAGACCAAGTTTCAGTGACTAAGTGAAGGGAAGAAGATTCAATATCCCAAGAGAAGCAAGTGAAGCCATTAACTGGCTCTAAGATGAGAAAATACGGGACTTCCTAAGCACCATCATCACACATATAGACAAGATCAAGAAAGCAAGTATGGTTGCAGATAAATTATCCGCAATATTCAAGGCAACGCTGTACCTCATGAGAATTGCAGAAGAAGCAGATTTTAGAAGACATGCACATTCGACGGATTTTCCTACCTACTGTTACTAGTATGTTGCTTAGTTTAAATTTTCGCTAAAACTTTAACATACTCATGCTTTCTTCCTACTCTTTTTCTAGAATATAATTGGTCTTTTTTTCCTGTCAGTATTTGTAATTTTTTGACATGTTCTACAACGGGTAGGGTCTTTGAACTCAGATACCCTGGTATTTGACACCGCTCTACTGGATCGAGGTTACAGCCAGTTATGGATAGCTATGAATTTTGGATAAACCCAAAAGGAATAAAATGGTGAAATAACAGAATTAGTCCTCCCCCCTCATAAATTTTAAACGGTAAGTCATTTTAATTCGGCTTCACCAAAAAGCTTCTTTATATTGGAATTTAAGATTTACAATGTTAAGAGAAAGATAATACACACATGAATACACAGTTACGTTCAGTTATTTCTCTCGTTTCAAAATTTTCAATTTTATTGATTATATTCTAGTAAAAATTAAAAACCTCATCTTTAAATATTTAGATTAATTAATTTTAAAATGTTAATTGGAAACAGGGGCCAAGTTCCTAATTTCATTTTTGAACACAGTTATAACAAGTGATTAGTAAAATTTAGAAGTAAAGGTAAGGCTTACACATTTAATGTGTAAACAACGAATAACAAAATTATTCAATATATTTAGAAATGTATTTAAATTTTTTTATTAAATTTAAGTTATTACTGCACTTCTTCCACTGAAAATAAAACTGGAATATTTTGTGTACCGATGAATGTAAAACTTTACCCAAAATATCTTTTTTCAAACATTTAATTTTCTCAGGGATGGAAACTCTTCTCCTCTGATGCTTCAAATAAGCTCTTGTATGATTTTTAATTTTAAATTCAGGTATTTCAGTTGCTGGAGAAGCTCACCAAGGTTCTGAAGAGCAGAATTTTGCAATATTGTACATGATTTGACATAGACTAGAAGAGAAACACGCTAATGTGACAATCAAAATCGTAAAAAACAACCTTATATTTAGCGTAGGTATAATGAAACACTCAATCGATTTCGAGGGCAGCTAAAGGTCCCTCCTCATCAGGAGAAAGAAATACATAGAAAGAAGAAAATAGGAATCACAGAAACACGTGGTGCTTATCAGCACTGCACGTGGTTATAACTAGATTTTTAATCAGAGTTGCACTGGCTGCCTACTTTTACTGAGCCAGGCTGTCTGATCAAGCATAAAGAAATATTAGCGAAGTTAAAATAGAGAGCGAGGGGCAAATGCACATTACGCTCAAAATCTGAACTTCAAATAATGGAAAGCAACCACTGAACGGATTTTTATACCCTCTGGTACCAAGTGCGAGGAGGTAACGCCATCTATCGGCAAAAATAATTGAATTAAGACAGAAGAATTTTAAAGGCATTAGGAAGGACTGGATTGGACTTCAAATCATTAACTAAACTTTCTAAATCTTTGTGAATGTGAAAAGCCTCAAGAAAATCCAATTCGCCTATGGAAGAAGCCTTTTGGATGATTTTTGCAGACCCAAAATCAAAATTATGGTTAAAAGTCCAGCTATGATACGCTATTGAAGACTTGTTAATTTCCCCTTTTTTGACATAAGATTCATGTTCCTTGATACGAAACTTCAACGCTCTTTTTGTTTGGCCAATATATCTTAAACCACACTGACATGATATACTATAAATTCCCCAAGAATTCAAGACAGAAACGCAATCTTTTAGAATCGAAGGGTGAATTTTATTAATAGGGGAGAAACCGACTTGAAAATTGAATTTCTGGAGAATCCGTGCAATTTTATAGCTAACAGAAGGATAAAATTGGAAGCACGACAAGGTCATTGATATTATTTCTAACAGTGGAATGTCTTCTTTGATGGGAATCTGAAAATTTTTTGACGGCTTTATCAATAATCACGGGAGAAAATCCACGGTCAATCGTATTGGATGTTTCTCTCCTTTTGGAATGTTTTTGTCATTTGTTGATGAAAATTGTCTTCATTATTTATTGGTGTTTTTTTCATGTTATAAGTAATTACTTGTTTGGACTTTCGGAATTACATTTCTTTTGTTCACTTGTTTCTTGCTTGTGCCCTTTTCACAATATGTCCACTGACAGGAACCGATTTTGTAAGTTACGCCTTAAGCGTACGAAATTCTTGAATCATCTACAGTTTCTACTTAAATGCAAACATCAAAATTTCATTCCCAAATTTATACATGTGAAATGTAGCCTTAAAGCTTCCGTTCACGTTTCAAAAATTTTGCATAAATTCAAATTGGCACTTCTTCGTCACATTATAAGGGACACACGCAAACGTTTATCTAAAATTGAATTTGAATTATATTACCTCCATTTAAAAATTGCTAATTCCACTGAAAATTTTTCCTCATTTGAACATACATCCTGGTCTAGAACCGATACCGTTTGTCAACGGCATAAAAATGTGCTCATTTCTTAATTCCAAAAACTCACACACCAGTCGGATAGACCCAATTATCTAGCTGATCTTCCCACTGTAAACGTTAACTGCATCGTTAATATCTCCAATAGGAATCTTTCGGAGGATCAGTTAGAAGTATTAAAATATAATTTCAACTTTTCAAAGACATCTAAACCTTCAATTTCTCAAATCATCGCCCCTATAGAGAAAGCCTTTAAATTCTCCAAAATTTCGGAAACGCAGAAGGATACAATCCGCCACCTAATTGCTCATAACGTTAATTTTAACAATAAATCTTTGGGTTCTAATCTTAGCAAAAAGGAAAATGAGATCTTACGTGAAATTCATTCTGATACTAATATCATTATCTCTAAAGCTGATAAGGGCGGACAGATCGTTGTTATGGACAAACACACATATATTACTGGAGTCTCTAAATTGATAAATGAAGGCCCATACTGCTCGATCCCTAAAGATCCTTCAACTTCGGACCTCATGAAAGTAAAAAGTGCTATTAAATCTTCCCACATTCTGCCAACTCAGTTGAAGAAATCACTTATTCCGCCTATTACTAATTGCGCTAGACTTTATGCTCTTCCAAAAGTCCACAAAACCAGTATTCCTTTTCGACCAATTGTTTCCAACATAGGTACTGCTTCATATCCTTTGGCCAAATATTTAGTTTCCAGATTTTCTCCTCTACTTGATAACAATATTCACACTGTAAAAAATTCTGTTGAAGTCATTGATAAACTTAAAAATATTTCCCCACTTCGTTCCATTATGGTTTCATTTGATGTCAAATCATTGTTTACTAATGTTCCGGTCGAAGGAGCACTCAATTGTCTTGAAACTAGGCTTCGGGAATTTCACTTCACACATACTGAAATTAATGAGTTGGTTTCGCTTACTAAAGTTTCTCTAAGTCAAACCCACTTTGTTTTCCAAAATGCATATTTTCGTCAAGTTGAAGGATTGGCTATGGGTAATCCTCTCAGTCCGGTACTTGCTGACATTTATATGCACTATTTTGAGATGAAATTATTTGATAAATTATCTTTTCGTCTTTGGATTCGGTATGTTGACGACACTTTCGCACTTTTTGACGGTTATAAAGAGGATTTATCCGAGATTCTATCTATTATGAATTCAATTGATCCAGCCATCCAATTCACTCTTGAAATTGAATCCAACAATTCCCTCCCCTTCCTCGATATTCTTATAATCCGCAATGAAACCGATTTTAGCACCACTGTGTACCGTAAACCCTTTGCAGTTTGTTTACCACCCCATGCCAAGTCATGCCACCCTGTTAAGCAAAAAATGGCTTCTTTTTACTATTATGTTTTCCGCACGCTAAAAGTTTGTTCCTCTGAATCTTTGCTTACCAATGAACTTAATTATTTGAGAGCAGTTGCGATTGACCGTGGATTTTCTCCCGTGATTATTGATAAAGCCGTCAAAAAATTTTCAGATTCCCATCAAAGAAGACATTCCACTGTTAGAAATAATATCAATGACCTTGTCGTGCTTCCATTTTATCCTTCTGTTAGCTATAAAATTGCACGGATTCTCCAGAAATTCAATTTTCAAGTCGGTTTCTCCCCTATTAATAAACTTCACCCTTCGATTCTAAAAGATTGCGTTTCTGTCTTGAATTCTTGGGGAATTTATAGTATATCATGTCAGTGTGGTTTAAGATATATTGGCCAAACAAAAAGAGCGTTGAAGTTTCGTATCAAGGAACATGAATCTTATGTCAAAAAAGGGGAAATTAACAAGTCTTCAATAGCGTATCATAGCTGGACTTATAACCATAATTTTGATTTTGGGTCTGCAAAAATCATCCAAAAGGCTTCTTCCATAGGCGAATTGGATTTTCTTGAGGCTTTTCACATTCACAAAGATTTAAAAAGTTTAGTTAATGATTTGAAGTCCAATCCAGTCCTTCCTAATGCCTTTAAAATTCTTCTGTCTTAATTCAATTATTTTTGCCGATAGATGGCGTTACCTCCTCGCACTTGGTACTACCAGAGGGTATAAAAATCCGTTCAGTGGTTGCTTTCCATTATTTGAAGTTCAGATTTTGAGCGTAATGTGCATTTGCCCCTCGCTCCCTATTTTAACTTCGCTAATATTTCGTTATGCTTGATCAGACAGCCTGGCTCAGTAAAAGTAGGCAGCCAGTGCAACTCTGATTAAAAATCTAGTTATAACCACGTGCAGTGCTGATAAGCACCACGTGTTTCTGTGATTCCTATTTTCTTCTTTCTATGTATTTCTTTCTCCTGATGAGGAGGGACCTTTAGCTGCCCTCGAAATCGATTGAGTGTTTCATTATACCTACGCTAAATATAAGGTTGTTTTTTACGATTTTGATGATTTGACATGTTTGGGACTTAATGTCCGTTCTTTCTAGGAAGAACATTATTAAAAATTAATAGCAACAGCAAAAGTTATAAATAAAAATGACTTAAAAATGCAGCTAGTCACTTCTAAATAAAATGTACGTGCTTTGTTATTAAAACAACCACCTCCACTTGCACACATTGGAAAGAGCAGATCTGAAAGATCTAGATGTGAAGTATTATCAACCAAATTTTTGCTTCTCCAATCTATGCATTTTCTACATGCAAAGGCAAATTTCATATAAAAATTCAGTGTTTTCTCCCACATTAGTAATTTCAGCTTAAAGAATATTAAAAAGATAAATCATCTAAATGCTGATATACATGGCAAATTCTAAGTGATATTTGAACTAAAATAATAAGGGATTATTTTAAAAACAATTTATAAATAATTTGTTCTTTAATTTGGCCAAAATCAGCAAAAGGTCCTTATTTATTCATTTTTGAGAGATATGTTTTGATGATTCATTAACAAATACAGTACAGAATCTTTAATCCAAATATCCATAATCCGGACCTCAAAGCTACAAACTTTCTGCGCATGTTTAGCATTTACGCATGCACGTTTAATGTATAAACGGACGGTATAAGCTAGGCTAAAATTATCTAATTCAGTTAATGTTGCAGATTGCGTTGTTCCTTGGTCTTCTAATTGGATCCAGCTTATTATTTTTTGCAGACTGTTAGAGCAATTTTATAAAAAGTAAGCTTGAACTTTCAATTATGTCAAAAAGAGTTTCTGATTCTGGAGCTGCCAAAGGATCTACAAAGTGAAAGCATATTTTGATGTCCATCAAACAAAAAGTGGAATTGCTGCAAAAAACGGATAAAGGCATGAAAAAAGTGACAGAGAGGTTCGTGAAAACGAAAAAATTTCGATTGACAAGTTAGTCGGTATTCTCGGCACAGCAATTACAGGACTTGAACAGCGGAACTTTGTAACTGAACAAGAAATTATGACTGTTTGTAGAATTAAACAGAAAGTATTAGCACAAAAAACGAAGCAACTTAAACAACTTACATTGAAAGAAATGTTTAAATAAAGTAAACAAAGAAGTATGAAGCTTTTTTTTTTTTTTTTTGTAAATTTTGATACCCTTTAGATCATAATTGCTCTTTATTTCATAAATTACGGTTTCATATTTTTAATTTTATAATTTCTGCATGCCATCTTACCAGATTTAAATTGATCATTTATAATCCGGAAAAACCCCTAATCCAGAATTGCTGAAGTCCGGACGAGTCCGGATTTAAAGACTTTGTACTATATGTATTTGATGGGTTTCCATTCGAATTCTTTCCTACTTCTTAAAATAAAGCACTTTTAGTTTCACATGTTAAGATTATTTAAAAACTAATATCATCTGTCTTCTTTTATATGTTTTCATAAGAGTTCCCCCCCATGAAGTTGTTTCAGAATATTTAAATGTGTGTCAGTTTTCTCTTAAAAATTCACTTTACACTTTTCTGAATTCTTTTTGGAAGGTTTTAAGATTTGAAAGCAAGAATTATAAAAAAAAATGCCTTCATCACTATTAACACAATATAAATGGGTTTTACAGGTAATTTATAATGAATTTCTTATTTTCTGGAGAATTTTTGTAAGAACAGTGAAAACAAAGTTATCTGAATTTTCTTCCTTTGATCCTGGAAAAAGTCTTTCTCTTAACATGTTTATCGCCACTTTATTTTTTTATCTTTTCATTAGATACAAAGTAAAAATTGAAAAAATGTTTTAATATTGGCACATAGACAGATTATCTTATATGTCTCACTGCACCATTTACAGGGAAGAGCTCTAAGTATTTTGCCACCTGGTGCAATCTATGGGTTCCGACCAGTGTCTGTCCTAAAGTCTAAAATTTTGCAAAACCTTAATCTTTAAATTTTGTTTCTTAGTGCTTCATTAAGGTTTAAAGTTCTGCCCGAATGGCTTTTGGCCCTGGAAGTGACTTTATATCATTTTACATTTATTCTCAATACTATATTAAAGAAATAAAATTAGAATTATACATTCTAAATACATGCAGTTCTTTAGAATAACAGAAATCTTAGTGAATTCTGAAATTCTAAAATGAAGAGGAAACTTATTGCAAAATTGATTACACGAAGAAAATTATTCTTCAAAGGTGTGTTAAAAGTATTAATAAATTAGGGGAAGAAACAAAATCTAGTGGGAGGATTGATTTGTTTATTGAACCTTAGAGAGATGCTAAAGAGAAGAAAACTAATGTAAATTAACTAAAATATCTGAAAATTTTAAAGTTAAAAGATGTACAAATTATTCTGTGAATTATTGCCATATGTTTAATTCCCTCCTGCTGCTCCCCTTAAAATACCACGTTACTGCAGTTCATTTACTGTGAAACATTTTAACATTGACTCTAAGCGAGCTGGAATCACAGTGGTCCAGCTGTTTTTTCATTAGTGACCCATACAGATCACAATTTCCATGTGCAAAAAATATGTTCAAACCCTGAATGAATTTCTAATCTGAAGTTTATTTTAAATTATATCGTAATGGAGGTTCTCAAAATGCTTTTTTTTTTTTTTTTTTTTTTGGCTTGCTTGGTTTGTCATACATTTTTTTATATATTTTTTGTATAAGTGAATAATACAGTAATGTTGTTTACAAGTACAGTCAAAAGTCGTTAATCCGGACTCGTCGGGACTTCGGCGATTCCGGATTATAGATCATCAGTTTAAATCTCGTAAGATGGCATGCAGAAATTCTAAAATTAAAAATATGAAACCGTAATTTATGAAATAAAGAACAATTATGATCTAAAGGGTATCAAAAAAAAAAAGCTTAATATTTATTTGTTTACTTTATTAAACATTTCTTTCAATGTAAGTTGTTTAAGTTGCTTCGTTTTATGTGATAATACTTTCTCTTTAATTCTATAAACAGACATAATTTCTTGTTCAGTTAACAACTATTCCGCTGTTCAAGCCCCATAATTGCTGTGTCGAGAAGACAGACTAACTTGTCAATCGAAATTTTTTCGTTTTCACTAACCTCTGTTACCTTCTTCATGTCTTTATCCATTTTTTGCAGCAATTCCACTTTTTGTTTGATGGACATCGAAACATACTTTTGTTTTGTAGATCCTTTGGGAGCTCCAGCATCGGAAATTCTATTTGACATAATCGAAAGTTCAAGTTTACTTTTATAAAATTGCTCTTATAGTCTGCAAAAAATAATAAGCCTGATCGAATTCGAAGATTAAGGAACAACGCAATCATCAACATTAACTGAAATAGATAATTTTAGCTTACACCGTCCGTTATACATTAAACATGCAGGCGAAAACGTATTCTGCGCTTGCACAGACACATATGCGTAGTCGTAAAGGTCTTACGCGCACGCATAAAACGCCTGTGCGCATGTGTCAACGCGGTGCATGCGCAGAAAGTTTTTAGCTTTGAGGTCCGGATTATGGGTGTCCGAATTAACGACTTTTGACCGTATATGGTTTGCTATTATGACTTTTTATCCCATAGGCTATAATTTATGGTATTATATTCATGTTTAATAATGCTTATGTGTTAATTTAAAATAGGATTAAATAAAATTTACCATCTTGACACTGCCTGAAAACTGTGACTGATGCTGGTGGAAATATCACAGGAGCATAAAAAGAAGCAACAGCGGGTTCGTCATGTGGTAGAAAACGTTCATACTGAAAGGAAATAAATGAATAAATAAAAGATATATGTAATATGTTTCCTGATTTATTAAATTAATATTTTAATAACTTAAGTAACAAATTTATCATTAATATGGAAAACAATTTAACCCAAATACTGTACAAAATATATTAAAGAATTTCAAGAATATTCTTGAATAAACTTTCAATTGGCATCTTTTTAAGTGTCAGTCGGAATAAACTTAAGTGTATTGCTCTTAAATGAATTTTGTGCTTAGCCTAATTTTCAATTAAAATTTTAACAAAACATATTTCCTTGAATTAACTTATTGAGTCTAAAGATTGTACATAACTCTACAAATAATTTAGCACTGTGCAGCAAGATTCACCATATTGCAAAGTTAGGTTTTAAGAGCTGGGAATTCCAACTTTTAACTATACTCTTCTGCCCTCTCCAAAAAAGGGGCACCCTCAAAAGCTGCAATACAATCATAAAATGGAGCATGCAAATATCAGTGGAACAGATATGCCATGGATACTGCAAATTGTGAATAAAGATATTTTTGAGATGTACGTAACAGAGCTACAAACAACTAATTAAGAGAGAGGTTGCACTATAAACTAAGAGATGCAGATTGGCATAACAGCTATATCAGTTGTAGCCTTGGTTGATGCAAATGGATATTTGCATAGCTGCTAAATCTCCCAGCAGATCACCAAATATCCCAGCTTTCTTGTTAAATTTTATTTCATATGAATTATATTTTTTCATGTAATATTTTATTGACCTCTGTCTTATTAAATTTG
Source organism: Stegodyphus dumicola (assembly GCF_044657685.1). Classification (NCBI taxonomy): domain Eukaryota; kingdom Metazoa; phylum Arthropoda; class Arachnida; order Araneae; family Eresidae; genus Stegodyphus; species Stegodyphus dumicola. The sequence goes on from NC_140768.1 coordinate 4,717,835, forward strand.
ATTTGATCTCAATTATCATCTACTACTCATTATCACTATCGTTATAGTCTACTGCAGGCATTTATAGATTTCTATCTGAAGATGCAAACAATGTTTAATCAGTTAATATTCATATTAATTTTGTTTACTTCAATATACAGTACATTACTAAGTTTACCAGTACAAATACTGTATGCAGTAATTATTTAACTCCACTTATTTTATTATGTACGGAAGTTTATATAATTTTATATAACAAAAATACTCTGAGTACATGTAATGGCTGTCTGTTTCAGTTAATAAATCAATACTAGAATTACACACAGTGGAAGAAATTATAGAGTTTAAATAATTTATTATTTCTTGGTAAGTTAAAAGAAAAAAATTAAGTGCATGGACTGAATTATTTCTGAAATGGCAAAGTACATTCATACTGTGTTAAACAGTATATCTGTGTTGAGGAATTTTAAAAAAGAAACTATGTACGTATGTTACCAATGAGTAAAACCTCATTCAGCCAATGAGTAACAAAAGCCAGGACAAATTATCAGTATTAGCAGCTGCAATCAGTTGGCATCTTGGCAAATTTATCTAATTTATGTATTGAAAAAGGCTATAAATACCACATGCTGATAAGTAAATATTAATGCAGATGTATCAAAGTCTAAGTAGACTAGGCAAGTTTGTTAAATATGATTAAGCAGTCAAGAATTATCTTTCACAGAAAGGATGCTTTTATGGAAAACTTTTTAATTGTAATGACCCATACTTAATTAAACACATAAAATGGCCACCTCCATTATTGATTCAATTTATTTCTAAATATTTTGAAACTTCATGTTACTTAATTTCTTTGTTACACAGACTAAGATGAAACAAGTAACTATCGGTAATACTTAAGAGTTTAACTCATGAAAAGCTTCGGATAAAAATTCATTCAGTCAGTTTTCTACTATATACACTGGTGTGCAAAAATTAAGGACGAAGTCGAAAAATTAGAAGAGGCAGAGCGGACAGAAAGACCAATCAGGAGATTAAGTAAGATGATGTACGGTAGCACATGCGCAGATATGCAGGTAGACGTAATGGGGGAGTGTCTGAGTAGTATAAAGCATGTTGTCGATGTAAGATCAGTATTTCTGGCAAAGAGATTGCATGCCATATAGCAGTTAAAATCACACCAATTTGCTGCCTCAGCGAGAAATGGCGAATAATAAATCTGTTAGACGACATCTGGATGCTTTTACCCGAGGTCGAATCATTGGGAAGTTGGAGGAAGGCCATAGTGTGACAAGTGTGGCTGCAGAGTTCGGAATTGCTCACAGCATCGTTTCACGACTTTGGAGACAATTTCAAACTACAGGAACAGCTATCCGGGGGTTTAGCAGTAGTCGTCCACGAGGAACCACACCCGCAGATGACCGGTATATTGCCTTACAGGCCAGAAGAAACAGGCGGCAGACAGCGGGAGAAATCGCTAAACACACGACACAGGTGACTGGACGACCGATATCGCATTTTACCGTGGCCAGAAGACCGCACGGTGGTGGTTTGTTTGCAGGACGCCCTGTACGGTGTGTATCTCTAACGCCTGTCCATTGGAGAGACAATGAATGGGGACGAGTACTCTTTACAGATGAGAGCAGATTCAGTCTGAGTAGCGGATTCTCCTCGCACACTCATCTGGAGAGAGCGGGGAAGCCGCAATCATCCCTCGAACATCATTGAAAGGGACAGGTATGGAGGTGGCGGTGTTCTCGTTTGGAGAGGCATCATGCTTGGTAGTCGTACAGACCTTCACATCTTCGACGCAGGTTCAGTCAACGGGACCCGATATTGTTACGAGATTCTTCTTCCATATGCGCATCTTTTTAGAGGCGCTATCGGTCCGCAGTTCCTTTTCATGGACGACAATGCACCATGTCATCGCACAGTAGCTGCCGAACAGCTCTTAGAGAGTGAGAATATTGAACGTATGGATTGGCCAGCACGATCTCTGGATCTCAATCCCATCGAGCATGTATGGGATTTTCTAGGCAGATGCTTGGCAGCTCGTACCTTACCACCAGTAACGATTCCGGAGCTTCGATTGGCGCTGCAAGACGAATGGGCAGCAATGCCTCAACAACTCATTGACACCCTCATTCTCAGGCAGATGTTGTGAAACCTGCCTATCAGTCAGGGAAGATCATATCCCCTATTAAAGACCGGATGTCTCTTGCTGGACACCCATCACAGGGATGTTTCGGCCTTCAGTCGCATTGCGCTGCATGCTACTTTTTCAATAAAGCTTCTTTTTATCGCTCTGATTTCTCTTTTAGTAAGTGTTGCTTACATTACTCATGTCCTTACGTATTGGGGATCTTACGGTATTAAATGTGTTGATTTGGAAAGCTTTTGTACAAAGTTATATTGAAAAAACCGTCTCGTCCTTAATTTTTGCACACCAGTGTATATGCAAAAGAGATGTATATAAGACCTGAAGCAGAACTTACTTTAAATTTATCACCAATATGGTTATGTTCTGAAAATATTGGTTGACAAGTGAACCTACGATATCCAACATGAAAGATTAAAGTGTCTTTTGATTTTACTGGAGTCTGACATGAAGTTTGTTTACGAATTATAACATTCACAACAGACATCTTTTGCTCATGAGGCAGCAAACCATACACAACAAAAGGTGATTTTTCTGTATTCTCTGGAAGAAAAAAAAAAAAAAAAAAAAAAAAAAAAGAGCATTTACTGCATATAGTAAAACAAAAAATGAAGAATGTGAAATACTGTAATTACTATTAGCAATGAATAATTTAGTTTTTAACATGAGTACGTAAACTAACAATTTATAATGTATTTGCTAAATAAATATAATATACAGTACAATTTGAATTAACCACTAAAGGTAGAGAGGTTGGAACTGTTGCTTTGCATGATTAACAAAATTCCTGCCCCAGATTTAAGAACATCAGCGTTAAATTATATTAAGTATTTTTTTAAAATATTCCAAACTACTCTCACAAAATATCGTTGACTGTCTCACACATCTGCCTCCATTTTGAGTTTCATCATGCATTTAGTAACATTTTACCGTGTCAAAAGATTTTAGATGCTTTAAATTAGCATATGATGAATGCCTACTTTCGTAAGTATTAAGATATGCCTGCTCACGCAGCTGAATTTTCTTCGCCCACGGGTGTTGGTACTTCCCTAGTACCATTTATTTGAAAATATCTTTGCCTAGTGCACTTTAATGCGATCTACTGGCGAAAACTCTTTAGTAGTTAATGACCAGAAAAAAGTAAGTCATAAGTCATAAATTAGCTACTTCAACAAGTCTCACAACAGATAACAGTTTTTGTAGCTGTAAATTAAAAATATGAATTTATTAAAAAAAATTATAAAGAAGCATTAAAGTGATATTAAAAAAAATTAGAGATGATTTTTAGTTGTTTCAATGCAAATTAATGCCATAAATTTATATATTGCTCTGATTACAGATGATTTTGCTTGCAGTTTCTGTAGACTTCAGGACTTGATTTTTTCCACTCTTTTTAAAATAAATAATTTATTTTTGGAAAAAGTATAAAAGGAAGATTAGATGAACATTTACTGAAATGAAATTATGTTTTACAGAATTTTAATAATAACAGTATTTTTTTAGAATTAAGAGTGTTTGATTACTTTTGTGAAACACTATGTCTATTAAATAGTAGATTCTTGCTTAAATTTACGATTTATCTATTCACATTTAAAAGACTTGCATTCACAATTAAAAGACATTAATATTCCTTATATTATAATAACTTATATTTTAAGAAACAAAGAGAAATTCAGAATTACACAAACTAATGCCAAAAATTTAAGGAATTTTTTTTACCGTATAACGATTGTGGCACATTTATGATATGCATGGTCACGTACAGTCCCGGCTGAAAGAGGTAAAAAGATAATAACTTATGATGATTTAATAATTACTAAATTCGCTCAGATAATATAAAAATACATTTTTTACATATTATTACAAAACTATTTAAAGTTTTATAAAATCTAATATATTTTTCTTAAATGGTTATATAACAAACATTTGTTCTTTTCTAAGCAAATTTTGCAATAAAAATGACAATATTCTTTCTTATTATGCCAGGATAACTATTTATCCAATATTATAGACTCCAACCTATAGCAAAACTTGTCAGTAATCAATGCATGAACAATATTGTTACAACTCTGAACTGGGCATGTAAGCAGAATTTTTTTATTAACCTTTTGTTAATTTTTCAATTAATCATTAAATGGAATTATATTAATTCAACTTAATATACATAAATGTAAAAAATTGAATGTTCCTTGTAAATTATATGCATTTTCATTTTATTATTCAAGCAGAAATATCACCAGACCTACCTAATATATTATTGAAGCAAATGTTTTAAATAACAAATAATCATAAAGGAAAATAGAATACGTAAACCATACATCTTTGAGATTTTTGGATTTGATTTCTGTAGGGAAATAAATAGTTTTCACACTCAAATTTGGTGTAAGTAAAATCCCTCCCCTTTTTTCCTTTTAATAACACAATTCTTTCACAGGTTGCATTTGAATTAGGTAATTTTTTCGCTAAGGAAATTGCGTTTTGATACTGAAATTGAAGGGCTATTCAATTAAAAATGAAATTAAATAGCATTCAGCGTTTATAAAATTCATTTCATCGTCTTTTACGAAGAAATTTGATATTTCTTGCAATTTTAGTGAACTCGCCTTTGAGAAAATGCATGCCATTAGAGTTTTACACTAGGCGCAGCTGAAACGTCTTAGTTGCTAATGCAAGGTGTATGATTTACAGAAACTTTCAATGTTTAAATCCATGGAAATTCTGCAGAATATGAGTTTTGGCTTGATAATTTTAGGCCTGTTGTATTGAAGTGATATAATTTATGAAATTAAAATCTTCCAGTTTAATTCCAATTTATAAGAATCACGTGTAACATTTTCTCACCGTAACATAACCACGCGGGATCTGCAGGGTGCTCAATTAGGAGCATTTCACCAGTCATTGGAGGAGTAAGTTGATTCCATTTTACATATAATTCTCCTTGTCCTTCTTTCTATAAAATTTTTACTTTTTCCCATAGCTCATAGTGTTTAAAAAACAATGGGGAATCTGTAGTAACTACAGTCTATGCATTATTTTGAAGCTTAAATTATTAAAAGAGAATTATAAATAGTTAGCATAAAATTTCAACAATGACTCTAATTATATATTTCAGAGGTAATTCTTGCTATTATCATTGGCTCTTACTATCTAGTTGCAAATTCTGCTATAATTCTATAAGTCTTGAATGTTCTACTGATGCGGCTTACAACAATATGCCAATAATGCAGATGTGGAATAATGTGCCCCAAAACAAAACAGGGATTCTTCAAGTGTTCAACATATTTCCTTATCAAGAACGTGGCCTCAACACATTTAGCTGTTTAAAATCTAATTTAGAAAAAAAGTCGCAGTCTAAGTAAACATGAAAAATATGCGTGATCATAAATTAATTTTCCAAAAATGTGTTACTGAAAATTCCGAAAATTAGGTTTCCCTTGAAGCTTTCGTTTATTATTTAGAACACTGATTCACTCTTTTGCATTGATGAATAATATAAGTTATAATTCATCATTTCTCGTAATGTTTTATTTTTTCATGGATGAAAAAATATACATGATAAATTTAAATTAAATCTTTTATGTACGAAAAGTAGATATATACACACCATTGCTCCTTCTTTTTCTTCAGTTAAAACTTTCTTCTTTGTTTGCTTAAAGCTTCCAAACATGTAAATCCGTGAATAATCAGGAGGTAAATTTTCTAAAGGATCCCAGACTGATTTCTTGAAGCTTTCTAAACCTCTATACCTATGAAAATTATTCAGAATTTTTAATCCATTAATTTAGGTTTGGAAGATACTGAGTATAAACTTAATTAATTAATAAAATATAATACCTTTGGAATCTTACTCTTGCACTGATATCGATAGGAGTATCTAGTTCATCGGGGAACATCTGATTCAAGCGTTCTTCTTTAAATCTCACTAGCCTTTTAAAAACATAGAATATTGAAAGTGAAATAAAATAATCTCTTATAACTAATTGCAAAATTTTATAAAAATACAATAAAAAATACTAACATTTTCTTTTCTTCATCCAAATCCAACTGCTTATCATAATTTTCATCTTTTAATTCTGGTACAGATTCCTAAAATAATTATATAAAATGAAGTAATTTTGCTTAATATAATAAAAATCCTAAAACATTAAAATTAACCATACCACATCATCCATTTCAACATCACCGACTGCTTCAGATCCAGACTGATCTTCATCATAACTTTCATCTTCACTACTTTCACTTGCATCATCATCATCACTATTGAGAATCCAGGAAGCCTGATAATCACTTGTTCCTTCAGCTACTTTTTTAACTTTTTTCTTGGGTGTTAACATGGCTGCATTAAAGAAAATGCTATTATTTATCTATCATTTCTTAAAATGACAAAACATGACTGATTTATATATCATCCCACTTAATTCATAAATTATCATCCAAGTTTGAACATAATTCCATTATTTCAGACCAATAATTAGTTCATGATTCATTTCTATTTCAAATACATTAAATAAAACTAAACATAAAAGAACAACTCTAGCAAAACTATATATATAAACACTGCTGTATATACTAAATATTTACTATACATAAAAATCACTAAACTGAACTTGGAAACTATTTGTTTTGTACTTTAAAGATCTTCTTTTCAGACGAATTCCTACAAATTTAGCAGAAATTCTTATTTTTAACTACTTTCTGATATTTTAATTTGCTTGCCTATTTAGGAAATTTATCAATTTAAACTGGTATTATAATAATTTTTTTCAATTTCTACATTTCTTATCTTTTGAAATTTTTAATTTAGAAACATCTAAAATTGACAATACCTACTTTCTGTAAAGCATGACATTATGCTACAAAGGATTAACCATCCATGTTGGCAAACTGCCACTCCTGAGAACTGTTGCCATTCCTCAAAGCATACACAATTTATTAATCATTACCTGACCTCAAAAGATATCAATTCTAAAAGCTACTGCAATTCTTAGCAGCATAACAAAGTATATTTTATTAGTATATTTGGGCAATTTAAAAACTGTACAAACCCTGACATTTAAAACTATTTCTGTTCCAAACATATTTGAGTGTTTTAAACAGCTGAGTTGAATAGATGGTGAATCAGTTTCTAAACTTTTCAAGTAAAATAATAACTAATTTATTAATTAATACTACAGCTATGATAAGATTTTATCACTTACAAACAACTTCTTTGTTTGTTTCAAAGTTTTCAACAATTTTTTCAATTAGATTTTCAGTTTTGTAAAACTGGTGGTAGCTTTTCAGCAGCACCTTTTTTGGTTGAAGAATTTTTCTTAGAATCTGCAGTGCTTTATATTTGACTGATGATGGCATATTATCACTTTCACTGTCAGTTTTTGCAGTTATTGAAATAATTTCACAATCAGTTTTTGCACATGTTCAGCAATGGCAGAAATTTGATTGTCCTAAGCAGCTTAGTTTAATAAGTAGTGGGTACTGTAAATATTTCTTTAAATATTAGTTAACAAATTTAACTTTTCAAATTAAAGCCACACTCTGCTTATCTAGATTAAAAAAATACCAAATTTTAAACAATATATTTCACAATACATATTAATACAGTACAAAGTTTGCAATCTGGACTCGTCGGGACTTCGGCGATTCTGGATTATAGATCATCAATTTAAATCTGGTAAGATGGCATGCAGAAATTATACAATTAAAAATATGAAACCGTAATTTATAAAACAAAGAGCAATTATGATCTAAAGGCTATCAAAATTTATAAAAAAAAGCTTAATATTTATTTGCTTACTTTATTAAACATTTTTTTCAATGTAAGTTGTTTAAGTTGCTTTGCTTTTTGTGCTAATACTTTTCTTTAATTCTATAAACAGACATAATTTCTTGTTCAATTACAAAGTTCCACTGTTCAAGTCCTGTAATTGCTGTGTCGAGAATACAGACTAACTTGTCAATCGAAATTTTTTTGTTTTCAATAACCTCTCTTTCACTATCGGAAGCGGTATTTTCTGGATCTAGAATCACACTACAGATTTCATCGTCCGTTAATTGATTGATGATTGGGGCATTGTTGCAATGAAAAACTTTTGTTATATCATCTTCATTTGTTACCGTTTCTCCACATTTCTTTACAAAATCCAATACCTGGAAAATTTCACCTTTAGTTTGCGATGTCCAAAAACCTTCAAATTCGCAGCTATCACCTCACCATTATGGTAGCTGGCCATAAATTATGCCAAGCATTTTTTAACACATTCTCCCAACGCGCATGCGTAAAGCATACAAAAAAAAGTTTGTGGCTTTGAGGTTTGGATTATAGATCATTCTGGATAATGGATGTCCGGATTACAGACTTTGTACTGTATCAGTCAAGTATCTGTAAATGTTGATTTTAATGTTGTACAAACAACTCCAATTGATAATTACAAACTCTCATTAATAATAAAAAATAATGCATTATATTTATTAGATATCGCTACAAAAGAACTACCTCTCTACGTATGAAATGTAAAGATACAGTAAAAATTGCTACCATAATTTTAAAGGCCAGCAGATCAAGATGGCTAGTAGATGAAGAAGTATACAGCAGTTAAAAATTTTAATGTTAATTAAACAGCTTCCACAAAGGCTGCCAATTAAAGTTGGCACATTAAAATCTTTTTGAGACAAAATCGAGTATGATGTGATAAAAATATATGTAATTTTGGAAGAACTTCCTAATTTAAGATGAGATTAAAAGATCTTTATCTTATACATCTGTATACTGAAAAGAAGACAGCATTAGTAAGTAATATTAAACAAAAACGAAAAAAAAAAAAAAAAAGAAAAGTTATTATATGACTGATTCAGTAATTACTGGATTTTAAAAAAGCAATTTTCTTACACTATCAGAAGAGTAAATTCAAGATTTAGGAAACTATTTTTTACTGAATAGATTAATTAAAAAATATATTGTTATGTTTCATTTACTAAGTTTCCTTAATACCTGCATTTAGCTCTTCTTCAGTAGGCCATGTTTGTTCTCCTTCCATGGGATCAGGTATAACCTCTGACTGTAAGGATTCTTGTTCAGATGGATTTGGTTTGTTAGAAAAAAGTACATTATCTGAGGCCATTTCTACATCCTTAACCAAAAATAAAACATTAGTCAAAACAAGGCATAAAGAAATTCAACAATAAGATTAATGGATAACAATGTAATAAATATATACATACTGGTTGTTGAAATTTTTAGATTTGGCTCATAAAAAACCTTTTAGCACATATTAAATCTGTTTATTGCATATCACTCAAAATATATTCTCTCTGGATCCATTCATTTAATTTAAAGTTTAATACAATATTTTAAGAACTCCTGTGTTTTCTTTTTTGGAACACCACTGAAAACCTTAGTTGAGACTCTATACTTAAAACCATTAAAATGAGTTTATTTCATTTTCAATTTTAGTTAAGGGAATACAAAACAATTCAGGAAGAAAAAAAAAAAAGAAAAAAAAAACAGTTGGTGAAATAGCAGGATGATGAAGTACAGTAATTTAATTGAAGGCCAAAACTTCAAGGACAGTCATAAGAGCGAATTCATATTGATACAAGAACTTTTTTGCCAGACAACAAACTCTTGCTCTGTTAGCGAATGTGGTGTCAGGTATTTGATTTCAAAGTTCTAAGCTTACAACTTTATGGCCCTCTGCTTTTCTCAGAAGCTTTGTTTAGAACAGTAGAAGTACAAACTTCCCGCAAGTAATTTGCCAAGATATTACTGCTTCATCGGCAATACCCAGCAGCCCCCCTCCATGTTTCGAATATTCTCTCAACCAATTGTAAATGAACTGGAATGAAGTCACAAATGCGATTCTACAGCGCTTGGAACCACATTCTTTTTCAAATGAATGAATGAATATTCTCTTGTCACAGTTTTTCATACTGCAGCACCACTGTTGATCTGTGGTTACATCAAATAAAGAGCAGTTGTTATGAGTGTGTTGCCATGTCACACTCATACATGTAAGCATGATTGTAAATTATTTATTGTTATTAGACAAAATATCTATTGAGAAATGGCAACAGCTAATTTCTGGATGTCATTCTATTAATAATTTAAAAAAATATATTCAGATGATGTACGATTGAAATGTATGTCGGTAGAATTCAGTAAGAACATCTGTTATGTTATGTACGTTTACGAACACGTTACGTGTAAGTTATTAAGTAACGAGTACAATTTATTTCTAAGTAAATGTTTGTTTGTCTTTTAAAATCGTTTTATGAATCATTAATTAAACTACAAAAGGAAGCTAACATCCATAATTCACACTAAGTCTTGCTGCATGGCAATAGTTTCATGGTTGATGGAAATAATACATAAGTATTGAAACTAAAACAACATTTTATTTATTTTGCCAAAAATTTGCAATGGATTAACATTTAGCAGTGATGATATATTTTTTCACAACAAATGACTACTAAAATTAAAAAATAAAAATTTAGAACTAGCAAAGTATACTTGCTGGGACTTGTCATCTGCCAAAAATTTACGCCATATTTACGAAGTATCAAGTATGCATAAAGTTAACCTTCCTGCTTAGATAAAATTGCTTAAAACTTTAGCAGGAGTAAATATTTGTATGATATTCATAACTTTTCACAACAACAACTCTGATGTTTAAGATAAGCATAAATGCTTCTTCACTTATTATCATATAATAGTGACACCTTTATTGCAGGTATAATAATGACTATTTGAATCTTGAAAATTTGTATTTTTCTGTTAACAGGATGCAAGTAACGAAATGTCATAGCCTTTTTATATCACTTTATGAATGGCTGTGCAGTGGTAATTCACATAATGCCACATTTGTGCAAGTCTCTGATTTTTTAAACAAAAACAGATTGTCATGTGCATGAAAAGAACAAAACTGTTGTTTGTTGTTCTCCCTGTGAAATAAAAATTCTGTGTCAGTTAAAGAAAATTAAAAAAAAAAAAAAAAAAAAAAAAAAAAAAATTAAATGTTTGGTGCTAAGTAGCACTTTCTTAACAGAAAAGTTACAAAATTTTTCACAAACTGAACATTCCTTTCTGGGAAACATGTTAACTTTTTGTGTGTCTGTGTATGCGCATTTGTTCATTTAAATTGATTACTTGGGAATTTTTCTTCTTAAGGCCCTACTTTATTAAAAATCATGCAAAAAAGAGACTTTAGTTTGGCATAAGTTTTGAAGATTTGTATTGGCACTAATTCCAATTCAGTTCTTCCTAATGCTTTCACAATTTTTTTTCTTAATTTTTCATGGTTTATCAGATTTTCCTAGATACAGGGTTCGTACACATTTCTGCACATGAAAATTAAGTACTTTTAAGGATCATTAATGAAAAAAATTAAGGACCTATGAGCTAATAGCAAATTAATAATTCAATTAAAAATATTATCTTTGCCTGAACTTTACTTTTGTAATACCATCCAAAAAAATAAAATAGATCCGTAATTAGGATGCATTATTATTAAACATCACTTAATTAACATACTTATTAATAAGTTTGAGAATTAAATATACTTTATGCAGTTTATCAAATAGCATTACATATTATACACTTATAATAGTTCGGCAGATTTGAGAGAAGATAACTGACATTTTATTTACGTTTTACTAATAGTTAGTTAGTTTTTTTTTTTTTTTTTTTAAACGTCTTATTTTTTCACATACTTGCTCAATCTAGAGGTTTAGTAAATAGGAGGTAGATTTTATGTCAAGTGGTACAGGTTAAAATGAGAAGTAAAATCATAATCAGAATGATTTATAGCAAAAGAATGGCTCTTGTCACCACTGCTTCTTGCCTACAGAGAGAGACCTGATGATCAGAACAAAACTGAAAGGCCAGATGTGGGCACGGTTGGCAAGTTTTGAAAGTTAGTTGGGCTCTGTCTGATGCAGTTAGTGTCATAGCTTCGTGTAGAGTTCCAAGGGTTGTAACTAGCGGTGCCATCTCGACTCTCAAAATCCGGGAGAGGAAAAAAAGTTTCCAGGAGAAGAAAAATGTTTCTTTGGCAGTCGCAACTGAAGAAAAATCGGCCTCCTGAATCTCATTTAAAAGTATTTCTTGAGCTGCAGGAGCAAGCACACTCTCGCAAATACTTGTACATTTCATTCTACCACAAGAAATCATTTTGCCAAAGAAGAATCTAGAAATAGAGTGCTATACAATTTGTTTGTGCAATCCTGGAAATTAAAAATGTGATGGTGCTTAATGCTATGATAGACTGAAGTAATTTCAATTGCTGATATACTGTCCTTTTCTTTTGAAGATTTCTTTACAAAAAGGTTTGAAACCGATTGCGAAGAATCCCTATTCAATATTAACGATTGGTGTTTCTTGCTTTGGGTAACGTACAGTTAGGTTAGAGTCACTACTCTAACACCCTCGTACTTAATATTAACCGTTTTCTGACATAATTTACATTCTCCGTTAAAATTGTCTCTCTTTCTAAGCCAATCAAATTAAGTTAACCACTTGTCTTGAAATGACGTCGAATATTTTGTCTTTTGTTGTGGCACTTATTCACTTGCAGAATCAGAATCGTTTTTTCACTAGACATTATTATGAAAGCGTTTAAATAATTCCAAAATATGCACTTTTTTGTGGATAGCTAGCTAATTGAAGACTAAATTAAAGAATGGATTGAAAATGACAGGATGAGGGCGCACGAGCGCGACATGCCAGCATGAAACTACGACTCATCCATAAGGCGCTTACTCACCGCAGATTGCTGCTGCAAAGAATATGTATTGACATAGACGTTCTTTGGGTGCTGTGCACGGTCGTGCCATTTTCGATGCTCTCTACCATTTCGCCCATGCGCATTGTATTGTTATTTTCGAGAACGTGATATTCCGGGAGAATAATATTTATTTTAAATTTTTTCTGGGAGATTTTAATTTTCAGGGCCCAGGAATTCCAGGAGAGGTGGGAACCTTAGTTGTAATCCAGTTAACATATTTTAAGGTTCCAATAAGCCACTAAAGCACCAAAGGTGATACTAAATTGCTTTGTATTATTTCAGGTCTTACTAGATACAAAGAATAAGTTTTACATGAATTTTTACATTTTTGTGTTTTATCTTGTACCACGGTAAGGATTAATGAAAGGCAATAACATGCTTTTATATGCAGAGACGATTTTTAAGTGTAAGCAGTTATAAATAATTGATGGTTAGTTGGTTGACTTTTAATGGCACAAAACCTTGAAGGTTATCATGCACCAGACGAATGGTTAATAAAATCCAAAATGCACAAACACATTGTATCAGATGAATTGTTGAAATGAACCTGTAATGCTGATGAAGACATGGAGAAATGATTTTGAGAAATGAAGGTAGAGCAGGATAAAAGGGAAAAACTTCAAATCATATGGTAAAAAGAGATGTCTTTTAAAAATCTTGTGAGGGTGATGTGAGGGTTTCTTCAAATGTTAAGTTAACATTCGTAGAGTTGAAATGATATTCACGTTTCTGACTAAAAGCAGGACAGCAGGTTGATATAAATAATTGACTTAGGTAGTTAGATAACCTTAGTCATTATGGATTTACATGACCACAATTAAATTTTACTTATTTTTTAATAATATTTATTAAAAAGCCATATCAAAATCATAATCTAATAAAATTTCACAGTTTAGAATACATGCTATTTATGTCATTGATTCTTAAATGATATTAGGTTAATCATACATTAAAAGCTACAAAACATTTATGTTTTGTAGCAACAACACTCAACAAAATATTTTTGCCTCTTTTTAATCTGAAGCATGCCCAGACATTTTGGCTAATTTATATAGATTTTCTTCTTTTAAAAATTTCTTTCAATATGCAAACCAATGTTCTCACTAGTTTCTGTGTGCTGTATCTCCTAACTTGTCAATCTCTCCACAATGTACCTATGAGGGTTTACTTTATCTGTTAGAAGTTAAACAGTTCAACCCCCTCCCGACAGATGTGAAGAAAATTATCGCTATGTCTGAAAGTAACTATAAAGTTAGACAAAGCCTCTTATTTAAAAAGCACTTAAAGGCATGTTTTTATGCTAACCAAATCAATTGCAGTTTGTGGTGATGTAATTAAACGAGAACAGTCAAATTCAAACAAAAAAGGTGGACTAGTGGTCAAAGACTGTACAATTTAATTTTAACTTAAGCTGGCTCATTAACTCTATCGTCATAACTAATTCAAATGCCAGCAACGATAATGCAGATCAAAAGTTATAAATTATCAGAGCTGGCAGGAACTAATGCAGCGAGCAAGCGGAGATTAAAAACACATTTTGTCTTACACACCAAAAATCTCAGTTTTAAAACTATCTAAGTGATTTGCATTCTGGGGAGGAAATAGAAACGAGAAATTATAGTAAAAGCTGAAATTATAAATAACTGGATAATTTAAATAATAATAACTGTATATATATTCGAAGAATAATTTCCTTTCTCTTTATGTATTCGGTTTCTTTCTTCAACATGCTTCCTTTTCATTTTAGAATTTTTGGATTTAATTAAAGATTTCTGTAATTCTAAAAAAAAAAAAAAAAAAAAAAAAAAAAAAAAAAACCTATATGCATTTAGAATGCATATTAAAAGCTGCTAATTTTATTTCTTTAGCAATACGAACATTCAGAAGAAATATGAAATATATATGGTAAGGGCCGGTTACAGAGCTGGTGTGGCAGAATGTTTAGAATTTAATGACACACCGAGCAACACAATCTAGAAATGGCAAAACTTTTAGAACTTAGAGCAGGTACTGGAAGCAGAATTTAGGATCTACAGATATAAATTTAGTATTCCATGTGATTTTACCAGGTGGGAAAATGCCTAATGTCAGACCTGTGTATGATGCATTAAGACATACCGTATTTGACGGCATATAAGACGCACTTTTTTTCCTAAATTTGGTCTCAAAAAAGTTACCTGCATCTTATACGTGAAAGACACAGGTTAACTTTCAATACTAAATGCTATTTTTAGCCCAGATAAAAGGTCTAGACACACATAACTTTTTCTACATCTGCCATAATTATTTTGCGCATGCGTGAAATATCTGTCGCCAAAAAGCCTCAAAGCTCGAAGCTGATGTCGAAGTTCAAACAGGTTCGACGGTTACATTACGTCTATGGAGCCTTTCCTTCTTTACAAAGACTTTCTTTGACTCAGCCGACACATGTATCGGTATCGGTGCTTAAAACTATTTGTTTAAAAAAAAAAATACCCTGGAAAATATGACTACAGGAAACAAGACTGCTTAAAAAAAAAAAAAAAAAAAAAAAAAAACTTCGATGCCCAGCTCCATCTTGGTCTGAACTTGAAAATGCCGTAAAAATGTGGGTGATAGATAAAAAGAAATCTGGGATAAGTGTTTCAACTAAAATGATAATCAATGAGGCCAAAGGATTTGCAGAAAAACATGGGAATCAGAACTTTTCAGGGTCTGAGGGCTGGTGCAACAGGTTCATGAAAAGGCAAGAATTATCAATGTGCACAAAAACAACTATTGCAAAGAAAATGCCAACAGACTATGAAGAAAAAAAAATACTAGCATTTCATAGGTTTGCTATAAATGCACGCAAGAAAACTTCTTTTGAGCTCGGTCAAATAGGAAATATGGATGAAATTCCACTCACATTTGATGTATCACCCAACAAGATGTGAGTTTTAAAGGATCTAAAACAATAACCATAAAAACCAAAGGTCATGAAAAAACCCGATATACGGTAGTTCTAACATGTTGTGCTGATGGCACAAAACTACCGCCGTTTTTCATATTCAAAAGAAAAACTTCCAACGGGTGTTATTGTTCATGTTCATCCGAAAGTCTGGATGGACGAAGTTAGAATGAAACTGTGGTTACAGAACTTATGGGCGAGTCAACCTGGTGAACTCTTAAGAAAACGCTCTCTTTTGATTTTGAATCAGTTTAGCGCCCATAGAACTTAAACCATAAAGAATAAAGTGGGAGAATTAAAAACCCAGATAGCTGTCATTCCTGGAAGACTGACTAGCCAATTACAGCCTTTAGATGCATTGGTGAATAAGCCATTTAAGGAAAAGGTGTGAGAACGATGGAACAAGTGGATAAGAGAGCCACATCACGCCCTCACATTCTCAGGTAGAATGAAGTGGCCCTCTATTTCGCAAGTGTACGAGTGGGTAAAAAGATCTTGGGAGGACGTAAAGGCTGAAGTAATTGTTAAGTCCTTTAAGAAGTGCAGAATTAGTAATGCTCTTGAGGGAACAGTAGACGACGCATTATTCGAAGAAGGTGATAATAGCGATGACGGAAACAGTAGTGATGATGATATTCTCGTTTTCGATGATGATGATAGTGAAAAGGATTTTTATGGTTTTGAAAGTGATTAAAGTCTAATTTCATGATAGGCAACGTTTTCCTTGAATCTGTGTTTTTTGTTATTTCTGCTTTATTTTGTATTATGTTTGATTGCTTGCCGTTCATTCATTTATTCATTATTGAAATTTACATATCATGTTCAAAATAGCTTGCCGTTTGTTAATTTTCCTTAATAAAAATATGTTTGGTAATTGCATTCAATGATTGTTTATTTGGCTTTTACGAAACGTGAGAACTAAAAGAAACCACATTTGAAGTTATTGTGGACTATTGAAACTTTTTTTCCTTGTGTGTGGTCTAAATAAGGGTGCGTCTTATATGCCGTCAAATACAGTATTAGATGAATCTTCTAAATTGCCACTTTCCAATTTCTTTATTAATAAAAAAATCCCTTTCTATAATGCCAGTCCATGTGATACGATTAGAAGCATTTTTAATATTTCCCATGCTTGTGTCTAGTGAAAAGTAGAGAATATAAAGGAAAGATAAGCATGTTAAAAAAAAAAAAAAAAAAGACTCTAGTTTCAGAAGTTAAAACATTCAAATATTATGTTTTCATTGTTCTTCCAGATGTTCTCCAAAAAGTAAGAAATTCATTGCATATTTTCTGTAAAATACATACATTATGTGTTAATACATACAGACATTTTTCATTTTGTCACATTTTTCTGGAATCTTCTAGAATCGTGGCTCTATAAATCTTGCCTTAAAATCTTTCTAAACTTTCCAAGTTGTAATGTCTAATGTCCCAAAAGAAAATTACCCCTACCAATTTTTTAACAGCAAACAGCCAGAAATAGTTTGAAAAAAAAATCAGATTTAAAAAGTGTAAAATTAATTTTATAGAGAAAACTGATGCATATTCTGAGACAATTACATGAGAACATTCTTATCATGAAAAAATTAAAAAGAAGATATTTTTAATTAATTACACAGCTATTTTGCTTTTGCTAAGAACTGTTTCGTAAATTGTGCATTATACCTTGTTTATTTTTCAGATTCAAAATATTGTATAATATGACAGTAAAAAATAAAAATGTTATATTTTAATGTTATTTTTAAAATATAATTTCAATATATTACCATTATTTTAATAAAATATATCAATGTTACAACGTTAAAAAAAAATCGTCGAAAAATTGCCAGATCTTGGAATTAAAAATTTGCTATAGAAACTGAATACAGCCGTCCCATCCAAGCAAAAAGTTATTTAAAATCTCTTCATTAGAAAAACTGAAACAATTTCGAAATGCTTATGTTTCACTTCTTGTTTAGAAACTCTAGCATCCCACCATTTATATTAGAAATACGAACACATTATAACCCATTCAAAAGATAACCATATTTATCAGTGAATCACCAAAAATATATCTCCAAAATGGCAATTCACACTTAAAATTTCAGTCGTACAAACAGACAGAAATTTGACGATTAAAATTAAGGACCTTCTCCCGATTTTGGCTGAAATTAAGGACTTTGAATGACCAAAAATCAATTCCAAAAAACTTAAGGACTGTACGAACCCTGTACATACATGATGTTACAGTCATTTTCGTTTGCTCCAAAAATTGTTTTCAATATGAAATGGTTGTGCTCCTCTTATATATATATTTCTTTTGCTCTTGAAGAAGGAAGGGGCTAATTTTAAACTCTACATTGGTGTGTTTACCTTCCAATTTGGTAACTTAATTAAGTTCGAACATATTATTAATGAAATCTATCAATTCTGGCCCACAAACACTTTAAATAGAATTCCAAGAAAAAAATACTTATGAATAATTGTAGTGGAAATGAATAATATGATTAGTATGAACAATATGAAATTGCAAGTATATTTTCTTGGTTTGAAGAGAGATCAGACTGAACCAAATCAAACTTGTACACTGTGGATTGATCTGGAAATGTCATTTTTTTCATTTAAGATTTTTGAGAAATTGTATTCCTGGCAGTAAGCGTGCTTAAATTTCTGTAATGTTGCATTTTCAGTAACAATTCAAACCAAATTTTTCATTTATCAGACATATTTATATAGGGATGAAGATCACTATCATAATCTACTTGATTCATTTGGAAATCACTCCAGCCGGTATATGAACAAGTGGATTCGCATTTAGTGGTTTAGCTCAAACACATCCAGATACTTTTAATGTACCATTATTCAAGGTCTGGAAAATTGAAAATTTTGTATATATGCTTATATATCGAAGTTTTTAAAATGAAGCAAAACAGCACTACAATGTTGAACAAATATTCTGCTGATTCACATGAGATTCTCAAAAAATCTTATGGGCATGTCTTGATCAGGCAATGAATTTTTAAGGAAATCTTGGTTCTCAATAAAAGTTAATTATGCCTCTGAGTATAATCTTAAGGGATACAATTCAAAACTTAACTCCTAAAAAAGACAAAATGCCATCACAGAAAACTGATTTCAACCTTAATTTATTATAAATTTCCTAAGCACTCATTTTGTCTGCTTATTTTTCAATGACTAGTTCAGGTATTGTTGTTTCTGTTGTAACCTTTTACAGAAGAGATGTATCATATTAAAATTCACTTTAGGGAAAGTGAGCTTTATTTTACTTAATATAGTTATTTATTTATAAATGCATTTATGTTGTATTATTAGCTATAACAGTAATCTTGAGAATTAAGTCTACACAGATATTTTAAAATATTTAACACATGTTTCACTATTACAGTTCTGTAATATAAAACCTTAGTATGGTTTATTACTCTTTTCTAACTATCTAATAATATTAAAATTCTACTGTGTAGGGGGAAAAAAAAAAGAAGAAGAAGATCCACTTTTTATTAAAATATATGTGGAACAAAAGACATATACTGGTTAAAGATGAAAACAAGTTTAATTATTTAATACTCACTTTATGAACACCAGGTTTTGCTTTGTTAGCAAAGGGATGAGGATCATTTTCATAATCTACTTGACTCATTTGGAAATCACCCCAGCCAGGTATATGAACAAGTCCATTCACGTTTAGTGGTTTACCTCGAACATATCCTGATACTTTTAGTGTACCATTATCTAAGGTCTGAAAAATTGAACATTTTGTAATCCAGAGAATTACTTACATACTGAAACTTTTCAAAATGAAGCAAAAAGGCATTACAATGTTTATTTTATTCTACAAATACTGGAATCATCTATTCTTACTGTTACACTTAATTTTTTAAGATGTATAATTAATAATAATTTCTCAAAAAAGAACTGTATAAATGTTTACAAACATGATGTTACTCAATTACAGTGCCGAAACTATTTTATAAAATGACTACTGAAATTCCAATTTACGGAATGTTCAAGTTACTGTTTTACCACAAACACAGGAGGTTTTAAGAGAACACAAATTTTAACTTCATTCAGAGTTAAATTTATACTCTGCCTGAAACAGAAACCGAAATTATTTCATCATATTTGAAAATGCATAAAATATACTCAATGGGGTAAATGTTAAGGGCATTTTCTCAGAAACAGTCATCACAACTTGATACATTAAAAATGAGGTTTCCCCTACACAGAAGAAATAAATATATAAAGTTATGCATTTTTTTAATGGTTGGAAGCAAAGCAAATATAGAGGAAAATATAATAAAAAATCACATTAATTAAAATTTAAAAACAGCAAAAGAAATTTTAATGGTAATAATATACCAGGTTGTAACGCAAGTTTTCCACTAAAAAACATTCTTAGTTGGGGGGGGGGGACATGAAAGCAGTACTTTTAGAGCAGGTAGTAATAATCACCAACCAAATCTATGATTTTCTGCTAATATTTTGGTAGTTTTTCAAAGCCTTTGGTCCAGAAACTTGATGGCCATTAGTCCCAAAACCTCATTTCGGACATCCTATGCAGAATAGAAGACAGCACCAGCAAGATGTGAGTTTTCGGCTTCCCCGTCTGCACGAACTGAAACACATTTACGGGTCCACCCACCCCTCAGAACCAGGCACGGAGGTTCAACCTCTTCTAGCCTCTCAGAGAGGGTGCAGCACCACCTGGGGGTACCAGGCAGCACTAGTCACTAATTTGCTACCTACCAGCCGCTCGGGCTGCCCGTCGCAGTGGATCATTACCGCACCCCCTGGCTACTAGAGTCGTACCGCTCACGACTTGTCAGACCCTGAGGCCGGCCAATAAGTGACTTTTCCCAGGGCCTTCAGAACCACCAAGTTCATAAATTTTATGTAAATGTTATACCAGCAATATGTAGCTACAGGTGTGAAAAAAGGAGTGATGTCGATGCTGTATGGTGGGTGTGGCAAAAGATCCCATTTGAGTCTGTAACAAGTCCAGCTGGCGAATGCAGACACAAGTGGCTTCTCACTAGCTTGATTAAAAATTACCTTATTTTGTTGGAACTCAGTTCGACATTTTTCCTTGATAGCAGCATCAACGCGGACTAGCATCTCGCAGTACATCTTACTGTCGAGGGTTTTACCTTTTCCCAGATACTCTTTGTGAATAATACTATGGCAATCCCACGAAATACAAAGTATGAGCTTTTTGTTAGTCAAATTCTGCTTTGCGACGCTGACCACCCCCCCTTTTCAGCCCGTGTTGTTGAAGTGAATCCACTTTTCATCACAACTGACGATCCTATGCGGAAATTTTTAATCCTTGCGTTGATATTTGAGCAGATTACTGCAGACTCAAACACGTCTATTCTTATTTGCTCGAGTCGGCTCATGCGGCACCCAACGTCAAGTTTATGTGATGTACAGCATGACTAATGGACATGGCACTAACATCTAATTCCTTAGCAGACTCTCGTGTGGTTGCATATTGATCTTCCTCCATAAGTTCTCGCAGGCAGGCCAGAGCGCTCTGCTTCTTGAATATCATAGTCTTTGTTTTGGAACTTTCGGTACCAAACCTTCACCGTGATAGTTCCCTTCCAGACACCTTGCACTCAATGATAACGATATTGTTTTACAAATTTCACATAACAGTGTTCTAAAGCAAGTCTCTTTCTTCCAAATGACAAAAATACGCAAAAAAAATATTAATATAAAAAAATCCGCATACGTTTGACAAAAGATTAAACACAGCAACATGAACTATTTGCACAGACGACAGTTGCGGCAGCGGAAAATTTTCATTAAAACCTGATTTTTTAAATATATTATAAGGCACATAGTAAGTTTCAGAAATATTGTGTCACTGCAATATTCTTTGGCCAAACTGGATTTTTATTTTATGGAAAACTATTCTTATATTGAAGTATTTCTCTGAAATAAAAGTGAATATTTTCAATGCAATGAAAGATGATACCAGAAATGTTCTAGCAAAGTAATCAATACAAAAATAAAAATTTTAATTTGTAATTAAAATATGCTTGCACCAAATTACAGATCAATACATTTAATTTGATTATACATTCATTCATTACAATGCTATAAAATCTATATACTCTTACGAGTGCCAGCAATAAATATACAATTCCTTTTTTTAAATTAAAATTTGCTTTCAACTAAATTTGTAGTCATTAGGTTGATGCTATTGGCAGTTGAGTAAATCTTGTGCTGATTATAATCTCTGAGTAATTGTATTATTTATACACTATTATTCTCTACCTACTACTCACATTATTTTCTGTTACTCATGTAACAAAGCTTAGTTAAAGAGCCTTGGACATTTCGTTTTCCTGCTTACGGATTCGTAATGACCTTGTACGGTCTTTCAGAATTTCCTTTCCTTGGTCACACTGGCAGGGTTTGCGAAACTGGAGGGTGAATTTTGCAAATCCCGATGGACCAATTGGACATTTTGTTTTCCTGCTTAGGGATTCATAATGACCTTGTACAGATTTTCAGAATTTCCCTTTCCTTGGTCAGACTGGTAAGACTGGCAGAACCCTGAAGGACCAAAATGGGAATGGAGGTCATTAACAGACAGTTAGAGGATGTGCTTTGGTGTGACATGATGTATTGTCACTGCACATAAACATATTGTCATTTCTTGTTTTTAGGGTATCGTTTCGTTTTAATCGATTTGAGTTTTTCATTAACTTAGAAGCAAATGCTAGTCTTAATTAATAAACAGGAGATGTTGTTATGATATCATGACTGAATCTAAAATTAAGTTCAAGGCTAAAAATGAAGCAGTTTTCATGCACAAGGCATATCTTAATCATTTAAAGTGAAAAACTCATAGTAATAAAATTAATATTTTCAAAACAACCTCAAATTGGTCTCCAATATTTACCCTATACATTAACCCTAACTGCGTACTCTTTTTATCAAACTAAGTTAAAAAATTGCGTATTTTTTATTACATATTTTAAATCTACATATATTTTAGACTTAAAATATACAAAAATTTTTTGTAAAAGAGTTTTTTTTTTCAATATAGAATTAGGTCATAGGAAAAGGTTGTCAGAATACTGAAATTGAAGAATAATGATATAAAAGGAAAATTTTGAAAATTAATATTGGCTAAATTGTGATTAATTTTATAAAATACAAAGGCGAAACATATATACTAATGAAATATCTGCATATCAATTTTGCACCAATGTCGAACGTTTTCAATAGGAACTCAATTTTCAGATTCATCACTCTCTGCAGAGGAATCCGAGAAATTCTCATCAGTTTCGCTATAACTATCTTCAATATACTTGAAATCAGAATCGGAATTACTATCTCTGTCAGAAATATCATCAGGAATATAGATTGTATCACTCACGAAATGCTTCCTGCTAGACATCTTTGAACTCTGAAAAGCGCGCGCAAAATGCTACATTACGCATTCTTGTATATTTGGCAGAAATGTGGACAACTAATGTCATCTTTTGCCCACATCTAAATAAACAATTAAACATCACAGAAAATCCAAAAAGAAACCTTGAACAGGGAAAGAGCGGGCTGCACAATTAAATAGACGGCAAAAATTCATCCCCGCGGAAATCGCGGGTTGCGCAAATTTTGCTACTTCTACGTTGCCCGTGGAAATCACGGGATGCGCAGCGAGAGGGTTAATGTCTAAATAAAAAATAAAACCTTATGATAACTACATAATACTGTAGACACAAACACTGCAATCTGTTTTTAGCTTTTAATTACTGATTTCTGTATCAAAATAATACTTCCAGCTATGCCAATAATGCTGAATTAAATTTCACTAAAATTTTAATTTTATATTTTATTTTTGATGAATAGTTTTTATTGCAAAATAAATCGTAAGTTTCCATCAATAAAACTATTTTATCTCAATAAATGGCTGAAAAGTCTTGCTTACATCTGCACTTGAGGACATTTCTGCTAAGAGAAATAATTGAAATTTCTTTCAATTTTTAGACATTTGTAGAATTAAATGGTAAGATCTTTTCTGTTTTATTCCTTTTTTAAAAATAAAATTGGTTAATTGACTACGAAAAGCTCAGCAAAACTGTCTATCTAAGAATGGGTGCTTTCGTACAGAATTTTCTAAGCAAAATTTATTGGTATGCATTTTCATTACACATGGGGAAAATTTGAAAATTGTTTGTTGCAACATGAAGTGAACTACTTTACTTCAACAAATAATACTTTGTTGAAGAATTTAAAGCATTTGTTATTATAATGTACTGTTCATGCTTGCTAAATTTAAACACAGATAAGCTAAAGGAAATGTACTTTCTGATCATCCACACTCCTGCAGAAAAGTCAACAACTCATTGGCAACTAAGTTTTTGCCAAGATGACACAAAAAGGCTACAGCCATTTAAAAAAAGACAGAGAACTAAGAATTCCATAAAAAAGCAATGAATCAATAAAATTGAAAAGAATAATCAATAATAAAACAGTTACTTCTTCAAGAAATATTTATGCAATTTTGTAATTTTGTAATTTTAAAAACAAATTTTTTAAATACCTAACATTACTTTTGAAAAGTTTCTTACAGATTAGACAGCTGTTATGATCTTTAAAAAAACAAGGTGAAAAATGAATTTTAATATTATTACTTACAGGATCATATTCAATATTTTCTGCTAATAAGTGAAAACGTGCATCTCTAAATGCTACAGGACGCTGCTTTTGGCACCCAATCTGACGAAGAAGAAGTTGAAATTCTTGTTTTGTGTCAGTTGAGTGAAGTTTCTCATCAGGAAATCTATTAATGAACAAAAAATAAACAAAACTTCAACACATAATTAGAACTTTTGTTACTTTCTCATTATCAATAACCCACAAAAAATTGCTAATGAATATTGCTGAAAATATTTGTTTAGCTATCTTTACACCTTATTCATAAATAATTTTACAAGTAACAAGAAATGAGAGTAAGCAAAAATCTCTCTGGTCAATATTTACATTTTTTACTGCTGGTAGATGCTTTCAGCAAAATCACAACTCAATACAAATCTGCATGTACTCAAATGCATATGTGTTGTGCACATGCTTGAGCTGGCTGTTACTGCACCTATACCTGAAACTGTCAAAACCCTAGCAAATCTAATTAATGTTAAAATTGGAGGAGGGAGGTTAAATTAGATATTCCACATTTTTTGTTCTTTGTCTAATTTCATTTTGTTAACTTTCTGATAGTTTTATACTGAGAAAATCCTGAGTAGAGTAAAGGAAGTTTTTACTTATCAAAGTATTTTTAATACAGTGAAAATATGTACATACTGTTGCATGGATAAACTTAGTAATATATCATTTATTAATGTAAAATAATATTAAACATGAATATTAATTGATTAAACATTGGTTGAATCTTGATAAAATGTTCTACACATGACTACTGTAGATTGAAGCAATTCAGGTCGACTTAAATTTAATAAAGAAAATTATACTACGTTTCATTTTATTTCTGGGAAACATTTTCTTTAGGAAAATATAAAAATTAAACACTGCAAGATTCGACAATCTACTGATACAGTTGGCAGTAATAGAATATGAATCATAATACTAACATGAGTAAGAAGCATATGCATTTGTTTCTTGCTTATTCACAAAACAAAAAGCTTGTACTACTACTGTCTGAGAGACTTTATTGATTTAATTACATGTTTAATTTAATTCCGATATCCTTCCTTGTCTTAAAATTTTCAATGGATATGCAGAATTAAACCTTGAAATTTACTATTTTAGCTCAATTTCACTGTAAATAAAAAACACATAGTTGTGATACTGCAAAGATTTAATATAATATATATACATACATATATATATATATAATAAAACTGTTCCATTAGATGTAAAAAAACTGCATTATTATTGAAATAAGAGTGCATTATTAGATGAAATAAGATGGCTTATTGAGAATTGCAATAGACTGGCTTAGGAAGGACTGCGACTTTGGTGCGTAGTTCTGTACATGCTCATTCTTTGGCAGACAAAATGGAAAATTTTGCATTTTCCGTCAAAAGCTGTATGCATATCAATTTGTGTCCAATTTGCTTTATATCTTCTTGGTGCGTCATTTTTTTATGTCTAAGAGTGTATATATATATATGCAATAATCATATACTATTGATAGTAACAAATTTTCTCTATTTAATATTCTGCTACAAATCATTTTGTTTAAATTTATGAGGAACAACACCTAGCTGTTAGCAAAAGAAATGTACGTATGTATACCTCTCTCAGATACAAGCATCCAGTCTTCTACATAATAGAACATCATGTAAATAAAAAATCTGATGTGTAATCCACATGACTTCCTTCTGTAGAATATTAAATTATATGCATTTTTTCCTGCATTTCATTTATGCTTATTTCCTCGAATTTAATTAGACATATATTTCTCATTCAATTAATTCAGTTTGCATTTCATGACAAGGCAAAAATACACGAAACCTCAAAGCATCTTTATTAAAAATTGAAAAATATAGAAAAAATAAAACATTAGATACAGGTAAAACAATTAAAAAAATTTTTTACAATTCAAATTAGAGTTTCTTTCTTTGAAAAAACAAGCAATTCAGCCAGTGGGCGAGAAGGCAGATTTTTTGGTGCACAAAACTGAGTTTACTTTTGGTTTCACTCGGCAAAAGGATACTGAAGGCGTAGAAAATGACTTGATTTGTTGTGGACGCTATGCTGAGGCAATATATGAAATAATTTAATAACTTAATTGATAATTCCAGAATAAATATGGCCAATAACAGAGAAGTGCCAAGAGTTGTTTGTTTAAAGATTAAAATAAAACTAACTAGAAAGAAGTATATCTTTCAGCAATTATCAAACACTACTGGTTTAAAGGCATCTTATGAGGTATGCTTAGAGCTAGCTAAAAGTAAAAAGTCTTTTAGAGATGGTGAGCTCGTTAAAAGATGCATCATAAAAATGGAATCATTATTTGGAGATAATAAGATGGCTAAAAATTTTGATACAGCTGACATCAGTCAACTTCTTATCTTTGTCCGAACAATAAATGAAGAATTTAAAATTCATGAAGAACTGTTGGAATTAAAATACTTAGGAACAAGTACCAAAGTGACTGATATATTTAATGCACTGGATAATATTTCTAATTTTGGAAGTCATGGGAAGAGCTCTGGCATTGTAATAGATGAAGCTAAAGCAATGGTTGGTCATAGAACTGGATTAGTAGGACTGTCTAAAGAAAAAGGCATACATTGTTTGTTTTTCCACTGCATTACTCACCAGTAGGCTCTCATTGGAAACATTATAAGGCTCAGTGAGACAGTGAAAAACCGTTCTAAATACTATAAATTTAATAATGGGAGACAGAGCATTTATTGCATTTCTGGACAATTTGGAAGATGAATATGGTAACAGTTCATTGTACTATGAAGTGCATTGTCTAAGATTTGGAGATTGCCTGCAGTAGTTTTTTTTTTTTTGGCTTGAGGAATGAAATTCTTGCTTTTCTCAAAAAAGAAAATACTGTACATGAGTATCAAGAAAAACAGAAGAAATCCAGTTTTTAAATGATCTTGTTTTTCCGACACACTTAACAACCCGTCTAGATGTTTTAAACCTGAAACTACAAGGGGGAAAAAAAATGCCTACCTTTTTAGATATATTAAGAGATCATTATTCATTAGATCAAAAAACTTGATCTAATGAAAACTGCTCTAAAGGCAAATAATACAGCCCATTTTCCATCTTGTCAGTAGTTGAAAGAAGAAAATGACACTAGTTTTAGTATGTTTCATGAAATAATAACTGATGTCAAGAAAAAGTTCCAGGATTTTGATTCCCTAAAACCAATACTTAATTTGTTCTGTTAAACAATCCCATGGACTAAGGTGAGTGAGATGCTCTGCAACCTGCAAAAAATTTGTGATTTTCAGGCAACCCATTCTACCAAAAAAAGTGTAATCTCTCTGAAAATGTTTGGAAACTGATTTCTAAACAATGTTTCCCTAAAATACTTAAATTCTCACTGCAAATGTTATCACTGTTTGCCAGTACATATGTGTGTGAAAGTGCTTTTCCTGCTTCAAAATAAATTAAATTACAAATGAGAAATCACATTGCAAGTTCTTCACTGGAATTGAGCCTAAGACTTTGTTTTACTGAAGTTACAGTGGGCATTGATAAACTTGTACCAGAAAAGCAATGCCCATCATCACATTGATTTCTCAACTGTAAAATAAAGTAGCATATTAAACTAGTGGTTGGCCCTCACGTATTTAAAGGTTGGACCACATTGCTTTAAAGAAAGCAATACAATAAATAAGAAATATTTTTAAAGCAGTGGAAATTTTCCTTCACTGGGTAAAACTTATGAAAGTCCAATTTAATTAATTTTCTTTATATTGCATATCCGATTGTAACATGCTATTTGTGAACGCATCTGTATGTTTAATGTGAACTGAGAGTCCAATACAGAAAAATATATTTAAACTGCCCTTAAACTGCATTAAATAAAAAACTGTGTTTTTTGAAAAACTAAATTTAAAGCCTTAACATGACTGTTATTAATTGCTTTTAGGACTAGAGACACAATTAATTTAAAGAAACAGTTGTTAGCTAAAAATCACCACACCATTGACACTATCATGTTCTAAGGCCAGCATGTGGTGCCCAAGTTAGACACCATCAGTTTAAAGGAAGAAACTATTTCACATAGGTAACATTCATTCACTATTCAGATTCATTCTTTATTTTTCATTAATGATATTCTGGTAAAGGCATACATACCAGAAACTAAATTTTTTAAACAAATGTAGGCATTCATTTTAAGTTCTAGGAGAAACATATATTGCAAATACAGATTTCAAATTATTGAATGAAATGCATGTGATAATAAACAAATACAAAAATTTCTACAGTCACATACTTACAAAATACCATAAATAAAATATCATTTATTTTTTATTTAATGATTATTTAAATGCAGCATTTGGGTACAGGAATATACATGGAATAATCAGAAAAAACACTATTACATCCTATTTTATATATGAATAGAATTTGGAATGAATACATGCACACACACACATAATATTTTACACATGTAAAGTTTAAACTTTCACAAAACAATTTACTTATAAATAAAAGTTATATAATCTCAAACCAAGATTAGTTACTTTTGTCAAGAAACCTATAAAAAAAGAATTACCTCTTTTCCAAAGTTTTCAATATATGCTTTCGACACTCAGCTTTCTTTTTTGGGTTTAATTTTTCTAAGCCCTATATTAAAAATAACAAATACTGAAGCTAAGAAATCATCTCAAAACTTAAAATGATATTTTTCATACATATTTTTATCTCAAATAATAAAGTTAATAGTTTTAATACCTTTCTTTCATAAGCACCAGTAAAAAGACTATAATACCCCTTTCTCTCCAAAATATTTTATACTAAAAATTTTCCCCATTATGCATGATCTAATACAGTGTTTAAAATTTCTTATATTTTTCATTCTATTGGGGAAGGAAAGGGATTTGCATTTCTTAAAAAATTTATTGATATTGTATATATTACTAAATAATGTCAATAAATATGCAATAAGTTGATGCATTCTTAATTTAGATTACTAAATTAATTATGCATCAACTTCTTACTGAACTTAGATCCATTTTTCATTTATAAAAAAATGTATGTATGTGCACAAATAAAATATATAGAAACATACAAGCAGTACACAATTGATTATTAGTATAATATATATACAAATAAAATAAGCAGCAGGAATCAGAAGAGCTTTAGAAATTTATTTATATTTTTTTCGTTCTTAAATTTAACAAAATTAGTATCTAAAAACTTAATACTGGTGCTGCCAAATTATGTACTTTATAATATTTTGAAATAAACTTAACAGTTGTGTTACATGTAATAAACTCAACAGCTTAAGAGCTGAGTTGAATTGGCTGTGTAAGTAGTACACTTCTTTCACAAATTATTAGCAACTGAAAAATCGATCTGTTTTGCATGGAGGAAACTTTATCAAAGATAATGCATTCTCCAGTTCTCTAATGTTACTCTGTTTTTGAAAATATCACACTTCTGAGTAATTATCTAATATTCACTATCATCACTAGATTTCAATTATCTTAAGCAAAATAATTGATTCTCCAAAATGCTAATACAAATGTCATGCTGAATGTCAAAAGTCACAGGCCTTTTGAACCTATAAAAAAAAAAAAAAAAAAAAAAAAAAAAGAAGAAGAAGAAGAAGAAGATTGAAAGTGAGTATTCAAATGGATCAATAAGAGCAATACATGAAATAAACTACCATTCCAACAAAAACATCAGGAGACATATGAAAACATCACACAGAAATTACTTTTCATATTAACACATTAAAGGCGGGGGATCTTGACGAAAATATGCTAGGTAACGCAGCAACCGCCTTGCCTCGTTTTTCGTCCTAGAGAGGGCAATATTTTGTGTAATCATAAAAAAATTTACACTTAAAAAAGTTTATTTAAACTCTTAAAACTACAAGAAATATTAAAAAAGAACTAAACACTAATTACAAAAAATGTTTTAAAGTACTTATTTATGAGAAGAATCTAGTATTTTTTATGTGAAATTGTTGATAACACTCGCCACGGTGAAGAGGTGCATTGCAAAACTCACATTTGAAGTAAGTCAACTTTCTTTTTTTATGTGGCACACAAACTACGCAGTTTTGTTGGGTATATAGCTTTTTTGCCTTTATTTTCTATCTGAATTAATTTGTGCTTCTTGATGTCTAGCAAAAGACGTCCAGGCAGATCAATTTTATATCATGGTGCCGAGTCCGATGTACCAGGTTGTGGCTCTTCAGTGTCCATCAATTCCAGATCTTCGGTTTTTTTTGTCAGTTATAAGACAGAGTGATAATTCTAACAGATATTTTTTATATGTCAAGCTATTATTATTATGCATGTTATATACTAAATAGGAATTGAAAAATGCACAATTAGAGAGAGATTGTAAGTAGAATGTAAACAACCAAACAGCTTCAAACCACAAAACATACTAAATACAAATGTAAAGTGGCCATGGATTGTGCAATGTGCACTAATATGACTCCCACCTTTAAGCTATAGTCGAGATAAATTGTAGTTCTACGACTGCCGCCTTTGAACTACAGTCGAGATAAATCGTAGTACTACGACTCCCGCCTTTAAACTACAGTTGAGAAATTGTAGTACTACGACTCCCGCCTTTAAGCTACAGTCGAGATCAATCGTAGCCCTACGACTTCCGCCTTTAATATGTTAAGAAATATCAACACATGCTCAATGGTTTGTTTTAGGTGATTATGACACATAAACTCCCCTTAGGCAAATAGCCTTCAAGGCTATTTGTCTATGGTGAGGGATGACTTCTGGAGGACTTTCTAAGGGAAACTAACTCGTATATAAGTTACACATGGGGAAAACAATGAAAAAGCCCATGCAGCTAGCCTGTTCATTGGATTTGAGTCTCGGACCAAAGTACCAATGTTCAGCAACTTTACCACTTGGCTGCTGGTGGGCCATGTGCTCAGTGACTTTTGACATTACAGTATATTTACAACAACCAGAATAACACGATTTATCAAAGTTAGAGAGGGCCATCAAAATATTACAGTAATAAATATGTTTATTTCTATCACTTGCTTTTACTTCCAGTTACAGTCAAACCTCTATTTCACAAAGGCATGTGAAAAGCTTTGCTAAAATAAATGCTAAGAAAATCAGCTACTTTAGTTTGTTTTGGTTGTCAGGAACAATGTTTATTATCATAATAAGTCTTGCATCTTTGTAATGTATGGAAAACATCTTTTGGTACACTTTCTTCAGAATTAAAACCACACTCTAAAGTATCAAATGCAGTTAGCATATCTTATGCTGAAGATTTTGTACATTCATTTTCATCTTCTTCGTCACCATCAGTAGCTTTCTAGCTACTACTTTTTTACACTCTCCAATACGTCTTCTTAAGTAGGAATTGTTGAGGTCTCAACATAGTTATCTACAAAGAAGTAATCTTGTAAATGATCATTATTCTTTAATTGTCTTCGATTTTTTAATAACCACATATTATTCAGTTCCTCACTCTTCTACAGCTCTTCCCAGTACCACAGACTACAATCAGTAGTTACCCTTCAAACTACTCAAAGCATTAACACAACGAACTGAAAAACTGAAAGTTATTACTCTTTCCAGTCTTATTGTATATACCATCATAAATGTGCACCTATAAATTAAAAATATATTTTCAAATTTTCTGATGTATTCCCTGTATAATGCATACCCCTTTCTTTACGAAGATACCTGAAAGATATATGTGATATCTTTTGAAGTCATTCATTCAAAGATTTTTCTCAGGCTTTCGAACAACAATGTACCAAATTGACAAGTGATAAGGGAAACAATATTAATCTTGAGCGAGTAAATAATTCCACAAAGAGGGTGATTGCATTCAATGCAGGTGTGAGAATAAGGATTTAGCTTTAGGGTTTTGAAAAAAGCAGAGCATAATTTGGGGTAAGAATGCATTTCCTAACTGAATGAATTTGTGGAATTCATAATCAGATGTTTTCTCTTTCTGCAGTTGTTTGAAGCCATGATTTTAAACTGAACATCAAAAGGTTTTAGTAAATTGCATTTGCTTTAGTTAAATACAGTTGATCTAGTGTTCCTTTTGGTAGTGAGTATGGCTCCTGCCAAACAAAACAAGCTAAGTGCTGGTTTCAAATGCAGTCATTCAATTTGCGAAAAAAAAAAATGGAAATTGCTCTTTAGAAAGAATGCTTGGTGTTAGTGAAAGCTCCATACATGAGTGGAAAAAAATTAAATCGCAATAATTATGCCAAAGAATAAATGTTTTTGTGTAAAGCAGTAACAAAATGGCCTATCCTAGAAGAAAATGTTGTGAACTGGGTTCTAGAAAATTCCCAGAATGGAATAATTATAACAAGAAATAGCATATGTATATTTGCCTTAATGTGGGCAAAATAGAATGCAATGAAAGTGAAAACTTTAAAGCAACTTTGAGTTGGTATAGTTCATTTATGGCATAAAATAATTTAGTTCTAAGGGAAAAAACAAGAGTTTCACAAATGCTTTCCGAAGAATTGGACACATTGGTAAGTTTCAAGAAGTATGTTACTGAATGTATGTTATTGGAAGGTACTATGGCAAAAAAATTATTTACTGTCACATATCGGAAGTATGGAGGAAACTCCAGTAATGTTGGTATGGTAGAAAATAAAACAACTGATGTGAAAGGAACAAAAAGGATCACAAAACAACAGGTCACAATATATCTCCCCCTCACTGTAGTGCTTTTCTGCTTAGAGGATGATACAAAATTAAAACCCATGGCTTTTGGAAGAAAGACGATGCCAGTATGTAATTTCCCATTTTTCTTCTCATTTACGCTCAGAAGAAAGGATGGATGGATAAAAACAATGTGAAATTGCAGATAAGAGATATCTGTCAACTAAAGACTCTAGAAAATCTTTTAATTTGGGACATGTTCAAATACCCTCCAACGAATAATTCAAAGATATTGTTGGAAGTGTGTAATAGTGACATGACAGTTATTTCATGTTGCCTAACACCATTAGATGTGTGTTTCAGTCAACCAATAAAAAAAATTTTAAATGACAGTAAAATACATGGATGTTAAAAGGTGAAAAACATTTACGAGAGGAGGCCAAATGCATAAATAGTGTGTGAATGAATAATAAAAGCATGGAATTAAATTAAACACAAGGTAATTGGAAAAGTCATTTAAAAAATGCAGTATACTACTGATCTAGATGAAGTGGTAAGTGATTAGACTAGAAGAGAAACACGCTAATGTGACAATCAAAATCGTAAAAACAACCTTATATTTAGCGTAGGTATAATGAAACACTCAATCGATTTCGAGGGCAGCTAAAGGTCCCTCCTCATCAGGAGAAAGAAATACCTAGAAAGAAGAAAATAAAGGAGTCACAGAAACACGTGGTCCTTATCAGCACTGCACGTGGTTATAACTAGATTTTTAATCAGAGTTGCACTGGCCACCTACTTTTACTGAGCCAGGCTATCTGATCGAGCATGAAAAATTAGCGAAGTTAAAATAGGGAGCGAGGGGCAAATGCACCTTACGCTCAAAATCTGAACTTCAAATAATGGAAAGCAGCCACTGAACGGATTTTTATACCCTCTGATTAAAAATCTAGTTATAACCACGTGCAGTGCTGATAAGGACCACGTGTTTCTGTGACTCCTTTATTTTCTTCTTTCTAGGTATTTCTTTCTCCTGATGAGGAGGGACCTTTAGCTGCCCTCGAAATCGATTAAGTGTTTCATTATACCTAGGTTGTTTTTACGATTTTGATTGGTAGGTGATTATTTATTTACGGTTCAGAGTAACAGTGATGGTGAGGATGAAACAGAATTCGAGGATGTGGAAGACGAATATGAGTTCTTGTTGAAATCATAATTTAGGATGTAGTACGTTTATAACATCTTGAATTTTTACTTTTTCTTAAGAGGAAAGGTTTCAATTTTTCACTTTTTTCTACATTTCCAAAATAACAGTACAGTAACTCAACTTTCCCATACTTGCCTCCAAAACATTTCTTTTTCTTGAATGTGAATGATTTTATCAACATTGAAAATATCTTTTAGCTTGTACACTTCATTATTTCTTTTAGTTTTCGATCTTTCCATATGAAAGTCATCTTTATTAACATCTTTGCTTTCACCACATATGATTTTTCAACCACTCCCCCCTTTTTTTTAAATTTCCCCAGCCACTCACAAAAAATTCATTTTGTACTACAAGCTTTGGCAAACTCTGCAGGTTTATTTGGTATTAATGGTCCTGATACTGGTACATACTGTTCTCTCACTGTATGCGGCCATTTTAACATCACTTTCCTGCACACATTTTTTCATGTATGGCACTTGGATCAACGGAAGCTTGATGAAAATTTGTCCTCATTTTTCAGGATTGTCTTATAAACCATTTTGCAAAATACCAAATTGTATGGCAATGTCTTCCTTCTTTACACATTTGACCACTTTGACAAGAATCAGCATTCTTTTTTTAAGTGTTAGACACATTTGTTTTGACACTTCTGTCAATTATTACACAACTTACTTTAAAAAGGAACTGCAATATAACAACAACAACAAAAAATAAAAATAACATACAGCTGTTGCTTAACCTTACTGGTTTGCGAAATACGACTGATTGGCGAATTTTCAACAAAAGAGTGGGTAAATGCGTTCTCATTCAAGAATCTCCCTCTCCCCATTTCATTCCTCCTGTATTATGGAGTAGGATAATAGATAATGCACCACTTGCTTTTCTTGAGAATCAGAGCTGCACACTTGTGTCACAGCAAATTAATAGTTTCAAAGTAACCTTGAAAAAGCATTTATTGTAAAATTTTGATAAATAATTAGTATACTTCACAGCTACTAGATTTGTATACAACAAAATTCACACCTTGGGTAAAATTCTGAAAAAAATTTGCGAAATAGAAGAATTTGTAAAATAGGGTTTAATTAAATAGAGGTTTGACTGTACTGTAATTTCATTTGTACATTTATTCTATGAACAAAAGAGAACAATATTACAATTTGCTTGAAAACATAATGCATCAAAAATTAAAGTGATAACATTACCTGAACAACATGAATTGTTGTAGGTAAAGCATGAGCAATGATCACAGACAAAAGCATATTTTTGTTATCATCTGGAGGATCAGAAGAATGGATCAGAACTAGAACATCAGCAACCTGAAAAGTCACATTTCAGTAAACAAAGGTTAACAGAAAATTACTTAAATTAATAAATAAAATAAGACATTTTAAAAATGTACCTTCATAGCATCCATCACAGAAATCAGATCTTTTGTATTAGGAATTAAAAAAGTAAATCTTTGTTTCAGTCGAGAAGAACTAAAGAATATAAAATAGTAAGTGATGTTTTAAGAGAAAATTTCATGAAGTTATTGAAATAATTATGCAATTACTTATGTAGTAAAAAAATAAAGTCAAAAATTCATATGATACATACAACATACACATTTTGTATTATAAATCAATACTCTGGAAATAAAATTAGCTCCACATATCTAAAAAAAATAAAAATGTAAAGCTATGCAAATTAAGAATTATATAAATTCAAGAAGTTTTTCACTGCTCTGAAAAAAATTTGATAAGAGCATCTTGTAAACATGCATAAATAAATTTTAAATACATTCATTAATGCTTTGGAAATTGAATTTTATAAGGTATTTCTCTCCTTCCTTTCCATATACCTTTGAGGTGCAAATGGAAGCAGTGTATTTGAGAGGTCCAGGGTTTGTATCCTGGTGAGGGCACTGCACATTTTTCACATGTCCTGCTTAAAAAAAAAACTCAATGACTCCACAATTTAGAAACTATGATGGAAGTTTTTTCTTTTTAATTAGAAATAATGTATTATCTTCTCTTATCCATTTATTTATTTATCTACTTTTTAACATATTGGGCATGCAAAGTAATTTCAAGTTTGGTGAGCATAAATTTTCATTTAAATTTAAAAAAAAAAAATCAAAATTTGCAAGTATCTTACTTTTTTCTTTATTAACAGAGGAAAAACTTTTACATTTATTAAGTTTTATTTAAGTTCAAGCATTAAAATATAATTTTCATTTATACACACAGTTAAAATTTGTTAGAAGAATTCAACACTTTTGCATTATGTAACTGAAAGAGCATAAATTTGACAAGCTGAGACAAATTTGTGTTCCATTCCACAGTTACCAGCAGCATATATGCATCTTAAAACACTGAACTTTTGAGTGACCTATGCAAATAACCTAAGACATAAGAGTACTTATTTAAATATTATTTTGAAATGTACTTATTTCTTCAGAGATTTGGAATGAAATGTACATTTTCTCCACTGGGATTTAAGTATTCTTTGCAGTCAGTTGTTATTCCTAAGAAATGTTAACTAGGATAATTGAGTGCCTCTGAAGATGTTTTTAAGCTCCCTCATTGTGCAAAAGAACTTCATAAAGTTTTTATTGAGGTTTGCGCTGTTAACTGTTTTGGAATAAGATTTAGGCTTTAAGACAGCAGTAAATTTGGAATTTTTTCTGTTAGAAGATGTTATTTTGTCATTGTTGGGGGGAGGGGAGTTTTTCTATGATTGTCCATTTTGTGGCGGGTATTATTATTATGCTGAAAATTGATCGATTTTATGAAATCTGGCTTTTGGATATTATGAGCAGTCTATCAACAAACTCGTTGATCAATTCCAGAAAGAGCAGGATATGGTTGAAATTCCCATAAACCATCATGCAGCAAGTTCACAACACAGATGAACTAACTAACCAAAATCTGTACCTGACCCGTGAACTCGATTACATTTTGGGGACTGATACAGAATATCAGCCATAAAGCCACCCAAAGGATGGTATAATACTCTGTTGAGTCCAGGAGTACCACATCCTCAAGATCATCAACATGTTAAGGCTCGCTCTTAAACCCACTGCTAAACACTAGCCAGCCAAGACCACCATCCCAGTGAAAAGAGACTACAGTGGGTTGGGTATCAAAACTTGAAGCTTTTACTGGCTGTTGAAAGTGCTACCTGCCAGTACTACGTGGGCGGCCCCTCCCTTCAGGCTTTATACAGATTACCGAGGACAGTAGGGACAAGATACTCAAAGGCCCAAGTGTTATTCGGCTACTGAGATATTCAAGTTAATGGAGACTTATGCCACCCGACCCGTGAAAAGTGAAGGTGAACCTACCCCATGGATCACCGGGAACTGCCAAGTTCATGAATTTTATACCCCCATGGCCGAGACTGCCTAGGTACAGATCCTAGCCAGTACTGCACAGAGTGCTCTGTGCCAACCCCTGGGCAAAACTGAATATGTATAATGTAGTTGGCACCTGGAAGTATTAGAGCAAAGTTATGCAAACATGGAACATAAGGACTATTTTCGGAATATTTAACATAATCCTGAAATGCAAGTTTTGTATATTGATATATTATATACATATATAGATACTTACGAAAAATCCTGTCGACCATTTTTGCCTATTAAAGAAAAGACAACAAACTACGCAATTTTTCGCCAAAAATGGAAAAGTCTTCTTTAAACACACTGGGTTTGGTGTAACCTTGATTACACGTGTTAGTTATTATTCTTAAATAAAGACTCCTTTTTTTTCCCTCTATCACTCATTTTCAAAAAAAAAAAATTAAAACTTGGGACCTGCCTACTACAGAAGAGCATGCTGTTGAATATTTCCAAAGTTATGAAATCTTAACTGCCTAAAAAAATGTGTTAATGGCCCCACGAAATGACACTTTATTTAAAAACTGAGGGAAAATTAAATATAAATAAATAATAATATAATAAATTTGAAAGAAAAATAAGAATAGAATGTTTTTTCTTGTATTTAGTAAATAGTTTTTTTTTTTTTTTTTTTTTGGTTTGGCGCAAATGGTGTCATCTCTTGCGGTTGATGGTATTTTCTGTTATATATATAAAATATTTTTAAAAATAAATATTCAGAATTTGAGTTAGGACTTTTAGCCTCAGGCTGCATTGATGAGATACCAATTTAAGTCTGAGAGGACTGTGATACATGTTTTGAACATTTACCTTGTTACTTTTACTGCTTTTGCAGACCACTTCTAAACGTAAGTTATAATAAACATTAATTTTTTATTTAATGTTTATTATAACTTACGTTTCTTTTTTTTTTCCTTTTTTTTTTTTTTTTTTAACCTGTGCTAGAGAAAAGGATAATCAGCACCTTAGCCTTTTAAAGTTTAAATGCACATGCATCAATGATTATGAGACTGAAGTTTAAAAAATTCATTTATCAAAATCTTCCTAAAAATTTGAAATTTTTTCTAAATTATTCTAAGATAGTAGCAGGTTTCCAAGGTTTAAAGGTAATAGTAACAAGTGATAATGTCTATTTAAGAATAAATTTGATCTAAAAAGTTAATTGATGAAAACTATTATGTGTGGAAATTTAGCACCAATAATGGATAAGAGCAACATGACAACCCAATCATTAAGATCTTCACTTTGGTTTTATGTAAATCTGATGAATTATTGATAATTCGGTTTAATTTTTGCAAAAAAAAAACAATATAAGTTAACTGCTATTTATCTGTTTTTCAACTGCATTTTGAAAAAAAAAATGATTAAAATTTAGGACTTCAATGAAACAGTATGCAGTAGTAATTTTAAAAATTACAGGAGTCTGGCATGAAGAAAAGTGTGAAATCATGTGAATATACCCATTTTCACTGGCTATGAAGCATGAAAAATTATGATAAGCAATTTAAGTTTTTTTTTTTTTTTTTTTTTATGTTATCTCCATAACTTGAATATGATGATTACCTAAATAAGGAACAATCTGTTCCTTCAAATTTATGCAGATTGACTGGCATAAGTTTGGTGACATTAATTTTCATGGTTGATGGAATTTTATAATTAAATACAGTCAAAAGTCATTAATTCGGACACCCGTAATCCGGAATGATCTATAATCCGGACCTCAAAGCTAAAATCTTTCTGCGCATGCGCCGCATTGACGCATGCGCATAGGCGTTTTACTCGTGCGCGCAAGACATTTATGACTGCGCATATGCATCTGCGCAAGTGCAGAATACGTTTTCGTGTGCACGTTTAATGTATAAAGGTCGGTAAAAGCTAAAATTATCTAATTATCTATTTCAGTTAATGTTGATAATTGCGTTGTTCCTTAATCTTCAAATTGGATCCGGCTTATTATTTTTTGCAGACTGTAAGAGCAATTTTCTAAAAGTAAGCTTGAACTTTCGATTATGTCAAATAGAATTTCCGATGCTGGAGGTCCCAAAGGATCTAGAAAACGAAAGTATGTTGCGATGTCCATCAAACAAAAAACGAATTGCTACAAAAAATGGATAAAAGCATATCCTTTGTTTATCTAACCGTTCCGAAATCTGTTTATCAATTTCACGCTGCTCTGTGCGAGGGGGCACGTCGCGGCGCGCAATGAACTTAGCTTAAATTGCTTATCATAATTTTTCATGCTTCATAGCCAGTGAAAATGGGTATATTCACATGATTTCACACTTTTCTTCATGCCAGACTCCTGTAATTTTTAAAATTACTTGATCTTTCAACACTATCGTTATCTTCAGGGCAGATGTTTTTATTTTAGTCGGCTTATAATTCCTTACTAAATGTAGTATTTAATTTCGATGTACTCCGTCTTTGATATGATTTAAATCAAATTCCTCGTCATTATAAATATCATGAATACAAATCACATAGTTTTCTGGTTGCAATTTTCTAATTTTGGCTATGAGTACGGTATGCTTTACGCATCCGCGCGTTAAAAGAAATGTTTAATAAAGTAAACAAATAAATATTAGGCTTCTTTTTTGGTAAATTTGGATACCCTTTAGATCATAATTGCTCATTATTTTATAAATTACGGTTTCATATTTTTAATTTTATAATTTCTGCATGCCATCTTACCAGATTTAAACTGATGATCTATAATTCGGAAAAATCGCCGAAGTCCCGACGAGTCCGGATTAAAGACTTTTGACTGTATGATGTTTCACTATGATCTTTATGTCTGAAATGTCTTTTTTTCTTTGATGTCTCAAATAATTTAAATATTTACATAAAAAGCAAAGCAAATAATTTCAGATATCGTGACAAAAACAATTTCTAAAATAAAATTTCACTCTTTGAATTTTACACATATCAAACTGGAATTACAGTTTTATCAGCAAAGCAGGAGAAATGTTAGGGAAATTCAGTATTTTTGCAGAATGAAGCTAAATGCAATGTCTGCAGAAGAGTATAAAATTGGCAAGCTAAGATGAATTTGTTTGTCATTTCAAATTTTACCTACAGCATGCCCATAGCATAAAAGACACAACAAACATAGCCTCAACTTGGGTTATATTTGAGAGCACTGTGTTATGCTGTTGACACATTTACCTCATTAATAACTTTTACTGTTTCTGAAACTGTCAGCTCTGTTTTTCATACTGAGTACTTTTTGAATGCTAAATAAAGCACTGCTGTTTATTATAACTCATGATACTTTTTATTCAAGCTACTGGATATGATACTGAACACCTTAGCATTGCTTAAATGCACACACATTAAAATAATAACAATAATAATTAAAAAAAACTCTACAGATATTTACCCCAAAGGATTATATCACTGAACTATTTAGATTTACTTTTGTTTTTTAGATACAACCGCTACAGTTTCAAGGTTCAGGAATGTTACTGATAATAGGAAACAGAATACTTCAATGCTAATGACTCTGAAAAAAATATTCATTTTTGATTTATAAACTGTGACTAATATTTTGCTTTGCATAAGGATTTACTCTGTGCTGTTAAGTGAAAATACATAGTAGTAAGTGAAATCAATAGCTTTTGGGCTAAACAATCCCTAAATAATATAACTTTCAAATG
The DNA here is from genome assembly GCF_044657685.1 of Stegodyphus dumicola. Taxonomy (NCBI): domain Eukaryota; kingdom Metazoa; phylum Arthropoda; class Arachnida; order Araneae; family Eresidae; genus Stegodyphus; species Stegodyphus dumicola. The sequence goes on from NC_140768.1 coordinate 4,759,224, forward strand.
CTCAATATCAAAGAGGCTGACTAATTTACTGAAAACTTTGGCACACCCACTCAATGGTATTTTTTATGAACAAGAAACATAATTTGAAAGACTGCTTCATAATGGTGCCATGTCACCTTTAAACACATTGGTCACTATAAGAAAATATGTAAACTGTCATAGCATAGAAGTGCAAGCACCTTTATGCCAGAGCACTGCAATGAAAATAGGGTTTCAGGTAGCTACTCTGATTAGCAAAGGACATGCAAATTTTACAAACATATCAGTGTCCTAGCATAAAGGTGCCTGAACTTTTAAAAGCTGCTTTCAGCAAGTTAAAAATTACCATTAGGACCTCTTATAGCGACACTGGTAATATTAGCAAAATTTAACTGGTTTTATGAATGACAGAAAAGATTAATGAATTTGTTACAAATGAAAGAAAACATTCAAAACATAAAAAAGAAACTGAAAAGTTTGAGATTTTAAATTAAGTCCAAAGGTGCTTTTTTTTTTTTTTTTTTTTTTTTTAATGTCTTGTGGTGTTACCTTTATTTATTAAATATCATGTTCTTTGCACTTAAACCATAAAATTCAGCAATGTCACAAAATAATTTTAAAATGAGCATATCTTTAGAATTTCTGATACACAGTTCGGCGCGCTGGAGATAAAAATTCCCCCTCCCCGGTAGAGTGTTACCACTGCTTGCTTTGAAATACTTGAGTATGTTAATCAAAAATTCGTTAAAGTTTTACAAAATATGAAATTGATAATAAAACAAATTCCAAATTTCAAGTTTGGGCTTTCAGATGCCCATATTCTCAGCAGGATTATGTCATTCAAAATTGGATGGCTCTAGGTACCATTGTTTTATCCCAATGCGAGAAACATACATACATTTATGCAGATTCTTCATTATTTAATTTCTTCAAATATAATACAACGCAATAGTATTTGGTGGTAATGATTTGTAAAATGATACAGCCTTTTAAAGTTTTCAATGCAAAATCGCAAAACGAAAACAAGAGTCCTGCAGGGACTTTATTCATACCATAATAAATACAAGACTTTTATTCTTTTATTTTCTTCATAATAACTTGCAAGCATTATATAAAATTTTAAAATGCCTACAAATACAGAATTTTAAATACTGCTAAAGAGCAAATATTGTTCTGACAGCTGTTATTGAAAAAATATTCCGAGCAAAAAACATTGACATAATTGAAAGATGACACAATTTGAAAAATTATTTTACAGAGTAAAGTTTAGAATAAAATTATGTATTAATTATGTAAGTTTCATTATAATATTTTAATTTAACCAAATATTATAAAAAACAGACAGACAAAAATATATACTTCATGTAACAAAACCTTCAAATATTTTGTAATACATAAAATGTTTTCCATAAGTAAAACGTGGTACTTTCTGGTATCTGCATTCCCACTGGAAAGTCATGAAAAAGGATTTACGAGGCAAAACAGTTATACAGTCAAAAGTCGTTAATCCGGACTCGTCGGGACTTCGGCGATTCCGGATTATAGATCATCAGTTTAAATCTGGTAAGATGGCATGCAGAAATTATAAAATTAAAAATATGAAACTGTAATTTATGAAATAAAGAACAATTATGATTTAAAGCGTGTCAAAATTTACAAAAAAAAAAAGCTTAATATTTATTTGTTTACTTTACTTTCTTCGCTATCGGAAGTGAATTATAATGACAAGGAATTTGATTTAAATCATATCAGTATGGAGTACATCGAGATGAAATACTACATTTAGTAAGGAATTATAAGGAAAATAAAATAAAACATCTGCCCTGAAGATAAGGATAGTGCTGACAGATCAACTTCCAATTCATTGCGCGCCGCAGCGTCTCCCTGCCGCAGAGCAGCGTGTAATTGATAAACAGATTTCGGAATGGTTAGATAAACAAAGGTTTTGCCTTTATCCATTTTTTGCAGCAATTCCACTTTTTGTTTAATGGACTTAGAAACCTCGATAAACATATACTTCGCACATGTCTATTTTGGCTGGTATGCAATATGGATGTTGTACAATGTCAAGTTTGCGCAGTTTTACGATGTTTTTTAAGTGAAAACAAACTGCTATGGACACGAAGAGGACAATAATAGAAAAAAGGTACATGTTTTATTACTAATGTTTCTTGTTTTTTCAGTTTTATTAATTGCTTACTCTTATATAAAATTCTAACATGCCACCATTTTGAAAATGTATGTTGCCTTTAACTTGGCAAAATATTACTCACCGAGTTTACAAATATTTTCCATAAATAGTTGATAACGATAAATAGTTGATAAAGAGTTTGCGACTTTAAAGTGGTCATATGTATAATATGATAGCACTAAAAATTTTTAATTATATAACAATATAAGGATAATTCAGAATTAATTTTAAAAAATTCAAAATTTTTTTTATTTATTGAAATGCAGGTTAAGATGTGTTTGAAAAAGCCAAGAATCATTTGGCTTAATACATAAATTCATTCAAATTTTAAAATTATACATTGATATTCTACTTTATTTCATTCAGTAAGAAAGATGATTTAATTCAAATGATATTCTTTGTTCAATATGATCAAAAGCATTTACCTTACATGACAATGGCCAAATTTATTATTGATAACAAGCAAGTTATCATCATCACAATTTTTCATATCATCCAGAAATTTTTCAGCATCAATTGTATCATTAAGTGGCAAAATCACCTATAAAAGTTCAAGTAAATTAACCATGCAACTTACTGAAATAATCCAGAAAATGATGAACTTTTTTGTACAAAAATTATAAATACGACTGTTTTTAAGAAAGTTATATTTTAACACTGTTATAAAATAATTTACATATTATTTCTGATGCCCATGCATTAAATGACACAGAGAAAGGCATATTTATAAAAAAACACATAAAATGAGGAAGCTACAAACACTAGTAATTAGTTTTAGGATAATATCAAGTTTCAAAATATCTATGGTGGTTAGTGAAGTTGCTTGTTATAACCTTGTAACCAGATTCATATCCAAGAGAATGTATGGCTATCCACAGCTGTTTAACTCCCCTTCTTGTAAGTATAATATTAGTTGCACCCTGGATAACATTCTTGGTTAACAGATGACTAAATAAACAATGAATCTAGTGCTGGATAAGAAAATATCTGATCACTGATTAACAGAAAAAAGAATTTCAAACATTATTTCTAAATCCCCTTACACAATTAAAACTGCAACAACAAACCACTACTGTAACTGATTTAAGGAAAAAAAAAAAAAAAAAAAGGAGGCTTGTTAAATGGAATGACTTCTTCCATGCAATTAAAAAAAATCTAAATTTATCTGAAGAGAGAAAAAATTCATTTGCTCCCATATCACTTTTACTTTATTTTAAACTTTGGTTATATGAATTACTTTCAGAAGTCTACCAAAAATGAGAACTTTACCGAATTTGCTTGTTAATCAAATTAATGATGTTGCAATTCTTTGGAGTTCAGTGCATTAATTCATTCCTTTTTTTCATTCTACACTGAATTTAAAGGCTTACTTTTAGCCCCAAGAATGGTATTTAAAAAGGTCTTTGGTAAAATGTGCTTTAACAGCTTCTTTTAATGATTCTTCTTTTCATAAGCATTATTATTGCTTTTTATCATTTGTTCTCTGCATCGTCTTTTATCAAAGACATAATTTTTTTACAAACATTTATGTTGAGGAAGAATCTGTTGAATCATAATTCAAGTATTTAATAGTTGAAAATGTAACTGAATGATACTTTTACAAAACTGGCAGCTTCACAATATTGCTAGGAAGGGGGGATAAAGACACACCAGTTTTTATTTTTTATTTATTTATTTTTTTTTTTTTTATGTGGTGTATTTTCAATGTTGTACACTCCAATTAGTATTTTTAACAAGTTCTTAATTTTTAACATCACTTTTTTTTATGTTTTGATGCATAATTTAAATTCACTCTAAATGTAACTGATATGCAACAAATGAAAAATAATGCTTCATTTTCCAGCTTCTGCCTCTTAAAATGCTTTCTAAAATAATAATTATAATGAAAATAGTGAAAGACAGAACAATTCTCGATGTGCAAAATTATGGAATTCTAAGAAGTAATACTAAAAAAAAAAAAAGCAAGAACCTGTCTAGAGTTGCATAAAGTATAGGAAATCAGTAAATATGGCAGTTCAGAATTTTAAATATATTGTACTTCAGATTCTAACACATTTTAAAGCTTATCATATATATTTATATTTGTTGGGTCAATAAGCTTTTAAAAATTAGTTTTGTTACAAAGAAGAATAACAATTAAAGTACAAGCTTAAAATTTACACGGTAAATAGAATTCTCTTTGAACAGCACCCCCCCCAGAGAGAATGAGTAGTTAGGAAATTATGGGACACTGAAAAAGTGATTTATTAAAGAAAATGATGATTCATTTCATGACTACTTAAAGAAGTTTATTTGTTTTACACTTCAATATTCTATTATTTTTTAGTTTTTTTTTACTTGAAAAAGTTTATTAATGATGATAACATTTTTTTTGTTTTTGTTTTTGTTTCACAGATACCTACATATAAACAGGAATGCCAAAAAAGTGTTATTTTTTTAAGCACTAACAGTGAGGTGGAAACCCATAACATTTTAAGAGCAAAAGCTGGATTCAGAAAAATGCAGCATTATTTTTCATTTGTTTTACTCTTATAACAACTGCTTGTGGGACAAGCTATATCAGCTGCTTGTTTTAAATTACACATCAAAATATTTTAAAAAAAAAGTGATCTTGAAAATTAGAACTTGTGAAAAACACTCAACATTTTAGAAACTGCTTGTTTTAAATTACACATCAAAATATTAAAAAAAAAAAGTGATCTTGAAAATTAGAACTTGTGAAAAACGCTCAACATTTTAGTAAATCTCTGAAACTCTTATTCAGCGCTTTTGAGTCTGCTGGTTACAAAGAGCTGAAATATTTTAATAGGCCACTACGATTTTTAATCATTTTTAGCAAATCTGTTCTGGTACTAAGTATTATTAAGTGATTTTGTGAGATCAATAAATAAGGATCACTGCTGATGATTCACTCTGTTTATTCATAGTCTGTTTGGAGAATGGATAGGTTATCAAAGGCAATATTAAAAGCAGTACAATACATAAGATGGCTGATTTTTAACATACTACAGTCAAAAGTCTTTAATCCGGACTCGTCGGGACTTCGGCGATTCCGGATTATCGATTTTTCCGGATTATAGATCATCAGTTTAAATCTGGTAAGATGGCACGCAGAAATTACAAAATTAAAAATATGAAACCGTAATTTATAAAATAATGAGCAATTATGATCTAAAGGGTATCAAAATTTACAAAAAATGAAGCTTAATAATTATTTGTTTACTTTATTAAACATTTCTTTCAACGCGCACATGCGTAAAGCATACATTACGCATAATTGAAATTAGAAAATTGCAACCAGAAAACTATTTGATTTGTATTCGTGATATTTATAATGACAAGGAGTTTGATTTAAATCATATCAAAGACGGAGTACATTGAGATGAAATACTACATTTAGTAAGGAATTATAAGCCGAATAAAATAAAAACATCTGCCCTGAAGATAAGGATAGTGCTGACAGATCAACTTCCAGTTAATTGCGCGCCGCGACATCTCCCCCCCGCGCAGAGCAGCGTGAAATTGATAAACAGATTTCGGAACGGTTAGATAAACAAAGGATATGCCTTATATGCCTTTATCCATTTCTTGTAGCAATTCCACTTTTTGTTTGATGGACATCGAAACATACTTTGGAAGCTCCAGCATCGGAAATTCTATTTGACATAATCGAAAGTTCAAGCTTACTTTTATAAAATTGCTCTTACAGTCTGCAAAAAACAATAAGCCGGATCCATTTCGAAGATTAAGGAACAACGCAATCATCAACATTAACTGATAATTTTAATAATAATTAGATAATTTTAGCTTATACTGTCCGTTATACATTAAACACGCACGTGAAAATGTATTCTGCACTTGCGCACACACATATGTGCAGTCGTAAAGGTCTTGCGTGCATGCATAAACGCCTATGCGCATGCGTCAATGCGCCGAAAGATTTTAGCTCTGAGGTCCGGATTATAGCTCATTCCGGATTATGGGTGTCCGAATTAATGACTTTTGACTGTACTACTTTTGGTTTTGTGCATTTCTTAATCCACACCTATATAGATGACGAAACGTGAATTAGGTAATTGAAAAGTTAGGTTTGAGGGCACCTTCCCCCTTGAAAAGATCTGTCTCCTGCCTGCTGAACAATTATTCACTTCATGCACATTAAAATTTATTTTAAAAGTTTTTAAGATAATAAATTTTAGGATTGTATTATTTTTTCTTGTATTTACTTGCTTGCAGTTTATTTACTTATGTTTTCTAAATTTAATGATATTGCAAATTATTTCACAGCAATAAGTAATCAATTTTAATTTGCTTTATGTGAATGACGTGTGTGTGTAAAGAAATCAAATACTGGAGGGGGGGCAAATAAAATAACATTGTTATTTATCTTTAAAAAAACCAAATACCAATCTATATGGGTTAAAGAGTGGTATATTATTAGGTGATTTGGATAGATACTGGATGAGTATGCAAAAGCAGACCTTCATGCGCTTCACCTGGGAAAAGCTAAATCTGCATGCTTTTTACGATTATCTTTCGCTCATTAATTTTGTTTTAATTTAAATGATTTCCCCTCTGTGTTTTCACACATCATGACAAATTTGTAATGCTGAACATATGTATATTTTCACTGTCCATAAAATTATAGTGACATTAAAAATTGGAAAACTTGACAGCTAATGACATTAAAGTCTACAGCTTGGCATTTAGAAACAACAAATATACTGGATGATATACTATCTGAGGTGTCTAAGGCTTTGTAGAAGTTAAATACTATATACTATACATTAAAATACAGATGTACTCTACAAAATGTAAAATTTAATAAGCACAGAATCATCATGCACAAAGTCTTAAAGAATCATTCTTTTGTTTAACCCATAAGCCGCTGGTGTTGCGTTGATGCAACAGTCAAAATAAATGCGTATATAAATATAACTACCTAAGATATTTTATACCAGCAGATGATTTTGTATAGGGAATATTATGAGGATTATTTCTGTAAAAAATTATTTGCCTTCAACAATCATTTTGTTTATAATAATTAATCTCATACTTTAAGCAAAATTTGAGCAAAATTTTCGACCGGGTATTTTTTCTGAAAATATTTAACGAAAGAATCGCCGTCTTTATGAGTGATCTATTTTTAGTCAAAGTCACTGTTTATCAGAACATTACATCATTCAGATGTTTATATTTGTGTTGCGAAAAAAGGGAAAACAGGTGTTGCGCTGACGCAACGTCAGCAGCAAACGGGTAGTCAATCTCCTTTTTCACTCATTCCTTTCAATGTTCTGGTTGTTTTAAAATGCCTAGAACGAGGTACCTTACATTAGAAGAAGCCCTTCAAAGATTTTTTGATGAAGAAACAGATGATGATAATGTTAATAATGACCAGAATGAAACTGATATTGTTGTTGTTCTCCCACAAATTGCAGAAGCTAGTGACGAAGGAGAAAGGAATGGCAACGTTTTAAATAAGGATAATGATATTTTACCAAAAGATACTGCTGGGGAAGTAGAATTTCACGTAAGAAGTACGTTTTAGCCTTCTAAAAGCAGTTATAGTCATACTAAAAAGTTTAAAAAGCAGAAGACTGAAATCTAGAAGTGGATAAAAAAGGAACTGTTAGTTATGTCTCAGGAAGAACATGAAGAAACTGATAGAAGAGAAATTATAAAAGACAAAATGCAAGGTAAAACTAGTGCACAGATTTTCGATTTTTGTTTTGGTTTAGACATTTACTCTCTTCTCGTTGAACAGACAAATATATACGCTCAGGGAAAAAAAAAAAAAAAAAAAGAATGCCCAGAATTTATTGCATCTGAAGCCTGTATGAGAAGATTTATTGGAATATTATTGCTTACAGGATATCATTCTTTACTTCAAGGAAAAATGTAATGGTATTTTGATAAGGACATTTCTGTTTCTGTTGTACGAGAATCGATATCACTTTTGCAGAACAGGAATATGAAGCAGAATTTGCATTTGACAATAGTCAAATTGACAATACTGATAAATTATATGAGGTGAGACCATATCTAAACTTACTAAATATCAACACCTTTCACTACTGGAATTACTACTTTTAGATTTCAGACGTGAGAATGCATTATTCCTTTTGCAAACTTCTATTGAGAGTGTAGAGTTAGCCAGAAATAGATCAGCAACAGGAAGACCTAGTAAATTCAGCATTCAAAAACCATTGCATGGAGATGGTAGACATTTTATTGTAAAGTCCGTTGATAACAAAAGACTTTGTTGGAAAGAGTACCATAGCCAGACTGTTTATAGATGCAAAGTATGTAATGTAGCTTTACATCATGATTGTAATCAAGCTTTTCATGCTTGAATCTTTCAATTGAAATAATCTGTATTTGTAAAAGAAATACAATGTATATTTTAATATTAAATTAGGTACTTACGTATTAACGCAACCAGGCCAAAATTCGCATAAATTGCGAAATTTGGCGACCCTACTTATGGCAACCCTACGTGTTATACGTAGTTTTGTAAAAAGAGCATGTGGAGATTCACAAAATTTTCCTGCATTTTTGTGCAAATTTTTGTAATTTATGAGAAAATAGCAGTGTACATGGATAAAGTCAAGAGTGTGCGCAATGCCGTTTTTGTGCAATTCTGGGATGTTTTTTTAAGTAAAAATAAGTCGACGTGTACATGGTTATGGCGAATACGGTTTTCAATCAGTGCTAAAAGCAATAGCCAAAAGATTTCCGCCGAAAAAATAATTCTGCAACTTATTCAAATTCGAAACCGGAAGGGTTTAATTGCTATTTTATATTTTAAAACAAAATAATATAAAAAACTGTATTAAAAATTATCTGTCATTAATAAATGTACATTTTCTTTCTATTCATACTTTTTTACTCTAACAAATTGCGCCAATGTAAGTACGTAAGTAATAATACGTAAGTACCTTAAATTAATTACAAGTAAAGTGATTTGTAGATTTATAAAACGTTATGCAGCTAAAAAATAATCCTGCGCTCCACTCAAAAGAAACATGACACGAGTACAATCCTACTCACTAAACGTCCGTAGTCTTATTCCGCTGACGTTGCGCAAACGCAACTCTCGCGTTTTCCACAGGTAAGAGCATTTTTTTTTTTTAATTTTCAATGTAAATTTATGTTATAAATGCTTAACTCAATATTTGTTATTATTTTCATGAGAAAAGAAACATTCCTTGTAGTTTTGGCCATTAATGGCTTAAAGGTAATATTTCCTTATTTTTACTTACCGTCAATATTGGTGGACTATTTACACCTCCTAAGCCTCTCTTCTGCATAACAACTTCTTCCCTTTTTGCTTTACGAATCTGACTCAGCTTCATGATAGAAAAAACAGGATGAAAAAATATGTAAAACAAAACTGAATAAAGGAATGTAATCATCAAAATAACTGTAAAATTTTTTAAGATATTTTTAACCTCACAAAAAGAGCAATTTCATGTAAAGTAATTTACTGGCAATATTTAAAATAATAAAATATACAGCAGAATTCAAATAATTAGCTAATGCTAGTTATCCCTGTTCATTTTCGGATATAAACAAACAAGATTTCTGTTCTCAAAAAATTCAGCATGATATATTTAAGTCTTCTTTTCTCACTGCATGCTAATTGAACTAAAAAAAAAAAAAAAAAAAAGATACTCTTCACTTAAACTTCACTTAACCAATAAATTAGTTTTCTTCTTATTTAGGATTTTCTGCACAAATGTTAGTATTCTACTTTTGTAATAAGTACAGAATCGGAAAATTTTGATTTAGATTAATCTCCACTTTCGGGTGCATATTCTGCTGTTAACAACTTTTTGGAAGTTATTCTAACTTAAATGCACATTGTTTATGTAGCATAGGAAGAAAAACAGTAGAAAAAAAAAAAAAAAGAAATTACAAAAATTTCTTGAAAAAGTTACATTTTTATTATGGAAGTTTCTTGTTCCCCACCGTTAATTATGTGATATACAGTTCTTTTATGGAATTCTTAGTACATAACCATTTTCAAAACAGCTATCGCCTTTCTCACATAAACCTGGCGAAAAATTAATCACTAACAACTTGCATACTTTTCAGAGAGGTTGCAGAGAGTCAGAGTGTATTTTTAAAATATATAAATCTTTATGAAATAAGTCTTTTGGTGTAAGAATATTTTTGGTAGCTCCTTCCCCTTTAAGTGCAAACAATCAAATTTAATGTAAAATTTCAAAAAGGGAAAATGTAAACAAAACTCTGGAAGACATGGTTTATAATCTTCACAATCTTTGGTCACAAGTTGGACAGATTATTAGAAATTTACAGTACAATGAAAATACTGATATTAATCTTTAGCCTAAGTTTATTTAGTCAATGAGTTTAATTAAGTGTCCAGACACTGATTAAAAGATTACAAAAATAACTTAATCTTTGAAAAATATGTATTACTTTCTAGATATTAAACAAATTTATGCCTAAGTAACTTTAAGCTTTCTGGTGTACATACCTTATTTTTACGATCTATTCTATTCAGGTCATGCTTTTTATGGCGGCTCAAAGTTTTCACATCAACTTTACCTGCCAAAAAGAAAAAAGGAAAATTATTAATATTACAGACAAACCTTCATCAACAGACACTCCCCTTTAAAAAAACAGTTCCAAAACAAGTGGAAATAGGATATAAAAGCATCTTATGATAGTAAACAAGAGAAAATGGTGATAAAAAGTTTTCATTCAAAAATCAAATTGAAAGGCCCAGGTTTGAATCTCGGAGAAGGCATGAATGTTTGCAAATGTATAGGGTCTGTACAGCATGAGGGGACTCTAAATTATGCGGTGAGCCTAAAGTCATAAGGGAAGAGGGATGGGAGACTCTCGGACTAATCTCCCATAGGGTGCTTGCTGTCCATCAAAAAGGGGGGACTGAACAAAGTTGTTCTGTCACCTGTATGGTGCGAAGTAGTTCTGTTTCCTCAATTCCTCTTTCCGCATTTTTCAAAATTCTTCCTGTTCCTGCAAAATCGGACAGTACAGTCTTCCTCTCACAGCTCCTCAGGAGATGTCACGATGAATCATTAAAAACTGGGCAGTTTCTTTGTAAAAAATCTTTAGTTCCATTCTATTTGTAATTCTGGTACAATATTAGCAATGTTATTTAAATGCTATTTTCACATCTTATGTTCATCGATATGGATGTTTTAGACATTATTGAAACTAAAAGGAAAAAACCCTTTAGCCTTTTATAAAGGTTATCGATATCGAATTCAGAATAGAAATAAGTAGTATATTGGATTTGCATAAATAAAAGAATTAAAAGCTGCAAAGGCACAATTAAGACCAAAGCAGAAGTTATTTTAGAAGAAAGAACGTCATTTTAGAACTTTGTTTTAGAATGAATATTTATTTTGAAAGATTTTATTATAACTAACCCTTATGCAGAATTTTGAAGAATATTATTTTTTACTTTAGGAAATGATTTTTTAGTTCATTGCCAAAATCAACACAGAGTTCAAACACCTCTCTCTTTCCTTTTAAATACAGTATTAGCTTTATTCATGCAAATATCTGAGACTGTAAATATTTTTTAATTATTTCTTTAAAAAAAATTTTTTTTTTTTCAAATCTAAAAATTTTTTGCTTTCCTACATTTTGAGAGGCCAATGTCCAGTCAGCCCCCCCCCACTATGTAACCCCTTTGGGAAGGGGGCAATGACAATTGATGATTTCGCAGAAACAGGAACATTTTTGACAACCACGGAAACAGGAAGACACCATATGCTGCTCACGGCTCTGTCCAACGAGAGGAGCAATCTTGCACACCTTGGCAAGATGAATTTCGTGGGCTTGTTCTGATGTTACTGTCAGACAAGTGAGATCAGTCACAGCAACTAAATTTTTCATAAAGTTCAGCCATTTAAACAGCAATTAAAAAAAGTATAAATAAAAGAAATAGCTTCTTTTGTGATGCATTGGACCTAACAAAAACAAATGGAAGGCAACAAGTCAACCTAGACATCATCTGGAAGTGGAAGAATAAAAAATTTCAACAATAGTTTTATTTATTATGGCTAATGCTAATTCCATCAAGATTCAATAATTAAAAAAAAAAGATGAAATAATAAGATAAACAAATCTAACAATGCACAATCTCATATAAAAATTTTTCTCTTGCTGAGATAACTAGGAATCAACCCTTTTACAGAATCACCATTTTAGATGCAGATTGCTGGATACCAGCTGTGTGAAAAGTGTTAGTTTAAGGTAGGCACAGTCAACCTGGTACCTTGCAGAATAAGGCTTGTGTGGTAGGGGTGGAATTTTTTTATCATTTGATGATCAAAGAAGATCAAAACATGCATGGATGTCTTTATACATATACATCCCTTATAAGTTTAGTTCTCTACTTGACAATTTTCCTTCATGCAGTCTCTCCAGTTTCTGAATGTTTGTATGGTTTTCTTGTTTATTAATAACTTTTCTTTCTATTAAAAGCTTCATACTGTAAATTATAGCATATATAAATGCAAATTTAATTATAGCTTCTTTGCAATAACACTATATTAAGTTACTGTGAACGGGTGGGTGGTATAGAAATTTTACTGCCTACAAAGTGGGCTGTATAAAATGGTTCATTACCCCTGGCTTAAAGTGTGATCGAAAATATTTTCAGAAGGCAGGATTTCTTATATTTAGTATATTAATAAAGATAACTGAATCCAGTCAAGAAAGAAATTCCTTTTTTAGTTCAAGTTTTCTGGTAAAATTAAAGTTGAAACAACACATTGCAGCTGACGGAAATATGAACAAAATAATCAAGGTTGGTAGCAGACAATGCATTAAAGAAAAATGAATAAAACTTAAAAACAAATGAAGCAAGTAATGCCCTAAATAACAAAGACTATCAGAAATATACTGAGGGCACTTATTTCTATAGTATTAGGGAATCTGAAGGACTCATTACAACCAATTAATTAAAATTTTAACATAAACAATGAATATTTTCTGTGTCATGTTAACAATGAAATTGGTACTTTGTAGTGTAGTTATTTCGAAGCAGAAGTAATGAAAAATTAGCAATGCCCTCGCTGGGAATCGAATCACAGACCTCTCAAATATGTGCGAACGTGCTAAACACTACACCACAAGGCATGCTAAGAACGCGGGAGAAATGCAGTATATACCCTCTTTTAAAGGGCGACTGGAGATTAGGGAACCCAATTGCCAAATCCTGGGGGTGAAGAATCATCATCCACTGCCCTTTTAGTCCATCCTTGCGCCACTGTAGAGACATTATTTCAAAGCAGGAGTAATAAAAAATTAGCAATGCCCTCGCCGGGAACGAACCACAGACCTCCCGAACACGCTGCGAGGGTGCTGACCGCTACATTACGAAGGCATGCTAAGAAGGCGGGAGAAATACCTTATAACTTTATTTTATAAACCACATTATTTTGCTATCATTTTTCAACAGGCGATAAAGATATATAAATGAATTTTTATAATCATATTTTAATGAATAGCATTTAATAAAAACTTCATCGTGCATATAATTTGCATCAGTGGCCCGAGGCCGCAATTTAATTGAGATTAAGAATTAAAATTCTTTGCTTTATTATAAAGAATTGTATACCTTTATCACGTTGTTTTCCTTTATCCCTAGTTCTACCACTTTTATGTGCTTTATTTGATTGTTTCAATGGTCCTGGTCTATGGACAACTTGCTTCCCTTTAGAAACCATGATTACTTACAACCAACATAAACACAACCGTCAACATGCATGCGGAACGAACATGTGGCTTCAACATGTTGCCAAACATATCATGCAATGAGTGAAATTTCCAGACCTAGCAAATTTACCCTTACACTAATACTTTTCTTCAAAAAAGAATTTAAAATAATGTTCAGAAATTCAAAATATAGTGTAACATTAAGAAACAAAGCTTAAAAAGTTAGTCTGAGAAAAAGAATAAATAATACAGAGCGAATAATCTCATATTTCAAACTGTCTCTGAACAGAAATATATGCATAAAATGTAACCGTAACGATACAGAACGTTATTTTCCATGTGGGTTTTGTTTTTGATGTTTAATTATATGTAATTTCTCTCTTCTTTTAATCATTAACTGGAATACAGGATTTACTTGAAAAATTTTAAGCATTTTTAAGTACATAATAAGCGAAGAAATATTATTTTATATCATCTTTTAAATTAAGTAATTCTTAAAGAAATAAGATTATGTATTTGTGATCGAGCCGATAACAGAGAATAAAATATTTTGTATCATTACATGGAAGTGTAAAACGAGAATGGAAAGCAGCTCAAAATTTAATTCCTCTGAAATTAATGCATCTGATACTTTTTTAACTTCTGAAAAGACATCAGTCAGTGTAGAATTAGGTGCAGATTCTTTCCATTCTGAAACGAATAATTTTTCCGATTCAAGTCACTGTACTATAAATCCAATTCCGAGCACTAATAATGATTCTAAAAATGCAGTCTTGAATAATGCTGAAATATTTATTTCCTCGTTGAATCCTGCATGTGAAGGACAGTCACAAAGTACTGAACATATGCCTAAAAAATTGCCATCTGATGACAGTTTAGAAGTCAGTAAAGACCCAAGTGTTGCTAAAGCTGAAGAATTACCTGCTACCACTGAAATTTCTGGAGCAGAAAGTATAGAAGCTTCAACTGGACAAAAAGTCTATGAAGCACTGGATTCGGAATTCACGGTAATTTTGTTATTTAATATAATTGAAAATACAGAAGTAATGAATCTTGAATGTTATTTGTGTAATTTCAGAGTAATTCAAATTGTAAATAAAAAATAGAAAAGTGTTAACAAAAACAGTGGACTGTTTTTGTAATACATTGTTTTTGAGTGCAAATAGTTTTTTTAGTATTCTGCTCAAAACACTTTTGGGTACAAAAAGTTGTTTGGACTCTTTTGTGTTAATTCTGTCATATTGGCTGACCTTTCAAAGTTCAAATGGAATGTTTTGTTCCTGATGCCTAGATACTTGGTGTCATACCCTGTTTAATTATACGTAATTTCTTAGTTAATATTTTCTTTCCGTCATTTACTGTAGTACAGGATTTACTTAAAAAATGTTAAACATGTTTAAATGCCTAATAAGCAATGAAACATTATTTTAAAATACCGTTTAAATTAAATAATTCTAAAAAGGATTAATATGTATTTGTGATCTAGCCGGTAACATAGAATAAAATATTTTGGGACTACTCTCATATGCGGCCTCAAGTCGCCAAATTCTGCGGTGCGAAACTCAACGGTGACATGTTATTATCTAAATTTTTTGTCTACATTTCGAACTTTAAGCCTAAAATGTTTCCAAAAACGCGGTTTTTGCAAATGCAAAAACCACGTTTTGAACACACAATTTAAGCTGAAAATCCGAAACAAAAACAAAAAATTTAGATACAAAAAGCGTAAAGTTTCTAACCAAAAGTATTTGACAAGAATCCGTGTAGACAGCAATGTGTTTTAGCTTGGAAAAAATCTACGAATTGCACAATCTAGACAACGAACGAATTTACGAAGTATGCACACCTCGCTTTAATAAATTAACATAACAATAAATTTCAAAGAATACCATGTACATGGGATCCTGTTTAAACTTTAAAAAAGGTTTACGAATTGCACAATCTAGGCATTGCGCACAAAATAACAAAATAAACTAAAATAACTAAAATTACAAACAATTCAAAAACAACAATAAGAACAGAAATTCATAGGGGTTTTCATTTGCAGAGAACCTGTTGGTGCCTCGGGAAAGAACCCATTGGCGCCGTTGCATTTTTACTCGCCAAGCCATAAACGTGATATTTTGTAAATGTGATTTTTAGTGTATGTAAATTCAAGTTAGCAGACGAAACATTATATTAAGCATATGGTAGTAAAATTCACAGGTTGATCTTTACATTATGGTAACTTGGCGATTTTTTGGCGAAAATTTGGCAACCAACTCTCCTACAGCAACCCTCTACTTTTTTTTCCCCGCCGCCATTTTGTCTTCACGAAGTAAAGACATGTTTCTTTTCTTCTTATCTACTGAACATTTCTTCCAACAATCTACTAGCCGAATTACACTTATGCTAGAAATTTTATCAAACAAAACTGCTTAATCATGACAAATATTCACTGCAAAATTGGGAAAATGTGCACAATACCATACACCTTACGCGTTTTTCAAAATAACACATACACATAAACCATGTACACGCCGACTTATTTTTACTTAAAAAAACATCCCACAATTGCACAAAAATGGCATTGCGCACACTCTTCACTATATCCATGTACACTGCTTTTTTTTCATAAATTAGAAAAATTTCACGAAAATACATGAAAATTTTCTCAATCTTTAAACCCGGTAAAAAGAACATATATGAAATTACCTGATCGCGAAAAAGTATTTAGCCTTTACAAATATGAACATTTCCACATATAAAATAAATAAAATATCCAAAAACTTTTACCTCTAAATCATCTATTACATTATACACGTCACCAACGAATTCATACCGCAAGCATTACAAATAATTAGTATCAAATATTTAAATTATTTCCATGCACGTTTATTTCAACTTAAACGTATACCAAATTCCTACAAACATAAAATTCACAAAATAACTATCATTTAATTAAAATATCACTAAACCATGTACACGTCGACTTATTTTTAGTTAAAAAAACATCCCACAATTGCACAAAAATGGCATTGCGCACACTCTTCACTATATCCATGTATACACTGCTTTTTTCTCATAAATTAGAAAAATTTCACAAAAATACATGACAATTTTCTCAATCTTTAAACCGGGTAAAAAGAACATATATGAAATTACTTGATTGCGAAAAAGTATTTACCCTTTACAAATATGAACATTTCCACATATAAAATAAATAAAATATCCAAAAACTTTTACCTCTAAATCATCTATTACATTATACACGTCACCAACGAATTCATACCGCAAGCATTACAAATACTTAGTATCAAATATTTAAATTATTTCCATGCACGTTTATTTCAACTTAAACGTATACCAAATTCCTACAAACATAAAATTCATAAAATAACTATCATTTCA
Source organism: Stegodyphus dumicola (assembly GCF_044657685.1). Lineage (NCBI taxonomy): Eukaryota > Metazoa > Arthropoda > Arachnida > Araneae > Eresidae > Stegodyphus > Stegodyphus dumicola. The sequence continues at coordinate 4,776,508 of NC_140768.1, forward strand.
TTAAAATATAATTAAATTCAAAAACACTACTTAAAATATAAATGAGCACATACATTAAATTAATAAAAATTACCTTACAATCCTAATTACTTTAAACTAAATCATTGCTAATAACAATTTTCCCAATAATACCAAATTCCTTTCCACCTTACATTTAGAACAATGCATAAAAATAATATCCTCAAATAATTAAAAATACTAACTTACCTAATCTTCTTCAGAATCTTGATTACGTGGCGGATACACTTTTCTAATTCATTCAATAAAATTATTCAAAGATTTTTTCTGCGAATTTTTCCTCCATACTTCCTCCGCTAAATAAAAAGCAAACTTCTCTTTATCACAATGCCTAAATACCCATTTCGAATCACTTTAGTTAGGGCCCTGGGATCCAAAAATTACACAACACAGAATAAAGCTAAATACAAAATTTCCACATTTTTTCCCGATTTCCCCCCTTTTCCGATTAAAGAACCGTAATTCGTCCATTAATATCACATGACATATCCCATGATCTCTCATTTCCCTCACGCAAAATAATGCATAATCGGAACTGAGTACTGCTCACATTATTACCAAAGTCCCAGGTAGTAACCTTTATCGCCTCCAAAATGTCGCGAAACTACCAGTTACCATATTGTAAAGATCAACCAATTCACAGATAATAAGTATATAGAGATAAAACTAACCGGTTAAATGTGATGAGATGTGTGGAGAAAATAAATTTGTATTAAATTCAAGTTAGCACTGAAAAGAATATATTAAGCATAAGACAATGTATAAGCATTTATAACGGAAATAAAAATTTATTTAAAAAATATAAATTAGTATTAATATACTGAAATTAACCAGTTAAATGTGATATATGAAAAAAAAATTGTCTTAAATTCCAGTTAGCACAGAAAACAATATATTCCTTACACCAGCAGTGATTTGCTATTTCAATTTAATTATCTATTTATGTCACACCTGCCATCCTCTGAAAGGTTATTGTTGGAAAGGCACTAACAATATATTATCTGGGTTTTCATCCCCAGAGAACCCGTTGGCGCTGTTGCATTTTTACTCATCAAGCTCGAGTGATGAGCCGAGCTGCAAACGTGATTTTTAGTGCATGTAAATTCAAGTTAGCAGACAAAACAATATATTAAGCATATGGTAGTAAAAATTCACAGATAGTAAGCATGTAGATGTAAAACTAACTTAAATGTGATATATGAGAATTGTATTAAATTCAGGTTAGCACAGAAAAGAATATATTAAGTATAAGACAATATATGAGCATTTATAATGGAAATAAAATTCATTTGAAAAATATAAATTAGTATTAATGTACTGAAATTAACCTGTTAAACGTGATAAAAAAAATATGTCTTAAATTCCAGTTAACACAGAAAACAATATATTCCTTACACCAGCAGTGGTTTGCTAATTTTGATGATCATGGTGATGCATCAAACTATTCTGTCATCTTAGGTAATCAATAATCGGTTGATCTTTACATTATGGTAACTTGGCGTTTTTTTGGCGAAAATTTGGCGACCAACTCTCCTACAGCAACCCTCTATTTTTTTTTCCCGCCGCCATTTTGTCTTCACGAAGTAAAGACATGTTTCTTTTCTTTTTATCTACAGAACACTTCTTCCAACAATCTACTAGCTGAATTACACTTATGCTAGAAATTTTATCTAACAAAACTGCTTAATCATGACAAATATTCACTGCAAAATTGGGAAAAAGTGCACAATACCATACTCCTTACGCATTTTTCAAAATAACATATACACATAAACCATGTACACGCCGACTTATTTTTACTTAAAAAAACATCCCAGAATTGCACAAAAATGGCATTGCGCACACTCTTCACTATATCCATGTATACTGCTTTTTTCTCATAAATTGGAAAAATTTCACGAAAATACATGACAATTTACCATATTGTAAAGATCAACCCAATAATCTTAATTTTAACTTAATCATCTATTTATCACACCTGCCATCCTCTGAAAGGTTATTGTTAGAAAAGCATTAACAATATATTATCTTGTTAAAATTTTATGCCAGAAAATTGATTTATTCTTATAATTTTAGATGACAATAACCAATAATAAAAATAAAAGCATTACTTAGTTATTTAAATTGCTGGTTCTTAGAGCTGTTAATAATTAAGAACACAACGTGAACAGCCGTGTTACAAATTAGCATTCATCCCTCCCGCCGTATTTTCTTCCTTTCATCCTGAACCGAGAACCGGCATCTATCTACGAATATATTTCTATCTATTCGTTGTTAAAAAATTCAGAAAAAATAATAATAAATAAGAGAAGAATAATATAAATCTGCAAATGCAAACAATGACGGTGATAATTCAACAAAATGAACACAAGAGGAATGGTTGCAAACTTCGAACAAGCGAATAGGATAAATCCGCTGGGTTACCAGGTTTGAACTATTATCTCCAAAGTTAGCGATGTTTACATTTACCGGGCTCTCTGCGGAAGTGCTTCCTATTATCTTGTTAAAATTTTACGCCATAAAAATTGATTTATTCTCATAATTTAGATGACAATAACCAATAATAAAAATAAAAGCATTGCTTAATTATTTTAAATGCACATGCACATTTTTGCAGCCTACGAAAAAAATTATTTTAGGGGTTGAAAACCTCATGGTTCTGCATGCTTACAGCTGTTAATAATTAAGAACACAACATGAACAGCTGTGCTACAAATTAGCATTCACCCCTCCCGCCATATTTTCTCCCTTTCATCCCGAACCAAGAACCGAACTGGCATCTATCTACAAAAACCTCTTTAATTATATGAAAATATTTCTATCTATTCGTTGTTAAAAAATTCAGAAATAATAATAATAAATAAGAGAAGAATATAAATCTGCAAAAAATGCGAAAAATGACAGTGATAATTCAACAAAATGAACGCAAGAGGAATGGTTGCAACCTTCAAACAAGCGAATAGGATGAATCCGCTGGGTTACCAGGTTTGAACTATTATTGCCAAAGTTGGCGATATTTACATTTACCAGGTTCTCTGCAGAAGTGCTTCTATTCATAGTAAAAGAAGAATGAACATAACATTCTACAAAATAAAATGCACTTACCATAATACATTCGTTAATAAAATTTCGCCAGTTACACAACATCTGTGAACAAAAGTGCCACCGTTTTTGCTATATCACATGTCTTTCTGCGATTCAAAATTTCGAAAGTTACGATAAAAACTTCCTCCAAAGTTAACTTACTGCACGAAAACCACGATTTAAATCTTAAACTCCGCTGACAGCCACATACTTTACCAGCAAGCATTTGACTGCAAATCCACACCAGAGTATCAGAAATGCCCTTCTTCATCAGAGTTCTCAGAGCAGCTCCGTTTTAAAAGTCTCACAGAAATTCCAAAAATACACTTCAATCCTCATAAACACACCAGTGAACAAAAGATTCATTAACAACTCCAACATCGTACCTTTTAATATTAAATTTATTTTCTACACAAACAGTATTGTCTACCAAACCATCCCACAGCTTTGGAATCGTGCCAAAAACCAGTGCAGAACACACATCGCAACATTTGGTGATCTTAGGGCGCATATAAGAGTAGAGCCAATATTTTGTATCTTTACATGAAAGTGTTAAACAAGACTGGAAAGCAGCTCAGAATTTAGTTCTGAAATTAATGTATCTGACGCTCTTCAAGTTCTGAAAATTAAGATTTTTAGCTTTTTCTCGTCAAAAATATGTTGTAATTATACAAAAGAAAGTTTGGTTAATCTTAAGATTATGGTAACTTGGCGATTTTTTGGCGAAAATTTGGCAGCCAACCCTGCTACAGCAACCTGCTAGTTTTGTTTTGGACGCCATTTTGTTTTCACGAAGTAAAGGCTTTTTTTTTTTTTTTACTCAACATTTTTTTCCAACAATCTGCTAGCCGAATTACGCTTATGCTAGAACTTTTTTGGAACAAAAGTGCTTAATCATGGCGAAGATTAGGTGCGAAATTGGGAGATAGTGCAGAATCGCCCACTGCTTGCCGCGTTTTTAAGAATTGCACATACACGGTATCCATGTACACATCGACCAATTTTCACTTAAAAAAAATCCCAGAATTGCAAAAAAATGGCATTGCGCATACTCTTTACTTTATCCATGTACACTGCTAAAGTCCTAGCTAGTAACCTTTATCGCCTTACCAAAATGTCGCCAAACTACCTGTTACCATATTCCAAAGATTAGCGAAAGTTTATATTACCAAAAAATTGACCATGGTTTTTAAATTTCTTGTTTAAGATAACTAATATATGAAAGCAGATAAGAAAAATAGTACATATACGTATGTGGCTAAATATACATATGTGTGTGTGTTTAAATTGTTGTTCCCCCCCCCAAAAAAAAATCTTAATTTTTTCAAGTTAAAATTTATTTAAATATATAAAAAGGAAAATCGTGCTAAAAGTTACTGTGTGTGACATTAAAAATATATATATATCTTATATATATACACTATGTGGTGGACAAAGCCTGGTCAAGACAGTTTGGTGATTTTTTTCCAGGGCTACCCTGTTTCAGGGAGTGAAAAATTAAATGTTCGATCTGATCAGGGCTGTGGAGTCGGTAAGGGAAATGACTCCGACTCCCTCATATATATATATGTGTAAACATATACACATGGGTTACAGCTTTTTTTTTTAATATAAAAGAAGTAATAGATGCTACGGGGAAAAAATTGATGGCATAGCAAATTATTTATATTAGCATTTATTATGAAATGGAAAAACTGACATTAGTTATTTCTAAGAAACAGCATAGCTTCGTCAAGATCTTTGTTGGAGGGCCATAGATCCGATTTGATAAACTTCAGAGCTGAGAAGAGCCTTTCCACACTGAATTGAGTAGGAGGAAGAGAGCTGTTACTGTTAGGGCTACTTCTTTCAACGTTTCAGAATAGATTTTATAGTCACTACAGGATAGATTTTTATAGTTACTAGTCATTGCCTTAATCTTTTTAATATTATACAAAACTATTTCTCAAAATCTAATTCATCACTGAAAGAGGATGATAGAGATTCAGCTGCAATGTCTGCTGTTTGACTGTCCTGATTTTAATATTCCAATTGTTCTGAAAATAATTTTTCTTATTGAAAGTTCATAGATAAGATGTTCGTAGATGGCTTTCTTTGCCTTCTTAATTTGTTCGTCATCCAACAAAATTCGGTGTTTTGGATCTGCATATATTGAACCCATCAAGATCTCATTGTCTAGCAAACTAGTTTCTTTTTTCTCCATTGAAGAAATGATTCCTTCTATAATTAACCCTCCATTTGAGAAAGAACAAACATCACAGTCTTCCATTCTCGTCTCCTGTTAATTCTTTAAATTGTAGCTTTTTTGTGGCTATATACGATGTAGAAAGAAGAGTTTCCAATTCTGAAAGATCATTCCACAGTCTATCTGTTAGTGAAACATTAGAGTTATCTACATCTTCTAAAAAAGTTCTTAATTCTAACAACCTCTATATTATAAAATATGTACTTCCTCATTGTGTTGCCTGATCAATAATTGCTCCTTTTCCTGCTTGCTTCCTAAGAATTGCATGAATTTTGGGAGTTCTTGCTGCTACTGGTTCTTACCTAAATTTACCAGTGAGATTTGTAACTAAAGTAACTATATGAATCTGTTTAGTCACTAATGGCAAATATCACATCCATCCTGATCCCTTATTTATTAATATGTCATTGCACCTATTTTTCCTATTTTTCCTGCACTTGGCATTCAGAATCATCTGAAGGTACGGTTTATTAAGCATTGTATTAGAGCGCGGACTTACGTGTTGAAGCGCTCTTTTGGTTTTTTAACTGATTAACTGGCCATACGATTTTGCAGACGGTTAATGTTTAAATTTATATAATGTAAGATTTTGTTTTTATGGAAATATAAAAGAAGTATTTCATCAATATAAAGGGAAATGTTTTAGTGTGGTAAAGTAAATTCTGTGATGTATTATATTTATAGAAATAATTCGCTGAAAAACAATTTTGTTTTGTTAGACAAAAAAGAAACGAATTTTAACAGAACAGTCCAAATTTTACCATTCATTGTGTCTTACAGACAGTATATAAGTTATTTATCTGTTTAACACCATATCCCTGGTTTTGTTTTTAAAAATTGTCAAGATGTTTTTCCCAGAATATATGATTTCCAAATGTTAAAAACAATTAATAAATATAATTTAATCTACTGACCGAACAAGAAACAGTTCGTTCTATTGTGCCAGCGTGCAGTGAAATTCTCTGCACGTGGAATAGACGTTCGGTTTGTCGTCACCAATGAGCAACCTGATGACTCATCCTGATGTCATCAGGCTGATGACATGGACCTTATAAGAAATAGACCAACCCAAATGGGTTTTCTCCCTCGTCTGACGCTTTCCTGGCTGTCACCTTGATTACATCCGGAGGAGTAGGGACGACTTGCAGAAATTTAACAGTGGTAGCCTATTGCAGCGTGTATAATTGTCAAGAAAAAGCTGGTTGTAGCACCTCATTTCACAAATTAGAATTTCTACATATATTTATTTTTGAAACTGAGATTGATTTTTAACAATTTAGCATATTTATCAAGCGTAATTAGCGTTCCAAATAATTATAAAGCTATTGCATGCTTTCAGGGCTGGATATTTTTTTAGCTTTTCTTATGCCGTAATTAAATTTGTAACTATTTCTTTTAGAAAATAATATTTTAAATCCGAACTAATAGAAAATTTCAAACAACCAATTTTCTCTTGCAATTTTTATGCTTTTTATTGATGTAAATAAGTAAAAAATACTAAAATAGTATTTAAAAACGAATTTTTTAAAGTTTTGTTTAAAATTCTAATTTGTGCTGATTTTTTTAAATTATAGATGAGTATTATAGCACAATTTCTCTAAGGAATTTTATTTCAGTTAGATTTCATAATACATCATAGTGATAAACATTTTTGGCATCTTAATTTTTATACATTTAATTCTAATATTAAAATTGTATTTAACCGTAATAATTAATTTTGCTTGTATTTTATAGTGATTATTTTTTAAATTTATTTTTTAGTTCTGCATAAGTTTTTTTTTTTTTTTTAATCTGCTGTTAATTTAGTTTATTAGGTCGAAGCAGCATTTTGCGCTGTTTCACTGTAAATGTCCGTGTCTCCTTGCAAATTGTTGTTACCAAATATTATCGCCTTGTATTATATTTAAAGAAATTAAATAACAAAGAATCTGCATGAATACATGTATGTTTCTCACACTGTGACAAAAACGACGGTATCTAGAGCCATCAAATTTTGAATAATGTAATCCTCCATCCGAGCATGGCCATCTGGATGGCCGAATTTCGAATTTATTTTAATCTATTTCATATTTTGTAAAACTTTAACGAATTTTTGATTAACAAACTCAACGAGTTCAAAGTGAGCAATGGTAACACTATGGAAAATAACATTTTTATCTCTAGTGCGGAAATTCTAAAGATATGCTGTTTTCAAATGTATGTGGTTTACGGGCAAAGAACATGATATTTAATAAATATAGGTTACACACAAAACGTTAAAAAAAGTTCCTTTTGGGTGTAATATAAAATCTGAGGGCTTCTAGATTTTATCTTTTTTTTCTTCTTCATTACACTCAGAAAATTGTATGCTCCGAATTTTATAAATTACTAAAATAAATAATCCACTTTAATGTGAATAATTTAATGATGATATAATTAAATAAATGATCGTTTTGTAATGTTATTAAAGTTTTGAAAATCACTGCCTGAAAATGATCATTAATTTTTTTTTTTAAATTATCAGATCTTGTTTAATTTTACCTTATTTATTTCAAAGCATCACACACTACCAATCTTATTTAGTTTTAGTTTATTTTTACGCAAAATTAAGTTCATAAATTTTGTGTTTAGAGTTTTTTACCGTTTTACCAGAGTAAAGATGTTTGTACAAGAATTACGCGTGAAAAAAATGCACGAAATGCAGTAAAAACTGCTTTAATGAGATATATTAAATCCTATTTGAAAAAAGTGTGACTTTCATAATCTCATCACTATACAATGTATCACATTTAATAATTAAAAACAGTTATGTGATACAAACGCAAATAGATTTCAGTGTTTTAAAGTAAACCAGATCGCCCCTACTCTTTCTTGCGGACATGTCGGTGATGCGCGCCTCGCCCACTAGTTTAGTCCATTTCTTATAAGGTCCATGGCTGATGATGAGGCACCGCAGTGGCGGGTGCTGTGTGTTGCTACATTTCCTGAAAATATAAGTTTTTCGTGGAAGTCCGAAGCATTGTTTTTTCGCCGCTGATATGACACCATACAACACAAGACATGATTTTTGCTTCAGTGCTAGTAGAATTCTTGTAAGTTTAGCTGTTTTTATAATTATACCTCGACTACTCGTAGGTAAATATTTTATTTATTGTTTTCTTTAAATTTATATTCATAATAAATAACCCATTACAGAATGGAGAATTCAGATGTCTCAATAATTAAAGATTTATTGAAAAATCCAGTTTTGAGACGATATGTTACTACAAAAAACGAAATAGTTAAATTAAGTAGACCGATGCCAGATATTCTATCGCAAAATGTTAAGATTAAAGGACAACAGTGTGTACGACATTTTCAAAAATCTATGTATGAGAAATTTAAATGGTTAACCGGTTGTAGTGAATTGAATAAGTTGTACTGTTGGCCATGTTTACTTTTTGTTGTAATTGAAAAGGACAAGAATATTGGGGCAAAACAAGGCTCCAGTGATTTAAATCATCTCCATGAAGCTGCAAAGAAACATGAAAAAACACAATCTCACATAAATGGCGTAATATTATAAAAAAACATTTGGTACCGCCAGGATAGATTTAATGTTAGATCAACAAAAGGCTTCATCGATTGTTCAACACAATGAAAAAATAACAAGAAATAGAAATATTCTCATAGATGTAGTTTGTTACTTAGCAAAACAAGAAGATTCATTTCGTGGACACAATGAGAATATAAATTCCCTTAATCAAGGAAATTATATAGAATTAATAACTTTAATTAGTAAATATTGTTACGAAATGTAAAGGCGCAGTGAGATGGCTTCCCCACAAAGCAGTTTTAGGGTTGCCATAAAATAGCAAGGAGGGTAGGGTTACTACATTTGACAAGAAATCGCCTATTTGGCGACAAAATTGGCGATATACCATGAACGGTTGGAGAACCTTCTGGAACGAATTCTTACCGGTTTAGTCCAGAATGTTCCCGAACACAAGCCGAAAGCTATATAAACCGTGCTGGTCTGTAGTCAAGAAGAGTGTGCTTCATCGACAGGAAGTGTGTCTCTCATCGAGAGTGTGTGTGCTTGTCTAGCGAGTCAATCCCTGCGGAATCAATCGAGTTGACAGCCAGGCAGCGAGTGCCGAGTGGGTCGTCGAGTCCATGGAAGGAGTCTGTTAGTGTATTGTGGTTAGTGCATCGTCGAGAGAGCGTGTTGAGCTCCGGAAAAGACTGAACCGAATAGTCAGGAGCTGTGCTCGTGTGTCGTCGAGTGCATCGCGAGTTGTAGCGTGGAGAGTCTCGAGAGTACGTGGAGTACCGAGAACGACCAAGCAGAGTCGGGAGCTGTACTCCGGAAAGCAGAGTCGGGTGCTTTGCAGGAAGCTGTCTCCACCGTGATAGCGTAATAACCTGAAGGCTGTGTCGCTGATCGTGTCAGCGTATTTATAGTAGATCTTCGATGACTGTAAAATGTGTTTTGGAGCTGTACTGACAATACTGACAAATAAAGTGAGTTTCAATACTTCATCAAGTGTCGTCGTTATTCACTCTAAATCCATACGAACCCTGTAACGAATGTGAAGGAAGAAAATAACGTAACAACTGGTGTCAGAAGAGAAAAAGAAAAACGTAACAATATGATGACCTTTTAGCAACCCATCTAAGAACTGCAACTGTATTTTCTGGAACCTCTAATAGAATACAAAATATTATTTCATCGATAAAAAATATTGTAATTTCAGAAATTAGAAATGAGGTAAAAGAAATGTCATTCGTTGCTGTTATGCTGGTTGAAACATCTGACATATCTCACAAATCACAATTATCGGTTGTGCTACGATATGTTAATAATTGTAGTGTGGAAGCTTTGTGAATGTCCAAGAAACGATTTTGAGTTGGGGGTGTGAGAATAAACTGATTGCTCAAATGTACAATGGGGCAGCAGTCATGGCAGGAGTGTTGAATGGGATGCAGGAAAAAGTAAGACTTTTTCCCAGAAGCTATGTTTGTGCATTGTTGCGCACATGTACTTAATTTAGTTCTGTCGCAATCTGTAGTGTTTATAAAAGATTGCAAATTATTTTTTGCAACAATTTCTGGCGTAGCCTCATTTTTTTCGGTGTCTACAAAAAGAAATCATGTTTTAAATGAGGTTATTAAAAGAAAATTTCCAAAATTAGCTACAACACGTTGGAACTATTCATCTCGTTTGGTAAATACCATAAAAAGCGAAAGGCAAGGCCTATCTGATTTATTTGAAAATATTATTGAGAATCCAGAAGGCTGGGAAAATGATACAATTAATATTACAAAGAGTTATCACATGTTTTTTGAAGAATTTAACGCTAATTTTCTCCTAAATATTTTTGCCAAAGTGTTTAGTTATACTGATGTTCTATTTGATATTGTACAAAAAACTAACTTAGATATAGCATATTCTAGTCAAAAAGTAGAGGAAGTAAAATATGCGAACTTCTGTTGCATTTGATGAAGTTTATGAGAAGACTATTTCTGTAGTGAATCCCCCAAATTAAAAAAAAAAAAAAAACGTTGTGTAAATTTACAAAACCAAAACCAGCATTTTAAAAATTTATATTATGAAATAATGGACACTATTTATTGTCAGTTAGATGTCCGTTTTAAAAAATTAAATTCGCTCAACTTTTTTGAACTATTGAATTTCAATTTTTTTTTTTTTTTTTAAGAAATATCAAAGTAAATTTCCGGATGAATGCCTTAATTTGTTAAAGAACGCTTATGCAAAACATTTCGATTTTGTAAAGGTAATTAATGAATTATGCATTCTTTATCGTAGTGAGTCATACCACAAAATGAATTTATCGAAACTTATTCAGTATATAATGTTGAATGATTTGACCCTAAGCGAAGTAAATAAATTGGCACATTTAATTTATACAATTCCATTTTCAACTACTTCGGTGGAGAGATCATTTTCGGCATTGAATAGAGTAAAAGATTATGCACGCAATTACAATGAGCCAGGATAGATTAAGCAATTTATCTCTAATAACAACGGAAAAAGAAATGTTACACTTATTACAATCAAAACCAGAGTTTTATGATCATGTAATTGATGATTTTGTTAGTAATACGGATAGACGTATAGATTTTGTGTACAAATGAATAATAGAAAGTTAAAGAAGTGTTTAATCTACATTTTTATGGTTTTATTATTATTATTGTTGTTGTTCTCTGCACACCCTGCATGAAAACCTACCGCACGCCACTGAGTTTGTCATTAATTTTTTTTTCAATTCATTTTAATTTCATTTCAAATCCAAATTGTCCAACAAAAACTGGAATTGACCTGTTTTTAGCGACTCCAGCTCCGACTCCTTCTACCCCAAAATCTGTCCGACTCCAACTTCGACTAGACAGCTCTGGATCTGATAGCCTAATTTTCGGGACTAAAGGCCTCATTCAATTGAAACAGCGATCGTTGTATCCAGCATTAGCGATCACTTTTGAAAACGAGTGATTTTTTTATATTCATTTGAAACACTTCCCTACCAATGGAACTCGCAGGGTTGCCAGAGGTTACTTGATACGCGATGCTGTTTGTAACATGGTCGGAAGTTGCGGTGGTTTTGAAATAATCAGTGAAAGAGCTACCAGATGTGCAGGTTGACTCCTCGTAACCGTTCTTTAGGGTTGCAGTTCAGGTTTGGTGTTGTAATGCTTCTTTGGCGATATGAAGCAACTCCAATGATGGAACACAGCAATAACTTTTATTTAACACTCCAAAATGGCGACATACAAACAAGAAGATAAAACATATTCTAACATTTAAAAATAATTTACATTCTTCGTGCGAGAGTCGCACGTGGCACTCGAGTCTGGTTTCAAATATTGCCATTCACAAATACCTTAATGTTCATCTAATTAAATTATTTAAACTACAAGATTTTAATAATATGTAAAGCTGTTACAACCTCTCCCCCAACGGAGAGACTTTTACCGAAGGGAAAAGTTCTGTAAAATTCGAAAGTTTATAAGCTCGGCTTGCTCAAATGCTTAAAGAGAAAAGGTAATTTCTCTCATAAGTTTCCAAACTTCAGGCCAAAATTTTTAAGTTTTAAACAAATATTTTTATGCCACATTTAAATAGGAAGAAAAAAAAGGGAGAACGTTCAAATACATCAGTTGAGTATACATTAAATAAATAAATAAATCCTGAACGTGGTTACATACACTAAGAGTTATTACATTACTTAATTCTACTCAGAACATCTACGTTCTTGTGCAAAGATCCTTTGCAATGAATGACCTTAAAATTATAAGGTTGTAATGAAAGTGCCCAGCGCATCAATCTAGTTACATTTGGCATTGGATTGTAGCCAGACCAAAGGATTATGATCAGTTTGAATCAAGAATTCTTGTTGACCATCCAGATAAAAATGCAGTTTCTTGATAGCGTAGATGATAGCAGCGCACTCCTTTTCAGTAGTACAATAATTCTTTTCAAACTTAGTAAATTTTTTGCTTATATACAAGATAGGATGTTCACGTTGTTCATCATCTAATTGGCATAGTACTATACCCATGCCATTGTCTGAGGCATCGGTTTGTATAATAAACCTTTTATCAAAGTGGGGAGCATACAGAATTGGTTTCTTGCATAGCAACTCTTTTAAATTTTTAAAAGCTTTGTCACATATTTCAGACCATTGTATATTTCCTTTTTTTGTTACCCCCTTCCAGAGTTGCCAACTCTCCCGATTTAGGCGGGAGACTCCCGATTTTCGACCGATCTCCCGCCAACCCGATTTACAATATATTTCTCCCGACTTTTTCTTATTTTTAAAATTTCTCACGATTTTTATGGAACTTGGCTTAATACTTTGTTATATGAACAAAAGTGATTTTGGACGTCTGAAAGCAATTGAATTTTCTCTAGACTATATCTAAAACAAAACCTTACGAATCAGATAACTTCTGCTTTGTGAGTGAGAGCATTATACGTATCCCAGAAACGTCGTTCTCCAGTTCTCCAATGGGCATCGAACTCCACTGCGTGTCAGCTGGCATATATTAGCCAATGAGGACAAGGCAAGCTGTTATTTGGATGTTCTTTAGTTATTTCGTTCAATTTGTCCTGAGTTGTGTGAGTGCACGTGCCTTCGGGAAATAATTTTAGAAATTATCATCTTTTGTTATGTCTGCGAGAATGAAATATTCATGTACGTTTCAAAAATCGTACACAGTTGACTTTTCTTCCATTATTTCCTCAAGGAAGTGTAATAAATTTGCGATGTGCACCGCCTGTCGTTGCGATTTTTCGATTTCGCAATGTGGGAGGGCGGATGTTCTCAAACATGTGCGAACACAAAAACACAAGGATAACATGAGTCATTTTGAAAAAATAAAATTTTCTTCGGAAACAAAGGACCAAAAATTTATTAATGCAGAATGTCTGTTCTCTGCGTTTTTACTGGAGCACAACCTGCCACTGAATGCATCGGATCACGCTGCAGCTTTATTTAGAAAAATGTTTCCCGATAGTGAAATTGCTAAGAAATACTCAAGTGCAAGAACCAAAACAGGTGCAATTGTTAAAGAAATGTGTTTGAAAAATAAATCTTCAGTTATTGATTGCACTAAAACAGCTCCGTTCTGCCTCTCTACGGATGGAAGCAATAATACCGATTCAAAACTGTATCTAGTTGTTGTTTCTTTTTTTAATCCAGAGTCTTCAGAAATTGAGTGCAGTTTACTTTCTGTCCTCACTTCAGAAGGACATTTGACAGGCTTTAATATACCACAGCTAATTATTAAACTTTAAAAGAAAATGCAGGCCCTCTGTATAATTACTTAGCACTTGGTGCCGATAATGCACCAGTATTGGTAAGCTTGAAGACTGGTGTTGCAGGCATCTTAAGAAAGGAAAATTCAGATTTGCAGATTATGAGGTGCACCTGTCACCTCTTAAATTTAGCAGCTGAAAAGGGGGAAGCTTCTTTACCAGTAAATGTGGATGAACACATTGTTGATATTTATTATTATCTTGAAAGGAGTTCTAAAAGGAAGGAAAAATTGAAACAGTTCCAACAGCTGCATAACAGCAGTTTACAATTAGAAAACTTGAATGAAGTTATGAAATCAGCTAGGATTGACACCCAGTGGAGTTTAATTGGAAAACTGAAAGGTGCTGATGGAATTTTAAAATATAGTCAACTGTCTAGAATTGTGTTGGCCATCTTGACAGTTCCCCACAGTAGTGCAGAGTGTGAGAGGATTTTCAATGTTGTTGCGTAAACGAGGACTAAATTTATATCTAATATTAGTGATGATACATTAGAACTTTTATTAGCGAAAGCAGGCCTACGTGGCAATTGCAGTGAACAAAATTAGGAAGTTACTTTCTTAAAGAAAGTAAAATCTGCCACTGTTTATAACATTTGTATGAAAACTGATTAAAGTGTCTTTTTTTTTTTTTTTTTTTTCCCTTAAACGATGCAAGTAATAAAAATGTTTTTTTATGTGTAAGGTATTTTTGTGTTGCTTGCATTTAAGAATTAGTTACTATTTAAAGTTAATTCATTATTAAAAACCATATTTTTATCATTTAAAAAGTCTTTTTAACATTGTGAAAAATCTCCTGATTTCTTAAAAAAATCTCCTGATTTTTGAGTGTCATAGGTTGGCAAGTATGCCACCTTCAAAACGTCCGTGAGGGGTGAAGCAATTTCCGAAAATCTCGGTATGTACTGGTGATAATACCCTACCAGTCCTAAGAAAGCATGTACTTCTGTTTTAGTTTTAGGTGTAGGATACTCCTTTACAGCCAAGATCTTTACTTCATCCGAGGTTCGTTGTCCTTGTCCCACAACATGGCCTAGGTATCTCACTTGATCTTGTGCAAATTTACATTTTGATGGTTTTAGTCGTAAATTTGCTTTCTGTATTCTCTCTAGAACAGAAGTTAAGTTTTTAAGGTGCTCTTCCCAGATTTCTGAGTAAATGGCAATGTCATCCAGGTATGGTACAGCGAAACCTTCGCATCCAGCCAGGACTTTAGTCCTAACTTTGCTAAAAAAATATGGGGCATTTTTTAATCCAAAGGGTAAACGTAAAGGTCTGAAACTTCCAAAACTAGTTACAAATGTTGCATATCTTTGGGCTCTTTCTGTTAACGGAATTTGCCAGTAGCCTCTAGATAAATCTAATAGGGTAATATATTTTGCTTTTGCTACAGTTTCGATACGTTCTTCAATATTAGGCAAAGGATAGTATTCAGTTTTAGTAACAGCATTGAGTTTACGATAATCAATACAAGGCCGAGGATCCTTTGATGAAAATTCTATCAAAATCATGGGAGATGTATAGTCCGATTCTCCCGGCTCTATAATTTTAAGATCGAGCATTTTCTGTATTTCCCTTTTGAGAATTTCAGTCTGTCGGGGTGACAGTCTGTATGGCTTTATTTGTATTGATTCGTTATTTAATAGCTCAATATTGTGACAAACTAAGTTTGTTAGTCCAGGATTATTTGAAAAACAACCAGAATATTTCCATAAAATCTTTCGTAAATCTTCTATTTGCTCGGATTTCAACCTTTTCTCGAGTTCATTCTCCTCTATGATGTCCGAAAAATTTAATATACTTGGATTGGAAGGTAAACGAGGAATGTCCATTTCTAAGTCTCCTTCCACTTCAGTTATCATATTAATCATTTCTGGTCTTTTGTAATATGGTTTAAGCATGTTAATGTGATATACTTGATTTGGCTCATTTTGTTCCTCGAAACTTACAATTTAATTGGTTTCTGAAATTTTCTGCTCTATTTTTCCAGGTCCTTTCCACTGTACTTCTAGTCTATTTTGACGATTCGTTGATAAAACAAGAATTAAATCTCCTCTAGTAAATTCTCTTTTCACTGTGTTTCGATCATACCATATTTTCCTCCGTTGTTGAGCTTCTTTCATGTTTTCCACGGCAAGTTCTTGGCATTTCTTCATTCGATTAATAAGTTAGAAAACGTAACTGACAACATTATTACTTTCTTCAATCGGTTCTAGCCACTGCTTATAAAGTAAAGTGACTGGCGTTCGTAGGTTTTTGCCATGAACTAATTCTGCTGGTGTAAAACCAGTGCTTTCATGTGTGACTGTTCTGAGAGCAAAAAGAACTGATGGTAGATAATTCTCCCAATCCGAAGTCGCTCCTATACATACGACTCTTAACACCCTTTTTAGCGTTCTATGGAATCGCTCAACGGGATTACTCTGCGGATGATACACAGAGCTTCTTACATGTTTAATTCCGAAACGCTCCAAAAATTCCTCTGTCAAAGCACTGACGAAAGAGGTCCCCTGATCTGTTTGGATCACTTTTGGGAAACCCATACGAATGAAAATCTGTAAGAAAGCATCAATCACAGATGGCGAAGAAATGTCTGTCACCGCAACAGCATCTGGATATTTGGACGACATACACAGAGCTGTAATAATATATTTTTTCCCAGTCTTTGAAATAGGTAGCGGACCAACGGCATCGACATTTATTTTAGTGAATATTTCGGAAATTACTGGTACTAATATCATTGGAGCCTTCTTTTTGTCATTTCCTTTTCCAGCGCGCAGACAAGCATCACAGGTTCTTACAAAATCTTCAGTTTCTTTGTAACACCTCGTCCAGTAAAAATATCTAGCAAGTCTGTCTTTGGTCTTTTTGACACCCAAATGACCAGAAGTTCCTTCGTGGCACATCTTTATAATTGACGGCTTGAGTTTTTCAGGTATAACGACAAGCTGTCTTTCAAATCCTATTTTATCCGTCGTATTTTTAACTAAAAGTTCTTTTCCTGTCAGACTATAGTTCTCATTTTTGCATGTACCTTCTTTAACTTCTTGGATGATTTTAGACGGTTCCTTATCAACAAGCTGAAGTTGTGCAATTTCTTCTGAGTCAATGTTTACCAGTTTCATGAGAGTTTCATCTTCCGAATTTAGCTCCGGTAAATTATCTTCTTCTTCAAAAACATCTCTGGATGCTTTATTTCCTTCCTTCATCGGTTCCAAGATCTCCTCTTCGGCTATTTCTCTTTTCTTTTGAGCTCTAGTAGAGACAGCATTAACCTGGTGAGAACAACTCTCAGGTTCCTTTCCTTGTTTATTCAACAGTGCAAAAGTTCGATTGCCTAATAAATACCTTCCTTTGTCGAGTTCATTTCTAATAATGGCAGCCTTAGTTATTACTCGCCCAAGATCGCAATTTAGTTCGATCTCAGCCAATGGTAAACAGATTGGATTCAAATCTAATGGCTGTTGCATCCACACATTTTCACCTGTCAGCATTTCCAGCGTGACGTATTTGCGACAAACTATATCAGTACTAGCACCTGAATCCCTTAATATAGGAATTTTATGACCATTTACGTAACCCATACTAGTATAAGGTAATAGAAATTTATCCTCTGGATTCTAATTCTGTTAAGATTAGCAGGAGATTCAGTACTATTCTTAAGTTTTGGACATTGGGGTCTTAAATGTTGATAGGACCCACACTGATAGCATAGTGACGTTTTTCGTTTTTCATATTTATCATCTGGACGTGGACTTCTAGGTCTATGAAACCAGCTTTGCGAATTAAATCCTGATGACGATTTTTTTTTCAGTTTTATTTTTATTATCTGAACTCAATTTACCTTGAGTTAGTGCATTGTATCTTTCTTTCTGCCGATCCACTACAGGCTTTTTTTGAAAGTTTCCGCAAACGTAGGCATCAAGTTTTTCAGCTATTTTTTTAGATGAAATCATCTCTACCCATTCATCAAGAAAATGATCTCGAATTTCAGGAGGAACTCGACGTTTAAGTTGGTCAAGCACCATCAAATCTAGCAACTGATCAAAAGTCTTAACTCCTAGACCAGTCACCCATTCTTTGCAATAATTTTCTATTTCATAATTGAAATCCACCCATGTGGATTCGGTACTCTTCTGATGTTTCATAAATTTCTGCCTAAACTTTTCCGGGCTTAATTTAAACCGTCTTAACAATAAATTTTTCACGTGTTCATAGTCTTTAGCTTTATCGGAGGGTTCTCTAGCTATTAACTGGGTTACTTCGTAAGGAAGTAGTCTTAGTAAATGAGATACAAATTCTTCGTTATAAATTTTAGCCCATTCTGCTTGCCTTTCAAACAATAGCAAATATAGACTGATATCTCCTTTCTTGTCATCGAATTTCTGCATAAGGTGACGCAGCTCCGTTTTCGGCCGGATCTGTCCGGTATTTTGAGACTTTGTCTCTGCTTCAAGTCTTAATCTCTCTAATTCATATTGTTCTCGTTCCTTCTCTGCTCTTCTGCTTCTTCCTGTCTCCTACGTTCTTCTCTTTCCCTTTCCTCCCTCTCTTTCCATTCTTCTATTATTGTGTCTAAGACTCCTTTGACGAAGACTTCATCATAATCTCTACTTTCAACAATTTTCTGTTTTAAATCAACTATTTTCAAATCTGCAGTCACATGAACTCCCAGTTCAGCCGCGAGATTTTGCAAATCTTCCTTACGAGCTCTTCCTAAGTAAGACATTGTTTCTGTGTTTAAAATTAACGAACACTGTGTTCCTTATATTTCCTCAAAATAGCTCAAATTAATTACTTTAATTAATTAATGCAGTCAGGAGTCACAAAATTAAATGCACTCTGTTAAATACGTATACCTCAAAAATGAAATATTTAAATTATATGAAGTTCATTCTCTCTACCACATTAATGGTGACTAAAATAAGAATAACAACATAGAGCAATATATATATCTACTGTCTGGACAACTAAAATGAATATTAAAAATAATATCCAAAACAGTAATAAAATAAGACAGTTCAACATTAACAGGAAGTAATAATCTGGTATCGCTAATATTGTGTTCAGTGATGAACTAATAACATAAATCAATTCAATATTAACAGAAAGTAATAATCTGGTATCGCTAATATTGCGTTCAGTGATGAACTAATAAAATAAAGCAATTCAATATTAACAGGAAGTAATAATCTGATATCGCTAATATTGCGTTCAGTGATGAACTAATAACATAAAGCAATTCAATATTAACAGAAAGTAATAATCTGGTATCACTAATATTATGTTCAGTGATGAACTAATAAAATAAAAATACGCACGATTATTCGATCTTTGTCGGTGCCTCCAAAAATAATTAAGACTGTAATGCTTCTTTGGCAATATGAAGCAACTCCAATGATGGAACACAGCAATAACTTTTATTTAACACTTCAAAATGGCGACATACAAACAAGAAGATAAAACATATTCTAACATTTAAAAATAATTTACATTCTTCGTGCGAGAGTCGCACGTGGCACTCGAGTCTGGTTTCAAATATTGCCATTCACAAATACCTTAATGTTCATCTAATTAAATTATTTAAACTACAAGATTTTAATAATATGTAAAGCTGTTACAGTGTGCTGTCTTTTGCTTTTCAGCATTATTGTTTCAAAGTTTTATCCATGAAAATTCTTCAAAGGGTATCATTTTATCTTAATTCTTTTATGAAAACAGCTAACCTAAAAGACACATTCCATTCACATAAATCACATAGATGTGAAAAATATAGGTCAAGTAAGGTTTACGTGCATACTGAAAAAAAAAGTGATTCAAAAGAACTTTTAAAGCAAAAGAAAATAAAAATGTACCTAGTTCTATTAACAACTCAAAAAATACATTGTAATATATTCTAAAAGGAAATTTTATGTAATACATAATGATGTAAATTACATATATTTAATAAATACATAACACTTTATAATGAATAATGGGTACTATTCGGTTTCGAGGGCCGTAACAAATCGCCAAACTATTGTTGATGCCAATGCTGCCAAAAATAATTGCGGCAAGAAAGGAAGTATAATAGCAAATAACTATCTAAGATTGATGTTTTAATTTAGATGAAAGGTTAATTTCATATAATACTTTTTTATTATTGTAATTTATATGAAAAAGGCTAAACACGACTGAATGGAAGCATAAGAGTAAATACCTATTTCAGATCATTATCATAATTTATATAAAAATTGCTAAACATAACTGAATGGATACCTGCATCGCTATTTCGCTACCGACTTATCGCTAAAGCATAATTTCATCTCGTTGGTTGTTCAAACGTAATTTTCTATAATGAATGATGCCTTTTCTTTGAAAATATTCTCGGTAAAGTGCAGAATGGCTCACTTATTTGTTTGCCGCTTTTTACAAGGGTAAAAACAATTGGATTTTTGTCAATTTTATTTTACTTTTTAAAAGAAAATAGGTCAATGTGTACATAGATAAAGTCAAGGGGGTGCGCAGTGCCATTTTTGTGCAATTCTGAGATTTTTTTTGAAAAGTGAAAATAGGTTGATGTGCACATGGATACCGAGTATGTGCAATTCTTAAAAACGCGTCAAGCAGTGAGTGATTCTGCACTTTACCCAAAATTCTATTGCCGACTTTTCATCATGGGCAATTCCCAAATTGTTAAATCCATAGGATATCAAAAAAGGATTTAAAAATTAAACTAGTATTTCAATGGCGTCTTAAGAAATATAGAACTATATGAACTTACGCGATCTGAAACCAGCGCGTACGCTAGATTTGGCGTGCTGTTAAATGGGCGCATGTGCTAGATTTGGCGCTTTTGCGCATACATTTTCGCTGCAATTTTTTTACGTCCCTCAAAACAGAAGAGTACCGAATAATGTTCATAACTATATAATAAATGCCAACACATATCACATCATGGTACATAACACTGCTATGAAAGGAAGAATTTTAATTAGAAACATACCTTTTATATTTATTTGATAACATAGACGAATAAAACATAAAGATGACAAGAAGTTATGCAACTTAAGAAACAGCAAGAAGCCTTTTAAGTTATTGCAATATCATAAGGCACTGATTAGGAAGTAAATATCATTTTTCTGTTCTTTTACATCAGTAATAAGTTTTTCATTAAAAACTTTAGCAGTGAAAGCCAAAACAGATTTATTATTGGTGCCTCTGATGCAAGGTCACACAAAAATAAACTTGATTTAGCAAATTTCTAAAACATTAAAATCAAAAGTAGTAAATTACAGTAACATATGTTATTAAAATACTTTAATTACACATTAAAAATTGTCTGAATTAAATTAAGAATAAGTGACTAAGCTTGTACAGCATTTTAAAACATATTTTATGTTGATACAATGGAAATAAATTGACAGCAATCACAGTTAAATAAAAGAGCTGGAAATATAGTCTACATGATCTAGAAATAAGGTTAAAATTATTCGTTAAATACCTAAATTGATGCTTACTTTATTCAAAATGAATATAAATAGGATATATTTATGGTACTTTAAGGGAAACATTATATAATGCATAATTTCAATCATATTATCCGATGTTTACATTTTTTTTTTTTTTTTTTACATTGGAAGCCGAATCAAAATTTAAATAAAAAGTGTACGGTAAAATCCTAGTATACGGTGCAGCCTTGGCGCGATTTTGAAAATTATCGCCAACACCAAAAATGACCCAAAGAACGTCTATGTATATACTAGACATTATATACTTTCACTATATACTACATAGTATATAATATGTATAACTATATATATTCTTTGAATGACCAGTTTACTACCCATCGTATATGTCCCGTTTTCACTGTTCATCATAAAAGTCGCCAAATCCCTAGTGCACCGGATACTAGGATTAAACTAAAGGGGTACTTCATAGTTATAATCGCGCACAAAATTGAAATCAAATGTAAAATATAATTATTTAAACTTTATCCTTTTACGATAATAACAATAAAAACAAATCACATCTACTTATCGCCGTCGGTATCTGTGTATTGACTATACACATTCTGATGTTCATTTTGTACATATAAATCAGTTTGTCATTAATTAGCAATACTTAAATAATAATACACATTTCTCTAAAACATGAACACTTATTTTTTTTTAACAATTATGAAAACATACGAAGTGAACTTACTTCAAAAGCGCACGGTCTTGCGCTCGGAATCTATTCCAATGGACAAGAATTAATTACCCATTTTCTTCATTTCTCGGGGAACAGAACATACTAAAGTTATTTCTGGAACGATATGAATAATTTGATGCAGTGCATCCACGCATATTTCTCTGAATTAGGTAGCACTCCATCAATACAAATGTAAACAACACAACGCTAAATCAATATCCGCTAGCAACAAGTGCCCTTGATTTGTATACAACACAGATGATGAGTCGGCTCCCCTTGCTAGGAACCTTATACACCCTGTACTTTGATATAAGTTGCTGCTCACTCAGTAAATCTAAAGCATTTTCTTTAGCACACTTGATTTCTGTCCTCGTGAAAGCACAAACAACACAGCCGCCATATTGATTCGATCGTTTTTCTCCGCGGAATGCTAGGTTCGAAGTGATCGCTATGAGAACGATCGATCGCGAGCTTAGAGTGATCGTTGTGTTTCTGTTGAATACCAAAACAGCAAAATCAATAGCAACTGATGACGTGTGACGACTAACGATCACTAAATGTTTCATTTGAATGAAGCCTTAAGTCTACATTCTGATTTCTATATTCCTTTTCATTAAATTTCCATTACTTTTTAGAATCTGTTAATCATCATGGGTTTCAACCAAAACAGAGCTCTTTTCAAGAGTCTTCTCTTGAAAAGCACAGTAGTCCATAGGTGAAATGTCAGAACTTCACAGGAATTCATTGAAAAGGTATATATGCAGTATCTGTGTCAGTCTTCATTTTCTCAAGGAATGCAATGGTATTTTTCAAAGTATGATTTATTGCTTTGTCTTGAAGAAGCTTCACTGCTTTTTAAAGTCAATTGTATAAAGAAATGGAAGTCCTTCTGTAAATACAAATGTAAAACTTCCACTTGATAATACTTTGAGTTGATTTTAATAATTTTTTTAACTCTTCTTTTTAATTTCCCTTTATAAAGATCTGCATGAAAATAGTAAACCTCTTACTGAAACTTTCTTTGCATTGCCCGAACCAGGTTTATACATTTTTTCGCTTTGTTTTCAATAATAGACTTTTTTTTTTTTTTTTTTTTTTTGTTGCTATCATGTAAGTAAACCCTTGCTTCATCAAGGGTCACAATTTTTCTCCATTTATCTTCTGCTAAATGATTTTCATGCGTTTCAAATTGTTCTGCACCGAGCCATATGCCTCGGCAAAAGGTGAACATGATATTTTTTAAGTTGTAAATCTTGGTTATTATTTTATTTATTATTGTTACAGACGTATTTTAAGAGTCTGCAATTGATTTTTAAATTAGCAGATTTTCTATTGTTACCAATGATTTAACATTTGAAGCAGTACACAGGTATTTGGTATATCAGATATTCATTTGGGATATTCTCTCTGTGTAGAAGAAATGATTGAAAGTTTTTTCTTTCCAGTTAATAATGTTGCTTGTTTTTTACTTAAAAATTTTAATACTGTGCATTTCACAACATTTTTTAATTGTGGAATTGGAATATTTCTCTTCAGAAAGTGCAAAATTACATCTGTCAATACATGGCTTCTTTATATGTGGCGTATTAAAAGAATTGAAAAGCAGTAGATGATATTTCTGATTTTAAATAATAAGCTTTTAGTAGAATTTTTTATTCAAAAAAAATTTTTTTGTTAAATGTTTTATCCAAAACATTCTAAAAATGATTAAACACCTTCTGTATTTTGTTTTTGCAACGAGATCTTCTTTCACGTAAGGTGGAGCTCCTTTTGTCATGAGCTAACAATTAAAGAGGAGAAGCAATTGGAGAAAGACAATGTATTGTGTAGTTTGGAGCAGGTTTGAAACATTGAAATATTCTTAAAAACTATTTAAATTTATATATAAAAAATTCATTTTAAAAATCTTAAGGTCATTTTCTGATGAGGTTAATATTTGAAATGAAAATATTGAGTGAAATATCCCATCAATAAATAAATAAGAATTCTTTCACACTTTTCACTGAGGAAAGTTATTTAATTACTTTGCATTTTATTCAAGAAGTTGTAAAATATTTAGTTTAAAAATAAATATAACTGTTGTTATATCTCTTTCATGCACACATCCATCAAAAGTACATGCGTACGTTTCTTGAATTATGTGTTATTGTTCATAAGATTGCTTTCCTTTCTATGTAGAATAAATATAGCTGAACTTTGGTAAAGAAATCAGTATGAATCAATTTAAGTTATTTCAGATATTTTTCCCCTGCAGTATGTTATATTTTGTTTTCTAATAATAAAAACATAAGAATTTAATTATTTGCATAATGCTGTATTCATTTCTAAAAGTATACTGACTAAAAATTTATGAAATTGTAGTTTTTGTGTATATTCTCTGCTGTTTATCCAAAATGTAACTTCATGAAGAAAGAATCCAGTAAGGTTAATATTTGTACATGTTTAGATCTTGATAGAATATGTAAATCATCTTCTGTAATACCACCTAAAAGCATTATAAAATGTGAAAACAGTAGGTTCTTTTTTTGTTTTCGTTTCCTGTGTCCTTGTATGGGAAACTGCCACCTTTTTTGGTATACTTGTTAGAACTCTTGGCTTCTATATCATTGGGCTCGTGTTCGAATTCCAGAGAAGGCAGGGATGTTTGTAAGTGTACGGTGTCTGTGCGATACAGGGGGCACTTAAAATACAGGCAAACCAAAAGTCTTCAGAGAGGCTTATTGGTAGAGGAAGAGGGATAGAAAATCCTCATATATGTCTCCGATCTCCCAGGTGTTCATCAAAACCAGGGTGGAGCTCCATAGCTAATGTGGTGAAATTATACCTGTATAATTATAGATTGACTGTAATTTCATGATTAAGATGTTTTCTATATTTATTATGTGTGTCATAATTGAAAAAAATCTTTGAATCAATTGTATAATATTTGTAATTTTTTTATTAACTAACTTAATTATCTTGCAGGCTGATGATGGTACTGAAGTTTCAAAAGCAGAATTGAGTGAACAGAGTAGTGTGGATGTTTCAGTTGCTCAGTGTGAGCATTCTCCAACAAGCATCAAATTGAATGGAAATTCACAACAGAGTGAATCTGATTTGTGCATGGATGTAAGCCTTATTTCTGGGAATTTATTTAGTGCAATATTTCACAAAATGATTATTTTAATTGTTCATTAGAGCTTATTGGCTATTTGATTAAAATATTGATGAACAGTTTTTAATCAATTAAAAGTTATTTGTGAACCTTTAAATCTTATTGAAATTTCACTCTTATTTGTTTTTTTATTTCTTTAAAGAAATTCTTTTTTTTTTTTTTTTTTTTCTTTGTACTGTATCATTTTTTCGGTCAATGCTAATACAGGGTTCGTACGGTCCTTAAAAGTCCTTAAGTTTTTTGGAATCGATTTTTGGTCCTTAATTTTGGCTAGAATCAGCAGAAGGTCCTTATTTTAATCATCTGAATTTTCTGTCTGTTTCTATGACTGCCATTTTGGGTGTGAATTAGCATTTTGCAGAAATATTTTTGGCACTTCACTGACAAATATGGAAGTAAAACATAAGCATTTCAAAATGATTTCATTTTTTGTAATGAAGAGCTCTCAAACAAATTTCCGCTTTTGGGGATGTGAATTCTTTTATTAAATGGTTCTAAATTTGGCGATTATCAACATTTTAAGCTCGGTTTCTATAGAAAATTTTTAATTCCGAGATCTGGGAATTTTTTGACGATTTTTAGAACATTCTAACATTGATACATTTCATTAAAATAATGGTAATATATTGGAATTATATTTAAGAAATAACATTAAAATAAAGCATTTTTATTTTTCACTGTCGTATTATAAAGTTCCATTTTGGCCACATATTATTTTTTTGAATCTAAAGCCCTATTATGATGTAAGCAAGGAATAATGCTATAAAGCACAGTATACAAAACAGTTTTTAGCAAAAGCAAAATAGCTATGTTATTAATTAAAAATGTCTTTTTAATTTTTTTATGGTAAGAGTTTTTCCCATTTCTCAGAATGATCAGAATTCTTACAATATGCATCAGTTTTCTCTATAAAATTAATTTCGCACTTTTTTCCTCCGATTTTTTTTTTTAAACGTTTCTGGCTTTTTGCTAATACAGAATTGGTGGGGGTAATTTTTCTTTAGAATTTTAGACATTGAAGCTTGGAAAGTTTAGAAAGATTTGAAGGCAAATTTATAGACCCATGGTTCTAAAAGATTCCAGAAAAATGTGACAAAATGAAAAATGTCTTGATGGTAGTAATGCAAAGTTTCTTACATTTTGGAAAACATCTGGAAGAACAATGGAAACATAATAATTGATTGTAATTGTAAACATAATAATTACTTTTGATTCTAAAATCACTTTCTTAACATTTTTATCTTCCTTTTATTTTCTCTGCTTTGCACTAGACACAAGCATGGAAAGTATCAAAAGTACTTCTAATCTTATCATATGGACAGGCTTTATAGAAAGGAATTTTTTTATTAATAAAGAAATTGAAAACTGACCATTCAAAAGATTCATCTAATATGTCTTAATGCATTATACACAGAGCTGGCACTAGGCATTTTGCCATCTGACACAGTCTCGTGGATCCTAAGTTCTGCTTCCAATGCCTGCTCTAAATTCTAAAAGTTTTGCCATTTCTAGATTTTTTTGCTCGGTTTGTCCTTAAATTCTAAAAAGTATGCCACTCCAACTCTGTGACCGGACCTTACCATATGTATTTCATATTTCTTCTGAATGTTCATATTACTAAAGAAATAAAATTAGCAGCTTTTCCATACATTCTAAATGCATTTAGTCTTTTAGAATAACAGAAATCTTTAATTAAGTCCCAAAAATTTAAAGTGAAAAAGAAACATGTTGGGGAAAAAAATAAATAAATAAATATGTAAAGAGAAAGAAAATTATTCTTCAAAGATATGTACAGTTATTGTTATGTAAATTACCCAGTTGTTTACAATTTCAGCCTTTACTATAATTTCCCTTTTCTATTTCCTCACCAGAATAAAAATCACTTAGACAATTTTTAAACTGACGTTTTTGGAGTGTAAAACGAGTGTGTTTCTGACCTCGATTTGCTCCCTTCATTAGTTCCTGTCAGCTCTGATAATTTGTAATTATTAGACTTTCCATTACTGCTGCTGGCCAATATATCTTAAACCACACTGACACGATATACTATAAATTCCCCAAGAATTCAAGACAGAAACGCAATCTTTTAGAATCGAAGGGTGAATTTTATTAATAGGGGAGAAACCGACTTGAAAATTGAATTTCTGGAGAATCTGTGCAATTTTATAGCTAACAGAAGGATAATAGTGATAAGATAGTGATAAGATAAAGTGATAAGATAGTGATAATTCGTTTCATGTCTGGGGGGGGTCGGACTATTTAACTTTTACCAGATCAAGTAAAACCCTCATAGGTAGTACATTGTGGAGAGGTTGACAGTTAGGAGAAACACGCAGAAACTAATGAGAACATTGTTTTGCATATTGAGACAAATTTCTAATTGTTAGAAAACATGCTTAAGGAGAAGGAAATTGATATAAATTCGCGAAAATGTCTGGGCAGGCCTTCAAATTAAAAAGACGCATAATTATTTTGTTGAGTTTTATGTTTTGTAGCTTTTAATGTGTAATTATCCTAATATTGTTTAAAAATCAATGCCATTTGAGTTTATTATGACAATAGAGTTACTGAACCAGATTAAATTGAAATTTAACTGTATAATCTTTGACCATATTTTAGTCCATATTTTTAGTTTGAATTTGATTCTTCTTGTTTAATTACATGACCACAAGCTGAATTGATTTTGTTAGCATAAGAACATGCTTATATATTTCAAGTTCTTTTTGAATAAGAAGCTTATTTAAACCTTTATTTATTTATTATTTGATTTATAAATGCTTTCAGACATAGTGATAATTTCAAAATCGTAAAAACAACCTTGTATTTAGCATAGGTATAATGAAATACTCAATCGATTTCGAGGGCAGCTAAAGGTCCCTCCTCATCAGGAGAAAGAAATTCCTAGAAAGAAGAAAATAAAGGAGAAGGAGTCTTAGAAAAACGTGGTCCTTATCAGCACTGCACGTGGTTAAAACTGGATTTTTAATCAGAGTTGCACTGGCCGCCTACTTTTACTGAGCCAGCCTATCTGATCAAGCATAAAGGACAAGAAAAATTAGCGAAGTTAAAATAGGGAGCGAGGGGCAAATGCATATTTACGCTCGAAATCTTAACTTCAAATAATGGAAAGCAACCACTGAACGG
The DNA here is from genome assembly GCF_044657685.1 of Stegodyphus dumicola. NCBI lineage: Eukaryota > Metazoa > Arthropoda > Arachnida > Araneae > Eresidae > Stegodyphus > Stegodyphus dumicola. The sequence continues at coordinate 4,805,121 of NC_140768.1, forward strand.
ATTTTTATACTCTCTGGTAGTACCAAACGCGAGGAGGTAACGCCATCTATCAGCAAAAATAACTGAATTAAGATAGTAGAATTTTAAAGGCATTAGGAAGGACTGGATTGAACTTCAAATCATTAACTAAACCTGCTAAATCTTTGTGAATGTGAAAAGCCTCAAGAAAATCCAATTCACCTATGGAAGAAGCCTTTTGGATAATTTTTGCAGACCCAAAGTCAAAATTATGGTTAAATGTCCAACTATGATACGCTATTGAAGACTTGTTAATTTCGCCTTTTCTGACATAAGATTCATGTTCCTTGATACGAAACTTCAACGCTCTTTTTGTTTGGCCAATATATCTTAAACCACACTGACACGATATACTATAAATTCCCCAAGAATTCAAGACAGAAACGCAATCTTTTAGAATTGAAGGGTGAATTTTATTAATAGGGGAGAAACCGACTTGAAAATTGAATTTCTGGAGAATCTGTGCAATTTTATAGCTAACAGAAGGATAAAAGTGATAATAGTGATAAGATAAAGTGATAAGATAGTGATAATTCGTTTCATGTCTGGGGGGGTCGGACTATTTAACCTTTACCAGATCAAGTAAAACCCTCATAGGTAGTACATTGTGGAGAGGTTGACAGTTAGGAGATAAAACACACAGAAACTAATGAGAACATTGTTTTGCATATTGAGACAAATTTCTAATTGTTAGAAAACATGCTTAAGGAGAAGGAAATTGATATAAATTCGTGAAAATGTCTGGGCAGGCCTTCAAATTAAAAAGACGCATAATTATTTTGTTGAGTTTTATGTTTTGTAGCTTTTAATGTGTAATTATCCTAATATTGTTTAAAAATCAATGCCATAAAGTGCATGTATTTTAAACTGTGAAATTATATAAGATTGTGATATTAATAGGGTTTTTTTAAAAATATTTATTAAAAAAATAAACAAATATTAAACAAATTAAATTAATTAAAACAAATATTATTAAAAAATAAATTTAATTTGACAGTGGCCATATAAATCCATAATGACTAAGGTTATCTAATACCTATTTTAATCATAACTAAATGCATTCCCTCAAAAATTATCTGTGCATATTAAAGCGAGTTATTGCCTTTCATTAACACGTTGAGCTCGGCGTCGGTCCCTGGGAACAGGCACCGGAATTTTCATTTGGCTGGCAGACCAACAGTATTAAAGTTAAAAAATAAGTATAGTCTCAATGGAATGTGATCAAATATAGTTTTAATGAAATTTATTGAAACATTCTAAACAAAACTACGGCTTAACTTTATACATATTACAATACAAAACAACTATTTTGGTAACATTTTGGCTATCTTGCGTCCAAATAGTTTTGAATTGCCATCATAACATTTCGAACAATAATTTCAGACTTTATGTGCATCTCCTTCCTTATTGTATGATTTATGAATATTTTAAGTCAGCAATATTGCACCGCTTGATCGCTCGCTGCCGGCTGAATGGAAAGGACAGCAAATTCGGCGCCAGGCTCAACGTCTTAACCTTTACCGTATTGAGACTCGAGGTAAAACACAAAAAGATAAAAATTCATACCTTTACCGTATTGAGACACGAGGTAAAACACAAAAAGATAAAAATTCATGTAAAACTTATTCTTTGCATTTAGTGAGACTAGATGCAAAGAAACAACTTATCTAGCAAAACAACTTTTCACCACTAGTGCTTTAGTGGCCTTATAGAACCTTAAAGTATATTAACTGAGTTACAATCCCTGGAACTCTACACAAAGCTATGACCCTAACTAATCAGACAGAGGTCAGCTAACTTTCAAAACTTGCTAACTGTGCCTACATCAGGCCTTTCAGGCTTGTTTTGATCAGTAGGACACTTTCTAGGCAAGTAGGAGCAGTGACAACAGCCAGTCTTTTGTTATGAATCATGCTAATTATGATTTTAATGCTCATTTTAACCTGTGCTGCTTGACATAAAATCTATTCAACTATTTACTAAATCTCTAGACTGAGCAAGTATGTGACAAAATGAGACATTAAAAAAAAAGCTGTTAGTAAAACGTAACTAAAATGTCCCTTATCTTCTTACAAATATGCCCAGTTATTATAAGTGTAAAATATTTAATGCTACTTGATAACTTTCATAAAATTCATTTTATTTTCAAACATAGTAATAATTAAGTTATGTTTAATAATAATGCATCCTGCTCACGGATCACTTTTATTTTTAGGATGGTATTAAAAAGTGAAGTTCAGGCATAGATATAATATTTTTAATTGAATTTATCCAGTTCCCATTTGCTCATAGGTCCTTAATTTTTTTCATTAATGGTCCTTAAAAGTACTTAATTTCCCTGTTCAGAAATTTGTATGAACTCTGTAGTAATATATTGGGAAGTTTTTAAAGCGTAGCATCATTTATTCAAATCATCAACCACTTGTAATCATCCAAGGTTATCCATGCCACTTCTTGAATATAAACACAAGAACAGTTACTGAAATTAATTGGTTGAGAAATAGAAATATAAACAGATATGTATTTTTTATTGAGAGAAAATTCCACTGTATATTAAAAATTTTAGAACTGTTGTTTATTAATCTTAGAGCACTAAAATATTTGTAAACAATTAATTAATATATAATTTATGATAATCTTACACTATTGCAGTTTCATGAAAAACATGAATTTTTTACAATTGTAGAATTGCTTAGTATGGGGTGGAATAGCAGGCAAATAAACTTGCAATTCTTCGTCTACCAAAAGAAGTTGCTCATGTTTTTTATTTTTTATGCTGGCCACTGCCGAAAATCCCTGTTTTCACTGATATGTAGTTGAAAAGGGAAGTAGTATAGATATGGCATATTCTTATAATGCTGGGAACTCTCTTTTCACTAAGATCCAGAAGTGAAGTAGTGTTTCTTCTTTAAATTTGTGCCTCACAGTTAAGTCAACATGAAGTTCATTCAGCTTTTTTGTCTCTTGTGATGCTAAGGGTTTGGTATTCTCATTAGTAATAGCAACTGGATTGAGAACTCAGTCGCATTTGTTCACATTGAGGTGAGGAAAATATTGTTTCATTTTATCTTCCAGCTCAGAAAGATGTTCTAAAAGGAAACTAGAACAAATGTCAGTATCGACTGTAAGAGGAAACATGTCAAGTTCAACTTTTGACCTTCACAACTGTGTTTTTCTTAAGAACCCATTCAGTTTGTCACTTGATTTAAGACTGTTCTCTTCCTTTCCCTGCATTTGAAGAATTCAGGTGTTTGAAAATACCAGTTAAGTATGCTACCTTAGAACTCTTTTTTATTCCGCGGTTAACAAGGGTAGCAAAGTCCGGTTTTTCTTCGCCTGTTTGTAATGAATCATTTCAAAATTTCTTTTTTAAGTTTATAAAATCTGAAGAATATTGAACTACTCTCATATACGGCCTCGGTTGGCGGAAAATTTCTCGACAAACATTTTTGGCACGAAATTCCACGCCGCCATATTACTACCTAATTTTTTTGTCTACATTTCAAACTTAAGCCTAAAATTTTTGCAAAAACACAATTTTCACACGTGCAAAAGCCACGTTTTGAACACACAATTTAAGCTAAAAATCTGAAACAAAAACAAAAAATTTAGATAGCAAAAACAAAGTTTCTAACCAAAAATATTTAATAAGAATCCATGTACACAGCAATATGTTTTAACTTAAAAAAATCTGATGTGTACACCACATGACTTCCTTGTATGGAACATTAAATTATATGCATTTTTTCTTGCATTTCATTTAAACTTATTGATTGAATTAAATCTACTTTGACGACAGCGCATAACCCACAATAGAATAAATGCATTCTTTAAAATTCACTCTAGTATTTGTTTACCACAGCGACACTCTGGCGCTAGATTCACTTAACAGTATTATATTTCATTCATATTATAACTCATAATGCACAAAATTTATATCATTTAAAGAATAGAATTATCTAATGGTTGCCACATGTTCTTTTCAAATACTATAATAAAGCTAGAACGATGTATAAAAGAAATTAAGCAAACAAAACAAGAAAGGAACAGTTTTCACAGACGATTGAGTATTTCTCATTCAATTAATTCAGTTTTCACTTCGCGACAAGGTAAAAATACATAAAAACTCAAAATATTTATATTAAAAATTACGAAGTAAATCTTAAACACTTATTTCCTCGAAAAAAACTCCAGAAAAGATCAAGCATGATTTAATTGTCAATAATAAATGAAGGCGTTATCTTTGTTGTATCGAAGCTAAGTTTCTCTAGATTGGCAACAAATCCACTAGTCTGCTGTTTCAAATGTAAACAACCAGTGGCCGCCGTAAAAAAAAAAAAAAAAAAAAAAAAAAAAAAGGCTTAGCGGCACTTAAACTTTAAAATTGTTGATAATTCTAATAATATTGCACACAGATTTACTAAAGGCATAAAAACCTTAACCGGAAGATAAAAACAACATAATTCAACCATTTTTAAAGCAAAAATTGTATAATTTACAAACATATAAGAGTAAAGAAACTGAGATCACTGAGCCGGGGTGACAGAGTGGATATATATATAAATATATTTATATACGTTTGGTGCGGCCGATTGCAACCAAAATACGAGGTGCACATCTACATGTTATAGCAGTCCTATATACAAAGTTTCAACATTCTGAGACTACTCGTTTTTGAGTTATGTGAGATACGTACGTACATATGTTCGTACAGACACTACGAAAAATTCTCTTCAGAATTAATTTTAAAGCAGTTTTATAATTTTTTTGCAGGAAACGAGTCTTTTATTCTGTCCCTATGTACAGATATCATGCAAAAACATCATTAAATTGCATTCGATAGCAGTCAAAATGGATATTTTTGTTGAAATATGCTGCCTGAAACTTTTTGCGATTACAATACTTCCTTTTACTTTGTACAAGGAAGTAAAAATCACAAAATTGCACATTCTATGCAGCAGGGAAATCTACGAACTACGCACACCTAGCTGAAATAAATTAGCATATCAAATATAAATGTCAAAGACTACCATGTACACAGTGCTGTGTTTAAACTTGAAAAAAAAAAAAAAAAATCAACGAATTGCACAATCTAGGCAGCGAAGGAATCTACACACGCCTCACTTTAATAAATTAACATAACAACAATAAATTTCAAGAATAACTTGGTCAAGTAATTGATCCACTTGATTTGGATCAATTACTTGTCCTCTTTTTATTAATTGCAAGTTCTTCTCTGCTTCTTACTCATTTGCATTTAGCAACTAAAAAGTTCTCCATGTTACACAAAAACTATAGCTTCTTCCATATTGTACGAAAACTATACTTTATAATGACATGAAATATGACTATCAGCAATCAAGTAGACAGAATTTACATGCAAACCACTCTGTTTCAGATTACTGCCAGATGGCCAAAACAATATAGTAGTGCTAAGTTCTGAAAATTTTCACAGGCTAAAAATGCTCCTTTTTCTTTCCCAATCAGATCTTTTTTGGGGGGGAGGGTGCATCCGTGTGTGTGTCATCTGCCAATGACCAACTTTTGTTGCAGGGATGTGAGGGAAAGGTCAGTTCTCCATACTTTTATCTCGAAAGAATGCAGAGTTCAAGTGGAAGTTGGGAACCAAGAAAGAATTAAATAATTCTCTTTTTTCATTTTGAAATAGAGATGTTTCTGATTGAGAAAAACAAGGCAATAAAATAATATTGGTGACAGAAAAAGAATACATTGTTGTTATAATCCAAATATTATAATTTATCATAGTAAGTATTAATTTGCATTGGCAAGCAACTCATGCAGATAAATTGAGAAGATAACTTGTAGGAAGTTTTAATAAATTTGCATGTTAGATTCATAAAACCATCAGTTATTTTTGAGAAAAATGTGGATTGTGTGTTGATAACCAGTGATCTACATCGTAACTGGCAACCTCATACTATTTCAGTTATGGCAAACGTTTTGAGCTTGTTGTGTTAAAGTAAAAAAACCTTGCTTAAATCTGCTGATATGTCGCATATAGAAATGTTAATAACGTTTGATATTTGCAGCTCTAGTAAAAACAATGTTATTTTTCTGAATTTTTTTTTTTTTTTTTTTTTTAAATTTATTTTTCTCATTTATTGTTGGATTTTAATAACGATGAAAATCAAATGGTACGAGAACACAAAAACATATGGGTATTCTTTAGAAAAATAGGTAGGTTGGTGTATTTATCTATTAAAAAGAAAGTAAAGCACATTATTCATTATGTTTGTGAATTTTTTATTGCTGAAGATTGGTAGTTTTTCAAATGAAGAATTTTATGAATTTTGTGCCTTTCAAAGCAAGCGTTACTAAGTTCTTCTCGTATTTGGTTTCTTAATATTATTTAATACTAAGATCAAAGTCTCACAAAAGTATGTTGATGAAAAATTGTTAGCGATGGCTTTCATCGCTAAATTTTTTTTATGCAGCTAAATATGATAGGTAATCTGTTCCAAGAACTCGTGAACTAAAGTGCATCCGTCTGCCAAGAATGCACTTAAACATACCCAAGATGAGCACAACACATGTTGACAATGACTAGGCTGTTTGAAGACACAGATATTTTTGTATTATTTAATTTTTTGTCACTGTTGACGTTCTGGAAATGTGTGATGCATGTCACCCAAAAATGGGTTTGCAATTAATAGGTTTACCATCACTTTACTAGCAGATCTGCTGCAGCTGGGCTTTGCAAATTGGAGTTCTGTGCATGTTGCATGGTTTGGTCTACAAACTGATTGCTGGAGATTACTGAACACCTGAATTTGCTACCACACTGCATCTTTATCCACACTACATCTTCATCCACACTACATCTACAAAATGCTATATGCAAAAATAGTGATTTGATGATTCAGGCAGAGAGTTGCTGTCAGTGGTCATGTTGTTGGTCATCACCCTCTCTTCCCTCACAATACTGTCACTGCAGTGTAGAGTACAGATCTAGTCTTTGTTCAGTATGTTTCCTCCTTTCTTTAGCTGTCTATCTTCATGCCATTTTTATGGAAGGTAGCAAGCTATTTCATTAAAAAATTAAATAAATTGTCAACCAGTACTCAGAATCAGAAACATTGTTTGGTATGAAATGACTATTAGGGTTACTGACTTGAATCCCATTAGGCAACTATGGAACATGCTTAGAAGGTGTTTAGTTTTTCTCCATGGCTCTTCCTAGAATTTACGCTATGAATAAACAGAGTTGCCTGACACCCCATATGTGAACTTGTTCTTGGCATGAATTCATGACATGCCTTTACAGCAGAGGTCATCATACTTCATATTTTTAGACTGTCACCGAGAAACCTTTTTCGTGATCAAAGAGTCTCTTGCTTTATTTATCACTATTATTTTATTGATAATTTTCATTACCTATGTCAGTGTCATCTGTTATATGTCATGATCTATTAAAGTTTCTGTGAATTCAAGCAAATACTTTTATTTTTATTTGCCTTTTTCATTTTATAGTTTAACTTTTGGGTATGCATATATTAATATTGGAAGTGAAAGATTTATTGTGACATAGTTTCTTGTGTATTTATGAACAAAATATTTTCAGAAGAGAAAATAAGAGGTTTGTAAACTTTTCAAAAATTGCCTTGGAAGTATAATATCTTAAGGATAGAAAAATACTACCCTGGTTTTTTTTGTTGGGGTAGAGTCAATAAAGTTTCACCACAGAATGAAGTTTTATAAAATACTATCGAAAAATCTCTCTTACCTTGGGGGGGGGATATTGAAGAATAAAATGAACCTTTCGTTTTTTTTACAGGCAGAAGATGAAATAAAGGTTTTAGAAGAACCAGAGAAAATGCTGCAATACAATATTACTGTTTCAACTCTTAACTCAGGATATAATGTTGAAATAAGTTCCCAGTGTAATGTAAATGGAATTTCATATCGTTGTGAGTCTGACTCTTGGACTGAAGATGAAAGCTCTTCGAGTGATGATTCTTCATCAGATTCCTCTGATTCTTTTTTTGACAGACTGCATGAAAAGTACATATTAATTAATTTAGATTATTCTATTTTTTAATGAAAATGTATAAAAACTGCAATTGTATGTTTTATTTCTACTATAGCTTTAAAGTACACTTTAAATCTTATGATATACTTTGAATGTTTTATTCTAGTTTTTAAAATTTATTTGTTTAAAACTTTCATTGCTTTTATGGCAGACCTGTTGTCTATCCATTGCATTAAAGATTTAAAATATATATATGTGTGTGTGCACACACAAATACATGGGAAATTTATTTCATTTTTAACTTTAAAATAATGAAATGATTGTAACCTTAAAATGATGAAGAGTTTTTGAAGCAGAATGCGACAAACAATGCAGGTTTTGTTGTGCATATTTTATGCAGCTGACAGATTTCTTGTTCAATTCACTGAGCTTTGCATATGATGTACTTCCTTCTCGGTGTAGTTTTTTTCTGAAGTGGGTACTGTAGAGCTCAAAACTGGTATATTCACTGTAGTTTAACAAAAAAGGAATAATTTCCTTATTAAGTCAGATCTGTGGTTATTTACTGACTTTACAGTATATTAGCATTATAAATTTCTGTATTGAAATGCTGAAGCACAACTTTTGTATGTAATTTTAGTGATTTGTGAACCATTGTGTGATCCAGCAACCGTTAAAGGGATGCATGGGGCAAAACAGATGGAGAGGCACTAATTTAGTGAATATTTCTAGCAGAGAGGTATTGTGTCTGTAGTGATTATTGTCATAAAGACAGTATGTTTTATATCAATCTTTATTGTTATATTCGAAAGTTATTTGAAAGAAACTGTAGCTACACTTTAATTTAATTTTTAATTGTAGATATACAGTACAAAGTCCGAGATCGGGACTTCAGTGATTCCGGATTTGAGTTTTTTTCCGGGTATTAGATCATCAGTTTAAATGTATTAGGGTAAAATGTAGAAATTATAGAATTTAAAATATGGAATAGTTGTGTATGAAATAATGAAGCATTTATGCCCTTAAGGGAATCAAAATTTAAAAAAAAAAAAAAAAAAAAAAAAAAAAAGCCTCAATATTTATTTGTTTGTTTTATTAAAAATTTCTTTCAATGTAAGTTGTTTGAGTTGCTTTGTTTTTTGTGCTGATAATTTTTTGTTCAGTTGCAAAGGTCCATTGTTCAAGCTCTGATTACGACATCGAGAATTTCCACTATTGAAGTTTTTTCATTCTCAACAACTTCTCTGTCACTTTCTTAACTATCAGTAGCAATATTTTCTTGATTTAGAATCATACTATAGATTTTGCCATTCATTAGTTAATTGAATTGTTATCCCAATGAAAAACTTGTTAGATCATCTTCATATATTAGCACGCATTTTTTTACAAATACCATCAATTGGAATATTTCATCACTCTGTTTGCATATCTGAGTTCACAGCTGTCACTGTATTTATTAGCAGCCACCATGAATGTATCATGAAATTGCCAACTAGAGACTAAATTTTTTTCTTATTCCTATTGTGCGCTTGAGGAAATTAGGCCAGAATTACACCTATTTAATTGTTCATTACATTTATATCTATTTTCCGCATCTGCTTTAACCCTGTAAGCGGCAAGGCCGTATATATGTATGGCCTAGAATATTTATTGTGATATCTCTAAGAACATATATATACGTGCATATTAAAATATGTCAGTGAAATTGAGGCAATATATCAAAAGAAAACAAATTCAGGTATGAAATACCAGAAGAGTTTTTGCATTTAAAAAAAAAAAAAAAAAATTGTTCTCATAGTAGTTTTGGGAAATTTGTGCTTTCTTAGTGAAAACCCTGGCCACCCAGAGGGTTAATAAATAAATGCCCTACGTAAGGCTTATCTGAACAACAAATCAGATATTCTTAATTCAAACAGTATTATATTAAATCTTTTTTAGCCTATGAATATCATTTACAAAATGCACTTTCTTTGCATAGGGAAAGAAATTTCTCCTTATCAAACTACTCAAAGCTTTATAGCACATTTGTCTAAGGTTGTAATCGTTCCATACGATATTGGCAACCTAAAAGGTTATCATGCTCTTCAGTATTCAGTTATTAATATTTTTTTAATTGTTTAGATATCCCTGAATGAGTCATTTCTTTGACTATTGTGTATTGATAGTCATGCGAGGATAAAAGAAAAAACTAAATAAACAATGATTCACCAGATTGGCATCAGGGATGTAAATGTAAAATGAATGATTTTTTTATTGTTGAATGTTTCAGTTTAAGATGCATGCCAAGCTTTATTCTCTGAGGGCAAGCAAAACATGACTATGGAGTTAAATTGTTAATCATACAGATTTATGTTAGTAAATGATTGTTTTTTCAATATCCGCATGGAGGTATTTCGTTTAGTGCCAATGAAATGAAGAATCAGGACTCTCCATGTTTTATTTTGAAAAAATATCAAATGTGCATATGTAAAGCACACACAAAAAAATTTCTAAAAAAAAAGGGTTGTTGGTGTTCTGTAGGTCTGGATTTTAGATCATTACAGATACTGGATGTTCAGGTTTGGACTTAATACTGTATTTAATTTAAATTTAGAATATGGCTCTAAGTTTTGAAGTATAGAAAGACTTATTCCTGGTAGACTATTGCAATAAATTTATGTATTTATATGTAGATATAGAAATTATGTATTGGAGTATTTCAGCTTCTGCTTGAAATGTAACAGTATTTTAGACAGAAATATTTATCTAATGAATCTTAAAAGACTTTAAAATGTTTTGATTCTCCTTATTGTTCCATATTCTGAAGTAACTCTTTAGTGTAAAGAGCTAAATGCCTGTGTACAATTAGCAGTGTGAATTATCTATTTTTTAATTATATTGATTTCTTCTTAAAATACTAATAAATAATTTTATTATATACTAATAAATATTTGTATAAAATATTACATAAATATTTGTTGTATTTATAGTCAAATGCCTACAAAAATACCAAATATAAAGACGAAAGGGGAACTCGATTTGGATGTAAGTAAGTTTGTTATTGTATACATGAGTTGTCTCAGTTTTTATATGAATTTTCATATTTTTATTTTGTTTTATAATTTTGAAGTGAAATGATTAGTTGTAATATAGTAGTTGAATTTATTTTGAGTTGAATATCTGTGTGGTATTTCTTTACCAGTAAGTGTGGATGAACACATTGTTGATAGTTATTATTATCTTGGAAAGGTTGCTAAAAGAAAGTAAACAGCTGCATAATAATTAATACTGAAATAAGAAGAAATCTGAAATATTAATGTATATCTGGCTATCTTTAGAGAAATGGTTACCTAGAATCCTCGACCAGTAGAACCCATTTCTTGCATTTTTTAACCCTTTCCGGCACGCTACCTTTTAAAGTCGGAGTTTTGATTTTAAAAAAAGGTAGGCAGTTTAATTAGGCCTAGAGGAGTACACAAGTAAAATTTTGTGAAGGTGGTTTCTGTGATGATTCTGTGGATGTGCCCGAAGAGGGCACACTGATTGAATAGAGCTTCGAAAAGAGTGCTGAAACGAGCATTGTTGTAAATGAACAGACCGATGAGATGCGGAGAAACAAAGAATACGAACTCTCAGTTATCCTGGATTATCGGTGAGCCCGATCTGGGCACGCCTAGATTCGCCGTTTGATTTTAGACAAGATTTCAATGTAAAAGTTTAAAACTAATATAAAATAAAGAGATTAGCATACAGCCAAAAAATAACATAGAAATATCTTTTTAAACAATTTTTTTATACCCTAAAAAAAATCTGGAAGATTTCTTTGAAAAATGTGGGTCTAACTAAACATGGCTAAAATATATGGACTGGTTTGTGTTGAGCTGCAATCTATTATAAATAAAGAAGGTTTGGAGTAACCTATAAATCCTTTTTTATTCAATTTTTCTGTGCATACAGAAAGAAATTTTTAGGGTTAAGAAAGAAGTTTAAGAAATAAAAAGAATTTTTAGGAATTTTTAAGAAATTTTTAGGGTTAAGAAAGAAGTAAATGCTTCTAGAGTTAAGATAAAAGGCTCTGTTGAAAGATATAAAATAACTTAAGTAAATGGATTAATTCATAATAGTTTATAATAGAATTTAAAACCAAGAATGAAAACATTTTTTAGAATTTAAATAGTATTTTAAGTAGTAATTTGAACTTCTGTTTAAAAATCAGCTTCCCCACCAAAAAAAAAAAAAAAAAAATCGCTAATTGCAAAAATCCAAAATCAAAATAAAATTTTTAAATGTTGAATAATAGCAATTTTAAAAGACTAAATAATAAGACAATACTAGTGAATTTTTAAATGTTGAATAATTTTAGTGCTATTTTTTAGTAACAGCCTACTCTCTCCAAGAAGAATTCCAATTGTCTTGTCAATTTAGGCTAAACTTTCTTAAATAGAAAACTGCACTTTAGGTCAACCTTTTTTTTACTTCCATCACTTAGTACTTGAATTTCCAGTCACTTGGTTTTTAAAACATTTTGAAGGCAAGTTTGTTAATTTTAACGTGCTAGTTTCTAATTAACTACTTGTTTTGAACTTAGTTTAAGATTATCATTTTTGATCTTCTCATGATTTTGAAACTTTTAATGTTCTAATATGTTTACTTCTGTTTTTGAAGTTGAATGAGAGTGTAGGGGATATGTCTTCTAAAGTAAGCATTTCATACAAACTAATTATATTCTTAATTAAACTTTAATTTTAAGATTATTTGTTATTTTGTTTTACAAGATTCTTTTGGCTTAAAAGGATTAATGTCTATTTGAATTGAATATTAATTGTGACTTATGATTTGAATCTGACTTTAAATTTGAGATTATTTGCTATTTTGTTTTACAAGATTCTTTTGGCCTAAAAGGATTAATGTCTTTATTTGAATTGAATATTAATTGTGACTTATGGTTTGAATCTAGCAAATAATTTGATGCTTACTTGGAAGTAAGATGAAACACTCTCTTAATTTATTTGTTGTGAATTGATGGTAGATTGGTTTATCCCCTTGATAAATTGATTAATCTGTGGTCAATGACAACAGCTGTTTATTCAATGTTTAAAAATTTACTTTTGGTTTTGGATTTTTGCAATGAACGGTATTTCTTTCCTGATTTTTAAACAGAAATTCAAATTACTACTTAAAATACTATTTAAATTCTAAAAAAAGGGGGAAAAAATGTTCATTCTTGGTTTTAAATTCAATTAGTGTTCCTTGGAGAGATGGTATATTGAAAGTTTTCCTATTATAAATTATTATGAATTATTGGTTTATTACTCTGCAGCTTTAGCATAAATTTTAAGCTTTTTAATTTACTTTTACTTATTTTATTTTAAGTAAATGGAGATATAGTTATTACTTCCACTGATAAAAATAGGTGTGAGAAAAATTAAGTAATTTCTGCACCTGTGGGCAATTTAACCCGCGGGAGAGCGCGTGGGGTGTATCATACCCCAACCCTACATAAAAGTGGAATCTTCTTAACTTGTGAAACTGAAATTCTGTGCTGCTTTCAGTAGCTGAGTTTCTAGTTGCGGTTGACTTTCAGAACTGCTTTTTCTTTGCCTGTGTGTTTCAGAAAAAGATTTATCAGTATTTTGTTGGAACTGGAGTATGACACACCCCACGCGCCTGTCCGCGTAAGTGTTTTTCTGACTGAATATTTAGTTCAGAAATTTATTTCTAGAGTGTAACAATAAATATTTCTACTCACAAGTGATTTTAAAGTACTTGACATTAAATTCTTAAAAATTTCTAACTGCATTATGGTAAAAAGAATGACTCCCTATGAACTGGAGATGCAACACCTGTGAGATTTATTAGAAATATTTGAAAGCGATGAAGATTGCATTTCGGAAACTAAAGATGAAACGAAGAATATTTTCTACAATGTTTTGGTTTTGAAAAAGATAAAACATTAATTCCTGATGTTCCTAAAAAAGGAAAAACTTTTCTTGTGCTTTCAACATTATATAATGATCATACTATTGGAGAAAATAAAACGTCAGGAATTATATGTTTTAATAATATGGCTAAAGGACCAGTGGATATGGGGAATGAAATGTCAGCCAATTATTCAGTTGCCAGAATAACAAGGACGTGGCCAATGGTAATTTTCTTTCCTGCACTGAATGTTGATGTAATAAATGCTTGAATTATATTACATTCAACTGCTAATCCACCAACCAGAAACAGAAGTCTGTTTTTGAAGGACTTACCATTACAATTAATGAAAAAAGTATTGAACAAAGATCAGAGATTAATACTTTTCTAAGAAATTGACGTACTACATGCAAAACAAAAGCAGAAGTTTCGACGAAGAATTAAAACGAATACATGAAATTCGAAACAACTAAGTATGAAAGATGTGATAAATTTTTTGCCCTCGCACCAAGGACAGAAGAACGTAAATGCAATGTTTAAAATGTGAAAACATTCTGTGCCAAGAACACATGAATGTATTTCGTTCAAAGTGTGAAGAAGTAAAATAAGCATGGTGTATTAGAGATGCAATGAAACTTAGAGGCATGATGTTTATTTTTTTATTATTTTTATTTATCTTAATTTTAACTGTAAGATTATTTTGGAAATTAATTTTTTGAAACTCAATTATTATTCACTTATTTATAACACACAAGAACAAAAAAAAAAAAAAAAAAAAAGAGTCAGTTTTAAAACTAAATAATACTATTTTTATTGTATTTTAAATATTGGGGTATGTGATACCCCACGCACCCACTCTAGTAATTTTTCTTGGTGCGACTTCCACCAGGTTAATTGGAAATTCTCGAAATAATATTACAATATATAAGTGGGAAGCTTTCCCAAGATAAAAAAATCACTTCACAAAGAAGCACATTTTCCGATTATTTTAAGTTTGCCTTGTGAAGAACGAGTATTCATGTTTTTTTCTTTGGACCTTTACAAAGCTTTTTTGTTTTTGTATACTCCATTCTGCAATGGTTCAATGTTCTCAAGCAATTCTACAGTTCAGAATTACATTATTTTATGTTTTGCAATTAATGAAAGAATTATTTAACGGTTAGGGAGCATTTTCTTGATATTAGAAGGTAACAGTATGGTACAAGTAATAGTTTTTTTTTTTTTTTTTTTTTTTTTTTTTTTTTTTTTTTGCATGTACATTTAAGAAATAATAACTGAACTTTCAGATATTAATTAGTTACTATTTAAAGTTATTTCCTTATTAAAAATGTATTTTCTCTCTTTTTTTATTATTTAAAAATATGTAGAATTGAAAATCTTTTTATGGTTGAGGAAATTCTCCTGACTTCTTAAAAAAGAACTCCTGATTTTTTATTGTCGTAGGTTAGCAAATACGAAATAATATCATTCATGGGGCTTTTCTAGCCTTGTATTGTATAGCTTCTTTGCATGTTAAATTTCGAAACTCTGCGGTCGCAATTTGAAACTTATTTTCCAGGTGGTAAATATAATGAATTTTATGGGTTCATTATCCTATCCATTCAGATATTAAAAATAAGAGCATGCTACTGAATGGGAATTGAAAAGTTAATCAAGCTGTCAAATGACCGTGGATTTAAAAAAGGAAATTTCCAAAAAAAAAAGGTATATCTGTGTATAAAAGAATTTATGTCATTAATTCAAAGAATATAATTTTTCTACTAATTTAATTACTTAATGCTAAAAAAATTAAGAAATTTTAATCAATTGTATTTGTAGAATATAAGTATACTGGTAGTAACATATGCTAAAAAAAATTGCTTTTGAAGAATAAGGTGAGCTCAGCATTCTAATTTATAAAAGTGCCTGCTTAAAAAAGTTAGAAATGCTGGCTTAAAAATATTTCTAACACAAAAAATCCTAGAAAATATATGAATGGGGGCAGAGCATGATAAATTTTGAGGTGCAGTAAGCTTTTTTTCATTGAAAATATAAATAGTGATATGATAAGTATTTACACCAAAGGAAGATAATAATCATGTGGTACTCTGGTATGGGAAATAAGCATAAGAAAATTTGGAATAGCACAAGAAACTAGAAGTATAAAGCAAGCAAATGTAGAAATTATGACCAACCTGCAAAACCTGCCAGAACTGAAACTATGTAAGCACTTGAAAACTGAAAAGGAGAAACAATCTGTAGAATAAAGTCAGATAAGCCCCACCTGGAAAATTCATTGAATTAAAGGATGAAGTGTTATACATTTGGAAATTTATTAATGAACATCTTGGTGCATTCAAATCTTGTAAACTCTAAAGCTTAAATTGATGTCATTTGAATTTCAGTATTCGGGCTTGAAATGTAAATGCTATTTCTAGTCAAATAAATAAAAAAATGAGTAGCATGTTTTCATTATGAGCATATTGATTTAAAATTATTCAATTAATTTATTAGTGTATTTATTATTTATTCTATAAGTAATAAATATAACAATAAATATATATATTGTGTAGTGTTTATATTATGTTCTCAAATGCTTTTCCTTATTTGGAAGTATAAATTTAATATTCATAAGCCATCCTGGTTTTTAGTTTCATTGTCTTAACTGATTCAACTGCTTTGTATTATTTTCAACTTTAGGACTTACCACCAATTGAAGATTTGCAGATATCTGTGTCAGAAAAGGAAATGAAGAAGATTGGTGTTGTTCATGCTGTAGTTGATAAATTAGGTGAGGCGTTTAAAACTTGCTTTTGAGTTCTTTATTAACTTTTAGTCCTAAATAATTAATGATCTGTAATAAAATACTATAACTAAATTTAATTTTGAATTTCCTTTGGTTTAATCGTGCATTAATTTAAAATATTCTTATGTCATTTGCAGTTAAATTTTATTATAAGTATTTATAATTAATTTAATTCCATAATAAAATTATTTTTCATCTTCTTTACAGTTGTAATTAAAGCCATAAAGGATATGCAGCCATTAGATTTAGATTCTGTGTTGTTTGTTTCAGCAGGAAAACCTCTAGGTCGAGTAAGTTTAGTTTTTTGTTTAATTCTGTTTCGCTGATCTAGGTTTTGTACATAAAATATTCATACTACAGTGAAAAGTCGTTAATCTGGATTCGTTGGGACTTCGGCGATTCCAGATTATAGATCATCAGTTTAAATATGGTAAGATGGCATGCAGAAATTACAAAATTAAAAATATGAAACCGTAACTTATGAAATAAAGAACAATTATGATCTAAAGGGTATCAAAATTTACAAAAAGAAAAAACTTAATATTTATTTGTTTACTTTATTAAACATTTCTTTCAGTGTAAGTTGTTTAAGTTGCTTCGTTTCATGTGATAATACTTTCTCTTTAATTCTATTAAACAGACATAATTTCTTGTTTAGATACAAAGTTCTGCTGTTCAAGTTCTATAATTGCTGTGTCGAGAATACCGACTAATTTGTCAATCGAAATTTTTTCGTTTTCAATAACCTCTGTGTCACTTTCTTCACTATCGGAAGCGAATTATAATGACGAGGAACTTGATTTAAATCATATCAAAGACGGAGTACGTCGAGATGAAATACTACATTTAGTAAGGAATTATAAGCCAAATAAAATAAAAACATCTGCCCTGAAGATAAGGATAGTGCTGACAGATCAACTTCCAATTCATTGCGTGCCGCGGCGTTCTGAATTCTGTTAATAAATACTGAATTCTAAATTACAAGTCTTTAATTTTTCTTTTAAGGTTATGCAGTTATGTATAATGTAAATAGAAAGGTGCTGATTGGTTTTTCTTAACATGTGCTTAAAAAGTGCTTATAGGTGCTGATTTTTTTTTCTTAAAATGTGCTTGAAAAGTGCTTATAAGTGCTGATTTTTTTAACTAAAATGTAGCTACAAACCCTTATATATGTGAGGGAGCCAGAGACAGTCTTTGAAATTTAAGGAGTCGGAGTCTGTCATTTTCCCTGCCGACTCCACAGCCCTGCGCAAAAGAGCTCCTGTGCACTATATTCAAGAATTCTGAGCCCTCAGTTTTTCAGTCTTTTAGCAGAGGCTTGCTAGTGGCGACATCTGTGGGTCAAATCAGAATTCATGTCACGTGAGTGGAATCCTTTACCACTAAGACAAAAGAGCTGTTGTACACTGTATTCTAGATTCACTGTATATCGGATTATTCGAAGTTAATTACTGTATCTATGCTGTCATCTCTGACATATAAAAATCAGTTTGTGTAATTTTTGATACTGTAGCTTTTGAAATTAAACTAAGTTATGAGAAGAGCTTCGACTGTTCTTCGTCAAACAATTCAGAATCATTCTTAATGTTTCTGTTAATGACATTAATGATGATCCTGTATCCTAATTTAAACAGTAAACATATTAAAGAAAATACTAACCAGCTTTTCAAAGTTTGTTATTATTTATACATGCTAATGTATTTCAAACACAAAAAAGCATTTATGATTGTAAGTTAGATAATGAAAATTAAGTATTAGTAATACAGATGAAGTAAAAATTATGTAATTATTTTTTAAATCCTTTTCCCTTCCTTTTTTCACAGGTCTTTGATGTTTTTGGACAAGTAGTTGATCCATTTTATTGTGTCAGGTTTAACACGAGTGAAGACATAAAAGATAAAGGAATTTCTATTGATGATGATGTATTTTTTGCCCCAGAGAAAACAGATATAACATCATATGTATTTGTTGAGCAGCTGAAAAAGTAAATTGTCTTGCCTTATAACTAAGTTTTTAAATATTTAAAATTTGTTTCTGTGAATTCTTTTTCTCTGCATTTTTATCATTAATGTTAGAAACATCTGCAGTCAAATCTTTCATTTTCTCTTGTCATGCAGGGCTGACTATGGTTTGGATATAGAGGGAATTCCAGATTTTTAGGCTTTTTAAATCCAGAATTTCCAGATTTGTGTAGTATAGATGTGGTATCTTAGACCATTCTGATATTATTCAAATGAAAAGTTTTGCTAAAAGAAAATTCTTTACCTCTTTTCAATTATTTGAATACTCAGAATAACTGTTTCCAACAAACACTCGAACCAAAACTGTCAAGCTCTTTAAAATGCCAAAAAGTCAGTTTGTTTCAAAAATAATTTTTTAAAAAAATCAAATTTTTTCGAATATTATTTTTAATAAACAAGTTTATTTTTAGGTTAAAACTAGAAGAAATATTTTCAATTGCTTGTATGGCAAAATGTATGTCAGCCTTTAACCCTTTGAGGGGCATTATATAAAATAATTTAAATTGTGGTAAAATTTTGAATGAATTGTAACTTGTAGACCCTTAGGACATAAAATTGAGACTTAAAAAAATTCTAGAGGAAAATCCTGAATTTTGAGGGCCAGCATATATTTTATACTGGTACCCCTCTACAACATTTTTTCCCCAGGCAGCTGCCAATTTTTAATTTTTGTTTTTTTCATCTATTTTTGCGAATCTTCAGACTTACCACTAGAAATTTAAAATTAGGAAATGAAATTTATGTTTTTTGCACTTTAATGATGCCATACAGCTGAATATGCTTACATAAAATATGGGTAAAAATATTTTAAAAGTGAGTTAAATTCAATATTATTATTTTATGAAAAATTTTAGCAAATATGCGTACATCGCTGCATGCAGAAAGCATATCATGCTGTAATTTAGTTTAATGTTACAACAAGATGTTACTCAGACGAAAAATTTAAAAAATAATTTAAAATTGAACACTATGACTCAGCTGAAAAATTATGTTGCTTTTTTGAAGTTATATTTAATGCTTTAGATAATATATAAAAGAGTATGCTTCACGCTATGATAGCAAGAATCGCCCTCTCCTCCCACACACATACACTTTCGGTTATCAGGCCCAGTAAGGGGCCCTTTTTTATTTTATGTAAATATCGGTTATTATATATCATTTTGTTCATGAAGAAAAGCTGTTAAATGATTTTATTATTTGATACACCTCAAAGTTCTTATTTCTATAAAAACTTTAAAAACTCAAATATTTGTCCCTTTTTTTTCCTTTCCAAAGATAACCTTTTGCATCTAAAATTGGTCTTAGAAATATTTCCCTCATTTCACCAACTGTGAAGACTAAACCACGTACTTGTATCCTAACTCAGGGGACAATTTTTTCTTGTATTCCTTATTAGTCTCTCATCTGAAATTAACAAAGACCTAAAGAATAAAAGCATGCTATCAAATCAGTAGGTTTTCCATTGCACTAAGAAATGGACCTAAACTGCATGTCAATTTCCTGTACTTTTAGAGTTACCCTTTGTGTGATGTTATCACAGTCCCTTTGTGAAGATGGCATGACCCCTGCATGACAAATTAGTGTTCCATCACCTCTTTTCATTTATAGGATTTTGGAAAACACAAAACAGTGGGTGTGTTTGGAGGCTAACAATGCCACATTTAAACTCTACAGTTGTGTAAAGTTTTTTGATGCCAGACAAGTCTTTCTCGTGGGAAAGGGTGTAGTTCTGAAATTAAAATTTTAACTAAACAGAAACGAATGAGAAACTCAAGTGATATAAAAAAATCGATGAAAAGAAACTAATATACTTGTATTCAGTCCTAGGACAGGGTCAGTAAACTTCCCATACCCCCATGAACATGATACTGAATCCTAAACAACTTGTAAATTAATCGTAAACAAATTATTATATCTTTACATTGTAAACTATTATAATGTAAAGAAATTCTGTCATCTCACAGAGTAGAGAAGGAGAAGCCTGGTGCTGCTATCTATTGGCAAGGTACACTCAGTAGGGATGCCGGTATATATTATATATACCGGTATTAAAATTGTATACATAATCTTCTTTTAATTATCAGTTTTGGTTGAAATGCAGTAACTGTAAAAGTTTCAGCATGTGTGCGTCATATATTTGAAGATTGTGAATTTTTCCCTATCCTCCAATGGAATTTATGAATATTCAAACATGATACCTTTGAAAGAGGCATATTAATTTCATAACTGCAAAATATTGAGCATTCATAGGGTAGTGTTGCCATTTAGAATCAAAAGTAAACAGTAGAAACTTATGATTACAGCTTTTGGTGTAGAAAAATTAGCATTTTTTAGAAGGTTAAAAAATTAACAAACATCTGGTATATATTATATACTGGTGCCCTTCAAAGGGTTAACAGATTGTTTATTAAAATCTGGTTAAGCTTTTGTCTTCGTAAAATTTTACATTTAACATTATTTTTAATTTTAACAAATTATTTGTGACATACAAGTTTTTAAATATTTTTAGTAACAATATAATTGTAGTTGATTTCAATATGGAATTAAAATTACAAAGAATGGAAGACATTATTCTAATGATCTTTTGTTTTTTTGCCATGAGATCCACAAAAGTAAATACACATAGAAAATATATTCTAACATTTGGATTTTATTGTTAACCAGCCAAATTCAGTTTGTACTCTGCACATATTGGGTAATAATAATAACGCAATAAAAAGATATAAAAATAAAAAGTTCTTGGTATTATTTCCTTATTATTCCTAAACACAACACACTAATGAAATTTTGATTCTGATATTGCACTTACTTTGCTAACAAACGTTTTGGCAAATCTCAAGCAGGTGTCATTAAGATAAGGTTTTGCCTGTTAGAGCATGTGAAATCTTATCTTAATTGCATATCAGTCATTGCATGTATAGATTTTGTTTGCAACTATTGTAGTATGTTGGTGCTTGTTGAGAAGAATTTATTAAAGATGAAGCATGAATTACAATTTTCTATTGATATAATATTTATAAAACATAAGCTGTTTATATGCACACTTTGTATTTTTGATAACAATGCATGATAATGCAGTAATTAAATGTATTAACCCTCTTCTTCTATGGAATTATGTGGTTGGTTTAAAAAGTGCACAAAAAATAATGCTCTTTGATTTGAGCCTTTGACCAACTGTTGTAGATGAGCCTCTAAGAAAATCAGGTTGTAAATGAAGATAAACAAATGAATTTTTTATTTCTGTAGATAACAGCTGTAAATGGTAAGTTTGGGGAAAAGTAGGGTTAGGGAAGACTTAAATATTGCCATATTAACAGTGTTCTTTTTACCACTTATTGTTACATGATACTCCTTCTCCACTTGAATCTCCAGTAGATACTGAGAAGAGGGTAGTACTGTGCACTTTGAAATTCACTTCTAGAGAATTTAATTTTTTCCATCTTTATTACATTGTATTTTTGTTTCACACTGAGTTTCCCAACGAAAACTTTTTATATGCTGAAATATTATAATTGAGCAGATATAATCATATACATGGCTTGCATTAAGTAAAATCTACACAAGAATGTCTTCCCTGCTTAATAAAATAAAGCAATTAATATAAACTTGGAGATTAGGGCAAACATGTCGTGAGAGGTTGCATATGACATGCCTCTTCAGTTGAGTAGCTGATTAAACCGAAATCTGTTAAGAGGGCACTTGTAGAAAACTGTGTCACACTTATAGAAGATATTCTAAAATATTACTTTTCTCTATTTTGATTCCACATATTAAAAATTTTATGATATTTATTTTTTGAATAATAGTAACTCATTTTATATTCTAATTAATATTTCAGCCAAAAAGGGTCAGATGCATCTTGGAAAGACAATAATGAGCCACCTCCAGAGGTAAGTTTCAGTATTAGAAGGGAGCAATTCTAAAATTTTTTAATTATGTGATATTTTTTTTTTTTTTAAATTATGTGTCTTTCCTGATTTATATAAGTATACTGTTTATTGAATCAAAATGGAATGCACTGGAATCGTTATTAAAAATATAGCAAAAATTTGTCAGTTAAGTTAATTGTATGTTTCCATGTATATGAAATTGAACATTATGTGTTGCCTTAAGCTAGATAAATAAACATAAAGAGTTGAAATTCCTGAATATATTATTGCCAACTCTTTTGTAGCATACTTTTTCTACATTAATGAAGTGGTCAAAATTTGTAAGCACTCTGTTTAGAAATAAAGTGTGCCCTACAAATGTATATCATTTTAATATTAAACTGTACTGAAATTATAGATGTCTAAATTTTAAAAAACTCATTTCTTTCATATAATTCAGTAAATATACAGAAGGATTTTAAATATCTGACAGAAAAGTAAAGGTTAGGTAGAGCGGAACAAAATAAGCTGAGTTTATAATGAAATAAGTGGTTCAGAAATGGTGCCTTTTAGTTGTAGAGGGTGTTGTTGAGATCAATAGGTGAAAGGGGTTAGCTAATGTGAGTCATGATTCCTTGTCTGGATTTGAGTCCTATGCATCACTACAAATTTGAAGCTTGTCGATATATATTTTATCTATTACGCTGTAGTCAGAAATGAAACAGCTGTTCAAAAGATGTATAGAGAAAGGCTTCATAAGTAGACAGCTGCTGAATCACTAAATGTTTGAACATATTAGTTGCTGCTGCATAATTTGTATTGACTTTACGTGTCTGTCTGACTTACCTGTTCATATCTTCTTGCCATTTCCACGTGCATGCATTATATTACAAAATTTGCTTTTGTTTCTACCTACCTGTCTGTATATTTGAATCAACGTTTTACCAAAAGATAGTAATATATCCACATGTTGTCTTTGTGTTTGTGATTAGGATTTGCAGTCAATAGTTAACCTACCAGTGGCCAAACAAATTAACACTACTAAACACTGGCCATTTAGTCTGGATTTGAGTCCTAGTAAACAGTAATTAAGATTAACACGACGAACAAGTATTAATTTAGAAGTCAAACAACAGAAATCAGCATTATATTTTGAAATTTTCACAGGACTAGTTTTGATGTTTTTACCGAACCATAATCCTCAGCTGTAAAAGTGCACACTTAAGTAAAAAGTCAAGGTGATTCAGAAATTTCTGTCGTTTCAGGCGTAATTTAGTGAAACGATTAATGGATGGAGGCATGATAAACAATGCAGAAAATCAAACTAACTAACCAATAATAAAACACGCACAAAACAGTAAAAAATTTCGCTCTGAAAATGAATACAAAACAAAATGTTTGCAACTAAAAAGCATGGAATCAGATAAGCAAAGCACAATAATATGTTAAAAAAATTCAAAATACAATGCTGATTTTTGTTGTTTGACTTCTAAATTAATCCTAGCAAACAGGTAGGATGCTTGGGATTTTTATGGTTTTCTATATGTGAATATGAATCAATTTTTTTAAGAATGCTCTATAAGTTATTTTTCCCTCCTTCTTAGCATGCCTTTGTGGTGTAGTGGTCAGCACACTGGGTGCATATTCGAGAGGTTAGAGTCCCATTGAGGGCGTTGTTCATTTTTCATATCACCTTGGATGATAGCCATGGCATGTTTTGCGTAAACAGTTAGTGAATTGTTGATCACATAGCAAACTGCCTTTTAGTGTAGATAGGCTATGAAAGCAGTGGTAATGTGATTGAATTCTCATAAATCCTGCAAACTTGTATCATCAAACTTTTGCAGATAGAAACTGTTTTTTCTAAAGTTCCAAATGAAAAATTCACGCAACTTTATTACAAGGTGACCATAGTGGTTTGGAGATAACCTACTGTATGCAACGAGACATACCTAGACATGACATTTGCTCTTTCTTTAGCATTCTTGTTTGAATTGTCGCTGAATTAAAATAACCAACATTCAGGAAATCAAAAAATAACATGCACTTTATCTCAAAATGATTCCATTTTACATTTCATGAGAGTGTTGCTGTGCATCTGTATAAATAGTTCTTGCATTATTTGTCCCTGAAAATATTAGTTACCAACTACCAGTTTTTGGTGAATTTTATAAATAGCATACTTTTGAATGAGAACTTAATAGATTGGACCCAATATTCTGAAATGCTTTGAAAAAATTGTTGTTAGCATATGTTTAGAAATTGTTTGTTTTTAAAGGAATATCCTCCCACTGAATGCTATTTTTATTTTCTTGAGATAAAAATTTTAATTTATATGTTTTGTAATTAAAATTTAAATGTCACGTTGCCATATTTTTAAATAACTAATATAAGTTTTAAAAATCTAGGAGTTATTATACATATACAGTCAAAAGTCGTTAATCCGGACTCATCGGGACTTCGGCGATTCCGGATTATCGATTTTTCCAGATTATAGATCATCAGTTTAAATCTCGTAAGATGGCATGCAGAAATTCTAAAATTAAAAATATGAAACCGTAATTTATGAAATAAAGAACAATTATGATCTAAAGGGTATCAAAATTTACAAAAAAAAAAAAAAAAAAAAAAGCTTAATATTTATTTGTTTACTTTATTAAACATTTCTTTCAATGTAAGTTGTTTAAGTTGCTTCATTTTATGTGATAATACTTTCTCTTTAATTCTATAAACAGACATAATTTCTTGTTCAGTTACAAAGTCCCGCTGTTCAAGTCCCGTTAATTGCTGTACCGAAAATACCGACTAACTTGTCAATCGAAATTTTTTCGTTTTCACTAACCTCTCTGTCACATTCTTCATGTCTTTATCCATTTTTTGTTTGTTGAACATCGAAACATACTTTCGTTTTGTAGATCCTTTGGAAGTTCCAGCATCAGAAACTCTATTTGACATAATTGAAAGTTCAAGTTTACTTTTATAAAATAGGTTAACAACAGAAAAGCTAAATTTAAATTATGCAATTAACTGTGACAATGTGCCGTGTCACACTGGGCAATATTTTCTTGGTTAAAAAAGGTATTGCTACTTTTTTTCAGCACCATATTTTTTGCCTGAGCTCAGTTCCTGCGACTTTTCTCTTCCCTAGAATAAAAATCTATTTTTAAAGGAACCATTTTAGAACCACAGAAAGCATTAAAGCGCTTGTGACTGATCAGCTGAAGACCATTTCAATTTCAGAGTTAAGCAGTGCTATGAACAGTAAGTGTAAAATCTCAGGGGATGCAGGGCTTCCCAAGGCAACTGCTTTGAAGGAGATTTACTGAATTTGTAATTTAAATGTAGACAAAAGTGCTTCTAAAAAGTCATTATTTTATTTATCAACGTTCTATACCAGTTTGTTACAAAATCATGTTAATTTGAATCACATAATCACATCAGGGTTGCCACGCTACCTGGAAAACCGTAAAAAGTAAGTGAATTTGAAAATTGACCAAATATTTCATGGAATAGTCAGGGAATTTAAATATTTTAATCAAAATCTGGAAAAGTCAGGAAATTTCATATGGATATTTGCCCCCAAAAAGCGAGTTTTGCGCCAACGTTGGAACCGATCACTTTCTAGGCGAATTATGTATCGCATGATCATCATTTGGTCAGCTGGCAAAGAGCCAATTTTCGCTGCTCCAAACAGATTGTCTTGAGGGAAAGGCAAAGCAAGTTTCCAGCAACTTTTGGTTTCCAGTAACCTCGAGTATCGAGAGACTTCCATACGCATATGCAGCGCATGTTGAAGTAAAGAAAATATGTATTCTCGTATAAAATAAAATCGGTTTAATCCTAGTATAGGGCAACATGGAGGTTAGAATAGCCTCCATGTACTGTATACGCAGGATTTGGGGATATTATGATGAGCAGTAAACGGGTCATTTTAGTGTTGGCGACAATTTTCAAAATCGTGCCAAGGCTGTAGCGTATACTAGGATTTTACCGCAAAATCTTTTTAACCCTCCCTTTTTTTTAATAAATGCCTTATTTGTCATTTTGCAGTAAAATAAAAAAAATAGTAAATAGTCACCTAGGCTAACCATTTAATGTAACTATATTTGCCAAAATATCGTTGATTATTCCAATTCAATTTAAAATAATTATCTTTATTTTAACCTTATTTATGTCATTTAATGTTGCTTCTTCTCTCTAAATTTATTTATTAATTAATAGTAAATAAAACCTTCAATTTTCAGGAAAGTTTCTCTGCATAATCCTGACATTAATTCTAGCAATATGATGACATACCATCAAGAAATTTAATGCATATATGTTTTGTTTATGCAGGCTACTAAATAAATATAAAATACCTGAATTTATTTAAAAATATCATTAAACAGATTTCTCTTTCGTTTAGCTGAAAAATGTCTGCACTGAATCTTCATTGGAGAAAACAACTCCTATTATAGTTATAATAGTAATGCTTTGTGGATTATATATTATAAGTCATATGTGATATATGTATATATAAGTCATATGTAATTGGCAAATTTTTGTGTTTTCAAGTGGTACCATAATTAATTTACCTCTTAGCACAGTCAATGTGCATTACGCAGATAGACTGGAATTTTCTTAAAACACACCTGGAAAAGTCAGGGAATTTCATTATCCTATTTGAGTGGCAACCCTGTCACATTTGTCCACAGTGGAAACTTTTGTATTATTATAGATATTTAAATCTTTCTAGATGTTTTTATTTGAAATCTTTACAGCATAATGCTGGAATTCGTGAGTAATATTTTTATAGCTTGTGGAATGCATTAATCATATCTTTACTGAAAGTTCTGATCTTCTTAAGGTATTGGTGATTCCTATTTGGAAATTGTTTATTTTGTAAAATTAGTAATTTTGAAAGTTCTTTCAGTGCTGCTACTCAGAAACTGTCATTAAAATGTTAAATACATATTAAAAGGAAATGTAAAAAAAAAAAAAATTCTTGATAGTTGAATTGAGTGAACACTTCAGTAGCAATTATATTTGGAAGGGCACCATTTTAGAACAACTTTAACAGCAGTAAACCCTTTAATGGTGGCTTTCTCCAACAGATTACCACCTATGAAAGTAAGCACAATTTCTGATAACCTATAATATCGGCATTGAACATCACCTCCACAGAGTACCAGAATGAACTTTTACCATCAGCAGTCACAAGTAGCTTATTTTGTACCCAAGATTAATTTTCCCCCCTTTCTAAATAATAATCAAGGTTGCAATAAAAAGTCTAAAAAATATTAAATAATAAAAGAATGGGAATCTTAGATGGAAATCAGCCATATATGGAATGCATTGTAAATAGTATATTTTTCTGTTCTGTAGAGTAGAACTGTTTCATGTAACCTGAAAATAAATATTTCATTATGCTTATTAATTTTGTAGCACATTGATTATTCTGACGATGAACAAGAAAATGCGGCTAAGAAAAAAAGAAGGGCCAAAGGTAGAGATCGCGGAAGTGATGAAATTTTTGTTCTGCCTCGTAAAATTCCTGCAATGGGTACGTATAGAATGCATTAAATTTTGTTCTGAAGTATTTACTTTGCGAGTTGCGCACTAGAAATGAACGCTATGATCGAAATTCCTGTTCATTTGCTTGAAACTTTGATCATGTGCATGTTCGATCAAGATGTTTTTGCATACCAAATTTCATCACGGTCGCAAAAGTCCTTTTGATGCTTCGATTTTTTTGCAAAAGAGTGTATATATATATATAGCTTATGGCAAGCAGTAACCCTACTTAGTCTTTTGCTACTGCTGCATTGCTTTGATTTTGTGTGATGGTTTTTTCTCCCCACCAGTAGAGAGAATATCAGTTTTCAGAAGTGATAACAGTTCTTAAATGTCCTTGATTTTTCCAGAAAATAATGTTTCCAATGCTGGAAAAACTGCCTTAACTCTGCAAAGATATTTTGTGAAATAATAAAGGCACTGGAAATAATTCCATCTGCCTCTGACTGGTGTCTGCGTTATTAACTTGTTACCACCATTGACATTTATCTAAATATTAAATTATGTTTAAGGCATATTTAACTACAAATAATAGCTTGCTTCCTAAGATTTGCTTAGATTTAGAACATATTGTTTAATGCCAATTTAATTTTTGTTTTTATTGATCCAGCTCAAAACATACAAAATCAGTGTCAGATTTAATAAAAAATGGAGTCCCTTCGGTTGCCCAATAACAAACGGGGAATCCATTGATATTGGGCGTTCTCTGTTGTTTGATTGGTCTGGTTAATTAAGCAAAATAGACTGAAACCTCAAGCTCTGTAATTGTAATACCATGTGATAGGAAATGCATGAAAGTACATACATTAATAGTCTTATCAGGGTTCGTACGGTCCTTAAGAGTCCTTAAATTTTTTGAAAATGATTTTTGGTCCTTAAATGTCATTAATTTTGGCCAAAATCAGCTGAAGGTTCTTAATTTTAATCATCTGAAATTTCTGTCTGTTTTTATGACTGCCATTTTGAGTATGAATTAGCATTTTGGAGGAATATGTTTGGCAATTCACTGACACATATGATTATCTTTTGAATGGGTTATAATTTGTTTCTATTTTTAATATAAATAATGGGATAATCGAGTTATTAAGTAAGAAGTGAAACATAAGGATTTCAAAATTCATTTTTTCTAATAAAGAAATCTTAAACAACTTTTCGCTTTTGGGAATGTGAATTCTTTTATTAAACGGTTCTCAATTTGGTGACTTGTCAACATTTTGGCGATTGTAAGATCAGTTTCTATAGAAAATTTTTAATTCCGAGATCTCAGAATTTTTAGACGATTTTTTTTAAAACATCACAACATTGATAAATTGCATTAAAATAATGGTAATATATTGAAATTATGTTTAAAAAATAACATTAAAATAAAACATCTCTATTTTTCGCTGTCATATTATAAAGTTTCATTTTGGCAACTTATTATACAATATTATGAATCTGAAAAATAAGACATAATGCTATAAAGCGTAATTTATGAAACAGCTCTTAACAAGAGCAAAATTAGCTGTGTATTTAATTAAAAGTGTCTTCTTTTTAATTTTTTTTATAGTAAGCGTTTTCTCCGTCTCAGAATATTCAAAATTCTCAGAATATGCCTCAATTTTCTCTATAAAATTAACTTTACACTTTTTCCCTCTTTTTTTTTTTTTTTTTTTTTTCCAAAATATGTCTGCCTTTTTGCTGTTACAGAATTGGTAGGGATAACTTTTCTCTAGTATTTTAGACAGTGCAGCTTGGAAAGTTTAGAAGGATTTGAAGGCAAGATTCTAGAAGATTCGAGAAATATGTAACAAAATGAAAAATGTCTCCATGGTATCAACATGTAATGGATGTATTTTACAGAAATTTTGCGATGAATTTCTTACCAACCCTCATAGGTTCCTTGTGGAGAGGTTGGCAAGTTAGAAGATAAGCACGCAGAAACTAGCGAGAGCATTGGTTTGCATATTGAGACAAATCTCTAATTGTTAGAAGAGAAGGAAATCGATATAAACTAGCCAAAATGTTTGGGAAGGCTTCAAATTAAAATGAAGGATAAATATTTTGTTGAGTGTTGTTGTTACAAAACATAAATGTTTTGTAGCTTTTAATGTGTATCCTAATATCGTTTAAGAATCAATGTCATAAATTATATATGTTTTAAACTGTGAAAATTTATTAGCTTTTGATTTTAATAGGCTTTTTAACAAATATTGTTAAAAAATAAAATTTAATAGTGGCCACGTAAATCCATTATGACTAAGGTTATCTAATTACTTAATTTAATCATTTATAACTAACTGCTTACCCTTAAAAATTATGTCTACGTATTAAAGCGACTTATTGCCTTTCATTAACACTCACTGTGGTCATAAGATAAAACACAAAAATGTAAAAATTCAAGTAAAACTTGTTCTTTGCATATAGTGAAACTTAAAAATAATACAAAACAACCTATCATCTGTGGTACTTTAATCGCTTATTGGAACATTAAAGTATTATATTAACTGGGCTACAACCCCTTAGAACTCTACACAAAGCTATGACACTAACTGCATCAAACAGAGCCTGACTAACTTTCAACACTTCCCAACTGTGTCTACATAAGGCCTTTCAGGTTTGTTCTAATGAGCAGGTCTCTCTCTAGACAAGCAACAGCGGTGACAACCTTCAGTCTTTTGTCATGCTGATTATGATCTTACTTCTCATTTTAACCTATGCCTTTTGACATAAAATCTACCTGCTATTTACTAAACTTCTAGACTGACTAAGTATGTGGCAAAATGAGACATTAAAAAAAAAAAAAAAAAAAAAAAAAAAATCGACATAAAGCTAACTATTAGTAAAACGTAAATGTCACTTATCTTCTTTCAAATATGTCCAACTATTATAAGTGTAAAATAGTTAATGCTACTTGATAAATTTCATGCAGTTTATTTTATTTTCAAACTTATTAATAATTATGTTAATTAATTCATGTTTAGTAGTAATGCATACTACTCAGGGATCTATTTTATTTTTAGAATGGTATTACAAAAATGAAAATCAGGCATAGAATAATATTTTTAATTGAATTTATTCAGTTCCCATTTGCTCATAGGTCTTTAATTTTTTCATTCTGTGTGCAGAAATGTGTACGAACCCTGTCTTATTGATTATAAAATTTGGTCAATGTAAAAAGATATTTTATAATAATGATTACTTTTATGTATAAGATGCTTTAATTATTTATTACATCAAATAAATTACATTGCACAAAAGCTCCTTGAGACAGGAAAATTTAAAATTATATTTTATAAATCCCTAAAAACCATATGTAACTTTCAAAGTTCATTAATATAAATTTTAATTGCAAAAGGTATTATTAACTCTAAAATGATGCTAATAAACCAAATCATAATGTTCTGAAAGGCATGTGGCTTCCTTGCAAAAGCTCAGATGTTTTGGTAGGTTGCTAACTAAACATTATTTCCACAAAGCAGAATTTATTAAGCCAAGAACAACAGATCCTAGTACCCATTTATCTCAAGTCTTCTAATTTGTATAGTCTGTGTGTTAGCTGGAGCCTACTTTCATAGCATACTTAATCAGAAATCATGTTTTAAAGACTATTTCTTAAGCTGAAATTTTGTGTATTAGTGTGTAAACAAAATTAAATAACTTTTTTTATTATTTGTTTTTTGTTTTTTAATTTAGTTAACAGTTTTTTCATTCCTTAAGATCATTATTGAATTTTTGTAGAAGTATATGTGATTTCTTCTCAGGCTAAAATGCATTTAAAAATACCAATTTTGTGTTTTAAGCAAGTGTTAGAACTCATTTTTATATGTCATTCTTTTAAAGCCTAATATTGAGTTTTTTGTGTTTCAGGAAGAGACAGCCCAGTATTCATTCCTCCCCCTTATCAATCTGCTGGCATACGAAACAATGTTTTCTCCAGACATTCCAATACAATGCCTTTTCATTCAAATATGCAGCCAAACTCATCTTTTGTTTCTGTCTCCAGGCCCCCATCACAATCGTTTTTATCATCCCCAAATTTTACTTCTATGCCGCCTAATTATCACAGTATTCCTTCTCCATGTTTCAGCCCAAGATTTTCACCTAGTTTGGGCTCAAGATTTTCACCTAGTTTGAGCTCAAGATTTTCACCTAGTTTAAGCCCAAGATTTTCACCTAGTTTAAGCCCAAGATTTTCACCTAGTTTAAGTCCAAGATTTTCACATAGTTTCAGCCCTGCACCTACAGCACAGAATTCATTTCAAGTGCATTCGCCACTGCCATCACCAACACCATTTCATCTACAACAACATATCGTATCATATCAGTCACAAAATGCTTTACATCCTCCACTGCAACCCAATTATCAGCCTCCTCGGTTTGGCCAGTTCTCTGGATTAGCGTCACCCTCTCCAGCACTGCAGTCTCCAATATCCTACAACTCTCATGTATTGAGACCTGCTTCACATTTGCCTGGTATGAGTCCTTGCACTAATTATTTTGCTCCAGATATAAGTTCACCCCCACCTCCCTTGTCTGGACCAATGCCATTGAATTCACAGTGGTTTCAGAACCAGTCCGTAAGGATACCAAATTCACATAATGTACCTCCTAATACACCTTTAAGCATTCAGATACCTCCACAATTGGCAAGTCCACCTCCTCCATTACTGGCAATTTCATTTCCGTCAGGTCAACCTGTTAATAATATAGCACAGCAAAGGTTCCGTGCACCTCACTTACCACCTAATTTTCAGTGACACTGAACTTTAAGAATTTCCTGTATGTATGTAAATACTTTTTATTTATTTATTTTTTTTTCAGCATGTAAGAAGAAATGTTGTTGTTTATTCTTTCATTGTAAGCAGTGAAAAATGTTTGTTTTTATGAAAGACTGAATAAATGGTGATTTATGTAAATATTATGAGCTTTATTATTTTGTTTTCGTCTCTAATATCACATGAGCAGGACATACTATTAAATCGATTTCTTAAGGTCTTCTTCATTTGCAATTCCTCACAAAGTATTGACTGGCAAGTAGGTTCTTAAACCTGCTTCGGCTTTATAGCCAAATATAGCTTCACATGGACTGCAGTCTGCTCTAGAGAGATGTGCTCTATTTTTTCATAAATGTCATTGCATTGTATTCTTTCTTTCAAGCCAAGTGTGTAATTTCTTTTCAGTGACTTTTAACTGAGCCGTAAGACTGTGTTTTGTCTTTCCATAAACAATTTTGAATTCCATTCCACATTTCACAAACTTCTTCAATTAAAGCAAATTCTCTGTTATTATCACTTTTCAAGACACATAATGCTTCAAATATTGTGAGCACATCCAGTATATGATAAGCAATTTCCTTGGCTCATTTAATTTGTGACATTTTTAATTAAATAAATTTCGTTAAATGGTTTTGATAAGCCATCATAAAAGTCTTCATCCAGTTGTGACTGCCAGTTAGTGAGGTCGGTTTGACACCTTGAACGAAAATTAAGTGCATTATTTTGTAAAATGTCAAATCTGCCCTACCTGTCTTGTTGTTGGATAAGAGGTTGGTTTGGCTGCAATCTGTTAACACTGAATTTTCAACTGGATGGACATTTCACTTAGTTGAAAATTCAGTCAGTTACAAATCACTAAGAAAATACAAATGATACAAGTTCGGTAAATACTGTATTAGATGCTAAAACGATCTTGTTATGTAGGAGGTTTTGCAAATACTGAGTAGCTAAAATTCTAGCAATTAGAATATAAGTAAGGATGTAACATTATGGAGTTAATAAACGAGATCTAATCATGATTTTTTTGCTCTACAAAAACAAGCACAATTTCCTATCATAAAGTCACCTTAAGCAATATTAATGGCCTGAAATGGAGACTTTATGAAGTCGTATTCTTTTACTGCTGATCTCGATTTGGACAATTTTCTCATGAACAAAACAGTACGTGTGATAAAATGTCTTTGCTGAATTATAGGACTATTAAACATGACAGGAATCACAGCAGAGGAGAAGGAATCCTTGTTTTCATTAAGTCCAGTATCAAATTATCATTGTACCCACTTCTTCATACCACACAGAGAACCACACTCATTCTCGTCATATCACAATGGTACTCTCGGTACATAGAAGCAGGAATATTATATTAAGTATGGTTTTCATTGCTGCCTGAAATCCAGCAACCAAGACCTGCTGTTTAACTCAAGCCTGCCTACGATCTCTGCTGGCAGCCTAAATGCAAAATCATGAGCTTGGAACAGCAACAGAAATAACTTAAATGGTTGCATCCTAGGAAAATATGCAATGAAAAATAACATAAAATAGACCTGATATAAATAGACCTGATCTAATACTAGTACATATTAAATCATCGCCTGCATTTGCTAGATATAATTTTCCTTAATAACATCCCTCAAAGACCACAGCTTGGAGTTAAATATGAACTTTTGCCCGACCACGGTTCTTTGCTATTTACAAATTCTCCACCACTCTTGATGGCTTGGTCAGAGTAATATTAATAAACTTGCTGTACTAGTTTCGAAGCTTTAAATGTACAGCTGCAGAAATGGCAAATGACCAAAGAGAAGCCAGTAATAAGGATTAGAGGAAGGAAATCAAGTGACTGGTGCCCTCTAGTGATGAAAACTGAAAACAACTATAAAATAATTTCCTTAAAAGCTGAAGGTAAAGATGGAATGCAGTTGGGATCGTTAACTGAAACTGAAAGATTTTTGTAAATGTTAAACACCTCTAGAAAGTCTAATTCACCAAGTGTTGAATAATTTTGTCAGCAGAAAGTTAGAAAATTGGCAACAGAAGATTTATGTCTTTCTTTTTTCCTAACATGTACTTTATGTTTCTTAGCACAAAATTTTAAGTCTTTTATGTTATTATAGTTTGGTTAATATATATTAAACCACATTGTCAGAGAATCTTATATGTCCCAGGAGTTCATATCTGGAATGAGGTCCTTAAGTATAGAGAGAAAACGGCCCAAAAATTGAATTTCTGTACAATACCTGCAATTTTATAGCTAGCTAATCGATGAAAAGAAAAAAGGTAACAGAATTCTTGTAATCTTCTAAAATCAGAAGGCCCTTTCTGATGTCTTGTGATAATAACTTTTTAACCACTGCTTAAAATTAGGTGAAAAGCCTCTGTCCATAGCAACTGGTTTTAAGTAATTTAGGTCTTGATCAAGAGCTGATTTGGAGGAACAACCTTGAAGAGCATGGAAAACTAAGGAATAAAATGAAGCTAACTTTTGTTTAGTCGAATGGCATGATTTGACTTGTGGTGGAAAGCAAACAGATGAAAGTTTTACGGTAAACAATAGCATTCAAGCTGAATATGTTGTGTGTGACCAAGATGACTCAAGTTCAAAACTGACGTGAATAGCATGATCAGTGAAATTCAGTGTCGATACGACAGAAATTAAATTCTTGAAGTCTCGTCTTTAGGTATTTAAGTGCACCTTCCACTGGGACGTTAGTGAATAATGAATTTACATAAAAAACACCAAGATGAAATTTCTAGGGAAAGGGCTTCTTATTTTGTAATAAACTCTACTGAATTTTTTATGGAGTGTGTCCTATTAATTAACAAAGTTAACAACCTTGAAACGAAATATTCAGCTTACGGGAGCGAGACAGTATCCGCTAGCTAGCATTTGATATAATAGGGACTATTATGAATTTTGGTACACCATTTATCATCTATTTGCACTGGGGAAGATTTACCACCATCGCAGGTACAGTAAAAGTCCAGAAATCCGCAAAGCTTGGGACTAGAGGTTGTGTGGATTTTGCAGATTTCAAGACAGAAAAGATAAACCATAATATTCAGGCTAAAAGTGCAAAATAAATAAGGCATATTAGATACATTTAATTAAACTATTATATACATTATTGCAATAACTTATTATATGCATTAAATTATTATTATATATATAAATTGATTATATTATTCATTGTATCTATAATAATAAAAGCAAGTGTAATGTGTCTGTCTGTCTGTCTGACCAAGCTCTCCAGCCAAATCTATCGCACGCAGGGACCTGGAATTTTTTATACGGAAGCACAAAGGGGCTGGCCACCAGACCTCGAAGCCCGATTTTCGATTTTTGAATTAGAAAAATTTAAAAAAAATTATTTATAATTAATTAATCACGGTTTTTTTGACTCACTGATATTATTATTTGTTTTCAAATAACGTTCGATTGTAACAATTGATTTCTTTATTCTAGCGTTAGTTTGCTGTTTTGACGATACATCTATAATAATAAAAGCAAGTGTAATGTGTCTGTCTGTCTGTCTGACCGAGCTCTCCAGCCAAATCTATCGCACGCAGGGACCTGGAATTTTTTATACGGAAGCACAAAGGGGCTGGCCACCAGACCTCGAAGCCCGATTTTCGATTTTTGAATTAGAAAAATTTTAAAAAAATTATTTATAATTAATTAATCACGGTTTTTTTGACTCACTGATATTATTATTTGTTTTCAAATAACGTTCGATTGTAACAATTGATTTCTTTATTCTAGCGTTAGTTTGCTGTTTTGACGATACATTAAATCGATTAATTACAATTCATTTCTTTTTTGTAGCTTATTATTTATAATTAATTAATCACGGTTTTTTTGACTCACTGATATTATTATTTGTTTTCAAATAACGTTCGATTGTAACAATTGATTTCTTTATTCTAGCGTTAATTTGCTGTTTTGACGATACATTAAATCGATTAATTACAATTCATTTCTTTTTTGTAGCTTGTGGGGGGGGGAAGAGAGAGAGACAGTCTACATTTTCTACACTACTATTCCTGCGCTATTCACTTATCTGCATTTTCTAAATGCACGGGCAACGCCGAGCGGGTACAGCTATTATATATATACACAGCATCGAGGTTTGCCGATTTCGTCTTGTGCAAAGATTTTGGATTCCGGTGTTGGAATCACAGTTGCTGTAAAATTTCAACAGCATATCTTTATTTTTTCATATATCATACACAATCGTATCACAATTCCAGACGATTCTGCTATAAAATGCACCTATCTCCATCTTTTGCAGAATTTGCACTTTTTGCATTACCATCAATGCAACGTGTTTACGTTTTTCAACGTCACAAGCAGTAAAATCAGGAGTGCGTTTCTTATCTGTAATTGTATTAAAAAGGGCTGAAATTTAAAATATTCTTAATTTATCCACAAAATATCTGGATAAAAAAAAGGCAGCACTAAATAATCTCATGAAATAAAGCTTAGAAAATACAGCAATGTGAATCGGGAACTTGAAAGAAGATTTCAGTGAATCGTCTGCTTTCTTACCTCGATGCAGATTAGAGGAGAAAAAACTCTTATCATGATGTCAATAATTTGGTATTTCTGTTATGACTCATTATTATTCAATAATTATGATGTCATTATTCGCTAAGTATTTTTTCTTCAATATTTTGTACTCAATGTTGCAGTTTCCAGAACCTATAAACTGAATGTTTATATTTTGAGAGGCAACGCGAATTTCAGGAGTTGGCAGATTTCAGGTCGACGGATTTTCGGTATTTGACCGTAGTTTGATGTGATAAATCTTCAGTAATGTTAGTGACCCCTTTTGTTGATTAGAAAAGTGTAATTCGCAAGAAATTTGTTCTGGAAGGAGTAGACGTCATTTTTCCATAACAGCATTGGCCACTCTTAAGGACAGAAGTGGTGGGCATTTTATTGTAGAGGCACCTAAATAGATGGCCACCATTACCTCCTATGCCGGGGTCCTTCGGTATTGCCGTCGGGTTCCTCTAACCACCATACCATCTGGACGGCTGAAATTCATATCTTACAAGGAAACAATAGACTGACTTTTGAAGCGAAGGCTTCAAAATGCTGAATCGAACAGCTGGTTTTTGTTGCATGACAATTCGTCGTCATACAGTTCTATTCTTGTGAAGCAGTTTCTAGGAACAAAAAGCGTCACACTTCTGAACCACCCAGTTCTCGAAATTTGTTACCATGAAGCTACTTTTCTCTTCCTTAAATATTATTATTTTAATAGCACTGAAGAAATTCCTGGCTTTGTATGGTCCTTAAAAGTGCTTAGGTTTTTTGGAATTGATTTTTGGTCTTTAAAAGTCCTTAGTTTCTGTCAAAATCGGCAAAAGGTCCTTAATTTTAATCATCAGAAATTTCTGCGTGTTTTTATGACTGCCATTATGAGTGTGAATTAGCATTCTGGAGGTATATTTTTGGTGATTCACTGACAAATATGGTTATCTTTTTAATTGGTGAATGGGTTCATGGATTATAATTTGTTCCTATTTCTAATATAAATAGTCAGATACTCGTGTTTCTGAGCAAGAAGTGAAACATAAGCATTTTGAAATTATTTCATTTTTGTAATGAAGAGCTCTTAAACAACTTTTTACATTTGGGGATGGGCTTTCTTTTATTAAACGGTTCTAAATTTGGTGACCTATGGACATTTTGGCGTTTTTAAGATCAGTTTCTACAGAAAATTTTTAATTCGTAGATCTGGGAATTTTTCGATGATTATCTTAAAACATTGTAAAATTGATAATTTTCACTAAAATAATAGTAATATATTGAAGTTATACTTAAAAAATAACATTAAAATAAAACATTTTTATTTTTCGATGTAATTTCCACATTAAACCATGAAAGAATTTTAGTTTCGCTGTCACAAAGTTGCATTTTGGCCACTTATACAATATTTTGAATCTGAAAAATAAATAAGGTATTATGCTTAAAACACAGTTTATGAAATAGTTCTTAGCAAAAGCAAAATAGCTATGTAATTAATTAATTTTGGCCACTTATACAATATTTTGAATCTGAAAAATAAATAAGGTATTATGCTTAAAACACAGTTTATGAAATAGTTCTTAGCAAAAGCAAAATAGCTATGTAATTAATTAAAATGTCTTATTTTTAATTTTTTCATGGTAAAAGGTTTTCCCATGTAATTAATTGTCTCAGGATATTCAGAATTCTCAAAATATGCATTAGTTTTCTCTATAAAATAAATTTTACACTTTTTTCTCTGTGATTTTTGTTTCTAAAATATTTCTGTCTTTCCACTGTTACAGAATTGGTAGGGGTAATTTTTTTCAGAATTTTAAACATTGCATCTTAGAAAGTTTAGAAGGATTTGAAGGCAAGATTTATTCTGGAGAATTCCAGAAAAATGTGACAAAATGAAAAATATCTCCATGGTATTAACACGTAATGGATGTATTTAAGAGAAAGTTTTCAATGAATTTTATACGTTTTGGAGGACATCTGAAAGAAAAATAAAAACAGAATATTTTTCTTCTGATACTAGAAGCATGTTTATCTTCCCTTTAATTTTCTTACTTTTCACTACACAGAAGCATAAAAATGCTTCTAATCTAATCACAATGGACAAACATTATAGAAAGAAATATTTTTATTAATAAAGAAACTGAAAACTGACAATTTAAAACATTCATCTAATATGTCTTAATGCATCATACACAAAGTTGGCACTAGGCATTTTCCCACCTGATGCAGTCTCCTGTGGATCATAAATTCCACCTATCGCCTTTCTAAATTCTGCTTCGCTGCTCTAAATTCTTTTTTCCATTTCTAGATTTTGTTGCTCCATGTGTCATTAAATTCTAAAAATTCTGCCACACCAGCTCTGTAAATACCAAATATATTTCATATTTTTTCTGAATGTTCATATTACTAAAGAAATGAAATTAATAGCTTTTTCTATACCTTCTAAATGCATTTAGTTTTTTTACAATAGCAGAAATCTTTAATTAAATCCAAAAGCTCTATTAGGTTGTCCGGAAAATAATGCAGGTTTTTAACCTATATCTTTAAAGTATAACTCAACTCAAAAACAATTTTATTAATCAAAATAAGCACCAGCCCAATCAATGCATTTTTGCCAACTAGATATAAGTTTATTTATGCCCGCAAAATAAAATTCTAGAGTTCTGGATGTGATAACGTTGTCAAAGGCATTTTTGACCTCGTCTTGGTTTCTGAAGCATTTCTTCTGTAGAATGTTATCCAGATGTTTGAAAAAGTGGTAATCGGTCGACGACAGGTCAGGCGGATATGGGGGAAGAGGGAGAGTCTTTTATGCCAATTCGTTCAATTTTCTGTAGGGTCAGTTGCACGACATGCGGCCGAGCATCAATGGAATGAGGTGGAGAAGAACTGGCCGCTTTTTGTTGACCAATGCCGAGCACATGCGTTACAATTTTTGGTGCATTTCGTTGATATGCTGACAGTACTTGTCTGCCGTAATCGTTTCTCCCACATTTAGGAAGCTGTGGTAGATGAGACAGACCACCAAACAGTCACCATAATTTATCTTTTGGTGCAAATTTGGCTTAAAGTGCTGTGGTGTCTGACTGCAGTCTAACCACTGAGCTGAATGTCAGAGAGAATCCACTTTACTTATCCTGGATACCGAGGCCTTCGATACATCCAAAAGGCATGCAGTCCCAGTAGCAGATACACCAGAGAAAGGAGCACCAACCAATTGTGTATTTTGAACTCCGTGTATCTCCGTGACTGTTAGATTCTCACTGTTTGAAGTCAGTACTTCCAATACCACTAGAAATTCAAACTCCACATCTTGTTGCTAAGAATTCCGAGGCATTCAGGGTTTCCAGACGGAAGCGTTAATGCTGGTTTGAAATTTGGAGTACTATATTCGCCTGCTATTACTTTTGTCGCCTACTATTATTTGTGTACTATTTTATTATATGTTGCCTGCTATTATTGCCTAACCCCTATAAATATTTGTTGAAAAGTATTTTATTATGTAGCATTGTTTTTTATATTATTTAATCCAATGAGCTTTGCGTCTCCGCCTCCCCAATTAATTTTTATCGTACATATTGTAATAGGTTCACATTCACGTTTATTCTTTTAGATTTTAATGCATGGAACAATGCTTCTCTCCTTTAAGTCTAAATAAAAAATAGGCTTTATTTTTTTTTCTAAATATTACGTGAGAATTTACTAAACTAGTGTAATTTATTGATATTCAATGAGTTTTTTAAAAAAGAAAAAAATAACATTAAGCTTTATAAATCAGTTATTTCATTCTGTGAAATGAAAATTAAAAAAAAAATGAAATGTTAACCAGACTTTTTTTAAACAATTAAAAGCACACACCACCACAATTTTATTTCTTCAAAACATTGTGTACTGCACGATGTTTGGCAATATTTTTTATGTTTAGACAATGAACATCAAAGAAGCTGATAAAGCTTGACAAAGTTACCTTTATTATTATATTCTCTGCTGTAGTAACAAATTTTGCAAAGAAGCAATATTTATCTGCGATCAAAATGACAACACTATTTAATAAATTAGATCACAAACCAAGTTGCGTTTGTTACACAATGCCTCTCGATTGTCTATAGTTTGTTTATATTTAGGAATAAGTGTTCTCACATATGTACAACATCACACAGAAGGGTGAAACTAAGTCTCTACAGTTTTATAAATGCTATGATGTAAATGGTAGTGACTTTTCCAGTTCCTAATTTATTCTTAAGGTAAAAGAGATTAAATACTTTTGAAATAGATTTGGTTTATGATGTAATATTTTAGAATTCTAACCTATATGATATGCAAGTATCCCTGAATTTTTAATTCTGCCATTAGAAGTTTCTTTGAAATTTATTCTTGCCCTTACAAACTATAATTTAAGGAAAAGAAATCTGTGTATCTATTTTTTGTTGCAATTTATTTTCAGTCAATTCAATTTTTTTAATTTGATTAATTAACTTTCAATTTATTTTATTTTTTCAACTTATAAAATTTTTATTTGTTTCATCTTTTCTACTTACCACATTTCTATTATCAAACAAGATTATGATAAAATTATGACTTAACACGCAGTTGTAATTTAGATTTTACAAAGACAAATGATGTGGCATGTAGCCTCTTCAGAGTAAAGAGGCAATTTGAATTTCCTTTATTTCCAATCATCTAGCACATTTCTTCCTTATTTTACCCCTACTTTGTGATGTTGTACAAGTTTTGAAACACTCGACAAAATTACCATATCAAAACCTCTTGCTGAACAGGATTTTGGTCTGCTGCATTATTAACTACCATACCAGTCACAACCGAAGAATTGTCAGTGCAGGAATGTTATCCCCTCTTAGCCACTGAAGAATGCCATTTGCTTTGAACAAGGTTTTGAGCAATTACTAATCACAGACGATATTTACAGCAAACCCACGGTTTCGGGTGGAAATAATTCCCATACTTAATAATATTTTTCTAATTATTTTTGTAAATCTGCAGCAACTGATAAACTTTTATCTGCTCCGAAGATGTGCTTTCGAATTCTTGATATCTGAAGAAAACATAATTACTGTTTTTCGAATGCCAAAGCAAACTAAATTTTCCACGTGTTATATACAGACATTTAGGATAATATATACCGATTTAACGAAGATATAAAAAGAAATATCTAAATGACATCTGGCTTAAATTTCATTTTGGTTGCTAATCAGGCTTAAATTGTCGGTATTCAGTTTCTGTTCTGTGTTAGTAGGGTAGACTTAAACTGTCATTTTTATTTTACTAAATTTAAGTTTCATTTTATTTCGAAACTAGATTAAAGGACAACTTTTTAGTTTAGTAAGGAATGATATATTTCTTTGGAATTCTTTGATTTTTTGCAGAAATGTATTATGATAAAATAAATTTAGCTTTCGGATAACTGTTTTTGCACATTAAAAACAAATATAGCTGAGTGCATTGGAAATACTTCCCTCCGAAACCGGGGTTCGATCTCGTCTATGTTATATTTTTTGCGTTCCTTGTTTCCACTTATATGCCATTACTTATCTCCAGTGGCTCTGGAGTAAAAAGGGTATTTCTTAACAATGTGGTTAAACAGTTATCCATCAGCCGAGAGCAGATAAAAGTCTGAGCTATTTAGAATTTATATTTAGTTAATAAAATTTTTTTAAAGTACATTTTCTGAGAACTGTATTTAAAATTACGGTACATTGGAATTCTATACATTATGTTCTCAATTATTTCCATTATGTTAAGGAATTATGCTTTTATAATAAGGAATTTTCAGTATGTAAATTACTTCATTTGGAAAAGTTAGAACCAATTGCTGCAGATATTTTGTCAGTAATGTGTTTTTTTAAGTT
Organism: Stegodyphus dumicola; assembly: GCF_044657685.1. Classification (NCBI taxonomy): domain Eukaryota; kingdom Metazoa; phylum Arthropoda; class Arachnida; order Araneae; family Eresidae; genus Stegodyphus; species Stegodyphus dumicola. Next base: position 4,848,413 of record NC_140768.1, read on the forward strand.
AAAATTTGAATGAAATGAATCTTACCTCTAACTGGAGGTATTTTTCAATCATTTCTTCAGTTAAGAGGTAACTTTAGACTATGGAATGAATTTATGCGTATCGCAAATATTTAAGAACTATTAAGTATCTATCGTAGCGATAAAACAGGAATATGCAATATAAACTTGAAGTATTTTAAGATCTATAAAAAATTATAAATTTCTACCGAGGGGATGTTCAGACATGCACTGTTTATCACAAATTTCACTATACATCTATGAATGTGTGTGTATATATATATATATAATATCACTTTTTAAGTTTACATGGAATAAGAGAAATTTTAGTTACAGTTTTCGTTTCATATGAGTATATATTTTGTTGTAATTCAGGGTTTATGCACATCATATTAAGTTATATACACTGAATATTTATGTCATATCTTAACCTACTAGCAGTCACACATTGTTATTAGTATTGTAAGAAGAATGGTTTTAACTTTGAATCTAATGTGGATTGCATTTGAAAATGATAATTATTTGGATAGACATAGAGTATAAGATGTGTGCCAGCAATACGGCAAACATAAATGAATACTAAGGAGTTAATTTTACAAATGCACAGACAGTTACGTCAATAACAGTGGCATAGCTTCAGATTGAAAATTACTGTATTCAGTAATGCTTGAATTTATTTATAGATTCAAGGTGAAAGAAAAAACTAGAAAGTAACTTTTTTCCTAAATTTCCTTGCTTAAAATTCCTTCCTTTGAAAAATAAAATATGGAGTTAAAAATGGAATAAATAAAATCCCTGCAATGCCTTTTTTGTGTTGTATGTTTCAGTTGAAAGTATGATTTCAGTTGTTTAAAATAAATAAGTACTATGCCACTGTAAGACTGATCAAGAAAAGCTGGAGGACACACACTGGCCAATCATGTAATTGTTCATTGGCACAGTCAAGTATTCTACTTTTATGGCACTAAGAATTGAAGAATGCGTTTATCGTTGGTCTCTTGTATATCCAACCTTAAACCATCTCTAAGATGGTTTTGAGCCACAGTTTCTGTCCTCAGAAATCTCTGAGTAATGTTGAAACTTAACAGTTAGTTTCAGAGTCTTAAATTGACTAATTCCTGTACATATATTCTTCATTATACTGCTGCACACTCGATGAGTTGCAACGGAATACACCCAAATGCGCCACTTAAATGGCATGAAGCGGTGAAACGCTTTAACCTCTGTACATCATTATGATTGGTTTCCCATTCTAAAACGAAAAGTTCCTGTTATTGTCCAGTCACTTTTTATATCCATTTTGGTTCACTGTAGCGACCTTGACGAAAAGCCTTGTCTCTTAATTTTGAACAAGAAATATTTGCTTCTAATTTTTCTCTACTTAAATTAAGCTAACTTGCTAATCGTGACGCAAAATTTTTGTCACATTTAACTACTATCGGTAATTTAAACTTCGATTTAATTTAGTAAATAAAGAATTTAAAATGAGCACCTTATTCCAGATATAGTTGTAATTTCTTTAACACTCTCATTAATATATTAAAAGCATCGTTTCAAATATTTTTTTGAGCTAGATACTTGAATGAAGGCATAAAAATAATAAGTGCACTATGTACTGGCTAGAACTGTTAAAAATTTTGGAATTCATGTGGAAGATTTCTCTCTGAGTTCAGGTTAATCATGCCTCAAGATCCAATCCTCCCAGAGCTGTGTTTTAAACAATATTGAGCAGAATCCTGCAAGATGAGGTAATTCAGCTCATGGTAATAATACTTTGAAGGTATTACAAGCTCTTGATTGTCCTCTTGGATCTAAGTATCATAATTCTTTAACTGCAGCGAGATCTTTGGAGTGCAGCCATTCATCCTAAACTGCAGAGAGGAAATCAGATGAAGGAGTAAGGCCCGTCAGTCAAGGCGCTACAGTGCAGAAGTCAGGAATTGTCTTCTTTCGGTTCTTCCCCTCGGTTCGGTTTGTATTCAAGGCCAGGATCGAATTGCATCAGCACGAACACCTACAAAAGAACATATAATTAAGTGTGCAGTGAATTCCACAGTGTACCTTGTTAGTTAATTTTTAATGCAGTATTTGTTTCTATTTATTTAACATAACTTTTATTGAATTTGTCACAGAACTTTTATAGAAATTTTAGGGATATTTAACGGAAGCTTATTTTTAAGTTAAGCTTATCCTAATGGGGTGTGGTTTTTTTTTACTCCAAAGGGATTTGAATCCCGAAAGACTATTAGTTTCGTTTTAGCATTTTGCGTCGGACTCATAAATGTCGGTTCACTTTTCAAACTGTTGCCACAAAATGTTAGAGTCCTGCATTATATTTGAAGAAATTAAATAATGAAAAATCTGCATAAATGTATGTATATTTCTCGTATTGTGATAAAACAACGGTACATAGAGTCATCGAATTTTGAATAACGTAATCCTCCAACGAATATGAGCATGTGGAAGACCAAATTTGAAATTTGAAATTTGTTTTATGATCGATTTCCTATTTTTTAAAACTTTGACGAATTTTTGATTAACAAACTCAAGGATTTCAAAGCGAGCAATGGCAACGTTGTGCAGAAAAAACATTTTTATCTCCAGCGCGTGAGTCTCTGTATCGGAAATTCTAAAGATATGCTCGTTTTAAAACTATTTTGCGATATTGCTGTTGCACTGGATCTTATGGTTTAAGTGCGAGGAACATGATATTTAATAAAGAAAGGTAACACACAAAATGTTAAAAAACGCCCCTTTGGACGTAATTTAAAATCTGAAACATTTCAGATTTTTTTTTTTTTTTTTTTTTAATTTTATTTTTATTCTTTAGTTTGGCTATTTAGTATTCCTAAGTCCAGTTCAGATAGCTTCGGACAGCATAATGTGCAGAGAACAGCAATGAAGGCGAATCTGTGTGAGTAGATTTCTCGCCCTCTTCAAGTGCTTGCCAATAATTTCTTTTAGTCCGTGAAATGAGCTGATAACCTCAACTGGAGCAGTAAATTAAAGCAAAAACTCAACAAGAATTATATTGGCACTAGAATTTTACGTAATAAAACACAAACTGAATATCTCACGAAGTAGCTCATGAATTTGAATTGTTGCAAAGAGAGAGTAATGCAAAATTGTGTAATGAGAGGTTAATGCAACGATATAAAATGAAAAAGAAAGAATAATCCTTGTGATACAGACATTTAGGGAAAAATACCAAAATCTTGAAGTAGATTTCCCGAGAGGAGGCTAGTTCAACCTCGAGACAGCAAGGCAATTGTTGAAATGTCTTCTCATAAAATTAACAAGATTGATAAAAAGTGTGTATGCAGTCTATTTTACACAAGAGTGGTTTCTGGCCGATCTTAAAAAAGGGATCTAATGCTGTAGAAATAAATCCAAGAAGTTGGTAACATCGGCAGCAGATGACAGCAAGATCGCTCAAGAATAACATTAGAGAGATGAACCAAAATTAATAGACTAGAGCGGTAGTTAAATAAACATCCAGACAAGGAGCTGTTTCTTTGAGTTGAGCATTGGATGTGAAAGAATGAAATCGAGGCAGATTGTGTGTACTATATGCTAGCAGAAAGAGGCTTTTCGAAGTCTAGTATTGTTTACCCTCCCTCCATATTCTGCCACAAAAGAGCTTATTTTTCAAGGTGCCCTGAAAATTAGTTCTAAGATCAGAAATAATGGGCCTTTGTTCTGTTCTCTATTTGGTCAGCATTCTGAAGAAAATTGATTCTGGACGTGTTTTTATTTAAGGAAGTAAAGGGTACATGTTTTCATTTCTCCTGTATAAATAAGACTAACGGATATGCAAAACACAGGCATCTTCACTTTTGTAGTCAAATCGTTTGGAACAGGAATTGAATTCGAGATTCTAAATCTTCGATAACTGCGTATTAACTATAACATATTTCAACAGTATTGATAAGTTAGCTATAAAAAAGAAATTTAAATAGACTGCGATTCTTTTATCGAGTACCGTTGGGCGATAACTCATTATCATCAAATCAACAGCACTCAGCTAGAACTAAAGTTCATAGAGGATCTCCGCGAAGAAAATGATACTTGCTAAATACAATGGTTTGCTAGAAGCATCCGGATCCAACTCTACAGAGCACCTGTGCTCTAGAGTTGGTCAGAGAACCATATGAACAATCTCTTAAGTTACTTCCTTAGTCAAAATCAGCGCGCATGGAAAAATGGAATGTATTGAAACAAATATTTCTCAACAATTTCAGTAGTCATGAGAGTTCGAATAGTTGTTATGGTGGTTCTTACGGGATTTTTTCCCTGGTAGATATGTTTAATATATTTTAGGTTAATTTTACAAAATTTAATACTACATATATTATTTATTTATTTACTTTTTACTATTATTACTCAAGGCATGAAGAACCTTGATTACACAATATCATTCAAATTTTTGAAATGGTTCCAAGGTATAGAGTATATTTGCTACCTTGATTTTCGGTACTAATGTATTTGTATCATCAAAATTCGCTCAGCTTTTAGTTAAAATTGTGCCAGCCTCTTTAACTGAAGTTTGACTATTATTAATTTAGAATTCATTAGCTCTCATTAAAGCTGAACATAGGAATATTGCCTCTGGAAGAAGCAGAATATTTTTAAGTTGCCTTTTTATTTTGAGCTGTTGGCAATAAGCTGCAAATTTTATGAAATGCAGCTTATCAACAGCTTTTAGCAGTTGATTTCTTTGTGCTTTTTCTCCACAGTAAAGCTATTTAAGTTCTAATTGGACATTATAGTGACAAATTCTACTTTCGTTTCGTGTTAATTTTAAATGAGTATGCGGGGAAAGTTTCATTTTTAGGGAAAAGGTTTTTAAAGTCAAATTGTTTTAGTGTGCTTTTATGAAAAAATGCGAATAAAAAAAGAAGTGGAATTACCATATCTGTGGGAAGGAGTGGAAAATCAGCAGGAGGGTTCGTGATGACGAAGCGCTTCGAGGAGGCTTCGCACGATGAGCTGGTATCCCTGAACCGGTAGAGCCCAATGCAAAGCATGCCGTAGCTGCGGAGGGCCGATACGAAAAGATCGCAGTATTTACCTCCCTCCTGTAAAAAGATAACAGCTTGCATTAATAAAAACAGTAACATATTTCAACTGGATTGATACATGTTTAGGTGAATATTGCGAGCAGTGTATAAGGGCAGACTGTGAGTACTTTATACCTTTAGCGTATGGCAACAAAACTATTTGGGTAGAATGTTGTGTTTGTGGCAGGTTGAATGTATCGCTTGGTTTGCATGGCTTTTCGTATCTAGAATTCGTGCAAATAAATAAAGGTGAAGGAAATTCATTTGGTTTGTGGTGTGAAATATTAAGCGAACAACCGCTGGGAAACATTAAAAGTGACGTGTCATTTCTTTGTTAAGTCATGATAGAATCAAGATAGTAACTGATTGTTCTATGCATTGCACTGCAATTACGCAACTGCGTATGTTAGCGATGAACATTTATATTCACTTTGTGAGGTAAGTGAATATTCAACATTTACATTCTATTAAAAAAAAAATGTGGCTTAATCCTAGAGGAAAGCCGCACTAATCAAGACGTTGTTTAATTGCCTTAGGCTTGGACACGCTCTTTTATAACGTAATATTGAGCCACTAGCCAAAAACACGTTATAGTTATGCTATAACTTCACATTTTAAGAAAATTTAAATTATATTTTAACTGAGTTGAAATGTTATGGTTGTAATGTTACTGCGCGAGATTATTTTTATTATAAATCAAATTTATTGTGTGTTATGTGTTAACATAACAAGTTCTTAAAAATGCATGATTAGGATTTAACAAACGATTGAAAATATTGAATAAATGATTTAAAATTATAACCGTAACTACTCGAAACAAAGAAAAATAATTATTTGGCTTATTCTTTAGAATTCTTTAATGAATATAAAGTTGGATTTTGATTTTTTTTTTTTTTTTTTTTTTTTTTTTTACACCGATTGAAGGATTGTAGATATGAACTTTGTAGAACGAAAGATCTATATAGAGACATTTGAGTAGATATGTAGAGGTATGCGAGGCGAATACAAGCATCGAATTACAAATTCTGTTCGAAAGGATTCCTGGTTTGTGATTGAGTAAATTCAGCATCTGCGGTTTTTGCAAATTACGTGTATGTAATTGGGTAAGTGCTGGAATGATTTTATATGATCTGAATTAAGAATAAGTAAAAAAATTGTGATAGATTGGTTGAAGCCTCAGGTGCCGAGATATTTTTACAAATAAGTAAGATTTTCGTCGGAAAGAGTAAAATCCTCGTATACACTATGCTGACTATAGTGAAATATCGGATGCACGTCAGATTTAGTAATTTCATCATTAGTTAATGAAATTATTACGGTAGCTTTATTTTCATCGTTGGATCATTTTTCTGGAAACGTTACTTTTTTTTAGAAATCGCATCAATTGGAGTTATGGGCCATTTCAGTACTATTCCGTTTTGAGGACCGTAAAAAATCGCCAAACTATTGTTGATGACAGTGCTGCCAAAAATAATTGCCGCAACCCTAACGCAAAAAAGGAAGTATAATAGTAAATAACTATCTGAGATTATTGTTTTAATTTAGATGAAAGGTTAATTTCATATAATACTTTTTTATTATTATAATTTATATAAAAAAGGCTAAACATAACTGAATGGAAGCATAAGAGTAAATAACTATTTCAGATCATTATTATAATTTATATAAAAAAAGGCAAAACGTAACTGAATGGATTCCTGCATCGCTATTACACTACAGAGTTATCGCTAAAGCATAGTTTCATCTCGTTGGTTGTTCAAACATAATTTTCTATAATGAATGATGTCTTTTTCTTTGAAAAAATTCCTTTTCAGGACTTTTCGTCATGGGCAATTCCCAAATTGTTAAATCCATAGGATATCAAAAAAGGATTTAAAAATAAAACTAGTATTTCAATGGGATCTTAAGAAATATAGAACTATCTAAACGTACGCAATTTGAAATCAGCGCGTAAGCTAGATTTGGCGCTTTTGCTCATACAATTTCGCTACAGTTTTTTTAAGGTCTTCAAAATGGAATAGTACCGATATTTCTCTCTCGGTCATTTGTTCTACGTTTCTGATTGCTATCTGTTATTTTTAAAACGGCTTATTTTTAAAAGGTTAAAAACCGAAACCCTCTTTTATTTTCATTACATTGGAGTGTATGTTGAAATTGCAACTGTTCTAGGAGGATCATGACTGGTGCTCAGTGGTGAGGTTGTGAGCGATTCCGAGTGTGTGTTAATTCTACGATTTTTTTTTAAGCGTAAACAGATCGCTGTGTACGTGAATAGAACAATAGTTTATATCGTATATTATGTGCAAATTACTTATCGAGTGCAATTACAACAGCAAATACTATGTATTAAAATAATTATTAGTCCAAAGGGATTTGAATCCCGAAGGACTATTAGTTTCGTTTTGGCATTTTGCGTCGGACTCATAAATGTCGGTTCACTTTTCAAACTGTTGCCACAAAATGTTAGAGTCCTGCATTATATTTGAAGAAATTAAATAATGAAAAATCTGCATAAATGTATGTATATTTCTCGTATTGTGATAAAACAACGGTACATAGAGTCATCGAATTTTGAATAACGTAATCCTCCAACGAATATGAGCATGTGGAAGACCAAATTTGAAATTTGTTTTATGATCGATTTCCTATTTTTTAAAACTTTGACGAATTTTTGATTAACAAACTCAAGGATTTCAAAGCGAGCAATGGCAACGTTGTGCAGAAAAAACATTTTTATCTCCAGCGCGTGAATCTCTGTATCGGAAATTCTAAAGATATGCTCGTTTTAAAACTATTTTGCGATATTGCTGTTGCACTGGATCTTATGGTTTAAGTGCGAGGAACATGATATTTAATAAAGAAAGGTAACACACAAAATGTTAAAAAACGCCCCTTTGGACATAATTTAAAATCTGAAACATTTCAGATTTTGTTTTTTTTTTACTGTTTACTATTGTAATTTCGCTTGATTTTATATTTTCCACTCGAAACATTGCGTATTATTATAAATTTGTGGTTTTTATTTTCGTATATTGTTTTCCTTATTGTGAGAAATTAGATATTTGCGAGCAATTGATGTATGGATTACTAATACGTATAATGTTATTTAGGAATCTAAGAAATAGTGAAATGAAAACTATATATCTTGTTCATTTGCTGGAAAAATTATGTTTTCATTAATACATTCATTTCTTGAGTTTGTTTATATCGTAATGAATATTATATACGTAGTAGTAAATAAGGAATTTTGTGCAATCCTATGTAAGGGATACTTTACGTCCAAGCTGCTCTCTAGAAATCCAGAAAGCTTATCCTTTTGTGTTTTCTTATCTTAATTAGAGCCTCACGAGTAGTGAGGTAGAATAAAGTCAAGTGAAAGTTTACCTGTTTGCTTATTTGGTGTTTTAGAGTTTAGTTAAGCTATAAAAGATAACTCGCATCGGAGCTTTAAGAAAAGGGATGAGAGTTGAAAATAAATACTTAGCTAGTTAGAAATAGTTTCTATGTCGTTATAACTCTTTTTTTTTTTTTTTTTTCTGCAGTGGATTAAGAAGACATTCGGAGTACAGAAACATCTTTCATCCCAACTCCTTTGCATTTTCCTTCCTTGCCAAATCATCGCGTTATTTTAATTATTATAACAATTATTAATACTTCAATTATTAATACCTCAACTTATAACCGATAGAGGAATTCTCTCCTTGTCAAGAGATTTAAAATAGTCTCTATTTGAATTTTTCCTATAACTTCTTTGCATAAAATAATTCAATAAAACTTAAATAACAGTATTTGATGACGTATTATTATGAATTTACACAATTATTACTTAATAATCATGTATGATATTTTAAAATTAAAATAAATGAGAAAAAAAACTAAACTTTAATTTTAAAAAATCTTATTTAATTTTCTTATTAGTAATTTCAACCACATATAATAATAATGAATATTCTGAAACTTTCTGTCGAGGCAAAAATTCAAACAGCTTCTGGAGTTGGAGCGGTATTTTTAGAGATAAGACACTTCGAAATTCTGTGTCAGATGAGTGTTCCATGTTCCAGCTGAACAGGTTCTAATTTAACTCTGAATAATTCATGATGTTGTTACTTATCTCACTATTCTGGGTTAATCTTTGGATTATGGTAACTTGGCGGTTTTTTGGCGAAAGTTTGGCGACCAACCCTGCTACAGCAAACTGCTAGTTTTCTTTTGGACGCCATTTTGTTTTCACGAAGTAAAGGCATGTTTTTTTTTTTTTACTCACCATTTTTTCCAACAATCTGCTAGCCGAATTCCGCTTATACTAGAACTTTTATGGAGCAAAAATGCTTAATCATGACGAAAATTAGGTACGAAATTGGGAGAAAGTGCAGAACCCCCCACTGCTTGCCGCGTTTTTAAGAATTGCACATACACGGTATCATCCATGTACACGTCGACCTATTTTCAATTAAAAAACATCCCAGAATTGCACAAAAATGGCATTGCGCACACTCTTGACTTTATCCATGTACACTGCTAAAATCCTAGCTAGTAACCTTTATCCAAAAATACTCACCAACTCGATCGACTCCGCACGGCTCGTTAGACGAGTCACACACTCTAACCGACTGCGGACCAGTAGGGTTTATATAGCTTTCGGCTTATATTCGAGAACATTCTGGGCTAAACCGGTAAGAATTCTTTCCAGAAGGTTCTCCATCCGTCCATGGCATATCGCCAATTTTGTCGCTAAATGGGCGATTTCTCGCCAAATGTGGCAATCCTGCCTTCCCTTGCCATTTTATGGCAACCCTAAAGCTGCTTTGCGGGAAAGCCATCTTACCGCGCCTATACATTTCATAGCAATATAATTAGAAAATAGGCAGGTTTTTCAAAAAACAAGCATTAAATATTATTGCTTTAAACATTTCTATATATATAAAGAAGAATATCTGTTTGTTCGCGATTAACTCAGTCACTACTATAGCCTATTGTCACCAAACTTTCTACAATTCTTTTCTGGGTCCTGGGAAAGATCGACGTCCACATTTTTCCAAACAAAATAGCCAAATTCAGAAATATTAATTAAAAACTCTGAAAACGCTAATTTTAGCACTCATTAATCTGAGTGGCAACAGTCTCGCACACTGGAAATAAAAAAAAAAATCTTTATTTCTAGAAGTGTTGCCACTGCTGGTTTTCAACTCGTTTGTTAATAAAAAGTTTCTAAGTTTTACAATGAAATGAAAATAGCATTGCCAAATATTAACTACATTATTCCCGGGCTCACCAGCGGCAGAGCGGTAAAGTCGCTGAACACTGGTAGTTGGGTCCGAGGTTCGAATCCTGCGAACGGGCTGGCTGCATGGGTTTTTTCGAGGTTTCCCCATGTGTAACGTGTATACGAGTCAGTTTCCCTTAGAAAGTCCTCCACGAAGGCATCCATCCTTTAAGGCAAATAGCCCTAGTGTGCTTTGCCATAATTAAATACACCACACCATTATTCCCGATTCCAAAAACTCGTGGGAAACCATTTTGACTGTTCGCATCTTCGTACGACTTTAATCGGCCGAGATATTAATTAAAAACTCTGTAAACACTAATTTTCGCACTCATTTTTCTAGGTAGCAACAGTCTTACGAGTTGAATATAAAATTGTTTATTTCGAAAAGTGTTGCCACTGCTCGCTTTCAAATCGTAGAGTATGTTAATAAAAAATATTTTTTGCCACGTATGATCGAATAAAATTGAATATAGGTGAAATATTGGGTGAAACTTGAGCTTTTACGACCATTTGATTAGAAAGACAAAAATCTTTAAAAAACTGCCTTGCTATATAATGAGAGAGACGTGATTTATTTTTCTATCGAATTTTTACTTTCTTGTTCGAAGAAAAAAGGAAGTATTGTAGTCGCGAAAAGTTTCAGGCAGCATATTTCAACGAAAATATCCATTTTGAACGCTATCAAATGCAATTTAACGATGTTTTTGCGTGACATCTGTACGTAAGGACAGAATAAAAGAAAAAAAATTATAAAACTGCTTTAAAAAAATTATAAAACTGCCTACAAAAAAATTATAAAACAGCTTTAAAATGAATTCTGAAGAGAATTTTTCGTGGCGTCTGTATGTACGTATCTCGCATAACTCAAAAACAAGTAGCCTCAAGAACGTTGAAATTTTGTATATAGGACTGCTATAACATGTAGATGTGCACCTCGTATTTTGGTTGCAATCGGCCGCACCAAACGTATATAAATATATACATATATCCACTCTGTCACTCGGCTCAGTGATCTCAGTTTCTTTACTCTTATATATTTGTAAATTGTACCGTTTTTGCTTTAAAACTGATTGAATTATGTTGTTCTTATCTTCCGGTTAAGGTTTTTATGCCTTTCGTAAATCTGGAAGCAATATTTGTACAATTATCAGCAATTTAAAAGCTGTTTAAGTGCGGCTAAGTTTTAAATAACACGGCGGACATATTTGTTTACATTTGAAACAGCAGATTTGTTGCCAATCTAGAGAGACTAAGCTTCGCAACAAGAAAGATAACGCATTCATTTATTATTTCAAATTAAATCACGCTTAATCCTTACTGGAATTTTTTTGATGAAATAAGTGTTTAAGATTTACTTCAGAATTTTTTAATACAGATATTTTGAGTTTTTATGTATTTTTGCCTTGTCGCGAAGTGAGAACTGAATTAATTGAATGAGAAATACTAAATCGTCTGTGAAAAATTGCTTCTTTTTTGTTTGCTTAATTTCTTTTATACATCGTTCTAGCTTTATTATAGTATTTGAACAGAACATGTGGCAACGATTAGATAATTCTTCAAATGATATAAATTTTGTGCATTCTGAGTTATAATATGAACGAAATATTAAGTGAACCTAGCGCCTGAGTGTCGTTATGCTAAACAAATATAGTTAATTTTAAAGAGTGCGTTTATTCTATTGTGGTTTATGCGCTGTCGACGAAGTAGATTTAATTCAATCCAATAAGTTTAAATGAAATGCAAAGAAAAATGCGTATAATTTAATATTCCGTACAAGGAAGTGATGTGGTGTACACATCAGATGTGGTTCCACATCCCATCAGACTGAAAAATGTATGACTAGGAATCGTATTTTTTGCATCGCTATTAGAGAAAGATTACAGCGGTATGGTTCTATCTGTTGTTATTATACAGCTGTATGGTTCTATCTGTTGTTATCTGTTGTACATTACTTTCAATCTAACTGAACTGACATTGGATACTTCCGCTAATACAGAATAAAAGAAGTGTTTATAAATTTTAATGAAAATTACGGAAATTAATATCTTATCGTCCTACTTCATTCATTACTTAATACAAAATAAACGTATTCTTCTAGGAAAAATAACTTTTTCTCTAATCAGTTAAATTGCAGATTTCATAAAGTAGCATTTTAGAAATAAATAGTTTATTTTTTCTATTTTCCGCATTATCTATCTAAAATGCACCATATTCTTTCATTATCCACCACTGATAAATCTTAACTGTAAATGGATATGACTTTGACGATCATGAAATCGCTCTTCTCTTTTTTACCATTAAAAATAAAATAAAGGAAGGGATTGTTAGTTGGAAGATGATTCCTGCTTTGAAAGAAATTGCAAAAAGCTGAGATCAATCGGTGTCGGAACTGATAGTTTAGCTTCTAATTCTAGTTTATTTTTACTACTTTCCTCAGTTAGGGTTTGACTATTTATCCAAAGTATAACTAGCACACAAAATAAAAAATAATTAAAAACAACACTAAGGAAAAGGTTTTTAACAATATTTAAAAAATAATTTATAGCTATTAATATAAGCTAGGAATTTTAAAGTGGAAGTAGAAGCTGGAGACTAACGAGATAAGGAATGAAAGGTATACAGGGTGTATCAGTACAGCGGTGACAAACTTTCAGGTGGGATAGAGTACACCTAGAGACGATGGAAAATCACACAGCAGTGCAATGGTCGGAAACGCTTTCCTGGCACGGTAGTGATGGCACAAAACGGGAAAAAGGAATGACACAAACAGTGAGAGAAAGCGTGTTTTATTATGATTAGTACAGCAGAAACCCCCAAATTAGAACAAAAACAACGATCGTCATTAAAGAAGATGTTCGAAATTACGACCCCGGACCGTGATGCAAGCCTCACATCTCCGGCGCATGGAAGATGCATGATTCAGGTTCCTGCATTACAGTCCGGGTTGTAATTTCGAACACCTTCTTTGATGATGATCGTTGTCTGTTTGTGTTGTTTTTGTAAAAGTTTATTTACGGGTACCCCTTGGCGAAAATTGGTGATTTTTGACGGTACATGGATACCGAGTTTGTGCAGTTCTTTAACTTTTTATTTGGTTTTTGTGTAGCGGCGATTTTTGCTAAAAATTGATCTATTTGACCTACACATTGACACATTTTCACTTAAGGAAATCACAGAATTGCACGAACTAGGCATTGCGTACTCCCTTGACTTAAACCATGTACACGTCGACCTATTTTCACTTAAAAAAACATCAGAGAATTGTACAAACTTGGCATTGCGCACTCCTCTGACTTTGTCCATGTACACATCGATATCAACAATTTCGCGACAATACAAGGGGTATCCTTCAGTTTAACCTTGTTTTTTTCTTTGTTTTTTTGTTGTACTCCGAACACTAAACATGTTTTCTCGCTCCGTTCGTGTCTTTTCTTTCTTGACTTTTGTGTCGTCAGTACCGCGTCAGGAAAGCGTTTTCGACCAGGCATTCTTATGTGTTTTCCCATCGTCTAGGTGTACTCCATCTCTCCTGAAAGTTTGTCAACGCTGTACTGATACACCTGTACCAAATATAAGCGTATATACGCTTTTGTCTATATGCAATTGTGTCTGTATGTCCTTGTTTATATGTAATTGCATCCATGTATCTACTAGTATTATCACATATCTTGGCACTGTATAGTTAATATACATATATTACGCACTGAATCATTATGTACCTAATGTATCTGTACTCCAAAATGTCTGTATATATGTATATGAATTTATGTTCTGTATATATGATAATTTAACTATGCATCTGCACATTTTATCCTATATCAAGGCACCGTATCGCAAAAATCAAACAAGGGTCCCATTCTAAAATTAATTGCACCAATTATCTGTTCAGAATTATATTAAGTACCTATTGTTAATGTATGTAAAGTAGCACTTACCAAACGCTTGGGTACCCACTGATTATTGTGTACCTAATACACGTGTTTTAATATCTTTGTACATAGGTTAATGTATTTAGGAAACAGCACAAATAATCCAGCAGCAAGACACTGTACCACACAGTACTAATCTAGGGTCTAACTTTTAATTCACTGTACTAATTACTTATTCTAGCATAACATTGCGCACTTAATAGTTCAGTATGTACATGTCTTGTGTATCGAATGATAATGCTTCAAAGGATCATAGTGTACTCAACATATGAGTACACACGTTATGTATATATGCTACCGTATCCATGCTTTTGCTTACACCTTGTAACATGGCAATGTATTATCTAGTGTCTAACATTAATTAGCTTTAACACCACTGTATTAAGTACCAAATTTGTATGTATGTTTATTTATTAGTGTGTTAACATGACTACGTATGGTTATTTAGGTAAAGGTGGACGTAGCGCTATACCGATTAACCGCATTGGTAGAGGGGTGGTGCCCACGTCCTCCGTCGCATGTCGCATGTACTGATACACCCTGTATAGTGATGAGGATTACTCCCAACTAGTCTTTCCAAATGGCTATTCGGCCACGATTATCAGGACAGGTGGGAATTTGGAGAAGAGGACCGATGCCAAAGGGGAAGAGAAATTGGGTTTTTGGACAAATCGACACTTAATTAACCACTGTGTTCGATTTTCGTTGGAACACTCATACGCATTGCATAGCGGAGCATGAAATTAGCGGATTCCACATCGGCGGATATGGGAAGAAAGGAGATTCAGTGCGAAATGAGCCATATCCGCCGATGAAAGAAATTATCTGTTTCTTAACTTAATACATCTCAGAAATTTTCTGTATTAAGTTTGAAAGACTTTGGGAAAGAGATCCTAAAAAAATGATATCCCAATTACCACTCTGAACAAAGTGCTGAGACGCAAATGTTTCGCATGGATTTGTGTACTGAAAAACATGGTGGTCATTTCCAGCGTCTGGAATAAAAAAAAAAAAAAAATGTTTTTTGTTCTTTCTTGCTGTACTATAGTAATCCTACACGTTAATATTGTGTCCCTAGAAGAAAATAAATGGCCGATAAAAAAAAGGATTTTAAAGATTAGATTGGACATTTTCTAGAGGCCGTGCATGCGCCATCGAGGGCATTAATCCTTTGCAGCACAGTGTGTCCGGTCTGGACACACCCAAAATTTTCCTTCTGTACGCACAGAAAAATTGAATGAAAAAGGATTTATAGGTTATTATAGGTTACTCTGAATCTTCTTTATTTATAATAGATGGCAGCTCAACACAAACCAGTCCATATATTTTAGCCATGTTTAGTTTTTTAAGACCCTCATTTTTCAAAGAAATCTTCCAGATTTTTTTTAGGGTATAAAAGGAATTGTTTGAAAAGAAATTTCTATGTTATTTTTTGGATGTATGCTAATCTCCTTATTCTATATTAGTTTTAAATTTTTACCTTGAAATCTTGCTTGAAATTGGACGGCGAACCCTAGGTGTGTCCAGACAGGGCTCACCGACAAACTAGGACAACTGAGATTCTGTATTCTTTGTTTCTCCGCATCTTATCGGTCAGTTCATTGACAACAATGTTCGTTTCAGCACTCTTTTCGAAGCTCTATTCAATCAGTGTGCCACTTTGGGCACACTCACAGAATTAAAATGATAAGTGCTACTTCACAAAATTTTACTTGTGTATTCCTCTAGGCCTAATTAGACTGCCTACCTTTTTTTTTTTTTTTTTTTTTTTTTTATCAAAACTGTAGCGTGCCGGAAAGGGTTAAAGATACTACACTTGTTATTTGCTTAATTTTTATTAGAAAAGCGCTGGTGAATTACTTACCCCAAACTGAGCGAGGGGTCCATCATACAAGGAAATCTGGCCCACGCGACAACGGTCTCTGTTAGCCAGTGACTCTGGAGTGCTGTAGCCACCACGGAGTCCTGCGCCCTCTGCCAGGATCAGTTCTAGCTCCGGCGTTGCTCCCCCGGTAACCAACGATCGGATCAGGGTGAGGGCGTTCGCATTAAAATACGTCTATGAAGAATGAAAAAAAAAAAAAAAAAACATTAAAAATGCTTATACTTTAGAATTAGAAGTGTGAAATGGTAGAGCAGATATAATAAGAATTCATTTATGAATGCTTAAAATTTCATTAACACGTACGCTCAAAATACACAAGTTCTAGTGCTGATGATACGGATTACATGCTGATTTGAGTTTGGTACTTTTTCGCTTCGCCGCCTCAAATCTCGCCAAGCAGACTTTGCTGGCGACAACACACAGTATACACATAAAAATGTTAACAAATGTTAGCTCTAAGAATTGTTTTCTTTTGAAGGCATAAACATTTTAATATCGTTTAAATTTTGTGAAAATACAATAAATTTGTAAAAAGACATTAATTTAAGAATTTACTATGCTTTCATGGTACAACATCTTAATTCGCTGGTTCATATCACGAGACCCCAATTTCACGTAAACTACGCTACAAAAATATAATTCTCTCAGTAATTATCCACATTAATTTCAAGTTAAATCTTGATATGGAATACAAGTTTAAATGTAAGAATTATATCAGTTCGTACGAATAGCTTACTCAGAAATTATGTAAAATCGCAGTGCTTTACTTCGCTCGTGCATTCGCATTATAATTGATGAATTTAACCCTAGACTTTGCCTTTTCTATATTTTCGCCTTCGGGTGAGCTGCGTGATTGCATCCTAATTGACTTAATTACCGCGAATGGCCTTAGGGCATAAAATTGAACTATCTAGTAAAAATTCTATGTAATTGTATGCCAGTATTGAAAGAAACAATCAATCTGATGATAAATGAAAACTGAGGCGTAAAAGGTTACCAGCGAGTATATTAAATTTGGCATCGGTTGTGCCGTTTTTGGCGACTTTATCGCCTTCGCCGGAAATATGGTGTTGGTGTAATTAATTATGGCAAAGCACACGAGGGCTATCTGCCTAAAGGGAGGGATGCCTTTCGTGGAGGACTTTCTAAGGGAAACTGGATCGTATACACGTTACACATGGGGAAAACCACGAAAACGCCCATGCAGCCAGCCCGTTCGCGGGATTCGAACCTCAGACCGAACTACCAGTGTTCAGCGTCTTTACCGCTCGGCCGCTGGTGGGCCCGGAAATATGGAAAAGTACCCTAGTTTTATATTAGTTCGATGTATTTTACATTTAAAACTACTAAATCAATCTGACGTGAAGTAAATAGGTATGTTTTTAATACACGCATACATATGCCTATAGGTGTCTTAAAATGTTTGCAGGATAAATATTTCTTGAACGGCTAAGTCATACACCATTGGTTCCAGTTTAAAAAATCAACCAAAGAAAATATACTTTCAGATAATTACAGTTTTGGTCCTATGATTTTTTTTTTTTTTTTTTTTAAGTCCAAAGGGACTTGAGTCCCGAAGGATTATTACTTTCGTTTTGGCATTTTGCGTCGGACGGATAAATGTCGGTTCACTTTTCAAACTGTTGCCATAAAATGTTAGAGTCCTGCATTATATTTGAAGAAATTAAATAATGAAAATCTGCGTAAATGTTTGTATATTTCTCACATTGTCATAAAATAACGGTACATAGAGTCATCGAATTTTGAATAACGTAATCCTCCAACGAATATGAGCATGTGGAAGACCAAATTTGAAATTTGAAATTTGTTTTATGATCGATTTCCTATTTTTTAAAACTTTGACGAATTTTTGATTAACAAACTCAAGGATTTCAAAGCGAGCAATGGCAACGTTGTGCAGAAAAAACATTTTTATCTCCAGCGCGTGAGTCTCTGTATCGGAAATTCTAAAGATATGCTCGTTTTAAAACTATTTTACGATATTGCTGTTGCACTGGATCTTATGGTTTAAGTGCGAGGAACATGATATTTAATAAAGAAAAGTAACACACAAAATGTTAAAAAACGCCCCTTTGGACGTAATTTAAAATCTGAAACATTTAAGATTTTTTTTTTTTTTTTTTTTTTGTAAAAAGATACAAAACTTAAAGCAATTAAAGTTATGGGAAATGTATGCAAGCATTGTAGAAGATAAACAGATACGTTAAGTTTTCGAATGCAGATTTCTTACAGATATACTTATGCACTTCTAAACAACTGGTTTAAAATTACTATTTATAGGCTAGTTGAAATTCCGAATTTGACAAAATTCAGCTTAATGTATCTCCTAAACTGATGTTTATTTTTTCTTTCTTACTAAAATTACGTGTTGATTACTTATATTCATAACTTAACAACATCTACGTTTCTTACGACAGAAACTCAACGGTTCTAAATAACTACAAAAAAGTTTCTGTGCGATAAAGAAATGAAAACTGTTGTATACACGTAATATAAATAAACAAAAAAATTCAGTCATTACGCGTCTCGGTGAATTTCAAGCAAAACGTTTTTTCGCTGTAAGCTTTTACTGTTGTTTTATATTTCTAGCATCTTGGGTGCTTTTCAGAGTATTGTCTTAGCTGTGGCTTTTTTAACTTCTCACTTTTTCTGCTGTCTTTAAGTAAAGTTTAGTTATGCACAGCCATGAAAATAAAATTTCTGCTATCTTTTACGAATATTACTGTTCGTCCATGATTCCTATACATATTATTAATGTTTTTCTTGATATGCGTGTAAAACATAAACGTAGAAAAGTTAAAAGCTAGAGAAAAACCTAGTTTGAATTATTTCTAATGCAGTCTCCCATTTTTGTTTCAATGTTGCCATTACTTTTCATTTACCCTCGTAAATTTTTAAAATCGTATAAAATTTCAAGTTTAAGATACACGGGCTCGTAGAAATATGCCAAGTAAGAAAAGTGGCAGATTTGAATCAATTAGATAACATTGTTTCAATAGCAATACATCGTGTGAAATGTAGGCTGCGTCAGAGTAATGTGACTGTTTTTTTTTTTTTTTTTTTTTTTTTTCTCTTTATTATGTTTTGTGAATTAACAGAATAAGGGGCACTAAGTACTACTTGTTATTCATCATCAGTAGTGATGCTTTGAAAATGTGTTCGAATTAATTATATAAATTATAAAACATTCGTCGCAAATATATTTTTTCATTTTATCATCAATTAAGTCTTGAAAATTCACTAAAATTTTACATCCAAATTTTGCCACTTTTTTTTTTTTTTCAAATTTTGCCACCAAAATTTCCCACTCTTGTTGGTAACCTATCAGCTTTTGTCTTAATCTGTGAATGTCATTCTTCATTTCATTATGTCATTCACACTTTTTCATTCCTATTTTTTTTTTTTTGGCTACACATACTGACGCAATGTAAGATAATCATAATATCTTTCGATATTTTACACCTTTCTGAACATTGAAAAATATGACATTGCGGCAGTGCAACGAGGCAGACTTGTTTTGTCTACAGTATTATAAATGTTTTCAAGACAATATATTGTAGATAATTTTAGCTTGCATTTGAAAATTGTGTTCCTGCAACCGAGTCTCCTAAAACTCCAGTTGCCCTTTAAAGGGAGGAGTATATAAGGTATTTCTCCCGCCTTCTTAGCATCCCTTCGTAGTGTAGTGGTCAGCACGCTCTACGCGTATTCTATAGGTTCGCGTTTCGAACATTGTATTGCACATTTTTCATGTCTCCTGGTTAAAAAAAAAAAAATCCTAATGTCTTTACAAACTTTGAGGCGGCAGCTGTAACATCAATAAAATGTTACCATCAGAAGGTAAACAAAGTTGCAGAAGTTGTTCATGAACAAGATCGTTTTATTCAAAATATGAAAGACGATTTTGAATTTGTGCTTTAGCATTTATTTGGTAAACATTAAAGATATAAAAATAATATTTTCCATACTGTGCTCATCAAAGAATCCAGGACACTGACAGCAAAGGCAGTGCCACAGGCGAAAGGCTGGGTCAAATAGAGCTCAGTATCAGGATCATCATCATCGTCTTGATCTAAGAACTGTACGTTTGTGTCATTCACTGTAACAGTAAAAGAAAAACATTAGAATTGTAACGCCAGAAACTTTGTAAAATGTTTGCATTATATGAAACTAAAAATCAAATCAAATCTTTTTATAGACATAAAAACATATTATTTGGTATAAAAATGCATTGTTTGGTTACTAATTGAATGATCAATAAGAGTGATTTGCTAAAAAATGAAACTGAGAACAGTTTACTTTTCATGTACTTCTTTGTTACGAATTTGGTTTAAGTGAAAAATCTACTGTTTTTAATATAAAGCAATCGAAATTTAAAACCAAACCGTTTTCACCCAAATCCGTGATATATGGCGTTAGAAGCATTTTTTGTTGCCTACAACTGCATCGCAAATGTTTTTAAGAATCATGAGTTAAGAGGTCATCTAAGAACTAGATGAACTCTGACACCAATTAGAGATAACAATTAAAAATAAAGCTTAAAAATTGTTGTGATACGTGTATATATCTTCTAAGTACAGCTAAGAAATTACAATTTAAATCTGAAAATCCAATTTAAGATCTTATGGAATGTTGAATTAAATCTTTTATCAGTTCTGCAAATAATTTATAAATTTTTAATAACGCTATAAATGCTCATAACTGTTAGTTAGATATAACCAATTAAACGTATTTAAAATTATTTCAGTTATATTTTTCATTAAAATTAATTATGATTTAAATTACTAAAAACTGCTTTTAAATTACTTACTTCATAATTCTTATAATTTTGGAAGATCTGAAATTAAACACGTTATTTCACATAAAGTGCAAAATTCTGGAAATTGATTACTCACAAGGCCATATGGAAACTAAAGGTTTTATGTTTCGTGCAATTGTCAAACTTTCAAAGCGGCATGTTAGCGTAGCCTATGGTCCAAAGAAATTGGAAAAATTTCTTTGAAAATCAAAAAGTGATCTATCTTTTTTTTTTTTTTTTTTTTTTTTTTTTAGGGAAAAAATTGTTTCAATACCTTACCTAGTTCTGTGATCAGTGGAACATTAGTTCCATATACGGATCCTCTTCTTTGCATCACAATGGGACTACCGAGGGGGGATAAAGCATCTGGGCCTCCTGGATCTGAAGAGAGGAAGAAACCATTATTTGTAGTATCAGGAATCAGAACTCATTTATAGTGGAACTAAAGAAAAACTTGAGTAGTTACTAAATAATAGAATAATTGATTTTTATGGTAGTAGAAGACAAGAGAGTGCTTGTTTTACACACACACACACATATATATGAAACCCAAAAATTACTCATTTTAATTTGGGTACTTCCCCTCTCTATTCTAAAAATAGTAACACCTTTTTGTAAACTGTGCCACTGAAAAACTAACTTGCATTATGTCATGTGCGTTGCTTAGAGCTCTTGGCCAATCACTAATCAAAACTCAAACATGGGATTCCAGTTTTGTATGTAGGCCTTGCTGAAATGCGCACTCACTTTTTTTACTCGCTGTTGCCCGGCTAGCTCATGTCTCGTCGCTTCGTTCTATTGGTTAAAAATGTGATAAATGTATATAGAATTGTTGGTTCGATAGTGAGGGAAATATTTGTCATAAGAAATTATTAATCAAGGAATAAAAATCTTCGTAGATCTTGTTATCTACAAGTGTTCAACGCCTGCAAGTATCTACTGCTACGTAAGTCGACAACTCGCCTTTAAAACATGTAATATCATATGAGTAATTAAATATTAGATTTTGAGGCCAAGCGTAGAAGCATCAACTGATATTCCATAGCAAATAATTTTGACTATAAAGAGATAAAAATGAAGTCGTTGCACTGATGATTATGATTTGCATGTACATCCTTTTTTAAAAAAAATCAAGGACAAAGGTCGTTAAAAAATAGAACATTACATTTACCAAATAATGATCCTAGCTGCCATCAAAGTAGTTCTCTTGGCTATCTATACACAACTGGCAACGTTTCTGGAGGTCTTGGAAACAAACGGGGAAATCTTCAACTGCGATGCTTGCAAGCTTATTTGCCACAGCCCGTTGGATGTCTGCAATGATCTTGATGAAGCTTTCTTTTCAGTCACCTTTTCACTCACGGAAACAAGAAAAGATAACAGTAGTCTTTGACGCAAATGTAGGATGACGTCTGGCTCTATCCAATAGTTTCGCAGAAATTCTTTATCTTGCCTCTTTCTGTTCATCTGTTAGTGAGTTAGGGACGATTCTTGTATTACGTTTCCCTAAATATTCGCGTAAAATTTTATTTATGACACACATTACGATTCAAATTAAGTTCATCTGGTATCATATGCACGACACGACGTTCTTCTTGCAATAACTGTCTTGCACTGAATCTCTGCCTTCACGAAACCTTTTATGCCACTCGAAAACACGACTTCTTGAAACTTATCACTGAATGAGATTTGGGTTTCTTATTTTTGGCAATGCTACTTGGGGAGGAAAACACATGATATGACACCTATTAGGCATTTATAAAGTCTGGGTGAGTCATCCATGGAAGAACAGTGAAACGAACTTGCATAAATTGGGGTCTTTATGACTTACACATTTATATCTTACTAAAAGTAAAACGTATTAGTCGTGGAAATTAAAATAACGATTCTCAAGTGATTGGTTTCCTTTTTACTGACATTTAAATGTCCCTTTAAAATGTCCTGAAAAAGGTAAACAAGAGTATTCGAATGCTTATAACATCTTTAAAAATAATTTTACACACAAGCGGTTTTTTTGTAGACGATAGAGTTAAAACCCTAGAATATTATCATATAAAATTTTTATTTTGCCAATTTTTGGTTGATTTTTGCTAAAACCCCCACTGTTTCCTTAACGAGTGCGACAATCCGAACAGTGTGTTGCTAAGCGCTGCCCTATAACCTGTTTGTCCAAGTTTGCGTGAAAACATAGCCAAGGTCATGTCAAGTAAGAATATTTACCGGGTAACATAAAAACAACGTTTGTTCCTTTTTAGTACTGTAAACTCAGAAATAATAATAATAATAATAATAATAAAGTCCTGGAACATCTAGGATATGACACCGTTAAAAAATGTTCAAAGATTTTTTCAATTGATGTTTAAATGTTTTTCTTTCAAATACCATTTATTTGGTTTAAGACATAGAAATAACTACGTACTATGAGTAAGCACTCCTATCGTGTCATCGAACGTCATGGCCTTTATATTCAGTGAAGCCAAGATGGCTTCCTTGTCCGCAAGCGTCGGATCATCGCTGCTTGGAATTTTCGCAGAAAGTATGACACACATGTCGCAGAGATTGATGTTCACTGCTCTCAAATCAGCGCGACTGAGAGGCGACCCCTGCAAACAGAAAACAGAATTTAATCTAAAAGACTCAAATTTTGCCACATTGGGATCACTGAGTAATTTGATTACTGTCATCACTTAAACACGAACGGTAATTCCATTGAGAAAAAAAAATTGTTTCTTACAGATTTTACCATAATTTTTATGAATACTGTTCATACATCAAATTCCAAGGGAGGAAAACGATTTCATTTGCATACCTGCGCAACTTTCAGAATACAGAAATATTTTTCTATATAATTTACCATTGTAAGAAATCATTTGCAGTTTCAGGAAGCAGTACGCCATACCAGCTATTCTCAACCGGCGGTACGCGTACCACTGGTAATATGCAAGAGAAAAATAGGCGGTACGCAAAGAAAAGCAAAGTATTTTTAACTATTAATTTCAAAAATCTCATGCAGGAAAAGAACATTTGATAGAAATTTTCCTTTCATCGAACTCTGACTGATCTTGTTGACTTTGGGCTAAACCGAAAAAAAGAAATTAAAGGCATTTCAAATAAAGCTATTAAATTTTTATTGCCATTTTGTACAACCTATTTGTGTGAACAAAGATTTTCTTCCGTGTTAATATTTGAAAACAAATACAGAACAAAATTAAAAGTGGATCCTAATTTACGGTTAAAACTAAGTAAAATAAGACCAGGCAGCCATAAACAAATTGATCTCTCTTATACAGGCTCAGATTTCACAGCAAATTTTAGAATTAAAGTATTGTAACTTAAATTTTGAGAATTAAAATAGTAACCATTGTTTAACCTAATATTTTTATGTGTGCATATTTAATACAAATAGCCAATAGGTTGTGCAAATGACAAAATATTTTGTTAATATCTCTATTCAGAAACTGAAAAATAATCATTTTAAAGTGTTGTGGTAGTACTAAGGATTTTCAGATTTTGTTTAAATGGTACGCGTTAGTCAAAAGGTTGAAAACCGCTGAGGTACCGTATTAATACGCATTAATATTTATTTTATGTTAAATTTAGGTAAAGGTAAAAAAAAAAAAAAAAAAAAAAAAAAAAAAAAAAAAAAAGTAAGATTAAAAGGTACCGTATTAATGCGCATTAATATTTACATTATGTTAAATTTGTAACATCTTAAAATATGTCCAGCTAAGAACATAGACGGACTTTTCAGCGAAAAGTGATTTCTTTCACACAATGGCAGTATCAGAAATTCTTTTTCGTTTTCTATCAAAGACTTATTGTATAAAAATGGTGAGTTTTTATGAGACAAGATTTCCATCCATTTTTATTAGAAAAAAATTATACATTAAAAACATTAGAGAAACCATTTCTCTTTCTGTGAGGAATGTAAAATTAAATTTTAGATTGACACTGCTTTGATATAAATTCACCCTCGATTTGCATAGGTTTTCTATAAAATCAGTGTCAATCTAAGTTTAAATTTTGCGTAATCTTAAATTCAAACTAATGTGCTTTTCTTCCACATATAATGAGAAATTTACGAGTTCGATTATATGATCAAGCACTGTTTCAAAAATTATATAAAAATATATCAGAATAACTTACGTTCAGTACAGAGATTTTGGGTAGATTCTGTAGCATCTTCCACTCACGTCGAAGATAGTCTACATTTCCAACGATAACAACGTGTTTGAGTTCGTGGTAATGGAAATTACTGGCACGAAGTGGCATCACAAGATTTCTCAAACCGATCAGTGGAGAATCAGGATCAGCGAAGAGACACACTACGACATGACCATTTAGTACAGTCATGGCTGCTTGATTTCGATCCTGAAACACGAACATCTTTTTTGAAGTTCTCTATAACAGGCAAATCTAAATGAACAGAAATGTATTATATATATATGTGATGTACTAGCTTTTGTCCGGAATAAATAGATTGCTGAAGAATCATAGATGTAGTCGTAGCTTAAATTATCAGACGATAAGTTTAAAAAACAGGATCCATTTATTATATTTCAGGAGAAAATAGCAGTTACAAAATCAGATATCCGAAGTAAATAAAAAAGAATTACTAATAACTTTTTGTATGAAGTTTACTGCATCAAGACATTTAAGAAAAAGCCTCCGATATTCCTTTGCGAGTTCTTTTATAGCCTCTGGAAAGGCGGAGCTTCCAAGAAATGACGTCAGCCTTGTCAGTCAATCCAGTTCGCTTTAAATATTTCCAGAACATTCTATAACTGTACGTGTAAAAAAGGCGGGAAAAACAAGACTACGGGGCTGTGAATTTAATTCCACGTAATTTCAAATAAGAGAACGTCGCCATTAAAAATGAAAAGAACATACAGTTAGAATTTTAAGTGTGTTCTTGACTATGGAATTTTATTATTACATATATATAAAGCAAGATTTTGAGAAGATGATGAATGCTGCAAATGCAGTTTTGAATTTGTGCTACCCTATCGAGTTCAGATGCTTGCGTGCAGAATTTGGCCCTTTTTGAAGATACATTTCTCAATGTGCCAGATTAGGTACTCTACAATAGACAAAGAGTAAACCTGAAATTATAATCTGAAAGCGACATGTCCATAACAAGATTGCGAGTTTTTAGTTAAGTATGCCATCATCGAGGGAAAAACTCTAGAATCACTGCTGAAAAAAACTCTAGAATCACTGCTGTGCCCATATCACTGTTCACTGTTCTACAGTCGCGACATAATTTTCATTGTGAGAATTAAGCACGAAAATGATGCCGAATATATGAAAGTCACAAAATGTTTAAAAGCTTCACAGACATTATAAGAAGTAAATCATTTTCAAAGGAGAATATATTTATATTTTATGTAATATGCAAGAAGTAACGAAACGTAAATCAAAGAATCTAGTTAAAAGTTTTTCGCTTGAAAACCACCGGACATTAATGTGTAAAAGCAGCTTATAACACTTACTACTCATTTCATTGCACTAAATTGTAAACAGTCTTGAACTCAGAATCCAACATTTAATAAGGGTAGCTGATGATGGTTTTGGTAGCTGATGCTGCAATGCAACTTTGCATCTCGTGCAACGCTTTCAATTTTGGCGTAAACTCCACCATGACAATCTGTTTATCAACGTATACAAACTCCTACCAATTTATTTCATTCTTTTTCCAATTTATTTCACGATCAGTGATAAATTCATTTATTTTCTCAAACATCTTATCCACTGTGGTATGATTCGGTAAAGGTTGGTAGAATATCACTTTTTCATCTATGATTTTATTGATTTTCAAATAGAATAGAAGCCATCAGATGTGGAAAGCTGACTACATCTGTTGCTTTCATCAAACTGAATGACAAAATATTTGCTCTGCTTTTATTTTTGATTAGTTTTACTTAAGTTTCGATTTTATTGATTCATCGCAAATGACAAAGAAATAACATGGAAACTTTGGCTGCTGCAGTACGGCTAAGAACAGACGCCGCAGTATCTTTAATGTAGCATTAAAGATTCTTCTACAGTGCAGCGGCCGAGCGGTAAAGTCGCTGAACACTGGTAGTTCGAATCCCGCGAACGGGCTGGCTGCATGGGCATTTTCATGGTTTTTCCCATGTGTAACGTGTATACGAGCCAGTTTTCCTTAGGAAGTCCTCCACGAAGGCATTCCTCTTTTAAGGCAGATAGTCCTCGAGTGCTTTGCCGTAACCTAATAAAACCAAATCTTATCCACTGTGCAGATTTCAGTGCAGATTTGGAGTTTGAGCAATTATAGAAAATTAGTACTCGTTTGTTGTATTGTCATGAAAAAAATGAAATGAACGTATGTTAGTTTTCATTTCAGTTCATTTTCGTTTAAAAAAGTCGAGAGGTTTACCTATTGTCAGGTTTACCAATTGTCATTATTATTTACCTATTGTACCAATTGTCATTATTATTTATTTACCTATTGTATCTATTGTAATATAGGTTTACCTATTGTTATCGTTTTAATTTCCTTTCAAAAAAATATTCCATATAATTTTCATTTAACTTTTTATGGCATTAGCACAGAGCTTAATTTGCGCCGTACTTCTTAGTTTTGGGGACATATTCTAGTCTAGCCAGAGCTTACCGGAGCTCTGAATAAGCACTTTTTTTACGTAAAGGAACAATTATTTCAGTAGAAATTTGGTCTAGAAAATTTTATTTTTAGCATTAAAATTATATAAAAAAAAACCATTTATTAAATTTTAATTTATCTCTTTGCATTTTATTTAATTACTTTAATCTTTCATTATTTTAATAAATAATAATAAATTAACTATGAATTCATTAAATAATAATAATAAATTAACTATGACTTAATTAAATAATAATTATAAATTAAATAATAAATATTAATTTGATACTCATTAACTATTTAATTTAAAAATTATTATTGATTTTAAATAGTCATTTCATTTATGTGCCTTTTTCCTGATGATCTTCCATAGGGCTCCGGCACTTCTACTTTTAGAAATTAAGCCCTGCTTTAATATTTTGTGCTGCGGATGTTTCGTGAGATTCAAGATTAAAACCAGAGTGCTAGCTGTATCTTCTGCCAGTCGTTCCCCTTTGATTTTGTTGTTCCCAACCGTTTGCCCATTATAACAGCAGGATTGGACCTAAGAAGTAACGGTGCTATTCCGTTTTTGAGGGCCGTAAAAAAATTGCAGCGAAAATGTATGCGCAAAAGCTCCAAATCTAGCAAACGCACCCATTTAATAGCGCGCAAAATCTAACGTACGCGCTGATTTCAGATTACGTAATTTTATATAGTTCTATAATTCTTAAGACGCCATTGAAATGCTAGTTTAATTTTTAAATTCTTTTTTTTATTTTAAATTCTTTTTTTATATCCTATGGATTTAACAATTTGGGAATTTCCCATGACGAAAAGTGTGCAATAGAATGCTGCGTAAAGTCCACCACTGCTTGACTGCAGAATCCACTACTGCTTGACGCGTTTTTAAGCATTGCACATACTCGGTATCCATGTGCACATCGACCTATTTTCTCTTCAAAAAAAATTCCAGAATAGCACAAAAATGGCGCTGTGCACACCCTTGAATTTATCCATGTACACATCGACCGATTTTCACTTAAAAAGTAAAAGAAAATTGATAAAAATCCAATTGTTTTTACCCTTGTAAAAAGCGGCAAACAAATAAGTGGGCGATTCTGCACTTTACCGAGAATTTTTTTCAAAGAAAAGGCATCATTCATTATAGAAAATTATGTTTGAACAACCAACGAGATGAAAGTATGCTTTAGCGATAACTCAGTAGGGAAACAGCGATGCAGGCATCCATTCAGTTATGTTTAGCAATTTTTATATAAATTATAATAATGATCTGAAATAGTTATTTACTCCTATGCTTCCATTCAGTCATGTTTAGCCTTTTTTATATAAATTATAATAATAAAAAAGTATTATATGAAGTTAACCTTTCATCTAAATTAAGACATCAATCTTAGATAGTTATTGACTATTATACTTTTTTTCTTGCGTTAGGGTTGCCGCAATTATTCTTGGCCGCACTGGCATCAACAATGGTTTTGCGATTTTTTACGGCTCTCAAAACCGAATAGTACCGAAGTGGGGTTATATAATTTTTTAAATGTATAAAAATTTGGCGTGCCGAACTCTACTCTAACCGATCATTCTTCGCAACTCGAGTGTCGGGAATTAAATTAGAGCTCGTGGGTTTAACTATTGTAGTGCGAAATAAAGGAAAAGGCGGATTGTTGTTACGCTACGATTTATTAAACTAGAATCTTGTGGAAGTACTTGTACTTGTACTAATTATAATATTAACTCCAAAGCCATAACTAGCATATGGCCAGTGTGGCTGTAGCCATAGGTGCCAAAAACAGTATAAATATGTATGTATTTCAATAACATACATTAAAATTAAATATTAAAGTGTGCCTTTTTACATTCATTCTGAAAATACATTTAAATCTTTGTGTAAATATTATACCACCAAAAATAATGGGATGTATCATTAGTGGTATACGTACCAGTGTTTGAAAAACTCTGATATAGACCACAGCCATATTTAATTTCCCATAGCTGGTTTCATTGGCGATTATTTATCCAATAATTATACACAATACAACAATTAACATCAGCTGAATGCCTAATCAAATATTCGGAGGAGCGCATTGATGATAAAATCTCATTGGGTATTTTCAAACTGAATATTCTAAATCTTCATCAATTTGTAAACTAACGTGGAATAAACAAACTTTTTCAAAAGGAAAAGTGATGGTTTACGCAAGAAGGCACAGGAAACAGCTTTTGTTTGTTCTGTGATCGGAATCGCATAGCTTCAACAGCCAACCAATTCTGCGTGGAAAACAATTACAACAATATCTGCTTCTTGGGATACTTACCAGAATGCAGTCTTCCAGAGATTTGGCAGGGCACCAATGGAACATGCCCGTTGAATCATATTTCATCTCTGTCTTCTCGAAATCAAAATCCTTAGCTTGGTCATCAGCAAGTCCAACAGAAAGTGGGCCCTCTTGTTTGTTTGACCCATTCGTGCCAGTCGCCCTACTAGTGGGCCTAAAGAAAGCAAGAGCAAATAATCGCGCCATAGAAAGTATATCCCGGACAGGAAGCAAATAAATAGAATGTAATAAAATTAAGGAAAATTAAAATTAAAAAGTAAACTAAAACTGAGTGCAAATTTGCTTTATGGGAAAGCTGAATTAAAGGAACATTTTATCCGTTTCTCATGCGAAAATTAATGTTTTGCTTTTACTTGGCAATTGTAGGTAATTAACATTTTAAACTAGCTTTGAACCTAAAAAAAAAATAAATAAATAAATAAAAAACAAATTAAAAAAAAATATTAACTTAGGCCAGATCATCACAAGAATAAAAATTGCAAAATAATATCGGTTAGTAATTTACAAATTCAAAGGAAATATGAAACCATTACATGAAAGAATTATAATACTGAAAAAATAAAAGAAAACAAGCAACAGGCATGGTTCGAAGAAGGATATCAAAAACCTGCAAATGATACTTTCTAATTATAACACGAATGGGGGGAAAAGTAAACTGGCTGGCAGAAGTGAAATAAGAATTCTGAAACAGCTCATAAGAAATTTGTCTATCTATTGCCTTGCAGCTACTAAGCTGTTAAAGTGATTATCAGCAGTTAGAGTTGTTGACATCTACAAAATAAAATCATGGACTGGTTCAGTTAGAAGTAGAAGGAAAATGAGTTTTTCTTGCTTTATCAAGTATTATTAAATAGAAATATTAATTAGATACGTTACATATACGTAGCCATTAAAAGGGTGAAGATATTGTGGAAATTTGCGGACAAAAGAAAAGCAGAGGGAAAAAAAAAACTTTTTCTTTTTCTTTTTTTTTTTTTTTTTTTTTGAAATATTACTGCGAATTGGCTGTTAGCTAAATTGAAAAAAGGAAGGGCAAAACAATTTTTGTTAAGAATTAATGGAAATTTAGGATAAAAAGATCATATAGAGATAAAACCACTGGGAGAAATGAAGGAATTTAGTTTATAATTTTAGTCTTAAATCATGTGTTACGATTAATCTAAGAAAAGTACGTTTGAAATTAAATATAAATGATAATACAGGAATAATATTTCTATAAAATCGAGGTTATTTATGGTTGAATTTTGAATTATTTTTATCATACAGTAACTTATTTTTATCATACAGTAACTTATTTTAATTATAAAATAAATTGTACGATAATTTTGTATACTTTGTGTTTTTCCTAGGCATATGATAAATTAATATGGGCTTAGTACATCTGTTAAATAATTAAATCAAGTCAAGAATAACTCATTTATTTCAAGCATAAAGGGTATAAGAGGTGCATCAATATAAAAAACAGTGTAAACAACCAAGCAGTGTGCTAGTCCAACAAAACATGCTACGTGCGATGCTAATGCAATTCATAACTATCATGCAACGATAAATATATTAAGTAATATATCTAAAAAACAACTTTGTGATGAACAAGCGTATCATGCTCTCTAAAACATGCTAGGATATTTTATCACGTAGTAGTCCTCTTAAGCGCAACTCAATCCATTACTTTTCTAAAATAGCATTGTTTAATCCTAAGTGTAATTCACGGAAAAGGCTAAATGTTCTGATTCTGTTCATACTCGTTTTAAAAAGTATAAAATTCAAGAACTGGAGATACGTATTGCAATATTGGATTGGACAACATTTATTTATTGTCGTGACAAACAGAGGCATAGTGTATGTGAATACTATTTTATTGGATAAAGTAATTGGTTTTTGGAGGACAAAACAATAGCTTTTAATGGTTGTGAAATGCGTAACTTAACCCTTTGTTGCATCATGTCCACTCTAGTAGACAAAAGTTTAAATTTGTTTATTCTTCTGTAAATGCCGTAACAGATTCCATTCCTGTGTTTATTCATTCTATATTACTAGAACTTTCCACTGTCGATCATAAATGCCTGTATAGCATCACTAAGTGAAGCATTGCCTATTTGGAAAATGGCTGCTACTTCTGTTTCCAAGTTAGTACTATTTCTCATAGTAAACATTATATAATATGGCTTACATTTTCTTATAATACCATTTTTTATTCATAATTAGTCATTTTACACATTTTATTTTAAATGTCAGTTTGAGAAAATTGTGGACTGGGTCGATAAAGATCTACCGAAAAGAGTTAATTTAAACCGAAATGTACTGCTTATCAAGCCAAAACACCACTGGAAAGGTTTACGTTTGGCAAGGAATTTCTAGAACATTTGACATTTTAATGCAATAGGTACAGGTTACAAAATCCTAGGAAAATGAATTCAATCACAATCGACGAAATGAAGGTAGTTTGGGGGATCTTTATGTACATGTCAGTTGTAGATTTACCATTTAGAAGATGGTAATGATCACTGCAAACGAGGCAGGAAATGATTTCAAATGCAATGACCGTCAATCGTTGGGAAGAGATTTGTATGCATGTACGTATATGCATGCTGTCCACTGTAGTGAACAAACTGTAGCAATTATTTAAAACGAAATTTTAATAAAATTAACTTTTTTTTTTATTATTACTAAGGTTATTTTAAGTAGAAAAAATACAAACATTTTCGTTTAACTTCTCTAGATTATTTGTGTGCAACAAAGGGTTAAGTATGGTATAACTCTTTTGAAAATTAATGGTTTTCCAGAAAATTCACTCCTGAAAATACTTCTTCCAAATTTCTGTTTACACAAAACTGCCTGTTTATTTAAATTTCCTAGCAAACCAAATCGCCTATAACTTTCAGCTGATATTGTGAAATCAGACTACATGGCTTAAAGAAGGATGATGCATATTTTGACGTTATGCAGTAAAAAAAAAAAGAAATTAATACATTGATTAAATCACAGGGTAACGACGGGAAGTTCATTTTTAATATTGCTTCACTGGCGCTCAGTAATTTGAGATATTGTCTTTTGGGTCATTTTGAAAGATACAATCTTACCCAAATATCTAGAAAACTATAGGCAGGGATAGTCAATGCAACGAAACGACAACCCTAGCAGCTCTAGCTTGATAAGCTAGTGCTTATCAATAAAAATGCTTCTTTAATCAATCAGCAAAATATCAGTCGCTCTATTCCAAAGATCAGAAATGCTTTTTTATATTTAAAGAAAAATTATGACGTCAGTATTACATCACAAAATCTAGACGCGACATTTAGAGGGATGTGTAGCTTCTGGAAAACCCTCTTAAGGCGCTCTATATTTATACCCCGAATAAAGTTATCAGTATTAGTTTATCTGGGGGATTACCTTTAATAGGTCTTTCAACTGGTCCACTCACATGGAATAATGTTCAGAGCATAAGGAATAATGTTCAATCCCATTGCTTAAAAATGCTTAAAAATTGGTTAAATTTTTTTCCCCATTGCTTAAAAATGATCAGCTTTCTGTCAGTTTGAGAGAAGTATATCACATCTATTAGGCCTATTTTCACGTATGCGTGTTCAGCCTGAACTACTGCCAGTGAGAAAGAGTACAAAAAAAAAAACTTCAGGTGTTGCAAAATAAATCCCTTAAAATTATCGCAGGTACCTCGTATTTTATAACGAACAGAAGCACTTAGATCTAAAAATCACGGATTAATGGAAGATTTTATGAGCGAAGAAATAACCCAGCACATTTCGCACAAATCCTGGAGTACGACATTATCGAGGAGGATCAATGTTTTAGACTGTACGCTGCTCATTTGCTGCGTACTACACTGAATAATCAGGATGACCAATGAGAAAGCAGAATTCCATAGTGCTTTCATTATTCAGTTTAGTTTAATATTGTGTCTTTTCAAATGCGTGAATTCTAAGAGAGTACCAGAATACCGACCAGTCTCCAGACCTACCCGGTCTTCAATTTTAGAAGCAAAGTGCTTCAATCTCTTCTTTTCCCGTCAAATACTTATCTCTTTTGGAGAATATTCTTTGCGGTTGCATCACAAGTCAAGCCCTGATGGGACTCTTTCAATAACTGGCAAGAGTAGGGAACACTATGACCTGCTGCAGGCCAGTATACTGACCAAGTATCAAAGTATCAGTATTAGTTCGCTGAATTATCTTCCTTTGACAACAAGCTCTATTAAGTCAAAAAGCAACATCCCCGGTGCTGTATTATCAGACTGCGAAAAGTGCAGTTATGATGCCCCAAAGACGAAAGGAATAAAATTAAATTTTCCCTGCTTTTAGAGAGATAACACATAATAATTTTTTCGAGATTTAGAATGTCTTTGAGCGCCAGTATAGTATCTACCTTCTTATATTAAAGATTCTGACTAATTATGATTAATTTTCTTGCATTATGGATTCTGACTGATGGTTGTGAAGTGGTAATTTTTTTAGCGCCATTTTCCTTTATAAATTCATGAATACTGTTGCTTAAAATTATGAAACAGAGAAAAATTTATTGATCAAATATTTGAATTAAATATGCTGGTGTTTTTTTTAATATATCTTGGAATGTAAACACTAATGCACGTGTAACATATTTATCAAAATGCACGTTCAATATTTCATAGTTTAATGCAATTTATCAAGTGAAAATAAAAGCTTGATTTGCTAGAGAAAATTTGAGTGTTTGTTATGTACGAAAAAAAGACGTTTCCTAGAAGAGTTACGGATTTTAACGCCATTATTATTGAAGAGTCCTTGAAAACATTATACGAAATTGAATAATACGAAAGTGCAAGTATTTTCTTGAAGTTATGAAGCTATAATAAGTTAGATTTTGAAAAACATTGATGCTTTGAATCATAACAGAAATAACAGTGAGAGTGAAATTTAGAACTAATCATTTAGGTGTCAAAGGTAGCATGACAGAGGTTTCCTTTGTGTTATGTGAATACTAAAAATATTGTAATGGAAATACAATATTTCATCCAGTCATCTGGTCAGTTGATGAACGAACAGAACAGAACAGAATACATTTTTATATATATGGAAAAATCATTTAATTCCACGTCAAGTAGACATGAATATTAGGTATAGTACTAGTGCTTTCTCGATTCTCGTTGACTAAATGTTTACTTGAACTATCTGGTGAAAACGGTTAGTTTAAAAAATTTTGTAAAATGATTTGGTACTATTCCGTTTTGACGACCGTAAAAAATCGCCAAACTATTGTTGATGCCAGTGCTGCCAAAAATAATTGCGGCAACCCTAACGTAAGAAAGGAAGTGTAACAGTAAATAACTATCTGAAGATTATTGTTTTAATTTAGATGAAAGGTTAATTTCATATAATACTTTTTATTATTACAATTTATATAAAAAAAGGCTAAACATAACTGAATGGATTCCTGCATTGCTATTTCGTTACCGAGTT
The DNA here is from genome assembly GCF_044657685.1 of Stegodyphus dumicola. Lineage (NCBI taxonomy): Eukaryota > Metazoa > Arthropoda > Arachnida > Araneae > Eresidae > Stegodyphus > Stegodyphus dumicola. Next base: position 4,883,783 of record NC_140768.1, read on the forward strand.
ATCGCTAAAGCATAATTTCATCTCGTTGGTTGTTCAAACATAATTTTCTATAATAAATTATGCCTTTTCTTCGAAAAAATTCTATTGCCGATTTTTCGTCATGGAAAATTCCCAAATTGTTAAAACCATAGGATATCAAAAAAAGGATTTAAAAATTAAGCTAGTATTTCAATGGCGTCTTAAAAGAAATATAGAACTATCTAAACTTGCGCAATTTGAAATCAGCGCGTACGCTAGATTTGGCGCGCTGTTGAATAGGCTTGTTTGCTAGATTTGGCGCTTTTGCACATACATTTTCGCTGCAACTTTTTACGGTCCTCAAAGCGGAATAGTACCAATGACGGTATGAGTTGTACATGTAATTTCACAGATGTCGGTTCTGTTTTTAAATTTAAAGACGATCTGAGCTGACGAAGTGATGGTATCAGCTGTCATAAGAGGGCTACTATGTTAACATACGAAATCAGAAAAAAAAAAAAAAAAAAAATTGCAGACATAGCCAGAGCATGAAAATTGAAGTAGAGGTAGAAATAGAAAGTAGAGGCATACATGAGTTTTTTCACTTCATAGGCTAGGTGTAAGCCAGCAAATGTGTCGTCGGTCCTGGCGCCGTGCGTTGTGTTAGCCAGCGGGCTGGAAAGAAACAGGAGAAAGGGGCCAGAAGTGATACCAGGAATGTGCAAAACAACCACACGCACGCGCACACACTAGAACCGCGCATTTCAATGTGGATATTGTGAGGTGCCAGCACAAGAAACAAAGACAAGCAAAGCAAACACTTCTTCACAAAGTACGAAAATGAAATTAGAATTTCACGGGGAAGCGGAAAGCGCGTACACCATAACGCATTCTCTCGTCACTCGCATTTAAGAGCCGAAAACGAAACGTTATCACGGATGCACTTGGAAACCTTACGTAAAACGTTTGCAACTAAGCTAAATGATGGTTTAAACTCGGTATTGAAATTAACTGAAAGAAAAAAAAATACGGTAAAACATCCGGAAAATGAATTAGAATTCTCAGCCTCTACATGTGAGCGTCTTCGGACCTGTTCGCATACTTTCATTCTCCTCTTAAACGAAATTTATGTGGTCTTGAAAATATTACCCGGGGTAAAGCATTATGCCCGGACGTGCAACGAGAAAGTACAAATTGCTTCCCTTAAACATTTAGTTATAGAGTTATAAGTTCCGTTATACATTAAGTTATAATTCCGTTATACTATGACATTATAAATTCCGTGTGGCTCATTTAGCGTCGCAGTAAAACATCTTAGTTATCAGTAGCTTGATGATTCGTTTCTTGTTTTTCATGAAGTAGTTTCCGATGAACAATCTGATAAATCTAATTTATGAGCCATCTGACATTTCGTACGCAGTTCTATCCTAGCATTTTATCCTATTAAAATCTTTAGTTTTTATACTCAAAAGACACCTGGAACATTTTCTAGTTTCATAACTTGAAACTGTTCCAGAAGAACAATTTCTCTGAAACTCTCGATTATGTTATCCTTTTCGCGTTTCCTTGAGACATTAGTATTTTTATTAGGTCTTCATCAATTATACGTTTCTGTTTAAGGGAATTGCGCAATGCTGTTTGGGAAATTCGGAATTTAAATGCAGCTTTTTTTGGAGGAGGAAGGGCCATACATACAAAGAACATCAAGATATTTTAACAATTTATCCTTTTTTTTAGGCTGAAATCTTTTTGCTTAGGCATTTTCGACACGTTATAAGTAAACACACAACAAATTAAAACAGTTTTTCTTCCACTGACTTAGAAAGATTCAAAATTCACGTTTTAAACCAGCATTTTTCTGTCTATTAAGTCTACCTGTCACTTCAGGAATTTTTGCAGACATGTCCAATGCTTTCTTTCCAAGCCTGCGTTCCATTCAAAGACTAATAATGTACCTAAGAAGTATTTCATGAACTGTTTTGAGAATGTGATGTAAACATAAAAGGAGTTTTGCAACGGAAAGATTTTGAATGCGGAAACCTTAAAAGATGGGTTGTAGAAATTGTACGTTTGTCTCCATATCAGCTGGCATTTGAGAAGGACCGCGCATTCATTACCCGCCTCTACAGGACACATTTTAAAGGAAGGTCTATTTCTCTGAATTTCATTCGGGGTAAAGACCACTTAAGACTGTGCTGGACGTGTAGAATTAAGGGAGAGAAAAATTTCGTGCAAACTCGTTGTATGCATGATTCAATAGTAAGTAAGCCAATGTCCACAATAAGTGAAACAGCTTTGCTATTGCAGGATATTCTGGCGCCGAAGAATAAAGCTTCCACCAATCTGAGTTTTCTAAGTGGCGGTTTTCTTGTCGATTAGTATATATTTTTTTTGGGGGGGGGGAGTTAGAAATTTGAACGTAGTAAGAGGCTGATTTCGTAAATTTAATTTATTTATTACAAATGCTCAGAAGATTGGCTCTGACGCCATTAGATCTCTAGCCCTAATATTTTTGAACTTTACAGTTTAAAAAACACAAGTGAAGAACACGAGTCAGGGTGAATAGCATCAAAAATTTGATGTTGTTCGTACAGATGACATAAAGGAGAATCACAAAGTCCAAGCCAATACAAGTATAAGGGCAAACAGTCATGGCTTGTAGTAAGGCAGAAAAGTGCCACAGCTGAACTTCTAGGAAAATCTGGGATCAGCTGTGACAGTGGAATGACAGGAAAATCTGGGATCCTCCAACAGTGAGGCCAATAGCTTACCTGCAAAGTCACACAGTGATCTCTGCTGTATTCTGGAGGCATACCTTCCTTTTATCAGGAGTTTGACTGAATGAAATAAGAGGTTTTTCATAGGTCTGTGGAGGACCCTTGCACCATGTTGGCCAAAAGATTGGCAGCCTCGTTCCAAGGAATCTTGCAGTGAGTTAGTTGGGGAAGTTAATAAGCGGCCGGCACTGTAAGTGTCTTACTTACAATAGCCAGCGTTGTTGTATTAAATACTGATTACTCTATCAAACACGGTCAGTAAAAGAGTTTTGTTATTGAAGACAATCCCTTACGCCCAAAGATATCATCGCTGTATAAGGTATTTCTCCCTCCTTCCTAGCTTGCCTTCGTGGTGTAGTGGTTCTGCACACTGGGCCGGTATTCCAGAGGCCCGTGGTTCGACTTCCGGCGAAGGCGATTGCTAATTTTTCATCTAAGCTGCTTCTAAAAAAATCCTAATGTCTCTACAGCTATACATTTCAAGGAGAAATGCAAGTATAAAATACACTAGTTATGTTTGGTTCACGGGAGGGATTATTTTCAGACTTTCACCTTGACCTATATAGATATTTTATTGCATCAGTCCAGTAAATTTGTCGATTTCAGATTAAGATCACTTGGCATCTACAGACTACACGGATGCATTAACTGTGAATATTCTCTGTTTAAGCTACAGTGTAATGTTGTTATTTTTCTAATTTTACAGTATAACACCTACTTACATCTTGTATGTTAAAATATAATGTTTAAGCATACTATTGCATGGCACAACCATCTTAATAAAATCGGCATCCTTCCATCTAGTATATGCCAAATTTGCAATTCGGGCATCATGGATGTAGAGCATCTTCTTATACGTCCAGAACTAGATAAATAGTTTCAGAAACGTGGCGAAATAAGCAAACTGTATCGGAATTCCAGAACTTTCACGAACTCCTTGTAAAGACTACATCTCTTATGTTCCTTTCCTTTGTTGTTTAAATTTTTAACTTTTTAATTTTGTTACCACATTCATTTGTTATGGTTCTTACTTTAAATGTTTGTTCTTTTCCATTATATATCATTGTTCTTGTGCGATAACTGAGCTATTTTATATGCTTGGATTGATCCTTCTAATAAAGCCATATGTAACAAAAACAACAAAACATAGTACATACTGCAACGATATGCATAGCATCATGTTCAAAATATTTTATTGTTAGTTTTCCTCAGCATTATTTTCTCCAAGTTCTTGTAAACTCAACATTAATTATGGGTCTTGTTTGTTGAGAAGGGAACAAAAATGCACGATTCGTCGTCCCAAGCATAGTTGAAGCGCTTAAATAAGATGATTTATTTCCTCAGTATTAGCTGATTTTATTCGAAATATGATATGGCTAGTAAACCAGATTGAAATTATAGAATGCAAAGTTTATTGGCAGCCTTCTATTTTTCAGTGGAAGTTTCACGTAGCTTTAAAAATCAACACAGAGAGTATAGTGAGCAGTCCACCGTCAAGTTACTGTTTGGTTTATTATTGTTTATATTAGCATATACACATTTGCATTAGCTATGGCACCAAAATAAGTGGAAAGTGATGAACCAAAATTGCAGAAGGTTACCGAGACACTAGGTTGAGTTGAATTAATGACGAAAAACTGGCGAAGATTTTCCCTAAAAAACTACATGCGTTCTGAAAATTGATAGTAAGTTGACAAATAGGTGGAAAATATTCATGAATAAAAGTAATTGCTTTTATTTATTAAAATTAAATAATTATTTAAAAAATATTCTTTCCATTTTTGGAATTTTCAAAAATAATTTTTAAGGTATATCTTTTACATTGACCTCGCAGAAACTTCGTATTTGCATTTTTACAAATCGTCAAGTCTTCTTACATCTCTGTATAACACAAAAGTGAAATCTGACATGATATAAGAAGTTCATGAATTAACCAATAGATTTTAGTGACAAATAATAATTGATTAGAAGAATATATCTAATTATACATATATCCGGGAGACCAAATATTTCTTTGACGTAAATATAAATTTTTTAAAACACTGCAGCATATTGTGGCAGGTGCATTATTCAAACTGATATTCAATCTCTCAACATTATTCCTCAGAATTTTGGCGTTATTTTTCTTATAACTTATGTAATTAGCGGCGGAGCAGTAAAGCCGCTGAACACTGGCAGTTCGGTCCAGTCTTTGAATCCCGCGAACGTGCTGGCTGCAAGGGCATTTTCGTGGTCTTCCCTCTATTTAATTCGTCTGTCTTCCCTCTGTGTGTGTAGCCAATTTCCCTTAGAAGTCCTCCAAGAAGGCATCCTCCTAATCAGATAACCCCGGAATGCTTTGCCATAATCAAACAAAACAAACTAAACCTTACGTAGTTTGTTAAATTCATTAATGTTACACATTTGCAAACCCCAAATTTCATTTTTATGGGCTACGGCTCATAAAGAACAGGTAATCAAACTGTGCGACTTTTTTTTAGCTTAAAGATTATTAGGCAGTCTAAAATGCTAAGAAAATGCACAAGGAGAGATTGAATATGAGCTGGCGATTTTGCCATAGAAATAGCACGTACTGAGATAATTCAAAATTCAGTACATATGTTAAAAAGGGGCTTGCGTTAATCTTTATATTAATTTGTAATACGTATACAGTCCAATATATTATTTAGATTAATTACTATTAATCACTAAAATGCATTCGTTAATTTACGACCCATCTATAATTAGAGGAAATCTTCCTGTTTAGTTACTAAAAATAAAATTTAAGTATACAATAGATTGAACCAATTACAAACAGTGGAAAAATAGCAAAGTAGAAAAATAGCAAAAGTACTACGTCTTCCAATAAAAAGCTCAAATACGCACTCTAAAGCATATGACAGGTCACGCAGATCGCCATTCTGTAGCTTGATAACATGCATTAATTTATAGTAAGTGCATCCGTGTATTAAATTATACATCACGAACGTAACAGTATTTATAGCTGACAAGTACTTGAATTCATTACTCAATGAAAACTTACCGCTCATTAAATCTTCTTTAAAATATAAAACTGGAGTTCTGTTTGATTGAATCCTGCCTCGTATGCGACAGAGCTTCCCCGGTGAAATTCAATTTCATTTCATTTATGTAACATATATATAATACAAATTTAAATCGATCCTTTTCAGATTTGATTCATTAACACACAGATGGCACATGAAAGATGTTCAACACTTGCATATGCACAGTTTGATCATGTTTTATATTTTGTTGAAATGCGAATCGTTTTGCACGCCGAGATTTGAAAGCAATAAATTACGTTCCAAACAAATGCAGCGGTTTCAGAATTCCTCATTTGACATACGAAATATCAACATTACTAGGTGTGCCAAATCTGTAGGAATTCATGGTTACATTTATTACTTTACAAACACAAATATTTTAAGTCTTTTACATAAATCATGCGTTTTAAATTTAAAAACTAACGACACTAAAAACCATTTCTTGGCCTAACTACACTACTACTTAGCAATAAACTTAACGAGATATCAATACATTTAAAGAACCTCCTAATCTGCTTGGAACTCAAATGTTATACAGTTTATAATAGTTATATTCCTAATAGTTAGTTCTAAATAAACATCTCAGCAAAATGTGATCCAGCTTAGATACAGAAACGTTTCTGTTCTTAAAGCAGAATGCAATTATTTTGTACCTGCATTTCATTCTTGATGCGCATTTAATTCGATGGTAAAAGAAAGGTACTTTTAATATCATTTCTCGAGCTTAGATTACAACTCATTTTAAGTTATCTTTAGTTTATGTTGCGAATAAGTTGTGGCTTGTTGTAAGTTGAGGAGTTAATGAATCCTGTGTATTATTACAATTCATTAACAAAGAGAATTTCATATGATTCTGCATATCTCAATTACAATAACGTCACAATAAAAAATGATGGTTTTGACTATGAAAGGACTATGAAAAGGTTAATACCTCATATCATAATTAGAACAATTATAATGAAGTAGTAGATGTGTGTCACTTATCGCTTTTTAACTCATAAGGCTATGTTTACATCAGTATTTGGAAAAAAAAAAAAAAAAAAGCCACACCTCAACGTTATATAGTCTCAACGCAATACAATGGAACCTCGAGATACGAGCACCTCTATATAGGTGAAATTTGAGATACGAGGAAAGAAAGAGCGAAACATTTGTCTCTAAATACGAACATTGACTCAAGTAACGAGCAATGAGGCAGGCTGTTGGTATATGCGGCGCCATTTTCCAATCCGGCTCGACTCGGGAAATCGCCTCGTCAGATCATTCGGTGTTCTTTGTTTTGTGTGTTTGTGCGCTTGTGAGTCAATTGTTTATTAAATTTAACGTTAAAATAATTATTTCACGGTGCCTCCTAAGAAGATTGTTGCCTGTAAAAGTGACGGAATAGGAAGCAGTTTAAAGGTCGGTGTCGGAAGCTGTCATAAAGGTAAACTACGGTTATACTACACTCATGTCCATAAATTAAGGATAATTCGGAGTCACGCGGAAATCGAACTCTAAAATAAATATATCACCTGTAAAATCACTACACACATCTTCAAGAATATGCAAATTTCAGGAAGTAACCAGATGACACCGATGGTACGTCACAATGACGAGAGTGTAAGAGAGTGATATATAAGGAATACAGGCAAAGAAGTAAAATTGTTCGCAGGCGGTTTATAGCATTTCAGTGCAATAACCGAATAGTTATGACACAAAGGACGCATTTGGATGATTTTTTACTTGGTAGAATTATCGGCCGTCTGGAATGTGGGCGTACCCATCTGGAACTATCAGACGAACTTGGAATTGCCCAGAGTGTCACCTCCAGGCTTTGGCAACGATTCCACGATGATGGTAATGTGAGTAGACGTTTCAGCATAGGCCGCCCCAGAGTTATAATGCCAAATGAGGACCGGTATTTGGCAGTTACTGCCAAAAGAAACAGGCGGAGCACAGCCTCAGACCTGTCTCGTCAGCTCTCTTCAGCCCCTAGTATGACAATTTCACGGCAGACCGTGTACACACGCTTAGGGCAGATTCGTCTATATGCTCGTAGACCTGTCGGATGCGTTCCACTTACTGCAACTCACTGTCGCCTGCGGTTAGCCTGGAGTAGAGAGCATGCATTGTGGACACCGCAACAGTGGGCTTGTGTGATGTTTTCCGATGAGTCCAGGCTTAGCTTGCAGTCTGATTCTCGCCGGACTTTCATATGGAGAGCTTCAGGTACCCGTTACCACCAAGAAAATATCATTGAACGACACCGTTACGGTGGTGCAGGAGTGCTCGTTTGGGGTGGAATTATTCTGGGTTCCAGAACTGACCTGCATGTTCAAATTGGAACCATGACAAGCTAAATCTATCGGGACGTCATTCTGGAACAACATGTACGTTTGTTTCGGGGCGCCATGGGCGAACAATTTGTGTTTATGGATGGCAATGCCCGTCTTCACCATGAAAACATCGTAAGCGAATGCCTTCAATCGGAGGTTATCACCCGTATGGACTGTCCAGCATTCTCACCGGACTTGAATCCAGTAGAGCACGGGTGGGAGATGCTTGGCCGACGAATTGCAGTCCGTCAGCCTCCTCCTACATGTCTACCGGAACTTCGGAGAGCATTGCTTTTTGAGTGGTGTAATATCCCCCAAGATCAGATCGAGAATTTGATACTCAGCATGCCTAGGCGTTGTATGAACTGTATTGCATAGTCTGCGATACATACAATGTATTAACAATCATACCAACCATGTAATATTGTTTTTTTGCAAATGTTTTTTTTTTTTTTTTTTTTTCTGTAATTTGCTCCAGGGAGAAAAAATTGCTAATTGTTTTAATGATATCAAACATATAGCATCTTTTTTTGCTCTTTACCTTTTGTTTAATAAATAAGCTTTACAAATAAGTCAAATTTGTTTTGCTTCTAACTCTTCCTTTGCCTGATTTTGCATTATCCTTAATTTATGAACATGGGTGTATTTACCAGTGTTAATTATCAGAAAAATTGATTTTTATGTTGATATTTTGGGGGATGCGGAAAGGATTAGCTGGATTTCCATTATTTTCAATGGGGAAGTTTGTTTCTAGATACCAGAAATTCGCTGTACGAGTTCAATGCTGGATGGAAATAAACTCGTATCTCGAGGTTCCACTGTATTTGTTGAATTTTTGTTCTCGACATTGTAACCGAGTCCATATTCATTTGATATTCTCAACTCCGTAGAAGATCGTAATAAGAATTGAATTAAACGCAAGTAGAGTAGAAGGGATTTATTATTCAACATGTCTCATACAGTTCAAAGCATTCCCTTCATTTGCTGTTATTATTTATCTGAAGCAAAAGAATTCGAATATGCTTTGCATTAGTAGTTATTGTTAAACTGTTGTGCGTGAAAATATCATATATTTATCAAATAATTACTTATTTTCTATTCAATATATCTGTGTAAATTTATTTTTACAAACCTTAAGAAACAAGTATCTGTTGGATATTAAATCAGATCGCCACAAATACGTTTCAAATTTTAATTAAGATCACATCTAGACGCAAAGAAAAGGAAACATCAAACAACAAGTTTCAGTTTTTACGGAACGTATTGTAATTGCACTTTTTCTTAGTTCTTAACTAACAGTAATTTTTTTCGAATTTGTAAACTATAATTAATTTTAACAATTAATCATAATTTAATTTATTTTAATAGTTTATGCAGTGAAATTTAAATAACTTGTGTATTCGAAATCATATTCTTACTTCCTGCTAAGAAAAATACAAAGGTCAGAGGTCAAAACAAACATTCTGTAAAAAAGGAGATTTTCAAACACGTTAAGTGTAAAATTCATCGCATTAATCATTCGTTGGATATACTAAGATATTTTTACTACCAGAATATTATTTCAAAATCGTGTGTTACTATTTGAAAGGTATAAGTCTTTCTAATACTGTAAAACGATGTTTTTTTACTTCCTTGTACTAAGTAAAAAGGAAGTATTGTAATCGCGAAGAACTTCAGGCATCATATTTCAAAGAAAATATCTATTTTGATCGCTATCGAATGCAATTTAACGATGTTTTTGTGTGACATCTGTACGTAAGGACAGAATAAAAGACTCGTTTCCTCCAAAAAAAATTATAAAACTGCTATAAAATTAATTCTGAAAAGAATTTTTCGTGGCGTCTGTGTGTGCGTATGTATTTACGTATCTCTCATAACTCAAAAACGAGTAACCTCAGAACATTGAAATTTTGTATATAGGATTGCTATAACATGTACATGTGCACCTCGTATTTTGTTTGCAATCGACCGCACCAAAAGTATATAAATATATATATATATATCCACTCTGCTCAGTAATCTGTTTCTTTATTCTTATATGTTTGTAAATTGTGCTTTTTTTTGCTTTAAAAATGATTGAATTATGTTGTTCTTATCTTCCGGTTAAGGTTTTTATGCCTTTAGTAAATCTGCATGCAATAATTTTAGAATTATCAACAATTTAAAAGTTGTTTAAGTGCATCTAACCCTAATTATTTTTGCCAAGACGGCCACTGCTTGTCTACATTTGAAACAGAAGACTAGTAGATTTGTTGCCAATCTAGAGAAAGTAAGCTTCGCAATAACAAAGATAACGCCTTCTTTTATTATTTCGAATTAAATCATGCTTAATCCAATCTGGATGTTGGATTTTGGAATTGGATTTTGATTATTCAATTATGGCAAAGCACACGAGGTCTATCTGTGTAAAGGGAGGGATGCCTTCGTGGAGGACTTTCTAAGGGAAACTGGATCGTATACACGTTACACATGGGGAAAACCACGAAAACGTCCATGCAGCCAGCCCGTTCGCGGGATTCCAACCTCAGACCGAACTACCAGTGTTCAGCGTCTTTACACGCTCGGCCGCTGGTGGGCTGATCTAACCTGGAATTTATTCGAGAAAATAAGTCTTTAAGATTTATTTCATAATTTTCAATCCAGATATTTTGAGTTTTTTTATATTTTTGCCTTGTCGCAAAGTGAAAACTGAATTATTGAATGAGAAATACTTAATAGTCTGTGAAAAACTGTTTCTTTTCTTTTTTCTTCCTTTTTTTTTTCTTTCTTTCTTTTTTTTTTTTTTTGTTGTTGTTGTTGTTGTTGTTTGCTTAATTTCTTTTTTATATATGGTTTTATATTTATTAATTTATTATAGTATTTGAATAGAACATGTGGCAACGATTAGATAATTCTTAAGATGACATAAATTTTGTGCATTCTGAGTTAAAAAATGATCCTCATGTAACTTAATTGTTTTCAGGAAAGCTTGACTGCCCTTCCACGGCCGCAGTATCTTCGCCTTCGGGTGGGTGCGTTCGCACCTTGATTTATTTACATACGCAATTGACCAAAACGAACTGGTTAAAATCCTAATGTGATGGTGTACCAGTATACCAGAAGCTATTATGATTATGTTAAAAATGAATGAAATGTAACGCTGTTAATTGAACCTAGGGCCAGAGTGTCGCTATCCTAAACAAATATACTGAATTTTAAAGAGTGCATTTATTCTATTGTGGTTTATGCGCTATCGACGAAATAAATTTAATTCAATCCAATAAGTTTAGATAGCCCTAGGGTGCTTTGCCATAATTAAATACACACACACCAATAAGTTTAAATGGAATGCAAGAAAAAATACGTATAATTTAATATTCCGTACAAGGAAGTCATGTGGTGTACACATCAGACTTTTTTTATTTTTTATTTTGACGTTATTGTAACCGATGTGTGGTATGGCTTCATATTGTTAAGCCATTATTGGAAAAGAAACACATTTTTAACGAAACGTACTAAAATGGTTTTCGCTGCGTATTTAAAAACAAGGGATATGGACTACGCATATGTTTTTTGTGACGTATTGTGGATAAAATTCTACTTAAAATCTTATACTTAATCATCACATAAATTCCTGTCACAATATGTATTATTGATATCTCATATAGTCCCTTCTTTACTTGCATTTATTAAACCAAGAAGTGCTTTTGGCATCATTTATTAAAACACAGCAAGTGAAAAATACACATCCAACTCGATCCAAAGTATACCGAAAGAATTTGAACTAGGAATTAAATATATTTTATTTTTCGACATATTTGAATTTGTACTTAAAATTATACAAAAATATACTCCTATATCACGTGAAGAGCGGTTTTTTAGAAGTCTTCTAAAATGTACAGTATCCTGTAATATACCCACAAAATATTCAGCCATCTCCTTAAAATGTGCAACAACGTAATATTTCTTGACTGCAAAATATTACTGTATACAGACAGAATATTAGAAGCTACTTAGTTTCCTAAAAATATATTTTTTGTTTTCAGAATATAATTTTCATATAAATTAATTAAAATAATACATATTTTCAAATCTAAATTTTTCTGCATAACCTACTGATGTGTATAGAAATGTTTTACTTTGTTCTTATCTAAAATTGGTCAATTGCCTTAATAATACTCATCCTACACATTCTTCAGCGAGTTTACTTAAAATGTATAATATGCTGTAACTGACATATCGTTTTTCAAATCATTAACTTTATTTTGAAATTCCTTTTGTCAATAAAGATTAAGTATCTATAGGTTTGCGATATTAGTAATATTTCTTCTTTTACAATACCCCTGAAATTCCTGAAAAACATAGAAATGGCTAATCACAATTAATTCTTTTTGAATATCAACCTCAACAATTAAATTTATTATCACTAGTAAGGTATTACAATCATAGCTAAATAAATAATGAATGCATCTAGCCCTAGAGAGATGAAAGCAAAAATATGCTCCAAAATAGTATCAAATAAAGGCAAATATGCGGCTTAATGACTACGTAGGTACTAAGTAAGTTTCCTTCATTATTATGCAATTTAAGGTCAAATTTATATTATGAGATTGCTTATGTATCCGTTCTTTACATTTCCATGTCGATTACAGGAATTTCATTCCAGCCGCCTGCATATAAATCTCATAGTATATTACTTACAGAAGTAAAATATTACTTATAGAAATAAATTATTACTTATAGAAGTAAAATATAACTTATAGAAGTAAGATATTGCTTCAGTTCTTATGTGCAATTGTTAACGTACGCTCCAGAATTTTCAACTAAACGTATGTATGTTTTTGGATTTAAATAACTGTATTATTTTTAACTGTCGTAATTTAAACAAGTTAATTAAAATAAACATTTCTCTTCGACATTTTTGTTTTATTAAAAATAGATTCCTAAATAAATTATAAATATAAATTTAAAGAAAAGAAAAACGCAAACATATTCAAGCTTTACATACAGTTTTTGTATGTTAACATTGTACTTGTATAACATTTAGATACCAGCAACCAAAAATTGTCTTACTTTTGGTTCAAAGTCAACAATCAAATATACTTTGTTTAAATTTCAAGACAGTTTAGGGCATTCTGATGACGGTACTTGCGAATGAAATTCGATTTCGCCCAATCAGATAGCGAGAAGCATATAATTCACAGTTAAAGACATACGCATAAACCTGAGACTTTACAAATGTCAGGGCCATTACAGAATGATTTACAAGATTACAAAGCATGCTGCCACACCCAAAAACAAAACTAAACTCACCTAGGAAAATGTCCGGTATTGGTGCCCCCTTGCACCATGCCGCCGACACTGTTATTGGGGGCTGGGGACGTCAAGAGAGGAGTCGAAGGGTTAGCTCCAGGAGCTCTCTGTACCTTGAGGCCACTAGAAGAATTTCTTTGGCGGGGTGTGGTGCCATGCACGGCAGTAGTTCCTTGACTTCCGCGGTGCGTGGCATTGTGCCGACCACCAACTTGTCCCGCGATATTGCTGACTGATAAAATAATTATCAGAGAACAACAGCTCTTGATTTAAAATAAAATCAATTCAACACTCAAAATTCACGAAAAAGAACTGAACCTAGAAAGGATGACATGTTTTACAGGATTAAAAATACGTTTAAGCAGCACCGAACTGGAATTCGAAAGAAATTATTTGAAGACCTTGCTGTGTTTATTGCCAGTGGCATAGTCTTTTATTCAGAGTTCTTTATAATTCCAGTGGGATAGAGACTACAGGTAAAAAAACCCACGGTTTGAAACGTCATGCTGCTTCACAAGTTGAAAGGCAGAATACTTGAGATATCTAGTCTCTTAGGTGCTTTAATAATTATATTATTATTTTTTGTTCATAAACGGCAATTCTAAGAAATGTCTTTCTGATTATTAGCTCTCTATCAAACTTATTATTGTTCATTTAACAATTTTTTTTGAAGACATACGAAAAAGAAAACCGTTTATTTGCCAATGCCAATGATTATAAGTTACGAAGTGCCTATGTTTCAAAACCATGTACCTCCACATCAGAAAAATATCTAAGTAGTGAGCAGAAATAGGAAAATTGCATAATTGGTTATCATGATGCACACTAGAGGGAGCTACATTAGCTCGAGAAAGTTTAGAGATAGGAAAAACCAAGTTTTGATTTTTTTTTTTTTCATATTTTATGATTTTAAACTTTTTTTGTATTCTTTAATTTTATATATATATATATATTTTTAAGAACACATAAATACGACACTAAAGCAAAAAGCGGAAAGGAAAGATTTTACAGATGAATAGGCTCATTAGCATATGGCACTAATCATAGCGAAGTAAAGATTAAATTTTCGCTACGAAATATCCAGGGTAGCGGGCATGATGTGATAAAATAGTAAACAGATTGATAAGAATGCAGAGGTGGCCACTTTTCAGTATTACTGGAGTAGGAGAATGGTAGAGCAATGACATGGTTAAGTACTTCCTCCATGCCGTTTATTTGGTAGGAAAATATCTTGAAGATCTTAAAAACTCTTTTCTTAATTCAATGAAATAGAGACCAAAACCATTAAACAATAGTTTGTTTAACAATAGTTCGTCTATAGTTAAATATAAAATGTTTTCGAGAAGCTTATTTTGTCACAATAGTTGTTGGAAGTCCTGAGGATCATCCCAATCGATAAATGCTTTTATTCATTGGTAACCAGAAACTTCTTGGGATACTAAAAATAAAGCATAAAAAAGGTCACATCTCCTCGTTAAGTTTTGCAAACGTTGTTACAAGGTAACGCGATAGAAAAGCTGTACTCAGATTTCAAAAACTCAGTAGCCTCTGATTGAATGAGTCCAGACCTGTGTGCTGTGGAAATGTGTGGTAAGTGTTCTAAACGTGATACTGGACCTTGCCTCTTTCTCGCCTTGGTCTTGGAATTGTGAGGCCCCGTCCGGTTGATCCTCTGGCCCATCGCAACCTGTTTTCTAATTTTTTAAGACATTATTTTTACATCAGTCCTCATTCTAAGGTGTCCATTTTTTTTTTTTTTTAAGTCCAAAGGAGCTTCGTCCCTGAAGTTCGTTTCGCGATTTTGCGTCGATTCTTTACAAACGGCGAATAACTTTTCAAACTGTTGCCACAAAGTATTATCACCCTGTTATATTTAAAGAAATTAAGTAATGAAAAATCTGCATTCTCGCAATATATTTCTCGCATTGTGATGAAACAACGGTACCATCAACGGAGTCATCGGAATTTGAATGACGTAATCCTCCTACGAATATGGGCATGTGAAAGACCCAATTGGAAATTTGGAATTTGTTTTATTATCGATTTCCTATTTTGTAAAACTTTAACGAATTTGTGATTAACTCAAGGATTTCAAAGCGAGCAATGGAAACGTTGTACTGTAAGGATCCTAAGTTTTACTAACGTTTATTTTATTTTAAATCTTTACTATCACTTCTTATTTTCTACTTCCGGCCAGAATTAAAAGCTTTTAACTTATTTATGCAAATTTGTCTTGCTAACGCCAAGTATTTAAGTTGTGGCTTTTTGCCAAGCAAGAGAGAGGAAAGAGTTATTAGAAGCAGGCCGCTTGCCATAGTAGTTTTACTCGGTTGCTGGTTGCCTTCAAGGCCAGAGGTTTAATCCTCGTGATAATTTTAAACGTATCGTAGTGTTAGCAGCTCTCTGTACTACATACGGCTTTTTGTTAATTATTGGCCAATCTTAAAGTAGACACTTGTATATTAATCCAAAGTTAGTTTAGTTCGAGTTTTAGTTAATATTTTTATATTCTTACGTTCAGACCACAAGTGGTTGGTCTCTGTATTCAGAAGTCCGGAAATCTCTGTAAAGATAGAAAAATAAAGGGTTTCGTATACCCTTCCTGTGTGTATTGTCTACTTCACAATTTATTGAACATAGCTTTTGTAAGCTCCCTGTTCCGAGTCAGGACAGTTAATGTTTCCAAATCAAGTAAGGAGGAACACAGAACCTGATAGTACAATAAAAACATTTTTATCTCCAACGCGTGAGTCTCTGTATCGGAAATTCTAAAGATATGCTCATTTGAAAACTACTTTGCGACATTGCTGTTGAACTGAATTTTTATGGTTTAAGTGCGAAGAACGTGATATTTAATAAATAAATGTAACACACAAAATGTAAAAAAAAAACGCCCCTTTGGACGTAATTTAAAATTTGAAACCTTTCAGATTTTTTTTTTTTTTTTTTTTTTTTAACTGGGAAAATATATTATGTTATATTACAATTCATCCATAAAGAAATATCGTATAAGAAAGAATTTTTCCATTCATTTTTTTAATTGGAATTTCGTTACGTTAAATTATATCTCTGTCTGAACTTAAAAAAAGAGTTAAAGGACCTTAACTTAAATTGAAACTTTGTGCTTCATCATTTGTCTTTTTTTCCATTATAAGTAGCCTAAATAAAATTTTCTCAAACATAAGTATTTTTGTTCATGGTTATTCAAAATATGCCTGGTCACAAGGTAAAAATCTGTGTAATATTCTGGGTTTGACAGAAAAGCTCTTTGGTAGTCTGAATTTACCTGACTTAATTATTGATTTCATTAATTCTAAGATTTAAATCTTTGTCAACTATTAATTCCACTGATATTAAGTCCTTTAATTTATAAGCGATTTTATTCATACTGAATTTCATAATTTTGAAATAAATTAAGAAAACAGATTCATTTCTCAAAATAAATATAAAAATTTAAGTTTTATAAAACGATTTTTAAGTGATGATTAATGTTTTATACGAAATTCTAAATTACCTAAATTTTAATTTCCAGTACCATTATCAGTGTACCCGAAATAATTAATAATAACTTAAAAGAACAAATCTAAATTTATAAAAAATGGTATTTATAATTTTTTTGAATTTATGTAAAAAAATTAATTTGTATTAATTTATGAGCGAAAAGATGTAACTTTATTATACCAGAAAACTACTGTTTAAAGCATTTAGTTTGCTTATCGCAACTTAGCGATGATACGTGTTTTTATATTTGTTTATAAAATATATACGACAGTTTCATAAAGACTCGAATTCAGATATCATCGCTCTCGAGAACTTGTTTAGGTACGAAATTTCTTATAATTTAGCAGTGACTTAAAAGTAGGCTGTCTTTTCATCTATACTTTTTAATTTTGCAATTTTCAGTTTACTTTTTTTACGAATGTGTTCATCGAATGAGTTACGGCAAATTGAATTAATCAAATTTGCTTCATAATCTGAAGTTAATGTTGAGAATACCTGTTTTAAAGTTTAAATGAATACAATTTTAAGCATTAAATGTTTACATGCATTGTATAGAGGAAACTAAAACCTTACAATGTATTATATACTTACATTCATTTGGATTTTTTGGTGCGTCTGAAAAAACAAAAAGAAATTTTCTTAATTCAATTTCTGCAATACTGCAAAATACTCTACATTGTTAGAACATTAAGATGATAATTATTTAAGAATTAGTTAAATTAATTATTTATTTAAGAATTAGTTAAATTAGCTTTCTTCCGTTCAGTGGAATCATTTCATTAATGACTGGGAGATCACACTCCAGTGTGAAAATCACATTGTAGGCAAATGTTTCACCTTAACAAATAATATATTAGAATTTATTACAATATAGTGTTCAAAGATAGATGTGCAAGTGTACTATTACTAAAGCGAAAAAAAAGCCTGCATTTCATATTATTCAGTATCATTTTTGTTGACGTAATGCCCAGTGTAGTTGTATTTTTCCAAGCACAGCATGGAATTAAATAAAGGGAATTTTACATCATTTATCGAACAGAAACTGGATAGAACAGTATTTATTCACTGAAATGGGAAAGGCATTGTTCGCTGTAAAATAAATATTTAATGGCATTTAAATGTAGCAACAGAGTCTATAAACATTCAGTGGGTCAAAAAAGCTGAATCAGGCAAAATTATGAATAAAAAATAAAAGTTGTTCAACGTAAAAATTTGTGCAAATAATGATGAAACTATAGATGACTGCAATTTATTGGAGCTAGTCCAATACTGTCACAAGTTGAACTACTTTTATTTATTTTAAACTGAATAAGGTTATTTTCCTCAAGTATTTAAAATCACATAATAATAATGTCTGTTAATAACAAATTTTATTGATGCTAAATGGGAATTAATCATATGTATTCTTTCAAATGTTGCAAAAATTATTCGGCCATAATTGTTCAGTAGGATAGAATCATAAATTCCTCTCTGTCAAAGATGTCAGAATAATGAATGTGTCACCCATAAACGGTAACTGCTTCATAAAGAAAATAAACTTGTGCATTCAAACTGCAGAAGGTTATTTTCCTCAAGTATTCATTACAGGAACTATTCCGCCATAAATGTTCAATTGGATAGAATCATAAATTCATCTCTGTCAAAAATGGTAGCATAATGAATGTGTGACCCGTAAATAGTAACTGCATAAGATTTGCGTAAGGAAAATAACCTTATGCACTTAAGCTGCATTAGGTCATTT
Source organism: Stegodyphus dumicola (assembly GCF_044657685.1). Taxonomy (NCBI): domain Eukaryota; kingdom Metazoa; phylum Arthropoda; class Arachnida; order Araneae; family Eresidae; genus Stegodyphus; species Stegodyphus dumicola. The sequence continues at coordinate 4,902,414 of NC_140768.1, forward strand.
TCCTCAAGTATTTGCTACAGGAACTATTCAGCCATAATTATTCAAAAGGATAGAATCACAAGTTTCTCTCTGTCAAAAATGGCAGAATAATAAATGTGCGACCCATAAATGGTAACTGCACAAAGGTTTAAATAAGGAAAATAATGTTATACATTTAAACTGCATAAGGTTTATTTTCCTTAAGTATTTATTACATTACTTTTCGGTCTTCTTTGCCTGCCTGACTTTACACTAGTACCAGAAATTTGTGAATTACTCTGTATATTATGTGGGCGTACACATACATTATTTAAATTGTATTCTGAATCAGCAGTTTTGTAAATTATTTTGCATAACAAATACAGTAAAATGGATAAAAATACCTGTGATCGATATTGCTCTGTGAATTGCCAAGGTCGTGTCTGAACAGCCATCATGTATACCTTGCACACACACACGAAAAGAAGGGACAGTTCTGTATTCCGTTCTACTGGACCGATTGTCGAAATTTAACTTGCGTTCGTTTTCCTTGTCTCGAAAGCGCGACTTAGAATATATATTAGACTTATATAGCATTATTCTAACCTAAGTATTTTGACACAAAATGAATTTTTTTGAAATATCATACCAATAGTTTTCTATATTTCGATTCCACGACTCGAATTATGCCTAGATATTAAAGTTTGTAATTTTTTGTGAGAAATCTATGAAGAAATTTAAAAATTTATCTTGGCGCATTTTTTTCAGTTTGCGCCAAGAATAATTCACTCGGCGAACTTCTTAATTTATAAGCAACCTATTTTCCTTTCCTTTTTATCATTGTATACGAGCGGAAAAAATTTTCATCGTTCATACTTTCAAATAATTTTAACAAAGTGCGTAAACCACATCCACCGTTTTGAAGTTTACGCATATCTTCGAAAATTTTGAATTAAGAAAACCCTCTGATTTTTTGCAGGTATGCATAGAAAGATACTTACTTTAAGATAATGGTAAAAATTTTATAGGTTATAATTTATAATTCAAAACGTTTTTCGAAAAAATTATAAAAATTATTTAAAAATATAAATTTTAAAAATATAAATTTTAAAAATAAATCATTAAAAATGGGCGAATTTCATTTAGAATGAACTTAAATTTCAAAATGTGAAAGGAAGAATGAAGTAAGATTAACAAAAAAGAAGATATTAATAAATATATACCAAATTCCAATTAACATGGAAGAACTAAAACTTTGAGAACTACTTTTTTTAAAAATTACTCATGTCATTTTTACAAAACTTGGCAGTTTAGCATAATTTGAGTCGTAGAATCGAAATATGAAAAAAATTCGGTATGTTATTTCAGAAAAGTCCAATTTTATGTACAAATTCCTATGTTAGAACAATGCTATTTTTAAACCTAGCATATATTTTAAATCGCGCTTTCGAGACATAGAAAACGCAAGTTAAATTTCGACAATCGTTCCAAGGTATAGAACTTAATTTTTTTTTTTTTTTTTTCTTTTTTTTTTGTGCAAGGTGTACATAATGTAGTTTAGATCAAGTCTTCTTTAGGCAGATTTTACCCTAACTCGTTAAAGGGAGTGAATAAAAATTTTATGTTTGGAGGAGGGTTTATGTGTGCTATTTCGTATTAATGAGACTTTAAGATCGTTTTGTAAGCTCTCTTTAAAAACATCTTGTAGCTTTTATACCAGCTTATTATTCTATGTAGCAGATTCATAAGATATCACAATCTTTTCTGCGAGATCGAAATGTACAACATACCGGCAATTACGTTTTCGTTGCCTGGATTTCACATCTACTTCTGAAATTTCAATTTTACGAGTTGTAAACACTTAGTATACATGTTCAAAGCATTGCCAGTTGATTAATGAATCAAGATTTAAACTTTCAATTCGTTTTCTACAGAACTTTAGTTCAGTTACAGTGGAACTGCAGATATCTGGAATTCTAATTAACCGGATCGCATGTTCTTGTTTCGAGGCTAGGTATAATTAAGTTTCTTGTTATGTTATCTATGAGATTTTAACGTTTCCGTTCATTTAGTTCTGTGTATAAATACGACAGCACAAAGCACTAACATTTTAAGAAGATTTTAAATTAATTTACATGAATGTATGAGTATGTTTATAGAGCGTCTGTTTGTTTAATCCAAGACACATTTTTAAAGCATACGAAGGTCTCTTTTGCAACTCTTTCTACGTAATAATACTCAACATACAGTGGTGGCCAAAATTGTGGACACTTTTGGAAATTTTTATGTTTTTGAACTTTGTATGCTTATAGAAAACGTAACGTTTCACATAATGCAAACTTGTATAGATCATTTTAAAGAGAATTTATTACTGAATTCAATACAAAACTCAAAATTCAATTATTTGCAATACAAAAAAAGTTAAACGATAATACTTATCGATATACATTAGATAGTGATGATTGCAGTGAGTTATCAGTACTTAGTAGGGTACCCTTTATTTGTGATTACAGCTTCACATCGACGTTTCATTGAGCTGACAAGAGTTTTAAGCTCTTCTTTCGTTATTACATGATGCCAGGAAACAATTATAGCCTCAATTAGTTCCCTTTTACTTGATGGGCGCCTCATTCGGACAAGAGTTTTCGAACGGTGCCACAAATTTTCGATAGGATTGAGGTCAGGACTGTTTCCTGGCCATGACAACAATTTAATGCTCTTTGTACGAAACCACTCTTTCGATATTTTGGCCGTGTGGCAAGGAGCAGAATCATGCTGAAAAATAAACGAAGCATTGTTGGGAAAGAGATCTCTGATGGAAGGTAGAAGTTTTGGTTCTAGAATAGTGTCAATGTATTTTCTGGCATTCAGTGTCCCATCCATGACATGAAGGCGACCAATACCATCTGCTGACATGCATGACCAAATCATAACACTAACTGGGTTCTTCACAGTTGCTTGAATGCAGTCAGGATGTAGCTCTTCTCCTATTCTACATCTTACATATTTTCGCCCATCACTACCGAATAATGATATCTTAGTTTTATCACTCCATATAACTTGTGACCACTGATCATCTGTCCAATTAATGTGTTCCTTTGCCCACTGTAGCTTTTTTTTTTTCGTTGCTGAAAATTAAGATAAGGCTTTTTTCGTGGAATTCTACCTCTCAGTGCAACATCTGTTAATCTTCTCCTGATTGTTCTTGATCTGACAGAAACGCCAGCATCATTCAGATCACTTCTGATGGCCGCTGATGACATTTTTCTATTTTGGAGACATAGTCTTTTTATTCCTCTGTAATCAATAGATGTGGCGCACCTTTTTGGGCCTTTTCCTTCTTTGATTTTTATTGAATTTGTCTCCTGATATCGTAAACAAATCTTTCGCACTCCAGATGTAGTCACTGAACCACCCACCTGTCTTGCAATTTCAGCATAGGAAAGACCACTTTCTCGTAACACAATATTACATCTCTTTCTAGGTGTCCAATCTACTCTTTTATTTGATGTCATTGCTTCTTGACTAAATATTAAAAATTTTTACAAAAATTCCTACTTGTAATTGCAGTGTATAAGAAACAGGTCCTCCTTCTACAGTACAAAGCAAAACAATGAATTGTTTCAAGTGTAAACATGAGGTCAGCTTCTACTGGCAGTTACTAACATTTGATTGGTTCTCAGAACAAGAACAGTGATTGGCTAGGAAGGCTAGACATTACAAACCACTTCATAACTGTGTTTTTTATTTATATTAAGTACGTATTGCAAATAATTGAATTTTGTGTTTTGTATTGAATTCAGTAATAAATTCTCTTTAAAATGATATATACAAGTTTGTATTTTACGAAACGTAACATTTTCTATAAGCATACAAAGTTCAAAAACATAAACATTTCCAAAAGTGTCCACTATTTTGGCCACCACTGTAAACGGCAGTTAATTATTTTCGATTAACCATCTGGTGTCCGTTTCTTTGTACAATATTTTTCATTCTTGTTGTTATAAATTATAATGTTTTTAAATTGTATTATGGGTGAATCAAAATATAAAATTATTTCATTTGCATTAGAGTGAATGCACTTTGATTGCAGAAAAATACAATTCAGTTATCCGAATAAGCTGTGGTCCCAGCTATCCGGAGAGGTCTGCTTACAGAAGCCCTGTAAAGCGACATATATTTAATGAATTAAAAAGAGTTCTGATTCCCATCGTGAGTTATTCTGTTATCTTGAGGCGTCCTGATTTATCGTGCTATCATTAAAAATATCCATTTACAGATCTTCCAATGAGTTTGAAATTACTTACCTCTTAGTTTCACCCTCTTGGGTATTTCTGGAGGCGTGAAAGTTGGGAATGTAGAGTTGTGAACACTCTCATCTAAAGCAAACAGAGCAAAATATTAGTAGGCACATAATAATGGAGGCGTTCCAAGGACACACAGAGCGCCATGAGAAAAAGACATCGAAGCACACACCGAATAAGCAGAGAAGCAGCCAGGGGGACACAAACATTCTTTCCGGGAAAATTATATCCATGACAGCATTACATTAGCCAATAAAAATGCCGGCCGTGCAAGCAAACACAGAAAGCATTTTCTGTAGGTAAGAGCTAAATACGAACGACACCAAGATGACTAAAGTAGAGGGATGTAAAAATATCCTTCGAGAGGGTAATAATAAATATTCCAAAATAAAAATAAAAATAGCAAAATAAGAAGAAACATTCAGTTAAAGAAACAGCAAACGCGCAAAATGCTTTATCAGAATCATAGTTGTTTATCCAAACGCGTATGATTACGTATCTTTATTTTCATACTTTGTGCAAGGCCTTACCTATCGAAGTAGAAATCAAAACATTATTTTGTACGTTGATCTCAAACAGTGATTCAGTTTTTATGTAATTTCAGTGAGGTATTATTTTGTTGATTTTTAGTTATTGTTGCTTAACCCTTTGTTGCATACAAATAATTTAGAGAAGTTAAACGAAAATGTTTATATTTTTTTCTACTTAAAATAACCTTAGTAATAATAAAAAAAATAATTTTATTCAAATTTCGTTTTAAATGATTGCTACAGTTGGTTCACTACAGTGGACGGTATGCATATACGTACATGCATACAAATCTCTTCCCCACGATTGACGGTCATTGTATTTGAAATCATTACCTGCCTTGTTTGCAGCGATCATTACCATCTTCTAAATGGTAAATCTACAACTGACTTGTGCATACAGATCCCCCCACAATACCTTCATTTCGTCGATTGGGATTGAATTCATTTTGTCACGATTTTGTAACCTGTACCTATTGGATTCAAATGTCAAATGTTCTAGAAATTCCTTGCCAAACATAAACATTTCCAGTGGTGTTTTCGCTGGATAAGCAGTCCATTTTGGTTTAAATTAACTCTTTTCGGTAGATCGTTATCTACCCACTCAACAATTTTCTCAAACTGACATTTAAAATAAAATGTCTAAAATGACTAATTATGAATAAAAAATGGCATTATAAGAAAATGTAAGCCATATTATATAATGTTTACTATGAGAAATAGTACTAACTTGGAAACAGAAGTATCAGCCATTTTCCAAATAGGCAATGCTTCACTTAGTGATGCTATACAGGCATTTATGATCGACAGTGGAAAGTTCTAGTAATATAGAATGAATAAACACAGGAATGGAATCTGTTACGGCATTTACAGAAGAATAAACAAATTTAAACTTTTGTCTACTAGAGTGGACATGATGCAACAAAGGGTTAATACTAGTCATTTAGAAGGTTCTCAGATTTATCTTATTTTTCCAAGCAGTTAACCATCAAACAGCACATGCTGTAAATAACTAAAATACTAAATAAAAAGTATTTGAGAGAATTTCTTTTTTGTGTTCGACTGTATTCGTTTTGGATGCTGGTAGAATTTAAAAGAAAGGAATTGACAGATTTTAATTTATGCAAGGTGATTTCTGTTTAATTCAGATTTACTTATCAAGAATTTTAATGGAGAAATTTTGCGTCCCTACAGATGGCAGATTCAGAGGTGAAATTTTAACTATATTTAACAAACACTGAAGTGTTTGATTTGCCCGAAAGCCGTAGCGCCTCTGCGTGTTTTTTTTTTTTTTTTTTTTTTTTTTTTTTTTTAAGTTTTGTAATCCACGTGACCATCTAGTTTTGCAAACTCATGCTAATGTTAAACGTTTGTATGACGAAATAACTTATAGTAAGAAAGCAGTAAAAAATTTAAATATCGTACGTGATTAGCTTGGCTCCCTATAAAGTATATACAGGAAATGCGAATTTGTCCAAAATAAAGGAAATTTAAAATAACGAACTAGCTGCATGTATCCTTTACATTATGCACGTTGCATTATGATTTTGTTCTAGATGAGCATCATTCATACAAATTAAAACTATGAATTGTTTTACTTGAGTTAAATAACATGCAGTTTTTGTTTACATATATTTTGATCTTATGCAGTCATGTTTTATTATACACTAAAGAGCTTGTAGAATCCGAAGTCAGTTTTTTCAAAATAAACTTTTTTAGTGACTTAAAATGTTCTTCTGTGGCATTTAACCTATTTTGTGGATCCTCAAAATTATTATTAACTTCAATATTCATTGCATTTAATTAGAATTAAAAAGATTACTAACTCTTCATAAAAGTCAGACTTAATTGTTAAATTCACGATACAAAATTTTTAAGTCTCGAGATTTGCATCGATGCCTTAGAGTAGGGTATGGCTTTTACGAATGAACGAGGAAAAAAGGCAAAGAATTTCCAAACAAGAACGAAAATGAACAGTATTCAGATTGCAACATAAATAGGATTTTGTTTCCTACCGCTTTCTCCACTTTTCCACATCAAATTTAATTACTTTGCATTGTGGCTTAACATTCTTCTGTTTTAATGTGCTTTCTTTAGCAGTAAATTCCATTCTGTTTACCGTTACATTCTTCAGATATGCTTTTAATGTATTTCACTGAACTTTGCGTTTTGAAAGCAAATAGCTTCACATTAGCATAATAATTCGCTGAAACGAATCAGAAATTACGTAATAATAAATGTAAATAGCAAAGTCAAAAAGATATAATATAATCAATATTCTTTTAACGTTTTCATTTTTGAGCTTATAATGAAATTCTCCCTCAAATATAATCGATAACATTTTTAAAAATATTTTCTCTTAATTTTCTGATGTTGAATCGTCTAACACATTTTATATTTCAGAATTTATACTTTAAAGTTCAGACGATTAATCATAAACTGTAATGAAAGAATATCCAGAAAATCTGCTTCCAAAACGCATTTCGGATTTCAGTGATGGTTCTCTGAGTTCAAGGCATTCATAAATAATCATTTTTTTTATTGAAATTACAATGGACCTGTGATGTTTAATACGGATGCTTCTGAATTTCGCTTGAGAGCACTGGATAAGAACGTTGGTATATTGGTATATTTAATTATGGCAAAGCACACGAGGGCTATCTGCCTAAAGGGAGGGATGCCTTTCGTGGAGGACTTTCTAAGGGAAACTGGCTCGTATACACGTTACACATGGGAAAAACCACGAAAACGCTCATGCAGCCAGCCCGTTCGCGGGATTCGAACCTCAGACCGAACTACCAGTGTTCAGCGTCTTTACCGCTCGGCCGCTGGTGGGCCTGGATAAGAACGAAAGAATAATGAATTGTATTAACTTTAAAACTGTGTAATAAATGTTTATGTTCTAACAGAATGTTGATTTTAAAAATTAAATATTAGAATCTAATAGATTAGATGATACAGTTACAAAAGAAAACACACTTATGAAACAAATTTTTTGTTTTTGAAACGAGCAAGAAAATTCAAAATAACAATGCTTTGAGTCCTTTAAGTACGCTATTTCCGTATAATGAAAGCATTAAACCAATTTTAGGAGCTCGAAGTCGTAATTCAAAAACCAGTTATTTGCTTTAAACTGCAGTTATGTCTGAAAAGTGTTTAGAAATTCTTTAGACTTAAGTTTTCAGTAAGCGCTAGAATCCTATTCGTTGGAAATAAAGGCCATAAATACAAAAGCAGTTTGTTGTTAATCGATGATGCCTAAGATCGTTTACTTATTTTTGACATTAAAAAACACGTTGCTCATTACAATAAGCAAATAAATCATTTAAACTCTTTAGTCGAAGCGATACTATGCTACATTTAATTACAGAAAACAATCTCACATATGAACTATGCTGATTCTTGAAGTTCAGCAAAATGAATTGCTTCATACTATATATGTGTATTTTTTATATTATAAAGGTGTTTTATTAGCCCAAAGGTGCAATTTGTCCAGAATGGCTATTAATTTCCTCTTGGTATTTTGCTTGATTCACTATAAACGGCGAATCACTTTTTAAATTGTTGCCACCAAATATTATACCCCTGTATAATACAGGGGTCATCCTTCTCCTGATTTTTTTTAAGTGAAAATATATCGATGTGTACATGGACAAAGTCAAGGGAGTGCGCAATTCTCTGATGTTTTTTGAAGTGAAAATCGTAGATCGATGTGCACATGGACACCAGGTTTGTGCAATTCTTTGACTTGTTATTTTGGTTTTGTGTAGCGGCCATTTTGAAATTGTGCCTTGCTTGCCAATCCCCCAAAATCGCCAATTTTTGCCAAGGGGCACTCTTAAATATATTTTTACCCAACAATCTTGTAACTAAAAGATATGTGATGTTTGCCAGTCTATGTATGCCAAACTGCAGAACTGTAGGCCATTTTATTCGTCTAATTCTGGGGATTGCGGACGATTGAGAAATGCCATACTTCCCACTTGTTTCGTTTTCATTCTTCATCACCCTGAAAATTTCGTATTTTTGTGGCGATTGTGGTCGGGAAATTCGATAACATTCCGAGTGAGGTCTTTTTGGAAGATATAAAATGATTAACAATATGCGATGGGCAATGTAATCCTCCACTTTGTAAAATATTTGAACACCTTTTTTGGTTCACATGGCAAAGTTGCATGTTTGGTCCTATTAGATTGAGTTCCATCATTTGAGAAGTAAAAGCCACGGAGAAGATTTAGGACACATTAGATATTCACACATTTGATATTCAAAAACCAACGGTGGGCTTTCACTTTGTTATTAGTGTTAGTGTATCTACTGGATGTTCCCAAAAAAGATAAGAAAAATTCCTATCGCATTACCTTTCATTAAGATGAAGCACTACAATATTTTGCAACGGTTATGCAAGTTTAGTTTAACATCAACTTTTTAAGAGGGTGTATTGTCTAACATAGATTCATTTCTTAGCTCCAAACAGCTTAGACCTTAAGATGCAACAACACGCCGAACAAATATTAATTTCAAAGTCAAACAACAAACGTTAGAAAAAAGGAACCACAGAAGTCTTCTGTTGCCCAACATTGTTGGTCCGAAAATCACACTTTCAATTTTTCTGCTGCCAAAATTATTCAAAATAACATCTTGCCCAACATTGTTGGTCCGAAAATCACACTTTCAATTTTTCTGCTGCCAAAATTATTCAAAATAACATCTTCCATTTGTGAATTGTATTTTCTAGAGTCATTTCACATTCAAAAATTTTTTTCTGTTCTAGTTAACGACCCTAATTCCAATACATCTTTGCCTTCAGCCTTTAAAGAGATGATGTTTTAGTTCTGGTTTCATGAACAGATGGCGCCAGTGGCTTATCTTCTGTCCAGGCTTTCTTATCTTATCTAATCATTATATCTTATCTCGTTCATTTGCGCTTTTTCAGCTGACGATGATGGTTCGGTAAAACCATCGAAACTAGTGCTTTGAAAATATAACGCTGATTTTTGTTGTTTGACTTTTAAATTAATAAGCTTAGACCTTATTTATTATATTTTATTAGTTCTTTTTAGGTCGCTTAAAAACATATAACTTTAGAGATAAATTTAGGATCTTGTCCATCTGACGGAAAGAGTCACAGCAGCAAATTCAGGTATCAACTCCAGCATTCTTTCTCACGTGTAGATCAACTTTTTCAATACATGTCTGAAGTTGATTGCGCACACATCGAAACATTACAAGTTTTCAGAAGGAGTAGCATCTATTTATTTCAATAAAAATATTTTAACGTTAATTGCTACATAAATTAACATCGAGTTCTGTCATTAAAATTGTCGCACTCCCTGTATTTTCCTTATAACAATATTAAGTTCATAACTTTTTGTAACAATATTTAAGAATGATAATTTTGAACTGTGGAGAGATAATTTATGTCAAAAAAGCGAAGTGCAACATTTCAAACAAATGCTACAATCTGAGTTTACATAAAATCCTACCCATCTAGAAAATGAAAACTAAGAACTAAAATTGGTGTGCGAAAAGTCATACCCTACTTAATTCACGAAGGAAAAATAATTAAAAAACAACTTACCGAGCCATTCATAATAATAATAAAGTCTTGAAATATGTGTAATTTATTGTACCAAATTTGAGACCATGTTTGCATTTTGTAATCTGTCTTGAACACAAAGTAAACTATGCGATACTTCTTAAAAAATTTAGGCAGAGATTGAATAGAAGTAGGGAGAAAGTAGTTGTTCTCTATTTGCAACGTGAGTTATGGGAAAGAATAGTTTAATATCAATTTGTAAATCAAAAATTGTGATTCGCGCAGAAGTGCAGAGAAAACATACAAACTGGCGTGCACACGGCAAGCAAATGTAAGCTATTTCGAATTGAACCTACTATGGTCCGAATCGGATACTTCAGCCTCAATATCAACTGCACTTCCAGTTCTTGAGATAAAAAATTCTGTGGAGATTCATATTCTATCTGTTAGTTTTATATGTAATTTTTTATTATTTCTATAACATATATATCTAGAAACATCTAAAATAAATCTAAAATTTAAATAATTTCAAAATATTATTTCAGTTGCAAAAATACAGAGAAAAAGAGATTTAAGAGCGTAACAGGCTTAAAAATTTCGTAAAATAATAAAGCATTAGTAAAGCAGAAAAACGCGTGCTGCAATTCTGATAGAAAAAAAAGACGAAAAACAGAACAGATCTAAAGCGTGAAATATTATAAAAAGTTCTAAAGCATAATGATTTCGAACAGTATGAATTAAGAGTTTAATATTATAGTGCATGTTAGATATTGTTAATATACATATTTTCAAAGTATTGCTTAAAACTATTAAGAAATATTGATTTACATTTAGGTTAATCGAGTGACACCTAAAACATAACCATTCTTTAAACTACAACAATTTGTAAAAGATTTCATTTTGCGAAAAGTTATTTAAAAGTATCCTCCAATTACATCTTATCTAAATTATAATTATTACATAGTATTATAAATTATCCTAATAGAACATGCAAAGATTAGTTTAACATAATGATTAATGTGCTGGTTGTTGGGGACTACGATGCAGGGAGGAATCGGTATTCAAATCGTCACTGCATTCACACTCACAACAACATTTAAACCAACATGCATTAAACTAAACGATGAAGGACGAATTCTTAATTTCGCGTGAAAAAATTTCCATCCTTTTGGTGGAGGTTAACTATTAAATCTTTTATAATAAGACATGGATATGAAATACAACAGCCAAGCATTAAAAAAACTAACTACCTATGAAACATTATTATAAAGTGTGTGAAAGCATGCGACATCAACCAACTAATAAAGTCCACAGTGGTGGCTCTGATTCATAACATTTTCACTTATTAGGATATTGCATCCAGTTTTTTTTTAAACAAATCCGTAGATTTTGTCCCATTTTATATTTTGAAAACTTTCCGAAGCGTCCTTTCGAGATAATTGAAATTTTTCCAGCGATATCAACAGCTATACTTTTATTACTAGTGACAAAAACCGATATTTTTTTCGTTCGTATCACTTAACGGGTTTGTTGATTTAGACATGATAATATAACTTCTTATTAGATTAATAAATATTTGTAGTTATCTTTTTTACTGAAGCAGTTATCTAAAACAGGAGTTCTGCGACATTACACTAGTCATTTAAAAAGTGTTGCAGTACTGCATGACATTCATTCACATCTTTAGTGACATGACATTCGTGCCACTTTATTATGTTTCATTCACGTCACTCTTCTCTATGACGTTATATCGAAGTCGCCATGTGACGTTACATGAATGTCGCAGTGTGACCTCACAGCAATGTCACAGTGTAGCTTCAGAACAATGTAGCAGCATGACTACGCATTAACGTCACAATGTGACTTCACATTAACGTCACAATTCGACATCACATAAACGTTGCAGTGTGACATCATACAAACATCACAGTGTGACGTAAAGAAAAGCGGGCATTAAGCTATGCCTACAACATCATTGAGATCGTCACATTGCGACGCATTTGCAATGTCACAGCAACGTCGTTGTACTGTTGTGATACATATATATAAAGATTAATTTTAATTTATCAAACGTTGATTTAGACATGATAATATAACTTATAACGAATGTCATGTCACTAAAGATGTGAATGAATGTCATGCAGTACTGCAACACTTTTTAAATGACTAGTGTAATGTCGCAGAACTCCTGTTTTAGATAACTGCTTCAGTAAAAAAGATAACTACAAATATTTATTAATCTAATAAGAAGATAACTACAAATATTTATTAATCTAATAAGAAGTTATATTATCATGTCGTTGTACTGTTGTGATACATATATATAAAGATTAATTTTAATTTATCTTTATTCGTATAAAGCAAATTTAAAGATAATTAAAAATTAAATTTAAATCATGAAATTTTAATGAGGTACTGCAACAACAAAGTTAAAACGTTAGCGAATGTCAAAACGTTAAGTTAAAAAATTTTTACCAAAATCATCCACTTTGCAAATGCAAGATAAGTTTAATACAGAGAAACAAATAAAAAAAAGAATTCATCTGAATTTTTATAATTAAATAATGCTTGTTAAAATTAGAATGAAATTAAGAAAAATCCATATATATAATTTACATGAAAATAATTACCTTATTATTCGCGAATTAGTTTGCATCATAAACATAAGCATATTTTGAGTTTTTTTTTTTTTTTATTTTTCTTTTGGGAACGAGGTAGAAAGGAGCATAGTTTTAGCTCCATATAAATGTTTGAAGAGGAAACAAATTCTACCGATAACGCCAAATTTTAGTAATTTAGATTACAGTATTATTGTTGTTAGCCGGCTTCGAGACGCTGTGATTTCATTTACCAGAAATTCACTTCTTTACAAATTAAAAAAGTATTTTTTTTTAATAATTATATTTCTTCTACATCGTTTGATGAGCATACGCTTTTACTTTTATTATTAAATCTAAGTTTGAAAGTCGCTCCAGTTTAAAAAGAGCCACCACTGGGGGTAGATTTCGATAACCATCCAATACAACAATAACAACATCAACAACATCAAGAACAGCTGAAGTGCCGAGAAAAAAAAAAAAGACTTAAAAGAGAAGAACGTACTTGCCCGTCCAACAACTTGGACAGCTCTGACACCTTTCTTAAACAGCGCCACTGTAGCGAAAATAACACAGTAACAGTTTCCATTAACAAAGAAGAAAAAAAGAAGTTTTGTGTTTTAAAAGGCTTACCATCATTAATTGAATAGAGAATCACAATGTAGACGGAAGGTTTTCAACAAATTAATAGCTATTTCTCATTGTGTACTTCAATTTTTCTGTAGAAAAGAATGCTTTTTCATTGAGAATTTGTTTTTAAAAATTTATTCAATATTTGTATTTTTGATACAATACTTGCATTTTGGAGGGGCGGTACAAATACTTAACTATTATTCTTCCTCTTTCAGAAACCTGCTTTGAAACAGGTTCACATATTTATTTCTTGATTGCAAATTTTAGTGTTAAAATTTCTTTTAAATGAATGTAATTAATTTTCCAATTAATGCAGTTGCGATCCCCTTTTCATATATTAAATTCGCGCATAGGAATTTCATAATCAGTTGTTAGACAGAATCAATGAGTGAAATAGGATGAAATGTAAAAGGTGCTCTAATTGCGGTTACAGCCGAAAACATCGCGGCAAAAACATACCGCACGAAAATGCGGAGAAAACAAAGCAAGGCGAAAACGTCATGGTGGGAAAAAAGAAAGCAGAGTGAAAAGGCCGCAATTCTAAAACACCGTGGTACAAAATATCGTTGTCGAAAATGAAGCGATTCAAAAACTTCGCAGTTTAAAAACATCGTTGTAGAAAATGTGGTAAAAATTAAAGCACCTACAAATCATCGCACATATGCGTTTTTCAGGTTTTAAAAGTTGTAAATGCGTATTTGCATAAAGATTTGAAAGTGTAAGAAATGTTAACAACACTTTAAGAATAAACGGAAACAAAACAAGATATAATTTTCACCAAAACAATATAATTATCACCAAAACAATATCAGATTAACAAACGTGAAAGAAAGTAATCTGATAATTAACTAAGCAATTTTTATGGAGGTTACCGCATGCAGTTACTCATCTTCCTTTTTCAAACATTTTTAGGCTGTATTTTTCACGAAAAATTATGAGTAAAACTTTATAAAAATATTTATTTATTAATGACCTTTGTTAATTAACTATGTTAATTAAAAATTATATTAAGTGCTATAAGTTGCATTAATTTTCTACTGATTTTCAATTTTTAAATGCTTAAGTTTCTTCTTACTTTTTCAGCAAAAATTTATTACTTCATTAAAAAATATTAAATATTCTTGAATATGAAGTTAAAATATCTCTCTTTCTTTTTTGCGCTCCCAAATCATTATGCTAAAATGCATTTATAGCTTTTAATACTCGAAAAACGCATGTGTGCGATGTTATCGTCATGCGATGATTTGTAGGTACTTCATTTTTTACCACGATATTTTCTACGAAGTTGTTTTTAAACTGCGAGGTTTTCGAACGGCTTTATTTTGGGTGACGATAATTCGTATCACGATGTTTTTTAGAGCTGCGATGTTTTCTCTTTGCTTTCTTTTCTCCCACGATATTTTGTACCACGAACTTTTCATCTTGCGTTGTTTTCTCCGCGACGTTTTCGTCCGCGATGTTTTCGGTGGACGACCTAATTAAAATTCATTGTATGTAAGTTCACTAAAATGTGTTTTAAGAATGCATATTAAACCGTTTGCTCATAAAATTAGATTGTTGAATGCCATACATTTTACATTCTTAAAACGCGAGGCTAACTACTTTCTAATGCGTAAATCATGTCTGAAAAAATTGAGTGTTTAAACATAACAACTCCTGTGTTTCTCAGGAGATAGATTCAATTCAAATCCCCCCCATCCCTTTGCAATAACCACGTGACTGCAGTTTAGTCTCAGCTAACTAAGGAACAACCTAGTAACATCCATCACCACCGAATGTCATGTAACTTCACAGAGGTATCAATCTCTAGCTGGCTAGTGTGTTGGTGCAATACATATTCCATTCTCTTTGTGAAGTCTCTAATGTCCGATGAACTTTTAGCTGTTTACCTGTTAACAGATTTCTTACATCTGTTAAGAATAATGACTTTAAACACTTTATTTCTTCATTTTTTGTTCATTTATAGGGCTTTTAGTAGATTTCAATTTTAAATTAAGATATGTTAAACTGGTTAGACAAAACGTAAACTGGTTTATATAAAACACTTTAGATATCTGTAGATAAAAGTAAATATTTTTATCAGAGGTCATTTAACAGAGGAAATTTTCGTCTTGGAGAATTTTCTCAAATTTGTTGAATACTTTCCGTTTACTGACACAAGAAAACAATGGAATCCTTGAAATTCCTTTTGAAAATGATAAGTGATGACATTTGACGATCTTGATGAACTCAAATATTTACATACACACTCACTGACATTGCACACAAACATGTGTTCGGGGTTTCTTTTTTTTTTTTGTGTTTATTATTTATTTATTTATTTTTTTAATATTAGGGAACTTTAACGCAAAGAAAATATTTTAGCACTACAGGGCCAAATCTATCTACTTAAAATAATGCATAAGTGACATAAGTCGTAATCTAAAATTGAAATTTGGTGCCTTAAGAGGGAAATAATAGCAAATACTATAAACTAGTAATAAATATTAGAATTATTCCCCAACAATACAGCCAAATTCTATCTACAACTGAATGCACGTGCTTAGTTTAAACCTAATGCACTAAACTGGCTTTTGACGGTGTTTTTCGACTTCGACAGAATAATTATAGTAAACACAAAATAGAAATAAATAAGAAAAAGCACTATGGCTATTTTGAAACTTGTTACGTTATTGGTAAAAGTTAAGAATTAGCACCTATATTAGTCAGCCAAAGCAAAGATTAAAAAAAGCGTTTAGCAAGTTTCAACCAAAACACTAAAAGGCCAAGTTCAAAGCCACAAAAGAAACTTATAAAAAGCTCAATTACCTTTCTGTTTGGAATCTTTGGCTGCATGTGGGCATAATATGAATGAAAATTATTTAGTCAGTGAGAAAGGTGGTAGTCAAATACATTAAAAAAAGAGAGGAACTTCCACTTGAC
This sequence comes from Stegodyphus dumicola, assembly GCF_044657685.1. Taxonomy (NCBI): domain Eukaryota; kingdom Metazoa; phylum Arthropoda; class Arachnida; order Araneae; family Eresidae; genus Stegodyphus; species Stegodyphus dumicola. The sequence continues at coordinate 4,918,894 of NC_140768.1, forward strand.
CAAAAATACAGCACGGAAAGATTAATCGCATTTTGGAGTGTAATTTTAAAGTACAATTTATTTCAACATTTTCAGTGCACTAATGAATAATCATCGAGTTGCATGGATATTCAGTACAGTGAAAGCTTATTTAACCCCTTGGGTACATTTGACGTCTGAGAAACGTCATTCACTTTTTCCCCCTAGGAACGGATGACGTGTCTAAGACGTCAAACCAAAAATTAAACTCTTGGGTACATTAGACGTATGAGAGACGACATTCACTTGTTTTTCCTAGGAGCAGATGACATGTCTAAAACGTTATTCGAGGTTATGCACAATTCTGTTCATTTCATTGTAGCTTGTATCAGTCATAATAGAAGAGGCAATTACTGTATTTCGGTGAACATTATTTGCGATACACTGCCCCATTATATCAAAAACTAGAAATATATTTTATGATAGTGATAGCGAAAGTGACTTTGAGAAATCTAAAGAAGGATTGTTTAGTGATCCTGAAATTGACAATTACAATGAAATACAAAGCGAAGGTGATGAAGACGTTATTGAACTAGAAAATGATGACAATTGTAATATAAAACCAACGTTTCGAAAGATGCACAAGACGTCTATTGAGCAGTGATAGTGAATCTTCTCGTGAACCAGAAAATGATGACAATTCTAATATAAAACCAACGTTTCGAAGACGCACAAGACGTCTATCGAGCAGTGATAGTGAATCTTTTCGTGATCCAGTGTCAGAGGAATGGAATTGGGAAAAAGAAGAAAATGTAGCCGATATAAAACGTTTTTCTGAAATATCTGGAATTAATCCTTTGAGTCTGCGTAGACTAAGTAGTAATCCTACGCCTTTACATGTTTTGAGAGAAGTCTCGAATGAAGATTTTTGGGACACTATAGTAGAGAGACGAATGGATATACCAGACAAGGGATAGAAAAAGAAGGTTGTATAAAAAAAAAGGTGGTTTCCTGCAATTTCTGATGAAATGAAAGCTTATATTGCATTATGCATCTTGATTTCGCAAATGAAGAAGCCAAAAATGCATATGTATTGGTCAAAAAGATATGCATTAAGTACTCCAATTTTTGCCAGCACGATGCCATGCAATAGGTTTTTTGATATATCAAGCTTTCTACATTTTATGGATAATTAAAAGGAAAATAAACATGACAGATTAAGAAAGATTAGATATATAGTGAGTTACCTAAATAATAAATTTTGTTACCATTATACTCCTGATAGTGAAGCAGCTATTGATGAATCGCAACCAAAAATTATATCCGTTCTACATGCAAATATTTTCTCAAATAAATCCGTACCCAAGCGGTTAATCTGATGGCGCAAAAGTGTTCAACATTCGAGATTTCAACGCTTTTTTTTTTCAGATTCTCTTCAAGTACATATCAGAAATTTAATTTTCGATAGATGTTTTAAAGCAAATAATATAGACTGCTGTTATCGCACTGATAGTACGAATAGGATCTATAACATAAATAGAATGAATTTACGGATGGTCCGCTAAAATTTCTAACAGAAGACGCTATCAAATATTTCCAGTTATCTTCGCCTATGAAAGACCAATATTCTTCCAAATGGATTGTAGAGTCGTTAGGATTTTTATTGTTGGAGACGTGGAAAATATGTAGTGTTCTAGCCGGGAGTCAAACCCTGGATCTCTCGAATACGCGTCGAGTATGCTAGCAGTCACACCATAAAGGCATGTGGAAAGGAGGGAGAAAAAAACTTTGTATACTATTTTCTCTTTTAAAGGGCGACTTGGAATTGGGAGCCCAGCTGCCAAATCCTGGTGGTGACAAATTATCTTTCACCACCTTTCAGTTCGTGGCACTTTTAGTTCGAATCATTAGGTTATTTTGAAACAGGAGACGTAAAAATGTAGAATGCCCTCCTAGGGACTCGAATCCTGGACCTCTCGAATACGCGTTGACTATGCTTCTAGTTACAATACGAAGGATGCGGAAAAGAAGGAGAAAATTACATATAGGATAAACTCAATTTCGTTTTTTCTGCTTGATGCACTGATGGAACGGGGAATGTCCAAATGGCATTTCCTCTTAACCCCATGTAATGAGAAGCATTTACATTATCACGCTGCTGATTGCAGTATATATTCATTTGTATAAATCATTTTGATTTTGCATTTGTCTAGGATAATGTTAAGCATCATCAAGTGTAAATATCACTGACAAAGAGAAGGACGCTCTGTCTAGCTGTAATTTTTTCCTTCTGTCAATTATTGATGATATGAAGGCATTTTTAGCAAACTGAAAAATGTCGCAGGAAAACGTTTCCTTTAGGTCATTGTGATAAAAAATGTTGCTGGCAAAGTGAACAAAAATATCATCTTATAGGAAAATCGGTTTCTGATAATTATTGACAAAGGAGGGCATCCATGGAAAGTTACAGGAATTCCTGTAATTGTTGTAAAATTGTTTCTTCAAACGATTAAGCATAGCGTATTATTGTAACTTATTCAGATAAATTAATCCAGTTACTTGGTGTCTACCAAAGCAGAAATAAGCTTTCATATGTACTACATTTATGAATTTCCAAGCCGTTCTTTATATTGAAGCAAATTTTCCGCCATCCGAATGAAATGTTGTATACATCACGAATTTAAATTTTATTGTTTGTTCAAACGAAAATCCTGCATTATATTGGGTCATATAAAAAGCCTCCGCGGTTTTTTGCCACTAGATGGTGTTGATGCCTATATATCCGGCAACATTCACCAGACTATCTCAAAGGAACATCTGCTGAAAAAGTGGCATTCAGCTTCCATTGTGTATGAAGATAGTTTTTTAAATTCGTTGCTCGTGCTAAAGTTATATTGATTTGAAAATGAGTTAAATATCTGAAGAAATACGCTATGTGATGCTTTTTTTATGTAAAAAAGCTGAAAAAGCATGCCGAAACATTTGCAAAGTGTACGATGAGAATGCTGTGAGTGAACAAAGGACCCAGGAGTGGTTTGCTCGATTGCCTTTCGGAAATTTCGGATGTTAAAGATGCACCTCACTTTGGTCGGCCAGTCACTGAAAAAGTCCATGAAATTTTGCAACTGGTAGACCAAGACCGGCACGCAAGCTGTCAGGAAATAACGAAGCAAGCCAGAAAGAGCGACCAAAGAAATGGCCAACTGAAGTTGTGTTGTGTTCTATCATGACAATGCGCGACCACACACATATTTGATGACTGGGAATATATTGATGGAACTTGGTTGGGAAGTTTTGAAGCATCCACCATATAGCCTGGATCTTGCAACGTCTGACTACCATATGTTTCGGCCTCTGCAAAATTCTCTTGATCGTAAAAAATTGGCCGACCGAAGCACCGCTGAAAATCACTTGGCAAAGTTTCTAGAGACATTAGGATTTTTTGAAAGCAGGCAAGATGGAAAATGAGTAATCGCCTTCACCGGGAACCGAAGCACGGAATACTGGCCCAGCGTGCAGAACCACTATACCACTAAGGCACGCTAGGAAAGTGGGAGAAATACCTTATCTTCTTTCTAAAGGGCGACTGGGGTTTTTAGGGGACCCATTCGCCAAATCCTTGGGTGTGAAGAGTCAACATCCACAACCCTTTTTTTAGTTCGGGCGCCACTGTAGAGACATTAGGTTTATTTGGAAGCAGGCAAGAGGAAAAATTAGCAACCGCCTTCGCCGGGAATCGAACCACGGACCTCTGGAATACCGGCCCAGCGTGCAGACCCACTACACCACGAAGGCACGCTAGGAAAGTGGGAGAAATACCTTATAAGGTTTTCGACGATAAACCAGAGAAGTTCTACACCGATGGCATTAGGAAGCTACCAGAAAAATGGCAAAAGTTCATAGATAATAATAATGGCCAATATGTACTTGATTAAAATTGATTTTCAGTAAAGAAAATTTTTTTCAAAAATGCATTAAAAATTCGCGAAGACTTTTTATATGGCCCAATATTTAAAACACGTATCCACATATGATTCTAAAGTGAAAAAAAGCTCATTCTAGGTAATGGTATGAGCTAAGGTTGCTATTTTATTGAGAGAAAAAAAATTTCCTACAATATAGTCAAAATCTATGCTCAGCTTGTTTTAAAAGCAAAATAAATGCTACAGCTGTACTCGGTTATTTTAATTTTGCGCAGTCATTTCTAAGGTATTTGCCTAGACTTGCGAAACTGATTTGAATGTTTTCCAACATTACCTGTAGAAATAAATGCAAATGCAAATACTGAACGGCTGGAAAATTATGAATATTATAAAAAGATCATTCATACTGCATTTTCAGGCTGCTTAATATCTTTGTAACTGTAATAGTTCATAGACAGATTTTATTAACGTTTAGATACCTCGAATATTTAAAGAAGGATATATCAATGACATCAAATATTTTTTTTTCGTCATTGGTGTAGCAGAACTAATTGGATAGAGATTGCGGTTGAATTTAAAATATATAAGTTAAAAGTGTTAAAAATAATGCAAGAAATGCATCACATTCATATTCTTTTTCTCTCTGTTCGAAAGCACTTTAGCTGAAAACGAAACAATCGTTTATGTTAACACAGCTTATTATGTAATTTTCAAAAAGAATGGTATAACACTTTTCAAGAACTTCGGAGACAGAATGTGAAAACAAAACAAAACAAAACAAAATAATAATAATAATAATGTTAATCTTGTCAGAATAAGAAAATTTTCTCTGTGAGGTATTCCTTACTTGTGCATGGGGTAATCAAATAAAAATGAGAATATAAAGTCTTTTTCCCTAGTGTTTATTCTAAGATAAATATCGTGAAGCAAGACACACTGGTCAAATATTAGATATTCTGGTCTTAAAATGGCGAATGACGGGAAAATGCTATAAGCTTTATGAACTGACTGCTCTGTTAATGAGCAGTATGTGAAATTAGAAAAAAGTTACCCTTCAGGTTTGATATTGATATTCAGTTGCTTAAGACCAGAAAGATCATTACTAGATCATTTTCCATTAACTGAAAACTTATCTTATAATAATTTGAAAGATTTGAATTGTTAAATGAGAAAAAATAGGCATGAGACATTTATAAGGCTATATTTGCAGAGACAGCAATAATAATATCAAGGACTCATATAAATTCCCTGAAGTAGCGTAAAAAACAAAAACCAATTTTGTATTCTTGCAAAATAGCGAATTTGCTTGCTGTATTAGCATATGGCTTGCGTATTCATGCTTGCATATAATGATATGCTATATGCCCTAACATCAATCATATCCTATTTTAATGACCACCGTATTTTCATTTCGAGAAGGGTTATCCTTTTTCGTAATTATTAGACTTTTGTTATGCAAATTAATATTAGCTCAAAGCAAGCCATGTTTCTCAGAGTAGCCATACGCATCACTGAAATTAATCACTAACATAATTCAGTAAAATTAATGCATCGAAGACAGATAATCAAAGAACAAACAAATTATCACAAGGAAGTTGCATAGAATTTATTCGTGAATATAAGAAGTGCCTGTACAGTCATCGATAAACATTTTGGCTATCTAAATGTTTCATCTATTACATCAGTCGAAGGGAATGAAATTATCTGTATTACAAGAAGGATAGATGAATGTCTCGTTCTCGTAAGTGACGTTTAGTGACAAGTGAGATATATTTTACTGGGTATTATTTAAGATGATAAAAATTTAATGGCAATATTTTAATTCTGAAACTTGTCATAGAATTTCGGCGAATGGTCCGAACAACGTGTTAATCGTTTGCGTGCTTTACAATTACCTAATTTGCACAAAGAATGTAAGTTAGGCCTAACTTACATTCTTTGTGCAAAATTAGGCCTAATTTGCACAAAGAATGTAAGTGTTTATTATAGTTCTATTGCAACAGCTATTGAAGAATGACAAAATCTCCATAGCGAAGCAATGTTGCTTTAAATAAGGAATTCTTAGTTGTTGTTTAAGCGTCTCTAAATCTCTGGATATGTGAATACTATTTTGATTGCCTTTTGAAAAGAATCTGACTTACATCGAATGCAGAAATTTGATCCTTCATGATCACTGCCTACCTTTGTAAAAAGCTTAAAATATTAGAATTCTCATTTGAGTGAATAAGAGATTTGTGTAATGTGCTGCATTTACGGTTTGAATATCCTACATATGATTCAATATTTTAGTGACAAGAATATGAGCATACATTAGTATAAGACAAAAATAATTTGGCATGAAAGAAATCAGTTTTTACTGTACATCGCATTAAAATATTTAGTATATTCCTTTAAAAAAAAAAGCGAAGAAAATTTACAGAAGAAATACAGAAGTACAAAGATTTGAATATTCTACAAGTTAAATTTATAATTAATGGAACCTATGTTAGCTGCATGATTTTTTTTTACACTCTAGTTGAGGTTCTTGTTAAAACTCTGGATGTCATATACTTGGTCTTCAATCATTTGTGTAGGTACTCAAAAGATTTAGTAAAAATTCTGTACCTTAGTATTTAATGTTTAACTTTTTTCAATATATATATATATATATACTATATGTATACAGATAAGTATTATTAGAAAGAAGAAAACTGGTTCTTTGTTCTCGTGCTTCAATTTACAATATTTTGTTAAACGAGTAGCCTCAGAGTAATTAAAATTTTGTATGTAGGACTGCTATAACATGCAGATGTGCACCTCTCGTTTTGATTGCAGTTGGCCAAATCAAAAGTATATATATATACAAGTACATATATACCCACTCAGTTACTTGACTCCGTGAGATCAGTTTTTTTTTATTCTTATATATTGGTAAATTGCGCATTTTTTTGCTTTAAGAATGATTGAATTATGTTGTTCTTATCTTCCGGTTAAAAGTTTTATGCCTGTAGTTAATCTGCGTGCAATATTTGTAGAATTATCAACAATTTAAAAATCGTTTAAGAGTGGGTAAGCTTAATTTTTTACCATACCAGTCCTATTTGTTTACATTTGAAATTTAGCAGAATAGTGAATATAGTTTTTGCACCTTTAGTGTCTTTTTGCCGAGTGAGGCCAAAAATAAAATTTCAGTTTTGTGCACCGAAAGGTCTGCCTTCTTGCCCGATGGCCGAATTGCTTGTTTTTGCGTAAAAGCTGTAATTTTAATTGTAAAAATTGTTTTAACTATTCTTGGTGTTTTGTGCCGGGTGGCCATAATTAAACTGACAGTGCTCACAGAGTTCTGTAGCGCGATCTATTTGCGAGAATGACGCCACATTTTGTCGGAAGATTAAACAAGACGGGACGAAGGATTCCGCGAAAAAAAATTAGTTCCAAAAGTCACCGCTAGGAGAATATTTGGCGCTGTGTAATAGAAAATAGAGTGTTAACAAATGCAAATTAATACGGAATAAAATTACCTTTTATTATGGATATGCCTTATGGAATATGGATATGCCTTAGAGTACGGTATGGAAAATCTTACGAAAGATTATCAACTTCTATCCGTACAAGATCAGCCGTGTACAGGAGTTACTGTACCCCGACCATGATAAGCGATTGACTTTTTCTCAACCTTTCTTGCCAGAATGGAGGTGGATGATGCTTGGCCGTGAAAAATCTTATGGGAAGACGAGACCCACTTTTACCTGGATGGAACTGTGAATACCCAGAACTGCCGAATTTGGGATGACAAATCACCACATGCAGTCACACCAATTCCCTTACATTCACCAAAGGTAACTGTTTGGTGTGGGTTCACAGCGGAATTTATCGTAGGTCCATTCTTCTATGAGAACTTTACCCCGAGAGAACCGGAAACCTGTGCTGTTACCGGAGAGAAATATCGCCACATGTTGAACAGCTTTGTCATTCCGTCACTTCAGCAAAGACAATGCCTGGAGGAAATAATTTCCATGCACTCCACACGTTGCTGTACGGGTGCAACAGATGATACGACAGAAATTCACAACAGAAAGAGTCATTAGCCGCTACTTTCCAACTGCATGGCCATTTCGGTCGCCTGATCTTACCCCATGCGATTTCTGGCTATGTGGTTACCTTAAGTCCAAGGTCTATCAAGGAGTGGTACAGGACCTGGCTACGTTGAAGGATAACATATCACGGACTGTACGGGAGATTCCTGCAGACATGTTACTTTTTGCTGTTGTGCATACTGTGCACAGAATGCAATATGTGGTCCACAACAACGGCAGCCACATTGAACCTCATTTGAATGCAAAATAAAGGGTAATTTCCGTATTGATTTGCATTTTTTAACACTCTATTTTCTATTACACAGCGCCAAATATTCCCCTAGCGGTGACCTTTTGGAACTAATTTTTTTTTTCGCGGAATCCTTCGTCCTTGTTTAATCCTCCTACAAAATGTGGCGTCATTCTCGCAAATAGATCGCGCTACAGAACACTGAGAGCACTGTCAGTTTAATTATGGCCACCCGTTATTTTGCTATATCTTTGAGTTTTTATGTACTTCTGCCTTCTTGCGAAGTGAGAACTTAATAAATTGAATGAGAAATCTATCTCTAAGGAAATTCAAAGGAAATAAGTTTATATGAAATGCAGGAAAATTGCGTATAACTTAATATTCCGTACCAGGAAGTCCTGTGGTGTCAGATTTTTTGAATATGTTTTTGAAACTACAGAAGCATGACATATTTCTTCAAATCTTACAAAATTATTAGAAACACAAATCCTCTGTTTCAAGTCTGTCATAAAAACAATTATGGGAAAGTACTTCTTATGGGTAAAAGTCTTATGGGAAGTACAATACGAAAAGATGCTCAATAATGGAAGTTTCTCCGGTAAAAACGTAATTTCACAAATGTTTGAAGACCAAACATTGGACACCATTTGTAGTTTCTGGGGAATACGTTTGACGCTCCTTTTTGTGACAGTTTGAAGTATAAGTTATCTGCACAAATGGATGAAACATCAATATATAATTGATATTTCGTTCATCTTGCAAATAGATGTAGCTCAATAAACAGTTATTATTTATTTTTTAAAATATCACATTCTGCTAAAAAATACTGTAAGTAAACAAATTGGCAAAATCTAAGAAAAAGATACTCACGATTTTTACACTTGCATTTCTTGATCAACTTTTCATCTTTTACATCTTCATGGCAGTGCTTGCAATAATACCACGCTCTACGACAAATTAAAAGAATCGGTATTCGTTTTAAAATACATTCATTACTATTTTCGTATAAAAATACAGTAAAAATAAATCTCGAAAATAAAATCTTTAAAATTTTTATTAATGTTAATTTAAAAATATTAGGTAAACGTGAGATTTACTGTAATATGATGACTATTAAATTCTTCAGTTCAACTCAAATGTTTGCTTCGACAGATATGGACTTAAATGCTTTATTATCCATAAGCTGCTTCACAAATTATAAAAAATTCTATAATATACAACAGGCATTTGCAAATGTTCTACTCACTTTTTAATCTCTAAACATAATAAAAGGAAGTCTGTCTGTCTCTCTATGTGTGTGTCTTTCATTCGTGCTGCGCGTAAGCTAATAGACGCAGGGCTACGAAGTTTGGTACATAGGTTCATCTATACAACAACCAATGCAGCTCGAAGCGATTTTTTCAAAATTCGAATGAATTTTTTTTTTAATTTTTAGTTTTTTTGGTGAAATTGCAACAAATCGATAATTCTATCTCATTATATCAGCAACAATGGCATCCAGCCATTGTTGCCCTGATATACCACTGTTGCCATTGTTTCATTTTAGTGTTACCACTTACAAAAATGAGCGCGAAAATTAGTGTTTTTAAGAGTTTTTAATTAATAGCGCTGGTTTCAGCTATATTTTTTTTTGGAAAATAGTGGACGTCGATCTTTTTCCAGGACTCAGAAAAGAATTGTTGAAAGTTTGGTGATGATAGCTGTAGTAGTGACTGAGTTATCAGGCGAACAAACACACAGACTTCCTTTATACAATTTGAATTCTAAAGATTTGAAAACAGGAAGTTGGTTAACTTATTTATTAAGATAATTAATATTTGTATTAAGGAATATTGCTTATTTCATTGAAATTGTTTTATATTATGTTTTAATTATATATAATTTTAATCATATAAAAGTTTTGCAGGATTATTTTAGGAAACGAATTTTTTATACCATTTGAATTCTTAAGATTTTGCAACGGGAAGTTGGTTAATTTATTTATTAGGATAATTAATATTTGTATTAAGGGATATTGCTTATTTAGTTTTAATTTTTTTAATATTTGATACAGTTTTATCGAATTTTATTTGATAAAGTTGTTTGCAGAGTAAGATTCGGTACAGTTCTGAAATTTAATGCTTGGCGTTCAATTTAGGCACTTTTTCTGGTACATTTAAAAGCCAGACGAAAGCTGGACGCGTAGTGGCTGGTTTAAAAAGAAAAACGGAAAACGCGAAGAATTACGTACTTATGATTTCGCCTAATTGTCATTATTATTCATGAATCTTAGCATCTATCTAAAAATAAATTTATCCGATTTCAATAAAAATATTCTATTTTAAAATCAATACGTTTCATAATGCCGCTTTCAGATCGTCTAAAGTTTGGAAAAGGCAGGAATAAGACGTTGACAAAACTGAATTGAAGAATCACTATCTTTATTTTTACACATGTCAAATCATCTTGTTGGCAGAAAAATTATTTTTCCAATCATCGTTGAATATAATGATTTTTTTACGTAGACTGATTTTGAAAGTACGAAATAAGCAGGAAAGGATGAGCAGCCTAGAGATGTTTGCTTTGCAGTAGTCGGGAAAAAAAAAGGAATGCGTAATTACTTGTGGAGCACTATTTATACTACGTAGGTGCAATTGTAAAGTTTAACTGCTATTGTTTAATTTTAGTTTTAGTTAACCTTTTCAAGCACTATTATGTAACTTCGAATGATCTCTAATTTGGGAGAACAGATGAATTTAGGAAGGAGAACACCAAGTTTAGAATAGTTAATTTGGAAGTTGCCAATTATTTTTAAAGCAGCCATCGTATTTTGTCATATCTCACATATCCCCCTCCCCCTTCAAAAGAAAGGTCGGGGGAGTAGGGTTGCAGAAAAAGCATTAGTGAATTAGCGAAGCAAGAGGAAGTTTATTATATGATGAAAGACATAAGGAAGCATCAGAGACATAGCCGGCAGGATTTTCCTATGCCCTGTCATGATTCATGAGCTTTCTCATACATAAACAACTAATTTACAGTTATTGCAACAACAATCGTATTTTATTATATATTACATAAATATATGTAGTAAGAAATTTAGAAGCAATTGTTCACAAAGCCCCAAAATTGAAATTTATATGTAATAAATTTCATAAAATCCCATAAATATTAAAACAAAAATACGTCAAATAAGCATTACCCTAATTTTAAAAAAATCAATGAAATTTAAAGAATATAAAAGAAGAAGAATTCAATTAACCTCAATGCCACTTCGTCAGGATGAGGAACACTGAAATCAATTGAAATCTCTCTTTCATAAAAATCCTTGCTTTTCTGTATCCAGAATTAGCCGGTGAACCATTCCAGTGCATTTTAATTGTAATAGTTCACCCGAAAATTCTAGCCTCTCCTCAAAGCAAGGAAAAAACAAAGTAAATTCTAATCAAAATTTGACCTTTAAACATAGATAACTGTATCCAAAGAATTGAAAACGTAAGTGAAATACTAAAATACTTTAGTGAAACATTCAAATCAAAATTTTACCTTTAAATAAAGAGAAAATAATCCAAATATATATATGCAAAAGCTGCTGTTCAAAGCATTTAATATGTTATAGAATGACAAAAAAAAAAAAAAAAAAAAAAAAAACAGCATTAACGGTATTGCTAATCCGAAAATGTTATAACAGTAAATGAAAAATAGTAATTATATTTTTATTAAGGCACACCGCTTTGTCGTAGGGACAATTTCTATTTCGAAACAAATAAACAAATATATAAAACAAAGTTAAAACTGACCTTTTGACTTCATCAGCTGATTGGGCCATGAAGAAACCTTGGGTGTTGGGGCCTATCTTTACCTTCTTTTTAGGATTTATGGTGATCTTTGTGTCCGAGCTATCCTCATTAGGAATCTCGATTGCCAGCAAAAGAAGTTTTAATTTGACGAAGCAAAGTCTGTTTCAAGAAAGAAATAATAAACGATTCATTGTTTTCTTAAAAAGCTACCAAAATTATAATATAACCTTGGGTGTTCTTATTAACTTTATATTAACAAATTATGATTATTAATTATATGTATTATATATAGCCTTAGACATATTGTGTAGCCCTGATATTCTTATTAACAAATTTAATTAATTATTTATTGTTTTAAAAGTACAAATTTCTTCCAAAAAAAACTTAATATAAAATGTTGCATGTGGAGTTTGTTATTTATTGTTTAGAGATATTTTTTTAAAAAAGAAAAGTTATTTAAGTTAGAAGTTAAAAAATTAAGTTAAAAGTATTTTGTGAATCATTTTTTAAAAGAAGTAATAGAAGAAGAAGTAATTCTTAACAACAAATAATTTAGAAGTAATTTTTAAAATAATTATTGATGCAGTTGTTAGCTTTCACAGCTCCGAGTTAATGCGGTAATACAGAGGAATTAACAAGCACTGAAGGTGAATTTGTTGCTGGCGAGAAATTAATATTTCTTTTTTTTACTATAAAAATTGATAATTGGTATCACCGATTATTTTATTAATAAGAGTAGTAGTTTTAATACAATTACGATACGTTCTATAATATAATTCTATAAAAAACAAACGGACAAATATTCTAGTTATGCAAAATGTGTTATGTTATTGCATATGTTAATTATCCTAGTTATGTTTGAAATAAATCTTTGCAAGAGAACGTAATTGTTATCTTAACAAGGAAAATCTTATAATAGATTCGTAGTTATAATTCAAGGGGAACTTTTTCTACTTCTCTCATTTAAAAAAAAATTTTTCATCGGTAATAAAAGGTAATTAAAATAATAATTAAAAAATTACAGAAATGAACTTTAATTTATATGACATGAAAAAATCACTGCTAAATCTTTATATTTAATCTTAACAGAATGCTTCAAAATAATTTTAGATTTAAGTAGTTTAGCCAGAATTTTTAATCTAAAATGATTCTGGGAAAAGTATGAGAAGTTGCAAAACAATTTTAAAAAATTGTCTTTTTAATGATTGAGAATAAAACAAAAACAAAGTGTTAAATATCGGATAACTTTCAGTTTTGAGATGATAAAAATGAAACGAGATTGCAACAAATTTCTAGAAGAAAGAGAAATATACTTACTCTGCTGCCTGTGGGAAGGTCATTCCACCAAATGACGGCGATAGATTTTCCGTGTACATCTCCATTCCTGTGCCGCACAGGTAATCATTCTGCCACTCTGGCATATCTGGAGACTAAAGAGGAAAAAAAAAATTATCTCCAGCGCCCCCTCGAGACTGTGTATCGGAAATTCTAAAGATATACTCTTTTAAATATTTTGTGATATTACTGTTGAATTGAATTTTATGGTTTAAGTACGAAGAACATGATATTTAATAAATAAAAATAACACAGAAACGTTAAAAAACGCCCCTTTGTGCGTAATATAAAATCTGAAAGCTTTTTAACGCTTTATTAACTGTTTGAAGTTTACAATACGTCAACTCGACGCTAACAAACGATGTCTCTGAAAACGCGGTACCTGAAATAAAAGAACTAACTAAAGATTCGAAAATACGTACAAGTCGTAGAACTAAACTACAGGGCTCAGAATAATTCGTGTTTCTTAAACCCCCTTCGAAAACTAGCGGCAGCAAGCAAATGCAATTAAGCCCCACGAACCAGTAAAAACTCTGGAAGCAGACACTTAAGCAACAGAGGTGATGGCAATAGCCTAACTCTCCCTCTTTCTTACTGAACCTCGGTTTTTAAACTCTTGCTTTAAGATAGAATTTGCATTCCTTCACGCGCGCTACCAAATTTAAATACTCTGACACTGACAATTAGGGAAATGAAAGATTATAGGAAAGAATAACAAATTAAATAAAACTGGTTATTTAAAATAAATATAAATCGCTACAAATAATAAGTTTATAAATTTGAAGATCTGAATAAATGTCATAAATGACTAACAAGCCTCACGCTCATTTTCAGTTAAGAATTTGTATTCTTCTTGAAATAATTTGTTTTTGAAACATTTCGAGACATAAATTAATTTATCTAATTTTATTATTACCTAATTTTATTAATTTAGTATTAACAGAGAAATGATGATAGTTCAACTTACTGTTTTGTAGGACCGCATGGCAAAGAGATTCGCCATCATGGTCGAGAAGCCAGGTGCCAGACAGCTTTGAGCAATGAAGCCCAATTTCAATTCAGATACACAGATGACATCATCGCCACGTTTCCAGTTCCAGCTTGGTATGTTTAAAAGGTAAGCCTGTCAAGAAATGATATGAATCTTACTCTTTGGTCCTCATATGCAGCATCAAGCACAAGATGTATCATTTAAAGCAACGGTTCTCAACCGGTGGTACGCAAGAGAAAAATAGGTGGTACGCAAATAGGGGGTACAAAGTATTTTTAACTATCAAATTCAAAAATCTTGTGAAGAAGAAGAACAACTGATAAAAATTTCCTGTGATCGAATTCTAACTGAAGATTTTTAAAATTATTAACTTTTGGCTGAACCTAGAAAAAAAATTAAAAGGCATTATTTCAAATAAAGCTATTACATTTTTATTGCCTTTTTGCAAAAGCTATTTGTGTGAAAAAGGATTTTCTTCCATGTTGTATTTGAAAAATAAATACAGAACAAAATTAAAAGTGGATCGTGGATCTTACACTGAAGTGACAAAAGTCATGGGATACCTCCTAATATTTTGTCGGTCCTCCTTTTGCAGCAACTCGACGTGGCATGGACTCAACAAGTCGTTGGAAGTCCCCTGCAGGAATATTGAGCCATGCTGCCTCTTTAGAAGTCCATAATTGTGAAAGTGTTGACGGTGCAGGGATTTGGGCACGAACTGACCTCTCGATGATGTCCCATAAATGTTCGATGGGATTCATGTCGGGCGATCTAGGTGGCCAGATCATTCGCTGGAATTGGTCCAGAATGTTCTTCTAACCAATCGCGAACAATTGTGGCCCGGTGACATGGCGCATTGTCATCCATAAAAATCCCATTGTTGTTTGAGTACGTGAAGTCCATGAATGGCTGTAAGTGATCTCCAAGTAGTTGAAGGTTTTCATTTCCAGTCAATGATCGGTTCAGTTGCACCAGAAGACCGAGTCCATGCCATGTAAAAACATCTCTGACCATTATGGAACCACCACCAGCTTGAACAGTGCGCTGTTGACAACTTGTGTCCATGGCTTCGTGGGGTCTGCGCCCCACTCGAACCCTACCATAAGCTCTTACCAACTGAAATCGTGACTCATCTGACGAAGCCACGGTTTTCCATTCGTTTAGGGACCAACCGATATGCTCACGAGCCCACGAGAGTCGCTGCAGGCGATGTGGTGCTGTCTGTAAAGGCACTCGAGTCGGTCTTCTGCTGGCATAGCCCAAGGAAGACAAATTTCGCCGCACTGTCCCTCGTACGTCCTCGTACGTACACGTCCCTCGTACGTCCCACAGATTTCTGCGGTTATTTGACGCAGTGTTGCTTGTTTGTGAACATTGACAACTCTGCGCAGACGTCGCTGGTCTCGGTCGTTAAGTGCAGGTGGTCGGCCACTGCGCTGTCCATGGTGGGATGTTATGCCTGAAATTAGATACTCTCGGCACACTCTTGACGCTGTGGATCTCGGAATGTTGAATTCCCTAACGATATCCGAAATTAAATGACCCATGCGACTAGCTCCAACTACCATACCGCGTTGAAAGTCTGTTAATTCTCGTCGTGCGGGCATAATCACATCAAAGCATGAATTCACATGAATAACTTGAACAGAAATGAAAGCCCTGCCAAAGCACTTCGCATTTATACATTTTTTGCGCGATACTACTGCCATCTGTATATTTGCATATTGCTATCCCATGACTTTTGTCACTTCAGTGTAATTTACGATTAAAACTAAGCGAAATAAGACCAGACATAAGGAAATTGATCTGTCTTAAACAGGCCCAAATTTGGCACTAAATTTTAGAATTAAAGTATTATAACTTAAATTTTGATAATTAAAATGGTAACTAATTTTTAATCGAATATTTTTTATGTGTGCATATTTAATACAAATAGCCAACAGGCTGTGCAAATGGCAAATATTTTCTCTAATATTCGAGAAATTGGAAAATAATCATTGTAAAATATAATGGTGGTACTAAAGTTTTACAATTTTTGTTCAGAAGGTACGCGTTAGTCAAAAGGTCGAGAACCGCTGGTTTAAAACATCATAACGACTGAACGTGTCCAATATGTTGCATCGAATATGTAATCAAAATATGCGGCACGTATAAATCAACCTATTAATTCACGTTCTTTAGAATTAAGAAATAGCTCCGTGAACAACCCAATATCTTGCTGGAATTGATTCATTAGATTTCTGATAAACCCCGGAAGCAACTAATAGCTTTGAGGGTAAAGATATTTTTATGTACCTGAACTTTATTCATAATTTGTACTTCTCATATTTTACAGATGATAAATATTTTACAGATGATACGTTATTTAAATTTTGGACTTGGCTAAATTTTGGTTTGTAATACTACCTTAAAGAAAAGGGAGGGAAAACGTCAAACAGAAATTTTTATAAGTGCCACCCAATTGATTATGCTGTAATAAAGTGTGTAATATTTAGCGCAGAAATGCATGGTGTTATTTTCAAAAATGACGCATATGTTTATAATTATTAATTAGGCACATTATAAATACTATATAAATTACAGCATTTGAGAGATACTATTAAAAATAAAATAAAGGGATGTAAATTATTAAAACGTATGTACATCACTTTTTAATCTAGTAGTTAACTTTAGTATTATATACCTTTAATTTGAATGATAAATAAAAGATCGTATGCCATATCGAATGGCACATATGAAAACAATTTGCAAGCTTAATGAAAAATCTTGTGACCCTTGGTATGCCGAAACAGCAAGTAACGCTATCAAGAACATAAGAGCTTGTATTGAGGAAGATGGTAATTGCATTTAAAATTCTTTCATTTAAACAAGTTTTCGTATTTATTTATGCATATTTTTTCTGTCAAATGTATTGTTACGAAATGCCCAGGCGCGGTAAGATGGCTTCCCCGCAAAGCAGTTTTAGTATTGCCATAAAATGGCAAAGGAAAACAGGGCTGCCACAGTTGGCGAAAAATCGCCCATTTGGCGACATTTGGCAACGAAATTGGCGATATGCCATGGACGGATGGAGAACCTTTCTGGAACGAATTCTTACCGGTTTAGCCCAGAATGTTCTCGAACACAAGCCAAAAGCTATACAAACTCGGCTGATACGCGGAGAGTTAGTGTCTCGTCTAGAGTGCGAGATAGTCTCGAGTGTGCCTAATCTAGTTAGTCCATGAGGAGAACGATCGAGTTGACAGCCGGCCGACGAGTGCCGAGTAGGCCGTCGAGTGCATCGAAGAGTCTCTTAGTGTATCGCGGTTAGTGCATCGTCGAGAGTGTGTTAAGCTCCTGAAACGACTGAACTGAATAGTCGGGAGCTGTGCTCTGTGTGTCGCCGAGTGCATCGCGAGTTGTAGAATGGAGAGTCTCGAGAGTACGTGGGGTTCCGAGAACGATCGAGCAGAGTCGGGAGCCGTACTCTGGTGCTTTGCAGTGAAGCTGTTTCCACCGTTATAGCCTGATAACCTGGGGACTGTGTCGCTGATTGTTCCAGCGAGTGTATAGTAGATCTTCGGAGACTATAAAACGTGACTTTGGAGCTGTCCTGATTAATATTGGCTAAATAAAGTGTGTTTCGATACTTCATCAAGTGTCGTCGTTATTCGCTCCAAATCTTCGAACCCCGCGCGAACGTGAAAGAAGAAAATAACATAGCAACTGGTGTCAGAAAAAAAAAAAAAAAAAAAGAACTTAACAATATGTAATGTTAAGAAAAGTGCTGGAGAAGCTTTATTTATAGATGGCATATATAATATGTTTACATGCGTTTGCTTCGAGTTCTGGCTTTTCTTTGATTTGGAATATTTTCTTGTGTATTTATTTCTTGTGTATAAATAAATACACTCTTATTGTGTATTTATTTCTTTTGCATGTATTTGATACGATATGTTGAGAAAAGAACCTGTATTTCAGTATAAAATTCTTTTCAGTTTCATATACATATTATAAACATAGCTCTAACGTAAAGTTTTGTGCAATTAAAACGTTTAGACATATTTAATTATCAGAAAGAAAAGTAGTCGTTATCTTAAGAATATCACGAGTATATTTCTTGGTTATTTGGGTTTCTCCTCATTTCTAGTTCTAAATGTTTTTCTTATATTATTCTTTTATTTTATATGCTACTGGTAAAAAATTACTTGCTTATATATAGGTAGTTAGCAGCAAAACTTTTTGACTTACCTCAGGAGTATCTAACCATTAAACAATAAATTATGTTAACATTTAGATAGTTAAAAAAGTAAAATCTAGTTGTTGAAAGTAAGTAAAATCTATATTGTTCTATAGATTTGTTGAATTAGTGCATAATGAAGAGAAAATACAGCATATAACAAAGAGAATGAGAAAGTTTTAGACACGCGTTTTAGAATTTTCATTAAAAGTAAAAATTCTGAGAAATATTTGAAATTGTTGTAACGTTTTCATGTAATGTGTTTAGAAACATTTTTCCTTTTATTTTATTTTCATAGTTAAGAATGAACTCTGCAGTTAGGTATCTATCTAATGGACGAGATGTGGTTATTCATTTTATATCATTAATTTTTGAGTTGCATCTTTTCCCTCAACACGAAGTTCCTTTTTTTGTTCTAAGGAATATTTTACTAGATTCTAAATGTGGAATGTGAAAATATAAACTTCATAGGCAGTCCATCAAAGAATACCTAATGTTAACGATTCATATAATTTACATTTTATTTACATTCATGGACGACTTAATTTTCATAGCAGTTAATAACAACTAGTGGAAGGAGTACATTTCAGTCAAGGTTGACAATTTCTAACTACAAGAATAATTTATACTGATGCCTCAAAGAATCATGATTATGTCGAGGCAGCTTTTGTTTTTTTGTTTTTGATAAAGAAATCAAAAATAGTAGACTTCGTAAGTCTGCATCTGTTTTTACCGCAGAAACGTTTGCCATTTTGAATTCCTTAACCTTTATTTCAAGAGGGCATTAGTTATAAATCAGGGAAATTTTAAGTTTACAAGCTGATTAAAAGTAGGTAATCGAGTGTCTGAATTCTTTAAATGCTTTTATCTCGTTTTTCATTTTTCGTGTTTTAATGCTAACAAGAAACACAACATCTTTAAAACTTATGATTGAGATTTTATGCAATTTGGTACACATATTTAGAACACTTCAAATAAAGAGACAGACTGTTTACTAATTGATAAATGTATTTTTTATAAATTTATTATGTGTTAAACAGGAATTTTAATGAGAAAATATTCTTTGTTATATTACACATTCTAGCTTAATTTTTTTTAAATATCTTCCTAGATTTAAAATAATAGTCTACCTCCTTGGGAATATTATTATGATGGGTTTGCATTTTTCAAAATATGAAAATATATTACACTTTTCTTAGCACAGCGTTTCTAATTTATTGTAAATATTGCTGTTTTTTTGCTTGTTTTCTTACTTTACTCCAAAAATACAAAATTAATGGTCATTAAGTAACTCAGCTTCTTCATGTTTTTCATCATTAGTTACTTTAAAGCAAAAATTAAATGTACAAAATTAAAAATTTTAAAAAAAAGTGTTCGAAGGTATACAGCCCCTTAAGGGGGCTCATACACCTTAAAACCCATAAGATCTTCGAATATGTGACTGTTGCAAGAATTGGGATAACTTATTTATTTTAAAAGCAATTACTTCAAACCTTTTACAGCTGGCTACATAATATAGCTGCTTTCTGAAATAGTCATCGGAAAGTTTGTGTTCCCACAAATATTTTTATAATTTAATCCGCTTTGTGACGAACGTTTTTGTCATGTTTCCACCTTGCATCGCACAGATTAAAACACTCTGTTGCATAATTTAATTCCATATTTAATATATAGCTTTTATAATATTTGGAAACTACTGTAAACCAAAAATTGTAAAAACTTCATGTTAAATTTTTATTTTAATTGCAGTTGAGTTTATAAAATGTATTTTACTAAAAAAATCTGTAATGTTTTCGTGCATAAAATTTTTTAATATTAAAATATTCATCATATTTTTGGTTCAGTTAGAAAGTAGTGCCCATATAAAGAATTCCATCGAATTATGTACCAATTATGTATGTACCATTAGCCATTTCTAAAATATCATGAAGAAAACGTTTGTCACAAAGCGGATTAAATTACAAAATTATTTGTGGCAACACAAACTTTCTGGTTACTAATTTCCAAAGCAGCTATATTATGTAGTCAGCTATAAAAAGTTGGAAGTAATTGCTTTTAAAATAAATAAAATATCCCAAATCTTGCAACAGTCACATATTCGAAGATCATAAGGGGTTTAAGGTGTTAAGATCATAAGGGGTTAAGGTTCCCTTAAGGTTTTGCGCCAATAAAAGTAAACCAACCAACCAGGTTGAGAATTTGATAAACGAATTATCTTACCTTATTATGATATTGCATGAGCTGGATGATGACCCTGATTTCATCTGAATAGTTTTTGATGGAGATGACCCTCATAATGTTGGCAGCATCTTCTGCATCGGGATCTTGACAGTATTTGTTGGCTAGCACCAGGCAAGCATCTGCTTCGTGAACCTGCAAGCGGACACCAGAATGTGAGAACTCGCCCATTCATTCTCAACTAAATTTACTTGATACCATAAGTTGTATGAGATATTTGTATTTTGTTTTTGTTGTTTCTCATCCCCGTGATCATCAGAGCTAGATCAGGTCCATGAGCCCACTCACCCTGAAAGAGTCCAGTATAAAAAGGGGGTCTTGAACCAGATCCTGTCTGGTAAGCCCCAAACAAGATAAGATGTGATCAAGAGAGGCCTGTGCGGTAGAACACTTAGTGCATATTTCAAAGTGTTTATTACCACCAACAAAAGTCATTGATGTCAGATGGCCACTAAGGTTTGGTTTGGTTTGGTTTATTTAATTACGAAAAAGCACACTAGGGCCATCTGCCTAAGGGGAGGGACGCCTTCGTGGAGGACTTTGTAAGGGAAACTGGCTCGTATACACGTTACACATGGGGAAAACCGCAGGCCACTAAGGAATCTAGTAAGTGCAGTTTTTGATCTCGTCTATTGCTGCTCTGAACCAAGGAGCCACCAGGGCACATACTCTAATATCATGGGTGCACTGGTGGGACCATCCAAACGGCCTTATGCTTTGCCTTACATTTAGAAAGTAGTCCCATATAGTAAGTAGTATGAGGAGCGGCAGGCATTGTGGTCACGCTCTATTTATGTTTGCTAACGATGCATAGGATATCACCAACAATTTTCGATTTCATCATTATCTAACGAGACTCAAAAACCTATCGCTTTCGAACCCCCCTTCCCATAGTAGCCGAGTGATTAAGACCACCAAACATTAGTAGCTCAGAACCCTGGAAAGCGAGCTGGCTGCATAGGTGCTTTCATGGTTTTCTTCGTGAAAAACATAGATCCGAGACAATATCCCTTAGAAAGTCCTCCATGGAGGTATGTCCTTTAGTAAATAATTCTCGTACGCTCTACCTTACTTCAGCAACTTAGCCTGATCTGGCCTACCTTTCTCTGAAGATACTAGTGGAAATACAATTTGAATTTGATTTGGTTTGACAGCACTGTGATATTGAGAATTAAATTAGGAAGGACTCTAAATAAAAAAATTCTTACAGAAGAATTTTATTGAACAAGAAAGTGTGAGCGGAACAAGATCAATTTAGTCCCCCCCCCCCAAAAAAAAAGTAAATTACATTTTTAAATTGAAGAGTTTTGAGTATGTTTTGTTCATTAACATTTAATAAACTAATAATAACCGTAAATAAATGCCAATTCCTTTTGTTTACGTTCATCAATCCTAAACTATACAGTTCTCCCAAGCCTGAGACTTTTTCGAGGCATTATCTTTAAGTCCTCATGTTTCTGTTACTTTTAGATTGCAGAAGAAAGATCCAAACCCACGCGGAAGACCCTAAAAGTTAACTTTGATGGAATAATAAGAAAATAAAAATTACTGTGTGTAATTTCAGTCAATAATTTTAAATGGAAACCACATTTATTACTAATTATTTAATGAAAACGGTGATAGAAAGTTTCATACCATTTAAGAAAACAGTGCTAGAAATTTTCATATCATTTAATGAAAACTCTGCTAGAAATTTTTATATGATTTAATAAAAACTGTGTTAGAAATTTTCATATGATTTAATGAAGACTGTGCTAGAAATTTTCATATGATTTAATGAAAACTGTGCTAGAAATTTTTATATGATTTAATGAAAACGGTACTAAACATTTTTCACTTAACTCTGTTACGCGAAAGAGCAAGTAGGGAAATTAAATGAAACGATCCACAGTCAGCAAGCATGCCGGCCTCATTAAGCACGTATATATAATACGTGTTGAATTCATCACGTAGGGTTCTGCTTGTGCAGAACCTTAACTCAGTATTCTTTAGACTCTCCTAGACTGACAAACGAGTTTGAGATAAAGTCTTTTAAAGTTAAAATAACATTTTTATTTAAGTCTTGAAATTAACAGAAGGCACTGTTAGTGCTACAAACGGAATTTCCCTACTTGCAGGTATTCGAAATAAATAGAACTAAAAGTTTAAATTCAAATAACATAGTTTTGCGCTCTTTTGAGGAGTACGGAAAATCACAATAACTGGCCAACAAAAAATTCTACAATCCAGTTATGTTTTATTAAATGCTTGCATCGTGTCAGGTTTTTTTCACACATCGTTGGAATTAACTAAGATCTAGAGTCTACTAGGTGTTCTTTAAACGGCTCTTTAGTTGACAGAGCTTTGATAACGCAGCATACGATTATCTGACACTTTTCTTTAATTCTCTATCAAGTTCAAAAAGAAAAACACTCTGGCGGCCAAACGAAATTTTTAAAGTCTACATTTAGTCATCATCCCTAAGCACTTTTACCGCGGCGATATTGTCACAGCAAAATGTCTGTTGTAATCAGATGCAAAATCAGCTTCCGATCTACTTAACTATATTTATATCATTTTTGGTATGCTGTTGTATTTTCTGTATATATATGTGATGTACCAGCTTTTGTCCAGAATAAAAGATTGGTGAAGAATCATAAATGTAGTCTTAGCTTAAATTATCAGACGATAAGTTTAAAAAACAGGATCCATTTATTATTATTCAGGAGAAATAGCAGTTACAAAATCAGATATCCGGAGTAAATAAAAAGAATTACTAATAACTTTTTGTATGAAGTTTACTGCATCGTGACATTAAAGAAAAAGCCCCGATATTCTTTTGCGAGTCCTTTTATAGCCTCTGGAAAGGCGGAGCTTCCAAGAAATGACGTCAGCCAATCCAGTTTGCTTTAAATATTTCCAGAACATTCTATAATTGTACGTGTAGAAAAGACGGGAAAAACAACTTGACTACGGGGCTGTGGATTTAATTCCACGTACTTTCAAATAAGAGAACGTCGCCATTAAAAATGAAAAGAACATACAGTTAGAATTTTAAGTGTATTCTTGACAATGGAATTTTATTATTACATATATATATATGTTGGCAGTACTGCTATTAGCTAAAATATGAATTCTTTCATTTTATTTTGCTCTTGTTTTTATTCAAGAACTCGATTTTAAAAGGCACATTGGTCATTCTCTAGAGGAATTATCATGTACATTATTTTTGTAGTAAAATTCCTTTTTTCTGTCTACTCTACAACAAAGCCTGAAGAATTTCTCAAAAAGAAACTTAAAGCTGTATTAGCATAAGGATAGACTGAATGGCCTGAAAATACTCGGTGCAGAGGAATTTCTGTATTACTGAATCGCAACACACAGGAATATTTACTTAAATATATTTACTCGGTGCAGAGGAATTTCTGTATTACTGAATCGCAACACACAGGAATATTTACTTCCGGCAGCAGCAACACATTGCTTTTAAATTTTTAAATTTATCAGTTAAATTCGAGCTATAATTATCTAACACTTTGTTGAATGGAATGATTTTATGCACAAAAAATAAATTTCCCAACCTAAGCAATGCGTTTGTATCGCTGAGTTTCTATCGCTAAATACGCTGTTAATCAAAAGTCCCACAAAATATGAAATAAAAGCATTTTGGGATTCGAGGTACACATCCTGCGGCTTGTTCATATTTAACGCTTTTATGTGCCGCCGTTTCTCCTCTATGAGAGGGAAAAACATAGAAGCAGATTCTTCATTCTAGAATAACAAGGATGTATAATCATGTGATACTTGTGAGAAACTTCGAATCGCGTATTCAGCAGAAGGCTGTTTGTCCTTCTTCACGAGAATGCAACAGCTCAAAGAGCAGTAGTGTCGCACGCAGTTTTGTCCAACAAAATGCATGCGTGGCCTTAAATATCCATCCTACTCCTTATATTTGTCCTCCTACGATTATTTTCTTTTTCTTAAACTGAAGAAGATACCGTGGAAATGTAGCTATGTGGATGATAATAAAGCCATTCTAAAGGTCGCAATATCATTTCTTCTGGCATGACGACATAAAACAGACACAAATTATTTCGGGCTTTGTTAGATCGGGCTTTGTTACTCTGTGTACCAATGACAAACGAATATAGTTTCAATACGAAGGATGTAATGTCCTTGTCTCGTGTTTGTTTGAGTTTTATTCAGTATCTAATTGTCAGACTGTATAGGATTGAAAAGAAATGCTGATGCTGATCGCTAATTTTATTAAAAATTTCTTTATTCTTTCTAAATAAGTATTTCTTGTTTCATCCTATTTTTGTTTAATCAAATGCTGTCATTATATTGACAATGAGAAACAATAAATTTAAGAAATTGCGAAATATTAAACTATGGCATAAATATTAGTTTAATTATCTTATATATATGCGGCTTAAGTGTTTGTCGCCGATAGTTTATTGGTTGCATGCACAACTGTACTAGCCAATGGTTTCTTATACATTTGGTTTTCAAATCCAAGTTCAGAATTTTCTTTTATTGTTGCCAAAACTAGATATGAAATACAATGTTTGCAATAAATGCATTTTCCTTTAAAAATATTAAATCTGTTTTTGTATTTTAAGCTGAATTTTCAGCTGAACGCAAATTGAGCGTGTCAGGGGGAACGTGAACATTTATTTGCATTGGCAGTCATCTGTTTTTGAAATGGTTTACAACTGTAATTATATCTTTTCCCACGGAATCTGTTCACGAGGATATTTGTCTTGTCAGAGTGGGATCAAGTATTTACACTTTGCATTTTAAACAAAAATTTATTTTGTGCAGTAAATAAACTAATTCAGATGAATTCAGTTTGAATTAGCAGACACCTTTGCACAAATCATTTTAATTACAATTTATAATATCTAGAACAGCGGTCATTTCGTATGACCGCCGGGCTTTCTAGTCTAGTATAATTTTAAATAATTAAACTAAGTTAATAAATTAAACTATGGCACAGTGAATTGAAATTAAAGTGACTGTGATTTGGCTGAAATTATCAGCAAGCCATTCAAAAATTCATGAACTAATAGCAATAACCGAAATCAAAATAAATTTAGTACTAAATCACATTTTAATCAAAATTTCGACCTAGTTTGGAACTAAATACTGATGCCTACAACATAACTAAGAATGATTCCTTTTCAATCATCGAAAGTTACAGAATTGAAATCCAGTTGCTTTTGAAACAAATGATACATATTTTTCAGTACTTATTATACACTGGAATACGTAGATTCTACGTACTCGTAGATTAAACCAAAAACTGAATTTTTTTTTTTTTTTTTTTTTTTTTTTTTAAGATTCGAAGCATTTGATTGAAAAGTGGTATGTATGTTTGATACATACTTTCACTCGCTGGAGGTCAATCGTGTTCATGACGCTGCCTTGGAAAAACTCCACAGTGGTGAAGTGCCTTTTAATCAATCCCTCCAGCTCCAGATCGGGTGGTTTTCTAAAAACGAAAGAGAATCATTGAATAATAATAAAAATGCAGTCTAATCTGAAAATATATGATTCATTCGTAGGCGGGTAGTTTACGTTTTAGTTAAAATATGCCATAATCAGAGTTTCGATCAGTTCATTTTGTGATCTTGTAGAAACATTATTATTTTTATGAGAGAAGGCAAAATGAAAAATGAGCAACGCCTTCGCCGGGAATCAAACCGCGGACCTCTGGAATACGCGCCCAACGTGCAGACCACCACACCACGAAGGCATGCCAAGAAGGCAGGAGAAATACCTTATCATCTAAAAACTAATATAGTCAAGTTATGTATAATGCAATAAATGTTTTGATTGGTGAACTCTTGTAACAATAGCAGGCATTTTACAACTGAGCCATTTTAGATATTTGACAGACCTTTGTTGGCCCTTTATAATATTGTAGTGCAAGTGCTTTCAATTTTTTGACAGAATTCATCTGTCTTGTGAGTTGGAGAATATTGTAGAGCGCAACCATTGCAACCACTGGCCAGTTGGGAAGAGATCTGGAGAATTTGCTAACCAAGGCAGAAGTGTTAGCATTCTGTATATTGAACGATGACACAGACCCTTCCCCACATATTTCTGAGCAAGAAATATGGCTAACCCTGATATCTGCATATGTGGGAAACAGGGAACTCTTAATCATTACACTTTCTCATGCCCTTAACTGAGGATATTCACATAAAATCCCCACGAACTGATCTCCTTGCATTCCAAAGGTTTCTAATTAAAGATAAACATCAGTATCCAAAGTTTCAAAAATTATGCAACGACTCTATTTCTACGGTTTAGATCTCTGTCTAGTGTAAGTCCACATACTGCATAAATTTAGTGGACTTTTACATGCTGCGATTATGGACAAAATGATTCCACTCGTGAACTTTATAAACTACAGTAAACCTTTATATCTGAAATAGCCCATGGATACCCACTTCTTTAGCATTATTATTACAATTCATTATCACATTGTGTTGCCAGTACTATTTATAATTATCCCATTATGTTTATATGTTTACTAATTATGCTTACCTCCTATTTTTGTTGCACCAAAACAGATGTTCTATTTAATTTGTGAATTTCAAATTGTGTTCAGACTGTTTTGTAACCTACTTATGTCCTTCATCTTTATTTTTAATAAATACTGGATGCGGGTGTACGGTGGGATTGCACGATGTACCATAATAGACAAATTTTAGACCATTTGGAAAGCTTCGGTCTATGTAAATTCTTATAAAACTTGCAATTCTCTCCCTTTTTTAAGAGTTAGTATCAGAAGGCATTACCAGTTTACCTATACATCGCTGGTATCCCCCATATTTTACCTGTACCTGTCTGTTAAACGAAACAGCGTGAACAACATGTGATTTCCCACTGTCCTGTTGAAAGAGGGGCGATGGAGGTTCGAAGATAGGGCACAGCTGTGGGCATCAGAAATATAAGGATGGTAAATAAAAGTACGCGTAAGATAGGCAAACTGGAGATAAACGGGATAAGTACCCGACGACACTCCCTGCCACCAGTTTAGGCGCTGGGCAATAGGTCGGTATTACGATGAGGAATGCAAACTCGTAAAGATGGTTTCTCTCAGTGCCTACGCATGTGGATACGACAGTCATGATGCTATAAAATGGGATCTGTCAGGAGAAACGACATAACGCTACAAATGCGTCATTCTACATCATTGAACATAACATTTTAATTGCCGATTCTTGTGCTGTAGCGTCAGCGAAAACCGAAAATAGTCGCCTTGTCGGCAATCCGCAATGTTGCAGATGTCATTACATCGAATTTTGGATACTTGGTTCTGTGCAACGCACCCAATTGCCTGATCCAGGGTACGAGTGATATATTTTACTTTTTAATAGTTTTAATAGTAGCACTTGAGCATACAATTCATTGACACCAGTTTGTGTTGAGTGTAACAAGTTCACTCAACACAAACACATGAAAAGAACAAAATGCAAAGTTTTGGAACCTAAATTGGTCAAAAGGAAAGTCAAACAGTCTGAAGATCTTGAAGCCCCTCTCTTTCCTGCCAGTATCTGTCATATACTAGATGTCCAGTCACTTATGGCATTCTTTACGATGAGAAACATCCGTAACACTGTCTCTCCCACATAATATACAGTTAGAGGACGAAAAGATGCCAAATCTAAATCAATGGACCGCAAGGCAATCATGTCCAGTCTCTAACCGAAAGGCTGCAACAGCGATTCGTCTTGGGGCAGGAGGTAATTTTAAAAGAGAGTCTCTCCAACGCTTTTGTTTAATTTGCTCTGCTTGCTTGAATCGGAAGAAATTATTCATACATTTTTTTTATTACTCGCACTACGATTCGATGAAATCTGTAGGATTTTGGTTCCTTTGCAAGACCCCTAATGATGCGGATGCGGATGGTCGTTGTTTCAGGTTTTGGGGATGAGGGTCAATTACATACTATACATTGTTCTGTGTGGCAATCCTGGATACATCGACTGAAAATTCTGGTAATAGTCACTGGATCTAGACGTACGAAAATTATGGATCGCATTACAAATCTGGGTATCTATGCAATTAAAATTCCTGCTGTTTATTACTTCTAAATTATATCTTTCCACGAAAGAGATAAAATAGATACTTCAGTGTGAATGGTGTCTGAAAATCACAGATCTTACTTAGAAAGTCAAGCGTCCGTGAAAACGAATCGACAGTACACCTTTATATTCTGGATAATTCCTTGAATTACTATTTGTATATTGATTTACTGTTTGCTATTTGTTACGCTGAGCTGCAGAAATACAATACAAATGTTTTTAACATTTAAGTCCGTTGCCCATTCCATAGGTTTTAAGCCCATTCCATAGGTTTTCATCTCATAGGACTAATTTTCGGATATAAATTTAGATCTAAGTGCCATTATTATGATATTTCTGGCAAAATGGGTGCCGGTTACAATGGATTTTACTGTACCATACCTATTTTACAGTCTTCACAATTTTCGGTAAAAATATTAAGCACATTTTATTTTAAAATAAAATTATTATTTTTTCCCGTATATAAGTAACTGTATTTAAAAAGTGTTTAAAAAATATAATTTTACTTATAATTTCGTAGGACCCAATCATACCATATGCGCACGAATTTTCATCATAACAATAAAACGTAAATTTTTCAGTGACACATTTAAACATTTTTCTGTTTTACACAGGCAAACTGTAATGTGAAATAGCAGTCGAGAATCTTCTAAAATTTACGTATTTAAAAAAGTGAACCTATTTAACATACAGTTTTAAAAAGCATTTCCTTATCATAATGAATTTTATGCAAATTAGACAACTGCTTTAATTTGCTTTTATTTTAATCTATTTTTATCCTTTGCGAAAGTAATGTTCAACTATTTAAAAGAAAAAATTAAATACATTTAGATGAAAATAGGGCAATATAAGAAAAAGTTTCTCATTTGAATAGAAGACACACATTTAAACTAACTGTATGTAAAATGTGTACTATTTGTTAAATGACATATATAAAAGTCCAACTTTCAAATTTAATCAGTTGCCATTTTTCCTTAAAAATAATAAAATTTTTTAATAAAACTATAGTTTAAAATATTAAAAATGTCATATTCTAATAAATGTTTCGTTAAATTTTATCGAAAATGAAGTAGAACCAAGCAAACAACTTGAACCGTGTAAAACAGAATGATACTCGAATCTTGCAACATTATAGAATTTAATTCTATGCAAATTTCGAAATCCCTGACAAATATTTTAAATATTTAAAGTTACACTTTTCCGAAACTTTTGGATGAAAAATTCAATTTTTTTAAATATGCCTAGAAATATTTACTTTAAGACGATGTGCAAATTTTTATTGGTTGTAATTCAAAATATGTTTCGAGAAAATTCCAAAAATTATTCGAAAATAAAAAAATTTTAACTATTTGGATTAAACCTAAATATCAGGTGTAAAGGTGGCGTATTAAGAAATAGATGTGACATATGAAGAAATACATATGAAATTCAATTAACATTACATAGCTAGAAGTTTAGTTAATTAAAATTAATTTAATTTTAATCAATTATATTGATTAATTAAAACTTGCTAATTAAAAAATTGCTCGTGAAGTTACTCGGCTTGTTATTTAGAAGTCCCATTTCGCATCAAAGTACGTTCGTTGTTACAATACGTTATATAAATCGAATATGTGCTATGGGTGGCGTTTTTGAGACGTAAAAAATGTCACCTGCCGACTAGAATTGCAGGTATAAAAATGTCTCCTTTTTTTCAGCCCCATTGACTGTACTTAGTTTGTTAATTATCATCATACTGAACGATTTGGTGGTATTTATTGGTACTAAAAATAGCTTAACCGTTTCGCGACGGGAAGCGCAAATGGTCACTTATGGCCGAGGCCGACAATCTCTTTCACGAGTCTCTGTTCAGGGCCGGAGGATTTTTTGCTGTTAAGCCTAAATCCATGAAATTACCGAAATATCAAAATGATGTTCTGTAGAGTTAATAATGTTCTGTAGAGTATTTAAACGGTATATGCTTAATATTATACTTTATTTACTTAAGTTACTTACTTTTTTACTAATGTCTGCTTACTTTTTATATATTTACTTACTTTTTACATATTTTACTTACTTTTTTATATATTTTCATGTAAAGTAAAGGAAAAACATATTTAAACGGTAATTTTAACATATATGATAGCTTAAAGAGTCGTCATAAAGCATGCCATCCGGAAACATTCAATTTACCTTATGTAATCAAAAACCACGTGCATGTGAGTCATGCTACTGTCATTTTGAGTAGAAGGTCAGACCTACATGTATCTGAAATCGACATACATAATCGACATACAATGCCATTTTGTGCCAAAAGTTAGTTTTTAAAACGTTCCAGGACACTGGCACAAATATGTGACGGCCGGGGGTGAACAAGAAAACGCTCTGGCACGCCAACGTGTCGGCTGGGAAGTGAGTGCGTTTCTTGCTGGCACGTATATGTGACAAACGGTGCGAAAGGAATAAGAATAAAGCCAATTTTCTTGCTTCAGAATTAAAACAGAAAAATAAGACAAAAACACGTTACCTGTGTAAGAACACAACTTCTACATCAACATCTTCACGGTCCTCATGAAGGAAATCCTTAAGAAAGTGAGACACAGACTCGTAGGTAATATGTCCACAAACTACGATATGCCTGCAAAAGTTGAAGAGTTAGTAAATGCACGTTTTATTTTCACAACAATGATTAAAACTGGAAAATTCCTACCTTTTCAGGGAAGGCCAAGTTATAATAATTGCTCCTTCTCTTCAGTTATGATTTACAATTCAAATTCCTATGGATCAAAGCTATCAACTGCTTATTTTGAATCTTTATTCCTGCCATTTTTTTGGTTATTTTTACGGTTATAAAAAATGGAAGAAGGGAAAACTACAGAACTAGAGAATAGAAGCAAAAAATTGTGAAAAAGCCTAGATTGTTAGTTAACTTTTAAAAACTAATCTCTTAACACAGCAATTAATTTGCTACCGATATTTTCTTAAGAATCAAAGACGTGATGGAGCAGTTTAATCGAAGTTACTGATTATGTAATAGTAAATTAAGGGAATTCTACTGTGATTAAATATTTATTTGTTCATCGAATAAAACGGCTAATATGATTTTTGATTATTATTTATTTATGGAATATTTTTGTAGCTATAAATAAGGAAATGCAGTTAAGTATCGGATATTCGAAATGCTTAGGTCGAAAGATTTAGCTTTTAAACTAAAAAAACTCAGTGGCGTAACAGCCCTAATGGGCCAAGGCCTGCAGTGCCCGAAATCTGCTTTCTTGACCGTGGGTCCCGGGGTGCGGATAGCTTTTACGATCACTTTATTCCATATAATGCATGAATAATTAAGATGAGAAATCTAACGGTGGTGAAGTGGCTAGCGTGGTCGCGCAGCTGCACCACAGGTCCGGGATTTGATCCCCGGGATGGGCAAGGTTCCTTAAGTGTTCCTGTTTCATTCCTTAAGTGTGTCGATAAAATGAGTACCAATTTCCCTTGGGGAGTAAACACCGGGGGTCCTGCGACAAGCTGACTACTTGCCCAGGGCATATGCTGATGCACTCCGGGGCCCAAAGATCATAAAAGCAGAAAAGGACATTGCAGGCCATGGCCCACTAGGGCTGTTGCGCCACTGAGTTTAGTTTAGTTTAATTAAGATGTAACCTGAAGAAGATTATCAGGAAAGTAATAAAAATGTATCTTTTGTCATCCACAAAGAGGTACCCAAGATCTGAATAGAATGGTGGGGAATGTATTCCCGAAAGAAGATGGCCATTTTTACTTTCTCTGCCGGAACGAAGGCATCCACTTGGCTGATTTTACCCACAGGACTCAATAAGATAGACCAATCCGTCTTAAAGTATACTACCACTCAGGACTGCTTGGGCTTTCCAGATGGAATGCTGTCTTTACATAAATGCGTACAATGTTTTATTCATTTGCTAGCCAAATCAAGATAACGCAATGGCCGCTTCATGAAAACTGAGATTAAAACCATAGAAATAAAAATAGCAGATACCTTCTGTCGAATGCTAAGAAATGGTGCACTTTTGCACACATCATTGGGTGCACTTTTAAGATATTAAGAAGACAGTTATTGAAATTTGCTTCAGCAATCTTTTTATATCTTAACGGTATAAGTAGCAATGTTGAATTCTTTTTCAGAGAAGGAAATAACCCAAAACTACGAGGCCAGGAATGTATTGGCTTGATTTTTAACTTTACCTTTATCAAAACATTTGTTGAACACAAAATAGGAATTGCAGGTAAGCGTCATTATGGTGTAACGTCTTCCTTTAAACGTCGGTTCTTCAATACATCTCATTAGATACCTTTCAGAATAGAAATATAATTCTCAGCCATGCCAGTAATACGCGGAAGAATGACATGCTGAGTGGTAAAAAATGCCATTAAGATTGAAAATAATTATTTTTGTTAGTTTCTAAATGATTTTACATTACGAACTTTTTTCAGAGGGAGTGGTCTGTACAATCAGACTTGCTCGCTTCGTGAGATCAAACTGGTCGATTCATGCTTAGTTGCCATTTATTACTCTGCGTTTAGGACATTCGACGCTTTTGCAATTGTTTCCACTTATTACACATTTCAGCTCTGGCTAAAATCTTTTCTCGTCATGTCATCTCTGGAACACGCAAAGACTACAATAATCTGTTGCATAGAAGGCGAAATGTACTCCTGTAGGCCACTTCATGTCGAATTTTGATGCAGACATCCTTGTAGTCTCACTGGCTCTGGAAAAGCCTTAAGATAAAGATAGATTGCTTCTCTAAAGCAGTTATTCTAGTTGATTACAAAGCGGCCATCCAGGCTGTAGTTATAAATCATGACACAGATACACAGATTATCTCAAAAATAAGACAAGCCTTGAATTTTCTTTATAAACACAACAAAACAATCGTTTTTCAATGGATCCCTTCACATGTAGGTATCGCTTCTTAACTATGAATCATTACAATTACCAAACATATTTCGTCATTCTAACATTCACAGTATTATTAAATTTAAAAAAAAAAAAAAAAACACTCTCAGTACAATCCGTCACCTTGTTCAGAAGGCATTATTTTCTTGTGTTTTCTTATCAAGTGCCTCTCATCAAAACGTATTTCTTTAGAATTTGCATTTGAATAATTTGGGTCATAATAGACCAAAGCTATTTCTCATAGAAATAAAAGAATTGGAATCATCATCTTTGATTTTCAATTATATCCAACATTCAATTTTTTAAAATATTTACATAGGCTATTTTATTAACAATGTTTAAATCCTTCTTATCACTAATTCCAGAGAGACAACGATGCTTGAGTGCTTTGTGATTCATGTTACAGAATTTTAAAAATTATCAACATCTTTCATGTCACCACATTTTCAGTTTTTCATATTGAAACACTTTATCAATCTTTAATGAAGGTTACCAATAAGCCCTAACTATCGCTTAGTCCCACAAAGACTGAAACTAAGGCTTCAGATTTGGGGGCGTATAAAATCGTAGTAAACATTGAAAAAGGGACAGAGAGGGGAGACCTACTATTTAAAAAGTTGAAATTAAAATTCCAGTTCAAGCATAATCTCTGCGGTAAAAAAATAGAAAATTCAGCAATTGTAATACCGATTAGGATATGAGACCGATTTCAAATTTTGATTATACAATATCGTAGTAAAAAAAACGGAGCTCTTTGGCCCCCCTAAAATTCGTTACACTGAAATATTTAGTGAAGTATACCTAAAATTGGAATTTAAAGTTCTGTTTAAAACTTCTTAAGATGTAATTGCTTTTAGTCTAAACTAAATGATAGTAAAAATGTAATATAATCTGATCTTTTCTCTTTTCTGTATAAAAACTACTATAGTTAAAAAAGGTACAGTCTTTTGTTTTCTTCATAAAAGCTAGGAAAGGGCGACAGAAACTCTGAAAGAATTCTCTTCTTAGGGCCTTCTATTGTGTATGAAAATTAACGGAAACAAGTGGATGATCAGGAGTTTCTCCTCGTAGCAATTTCGAGCTAGGAAAGATAATTTCCATATTTACGCATCTTTTTAAAGCTGAGGTAGCACGTATCCTATCGTTGATACAGTATTTTCGCAGGGAAAAACGCATCAGGGCCAGACGACTTTGGTGGCTATTTACAAATAGTCAAACCGTTGGTAACAGTACAGCTGATCCAGTGAAACTTCACACTAAAATGTAGATTCTCCTGTTGGAAAGAAACACTGCTTCATGCTTCTGTCACAGGTAGTTACTTTATGTCAAATCTGCAAAGTAGTTTCCTTCTCCTTAGGATTACTATATTTATAAAAGTTAGTTACTATATTTATAATTTTAGTTACTATATTTATAAAATAGTAGCATCATTCTTAGTGTAATTTAAGGTAGGAGATTTATTGCTACAGAGGCTGTTCTCACATTTTTAGACGATTTTGGTAAGCGGTAATAAAAAATCGTTTGCTGCAAAAGAAGTAATTGCAATTGTACTATGTTTTTAAAAGTCAAAATTATCGTCTGTGGCTTGAAAGTTTTGTTTTTATTCAAAATGGCGAATTTAACAAAGCAGTGGTTCGAAGGCTACATTGACGCTCTTTTCGAAGAGAAATATGCATACTCCGTTATCCAAAATCGATGTGAGAGTCATGGTATTGTGATATCTAAAGCGTCGATAGGTAATATCATCAACAAGAAAGGAAAAAAAAAAGGTCAAATTGGAGCCTCAAGTGGGACAAAAATTCCAAACTAATATCCAAGGAAAAAACGGACATCTTCGACTATTGCAAAGGTACGTTGTTTAATGTTAAAAGAAAATCCCCCTAGTCAAAAGACAGTTGCAAATACTTAAAATGCTCGGTGTCCTCTGTAAATAAAATGATAAACGTTGATTTAAATCTTAAGAAAGCGAAAAAACGCAATGTGCATCGTCTTCTTCCAAAGCCTATGGCTCAACGCAGGACACGCTGCAGAATTCTGTATGAGAAACACTTATCCAAAGAAAAATGGAAAACAATTGTCACAATAGATGAAGCATGGGTTTATTTAAATGATTGTAACAAAAAAAAAGAGCCATTTATTATCATAAAAGGGGAGAAAAAAATTTAAGTACATGGTTCAGAGAATCGAAAGAAAGTTTTTCTAAGGGATTCATGATTATTGCTGGTTTGTTGCCATCAATCTGTGAGACTCCATCAGGACAAAGCTAGCAGTCACACATCAAAATCCACTGTAAATTTCCTAAAAGAAATGGAACCAAAAACTGGTATCAAGGCCATAGACTTCACTGATATCCCTACTAAATCTCCCGATGTGTCACCTATGGAGTTTTGTACTTTCAGACTTTTAAAAACTGAAGTTATCCAAACGTTGTCCCCAAACCCTAACAGTACTCTGGAAAGCTGTTCGGGAGGAATGGGATAGCATATCTCTTCTGCCACTTCAAAAGGCATTATTATCCTGGAAATTGCGGTGTCGAAAGATAGTTCAGAATAAGGGATGTCAAATAAAACATTTAAAACACAAGAATTTTATGTAATTTAGTTTTGTGAATACAATATACATCGTCTAAAAAATGTGTGAACAGCCTCTGTATTGCTTATATTCCGATCGGTTTGAAGCTTCATAATTTGAGATTTAAAAAGACACTTCTTTTAATGAGTTTTCATTACTGTAATTTGGCTAAAATTGAACCTTAGAATTGCATGAAGACCATAAGCATATTTCGTATGGTACAAATCTACGAGTTTTAGAAAAATTTAGAATTTTATTTTCTAACTACTAAATGCTATTTGATTCCTATAATTGTTAAAATACTTACTGCATGTATTATATGTAAATCTCTGTTTGTGAATTGCGTTTATTAGTAAAAATATGCTTAACAGACATTTTGAATGACATTTCATAAACCTTATCAGAATACTGCATTCATATGTAATATCTTAGCGACATATATTAATATACTACGAATAAATATAACTTAGTTTTAACAACGCAGCAAATATTTCATAGCAGTGAATCTTAACTCAAGAGTCGTATAAACCTGTAAGGCAAAGATGTTATTATTTCTACACCATGGGACAACAATCGAGCTACAGCGAAAGAGCCGTGCACTGTTAAACATGCTTCTTGCGTTATTTCATGCACATGCTAAGCATTCAAATTACACATGCATAGTACATCAGGGTTTCATGCATTATTTCAGTCTGAACATTTTCAGATCGTTGCTTGAAAATTGCCTATTGCCTACCATATAGCACAAGGATACGAAAATCGCAAACGAATTTTAACTGTTAGTTTAACTGTTATGTCTGTATGCAGTTCAAAAAGAGGCGAAGTGCAAACTGTTGCTCTAGCATCTCGTAGACTCTTAGTCAAAATAAGGACAAGTATCCAGTTTCTACAACTATGGATACCTCGCCAACAAAAAAAAATGTTGAATGCTTCCGTCCCATGGAGCCTAGACCTGATGCTATTTGAATTTTATTTGGGGGAGCATTTAAAGGGTTTTTGAGCCCAACACTTTCAAAACTTGAGATTATTAATCTTTTAATTCCGTAAACCATTATCTAGCTGTGAAAACATCTTAGCACTATCAAACTTTTAGCCCTATTAAATTAGAAATATTAAAATCCTTTTTTTTAAATTTTATTTAAGCAATCTATACGGGGATCTAAGTACCTGAAAACACGAAAATGTGTGTTTTTCTAAAGCTAGGAAAGACCATTATTGATTCGATTTCTATTTTCTCAGAAATTATGGCTCGCATGCATTTTAAGTTTTATAACACTGTATTTGTATAATACTTGTGCAACTTTCGTTTTATGTAACTGTTCTGAGTAAAAGTGTTTTACAAAAATATACATATATATTTATTATATTTTACGTTTCTGTTCCTTCAAGGAAGTTTTATTTTCATCATAATAATACAATATTTTTTTATATATTTACATAATACTTTTAATACAATTTTT
The DNA here is from genome assembly GCF_044657685.1 of Stegodyphus dumicola. Lineage (NCBI taxonomy): Eukaryota > Metazoa > Arthropoda > Arachnida > Araneae > Eresidae > Stegodyphus > Stegodyphus dumicola. Next base: position 4,956,663 of record NC_140768.1, read on the forward strand.
TTATTGCGAAACTTAAACTATAAAAGAACTTATTTCAGTACAGTGTAAAAAAAAGTGATTTGATTCATAAAAAATTTCAGTTACGCATTTATAACAAATTCTAAGAAAATATATATCTTGATTAGGACAGTTAGCTTTACTTGTATAAGGACTCTTGACACTCCTTAACAGCTTTGTTTATACCAAAATTATGGACATATATTTGTTTCATGCAAAGATTATTGATATTCAAATGTATATTTGTAATAGATTCTGAGAAAAGCTACATCTAGATTGGTGCGTTTAACCTTACAGGTATAATGGCTTTTAACTTCGCACAAAAAATTGTTGATGTCAAGATAGCAGTTGGAAAGTGAAATTATGTTAGCCATCAAGATTTATCCTATCATCATCGAATAGTGTATCGACTTGAAGGAAATTGACTTAAAGCAGCGTCATTTTAAACAAATTCTGCAAAATTTGCTAAGATGTCGTTAGCATGTTTTGTATGTTTTTAGGAAATTACAGCTCCTTTCGGAATTGTGAAAAATGTATTAGTCGTATTTTAAAAATGCTTATACATAGATTAATTTTAGGCATGATTTTAAAACCTAGTGTGAAAGAAATTATTTCTGCATTTAAATAAACGTTCTGTGTAAAAGATGTGCTAGTCATATTTTAAAATGTTTATATATTCCCGGTGTCGAAATATTCCATATATTTAACTTCAATTAATCAAAAAAGCGGGAAAATATTTGCAAGCTGGCGAAAGAAAGGAAGTTGAAAATAGTTTAATAATTAGTTTGTTCCACAGCCAGGGCTATATGGTAGGCAATATGACGGGGGACTCATATTTCGAGATCAAGTTCTATGAACGAGGTTCGTTCGCTTTGAAATATTTAATCTGATTTAGTGATAAAAAAGAGAGGAATTAATTAAAATTTTTTATATTAATTGAGACGAGTTTGATATGATTTACTGTTATTCTGTTTTTTTTTTTTTTTTTTTTTTTTTTTTTTTTTTTTTTAGAAGCGCTTTTGCAGCCATCCTTAAAATTCACTTTATTAATGGTGGCATCACATTTTAGTGCAGCTTTGTTAGGGATGTTCTTTGGAGGTACTATGTATGACAGATTGATGTTACTCTGATTGTTATTACTTCAGGCCTTAACTTGAATGACTAAAATAAATGGATTTGTAAAGAAGAACACTTTACGGTTTTCAACTAGACGTTTAAAAGGAGTTAATTGTTACATAGTTCTTTTAAAAGGTGCAGGCAAACTAACATGTGAGGAATATTTGGTAAAGGTGATAAATTGAAAGAGAAATTTATATTTAAATATCGTGCAAATTAAAAGTAGGAAAAGATGGAACGTCAGTATTTGAATGATCGCACAAAACTAGCGACGTAAAAAAAAAAAAAAAAAAAAAAAAAAAAAAAAAATGCGTAAGCTAAATTTCATAGATAGTTCAAAATGAATTCTGTGTTTAATGGAAAATAAGTAATTAAATAATTTCCAAATCTGCTAATTTTGGTGAAACATTTCTAATTTTAATCTGTAACGAATATTTTTTGTTTGTGAAGTTATAATTTTTGCTAAATATAGTATATTATATTAGCTAGAGTAATTAATTATCATTAATTAATTTTCAAATGTGCTTAAAAACAGCTATAAATTCCGCGGTAAAAAGATGCCGCAGATTTGTTAAAAAAAAGCACCGATACAAATTTCAGTATTTAATATTTCTGTTTTAATGAGATTAAATGCGTAACTTTTAGCAACTGCATAATTTCCAATTATGACCTCAATCAAACTTACACAGATTTAATTACACTATTCTGTCTTTTCTAGTTCTTTCCTAACAAAAAAAAAAAAAAAAAAAAAAAAAAAAAAAAAAAAAAAGTTGAATGTTTTAATAAATTATAAATCAGATACATTTTAAGTATTCGAATCATGATTTAAACGCGATGAAAACTAATTTAAAAACCCTTAATTTAATTTTTACACGATTAATTTCATTATTGGTAAATTTTCATATATATTGTAAAACGGCGTATCAGCGAACAGCTTTATCCGAGGTTCCATCTTGTACGAAACAAAAACAAAATAAAAGGTTAACAGGGTTAAGAATACTGAAACGTATGTAAAAATAAAAAATAAAAAAATAATAATAAAAAGAGAGGGGAATAAAATCGAAAAGGATTTAAAAGTGTGAACTACTTTGGGGTAACTACAGGTTTGTATTATTAACGATTATTAATTTTACCTTCGACCTCGTTCGGACTTGAAGGTCCCCCCGTATTTTGGCCGGGAACCAATCAGATCAATGATCTCCGGAATGCAGCTAGCAAACACCGCCTACCATTGGTCGGGAGAAGACACGTGACGTGCAAGACGAGGAAGCGATGATGACGAGGTGCACACGTGCAGACATAGAGAGGAAAAGAATAGAAAGGAAAGAAAAGAAATGTTCTCTCTCTTTTTTAAAGACTATCAAACATCAACACAAAACAGTATTCTGCAACAACAAATCGTCGTTCAGCCAATCATACGAAAAATACAAGACAAGTAATTGATTGCTTTTCAAAATACCGGATAAGAAATATTAGCTTATCCATTGCTAAAAAATTAGCTTATGCTTCGAGCACGTCAATTCCGTCGTGAGCATTTAGAGAATAAGACCGTTTTGAAAACATTAATTTTTTAATGCCATTTGATAAACTATTAAAATTAGTTGAGTGAAATAGTCTTTACATTTATTGGGTATTTGTCAAACGGAACAAAGTAATTCTTTGCGTAGTATCCTCATTTACAATGATATCGGTTTTAATGACCAGAAAATGATTTATATTTTGCTTAGTGTGAAACGCATGGTTTAGAAATCATTATATAAAAAACTCCGATAGCATGCTGCCAATAAAAAGCAAGCATTCTGAAAATTTAATTTTGAATATGCTCATATTTTCTTAATTTGGAATGAAACAAATTAAAGCAGCATCAAGTCGATTATTGAAAATCCTGACCAACAGACGCAATTTTAATGATTACCAGTATATGTTTCAGTCTCCAGAAGAGCAATCAATGCATCCAGTATTATATGCCAACTTAACAATAATTATACAGTTTAAGAGAAGACACAGAAAACGAAGTTTTGCAAAGATTTAATCTGTTACTGAAAGGCAAGGAAAAGGTTCATAAGCGGATAGACTATGAAATAGGAAAATTCTGTACATATTGTATTTTGTTTCTTGAAACATTTTCTATTTTTTCCCTGCTCAAAATGTTAGAATGATGGCTAATCAAAGAATTAAAGTGATTCGACAAGACAGAGCATACTTGGGAATTTTCAGGTGTTCGAACACACATCGAGTGAATGGATAAAACCACAGAACCGGCATCAAAGCTGATTGGCTATCACTGGTGTACACTCAAGCGCAAGTTAAGCCAACCTAGCATTTTGTTAATTATTTGAAGTACCTACTACCTTACTGATCCAACTTTTTTTCACATTGCTGGTCTATTTTCATTCCTTTTATCTTTCTTCGCCGACTGATGGCGGCTAAGTGAATTATCTCATTCTACCATCTTGATTCTTCATATATTCCTTTTGTTGTTGCAGACATTCTTTTATCTGATGCAGAGTAAAAGCGCGCTGTCGCGTGCTGTCACTCTCTTTCCATTCGACACAAGTCAAGTTCCTTGGGTAAGGCTTCTTTCAGATGATGGTATAAATGTCGTAACTGGTTTAAGCTGACTTCGTTGCTAGGCAACCAAACCTTGCTACGTCACAAAAACTGGTTTAGGAATTTTGGTATTAAGTTCGAAGTTTTCAACTCTATGCCGACTTGGCATAAAAGTCGACCAATCAGAGCGAGTTCGTGAAACCTATTGAGTAGTAAAACAGAGCGGGAAAGTTGTAGACATATCAAACGCATGCGTAAATTTAGATTCACTAATTGGCTACAGCTTAGATCCTGTCTCACAGGTGTGAAAGGAACTCCCGCGTTTTACGCTTTATAACTGCAGGTGTGAAGGGAACTCCCGCATTTTATGCCTTAAGACTACATGCCTATAACAATTATGCCACCGGCCGCGAAAACGTGGTATTGCGCGCTGAGTTCCATTCTTGGAAGCTGAAAAATCTGGATGCAAGACGGTTTCATGGTTTCTGTCATATGTAGCATAAATACGGGACAGTTTTGTAGTAGAAAATTACTTCCAAAGCTATAGTTGCAATGTGCTTTTTGTGCTTTGCGCAATTAGCTATAAAAAACCTTACCGAAGCTATTTTTTCCTAAACGGTAGTCGCTGAGTGCTGTGTTATATAAATTGGCCATTTATTCATATTAATCACATAATAAAAGTTGTAAATAGTTTAACAATTATCTGTTAGATTAGTAAACTTCTGCTGTTTCTAAAATAGTATTCAAGCGTCATTCCAAAGCAATCCAACGAATGAAAAAAAAATTAACTAAAAAATAAAACGAAAAATGATAAAATTTCTATGCATTTCGATGTTATCAAACAAATATTTAATGGCACAGAGAAATTTGGAGAAAAGGTGAATAGCGTTTATAAATTAATCGCTAAATGCCAGAGATCCATCACAAAAAGCGTAAACAGTATTGCAGGTACTGGCTAGATGTGCGCCACGTGTAATTATAAATTTCTGAAGAAGCTTACTGACTGTTAATAAAGACGTTAATAATAATACTACATATAATTATTAATAAAGACATTTATTTCTAGAATTTAGGGTATGAAAATAAAATTTTTCTATTGAAAGGTTGTAAATACCCAGAGGATTTGTTAAATAAATAAATAAAAAAAACAGTTTTATCGCACGTGTATCATATTCCACGTTTCTGCATAAGTTCTCCCCGATTGCATCTCTCTCCTTAAACAAATAACCCTTGCGTGCTTTGCCATGTTACAGTAGGCATAACTGTAGGTAACCTTAGATTTCAACTACATTCACAGGAGATTGACAATATGATGGTGAAAGTCTAAAAAGGGCAAGTAAAAGAGAAGAGTTTGACAATGAGGACATGATGTTTAACAGAGACATGTAGCCGGTTATATAATTACAACGTAGAGGTCAGAGTAAAAAGTTAAATGTTTAGCTTTAAATTATCTGACTCCTATCTAAACAAATTATCTTGGACAGGTAAGATTTTATTACCTAGTAGCACACTATAGGTGGAAAATGCCTCCACCATGAATTCTGATTATCGATGATGATCATAATTATAAAAGACAGCTTTAAATATTTCCGTAGAAAATTAAATATTGAACTAAAATGTTAAAAAAATTGTTTTGCAAGCGTCATTCAGGGTCTACTTATATAATTAAAATTACCTACTTAGTACAGATGATATGCAATTTTCGCACAAAGCATAATAACGTGTCACGAAGAAACTGGGGGATCTTCAGGAAGTTATGAGAGTTATCAGAAGCAATGCAGTGTGTCCTGGAGATTCTGTAAATGCTTTATATACAACCGTTTAATGTGCCGATAGTATTTTGATTTTAAGGGGACTCATACACCTTAAAACCCATAAGATCTTCGAATATGTGACTGTTGCAAGAATTGGTATAACTTATTTATTTTAAAAGCAATTACTTCCAACTTATTACAGCTGACTACATAATATAGCTGCTTTCTGAAATAGTAATCGGAAAGCTTGTGTTGCCACAAATATTTTATAATTTAATCCGCTTTTGACAAAATGTTTCGTCATGTTTCCCCCTTGCCCGCACAGTTTAAGATATTCTGTTGCATAATTTAGCTCCATATTTAATATATAGCTTTTATAAGATTTAGAAACTACTGTGAACCAAAAATTTTAAGAATTTTATGTTGAATTTTTATTTTATTTGGAGTTGAGTTTATAAAATGTATTTTATTAAAAAAATCTGTAATGTTTTCGTGCATAAAATTTTTGAATATTAAAATATTCATCAGATTTTTGGTTCAGTTCGAAAATAGTGCCCAAATAAAGAATTCCATCAAATTTCAAGTATGTACCATTAGCCATTTTTAAAATATCATGAGCGCAAGGTGGAAAGATGGCGAAAAATTTTGTCACAAATTGGATAAAGTTACAAAAATATTTATGGCAACACAAACTTTCTGGTGACTAGTTCCCAAAGCAGCTATATTATGTAGTCAGCTGTAAAAAGTTGGAAGTAATTGCTTTTAAAATAAATAAAATATCCCAATTCTTGAAACAGTCACATATTCGAAGATCATAAGGGGTTTAAGGTGTATGAGGCCCCTTAATACCCATCGATATGTTCATGAAATGATACTCGTTAGAAATCTAAACTTTCTGGGGAATAAGAAGGACAAAGAATAGTCGTGCTCTTCAAATGGATCACGAACAAACTATGACGTCATGATAGGGAGCATTATTGTTATTTGCTGGACATTAAGTTTTTTTTTTCATAGATACAGTATAAGCATATCTGACCTGTAAATATGAAGAGACAACCATTTCTGTGGTATATCGAGAACTATCGATGTAGTATATCATAATCGGATTTAAAGCGGGCACTGTGCCAAGCATCGAAGCGCGCGCACTGGAATGCAAGTAGCTGTAAATATAACCGTGTTGCGAATGATGATATATTTTGTACATATAATATAAAAAAGTAGCATGTAGAGTAAAAGTGTGTATCTTGTGAAATAATTACTCACTAAAAGAAACACGGCAATTTCCATTCATGATATACTTTTTATCAGGGGATCCATTTTGCAACAGGAAAATCTACCAAGACTTAAAAAGCATGCTGGCATCCTGCCATGAGTATCGGTATCTGTTCTCAAAGGTTTCATTTTTGACACGCTACGTTATTCATTCAATGAAGCAGAAACTGTGGCTCATTAGATTAGGTCACTCGACCAATGTCTGATTTCCTCGATGCTGTGAAAACTGATGCAATTGTTTGCGAGAAATGGACGATGTTGCGCTAATATAACGCATAATTTGATCCACAGTTTGTAAAATGCAAGTATTGTCCTGCGCAGATTTAATTCACAGTTTCATTTTACAACCTGATATTCATGACATTAATTAATCCTCACTAATATTATAACGGCGAATGTGAGTTTGTTTGCGTGTTTGTTACGCTTTCACGCCTTAATTACTAAACCGATCATCATGAAATTTTCAAGAAATATTTTTGATATTGTAGAGTTCCTCACTTTGGAATTCTAAGTTAATGTTGGAAGTGAAGAATCTAAGATCTGATAAGCGAATAACCGCTTGTGTTCGGTGACAAGAAACAACAAGATAGAAGGTTAACTAACCCTTTATTATTCCAATAAGATTTAACAAAACTCCGCCTGAGAGTGTACAAGCAAAGCCCGCACTTGGACTTGAACTTAAAAGACTAAGAATTAAACCAAAACTAAGATTAACTAAAGAAGTATAGCCGAAGCTATCAAGGTTCAAAACAAGTTGGCCTCTTAACTTATTTGACTACGAAGCTTAGCAAGGGCCTGAATTGAGGAGAGAGTGGCCAAAAAGGCAGACGCGCGTAAATCAGAAACTCTTGATTCTCTCTGACTCAGTAAGTAACTTCGTGGTTTAAATACCGCTCCTCCTCATTTAATATTCAGCAAATTCCAAAACTACGTTCTGGCCGGAAGTAGTAAGTTGAGGTTAAGAATTTGACAGAAAAGGAACTTTAACTTAAAATTTAATTGTTAATAAAATTAACATAATTCTTACAATATATTAGAAAAGGTTGTAGGCTATAAAATGTTTTCTTACGACTTTAATTAGCCGAAATATTATTTAAAAACTACTTTTCCCCTACATTTTTCACTTACATTGTTGGGGTTTCGTTATCAAAGGGATCTGGCTATGCGCCATTTAATTTTTTCACAAATATCAAAACGGCGGTTGGCTGAATTTCGACACACAGACCTCCTAATTCCAAAAATTCGTTGGAATCCATCGATACCATTCTCATCTTCGGACGACTTTAATCAACTTAATTAAAAACTCTGAAAACGTTAATTTGAATGAGACTCAATAGCGACATTAGGGATTTTTTCTTAGGTCTTCCCGTGTGGGTCCAATGAATTAGTGGTAAAAATTATAACTTTTGATCTAATTATCCAAATTTCTCGAAATTTAGAAACTTGTATTATATAATGAGATGACTGACTGGCTAATTCATGTGAGGAGAGAACACGAGTTATGTTTCCTCATGAGTTAGGCATGAAAGACATGAAACGTAGCAGTTTGATTCATATTCATGTTACATCAGAGGAAAACTACCATCTCGAAACTAGCTCGTTCATCGTGATTCGAGTACTGGAGGAACTATCAGTTTGAGCAGTCTTATCCATTTCAAGAATGAAGGGTAATTTTTTTAAAATAGAAATCAAAGTAACTCTGCAGGGAAAGAAAAGATTTTGGTCGATTCGGGTGCAAATGAACATTTCATCGAGATTAAATCATTCTCTTATTGAATAATAGAACTGCGATAAAGTACATGAACACTGGTTTTACAGATACAAATCTAAGTTAATGTCATATTTTAGTTCGTGATGGAAACCGAAAAGAAACATTTCAAATTTATCATTCCTCATTAAGTACTAGATTCATTATACCGTATTTATCCTTCCTCCACTAAGTGTTTATAAAAAGAGAAACGCGAATTTTAAAAAAAAAAAAAAAAAGGTTAATCAAATGTCTGATTTATTGGGTTGGCAACTAAGTAATTGCGGATTTTTTTTAGAAAATCAAAGACAGTTTTTTCATGGAACTAAATAACTTAATTCTGTAATGTATTGCCCATTTTGGTCAATGACCCTTTTGCCATCATTTAGGCAGCATCATAATCCCACGTTCATAAAACTTCTGGTTTTTATTAGCAAAAAACTGAATCAGGTACGATTTGACATCATCATCATTATTGAAATTTTTACCATTCAAGGAGTTTTGTAAAGATCGGAACAAAAAGTAATCAGATGGTGCAAGGTCACGACTATATGTTGGATGTGGCAAAACATCCCAAACAAGCTCCAATAATTTTTGCCGAGTGACCAAAAATGTGTGTGGCCTTGCATTGTCATGATGAAATACAACACCTTTTCGATTTGTCAATTTCTTCAACTGCATTGTTTAATTTCGTTAGTTGTTCAATTGATCGTTCAATCAGAATTGATCGTTCGGTTGGGTGGTAAAAGTTCAAAGTAGACAATTCCTTTGTAATCCCACCAAACTGATAACAAAACCTTCTTTTGATGAATATCAGCTTTTGATGTTGTTTGAGTTGGTTCAGCTGGCCCGCTCCACGATCTTTTCCGTTTGATATTGTTGTAAACAACCCATTTTTCATCGCAAGTTATCAGTCGTTTTAAAAATGGATCATTTTCATTACGTTTCTGTAGCAAATCGCATCTGTTAATGCGTTGCGTTAAATGCGTTTCTTTCAGTTCGTGAGGAAGCCATGTATTGAGTTTTTGAACATAGCCGAGTTGTTTTAAGTGATTTTCAATGCATGTATGTGATACATGAAGCTTCTCTGCAATCTCGCGTGTTGTACTGTGACGATCCGAATCGATTATTGCTTTGATTAGGTCGTCATCAACTTCAACTGGACGACCAGAGCGTTTTTCATCTTTGAGTGAAAAATCACCAGAACGAAATTTGGCAAACCAATTTTGACACTGCCGTTCTTTTAAGGCTTCGTCACCATAAGCAGCACATAACTTTTTATGAGCTTGCGATGCGTTTTCCCTTTGCGGAAATAAAAAAGCAAAATATGACGAAAATGTTCCTTTTGATTTTCCATTTTTCAACAAACGCAAAACGAAAACTACGCAACCGATCAAAAAACGTTTTTACTGATTGACAGCTGAATTGCCAACTATCAAATAACAAAATGTGTTTTACATTTGTACTACGTCTGCAACCCTAAAATTTCAACTGAAGCCATCTATGAGTGAAATCCGCAATTACTTAGTTGCCAACCCAATATATTGACTTACCAATTAAAAGCAGTGCTCAAAAGAAACCTTTAATGTAGTAATCGATGAGCTACTAAAGCACACTGGAGCAAAAAGGAAAAATAGAACAATTACGTCTCTCCCGTTCTGCTGGGCCGATTGACGAAATTCAACCTGCGTTTTTCATGTCTCGAAAGCGCGGCATAGGATATTTATTAGATTTATATATAGCATTATTCTAACATAGGTATTTTGACTTAAATGGCATGCCAATTTTTTTTCAATATTTCGATTCTACGACTCAAAGTATACCAAACTGTCAAGTTTTGTAAAAATCGGACGAGTAATTTTTAAAAAATTAGTTCTCAAAATTTTAGTTACTCAATCTTAATTGAATTTGATGTATATTTATTAGTATCTCTTTCGTATTAAATTTACTCGATTCCTTCTTCCAGAATTCTAAATTTAGACTTAATCCAAATATAATTCGCACATTTTTTTTATTTATTTTTAAAATTTGTATTTTTAAACATTTTTTATAAATTTTTATGAAAACATTTTTGTATAATAACTTATAAAATTTTTAATATCATCTCAAAGTAGCTATATTTCTAGGTACACCTGCAAAAAAATAGTTTTTTTATTCAAAATTTCCTAAGATATATATGAATTTACATATTGGCGCGTTTTGAAATTTGGCGTCGTCTTTTGAGCAATAATAACGCCAAATGTGCTTTACGCACTTTGTTAAAATTATTTGAAAGTTTTAAAGATGCCTTTTTTTCTGCTCGTGTACAATAAAATAAAAGGAAAGGAAAATAATTTAGTATAAAATAAGAAGTTCGCCAATTTTTATGGCAAACTGAAAAAAATGCGCCAAGATAAATATTTGAATTTCTCCCTAAATTTCGCGCCAAATTTTACAAAGTTAAATATTTGGGCATAATGAGCTGTAGAATTGAAATATGGAAAAAAATTGGCATATCATTTCAAAAAAAACTAAGGGTGTTTTTTGTCAAAATATCTACATTAGAACAATGCTATATATAAATCTAATATATATCCCAAGTCGCGCTTGGATATATAATGACATATATCCAATCGCGACTTGGGATATTCCAATTTATATATATCGACTTGGGATATATATTAGATTTATATTATTTCGAGACATGAAAAATGCAATGTGAATTTCGTCAATCGGTAAAGTAGAACTGTCCTATATATATATATTGTACACCAGTAGACAAATGCTTGTTTAATGCAAAGCACACAAAGGTTATATGTCTTAGGAAGGAGCTCTGGAGCAATTTTTGTTTTTTCAGAAAACAGTAGTTTTAATTTGCAGTACTCGTGAGAAAATATTCCCAAATCCTCTGCAGCTAAATTATTCCGAATTCAGTGGTTTTGACCATTCGCCTATAAGTGAATATGCCCTGCGGGGTAATATCCAAGTGTATATTGAGTCGAAATAAATGCTTTCTGGGGATTGTCAACAAAGAGACTAGTTGTGTTAAATCTTTGCAAAACTTCTTTTCAACGCAACGACAACAGCCAGCGGAAAGATAGTCATAGACAGAGGTGAGTAAAGAAATAACAGCGAGGGCAAACAACGGCACAGGCGAATGCGGATTATATCTCATCTCGGAATACCTTTTGCCATGTTCACGCCTAAACTCTCCGCCGTACTTAGGTCTTGTTCCCACTAACTCTAGGATCTCGGGGATGCAACTGGCAAAGACGGCCTAGAAAGGGGGTGAGAACACTCATTCATATAAAATAAAACTTTCTCGGATCATGCCAGTGAGAATCAGAGAATTACTTCTGAACAATATGATGTTTGACACTCGGCATAGCGCGCAAGGCAGTCAGTCTGAAGCACATTGAATATTTTTTTACAGGTAAGCATAATTCAGTACATAATATCAGTTTTTAACAAATGAAATACAAGTTGCAGTAATCTGTATTACTACATGAACTAAGAATAACTTATAGGGATCGTCTTTTGCATGTGCCTTCAATTTGGCGCTTCACAAAAAAAAAAAGTCTGCCACAATTTTTGATAGAACCACATGCAAAAGTGCCAAGCATCAGACTTAAGCTTTTATATTAAAACTTATGTAAAGTTTTGAACACATCTGATATAATAATAAAAAGTTTTTAAAAATGCTATTTAATTTCAAAAAAAAAATTTATTACTGCATGAGTGGTATTTAACTAATAAACCTTAGTATTTTGCATTAATATAGAAAAGTTTAAATAGTAAACTTTACAAAATTCTATATTTGGGTTAAAAATTTTAAGTTCTATACTTCCATTAAAATTCTATATTTGATTCTATATATATTTATATATAAATATATATATATATATATATATATAATTCTATAATTCTTATTCGTTCATTTGCATCTTGGCAGCTGAGGACGATGGTTCGGTAAAACTATCGAAACTAAAATTTAAAAAAATTAGCAAATAAAACTGTGAAAAATTAGCAAAAAAAAAAAAAAAAAAAAAAAACGCTGATTTTTGTTGTTTGACTTCTAAATTAATATTCTGTATTTGGCTTAAACTTCGGTAAAAAACTTTAAATATGTTAAAAATTTTAGTTTGAAAAGTATTTTTAATACACTTTATGAACTTTATTTTTATTTTGCTGACTAGTTAGCCATTTAAAGAAAGGCAACTTTAGAAATAATGTCGACCTGTGCGGGCACAGAATGAACTGGTCTGCGGATCATCGCGGTTGTTAGCAAAATCAGTAGACAAGCAAGGTTAGGCTCTTCCAAACACTGACGTCACTTACTTAGAGAAGTTGCAGAATTGAAGACACAAAGGACGTACGGAAGAAGTTCCCTCCTATATCATCCCCGACTAAAAGTCGACATCGTACAAAAGCAAATCTTTAATCTTAATTCTTAGTGTATAGAGACCAATAAGTATTTTATTTTATAGCAGGAGACGTGAAAAATGTGCTGTGCCCTAGTCAGGATTGGAACTACTGATCTTCTGTTTGCTAGCTGGACGTACTTTCCCCGAAATTAGACGGTAAGGTCGAAGAAAATACCTTATATTCTCCCCCACTTAAAGAGCGACTGAAGTGGAGAAAACTCACTCCTCAGATCGAAGTGGTAACCGTCGACCATTTGTTTTCGGTTCAGGCGCCACCTGTGGAGATCATTAGGCATTTTGTTTCGGTGCAGTAGGTGCGAAGAATGAGCAGTGGTGTCGCCGGTGTTTCAACTCCGGGGCTACCGACTGAGCTGCACGTGCTTCCCAAGTAGCACATGATGTAGCAAAGACGTTACCACGACCACTTTGCAACGTCTTTGCTACGTCATGTGCTACTTGGGTTTCAATTACACCCCCTAAGACACACGGTAAGGAGGAAAACATACCTTGTAAGTAGGTGAGAAAATGTCACATTTCTTTTTGATAAATTCTTTTACTACGGTTCATTTAAAACAAGTCTAAGAAATAGATGCTACTTACAAACATCCATTGCACTCTTCTCTCTCAAACTTCAGCGCATTTCCGCAGCTCTTTGTTTACCTGTTCATATATTAAATTTCCACAAAATGAGAACTACTTGATAGTTAAATCACAGAAAACCGGATATTTTTTTGCATTTTTTAAAATTTATTAATAACTAAATTCCAGTTTCTTTCTTATTTACAATTCAATTTCAATTTCTTTTTGTTATATACATTTTAATTAAAATTGACTTCAAATTTACTAGAAATGTGAGTTTGTAGGGTCATTAGATATTTTGAAGCAGGAGAGATGAAAAATGAGCAACGCCTTTGCCGGGACTCGAACCACGGGTCTCCCGAATACGCGCCGAGCGTTCTGACCACTACACTACGAAGGCATGCTAAGAAGGTGGGAGAAATACCTTATAAGTTTATAAGAAATTAAAAAAAAATGTAACATTTTTTAAAAAGAAGTTGGTAGTTCTTTTGGTTAGCACACTGTAGGATTTAAAAACGGTTAGACAATGAATTGAATTCATGATTAATTTAAGGCATTTTGTCCAAGCTTTTGTGAGAAATTTATTTATTTATTTAATCACAAATTAGGTTTATGAAAACAGTATAAAATGCTAAAAAATACGAAATTCGTGTTTTAATTTATTTGTTCCAATATAACTAATAAACTCAAAATTTATATATATATGTATATATAGATAGATATATCTGTATATGCTGCAAGCTTTTTCTAGGTCTTTTCCCTTTATGATATGAATAAAAAGTATTATTAATTTATCTTCTGTTATAAAGCGAATCAGCAAGCAAGCCAAGCTAGAAGACTCGCGTGTTAACATGAAAACCATAGTAGATTTAACGACCGATAAAGCTAACTTCATTGCGTGTACGGAAGGTACGCAGGCGTGCACGGAATTGAAAAATGTAATTAAATTTTGCACTGGGATCTTGTGAGCTTCCTGACGTCGAAAACCAGACTCCCAGACGCATTTTTTTTTTTTGTTTTGTTTTGTTTAATTGATTTAATTTGTTTTAACATACTTTTCCAAAAATTTGTTTTGCACGAGAACTTTAGTTTTTTAGTTAGATTTCTGCTGAAGGAAATGGATTCAAAATCGCTACGAAAATTCATTTTTTAATTTACTCTCAAACCCAAAGGCCAGAAGCACCTAAATGAAAGGCAAAAGTACGAGCCACCACGCTTCTGGCTGATCAGATCTCTTCAGGATAAAACTATGTAAAATCACCACATTACTCAAAACAACTTTACAACTGTTTTATTATTTCCATGTCAATTTTAAGCTTTAGTTACATTTTCCATTTTTGCCCACCTTGAGAATAAAAGAACCACCTTGAAACTGGTGGCTTCCCAGTCGCTCTATAAGTGGAGGAGATGTAAAAATTTATCGCTTTATCGCATTCCCCCGTTCGTGATCTTGTGGTATAAGTGATAAAAAAACCTAATTATGACGTGGAAGATTTGTGTACCAAATACTGCGTTGATTTGTCAAAGATTGTTTTCTTTCGAAAATATTTCTGCATTCTTATATGCAATAATACGAATACCGATAGGGCATAACATAAAATTATGCGTTTTACAGTTGCCGTTTATAAAAAGTTGTTTGCAGGTTGCTTTATCATAAAAGTTATTTCTTGTTCCTTTTTATGGTTATCTTGGTTATGTGAAGAAACTTTATGAAATTTCACTAGAAGAGATTAAGTTCTTAAAGACAAATAAAAACTTCTAGACAAAAGAAAAATTATGTATATGCATGAATAAAAATTTATCACCATAGAAAAAATTCTGTAAAATTGCAAGGATTCTAGTCACATTTGTTCACATTTTCAAATTATGTAAAAACTCAAATGCTACACGTCTGGCTAATATGTGATTTATCATCTGCACACATCAGTTATTTCGAACACGTGGCTTGTGAGACATGTTTACCAATTCATTAAAAAAAAAATTAGTGTTCCTTAGTGCTTAATCCTCCCAAATTCATCCGCTTTGCTGTCATTACCTCTGGCAAGCTAATACAGATGAGACGAATTTCGAATTCTTTTTCTTTCTGCCACAAGAAAGGTCATTAAAGGTCATGGTAAGGTCGGTCATTAATACCTGGAGCTGCGACCCAGGACCGATCTATTTGCTCTCATTTTCAGCTAGTTCTATATAAGCTAACAGTGTTCTTTAATACTGATCTATCTAAATGTTCCTATACAAATTTATTGAACATTTAATTCAGTTTTTGAAGTTTCATTCTGATAAGTCACAGAAGTTTTCACAAAGTAAGCTATTAGCAAATGCACTTATATTACCTTACAAACATTAACTTTATTTTTCGCAGCAACAGGAAAAAGTTTTTTTTAAAGAATTATAATAATACCAAGCACTTTAATCTGGTAGACCACACTTTAGTTAAGCAGCTTCATACCCAAAACTCAGTTCTTGAGACCGAAGTGATTTAAACAGACTCTCTGTCAAGTTTACAGACTATTTCGAGCAGTAGCACCAGACATCAGCTACTTAAGGCAATATAAAAACAACTGGTATTGATTTCTGGAAGTCTGAGACCAAAGTTTCGATGAGTTCTGGTCCACACTGGTAATTAAACATCTGACGAAACTGCGAAGAATGACACACAAGTTCACTGACTGTAGCCTTACCTACCTCATATCTTAAAGCTGTATACTTAGCAGTGAATTCCCTAAACAGCGGCAGAATTGTTGTAACATGGCCGGATACGGACAAACATGTATCCTAAAGTCGACCAGGAATTTACTTAGAGGTTCTTCACAATTTGCCCCATACCTAACTTAGCACAGCCCGTGTACTTTCTGCCTGCATCGTTTTGGCTGAGAAATAATGAATTCCGCGTCTACGATAGCGTCGGTGATCCTGATCACTATTTATTCCGCTGGCCCGCATATTAAAACGTTTCACTTGACAAGATCCTCCATGACCCACATACAAGTAAGTATGTTTCAGGGTTTCACAAATATTCCAAAGGCCAAAGGACAAATCTGTTGCCACTTTTCGCCTTGCTACTGGCCATGATTACCTCTCCAAGCATCTATATCCTATACAATTTCTGCCAAGTCCTCTTTACCAATTGTGGAACATTTGTGAGGAAGTGGACCTGAAACATTTGAGTCACTGCCTTGCACTGGGCTCGGGACACTTGTGGGAGAAATACTGGAAAGATGAACGATTTATAGACTTACTGTAGTTTTAGTTTTATTACCTTATAAGGTATTTCTCCCACCTTCTTAGCATGCCTTCGTGGTGTGCTGGTCTGCACGCTGGGCGCATATTCCAGAGGTACGTGTTCGATTCCCGGCGAAGGCATTGCTCATTTTTCCCTTCTCTTGCTTCCAAAAAAATCCTAATGTCTCTACAGTGGCGCCCGAACTAAAAGGGTGTTGGATGATGACTCTCCACACCCAGGCTTTGGCGATTGGATCCCCTAAAAACCCCAGTCGCTTTTTAAAAGGGGGAGTATATAAGGTATTTATCACAACTTTTTGGCATGCCGTCGTGGCGTGGACGCTGGGTGGTCTGCACGCTGGGCGCGTATTCCAGAGGTCCGTGGTTCGATTCCCGAGGAAGGTATTGCTCATTTTTCACTTCTCTTGCTTTCAAAAAAATCCTAATGTCTCTATAACCTGTTCCTTCTGTTTGTATTTTTGACTACAGTTGTCTTCTAATCTGCCATTGAAAATAAAAAAATATTTCAGGGTCACCTCACCCCCAAAAAATATTCGCTCAGTCTCATAAGAGATTGTTCTGCCACTGCAAACCGCCTGAAATAAAACTCTCTCAAAATCTTTATTTAAGAAAACGCCGGCATCTGTGTATATTTGAATTTCCTTGTATATTTTCCCTTCGTATTGAATATTTCCTTGTGTTTCATATCCTTGTATAATTTCTTGTACACCGCGAAAAAAAAATCGGGCAGATCTATATCTCTCGTTCTACTTAGCCAGTTAATAAAATTCAACTTGCGTTTTTCATGTCTCGATAGCGCGGCTTACGATATGTATCAGATCTATATATAGCATTGTTCTAATAGAGGTATTTTGGCCCAAATCGCACTTTATCTGAGATAGCATGGTAGTTTTTTTTCCTTATTTCGATTTTAACACTCAAATTATGCCAAGTGTTGTAAAAATTGCACGAGTAATTTTCAAAAAATTAGTTCTCAGAATTTTAGCTCCTCAATGTTCATTAATATCTCTTTTTTTTTAATCAAACTGATTTGATTCTTCCTTTCGCATTTCGAAATTTATGTTCATTCCAAATAAAATTCGCCCATTTTTTTATGATTTGTTTTTAAAATTTTTATTTTTAAATAATTTTTATAAATTTTCCCCCCAAAAAATTTTGAATTATAATCTATAAAATTATCTTAAAGTAAATGCATTTCTAAGCATACCAATTAGTCTTTTACTTAAAATTTTTTAAGATATACTCGAATTTACATATTAGTGCGTTTTTAAACTTGGCATATTTGTTATAAGCGATAATAACGCCAAATGGGGTTTACGTACTTTGTTAAAGTTATTCGAAAGTACGAAAGATGACCGTTTTTCCTCTCGTGTACAATGAAAAATAGGAAAGGAAAATAGGTTGCTATAATTTGCTATATAGCTGTATAAAGAATTTCGCCAAGTGAATTATTTTCATCGTAAACTGAAAAAAATGCGCCAAGATAAATTTTTGAATTTCTCCTTAAATTTCGCACTGAATTTTTCAAAATTTAACATTTAGGCATAATTTGAGTCGTAGAATCGAAATATGGAAAAAAGTTGGCACGTCATTTCAGAGAAAGTCCGATTTTGTGTCAAGATACCTATATTAGAACAGTGCTATAGATAAATGTAATATATATCCTAAGTCGCACTTTCGAGACATGAAAAACGCAATTTGAATTTCGTCAATCGGCTGAGTAGAAAGGGAGATATAGAACTGTCCCCCCCCGCAATGTACATAATATTAAGGTTTTTGCATTCATACAATAATATATTGTTTTCTAATTATAATATTATTTAGTACTATTTCAGTTAGTATTGTATTTATACAGTCCTGCTGCCGGGCGTACCCTTCTTGCAATCTCGATTGTTAAAATTGTCCGCGTATGTTTTGTTACTCGTCCTGTATATATTCCATGTATGCTAATCGCTCAGTGACTGCTATTTTACAGCTGTTGTTTTCCTTCGGTGCTGCAAGTAATGTAATGCACAGAGCTGAGTTGTCTAACACATCTTAATATATCTATCGCCTATATAAGTATTCCACGAGTGTAGTTTCTTCCTGTCTTTCTTCCACTGGTGGGCAAGTCCAATCATTTTTGTTTCATCCTGAACTAATGTCAAACAGGTTGAATTTAATGAATCCCCTCCTTCCCTGTAAGGCTTCTTACCATAAGCTACGCATATTTGTTTTGTTTTCCAACCTGGAGGATAAGCTAAGATTCTGATGGTGAGGCTTTTGGCCGAAAAGCTTCCTAAGCCCAGTGGATAGCTGCCCCATCATCGGAGGGAGAGAAAAAAGTTAATAGTAAGAAACAAATATAGATTATAAGTATCATACTAATCAATAAATATGTTTAAAGATTTTAAAGATTCATCACTGCTTGGAGCATATGAATTTAGAAAAAAATCCCCGCCTTATTTAAATGTGGTTTCGAGCTCTAAAAATAAGTTAGTGGGAATTAGTTTCGGAAGGGAAAGGACACAGATATAGAAAACTTACCCCCTCTCTCTAAATAAAAGGATCAATTTAAAATTAAAAATTTTTTACTGTCTTAGAGGTTACCATTTATTTTATTCAAAACTGACTCTTAATAGCAATTTAATCTTTACATATAACAAAAGAAAGAGTCTGTGTGCCTTTCGTTCCTGCTGCGAGTAAGTTAAAAGACCCAGGGCTACGAAATTTGGTATATAGGTGCATCTAGACAAGAGCCAGAGCCCCTCGAAGCGATTTTTTTCAAAATTCGAATCAAATATTTTTATGTTATCTCTTCGATTTTATCGCATCATTTTGAATAGTTTCATTCTTTTAGAAATGTGGTTTTGGCAACAGTTTTTCATTCGATTGTATACTGGACTGCTGACTGTCGAAAATCAGCACTGTTGCCAGTTGGAAAAAGGAGGGCGATTATTCTGTGCAGTTTTTAAATTTAATGTTTCTCTTGGATACTGAACGTTTGTCGAAAGAAGGCAACGAGAAGTTGGTTAATTTATTTATCAGGATAATTAATATTTGTATTAAGGGATATTGCTTATTTTATTGTAATTTTGTTATATGTAATACAATTTTTATTTCATTTGTGTTTTTACTTCCTTGTACGAAGTAAAAAGGAAGTATTGTAATCGCAAAAAGTTTCAGGCAGCATATTTCAACAAAAATATCCATTTTGACCGCTATCGAATGCAATTTAACGATGTTTTTGCGTGATATCTGTAGGTAAGGACAGAATAAAATACCCTTTTCCTTCAAAAAAAATTATAAAACTGCTTTAAAATGAATTCTGAAAAGAATTTTTCGTGGCGTCTGTACGAACGTATGTACATACGTACGTACGTATCTCGCATAACTCAAAAACGAGTAGCCTCAGAACGTTGAAATTTTGTATATAAGACTGCTATAACATGTAGATGTGCACCTCGTATTTTGGTTGCAATAGGCCGCGCCAAACGGCCTATTTTACATGTCTGTAAATTGTACATTTTTTGCTTTAAAAATGATTGTATTATGTTGTTTTTATCTTCTGGTTAAGGTTTTTATGCCTTTAGTAAATCTGTATGCAATATTTTGAGAATTATCAACAATTTTAAATTTGTCTAAGCCTTTTTTATATGGCGGCCATTGACGTTTACATTTGAAACAGAGACTAGTGGATTTGTTGCCAATCTATAGAAACTAAGCTTCGCAACAACAAAGATAACGCATTCATTTATTATTGCCAATTAAATCATGCTTAATTCTTTCTGGAATTTTTTCGAGGAAATGAGTGTTTAAGATTTACTTCGTAATTTTTAATATAGATATTTTGAGTTTTTATGTATTTTTGCCTTCTCGCGAAGTGAGAACAGAATTAATTGAATGAGAAATACTCAATCGTCTGTGAAAAATTGTTTCTTTTTTGTTTTTCTTGCTTAATTTCTTTTATACATTATTCTAGCTTTATTAGTATTTGAATAGGACATGTGGCAATGATTAGATAATTCTTTTCTTTAAATGATATACATTTTGTGCATTATGAGTTATAATATGAAGGAAATATAATACTGTTAAGTGAATCTAGCGCCAGAGTGTCGCTGTGTTAAAAAAATACTAGAGTGAATTTTAAAGAATGCATTTTTTCTATTGTGGTTTATGCGCTGTCGGCGAAGTAGATTTAATTCAATCCAATAAGTTTAAATGAAATGCAAGAAAAAATGCGTATAATTTAATATTCCGTACAAGGAAGTCGTGTGGTGTACACATCAGATTTTTTTTTTAAATGAAGTTGTTCTGCAGAGTAAAATTCTGCGCAGTTCTTAAATTTAACGTTTGGTGTACTTTTTTCAGGCATTTTCCTGATACATTTAAAAGCCAGAAGAAGGCTGGCCACGTAGCTGCCGGTTTTAAATAAACGAATGCATTTCAAATCTTAACTGGTATCCTACATCAATTTTACTCACACTTAATTTTCCCTTCCACATCACATCATTCTTATTCATTTCCAGCAACAGCCAATAGGCGAAATCGCTGAACACTGAGCTTGGCGCAAGTTCACTTCCCAGCGAACAGATCGGCTGTCTATGACATTTTGTGGTTTTTCTCAATTCTAACGTGAATACAAACCCATTTCTCTTAAAATGTCGTCCACGACAGTATTCCTTCTTTTAGGCAGACACCCCTCGGGTGCTTTGCTGTTATATAAATAATCTTGCGCGATGCTGTAGCTGTTATAGTAACCTTCCCATTTATAGCCCAAAAAGCTGGAGATATTCCTAAATTTCTGAAAATTTGTTGTGGAGGAGAAAATTTCGTTTTATTGCGAATCAAATTGACGTAGAATATGAGTTCAGAAAGGCAGTATTTTTATATTAAGGGGGCTCATACACCTTAGACCCCTTAACACCCTTCGAATATGTGACTGTTGCAAGATTTTGGTTATTTTATTTATTTTAAAAGCAATTACTTCCAACTTTTTACAGCTGACTACATAATATAGCTGCTTTCTGAAATAGTGATCAGAAAGTTTGTGTTGCCACAAATATTTTTGTAATTTAATCCGCTTTGTGACAAAATATTTCGTCAGGTTTCCACCTTGCGCGCACGATATTTTAAAAATGGCTAATGGTACATACTTGAAATTTGATGGAATTCTTTATATGAGCCCTGTCGTTTAACTTAACCTAAAATCTGATGAATATTTTAATATTAAAAATTTTATGGACGAAAATATTACAGATTTTTTTAATAAAATACATTTTATACTCGACTTATTTTTTTAAACTCGACTCCAGACAAAATAAAATTTAACATGAAATTCTTAGAATTTTTTGGTTCACAGTAGTTTCCAAATGTTATAAAAGCTATATATTAAATATGGAATTAAATTGTGCAACAGAATGTGTTAAACTGTGCGCGCAAGGTGGAAACATGACGAAAACGTTTGTCAAAAAGCGGATTAAATTATAAAAATATTTGTGGCAACACAAACTTTCTGATCACTATTTCAGAAAACAGCTATATTGTGTAGTGATCTGTAAAAAGTTGGAAGTAATTGCTTTTAAAATAAATAAATTATCCCAATTCTTGCAACACTCACATATTCAAAAATCTTATGGGGTTTAAGCTGTACGAGTCCCCTTAATTTTAGAAAACGGTACCAGCTGTTTAAACAAACAGCTTTTCGAGCTTTTCAGCTCAAGTTATTTCATTATAAAGCAAGAATTAGAATTCTGTATTGATGACAAAATGCACAGAAAGGTATAAACTCACCAAACCGACGAGAATAAAAAACACGATGAAGGCCCGCCCCAAGGACGTTTGACAGTAGATATCTCCGTAGCCAACCGTTGACATGGTCACGATTAAGAAGTAGACGCATTCCCAATATGTTAAGCTTTGGGGGTTTAGAAATTCCAAAGGGTCGCCTGAATTCTCTAGCTGAAAGTGAAGAGCCAGTTAAATGTCGAGAAATTTATGAAGTCATTTGGTAAAGTCTGAACCTTAAAAGAAAAACAAATATTAAATCAATAAGCAAAAAATACATAAAAAAATCTGAAAGCTTCCGGATTTTACATTACGCCCAAAAGGACTTTTATTTTGACGTTTAGTGTGTTACCTTTATTTCTTAAATATCATGAAAGTGAAATTTATTTTTGTTTATGAAAGACGATTTTGAAAAAAAAAAGTGCCGCAAAGATCATTCGTAGCGATATTTAACGATATGCTCACAAGTTCGTAGGCCACGAGTTACATTTTTTAAAAGTTCGTACACTTCTGAACTCAAATTACAACCGAAAGAAACTTCAAGAGGTTTTAAAACCGAAATCTGAAATTTCCAGATTATAGGACTCGAATAGAGTTTTACGACAATTTTTTTTTTAAATCTCAAGAAAAATATAAAAATAAAAAAGATATATTAAAAAGATCTGAAAGATCTGAACGCTTCTTTCTGATTTTTACATTACGCCCAAAGCTACTTTTTTTTTTTTTTAACCTTTCGTGTGTTACCTGTATTCCTTTACTTATTAAATATTCTTTGCACTTAAACCATAAAATTCAATTGAACAACAATATCGCAAAATAATTTTAAAATGAGAGTATCTTTATAATTTCCGATACACAGTCTCGCGCGCTGGAGATAAAATTGTATTTTTTTTTCTTACAGTGTTGCCATGGCTCGCTTTGAAATCGTTGAGTTTGTTAATCAAAAACCTTAAAGTGTTACAAAATATGAAATCGATAATAAAACAAATTCCAAATTCTAAATTAGGGCTTCCAGTTGCCCATATTCGGTGGAGGATTACGTTAATTAAAATTGGATGGCTCTAGGTACCGTTGTTTTGTCACAATACGAGAAACATACATACATTTATGCAGATTCTTCATTTATAATACAGGGTAACACAAGATGAATATTTGGTGGCAACAATTTGAACAGTGAATCGACGCAAAATGCCAAAACGAAATTAATAGCCTTTCTGGGCTAACAGTCTTTGGACTAATTATATTCAAATTATGCATGTAAAGCAATTGTAAATATACGTTTGTAAAGGACCTGCTTTTGAAAAAATCAATCGAATTTCAATTATTGAGATTCGATTTATTCAAATCGCTTCTTTTCGAGACTACTTTAGATTAGGCCTGGTGTTAATTTATTTAGGAGGTTTTATTCTTAGTCGATCAAAAACGTACAAAGAAGTTAAGTCTATATTTTTAATAAGCTTTAGAGAAAAATGTGTAGGTTTATTAAATTACAATAGAAATAGTTTCTGTAAGCCAATATCAGACATATTCATATAATAACATGTCATTACACATCAACAGTACGCTCCTATACGACATTTGACAAAATATCGAAATTTTGAATATTATGTCATTAACGTTAACATCGTTACGTACGAGATAGATATATTCAACGAACATTTTTAATGTAAATTTTTACATTAAATTGTAAATTTTTACATTTATTCATATAATAACATGTCATTACACATCAACAGTACGCTCCTATACGACATTTGACAAAATATCGAAATTTTGAATAATATGTCATTAACGTTAACATCGTTACGTACGAGATAGATATATTCAACGAACATTTTTAATGTAAATTTTTACATTAAATTGTAAATTTTTACATTAAATGTAAATTTTTACATTTATTCATATAATAACATGTCATTACACATCAACAGTACGCTCCTATACGACATTTGACAAAATATCGAAATTTTGAATAATATGTCATTAACGTTAACATCCTTACGTACGAGATAGATATATTCAACGAACATTTTTAATGAACATTTTTAATGTAATTTTTTAACATACATTCAACGAACATTTTTAATGTAAAAATTACTTTCTCATATAATTCATCTGTGGTAAGCGTCATTATATCAAAACTAAATCAAGACTCTGCATAAAAATAAATAAATAAACAAATAAGGTGCTCCAGTGAAAGTTATTTACTTTCCTTTTCAACTCGAACTTTACGACGTTCAAGAAACATTTAGAATTTCGAAAGCCTTTTTTTTTTGAGAAATAAAAAAGGCAGGAGGGGAAAAAAAAGTACCTCCCAAGTTTCTAAACAGGCTTCATAGAATCGTGCTTTGACAATGTAAATAAAACTACCATGAATCACTTTTAAGAATCATAAATATCTTCAAATATGCCGCCCTGACGGTATAGTGGTTAGGGAAGACTGTCCGCGATACCGGAGGGCCGGGTTCGAATCCCGGAGAAGGCATGGATATAAAATTATCTGTCCCTTCACAGGAGGTACCTACTAGGTGCCTCCACAATAAAATGGCCACCACTTCTGACCTTAGCAGGGGCCATTGCCGTTATAGACAAATGCCCCGCCATTGGAAAGAAAAGTATCTTCAAATACTTTATACGTCATAGAATAAACAATTCATCTTAAAATTTCAGAAACAAAAATGGAAAAGTATCCGAGAAGAAAAAAATGTCATAAATAAAGAATGGTATAAGAAGGAAAGGAATTGGAAATAAGTTTTAAAATTAAGTAGAATAATACGACTAAAAGAATTATTATCGACGGAAAGCTGCGAGGTAATAAATAAAGGAATGTGTTCGGTGTGGCATTCCAAGTTCTAAACTTTCTTCTTTCTTTTGCATCCTCGCTTTACTATTAACATGATCATCTCCTAAGTCTGCAAATTCTTCAGACGTGAGGGCACTTCATTTAGTATTTTGAAATGAAAGTTATATGGCCGCAGAAAGAAAATACACGTTGCCTAAAATTTAGAACAAAAATTATAACCTTGTTATGCCAGGCGTTTCGGATAAGAATGTTCTTCCCTTAAATGCAGATGGTACTGTGGCTGAAATGGGATACTCACCAAGTGGATGACACCTGCTGCTGTCAACCAAACGCTGATGACTATTGACACGAGCTGTGCCAGGCGAATCGAACTGCTGGTCTTCAGCACGTTCAAGTACTGCAGGATGTCGGGTACAGACATGAGGCGCAGCGCCCGCAAGAAACGAAGCCCTGAAAGATCATCAGCAAAATGTTAAAGAACAAATGAACCTGTTGTAATTAGCTCATACATCATTCGTGTTATTCATTGCACAGTGTCATGGTAATGTAAAATTTATAATGATTGCAGTATATCCAAAATGTTTGGGATAAATTGTACATTTATTCCAAGCAGTTTCACAAAATTCTTTAATAATATGTACCTGCCAAAACATTTCATTGAAAAATGGTAACATTCTACTACTGTGATTGGATATTCCGCAACGTATGTACTTCCGGTCGTCCACACTAACTAGTATATTGGGTCACATAAAAAAGATCTCCGCGATTTTTTGGTACATTTTTTAACAAAAATTTCCTTTATCGAAAATCATTTTTAATCAAGTATATATTGACCATATTATCTATGAACTTTTGCCATTTTTCGGGTAGCTTCATAATTCCATCGGTGTAGAACTTCTGTGGTTCATGGTCGGAAAACTTGGCCAAGTGATTTTCAGCAGCGCTCCGGTCGGCGAGTTACCATCAAGACAGTTTTGCAGAAGCAAATGGTAGTCCGACGGTGTAAGGTCTGGATGTGTCAAAACTTCCCAACCAAGTTCCGTCAATTTGTCAATTTGTTCAGAGTCATCAAAGATGTATGTTGGCCGTGCATTGTCATGATGGAACACAATTCTCTTTCTGCTGGCCAATTCTGGTCGCTCTTTCTGGATTGCTTCGTAAAACCGGTTGAGTTGTGCCGAATTGATAGTTTCGCCAGATTGCAGCAGCTCATAATGGACAATTCCTTTCCAATCCCCCCTCCCAAACACTCAGCATAACCTTATTTGGAGACAATCCAGGCTCTTTTCAAATGATTCCAAAATGTCGTGCGGTTTATGTTTAGTGCCTCCGCTATTTTTTGGCAGCTTGCATGCCGGTCTTGCTCTACCACTTGCAAAATTTCATCGACGTTTTCAGTATTTCACTCATTTTCAAATCAACATAACTTTTTACACGAGCAACGAATTAGAAAACTATTTTTTCAAAAGAATGAAAGCTGAATTTCACCTTTTAAGCACATATTCGTTTGAGACAATCGGGTGAGTGTTGCCGGAGATAGAGACATTAACACCATCTAGTGGCAAAAAACCGAAGAGACATTTTATATGACCCAATACATGCGGATAACTGGAAAACACGTATAATCCAAAAATGGATTGTACGCGTACAATAATAAACCCTTATTATTGTAACAGTAACTCTTCAAAAAGGGAGGTTAAATAAAATATTAATACAATTTACAAGGATTTTGTAGTTTTTCTTCCGAAAACAAAATCTGTTGTACTTCTGTTTTTGAAAGCCGCACTGAATTTTGAAAGCCGCACGCATTCTCAAGGAGGGTGGTACGGACCACATTGGAGCAGTGATATACTATTGACAACCTTGTTATTCCAAGCGTCTCATATGAGAATGTTCTGCTCTTGAATTTAGATGATGATGTGGCTGAAATGAGATACCAAGTGAGAGACACCTTGTACCTATTTATGTCGAGCTGATATAAATACATCCTTTCAGTGATAATTTCAGCACTTTAGAGGGTATTTTGGAAGAAAATAATGAGCTAAATAGTTTAAAGAAATCTTTGAATGTGCACACAAAGCAAGTAAAAATTATCTGGTAAAACGGCAAAGACAAGTAGAGGAGAACCGAAATAAGTAGATTTTAGCATAAATGTATCTGCGGAAATGAGAAGGTACAAGGCGCTATTGAGAGGTAGGTAAAAATGTTCTAATACCATAAATTTTAATTCTCAGGGCGAATTTCAAGCGGTATGCATATCCGCCTGAAAGCAGAATTCGGGGACATACAAGTATGAGACTGCGGACGGAAACGTAACAGTTACTCAAAGGAGATACAATTGCTATTGACGGGATGCAGAGACATCATCATTTTTTAAAGAACTTAGGTGATATGATCTAAATTCCCCTCATATCAAGCATTATGGGATACTTTAAATAACATTGTAAGATATTGTTGCCGTTATAACTCAGGATATAATTACATAATTTACATAATTACAGACTTTTAGATATTCAAAATACTTTCCAGCAGAACATACACTTTACAACAGTTCACTTTACAAATACGCTTAACGCAGACAACACATTACACACTTTACAGAATTTTACAAACGTACGTTGCGGAATATCCAATTATTGAAGCAGTAAAGATGGTTAAACTTCTCGAAACAAATTGAACGAATATTAATTTCTGATTCTAAACACTGTTCCTATTAAAAATTATGTAACGAGGCATAGATGAGCGCCGAGTTTTCAAGCGTATAGATAACTAGCTCATAACCGCCCGCAGGGTACTGTATATTGGGATGCGTCCCCATTATTTAACGTGGCGGGATGCGTAATGGCAACCCGCACATTGAGTTGATCAATGTTAAACGAATTTCGCTTACTGCGCATGCCGAAAAGAGAATTTGGCGCAGTTTCGACTTTGGCGCAATTTTAAAAGAAGATAAATACGGCATATGGTCGATATTGTGTTATTTTGGGGGTAAACAGTTCGAGGTTTTAAAACGTGTCAGGTTGTAAGCTGCTTCATTACTTGAAGTGTAAATGTCGATTGTAAACTACCCAAATTTTCTTTTAAAAAGGATTACAAAACAGGATGCATTACAAGATATATTAGCTGATTATACTTCTCAGGAATAAAAACAATTGAGTATTTACCATACGTTCCATTCATATATACTTTAACAAATTAAGGTTTAAATGTAGTTTAAATTACTGAATTAAAAACCAAATAAATTATTGTAAGTAAATGAAATAGACTGTTGCAATTGTAAACAGTCGATAAAACCTACATGACAAACAAGCTTGTGTAGGGTTGCTTATGCTTAGCCGCCAGTATTTTCTCCCACGCCAGCGGTACACCATTGAGCATGCGCAGTAAGCGAAATTGGTTAACATTGATCAACTCAATGTGCGGTTTGCCATTAAGCTGGCGGGATCCCCAATAGGCCTACACAACGAAAAATTGCCAACATAAAACTAATAATATAAATAACTATTATATCTTTCGTGAAAATTAATGTTATTATATTTGTTATCAAATTTTTTTATCAGTTACTATAATTATTTGTCCTTGATTTTATATGTAGGGCAATTTTTTAAAAACAACAATAACATTTTTATAATAATAATAATAATAATTTAATTAATTAATAATTTATTTCTCTTAATAACAACATTTATTTTCATGAAACTCATGATAACAGTTAAATATACATTTTATTATTAACCTTATCATTTAAATGTTGTTTGCATTCATTGGATAGATGCAAATTATTTACTAATTTAATAATTTTAAAGAAAAATGCATTCATTTGCAGCATTGTATTTCACATCTGGTTTTGGCAACAATAGAAGAAATTCGGAGCTTGTATTTGAAAACTAAATGTATGAGAAACTTCTGTTGTATAACAAAAATTCATTTTGGGCAGGGATTTGCGTAAAATCCGTTCTTAGTGCTCGTCTACATCGGGGAATGAGTAACTATGCAAAATTTCAAGTCAATCATGTATATGGCTTGGGAAATCTCGTAATAAGTCAGTAGTATTTTCGCTTACATATATATATAGATATGGGTGATCCTTGCCACCTCATGTCGTTTTCCCATAAACTTGCAGTAAGTTTGTGTACTGTTACTAGGCATTTTAAGGCAGTGCATTCCAGTATATGGCCAGATGGTAAGAATAATGGTTTCAGGCATCAGTTTTCGTACAAATAACAAAGATTGGTGTCGCTGACAACATGTCTGTTAAAATACTGAGTTAAAGGTAACGTACCCTGTAATACATCTTGCTAATTGCGGGAAGTGGTGTTACATTTGTCGTCTGCTTAATGTGATGTTGTAGGATGTGCGGCGGCGTGGTTTGCATCCATCTCACTCTGTTTGCCATTTGATTTGTGCCTTGTGTTTCCCTAGCCTGAACGTGGCCAAAGTGCTGGTCGTAGATAATGAATGCTTCTTGATATTGCTTCTAATCTCTCAATAATTGGCTCTAATCTCTGAATAATTTTTCGATTGCCACGCACCCGTGTATGCGCGTTCACCCAGAAAAGCGTGACGTTATGGTGTTGATGCCTCCGCAAGTCTCTCTGGATTTGTGTAACTAATTGGAGATGTGTGATAATGGTTGAGTATAGACAGAAATACCAGCATACTGTGTATATGTAGAGTGATATCCTGTAGGTTTTGCTGAGTGAAGTAATAGATGGCTCTTGAAATAGCTACTGTTTCTACCTGAAGCAATACATTGGTTTTGTTTAGTGGCTCCTTCCATAGGTTATGTTGTACAGGAGCATGTTTACACTTTAAGTACTGGGTGAACATGTAGCGTTATCGCTAACATTTCATAATTGTCTGATGATGTCACTCTTGGAAGAAACTTGAAGGAATGTGATGGTGAAATGCCGATTGGATTATTGCTTCTTTCTTCACACGAATATGCAATGATGTTAAACCTGCCAGGACATTGATCGAAGCAGTCACTGTTGCGTGAAATGCCCTTGTGAAGTTTTACTCGAATTGTGGCTGAAAGCTAAGAAAATGTTTAACTCTCCTTCCTTGCTTAGGTTAGGCCCACACTGGAGCAGCATATGTGACCATTTTTTCGATGACAGTTGAGTATAGAGAGTCTTCTGAATGTGCATGCCTAGTCCCTATTTCATTAGGACTGTCAGAGATTTTGCGAAATGTGGCTAGCATGTTGCTTAATGTGAAGAATCCAAGTCAGTCTTTGATCCTATGTAAGACCCAGGTATTTTAGTACTTTGAGGGTTTTCATCCTGCTATCGTTGATGGTGATTCCTGGACTAATGTTGCTGTCTTCTTCCTTTTTTTTTTTTTTTTTTTTTTTTTTTTTTTTTTTTTTTGTAATTAGAAGGACCTTATATTTGCCTTCTGAGATGGTCAATTTCAAGCACTGAAGAGTTCATAGAACTATTGAGAGGTTTGAATTCCATGCATCTTCGGCTTATTTCTGAATTTTCTCAGGACTAGAAGGGCGATGTCATCTGCGTAAACTATTACTTGGGTGTGCTCAGCCGAGCTATTAACTATGCTATTAAAGGTGGGATTCTATAAGACTGGACCGACGAATTATCCGTACGGGCATCCTCGTTTCTGTTTGCGTTCAATGAAGCCATTGTTATACATGACGATCTGCTCACGATTCGAGAGGTAACAGGTCAGAGCTTGATATATGTGTTTGCTGAGCATCTAGGTTGCTCCAATGCCTGTTAATTATCTGCCATCACAAGGTATCGACGACAGTCTTAATATCGAGACTGAGGATGGCTGTGTGGTACCTATGGTTTCTGTTCTCCAGGGTGTAGTTTTTCATGGTTATAAATGAATGTGTGGTAGATTTCTGTTCTCTGAAGCCATATTGGTGCTCCCCGATTGTGTTCGCATTGTGTATGCGATGCTTCAAGCGCTTCAGTAGAAAACTTTCATGTACCTTTTTTAGAGTTTGGGCAGTTGTTCCGATTCTATCCGCAGCTCTGTAGACAAAAGCACGTCGAGCAGCTTCGCTTTTGTTCAGCTATAGATAACATCTGAAAAACCTCACGGGAAGTGATGACTTACTCTAGAAGACCGCTTTTACCTACGTTTCAAGAATGCCTTGTACGAACCCTCCATTTTGGCATATACATTCGGTTGCAAAATATGCTTATTTCGATCACTTCTTACCTGTTTTTACGTTTTCCTCAGACATTTTTCAGCCATCTTTTATATAAAATTCAAGGGAGCTCATACACCTTAAAAGCCTTAAGATCTTCGAATATGTGACTGTTGCAAGAATTGGGATAACTTATTTATTTTAAAAGCAATTGCTTCCAATTTTTTATAGTTCACAACATAATATAGTGAACAGTAATCAGAAAGTTTGTGTTGCCACAAATATTTTTATAATTTAATCTGCTTTTTGACAAAATTTTTTATGACTTGTAAATGTCATAAATGTTCTCAGCTTTGCGCGCAACGTTTAAAACATTGTATTGCATAATTTAATTCCATATTTAATATATAGCTTTTATAACATTTAGAAGCTACTGTGAATCAAAAATCCTAAGAGTTTCATGTTAAATTTTTATTTTATTTGGAGTTGAGTTTATAAAATGTATTTTATTACAAAAATCTGTAGTGTTTTCGTGCACAAAATTTTTTTAATATTAAAATATCATCAGATTTTTGGTTCAGTTAGAAGATAGGGCCCATATAACAAATGCCATCCAATTTCAAGTATGTACCGTTATCCATTTTCTAAATATCATGCGAGCAAGGTGGAAACATGGCGTGAACGCATAAAAAATTTTGTCGAAAAGCAGATTAAATTATAAACATATTTGTGGTAAAAAGTTGTAAGTAATTGCTTTTAAAATAAGTAAAATATCCCAATTCTTGCAACAGTCACATATTGGAAGATCTTAAGTCTTCCAATATGTGACTAGTTTTGAACCTATATGACCTAGTAAGAAGGTTTACAAGTCCCCTTAAACAACTATTTTTCTAACTTATTAATAGATTCTTTACATTTTCAATACTGATAAAGTTTTCCATATTTTCTTATATTATTTCTGATGCTTCCCAATTACAGACCATGTTACGGAGTTATTTCTGTAGTAAGCTATAGAAAACAGTGTCCTTCGCATAACGGAGGATTCACATAGAAAAATACGTCCTGGAACAGACTCTATTCGTTATACGAGGCCTCACTGTATAAAAAGTAACAGCATGGAAAAGCATTTTGCTCATAGTCAGTTCAGTTATTTGTATTTTCAGTCCTTTGTTGTTTTGTATTTTTAAAATTTATTTATCTTGTTTGTTTCCCAATATTGCAGGTTTCATATCCAAGTACGCATAAAAATGTTTCGAATGTATGTCGAGCTTCCCCAGTTCAAAGTAACAGAACGTCTTTTGCTCTGTCCTATAAATGAGTCTTTCATTTTTACCTGGAAAGTGCTTGAAAATAAATTGAAAAGTTATTCCATTTCTAGTGATAGCAGTACTGGTTTAAAAGAGCAGCATAATTTCTTATTACATGCATGGCGAATCCTTCTTTAATGTGAATTTTCAAATGAAATGAACTGGAAGAACTTTTGGTTAATCTTTGGAATGTGGTAACAGGTAGTTTGGCGACATTTTGATAAGGCGATAAAGGTTACTAGCTAGGACTTTAGCAATAATCTGAGAAGTACGCAGTTCGAATCACAGATTATTTTGTCTCCGAGAAATGAGAGATCATGAGACATGTCATGTGACATTTTCCGGAAAATTCCGATCGTGATTTTAGCTAACAAGCTTTTAGAAACAATTTCGCCGTTAAAGTGCAGAATCGTCCACTTATTTGTTTGACACTTTTTACAAGAGTAAGAAGAATTGAATTTTTGTCAATTTTCTTTGACCTTTTAAGTGAAAATAGGTCGATGTGTACATAGATAAAGTCAAGAAGTTGCGAAATACCATTTTTGTGCAATTCTGGGATTATTTTTTTTTAAGTGAAAAGAGGTCGACGTGTACATGGATACCGTGTATGTGCAATTCTTAAAAACGCGGCAAGCAGTTTGCGATTCTGCACTTTCTCCCAATTTCGCACCTAATCTTCGTCATGATTAAGCATTTTTGTTCCATAAAAGTTCTAGTATAAGCGTAATTCGGCTAGCAGGTTGTTGGAAAAATTGTTGAGTTAAAAAAAAAGAAAAAAAAAATGCCTTTACTTCGTGAAAACAAAATGGCGTCCAAAACAAAACTAGGAGCTTGAAGTAGCATGGTTGGTCGCCAAATTCTCGCCAAGTTACCATAATCCGAAGATTCACCAAACTTTTTATTATGCGGTTTTTTTTTTTTTTTTTTATTATAATATATTGCAAGCATGAGACAGATTTTTTAAAAAAACTTCTTTCTAAAAGATTGCTATATTTAAATAAACTTTATGTCATAAGGTATTTCTCCCGCCTTCTTGGCATGCCTTCGTGGTGTAGCGGTCACCACGCTCGACGCGTATTCGAGAGGCCCGTTGTTCGGGTCCTAGCGAAGGCGTTGCTCATTTTTCATCTCTTCTGCTTCGAACTAACCCAATAGCCCTACAATGCCATCTAAGTTTAGTAAAAAACTCTTTAAATTATTTTTCGATTATAAATATGCTGGTTCATTATTTCAAACTTTAAAGCACACAGCGCTTTTATTTAGCTTTATTTACGTATTTTACTTCCCTATTTCCTGTTTAACATCCAGAACACAGGTACACAGAAAATATCAATATAAATAATAATGTTAGACAAAATATAAACAGCTATAATTTTTGTGTATATATGCAAAAACATAACGAATAACATACCAATCCATGTTCTGCCTAGATAAATTGACACGAAGGACGGTGGAATAGTGAAGTAGTCAACAAAGGAATATAGCTCCAGCATAAACCACAGTTTGTCACTTGCAGCTATAAACTGAAATAAAATATCCCTCTTTTACAAAGATACCACTGCAATATAGCAAATACAGAACCCGCACACGGGTGCAAAAATCAAAATAAAGTAGAATAAAATTTAATTGATTCTTAAAAAAAATTATTAGTTAAATAAAGAAGGGAATATTTTTATTGAAAAGAGAAAACAGTGTAATGAAGAGTATAAATAATTTGTCACATTTCCTTATATCTGATTATATACTATATTATCATCTGAGTTTTAGTCAAATAATAGGCATAAACAATTTGAACGGAAACATTAATTCATAGCAAAGTACTATATTCTAGTTCTGATTTTACACGCGTTTACGCGCATTTTGTATCTAAATAAAAGATCATTTTAGATATTCTCTCGCTTTCCGGCAGAAAAAATTATAAGATACCAGCTGGGGTACCTGTTTTCTACGGTCAGACAGTAGATTATGAGATTGTGTGGTAGTTGGAATAAAAGGTTAAACTTTAACCCTTTGATGGGCGGTGGGCTGCCAAACGTCCATCAAAGGTTGTGGGCTGACAAGTGTCCCACCTTTTTTATCAGTTTTTCTTTCCCAGATGAAAGCTGCAAAATTCCATTTAAAATACATACAATTACGCCTTTTAGTTCTCTAAATGTATAACAGATGGCAGCACCAGTATTCATTCATGAAAATAATGTAAAATAAAATTACTTTGCAGGTCTAATTTTGAAGCAGGTTTTTTTTTTTAATTATTATTTATTTCTAATGAAATTTTAATCGTCTGAACAAAAAAAAAAAAAAAAAAAAAAAAAAAAAAAAAAAATGCTAAGAATGAAAATGTTAGTGCAAAACTTGTCACCCCAAGCTTTAGCTATGCTAGCGCAGTTAAATGTCGTTTTTCTGTCCCTACTGACAAGCCAGATAATGATAAAGGTGTGAATAAGGTTAAAAGTGTGAAGGATGGAGCTAAAGACTCTTCTGTTGTTAAAATTATTGACAAAATTACTAAAAAAATGCCAGAGCTGCATGCAGCGGAACATACTATTGATAAAATGTTTATATTATTCTATATCTTTGAAAATGTATTTGGCACTAAATGTACTGACAAAGGATAGTGTTGTAAATAATTTCATCTTGTTCATCCTAGTTTAAAATTTAGATCAATTCTTGTACTTATTTGCCTATGTATTCGTATGTATTGCATTGATTTATCTTTCCTGTGAATATTAGCACCGTGAGACTCACACTTTCCTTATGCATGGTTTGTTTTTCCAAGTGTATTTTCTTCATCTGATCTATTTGAGTGTAGTTATTGTTTTTTGGTATCATTCGCAACAGCTTATATGTTCTACAAGGGGTAACGTTCACGATAACCCAGGCACCCTGGTGCTACACCGTTCCAATGGAGGTCTTCGTTGAAGATTTCTTTGCTAATGATGAAGACGGACCTGTACTTGTGTGTGCTCGAGATTGATAGAGTCATGATTAAATTCTACGCCAAACACAAAGCTGTTGCTTTGCAAATTTTATATTTTACTTTGGCATTTTTTTCTTCTATCTACATTTTACATGAATTACGCCGGGATTCGAACCGCAGACCGAAGTATCAATGCTCAGCGACTATACAGCTCGGCTATTTTATATGGATACTGAGGGGTAAGAGGAAGTGATGGTAAATCAGTGCTGACTGGATTAGAGATTAGTGAAGGGACAGAGGGCTTCATTGTATAAAGGTTTTAGACACGGTTACAGCCGAAAACATCGCGGAAGAAAACGTCGCAGAGAAAACAACGCAAGGCGAAAACGTCGTGCTACAAAACATCGTGGGAGAAAACATCGTGGGAGAAAACATCGCAAAGAGAAAACATCGCAGTTATAAAACATCGTGGTACAAAACATAGTCGTCGAAAATAAAGCGGCTCAAAAACTTCGCAGTTTGAAAACATCGTCGTCGAAAATATCGTGGTAAAAAATAAAGTATTTACAAATCATCGCATGACGATAATATCGCAGACATGTTTTTTTTAGGCTTTAATAACTGTAAATAGATATTCCCATAATAATTTGTGAGCGGAAGATGTAAAGAAGGATAATTTTTACTTTCACATTTTTTTATTAACTAATAAATTTTTCCTGAAAACGTAAGAAGGAAACTTAAGCATAGAAAATTAAATGCGATTTCTAGATTATACTTTTTATGACAAATTACCAGTAAAAACTTTATAAAAATTATTTATTAATGGTCTTTGTTAGTTAAATATGTCGGTTTAAAATTCTATTAAGTGCTATAAGTTGCATTAATTTTCGATGCTTAAGTTTCCTTCTTATTTTCTCAGCAAAAATTTATTAGTTAATATAAAATATAAAAAACAAATTATCCTTCTTTCTATCTTGCGCTCACAAATTATTATGGGAATATTATTAATTTACATTATTAAAGTCTGACTATTTACATTATTAAAGTCTGAAAAAAGCATGTCTGCGATGTTATCGTCAAGCGATGATTTGTAGATACTTTATTTTTTACCACGATATTTTCGACGACGATGTTTTTAAACTGCGAAGAACCGCTTTATTTTCGACGACGATGTTTTGTACCGCGATGTTTTAGAACTGCGATGTTTTCTCGTTGCGATGTTTTTTCCCACGATGTTTTGTAGCACGACGTTTTTGCCTTGCGTTATTTTCTCTGCGACGTTTTCGTCTGCGATGTGTTTGCCGCGATGTTATCGGCGGACACCTTAGACACTACAGAATTTAGGGGGGGGGAGTTAAGTAGAACCTTACATTTTGGTTCCTTTAAAAAACATGATCCTACTTAGGATTAGCAGCAGAATTTGAAAGATTATACACTAGTAAAAGAGTTTAAAACTTGACGTATTTTTCGGATACAATAATTACACTTTACTGTTGTTAAGATTTGCTGTCATTCCTTCTTCTTCTTTAGCTTTGACATGTCCAGAAATATTTAAATTTAAGAAGCTTTTAAATAAAAAAGAACCATCATACATCAACAGATATGAATGTTGAACAGCTATTAAACTACTATTACTGTTTATGAAGATCTTGAGAAAGAATTCAAGATCTGCGCTTGCTTATCTATAAATTTAACGATCTTTAGAATTTACAGTATCCATAATAAATGAACAGAGAAATCTTTAACAAAGTATCGAAAGAGTTAAATCTATTGAAATTCTTTCAGAGATTCTATTGGCAGCGATTTTGTGTTTACTCCTTTCAACTTCCATGCTTTAAGTTGTGGTCTAATACTAAATTCACCTTCAATTCAGAAGCACTGGGTTCCGGTCTTTTTTAAGAAAAATGGCGATTCCAGTTACAGACTCAAATGCGGCACTTTGTTGCATCGTTAAGTCACAATATTGGCGGTAAATTCTATTATTCTTGCAATACTACTTTTAGCAGCATGTAAAATTGTAAAATTGATACGATAATAAATTATGGTAGGTCTTGTTTTCAATGAAATTGCGCGGGAACAACCCATTCTGGAAATGAAACATTTATGGGCTATCAAGCCAGAGATCAAGGGAACTTTAAATGGGCTAGAATTCAAAACAACCAAAAAATGCTTTTACTTAATGTGTAAGGATTATGTTAATTTTATTAACAGTTAAATTTTGAGTTAAACTTCCTCTCCTACCGCTTCATAATTTTAACTTACCACTTCCGGCCAGAACGTAGTTTAAGAATCACGTCTGAATGCTAATGAGGAAAAGCGGTATTTAACCGCGAAGTTCTACTGTCTTAATCAGAGAGAACCAGAGATTCTGGCTAGCAACGCGTCCGCCTTTTTAGGTTACTCCTTCTTAAGCTATTGCTACGCTCGGCCGTACTTTAGGCCCTTGATAGCTTCGCAATCATTTAATCGCGTTAACCCTTTCCGTCACGCTACCTTTTAAAGTTGGAATTTTGATAAAAAGAATAAAAAGCTAGGCAGTCTAATTAGGCCTAGAGGAGTACACAAGTAAAATTTTGTGAAGAGAGCACTTATCGTTTTAATTGGGCGCGTGTGCCTAAAGTGGGCACACTGATTGAATAGAGCTTCGAAAAGAGTGCTGAAACGAGCATTGTTGTCAATGAACTCAATGAACTGACCGATGAGATGCGGAGAAACAAAGAATACAGACTCTCAGTTGTCCTAGATGATCGGTGAGCCCGGTCTGGGTACACCTAGGGTTCGCCGTTTGATTTTAGGCAAGATTTCAAGGTAAAAATTTAAGACTAATACAGAATAATGAGATTAGAACAGCCAAAAAACTAACATAGAAATGCCTTTTCAAACAATTCCTTTTATACCCTAAAAAACATCTGGAAGATTTCTTTGAAAAGTGAGGGTCTTAAAAATTTAAACATGGCTAAAATATATGGACTGGTTTGTGTTGAGCTGCCATCTATTATAAATAAAGAACGTTCAGAGTAACCTATAAATCCTTTTTCATTCAATTTTTCTGTGCGTACAGAAGGAAATTTTTAGGTGTCCCGCAAAGGGTTAAGGGGACAACTCTGTTAGAGTTTTGATAGCTTCGGCTATATCTTTTAGTTAAGATTAATTAAATTTTAATTCTTAGTTTCCTAAGTTGAAGCCCAAGTGTCGGCTTTATTATGCAACTCCAAGACGGAGTTTCGTTAAACTTTGGTTGGAATAATAAAAGGTTAGTTCACCCTTCTCACTTGTTGTTTTCTACCTCACGAACTGAAGCAATTATTCGCTTACTAGTTCTTAAGATTCTTCCCATTCAACTGTAACTTAGAAGTACACAGTGGAGAATCCTCCAAATGTTAAACATTTTTCAGTTTGTCTTTTTCGATCATCGGTTCATTTTTTGCTCTTCCATTTAACTTTTACGCTGCATTTATTTTAATTTAATTTATTGCTTATTTATTTTTCTTTAATTTAATCATATTTCTATTTTCTTCTCCTTATTTTTTTATTTGATTTTAGTTATTCCTTATTGTTTTATACATTAAACAAATACATTTATAAAGTGTTTAGTTTGTAAGGTATATTTTAATTTTATAACAGTTATTTTAAGTTTATGCCTCTTTTCTATCTCTCCCAGCTTCAGATTACAACTCCCTACCAGAATGAGGTTGTAGCGTTGCGTTGAATGCAAATGAGAAGGAGAATAGTATTTAAAACAAATTCAAGTGAATTCGACAGAGAGAGTTAGGATTCCTGAATAGCGCGCGTTTGCTTTTGGGCTACCTTTCTATAATTCGCTGGCTACGCTCGGCCGTATTACGTGTGCCTCTTGATAGCTTCGCTGACAACGTTAATATTACGGGCCAACTGGTTTAGAATTGTGTTAGCTTCGGCTAAATATCTTCAATTACTCATTAGTAAATTCTTATTTCTTATATTTTGAGTTGAAGCCCACGTGGAGGCTTTGCTGTACGCCCTGAGAAAGGGACCGACTGTTAATCTTATTTTCAGCAAATAAAAGGTAATTAACCCTTCTTTAGTTTACGTTTCTGTTCTTGTACTTGTTGTTCTGCAATTATTCGCTTGGCAGTTCGCTAGGTTCCTCGACATTACATTTAACAGGATAAAAGTTAGGAACTTTATAATTTTTCTCTTTTCTAATGGACTTGCACACTGCTTTACAGCTTTTAATTTTAAAAATCAAGCAATGTCGTCGTAATAACTCATCGATTTTAAATATAGTGTAACGTATTTGCATTGCTACGCTACCAACATAATTTCACTAAGAAATGTAAATTACCGCAGACGATTATCCGCAAAGAATATCCGCAGACGATGCGCGCGCTTAAAAATGTTTTTCTGTTATTCTGTAAGTTTTAACTAATAAAGTTGGTTGTTCGTTCAAAAATGGCGAGATTTCTTTAAAGTTCATTCTTTGGTCTTAGTCTGCAGTCGCCAGAAGCAGAAGAGTCCAGCAAATTAACTTCTTGAGGTAATGAATTTAGTACTAGTTTTATATTTATGACTTTTGTTAATATTCACCCATTCACTTCGAATATAACGTGCTGGTACTTACACGTATAAAAAAGTAGACCATAAAAAATATATTTAGCGCTAAGTCTATCTGTTGGGTGGTGTTGGTTGCCCATGATTGGCACATCTCGACTCCATCTCTGAAAAAGAAAAAAAGATAAACATTTGGATAAAACTTCCTTCCGTTTTGTTAGTAAATGAAAATCTTCAGCGAAAATACCATTCATACAAATTAGGCATGAAACTGAAATGATGAAAGCAATTCAGAAAGAAAAGATAAATTTGCTTGTTTAAATGTTTCAAATATAAAGAATGTGTAAAACATTTACAAGAAAGAAAATACAACACCAACATACAGCATATAGTACTGCTTGTGTAGGTAAAAGAGGAGAATGTAGACAGCTGTACAAAAAAAGTATCATGCAGAACATTCGCTAAATTGTTATACACGAAACAACGAATTGAAGCAAGTGTAAATCGAACTAACATGCTTCATAAAAGCTAATGAAATATCATCTAGAATTTTGTTAGCTAGGAATTTCTAATAGAAGTATTACTATTCTGATACTTATCTAACCTTTCATACCTGTCTAAATTAAACTATAATTAAAACGTCGTCTATCTAATGAACAATCAACCACACATGTGTCAAAATATTATATTATTTAAGTCTAAATTTTTCTAAAAATTCTTATCTAAAATAAGATTGTAATACATCCTACCAATATGATAAATTTTTATGCCAATTTATAGATATTCTGTTTTAAAACGTTACAGACTGTCTTTTATATATTTATTTATTTTCACGCTCAGTAAGTAGGTGGAGTTTGAGCTATGTGTAAATTAATTTTGAATCATTTTAATAAAAATTCAGAATTCGAAAATTTTTCGAAAGTT
The DNA here is from genome assembly GCF_044657685.1 of Stegodyphus dumicola. NCBI lineage: Eukaryota > Metazoa > Arthropoda > Arachnida > Araneae > Eresidae > Stegodyphus > Stegodyphus dumicola. The sequence continues at coordinate 4,997,692 of NC_140768.1, forward strand.
CTCTAAAATAGTTTTTCGAGTGCTACACGAACAATCTGAATCTAAAAGTAATATGATTTAGAAATACTATTTATAATGATGGAATTAAGCAAATCAAAAACAATCAATTAATGTTGGGTTTTTATTAAAAAGGTTTGGCATTACTTATAGTACGTGGAAAAGAAAGAAGTAAATTTTCGTTCCTATCAGTGCGGCAAATAACGTGTGGTCTTATTTCTCTTTGATGTGTATTATGATTATAATAATACATTCTGGTATGTTTTTTATGTATTTCTAAGTCCATGCATCATTTTTTATAAAAATATTAGCTGTAAAACTGATACATATATTAATTCTGATAACTTTCTGTGGCACTGCAGTGCATTAAGTATGAGTTGGCACAGGTAACGTAACTCCATCTCGAAAAATTTTGAGACACGGTGCATTTGTTAGAAATACAGTAAATAATATTTGGGACACTAAAATCTTTACAAAATAATAGTAACTGAAATGTTTTAAATTCATTCGCGAAGAAATGGCTTAGAAAGTACAGTATTAATCAAAACGTAGCGCATTGCTTAATATGTGTTCTAAATCTTCGTTCAGACAGCGGTATGACGAACGTTCAGACGGCGGTTTACCTGCGTTGCCAGGCAACCAGTCTGTGCTACGTCACAAAATCTAGTTTAGGGCTCTTGGCAAAAAGTTCGAAGTTTTCAACTTTATGACGACTTGGGATAAGCGTCGACAATTCAGAGCGAACGCGCGAAACTTGAATGGGAAAACAGAGCGGGAAAGCTGTAAACACATACACGCATGCGCAAATTTAGCTTCTGTAAGTGGGTGCGGCTTAGAGCTTGTGTCACTGGTGTGAACGGAATTCCTGCATTTTATTTCCTTGTGACTATGTGACATTCGTGTCGCCGTCTGAACGCAGCCTAAGAGTTTCAGTAATACTCGGTCAGCCTGGAATAAATTAGCAAAACGCATTCCGTTTTTCTCGTCATCTTATAAGATATTTCTCCCACTTCCCTAGCGTGCTTTCGTGGTGTAACAGTAGCACGCTAGGCCGGTATTCCAGAAGTTCGTGGTTCGATTCCTGGCGAAGGCGGTTGCATATTTTTCATCTTTTCTGCTTCTATTTAACTTAATGACTCCGCACCCAGGATTTCGCGACTAGGTCTCCTAAAACCCTAGTCGCCCTTTAAAAAAAAGGGGAGTATATAAGGTATTTATCCCACTTCCCTAGCGTGCCTTCGTGGTGTAACGGTAGCACGCTGGGCCCGGTATTCCAGAGGTCCGTGGTTTGATTCACGGCAAAGGCGGTTGCATATTTTTCATCTCTTCGGCTTCCGAAAATCCTAATGACTCTACATTCTGAATTTCGTGAGCTATGTGAAAGACGAGGAAAAGGTTGGCAAGTTTTTAGTTACAGTTTACAGAGGAGAAATATATTTAAAGAACCTTAAATATGTCTTTCTTCTTAAAAATTGCCCCGTCACTCGAGATCTTTTAAACTAGCTCTTCTTTCGAAGCTTCTACACTTTGAAGAGGTCTGCCTGGCTTGAATTTATTGAAATGTCTCGAATGAAATGAGTGTTCGTTTCTTTCGTGACTTTCCTTAAATTTCATGACAAATGGCCCTTTCAGATTGCATCCATCTAACTTTCTCGCACAGTAATTCATGCTAATCAGCAGCTCTTTCTTCGAAGTATTGCGTTGTCAAATAAAACGTATCGCCTCAGACGGTAAGCTGTGCTTGAGGATAAAATGACTATGATTAAAAGGCAATCCGTGTTACAAACAAATGGACGTGTTTCTTTGTCATTCTGGAAAAAAAAAAAAAAAAAAGGTTTCATTTCATCTACGGGCAAAAGTTGTAATTTTAGGAGTTATTTACTTAAGAAATTGGAAGTTTGTTTCGGCCTTCCAAAAAATATTTTAATTCTATTTTCGTAAAAATTGGAGTTACGTCACTTGTGCTTCGAAACGTGCATGTTAATTCATCATTTGCTGATCGTTTACGGATTTGTTGTTATACTATTAATCACTCAAAACATTTTCGTCAAGTTTTAGAAATATTAAATTCAAGGTCACTTTAAAATTATTAAATGTAATAGAAAAAGTATAAATCATTTGGCTGTGTTATAAATGAGAAAAGTCATTAGTAAAATCATTTTTACTTTTAGTTGCATAAATCGAAGAATATATTATGTACGTTGTTGGAATAAACGATAGGGTTTCGTACTAAACAAACTAACTATATTAAGGATAATTTCTAATAAATCTAAATTGTAATAAATTACAAAAACAGTACATTTCCACATTGTTGCTTAGTGTACTGACGAAGATACTAGCACATAATTCCGGATTTCTGAAATTCTATAGTTCTAAGAATGTTTCTGAAGTCGGTTTTAAATGTTATGGTACTGCATTACCTAATGTATCTAAATCTTTTATAATTTCTTTAACTTTTTAAAATATTACTAATTTTGACGATCAATATTTATATTATAATTTTTCCATCTAAAATATGATATGTCTTTTTTTGGCTTCCATAATTAATTACTTAATAATTCTTGTTTGAAAATTAATTTGACAAGTTATGTGTTACGGTGATGCTATATACAGCCTGAAGTTAATATTTCTAACAACACAACTATGCATCTGAATTAAACATATTTCTGTAGAAAAATAAGCTAAAAAAATTACTCATTTTTTACCTAGGGCAAAAATCTTACCAATATGATGATGAATCATCCATACAAGGAAATAAACCAATTTCTACAGTTAACATCTGTTTTTAAGAGAAATTCAATTTAATTTTTATTATGTCAGAAAATAAAAGCAAAATTATAATTTTTCAGAAAAAAACTATCTTAAGTAATTTCTGATTCTGAAAAGAAAAGTCAATATGATTTCAATAAGCTGAACTTTTAATAAATTAACATTCTACGTATATTATTGATTCGAAATCATGACCGTCTTAAAATTTCTCGATGTCGCTTTTTTAAGACAGTTTAATTAACGTTTTTTAAAAATATTAATAGAGCTCATATATGCTTTGTAAAGTTTTATACTGCTTTTGAAATACGTGAGTTATTTACATTTCAGTTTAGTAGTTTTATATATTTTTTGCGTGAACATTAAGCATACGGAATGCAAACATCAATCAAATGGAAAATGTTATCCTCTATAAGAAAGCAAACACTACGACATCGAGATAATGCCAAACACTGATAAGAAATGTGTCGGTAAACACAACATGCATCAAAGCAGACATGCAAGCAGAACTAGAAACTAACATCTAACATGCATGTTTACGTGACAGCAGGAGGGAGATCTCTGCTTCTTCGCCTCGAGTTTCAGCTTGTTGACTTCCTAAGCGATAAATTATTCTTTGGTTTCAGGTGCCCAGATGATATTCCGATGATCGTCTCTTTCTTGAACAAATTAATTGCTAATTAAAGAACTTTAGAAATTTCCAGACGTGCGGGTTTAATTCATCAGAACACAGAAACATGTTTATTTCTTAAGAGGTTATCACACTTGGCTACAGTCTCTGCTAGACTGGACTTCTCTGAGATTCTGGTAGCACTGTTTTAAACCGGAGAATTCCTAGAATAAAGATCACCGCCTAAAGCGAAGTCCCGCCTAGCTACGGAAACGATGTTGCGGCTACGCGGGATTTTTTCAAATTTATGTCTCGGCTGGACATCTATCCCGAGTAGAGACAACCAATCAGACGAAAGTTCTGCTTTTATGCTGAAAGACGAAAGCATCACGTGATCCCAATCTGAGCGATAATCCATTAGTGTTTGGAGTTCAATTCTTTGTAGTAAGTGAAAAAGGTAACCTAGCTACTTGGGTTTCCTGGAATTGTGCGGGTTCTGAGAATTGTCCCTTTCGACGTCCCGCGTAGCCGAAACATAGTGTGATTGGGACCTTACAAAGACCTGGATACTTTGCGTAAGCAACTTAATACACAAGTTGAGTCATAATGGTCTTTTAGCATTTGAGTTCACAACTAGATTGCAATGGAAGCGAATTAAGTCATAAAAATGAATGGCACGGAAAGAAACATGTTTAAAGATTTTACAGACTTTACAAATTCTTAATGTGTCCTTCCTCCGTGGCATGATAAATATTTTCTAGCCCCCCAGTTGAGTTTGCGCTTGCTCTTCCACCACCTAGTTCTCTAGAATGATAGCCCTGGTAACGAACTGGTCCTGTTTCACTAACCCATTGACATAAAATGACGTCCGAAAGACGTCATTCATTTCATGTACTATTATAGATTTTGACGTCTCCGGGACGTCAAGAATTGTCTTCGGCCAACGCCGCGTAGTATATTATTATTGTTATATGGCAATGTAAATTTGAAAATAAAACGTTCTATTTCTAAGCGTGTACATGTTCCGCCACAGTTCCGCCCAATTGAATGGTAAATCTTCGGACGCATATTTGTTTGTATGGCAAAAGGTTAAATCTTGGTTCTATAAGATGAAGTTCTAATCCATTTTTAAGGCGAAGTCTGGAATGTATTTTTGAGAAGTTACCCAACAGTTGGAATCGATTCTTTTATGTCTGGATAGTTCGATTGACTGGACTTACTTCCATGGGATTTCATGCTGTGGGCTACGTGATAGACAAAGTATTTACGCCACTGCCATCCGGAACTGTTGATACGACGCATTACAATGATTGTTTCTCCCATTCACTGGGTAAATCTGAAAGTGGGCTTCAAATTAGTTTACAGAATAAGCATTAGCGAGTCAGGAAGATAAGGCAGTGCGTTCTGTAAGGTCTGAAAAATGCTTTGAACATTTCTGTTTCGATTATTCCATTATGGTGCATTAAAATCCTTAGAACCATTCCCACTGAGGATCCATATTTATAAATTTTATATTTACCCCCTGTTTCTGAAAAATTCATATAAACGCTTTCCTTTTAGTGAAGCTCTTGATAATAACTTCTAATTAAAAATTTTACAGTGCAAAGATTTTGGGTATAACTCATACACTTCATGTTGTTTTTAGTATATCTGCGGAAGAAAATATTTTAATTACTATAAACGAGTTTTAGAATTCGATTTCGTTAAATATTAGTGTTCTATTTCGTACGTCTGTGGAATTTGTTTTAAAAAGAGTTAATTTTAAATTTAATAGTCAAATAGACCAAATATACCGCATAATTAATTTGATAGATTTTGGTGCCTGAATGCAGATACGACAATGTATCATCTTGCAGAAAATTTAATTAGAATTAACAATTACGTCACTGATAACATAGATTAAAGACAGAATAAAAAGAGAATTCATTACTCGCTGTTTCATCAGACTAATTATTTATGACGTTAGAAACATCTTTAGTCGGGCATTTTGGGATCTTACACAGCACTGACAATGCATATCGCGTTACTGTCCTTGATTTTTCCTACAAATTTTACAATAGTACATTGCTATAGATTTGACAGTTACAATAGTACACTGAGCCGAAAAAAAAGGGGGCAGTTCTATATCTCCCGTTCTACTGGGCCGATTGACGAAATTCAAATTGCGTTTTCTATGTCTCGAAAGCACGACTTAGGATACGTATTAGATTTATATATAGCGTTGTTCTAATATAGGTATTTTGACAGAAAATCAGACTTTTTCTGAAATGACATGCCATTTTTTTTTCCATATTTCGATTCTACGACTCACATTATGTCAAACTGCCAAGTTATGTAAAGATCGTCCGAGTAGTTTGAGTAGTTTTTCAAAAATTAGCTCTCAAAATGTTAGCTCCTCAGTGTTGATTGAATTTGATGTATATTTACTAATATCTCTTTATTTATTAAACGTACTTGATTCCTTCTTCCAGAACTCCAAATTTAGGCTTAATCTAAATATAATTCGCACATTTTTTATGTTTTATTTTTAAAATTTGTATTTTTAAATATTTTTTATAAATTTTTTGAAAAAACATTTGTATTGTTGCGTGCGTACGGGTTCGTTATGAAGTGAATGCACAAGTCCGATGAAAAATGAACAAAACTTTTTATTATCACAACAAAAATGCTTAAATTTTCTCAAATTATCATGCAGTATTACAATATCTCACAGTAGTTATCTTTTAACTACTCAAATGTACAATAGAACGTAATTCAAAACAGCTAAAGAACGCTAATCCGCGAATTCGCTATAATCAACAACAGCAGTTTTCTAAACAACAACAAACTAAGCAACTACTACAAACTGAGATGTTTTCCTCCTTTTATAAGATTTTAAAATCACGCGCTAGAATTTTCCAGTACTTTCTCGAAATCAAAAAGAGATATTTATTTATTTAATGCACGCGCTCTTGTATTTTCAATTTTCCGGCTTAGCTTTCTTTTAATATTCGTCACGCGCTGCACTGCGCGAGAAATAAAACCATTTAATTTATAATTAAACTAACATTAGCTTTTTAAATACCAAATTCGTAACAGTATTATAACCTATAAAATTTTTAACATTGTCTTAAAGCAGATGTATTTCTAGACGCACCTGCAAGAAATTAGCGTTTTTTATTCAAACTTTTCTAAGATATACATAAGTTTACATACTGGAGCGTTTTGAAATTTGGCTTTTTTTTTTTTTTTTTTTTTTTTTTTTTTTTTTTTTTTTTGAGCGATAATAACGCCAAATGTGGTTTACGCACTTTGCTGAAATTATTTGAAAGTATGAACGATGATTTTTTTTCCGGCTTGTCTACAATGAAAAAAGAAAAGGAAAATAAGTTGCTATAAATTAAGAAGTTCGCCAAATAAATTATTCTTGGCGAAAACTGAAAAAATACGCCAAGATAAATTTTTGAGTTTCTCCGTAAATTTCCCACCAAATTTTACAAAATTTAATATTTAGGCATAATTCAATCGAAATATGGAAAAAAAGATTTGGCATGTCATTTCAGAAAAAGTCCAATTTTGTGTCCAAATACCTGTGTTATAATGATGCTATATATAAAGCTAATATATACCCTAGGTGGCGCTTTCGAAACATGAAAAAACAATTTAAATTTTGTCAATTGGCTCAGTAGAACGGGAAATATATAACTTCCCATTTTTTCCCCCGCAGTCTACATTGCTTATTAGTACAAAAGTGCACAACTTAATTAAAAGCGAATATATAATGTGTATGTTTATATAATGTGTATACAATGTGTATATGTGATAAAATTTTTTATTCGCTTAATTAATTTTTAATTCGCTTAATTAAAAGCGAATATATAATGTGTATGTTTATATAATGTGTATATAATGTGTAATGTGATGTTTATATAATGTGTATATAATGTGTAATGTGATTATATAATGTGTATATAATGTGTTTTAAAACTATTCAGAGAATTAAAGACTTGTAGGATTTCTCGGTTCTTTGTTAATTCCCTAAGTTACTGTTGGAAGTGAAGAATCTTAAGAACTGATATACAAATATTCGCTTGAGTTCGTGTGACAGAAAACAAAAAGATAGAAGAGTAAACTAACCCTTTATTATTCCAACTAAAGTTTAACAAAACTCCGTCTTGCAGTGTACAATAAAGCCGACACTTCAACTTGAACTTAAGATACTAAGAATTAACCAAAACTAATCTAAACTTAAGAGGTATAGCCGAAGCTATGAAAATTCTAACAGAGTTGGCCCCTTAACGTTAATAGACTGCGAAGCTATCAAGGGCCTAAACTACGGGCCGAGCGTGATAATAGCTTCCGAGGGAGTAGCAAGGCCCACCAGCGGCCGAGCGGTAAAGTCGCTGAACACTGGTAGTTCGGTCCGAGGTTCGAATCCCGCGAACGGGCTGGCTGCATGGGCGTTTTCGTGGTTTTCCCCATGTGTAACGTGTATACGAGCCAGTTTCTCTTAGAAAGTCCTTCACGAAAGCATCCCCCCTCTTAGGCAGATAGCTCTCCAGGCTTTGCCATAATCACACACACACACACACACACCGAGGGAGTAGCCTAAAAAGGCGGACGCGTGCAGCTAGAATACCTCGTATCTCTCTCCCTAAGGACGAAGAACTTCGCGGTTAAATACCGCTCTTCCTCATTATGTATTCAGACGTGATTCTAAAACTATGTTCTGGCCGGAAGTGTAAGTTGAAGTTAAGAATCAATAGGAAAGGAACTTTAACTCAAAATTTAACTGTTAATAAAATTAACATAATCCTTACAGACTACTGAGAGCACTATTCGAAGATTAAAAAGTCTGCTTAAACGACAACTGTGATGTAAAAATGTCACTGCTATTTTTATGTATTACTGATAAAGCAGTTATAAATTTTGTTCAGAATACTATATATGAATATATAGATCAAACATATGTTGTTATAAATATTTACCCATCATCAAAATTATTTAAAGATGTTCTCAGTTCCATACGTTACGCATCTTGGATACAGAATTATTTGAATTGAAAGATCGTTTGAGCGTCACGTAGTAACGAATTTCCTTCATTAGTAATAGGAAGGATTTTAAAAATTATTTATATTATTTAACATACTCACAGCGTTATTTAACATACTTTATTAACATAGTCAGAGCTCTTATTACATATAAACATTTGTAATCGTATATTTTTAATTATTATGTTTTTAACGAAAATTGTTTATTTAACAAATTCATTTGAATTATTTATAAAATATATGCCTTTTAAATTCCTAGATTGAGAGAAATCTCTGTATGCTGTATATCGCAGAGCTGATATTTTTATTGAAATTAAATCGTACATGAAACACTTATCTTCTACTTTCATAACTCCACGAATGCATCTGAGAGTACGTTGAGTAGACTTTGTAGCAAGTGTCGAAAGAAGCAGTTATTTTTAACATTCGTCACAATTTACTCGCATGTCCTTCTTCTTTTTGCTCTTCTATTAAGCAAAATAAAACTGCTAATGGCAAGCTTCCAGTTTTTATCTTCCAGATTTTACAGCATTAAGAAAAGCATTTTTACATCTGTCATTTACTTTTAACAGTTTTTAAAGGCAAAAAGAGAATTAGATGTTTTATGAAGGGTAAAGAAATGTGCGCCTGAAGGACAAAATAAAGTAATAATTATCAGTAACAGAATGATAGTTTTCCTTAAATGAATTCAGTCTTATACAAAATTCTAGGCGAGGGGAATTTAGGGAACTGAAGGCTACAAAATTATCCTAAACAACAGTCATAATGATAAAAACGATTTTTAATTATTTGAATAAGCAACACAAAGGCGTAAAACTTACTAAGCAACTGATTCGCCCATTATACCTGAAAAGCTTTCTTTTTGACTGATATGTGTTTAATTAATTTGAGCAATTATTTGCTAAGTAATGTACTTCAAAATTAGAATGTGTCAATAAAATTGTCTTTTTATACATCAATTTTTTTAAGGGCAGTATGTTTAAATTTTATAAAATCTGTTCTCATTTCTTAGTATTAACTATGTGTTCTTTGCGTCCTGAAATTTATAGCAAAATGTGTATACGTTGTTTCGCTGAATGCCTTTGTGGGATCAATATTTTGAAAAATTTAGATCGTAGTCTTTATTAGTCCAAAGCGGAAATTTGTCCAGAAAGAATTCATTTCGTTTCAGCATTCTGCGTTGATTCACTATAAACGGCTACTCACTTTGTAAATTGTTGCCACCAAATATTATCGCCCTTTATTATATTAAAAGAAAATAAATAATGAAGAATCTGCCTAAATGCATGTATGTTTCTCACATTGTGATGAAACAACGGTACCTAGAGCCATTCAGTTTTGAATAACGTAATCCTTCACAGAATATGAGCATCTGGAAGACCTAATTTAGAATTTGTTTTATTACCAATTTCATATTTTTTAACACTTTAACAAATTTTTCATTAACAAACTCAACGATTTCAAAGCGAGCAATGACAACACTGTACGGAAAATAAAACATATGTATCTCCAGCACGCGAGACTGTGTATCCGAAATTCTAAAGGTATACTCATTTTAAAATTATTTTACGGTATTACTTTGAATAATAAAGTTTCTTCATTTAAGGTGCGAAATTTTGTGAAAATGGGGGGGGGGGATTACGGAGGGAAAATTTTCTGTAAACTAAACCAGTATTTCTGTAAAGAAACTCATTTTCTTTAATTTCATTCGTTTATTTTTTTTTTTCCGCGTAATCTTCGTTGTGTAAATTTTCAGTTAATAAAATTGTCTTTTTATACTTAAATCGCTTTAAGGGCAGTATGTTTAAATACGAACATTGCATTAAAATTTTATAAAACCTAGTCTCATTTCTTATAAAACATTTCTTTCTTATTTCTTTGATTAGTGTGCCTTAATTACAAAAATAAATACACATTATACTTTTAATTAACAGTGATGTTTTGTCAAATAATTTTAATAATAATCTACAATTTAATGAGACAAATTTTTCTATTCCACTTCTTTCATCATTATTCTTTAACTGAAAGTATTAATTTCACCACAGATACTCTTAAAATTGCTTGGCAAGAATGAATATACTAGATCGTAAAACTTACTGATGATCATCACTTGTTGATGTTGCTTGATTGAGAAACTTTTCTTTTCATGATAGAAAATATTTATTCACATATGTACGGTGATTCAAAAGTAATCTGTAGTTCTCTTGAAAAATTCCTCGTCGAATGTTTTCGAATTGAGAGTATTGTAAAATTTTCGAATTTGTTCACAGCTAAGCAATTTTATTTTGAATCCCTATCACGCTGCAAGTCTGTAATCTCAAATCTCATATTAAAAAGCTCGCTCGAGGAACTAGCTTTTTCCTTTTTCTTTTCTTTCTTTCTTCTTCTTCTTCTTCTTTTTTTTTTTAATGGATTAAGTACTACCGCCGAACTTGTTCCAATTTTCCGTAAACCGACAAATTTTCTTAATGAAGGATAACTTACGATCTACGAAATTCTATTTTGATTTGAACAAAACTTTAGATTATAAAATAATCCAGTAATAATAAAATTTAAAATGTATTTTAAGTTCAAACTTATGTAACTTAAAAAGACATTAAAAGTAGGAAAAGTGAGCTATCGTAAGACTAGTTAGCGGTTTGCGCTGAAATGGATGGGCCTCATTCGTATGGATAGAAACTTGGCGGCCATGTAGGTTGTGACATTTATTTTATATTGAATGATTATGCACCTGAGAAACCGGAAAGCCATCCTGACGAAAGTTTGTTTAAACTTAATTCCATGCTGTAAGAAAATCGATAAAAATTGTAGTTTTCCGTAACCTATGAAATGTATTAAATCGGATAATTTGTCATTTATCTATGCTATTCAAACCCCAGGTCAATTTTCACTAAATATTAAAAACGCCAATTACTTAAACCGATCGTATTCATAATTTAAAATCCAATTTCCTCAAATTAAATATCATACTATCCAATTGGAAAATTAAAAAAAAAAACTGATCAGCTTGATAAAGGAACAGCTCAATCAGCTCAGATTCCATTACACAAATCTTCGAAAGTCCTCCACGAAGGCATCACTCCCCTTAGGCAGATAGCCTTAGTGTGCTTTGCCATAATTAAATAAACCAAACGAAAATCGTACCTAAATTATATGTTCTTAAATGTACCGGGAATGTTTAGCAACAAGACTGGGAGTAAGCATCATGGAATCTTCAGTTTTCTGCCAAAAGAAACTAATGAATGGCTTTTCTTAAATCAAATTATAACGCGTATTCTTCATTTCTTTCTTACTCCCTTTCGAGAAACCTCTTTCCTTTGACTCTGTTCATATACAGGGAAAGGGAAAATTCGGAATTATTATGTGTTTTCCTGTTTCAGCGCGATGAATTTTCATCTCAGAAAGCTGCAAAGTAGTTGGGAACTTCTATACAAGATGACTATGGTTAAAACAGATCAGCTATTCAAAAGAAGGCACAAAGAATGAATCCCAAGTACTTTCTTAGTTCCCACCCGCAGAGTTCAGCGCCCGAGGACAACTGAAAATTTCGCGTCCCCTCTAGCTTGCTAAGAATGGAAAATATGTAGTTCTAAAATTTCGTAACGTGAGTTTGGCTCCTTCTGGATGCTGCGCCCGGGGAAAGATGTCAACCCCTCTGGCTCCGCCCCTGCTCATCCGCTTCCTCATACATATGCATATCAACGAGCTTCGTGCTCGTTTAGCGATGCACAGATCCTACACGGATGGGAACCTACTCGGAGAATGATGATTTACGCCAGAAGAACTCTTCTATCTACCGCTCAAACAACCCCATGTACCACCTCAACAAGCCATTTCCGCAGATATATTCTATTAATAAAATCTGATAGTTCTGTTGTCCTTTAATTGCATTTATATTTTTGGCAGACATTTCTTAAGTAGTAATCTTACGCAATTAAAGCAGCACAGCTTCACCGACACATGCTTCTGTAAAGTTATTATCAACTTGTAAGGCTTATGTTAATTTACCTAACAGTTAAATTGAGTTACTTTCCTATCCTTTCTTAATTTCAAGCTTACAACTTCCGGCCAGAAAGTATTTTTATAATCTCGGTTGAATGCAAATGAAAGTTCTACTGACTTCGTTAGAGAGAACCAGTGATTCTGACTAGCGTGCGTCCGCCTTTATAGGCCACTCTCTCTTAAGGTATTATTACGTTCGGCCGTACCTTAAGCCCTTGATAGCGTTGCCGTTATTCAACATTAAGGGGCCAACTCGGTTAGAATCTTGATAGCTTCGGCTATGTCTCCTTTAGTTAATAGTAGTTTAGTTTAATTCTTAGTTTCTTAAGCCCGAGTGTCGGCTTTATTGTACAACTCCAAGACGGAGTTCTGTTAAATTTATTTGAATAATAAAGGGTCTTTTAACGTCTTTCCAAGTTTATTTACTGTCTCACGAACTCAAACGATTATTCGCTTACTAGTTCTTAAGATTCTTCACATTCAACTGAGAATTACACAGTGGGGAATCATACATGGTTAATTTATTTATTACGATAATTAACATTTGTATTAAGGGATATTGCTTATTTCATTGTAATTTTGCTGTATGTAATACATTTAAAATTTTTTTATAAAGTTGTTCTGCAGAGTAAAACTCTGCTCAGTTTTTAAATTTAACGTTTGGTGTTCCCTTCAGGCATTTTTCTGGTACAATTAAAGGCCAGACGAAGACTGGCCGCGTAGCGTATATTGATAAATTAAAGCGTAATGATTTGGCAATGACTGTGAATGAAATCTTATTGAATATATACCTGTCTTTTAATTTTAACGCACCTACGAAACCGACAATAAGAGATTGTAATGACTGAAGAAACACTGGAATAGATATAAAAAATTGATAGTTTTTTTTTTTTTTTTTAATTAGACTGCTAATATTCCTGTGAAACATTTCTCTCACGTTCGGGATTAAGTTCATCTTTCTTTTACTGAATTGTTACTTTCAGTTGTCAGTTTGTTATATGATTCAAATTTTCAAAGTGAAGACAAAGTAAGTTTGCTTTTCAGTCTAATTCTGAAGAACCTCAAATTAGATCCTACCCATCTTATGTTCTTTATTTTTAACTTAACTGTTCCGTTCATTAATGATTGAGTCTATTCAGTCTATTTCATAAATACAAAGGATTTTTTTTTCATAATTCTGAAGCTGAAACAGGGCGAAATGAGAAGTTGCAGAGAAGGAAAAAGAGGGAAGAGGTCAGGATTGCGAAGGATGTGCAGGTGCTAGAGGGACAGAGTAAGGTATTGATATTTCTACTCACCCTTTTGTGGAGTGTCCAGTGCTGGGGGAAAAAAACAAAAGGAAAAAGGGTCAAAAACAAAGGATAAAATTTTCGTCATTTTTCATCAAACTACAGTACACTAGGATTTTTCACCACTGCCACGCAAAAAATTCTTTTCCTGTTTCTTTATATTAAAATAATTTACTTCTAATAACATTTGTTCTTTATTAAACCAAATTAGTACGTTTAAGAGCCTTTTGAACTGAACTTAACTGTTCGATGAGAAAAATCGAACACCCAAACGTTATTAAAATATTGAATTTTGCAATTTATTATTTTCCATAATTGAAAATGATGATGTCATGCAAGTTTAACTTACTTAATTCCTAGAACACAGGAATCTTTCTTGTTTTAACACTTTTAAACGTCATCTTCTGGTGATGAATAATTTAACACTGATAATTTTATAATGGAGCATTCATTTCGCAGTTCAGTGTACAGATTCATCACAAAAGGACGACATATTTTTAAATGCAGATATCTTTTCATATTTCGTATTTTGAAAAATTACAACTCTAAAAGAATTTTGAAATTTAATTTGTCTCTATTAATCAGGGATTTTTGCATTTACGCATAGATGCCAACATTTCCTTGTAACTAGAGCATTTCCTAAAAGTATTTTAATAAAAGTGTACATGATCATCCCTTCTCTTTAAGCCTTAATTTCATTTTGCAGAATCAAAACAGGGACTATTCATTTAGAATCAGCGTTTATATTTGCAAATTTTCGCAGGACTAGCTTCCATGGTTTTACTGAACCATCATCTTCAGCTGCCAAAGCGCAAATGAACGAGATAAGATAAGATTGGTGGACAGGAGTTAAGCTACTGGCGCCATCTATTGATGAAACGAGAACTAAAATGTAATTTCCTTAAAGGCTGAAGGTAAAGGTGGACTGGAATTACGGTCGTTAACTAGGACAGAAAGATATTTTTTGAATGTGAAACGCCTCTAGAAAATCTAATTCACTAATGAAAGATGTTTTTTGAATAATTTTGGCTGCAGAAAAATTGAAAGTGTTATTTTTCGGACCAACAATGCTGGGAAACAGAGAATTTATATGTTTCCTTTTTCCTAAAACCAATGTAAATTAAACCACACAGGCAAGGAATCATGTAAATACTACAGGAATCCATATCCGGAATGGAGTCCTTGAGTATGTAACTCTGAATTTTACTTACAGGGACTATTGAATTTAGGTTTAAGACTAAAAAAAAGTCGCAAGATGCTAAATCTGGTTAATACGAAACAAAACACTTTTGCGAGTTTTGTTTCCACAAAAAAAAAAAAAAAAAAAAAAAAAAAAAAATTGTGGCATCTTCAAAATACTCTGATATGATGCAATCATTTCTCATCCTCAGATTACAGAGCTCCTGTGCAACCGGTGTCCTCCCTCAGCAGGCTTTAACAGTATAATAAAACGCTCCGTTAGTAGTCTCTTAACGGTGGATGAATTCTAACTGCACAATTTCTCTTAAATGAAAAACAAAGCGGTTTTAAATTTCTCACTGTGGTTTATAACAATCCTAGCTTTCACTGACCTTCTGGTTATGATGAATTTGAAGTTATTCACATTGTTTTGACTCTGCTGTTAATTATGAAACAAACCTTTTGTCCCCTAGGATGACCTTAGAGGATTTTCGAATTCCAGATTAATGCACTTCAATTAAAAGACTTTCGAGAAATATGCCACTCATGGTGGATCGGTGCATAAATGTGGAAGGGGAACTTCTATGAAAATGATGCAGATTAGATTTAATTCATGAGAGTTTTAAAATGTAATTTACCTTTTCCTATTCCCTTTTGATGAATTTCTAATTCTGGCAGATCTCCTGATCGGCTCTGGAGAATATTTAATTAATGAATGCGTTGATAAAGTAGTCTGTTCCGGGACGGCCATGAGGCTTATGATATTGTTCGACACTAAAGCCGTTCATATAGGTGTAATGTGTTAAAAGATAGCTGCATCTAAAAATATCACATCTTCTTGTAATGATTCTCTGTAGTTTATTATATTTAGCAGCACTCAATTAATACAGCGATTACTAAATACTCAATTAAAATTTTGACAATTTTAAGCATTTTCTTGTTCAAATTAATGTAGCAGTTAAAAATGCAATAGTTTAGAATTTTCCTATAAAGTATGTTTTTCAAACTTAGCACAATAAATAATTTTGTTACTTTCCAGTTTATGATTCGATATGATTTAATCAATGCGCAGTAAACAGATATGGTATACAACAGACTAAAATAAGAATTTGATAAATTGTTAAAATCTTTGCTTTGGATATCTTTACAGACAAATTTAAGAAACTGCTAAAGATCTCTCTCATGGGTACAGCAATTGTAATGGCCAAACATACACGACTTGAATCTTTAATATATAAAAAATGCGAAACTGTAGTTATTGTTTGGTATATAATTAATAATATTGACCTATCAAAATACTTTTCATTCTTACATATTTATAGACAAGGTGCGTAAGAAATGCGCCAAAGATTTTTATTAAAATGACATTTACATTATTCTCAAATTGTATTTATCATATTTGTAATGCATGAGAAATAGTAAACTGCACAGAGTTATTCATAATTCCGCGAAATATTTTAAAAATTCCTAACAAATAAATTACGCAACTGATACCAAATTTCATCGCTTTGAAACAGAGGTAAACTCATCAAGATCGCTTTTACACATTTCACAAATGCTCGATGTTTGCCGATATGGTAGACATCGATGCGGCAGACATCCAGTAATCCAATTCGTCCCGTGTCCATGCCAGTACATCAAGATCGACGACAGCCGATACTGCGGCTTCCAGATTAATATGGGACAGAATCAAATATGATTAATCTAAACACTGGATTGATACTGCACTGTGCGTCATCTTAGCACTGGTACATTTTGATTGGGATATTCTCGTGTTTAGAGATAGTCTCATGTTTACAAATGGTCTTTATATTTGTGAAAAAACTTTAGCCAAGATACGCTTACTTACTTATCACGAGCTGAGTTGCTGTACCGCCTATTATATGATTATCAGCATTTATACCAATTGGTATAGCATTCTATTGTCTTTAGGCCTAGCTAAAAATCTCTATAGAATATTAACATTTGTAGCGAAATTTATAAAGTTATTTCGGAAGATGAGTATTTGTGACTTGTAATTATTAGACCCTTTCAAGACTTTATTATATGACTATCAGCATTTGGACCCAGTTGGTAGAGCATTCTATTGTCGTTAGGCCTAGCCAAAAATCTCTATAGAATATTAAAACTTGTAGCGGAATTTATAAAGTTACTTCGGAAGATGAGTATTTGTGACCTGTGGTTATTAAAGAGACTCTGTCAAGACTTTGACTGTGCTGAATGAGGTTTTTAGCAATGTTTTATGCATAAGTCGGTGCAAACTTGGATATAAATGGTACTTTAGTAGAATAATAGCAAAGAGTGAGGAGGTTTAGTAGAATAAGAGTAAGTTATTCTGATGCGTTAAACTGAACAATATCAACTGGGCATATTAATGTACATTATATGTATATTAATATACCCAGTTGATATTGTTATACAAGTACCATATTCAAATAAATATTCATCAATATTTTTATTCACTTATAACATAGGCCATCTTGCCTAAGTAAGTGGTTTTTCCCATGTGTAACGTGTATACGAGGCAGTTTCCCGTAGAAAGTCCTCCACGAAGACATCCATCCCCTTAGGTAAATAGCCCTAGTGTGCTTTGCCATAATTAAAATACACCATACACCTTGTCTAAGTAAGTCTCTCACAGACGCAATGACGTCTGCTATATCAACAAAAGTAGATAACCTGAGCATTTGTGAAACAGTACCTAAATCAAATTAATGTGTTCACTTTTATTTCCGCATAATAAAATTTAGCACTGATTGCGTAGATTATTTATTATGAATTTTAAAAATGCTTCAAGGTCATATGAGTAATCTACTCATAACCTAGATCAAAGGAATTTGCTCGAGTATCCGCGTACATTAGAACCTTGATCTATCATTCCAGCAAAGAATAATTTTTTTTTTTTGTCATTTTTGGTACCGAATGAAGAACATTATATCGTGTATAAAAAACAGAGATGCCTCGCACGTGACCTAAACTTAAGGCACTTGTTTTTAACTGGCTGCTATTTTGTAACGAGTTGCAATAGGTTGATACGTATTAGTTTTCATTAATATATTTTTATTAGTTTACAGAGGTTTTCGGGCTTTGAATGTATAAAGGGTAAGGAAGAAGACAACGTGAAAACGAAATGTAATGCCGAGCTTCCCTGAGATTTGCGAAACATTTAAGAAAAGTGATTTTTCCTGCTCAAATCAACACGGACCATGAAAATATTTTAAGTTTTAAGAAACAGTACCTTCAATTCAGGCAAAATTTAGCCAAGAAGCAACAGATAGCTTTCAGCGTTTTCACTAGAATGCAGTATTTTTAATGCAGTTGCATATTGAAAATAATAACTGTTATTTGTTTACAATACGTAAATATTCTTAGACCTACTCTTTTCTTGCATTCATCTTTTTTTTAACCACAGCACTGAAGAATGATAGATTGAGGTTCCACTGTACTGTAAAATTAGCTGAAATCTGTTTAAGTGCAATTTAATTTTCGTTTAGAAATTTTAATTATTATTAGTTCATTCTATTTAAATTCCTTTAGTAAACTGCCATACTATTTATCAAGAAGGTTTATTACATGCCTATACATTTACATTATTTACTATTTATTCTTTACATGCCTATATTATTACATTTACATTATTTCACGTTCAACTTTAGTATTTCACGTTCATTTTAGCATTTCATGTTTAAAACTCTAGCATTTCATGTTCAACTTTAGTAATAGATGCAGAGAAGATAGCAGTTTATCAAGTTCAGGTATACTAAAGAGATGAAGTAGTACTTTAAAAATCATAGCACAAGTACACCGAGTCAGCAAAATGCTTGTAACATATTTATATATTCCTTTTGCCACTATTGTCATTTTTATATATCATGTAAAGCATATAAACTTTAACATAAATACACAGCTTCAAGTAATGAGAGTGTCTTTTTTTTTGTCATTGATTTGCTATTGGTTAACTAAACCATGTAGACTAACTGAAAGTATATAACCGTCCGCTTAAACTTGGGTAAATCAGAAAGTACGTAACTGAGAACCAGGAACAGAATGGAAAAAGAAATGCAGATAGAAGAGATTAAAGATACATACAAGATGGAAACAGCAACAGAACTTTGGTAAGCCCATTAATCAGTGAAATCTTCGTAACAATGATAGGGACAATAACTATCTGGGAAGCAAAAGCATGTCTGAGTAAATTGTTGATGATTAACAAGGCTTGGGTAAGATATCATCAAAATGAATACCTTGATAACACGTTTAATAAACAAAATACCTCCAGACTAATCAGTGCTTTATCTTATACTCGTAACAATGTTCAATGAAAGTCTCCGCATACCACTATGTATCGACTATTGGGGGGGGGGAGGCATTTGCAATGCAATATTAAAACTCCCCATCGCGTTCCGCTGTCTGTAGAAGGAAACAGTGAGTGAATCTAAAATGAATAAAAGGAGCCTGAAATCTGATCTCTTTAAAACTGACACAAAGTATCCTAATGTGATGCTGTACTAAATTAATAAGTGACAGACAGCAATATACAGTGGATATACAGCAATATACAGTGGATATACAGCAATATACAGTGGGCTGCGTACGTCCATGGGGAAAAAATTAGCATCAAATGTAAATTATGTAGCTTTGAATCATATTTCCTTGCAATTGAATAAATATATAAAAGAGAAAATGTAATAGTTGGAGTAGGTTAGTAAAACAGGAAATACAATAAATTTAACAGGTTAATGCGATCAAGTAATAACATAATTTATGGATTAATGGAACAAACTGAATAGTTTAACCCTTTCACTACTAACGGAATTTATATCTCCCCACTAAAAGTGTAAAAATTACTGCTCGGTTAGAAAGTACTTAAAATCTCCTGAATGCTTCCATCTTCCAATAGTTGGAAAATGAAGACGCCGCCGGGCTCGTTGTACACAAAGGAACGTAGAGAAGAGAACTAATATCAGTTGCCCAATGTATAATCTTGGATTATGCAAAGAATACTTTTTACTCTGTACCATACGTTGTAAATCTATTTCATTTAATAAAGTTTTCCAGAATAATAGGTGTGCTTATTCCATCGCTAGGTGTGGGACATATGTATCCCATCATTAACTACGGCTGGGACATACGTGTCTTTGGCTTGAATTCTTTTGTCAAAAAAATCCCGGTAAAAGTTTACAATTGGGTGCCCCTTGTTTTTTAGCAATTCTTTTTTGACGCCAAGATCGGCGCCAGGAAGGCACAATTTCAAGATGGCCGCTACACAAAACCAAAATAAAAAGTCAAAGAATTGTACAAACTCTGCGTCCATGTGCACATCGATCTGCTTTCACTTAAAAAAACATCGCAGAATTGCACTAATTGCGCACTGACTTAAATTTGTCCATATGCACATCAATCTATTTTCCTTTAAAAAAAATTAGGAAGTTAAACAAAGTTAAAACTATTATGTTAACTAGAAATGAGGTTTCATTGCCAAAATTTAAAAACAAAATATCGCTAATCGAAGAGGCACCCAATTCTACACTAGAGCCAAAATCCCAAATGCTAAATTGATCGTATCTAGGACATATTTTGCTGTTCACTTCGACAGAAAACTGGGTACTTTTTTTCAACATTCGTAGTCAAAGGGTTAACATTCATAAACTAACATTTGATCCTCAATGATTATTTAACATTCTTGCCAGATTAGCAACCTGAATTTATATAAAGCTGTATATGTCCGTTTCCTGATATAGCGACTGAATAAATATGTAAAGATTATTTTGCAAAATATTAAGTAACAAAGTTGTGCCTGATAATACCTCATGTGCCGTGAAATGAGTTAGGACTATCTCTCATATCAAATAGAAATAACGCTGTTCTAAACTCCAACCAGCTACTAAAGCAGATGTTTCTAGTATTTTACTGACTCGGTGTGTATATCAAAAAAAAAAAAAAATAAATAAATAAATAAATAAATAAACCACATTAATAACATTTTAACAAAACTAGCTGAAAATACTTTTTAAATATTCAACTAAAATTTGCAATATTTAAAAAAATATTGAGTTAATAAAAGGAACAGACAAGCTAACTTTTTAATTTCAAATTTTCTTACAAAATTGGATACCGAAAACATTGAAGAATTGGGAAAACCTTTTCTTTACTTCTTTTGTAATCCCTTAGCGCTCGTTTTCTTTCTCAAAAAAACCTTTCTGAATAACAAATTTATGTTTTTTGAAGAAAAGGTTAAAAAAATTTGAAGCTATATTAATTTGAAAATTAAAGTACAGTATAAGCTTGGTGTTTGTAGAGGGAATATTTAGCAGTTTAGTATTCTTGGCAAAATCATGAAAGCATCTGATAAATGACGAACAGCACATTTTGACAGGTAATTTAGTTAAGATAAAATAACACGCCGAACAAATATTAATTTAGAAGTCAAACAACAAAAAATCAGCGTTATATTTGCAAATTTTCACAGGACTAGTTTCGGTGGTTTTACCGAAGCGTCATCCTCAGCTGCCAAAGTGCAAATGACACTTTGCACTTTGGCAGGTTTACACTTTCGTGTTTACTTAAAAACGCTAAGGGGTTAAGATATAAAATTGACTTTCTGCCACAGGTTTTCATTGTTATTATTTACAGTTTATTATCAAACTAGCTAAAAAACATAATTTTTCAACTTTTTTCCCATGAATGACAAACGTTATAATTTTGACATTCAAAGAAACTGAACTTGTTTTTTATGTTTAATTGATTTCATAAAGCAATATTTGATAATAAATGTTTAATAAATATTGAGTTAATGACGACATGCAATATTTCTTTTTCATGTCGATTAAGACTTAAATCAGTATGTATGGAACCGGTATCAGTATGTAAATTACCAAATAAACCAGTATCTTTAGAAACAGATAGGGATCAATATTTTTTGTCTTAAGATGAACAATTAAATTTACTTAAACTACATCTAGAAAACTAAAGAGTTTTTTAATATCTTGGTGGTTTGGTGGTTCTATGGAAGATAAATGGTAAAATAAATAAAGGTAAAATAACACGCCGAACATATGTTTGCACTTCAGTTTGTACTCGCAATTTTGTTCTTGACATTCTCAAAATTCTAAGATCCCTTCACGTAATATTTCTCATCAAACATCGGGTTGAAAAAACTTCGGCAAATACCTTTGTGTAACTGTATCTTAAATTTTCACTTTATCTTAGCATACTGCAGAAAACATTTAAGTCGGGGTTATCATACTTATGACACACAGAATGATAAATGGTAAGGTTCCTCTAATCAGTTTGTGAAGTGCATTTTAACTATTACATTGCCATTATTCTTTATTGTGCGTACTATTTCTTCCATCGACTTCCACCAAAATGTAAATTGAATTTAAATAGTGAGAGAATTTTAAGTTTACAAAAAAAAAAAAAAAAAAAAAAAAAAGATGGTGGCAGCCAAACGGTCTAGTCGTTTTAATCTAAGACGTACACCAAACCGACTTGCGTATTTTGCGAGTAAATCTGCAGCCGAGGAATTACTTGTTGAATGTCAGCTTCATGCTGTGTTTATTTAAAATTCCGAGTTACGAAAACTATCTTCCCCAAGTAGCAGTAGGTAGTAGATTTGTTACATTTTTAGTCTGTATTAGAGTTATATTTTTTTAAAAGTGAAGGCAAAAATTCATCTGAGCAACAATATGCTAAATAAGTGCAAATAGATATTCTTTAAGGTTTAAAATATTAATTAACAAGTCCCATTTTGTATGACTTTCCTATCTTTACGGATGTTAAAATCCTCAGGAGAGTAAGGAAGAGATTAAAATTTTAAATCGGTGATGGCTAAATTCCGTACCTTCAAAGGATATTTTTAGCACTGTATTATGGATTCACGATCCCCTCAATATGATTACATTATGTTTATATATGCGTGTTATGTTATATATACGTATGTCAAGTTATGAATTTGGGAAGATATTTTGGCATAAAAAGTTTCTTTTCGTCTATGTAGTAAGTTGATTTCGTATTTATTTTAGTTCTTCTAACTTTCGTTCTTTTCTTGTCTTCCAGTACCTGTTTTACGTAATAAGCATCAGTGGCCTAAATTTTATGTATTTAGAACGGAGAAAAATTGAATAAGTAGGTATCATTCTTTGGCAGCAAAATTTATTTCCTTCTGACATTTTGTGGAGCATATGCACTGCTATACACTATCTGAAAAATAATCCGAAATTCCTCAAAGATTTGTCCGAAGTGTTTGGTAAAGAAATTATGTTTCCAAATTTTTACAAAGATTTCAGAATCGCCTATCAAGCTTTTGAAATGAAGTATTCGCAAACATTAAACAAATTCGATGTAATATCTATTTAAGGTATTTATGATCGTAGAAAAATAGTTAACAGCTACCTTTCTTTCTCTATGTATATGGCATTTAAAAGAATCTACTTTCGAAGGATTTACGCGATTCAATACGTATTTCCTAAAAGATTAATCATAGATCCAGATACAGAAGTTCTTTTTCATAAGATTTGTGCAAAAAGCTTTCTCTGTTGGCTGTTCTGAAGTTTTCATTGCAAAGTCATACTACCATTTAATAGTCTTTTAAATCCTAAGGTACATAGTCATGTGTAAACTGCCTAATACGCATCTCCTATGCCTTGTGGTCTCGCATTATTTAAAAAAATATCCAATGTTTAGTGTCCAGGCTATTAGATATTCATATTTAGTAGCGAACTTGACATGCTAGGTGGATAATCTGTTTTAGGTTTGATTCTATGCACTATGTAAAAGGATCTTGTGAGGTATTTCTCCCGCCTTCCTAGCGTGCCTTCGTGGTGTAGTGGTCAGCACACTAAGCCGGTATTTCAGAGGTCCGTGGTTCGATTCCCGGTGAAGGCGTTGCTAATTTTTCATCTCTTCTGCTTCAAAAAATTACTTAATGTCTCTGCAATCTTACTTAGATTATCTTTTCTAATTTAAGGAATGAATTAATAAACCAGATTTTCGTAGTAAGAGAGTTTCAGTCTCACAACACATTTCAGTAAAAATGTACGAAATGTTATGTTTTCATACAGCCTCTCAGGGTATTACAATAGTAAATACAACAGTATATTGCAGGTAGTTAAACTAAAAATAATCCGAAAATTGCTGCAAATTTTAACGAAAAGGGGGAGAATTCGGCTCATAATATGCAGTATTGTAATGGGGGGAAAAACTTGTGATGTTGCGTGGCTTCAACTTGCCCTCAACAGTAGTAGTGACTGCTATGAACTGGAAATTACACAAACTCTTAAGAAGGGTTTAACTCCTTTTTTATTCCACTTTAGAAGTTACAGATGCGTTCACTTGACGCTCACAAACTACGCCGACCCGGCGGTTAAAAAAAAATAGAAAAGTACAACTAAAAATAAATAACGGGCTGAATAAATAAAGAGGTCACTACCTACGAGGCTCTATGAACGTGACTAACTTAACCGCGTTCTCAGATACAGCTGAGATTTCAGCAAACTTTCTGAATAAGAAGTTGAAAGATTCAACTAACTGCCGAAGTAGGCACACAGGCCGAATCGTGCGGTTCTTAAATTTCTACCTAGCAACCTTCACGCTCGTGAATCAAGAAAGCACATCTACAAACTCGTTTCTCTTCTATTTAACTCAAATTACTTCTGCTAAAATTTGAATACTCTGCACGTTCTACTAAAATTTACATACTCTGGCATTGGCAATTCCAGAGGAAAGTAAAGGCTTGACAGGAAAGATAGCTTAAAATAAATGTTAGTTAAAACAAATATAAACCCTACAAACTGTTAACAATTTTATTTTTTAATTTGTATGAAACCTTACTATTTCACTGCTTAATTCTGGCTCCGCGTAAGCAGCCGGACGACTTATAGCTTCCTCTGAGTCTTCCACTAGAATAACACTGAACTCAGAAGATGATTGAAAGTAAACCTTTTAACTAGGATAGAACGCAAAGAATTAACAGAAAACAAAGATTAAGATATACTTAAGTTATTACAGTAAGTTTTTAAGTAATTAAATATTAATTACTAAGTAACTGAAGTGTGAATTCACGAGACAGAACTTTACTGTAAGCTTTAAGTCAGGCCCTAGTGTAAACGCAGCTAGCCGAGGATAAACCCGATTTAGGCAGTCTAGAAAACTCAGCGAATATACTTCGGAGGTAGTGTACGGTCGCTGCCAAAAGTTCTTACTTGACTTCACGAGCTCTGTTTTTATATGCGTTAAATAATCTGCCTCCTGGTGGGAACCAATCAACGTAGCACGGCGGTCAAGACAAAAGTAATAAGTCAACTCTACTGTTTTAAACTGCTATTTTAATGACAAGCTATAAAACATATAATTTTTCAAAGCATTTATTTTCTTAAATGACACTATTTTTTCTTCAGGTATCAAAGAAATTGAATTTGTCGACCGATAAATC
This sequence comes from Stegodyphus dumicola, assembly GCF_044657685.1. NCBI lineage: Eukaryota > Metazoa > Arthropoda > Arachnida > Araneae > Eresidae > Stegodyphus > Stegodyphus dumicola. The sequence continues at coordinate 5,022,997 of NC_140768.1, forward strand.
TTTACCATTCAAGGATATAAAATTTAAGGAAGATTAATTATTAAACTGATGAGTAGAAAAACGAGAAGGAGATACTATAAAACTAAATTTCATGGACTAGAAAAATTTTGCAGTTTAGTATTCCTAGAAATAGTGACTCGAAACCAGCGCTTGTAAATGAATGTTTTTTTAATATAAGGTGTCTGTCTGTCGTTTTTCAAAATGAATTTGTAAACTGTACCGAAAACTTTTAATTGATACTATTGTGAGAAAGTTTTCCTCGTAAAGCTTTTTTGTTTGTATATTTGATTGATTTTGTTTCTGATTTGTTTGAGTGATGGAAAATAATGCCGTGATCAATTATTTAAGGCTTATTTAGTCGTGAAATATTTCTGAAACACTCTGTATATGCACATACGTAAATGTTTTACGTGATTTCTGTTTATATATTATTTATCTCTATCATCCTGCTTTGCTTTCGGAAGATTCTGTTTGCTGTGCGTGTACTTTGATTTATCACTTCGTTTATGTGTTTCGATGCTTCGTTTATGTGTTTAAAGCTCTCTTTAAAATGGATTCGTTATTCGTCCAATAAAATCATTCAAAATTTATTTTTATACATGCAAATTTTTAACCGATTTTTTCAAAATTCGAATCAGATTTTTTTATTTTATTTTTTCGATTTTATCGCATCATTTTGAATAGTTTCATTCTTTTAGAAAAGGGGTTTTGGCAACATTTTATCATTCAGTTGTATACTGGACTGCTGACTGTTGAAAATCACCACTGTTGCCACTTGGAAAATGATAATTTTGTTCGGCTTTTAAACGTAATGTTTCTCTTGGATACTGGACGTTTGTTAAGAGAAGGCAAGCATTGCTTATTTCATTATAATTTTGTTATATGTAATGCATTTTTTAATTTGTACTTTTTTTATTGTTCGGTAGAGTAAAATTCTGCATTCTGCGCAGTTTTTAAATGTATCGTTTGGTGTTCCTTTCAGGCATTTTTCCGGTATATTTAAAAGCCAGTCGAAGGCTGGCAGCTTAGCTGCTAGTATTGCATAAATATAACACCGAATAAAAATATAGAATAATTTTACAATAATGCTAGTTTCGATATCATCATTGTTTCGCGAAAGATTTAAAATAATTACACATATTTCACTCAAACAATGAAAACCTTTGATTAAGTGGAATGCAATTGGTTAATTGAATCTTTCCGTCAAATTAGAAAACATTCTTTTCTCCTTATCTGCATTGTTTATAGCATATTGTCAAATTAATGTATGATACGTCGACAATATGCAGCAAGCAATAGATATTCAAGAACACATTTTAACAAGTTATAAAAACCAGTACCTACACAGAAATTTATTCGCTACACTAATAATCTGCACGCAAAAATTAATAATGCATGAAATTAAAGTGCAGAAGATGAGAGAAAAACTTACCGAGAGGCATCGATGAAGTAGATGATTAATGACGCTATACTAAGTAGGAACACCAGCACCACCTTGAAGAAAAACAAATAGAAGTATATACTAAATATAAAAAATAATACTCATCACAATCTACTTTAAATTTACAATTTTTACTTCCTTCTACGAAGTAAAGCAAATACTGAAATCACGAAAAATTCAGAGTACCATATTTCAACGAAAATATCCATTTTGACCGCTATCGAATGCAATTTAACGATGTTTTTGCGTGACATCTGTATGTAATAATAGAATAATGGACTCTTTTTTTTTCCCAAACGAATTAAAAAACTGATTAAAAGAGATTTATATAATAAACTATATATATAAAAACTGATTTAAAACTGATTCAAAATAGACTTTTTCGTGGCGTCTGTACGTACGTAGGTACGTATGTATGTATCTCGCATAACTCAAAAACGAGTAGACTCAAAACGCTGAAATTTTGTACATAGGACCGCTATAACTTGTAGTTATGCACCTCTTTTGGTTGCAATCGGTCACACCAAAAGTATATATACTATATATATATATATATATCGAAGATTGAAGTAAATATATGAATTACTCATAATGAATTGCCTAATACTTACATTAGGAGATAATATACTCATTTATCCATCAGTAAATTTTTGTATTTGAATATACAAAAGGAAACATAATAATAGGTTAAAAATTAAAAGAAAAATTTTTAAACCCGTCCTACGGTATAGCTACAGGATTGAAATAAGGTAAACTTAATGTTTTTTTAGTTTTTGATCTCAAATGAGCCAGGAGAATGAAGCGTGTTTTCGAAACATATTAATCGACTTTTATGAAGCTTTAATTCATTTTCCCCTGATGAGTTCTGAATTGAAGTTTCAGTAAAAGGAGATTAGTTTTTTATATTTTGTATATTTTTCCTTTTCGCATTTTTTTCTTTCTCGAGTTTGTTCTACTAATGAATTCTTATTTTAATTTTGACATGTTTAGATATTATATTAAACATCTTATTTAATTGTTTTAACTGTATTTGATGTTTTATGTTTTTGTCTACATTTCAATTTTTAATGAAGATATTTTTTTTAATGTTTTGCTTTGCTGCGAAGTGAGAACTGAATTAATTGAATGAGAAAGATAAAGATATCTCTAATTAAATTCGAGGAAATAGTTTAAATGAAATACAGGAATAAATAAGTATAGTTTGATATTTCGTACAAGGAAGTCATGTGGTCAGATGTGTCATGTGGTCGTTACAAGGAAGTCAAGGTCATCAGATTTTTTTGCTTTTTATGAATAGACTGCTCTACGATGAAGCATTCCTTTTTATACTTTCCAATTTTAGCGATCGTTCATTTTCTGTAAATTTTGAATATTGCGTCGAGCTTAGTTTGGTAATGATGACACATATTGCACTCTTTCAGCTCTAACTGTCTTTTAAATTCTGCGACAAAACAGTTTAAACTACATTCTGCTGATTCTGATTCTGAACCATGACATTCGAAACCCATTTTGTACTTCCTTGTACGAAGTAAAAAGGAAGTATTGTAATCGCGAAAAGCTTCAGGCAGCATATTTCAACGAAAATATCCACTTTGACCGCTTTCGAATGCAATTTAACGATGTTTTTGCGTGATATCTGTACGTAAGGACAGAATAAAAGACTCTTTTACTCCAAAAAAAACTAAAAATCTGATTTAAAAATGAATTCTGAAGAGAATTTTTCGTGACGTCTGTACGAACGTATGTACGTACGTGCGTACGTATCTCGCATAACTCAAAAACGAGTAACCTCAGAACGTTGAAATTTTGTATATAAGACTACTATAACATGTAGATGTGCACCTCGTATTTTGGTTTCAGTCGGCCGCGCTAGACGTATATAAATACATTTATAAATATATCCACTCTGTTATCTGGTTCAGTGATCTCAGTTTCTTTACTCTTATATGTTTGTAAATTGTACATTTTTTGCTTTAAAAATGATTGAATTATGTTGTTTTTATCTTCCGGTTAAGGGTTTTATGCCTTTAGTAAATCTGTATGCAATATTTTTAGAATTATCAACAATTTTAAAATTGTTTAAGTGCCTCTAAGCCTAATTTGATGGCGGCCATTGCTCTTGTTTACATATGAAACAGCTGAGTAGCGGATTTGTTGCCAATCTTGAGAAACTTAGCTTCGCAACAACAAAGATAACGCCTTCATTTTTTATTTAAATCATGCTTAATCCTTTCTGGAATTTTTTCGAGGAAATAAGCGTTTAAGATTTACTTGGTAATTTTTAATACAGGTATTTTGAGTTTTTATGTATTTTTGCCTTGTCTCGAGGTGAAAACTGAATTAATTGAATGAGAAATACTCAATCGTCTGTGAAAAACTGTTTCTTTTTTGTTTGCTTAATTTCTTTTATACATAGTTCTAGCTTTATTATAGTACTTGAATAGAACATGTGGCAACGATTCGATAATTCTTTAAATGATATAAATTTTGTGCATTATGAGTTATAATATGAACGAAATATAATACTGTTAAGTAAACCTAGCGCCAGAGTGTCTCTATGGTAAACAAAGGGAATTTTAAAGAATGCATTTATTCTATTGTGGTTTATGCGCTGTCGGCGAAGTAGGTTTAATTCAATCTAATAAGTTTAAATGAAATGCAAGAAAAAATGCGTATAATTTAATATTCCGTATAAGGAAGTCGTGGTGTATACATCAGATTTTTCTTCTTATAGGGTCTTGAGAGTCGCATGACAACGGTGGGTAATAAAACAAGTTAAATACTTTGAACAAATTATCACAGAACGCTGATGGTCCGTTAACAGATGGGACAGATAATAAATATCATATGCGTTGCTAAAGCAAAACAGAGAAATAGCAACGCTTGTTTAATGGCAACGGCAGATGCTTCTGATGCGGTTATTATTCATGACTTCTCACCACCAATCACGCCACCACCAATGTCCGGAACATTCTCAGCTGGACTATCGACAGTTGCGACAGAGCCCGATTTGATTTATTTAAAAACCTTTTCGTGTAAAAAAAATATATTAAGCCGCGGACCGTAGTTTACCGACCCCTGTTGTAAAGGAGTTAATTTATTAATTTTTTTCATTATATTGATGACATTAATTAAAATATTGTATTTTCAAGTATTTTTTCGTTGGCAACAAGCATGAATTTATTAAGCAAAAGGTAAAGAGCAAAAAAAAGATGCTATATGTTTGATATTATTAAAAAAATTAGCGATTTTTTCTCCCTGGAGCAAATTACAAAAAAAACATATTTTCAAAAAACCAATATTAGATGGTTGGTATGATTGTTAATACATTGTATGTCTCCCAGACGATGCAATACAGTCCGTACAACGCCTAGGCATGCTGAGTATCAAATTATTGATCTGATCTTTGGGGGATATTACACCACTCAAAAAGCAATGCTCTGCGAAGTTCCGGTAGACATGTAGGAGGAGGTTCACGGGCTGCAACTCGTCAGCCAAGCATGTCCCACACGTGCTCTACTGGATTCAAGTCTAGTGAGAATGCTGGCAGTCCATACGGGTGATATCCTCCGATTGAAGGCATTCGCTTACGATGTTTGCACGGTGAGGACGGCCGTTGTCATCCATAAACACAAATTTGCGTCCATGGAGCACCGAAACAAACGCACATGTTGTTCCAGAATGAAGTCCCGATTGATTTGGCTTGTCACGGTTCCAATTTGAACATGCAGGTCAGTTCTGGAACCCCGAATAATTCCACCCCAAACGAGCACTCCTGCACCACCGTAACGGTGTCGTTCAATGATGTTTCCTTGGTGGTAACGGGTACCTGGAGCTCTCCATATGAAAGTCCGGCGAGAATGAGACTGCAAGCTAAACCTGGACTCGTCGGAAAACATCACACAAGCCCACTGTTGCGGTGTCCACAATGCATGCTCTCTACTCCAGGCTAACCGCAGGCGACAGTGAGTTGCAGTAAGTGGAACGCATCTGACAGGTCTACGAGCATATAGACCAATCTGCCCTAAGCATCCGTACACGGTCTGCCGTGAAATTGTCTTACCAGTGGCTGAAAATAGCTGACGAGACAGATCTGAGGCTGTGCTCCGCCTGTTTCTTTTGGCAGTAACTGCCAAATACCGGTCCTCATTCGGCGTTGTATCTCTGGGGCGACCTGTGCTGTAGCGTCTAATCACATTACCATCATCTTGGTATCATCATCTTGGCCAAAGCCTGGAGATGACACTCTGGGCAGTTCCAATTTCGTCTGATACTTCCAGTTGGGTACGCCCATATTCCAGACGGCCGATAATTCTACCACGTAAAAAATCATCCAAATGCGTCCTTTGTGTCATAACTATTCGGTTATTGCACTGAAATACTTATAAAGGGCCTGCGAACAATTTTACTTCTTTGCCTGTATTCCTTATATATCACACTCTTACACTCTCGTCATTGTGACGTACCATCGGTGTCATCTGGTTACTTCCTGAAATTTTCATATGATTCTTCAAGATGTGTGTAGTGATTTTACAGGTGATATATTTATTTTAGAGTTCGATTTCCGGGTTACTCCGAATTATCCTTAATTTATGGACATGCGTGTATTTTAAGATAATGAAAAACGTTTAAATTGAAAAAGTTTAAAATTTTAATATAAAATAATGCAAGGGTTAAATGCTACGTGGCTTTTTTCCAAAAATTTTAATTCCTGAACTGCACAATAAGGAGTGACTGTTATTTTGACGAAATCATTTTCTCGAAGATTATTTCGTCCTAGACATTGATGTCAATACGGAAGTGAAAAATGTATTATTTTTTAGTATATATTTTGAGTTTCTCCAAAGTATTTGAATGCTAAAGTTACGTTTTTATACAATAACTATAAATCACCTTAAAATAAATAAAAAATAAAATTTAAATTACGTTTTCGATTTCAAATAAATGCCATAAAACAGACAGACTTATTTACTTTGTTTAAGGCGTCTTATTAGAGCCTTAACCACAGTAAATAACTCAGACTGTATTAAAGTAAACTTAACCACTTAACCACAGTAAAAAGGTTAAGAATATTACCTCAAATAATTTTCTTTCTGAGCACCTGAATTCATCTGCATGGTCTCATAAAAGAATTCCAACAATCACTACGCACTCTATTGTAAAGTTATAGAGTTTGGAGGTCGTTTAGTCACAAATGTTAAAAAATATTGACAATTTTTACAATTCCAGTCCACTTCAGCGAATTTTTATCCCAAAGAGCTATTAATTCCGTTTTGGCATTTTGCGTTGATTCACTTTTCAAACTGTTCCCGCCAAATATTACAGCCCTGTATTATATTTAACGAAATTAAATCATGAAGATGTATGACATAAATGTATGTATATTTCTGGCATTGTGATAAAGCAACGGTACCTAGAGCCTTCAAATTCTTAATGACGTACGTCCCCACCCGAATATGGTTATTTGGAAGCCCAAATTTGGAATTTGTTTTAATATCTATTTCATATTTTGTAAAGCATTTGTGAGTTTTTGATTAAGAAAACCAACAATTTCAAAGCGAGGAATGGCAACACTATACGAAAAAAAAAATTTCATCTCCAGCGCGTGAGACTGTGTATCGGAAATTCTAAAAATATGCTCATATTAAAATTATTTTGCAATATTGCTGTTGAATTGAATTTGATGGTTGAAGTGCGAAGAAAACGATATTTAATAAATAAGGGTAACACACCAAAATGTTAAAAAACGCTCCTTAGAGCATAATGTAAAATCTGACAGCTTTGAGTTTTTTTTTTTTTTTTTTTTTTTTTACTTATTATTAGTTCAAAGGGACTTTGTCCTTGAAGAACTATTGTTTTCGTTTTGCGATTTTGCGTCGATTCACTACAAACGGCGAATCACTTTTCAAATTGTTTCCACAAAGTATTATCGCCCTGTGTTATATTTAAAGAAATTAAATAATGAAAAATCTGCATTAAATGTATGTATATTTCTCGCATTGTGATAAAACAACGGTTCATAGAGCCATCGAAATTTGAATGACGTAACCCTCCTACGAATATCGACATGTGGAAAACCAAATTTGAAATTTGGAATTATCGATTTCCTATTTTGTAAAACTTTAACGAATTTTTGATTAACAAACTCAAGAATTTCAAAGCGAGCCATGGCAACGTTGTACAGAAAAAACAATTTTATCTCCAGCGCGAGTGTCTATATCGGAAAGTTTGAACGATAGGCTCATTTTAAAACTATTTTGCGATATTGCTGTTAAACTGAATTTTATGGTTTAAGTGCGAAGAACGTGATATTTAATAAATAAAGGTAACAAACAAAATGTTAAAAAAGCGCCCCCTTGGATGTAATTTAAAATCTGAAACATTTCAGATTTTCTATTTTTAGTTATAATTTTGTTCTGTTTATTTTTAAACAGTATCTAAGAGCTGCAAGCTTATTTTGTTTTATTGTGGCTATTAATATCTTGCGGGTTTACTAAATTGCGTGATTAGAATATTTTTATCATATGAGAAAACCTGAAGCATTGATTTTATTGTAATACTCGTCGATGCTTCCATTTTTAGATCAACGAGTTTTCTGAAGATGTTACCTGCTAGTAATTAAAAATTTTTTCAATAGCTGTTCATTACAGACTCCTCTTATTTTTGGATCTATACATCCCTGTAAATTTATATGATATTATATTTCTGTTGACACCATCTTTTCTTCAATCAACGTAGACATGTTAGACACAAGGGCAGTTTTTCTTTTCGTTTGATTAACGAAGCTCCATCGATCTGCTTTTATTATTCCCGTGACACAATCGATGTTTATTGCTGCAAGTAATGAAAGAAATATACGTACATCTCATACACATCGGTTGCTATAGGGACTGAACACCTGAAATATAAAACCTATTTCTCCTTTTTGCGAAGCCACAAAACAACTTGTTCCGGTACAGATGAACTTGTTATACATCCTTTTCTTAGAATAAAATTTTCATTTTCAGTTTTATCACGGGTTGCTTCATGGGTGGTGTATCTGAATCTAAAAAATTAGATAAATGACATTTTTTCTGTTAGTCATGTGATTGCTGGGGTTTCGCGAAGATTAATCTCAAAATTAATTTTTTTTCTAGGAATAAAATACAGAGCAACAGACATTTCCTATAGTATAGTCCTCTCGTTCTTTATCTTTTTAGCGTAACGTGTACACGAGCCAGTTTCCCTTAGAAAGTCCTCCACGAAGGCATCCCTCCCCTTAGGCAGATAGCCCTCGTGTGCTTTGCCATAATTAAATACACCTTTATTAATTAATTAAATGAAATCGGTTTAAGCTGGCTTAGTATTTTTTCACGAGGGATTTAACCATACATCTTTCAAACTAAACACAAATTTCCGGATTAAAGAATGGAGAACAGCGAAAGGAAGGCAAAGTGTAAATAAGAACTTCCGTTGCTAATCTTCGTTTCTTCTTTAATTTTGTGCAATTTTACTTTGGTTTTGCTCGCTTACTTGTTTGTGTCGAATCTTGGAATCAATTAGTTATCCACTACTATACAACTATTTTTTAAAGTGTTCACTCACGCGTATTTGCAATAAAAATGTGATATTTCGTAGAATTTTTTATTTCGATATAGATTTTTTTTACTTAAAGTTAACCCTTTCCGGCACGCTACCTTTTAAAATTGGAATTTTGATTTAAAGAAAGGTAGGCAGTCTAATTAGGCCTAGAGGAGTATACAAGTAAAATTTTGTGAAGATAGCACTTATCGTTTAATTCTGTTGGTGTGCCCATTTGGGCACACACTGATTGAATAGAGCTTCGAAAAGAGTGCTGAAACGAACATTGTTGTCAATGAACTGACCGATGAGATGCGGAGAAACAAAGAATACAGACTCTCAGTTGTCCTAGATGATCGGTGAGCCCGGTCTGGGTACACCTAGGGTTCGCCATCTGATTTTAGGCAAGATTTCAAGGTAAAAATTTAAAACTAATATAGAATAAGGAGATTAGCATACAGCCAAAAAATAACATAGAAATTTCTTTTCAAACAATTCCTTTTATACCCTAAAAAAATCTGGAAGATTTCTTTGAAAAATGAGGGTCTTAAAAATCTAAACATGGCTCAAATATATGGACTGGTTTGTGTTGAGCTACCATCTTCTATAAATAAAGAAGGTTCAGAGTAACCTATAAATCCTTTTTCATTCAATTTTTCTGTGCGTACAGAAGGAAATTTTTAGGTGTGTCCAGACCGGACACACTGTGCCGCAAAGGGTTAATGCGTCTTCAGAAACAGTCAAACAGCATCTCAATAATGTTTCTATGAATAAATCTAATGACTTTTCTAAAAAAGGATTTTTTCAGTTGTTGGAGAGGCGTAGGTGACGATGACGCTTAGTCAACTAAGGCACACGCTAGGCAGTCCCATATCTAACAGTGTGCTCTGAAACACTTGGACCTGTATTGAATTGGGCTGTCAGCTGAGCCACTGTTTGACGCCGATTTTGCTGTTCCAAGCCGGACAGTCTGCAATGTTCTTTTCCTTTGATGATGCGAGGACCTCCAACTCCTTGGAGTTTACTGCTGGTTTCCGGCGTCCCCGTCCTCCATCACCTGTCATTTATCTACTTTGCAATAATACTAACAAAAGCATATCGGGAACAACCTACTAGTAATACAGTTTCAGAGATACTCGTTCCGAGTCTTCGGGCCATTATTAATCTTCCCTCTTTCAGATTCCCTTAGATCAGCAGACCTTTCCACCACTCGCAAAAGTTAAGCGCAAGAATGATTCCTTACTCCAGTCGGATGGTGCGTCAAGACACCTGGGTACCTAGGCCCCGTGTAGATCAATAGTTTTAGTTACGAATGATAAAAGTATTTAACCTGGTAAATAACATAGAAAAGTTTTTTTTTAATATATTTTTCTACTTTTAATATATTAAGATTTTTAAGATTTAAATGGGAAGTGCGTGTGTGAAATTTGGGGGGCACAGAGCCGTCGAGCTGGTGGATTATCTGTAATAAGCAGATCAGTGACATGTTATAGAAGGTTAAGTGTGAGTAATGGCATCTCGAATCCAAGAGTAGCAAGATAATGCAATAAGGCGATTACAATGATTATATGCATAGTTACATCAAGCAGGAATAAACATAGGTTGCGAAACCATAAAAATTTAGCAAAAACAAAGAAGTGAGGGTAAGCATGAGGTTATACAATAAAAACTAAAAACAATGACTTGAGCAATAAACACAGAATAAACAAAAAACAGATATTAGTAAGTAGGTTACATAATCCAGGGGTTGAGGATGGCCAGGGGGCGATTGATATTAGCAAAGTCATTGGGGTTGTAGGTGGCAATTTTAATAGCAGGGTTGTTGATGGTGTTCTGTTTTGCATGAAATTTCTTAGCAATTTTGTAGGAATAGGATCTGAGTTGGCTGACCCCCAGTTCTTCATGAATACGTTTGTTTTTAATATACCACTGTGCATTTGCGAATTGCCTCAGAGTGCTATTTTGAGCAGTTTGTAACCTTTTTCTGAAATTTTTGTTAGAGTATGCCCATATAGGGCAGGCATAACAAAGCAATGGTCGCAAGATGGATTTATAAATGAGCAACTTGCTATCTGTAGACAAAACGCTGTTTCGAGCAATTAGGGGAAAGAGTCTAGCTTTACGAGCTCGAAACTTATGTATAATAGCTGTAGTGTAGGGGGTGTGTGAGAGAGTTTTAGTGAGGGTCATCCCAAGATAAGGGACTTGCTTGGCCCATGGGATTGAAGTTCCATAGAAATGGACATTTTTCTTCAATTTCTGTTTCCTTGTTAATATAATAGCCTGTGTTTTGTCCACGTTCACTTGAATTTTCCACTTAATGAGCCAAGTCTCTAGTAAGGTTGAAGTAAGTGAGCCCTAAAAGGGACCCTTGTGGGACACCGGCCCTGATGGGACGGGGAGTGGAATTTGTGCCTGATATGTGAACGATGAGAGTCTACCAGTCAGGTAGGACTTGATGATGTTTGTATGATTCCTTACCTTCTCCAGCAGCCAACAGTTAAATACCATCCCCACTTAATCACGTGCTCTCGACGTCATGCAGAAGAGTTCATTGAAAAATGTGGGGATGGTCATAACGCTTTGTCTTCTCAGTGTATGTAAGATAAAAAAATATGAAACAAAAAATTACTATCTTAAATTTGGTTACGACCCTTTCCTGGAACCTAAACTGCATCATATCTAAAAACTAATTACGTCATCTTATCGCTCCGTATTGCGTTTGGATATCATCGAATCGCGGAGCTCAAAATTTAAATAAAGAAATCAAGTCTTAAAACACAGCAGTTACAATTTTTACTTCCGTTGCCATTTTTATCGCTGTAAAACTGCGCAGGCCTTTTTTCCTATGTTTTGCTAGGGACCACCAGAGGCCGAGCGGTGAGGTCGCTGAACATTGTTAGTTCGGTTCTACGTTCGAATCCCGCGAACGGGTTGGCTGCATGGATGTTTTCGTGGTTTTCCCCATGTGTAAAGAGTATACGAGCCAGTTTTGCCTTAGAACAGGGTTTCTTAAATTGTGGTTCGCGACCGGACCTGAGGTCGCTAAAAATTTTAGCAGTTTTTATATTTCTTTAACTTATTATAATAATTTTACAATTACCAAATATTTTTACACAATGTATCTGAAAATAGATAAAGATAAGAAAATACAGACAAAGGAAAAAACGAAAACATTTCGACGCATTCTTTTTACAATATAAACGTTCATTTTCCTTGCTTTGCACGTGACGCTGTCATTTCGTCTGCTACTTATTTAAAATTTCCTCATTGTTCTATGTGTTAAAATTAGAAATTAAAGTTAATGACCTAAAACTGCAATAGTACATATATTACAGTACAAGTGAAAAAAACTGCAATAGTACATATATACAGTACAGTTTCACTCGCATGTTTGTCGGATTTGCACAATATTTATGGGGTCCCACTAATGTTTTGCAAATATTATGGGGTTCTGGCGGTCGCGAAAAAATCTCAGTGATAAAAGGGGGTCTCGACGGAAAAATGTTTAAGAAACCCTGCCTTAGAAAGTCTTTCACGAAGGCATTCCTCCCCTTACTAATTGCCTAAACCAACTAAACCAAACCATGTTTTGCTTTCTGCTGGCCACATGTACGTTCTCATCGCTCTGTTTTTTCCATTGTTCTAAAACTGTTAATAATGTTATATAAAGGTGTGGAGGGTACGGTAAGAACCGAAAATTATAATCTGAGCATATTCATACTTATTAAGACTGTGCACAATTAAACTGATGCGTTGTCTTTAGCACGTCTTCCTTTGTTATATTGTAGAGACATTACGATTTTTTTTTAAAGCAAGAGAGATGAAAAATAGCAACCGTCTTCGCCGGGAATCGAATCACGGACCTCCGGAATACCGGCCCAGCGTGCAGAACCACTACACCACGAAGGACGCTTGGAAAGTGGGAGAAATACCTTATATACTCCCCTTTTTAAAGGTCGACTGGGGTTTTTAAGGGACCCAGTCGCCAAATCCTGGGTGAGGAGAATCATCATGCAACACCCATTTTAGTTCGGGCGCCACTGTAGAGACATTAGGATATTTTTGGAAGCAGAAGAGATGAAAAATTAGCAACCGCCTTCGCCGGGAATCGAACCACAGACCTCTGGAATAGCGGCCCAGCGTGCTACCGTTACACCACGAAGGCACGCTAGGGAAGTGGGAGAAATACCTTATATATTCCCCTTTTTAAAGGACGACTAGGGTTTTAGGGGACCTAGTCGCCAAATCCTGGGTGCGGAGAATCATCATCCACAACGCTTTTAGTTCGGGCGCCACTTTTAGAGACATTAGTATTTTTTTGGAAGCAAGTGAGATGAAAAATTAGCAACCGCCTTCGCCGGGAATCGAACCATGGACCTCTGGAATACCGGCCCAGCGTGCTACCGTTACACCACGAAGGCACGCTAGAGAAGTGGGGGAAATACATTATAATGTCACCAAAGCCTTTCCAATGGCTAACACATAACATATCATGCTTAACGGACTTCTTCTAATCTCAAGATTTTCCACGTAGAATATCTGACTCGAAGCCTGTTCGATTAATGTTCAGCGGTGTTAACCCTTCGACTACTGATGGGCCTCTCTTAATTTTGAACGCCAGTGTATATTATAATGGAATAAATAAGTCTTAGAACCACTGTAAAAGTTCCAGAAAAGCCAGCGGCATTAAATTTCAAACTACTTTCAAGCTATGTCGTAAACTGTCAGCAGTATAAAATTCAAGGATATGTTCTTGCAGCACATTTTGTAAACGTAATTTCTATCTGTTTCGTTGCCTACGTAGCTTAGTAGTTTAGAGTGAATTACCTTGTACATTATCCCTTCTTTAGAAATTCTCAGAGTATCAGACATTCAAAGAGAGCATTAAAGTTTCATTTTCTTTTGATATTTCACGTACAAGTCAAAAAAAAAAAAAAAAAAAAAAAAGCAAAACTGAAAGTTTTTCTCTGAAAAGAGAAAACGTTACAGCGGTTCGTGTGGCTTCTTAAGTAATAACACAACAAAATTCTTCCACAAAAGAATAAAAACAAGAAAGAAAAGGTTTTTTTTCTTTTTGGAAAGAAGTTTTGAACTTATTCTTCTTAGAACTTTCTTTTTTTCCAAATTCGTGACTGGGATATTTTATCACCGTTTAGAGGTTTCTTTCTCCGCTAACATTTGAAGCTTTCCTTTCTTCAGAGTGGTGTCGTGTCCAGCTTGCAATGCCGAAAAGTGCCGAAGAACGCTTTTTTACTTACATTCGACAATTTTTTATGTAATTTCATACCCTTTCAGTGCAACATTTTATATTAAATGAAAACGGAAATTCCACAGGTGCCACCATGATTGAATGTAAGGATTCCAGAAACTATAAGAATAACTGTTATTCCTTCTTGCTTCGATCTGCATGTAACTTTCTTTGTAACTGCAACTAGAACAAAACTGCCATTATCACGTGCGATTTTTAAAAGTCTCTGGTATTGTAACTGTAAGACTAAACTTTCAATTTTTAAGTATTTTTACTTCCTTGTACGAAGTAAAAAGGAAAGTATTGTAATTGCGAAAAGTTTCAGACAGCATATTTCAACGAAAATATCCATTTTGATCGCTATCGAATGCAATTTAACGGTGTTTTTGCGTGATATCTGTACGTAAGGACACAATAAAATACTCTTTTCCTTCAAAAAAAAAAAAAAAAAAATTATAAAACGGCTTTAAAATTAATTCTGAAGAGAATTTTTTCGTGGCGTCTGTACGAACGTATGTACGTACGTACGTATCTCGCATAACTCAAAAACGAGTAGCCTCAGAACGTTGAAATTTTGTATATAGGACTGCTATTACATGTAGATGTGCACCTCGTATTTTGGTTGCAATCGGCTGCACCAAACGTATATAAATATATTTATATATATATCCACTCTATTACCCGGCTCAGTGATCTCAGTTTCTTTACTCTTATATGTTTGTAAATTGTACATTTTTTGCTTTAAAAATGATTAAATTATGTTGTTTTTATCTTCCGGTTAAGGATTTTATGCCTTTAGTAAATCTGTGTGCAATATTTTTAGAATTATCAGCAATTTTAAAGTTGTTTAATTGCCGCTAAGCCAGTTTTTAATGGCGGCCATTAATGTTTACATTTGAAACAGGAGATTAGTGGATTTTTTGCCAATCTAGAGAAACTTAGCTTCGCAACAACAAAGATAACGCATTCATTTATTATTGCCAATTAAATCATGCTTAATCCTTTCTGGAATTTTTTCGAGGAAATAAGTGTTTGAGATTTACTTCGTAATTTTTAATATAGATATTTTGAGTTTTTATGTATTTTTGCCTTTTCGCGAAGTGAAAACTGAATTAATTGAATGAGAAATACTCAATCGTCTGTGAAAAACTGTTTCTTCTTTTGTTTTGTTTGCTTAATTTCTTTTATACATCATTCTAGCTTTATTATAGTATTGGAATAGAACATGTGGCAACGATTAGATAATTCTATTCTTTAAATGATAAAAATTTTGTGCATTATGAGTTATAGTATGAACGAAATATAATACTGTTAAGTGAATCTAGCGCCAGAGTGTCGCTATGATAAATAATTACTAGAGTGAATTTTAAAGAATGCATTTATTGTATTGTGGTTTATGCGCTGTCGGCGAAGTAGATTTAATTCAATCCAATAAGTTTAAATGAAATGTAAGAAAAAATGCGTATAATTTAATATTCCGTACAAGAAAGTCATGTGGTGTACACATAAGATTTTTTTTTTTTTTTTCCTTTATGTTCCCTTTTTCGATTCCACCTAAAGTTAACAGGTGTGTTATTTTTGAAATCTTCAGTTAGAGTTTAATCACAGGAAATTTCTGTCAGTTGTCCTTTTTATTCACGAGATTTTTTAATTTAATAGTTAAAAATAATTTGATTCTTTGCGTACCGCCTATTTTTCTCTTGTGTGCCACCAGTGGTACGTTTCAATCTGTTGAGAATCTCTGGCCTATATGTCTTTCTCCCTGATGCAGATGACTATTTATAAAATCACTTAGAATTCAATGGTAATATATTGTCTAAATGAATACCTTCTTTAAAAAGATATTAATTTCAGGGTATGATATCCCCTTTCTAATTTGAAGATTTCTGGCATAAAGACTGTAATTATGATCTTCGTGGTGGCACAATTTTCTATCAGGTTGTAGAGTCATTAGGTTAATTGGAAGCAGGAAAGATGAAAAATATGCAATCGCCTTCTCCGAGAATCGAACCACGGACCTCTGGAATACCGGCCCCGCTTGCTACCGTTACACCACGAAGGCACGCTAGGGAAGTGGAAGAAATATCTTATATATACTCCCTTTTTTAAAGGGCGACTAGGGTTTTAGGGGACCTAGTCGCCTAATCCTGGGTGCGGAGAATCATCATCCACAACACTTTTAGTTCGGGCGCCACTTGTAGAGTCATTAGTTTAATTGGAAGCAGAAAAGATAAAAAATATGCAACTGCCTTCGCCGGGAATCGAACTACGGACCTCTGGAATACCGGCCCAGCGTGCTACCGTAACACCACGAAGGCACGCTAGGGAAGTCGAAGAAATACCTTATAAGGTTTCCTCTCAAGATAATTAATTAAGGAGGAGATGCCTATTTTTGACTGTAGTCCTTATGTACGAAAGTCTAAGCTTTTTAGACCAATTCTCTTCAGTTACAATCGGCTCTAATACTTTGCATAGGATGGCATTTTTGAATATTGTCTTGGAAAAACTGTATTGTTTAATGTCAAATTAGAAGTTTTCTTCTTTAGTGGCGTTATAATTCATTTAGAAAATTGCCCACCAGAAATTTTCTTTACATGTATATTAGCAGCCACTTTTCTGTAGCTGATATATACTGGGATGAATAGCACCTAAGTTTCTTTTACCTGCATACTCGTATTGTATATGCTCAAAGATATTAGCTTTGTACTACAGATCGAATATTTTAAAGACATCTTAATTTAGGTAAGCTGTTTGAATTTAAACTTCTGCATTCGCCTCACAGGAACAAAATATCCATGTAGTAACTAGGCAGACATTTTTTGCCTTTTCATACGTGGCGTTAAAATCAGGCAGGAGTATGGATCGCTAAGTTTAATAGCGTATTATCGAACTGTACTTATCTTGAGATTATTTAGTTCTTTGGAACGAGTCTCCCTAAATACTTGTTTCATTTTTATCGAAAGTCAAACTTCATATTAATCTAACCTAGACAGATTTAAAAACTCGATTTAATATATTAGGTACACGAAATCTTAAAAATTTGCTAATTGTGGCCATACATGCTGACATTGAGGACAGACATTTGTTATACGGAATATATATAAAAATCAGTTATAATTTGGTTTGTCAATATATTGCCTGATGTGGATTTTCTTCGGTAGTCATTTACCGTGCGGACTTAGCCTATCACTGTAATCTTATGCAGTTTACAGTTTTCTTTCTTAAATTTCCTAAAAATAGCTAGAAGAGCCCGAAATCCCCGGCACCATCGCAGCAAGCAAATATCGAGCTGTACATCTTTTCTCGATTCTCATTGGTTGTCAATGATGCTCCCATATCACCACGGCAACGAAGCAGCCATTAAAGCCTGTTGCTTTTTCCCCAGAATGACGTCAATGCTGACGTAAGACTATCTCGAACGAAGATGTGATGGAGATTACACAAAAAGGCCTTGATAGAAAGGATAAGAATTTTTGTCTTCACGAATTCTGATCCTTTACATGACATTTTAGATTTTTCTTTACTTGCTTTTGCATTTATTTTCGTTTTATGAGCTTGCTTGTTGCTCGTAACTCGTTTATGCTTACTGTCTGTTTCAGACACTTGCTTTTTCTTTCTCGAATCATTAACTCGGAAATGCGAAATTTCAAGAGCTTAATGATTAATTAATGATGAATTCATTATATTGTTGCGTGAGTAAGAGCTCGTGATAGACTGAATGCACGCTGTTGAAACAAAATAACGTTTCTATAATCAGAGCTCAAAAACAAAACATTTGTTACACATTTTTAATGAAAGAACGGTCTGAAGCAACATGTTTCATCTACCAAATCAAACGGTGTTCTAACTTCAAAGCATTATAGAATCACAGTCGCCCCACACCAAAAAGAAATATATAAAAGAAATACAGAAGAGCTGTAGCCACACAGCTCTTTGTTGAAGAAAGTTTCTTCGTTGAAGAAAAAAAAAATCATGCAAAACTTTTCAATATCTTACAAATAGTGAAACAAGCAAAAAATAACATGAAAGAAACTCAAAAAACAAAAATTTCCGCGCAGAATTTTACTCTGCAGAACAACTTTATCAAAAGAAATCAATAAAAATGCATTATATATATAAAAAAATGACAATGAAATATGCTAATCTCTTAAAAACAGTGACATAAGAAATACGATGAAAAATTGCTGCCAACCCCACATTTCTAAAAGAATGAAACTATTCAAAATGATGCGATTTCATCAAAAATCTATCAAAAATCTATAAAAATCTATCAACAGATCAACAATATTAACAATAAGACAGGCCCACCAGCGGCCGAGCGTTAACGTCGCTGAACACTGGTAGTTCGGTCCGAGGTTTGAATCCCGCGAACGGGCTGGCTGCATGGGCGTTTTCGTGGTTTTCCCCCATGTGTAACGTGTATACGAGACAGTTTTCCTTAGAAAGTCCTCCACGAAGGCATCCCTCCCTTAAGGCAAATAGCCCTCGAGTGCTTTGCCGTAATCTAATAAACCAAACCAACAATAAGACAGGAAAATTGTTGCCAAAATCACATTTGTAGAGATGTGAGAAGTGTACTCGGAAGCTTCATTTAAATTGTTTTTAAAAAAATACAAAATTTTATCATTTTTCTAAGATTCTTTTTGTAAAAGCAGTCGCAAGGATGAAAGTTTAACGTGTCCAAAAATCAAAGAAAAATAAACTGTATATTTTTTAAAATAAACTTCTACGTTGAAAGGGTGTTAAGCTCACTTTGTTAAATAAATTCGTATTTAATCGATTTATTGAAACACGAAATTTATTTTAAGTTCGTAAATTAGCTAAGTGCCTACCTTTCATGACGATGTGAAAAATGGAGTGTGTAAAAGCTCGCTTTCCTATAGCCCATGATGTCTCAAAATGATGCGATTTCGTCACACAACATAAAATAAAAAAAATTCTAATTCGAATTTAGAAAAAATCGCTTCGAGGTTCACTGGCTCTTGTCTAGATGCACCTATGTACAAATTTCGTAGCCGTGGGTCTATTAGCTTACGCGCAGCGCGAACGAAAGACACACTGACACACACACATACAGACAGACTCTTTCTTTTCTTATATGTGGAGAAGAGATGTACAAAATTTTGAATATGCCTGGCTTGCTGTAAAATAACACGGTAATAAAAGTAAATCATTCAAATACTTCAAACTACCGGTTTCTGTTTTGTTCTAACAACAAATGTCGTCAGTTCATGAAACTAAATTTTTTACTGCTGGTGAATAAAATTAATGCAAAACAGTTTTAATTTAAAATGCTTTCAAGTTTGTTTGTGAGTTCCCTCTCCGAGCGTAGAACAGTCATATATTAAAATCTGTATTACCATTTGAAAAGAAGTATTTAGTAAGAGATCTACAGTTTATATATATGTAAGATATAAGAAAATATAATAGCTGTTTTAAAAAAATAATTGGCGACCTCAAAATTAACTAACTCACTAAATCCAGATTTAGTAAGCTCCCCCTAAATTCATCTGTTCTCCCAAATTCGAGATTTTCCGACGTTACATCACGCTGCTTGGAAAAGGTAAGCAAAACTAATAACTAACCAATCATAATTAAGACATAATAATTAAGACATAATGATGAATTCATTATATTGTTGCGTGAGTAAGAGCTCGTGATAGACTGAATGCACGCTGTTGAAACAAAATAACGTTTCTATACTCAGAGTTCAAAAACAAAACATTTGTTACACATTTTTAATGAAAGAACGGTCTGAAGCAACATGTTTCATCTACCAAATCAAACGGTGTTCTAACTTCAAAGCATTACAGAATCACAGTCGCCCCACATGCCGAACATGCCGAACAAATGCTAATTTAGAAGTCAAACAACAAAAATCAGCCCTATATTTCCAAAATTTTCACAGGTCTAGTTTCGATGGTTTTACCGAACCACCATCCTCAGCCTTAAGACCGCAAATGAACAGGATAGGAAATAATGATTAGATAAGATAAGAAAGCCTGGACAAGAATAAGCAAGTGGCGCCATCTGTTGATGAAACCAGAACTAGTTGTGGTTTCGATAAAACCATCGAAACTAGTCCTGTGAAAATTTTGAAAATATAACGCTGATTTTTGTTGTTTGACTTCTGAATTAGTAACCAATCATAGCTTGTTTCTAGAATCGCACCTACTCTAGTACAAAACCCCCCTGGCTGCTAATTGCGTCACCTCTTACCTAGCTTCCACCTTGCTAATAATTCCCCGTCTAAACTTTTTGTCTCTTAATTTTTTTTAGAATCAATGTACACAGAAATTTACCGTCTTTAATTATGATTGAATAAGTGTTTGCCAAATTAATTGGATATGTGCGAAAATAAAGTCTGGAAATTCTTCACGTTAATGTTTCATTAATTTCAACTGTATGCCTTAATCACAGCCAAGACGGGCATCGAAAGCTGCTGAGGGTTCCATCCATTGCGGCTGTGCTTAGAAAATATGACATATATATATTGCGGCAAAGTTTTACTGCTACCTTTAGATTTAATATGGAATACGGATGCTAGTCCACGTCGATAAATTAAAATGTTTACTCGAGGAATTAGAAATAATTGCTTAAGATTTTAAAATACGCAGGCCTAGCATAAACGATTACCGTATTTGACGGCATATAAGACGCACTGGCATATAAGACGCACTCTTATTTAGACGGCCACACACAAGGAAAAAAAGTTTCAATAGCGTGGTTTCTTTTAGTTCTCATGTTTCGTAAAAGCCAAATAAACAATGATTGAATGCAATTACCTTCACGTATAAGACACAGGTAACTTTTTTGAGACCAAATTTAGGAAAAAAAGTGCGTCTTATATGCCGTCAAATACGGTAATTCATTTTGAAAACGCTGTATTTTCAAAAGTGTTATGCGTACACACATATATGAAACGAACTACAAACTTTTCACGATTTCACTAAGTTTCCCGGATAAGTGGAACATTGCTTCATTGCTGAATAGGCCCACCAGCGGCCAAGCGGTAAAGTCGCTGAACACTGGAAGTTATGTCCGAGGTTTGAATCCCGCGAATGGGCTGGCTCCATGGGCATTTTTGTGGTTTTCCCCATGTGTAACGTGTATACGCTTCAGTGCTGCCCACGGCTTTAACTGTTGGTACGGTTTGAAATGCAACCGTTCACACAAAATCTTCTACACAGTTTTTGGGGTATTCCGAACATCTCGTCAATTGAAAGGACGAACATCTGGACAGCTACAAAATGTATGGAATGAACTCGACTGTCGTCTGGACGTGTGTCGTGTCACCAAAGGAGCACATACTGAATATTTGTAGATAAGTGCATAAACATGGTGAGTTTGTGGCTCTTTTCATACATCTTTCATTGTGTGTATGTGTAATACTTTTGAAAGTATAGCCTTTTCAAAATGAATGACTCATTTATGCTAGCCTCGTATTTCATTTCTGATGCTTATGGTGTGAAAATATATTTCATGCAAAATTTTGTTCAGAAGCATATATAAATTATTTTGGCTAATCTTTGGAATATGGTAACAGGTAGTTTGGCGACATTTTGGTAAGGCGATAAAGGTTACTAGCTAGGACTTTAGCAGTGTACATGGATAAAGTCAAGAGTATACGCAATGCCATTTTTGTGCAATTCTAGGATTTTTTTTTAAGTGAAAATAGGTCGACGTGTACATGGTTACCGTGTATGTGCAATTCTCAAAAACGCGGCAAGCAGTTTGCGATTCTGCACTTTCTCCCAATTTCGCACCTAATCTTCGTCGTCATGATTAAGCACTTTTGTTCCATAAAAGTTCTAGCATAAGCGTAATTCGGCTAGCAGATTGTTGGAAAAAAATGTTGAGATAAATAAAAAATTAAAAATAAATAAATAAAAATAAAAAAAAAACATGATTTTACTTCGTGAAAACAAAATGGCGTCCAAACAAAAACTAGCAGGTTGCTGTAGCAGGGATTGGTCGCCAAATTTTCGCCAAAAAATCGCCAAGTTACCATAATCCAAAGATTAACCATTATTTTTTTATATGACTTACGTCTTTACAATAAGGAGAAACGCACTTTTATCATGCTGGAGATCAGGGCCGGCGCATGGAATTTCAGTAATTTGTAAGTAATATTATTTTCTTTCCGTTTTACAACAGCTTATGAGGGAATTTTCGAACAATAAATTATCTAAAATTAAGGGAAAAAAGCAACATTAGTGTTGCGTAGATTTTTAATAAAACTTTAAAGCTTTCAAATGCAGTCACATAAAGGTTCCATTTATTCTGGGAGTAAATATTGTGCAGAAATGGCAAGAGTGGTTAGCTGAGGAAGAATATCGAGGAAAAGCAAGAAAAGAACGGAGATTTTGCGAGAATACTGAAGCAGTAAAATTATGTTAAATCAAATATATTGCTTAAATTTATTTCTATGGAAACTAGATTCTGGAAAGTTTTAAAAAAAAGTAGCTTCGGGCGTAATGTAAAATCTGAAAGCTTTCGAATTTTTTATATATATATATCTTTTTTATTTTTATATTTTTCTTAAGATTTAAAAAAAATTGTCGTAAAACTCTGTTCAAGTCCTATAATCTGGAAATTTCAGATTGCGGTTTTAATTTCTCTTGAAGTTTCTTTCGGTTGTAATTTGAGTTCAGAAGTGTACGAACTTGTAAAATGTAACTTGTGGACTACGAACTTGTGAGCATATCGTTAAATATCGCTACGAATGATCTTTGCCGCATTTTGTTTCAAAATCGTCTTTCATAAAATAGAGATAAATTTCACTTTCAGTTTCCATTTCGTATTCCAAAACATTTACCTCTTCTAATTTTATCTCGCATGCATGTACACCACCACATGTGATATATTATACGACCCCTGGGAACAGCGTATTAACTGCAATTAACGATAGAGACTTTTCACGCTTTACGGGAGAGGATAACTCTCGATAGTGGCTCTCTACCGTTTTTCATTCATGGCCAGCTTTTGCTCGGCAGAGTATACCGCGCGCAAAAGAAGAAAAACTTCATGGGCAGCGAAATGTGACTCTGATTTTCTTGGAAACTTTCCAAACGCGGAAGCAGTCGGAAAGGAAGGTACGCCGAGACCGTTCCAATCTGCTTAGTTTACGAATTCAGTCCACATTACATCAAGAAAATTCGACTAAATGATTAATACAGAAAGGAAAAATAGGTATAAATTTCGAGAACGTTTCATAAAACCACTTTTACTCTAGTAGAAAATGAGAATATCTCGTATACTTTTGTTAACGTTCCTGTGTTAGAATGGCGCCGAAATGGATGATGTAGTTTCGATTTTAAATATCCTTAATAAATTCAACGACTCTTGGTCTATTTAAACCAAACTGCATACATTTAATAATAAAACAGGGTTTTCATCCGCAGAGAACCCGTTGGCGCTTCGGGAAAGAACCCGTTGGCGCCGTTGCATTCTTACTCGCCAAGCTCGCGGTTCATCGACGATGAGCCGAGCCGTAAACGTGATTTTTAGTGCATGTAAATTCAAGTTAGCAGATAAAACAATATATTAAGCATATGGTAGTAAAAATTCACAGATAATATGCATGTAGATGTAAAACTAAAGGGTTAAACGTGATATACGAAAATAAATTTCTATTAAATTCAAGTTAGCACAGAAAAGAATATATTATTAAGCATAAGACAATATATAAGCATTTATAACGGAAATAAAAATTCATTTAAGAAATATAAATTAGTATTAATATACTGAAATTAACCGGTTAAACGTGATGTACGAAAAAAATTTGTCTTAAATTCCAGTTAACACAGAAAACAATATATTCCTTACACCAGCAGTTGTTTGCTAATTTTGATGACCATGGTGATGCATCAAACTATTCTGTCATCTTAGATAATCAATATTTTTTTTATTTCAATTTAATCATCTATTTATGCCACACCTGCCATCCTCTGAAAGGTTATTGTTAGAAAAGCATTAACAATATATTATCTTGTTAAAATTTTACCCCATAAAAATTGCTTTATTCTCATAATTTAAGATGACAATAACCAATAATAAAAATAAAAGCATTACTTAATTAGTTAAAGTGCACATGCACATTTTTGCGGTCTACGAAAACAAATTATTTTAGACTTTGGAAACCTCATGGTTCTTAGAGCTATTAATAATTAAGAACACAACGTGAACAGCCGTGTTACAAATTAGGCCCCTCCTTTCATTCCGAACCGAGAACCGGCATCTATCTACGAAAATATTTCTAACTATTCGTTGTTAAAAAATTCAGAAAAAAATAATAATAAATAAGAGAAGAATAATATAAATCTGCAAATGCGAACAACGACAGTCTTAATTCAACAAAATAAACGCAAGAGAAATGGTTGCAAACTTCGAACAAGCGAATGGGATAAATCCGAAGGGTTACCAAGTTAGAACTAGTATCGCCAAAGTTGGCGATGTTGACATTTACCGGGTTCTCTGCGGAAGTGCTTCCATAAAACATTCATACGTAAACATTTAGTAATAATTCAGCAGTACAGATAAGCTATAAAATAATAATTACAACCGTTACAGGCCAGCTACGCTTTTAGCGACCGAATTCTACGAACGACAAATCTCAAAAGCGTGTTGCCAACGCAGGGCAACGAAAAGGTGGAAATTAATTCGATAGGCGTGGAAGTAAACAACTTTATTTAAAGTGTACATTATATAAATACATTATTTTATTCATAATAAACGTGAGTGTTTAGGAATGTGCATGACTATAGGCAAAATAAACTCGGAGCTACTTATTTCCAAAATTTCATACATTACATCTTTCTGCTCTGACTACAAAAACTTCGTATCGATTATTTCTCTCGAGTCTGCGAGCACCTTTTTAATAGCTGTTATCGAACACAAAAATTTCTTAGAATAAAATTTGTTCCTCAAATTGTACAAAAACTGCTAAGTATGGTGGGTTTCGATGTTAAACTGCAAATGAAAAAACATGATCCATTTTTAGTAATCGCCGAGATGAAGTTTCGTTGCTGGTAGCGGGTTGAAAGATATAAAATAATCTGCAAATATTTGTTCAAGGAAGGAAAAACACGCTGCTTTCTTTCAACAGTATATCCCTCTAAAATATTTACTCAAACAATTTATTACCCCAGACTAAGGGGGTGTGCGATAATGCTTTTAAGTTACCCACAGAAAACGTCAGCTGTCGTTTGTGACTTAAGCATTTCGAAAATAATTTGCTTCGAAATATTTTTCGGTTTCAGTCCAGTGAGTTGTACACTGTTCTACTGAAAGGTTACAGTATAGTCTTCCCATTTACAAATAAGTCAATCTGTGTTTTCTGCATGATGTTGCTTCAGCATATATAAGGTTTCATCATGGTTTTCAGTTCCTAATTTTATAACACGAATAATTTGAAATGCCATTTTCTTTCGACCTTTCAGTTCTCCGCAGACAACTGTCATTTCTGTTTTATTTTGTCTATTTTTCTAGTTTAGCTTCCTTCACTTTAAGACAGGACAGCCATCCACCAACAGTGTTCTCACGAATCGTGACATTTCGTGTTTCCACATCATTAAACACAACTGTTCGATTTGTTTCCCAATTGACTGATTCTAGAGAAGCAAGCAGCCAATATCTATAATAGAGTTAAACAGTTCCTTATGCTGGCCGCCCAACCGGTATAGTGGTTAGCGTTGGTGGTTGCCTTGCCGAAGGGCCCGGGCTCGAATCCCGGAGAAGGTATGCATGTTTGTAAATGTCTCAGTTTCGGGAATTCTCTGCAGCTGATATTTGAAAACTCAGTCCATTTATGTCCATGGACATAAAATAGTTTTCAATTTTGAGAAAAATGAATTTTTAGTTTTGAATTAGTGTTTTTAGTTTAGAATTTTTAGTTAGAAAATACTGTTATGAAATCATACAAAAATTTTGTAAAATATTATTACAAAATTCATGAAAATTTTAGTTTGAATTAGATTTTTAGTTAGAAAAATCGTGTTATGAAACCATACAAAAATTTCGTAATAAACTTTCAACTTTCATTTAATGAAATTTGTACATTAAACCAAAATATGTTCAAGACAGGAGACAAGCGAACTTTCGAAACTAATTTCATTCACCGTCAGATGACGTTAATGCCTTGATTTGCGTATGAGAAACAGCGGGAAGACTTTTGATTGAATAATGATAATTAGGCCTGTCTTTCACACATTTGCTGAAAAATGGATTTCTTCGTTTGGATATTTCATGAGATATCATTATTTTCGGGTATGTAAAGATAAATTTGGGAATGAATGTAAGTACAGCAGTTAGACAAATCGTCTTCAAACCGTTGACTCGAGGGTTCCGTGAGTCAAAATAAATATTCAGAAAGGAAATTATAAAGCCCTCACATTAGTGTTTATTAACTAAAGTACATGAAGATACATTTAGTTATAGACTAGTTTTAAAACTTAACATTTGGTCATCAAATGTCAAAGAGAATGACGTGCCACGCTTTGCAAATCTGAATAGTTTTCTAATGGAAAATGAATCGAATTGAGAGAACAGTGTTAAAATTTATACAACAGACCGCCTTTCTCAGTTGAAGAAAGCTATAAAAGAATATTTCCTAGAAGAAAAACTAACTATAACAGGATAAAAAAAAATACGTCCGACTAGCACCATAAATTAGAAGGCTTGGTAATGAAGGAAAGGGAGTAATTTATGGGCATATTCAACAGATTCGACATTAAAATCTAAATTGAAGGAAGGGCAGCTTCCATATTTTTGGTCTTAAATTCATGCAGAATGCCAAACGTTTCCCGCACAGCTATAAACATTCTAATGCAGTTCGGAATAATGCATTCTTTCTCACCGTATGTGGCAACGAAAACAAAATAAGTGCAGAATATGAAATTGTCCTGCAGATAACATCAGTTGAGCTAGACTTTGACAATATGTGTAAAACAATGCAAGTGTTATACCAGTGTAAAAAAATTGCAAGTTTACATTTTATGCTATAAGATATTTTTCCCGTCTTCATGCCTTTGTGGTGTAATGGTCAGCACGCTTAGTTTTCCGAGAGGTACGTGGTTCGAGACCCGGGGAGGGGATAGCTCGTTTCTTCACCTCTCCTGCTTTAAAATACCAATGAAAGGGTTTTTAAACCTAATGAAAGGTTTTAAACCAAATGAAAGGTTTAAAACCTAATTAAAGGCTCATTAGGAATTTAAAAACCTAATCTAAAATTGTTAACAAAAATATTATGTATGTAAAATTGTTAACATTAGGTATTTAAAAAAATATCTAATGTTTTTACAATACAAGTGTAAAAAATCTGATGTGTACACCACATGACTTCTTTGTACGGAATATTAAATTATACGCATTTTTTCTTGCGTTTCATTTAAACTTATTAGATTGAATTAACATACATCGCCAACAGCGCATAAACAGCAATAGAATAAATGCATTCTTTAAAATTCACTTTGTTTACCATAGCGACACTCTGGTGCTAGGTTTACTTAACAGTATTATATTTCGTTCATATTATAACTCAGAATGCACAAAATTTATATCATTTAAAGAATTATCGAATCTTTGCCACATGTTCTATTCAAATACTATAATAAAGCTAGAACGACGTATAAAAGAAATTAAGCAAATAAAACCAAAAAGAAACAGTTTTTCATAGACGATTGAGTATTTCTCATTCAATAAATTCAGTTTTCACTTCGCGACAAGGCAAAAATACATAAAAACTCAAAATATCTGTATTAAAATTTACGAAGTAAATCTGAAACGCTTATTTCCTCGAAAAAATTCCTGAAAGGATTAAGCATGATTTAAATAATAAATGAAGGCGTTATCTTTGTTGTTGCGAAGCTAAGTTTCCCTAGATTGGCAACAAATCCGCTACTCCGCTGTTTCAAATGTAAACAAGAGCAATGTGCGCCATCAAATTAGGCTTAGCGGCACTTAAATAATTTTAAAATTGTTGATAATTCAAAAAATATTGCATACAGATTTACTAAAGGCATAAAACCCTTAACCGGAAGATAAAAGCAACATAATTTAATCATTTTTAAAGCAAAAAAATGTACAACTTACAAACATATAAGAGTAAAGAAACTGAGATGACTGAGCCGGGTAACAGAGTGGATATATTTATAAATAGATTTATATACGTTTGGCGCGGCCGATTGAAACCAAAATACGAGGTGCACATCTACATGTTATAGTAGTCTTATATACAAAATTTCAACGTTCTGAGGCTACTCGTTTTTGAGTTACGCGAGATACGTACGTACGTACGTACGTCCGTACAGACGCCACGAAAGATTCTCTTCAGAATTCATTTTAAAGCAGTTTTTAGTTTTTTTGGAGGAAAAGAGTCTTATTCTGTCCTTACGTACAGATATCACGCAAATACATCGTTAAATTGCATCGAAAGTGGATATTTTCGTTGAAATATGCTGCCTGAAGCTTTTCGCGATTACAATACTTCCTTTTTACTTCGTACAAGGAAGTAAAAAGTGCAAGTATGCATCTTATGCAAGTGTAAAATAGTGTAAAAAAAAACGTAAGTGTGCCCTTGCCTTAGTGCAAATCCGTGTCACTAAATATAAGGCAAGAACAGATGGCCCCTGGAGCGTGAGTTTATATTATCAATGAGTATATTACATTAATTTTATGTTAATGTAATATACTCATTGTTAATAAAAAGTACAATTCTTTTCTATAATGGTCTTTACATAAAGCACCTATAACATATTGATCTACTTTAAATGTTATTTTAAGATTTTTCTAAGTGTGCATGGGGCTCTCCGAAACAATTTTATAGATCTAACGGTTTCCGAGAGTCGACAAAGTTTGAAGACTTCTTGAGTTCAGTTTCTTCCGTACGCTTTTTATTGAGTAGGGCTATTTCAAAACAATTTTTCGAAAACTGTTCATTCTTCTTCAAGTTGTATGAGTAGCACTTTTCTGTGTAACTCATTTCAGAGATGAAATGCACTGAAAGCGAAAATGTAAAAATAAAACAGTACTTAGCATGTGCAGCACGCAAAACTTCTATCAACCACGCTCGCCGGTAACGTACTGTTATCAATGAAGTCTTTTTTTTTTTTTTTTTTTAGAGATTTCCTCTGTGTTGTCGGAACTGTTCTTCATATGTGAATGGCAGTTACTGCAAACAAAAGGCGGAGAAATCTGGCGCCGTTGAGTAAAGTGCGCGTCACTGTTCAAAATAATCTGAAAACATTCTATTCTCTTTGGTTCAACATAAATTGGCTTTTGCAATTTCTGGTTCTATCTGGCAGCTTCAAGAAAGGATTTATAACTAAGGCCTAAGATTAAACAAAGGAAATTGCTTCCATTCCAAAGCGAGCATGTGTCCAGATCCATACATAATAGAACACAATGGACTACAATTTGTTATATGGCTGTAACATTTACAATAAGTTCCTAATAATAAATTTCCATTTTTACTCTGTACAGTCTTTTCTGATATGCAAGAAAGCTCATTATAGAAGAACTTATAAATTCACTGACAAATATGCACGCACACCTACATACACAAAAACAAAACAAGAGATAAGCCATATCTCTTCTTTGTTACAAGATAAGCCAATCTCTTGTTTGTTACAAGATAAGCCATATGTCTTGTTTGTTACAAGATAAGCTATATGTCTTGTTTGTTACAAGATAAGCCATATCTCTTGTTTGTTACAAGATAAGCCATATCTCTTGTTTGTTACAAGATAAGCCAATCTCTTGTTTGTTACAAGATAAGCCATATCTCTTGTTTGTTACAAGATAAGCCATATCTCTTGTTTGTTGCAAGATAAGCCATATCTCTTGTTTGTTACAAGATAAGCCAATCTCTTGTTTGTTACAAGATAAGCCATATCTCTTGTTTGTTACAAGATAAGCCATATCTCATGTTGTGTAAACAAGTGATAAGCCATATTTCAGCTAATAATACATTTCCATTTTTACTCTGTACAGTCTTTTCTGATATGCAAGAAAGCTCATTATAGAAGAACTTATAAATTCACTGACAAATAGGCACGCACACCCACATACACAAAACCAAAACAAGAGATAAGACATATCTCTTGTTTGTTACAAGATAAGCCATATCTCTTGTTTGTTACAATATAAGCCAATCTCTTGTTTGTTACAAGATAAGCCATATCTCTTGTTGTGTAAACAAGTGATAAGCCATATTTCAGCTAATAATACATTTCCATTTTCACTCTGTACAGTCTTTTCTGATATGCAAGAAAGCTCATTATAGAGGAACTTATAAATTCACTGACAAATATGCATGCACACCCACATACACAAAACCAAAACAAGAGATAAGACATATCTCTTGTTTGTTACAAGATAAGCCATATCTCTTGTTTGTTACAATATAAGCCAATCTCTTGTTTGTTACAAGATAAGCCATATCTCTTGTTGTGTAAACAAGTGATAAGCCATATTTCAGCTAATAATACATTTCCATTTTCACTCTGTACAGTCTTTTCTGATATGCAAGAAAGCTCATTATAGAGGAACTTATAAATTCACTGACAAATATGCATGCACACCCACATACACAAAACCAAAACAAGAGATAAGCCATATCTCTTGTTTGTTACAAGATAAGCCCTATCTCTTGTTTGTTACAAAATAAGCCATATCTCTTGTTTGTTACAAGATAAGCCATATCTCTTGTTGTGTAAACAAGTGATAAGCCATATTTCAGCTAATAATACATTTCCATTTTCACTCTGTACAGTCTTTTCTGATATGCAAGAAAGCTCATTATAGAGGAACTTATAAATTCACTGACAAATATGCATGCACACCCACATACACAAAACCAAAACAAGAGATAAGCCATATCTCTTGTTTGTTACAAGATAAGCCCTATCTCTTGTTTGTTACAAAATAAGCCATATCTCTTGTTTGTTACAAGATAAGCCATATCTCTTGTTGTGTAAACAAGTGATAAGCCATATTTCAGCTAATAATACATTTCCATTTTCACTCTGTACAGTCTTTTCTGATATGCAAGAAAGCTCATTATAGAGGAACTTATAAATTCACTGACAAATATGCATGCACACCCACATACACAAAACCAAAACAAGAGATAAGCCATATCTCTTGTTTGTTACAAGATAAGCCCTATCTCTTGTTTGTTACAAAATAAGCCATATCTCTTGTTTGTTACAAGATAAGCCATATCTCTTGTTGTGTAAACAAGTGATAAGCCATATTTCAGCTAATAATACATTTCCATTTTCACTCTGTACAGTCTTTTCTGATATGCAAGAAAGCTCATTATAGAGGAACTTATAAATTCACTGACAAATATGCATGCACACCCACATACACAAAACCAAAACAAGAGATAAGCCATATCTCTTGTTTGTTACAAGATAAGCCCTATCTCTTGTTTGTTACAAAATAAGCCATATCTCTTGTTTGTTACAAGATAAGCCATATCTCTTGTTGTGTAAACAAGTGATAAGCCATATTTCAGCTAATAATACATTTCCATTTTCACTCTGTACAGTCTTTTCTGATATGCAAGAAAGCTCATTATAGAGGAACTTATAAATTCACTGACAAATATGCATGCACACCCACATACACAAAACCAAAACAAGAGATAAGCCATATCTCTTGTTTGTTACAAGATAAGCCCTATCTCTTGTTTGTTACAAAATAAGCCATATCTCTTGTTTGTTACAAGATAAGCCATATCTCTTGTTGTGTAAACAAGTGATAAGCCATATTTCAGCTAATAATACATTTCCATTTTCACTCTGTACAGTCTTTTCTGATATGCAAGAAAGCTCCTTATAGAGGAACTTATAAATTCACTGACAAATATGCATGCACACCCACATACACAAAACCAAAACAAGAGATAAGCCATATCTCTTGTTTGTTACAAGATAAGCCCTATCTCTTGTTTGTTACAAAATAAGCCATATCTCTTGTTTGTTACAAGATAAGCCATATCTCTTGTTGTGTAAACAAGTGATAAGCCATATTTCAGCTAATAATACATTTCCATTTTCACTCTGTACAGTCTTTTCTGATATGCAAGAAAGCTCATTATAGAGGAACTTATAAATTCACTGACAAATATGCATGCACACCCACATACACAAAACCAAAACAAGAGATAAGCCATATCTCTTGTTTGTTACAAGATAAGCCCTATCTCTTGTTTGTTACAAAATAAGCCATATCTCTTGTTTGTTACAAGATAAGCCATATCTCTTGTTGTGTAAACAAGTGATAAGCCATATTTCAGCTAATAATACATTTCCATTTTCACTCTGTACAGTCTTTTCTGATATGCAAGAAAGCTCATTATAGAGGAACTTATAAATTCACTGACAAATATGCATGCACACCCACATACACAAAACCAAAACAAGAGATAAGCCATATCTCTTGTTTGTTACAAGATAAGCCCTATCTCTTGTTTGTTACAAAATAAGCCATATCTCTTGTTTGTTACAAGATAAGCCATATCTCTTGTTGTGTAAACAAGTGATAAGCCATATTTCAGCTAATAATACATTTCCATTTTCACTCTGTACAGTCTTTTCTGATATGCAAGAAAGCTCATTATAGAGGAACTTATAAATTCACTGACAAATATGCATGCACACCCACATACACAAAACCAAAACAAGAGATAAGCCATATCTCTTGTTTGTTACAAGATAAGCCCTATCTCTTGTTTGTTACAAAATAAGCCATATCTCTTGTTTGTTACAAGATAAGCCATATCTCTTGTTGTGTAAACAAGTGATAAGCCATATTTCAGCTAATAATACATTTCCATTTTCACTCTGTACAGTCTTTTCTGATATGCAAGAAAGCTCATTATAGAGGAACTTATAAATTCACTGACAAATATGCATGCACACCCACATACACAAAACCAAAACAAGAGATAAGCCATATCTCTTGTTTGTTACAAGATAAGCCCTATCTCTTGTTTGTTACAAAATAAGCCATATCTCTTGTTTGTTACAAGATAAGCCATATCTCTTGTTGTGTAAACAAGTGATAAGCCATATTTCAGCTAATAATACATTTCCATTTTCACTCTGTACAGTCTTTTCTGATATGCAAGAAAGCTCATTATAGAGGAACTTATAAATTCACTGACAAATATGCATGCACACCCACATACACAAAACCAAAACAAGAGATAAGCCATATCTCTTGTTTGTTACAAGATAAGCCCTATCTCTTGTTTGTTACAAAATAAGCCATATCTCTTGTTTGTTACAAGATAAGCCATATCTCTTGTTGTGTAAACAAGTGATAAGCCATATTTCAGCTAATAATACATTTCCATTTTCACTCTGTACAGTCTTTTCTGATATGCAAGAAAGCTCATTATAGAGGAACTTATAAATTCACTGACAAATATGCATGCACACCCACATACACAAAACCAAAACAAGAGATAAGCCATATCTCTTGTTTGTTACAAGATAAGCCCTATCTCTTGTTTGTTACAAAATAAGCCATATCTCTTGTTTGTTACAAGATAAGCCATATCTCTTGTTGTGTAAACAAGTGATAAGCCATATTTCAGCTAATAATACATTTCCATTTTCACTCTGTACAGTCTTTTCTGATATGCAAGAAAGCTCATTATAGAGGAACTTATAAATTCACTGACAAATATGCATGCACACCCACATACACAAAACCAAAACAAGAGATAAGCCATATCTCTTGTTTGTTACAAGATAAGCCCTATCTCTTGTTTGTTACAAAATAAGCCATATCTCTTGTTTGTTACAAGATAAGCCATATCTCTTGTTGTGTAAACAAGTGATAAGCCATATTTCAGCTAATAATACATTTCCATTTTCACTCTGTACAGTCTTTTCTGATATGCAAGAAAGCTCATTATAGAGGAACTTATAAATTCACTGACAAATATGCATGCACACCCACATACACTAAACCAAACAAGAGATAAGCCAGCTGAAATAGTGCTGCTTTGACT
This sequence comes from Stegodyphus dumicola, assembly GCF_044657685.1. Taxonomy (NCBI): domain Eukaryota; kingdom Metazoa; phylum Arthropoda; class Arachnida; order Araneae; family Eresidae; genus Stegodyphus; species Stegodyphus dumicola. Next base: position 5,057,278 of record NC_140768.1, read on the forward strand.
TAACTGTATAATTTAACTGCACTGAGAGAAACTTCTGATAAATTGAAATTACTGAACTTACAAGAGTTATTTATCAGTCTTTACACGCGTGTTTCACATCAGATTAATTTGTAATTATATGTAGAACAAGCTGCTGCTAAATTATTTCGCTCTTGTTATCCACAAGATGCAGCCGTAAAGTTTTCGTTGGTTTATTTTATTTTATTTTATTTTATTTTATTACTAGTCCACCGATTTGGACATATACTCTCACAAATTAGGATAAAAAGAAAGAGTTTAAGTTAAATATTATACAGGAACATTTACCTACAGGCATACTCCGAGATGTATAGCGGGCTGGACGTTATTCCATATCATAACTGAATATCACAGTTAAATAAGTAGTATGAATTGCCATGTCCAGGCTCATATGAAACGTTTGTTTGTAAGGGTGTAAGGATTATGTTAATTTTATTAACAGTTAAATTTTAAGTTAAAGTTCCTTTCCTGTCAAATTCTTAACTTTAACTTACTACTTCCGGCCAGAACGTAGTTTTGGAATCTTGCTGAATATTTAATGAGGAGGTGCGGTATTTAAACCACGAAGTTACTTACTGAGTCAGAGAGAATCAGAGTTTCTGATTTACGCGCGCCTGCCTTTTTGGCCACTCTCTCTCTCAAAGCTGTTATTACGCTCGGCCGTACTCAGGCCCTTGCTAAGCTTCGTAGTCAAACAAGTTAAGGGGCCAACTCGATTTGAACCTTGATAGCTTCGGCTATACTTCTTTAGTTAATGTTAGTTTTAGTTTAATTCTTAGTCTTTTAAGATCAAGTCCAAGTGCGGGCTTTGCTTGTACACTCCCAGGCGGAGTTTTGTTAAATCTTATTGGAATAATAAAGGGTTAGTTACCCTTCTATCTTGTTGTTTCTTGTCACCGAACTCTAGCGATTATTCGCTTATCAGTTCTTAGATTCTTCACTTCCAACATTAACTTAGAATTCCAAAGTGAAGAACTCTACAAGGGATTATGAACTTTACTCCCGTATGTTATTGTAATCTAATGATTCTCGTATTAAGATGGACACTGGAAGGTTTCTGGCTCGATTTATAAACAACCCAAATGTGTTTTCTCTAAAAATGAAGCGACTCCACAATTCAAAGTGGCCCGTGTTTAAATTAAAGTAGACAACTCGTCAACATCCTGACTGCAGAATTAAGGTGAGGCCCATCCAGCCGCATCAATATGTACAGCTCATCCACAGTTTGTATTGACCGACGTAGGATCTCATTTCATTTGATAACAGAACCTGTTCGCTATTCGTCACACCCTTACAACACTGTCATATCGACGACATTCTATCTTCCAATGTGAAGAAATTTGGTTTGTAAAAAAATAAAAATCGTCAAACTTTGTGTAATTGCCACTTACTTGAATCTTGTAGTTTTACTAGAGACATACTAGTTCAGGGATACCAGTTTGATATAAATGGGGATTTTGAAAATTCTGAGAACTTTAAACAAGTAGCTGAAGAAATTATGATGAGAATTAATCACATTAAAGAATCGATAGAGATTTTGATTGGATAATTTGATGGAACATGGCTGGCTTGCTGTTTTACGTTATTGTTATAGCCTGATGGCTGAACTTGTTTCTGCCCAGGGATTTCACCCCCTTGCAACAACAAACACCTTTCAAAAGGGATGCCCTTCCTACGAGACATGCCCAGCTTAGATTTCATCAAGAAAATAACTGGCCACATACAAAAATCATTCCCACTGATTGTCTTCATGCTTGTCAAAGCTTCCTTATCTTAGCAGATCGCCAGAGCTCTCCTCAGTAGAGTAAGCAAGTTTTAGAATTGAACAACAGGTGCCGTCCATCGTATCAGAAGACAAGACGATCAAATCCCAAATTCGGATACCTTTCTTTGCACGTCCCCTTTTTACTTCCTTGTGAAACGTTTCAGGCAGCATATTTCAACGAAAATATCCATTTTGACAGCTATCCAATGCAATTTAACGATGTTTTTGCGTGATATCTGTACGTAAGGATAGAATTAAAAGACTCTTTTCCTTAAAAAAAATTATAAAGCTGCTTTAGAATTAATTCTGAAGAGAATTTTTCGTGGCGTCTGTACGAACGTATGTACGTACGTACGTACGTATCTCGCATAATTCAAAAACGAGTAGCCTCAGAACGTTGAAATTTTGTATATAGGACTGCTATAACATATAGATGTGCACCTCGTATTTTGGTTGCAATCGGCCGCACCAAACGTACATAAATATATTTATATATATATCTACTTTGTTCTTCGGCTCAGTGATCTGTTTCTTTACTCTTATATGTTTGTAAATTGTACATTTTTTGCTTTAAAAATGATTGAATTGTGTTGTTCTTATCTTCCGGTTAAGGTTTTTATGCCTTTAGTAAATCTGTATGCAATATTTTTAGAATTATCAACAATTTTAAAGTTAATTTAGAAGTCAGACAACAAAAATCAAAGTTACATTTTTTAATTTCACAAAACTAGTTTCGATGGTTTTACCGAACCATCATCCTCAGCTGCAAAAGCGCAAATGAACGAGATAAGATATAATAAGAAAGCCTGGACAGCAGATAAGGCACTGACGCCAACTGTTGATGAAACCAGAACTAAAACATAATTTCTTTAAAGGCTGAAAGCAAAGATGGATTGGAATTAGGGTCGTTAACTAGAACAAAAAGATTTTTTTTGAATGTGAAATGCCTCTAGAAAATTCAGTTCACCAATGGAAGATGTTTTTTTGAATAATTTGGCAGCAGAAGAATTGAAAGTGTGATTCTCGGACCAACAATGTTGGGCAACAGAAGACTTCTGTGTTTCCTTTTATTTAACATATGCCTCATGTTCCTTAACGGGAAATTTTAAGGCTGTCTTAGTTTGGCCAATGTAAATTAAGCCACTCTGGCAAAGAATCCTGTAAATACCCCAGGAATTCATATCCGGAATGGGGTGCTTGAGTATGGAAATCGGAATTTTATTGATGGGAGAATAAACGATCCGAAAGTTAAATTTCTGCAAAATACGTGCAACTTTATAGCTAATTGATGGAAAGAAGGGAATGACACCAGAATTTTTATAATCTCCTAAAACAGGAGTGTGCCTTTTGGTGTGTTGAGATGAGAATTTTTTAACTGCTAGATTAATAATATTGGGTGAAAAGTCCCTGTCTATAGCTATTGCTTTTAAATAATTTACTTCTTCATCAAGGGATACTTTGGAGGAGCAAACTTGAAGTGCTGTAGTACATGTTTTTAATACTATTTCCGGCGATATATATATTTTCTAAATTATTTCTTTAAAAATACTACATAGCGATAAAATTTGGTGGCAGCATTCTTTTATTTGAAAAATGATTCGACACAAAATTGAGGATTAAGGCCAATACTTTTAATTGTTTCGTAACGAAAGCTTATCTTCATAATTAGTCGGAAAGTACTGATAAAAATCTGATGTGTACATCACATGACTTCCTTGTACGGAATATTAAATTATACGCTTTTTTTCTTGCCTTTCATTTAAACTTATTGGATTGAATTAAATGTACTTCGCCGACAGCGCATAAACCACAATAGAATAAATGTATTCTTAAAAATTCACTCTAGTATTTGTTTACCATAGCGACACTCCGGCGCTAGATTCACTTAACAGTATTAATAATTATATAAAATTTAACTTATATAATAATTATATAACGGAAACTAAGTTAACTGTTATATAATCCAATAATTATATAAGAGTTAACTTATATATTTCGTTCATATTATAACTCATAATGCACAAAATTTATATCATTTAAACAATAGAATTATCTACTCGTTGCCACAAGTTCTATTCAAATCTTATAATAAAACTAGAATGATGTATAAAAGAAATTAAGCAAACGAAACAAAAAAAGAAAGAAACAGTTTTTCACAGACGATTGAGTATTTCTCATTCAATTAATTCAGTTCTCATTTCGCGAGAAGGCAAAAATACTTAAAAATTCAAAATATCTATATTAAAAATTACGAAGTAAATCTCAAACACTCATTTCCTCAAAAAAATTGCAGAAAGAATTAAGCATGATGTAATTGGCAATAATAAATGAATGCGTTATCTTTGTTATTGCGAAGCTAAGTTTCTCTAGATTGGCAACAAATCCACTAGTCTCCTGTTTCAAATGTAAGCATCAATGGCCGCCATAAAAAAGAGGCTTATCGGCACTTAGACAACTTTAAAATTGTTGATAATTCTAAAAATATTGCACACAGATTTACTAAAGGCATAAAAACCTTAACCGGAAGATAAAATCAACATAATACAATCATTTTTAAAACAAAAAATGTACAATTTACAAACATATAAGGGTAAAGAAACTGATATCACTGAGCCGGGTAACAGAGTAGATATATATATAAATATATTTATATACGTTTGGTGCGGCCGATTGCAACCAAAATACGAGGTGCGCATCTACATGTTATAGCAGTCCTATATACAAAATTTCAACGTTCTGAGGCTACTCGTTTTTGAGTTATGCGAGCAACGTACGTACATACGTTCGTACAGACGCCACGAAAAATTCTCTTCAGAATTCATTTTAAAGCAGTTTTATAATTTTTTTGAAGGAAAAGAGTATTTTATTGTGTCCTTACGTACAGATATCACGCAAAAACATCGTTAAATTGCATTGGATAGCTGTCAAAATGGATATTTTCGTTGAAATATGCTGCCTGAAACTTTTCGCGATTACAATACTTCCTTTTTACGTCGTACAAGGAAGTAAAAATTGGATCAAGACCTTACTTTAATCAAAAATTTAAAATCCTTTCGGAATCAAAGTTTCTTAACATTTCAATCTCAGGACCAATACACAATGTCTATTATTGCACAGACTCTTTCATTTCATCAAAATAATATGACTATCACGAAGTATCCAGATAACAACGAGAAACAAATTCTTACTACTACTAAGTTCTAATCCGTTCTGTCTCTGTAATGGCATTCAATCACCTATAAACAGGTAATTCTGCTAAGTGAAATTGATTGCTGCAAGCTAAGGCGAAACGACGGACCGTAGTTGTCCGAAAATGATTGGAATTTCTGCAGAGGCTTAGGAAAAAAAAAAACGTAAAGGTAAAACGAGCTGAATCAGTTTTCCGTGATACTGCGTTCTGTAACTATACCCGTAACTAATCATCCATTATGTATTCCACAGCTCATTTCATTTTAGGTCTAAATGGGAGACGATGGCCTTCACTTCACGTGAATGCCAATGGGAACTTATTTTTTATTAATAAGAACCTCATTTAAATATTCCCAGCTTTAAGCAGGCATTTGCATACTGTAGCTGAAAGGTTTTATGACAGAATAAACTAAATGGCGCATAGATGAATTTCATCTGAAATGAATATACCTATAACAGAATGCATATAAATTGATAGCGAGTATTCATCGAAGGCTCATTACATTATACAATTTCGTATTCCGAATAGGAAATAAAAGATAATTGCAAATCGCTGTAAAGGCTGGAAATGGCAAATTATATGTTCGAGCATTTAGAAAGTAATTACTTTTCTGTATAGAATTTCAAAGTTTAAAATAAAATATGGAAAATAAATGCTTTACAAAATATGAAGCAGGTAATAACACAAATTGCAAATTCGGTCTTCCAGATGCCCATATTCGAGTTTATGTACCGTTGTTTTATCACAATGCGAATAATGAAGAATCTGCATAAATTTGCGTATGTATGTTACGGTGAAACACCGAAATCTGGAGAATGTCGACTTTCACCGCTGAATGTCAACATTCACATAGTCTCTTGGTGTATGTCCGAAATATTTTCCAAATACTCTTATGAGTGTGTGTGCATATATATATATATAAACATATGTTACGGTGAAACACCGAAATCTGGAGAATGTCGACTTTAACCGGTGAATGTCTCTTGGTGTATGTCCGAAATGTTTTCCAAATACTCTTATTTCTGACTTACACCGGTGAATGTCGACATTCACCATGTACTAATGGTGAATGTTGAACATATAAGAATATTATATTTCCTTCTCGGTAATTCATTCGCGAAAAAAAGCACTTGAGACTCAGAATAAGAACTTAAGAATATAAGAACTTAAAGCACACAGTACACTCAAAATGAGAAAGGAAAATAATAGAAGTTATAAATTTACCAAATTATGTGATTGAAATCTTATTTATTGCAACAACTTAAACTATGACACTTTGAATTGCACAAGAGGCCCTTGCTTTTACAACTGCATTTATTTGTGGAACACTTCCTTTTGGAATGGCAGCGTGTACATATACTCCTCTCTTTTCGACCTACATCGGAGCATATCTGTGATTGTCGACATACACCGGTGAGGGTCCGAATATACAAGAATGTAGTGCAATATTCGATCTTTCACAGACGTATTTGGTGAATGTTGACATTCTCCGGTGAAAGTCGACATTCTCCAATATCGGTCTTTCACGGTAACATGTACACACATTTATGCAGATTCTTCATTATTTAATTTCTTTAAATATAACACAGGGCTTTAATATTTGGTGGTCACAATTTAAAAAGTGAAACGCTGTTTATAGGGGAACGCCACAAAATTCCAAAACGAAATTAATAGCCCTTCTGGTCTAACGCCCTTTGGCCTAAAAAAAAACTCTCTGAAAATAAAAGGCTGATCCGATAAAACAGATTTTTTGCAACCCTCATTTAGTAAGTTTTGCTTTTGGCAAATATAGATACTGGATGGGGTTTCATGATTACCTACGAAAGCAGATCTCAATTCCACTAAAACGCCGCGTAAAAATGGCTGAAAGTCATCGAGGGAGTTTTATATTTTACCTTTTGAGAGTCGTTGAACAACTGTAATTTTGACTCAAACAAGTGATATAATGTACTTCTTATGGTAGCCGCCCAGACAGTATAGTGATTAGGTGAACCGGATGCGGTACCGAAGGGCCAGGGTTCGAGTTGGACATCTTATTTTCACTTAGGCAATCCATTTGTTTCAATAGGGAGACCTTAAGATCAGAAATTTCGTGTTTAATGCCATTGATATCATTTCTGTTACGACGTATAATATATCAGCTTCTAGCATAAGGACACTCTGTTTTAGAGCAAGCTGAAGAATTTTATCTAATCCCTCGATTAACTTTTCCGGAAATGTACTGGCAATTTACTTTTGGCTTTTAATCTTTTCCACTATCTTAAATGATTCTCTAGCCAAAGTAACAATATCATTGCATTCATTCAAAGCTAAATCAAAACCATTATCTTCACCAGTGACTGTGCTCTCAGTTGTAGACATCCTTTCAATATACCCCTACAATCAAAAGTATTACTACTTATATATATACATATATATGTGATGTACCAGCTTTTGTCCGGAGTAAATAGATTGGTGAAGAATCATAAATGTAGTCTTAGCTTAAATTATCAGACGATAAGTTTAAAAAACAGGATCCATTTATTATTACTCGGGAGAAATAGCAATTACAAAAATCTGATCTCCGGAGTAAATAAAAAAGAATTACTAATAACATTTTGTATGAAGTTTACTGCATCGTTACATTAAAGAAAAGACCCCGATATTCTTTTGCGAGTCCTTTTACAGCCTCTAGAAAGGCGGAGCTTCCAAGAAATGACGTCAGCCATTCCAGTTCGCTTTAAATATCTCCAGAACATTCTGTAACTGCACGTGTAGAAAAGGCGGGAAAAACAACTTGAATACGGGGCTGTGCATTTAATTCCACGTACTTTCAAATAAGAGAACGTCGCCATTAAAAATGAAAAGAACATACAGTTAGAATTTTAAGTATGTTCTTGACTATGGAATTTTATTATATGTATATATATATATATGTATGTAAGATATATATATATATATATATGTATGTAAGATATATATATATATATATATATATATATGTGTGTGTATATATATATATATGTATGAATCAGAATTATAATATAACTATAAACATTAATTCTTCCTCTCTATTCTAAAATCGTAATAACTTATCTGCATTGCGTCATTCAAATTAATCATGCGATCTTATGTAACCGTTAATACCAGATGCCTCTTGACGACCAATCACCGAATTGTAAACCAAAACTTTTCTCTTCGCGTGCTTCCTTCATAACTACGCACTTCAGCTTTTGCTCTCTACTGTGCTAAGATGTAATTTCGCTGGCTTGCTTTCTATCCCAACAATATCAAAAATGTAAATCTTCTGTGGAAAGGCACGACTAGAGTGCCAAGTGATTGTGGCCACAAATATCAATTGGAAATAAAAATGGAATTAAAACTGCCTCGACTTCCAAGCTTTTTCCTTTCCTTGCACATTTTTGCTTTTAATATTACATGTGTATATATATATATGAATGTACTCAAGATCACTCTCAAAATTTCAATATACTAATTAAAAATCTAAAATTTCATATTTACGATTAAAATTCATAAAACCAATTTAAAGTTCACTATCTACAATAACATATTTTTCATTTAAAATCCTATCAATTCAAAACATCTTTTATAGCAGCCGGTTTTCATAAAAACACACAAAATTACATCACCATATTTAACAGCGTTCGAGTCTCGAAGAAGGCATGGATGTTTGCATTTGCATAGTGTCTTTGCGGCAGGGGGGCACTCTAATTATATGGCGAGCCGAAAGTCCTCTCGAGAGGTTGGTGTTAGGGAAAGAGGCGTAGGAACTGGGTACTTTCTATCGAAATTGGAGACGTAACTGAGCGAAGTCGTACTGACGCCTACCCACCAGCGGCCGAGCGGTAAAGTCGCTGAACACTGGTAGTTTGGTGGGAGGTTCTAATCCCTGGCTGGCTGTTCTAATCCCATGGGCTGGCTGCATGGGCGTTTTCGTGGTTTTCCCCATGTGTAACGTGTATACGAGCCAGTTTCCCTTAGAAAGTCCTCCACGAAGGCAACCCTCCCCCTATGCAGAGAGCCCTCGTGTGCTTTGCCATAATTAAATACACCAACACCGCACTGACACCTGTATGGTGCTCAAGGCTCTTGCCAACGACAGGCGCAGTCTTTATCTCCTTGCCACCATGAATTTCGTGAACTTGTTCTGATATTACTGTCATACAAGTGAGGTAAATCACACACAACAACACTTGTTTTTAAATTGTGACCACCAAATATTAGGTCCTGTGTTATATTTAAAGAAATTAAATAATGAAGAATCTGCATAAATATGTGTACATACACAGATTTGTGAAGATTCTTCATTATTCGCATTGTGATAAAACTACGGTACATAAACCCGAATATGGGCATCTGGAAGACCGAATTTGGAATTTGTTTTATTAACTGTTTCATATTTTGTAAAGCATTGATTTTCCATATTTTATTTTAAGCTTTGCAATTTTATGCAGAAAAGTAATTACTTTCTAATTGCTTAAAAATATAATTAGTAGTAGCTCTTATGTGCTGCGCTAGAGAATGTTTCGAAGTTATTTAATTAAAAAAAAAAAAAAAAAAGTTCATTTCGTGCGGAGTTTCATATTTTTGATTTTCAAAAAGCATTGTAAAAAGTTATTTTTTTAAGTCCTGCAAGTTATTCTTAAATAAGCTGCAATTTACTAAAAAAAAAATGAAGCTTTTATTAAAACGAAAGGATCGTATAAAATTTTATCTGAAGAAATTTCAAAAATCGGGTATTTTGGGTCTCGTAATTGCTCTTATCTTTCTTTTGCTTGCACAGTTATGGAGACGGAACATTTTAGGAGCGGGAAATAGCTAAAATTACCTGAGAGCTCATCCCTGAAACCAAATCATGGGCCTTTAAAATATCGGCTTAATTTTCTGACCATTATTCTACAGCAGAACACTAGATGCAAAATTTTATTTAAAATATATAACTATTTTAGTAGGTAAAATTTAAAATTTATTAACGTATTTTCTACTTTTTCAATAAAACCTTTCATTTTATTAAAAAAAAAGTTGACCCATAAACTGTTTTCATGTCGTTCATTCGATTTGTGTTTGAGATCTGTTACAGAATATCAATTATATACTCACTTTGACAGTTAATTTCAAAACCAGTAAACTTAAAAATGTTATTTGCCGACGAATGATCTTGTGCTGTATAATAAGGCAGTTAGCTAAAAATGCCCTAAAATTGTGGTCTTTTATACCAAAGGGTCAAGTTGCCCAGAAGGGAAATTAATTTCGTTTTGGCATTTTGTGTCGGCTCACTTTTCAAATTGTTGCCACCAAATACTACAGCCCTATATTATATTTAAAAAAATTAAATAATGAAGAATCTGCATGTTTCTCACATTGTGATAAACTTACTTAGAACCCTACAGTTTTGAATAACGTACGTCTCCACCTGAATATGGGCATCTGCAAGCCCAAATTTGGAATTTGTTTTATTATCTATTTCATATTTTGTAAAACTTTAACGAATTTTCGATTAACAAACTCAGCGATTTCGAAGCGAGGCATGGCAGCATTGTGAGGAAGAAAAAACATTTTTATCTCCAGCGCGCGAGACTGTGTATCGAAAATTCTAAAGATATGCTCATATTAAAATTATTTTGCTATATTGCTGCTGTCGAACTGAATTTTATGGTTTAAGTGCGAAGAGCATGATATTCAATAAATAAAGGTAACACACAAAACGTTAAAAAACGCCCTATCGGGCATAATGTAAAATCTGAAAGCTTTCAAATTTTATGCACATTTTTTATTATAGCTTGTAGAGTCATTAGGTTAATCGGAAGCAGAAAAGATGAAAAATATGCAACCGCCTTCGCCGGGAATCGAACCACGGACCTCTGGAATACTGCCCCAGCGTGTTATCATTACACCACGAAGGCACACTAGGGAAGTGGGAGAAATACCTTATATACTCCCCTTTTTAAAGGGCGACTAGGGTTTTAGGGGACCTAGTCGCCAAATCCTGGGTGCGGAGAATCATCATCCACAACCCTTTTAGTTCGGACGCCACTTGTAGAGTCATTAGGTTTTTTTGGAAGCCAGAGAAATGAAAAATTAGCAACCCCTTCGCCGGGAATCGAACCACGGATCTCTGGAATACCGGCCCACGTGCAGAACCACTACACCACTAAGGCACTCTAGGGAAGTGGGAGAAATATAGACCAACTAAACTTCCTTGGTCTCATATTAAGCGAACAACTTTGACAAGTCTGCTACAAAATTGGCAAAGTAGATGGACAGAGGCATAGGTAGGACGAAGGACATTTCGCTTACTGCCAAAAGTTAACATGGAAATAAAGACCCACTGTGCTAGCCTAACACAGTTCTTGACAGGTCATGGACCATTACCAGTATACCTGAACAGATTCAGACTTAGGGATACTCCCTTTCTGCGAATGCGGAGAGGAAAGCGACACGGACCATTATTACTTCCATTGTGTACATACAAGAACCTGGCACTTGAAGAAACCAGCGGACTGTGCCTGGACAATGTGGACGAATAACACACTCAAAAACAGAATAGCCCTTGAATAAAATAGAGAAAATCTCAAGACTCTGCCTAAGCAGAAACAACGGTGGATAATATTATAATGTTTCCAAATGTTCAGAACTTAAAGCAGATAACCAGAATAACGCTTAGTGCCTTGCAGTTATCAATATGTAAAAACTGTTATTAGTATATAATATTCAACCTTGTTATTCTGGAGTCTTTCCCGCCGTGATGGTATATAATTCCGTTTGGTTCATGTCCGCGGTCGAAAGTCATCATAGCGGTGCACTCACTCACTCACTCACTCACTCACCTTATAAGCTGTGATTACTAAACGGCGTTTTATCCGTAAGAATTACGTAATTGATCTTAATAAATGCTGTTAGCTGTAATTACGATTGAAGATCGGGTAAAAAGTATGGGAGTCGCAATCATTAACACATATATTATAGATCCTTTATATTATTGGATATTATCTGCAATGAATAACAATACTAATAATAATGGTTTTTCAGGTCTGGAGATGTCACTGGCAGTTCCTACTAAAATTAAAGACTTATTATTCAATTTTTGAGGTTAAAAAATAGCAACATGGAATATGTGCGCTAATGTTATCACTGCCTGCATTATAGGCTATAAGATATTTCTCCCACTTCCCTAGCGTGCCTTCGTGGTGTAACGGTAACACGCTGGCCGGTATTCCAGAGGTCCGTGGTTCGATTTCCGGCGAAGGCAGTTGCATATTTTTCATCTTTTCTGCTTCCAATTAACCTGATGACTCTACAAGTGGCGCCCGAACTACGTAAAAGGGTTGTGGATGATGATTCTCCGCACCCAGGATTTGGCGACTAGGGGCCTAAAACCCTAGTCGTCCTTTAAAAAGGGGAGTATATAAGGTATTTCTCCCACTTTCCTAGCGTCCTTCGTGGTGTAGTGGTTCTGCACGCTGGGTCGGTATTCCAGAGGTCCGTGGTTCGATTCCCGGCGAAGGCGGTTGCATATTTTTCATCTTTTCTGTTTCTGTTTCCAATTAACCTAATGGCTCTACAAGGTTAGGAATAATGTTATGTTGTAGCAGATTGGAAGAAGACTTACTTTCTGACATCCAAAGCAGAATCGTACATTCAGAATTTCAAAATAAACACCGTCTGGCAGTAATTTCATTAATTTAGAGTTTCATGGATGAAAGCTTCTTTGGCATACCTTTCGAATTTATTGAAGCACAATTTTTTATAGTCTTATGGAATTTCTATGTATTTGCTATGCATTGACAGAATAAATGGTCTTTAATTATCGCGTGAGATATCGCTGAGAAACTATAATCAATTCTAAAATAAAAGGCCTATTTAGCTAACATATGGACTGTGATAGCTATTTTTAAGCATGTTTCATATTTTTGGAACCTTTCCAGGTAGCAATGGAAGACGAGCGGTAAACTAAATATGGTTCATAAGTAATTCATGCCTCCTAGTTGATAAGAGCACATAAAAGAATTTAAAAACCAGATCGCAGCACTCCTGTTAATGGAACGATTCAGAGTTCCTAAATTAGAATAAAAGAAAATTCTCGAGTCTTTCGCTCCGAATAAGCAAAAGTATAAACACCTGATAAAATATCAGCCGAGTGTTTTAAGCTGAATTTTTTGAAGTCTTACAATGTACAGGAGAATGTTTAATTCCCGAAACGTGTACAACTCAAAATGGCCGAACTATAGAACTTTTATCTGTCCGAATATTTAAAAATTCCGGATAATTTGACGGTATTTTTTCTGTAGACCAGACAACTATATGCTTTACTAAGAAACTCAAAATGGCCGAACTATACAACTCAAAATGGCCGAACTATACAACTTATATCTGTTCGAATATTTAAAAAATCTGGATAATTTGATGGTATTTTTTCTGTAGACTAGACAACTATATGCTTTACTAAGAAACTCAAAATGGCCGAACTATACAACTCAAAATGGCCGAACTATATAACTTATATCTGTCCGAATATTTAAAAAATCTGGATAATTTGATGGTATTTTTTCTGTAGACTAGACAACTATATGCTTTACTAAGAAACACAAAATGGCCGAACTATACAACTCAAAATGGCCGAACTATACAACTTATATCTGTTCGAATATTTAAAAAATCTGGATAATTTGATGGTATTTTTTCTGTAGACTAGACAACTATATGCTTTACTAAGAAACTCAAAATGGCCGAACTAGACAACTCAAAATGGCCGAACTATACAACTTATATCTGTTCGAATATTTAAAAAATCTCGATAATTTGATGGTACTTTCTCTGTAGACCAGACAACTATGTGCTTTAATGAAAGTGAGGGAATTTTTTTAATTGTCACGTATTTCATTTCAACAATAGTTAAGGGGTGTTGGAACCCAAAAATCGTCAAAAAATGGTGATTTCGGCTTTTTGCATTTTCAAATTCTCTACAATTTTATTTTTCTAAAAATACCATTCTTTAATCCCTGTGAAAATTAAAACTGTAAAAAATCTAATTTTAATTTGTTATAGAATGCTTTGATCAATGAGGATTTTTACATAAAAACGCGTTATTCTCCAAACATGATTTTTTATACTCGCTGTACCTTTTCTCAGGAACTACTGCTCACATGTATCTAAAACTTTTATGGCTTATTTATTAGGTTTCCTAACATTTACAGAAATGAGCTTTTTGTGATAAACTAAGAAAAAAAATTTATTTTTTGTGGGCAAAAAATGCTAAATTTTACTATGCCTAACAAAATATTCTGTAAATTACTCTTAATTAAAATTCTTTCAAAAGCTCATTTCAGTATAATCAGATAGGTATACTTTAATAACACAAAAAATTTGAAGTGTATTTCTACGGCAGATTTTGAGAAAAGGTACATCGAAAAATGGCCAATTTAACATTGTCGTTATAGGGGTTGCTGATACGCCTTAAAACGTTTTGGAAAAACTTTTAAAAAAAAAAGTTAAAAGACGTTTCTAACTTAAAAAAAAAGTAAGTTTGTAAGAATTATGTTAATTTTATTAACCGTTAAATTTTGAGTTAAACTTCCTTTTCAGTCACTTCTTAATTTCAACTTACCACTTCCGCCCAGAACGTAGTTTTAGAATCACGTATGAGTGCTAATGAGGAAGAGCGGTATTTAACTACGAAGTTCTACTGTCTTATAGAGAGATATACCAGACATTCTGGCTGCACGCGTCCGCCATTTTACACTACTCTCTCGTAAGCTATTATTACACTCGGCCGTACTTTAGGCCCTTGATAGCTTCGCAGTCAATTATCGTTAAGAGGCCAACTCCGTTAGAATCTTGATAGCTTCGGCTATATCTCTTTAGTTAAAATTAGTTTAGTTTGATTCTTAATCTCTTAACCCCTTGGGTACATTTGAAGTCTGAGACACGTCATTCACTTTTTCCCCCTAGGAGCGGTTGACGTGTCTAAGACGTCAAACCAAAAATTAAACTCTTGGGTACATTTGACGTCTGAGAGACGACTTTCACTTGTTTTACCTAGGAGCGGATGACATGTCTAAAACGTTATTTGAGGTTAGGCATAATTCTGTTCATTTCATTGCAGCTTGTATCAGTCATAATAAAAGAGGCAGTTACAGTATTTCGGTGAACATTATTTGCGATACTCTGACCCATTATGTCAAAAACAAGAAATATATTTTATAATAGTAATAGCGAAAGTGACTTTGAGAAATCTAAAGAAGAATTGTTTAGTGATCCTGAAATTGACAATTACAGTGAAATACAAAGCGAAGGTGATGAAGACGATATTGAACTAGAAAATGATGACAATTGTAATATAATAACGAGGTTTCGAAGACACACAAGACGTCTATCGAGCAGTGATAGTGAATCTTCTCGTGAATCAGTATCAGAGGAATGGATTTGGGAAGAAGAAGAAAATGTCGCCGATATAAAAAGTTTTTCTGAAATATCTGGAATTAATCTTTTGAGGCTGCGTAGACTAGGTAGTAATCCTACGCCTTTACATGTTTTGAAAGAAGTCTCGGATGAAGATTTTTGGGACACTATAGTAGAAGAGACGAATAGATATGCCAGACAAGGGATAGAAAAAGAAGGTTGTGTAAAAAAAAAAAAAAAAAGTTGTTTCCTGTAAGTTCTGATGAAATGAAAGCTTATATTGCATTATGCATCTTGATGTCGCACATGAAGAAGCCAAAAATGCATATGTATTGGTCAAAACGATATGCAATAAGTACCCCAATTTTTGCCAGCACTATGGCACGCGATAGGGTTTTGATATTTCAAGCTTTCTACATTTTACGGATAATGAAGAGGAAAATAAAGATGACGGAATAAGAAAGATTAGAAATATAGTGGATTACCTAAATACTAAATTTTGTTACACTTATACTCCTAAAGTGAAGTAGCTATTGATGAATCGCAACCAAAAATTATATCCTTTCCACATGCAAAAATTTTGTCAAATAAATCCGTACCCAAGCGGTTAAGTTCAAGCCCGAATGTTGGCTTTATTGTACAACTCCAAAACGAAGTTCTGTTAAATCTTATGTGAATAATAAAGGGTCTTTTAACCCTTCTCGAGTTTACTTATTGTCTCTTTCTTCACATTTAATTGTAACTTAGAATTGCACAATGGAGAATCCTATAAGTTATATGAAGTGCTAGAAACATCTTTTGCTGATTTAAAATATTAATTCTGATGCTCGTAAAGAATTGGGTGGATACATTATAAATTAAATACCTTTGTAGCAGCTAGATACATTACAAGGTGTCTAGCATATCTCTCTTATGCTTCTATGCAGAGTGGATCTCGTGCTTCTCCCCAGTCGTCCTTTATGTGGACGACATTATGGGATTCCTATCGGGTGTGCGTTTGTGACTACTAACCGAAAGTAGGATACCCAGCTTGTACCTGGAAGATACGTCGTGAGAGAGACACTTGTTTTTTCATGTTCTCATTAAAGGAAAAAAAATCTAATGTGGACTCCACATGACGGCCTATTAAATGATGCACATTTTTTTGTTTCACTTTATTTAAAAATATTCACTCGCATTATTTTATTTTAATTAAACGATCCCTCGAAACAAGTTGAAAATGACATCAAAAGCTGCAAAATTTTTAAATTAAATATCATACAGAAGTCAACCTTCATTGCGTCATACAGAAGTCAACCTTCATTGCGTCATACAGAAGTCAACCTTCATTGCGTCATACAGAAGTCAACCTTCTTGTATTTTTATTTTTTCATAATGAGTATTTATAAAACTTTCCCGCATATTAGGTATAGGAACCGGGAGTCGATATTAAAAGCTAAATTTCGTTATTTCTCGAAAATCTTTTTTTTTTATTTGATATTGCCAAAACGTATTTTCGTCATTTTAAACACTTTTATACTTAGAAGTATATGATAAGTATAAAAAGAGAGCAGTGTTTAAAAATTTAGCATAGATAAAACTCTAAACAAGAAGCATTATATCGTTTCCAGAAAACTGTCAGCGTAGCGTTCAAGCTCGTTAAGAAATCTGGCAATCCAGTTTCACTGAAATAGCGAAATGTCACGTTAGATTTTAAATAAAGGCTTTTGATGGCCATCTATAAATGCAAAATTTTAAATTAAAACGTTAAACTCTTTTTAGGTTAAACTTCAAATATTCAAACGAAAAATACTGATGAAAATTCGTGTTTTTGAAATATCCCATTTTTCTCCCACGATTCTTCGATTTCGAGCTGCAGCACTTAGGATGATGATACATTGTAGTGTAGTGTAAAATAACGTAACCAACCAAATGATTTAAAACGCTTGACACGCCTCTGCTATTTTTTTTAAACTTCAAAGATAAAAAAAAATCTGAGGTGTACACCACATAACTTCCTTGTACGGAATATTAAATGATACGCATTTTTTCCTGCACTTCATTTAAATTTATTTCCTCGAATTTCATTAGAGATATATTTCTCATTCAATTCATTCAGTTCTCCCTTCGCGACAAGGCAAAAATACATAAAAACTCAAATTGAAAGATATAGACCAAATACAGTTAAACAATTAAAAAAAATGTATAATTAAAATTCCAGTTTCAACGCAAAAACAAGCAATTCGCTAGCGGGCAAGAAGGCGGAATTTTCGATGCACAAAACTAAAAGCTTTCTTTTTTCCGCACTCGACAAAAAGGCTTAATTCACTATTCTGCTCAAATATGGTAAACAAATGTGGCTGCTATGGTAAGAAAAATTAGACTTAGCCGCACTCAAACATCTTCTAAATTGTTGATAATTCTACAGCATGCAAATTAACTAAAGGCATAGAAAGCTTAACCATTACGCATGTTATTAAGTGCGCATGTTTTGTTTTAAAAATAATTGAATATTTAAAAATAATTCAATTATTTTTAAAACAAAACATGCGCAATTTAGCAACATAATAAGAATAAAAAGAATTGAGCTTAATGAGCCGAGTAATAGAATAGGTTATATATATATATATTATATACGTTTAGTGCTGCCGATTGCAACCAAATTAGGAGGTGCACAATTACATTTTATAGCACAATTACAATTATATTTTAAATGTACAAAATTTTAACTTTCTAAGGTTTCTCATTTTTGAGTCATGCGACATATATATATATATGTGTGAAGTACCAGCTTTTGTCGTAGCTTAAATTATCAGACGATAAGTTTAAAAACAGGATCCATTTATTATTATTCAGCAGAAATAGCCGTTACAAAATCAGATATCCGGAGTAAATAAAACGAATTACTAATAACTTTTTGTATGAAGTTTACTGCATCGTTACAATAAAGAAAAGACCCCGATATTTATTTGCGAGTTCTTTTATAGCCTCTGGAAAGGTGGAGCTTCCAAGAAATGACGTCAGCCTCGTCAACCAATCCAGTTCGCTTTAAATATTTCCAGAACATTCTATAACTGTTATACTGAAAATGAATCAACTAAAGGAAGAATGATAAGAGATTACTGTACATTGAACACAAGTCATGAAATTAAAACAAAAAAATTATAACGCAAGTAGAATTTTCGAAAGAAATGAAAGACAGCTTCCGAAAGTCTATTAATGTCATGTCTATTAATGAAAGTCTGTTAATGACTTATTGTAACAATATCAATTCAAGAATATTTATAGGACAAAGAAACTAATAATTTACAGCATGAACACTGTGTAGAAAAGGCGGGAAAAACAACTTGACTACGGGGCTGTGGATTTAATTCCACGTACATTCAAATAAGAGAACGTCGCCATTAAAAATGAAAAGAACATACAGTTAGAATTTTAAATGTATTCTTGACTATGGAATTTTATTATTACAAATATATATATATATATAATTAGCATTAAAGTCTCTACGCAAAAACAAGTAGTTCAGCAGGCGGGCAGGAAGAAAGATTTTTCGGTACACAAAACTGAAAATTTTCTTTTGGGCTTACTGGGCCCAAAACCAGCATGGTTTTTGGTTGGGCCCAGCAAGTTGGGCCTACTCGGCCCAAATACACTGAAGTTGGGTGCAGAAACTGACTTAACTCGCTATGCCACTAATTTTTCAAATGTAAACGTTACGTAGTAGCACTTTAACAAGATTTAAATTGTTGATAATTCTACAACTATTGCATTCAGATTAATTAAAGGCATAAAAACCTTAACAAAAACATGAGAACAAAGCAAACGATGGTATCCTGTTCCTGCGCCGCAGTTAATCCATGCCTTGATATAGAATAATAAAGTACTCAATACAGTGTATTATTTTTCATGTACAATTCATGCTGTAAATTATTAGTTTCTTTGTCCTATAAATATTCTTGAATTGATATTGTTACAATAAGGTCATGATGACATTAATAGACTTTCGGAATCTGTCTTTCATTTCTTTCGAAAATTCTACTTACGTTATAATTTTTTTGTTTTAATTTCATGACTTGTGTTCAATGTACAGTAATCTCTTATCATTCTTCCTTTGGTTGATTCATTTTCAGTATAACCTTGCTTTTAATATTTGTCCTTACTTAGAAGTTTCTGTCCTTTTCTATACACTATATAACTTTTAACTAATTACACTAAGTAAATAGCTAATAGACTAAGTTAATAGTCCACGCACTATATAACATTTATTTTATATAACTTTTATTAAATTTCCTTAATTACACAAAGCAAATTTCTGCGAAATATTAATGCTGATGTCTTAGTAGTGTGCATCGATAGTAATTCATTTCCATGTAATTTTAGTCAAAACTGCATTTCAGTGTCATGACACTGTAGGTATGTTTCGACTCTTTCTTTAATTTTATGTAAATTCATTATTGAACTGTTTTTTAATTTTATGAGGAAGAATTTATGGAAGTGTATTATAAGCATATATAGGTATATATAAGTTTTATAAGTATAATAAATATTTTATAAGAAAGAATTTATATTATAAGCATATATAAGTATTATAAGTATCTTTTTAAGAATAAAGAACGTTTGTTAAATTCAAATATATATATATTATAAGTATATTATAAAAGTGAGGTAGATAGTATATGTATATTACTTATACCTCATATACTTATTATGATCTACTTATAATATATACATAATTATATATATAATATTCTTATACATAATATAATATATTTATATTTAGTATAATATATTTATAAATAATATAATATACTTAGTATAATATACTTATAACTTACCTTATATATACTTATAATGTATCTATATATAAGTATTTTATGAAGAATTTATATATTATAAGCATATATAGGTATATATAAGTTTTATAAGTATAATAAGTATTTTATGAGGAAGAATTTATATAAGTATATTATAAGCATATGTAGGTATATATAAGTATATATAGGTATATATAAGTTTTATAAGTATAATAAATATTTTATGAGGAAGAATTTATATTATAAGTATATATAAGTGTATATAGTAAGTGTAATTGTAAGTGCAATTTCTATAAGTATATATTTTCTGATAACTTCCGTTATCAACAGGAAGCCAGGAAACATAGGGTTGCTAGTAATTGGTTATAAAGTACTTTTCAAGTGACTTTGTAAATGTTCCCCTAGTAAATACTGCCTATTACTGCTCGCATTAGATCGGAGTCGTAAGTTTAGATATAAGGACATGTTTCAAATTTGATAGAACTTTTCCTTAATAGAAAGGCACTCAATACCAAAATGGAGTATGGACCGTCGTTTTACCGAAATTTTATTGGCAACGGTCTGTTACAAAACACGCCAACAAAAAATTGCGCAGCTCAAGATAAATGAGGAATTCATTCAACCGAGAATTTAACATTTCGGAAAGTTCAAACATAAAAATCTTAATGTTAATTTTTAACTAAATATTAATGGTGCAAGACAGATAGGAAAAACACAGACAGTAAGATAAGCATTCTTTGATATTTATGCCATAAGTTTTTATACAAAAGACACAATAATAATAAATTTCAACACTTAAAATAAAATTTTAAGGGACTCGTACACCTTAAAAATCCATAAGATCATCGAATATGTGACAGTTGCAAGAATTGGGATAACTTATTTATTTTAAAAGCAATTACTTCCAACTTTTTACAGCTGACTCCATAATATAGCTGCTTTCTGAAATAGTAATCAGAAAATTTTGTGTTGCCACAAATAATTTTATAATTTAATCCGATTTGTGACAAGATTTTTCGTCATGTTTCCACCTGGCGCGCACAGTTTAATAAAATCTGTTGCATAATTTAATTCCATATTCAATATATAGTTTTAATAACATTTGGAAACTACTGTGAACCAAAAATCCTAGGAATTTCATGATAAATTTTTATTTTATTTGGAGTTGAGTTTGTAAAATGTATTTCATTAAAAAAAAATGTGTAATGTTTTGGTGCATACAATTTTCAATATTAAAATATTCGTCAGGTTTTTGGTACAGTTAGAAAATAGTGCCCATATAAAAAATTCCATCAAATTTCAAGTACGTAACATTAGCCATTTTTAAAATATCATGCGCGCAAGGTGGAAACATGGCGAAATATTTTGTCACAAAGACGATTAAATTACAAAATTATTTATGGCAACACAAACTTTCTGGTCACTAGTTACCAAAGCAGCTATATGATGTAGTGAGCTGTAAAAAGTTGGAAGTAACTGCTTTTCAAATAAATAAAGTATCACAATTCTTGCAGCAGTCACATATTCGAAGATCATAAGGGGTTTAAGGTGTATGAGCCCTCTTAAATGAGTTGGATATATAAGCTGTAGTTATTAGTTATCATACTAGAAAACTCAAATATAATCCATTTGACATAACAGTTTCATCATATATTGCGTTTAGAGAGTTAACCATCGTTTTTAATTTGCAATACTCACATGTACATCCTTATTGCATATTTTGGGTTAGAAATAATCTGGTCATGCTGTACCATTTCCCAGGAAAGTGACGAAAAAACAGAATACACCCCACAAAGCCTGATACTCATAACCTAGTACCAAGCTCCTTCTCATTTCATGGTTTTCCCCATGTGTAACGTGTATAACGTGTACACGAACCAGTTTCCCTTAGAAAGTCCTCCACGAAGGCATCCCTCCACTTAGGCAGATGGCCCACCAGCGGCCGAGCGGTAAAGTCGCTGAACACTGGTAGTACGGTCCAAGGTTCGAATCCCGCGAGCGGGCTGGCTGCATGGGCGTTTTCGTGGTTTTCCCCGTGTGTAACGTGTATACGAGCCAGTTTCCCTTAGTCCTCCACGAAGGCATCCCTCCCCTTAGGCAGATAGCCCTCGAGGCTTTGCCATAATAACACACACACACCACTTAGGAAGATAGCCCTAGTGTGCTTTGCATTAATTGAATACACCACACACCTTCTCATTTCAGCATTTTGAAGCGAAACTTTTCTTACAGTTGACGATTTCCTTCATCATTCAACAGATAAGGATTTTTAGAGTCCTCTCTACATGTGACTTTGACAGCCACTTCTTCGACAGATAAGCCTCATACGTTTTGCTAAATTAAAACAGATCTTTCTTAGACATCAGTTTCTTTGCTGCGCGTTGTCCATAGTGAATATTCTAAGATAATACTACGTTACCTTTAGAAACATTACCCTTCTAATGTACTCTCTTCATAAAACTTTGACATCCACAGAAAAGACTTATGATATTCTATTACAGCATTTCTCAATCGGTGGTACGCAAGAGAACAATAGAGGGTACTTAAAGAAACACAAATATTTTTAACTATTAAATTGAAAAATATGGTGAAAAAAAAGAACAATTGATAGAAATTTGCTGTGTTCGAACTCCAATTGAAGATTTCAAAAGTGGCAGACTTGTTAACGTTATAAGGTATTTCTCCCGCCTTCCTAGCGTGTCTTCGTGGTGTAGTTGTTCTGCACGCTGGGTTGGTATTCCAGAAGTCCGTGGTTCGATTCCCGGGGAAGCCGATTGTCATTTTCCATCTTGCCTGCTTTCAAAAATCCTAATGTCTCTACAACGTTTGGCTGAACCGAAGAAAACAATTTAAAAGCATTTCAAATCAAGGTATTAAATTTTTATTGCCTTTATGCAAAATCTATTTGTGTGAACAAGGATTTTCTTCCATGATGTATTCGAAAAATAAATACAGAACAAAATTAAAAATGGATCCTAATTTACGGTTAAAACCAAATGAAATAAGATCAGTCATAAAGAAACTGATCTCTCTCTTAAACAGGCCCAAATTTTACACTAAATTTTAGATTTAAATTATTATAACTTAAATTTTGATAATTAAAATGGTAACCAATTTTTAATCAAATATTTTTATGTGTGCATATTTTAGCCAACAGGTTGTGCAATAGCAATGTATATATATATATATATACATTTTTTTTTATATTTGAGGAATTGAAAAATAATCATTGTAAAATGTACTGGTGGCACTTAAGTTTTTCAGTTTTTGTTTAGATGGTTCGCATTAGTCAAAAGGTTGAGAACCGCTGTTCTATTATTTATAGAGAATAGTCTAAGATAACTCTACATTATCCTTTAAAAACATTACCCTTTTAAGGATTTTTATGGTCCCCTCTGCATGAGATCTTTGACAGCCACATGAAAGACTTCTGATATTTCACTATTTAAAGAGAATAGTCTAAGATAACTCTACATTATCCTTTAGAAACATTACCCTTTTAAGGATTTTTTATCCCCTGTGCATGCGACCTTTGACAGCCACATGAAAGACTTGTATTCCATTATTTAAAGAGAATAGTCTAAGATAACTCTACATTATCCTTTAGAAACATTACCCTTTTAAGGATTTTTTTGTCCCCTGTGCATGCGACCTTTGACAGCCACATGAAAGACTTAAAAGGGTAATGTTTCTAAAGGATAATGTAGAGTTATCTTAGAAAACGTAAAGTTATCCTTTAGAAACATTACTCTTTTAAGAATTTTTTGTTCCCCTCTGCATGAGATCTTTGACAGCCACATGAAAGACTTATATTCCATTATTTAAAGAGAATAGTCTACTCTACATTATCCTTTAGAAACATTACCCTTTTAAGGATTTTTTGGTCCCCTCTGCATGAGACCTTTGACAGCCACATTACAGACTTATACTCCATTATTTATAGAGAATAGTCTAAGATAACTCTACATTATCCTTTAAAAACATTACCCTTTTAAGGATTTTTATGGTCCCCTCTGCATGAGATCTTTGACAGCCACATGAAAGACTTCTGATATTTCACTATTTAAAGAGAATAGTCTAAGATAACTCTACATTATCCTTTAGAAACATTACCCTTTTAAGGATTTTTTTGCATGAGATTTTTGACAGCCACATGAAAGACTTATATTTTATTATTTAAAGAGAATAGTTTAAGATAACTCTACATTATCCTTTAGAAACATTACGCTTTTAAGGATTTTTTTTTTGGTCCCCTGTGTATGAGACTTTTGACAGCCGCATGAAAGACTTATGATATTCTATTATTTAAAGAGAATAGTCTAAGATAACTCTACATTACCCTTTAAACATTATCCTTTTAAGGATTTTTATGGTCCCTTCTGCATGAGATCTTTGACAGCCACATGAAAGACTTATGATATTCCACTATTTAAAGTGAATAGTCTAAGCTAACTCTACATTATCCTTTAAAAACATTACCCTTTTAAGGATTTTTATGGTCCCCTCTGCATGAGACCTTTGACAGCCACATGAAAGACTTATGATATTCCATTATTTAAAGAGAATAGTCTAAGATAACTCTACATTATCCTTTAGAAACATTACCCTTTTATAGATTTTTTGCATGAGATCTTTGACAGCCACATGAAAGACTTATATTTTATTATTTAAAGAGAATAGTTTAAGATAACTCTACATTATCCTTTAGAAACATTACGCTTTTAAGGATTTTTTTTTTTTTTTGGTCCCCTGTGTATGAGACTTTTGACAGCCGCATGAAAGACTTATGATATTCTATTATTTAAAGAGAATAGTCTAAGATAACTCTACATTACCCTTTAAACATTATCCTTTTAAGGATTTTTATGGTCCCTTCTGCATGAGATCTTTGACAGCCACATGAAAGACTTATGATATTCCACTATTTAAAGTGAATAGTCTAAGCTAACTCTACATTATCCTTTAAAAACATTACCCTTTTAAGGATTTTTATGGTCCCCTCTGCATGAGACCTTTGACAGCCACATGAAAGACTTATGATATTCCATTATTTAAAGAGAATAGTCTAAGATAACTCTACATTATCCTTTAGAAACATTACCCTTTTAAGGAATTTTTGGTCCCCTGTGTATGAGACCTTTGACAGCCACATGAAAGACTTATATTCCATTATTTAAAGAGAATAGTCTAAAATAGTTCTACATCATCTTTTAGAAACATTACCCTTTTAGAAAGATCGGTATCTCGAAATTATAGCGTACCTTCTAAAAGTCATGACAATCTAATATTACATGACAATCATCACAAGACTTTCCGGCTCAAAAAAGGAGGAAAATTTTTTTTTCTTGTCAATGACGGAGAAGAAAATTATGAATTTTTCTTTGAAATTAGGTTAAAAAGTCCTCCACGAAAGCATCACTCCCTTAAGGCAGATAGCCCTCGAGTGCTTTTCCGTAATCTAATAAACCAAACCAAAGCTTTGAAATTTGGTCTTTGAAATTTCTATGAAATTCGCTCCAAACAGTTTTGTAACAGCACTCTTGGATAACGACTCCTTTGATGCAATGCCATTTTCTGACATGGCGTCATCCCTCATAGAGTCCTCACGGGTTATCTGAGCTATATCACCTCCAATTCATGTTCTAAATGTAGTAAAGCACGTTTTACATTTTTACTAATGATTTGTAATGGGTCTTTAAGGGGGCTCATACACCTTAAACCCCATTATGATCTTCGAATATGTGACTATACCAAGAATTGCGATAACTTATTTATTTTAAAAGCAATTACTTCCAACGTTTTACAGCTGACTACATAATATAGCTGCTTTAGGAACTAGTAACCAGAAAGTTTCTGTGGCCACAAATATTTTTGTAATTTAATCAGCTTTGTGACAAAATTTTTCGTCACGTTTCCACCTTGCGCGCATAATATTTTAAAAATGGCTAATGGCGCATACTTGAAATTGGATGGATTTCTTTATACGGGCACTATTTTCAAACTGAACCCAAAATCTGATGAATATTTTAATATTAAAAATTTTATGCACGAAAACGTTACAGATTTTTTTTAATAAAATACATTTTATGAACTCAATTTCAAATAAAATAAAAATTTAACATGAAATTCTTAGAATTTTTGATTCACAGTAGTTTCCAAATGTTATAAAAGCTATATATTAAATATGGAATTAAATTATGCAACAGAATGTTTTAAACAGTGCGAGCAAGGTGGAAACTTGACAAAAATGTTTGTATCAAAGCTGATTAAATAATAAAAATATTTGTGGCAACACAAACTTTCTGATTACTATTTCAGAAAGTAGCTGTATTATGCAGTCAGCTGTAAAAAGTGGGAAGTAATTGCTATTAAAATAAATAAGTTATTCGAATTCTTGAAACAGTCACATATTCGAAGATCTTGTGTGTTTTAAGGTATACGAGTCCCCTTAAGAGGAGCATTTTGTTATGTCATGGATATTTTCAAATACAAATTTAGAAATAACTTTAGATTGAAAGAGATGAAGAAAATGTGAATGAAATGGACTTACCAATATCCTTCCTGTGGTCGATTGGCCAGAGATGAGTTCCCCGGCCCAGTCTTTAGCTTCGGTCATAAATCCTATTTCATTTCCACCGGCCGCCGCGCCGCCTTTGCCGCTAGGATCCGCCGCTGCCTTGGCCACTTTCACCCCAGCTGCCCCGGCCGCCTTCTCCTTGTTCCGGCAACAGAGAAAAGCAAATGCTCGCCATATCAGGATGATGAAGAGTCCCGCCATGAATGTGAACACGCTCGACAGAAGGAAACACCACCATTTGCGCTCTTTCATGCATTCTTCGTGGGGATCCAAGGGCAAAGTCCCGTTGGCCGCCCCGTCGCCCCCATCTCCGTTGGTCACTGTCGTCTCCTCCATGGAAAACTCTCGCTAACTTCAGGAGTGAGACATCGGATAGAGTTGTCTGTCCGTCTTGTTGATTCCTCGAAGCAAGAGCGTTATTGATTCAGTCCTTGAGAATAGTAATCTGAGCAATTTCTGCCGTTCCGAATCTTCATAGAGTTTCTGGTTGTTCTGCAAGACGTGTTCTTCGATTCGCCTTTCCTCTTCCCCCTTTAGGCTGCAACATTCGCTCCTTGTATGCCGGGTTGCAGTCTCGAATAATATTTGTGACCTTAGATTCTGCCCTTTGGGTTTGCTATTTGGTGAAGCGAGATCGAGAAAAAAAAATATCAAATCTTCCCTTTTCTTAGTTGATTTCTGTACGTGGTTCTAGCTATACGCGAAAAAAACGTATCCTAATGAAGTTGTTTTAAAACGAATTCAGGTCCAAGTGACGGGATGTTAGAAGCCGAAATTTAATTATTGTCCTTCTCGCAAAATCTTTTAAGACTATGTTCAATTAAATTACATTTGAGAATTATTATTTTTAAATTTCTCTTAAGACTTAATTTTTTGCTTTTCTCTAAACCAAGTTGAGTACAGTGCTGAATTAACTCTATTTTCTGTTTTGCTTAGATATCTAAACCATTCTAAATTTCTTAACACTCAAAAGTTTTCCTGAATGACACCGAATAAAAAATTCCTTTTAGTTTTCAATAATTCCTTTCACTATTATTCGAATCCTTAACGTTTTTCACCAAATGGGATACCACTTGAATGACAGAAGTATGCTAAGCAGAACGTTCAACAATAGAGCTGCACTAATTGTATTTTTTAGTTAGTTTTATCTTAAGCTATAATGAGTATTCCAAAGGGAAGATTTGAATAAAAACTGAAATGACTTCCGAGATTCTCGCCTCGTCTCTCCTAATCTACATTTCTCCGAAGGAGTATAGTCTCCAAAAAATAACAGGTCGAAACTGCTGTATTTAGTCAGAACAAAAAAAGTCTCTATAAGACCGTATTAAAAATATTTTTCAGTCAGAGCTATTGTCTTCTTTCGCTGCTTTCACGTAATGGATTTTTTTTTTTCGTATGTATTGACACTTATACAAGTTTGGGTTGAAGCCTGAGGTGCAGTTTGGTTCAAAATACAGTGCAAAATAATGTCCAAATCTCAAAACTTCTCTTCTTGATTTTCACTAGACATGTTTTCGATATATTTCTTACCTAATTTACGGGGCAGTACCTTTCTTGCATGAGCACGGTACAAGAAAGAGAAAGGAGATCACTTATTAAGTGTTTTGCAAATACTATTTTCTGCACATCCATCTAACATGTAGTCTGAAGTTTCACGGACGAAATAGTAACTTCGAATCGTAACATACAAACATTAAAAAAATAGTTCATTTTACACCAAAGTTAGTAAATACCTAATACAGCAAATACAACATTCAATTAATTAGAAAAAGATTCTATATGTAAACTGATACAATGTATAAAACGTGTAAAATTCTGTTATGTTTACCACAACTAACTCTCAGTTTAAATTTATCGATTATTTATACGATTCACTCGATAACGGAAAACACATTTTTAAACAGAACGACACGATTAATATTATTTTCAGTACGAGATTTATTTGGGCACGTACAGCACCGAATTTGTTTTACCCACATCTCCGATATTTGGTCCATAATTTTCAGGGACAATTACTAGATTTCAAATATCAGTTTAAGGAGGCTTCTCTGTTGTATTATAAGAGATATTCTTCAATCGTCGGTGCTTTTTTAGTTTCCTGAAAGAAGTCATTAGTAGAGACGTTTACTAAAGGCAGAACAGTGGAAAAATATCGAATATTCTCTGACGGTGACCGAGACACCGTTCTAAAATGGTTTTCTGAAAGTAGATTTATTATATCAGGTATCATAGATAGTTTTATATATGTATATTGTAATACTGCATATGATTTGAATTTTTTTAAAAGGATATCGCGATTAATTCTAACAAATTTGACTTCGTAATATCCGAACTCAAAGCACGATAACTAACTCAATTTTCCGTATCATAAATCTTGACTTTTTGAAATAAGGAATAAATAAATTAGCTTTAATCCTAAGAAACGTTTTTCATCAGAAAATATATTTAAATTAACAAAATAGTATATTAAAATTACATACTAACTTTAAGTATCATATATTCTACTATCGATCCAAAAATGCGTAATAGTTAACCAAAAAGTAAGTAAATTTTAACTTTGGAACAAGCAGCAGGGAAAACGATAGTTAAACAGAACTGCAGTTAGAGCTTTATGTAAAATAATTATATACTTACCACTTAGCTGGTTGTTCCGATGGTAAATTTTATGGGGTTCGTTGGGAGTGTCGGAGGAATGTGCGTAATGAATGAGGGTATTAAATTAGGTGAAGAAAAATATCGAAAACATGCCTAGGCTGAGTCTGCTAAATATCGACTGGTCGAAGAATTGTGATTTCACATATGGGGATAATTATAAGGGAGAAATAATAGTTCCAAACCTGAAAGTATTCGCACCGCTGGGGCCGACTACATAATATTTCTTGGCATCATCCTGCGACAGCGGTTGCGCATGCGCAACACCTCTTCCAAAGATGGTGACGGTTTTGAAGATTTTTTTCCTTCCTTTCTTTACCTCGCTCTCGCAGACGAAAGGAATTTTGCGCAGCCACTTCTCGTTCGAGCGACAAATGGTGGTGTTTCGCTGGGTGTCTGCCGAAGTTTCTACACTGGGGGTTTCGGTCCTTCCCCCCGCTTACAATTGTGATGGTGGTGGAGGCTGTTTAAGGCGTCGCGAGCAGTTAGTTTCGATAGCAACCGGTGCAGCCTTTTCGGGTTCCGCCGCCGTGCGGATGAGAGAGGAAGTCCGCGAATCCCTGGAAAGGTGCTCTAGGGTTGCCAAGAAAAATGCGCTTTGTCGCCAAGTTCTAGCCACTTTAATAGTCTTCTAACCAGAGGATGCTTAGGCAGATCTGTTGCCTCTATAAAAATACAAAAAAAAAGTCTTTAATTTCCTGCTGCACTCTCTCTTAATCACTAATTTTATAAGCATTTCTTAATATTTACTGGAATTTAAGACATAATTTTCAAAATAAATTGGAAAGAAATTAACGTAGGTTAGATCAAAGATTACTAAGAAAGTTGTGTATAATATTAAATTATTATACGATAAGTGTAATGTACTTTACGTTGTAAAATACGTTTGAAATTCGATATGCAGTATTTAACACTGAAAAATTTCGAAATAATGAGTTAGCATCAAACTTAAAATAAAACAGGAATATATTTTTATTTTCAATTCATAGTTTAATTATTAAACCCACCTTAAGAATATATCGGAGCAGCGATTACTTCTTAAAAGCCAAATTACACATTTAAAGGCAATATACGGTATTAAAGGCAAAAGTCTTTGCTGCATGGGATGAAACACGTCAATGCAAAGTTTAAAACCAGGCAAAATTCAATCCTACATTCCATGGACATTACTGTAAAATTATTAATTGTGAATGTTGAAAGAAATGGTATGTATCTTCCTCGAGTAGAAAACCTGTTCTGGTACTTTTATAAACCAAAATATGTGTAATATATATTTACTCCTGTTCGAAGATCGATCTTTATATAGCGTCTTCGAAATGACAAAAATTTTCCTGTAAAACCTATGCGCATTGATATTTGAAGCTTGCCTAAAATTACGAATGCATACTTCTCAAGTTTCTTAAGCGGTTTCCAAAGACAGATACGAATCAGACATATAAGTGAATTTAGGATGAAAGCATTGAAGATGTAGAGAAATTAGGTTATTTCAAAGCAGGAGAAATAAAAAATGAGCAATGCCCTCGTCGGGACTGGAATCACGGACTTCTCGAATACGCGTCAAGCTTGCTGACCACTACACCATGAAGGCATGCTAAGAATGGGGAGAAATACCTTACAAAGTAAACTATTATCGAATTCCGTGGTTCGATTCCCGGCGAAGGCTGTTGCATATTTTTCATCTTTTCTGTTTCCAATTAACTTAATGACTCTAGAAGTGGCGCCCGAACTAAAAGGGTTGTGGATGATGATTCTCCGCCCCAAGGATTTGGTGACTAGGTCCCCTAAATATCTTAGTCGCCCTTTAGAAAGGGGAGTATATAAGGTATTTCTCCCACTTCCCTAGCGTGCCTTCATGGTGTAACAGTAGCACGCTGGGCCGGTATTCCAGAGGTCTGTGGTTCGATTCCCGGCGAAGGGGTTGCATATTTTTCATCTTTTCTGCTTCCAATTAACCTAATGATGACTCTCCTTGCTAAACGGAAGATTTATAGATAAAACCACAATTTTTTTTTCTAATTCTATGCAAATATGTTCAAAATTATGTATATTTAAAATAATTAGTGTTTTTTAACCCTTTGTTGTATCATGTCCACTCTAGTAGACAAAAATTTAAATTTGTTTATTCTTCTTAACAGATTCCATTCCTGTGTTTATATTATATTATTAGAACTTTCAACTGTCGATCATAGATGACTGTATAGCATCACTAAGTGAAGCATTGCTATTTGGAAAATGGCTGCTACTTCTGTTTTCAAGTTAGTACAATTTCTCATTGTAAACGTTATATAATATTGCTTACATTTTCTTATACTGCCATTTTTTATTCATAATTAGTCAATTTAGACATTTTATTTTAAATGTCAGTTTGAGAAAATTGTGGACTGGGTCGATAAAGATCTACCGAAAAGATTGAATTGAAACCCAAATGTACTGCTTATGAAGCCAAAACACCACTGGAAATGTTTATGTTTGGCAAGGAATTTCTAGAACATTTGACATTTTGAATCCAATAGGTACAGGTTACAAATTCGTAGCAAAAGGAATTCAATCACAATCGACGAAATGAAGGTATTTTGGGGTTATCTGTATGTGCATGTCAGTTGTAGATTTACCATTTAGAAGATGGTAATGATCGCTGCAAATGAGGCAGGAAATGATTTCAAATGCAATGACCGTCAATCGTCGGGAAGAGATTTGTATGCATGTACGTATATGCATGCTGTCGACTGTAGTGAACAAACTGTAGCAATTATTTAAAACGAAATTTGAATAAAATTATTTTTTTATTATTACTAAGGTTATTTTAAGTAGAAAAAATGCAAACATTTTCGTTTAACTTCTCTAGATTAATTCAGAAGTCAAACAACAAAAATCAGCGTTATATTTACAAAACACTGATTTTTGTTGTTTGACTTCTGAATTAGTATTTATTCGGCGTGTTATTGTGTCTTAATTCTCTAGATTATTTGTATGCAACAAAGGGTTAATCAAGTATTAATTGAAGTAGAAATTACTTAAGTGCTTTGCCGAAATTAGTCATCCTTTCACGAAGAGGTAACAACTGCATTCTTACAGCTAAAACTCTTTTCATCCCCTTTTTCTTTAGTATTAAATGTATTTTTAGTTTACTTTGTAAGGTATTTCTCCCCCCTTCTTAGCCTGCCTTCATGGTGTAGTGGTCAGCAAGCTTGACGCGTATTCGCGAAGTCCGTGGTTCCAGTCCCGACGAGGACATTGCTCAATTTTTATTTCTCCTGCTTTGAAATAACCTAATTTCTCTACATCTTCAATGCTTTCATCCTAAATTCACTTATATCTCTGATTCGTAACTGTCTTTTGAAACCGCTTAAGGGGACTCATACACCTTAAAACAGATAAGATGTTCGAATAGGTGACTGTTGCAAGAATTGGGATAACTTATTTATTTTAAAAGCAATTACTTCCAACTTTTTACAGCTGACTACATAATATAGCTGCTTTCTGAAATAGTGATCAGAAAGTTTGTGTTGCCACAAATATTTTTATAATTTAATCCGATTTGTGACAACATTTTTCGTCACGTTCCCAACTTGCGCGCACAGTTTAAAACATTCTGTTTCACAATTTAATTCCATATTTAATATATAGCTTTCATAACATTCGGAAACTACTGCGAACCTAAAATTCTAAAAATTTCATGTTAAATTTTTATTTTATTTCGAGTTGAGTTTATAAAATTTATTTTATTAACAAAATTTTTAATGTTTTCGTCCATATAATTTTTCAATATTAAAATATTCATCAGATTGTTGATTCAGTTAGAAAGTAATGCCCATCTAAAGAATTCCATCCAGTTTCAAGTATGTACCATGAGCCATTTTTAAAATATCATGCGCGCAAGGTGGAAACATGGCGAAATAGTTTGTCACAAAGAGGATTAAATTACAAAAATATTTGTGGCAACACAAACTTTCTGGTTACTACTTTCCAAAGCAGCTATATTACGTAGTCAGCTGTCAAAAGTTGGAAGTAATTGCTTTTAAAATAAATAAAATATCCCAATTCTTGCAACAGTCACATATTCGAAGATCATAAGGGGTTTAAAGTGTATGAGTCCCCTTAATAAGTTGTTAAGGCAGATTTATGAAGGAGCTTTCTAAATAACTATGTACCTAAATCACACACTCGTCCGTCAAACATTACCATAAATTTATTTTGCGAGTTATCGCAAAAAACTTAAACTGACTCTGACAGTATAAACAAGCAAGCAAATGAGATTTTAATTTACCTCACTATAAGTGAGTTCGAAACTAAAATAGTACGAAATAAAAAAATATCTTTGACTCAGTAAGTAGCTGAAATTACAATACAACTAGATATAATGCTAAGTGTTTCTAGTCAAGTCTACTGTGTCATTGGGTTGTACAACCTAATTTTAATTAAAACATATTCGCCAGTGTAGTACTAATATCTCACTTTATGATGCAAGGTAGGCGGGGCGACAGAAACGTAGCCAAAGATCTTTCTACTATAATTAATACGAAGATTTTTTTTTATTTCACAAAGCTGATTGTTTGTTAATGAAGTAATTAAACGTATAAAAATATAATATGAAAACTTCATATTCCAGTATATCATATGAAAGTAGAATTTGCCATTAAAAACTCAAAATAATTAAAATGATTTTATATAAAAATATAAAATTTCGTGCAAGTATTTCGCTTCACTTTTTAAATATTAATAACATCTACTGTTGCCATCCCGCTAATTCTTTATTATAGAGTAACTTTAAAATTCAAAGCTTAACCAATTTCTAATTCAGCAGTCTTGACTTTTTCTGTTTCGTTTGAAATCTAAAAATTAGCAAACCGCTTTAAAATTGTTGTGCCACTTTGAAAGAAAAATTAAAACATAATTTTAAAAAATTCGAAAGCTTCCAGATTTTATGTTACGAACAAAGTGACGTTTCTATCATTCACGTTTCGAGAACATTTGGGGTAACGCCTCTTTAGGTTAAAAATATTTAAAACAACATATCTTTAGAATTTCGGATAGACGGTCTCGCGCGTTGGAGATAAAAATGTTTTATTCCGTACACTGTTGCCACTGCTCGCTTTGAAATCGATGAAGTTTTAAGTTCACACCTTAAACCCCTCATGATCTTCGAATATGTGACTGGTGCAAGAATTGGGATATTTTATTTATTTTAAAAGAAATTACTTCCCATTTTTCATAGCTGACTACATAATATAGATGCTTTGAAACCTAGTAACCAGAAAGTTTGTGTTGCCACAAATATTTTTGTAATTTAATCCTCTTTGTGACAAAATATTTCGCCATGTTTCCACCTTGCGCGCATGATATTTTAAAACTGGATAAAGGTACATACTTGAAATTCGATTGAATTCTTTATATGGGCACCATTTTCTAACTGAACCAACAATCTGATGAATATTTTAATATTGAAACATTTTATGGACGAAAACATTACAAATTTTGTTAATAAAATACATTTTATAAACTCAACTCAAAATAAAATAAAAATTGAACATGAAACTTCTAGAATTTTAGGTTCACAGTAGTTTCCAAATGTT
Source organism: Stegodyphus dumicola (assembly GCF_044657685.1). Lineage (NCBI taxonomy): Eukaryota > Metazoa > Arthropoda > Arachnida > Araneae > Eresidae > Stegodyphus > Stegodyphus dumicola. Next base: position 5,092,247 of record NC_140768.1, read on the forward strand.
ATTAAAGCTATCTATTAAACATGGAATTAAATTATGGAACAGAATGTTTTAAACTGTGCGCGCAATTTGGAAACATGACGAAAAATGTTGTCACAAAGCGGATTAAATTATAAAAATATTTGTGGCAACATGAACTTTCTGATTATTATTTCAGAGAACAGCTATATTATGTAGTCAGCTGTAAAAACTTGGTAGTAATTGCTTTTAAAATAAATAAGTTATCCCAATTCTAAATTCAACATTTGAGCTTCCAGGTTTCAGTGTTCGGGTGGAGGACTACGTTATTAAAAATTTGATAGCTCTAGGTACCGTTGATTTTTTACAGTGCGAGAAACATATATACAGTCATGCAGATTCATCAGTACTTAATTTCTTTAAACATAATTCAGGGCGATAATATTTGATGGAAACAATTTGAAAAGTGATTCAGCGCTTTTATTAATTTGACGCAAAATGCCGTTTCGATAATATTGTAATAGCCTTTATGGGCTAACGCCTCTTTAGGCTTAAAATAAAGGAATGTGTAAGGATGCTTGCGATGTATACGTTACTACAAATTTTCATCATAACCATTCTTTGTTATTTTTATACATAAAACAGTGAGTGATCATGTAGCGAGTGAGTGAGTGAGTGACGGAGGACGTGGGCACCATCCCTCTACCGTTACGGTTAATTGGTATGAGCACCACGTCCGCCCTTATCTAGAATGACATAATTAGATACTTAGGTTATCGCTACCCATTCAGACTTGCATGGTACATATTGCCATACTCTGACTTGCATGACTATTACACATGCCGCACCATTTTTCGGACTTGCTTATTCATACTTGCAGGGTGCATTTACATTCATATTGCATGGTGCATATTTCACACATTTCATATTACACATTACATTTACTGGGAAATTGAATATGACTTATATGTTTAAGGTTCTTTGCATCCGTAAGGTTCAATATTTATCTTTTGTATTCAATACAGATTACATTTCTAAGAATTTAATTATTAATTAATAATGTTAATTAATACTTGCATGGTACATATCATACACATTTCATTGTGCAGTTTACATTTACTGAGAGATTGATTAATACTTTTGTTTAGGGTATTTAATATTTATGTTTAAGGGTTTTTACACCTGTTTGGTCAATTCTTAGTATAAGTATGTATAGTTGGGTGCTTAGGTTAACACATAGGTTGGCTTTACGTATTAATTATTATTTACAGTTTGCATAGTACATATTACACACATTGGTACATATTATACACATTAAATAGTACTGTGAATATTGACATGGTACATATTCCACACAATAGTGATCATGTAGTATGTGATCTACCGCTTTTAGAAAATTAGTTATTTTTTAGATGGCGCCACTCAAAGGGTTTTTAGAATCTAACGGGAGAAAAAGTGGCGGATAAAAGAAAGGATTGAAACAATAACCAATTTTAGTTACAGCCATCTAAAAAAATAACTAACTAAAAGCGTTAGATCACATACTGTATAATTACCATGCATGTGCATGGGCGATCAACCTGGATTGGATGTGTAATCAAGAAACAGAGTTAAAATAACTGACTTAAAACTATGTGCATTGGCGCAACTTTTGTAATACTGAAAATAAACTAAAGTTCTCCATCGGCTGGCAGCACGTGTTACATCGGATCCGACAATTTCGAAAACAAAAACAATATTTCTTCCATCTAATAATTCCATTTTAGCTAAGCTCGTATACTATTATTGCATTGAATAAGGAAGAAAATTTTATTGGCAAAAGCAAAACTTTATTTCATTGTGTAAATTAAATAATGCAAGGAGCAATTTGTTTCCTTCTGGAACTAAGTGGACGCGTGTCAGCTTTCCTTCATAAAGTCATAAGTATTATATAAATTATACACCAGTCTGTTACTTTTATTTTGCAAGACTTATTTTACGTGGCTATTTTCTGTGCACAATTTATACCTCAAAAATGCGTCAGCCCAGAAGCTCTATTAATTTCGTTTTGGCATTTTGCGTTGAATACTTTAAATGTCGGTTCACTTTACAAACTGTTGCCAACAAATATTACAGTCTTTTATTATATTTAAAGAAATTAAATAATTAAGAATCTGTATAAATGTATGAATTTTTCTCGCATTGTGATGAAACGACGGTACCTAGAGCCATCCAGTTTTGAATAACATACGTTTCCATCCGAATATGGGCATCTGGAAGCCCAAATCTTTAATTTGTTTTATTATCTGTTTCATATTTGGTAAAACTTAAACGAAATTTTTATTAAAAAACTCAACGATTTCAAAGCGAGTCATGGCGACACTGTACGAAAAAAAAATTATTTGCGATATTGCTGTTGAACTTAATTCTATGATTTACAAGCGAAGAATATGATATTTAATAAATAAGATAACCCTCAAATAGTCCCTTAGGACGTAATGTAAAATTTGAGAGATTTCAGATTTCTAGCCCAAAGGGCGTTAGCCCAGAAGTGCTATTAATTTAGCTTTGGAATTTTGCGTTGAAAACTTTAAATGTCATTTCACTTTTTCAAATTATTTTTTCTTCATTTCTAAGCTTATAATACTTAGCATTTATAATGTCGTATAAATGCATTGTATTTATTACTACTTATAGTTAGCTAAACGAATTATTAATAAACAAAGTTCTACTTAGTCTGAACTGGAACTTTAGTCCCAAAAACCTTACGACAGATAGATAGTTATGGTTATGGCTGCGACAACAAACTTTTTTTTTTTTTTTTTTTTTTTTTTTTTTGGCAAAAAGAGCACGACTTTGCGCTGCAAATAATCACTACTTCTTGTGGTAAAGTAAAATGAGTGCAGTCACATAAAATATAAATATGATAAATAATCTAAACCGTACAGAGAAGTTCAACCGCTCAGAGAACACTTAAGCTAGCTCAACCTTTCTTTACCATTTTACCTTACTTTACTATTTAATTATGGTAAATTAAGGTAAAGTTTATTTTATTTTACTCTACTTATTTTAACTTTACCATTTTAATTATCTATCGGCTGCGAGAAATCACCAAAGCAGGTGTAATTAACCAAAGCTGGCAGAATTCTAACAACACTACGCAATTGTGCCAGGGTCTCTCTCTCTTCCTATATCCAAAAGAATGCAGCTGAAATACATAAAAAGTTAATTTGCAATCTAGTGGGGAATACGGAAAGAAGAAGTTAAAGTAAAGATCAAAATCATGATAACTAGTTAGTTTAACACGAGAACCTTGCGTCATAATAGTGGGATAATTTTTATTAAAGTAATAAGAATCACATATCAATTATTTAACATTGTTTATAATAATGTTGTAAATAAAATATCGTAATAAATATCGCCTGTAGTCCAACTTTTGATGCAACTGGATATTCTGAGAGATATATTTCTCTCGTTCCGTCCGCTTTAGATAATTGAAATAGCAGCAAAAATTTCCTTTTGTGTAAAATAATGCGTATCCCAATCTTTTTTATACGGTAGATATGTTTTTAAGAAACTGCACAATAAACATACCACGCCTAAAAAAGAATTAGAATATTGGTTCTAGAGGCGAAAACTCTAATACAATATGCATATTTTTTACGAAGGTTAAACAGCTCAAAATTTTTAATTAAATATTTATCATAACAAAATTGATTAATTAAAAGGTTATCCAATAATTATTACGTTTTATTAAAATATTTAAATGCTTTGAACTTTAAACATCAACGAAATACCAAAATACTTCGAATGGGAATTTTCGTCGCTTGATATGACCTCTTTATTATGAAGGAAATAAGTTTTGCTTTTTATTTCTTGTCCAAATTAAACTACTTCTGCTGTCTTTCATTTCCAGTTTATACTTGTATTCCTAAATGCTCTTCATTTAACCTTTAAAATCTTGGTAAAGAAAAGGAATAATTTATATCGATTTTGTAGAAAAAGCACTAAAATCTCAATGATAATGCAGCTGAGTAGTTTCACAGTTTAAGGGGGCTCATACACCTTAAGTCCCTTATGAACTTCGAAAATGTGACTGTTGCAAGAATTGGGATATTTTATTTATTTTAAAAGCAATTACTTCCACTTTTTTACAGATGATTACATAATATAACTGCTTTGGAAACTAGTAACCAGAAAGTTTGTGCTGCCACAGATATTTTTGTAATTTAATCCGCTTTGTGATAAAAATTTTTCGTCATATCTTCACTTTGCCCGCATTATATTTTAAAAATGGCTAATGGTACATACTTGAAATTTGGTGGAATTCTTAATATGGGCACTATTTTCTAACTGAACCAAAAATCTGATGAATATTTTAATATTAAAAAATTTTATGCACGAAAACATTACAGAATTTTTTAATAAAATACATTTTATAAACTCAACTCCAAATAAAATAAAAATTTAACATAAAGTTCTTAGAGTTTTTGGTTCACAGTAGTTTAATGTTTTAAATTGTGCATGCATGACGAAAACTTTGTCACAAAGCGGATTAAATTATAAAAATATTTGTGGCAACACAAACTTTCTGATTGCTAGTTCAGAAAGCAACTATATTATGAAGTCAGCTGTAAAAGATTGGATGTAATTGCTTTTAAAATAAATAAGTTATCCCAATTCTTGCAACATTCACATATTCGAAGATCAGATGGGTTTTAAGGTGTATGAGTCCCATTAAGAGAACGCGGTTTAAACAATGTTAGAGAGAAGTAAATCAGGTACAAAAAGAGCTCTTTTTGGACCTCTTTCAGCAATTTACAAGATTTACATTTTACGTGATTTAGGAAAGAAACAAATCACGTAAAATGTAAATCTTGTAAATTCCGAGTTAAAACGGAATTTGGTATACGTGTTATATAGCTTGTTATGTGCGTTGGATACATCTAAAACAAAACGTCAGTTATTTTGCTTATTTAGTATTCTCAGCTCTTACTGGGAGAGGGTCGAAGCAACAATTAAAACGATCCCACATAAGATCGCCAAACTGAGAGCATCTCTACGCCAAGCACATCGATTTCATTCTAACCACGGTCACCCCTTTCACGGCGCAAGCCTGCGATGGCGGCGATCGATTCATCGGCCATCAGTGACACCTGGTGTCGGAGTGAAGCAGCAATCAACTGCATCGATGGTTCCCCACGAGAAAGTTCCCGGATTCTACGCCTCCAGTGACGTCACCAAGCACCCGGTATACATCCGATGTCACAGAAGGTTCCAAAAATCAGCATGGTGTAAGGTGAACTCTTGGAGAATCAGCATTTTCAAGGACATTATATTTGTCAACATGTTCAACTCCCTGGGAAATCGATTTTTCAAATTCACACTGCTCCGCAACATAAGCGGCTTTCTTCAATTGTAGGGCTGGAGTCGAAACTTTCTCGAAGAAAGAACACGGAACCCAACCCAAAAACTCATCTTTTATGACATTCCACGCAAAACATTTAACTCATGTGTGTTGAGAAGATTTAGACTGCAAAAGAAAACATATTGTTCAAAAATCCTATAATATATAAATGCTATGAACGAGAATCCCATGAGAATAAATATTTATAGAAATCGTAATTTTGTGGATTTGATGAATAAGCGAAATCGAAACTGATCAGCCAGAACATTTCATAAGTGAAATATATGCTTAATTTGCTCTTAAAAGAAACAGCATATTTATTTTTACAGTTTCCATTCTTGTTTGCAACATGTTACTTATTTTTACATAAAACTATAACAAACTTTTAAGAAATAAAGCTTACGCAACGCTTATCAACGAACGCTAGAAGTAACAACGTTTTTAGCTCGACTCGTTGTTGCCACACGGCGAATCTTAATAACTATTCAAAACATTACCTCATGTTGCCACTTAGGAAGTCTTAATAATTATATAGAAACATTAAATTATATTACACTACAATTTAAACCACCATAATATATGATAAGCTATTATTATATTGTCTCCGTATGAACTCCTGTATCGTTTTTAGATAATTACGGAAAATAATTACAGTGGATTTCCAATTATCCGAATCAATTGGAAACGGAACTTATTTGGTTAATCAAAAATTCGGATAAGAGGATTTTTTCCGAAGAAAGGGCCTACGTACATTTTTGTTAACTGCTGCATATACTGTATGTTGAAAATAGGAGAAAAAAACTATTTTTAAAGAAAACGAGTTTTTAATTAATTAAAATACAAATACAACGCTTTTGCGTACATATTATATAGCGTACTGTACAGTACTTACAAGTGTTGAAAGTCATTGCTTTCTGAACATCTCGGTCAAAGTAAGCTGTATGGCGGACACCGTGCTTGCACTTAAAACATTTAGCCAGCCGTTACTTGCTTTAAGTGGACTCATACACTTTAAACTCCTTATGATCTTCGAATAGGTGACTGTTGCAAGAATTGGGATAACTTATTTATTTTAAAAGCAATTACTACCAACTTTTTACAGATGACTACATAATATAGCTGCTTTCTGAAATAGTAATCAGAAAGTTTGTGTTGCCACAAATATTTTTATAATTTAATCTTTTTCGTCACGTTTTTCGTCACGTTTCCAACTTGCGCGCACAGTTTAAAACATTCTATTTCGCAATTTAATTCCATATTTAATATATAGCTTTTATAACATTTGGAAACTACTGTGAATCTAAAATTCTAAAAATTTCATGTTAAATTTTTATTTTATTTTGAGTTAAGTTTATAAAATGTATTTTATTAGCACAATTTTTAATGTTTTCGTCCATAAAATTTTTCAATATTAAAATATTCATCAGATTGTTGGTTCAGTTAGAAAGTAGTGCCCATATAAAGAATTGCATCCAATTTCAAGTATGTACCATTAGCCATTTTTAAAATATCATGCGCGCAAGGTGGGAACATGGCGAAATATTTTGTCACAAAGAGGATTAAATTACAAAACTATTTGTGGCAACACAAAATTTCTGGTTACTATTTTCCAAAGCAGCTATATTATGTAGTCAGCTGTAAAAAGTTGGAAGTAATTGCTTTTAAAATAAATAAAATATGGGAATTCTTGCAACAGTCACATATTCGAAGATCATAAGGGGTTTAAGGTGTATGAGCTCCCTTAAAGAATGAACAACCAAGCTCCTGAGATAAAATCTTAGCTTTTCACAAAGAATTGGATCCGAAATAGGGTTTCCTATAAAACGTTGCTGAAAAAACCACTTGGAAAACAATGTTTTAAATGTTTGTTTGTTGCTGCATTGATTTTCTTGAAGAACTTCCATCTTCGTTTTAAAGCAGTTGACACAAAGTGTTTGTAGATGTGTAGGATGGCTCCGTTTAATGTCCGAAATCGTTAATTGTCTAACACTACTTTTCCGTCTTAATTTATTTCTTAAATTCTGAAAGTGATTCGGATAGTCTATCAGGGCTAGTGTTTCTTTTGACTTACTTTGGAAACATGAATGGTCCTGAATAGAAACAAGAAGCTTACTCAAGCTATGTTCAAGAATGTGTGAAGTAGACAATACAAGCAGGAAGGGTATACGAAACCCTTTATTTTCTATACTTTGCAGGAATTTCCGAAACTTCGGAATACAGAGACCAACCACTTGTGGTCTGAACGTAAGAATATAAAAACTTCTAACTAAAACTCTAACTAGAAACTAACTTTGAATTAGTATACAAGTGCCTAGCACTGAGATTGGCCTTTATTTAAAGAAAGGTACGTATGTAGTACGCCGAGTTGCTAAAACTACGATACGTCTGCAATTATCAAGAGGGCTAAACCTCTGGCCTTGAAGGCAACCAGCAACAGAGTGAAACTCGTGAAACTACAGTGGCAAGCGGCTTGCTTCCAATAACTCCTTCCTCTCTCTTGCTTGGCAAAAAGCCACAACTTAAGTACTTGGCGTTAGCAAGACAATTTGCATAAATTAGTTAAAGCGTTTAATTCTGGCCGGAAGTAGAAAATAAGAAGTGATAGTGCAGTTTTAAAATAAAATAAACGTTAGTAAAACTTAGGATCCTTACAAGTCGGAGTTCGGATAATTGGAGGTGTCCTGTATATGAAAAAGATGTAGCTAGTGATATCTTTACGAATAATTCGCTAGGCAGTTTGTAGAATTTCGTGTATCAGTTCCAGATACTGAAACAAAAACTTTCCTCCGCATACCTCCGACAATAATTGTTTCGAATCTATTTTTAGTCTATGCTTTTACTGTATATAATAGGAAGCAAACTAAAGATATTTAACATGACCCGTCGGACTTTTGATTTCTATTCGTACTGTACAGTGCACTATGATAAAAATGGATCTTTTTTACACACTATTTATACCTTGCGGACAGGTAGGAGGAATTCAATCTTTCCTCTTATCTGTCACGATAATTCCTCGGAAACGGAAAGGTAAAAAAGGTATATTATATTGTTACATTTTCTCTTTTCTTCTGACGCCAGTTGTTACGTTATATTCTTCCTTCACGTTCGTACGAGGTTCGTAGATTTGGAGTGAATAACGACGACACTTGATGAAGTATCGAAACACACTTTATTTAGCCAATATTAATCAGGACAGCTCTACTAACACAGTCGTCTACTAACACGTTTACACAGCTCTACTAACACGCACGTTACACAGCTCTACTAACACAGTCGTCGAAGAACTACAATAAACACGCAAGAACAATCAGCAACATAGCCTTCAGGTTATCAGGCCATAACGGTGGAGACAGCTTCACTGCAAAGCTCCCGACTCTGCTCAGTCGTTCTCGGAACTTCACGTATTCTCGAGACTCTCCATGCTACAACTCGCGATGCACTCGACGACACACAAGCACAGCTCCCGTCTCTTCGGTTCAGTCGTTCCCGGAACTCAACACGCTCTCTCGACGATGCACTAACCGCGCTAGACTACGAGACTCTTTCGGTGCACACGACGACCCACTCGGCACTCGCTGCCGGCTGTCAACTCGATCGACTCCGCACAGCTCGCTAGACGAGGCACACTCTCTGAGACGCACTAACTGACTGCGGACCAGCAGGGTTTATATAGTTTTCGGCTTTTGTTCGAGAACATTCTAAGCTAAACCGGTAAGAATTCGTTCCAGAAGGTTCTCCAACCGTCCATGGTATATCACCAATTTTGTCGTCAAATGGGCGATTTCTCGCCAAATGTGGCAACCCTTCCTCCCCTTGCCGGTTTTTGACAACCCTAAAACTGCTTTGCTGGGAAGCCATCTTACCCCGCCTGTGCATTTCGTAACAATATATACAGGGTGTATCAGTAAAGCGGTGACAAACTTTCAGGAGAGATAGAGTACACAGAGACGATGGGAAAACACATAGTAATGCATAGTCGGAAACGCTTTCCTGCCGCGGTAGTGACGACATAAATCACAAGAAAGAAAGGGCACGAAGAAGGTGAGCAAACATGTTTATCATGCTTAGCACAGAAGAAACCAGTAAATAAGAAATAAGAATAAAAACAGGCAACAATCGTTATGAAAGAAGGAGTTCGAAATTACGATCCCGGACTGTGATGCAGGCATCAGATCTCCAGTGCATGGAAGATGCATGATATACGGTTCCTGTGTTATAGCCCGATGTCGTAATTTCGAACACCTTCTTTGATGATGATCGTTGCCTGCTTTTGTTCTTATTTCTTGGTTTCTGCTGTGCTTAAGCATGATAAACATGTTTCTTCACCTTAGTTCGTGTACTCCCTTTCTTGTGATTTGTGTCGTCCTACCATGCAATTACTATGTGATTTCCCATTGCCTAGGTGTGCTTATCTTCCCTGAAAGTTTGTCGCCGTTGCACTGATACACCCTGTGTATAATATACCTTGCATATATATATATGTCATAATAAAAGCAAAGGAAAGACGGAACACTGTAGTTGCGTGATTAGACCCATATTGAAGAAGATTTTGATTGCGTAGTATGCTAGAATGCTAACTTGGTAATATCTAAAGAACTTGGCAGTTTTAATTCCATTTTTATTTGCAACTGATATTTGTGGCCACAATCACTTGGCACTCTAGTCGTGCCTTTCCACAGAAGATTTACATTTTTGAGATAGAAAGCAAGCCAGCGGAATTACATCTTAGAACAGCAGAGAGCAAAAGCTGAAGTGCGTAGTTATGAAGGATGGAAGCACGCGAAGAGGAAAGTTTTTGTTTGTTATTTGTTGATTGGTCAAGAGGCATCCGCATTAGCGGTTACGTAGGATCGCATGATTAATTTGAATGACGCAATGCAGAGAAGTTATTACGATTTTAGAATAAAGAGGAAGAATTAATGTTTTATAGTTTAATCTATAATTTTGATTCATATATTTTTATCTTACATATATATATATAAAATGTATTTTCTCATACATTATTTGTGCTGTGCAGCCGGAACAACAGGAATGAGACAAATTTTCGAATATGAAGCGATACATTTATTTTAGCATCCATCTCACATGCGTTCCTCCTGTACCTCGAGGAGAAGCCCTATATACAGATATATGTGCGTCATGGTGCTCATCCAATCAGCGATATTAATTGAAATCACGAGGTGACGCTATCTTCTCATCAGGAGTGTTCATAAGGACTTTATGTAATATGACAGATTTATGAGTTTGGCGATTTGGCGGGCGACAACAGGTTAATATAATTTATAATAAAGAAAAGATTTCGCCAAAATTTAGGAACAGGGATGCAATTTAGGTAGAGAATCGCCAACACATTACTAAGGAATATGATTAGAATTTAATTTAATCAATTCATTTGAAAATATCATTACATATATATATGTGTGTGTGTGTGTAAAATATAAAAAAAATCACGATGACTTTGCTCTGCGCGAACAGGGAACCTATAATTAACTTTCCGCAATTTTAGGATTTTCCTCTACACCAGTACTTTCGAGAACATCCTGGCATGTTATGTAACCGCTAGTATAAATACAGGGTTCGCGCCATTTTTCGTCAGACTGCTTTCTTCTACTGCTGCTACCAGAACTTTCCTGCTGCTCTTCCCATCTTTCCTTTCGTAGAATAGTTATAACGCGGAAAGTTATAAATTTAATCATACCTAGTTTAAAGCACTATTGAATATGTAATTTTGGAGAGTTTCGTCTAAAGTAAAAATCATCTGCGGTGAGAGCTGAATAAAGATGGGAAATGAAAACACCTAATTTGGTCTTTGTCGTCATTGGATACCGCCTTATACTCAGCCACAACAATGCTCGGACTCTGATGCAGTTATATGGTCAAGCTTTGACATTCAGGTGTCTGACTGCCAAAATATTATATATATCTATGTGTGTGTGTGTCATGTTTTAATATGGCATAGCGTTTAATGCGTAGATGTAGGAATCCGGTACTTTTATCATAGTAAAAATGGCTTAAACAGGGTTGAGTTGAAAGACATGATGACGCATTTAATACAACTGAGCTTGGAGTATCACAACCTTTATTTTTAAGCATATCAAATCATCCTTTTGCAGACAAGATATTTTTAATCATAGTGAGAACACAATAATTAATTTCCATGTACACGGGTTTTAAAGTACGACGTCATCTTAAATCATTGAGCATAGCGTCTGGCCAAAAGGAAAGCTTAAGCGAAAGTGAAAAAAAACCCTGCTATTCAAAGGAAGAAGGGAGGAAGTTAAAAAGTTTCAGTTCCGAGTTAAAAAATGTTTTGGTTATTGGGCAAGAGGTATCTGCATTAAGCATTACTTAACATGGAAAGATCTCGAATTTGGGAGAACATATTAATTTAGAGGGAGAGCATAAAATCTAGAATCGTTAATTTTGAAGTCGTGAATTATTCTTAAATATTACCCAGCTTCAGTTATTATTAAGTTAGTAAAAAGTAAATTAGTATAAATCTAGTTAGTAAACTTAAATATTTTATTTTTACCTTTAACAATTTCGCCCGCTTTGTTGTAGTTGATTAAATAAAAAAACTTATAATTATTTCGATTTTCTCTTTAGAATTTATTCCAAATAAACGACTGAATTAACCGGGACTATATGTGTCTAATAATGTAAACCTACGTTGCAGGACGAAGGACTGAATAAAGTTTCCTCTTCAGCGATAAAAGGAGGAAAATTTACTTTGCCTGTAAAACAGTTTTCTTTGTTAACAAAAGCGTTGAAATGAGAAATCATCTTTACAATGAAAACTTTATAGTCGTATGAAGGAAAACTTAACGATTACGCAGCTCCAGTTAACCGAGACAAAAATAAAAATGTTGTTTAAATTACGAAATGCCTTTAAAGTTGCTACAACCTTAAACCTTAACCTTATTTAACCATCAAAATTACCGTAGCCCAAACTTTCTGAGGGCTGTGGTTTTGTCCTTGCAAATTATAAGTCATGAGCACCTACAGATCTATGTTGTCAAATATAGTGGATGAAAATCGTCAGTCCCTACTCACAAGCTTGCTAGGAATACAGAGGCTGTTCGCACATTTTTTAGACGATTTTGGTAAGCGGTAATAAAAACTCGTTTGCTGCAAAAGAAGTAATTGCAATTGTACTATGTTTTTAAGAGTCAAAATTATCGTCTGTGGCTTGAAAATTTTGTTTTTATTCAAAACGGTGAATTTAACAAAGCAGTGATTCGAAGGCTACATTGACGCTCTTTCCGAAGAGAAATATGCATACTCCGTTATCCATAAACGATGTGAGAATCATGGTTTTGTGATATCTAAAGCGTCGATAGGTAATATCATCAACAAGAAAGGGAAAAAACGTCAAATTGGAGCCTCCAGTGGGACAAAAATTCCAAACAAGTATCCAAGGAAAAAACGGACATCTTCGACTATTGCAAAAGTACGTTGTTTAATGTTAAAAGAAAATCCCAATAGTCAAAGGACAGTTGCAAAATCATTAAAATGCTCGGTGTCCACTGTAAACAAAATGATAAGCGTTTATTTAAATCTTAAGAAAGCGAAAAAACACAATGTGCATCGTCTTCCTCCAAAGCATATCGCTCGACGCAGGACACGCTGCAGAATTCTATATGAGAAACACTTATCCAAAGAAAAATGGAAAACAATTGTCACAATAGATGAAGCATGGGTGTATTTAAATGGTTGTAACAAAAAGAGAGCCATTTATTATCATAAAAGGGGAGAAAAAAATTTAAGTACATGGTTCAAAGAATCGAAAGAAAGTTTTTCTAAGGGATTCATGACTGTTGCTGGTTTTTCTTATAATGGCAAGTTAAAAATAAGAGAATGCAAAAAAAATGTCAAGATTAACTCCAAATACTATCAGGAACATATTTTATCGCCAATATTTCTGAATGAAATACCATCGCTTTACCCACAGTGCCGTCCATCTGTGAGACTCCATCAGGACAAAGCACACATCCAAATCCACTGTAAATTTCCTAAACGAAATGGAACAAAAAACTGGTATCAAGGCTATACTCTTCACTGATATCCCTACTAAATCTCCCGATGTGTCACCTATGGATTTTTGCGCTTTCGGACTTTTAAAAACTGCATTATCGAAACGTTGTCCCAAAACCCTAACAGGACTCTCGAAAGCTGTTCGGCAGGAATGGGATAGAATACCTCTTCTGCCACTTCAAAAGGCATTATTATCCTGGAAATTGCGGTGTCGAAAGATAGTTCCGAATAAGGGATGTCAAATAAAACATTTAAAACACAAGTAGTAGCTGCCGAAGTAGGCTCACAGGCCGAAACGCGCGGTTCTTAAATTTCTACCTAGCAACCTTCACTCTCGTGAATCAAGAAAGCACACCTACAAACTCGTTTCCCTTCTGTTTAACTCAAATTACTTCTGCTAAAAATTTGAATACTTTGCGCGTTCTACTAAAATTTACATACTCTGGCATTGGCAATTCCAGGGGAAAGTAAGGTTTGACAGGAAAGATAGCTTAAACTTAAAATAAATGTTAGTTAAAATAAATATAAACCTTACAAGTTAATAAAGCACGTTTAAGGAACGCTGCCTTTAAAAGCAAAAAAATATAAATGCGAAAATATTTTGTCGCACTCGATCCACAGAAAATAACCTTTTTAAATATTATAAAAATCAAACTTGCTCAAAAAAATGTCAATTTAGTGTCAGTATGTTCACTAAAGATTAAAAGCTTTGTATTTCACCAATTTATAACCGGAGTACGGTTCAATATTGGAAGCGCAGCATTTATCGAAATTACGTTTAGCTAAACGAATATTAATAACTTGGATATCTCTTCACGAAGGTATCCTTCCTCTAGTTTTCGAATGTTTTGCTATATTTAACTTATAGAGTCATTAGGTTAATTGGAAGCATAAAAGATGAAAAATATGCAACCGCCTTCGCCGAAAATTGAACCACGGACCTCTGGAATACCGGCCCAGCGTGTTACCGTTACACCACGATGACACGCTAGGAAAAGTGGGAGAAATACCTTATATACTACCCTTTTCAAAGGGCGACTAGGGTTTTAGGGGACCTAGTCGCCAAATCCTGGGTGCGGAGATTCATCATCCACAACCCTTTTTAGTTCGGGTGCCACTTGTAGAGTCATGAGGTTAATTGGAAAAAATGAAAAATATGCAACCGCCTTCGCCGGGAATCGAACCACGGACCTCTGGAATACCGGCCCAGCGTGCTACCGTTACACCACGAAGGCACGCTAGGGAAAATGGGAGAAATATCTTATAAACTAAACCAACCAAATCAATCATTAAAAAAAATAATAAAATTCTGAAAGGTTTCAGATTTTAAATTACGTCCAAAGAGGCGTTTTTTTTTTAACATTTTGTCTGTTACCTTTATTTATTCGAGCCAGTTTCCCTTAGAAAGTCCTCCACGAAGGCATCCCTCCCCTTAGGCAGATAGCCCTAGTGTGCTTTGCCATAATTAAATACACCACACCACCTTTATTTATTCAATATCACGTTCTTCTCACATAAACCATAAAATTCAATTCAAGAGCCATATCGCAAAATAGTTTTAAATTGAGCATATCTTTAGAATTTCCGTTACAGAGTCTCGAGCGCTGGAGATAAAAATGTTTTTTTCTGTACAACGTTGCCATGGCTCGCTTTGAAATAATTGAATTTGTTAATCGAAAATTCGTTAAAGATTTACAAAATATGAAATCGATAATAAAACAAATTCCAAATTTCAAATTTGGTCTTCAAAATGCCCATATTCGCTATCGTATTACGTCATTCAAAATTCGATGGCTTTATGTACTGTTCTTTTATCACAATGCGATAAATATACATACATTTCTGCAGATTTTTCATTATTTAATTTCTTCGAATATTATGCAGGACTCTAAAATTTGGTGGCAACAGTTTGAAAAGTGAAACGGACATCTATAATGAGCCAACACAAAATCGCAAAACGAAACCGATAGTCCTTCAGGCATAAAGTAAAAGAACCCTTCGTAAATAAATTAAGTAATGTATAAAATTTAATTTACTTATCTTGTGCAGATGTGACGTGAAATTTTGAAAAGATGATGTGAATATTTTATTCAAGTTTTCTCCAAAAATATGGATTGCAGGGTTCTTTTGAAAACAATTTTTCTATTGCGAACGAGGAAACAGCGGTAACGAGTTTACGCGGAACTTATGGAAGAGCTTTTGCAGTAAGCGACTTTAAGAACGCAAAATGCAAGCAAAATTTTAGTTTCGGTATCTACTTTAGTATTTCGCATAAAATCATCGAGACGTCTTTAAAAGCATTAATATCCGTATACAAATGAAAAACAGAATTTACAAAGCAAACTCCAAATTAAAAGTAAAATGTAAGTACATGAAATTTAGAATAAAAAATGCGTTCTATCCTAAAAGAAATTCGAAGTTACACTGGTTTAGTAAATCTCACTAAAATGTAAAAAATAGATATTTAGGTATTACAAAAGTTTTGCTCATGGATGGCTGAAAACAAATTCGTGGAACTGTTAACTGCAACGAATTTTAAATTAAAATTGTCAAAGCGAAATATGCATGAAGAGAATGGAATCATTCTCATGTGTGCTCCCTATTCTATTATTTCTTAAAATTAAACTCGACGGCCCAAACAGCCCTTAGAGAGCTATGGCCAGCAGTGCCCTGATATCTGCGTTCTAGAATGTGGGCCCTGATATCTGCGTTCTAGAATGTGGGCCCTGATATCTGCGTTCTAGAATGTGGGCCCTGATATCTGCGTTCTAGAATGTGGGCCCTGATATCTGCGTTCTAGAATGTGGGCCCTGATATCTGCGTTCTAGAATGTGGGCCCTGATATCTGCGTTCTAGAATGTGGGCCCTGATATCTGCTTTCTTGAATGTGGGCCCTGATATCTGCTTTCTAGATTGTGGTGCTTGTGTATCTTAGACTGCACAAGTAGTCAGCTTGTCGCAGGATCTCCTGTGTCCCCAAGCGAACTTGGTACTCATTTTATCGACTCTCACAACGGATGAAAGGCTGAGTTAACTTTGCCCACGCCGGGGATCAAACTCCGGACTTGTGCTGCTGGTGCGTGGAGTATAGGACTTTTCGCCGTCGCCATTTCCCCGTGGCCGTTTCGCCGTGGGAATGTTTCGCCGTCAAGACATATTTTTCTTTACATAACTGTATTAGTATATCTTCCTGTATTATAACTAGTATTAAATTTATTTAGCTTAATAATTCCGTTTACCTTTTATTTACTTAATAAAGATTGCTTGTAATATATATAGTTGTTTATAAGTATGAGATATAAAAAAATTACACATAGTTAGTTAGAAAAATTATGTCGGTGTCAAAGAGAACTGGGGCTAAATCTCTGATATAATAGAAGTTATATTATCAATTTTAAAGTTATGCTAGTATAATTGTGGAGACATTAGGTATTTTGTGGAAGGCGGAAAGATGAAAAATTAACAACACCTTGGCCGGGAATCGAACCACGGACCTCTGGAATACCGGCCCAGCGTGCAGAACCACTACACCACGAAGGACGCTTGGAAAGTGGGAGAAATACCTTATATACTCCCCTTTCTAAAGGCCGACTGGGGTTTTTAAGGGACCCAGTCGCCAAATCCTGGGTGAGGAGAATCATCATGCAACACCCTTTTAGTTCGGGCGCCAGTGCAGAGATATCAGGTATTTTTTGGAAGCAAGCAAGATGAAAAATGAGCAATCGCCTTCGCCGGGAATCGAACCACGGACCTCTGGAATACCGGCCCAGCGTGCAGACCACCACACCACGAAGGCACTCCAAGAAGGTGGGAGAAATACCTTATATAATATTTATTGTTTCATAAGAATAAATTGAATTTAATTAAAAAATTTAAATTAAATACAAATTTAATTAAATAATTCTTTGCGCCATTGCTGCAAGGAATAAAATTTAAATTTAAACAAATTTTAATTTAAATTTTAACAAACACGTATAAAAGTAAAAAAGCAAATTTAAAGCAAAAATTAAAAAAAAGCAAATTTAAAGCCAAGAAAATTTTTAAAAATATTTAAAAAAATGTGCAAACATATAAAAGATTTAATGGTGCTACTTTGGTAGACGGTTGCCCGGATTTTTGGCGATTTACGTTGGCGCAATTGTTGGCGCGATTTCTACAAACGTCAGCCATCTTGAAAAACGCTGTTTTTACGCATAGTAAAGTATTCGAAACTTAAAAAAAAAATAAATATCGTTAGAAATAATGGATTAATTTTTTGTTGAAAATGTCGTTTTTTAAGATGGCAGGCAAGTGTAAATAAATACATTTACTATGAGTATAAAATACTAAAGTAAGGTTATTATTACTTTCATATAGCAAAGAAGAGAATAAAAACACCGCTATAAAAACATTGTGCCAACGTTTAATTAGATTAAAATATTACTGAAATTGAATATCGAAATAAAAAACATCATCCAACATTTAAAAGAATTTGAATATTATTAAATTTAAATACTTTAAAATACGTTATATAGAATATAATATATATATATATATATATATATTATATAGAATAAATATATTTACTACGAGTATAAAATACTAAAGAAAGGTTAAATTATTACTTTCATATAGCATAGAAATAGAATAAAAATACCACTATAAAAACATTGCGCCAACGTTTAATTGGATTAAAATATTACGTAAATTGAATATCGAATTAAAAACCATCATACCAACGTTTAAAAGAATTAAAATATTACTTAAATTAAATACTTTAAAATAAGTAAATAAAAACGCTTCGTACACTAGAGCTAAAATGACAGCAATTAGTTTATTGTCGGTAAAAAAGGAGGAATGTCTAATAATTTTCTTACCGTTACAGCGGTTATTTCTTCCAACATGACCACAATATCATATACGGCCGTCTCAGAATCGGCTCTTCTAACGGTCTTCATCTGTGATCTACATTTTCGCACTTCATTGAAGAAACAATTAGCGACGTTTCCTCCAAAAATTTAAAATAAATTTCCTCTGACCCTTGTAAGAATTTATAAATAAATCTTTGATTAGGAAAGCCAGGCTGGCGAAAATAAGGTCTCAAAGGACAATTTTTTGATTCCGAAACCAAAAATTCTTGGTACTTATCAAAAACAACATTCATCTTTGAAGGAGACATTTTTGAAGGAATTCGAAGATATGAATTAAATTTTAAAATGGCGCGGTAATGCACAAATTTTCAGCAACCTATCAGGGAGCTGATTACAGCTCATTAATGCACAGATATTCTATAACCAATCAGAGAGCTGATTACATCACGCCTAGACTTAAAATTATTTAAATAATCATACATAATAAAATCATTTTAAAAACGAAATGCAAAATTAAATTGTATTTTAATATTTAACAGCCATAAATAATGTTTAAAACATTAGATTAAATTTATAGATATTAAAACCAATTACTTTTAATGTAAGGTGACGTCACTGATTACATCATCCACAGCATAAAATTTCATAAAATATGATAAAGAATAAAATTTTTATTTTAAATAAAAATGCAAAATTAAATTGATTTTTAATATTTAGAAGCCATAAATAATATTTAAAACACGGAATTTATGCATAATAAAACGCATTATTTTTTAAATAAAATGTCAACAAAGTATCGGTTACCATAAATAACTTATCCAGCAATGGGTTTACTATAAGTCGTATTACTCGCCAAAAGAAAAATTGTCAAAAACTCGCCTAAATCCGTGCAACCGTCTACCAAAGTAGCACCGATTTAATTCTCGAACTAATCTACAATATCATTTAAATTCAGAAGCATAAGCAAATCAAGTGCAAAACCAATCCATGAAAATAAATTCACTAATTTAGAAAATTAAAATTAAAATAATCCAAACAATTTTTTTAAAAATGCATAAGTGAATGACTGTTGAGCAGGCAGGAGACAGACTTATCAAGGGGAAGTTGCCTCCAAACTTAACTCTCCAATCATTCAATTCGTGTTTCGTCATTCATGCAGGCAAGGGTAGAAGTCAAAACCAAAAGTAGAAAGTGAAGAAAGAATGTCCAAAAAGAAATACCAATAAAGTGGTACCCTTAGAAATTAGCATTTAAGGGCTTTAAATTTGCTTTTTTACTTTTATACGTGTTTGCTAAAATTTAAATTTAAATTTGTTTAAATTTATATAATATTTACATGATTTGTCAACATTTCTTGAAATTTTAAGCGGCTAGTTCAGAGAAAGCACTCCGCAAACGGGAAATTGGCATTTTTATGAAATCTGAATTGGAAACGAAATTACTTTGGTATCTTGTCAGCACATTACTCTTTTAAAAAAATCTGATGTGTACACCCCATGACTTCCTTGTACGGAATATTAAATTATACGCATTTTTCTTGCATTTTGTTTAACTTATTAGATTGAATTAAACCTACTTCGCATAAACCACAATAGAATAAATGCATTCTTTAAAATTCACTTTGTTTACCATAGCGACACTCTGGGACTAGGTTTACTTAACAGTATTATATTTCGTTCATATTATAACTCAGAATGCACAACATTTATATCATTTAAAGAATTATCTAATCGTTGCACGTGTTCTATTCAAATGCTATAATAAAGCTAGAACGATGTATAAAAGAAATTAAGCAAACAAAACGAAAAAGAAACAGTTTTTCACAGACGATTGAGTATTTCTCATTCAATTAATTCAGTTTTTACTTCGCGACAAGGCAAAAATACATAAAAACTCAAAATATCTGTATTAAAAATTACGAAGTTAATCTTAAACACTTATTTCCTCGAAAAAATTCCAGAAAGGATTAAGCATGATTTAATTCGCAATAATAAATGAAGGCGTTATTTTAATGTTGCGAAGCTTAGTGTCTCTAGATTGGCAACAAATCTACAATTCTGCTGTTTCAAATGTAAACAAATATGTCCGCCATGTTATTTAAAACTTAACCGCACTTAAACAGCTTTAAAATTGCTGATAACTCTAAAAATATTGCACACAGATTTAATAAAGGTATAAAATCCTTAACCCGAAGATAAAAACAACATAATTCAATCATTTTTAAAGCAAAAAATGTACAATTTACAAACATATAAGAGTAAAGAAACTGAGATCACTGAGCGGGGTAACAGAGTGGATATATTTATAAATATATTTATATACGTTTGGTGCGGCCGATTGAAACCAAAATACGAGGTGCACGTCTACATGTTATAGTAGTCTTATATACGAAATTTCAACGTTCTGAAGTTACTCGTTTTTGAGTTATGCGAGTATGCGAGATACATACGTACGTTCGTATGCACGTACGTACATACGTTCGTACAGACGCCACGAAAAATTCTCTTCAGAATTCATTTTAAAGCAGTTTTTTTTTTTTTTTTTTTTTTTTTTTTTTTTTTTGAGGAAAAAGAGTCTTTTATTCTGTCCTTACGTATAGATATTACGCAAAAACTTTGTTAAATTGCATTCAAAAGCGGTCAAAAGTGGATATTTTCATTGAAATATGCTGCCTGAATCTTTTCGCGATTACAATACTTCTTTTTTACTTCGTACGAGGAAGTAATTAATATGGCATGCGTAACGATGTATTTGAATAAAATTGTACGCAGAAAATTTTTATATAAAATGTTTATTAAATTCAGTTCAATTATTAAACTAAACAAAATCATTAAGCTAAATCAACTTAATATAATACGGCAAGCTATAATACAGTCGTGTCTAGAAAAGTAAGTCTTGACGGGGAAACGGCTACAGCGAATAGTTCCATTCTCTGATGCGCGACGCGCTAGCCTCTGCGCCACAGAGCCTTCCTATTGTTTGTTACTTCTCTTATTTTTTTGCTGGTGTTTCAGAATTTAGGTCAATGTACAAGGTATTTCTCCCGCCTTCGTGGTGTAGTGGTTCTGCACGCTAGGCCGGTATTCCAGAGGTCCGTGGTTCGATTCCCAGCAAAGGTGATTGCTCATTTTTCATCTCTCTGGCTTTCAAGAAAACCTAATGTCTCTACAGTGGCGCCCGAACCAAAAGGGTGTTGGATGATGACTCTCCTCACCCAGAATTTGGCGACTGGGTCACCTAAAAACCCCAGTCGCCCTTTAAAAGGGGAAGTATATAAGGTAATTGTTCCGCCTTCCTAGCGTGCCTTCGTAGTGTAGTGATTCTGCACGCTAAGCCGGTATTCCATAGGTCCGTGGTTCGATTCCCAGCAAAGGTGATTGCTCATTTTTCATCTCTCTGGCTTTCAAAAATCCTAATGTCTCTACAGATGTTAACGTAATATTCAGTAAATGCTGAGTGAAATATTAATATTA
Organism: Stegodyphus dumicola; assembly: GCF_044657685.1. NCBI lineage: Eukaryota > Metazoa > Arthropoda > Arachnida > Araneae > Eresidae > Stegodyphus > Stegodyphus dumicola. The sequence goes on from NC_140768.1 coordinate 5,113,945, forward strand.
TCAATAACTAGAAAACTTGTTAATAAAATAAAGGAACGTGTTAAAAGTCATCAAAATGCTCTGATCTAAAACAGTAGTATTGAACATAAATTTGCTTTCACAGTGATGAGTTCCATAATTCATAACATTCCAGTGAAGAAAATGGAAATTTTCGTATTTATCAATAATTTTTACGTAATATTTCTCAAAAGCAAAGCGAATTATTCATATTTATCAATAATTAGGAAACCTGCCGAAGCTTAATGATTAACATATGTAGAGATATTAGGTATTTTTTCAAAGCAGGAGAGATGAAATATAAGCAATGGCTTCGCCGGGACTCCTAGTGGTCTCTAAATTTAAAATTAAACGTCTTTGGGAATTTTTGTCGTATTCGTATCAAATATTTTGTGGATGTCTTTTATAATGCGTATAATATTTTCTTAAATTGTAGTGACCATTGGGTTATTTCGAAGTAGGAGACATGAAAAATTAGCAGTGCCCTCGCGGGGACTCGAACCACGGTCCTCTCAAATACGCGCCGAGCGTGCTAACCATTACACCACAAAGGCAAGGCATGCCAAGAAGACAGGAGAAATACCTTATATACTCTCTCTTTTAAAGGGCAACTGGGGATTAGGAAACCCAATGGCTTAGTCGTGGTGGTGAGGAATTATCGACCACCAACTTTTTTAGTTCGGATACCACTGTAGATTTATTCGGTTATTTTTGTGCTGGAGACGTGAGAAATGAGCAATGCCCACGCCGAAACTGGAACCTCGGAGCTCTCGAATACGCGCCGAGCTGCCGAGCGTACCTACGTGTGACCACGTAGGTATGCCAAGAAGGCGGGAGAAATACCTTATACATATAGCTTACATAAGTATTTTTCTGTATAAAATAAAAAAGTATATTCAAGAGGACGTTGGAATTAGGCAACTATAATAATTTTGAGCTAAACTCACTGGTTCTGCAAGACTGCTTCAGTTAGTCTTTGGCTCCAGACTACAGTCTTAGACTGCTCCAGTAGTCGTTTAAGTTGTCTGCACCAGAATTTTCTTTTTTACTCGTTTAGTAATGCCTAATGTGATTGCTGTCAATCGTAGCTCTATATTTATAATATTATTTAATGGTAAATGGGTTCTTACAGGAAAACAACATATACAATAATTAATTTATGCTAAAACCCTTTAAATTAATTTTATTGATAATTCAAGCAAAACAACAAAAGAGTTTTTGAGTCTTTGTGTCGTTATGTTTTGAGTCTTCAAGTCGCTAATGTTACGAAATCATACATTTATCATCCTGCCACCAGGAGCGGTGGCATCTCTACAAATATAAGAAAATTCTCTTCTACGCGGCCTCACACAAACAGCCAGTCTTTACATTGTTGCTAATCGACGTGAATGAAGATCTTGAATTAGGTTTTCAAATTATTTTGTATAGCTTTCATTGAAAATCATTAACGCCCTTTTAAATAATTTGTATCTTTATTTTTATTTTTTAATAATATAGCTAATTCATATACATTAAAATATATTTAATATATTCTGCACCTAACTGAAAATTTAATGCGCATTTGCAGAATTGCTGTAATTAATACAGGAAATATCTGATATGGTATTTTACGTCTTTGCTTGTTATTTCCATGTGCCCAAAAAACGTTACAGAGAAAAAAAATTCAATGAATATTTCTTTAATTAATGCCTATTTTCTGTAGACAGTTGGCAACTTTTAGCTTTCCCTAGACTGAATTCGCATTAACGGAAATTCTGAGAATGCTTACTTTTTCAATCTACGGCTTTGTGTTCCGTCGGCCGGCCAGGGAAGCTGTAGGAATGGTGGTTCACAAAGTTTGATGATCGATAATAAGTAAGTACTGGTTTAAACCTTTCCTCGTGATTTCAAGAAACCATAAAAAGTAAGTCTGTTATTTTTGAAGTCTGTAACATTATTGGCTTTGGTGTATACTGAAAGATCGGGAGAAACACAGCCTTTTTGTAGCCCAGGAGCGCTATTGCTTTCGAAACGGGATTTTGCGTTGAATCACTGTAAACGGCATATCATTTTTCAAATTGTTGCCGCCAAATATTATCACCCTGTATTATTTTTAACAAAATTAAATAATGAACAACCTGCATGAATGTGTGCATGTTTCTCGCGCTCAGAAAAACAACGATACCTAGAGCTTTCAAATTTTAAATAACTAAGTCCTCCACCCGAACATGGACACCTGAAATTTCGAATTATATATTTCATATTTTGTAAAACGTTAACGAATTTTAATCAAACTTAGCTATTTCAGAACGTCCAGTGGCAACAATTTAGGGAATAAAACATTTTTATCCCCCAGCGCGCCTATCGGTAATTCTAAAAGTATGCTGTTTTTAAACGTTTTGTGTATTTTGTTTTCGAATTTCACGTGGCGTAAGTGCGAAGAATTCGATACTCAATAATAAAGCTCGAAAGACAGAAACAGATGTGTTAGCAGAAGTAAATGGAAAAGCAGATTACTAGATTGTGATGCTCAGAGAGAGAGCATGAAAACCTTAACAAATCCTCTGGTTTGAGTTTAAAATCTGACTCCTTTCAGATTTTCCTTTTCATATGTCGTTGTTAGAAATATCGCCAGCAAAGTTTTAAAATCATTTAGGATCCTTATGGTAGATGATATGATTTTACTGATCATTTATCAATTACATTTCTTCGCAAATATCTTTATCTTTCTCTAATATCTTTATCTTATCTTTATCTTTAGAGACACAAGATCTTTATCTTCCAACTGGCAAATTATGAACACTGAAACCGTTTATTAATCGCGCCTGCGGCCTCACAATTATCTATCCCATTTGCCATACAATTAGCCGAGTACCGATTTTCCAATTGGCAGAATGTAACGGTATTGATTTGTCTTTTGATTTAACTGCCTGGGTAGTTAAACACACTTCTTGACAATAAACACACTTCTTGACACTTCTTGACTTGTGTGAAAATGACTTGTGTGAAATAAACACACTTCTTGACAATTTAAAACTTTGTTTTATATTCTAATAATACATCTAACTGAATTAAAATTTACTTCAGTTTATTATACATCTAAATAATAACCTTTGAGGACATTTTTTAAATAATATATTTCTTAGGTCATACTATATTACGAGTATGGATCATATGAAAATTTTCGTTAATAACGCATCTACAACCAAAGTACTTTAATCTCTTAATTATTTAGAAAAGATTTAATTAATTTTTGAAATTTAATCATTCTCTAAATTTCTTATTAAACCGGGAAATTTAAAAGCAATAAAGCATTTCTTGATAATTTAAGTCTTCGTTTAAAATTCTTTAACATATTTTCCACTCCGTAAACTTTAGAATGCATTTGACTAGTAGTATGAAGATATTGAACTGAATTTTAATAAATGTGTAACTTTTATAACTTACAGTTAATCTTGTAGTTAACTGATCTCGAAACGTTTTCTTTCAAGTGTTTAAAAAGCGTTCTAGAAAGTGCTCTCTTAGAAAGAGTGTAAAAGTCATCCTCATTTTTTTGTTGGAACTGAATCGAAATTTTAAAAATACTCGATACTTTTATATTGTTACGAATTTTGTATTTAGATAGCTAATTTTAGTACAATTATAATTAAAATTGCTGTATTTTCCCTTGCAATGCAGCGCGAGACACATTTTAAAAGAAAGCTATGCCAGAAAAGTAGAAATACAGGAGCACGTGCATTTAACATTGAGTAAAAATCTATCTCGATAATTTATATTTAAATTGAATAAATGTAATTGACCACTATGTTAACTGTAACCGTAATTCCATCCTCTTGTTGGTTTCCAAAAATCTCGAGAAGCAGAAAGTGATAGGACGATTTCAGCATGAGATTGGATTAGATTTCTCTTTAAATGCGCTGTGAATTGTGTTCTGTTTAACGTATTTGCGTTCTATTGATTATATCGCGTGATATTGTGAATATCTCTGAGGAAAACTCCAGCGTTCTGTTTTTTGATAACAATAAATTTTATTAACATTTCATCAAACACGTACGTCAATTTATTACGAGCTCAGAAAAGCAAGCAGCAATATTTAAGGGATGTTGGAACCCCAAAACGTTCAAAAATGGTTATTTTGGATTTTTGCATTTTCAAACTAATTCTCTACACTTTTATCTTTCTAAAAATACCATTCTTTAATCTCTATGAAAATTAGAACTGTAGAAAATCTAGTTTTAATTTGTCATCGAATGTTTTGATGAATCAGGATTTTTACATAAAAACGCGTTTTTCTCCAAACGTGATTTTTTTATACTCGATGTACTTTTTCTCGGGAACTACTGCTCACAGGTATTAAAATATTTATGGCTTATTTATTAGGTTTTCTAATATTTACTGAAATGAACGTTTTGTGATAAACTAAAAAACATTTTTTTTAATTTTTTGTGTGAGAAAAGTGTTAAATTTTACTATGCCTAACAAAATGCTCTGTAAATTATTCTGAAATTCAAAGTGTTTCAAAAGCTCATTTCAGCATAATCAGATAGGTATACTTTAATTACACAAAACATTTCAAGCGTGTATTTACAGCAGATTCTGAGAAAAAGTACATCGAAAATGGCGAGTTTGACATTGCCGGTATAGGGGTTGCTGATATCCCTTAAGGAAATTTCGTAGTACTTTGATCCAAAATGCGATTTTCTTGAAACTGAAACACTAATGTTAGAATGAAGCCCTCCGAACCTTCCTTGGATTTCCAAGTAACCTTTATACCCCTTTAATAGCTAATTCTTTACGCACCGGGGTTCTGTCTTAGTACAGTTAATGCACTCATCATTTATTTTACCATCTTATCGCTGCAGCACCCATTCTCCCATCCCGCTGTTCTGCAGATAAGTAAGAGGACCTTTGTCGAACGCCCCAAAAACGATCGTTGGTGCGTCGATCTCAAATCGATTTCGCATAAAGCCGTCGAAATCAATACATGGCTCACTTCTCGATCCTTTCAAACTTTCTGCGGCCAGAACATTTCTTTCAGAAGCGTACCCGGTACATCATTTAGTAGCGACAACTGCTTTTTCCCTTTCTCAGACTTTTCTGCGTGTTATCTTCCTCTCGAGGAAGACAACTTTCTTTTTCATCCCCCCATCGATTATTGTTTCGAGACTTCTTTATACTTCCTTGTACGAAGTATTGTAATCGCGAAAAGTTTCAGGCAGCATATTTCAACGAAAATATCCATTTTGACAACTATCGAATGCAATTTAACGATGTTTTTGCGTAATATCTGTACGTAAGGACAGAATAAAAGACTCTTTTTCTCCAAAATAATTATAAAACTGCTTTAAAATGAATTCTGAAAAGAATTTTTCGTGGCGTCTGTACAAACGTATATACATACATACGTACGTATCTCGCATAACTCAAAAACGAGTAGCCTCAGAACGTTGAAATTTTGTATATAGGACTGCTATAACATGTAGATGTGCATCTCGTATTTTGGTTGCTATCGGTCGCACCAAACGCATATAAATATATTTATATATATATCCACTCTGTTACCAGCTCAGTGATCTCAGTTTCTTTACTCTTATATGTTTGTAAATTGTAAATTTTTTGCTTTAAAAATGATCGAATTATGTTGTTCTTATCTTCCGGTGAAGGTTTTTCTTCCTTTAGCAAATCTGTATGCAATATTTTTAGAATTATCAACAATTTAAAAGTTGTTTAAGTGCCTCTAAGCCTAATAATTTTTTGATGGCGGCCATTGCTCTTGTTTACATTAAAACAGCAGGATAGCGGATTTGTTGCCAATCTAGAGAAATTTAGCTTCGCAACAACAAAGATAACGCCTTCATTTATTATTTAAATCATGCTTAATCCTTTCTGGAATTTTTTCGAGGAAATAAGCATTTAAGATTTACTTCGTAATTTTTAATACAGATATTTTGAGTTTTTATGTATTTTTGCCTTGTTGCGAAGTGAAAACGGAATTAATTCAATCAGAAATACTCAATTGTCTGTGAAAAAATGTTTATTTTTTGTTTTGTTTGCTTAATTTCTTTTATACATCGTTCTAGCTTTGTTATAGTATTTGAATACAACATCTGGCAACGATTAGATAATTCTTTAAATGATATAAATTTTGTGCACTCTGAGTTATAATATGAACGAAATATAATACTATTAAGTAAACCTAGCGCCAGAGTGTCGCTATGGTAAACAAATACTAGAGTGAATTTTAAAGAATGCATTTATTCTATTGTGGTTTATGCGCTGTCGGCGAAGTAGGTTTAATTCAATCTAATAAGCGTAAAAGAAATGCAAGAAAAAATGCCTATAATTTAATATTCTGTACAAGGAAGTCATGTGGTGTACACATCGGATTTTTTCCTGAAATGATCAGGATAAAATTTTGAACCAGAACTATTTCATCTAGGGTTTGGGATTCTGACGGACGTTTTTCAAAATCATCTGCCATAATAAATGTGTTGTGTGGTTAGCACGTGACTTCCTTGTACGGCATATTAAATTATACATATCTTGGCTTCGAATTATTCTAACTTAATTAACCGATTTCTCGAGGCAAGTTCAAAATGACATCAAAAATTGCAGATTTCGAAATTATTATCCCGGTTAGTTTTTGTCGTACGGGAGTCAAATTTTTCCTAATTTTATTTTTTAATAACGAATATAAAACTTTCCCAAATATAAGTGTAGGAACCGGGAGATCGCATTATAAGTTAGATTTCGTTATTTGTCGAAAATTAATTTTGGTTTTTCAAATTGACATTGCCAAAACGTGAACATTTTCGTCATTTAAAACTCATCTATAACTAGAAGTAGAGGGTGGTTATAATTAAAGTTCCACTTTGAAACTGTCATAAAAGGAGAACTACTGAACCGAACGTTATCAAACATGGTAATGGTGTAAAGGAGCATTTGAAACAACGTGGCATTTTAGACACCACGATTTTTATGTATGACAGGGTCTCACCTCACATTGGTACATGTGTCACACATTTATTAGGCAATATTTCACGAATGAACGGATTATAGGCTGACAACTCCCTACTTCTTGGTCAACCCGGTCGCCAGACCTCAACCACTGAGACTTTTGGCTATGGAGTTGTCTCAAAAGCACTATTTATGGTGATAATCTAAGCAGTTTGGCGGAAATGAAAGATGCGATGCAACGGTATGTCCGTAACGTTCCTCCGATATGCTAAGAGCTGCTGCTGAGAATGCAGTAATATTATTTAACTTGCAGTAATATTATTTAGTAAGTAATATTGCAGTAATATTATTTAACGTTTTACATTTTCAGCAAATATTTATTAGATAATAAAAAATATGAAATTAGTTACATCTTGCGCTCACAAACCATTATGAGATTTTTACAATTATTAAACAATTATTAAATTTTACAGTTATTAAAGCCTGAAAAACACAAGTCTGCAATGCTGTTATTGTCATGCGATGATTTGTAGGTACTTTATTTTTTACCACGATATTTTCGTCGACGATGTTTTTTAAATTGCGAAGTTTTTGAACCGCTTTATTTTCGACGACGATATTTTAGGAACTGCCAAGTTTTCTCTTTGCTTTATTTTCTCCCACGATGTTTTGTACCGCGACGTTTTCGCCTTGCATTGTTTTCTCCGCGGCGTTTTCGTGCGCGATGTTTTTGCAACGATGTTTTCGGAGGACACCCCTATAACGAATGGATTGCAAAATGTCTAAATGTATTTTTCGAGTACCGTTTCATTTACATTAAAAATAAACTCAAACGATTAGTGGCAAGATTTAATAGTAAGATAGAGATTGCAAGTTTTCATACATATTTTTCCTTCTGTCCTTCCTTTTTTTATGTGTGTCTTTTGTTTGATTAATAACATACCTTTTTAACATTTTGATATTTTGTTCATAGAATTTTACTCTCAAAAACAAATTGTGAAATAAAGAAATGCTTTCAAAAATTTCAAATTATTTTTCAGTTGCCTTTTTAGTTTTATGAATTAATAGCAGCAGATATTACTTTATGAAGAGAAGCAAAATGTATTTTTGCGATTTTCTATATTAGTAAAAAATTTTGTATTTTTTAATACTTGAAGAAGTTGTAATGAAAACTCTTCTTAGAAGTGTTAGATCATATATGAAAGTTTTTCCGCTGCAGAGCTGGTTTTCCCCGTGTGTAACGTGTATACGAGCCAGTTTCCCTTAGAAAGTCCTCCACGAAGGCATCCCTCCCCTTAGGCAGATGGCCCTCGAGGCTTTGCCATAATTACACAAACAAATTCCGCTGCAGATCTTTCTCGTAATTATTATTTTTAATAGTTAGCATAAAATTTAAAGAGAAGCTAAACATCTAGCCTCAACTGTGTTTTTTACCAGTAATGACATATAAAATTTTCGAATACGCACCTTCTATGATAAACACATATTACTTACTAGCGACCCGCTCCGGCTTCGCACGGGTATAAAATATTAATGGATATTTTAACAATGGATCGCAGTTCATAATCTTTTTCTGAACTTACATACCTTACCTTAAATTACGATTTTCGGAAAATATTTCCCTAATATTAAATTGATTTAACTCTAAATTTTAACCAAGATCTTAATAGAAAATCCCAATCCATAAATTATGGTTTTATTTAATCTAGTCTTATCTAACCTTATGTACTTATAATTACTATAAGTGCGATTTAAAAATTAACCTTAGAACAGAATATCATTTATATTTTAAAACTACTATCATACAATTATTTATCGTAACTTACTTATAATAACTGATACGTTGTCGCGCTGAAAAGCACGTTTTTATTAAGTATATTGTTATTTTCCTCGCTAGAGGGCTCCGATAATAAACGCGTCCGTTCGCTGCTAAATTCAAAGTGCTATAGGGAGAACCGCGGCCTCCGACGCGCTATTTATAGGCACGCTCCCGCCGCCCCGGCCGGCCGGTACCGTCGCAAACGCTGCATGGCCGTTTCCCTGCCTATCTCTCAAGATTTAAATTACAAACAAATAATATGTGTATGACATGTAACACGTTGGGCACTTCCTCTGCGACTGTACACTTACATTACACATTGTTAAATAATATAAAATCGGTGGTGATCCTTTTGAAAATTACAATAATTTTATTAGTTGCTTTAGGAGATTATGAAAATTATAAACAGTGAGCGGCGAGCGGTTGGTATAATGATTCATTGATTGTTTTAAAAACATTCCTGGTGGTGTGTTGTCGTTTTCTTATGTGTTTTATGTAGTATTGTCCATTTCCTTATATATTATTTTGTTCGTAACATGCATTTTATTTTGTTAGTTATATTTTGTTCTTCTCTTCTTTCCTTTTGTGCCGTTTCATAGGCAGATCTAAAATACGTGGTGTTCTTGTTCTTTGATGTTTATTTTGTTGTATTTTGATGTTTATTCTGTTACAAAGATCTGCCTGTTTCTTTTAATTTCTTTTCTTTGCTTTATTTCTAACATTTTAGTTACTCGGGACTCTGGGCCTTGGTTTCCCGGAACTTGGGGCGTCGTTAGGGGGCTCGGGCCGCTTGGTGTCTTCGTTTGTGGTTTGGGATTGGACGTAGTCCTATGACCATTGAGTCAATCTTAAGATTGACAGGGGGGTCGGACTGCGTCCATATTTAATACTGCCGCAAACGCTACGTCCCGCAATTTTTAAATCTGTTGCAATACTTAATACATTTGTAAGGATCTTAAGTTTTACTAACGTTTATTTTATTTTAAATCTTTACTATCACTTCTTATTTTCTACTTCCGGCCAGAATTAAAAGCGTTAACTTATTTATGCAAAATTTGTCTGGCGAACGCCAAGTACTTAAGTTGTGGCTTTTTGCCAAGAGAGAGAGAGGAAGGAGTTAGTCGAAGCAGGCCGCTTGCCTTAGAAGTTTTACTCGGTTGCTGTTTGCCTTCCAGGCCAGAGGTTTAATCCTCGTGATAATTTTAAACGTATTGTAGTGTTAACAGTTCTCTGTACTAGATACGGCTTCCTGTTAATATAAGGCCAATCTTCCACGTTTATTATTCCAAATTTAAGTTAGAGTTTAGTTATATTTTATATTCTTACGTTCAGACCACAAGTTGTTGGTCTCTGTATTCCGAAGTACGGAAATTATTGTAAAGAGTGAAAAATAAAGGGTTTTGTATACCCTTCCTGTGTATCTTGTCTACTTCCCACAGTTATTGAACATAGCTTTAGTAAGCTCCTTGTTCCGAGTCAGGTCCGTGCATGTTCCCAAAGAAAGTAAGACGGAACATTGAACCTGATACATTCTTTTGATAAATCTCTTAGGGTTCAGCCTGCGTTTGCAATGTAAGCGGAAAAAATGTAATTATTTACGACATCGCATTAGAAACCTCAAAAATAACAGTATTTCTCCACTATTTAATGGATGTTATTATACATATAAACCTTCCTCTTCAATCACTCTTGAATTTGGTATTTAAAAAGCTAATGTTAGTTCAATTATAAATTAAATGGTTTTATTTCTCGCGTAGTGCAGCGCGTGACGAATATTAAAAGAAAGCTAAGCAGGAAAATTGAAAATACAAGAGCGCGTGCATTAAAAAAATAAATATCTCTTTTTGATTTCGAGAAAGTACTGGAAAATTCTAGCGCGTGATTTTAAAATCTTATAAAAGGAGGAAAACATCTCAGTTTGTAGTAGTTGCTTAGTTTGTTGTTGTTTAGAAAACTGCTGTTGTTGATTGTAGCGAATTCGTAGATTAGCGTTCTTTAGCTGTTTTGAATTACGTTCTATTGGATATTTGAGTAGTTAAAAGATAACTACTGTGAGATATTGTAATACTGCATGATAATTTGAGAAAATTTAAGCATTTTTGTTGTGATAATAATAAATTTTTGTTCATTTTTCATCCCACTTCTGACACCAAAAATTGTTGCGTGCGTACGGGTTCGTTATGAAATGAATGCACAAGTCCGATGAAAAATGAACAAAAATTTATTATTATCACAACAAAAATGCTTAAATTTTCTCAAATTATCATGCAGTATTACAATATCTCACAGTAGTTATCTTTTAACTACTCAAACGTTCAGTAGAACGTAATTCAAAACAGCTAAAGAACGCTAATCCGCGAATTCGCTACAATCAACAAGAGCAGTTTTCTAAACAACAACAAACTAAGTAACTACTACAAACTGAGATGTTTTCCTCCTTTTATAAGATTTTAAAATCACGCGCTAGAATTATCCAGTACTTTCTCGAAATCAAAAAGAGATATTTATTTATTTAATGCACGCGCTCTTGTATTTTCAATTTTCCTGCTTAGCTTTCTTTTAATATTCGTCACGCGCTGCACTGCGCGAGAAATAAAACCATTTAATTTATAACTGAACTAACATTAGCTTTTTAAATACCAAATTCGTAACACTATCTATTAAAAAAAAAAACGCATCAAATTCCGTTGCGTAGTTTTAAAGAGTTAAGCATATATAGGGATATAGGGAACAGAGAAAGCGACTTTGTTTTATACTATGTAGTGATTATTAAAAACGTCTTTTACTTTCATTAAGGAGCGCAATTCATTTTTGTGCGCTGCCACCGACGCCTCATTGGCGGAGAGATGATGGAGCATCGCTCAGAGTTTAGGTTCAACAAAAAAAACAGAAAAAGGTCCCTCTCCAGAAAGCGGAAGAAATCTTCGGAGAATGGACAGAGATCGATCTGATCAATCGTTCTTTGGAGAAACCATCAATCCCCTCTCTCGTGACGTAACGGGGACTCCTCCCTGCAGGACATTCCCAGAACAGGTCGAAGCACAGTGCGTCATTTTGGTCTTCTGCCTCTAGGGCTGTTATTCGGTGACCCAGAAAAACAGAAAAAGAAACAGAATATTCCAAGTCAACCCTTTAGGGACGGAGCTATTCTACAGTATTGGCTGAAAACTCGGTGGAAAAAAAATAAACGTGATGATCGAAAGTTTTACAATTCATTTTTTACTTCCTTGTACGAAGTAAAAAGGAAGTATTGTAATCGCGAAAAGTTTCAGGCAGCATATTTCAACGAAAATATCCATTTTGACCGCTATCGAATGCAATTTAACGATGTTTTTGCGTGATATCTGTACGTAAGGACAGAATAAAATACTGTTTTCCTTCAAAAAAATTATAAAACTGCTTTAAAATTAATCTGAAGAGAATTTTTCGTGGTGTCTGTACGAACGTATGTACGTACGTATCTCGCATAACTCGAAAACTAGTAGCCTCAGAACGTTGAAATTTTGTATATAGGACTGCTATAACATGTAGATGTGCACCTCGTAGTTTGGTTGCCATCGGCCGCACCAAACGTATATAAATATATTTATATATATATCCACTCTGTTACACGGCTCAGTAATGTCAGTTTCTTTACACTTATATGTTTGTAAATTGTACATTTTTTGCTTTAAAAATGATTGAATTATGTTGTTTTTATCTTCCGGTTAATGATTTTATGCCTTTATTAAATCTGTGTGCAATATTTTTAGAGTTATCAGCAATTTTAAAGTTGTTTAATTGCCGCTAAGCCTTTTTTAATGGCGGCCATTGATGTTTACATTTGAAACGGGAGACAAGTGGATTTGTTGCCAATCTAGAGAAACTTAGCTTCGCAACAACAAAGATTCGCAACAACAACGCATTCATTTATTATTTAAATCATGCTTAATCCTTTCTGGAATTTTTTCGAGGAAATAAGCGTTTAAGATTTACTTCGTAATTTTTAATATAGATATTTTGAGTTTTTATGTATTTTTGCATTCTCGCGAAGTGAGAACTGAATTAATTAAATGAGAAATACTCAATCGTCTGTGAAAAACTGTTCCTTTTTTGTTTTGTTTGCTTAATTTCTTTTATACATCATTCTAGCTTTATTATAGTATTTGAATAGAACATGTGGCAACGATTAGATAATTCTATTCTATAAATGATATAAATTTTGTGCATTATGAGTTATAATATGACGAAATATATAAGTTAACTGTTATATAATTATTGGATTATATAACAGTTAACTTAGTTTCCGTTATAAAATTATTATATAAGATAACTGTTATATATTTATTAATACTGTTAAGTGAATCTAGCGCCAGAGTGTCGCTATGGTAAACAAATACTAGAGTGAATTTTAAAGAATGCATTTATTCTATTGTGGTATATGCGCTGTCGGCGAAGTAGATTTAATTCAATCCAATAAGTTTAAATGAAATGCAAGAAAAAATGCGTATAATTTAATATTCCAATACAAGAAAGTCATGTGGTGTACACATCAGATTTTTTTTTTACTTTTTTACGTCTCATTCCATGACTTTGAGATGTTTGTTCTTTTTGTTCTTCAATCAGTTTAGTTGCTGTTGCCATATTGTTTTCAAATAAAACGAATCTGATGTATATAAAAAATCTTTACATAATTTAAAGAAGATTATATTTTTAGTTTCCTTTCAGTAATGCACGAGCATATGTTTCACGCAATATACTATATAATACAAGGCATTAGATTATTCCTTCATGGGGCATTACGTTTTGAACTAAACGGGGAGGGTTATAAATTAACTATTTTCGTTTCAGATCATCACCCTTACCAAAGTTAAATCAAAATATAGGGTGCGGCAGAATTCGTTCATATTTATATTACCCTATTGTAAGAGAATAATAACTGCTTTCTATTTATTGTTCTGTATGTCAAATAATAGTTATAGGAATGTCATTTATCTGCCGCTACACTGTTTTGAGAAGGATAAAGGTGTGGTCGGTGACTGTGACTGGTGAACGTTAATCCAAGGATGCTACACGACTACTTTCTTCATTAATTAAGAATGGTGACTATGGATGTGAAACATTTATTAGTATGGATATGGATCGTCTAGTAAGATAGGATGACCGCGCCAAAAGCATGCATGAATGTTTTGCAAATATTTTCAGAAAGATTAATTTCTAGTTATGGTGAAATCCCAATCACCCTATCTTAAACGTGCTGATTTTTTTCCTTATTAGGAATAGGAAGTTTTATTAACACGTTGTATTGGAATGGATTATTCAATTTTGAAGGAAGGGATGCCTTCGTGGAGGATTTTCTAAGGGAAACTTACACATTGGGAAAACCAAGAAAACGCCCAACCAGCCAGCCTGTTCGCGGGATTCGAACCTCGGACCGAAGTACCAGTGTTCAGCGTCTTTACCCTTCGGCCGCTGGTGGGCTTTATAACACGTTTTGCTTCACGAATATTCAAAATGATATTTCGAAGTTAATCCGAAGTATGTTCCACTTTCAATTCAGTATGTTCGCATTTCGTACTTTCAACCCCGACTTTTCACTTCCTTGTGCGAAGCAAAAAGGAAGTATTGTAATCGCGAAAAGTTTCAGGCACCATATTTCAACGAAAATATCCATTTTGACCACTATCGAATGCAATTTAACGATGTTTTTGCGTGATATCTGTACGTAAGGACAGAATAAAAGACTCCTTTTTCCTCCAAAATAATTATAAAATTACTTTAAAATGAATTCTGAAAAGAATTTTTCGTGGCATCTGTACGAACGTATGTACATACGTACGTACTTATCTCGCATAACTCAAAAACGAGTAGCCTCGGAACGTTTAAATTTTGTATATAGGACTGCTATAACATGTAGATGTGCACCTCGTATTTTGGTTGCAATCGGCCGCACCAAACGTATATAAATATATTTAAAAATATATCCACTCTGTTACCCGGCTCAGTGATCTCATTTTCTTTACTCTTATATGTTTGTAAACTGTATACTTTTTGCTTTAAAAATGATTGAATTATGTTGTTCTTATCTTCCGGTTAAGGTTTTTATGCCTTTAGTAAATCTGTAGGCAATATTTTTAGAATTATCAACAATTTTAAAGTTGTTTAAGTGCCGCTAAGCCTTTTTTTATGGCGGCCACTGATTGTTTACATTTGAAATAGCAGACTAGTGGATTTGTTGCCAATCTAGAGAAACTTAGCTTCGCAACAACAAAGATAACGCCTTCATTTATTATTGCGAATTAAATCATGTTTAATCCTTTCTGGAATTTTTTCGAGGAAATAAGTGTTTAAGATTTACTTCATAATTTTTAATACGGACATTTTGAGTTTTTATGTATTTTTGTCTTGTCACGATGTGAGAACTGAATTAATTGAATGAAGAAATACTCAATCGTCTGTGAAAAACTGTTTCTTTTTCGTTTTGTTTGCTTAATTTCTTTTATACATCGTTCTAGTTTTATTATAGTATTTGAGTAGAACATGTGGCAACGATTAGATAATTCTTTAAATGATATAAATTTTGTGCATTCTGAGTTATAATATGAACGAAATATAATACTGTTTAGTGAACCTAGCGCCAGAGTGTCGCTATGGTAAACAAGTAGCGTGAATTTTAAGGAATGTATTTATTCTATTGTGTTTTGTGCGCTGTCGGCGAAGCAGATTTAATTAATCCAATAAATTTAAATGAAATGCAAGAAAAAATGCCTATAATTTAATACTTCGTACAAGGAAATCATGGGGTGTACACATCAGATTGTTTTAATAGGGTAATTTTTTGGTATTAGCATATTCACCAACACTACAAACGACACCATTCAGATTCCGAGACAGAAAGTCTCGTAAGAATTATAATTTTATATTTTTACCCTCGAGAGAACTGACCAGATTTAAAAGTACTAGGGAAGCAGACAGCATCTATACAAAACTTTAAATAAAGCAGAACAGAATTACACAAAAATAAAACATAAAATTAAAGTAAAACATAAAATTAGCAAAGCTTGTGCTTAGCGTAGATTTAGTCATGACCTCTATCGAGTTAGAGAGCAAACAAGTACTCTCTTCATCTAGAGCAAAGAAATTTGCTCTGACTCAATAACTCCGGTTGATTTCGTGGGCAAGAGGTACAGAACCCTCTTCATCAGACACAATAAATATCTTTGCTCCTGACGAAGAAGGACTTGTTATTGACCAAACCTAGTCAAACACAAGGTTGATGCTTTGCTAAAATTTCGTTTACTCTACTTTCCATCATATCTTTTAAGGGGGGGGGCTCATACACCTTAGACCCGCTTAACACCCTTCAAATATGTGACTGTTGCAAGAATTCGGATATTTTATTTATTTTAAAAGCAATTACTTCCAACTTTTTATAGCTGACTACATAATATAGCTGCTTTCTGAAATAGTGATCAGAAAGTTTGTGTTGCCACAAATAGTTTTGTAATTTAATCCGCTTTGTGACAAAATATTTCGTCAGGTTTCCACCTTGCGCGCACAATATTTTAAAAATGGCTAATGGTACATACTTGAAATTAGATGGAATTCTTTATATGAGCCCTGTCTTTTAACAGAACCTAAAATCTGATGAATATTTTAATATTAAATATTTTATGGACGAAAACATTACAGGTTTTTTTAATAAAATACATTTTATAATCTCGACTCCAAACAAAATAAAAATTTAACATGAAATTCTTAGAATGTTTTGGTTCACAGTAGTTTCCAAATGGTATAAAAGCTATATATTAAATATGGAATTAAATTATGCAACAGAATGTTTTAAACTGTGCGCGCAAGGTGGAAACATGACGAAAACTTTTGTCAAAAAGCGGATTAAATTATAAAAATATTTGTGGCAACACAAACTTTCTGATCACTATTTCAGAAAACAGCTATATTATGTAGTGATCTGTAAAAGGTTGGAAGTAATTGCTTTTAAAATTATGTGCGAAGTAAAAAGGAAGTATTGTAATCGCGAAAAGTTTCAGGCAGCATATTTCAACGAAAATATCCCCCAATTCTTGCAACACTCACATATTCGAAAATCTTATGGGTTTTAAGCAGTACGAGTCCCCTTAATGTCGGCATTTTTTTAATTGAAGCGATTTATTTAATGTTTTTTATTTTGAGTGAATGCATATCTCTGTTCGACATTCATATAATTCTTTCTGTTTTATGAAAATATCATTTTGATACAGAGTTTTGAAATTTCGTATTCACTTTTTGAAGTCGGATTTACTTCAGCTTGAATGAAAAAAATATAAACTAACTTGTAACCTAAAGAACTCTTAATAGACGTTTAAATTATTTTCCGTATCATAAATCTGCAGAGTATTCCCTTTTCGAAGGGTGCACAAAAGGCAAAATTCACAATCTCAATGAATCCTTTCATAATAGCCCACCAGCGGCCGAGCGGTAACGTCGCTGAACACTGGTAATTTGGTCCGAGGTTCTAATCCCGCGAACGGGCTGGCTGCTTGGGTGTTTTTGTGGTTTTCACCCATGTGTAACGTGTATACGAGCCAGTTTCCCTTTAAAAGTTATCCACGAAGGCATCCCTCCCTTAAGGCAAATAGCCCTCGAGTGCTTTGCCGTATTCTAATAAACCAACCTTTCATAATATAAACTGGACTAGATTGTCCCAAACAAAAGCAGCTGAATCAAAAGCTGTTCTTGATTTCTATACAACTTCTCCTGGAAATACAAAAAAAATTACAAACTTTTGCTGTTTTATTGCAGTTTCTTTCTTATTTCGAGCAAACTCATCAAAAAGGCATAAAAGTATATAAAAAACATTTAAGAAAATAAAATTTAAAATAAACCTTTGCACTTAAAAATGCATGAACTGAGTAAGTAAACCTATTTTTCACATTCGTATATTTCACATTCGTTGGTTTTTAATGGTAATAGAAGTAGTATAAAATCGAACACCAAATCATTAAAATCTTTCTTCAAATTCTTGTCGTAATAATGTTATTTTTTTCCTCGCATATTCTTGAAATTTTTACTTTTAATAAGGCAGGATTTAACATGCAAGAAATGTGCGAAGTATTTTGATGAGAGTTGTGTTTCAAGTAAACTTTTAAAGTTTGTAAAACATGCCAGTGATAAGTTTATACTTTCTTTGAAGCTCCTTATTGAGAATATTTTAATGAATATTAATTTTTTTTTTTTATTTTAATATAACTTAAATTTTGCTAATTAAAATGGTAAGAAATTTTCAATATAATATTTTTTATGTGTGCACTTTTAATACGAATAACCAATAAGTTGTGCAAATGGCAAAATATTTTTTTTTATATTTTTATTGAGAAATTGAAAAATAATCACTGAAAAATATATTGGTTACTAAGGTTTTTCAGTTAATACTAAGGTTTGAGTTTTTTTTTTTTTTTTTTTTTTTTTCAGATGCTACCCGTTAGCTGCTTTAAAGAATAAATAAATATAAGGAATTCTTTTCTTAAATTATGTGGATTATTTATAACGAAAAATTCTTCTAGCGCTTTTTGATGCGTTTCAAAACTGAGAATTAATTATCAGAATTTCTTTCTTAAGATGAATTTTTGAACTTTCATAGCTAATTTTGGGCGCCTTCTTGTTTTTGATCTGAGACACAAGTCTCAAGTGTCTTTGCTCTGTCTCAAGTGGTATATTTCTCGGTCTAGGATATAACCATGTTAACGTCCGATACGACCACCGACCAAGTAAAAGTAAGCTCTTTCGGCAAGTCTCATCCAACTGTTAGACAGGCATAAATATATGTAATATTCGTAAGCTAGCTATAAAATTTAGTTAACTAACTAAATTTCATATATAATTAAATATATATAAACTAAATTTTACATATAATTTAATTTAATTCTAATTTTAAATTTAGTTTAAAAAACTCTACGAAAGACGTACTTAACTTAGGTGTGACAAACTTGCTGCACTTTCAGTGATTGATGGTTAGATATGGCAAAGAAATTTTACCGATGAGTTTTAAAAAAATGCCTCGGATCATATTTCGTCGTAAACCGTATTCGGTAGATGGCAGCACTGAAAGGTTTGAAAATGTTACAGAAAGTAATTTTGTGTTAGTATGCCTTCATGCATTCGACGACAACAGTACGATGAATTGAATTGACATGATTGGTGGCGCTGCATATAAAAATGAAGATTTCGGTGGGAATAATATTACTTTCGAGCATTGTAAATACCGGTAAGTTCTCAGTACTCATCACAATTTTAAATTCAAAGTATATTTAAGATTTATCCTGTAAATTTATGTTGTTTTGCTTTTGCATTCTAATTAATTACTGAACCAGTTTTCTTGCGTCCAGGGTGAGCCTGGCCGCAACGGCACTGGTAACCATGGTTACCGAATTTTGCCGGACGGTAAAAAGCGTTCATGTGTTTGAGGGTAGTAATCTCTTTCTAAAGTTAATTTTAATTTTCAACATTACCTTATAAAATCGAGTTCTAGTTTTTGTCTTTTTTCTTCGGGGAGGGAGGTTGACATACTAAATGAAATCACTGCGTATATTAAGCAGTTTTTTTAATTTGTTGCGTTTTGAAAACGTGATCTCCTATGTTTAAATTTGCGATGTCTGCACCAGAATGTAGTTATTATTCACATTAATCTGAGTGGCAGTCTCTTTGCTCGGTTTCGAGTCAATCTAACTATTCAGTGTTCAGCGACCTTTTCCTGTTAACCTGATCTTACAGAGAAACCCTGTTTGAATGTTAGTTCTGACGAAACACATATTATGACTTATCTCACTTGGCAAGAGTCTTGAGCACCATACATGTAACAATACCATTTCGCTCAGTTCTGCCCCCCCCCCCAATTTTGATGGAGAGCACTCAAGGGAGACGGGTCCGAGAGTCTGGCTCGCCAAATATATAGAGTGACCCCATGCCTCAAAGACTCTATACATTTACAAACATCCATGCCTTCTCCGGGATTCGAATCCAGGTCTTTCGGTTCCGTAGTAGGATCCCCTAACCACTTTCTTTTCCACTCATACGTTAAAGCTCCTCCAGAAAGTATACAGAAACTGCTTTCCGTGCCCCCTGGAATTTTAGAGCCATCAATGAAAACACCATTTGCAAATCCCAAGTCCTATGTTCTGTTAAAGTAGATAGTGTCCACAAGGTTATTTTTAGCAGGGTGGCAGGGAGCTTACGGTATATGACGCTCATAATCAGTATGGATATAAATTTGTCCCCAGAGACTCATGGTGTGACGTAGTCTGCTTACGTTAACCACTACAGCCTCTCGTTCGATTAACAAGTCCAGAGGCGACGTGCCTGCAGTAATTGGTAAGGCTGCCGTGGACGTGGTACGATAAGCCTTGCAAATGAGAAGAAGAAGCTGGTGTCGCTGTATAGAGAGTAATGAATGTCTCATTTGGGAAGAGATGTTAGTTCCCCAAATAGCAGCGGCATACAGAACAACTCTTTCCACTACTGTCTTGTACCATATTCTACGCAAGTGACATGGGATACCCCATCTCAACGAGGTTGTTGATCGCATGGAAGTAGTCAGTCTATTGATTCTTAACTTTAAAGAAGAGATGTGTGGTTGCCAGGAAAGTCTATTATCTATTACTACTCCTAGGTACTTAACTTATTTAACACATTTAATGGAGGACCCCAAGAGTTTAAGACAGGGGTGTTTCTACGCAATGGAGAGCCTCGACTAATTATGAGTGCTTGTGTTTTAGGCACCGAGAGTTTCAGTTTATGCTCTCTCACCCAGTCAGTCAGTGGTTTTCCCCATGTGTAACGTGTATACGAGACAGTTCCCCTTAGAAAGTCCTCCACGAAGGCATCCCTCCCCTTAGGTAGATAGCCCCAGTGTGCTTTACCGTAATTAAATATACACACTCACCCAGTCAGCAAATAAATTAAGGCTATCCTGAGTTCGCGTTTCAAGGTCGCTTGTTGGTAACCAATTCCGCATGCATATATCTATACCTGGGTCGGAAGTCAACTCAGCGGTTTACCTCCCCTAACCACTGTACCGTCTGGGCGGCATTATTTACCAGTGTTATTTATAGCAGTAGGCTTCCCTAACCTCTAGACCGGCGCACATACTGCTGCGTGCGGGAGACTGTAAAAAATGTGTTTCTTTAATGATGCATGCGTAGTATATATAAGTAAGAAAAATAAAGAATATTTAAAAGCTTAAATTGGCAGCATACATTAATTTCCCTTCTCTATTCTAAAAATAGTAACCTCTATTTGCACTGCGTAGTTTCTAGGTTAATCCATGTCAAGCAGCCAATAGTAATTTTACAGCAATATTAACTATCCAATCAAAATACATTGAGAACCAAAACTAACTCGGTCTGAATTAAAATTTCACCCTGAACATTACGCACTTGCTTTCTACGTTTTGGCCTAGCTGGAATGCTGTCTGTCTGCTCCTTCTATCTTAATGCAAATTTATCTAAAAATGTAAGCTTTTTGGAAAAGGCACAGTTAATGTGCCAACTTGATTGTGGCCTCAGCCTGTTTCCTGAAATAAAAAAATCTGATGTGTACACCACATGACTTCCTTGTATGTAATATTAAATTATATGCATTTTTTCTTGCATTTCATTTAAACTTATTGGATTTAATTAAATCTACTTCGCCGACAGTGCATAAACCACAATAGAATAAATGCATTCTTTAAAATTCACTTTAGTATTTGTTTACCATAGCGACACTCTGGCCTAGATTCACTTAACAGTATTATATTTCGTTCATATTATAACTCATAATGAACAAAATTTATATCATTTAAAGAAAAGAATTATCTAATCGTTGCCACATGTTCTATTCAAATACTATAATAAAGCTAGAATGATGTATAACAGAAATTAAGCAAACAAAACAAAAAAGAAACAGTTTTTCACAGACGATTGATTATTTCTCATTCAATTAATTCAGTTCTCACTTCGCGAGAAGGCAAAAATACATAAAAACTCAATATCTATATTAAAAAGTACGAAGTAAATCTTAAACACTTATTTCCTCGAAAAAATTCCAGAAAGGATTAAACATGATTTAATTCGCAATAATAAATGAAGGCGTTATCTTTGTTGTTGCGAAGCTAAGTTTCTCTAGATTGGCAACAAATCCACTAGTCTGCTATTTCAAATGTAAACAATCAGTGGCCGCCATAAAAAAAGGCTTAGCGGCACTTAAACAACTTTAAAATTGTTGATAATTCTAAAAATATTGCATACAGATTTACTAAAGGCATAAAACCCTTAACCGGAAGATAAAAACAACATAATTCAATCATTTTTAAAGCAAAAAATGTGCAATTTACAAATATATGCGAGTAAAGAAACTGAGATCACTGAGCCGGGTAACAGAGTGGATAAATATATAAATATATTTATATAGGTTTGGTGCGGCCGATTGCAACCAAAATACGAGGTGCACATCTACATGTTATAGCAGTCCTATATACAAAATTTCAACGTTCTGAGGCTACTACTACTTATGCGAGGTACGTACACTCATACGTTCGTACAGACGCCACGAAAAATTCTCTTCAGAAAATTATTTTTAAGCAGTTTTATAATTTTTTTTGGAGGAAATGAGTCTTTTATTCTGTCCTTACGTACAGATATCAGTCAAAAACATCATTAAATTGCATTCGATAGCTGTGAAAATGGATATTTTCGTTGAAATATGCTGCCTGAAACTTTTCGCGATTACAATACTTCCTTTTTACTTCGTACAAGGAAGTAAAAAATGAAGATTTAATCTGCCTCCGCCTTCAATTTCCTGTTCATTATGGATCAACACTTCTACTCCATCAAAATTTCTGCTCGTCATTACATCTAAGTTTGTTTTTATTACATATGTACTATTCGTAATGTGTTTTTGTGCTGATACAATGCCGTATTCTGTTACGTACTTGTAAATTACCCAAATTAAATAATTGAATTAAACTTTTTATGTAAATATTTCCTCTTTCAATCCTCGGAAAATTTTCTTAAGGGGGGGGGCGTGATGGCTTGTGATATCAGACTCCGTGCTATATGCAAAGTAAAACGTTTAAAATGTAAAGTGTGCGCTAAAGTATGACCTAGTTTAAATCACCTTTAATGTAAGCAATAATCTTTTTATTTTTCATGTCCAACGTCCACGTACTGAATTAAAACTATTCGATAGTCATCAGAAAATGAGGTAGCGGTTTTAGCGACAAAAAGGAAATACACAATGTTATTTTCTATCTGATATGAAATTATTTGCAGGATATGATATTATAACGAGTGAAGTTTTGGGGAATTGTATGCTAATTAAAAAGTTATTTATAATTTCAGCCTTTACTATAACTTCTCCTTTCCGTATTCCTCACGAGAATGCAAACGAGTAGCCAGTATTTAAACTGAGGTTTTGGGATTTTTAAGTCAGAGCGTCTTTCGGTCATCGCGCGCGCACAGTTAAATTAACAAACAAAAATTGTTAAACTTTACTGATAATAAATGTATAACAATTTTAAAACTTTCACAAAAGGAGAAAACTTGTTGTTACAAATCCTGACATATTATATACTCGTGTAATGTAAAGTTCAGAAACTCCCTCAGTACCAATCAACCAGTGGCAATAACAGAAAGCAAAAGTGCCCATCTGTCAAATGGATCGGTGTGTGCTTATAGGTGTTAACCATACTCGAAAATAAATGAATTAAATTACCTGCATATAGTAAATAGAACAAAATCGTCAAATAATTGCGTGCGAACTTATATTTAAATCGAAATCAGTTTAAGGGGGCTCATACACCTTAAACCCCTTATGATCTTCGAATATGTGACTGTTGCAAGAAGTGGGGTATTTTATTTATTTTAAAAGCAATTACTTCCAACTTTTTACAGCTGCTATAGCTGCTTTGGAAACTAGTAACCGGAAGGTTTGTGTTGCCACAAATATCTTTGTAATTTAATCCGCTGTGTGACAAAATGTTTCGTCACGTTGCGCGCATGATATTTTAAAAATGGCTAATGGTACATACTTAAAATTTGCTGGAATTTCTTCTATGGGCACTATTTTCTAACTGAACCAAAAGTCTGAGGAATATTTTAATATTGAAAAATTTTATGCACGGAAACATTACAGATTTTTTTAATAAAATCCATTTTATAAACTCAACTCCAAATAAAATAAAAATTTTACATGAAATTCTTAGAACTTTTGGTTCACAGTAGTGCTCAAATGTTATAAAAGCTATATACTAAATATGAAATTAAATTATGCAACAGAATGTTTTAAACTGTGCGCGCAAGGTGAAAACAGGACGAAAACGTTTGTCACAAAGCGGATAAATTATAAAACATATTTGTGGCAACACAAGCTTTCTGATTACTATTGCATAAAACGGCTATATTATGTAGTCAGCTGTAAAAATTTGGAAGTAATTGCTTTTAAAATAAATAAGTAATCCTAATTCTTGTGACAGTCACTTATTCGAAGATCTTATGGGTTTTAAGGTGTATGAGTTCCCTTAACGCAAGTAAGAAAAGAGAAAGGGAGAAGTAGGAATTTAACTTGCTATTAACGATTGGAACGGAGAATTTCTTGTTAATAGTTCTTTGGGTTAGAATAAGTAAGCGCTTGCCAAATTGAAAAACAGAAATAATCAAGGTGACAAATGACTTTAAAATCTTTAAATTTTTGATTTTGAGCTAAAAAAAAATAAAGTAGTCTGAGACGATTCTAAAAATATATAATTCATACAGGTTTCGAAATTTTAAAAGACAGAAATCTTTCATTATAAAATGTAAACAAGCGTTAGAAAGTCCACCAGTTTAGAAGGGACTGATGTCTGGTGTGGCCACAATACAGTCATACCAGCTGGTAGGAAAAAAAAAAAAAAGTGTTCATAAACAGTCGTTCATTCTTTGCAAGAACCTGTGTTATTAGCTGTTAAAAGTGAGTTTATAAGTCTCTCTGGAAAAAAAAAATGCTATCAAAGTGCATTCATAGAAGAACTCAAAACCCGAATGAAAGTTTTAATAATTGCAGCTGGACACGCATAACAAAAACTGCTTTTGTGAGTGTCATCACATTGGAATTAAGTTTGTTAGATGCGATATGTTTTAATAATGGTGTACAAAGCCACAATAAAGTAATGAAATTATTAGGCATTTTATCTGTCGAGTTATGTGTTTGTGGTAGTTGTGCTGCTTACATTTACTTTGATGTAACACAAAATGTTTCAAATAAATCAACTGAAATTTGAATTTGTAACAATATTGTTGCGTTTTTACAGTTTCGTGGATTTGGATTGATTAATGACAAGACTTGATAAAGAACGAAATTGCTCAGGACAGCTCCAAAAACACGTTCATAGTCGTCGAAAAACTCGATAAACACGCTGAAACAGTCAGCAGCACAGCCATCAGGCTATAACGGTGAAGACAGCTTCACGGCAAAGCACTCGAGTGCAGCTCCCGACTATGTTCGGTCGGTCTCGGAACTCAACGTACTCTCGAGACTCTCCACGATACAACTCGCGATGCACTCGACGATGCACCAAATCGCGATATACTCTCGAGAGTCACTACGACACTAGACTGCTACTCCTCGTACAAGCAGGATTTATATAGCTTCTGGCTTGCCTTCGAGAACATTCTTGACCAAACGGTTAAGAATTCGTTCTAGAATGCTCTCTATCCATTTAGGGCATATCGGCAATTTTGTCGCCAATTGGGCGATTTCGCGCCATATCTGGAAACCCTGTCTTCGCTTGCCATTTTCTAGCAACCCTTAACCTGCTTTGCGGGGAAAGCTATCTTACCGCGGCTGGGCATTTCGTGACAATATTATTAGAACACTTGTGATGTCACCGGTGATTAATGGCCAAATAGTCAATTGCAGATATTCATTTTCCTTAATTTTATTGTAATTACATGGTTAATTTACTGCACCGCCCCAGACAGACGTTGACCAACGCCTTCTCCCATAGCTGCGAAACATAATTCTAGTGACCTTTTAATTCTTAGATTACCGTCGACCAAAAGTGCTTCGGTCAGTTTCTTTAATAATCTGTGTGACTAATACAATTCTAAATGCATTTAACACGTACGATAACTAGCTGATCACTTCATGAATGTGGGAAAAAATGGCTCCAACCCCATGTATTATGCATTGTCTTATCGCCCCACCTCGCTCCTAAATTTGCAGAACCAACTTTCGCAGCTCCCTAATCGCGTCTCGGGTAAATTAATCATTTTGTCTGGCAAAGAAAAATTTAAAAAAAAAAAAAAAAAAAAAAAAAAATCGGTTCTTTTTCTTTTTGTGGATGAAGCTGGCTGGAAGCCGGGAGGGGGGGATTTGCCCGGCATGTATGCGACTTCGCATCTGAATGATCCTTCCTGGAAGTAAATTTTACCGGCCTTTCGCCCTTTGGTATTTTCTTTCTCCACGCCAGTTGGTTGGAAAAGGAAAAGAAGTAGCTGCGTGGAATGTTTAATATTTTCAGAATACGAGAAATACAGGGCGCACTTTTCTTCAGAACTACATTTCTACTCTGTACGTGGTTGGTTACCGTAACGATCGTTCCCCGTTTTGGTTAAAATTAGATGGATGAGCGCGTTGTCACTTCGCTTCTTCTCTTCGGCATTAGAAATATTCTTTCCAAAAATTTTGGAATGTATGTTATGGTAGCTTGCATTTATCATCACGCGAGATAAGCCTTTAATTAAGTATAAAATTTTTAATTTATGTCATGTGTGGTTTCAAAAAAGTCTTAAATCTAGCATTCCATAAAGCTTTATTTATCTTTCAAATTTAGTCAAACTTATCGCTTAATAAACCGAGCCTTTCGGAAATAAAAACCTGTCTTGTATTGAACTGTCTTGCATTTTAACGTTTTTAGTAGTTTAAAGCATCGCTACTGGTTGTATTGCGCTCTATTTAACGTATTTGCGTTCTACGGATTATTATTGCATGATATTTTGAACAGTTGTACGGATATCTCTGAGGAAAATTCCAGCATTTTGTTCCAGCAATTCTCTTGATGAGAATAAATTTTATTAACATTTTATCGGACTTGTGCGTTCAACCCATGGACCTTATAAGAAATAGACTAACCCAAACGGGTTTTCTCCCTCGTCTGAGGCGTTGCCGGCTGTCACCTTGATCACATCCGGAGGAGTAGGGACGACTTGCAGAAATTTAACATTAATTGCCTATTGCAGCGTGTATAATTGTCAAGAAAAAGCTGTTTGTAGCGCCTCATTTCACAAATTAGAATTTCTACATATTTTTATTTTTGAAATTGAGATTGATTTTTAAAAATTTAGCATATTTATCAAGCATAATTAACGTTCCAAATAATTATAAAGCTATTGCATGCTTTCAGGACTGGATATTTTTTTAGCTTTTCTTATGCTGTCAGGAAATTCGTAACTAATTCTTTTAGAAAATAATATTTTAAATCTGAACTAATAGAAAATTTCAAACAAACAATTTTTCTCTTGCAATTTTTATGCTTTTTATTGGTGTAAATAAGTAAAAAATACTAAAATATTAAAAAACGAATTTTCGAAAGTTTTGTTTAAAATTCTAAATTGTGCTGCTTTTTTAAAATTATGGAGGATTATTACAGCATAATTTCTATAAAGGAATTTTATTTCAATTATATTTCATAATACATCATAGTGATAAATACTTTTGACTCCTTAAAAAGTTTTATACATTTAATTCTAATATTAAAATTGTATGTAACCGTAATAATTAATTTTGCTTGTATTTTATAGTGATTATTTTTTGATATATTTTTAGTTCTGCATAAGATTTTTTTTATTTACTGTTAATTTAATTTATTATCCCAAAGCGGCGATAGCCTAGAAAGGCTGTTAGTTTCGAAGTGGCATTTTGCGCTATTTTGCTATAAATGTCCGTGTTTCCTTGCAAATTGTTGTTATCAAATATTATCGTCCTGTATTATATTTAAGAAATTAAATAATGAAGAATCAGCATGAATACATGTATGTTTCTCGCACTGTGCAAAAACGACAGTAGCAACAGCCATCAAATTTTGAATGTATCCACCCGAACATAGGCATCTGGACGGCCGAATTTCGAATTTGTTTTAATCTATTTCATATTTTGTAAAACTTTAATGAATTTTTGATTAACAAACTCAACGAGTTCAGAGCGAGCACTATACGGAAAATAACAGTTTTATCTCCAGTGCGGAAATTCTAAAGATATGCTGTTTTCAAATATATGTGGTTTACGGGCGAAGAACATGATATTCAATAAATATAGGTAACCCACAAAACTTTAAAAAAAAGGTTCCTTTTAGGCGTAATATAAAATCTGAGTGCTTCTAGATTTTATTTTATCTTTTTCCTTTCCCTTCATTATGCTCAGAAAATTTTATGCTCCGAAATTTATGAATTATTAAAATAACTAATTCACTTTAATCTTAATAATTTAATGATCATATAATCAAATAAATAATTCTTTCGTAATGTTGTTATAGTTTTGAAAATCACTGCCTGAAAATGTTCATTAACTTTTTAAAAAAAATTATCAGATCTTGTTTAATTTTACCTTATTTATTTCAAAGCATCACGTACTATCAGTGTTATTTAATTTTACTTTATTTTTACGCAAGATTAAGTTCATAAATTTTGTGCTTGGAGTTTTTACCGTTTTACCAAAGTGAAGATGTTTGTATAAGAATTACGCGTGAAAAAATGCACGAAATGCATTAAAAAGTGCTTTAATGATATATATTTAATCCTAGTTGAAAACAACTGTGGCTTGCATAATCTCATCACTATACAACGTATCGCATTTAATAATTAAAAACAGTTATGTGATACAAACGCCATAGGTTTCAATGTTAAAGTAAACCAGATCGTCCCTACTCTTTCATGCGGAGATGTCGGTGACGCGCG
This sequence comes from Stegodyphus dumicola, assembly GCF_044657685.1. Lineage (NCBI taxonomy): Eukaryota > Metazoa > Arthropoda > Arachnida > Araneae > Eresidae > Stegodyphus > Stegodyphus dumicola. Next base: position 5,142,640 of record NC_140768.1, read on the forward strand.
CCGCGCCCTCTGGGTTAGTCTATTTCTTATAAGGTCCATGGTTCAACCCGTACGCACGCAACAATATGCCTACTATAAGCATAATTTCTCGCAGTCGAATATCTGTAATAGTTTTGACTGTGAATGTTTCGAATATCAGTACTTCTTATACACAGCAAAATGTTTCAGTTGCGTCGTAAAAATATTCTACGAACGCTTCTTTCCTATAAATCGATGTGGGGTGAAAAAAATCCATTTTTCAAGGAAGAATAGAAGTAATGTTTTTTTCCCAATTCAGCCAGATGAAATTATTTTTGCGGATTTATTTTCTGTTTCTAACCATGAATCGAACATTTCTTTTCTCACACTTTTCTGTGAAGTAATGGATTTATCGGGTTAGAATTAAAAAAGAACTTCGAAAGAACACTTACAAAAGGAATCTAACGGGGCTTATATATTATCTGTCAGAAAGTTCTTTTTTGAAAAGTAAACATAAGAAAATTTATTTTCTTAGAAACCAGTAGAGAAGTTATAATTGTTCTATTATAATTCAATACAACAATTTTTTCCTCCGGCTCTTTCTGTTTTATGCTGACAAATTTTTGCTCTTCCGTACGTCTTTTAGAGGAGTCTTTCCAAATTTTCGGTCGTTAAGTTGGCTATTGCACGAAACATAAACTATTTAATTTACCTTTCGGTTTAGTTTGGTTTATTTAATTATGGCAAAGCACACTAGGACATCTACCTAAGGGGAGGAATGCCTTCCTGGTGGACTTTCTAAGGGAAACTGGCTCGTATACACGTTACACATGGGAAAAACAGCGAAAACGCCCATGCAGCCAAACCGCTCGCGGGCTTCGAACCTCGGACCGAACTACCATTGTTCAGCGACTTTACCGCTCGGCCGCTTAATTTACCTTTCACGCCGCTTCGCAAGTAAGCCAGTTTCCAGAGCGTTGCCATTCGATGTGGCATAAAATCTTTATCTCTCAAATTATAACTGCGTTACAAATTGAACAGGTTAAACTCAATAAACGCACTTTTTTAGTAATTTACATTTTTATTTTAACTTTATACATCTTTAACGAAGTCTTTCCGAAATTGTGGATCGTTTCGATATGTTATCTTCCCACCCCCCTCATCTTCACACATACTATTTAATCTTTTGACACAAAAACAAAACCAAAAATAATATATTTGTTATAAAAATCTGAAAGTTTTCAAATTTTACATTACGGGCATAGGGGCGTTTTTTTAACGTTTTGTGGGTTACCTTTATTTATTAAATATCATGTTGTTAGAACTTACACTAAAATTCAGTTCAACAGCAATATCGCAAAATAATTTTAAAATGAGCATATCTTTAGAATTTCCGATACACAGTCTCGCGTGCTTGAGATAAAAGTGCTTTTTCCGTATAGTGTTGCCATTGCTGGCTTTGAAATAGTTGAGTTTGTTAATTAAGAATGGTTAAAGTTTTTAAAACTATTGAAACTGATAATAAAACAAATTCCAAATTCGAGCTTCCAGATGCCCATATTCGAGTAGAAAAGTACCTTATTCAAAATTTGAAGGCTCTAGGTACCATCGTTTTATCACAATGCGAGAAACATGCATACATTTATGCAGATTCTTCATTATTTAATTTCTTTTTAAATATAATACAGGGCTGTAATATTTGGTGGCAACAGTTTGAAAAGTGAACCAACATTTAAAGTTTTCAACGCAAAATGCCAAAATGAAATTTTTTTGCCCCTTGAGCAAAAAAAGGATTTATGTAGTATTTAAAACGTTCCTTTGAAGAAAATATATTTGTGCAGTGTAATATTAAAAAATAAAGAAGTTCGAAGTAAGCGCAAATAACCAGACATTTTTTACAGCTGCCTGCAGTTTCTTGGAGCTCAGTCCAACATTAAGAAGGCATCTTCCACATTTTGATAATGTTGGATACAGAAAATGAATTTGAATGTATTTTCGTCATTCATCATTATGTTACTGTTGATAATATCACTCTTTCCTAAGATATTCCAGTGTTACTTTAATGCGTAATACTATGCAGTGTTAATCATAAATTAATGTTTAGTTTAATATCTACTATTAAATAATAACGAATTTCTATAATATGTATGTATCTTTGTATGTCCTTTGCATCAGAGCTTAGATTCTAAGATTAGAAGTGCCGGAGCCCTATGGAAAACCGTCAACAAAGAGGAACAAGAGTAAACAAATAAATAAAATGACAATTAAACTCATTAATAATTTTAAAATTAAATAGTTAATTATTATAAAATTAATTAATAGTTATTTAATTAATAATTATTAGATAATTAATTATTATTGAAATAATTAAAGATTGAAGCTATTAAATAATTAAAATTAAATAAAATGTAAAAAGATAAATTGAAATTTAATAAGCGATTTTTAATATAATTTTATTGTTAAAATACAGTTTTCGAGATAAAATTTCTATTGAAATTGTTATTCAATTACATAAAAGAAGTGCCGCAGCCTTCTTATTCAGGGCTCCGGTGCGTTCCGACTAGAATTATGATTTATTACAAAAACTAAGAAGCACCAAAGCCAAGATCCGGTAGGCTCTGGCCTAATTTAAGCTCTAATCGTGGGGAGAAAAGTTTCTTTATCATTACAAAAATTAAATATACTTAAAGATAGCTGATGAAAATTCCAGGGCGAAACAGAATGAGGGTATCAGTGGGTGGAAACAAAAAATGAGGGGAATCTTGGTGAGGAAGAACGTTCTCTTTAATCGCGGCTCTCTGCTGATATAATTATAGCCATCAAGTAAATGTGTGTCAGGGGTAAAATGAGTCCTGCATCTGACTCCTAAGGATGAATGTAAAGTTGCTGTTTACGCTTTCCCGCACATTAGTGGATATTGTGGAAAGACGATGTATAGGACGTGCTTGAGCAGTTTATCTCAGTATTTCATTCTTATTGTACTCGCTATCATTTAACGCACATTTAAGAACATTAATTTTCCTTTCTGCGAGGGTAACTAACTGTAAGCACCGATAACAATACACTAGATACGATGGCATGGCGAGAAATTTACGCTTTCTTAAACAAACTCCCCCAAATTTATTGCCCTTTTTAAAGGGAAAGTTTTCCGCATGTGAGTGAGGGGACTTTACTTGAACGTCTCATGTTTTCATGAGTTCGTATTTCTATGGAAATAGAGTATTGCAATGCCTGCTTATTGTTAAACTAAAACGATACGAATTCTAAATTTTTTCCCTTTCAATTGTGGTTCAGTTTATAAGAAGTACCGGAGCCCATCTTATTTAGGGCTCCGGCTAAAATTGTAATTTATCTCAAAAACTGAGAAGTTCCGGAGCCGGGCTCCGGTGAACTCCGGCGCAATTTAAGCACTGCCTTGCATTGTAGAAAAACGAAGAAGTACCGGAGCCACCAGATTTTGAATGCATATAGTCCTCCCCCCGAACATGTGCACCTCAAAACCTGAACCTATATGCATGTAGGTATGTATCTCGCATTGTGAAAAAACAACGGTAACCTACAAGGAATTTGCATAACATAGACCTCCACCCGAAAATGGGCACTTGAAAGCCCGAATTTGTAATTCTGATTTCGTTTTTATTGTCTATTTCGTATCTTATATTTTATAAAACTTTCATGAATTTTTTATTAAAAAAACTCAATAATTTCAAAGCCAGTAGTGGCAACACTGTAAGGAATAAAAAATTTTATCTCCAACGCCCGAGACTGTCTTTCGGGAATTCTGAAGATAAGTTGTTTTTAAATGTTTTTAGCTCAGTCTGGCGTTAGCCCAAATGCTCTTGAAACGTCTATGTGTCTGTAAATGGGGAAAAAAATGCCCATTTGTGCGTTATATAACATCTGGAAGCTTTTCGGATGTTGTATAACGCACGTTGCCATTCGGCAAAATCAAAGATATTTAATTTAATATCTTTTTTTTTCAATCAAAACCATTTTAATCAATAAACTCAACTTTTAAAAGCAATGAGACTGCCACTGCCCGAAATAAAATACTTTTTATCTTCCATCACTTGTGTTGTCGCTCAGTAAAGCGTAAAATATTTAGCGTTCAAGTTTAATCTGTCGTTCATTGATAAACAAACCAAACGATTTAATGCGGTTCTTTATATTTTTCTACTTTTTGAGCTAGTTGATTGAAGTAAAAATTCATTTGAATCAGAAGATTTCATTTAGAAGTATTGGATATTTTATGAAATCACTCTAACTGTAATTATTAAAATCATTATATCTTTTATATGATAACTATTTTAGGCTATTAGCAGCGCAAACAGGTATTATTGTATAAAAATAACATTTAAAAGCATCAAAGAGTGTAAATTCAGGAAGATATTTTTCCTAAAGCATCCTTTTGTAAAGATATCGCGAGGAATGTGGAGTAATTGCCGTTTCACGTACCCTCGAGGCATGCTTTTGTGGAAGATGTATACATTATTCTGTATTAAACGTTGCCATCCGCTTCGGATAATAGAATTGCTGAGCAAACGATATCATTGCTGACCCATCATCTGACACGTTCTCTCAGTGTTCTTTTCTCTGATATATTGGAAGAATTTTAAAAGGTTACCTTTGTTCCAAATTTATTCGATCGGCAGACAAAATAGAAGCGTGTCGTGAGTGCCTGAGTGATTTCCCACAGTTTCTTCAAGAGCTGCGCTTTATTAATTTCTTAAATGTCAAGCGAAGTCCACTTTCTCACTTATTAGTGCTTGGATGACTAACCGTTTAATCTGTTTCGGCTCTGAGAAGTTTTAGCAAAATGCTTGTTTCAAACTCTGTCTCTTCACTTCGCTGCATGTGTTAAAACAAATTTTGTGAAGATATAATCAAAGCTACGTATGCCAGTGTTACAATAAAAGCTAATATCTAGAACAGGGGTTTCCATCCGGTGGTACGCGTACCACTGATGGCACGCATAAGTGGTACGCAAAAAAAGCAAGATATTTTCAAGTATTAAATTCAAAAATTAAAACCCCGACATCCTGATTGAGTTTTTCTCTAACACTCGTAAATTTATCCGATCTGTTCAAGAGTGGTGGTGGTAGTAGTACTTTGTAGTGGTGGTTCAAGAGTTGTGGTGGTAGTAGTGCTTTGTAGGTACTTTGTAGGTAGTGTTCTTTGTTCAAGAGTGGTGGTGGTGGTAGTAGTACTTTGTAGTGGTGGTTCAAGAGTTGTGGTGGTAGTAGTGCTTTGTAGGTACTTTGTAGGTAGTGTTCTTTGTTCAAGAGTGGCGGTGATAGTAGTACTTTGTAGTGGTGGTTCAAGAGTTGTGGTGGTAGTAGTACTTTGTAGGTACTTTGTAGGAAGTGTTCTTTGCTCAAGAGTAGTGGTGATAGTAGTACTTTGTAGTGGTGGTTCAAGAGTTGTGGTGGTAGTAGTACTTTGTAGGTACTTTGTAGGAAGTGTTCTTTGCTCAAGAGTAGTGGTGATAGTAGTACTTTGTAGTGGTGGTTCAAGAGTTGTGGTGGTAGTAGTACTTTGTAGGTACGTTGTAGGTAGTGTTCTTTGTTCAAGAGTGGCGGTGATAGTAGTACTTTGTAGTGGTGGTTCAAGAGTTGTGGTGGTAGTAGTACTTTGTAGGTACTTTGTAGGAAGTGTTCTTTGCTCAAGAGTAGTGGTGATAGTAGTACTTTGTAGTGGTGGTTCAAGAGTTTTGGTGGTAGTAGTACTTTGTAGGTAGTGCTCTTTGTTCAAGAGTGGTGGTGGTAGTAGTACTTTGTAGTGGTGTTTCAAGAGTTGTTCAAGAGTTGTGGTAGTAGTAGTACTTTGTAGTGGTGGTTCAAGAGTTGTTCAAGAGTTGTGGTGGTAGTAGTTCTTTGTAGGTACTTTGTAGGTAGTATTCTTTGTTCAAGAGTGGTGGTGATAGTAGTACTTTGTACTGGTGGTTCAAGAGTTGTTCAAGAGTTGTGCTGGTATTAGTACTTTGTAGGTACTTTGTAGGTAGTGCTGTTTGTTCAAGAGTGGTGGTGGTAGTAGTACTTTGTAGTGGTGGTTCAAGAGTTGTTCAAGAGTGGTGGTTAGTAGTACTTTGTAGTGGTGGTTCAAGAGTTGTTCAAGTGTTGTGGTGGTAGTAGTACTTTGTACTACTACCACCACAACACTTGAACAACACTTGTACTACTACCTACTTTGTAGGTACTTTGTAGTGTTCTTTGTTCAAGAGTGGTGGTGATAGTAGTACTTTGTAGTGGTGGTACTAAAGGTTTTCAATTTTTGTTTGTTTAGATGGTACGCGTTAGTTAAAAGGCTGAGAACCGCTGACCTAGAAGGTTTAAATTTTCCACTCATTAAAAGGGACTGCTACTGACAAAAATGTTATTCGATTCAAAAGAATGTTATAGTATATTTTTCTCGCCTTCTTAGCATGCCTTCGTGGCGTAATGGTCAGCACACTCTTGAGAGTAGTCAGTGGTTCGAGTCCCGGCGAAGGCATTGCTCATTTTTCACATCTCCTGCTTTTAAAAAGTACCTAATGTCTCTACACTGGTGCCCGAACTGAAAAAGGTGGTCGATGATTCTTCTCCACCACCAGGATTTGGCAGTTGGGTCTCATAATCCCTCAGTCCTTTAAAAGTGGAAGTATATAAGGTATTTCTTCCGCCTTCTTACGAATGTCTTCGTGGTGTAGTGGTCAGCACACTCGGCGCGTATTCGAGAGGTCCGTGATTCGAGTCCCGGCGAAGATGTTGCTCATTTTTTATCTCTCCTGCTTCGAAATAACATAATGTCTCTACAATGGCGCCAGAACTAGAATCCTGGTGGTGAAGGATCATTCTTCACCACCAAGATTTGCCGACTGGGTCCCCTAATCCTCAGCCACCGTCCAAAAGGGGGAGCATGTAAGGAATTTCTCAAGCCTTCTTAGCATGCCATCGTGGTGTAATGATCAGCACACTCGGTGCGCGCGTATTAGACATTTTTAAATGTATCGCGCTGTATTTTAATAATCTATTTAAATTTATTGCGGTCACCGTTAAACCACAGGGCACTCTGATCTTTGGTTTAACATGTTTCAATGCTCTGTGTGCGTTTATTGTGATGCACCGTGCCAGCGATCAACCCCTTGGCGTATGTGTTTAATTTTATTTTAATAACACGACGAACTGATACAATTTTACAAACATTTAATTGGTAACTTTTTGAATAACGGAATAACAACCTCATGAATATTCGCAGTGTTTTTTTTAAATTAATGAAAGATATTCTAACATGTATTTTATATTTACAGAAGAAATTCGTTTGGTATAAATGGTTTTCACTATACGATCAATGTTAAGGTCTTCCTTTCACTGGGTCGGATTGGGAATTTCTATACTGCAAACTCTGGTGCAAATTTCTTGGTTTTAATGAAACTCTGAAAATGTGCATATCTTATAGACGGTAGGTTATTGTTTTTTCCTGGTAGATGCGTTTTGAAAATTTCTTATTTATATTTTTCCTTCGAGTTACAGAAGAGCATCCGTTCCCCTCCCCAAAGATTTATAAAAGATACGGTTTACTCAAACTGCTTCCATAGTTAATTTGAATAAAATCTAATGCTTTAGGAAATTCTAATCCGATTGTGTAAATGTAGGGTTGGGTGAGCTGTTGAAAGGTGACACGCCATTTTTGAAGCGTGGTAAAATGGAATTGGAACTGTCGATAACGTTCAGTATTTCTCATTTTTTCCGTTCTTTGTTGTATCGAATGTTGCTATGCCTACCGAGTAGTGTTCCTGAGAAACATAATATACGAGGGCTATCCAGAAAGTAGATTACGTTTTGGAATAAAAAAATAAACAAAGTATAGGAAACAAATTTTATTATATACAGATGAAAGCCACACTCAAATACTACTTTTCTACATAGTCACCATACAAATTAAGGCATTTATCGTAGCGATGTACGAGCTTGGAAATTCCTTCGTCGAAAAATTCGGCCGCCTGCGCCTTCAACCACTTCGTTACCTCTTCTTGCAGCTGTGCGTCGTCATCAAAACGCATTGATTGCAATTTCGTTTCACAGTTCACATGTTTCACCCATGTTTCGTCACCAGTAACGATGCGATCGAGTAAAGAGTCACCATCCTTATGGTAAGCGTCCAAAAAGTTCAACGCTGCAGCCATTCGCTGATTTTTGTGGTCCTCTGTCAAGATTTTTGGAATCCATCTTGCACAAAACTTGTGGTAACCAAGCTTTTCGCTGATGATTTCGTGCAACAAACTTCGCGAAATTTGTGGAAAACTCAAAGAAAGTTCCGTTATTGTGAAATTTCGATTTTCACGGACTTTAGCATCGACTTTTTCGAGAAGTTCGGCGGTCACTATGCTGGGTCTCCCACTTCGATCTTCGTCGTGAACATTGGTTCTGCCATTTTGAAATCTTATGACCCACTGACGCACTCCACCTTCAGTGATAATGTTGTCCCCATACACTTCACGAAGCTGCCGATAGATTTCTATCGGTTTACAGTTTTTTGCAGTCAGAAACCTTATTACTGAGCGCACCTCGCGGGATTTTCAATTAACGCAGACATTTCAAACCGTCACAGTATCTGAACGGAGCACAGCACGAACCTCTCACTAGCACGGCTAGATGCAGACTGAGCTGCGCAACGCTCTGACCCCAAGATGGCCGCGCTAGCCCCGCCCCTAGCGGACACAGACGGAAACGTAATCTACTTCCTGGATGGCCCTCGTACTTTCCATGAGTTTAATAGGCTGTTCTATTCATTTAAAAATCAAATTTTTCTGTTGTTAGGTTGATGCGTGTTTTTATCTTTGACAATGGCACGATATGTTAAAATTCACTGCATTTTCGGATATATTAAGAAACTACTTAACCTATTAACTGCCATGATCCCCATTTGGAGATTAGAAGCGGAAATTTAGCAACTTTAATTAGTTTGCCAACAGTAGTTATATTTTTAGATTCCTGCTATTAGCTCATATTCTCCGTATGTCTTATTCAAATTTACAGTTGTTAATAAAATACTTTTTATTCCTCCACTCAAGTTCAAATACATTTTTATTACTTCCTTGTACGAAGTAAAAAGGAAGTATCGTAATCGCGAAAAGGTTCAGGCAGCATATTTCAACGAAAATATCCCATTTTGACCTCTTTCAAATGCAATTTAACGATGTATTTCCGTGTTATATGTACGTAAGGACAGAATAAAACACTCTTTTCCTTCAAAAAAATTATAAACATGCTTTAAAATGAATTCTAAAGAGAATTTTTCGTGGCGTCTCTACGAACGTATGTACGTAAGTACGTGCGTACGTACATATCTCGCATAACTCAAAAACGAGTAGCCTCAGAACGTTGAAATTTTGTATATAGGACTGCTATAACATGTAGATGTGCACCTCGTATTTTGGCTGTAATCGCCCGCACCAAACGTATGTAAATATATTTATATATATATCTACTCTGTTACCCGGCTTAGTGATCTCAGTTTCTGTACTCTTATATGTTTATAAATTGTACATTTTTTGCTTTATAAATGATTGAATTATGTTGTTTTTATCTTCCGGTTAAGGGTTTTATGCCTTTAGTAAATCTGTATGCAATATTTTTAGAATTATCAACAATTTTAAAGTTGTTTAAGTGCCGCTAAGCCTAATTTGATGGCGCACATTGCTCTTGTTTACATTTGAAACAGCGGAGTAGCGGATTTGTTGCCAATCTAGGGAAACTTAGCTTCGCAACAACAAAGATAACGTCTTCATTTATAATTTAAATCATGCTTAATACTTTCTGGAATGTTTTCGAGGAAATAAGCGTTTAAGATTTATTTCGTAATTTTTAATACAGGTATTTTGAGTTTTTATGTATTTTTGCCTTGTCGTGAAGTGAAAACTGAATTAATTGAATGAGAAATACTCAATCGTCTGTGAAAAACTGTTTCTTTTTTTGTTTTGTTTGCTTAATTTCTTTTATACATCGTTCTAGCTTTATTATAGTATTTGAATAGAACATGTGGCAACGAGTAGATAATTCTTGAAATGATATAAATTTTGTGCATTCTGAGTTATAATATGAACGAAATATAATACTCTTAAGTGAACCTAGCGCCAGAGTGTCGCTATGGTAAACAAAGTGAATTTTAAAGAATGCATTTATTCTGTTGTGATTTATGCGGTGTGTCGGCGAAGTAGGTTTAATTCCATCTAATAAGTTTAAATTAAATGCAAGAAAAAATGCGTATAATTTAATATTCCGTACAAGGAAGTCATGTGGTGTACACATCAGACTTTTTTTTAATTGTAGTGGCTGATGTTGCTCTTGATGTTATTGATGTATTAACGCTTGATGTTAATTCAATTTTTTCACATATTAAAAAAAATTTTTTTAATTTTATTTTGGTTATTTTTAAAATTTTTCTTTGTTGACCTAAGTGGGAATTAACTTTAATTTTTTTATTTAATTAATTATTGATTAATTAATTTTCAATCTTTAATAAAATACTTTTTATTCATCAAGTCAGTTCAAATGCATTGTCTTAAACATGTAGTGGATGGCACTTGATGTTAATGCAGTTTTTCCGCGTATTAATTTTTTATTAAATTTTTATATTTTTAAAATTTTTCTTTGTTGCCCTAAGGAATTGACTTTAAATTGCTTTTTTTATTACTTGTTACATAGTTGTTTAAACCTTTCTGAAACTTTTGCACGAGTTTGTAGAGACTTTAGGTTATTTTGAAAAGCCGGAGAGATGAAAAACTAGCAACCGCCTTCGCCGGGAATCGAACCGCGGAACTGTGGGATACCGGCGTAGCGTGCAAACCCACTACACCACGAAGCCATGCTAGGAACGCGGGAGAACTACCTTATATATTCCCTCTTTTAAAGGGCGACTGGAGTTTTTAGGGGACCTATTCGCCAGATCCTGGGTGAGGAGAATCATCATCCAACACCCCTTTTTGTTCGGGTGCCACTATAGAGACATTAGGTTATTTTGAAAAGACTGAGAGATGAAAAATTAGCAACCGCGTTCGCTACTTACTTACTTAAAACTATTTCTGGTTTTAAAGTTTAATTTGAATATCTAGAGCAAACTACAATAAAAAAATTATTATATTTTACTTTTTAAAGGAAAACAGTTTTTCCTTTAAAAAGTAAAATATGATAAAAATGTCAGTTTGGCTTTTAAGACTGTTTTAGACCGAGATGACAGTCTGAAGCCAAACTAATTAACTGAAATTAATAATATTAATTTTGGTAATATTCATAACATTAATTAATTAATAATATTAATTTGGTTTCAGAATGTAATCTGCAGAAAGAGGGTGTAAATTTTACTAAATTTAAATTCTCCGTGAAAATAAATGGCCTTCTTAGACTAATCGAAGTTAGCATTTACAAATAATTTAGATTACAACTATTTCTCATTTTTTCCGCTCTACCGGTATACTGTTTAGCTTCGTTGACTACCGTGCCGAAGGAACAGGGTTCGAATCCCGGAGAAGGAGTGGATGTTTCTAAATGTATAGTGTCTGTGCGGCATGGGGACACTCTAAATATGCGGCGAGCAGAAAGTCGTTTTCGAGAGGTTTATGGTAAGGGAAAAGGGCTAGAAGATCCTAGGACCTGATCCCCCATGGGGAATTTCGTGCTCTTGGGTTGACTATAGGTATAGGTATGCGTAATAACAACAACAACAATAATATTTCTCATTTTAAGAAACTTGAACAATAAAGAAAGCAAACGATTTTGCTTTGCAGTTCGCTCACTTTGAAGAATTTCGTTCATCTTCCTATTTTCAGTATTTCCGGAGGTATTTCCCCATAGCACAAAAGATCCTCAGTATGTCCAATTTAAGTCGCAATATCCCGGGACAACTTAGGATGCCCTGAGGATGTTGATTCTCAGATGTTCTGAGAAGATCGTAATTTAACATTCTGAGGATGTCTTATTAAAGTCGCTATGTCCCGGGATATGAGAGGATGTCCTGAAGATGTTGATTCTCGGATGTCCTGAGGACTTCACCAATGTCACATCCTGAGGACATTCTTTCTGCATTGTCCGGAGGACTTCCGTTGTCAAATATTCTGAGGATATTTGTTCTCAAATTTACCAGTTTTAATTTTTTGAAATTGCACATTATTTAATTTTCATATGTATTTTACTAAAATGTTTCTAAATGCCGTACATTAAAAATATTGACTTATTTGAGTAGAAACGTTTCGAAACGTTTCTACTCAACTAAGGATATACTTTCTCAGACGCACTGCATGCCCGAGTTTGTCGGCAACAGTGACATCGCGGGAGTAATATGTATAACTTAACGTTTTATGGCATCTCTCAATTCCGACAAATCTCGTGGATTCGATGCGTGCACCCTATATTTCAAGTAACTCCACAATCAGAAACAAGGTCAGAGGATCGCCGTGGCCACGAAACTGCAACGCTACCTTTCCTCTCTCGTGTTGTCATTCATCCTTTAAAATGCTCTTCTTTGGAAATGTTTCACGCCGGCAGCTTTCGTGATACGTGTATCATTCCAACGCCATTTATGGCTTTTAACGCACCGGTCAATTTGCGCAGGAAAACAGTGGGGGTTTCCATTCGAAATTTTTGAAATTTTTTTCCTAGTAACGGTAATCCTGAGAGCTCTATTATTTTGAATCGTCCCAATTTCGAGCGCATACCTTTTTGAAAATGGTTGGCATGCCTTCGTGGGGTAATGGTCAACACGATCGGCGCTTATTCGAGTGATTCGAGTCCCGGCGATGGCATTGCTAATTTTTCATCTCTCCTGCTTCAAAATAACTTAATGTCTCTACAAATATAAAAATTAACTTTAGACAAGCAGTTAAAAAGTGCGAAAATGAACGACAGTTTGAGATTTAGCACTGACTCTATTTTCTAGTTTGTTCTAATGTAATTAATAAATCACTAATTAAGATATCTGAATTATCAATTCATTTAATCTTTAATAATAGTCTGTGACCATTACATTAGTACGAGACGTATAATGACCACTCTAGAGAATATTTCATTAGCACTAGATGAACTAAGAAATGAATATAGCCTGATTTAGTAAATTATAATGAATTCTGAAAATTTTATCTGGTAAATGTAGTTACATACTTAGCGAAACATGGACTAGCATGATTGAGAATTCAGTGTTTGCGCGTTATATCTGTATATACATAAAATCTTTTCTTGTCTGAAAGTATTACTTACTTTCAGAATTCAAGTGTAAGCTGTATTTTTTAAGTTTTATTTTATTTTATTGTAAATTTTTATCAGATGATATTTGTTGCATTATTCGTCACTTACCTGTTTAATTAATTAATGATTTCATAAATATAAAGATATTAAATAAACCGTTACTGAGCTTATAACTTCAAGAGTTTTCTTTAATCAATATCATGAGCTTTAAATCTGTTATTCAAATCAGTAATTACCGTCAATGGTACTCGTTTGTCCAAAGAGGACTGCGCGCACAGAAGACCAACAACCGTGCTAAATCGTGCGTGGTCGCTTTATACTGAGTTTACTTATAAGGTATTGTTACGAAATGTAAAAGCGCGGTGAGATGAGATGGTTTCCCGCAAAGCAGTTTTAGGTTTGCCATAAAATGGCAAAGGAGGGCAGGGTTGCCACATTTAGAGAGAAATCGCCCATTTGGCGACAAAATTGGCGATATACCATGGACGGTTGGAGAACCTTTTGGAATGAATTCTTACCGGTTTAGCCCAGAATGTTCCCGAACACAAGCCGAAAGCTATATAACCCTGCTGGTTCGCAGGCAGTCAGAGTGCGTTTCTCATCGAGTGAGTGTGTCTCGTTTAACGAGTCAATCGCTGCGGAAGCGATCGCATTGATAGCCGCCAGCGAGTGCCGAGTGGGTCGTCGAATGCACCGAGAGAGTCTCGTAGAGTATCGCGGTTAGTGGATCGTCGAGAGAGCGTGTTGAGCTCCGGAAATGACTGAACCGAAGAGTTCGGAGCTGTGCTCTGTGTGTCTTCGAGTGCATCGCGAGTTGTAGCGTGGAGAGTCTCGAGAGTACGGGGAGTTCCGAGAACTACCAAGCAGAGTCGGAAGCTGTACTCCGGAAAGCAGAGTCGGGTGCTTTGCAGGAAGCTGTCTCCACCGTTATTGCCTGACAGTGTGAAGGCTGTGTCGCTGATTGTTCCAGAGTGTTTCTAGTAGATCTTCGACGACTGTAAAAGTGTTTTGGAGCTGTCCTTAGAATATTGGTAAATAAAGTGTGTTTCGATACTTCATCAAGTGTCGTCGTTATTCACTCTAAATCTACGAACCCCGTACGAACCTAAAGGAAGAAAATAACGTAACAACTGGTGTCAGAAGAAAAGGAAATGGAAACGCAACAGTATTTATCCCGCCTTCGTAGTGTAGTGGTCTGCTCGCTGGGCGCGTATTCCATAGGTCCGTGGTTCGATTCCCGACGAAGGTGTTGCTCATTTTTCATCTTTCCTGCCTTTAAAGAATACGTAATGTCTCTACACTACTGCGTTTGGCTATGCAGTGCTTTTTGCGTCTTTCCAAAATTTCAAAGCGCTGCCATGTTTTGTCAGAAAACTCACCTGATTGTCATTTTTGAAAATTATTCACAAGTATTTAGTAACTCATTTTATCTGATTTCATTTTTATATAATGCTTAAAATGCATTCTTTTTTTACCCAAAGGAGTTTGAAATATAACCCTGAAATTCTTTTTGAATTGTCGAATTCTATTATGTACACGTTTTCTTGTCTTCGCTGACAAAATCTCTTCACTTGTTCAAACTTTTCTAAATTTAGAATTTTCTTGCTTTCCTTACAAATAAATGAAAAATTATGGATTCGTCTAGATATCATTTTGTTCTTCGTGAAAGTGTAAGTACCTCTAGACATCTTTCCTCAGTATTGATCCATTCTGTGGCTCCTATGTTGTCGTAGAAAGAGAAGCGATAGGTTGAGGCAAATCCTTAGCTAATTATACTTTAAAGAGTTGTCTTGCTGGAATAGAGGAAATTCTTTTCCGGGTGACCTAAATGGTTCCCTTGTGCCCACTCTCAGCGCACGCAAACTAAATGTAAGAAGTAGTTTGGCGAAAATAAACCGCCCTCGCGTGATGTAGCAAAAGCATTAAAACGGACTGCATAGCGTCCAATAATTTGATTTAAGGCCTTGCGGAGGAATTTGCTGTAACCGTGTCTCCGTCGCCTCGAAAATTTAGTGCACGTGAAACCCTCAGCATTTTAATTAAACTTTCATTCATAATTTTGCGATTTAACTTGTGGTCGGATATGCTAAATAAAACACTAGAATATAGAGAACTCGTGTTAACCGGATTACTTGTTCTTCTTCCTAGAACCTGAATAAAAGTACACTGCATAAAAAAGGGAGGGCAGTTCTATATCTCCCGTTCTACTGGGCCAATTGACGAAAGTCAAATTGCATTTTTCATGTCTCGAAAGCGCGGTTTATGGCATTTATTAGATTTATGTATACCGTTGTTCTAATAGAGGTATTTTGACACAAAATCGGGCTTTTTTCTGAAATGACAAGCCAATTTAGATTCTATGACTCAAGTTATGCCTATTATTAAATTTTTTTTTAATTTGGTGCGAAATTTACGGAGAAGTTCAAACATTTATCTTGGCGAACTTCTTAATATATGGCAACCTATATTTTCCTTTCCCTTTTTACATTGTGCATGACCGGGAAAAAAAGCCACATCGTTCTACTTTCAAATAGTTTTAACAAAGTGCCTAAAGCGCGTTTGATGTTACTATCGCTTTCAACAAATATGTCAAATTTCGAAACGCGATATAAAAATTGCTAAACATAACTGAATGGATGCCTGCATCGCTATTTCGATGAATGATGCCTTTTCTTTGAAAATATTCAGAATCGGAATTCAGAAAGTGCAGAATCGCTCACTTATTTGTTTGCCGCTTTTTACAAGGGTAAAAACAATTGGATTTTTGTCAATTTTCTTTTACTTTTTAAGTGAAAATAAGTCGATGTGTACATAGATAAAGTCAAGGGTGTGCGCAGTGCCATTTTTGTGCAATTCTGGGATTTTTATTAAGTGAAAATAGGTCGATGTGCACATGGATACCGAGTACGTGCAATTCTTAAAAACGCGTCAAGCAGTGGGTGATTCTGCACTTAACCCAAAATTCTATTGCCGACGTTTCGTCATGGGCAATTCCCAAATTGTTAAATCCAAAGGATATCAAAAAAGGATTTAAAATTAAAAAAGATTTAAAAATTAAACTAATATATCAATGGCGTCTTAAGAAATATAGAACTATATAAACTTACGCAATCTGAAATCAACGCGTATGCTAGATTCGCTGTTAAATGGGCGCGTTTACTAGATTTGGCGCTTTTGCGCATACATTTTCGCTGCAATTTTTTTACGGCCCTCAAAACGGAATAGTACCGAATTGGATAACTGGTTTTCCTTTAGCATCGATAGTGTTGTTGTATCAATTATTATAACGAGAGTAAATTATAATATCCATTTCATAACTGCTGCTCAGTTTCAAATTTTATCTAAATATATTTCTAATATCAAATGGTATATTACTTTAATATCTCTGATCACTAGTATATTATTTTAATATCGCTGATCTTAATGTGATTGTAGTGTCTGGCATCGAATGCTTCCAGTGCAACTCGACTTACACGCTGGATTGTCTGGAGAAATTCATCCAGCCCAACTTTCTGAAA
This sequence comes from Stegodyphus dumicola, assembly GCF_044657685.1. Lineage (NCBI taxonomy): Eukaryota > Metazoa > Arthropoda > Arachnida > Araneae > Eresidae > Stegodyphus > Stegodyphus dumicola. The sequence continues at coordinate 5,159,330 of NC_140768.1, forward strand.
TCCCAACCCTGCTCCGATGTTTTCGAGGCTCGCTACTGCATCAAAACCACTGGCATCTACCAAAGTAAGTTAGCTTTAGAAGAGGCTAATAAAGGCCTATCGTACTTTTTAATATAATACCTCCATTCATATAAATAATTTTTCCATTGAAAAAATGAAAAAATTATTTGATGAAACTGCTCTAATACTAAGTGATTGGCAAAAGAAAGAAAAATTACAATATTGAAAAAAACATGTGCATTGTTTTTTCCCAGAGGAGGTAAAAAGACTAGACCACCAAATTTGAAATATCAAGGCAAAAGAATCAAATTTGTAGATAATATGAAATATCTTGGCGTTATGATTGATAACAAATTAAATTTTATAGAACATTTTAAATTGGTACAAAAACGAACTGATCTGATTTTATTAAATTATAGAAGAACCTTTTTCAGCTGAGATTTTAGCCTTGAAATCCTCCATTCTGAAGATTTACTTAAATGTAGTGCTTCCAATCATCATGTATGGAATTGGAGCCTGGGGATCCAGGGCAGGGGAACTGGTTAGATTACGGATGAAGTTAGACAGTATTCAGAGAGCTTGGGGTTTAGCTTTAACCCGATGTTTTAGAATGGTGCCTACCTAGGCCGTCTTTGTGTTGGCTGGGCTGCCTCCTCTCTCAATTTTATATGAATTTTATTATGAGAAATTTTTATTTAGAACTAGACGAATGGAATTGAAAATGTATGAAGATTATTTAATTACAAAGAATGTTTTTGAAAAATTTAATATTCATTTAATGCATCCTTCCAATAGATTTGGTTTTGTTTTTGATAAAAGTAATCCAACTGTTGATGTGTTTGATATTTATACAGATAGTTCTGGGGTCGGAGGGAGCGTAGGAGGTGCCTTTGTTGTTTTTTACTATGGAAATGAGGTGGATTATAGAATGTTTAAGTTCAACATATATAATTCAGTTTTCCAGGCAGAAAGTGAAGCGTTCAAACAAGCCTTATTATGGATTAAAAATACCTTGTTTATACCCACGTCTGTAAATATTTACACTGACTGCCTGTCACTTCTTCTCCCGCCCAGGCAGTTTCAATCCATTAATTGTCGAAATGAAGAGTCATTTAGAAACTTTGAGTTCATATTTAAATATTTAGCTACATTGGGTTAAAGCCCTTATAGGCTTTATTGGTAATGAGAGGGCCGACAGCCTGGTCGAGCAGGCGGTCTCAAATGTCAGTGCAATGGATATTGAAGTAACAGGTTCGAAGAGAATTGCAGTTCGAAGAATGAAAACATTTTACGTTAACAAATGGAAAATACAGTGGTTTTCTTCACCTAAAAACAAAGGATTTATGGAAGTAATTAAAATCACAAATAAAATGAAATGCATAAACAGTATTGATGTTAATCAGGTTTTAACTGGACATGGTAGGTTTCCGTTCCATTTCAACCGATTTAATCTGCAGGAAAATAAATTATGTAATCGTTGTCAGGTTGATGGTGATGCTAGGCATTTCGTGGTTGATTGTAGTTTAACAGTCCCTATTAGACAGATTTTTAACATTACTGATTTTAATGTAAGTGTCATTAATTTTAAAGTTTTTAAATCATATTCTATTGCTCTAATGAAGTTTATCAATGAAAATAGGGCGCTGGTAGGAATCTTCTGTTAAAATTGAATTTTGTATTTGTGTGGGTTTTAGATATCTGTGGTGTTTTAAGTTGTGAATTTGTGTTTATGGTTTTTTTTTTTTTTTTTTTTTTTTTTTTTTTTTTTTGTGTGTGCTTACTTATTTTTGATTTAGTATTACTTATTTTGTTTGTTTGTTGGTCTGTAATTTTGTGTTAGATGTTCTTACTTATTTTTGATTTAGTATTACGTATTTTGTTTGTTTGTTGGTGTGTAATTTTGTGTTAGATGTTCTTACTTATTTTTGATTTAGTATTACTTATTTTGTTTGTTTGTTGGTGTGTAATTTTGTGTTAGATGTGCTTACTTATTTTTGATTTAGTATTACGTATTTTGTTTGTTTGTTGGTGTGTAATTTTGTGTTAGATGTGCTTACTTATTTTTGATTTAGTATTACTTATTTTGTTTGTTTGTTTATGTGTAATTTTGTGTTAGATGTGCTTACTTATTTTTGATTTAGTATTACTTATTTTGTTTGTTTGTTGGTGTGTAATTTTGTGTTAGATGTTCTTACTTATTTTTGATTTAGTATTACTTATTTTGTTTGTTTGTTGGTGTGTAATTTTGTGTTAGATGTTCTTACTTATTTTTGATTTAGTATTACTTATTTAGTTTGTTTGTTGGTGTATTTTATGTTAGATGTTCTTACTTATTTTTGATTTAGTATTACTTATTTTGTTTGTTGTTTGGGGGTGGCTGGGTTACTGGCTGCCCTCGTTTGTGGAGCTACGGGGCCCCTTCTTTTGAGCTATGGGGACACTAGTGTCCAGGTGGGCTGAAGGGAGCCTCCAATTCTTACAATTCTTACCTCCATTCATATATCCATATGGTGCTGACCCCTTGATTGATGTTTCGCTTGTAAGAGGAAGGTAGGTATATTTTAATTTTATAATAGTTATTTTAATTTAATTGTGCTTTCCTGCCTTGCCTCGTTTCCGCTTACAACTCCTTACCAAAATGAGATTTTAGAATCGCGTTGAATGCAATTCTAAAGAAGAAGTATTTAAAGAAGATTCAATTTACTTTGTGAAAGAGAGCTGGGAATCCTGAGTAGTGCGTGTTTTCCCCTTCGGGCTAAGTCTCACTAGAAGCTCGGCCGTATATTACGTGCCCTTTTTATAGTCGCCGGCTAGTTTAAAGTTAAAGGCCAACTACGTTAAATTTGTGTTAGCTTCTAGCAAGTCTTTTAGTTAGTGATAGTTAGTTCTTATTTTTGCGCTTAAGCCCGAGTGAAGACTTTGTTGTGAAACAGATAAAAAAAAAAGAAAAATTTGAAATTCTAAATCCGGTCTTCCAGGTGCCCATGATCGGGTGGAGGATTACATTATTCAAAATGTGATGGCTCTAGGCTCCGTCGTTTTTTCACAATCCAAGAAGCATACCTACATTCATGCACATTCTCATTTACATATTTGCATCTCATTCATGCATATTCTCATTTTTTTATTATTTCCTTGTACGAAGTAAAAAGGAAGTATTGTAATCGCGAAAAGTTTCAGACAGCATATTTCAACGAAAATATCCATTTTGACCGCTGTCGAATGCAATTTAACGATGTTTTTACGTGACATCTGTACGTAAGGACAGAATAAAAGATTCTTTTCCTCCAAGAAAATTACAAAACTGCTTTAAAATTAATTCTGATGAGAATTTTTCGTGGTGTCTGTACGTACGTATGTATCTCGCATCCCTCAAAAACGAGTAGCCTCAGAACGATGTAATTTTCTGTACGTAAGGACAGAATAAAAGATTCTTTTCCTCCAAGAAAATTACAAAACTGCTTTAAAATTAATTCTGATGAGAATTTTTCGTGGTGTCTGTACGTACGTATGTATCTCGCATCCCTCAAAAACGAGTAGCCTCAGAACGATGTAATTTTCTGTACGTAAGGACAGAATAAAAGATTCTTTTCCTCCAAGAAAATTACAAAACTGCTTTAAAATTAATTCTGATGAGAATTTTTCGTGGTGTCTGTACGTACGTATGTATCTCGCATCCCTCAAAAACGAGTAGCCTCAGAACGATGTAATTTTGTATATAGGACTGCTATAACATGTAGATGTTCACCTCGTATTTTGGTTACAGTCAGCCGCACCAAACGTATATAAATATATTTATATATATATCCACTCTGTTACCTGGGTCAGTGATCTCAGTTCCTTTACTCTTATATAATTGTAAACTGTGCATTTTTTGCTTTAAAAACGATTGAATTGTATTGTTCTTATCTTCCGGTTAAGAGTTTTATGCCTTTAGAAAATCCGCAAGCAATATTTTTAGAATTATAAACAATTTAAAAGCTCTTTAAGTGCAGTTCAGCCTAATTTTTAAATAACATGGCGAACATATTTGTTTACATTTGAAACAGCAGAATAGTAGATTTGTTGTCAATCTACAGAGACTAAGCTTCGCAACAACAAAGATAACGCCTTCATTTATTATTGCGAATTAAATTATGCTTAATCCTTTCTGGAATTTTTCGAGGAAATAAGTGTTTAAAATTTACTTCAAAATTTTTAATATAGATATTTTGAGTTTTCAGATTTATTATAGTTAGTATTTGAATAGAACATGGGGCAATGAGTAGATAATTCTTCAAATGATATAAATTTTGTGCATTCTGAGTTATAATGTGAACGAAATATAACGCCGTTAAGTGAACCTGTCGCTTTGGTAAACAAATAGAGTGAATTTTAAAGAGTGCATTTATTCTCTTGTGGTTTATGCGCTATCGGCGAAGTAGATTTAATTCAAGCCAATAAGTTTAAACGAAATTCAAGAAAAAATGCGCATAATTTAATATTCCGTACAAGGAAGTCATGTGGTGTAACATCAGATTTTTAAAAATAGTACAGGACGGTAACATAGTGATTCAACGCAAAATCTCGTTTCGAATCTAACGGCCCTTCTGAGCTAACGGTCCTTTGGGCTAAAAATGTTTCTATTTATAACCAAGGTTAAAATAACATTTTTAAAAAATAAAACATGGCGTAAATAGTCACACGAATATGTTGTTAACTAAACGGCTACCGGTATATAATGTAATTTATTTTTCATTAACGTTTACGTGCTGCATATTAATCAAATATTGCCCAACAATAACTTCTTAAATAGTGTATTGAATTTTTTTGTACATTATTTAAACCAATCAAAAGTTAAATTATTAAAATACATAAATTTAGAACCTTAATTTTATTTGGTCTATAAAAATCCAGATAATTGAGTTCAGGCCCCGTGAATTTGATTAAAAAAATTTTACATCTGAGAGATAAACGGAGATGACTGATTGTAAGATTAATTATGGAATGGAAGTTGCAAACGGAAAAAGAATTGTAGGGTTCATATTATTTCAGTTAACCAGTTATGATGATTTTGACCTTTACTATAACCTCTCCTTTTCTGTTTCCTCACCAGAAGAAGGAAAAAAAAAAAAAAAAGAGGGATAGTTTTACATCTACCGTTCTACTAGGCCTATTGACGAAATTCAACTTGCGTTTTTTATGTCTCGAAAGCGCGACTTAGGATATGTATTAGATTTATATATAGTACTGTTCTAACATAGGTATTTTGACACAAAATAGGACTTTTTCTGAAATGACATGGCAATTTTTTTCCATATTTCGATTCTACGACTCAAATTACTCCAAACTAAAGTTTTGTAAAAACCACACGAGTAGTTTTTAAAAAATTGGTTGTGAAAATTTTAGCTTCTCAGTGTTAATTCAATTTGGTATGTATTCATTAATATCTCCTATTTAATTAAACTTATTTGATTCCTTCTTACCCAGTCCCAAATTTAGATTCATTCCAAATAAAATTCTCCTATTTTTTAAGATTTGTTTTTTAAATTTGTACTTTTAAATAATTTTTCTATATTTTTTGAAAAACATTTTGAATTGTAACCTATAACATTTTTACAATCATCTTAAAGTAGATGTATTTCTAAGCATACCTTCAAAAAATTAGAACTTTTTATTCAAAATTTCCGAAGATATACGTGAATTTATATATTGGCGCATTTTAAAATTTCGCATATTTGTTAAAAGCGATAATAACGCAAATACGGTTTACGCATTTTGTTAAAATTATTTGAAAGTAGGAACGAAGTGACTTTTTTCCGCTTATCTACAATGTAAAAAGATAGGAACGTGGTGCCTTTTTTTCTACTCCGGCATATTGGAAGGGTAAGGCAAATAAGTTGCCATATATTAAGAAGTTCGCCAAGTGAATTATTCTTGGTGCAAACTGAAAAAAATGCGCCAATATAAATTTTTGAATTTCTCAGCAAATTTTACATAATATCTAGGCATAATTTGAGTTGTAGAATCGAAATATGGAAACAAAATTGGTATGTTATTTCAGAAAAAGTCCAATTTTATATCAAAATACCTAGGTTAAAAAAATGCTATATATAAATCTAATATATATCCTAAGTCGCGCTTTCGAGACATGAAAAACGCACTTTGAATTTTGTCAATCGGCCCAGTACAACGGGAGATACAGAACTGTCCTTCTTCCACCCCCCCCGCAGTGTACATCGTAATATAATTTTTACTTTTTAAAAGCAATTTTTGATCATATTTGTGGTCACTTGATAAGGCCTTTCTCCCGCCTTCTTAGCATGCGTTCGTGGTGTAATGGTCAGCACGCTCGGCGCATATTCGAGAGGTTCGAGTCCCGGCGAGGGGCACTGCACATTTTTCATATCTCCCGCTTTCAAATAACCTAATTTCTCTACAACTTCTTTTTGTGAGAATAAATGTTGTGATTTTATTTTCTCTCTTCAGAAATTGGGAATCGCCAATTATGGAGAATAAAAATTTTGAATTACTTTCTAAATTCTTAAGCTTTTGATTATAAAATGAATTAATTTAATTTCTTGGTAATTTCAGGTGAGGTCGGCACCCAGCGTTTCTGCTCGTCTCGTGACCTAGGCAATTACTGTGAATCCATTCATCATGAAGGGGATAACCGAGAATACAGATCTTGTGTCTATACCTGTTCTACGGATGCCTGCAACGCCGCTGTGTCTGTGGGCTTATTTCCGCACCTGTTGCCAAAGCTCGCTATCATAATTGGTACTGTCGGTGGCTTCATCGCGAAGTTTTAAATATTTCAACTACTACAGATGTAACTGCCTGTTGTTACTAATTATAATATCTGGTGTCTCCCTTTTTCCGCGATTCCTGTTTCCGCGGTTGTCAAAAACGTTCCTGTTTCCATGAAATCATCAGTCTTCATTAACCCCCTTCCTAAAGGGGTTACAGAGTGGGGCCCGAGGGGAGCTTGGTCTCGCCGGAAAGCAAAAAAAAAATTTAGATTTAAAAAAAAATAATTTTTAAAAGAAATAATTGAAAAATATTTACGACCTCAGATCTTTGCATGAATACTGTATTTAAGGGGGCTCATACACCTTAAACCCCTTATGATCTTCGAATATGGGACCGTTGCAAGAATTTGGATATTTTATTTATTTTATAAGCAATGACTTCCAACTTTTTACAGCTGACTACATAATATAGCTGCTTCGGGAATTAGTAACCAGAAAGTTTGTGTTGCCACAAATACTTTTGTAATTTAATCCGCTTTGTGACAAAATTTTCCGTCATGTTTCAACCTTGGGCGCATGATATTTTAAAAATGGCTAATGGTTCATACTTGAAATTTGTTGGAACTCTTTATATGGGCACTATTCTATAACTGATTCAAAAATCTAATAAATATTTTAATAATAAAAAATTTTATGGATGAAAACATTGCAGATTTTTTTAATAAAATACATTTTATAAACTGAACTCCAAATAAAATAAAAATTTATCATAAAATTCTTAGGATGCTTGGCTCACAGTAGTTTCCAAATGTTATAAAAGCTATATATTAAATATGGAATTAAATTATACAAGAGAATATTTTAAACTGGGCACGCAAGGTGGAAACAAGTCGAAAAATTTTGTCACAAAGCGTATTAAATTATACTAATATTTGTGGCAACACCAACTTTCTGATTACTATTTCAAAAAGCAGCTATATTATGTAGCCAGCTGTGAAAAGTTGAAAGTAATTTCTTATAAAATAAATAAGTTATCCCAATTCTTGTAACAGTCACATATTCGAAGATCTTATGGGTTTTAAGGTGTATGAGTCCCCTTAAAAGGAAAGAGAGATGTTCAAACTGGGCGATGATTTTGGCAATGAACCAAAAGATTGTTTCCTAAAGTGAAAAACAATATTCTTCCAAAATTCTCCACAAAGGTGAGTTATAATAAAATCTTTCAGAATACGTATTCGTGATAAAACGACGTTCTTTCTTCTAAAATGACGACTTTTTTGGTCTTAATTGCAGCTTTCAATTCTTTCAGGTATGCAAATCCAATAAACTACATTTTCCTTATTTTTATTCTGAATTCGATACTGGTAACCTTTATAAAGGTCTAAAGTTTTTTTTTTTCCTATTAGTTCCAGTAATGTCTAAAACATCCATATTAATTAACATAAAATGCGAAATTAACAGCTAATATTATAGCAGAATTACAAATGGAATGAAACTAAAGATTTCGGGAGGAGCCTAAACTAAGTCACGTCTTCAATCTAACGAAGACTAACTTATTCACAAAGAAATTGCCCAGCTCTTTGTAATGACCCATCGTGACATCGCCTGAGGAACTGTGGAAGGGGGGACTGTACTTTCCGATTTAACGGAAACAGGAAGAATTTTGAAAAATGTGGAAAGAGTAATCGCGGAAACAGAATTAATTCATAAGATTTATAGTCAACTTGGTCCTCCGTACCAAGGATCTTCAAAGACTGGAGAATGAATATTTTTATAAACATATGTGGTGGCTCATAAAAAGTTTCTCCAACCATCAAAAAACTTACCAGAGTTTGGTAAAATGAAAATCTCGAGATTTTTTATACAATATCCGAGAATCTTGTTTCTCAAATTTATGTGCTGTGAATTGCCTGTGTTACTGTGCACGTGAACTTTCTTAACTGACATTAACCAAGCTGCAATTTTGAAAAAGAAAACTTTAAACTGTGTCCCCATTTTAACTCTTCTGTTTATTGATTCCAGCCTTAAAAAATAGGTATGACAATTTAATTCGATTTAGTTTTCTTCCAAGTTTGATTCAGGCTGAAAATAAGTGTTCTTTTAAGAAAACTGAGATTCTTGTTAAACTTTTGAAATAATTTAATATAAAATTTTATTTAAATTAATTTTATTAATTTAAATAAAATTTTATATTAAATTATTTCAAATGATCTCTACATGTAATAAAAGAAAGAGTCTGTCTGTGTGTGTGTGGGTGTGTCTTTCGTTCGCGCTGCGCGTAAGCTAATAGACCCACGGCTACGAAATTTTCTACATAGGGGTGCATCCAGACAAGAGTCAGTGCACCTCGAAGCGATTTTTTCGAAATTCGAATTCGAATTTTTTTTTTATTTTGTGTTTTGTGACGAAATCGCGTCATTTTGAGACACAATGGGCTATAGGAAAGCGAGATTTTACTCTACACACTCCATTTTCCCATCGCCATGAAACGTAGGCACTTAGCTATTTTAGGAAATTAAAAGAAATTTCGTGTTTCAATAAATCGATTCAATACTAATTTATTTAACAAAGGGAGCTTAACACCTTTTCAACGGTATTTTTTTCTAAAAAAGTTTATTTTAAAAAATGTACAGTGTATTTTTCTTTGATTTTTGGACACGTTAAACTTTCATCCTTGCGACTGCTTTTACAAAAAGAATTTTGGAAAAATGATAATATTTTGTATTTTTAAAGAATTTTTTAAATGAAGCTTCCGAGTACACTTCTCACATCTCACATCTTTAAAAATGTGATTTTGCTAACAATGTTGATAGATTTTTGATGCAATCGCATCATTTTGAATAGTTTCTTTCTTTTAGAAATATGTCTTTGGCAACAATTTTTCATCGTATTTCTTATGTCACTGTTTTTAAGAGATTGGCATATTTCATTGTCATTTATATAAATATATAATACTTTTTTTTATATATATAAAGTTGTTCTGCAGAGTAAAATTCTGCGCGGAATTTTATGTTTTTTGAGTTGCTTTCATGTTATTTTTTGCTTAGTTCACTGTTTGTAAGATATTGAAAAGTTTTGCATGATTTTTTTTCTTCAACGGAAAGTTGGTTAATTTTTTAATTAGGATAATTAATGTTTTTATTTAGGGATATACCTTATTTCATTATAATTTTTTCTCTTGAAAATATAAGATAAAATATCATTAATTATACTTTGCTTTTCAGAATTTTTTGTTTTTTGTATTCTTTTATGTTATTTATTGCTCATTTCACTGTTTTTAAGATATTGAAAAGTTTTGAGTGATTTTTTTAGGAAACAAAGTTCTTAACCTCCTTTATACCATTTGAGTTCTTAAGATTTTGCAACGGAAAGTTGGTTAATTTATTTATTAGGATAATTAATATTTGTATTAAGGGATATTGCTTATTTCATTCTAATTCTGTTATACGTAATAACTTTTCTTTATGAATTTGTTCTGCAGAGTAAAATTCTACGCAGTTTTTAAATTTAACGTTTGGTGTTCCCTTTAGCCATTTTTCCGGTACATTTAAAAGCCAGACGATGGCTGGCAGCGAAGCTGCCAATTTTACATTTAATTACATTACTTACATTTAATTACATTAATTAATTAAATGTAAAATTTTTGAATTTTAAATTTATCGAAAGGCTAACTATGTGTTTTTTTCGTATGAAATCACTCGCACAGTGTGTATTTAAACACACGTTTCTACACATTGAAATTACTCATTTTTGTTGTTCACGCTGCAAAGTGATTGCAATGAAACAGCAGTATAATATTCTGAAGAGTATATCTTACCTCTAACTACAAATGATTTAACAAAAAATAAAAAGTTATAAGAATTTTAAACTAAAACGTAAATTGTGGTAAATGAAAATTAATTTAAAATTCAGTCTGAAAACTAGCTTAAAGTCTAACCCCTCGATGAAGAACTTTCTACCTAACTAAGGTATTTTTCCCACTTTCCTAGCATCTTCGTGGTGTAGTGGTTCTGCACACTGGGCCGGTATTCCAGAGGTCCGTGGTTCGATTCCCGGAGAAGGCGGTTGCTAATTTTTCATCTTGCCTGCTTCCAAAACATCCTAATGACTCTACAAACTTAGCATTAAAAATTGCAGTAAATTAAAAAATATAAGCAACTGTAAGAGTGTCAGTGTGTAAGTATATTCTTTGTAATCAGATTCATATTTAAAATTTGAAGCTATTTAAGCTAAACATTTACAACTAATTGCAGAATTAATCCTAGATATTAATTACTGTACCTATTAGTATTAATTAATTGCTACACTACTTCAATGAGTATCAATTATTTACTACTAATTGCGGAATTAATCTACCGAATATCAGGGTGCATAAAATCATGTATTTAAATTTGCTATAGGAAGTATAGTAATGCCAGATAATACAGGAAATTAATCTTCTATAATGTTTTATTTCATGAGAAATTAATTACAGGTGGAGATTTTTTTAAAATCATTTAGTGAAGAGATAATTCAAATAGGTAAAAGTATAGTTTAGGGTACCCCTTGGCGAAACTTGGCGATTTTTGGCGGTACATGGATACCGATTTTGTGCAATTCTTTGACTCGTTATTTTGGCTTGCGAAGCGGCGATTTTTGGGCCAAAAATCGCCGCTACACAAAGCCAAAATAACAACATAAACAATTGCACAAACTCGGTATCCATGTACACATCGACTTATTTTCACTTAAAAAAAACCCAAAATTGCACAAAAATGGCATTGCGCACTCCTTTGACTTTATCCGTGTACACGTCGACCTATTTTCACTTAAAAAAAAATCCTAGAATTGCACAAACTTGTATTGCGCACTCCCTTTACTTTGTCCATGCACACATCGATATATTTTCACTTAAAAAGTCAAAGGAGCACCAAATTCTACAATATAGGCAAACAAAAAATACATAATCTCAATAAAATACATTTTAAACCAAACAATAAAATAACATAAAAAAGGAAAATATATTATACATTTAAAATTTTGTTATACATTCAAAAGCAAATATTCACTTATCATGATTTTCGAATTCGCTTCGTACAGCCAGAGCCACGTAAAAATCAAAATATCAATCATACTCAAATGACTTTTTTCAAACCAGGTACTCTTTCTGATCGAACGCTTCACATAGTGACCATCTGAACCTTTCTTCCTACAAACCCATTCAAATCCATCTAAACAGTTTTAACACAAAAACGCTTATAAAACATCCCATGATTCAAAATTTTCCAGAATCATGCACCCGATTACGTCACAATAGGGTTTCCATAACATTCAACTACTCAGGTTACCATAAATGAAACAACAACTTGGCGATAAATCAAACAACAACTTCGCCATAATACAAGAGGTACCTTAAAGTCTACTCTACCCATTCAAATATTCAAAAAAAAAGCTGTTTTTTTTTTTTTTTTTCCCCGAAAGATGGCTGTGCACCAGGCTTCAACAATTTTTTTTTTTCCCAGGTCACGAAATTTGCACAGTAAAAACAGTATAGCTTCTTTGCAGAATTAAAAAATACACTGGAAAATTAACATCACGCTGATCAGTTATTGTGTGTAGTGTTTTGCTGTTAATTCAAGATTTTCGTTTTGCATAAGCTACTTCAAAAAGCGTAAAAACCATTATATGTTAATCAAATGAAAATGATTGACAGACTATATTTTCTGAAGTGTTTTCGGGCTAAAAATGGCATCATTAATGGCTTATTGGAACCTTAAAGTATATTAACTGGATTACAAACCCTGGAACGCTACACAAAGCTATGACATTAACTGCATTAAGCAGAGTCTGGTTAACTTTTCAACACTTGCCAACTGTGCCTCCATCAGGCCTTTCAGGTTTGTTCCAATCAGCAGGTCTCTCTATAGACAAGCAGCATAGGGACAACATACTGTCTTTTGTTATGAATCATACTGATTATGATCTCACTTCGCATTTTAACCTATGCTGTTTGACATAAAATCTCCCTACTATTTGCTGAACCTCTAGACTGACTAAGTATGTGACAAAATGAGACATTAAAAAAAAAAAAAAAAAAAAAATCTGAAATGTTTCAGATTTTAAATTACGTCCAAAGGGGCGTTTTTTAACATTTTGTGTGTTACCTTTCTTTATTAAATATCATGTTCCTCGCACTTAAACCATAAGATCCAGTGCAACAGCAATATCGCAAAATAGTTTTAAAACGAGCATATCTTTAGAATTTCCGATACAGAGACTCACGCGCTGGAGATAAAAATGTTTTTTCTGCACAACGTTGCCATTGCTCGCTTTGAAATCCTTGAGTTTGTTAATCAAAAATTCGTCAAAGTTTTAAAAAATAGGAAATCGATCATAAAACAAATTTCAAATTTCAAATTTGGTCTTCCACATGCTCATATTCGTTGGAGGATTACGTTATTCAAAATTCGATGACTCTATGTACCGTTGTTTTATCACAATACGAGAAATATACATACATTTATGCAGATTTTTCATTATTTAATTTCTTCAAATATAATGCAGGACTCTAACATTTTGTGGCAACAGTTTGAAAAGTGAACCGACATTTATGAGTCCCACGCAAAATGCCAAAACGAAACTAATAGTCCTTCGGGATTCAAATCCCTTTGGACTAAAAAGCATAAAGCTAACTATTAGTATAACGTAAATGTCACTATCTTCTTTTAAATATGTGCAACTATTATAAGTGTAAAATATTTAATGCTACTTGATAAACTGCATGAAATTTATTTTATTCTCAAACTTATTAAAAATTATGTTAGTTAATTCATGTTTAGTAATAATGCATACTACTATTTTTAGGATGGTATTACAAAAGTGAAATTTAGGCATAGAATAATATTTTTAATTGAATTTTTTCAGTATCCATTTGCTCATAGATCCTTAATTTTTTTCATTAATGGTCCCTAAAAGTACTTAATTCCCGTCGGCGTTTCACTTTTCAAATGGTTGCCACTAAATATTAAAACCTTACATCTTATTTTTAAAAAATAAATAATCAATTTGCATGATTGTATGTATGTTTCTCGTACTGTGAAAAAACGACGGTACCTAGAGACATCAAGTTTTGAATAACGTAGTCCTGCATTCGAATATGGGCATCTGGAAGCCTAAATTTGGAATCTGTTTTATTGCCTATTTCATATCTTGTAAAACTTTAACGATTTCTGATTAACAAACTCAACAGTTTCAAGGGGAGCAATGGCAACACTGCACGTGTGTATCGGAAATTCTAAAGATATGTTCTTTTTAAATATCTTGTGATATTGTTGTTTAATTGAATTTTATGTTTTAATCGCCAAGAACATTATATTTATTAAATAAAGATAATTCACAAAACGTTCTGGGTGTAATATAAAATCTGAAAGCTTTCAGTTTTTTTTTTTTTAAATTTATTTATTTTTTCTCCTTGATAATAAATTTTAGCTTAATCATTAGAGCTAATTGTCTTAATTTTTAACGCTTCCATCTGGGTCCATTATTATAAAAGATCCTATTTCTTTGATAAATTAGAGCAACAGCTTCTTGTTTCGCAAAAAGCTTTTCCATTTTTCGATTGTTTTATCAAGAATGAATCGTAAGGGGCCATGCATCATTACTGAATGCTGGCTGTACACTTAATGATTTCTAAATCAAAGTTACGATATTCGTTTACATTAATAGCGACGAGATCTTTAATAAACGCATAATGTGTATAAAAATCGAGAAGTAAAAGGGAATTTGTTGAAGAGGCTAAGGAATGAGGACTTGACCTTTAAGAGTTTTATTATCTCTAGAAGCACGATAACATATTCTCGGCGTTGCAAGATTCAGAAACCACGCGTGGCGGATCTAGGAAACCTCACAGAAGAGGTATTCAGATCTTTCCACTGTTGGATTTGCGGAATAGGTGTCATGACACATATAAGAGTATTGAAGAGATTTATTAGGGGTCATTTTAAAATTTATATTACATTTAAATGCGTTTTTTGGTTGAAATTGTTTTCGAAACTTTTTATTGTCGATCCCCACGAAATTTTACGGATTTCCACTTTTATTCCGTGATGGCTTCGTGAATTTTTTTCCGTCTTTTGCCACCGTTGAAATTTCTATGTACGAAATTTCTGCTGTTATCTTAGTGAGCATTAAATTTATTCGGGAATATCAATTAAGTACACGAATATCAGATAGTTTATTGCCAGAACTTTCAATTTTTGTTGCAATTTTGCGCACACCAGCGGCCGAATGTTAAAATCGCTGAGCCCTGGTAGTTCAGTCCGAGGTCCGAATTCAGCCAAGGAGCTGGCTGCATGGGCATTTTCGTGGTTTTCAGCATGTGTAATGTGTATACGAGCCAGTTTTACTTATAAAGTCCTCCACGAAGGTATCTCTCTCGGTACTTACGTATTGTCGCAACCTCGTTGGCGCAGTTTGGCGAATTTTACGGAAGAAAAGAACGACTACTTTTATTGTAAAAAAATATATGTTACATACATACACATTCGCCGTTTCAACTGTATATTTATTGCATAAGACAATCAGTAAACATACTTACAAGGGGGTTTTTGTTTTTATTATGGTGGAAATTTCGTAGTGATTGCTTTGAGAAAGAATTCGAAGTATTGTTCCTTTAGCGATTTTGTGGCAGAATAATGTATTCCTACATTCATCTCTCTTTCTACAATTCTTTTTTTACACTATTATAGAAAAATCTTACGATCATAAATTTTAAAATCGTATTTAAGAAGAAAAAAAATTAAAGTTTTTTATATCAAAGCCTTTGGAATACAGTAAAAAGGAATGCGTACGAAAATGGTGACGTATGAAAATGAATATTTGTATTTATTGCATAAGACAATCAGTAAACATAGTTACAAATGAGTTTTTGTTTTTATTATGGTGGAAATTTCGTAGTGATTGCTTTGAGAAAGAATTCGAAGTATTGTTCCTTTAGCGATTTTGTGGCAGAATAATTAATTCCTACAGAAATTTCACCTCTCTTTCTACAATTCTTTTTTAGTACTATTATAGAAAAATCTTACGATCATAAATTTTAAAATCGAGTTTAAGAGGGTGTAAAATTGCGTGCTTCCAACCTGCACGCAACAAAGTGGTGACTGCAGAAAACTGGAAAATTAGACAGAGTCTTGAGAAGGGTTTAAGTCCCTTTTTATTCAACTTTAGAAATTACAATTGCGTGCTCTTGACGCTCACAAACTACGCCGTCCCGGCGGTAAAATAAAAATAAGAAACTAAAAAGAGATAATAACAAGTAACTAACTACGAGGCTCTCTAAACGTAACTAACGTCTAAACGTTTTACAATACCGCTGATAATTCAGCAAACTCTGAATATCACGTTGAAAGATTAACAATTTGCCGAGGCAAGCACACACGACGAAACGCGTGGTTCTTCAATTTCTGACTAACTACCTCCGCGCTCGTGAAGTAAGAAAAGCACACTTCGAACTCGTTTCCTTTCTATTTAACTCAGAATACTTCCGCTGATAATTTGAATCCTTGCGCGTTCTACTAAAATTTACATACTCTGGCATTGGCAGGAAAGATAGTTTAAACTTAAATAAATGTTAGTTAAAATAAATATAAATCCTACAAGGGGGAAAAATTAAACTCTTTTCTATCAAAGCCTTTGGAATACAACAAAAAAGAATGCGTACGAAAATGGGGACGTATTAAACTGAATATTTGTAATGCGTATGATTGCCTGAATAATAATTGCTATACACATGGTTACCAGAGTTTGGTGTTTTCTGCTAAGATGGTTGCGATAATACGTAAATACCTCTCTCTCTCTCAGCAGATAGCCCTCGTGTGTTTTTCGTAGTCAAAGATTGCAACATCAATGCCCCATGCGCTGCAGTGACTTGTAAGTTGATGCAAGTTGCTTAAGTACTACAGACTGCAATAACTACCATTGTTCAAATAGGGCAGCTTCACCAGTGGCCGAGTGGTTAAGACCGTCGAATGCTGGTAGTTCGACGTAATTTCGAACCCAGGCGAACGGGCTGGCCGGCTGGTTTGCCTTCTGGGTTTTCTTCTATATTACCTAATTTCTCCTTATTAACCTAATTGAGTCTAATAAAAATTTCCAGCCCTCTGATAGTAGGCTGGAATTAGCAAACGGAGAAAGATAGCACATCTAAAATTTTCAGTAGAAAGTAGGGAGAATATTGTTGTCATTCGATGAGAACAATCACTCACGAAGTATTCAATCCAGTAGCGAAAGCTCGCACATGATCTTGGAGTTCAAAAGTTGATCCCTTCCGTGTAATCGTTTATTTAAATCTGCAAAATGTGTGTTTGTATATAATAGTACAAATGCCATGACATGCACTCAGTCCTTTGCGGCGACTCAAGATAAATCAAGAATCACGAAAAAAAGCTCGATAACGTAATTTGTATTATTTAATAATAAAATAAAATGTGTGAAATCTAAAAATTAGTGTTTGCCTATAATCATTACCATGTTCGAGAAAATATTTTATTTGTAATTATATCGTTGAACATTTCTTCATAGTGTAACGTTGCGCGCCTCCAACTTGCACGCAACCAAGGGGTGACTGTGAAAACTGTATAAAAGATAGAGCCTTGTGAAGGGTTTAAGTCCCTTTTTATTCAACGTAATAAATTACAATTGCGTGCTCTTGACGCTTACAGACGGCGCCAACTCGGCGGTCAAATAAAAATAATAACCTGAAAAGAACTTAAAGACAAGACTCTAACTACGATAGACTCTATCTATCTCACTGCTAATTCAGCAGACTTGAAGCTCACTTGGACGATTAACACTACTTCCCGCCAAGCACATAGGCCGAAACGCGGGGTTCTTCAATTTCTCGCTCACTACCTCCGCGCTCGTGAAGTAAGAATATCACACGCCGAACTCGTTTCCTTCTATTTAAATCCGAATACTTTTAACTTTTACTATTTTAAGCATGTTAACTGTTGTTGACTGTTGCAAAGCACTCGAGTGTTATTTTAGATGAGGAGCAGGATGCCTTCTTGGAGGGCTTTTTAAAGGAAACCTGCTTGCCCCAAAAAATTGCCCCGGGAAAAAAATTGCCCCAACTGGGAAGGGAAAAAATTACCCAAACTGGGGTGGGAAAAAAATTGCCCCAACTGGGGTGGGAAAAAAATTGCCCCAACTGGGGTGGCAAAAAAATTGCCCCAACTGGGGTGGCAAAAAAATAGCCCCAACTGGGGTGGGAAAAATAGCCCCAACTGGGTGGGGAAAAACTGCCCCAACTGGCGTGGGAAAAAATTGCCCCAACTGGGGTGGGAAAAAAATAGCCCCAACTGGGGTGGGAAAAAATAGCCCCAACTGGGTTGGGAAAAAAATTGCCCCAACTGGCGTGGGAAAAAAATTGCCCCAACTGGGGTGGGAAAAAATAGCCCCAACCGGCGTGGGAAAAAAATAGCCCCAACCGGCGTGGGAAAAAAATAGCCCCAACCGGGGTGGGAAAGAAATAGCCCCAACTGGGGTGGGAAAAAATTACCCCAACTGGGGTGGGAAAAAATTGCCCCAACGGGGGTGGGAAAAAATTGCCCCAACTGGGGTGGGAAAAAATAGCCCCAACTGGGGTGGGAAAAAAATTGCCCCAACTGGGGTGGGGAAAAAATAGCCCCAACTGGGGTGGGAAAAATTGCCCCAACTGGGGTGGGGAAAAAATAGCCCCAACTGGGGTGGGAAAAAATTGCAACAACTGGGGTGGGAACTGGCTAAACATACTTATGTTCCTGGAAAAGTGGGCGACGAAAAGTAGATGTATTTAATAAATAAAGGTAAACAAAACATTAATAACGCCCATTTGAACGTAATTTTTTTAAAAGATCAGATTTTCCGAAATTTCAGTCGCTATCTTAGACTTCTCCAAAATTTACTGTAGGCGGAATGTTCACATTCATAATCACTGAATTCTCTGAATATAAAGCATTTTGAACAAAAGCAAGCGGATAATTAGTTAACTGGTGGGTATATCCCAGTTGCACTCAGTCTTTTCTACCATGTATCCTTTCACCATTACTATAAAATCCTTTTAGTCCTCCCTCCTCTCCAAAACTCGAAAAATACAATATGCATTTATTTAAATTTAGATTATTTTAAGCATGTTAACTGTTGTTGACTGTTGCAAAGCACTCGAGTGTTACTTTAGATGAGGGGAAGGATGCCTTCTTGGAGGGCTTTTTAAAGGAAACCTGCTTGCCCCAAAAAATTGCCCCGAGAAAAAAATTGCCCCAACTGGGGTTGGAAAAAATTGCCCCAACTGGGATGGGAAAAAATTGCCCCAACTGGGGTGGAAACTGCCTAAACATACTTATGTTCCTGGAACAGTGGGCGACGAAAAGTAGATGTATTTAGGAAATAAAGGTAAACAAAACATTAATAACGCCCATTTGAACGTATTTTTTTTTAAAAATCATGTTTACATTCATTGTTCACTGCCACGCCTATCGAATTAATTTCTACCTTTTCGTTGTCCTGCGTTGGCAACATGCTTTTGAGATTTGTCGTTCGTAGGATTCGGTCGCTAAAAGCGTAGCTGGCCTGTAACTGTTGTAATTATTATTTTATGCTTATCTGTACTTCTGAATTATTACTAAATGTTTACGTGTGAATGTTATATTATTAAATGTATTCAGTTTGGTTGAAATAGACCGAGAGTGACTGAATTTATTAAGTATAATCAAAGTCGAAACTGCGTCATCCATGTCGGCGCCATTCTAATACGAGGTACGTAAACATCATTCTGGATGCACCGGCGAGATTCAGGTGGAATTCGTCAGCAGTTCAAGGAGAGATAAGTGATTTTTTAGTTCGATTTACATCTAAATTTGATTCTTGAAGTTTTATATCTATTTTGTATTGATTTTGATTTTGAACTTGAATACTTCGATTACTTATTATGGATCAAGCTACTGTCATTAGATTGCGTGGTAGGGCAAAAGCGGCCTTCACAAGGCTTCAGAATACTATTTCTTCCGATTTATCTAAAAATGAAGTAATTTTGCATCTGGAGCGCTTAGAGAGGATTTATTCAGATTTTGATAAATTTGATGCCCAATTACCAGAAGAACAGTCAGAAATTGAAGATTTTGAATCGAAGTATTTTAGTTTGAAACTTCAGTATCAAAATTTGTTAGATGTATTAAATGCGGCTAATTTGCCAAGTGTTACAGGAAATTCTAATTTTAAGTTACCTAAATTGAATATTCCTATTTTTTCTGGTAACTTTAATGACTGGATGAATTTTAAAGATTTGTTTGTTGCAACAGTGCATAATACTTCTTTATCGAATATACAGAAATTTCATTATTTAATCGGATCACTTGCTGATGAACCAGCTTCTATAATTAAACATCTTCCGTTATCAAATAATTCTTATGAAGAAGCATGGGCAAAATTGCTCGCTAGGTACGATAAAAAGAAACAAATCGTACAATCGTTAATTAAAACATTTATTGATCAAAAATGTATTTCACAGGTTGATAAAGTTAATTTACGGCAATTAGCTGATACTTCCGATGAAGTTATCAGAGGTTTAAAAGCTCTTGGTGACAAAACAACTTCTAGGGATCCATGGTTAATATTTATGTTGCTTCAAAAGGTAGATTCAGAAACTCGAAAGTTATGGGCACAGAAAACAGCGGAAGATGATTTTCCTACATTGGAATCATTTTTTGAATTTTTAAATTTAAGATGTTCTTCTCTCGAAATTATCATAAATAAAGAAGCGGAAGCTAAAGTTGTTGATAAAAGTAGTAATGTTAGTTCTAAAACATTACAGAATACTAAATGTTCGAAATGTAACGGACTTCATGCGTTATATAAATGCGTTAAATTTAAGAATTTGGATGTTACTGCTAGAAAGAACTTTGTGAAAAAACGAGGGTTGTGTTTTTTATGTTTAAATTCACATCTAATCAAAAATTGTAATTCACAGTTAAAGTGTTATTTGTGTAATTCAAAAACGCATAATAGTTTGTTGCATGAAGATATTAAAGCTAACAACGTACAGCTTTTAAAACCGCCAAATGAAAACGAAAGCACTCCAGAGAGAATTTCGAATGAATCATGCGAGGGTCAAGGTCAGGTAGTTGTCAGTAATACCATTCAAAATTGCAACTCGGCGATTTTGCCTACAGTTCTCGCACTCGCATTTTCATCCAGTGGCGAAGCTATCGAAATTAAATTATTGCTGGATTCCGGAAGTGAAAGTTCGTTTATTTCTGAACGAGCTGTTCGAAGATTAGGATTAAAAAGAACAAATCAAAGGTTACTTTTGCGTGGAATTGGCGGAGTGCCAGCTTCCAAAACTCGTGGTTTTGTTGATTTTAATGTTCGGTCAAAATTAAATAATCAAATAATTGACGTTAACGCATACATTTTGGATAGGTTAACTTTGCCATTGCCGGAACAAGTGATTAATGTAAAGCATATAGAATACATTAAATCTATTCCGTTAGCGGATCCGAATTTTGCTCAACCCAAAGAAATTGATTTGATATTAGGAGCTGATTATTTTTTCTCTTTAAGATGTGGCCAAATATATGGTTCGAAAAATGAGCCTGTAGCTCAAAATACAATTTTCGGTTGGGTGATTGCTGGGAAGGTCGGAAATAATATGGAAGGCCCAAAAACAGCAAATGCACACTTCATAAAATTAGAAGATAATATAAATATTAATTACGAACTTAAACGTTTCTGGGAAATGGAGGATATTGTCGATGTCGGGAAGAAGGAATTTCTGACACCTGAGGAACAATTTTGTGAATCACATTTTCAAAACACTCATGCTGTTAATTCATATGGGCAATTTGTTGTAAAACTTCCATTTTATAAATCGCCTAAGTTGGGTGGGTGATTCAAAACCGGCAGCAATTTATAGGTTGCGTTCCAGGGAACGAAAATTCAAAGATAATCCGGAATTTGAAAAACAGTAGTATAAAGATTTCATACGTGAATATGAACAGTTAGGACATATGACTGTGATTAATGATGATTTATCTAACAGATCGGATACAGAAAAGTTTTATCTTCCTCATCATGCGGTAATTAAACCTTCTAGCACAACGACAAAATTAAGAGTAGTTTTTGATACATCCTGCAAATCTGAAAATGGTATATCATTGAATTCTCTTTTAGGGGTAGGTCCGAAATTACAAAGAGATATTTTTGAGATTTTGATTAATTTTCGATTTCCTAAAATTGTTTTCACAGCCGATGTGGAGAAGATGTATCGTCAGGTGATGGTAGCCCCTGAAGATCAGAATTATCAATTAATACTTTGGAGATACAATTCCAGTGATAAAATGCGCACGTACAAGTTGAAAACAGTTACTTATGGTCTTTCCTCTGCTTCATTTTTAGCAACTCGATTGTCTGAAGCAGATAGCTTTAGAGTCTAAAGAGGAATCAGATGTATCTCGTATATTGCAAGAGGATATGTATATGGACGACTTATTGTCGGGTGCAAATACAGTTGATGATGCAGTATTTGTCTGCAAGAAAATATCTTCAATTTTACATGCACGTGGTTTTGATTTGAGGAAGTGGAATTCAAATTCTGTCGAATTCTTAACTGAATTTAAGGAACATTGTTCATTGAATTCTGATTTTGAGATATCTCCTAATTCGAGTTCGAAAGCCTTAGGACTTTTTTGGAATTCAACTACTGATACCTTCAGTTTTAAAGCTACACTGCACATCAACGCACCTATAACAAAAAGACGTATATTAGCAGAATCTGCTCGCATTTTCGATCCTTTAGGTCTCTTATCTCCTTGCACTATATTGATTAAAATATTCTATCAAAAACTATGGTTAGTTAAAGGCGACTGGGATTCAGTTGTTCCCCAGCATATCTCAAATGATTGGTTTAAATTTCAAGAGACATTCAGCCAAATCAATAATTGTGAAATTCCGAGATGTGTCGTACTTACAACGGACAGTGTTATCCAACTACATGGATTTTCTGATGCATCTTCGCAGGCTTATGCAGCAGCCATTTACTGTCGCCAAAGGTGCAATGGTACGGTTAAGGTTAATCTTTTGGTATCAAAGACTAAAGTCGCGCCTATAAAGCAAGTATCCATTCCTCGATTAGAACTCTGTGCTACGTATTTGTTGACCAGATTAATGCGATCTCTATTGAACATTTTAAAGAAGTTTGATTTTGAAATTTTTGCGTGGACGGATTCCAAGGTAGTTCTGTCTTGGCTATCAGCTCATCCACGTAAGTGGAAAACTTTTGTGGAAAACAGAACATCTCAAATCATAGAAGTGATACCTATTAAACATTGGAATCATGTTCCCTCTAAACAGAATCCTGCAGACATTGCTTCTCGTGGTATTGAACCTCAACTCCTACCAAATTGTACTTTGTGGTCGAATGGTCCACCATGGTTGCGTCAGGAAGAGGAAAAATGGCCTGAATATGAATTAGAATCTGAAGATGATGCTGAAGTAAAGGCCGAACAAAGATCTGATCCTATTTTTATTTCTCATATACGTGAATCGAATGATTTATTAGCTAATTTGTTCGAGCATTATTCTTCGCGTTGTAAAATTGTTCGTATTCTGGCTTACTGCCAAAGATTTATTACTAATTGCAAGAAGCATCATGTTACTCAGAACATTTCACGTAGTGGCATTAACTCCAGCTGCCTTATGCCGCTAACATTTCTAGAGATTCTAGTAGCAGAAAATTTCATTATTCGTTGGATTCAGAATCATCATTTCAAAGATGATTTACAATGTATTAAAGAAGAGAAACCTTTACCTAAGAAGAGCCAACTACGTTCTTTGTATCCATTCGTAGATAAAGATGGTCTCTTATGGGTGTCCGCCGATAACATCGCGTCAAAAACATCGCGGACGAAAACGTCGCGGAGAAAACAACGCAAGGCAAAAACGTCGTGGTACAAAATATCGTGGGAGAAAACATCGCAGTTCTAAAACATCGTGGTACAAAACATCGTCGTCGAAAATAATGCGGTTCAAAAACTTCGCAGTTTAAAAACATCGTCGTCGAAAATATCGTGGTTAAAAATAAAGTATCTACAAATCATCGCATGACAACTTCGCAGACATGCTTTTTTCAGGTTTTAATAATTGTAAAAGGATGTTCCCATAATGATTTGTGAGCGCAAGATGTAAAGAAGGATAATTTTTACTTTCACATTTTTTATTAACCAATAAATTTTTGCTGAAAAAGTAAGAAGGAAACTTAAGCATAAAAAATTAAATGCAAATTATAGGTTATACTTTTCATGAAAAATTACCAGTAAAAACTTCATAAAAATGATTTATTAATGGCATTTGTTAGTTAACTATGTCGGTTTAAAATTCTATTAATTCTATACGTTGCATTAATTTTCTATGCTTAAGTTTCATTCTTATTTTTTCAGCAAAATTTTATTAGTTAATAAAAAGTATGAAAGTAAAAATTATCCTTCTTTACATCTTGCGATCACAAATCAATATGGGAATATCCATTTACAGTTATTAAAGCCTGAAAGAAGCACGTCTGCAATGTTATCGTCATGCGATGATTTGTAGATACTTTATTTTTTACCACGATATTTTCGACGACGATGTTTTTGAACTGCGAAGTTTTTGAACCGCTTTATTTTTGACGACGATGTTTTGTACCACGATGTTTTAGAACTGCGATGTTTTCTCTTTGCGATGTTTTCTCCCACGATATTTTGTACCACGACGTTTTTGCCTTGCGTCTCCGCGATGTTTTTGCCGCGATGTTTTCGGCTGTAACCCTCTTATGGGTGGGAGGACGTCTTCGAAATTCATCTTTAGCATTTAACATCAAACATCCTGTCATACTTCCTTCTCGACATAAATTTAGCGAATTACTAGTGAAAGAACTTCATATTACTTACCTTCATGCTGGTCCTTCTTTATTATCACACCTTATCAGGCAATCTTACTGGATAATTGGAGGAAAGAAACTGATACGCAGTTGTGTCAACCATTGCTTAATATGTCATCGATTTAAAGCTGCTTCAAATTCGCAATTGATAGTTGACTTACTTGAACATCGTGTGACTTTGGAACGACCTTTTTACGCATCTGGTGTGGATTACGCTGGTCCTATTACCATGAAAGTTAATAAGGGTCGTGGCTCTAAAACAACGAAAGGCTATATAGCTCTGTTTGTTTGCTTGTCAACTAAAGCTGTGCATATAGGAGCAGTCAGTGACCTGACGGCAGACTCGTTTATCGCTGCACTTAGACGTTCCATTTCACGTCGCGGTGCACCACGGCACATTTACAGTGACAACGGCACCAATTTTGTGGGAGCATGCTGAAAACTACAAGAACTAAATCAGATTTGGTCTTCCTTGTATGCAACGGAATCGGTTTCCCGAGAACTAACTAAGTCATCTATTGAATGGCATTTTATACCTCCTGCTTCGCCCCACTTCGGAGGAATATGGGAAGCCGGCATTCGCTCAGCGAAATTTCATCTGAGAAGAGTATTGAAAGAGTTTTACTACTTACCCAGATCGAGGCTATTTTGAATTCACGTCCACTTACTTACGTGAACGATACTGATATTGACTGTATTAATGCTTTAACCCCTTCTCATTTCATTACAGGTGATACTTTAACTTCCTTTCCAGAGAGTCATCAGACTTTACGTACAAGGAGTTCTAGGTGGGAACTTGTACAGAATCTACGTTTGGGCTTCTGGAAGCGATGGAAAAAGGAATACTTGATTTCTCTTCAGCAGAGATCCAAGTGGCAGTACAACAGACCCAATCTAAAAATCGACAAGGTGGTTCTTATCATCGAAGATGGATCTCCACCGCTAGCTTGGCCTATTGGACGGATCATCGATGTCCATCCGGGCAAGGACGGCTTAGCTCGCGTAGCCACTGTCAAAACTAAAACTGGTGTTTTCAAAAGAGGAATTAATAAACTTTCACCGTTACCTGTGTATCAGGACTAAACCTGATAGGGTGGGAGTATGTTCACTGCCACGCCTATCGAATTAATTTCTACCTTTTCGTTGCCCTGCGTTGGCAACATGCTTTTGAGATTTGTCGTTCGTAGGATTCGGTCGCTAAAAGCGTAGCTGGCCTGTAACGGTTGTAATTATTATTTTATGCTTATCTGTACTTCTGAATTATTACTAAATGTTTACGTGTGAATGTTATATTATTAAATGTATTCAGTTTGGTTGAAATAGACCGAGAGTGACTGAATTTATTAAGTATAATCAAAGTCGAAACTGCGTCATCCATGTCGGCGCCATTCTAATACGAGGTACGTAAATATTCATAATCACTGAATTCTCTGAATATAAAACATTTTGAACAAAAGCAAGCGGATAATTAGTTAACTGGTGGGTATATCCCAATTGCACTCTGTCTTTTCTACCATGTATCCTTTTACCATTACTATAAAATCATTTTAGTCCTCCCTCCTCTCCAAAACTCGAAAAATACAATATGCATTTATTTAAATTTAGATTATTTTAAGCATGTTATGTAGTAATCGTTTGGTTTATTTGACTGTTGCAAAGCACTCGAGTGTTATTTTAGATGAGGGGAAGGATGCCTTCTTGGAGGGCTTTTTAAAGGAAACCTGCTTGCCCCAAAAAATTGCCCCATCTGGGGTGGGAAAAAAATAGCCCCAACTGGGGTGAGGGAAAATAACCCCAACTGGGGTAGGAAAGAAATTGCCCCAACTGGGGTGGGAAAAAATTGCCCCAACTGGGGTGGGAAAAAATTGCCTCAACTGGGGTGGGAAAAAAATAGCCCAACTGGGGTGTGAAAAAAATTACCCCAACTGGCGTGGAAACTGGCTAAACATACTTATGTTCCTGGAAAAGTGGGCGACGAAAAGTAGATGTATTTAATAAATAAAGGTAAAACATTAATAACGCCCATTTGAACGTAATTTTTTTTAAAAATCTGAAACCTTTCAGATTTTTCGAAATTTCAGTCGCTCCCTTAGAATTCTCCAAAATTTACTGTAGGCGGAATGTTCACATTCATAATCACTGAATTCTCTGAATATAAAGCATTTTGAACAAAAGCAAGCGGATAATTAGTTAACTGGTGGGTATATCCCAGTTGCACTCAGTCTTTTCTACCATCTATCCTTTCACCATTACTAGTAAAATCCTTTTAGTCCTCCCTCCTCTCCAAAACTCGAAAAATACAATACGCATTTATTTAAATTTAGATTATTTTAAGCATGTTATGTAGTAATCGTTTGGTTTATTTGACTGTTGCAAAGCACTCGAGTGTTATTTTAGATGAGGGGAAGGATGCCTTCTTGGAGGGCTTCTTAAAGGAAACCTGCTTGCCTAAAAAAATTGCCCCAACGGGGGTGGGAAAAAAATAGCCCCAACTGGGGTGGGGAAAAATTGCTCCAACTGGGGTAGGAAAAAATTGCCCTACTGGGGTGGGTTAAAAAATTGCCCCAACTGGGGTGGGAAAAAAATTGCCCCGACTAGGGTGGGGGAAAAAATTGCCCAAACTGGGGTGGGAACTGGCTAAACATACTTATGTTCCTGGAAAAGTGGGCGACGAAAAGTAGATGTATTTAATAAATAAAGGTAAACAAAACATTAATAACGCCCATTTGAACGTAATTTTTTTTTTAAAAATCTGAAACCTTTCAGATTTTTCGAAACTTCAGTCGCTCCCTTAGACTTCTCCAAAATTTACTGTAGGCGAATGTTCACATTCATAATCACTGAATTCTCTGAATATAAAGCATTTTGAACAAAAGTAAGCGGATAATTAGTTAACTGGTGGGTATATCCCAGTTGCACTCAGTCTTTTCTACCATGTAGCCTTTCACCATTACTATAAAATCATTTTAGTCCTCCCTCCTCTCCAAAACTCGAAAAATACAATATGCATTTATTTAAATTTAAATTACTTTTTATGTGTTTTATAAATTAAGCAAGGAACATAAAAAAAAAAATTCTGAAAACTTTCAGATTTTATATTACGCCTAAAGGGATAATTTTGTTTTTCATTTACAGATTATTTTAATTATGCGCGTTTCAAGAGCATTTGGACTAACGCATAAAACACATCATGTTAAAGGCATTAAAACACATCATAACTTTAAATTTCCGATAGGCAGTCTCGTGCGCTATAGATTACAATATTGTACAATGTAGATTACAATTCCGTACGGTGTGTTGCCACCGCTCGCTTTGGAATCGTTGAGTTGCAATTCGTTAAAATTTAAAAAATATGAAGCAGATAATATGAAGCAGAAATGAGAAATTCAAGAATAGGGCTTCCAGGTGCCCATATTCGGATGGTAGACTATGTTATTCGAAATCTCATGGCTCTAGGTATCTTTTTCTACAGTGCGAGAAATATATATATATATACATCTATGCAGATTCTTCGTTATTTAATTTCTTTAAATATAATACAGGGTGATAATAAATATGGTGGCAACAGTTTGAAAAGTGATACAATCGTTGATAGTTACTCGCCGCAAAATGCCGTTTTGAGACTAATGTCCCTTCTGGGCTAACCTATCCCTTGGATCTACTAATAATTGGCAGTCTTACAATAATTGTAAGACTCTAGCTAAATTAAAGTTCCTTTTGCTGGATAGATCCATACCTGAACTGCGAAGCGGCTGTTCGCTAAGATTAACGGTATTAATAACAGTGCGTACGAAGGGTGAAAAGGCTCTTTTATTCAACTCAATAAAGGATTCACCATCGGCATTCCTAGTGCTTAAGAAACTTAGGCAATACTTTTGGCTGTAATTTTTCAATACAGAATTATAAAATTAAAACTAAGCCTAGGCGAGACTACACAGTGGTAATTAATGCGAGTTGGCTTTTAACCCTACCACCGACATACACAAACCGGGAATTAATATACACGTTCATAAAATAGCCAACTTGAAATATCAGCGAAACAATGGGGCTAAACGGCAGAAAACACTTTGCCTGAAGTGTCTCAGACGCCAGCTTAAATGGCATCTTTCTACCCTATTTCGGGGCCCACCAGCGGCCGAGCGGTAAAGTCGCTGAACACTGGTAGTTCGGTCCGAGGCTCGAATCCCGCGAACGGGCTGGCTGCATGGGTGTTTTCGTGGTTTTCCCCATGTGTGACGTGTATACGAGCCAGTTTCCCTTAGAAAGTCCTCCACGAAAGGCATCCCTCCTCTTAGGCAGATAGCCCTAGTGTGCTTTGCCATAATTAAATACATCACACACCACACCACTACCCTATTTCGCATAATGCGCGAAACTGAAATTTAATTCTGGCAGGAAATTACAGAAAATAGAAAAGGTAAATAACTAAACAAAACTGGTTATTTCAAAATCAGATAAGTTCTTACAGGCTGATTTCATTGTCCCTAGTTGAGAAACCCTGCTATAATCTGAAAAAGGGTAAAAAATAAAACCAATTGTTAGCCCTTCTAAGAGCTGCGGCAACTTTAATAGCCGTCTCGGATTGCTTTAGAAAAATGATTCTTTTAAATTTTTAGTCCAAAGGGGCTTTTTGTCCCTGAGGGACTATTGTTTTCGTTTTGCGTCGAAACACTATAAATGGCTATATCACTTTTCAAACTGTTGCCACCAAATATTATTGCCCTGAATTATATTTGAAGAAATTTAATAATGAAGAATTTGCATTAATGTTTCTCGCATTAGAGCCATGCGAACAGGGGCATCTGAAAGCCCAAATTTCAAATTTGGAATTTGTTTTATTATCGATTTCATATTTTGTAAAGCCCACCAGCGGCCGAGTGGTAAAGTCGCTGAACACTGGTAGTTCGGTCCGAGGTTCGAATCCCACGAACGGGGCGGCTGCATGGGAGTTTTCGTGGTTTTCCCCCATGTGTAACGTGTATACGAGTCAGTTTCCCTTAGAAAGTCCTCCAGGAAGGCATCCCTCCCTTTAGGCAGATAGCTCTTGTGTGCTTTGCCATAATTGAATAATCCTAATCCAATCCAAAAAAGAAAACTACGAAAATCCGTTTTTAAATTATTGCGAAAAATCCAAGAAACGTTTTATGAAGAACGTTTCTTCTTGGATTTTTCGCAATAACTTTAAAAACAAATTTTCGTAGTTTCTTTTCTTTTCTTTTTTTTTTTTTTTTCTTTTAAAATAACTAATCCATGAATTAATTTACTTGCGCCAAAAAATATTTTCTTTTCCTTTAGAATTTAAAGAAATTTTAAACGATATTCATTTTATGAACTCTTGATAAGTGATCTTCGAGCTTCGACACCGGTTTCAAACTTTGGCGGCAGATATATCGCGCATGCGTAGCTGTTTCCCTCTATTATGGAATGGAGCCACGTCTGTTGCAGAGAGGTTCTTTACAATACATATTCTTTGATTCTAACCTCCATGGTACCGTATTTATGGTACCGCATGGTACCGTAGATTTAACCAATTTTGTTTTATACGAGAACATGTAAATTCTTTAGTTTATGCATTGCACATGCGTTTCTCTCGATTCTTGAGGTTGCTGGAAACCAAAAGTTGTGGGAAACTTGCTTTGCCATTCTAAAAGACAATCAAATTGGAGCGGCGTAAATTGGCTCTATGCCAGCTGCCCGAATGAGGCTCACGTGATACACAATTCGCCAAAAAAGTTACCTCTTCCGACGTCGGCACAAAAATCGCTTTTTTTGGTCAATTTTCGAATTCCCTGACTTTTTCCAGTGTTCCGGGGTAACGTGGCAACCCTGTACTAAGCTTCTAAATTAAATATGAACTAAATTGTAGTGAATTTTTTGATACCACTAAAAATAGCAAAGAATTTTCAAAGAAAGCTCACACCAGGGAAAAATACTAACAACTTAATAACAAGGTGCGCTCAGAAGAATTAGTATTTAAAAATTGGCTCATTGTCACTTTCTTTTGAGAATTTCTTATTAAACTCACTCAATCATAAGTTTTTTTAGTCCAAAGGGGCTTTGTCCCTGAAGAACTACTGTTTTCGTTTCGCGATTTTGCATTGGCTCACTATAAACGTCCGTTTGACTTTTCAAACTGTTGCCACACAACGTTAGAGTATTTGAAGAAATTAAATAATGAAAACTCTACATTAATGTATGTATATTTCTCGCATTGTGATAAAACGACGGTACATAGGGCCATCGAATTTTGAATGACGTAATCCTACTGAGAATATTGGCATGTGGAAGCCCAAATTTGAAATATGTTTTATTATCGATTTCATATTTTGTGAAACTTTAACGAACTTTTGATTAACAAATTCAACGATTTCAAAGCCAGGGATGGCAACGTTGTAGAGAAAAACATTTTTATATCCAATTCGGGAGACTGCGTATCGGAAATTCTAAATTCTAATTCATTTTAAAACTATTTTGCGGTATTGCTGTTGACCTGAATTTTATGGTTTAATTGCAAAGAACGTGAGATTTAATAAATAAAGGTAACAGAGAAAATGTTAAAAAAAAATGCCCTTTTGGGCGTAATTTAAAATCTGAAACCTTTCAGTTTTTTTTTTTTTTTTTTTTTTTTTTTTTTTTTGCGTTGAATAGCGAATCACATTTCAAATTGTTGCCACCAAATATGGTCCTGTATTATTATTATTATTATTTTGTTTTTGTTTTTGTTTGGTTTGAATTTCGTGGTGATCACTTTAATGCCTTTAAATCCAAATATGTTTTTGTTTTGCAGAGTAAAATTCTGCGCAGGTTTAATGCGCGATTTATCGTTTTTATTTGCACCCAGTTGGAACGTTTTTCTCTGAACCCAGTTAGGGCGTTGTTTGCAGAGTTTTCATGCAGTTGTTTTGCAGAGTAAAGTTATGCCCAGATTTTAATGCGCAGTTTATCGTTTTTATTTGCATCCAGTTAGTGCGTTTTATGAAGTTCTTTTGCAGAGTAAAATTCTGCGCAGGTTTTAATGCGCAGTTTATCGTTTTTATTTGCAGCCAGTTGGGGCGTTTATCCTTGAACCCAGTCAGGGCGTTTCATGAAGTTGTTTCGCAGAGTAAAATTATGCACTGGTTTTAATGCGCAGTTTATCGATTTTATTTCCACCCAAATAGGGCGCTTTTATTTGCACCCAGTTAGAGCGTTTTATAAAGTAGCTTTGCAGAGTAAAATTATGCGCAGTTTATCGTTTTTTCAGCACACAGTTAGAGCGTTTTATAAAGTTGTTTTGCAGAGTAAAGTTATGCGCAGATTTTAATGCCAGTTTATCGTTTTTATTTGCACCTAGTTGGGTCGTTTTTATTTGTGCCCAGTTAGAGCGTTTTATGAAGTTGTTTTGCAGAGTAAAATTATGCGCAGATTTTTAATGCGCAGTTTATCGTTTTTATTTGCACCCAGTTGGGGCGTTTTTTTATTTGCACCCAGTTAGGGCGTTTTATGAAGTTGTATTCCTGAGTAAAATTATGCGCAATTTTAATGCGCAGTTTATTGTTTTTATTTGCACCCAGTTAGGGCGTTTTATGAAGTTGTTTTGCAGAGTAAAGTTATGCGCAGATTTTAATGCTCAGTTTATCGTTTTTATTTGCACCCAGTTGGGGCGATTTATGAAGATGTATCGCAGAGTTATGCGCAGATTTTATTGCGCAGTTTATCGTTTTTACTTGTACCCAGATGGGGAGTATGCGCAAATTTTAATGCGCAGTTTATCGTTTTTATTTGCACCCAGTAGAGGCGTTTTAATTTGCACCCAGTTAGGGCGTTTTATGAAGTGGTTTTAAGAGTAAAATTACGCGCAGATTTTAATGCGCAGTTTATCGTTTTTATTTGCACCCTGTCGGGGCGTTTTTTATTTGCACCCACTTAGGGCTTTTTATGAAGTTCTTTTCCAGAGTAAAGTTATGCGCAGATTCTAATGCGCAGTTTATCTTTTTTATTTGCACCCAATTGGGGCGTTTTTTATTTGCACCCAGTTAGGGCGTTTTATGAAGTTGTTTTGCAGAGTAAAATTATGCGCTGATTTTAATGTGCAGTTTATCGTTTTTATTTGCACCCAGATGGGGCGTATGCGCAGTTTATCATTTTTATTTGCACCCAGTTAGGGTGTTTTTATTTGCACCCAGTTAGGGCGTTTTATTATGTTGTTTTAAGAGTAAAATTATGCGCAGATTTTAATGCGCAGTTTATCGTTTTTATTTGCACCCGGTTGGGACGTTTTTTCTTTGCACCCAGTTAAGGCGTTTTATGAAGTTGTTTTGCAGAGTAAAATTATGCGCAGATTTTAATGCGCAGTTTATCGTTTTTATTTGCACCCAGTTGGGGCGTTTTATGAAGATGTTTTGCGGAGTAAAGTCATGCGCAGATTCTAATGCGCAGTTTATCGTTTTTATTTGCACCCAGTTGGGGCGTTTTTTATTTGCACCCAGTTAGGGCGTTTTATGAAATTGTTTTGCAGAGTAAAGTTATGCGCAGATTTTAATGCTCAGTTTATCGTTTTTATTTGCACCCAGTTGGGGCGATTTATGAAGATGTATCGCAGAGTTATGCGCAGATTTTATTGCGCAGTTTATCGTTTTTACTTGCACCCAGATGGGGCGTATGCGCGGATTTCAATGCGCAGTTTATCGTTTTTATTTGCACCCAGATGGGGCGTTTTTTATTTGCACCCAATTAGGACGTTTTATGAAGTTGTTTTAAGAGTAAAATTATGCGCAGTTTATCGTTTTTATTTGCACCCAGTTGGGGCGTTTTTATTTGCACCCAGTTAGGGCGTTTTATGAAGATGTATTGCAGAGTTATGCGCATAATTTAATGCGCAGTTTATCGTTTTTATTTGCACCCAGATGGGCGTATGCGCAAATTTTTATGCAAACAACTTCATAAAACGCTCTAACTGGGTGCAAATAAAAACAATAAACTGCGCATTAAAATCTGCGCATAACTCAACTCTGCAATACATTTTCATGAAACGCCCCAACTGGGGCAAATAAAAACGGTAAACTGCGCATTAAAATCTGCGCATTCGCCCCATCTGGGTGCAAATAAAAACGATAAACTGCGCATTAAAATCTTCTTGCGCAGATTCTAATTTCCAAACTTTTTCGTGTTTACATTCACTCCACCTCGAAACAGCGCCATCTATTTTCACACTCTTCACCAGTCTAAAGTTCAACACTCCCCCCCCCTCCACCATGTGAACTCTTAAGTTCACAAAACCGAATATACATAATAAACCAATATTACTCGTACTAAACCAACCACAGAATTTTCAATACTATTTTTACAACATCAAATTGTAAATAACAATCAAGTGATGTTTAAACACATTAAATCAACTTATAAAGTTGATTGCTAAATATGGCATATGAATCACATATACCGAAATCAAAATTAACGATACTCATGCAACCTAAAAAAATCGCATTTAACAATAATCAATAAAGATACCTATAAAATGTGATGTATGTAACACAACAAAGTCACATTATTACACAGTTGCTTTACTGATAATTATATACTTCAAGTTTGTACAGCAAATGCACTGATCTCTTTAAGTTATATGTTAGAGTGTTCATGAGACAAAACAGAATCTGACCATCTCTGCGAAGATAAGTTTTTATTATCTTACCTTATATGGTATTTCTCCCGCCTTTCTAGCGTGCCTTCGTGGTGAAGTGGTTCTGCCCGCTGGGCCGGTATTCCAGAGGACCGTGGTTCGATTCCCGGCGAAGGCATTGCTAATTTTTCGTCTGGCCTGCTTCCAAAAATTACCTAATGTCTCTACAACCTGTTGTCCACGAATTCCTAGGGAAGCCATGGCCACGTATAAAAACAGTATCATCAACTTTAAACTGACCAGACACTTTATGAAGAGAAAGTAAACGTTTACCAATAAAGAAATTGGCAGAACTTGGTGGTGAGGCTCTGAAGGGTCATCGTTGATGTATGTTATTCGCCTTGAATTGTTTACAGATTTTCCATTCCAATGATAAATGTTTCTACCTCATTCAAAGAGAGACTAAGTTCAGTTTTGGTTCAGTTTAATGTAAATGAAATGTTAATAGAGCAAGGATAAATGAGATATATTAAGGTTATGTTCTAATTGTTAATTATGATGAAATTTTTCAAAAAAATTTTATAACTTTATTTTAAAGTTTGTCTGCATTTACATGATACCTATTTTTTGAGAAACTTAATTTTTTTTTTTTTTTTTTTTCAAGTTTTCTGTTACAAAACAAATGTAAACATAAAATATTACAATACTAATTTCATGAAACTTTCCGCAGATATTCTATGAAATACTTTTTCTGATCACAAAACATTTTGATAGGAAAAATCTGTTTGAATTAGAAAATGTATTAAAAATGTATTTGGCTTATTATAGTTGATAGCTGCATACCGCAGACAAATTTTTATCGGTTACATAATTCTCATAAATATTAATCTGTTACAACAAATAATAATTTTATTACTAAAACTCCCTTGCAATTAAATCTCTCTCTCAGTAATATGAAATTAATTAATTGAATATATACCATGTGTCTATTTTAATCTACTTATGATTCTCATTTAAAAAAAAATTAATTTATTTATAGAAAATTTACAGTTTTTAAGAAACTATTAGGTCATTAATTACTGAAATAAATAACCGCCGAAGAACTCTCCCACTGTGTTCAGTTTTTCTGTTGCTTAAAAGTAGTTCTACTGCTAGTAGTTCTAGAATTGATTACCAGTGGCGACTTGTAATAAGCACTGTGGAACTGCAGCACCTCCTATTTCCCGTTATTATTATTTTTAATATTTAATACCCTTTAGTCTTTAATTCTTTCTTTATACTTTTACTTTTTTTCTTTATACTTTATACATAATCCTTAAGCTTAATGTTAGTAGCCATACCCCACTTTGTGAGAAACGTACGAAAGTCTTTGGAACTGCGCGCTTCACAGTTCGAGCGACGTAGTGTTTGGCTGTTCTGCGCATGCGTACACAGAAAGCAGCACGCGAATCAGGCAGAGAGAATACCACTGTCGCTCTTGCAGTGCCGAAATTCTGGCATGTTGTTGGAAACGTGATTTCTTTTTACTCCACGCGTGTGGTATTTCTCCACAAGGAGGAACTTCATCATACGGACCATAAATAGAGTTCATGAAAATTTGCAACCTTTAAAAAATTGCCTTACTGAAATTCAATCAACATCAAATGCAAAACAACAACAAATGAAACAATTGTTCCTATTGCAAAAGCAACAGGAATTTTAAAATATCTGAATGGTGCTAATTTCAAGTTTTGGTTAGAGCTTTTTTTATCAGATGCCTCATGTTGAAATAATATACAACTAAATGCAATCCAGAGAAATTAATGTGTTTAAAGTTAACGAATATATAACAAATTTCAAAACTGCTATTTTAGAATTAAGAATTTCAAAGTACTGTGAGAATTTCTGAAAGACACTGATGGCAGAAGCTAAGGAAATATGTGACTTTATAATTATGTATTGATATGATGCACAGATATTCTTCCACTAAACACTTAGCAGCTGCTAAATTGTTAAACAAGAAATGTTTCGCTAGTTTTAGGAATGAGCATTCTACAGAAGAAATAGTACTGACCACTGAAGCATATCCAATAATTGACGACAAAAAAAAAAAAAAAAAAAAAAAAAAAAGCTTGAAACTGAGCTAAAAGTATTCTGTTGTAGGTCTGATATCCATGAATACTGAAAATTAATTGAGCTAATGAAATCTTCGAAAATAATCTAGATGATGTTCTTAGTGAAATTACGAAGCTGATAAAAATTCTCTTGAGAGTTCTCATGACTACATCAGAGGCAAAACGCTGCTTTTCAACATTGAAAGGAATGAAAACTTTTCTAAGAAGCACTAGGAATTCGGAAAGACTAAATGCGCTTGCATGGCTTTCAATAAAGAAAAATTTCCTCAGTTGTCATCCAGAGATCAAGGAGAAAATTACTGATCTTTTCGTGCAAATTAAAACAAGAAGAATGGATTTCATTTTTAAATGAATAGACAAACACTGAACTGTAACAATTTTGGTTAAGTTAATTAAGAAATGTTTAATTTTTTTCTTGTAAGATTTCATGAAGTTTCAAAATAAATTTTATTTTTATAAATGTTTCTTTCCTTTTAGACAATTTTAAAACAAAGGTTAAATTTTTTTGAAACAGCACACCCAGCCGCCACTGTTGATTACTGCCGATTTTATCATTTTAAAAAGAGAGAGATAAAAAATTTTAAATTAGTAGATTTTTTACTATTTAGCTTTCTATACGTCTAATTTTAAGAAATTGAAAGAAATCTAAACTTTTATATGTATATAAATATTTTAAGCAGCGAAACAGGATATTCTACGGAAGCCCATCGTTAACAGCTCATTCAGTATGGTGTCGCCATCTAGTGATAGATTGTGTATACATTTAATCCGTACTTATCATTTTTTTGTTATCTGCTGTTGTTCAAGAAGTCTTTTAAACGTATAGATTTCTACGGTATAATTTACAGTTCTAAAATGTGAATAATTTCAGAGTATTTTCTATATAATATTATGCAGCAAATATGATTAAAAGTATGGATAGAAATGTTGTATGTAAATTAATATGTTACGAAAAACAGTCCTGTAACGTTTTCCGTATCACACACCAATACTTTCATGACTTGCAAGAAACCATCCGATAGGGGTGAAAAACATCGAATCTATGCTCTTTAAAATACAGTTATGCTTAAAATAATAGTAGAATGCCTAAGTCACTATAAGTATTTAAAAATTGTAAAGTTGTCATCCAGAGATCAAAGTGAAAGCTAAACTTTTCGTATGCATGTGTATGTTTCGTAAGCTTTTACTTCTGCATATTATAAAACACAATGAAGATAAATAATATATTTTATAGTCGAGAATGATATAATAAGCAAACGTCTTTAATATAAACATCTTTTTCTTGGTTAAACTATGTAAATATTTGCAAAAATTATCATTTTTAGATGCATTATAAAATTGTAACACATATTAAGAAAAAATAAGAAATAAGTAACATGCTTTTATCATTTAAGACATAAAGACATGGAGAAAAGTCCCATAAAATGCACTTGAGGACAGGGGCGTAGCTAGAGGGGGGCATCTGTCCCCCGGCGCAGAATCCAAGGGGCGCCAAACTGATGTTACGACATTTTAGAATTAAATGTTTTCCATTCTTGGCAAGCAGTAGGGGGCGCGAAATCTTCTGTTGTCCCTGGGCGCTGAAAACCCTAGCTACGACTCTGCTTGAGGATAACCATGCTATTTAGCTGGTAATTCCGCAGTATTCTCAAGAGTTGTATCAGTTAACAAACTAATTAAATTCTGCCTTTGATCATCACAAAATTTAGTCATGAAGATTTAATCCTATATTTCTTCGATTCTAAGGCGCATATGCTTTTAAGAACAGATGATTTTTCTAAATGATAAAATTTTCGTTAATAATCGAAATCAATTACTGAGCATTTAATTTCATTATATTATTTCTATTTATCGCTATATATATATATATATTATTATTTTTTTTCTTTTTCTTTTTTTTTTTTTTAAGTAATATCACTTCTTATTTCTGAAAGAAACCTAAAAGCAGACGATCGGTTTTATTTTGTTAGTATTCAATAATTGGTTCAGGAATGGGTGCAAAAAGTACACCGCCCGAACAGGGACTCGAACCCTGGACCGTTAGGTTAAAAGCCTAACGCTCTACCGACTGAGCTATCCGGGCTCTGGAATCGGTCTTCAAATACTAATTCAAATAATAAGTTAATTTAAATGTTTGTATTTTCTTTATTTATTTAATTTCTATTAAATTTCTAGGCGATATTTCTCAGTTCTAGGATCTAAATTTAAATGGTTACTTAAATTGCAACAGCGTTGAAGTTTTGAAAGCGGAAATGATGCAATGTTCATTAAGCATCCGGTTAAGTGGTGTTCCGTAAAGTCAGTTTTAATCTATATTGCATCTCCTGATTGTCTTTTTATAATCCAGAGATGGTATATGGTAATCTAAGCAAGCAATAAATGTGAGTGCAATTTCATGGTTGGTTTCATTGATATTATTTTTCAACTTTGCTAATTATGTGTTAAAATTTAAGTGTCGAGAAACTGTTCGATTAATAAGATGTGTATTTCCTTTTTCTATATATCAAATTGGCTTTGATTGGATACGTACTACCTATAAGCCGCAGGTAATCGCACTCGTTATCTGCTAGAGATTAAAATATTGTGAAAATAATGAACTTTTGGACTTCCGCTGCAGAAAAAAGTGTTCTGCTTTTCCATAAAGGAGTTAAAGTTGTTCGAAATGTGCTGTTAGATTTGACGTAAAGCAAAACATGGATTATTTGTCATATCTATGTAGTACTGAAAAGTTAATGCATGATTTCATTAACTAATTTGGATAATTGTTTCGATCGAAAATAACAAGTAATATTTTAAAATGCTTATTTGAAGATTTGATTTGTTGTATTATTTAACATATTTATTTTGTTGTATATGTTGTAATATAAACAAAGTAAGTTTACTTTTGTTTAGAAAGCAAATATTGAAATGTAATCAAATTTGAGTAAGGCAATATGACGACCAAATTGTAATATAATACAGTGGCTCACCTTTTTTTTCAGACATTTGTTTTTTCAGTTTTATTTGTAAATGTTAGTGAAATGACTTTGCTTTTCATACCGTTGGTGATCTTTTTTAAGAGCTGCTTGTTTTTGAAAAGTTATTAGAAACATTTTTGTGATAATGATAGTGTATCCAGAAAATTCTGAATATGAACTCGCATAAGTATGACACTTTGAACTAACAATTTATATTTAATAAAAGCATGCAGTTATCAAACAGACTTAACTTTTTTTTGCAGTCCACCCTTCTAAATCTGCTGCAAAATTTACAGTGTTAATTTTTCAGAGACTAAATCTCCATTTTTTTCATGTTAGCTTTTAAATTGTGGTCTAGGCTCCAGTGTGTTTTAAACATTTTACTCAATTTCTGTCATTTTAATACACTAAAGCTAGTTAAATGCATTACATCAATGCAATTTCTTTCTTTTAAATATTTTAATAACTTTATCATTTTAAAAATCACAAATTGTTAAATTTCAATATTTTCAATTTGTAGCAGCTTGTCATGTTCACTTTGAATATGGGACGGGTTTTCATCCGCAGAGAACCCGTTGGCGCCGTTCCATTTTTACTCGCCAAGCTCGCGTTTCATCGACGCTTGAGGCGAGCCGTAAATGTGATACTTTGTAAACGTGATTTTTAGTGCATGTAAATTCTAGTTAGCAGACTAAACAATATATTAAGCATATGGTAGTAAAAATTCACAGATAATAAGCATGTAGATGTAAAACTAACAGGTTAAACGTGATATACGGAAATAAATTGGTATTAAATTTAAACAGAAATTAATTATTAAATTATTAACTTTTGTTATGAATTTTGCTGATTATGATACTTCTCATTTTAACCTATGCCATTTGACATAAAATCAACCTGCTACTTACTAAACCGCTAGCCTGACCAAATATGTGACATTATGAGACATAAAAAAAAAAGTTACATAAAGTTAGTAAAATGTAAATGTCACTTCTTTCAAATATGCCCAACTATTATAAGTGTAAAATATTTAATGCTACTTGATCAATTACTTAAAGTTTATTTCATTTTCAAACTTATTAATAATTATGTTAATTCATGTTTAGTAATAATACATACTACTTATGGATCTATTTTATTTTTAGGATGGTATTACAAATGTGAAATGCAGGCATCGCTAATATTTTTAATTGAATTTATTCAGTTCGCGTTTACTCATAGGTCCTGAATTTTTTTTCATTAATGGTCCTTAATTTCTGTGTGCAGAAATGTGTATGAACTCTGATTAACAGTTTTCAGTATTTTTTTTTTTTTTTTTTTAAAGTTACTTGCATGCAGGTTAAAGCAATTTACATACGAGTTACTGATTAACATTTTTGGAATAAATTATTTTATTGCAAAGAATATTTAGATGATATTTTTTGTAACTATCATGGCAAGAGTAAAATAACAGTAGCAAAAGAAAAATAATATTCCAGGAAATAATTTGGAGTTGTTTATGTTTGAATATTCAGCACAAGATCTTTGCAAATAAATTTTAAAAATACAGGTGTCCAAAAACAGATGTCAGCCACTGATTATAAAATAGTGAGTAAAAGCTGAATATAAAATAGTGAGTTTATTTATTTTCCAAATTCTCTAAGTTTTAACTGAAAATATTAGATGTATAATAATAATAATAAATTGATTACTGTCCTGTTTCTTCAAACATGTCCTCATGAATCTATATTTTTTAACGCATATATTCTACTGTAGGAGAATATAAATCTGTTCTGTGACCTATTCAAAAATGTGAAAATGGTTGAGGGTTAAATGTGATTATATATAGGTATACCTTTTTTTAATTATTATAGCTTTGAATAAAATAATTTTATTTCCTTGAGATTAGAGTGTTAACTTTGGTATTAAATCATCCCAGAAGTAATACAGAAATCTTTAAAATTTTGTAATAAGGTTTCATTATGCCATAATAGTTCAAATATTCAGCTAAAAATATCAATATTTATTTCTAAACCAATGGAAACCAACTGAAAACTGCTATTGAATTCTACTTGCATTTGATATTCATATGTAAATCGTTTGTTTAAGGTGTGGTTCTATAAAATATAAATTTAAAAGTTATTATTTTCTGAATAAGTAAAGTAAGTTTCTGGAAATAATAAGATGTTCTGTACATTAATGAACAATTTTTATTATATTTCAAATTGTATATACATTTTTGCTTTTGAAGTGCACCATAAAGTGATTTTATGAATAATAGTTATTAAATTTTATTCAGCTTTGATATTTAGAATTGTTAGCTAGAATTATTATTAAAATGAAGGAATGTTGGTACTTTTCTGTTTTGCCGGCGCAAATCTCACCAAGCAGACTTTATTGGCAACAATATGCTGTATACAAGTATACACATTAAAAATGTTAACAAATGTTAGTTTTAAGAATTTTTTATTTTGAGGGCATACACATTTGGAACTACTCTGATATGCGCCCTCAAGTCGCCAAATTTCTCGCCAAATATTTTTGGCGAGAAACTTCACGCTGCTATATTACTATCAAAATTTTTTGTCTACATTTTGAACTTTTAGCCTAAAATGTCTCCAAAAACGCGGTTTTCGCACATGCAAAAACTGCATTTTGAACATACAATTTAGCTACAAAATCCGAAACAAAAACAAAAAATTTAGATAGCAAAAACGTAAAGTTTCTAACCAAAAATATTTGACAAGAATCCATGTACACAGCGACATGTTTTAACTTAAAAAAAAATCTACGAATTGCACAATGTAGGCAACGAACGAATCTACAAAATACGCACACCTCGCTTTAATAAATTAACATAACAACAATAAATTTCAAAGAATACCATGTACACAGCATCCTGTTTAAACTTTAAAAAAATTCTACGAATTGCACAATTTAGGCAAGGAAGGAATCTAAGATCTACACTCCTTGCTTTAATAATATAACATAACAACAATAAATTTCAAATAATACCATGTACACAGCGTTCTGTTTCAACTTCTATGTTGGATGCATATTTAATATTTGCATTTCTACATCTATGTTGGATGCATATTTAATATTTGCATTTCTTTTTTTCTTTGTATATTTTATTTCCTCACTGCTTAATTTTATGTTATGATTTTTGCAATAATCTTGTGACTGGCAACGTGCTTTATTTACTATTAAGTTTGTGTGAGTGGCAACAGTTGTTCATGTTTATGTTTCAGTAGAATAGCGTTCTTAGCCGCACTGCGCTGCAGGCAATTTTTCTCTTAAAGAATTTTATGTTTTAGAATAGCAATAAAGTTTATTATACAAAGCTGATGCTTTTTAGTTCAAGGCAACTAATCTACGAATTGTACAGTCTAGACACTGAACAACAAAATAAACTAAAATAAATTTCAAACAATTTAAAAAAACAACAATAACGGCAGAAATTCATACTAAAGAACCAATGAACATAACATTCTACAAAATAAGAACAAGGATAAAATAAAATGCACTTACCATGAATTAATGCGTTTTCGAATAGCAGAAATATAAATTTCATACCGCCTTTAACATGCCGCCACGTAATCACTATCGTATATACACGACAGCCAGACACACTATCCAGAAAATTTATACTATGATTCACAAATAAATAAAATTACAAATCCCTACTTCTATCATGCACTGCCATTAAAAATAATCTCCCAGACCCTCTTTCCACACTTCCAAATACCCACTACCCCTCAACAGGATAGCCACAATCATATTTCCTTTTGCCGAACTTCAATTCAACAACTACCATTTTATCTTTCCCTCCCATCTTCTCAGACACAGAGGCGAACCAACAAGCTCCAGCGAAAGATTTTTCAACGTCAACAAGGTTCCCATAGAACACGCAATCGCGCCAAAAACCAGCGCAGAACACATATCGCCACATTTGGTGAAATTAGGGCGTATATTAGAGTTGTACCACACATTTTAATATTGTTTAAAATTTTTTAAAAAGCCAATAAATTTGTAAAAAGACATTAATTTGAGAATTTACTATGCTTTTATGTTTCAACATCCTGATTCGCCGGTTCATATTACGTAACCCCAAGTGATCTCATCTCGCGTAAACTACTCTACAAAAATTTAAATCTCTCAGTAATTATCTACATTAATTTCAAGTTAGATCTTAATTTGGAATACAAGTTTAAATGCAAGAATTATTTCAATACATACGAATAGTTTAGTCAGAAATTAAAATAGCAGTGCTGTACTTCGCTAGTGCATTCTCATTAGAATTGATGAATTTTAACTCTTGACTTTGCCTTCAGGTAAGTGGTGTGATTGCATACTAGTTGACTTAATTACCATGAATGGCCTTAGGGCATAAAACTGAAATATCTGGTAAAAATTCTATGTAATTGTATGCCAGTATTGAAAGAAATAATCAATCTGATAAGAAATTGTTTTGAAGATGAGGCGTAAAAGGTTACCAGCGAGAATATTGCACTTGGCATCAGTTGTATCATTATTGGCGACTTTATCGCATGCGCCGGCAAAACAGAAAATTACCGGAATGTTTTACTTTTATGTAATAAAAATATAAATTAATATTTATCTTAATGAAATTTTAGTTATTTCATTAAACTCAATGGATCCTGGTGATCCAGTGGAAGAAATAGGATGCTGGAAAAAAGAGAGGGTTCTTGGAGCTGGTGGCTTTGGTTATGTAGTACTTTGGCGTAATAAGGTAAATAATACTCTTCTGTTATCTGCACCTCCAATTTCAAAATTCAGAACTGCTATGTTTGGGCCATATAATACATTTTAATATACAGTGACCACTACTAAGGCCCGATTAAGACTTTAAAAGCCCCTTTAAACACTTAAAAGATTTTGGCAGCTCCACATATGTTTATGCCAGATTTTTCTTCATTCCTTCTCTTTCTTAGTTTTGGTTAAACTGCACTCTGCATTCCATAGTAAAACTGGCAGTTGAAACTTTTTTAGTGCCAATTGGCTTGCCTTGACATAAGAAATACATTCATACAAAACTTTTCTACAAAGCGATTTACCATTTAATGGCCAAAGCACTATTAACATGATACAGTCAAAAGTCGTTAATCCGGACTCGTCGGGGCTTAAGTTGCTTCGTTTCATGTGATAATACTTTCTCTTTAATTCTATTAAACAGACATAATTTCTTGTGTAGTTACAAAGTTCCGCTGTTCAAGTCCTATAATTGCTGTGTCGAGAATACCGACTAATTTGTCAATCGAAATTTTTTCATTTTCAATAACCTCTGGGTCACTTTCTTCACTATTGGAAGCGAATTATAATGACGAGGAACTTTATTTAAATCATATCAAAGACGAAGTACA
The DNA here is from genome assembly GCF_044657685.1 of Stegodyphus dumicola. Lineage (NCBI taxonomy): Eukaryota > Metazoa > Arthropoda > Arachnida > Araneae > Eresidae > Stegodyphus > Stegodyphus dumicola. The sequence goes on from NC_140768.1 coordinate 5,204,019, forward strand.
TCGAGATGAAATACTACATTTAGTAATTAATTATAAGCCAAATAAAATAAAAACATCTGCCCTGAAGATAAGGATAGTGCTGACAGATCAACTTCCAATTCATTGTGTGCCACAGCGTCCCCCCCCCACTTGCAGCAATTCCACTTTTTGTTTGATGGATATCGAAACATACTTTCACTTTGTAGATCCTTTGGGAGCTCCAGCATTGGAAATTCTATTTGACATAATCAGAAGTTCAAGCTTACTTTTATAAAATTGCTCTAACAGTCTGCAAAAAATAATAAGCCGGATCGAATTCGAAGATTAAGGAACAACGCAATCTGCAACATTAACTGAATTAGCTAATTTTAGCTTAGCTTATACCGTCCGTTATACATTAAACGCACATGCGTAAACGTATTATGTGCATGTGCATACACATATTCGCAGCCGTAAAGGTCTTGCGCGCACGTGTAAACGCCTATGCGAATGCACAGAAAGTTTCTAGCTTTGAGGTCCGGATTGTAGATCATTCCGAATTATGGATGTCCGAATTAACAACTTTTGTCTATATAACAATAACTGAGCACCTACATGTAAAAATTTTTCATAAAAAATACAGTACAAAGTCTGTAATTCGAACGTCCATTATCCGAAATGATCTATAATCCGAACCTCAAAGCCACAAACTGTTATTTTTTTTTGTTTTTTTTTTTTGTTTTGTATGCTCTACGCATGCACATAATGTGTTTATGCATGCATGTTTAATGTTTATGCATGCGCGTTTAGCACAAAAAAAACGAAACAACTTACAAAGAAATGTTTAATAAAGTAAACAAATAAATATTAAGCTTTTTTTTTCTGTGTGTGTGTAAATTTTGATACCCTTTAGATCATAATTGCTCTTTATTTCATAAATTATGGTTTCATATTTTTAACTGTATAAATTCTGCATGCCATGTTACCAGATTTAAATTGATGATCTATAATCCAGAAAAGCCCTTAATCCGGAATCGCTGAAGTCCCGACGAGTCCGGAATACGGACTTTTACTGTATTATAAAGTATGTTTTGTTAAAGCATGTTTCTCATAGCTGGTAAAATAGGTGGATGCTTCTGACAGAATTTTAAATTAGCACTTTATGACCTACCACCAACTCTCAATACACTATCCTTGTAAGTATAAATTGAGAATGGGAGAATTTGCAGATAACAGTTTCTGTGCCTTAATACATTTAGATTCAGGTTAACACAACATAATATGCTGTATTCGAACTCTTCATAATTAGAAGTTCGGAATTTCTTCTAGACAATCGCAATCTGACATTGTTAATAAATTTCAGATACCACGTGATCACTTTTTGCAGTTTTACAGAAGATGATATCTTTGAAATCACACATAACTCTTCTATGAAGTATGTATATGTTCTTTTTCCATTGCTTTCTCACAGTTTTAAATTTTCTGGGAAACTGGAATTTTTCTTGACTTTAATCAATCTAAAGCAGTTCATCAAAGTTTATGAACTACCAAATCAACTAGACGAAGTCCCTATAAAATGCAATCTGCCAGATATTCCTATTCTTGAATGCAATTAAAATTTTTGGCTGGAACAGCAGACTGAATTTCTGTGACAAACATTTGCCATTTGTTAGGTTCAGACATTAGCCAAGATAACACAATACTTAAATAACTCCACGCATGTATGAAATGAATTTTCATTTGTAATGCACTTCTGACTGCTTGTTAAAGTGTGTTTACAAAACAGCAGCACACAATTCTAATTGTAGCAAATCGAGTTTGTGCTATCAGCAGTTTTACATAAATACACTATTGTGCAAAACTTAGGCAACTTTTCTAATTTTGGTCATAATTCTGCAAAAAATCAACTGAGAGACATCAGATAGAGGCAGAGGCTCAATGTAGTACTGAAAGGATGAGAAAATTGTAGTGGCAAAAAAATTAATAGGATACATATGGTATAGAGTGAATTGAAGAAAGCTTTATTGACAAAATGGCATTGTTACAGAAAACTGTCTGACCAAGAGTGAGAATAACAAACCACAGAGCCTTAGTAGGCAATATGATGCCCACTAACTGCAATGGTTGCCTTGTCCCATTTGTTGATATTCGGTACTGGATTGTCTAACAGTTCTTGAGGTAAGCATTCTTATTCTTCAAGGAGCATTTCTTTCAGTTGTCTAGTACAGTCAAAAGTCGTTAATCCGGACTCGTCGGGACTTCGGCGATTCCGGATTATCGATTTTTCCGGATTATAGATCATCAGTTTAAATCTCGTAAGATGGCATGCAGAAATTCTAAAATTAAAAATATGAAACCGTAATTTATGAAATAAAGAACAATTATGATCTAAAGGGTATCAAAATTTTCAAAAAGAAAAAGCTTAATATTTATTTCTTTACTTTATTAAACATTTCTTTCAATGTAAGTTGTTTAAGTTTTGCTTCGTTTCATGTGATAATACTTTCTCTTTAATTCTATTAAACAGACATAATTTCTTGTTCAGTTACAAAGTTCCGCTGTTCAAGTCCTATAACTGCTGTGTCGAGAACACCGACTAATTTGTCAATCGAAATTTTTTCGTTTTCAATAACCTCTGTCACTTTTCTTCGCTATCGGAAGCGAATTATAACGACGAGGAACTTGTTTTAAATCATATCAAAGACGGAGCATATCGAGATGAAGTACTACATTTGGTAAAAAAATTATAAGCCAAATAAAATAAAAACATCTGCGCTGAAGATAAGGATAGTGTTGACAGATCAACTTCCAATTCATTACGTCGCGGCGTTCCCCCCGCCGAGCAGCGTGAAATTGATAAACAGATTTCGGATTTCAAAACATACTTTCGCTTTAGATCCTTTACATATTAACAAATATATATCGGAAATTCTATTTGATATAATCGAAAGTTTAAGCTTACTTTTATAAAATTGCTCTTACAGTCTGCAAAAAATAATAAGCCGGATTCAATTCGAAAATTAAGGAACAACGCAATCATCAACATTAACTGAAATAGATAATTAGATAATTTTAGCTTATACGTCCATTATACATAAAACGCGCACGCGAAAACGTATTCTGCACTTGCGCACACTCATATGCGCAGTCGTAAAAGGTCTTACGCGCAGACGCCTATGCGCATGTGTCAACGCGGCGCATGCGCAGAAAGTTTTTAGTTTTGAGGTCCGGATTATAGATCATTCCGAATTATGGGTGTCCGAATTAACGACTTTTGACTGTATTCTCCAAATGTCAAGCTGATGGCTCCAGATGTTCACTAAAGTATCCCACACATGTTCAATGGAGTTTAAATTAGGGGATTGCTGGCCAATCCCTGTGTATAACTTCACTTTCCAGGCATCTCAACATCATTCCATACAGGATTCATGATTCAAAGCTGAATCCTGTGTGGCCTTTGTTATCAACCATAAAAACAAAGTTGGGAACAATAGCACCCAGAAAAAACACATTTGGGAGAGGGCATGTCATCAGTGAGTCTCTGTCAAAAATGTGGAGCTCCATCCAACCATTCATCATAATGCCTTCCCATACAAGCATGCCAGAGAACCACCCCAAAAGGTCTCTCTCTGATATTAGTAGGATGAAAGCATATCCCTACCTCTCTCCATATTAACTGATGCCAAGAATTGCCACACTGATGCTACACTGAAATGACTCTCATCCATAAGGAGAACGTCACTCCATTGATGAGGTCTTTGTGTTTTCTATACCACTATAAACTGTGCCGATGATGGATTGCTGTCAGTAGTGAGTAGCGATCAGGATAGCGGGCGAAAAGGCCATTTTTATGAAGTCTTCTGGGAACAGTAAACTAGGATACTTCTCATCCATGTGCAACTACTGAACATGTTGCTCCCTGTCTGGTTTCGATTTCTTTTTGCCTGCACAGCAATATATTGGGCATCAGTCACTGTCATTTCCCTTGGCCAACCACCACCAACCTTTCTTACAGCTGTACTTGTCGTTTGGAAAGCTTTCCAAGCTCGTGGAATAACACTTTTATTAATTCCAGACTCTAGGCAACATATCAAACTGTGTCTTCTCTCCAAGCTTGCCAATCATACTACCATGTACTAAAATGTCCTGTTGTTTTCTTATAGCCATACTGCACGTACAGTCTCACTTTCACTTGCAGAAGAATGCCTGAAAATGCCCCTTCCTTTCATCTTTTTAAGTTGCCTTGCACTGTTGCACACTGACTTCTCTTGTGGTCTGATGTTCTCTCTGACATTGTGATGCTGATATTTGCATATGCATCATCTTTCTACTGGGTTGGCTTTTCATAGTACTCATCACAAAAAGCCCTTGTTGATAATTTCATTTTTGTGTAATGAAAAATGATCTGTTGCTAATGTACTTGAATGATTAAGTGATCTAACATAAATAACTGCACCATAACCTTTCTGCAGTGCATTACGAAACCCATGTAATTGAATCTTCAAAGAATTGGATAAAAGAATATTTCTAGAGATGTGAATTGAATTTAAATGTTGAATTTCTTAACATATAATCCTCCACTTTCCCCCAGTTTCTTTTGGAACTGAATCATCCCAGACAAGTTTAAATTTCCAGAATTCTTGAAGAAGAATTTTTGTTGATATAATGAAAGATGCAATCCAACCCAAAGGATCAATTGATTTTGCTACAATGATAAGATAGTATGTTTTTGTTTGTGCTTGATTCACAAAATAACTAAACCCAAATCATTAAAATTATCACCAGTATTTTCAAGTAAAGACACAAAAGGAAGGTTGCCACTAATATTTTTCATTGCAAAAATGGTAGTGGACACTCTTAAGTCACTGTTGAAATGAGGAGTACAAAATAAAATCAACTTCTGCATTACTCACAGTTACTACTCTTTCATGCTCAAACCCAGTCTTTCTGCACACTATGTAGTAATAAATGACATTTAACTTCCAGTATCTAACAAACATCTGCATTTTTACTAACTCTTGCTTTGTATTAAGAACCTTAATCACTGCAGAACTGAATAAAATCTGACTGTGCTTAGTATTTGAAGCACTTGCACAAACATTAGATTTGGGAGGTCCTTTTGAACTTGCAAATGCTCTTAAGTTTTAAATGGGGTGGCTTGCAGAGAAGGAAAAGATTGCTATTTTGATCTTTCTAGCTTCTAGATATGCAGTACACTGTGCAATCTATTTCTTACATTGAGTGCATTTATGTGTATTTTTACAATATTTAACCTCATGCACTTTCAAAAGACAATCCAAACATAAATGACTAACCTTTACATGTTGTATTCATATCTGCACATTTAACTGAAAGAGTTTTAGCACTTTAACAAATTGTGATCTTCTTAGCAAGTAAGTGCACTTGGTGTTTGCAATAAATGTATTTACTCTGTTATTACTTTTAAGACCGCTTAGCCACTGACAATATACTATTTTGTATTGCCCTTCCATAATGTTCCAGAAAATTCAGTTAGTTCACCTAACCTTGGAATTTCATTTTTCTTTAACTGTCTTTCCCACCAGAGTTTAGCTGATGAGTCTAGTTTCTGTGAGTCTGCATAAACCCATAATGTATAACCAAAATTTTCTATTTTCTGTTGTAACACATCTAAACCATCAACAACTTCATTCATTGTATCCCACGCTGAAATCTTAGTTGCATATCTGGCACACCTGCTTTCTTTATGTTTGTTTGTAAGGGCAGGGGAGTTTTTTTTTTTTTTTTTTTTTTTTTTCTTTGTCTGTCCACAATATTTCTTGCATCAAAATTCCAAAAATTTATATTTTCCATATTTAAGCTTTCTGCAATCCTATAAAGAATTGATTAGATTTTGGGTAAAATTGGTCGACTGAAAGTGGTACTTTACTTGAATTTATCACTTCTGGTAACAATTACTTCTAACAATTTTTAATGAAAATACTATATTAAAATATAAATCAAAATTTTACAGATTTAGCATTTTTTATCAATTTTTTATCAATGGGAGCTTGGGCCTGAAATTGATAAACCACAAGCTTTACTAGAAGCTCTTGAAGAGATTTTTGTGAAAAAAAATATTGCTATATAGTTCAAAACTTCTCAAATTTGATATTTAAAACTCATATATATAAATGTGAAGCATATGCAATCATGATTGAGACCAATTTATTAGATTTTGACTGTATATGTATGAAAAACCGGAAGTCATACTTTTCATGGAGCTCTTAATAAATTTTCATGGGAAAATATAGAATCAGTGTAATAAAAAATTAATCTAAAATAATGCAGCACATATAAAGGCTATTTCTGTTACATCTAGATATGGTACTTCAGCCACAGAAAATTAATAATCATAATCAAGCCACAGAAAATCATAAATCAAGCCACAGAAAAGAATGATATTTATTATCATATATCATTTGCAGAAATTCAAAACTTTCGTAATGTGAGCATTCTACCGAAAAATGCAGTTGTTATTTTCTTGCACTGTTGATGATGGAGGCACAAGAACAGACAGCGGATTCGAAATCACATATTGCTTTACTTCTTGCTGATCCTGGAACACTATGCAGCTATAATTATGAAAACTAACAAGCATTGTTTACCGATACCTAAATGTTGTGGGAATATGCATGCAAATGAGAATGAATTTAGATTTGCCAACACTGTAGAAGTAACACTGAAGAAAATTAAAGTATAGCATTCATTTCAAAGTATTTATTCTAAATAATTTAATAAACACTTAATTTCCTTTAATCAAAAACCAATTAATTATGTGTTATTGAACTGTCCATTTAAAATCCAAGTTTTAATAAAAATAAATAAATATTTGATTATATTCATATAAATTTAGAAAAAATATTTTATGTGTGGTCAATTATACTTTAAAAAATGCAATACAAAGTCTGAGATCTGGGATCACAAGACTTCGGCGATTTGGTATTTGGGGAATGTCCAGATTTTAGATTATCACTTTCAATTTAGTAAGATGACATGTAGACATGACAACATTGGGGCTTCAGTTATTACTTACGTCAGATAGGAAAGTGTTAATCACCCCTTGCCGACAATCACTTAAAAGCCAAAAGTGTGATCCTGGCCCAATATCAATCAATATATATAGTCATTGGCCATGGTGTCACTCTCTAGCCAACAGCGACACGCTGAAATCTTAGTTGCATATCTGGCACACCTGCTATCTTTATGTTTGTTTGTAAGGGCAGGGGAGTTTTTTTTTGGGGGGGGTATTATTTTATTTTGTAGCTGATGCTCTGGAAGTTCGAATTTTGTACTGTATAATCTAAAATTTCATTTTGCAGACTTTTCTATGAAAACAAATATATTTACAAACTCTCAGTCAGAAATGATACTTTACTTAAAGCTTGTTACTATTTAAAAAATAGAATTCACATGAAGTCATATGCTGGTCACATCATATTTTTCCTTTTCTTATTGGTTGATAGTGGTTTATCACTTTGGTGATTATTTGAAATCAAAATTTTTAGGATTTAATCATCATTGTATTTCTTATTTTTCCATATTTTTAAATCATTAGTATATTCATCTCTTCTCAGATGCATATTTTATTCACATTGTCTAAACCATAATATTGTAAATAGTATGTAAATATTTCAGTAAATTATTATTTTGATACTTGCATATAGTCTGTTAAAAGCTTCTATTATATCTGGCACAGCTTATGTTTCTATGAAACTGATGTAAATAATCTTATAATTTATGCAATGCAACTTTTAAGCTTATGATATACTGTTCACTTGTAGCAATGCAAGATTTCAGTGTATTTCCCTCAAGGACTTTGTATGCCCATGTACCGTAATTTCCGGAAGAAAGGCCGCATCAGCGTAAACGCCGCACTCGAGAAAAATGGCGGGAAAAAAATTAAAATTGCACAGAATCGCCGCATCAGTGTAAACGCCGCAATAGATTAAATTACGCGTGACGTCGTGGGCTGTATAGATGAAAAAACTCAACCTAAGTCCTGATATATGACATACCAGTTAAGAAAAATGCATGAAATGAAACCATAACTCAAAAATAAATTAAAGGTAAGAAATGTATAGCTTCTATTTTCAAAAATTTTCCGCTCTCTTCTTACTTAAAAACTATCCAACAAGTACTTGTACCCAAACTGATGGGATCTGTATTTGGCAGAATGCCAAGAAAAATCCATTCATGCTGAAGGGGAAATATGTCAGAGTTCGTTATTGCGAGGCAGGTGGAGTCGTGTCTGCCTTTGGAAAAAATTGCAGAAAAGGCAGTGGTGGGGAGAGGATGGGTCCTGGAAGATTCATGGAATGGCGGAGGAGAGAGACTATTCAAACTGATGAGAATGTTGATTTGAAAGGGGGAAGAATGTTATTGTTCTGAGATCTCGTTTAGGGTGAATAAGGCATGTAGGTCCGTTCAAGGGAAAGAATGTAAACAAAATAACATTCGCAAAAATCAACTGGATGGTCTTTTGTGTGGGAACAGCACCAGTCTATGCATAATGCCAAGGCCATCCAAACTATGTACAATGACCATCATAGGAAATATTTTATTTTTAGTGCACCTAAACGCCGCATGGGTAGAAACGCCGCACCCGCTGAAAATTTAAGTTTTAAACACATAAACGCCACTGCGTTTCTTCCGGAAATTACGGTAACTTAGCAGCATTTGTTCAAATTATGTCACAGTCAAATTTTTTTGTTATCAAGAACTCTTTGCCACTTTGTCAGTAAGAATGTTTTTGGGATTTAGAACCATACTAGAGATTTTGCCAACTGTCCGTTGATTGATGATTAGGGTATTGTCATTGCAATGAATGTTATATCATCTTCATTTATTATCACTTCTCTACAATTCTTTACAAATTCCACTATTTGAAAAATCTCACTTTTTGTTCTTGATATCTTAAAAAACCTTTAAATTTGTGGCTATTATCATTCATGGCTTAACCCCTTAATCTACAATGACGGACATAGCCCGCATAGGATGGTCAGGCCAAACCTAGCTTTCACGGGCATAGACTGCATATGAAGGTCAGGCCAAACCTAACTTTCACGGACATAGCCTGCGTACGATGGTCAGGCCAAACCTAACTTTCACGGACATAGCCTGCGTACGATGGTCAGGCCAAACCTAACTTTCACGGGCATAGACCGCGTACGGTGATCAGGCCAGAAGTGAATATTACGTGGAATATTTGATACGCAATTACAGTCTGATGCAATAATTGTGGTAGACGCAAGTATTACAAAATGTTAATTCATACAAAACTCCAAAATACAAAATTAGTATTCTGTAACGGTATGATATATTTCAAAGCATTCTGGTACATGTAACGGAACTTTACACTTTTTACACTGATGTTCTATGTGGAATTTCTCGTACTTGATCTGTATACTGATTCGTTTCGGTTACAATATTGCTCCAAAATGTGTCATCAAATATTAGATTAAATATATCAAATTCTCCTCTACTTCCTCTTAATTGACATAAGGCTTTCTCTTTTATACCAGGAGTCATCGTATAGTCCCAAATTTTTGGACTATTTTTTATTTCTTTCCAAAGCCAGGACTCTGGTAGTTGATCGTCATTGGATGTATCATCAATAATTATTCGCCTATACTTTCTTCAAAAATTGCATAATTCGTCATGTTTATGATTGCCCGGATTAGCGTGTTACACAAGTTGTGCAAATGTCCCGAATGCTGTGCTAGCTTGTATACAATTTCAGCCCAACATCTTCGAATCTAAATCGTAGGTTAAGGGGTTAACTAGCGTCCTCTATGCACTGTTGGTGACTAAAGACACTAAAGATTTTATTTTGCTTCTCTCATACACTGATAAAGTTAAGCCTGAATTATATTAGTTATTTATTATATTTATACCTTTTTCCTGCACAAAGTCCCAGACCTATGTATACTAAGGGGCATTTTGTAACCCATTGCAGTGTCTGTAGGTCCTAAATTCTAAAAATGTTGCATGTCTGTGCCTTCAATAAACTCTAAAAATTTTGCCATCTCTTAATTTTGTTGCTTGGCGCTTCTCGAAACTCTAAAAATTTTGTTTCTCGTAAATTTTGCTGCCGAGTGCAGCCACACCAACTGTGTCGCCATTCCTGATTTAACAAAACGGTTGTTTTTAATTCAACCAGCACTAAATGCAATCGTTTGGCCAATGAATATCATTTATAAATTATATTTTTATAATATGCAAAGAAGCTTCTGAAAACATTTCTCCTTGTCAACACACTCAAAACTTCGCAACACAGTTAGCTGAAATCTGTAATCATCAAGTGTAATATCAGGGTAAAAGATTAACATGCTTTTTGGTATTCACTACTAATATTTGAAAAATAAATGTTTAAACATCACTGCATTAGTCATTTCTCAAGCTGCTGTATGTTGATAGTTATTTGGTGATGAAAGCAAAAAGTAATAAAAAAAATATTTGCCAGGTTTTCATCGGGAATATAAATTATTAATTAGATTTTCATCAAGAATATAAATTATTCATTAAGCATAAAATTGAAGATGTTTCAGTCTGAGATGTATGCTGAGCAAAAAGGCACGTGCAGAGCCAAATTTTGATCATACAGACTCTTCCTAATAAAAGATTGGTTCTTCTATATAGAAGAATTTTATGTTAAACTCTTCATGTGTTTTATTACGAAAAAGTGTGCAATGTGCATATGTAAAGCATGCAAAAAGAATTTCTGAGGGGGGGGGAGAGAATTGCTTGTGATCTGGAGGTCCAGATTTTAGATCATTCCAGATGTGGAACGTACAAATTTCAGACTTATTTTTCAATGTAAAAAATGAAATTAATACTGTTTGAGATCCTATTCCTGTACTAAAAGAATTACTTTAATTAATTATTGTAACATTTGATAGCAACTTTATGTACTCTGTAGTACTATTACAGCAATTAAGGATCATTCATGGAGGTCAAATGGAGGGGAAAGTTCAAGAAACAGTTTGATATTTTTGTTTTAAAATACTTTGTGTCAGCTGTTGTAAAGGAATTATATCCATCTTCTTGTTAAATTTATCTGAAATATTTTTTCCTTTCTTACCAGGAGACTAATGAAACTATAGCTTTGAAGCAGTGCCGTTGGGGGCACGATGCGATGATGACTCCAAAGCATCGCAGCAGGTGGAAATTAGAGGTAGATATGATGTCTCGGTTAGATCATCCAAATGTAGTCAAAGCTATATCTGTGCCACCAGAGCTTGATGTTCCTGCCACAGAGCTACCTTTATTAGCAATGGAATACTGTAGCAGTGGAGATCTTAGAAAAGTATGCATTCTTTGAAATTTTTATGTAGAGTCATTCCAAATGAATGTCCCAATTTCAGTGGCCGTATTTTTTAAATTTGCAAATATGAAGTGATAAGTAATACCTGAAATGAACCTGAAACTGTCTGGGATTACTAACTAAGTATTTCTTTAAGTGTTAATTAATTATTTTTTGTAATTTCCTTTAATTATACAAATAATATGAAAACTACAGTTAAACTCTTGACATACTTTAGCATAACCTTTAGAGTAGTGCATTAGTAATGTGGTTTTTAAAAGCATGTAGATTTTTGAGCAAAAGCAGCATGAATACGTCTTTCTTTATCATTAAAAAAAAAAAAAAAAAAAAAAAAGAGAGAGAGAGAGAGAATGTGTCTTATAAAATAGGATGACCTATCTAATCAGCTGTGGATAGTTAAGTCATTAGATCTATGGCAACATAGCCATCCAAAACATGCCAACTCAAGCTGAGGGAACATGACAGTATTTTGATGATTTCTAAAATTCAGGAGTAACCTCCCTCATTGAAATTAGTTGGTCATTTTAAATAATTTCATTATTTAAAATATTATTTAGCTTTTGAAATTTTCTTATATTTTAAATTTATGTTTATACTTAAAATTTGTTATTGATATAAATTGTAAATTATGTAATTTTAATTCTAGCTCTTAAATAAACCTGAAAATTGTTGTGGTTTAAGGGAAAAACATGTGCGTCTCCTTTTAAGACATATTTCGTCTGCTGTAAATTATTTACATTCCATGCGCATCATTCACAGAGATCTCAAGCCGGAAAATATTGTGATTCAAGATATTAATGGAACTGTAAGTTGTGATTTTTTGTGCCATAAACATTAATCTTTTTCACTTGTAAAATGTACAAAGAATATATCTTGAATTTTTTCATCAAATGTTCCTTATGCTAGCTGTATAAGATTAATTAGTAATTTATGCAATTCTCAAAAGGCTATTATAAACATAAAAGCTTTTCCATTCAAAGTTTTTATCTGGTTTGAGTGTTACAGACAGATTTCAGTCGATACCTAGTCATGATAAATTTTTTGTTTGAAATAAATATCTGCTATAGTGTACATAGGTAATGATACTGCTGGAAGTTCTCATATGGGAATGGAAAACGTTAAAGAAACAATACTTTTTCTGTGTTTTTTTGTTATAACTTTTATTCATAATTTTTGTATTTTTACCTGATTATTTGTAATAGTTCCTCATATAAAGTAACAAATGTTTTATCTAAAAATTTAAAAGTATAATACAACTGCAAAAAGGTGATTAGTTTTTTTTTACCCTTTAATTATTGTTTCTAGATGTACTTCAATGTAGATTTTTTGTTAAATAAATTAGAGAATGAGATAAATTTCAGACAAATAGTTGGTTTCGATTTGCAAAATTAAACTTTTTATGTAAATCACACAAAGCAAAAAACTAAAAAATATTTTTTGATTATGCTTTAGTAAATTAAATGCAAAACATTTCATACCTTTACGTGCAAAAAATCAATACAAGCAAATAATAGTTTTTGGTGTCCATATGCAAAGTTAATAATAGTGCATCCTTACCCGATATGGTTTCACTTTTCTACTATATTCATAGATATTAAATGCACCGTTCATGAACAGAGTAAGATTTAGGAAAAGGTACATTTTAATTTGATTAAAAGGAATATTTCTTACGCTTCATTTTTTAAAATTTTAAACTTTGTATAACTTCTAAATTTCTTTCTGCTGTAAATTAATGGTTAAAAAAATATGAAATCAAGTAAAAATATCTGTTTAATTGTTTATAAGTCAGATTTTCTTTGATAGTGCCTCAGTCAGAAATTTGTAATGGTTGATTTTTGTGGTAAATCCTTATTCAAGATGTTTACTCATCACCGACGTAAATTAAAATTCAGTGTTTGCTTCTGCTGTTTCTTATTCTTATTTGCAACATTATATTGTTAAATTTGTGGTTCTTTTTAGGTAGTATATAAACTAATAGATCTTGGATATGCTAAGGAATTAGACCAGGGAAGTCTTTGTACTTCATTTGTTGGAACTCTTCAATATTTGGTAAGTGTGCTGTTGTTGTAGGAGTACTGAGTAAAAATTTGAATAGCGATCTCATGTTAATTTAATTTAATTTTTTATTCTCTCATATCCTCCCTTCAATATAGCTATTTAAACTAGGTCCTAATAATTGGATTCTACTCCACATTCTAGTAACAAAATGTATATGTTTTGAAGTATTGAAAATCAAATGAAAAATTATATACAGTACCAGACATACTTAAGTCCGGTACCACCCATTTAAGTGCCGAACAGCTGCAGCTATATTTGTAAAAGTAAAAGTGGTGTTTATGTGTAGCAGAGTGGCTGTGCCTTACTAGATGAGACCGCTTATATCGCCACCTGGTGGAAAATGGCAGAGTTTGCATTCCTATATTGCAAACGATATGGGATAGGAGGAAAAAGTGAATTGCAAAGTTGTACTGCATCATGAATTTAATACGAAAAGACACCTTGTGATTATGAATGATAAACACTAAAAATGCATGTTTGTTTCTTCGTGGTTTCCAAAACTGAGACATCGCAAAACTTGAACGAAAAAGCTAAAAATTATCTTTCGGACGAAAAATGAGCCCATATCACTTCAAAGTGGTGTCGCTAGTAATTCATAGTCGAGAGAACTGTGGTTCAAACTTCACGAGGTGCATCCTTATACTGATTGTCTTTAGAGTAGACAATATGCAGATATGCACAATCGGGTCACAAAGCACATCAACCCAGCGCAATTATAACTCAGTGTGGGAAATTCATGCATTATGCATAGAGTAGGAAAAGTCACACCTGATCACCTGAGACAGCTATAAAAGACATATCTCCTCCTGATTGTATGTTAAAGCTCATTGTTATGGAGCAGTTTAAAAAAAATGATTAATGTGAGATGGTTCTACTTTACGAGGAATGTGGGCGCAAGGCTGTATTGGCAGCATGGTTGTATTGAAGTTTTTTTCTGCAGGCCCACATCCTTTACACAAAGCCATTTTACGGGTTGTAAAATGCTTAATGGAGACCATAAGATTAACTAAAGTAGGGTGGAAAGTACAACCGGCCTGTAAAAAAGTCTCTTTTGGAAAATCCTGAACGAATTAGGAGCTCATCCATACTGGCCAACATCTCATCAGAAATTACTGGACAGGAATGCCGAGTTATGTTTTGCATGGTGCAACTTCTTCATCAACCAGACAGAGGCTCAGCCAACATTCTTAGCAGATACAGTGTGGATGCATGAGGCATAGCTTTTGCGGAAGGAAATATACAATAGGCAGAACACGAAAAGTATTTTTTTTTAACAAAAAAAAAAAAAAAAAAAAGATCATTTCATCACAAATTGTTTACAAACAAATGCTCCTTTAAAACATTCTGTTCTTAACATTTATGTCCATGAGGTGCCTTTTCATGCTAAATTGATGATGCTGTTTATTATGATTATGATTATGATTCTCTGTTTTTTCTTTTCTCTTACCATTTTCAAAATAGGAACACTAACTCCATTGTTTGCCACCAGGTCTGCAAGCAGTCTCATCTAGTAAACTTCCACTTTACTATTCCTAGGTACCACTTTTCTGACTATAACTGCAGCCACTCGGAAATTAAAGAAAGTTTATTATGACAAACCTTATACCTGTTAAAGAACATTTTAGTGCAACTACAGATTATGTTTCAAAATATAATTGTAGTGCTATGTTAATCCTATGTAATGCTTGTATTTCACTTTCAGGCTCCTGAATTATTCATGTCTCAAAAATATTCTTGTACTGTTGACTATTGGAGCTTAGGGCTTGTGACACATGAAGTAATTACAGGCTTACGACCATTTTTACCAGACAAATCTCCAGCTGAATGGTGAGTTTTGTTTTTCTAAAAAATGCATTTTAAAGGAAATATACAATAGGCAGAACTGGTCTGTGAAAATAACAAACGCATAATCATTTAATATATGATTTAATGTTCTGTTTCTGTATTTAACGCATGTAAGTTATCATCAGCAATTTGGCTTTCATGCAACATTTTGATACTTAAGTGTCATAACAGAATTATATGAATTCTCCAAATGTTTCAATTATGGTTATTATAACTAGAGAAAGAATAATTAACTGCTGATTCAATCGCATTATCAGCTTTCTAATGCTATATTTCTTGATTTTTCTTCTAATTTTTATTATTTATTAACTAAAGCTGAGTTTTAACCACTTATTAAAAACACTTATTTTAAAAAGATAAAATTTCAAGTTCTGACATTGTATTCAGAGCTAAAAATGCAGTATAAAAATCTGGCTCTTTTTTCTCTGGAATTAAAATGTCGACTTATCTTCATAGTAACTTTTTTGCAATTTATCTCTTTCTTTTCTTTACGACATTGTTAAAATTTTATTCAGTTTTAGTATTTTATACGAAGCTGTAAAATTAGCTCCTCTATTCATGGGTAATGTGTTCTGACATCCACTGTAGATATGTTAAGCCAAAATAATGCCTAGCATTAACTATGTATAATGCAAAATGAATAATGAATGTAAAGTTTTATTGATAAATTACATGCACTAAGACTTTAGTGGCATTAACCAAAACTAGTAGTGAAGTAAACTGTTCTCACTGCATTATGCACTTAAGTGCTTACTCTGATTTATATGAAAGTAAAAAATTCCATTGTTTAAACCTGCCTTCAAATTATTATAGAGCAATGAAAATGTACTGATGCTATGTGGTATATGTACAATTCCTAAAGTTAACAATGACATAAAACAGGCTTTTGTATTAAATCACAGTATAGCAATGAAATAGCAATGCAAATTGTGCATGCTGTATCTGGGTTCATACAGTCCTTAGAAGTATTTAAAAGTCCTTAGGTTTTTTTTTTTTTTTGAAAAGGTTTTGGGTCTTTAAAGTCTTTAATTTTGGCCCAAATCAGCAAAAAGTCCTTAATTTTACTAATCTGACATTTTCTACATTTTCTATGTTTTTTTACGGCTGCCATTTTGAGTGTGAATTAACATTTTGGAGGAATGATTTTTGATTCATTGACAAATGTGTATTTGACACATTTCAAAATTATTTCCTTTTTGTGAATGAAGAGTTCATGAAATATTACATCAAAAACATTCTTTTCCTTTTTGAGATTTGATTTCTTTTGTTATGTGGTACCAAATATGGCAATTTATCAACATTTTAGCGATTTCAATTTGTATACAGAATTTTTTATCTAGATGTTTGCAAATTTTTCAGTGTTCTTTTAAACATAATAAAATTTATAAATACCATTAAAGCATTAATAATATATTAAAATTATAATTAAAACAGAGCATTTTTATTTTCATATTTTTATTATCAAAAAAAATTTTTATTTTCATATGTCTCATTTTAAAATGACATTGCTTTCCATTTTGGCAGCTTAGAAGTATTTTGATTCTGAAAAATAAATAAGATAATAAATACTATGAAACACAATTTTGAAAGCACTTCCTAGCAAAAGCTACTTTAGTTATTTTAAAATTAGTTTTATTTTTCTTCATTTATACTTTTTTATTAGAATTTTTGCCCTAAGTAGTTGTTTCAGTATATTCAAACATGTAATAGTTTTCACTAAATTCACTTGAAAGCTTTATTTTCAAAAACTTTTATTAAAATACTTCTGGTATTTTGCTCTTACAGAGTTTGCGAGTGTAATTTTTAGGCCTTGCACCTTGAAAGGATTAAAAGGACTTGATAGCCAGATTTATAGACCTGCCTTCAAATTATTATATGAATTACAGAAAAATTTGGCCAAATAAAAAATGTTTTCCTGGTATTAACACATAATGAATGTATGTTATAGGAAATTTGTGATGAATTTATTTTATGGAAAATTTTTGGAAGTACAGTGAAAACAAAGTTATTTGAACTGCTTTTGATCCTAGAATCTTTCTTTTTTAAAAGTATTTATTATTCCTTTATTTTATCATTTTATTTATCATTCCTTTATTTTCTCATCTTTTCTGTAGACACAAGCATGTGAAATTTCAAAAACAAGTCTAATCTTATCATACGGACAAGTGTCTGTAGAAAGAAATTTTTTAAAAGATTTATGTTATATGTGTCATTGCACCGTACATATCATCTTGCACTTTTTGCCAATTTTGTCACCTGGTGTGATCTCTATGGGTCATAAATTCTGCTGCTCAGTGTCTCCTAAATTCTAAATATTTTGCCATCACAAAATTTTGTTCCTCATCGCTTCACTAACTACAGTCAAAAGTCATTAATTCGGACACCCATAATCCGGACCTCAAAGCTACAAACTTTCTGCACATGCGTCGTGTTGACGCATGCGCATAGGCATTTACGCGTGCACGTAAGACCTTTATGGCAGCAAATATGCGTGTGCGCATGCACGTTTAATGTATAATGGACGGTATAAGCTAAGCTAATATTATCTAATTCAGTTAACGTTGCAGATTGCGTTGTTCCTTAATCTTTGAATTGGGTCCGGCTTATTATTTTTTGCAGACTTTTAGAGCAATTTTATAAAAGTAAGCTTGAACTTTCGATTATGTCAAATAGAATTTCCGATATATATTTACTGATATGTAAATTCAAGTATGTTTCGAAGTCCATTAAACAAAAAGTGGAATTGCTGCAAAAAATGGATAAAGGCATATCCTTCGTTTCTCTAATTATTCCGAAATATGTTTATCAATTTCATGCTGCTCTGCGGGGGGAGGGAAACGACACAGCGCGCAATGAATTGGAAGTTGATCTGTCAGCACTATCCTTATCTTTAGGGAAGATGTTTTTATTCAATTTGGCTTATAATTCCTTACTAAATGTAGTATTTCATTTCGATGTACTCCGTCTTTGATATGATTTAAATCAAATTCCTCGTCATTATAAATAACACGAATACAAATCAAATAGTTTTCTGGTTGCAATTTTCTAATTTCGACTATGCGTAATGTATGTTTTACACATGCACGTGTTGAAAGAAATGTTTAATAAAGTAAACAAATATATTAAGCTTTTTTTTTTTTTTTTTTGTAAATTTTGATACTTTTTAGATCATAATTGTTCTTTATTTGTATTTTAAATTACAGTTTCATATTTTTAATTTTATAATTTCTGCCATCTTACCAGATTTAAACTGATGATCTATAATCCGAAAAAATCGATAAGCCGGAATCGCCGGAGTCCCGACGAGTCCGGATTAACGACTTTTGACTGTACTAAAAATGCTGCCATACTAGCTCTAGTACCAGCCCTGACCTTGTATCATTTAAATATAATTCTCTATACCCATATTATTAAAGAAATAAAATTAGCGTCTTCTGTACATTCTAAATACATGCAGTGTTTTAAACTGTAAAAGGGGCCCACCAGCGGTCGAGCGGTAAAGTCGCTGAACACTGGTAGTTCGGTCCGAGGTTTGAATCCTGTGAACGGGCTGGCTGCATGGGCGTTTTCGTGGTGTTCCCCATGTGTAACGTGTATACAAGCCAGTTTTCCTTAGAAAGTCCTCCACGAAGGCATCCCTCCCCTTAGGCAGATAGCCCTAGTGTGCTATGCCATAATTAAATAAACTAAACCAAACCTTTAAACTGTAAAATGTTCTTAAATTATGATTTAAATAGCATTTTTAACAGATTATTTTTTAGAAATAAAAAAGTTTAATAGTGACCATGTAAATCTAAATGAATCATGCTATTTAACCATGTATATAAGGATTTGTAACTAATTGCTCACCCTTATCTCTACATAGCTGACTGACTGCCTTTCCTTACAGCTATAATGATGCTTAAAATAATATAAAGAATTTGCCACCTCTAGTGTTTCAGTGGCTTACTGGACCTTTATATTAAATACTGTTTATTAACTGGATTATAACTCCAGCAATTCTGCATGAAGCTACAACACTAACTGGGTCACATGGACAAAGGGCAATTGGCTTTCAACCAATCTTGCCAATGTCAGCTTTTCATGTGTGTTCTGATCGGCATCTCTTTCTTAGCAAGTAGCAGTGGTGACTACAGCCAAACTTCTGTTAAGAATCATGCTAGTTTATGATTTTACTTCTCACCTATACTGCTTGACATAAAATTTTCATGAACCTCTGAACTGAGTGAGTGCACGACGAAACAAGACATAAAAGACAGAATCGACATAAAATGAATTGTTAGTAAAACTTGAAATGGTACTAATCTTCTTTAAAATATGTGGGACTATTATTAGTGTAAAATATAAATAATATAAATTTGGAGCCTTTTTTTTAATTTAATGCTAATTACTTGATATGTTTTACAAGGCTGACTTTATTCTCGAATGTGTTTTATAGTTAAGTATTAGATTACATTTAATAATAATGCATCCTACGTAGAGATATATTTTATTCGTAGAGTAACAAACAAATTATTAACAAATGTGATGTTTGGGTATAGATAATTGCTTTCATTTATTCAATTCCCTTTGCTGATAATTCCTTACATTTTTCATTAATGGCCCTTAGAAGGCCTTAAAAATATTTAATTTCATTGTGCCGAACTTAAAAATATTTAATTTCATTGTGCCAAAATGTGTATGAACCCTGTGTTTGTTTCACGCCTGGGAATCTTATATAAATTCAGACTGGGCTATATTATTTCATTGTCATATGAGTGTTAGTGTGGCTTGTATTTTGCAATTTATGAAACATGCATTTCTTTAATTTTTCAGAATGATTTTTTGGTCAGTAGTGCAACTGATAAAGCTGTTATACTTTCTGTGTTTATAATATTGTGAGAAATAATTCAAGAAATATAAAATTATCATTCCTCAAGAAATCATCTGCCATTGTCAAAATTACAAAGTTTTATACATTTATAATTTTGACAATCAGAGATCAATATAATCAGGCCTTGTATAAAAATAATTAATTTTCTATGCTAGTCATAAAAGAAGGAGGAAAGAGACTCAAGAATTTAAAAAGAAAGAGAAACACTTAAGAGTGTTTAGAGTTATGTTATGAGAAGGGATTTTTAATTTTGCAGGAAATATTTTTGAGGCACTGTTTCATTTTTATATTAATTTAGAAATACTATCTTTATATGTGTATATAAACTGAGAGTGATCACATTGTAGGCTTTCGTGTGGTTGTTGGTAAACTCTCATTGCTGATATTGAACAGATGTGATGCTATTGGTGCAGTGTTAGTAAATAACAATTTGTGAGAAACCTAACATATATATTGTAAAAGATGTAGCGTTCTATAGAAATAAAATTAAATGATTGTTGTGCAAGTTGAACTTTTATCAGTTCTTGAAGCATACAATACATTAAATAATTTACTACTATCTTATTTTAAATTGTATTTGTTCTTTTTGAACTATCTATAATGCTGTAAAATGAAATTCAGTAGAACTCCAACTATCCTGACTTCAGTCATCCAAATTCCTTTTCTTACTAAGTAAAATTCAACTAATTGTTCTGAATTTTGTACATAGATGATTTTAGTGCATTTATATGTGAAATTTTTATATTTTTCTGTATAATGTAATGCAAATCTAAAAGAGACAAGTTGTGCCGCAAAAGTAAAAATACAAAGGCAAGTGCATTTAACATTGAGTAAATAGGTATCTTGGTAATTTGTTTAGATATTGCCAAGCTGACAGCAGATTTGGTGACTTATTTTGTCTCCAGTTTTGTGATAAATTGCCAAACTTGGTGACATTTTGGTCTGGTCGCTGTATCACTGTAATAGGTAGGTACTTTTCCGTTTCACCGGCGCAAATCTCACCAAAAAAACTTTATTGGGGAAAACACATGGTATACACATAAAAAATGTTAACAAATGTTAGATCTAAGAATTTTTTATTTTGAAGGCATAAACATTTTAATGTCGGTTAAAATTTCGTAAAAAAGCCAATAATTAAAGACAGTAAATTTGTAAAAAGATATTAATTTAAGAATTTATTATGCTTTCATCGTACAACATCCTGATTCGTCGGTTCATATCACGTGACCTCAAGTGATCTCACGTAAACTACGCTACAAAAATCTAATTCTCTGAGTAATTATCTACATTAATTTCAAGTTAAATCTTAATTTGGAATACAATTTCAATTCGTACGAATAGCTTAATCAGAAATTATGTAAAACCTCATTGCTTTACTTCGCTAGCGCATTCTCATTAGAATAGATGAATTTAACCCTTGTCTTATCTATATTTTCGCCATCGGGTGAGCGGTGTGATTGCATCCTAATTGACTTAATTAGCGCCTGCGAATGGCCTTAGGATATAAAATTGAACTATCTGGTAAAAATTCTATGTAATTATATGCCAGTATTGAAAGAAACAATCAATCTGATAAGAAATGGCTGCGACTTGTTTTACAAATGTAAATGTTAAAGGTTACCAGCGAGCATATTTCGTTTGGCATCGGTTGTAGCATTACTGGTGATTTATCGCTTGCGCCGGGAAAAGTACCAATAGGTATTGTAATTGATCACTATATTAGCTGCAACCGTAGTTCGGCCCTCATATTGCTTTCCAGTAATTTTGAGAAGCAGAAAGTACAAGAAATGTCTTGGCGGCTGGTTGAAAACTATATAAAACTGGAGAGAGCATCTGCTGTCAGTTATTGTTGTTGCGAGTTGTTAGTTCAGCGTTAATTGAGATATCTCTGGTTTAGGTTTTCCTTTAGATTTACATTGTATTGTGTTTAGCATTCTTAGTAATTTGAAATGTAACTACTGATTGTACTTTGTGGTACTGTGGACACCTGTACGAGTATTTCTATAGAAAATTCCAGAACTTTGAAGTGTTTCGTTTGATAAAAATAAATTTTATTAACCTATCAGTTGGACCTGTTTGCATTCAATCTATTATGAACTCGTATGCACACAACATCATTATTGTGTGTTTTTAATTTTTTGTTTATTAAATATACGAAATAAGGATATTTTATCCTGCATAAAAATTTTATATGTAGTATGTTTTAGAAGCTAATGTGTAAAAGACAAGATATGCAAGATCCAGAAAAATGAGGTTTACCATTTTAGAGGCCATTATAAGGCTTCCATTAAAGTTGATTTATTGCTATTTCTACTAACATCCTCAAATATGCCATATTTTAAGTGATATATTAACCGCTTCCCTTACAAATTTGTTTGAAAAAAATTGCAAAAATATCATCACTTTTTTATTTTATTATTAAATGCAAGGAAACGAAATATGTATGTTTTAAGTAATTTTTAATTTTTGACAGGTGTAAAAGCATTTAGTTTTAATATTAGTTTACTATCCCGAGTTATCTCAGGCAAATGAAGAAACGTTAAATATTAGTCTTTGTATGATAGTTTTTGAAACAAGGAACAGCACAAACTGATACCTGACATTCTGTACACTGGTATCTGGTCTCTTTTCTTACTGGCTTACCTCTGGAATCTCATACGGCAGCACAGAGTACACTGTCTCGTTGGATTTGATATTTTTTCATTAACAGGAATAACATCTGGAAAATGCCTTGAGGTTATAATCACTATCTGAAAAATCATCACCATTCTTTTACTTTTTTCAATGCAATTATCCTTCTTTATATATTACTAATCCACAAGCCGACGTATACTATACAATAGGGCAAACATGTGACCAGTCCCTCCAAAAGAACCAGGAAACCAGCAAAACTTGGCAAACTGCCAATCAAAGCTGATTATTTCCTTTCATTTCCTCCAGGTTGAGTAAAATTGTGATAAAACAAATTTTACTGACGAATTCTGCTTTGCCCGAGTTTTCTCGAGATAATAATTAACTGCAATATATACAAATGCGAAATAACTCGGGACAATCAAGCAAGCAGTTATACATCTTTGATCTCTTTCAACATCCTTTTAACACAGATGTACCAACCATTGCAATATCTGAGGCAAATCTTGCAACTGTGCCTCCCCCTAACAATTTTTTTTTTTTTTTTTGTTAGTTTTATATTAAAATTTTGCTTATTTTGATATTAGCCCTTTCATTTTGCAGTCTTCTTGCCCTCAGCACAGCTCTGCTTATTGTCATCTCTTATCATTGTACTAAAGAAGAAATACTGTTGTTATTTTATTTTTTGACATTTTCCATATTCTGGGAGAGGGAAGAATTCTATTGACATTTTTTATTACTTTATTCAATGCATTTTTGCTTTTGTTTACATAGGATTCCAATCATAAAACAGAAGAGCTCCAACCAGATTCGTGCATTTTTGGATGATGATAAAAATATTGTATTCTCTAATGAAGTGTCTCCTTTTCATCATATTTGTAGGTAAGAGAAAATTTAAATATGCAATTTTAAAAATATAGTATTTTAATGGGAAAACTGTCTTGTATTTTAATTTGTGTATCACTATGTGTATAACTTATGCTTTCTGAAATTATATTATGCATAGACAGTTTTTATGGTATATCTTATTTATCATAGTTTCAAAAATGTTTATTTGTTTTATAATAAACTGCTAAATTAGTCATTATAAATAAAATGTGTTTTGTATGTCAGAAATATAATTTAAAAAACATTTCATATTTAAAGCATGATTTTATTTTTCAGCATTTTTATTAAAAATGAAAAAAAAAATTTGCATGTTTAATTTTATGCCTTACTCTTTCCAGTTAAATTCAGTATTAAATTTTTTCTTGTGATTTACCTTCACAATATATATATATATGTGGTATATGTAGTGAGATTAAACATTTTGTAGCCGTATATTATTGATGTATGAGACAAACTAACATTCAATATCTTAAGTCATACTAATTCCATGATGCATCATAGATACTGAAAGTAATAATATGGCATCAGTGTTTGCTGATCTGCTGCAAACTTCTTCGTAAAGAACAATATGTAGATGAAGAGCATTATGCCATAGCCAAAAAAATCAAAATCTTAGATTCATTTCATTCATTTCTTATAACACCATCAAACTACATTATTGTTTCATATTATGAACATTTTTATTAACTTATCAGGGCACATAAGATCACATCTATTATCATTTAAACACTGCATCCTCCCCCAAAAAAAGTCTGATCATGGAAGACTTAAAT
Source organism: Stegodyphus dumicola (assembly GCF_044657685.1). Taxonomy (NCBI): domain Eukaryota; kingdom Metazoa; phylum Arthropoda; class Arachnida; order Araneae; family Eresidae; genus Stegodyphus; species Stegodyphus dumicola. The sequence goes on from NC_140768.1 coordinate 5,228,389, forward strand.
GGGCTGTTAATTGGTTACTTCATTTACATTAGTGTTCTTAAAATAATTTGCTTTTTAAGAATAGTGTCATAACAGTCGGATATTTGTAGATACAAAGGCTGCTCACACATTTTTTAGATGATTTTGCTTTATTATAAAAAAAAAAATTTTTAAAAAAACCCCTCATGCTAAGGAAAAAAAATTTTAAATGCGAGTATATTTTTAAAAGAGTAAATTATTTTCTGCTACTTGATAATTTTGCTTTCATGCAAAAATGGCATTAAAGAAGCAATGGATTAAAGGCTGTGTTTGTTCTCTTTCTGATGTAAATTATTCGTATTTAGTTATTTTTAAAAATGCTGTGAAAGCTGTGATTTTTCGGTATCTAAAGCAACGATAGATAATATTGTCAATAAGAAAGGAAAAGAATCAGAGTTTGGTTCCAGGAGAAAAATTGTTCAAAATACATATCAAAGGAAAAAACAGAATGTTTCAAATGCTGCAAAGGTAAGAATTTAGTGTTAAAAGAAAATCTGGGAAGTCAAAGGACAATTGCATAATTATTAAAATGCTCGGTGTTAATTGTAAACAAATGACTAATGCTGATTTGAATCTTAACCACTTGCGCTAAAAAGACGTGCCATGCACATTGAGATGCTTTTGTCTCAAACCGCGAGCGACGTGAACACCACGTTGATAGGCATTTATCGCAGAAATGAAATAACATGGTGCACACGTCGGCTAACAACGAGATTGTTTATTTCTCGAGTTGCAGCTCTGGATTGCACTCGCAGACGCGGAGCGGCGTAAATGAGACACTTTACTGCTTGTTATATTGTAGCTCACGGCACCGCAACTGTGAAGTTTAGTCGTAGTGCAAGTGGTTAAAAAGACAAAAAAAAAAACATAATGTGCATCGTCTTTCTCCATGACGTATCATCGAAAGCAAAATGGGCTGCAGAATTCTCTATGAGAAAAAATTATGTGGGCAAAAATGGAAAAATATTGTCACAGTAGATAAATTTTGAGTGCATTTAAATGACTGCAATAAAAGAGATTCATTTATTATCATCAAAGAGAAGAAGAAAAATAATCTTAGAACATGGTTCAAAAAATTCTAAAAGCCTTTCAAAGAGATTTTTGATTGGTGCTGATTTTTTATATATTGATAAATAAAAATGAAAGAGTGCATAAAATGTTAAGGTCAACTGCACATATTATCAGGAACATATTTCGTATCCAATTTACCTAATTTATATATAAATAAAAATATACCCACTTTTCAAATACAAAATACCTTCTTTTTACCTACAAGTGCAATCAATCAGTTGAACTGTATCAAGAGAAATCAAGCAGCCGCACAACAAAATCCACTGTTTATTTCCTGGAAAAATGGAACAAAAAATGCTTATCAGTCGCTTATAGCCCTACTAATTCTCCTGTTGTATCATCCACAGATATTTGTGCTTTTGTACTTTTAAAAAGCGAATTGTCCAACATCAATCTACAACTCTCCTTGGAATTTGGAAAGCTGTTTAAGAGTAATGGGATAAAATACCTCTTTTGACAGTAAAAAATGCTTTATTGTCTTATAAATTACATTTTTGAAAGTTGGTGAAGAATAAGAGTTATTAAATCGAACATTTAAAATATAAAAATTTTAGGTAAAATATTTTTGTATATATAATGAGCATAAACATTTAAAAAGTATGCAAACAACCTAGTATATTATTGCTGGTTTAGGTACAGTACATATGAGGTTAGTATAACTAAAAGTACCTTAAAACTTTGTATTTCTTAACACATTTAGCATTTTTAATTCTTGAGAGTTTTTTTATTTCTGTTACACAAGTTCTATTATTTATTCTTTTGTGAGTAAAAACAAAAAGTTTTTTTAAACCTTTATGAGTTTAATTTTGAAATTATACTTACTACTTTTTACAGATTTACCACAGGAATTATAATAATATTTTCAATTACATATCAATTTAGATCTTGATTAATTCTTAGAAACTGAAATTTATTCTCTATATAAATAAAATTATAATACAATTTTTAGTAAAATTGTTTTCATGTATAATATGATTTTTTGCTGTATTGTCCCTTGTCATATTTTAACTTTAGTTTTTCATACAGATTTACAGAATATGCAGTCAGTTCAAGTATACAATCAGACTAAATATTTTTATACTATTAAAAATTGCTAAAACTTGATATACAGTATGTGTATAATGCACTTCTTTTTTTTTTTTTTTTTTTTTTTTTTTTGTTTTGTTTGTTTGTTTGTTTATCCACAATGTATGTGTAAAGTTATAAAAACACCATTTAGCTAAAAATCTTTTAGGTTATGAAGGTTATTTTATTAATGTTGAATGAAATAGTTATTAATTTTTTTTTAATTTTTTTTTCTTTAGTGTTTTTAAGAAAGATATTGAATCTTGGCTGCAGATTATGTTAGAATGGGATCCTAAGAAAAGAGGCAGATTTAAAAACTCCACTGCATTTAGTATTTTAGAGAAGGCTCTTGATAAAAAAGTATGTATAATTTTATTAACTGTTATAGTTTTATAACTGTTATATGTTTTATAACTGTTATAGTTTTATTTTCTAAAAATATTATAGACCAGTTAATGTAGAACACAGGTGGCAGTTATGATCTAAAATATTTTTGCTGACATTGTTTCTTGTGAAATGCTATTTTTTTTAATATCTTTAAAATACTATTGCATACCAGAACAGTAGAAAAAATGTTTTAGGTTGCTTTATGCATATTTTTCTTAATATGTGTAGTTGTATTTTTAAGTATTTTATTAATCTTCATATAAGAAATGTGAAAGGCAAAAAATCTAGTTATAAAAGTATTTTGGGTATTTTTATGTTAAGAATAGCCTTGACAAGAAATGATAGTGAGAAAGTGGCCATTGCTAACACAAAGGTGCAATCCTTCAGTCAGTATATAGATACAGAAGCTATTTATTTAAATATGCAACTCAAATTTAAACAAGAATTATCTACTAGCTTCATTTTGGCAGTTGCTGCTAATGTTGCATTGAACAGCTTGCATGATGCAGAAATATAAATTTTGCTAAATATAACTCCAGGTAATGTTAAGCAGTATCCCATGCTTTTTATTCCAGTTGTTGATCTCCATAATACAGAAGATTAAAAATAGTGTGTTAAAATATTTAGCAATGAAAAACTGAAAAAAATTTTGACTGTATAAAGAAACATCAACTACATGCATATATGAAATGTAAATTATGCGCACGTGCTAGCAGGTCATTAACCATAGACATTGAATGAATTGCTTATATATTTCATAACCACAACTGAAAAAAAATCGATTTCTGTTTCTCACTAATGAAATACTATACTGAGGAGAGAAATATAAGCAGAAACATTTCTCTGCTTGCTGCTAGCAAAAAGAGACACGGGAAAATTCTCACAAAAGGTTTTGTCATTTTTAATTTTCAGATTTATAGCATATTAAATGTAATTTTCCATAGTCATTAAGACATAATATTTATTTTAGTTCTGTTTTAGCTCTAAATAATGGTTAATTTGCTAATTATATATCTGTTTATATTCCAGTAAATTTCCTGATTATATTGATTTTTCATGATGTAGGTTGTACTTGTGTTTTGTGTTGATACATTCAGAATGTTGAGTTTTGAAATTGACAAAACTCTGTCGCTAGAAGATTTCGAGAAAATGCTTGAAGTAGAATCAGGTGTACCAGTAACGAGCCAAGAAATACTTCTTCCGAAAGGCCACGTGCCAAATCCGGATGTAGGAGCTCACCAGTTCATATCTAATTTGGTAAATATGTGTAATTAATGTATCCCAGAAACATTTTAAATTTTACAGAAATTTGTTTTGAATAATATTATTCATTCATCATTGTTGTAGTATAACTTAATTCCTTAGAAATAGTTTATTCTAAACATAAATTATTTCAAAACATAAATTTAATCTAAAGAATATTCACATTTTTTAAAATCTTTTGTTTTTGCCATTGTTATGATTTTTATATTTTATCCATTGTTATAATTTTTTTATTATTTTGCTTGAATATTTAAAAACATGTAGTCACCTTTTGTAAATGATGTGAATAGTAATGTATTTGGAATGTTATCCTTATGCAGATATTTGATATATTGCAAAAATTAATCAGTTTTGCTTGCCTGCTTGTTCCTTGAATTGACAGAATTTTTTACCAAAGTTACATTTGCTTCAGTCTCCTCTTCTCAAAAAAAAAAAAAAAAAAAATTACATGAAAATCAGTCAAAAAGTTTCCAGAATTTCGTTGTAACTCTTTATCACTATAAATATATATTTTTATTTTCCTACCACTGTATAATTTTACTACTGGAATTCATGACAGGTAGTGTAATTGAAGGTAGGAACGTGTGGTGATCAGTTTTTGCAATGTTGAAATTCAAGCAAAGGATAAATGTCAAGTTCATGTACAGATTGGGGAAATCTGCTTCAGAGATAGTTTATAGTGGCGATTCTTTAAGGAAAACATTTTGGGGTGGACTCTGGAAGACAATAGCTGCAGGGAGACCTTCAACCTCCAGAAATAAAGGAATGGTCAAGCAAGTGAAACAGTCAAATCAGACTGAAGAATGACCATTGATGAATTGGTACAGGAAGTGAGCATCTCTCATTACCCATTCATGCAATTCTGTCAGATGATTTGAAGATCGCAAAGTTTGTTCCACGGCTGCTGAACCCAAATCAAAGGGAAACTCTGCAGTTGACGGTGGCTGAATATTTTGCAAAAAGCACAAGGAGCTGGTGTTTCTTGAGACAGTTGTTACTGGTGAGAAGACACTTAAAACCCGAAACAAAGACGTCAAATCAAAAACAAAAGTGATGCTCAATTCATTTTTCAACAACAAAAATGTGGTGCACTATGGATTTGTACCAGCTGGACAAACTGTTAAGTGCCCTTTTTACATGCAAATTTTGAAAAGACTGAGGTAGGCTATCTAAAGAAAACATTCTGCCAAATGGCAAGGATGATGGTAACTGCATCACAACAATGCTCCCTCCCACACATCAATTGTTATGCAGACATGGCTTACAGAAAAGAACATCCCAGTTCTCCACCAGCCTCCCTATTCACCAGATTTAACACCATCACATGTCTGGCTCTTCCCCAAGATCATTTTTAATAGAAATTTTGTAAAAGTATCTTATATGTGTCATAGCACCGTACATATCATCTTGCACTTTTTGCCAATTTTGTTACCTGGTGTGATCTCTATGGGTCATAAATTCTGCTGCCCAGTGTCTCCTAAATTCTAAATATTTTGCCATCACAAAATTTTGTTCCTCATCACTTCACTAACTACAGTCAAAAGTCGTTAATTCGGACCTCAAAGCTACAAACTTTCTGCGCATGCGTCGCGTAGACGCATGCGCATAGGCGTTTAAGAGTGCGCGTAAGACCTTTACGGCTGTAAATATGTTTGTGCGCATGCGCTTTTAATGTGTAACAGAGGTATAAGCTAAGCTAAAATTATCTAATTCAGTTAATGTTGCAGATTGCGTTGTTCCTTAATCTTCAAATTGGATCCGGCTTATTATTTTTTGCAGACTGTTAGAGCAATTTCATAAAAGTAAGCTTGAACTTTCGATTATGTCAAATAGAATTTCTGATATATATTTACTAATATGTAATTTGTATCTACAAAGCGAAAGTATGTGTTGAAATCCGAAATCTGTTTATCAATTTCACGCGGCGGATTGGAAGTTGATCTGTCAGCACTATCCTTATCTTCAGGGCAGATGTTTTTATTTTATTTGGCTTATAATTCTTTACTAAGTGTAGTATTTCATCTCGATATACTCCGTCTTTGATTTAAATCAAGTTCCTTGTCATTATAATTCGCTTCCGATAGTGAAGAAAGTTACCCAGAGGTTATTGAAAACGAAAACATTTCGATTGACAAATTAGTCGGTATTCTCAACACAGTAACTGTAGGACTTGAACAGCGGAACTTTGTAACTAAACTTTGAAAGTATTATCACATGAAACGAAGCAACTTACATTGAAAGAAATGTTTAATAAAGTAAACAAATAAATATTAAGCTTTTTCTTTTTGTAAATTTTGATACCCTTTAGATCATAATGTTTCTTTATTTCATAAATTATGGTTTCATATTTTTAATTTTGTAATTTCTGCATGCCATCTTACCAGATTTAAACTGATGATATATAATCCGGAATCGCCGAAGTCCCGACGAGTCCGGATTAACGACTTTTGACTTTATACCATTTGAATAAACTTTGTTAGCTATTTAAATTATGATAATTTACTTTTGAGCATTAACTGGATTTATTAACAGGTGATGGATGTTCCTTATGTGTGAAATCCGTGTGGCGTAGTATAGTAATAATTAGCAGACATTTTCCAAAATGTTGATAATGCATAGACAAATAACTATAGTCTCTGAAATCTGAAAGTGATGTCAAATTTTGTTATGTATGTAGATAAATAGAGTGCATTTTAAATTACCAAAGGTTTAAGTTGTGCAGTCTGTTTAAAACAAATTATATTGCTGAAGAAATTTTTATTGATGAAAAATAAAGGTGCAGAACTTCATAATTTTAATTCATTCTGCATAAATTTGATACTCACATACATAGAATGTCTCTCTATATTTGATACAACTTATTTATAATGTAATGTGTGCTTTGTTTACCTTATTGGACATAAATTAGTTTTTGTTTTCATCCATAAAATGATTAAGCAAATAATGATAATTTCACTTTTTATGTCTGTGTGTGTTATTTTTTATTGCTACATATATATATACAGTACAAAGTCTGAAATCCAGACGTCTGTTATCTGGAATAATCTAAAATCCAGACCTCAAAGCCACAAGCTTTTTTTTTTGGATGCTTTACACATGTGTATTTGATTTTTTCTTCCATAATAAAACGTGGAGATCTTCACTTAACAATTCCTATTCTTTACTTAGGCACTAAATAAAATACCTTGTTATGGAAAAACAATCATGTAACCATAAATTTGTGAGATTAATAATTTGGCTCCGTAGCTGAGTGTCTACTTGACATACATCTCAAACCGAAACATTCACCTATTTTATATCCCTGAAGCCGACCTGGCGAGTCATTATTAATTATATTTTGCTTTCATCACCGCATGTTTATCAATACATGACAGCCTCAGTAATAACTCATGCAGTGATGTCTAAACTTTTTTTGGCAACCTTTTATGCTAATATTACGCTTGGTGATAGATTTTTAAATGCTCTGAGAAATGTTGACGAGGAAAAATTCAACAAAAATTTCTTTTCATATGCTAAAAATATATTTTGTTAATGAAACTCATAGCCCAAAAATTACATTTAGTGCTATTTTAATTAGGAATAAATGCTATGTTATTCACCATAAACCCAGAAGAGGTTGCAGAATATGTTGGCACCCACCTGATGGCAGAATTTAGGGAAGACAAAATTTTTGGAATCTGGGGAAGCACCAAGTGGCAAAATTAAGGGATGAGAAGTTTTTTATAATTCAAACTTTTCATATAATCGGAGAACATGCACGCTCGAGCATTTAAGGGAGTAATGATTTTCCCCGTTGTATATCCTGCAAATAAAAGAGCATGGATGACACAAGCATTAATGAATGATTGGTTTGAAAATCATTTTGTACCCGAGGATCGTCAACATTTGAATTTGGTTGGTTTACCCGATGACTCAAAAGTAGTCCTCATTGTAGACAACTGTTCGGTTCATACTTCACTTAAAGTTTTAGTGAAAGATAATGTATCCATATTATTCTTGCCTCCAAATTGTATGTCTATCGTACAGTCTATGGATATCAGAAAAGTGTCCATGCTGAAATGCAAATATAAAGTAGCATTTTTAAAATCCATGTCAAATTGCTTGAACAATGGCAAGACTATTCAAGAATTTTTTAAACATTTTAGCATAAAATCTGCTGTGTGGAGCATCGCAATATTGTGGAAGGATGTGTCTTCAGATACGTTAAAGTGCTTGGCATAATTTATGGCCGGCTACCATATTTCATGGTGAGGATGATGAAGATGATAGCCACGAATCTGAAGGTTTTCGGATATCGCAAATGTGAAGAAGCGGTAATGAATGAAGATGATATAACAGAAGTTTTTCGTTGCAATGATAATGCCCCAGTCATCAATAAGTTAACAGACGGCAAAATCTGTAGTATGGTTCTAGATGTAGAAAATACCACTATTGTTAATGAAGAAAGTGACAAGTTATTAAAAACAAAAAAATTTTGATTGATAACCTAGAATTCTCGATACAGCAATTACAGGACTTGAACAGCGGAACTTTGTAACTGGACAAGAAATTATGTCTTTTTATATAGAATTAAAGAGAAAGTATTAGCACATAAAACAAAGCAACTTAAATAACTTACATTGAAAGAAATGTTTAATAAAGTAAACAAATAAATATTAAGCTTTTTTTTTTTTTTTTTTTTTTTTGTAAATTTTGATACCCTTTAAATCATAATTGTTCTTTATTTCATAAATTACAATTTAATATTTTTGATTGTATAATTTCTGCATGCCATCTTACTACCAGATTTAAGTTGATGGTCTAATATCCGGAATCGCCGAAGTCCCAACGAGTCCGAATTTCAGACTTCGTACTATATTCCTGCTCATTCCCATAAATGTGCAGATAGAGTATGCATAATCTCACTGATATTATAAGTAAAATTGACATCTTGTTATTTATCAGCTAGAGGCTGTATGTTAATTTATGTGCAAACTTTTGTTAAAATCAGTTTTTAACAATGTTACTTACTTGAAATACTCTAGAAATTTTAACCCTTTCGACCGCCTTTTGCGTGATTAAAATTTGACTATGAAAAGTAGTTTAATTTAATGTTGGCATACTAAAAGAAGTTTATATGAGTGTAATCAGTTAATGGTTAAGTTTATATGAGTTTATTATGAGTGTAAAGTTTTTAACTTTTCCCGTTTCCTTAAAATCTCCTGGGACAATATGTCCCAGTCATATTATCAACTGGAACTATTTGTCTCAGCCTTCTAGGATATTGTGATAATAACCTCACATTACATGTGAATAAATAATAAAGTTAAATGAAATGTACCGAATATTTTATTCTTACAATACAAGTTAAGTATGATAAGACGTAAAGCAGTTTTTACAAAGTGCAACCTGACACATTTGGCAAATAAGCCAGATTTCTTTAGTCATATATTTGTTCTCTAATTCCTTAAAAACACTGCAAAAGTAAAAATTCATTTAATAGTGGGTTTTATGTACCCAATAGGGAATGAAAACTGATCACTGGGACGTATGTGCCCATTAGGACCCAAAAGGTTAAGCTGCTTAAATTTTTTTTAATATACTTTATTTAAAATTTATTTATTTATTTATTTTAGGAAGAAGAAGAATTTATAGTCTTTCTGTTTGATAAAAGAGACATGCCTACAACTACTACATCCAATATTATTATACCTCCTGTTGTTGAGAATATGATGAGGAATCCTCGTACAGAAATGAAATACCAAGAGCAACGAACTTCTTGGGCACAAGCGGTATATTTTAGTCATCAAGAAAATACTCTCGCCAATCGACTCATCCACGCTTTTAAAGCAAATCTGTAAGCTCAGTTTCATTGTGTTTTATTTAATGAGAATTTTGTTTTATTTGTTTACTTTTTTCCCCCATGGTGATAATTTTCTGTTCCATTTTGTTTCCTGTTTAAGTCTAAAGGAATAAGTTTCATTCTGTTTTTAATGTTTCTGAATGGTAATTAATTTCTGCTTGAAAGGCAGAATCATTATTATGAAACTTTGCCTATTTAATTTGTATAAATATGTCATATTTTTATGGAATTTCTATTTTCAGTTATTAAGTATTATTTGGCCACCCAGGTGGTGTAGTGGTTAGGAAAGCCTTTTGTGATACTAAAGGGCCGGGTTCAAATCCCAGAAAAAGCATGGATGTTTGTAAATGTGTAGTGTCTGTGCAGCATGGGGGCACACTATGTATGCATTTAGCTGAAAATACTCTCGAGAGGATGGTAGTAGAGACCCATCTCCCATTGTGCTCTCCTTCGAAATCGGGGGTGGAAATGAGCAAATTTGTACTGTCACCTGTATGCCGCTCAAGGCTTTGCCAACGAGAGGCACAATTTTGTTCTTCTTGCCATGATGAATTTTATGGGCTTGTTTTGATGTCATTGTCAAGCAAGTGACAAGAACACAACTTTTATTGTGAACAAGAACACAATTTTTATTTGTGTTTGTTGCATTTTTTTGTTTTAGAGCAGGGATGGGCGAACTTTTCCGGTCGTGGGCCAAAAATCGAAAGAAAAAAGTTTGGTGAGCCAAGATAAGTTATCTCAAATTTAAAAAAAAAAAAAATTATACAAGTATTACAATTTCAATATGTTAATGAGATGAATGAAATTGTGATTTCATTTTTAAAAGTTCCTTATATTGAGGTTCGAAGTGACATGTTCTGATTCTAAGCTAAATGCTGATTTGCCAGCCTACTTCTGAAATAATTCTTTTTAAGGTTTATAGTTGAAAACACTTGTTTGCATATATAAGATGAAGCAAACATAGCACTGTTTTTCTGGGCGTGAGATATTAAATTTGGGAAACTTACTTTCGATAATGATTTGTAAAACTTGAACTTTGACATATTTAGAAACAACTGCTTGAGATGATTTTTAGATTGCAAATCAGTTAATTCAAGCTGCAAATATGACCTCTCTGCTTCACAATTTACGTTAAAAGCCATGGTAAAAATATCCAGTTCTGTTTGAATGGCACTGAAATCTGCGTTCGAACTCAAAATGCAGTTTTTTCAAGCCATATTCATAATTCTTAAGCTTCTCTTCATTTACTGAGGGTACTGAATTTAACCTCAGGAAATGAGACAAGTCTTTCTTAGCTAAATGCCCAGCAAACATATTACGTTTTATTAAGTTAAGATAATAAAGTTAAGATTAAGTTTTTTCTAAGAGGTCTAATTCACCTATATTGGATTCCCATATGTCTGCTCGAGAAAGAGATAACGCTTGTTGGCACCAATCTACAACTATAACTAACAAAGAACTTTCGCTTTGAACACTTTACTGATTGAAAGCTGTCTGTGCTTGCAGTTTCCGTCTATTTATGTTTGTAGAACAAAAATAGAGAAAGAAAAAGATCATCTGTAATTTGGGGAAAAAAAAAAAAAAAAAAAAAGAAGAAAAAAAAAAATTTAAACAAAGTAGAAAAAGAGATGGATATATAATATGTACTTCTTTTAAGTTCCTTCGGACCCGCAAATTAAAATTCTATCCGCGGGCCGGATAGAAAATTCCGGCAGGCTGTAGTTTGCCCATCCCTGTTCTAGAGTGTTTCTTTTCAATTTATAGAACTAACAAACAAAATAATATATCAGTTCTTGTAAATATTCAGTTTTAGATTTAATGTGAGAAATTTGATTCTATAAGCAATATGTTGTTTACAAGTATCGACCCTCAAACAGCTAATTCCCAGGCTGTGCAGTATTTCATTTCACCAAAATCTCTTAAGTGCAGAGCACACATTCCAAGTACTACAGTCAAAAGTTGTTAATCCGGACTCGTTGGGACTTCGGCGATTCCGGATTATAGATCATCAGTTTAAATCTGGTAAGATGGTATGCAGAAATTATAAAATTAAAAATATGAAACCGTAATTTATGAAATAAAGAAAAATTATGATCTGAAGGGTATCAAAATTTACAAAAAAAAAAAAGCTTAATATTTATTTGTTTACTTTATTAAACATTTCTTTCAATGTAAGTTGTTTAAGTTGCTTCGTTTTATATGATAGTACTTTCTCTTTAATTCTATAAACAGACATAATTTCTTCTTCGGTTACAAAGTTCCGCTGTTCAAGTCCTATAATTGCTGTGTCGAGAATACCGACTAATTTGTCAATCGAAATTTTTTCGTTTTCAATAACCTCTTCACTATCGGAAGCAAGTTATAATGACGAGGAATTTGATTTAAATCATATCAAAGATGGAGTACATCGAGATGAAATACTACGTTTAGTAAGGAATTATAAGCCAAATAAAATAAAAATATCTGCCCTGAAGATAAGTATAGTGCTGACAGATCAACTTCCAATTCATTGCGCGCCGCGGCTTTTCCCTTCCCCCACCGCAGAGCAGTGTGAAATTGATAAACAGTTTTCGGAATGGTTAGAGAAACAAACCTTTAGCCTTTTTTTTTTTTTTTCCAGCAATTCCACTTTTTGTTTAATGGACTTCGAAACATACTTTTGCTTTGTAGATCCTTTACATATTAGTAAATATATATTGGAAATTCTATTTGACATAATCGAAAGTTCAAGCTTACTTTTATAAAATTGCTCTAACAGTCTGCAAAAAAATAATAAGTAGGATAGAATTCGAGGATTAAGGAACAACGCAATCTGCAACATTAACTGATTTAGATAATTTTAGCTTAGCTTATACCGCTTAGCTTAGCTCATACATTAAACACACAAGCATAAACATATTATACGCATAATAGCTTTGAGGTCCGAATTAATGACTTTTGACTGTATTAAAAATTGGCAAGCGTTCTAAAATACATCTTAAAAAAATGTACGTCCTCTAATCAAAAAAGAAGATCCCCTAATCAAAAAAGATAGGGGGATGTGCAATTGTGTAAAGATTGTGACAGTAGTATAAATAAGTATTTGTTCCTTGATTATAATAGGTAGTAATAATTATCTTACTATCCCTTGAGCTGCTGTTGTATTGGAAATTTTTGCATCTATGGTTACTCCTTTTGTAAACAAATGCATTGCTATAAATAATTTTATATTACAAAAGTAATACGCTTCTAAAATTATACTTTTCTGAAATATATTAAAGGATTTAGAAATAACTTTGTGACTTATTAAGAAAGGAAATAAAACGTAAGCTGAAAATTATCGTATAAATAATGTATATCTTATAAAATTGTAGTATAATTTATCTCTGGAATTAACTTCTTTTTCTGCATTTTAACTAGAATGATTGACTAAAAATATAATTAATAAGCTTGTGATTGTAATCTATTTTTTTCTGCATTATTTAACCAAGAAAAAAGTGGTATATCATATCACTAATGTTTATCTGTGTATGTTTTTAAATTTTAGGATGCATTTACTAACTAAAACTTCCTATACTCATAAAAATACTTCTCGAATGACCGCTGAAATGAATAAGCTTTTATCCAAATGCTCTTTTTTTCAGAAAAGGTAAGTGAAGTGCTATTATACAGACAATTTTTTTTTAATCAGTCATTTGTATTAAACACTGTACTTTTATTTTAGTCTTGAACAAGATATCCAAAATTATGAGAAGCAAGTTGCAACTGGTGGTTTCAGTAGGTATAATTTTCTTTAGCTTTTTCCTTATTAACTGAATCTTCAAACTTAGAAAACAAAATCAGAAGTACATAAAGTAGTGTAAGGTCAGCAGGTATGCACACGTGAAAAGAAATAAATTTTATGTTACTTGTCCTCCTCCCTCCACTTAAAAATTCAAATATACATTCATTAAATAATAGTAAAAACTGGGTAGTTATCACCACAGATGCAAAGAAAACAAATCTGTTGCATCTTAAATTAAGAATGCCAGATTTTAATCATGGAAATTATTGTGTATTATTATTTAATCATGGAAATCTATTACAGGGTATACCTAATATAATAATCTAATTAATAATTAGTAATAAGCTTATTACTAATACCCAAGAGTGATTTTAAGTGAAAAAGCTAAAATACATTTTAAGGAACAAACAATGCAGTTTCTCTATCTAAAGAGTAGAATAATTTGTTATTAAAGGAAGGACAGTGACATTTCCTCAAATTTCTAATGTTGAAAAAGTATAAAGTGAAATATAGAATAATTGCAGATTTCATGGTTTTGAAGAAGGAATTGCCAGTTCACAGCCAAATGCATATTCAGATATTGCATTTCTAAGTAAGTGTGCATGTCTGAGATTGAAACTTGATTTTTTTAAGAAATTAATTCTCTAAGATTGTAGAACCAAGTTCAAATATGAGAAGAATGTTCAAATATGAATCAAATATAAGATTTAATCCGTTCACAAAACATTCCTTGTATATGATTCAAACAACATCAATTTTTAGTTTTACAAATATCAGTGAAAAAATAAACTTCTGATGAATAAAATATTTTATGCTTACAGTAAAATCTGATAAATCAAGCTGAATATTTGTCCCCATGACATGTATCAAAATTAGTTTTATTTGAAATATTTCATAAATTACACTTTTCTGAAGTATCTGACACTAAAATTGTTTTCTTTGTATTTCTTTTTAAAAGGCAAAGATCGATATTATCCCCAAATCATAGGTTTAGTGGCCTTAAACACTTGCACTAAAAAGACGTGCCATGCACGTCGAGATGCTTTTGTCTCAAACCGCGAGCGACGTGAACACCACATCGATAGGCATTTATCGCAAAAATGAAAATAACGTGGTGCACTTTTGTTGCCTAACAACAAGATTGTTTATTTCTCAAGTTACAGCTCTGGATTGAACTCGCAGACGCGGAACAGTGTAAATGAGACGCTTTACCGCTTGTTATATTGTAGCATATGGCACTTCAACCGTGAAGTTTAGTCGTAATGCAAGTGGTTAACGTTCTATTTTAAAACCTAAAATTTGAAGTAAATTATACTTTTCTGATTTCCTGAATCATTTTAATGTCCCTGCAAGTACATACATTGCTGCTGTTGGAAATATTTAGAAATATGCTTTATAAAATGTTATAATTTATTTTAGAACTATATTTAGCAGTCTGTATTTACATTTTTATTCATCTGTTTGGCATTCTATATATTTATTCTATGTCTGAAAATTTTTATATACAGCGAAACCTCTTATGACAGGTAATTAAATGATGGTACTCAGCAGCATTAATAAGCTTCTGTAGGGTAATCACCTTCACAGAAACCCAAAAGTTCTGGAATTGTAAGTGGTAATCTTATGATAGTTTCACTGTGCCTTTGCAAAATTAAAAGATAGTGCTTTAAAGCATTGCTTTTGTTACATTATTTGCATTAATTTTTCAAGCAGTATTACTAATGATGAAAGAAAATATTATCAATGAGAAGAAAATATTTTATTACTGTTTATTATCACTTTCAAATGGACTTCTGCTGTTTAATTCTTAGTCTGAACACAGGGTTTTGTACCAGCATTCCTAACATTTTCTTAATATAAAGAGGGATTAAAAATTTTGATTTTGGTTATACTTATATATTGGAATAATTGTAATCATTAATGCATATAATAATTTTCATTTTTCTCTGGTAATATGTACTTGTATGAATATTTTCATGATTCTTAATTTTTTTTTCAAAATTTCAAAGTTTCTGAAAGTCTTATTAGCTTAAATAAGTCTTATTAGCTTAAATAAGACTTGCTCAAAATTTTCTTCTTATTTCGTGCAGTTGCAACTAATCAGATTATGATTATATGTAGTTCCGAGTTCTTATGATGGTACAGCCCTTAGTGCATTTTATGTTATTTTTCCATACTTTTATTCTAAATTAGTTTTATGCTTTGCATTCATAAATTGTATTTTCTCAATAAAGGTTCATTTTCAATTGTTTAATGAAAAAAGTTAAATTTTCATAGGTTCTTCAAAAATGGTTGAGAGTTGGAAAAATAGTTTTGAAAATCTTAAGAATATTGAACTATTGGTGAGTTTTTAGTCAACTAATTTTTTATATATATTTTGTAATATGAATAGTATATAATATGTTATATGAATAAATGTAATGGATATATTTTAATATGCTTTATGTATTCTAGTACAAAAAATATTAAAATAAGATTAAAATATTAAATTAATAAAATTTTAAAAAGTTAGAGAAATATTTATATTGTGTTGTAAACTGTGTAAAATAACAGTAATTATCCAGAGATGATTTAGAGAAATTGAGCTTTTCTGTTTTTCATTTCTTACGCAAAGTTACTCGTGAAAGTCTGAATTATTTTTCTGCTGTTTTTGCAAAAGTAAAAGAATAGTAAGAAGACTGGAAAATCTGCAGCTTGTAACATGAGATTGTGTAGATTTTAAAACTTCAAAATTTCAAATCATAAATGGGAGGGAGTGTAAAATTATATTGGGGGGGGAAGAAAAAATAAGGGAAGAAAAATAGGAGTAAAATTGTACATAACAGCAATTGATTTCTTTTTGGTATTTTTTGTAAAGAAATGCATATAAAATATATTATTGAAAAAATTTTAAATGATGTTAAAGTGAACATAAAAACAAAACCCTTTTTCGCATGATAAAATTTTATAAAATTACTTAGAAAGATATTTACTTTATTGATTAAACAATATGCAATCATTTATCAAAATCCCCATCTAGAAGTTTTATTTTAGCTTCATCATTTACAAAGGAAAGCTTATTTCATTTAATAAACCAAAAGAAAAATTTCAAGATTTTTTTTTTAGAATACCAACAAGACACACAGTAAAAGAAAAACTTATGTGGCTGAAGTAATTTGAAGTAAGATATAACTTAATAAAATGTATATTTCAAAAAAGTAAAATAGTTTCTAAGCCCATTTCTGTACAATGTGTTTATATATACTTTAGCGGTTAAAAGAATGACGGTGTATGCAAGTTGCAGGTAAATATTGTTAGAACACTAAATAAAGCTCAAAAATTATAATAAAATAAAGACAAGCAGAGTCTGAAGACAATTTTTTATGTTTTTCAAACATTCTATTGTAATTTAAAAAGTTGAGGATGTTTTAGTTTGTGCCTCCCTCTCTTCAAATTATGCAGAATCATTGCATCTGAATAGTTGTATAGTTCTATTGTTCTAAATTTGTTTTACTGCAATTAGCCACAGGAAAGTTGTGAATTGGTTCATTATTTTGTTAGGTCAAGAAAATGCTATTTTTAGTTCTAGTTGTAATAAAAATTAAAAATTCTGGTACTTTTCCAATAAAAGGACAGCAGTTGTCATTGAACACTAATATTTACATGAAATGCATCCCTTACAGCAATATTGATTAAATGATGATACATTCAAAATGCATTGCTGCATGAAAATATAATTATGGTTATTTAAACAAAGTCTTTTTCTGAATTCTTTTCTTGAAAGAATTCAATGGCTGTTTCCTCATCATTTAGTGATTTCCAAACTGGAAAATCCACCTTGATTTGTCAAAAATCTCATATAAAAAATGTCTCTGGATCAGCATATATCAAGTGGCAATGTTTAGTTCAGTTTTTGGTATGAGTTGGCTATTTTTGTTGTGCTTGCATATATTTTTGCTGCTTTCATATAAATAAAAATGACCAAAGTACCAATTACTGCATTCTTAGTCAGTTAAAACAACATATGCTTAGATTTATATTAAATTATTTTATAAATGCAAGTTAAGTGGCTTTAGGCTAAATTTTTATTTAGCGACAGTGATAAAAGTGGTAAGCAATAAAATATTATAATTTTAATACTGAATTAAGAATATTGGTTCCAAATAATTTCCAAATGTCCCAAAAAATCACCAAAACCATTAACATTTCACTGTTAAGAGAGTTTAAGAGGTTGTGTGGATTTTGAGTCAGTAGATTTTTTGTCTTTTACTTTTGAGATGTTTTAAAAAATTGCTTGCTTTAAAAAAAAAAAAAAAAAAAAAAAACCCTAAATTGTTTCATTAAAAGTAGCAACTCTAGCGCCGACAATTTGTAAAAGCTGTTAATCAGAATAGAGCTTATACTCATTGTACACTGGGAATGCTACATTCACCATTACTAAACATAAATATGTTTTAATAAAAAGGTTTGCCACCAGAAAACTTACTATTATATATGAGAGCAATTTGTATATATCTGTTCTATTTATGCAATTTCTTTATTAATTCATATTTTTACTCAAGATGGGTCCACCAATAAACTTATATTGTATATCAATTGACTTATTTCAATACGAGTTTCTAATTCATTGCAAAATACTTCTTTATTTATTCAGAAAAAAATTCAAACACATTTGACCAACTTTATTGCTAACAAATATCTATCTTATTTTACTTTTTCCTGGGAACTGGTGAAACAAATTGATAAAGATGTTGTCATATTCATTTTATTTCCACCCACATTTCTTATTAAAAAATTATAAGAAGATGAAGCAGATTGAAAGTGAGTGTAATATCTAAATGCAGTTGCTGTAACTTTCATGAAGAAATGCACTGATACAACAATAATACTTATCATATCTCCAACTTTTTTAGGGTTATCAGGTTAGCTTTGTGTTAACCATAGTTACTATCTCTCCTGGTTTTTCATCACATTTCTTGGTAAATCACTTAATCACCCTACCCAGAATTCTTTTGTTATAAAAATGTAAGAAAATTATTAAATGAAATTAATCAAAGAACATAAAATTTAGAATATATAATTTAATATTAATAGAATTTACACCAGAATCATTATATAGTGCAATCAAATAGTTTAGTAACTTGAATCATGCATTATATAGTGCATTCAAGTCAATTTAGAGTTCTTTTGAAATGTTGTTATTTCATAAAAACATGCAGCTCAAAAAGCTCCCCAAAACTCATATTTTGTTTTGCAAGAACCTTCCAGTTTATTATATTTCAAAGTTGGCAGCTATGCGTAATCATAAATCTGCTATGCGTGACTAGGGACACAATGATATAAATGTAACTGACTAAGCACTAACATATGCTGATATTAAAAAATTAGTCATCTATTAAAATATTATTAGCAGATAATGAATGACATTATGAAGAATACTTAATCTATTGAATTTTAATATAGTATTTTGTGATATCTGGAATTTTAAAATTGCATAATTTTATGGTAGCACAATTATTATTTTCTGAATTGAATTACAAATATCAAAAATTTATATTAATCTTTTCAGACCTAATAGAATTTAGTATTGCATAAAACAATTAATATTTCTATATATTCTTTTCAGTATAGACTTAGTGCAAAGAACTATGAGGTTTGATCAGGTATTTCATTCTAACTTCGAAGTATTTATATTGGAGCACACGTAAAATATAATTTGTTTTAAACTTAATTTCATTAGCCTTTTTCAGGAATATTTATAAGCCTTTTTTCCTTACTGGAAGTTTAGATCTTGAGAAAGGATACTTTCATTTTGTTTCATCTTTGAATGAAAATAATGAAAGGAGAGGATGGAATTAAAATATTTACTTCCCGATATTCTTAACTTTGTGGAATTATTTATTTTGCTTGACTTTAGAGTGCTTTTAATAGAGCATTGAAATTCTCAGTGCATTATAAATTGTTGAATATTTGCTGCTTCCCTCCCTTTTAAAATTATCATTAATGTTAGGGTTCTTGCTATCTTTCTCATTTTTCTAATCAAAGTATCAATTCTCATCAAATCATCAAAAGATATAAACTTCTTTTGTTATTAAATTAGATATTTTATAATTTTAACCATACTGAGCCATAAACTTGACAGAGTTTGTGCAGTGTAATAAATCTGCGTTTTCCCAGAATATTATATAGAATACTGGAAAAAAAAAATGTGCACCCACTGTAAAGATTTAATTGGAAAATTAGAAAAATAGAGAAGTAGTTTATTTATAGATTACTTGTCTACTTTTCCAAGGTGTAAAGTTGTAGAGACATTAGGTATTTTTTGGAAGCAGGCAAGATGAAAAATATGCAACACCTTTGCCGGAAATCGAACCGCGGACCTCTGTATTACATACTACTACATCATGAAGGCTCATTAAAAAGGTGGGAGAAATACCTTATAAAGTCTAATGAAACATTTAAGTATATCAAGTGTTTCATTAGATTTTAAAGTCTTAGCTTTCATCCTGGTTATTTCTCTGGTTGACTCTGCACACCACTTGACTATTATTTTAAAGAGAGAAATAAAACATTAGTAAATCAAGCTGGCTAAAATGTTTATCAGAATTTACATTTGTAAACAGTAACAAATGTAGGGAGTTGTAGGGATTAGAGCGATAACTATAGTTTCAAACATAAAAATTGTACTTGCTTTCCAAGCATGATAGATATAAAGGTAAATGAAAGACAGAAGAGCAAGGAAAATGTTAATTTAATTAAGGAATGCTGTTAGTTTGTTTAATAATTATTAATTGACTGAAACTGATTTTGCCAGAGAGCATCTGTTATCAGTCTGCCAGGAATTATGGTGTAATATTATTTTTTTATTTATATTATAATTCTGGAATGTTAATTTTCCGGACTGTGAATTTTATAATTTTTTGTGTGTTATTTAATACTCGCATATCATACTTACATACAGTTTTTATATATGCAGTACAAAGTCCGAAATCCTGATGTCCATTATCCAGAATGATCTAAAATCGGGACCTCAAAACCACCAATAACGCTTTTTGCATAGCCTTTATGCATGCTATTTAATTCCCCCCCCCCTCCACACATAATAAAACATCTGGAGAGTCCCGATTCTTAATTTCACTTCGACACTAAATAAAATACCTTGTTATACAAGAAACAATCATTTTAGCGTAAATTTGTATGATCAGTAATTTGGCTCTGTTGCTGTGTATCTACTTGGCCACACATCTCAAACCAAAAAGCTCCACATAGATATATTGGTGATCTGATGCCAACCTGACGAATCATTATTTATTATACTTTCCTTTCATCACTGCATGTTTATCAACACATGACAACTTGAATAATGACTCATGTAGTGATTCCTAAACAATTTTTTTGTGTTAGTAATTGAATAACAACAGAGCATGGTAACCTTTTATGTTGACATTATGCTTGGCGATGATTACAGATTTGCGCTAAATATGTTGGTGGGGAAAAATTTAACAAAAATTTCTTTCGATATGCTAAAAATAGATTTTGTTGATGATATTCATAGACCAAAACATTGCATTTAAGGCTATTTGAATTAATAACTAATTTGTTATTCATATAAACCCAGAACCAGCACCAAGGCTCGTAAGGTGGCACTAGGTCACAGAATTTAGGACCCACAGAGACTGCATCAGACGGTAAGATATCTAGCGCCGGCCCTCAATATGGCTTAAGCATATGTTCGAATTTATTTATTCAGAACTCTGATAAGCCTTAAGCATGTGCAAGAAATAGACATAAGTATAATAAATAACTAAACTAATTTAGTTCAAGCTTAATTGTCTCGGTGCATGATAGAAGCAAGATAAAATTTAACGGAACAACTTGTCGTTAGTCCCCAAGCTCATGATGCGTAGCCAAATATGTATAATGAATGACAGCTAAATTTGATGATGGTACCCGTGAATTTTAAAGGTTTTCGGATATCGCAAAACAAGGGTGAAATTTTCCAATTAACGGATTTTATAAAGAAATGTGGAGAAGCAGTAATAATTGAAGATGATATAAAAGAAGTTTTTCATTGTGATGACATTGCTTCTCAATCATCAATCAATTAGCGAATGGCGAAATCTGTAGTATGGTTCTAGATCCAGAAAATAACGATAGTAAAGAAAGTGACAGAGAAGTTACTGAAAACAAAAAAATTTCGATTGAGAAGTTAGTCGGAATTCTCGACATAGCAGTTGCAATAATGTAACTGAACAAGAGATTATGTCTGTCTACAGAATTAAGGAGAAAGTATTAGCACAAAAAATGAAGCAACTTAAACAACTTATATTGAAAGACATTTAATAAAGTAAACAAATAAATACCAAGCCTTTTTTTTTTTTTTTTTTTTTTTTTTTTTGTAAATTTTGATACCCTTTAGATCATAAATACTTCATTATTTCATAAATCACAATTTCATATGTTTAATTTTATAACTTCTGCATGCTATGTTACTAGATTTAAGCCTTCCAGCGGTATAGCGGTGAAGTCGCTGAACACTGGTAGTTCGGTCCGAGGTTCGAATCCCGCGAACGGGCTGGCTGCATGGGCGTTTTCGTGGTTTTCCCCATGTGTAACGTGTATACGAGCCAGTTTCCCTTAGAAATTCCTCTACGAAGGCATCCTTCCCCTTAGGCAAATAGCCCTCAAGGCTTTGCCATGATCACACACACACACACTTACTAGATTTAAACTGATGATCTAATATCTGGAAAAATCCCAATTCCAGAATCGCCGAAGTCCCGACGAATCTGGATTTCGGACTTTGTACTGTATATATATACACCTATATATTGTTTATTGTATTTAGGTTGTTTAGTACTTTATTTTAATTTAACTATTGGATTTAATTATTGTGTACTTTTTTTTAAACATAAAACATAAAAATAATCATAAGAAACATAAAAATTAGGTTGTCTATTTCATATGTGTGTATTTGTGTCATTTCAGAAACAGAAAATTTCTTTACTTGAAGAATCATCTGCAAGGATCAGCAGTTGCACGATAGATTTGCAAAGATCTGTGTATGTTCGATCCAAATATAATAGTCCTCTTGAAGACACGTAAGTTCAGGGCATTTTGTAGAGTCTTTATTTTTTGGAGATATATTAAATATATATTTCATTAATATCTGAATTCAGTATTTTCAATTTAATCATTGTTTATTTACTTTATCTAAGTATTTGTAAAATTCCAACCCTAAAAAAAGTAATCAATAGAGATTTGTTATATATGTATGCTTTGATTCTGAGAATAGCTTAATTGCCCAAGCAAATTACAGTTTATGTTGTAATAAATTTTCTGTAAGCTAATTATAATATAAAATTCACTTACAGAAAGTTATATGCTTGATAAATTATCATGATATGTTAAATTAGTCATATTATCCAGCCTAAACTCATAAGTACATGTGTATTAACTGATATCTTAGCCAAATTTTGAGATTCCAGCACAAAAGTATTTGGCAGCATTCCATATGGCAGTTTTTTTTTTTTTTTTTTTTTTTATTATTTTATTTTATTTTAAACTCTGTGTAGACCATGCATGTTCTGTATAACCTTATTACAATCACATTTTATTGAATGTAAGTTCTCAGATTATCCACAAGTTTTACTTTTAGGTCATTTTCTCACAGAGTGTTTCAAAAAGAATATATGTATTACAAAGTGTTATTTTGTCCAAACTATCGATCACTAGACCTCGGCTCGGCTGTTGGCGGAACGAATATATAGTCTAGTTTATATTAATAACCGCTAGATGTCAGTTGTCTTCTGTTTTGCGTAGTAACCGTCACATGTTTAAAATGGCTACTCCTCAGCATAAATAATTTTGTGTTCTCGAGTTTGCGAAGTGCAATTTCGGGATTACAATGCAAAGACATTTCAAGTTGAGGTACCAAAGTGATCCTCCGATGGAGTGGAATATTCGCAAATGCTATTGACAGTTTGTAAGTACAGGATGTGTATGTAAAGGAAAGAGTCCTGGCCGCCTTCGTGTTCCGGACAAAAATGTTGCACGAATTCGAACTGCTTTCCAAGGTAGTCCTTCAAAATACATATATTCTTTTTTAAACACACTGTAATATATATATATTAGGTTCATTAATATTATATCTTTGATTTTAATTCTTGGAGAGTACAGCATTTTTTTCAATATGGTGTGGCATATATTGAATGGAATAAAAGAGCATTAAAATTTCACATCAAGGAACCCAATAGAAGTGCTTGAAAAAGAGAAACAAATTTTTGAATTTTAATTTTTGTTGGTCAGTTAATAACAGTTTTAATTTTGATTCTTCAAAAATTTATCTTCAATGTTTCTTTCAAGTGGTGAATTAAATTTCCTTGAAGTCTTTCAAGTTTATAAAAATGTGCCTTCTTTAGTTAATGGCATATATATCAATACAGGTCTTTCCAAAGGTTTTAAAATTCGAATATCTTAGCTCATTCATTACTGTTCATTACTGTTGCTTCAGTTAAATTACATTTCATTACTATTTTGCTCAGCGAACAGTGTTATTTTTTTCCACCCATTGATTTTCTGCATGTATTTAGTTTGTTTGCTCTTTTATCTTTTCGGATTATCTAAAAATAAATTTATTCAAATTATATGCTAGTCTAATATTGCTTTTTTGCCTAATTTAAAATTTTATTTCAGCAAGTATCTTTTCCAATTAAAATGCATTCTGTTGTGACACCGCGAAGTGTTGATAAACTAAAAGAATTCATGTTGGAAATGGGTTTCAATGAAATTGTTTCACATATACCACAGGCATCAGATTTATTTATTATTGCTGTGAGGTAGTGCATCAATTAAATTTTATAAGAAAGAGTTTTCTGTAAATAATTTTTTAATAAATTGGAACAAATTATTTAAAACAAATACTTGAGTTGGAGGAAAAGAAAATCCTCTAAGAGAAGCTGGCCAGTATTCAAATTACACATGGGAAAATCATGAAAGCAGTGTGCAACCAGGCCATTTACCATTAGTATCCACTTGGTCACTATGTCAAAGGAAATGAAAATATATCAGCTAATTATACATAAGTACCCATTTGTCCAAGAAATGTTTTACTTTTAATGTCCATAACAGAAATTGTGCAATTCATGCAGTCGCTGTTGGCAGCAACTGATCAAGATTTATTCTTAATCACTTTCATACAGTTTTTAATTTTATGAAGGTCATGGCACATATTGCCATGAATTGTGTGTAGAATTAGCTATGTATCATATTAATATGCTTATGTTGGAAAGGTCAGTAATATAATCTGTAGATTCAGTAATTTTACAGATTATATTCTAAAAGTTAGTAAACTTAAAATGTACAATCAAATTTGTAAGGAGTGAAAATGGTTGGTACACTTATGTCCAATGATTCACCCTGTCTAATCTGATAACAAAAGTAGCTTATCCTGAAAATAAAGTGTAAAATTTGATAGAGGGATCACAAAAGAAAGAAAAGAAAGGAGGAAAAGAAATTGATTAGTATTGTTATGTCTACCACAGTACGTGAATAATGCGCGACTCCTTAAAACATATTAAGGGTAACTTACAATCAGGAATTTTTTTTTTTTTTTGTTTTTCAATTTTTGGTTTCATAGTACATTATTATTTTTATATGATGAATTACTTAGCATAATAGTCATGGTTCTATTATTTTCTTCAAAACATGTATTTGTCTCTGAAATGCACATTTATAACTATAAATGACCATTTTATCCATAAAAAATATAAAAACACTACAAATAAATAACAAGGTATATTGATGACTTCATCTTTACTTGATATTTGAGTACAAAAATACATTGTCACTTTCTGTTGGCATGATGCAGATAGAAGGAAAATTCTGTCCATATTTTATGCAAAAGCTGGAGACTTATTATTGACACATGTGTTAAGTTTGGCCTTACTTGTGGTAGGTAGTTTACATTTCATATGTTTTGTTTCTTCAAATTTTTGTCAACATCAAAAGAATAATCTTTGATATCAGAGTTTTTGATTTCTGTTTCTTTCATAATAAATTCACTTTTCTGTTCTAGAAACCATATGTAATTACATTGTCCATGGAGTTTGGAAAAGTTACATGTCAGATATACTGAATGTTGAAGGAATTAAGATTTAAAGAAGCTTAAAGAAACCAATACAATGAATATAAAATTTATTGTAATACTCTTCAAAGTGTTGTTAAGAGTTAAAGAGGCCTTATGAGGGTTTCTTGCAAATCATATTGAAGCTTCAGAAATGGATAATAAAATGGGTATTAAATATGATAATGTGGAATTGGTTATAAAATTACAGTGAATCCTCTTTAAGATGACCTTCCACAGTTCAAAGTTATTTTGGTCTTTTGAGGGTGATCTTTAGTATCGGTATTTATTTATGTTCTTAAAAATTCTGCTTACTTTTTATAGAATTAATCATCATAGGAAGATAATAAAAATCATCATAGGAAGATGATAAAAAATTATGTGGTAAATTTGTTGTTGTGGAAACCGTATGTATACTACACTTTGATCTTAGCTAAAAAGCCGAGAAGCGATACCGTATGTATAATAAATATTGAAGTTACCTACACATGTATGTGTTTGTCTATATGTATATTTATATAAAATGCAAAATAAATTAAAATAAATAATACATTTAAAATCCATCCCATATTCAATTCAGAATAAATCATATTCAAAAACCAGAAAGATGTACCATGGTAAACTGCATGAAGGGGACAAAACATGCCAAACCAAAAATGAAAAAATAAATTTATAACTTTCACTCTGTTAGCATCAAGGGCTTGGTGCTTCAAAAGAAGGAAATAAATCAATCTGTGCTGACGTAAATACTGTAAGAAGTTGTAAAATTATAGCATCAAATAAAACTAAAAAAGCTTTAAAATATTATTTTGAGCAGATTGAGTGCCTCCCCCCCAAAAAAACATGAATGCAACAATGTAATACATGAAAAAATAAAAACATATGAAAATTTTTAAACCATACAGGCTGGGTTAATTTTTCTTGTTTTAATTATTGCATCAAAATCATGAAAGAGCTAAAAAAATTTTCATTTTTAATTTAAAGAGACTGCGTGCAAAAAATATAAACATGTAAGACAGAAGCAATCCAGCATGTGAAAAAGTAATGAAAATTTTATCTAGGAAATAGAAAAGAGTTGTTAAATGAAAAAAATATATATTTGACATGTACTATTGCTAAACCTAAAATATAATAAGTAATAAAATTAGAACATCAAGTTTTGAACTGATTGATAATAATAAAAATAATTTTTAAAAAATTCTATTAAACTGATTAATAATAATAAAAATAATTTTTAAAAACTTCTATTAAATATGATGTACTAAAAATGAACAATTTGTGAAAGGAAAAAACATCAAATTACCTGAATTAGAAATCCTGAAAGTTCTTCATAATTCCTTTGTTATGTTAGATCTGTATAAACTTTATTAGTTGAGAAACAGGCTGATTTGTTTACTTCTTTCGTTGCACCAACCCCTGTGTAGTGAACATTTTAAGTTCTTTTTGGCATGTTTTGGCCCTTTCATGCAGTTTACCACTGTGCTTCTTCCGAATTGAATATGAGATGGATACATCTTATTTATTTAAATTTATTACGTATTATTACCACCTCTCATTGCTCATGAGATGCAATTAGGTTTTGAATTGCTTTTTTACTTTGTATTTATTCATTTATATATATATATACTATATGTATAATATTTTGTAAAAATTAGTAAATACTGTCTAAAAAATCATATTTTAATTTAGACATCGGAAAATTCTAGATGCATTTGCTGATCTTAGAAGAAGATCAAAAGGTACTT
Organism: Stegodyphus dumicola; assembly: GCF_044657685.1. NCBI lineage: Eukaryota > Metazoa > Arthropoda > Arachnida > Araneae > Eresidae > Stegodyphus > Stegodyphus dumicola. The sequence goes on from NC_140768.1 coordinate 5,255,646, forward strand.
GTGCACTTGTAATTTAATTTTATGAAGTGTATACAATTTGTGTTTGTCAGATATGTAAGGATAATAATATGTTGCAGCAATGGGGGCTTGAAACATTTTCAAAACAAATGAGAAAACTAATTACTTAATAACACTACAGAATCAATTTACAGCATTGTTAAAAAATGTATTGTAAATGTAAAAGTAATTATAATTTTTTTTATATATTGTAATTTAATAAATTGCATTTCCAAAATTTTTATATTTTAACTTAGATTAGTTAAACATGTTGAACTGAAGTATTTCAGGTCAGAGATGTGACACAAAATGAAGGAAACATGTTATTTAATTTTTTGTGGCATTTGAGTAATTGCAGTGTAAATAAATCTGCATTTTAAAATTTGAAATTAAAGGGAGTCAGCATGACACAAAATGTTTCAAAGCAACAACTTATGTATTGTTACTTTTTTTAATAATCAACTTTTTTCCATTGAATGTGTTTTTTCTGCCTGTTGTGTTTTGTTCCAATTTATTTGTCATTTCTGAATATCTATCTAGTATTGAAAATATTACTTTTTTAATGTGCTGATAGCAAAGTGCTGTTTATACATTTTCAAAATTGTGGCAGAATAGTAAATGGTAACATTTTGGTAAAATCAAATACCGAAAATTCGCTGACCTGAAATCCGCCAACTCCTGAAATCTGCATTGCGTCTCAAAATATAAACATTCAGTTTATAGATTCCATAAACCGCAACATGGAGTACGAAATATCGAAGAAAAAATACTTACTGGATAATGACATTATAATTACCAAATAATAATGAGTCATGAAGGAAATAACAAATTGTTGGCATCATGATAAAAGTTTTTTCCCCGTCCAATCTACATCAAGATAAAAAAGCAGACGATTCACTCAGTTCTTCTTTCAAGTTCACGATTCACGTTGTTTTACTTTCTGAACTTTGTTATTTTGCAAGATTGTTAGTCAAGATTGTCTTTTATATATATATATCTGGATATATTAAGAATATTTTTAATTTCTAAATTTCAGTACTTTTTAATACAATGACATGTAAGAAACGCACCCATGATTTTACTGCTTACAGTGTTGAAAAACGTAAACACGTTGCATTGATGGTAATGCAAAAAGTGGAAATTCTGCAAAAGTTGAAGGCAGGTGCTACTCCTCAGTTTATAGCGGAATCGTATGGAATTGCGACACAGACTGTGTATGATATAAGAAACAATAAAGAAAAATTGTTCAAATTTTACAGCAACAGTGACTCTAATACTGGAATCCGAAACCAAAAATCTTTACATAAGGCGAAATCGGCAAACCTCGATGTTGTCTTGTACGAGTGGTTCCGGAAGCAGCAGAGTGATGGAATACCAATTTCAAGACTGCTCCTGAGAAAAAAAAGGGGAAGCAGATTTATGCTGATTTAAAAATAAAGGAGCTTATGTAAATGAATAATATAATATAATCAATTTATATATGTAATAGTAATTTAATGCATATAATAAATTATTGTTATAATGTATACAATAATTTAATTAAATGTATGCCTTATTTATTTTGCACTTTTAGTCTGAATATTATAATTTATCTTTTCTGAAAACCCTAAAATCCGCACAACCTCTGGTCCCAGCGTTTGCGGATTTCTGGACTTTTACTATATCTGCATACATATTTAGAAAATAATATAAGGTTCCTAATAATGTTACAGAAATGTAATGTAATTATTATGTAAGTGTCTGGTGAATGTCTTTATATGACATCCACCAGACTGACCTGTTTCTTTATATGAGCCAGTTCATGCTCAGTTCATGAGTTTCTTTATATGAGCCAGTTAAGCTTACACAAAAGCATTCCTTCCTTTAGAAAGATGGTGTGCTTTTCCATATTTCAAATAACCTAACATAACCTGGTGGAATTTGGGAAGGAAAGACTGAATCAAATGTATGTGGCCAGTGCTGCAGATTTGCCTATGTGAATTACAAAAATGATGAGGCCGTAGAACTGTTCACACTAATGATGTTTTCAAGAAATTCATCCCTGAAATTGTGGTCATTTAAGATGTAAAAACTTTAAATTTTCTATGTAATGAGGGTAAGAAAATTTTAGAGTTAAGTGTAATTTTTTGAGTAATTCTTTCCAGCTATGTAACATAATGTTCTTTTTCATCACTTTCCAGGACACCCTGTATGCAATGTGTTCATGAAAATCTTTACAGGGCGTTTATTTTTTGCAACCATTGGTCCTAGATATATACCTCCAATTAAGAAATATTTTAAATACTACAAATATTCATGCTATGGCATATTGAAATTGTAAAATCTAACTTTTTATATGGTCTCTCAGAGACAGCTGTTTAGGGTCCCATATGAGTTATTCTCACAAGCTGCAACTAAATAGAGGTTTATTGTAGTTTAAATTATTAATATGTTTAATCAATAGGGAACTTCAACTATATTGATAACATAATGTGGAAAAACTACTGCAGTTTGAGTTGCATTCACTACTTTTCAGATGTTGTTCCTATTTAAATGCATCCCATAGCTGCTTTGTTAACATTCCATGTAATGAGCAAACTTGTTTCATTTTGTTAATGGTGAATAGGAATAGGTTCTTAGAAATAGCACTTGTAATTACTAATTCACATTTGTGAGCATTTTCTAATTTTAAAAGCAGAAAATATGATAAAAAAAAAGAGAAACTTAAAAATATAGAAATTTTCTATTGATAAACCTAAAATTTCAGTTGTTAATTTCATGTTATTGATTCAGTTACGTGTAACTTAGTTATAGAAGTAGCATTTTAGAGAAAACCTGTCTTTTACGGTTTCTTTAAGCAATGTTTTTATTTATTTGTCCTCTTCCTTAAAAACATAAAAATTCTTTAAAACGAATTTTGCTGGTGTATACAGAACTTCTTTCCATATAAAACTTAAGTGTATTTCTATGACAGATATATACAGTAGGTGCCCTTGATGTAGGTGCCCTTGATCTCGTTTTCCCAAATAAGGCCAAAATAATTTTTTTTTAATGCCAAATGAATGAAAAATGTCTCTTTTCTATCATATTATCAAAAAACTGTTTGGTTTTTGTTTTAGTCAACCATTTAAAATTAGGCAAAAAAATAGCTACCTTTTGGTTAGTTTGGCATGCATTTTTAATAACTATGTTAATTTTGAAAAGGATTGGACACAGGTCTGTCTTCTTTGCACAAAAGAAGATATTTGCTAGGGGCTTTCTGAAACCAATTCAAGCACATCATGTAATTAACTTTGTGAAGAAGATAAAGATGCATTTAATGAATTCCCTAAAAATGCTAATAGAAGGAATGCCCTCCAGGTATTAGTATTAAGGATACAACATTGGTCAAATAATTTTCAAAAACATTAGTAACACTTTGTAAATGAACTTTTGCGTCTCGTTTGCAGACAGTCCACCAGTGCTGATTTCTTTGTAGTTAAAATGTTAGGGGAAAGTATGTATGTTTCTACTTATATTAAATTAGTTAAATTCTGTTGCTGATTTGGAGGACGTTTTTTTCTTAACATTTAATGTTATCAATTGGTTAATGTTGTCAAAATGGCTGTGCACTGTATTTCCTGAAAAATTTCCTTGTTAAATAACAAGGAAATCTTTCTATAATATTCCCATTTCTGTCCTCTAAATTTTTCTCTGTATAAAATTCTGTTAAAAAAATGTAATACTTCTATGTTTAATAAATCCTGAATAAATAATTCTTTAGGTGTAAGTATGCCATGGTTGTGCAAACAATCCACATGCATTGTAAAACACACATCCTGAGAAACATGACCCATAATCTGTAAAATTCTCTAATCCAAACAACTTAGTTCAAAGATGTGCATATTATTTGAATTCTGCTATTATACAGAATAAAGATTTATGTATCAAATGTGCATTGACCAAATTATTTCAGTGTTTTACTGGTAAGCAATGTTCTCTTTATAATTTTATTACATTTATTATACTGTAAGCATTTTCACACAGATTTATAAATTTTCAAATGCTATATTACCTTAATAATATTAATAGAGTCAAAAGTCGTTATCCGGATTATCGATTTTTCCAGATTATAGATCATCAGTTTAAATCTGGTAAGATGGCATGCAGAAATTATAAAATTAAAAATATGAAACTGTTATTTATGAAATAAAGAACAATTATAATCTAAAGGGTATCAAAATTAAAAAAAAAAAAAAAAAAGCTTAATTTTATTTGTTTACTTTACTTTCTTCGCTATCGGAAGCGAATTATAATGACGAGGAATTTGATTTAAATCATATCAAAGACGACATACATCAAGATGAAATACTACATTTAGAAAAGAATTATAAGTCAAATAAAATAAAAATATCTGACCTGAAGATAAGGATAGTGCTGACAGATCAACTTCCAATACATTGTGCGCTGCGGCGTCCCCTTGCCGCAGAGCAGCGTGAAATTGATAAACAGGTTTTGGAATGGTTAGATAAACAAATGATATTACTTTATCCATTTTTTGCAGCAATTCCACTTTTTATTTAATGGACTTCGAAACATACTTTCCCTTTGTAGATCCTTTACATATTAGTAAATGTATATCGGAAATTCTATTTGACATAATCGAAAGTTCAAGCTTACTTTTATAAAATTGGTCTAACAGTCTGCAAAAAATAATAAGCCGGATCCAATTCGAAGATTAAGGAACATCGCAATCTGCAACATTAACTGAATTAGATAATTTTAGTTTAATTAGATAATTTTAGCCGTCCGTTATACATTAAACGTGCATGCGTAAACGTATTTTGGGCATACACACACGCATATTCACACCCATAAAAATCTTACGCGCATGCGTCAAAGTGACGCATGCGTGTAAGACCTTGACGTTGACGCATGCATCAACGTCAAGGTCCCGTAAGACCTAAGACATTGCGTCATATTGACGCATGCGCAGAAAGTGACGCATGCGCGTAAGACCTTGACGTTGACGCATGCATCAACGTCAAGGTCCCGTAAGACCTAAGACATTGCGTCATATTGACGCATGCGCAGAAAGTTTGTAGCCTTGAGGTCCGGATTATGGGTGTCCCAATTAACGACTTTTGACTGTATGTAGATTTAGTTCATTAAGTCCATACTCTAATAATAACAAAAATTCATTGGACTAAAAATAATATTTCATTTGTGCAAACAGTATTACAAGTTGGCTGTGTGCTACTATTGAAACTTGCAATCTAATATGAGAAAAAAAATTGGTATTTCATCTTGAGTTATATATGAATTTAAGTATTTCATTCATCAATTTATATACTTTATTGGTCATCTCTGAATTTTCAGGAAGCATGATCTCAGACTTTAAATATCATGTTCAGTATCCCTTATATTGAAATATAATTTTTTATTATTATTATTTTTCAAAATTAGAGTAGACTTTTACTAGTGTGAATCACAGGAGCATATAAAAAGTTAGATTTTGAATTTTTACAAAATTGATGTTGTGAATTTTAAAATGATGCAACATGAACATTTGCTTTATTTGAAACATTTTTAGAATTTGAAGTATATATCAATAATCAAAGGTTGCAAGTAAGAACATCTATGTATATGTTATTAATATATTCAAATCATTGGAAGTAATAGATAACTTATAAGGTATTTGTTTTGTTTTATGAGAATATAACAAATTCAAAATTCAAATATGTGATTCAAAGTTTCCTGAATTCTATTTTTGAAATTATTTGTTTTGATATGTTAGGGGCACATATAGATAGCCTCAGAGAACAAATTGGATCTTGTAATAACACCATGTGACAGCTGACATACATGGGAAATGGAGAATAGTAAAATTCAGGCTGTCATGCATTCTATTCAGAAACAAAGAGCTGCATTGTTAGAAAAAATTTATGGAGAAAAATTCAACTTACTATAAATTTTATATGTGAACTGCTAGTTGCACCTGTTAGAAGCATATTGTAAAAGGGAAAGTTCTGCCTGTCATCAGCTTTATCTAAGAGAAAAAATGCTTCACTGTTAGAAGCCAATTTTAAAAGGGGAAATTTAAGCTACTGTAAATCTCATTCAGAAAAAATAACATTGCACTCCCAGAAGCATATTTTAAAAAAGAATATTTAGTCTGCCAAACATCTTCTATGGAAACAGTTTTAGCATTCAATGAATATTCTGAAGAGGGGGCCTGCAAACGCTTCATTGCTTTCTGAAGAAGCACCCCTGTCTACCATATCAAGATAAATAACAATCTATTACATTGGATTCTGAGTCAGAAAATGGTAGTGTGCCATGTGCCAGAAGACGGTAGGGATCCTTGAATATTGATTGAGATCACCTTTCTACCTGGCTCCTATAAATTTTTATTTTTAGTGAAATCTGAAAGAACAGTGTACCATACTATTCTAAGTCTCTGCAAGAGCCAAGGAACATTATCAGTGTTACAAATGACATTTAATTTCATATAGCACATTATTTCATTTTGAGCTGACAAATAAGTCATCAAGATATTAACAAAATCAGGTCATAAAATATGTTTTGTATTGAGTATATAAATGAGATTTCTATTTAGATCATAAGGTAATTTATGACTGTAGTTTTAGCATGTTGAAACTGAAGCTTCTGCAATAAATTGTGTGTTGAATGTCTTATGTATTATTGTATGAATGATTTGCCATCCACTTGGGATAGTTGTTAATTACCCTGACTGCCATACTGAAGGGTATTGCCTTGAATTCCAGAGAAGGCATGGATGTTTGCAAGCATATAGTGTCTGTGCAGTAAGGGAGTTTTCAAAATACATGGCAAGCTGAAATCCTTCTGAGAAGTTAATGATAGGGAAGAGTGGTGAAAGACCTCCCAGACCAGCAGTTAGCAAGCCTATTTATACCTAATATGCTTATTTGTCTGCACAGGTGCTGGCCTTGCTTTGTCCTGTACCTGTATGTATGATGTGATTTATTATTTAATATTACCAAATTGTTGTTTTTGTTACTTTTGTGTTTAAAAGATCTTAAAACATAAATGTTTACTTTTTTATGATATTTATTTTGCTTTTTATATATTATTGTTTTATTTCTTCTGTAGAACAAAGACAAGTCCCACATGATAATACAGATATTGTTAGGTTACTGTGTTTATGCCTACAGCAAAGACACGCACAAATTCAAGATATTATGTTTCACATAAGGTAATATTTTAGATTATGCCTGCACTGTTCATTAGAGTAATATTTAATCTGTACATTTCATTCTTTCTAAATGAATAATATGTTATTTTGCTATTTATGCTATCGATATGAACTGAAATTCAGTTTCAGAATCTATCTAAATTCACTGAGGTGAAAACGGGTCTCAACAAATACAAGAGAAAAAAATTCATATTAAATGTTTATAAAAATATTATATTATTAAATATTATGTTAATATGTATAGGATTATTGCAAACATATGAGGCTAATTAAATTATATAATAAAAAAAATATTTAAATAAATAATATAACATTGCTATATATGAATAAAATATAATAATGTAAATGTGAAATAAATTTCTTCTACTTCAGTCCTCAAAAAAAAAAACTTTTTTTCCTTCTGTTTTTTTCTGCTGTAAAAGGAACTTGCCAACCTTATCTGGGTGTAGACTATATCATGGCTGTTTTTAAGAGAAAGTATACTAAACTTTTTAATGGAGTACAGTAATATTCTTCTTTTTCATAGAAGCCAGAGTCACTGCTATTTTCTAAATAATTACTTTATACCCAGTGTATGGAGTATTTGCATTCTTTTTTTTTAAAATTCTGTTTTATATATTTGTTCATTTTGTTTTCTGACACCAGTTGTTACGTTATTTTTTCCTTCACTTTCGTATAGGGTTCGCGTGGATTTGGAGTGAATAACGACAACACTTGATGAAGTATCGAAATGCACTTTATTTAGCCAATATTAATCAGGACAGCTCCAAAATCACATTTATAGTCGCCGAACTGTTATAAACATGCTGACACGTTCAGCGACACAGCCTTCACACTGTCAGGCAATAACGGTGGAGACAGCTTCACTGCAAAGCACCAGAGTACAGCTGCCGACTCCGTTTGGTCGTTCTCGGAACTCCACATACTCTCGAGAATCTCCACATTACAACTCGCGATGCACTAATTCACAATACACTATAAGACTCTCTTGATGCACTCGACGACCAACTCAGAGCTAGATTTCGAGACACTCGCTCAATGACTGACTATCAGCTCACTAGACGAGGCACACACTAATTGACTGCAGACCAGCAGGTTTATATAGCTTTCGGCTTGTGTTCGAGAACATTCTGAGATAAACCGGTAAGAATTCATATGGGTGATTTCTCATCAAATGCGGCAACCCTGCCTTTTTGATATTTTATGGCAACCCTGAACCTTCTTTACGGGGAAGCTATCTCACCGCGACTGTACATTTTGTAACAATATATACAAATTTTTCAGATATTTTTATATCCTCTTGCTCTTAGAACTAAACAGAATTTAACTGACATTGTAGCATGAATTTAATTGATTTGTTTTACATTCTAAATATGTCACAGATTTAGTTATTTTGAAGTTTAGGTTAGGTTATTTGAATGTAGCAAAATATACAAGGGCTATCTTAAGGGGGTGGGAGACTTTTGTAGCAGTCTTGCCTAAGAAAACTGTCTCATTATACATAAAAGAAAACCATTCACCTGGGTTTGAATCATGGTCAAACTGCCAATATTCAGCCGCTCTAAACTTCTATGGTTATGTGGAAGAGAAATTTTAATAGGCTGGTAATTTATTATAGCAAACAAAACACTGCTGCATGCAAGAAAAAGATTTTTAGAAAAACTGTATTTAGCACATCCCTTCTGCTAGGAATTCAAAGCTTTCAGTGTTTAGTTTTCTTATCTAGTTGGTTGCTAATAAGTCTTTGAAAAGGAAGCATTTTTGATGTTTTCCTAATTTTATGATAATTAATTTTCATTAGTGCTGAAGATTATGAAAATGAACCTATGTTCATTAGATGTGGAATTTCATTAACAATAGTTTAATTGCATGAGTTATTATGATAAATATAAAATTATTGTTTCATTACCTAAAACTATTTTATTAGTATAAATTTTACTGATTTTCAAATTTAATTTTTTTATTTGTATTAATTAATTATGTAATTTTTTTTTTCCAGAAAAGTAAATCAGGTAAAGAGAGAAACGGAAGATATTCTTCCACAGATAATGAATCTGAACAAGGAAATAATGGAATGGGATTCTCAAGTCGATATCTGGCAGTCCAGGCGTCAAGAGGAATTGTGGAAAGTTATAGATGTTTTGGTAAAATAACTGAATATTAGTTATGTAGGATGCCACAATGCACTTTTTATTTCAGTTTCGCTTGGTTGATACAATTTAATCATTAAAATGCAATCTACATTCAAATTAACATTTAGTTAACATTTAAAATTGATGATCTTGATGCAATTAAAAAGGAAATAAAATGTTCTGATTTGACATACCTAAATCTGTGTTTAAAAATGAGTAAAATGGAAGCTTTCGCAGTTGACCCATCTGCTTTTTCAGCTAGAACTAGAATGAATGGCTTGAGCAAGTTCCCCCTGCTTTATTGCTTTCTGAAGAGATAATATACTTCTCAGAGTAAATTGTGGACTATATATTATAGAAATATTGCAGCAATGTATTGTAGGTTGAATGAAGGTTTGTATTGCAACACAGCCTAGTTGTGTGATTTCTTTCATTTCTCTTATTTTAAGTTTGTTGATATTTTTGGCTGTATCCCAATTAATTATTGAGTGCTGAAAGGAATATGCAACCAAAGCTTTTGGCTGAAAGTTTGTAAATATTGTTTTTATGCTTTTTGAGATGCTGAACTGAATTCAGTTTCTGTATTTGTAGCTCCATGGCGCATTGAGCTAGTATATTTGCTTGAAGAATCTGTTGTGGTTATTTCGAGTTTGTCTGTTTTTAATATTGAGATTGGGGTTATAGCAAGTGTATGTTTTTTTTTTTTTTTTTTTTTTTTTTATTTGACTGATGCCTGGACTAACTGAATAGTAATGAAATGTTCACGTGAATTTGCTTTTACATCAGTAGCAATTTTATTTTTTCCAAAAACAGGACTGCAGCGTCTTGTCTGTTGATTTTCATGACAAGTTTTTCTGAAAAATTCGGAAGGTATCTTTTGTTTGTTGCACTCTGTAGAATGTGCTTATATTCATTTTTATTTGAGGTAAAAATGAATTATTTGGCTCATCTTAAGTAAAAATGAAATCAGCTGTTTTTTTAGAATGAAATACAAAAGAATCTTTACAGGATTTTTGCTGGGTTGCTAACTTATTTATGGTAGGCTTTAATATGAAGAATATAGTTAATTCATATGATCATGAGATCGAAAATTGAGTGCTATTAATAACTTCTCTGTTAGTCATAAACTGTATGCTAGGGAAGTTTTGGGGATAAATGAAAACAATCTTGAGCTGAAAAAGTGATTTGAGTTCATTTTCCGAATCTTTCCATAAGCTAAAGATTTGATCAATATGCCTCTTCCGAAAAGCAGGTTGTGGGGCAATATAGTAAAAACATTTTCCACAATCATTCTATCTTAAAGAGGTCTTCTTACTGTTTGTAGGTTTGCCTGTTGGTGCTTGAGCACTGTAAACTTGCAGGCAGCTTTAGAAATGTTGGCAATAAATTTGGATACAATTGCAGTTTTTCTATCAAGAATTTCTCCAAAATCATTTGGGACTCAAACAAAGATTCATGTCTTGAATGCATGCTTGTTATATTGGCCTTTATGAAAGTGAAGAATAATTTGGGAATTTTTACTTGAATTTGTCTGATGGTGAAAATCTAGTATTTAACTATGGTGTGATTGCATAATCTTGTTTATGGGTTTTGAGCTGTGTGAAAAATTTTGGTTCCTATGATTTGGATCAGTCTTAATGTTACCAAGATGGTATTTTATATCAGGATAATCAACTGTTCTCAAGAATGTCTTATATAGTTCATTGGTGTTCCCACTGTCTTCAATAACATATTTTATACTTTACAGGTACTCCTGGAACTTGTTTGTTCAATTATTCTTTGTCCATGACAACTGAGTCACCCGTTTTAATCTGACTTCTATACCATCGGATAATTTTTGGCAATGAATTTTGTTTCCTGGATGTTATATTTATGTATGGAATATGTAGTTTTCGTATTTTCCATTAATGAAAAAAGAAAATGTTCCTAATGAATTTGTATATGAAATTCTGTGGTGTTCTTGATAACTGTTTCTGTATTTGTAATAACTTTGTTATCATTAATTTCTATTTTTGGAAAATATTTGGGACTCTTGGAAAGAATAAAGATAATAGCAAGTTTAAAAGTAGAAAGTCTTCGCTCAAACACTGCTGTTACTGGCTCTTTAAAAATAGTTGGCTTTTGGTTATTAACAGGAAACAACAAGAATTAATTTATGGAAATTTTACAAAAATGTAATATGCATGTGTATTTATATATTGACAATGCTCTCAATTTCATTTATCATCCTGCATTATTCTCCTTGCTGTTTAAAATAATTCAATCATTTTGTAATTTAAAATCAGAGTTTAAATTTGGTAGTTAATGTATGCTTTTTTGGGGGAAAGGTTAATGTGATATCTTGGAACTTTATTATCTACTAAAGAATTAATTAAATGGTTAATTACTTCTTGAAGATAATTAACTTGTATACAAATGGTTTTAATTCTATGTATATGATTGAGAATTGTGTAATTAATAACTGTTTTCGAAATGTTTGATTCCTAGTGAATTAATTGAAAAGTTTTAAAATTGAAGTCTCTTATCATAAAGTTTAATATTTTTTAAATTAAATATATGTAAATCTAAGTAGTTAATTTCTCTTTGAGTTGTGTCCGTTTTATTAAGGATTAAATTATTTGGGTAAATATGATGTTCTTTGGTTTTCCCAGAGTTATTAACTGTAGTGATATCATGAGTATATCTAAAAATATTATTAAAGTAAATTTTATAGCTTTGTTTATTAGATTTTGGACAGTTATCTTCTTTGGAGAAAAGGTAAAGATTGCACACAGAAGTCCCATAGGTATCCAGTTTATTTATTGGAAGATAGAGTCCTTATATTGTATGCAATTATTAAAAAGTGCAAAATTAAAGTGACTTTCCAGTTTTCATCTGAAATAATTGTAAGAATTTCAGAAGAGGTTTAGTTAACGAAATTAGAAGTGTAACAATTTATTTCTTTATTTCCAAATTTTTAAGTGTGGAACAGGAATATTATTAATCTTTGGGACAGAGAAATGGAATTTCTTCTGTAAACATCGGACATAAAACTTTCTCTTGATAATACGCTGAGTTGTCAAAATTTTTGTCCTCTCTTCTTAATTTCCCAATGCATAAGAACATGCGGCAGTCATAAACCTTTACTGAAACTTTGCCAAAACCAGTTTTGTGCACTGTTTTCTCTTTGTTTTCAATAATAAATAGTCCTTTTTGTTGTTATTACAGTTATTTAGGTAAATACTTAACTTCATCAAAGGTCACAATATATTTCCATTTATCTCCTGCTAAATAGTTTTCATATTCACTGTTGCTGTAGATGTATTTCAAGATTTTGCATCGATGGATTTTGTCTTGTTACCCACAGTTTAACTTGGAAACAGGATGTAACTTTTTTTTGGGGGGGGGGGTATTCATTTGGAGTCTTCTTTCCATGTAAAAATAATGTTTGATGTTTTTTCCCTTTCCAGTTCCTTATTTCGAACTTGCATGCAACATTTTGAAATAAAATGAATTTTAAGTAGTTTAAGAGTTTTAAAGTAGGAGAGAGTATTTCTGTTTCAAATAATAAGCTGTTGATAGAACTTTTTATTCCAGAGCATTTTTTGCTTAATTTATTTATTGAAATCCTTCTAAAAATGTGCAAACACTGTCTGTATTTTATTTTCTGTATGGTTTTCTTAGTAATATTATAATTTTTTCAGTGAATGAATCTTTTATAATTCAATGTAAGATTTATTTGTCTCATCTGTAAAAATTAAACTGATTTTATAGAATAGAATTCATTAGACTATCACATACTGTTTAAATTGTTTTCACTTTAATTTTCCTTTCTATTTTACCACTTCTTGAACAAAATTTAAAGTTTGCTCTTTAAGAGAAGAAATTATAATTTGGCCAATTTTTCCTAAAATGGTGTGTTATCAGGAAGGAGAAATGAAAAACCACTCTACAGCAGTAGCTGGAGAGGTTTAAGGAAGTGATTAAATTGATATCAAGGATGTTGTTCTAAAAGTTGGTGGACAGTAACAAATATACATATACACTGAAGAGAAAAAACATTATTTCTAACTACTCATAATGCATTGTGTGACCTTTGGCCTGAAAAGCAGCTGCAACTCGCCTTGACATGGATACTTAAAGTTCTTCGTAGATGACTGGAGACAGGTTATGTCTAAGCAGCGGTCACACAAAGTCGAGATATTTGAACATGGTGGTGTTTGAACTTTCAGCTGCTGCTTCATGACATCCCAAATGTGATCTGGGGAGTTAGATGACCAGAATATTAATTAGAATTCATCCTTATGCTCCTTAAACTGCTCAAACTCAATTTGAGCCTTGTAACATAGGGCATTGTCCATTTCCAGTTGGGAAGACAAATGCCATGCAAGGGTGTAACTGATCCGCAGTTATGTTCAGATAGTCTGCAGCTTTTGTGGTTCATTTTCAGCACCCATGAGAATGTCCCCCAAACCAGCTTGTACAGGGAGAGCAATTGTTTCCCTGAAAGACCTGCTGTACAGGGTGAGCAATCGTTCGCCTGGACGATAGTGTACCCTGACATGACCATCGACATGATTCATCTGACCAAGCAACTGTCTTCCACTTATCCATGGTCCAGTCTTGATGTTCCCAGGCCCAGTGTAGGTGTAGTTGACAATGAAGCTTGGTCAACAGAGGCACACGAATGGGAAATCTGCTGCGCAGTCCCAAATCCAATAGTTCCCGCTGAATTGTATGTTCCAATATACTTGCACTTAGATCTGCATTGTATTGAGCTGTCAGCTGAGCCACTGTCTGGCACTGATTTTGTTGTACCAAGTGGGACAGTCCTGCGACACTGTTTTTCTTTGATGACATGTGGATGTCAAACAGCTTTTCCTCTACTGCTGGTTTCACTATCACTTATTCACACAGTATAAACACTAACTAAGGCAGATTGTGAATAACCTACTAGTTGTGCAGTTTCTGAAATACTCATTCTGAGTCATTGGGTCATTATTATCTGCCTTCTATCAAATTCACTTAGGTCATCAGCCTTTCTCATCACTCGCACAAATGAGTGCAAGAATGATTCCATACCTTTTCCAGCAGTAGTTAAATACCTTTCCTACTTAATCATGTGCCCTCCACCTATTTCTAGAACATACATTTTTAGTACTGTTGTGATAGTACATAGAGCACAGCGAAATTGCTTTCAAGCTGCACAGAAGTTGAAGCAAAGTACATGTTTATCCAGTATGGCAGTCTGTTGAGAGAAACGTTTTGGTTTATGTTAGAATGTTTATGTTTATGTCAGTTCTCAGAGTTTAGGTTCCAAATTCACTATATCATCAGCATTACGTAAGCTCTGTGGCATAGATTAATCTAGAAATGGCACAGTACAGAAATGTTGATGTTATTTTTAGAATAAAGAGGAAATAAACAAATTAAAAAAGAGGAATTAAAAGGGTATTAATAAATTAAATTATAAAGCTGATTTCTATATTTTTTTATCTTACACACACACATATTATATATATATATATTGTGCAGCAGTATTCAAGTCATCCCTCTAACTACCTTTACATCTGAAATAATATAATCCATTTATCATCTTGACTTATCTCATGGTTTTCTTAGAAGCTGGCCAATGACTACTGAATGCAGATATTTATATTGAAAAACATTGATTCTACATATAATTTGAATGGAGCCTTGCAACTGTGTAGAAGAAGAATTCTACCTTTAGACCTGCATTATCATGTAATATATCTATAAAGATATGTATGTCCGTAAAGTTTAAAGTCATTATGCATATTAGAAGTATTAAATTTTGTTTACAGATTTAATAATTTGAAAACAAATAAAAGTTATAAATGCTTCTAAAATTACTGCATATTTTATATACACAGTAAGTTTATAACACTCATGGTTTTGTAACCATTCTGCTATTAAGAAATTGTATTTCAAGCTCCATCATTAATATGTTATTCTGAATGAGCATTGACACCTCTAGTTAAGAATGGAATCTGTGCATAGAATAATTAACATCTTATCAAGAATATGATTTTATTCACTAATCATCTATCAGAAAGTATGTTAATGGTATAAATGTAATATCAGTATCAAACTTTCATTGGTATGTATTGTTTTAGGAATAATAAAGAAATAATATCAAGTGTTGTTTATTTATATATTTTTTCCTCCATTCAATATTATATGATGCATGCAAAGTACATGCTGAAAAAGGGATCTGAAAATAAGACACTTTACTACGTTTGATTTTAACTGAAAAAATGAACTAAAAGCCTGTTTAAACCATTTTTCCAAATTTTACACAGTTCATTGCTAGAGATTTTGGAAGATAAAGATGCTGCTAAGAGCAAACTGGATATATTTGAAAACAGATAAAGCTTATCTGACAGATTTAATCATAAAAAATAATAAATTCAATGAAATGAAACTTCATATTCAAGGTCATGGCCTAAATCTAATAAACCCCAAAAACATAATTTCCATGTTTGTGTCCAAACTTGTTTATTATACTTCTAAAACAAACTCAAGAGAAGGGGAATTTAGCCATTTTTCAAATGTTCTAACTACAGAAAGAAAAGACAAAAATGTACTTGAATATTGCAAAAAACTGAATGTTTTGAAATTGATCACCTGAGAGATTTCCAATAGCATTCCCTTTGTCTTTTAGTGGAATGCTAGTTCAGTGCTGTAAACGACACTCAATAGCTTAAGAAAAAAGGATCAGCTGCAGATCGGATATTTGAAAATGGTGTTATCAGTAATAGAGTTAAATATTGTCAGACTATATGCTCATCTGTCTGATTTAATTTACTTTGTTCTAATTTAATTTGCATTCCATCCTTTATGTAATTTAGTTAAATATGAGAATTAAGTATTGTTCATTTCAGTAATATACAAAATTTCTAAATCTCGAGTATGATACTCCTGATTATTTATTTATTTATTTATTTATTTATTTATTGTATGAAACAATATTAAAAGGATGCTGTGTGATATTTTTTTCCCTAAAATGTGTAAATATTTTTTAGAATGATCGAATTCGTGTAATGGGGCGATCATCTTCTCCCTTAATGTCAAGTTCTCCTCAGTCTGTCACTTTGCAGCGTCCAGTATTTTCTCGATTTAGTCCAGATTCTAGCTTACGACATTTATCAGAGTCTTCTGGTTCACAGATGTCCTTAAGGAATTCTCCTCCAATTATATCCCCACCTGTAAGACAAAGTTAGTATTCCTGGGATAGTGATAACTCTTTTTACTTGTTTTTGGTAATAGCTCTTATTGTAGTTTGTGTGTATAATCACTAGTGAATTTGAAAATATATAATTGGTACACTTCTATTGATAAGTGAATTTCATGTATTTTCAGTAGTACTGGTATTTATAAATAAATTGGAAATTATTATATCCCTCAGGTAGGCTTGAAGCATTATCTGTAAGTACAACATTCCATGGTGAAAATGATGCTTTTGAAAAAATGAAGTATAGTCCATCTCTTTCATCATTTAGTAGTGCAATGTCTTTGGCCACCCTTTTAGAGAAAACTTCAGAAGATAGTCGTCGCATTAAGAAAGAGAATGAAACACTTGTTGAAAGGTTAGCTATTCAAATTTTAATTTTCATTATTAGATCTATTCTTTCTGTCTCTTAATTTTACGTAAATCATTTCTTTAAATTTAACTGTTTATCAGAATTTTATTTTTGCTGTCTAAAATGTCACATCAATGGCACAGCCAGTTTTAAAAACATGTTACTATTGCTTATTTTTGATCTACTGAATTTTAACAACACTTGAAATTATGTTCATTTTAAAGGATCAACTTTTATTATGCATGTTTTTTCATTTAATAAAACTTGAGGGAAAATATGTACACTGGGATTCATTGAATTTTCCCACTGGCACTTAGTATACTTATTTGGTTTTTGAGATATAAAAAAGTGTTCCAAATATTAATGCAGTTTTTCTGCAGCCAGTTCATTCTTTTTATATCCAAACAGTACAGTACATTGAAACTCCACACTACATCTCACATCATTTAGGCCACCTGTAGTAATGTAGGAAAAGAATTTTGTATGATTTTCAATCACACTTATAGAGAGTTCTTTGTGCAATTTTTAGTATTCCTTGAGGATAAATGATTAATTAAGCTATCATTTTTTTAAATCTCTCCCCCGACAAAAAAAAAAAAAGAAAAAGAAAAAAGAAAAAGAAAAAGAAATTGAGCATTTTTCTCTACATCAGAACTTATGAAGTTGATATTGATCATTGATAATCACAGTTTGCATTTTTTGCCTCTTGACATCACTTTCCTGCTGCAGTTGATGAATTTTCTGGGGTTTTACAGTAAAGCATTCTTGATGAAGCCGAGATCTCTTATGCTAAATGTGCGAGGAAAAAAAAAAAAAAGAAGCTGTGGATGGTTTTAAAATCAAATAATTTTTGCTAAAGCTGGGGTGAGCATGTTGATTTAATTGAGTGGCAAGTACAGTAATCAGAAATAGAATAAAAAATTACTTGTACTTTAAGGAACCCTTTGATAAATAGAAAAGTTTTTCTGTGTGTAGACTTCAATATGGTGATTTTATTTAAACTTCAAGGTTTTGTCTTTGCAACATTATTGTAAAAATATATAATTCTGATGAAATTTTGTATATATTTCTGTGTATTAGAACTCTTAGCATGACTCACAGATGTCAAAAATTTTAATTTATTTTTTGATAATATTTTTGTTAAATACAACCTTTTGTTCTTCCTTTTTGATGAATTTCTGCCTAATATGAGACTTTCTGTTATTTTATTCTATTCTGTTTATTTATTTTTTAGCTTCCAAAATATGATGGAGTTTTTAAAAAGTTGCCAAGAAACTGATGCAACAATTGTTGCCAGTTCAGAGAAAATTCTAGACTCTGATGTTAAAAAATCTTCCTCTTGATGCCATTTCTCAACAGAAACACTTATTAAATAAAAGTGCAATGTATAGAGATTCAGTATATTTGTAGTCAAACTTAGATCTCTTGATCTAAGTGCAGCAGTGTTCCTTGATTTAGGAAATATTATTAACAATTCTTTAATGTGTGCCTTAACCTAAATACTAAGATCTATGTCATTAACAATTCTCTTTGCCTAATATAAACAATTTTAATGTATGTAAAGGTAACACAGTGTTTTCTCTTATTAATTGCCTTGAAATTGTTTGAAAATTGTTATAACTGTGAAATTAATAGTTAGTCAACTACAGTGTTTAGTTTACATGTAGTCAACAAATGTACTAAACTTAACACTATTACTAACTGTACACTGCACAAAAAAAAGGGGGGACACTTCTTTATCTCCCATTGTACTGGGCCGATTGACGAAATTCAAATTATATTTTTCACGTCTCGAAACTGCAACTTGGATATGTATTAAATTTAAAAATTGCATTATTCTAACACAGGTATTTTGATATAAAATCAGACTTTTTCTGAAATAGCATATCAATTTTTTTCCATATTTCGATTCTATAACTCAAATTATGCCTAGGTATTAAATTTTGTAATTTTTGATGAGAAATTTATGGAGAAGTTTAAAAATTAATCTTGGCACAAATTTTTCAGTTTGCACCAGGAATTGCCTTGGCGGAATTCTTAATGTATAGTAACCTGCTTACTTTCCTTTTTTTCACAAATCATTTTAACAAAGTTATTAAACCACATTTTCATTATTATCACTTATAATAAATACGCCAAATTTCAAAACATACCAATATGTAAATTCATGTATATCTTGAATAAAAACCTTTTTTGCTGGTATACCTAGAAATACATCTACTTTAAGATGATGAAAAAAATTTTATAGGTAGTAATTCAAATTTGTTTCCAAAAAAATTATAAAAATTATTCAAAAATACAAATTTAAAAAATAAATCATAAAAATGGGCGAATTTTATTCGAAATGTAAGAGGAAGAATCAAATAAGTTTAATTAATTAAAAGAGAGATTATTAAATGTATATCAAATTCAATGAACATTGAGGAGCTAAAATTTTGTAAGCTAATTTTTTAAAAACTACTCATGCGATTTTTACAAAACTTGGCAGTTTGGCATAATTTGAGTTGTAGAATCGAAGTATGGGAAAAAATTTGCATGTCATTTTAGATTGTCATTTATTTGTGTCAGGGTTTGTAGCGGTCCTTATAAGTGCTTATAAGTCCTTATATTTGAAAATAAATATAAAGACCCTTATAGGTGCTTACTTTTTCTTTAAAGCCCTTATTTTTTTGTTTTTAGTGCTTATTTTTAAATGAACGCGCAATTTTTCCCCGTACTAAAGCCGAAACTAAATAAACAACTTTTCTTCATAATATGGAACGTCAGAGGGTGAATCATACTACCGGAAATAGCTTTTCCCCTTTCTCTGCATTAACATAACCTTTGGTGTGCGCGGAGAGTAACAGACAGGTGCCCGTCGTTCTGTTGGTCAAAGAATTGCGAAAGCAGTAAAAAATTCCGGTACATTCATCATTCTTTTCCTCCCACCCAAATACTACACACGTTTGAATTTCTATCAAGATCTTAATAATCTGCATTCTCGTTCCGCTTGGTCAGTTCATATTCGTGTTTATTATGATCATTATGCTTATATTATGAGCATATGTATGAATGTTTATAATAACATAGTTGCAGTAACTGCTGAAGTATAGTAAACTTCCAAAAATGGTTGTGTTTTAACACAGATTAGCTTTCTAATTAATAATATTCGGAATGGCTTAAGTAAAGGGAAAGTAATCGAATAGTCAAAATAATTTAATTTTTTGGCCAATACATTATACAGTACGAAGGTTGGGTGGTTATCCCCTTTCTCTGCAAAATCTCGAATATTGAAACTGTTACAGTTCGCTGCAAAACAAGCAACGTACTTTTTTTTTATTTTTTTTTTTTTTTTGTCACTTTCCAATCTGGATTGAATAGGACTAAAAGTTCTGCAGTCTACCGATCCAAGCGAAGAATGATTCTATTCCCGAAATTTAACGCAGTCTGTTGAAAATTAGAATGAAAAACATACCAGATTGATAAGTCTCTTTCACTTCCTTTATGTAGTTCTTTATTCTAACAATACCGGCAGCTGTTGAATCCGATTGTGTAATATCATGTAGGGAAGAATTACGGCGCACGTATTGCGCAATAACGTTTGCGATATTCTGCAGAGATAATTAATTTTGATGTTCGGTCCGAGATTTGTTTATTAACACTTAAAAGAGTTTTACTGTGCTTGCTAAGCAGAATATTTTTCTGTTCCGTTGGTTTCTTTTTATATGATGCACATATCGAAATGTCAAAAGCATTTATTTAGCGAGAAAATCTTAAAAACAGCTACAGTCTATCCCCCCTCCACTCCTCTTTTTCAAGTTACGCTCGACTGTCCGAATATTCGCCAGTTTTTAAGTATGCGGGTAGTTGAGCTTTTATTGTTAAAGGATGACTGCATGAAGCAAATTTCTGTATTCTGATTTCAGAAATGTTCCTCTTTTTTACTTAAATTACTTTGCTTGCAATATCTGTTAAGGGAAAACTGATACAGTCAAAAGTCTTTAATCCGGACTCGACGGGACTTCAGTGATTCCGGATTATCGTTTTTTCCGGATTATAGATCATCAGTTTAAATCTGGTAAGATGGCATGCAGAAATTATAAAATTAAAAATGTAAAACCGTAATTTGTAAAATAATGAGCAATTATGATCTAAAAGGTATCAAAATTTACAAAAAAAAAAAGCTTAATATTTATTTGTTTACTTTATTAAACATTTCTTTCAATGCGCGCATGCGTAAAGCATACATTATGCATAGCCGAAATTAGAAAATTGCAACCAGAAAACTATTTGATTTGTATTCGTGATAATGACGAGGAATTTGATTTAAATCATATCGAAATAAGACAAAGTACATCGAGATGAAATACTACATTTAATAAGGAATTATAAGCCGAATAAAATAAAAACATCTGCCCTGAAGATAACGATAGTGTTGACAGATGAACTTCCAGTTCATTGCGCGGCGCCACGCCCCCCCCCCCCCCCCGCCCCACGCGGAGCAGCATGAAATTGATAAACAGATTTTGGAATGGTTAGGTAAACAAAGGATATGCCCTTTATCCATTTTTTGGAGGAGCAATTCCACTTTTTGTTTGATGAACATCGAAACATACTTTCGTTTTCGTAGATCCTTTGGGAGCTCCAGCATCAGAAATTCTATTTGACATAATCAAAAGTTCAAGATTACTTTTATAAAATTGCTCTTACAATCTGCAAAAAATAATAAGCCAGATCCAATTCGAAGATTAAGGAACAACGAAATCATCAACATTAACTGAAATAGACAATTAGATAATTTTAGCTTATACCGTCCGTTATACATTAAACGCGCAGCGAAAACGTATTCTGCACTTGTGCACAAGCAAATGCGCAGTCGTAAAGGTCTTACTCGCATGCGTCAACGCGCCGCATGCGCAGAAAGTTTTTAGCTTTGAGGTCCGGATTATGGATGTCCGAATTAACGACTTTTGACTGTATACGATGAAAATTTAGAAAATGTTCAGAATTTAGATTTAAATTAGTTAAATATCAATACGAGTAGAAAAATAAATTGTATTTATTATTAAGTTCCAAGCGAATAGAATAAATATGTCTTATTATTATTATTTATTTCCTCTATTTTGAACTGAAATTTCATCATTAAATCTTGTAATATGGTTTAGTTCTGCATAGTTTTTTTTTCCTCTTATTGTAAACTACTTCTGTAAATTTAACTGTTATTTAAAATTTTAAAAAAAGTAATTATTTTCCATGGTTGAGGTAATGCTTATTCTCTCTTAATAAAGACTACATTTCTCATATTTTAAATTACGAGTCTAATTTTTGAAGTTATGCAGTTGTGTATAATGTAATGAGACAGGTGCTTATTTTTTTTTTTCTTAAAATGTGCTTGAAAAGTGCTTATAGGTACTTATTTTTTTAACTAAAATGTGGCTATGAACCCTGTGTGTCAAAATGTCTATATTAAAAACCCTATATATGAATCTAATATATATCCTAAGTTGCGCTTTTGAGGCTTTTGAGTTTTTTTTTTTTTTTTTTTTTTTTTTTTTTTTTAGCAGTGTACATGTCCTGGTAAATATTGTAGAAGATTAAAGTCTTTAGTTTTAAAATGGTTTGCAAAAAATTATTAAAATTTTATTAAAAACTAAACATAGTATGAGTGAAAACACATTATAGGGAAGTTTCAGTTTTTTAGCTGTAAAATGTTAATTGTTTTTAAAAATGAGCTAGAAACTGAAGTTTTCAGAAATTTGAAGCCATTTTTTAAAAAAATTTATGATTAACTGTAATTTAATTTCAAGGTTTATTCAAATATGCATTTTAAAAGTGTAATATAAAAATCATATTCTTCATTAATTATTGTGTTTTGTCTTTTCAAATAAAAAACAGCAAATTACATATGCATGATTATCTGTGAAAGAATAGCGGTTATTCTATTTTATTCTCTTTGATCTGTCAAAAAATTTTGAATGCATGGTTAAAAGAATTCAATAAAATACTTTTGGCACAAATAGAAGCCCTTTTTAATGAAGTGTGAGTGTGATGCCTGAGAGATCATTTAGTAGAAGTTGAAGATTGATTTTAAGAGTTTTGTTAGTATATTTTACTGAAGTATAAGTAATATTGCAGAAGGTGTTGTAATATAATTTATGATAGAAATACTCATAGTCTAAATTTTTTAAATTTTACATGTTTTATTAGTCAGCTAGTAAACTAGTTGCAGTGCATTACAAAATAGCATCTGAAAGCAGAACTATATAAAATTATTTAAAAACCTGAATAAATTAATTATTTTTGAGGAAATATGAATCTCTTTTTGAAAAACCATAGTTTTCAAAATGTTAATCATATCTATATCCCAAAGCAGTTTTTTATAATTTGATAGTCTTTTCCTACAACAGTCTCAGATCTAGTTAAAGCATTTGTCTGCGAACATATAAATATTCCTTTGCTGTTCTTATTTATGAAATATCATTTTATTTTCTTTCAATAAGACTAATTTTAATAAATTAAACTTCTCTTAAAAGTTATCTAAATCCGATAATTTTCTGCAATCAAACAAATCTATGTTTTTTATCCTAATTTATCAGTTTTTGTATTTTATTTATGAAGTTCTGTAGGTTTGTTCAAAGGTGACTAAATTATTTTTAAAAAAGTAAATATTTCAATCTCTGTTGTACTTTAATTGTTTGTATATTTATTGAAAGAATATAATCAGTTGTAAATATTGTATAAATTACTATATTTTTATAAATAATTGTATCAGTATTTTAAAAATACTGTAAATACTTGGTTTTGAAATCATTTTTGTTTTGAGAGATTGAGGCTATTAGAAGTCTTCTTGTAAATTTACGCTGATATACCTGATTATCCTTTTAAAAATTATTTCTAAATAAAATTTGTTATTTTGATCTGTGATTTTATGTTTTAATTTTTCTGCCATTTCAGTAAAATGTAGATATTAATTTCTTTGTATGTATAGTCATACTTTCTATCAATTCTGAGCATATCTTGGTAATGTTTTGCAATTGCAGATTTCTTTTTCAGTGCAACGTATAATGTAAATATTGATGTTTTATTTTTGATTCCATGCTTTCCACTGAATAAAACTTTTGCATGATGTTCACCAAGCCTTTTAAGGAAAATATGCTTACTAGCAGGAAACTGTGGTTGGGGAAAAGGGACAGTGTGTAATATCAGTTGCAGATCATTTGACTTTATTAAGGCCTTTTGTATTTAGTTCTGTTTACTCTGAAAATGTTAATACAGTTTAGTAGACATTTACTGTGTGTTAAATTTTGTATTGTTTCTGTGCTGTTTTACATACTCCCAATAGACCCCTCTACTATCATTTTAATAATGTATTTGTTTAGTGGTTCTAAAAATGGGTTGTATCTCCTTAAGAGAATGTATCTATTGTAGAATGCTATACTGAATTAATGTTTAAAATAAGTTAGTCAGTTAAAGCCTATTGACTTAGAGAACGTTATCACCCTGTTGGATACTTTGACATTAGAGGGATTATAATTCCGAAGATTTTTATGGTTGTAAAGTCATTCACTTTCACATAAAATTAAAAGCATAAAAAGAAAATGGAAATAAGTACATAAAAGAAGTTAAGGAAAGTAAAAAGGAGTCAACATAACTGAGAAATTTTAAAAAAAGATACAGGAAGTTTTTAGGCATTTTCTATTAAACAATGTTTATGATTTTTAATCTGGTTTTGGGGAAATAGTTTTATGTGCATATATAACATAAAAGTAAAAAGCAGATAGAGAAAAAGTGAAAATTACTTGGTCACATGATAATAAATCAGAAGCTAACAAGTATGGTGCTGTATGAATCCAGTGTTATATTGCTTAAGAGTCCGAAATATTTGTAAAATGTAGACAAGATCTGAAAAGAAGATAATAAGTGTTTTAACAAGTTAAAGATTTAATGTGTAATTTTTTATATGCAGTAATGATCTTTTTTTTTTTTTTTTTTTTTTTTTTTTTTTTTTTTTTTTTTTTTTTACAAAAGTTAAAGTAAATTAGTAATAGTATGGGAATTAAAAGCCAAGCCAAAAATGGTTCTGCAAGTTTACTGGAGAAATAAACATTGTATAGAACATAAATAATATAAAAATAAGAAAGTATATAAGTACCATATTATAACTGTCTGTGAAAGCATGATAACATTGTTACTACAAAAAGTTGTATTTTAGAAAAATACTCATCCTAAATCTAAAGAGCCATTCTGTGGAATTAAATCTGTGTAAAATGATGCAACAAGTATATGCCGTTGTCATGCACCTAAAACTTGTATACGTATTAACATAGTTTCTCCCTTTCCATCGTCTAAAAAACCTTTTTTTTTTTTTAACTGCAATACAAATATTTAAAATTAAGCCAAAAAACATTTACAGCATTAAACAACCTTAAAATTAGGCAAATAAGGCAATTAGGTACCTTAGATTAACAAAGATGTCAGGCAACCTGTATCATTCTAATGTTTCATTTGCGGGGGGGGGGGAGGCTATTTTTATGTTTGTTTTAATGATGGCATGTTCTTTCCCCCTATTTAAAATTAACACCTGTTCGATTGAATACAACAAAGCACATGAGTACATATTCGTGTTATATATGGGAAAAAATATGAAAGTATGCAGCTAATCTTTTAATTGGGTCTAATTGCTAGGTTTCAGCAATTTTATTCACTTATTGTGTATAGAATAAAGCTGAATAATCAGTTTCAAAATGATAAAATACAATTGTGAATCTTTTATTTAATACAAATCATTTTAACAATCAAGTACAGCCACTAGCACTTGACCCAGGATCGAAGTAATAAAAGAATTATAATTCTTTGGTCTCTAACATGCTAGACAGATAAACACATACATATATATGTATATATAACAATAATTCATTTTTAAGGTTTCCTTAAGTTCCATACACTCTGCCTGTACACTAAGCTCTGCACACAAAAAAAAGAGGTGACAGTTCTATATCTCCCATTCCACTGGGCCAGTTTATGAAATTCAACTTGCATCTTTCATGCCTCGAAAGTGTGACTTAAAATATATGTATCATTTATATATAGCACTGTTCTAGCACAGGTAATTTATACAAAATCTGACTTTCTCTGACATAGCAATTCTTTGTTTCCATATTTCGATTCTACGACTCAAATTATACCATAGTTCCAAGTATTGTAAAAATTGCACTAGCACTGTTCTAACATAGGTATTTTGACACAAAACCAAACTTTTTCTGAAATGACATAGCGATTCTTTTTTTCTATATTTCGATTCTACAACTCAAATTATACCATAGTGCCAAGTTTTGTAAAAATCACTCAAGCAGATTTTAAAAAATCAGCTCTGAAAATTTTAATTCCTCAGTATTAATGGAATTTGGTATATATTTCTTAATATCTTTTTTTTTTTTTTTTTTTTTTTTTTTTTTTAATGTACTTGATTTCTTCTATTCTCAATTCAGAATTTAGATTCAATCCAAATGCAATTCGCTCAGTTGTTATTCAGATTAGAACTCTGATTGATAATTGGAAAAACCTTTTCTGCTGATGAAATCTCAAGTGGGTAGAGATTCTGAACTGCTGCTTGAAATAATTCCCCACTCTGCGTTTGAACTCTTGCACATCGACTTATACCATTTGTACCAGGAAACAGTTCTGATATTCTACCAAGAGACCAGAAAAATCTTTTTCTGTCAGCACTGCCTACTAAAACTATGTCTGCCTCTTTAAAATCACAAGCTATACATGTCTTCTTCGATATTTTTAAAGCTCTGAGACATTTTTCGCGAAATCTCTTTCTAAGAGCATCGCATACATTCTGGAATCTGCATTTTAACCCTTTAACTGTCAAGTTATTTTGATGATTTGGGTACACTAATTGTCAAATTTTTTTATTGCAAAAATCAAATGTTTAGTACAAAATAAAACATTCTTAAGTAGTTAAAAATTGATATTTTGAAGTACATGGGTAAACTTTTTAAAGTTTTGTAGCCACTGCATATTTGCTTGAGGCGGCTGCCACTCAACATGGCAGTTGTAAAGTTCGCTTCTAGTGGAGCACTATTTTCTAAAAATGAAAAAAAATTATTATTTTCTAAAAAATAAATAAATATAAGTGAATACCTATTAGTAGTTCAGTAATTCAGCCATGTGTGGTACAACTGGAAACACTTTTCCAAGCACAAACCAACTCCACAATCACTACACCAGAATCGTGATTCCTTCCTTATCATTTCCCCATTTTTATCCTTTTTCGAACAACACACTTTGCACTGTCTAGGCTCACGTTTCGCAGGAGTAGGAGGAATATGGGATATAAAATGTCGTTCAGTAAGACGGACAGGGTTATCTATTGTAGGTGGTCTGCCAACATTCTTTTGTCCAGAAGCTGCATCATCATATTTATGTAAAAGCTCTTCTTCAACTTGGATTCGAAATTCTAAAAATGTAATACGTTTTCCAACTACATTTTTATAGAGCAAATATGAGTTCCAGAGTACCTTGTCTAGTAAATGTAAAAATATCTTTTTATAATACTTTTTCTGACGTTTTCGGATTGTTGGATGAAATGATATTTCCTAATCACAGCGATCTACACCACCCATAGTTAGACTGTAATTAGAAACAATCTTCGGCTTGAGTATATCTCCATTTTTTATTTTTGATGTAATGGAAGTATCATGAATACTGCTCATCAAACACACATCCTTCATCTTCGGTTGAAGAATCTAAATCATCTATATAACGTTTCAAAGAACTGGACGCTATTTTACAACAAAAAGATCCCATGCACTTTGAACCAAAGAACTTATAACCTCTAACCTTTGAAATCTTCAGTAAAGTGCTGTCATCTATTGAACTGAGTGCACATTAACTTTTCCAGAGATTCAGTCGGGTTTGACAAAGAGATGAAGCCGAAATAAACGTCTCCCGATATATATTCGTGTATAACAATACGATGCACTCAAAAAAAAAAAAATTACCCCGAGTAATACTCGGGCGTGACATTTTCGAACACCAGTGCAATCTCGGGCATGACAGTTAAAAGGTTAAAAACTTGGTATCAGTATCATGGCCAACATTAGGAACTGAATCATTTTGAATTCCTTTTAACTAATTTGAAGGCATTATGGCTATAAGATTTGAATATTTCAATGCAGTCGTTTAAAGTCTATCAATAAGTATACCTTCACAACTGCACATAACAGTGTACATTTCCTCATAGTTCAGACACTTTCCCAAGGATTTTTCTTAGCATTATTTTCATGCTACCAATCAGATGCTCCCGCCAGCCTGTCTTACCTCTTCTTGTTCCAAATTGATAAATCCAAGCCATCACTCTAATAAAATTTTTAAAGAAAATCTACAAAGGAATGGACATTAATCCTAGATGAAACTATCTTCCTCTTCTTTTCTTTGGCAATTTCATCTTCATCACTTGTGAAATCATTCCTTGACCAATCTTCTGGTGGTAAATAAAGCCAGTGAGGTCTCTTTTGTCCAATTTTGGTTCTGCCTCTACTGACCAAGTGACTGGATTTAATATTCCTCTTTTATTTGTCCTCGGTATATAATGACTGGCATCTTACGTTTCTCGCACATCACTCTTACTTCAGAAAAATATCTCAAAATGATCATCTGCTTTTTCTCTAAATGTCCAGCAGCTTATCTTGAAACACTTGGCATGTTTTACTGCGATAACCAAATCCAAATCTTCCTTTTTGTAAGCATCTATTCAATAAAATCCTGTTGCAGAATACGAATTTGCTTACAGAAAGGAACACCATAAATTTCACATTGCAGATGAAGTTGATTAATCCAGAGGCACCAGTCGGTGCTCCAATCTGATGACTAATTTCATCAGGGCTGATCCTAGCAGGGGCAAGATGGTGTACATGTGGGCAGCGAAAAAATTGCCAAGCAGCATATTTTTTACATTAAAGTAAAAAAGAGCAGGCAATTTCAATTTCAATTTGCCTGTGGGCTCCAACGTTATAGGATCAGCACTGAATTTCATCCAAACCTTCGTCTACAGCACCCAAAAGTTCAACAAAAATTGTTACAGACTCATGCCTCTCCATTGTGAAGCATAATTTTCTTTAAATGCAATTTTTCTCATTGGCGGCAAAATTATGGATCTTCATTTATAAAACTACTTATCTCTTTGCAGTGTGAAGGAATGAATATTCCTTTTTGGTTCTCCAAAAACAGTGCCTAGTATCTTGGACTTGGCTCTGTGTAGTTGTAGAAGTAAGAGGAACTAAACATAAAAAATTTAATAAATTCTCATCTGATTCTGGTCAAAATACTTGATAGTTGCAACATCAGTTGTTTGATCAATCGAGGCTGAAAAATATTTCAATTTTTTTTTTTTTTTTTTTTTTTTTTTTTTTTTTTACTTGCTCTAGATTTGGGGGTGGGGCATATCAGAGAATTGCAGTCTTCAAGTATTTCATTTTGAATCACAAAATTTGTATATAGAACTTCTTTTTTAGTAGTTCATAGATGATCTTCCAGGGGTTTGTCTTTAGACTGAACGGCAAATCTTAAGATAGCCCTGAAATTTCCTTCATTTTCAGAGGATAAGTTATTTAAATCGATTGGCTCTTGGTCCCCATGCTCCGGTAATGCCTAACCACATGCCACACAGTACTGTTTTATTATGGACTTCAGTGGCTTTCGATTTTTTTTAGCTTTTTTTCTTTTATTTGGGTCCAATAAAAATTCTCAAATTTTGTTTGTGTCGTTAAGTTGGTGCAATGCAAAAACTAATGGGTACTTTTCTTTTATGAGGACTGGATTGAGAAATGTTTGTATGTTGTGACATTAATTGTAACTGCAGCTGTATTGCAGATGTCTTTGTAGACTATATGTGTCATGATTTGTGATAAAATTGTGTAACTAAATAAATATTTTTATTTAGGGAAAAGGATTTATAAGAAGAATGTAAATTAGCAATCTATCCATTCTCAACGTTGTGGTTACCCACAGGTGTTAAAATTTAACGATAAAGGTCAGTAAATTTATTAATATGTACTTAATTGATTTAAGAATTTATTAACATGGAAAGTCTTGCTAAAAGAAGTTGCTTGTTAGAGCAACATTCGTGAATCATTACAATTCATTAATAACATCTTTAAATGAAACCAATTGAAAACGTGAGGAAATAAAATTTTAATTTTCTTTTTTAAAACAAATTGCTACAGATTTGGCTGAACTAAATGATAAAATTTCTACTGCTTTTCTAGATGCCAAATCTGAGGATTTTGGTGTTGAATATGACAAAATTGAAGAATGTCGAGAAAACTTGGACATAGCTCGCATTTGTACTGAAGCATGTCTCTGTAGATATTCAATTCCTTGTTAAGTGTTTGCATTGAATACAGGTGAAAAAAAAAACAAAATTAAAGCTTCCTAAAATAGAAATAGTTAAATTTAACGTGGCTTCAGTCAGTTCAGTAGAATTTATAATGATGAGTCAGTTTTCTATAAAGATAAGTTTTAATATCTCATCCAATGCAGGACAGTTGGCAGTAGAGCCTCGAGAAATTGTAGACAGCTCCAAGCCTTTGATAGCTTAAACAAGAGGTTTGGCCGCGAAGAGCTAGTCGTTGAGTACTATGTTCGTGAACTGCTATCATTGGTAATAAAAGCTATGAACGTGAAAGAGAAGATGGATATCGTGCAGTGAGCAGACTTAAGTCACATTTGAGGTCATTAGAATCGATTGGCGCAACTACTGACAAGGAAGCTGCTATGTTGTTCCCATTGGTGGAATCTTGCATTAGGTTAATTGGAAAAGACTTAGAGACATTAGGTTAATTGGAAAAGCCGGAGAGATGAAAAATTAGCAACCGCCTTCACCGGGAATCGAACCACGGACCTCTGGAATACCAGCCCAGCGTGCAGAACCACTACACCACGAAGGCATGCTAGGAGAGCGGGAGAAATACCGTATATACTCCCCTTTTTAAAGGACGACTGATGTTTGTATGGGACCCAATCGCCAAATCCTGGGTGTGGAGAAAACTCATCCAACACCCTTTTACTTCGGGCGCCACTGTAGAGACATTAGGTTAATTGGAAAAGCCGGAGAGATGAAAAAATTAGCAACCGCCTTCGCCGAGAATCGAACCACGGACCTCTTGTGATGATAAACTATACCATTTTGTTTTATTGTTTCTTCCTGTGGAAACTGAAGACAAACTAATTTCCTTATCTAAAGCTAGTTTCAAATCTAATGAAATTTCAAATAAAAATCAAACGCACACAAAAGACGAAATTTTTGTTCCGATGGCTTGTATATTCTGTGGCAAAATGTGTTATTCTCGAGACTGTTTTAGACCAAAAAATGTCTTTTGAGATTAAAAAAGAAAAAAAAAAGGATATTTTAAGGATAAATAAAGCCAGTTTTGTATATTTGAGAATCGGGCATCATTAAAAAAATTCAAGGCAAAATTGTAAGATGTATAATTTGGGAAAACGAACATTGGACTATATTATGCCCTGAATTGTTTAATGTTGATAAGCAGATTAATTCAGAGACTCCTCACATTTGTGAAAATGTAACGTTTTCTAAACAAAACAAAACGTATGTTTTACAAACTTTGCTTGTTTCTATTGAAGGAAATGAGAACAGAAGAACTGTGAGAGCTTTATTTTGACATGGCATCACAGCGGTTGTATATGTTTAACTCTGCCGTGAACCAAATGGGGCCAACTGCTGAATGAGGAAAAACTTAACACATGTTTGGGTTGTATTAACTTTAGATAACAACATAAATGCTACAAAGTATCAGTGACTAATTTGTAGAAAAATAACTCTTGTGAAATCCAAGTTCTGAACCAGTAAATTATTTGTGGGTACATTCCTAGTATTCAAAAAGCACCTTGGATGGTTGAATTACAAGATAAAGGCATCGGCCTGATTGATGTAGGAAAAGGCTCACTACCTATAGAACTTTTCATTGGAGCTGATTATGCGGGAAGTCTTTACACTGGAAATATTTTCCACTTGTTATCTGGTCTTGCTGTGATGCAGACATTTATTCGGTTGGGTTTTTATGGGCAAGATAAACAACCGCACTGTATCTCAATGTGCTTCAACTTTGATAACCAGCATTCCACAGAAATAATTTAGATAATTTTTGAAAATTAGAAGCTTTAGACATAAATTACTTTCCAATGAAATTAAGTCTAGGGTGGAACTGGAAATGGTTATATTGGATCACTTTCATAGGACCTTTAGGGAAGAAAAAAAAAAAAAAAAAAAAGATAAAGTCAGTTTCCATGGGTGGATGATCGGCACAATTACTAGTCAATAGAGACTCGGCTGAAAAGAGATTTCTGTCAAGCACAAAGAAACTTAGAAGAAAAATTTGCAGATTATAATGCTGTAATCTAAGATTGGTTGCAGTCGGTAATGGTCGAAGAAGCACCAAGCAATGAAACAGAGGGGGACATACATTAACTTCTACATCGACTAGTTTTTAAAGAAAAAAACCCCGACACCGGCTAGAACAGTATTTGACGCATCGCGTAAGAAGAAAACATTTTCTTCCTTAATTACGCATCAAATAATCAGCCTGCGCGAGGGATATAATTTATAAATATAAAAATTCCAATACTGAAATTTTTGTAACAAAAATAAATGAATAAGTAAAAGAAAATCGTCATCCGTTCATACGCTTTCCTAATTTTAAAAAGCAGAAAAATTCTTTTCTCTGGCGTGCAGCTAATGCTGAAGGTCATCGAACTGCGGTCTTTACCAAGAACGAGGCCTTTCGATAAGCAGTAAAAGCTAATATAACTGAAGAAGGAAGGAAAACATCGTTCCTTGACCATGACATTTCAGCTTATGTCTGTAAACGAATACTTGGAAGAAACAAAAACAAAAATAAAAGATTATCTTCTTCTACGACTAATGGAAAACAATAATGCTCGTGAATGCTGAAAAATTAATTGAAAAAAATAAACAAATGAATAAGAAACTCCGAATTTTGTAAACTTCCGATTAACTCTTTCGCATCGAGAGACAACCAAATCTGTTTTCAACAAACATCGAAAACGCCCGTGTTTACGAATTTGTCTTGGAATAGTTTTCCTTCCCCCCTGCTGTTTCATCCATTGTGTGCAGTTTTACCTTAGGGCCGGATTGCACCTGCGAACGTCAATAGCTTTTCCGTATTTCTCCTTTATTTGCTTCAAAAGAATGATTGACATGTCTTTTAACAACTCGCGAAACCAATGAGCCATACACTAACGTGAAGGGGAAAGAACTAGGTAGAAAATAAACGAGGCGTTGGGGCGGTTTGCCTTTGCCTAAATAAACGGGCGTTACGGGTGACTTCGATGCGAAAGAGTTAAGATCATTGAGAAATTCAAATAGAGATACATTTCCAAATTACAAGAGACTATAAGACTCAAAACGCAATTGAATGCTCTTCTACGTGACATCAAAAAGGACATGAGTAACTTCAAGTCAGTCGCAATGCTGGAGAAACTTCCTCTACTCTTTCGTAACAGAAAACTATTCTCTTTTTGGCATTGCAAAGAAAGCGAATTCCGCCATTCCATGGCATCAATGGAATGGTATATTCCAACGAGATAAATACTGTTATATGAAGTCGTTGATTTATTCAGACGAGGATAAAGCCAGCATCTTTGTTGATATACTAGAAGAAACGTTTACTCCCAAATACTAATCTTTACGGCAACAATCATATTTCCAAAGTTAATGCAGTAGCTACTTTCATAAAAAATCCCTGCTCCTTTGAGCTTTACATTCCTCGCTACGCATAAGTTATTTGCCAATTATATCAGCTTCTGGAAAACCAAAAAAGAGCTCCAGGTGTTGATGCTATATTCACCAAAGCACTGAAATATCTTCCTCTCAATGCTGTCACATGTTTTACTAAGATATCAATTCTATCATACTTTCCTAAAATATGGAAACATGCCATCATCGTCGTGTTCCCAAAACCGCACTCAAATTCAGCTACCGTCCAGTTGACCTTCTCGGTCAACTTTTTAAAAGAGCTGAAAAATTAATCTGTATCATCTAAATCAAATTATTTCACAGAGCTCTGACCTTCCAAAGAACAGTTTGGCTTCCGTCATCTTCACAGTGCTAATCACCAGCTGCTTCGTGTCATCACTTACGGTACTGACGGTTTCAATTGTAAATTCCCTACCGAAGTCATATTCCTTGATATTTCGAAATCTTTTGATAGGGTATGATACAGGGGCTTATCTACAAACTTATCAAGTTGAACTTTCCAGGTCATTGAATAAGACTTATTGCTTCTTAACTCCAAGACAGAACTTTTGCAGGGAAAATTTGCAATACTGTTTCTACCACGAGAAATATCTTCGCTGGAGCAAATAATATGGTTGGAGTGCCTAGGGGTCATTACTTTGGTGGTGCCTAGGGGTCATTACTTTGGTGGTGCCTAGGGGTCATTTATATAACATTTACCCTTACGATAATCCTCAAGACCCACAAATTGCCATAGCTCTTTTTCTCATATGATACAGAAATTATGATCCAAGCTTCAACAATTGCAGTTGTCTGACTCTTACTTCATTATTACCTTCAACCTTCTAAAAACTTTATCACTCTTTGAAGGATTGCGGTGTAGAAAATACGATACCTGTCGTTAAAAAATGCCATAAAGGGGCCCTCGTAAAAGATACGATTCCATTATAAAGCAATACTTAGCACTGAAGTACTCCAGAATAACGATAATCATTATTTTTCGTATGGTATTTGCGTTTTTTTTTTTAAATTAATGAGGAATTTACCAGTTTAATAATCGATCCCTCCCCTCCCCCGAGTTTAAATAATCGATTCACTTTTTTATCACATTTGGCAACAGGAATTTAAAATATGGCGGTATGATAGTGAAAGTATTATATCTGCAGCTTATAAATATTGTAAATCTGGTTGATTAATTAATTATGGCCAAGTTATCGTAGGCTGTTTGTTTCGGAGGAACATTATAACTTAAGCGAATGTTACAGTAAAATATTTAATATGATGGATGTATAAAAATCATGAAACTGTTGTAATGTATTACGGTTGTATTGTAATGTATTTATTTCGGAGTTTAAATGGCCAGATTTTTTTTTTTTTTACTGCTTATAACTCTGGACAGAAAGAAGCTGATTTCATTTATAATGCGACATTATTATTTACATTAGTTAATATTAAACGCTGCAATAACAGGGATGTACTTATATGAAAATTCTAGAAAGGGGTAATTTTTAAAGGATACACAATTAAAATTTTATTTTGATTTAAAAATATACAAACGTTCATGAGTTCTAAAGTTTAGATTGAGATTTTTAAAAATGAAGCTGACCAGTATTACAAAACTAAGTACAAAAACACGGTATTTTAATACTCAAGCTGTTTTCACTGCCTTTTAACTAGACTCTTTCAAATATAACCTCGTAAAATAAGAAATTTTTTATTAATTCCTTTTCTTTCTTTCCTTTTTTTCTTTTCTAGCCGTTACAAGTTGTACAGTGAAAGATGTTTTGAGTCACAAACCCTGGAGTTGTAAACGTGATTTTCAAAGTTGTTTTGAGATAGGTATTCCATTAACACTCGGATTTTTCTACAAACATCATTTTAATGTTTTCTCCTGCTTGTATGGCAGCAAGTGACTTTCAGGCCAGATTGATTTACATATAAAGAATTTCTTTTTTTCATCTGTGATATTTTATATCTAGGCAAAACTATGGGCTAGGGAGATGATAATAAAGATGTGGAGACTAGACAACCATAAAAATGAACTGAGCAAGAAAAAAATTACAATTACATATATAAAGGAGGAACAAAAGATGATTGAGGAAGAAATGGTTTTAAAAGTAGAGGAAGAAGCAAAAGTGATCCTAGTCAGAAATTTGAGCAAACATAAGTTGCAAAGCTTTCATGTGACAATATTACCCTGATAAAGCATTAGCAAACTGCAGCTTAAGTATTTTCAGTGACAGTGCCATGTCTCATTCCTGAAATATTTTCAAATATAGTTAAAAAAAATTATGTTGGATAAATTTTAAGTGAATGGGGGCTTAATGAGACTCAAGAGTCAAATGGTGCTTAAAGACAAAGAAGTAATGGGGTGCCTCATCCAAACAATAACATTTTTCACCTATGCCCCTCCATTCTCCTTCATCAGATGCAGTAAAATTAAGCTATGCTTTTGTGTATTGTATCTGTTTTATATTGTTTTGGGTGAAGTGCAGAGTCGTCCACTTATTTGGCACTTTTTACAAGAGTAAGAAGAATTAGATTTTTGTTAATTTCCTTTGACTTTTTAAGTGAAAATGCATTGATGTGTACATGGACAAAGTCAAGGGAGTGCACAGTACCAAATTTTTGCCATTCTTTGATTTTTTTAAGTGAAAATAAGTCGATATTGGATACCAAGTTTGTGCAATTCTTAAAAATGCGCCAAGCAGTAGGTGATTCTGTACTCTCCCCATTGTTTTTATCTTTTGTTTTATATTGAATGGTTTCAATTTCTTATAAATTTGTGCACAGTTTACTGTTGTAAATAAATAAGAAATCATATGTGGTTGTTTCTGGACCACAGGTGACTGCTTTTTGAAGTTTTACAACAGTATAATGTGTCTAAGTTTATAAAAAATTGAAATCATTGGATATGAAGGAATTTGACAACGCAATGTATCAGAATTTTTTTTGGAGCAATAATTTTCCACCAGCATTAAAGGTCTTATGATGAAAAATGATCAAAGCTCTTTTTAACATGTATGTATTTTTTTAGCAATCATAAATATTGCTGATATACTTAGATAACCAGAATGCTTTATGTATTCATGTTTAAAATTTAGAATTAGCTTTTTAGATTCTGAAATTTGAAAATACAATGCAAATAGTTCATGAAATGATTAATGCTTATTTTGTCACTGTTTGTCAGGTAATCACCAAACGGGAGGAGATATTGAAGCAGTGTTTTTTTTTTTTTCCCTTTTCTGTATGAAAGCATTTATAAATTTAGTTTTTGTTCAGTGCTTGTATGTTAAATATGAAATACAATAAAAGCTTGACTATCCAGAAATTTCGAAAAATGCCAATTTCCGGATAATGAAAATTGCGGGTAGTTAAGCGTATAAAAAATGAAATTCATGAAAAAAAAAAAGCAAATGAATGGAAAAAATTTCCACTAAAAAATTATAAAAACAATTATCTTTTTTGTTACTTGAATTATCTTTTTTGTTACTACTAACTTGAATATCAAAAGCCTACAATGAAAATTACTTTAGATTAAAAGGAAAAAAAGTTCCATTTCAAACATGCCAATGTATTAATTACATAAACATGAAAGTAAAACATCTGATCTGATTTTCAAATCCTTAAACATGAAAGTAAAACATCTGATCTGATTTTCAAAACCTATTCAACGTAAAAGTTGGCAGAAATGTTGCTAATCATTGCAGCAGAAGCTTAAACTAACAGATTGTTCTTTCTTTATTCAAATAATGAATAGGTAAAAATTATAGGTATAGCATATAAGAAACTTAAATTGGGTACCATGAAAATCGTAATTTTTCACAGTACATCACCAATATTTATCCATTTTTTAAAGTCATGTGTTGTGGACTTTTTTAATGCCTGAATCCTGTGATTTTCAAAATGCTGCACTGGATGCTGTCCCAAATATTTATAATTATTTCAGAGGGGAAAATCTAATTTATATCCTTCACAAAAATTATGGCAGCTTATCGAGAATTAATTGACATCATGCTTATCTAATTACTAGTGCTAATTTGGGTTCTTTTCTGTTATCAGGATCAGATTCAGGAACTGTATGTATATATGCACATGTGTATGCATGTTTGTGTGTGTAGACTCGGAGATATATATGTACTATGCACACACACACACAAAAAAAAGAAAATGGGACAGTTCTATATCTCTCGTTCTACTGAGCCTATTGACGAAATTCAACTTATAGTTTTCATGTCTTCAATGTGCGACTTAGGATATGTATTAGATTTATATATAGCATTGTTCTAATATAGGTATTTTGACACAAAATCAGGCTTTTTCTGAAATTACGTGCCAATTTGTTTTTATATTTCGATTCTACGACTCAAATTATGCCAAATTGTCAAGTTTTGTAAAAATCGGACGAGTAGTTTTTAAAAAATTAGTTCTCAAAATTTTAGCTCCTTCCTGTTAATCTCTTCATCATCCGTAACGCGTCTAGCGCATTCAAGTGAAACTTCTGCAGGGCGGCCATAACACGCTTTAAGCGTTCTTCTACATTTTAAAACTTTTAAATGTTTTAAACGCTTTCTAAATGCTTACTTGTTTGAGTTTTTATTTTTGTATTAGAACAAACAAAAATACGAGGGAAGCACTAATCAGGCATTCTATTTCTAAGGGTTTTATGAATACTAGTCTTGTCATTTTACATAAGATACAAGACAGTGAGAGATGGCTTCTCAGCAGAAACGTCTACTCAGCAGAAAAAGAGAAAAAATGAGGTTGTGAATTGGAAAGACAAGAATGATATACGTTTGATGAGTAAAGTCCATAATAACTCGATAATTGATGTTGGAACACGGAAAAGAACTGTAAAAAAAATCAGTAATTGTAAAAGATTACAACAAAAAAGTGTAAGGAGTGGACTGCCAGATCAGATGCTATCAAATTATCCTGCTGTTAGAAATAAGCAGAGATATTATTTTTTTTTCCATTATGCTTTATTTCCTTATAATTTTACTTAATATTCATTGACAGTCATCCACTATGAAAGTCATATATGGAAAGTTATGATGTACAGAGAAAACAACATTACATACTACGAAAAACAGACATCCGCTGGGGGGGGGGGTTCGCGGACAGGAGAGGGCGGCGAAAAGGTTAATTCAATTTGGTATGCATTTATTAATTTCTCTTTTTTTATTAAACTTATTTGATTCTTCCTTTCACATTTTGAAATTTAGATTCATTTCAAATAAAATTCGCCCATTTTTATGATTATTTTTAAAATTTATATTTTAAAATAATTTTTTTAAAACAATTTTGAATTGTAATCTATAAAATCTTTGCCATCATCTTAAAGTAGATGTATTAAGTATATATAGTTATTTATTCAAAATTTCCTAGGATATATGTGAATTTACATATATCCTAGGAATATGTATTTTATGCATTTTGAAATTTTGCATATTAATTATAAGCAATAATAAAAAATGTGTTTCATGCACTTGTTAAAATTATTCGAAAGTATGAATGATGACTTTTTTCCCCACTCATGGACAAAGAAAAAAAGGAAAGGAAAATAGGTTGCTATAAATTAAGAAGTTCACCATTTCTTAGTTCAAACTGAAAAAAATCCACCTAGGTAAATTTTTGAATTTCTTTGTAAATTTTGCACCAGATTTTACAAAATTTAATATTTAGGCATAATTTGAATTGTAGAATCGAAATATGAAAAAAAGGGCATGTCATTTCAGAAAACGTCCAATTTTGTTTCAAAATACTTATTATAGAACAGTGATATACATAAATCTAATATATATCCAAAGTCTTGCTTTCAAGACATGAAAAACGTAATTTGAATTTCGTCAATCGACTCAGTTAAATGGGAGATGTCCCTTTTTTTTGGCAGTATACATGCATATGTGAACACATCCATACATGCGTTTCTGGACTCAGTCCTTATAACAGAACAGTACCCTAAGTCACACTGTGTTTCAATAACATATGTTATAACAATATCTAGAATCACATTTTAAATCTCCCATTTACTAAATTTTTCTAAAATATTCAGGTTGAATGCCAGATAGTTAGCTTTGACTGTATATACAAACACAGAAGAAAGCTTATAAATGTGGAATTTAGTTTGTCACAAATGCAAATTAAAAAATATTTTCTTTTTTACTTGAATATTTATTTAAGATTACAGAGTTAAATACTGTAGTTATATAATTGAATATATATGAAAGGCTTCTTATCCTTTGAATCTTTTTCCGAGTATTAATTAATATATTAGTTAGATATTATTATGAAATTGAACAAATATATTTAAGGATATCATTTATTGTCCTGTAATGCTTTTTTTTTTGTTATAAAAAATGGCATATCTAAGAATAAATGGCTTCTAAGAATGCTGCTAAGTTTTTTATTGAACAACTTTCTTGTACAACACATCTCTAACAGCAAGTTTTCAGACAGTTTTTTTCATTTAGTTGATTTGCAAGTTCACAAAATGACTTGGATGCAAATATCACATGTACCATTTTGTTATGTTATTTAATTTAAAATTTATATATTATAGAAAAATGTTCCAATTATGTTTTTCTTTCCTTTTGTATAAAATTTTCAGCATTAAGATTAAACAAATTCAATTCTTAATTAAGATTTAATAAACTTGATGTTTAAAAAATATCCATCAGAAACTAACTCAGTATTGAGAAACTCAGAACCCATTAATTTCCCTTTGATCATTAAGTGGTGGTGAATGGTGAAATTTCCTTTTGTATCATGATGCTTGCAGAATTTGATGTTTATAAAAATAATACAAGCAAAATTTATGCAATTTGAGTGAAATGAAGGCTGTGTTTCATCTGAACAAAATTATGATTTTAAAACAAAAATTTTACTTCAGGTATTCAGTGTATAGTATACTATTTAAAAATAAAAAAATAAAAAAAAAATTAAGTGGTTTATTTTTCTCCTATCCTTTTCTGTTAGCACTAAAGATTTTAAAATACTGGTAAGATATAGAAAAAGTATTATATTATGAAAATATATTGACATGAAAATATATATAAGCTTATCGTATTTTAACTCTTGTATTTGCATTTTTCTAGTATATGAGTGAAATCATTTAAAAATGCACTCTTTACTTTTATTAATTACATCTTCTTTATCTTCTCTTTCATTAATTGCATCTCTTTCGTTTTATTTCATCTTTAAGTAAATACATGTTTTTGATTTAGGTAGTGGACATGTAAAGAAAAAAAAAAAAAAAAAAAAGAAGGATACAACAGTTAAGACAAATCATAACTGTAGTTCATAGAGTATTTAACTTGCAGTGAAGTAAATGTGAAACTCTTGGCATGCAAAATTCAGCCTTGGTTGGCATTGGCTTTATAAAAAGTTCATCTTACATAAAATTAAATTTTTGCTTAACTTGATATTTAATTTTGACAAGATATTTTCTCTCTGGCAACCATACTCTGGATTATCTGCCGTGTAATTTGTTACTAAATGTTGTGTGCGATTAAAAACAAAATTGTGAATGAAAATAGTGTTGAGATAACCATGGTTGTGATGGTTAGTCTAAAATATTAGTGATAGTTGAGTTGATAATATTTGTGCAATGTGCATGCACTTAAATGTGATAAACAGTACAGTAGAATAGTGAAATATTAAACAAAATGTCTTTTTAATATATCTGATTTTATAGTTTTCAAACACAATGTATTTATTCTGTAATATATTTGTTTATAGCATTGTTTTTAAAATGAGTAATTTATTGTAAACTGTGATATTTATTTATCAATATGAAGACTCTTTTTATATGTTGTTTAACATTACTGAATTAAAAATTTTTTAAGTGTTTACGTATTAACACAACTACTTTAGTAGCATTCAACAAATATTTTCAATGTGCCAAACTCTGGCAACCATACTCATAACATTTGTTTCAGTCAAGCAACGGCACCATTTTCCTACACATTCTTTTTCGTTGTGTTCCAAGTTCAAACAGTTTTTATAAATAAACTGATCTTTTTTCCCCCCTTAAACTTGTTTTAAAATATGAGCTTGTAGAATTTGCCAGCAAATGGAAGAAATTGCTTTAAAATATCTGCAGGACTACAGAATTTTACTGAAAATTTTTTAAAGGAAAAAATGAAGAAATTCATTTCTTAGATAGTTGCTGTTGCCAAAATTTGCACAAAGCCAAGTCTCTGCAGTTCTCTGATGCTTTTTAAAGTGAAAACAGATTGCTCAAACAGATTACAGAAAGATTTGAAGAAGCATGTGTGTTTTATATTTTTAATGCATCTCGCTATCCTTATTTAATAATTCCAATTTTTATTCTGAATTCCTAAAGTATGTTTTCTTTTTATAACCACTTTTAAAAAAATTAAATATTTAATTTTATTGTAATAAGTAATATAGGAAGGTATTGCTGCAGTTATATCCTAAGATTTATAAATATCCTTATTATCTCTTGTAATAAAGATATCAAAGTTGTATAATATGTTGATAATATTCACCGATTTATAAATATCAATAGCTATGGAATCTTTTTAAAACAAAGCTGTGAAAACCAGCAATTGGCACCCAATAAGTAGCTTTTACCTTTTCATCTGTAAAAAATCTTCTTATTGCACCAAGATGGTTGTGTTAATACATAAGTACCTTTTTTTATTAATATTTTGATTTTAATGTAATGTGTAAAATCTTTATTGGTATTTGTGTTTATTTCAGCTCTAATGTTCTGGAATAAAAGCAGAAGTTTTGACAAAAGATATCAGTGCTCCGTATGTCCTTATTCTTCAAATGATTCATCAAACATGAGAAGGCACAAAATGGTCCACACTCAAGAACGCCCATATGGTTGCATGTTCTGTAGTAAAGCATTTAATCATAAAGTTAGTTTAGAGCGTCATATGCGTACTCATTTTTGTTAGAAACCATTTAAGTGAAAAACTGTTTTCAGTCCATATTTTTCACTGGAAAATTTCTTGCAAGTATGAGTATTTATCAATTTTAAATGTATGTAGATTTTAGAAAATGTTCCATTTCTTTACCAGGTATTAATCTATATTGGTCTTTAAACTTTCTTAACATTGTTTAACTATCATTGTTTTTTTATTGTAATATGAGAATTTATGTATTCTTTTATTATATGAGAGTAATTAACAGTAAAAGTTGTAATGCCATAGTCTTACAAGGGCTGTAATCTTATCTTAATCTGATTTGAAATCTGTATAGTATTTATTTATAGCAATTTTTGTTATACTTGAAACATTAGGTGTGTTAATACTGTATTTTTTATGTACTTAGTGTTTTTTCTAGTTTAATTAATGCATATTATGACAAGCTTACCTGTGTTACTTGCTTATCACATAATTGTTATTATTATATGCATATGTTTAGTTAACAAGTAAATCGTCTTTCCTTTGGAGTAATAAAATTTTCAATTGAAATAAAATCAATTTTTATTTAAAACGTCCTACCTGTATTTACAATATGATTTTAATGTGATGAAGAAAATTTTCCCTGTGCATGTTTGAAGATTACTAGATTCATCAAATGTAAATATTGCATAATTCCATTGATACAGTTAATAAATATTTATTCTTATTAACATTCTGTTTAATAACTTGTGCCATCTGATGTTTGTGTAACTGAAAAATGCAATCATGTTTTGTTTGAGTAACTTTTAGAGCTTAAATCAATAATACATTTTTGAATAGTATGCATACATTATGCGGGAAAATCTTTTTATGCTCATTTAATCATAGAATCTAAATTAGTTTAGAGTGTCATACATACTTTTATGAAGAACTTTTAAGTGGAAGTTTTCTGGATTTTAATTAAACAGAACATTTAATTTGTTTCTTTTATTTGGTTTCTTTAAATATATATATATATATATATTAGTTGTATAATGTAGAAAAATGTATCTGAGTGATTAAACCACTTTAACAAATTCAATATTTAATTTTATTGTAATAAGTAATATAGGAAGGTATTGCTGCAGTTATATCCTAAAATTTATAAATATCCTTATTGTCTCTTGTAATAAAGATATCAAGGTATTTATTCTCTTATTAGTTAATGAGTTAATGAAAGATTCATATTTTAAGTATTCTTCATTTAATTAATAATAAAATTTCTTTTTTGAAAATTGCTCTGAAAATTAAAAAAAAAAAAAATCTGAATCATTTTTCTTTTATTGCATACAAGATAATTAGTATTTACAAAAACTTTTATTTCAGTTAATGTACATTGGAGTAACACTGATATAGCCACAAGTTTCACAGGAAGATACAAATGTCAATTTTGTCCATATTCATCACGCAGTTTTTCAAACTGGAAAAGACATAAAATGAGCCAGCATTCTGCATCTGTTTCTCTGCCGTATTTATGAAATAAATGGAAATCCATATAATCATCTCATGTAGATACTCATAAACGTAACATTTCAATGCAGTACCTGCATATGTAATTTTGTGAATAAACTATGAAAACTTATTGTATTGTCACATGTTATTATACGTCTTTATAGTATGTGTTACAACCATTGCCTGAAGTCTTGCCTTTATGCAAAATAGCTGCCACTTCTATCACTGGCTACTTGGTGTGGTTAAATTCTAAAATGTAAAATTTATCATTTCTTTGGGCAAGAGAAAAATGCTAGAAAGAATGCTTTTGGCAAGAGAAAAGTTAGAAATTACTTTACTTTTAATGATTTTTCATGAAATTAATATTATTGGCAGATAAAAGATGTATTTTTTATTTGATATCTCATATTTAAAAGCTATATATTATCATCATTGCAT
This sequence comes from Stegodyphus dumicola, assembly GCF_044657685.1. Lineage (NCBI taxonomy): Eukaryota > Metazoa > Arthropoda > Arachnida > Araneae > Eresidae > Stegodyphus > Stegodyphus dumicola. The sequence goes on from NC_140768.1 coordinate 5,300,123, forward strand.
AATTAGAAATCTCCTTGAAGATTTCCTGTGCCATAAATGTAAAGTTGTAAAAATCACAGAAAATGTAAATACAGTCAAAAGTCGTTAATTCGGACACCCATAATCCGGACCTCAAAGCTACAAACTTTCTGCGCATACGTCGCGTTGACTCATGCTTGTAAGACCTTTATGGCTGCGAATATGCGTGTGCGCGTGCGCAAAATACGTTTACGAATGCGCGTTTAATGTATAACGAACGGTATAAGCTAAGCTAAAATTATCTAATTCAGTTAATGTTGCAGATTGCGTTGTTCCTTAATCTTCGAATTGGATTCGGCTTATTATTTTTTGCAGATTGTTAGAGCAATTTTATAAAAGTAAGCTTAAACTTTCGATTATGTCAAATAGAATTTCTGATATATATTTACTAATATGTAAAGGATCTACAAAGCGAAAGTATGTTTCGAAGTCCATTAAACAAAAAGTGGAATTGCTGCAAAAAATGGATAAAGGCATATCCTTTGTTTATCTAAACTTTAACGTTTGTTTATCTTTAATAAATGTAGTATTTCATCTCGATGTACTCCATCTTTGATATGATTTAAATCACGTTCCTCGTCATAATAATTCGCTTCCGATAGCGAAGAAAGTGACAGAGGTTATTGAAATCGAAAAAAATTTCGATTGACAAATTAGTCGGTATTCTCGACACAGCAATTATAGGACTTGAACAGCGGAACTTTGTAACTGAACAAGAAATTATGTCTGTTTATAGAATTAAAGGGTTTTTTTTTTTTTTTTTTTTTTGTAAATTTTGATACCCTTTGGATCATAATTGTTCTTTATTTCATAAATTACGGTTTCATATTTTTAATTTTATAATTTCTGCATGCCATCTTACCAGATTTAAACTGATGATCTATAATCTGGAATCGCCGAAGTCCTGACGAGTCCGGATTAACGACTTTTGACTGTATAAATGATGATCTTAATATTATGATATATCTCTCCCCTTCTTTCCAGACTTTTTAATAAACATTTGCTTGGGCAATTTGACAATATAATGGCATGTATTTTATAACAGATAATTATGGCAGGTGAAAAAAGTGATTTTTATATTTTTTATTGTATTCATTTATATTTTTTATGGTACAGGAAAAACTTCATATCTGTAAAATTTTTCCTGTATAGATGTTTTTAATTATGCACTAATTATAATATATTTAGCTTGTAATTGTTATATCATGAACTAATAAGTATACTTTTTTTTCCATCACAAGCAAGTATTGTAATTTTCTGTAGATAAACTGCAGCTTATACATGTTTAAAAATTGAAAATTTAGGTTTGCGGCATATCTGAGGGAATTTTATTTTTCCTCTGACCTGAAAACTTCACTAGTTTAGAATTCAAGTTATGCACAAGCGAATTCGCTGCAGTAGTCTAACCTTAGATTGCACTAAGGCAGTGCCAATAAGTTCAAACTTGCCTAAGGTAGATGGTGCTCTCTGTAAAGACACCATAATGCATGTACTTTCTGCATTGGTTTTGCCTGCGTTTTCCTATGACTTTTTGTTTTCATGGAAACAGCTACGTTTACTTGTTAAGTTGTTCATTCTTGCACGTTTTTGCTGCTTTGTAGCGTGCTTTTTGTTTGCCTTATCATTCATGCTTTAAAAATATTATTATGGCTCCTATACGAAGAAAAAGTTATACAAGTACTTTTGAGCTTTTGGCAGTGAAAATAGCGATTGCAATTGGAAATTGTGCTGCGGCTAAAGAATTTAAGTTGAAGAGCGATGCATTCGGCAGTGGAAGCCCGAACAAGAAAAATTAGAGAAAATGCCTAAGAATAAAAGATCTTGTTGAACTGTGTCATAGCCTGGTCTGCTTTGGAAGACAATCTAATTTAGAGAAATGGACACTAGAGCAGAGAGAAAGTGGATTATCAGTATCAACAGTTAGAATTCACCTTCGACAAAGGTAATTGCTCGACAAATGGGCATTAAAAAATTTGTTGGAGGATCTAATTAGTGTTTCAGGTTCATGAAGCAAAAGAAATTATCTGTCAGGACCAAAACAACAGTTGGACAAAAGCTTCCTGTGGACTGGCTTGAAAAAAAGATAGCTTTTTTGGAGTACACATCTAAGAAAATTAAAGTACAAAATTTGAAAAGAGGGTAAATAATTAATATGGATGAATTACCTGTTACTTTGACTGTCCTCCGAGCAGAACTGTTCATTTAATAAGGGAAAAAACTATTTCAGTGTTAACAGACGGATCCGCCAATGGAGAGACGTTAACCACTTTGATAACTTTCAAAAGAAAAACAATTCCGAAAGGAAACTTCCCTAAAGAAGTTATTATTTGCGCCAGTGAAAAAGGATGGATGTGCGAAGGAGTGATGTTATTTTGGCTGAGAGAAATTTATCGAAAAAGGAAAAATGCTTTTTTCCAACTCAGTATTCTGAATTGAAGTGTGATCCCATTTAGCGGATACGGTAAGATCTGAAGCAAAAAAACTTAGCACCGATGTCTCAGTGATACCTGGTGAGCTTATAAAAATTTTACAGCTGCTGGATCTCACTATCAATAGAATTTTCGAGCATGAACTATGAAAGCAGTGGGAGGAATGGATGCAAAGCAGCCTCCGTTCCTTCACAAATTCTGCAAGAATGAGAAGGGCTGTCTTATGGGTCAATAAAGCATGGCAATCAGTGTGAGCTGGTATGATTGTATCAGCTTTCATTAAACTGGAAATCATCAAAAATGAAAATGAAGATAGTGACGTTGAAAAAGTGGATTCAGAACAGAATGATGAAATTGACCTTGATGGTCATTTGTTAAATTTATTTAATTCTGACATTGAGTCAGATTTTGAAGGTTTTACAATAAATGTTGTTTAATTTAATTAAAAAAGTGTTTGTTTATCTAATTTACATATTCTCTTGCATAATATGGTAATTTATGGTGATAAGAGAAGTTTACCGAACCTGTAAAAATAACATCCATTAGAAAACATCAGAGTTTGTTTTCGGCAATTTCAAGGTAAGATGTTTCTTCCTTATTTATTTATATATTACTGATTATATTTATGTTGTAAATGTTATAAAATGTTATCAATAATGATTACATCAGTAGGGCAGGGAATTGCTGAATAAATGAATATTAAGTGCCATGGTCCAGAATGCTTTGCTGTGGCGTATATGGCGGTGCAGCTTACTCAATGAACTTTCATTTTTTTAGTCAATTATGTGTGTGGCATATATGCCAGGGCAGTTTATCTACCGGAAATTGCGGTACAAGTATTATTTTACATAGGTTAGCTATTCCTAATTGCTGTATTTCTGTAAATGGAGCAGCTTTGTTAGCACTTTAAATCCATCAATTAACTAGGTTTTTCGTAAAGGATATTCTTGGAAAAAATTACGACTGAGTTGGGCAGTTCTTTATTTATCCTTTCTGAAGTTCCATGACCAACAACAAGTGCAGAGGTGTAGTCACCTAAGATTGACCTGTCTATATGGCCTAAACAAAAATGGAAAGTAGGACAATTAGACTAATAGATTTAGAATTTTTAGACATATGCATATGTACGCATACATATATATATATACACATTGTACTTGCTTCAGCAGTACATATACTAAAATTGGAACAATACAGAGAAGATTAGTATGACCCCGTACATATAAAATAAAAAATATGTAAACCAGCTTTATAATTTAATTTGGTAATGGCCTTTTTATTTGGTTATTTTCTCTTTATTCAAAAAAAAAATTAATACAATTTCTGGACTGCGTAATTTTTAGGTAGATCAACGTTGCATGGCTTGCGTAATGCTGATGACATACCTGATTTGGAACCTAAACTAAAAATTTTGAGAACTGAAACCTTTCTGACCTCTTGGCAATCTTCCATATTGGATAAATGTGTAGTTTTAGTGCTGCTTGGGCACTGTTTCACTGCGCTCCCTTTCTATTGCAACAGTATCAATGTAACTATTCTGGAAATGACATGGAAAATGTAATGAACACAAATCTAGAAGATCTGTTGTAGGAACACCTGCGGCATAGAAACACAGAGATATTGCTTGTGAAGCACGTGGATGGCATATTGAAGAGGAAGAATTCTGACTACATAGAATGCTAAAATGTTGAATTCGTAATGACTAAGAAAATGGGCAGTCAAGATGGATTAAATTCCATTTTTATTTAAATTGACATTTGTGGCCTTCTGTTGCAAAAGAAAGAGAGCACAGTAAAATAGCATTTAAGCAGCACAGAGTGTGTAAAAGTGTGCATTTATCCAATATGGAAGATCGCCATGAGGAAAGTTTTGGTTTAGGTCAGAAAGGTTTCATTCTCAAAATTTTGAGTTTAGGTTTCGAATCAGCTACACCATCAGCACTACGCAAGCATGTGACATAGAGGTATATAGAAATGGTGTGTATTTAATTATGGCAAAGCACACTAGGGCTATCTGCCTAAGGGAAGGGATGCCTTCGTGGAGGACTTTCTAAGGGAATCTGGCTCGTATACACGTTACACATGGGGAAAACACCCATACAGCGAGCCCATTCGCGGGATTCGAACCTCGGACCGAACTACCAGTGTTCAGCGACTTTACCGCTCGGCCGCTGGTGGGCGCTATATAGAAATGGTGTTGATTTTTTTAGAATAAAGAGAAAATAACCAGATTAAAAAAAAGAGGAATTAAAAGGCTATTACTAAATTAAATTATAAAGCAGATATACATGTTTTTTACTTTATGTTCATATTTCCTAGGAGATAGTCCAAAAACTGATCTAATATATATGTATAAAAGATTTGGTTCAAATCCTAGCTAAGGAAAAAGATACAGGCAGGGTGGGACATATTTAAAATATCTTAAAAATAAAAGTGAAAATTTAGAGTAGTCCAAGATGGCAATCTACGCTTTTTGTACAGGAAGTTAGTACAGTACAAAGTCTGTAATCCGGACTTGTCGGGACTTCAGCGATTCCGGATTATAGATCATGAATTTAAATCTGGTAAGATGGCATGCAGAAATTATACAATTAAAATATGAAACCATAATTTATGAAATAAAGAACAATTATGATCTGAAGGGTATCAAAATTTACAAAAAAAAAAAAAAAAAAAAAAAAAAAAAAGCTTAATATTTATTTGTTTACTTTATTAAACATTTCTTTCAATGCAAGTTGTTTAAGTTGCTTCGTTTTTTGTGCTAAACGTGCATGCGTAAAGCATACAAAAAAAAGTTTTTGGCTTTGAGGTCCGGATTATAGATCATTCTGGATAATGGACGTCCGAATTACAGACTTTGTACTGTATTTGTTAAAATAGTGGTGTAATCACCAGAACTAAAGAAGCTATGAAAAAATAATAAATTAATCATCTCTCTCTGTATATATATATATATAAGATATAATAAAATATGATGGCTGTGCTAAGAAATGATTGGCAATCTTCAAATTGACCATTCTAGATTTTATGTTCTTCCCCAAATTCATCTTTTCTCCCAAATACGAGGAATCTTTTGCAAGCAGTATTATGTAATTTTCAGATTACATAATGCTGCTTGCAAAATAGAACTAAAACCTAAAATTAACTAATTGCAGCTTAGCTGTACATATGCATATGCACCTAACGTAGTATAAATACTGCTTTGCAAGCAATTATGTCACTTCTTCTTAACTTCTCCTGCCATGCAAAACCGCTGCGTTGCTAAGCTTTATTGTTCTTCACCTTAAAATTCCTGTACACAAAAATTATTGTACTCAACTATGATCGAAAAGTATATTGTCTACAAAGAAATTATTTGATGAAAATAACGATTTGTGATACTTCAAGCTCAGTTGTGTTAGTAGCTGCGCATCATGTTTTCACTCTCAGCCACTATAACTGCTGGAAATTAAATGTGTCGGGTTTCCTTTATACATTGAAATATCTCTGGAAGTATTCCCTGGAAGAGTATGTCTTCAAAGATTCCATTTTTTATAACTACAATCATAAATGCATCCTGAGCTACTTTCATATGTGTAAACTTTCATTTATGTGAACTTTTATCCATGTGAGCAATCATGACTGTTGGTTCTTTTGTTCTTTTCAGTGGGCTTCTGTCAGAAAACTATTTTACTGTACGCTTCAGTTTATATTTTTGGTTAAAAGTAAAGTGACAGGAAATTCTATCAGAGGCATATAACAAGAAAAGTGCATGTACATTTTCTTGTTAAAAAAGAAAATATCAATAAAAATATCTTAATTATAATTTCTACAAGTATAAAATGCATAACTTTCACTTATAGCAAATAACTTTTTAATTTGATCTAGAAAATATATAAATGATTTCTTTCCCATAATTTGAAGCTGCACATACTTCAGTCATATCTGTATGAAATTCTTCACTTTACAAAATAAAAAATTGAGTGTCTCAATTACTCAAGTTCGTCTGAGGTAGCATATATATATATATATATATATTTAAAAAAAAAACTGAATTATACGTTTTGCACATTAGGTGATATTACAATAAGTGGCCATAAGAAATGTAATTTTTATTGTACATGCAACTTCCATTTTAAAAATTTGGTATGTAACTATCAAATATATTTTTCAAACTCCTTCCAATAGTTAAAAATTAAAAACAAGAAACATACATATAAAGTGCTTACTAAGCAAAAGAATTTTATACAGCAAAGATATTTATACAGAGCCATATTTGGCTCTGCATAAAAATCTTTGTATATATATAATCAGAGGGCGCATTCAGATTCTGGATGAATAGATAGTCTTTTGTCAACCATTTTAATCAACCTAATAATCAAAATTAAATAAATAAATTTTTTAGGACAATTTCACAGTGCATTTAGGCCTGAAATGTCAATAGCTGATTTGATGATTATTCCATTAAACTCTATCATATTCCTCAACCAGCAGTGTCCAGATTTGAGTCCTACTGAAAATTTATATGACCACATTGCATAGGAAGTCAGTAAAAGCCAGAGATATCCTAGGAATCTGATCAGCATCAATTGATGGCAGACATATGATATTAATCCATTATGAACATATTCTACAGACTTCTACATGCTGTGCCAAAGTGAATTGCTGCTGTTATTCTTCCCAGGATAGAGCAATTAAATATTAGTTAACATTTGCTTCCAAAGGGTCTAGTTTTTCCGTAATAGTGTATACCATAAACATACTTTATCTGTATGATAACCAAGTTTAAAGAGTCTGCATAAATATCAGATGATTACTTAGTATTTTCAAACATGAATAATTAATTAACAGAAGGCATTTGTCAGTTACTCTTTTTTTAAAATTAATAAATATTAATATTATATTACTCTAGTGAAACTGTGCAGCTTGAAAATAATTAAGAACTCAAAATTTGAATGTAATTAAACAGTTTCTTTCTCGCACGTAATTTACACATGAATCAATTTGGGATGAAATTGTGGATTTTAGGCTAACACAACATTTGTCTCTATAATATAAGGATTGCCAACAGATTTCAAACGTAAAGGTATAAGACAGGAGATAATCAGTAATTTGAAAATCTTATTAAAACATTAAAAAGTTTATTATGTACAGTACAAAGTGTGAGGTCCGAAACAGTTCTGACTTGGCCATTTTGAATTTTAGTCTATCAACAAAAATCTAGCACATAGAAACACACAGAAATTATGAAATTAAAAATATGAAATAATGAATTTGACCAAGGGAATTGAAATTTACCAATAAAAAGAATTCTTATTGTTAACATTTATTTGTTTAATTTAAAGTGCATTTCTATGTAAATAGTTTCAGTAATTCCATCTAATATGAGAGGGTGCTGTGGAGATGAGAGTAATTTAACCGCTTGGCCAGTAATGTCTTAATATCAGCAGAAAAGTCTTTATAAACAGCAGCTATTTGTAATTAATTTAGTTCTTGATTCAAGAGCCAATTTGGAGGAGCAGACTTGAAGTGCATGGAAAACACTGAAGCTAAATTATAATAAGTTGTATTACATGGTTTAAGTGTGATGGACTTCAAAACTAGTCCTGGAGATTTATGGATATTATGCTGATTCTTGTTGCTTTAGCTTCTCCAATAATCATTTTTTGGCATGTTTAACTCAAAGATATCAGCTGGTTAGAACTGTTAATTAAAAAAGAATTTACTTTTATGAAGTAGGTTTAAAGAGGTTTGTGTTTCCTACCAGGGTCAGTAGGACCTGTAGAAGAAACCAGTTGTTTCTGAACTACCTCCTTTTTAACGGCTTCAAAATATTTTATGTCTAAGGATACAAATCTTCAAGGTAATCATATCTTGTTTTTTATCTTCAATAATTTACAATGCTGAGATGGTGTAATTCTCGGATTTTGTTTTTTTAAAGAAAACAGTTTGCTTAGTTCATGGGAAGAATAGCAGCACATATACACAAAAAATCATTGATGGATTTCTCAAAAAGCAAGCAATGATAAATTTGTGCAATTCTCTGAGGTTTGTTTTAGTGAAAATATATCACTGTGCACATAAAAAGAACTAAGCACACAATGAAACCTTTTGTTTGTTTTATTAAAAAAATAATGGATATAAGAATTAAAATTTGTATTTAAAATTAAATTCATATTAAAATTTGTATTTGAAATTCCTATTGTTTTGATATATTAACAAGGTTTGCCGACTTACGATAAATATCGATAGTTTGGTAAATTTTTTTTTAAAAGTTGCAGTTCATCAACTTGCACATAATACGTAACTTTGATTTTCTTTGTGTGAATGAATCAGTGTTTTATAATACATACTTGTCTACTACAGACAAGAGTCATCAGAGCACTTGTGCATATGTTCTTCACTAAATTTAATTCATATCAAACTCAATTATTTTATCAGATTGAGATTTATATTTATTTAATTACATAATCTTTCAGTTTCTTTCTTTGCACAATATATATTTCATCAACAGAGAACATAATGCATACTTTTATGTTAACAGTAGGGCTAAGTGAACTCCACCTTTTTCATATAAAAAGACACTATGCACACAGGTCAACATTTTTTTTTTTTTTTTTTTTTTTATATGCACAAATTATTTTGAAGTATTGCTGTTCTAAGGTTGCTTCTCTTCTGTGTGGGTATTCACATGTAGTCTTAATGAATATTGATTTGCAAATGACTTACTACATAAATCACAAACATATGGTTTCTCCCCTGTATGGATACGTAAATGTTTCTTCAAGTTACTTTTTACTGCAAATGATCTGTTATATATATCACATTTATATGGTTTCTGGCCAGTGTGGATATGCAAATGTATCATCAAGTGATATTTTACTGCAAATACTTTATTGCATATATCACATTTATATGGTTTTTCACCTGTGTGGACCTGTCTATGATTCTTTAAGTAGTCTTTTCGTGCAAATGACTTACCACATATACTACACTCATATGCTTTTTCACCAGTGTGAGCATGCATATGTGTGCTCAAGTTAGACTTTCGAGAAAATGTCTTGCTGCATGCTTTACACTCGTATGATCTCCCTCCTGTGTGAGAAAGGATATGAAGATTTAAGTGGGCCTTTCGTGAAAAAGCCTTGCAACATCTGTCGCACTGATATGGCCTCTCACCTGTATGAATATAGATGTGCTTTTTTAAGTCACTGTTGTCTGCAAATGACTTAAAACACACACCACATTCATAGGGTTTCTCACCTGTGTGGGTACGTTTGTGCCGTTTAAAGTTACTCTGAGAAAAAGTCTTACAACATATATCACATTTAAAACATCCTGTGTGGGAATACGTATGTTTTCTTAAGTCGCATTTTCTTCGAAATAACTTGCAGCACATATTACACTGAAGTAATTTCTCGTGCAAATGAAGAGGTGTATGTTTGTCCAAACAATCTTTCTGAGCAAATGACTTAGAGGCATGTGATTTTTCATTCATATTGATAAGCACCTTCAACTTATATCCCTATATAATAGTACATTCATGTTTAGAAGCATACGTATTATATAATAGTACATTCATGTTTAGAAGCATACATATTATTCATTGTAATATTCATTTTCATTACCTACTTCAGTAAGGAAGCAAAGCATGATAACTATTAGATTTTACAACCGTTTAATCTCTCGGCCGGTACAGTGAAAGAAAATGAAGCTCGGGTGTGAGAAGGGGAAATGGATAATTTTATTGACAAGTTAAAAAAAAATCGCAGTATTTTATATGGAATTTTTTAACGTCAAATAAACAGGCTAAAAAATGGAAATAAAAACATAAAATATATTTAAAAAATAAATTGTGGACCTAATTCCGATAAGACGAAGAGGATATTATAAGACGGAACACTTAAGAAAGAAATCATATTAACACCGTTGACACCGTTGCCATTAGAAACGTACTTGGTGAAGGGAAACGTATAATACTTTTTCCTTGCGAGGGATTTTTTCTCATCATCGCATTTATTCTTTGTTTATTAACGCAGTATAGCAAAGAGCATTAATATAAAAATACAGTATAATTGAATGAAATGTAATTATAGTCATAAATTAAAAAATATTTTCCTTAATTTTCATCCGGATACGTTGACATTTTTTTGTTTTACTTTGCCAAAATTTTTCTATATAAAGCCTATACCAAATGTAAATTTCACGGTTTTTTATTTCTAGGAAAATATTAAAAACCACTGCTAAAGAAGTAAACATACTTTAGGTATTTTAAATGACTAAGTTTTACAATTTCTATCTGGCAACAGTAATGGTGAAAAAGTTTCGGTTTCGTTTATTGGGCAGTGGAGGTGGAGGTGCATTTAACGTTCTTTCTGGAGAAGTAAGCCAAATTTGCAAGTGGGGAATAGAATTGAGAAATTGCGAGCAGGGTAAATATTTTATTGTTATTTGAAATGTTAAAACTCGATAGAAGTGTTTTGAGTTGTCTTGGTAAAAACTGTTATAGAACAGTTTATAATTTTTATGCCTTAAATTATGTTTTATCGTTATTTACAGAATGATGGCTGCTTTTTGGAGAGGAGAGAGAAATTAACTGGAAATAATTCCCCCCTCCCTCAGATCAGAATGGATATCGGAAAACCAGATCGGTATGGATTATTATTTTAAATTTTAATGTTTTATTTTGCATTCAGTTATGTAAAATTAAATGTTGTTATTATAAGTTTTATTATTAAGATAGTGAAATTTTGTATTTCGTATAAGTACATAAGTATAGTTTGTTTGCTGCACTTTACATTTGCTATTTCGTGTGGTCCTTTGCGGCTAATCTTTGGAATATGGTAACAGATAGTTTGGCGACATTTTGGTAAGGCGATAAAGGTTACTAGCTAGGACTTTAGCAGTGTACATGGATATAGTCAAGAGTGTGCGCAATGCCATTTTTGTGCAATTCTGGGATGTTTTTTTAAGTGAAATTTATGTGTCTATCATTAAAAGGGAAATGTAAGTTAATGTAATTAATGTATAGCCGACTTTGATAGTGAAGTAATACTCTGAAATTTATGTGTCTGTCGTTAAGAGAGAAAGGTAAATTAATGTAGAGCCAACCTTGATAGTGAAGTAATACTTTGAAATTTACGTTTCTATCATTAAGAGTGTTGGATACGACAGTAAATGTACACCATTTTGTCCATTCATCAACTTATTTCTACCTAAATAATCTCTCAAAAATTTAAACAACCAAACAAGTTTATTCTACCATCTTTTGATAACAGGATTGGGTACTTTTCCGTTTCGCCAGCGCAAATCTCGCCAAGCAGACTTTATTGGCGACAACATACAGTATACACATAAAAAATATTTAAAAAATTTTAGTTCTAAGAATTTTTTATTTTGAAGGCATAAACATTTTAATATCGCTTAAAATTTTATAAAAAGCCAATAAATAAAGACAATACATTTATAAAAAGACACTAATTTAAGAATTTACTATGCTTTCATGGTTCAACATCCTGATTCGCCGGTTCATATCACGTGACCCCAAGCGATCTCATCTCACGCAAACTATTCTACAAAAATCTAATGCTCTCAGTAATTATCTACATTAATTTCAAGTTAAATCTTAATTTGGAACACAAGTTTAAATGCAAGAAATATTTTAATTCGTACGAATAGCTTACTCAGAAAATTTGGAAAACTGCAGTGCTTTACTTCGCTAATGCACTCTCATTAGAATTGATGAATTTAACCCTTGACTTTACCTTTTCTATATTTTCGGCTTCGGGTAAGCGCTGTGATTGCATCCTAATTGACTTAATTACCGAGAATGGCCTTAGACATAAAACTGAACTATCTGATAAAAATTCTATGTAATTATATGTCAGTATTGAAAGAAACAATCAATCTGATAAGAAAAAGCTGCGACTTGTTTTAAAAATGATGCGTAAAAGGTTACCAGCGAGAATATTCCGTTTGGCATCGGTTGTACCATTATTGGCGACTTTATCGCTTGCGCCGGCAAAACGGAAAAGTACCCAGGATTGTTATATTTAATTAATCTAAACACATATTTAATTAATCTAAAATATAACCCAAAATTCCATTTTGAAGTTCACTTAAAAGTCTATTCTAAAGTTCACTTAAACGTATATTTTGAAGTTCACTTAAAAGTCTAGTTTAAAGTTCAAAGGTCTTAAATCTAGAAGGCACTTTTATATCTCGACCACTTTATAATCTAATCTATAGTACTAATCCAAATCAGGGGCGTAGCTAGAGGGGGGCATCTGTCCCCGGGCGCAGAATCCAAGGGGCGCCAAACTGATGTTACGACATTTTAGAATTAAATGTTTTCCATCCTTGGCAAGCAGTAGGGGGTGCGAAATCTTTGTTGTCCCTGGGCGCTGAAAACCCTAACTACGACTCTGATCCAAATAGTCATCAAACGTTTTACCATCTGGATCAAAAACTGGTTTAGCTTTAGAAATTACTTTATCAAAGAAAGATTTCTTTCTAACCTTTATCCTTCCTGTGTTGAGTTGACTTAATCATTTGTTTCTTAACCTGTGATTTAGAATAAATTTTGGAATTCATAATCTCAACACCTGATGTTTCAGAAGCATTTTTTTCAAGCTGTTCTTCACCACACTCGTCACTTTTACTTGGTTCAATCCGATGATTCCAGTCTTCGTTATCGGAATCCTCATCATACGGAAATTTTGGACATCTTTCTTCTCGAATAGCATAATAATCATCATTTAAAAGCTCTTTCGTTTTCTGGTCAAGTTTTTCAGGATCAAAATCATATTCAGCATCATTTTCGTTAAGATTCAATTCATTTTGACAAGGCTCTTCTTTCAACTTTTTTCAAAAATTTTCTTCAAGTTGTTTTCTCTTTAAATCTTTCAAACATTTTAGATCTTCTCTTTTCTGCTCTTTCTTCCTTTTTATTCCTTCAACGTATTCTTCATGCTTCTTCTTTCTTTTATTATCAATACGTCTGAGAGAATCTTCAATCATCTTTATATATCGTTTAATGAATTTTGAATCCGGCTGTTTAAATCGGAAAATATACTTATATTCAAATAATTCTTGCCTTTTCATATCTTTTTCATCATCACTTGAAACTGCAATATCTGTTTCTTCATAAGTCGGAATCTCACCACTTTTATATTTTCCTGTACACTTCTTATCTAAAATAAAATCTCTTAAAATTTTTTTATTCTCATCCAGGTTTGGATCATTCCTAAACTTCTTCGAAAAGGACATTTCTTTCTTAACGTCTTTTGGTACTTCTTTTTCTTGACATTTTAAATAATCAGCATCGTCATCTTCTTTTAAATTTGCTATAAAATGATCATTTACGACCTTATCAATTTTACTTCTAGATTTCAATTCAAAAGGGATTTGTAATTCCCAAATCTTCTAATTCCCATTGCAAAGTGTGAGCCTATCAAAAGATCAATCTGTGGGTTGACACAGGCAACATCTGTGATATGAATTCCCTTTCCAGCTAATTCTGATATCCAAGGTCCTTTCTGTAGACTAGGTATAGATCCAAAAAGTATAGGCTGATTTAACACAAGAATCTTGCAGCTATAACCAGTATGCAGATTCTCAACAGTTATTTTGTAACATTTATGATTCATATCAGATGTCCTTCCTCCAAACACAACATGTGTTAATTTTTTACGAGCTTCTGATCTTATTCCTAAAGATTCTACTGTTGATTTTAAAACACAGTAATATTCAGATCCAGTATCTATCAATGCTCGAAGATGAAGTTTCTTTCCTTCATGTTGAATAGCAATCACTAAAGTTTGAAGCAAAACTCTTCCTGAAGTGCCTGTTGAAGAAAGAGTGCTAATTTCACAATTTTCTTGATTGCACTCGACAGGAACTTTCGATTTCTGCTTAAATTATGGACAATAAACAATGTAATGCTTCCTACCACAAAACATGCATAGAACTTTACTTTTACAATTATTAGCTCAATGGTTTGTTTTCAAACACGTAAAGCAGCATTTTTTCTCTTTCATAATTTTCAATTTTTCATCATGACTTAAATTTTATACTCTGTAGCAATCTTTGCTTTGATAAGATTTTTCATCATGACTTAAATTTTATACTCTGTAGCAATCTTTGCTTTGATAAGATTTTTCACAGAAAATACAATTTACAACATTGTTATTTATTTCTTTTGCTCTCGAAAACAAGTTGCTTGCAGTAGGTATAGTAATATCTTCCCTATCCTTATAAACTTTTCTATAGGGATCACTTTGCTTCATACCTGACTTTGCTAGAGTTATTCTTTCTTCCCCTTCGAACTCAGCCCTTAGAAAATTTAAAAGTTGGCTCAGTCTTGCACTATATGATTTCTCTTCATTTACTGAATTTTGTTGGTTGGAAGTTGGTTTCCGATTAAGCAACTAATATAAGTCTTAGTTACATGGTCCAGTCGCCAAGTGAAGCGAAACCCCGCCAAATGTGGTAACCTCTGGGCTTAAATTCGAATGAATGCTTTCTGATCATTTATTGCTCATTTATTGCTTATTACAATTTCAAACCATGTTACTCCATTTTGCTACTGTCTTAAAAAAGGTATATGATATTATGAAAACTTTTAATACAGTCAAAAGTCGTTAATTTGGACACCCATAATCGGGAATGATCTATAATCCGGACCTCAAAGCTACAAACTTTCTGCGCATGCGTTGCGTTTACGTGTGCGCACAAGACCTTTACGGCTGCGAATATGCATGTGCATAATACGTTTATGCATGCGTGTTTAATGTATAACGGACGGTATAAGTTAAGCTAAAATTATCTAAATCAGTTAATGTTGCAGATTGCATTGTTCCTTAATCTTCGAATTGGATCAGGCTTATTATTTTTTGCAGACTGTTAGAGCAATTTTGTAAAGCTTGAACTTTACTTTTTAAAGTAAGCTTGAACTTTCGATTATGTCAAATAGAATTTCCGATATATACAGTCAAAAGTCGTTAATCCGGACTCGTCGGGACTTCGGCGATTCCGGATTATCGATTTTTCCGGATTATAGATCATCAGTTTAAATCTCGTAAGATGGCATGCAGAAATTCTAAAATTAAAAATATGAAACCGTAATTTATGAAATAAAGAACAATTATGATCTAAAGGGTATCAAAATTTGCAAAAAGAAAAAGCTTAATATTTATTTGTTTACTTTATTAAACATTTCTTTCAATGTAAGTTGTTTAAGTTTTGATTCGTTTCATGTGATAATACTTTCTCTTTAATTCTATTAAACAGACATAATTTCTTGTTCAGTTACAAAGTTCCGCCGTTCAAGTCCTATAATTGCTGTGTCAAGAACACCGACTAATTTGTCAATCGAAATTTTTTTGTTTTCAATAACCTCTGTCACTTTTCTTCGCTATCGGAAGCGAATTATAATGACGAGGAACTTGTTTTAAATCATATCAAAGATGGAGCATATCGAGATGAAATACTACATTTGGTAAGGAATTATAAGCCAAATAAAATAAAAACATATGCGCTGAAGATAAAGATAGTGCTGACAAATCAACTTCCAATTCATTACGCGCCCGCCGCCGAGCAGCGTGAAATTGATAAACAGATTTCGGATTTCAAAACATACTTTCGCTTTAGATCCTTTACATATTAACAAATATATATCGGAAATTCTATTTGATATAATCTATTTGATATATAAGTTTCTATTTGATATAATCTATTTGATATATAAGTTTCTATTTGATATATAAGTTTAAGCTTACTTTTATAAAATTGCTCTTACAGTCTGCAAAAAATAATAAGCCGGATGCAATTCGAAAATTAAGGAACAACGCAATCATCAACATTAACTGAAATAGATAATTATTTAGCTTATATGTCCATTATACATAAAATGCACAGGCAAAAACGTATTCTGCACTTGCGCACACTCATATGCGCAGTCGTAAAAGGTCTTACGCGCACGCGTGAATGCCTCTGCGCATGTGTCAATGCGGCGCATGCGCAGAAAGTTTTTAGTTTTGATGTCCGGATTATAGATCATTCCGAATTATGGGTGTCCGAATTAACGACTTTTGACTGTATTTACTAATATGTAAAGGATCTACAAAGTGAAAGTATGTTTCGAACTCCATTAAACAAAAAGTGGAATTGCTGCAAAAAATGAATAAAGGCATATCCTTTGTTTCTTAACCATTCCGAAATCTGTTTATCAATTTCACGCTGCTCTGTGTGTGTGTGTGTGGGGGGGGGAACATCGCTGTGTGCAATGAACTGGAAGTTGATCATCTATAATCCGGAATCGCCGAAATCCCGACGATTCCAGATTAACGACTTTTGGCTGTACTGTTGATCGTATAAAGTACATAGTTACTAATTTTCAAATGCTTTAGGTAAAGTGCAGAATCGCCCACTTATTTGTTTGGCGCTTTTTACAAGAGTAAGAAGAATTGGATTTTTGACAATTTGCTATGACTTTGTAAGTGAAAATAGGTCGATGTGTACATGGATAAAGTCGAGGGAGGGCGCAATGCCATTTTTGTGCAATTCTGAGATTTTTTTTTTAAGTGAAAATCGGCCAATGCGTACATGGATACTGAGTATGTGCAATTCTTAAAAAGGCGCCAAGCAGTGGGTGATTTTCTGGAAGTCCTGTTTCAGATATTTTTGCATGTTTACAAGTTGTTTAGATATTTTTGCATAGTAGAGTTCCTCACTTTGGAATTTCCAAGTTAATGTTGGAAGTGAAGAATCTAAAAACTGATAAGCGAATAATCGCTTGAGTTCGGCGACAAGAAACAAGAAGATAGAAGGGTAACTAACCCTTTATTATTCCAATAAGATTTAACAAAACTCCACCTGGGAGTGTACAAGCAAAGCCCGCAGTTGGACTTGAACTTAAAAGACTAAGAATTAAACTAAAACTAAGATTAACTAAAGAAGTATAGCCGAAGCTATCAAGGTTCAAATCGAGTTGGCCCCTTAACTTATTTGACTACGAAGCTTAGCAAGGACCTGAGTACGGCCGAGCGTAATAACAGCTTTGAGAGAGAGAGAGAGTGGCCAAAAAGGCAGACGTGCGTAAATCAGAAACTCTGATTCTCTCTGACTCAGTAAGTAACTTCGTGGTTTAAATACTGCTCCTCCTCATTAAATATTCAGCACGATTCCAAAAGTACGTTCTGGCCGGAAGTAGTAAGTTGAAGTTAAGAATTTGACAGGAAAGGAACTTTAACTTAAAATGTAACTGTTAATAAAATTAACATTATCCTTAAAACGTGCTAAGCTAGACCGCGATATCCAATTTTACTGCTTCAGTTATTATAGTACCCTGAATTTTATTTAAATTTTTTTTTTTAATATTTGTCTTCCTTGTTTGTACCTTTGTCTGATCAAATTTCTTAAATGACTATAGTTTCTTGAAATTTTAGGAATTCATTCAGGCATCACTCTTCATGTTACATATTTTTAAAATGCTCTTTTAAGTAAACAATCCTTTTGTGTTTACATTGGTTAAGATGTCTGGCTAAAGTGCAGAATCTCCCACTTATTTGTTTGGTGCTTTTTACAAGAGTAAGAAGAATTGGATGGGTAGAGTAGACTTTAAGGTACCTCTTGTATTATGGTGAAGTTGTTGTTTGATTTATCGCCAAGTTGTTTCATTTATGGTAGCCTGAGTACTTGAATGTTATGGAAACACTACTGTGACGTAATCGGGTGCATGATTCTGAGAAATTTTGAATCATGGGATGTTTTGTAAGCGTTTTTGTTGTGTGTGTTGGTTTGATTCTTTAGACGGTAGAATGGCCGAATGTAGTAAGATTAATTTGAAGTTTCTGTATGATTTGGAGCGAAAGGGGAAAATAGCTTTAACTGACTGGTGTGTAAATGAACGTTTACTTAGTAGGCATTATAAGCATTCTGTATGTAGGAAGGATATGCGTCTAGTCGAACGTAAAAACCGTTTAGATGGATTTGAATGGGTTTGTAGGAAGAAAGGTTCAGATGGTCACTATGTGAAGTGTTCGATCAGAAAGATTACCTGGTTTGAAAGTTATTTGAGTATGATTGATATTTTGATTTTTACGTGGCTCTGGGTGTACGAAGCGAATATTTGCTTTCGGTAGTGCTTAAATGTATAACATGTTTTTTCCTTTTTTATGTTATTTTATTGTTTGGTTTAAAATGTATTTTATTGAGATTAGGTATTTTTTTGTTTGCCTATATTGTAGAATTTGGTGCTCCTTTGACTTTTTAAGGAAAATACATCGATGTGTACATGGACAAAGTAAAGGGAGTGCGCAATGCAAGTTTGTGCAATTCTGGGATTTTTTTTTAAAATGAAAATAGGTCGATGTGTACATGGATAAAGTTAAAAGAGTGCGCAATGCCATTTTTGTGCAATTCGGGGATTTTTTTAAAGTGAAATTAAGTCAATGTGTACATGGATACCGAATTTGTGCAATTGTTTGTCTTGTTATTTTGGCTTTGTGTAGAAAAATTGCCGCTTCGCAAGCCAAAATAATGTGTCAAAGAACTGCACAAATCAGTATCCATGTACCGTCAAAAATTGCCAAGTTTCGCCAAGGGGTACCCTAAACTATGCTTTTACCAATTGGATTTTTGTCAATTTTCATTGACTTTTAAGTGAAAATAGGTCAATGTGTACATGGATAAAATCAAGAGTGTGCACAATACGATTTTTGTGCAATTCTTTGATGTTTTTTAAGTGAAAATAGGTCGATGTGTAGGATACCAAGTATGTGCAATTCTATGATGTTTTTTAAGTGAAAATAGGTCGATGTGTAGGATACCAAGTATGTGCAATTCTTAAAAACGTGCCAAGCAGTGGGCGGTTCTGCACTTTCCCCAAGATATCCTACAATAAAGGGTTATAAAATGAAAACATGAGTTACATTCACATGTGATTCATTTTATCATTTCATACTGAGCAATAATGTGCATTAAAGAGAGAATTCAGTAAGTTAAACTTATTGAGAGCAAGAATGTTGTTTGCGTATTCATAAACTTAAAAATCATTTTGAACCAGATTTTCATCTAGGACATGTCAGTTTTCATTTAGAACATTGTCACTATCGATTTGCTGCTGTCATCTTGCTAATGTTTGCTGCTACTATGTATTTGAAAGGTACTGAAGTAGTTCCTCAGGGTACTTGCTTTCTTTCTTTTCATCATTGACAGAACAGCTGGCATACAGGCATTTACTGTGCTGCTTTATATGTGTTGGCTAAAAAGTGTTTGCCAATGAAAATGGAATATTAAAATTGATTATGACAGCAACTATCTATGCCATCAACATCTATCTTCAACATTCCAAATTATTTCCTGTGTATTATATTCCTTTTTATATATCAGAAATATATGCTAAGCAATTTAAAAAATTGAGATATTAATATTTGTATAATTATCCTTTTGAGTAAATATGCTTTTAATCACTACAAAATGCATAAAGCCATCTGTTTAAAAAATGAAGTATGTAATATGTGGAGGAGAGGGGAGAGGAAATGAATTAAAAAAATTTTTAAAATTATTTTTACAATATGAAAGAATTGATTAATTTACGAAATAAAGTTGTGACATCATGTAATTTGCAAAAATTAAATATTGTTTTAATGATGCTTGTTTTCTTTCATGCATGGTTTTAATGTTATATGGTGTCAATCATGATATGGTGTTAATTTAAGTTTTACTTTTCCAATTTATTGATTTTATTGCTGAGTGCTTAACTCTTGTAAGCTGGTGTATTTATAGGGTCAGTCCATAAATCCGTGCATATTTTTTGGTAAATTTTTAAATATAAAAAAACACAATTTAACATTTTAATCAATTATATATTTTCCTCCATTATCTATAATGTCTTGCCATCTTATAAGCAGCTTTTTTATGCTATTGCTGTAGAAAGACTGGTTTTGATGCAAAAAAACTTGAAAGTTCATTGTGTACATTCTGTTTAGAATTTAATTTTTTTTTTCCCAGTAAAAAATTTTGTAAGGCATGAAATAAGTGAAAATCACTTGAAGCAATATCTGGGGAGTAAGCAGGATGTGGCAAAAGCTCCCAATTAAATTCACTAATTTTTTGCAGCGTTGTTCGAGCCATATGCTGTCTAGTGTTATCATGATGAAACAACACCTTTCTTGATATTCACCCATCGTGAGCGTTTTTTTGATCAATTCTGAGTTTACAAAGTTGTTGACTATAAACTTCTGAATGAATTGTTTGATTTGGTTCTAACAGTTCAAAATGTCCTGAACGGGGTTCATCATCAATGCTGCTTTTTCCAACTTTAAATTTTTTAATTCATTCTGGGCAGTCCTTACACTAATAGTTTGTTCACCATGTACACCATTAATTTTTATCGCTGCAAACCTGGCAGATTCACCAGACAAAAATAAAAAAATGTAGCACAGCACGTTTGTACTGATTATCTATTTTAATCTTCTATGGGTACTAAAATGTGTTCAATATTTACGAAAGGTGATGACAAACTGAATAATATGTTAGTCAAACAATGACAAGTTCCAACAGGTTCAAAATTGTATTGTGTTAGTAAATGTATCATAGTGAATTCCACGCATATTCTTAATGTGCACAAACTTATGTACCGACCTGATATATGCAGAATTATACATGACTCAACCGCTTCTTGTCAGTTCCATCTAAAATTTAACTTTGTTGTATAAGTGTATGACAGAAAGAAATACAATATATACATTTCTTTTATATGTTTCGCATTCATCTGTAAATTTTGTAATTTATAATTCTTTTTATTAAAATTAATTTTTTGAATTTAGGTTTAGTTGAGTATTGTTAACAATAATATTGACTTATAAACTCAATTTTAAAATTTATGCTTGTGAATCTTATAGAAATTTCTGAACTGTGCTAAGGTGGCTGTATTAATATGTCATTGCCGAAAATTCTCAATGACTGAATGACATTTCTTTCACAATTAAGGATGGCTGAAAACAGAAGATATGACTTGTAAGTTCTATGCCATTTGATTACACTGTGTGTTTAAGTTTGCATATTTATTTATTGATTCAAATCCTTAAAGTGTAATCCTCAAAGTTTTTATGTTTTTTGGTTAATTAGAATAACTGCATGACATCATTATGTTAATCCCTTGAGAATCAAAAGTTAGTACTTAACATTAGTAGTGCAAATCCCTCAGTAGAATTTTTTAAACTTTGCAGAACCCATGCATAAGTTTTCTGACGATCATGTACATGACAAATCATCAGTTTTAACAACCAGCATTGCCATTTTTGTATGTGTTCTTCTGTTATATTATGAATTCTAAAAGTTTATAATTCACGAAACTTATTTTTTGTTTCTTATAAACTCAATTTTAAAATTTATGCTTGTGAATCTTATAGAAATTTCTGAACTGTGCTAAGGTGGCTGTATTAATATGTCATTGCCGAAAATTCTCAATGAATTGCCTTTTTTTTTGCAAGAAAACCCAGTATTTTTCAAGAAAATTAAAATAAAAAAACTGTTGAATGATAATACATTTAATTAACTGTTTGAAGTTGGAGACTCGAGTCCTTATGTAAGATTGTTAAAAAGACTGGGGTTTTCTTACCTTATTCTTTTCTCGTTTTAAGAAGTCTCTTGTGATTATTAATCACTGTGACAATTAGTCAATTAGTCACTGTGATTATTAATTATAGAAGCCCCAAACAGGCTTACATTTTGCTTTCTTTTTTGCACGTGGTGTGGCCGCCATTTTGTGATTGTAGGAGTTTCGGTGAGTACATTTTTGCAATTTTCAAGTTATGTTTATGTTTTGTACATTTGGATATTGTGCTTTGCTTGTCTGATTTCATGCATTTTGCTTACAAACATTTTGTTTTCTATTCATTTCAGTGAGGGATTTTTCTGCTATTTTGTGTGTACTTTATTATTGTTCAGTTAATTTAGTTTGATTTTCTGCATTGTTTATCATGCCTTCATCCGTTAATCGTTTCACTAAATTACGCCTGAAACGGCAAAAATTCCTGAATCATCTTGACTTTTTACTTAAATGTAAATGTAAAAAATTGATCCCCAATTTTATTCAAATCAAATCTAATCAAAAACCTTCGAGTCGCGTTTCAAGAATTCTGTTAAATTGCAAACTTGCCTTACTTCGGTCCGTGATAAGGGATACACGTCAACAATTGTCCAAAATTGAACATGAACTCTATAAGCTTCATCTGGAACTCGCTAAAACATATCCAAAATTCACTGCCCTTGAACAAATGTCTTGGTCTAGAACGGAGAATGCAGTTAACCGTCATAAAAACACACTTGCAGTTAAATTCGAAAAACTTCTTTTACAGTCTTCCAGTTCAAGTAGTTCAAAAAATCTTCCCATTGTAAACATCAAGCCAATAGTTAATATTTCTAATGTTAGTCTTTCAGAAGAACAAGACAGAATTCTAAAATATAATTTTAACTTCTCACAAACCTGTAAACCCTCGATTCCAAAGATTTTGGCTCCTATCGAAAAAGCTTTCAAGTTCAGTAAAGTTTCAGATTCACAGAAAGAAATGATTAGGCATCTTATCGCTCATAATGTGAAATTCAATAATAAACCTTTGAAACCAAATCTAACTGCGAGAGAAAGAGCTACAATGCGCGAGATTCATTCTAACCCGGATATTGTCATTTCAAAGGCCGACAAAGGTGGCCAGATAGTCGTCATGGATAAGAACACTTACATCGATGGTGTCACTAAACTCTTAAACGAAGGACCATATAATCCGATCCCTAAAGATCCTTCACCTTCGGACTTATCCAAAATAAAAACTGCGATCAAATCTTCGCAAATCATTTCAAGCAACTTAAAACATTCGCTTATCCCATCTGTTGCGAATTGTGCCAGATTATATGCTCTTCCCAAAATTCATAAAAGTGGTATTCCTTTCCGCCCTATTGTATCAAATTTAGGTACTGCCTCGTATCCATTAGCTAAATATTTAGTTTCTAGATTTTCCACTCTATTAGACAATAACATTTACACCATAAAAAATTCTATAGAGTTTGTAAAAAAGGTTAAAAACATTTCTCCTCGTAATTTACTCATGGTTTCTTTTGATGTAAAATCATTATTCACCAATGTCCCAGTGGAGGGTGCATTAAGATGTCTAGAAACCAGACTTCGTGAATTTCATTTCTCTTGCATCGAAATTGATGAGCTAATTTCTCTCACTCAACTCTGTTTGAAACAAACACATTTTGTTTTCCAAAATAAATATTACAAGCAAACTGAGGGATTAGCCATGGGAAGCCCCCTCAGTCCCATCCTGGCTGATATCTACATGCATTATTATGAATCAAAATTGTTTGAAACTTTAAACTTCCCGGCATGGTTCCGCTACGTAGACGATACTTTTACCCTGTTTGAAGGTAATAAAGATGATTTAAATAGTTCTTTCAACAATGAATTCTATTGATCCTGCTATTCAGTTCACTTTTGAACTTGAGACTTGCAATTCTCTTCCGTTTCTCGACATTCTGGTCACACGTAACACATCCAACTTCAGTACTACAGTTTACCGTAAACCTTCATCGGTTTGCCTTCCACCACACTTTAAATCATGTCATCCGACTAAACAAAAGTTAGCTTCATTTTATTCCTATGTTTTCCGTGCTCTTCAAGTTTGCTCCTCCAAACTAGCCCTTGATGAAGAACTAAATTATTTAAAAGCAATAGCTATTGACAGGGGCTTTTCACCCAACATTATTAATCAAGCAGTTAAAAAATTCTCATCTCAACACACTAAAAGCCACACTCTTATTTTAGGAGATTATAAAAATTCTGTTGTCATTCCCTTCTTTCCATCAATTAGCTATAAAGTTGCACATATTTTGCAGAAATTTAACTTTCGGGTTGTTTACTCTCCCATCAATAAAATTCCAACTTCTATACTCAAGGACCCCATTCCGGATATGAATTCCTGGGGTATTTATAGGATTCCTTGCCAGTGCGGTTTAATTTACATTGGCCAAACTAAGAGAGCCTTAAAATTTCGCGTCAAAGAACATGAGGCATATGTTAGAAAAAAGGAAACACAGAAGTCTTCTGTTGCTCAACATTGTTGGTCCGAAAATCACACTTTCAATTTTTCTGCTGCCAAAATTATTCAAAAAACATCTTCCATTGGAGAACTGGATTTTCTAGAGGCATTTCACATTCATAAAAATCTTTCTGTTCTAATTAACGATCCTAATTCCAATCCAAATTTGCCTTCTGCTTTTAGAGAAATTATGTTTTAGTTCTGGTTTCGCCAACAGATGGCGCCACTTGCTTATTCTTGTCCAGGCTTTCTTATCTTATCTAAACATTATTTCCTATCTTGTTCATTTGCGGTTTTGCAGCTGAAGATGATGGTTCGGTAAAACCATCGAAACTAGTCCTGTGAAAATTTTGTGAATTAACGCTGATTTTTGTTGTTTGACTTCTGAATCAAGTCTCTTGTGGTTGTCAACAATGGCACTCTCATGTACTTTGATTGAACCTGAAAGAAAGGCTTTCCTTTACAAAAGGGAGGAAAATGTAGGATTCTTGTCTAAACTGTTTAGTGGTTTTCCTTATAAAGGGATAATTTAAAGGTGCAATTGATTTCAAATCAGGCTACTCGGTGATACACATAAGGGAATGTATAGAGAGAGAGAGAAAGAAAATGTGATAATGTATCTTCATATTATAACACATTCTTTTGTTAAAAAAAGTGTATGAGATCTTAAAATGATGCTTTTTATTTATCTTACCAAATTAAGTGCCTTTATAAAGTGATAACAAATATTAATTCTATTATATTTTCATGTTATGTTATAAAATTACTCAATATCTGTTATTTTATAGATATTTTGTTTTTTATTATTATTATTAATGGGGGGTCTGCATCTAATTTTTGAATGCATCTAATTTTTTTTATGGATTTCATGAATATATTTTCTTAAATTTACAAGCATTCATAGTTTTGTAAACAAAGAAACATGATGCAAATGTAGTATAAACACAAACATATTTTACTGTCCTATTTCTTTGTACTGTTTAATTTGTTTTGCAGTATTTTTTAATTATATTATCCAAATTCTTCAAAATTTTCTCCAAGGGAGGAATAGTTAGAAAAATAAAAGATCATCGCTACAAAAATGATTAAAAACTTAAACAATATGGAAATGTGAAAATTTAAATTGCAGAAAAATTAAAATTTTAAGTCTAAATAAATATTAAAATTTTGCATGAAAGCATAATGCTTAAGAGCAAAAACTGACAATTTAGAATATGCAGTGTTTAATTCAAATATGACTTGTACATTGTTTGTGTGTTTTGTACTATGGATTGTTTATAAATTTAAACTTTCAAATCGGAAGGAGAAATTTGTGGGATGTGTATAGTTTTTGAAAGAATAGGAAGAAATTACAAGATAATTACAAATGCGATTATCTTTGAATTCTGAAGCTGCAAGAATGAAAAGGGAGTTATAGGGAAAACCAGATCCTTAACACAAAAGCCTTTGAAAGAACCAAGTGGTTAAGACTTCTAAAGACATCAAACTTGATAGTTCACCTCGCCTTTTCAGCTTTGAAAACATGGGAAAAAGACATGGCCATTAAAGTGCACATACCCATCCTTTCAAACAGGGAAAACCAAGGCCAATATAATGGCCATCCTGTCCCAAAAGGTTAGGCTTCTGATAAAATATATGATTAAAACAATATAAAAACAAATATTTTTCTTATAAATATTTATAAATATATATAATAACAAATATTAAATAACCCACAACAAATATTCATATATAAATAACAAATATTAAATAACCCACAACAAAAAAATTTTTGCTAGCCATGAATATTGAAGGGTTGAGTTAGTTGATCCAACTCCTGTATTTTAATAAAGCAGCATGGAAAGTATTAAGTATAAAAAATATTAATTTTACATACAGTAAATTTGTGCCAGGAGTATTGTAACAGCCTTTCTCTTCCAGCGCGGACTGTCCAGAAAAGACTCTTGGGGAGAGAAGAAGTTAGTGATGTAAAAACATACGCGTGATGTGTGCCTTTTGCTGATTGGCTGATGCAATGCATCTCATGTTTGCATGACTGAAATCTTAAAGCATACTCCCCTAGTCATGAAGTCTTGATTACAGATGATGATAAATATTTACAAAAATATACAGAAAATGGTGATATAATGCAAAATTTGCGAAAGGTTAGGCTTCTGATAAAATATATGATTAAAACAATATAAAAACAAATATTTTTCTTATAAATATTTATAAATATATATAATAACAAATATTAAATAACCCATAACAAAAAAATTTTTGCTAGCCATGAATATTGAAGGGTTGAGTTAGTTGATCCAACTCCTGTATTTTAATAAAGCAGCATGGAAAGTATTAAGTATAAAAAATATTAATTTTACATACAGTAAATTTGTGCCAGGAGTATTGTAACAGCCTTTCTCTTCCAGCGCGGACTGTCCAGAAAAGACTCTTGGGGAGAGAAGAAGTTAGTGATGTAAAAACATACGCGTGATGTGTGCCTTTTGCTGATTGGCTGATGCAATGCATCTCATGTTTGCATGACTGAAATCTTAAAGCATACTCCCCTAGTCATGAAGTCTTGATTACAGATGATGATAAATATTTACAAAAATATACAGAAAATGGTGATATAATGCAAAATTTGCGAAATGCAGAAAATGAAGTACAGTGTATTAAACATACATGCATGGTCATAGATGCAGGAGAAAAGTGTGGGAAAACAAAGCATTATGTATAGTACAAGTTTGTGCTCAAAGAATGTAGTCTGAGACTAAATGCTTTGGAAATCAGACCTTATGCCCACTCTTCTTGATGTTTGATTAAAGTATCATGAGAAGGAAGCTGAAACCGGAAGAGGTAAAGACGTGAAATGAGTAATTTCACCTGGCAGATGATAAGCAGGTTTTATGTGATCAGTTAAAACTGTAGTATGCTTTTCATTTATATCAATAATAAAATTCTTATCATTTCTATCAACGAATAAATGAGGTCCAGTATAATCTTAAAAATATATCAGAACAAGTTTTCAATGAGAGATTGAAGAATTTTAGGACCACCATCTAGGGCAATAAAAATAGGATTTAAAAACTTCCTTGTTTGAAGTAAACTGTTGACACATACGGAATTTCAGGTCTGTTGTATAGCATCAGTTACTAGATCGGAAAGTTACCTTAATGTTGTGCCTTAAATAAGTTGAGCAGAATTTGCTTTGACATCCTTCGGAAAGGCTGAGTGTAGCTAGAAACATGTAGGAGAGTTTCTGTCTATTGTGCTGTATTATGTGCTTTAATGGCTGTTTTAAGATGCTGATGGATGCGTTGGATAATTCTATTTGACTGTGCGTGATATGCAGGGGTTTAAATTCTGTTGCACCCAAGGGTGTGGGTAAGTTTTCTAAAAGGATTAAGTTCAAAATTTTTACCATGGTAAGGGTGATTGGTGATTCTTCTTCTTCTTCGCCTTCTCCAAGTTGAGTTTCTTAGGTATCTACCACCTCTGGTAAATAGCATTTTGTGCCAAATGCACCAAATCCAATGCTTGCTAGCTATATTTGTTTATAATGTCAGCCCCTTAATAGAGCTCAGGTATAACTACTAATATTGAGAGTACCTAAAGTAGTCAACTGAGTGAGGGCAAGTCCATCACACTCATATATAATATGGGATAATGTTTCTTAGTTCTTATGGCATTTCCTGCATACAGGGTCTTGTTGAAAAAGTCTCATAGTATGAAGGTGTTTTTTGAAATAGTATTGCGCTGTGATGGCACCCACAATTATTTGTATCTTCAGTCCTTGGGCACCGTAGAATTTCAGAGGCAGTCTTAACAGAAGATCTGATAATCACATTTTTAGCATGTTTTTGTCCAGAAGAGTCAAGCCAAACTTTATTTATCTCATTTAAGGAGGACACTCTTTGCAGTCTTCACATTGATACCACAAAAGGGTTCCACACCTATTAGATTAAAAGATGTTCCCTATTTTTGAAGTTCATTTTCCTTTAGTTTATTACCTTTAGTTCCCTTATGTCATGTTACCCAGATTATGATTACGTTGATTCTGATTGCCAGTTCTCTTAAAAAGTTTCTGCATTTCAAAACAATCTTTGATTTAATTTGAAATGAGTATAAAGCCTTTAGGGCTGCTTGACTGTCACTAAAATCCACTTATCGCGGTAGCTTTTTCTTATAATTATTTGTAGACAGGTGGTAATAGTGAAAACCTCTGCCTGGAAGACAGTGGCGTTCTTACCCCAAAGACTGCTAAAGAGGTTAATTCTGGGTAGTACACTATATACTCTCAATCCTGAGAGGTTGCTATCTTTTATCCCTCTGATTAGATCATGACCAGATTAGATCATTGGTATTTAAATTGAACATGTTGTCATTCCATTCATCCCTAGTAGGAAAAGCTTTATTTCTATGATGCGTGAAGGCATCAGGAGAGTAGAATCATTAATTTTCTTAGTAATACTGATATGATCTTTAGCAGTAGGCTTGTCATATCATTGATTTTGCAGCATCATTCTATATGCAGTCATTCTAGCAACACTGCAAATGAAAGTGTCCAAGGGAGTCAGATCTAATACAGGGTGCGGCAGGGAACTTCCTTATTTGAAACGTGCGCCATCTAGCGACATTTATTCTGAGAGGGGTGGAGTGGCACTCATTGGAAAAGAGCAGTATCTAACATTTTATCTAAGATGTAGATTTAGTACCAATCATGCAGTGGACGAGAGAGGAGCGCGCGTTCACCATGGAGTCATACTTTTCAACGTACTACATTTTCATCCGTATAAATTGGCAGTGGTGTAAAAACTTTATCCATGCAATTTTCTTTCACAAAAAAATGCATGCAAAGTCATTCTTCACAATATGCCTCATGATGCCGTTGTGTTCTTTAGCGATGAGGCTCATTTTCATCTTTCTGGTTGTAGCATGCATTAAGCAAAACATGCAATAATGGAGTGCCACAAATCCCCGAGAATTTCATGAGCAACCCCTCCATACAGAACGTGTACTGTTTGGTGTGCATTGTCTCCAGAATAGGCATCATTGGACCATGGGTTTTTGGAGAACATTTCCCTGGATGCCTTATCTCCTTACGGGGCGATCATCAGTGGCCAGTGCACTCACCTGATTTAGCCCTGTGTGATTTCTTTTTGTGGGGCTATCGAAAATCTCATACATGCAAAGACCCTGGCTGAACTGGAAGAACAATATTCAAGCTGCTATAGACAACATACCCATTGATATGCTGGTAAAAGTAGAAAGAAGCTTCAAAACTCGGTCTATCTCAAAGCATTAACCAGAATGGAGGCCACCTTAATAATATTATTTTTGAACCGTAATAAAAAAAAAAAAAAACTTTAAGTGTCTCTCTATAACTTGGAAAAAAAATACTGATATTACTTATACTATTTGTGTTATTCATTTTAAATAAGGTAGTTTCCCTGCTGCACCCTGTATGATCTATAATGCTCTGGTAGGTGCTTAAGGCATAGCACTTGTTATACACTAGTAGGCCAATCTCTGCAGACTTCTTAGCCTGTCCTTGACAGTTTCTCTGCTCTACCTTGCACCAGTAGATCACACAGGCATAAGTAATAATGGGTCTGATAATTGCAGTATATATCCATAATATTTATTATATATATCCGAAATATATTAAACAAGTTATTTTTTTTTCTGTAAACTCTAGTTTTTACCAAGCATACATGTGCACATCCTGATGTATGTTTTTGCTTGATTAATTTTATAATCTACATGTTTATTCCATGTGAGCTTTTGGTCAAGGTATAATACTAAATATTTCACCTCGGAGATCATGTTGATCTGGACGTCAAATAGGCTTGGAATAAAAAAACTCTCCTTTTACCTTTTACATATGAATGGTACAAGATTTTTTTTTTTTTGACTCAGCTTTAGATCCCCCTTACTTGTTACTTGTATTTGTAACTTGTTACTTGTATTTGTAACTTGTTACTTGTATGGAGGAGTTATAAGTTAACAACATAACTTGTATAAATTAACAAGTTATGTTGAAATCTTTATACAGGATGAGTATGACAATGTTGCGTGCATAGCCTTGTATATAGTAGCCTATGCCATTTAGGTGTTTAATGAGGCTATTTACTACCAGGTTCCAAAGTAATGGTGATTGAACACCTCCTTGTGGACAGTCTCTGGTAGTCTTTTTTTCAAGTGATTCATCAAAGGTAGTAGTAGTAGTAAGTCTCCGAAAGTAGAGTCTCAATCCATGTACATAAAATATGGTTAATCCCAGTGTCCCTTGAAGCATTAAGGATGGATAGATGTGGAGTATTATCAAAGGCACCCTGTATGTCAAGAAAGGTGGCCGAGGCAATTTCCTTTTGATCCAGAGTGTCTTCAGTCTTAGAACCAAGTTGGTGTAATGCCGTTTCTATAGATTGACCAGGTTGGTAGGCAAATTGTAGGTTATACATGGGATTGGTAATTACCCAGGTATTCTATAATATGCCTATCAATAATTTTCTCCATAAATTTAAGAAAGAATGAAGAAAGGCTGATAGGTCTGAAGGGTTGGTCATAGTTATTTTTCCCAGGTGTAGGAATTAAAACAATCCTAGTCTCCTAGTCTTCTGCCATACCTCCGGTAGAAGTGCTAAAGTTCAATATTAGCTTCAAGGCCAAAGGTTACTAGATCCTTTATTGCTGGGTACCAAGTCATGTTGGTATAAAAGGGAACGGATTGGCGGATATCGCTGCAAAATGTGCCTGTAGAACATCCAGCTGACCTGTCCCCTGTTCAGAATTAATACTCTGATTGGGAGGAAAATTTTGATGAAATGGCAAAGCTCTATGCGCAGTTCCCCAATAAATTAAAAAATATAAGACCTAAAATAGAACATTAGAAATGCGCCCTAAACCAAAAGGAGCAGATCCTTCTGACCAAACTAAGAATCAGTCACACAGGGACCTATTAATGGGTGAAACTGAACCAGTATGTGCTGAATGCAGTATTATTTTAACCATTAAACACATTTTAATTGATTTTCCAATTTTTAATTGCTTTCGAAACTTTTATTTTAATATTTGTGAGATTTCAGCAAAAGATTTAGTTGGTGAAGAATGACATCCTAACATTTTTTACTTATAAATTTTTACCACATTATTTGAATGCCCTGAATTCAATTTGTGTTTCAGAAAGGTCTAATAGGAATCTAGTTATATTCATATTATCAAAAGTTATCCTTTGACTATTGAGTTTTTTATCTGTATTTCATGGTCTTTCCTACACTAGTTTTCGTAAAAGAATCTTATGTGTTTGATTTTATTGCTGGTTTTGTTAAACTTTACTGCTCTTTTATACCTATATGTGACTTTGTCTTAAATTTCTATTTATGAGTACGTACTGAATGGCACATGTGTTGCTTGTCTTTATTATTTTAAGTTTTGAAAATACGCAACATTTTGTTTGGCGCAATACAACCTCTAATGGGTTTTGTGCCAAAAAACTTTTAACTAACGTGCCATACCTCCGGAATGCATCTCAGTGCCAGGCTAACTCTATAAATTCTCGTTAGCACTGGGATCAAGATTTCCTCTACCTTTTGGATCATGATGGGCATTATTCCATCAAGTCCACAGCTTTTGAGCATTTTGAAGGTGGGTATAGCCCACCTAACATTATTATTATGATTTAGGATATTTTTACCATAGGTCCATTTTTACCATAGGTCTGCAATAAACTCTCTATTTCAGAAAGAACAAATATCACATTCTTCCATTCTCGCCTCCTGTTAATTCTTCAGAGTGTAGCTTTTTTTGTGGCTATGTATGGTGTAGAAAGAAGAGTTTCCAATTCTGAAAGATAATTTCACAGTCTGTTAGTGAAACATTAAGGTTATCTACAAATTCTAAAAAAAGTTCTTAATTCTAACAACCTCTATATCATCAAATGTGTACTTCCTCATCTGGTTTGCTTGATCATTAATTGCACCTTTTCTTGCTCGCTTCCTAAGAATGGCATCAATTTGGGGAGCTCTTGCTGCTATTGCTGCTTACCTAAATTTACCAGTGAGATTTGTAACTACTAAATCAGTTAAATCACTAATGGTAAATATCACATCCATCCTCTTCCTCTCTTATATTTATTAATATATCAGTAAAATAGAAAATAACTATTTATTAATGTATGTAATCCATAAATAAAAATAATAACTCTGTCATTAATGTTTTTTTCCAATTCACTTTAATTTATTTCAAATTCAAACTGTCCAACAAAAACTGGAGTCAGAGTCGACTTGTTTTAAGTGACTTCAGCTCTGACTCCTTTTACCTCAAAATCTGCCCAACTTCAATTCCGACTCCAGCTCCACAGCCCTAGCCACGGCACAAGACTTTAAAATAAGCAATGGTGGTGTAATGTTTCTGACATGCTATATCCGCAATTTGTATATCTTTATTATTTAACTAAATAAAGAGTAATTCTGTTTGAACTTCTCTCAGAATGATTGACAACATCTCTTCCAGCTTAATTCCCCAAATTGCAGTTAATAACATTATTGCCAATATGGAAGTATGTTATGATGAGTGTTTGTAAGTGAGGGAAGCTTACATTCTGTATTAAACTCTCATTAATCTCCTTGTAACATATCATTACCAGTTTTATTGTTTCACACTATAGTTTTATACCATATGCAGTGCTCTTAAATTTTTTACTTTGTATTTCTGTGTTGTGATGCTAAATATCATTCTTCCCAAATTCATAAAATTATAACTAACAGTTTGTAAGAAATCATGCAAGTAAAGGTAATTTTGAACACGAGTAACATTTTGAACATTTATAATGCACCTATGTAGATTAAATTTTTGCAATGAAACCTTTGACAAATTATTCATTTGTATGTAGAATTAAATATTTTTTCCATAAGTTTCATTTAAAACAGTTATTTTTTGAAACTTTGGTCTACTGATTGAAATCAAGATTTTGTATAAAATAGCCAGACTCTGAGAAAGCTCTCACAGATTCTACATGTGTTGTCTCGTACTTGCAAGGAAATTGTTTGCTGTTTAAATAGTTAATATGTTAAATAGTTTTGGAGATGACAGTAACTCTAGTTCTTAATGACTTGATTAAAGCTTTTCTTTTAGTTCATCCTAGAACTCTTTGGCTTGGGTCATAATTATGAATTGAAGCGTTTTGTGTATTGATAAAGTAGGAATAGTTGGAATTATAAAAATTGAGTTTGAAAAATTTTTGGAATCAGACTCGCACATTATTTTTGATAATTCAGTGGCATATGTTCTGTTTGTTGAATGTGCCATATGTTGTTGTCATTCTACTTTTTTTTTTAATTTTCATGATCATTTCTTAACTGGTTTCATTTAAAATTTCATGGATTTTTACCCAATTTGATTTTTGAAAGTAATCTCAAAAAGATATTAAGAGAACATCAAATTAAGTTGTTATCCCTAATTTTATGTGATGTGTCGAAGAATTCTTAAGTTCGTAACTTAAAACCTATTTTGAATTGTGGTTTGCCAAGTGTGAATTTTTGTGCGATTTGTAAATTGTTTTTAGTGCAAAATGTTTCAGTTGTAAGGTTTGTTGGTTGTATTTCTTCAAACAACAATGTTAATTCAATTTTCATAAAAATGCAGTGCAAAGAGATTTAACCCTTTCTTGGTCAGATTTTTTTCTAATTTCTGACCCCCAAAAGGCATTATTTTTATTGCTGAAAATTAATATTTGTTCTATTTTAAATTCGAAAATGCAAAATATTTTTGGCAGTAAGCAGTTTTTGATAGACCTACAGGTGGTCAAATATATGATATCCTGCCCATTGATCACCAGTTTTTCCTGCAGTGAACTAAAGTTTTAAATTTAAAAAAATACAGTGTGATACTATATTTATTAACTCTATTGTTTTGATGTGTTTAATATAAATATCTACATAAAAATAATTATTAAAAATTACACAAAAAAATGCTTTAGAAAATGGATTTCCAACCTTACCATTAAAACAGTTTTACAACCAACCTGAGCATAAAAGCTACATTTATGACAAAAACAAAATAATTTATTTAATTAAAAAGAATATTCTTTTGTTTACTTTATCCAAAAAAAATGGATATAAATATAAATATCTTTAATTTTTTTTAGTTGAAATTCTAACCGATATAATGGAGATATTCAATAACAGATATTCAAGGCCGAAAATCTCACTGCAAAAATTGTGAAGAAACTAAGACAAGTCATGTTAACTCTTAGCTGTATTCAGAACTAGAAAAATAATTCCAAAATTTAAAGTGACAAATGAGTAGCGACAAATTCAGTTTCAATGATATGGAATGTTTCACTTCAGCGCACGGCATGCGACACTGACCTTACGAGCACAGAAACGCCGAATGTGGGAGATGTGACGCCGACCAAGAAGGGGTTAAAAATAAAACTCAAATGCTTTGACAAAAGCAAATTATTTATATGAAAATAAATATTTAGAAAGTATTGGATATATGTTAAATTATAAAGCCATAAATATTCCAGCTAAATCTACTATGGCTGAAATTTACTTTCAACTAAAAGGAATTTAAAATTTTTCTTTTGAGTATTGAAATAAAGGAAACGTGTGAAAGAAAGAAAAATAAATACATTTATGAATAGTGTGTGTTGATTAAACATTAACTTCTTAATTTCTCTTTTATTCTATGTTTATATTTATTTATTTATATTCATAAGCCTTGTCATTGCTACTAGAACATTTGCTTTTAGCTTTTATGGTTGTAAATAAAAGTTTTTATGTGGGGATATAGAGCAGCTGTTAATGTCCGTAATTTTGCATGAGGTAGTCTTTGCCTAAAATGCAGTTAGCAGGATAATAATGTTATCACATTCTATTATATGAAACATTATTATCATGTCCCTTTTTATTTTGCATAGCTTTTATGTCTGTTAAAAAAGTTTACTAAAAAGTCATGCCACATTCATGAACTTTCAATACTTTTATCTTTTGATACTGTGTATCTAAAAAATATATGTGATATCATCCAGAATATTGTAGTTCAGTTTTACTAAAACAATTGTACTAATGTGTAATTGTGTAAATATACTCATGCGTTAAACATCCTATTGGTTAAACATGTTGGCTAAGTCTCCCTTTGGTTGAATGTCTGTGCTAGCTGAATGTTCTGTTGACTAGGTGTTTTGTCGGTGAAGTGTAACGGATGCTGCATTCTGATATATCTTCTTTAAAGGTTTTTTTTTTCTCCATTTCAAATAAAATTACTGTACAAGCATGTTTTGCAAATTGTGTGAACATATGAATATATGATATAATGATAATTTATGAGAATTAATGAAATGGATAAAAATAATTTTCAGTGAATGAAGGAGAATTATCCTTTATGTTTTTTAAATGTCTTAATGTTGTTTCTTATGTCTTTTTTAATATCTTAATGTATATTAATTGGAAATTTATGGTTTAAAACAATTTTTAAATTTTAATTTGAAGAAAATTATGTAGCGTTTTAAAAAAAATGCAAAATTGTTCCCTTTTAACATTTAGTTCTATGTAAAACAGTACGTTTTTGCCTTTTGTTCATAAACACTGTTGGATTTTTCTTTAATGAAAAAAGAGGAACTATTTTGGGTTTCCTTCCCACACCCCTTTGCACTGAAAAATCAAAATGATAAGATGGAGTAAAAAGGGGGGAAAAATTATCCCTAATATTCGAACTGCATGTAATTTGAAAACATTTTAAGAGTAGAATTAAATTGATGTAATCTGCAGAAAGATTATGTTTAAATGTTGCTGTAATTATTTTCATTTCTATTGAACTGTAACATCATTTTAATTTAATTAATTCTGTACCCAATTAATTCATTTTCAAATTAATTATGACAGTAAATTTCACACTGATGGAGAATTCAAAGTGCGTTTGAAGTTCACTTTTACTAATGGATTAAAATTTATAATTATTAGAAGTTATTACAGTCTCGTACAGAAATAAAGTCTTATTCAGTCTCATAAACAGAAATGTTAAAAAACATTTTTTTTTTTGTGTAAATATTCGTTCTTCCAAATTGCATATTTCTTCAAAAGTCAAATAAAAAATTCAAATATCTTTTAAAATGGATAAATAACACATTTTTTAATAACCCAAATTTTGATATATGTATATTTTAGAAAACTGTTTTATGTATAATCAGAAATGTAATTTTTAAAATTTAAAATCAAATTTTATATATTTTATTTTGTGTGTTTTATAATTTACAGTATTGTTTGTTATTTTCAAGGCATGCCGTATGGAATCAGGTAGATGAGGACGATTGCCAGACAGCTACAAGTGTGGGCAAATCTTTAGGATCCAAAATTAGGCAAACAAATGCTAGAGAAACTAGGAGAAAGCCTCCTGTAAGTGAACAGTCTGCAAATGTTAATCATAATTCATCATATCGTAATTGTAATAGGCTTAACCAAAGACACAAAAATAAAATGCAGTCAGATTTGGCTCACGAAAAGAACGTTAGAATTCCTAGAGGACAAAATGAACCCAGACTACAAAATAATGAAAGGAATGGTTCTAGAAATCAGAATCATTTTGGTTTTACTTTGATGCGTGAATTAGGGAATAAGCCTGCTAATGAAATAATATGCATTATTATTAACAGAACTAAAGAATTTACTTCACTTCTGGAACAAAAGCGAAGTCGGGATATGATGGCCTATGTACTTATAGCATTAGGAAAAGCTTGTTCTTCGTCAATGCGAGCTAATGTCTCTAGAATAATAAACATGGTTGCTAGTATCAAGAATTTTTTGTTAACTGACCTTCAGCAGTATTTAATATCATTTCATAAGCACCCATCTGAACAATTTCATATAGATTCTTTAGCTAGTGTGGTAGAATTTTTGCAAAAATATCAACAGTCCTTTTCTGCCTCTGCATCAGATATTTTATTGATTCTAATGCCTTTGTTAAAATCCACATGTGAAAATTATTTGAGAAACAATGAAGAATATTACAGAACAGTTCTTCACAAACTTGATGAAATAGAAAAGGAAAATCAGTATTTTTTAAGCAAGTACAGTCCTGAAGAAATAAAAAAATCATCACAAAATGAGAAGTTACAGTTAGATAAGCCACCAGAAGAGTATCGAAGTATTCCTGTTTTCCCAACTGATGAGGATGTTCTTCAAGAATGTACTTTTCTGCGCCCGAATGTAATAGAGGGCCGCTATCAAGATACTGAACATTATCTAGATGTGCAGTATCGTCTGCTTAGAGAAGATTATATGAAACCTTTACGAGATGGTATTACAGAGTATTTAAGGTTAAAACGAAATCGTAAATCATTGAAAAATTGCAAAGGTGTTAGAATATACCAAAATGTTCATATCATAAAACAAGATTTTGTAAATGGTGGCTTAGTACATATTGCTGAATTTGATATTGACATGTTTCGTAATATTAAATGGGAGTTTAGTAAACGCTTCTTAACTGGATCGCTTTTGTGTTTATCTTCAGATGATTTTAAGACGATGCTTTTTGCCTCAGTTGCTTATAGAATACCCGAAGAAT
Organism: Stegodyphus dumicola; assembly: GCF_044657685.1. Lineage (NCBI taxonomy): Eukaryota > Metazoa > Arthropoda > Arachnida > Araneae > Eresidae > Stegodyphus > Stegodyphus dumicola. The sequence continues at coordinate 5,338,199 of NC_140768.1, forward strand.
TAAAGAAGGGGCATTTACTTTTGCGCTTTGAGACAACTACTGATGAAGTATTAAATTTGACTCCTTTAAGAAATTTTGTTGTGATTGAAACTGATGCCTACTTTGAAGCATATCGTCATAATCTTAGTGCTTTACAGGAGCTAAATGAAGAGAAGCTACCAATGAAGCGATATATTGTTGATGTAGAAAAGGATGTCCAAAGTCCTCAATATTTAAATAGAGCAACTACTTATGATATGAGACCATTGTTTATGCCTTTAAGTGAGGCATGTATTGAATATGTTTCTCATCTTAACAGAAAAGATGAGACAAGATATACATTTCCAATGAATATAGCTCAAAAAGCAAATGAAATTCCTGTACTGGATGATAGTGCATGGCCTAGTTTTGATGATTTAGGTCTAGATATTTCCCAGTATAGAGCTTTGAAAGCTGCAATCACAAAAGAATTTGCTGTTATTCAAGGTCCTCCTGGTACAGGTAAAACATTTATTGGATTGCGAATTGCCCAGTTACTTTTACATAACCTAAAAAAATGGAATTTTGATGAAAAGCAGTGTCCAATATTGATTGTTTGTTATACAAATCATGCACTTGACCAATTTTTAGAGGGTTTATTATTTTTTACTCGAAGTATTGTGAGGGTTGGAGGGCGTGGGGCCAATACTGCTGTTGCAAGCTATCAGTTAAGCAATTTGAGAATGCTTACTAAAGAGAAAAGAAATGTGCCTTATTATTTATATGGAAGTGTACGTCAAAAACGTTTAGAGCTACAACTGCTAAAAGATGAAATTGATAAAATCAGGAAATTTATTGACCGTTCAGTTTCATCAGTGTTAGGAGAAAATATTTTGCGAAATAATATGCCAGATTATCATTTTTATTCCCTAAAACGAAATTCTTATCATTTAGTAGATGATGGTTTTCTTGTTAAAGATTGGTTAGGTATCAGAGTCCAAACAGCTGAACAGGCTTCTAATACTGAGTTGCTTGCTGATGGAAACAGAAGTAATTTGAACGATATTGCTCCTGATGATACTGATGTTCATTATACCGAAGAAACTAATGAAGAACAAAGTGAAGAAGAGGCTGATATTGAGTTTATTGAATCTCAGCGTGACATTGATACAGATGAATTTGCAGATGTTTCTTTTCCATCAGTTGAAAATGAATATGAAGAAAAAACACAAATTGTTGTCGATATCGGCTTTCAGATGCAAGGAACCAAGAAGAAGTCAGCTAGATATATTTCCAAACTCTTGAAAAAAAGTGATACAATGAAAGAAACTGAAGCTCTTTATATAAAAGATGTGTGGCTTCTTGATAATAATCAAAGATGGCAATTATATAAATTTTGGCTTCAATGTTTCATTAAAGAAAAACAAGAAGAGTGCTTTCATTTGCAACAAGAATTGCGCATAAAATATCAAGAAATGTGTGAATTACGTACTGAAGAGGATTTACTTATCCTACAAAATGCTCATGTTGTTGGTATGACTACAACAGGTGCTGCTAAATACAGAAATCTACTTCAGCGACTTAACCCTAAAATAATCATTGTTGAAGAAGCTGCAGAAATCCTTGAAAGTCACATAGTAACATCATTAGCACCTGGAACACAGCATGTGATATTAATTGGAGATCATCAGCAACTTCGACCAAGTCCTACTGTTCACAGGCTCGCAGTAAAATACCACCTTAATGTTTCTTTGTTTGAAAGAATGGTGCAAAATAGAATGGAATGTTTCAGACTGGCTATTCAGCATAGAATGAGACCCGAAATTGCAGATTTATTAGTACCACATATTTATTCTGATCTAAAAAATCATGAATCTGTATCTAAATTTGAAAATATTAAGGGTGTGAGCAAGAACATTTTTTTTATTACTCATAGCTTCAATGAATTGCAGGAATATGATTCAAAAAGTAAAGTAAATGAGCATGAAGCAAGATTTTTGATAAAGTTGTGTAAATATCTTGTTTTACAAGGCTATAATCCATCTCAATTAACTGTTCTTACAACTTACAGTGGACAGTATTTTGTTTTAAAAAGACTAGCTGCTGGAAGTTTAATCCAGCAAGTAAGATTTACTGTTGTAGATAACTTTCAAGGTGAAGAGAATGACATTATACTCATATCGTTTGTAAGAAGTAATGAAGAGGGAGAAATTGGATTTTTAAAAGTTTCTAATCGTGTTTGTGTTGCTCTTTCTAGAGCCAGGAAAGGTCTATATTGTATAGGAAACTTTGAATTACTTGCTGAAAGAAGTGACTTGTGGAAAGCTATTGTAAGTACTTTGGAAAAGAAACAAGCAGTTGGAACTTCACTTCAACTTATGTGTCAGAATCATCCTGGAGTATCAACTGTTGTTTCGAGTGAAAAAGATTTTGATGCTGTTCCCGAAGGTGGTTGCACTCGCAGTTGTGAATTTCGACTCTCGTGTGGACATGTATGCTCTCTGATGTGTCATCCATATGATATGTTGCACGAATCGATTCGATGCGTTAAACCGTGCCGTAAAACATGCGATAAAGGACATCAGTGCAATAAGAAGTGTTATGAAGATTGTGGTTTGTGTATGATAAAAGTTGACAAAATATTGCCATTATGTGGTCATGCAATCAAGGTTAGATGTTATCAACAGAGTGATACAGATTTAATGTGCACAGAAATGTGTGAAAAATTTCTTTTTTGTGGCCATAAGTGTACAAATAAATGCAGTTCAGAGTGCAATACAAAATGCAAGCAAAATGTGTCAGTTATTTCTCCAAATTGTGGTCATAAGGTTACACTAGAATGTTTTAATTCTAATAACATGGAAAGTTTACTGCAAAAGTGCTCTGAACCTTGTAGAGTTGAATTAGCCTGTGGGCATATGTGCCGTGGAACTTGTGGTACATGTCATCAGGGGCGTTTACATATTCTTTGTAATCAGCGTTGTAAACGTATTTTAGTTTGTGGGCATGAGTGTAATGCATTGTGTTCCAAGAGTTGTCCTCCTTGTAAACGACCATGTGAAAATCGATGCATTCATAGTAAATGCCCGAAGAAATGTGGGGAACCTTGTCAGAAATGCTCTGAACCATGTGAGTGGGCATGTGCACATAAAAAATGTCAGAATTTGTGTGGAGAGTTTTGTGATCGTTTGCCTTGCGATGTGCCCTGTTCTGAAACTTTACAATGTGGACACCAATGCATCGGACTTTGCGGCGAACCTTGTCTGTCCGTCTGCAGAGAATGCGATAAAGAACAAGTTCAAGAAATTTTTTTTGGATGCGAAGATGAGCCTGATGCAAGGTTTATATGTTTAGAAGATTGCAAACACTTTTTTGAAGTTGAAAATATTACTTTGTGGATGAAAAATAAAGAAGAAGGTGAAATACAAATGAAAGTATGCCCTAAATGCAAAACTGTGATAAGGAAAAATCTGCGATTTGGAAATATTGTGAAATCATGTCTTGCTGATATTGAAAAAGTTAAGGAAGTGACCTACGGGAATAAAGAAAGAAATTTAATGAAGAAAAGTGATTTGCTTTCTTCTGTTTTGAAAAGTAACGAAACATTAAAGAAAATATGCAAACCGTTAATTAGTGTTTTGATGTCGAGTAAAAGCAGAAGTGTACAGGAACTTACAACTATGGAAAATGTTATTAGTATTGTATCCGGTTTAGTGGAAGTAACAAAACTAATGTACAGTTTCTCCTACGATAGTCCTAACAGCGATCTGGAAGTACGGGATTCCATAAAGTTGTTAGTATCGTATGTTAACTTAACTATGAAATGGATAACTGAATTTATTCAAGATGAGTTTTTAACTGCTTCTGAACAACAGTTGCAGATGCTTGTTTGGGAGGCTCATCGTTTAAAATTAATAGATACAGTGCTGAAATTTGCTCATCATAGAGTAATTAAAGCCAATGTATATTTCAAAAATATTGCAAAGATTCTTCTCGAATACAGGGCATTCAGTGATGATGATGTGAAGAATTTCACTGTCAATTTTAAAAAGTTAGCTGAACTGCTAGACGAGTCTGTGATTAATGTGAGTGATTTTGAAAAGCAGTCTATTTTAAAAGCAATGGGCTTATCAAGAGGGCATTGGTACCAGTGCCCTAATGGCCATGTATATTGCATTACTGAATGTGGAGGTGCTATGGAAGTAAGCAGATGTAATGAATGTGGTGAAAGAATTGGCGGCAGCAGTCATGCTCTTTTGTCTTCTAATCGAGTTGCAACAGCAATGGATGGTGCTAGATACTCAGCATGGTCGGATGCAATGAATATGGAGAATTATCGTTTCTAAAACTTGTATACTACTATGTTATAAATAGGAATTCAGAATTAGATACCTCAATTTTAATAACTTTTTGTGGTGTGGATTCCATTATAAAATGTTCCAGTATGCAGAATCATTTTGTAAGGATACCCTTTTTTAAATAAAGTAGTACATTATTTGAATACTTAAAAACTTAACTGCATGTTGTATGAAAGGAAATAAGATTTTTTTTTTTCAGTAATTTGATTTGTTGATTGGTGTATTATTTAATGCTGTAGCTAAAATATTTTATTATAGATGATGGTTGTCTTGTTAAAGAGAAATATCTTGTTTATGATATAGTATTGAAAAATACTATATAATAAACAAATTATCTCATTTGTTTATTATATAATATTGAAAAGTTTGTTTTCTACTTAAGATGGAACCACTATGTTCTGTATATGGAACATTTGTATTAAAATAGCGTGTTTATTATTTACTTTGATTTTTGTTAATTTTGAGAATTAAAATTTACCAATTTGATATTAGTTTATTTGCTTTCATTTTTATTTTTATTTATTTTTTTTTTCTTGGTTATTTTTAATGGAATTTTTAATTCCATTAAAAACAAATGTAAGAAATCTGATAATGGAATTAATACACAATCCTTAAAGATTATTCCTATTATTCCTATGCATAAACCTTAAAGATTTGAAGGAACATATTTAATTAATACTCCAAAAAAATAAATAAGCTCAGTTACAAATTTTGCACTTGGAATAATCACTTTGTTTGGGACTACATTTATAAGTGAATATCTTTTTTTCACAATTAAAAACTAATATTAAAAGAACCCGATTGACTGGCAAGTGTCGTGATGCAGATAATTTCAAGTAATTTACATACAAAGAATGTATTTTATTTATGAATCGAAGGAAAATTTAGTAAATAAGAGACTAAATCATTACTATTCATTCTAAAATTTTATCCCATTTGGTATTTTTTTTAGTTTAAATTTAAGTTAATTATTTAATGGTTAATTAAACACATTAAAATTATTTGCTGGAAATGTCAAATGTCGGTCAAGAATTTAATATTTAGTTAGCATCTTTGAATTTAGATTACAGATTGAAAATAAATACAAATTCAAAGTTTTTTTCATTTTGCTATTGTTGTTATTATTTATGTATATTTTGATAAATATTTCATAAATGAAACTTGGAATTTATTGAAAAGATATTTTTATTTTTTTAATAAAAATGTTAATTAAAAAAATCTGAGCCACAGTTGTTTTCAGATTGTGCATTTGGCCCGCATGCAATTTGAGATATTGCTGCTTTAAATCATTTCAGGGTACAAAGTTTCAATCTATTTTTTTCTCAGTCTTCGTGTTTCTTTTGATATACAGTATTCAGAAAAAGAAGGCTTTGAGAAATGCAGGAATAAAATTTTTTAATACGAAATAAATTTGAAATATGGACTGAGACATTAATAATGAAGAATAACTAAAACCAGTAGATCATAACTCTGGGCTTTGCTAGAAGGCTTCCATTATAAATGCTTTATATTTTTAAACTAAAGAATTTCATTTGTTTTTTTAATGTTCATTTGGAAATCCAATTTTCATGGCTTAAAGACTTCTGATTTTGGTTTGCAATCATGTGTTTTTAAATGTTCATTTAAAATCTAGTTTTTCTGTTTAAAGATTTTAGATTTTGATTGTATGGTGAATATAGATAATTCTTGCAAGTCATAGCATATTTTGTATTTCTTGCCATGTAAGGAAAATAATATCGTTATCTTGTGCTATCATTCTTTTTTGACAATTAGCTATGGCGAATAAAATGCTTATGAGAAGTTAAGGTTGTATAACCTATACTTTTCTGCACATATATATATACATTGGTGTTCGAAGCATTATTGTAAAAGTCATAAGATATAGAAGTGATACAAAGCTAACAGAAACTTATTAAAATTAATTTTTAAAATTACGTGCTATTGTTGTGCACTACAAAAGCTTACTATTGTGCACTATGCATGTTAATATTATCTAATTATCATGTTAAATATTTCGTAAACTTTAGAACCCATTTCAAACATAACTTAGCAACAATTAAATTTTTTCTGATGTTCCAAATTCTAAACTATGAAAACTTATTATTTTAATATTAAGACACGCACACTTTTATTTATGTCTTAATTAAAGTATCGATTCGTAACATACTCTCATCTTTGCTTTGAAAGAGTATTATGATTATTAAATTTTAATTAATTCAAAACACTAAAAAATTTTTAGAAGTTGAAGAAACTTATTTTTTAAGCATTTCAACCCAGTAACTTAAAAATTACAACCTACTAAAAATTCTAAATTAAAATATTTCAGAATTTCTTATAAATTCAGCTTGTCTGGCTTAAATACTTGTTGACCACTTCTGACCAGACTTGGGTAGGAAGGTAAATCAGTTTCTTTCTTAATTATTGCCTCTTTCTTTTCAACAATAGGTTCCATTTTTGGCTCATTTTTTACTAAGATATCTTTTTCAGAAGAAATACGTAACTGGTTTGATTCAATCTCTAAAGGATACAATTGTTGGAGTGGCCAAACTAATTCCTTAGGACCTACATGTAATTTAGCCACATGTTGCTCTCCATGTCTGCCATTGAAGAGTTCAGTCACTCAAGCCAATTTTTTTATGTTTCCTTTTTGTGTAATATTTTCTGGATTTCTCACTAGCTGAGATATTCTTTCCAAAATCTTTTTCTTGGACAATCTCTGATTTTTTTTTTTTTTTTCATATAATGAATTTGTCTTCTAAGATGATTGCTCTTTCTGTGTAAATCTGTTGTCTCTACCACACATATTTTTCTGTCGCTGTGAGGTCCGGTTCACATTGTTTGAGCGAGAAGGTATCCCTTGTACATGCTGGCATCTCTGGTACCTTCTATTACTTCGATTTTAGTGATATTATGCTTGTGTTTTATCGTATAGTGAGTGTCTGTGCTCTTATTTTGGCTATGGATGATAACGACTGTCCTGAAATTTCGAACTGTGAGTCCAACAATTCAGACTTGAACAATGATTATGATATGACTTCTACAGATAAGGATTTACTTGTTTAGAAAACTTATGATGAGATGGAGTTCATAAACGCTGTGGACTTCCTCAAGAACCCCATAGGTTTTGAAGATAAAATTAATGATTGGAATTGACAGTTGCCTTAAAGACAATCTTGACAAGGACACCAATATGCAGTGCGAGATGATGTGCACCCAGATCAAAGAAATGAATGCGCAACTTTATAACATTAAAGGTAAGTGTTAGTTTTCTAGGTCTCGTAAAAATCCACATTGTGTGAAACCATGTTAAAAAATTTTTAATGTTCTTAGTGCTGATAAAGTTATTTGTAATGAACCTGGTACCAATAAGGATAAGTTTAATAGTGATGTGCCCCTACTTAGTTGTAGTAAGGCTCCTGTTGTTATAAAGGTTAAAAATATCAAATATTCTGATATCCTAAAAAGTGGTACTATTAACATTGACAATGTGAAGTGTTGAATATCAGCATACGAAGATAATGTAATCCAATAAGTTAAATATATTTATTTACAGAAGTTTATGTACAGCAGTAAAAATAAAACACGTTTAGAACATCTTTTTCTTTTTGAATATATCTTAAAAGACTAGTTGCCAAATTTCAAAAGTTAAACATTACAATTTGGAGTGAAATAATAAGAGATTCTTAACAGTGAGCATGACTGTTGCTTAAAGCCAAAAAGCGTACAATACAATATTAATTTACCTTACCTTTATGATATCATAATTAATTGCATCAGGACCTGGACTAAACCTATATGTCTTCAAAAGGGCTCTTTTTGGCATGCATGCTAAAGTTAGTGTTATAAGATTTTCAGTTGGGAAGTAACTGCAGCTGCCAGTTATTGCAACAAAACTGTCAGCTATTATGTTTGCGCAGTTTCTTCTGTGTTCTTACCACTCGGCCATCTTTTTCCGAAATGGAGAATAAGTTCGTTATTAGACATTCAATTTGCTTTCTTTACTCTTTCCCACACTCACTTATTTTATCTAGAGGATGCAGTTGTTGACAAATAAGAAATCCAAGAATCCCTCTGGCTCTGTTTTTGCCCTCAACTCTGCAAGTATTTGCTTTGCCTTTTTTTAAAGAGATTATTAGGTTGGGTAATGTAGGGTATTGATGGAATTTTCTCGATGCTTTCCTTTACAGTCTTTGAGCCTCTTGGCAATGTTAGTTTCACCGTGGCTTTGGACGTTGTGACAATCTTCTCGATGACAGTGGAATTGAAAATTTAGCTGATGCAGTGGATGCTCAAGGAACTTAATTTTCTCTTATTTTGCTAGCTTTCATTTAAACATTTCTTTCACACTGCAAGATTTTAATTCTTATAATTATGCAAACATTTACTTTACTTCAATACATATATAACAGAACTTTTAACGTTTTCAATAAGAAAATCCACATGAAACATTTACAATACATAATTTAAAGAAAATTCAGTGTAGACTTTACATCATATGCACATACCTGTAAGTTGCTTTACAATTTTACCAATCTCCTCAACATAAGTCTCTTAGACTAAGACAGAATTTCTATTTCTAGACTAACTTAAAATCAGAACAAATAAATGCATATTTAAATTCAGAGCTTCTTGCTATTAAAAAACAACTGACATGACCTCACTTGAGGCAAAATTTAAATTAAATAGCAACTATTGTCGTTTTTGATATAAAACAGAAAATTGAATCTGCAAAGAAAAATAAATTTCACTTAACTTTTTTTTTGTAACTCTTCTATTTGTTTGAAGTTTCGTTACGAACACCTATCACGAAGGATAGCGTTTCGCCTGCCGCACTGTTTTCTGCTGAGTTTCACCCTCTGGTTGACATTTCCGTTTCCTCTTCTGCCCTCCTTCCCAGAATTTTCTGACTTTTCTACACCCTTGAAGATTTTATGGTTCCGATGGCCGTTTCGTAGTTAGAGGATATGGTCTCGAACATTAAGTATTCTCTGGATCTTAGGCGAAGAGATCGATGGAACTTAATAGAAACATCAATTAGAAATTGAATCTGCGAAGGAAAATAAATTTGACTTAACTTTCGGTTTTTTGGAACTTTACCATTTCTTTGGAGGTTCGTTACGAACACCTATCACGAAGGATAGCGGTTCGCTTGTCGCACTCTTCTCTGTAGCTGTGCTTCACTCTCTGGTTTATGTAACCGTTTCCTCTTCTGCGCTCCTTCCCGGAACTTTCTAACTTTTCTACGCCTTTGAAGATTTTATGGTTACACTGGTTGTTTTATAGTTTGGGGATATGGTCTCGAACTTGAAGTTTCCTCTGGAACATAGGGGAACGAGATTGATGGAACTTTCGCGGTTTCTTATGTGGTTCTGGAATTTCCTCCACTGGGCACGTCTTCCATAGAACCTTCGGTGCATGCCGGTCATTGTGCTTGGGAACAGGGGCGTTTTAATTTCTTTTCACACTAAGTGTGTGTTGGTAGTGCATAGGTCATTTTCAGGAACTCTTGGATAGTGTGCTTTCGGTTGCTTCCTTGGTGAACTGGTCCTACTAACGTCTATTCGCAGTCGAGTCTTTTGGATTTTCTTCTGTATTTGCAGTCCCTTGTCTCTTTTTCCCAGAAGTATGTATTTCCGACGTCACTGGAAGTTTCCTTTTCATGTAGTGCTGCCTATAAAATATCTTTAAAAATTCGCATATCTCTTTGTTCAAAATATGGCTTGACCAGACATGTTTGTCACTGTCTCTTGCCCATTTCTATTTTTTAAATGAACAACAGTCTTCCGAATTTTTTTGGATCACACAGGGTCCTTCAAACCGTGGGCAAAAATTTTTCTCTTTTGTCTTCTCTAGCTCATGATATTGAACGTCTTAACAGGCCCATTTATAGGCAATTGGCTGGCTGCCTGCCCGCGTACTGCCGCCCCCCCCGCCGCATTCTGCGGCCTATAAGGTATTTTTAAATGGCGTATGCCAAGCCCTGCGTATAGTCCCTCGAATATTTGACTAATAAACTGTTTACCATTATCTGAAATTACTTTTGATGGAGATCAATATTTTATTATATATATTTTAGAAAAGAATCTGAAACGATTTTACTGGAGGCTCTTTTTAGGGAACTATTTCTGCTCACTTAGAAGAATGATCTACGATAACTAGTAAATGTCTATTTTTATTGATTTCACAAATGGGTATGGCCCTAATAAGGCTAATTCAACTAATTCATTTCGAAAAGGAACTGTTTATGCTATTTAGATACCCCGCCGGGCCTACTAACGTAACTAGCTGGCATCGTTAACTATGAACGATGTATTTAACATAGTTAACGATGTAATTAACATCGTTAACTAGCTGGCAAATACGGCACGACCTAACATACGCACTTACAAACTTCACAACAACTGCAGAAAATGTAACGTCTTGCGAACTGGCTATGCTGCTTTCCTTATCCAAGGTGGCTTTAAATTATCGAATCATGCAATTCTTGTAACCTGCTTAACCTTAAACTGTGTCGGATAACAAGTCTGAATTCCTAATTGTGATTAGTAGTTTTTGCATAAAATAAGATATTGTTAATAACTTCATAATTCGCGATTCTGTTCTGGTGGTCTTAATTTCCTGATGTTAAAAAATGATCAAGATATTTTAGATAAGCATAAATGTCTTTAAATTCGGGAACCCTTTGTAATGTTTCACGTGAATCAAGGGTTTTCGCAGTAAGCATAACATTTTCGGTATCTTCGTATGATGCAAGCGCTGCTCAGATAGTCTATGCGTCATCAGTCGAAACAAGTAATAATCAGAAGGCCTGATGAATATATCGGAAGGGAACATTATTTCTAATTTTGCGTTGTCATAAAACAGCTTGAGAGCGATTTCTGCTACTAGGCTGCACCTAAGCAAAAGCCCTATGCGCAGCGTTTCGTCACATTTTGCACGTGGAATGCCTCTATCCGTTGTGATTTGAATTTGTATTTCATTCAAGTAGGCATAAGTGAGGTCGAAGACGTTTCAAAACGTCATGCCACCACAACGATTTGAAGGTTCCTTGAACTGGTGACGACAACATTAGGCTCTGCTTGTTTCTAATTACCGTGTTCCGCAAGTGATTCAGTGCATGATTCATAGTCCTCTCTGTTACAAAACCATATTTTCAATTATTTATGAGTTCATTAGCATGAATGTTAAAAAAAATTATTCTTTCGAGAATTTTCCCATTTTTGTTTTGCTTTTGCACAACGATTTGAAGGTTCCTTGAACTGGTGACGACAACATTAGGCTCTGCTTGTTTCTAATTACCGTGTTCCGTAAGTGATTCAGTGCATGATTCATAGTCCTCTCTGTTACAAAACCATATTTTCAATTATTTATGAGTTCATTAGCATGAATGTTAAAAAAAATTATTCTTTGCAGCATTATTCTTTCGAGAATTTTCCCATTTTTGTTTTGCTTTTGCACAACGATTTGAAGGTTCCTTGAACTGGTGACGACAACATTAGGCTCTGCTTGTTTCTAATTACCGTGTTCCGTAAGTGATTCAGTGCATGATTCATAGTCCTCTCCGTTACAAAACCATATTTTCAATTATTTATGAGTTCATTAGCATGAATATTAAAAAAAAAAAAAAAAAAAAAAAAAAAAAATTATTCTTTGCAGTATTATTTTTTCGAGAATTTTCCCATTTTTGTTTTGCTTTAAGAAAACGGTTTAAAAAAGGAGCAATTTTTGTATCCTCTGGAAATTGTCGAATTTCCCAGGTGCCCATCTAGCCCTGTAACTTTATTCGCGCTGAGATTTATCATTATGTCATTTATTGCCTCTCTTATTGGACAATGGTCAAAGTCAGCAAAGGTCAAACCATACTTTTTTTCAATGCTAGTTCGGATTTCCATCTGGCCAATGCTGCTTTGACAGTTATAGCGTACCATGCCTTTCTGTTGCACTGGTACACATTGGTTTTTTTTCCAACATTCCAATTCAAGCCTTTGAAATCTCCCGCTTGCAGACTGCGCAGTTTTCCCTGAAAATCAGTCCCAATATCTCTCTTCAAAGCATCCTCGGAAAAAACGCCTTAAGGCTCAAATTCGAACTCCATTCGTCTGCTAGCATCGAATTTCGCCTCTGAATTTTATTTGGGGCACAGGGACTTCTCCATTAGAGTAATGGAGAGTATGCGATTGCCGTATGAAGAGCTTGTTTGTTACTTGCAAGTGGGAACTAAATAAATTTTTAAGTAAGTTTCGTCACTCCGTCTCCCATTTTGCTGTCTCCGCGTGTTTTCTCTTGTGCAGGGACTCATGCTTGCCGCTTCAATGGAAAAAGCGCAGATTCAAATTTCAACATGTACAAGAACTTCAGTATTCCAAATGTTTCACGTAGTTGTAATTTTTCCGGTCAGTCATTAGGAAAAGAAACGAATAAATGCAGGATATGGCATTTATTCATTACAGACACGCTTCCGCCGCCACCGAATACCTTATTTATTCGCGTATATCCCCTTTTTCTTGCTTATTTTACTGCTTGGAAACAAGGAGGGAAAAATTACGCGGTGTATACTACTCCTGATGAAATGGCTGAATAATAAACATAGTACACATGAGAGACATACCAATATTATTATATTATTTATTTCAATGAACTTTTCAGTTTCAGACATGTTCTTTTTCACTTACAGAAAATACTTTCTTAGTTGTGCTTACAGTTTACATTGTTACTATAAATAGAAGTTTCTAAATCATACGCTAAAAAAAATTAGAGAAAAAGGTATGCGAGGGTGAGAAATAAATATAGTATATTATCACATATGTTTCTTCTTATCCATTATATTAAAGAATCTCGGGGCTAAAAATTAAGACAATTAAGTATGACGAACACCAGTTTATTTATGAATTAACAGACGAAATAATAAAAGCGAGAGAGTTTCTTAGCTACGTAGCTCGCGCGAATCGTTCAAAATTCTAACTGTAAAGTTGGTTGTGTCACATGACCTATTAAAAAAAAGGAATGTTTATATTTTTCGGCGAATGTTTACATCCTCCCCCTCTTGCTGCGATGTCGTCCCGAGGAGGAACCAGCAGTATGTTTCCTGGGACGTCCTTTTCTGCGAAGACGTGATGAACTCGAGTCAAAGCAAAACCGAGGAATAGTAAACATCTAATGGAGTATGATGGCCACCTTAAGGCCGAGGAATGATAATGGGGTATGTGGCTCATTTAAGTTTGAAACCTCATAGGTAGTCGGTGAGCGTCGAGTCATAATAACGTAAGGGCCATCTTACTTGACTAATAAATACAAAAAATTGCTCCTTTTTTAAACCCTTTTCTTAAAGCAAAACAAAAATGGGAAAATTCTCGAAAGAATAACTAGACTTAAACTTGCTCCGTCGAGATTTCGGTTCGGCGTTTTGGTTCGGTTGGATTTCTTGTTTTCGGTTCGGCGGATTTTCTCATAGGATGCTTGGAAATCCAAACCCGATCTCCAGTTTTGATTCCTAGATTCATTATATAACTTTGTCTATCCAATTGGTATCCAGGTCCTCGACCCTGCATGAGCATATTATTTTTGGTAGTCTTTTTTCTTTTCAACTAGTTCCTTTACCTGATTAACTGTGATGGAAAATCTCTTCAAATAGTGGGTAATATCTGCTACAAAATTACCATTGGAGATAACATGTCAAAGATCATGTGTAACATCGTCCGGCGTACGTAACTGTCTACCAAATTGGAGTAATGCAGCAGTTTGGCCAGTGGTTCGGAATTTTCAATTAGTCTCTGAAAAGTTGCCGGAGCAGTCTTCAGTCCGAAAAGCATTCTAACGAATCGGAAAGTTCCCAAAAGGGCAAACAAATGCTGTTTTGCCTCTGTCTGTAGGACAAACGCTGACTTGATGGTACCCAGATCTAAATCAATGGTTGTCGTATGTGGTGTGTGTTTAGCAGCTTGTAGTAAGTAATGGATACGAGTCTGACATCGTAACAACATTCAGTCCTCGGTAATCAACGCAAAGTCGGACTTTTCCGTTTGGTTTGGGCACGAGAACCACTGGCGCAGCGTATGGAGATTCACATTCATCTATTTTCTTTTCCAGCAGTTCATCAAGCTCACTTCTTTAAATTGTCCTTTACGCTTTGTGACAAAATATTTCGTCATGTTTCCACCGTGCGCGCACAATTTAAAACGCTCTGTTGCATAATTGAATTCCATATTTAATATATAGCTTTTATAACATTTGGAAACCGCTGTGAACCAGAAATTCGAAGAATTTCATGTTAAATTTTTATTTTATTTGGAGTTGAGTTTATAAAATGTATTTTATTAAAAAAGTCTGTTTTCGTGCATAAACTTTTTTAATATTGAAATATTCATCAGATTTTTGGTTCAGTTAGAAGATAGTGCCCATATAAAGAATTCCATCCAATTTCAAGTATGAACCATTAGCCATTTTTAAAATATCATGCTCGGCAGGTGGAAACATGACGTGAACGCATAAAACATTTTGTCATAAAGCAGATTAATTTATAAAAATATGTGTGGAAACACAAACTTTATGGTTACTAGTTCTCAAAGAAGCTATGATATGTAGTTAGCTGTAAAAAGTTGGAAGTAATTGGCTTTTAAAATAAATGAAATATCCCAATTCTTGTAACAGTCACATGTTCGAAGGTCTTAAGATCTTATCTTATTCGAAGATCTTATAAATTTATTATATTTGACCAATTTAGATAATTTAAAATTCTTTTTGGTATTATTTTTACATTAGGATCAAAAGAGTCGTTTGTAGTGTGGTGAAAACGCCTCTGTTGTATTTTAGGTTGAAATGACTGCAAACTCAAGTTATAAAACAATAACCAGAATTTTAATAAAAACATAAATCTAAGAAGCTTACATCAATCTGGTACGCGCATAACAATTCATCTAATAGTAAGCGGTTACAAATGTTCTATGCTAAAACAACAGCAGACTCGGAAAGATTAGTCTGTGCTAAATCTCTTAGCACAACAAAATACTCCAAGCAGAGCGATGCTACACCTCCAGTATTCTCAGTGACCATACGGTCTTCTAGTTGGGGAAAGCCGGTTCCTTGAACTTGCAGACGATAAATCCTGGAAGAGGAAAATCTTGGACGTTCTTTGGCAAGAGTCTTTTTGTCTGGGAACTATTTCCTTGGAGGGCCAGATAAGGAACACCTGAGTGACCTTGTCACACTAGTGCTGTCTTCCGGAAAGCACGTCCTCTATGCTTTAGGGGGAAAAAAAAAAGTGATTGTTTTCGTTTTCGATATTTTGTTTACATAAAAACGTATGTTTTAATTAAAATTAATAATAATAATTAAACTGTTATATTTATTTTATGTGCTAAAATGTATAAAAATGGAGATGCCTCGAATCAAGAGAAAACAATCCTTCACCAATGAGTATGAAAGCAGTGACGCCGAATATATGACTCAAATAGATAACGAACTTGAAGTAGTGGGAGATGATACAAGTTTTACTAAAGCGTCTGAGCCATTGTTTTGTGTTCCTTTTCAAAACGAGACCGATTCTGACGAAGAAATTATAAGAAAAAGAAAAATTAGAAGGCTTATAAGCGATGATGAGGATAGTAATAAGCAATCATCTATTTCTACATATAAAAAGGCAGTTTGTTGGAAATGATGAAACATTATGGACAAATGTCATCAATTAAGACAATTATCATCATGACATAAAATTCTGAGTTGGTGAAAATGTTGTTGGGCCAAAAGTTCCATTCAGCTGCACATCACCTGTAGAATTTTTTGATGCGTTTTTCCTAATTCGACCGATCATGCTATATGCAGTGCCGGCCTGGGCAATCGCCAATAAAACTGAGCTCAAAAAACTGGATATACTTCAAAATAAAATTCTACGTAGCATTGTGAATGCACCTTGGTACGTGAGAAACTCTATAATTCATAACGACCTAGATATTCCATCTGTGCATAACTTTATACTCATGACAGCTCACAACATCTTCTAAAAGATGAAGCATAGTCAGTATAACGCAATTAAACAAATGTTGGATTATGATCCAACCATTGAATACACTGTCAAACGCCCAAGGACAATTCATCACAATTCATCATGGTGGTAACTTGTAAATTTTAATTTAACAATTTACTTGAACTCTGAAATTGGACTCTATCCTATTATTTGTGTTGCATCCTATACTTGTGTTAATCAAGAAACTTTTTTTTTTATTCAAGATTTTTATGTTACTATTTCATTTTAAAATTATTTCGTATGAATTTTTACTTTATCGTATGATTCTACGAACTTTTGAACTTTTTACGGCCTATCTAGCTACTGCATACTTCTGAAGGACTTTGAACTCTTATGCCATTCTTAGTTTCGAACTGTCTTCGCGCCATTTTCATGATGTCTCACTACTGCTTACCCTGCACTCTTACTAGCTATATTGCACTCATCATCTGCATTTGCCATATAACTCAGTGCACCTGCCTGCATGCTTCAATTTAATGCCATTGCTTATCACTGCACAATTTTTATGATGAACGCCTACTTTCGTAAGTATTAAGATACGTCTGCTCACGCAACTGAATTTTCTTCCCCCACGGGTGTTGGTACTTCCCTAGTACCATTTATTTGGAAATATCTTTGCCTAGTGCACTTTAATGCGATCTACTGGCGAAAACTCTTTAGTAGTTAATGACCAGAAAAAAGTAAGTCATAAAGGTGTTTTTCACTTCTACCCTACTGAAAAAATAGTGAGTGAAACTAATGAATACGCAGCAGAAATAATATCAGAAAAAACACCGAGCAAATATTCCATTTGGCAAAATTGGAAAGATGTAACTGCGAGTGAAATGAAAACCTTTATTGGTGTTGTCATAAATATGGGCTTTGTTGTTTGTCCAGCTTCGGAATCGTATTGGTCTCAAGCATTTCATTTGAAGATGTCATTTTTTAGAAAGAAAAATTCACTTTAAAAATATTTTAGTCAATTTTAATCATTTGGAAACAATTTCACCAAACACTCAAACGACCGGGACAAGGATAGAAAGAGTGAGGAACGTTCTGGATTACCTAAACCAAAAATTTATGGAAAATTATATACCTCGTGAAAGTTTGGCAATTGACGAATCTACAATCTCGTTCAAAGGGAAAAATAAACTTTCTCATGTACTATAACCCTAAAAAACCAACAAAATGGGGACTTCGAGTTCATGTTTTTAGTAGATTCTAAGACTAGAACAGATGGCTTAATTAGACCAGATCTTAATTTCACTAACAGAATTGTGATGCAACTCTATCAAAATTTACGGAATTCGATTCCTGAAGCCGAATCGAATATCATATTTTTACTGACAGATTTTATACGAACCCCACTTTAAGTGCAGAACTTCTAAAGCCAACTGCTTTGTTATTGGAACAATTATGACTAATTGAAAAAGATTGCTAGAATGAATTAAAAAGCCCAAATTAGCTATTGGACAGAAAATCGCATATAGAAAAGGAAACACGTTAGTATTGGTATGGGGTGAGAAAAGAGTGGTCACAATGTTTAGTACAAAACATGCTTCTATTTCACAACTTGTGAGCAAAAGATCAAAGACGGCTGAAAATGCCATTCAAAAAGGAATAAACAAATCGACTGTCGTATTAGATTATAATAAGAATATGGGTGCCGTAGACGTCGCCGACCAGTATGTTATATCCTATTGTTTTATGAGGAAGACTTTGAAATGGTGGCGAAAGTTATTTTTCTGGGGATTAGAAACTTCCTTTGTGAACGCATACATTTTATTCAATGAATATGTTAGGAAGGAAAATATCAAACAGATGTCACATACAAAATTTAGAGATAATTTATTGATAAGTCTAATCAAAGACTTTCGCGTTCCTACCCAAAAACCCGGCCAATTGTCCATAGATAATACTTTCCAGCGTTTAGATGGGAAGACTCATTATATTTTTGCTTATAAAAAAACGCAAGGTCTGTATGGTTATGTTCCAACTGGAAAGAAACAATATTCTGCTGTGATACTAGTGATAGGAAACTCGGTTTTCATCCAGGAGAATGTTTTAAAAATATCATACTTTGAAAATTATAAATAATTAAGGTAAATAAATCGGTTAAATATATAAATTTTTATTTTTTTACTTATTTTTTACTACTTTTATTTATCTTACTACTTAATATAATTGGAAAAATATTTGTTACGCATTCTGTCCTGTTTCAATACAACGTTTTATTGAGACCCCCATTTTTATCTATTTTATAAATGAATTAAAGAGTTGTTTGTTAGTAAAAAAAAATTATAGAGTGGAAAGGGTTAAATTATACATAATTTTTTGCTGCATTTCATGTAAACATATCTTATCGAACTTCCTTAGACATATTTCTCATTCAGTTCTCACTTCGCGACAAGGGTGTTGGTGTATTTAATTATGGCAAAGCACACGAGGGCTATCTGCCTAAAGGGAGGGATGCCTTTCGTGGAGGACTTTCTAAGGGAAACTGGCTCGTATACACGTTACACATGGGGAAAACCACGAAAACGCCCATGCAGCCAGCCCGTTCGCGGGATTCGAACCTCAGACCGAACTACCAGTGTTCAGCGTCTTTACCGCTCGGCCGCTGGTGGGCCCCTTCGCGACAAGGGAAAAATACATAAATCCTCAACATATCTTCATAAAAAAATTGAAAAACGTAAAACACCAGACATAGTTAAAACAATTAAAAACAATTCTTGCAAATAAAATTAGAGTTTCTACGCAAAAACTAGCAGTTCGGCCAATGGGCGACAAGTCAGATTTTTCAGTGCACAAAACTGAAAGTTCATTTTTGGTCCCACTCGCCAAAATGGCACTGATGGTGCAGAAACTGACTTGTTTCACTATTCTGCTAAATTTCAAATGTAGACAAACCAATGGGACTGCTAAGTTAAGCTTAACCGC
This sequence comes from Stegodyphus dumicola, assembly GCF_044657685.1. Taxonomy (NCBI): domain Eukaryota; kingdom Metazoa; phylum Arthropoda; class Arachnida; order Araneae; family Eresidae; genus Stegodyphus; species Stegodyphus dumicola. The sequence continues at coordinate 5,357,453 of NC_140768.1, forward strand.
ACTTAAACAACATTTAAATTATTAATAATTCTACAACTATTGCATGCAGATTAATTAAAGGCATAAAAACTTTAACCGGAAAAGAAAACAAAATTCAATAACTTTTAAAGCAAAAAATGCACAATTTACCAACATATAAAAAATGAGCTCATGAAGCCGAGTAACAGAGTGGGTGTGTAAATATATCTTTATATACTTTTGGTGCTGCCGATTGCAATCAAAAAAAAAAAAAAAAAAATGCAGAACTACATGTTATAGCAGTCCTATATACAAAATGTCAGCCTTCTGAGGCTACTCGTTTTTGAGTTATGCAAGATGCGTTCGTACGTGCATTCATATGTCCTGAATTCATTTGCAATCCGTTTTGGGAGTCCTTTATTCTATTCTTACGTACAGATGTCACACAGAAACATCATTAAACTGCATTCGATAGCGTTCAAAATAAATATTTTCGTTGAAATATGATACCCGAGATTTCGACGGAAGAAAGCGTGCTGAATAATATAAGACGTTAAAATCTGATTCCTTTCGGATTTTCTTTTTTTTTTAAATTTTTAACTAACTTCGCTAGGAAAATTAATTTTTTTGCATGTTTTTCTATAAGGAACGCTTAAAAATTTAGATTTCGCATCTTTTAACAAAAAGTTACCAAATTTGTCTCAAATTGACAATCTATTTGATTCATTCGTTAGAATAAAACCATGAGGTTATATTTAGTCTTATAAGACACATCTAATCGTACTTTATTATGCTAGTGGGAGCCCTGTTTAGGCAAAAACCCAGAAACTGATCTCAGAGATCTGGACTGAGATTCAATCTTGATGAATGGAAAGTAAAGAAGCAAAGATAAAATTAAACTGTGTGTATTGGGAAATAGCCTTAAAATATATAACTGACAATGATGATCATTTAAGTTGTATATAATTCAAGGCAACGTTGATGAGGGGAAAATTTTAAAGATGTCAGCAGTTCAAATCTGTTTTAACGTAACATAAAAGCGATGTACTTACTCTTGCCTAACTACAACAAAGATTATTCCGCAAGCTGTGAGGGGAATTTGTTTCCTAATTAGTTTATATATGAGGCCACATTTTAAACATTTTCGTTATACAGTTACACTGATAGGAAATTAAATTTCAGCACCAAGAAGAAATTAGCGAGTCGTCTTTGCGCGTGTGAAAGACGACGTGTATTTAAATTTCGCGCACGATGAAAGCATTTGACGTTAGTATCGCCGCTATGATCATACAAATCACGTGTACTTTAAATACGCATGAAAACTTGGTGTGTTTTATTTAGTTTCTAGATTGGGCATTGTGAGGGAGATTTGAGACTTTAAGGAGACGACGGAGGCAGTACCAGCATTTTACTGAGTTTCAACGAGACTCTGTAATAAGGCTGCAAGAAGGTGGATTTGGATTTCCTTTTCGTAACATTGCAGAAAGACTTCGCGAAGATGTGTCCAGTAAGTACATACTGGCAGCTGTGGTCACAAGAAGGTAGTGTCTCAAAAAAAAAAAAAAAAAAAAAAAAAAAAAAACAGGGGTCCAGCCGCACACGTACCAACACTCAAAGAAAAGATCACTGTATGTCTGCGTGGCATCGCTCTTTATATGCAATAAAGATTCGAGCTTTCGTTGACACGAGAGTAACACAGCGATTTGTAACAAATCAAAGGGTAGCTTGTAGTTGCCATGCCAGTAACTCCAAATTGACTCCATCTGCGACTTAGGTGCGGGTCAAGCTTATATCCCATTGGAGGGCGGAGTGGGGATTTATTGTGTGCTCAGATGGGGGCCGTTTGTGCCAGTGACTGCCGTATGGTGGTTACGAGGCCAGGGAGCGCTTGGAACAAAGCTGTCTTCTGCGTAGACGCTGTGGAGCTACACCAGGAATTACGATTTGAGGAACAATTTCCTATGACAGCAAGAGCACTCTCGTCATTATCCCACTTACCTTAACAGCAATGTTTTCTTTAGAAATTTTTTTTTGTAGTTAATGCCCTGGTTGTGCTGCCGTTCTTGAGCAGTATTCCTGAGGGCATTTTCCAACAGGATCACGCTAATCCATATACCGCTCCTACCACCCGTGCTCTGAAGAGTGTGGACAGTGTTAGCTTTGTCTACAAGATCACGAAATTTTTCTCCCATCTAGCATGTATGGAACATGATTGGACGACAAATCCACCGTCATCCACAACCAATACGGACTGTTGCTGATTTCACTGACTTAGTGCTATAAATAGGCATGGAACTCTATCCCACAAAATGACATACGACACTTGCGGTGCAGGCTTGCATTTAACACTCGTGGCGACTTAAAGAGGTTACTAATGAGTCACAATTTCATATTTTAAATGCCTCTTCTCGTCATACTTTAACCTGTGACTTTGAAACATTAATCAAATAAACGTGTTACCTAAACAAATGCGCTGCGTACATTTCTTTGTTTCGAAGCAGTTTCTTCTTGGTAGTGGGATTTCATTTCCCATGAGTTCATTGTCCAAGCAGTCTCAATCTTGTGAGCCCGAAACATATCAAACACGATGACCACTCTTCAAACTTGTAGTAATGATGCTATAATTACATAGCTGCATCATTTCGTTAATATTTCAGAAGAATACATTTAAATATAACAAGCGGTAAGTGGCGTAAGATCGTTCACGATATGAATTCTAGAAATAAAAATTTCCTTTTCTTTAGCTAACCGAAATAAAAACTAATATTAAGAAGCAACTAAATAAAATAACAGTTATATATTTAAATAAATTAAATTATTTTGAGAAATAAAATTTCTCTTACTTCAGTTATTATCTTTTTCTGGCATGTTTTCTGATTATAAAGACATATTCTTTGCTTGAAAACTCTGAAAGATAATGATCTGGCTAAAGCGTGACTTTACCTCCTTCGATTTCATACATATAAGCACGCAGTAAACTGGATCCGGAGAGAGCAGATGTCATCGTTGAAGGACAGTCGTTGAAGAAAAGCAGCGCTGAAATTTGAATTCCTCGAGTTTTTCTTTTTACCTGAAAAATATTTAGAAATGGATTTGAAGTTTCCTCTTTGAAAATTGAAATAAAAGTCTCTAGTACTGGGATGTAGTTTAGGAGTTTTAAGTTCTTTTGTCTCCTATTTCAAGGTCAAAAGATGATGTGCATCATAAAAATACTAGCAGAGACGCAGTATAATTTAGAATTTGTTTTGAAGTTTCAGACTAATTAGACAGAAAGATTTCTTTTGAAGATTACGGAAGTAAATTAAAGTTGAATGATATAAATATTGGTTACAAATCAAAGTGTGTGTTTTCGGTTTGATTTTGATTTGGTAAAATGTTTTTATTTTATACTCATCGGGAATTTTTTTCTTTTAATTAATTAAAAGAATCCCTAACCCACTCGTAATCGAGTCTTTTAGGGTACCGCGAGATAGTGCATCGTGGAGTTTTGTCTTAAAGTGTGTTGAGTCGAGAGCTGTACTCTTATGTATCGTCGAATGCATCGCGAGTTGTAGCGTAGATGGTTTCGAGAGTACGTGGAGTTCCTAGAACGACCGAGCAGAGTCGAGAGCTGTACTCTGGCGCTTTGCAGTGAAGCTGTCTCCACCGTTACAGCCTGAAGGCTGTGTCGCTGATTGTTCCAGCAAGTGTATAGTAGATTTTCGACGACTGTAAAACGTGACTTTGGAGCTGTCCTGATTAATATTGGCTAAATAAAGTGTGTTTCGATACACTTTATTTAGCCAATATTAATCAGGTGTCGTCGTTATTCACTCCAAATCTACAAACCCCGTACGAACTTGTAAAGGAAGAAAATAACGTAACAATATGTTTTATCAAATCTACGAACCCCGTACGAACGTAAAGGAAGAATATAGCGTAACAATATGTTTTATCAATGATAAAACTGAGTATATGGTACCAAGAGTATCAGGAAATTCATTCATAGTAGAAAGAATCTACAGTACATGCTCATCAATACTTGGCTATCATGGTAATTAATAATTTCGCTTCGAAATATTGAAGTTTAATTTTTTACTTTATGTGGATGCTGTTTAATTTATGGGTAATTGCAATAATGTCAAAAAAAAATCTTTACAGGAATAAAACTGCTTCTTCTGCTTTACTGGAATAAAAACGGCTATTTTGCGATAAAAAAGCATTTTTAATAAATGCTTCTGAAACATTATGGCCCAAATAACGTTTTCAATATGATATTTGGAATACAATTAAGCCTAAATTATTTAGAATACTCGTACGTTCGTTAAGGGAGGATTTTACTGCAGAAGAACCTAATTCAATCTCACATTTGTTTTGCAAATTAGTGAAATATTCTTTGATACAAAAATGCTTTCTTTTTAACGTATCTTAATTTTTAGAAGTCTCCGACAACATATTTAAATGATTTTGTGAAAAAATGCACTATTTATCTTTTAGGAAAGAGAATGACTTGATTAAACTGCATCACATCTAACAACAGCCAGAATGTGCAAAGTTGCTGGAATCGGAGTAATGACATTTTTACAAAAATATCCAATACGGGTATCGCACATGCAAGACGAATTATACAAGACACGTACCAAGATCGTCATATACATATAAATGTGCACTGAAATATAAAACTCCATCAGAGCTTGAACAGTTTTATTCCAATGAAGTTTATAATCTCATCATAGTAAGAGAATCTCTTGCTGTTGTAAGAAAGCGGTAACACAGTTGTAACAGTTGCACAGTTGTAAGAAACAAACGTGATTTCTTGACCACTGCTACTGATGCGTGGTTTTGTAGGAATTTTACTTTGAACTGGTTATATCCTTCAAATACGTGTGAATGTGACTACTGATTAAATCCTGAAGACCTTGGCATATTACCCTGATGAAAAATGCCATGTCACGAAACCGCTTCAAAGAGTTGAAATCTTATTTACACTTTGTGGACAATGGAACTTAAGTCAGCATCTTCAGGATGGTAATCCTGATACCCATGCACATGTTTCTCAAAGGCACAAGCCTTTTTTAGGGCTCAACAAGTGTCGCATCTTACACGGCCTGCTTATAACCTGGATATGTCGCCCATACCCATGCACATGTTTCTCAAAGGCACAAGCCTTCTTTAAGGCTCAACAGGTTTCGCATCTTACACGGCCTGCTTATAACCTGGATATGTCGTCCATATCCATGCACATGTTTCTCAAAGGCACAAGCCTTCTTTAAGGCTCAACAGGTTTCGCATCTTACACGGCCTGCTTATAACCTGGATATGTCGCCCATACCCATGCACATGTTTATCAAAGGCACAAGCCTTCTTTAGGGCTCAACAGGTTTCGCATCTTTCATGGCCTGCTTATAACCTGGATATGTCGCCCATTGAGGTATTTCGGACTCGGAGGATATGTCGCCCATTGAGCATGTCTGGTATTTTATAAATCGGGAACTCTCTCGTACAGCTGGTGGGGCACACACGAAGACTGAGCTTTCGCTTCGATTCGAAGCCTATGGAATGTCATTCCCGAGAATCACATTCAGAATCTGTATGATTAAATGCCACCACACGTACAGGCTGTCATCGCTTAGCGTGGCGTCACACAAAGTACTGATATCCGACGTTCGTTTTGTTTTTTCTCGTGTAAATTTGGATCGTGTCCAAAAGTCGATCCAGTCGATCTCCAAAATATCAACTTTACTATATTTACGTAATCCAATATTTTAATGAGTATACCAAACAGTTAATGTTATTTGTGTAACTTTGTATGTAATTTCGTGTTATTATCCTCTTATGTAAATGTAAGAAGTTCGATGTATGACGCCAGCATTACTTAGAAATAGCATATAGTCAGTTCAAGTTTTTCATACTCTAGATGGTAAGTGTATTGAGGGAATACCTGTTCGATTTTATAGTGACGTTTCTGGTGGCACGTTTACCTGTGTACCTGTTCAGGATTGTGTAAGGACCGTCCCAGGATGATTGCAGTTTAGGATAAAGTCCTTTCCGTCGAATTGGATTCCATAACCACACCTTGTCACTTTTGTTAAATTGATGTCCTGCAGCTCTTGTGTCTAATCGGGTCTTCATCTTCTCCGTCGCCAAGTTGACTCGTTGTCGAGCAAAATTGTTATCCTTTCAAACTGTGCCTGCAGATCTTGAATGTACTCAGCTGATGAAGGTGCATCCGGAGGGCGATCAAACAATAAATCACAAGGCTGAGGAAGGGCGTCTGGCATCAGGATAGCAGTACGGTGGGCCAGTATAAACAAAGTTAACTTGTTGTCCCAGTCCTGTTGATTTCTGGAAGCAATTAGCGAGAAGTTATTAAATATAACTGCCATGGCTGTAGTTATAAAGGTGTCGTTTGGGTTTTATATATGACGAGTCGTTTACAAAGTTCTTTTATTACAGTCGACATAAAATTCCTTTGTTTAGAGTTCGTAATCGAGGAGCAAAAAAGAAATCGGTAGTTTATCCTTTGCATTCTGGATAATTTATTGGTTGCATAACACTTATTATGGTTGGCGGCAGAAACACAATACATCTGTTTTACATAATTCTTAGTCCATTTTATACTTTTTTATCTGACAGGCCTGAATTCCGGATTTAAATTGAGACCTTCAAAAGTGCCTTTGTTTTGATATTGGCTGTTACGAGGGATTTTATAGTACTCGATTTAAATCACCGCGTTTGCCAGTTAATTCATCTCAAAATATTAAATTTCAAGTCATATTTATAGGAATTTAAAACAGATAAATCTTCCATTTTCTGCAAGAAATTTTTAATGAATATGAAGTATGGTGAGTTCCGACAGATATGAGAACTTCATACCTTGATTTCATAAAGTTTAGTGAATTGTTTTGAAATTTCGCGCCATTCTGTCTTCTGAAAGTCTGCATTTCAGCTGCCCGACACGTGCTAAATCCATTGGAGAGATACCTTCCTTTTACGAGTATTCTGACATCAGAGATGCTCGATACAGACCATCGTTATCATCAGCGTAAAAAGTCTGGGCCAATAGCATCCATAGACAGCCTTACATATGATTCTAATACTTCATTCACATATTTGTAACCGATTATAAAACCTACAGGAAAGCTATGTAGTTCGGGTGTAGATATATTTGATTATTCCACCTCAAATCATACAACGCCTTCCATGGATTTTTATGAACAAGTTAATTCAAGTTACGTGTTCCTGGTTCTTTCCAGTTGCCTAGAGCGACAATTCAGGTTTTATCGGGAGTCGTTAATAAACAGTACAAGCTTCCATTCCTCTTGGCTAAATTGAGGATGAGGACGGCACCATTCTAAAGTGGATGCTATGAAAGATGGGTGAGTGAGACACAAATTATATGTTTTCTCGTATTAATTCAGACTTCATGCAGCAATAGAACGATTGATTTGGATTCCTGTGTTACCAGCTGTTTTTCAATAGCTTCGAGAATGAGAGGAATTGGTAATATTGGACATCTTTGACCAAGCTGTTTGAAGGTACAGATATGTACATTGTGATCTTGGTGCCACCTCTGTTCGTCTGAAGTCTAAAAATCAGTTGCGAGTTTTGGCTTTTATCTGTGAACTAATGCGTATTAATTACTCTCAGAATGTAGATTAAACATTGCTATACATTTAGTTTTCAATATGCATGCCTTGCGGAACATGTTGTTAGTTGCGTAAACTGGAAGATATGAAGCAAAGGTAAAGGGAGAGGGAATTGTAGTTTTACTTAGGTTTTCAGATGATGAAGGCGATTGGACACTTGGTCGTAAGATTACACATCATAATTTACTTAAATATTGGATTATAAACTTACCCCACATCTGGAGCTTTGGAAGAAGGACTTGTCCAAATGACATAACGGGAACTAAAGAAGAGAAAAGAAGTAGTATTAAAGAAAAAAAAATACTTGAATGGATGAAAACGTGTGAGAAGCAGTTCAGGCTACGGTGGCGAACAAAACCGAATCTTCGCGGGGCCCCGCAGAAAGGTAAGTAAGGCGAGTCACTTTGGGAAAACGGTCTCAAGTTCGAACCTCAGGTAAGTGAATATTATCAAGTAGTACTCGTTAAGTAAAATACAATGTAATTATATAAGAAATATGGTGCATTATTGATTGCAGGCATGACGGAAGAAAGTGGAACAAGGAAATGAAGATGGAAAAAAAAGAAAACCGGGTGGCACTGGAGGATAGCCCCGAAGATGTTAGGTTTACGTTATTTAAGAGAGATGTGCCACCCGGGAGGGGCTTTTGGAAAAATTTTTTCGTATCTCCAGAAATTTGTAGCAACATTTTGGATTTTTATAGCAATATTTTGAATTTAATTTTGAAGTTAGTTTCTAGTAGAAATAATATTGTTGTAGACATTTAGTGAGTATCTGGGCTGCTGTTATTATGGGCAATGTATCTGATACAAGAGAAAGTTAAAATAAAGTTGTATTTCACGAATAAAGAGTCTATATTGTTTATGTTCATGTTTTATATTTAATTATTTATCAATATATTTTTTTGGCATTCTGAAATGAGTTCATCTCGGAAGGTTAAATTTATCGTCGTTTAGAGATTTTTAGACATTTCCTTTAACTTCTTTTCGTTTTTTTTTTGAATATATGAACTTGTTGGTTTTATGAAAATAATTATAAATTAATTTTATGGAATCGCTTCATGTTGTTGTGTGCATCACTAACAGTAAGACAGATGGTGTCAGTAGTAATCGGAGATACTCGGGTGACGTTATAGTAAAGGGGCGGGACCGTCGCCATCTTAAATCACGTGGTAACCGAAAGCAGATCGAATGACATCATCAAGGTTTCGTTTTTGTTGTGGGGCAATGATAATATGTTTTCAAAGTTTTTATTCTTTTGGCAACTAGAACATGTTTTTAGGTTTTTTTTTTTTTTTTTTTTTTTGTGACAACAAGAATGTTTTTCTTTTTTGGCATGGATTTCATGAACCACTTTGGAATGACATCAGTTTCAATTAATTATTTTTAAATACTGATTAATATTAATCTTTTTTAATTATTTAATCTGTCATTTTTAATTATTAATCATTAGCTTTAAGTAATTTTTTATTCAATTTTAATATTTTCCCTGACTTTTAAGAATAATTCCCACGGACGGGATACGAACCTGAAATGGGAGATTTGAGCGTTACTACAAAGCCATACTTCTGTCTTTCGAATCCTGTTATTTCACTTCCCCCCCCCACCTTTTTCACCTTGCTCACTTCCTTTGTTCATTTGGCCTTGTATAGCGGAAACTGCCGTGATGTCACTAAGCTGACAGATTGCGCATGCGCGAACCTGCCTTGACATGGAAACCGCTTTACAGCTTCTGCAACAGCGAACGAATACAATCCTAACGACCAATCAGGTTCTCGATAATCATATCCTTCGTATTTCAAATACTCACACCAATTTTTTTTTTTTTTCCTTTCCCCATGAAGTGCGCATAGATTTCTTTTGGCTTTATAAATCATTGTTTTATTCTTTGCTGTTTTAAATATAAGCTTTTCCCACAGTTTAAATTTTTCTTTATTATTTAAAAATACTAAACTCAGTGGCGCAACAGCCCTAGTGGGCCACGATTTCCAGTACCCCGAAATCTGATTTCTTGACTTAGGGCCCCGGAGTGCATATGCCCTGGACAAATGGCCAGCTTGTCGCAAGACCCCCGGTGTTTAGTCTCTTGCGAATTTGGTACTAAATTTATCGACCCACTTAAGGGATGAAAGGCTGAGTCATGCTTGCCCAGTCCGGGATCGAACCCCGGACCTGTGGTGCGCGACGCGCTAGCCACTCCGCCACCGGGCCTTTATTGTTTTTATAGGCATATTTTTATTGCTTTCTTTTCATTCTTACTGAATTAATTTTTTTAATTTTGATTTTGCAAATGTGAATTTTACAGTCCCAAATTAATTTTTCAAAAATTTTATTTCTACAAAAGTAAATTTATTTTTTATATTTACTTTTCACTTTTTTTTTTTTCAAATTTTTTCCTTTTTACTTTTTCTCCTTTGAAAAAGTTTTTTTATAATTAAACTTTTTTTTTTTTTTTTTTTTTTTACAAAAGTGATATTTATTTTTGCAAGTTTCATTTTTCCTTTTCGATTTTTATTTTTTAAAAAAAGTTGTTTCACATTTTTTTCACTTTGTTTTAAAAATGTAATACTTACTTTCATAATTTTTTCACTTCTGTGTTTTCACAAATGCAATTTTTTTTTTTTTAAATTTTTTCCCTAGTGTATTTTACTTCCAAAAGTAAATTTAAATTTTTTCGTTTTTATAAATGCAAATTTTTCTCGTTGCATTTTTATTTTACCCTTAAATTATTTCTTGCATGGCTGTTTTCGTGTTTTTCCTCATGTGTAACGTGTATAGTTTCCCTTAAAAAGTCCTCCACGAAAGCATCCCTTCCTTAAGACAGATAGCCCTCGAGTGCTTTACCGTGATCTAATAAACCAAACCTTAAATTCTTTCTCTTGTTTTAAATACTTATTGATCTCCATTTCTCCAAAGTAAACCTATGTATATTTCTTTGTCTACGAAATTTAAGCTAGAATTTACGTACATATGATTTCACTCTGCAGGCTTTCATGAATAATACTTTCTGGAACTTTAAATCAGTACGTACAAAGTTCATTTTATATGGTTTAATTGAATATTACATTTCTTATTTTTTATACTGCTGAATAAGAGATACTCAAAACTTTTCCTTCTAATGTTTGTACTAATTAGTAATGACTGTATTAACTTTTTGGAACACTTGTAGGGTTTCTATTTATTTTAACTAACATTTATTTTAAGTTTAAACTATCTTTCCTGTCAAGCCTTACTTTCCCCTGGAATTGCCAATACCAGAGTATGTAAATTTCAGTAGAACGCGCAAGGATTCAAATTGTCAGCGGAAGTACTCTGAGTTAAATAGAAGGGAAACGAGTTCGAAAGTGTGCTTTCTTGCTTTACGAGCGTGGAGGTGGCTAGTTAGAAATTGAAGAACCACGCGTTTCGGCCTGTGTGCTTGCCTCGGCAGATTGTTAATCTTTCAACGTAATATTCAGAAGTTTGCTGAATTATCAGCGGTATCTTAGAACGCGGTGAGGTTAGTTACGTTTAGAGAGCCTCATAGTTAGTCACTTGTTACTATTCTTTTCTTAGTTTCTTATTTTTATTTTACCGCCGGGTCGGCGTAGTTTGTGAGCGTCAAGAGCACGCATTTGTAATTTATAAAGTTGAATAAAAAGGGATTTAAACCCTTCTCAAGACTTTGTCCATTTCCCAGTTCTTAGCAGTCACCACTATTGTTGCGTGCAGGTTGGAAGCGCGCAACATTACACACTATAGAAAACATGGCGGATTCTCTTTTACATATCTTACTTTTATTCAAAGGATACACCAAACTATGTCTGACAATTGTAAATTTTACATTTTCTACTTTATATTTATGCATTCCTCTTATATTTAAATTTTATACTGCTTTTAGAACATATTTATGCTCTATTTCTGATTCGTTTTCCCGCAAAATAAATACAGATTTACACAAGTTTTTCTATTGTAAGACCTACTGACTATCTGAAACCACTAAACATTTTCTTAACTTTCAAATTTTCATGTGAAAACATCACTTGGATTCTTAACGTGATGCCAGCTATCTACCGCAGAACATCATAAACACTATTATAGTCGAACTTACCACAGCCTTGACTTTCTTAGCAATGTACACGAGATGGAATCATTTTTAACTAGACAGAAAAACATCCACACTGTAACGTATTTTAAATTTGAATTATTCACATTTGTGAAGGAGATTTTTGAAGTCTATAATACACCTAAATTATTATTCAGCCATGGAAATGAAACTTTATCGTCTTTTCCCCAACTTTGAATATAAAAATGTCTCAACTTAGAATATTCTTTTCAGGCAGTAAGTATAATCATTAATTTTTGGTAGGTCTCATAGCTTTTTAACGTATTCGTTTTGACTTACCTCAAAGGTACCCATATTTCAGATTCACAATAATTTATACTGAACTCTTACAGCCTTTTGAAAACGAAATTTAATTTATCATACCTCGCAAGTAATTACGTAATTATTACATTACACTAAATATTGAGTTGCAAATAGTGATCCAGCATAGTAATTAACTTCAAAGATTTAACACAGCCAGTTTAAGACAAAAATTTCAAACTGACATTATATTTTTTTTCAACACTGAACTCTTGCTGCTCTTTGAGAACATTTAACATTTACTTTCTCATGGATAGCAAATAAAATTATGCATAAGCATCATACATAGCATATAATATTGACTTGAATTTCAAATAGTAATCGAACTTAACTTAAAATTTTAGCACATTCTTAATTTATTATTAATTTCAAACTGACATTGCTTAATAACTAACGCTTAGGGCTTTTTTGACATTTACCTTCTCAAAGATAGCAAATAAAATTACGCGCAAATATTATACTAAATAGGTAATATTGACATAAATTCCATATAATGATCTATAGTCATCAGCTTCAAAAATTTTAAGGCATTTTAGTTTGTGACTTAACATAAGAAAGACCGCACTTTCAAAAAAAGCATTATTTTAATTAAAGATTGGAGCTACACAATTCTGCGCACATATATAACATTTTATTTATCATGAGCGTCACACATAATAAGTAAATAAAATGCTTTTCACAAAGTACGAAACACATTTCTCTTTTAACCTGCTGCACTCTTAAGAAAAAAAGAGGATGAATGAAAGATATAAAACTGGGATATACGTACTTTAAAATCAGTTAAACAAGATTCAAGTGCAACTATTCAAACAGGATTACCTCACAAATTACATAAAAGATAGGCACGCAATGAACGTAAGTAATAAATACTGAAAAGCATGTAAACGACCAAGGGGAAAATGCATTCTTGAGGACTTTCTAAGGTAATTTTGCATATGGGCTGCATTTTTCGATTCAGATTAAGCAAACATTCAAGATAATTTCCGTATAACAAGGAATTTTAGGAGAGGTATGCCATATCCATGGAAAAACGTTTTTCCAACCCAAACCGTAATAGGGAAATATAAAATGGAATAAGAAAATGTCAGATTTCCAACAAAATATTATGAGTATGCAAAACAAGAACAAGAAATGAATTTTTTTCCTGAAAATGTTCTGAATGTGATAAATCAGGAATAAGAACTTTAACTAGTTTCACGAACAGGGCATGAAAAATAATGAAGTATTTTAAATTTTATTTTGTCTGTAGTACATTTACTTATATTAAAAATCTTCCGTTTTGATGGCTATATTCTACATTTAGCCACAAGTTGATAGATAAATCAGAGTGATTTTGTGTTTTAAAGCTTCAGATTCAGAAATATTACAACTAAAAAGCAAAAAGATTAGTACGACAAAAGAATATATCGTAAGCAAGCAAACGTGAGAAATTTCACGTTTCACGAATATTTCTTTTTCGCTGATTTTCATGAATTCATAAATCGGTAGCAAAATTTTAGTGCAGTGTATATGAGCTATGACTTTTTAAAAATTCATTAAGATCACAGTTTTCATTTACATACACTTTAAGAAAACATTTCGTGTTAATTTACCGTTTTTCCCTGTGATTTATCTACTTATTTACTTAATTTTTGAACTTTGTTTACAATTATATTACCGAAAAAATACAAGAAAACATTTTCTTCTTGAAAATGTCCACATTTTTTCTCCAAACGTTATTTCTTTAATATATTTGAACCAACCTTTTAAACGCATAGTTATCTTGTATTGCTCAGGCAGCCGTTGGTCTTGCCAATGTCTGAAGGAAGTCGCGAAGCTAGAGAATTAAAGTAATATTTTATCAGTACGTAAAACTTTTTACTGCGTTTTTGATGAAAATTGACAAAATTTAGTAGTTCATTACTCACCTAGGAGCCTTTAATTATTTCTATTCGAAACAAACACACTCAGAAGTTATTAACAAGATATTCCACACAGATATATTTTTGTACTTTTCATGACGTTATATTTCCAATGAAATTTGATATTCATTGCCATATAGTTAAATGCTAGTTATTTTTTTTTTCGCATCAGAATCATTTCGTATCTCAAATATGGTCATTACATATGATTTAACAAAATTACAAACAAGTTAGAATTTAAGTGAATATTTCATGAAATACTGTACATTTCATTTCGGAAAGTTTACATGAGTACCTTAATTTTGAATACTTTAATGCTTCTTTTCCTGCATCCCAAATAAATTTTGAGTATAAAACTTTCAGTTTTGACGGAAGTTATTTGCGGGTGACTATGATCTTATCGTGTTTTCATAAACCGTTTTTGTGAAGTACCTTATCGATAACCTTTTGAACACTTTAAATATTACCACTTTCTACATTACTGCCGATGCAAATCATTGAATTTTCAAATACTTTCGTATTTATCTTTTACAAAGCTTTGTAAAGACTTAAAAAATTCTTTACCAAATAGTTATATTGTTTGATTTAATAGCACGTTTGGAAGATTGGAACTTCAACAACACTACCACACTGAACCAGAAATTAAGAAAAGAAATGGAATTATTATCTTGGTATACTATAAGTCTGGATTAATTTTCTCGGACACTAATGTATTCGCATGTAGATAATGGAGACTTTTAACACAGCTCATACAGACTTTGAATATTTTCTCCAAGTCACTACAATCAATGACTTGCATTGTCATAGATTTTCTCGTGAAGGTTATTTCTTAAAAGAAGTTTATATACTAATTTCATTAGAAACATGTCTAAAAAATATCTCATCTTCATAAGAAACGTCAGCGCTTAACTAGGAAAATAAGATTTAAATTACTAGGAAAATAAGAACCATTGTTTTGTAAACATGGCCTTTCTCAGAGTCAAAAGTTTCTTCTCTATCATATTTGAAATGAACAATTAACCGTACATAACTAATACACTGACTACCAATAAATATTTGGACATCTAATGCAAATGACGATATCTGCGGTCCCAAGTCGCAGTTCGGAGCTCTCTGATTTCGAGAAAGGTATAATTATCGGGTATCACAAATGTGGCCGATACTTAAGGGACATATCTAGCGATCTGAAGTAACCAATATCGACAGTGGCCTATGTGATTAAGAAGTGGAAGGTGAGGGGTGATTGTCGGAATGTGCCACGAGTCGGCAGACCAACGAAACTGGGGGATAGAGACCGACGAGTGCTGTTCAGAGAAATTCGGAAGAACCGCACCCAACCGATAGCCCTCATTCGCGAGGAGTTTCAACAGGCATCCGGGAGTATTGTTTCAATAAATACCATCCGTAAGGAACCACATCTGCTTGGTTTTCATGGTCGTGCTACTGCCCATAAGCCTTTGATCACAAAGTCCAACCGCGCTGCTCGGTTAACGTGGTGCAAAGCACATCGAAATTGGACCGTAGATCAGTGGAAACGGGTTCTTTGGAGTGACGAATCAAGGTTCACCCTTTACCGTTCGGATGGCAGGGTCTGGGTCTGGCGTCTACCTGGAGAACGTCTCTTGCCAGAATGCATTGTGCCAGCAGTCAAGTTCGACGAAGGTGGAATTATGGTCTGGGGGTGTTTCTCCTGGTATGGGCTGGGACCCTTAGTCCCCATTCATAGTAAGCTCAACTCCGATGCCTACTGCACTATTTTGGATGACAATGTGCTTCCTACGTTGTGGCAGTTTTACGGGTTGGACCCCTGTTACTTTCAGAACGACAATGCCAGTTGTCATGTTTCGACGTTAACAAAGGCTTGGTATGGTGCCAATGGAGTTCATCGAATGGACTGGCCTGCCCAGAGTCCAGACCTGAACCCTATCGAGAACCTCTGGGACGAGTTGCATCGCCGAATTCAGGGGTGTACTACCCGTGCAAAATCGGCTAAGGAACTTCTATGTCTTCTCCAAGCCGAGTGGAAGAAAATACCACTAGCTGTCATACAAAGACTTGTGGAAAGTATGCCTCGGAGGGTCCACGCTGTAATTACCTCTTGTGGAGGCTCTACCAACTATTGATTTTGAATAAAGTTAGCTTTTCTTTTCTATCACAGGTGTCCAAATACTTATTGGTAGTCAGTGTATATTGCACTGGTTAACCAGGGTTATATTTTAATTTATTGTATTGCATGTCAAGTGAATATGCGAAGCTGGTCATGTTTCAAGTCGAATAACACACAGATATGTTTATTGCCTTTTTTAATAAAATCTGAATGCCTGAATTGAGTGTTTCATTACCAAATTTGTACTTTCTGATATCATTCTACTAAATCGAAAACTTTCGTAATTTATTAGGAAAAGAAATTTGTACATGTTATACTTTTTGATTAATTTTAATTCCATTTGATTGTAGTTGAAAATTTGTTTCCTAGCCCAGTGCTAATACATTACTAATTTTCACTTTTCCAATGCATTTCGTCAAAAAAATTAGGTTACAAACTTTTACTTGTTTAACTTCTTGTATTGCATTGCTGAACCGGGACCATGCTTTCATTTTTATTACTTATCATGTCAATATTTTTAAAAAGGCATACTTTTTTCATTCTGTTAGCACAATTTTAATCAGCATTTTACTGTTACAGAGACATCTTTAGTAAAATCTTAAAGGTTAAACTGAATTTTGAATATTTTGGATATATTCTACTCAAACGTTCACAACTGAATAGAAAAATAATTTATATACAGTGGCTCCCAAAAGTGTTCGTACGCTTATCATTTTCATTGAAATAGGGCTCTATCTATTAATTAAAAGTAAACTTTCTGAATCAGATTTTAATAATAAGATCTATAATCTATTCGTAACAAAATTACACGAAATATTTTTAAAATATAGCGAAATTTTATTTTTAGGAAATTAATAATAAAAAAATGACAAACATTTTATCTCACAAAAGTCTTCGTAGAATGAAATATTTTTGGATAAAATCAAAATTAGAATTATCATTTGCCGCTTTTTTTAATTTTTGCCTTGTGGTGGCATTTAAAAAAATCGTTTGCTTTAATTTTTTATTATTTACTTCATAATATTCTGTTTATTATTGAAAAACGGGTCGCAGTGGTAAAGAAATTACAAACAGGATTCGAAAACTGATAATTTTTCACCACAGCAGTGATTTGAAATATCGCTAAATTAGTTAATTTATCCCATTCTACAGTGCAGTATGTGATAAAACGCTTTAAAGAAGAAAATCAGATTGTAAACCAGGTAAGAAAAGGTCGACCGAGAAAGTTAACTAAACGTGATGAGAGATTTATTATTAGAAAATTTGTGAAAAACCCACGTTTGAGTTCTGTAAAAGTTTCTGCAGAATTTATTGCAAAGTTTTTTACTTCAATTTCACCTGAAACTGTTCGACGAGTTCCCAGAGAAGCTGGATTACATGGGCCTTCTGCCAGTAAAAAAAAAAAAAAAAATTGTTAGTGAGAAAAACAGAAAGCTTAGGCTTTCATTCGCAAAATCAATGATAAATACACCCAAAACGTACTGGAATAATGTCCTATTTGCTGACGAAAGCAAATTTAACATTTTTGGTTCCGATGGTCGAATAAGTGTATGGAGAAGAAAAAATGAGGAACTTCATTGTAATAACTTAGTTGGAACAGTTAAGCATGGCGGTGGAGGTGTTCTTGTGTGGGGGTGCATGGCAGCATTAGGACTAAATAATTTGGTATATATTGATGGCATAATGAATCATTCTCTTTATTTAAATATTTTAAGAGACAATCTAAAATTATTAGCCCAAAATTTGGATATTGGAAACAACTTTATTTTTAATCATGATAACGATCCTAAGCATACAGGTACCAACGTTTGCCTGTGGTGTCTCTATAATTGCCACAGGTTTTTAAAATACCACCTCAGTCGCCAGATCTAAACCCCATAGAACGCATTTGGAAAGAATTGGAGGTTAGAATACGAAAACACACACGACATCAAAACGAAAAGCGAACTCAAAACAGTCATGATGGAAGAATGGATGAACATTGATACAGAAATTACAAAAAAAACTAGTAAAATCTATTCCTAGACGTTTAAAAGCTGTTGTGGATGCTAAAGGCTATCCTACTAAATATTAATTTAAAGAAAAAGGAAACTATTTACTAAAATATCAAGATTTTTTTGAAGTGTACGAAGAATTTTGTGAGATAAAATGTTTGTCATTTTTTGATTATTAATTTCTTAAAAATAAACTTTCGCTATATTTAAAAAATACTTCGTGTTAATTTGTTACGAATAGATTATAGATCTTATTATTAAAATCTCATTCAGAATGTTTACTTTTAATTAAGAGGACTCATACACCTTAAAACCCATAAGATGTTCGAATAGGTGATTGTTGCAAGAATTCGGATAACTTATTTATTTTAAAAGCAATTACTACCAACTTTTTACAGCTGACTACATAATATAGCTGCTTTCCGAAATAGTAATCAGAAAGATTGCGTTGCCACAAATATTTTTATAATTTAATCCGCTTTGTGACAACATTTTTCGTCATGTTTCCAACTTGCGCGTACAGTTTAAAACATTCTGTTTCATAATTTAATTCCATATTTAATATATAGCTTTTATAACATTTGGAAACTACTGTGAACCTAAAATTCTAAAAATTTCATGTTAAATTTTTATTTTATTTTGAGTTGAGTTTATAAAATGTATTTTATTAAAAAAATTTGTAATGTTTTCGTCCATAAAATTTTTCATTATTAAACTATTCATCAGATTGTTAGTTCAGTTAGAAAATAGTGCCCGTATAAAGAATTCCATCTAATTTCAAGTATGTACCATTAGCCATTTTTAAAATATCATGCGCGCAAGGTGGAAACGTGACGAAATATTTTGTCACAAAGAGGATTAAATTACAAAAATATTTGGGGCAACACAAACTTTCTGGTTACTAGTTTCCAAAGCAGCTATATTATGTAGTCAGCTATAAAAAGTTGGAAGTAATTACTTTTAAAATAAATAAAATATTCCAATTCTTGCAACAGTCACGTATTCGAAGATCATGAGGGGTTTAAGGTGTACGAGTCCCCTTAATGGATAGAGCCCTATTTCAATGAAAATCATAAGTGCACGAACACTTTTGGGAGCCACAGTAGCTGCTTTGGGAACTAGTAACCAGAAAGTTTGTGTTGCCACAAATATTTTTATAATTTAATCTGTTTTATGTTTAACGTGTCAAATCGTTGTTCATCTATAACACTTGATTTTTAGTGAAGTATTGAAATGATTATTAACGTTTCGCTTTTCCAAAGAATTTATAGAAAATATTTATAAAGAAGGCCACATATGTTCAGGACAGAAAATTTTCCAGACTTACCAATATTATTACCAAAATAGAAAATATTCAAAATTATCTACAAAATTTATATGTTTCTTTCTTTACAAATATGTACATGAATACCACATTTAATTCTTTAATGTGTAATTCCTACATCAGAACTAAAATTTCGAGAGAAAATGTTTAAATAATGTCATCTTCCACAAAATGTATGTATTTATGATGTCACTGCCTTTTCCCAAACGTTTTGAGAGGCCGCTCTCGGTAGCCTTTTAGACACTTCGAAACAATTTTCTCTTTGCTATTGGTACATTCGTTATTGGAAACTATTTTATCTTTGCTATTGATATATGCCAATGAGTTCTCGGTACATTCTGGTTTAGCTTCAACTCAAAAATATATTTCCAGATCGTTTATGTTGACACTTGTGAAAGATTTCTTGGATGTTTTTTAAAAATGTACTATTTTATCCACGCGAAGGACACTGATGTTTTCTTAAAATTTTATTATTCAGAGAATTCCACAAGTATGACATTATGCCGGATTTGTTCTCATTACTCAACATACATACGAAATTCAGTATTTCAAATCTTCCACATAATCGTAAATTTTCCTATCAGTTATTCGAAGACGAATGGAATAAATGCAGGAAATGCAGATACAGTGAAACCTCGACATACGAACACTTCTATATACGAGAAATTCGAGATACGAGGAAAGTATGAGCGAAAAATTTGTCTCTAAATACGAGCATTGACTCGAGTAACGAGCCAGGCTGTTGGTATGCGTGCCTCCATTTCCCGATCCGGCTCGACTCGGAGAACGATTTCTTTCTTAATAATCTCATCAGACCACTCAGTGTTCTTTGATCTATGTGTTTGTGCACTTGAACCACACCAAACATATATAAATATTTATATATATATCCACTCTGTTACCTGGCTCAGTGATGTCAGTTTCTTTACTCTTATATGTTTGTAATTTGTACATTTTTTACTTTAAAAATGATTGAATTATGTCGTTTTTATCTTCCGGTTAAGGGTTTTATGCCTTTAGTAAATCTGTATGCAATATTTTTAGAATTATCAACAATTTTAAAATTGTTTAAATGCCGCTAAGCCTAATTTGATGGTGGCCATTGATGTTTACATTTGAAACAGGAGACTAGTGGATTTGTTGCCAATCTAGAGAAACTTAGTTTCGCAACAACAAAGATAACGCATTCATTTATTATTGCCAATTAAATCATGCTTAATCCTTTCTGGAATTTTTTCGAGGAAATAAGTGTTTGAGATTTACTTCGTAATTTTTAACACAGATATTTTGAGTTTTTATGTATTTTTGCCTTTTCGCGAAGTGAGAACTGAATTAATTGAATGAGAAATACTCAATCGTCTGTGAAAAACTGTTTCTATTTTGTTTTGTTTGCTTAATTTCTTTTATACATAGTTCTAGCTTTATTATAGTATTTGAATAGAACATGTGGCAACGATTCGATAATTCTTTAAATGTTATAAATTTTGAGCATTCAGAGTTATAATATGAACGAAATATAATACTGTTAAGTAAACCTAGCGCCAGAGTGTCGCTATGGTAAACAAAGTGATTTTTAAAGAATGCATTTATTCTATTGTGGTTTATGCGCTTTCGGCGAAATAGGTTTAATTCAATCTAATAAGTTTAAATAAAATGCAAGAAAAAGTGCGTATAATTTAATATTCCGTACAAGGAAGTCATGTGGTGTACACATCAGATTTTTTACTTTTATATGTAAGACCTGTTTCTGCATTTTAAAATGTTGTCCGCTTGCATTATTTCTGAAAATTATGTATAAGATAAATTTTTAAGATAAATTTGTTTTCGATGTATAAGATAAATGTCTATTCCGAGACGGTATTATTCATTACATATCTTTTTATACATAAGTAGTTTCACTATGTACCTATTTTTGTAATTTTGTTGATATAACGGTTTAAATAAACTTATATATCTCACTCCTACTACAGTATGTTCTTTCAAAAGTCCTGAAACAGTGAAATCGATTATATAAATACGTAATCGCTCTCATCGATTGTCATTTTCTGCAAGACGACCCCCTCCCCAGAAGACTAAAATCTTCTGGAACCATAAGGTGATGTCTCGGAAATGTGAATTGTAACTTGACGCTTCTACAGAAAATTGTGTTCTGTTTTCTTTAAAATGCTTTCTGTTTACAAATCTAGTAACAAAGTACGCTCTTGTTTTCTTTGAATGAAGACGATGAAACATTATGCAATAGATTCGGAAAAATAATTATAAAGAACCCTAATTCGAACACCAGAATAGTAATAAACACGAAGACAGTCAAAAGGTAAACTAATCAAAACTTTCTGTTGTTACAAGAATCTTACCACAAGTAATCTTTAAAAATCTGACCAGTATGGAATCTTTTAAATCTAATATTCTAAACGTGACTTTGGCACTTACAGATATGGTTTCAATGACCGACCCGCATCCACAAAGAAAATTGCTAAATAATAGTGGACTTCCACAAGTAAAATTGCAAGTAAAATTCCACAAGTAAAATTGCTAAATAATAGTGGACTTCCACAAGTAAAATTGCAAGTAAAATTCCACTGGTAAAATTGCTAAATAATAGTGGACTTCCACAAGTAAAATTGCAAGTAAAATTCCACAAGTAAAATTGCTAAATAATAGTGGACTTCCACAAATAAAATTGCAAGTAAAATACCACAAGTAAATTTGCTAAATAATAGTGGACTTCCACAAGTAAAATTGCAAGTAAAATTCCACCAGTAAAATTGCTAAATAATAGTGGACTTCCACAAGTAAAATTGCAAGTAAAATTCCACTGGTAAAATTGCTAAATAATAGTGGACTTCCACAAGTAAAATTGCAAGTAAAATTCCACAAGTAAAATTGCTAAATAATAGTGGACTTCCACAAATAAAATTGCAAGTAAAATACCACAAGTAAATTTGCTAAATAATAGTGGACTTCCACAAGTAAAATTGCAAGTAAAATTCCACTGGTAAAATTGCTAAATAATAGTGGACTTCCACAAGTAAAATTGCAAGTAAAATTCCACAAGTAAAATTGCTAAATAATAGTGGACTTCCACAAATAAAATTGCAAGTAAAATACCACAAGTAAATTTGCTAAATAATAGTGGACTTCCACAAGTAAAATTGCAAGTAAAATTCCACAAGTAAAATTGCTAAATAATAGTGGACTTCCACAAGTAAAATTGCAAGTAAAATTCCACTGGTAAAATTGCTAAATAATAGTGGACTTCCACAAGTAAAATTGCAAGTAAAATTCCACAAGTAAAATTGCTAAATAATAGTGGACTTCCACAAATAAAATTGCAAGTAAAATTCCACAAGTAAAATTGCTAAATAATAGGTAAAATTGCTAAATAATAGTGGACTTCCACAAGTAAAATTGCAAGTAAAATTCCACAAGTAAAATTGCTAAATAATAGTGGACTTCCACAAATAAAATTGCAAGTAAAATACCACAAGTAAATTTGCTAAATAATAGTGGACTTCCACAAGTAAAATTGCAAGTAAAATTCCACAAGTAAAATTGCTAAATAATAGTGTGACACTTTTCAAATTCCTGTCAGGTGTTAGCAGCTAGGAGTTGTATTTTTCTTAGATCATTTGAAAATGCATAAAATAAACATATATTCATTTTGTATTTTATTAAGTTTCTATCGTTTACGCGTTAACTGTAATTGAAAATATTCTCCGCCCTGTTTACTTCCTTATACCAAGTAAAAAGGAAGTATTCCAATCGCGAAAAACTTCAGGCATCATATTTCAAGGAAAATATCCATTTCGACAGCTATCGAATGCAATTTAACGATATTTTTGCATGACATCCGTACGTAAGGACAGAATAAAAGACTCTTCCCCCCCATAAAATTATAAAACTGATTTAAAATGAATTCTGAAGCGAATTTTTCATGGCGTCTGTGGGGTACGTACGTATCTCGCATAACTCAAAAACGAATAGCCTCAGATTGTTGAAATTTTGTATGTAGGACTGCTGTAACATGTAGATGTGCACCTCGTATTTAGGTTGCAATCGACAGCACCAAAAGTATATAAATATATGTACATATATCCACTCTGTTACTCGGCTCAGTGATCTCAGTTTCTTTATTCTTATATGTTTGTAAATTGTGCATTTTTTGCTTTAAAAGTGACTGTATTATGTTCTTCTTATTTTCTGGTTAAGGTTTGTATACCTTTAGTAGATCTGCATACAATATTTGTAGAATTATCAACAATTTAAAAGTCGTTTAAGTGCCGCTAAGTCTAATTATTTTTTTGATGGCGGCCATGTTTGTTTACATTTGAAACTTAGAGAAAGTAAGCTTCGCAACCACAAAGATAACGTCTTCTTTGCGAATTAAATCATGCTTAATCTATTCTGGAATTTATTCGAGGAAATAAAGTGCTTAAGATTTACTTCGTAATTTTTAATACAGATATTTTGAGTTTTTATGTATTTTTGCCTTTTCGCGAAGGGAGAACTGAATTAATTGAATGAGAAATACTGAATCGTCTGTGAAAAACTGTTTCTTTTTCTTTCTTTCTTTCTTTTTTTTTTTTTTTTTTGTTGTTGTTGTTTGCTTAATTTTTTTATACAACGTTTTAGATTTATTATAGTATTTTAATAGAACATGTGGCAACGGTTAGATAATTCTACACATGATATAAATTTTGTGCATTCTGAGATATAAGATGAATGAAATCTAGCGCTGATAAGTGAACCGAGCGCCGGAATATCGCTATGGTAAACAAATATAGTGAATTTTAAAGAGTGCATTTATTCTTTAGTGGTTTATGCGCTATTGATGACGTAGATTAAATTCAATCCAATAAGTTTCAATGAAATGCAAGAAAAATGCGTATAATTTAATATTCCGTACAAGGAAGTCTTGTGGTGTACACATCAGTTGTTTTTCCAGATCCTAAAATATCAACTACAGTTATGAGCTTCTTTTTGAGAAAAATCGGTGGAAGATATTTGTTTCTGTCTTCCTGAACTCCTGATGACATCATGCTTATTCGCGAATTCATCGACTGAAGATGAATTGGGTTTCCGATTTTATCGAAATGCTATCTTAAGCAACACATGGAGATGGCAGCTCCAAAATGTTTCCTTGTTCCCTCTTGATGGAATCCACCCTGTTGGCCTGTCATGCATGTTATTGCCTTTGGAAGGCCAGCTTTCGTTGATACATAACGTTCCTTAATATTTTCGGTAAATTGCTTTAAAATGATGGGTTTTGTATCTTTTAACTGTCATGACTGTGATATGCTTAATTTTCCCCTTCCGTGACTTTTCTATTTTAAGGAGGAGAGTGAAATATTCCGTACTGAGAAACGATAACATCTGCCCTACTACACAGAAACAAATTTTAAATTATAATAAAGCTGTTCGAATGCTCATATAAATTGCCAGTGGGATACATTCAGTATATTTTAAATTATATCAATGGTTAATAATAATTGTTTCATAAGAATAAAATGAATTTAAATAAATTTAATTTAAATACAAATTTAATTAATTCTTTGCGCCATTGCTGCAAGGAATGAAATTTAAATTTAAACAAATTTAAATTTTAACAAATATGTATATACGTAAAAAAGCAAATTTAAAGTTAAAATAATTAAAAAACGTGCAAACATATAAAAGATTTAATTTTCGAGCTAATCTACAATATCATTTAAATTCAGATAGCATAAGTAAATCAAGTGCAAAAACAAACCGTGTAAATAAATTCACCAATTTAGCAAATTAAAATTAATCTAATTTTTTTTTTTTTTTTTTTTTTTTTTTTTTAAATGCATAAGTGAATGACTGTTGAGCAGGCAGGAGACAGACTTATCAAGGGAAAGTTGCCTCCAAACCTAACTCTTCAATCATTCAATTCGTGTTTCGCCATTCATGTAGGCAAGGGTAAAAGTCAAAACCAAAAGTAAAGAGTGAAGAATGTCAAAAAAGAAATACCAATAAAGTGGTACCTTTAGAAATTAGCATTTAAGAATTAAAGTTCTAAAAGGAAAATAGGAATGAAGTCTTTTGAGAAACAAGCAAGTAAAGTCAAGTATTAAATTAAACTTAAAAAAAAAAAAAAAAAAAAATTTTTAAAATTAATTTTTTATAAGACATAATCTAGAAACCAATGTATTTTAGAAACCCTTGTCTACAGAAACCTTCCCGACACGAATATGCATATCAATGAAAAGAAACTAAAAAGGAACTAGACATAATTTTATATAAACCAATAAGAAACAAAAAGAACTAATTCATAATAAAAAAAATATATATACTTAAAAATATAATTTCATATCTAAAAAATACTTAAATACTACATAAAAAATTTTTAAAAAATACTTAAAGCAAGTAAATAGTAAGTTTTAATTCTAACTTACCTACTATATTAGTTCGAAAATTAAATCTTTTATATGTTTGCACATTTTTTAAAATTATTTTAACTTTAAATTTGCTTTTTTACGTATATACATGTTTGTTAAAATTTAAATTTGTTTAAATGGTTAATAATAATATATTTTATATTTTATTTAAGCTTTTAGCATCATTTTGCAGTAGCTGTTATTTTATACCAGAGTTTCATAAATAAAATAGGTTTTCAACGCCCTAAGATACACTACAGCGAGACGATAGCAAAATTTCTAACCATACTCTTGCGTGCATTATTTATAAATTAGCAGAAGTACCCGATGGCAGTTAAGTTAGATTGAAAGTCATGTCTCTAACAACAGAGAGAACGATACCGCTGTGATCCTTCTCTAATAACGATGCAAAAAATACAATTCATAGTCATACATTTTTCAGTCTGTTGAGATATGGAACCCACACAAAAGATTTCGATAGAAAAATATACTAATTCTTTCTCATTATCAGCAATAATGACACGCAGTTTTAAATGATTATCGTCTTTCTAATCAAATGATCATAAAAGCTAAAGTTCCATCCAATTTTTCACCTATATTCAATTTTAGACGGTTAACTTTAGCAAAACATGGATCATAATGGACCAGAAATCAATAACGCGAATAAACAAACACACACACACAAACAGGCATTCTTCTTTACAGAAATTTTTGGTTAACAAACCCTACGATTTGAAAGCGAGCATTAGTAACGCTTTTCAAAATAAAGCATTTTTATCTCTAACGCGCTAGACTACAGCCACTAGGAAAAATGAGGGCGAAAATGATCGTTTTCAGACTTTTTAATTAATATTTCTGATTTTAGTTATTTTTACGTCCTTGGAACGAAGTAAAAAGGAAGTATTGTAATCGCGAAAAGTTCATATTTCAACGAAAATATCCATTTTGACCGCTATCGAATGCCATTTAACGATGTATTTACGTAATACCTGTACGTAAGGACAGAATAAAAGACTCTTTTTGTCTAAAAAAATTATAAAACTGCTTTAAAATGAACTCTGAAGAGAATTTTTCGTGGCATCTGTACGGACGTATGTACGTACGTACGTATCTCGCATATTTCAAAAACGAGTAGCCTCAAGAACGTTGAAATTTTGTATATAGGACTGCTATAACATGTAGATGTGCACCTCGTATTTTGGTTGCAATCGGCCGCACCAAACGTACATAAATATATTTATATATATATATCCACTTTGTTACTAGGCTCAGTGATCTCAGTTTCTTTACTCTTATATGTTTGTAAATTGTACATTTTTTCTTTTAAAAATGATTGAATTATGTTGTTCTTATCTTCCGATTAAGGTTTTTATGCCTTTAGTAAATCTGTATTCAATATTTTTAGAATTGTCAACAATTTTAAAGTTGTTTAAGTGCCGCTAAGCCCTCAAAATGTTTTTGATGGCGGCCGTTGCTTGTTTACATTTGAATCAGCAGAATAGTAGATTTGTTGCCAATCTAGAGAAACTTAGCTTCGCAACAACAAAGATAACGCCTTCATTTATTACTGCGAATTAAATCATGCTTAATCCTTTCTGGAATTTTTTCGAGGAAATAAGAGTTTAAGATTTTCTTCGTAATTTTTAATACACATATTTTGAGTTTTTATGTATTTTTGCCTTTTCGCGAAGTGAGAACTGAATTAATTGAATGAGAAATACTCAATCGTCTGTGAAAAACTGTTTCTTTTTTGTTTTGTTTGCTTAATTTCTTTTATACATCATTCTAGCTTTATTATAGTATTTGAATAGAACATGTGGCAACGATTAGATAATTCTATTCTTTAAATGATATAAATTTTGTGCATTCTGAGTTATAATATGAGCGAAATATAATACTGGTAAGTGAACCTAGCGCCAGAGTGTCGCTATGGTAAACAAATAGAGGGAATTTTAAAGAATGCATTTATTCTATTGTGGTTTATGCGTTGTAGGCGAAGTAGATTTAATTCAATCCAATAAGTTTATATGTAATGCAAGAAAAAATGCGTGTATTTTAATATTTCGTACAAGGAAGTCATGTGGTGTACACATCAGATTTTTTTTTTTTTTTTTTTTGGAAAAACGTGGACGTTGACCTTTTTTTAGGACACAGAAAAGAACCGTAGTAGGTTTGGTTACCATAGCTGCTGTAGAAACTGAGTTAATCACAGACAAACAGACGTTCTTCTTTATATATATAGATGTAACAAACTGAATGTAATTCTTCTTAACATTGTTATTAATATTTTCAATTAGCTAACAACTAGCGTTTTTATACCATATGTTATTTACTTGCGACAGAATTTTTTTATACGGTTACTTTAGTTGATTAAAGAAACAAAACAAAATCATTCAGTTTGGATTTCGTTACATTAAGACAAATATATGCAAACTGAATAGAAATATCTCAAAACACTTTTTGCCGCTGTGTAAAATAAACATTTATTTTGTATTTGATTTAAGTATCTACTTTTCAGAATGTTACCATTCGAAATAGCACAAGATTTTTAATTTAACTTTTATATTTAATCTTTCTATAACTGATTACCACACTGAACGAGTTTAAAATAGTATACAGCACATTTCTAGAGTAGTAACTTTCTAAATAGAGAATCACTTAATTTTTTCCTAGTTGACGTATTTTGAAATGCATTTTAAAATACTCTTAATTTATAATGCATCCATTTGACAATTATGAACATTGGCAGCATTTTTGTAGCAAATAAATGATGTTTATAACATCAGAAATTAAGCATTTTGGGCTAGATTGTTTGGGATAAGAATTGAAATATTCTGTGGATTTATTGCGGGTTAAGCAATCTGATCATTGTTGATAGAGCCAAAAGTTATCTTTTCCTTCCGATAGATGGCGGTTGCTTCTACTAAATGGCGTCAGTTTAACTCATTTCTTCAGTAGCGTTTTCTTTTTTCCTGAACGAAATCCTCTTGTCTAAAACGAAATCCTCTTGTTACCATTTCAATAATTTAGATTAATTATATACAGAAAATTAATTTCACTCGAATTTTCCTTATGCGCTTATTTAAAACAGTGGTTAACCATATTTTTGGAGTTTCCAATCTAAGAAATTTTTAAATTCCTATTCATAGTTGGTTTTATCCTCAAAATGCAGTTTAAAGCTAAAGCTCATTTCGTATTTTAAACATTCTAAATGCTAAATTTTAAAGCGAATATTTCTATTCTTTCAATAAAAAGCTGGTTTAGAATTTGTCGTTTTAGGATTTGTTTGTCGTTTAGAATTTGTCGTTTTGTTTATATTCTTACGCTATTTTCCGTCGCATTGTTGGCATCTTGCGTAATGAAGGATTATTATTTATGAGTGTCTTGAAGAAGGGATTGCACACTGTTAGTTGTCAAAAATTTTCAGTGCATTAAATTATGAAGTATTCTTTTCTTTCAATTAGATGTTTACTATGCTGTCTTTTTATAGTAAGAACTTTTTCACGACTAAAATATTGAGGAATGTGTATTTATGTTCTCCTAAATACAGGTCACTTTCAGAAGACGTGGTTCCCTCATACCTTGGGAACCAGCGAATTATGGGTTTGTCCCTGAAGGATTATTGTTTTCGTTTTGCGATTTTGCCTTGGTTTACTATAATGCCACCCAATGTTAGAGTCGTGCATTATATTTGACGAAATTAAATAATGAAAAATCTGCATAAATGTATGTGTATTTCTCGCATTGTGATAAAACAACGGTACATAGAGCCATCCAATTTTGAATGACGTAATCCTACTGCGAATATGGGCATGTGGAAGCCCAAATTTGAAATTTGGAATTTGTTTTATTATCGATTTCCTATTTTGTAAATCTTTAACAAATTTTTGATTGACAAACTCAAGGATTTCAAAGCGAGCCATGGCAACGTTGTACAGAAAAAAGATTTTTATCTCCAGCGCGCGAAACTGTGTATCGGAAATTCTAAAGATAGGCTCAGTTTAACTCTATTTTGCGATATTGCTCTCGAACTGAATTGTATGGTTTAAGTGCGAAGAACGTGATATTTAATAAATAAAGGTAACAGACAAACTATTAAAAAGACGCCCCTTTGGACGTAATTTAAAATCTGAAATCTTTCACATTTTCTTTTTTTATAGTACTTATTATTCTTATAATGCTTTTTCGATGTGTTTTTTCCAAATTCGACAACAACCTGCGAATAAATTGCCTATAAACTAACTAACATTATTGCGTGATTGCCAATTAGCTGTGATTAGCGTGATAATATAGCCAATTTATTACGGCAAGAACCTGTCAAAAGATTAAGATTTTAATGATTTTGACCCAGCGTTATATTTATGTTACTTTCATCACCATTAAAATGAACGCGAGTAACGCTTCAGAAAAATCTTCAAATGAAACTAATTAATTTACACGTTGATATAAATATTATTCCAAGATCTGATGATGCAGACTGAATAAACCGTTTTTCGTATTTGTCAAAATATATATATATATATTCGTCTGCGGCGTAGGTTCCCAGCGGGTCTGGAACCACTTTCAGCGGTAGCTAGAACCTTCCATTGCTGGTCCAAATGCTAATGGGGGGGGGCGTTAAGACGGTCAAAAGAGCGACCGTAGCCTCTCTTCTTTCAAACCTACATATTAGGAAATTGATATAATAAAATGCTTAGAAAATAACAACTCTTTTCATGAATAAGCAGTTTACATATCTTTCTAAAATTTTTATCTTATTGTTATCGCTTAAATAAATTAAAAATGTAAATTAGCAATAAGTACGCATACATCTAAATCCGTTTATTAGTGCTAGTGACAAATCTTTGCAGGTTAGTCGGCAAAATCGCAATTCAAACAATGAAGCATGTTTCCTCAAAAATATGGAAGCCTGTGATTGTTTGCAGAGCAAGAGCACAGGCATCGTAAATAAGCAAAGACATACAAGTTGATAAATACACGAAATCAAATCTATGAACGGCAGGAGTATCTGCCGTTCATAGATTTGAGAATGTCTTATCTATGTCGCTAAGGCAGACACGAAGAATTCCAACTCGTCACGGATCAAACTCCACGAATAAACTATTAGCTTAGACTAGAAGAGAAACACGCTAATGTGACAATCAAAATCGTAAAAAACAACCTTGTATTTAGCGTAAATATATTGAACCTTGTCGTGCTTCCAATTTATCCTTCTGTTAGCTATAAAATTGCACGGATTCTCCAGAAATTCAATTTTCAAGTCGGTTTCTCTCCTATTAATAAAATTCATCCTTCGATTCTAAAAGATTGCGTTTCTGTCTAGAATTCTTGGGGAATTTATAATATATCGAGTCAGTGTGGTTTAAGATATATTGGCCAAACAAAAAGAGCGTTGAAGTTTCGTATCAAAGAACATGAATCTTATGTCAGAAAAGGCGAAATCAACAAGTCTTCAATAGCGTATCATAGTTGGACATTTAACCATAATTTGGACTTTGGGTCTGCAAAATTTATCCAAAAAGCTTTTTCCATAGGTGAATTGGATTTTCTTGAGGCTTTTCATATTCACAAAGATTTAGCATGTTTAGTTAATGATTTGAAGTCCAATCCAGTCCTTCCTAATGCCTTTAAAATTCTACTATCTTAATTCAGTTATTTTTGCCGATAGATGGCGTTACCTCTTCGCGTTTGGTACTACCAGAGAGTATAAAAAATCCGTTCATTGGTTGCTTTCCATTATTCGAAGTTCAGATTTTGAGCGTGAAGGTGCAGTTGCCCCTCGCTCCCTATTTTTAACTTCGCTAATTTTTCTTGTCCTTTGTGTTACATGTTTGATCAGATAGCCTGGCTCAGTAAAAGTAGGCGGCCAGTGTAACTCTGATCAAAAATCCGGTTATAACCATGTGCAGTGCTGATAAGGACCACGTGTTTCTGAGACTCCTTCCCCTTTATTTTTCTTCTTTCTAGGTATTTCTTTCTTCTGATGAGGAGGGACCTTTAGCTGCCCTCGAAAGAAAATCGATTGAGTGTTTCAATATGCTTACGCTAAATACAAGGTTGTTTTTACGATTTTGAAACTATTAGCTTCTTCTACAAACATCTTCAGCTAAGATCTTCACGCATAACGAATCCTTTAAGATGGCACACAATACAACGGAATTGCGCGTCATAAGAGAAATGGCACTCAGCCATGGAGCCATTTCTGCCATGGAGCTTTGATGCAAGTGAAAAAATAGTCGTCATCTTTTCTCCGCCCCTGCAATCCATGGAGGAAGGAATAGAAGCAGACACCTTCCTTCCACCACTACTGACGCAGTATTGCCAAGCCTTGATATTCTGAGGATTGTGGCATTTTCTTTTACATCCAAGCGCGTCACCCATGGCCTTATAAGAAATAGACTAACCCAATGGGCGGGGCGTGCGTCACCGGCATGTCGGCAAGAAAGAGTAGGGACGATCTGGTTTACTTTAACACTGAAACCTATGGCGTTTGTATCACATAACTCTTTTTAATTATTAAATGTGATATGTTGTATAGTGATGAGATTATGAAAGCCACAGTTTTTTCCAAATAGGATTTAATATATCTCATTAAAGCACTTTTTACTGCATTTCGCGGATTTTATTCACGCGTAATTCTTGTACAAACATCTTTACTTTAGTAAAACGGTAAAAATTCTAAGCACAAAATTTATGAACTTAATTTTGCGTACAAATAACCTAAAGTTAAATAAGACTGATAGTACGTGATGCTTTGAAATAAATAAGGTAAAATTAAACAGGATCTGATTTTTTTAAAAAAATTTAATGAACATTTTCAAGCAGTGATTTTCCAAACTATGATAACATTACAAAACGATCATATTTTTTTTATTATATGATCATGAAATTATTAACATTAAAATGGATTAGTTATTTTAATAATTCATAAAATTCGGAGCATAAATTTTTCTGAGCGTAATGAAGGGAAAAAAAAGATAAAATAAAATGTAGAAGCTCTCAGATTTTATATTACGCCCAAAAGGAACCTTTTTTTAAAGTTTTGTGTGTTACCTATATTTATTGAATATCATGTTCTTCGCCCGTAAAACACATACATTTGAAAACAGCATATCTTTAGAACTTCCGCACTGGAGATAAAACTATTATTTTCCGTACAGTGCTCGCTCTGAACTCGTTGTGTAATCAAAAATGCGTTAAAGTTTTACAAAATATGAAATAGATTAAAACAAATTCGAAATTCGGCCGTCCAGATGCCTATGTTCGGGTGGAGGATTACATTATTCAAAATTTGATGGCTCTAGATACTGTCGTTTTTGTCACAGTGCGAGAAACATACATATATTCATGCAGATTCTTCATTATTTAATTTCTTTACATATAATACCGGGCGATAATATTTGGTAACAACAATTTGCAAGGAGACACGGATATTTATAGTAAAACAGAGCAAAATATCGCTTCGAAACTAACAGCCTTTCTAGGCTACCGCCCCTTTGGGCTAATAAATTAAATTAACAGTAAATAAAAAAAAATCTTATGCAGAACTAAAAATAAATTAAAAAAAAATCACTCTAAAATACAAGCAAAATTAATTATTACGGTTAAATACAATTTTAATATTAGAATTAAATGTATAAAAATTTTTAAGGAGTCAAAAGTGTTTATCACTATGATGTATTATGAAATATAATTGAAATAAAATGTCTGTATAGAAATTGTGCTATAATACTCATCTATAATTTTAAAAAGGCAGCACAATTTAGAATTATAAACAAAACTTTCAAAAATTCGTTTTTAAATATTTTAGTATTTTTTACTTATTTACACCAATAAAAAGCATAAAAATTGCAAGAGAAAATTGCTTGTTTGAAATTTTCAGTTAATTCAGATTTAAAATATTATTTTCTAAAAGTAGTAGTTACAAATTTCCTTACAGTATAGGAAATCTAAAAAAATATCCAGTCCTGAAAGCATGCAATAGCTTTATAATTATTTGGAACGTTAATTATGCTTGATAAATATGATAAATTTTTAAAAATCAATCTCAGTTTCAAAAATAAAAATATGTAGAAATTCTAATTTGTGAAATGAGGCGCTACAGCCAGCTTTTTCTTGACAATTATACACGCTGCAATAGGCAACCAGTGTTAAATTTCTGCAAGTCGTCCCTACTCCTCCAGATGTGATCAAGGTGACAGCCGGCAACGCCTCAGACGAGGGTGAAAACCCGTTTGGGTTAGTCTATTTCTTATAAGGTCCACGGCTTCACCATAACTGTGGTTTAGTGGTACTCGCGCACATGGGAGCGTAAATCGAAGACACATGCGCACAAAAGAAACATTCATTGTCTTCCTTCTTACATAACTGCATCCTTTCCTATGGAGACTCCTTGCCAGAATAATTCATGTCACGTGTTCATTGCAGCAGAGCTGGTATAATCATACTTCGTAATATCGCCATCGGTATGTGTCTTTTTATTTTTGTGTGCTTCGCCAGTAATTCATATTCGTGAGTAAAAGTGATAGAATATAATAGTTATTTTTATAACTGTCGAAAAGTTGACTTATTTAAACCGAGGCAAGATTTTTATTTCAAAATATCTGAATCCGAGAAAATGCCGGCTGTAAAGTACTGGGCATTTAAAATATGGATTTACGTACTGTCGTACAAACCAATCATTACATATATGTTTAATTTTCCAAAACATATTTACAAATGAAGCCATGAAGCCTTCTAGGCGAGGGGTTCTCAATCGGGGATACGCAAGAGAAAAACAGGTGGTACGCGAAGAAGCAAAGTATTTTTAACTATTAAATTCAAAAATTAAAACCCCAACATCCTGACCGAGTTTTTCCTCTAACACTGGTAAATTTTTGCGATCTCAGCTTTGTTCAAGAGTGGTGGTGGTACTATAAGGTATTTCTCCCACTTCCCTAGCGTGCCTTCGTGGTGTAACAGCACGTTGGGCCGATATTCCAGAGGTCCGTGGTTCTATTCCCGGCGAAGGCGGTTGCATATTTTTCATCTTTTCTGCTTCCAATAAACCTAATGACTCTACAAGTGGCGCCCGAACTAAAAGGGTTGTGGATGACGATTCTCCGCACCCAGGATTTGGCGACTAGGTCCCCTAAAACCCTAGCCGCCCTTTAAGAAGGGAAGTATATAAGGTATTTCTCCCTAGCGTGCCTTCGTGGTGTAACGGTAGCACGCTGGGCCGGTATTCTAGAGGTCCGTGGTTCGATTCCCGGCGAAGGTGGGTGCATATTTTTCATCTTTTCTGCTTCCAATAAATATAATGACTCTAAAAGTGGCGCCCGAACTAAAAGAGTTGTGGATGACGATTCTCCGCACCCAGGATTTGGCGACTAGGTCCCCTAAAACCCCAGTCGCCCTTTAAGAAGGGGACTATATAAGGTATTTCTCCCACTTCCCTAGCGTGCCTTCGTGGTGTAACGGTAGCACGCTGGGCCGGTATTCCAGAGGTCCGTGGTTGGATTCCCGGCGAAGGCGGTTGCATATTTTTCATCTTTTCTGCTTCCAATAAACCTAATGACTCTACAAGTGGCGCCCGAACTAAAAGGATTGTTGATGACGATTCTCCGCTCCCAGGATTTGGCGACTAGTCGCCCTTTAAGAAGGGGACTATATAAGGTATTTCTCCCACTTCCCTAGCGTGCCTTCGTGGTGTAACGGTAGCACGCTGGGCCGGTATTCCAGAGGTCCGTGGTTCGATTCTCGGCGAAGGCGGTTGCTTATTTTCATCTTTTCTGCTTTCAATAAACCTAATGACTCTACAGTACTTAGGTTTTCAATTTTTGTTTAGATAGTACGCGTTAGTGAAAAGGTTGAGAACCGCTGTTCTAGGCTATAATATCATTTGATCTGTTTTCTAGACCTGGGAAAGAAATATTTAAACAGCCTGCTACAACAAACCGTTTTGCGTCGTCTTCTAAACAAGAAGATGATGGAGTGCGAACCTCATATAATATTTCATTGTTAATCCCCAAAGCGGAAAAGCACACACAGCCGGCGAGGAATTAATCTTGCCGGCAGTTAAAGAGGTAATAAAAACCGTTCTTCATCGTAAGATATCGCCAGATATCGTCAGAAAAAATCATCTGAATAATATTTCGGTACAAGGAAGAATACATGAAATGGCCAAAGAGGCTGAAATAACATTATGCAATTGTTTGCAAATTTCCCATTCAGTGACGAGGTGTCATAAGAGCTTTTGAAATATCCAAAATCAAATGTACTCCCTGTTTATTCGTCATCAGCATTTATTTTGCAAAAAATCGGAATGATCGACTGCATACACCGCTTCACTACGTGATTAGAGCAGTTAGTAAGATTAGAAGCAATGCGTTGCAAGACACATTAATTTGGCCAAATGTTTAGGGAAAATGACGATTAGATTCGCTCTCTAATGAAAGTTCCTTGGCTATCGAAATATATTTATTTGAATCGCTTTTACTTCCTTGTACGTTTAAAGGGAAAAGGTTTAAGATCACAAATAAAGGTTTTAAAAAGAAAAAGGAAATTTTTCTGCAGAAGATGGAAAGTATATGTTAACAAGTAATTCATAAAGATGGAATTCTTATTCGTTATATTAAGTTAAAAGATAAAGGATATATAGGAAGAAAATACATGTAAAATGGAGGAAAGAAATTAAGATAGAAGAAAGGAAGATTTAACGAAGATTAAATGAAAGGAAGATTAAAGGAAAGAGAAGAACGAAGAAAAGAAGAACTTCTTCAAGAAGAACGAGAGAATAAGTTTCAAACGTTTTTTACTTGGGACAAATTTTGACATTTTATAAAGAATTACTTACAAAGAGAAACTTCATGAAGGACAATAAAGTACTACTTTAAGATTTTTATTTTTTTTTATATGGCACACTATATGGCAATGTAAAAACCTTTGATTTATTAATAAGTACTAGATAAGGGCGGACGTGGGCAGAACCGATTAACCGTAATAGTAGAGGGAATGGTGCCCACATCCTCCATTACTACTACTACTACTACTACTTTCTTGTACGAAGCAAAGGAAGTATTGAAATCACGAAAAATTCCGGGTGTCATATTTCAACGAAAACATCCATTTTGATCGCTATCGAATGCAATTTAACGATGTTTTTGCATGGCAGCTGTACGTAAGGACAGAATAAAGAACTCTTTTACCCGGAATTAATTATTAGACTGATTTAAAATGGATTCAGAAGAGTGTTTTTCGTGGCGTCTGTACGTACGTACAAACGTATGTATGCATCTCGAATAACTTAAAAACGAGTAGCCACAGAACGTTGAAATTTTGTATATAGGACTGGTATGGTATGTAGTTGCGCACCTCATATTTTGGTTGCAATCGGCTGCGCCAAAAGTATATATATATATATTCCTATGAAGCATTTTATCCAATTCAATATATACGTATATATATATATGTGATGTACCAGCTTTTGTCCGGAATAAATAGATTGAATGAAGAATCATAGATGTAGTCATAGCTTAAATTATCAGACGATAAGTTTAAAAAACAGGATCTATTTATTATATTTCAGGAGAAAATAGCAGTTACAAAAATCTGATCTCCGGAGTAAATAAAAAGAATCACTAATAACTTTTTGTATGAAGTTTACTGCATCGTGACTTTTAAGAAAAACCCCCGATATTCCTTTGCGAGTCCTTTTATAGCCTCTGGAAAGGCGGAGCTTCCAAGAAATGACGTGAGCCTCGTCAGCCATTCCAGTTCGCTTTAAATATTTCCAGAACATTCTAGAACTGTACGTGTAGAAAAGGCGGGAAAAACAACTTGACTACGGGACTGTGGATTTAATTCCACGTACTTTCAAATAAGAGAACGTCGCCATTAAAAATGAAAAGAACATACAGTTAGACTTTTAAGTGTATTTTTGACTATGGAATTTTATTATTACACACACACACACACACACACATATATATATATATGTGCCCACTATGTCACTCTGCTCAGTGAGCTCAGTTTTGTTTTATTCTTATATGTTGGTAAATTGTGCATTTTTTGCTTTAAAAATGATTGAATTATGTTGTTCTTATCTTCCGGTTAAGGTTTTGATGCCTTTAGTTAATCTACATGCAATAGTTCTAGAATTATCAACAATTTAAAAGGGCAGCCAAGCCTAATTTTTTTTTACCATAGCAGCCATTATTTGTTTACATTTGAAACTTAGCAGAATAGCCGAATTTCCGACCGGCCGAATTTCTGGCATTGTGATAAAACAATGGTACCTAGAGCCATCCAATTTTGAATAACGCAATTCTGCATCCGAAAACGGGCATCTGGAACACAAATTTGGAATTTGTTTTATTATCTGTTCATATTTTGTAAAGCATTTATGAGTTTTTGATTAAGAAAGACAACGATATCAAAGCGAGCACCGGAAACACAGTACGGGAAGAAAATAAACTATTTTTATCTCCAGCGCGTGATCGGAAATCCTAAAGATATGATACTCTAAAGATGTTCATTTTAAAATTATTCTTCAATATTGCTGCTGAACTGAATTTTATGGTCTAATATAAAATGTGCGGCGTAATATAAAATATGAAAGCTTTCAGATTTTCTTTAAGTGTTTAAAATATTTTAAGTTTTTGACACATAACTTTTTTTGAGATATTAGACTGTCATTAGAAGTTTGGGTGAAGATTTCAAATTTTCACCGACAGATCGACATTAACCCTTTGTTGCATACAAATAATCTAGAGCAAATCATAATAATGCTTTTCACCCAACGTTATTAATCGAGCAGTTAAAAAATTCTCATCTCAACACACTAAAAGGCACACTCTTGTTTTAGGAGATTATAAAAATTCTGTTGTCATTCCCTTCTTTCCATCAATTAGCTATAAAGTTGCACGTATGTTGCAGAAATTTAACTTTCGGGTCGTTTATTCTCCCATCAATAAAATTCCCAGTTCCATACTCAAGGACCCCATTCCGGATATGAAATCCTGGGGTATTTATAGGATTCCTTGCCAGTGTGGTTTAATTTACATTGGCCAAACTAAGACAGCCTTAAAATTTCGCGTCAAGGAACATGAGGCATATGTTAGAAAAAAAGGAAACACAGAAGTCTTCTGTTGCCCAACATTGTTGGTCCGAAAATCACACTTTCAATTTTTCTGCTGCCAAAATTATTCAAAAAACATCTTCCATTGGAGAACTCGATTTTCTAGAGGCATTTCACATTCAAAAAAATCTTTCCGTTCTAGTTAACGATCCTAATTCCAATCCATCTTTGCCTTCGGCCTTTAAAGAAATTATGTTTTAGTTCTGCTTTCATCAACAGATGGCGCCACTAGCTTATTTTCTGTCCATGCTTTCTCATCTTATCTGATCATTACATCCTATCTCGTTCATTTGCGCTTTTGCAGCTGACGATGGCGGTTCGGTAAAACCATCGAAACTAGTCCTGTGAAAATTTGAAAATATAACGCTGATTTTTGTTTTTGACTTTTGAGAATTAGTATTTGTTCGGCGTGTCATTGTGTTTTAATCTAGAGAAGTTAAACGAAGATGTTTGTATTTTTTCCTACTTAAAATAACCGTAGTAATAATAAAAAAAATAATTTTATCAAATTTCGTTTTAAATGATTGCTACACGTTTTTCACTACAGTGAACAGCATGCATGTACGTACATGCATACAAATCTCTTCCCGACGATTGACGGTCATTGCATTTGAAATCATATTCTGCCTCGTTTGCAGTGATCATTACCATCTTCTCATCTACAACTGACATGTACATACAGATCCCTCAAAATACCTTCATTTCGTCGATCGTGATTGAATTCATTTTGATACGATTTTGTAACCTGTACCTATTGGATTCAAATGTCAAATGTTCTAGAAATTCCTTGCCAAAGATGAAAATTTCCAGTGGTATTTTGGCTTGATAAGCAGTCCATTTGGGTTTCAATTCACTCTTTTCGTTAGATCTTTATCGACCACTCCACAATTTTCTCAAACTGACATTTGAAATAAAATGTCTAAAATGACTAATTATGAATAAAAAATGGCAGTATAAGAAAATGTAAGCAATATTATGTAATGTTTACTATGAGAAATTGTACTAACTTGGAAACAGAAGTAGCAGCCATTTTCCAAATAGCAATGTTTTACTTAGTGATGCTATACAGCCAGCTATGATCGACAGTTGAAAGTTCTAATAATATAGGTTAGGTTAGGTTATTTAATTACGGCAAAGCCTCGAGGGCTATCTGCTTAAGAGGAGGGATGCCTTCGTGGAGGACTTTCTAAGGGAAACTGGCTCGTATACACGTTACACATGGGAAAAACCACGAAAACACCCATGCAGCCAGCCCGTTCTCGGGATTCGAACCTTGGACCGAACTACCAGTGTTCAGCGACTTTACCGCTCGGCCGCTGGTGGGACCTCTAATAATGACAGAGGAATGGAATCTGTTAAGGCATTTACAGAAGAATAAAGAAATTTAAACTTTTGTCTACTAGAGTGGACATGATGCAACAAAGGGTTAACAATCGTGCTCAAAATAGCGCTGAATACGCTATTGAATGCTTTCTATAATTTAATAAATCGTTTTCACTATTACTCATTGCTATCGGTATTCTATAACCACCTCTATGAGTGAACTAAGTACCTTTCGTCGCAAAAAAATCTGGTTGTTTAGAAATCGTGCAAGTCACGTTTTATTATACATATTTCTTCAATTTTAATAAACTTATAAGGTATTTCTCCCACTTCCCTAGCGTGCCTTCGTGGTGTAACGGTAGCACGTTGAGCCCGTATTCCAAAGGTCCGTGGTTCGATTCCCGGCGAAGGCGGTTGCATATTTTTCATCTTTTCTGCTTCTAATTAACCTAATGACTCTACAAACTTTCAAAGCTTTCGTGAACTTTTGAACCAACCTGCATTTGTGTAGATCTATCCTTTTGAATTTTTTATATATGTTTTAAAATTTTATTTAACATTGCAATATTGTTGATTGTAGCTTTTAAAGTTTAAAAAAAAAAAAAAAAAGAGAGAGAGAAAACTTCAATCAACTCGGCATTCTTTCAGTGATGCAAAAGAAGACGGAAGCGGATTTCACGTGATTGGTTTTGGTTCTCGAGTTGAATTGTCAATATTTAACAAACTACGATATCAGCTATTGAACGCCATTTGTCTTTCCAGACATTTCGGATAATCTAACGAAACGAAAAAGGGCCTCTACTTGAAAAACAGGACAGTAATTTTCTTTCCCCTCATGTCGATTACAATGTACTCAAACTGAAAATTTTCTTAGTTTAAGAAGTTTATCTTGCCGGGATGGTTGATTGAATTAAAATAAAATTCAATTTCATTAGCTATAGATTTACTTTCGTAACTCATATACAGTAGAATTTCAGTTAACTGTAGCAGGAATATTCGGAACTCGAACTAGCCGGTTCATTTGTTGTTCTTTCCAGGTTAAATCAAATTTAAAATGTTACTGATAAATTTATGTGTTTTA
This sequence comes from Stegodyphus dumicola, assembly GCF_044657685.1. Lineage (NCBI taxonomy): Eukaryota > Metazoa > Arthropoda > Arachnida > Araneae > Eresidae > Stegodyphus > Stegodyphus dumicola. Next base: position 5,398,688 of record NC_140768.1, read on the forward strand.
ATATAGTCATCGATAAGTAATCTACACAGCATTTTGTTTCACACGTTTTCTCATGACGGTTCAAAAATATTAGTTTGGGATGAATGTATATGAAATGTAGATTCCGCCTATTTCTGCAAACAAAACTGACTTTTCGACTGGCTCTTTCACGTTTCTCATTGAAATTATACATTTACTACAAACTATAAATGTGAAAGTAACACTATTACCTTTCTTTATAATCTGTATAAAATATATCCCTTTATGGGAATAGCGCAAGAAGGAATTACTTTCTAAATTAGTTTAATTGAAATATAAATATGTTTAATGCCACACAGAAAAGGGTTATATAAACACAGGTTATACAAATAATTAAAGGTTATATAAGCACATTCAACTCTCGCAAAACTCTTGAAAATACATAATGTTAGGTTAGGTTAGGTTATCAGGTTCAATGTTTCTTCTAACCTTCTTCGGAAACATACAATGACCTGACTAGAACAGAGAGCTTACTAAAGCTATGTTCACTAATTGTCGTAAGTAGACAGGATACAGACGAAGGGTATACAAAACCCTTTATTTTTTCTTTATATACAATGACTTCCGTACTTCGGAATACAATGACCCTCCACTCGGGGTCTAACTTAAAAGATATCAAAATAAAACTAAACTCTAATTTAACTTTAGAATAAGATTGGCCTTATAATAACAGGAAGCGTATGTAGCACAGAGACTGTGAACACTACAATACGTTTAATTTATCAAGAGGATTAAAACCTCTGGCCTGGAAGGCAAAGTAGCAACTGCGTAACTTCTAAGGTAAGCGGCCTGCTTCGAACTCACGGCTTCCTCTCTTCTGCTTGGCAAAAAGGCCACACTTAAATACTTGGCGTTCGCCAGACAACTTTGCATAAACTCCTTCACGCTTATAATTCTGGCCGGAAGTAGAAAATAAGAAGTGATAGTAAAGATTTAAAATAAAATAAACGTTAGTAAAACTTAAGATCCTTACAAGGTTAGGTTATTTAATTACGGCAAAGCCTCGAGGGCTATCTGCCTAAGGGGAGGGATGCCTTCGTGGAGGACTTTCTAAGGGAAACTGGCTCGTATACACGTTACACATGGGGAAAACCACGAAAACACCCATGCAGCCACCCCGTTCGCGAGATTCGAACCTCGGACCGAACTACCAGTGTTCAGCGACTTTACCGCTCGGCCGCTAGTGGGCCGAAAATACATAATGAAAAGGAAATCACGGATGTTGAGAATGATGGATTTTAAATGAATATTGTCAGAAAGAAATGCAGGCAAACTGAAGGCAATCATTGTAGAGACATTAGGTTATTTCGAAGCAGGAAAGACGAAAAATGAACAACGCCTTTGCCGGAACTCGAACCGTGGACCTCTCGAATACGCGTCGAGCGTGCTGACCACTACACTATGAAGGCGGGTGAAATACCTTATACACTCTCCTCCTTTTAAAGGATGACTGAGATTTTTAGAGGACCTAATCGCCAAATCCTGGTGGTGAGAGAGAGAGAGAGAGAACGGAGGACGTGGGCACTATCCCTTTATCAAACGGTTAATTAGTATAGCACCACGTCCACCACTATTTATAGCACCCCTTCAAAATACATAATGCCACCTGAAAGGTATTCAACGTGCACGACAAGACATAAAATATAATATGTTACAGAGTTACAGATTAATATTCAAGATACATTACTGGTACATTACTGATACAAACATGACAGATGCTGAACTGATAAAAGGCTGATATAATACTAATATTAACACTGCTACAGTACTGATACATTGATATAACACTGAATATTATTACTGATTAAATAGGAATGATTTTGCACAAGTCGGTAAATAAATCCACGAAATAATACGTTACAGAGACTCAAAATATTGTGAATTAAAATATCACAAATGAATGTTCTACTGTTACATTTCTTGTACTATTGTACTATCTGTAGCACCCCTTCAAGATACATAATGCCACCTGAAAGGTAATCAACGTGCACGACAAGACATACAATATAACATGTTACAGAGTTACAGATTAATATTCAAGATACATTAATGATGCAAATATGACAGATGCAGAACTGATTAAAGGCTGATATAATACTGGTACTGATATTAACACTGATTAATACTGCTACATTACTGATACATTGATATAAAACTGAATATTAATACTGATGAAATGGGAATGATTTTGCACAAGTCGGTAAATAAATCCACGAAATTATACGTTACAGAGATCCCCCCCCCCCAAAAAAAAGAAAAATGAGAATTAAAATATCATAGATCAATGTTCTATTGTTACATTACTTGTACATTACTGATGAAATATAACTGATACACTACTGATACAAGGCTGATATATTAGTGATACAATACTTTACTGATTGTAAGACTGTTTTTATTGCTCATGCGATATATGCATGAGCAAATATGCATAATCCTGGTGGTGAAGAATCATCATTCACCGCCTTTCAGTTCGGGTGCCACTGTAGGGTCGTTCTCTCTTGTTCCACATAAACTAGATTACTAGATTCGCCAGGTCATTGTAAGATCTACAGTGACCTGGAGAATTCTCGCACAGGCATGAAAAAACTACCAACGCAGAAGAAGCGTGAAAATAACCCTTTATTAATTCAAAATAGTAAACAGAAGGACACGGTCTTCGTGCGTTACAAAGACACCAGGAGACCACTGGGTGAACAGCTGTGCCGCGAAGAAGACTTTCAGCCTTATTGCTCGCTCAGTGGAATCATGTTTATTTAAAATTTATAACTATGAAACTTGGATATATACATTAAACCATTATGCATAAAAAACATTAAATAAAATTAAAAGAAATATTTTGATAAATATACATAAAAATTAATTAATTCTAATATGAAAGTTCTGTAATAGCTTTTGAAATATCTTGAAATATGAAATATATTGAAACATGAAATATGTAGAGACATTAGGTATTTTGGAAGCAGGAAAGCTGAAAAATGAGCAACACCTTCGCCGGGAATCGAACCACGGACCTCTGGAATACGCGCCCGGTGTGCAGACCACCACACCACGAAGGCATGCCAAGAAGGTGAGAAGCGAAATACCTTATATACATTTTGAATCTTGGATTGACTTTATGTTCCTTTTAAATGTTCACAGTTTTCGATTAGATATTTGATTAAGTTATGCAGTTTATTACGAAGGAAATTACTAGGCACACATATTGTAGAGACATTAGGATTTTTTGGAAGTAAGAGAGATTAAAAAATTAGCAACGCCTTCACCGGGAATAGAACCACGGACCTCTGAAATACGCGCCCAGCATGCAGACCACTACCACGAAGGCACGCTAGGAAGGCGGGAGAAGTACTTTATATACTCCCCCTTTTAAAGGGCGACTAGGGTTTTTCGGGGACCCAGTCATCAAATCCTGGGTGAGGAGAATCATCATCCAACACCCTTTTAGTTCGGGCGCAACTGTAGAGACATTACGATTTTTTGGAAGCAGGAAAGATGAAAAATTAGCAACGCCTTCGCTAGGGATCGAATCACGGACCTCTGAAATACGCGCTCAGCATGCAGACAACTACACCACGAAGGCACGCTAGGAAGGCGGGAGAAATACCTTATAATATCATCTGTAGCCTCTCATAATATATATAGAAGGTATCATCGGCAGCCTCTCATAATAGAAGTCATAATATCTCCTGCTGTTTCCGGAAGTGACGTTGAAAGTATCTTAAAAATAAATGGTTTTAAGGTTATGGTGCATTTAAAAGTAATGGAGGATTAATATACTCAGCAGGAGTGAGGGAAAACTTGCTGTTATTAAGGCGTGAGAAAGGAATTCGCTACTTGGAAGTTAGTAAGTCAACTACGAAGCTAAGAACTTTATTCAAAAACAAATTAATGATAAACTATATTCAGCTAGAGTTCAAGAACAAAACATTTAAGCTCGATTTCTCCAATAACAGGAAGCGTTTCCGATGTTTTGAATACAAAATTTAATTAATAACTTTTATTATCATATCTTGAGATATATTCTAGAAATATTATTTCTAGCCATTTTATATATAAATTAGCAAAATAATTAATTGTATTTCATTTTTTGTTTCGTTACACTTAATTATCATTAAAAAAGGGAAAAAATAATTTTATTAAAAAAAACGTTTTCTCTTATAGTGTACATCTAATAAATTTAGATAATTCAACATATTCATTCTTGTTTCCTTTTTTATGCTTTTCCTTGATTCATAAAGCACATTAAAAATAATTTAAATTTAAATAAAAGTATATGTATTTTTAAAATTTTGGAAAGGGGGTGATCTTCCAGCCGTTGTGAAAGAGGTTGCAATGGAGCAAAAAACGTCGAGAAAACGTTGGTCTAGTACATATTTTCAATTAATTACCATAAATAACGCAGTTCACCTTCTTGACGTCAAGGTGAAAATGAAATATTATCCGTATTAGTTAGGGTTTCGAGATAATAAATTTAAAAAAAAAATTTAAATTTAAAATTTTTAAAATTTTACTAATAGCCGTTTGGGTTTAACGCTCCATTGGGCTAATAAAATAATGCTTAGAAATCACTTAAAATAGCAGATTCAATTGACGAAAGGAAATTTGTATAAAATTTTAATACCCTTAAAACTCAACATAGCTTAATTTCCATGCAGCTGATTTATCATAAACATTGAATGTTATTTACAAAACTAAACATAGAAATCACATATTTGATTAGTATGCGACTTGGAAATCAAGGCTTCAAATGATGCATTGCAACTTTATATACAGATTCTTCTCTTAATACTATTGTAGAGACATTAGATATTTTTTGAAAGCAGGAGAGATGGAAAATGAGCCATGCCCTAGCCGGGATTCGAATCACGGACCTCTCGAATACTTGCCGAGCGTGTTGACAACTACACCACGAAGGCATGCTAAGAAGGCGGGAGAAATACCTTATAATACTATTAAACTTTTCAAGTGACACGGTTCTAGTTCATTGCATTAGGAAATAGGAAATAATTTTTTTAGCTATTGAAATATTCGTGATCATTTTAGCTAAAATAAAATCATAAACTTTGTAACATACATAAGCCTTCAGCCAATAATAATTTTAGCCAATAATAATTATAATTAGCGAATCAAAATGTATCGAAAGCGGCGCTGAATTATTCTGAAGAGGCGGTGTCTTTAACTGGCAAGGAGCGATATAGAATAACTATTCCCAGGTGAGGTTCGCTATATGCTTGCTTGGCTAACTGCGGTGTTATTTTAGGGTTTCTCTTAACCTCTTTGATAATGCCACGTTTTTCTCTTGCAGAAAATATTCGAGGCCGTCCACTTCCAATCTTAGTTTCTGCTGATCCTGTCCCATTAAACTTTTTACAACACTTCTAACAGTAAATGAACTTATGTTCAGTTGTATTCTTATAGCACAGTACGTTAGATTCCCATTTCTCAGCTGAATAATCATGTTTTTAACATTAACGTCCAACTCTTTCGACTTCGAAGTCATTTTATCACAGCATTAGCAAAATAACGTTTTAAAAATGCACAGCAGACTTAATACTGCCAGGTCTTCTTATCAGTCTAAACATGTGACCTCAACGCAATAAAATTTGCACAAGAGTTAGAACTTTGCCAATACTTTTTTGACATGCAAATTTACGTTTTTGCTGTATATTTTGTATAATCATTTTCATTTTAATTTAAGACACATTTGTAAGAATTATGTTAATTTTATGAACAGTTAAATTTTGAGTTAAAGTTCCTTTCCTGTCGATTCTTAACTTCAACTTACTACTTCCGGCCTGAACGTAGTTTTGGAATTACTCTGAATACATAATGAGGAAGAGCAGTATTTAACCGCGAAGTTCTGCTTGCTGAGTTAGAGAGAATCAGAGTTTCTGATTAGCGCGCGTCAGTCTTTTGGGCTACTCTCTCTCTCTCAAAGCTGTTATTACGCTCGGCCGTACTCAGGCTTTGATAGCTTCGCAGTCAATGAGCGTTAAGGGGCCAACTCGGTTAGAATCTTGATAGCTTCGGCTATATCTCTTTAGTTTTATCATACTATACTGTATTTTTATTAACCCATAATTTCTCTACAACTATATGTTTGACTTCTCTTCAGGAGTTTACCCTCGTGCTGTATCATGTATTATGTATAATCATATATCACTTATTAGAAGTCTTATGCAATAACATATATGACTTCGTATTTACAGTGTATTAAGTTAAATGTATCGTAATCTGCTATTTACACAAATGGCAACAATTCCTTATTGCCAAGGTATACTACAATTGTTTAAACTGTATCATGTCATATGCACATCTATTTTTAACTGGCATAATATTTTCAATGTGTTTTACCGCAAACATATTAGTCCATACCTTTGTATTCATCATTACTGTAATCTGCTGTAAACTACTGTATTTTTGTCATCCTATACTGGATTTTTATCATACTGTACCGTATTTTTATCATATTATAATCTCTCTATAGTTGTATGTATGACTTCTCCTCAGGAATTTATCTTCGCGCTGTGTCATGTATTAAGTATAATGACGTATCACTTGTACGAAGTCATATATGCAATAACATATATGACTTCGTAATTACATTGTATTATGTTAAATATATCGTAACGTGTTATTTACACAAATGCAACAATTTTACTGCCAAGGTATACCACAACTGTTTGTAATCAATCATTCATTTTCAATTATGTACTCACGTATTTGAATTAGTGTTGTCTTAAGGGTTCTGTAGATCATGGTGGACGTGGTGCTATACTAATTAACCGTATGGTAGAGGCATAGTGCCCACGTCCCTTATCCCTTATCATTTAGTTTAGATTAGTTTTAGTTGACTTCTTAACCTCTTAAGTTCAAGCCCGAGTGTCGGCTTTTATGGTACACTCCAAGACGAAGTTCTATTAAATCTTATTTGAATAATAAAGGGTTATTTACCCTTCCATCTTGTTGTTTCTTGTCACACGAACTCAAGCGAGTTACAACTTAACAGTTGGAAGAGACTACAACTTAACAGTTGTAGAGTTCCTCACTTCGTAATTCTAAGTTAATGTTGGAAGTGAAGAATCTAAGAACTGATAAGCGAATAATCGCTCGAGTTCGGTGACAAGAAACAACAAGGTAGAAGGGTAACTAACCCTTTATTATTCCAATAAGATTTAACAAAACTCCGCCTGGGAGTGTACAAGCAAAGCCCGCACTTGGACTTGAACTTAAATGACTAAGAATTAAACTAAAGACTAACTAAAGAAGTATAGCCGAAGCTATCAAGGTTCAAATCGAGTTGACCCCTTAACTTATTTGACTACGAAGCTTAGCAAGGGCCTGAGTACGTCCGAGCGTAATAACAGCTTTGAGAGAGAGAGTGGCTAAAAAGGCAGACGCGCGTAAATCAGTGTGTGTGTGATTATGGCAAAGCCTCGAGGGCTATCTGCCTAAAGGGAGGGATGCCTTCGTGGAGGACTTTCTAAGGGAAACTGGCTCGTATACACGTTACACATGGGTAAAACCACGAAAACGCCCATGCAGCCAGCCCGTTCGCGGGATTCGAACCTCGGACCGAACTACCAGTGTTCAGCGACTTTACCACTCGGCCGCTGGTGGGCCCCCGCGCGTAAATCAGAAACTCTGATTCTCTCTAACTCCGTAAGTAACTTCGTGGTTTAAATACCGCTCCTCCTCATTAAATATTCAGCAAGATTCCAAAACTACGTTCTGTCTGGAAGTAGTAAGTTGAAGTTAAGAATTTGACAGGAAAGGAACTTTAACTTAAAATTTAACTGTTAATAAAATTAACATATTCCTTACACAGTTCTTAAGATTCTTCACGTTCAACAACAACTTAGCATTTACAAAATGAGGAACTCTACACATTAAAATGAAAGTTTCATTGCATTCGTGTACTTATTACTTCCTATGTTTGCTATGTTCAGCTAAAATTGTCAAACATTTCCTCTATTAGTTAATATGATCAACTATAAGCAATTTCCAATACTTTTTTTACCCACTGTATTTAAAAGCAGATATTATTTAAGTACATTTTTATTTATTGACTGTTCTGGGAAGAATCCGAAACTTTACATTTGCGTAAAATGTGACGTCAAAAACAATCGGAGTCACATACTTTTATGATTAGGAATAGTATTTCTAAGCAAGTAATAGATAAGCGAATACCGAAATCTGACACACAATTGTATAACAATGATCCAACGGCAGTCTCGGCTTTTGGAAAAGAAGGAAGAATTTACAGCAAGACATACCTTGTATTGCCTTTTCTTTTTCTGAAGTGCTTTCATCTTTTAAAGATCAGCAAAATACGTTTCTTAAAAGCGGTGCAACAATTTTTATGGGAATAGGAAAAAATATTTCACTACAGCGGGGGAAAATAAACTGTAAAGTTGAAGCATCTAAAAATCTCATTCGAAGTTCTCATCAAACAGTTTTCGACAGAAAAGTATAGAATAGAATAAAATTCAGGAAAAAAAGACAACCTTATTTAATCTTAATAACATATGATCAAATATAATTGGTGTGTGGTGTATTTAATTACGGCAAAGCACACTAGGGCTATCTGCCTAAGGGGAGGGATGCCTTTCGTGGAGGACTGTTTAAGGGAAACTGGCTCGTATACACGTTACACATGGGGAAAACCACGAAAACGCCCATGCAGCCAGCCCGTTCGCGGGATTCGAACCTCGGACCGAACTACCAGTGTTCAGCGACTTTACCGCTCGGCCGCTGGTGGGCTCAAATATAATTGATAAAAGGAATGTGACAGAATATAACAGAAGATTTCTAACAGGTAAAGGGGCAAAAAATGCTTTTGCAGATGCATTAATTCTTTATTTATTTAAATACAGTCATTTAAGTATTTTATAATTCTGTCAAAACACATTAAAATTAATTAGCAGGGATATGATTGTACGTAGTGATTTTAATATCTTTTAAATAAATTGGAGTTTCTATAAATAATTCTTCGTTAAATAAATCCGAAAAATGTCTATTAATCTCTAATTAATGAAAACTAACTGACATTAAACTTATAAATAAACTTCTTATTTCGAACGAATTTGCACTAAACATTAATGAATCAAATTTGCTGAATTTTTAATTAATAATGTTTGGTGACATAAAATTTGGTACATTTGGGGATAAATACTAATATAAATGTAAATAGGAACCGTATCTCTCAAATACGGGGAATGTTTTTACGAAATTTTATGCGTTATTTAAGAAAACTGAAGGAAAAGGTTTTCTCTCGATAAACGATTCTCTCGAGATTTCTCAACGAAACGAAAACTTGTTTTTGAATCCGTGTTTAATGTCGAATGTTTTTTAAGAAATGATCGAAACTAACGCTTTTTGGTTCAAAATATTTCTTTTCGAACATAAAGGTTTTACAGGAATTTTGTAATTTGTGTGACAGTTATGCAAAATATTTAATGTAAAATATTACATCATTTGCTTTATTAAAATTGCAATGCTCTAGCTAAATTTGTAGTCCTTGGCAGCTAGAATCCCCAAGAACCTTGTAGTGAATAATTGCTTAGTTCTAATGCTTGAGTAACAAGTCCAAAGAAGGGTTAAATTATCCTTTTATTCAACTCACTCAAAATATTCACAGATGGTCCATCTCAGGCTTATAGGAAGCCTTCACTTGGGATTTTATGATAGAAAATAAGAACCAAATCTAAGGTTAACTAAACTAAAACCATCAGAAGCTGCACAGAAATAACTAACAAAGTTGGCTCTTATTTAAAGATCACCGGTGAATATTAGCAGGAAGGTAACAATACGGTCGAACGTAGTAAGATTAAGCTCAAAGCAACGACGTGGCCAGAAGACAGAACACACTGTATTAAGAATTTCTAAGCTCTTCTAGTGAAGTCTATGTCTTAACACTTAGTAAGAGGCAATCGGCCATTAACGGCCTTTACCAATGTATTGTTGCGTGTCATTTTTCATCGGACTTGTGCATTCATCTCGTAACGAACCCGTACGCACGCAACAATATATTTATATACGTTTGGTGCGGCCGATTGCAACCAAAATACGAGGTGCAAATCTACGTGTTATAGCAGTCCTATATACAAAATTTCAACGTTCTGAGGCTACTCGTTTTTGAGTTATGCGAGATACGTACGTACGCACGTTCGTACAGACGCCACGAAAAATTCTCTTCAGAATTCTTTTTAAAGCAGTTTTATAATTTTTTTGGAGGAAAAGAGTCTTTTATTCTGTCCTTACGTACAGATACCACGCAAAAACATCGTTAAATTGCATTCGATAGCGGTCAAAATAGATATTTTCTTTGAAATATGCTGCCTGAAACTTTTCGCGATTACAATACTTCCTTTTTACTTCGTACAAGGAAGTAAAAATCATTCTACTACTTGGAAAGTTAATCTGACTGGTATATATTGCGGTAAACCAAATAACTAGCTTTTCTTCTGACAGCAAAAATAAAAAGATAACTGATAAACTGTCTTGCGAGGGGCTTTCGATTAAGTTCTAAGCGTGATATACCGTATTTATGCGAATCTAATGCGCCATCGAATCTAATGCACATCCACATTTTAAAACTTTAAATAATAAAAAAACTGTTTGTCGGCGAATGTAATGCGCATCAATGGTATGAGGAATTTATTGAATCTTATTTTATACAACAATGGATTTGCATATAAACTATCAATCAATGGTATGATAATTTTATTTAAATTTAAATACCATATTTTATACAACAATGGATTTATACGTAAAGTAGCAGAACATAGAATTAACCTATTAGTAGGCTATTGTTATGTGAAACAATCATTTTTAATTACCACTACCGTATATACGGTACCTATCGTAAAATAAGAACATGAAATAAATCGTAATATTTCTATCTAGCTAACAGTTTCTAGAATCAGTGATTAATAGTAAACGTCTTTATTCATTAATGTTTTCATCACTGGAATCCTCGCAGCTCTCTTCGTCAGAAGCAGATTCATTTCTTCTTTCCTCATCCTCATCATCGTCATCCTCGGCGTTCCAGAGCACGTCATCTTCACTGCCATTCGATGAATTTGAAATGCAGCATTTCTTGAAAGATTTCATAATCATTGGTGCTTCGATGTTTTTCCAGGCAGCAGAAACCCAGTGTGCAACAATGTGCGGTGCAGCACGCTTATTTTTTCTGTCAGTGTCAATTCACGGTTTGGCTCACAAAACCATTTTTTGTACTCCGCCTGAACGTACCCATTAAAAGGTTTATTTATAAAAACGTCCAGGGGTTGTAACACAGACGTCATCCCTCCAGGAATTATAGCAAGATCACCGCCTAGGCTGTGCATCTTCTTTTTTACGTCGTCGGTGAGATGACCACGAACTGCGTCCAGACAAAACATTGATGGTGGATTGGAGAGCCCACCGGAACGGCGTTCCCATACATTTCGGAGTCAATCAAGCATTAATGATTCCGTCATCCACCCCTTCTCTTGGTTTCGAATCAGGACATCATCTGGGAACAGCTTTTCATTCTTAGGGGTTTTAGGGATGTTTTCCGTTTGAAGATTAAGGAAAGGGAAGTTTGCATCCGTCTGCTGTTATTGCCAGCATCACTGTTACGCGTTGTTTTTGACATCCCGAAGTTTTGATGATAACTTCCTTAGTCCCCTTCTTCGTAATGGTGTAGTTACGAGCATATCAAACCAAATTGGCGTCTCGCCAGCGCTGCCAATTTGCCCCATTGAAAAATTCTTTTCCTTCCGAAGTGTGATGACATACTGCTGAAATGTTAGTAGTTTTCCCTCTAAATCTGCAGGAAGCTTTTGGCATATTGTTGTACGGCGTCTTAGAGATAAGCCCATCCGCTTCATAAACCGATCCACCCATCCACGGCTAGCCTTAAACTCTTGTTTCGGTATTCCAAGAACTTCAGCCTCCTCTTTTGCTTTATTTCTTATGGTGTCACTAGTCACAGGTTGTCCAATCTCCCTCCTTTCACGTACAAATTCCAAAACGTTTTCTTCAATTTTAGGGTTTCTTCCTTTGCGAAGGCCAGTGAATTTCTTTCTACTAGCTTTAGTTGCAAACAGTGCCAATTTCTGTTGCCGCCACAAGCGAACATTGCTCTCAGCTACGTTTAACTCTCTCCCAGCCTTTCTATTGCCATTTCTTTCAGGATAAAGAATTACTTTACGTTTGAAAGTAGCGTCATATGACATTCTTCTCTGCTTGCCCTCCATTTCGTGACTACGTACTCTGCAGTTTGTATCCTCTATGCAATAATGTGTCAACGATAAATGTAACGGTAAATGTAGTCGAGAAATACAGTAATCCTTCGTTACGATTTAAATTTGGTTGACGTCATCGGCAAACATTACACTCGAATCTAATGCGCACCCTAATTTTGAATACTACATTTGGCCAAAAACGATGCGAATTAGATTCGCATAAATACGGTAATACTTGGGGTGATGGAATGCTTGCAGGAGGCGTTATTTGATTTTTGAGAGCCTGTTAAATGTTGTCGATTAATGACGTCTAATAACTGAAAATATCAGCTATCGTTCGATGATTGAGATCGTGATAAATGAAGGCCAACGGTAAATATTTATGAACAGGTTTATGGTTGCAGTTTATCATGATACAGCACCTTCCTTCGTCACAAAATGTGGGTGGGCGTGTCTAGACAGGGAGTAGTGTCACCCGAAGATGATTCAAGACCGGGCTGGAATGTCTTCACTGAAGATATGTCTAAAACTGAACGAGTTATAATATGGATCAGTATAAATCGCTACATATAATAAAAGAAAGCGTCTGTCTGTGTGTGTGTGTCTTTCGTTTGCGCTGTGCGTAAGCTAATAGATCCACGGCTACGAAATTTGGTACATAGGTGCATCTAGACAAGAGCCAGTCCACCTCGAAGCGATTTTTTCGAAATTCGAATTCGAATTTTTTTTTTATTTTGTGTTTTGTGACGAAATCGCGTCATTTTGAGACACAATGGGCTATAGGAAAGCGAGATTTTACTCTACACACTCCATTTTCCCATCGCCATGAAACGTAGGCACTTAGCTATTTTAGGAAATTAAAAGAAATTTCGTGTTTCAATAAATCGATTCAATACGAATTTATTTAACAAAGGGAGCTTAACACCTTTTCAACGGTATTTTTTTCTAAAAAAGTTTATTTTAAAAAATGTACAGTGTATTTTTCTTTGATTTTTGGACACCTTAAACTTTCATCCTTGCGACTGCTTTTACAAAAAGAATTTTGGAAAAATGATAATATTTTGTATTTAAAAAAACATTTTTTTAAATGAAGCTTCCGAGTACACTTTTCACATCTTACATCTTTAAAAATGTGATTTTGGCAACAATATTCCTTTCTTATTGTTGTTGATAGATTTTTGATGGAATCGCATCATTTTGAATAGTTTCATTCTTTTAGAAATATGAGTTTGGCAACAATTTTTCATCGTATTTTTTATTGAGTTCTTAAGATTTTGCAAAAGGAAGTTGGTTAATTTATTTGTTAGGATAATTAATATTTGTATTAAGAGATATTGCTTATTTACTGTAATTTTGTTATACGTAATAACCTTTTTGTATGAAGTTGTTCTGCAGAGTAAAATTCTACACAGTTTTTAAATTTAACGTTTTGTGTTGCCTTCAGCCATTTTTCCGGTACATTTAAAAGTCAAAGGAAGGCTGGCAGTGAAGCTGCTAGTATATAAATATTCTTAACGAAAAACTAAAAAAATCTGCGAGAAAACTTTGAATGCAAAATACATTCAAATTCTATCGGGATGACGAGCCAAAACATACACCCCTGAATGTTCACTCGCAGTTATTATACAGGGTGCGGCGGGGAAATTACCTTATTTTAAAAATGAATGACACAAATAGTATAAGCGATATCAGTTTATTTTTTTCCCGAGTTATAGAGAGACAATTAAAGTTTTTTTTTTATTTCGGTTCAAAAATAATATCATTAAGGCGGCCTCTGTTCTGGTGCATGCATCGAGATGGTCGAGTTTTGAAGTTTCTTTCGACTTTCACCAGCATATCAACAGGTATGTTGTCGATTAGCAGCTTCAATATTGTTCTTCGGTTGAGACAGGATCTTTGGACGTTAGAGATTTCAGAGAGTCCCACAAAATGAAATCACACGGAGCTAAATCAGGCGAGCGCGCTGACCACGGACAATCGCCTCGTAAGGAGATAAGGCGTCCAGGGAAACGTTCTCCAAAAAATCATGGTCCAATGATGCCTATTCTGGACAATGCACACCCAAAAGTCACACGTTCTGTATGGAGAGACTGCTCATGAAATTCTCGGGAATTCGTGCCGCTCCATTATTGCATTTTTTACTTAATGAATGCTGCAACCGGAAGGATGGAAATGAACCTCATCGCTAAAGAACACAAGGGCATCACGAGGCGTATTGTCAAGAACGGCTTTGCACGCATTGTTTCGTAAAAGAAAATCGCTCGGATTAAGTTCTTGCACCACTCCCAGTTTATACGGATGAAAATGCAGTACGTTGAAAAGTTCGACTCCACAGAGAACGCGCTCCTGTCTCGTCCACTGCATGATCGTTACTAAATCTACATGACATAAAACTTTAGATACTCTTTTCCAATGAGCGCCACCGCACCTCTCTCGGAATAAATGTCGCTAGATGGCGCGCGTTTCAAAGAAGGGAGTTTTCCTGCCGCACCCTGTATAACTGTTCTTAAGTTATCAAATCTGCGTTAAACGAGTATCTGGAATGTTATCTACAAAAGTGAAAAAGTATTCCGTTAAAAGCTCTAATTAATCATTCCCCATGATAAATACCAATCAAAGTTTTTATTCATATTCGATTAGTAACAGGTTTCACCTCTGTGATCTCGAAGACAGCATGATACGTAAACACATGTTTATTTGTTACGTACCATAAAATAAGAGGTTATTGACTGTGATAAGAGGTTATATGTATTGTGATAACTTTTTGACTCAACTCCAGTTAGCCATAAAGGTAAAATTCGCGCTGTTCAATTTGGTAAAATTCATTTGCATTTGTATGGTAAAGGTCCAGCGCATAGTTCTCAAATTTCACAGACTCTATTCAGTAGTTCGACTTTCAGCTATTCCACAAATCTGCCTCCCCCACAAGAGAATTATCTTTGTTTCAAAAACTGAAGCAGCATTGGCATGCTTCACACAATAATGATAAGTAAGCAAGTTTGTTAAAACAAGCACGCCGCGGAGGAGGGGTGACAAATTGAAAGACTAATTCAGAAATCAAACAACAAAAATCCGCGTTATATTTTCAAATTTTCACAGGACTAGTTTCGATGATTTTATAAGGTATTTCTCCCACTTCCCTAGCGTGCCTTCGTGGTGTAACGGTAGCACGCTGGGCCGGTATTCCAGAAATCCGTGGTTCGATTCCTGGCGAAGGCGGTTGCATATTTTTCATCTTTTCTGCTTCCAATTAACCTAATGACTCTATAGTGGCGCCCGAACTAAAAGGGTTGTGGATGATGATTCTCCGCACCCAGGATTTGGCGACTAGGTCACCTAAAACCCTCGTCCTCCTTTAAAAAGGGAAGTATATAAGGTATCTCTCCCACTTTCCTAGCGTCCTTCGTGGTGTAGTGGTTCTGCACGCTGGGCCGGTATTCCAGACGTCCGTGGTTCGAATCCCGGCGAAGGCGTTTGCATATTTTTCATCTTTCTGGCTTCAAAAAATCCTAATGTCTCTACAATTCTACCGAACCACCATCGTCAGCTGCAAATGCGCAAATGAACGAGATAGGATACAATGATCAGATAAGAAAGCCTGGACAGAAAATAAGCTAGTGGCGCCATCTGTTGATGAAACCAGAACTAAAACATAATTTCTTTAAAGGCCGAAGGCAAAGATGGATTGGAATTAGGATCGTTAACTAGAACAGAAAGATTTTTATTAACGTGAAATGCCTCTAGAAAATCCAGTTCTCCAATGGAAGATGTTTTTTGAATAATTTTGGCAGCAGAAAAGTTGAAAGTGTGATTTTCGGACCAACAATATTGGGCAACAGAAGACTTCTGTGTTTCCTTTTTTCTAACATATGCCTCATGTTCCTTGACGCGAAATGACCGTTCGGTTAGTGTTACACACGTAACACTAACCGAATGGCCACCTCTGAACGAGGTTAATGCGCAATATTGGATTAACTCATTTTTTCCAAACTTCGCATTATTATAGACGGCTTTAAACTAATAGAGGATTTTTTATTGTTGTTGTGTCCATATTACATAGAACAATGGTTACCAGAGCCTACTTCGAAGACAGGTTG
Organism: Stegodyphus dumicola; assembly: GCF_044657685.1. Classification (NCBI taxonomy): domain Eukaryota; kingdom Metazoa; phylum Arthropoda; class Arachnida; order Araneae; family Eresidae; genus Stegodyphus; species Stegodyphus dumicola. The sequence goes on from NC_140768.1 coordinate 5,415,039, forward strand.
GACTTCTATTTTCCACCCTCAATTTTGAGGGAAAGCACCCGGGGGGGGGAGGGCGAACCAGGGGTCTCCTACCCCTCTCCTCTCCCACCAATCCACACGACACGACTTTCGACTCGCAGCATATTTAGAGTGCCGCCCTGCCGCACCGACACTGTACATTTACAAACATCCATGTCATCTCCGGGGTTCGAATCGGGGCACTTCCGTACCGTATTAGGATCTCCTATCCACTAGTACGTGGAGTCCTTCGTTTTCTTTCTTACGCTGGCGGCACTGTTTCTATATGAATTATCTAAGCTTAAATAACAATTTTTTTTTTAAATTTTGAAAGAAAAATGGTTCAAGAGAAATATTTTTAAGCAGCAATGCGAAACATTCAAGTGTATTTTTATGAATATTGTTGTGTGCGTACGGGTTCATTATGAAATGAATGCACAAGTCCGATGAAAAATGAACAAAAATTTATTATTATCACAACAGAAATGCTTAAAATTTCTCAAATTATCATGCAGTATCACAATATCTCACAGTAGTTATCTTTTAACTACTTAAATGTACAATAGAACGTAATTCAAAACAGCTAAAGAACGCTAATCCGCGAATTCGCTATAATCAACAACGGCAGTTTTCTAAACAACAACAAACTAAGCAACTACTACAAACTGAGATGTTTTCCTCCTTTTATAAGATTTTAAAATCACGCGCTAGAATTTTCCAGTACTTTCTCGAAATCAAAAAGAGATATTTATTTATTTAACGCACGCGCTCTTGTATTTTTAATTTTTCCGGCTTAGCTTTCTTTTAATATTCGTCACGCGCTGCACTGCGCGAGAAATAAAACCAATTAATTTATAATTGAACTAATATTAGCTTTTTAAATACCAAATTCGTAACACTGCCCCCTTCCCAAGGACTGCACGTCCCGGGCAGTACAATCCCTGGACAGGAAGCTAAATTTACAACTGTGGCATAAATGCATTAATAAGCATTACATTACAATAATAAACAACATGAACAATAAATGCAATACATAAAACAAATCAAATGCTATCAAATTCAAATCAAATACTAAATGCAAATCAAATACTAAATACAAATCAAATCAAAGACACATTTAAAAACAAAATGGACCATGGTCTTATACTATTTACAATTATTTACATTATGTACTATGGCCATAGTAATGAGCTGACCTGTCGTAAGAGTTCGAAGACTCACGGATCCGAACCACGACGTCATTCGTGTTCAGCACTGTATATGGACCATCCGAAGGTGACTGTAATTTAGGACTCAGTCCTTTTCGTTGAATCGGGTTCCACAACCACACCTTGTCTCCTTTGTTGGATCTCTGTCTAGTAGCTCTTGTGTCGCATCTGGTCTTCATTTTCTCCGTCGCCAAGTTGACTCGCTTTCGTGCAGAACGGTGCATCCCCTCAAACCGGGCCTGGGCGTCTTGGATGTGTTCCTCAGGCGATGAAGGCGCATCCGTAGGGCGACTAAACAGGCGGTCACAAGGCAGACGAAGGTCTCGACAGAAGAGCTTCTGGGATGGAGAATAGCTGGTAGTCTTGAGTTTCTTTTCGACCCTGGTATGATTTCGGCAGCTTCCCGAGCTCGATCTTTCGGACAAGGCTTCGACATTTCCAGGCGAGGATCCCTTTTGAGGATGGATAGTCATGCCATCAGATGCTGAAAGCAGCTTATTGTTTTTGAAATCTAAGGAAAAATTGTATTTCCTTAAAAAGTCCAATCCGAGTATGCATGGATCTGTAATATCCGCCACATATGCCGTGTGATGGTAGGCGGCACTTCCAAACGTGATGTTTACGTTTAACTTCCCAATTATGTCGATCTTGTCACCAGACGCAGTCTGAAGGGTAACACAGGATGGCGTCCAAATAAGTTTATCTTTAAACTGTTCAGCTAAATCTTTCCTAATGATGGTAACATTAGCTCCCGTGTCAATGATCATATTGCAAGGAACTCCATCGATATTCCCATTGATGGACAGTCCGTTATTGTTGCCACTTACTATAGAGATCTTAAGCGCTTTAAAACAGGGTTTTTCATTATCTGGCAACCTCCGTTCCTTGATATGGTCATTAATTTGTTTCCTGCGTCGTTGCTCAGAAATTGTCTCAATTTTCGTACCCTGGGGTGTTCTGCAATTCTTTCGTACGTGGCCTTCAGCTCCACAGTTCCAGCACTTTGGTTTCTTGTCAGTCCTTTTCCTTCCCGTGGCATTTAATTGTCTGTTTAAATCGTATGCCTTATTTTCCGTGCTCTGGGGAGTTCTGCAGTTCCTTCGTAGGTGACCTTCAACACCGCAATTCCAGCACTTTAGGGTCGGTTTTGTTTCACCACTATTCCGTCTTAAAGCATTCACTGGTCTTGTCAACTCATCCGTTTCATTATCCGTGCCCTGGGGTGTTCTGCAATGCCGTCGTAGGTGACCTTCAGAACCACATCTCCAACATCTTACAGCCACTTTGTTCTCACTGCTACTCCGTATCAAAGCATCGACTTGTCTGGATAAATCATCTAAACGAGCCATCAATTGGTCCCCTGGGTCGTGGACTCGCACAGCTCTGACTGGGTAGCGATCCCTAAGAGTTGCTTGCTGGGCTGCCTCTAATTTCACGGCGTACAACAGAGCGCTTTTTACATCCTTTACATCTGCCATTCGCAGTGCTTTCTGTATTTCAGGGTCCCGGATGCCATCGATGAAATATTGCAGCGACAGAATTTCCCTCGTTTCTCTCGGGCACTCCGTAAATGCGAGGTGGGACAGCCTTTCAACATCCGTGGCGAGTTCCTGGAGTGATTCGGTGGGCTTCTGTTGACGGGATTTTAATTGAAGCCTGCTGTAGTCCTTTAAACACTTCTCCCCAAAGCACAACTCCAAGGCGCCGGACAGAGCTTCGAAATCTAACCTTTTGTTTTCGGGAAGAGTCTGAAGGATATCCGCTGCGTCGGCTCTTAGAGAAGCGGCGAGATGACAGGCCTTAGCTTGGGAATCCCATCCATTCGCATCCGCAACGATAGAAAATTGTGTCCTATACACCTGCCAGGAGGTCTTCCCATCATATGTAGATAGTTTCAGAACGGAACGAGCAGGCATCGATAAAAATTTGAAACCTTCAGAATTGTTTCCTACCGTCGCTATGCACTTCTTTAGGCTGTCAACTTCTTTGGCGACGGCAGCAGAAACCCTATCATCAATTTGTTGTTCGACGGCAGAAACTCTCTCTTCTATATGTTCTTTTACAGAAGAAATTCTTTCTTCTACTTGTTCTTTTACCGAAGAAACTCTTTCTTCTATTTGTCCAACTTTAGTTTCAACCGCGTCTATTCTGCCTTCCATAGCCTCAAATTTATTTTCTATTACGCAGGTAATTTCTCTTTTCATTTCGTCCTGACCTGCTTTCATCTCATTTTTAAGAGATTTCATCTCTTCCTTAACGGATTCCTGGCCCAATTTCATTTCTCCTTTAACGGATTCCTGGCCCAACTTCATTTGTTCCTGTGCCGCTTTCATTTCTTCCTTGAGGGATTCCTGGCCCAATTTCATTTCTTCTTTAAATGAGGCAAAGGCTGATATTAAATGCCTTAATTGCTCTTCCATCGCTCTTGTTATTGGCATTCAAATCCCACTTCTGACACCAAAAATTGTTGTGTGCGTACGGGTTCCTTATGAAATGAATGCACAAGTCCGATGAAAAATGAACAAAAATTTATTATTAGCACAACAGAAATGCTTAAAATTTCTCAAATTATCATGCAGTATCACAATATCTCACAGTAGTTATCTTTTAACTACTTAAATGTACAATAGAACGTAATTCAAAACAGCTAAAGAACGCTAATCCGCGAATTCGCTATAATCAACAACGGCAGTTTTCTAAACAACAACAAACTAAGCAACTACTACAAACTGAGATGTTTTCCTCCTTTTATAAGATTTTAAAATCCCGCGCTAGAATTTTCCAGTACTTTCTCGAAATCAAAAAGAGATATTTATTTATTTAACGCACGCGCTCTTGTATTTTTAATTTTTCCGGCTTAGCTTTCTTTTAATATTCGTCACGCGCTGCACTGCGCGAGAAATAAAACCAATTAATTTATAATTGAACTAATATTAGCTTTTTAAATACCAAATTCGTAACAATATGTTCTCTGCACTACTCTACATCACAGAACGTGGCATCGACCATGTTTTCGCTTTCCTGATATACATACATTGTTATCGCCTGCCTAGTTGGGTATCACATTCTTCTTTCCTGTGTAGATTTGTCATATTCATCAGAAATTTATATGAAGTTTTCTGTTCATTGAGAAGTCTTTGTGCAATTAAAACAATCCATTATGTTTTGGATGCCAAAATGTGTCTTCTAAAACATAAACATATTAGGGAGGAAAGTAGGGCTTCATCAAAAGTTCTGGACAATATATGGGAGAGGTTTTTGATTAATATTTAATGGATAGTATTTTTCGTTTGAACTTTTAAGAAAAACCTATTCCCAAACAATTTAAATTATGGTAAACCACCTTGCATTCAAATTTCATGATGTTGAAAATGTTACGTTTTGAATATTCTTATGATCTACATCACCTTACCAACGCACCTACATTTGTTTGGAAAGTTTTTGTACTATCCCGCTTAACGCGTTACTTTTAAAAATATTTTACCGCAAATAATGTTTCCAGAATAATGTTTAAATAATAGTGTCTTTTTTTATACATATATAAAATAATGCTGTTTTGTTTTATATATGTGATGACAATGTAGTTCGTTGCAGATAATTTGATATGAAATTGTAGAGACATTAGTGTATTTCGAAGCAGGAGACATGAAAAATGGGCGGGACTGGAACCTTGCACCTCTCGAATACGTGCCGAGTGTGCTGACCACTGCACCATGAAGTCATGCTAAAGCAGGGGGAAATACCTTATGAAATGACAACTAGATTAGAGAATGCACGAATTGCACTTTATTTTTCAGTCATGGGGTGAAAAATGCTGCGTAGGCGACTACAAAATTCGGTGTAATGGATGACCGGATGGAATTTTGGAAGAAGCCGGACCAGCTTGGTAGTTATACATCACTTATTTTTGGATGACGAATTTCGTAGCACATTAGCTTTTTAATAGGCAGGGTAGAACATTAGGGGTCCTAAATGCACGCCACAATTTTAATCCATCTTCTATAATGTAGCAGAAGCTAAGCGACACGTTGCCAGCAGGGGGGGGGGCAAAAGAGGATACGTAGTTGGTTGCAGTACTTTTTATAAACTTGGAAAGTATTTGCTTGAGTTCTGGGTTGCTTGAGTGAGACAAAATTAACAGCAATGCGGATAATCTAGGGAAACCTCAGACGCCTTAAAGGGGTTGTAAGAGCAAAATCGCAAAATATTTACAAACAGCATTTCTTTAGGATTCCCGGAAACAGTAGTTCTTCACGGACAAAGCCCATTTGGACTAAAAAAATATTTCACAGCTTCTAATTGCATAGGGTGTTTGGATATACGACTATGGACTTTGTTCCTTTCAGTATTGGTTTAAGAAATAATTCCCATTAAAATGTTTGCAGAATAAGGTACATAATGTTATTAAGAGTAGACTCAACAATACGGCTGAAAGCACTGTTTAAAAATAAACTCTATTTTTTTGGTAGGTTTCCTAAACAGGAAATAAATAATAAAAATTTCATTGAACTTTGATCCTTTAGAAACAAAAGTTTCACACGATGTCAGTTAAAAATGAACTTTTTCAGCTCGTTTTTAACTGCTATGACTAAACATCTTCGGCGAAAGCGAAGGAGGTAGCTACAAATTTAGCGAAAAATACATTTCTGCCCATAAATTGCCGAAAAGATCAACTTCTGATTTGCAGGTTGTTTCTCATATATTTCTTCAAATATTTTCAATTCACATTTCAATATATATTTTCAATTCTTCAAATATTTTTAATTTGTACATATAAGTGTGAAGTAGATACGGAAAGTGGTGAATTTTTTCTGAAATACCTCAACAAGTCTTGTATGTAAATACGGGCCTTTTTTGTTCTTTTCTTTTTAATCAAATAAAGCGTTAATGAATTCTTCAGTAACTACAAAATGTTTATTAGCTCATTAATACAGTACAAAGAATTTCAGATATCATCTGTTCCCATTTACGACACTGACGCGGATTTTATAACATTTTACTTCTACCATTACCAACAAGAAATTTTGCAAATTGAGGTATGCTTAAAATAACGGGCAAAATAACCAGATGCATCGAATTTCCTCCGAGAACACGTTTCAAGATACTCGCGAAGTCAACAAAAACCGATTTGTGGGTTTTTATTTCAACTGCTTTTCGGACTCGAAAAATGTTTAAAAAAAAGAAAAAAAAAAATTACGACCCAAAGGGGCGTTTTTTTAACATTTTGTGCGTTACCTTTATTTAATATCATGTTCTTCGCACTTAAACCATAAAATTCAGTTCAACAGCAATATCGCAAAAGAATTTTAAATTGAGCATTATCTTTAGAATTTCCGATACACAGCCTTACGCGCTGAAGATAAAAATGTTTTTTTCGTACCACGTTGCCATTGCTCGTTTTGAAATACTTCAGTTTGTTAACCAAAAATTCGTTAAAGGTTTACAAAATATGAAATCGATCATAAAACAAATTCCAAATTTTAAATTGGGCTTCCAGATGCCCATATTCGCAGGAGGATTACGTCATTCAAAATTGGATGGCTCTAGGTACTGTTGTTCTATCACAATGCGAGAAACATACATACATTTGTGCAGATTCCTCATTATTAATTTCATTAAATATAATACAGGGCGATAATATTTGGTGGCAACAATTTGAAAATGAAACAACGCTTGTAGTGAATCGACGCAAAATGCCAAAGCAAAATTAATAGTGTTTCTGAGCAAATTGCTCCTTTGGACAAAAAAGAAATTTTTTCGAAGAAGTTTATATACTTTAGATCAGTTTTATACTTAAGTTTATATACTTAAAACTTTAAAGAGTTTCCGTCGAATCTCCGCAGTTATCATGTCCAGTATAGGTTTTGGAAAACGTCGCTTTAATCTCAGACGAAAGTAATAACTCTGGCTTTTGTTACCAAACAACTTATATATGTTACTGTTTTATTAAAACATTTTTCATTGTGAAATGTTCTTTGGCCCTTTCTGCGCTTGGCACAGAACTAAAAATAAATCCGCTTATTACTTTATCGTGCATGTGAAATTAAAAAGATTTCTAAGAAAAGAAACTTAGTGAACAATACACGAGCTGCGTGAAAGCGAATGCGTGAAAACCAATTCAAAAGAATACTAAATGGTTTTATTGGAATATATAGTTAATATGAATACGTTGGAATATATGGTTAATACGAATAGTTTTCTTTGAATTTATAAGATTTGAGACAGCGAAAGCATCGGATAAATTTCTAATTAACTAGACTTGTCGACTGCAGATATTCTGTAAAAAAAAAAAAAGGTTATTTGCGTCTAGGAAATTTTGAAATGAAATCTGTGTGGCATTAACAAAAGATCACAATCAATCTTTCTCAAAAATACAGCAAATGTCGTATACGGTAATGAGAGCGAAGCGTACTTTGCATCAAAATTAATATGCATGAGGGTAAATGGAGAAGATATTCTAACGTGCATTATCGAATTAGTGTAACTGCATTCCTTAGCTAAAATACAGCAATTAACTGTGGTCTTTTCAAATTTTATTAGGATCATGCAATACGTATGTATGCATGCATTATGACGTGTCTTTCGCATAAAAAATTACTCACTATTTTTATACATTTAGATGACGACGAATAAAACCTAACTGCATCCGTAATTAATGCAGTTAATAAAAGTACAAAAAAAAAAAAAAAAAAAAAAAATCCAAAATTTTGCTGTTATCTGTTTATCTACAATTGATTAGTTTAACCAAAACATTAAACCAAGGACTTAAGCCAAAACTCGACTGAACCGCTTTCCCCCCCCGGTTATAATAGATACCGCGCAATTAATAAAATTGTACGGACATTAGATTATTTCGAAGCAGGAAAGATGAAAAATAGATTTCGAGTCCCTGCGACGCAGGGACTCGAACCACGGACCTCTCGAATACGCGCCAAGCTTGCTGACCACTACACCACGAAGGCATGCTAAGGAGGAGGAAGAAATACCTTACATACTCCCCTTTTATAGGGCGACTGGGGTTTTAGGGGACCCAGTCGTCAGATCCTGGTGTTGAAGAATCAGCATTCACCACCTTGTTCGTTCGGGCGCCACTGCAGAGACATTAGGATTTTTTTATGCTGAGAGAGGTGAAAAATGAGCAATGCCCTCACCGGGACTCTAACCTATGACCTCTCGAATACGCGCCGAGTGTGCTGACCACTACACCACGAAGGTATGTTAAGGGCGGAGCTGTTGGCGGAGAATCGACTTTCTAACGGAAACTCGTTGGTATACAGGCTACACATGGGGAAAACTATAAAAACCCCAATGCAGCCAACCCGTTCGCCGGGATTCGAACCTGTAACTAAATACCAGTGTTCAGCGATTTTACCGCGTGGCAGCTGGTGGGACGACAGGCTTATGGAGCTAATGTAGAGTATATGGTGTATGGAGTGTAAAAAAGTGAAAATATTCTCGCATGATTAACGATCGAATAATGATGAGTTATTAGAGCATCAATGTCATTTGCAGAAAATTCCTTTGCTAAGCATAATAGTCGTTTGTGTAACTGAACTAAGATAACTATAAAGTAACAAAACAATAATATCAAACTATTAATAAATTTAGCTCAATTAGCTAAAACCCGTTGAATAATATCAAACCCAGTTTAATAAAATAAACGAAATCAGTTACATGGTCAAATGTTAAAAAGTTTGTTTCCTTTTATGTCTCCTTGTTCCCGTTTGCAATTCTCAAATTCTGTACTTAGTTCTTGTTAACTCTTAAGAAAGAAAGAGTGATTCATTCTTGCCGTATGTTACAGGGTAAAAATTTAAAGATTTAGAAATGTGTATAATACTCTATCAAAGTCAAAATGCGGAAAAGGTGATGCTCAAACAAATGTAGCTGTGAGAATAGATGTCCATGGAATTTGCGGGATCCGCAAACTCCGTTACATTCGCGTTGCTACTGGAAACTGCAGAATTTACAGTCAATGTATTTTCGTTCTATTTGCTTTTAAACCTTTCCATCTTCTCAGGGTAGGGGGCGGAAGGAAAAAAAGGGGGGAAAACAAATAAGCACAAAACTGTTAATTATACACGCAGCTTAAGAATATGAACGTAAGTTAAAGACAGAATAGTCAACCACTTCGTTGGAGCCGATTTCTTGTTAGAGATTCGAATACAGATCGAACCGTTACCTATTCATTTGGCAAACCACACATTCAGTTGATCAATGTTAAACAATTTTCGCTTACTGCGCATGCCCAGAAGAGAATTTGGCAAAGTTACGACTTTTAAAAGACGCAATTTTAAAAGAAGATAAATATGGTGTACGGTTGAGATATTGTGTTATCTTTGGCGTAAACAGCTCTGGGTTTTACAATAAAACGTGTCAGTTTGTAAGTGGCTTCATTACTTGGAGTGTAAATATCGATAGTAAACATCGATTGTAAACTACGCAAATTTTCGCTTAAGGAGGATCACAAAATAACAAACATTACAAGATATATTAGCTGGTTATACTTCTGAGGAATAAAAGCAATTGAATATTTACCATACGTTCCATTCATATATACTTTAACAAACTAAGGATTAAATCTAGTTTAAATTACTGAATTAAAGTCAAAGAAATTATCGCAAAAAAAACTGATATTAAATGTAACGTTTATGAACAAAATAAATCAAAATGAAATGAAATAAAGCAAATGCAATAAACACAAATTTCCGCAATATTTGCAATTGCAAATGACATCGAGTTTGTTCGAACAGGCTTATCTAGGGTTGCTTATGCTTTGTCACCAGTATTTTCTCCCATGCCAACGGTACACCATTGAGCATGCGCACTAAGCGAAATTCGTTAACATTGATCAACTCAATGTGCGGTTTGCCATTAAGCGTGCGGGTCGTAATTTCGAACAATGGCAGACCGCACATTGAGTTGAACAGTGTTAAACGAATGTTGCATACAGCGCATGCCCAGAAAACAATTTGGCGTAATTACTATGTTGGCGCGATTTGAAAAGAAGATAAATACGGTATATGGTAGATGAATCGCCATCTAATTGTAAACAAATCTGGCGTTTAAATCTTCGTAGAGTATAATGTAAGTGTAAATTAATTACTGTGTTAAAATGCTATTTTTTTCTGTACTGCTCAAACAACTAGAAAGCAGAAATTAGTGCGAAGTAATGTGAAGCAGTGTTTACATTCAAAATGTAAAATATAATACTTAAGAAATTCTGCACATTCCTTTGGAACTGTACAAATTTTCGTTCAGAAAAAGACTGAAATTTAGGATATATTAGTTGAAAATTTATTCATTATACTTTTAAGCAATAAAAACAATTCAGGATTTACCATACGTTCTATTCGTACATACATAAAGAAACACTGAGGAATATAACAAGTGCTTGCAAATAACACTGAAGAAATTTCACAATTCTTTAATGCTAGTTATTAAATTCTTTGAAATGAGAAAATAAAAGCGCGAATATACGCTAGCAAACTAAGCGAGATACTCCAGTTTACAATTACTGAATTATAACATGAAAACAAATTACGTTTAAATAACGAATTATTACGAACATATGTTAACAAATATTAAATGCACTGTTACTGACAAATTAAAATGAAACATATATTAGAAAAATAAGCAAGTGCAATCGGCATGGACGTTAAAATAACTAATAAGCAAAGTTCCACAACATTGCAGTTTTAAACATCACTCGTACACACTCGACAGCCATGGAGATCACGAATAAGCTAACGTAGGGTTGCTTAGTCGCCAATATTTCTCCCCGCGCCAAAGGTACACCATCAAGCATGCGCAGTAAGCGAAATTCGCTTAACACTGTTCAACTCAATGTGCGGTCTGCCATTACGCATCCGGGACAATGGACACTGACTGCAGTACCGAAGGACTCAGTTTCGCATCCCGTAGAAGGCATGGATGTTTGTAAACGTATAGTATCTGTGCGGAGTGGGGAATTTTAAATATGTGGGGAGCCGAAAGTCCTCTCGAGAGGTTGTTGGTAGGGGAAGAGGAGTGGTAGACCCTCGCACTCATAGCCCCCCTCGGGGTGCTCTCCATCAAAACTGGGAGTAGAACTGAGCAAAATTGTGCTGTCAAATGTATGGAGCAAAGTTATACTGTCAAATGTATGGTGTATTCCCAGCAACAGGCGCGATATTGCACTGCTTCTCACGATGAATTTCGTGGACTCGTTCTGATGTTAATGTCAGACAAGTGAGATAAGCCAATTTCCAGCCTGTGATGAAAAAGTGGTTTCAAAATAACACATTTTTTAAACTATAATACTTTAATTTAGTAAGTAACCTTTCTCTCTGTGAACTTTATAATTATTCTCTATTAAAAGTGAAATTTTACACGGAAATATAAAAGCAAAACTAGAGATAAAAATTTTGGGAAGATTTTCAAGGATAATTTTAAAAATTAGATAAGCATATACTATATACATCACACTGAAAACTTTTTAAATCCAAATATCGTTTAATTATGAAAAATGTTGAAGTTGCTTTAGGTCAATAAAATATAAAATAGATTGCATTAATTTCCAAGCATTTTCTTTATAGTTGTATTTTTCTTGGTTTAAAAAAAATTCATGAATAATAATTTTTTAATTTACTCCATTTCTTAATTCATATTCTGTTGACTTGCGAGGTGAAGATTTAATATACACTATGATGCTTCAAAATCTTAGGATTGGATTAGATTCGTACGAAAGTGAAAGTTGAAGAAAATAACATTTGTTAGTCCAAAGGGGCAATTTGCCCAGAAGGGCTATTAATCTCCTTTTGCGTCGGTTCACTTCAAAATTGTTGCCACCAAATGTTAGAGCCCTGCAATATATTTAAAGAAATTAAATAATAAAGAATCTGGATCAATGTATGTATGTTTCTCGCACTGTGAAAAACGACGGTAGCTACGGACATCCAAGATAGATAATGTAAAATAATATTTGTTTCCAATTATTCTTAAGAATTGACGTAATTGTTCTTGTGAAATCGATTGAGAAAAATGTAATTTTTAAGAATAAACTTAATATTGTATTTCACTTTCCTAATGTCAAAGATAAACAAAAGATCTTACTCATCACTGATTGACAATAACGTTTATTTGTGAAGAATGCTGCGTTATTGAAATTGAAAGCACTGTAGAGACATTAGGTAAATTTTGGAGGCCTGAGAGATGAAAAATTAGCAAGCGCCTTCGCCGGGAATCGAACCACGGACCTCTGGAATACTGGCCCAGCGTGCAGAACCACTACATCACGAAGGACGCTAGGATAGTGGGAGAAACACTAACAGCTGTTACACTTATTAAAAAGTCTTTGGTAACATGAAGATCGCCGGAACTTAAAAGTTTCTCATTCGTGACCACCTTTTGTCTGCGAAAATTTTCGCAACGAATGACAGGGCGTTAAATACTACACCAATATTTATTTTGTTAACGCAGTAAAAAAAAACAAGCACATCACATTTAAGCGCGATTTTCTTTCATCGATTTTTGTATGCTTGAAACAATTTGTAAAACAACTTTTCATATGTATATTGTTTGCCAAATAAATAAGTTATTTATCGAAAAATATTTACTTTCATATCTTTATTCTGTATTTAATAGCTGGGTTGCGAAAAAATATCGAAGATAAAAGGTGGTCACGAATGAGAAACTTTTAAGTTCCGGCGATATCATGTTACCCAAGACTTTTAATAACTGTAACAGCTGTTAGTGTTTTCAATTTCAATAACGCAGCATTCATCACAAATAAACGTTATTGTCAATCAGTGATGAGTAAGATCTTTTGTTTATCTTTGACATTAGGAAAGTGAAATACAATATTAAGTTTTTTCTTAAAAATGAAATTTTTCTCAATCGACTTCACAAGAACAATTACGTCAATTACGATAAGTTTGTACTAAAAAGCCATTATTTTAAAAGTACTGAAGAGGTCCAGAAAACCGGTATCACAGACTTGACAGTATTCCAAACGCTGCGTTAAGCAATATGAAAGTGCCAAGCATTGCATAAGATTACAAAAACCTACACTGAAGCAAAGAACACACACACACACACACACAAAAAAAAAAAAAAAAAAAAAAAAAAAAAAAAAAAAAAAAACACTTCAGATTTTCTATTATGCTCAAAGGGGCGTTTTTTAACGTCTTGTATGTTTGTTACCTTATTAAATATCATGTTCTTCGCACTTAAACCATAAAATTCAATTCAACAGCAATATCGCAAAATAATTTTAAAAAGAGCATATCTTTAGAATTTCCGATACACAGTGTCGCGTGCTGGAGACAAAAGTTATTTTTTTCATACAGTGTTGCCACTGCTCGTTTTGAAATCCTTGAGGTTGTTAATCAAAAATTCTTTAACGTTTGACAAAATATGAACTAGATAATAAAACAAATTCCAAATTTGGGCTTCCAGATGCCCATATTAGAATGGAGAACTACGTTATTCAAAATTGGATGTCTGTAGCTACCGTCGTTTTTCACAGTGCGAGAAACATACATACAGTAGTGGCCAAAATTGTGGACACTTTTGGAAATTTTTATGTTTTTGAACTTTGTATGCTTATAGAAAATGTTACGTTTCGCAAAATGCAAACTTGTATATTTCATTTTAAAGAGAATTTATTACAGAATTCAATACAAAACACAAAATTCAATTATTTGCAACACAAAAAACGTTATATGTACTTTAATATAAATAAAAAACACAGTTATGAAGTGTTTTGTAATGTCTAGCTTTCCTGGCCAATCGCTGTTCTTGTTCTGAGAACTAATCAAATGTTAGTAACTGCCAGTAGAAGCTGACATCATGTTTACACTTGAAACAATTCATTATTTTGCTTTGTTCTGTAGAAGGAGGACCTGTTTCTTATACACTGCAATTACAAGTAAGAATTTTTGTAAATTTTTTAATATTTAGTCAAGAAGCAATGACATCAAATAAAAGAGTAGATTGGACACCTAGAAAGAGATGTAATATTATTGTGTTACGAGAAAGTGGTCTTTCCTATGCTGAAATTGCAAGACAGGTGGTTGGTTCAGTGACTACATCTGGAGTCCGAAAGTTTTGTTTACGATATCAGGAGACAAATTCAATAAAAAACAAAGAAGGAAAAGGCCGAAAAAGGTGCACCACATCTATTGATGACAAGAAGAATTAAAAGACTATGTCTTCAAGATAGAAAAATGTCATCAGCGGCCATCAGAAGTGATCTGAATGATGCTGGTGTTTCTGTCATTTCAGGAACAATCAGGAGAAGATTAACAGATGTTGGACTGAGAGGTAGAATTCCACGAAATTAATTTTCAGCAATGAAAAAAAGACTACAGTGGGCAAAGGAACACATTAATTGGACAGATGATCAGTCGTCACAAGTTATATGGAGTGATGAAACTAAGATATCGTTATTCGGTAGTGATGGGCGAAAATATGTAAGACGTAGAATAGGAGAAGAGCTACATCCTGACTGCATTCAAGCAACTGTGAAGAACCCCGTTAGTGTTATGATTTGGTCATGCATGTCAGCAGATGGTATTGGTCGCCTTCATGTCATCGATGGTACACTGAATGCCAGAAAATGCATTGACACTATTCTAGAACCAAAACTTCTACCTTCCATCAGAGATCTCTTTCCCAACAATGCTTCGTTTATTTTCCAGCATGATTCTGCTCCTTGCCACACGGCCAAAATATCGAAAGAGTGGTTTCGTACAAAGAGCATTAAATTGTTGTCATGGCCAGGAAACAGTCCTGACCTCAATCCTATCGAAAATTTGTGGCACCGTTTGAAAACTCTTGTCCGAAAGAGGCGCTCATCACAAGAAAGGGAACTAATTAAAACTCTTGTCAGCTCAATGAAACGTCAATCAGAAGCTGTAATCAAAAATAAAGGGTACCCTACTAAGTACTGATAACTCACTGCAATCATCACTATCTAATGTATATCGATAACTATTATCCTTTAACTTTTTTTGTATTGCAAATAATTGAATTTTGTGTTTTGTATTGAATTCAGTAATAAATTATCTTTAAAATGATATATACAAGTTTGCACTTTGTGAAACGTTACGTTTTCTATAAGCATACAAGGTTCAAAAACATAAAAATTTCCAAAAGTGTCCACAATTTTGGCCACCACTGTACATTGATGCAGATTCTTTATTATTTAATTTCTTTAAATATAGGGCAGGGCTCTAACATTTGGTGGCAACAATTTGGAAGTGAATCGACGCAAAAGGAGATTAATAGCCCTTCTGGGCAAATTGCCCCTTTGGACTAACAAATGTCGTTTTCTTCAACTTTCAGTTTTGTACGAATCTAATCTAATCCTAAGATTTTGAAGCATCGTAGTGTATATTAAATCTTCACCTCGCAAGTCAACAGAATAAGAATTAAGAAATCGAGTAAATTAAAAAATTATTATTCATGAATTTTTTTTAAACCAAGAAAAATACAACTATAAAGAAAATGCTTGGAAATTAATACAATCTATTTTATATTTTATTCGAGTACCATTTCTTTATTTCCACGTAATTTCTTATGTCGGCTGTGTATTATAAAAGGTAAGTTTGAAAATTTTACATTTTAAAACTGTAAATATTTAGATGCGCCACATTATTGATGCAAAGAATAGTGATTGTAAACTACTATAAAATGTACGATGCTATAATTTTAAAGTAATTTCCTTTTTTAAATGTCAAATAAAGCGCCCTTGCATTATATATAGTTATGTCAATTTACTTTTCTGTCTTAGATGACCAAATGTCTGGAAACAGCTCTGATATGCACCAGTACAGTGGAGAAGACTGGTTTTCAGATTGAAAGGTTCTGGGTTCCATTCTCAGCTGAAGAAAATCATAAAATGTTGTCAGAATAGTATCTGGAGGTTTTTCAACTGTGAGATTTTTATTTCATTAGAAGTATTGTCATCATCAAGTTAGAAGCTCCATTAAATGTGCTATAATTAACTTACGGTGGAATTAGGAAAGTATAATAACTGATATATTACAGAAAATTTGATGTACAATCATGATATTCCTTTAGAGAACTCTATAGTAATTGATTAATGATGGAATTCTGTTGATTGGGGCTTTTTTCTTTGATGCTAATGCAATTATTAAAATTTATGATATGAATCTACCTACTGAAGTTAAACTTTACTTGTTTGAAATGAAACACATGCCTGAAGAATAACAAATGCCAGCTTCTCTTCGTTAAAAATAAGTTTCAGACAAGAAATGTTTCTCATGTTTGTATTAGAAAACTGAAAACTATAGTCATCGAATTTTTGCATTGCTAAAGCTTTTTTCTTTTTTTTTTTTTTTTTTCTTTTTTTTTTTTTTTGTTTTTTGTTTTTCCGGTGCTTCTAGAATTCTAGAAATAGCTATGATACTTCGACCTTAAAATTTCGCCTACGTAGGATTTCAACGTATTCTTTGAATTTTTTTATGTCCGCATATATCGCCCGAGATCTCATTCGAGATTGGAGTTTCGGAATTCTGACGTCACGGATGATTTCCACCTATAAAACGCGAGAAACGCAAACTGCGCGTGGACGAAGTATTTTCTCCGCGCGTTCAACTCCAAGCGATCACTTCGTTCCTCGCTTGCCATTCAGATTTTCTCAAACGAATCCCTCTCCTTCTTCGACGTCTGAATCTGATCTGAGAAGCTCTGCAAGCGATATGTAAGTATATAAGACATAGCACGAAATCTTGCGTTGATTTTAGATTTGCATGACAAAAAATTATTTACGAATGCATAAAAATTTAAATTAAGTGAATCTCATATTCGGTAGAACAAAATAGTTCATTTAATGAAAAAAATCAAACACAGTTTCTGGTTTTCAGACGTTTCATCAAATATCGTAAAAAGAAAAAAAATAATGTTGAAAAATAAGCTATCTTCCGGTTAACTGTGTTTTAGAGTTCAGTATCTGAAATATATGACTATGGAATAAAAATTGCTTACGCAAATGAATTGGAAACTCCCAAAATTGTTGCATTTTTACAAACAGATGGTTATACTAAGTAGCTATGAAAATGCAGGTGTGTAAAGTGAAATTAAAAAAAAAAACTGTAGCAAATTTAATGGGAATTTAAAGAATAAACGTTAAATTCTTTAACTGTTTTATCTTTAACTAAATTTAGTCAAAGATTTCCCACTATGAAGATTCCTTTATGGTAGTTAATAAAACATATGCGGAGAAGAATCGGAAATTAAATGCAAAATAATGGAATAAAATCTAGGAAATTGTACATAATATTCTATAATAATTTTTGCGAAATGAAATAGGAAGTTCTTTTGGAATCGAAAATAATAGGGAACTCTTCATAGATATGTCCCAAATACGTCTCAATACGTTATACAAATTATGTAATTAGATATTCAGAGTACTAAAACTACGACCTAAAACTCTGTCACAAAATATCCGAAGAATGGGAATCATAAACTATGAAAAATCAAATTCAATCTCAGTTTCAATGAAATTGAAACAAAATTTTTTCCCTTTATTAACTTTATGTAACTGAAATAACAGATCATAGAAGTATTTTATTCTTTTGCCTGACCTCTAAAGGGATAGACGTAATATGAACATCATTCTTATTTAGCTTTCGTTATTCCTTTCAGCCTTTTGATAAGTTTTATTTTAAAGATTCCAGTTCGAAATTGAATGTAATGCACCAATCAGGAGCTACGATTTGAGTGTAAACGACTACGTTCAGATATATATTTCAACATTCTACTTGTATAGGAAGAATTAAAGAAAGTATCTAACTCTGAGATTTAATCTTAGTTGTTCCGAGTAATTAAAAAATTATTTTTTTTCTTTCAAGACTACGGTATGAAAATCAATTAAAAACGTTGTTCGAATGATGGACATTCGACTATTAAAACGTGAAAGAAATTCAAGCATATTTTAGTTTGTTTTGGTTTGGTTTAATTAGATTACGGCAAAGCACTCGAGGGCTATCTGCCTTAAGGGAGTAAGCATATTTTAGAAAACAGCTTTAGCAATAAAGTTTTAATATATTTCAATTATTTCTAAACAAAATACTTAATTTGCTTTCAAACGATATACTTAATTTATTTCTGAGAGCAGTTAAAATGTTAGAAATAGTGTAGTGTTCAAGTCAATTATCATGATTATTTATTCTTATATCGCCTTCAGTTTCATAAATTTGATTACTAAAAATGAAGTATCAAGCGAGGAAGTCGAAATAATTTTAATTCGGTGCCAAAAAGATTAGTAGTCGTTCTACTGGTGTGCAAAATTTTCTTATCGCCTTCAGTTTCATAAATTTGATTACTAAAAATTAAGTATCACGCGAGGAAGTCGAAATAATTTTAATTCGCCGCGAAAAAGATTAGTAGTCGTTCTACTGGTATGCAAAATTTTCTTATCACCTTCAGTTTCATAAATTTGATTACTAAAAATTAAGTATCACGCGAGGAAGTCGAAATAATTTTAATTCGCTGCCAAAAAGATTAGTAGTCGTTCTATTGGTATGCAAAATTTTCTTATCGCCTTCAGTTTCATAAATTTGATTACTAAAAATTAAGTATCACGCGAGGAAGTCGAAATGATTTTAATTCGCTGCGAAAAAGATTAGTAGTCGTTCTACATGATATGCAAAATTTTCTTATCGCCTTCAGTTTCATAAATTTGATTGCTAAAAATTAAGTATCACGCGAGGAAGTCGAAATAATTTTAATTCGCTGCCAAAAAGATTAGTAGTCGTTCTACATGGTATGCAAAATTTTCTTATCGCCTTCAGTTTCATAAATTTAATTACTAAAAATTAAGTATCACGCGAGGAAGTCGAAATGATTTTAATTCGCTTCCAAAAAGATTAGTAATCGTTCTACATGGTATGCAAAATTTTCTTATCGCCTTCAGTTTCATAAATTTGATTACTAAAAATTAAGTATCACGGGAGGAAGTCGAAATAATTTTAATTCGTTGCCAAAAAGATTAGTAGTCGTTCTACTGGTATGCAAAATTTTCTTATTGCCTTCAGTTGCATAAATCACGCGAGGAAGTCGAAATAATTTTAATTCGCCGCCAAAAAGATTAGTAGTCGTTCTACTGGTATGCAAAATTTTCTTATCGCCTTCATTTTCATAAATTTGATTACTAAAAATTAAGTATCACGCGAGGAAGTCGAAATAATTTTAATTCGCCGCCAAAAAGATTAGTAGTCGTTCTACTGGTATGCAAAATTTTCTTATCGCCTTCAGTTTCATAAATTTGATTACTAAAAATTAAGTATCACGCGAGGAAGTCGAAATTATTTTAATTCGCCGCCAAAAAGACTAGTTTTACTGGTATGCAAAATTTTCCTATCGCCTTCAGTTTCATAAATTTGATTGCTAAAAATTAAGTATCACGGAAGTCAAAGTCAAAATAATTTTAATTCGCTGCCAAAAAGATTAGTAGTCGTTCTACTGGTATGCAAAATTTTCTTATCGACTTCAGTTTCCTAAATTTGATTACTAAAAATTAAGTATCACGCGAGGAAGTCGAAATAATTTTAATTCGCTGCCAAAAAGATTAGTAGTCGTTCTACTGGTATGCAAAATTTTCTTATCGCCTTCAGTTTCATAAATCACGCAAGGAAGTCGAAATAATTTTAATTCGCCGCCAAAAAGATTAGTAGTCGTTCTACTGGTATGCAAAATTTTCTTATCGCCTTCAGTTTCATAAATTTGATTACTAAAAATTAAGTATCACGCGAGGAAGTCGAAATTATTTTAATTCGCCGCCAAAAAGATTAGTAGTCGTTCTACTGGTATGCAAAATTTTCTTATCGCCTTCAGTTTCATAAATTTGATTACTAAAAATTAAGTATCACGCGAGGAAGTCGAAATTATTTTAACAAACAGATTAGTAGTCGTTCTACTGGTATGCAAAATTTTCTTATCGCCTTCAGTTTCATAAATCACGCAAGGAAGTCGAAATTATTTTAATTCGCCGCCAAAAAGATTAGTAGTCGTTCTACTGGTATGCAAAATTTTCTTATCGACTTCAGTTTCATAAATTTGATTGCTAAAAATTAAGTATCACGCGAGGAGGTCGAAATAATTTTAAGCGCAGAATAATATATCATAGACCTAATAAGTCATCTTAAAAATTTTCCCATTTAATATATCCATTTATACCCATAATTTTCCTATTCAATATATAGTAGCTCTTTTAAGGGGGGTGAGGTAGCCAAACCGAATAATTAAGATTTTTTTTAGTAATAGTAATAATAGTAATTAAATATATTTCTAAAGTCCCGAAAGAACATTAATAAATTAACGATTAGTATTATTTAGTCCGATGCTTTTGAAAACACTTAAAAAGAAGAATCCCTCCAAGTCATTGAACAAGTAATGTGCTGGAACGAAAAGAATTTCAAACGCACTGAAGAGCAGAAATGAATGCTAACAAATCTTTGGAAACATACGTAATTAAGAAGCTTTCAAAGATCTGAAGATCGGGCAGTATTGAGTTGCTTTTTATTATTCGTTTCACGATGAGAGGAAAAAAAAAACGTAATATAAAGGGTTTCTAGAACATTAAGTGGATACTGATAACAATTAAAAATTCCTTTTATGTAATCATCGTGCCGTATCGAACCAACAGACAAGTAGTTTTGGAGGCGAACTTTTTTATTAATTTTGATGAAATCCTCCTTTTATATTTCTATAATGAATATTAATTGACATGTTTGAAAATTCGATATTTACACATTTGAAGCGTAGTAACTGTTAAGTAAATAAATTAATTTTAGTGGATGTTATGCAGTTACTGCTGTTATGAGACTAACGTTTCATGCAACAAAATTCCAAATAAAGTATCTAATACTGATTTAGATTAAAACTTAATTAGATGAAGCGAATATGGAGATTATAACAGCAATCAATAAGATCGATGAAATATCAGCGAAAGTTTTCACTAAATTCAAAAGCTTAGAATTTGAATATGTTTAATCTATATTTCAAGCAGCTTATATCAAAGTTTTTAATGTTACAAAAAGATGTCCTCGATATAAATTGCTAAATC
Source organism: Stegodyphus dumicola (assembly GCF_044657685.1). Taxonomy (NCBI): domain Eukaryota; kingdom Metazoa; phylum Arthropoda; class Arachnida; order Araneae; family Eresidae; genus Stegodyphus; species Stegodyphus dumicola. The sequence goes on from NC_140768.1 coordinate 5,436,318, forward strand.
ACGATAAAACTGATTACATAACCTCCGTTAAAATTGAATTAAATCCGTTGAATGAAATTTATCCAGAAAATATTTGCTTTTAAAAATTAACCAAGACGAAGCTTGTTTCCAGATTTTAGGAAGATATGAAAAATAGTGATGACGATTATTTTTATCGTCATTAGAATTATTTAATTTCAATTTTAGTTGATGATGAAATTTAAAAATTTGAGGAAAATATAAAAATTATAAATCGTATCTTTTTGATTATTAGTAATAACTTCTAAGTTGTTTTAAGATGTTTATCTGAATTATGTAATGGAATTAGATTCCATATTTTATATCATTTGAATTTTATCAAAAATTATTTTTACCAGTTCTTAGTTTGGATACTCTTTCATTCCTGATTACATTTTATTGTAACAACTGTACAAATTGTTACATATCATTTGCATTTTGTAAAATTTTTAACCCAATTTTTAAATCGGATACTATTTATTTCCTGGCTACGGTGTTTCATAATTTAAAGTGATCAGTTCTTTTTATTGCGTTTCGCGTTTGTATCGGAATTTTGTTTGTATCGGAATTTAGCGTCAAGAAAGTTTGTCGAGACATATGTGAGAACTACATATGCTCGTTTGTTGTATTTACATCCTGATCATTCTCGCAGTATTCTTACAACATGAAGTTATATTACTGTTATTCTCATACTGAAATTACATTAAAAAAGATCTGAAAGCTTTCAGATTTTATATTACTCCCAAAGGGGCATTTTTTAAAGTTCTGTGCGTTACCTTTATGTATTAAATATCATGTTCTTCGCACTTAAATCATAACATTCAATTCAACAGCAATATAACAAAATATTTAAAAGAGCATATCTTTAGAATTTCCGATTTACAGTCTCGCGTGCTGAAGATAATGTTTTTTCCCGTACAGTGTTGCCATTGCGCGCTTTGAAATCGTCGAGTTTGTTAATAAAAAATTCTTTATTGTTTGACAAAATATAAAATAGGTAGCAAAACAAATTCCAAATTCGGGCTTCCAGATGACAATATTCGAATGGATCAATTTTTCACATCTTAATTCTTTTGTCCACCGGTTAGTATTCGTCTTCTTGTTGTTACGATATTTAAAGGTGTTTATTGCTATCCCCTGTATTGCTTTAATAATTTTTTCTCTGACATCATGTACTGAATCGGACGATGTCTACAAGCTTCTCTATATATTGAAGGATGATGGAGATTTACTTAGCTTTCTGCTTTGAAATTGGAAATCTTCTCAATTTAAGTTCCGAGATTTCTTACGATATTTCAAATAAGATGCAGTTGTGATCTGAGTGACTTGCATCATCCAGAACTTACCATTGCTGTATTTTGTGGGAAAAACTCAGTACTAACAGAGTCATGTTTGGCCACCCTTTAACATTTGTTGTTTAAAATATAGGGATATATGAAGAAAGGTATGTATGTACAGACTGTGCGTAGCAATAACATCCGCAAGTGTTTTGTGCTCTGTTATCTGTATTACTGTAATACCTCATTTGACGGTGGGCATTGAAGTCAACAATAATCCCATTCTGTGATGTTCTGAGAGATCTAAGGATGCTTTCTAACCTCCGGAGATGCGGCTCCATATCCTATTACGTTGAGCGGTAAATGGATGTTATTGTTAGCTGTTCACTTTTACAGTCAGTGCTAATCGTCCTCATATCTCTATCGTTTAGTATGATTGTAAAGGACCATTTGGTATTAGTAACTATAATACACGTTCGTGGGTTGTCCAGAGTGTCTGTTTTGATTGTTTGATTGACTGATATATGTGCCAGTGAAGGGGAGGCGTCTAACTTCACCCTTTATGCACTACGGTTTGACAATGGAAATCACATTGCCAATGTAATTTTCAATGAGATACATTCCGATGACCTCATTGATCACGTGATTTATGTATACCTTTTATAAACAAAAAATGCAGATGACCACAGAGATCATGTGATTTATGTGCAGCTAATGCAAACAAGCAAGGTCATTCTTCTTCTTCTTCTCTTGCAGAATGTATCTCATTAATTTACTGAACTGTTCTGAAGCTTCCCCCCCCTGCCTAAGTTTATTTGAAGGATTGTAAGCTTGTCCTATGGACGAGAATTTTTACTTATTATTGTCGTAAGCAGCTAATACTGCTGAGTCGAAGAGGAGGTCGGGGTACGTGCTGAGGAGTGATGGGTGAGTAAGGCGAGTCTTAAAGTTGCTGAAATGAAACAAAATAACAAGCTGTCTTATCTTCTTGCGTTAATGCCCAACTGTAGCAGCTTTAAATTTTGAGATTTTCCTCTGATATAAGGGCATTTGGGGGCAAAGGCAGCATATGAAGTACTGAAGTAGGTATCATTTTGTGCAATTTTGAAATTTGCAGTTGTTGCAATATGACATGTCTTCTTTGCAGTTTCTAATGGAGTGAAGTCTACCACAGAAAAAGCAGCACCTCCCGAATATGCATGTGTTAGTTACTTGGAATGGAAGAAATCCTGGCATCTGCAGCATCTCCCCACTCGGTAGAGTTCTGCGAGTGGGATAGAGTTTCAGTTGATTACAATTTTCCTGTGTACAATACATTTCGATAAAATATGAAGAAAGCATTCGAGAACCCATTTAATGGTGTTGGAGTTTCTGCCTTTTGTCCAGAAGAGCGGTGCAAATTCCTCTTTATCAACTTTTAGTTGGTCAACTAGTTTTCCAACAATTAATTTCGGTGGTCATTTATTCTAAATGTTATTGATTGGGATTTTGGATTTTCTAACCCTTGGCGTTTTTATTTTTATTAAGTTATTTGCTTCTTCGGATTCGTTTATGGCGTATGTTATCTTCTTGCATTCCTTCTTTGAGGTATTGCTTTGAGGATTGCATATTCTTTGTAATGTAATGAAACTACACCAACTGTACTACTTGTAATGGAATGTACCACCCGTAATGTAATGTAACTGTACAGTAATAATTGTAATGTAATTGCAATCCATCCACCGCTGAATCTACAACATGCACTCTGTATCATATCACCTCAGCATATGTGTTCCATACTCCAGCATGTGCAAATTTCATTTAACTGTAACATACAACAGTAATATTTAATTGTACCATATAATAATATTTTATCCTTGTACCATGCCATGCCTTATGCTTCGATACAAGTTGCGTACTTGTACTAGGCCATATGTACAATTCACAATATACATTCTTAGTATGCACAATATATGTGTTTTTATTCAACCTTGTTTATTTCAGTTATCTTCTAAGCACTATTGTCATGAAATGAATCTGTAATATAATTACCATTCCCTCCTGTTTTATACTCCATGCTTATCTGTACCGTAATTGTAAACATATTTAATGATACTGTGCTCTATGTATGCCCTATGTGTTTTTAAGTGATTTAGGTCATGTGATCCTAAGTGTTATGTGCTCGTATATATTACGTGTTTTATGTTATATGTTTGGGTGTTTAATTTTTTTAAATTTTCTTCTTTTGTTATAACCTATTAAGTGGGTTTTTTTTTTTTTTTTTTTTTTTTAATATAACCATGCCTGTGTCAACAAGTTAATTCAAATGTACCTGAAATACCAGATCTTCAACAGTTGCCCCTGTATGGCCATGTATCCACACTTTTAATTATTTAAAATAAACTCCAGGGAAGGACGCGGGACATATGCCTGTTAACCTCTGTTAAACTTCAGGCGTCCCCGTCCTCCGTCACCTGTCACCTGATCGCGATGCCTCCATACTTGAAAATTTCCTATGTGCTCTATCTTTGCATTTATTTGCTTGAGAGGGATGAGTTGTTTTAGCTTCTCTGTTACATGGTATTTTGACTCCTGCTTTGGGTAGGGAAAGATTATTGGGTTTTGTTTCCTTGCAGCTTCAGCATATGAAACATCGGCATTATTTTCTCTAATAATTGGTGTTGTGTTTTCTGTATTAAAGATTTTAGTGACTTTGTCACCGTACTGACTTGGGTCGGCGTGAGTGGGATGCGAGTTACCAACTGTGATCGGCAAGTCACTAATGTTATTGATCACATTACTGGTAGTTAGCCATGTCGTCGAACATCTCTTTAAGCTTTGTGAACATTCCTAATGGTATGAGACGGTTCCTGCCTCGTCTTGTACTGGCTAAATCTGGACAAGCATAATAGAGTTTCACGACTCTTTTTTGTGGATTTGGGCGAATTGCTCTTTTTGCGGTGGTAAGAACAGAAGCCTTTCCGAGATGACGGACAATAGGATCGAGTGATGTTCATTCTGTTCCACGCTGCTAACTTCCTGTGAGGGAATGTCTGGAATATCCGTAATCAATTCTGTGTCTCTTGTGCACATTGTGTTAAGAATACCGAGTTTATTACACAGCGATGACGCCTGTCTCCTCCAGAAAGAAGTCAATATACTAATTAAATAGTATAATAGTAAAACCGAGGTCAGTGTTCTACACAAAAATCACAAATGAAGGGGACGGTGGACTTTAAAAATTATTTTTTTAAGTTTTCATTTTTTCAACAAGAAATTTTATACATGTACATATTATAGCATCAGTAAACAAAATATATGCTCAAAATTTCAATTTATTTTAAATTAAAAATTTTTAAAGCAATTAATTAATTATTTTAATTAAAAATTTAAAATGCTCCATGCGCTCTAATTTTTAATATTTTTCCTAATGTTCGCTTTATGTTACTTATAAAGGCTTGGTAAAAGTATTTGTGTATCCGTTATTGAATATGATGGATAAGAAATTTTTAAAGGCTATTTTTGTGAACTTAAACCCAATTTTCGAAAAAATTTCACCTTTTGTTAAAGGTTTTCACAAGTTTAAACTTCTTAATAACCTCATATCTAAAAATGCATACACAGATCTACTGTAACATATAACAATATAGTTTCTTCCAAATATCATCCATTTTTAACTAAAAATGAGACGCATGGAGCATTTTCAAAACACACAAATTGCGAAAAAATTTGTTTTGAGAAAAATGAATTTAAAGTTTTCCTTCAAACTTACCTTTAATACATGGTCATGAGAAACAGCAAATTAACTTTGAATATAAATTTGTAAACATTCGATAACATTTTTGTAAGATTTAACTATTTTTAATCTCATAATATTAAATATGACAAAAATAAACATATGACAAATTGCTAGGTGATTCGAAGTTATACAGGTAAAAACAATTTATGCCGTATACCCAAAGAAATTTTTAAAAATAACCCGCACCATATGTTTTACCTTCATTTGCTACAATTGCATTATCGTTTAGTGATTTACAATATTTTTTACTATTTCTGTGTTTTTTCCATGCAGGCAAACTTCTCTTTTTACTTTGGTTCTAGCGACGCTGATCGCGCTTTTTTGCAATGAGTAGGGAAAACGAGTTCACTTCTTCCTGTTCTACGTTTATGGCATTTACACAACCAAAGTTAAATTCATTAATTGTTGATAATACTGACATTTCTAGCCTTTTTTTAGAAATAAACACTTCTTTAGGGCAATTGTTCCAAATTAAACTATGGATACTTTCATTAGCATTTTGTGTTTTACCAGAAATGCATCTGGACAGCAATTCTGTGCTAGCTAGCCTTTGATAAATTGGCAATATTTGAGAAAGAACACTTTCAGATACTTTAGTTTTCATGGCTTTATGTGCTTTCGGCTCCTCTTCATTTGCTACTGCACGTTGATAAAAACACCATGACAACGTACCGGTAGGACATTTCGAATGTTTTGGTGAGACATCAGTAGATGAACAGTGTAGTAAGCTTGCATAAATTGCAGATTTCATTTTGTCTATATCCGGTATGTTATCTTTTATGGCCTTTCTGTAATAGTTTGTTAACTTTAAAATTGTAGTTTCCTTCAGATTACCTTCTTTTCGTCCACCGATACATATACCTCTGGAACGCAGCTCTTTAACTTTATTGCGCAATCCTGCCAATAAACGTTTTGCCACATGATTGATAGATTCTTCTTTACTAATTTTTACCTCATTACCATAAAGATTCAGAGTTAATAAATGTTGATATGTTTTCGCATCCCCATCAGAAAGTATCCCAACATATCGCACATTACATGTACTGATGGACCGTTTCCATAAAATTTCTGCGGCTTTCATTTCCATAGCATTAGACGAACCAGAAAAATTTTTGGAACACTCTGGTTTGTGGCTTTCAAACCATATATGAAATTCCGCACTGTCAGCACCCATATCTCTTTTCGCGCATACACATTCAGAACAATATTTTGACAGAATTTCGTAGTCGATAACTAACCCAGTCAAGACATCTACGACGATACCTATTCCATACAGTGATGTATGCCCACGTTTTTGCCATGTGCCATCATACGACACTGTGATATCTATACACTCATCATTATTTATATTAATTAATTTTTTATGCTTGTTTCGAACAATATTTCGAGAAAACTGAAGGAAATCACCTTTTAGTTTCCCCTTTTCTTCAGACAAACTGTGTAAACATTTAGCAAATGTCTTTTTGTCCATAGCATGAATTCCCATAATCATGGAAAACACTTCTAAGGCGGCGTGGCCTTTGCCTATTTTCAAAAATGCTTCGACAAGTTTCGTATTCACATCAAAAGTATTTGACCGTTTTACCCGCTCACTTGAAAATGTTGAACTAAATATTTTATCACAGTTTTTACAAACTAATTCAAGTTTTGTAGAATATCCATATATTCCTTTCGAAACAATATCTAAAGAGTTGGTTGAGCACTCGTCACACTTTATATTACATAGCAATGGATTCCAAATTTTACGATTTATCAAAATATACGAATCATCATTTCGGTTATCACCACAGTTAGACGTTCGTAATAAACTTTCATTCAGTTTCTTTACACTGGCACTTATTGAAGTACTCGCTTCAACTACAGAACTTTCAGAAAAAATTGTTTGTTTGTTTTTGGAAGAAACTTCTTCACTGTTCAATGTCACGTCATTTTCCGAATGAGCTGCCCATCGTTTTTCAATTTTGCTGACAGCTGCAAGTTTTTTCTTCGATGGTCGCCCTTTAGGCTTACGGTAACGACGACTTATGGCATGCATAATGTACAATAAATATATATATATATATACTTTTACGCAAGAGGTTATAAATTAATCTGCAGTTCTTTCAGTCCAAGAAACTCAGTTATAAACAGTCCTGCAAAATGTAGTTGTATAAAACACAGCAAAACACTTTTAGCAAAAGAACAGAAAATAGCGAGGAAAAGCACTTTTAAACTGTAAACAGTGAAATGGCAGTTACAGTTAAAACGTTATATTGCCAGGTTTATAAAGAATTAAAGATATAAGTATATAAATATCAGCAAATAACTGTTGAAACATCTTTGTTTACATTTTCGCCAAAATTTAAAGGGCAACGTTTATGTTGTTTACACATTTTAAATGCTTGTAACTTCGTTAAAAATTAGAATATTTGAATTCGGTTTTTTACATACGATGCAGTTAAGTATATGTAATACAACGAGAGTAAAAAAAAATTTCAATATTTTGGTTGATTTTTAGCTTTTTCAAAGTCCACGGTCCCCTGAAACAAGGTGCATCAGAGGTAGTGGCAATATTTGTACTGGCAAATCTATCACAGTGTGCTGGAAGCAAAGGCAGGCAGACAGACAGAGAGAGAAAGAACTAAAATAAAAATCAACAATGCTGTATTGTAAGGAGCAAATTGCTGACTGTAATTAAAGTAATTAATTGGCTAATGTTCAGAGTCCTGCAGTTCTTTTGGGAGAGCGCAAAATCACCAATCACAGTTATAATGGTTAGTGTGAGTATAGTATAGTCCAGTTTTACGTACAAAGTGTTCATGAGGTTTTTCACTTTTGACTCATTTACTGCAATTACCTGGATAAATGACTTTACCTTAATAGTGACAGTGAAGTGACTAGAATACGTTAAATTCATTACAGGCACCCAGTAAGATACGCTTTTGCAGAATCCGAAGAGTACTAATGGGAACTATTAGAATCCGAAGAGTACTGATGGGAACTATTAGAATGAACAGCTGATTAATTAATAAACATTAAAGCACAAAACTGACATGAAAAATAACTAATAAATGAACTAATAATTAAATAAACTAGAATTAAATGAGCAAATAAAAACTAGTAATGAAAAATAACAAAAAAAAAAAAAAAAAATCTGATGTGTACACCACATGACTTCCTTGTACGGAATATTAAATTATACGCATTTTTCTTGCATTTCGTTTAAACTTATTGGATTCAATTAAATCTACTTCGCCGACAGCGCATAAACCACAATAGAATAAAAACATTCTTTAAAATTCACTCGATTTGTTTACCATAGCGACACTCAGGCGCTGGGTTCACTTAACAGTATTATATTTCGTTCATATTATAATTCAGAATGCACAAAATTTATACCATTTAAAGAATCATCTAATTGTTGCTACATGTTCTATTCCAATACTATAATAAAGCTAGACCGATGTATAAAAGAAATTAAGCAAACAAAACAAACAAAAACAAAAAAAAAAAAAAAAAAAAAAAAAAAAAAAAAGAAGTTTTTCACAGACGATTGAGTATTTCTCACTCAATTAATTCAGTTCTCACGACAAGGCAAAAATACATAAAAACTCAAAATATCTGTATTAAAAATTACGAAGGAAATCTTAAAAACTTATTTTCTCGAAAAAATTCCATAAAGGATTCAGCAAGATTTAATTCCCAATAATAAATGGAGGCGTTAGTTTTGTTGTCGCGAAGCTACGTTTCTCTAGATTAGCAACAAATCCACTACTCTGCTGTTACAAATGTAAACAAGCAATGGCCGCCATCAAAAACATTATTAGGCTTAGCGGCCCTTAAACAACTTTAAAATTGTTGATAATTCTAAACTATTGCATACAGATTTACTAAAGGCATAAAAATCTCAACCGGAAGATAAGAACAACATAATTCTATCATTTTTAAAGCAAAAAATGCACAATTTACAAACATATAAGAGTAAAAGAAATTGAGATCACTGAGCCGGGTAACAGAGGGGATATATATATAAATATATTTATATACGTTTGGTGCGGCCGATTGCAACCAAAATACGAGGTGCACATCTACATGTTATAGTAGTCCTATATACAAAATTTCAACGTTCTGAGGCTACTCGTTTTTGAGTTATGCGAGATACGTACGTACGTACGTACATATCTTCGTACAGACGCCACGAAAAATTCTCTTCAGAATTCATTTTAAAGCAGTTTTTTTAATTTTTTTGGAGGAAAAGAGTCTTTTATTCTGTTCTTACGTACAGATATCACGCAAAAACATCGTTAAAATGCAATTGATAGCGGTCAAACTGGATATTTTCGTTGAAATATGCTGCCTGAAACTTTTCGCGATTACGATGCTTCCTTTTTCCTTCGTACAAGGAAGTAAAAACTACCAAACGCAAAACAATCTACCAATGAAAAACATACTAAGTTAACGGTTAAATAAATGTGGGAAAAAATAGAGTCTCTGTTTAATTAATAAAACGGGCTTTAAGAGAGTACTGAGCTTATTATGGGCTTTATATTTAGGACTTTTCTTTTAATTCCCTGTGTGGTTAATTATTAATTAATAACACACTAATTGCTTGAATTCAGCTAAAGCACAGATGAAAACAAATAATACTACTACAATTCATTTGTCTTGCACCTTGTTTACTATAATTCATTTGTCTTGCACCTTGTTTACTACAATTCATTTGTCTTGCACTTAATGATAATAATAAACACGCTTTTTGATTTTAGTAGGCGAATACGCGCATGAAAAGACTTAATTTGCACATGGAGCAATCACTTAATTAGCACGTTTGTTCATTGCTCAACGTCAATTATGTCCTTGTCGTGGGTACTGTTCCTTACTTGGATCCTTGCGATAAAATGAGTCGAATAATCATAATGACGTAGGTTAGATTAATAAGGCTTGGTAGGAACAGGAAAAACTAGCAATAATCAATTTTACTAAAAATTAAATATTAGAAAAGATCTAATTGAGCGATTGCCTTCATTTTTATAAGCTTGGAATCCTTGTCGGAAAGTGTGTTGAATGGTGCTGGGTATATTGATGACTTTTAATTACAGGCTGAGAAATGCTTCGCTACAGATTTACCAAGTTCTTTTTGTTCTCCTGGAAGGGGGCAGGCCTGTACGAATCGCGGTTGAAAGAAAGTTTCAATAGCCGGCGAAGCTTCTTCATAATTGCTTGATGACCTTGCCGTGTTATTGCACGATGAAGGAAAGGAAGGAATAATTGGTGTCTTGAGAAGTAAAAAGTCCGGATTTTCACGATTTTTCGAAATTCTTGGTTCTACAGGACTTGTGGTACCCATGATACCAAATTTATCACAACTTGCTTGAATTTCGGAAAGTTGATGAATTTTGAGAATTTTTTACGAGCCTTTGTTGCTTTGTTTGTTTTTCAATAGGTGCTGTCTGCTCATTGTGCAAACATTAGAATTCCCACATAAGCGAATGACCACGTGTAAAAATCGTTAATTACTTAATAATTTTGAGCAAAACTAATTAAAATGGAAGAACGTTACATCAAATTAATGCTTGAGTTTTTCTGCATATGTTGACATCATTGAGGGCAGCGGATGTTTGTTCGTGGATTTGGAGTGATTGACAAAAACACTTGATGAAGAATGAAAACACAGTTTATTGGCCAGTATTATTCAGGACAGCTCCAAAAATACGTTTACAGTGTCGAAAAACTACGACAAACACCCTGCAACGATCAGCAACACAGCCTCCAGGCTATCGGGCTATAAAAATGAAGGCAGCTTCACGGCATGGCACTAGAGTACAGCTCCCGACACGATTCGGTGGTTCTCGAAACTCAATGTACTCTCGAGACTCTTCACGCTATAACTCGTGATGCACCGGACGATACACACTCTCGAAGCACTAACTCGCGATACACTGACGAGATTTTCGACATTAGACTTGTAGAGTCATTACGTTAATTGGAAGCAGAAAAGATGAAAAATATGCAACCGCCTTCGCCGGGAATCGAACCACGGACCTCTGGAATACCGGCCCAATGTGCTACCGTTACACCACGAAGGCACGCTAGGGAAGTGGAAGAAATACCTTATATACTCCCCTATTTAAAGGGCGACTAAGGTTTTAGGGGACCTAGTCGCCAAATCCTGGGTGCGGAGAAAAATCATCCACAACCCTTTTTAGTTCGGGCGCCACTTGTAGAGCCATTAGGTTAATTGGAAACAGAAAAGATGAAAAATATGCAACCGCCTTCGCCAGGAATCGAACCACGGACCTCTGGAATACCGGCCCAGCGTGCTACCGTTCCACCACGATGACACGCTAGGGAAGTGGGAGAAATACCTTACAGACTTAGCGATGCACACTCTAGATGCACTTCGCGATCCACTGCCATAAGAGTAGACTACTACCCCGCATACTGGCCACGTTATATAGCGTTTTGGCCTGCCTTGGAGAACATTCTGGGCCAAACCGGTAAGAGTGTGTTCTCTGGAACGAATGGAATGTTCTCCATCCGTCAATGGCGTATCGTCTATTTTGTTTGTCGCCAAATGAGCGATTTCACGCCAAATATGCCAACTCTGCTTGCTCCCTCGGTAAATTCGGAATTTTCTTTTTAATTTGATAAATAAGAAGTTTCTGTGTTATTAATTATGCGTCTCTGAAACTGGATCCATAAGCTTATGTATTTGTATTTGGAAAAACAATACTGAAATTATCAAATTAACTAAAATTCTAAATAATTATAGCTTGATAAATAAGAATAGTGAAACCTTACTCAACTTGAAATTGATTGTATTAAAAATGAAGTGTAAATTTCACTCAGCTAAATTATGCCAAATTTGAAAATGCTTCCATGTTTGCAGAAAAATGCGGAAAATTTTGGGCTTGAGAGTATGTCAAGCTTTTAGTTTTTATTTCCGATTTTTACATTCTTTAGCTGTTTGTTTATTTATTTTTTGAGAAAATAATTGGTTCTTACAAGCCGCAGGTGGCACACGTCTTCACTTTATAAACACACCAGATCTTCACTTTATAACATCTTTTAATCGCATCTTCACTTTATAAACGTTAAAGTATTCTTATTCTAATACTGCTCAAGAAAAAAGTACTTTCCACATGCCGTAGAATTGAGTTGAGAGATAACATTAACATGAAATGATCCCGTTATTGATGCTTAAAATATTGGATTCTGCTACGTAAGACATTCTGGCATTTAAAATTCATTGGAGCAAAGGTTTAAATTAGAATCTAAATTAATTTTGGAAGTGTAAGAAATACGAGTCCATTATTCTCTGACTATACTTCTGAGGATTAGTGAATGAAAGATTTATATACGTACTCCTTAATCCTTTTTGTAGAGTACGTATAAAGTAAATGAAAGATTTCGCGCGTTCTTCAAGTTAAGAGCTTTCTTCCTATTTTAAAGGGATTACAAATTTATCAGAATTTAAAGCATCATATTGGAGCGGGAAATTTAGTTTAGTCGTCATCTGAAAGTAAACGAGTTGTAAGCTTAGTATCCCTTGACTAATTTCCAGGAAGAATTTTCTTTTCAATTTGGATGGAATTTTCAAGACAGCAGGTCGAGCTCGGTAACATTTGACACTAAGTGATCAGGCACAGCCAGGGAATTAGATTAAATCAAAGACGGGAACACATTGGAGGAATTACAGAAGAATTACAGTTAAAAAACTGAACTGCGTAATTTTTTATTAATAAGGAATGTCGAAATGGAATGAGATTATTTACGGAAAGAAGTCATCGTATTAGAATACTCAATTACCGATAAGACAAAATGAAATTATGAAAATATAGTGCCCAAAAATACAAAAATACAATCAAAAATAGTTTTACCGACGCTGATGATGTGAATTTCTTTTCTAGTTCCTAAGTAAAGGAAGTATTGTAACGGCGAAAAATTTCAGGTATCATATTTACGGAAATATGAATTTTGATTTTTCTCGAATCTACTTTCACTGTTTTTTACTTCCTTGTACGAAGTAAAAAGGAAGTATTGTAATCGCGAAAAGTTTCAGGCAGCATATTTCAATGAAAATATCCATTTTGACCGCTATCGAATGCAATTTAACGATGTTTTTGCGTGATATCTGTACGAAAGGACAGAATAAAAGACTCTTTTCCTCCAAAAAAATTATAAAACTACTCTAAAATGATTTCTGAAGAGAATTTTTCGTGGCGTCTGTACGAACGTATGTACGTATCTCGCATAACTCAAAAACCAGTAGCCTCAGAACGTTGAAATTTTGTATATAGAACTTTTGTATATAGGCTATAACATGTAGATGAGCACCTCGTATTTTGGTTGCAATCGGCCGCACCAAACGTATATAAATATATTTATATATATATCCACTCTGTTACCCGGCTCAGTGATCTCAGTTTCTTTACTCTTATATGTATGTTAACTGCACTTTTTTGCTTTAAAAATGATTGAATTATGTAGTTTTTGTCTTCCGGTTAAGGTTTTTATGCCTTCAGTAAATCTGTATGCAATATGTTTAGAATTATCAACAATTTTAAGTTGTTTAAGTGCCGCTAAGCCTTTTTTTTTTATGGCGGCCATTAATTGTTTACATTTGAAACAGCAGGATAGTGGATTTGTTGCCAATCTAGAGAAACTTAGCTTCGCAACAACAAAGATAACGCCTTCATTTATTATTGCCAATTAAATCATGCTTAATCCTTTCTGAAATTTTTTCGAGGGATTAAGTGTTTAAGATTTACTTCGTAATTTTTAATACAGATAGTTTATGAGAAATACTCAATCGTCTGTGAGAAACTGTTTCTTTTTTGTTTTGTTTGCTTAATTTCTTTTATACATCATTTTAGCTTTATTATAGCATTTGAATAGAATATGTGGCAACGATTAGATAATTTTATTCTTTAAATGATATAAATTTTGTGCATTATGAGTTATAATATGAAGGAAATATAATACTGTTAAGTGAATCCAGCGCCAGAGTGCCGCTATGGTAAACAAATACTAGATTGAATTTTTTAAAAAATGCGTTTATTCTATTGTGGTTTATGCGCCATCGGCGAAGTAGATTTAATTCAATCCAATAAGTTTAAATGAAATGCAAGAAAAAATGCGTATAATTTAATATTTTATTCCGTACAGGGAAGTCGTGTGGTGTACACATCAGATTTTTGTTTGTTTGTTTCCTAGACGTCTGCACATATCGGCAGAATAAAGGACTGTTTTTTTCTGAAAGAGATTTTGAAATTGATTTAAAATAGATTCAAAACGGATATTTTCGTGACGTCTGTGCCTACTCTGAGGGGGGGGGGAATTATCTTCTTAATGTTAATTGAATTTGATATATATTTATTGCTTTCTCTTTTTTTTATTAAACTTATTTGATTCTTCCTTTCACATTTCGAAATTTAAGTTCACTCCAAATAAAATTCGCCATTTTTTATGATTTATTTTTAAAATTAATATTTGAAAATAATTTTTGTAAATTTTTCGAAACAAATTTTGAATTATAATCTATGAATTTTTTACCATCATCTTAAAGTAGACGTGTTTCTCAGCATACTTGCAAAAAATTAGAGTCTTTTATTCAAAATTTTCAAAGATATACGTAAATTTATGTATTGGCGAGTTTTGAAACTTGGCATATCTGTTGGAACCGATAATAACGCCAAATGTGGTTTACGCACTTCATTAAAATCATATGAAATTACGATTTTAATGTTAGCTCTCGTTTCCTGTACATATACTATTTGGTAAAATTTCCCACATGTTACGAAAGAATAAAATTATTAAAAGTTTCACTCCCGTATGACAAAAACTGACCGAGATATTTAATTTGAAAATTTGCAGTTTTTAATGTCATTTTCAATTTGCCTCGAGTGATCGATTAATCAAGTTCGAATAATAATTCGAGGAATAAAGTTTACATCAAGCGCAGAAAAAAATGTGTTTAATTTAATAAATCGTCTAAAGAAGCCATGTGGCGTCCACATGATATTTTTTTTTAAATTGCCGAAAATTGTCTTCAACGTCTTATCATCTAAACCTCTATGATTTTAATAAAACTCCATAAAATTCCTCATTAAAAGATACCTTATAGATGCATTTAAAACAATGTAAAAAGAATTTCGCCTCCTGAAGCTTTAGCGTCATTAATGAAAAGACTACAGCTGAGGATCGATTATTACCACAGCAAGTTTTGGACGTAGATTATCGAATTCTCGCAAAATAAGAGCTATAAGAAAGAATACTGCGAACACAGGAAATGCTTTTTGTCATTCCATTAAACATTAAAATCCAAAATGCTATGATTATTATCTAGTACATTTTGACAGATACAGGTAAATGTATGGGGGTCACCAGTGAGGTACCATAAGGCTTACCCGTACTAATTATCCCTTTTAACCTTTCAAATAACCTTTATAACCGCTTACAAAGAAAAGACTTGAGTTATGCCAATAAGGTCTGGGCATCTGAAGTTTTCTAAAAGATAGAGTTTACCTGTTGCAGTATATTATGCAATTCCACCTACACTCCGCCTCCAGTATTTATTTAAAGTAATGATTTAGGGAGCGAGATCAATGCAATTTCAATATAATTTGAAATTCAGAAACTAAATTGAGAACATTTCTATTGACGTAACAAAAATAGGAGATAAATATAATAAGTACTGTGACCAAAATGTTATAATGAATTGCAATAGTAACTAGAAAAATCTGAAAGCCTTCAGATTTTATATTACGCCCAAAAGGGCGTTTTTCAAATGTTTTGTGTATTGTTTATTAAATATCATGTTCTTCGCACTTAAAACACATAAATTTCTGTTCAACAGTAATATCACAAAATATCTGAAAACAGCAAAACAGCATATCTTTAGAATTTCCGATACCCAGTCTCGCGCGCTGGAGATAAAACTTTTTTTTTCCCGTACAGTGTTGCCATTGCTCGCTTTGAAATCGTTGAGTTTGTTAATCGAAAATTCGTTAGAGGTTTACAAAATTTGAAATAGATAATAAAAAGAATTCCAAATTTATTTAATTTTAAGAAATTATTACATAATATTAGGTAGATATGTTCGATACAGATTGATCTAAAATATTCGGCAAATACGCAGAATGGTTTTTAGTCTAACGACTTTTCGTTTACATCTAGTCGAATAATTCGAAGTTCAGATTTTGAGCGTGAAGGCGCAGTTGCCCCTCGCTCCCTATTTTTAACTTCGCTAATTTTCTTGTCTTTTGTGTTACATGTTTGATCAGATAGCCTGGCTCAGTAAAAGTAGGCAGCCAATGTAACTCTGATTAAAAATCCGGTTATAATCACGTGTAGTGCTGATAAGGACCACGTGTTTCCTTGACTCTTTCCCCTTTATTTTTCTTCTAAGTATTTCTTTCTTCTGATGAAGAGGGACCTTTAGCTGCCCTCGAAATAGATTGAGTGTTTCAATATACTTAAGCTAAATACAAGGTTGTTTTTACGATTTTGATTGTCACGTTAGCGTGTTTCTCTTCTAGTCTAAAAGTACCCCGAATTGTGATTCGAAGGTCACAATTTCGACTCAGCGGGCAACGAAGTTTTCACTGACAACCCGCTACCAATTTTCGCAAATCTTTTACATAATGTAACCTGAAGTTTGTTGGGTTTTAAAAACAAAATTTATTTCTTTGAAAATAATTTCCCCCGTCTTTGGTTTACGGAACTGAATTTATAATTTTGCTGTTCATTTTTCGAAACTATGTTTATAGAAAATTAGACACAGTTTTGACATGAGCTCGTGATTAGACATTAGAACTCCAAATTCATCTTCCCTATTATAGAAGAGTGTTCCTTCATCCCGCTCAGATAATTAAATGCTATCCGAATAACGCAGAGGAGACGTAATTTACTTGTCTTTGGATTTCATTTCCAGCGCGTAAAAATATTCCGTTGTTAACTATGTTATTAAACTAAATAAGCACGCTTGCATTTTCCCGAATGTTTTCGTTTGTTTGATAGTAATTTCAGCGATGTTATAAACACGACTCTTATCTAGGCAGTTTAAACGTTTAATGCTATTTATCCAGAACTAAATATTAGATCATAAATCATAGTGCCAGAGATATTGATGAGATCTTGAGGACTTTTTCGAGTTTAAAAGGCTTATAAATGTAGATAATAGGAAACATACTTGGAGACCTGCTTTATTTAGCACAAAGATAGAAGCCGTATTTCCCATCTACATTTCTAATTCATTTGTAATGTAAGATAGTTACAGTGTATTTAATACTTGAAAGTAGTTTATATTTTAATCTTAATCCAGCGTCATACATAATAAATTTCTTTAATTGATGCAACACTAGTTAAAGTATGCATGGAAGAAATTTTGTATAGATAGTGTGAATTCTATATCTCTAGTAATATTCAACTGTTACTTTCTGATTTTTATATTCCCCTTTCTAAGCTTTTTTGCGAATATTTTGTCTGTTGTTATAAATGCGTTCAAAAACTTTGTCTAATTAGAAACCTATTCATGCAAAACAAACCAACACTGTGGCCCAAATAACTTGGATACTATAGTTGTATCGGAAGCAGGGGCGTAGCGAGGGGGGGGGAGGCAAGAGGGTGTATGATGCTCCGGGCGCCGCTCGTAGAAGGGTGCCAAATGCTCTCCAAACAAGATTTTTATCACACCACTGTGTTTTGGTTTTTTTGGGGGGGGCGTCAAAAAGGTATTTTGCCCTGGGCGCTATTTATGTTCGCTACTCCACTGATCCTAATACCATAGTTTTGTTTTCACAGTCAAAAGTTCACTGTGCCCAGTGCTTAAATTGGGCCGGAGCCCGGCTCCGGTACTTCTCAATTTTTAACATAAATTACAATTATAGCCGGAGCGCACCGGAGCCCTAAATAAGACGAGCTTCGGTACTTCTTTTTATAAAACTGAACCACAATTTAAAGGGAAAAAAATTTAGAATTCCTAATGTTTTAGTTTAACTATAAGCAGACCTTGCAATACTCTATTTCCCTAGAAATACGAACTTATGAGAACGTGAGACGTTCAAGTAAAGTACCCTCACTCACATGCGGAAACCTTTCCCTTTAAAAAGGGCTATAAATTTGGGGGAGTTTGTTTCGGAACGCGTAAATTTCTCGCCATGCCATCGTATCTAGTGTATTGTTATCCATGCTTACAGTTAGTTACCCTCGCAGGATGGAAAAATTGTGTTCTCAGATGTGCGTTGTTAAGTGACAGCGAGTACAACAAGAGTGAAATACTGAGATAAACTTCTCAAGCCCGTCCTATACATCGTCTTCCCACAGTATCCACTAATGGGGGGAAGCGTAACCAGGAACTTTACATTCATCCTTAGGAATCAGATTCAGGACCCATTTTACCACTGACACACATCTGCTTGATGGCTATAATTATATCAGCAGAGGGCCCTGGTCAAAGAGAACGTTCTCTCTCACCAAGGTTTCCCTCTTTTTTTGTTTCCACCTACTCATATCCTCATTCTGTTTCTCCCTGGAATTTTTCATCAGCTATACTTCAAGAATATTTAATTTTTGTGATGATAAAAGAACTCCGCCCCCCCCCAGAACTTAAATTGGGCCGAAGCCCACCGGATCTCGGCTCCGGTGCTTCTTAATTTTTGTAATAAATCATAATTCTAGCCGGAACGCGCCGGAGCCCTGAATAAGAAGGCTGCGACACTTCTTTTATGTAATTAAATAACAATTTCTGTAGAAATTTTATCACAAAAATTTTATTTTAACAATAAAATTATATTAAAAATCGCTTATTTCAATTTATCTCTTTACATTTTATTTAATTTTAACTATTTAATTACTTCAATCTTTAATTATTTCAATAAATAATAATTAATTATCTAGTAATTATCAATGAAATTATAATCAATTATATAATAATTATTGATTAAATAAAAATTTATAAACATTAATTAAATAGTTATTAATTCATTTGATAATAATTAACTATTTAATTTGAAAATTATTAATGAGTTTAATTTAGTCATTTTTTTATTTATTTACTCTTGTTCCTCTTTGCTGACAGTCTTCCATAGGGCTCCGGCACTTCTAATCTTAGAAATTAAGCCCTGACTGTGCCCCTCAAAGTTTTCTGAGAAACTGAGAATACTTTAGGAATAATTATGCATAATTTGAAGCATTTATTTTTTCAAATTACGAATATTTTTCAGCTGCTAAATTTAAACAGATTTTTCATGAAAATTACGAATTATTATTTGTATATATGAGGTACAAAGTATTTAATTATTTTTTTCAGGTGAACAAATGTTACACTGTTATTGCTTACGTCTATCTATACATATGTTTCATATTTACGTTGTGTTTAACTGAAAATCTCTGTTTATGAGATATTTAGGCGAGACATTGCACAGGAAATTGTAGAAACATTAGGCTATTTCGAAGCATGAGATATAAAAAATGCGCAATGACCTCACCGGGACTTGAACCACGGGGACCTCTCGAATATGCGCCGAATGTGCTGACCACTTCACCACGAAGACATGCGAAGAAGGCGGGAGAAATACCTTATAATTTATAAACAATGAAACGAAATTATTAAAACATTATTTAAATAACAGCTTTTGACTGAACTTAAATGTGCAACACAAACTGAAATTTTCCCTAATTTGCAAACGAATAAACAACTGACCTACTAACGCCAAAAATTCACAAATCTTAACTCTTCAAATAATTTGATATTTAGAATTCTTTCGTTTCTTAACTTCTAGTTATCTATAAACACAGAATTTAGAGTAGCACTGAAGCAACCTTATAACAGCTGACAGCGATTTCGCTAGAATTCAGCTTATATTACAGTTAACGAAACTTAGTATTTAATATTACGCCTTCGTAACTGAAATTTGCATAAAATTCTGAAATAGGACGAATTATTATGATGGAAGCCAATAAGATACAGGACAGAATAAAAACTAATAACACAAATAATAAGAACATAATTTAATTTTTATAAAATAAATGAGAGTTTTAGTTTCTAATATACCAGGAGTTAAGTACAGTTGCATGCGTACGGGGGTACTACTTTGGTAGACGGCTGCGCGGATTTTCGGCGATTCACGTTGGCGCAATTGTTGGCGAGGTTTTTACAATCGTCAGCCATCTTGGAAAACGCTGTTTTCACGTATTTTACGCATAGTAAAGTATTCGAAACTTTAAAAACATAAATATCGTTAAAAATAATGGATTAATTTTTTGTTGAAAACGTCGTTTTTTAAGATGGCAGGCCGATGTAAATAAATACATTTACTACGAATGGTACTTTTCCGTTTCGCTGGCGCAAATCTCGCCAAGCAGACTTCATTGGCGACATCATACAGTATACACATAAAAAATATTTAAAAAAAATGTTAGTTCTAAAAATTCTTTTTTGAAGGCATAAACACTTAAATATCGCTTAAAATTTTATAAAAAGCCAATAAATAAAGACAATAAATTTGTAAAAAGACATTAATTTTAGAATTTACTATGCTTTCATGGTTCAACATCCTGATTCGCCGGTTCGTATCACGTGACCCGAAGCGTTCTCATCTCACGTAAACTACTCTACAAAAATCTAATGCTCTCAGTAATTATCTACATTAATTTCAAGTTAAATCTTAATTTGGAACACAAGTTTAAATGCAAGAAATATTTCAATTCGTACGTATAGCTTACTCAGAAATTATGTAAAAGTGTAGTACTTCGCTTTCATTAGAATTGATGAATTTAACCCTTGACTTTACCTTTTCTATATTTTCGGCTTCGGGTAAGCGCTGTGATTGCATCCTAATTGACATAATTACCGGAAATGGCCTTAGACATAAAACTGAACTATCTGATAAAAATTTTATGTAATTATATGCCAGTATTGAAAGAAACAATCAATCTGATAAGAAAAAGCTGCGACTTGTTTTGAAAATGTGGCGTAAAAGGTTACCAGCGAGAATATTCGTTTGGCATCGGTTGTACCATTATTGGCGACTTTATCGCTTGCACCGGCAAAACGGAAAAGTACCCTACGAATATAAATATCAAAGTAAGGTTAAATTATTACTTTCATATAGCAAAGAAATTGAATAAAAATACCGTTATAAAAACTTTACAAGATTCTTATTCGCTCCCATTCCTAAATGATCTAAAAAATCTTTTAGTTAACAGCTATTGTAATTGTAAGAAAGACCAATGCGAATCCAAGAATTTATGGAAGTCTAAGAAATCTAAGGAAATTGAAGAGATGAATAATAAAATTTTAAAATGGCGCGGGAGCGGTAATGCACAGATATTCAGTAACCAATCAGGGAGCTGATTATAGCTCGTTAATTCACAAATATTCTCTAATCAATCAGAGAGCTTATTACATATCACACAGAATTACAATTATTTAAATAATCATGCATAATAAAATCATTTTCCAAAAAAACTGCAAAATTAAATTGTATTTTAATATTTAACAGCCATAAATAATGTTGAAAACACTAGATTAAATTTATAGATATTAAAACCAATTACTTTTAAAGTAAGGTCATTGATTACATCGTGCACAACATAAAATTATAAAATATCATAAACAATAAAATTTTTATTTCAAATAAAAATGCAAAATTAAATTGATTTTTAATTTTTAGCAGCCATAAATAATATTCAAAACACAGAATTTATGCATAATAAAACGCATTATTTTTTAAATAAAATGACAACAAAGTATCGATTACCATAAATAACGGTACTATTCGGTTTTGAGGGCCGTAAAAAATCGCAAACTATTGTTGACGCCAGTGCTGCGAAAAATAATTGCGGCAACCCTAAAGTAAGAAAGGAAGTATAAATAGTAAATAACTATGTAAGATTGATGTTTTAATTTAGATGAAAGGCTAATTTCATATAATACTCATTTATTATTATAATTTATATAAAAAAGGCTAAAGATGATTAAATGGAAGCATAAGAGTAAATAACTATTTCAGATCATTATTATAATTTATATAAAAATTCCTAAACATAACTGAATGAATGCCTGCATCGCTATTTTGCTACCAAGTTATCGCTAAAGCATACTTTCATCTCGTTGGTTGTTCAAACAAAATTTTCTATAATGAATGATGCCTTTTCTTTGAAAAACATTCTCGGTGAAGTGCAGAATCGCCCATTTATTTGTTTGCCGCTTTTTTATAACGTTAAAAACACTTGCATTTTGTTAATTTTCTTTTACTTTTTAAGTGAAAATAAGTCGATGTGTCAAGGGTGTGCACAGTGCCATTTTTGTGCAATTCTGGGATATTTTTTTTTTTAAAGTGGAAAATAGATCGATGTGTACATGGATACCGAGTATGTGCAATTCTTAAAAACGCGTCAAGCAGTGGGTGATTCTGCACTTTACCCAAAATTCTATTGCAGCCTTCTCGTCATGGGAGATTCCCAAATTGTGAAATCCATAGGATATCAAAAAAGGATTTAAAAATTAAACTAGTATTTCAATGGCGTCTGAAGAAATATAGAACTATATAAACTTACGCAATCTGAAATCAGTGCGTACGCTAGATTTTTAGCCCTGTTAAATGGGCGTGTTTGCTAGATTTGGCGCTTTTGCGCATACATTTTCGCTACACTTTGTTTACGGTCCTCAAAACGGAATAGTACCTAAATAACTTGTCCAGCAATGGGTTTACCATAAGTCGTATCGCTCGCCAAAAATAAATCGCTAAGGTAGCACCTGGACGGGTTCGAAATAGATTAAATGCACCAGTCCGATAAAAGGGTTAATAAAATTTATTCTTGTCAAAAGAAACATAACAGAAAGCTGGAAGTTTCCTCAGAGATATTCATTCATACAAGGGTTCACAATATCACGCAATATAATTAGTAGTTATAGTATTTCAAACTGCTAAAAGCGTTAAATAGAACGCAATGCATAGCGCATTTAAATAGAAAGCTAATCCAATCTCACGCTAAGCTCGCGACAATAACAGCGGCGGCTAACTAAACTGAGGTGAGATGTCTCTCTCTAGTTTTCAACCGGCCACGCGAGATAGTTTTCGCATTTTCTGCTTCTCGAGATTTCTCGAAACCAATAAGAGGATCGATTTACGGTTACAGCTACCATAGTGGTCAATTACATTTATTCAATTTCAATGCAAATTACCGAGATATCCATTTATTCAACGTTAAAATGCACGTGCTCTTGTATTTTTACTTTGCACCCCAAGGTTAATGAAGAACGCATAATCTCCAACTTTTCTTCACACAATTTATCTTAACAATTTCTTCACACAATTTATCTCCGGTCATGGTCCATTCCCCACAGACTTCTGCGAAATCTCTCTTCAACAAATGTGTGTGTATGTGGGGAGATGGACGACCCCGATTACTACACCCTACAACTTACCATGTTCGCCATCCCACGAACTCCGGAATAGAACGCCTAAGGTTTCTAATCAATCTTCGAAATCAACATTCGACAACCTTCGAAAGTTAATAGACACACTACACCAATATATATGAACTCGAGTTGTGCTTCCCAGAATGAGACACAAGCATCAACCACCTAACGGCAACGTGATCTCAAAGACTGTATCTCATAATAACTGTCCTCCTAAAGAACACCAAAATGTCCTCCAAAGTACTCCAAAACTGTCCTTCAAAAAGTCCAAAACTGTCCCCCAAAATATAAATTGATAGGTCGCTAAAGTGAGAGCTATCAGTTTATAATGTACCTGTGCCTATATTCACAAGAACTATGCCATGAACTACACCAATATGGACTCGAAATGTGCTCCTCAGAACGAGAAACAAGCATCAACCACCTAACGGCAACGTGATCTCAAAGACTGTATTTCATAATAACTGTCTTCCAAAAGGACACCAAAATGTCCTCCAAAATACTCCAAAATTGTCCTCCAAAAAGTCCAAAACTGCCCTCCAAAATATAAATTGATAGGTCGCTAAAATGCGAGCAATCAATTTATATGATTATTACACCCTACAACTTACCATGTTCGCCATCCCACGAACTCCGGAATAGAACTCCTAAGGTTTCTAATCAACCTTCGAAATCAACCTTCGACAACCTTCGAAAGTTAATAGACACACTACACCAATATGAACTCGAGTTGTGCACGTGTTAAAATGCACGTGAGTTAAAATGAGTTAAAATGCACGTTTTGAGTTTTAACGTCCAGTTTTGAGTTAAAATGCACGTGCTCCTGTATTTTTACTTTGCACCCCAAGGTTAATGAAGAACGCATAATCTCCAACTATTTCTTCACACAATTTATCTCCGGTCATGGTCCATTCCCCACAGACTTCTGCGAAAGAAATCTCTCTTCAATAAATGTGTGTGTATGCGGGGAGATGGACGACCCCGATTATTACACCCTACAACTTACCATGTTCGCCATAGTGTCACTGAACTATGCCATAGTGTCACTGGTAAGAGGAGAAGTGTATCGTCACAGGGGTGTCTTCAGCTCATCAAACACCACCTTAAACAGGTAGCATAATCTACACCAGGTATAACGTACCAATTTCACATGTGAACTGAAACAGCTGAACAGTGAACTGTGCATCAAATGCAATAATTTCAAAATACACGTTAAACTAGTGCACCCATGGACCGCTAAACTCTGAACTTGAACCAAATGAAAAACTACCTACCTAATTATCACACTACAACATCCAATACATAATTCAAATATAACACCCTAAGTATCATAAAGCAGATGCCAAACCAGCCAAAACAAACAAGCTCTATAATGAACATAACTTCTTGCATTGTAAATAATCTGTAACAGTACGTTAGTGCTATGTCCTATGTGTTGAAGTATGTTGTAACAGTATGTTGTGCTGTGTCACGTATGTTGTTAGTGCTTTGTCTGTTAGTGCTTTGTCCTATGGCGATGTCGTGGCGCCCTCTGTACTTCTTCCTTGTCTTGAATTTTTACTTTTCCGGCATAACTTTCTCTTAAAATTCGTCTCGCGCTAAATTGCACGGGAAAATACAACTATTTTAATTATAATCTTATTAAAATTAACTGCCTAAATCAGAAATACCGCGCAAACTCTGCATGACGATATTTCTATATATTATTTTAAGTTAATATAGCATGTCCAAAGAACGTTGCAATTGAGAGGCAAAAAGATTATCAATGGAAAATTATGCTATCGCAAAAGCAATAGGCGGCGAAGGATTTTAAAATATGGTAGAAAGAGAAATAAATGATAATAAAAAACTTTTGTAGACAAAATCAGACTAGACCAAACTGGGGGGAAAATTTCAGGTTTATGAAATCTAAATTATCAACTGAATAAGCAATAATGTTTTTATTCTATATTATGAGAGATGATATCATCAATAAATGTGTGGTTTACTAACATAAATATTTTTTGGACTTCTCGAGAGATTACTTAATATTTTTAGGCCAAAATGTTTGAGTGCTTTGTGATGGTTGTTAGAAAAATTACGTTTGCCATTTCATCGGTTTTGCTTAGAAAAGCGCAGCATACATCAAAACATTTGAAATAACAATAGTCTATTTAACGGAAAGAAATCTATAATAAATTAAAGAAGCTGGCGAGTGGATTTTCTGTTTAACTGTTTGTTCTGTGTTCGTTATTCATACAATGGTAAAAGCGATGCTTATTTTCTTATCTCTATTCAATTGTTGTGCTAATCACAACGTTTCATTAAGCTTTGAAGGAAATAATTAAAATTTCAACAATAGCTTGCTATGAACAACGTACGAACCACTAAAATGTGATCGAAAGATTTCTGTGAACATTTCGGTGTCAACCTTCTTTTTCATTCTATAGAAATTGACGCAAAAAGGTGTTTACGATGCAGCGCAAAGTAAAATAAGTTGTTATTGTGTATAAATTCCGGCTCTTCAGAAGGCTAAGTAAGTAGAAAAAGAATGGAAACTTCCATTGATCTACAAGAGATTAAGGCATGCATTTTGTAGTAGGTTCGAAGACGCAAGTTAATTTCCGGCACAGAAACTCAGCTTTTAGAAGAAACGTATCATGAAAAGAAAAGCAGAAAACCTTTTCAGATACTGTAGCAGAGGAATTACGGCAAGTTCTTAATCTTGCCTATCATAAAGAGTTTTGTTGTTCCTAGAATATATCACTTTAACTTACAGTTTTCGAAGCCCGTGTTACATTTCAATTCAGTATTGTTCTACGAATTAAGTCCAAGGAAAAAATACTAACAGTTTAATACTCTCCTTCTCTCTCTCTCTCTATATATATAAATCAGTAATTTATGATCAGACAACTTTTTATATACCATCTCCAAGGAACAGAAATTCAATTAAAACCATGAATAATTAAATATTTTTATACAGCATTTTTAATTAGTAATTTAAATACTATAACAAGACCTTTATTGCTTTAAAACATAAGAATTTGTAAAGAAAAATCCTTAAAAGCAAAAATACCAAAATTAAAAGTAAAAATTAAAGTATTGAAAAAGTAGCTACTGTCATTGATCGCAGATTAACCCTTTGGCATATAACTACGAGTCTGACTCGTGGTAAAGAGTTTACAACATAAACAAAAAACGACGACTCTGACTCGTGGTGAAGAATTTGTGTCATAAACAAATGCCACGAGTCTGACTCGTGGTAAAGAATTTGTGTCATAGGCAAAAGCCGCGAGCCTGACTCGTGGTGAGGAATTTGTGCTTAAAATGCCGAGTATTATTATTAGAACAAGCGATTGGAGTTATTCTACATGGAATATTTTTCCTTTGATTGTAACGTCAGTATTTTGTTTTTTTTTCAGTTGTTTCTGACGAAACTTGAAGATCTGTTACTTTAGTTCCCCGTAAAGCTTCGTTACGTTCGCATGTTTCAAATATAATTTCGTATAAAGAATTAAAAAACTCTTAGACGCATCATGCCAAACTCTACCCATTATGAAAATTGATGTTAATCAGGTTTTAACTGGACATGGTAGGTTTCCGTTCTATTTCAACCGATTTAATCTGCAGGAAAATAAATTATGTAATAGTTGTTAGGTTGATGGGGATGCTAGGCATTTCGTGGTTAATTGTAGTTTAACAGCCCCTATTAGACAGATTTTTAACAAATAATAATTTTAATGTAAGTGTCCTTAATTTTAAAGTTCTTAAATCATATTCTATTGCTCTAATGAAGTTCATGAATGAAAATAGGGCGCTGGTAGGAAACTTCTGTTAAAATTGAATTTTGTATTTATACGGGTTTTGAATATCTGTGGTGTTCTATGTTGTGAATTTGTGTTTATGGATTTTTTTGTTTGTTTGTTGGTCTGTAATTTTGTGTTAGATGTGCTTACTTATTTTTGATTTAGTATTACTTATTTTGTTTGTTGTTTGGGGGTGGCTGGGTTACTGGCTGCCCTCGTTTGTGGAGATACGGGGCCCCTTCTTTTGAGCAATAGGGACACTCGTGTCCAGGTGGGCTGAAGGGAGCCTCCAATTCTCACCCATCATGCAATTATTTTTGTCAACTGATATATATTGATATATATTGAATATGATTACACCCTAGACGTCTTAAAATTACCATTTGTACCTAAACATTGCTTATAATTTCACAATTGCTTTCGTTATATTGAAATATATATGTCATGAAAAGTATGCATTTTGCGCCAGTTCGGGTATACGGCTGAACAGTTGAATGGAAACGGCGCGACGGACTTTCCTGTTTACGATAACTTGCGAAATTGAGAGATATCGTCTAGGCCAAGGGGTTAATCGATTTACCAAAGGAATAAACCAATCTACCATCAGTAAACAACAACTAAATTGAGTGTTTCGTCTGTCTTTCAAGTAAGTATCATTTCAAGTAAGTACCAAATCTTAAGTCACGAATAGTATTCAAACAAAATAAAGATAATAACAAACAAAACAAAGCAAAATAAATTCCAATTAAGCCAAAAGAATTTCCATGAACAAACTAAATTGGTAAATATTCGTTTAAATTTAAGTTGTTCACTTAGAACATAATTAAATGGGATGCTTACTTTAAAAGATGTATCCTCGAAACTCTCATTTTCAAATTCAAAGTTAAAAACAAAAGTAACAATTTTTTAACATTAAAAAGTAACTCAAAATCAAAAGAAGATTAAAATGACAAAATCTTTAAAATTAAAAAGTTATTTTGAAAAGATCAAACATAAGTTACCAATAGTATTCAAATTAAATAAAAATATTAGTCCATTTAAACCAAAAGAATTTCCATAAACAAAATAAATTGTTAAATATTCGTTTAAATTTAAGTTGTTCACTAAGAACATAACTAAACGGGATGCTTACTTCAGAAGATGTATCCCCGACACTCTCATTTTCAAATTCAAATTCAAAGTTAAATGTAACAATTTTTTAACATTAAAAAAGTAACTCAAAATCAAAAGAAGATTAAAATGACAAAATCTTCAAAATTAAAAAAAAGTTATTTTAAAAAGATAAAACATATGTAGGAAAATAAAATTAACTTACAAACCTGCTGAAATTTAAAACGAAGTGACTGGAAATGCAATTGCATTCAGTGATGGAATGTAAGAAGGGTTATCGTAAAAAGTGTTTTTATCTATTTAAGAAAGTTTATCTTTAAATTGGCGAATATTTAGGATAATCACTTGTTAATTATCTGCCGTTTAAGAAATCCTCGAATTGAAAAGCATAAGTTTTGATAAAATGATAAAATTAATTAAAATTATTATTATTTTTCATTTCATAATTAATTGCAGTTTTAACAATTAGTTACAATTTTATTAAATTACTAGTTACAACGGCAAAAAGATGAATTATTTACATTAAAAATAATCGATTTTTTTAAATTAAGAGAAAACTATATCTGTACAAGATTTAGCATTTAGGATATCTTCCATTGCCAAAAATAACAAAATACATATGACTATGACATGAACCCGTCCACAGTATGGCTAATTTAGAAGAGAAAATTCAAACATTTAGTCAGTGTGGTGAAAAGGGTTTTAAGCAAATGGATAGAAAAGAATTTAAAACTGTGATTTTCTATTACGCATATGAAATAAATAAAGTTACGCATAACGAATAGAAAGAAATAGAAGGAAAATACAGCATAACAGATAGTTATACTAAAAACACCTAAAGCCATGGTAGTATTTTAAATCATTAAGTTTGTAAGATTTTCGCAGATACGTACGTACGAAGCAAGTGGAATTGAAATAACTGCAAAATTTTGCTGCATATAAAACCACCATTTCAATGACACATGATGTGTGTGTGTGTATTTAAATATGGCAAAGCACACTAGGGCTATCTGCCTAAGGGGAGGGATGCCTTCGTGGAGGACTTTCTAAGGGAAACTGGCTCGTATGCACGTTACACATGGAGAAAACCACGAAAACACCCATGCAGCCAGCCCGTTCGTGGGATTCGAACCTCGGACCGAACTACCGGTGTTGAGCGACTTTACCGCTGACACATGAGATAATACACCTGCATATTTTTTTACTCGTTTTGGTAAAACATAATTTATTGATGAAATAAAATATTGGATGGTTGGAAATCAATTAGCGTTTGATTAAAATAAATGCTCGTAATAAACAGATTTTTTCAAATACTAAGTTTCATTTATTGAATTATTTTTCTTCCATTCTCCTTAGAAAAGGGAATCTTCATTGAAATCCAAGGGCCAGCGACTGGTAATCATTAAAATTTGACTGTGAGGTAAAATTCTGGTTTCTGCTTACTGAACAATTTGGCTGGATCTTTGTGACGTACAAAATTAAATGCAAACTAATATATTGGAAAAGACCCTTCCAGAACTCGCCCTTTCGGCTAAGATCTAAGCGTAGTCCCTAAGTGCTTCTTACAATAACTAACTTAAAGCTAATCTGTTATGTAACAAAAGTATCTATCTCATACTAAATTTCCTGAATTGTTATAGGACTCTCAGGTTTTCATTAAATTGGTCTTGCAATTTATGTCCTGAAAACGAAGCGTTACTAATGGGAATTTGTGAGGATTTACCCTCCCATCAAATTGGTATAATTATGACTACCAACTGCACAAGGTTCCTTAACAACATTAACCTTGTGAGCTTTTATTGAATCAAACGCATGGCTTTCAGTAAATGAAAGAAACATACAGGGGGTACTCAAAGTCTATAACAAAGTGTAGTGTAGCAAAGTAAGACTAATCTTATAGAATAAGCGAAGCGTCATTCTGCGAGAAATGAAATCGCAGTACAACCCATTTTTCCTGCAACTTCAGTTCAAGCCATCAGTCTTCCATATCACAATGCGACCTGAATTCACAACAGCACCCTATACCAAGCGTTTTACCCAATACCTATTGCTCATCAAAGATCACAGAGCAAAGTTTAGGTCATCGGCTGGAGACGACTATTAAGACCGAAAAGCAATACATCCAGAAAAAAAAGGAATTAATTTGATGAGGTGTAATTCCTGTTTTTAAACAGATGGTCATAAGTACTGATAGTGTGATAAGGCGGCATAAAAGTTCTTTGTCTAGGATGAGTGATTTCAGAGTGCAATAGTTTTCATATCCGGGGTGAAATCACGTGCCAATCTGTTAATGATTCCGGTTGCAGCCTGGAAGGTCACTCCAGGGGACAAAGAGGTAAAAGAAGTCTTTTCATCAGGGTCAGGAGATGGACACTTTGTTGCATGAGTAAAAGAAACATTCCCCCTGGGAGTTCAGTGCAAGTAAACACACAGAAATACCGGGTAGCCATAATTAAACTGACAGTGTTCTGTAGCGCGATCTATTTGCGAGAATGACGTCACATTTTGTAGGAAGATTAAACAAGACCGGGGGCGAAGATTCCGCGAAAAAACAAATTAGTTCCAAAAGTCACCGCTAGAGGAAAATTTGGCGCTGTGTAATAGAAAATAGAGTGTTAACAAATGCAAATTAATACGGAATAAAATTACCTTTTATTATGCACATTTTCTGATTTAGTTCAAGTGCAATATGGCAACACTTTTAAAAAAGAGATTTTAAAAAGCGATAAAAGACAATGCCTGGGGAAAATCATTTTCATGCAAGATGGAGTCCCTTCACACGTTGCTGTATGGGTGCAACAGATGCTACAACAGAAATTCACAACAGAAAGAGTCATTAACCGCCAGAAAGAGTCACTTTCCAACTGCATGGCCACCTGGGTCGCCTGATCTTACCCCAAGCGACTTCTGGCTATGGGGTTACCTTAAGTCCAAGGTCTATCAAGGAGTGGTCCAGGACCTGGCTACGTTGAAGGATAACATATCACGGACTGTACGAGAGATTCCTGCAGCCATGTTACTTTCTGCTGTTGTGCATACTGTGTACAGACCATGTGGTCCACAACAACGGCAGCCACATTGAACCTCATTTGAATGCAAAATAAAAGGTAATTGCCGTATTTATTTGCATTTGTTAACAATCTGTTTTCTATGACACAGCGCCAAATATTCCCCTAGCGGTGACTTTTGGAACTAATTTGTTTTTTCGCGGAATCCTTCGTCCCCCGTCTTGTTTAATCTTCCTACAGAATGTGGCGTCATTCTCGCAAATAGATCGCGCTACATACAGAACACTGTGAGCACTGTCAGTTTAATTATGGCCACCCGTTATATAAGATGGTTTTCTGAGAAGAACAAATTACTTTAATAAGGCTTTAAATTGCTCGCACATGAATAATTTCAAAGTTTTCGATTACATCATACTCACAGAAGATCGAAATATCAGGCCATTTGCAGCCCACATTTGTGATTCCAACTTCCCTAAGTAGTTGACGCAGATTTTATATAGTGTGCATATGCTTTTTATCATATTTTCTCTGTATTATGTATTTAATACTATGTATTTTGTATTCGTATCTTATTATGTTCTATTTGCTTACCTCACAAGAAGTCATGAAGTGCTTCACACCGACACTTGCCTCTCCTGGTCTGCAGCTTTAGCTTGGATTTGGTTTTTCTGCCTTCTGACAAGTGGTCACCCCCTTCTCTTACCATCTTAGACCTCTCTTTTCTCTCTTCCATGTCAGGCGCCCTTCGGGCATATGTGTCAGGAGCCGGAAACAACGCGAGTCTTCAACGATAGTCCGGCAATATCGGTATAGACTGGACTGGAAGAGAGAACAAATTTTTCCTGTTTAGAGCTATGGTCATGGTGGCCTGCTAAAAATGATCATTCCTCGTATATAATGCGTTAGAGCATTTTTCCTGTTTAGAGCTACGGGCATGTTGGCCTGCTAAGAATGATCATTCCTCGTGTATAATGCGTTAGTGCATTTTTCCTCTAACAAAATTCTGAAATTACGCGACTAAATACTATATTTAAGTCCCATACTGTCAAAATATACAACTGTTAAGCTTTTCATCTTATTAAAATCCGTGTTATTGCTAAAACTTGAGTTAGAAGTTCATTTCAACCCTGTGTCACAACCTAGGATTTGCGTAGCGGTTTCGGCCACTAGACCACAATAGTAAAGTAAAGCGCGCACGATGCATTATGTTGCGCATTATCTACATATATGGTAAAAGGAGGAATTATCTGGTAGATTTCGACCTCTACTTTTATATCGACATGTAATGGAAATAGCATATTATATATGTCAGATAAAAATATATGAATCAAAATTGAAGTTTAAACTAAAAACATTAATTCTTCCTCTCTATTCTAAAATCGTAATAACTTCTCCGCATTGCGTCATTTCGAGATCACTCTATGGCCCGCGCAACTCTGATGACGTAATAATTAAGAACTGAAACTGCCATTGTAAACCAAAACTTTTCTCTCTTAGGAACCGTGTTATAATTAATAGCAGGTAATTGTGGATATCGAATTGGCCGATACGCAGACTGTAGAGGTCGGTATTGCACTTG
This sequence comes from Stegodyphus dumicola, assembly GCF_044657685.1. Lineage (NCBI taxonomy): Eukaryota > Metazoa > Arthropoda > Arachnida > Araneae > Eresidae > Stegodyphus > Stegodyphus dumicola. The sequence continues at coordinate 5,469,258 of NC_140768.1, forward strand.
GTGATAATTAAAAGGTCTCACACTACGAAAACTTTGACAAGGAGTGGCTTGCACTGGTCTGGGATAATAGCACCTCGGAACAGTCTGCCATGGAGAAACAAATTGGTAATTACTATTTCCTAGACCATCCAACGGCATCTGTGTAGGAGAACTTATGACGTAGCATTTGTATGAAAGGTTATGTAACAGAGTAGCTTCTAGTAAAATGTAGAAAAACTTATGACGCAGCATTTTATATGAGGAGGTTATGTAATAGGCGCGAATGTTCTAGAAGGTACTGGTCTAGGGGAAGATCCCGAATTGCAGAAAATTAATTAAAGGATGCTGGTTCGCAAAGAGCAAAGCCATCGTATTTTTTTAATATTTTACATCTTACTGCCTCGACTGCCAAGTTCTTTAGATAATACCAAGTTAGCATTACTAGCATACTACGCAATCAAAATCTTCTTCAATATGGGTCTAATCACGCATCTACAGTGTTACGTCTTTTACTTGTGCTTTTATTATGACATATAGATCGTTTACATTGCATTTCACTTCTTAGATGGAAGTAATAAGTTCCAGGGAAATAATGCCAAATATCAACAGCAAATATTTTGTAATGTTTGTAAAGGGTTATAGGAGCATTTAGATAATATGAGACGTAGAAGGAGTTCCAAATTGTCTTATTTCAAAGTAGTCAAGCTTTTACACTGTCTTCGGAAACAGTTCTTATGACAGTTCGCATTGTGGTATAAAATTAGTAGGCATTCGCTTGCTGCATATCAAGACAACGTCCAAAGAGAGTGGAAGGACTTTAGTCATACTAAAACATATAAAGGTTGTATAGCCAGTAGGTTATTTCGAAGCAAGAGAGATAAAAAAATGAGAAATATCCTCGCCAATACGCGTCGAGATTGCTGATCATTGCACCACTAAGACGTGCTAAGAAGGCAGGATTAATAGCTTATAAGGTTATCCGCGTAGCTCTAGCGAAATCCGAAAGGCTTGCATCTCTCTTGTCCTGCCCCTGACTTCGCGTGCACCGGGCCTAAAAGGTATGTTAGCACGAATAATATGAAATGCGAATTATTATGATGAGAATCAAGAAACTGGAATTTTCAAAACAATGCAGTTTAAAGATAGAGCATGACTTAAATTTGTCACTGCACCATTTAAATTGGCGTGTATTACTTCTACCAGATGTGCTTGCTTGACGCTAAATGTTACTTGTTATTTTATTACTTGTTATACTAGACAAAAATATACGTTTTGATCATGTTACGGCAGGTTTTCTCAGCTAGGCTCGACATGTAATAGAAATAGCATATTATATAGATCGTTTACATGCCTTTGAATTTTATTCTGTCAGCCAGAAGTATTGTTATCGCGAAAAGTTTCAGGCAGCATATTTCAACGAAACTATCCCATTTTTACCTCTTTCAAATCCAATTTAACGATGTATTTCCGTGATATCTGTATGTAAGGCCAGAATAAAACACTCTTTTCCTCCAAAAAATTATAAAACTGCTTTAAAATGAATTCTGAAGAGAATTTTTCGTGGCGTCTGTACGAACGTATGTACGTACGTACGTGTCTCGCATAACTCAAAAACGAGTAGCCTCAGAACGTTGAAATTTTGTATATAGCACTGATATAACATGTAGATGTGCACCTCGTATTTTGGTTGCAATCGGCCGCACCGAACGTATATAAATATATTTATTATATATCCACTCTGTTACCCGGCTCAGTGATCTCAGTTTCTTTACTCTTATATGTTTGTAAATTGTACATTTTTTGCTTTAAAAATGATTGAATTATGATGTTTTTATCTTCCGGTTAAAGTTTTTATGCCTTTTGTAATTCTGGAAGCAATATTTGTACAATTATCAACAATTTAAAAGCTGTTTAAGTGCGGTTAGTTTTAAATAACATGGCGGATATATTTGTTTTCATTTGAAACAGCAAAATTGTAGATTGGTTGCCAATCTAGAGAGACTAAGCTTCGCAACGCAAAAATAACGCCTTCATTTATTATTTCGAATTAAATCATGCTTAATCCTTTCTGGAATTTTTTCGAGGAAATAAGTGTTTAAGATTTACTTCGTAATTTTTAATACAGTATTTTGAGTTTATCTATTTTTGTCTTGTAGCGAAGTGAAAACTGAATTAACTGAATGAGAAATACTCAATCGTCTGTGAAAAACTGTTTCTTTTTTGTTTTGTTTGCTTAATTTCTTTTATACATCATTCTAGCTTTGTTATAGTATTTTAATAGAACATGTGGCAACGAGTAGATAATTCTTTAAATGATATACATTTTGTGCATTCTGAGTTATAATCTACTCTTAATAAACCTAGCGCCAGAGTGTGGCTATGGTAAACAAAGTGAATTTTAAAGAATGCATTTATTCTATTGTGGTTTATGCGCTGTCGGCGAAGTAGGTTTAATTCAATCTAATAAATTTAAATGAAATGCAAGAAAAAATGCGTATAATTTAATTTTCCGTAGAAGGAAGTCATGTGGTGTACACATCAGATTTTTTTTACCTATTAGGTATTTAATTTTATGAACATAAAATTTACTTTTATTCAAGGTTTGGCAATTATCAACATTATCTATACCATTTCCTTGTTTAATTTGTGAACCACATTAAAAATAATCTAAATTTAAACAAACGTATATGTATTTTTTGAGTTTTGGAAATGAGTCGAGCATGATCCTCTAGCAACGGTGAAAGGGGTGCTTGAGGTAAAAAAAATAATTGAGAAACACCGTGTTATAAGGATTCTGTGAATTCATTTCAATGTTTGAGAAGACATTTGCATTTTGGGGGTATCTAAAATTTCATTGGGAAAAAGCCCAATTACTTTTACATATGAAAGCAATTTAAGAAATTGTAACATTGTCCAGGGTATTGAAGATACCGAATTTAAGTTACATTTGGGACTAATTCATTACGGAATAGTTTCAGAGAATATGATAAACAAAGGGGAAAAAACTTGGAGGATTATCATAACAACGAGTATAAGAGAGACTTGTCACTTCGTTGTTAGATAAAAGGGGCTTAAAGAACACCCAGCTTGAATGTAAAGTAAAAAAAGCAATTAAGGGGGAAAAGTATGCCTCCTGGGTTCTGTTAATTGAAATTCTGATGTGTTCAAAATAAGACTCTGCGTTGAAATTCTGTTTGGGGGTGGCTTTTAATTACTCGAGATTACAGCAACACATCCATCTTTATGACTCTTTTTATTATTTATTTAAGTAGAGGAATGGATTAATGGAGTAAATTAAACATGGATTTTAATAATGAAAGGTTATCTCGTAAGGAGATATTAGAATATGCACGACGAAAAAATAACGACAGAAAACTATGATGAATATGGTGATAGCTATTAAATATATTGCAATTTCCAACTTTATCGTAGAATTCCATATAAATATGTTATCGCGATTTTATTACATTTTTCAGTTTTGTGGTGAAATCGTAATAATTTTGTTTGCCCGAAATATGAAATGATGTTCAATTCTTTTACTGTAATTAAGACACAATAACACGCCGAATAAATACTAATTCAGAAGTCAAACAACAAAAATCAGCGGATCATTTGCGGTTTTGCAGCTGAGGATGGTGGTTCGGTAAAACCATCGAAACTAGTCCTGTGAAAATTTTGTAAATATAACGCTGATTTTTGTTGTTTGACTTCTGAATTAGTCTTTAACTGTAGTTAGATATCTGATTAGCAAGTGAATAATTTATCGGATTACATACCTTGTATGTGAAATACGAGAAGTTGAAAGGTATTCATTTCATTTGATAATGACAGAGCTTTTACTTAAAAGGATAATATTAGAAACAATTTGAGTTCTATAATTGGGATTTTATAAAAAGAAAAGTCAGTGCAGTTAATGAAAAATTATGAAATTTTAGCACATGAAAATAATCAACTAAAAATATTTGTGAACTCTTAAGGCCCATTCATACTGGGGTGTATCTGAGCTAACGAAATCAGTTACATGTGTGGATTAGCTCCGGTATACGTGAAGTTAATATTTTTGAATTCTCTTCGCTCTGAAGAAAAACTGGTTTTGGAGTTGGTCGGCTATGCCAGATGTCTCCGTTAGTTCAGATAAACCCCAGTGTGAACGGCCCTTTATAGAGTAAATTAAACTTAAGAATAGTGAAAGTAGGAATATTTGAATTCGAGCTCAATTAACCGAATTCCTTTTAATAGTAATCGCAAATTTTCTAATGAAAGAAAAATCAATCACAAAAGTATAATTAATGAATTAGTTAACCCTCTGGTTGATCATCCCGCTATTTCAGCGGGCATATGTTTTTCTTCCTTTATTGAGGAGAACATCCGTTTTTTCCCCGTTTAACCATTGAAATGAATTATATACAGTATTAGGTGTTTAGTTTACGTTTTGACCAACAGATATCGTTAGCTGTCCACTAAATTGCGGCATTTGAAGGCACGTGGTATTAGCACTCAAACTTCACTTTTTGCCACTTTTTTCTTACAGAAATGGCTGCTAGAAATCGGTCAGCGATTATCTTGATTATTTAATTAAATTACTGAATTATTGATTAGATTAATAATTAGATTTATTGAATCTGGTGCAAAGACTGTGAAGTTTGAACTCTATCATACTAAACTGCATTTTCTAGGTATTTTTCCCCTCAGCGCTTTATATTTTCTTAAATTTTATACATTTTACTTTTTTATATTATGCAATAAATAGAAATTAACTGTAATTCGACTGAAATTTATTTAAAAAAAGTTTTTTTTTTTTTTTTCCGTGATAACATCTGAAATTGTTTTTTCTGGCAACTTAGTTTCTCATGATAAAAAATCTATATAAAAAATATTTTCTAGAAAGAAAAAGTGCATTTTTCAATTCTCCTATATACAGTCAAAAGTCTTTAATCCGGACGTCCATAAACCGGAATGATTTATAATCCCGACCTCAAAGCTACAAACTTTCTGCGCATATGCGTTTACGCATGCGCGTAATAACTTTACGCGTGCGCATAATACGTTTACGCATGCGCATTTAATATGTAACGGACGGTATAAGCTAAGCTAAAATTATCTAATTCAGTTAATGTTGCAGATTGCGTTGTTCCTTAATCTTCGAATTGGATCCGGCTTATTATTTTTTGCAGACTGTTAGAGCAATTTTATAAAAGTAAACTTGAACTTTTGTTTATGTCAAATAGAATTTCCGATGCTGGAGCTGCCAAAGGATCTACAAAGCGAAAGCATGTTTCAATATCCATTAAACAAAAAGTGGAATTGCTATAAAAAATGGATAAAGACATGAAGAAAGTGACAGAGAGGTGATTTGTTTCTCTAACCATTCCGAAATCTGTTATCTATTTCACGCTGCTCTGCGGAGGGGGGGGGGAACGTCGCGGCGCGCAATGGACTGGAAGTTGATCTGTCTGCACTATCCTCATCTTCAAGGCGGATATTTTTATTTTATTCGGCTTATAATTCCTTACTAAATGTAGTGTTTCATCTCGATGTACTGCGATACGATTTAAATGAATTTCCTCGTCATTATTAATATCACGAATACGCATAAAATAGTTTTCTGGTTGCAATTTTCTAAATTCGACTATGCGTAATGCATGCTTTACCCGTGCGCGCGTTGAAAGAAATGTTTAATAAAGTAAACAAATAAATATTAAGCTTTTTTTTTTTTTGTAAATTTTGATACCCTTTAGATCACAATTGCTCTTTACTTCATAAATTATGATTTCATATTTTTAATTGTATAATTTCTGCATTACCAGATTTAAACTGATGATCTATAATCCGGAAAAAATCAATAATCCGGAATCGCCGAAGTCCCGACGAGTCCGGATTAAAGACTTTTCACTGTATATATATATATAAAAGGCAATTTTGGAAGAGATTTCGGTCTACAAATTGACCAGTCAAAGGATTAAGTATCAATTAATTTGTAATTTGACATGGACTAAATAAATTTGATTAAATGATGGTGATTTTATTAAAATAAGCCAGGGAGGAACACTAATGTGTAAAAGAGCTCAACACGAAGAGAAGGATTCGAGGTGTTCTATTTTGTTGTATGGGAACATGAAAATGGAAGATTAAAAATTGCAATTACAACACTTTCCCGGAACTAAAATCTAGGAGCATGGTCTAATATACCTGCCAGCATGCGTTTGTAGCTATTCTTAATAAATGCAATATTAAGGATAATTAGTCTTGCGCCTTAACAGTATAGTTTAGATTAGAGTGCTTAATTATGACGAATATTCTTAAAACATTAAGAAGAACAAAATCTGAAAGCTTTCATATTTCACATTACGCCCAAAGGGGCGTTTTTTTAACATTTTGTGTGTTACCTCTGTTTATTAAATATCATGTTTTTCGCACTTAAACCATAAAATTCAATTCAACAGCAGTATTGCAAAATAATGCTAAAATGAGCCATCTTTAGAATTTCCAATAGACAATTTCGCAGGCTGGAGTTAATTTTTTTTTGGTCCGTACACTGTTGCCATTGCTCCCTTTGAAATCGTTGAGTTTGTTAATCAAGAAAAAAAAATTCTTTAAAGTGTTATGAAATATGAAAACGATAAGAAAACAAATTCAAAATTATGGCTTCCAGATGTTCATATTCGGTGGAGGATTACGTTATTCAAAATTGAATGGCTCTAGGTACCGTTGTTTTATCACAATGCGAGAAACTTACATAAATTTATGCAGATTATTCATTATTTAATTTCTTTAAATATAACACCGGGCGATAATATTTGGTGGCAACAATTTGAAAAGTGAAACGGACATTTGAAGTTTTCAAAGCAAAATGCCAAAACAAAATTAATAGCCCTCCTGGGCTAACGCCCTTTGGGCTAAAAATCGTTTTTGCCCTCTTAAAGCAAATAGAGTTTCGTAAACGTTACATGTCACTTACAGTCATTGTGCTTTCATTACAGTAGTTGTTTACGCAATATTCAACATATTTTGTTAATGTCACGCAAACAACTTAAATGGAGCGGTTGCTTATTCTTGCATGACTGTTACGAAATTTGTCAACACCGGTAGAATAATGTTGCTTTAATTCAGAACAGGTTTAAGATTTGGTCCTTGATGGAGTTGAGGAGATCATTACGTGGGCAAAGTTTGGAGAACTGAGCAAAGCCTTTGCAGCTTGAGTTTATCTAAGTGGTGCACCATTGATTAATAATTTCGCAGATAAACATTGACAGAAACCTTCAATTATGCCTTTAGCAAGAACTTCTGCACTAATAATTACATTATTTTATACTCAAACTACGTAAATAACTCGAATACAGTCATGCAACATTTGCCTATTAATTTTACGCACTTAAAAATAAATCACTGCAGCAAATCAATGTCACATAATATTGCATTTGGTTCGAATCGATATCAATCAACGGTTTCGGAATAAGATTTTAGGAAAATTTAGATGTGGCAAATTTTTACGTTAGAATCGTCTGTAGTTTATTTATTTTTTCCATTTTCCCCTTACGTTATACTATTACAGAATTAATCCTCCTCCGAGTCATCTGTGGCAGTTATTTGAGTTATTGACCACCATACCACAGAATGCGCTTAATCTGTCTTTTAAATTAGAACAGCACAATTCATGCAAGTGTAACAAAAATATACATATGTGTTTTAAAAATAATGTAAATTCTGTCGAATAATTTGCACCTTCATTTTACTTTTTTGACGCTTGAAATGTTTGCAGTATTCTTTCCATGTTTCGCATCATGCTGCATTACTTTATGCTACCGTAATGTTTATCTTTCGGGTGGCTTCGCAATTAGTTAAGCCTGACAATTATTGATATCGTCTGAGAAAAAAAAGCACTGGATAAAAAGTAACAAACGATATAGTTGGGAGAGAAATCACTGCAATATATGAAATTTGAAATAAATTATCGTAAAAAAAAGAACCCTAAGATTCTCGAAGATTTTAGAGACAAAGCTCTCTCAGTTTCAAGGATGATCAGTCATAGGTACTTCTTGAGTCTGACAACTCTTGAAATCTGTAGAACTTTATACAAAATCTACACCCCTCTAAAGGTGCTCTTTTGCCTAATTTTAGGAAATAAATGATGATTGCCTAGCCTATGCAAAAATTTATCATGATTTACCGCAAGAAAGAATGTGTGTGCCTAGCAAAATTATGTTCTCGTACACAGGAGATCTATCATTTTTGTTTCAGTAAGTAGTAAATGAGGGAAAACTCAAAAGAGAAAAATTATTATTGGTTTTTTAGAGCTGCAATTTATCAAATCTGGGCGGAAACGGATTCACATGGCATGGGATTAGTTAATCGCGTAGGAGTTGTTCAATATCAGAACACATTATTTAATTTAAAGTAATAAAAGCGAAAGTAACTCCAACAGCAAACTGCAATGTGGACTTTGTCGAATGTAATTTAACTAACTGAACATGTAGTTGAATCTTACTAATCATTGTTACAGTTAAAGAAGATAGCGAATGAAATTTGCTGAAAAGGGGAAAACTAAGCAAATTAAAAGTATTTGAAATGGAAGTATTAAGGGGGATTTTTAAATATTTCGCATCATAGCTGAAGATAAATGTTTAAATTCGCGTAAAAAACAATTATTTTATTCATTGTTTTCAGTTTTTATTCCTTTGGTGTTCCGTAATTTTTCTTAAAGATGAAATTAATACAGGGTGTCTCAAAAAAATGTACTCACACTTCGAATGACGAGAAAAACTTTATTTCTGAACATAGAGTGAAATGGAATGTCTTCGAATACAGAAGACAAATATAATTGAGGAATCATGTTCGTGAATATTCAAATTGATGACCATCATTGTCAGGACAACGCTGAAAACTCACATCAAGGAATTCGCAAACGTTAGGAAACAGGTCATTAGGAATATAGCGACATTCTCTTTCAATTTCCAGGTTCAATGCATCAGTTATTCTTGGTTTGGTGCGATAAACATTTTGTTTGAGATACCCCACAAAAAAAGTCCATGGGCATGAGGTTTGGGGAACGCGCAGGGTATTCAGTGGTACCCCTTCGTCCAATCCATGCGTCTGGAAAAGCTGCATCGAGGTGAGCTCGTATATCGGAATGGTAGTGAGGTGCTGCTTCATGTTGCTGAAAGTAAATCTCGTCATAGTCTTCATCAAATATCTCTGAAATTTGTGGACCGACAAACTCCTAAAGCAAGTTGAGGTAAGTCTCACCAGTGACAGTTCCGTTAAAAAATGGTCCTTGATGTCCAATGTGGACATCCCATACCACACTGTTATTGCTGGTAAGTGTACATGGTGTTCAAGTGTTACATGAGGATTTACAAGACCCCCAATACATGCAATTATGGCCATTAATGGAATCGTTTAATTTGAAGATTGCCTTATCGCTCCACACAATTTTGTGTGCAAACTGCATATTCTGCACATTTTGCCAGGTACCAATCATAGAATTGAGCTCTCTGGTCAGGATCGTCTTAATATAGAGCATGGATTAGTGTTGGAATGTATCATTTCCAGTGCAGAGGCTTCATGATGCGGTGGACGCTATCTTTTGAGATGTGGGTTTCCCGAGCAGTTTGTCGAAGAGATTTCTGATTATATTATTCGTACGGTGGTAAAATTAAAAGCAAATCTGTTGCGTTTAATACAAAATTAATATAGTTCATGTAAAAGTAATCAGCAGATTGTTACGTGTATTTATTTATACATTTTGATTTCTAACATTTCTTGTGAAGAACAATTTTATTACGATATTAACAATAAAAAAAAGCAAAAAATAGTTCAACTCAATCGGGAGTAGTGAGTAAATGTTTATAACGCATAAATTTACGAAAGGTGATCGAAGGATTTCTGCACCTGCTCTTCTTTTCCAGAGTTCGTAAATGTCCCTGGTCGGCCACAATGTTTCTTGTTGACGTTCTGGACGGTTTTATCTGCTTCAAAGTTGTCTCTCGTTCAAGCAATGGTCCGACGCATTGGTGAAGTTTTTGCGAACTCCCATCTTTATCGTATTTGCACATCAATGGCGTTTTCGGTCTTCCAATAACATTTCAGGACAAACTTCCTCTCTTCCAAGCTAAGTTGATTTCCTGTCGTGCTGTGATAAATTAATTACACCTGCAGTTCAAAAAAGGCAGCACGTTAAAGTGTGAGTACACGTTTTTGAGACACCCTGTAGTTTAGAAGACATTTAGAATGTTTCGAGTAAACTGCTTGAAGTAGTTTAAAAAATGTATTGCTGTTGACTGTATAATTATGAATATCCGATTATCTTCGTATGACCTTGGTTGGTATGCTGCCAAGCACTTAGTCTCTTCTAAAGGTAAGGTAATGGAATACACAAAAATATTGTTAAACTTCTTTATAGCTTCCATTTCTAATTTTCAGTTTTTACGTATTTCAATTTCTCTGATCATATTCTGTTATCCGATTTTCGAAAAAAATTGAATTAAAGTAAAAATGCGAGAAGTTTCTCATAAATCACGTCCATCCACCATATTTCTTAAGAAATCGCTCCGAATGGCACACGCGTGTTTGTAGTCTCACTAACTTATAATCTAACAGTATCTAATTTAAAAATTAAGTTTCTAGAAACCTGAATGTTTTGGAGCAAGATAATAGCTCGGACCGAACTACCAGTATTCAGCGACTTTACCGCTCGGCCGCTGGTGGGCTTAAATAAAAATTTAGAAGTTTGCTTTTACATTTTTTATCTTAGATATATACTTTTGGTGCGGCCGATTGCAACGAAAACTGAAGATGCACTACTAATATACTACTAATATAGCAGTGCTATATACAAAACTGCAACGTTCTGAGACTATTTGTTTTTGAGTTATGCGAGATACATACGTACGTACGTATACATAAACGCCACGAAAAAAATGCCTTCTTAATCCATTTTAAATCAGATTAATAAATCGTTTGGAGAAAAAGAGTTCTTTATTCTGTCGTAACGTACAAATGTCACGCAAAAACATCGTTAAATTGCATTTGATAGAGGTCAAAATGAATATTTTTGTTGAAATACGATACCCGAAAAGTTTCGCGATTAAAATACTTCCTTTGCTTGTACCAAGGAAGTAAAAATGTTGAAATGTCTTTTCATTCTTTAACAAAAAATTATTTCTCTTCGCAACCCATATTTCGGGATTTATTATTTTAGTTTATTCAGTGTTTGATATATGCATTTCTAGAAAGCAGTGTTGGCTGTTTACAGATGCGTACCTTCAGAAAAATGCCGCATTGTCCTACGATCGCATTGGGTATACCAACGATCAGTTTCGAGAGGCCGAGCTGTAAAGTCGCTGAACACTGGTAGTTCGGTCCGAGGTTCGAATCCCGTGAACGGGCTGGCTTGCATGGTAGTTTTCGTGGTTTTCCCCATGTGTAATGTGTATACAAGCCAGTTTCCCTTAAAAAGTCCTCCACGAAGGCATCCCTCCCTTGAGGCAGATAGCCCTCGAGTGCTTTGCCGTAATCTAAGAAACCAAAACCACGATCAGTTTCGAGCGAGAAACTGATTTTCGGCTTGTGCCACGCTTGCCCTATGTTGCGCCGCAGTTACGACGATTCTCGTCTTTTCGAACAGCGGTCAACGCTCATAGAGATGAGGCATATTTATGAAGTTGTTTCGGGGCAGCGTCAAAACTCGTAGACGTATTCAGAGGCTACATCGATAGAGAATCCGAGAGGCAATTTAGAAACGCACATAATGTTTGAATGCTCTTTTCACAATTTCCATCTTCTTTATTCAGATTACTACTCCAACGTTTTCCAACATTTTTATCTTAATAGAAACCTAAAAACGATACTCATGTTCCGAGGAGACATTTAATATAAATTACATACTAAGGCATGTATTCATCACCATTTCTCGCCGAAATCTCGGTAATTTCTTGTGGAACAAGCACTAATGTTTCAGAAATGCTGCATGTGCAATTACACGAATGTACTTAAAAATTCGTACTACAAATGAAATTCTTTTCACATGGATTACTTCCGTCTATATTACTTTGCAAATAAATCTGCGGATCCTGAATGAACATTTGTGTTTATTCACCACCCGTAATCGATCAGAATTAAACTGAGAATTAATTTTTACAATTTTTTGAGTCGCGACATATAATTTTTTTTTCCTTACATCCATTTTTGAAAAACTTCGCGTAATTACGGTAAAAGAGTTTCCAATTTTGAGTTTATAGCAAAGCATACAAGATTTTACCCGAGTACATTTTCGAGTTTAGTTTATTGCTATTCAGTACGTGAGTTGTACACTTGATTAATTAATGAAAAAAAGGATTTTTTAATGGTAGGAAAAATTCTGCAATGCACAGTTAAATAGCAACGCATATAAGAAATTACCTCTGTTATTAACTGTAAAGTTTTGTTAAAATGAATATAAAAAATCTGATGTATACACCACATGGCTTCCTCATACTGAATATTTCATGCATTTCATTTAAACTTATTTCCTCGAATTTCATTAGAGTTATATTTCTCATTCAATTCATTCAGTTCTCACTTCACGGCAAGGCAAAAATACATAAAACCTCAAAATATCTTTATTATAAATTGAAAAATATATAAAAAATAAGAAACCAAATACAATTAAAATAGTTAAAAAATTTAAAATTAAAATTAGAGTTTCGACACAAAAACAAACAATTTCGCCAGCGGGCAGGAAGACTGATTTTTGGATGCACAAACCTGAAAGTTAACTTTTGGTTCCATTCGGCAAAAAGACACTGAATTTGGTGCACAAACTCACTATTCTGCCAAGTTTCAAATGTAAACAAATATAGCTGCTATGGTAAAAAAATAGGCTTAGCCGCAATTAAACAACTTTTAAATTGTTGATAATTCTACAACTATTGCATGCATATTAACTAAAGGCATAAAAACCTTAACTGAATGATACGAACAACATAATGCAATCATTTTTAATGCAAAGAACGCACATTTTACATTTTACCAACATATAAGTATAAAAATAAACTGAGATCAATTACCAGAGTAGGTATTATGTATATGTATATGTACTTTTGGTGCGGCACATGGCAACTAAAAAGGCAGGTGCACAACTGCATGTTACAGCAGTCCTATATACAAAATTTAAATGTATGAGGCTAATCGTTTTTGTATTATGCGAGATACATACGTACGCAAGTATGTACTTATGTACAGAGCCACGAAAGAAACTCTTCTTCTGAATCAATTTTAAATGTGTTTCATAATTCCTTTTGGTGTAAAAAGAGTCCTTTATTCTGCCCTTCAGAGACGTAGGTAAATCAGCCCGAAACGGGATTTTATCCTTTCTGTTTTGGAAACAAAAAAGAAAGGGAAAATATTTCTAATTTAAAACTGATTATCAGTACCATTTATAAAGAGACAGATATGAGGAGATAATTAACGCGAATAGTGATTAAAAATTAATATACGAATTTCAATCAAAATTCTGCTTTCCAGATTTAAGTGAGAAAATATCAATATGCTGCATTAAAGGGGTACGTATACAAATAATGCGGAATGTTATAATTCTGTTTAAATTTAAATAGAAATAAAATAAATTATGAATTTAATAATTACGACTCACTAAAAAAGTATTGCTAAGAACATAAGAATTAAAGGGAAGAATTTATTACTTTTTGTATAAATTGATATCTCTATTTTAGTCGGGTTAGAAAAGTAAATATTAAAAAACATTCCTACCTTTGAAAGGATTTAGAGGATTACAACTCCGAAGCAAATATTTTAATAATATACTTCTTAGTTATTTACATTAGTTTGGAGAAATGGATTTTATTTATTCTAATTAAATAATTTCTTCTTTAGCAACGTAAAATAAGTAGGAAAATAATATTGAAACTGGTTTTTTTTTCCTTTTTTCTTTTACTTTAAAGGATTTAGTTGCATTAGTTAAAAAGGTCTGGAATTGATACTTTCTTGATATCAGCTTTATATTACTAACAACTGGAACAAGCAATTTCTTATTTAAAGCAATTACGCGGTAAATCCATGCGTTATAAACATTTACTCACTACTCCCGATTGAGTTGAACTATTTTTTTGCTTTTTTTATTGGTAATATCGTAATAAAATTGTTCTTCACAAGAAATGTTAGAAATCAAAATGTATAAATAAATACACGTAACAATCTGCTGATTACTTTTACATAAACTATATTAATTTAGTATTAAACGCAACAGATTTGCTTTTAATTTTACCACCGTGCTCTTAATATAATTCTTTTCATTTTTTCCCGTAAGCAGAGCGGTTAATAATAAGTGTCAGCTTTTTTTTTTTATCAAACATTATAAAGTATTTCTCCCACTTCCCTAGCGTGCCTTCGTGGTGTAGTGGTTCTGCACACTGAGCCAGTATTTCAAAGGTCCGTGGTTCAATTCCCGGCGAAGGCGTTTGCATATTTTTCATCTTTTCTGCTTCCAGTTAATCCACAACATAAATTTTTGTTTTATACTTCGTTGATTTAGTCTAAAACTTTTCAATTTGTTCTTTGCAGGTTTTCTTACAAAATTTTTAAAATATCAAAACCCTAAAAACATTTCCTTATTTACTTCAGTTTCTTCGAGCGCTGAAATTTTTAATTAATTAAAAATGCATATATGTTTGTATAACCATTAAATTTTGCGCGCGCTATATTGATTTTTGAACTCACTAATAAAAGTTGGCCCCAAAAAAGTACGAATAAGTTAAAACCATCATTTGCGATACAGCTACTATTAGCTAAACGCCAGATGTACAACTGATTTAAAAATTTAAATATGATATAAAAATAAGAGAGCAGAAATGAAAGACATATTTTTTTTTTGTTAACTTTACAGTTTTAAACTATATTCACCGGTACAATACGTGAATTTTTCGGAGCAATATTAGTCTGTTTTAAGAATAAGCAAAATTAATATGGTATTTCTCCCGTCTTCTTAGCGTGCCTTCGTAGTGTAGTGGGCAGCACTCTCGACGCGTATTCGAGACGTTCATTGTTCGAGTCCCGTCCTGCTCATTTTTCATATCGCCTGCACAAATAACCTGATGTCTCTACAGCTTTAAACGTACAAAACGTTTCAAAACGTATAACCATTATCCTTCGTAGTCTGACAATACGCGAACTTTCTCGTGGTAAAATGGTTTAAAATCGCTTTTGTCACTCGAAGATACTACCTCGCACTCGTTTAGGATTGACTTTTTTTCAGTTATCGTGTAGTCGGTGATCCGTTTTTGCGACGACTGTTGTTTCACTAGACGCTCATATATGTCTCGGTAACCAGATATACAAGATTATAGTTCCTTTTGGAATTTTGAAGTTCTTTCATAATTGGCATCGATTGCAACAAAATGAAATTCTAATTTATGGCAAAGTTGGAGTGCTGCATAGATTTTATCTGCTGTCATATAATCGTATAATTATGTTCCAATTTGATTGAAATTTTCATATACCACGCAAAAACAAAATTCGCGCAAATAAAAATCGCACAAAACAAAGACCGCACAAAAACAGGTTTGAGTGTATATCAAACTAATAGATTGTTAATGGATCTAGCAGTAAGTTCATCTGAAACTGAATGAGCTATTTTTAGTAACCATAGCATCTTATAAATAATTATACGATTTAAGGATAAAATAATTTATCCTTAAATCGTATAAAATTTAAGAATAAATTATTTTATCCTAAACCTTATAAATTTTTTTATCCTTAAGAATAAAATAATTTTTAAGGATTAAATAATTTATAAGGTCGTATAATTTAAGGATAAATTATTTTATCCTTAAATCGCTTAAAAATAAGGATATTTTTTTTGCTAGTATAAAAAATATCCTTACTTTTTTTTTGGTAGGAAAATGAAAAATCGTCAACTTACTTTCCTTTCCACCTCTTTTAAAACCCTTAAAACTTTAAAGTTATACTGGGAGACTGAAAAATTTTCGAAATCTGAGTCTTCTTAGTCTCACAGCTACTTTTATTTTACTAAATCAATCGATTTAAATGCTTTCTGAGATCACTTACTTCGATAACAGCAGAAATCACATCTTTTATTCGTTAGTTATCGTATCGATCGATCGATGATAAGTATTTAAGATATGGAAAAGATTATTTTTCTGAGAATTCTTGCGAATGAAGATCCACTTTATTCTTTATACAGAACTTTCCAAGTTTCAGAATTCAAAGGTTTCGAAAAATCGACTTTCAGCTTCTTATTTGAAGCATAGATTTACTAAATTTGTCATGGGAATTTAAAATTTGTTATAGAAGCATACACAGAGAACCAAATTCTTGTTAAAACACCACCAGAAATAACTTTTGTATTAAAATTTTCAGAAGGATTCAAATGCGTAATCAGATTCAGACATTGGCAAAATGAGTAATTGGATCAATATTTGCATGAAAGGTCTAGCGAAATCAATTTCATGTGGCTGAATGTATAGTTTCTGCCTCTAGTAAATTTTAATTTAATTTTTATTTATAATTTTATAGCTTCAATTCAATGACTGTTGCTTTTTAAATAGTCAACTATCAAATACGTTTGGTAGAAGTACATATGGCAATTCGAAAAGAAGACACATGTAGTTCGAAAAGCGCACATTTGGAACCAACAAAAACGGCTTTTGAAGATTTTAGTTACAATATTACGTACATATAATGAACGTGCTTGTAAACTTTAGGGCACTACTTGTTGCTGTGACTTATTTCACTTGTTTCCCAGTAACATCAGAAAAAGCCCACAAATTCATCGTGCTAAGGTGTTTAAGATTGTGTTGGAGCTTTGAGCACTATACAGATGACAGACTTTAGTAACTTAATTTTAGATACCTTTGAAATTGGAGGTTCAGTTCTTGCTCCAATTTTGATGAAAAACACCCCAGAAGGCGGACATGCTAGAGAGTCTCCCACCCTCCTTATGCTGCCGCTAACGTCTCGATAGGACTTTCGGCTCACCGCATTTTAAAGTCCCTCCATGCCGCACAGACACTATACATTTACAAACATTCTCCGGGATTGAACCCGGACCATTTGGTACAGAATCGCAATCAGCGTCGCTAGCTACTATCCAGGCTCGGCGGCGGAACACAATTTTGTTAATATAGTATTTTTGCTTCATATACATGCAAAGTATTTTAAGGGGGCTCATACACCTTAAACTCCTTATGATCTTCGAATATGTGACTGCTGGAAGAGTTGGGATATATCATTTATTTGAAAAGCAATTACTTCCAACTTTTTACAGCTGACTGCATAATATAGCTGCTTTGAGAGTTTGTGTTGCCACAAATATTTTTGTAATTTAATCCGCTTTGTGACAAAATCTTTCGTCATATTTCCACGTTGCGCGCATGATATTTTAAAAATGGCTAACGGTACATACTTGAAATTGGATGAAATTCTTTATATGGGCACTATATTTTTAACTGAATCAAGAATCTGATGAATATTTTAATATTAAAAAATTTTATGCACGATAACATTACAGATTGTTTTAATAAAATACATTTTGTAAACTCAACTCCAAATAAAATAAAAATTGAACATGAAATTCTTAGGATTTTTGGTTCACAGTAGTTTCCAAATGTTATAAAAACTATATATTAAATATGGAATTTAATTATGCAACAGAATGTTTTAAACTGTGAGAGCAAGGAGGAAACATGACGAAAACTTTTGTCACAAAGCGAATTAAATTATAAAAATATTTGTGGCAACACAAATTTTCTGATTACTCTTTCAGAAAGCACCTTTAATAAATGTATTCAGCTGTAAAAAGTTGGAAGTAATTACTTTTAAACTAAATAAGTTATCCCAATTCTTGCAACAGTCCCATATTGGAATATCTTACGATTTTTAAGATTTACGAGTCACCTTAATAATAATAATAATAATAATAATAGTAACATATTTTTTGAATTGCATCATTCATCTCTCCGAGTTGCGACTTTATGTTTGAAAATTATATTAGAATTGCTACTTCAGTAACCAAATTATTCTGAAAATGTATAATTATGTTTTTAATATCTCGTTTCACTAACGAGAAATTGAATTTTTTTCAGTATGAGTTTCTTTATCGATATCATAAGCAATGTTCTTATATATTGATCGAAATAAATTCTAATCGAGTAAGTACTTTTTTTTTGTTAGATTAATTATAAGAACTACGTGCTTGATTTTAGAATTTACCAGTGCTTTCATCGGCACCCAGATGGTGAGAAGTGTAAATGGCTTGTCAAAAGACAGAAAGGTTTCCATGTATTGCTATAACGGCCAATTATTTAATTCTATCTGCGATATCTGCGATATCTTTTATTCTTTCTGCGATAAGGAGGGACAGCAGTTAGAATCAGAACTATAAATTTTCTGACTTATTCAACTACCGAGAATTCAACAGAATTATCAATTAAGACTAATTTGACGGTAATATATATTTTCCCCCTAAAAAGAATTAAAAATGTTAAAGATTATAAAATACTAGATGATTTATTCATAATAAGACAAATATTACAAAAATGTATGAAATTAACATATTTTTAAATGTAAAATAAAATATAAAATGATGTAGCATATATATGTATAAATTAAGAAAAATAATCTGTCATATGTTAAAAGAAATTTTTAGATATATGTATGTGATGTACCAGCTTTTGTCCGGAATAAATAGATTTGTGAAGATGTAGTCGTACCTTAAATTATCAGATGATAAGTTTAAAAAACAGGATTCATTTATTATTGGTCAGGAGAAATAGCAGTTACAAAATTCATATCTCCGGAGTAAATAAAAAAGAATTACTGATAACTTTTTGTATGAAGTTTACTGAATTGTTACATTAAAGAAAAGCCCCGATATTCTTTTGCGAGTCCTTTTATAGCCTCTGGAAAGGCGGAGCTTCCAAGAAATGACGTCAGCCTCGTCAGCCATTCCAGTTCGCTTTAAATATTTCCAGAACATTCTAGAACTGTACGTGTAGAAAAGGCCGGAAAAACAACTTGACTACGGGGCTGTGGATTTAATTCCACGTACTTTCAAATAAGAGACCGTCGCCATTAAAAATGAAAAGAACATACAGTTAGAATTTTAAGTGTAATTTTGACTATGGAATTTTATTATTACATGTACATAGATCTTTAGCAGGAATATATCGAAAAACGTCTTCACTGACATGTGTGATTGATTTCTATTTTTAAAATTATATATATTCTATATATAAGAAGTAGCACAAAAAGCATAAATTATCGCCAAGCAAATCACAGAGAAAAACTTCTTAGGCATTGCATGCAAACTTCTTTGCATCGATAAGATCGTGTTGTTTTACTGAATGCATCGTTTTATGAATGAATCGTTTGTTTTGCTCATTTGTTTTACTGAAATGTCAAATCTATTAAAAGTAAATCACGGAATTTACATTTTATTCTATCCTTTTGATTTGTCACGAAATTCTTATTCAAATTAACAAAGTTAATAAAATACAACTGCGGGAAACCATGTTTCATTGCAATAGCTTAACTACTGCAGTGAAACTTATTAATGAGACGCTAGATGTCTTAAAAGAGTTTCGAATCAGTGGTTTTAGAAAAGCTAGAGGAAAAAATCTGACGTGTTCGCCACATGATTTCTTTGCACGGAATATTAAATTATATGAATTTTTTCTTGCATTTCATTTAAACTTATTGGATTGAATTAAATCTACTTCGTCAATAGCGCATAAATCCAAAAGAATAAATGCATTCTTTAAAATTCACTATATTTGTTTACCATAGCGACATTCTGGCGCTAGGTTCACTGGCGTTACATTTCGTTCATATTATATCTCAGAATGTATATAAATTTACATCATTTTAAGAATTATCTAATCTATTCTATTCAAATACTATAATAAATATAAAACGATGTATGTATAAAAGCAATTAAGAAAAATAGAAACAGTTTTTCACAGACGATTCAGTATTTCTCATTCATTTAATTCAGTTCTCACTTCCCGACATGGGAAAAATACATAAAAGCTCAAAATACCTACTATATTAAAAATTACGAAGCAAGTTTTAAACATTTATTTTCTCAAATTCCAGAATGGATTAAGCTTAATTTAATTCGCAATAATAAAAAAAGGCGTTATCTTTGTTGTTGCGAAGCTTAGTTTCTCTAGATTGGCAACAAATCCTCTATTTTGCCAAGTTTAAAATGTAAACAAACATGTCTGCCATCGCAAAATTTATTAGGCTTAGCTGCACTTAAACAAATTTTAAATTGTAGATAACTCCACAAATACTGCATGCAGATTTACTAAAGGCATGAAAACCTTAACCGGAAGATAATAACAACATCATTCAATCATTTTTAAAGCAAAAAACGAACAATTTACAAACATATAAGAGTAAATAAACACAGATCACCGAGCCGGGTAACAGAGTGGATATATATATATACATATATTTATATACTTTTGGTGCGGCCGATGGCAACAAAAAGACGAGGTGCACATCTACATATTATAGCAGTCCTATATACAAAATTGCAGCGTCTGAGGCTACTCGTTTTGGAGTTATGCGAGATACGTACGTACGTACGTACAGACACCACGAAAAATTCTCTTCAGTATTCATTTTAAAGCAGTTTTATAATTTTTTTGGAGTCTTTTATTCTGTCCTTACATACAGATGTCAAAAACATAGTTAAATTGCATTCGATAGCGGTCAAAATGGATATTTTCATTGAAATATGCTGCCTAAAAATTTTCGCGATTAAAATACTTCCTTTTTATTTCGTACAAGGAAGTAAAAATGACAGAAGAAAATATTTTTAATGGATGTTACTTAGCTCTTCACATATGTTATGTAGTACTCTGAAAAAGGAATTAGCACACTAAATTAAAGATGATGATATATTCTCTGTTAAGACTGCAAGAATCAGACTGCAAGCTAAACCTGGATTCGTCGGAAAACATCACACAAGCCCACTGTTGCGGTGTCCTCAAAGCATGCTCTCTACTCCAGGCTAACCGCAGGCGACAGTGAGTTGCAGCAAGTGGAACGCATCTGACAGGTCTACGAGCATATAGAACAATCTGCCCTAAGCGTCGTCTGTACATGGTCTGCCTTGAAATTGTCGTACCAGTGGCTGAAGAGAGCTGACGAGATAGGTCTAAGGCTGTGCTCCGCCTGTTTCTTTTGGCAGTAACTGCCAAATACCGGTCCTCATTCGGCGTTGTAAATACGCTCACATTCCAGACGCCCGATAATTGTACCACGTAAAAAATCATCCAAATGCGTCCTTTGTGTCATAACTATTCGGTTATTGCACTGAAATGCTTATAAAGCGCCTGCGAACAATTTTTTTTTTCTTTGCCTGTATTCCTTATATATCACTCTCTTACACTCTCGTCATTGTGACGTACCATCGGTGTCATCTAGGTACTTCCTGAAATTTGCATATGATTCTTGAAGATGTGTGTAGTGATTTTACAGGTGATATATTCATTTTAGAGTTCGATTTCCGCGTGATTCCGAATTATCCTTAATTTATGGACATGAGTGTAGGTACCGTTGTTTTATTGCATAAATTTATGCAGATTCTTCATTAATTTCTTTAAATATAATACAGAGCAATAATACTGGGCGGCTACAATTTGAAAAAAGAATCAATAGTTATAATAAATCAACGCAAAATGCCAAAACTAAATTGATAGGCCTTCTGGGCAAATTGCCCCTTTGAACTGAAAATATCCAAAAAGAGAAACAACTTTAAAAAAGAAAAAAAATTACGTGACCTCTTAAATTTATGGAAATCTATTGTGAAAGCACAAGACGGGTTTTATATAAATTGATCAAAAGTACTTTTAACCCTTAATGCTCAGTTGGCTCCGCTACGGAGCCGTCCGTCATTTGTTCCGTAACTCCGTAGGCTCCGTTGCGGAGCCCAATGTTTTTAGCATGATTAGGCTTAAGATGTTACGGAATCGTCGGCGTTGGCAATTGTTATCTGTAGTTAAAACGTGGTCAGTCTCGCTACTGTTACGATTGAAACATTATTTGACCCATTTTTATGGTTAACAACATGGAGAAAAATAATTATTGGGATGACAATATAGAGTTGAGCGTTGGTGAAGATGTGTTTGATTTTTCATTGTTAGAAAATATTGTGGAAGACAATGTTGATTATAATTCTGACACTTCAAGGAGTGGTTTCGAAATTATACTACCATAGAGACGGCGAATGGTAGTTATTGAAAGTGAAAGCAAAGAGTTGCGAGAAGACTTAGATGAATGGCGCGATGTCACGGAAGAATTAGATATTCCGGAAAGAATACATTTTAGTGTATCCCCAAAGGTCATTGGACCACAAATTCCTACAAATATTGTACAGCCGACACAATATTTCAAATTATTTTTCACAAACGAACTGGTAAATTAAATTATAAAGAAAACCAACAATGACGCAGAAAATGTTCTAAAGCATAAAGAAATATCTAGTAATTCCAGTTGGAAAACGTGGCGTGCGGTGGAAGAGGATGAGCTTTGGGCTTTTATTGGAGTTATTATCAATATGGGTACGATACCCCTGCCGAATATGCAGGATTATTGGTCAGTTAAGGAGAATAGTCACATCCCTTTCTTTGGTAAAATATTCACAAGAAAGAGATTTATGCATATATTCTGGATGCTGCATTCCGCTGCGAAAATGTGCCGGAGTTGCTGGTAGACAGTGGTACAAAAACCTGCGGAGCACTAAGGGTTAAAAAGGAATCAAACCATTATCATTTAAAAGTAAACATCTGCAACTTAGGATTGTAAAATGAAGCAAGAATGCTGCAGAATACAGCAAATTAGTGTCAAATCCTTTTTACTTTTGATTAAAATCGCTGCGTATATTAATTAGTAATGCAGTCATAACTCAGTAACGTATAATATTAATTAATAATGAATACTGTATAATGAATGAGACAAACAAGTATTACACAGGAACTCTGCAAATATATGAACAGCACATATGATGTTAATTAATATGCCCAGTTGATATTGTTCAGTATAATATATCGGAACAGCTTCTATCTAAGTTACCACTAACTTCTAGATTAAACATTCTCAGAATCACAATGCATAAAACATTGCTAAAATCCTCGTTCAGCATAGTCAAAGTCTTGACGGGGTCTCTTTAATATCCACAGGTGACAAATACCCTTTTTCCGAAGTAACTTTGTAAATTCCGTTACAAATTTTAATATTTCATAGAGATTTTTGGCTGGGACTAGCGACAATAGAATGCTTCTCCAATTGAGTACAAATGCTGATACTCATACAACAGGCTGTCAGCCGGTGGTAAGTATTAATTAATTCTCCCATTTGAAAGGCGTATTTCCTGGCTACGAGCAAAAACAGTTTTCTTATTTAGTTATCTTTTTAACGTAACAACCGCCTTCGCCGGGAATTAAACCACGGACCTCTGGAATACCGGCCCAGCGTGCAGAACCACTACACTACGAAGGCACGCTAAGAAAGTGGGAGAAGTACCTTATATACTCCCCTTTTTAAAGGGCGACTGGAGTTTTCAGGGGCCAAATCCTGGGTGTGGAGAAAGCTCATCCTACATTTTGAAAGGCGTATTTCCTGGCTACGAGCAAAAAATGTTTTCTTATTTAGTTATCTTTTTAACGTAGCAACCGCCTTCACCGGGAATTAAACCACGGACCTCTGGAATACCGGCCCAGCGTGCAGAACCACTACACCACGAAGGCACGCTAAGAAAGTGGGAGAAGTACCTTATATACTCCCCTTTTTAAAGGGCGACTGGGGTTTTCAGGGGCCAAATCCTGGGTGTGGAGAAAGCTCATCCTACACCCTTTTTAGTTCGGGCGCCACTGTAGAGACATTAGGATATTTTTGGAAACGAGATAAGATGAAAATGCAGCAATCGACTTCACCAGCAATCAAACCACGAACCTCTGGAATACCGGCCCATCGTGCAGAACCACTGCACCACGAAGATACGCTAAGAAAGTGGGAGAAATACCTTATAACTTGTGAATTCAAAGTTAAATATTTTGTCAACCACTGAATTTCGTCGTGGTTCACTTTTCCTGGATGCATTAATGTTGATTTAAGCAAATGAAAAGGAAATTTTCTAGTCCACAAAAGTAAATTCTTTCCCCCGTTCTGAATACCTGTCTAAATAATGAATTTTTAATTAATACTAAATTATTTGAATCGGCAATTAAGAATATAACACCGATACAAATTTAAATAATAAAGTGACCGATTTCACCTTTATACAACTAGATTGATTAGCTTTACATTATGAGTTGTATATTTTACATGGTTCATATATACGTTTCATGTAAAGGATAAAAAATTGAATCAGGAGTATATTTTCTTTAAGTCTTTCATTTCTCTTTTTGTGGTGGGTAAATAGGAACATATTATCTATTTGACAGCTATATACTTATGCAATATTGATTTTAAAATAGCTTTCACTTTTCGTGCTAAATTAATAAATTTTTGGTTTTATTTTAACATGTACGCTGCTGAACCTTAGTCTATCGTTCTCGCAACAGCCGTTTCCCTTCTCAATTTTGAGTTGGAATGAATTGGCCAGAAATTGGGTTTTAATAAAGGTTCAAATGAATTTCTATATAAATACCGGTTATTCTTCGCATCCATCTGTCTTCAAATTATCTTTTTACTGCGTTAATCGTTTGTAAATCATGTCCTCTTCAGAGCACTGTCCACATGATTCGTTTATAAAGAAAAAAAACTGATGTGGCAATAACATGATTTCCTTGTACGGCCTTATCAAATTACACACATTTTTTGCTGCACTTCCTTGAAACTTATTTCCTCAAATTATTCTAACTTAATTAATCGATCTCTCAAAACAAGTTGAAAAAGACATCAAAAACTGCAAATTTTGAAATTAAATATCCCGGTCAATTTTTGTCGTAAGGGAATCAAACGTCTTGTAATTTTATTATTTTCATAACGATCAGAAACTTTTACAAATATAAGTATAGGAAACAAGATGAAATTACAAATTAGATTTCGTTATTTGTTGGAAATGAATATTTGAAAAAATATTATATAAATATTTTAATTATTTAAAATACTTCCGTATTTGGAAGTACTACCAACTACTAGTTACGACCAACGACAGAAAAAAAAAAAGGCTGAGGGTAAGGTGTATGTGTGTGTATATATATACAAAATTTCAAGGTTCCACGGTTAATCATTTTTGAATTATGCGAGGTACGTACGTGAGATACCTCATTCGTACATATGCGAGATACATATGCTCAGACGTCACGAAAACGTCACTTTTGAATCCATTTTACAGTCCTTTTCGGAGGGAAAAAAAAGAGTCCTTTATTCTTTCCGTAGGTACAAAAGTTATAAGGTATTTCTCCGGCCTTCTTAGCATACCTTCGTGGTGTAGTGGTCAGCACGCTCGGCGCGTATTCGAGAGGTCCGTGGTTCGAGTCTGATGAGGGCACTGCTCCTTTTTCATCTCTCCTGCTTCGAAAATACTTAATGTCTTTACAGTGGCACCCGAAGTAAAAAGGTGGTGGGTGATTATTCTTCGCCACCTGGATTTGGCGACTGGATCCCCCTAATCCCTAGTCGCCCTTCAAAAGGAGGAGTATATAAGGTATTCCTTCCGACTTCTTAGCATGCCTTCGCGGTCAGCACGCTGGGCACGTATTCGTGAGGTATGTAGTTCGACTGCCGAGGAGGGCACTGCTCTTTTCACTTCTGCTTTCAAAAAAGTCCTAATGACTCTACAAAGTAACACACACACAAAAAAAAAAAAAAAAAAAAAAAAAAAATCATCGTCCATATATGTTCGGAAACGGTCAAAATGGATAGTTCTGTTGAAATATGTTACCTGAAATTCTTCCCGATTATTACTTCCTTTACTTCGTACAAAGAAGTAAAAGTATTTGAAACGATGTACATATTTATTAGATGCATTACTTTCGCTTTGGACTCAGAATCGGACAATCGCTAATAAGATTACGAACGCCTGCGTTTTTTACGTCATTTTTAACGTTACTTCGTTGAAAGTAGCGATAAGTTGATTAGCGTCGGGTCTCACTAATTTATTCATGTACGTTGTCAGTGGTCTCAGGGGTTTTGGTCTTCAAAGAGGAGAAAAAAAAAAAAAAAAAAAAAAAAAAAAAAAAAAAAAGATGAAAACGAACATGATACGCTGTCAGCGTCATGGAGACTTTCGAAGCTTTACAGAAGGTTAAATATGTATTTGTATGCTCAAAATATTTGAAGGTAAAAGTTAGCCAGAAAACAAAAAATATACGCGAGTATTTTTAGCAAAAATTAGCTTTTTCATATAATGTGTTCATGCTAAAAGTTAATATTTTTTTACTTGCAATATGTTATTTATTTACAATATGTAATTGCTGCTTTCCTGTTATTCGTCCTCATTCAGTTGGAAGATTTAGGCTCCGATGCATTACGTCATCCTTGCTTTTGATTTATTATTTTAAATTATTTTGCTTGTTGGAGGGTATTTCTTTCAATATCTGTGTTGAATTTTAAGACAATACATTATTCTGGTTCTTAGCCTCTTGAACGAATTTGTCTTATTAAATAAAAATAATAGAATATGTTTTTTAAATTCAGACATGTTTCTTGTCTGGGAAGCATTTGTAAACGTGCAACAAAATTCAAATCACGTCTGGCTCAGAAAATATATCTGATTTAGTTCTACGAGGACTGGCAACAAAGAGGTTGGTAAGCGAAGAGTTTCTGTATGTAAACATCACATCCAAAGTTTCACTGCTATTCCTGTTCGTTAAACTGCGCGTGTCCTCGCATATGCCAAAATTGTATATTTGTATTGGATATAGCCATGCGTGTTGAATATAAGAACTGAAAGTTATTTCAACATAGACAGGCTATAAGAAGTTTAGCTTTTTTTTCTTTACCTCTAGAGCTTTTTCGGACACTTTAACGTTTACGTCTCCGTTTCACAAGCAATTAAACTTATACTTTATTTTTATAACAATACACTAAAATTATCTATCATCTTTATCTCTCGATAACGGTAAGCATTCGTAATCTGTTGAAACTTCTGAACTGATTAATTTGGTGATTAATTTGGACGATAATTTTGTAATTTTTGACAGGAAAGTGTATATGATACCTGGATCACTAATTGATGAGCAAAAGGATAACTTCTAACTTTCAGATTTTCCATTTAATATAAGGCAGTCACTTGAAGTTATGATCATTGTTAAATATCAAGCAGTACAAATGATTGCATGAATGCTACAGATATTTCCTCCTCTTAGTAAAAAAGAATAACAGTCTTTTCCATTAAAGTCTTTCGGTTAAACTTCCTCACGAAGACAACTCTTTATAAGCTTTGTAATTATTATTAATCTAATCTCTAATCACATTAGTTAAAGAAACCCCGTAAGTGGATTAGATTCACCTTTGATGGTGGTAAAGTTATATTACGTGGGAGTTAAAGGTCTTAGACTGTTAGTTAGTGTTAAGGGGACAGTGGACGTTCAAATACTTTTTTTAAATTATTGTGATAGAATTATGAAATTTTGCATGCATAAATATTTTACTATAATTATATAAAATATCTTTAGAAAAAATTTCTGGATCATTGTAATTCAATATTTTTTTCAAATTTCCTTTGAAATTAAAAAATTTTTTCAAAATGCTGCATGCGACTTAAGAGGACTCATACACCTTAAAACCCATAAGATGTTCGAATAGGTAGGTGACTGTTGCAAGAATTGGGATAACATATTTATTTTAAAAGCAATTACTTCCAACCTTTTACAGCTGACTACATAATATGGCTGCTTTCTGAAATAGTAATCAGAAAGTTTGTGTTGCCACAAATATTTTAAAAATTTAATCTGCTTTGTGACAAAATGTTTTGTCAAGTTTCCACCTTGCGCGCACAGTTTAAAACATTCTGTTGCATAATTTAATTCAATATTTAATATATAGCTTTTATAACGTCTGGAAACTACTGTGAACCTAAAATTCTAAAAATTTCATGTTAAATTTTTATTTTATTTTGAGTTGAGTTTAGAAAATGTATTTTATTAAAAAAATTTGTAATGTTTTCGTCCATAAAATTTTTCAATAGTAAAATATTCATCAGATTGTTGATTCAGTTAGAAAATAGTGCCCGTATAAAGAATTCCATCCAATTTCAAGTATGTACCATTAGCCATTTTTAAAATATCATGCGCGCAAGGTGGAAATATGGCGAAACATTTTGTCACAAAGAGGATTAAATTACAAAAATATTTGTGGCAACACAAACTTTCTGGTTACTAGTTTCCAAAGCAGCTATATCATGAAGTCAGCTGTAAAAAGTTGGAAGTAATTGCTTTTAAAATAAATAAAATATTCCAATTCTTGCAATAGTCACATATTCGAAGATCATAAGGGGTTTAAGATGTACGAGTCCCCTTAATTATTTTCTGTTTCTTTTTATTTTTGCTTTATTTTTATTTAAAATACATTACAAACACAATTTAGTATCAATTAGTGAATTGAATAACATGTTAGTTTTTAATTAATATTTCTTTCACATATACCTGAGTTTTGGACAAAATTTCCCACTTTAATACACTTTAATTGGACTTTTATCCCCTTAATGAATTCGCATTCAAAAATGCATACTAGGTTTCGTAACATGTATAAATGGGAATCTAAATTACAGTCATTTTGAACATAAAATAAAGCGCATGGAGCATTTTGAAGATGTAATAATCGCAAAAATTTCATTATGAGAAAAATACATTTTAATTACGCTTACCTATAATATTTACTTCTCAGTATGTCCTAATATATGATTTTATTTAATATAAAATATTTTAAAATTGTTTTACGTATGCATAAATAATGTTTCCAATAATAACGTCGTAGAATGGTAAGAAATACTTAATATTATTTTAGAAATTTTCTCGAACAATCTCAGTAAATTCAACCAAATACTTTTTTTTTAAACTAAGAGTTACTTTACCATATGTTTCCCCTTCCTTCTTTACATTTTCATTATGTTTACCTAGCGCTTTTTGGTAATTCTTGTATCCAGTCGAACCCCTTTTTTTGTTTTGATGTATACGACGTTTATCTTGCCTTTGTCCAATAGATATTGAACATGAATTTACAGGGGTTGGACAAAAATACGGAAACACCTTTAAAAAAACACGTTTCTTTGCTTAATATGGTGTAGGAAACCCGTTGGCATCCAAAACAGTTTGCAGTCTTCTCGGAATGGATAAACACAGTTCCTGTATGTTTGTCAAGGGAATATAATACCATTCTTCCTGAAAAACGGTGGCAAGTTCAGATAACAATGCTGGCGGTGGATAACGAGAACGCACTTTCCGTTCCAATGTAGACCACAAAGGTTCGATAATATTCAGGTCTGGTGACTGGGGTGGCCAGGGAAGATGGGACAACTCATCCTCGTGCTCAGAAAACCAGTCCTGGACTATGTGAGCTGTGTGAACAGGGGCTTTGTCGTCTTGGAAGACACCATCACCATCGGGGAACAAAGTTTGTACCATGGGATGAACTTGATCGGCCAAAATGTTCACATAAGTCTTGGCAGTCATGTGCCCTGACACAGTTATCATGGGGCTAGCAGAGAACCACGATAGGGCTGCCCAAACCATAACAGAACCCCCGCCATGTTTCACTCTTGGCAACAAGCAGTCTGTATTATAGGCTTGAGATGCCGTTTTCCAGACGTAAACTCGGCCAGAAGTGGGAAACAATGTGAAAGAAGACTCATCAGACCATATTACTCGATTCCACTGCTCTATAGTCCAGGCTTTATGACTTAAACACCACCTTTTCCTGTTACGGGCATTAGCACCACTGATGAGTGGCTTCTCAATTGCAGCACGGCCAGCAATTCCCTGTTTATGAAGCTCCCTTCTAATTGTTTTGGTACTCACAGGGTTCGGTAACACAACATTCATTTCAGCAGTAACTTTTGCAGCTGTGGTCTTCTTATTTTTCGTCACAATTGCCCTTAATAATCGTCTGTCACGATCACTCAGGACACACTTTCGTCCGCGCTGTGATTTAGCAGATGATGTTTTTCCGCTTTTCAAATATGCGGAATAAATCTTCGATACAGTACCTCTTGAAACGCTAAACACCTCGGCTACTTTGCTTACGGAAGCACCTACCTTACGTGCTCCAACAATTTGCCCACGTTCGAAGTCTGTTAACTCTGACATAATGCAATGACAACCTCACATAACAGTACTCCGACAACAACTGAGCTGTTTAGCACATTTACGAAGTTGTATAGGTGGCGTCAGTAGTCAAAAACGCCAGCGCCACCTACATATTTCATTAAAATCAATCTTTCTTTTCAAACATGCATTTCACAAGGTGTTTCCATATTTTTGTCCATCCATTGTATATCTTTATGTTCCATACCTACAGTATTTAAACTCTCAAAACTGAAGTCACTAATTGCTGTGATAAGAGCTATTTTGAGTCTCTTTTCAATACAAATATTCTTTCCTTCGGGCAGTTCTTCCAAACGACGCTATGTGAACTCTCGTTAGTGTTTTGTATTTTTCCAGATGTGGATCATGCTAAAAGCTGATTACTGGCTAGTCATTGATAAATTGGAAGTATTTTGGATAAAACATTTACTGTTGATTTATTTTTCATCATTGAATGAGATTTAGGTTTCATAATTTTAGCAATGCTACACTTCAAATAAAATGATATGACATCTGTTGGGTATTTATAATATCTGGGTAACTCATCCGTGAAACAAACTCGCATAAATCGCAGTCTTCACAATCTTACACATTTATATCTTACTAACAGTAAAAAATATTGTCGCGGAAATTAAAATACTGGTGTTTGTATTTAATTATGGCAAAGCTCACTAGGGCTATCTGCCTAAGGGGAGGGATGCTTTCGTGGAGGACTTTCTAAGGGAAACTGGTTCGTATACACGTTACACATGGGGAAAACCACGAAAACGCCCATGCAGCCAGCCCGTTCGCGGGATTCAAACCTCGGACCGAACTACCAGTGTTCAGCGACTTTACTGCTCGGCCGCTGGTGGGCATTTAAAATAATGTTTCTCAAATGTTTTTTTACCTTTTTATTGACATTTAAATGTCCCTTTAAATGTAACAAAAAAGGTAAACAAGCGTATTCAAACGCTTATAACTTCTTTAAAAAAAATTTACA
The DNA here is from genome assembly GCF_044657685.1 of Stegodyphus dumicola. NCBI lineage: Eukaryota > Metazoa > Arthropoda > Arachnida > Araneae > Eresidae > Stegodyphus > Stegodyphus dumicola. The sequence goes on from NC_140768.1 coordinate 5,500,485, forward strand.
TACAAGCAGTTTTTTGTAGACCATAGAGTTAAAACCGAAGAATATTATCGTATGAACTTTTTATTTCCCAATTTTTGGCCGATTTTTTCTAAAATCATCATCCACTGTTCCCTTAAGGGACATAGACTGGGAATTAAGGGTCTTAGACAGCTGGTCCCAAGTCCTGTATTAACATACGTTTTAACATACGGGACTTGGGACCAGCTGGTTGATATCGTTCCAGGAACATTTTTTTTTTAAAATTCTACACTTATGGCTTGTACTTTGTTAAGTGCGTTATCATATTGAAAACGAAAAGGGCTGGCTTCAGATTGTTGTCACTAGATCGGAAGCATACAGCACTACCTCGCCAGCTTCGGTATTCAGGGTTCGAGTACAAAATCCAGTGAAGTACGGTGTGTGTGATTATAGCAAAGCCTCGAGGGCTATCTGCCTAAGGGGAGCAATGCGTTCGTGGAGGACTTTCTCAGGGAAACTAGCTCGTATACACGTTACACATGGAGAAAAACACAAAAACGCCCATGCAGGCAGCCCATTCGGGGAATTCGAACCCAAACTGGACTACCAGTGTTCAACGACTTTACCGTTCGGCCGCTAGTGGGCCCCAGTATAGTATGGCCAAGCCATTAGAAACAGACATCAACCAAAATTCCTCCTTTGCCAAATTTCACAGAAAAAACAACATTCTCCGGTAAATAATGCAACTTGGTGTTTGTTAGGTCTATAGAAGTTCGTAGGATTACTGAAACACTTCACGTGATACACTTCTATTGCTCTATTTTACACAACTTAACAGAATACACAACTTAACAGAAGGAGGGCTTTTACGTTAGTGATTATTGGTTTCTGTGTTGCAAATCGTCCGAGAAGTCAAAGAATACAGCTGGCGTCACTTACGTATACCAACTCAAAGTCTGCTGCCACGATTTCTGACAAAGTTTGCGGATCTGACTTGACCATACTTCGGAGTTATGAACGATTCCTTTCGACAATTTGACTTGCGAAACGATGGCGGAATTTTATAGTTCCCATTTCACCACGACATCATTTTCACTACTCTGAGTCCTGGTCACATTGTTACGAAACGCCTAGCCGCAGAAAGATAGCTTCCCCGCAAAGCGGGTTTAGGGTTGTTAGAAAATGGCTAAGGAAGGCAAGGTTGCCAGGTTTGGAGCGAAATCGCCCATTTGCTATAGACGGACGGAGAACATTCTGAAACGAATTCTTACCGGTTTGGCCCAGAATGTTCTCGAAGGCAGACCAAAAAAGCTATATAAACCCTGCTTGTAAGCGGAGTAGCACTGTCAGTGCATCGCGAGAGTATATCGTAGTGCACCATCGAGTTTTATCGTGAGTGTGATGAGTTCCAACAGCGATCGAACGAGTCGGGAGCTGTAGCTAAGTGTTTTGCCGTGAAGCTCTCCTCACCGTTACAGCTTGATAGCCCGAAGGCTGTGTTGCTGATAGTTTCAGCGTGTTTGTCGTACTTTTTCGACGGTTGCAAACGTGTTTTTGGAACTGACCACTGGATACTGGCTAATCAATTGTGCATTGATTCTCCTTCAAGTGTTATCGTAAGTCATTGCAAATCCACGAAACCTATGAACGCAACAATATATTTGTTTCGGTCCTTACAGTTAGCTTACATCTATACGGAACATTCAAGTTCCGTATAAGCTCACAACATGCATTACTGATGTATGGGATATCCTATCTTCCCATCAGCTTGCATCTTCGCATTAACGAGTACAACTGCCGTTGCCAAAAATAAATTGACCTCACAATCATTCCGCGGCTTTAATCAATTGACTGGAAATTCTTTTTAAGGAAATATAAGAAGTAGGGGAAAGTTTATTAAGAGGAAGGAGAAAATCTATTTTTGAATATTTTATCATTAACAAAAGAAAAATTCAACAAACAACGATGGAATTAAATTTTAAAGATTATTGAATCAGACAAAAGATACTATTTACTGATCTCTCACGTCTGTTGAAAAAAGCTGTAAGTAACTGTGTACAGTGAGAGGTTGGAACTCGTCGGCGTAACCTGGATCGAACGGCCTGCCGGGCTCAGCACCTGTTTAAACAGTATTTTCCTGTTGGTCTGTGCAGAGTTTACAAGCCACCTTTGGCACAAAACGAGGTTTATTTGACGCAAGAACGTACAAAAGTATTTCACGTGCAACTAAAACTTTATTAGCCCAAAGGAGCATTAGCTCAGAAAGGGTTATTAATTTCATTTTGGCATATTACGTCGATTCACTTTCAGCATTGATTTATTTTTAAAACTGCTGCCACCAAACATTAAACTTTCTTGGCATGCCTTCGTGGTGTGGTGGTCTACACGTTGCGCGTGTATTCCAGAGATCCGTGGTTCGATTCCCGGCGAAGGCGTTGCATAGTTTTCATCTTTCAGGTCTCGAAATAACCTAATATCTCTACCAAGAAATTAAATAATGAAGAATCTGCATAAATGTATGTATGCTTCTCGCATTCTGACAAAAATTTGGAACCTAGAGCCATCGAATATTCAATAACGTAATTCTCCTCCGAATATGAGCATCTGTAAGCCCAAATTTGGAATTTATTTTATTATTGATTTGATATTTTGTAAAATTGTAACGAATTTGAAATTAATAAACTCAGCGATTTCAAAGCGAGCAATGGCAACACCGTACGGATAAAGATAGCATTTTTATCTCCAGCGCGCGAGACTGTGTATCGGAAATTCTAAAGATAGGCTCATTTAAAAATTATTTTGAAATACTGCTGCTGAATTGAATTTTATGGTCTAAAAGCGAAGACATGATATTTAACAAATAAAGGTAACACACAAACCGTTAAAAAAACACCCCTTTGGGCGTAATATAAAAAATCTGAAAACTTTCAGATTTTTTATTTTAATATCGGAAGAAAAAGCATTTATATATCTACAATTTGAAATTCCTTCTGTCGTGAAGATAATTGAAGTTTATTACTTTCCGATTAAAAATTATGATTATAAATTTCCGACATATAATTCACCACTTTACACACATGGCTTTGTGATGACTTTACATTGATGTATAAATGAGCAATCTGACATAGAAAGAACATTTTATGTCTGTTCATTTAAAATACCTATGCTACTAGAAGGTTTTATGTCGTTTATTTATTTATTTGCTTTTTTTAAATATTACATTTTTAATATACATCTAATTACATTAATACCGACGAGATTCTTTTATTCAGACGCACAAAATCTATTTTTGCTTCACCTTCATTTACTCTTAAATACTGATACAATCTTTTATCGTTCTAGAAAAATATAATATGCTTACCGTATTGTTGCAGTAGTCTTTTTTCATTAACAGAAAATAAAATAAATTTCAGGAAGCACAGAGCAGAGGTTATAAAATGAACAATAACACCTCGATCAATATTTCTGAAATTAAAAGTTAATTTGAATTCTTACCGGAATATTTTAATACAGTCGTTTCACTTGAAAAAAAGTTTATATGCAATGATGCTGCATTGTTCTAACGAAAAATATTCAAATTAATCCCTTCTTTTAAAGACTAATCCTAGGGATTTGCGGTATTTTAAACCTGTGAATACTTCATTCAATTTTTGAAGGAAAGGCGTAGGCTCTTTTTTTGTCCTTAACCATGCTACAAAGATTCATCGAAGAAAACTCAATTATGCGGCTGTGAAACGGAAAGTGTTGCTAACTAAAAATTCGATCCTACAAAGCTCATTTTTATGCGAAAGTTGGAAATTTAATTTAAATATGGTGATTTTAATTAAGCTTTCACGCATCGAAATCCTGAAGCAATTAATGTTTTTGTTGGATATAAATTGTTCAGTGTTTGGGACATTGCATAGAACTTAAAAAATGATGCTATTGTTATTTCGATTCGTTTTTCTCTTCTTAAAAATCACCTCCGAGAAAAACGTATTAAAAGACGCACTAAGGAAACAAGAGTATTATAATTACAAAGATTTATATTTCGATCGTTGCTGTACAATAATGCAAATGATCTGCCTTCATGTTTTAAAATAATGACTTAGTTAAAAATAATTATGCTTTAACTTTTATTTTTGTTATATTTGTTATGTTTGACTTAAAAAATCGTAAAGTTCGTTAGAAGCATTCGTGTTGATAATATGAATAGGATGAATTTCCAAATTAAATACCGAAGTTGGTCTCAAATTTGTTTCCCGAATGAAGAAGAGACTTATGATACTAAAGATATTTACATCCTTGGAAAAGTTCTTCCTCGTGTATACTGTATATGAGAAACATTCACACCTTTCCTCGAATATAAAAGAGGGAAAATGTAGGAGTACTCAATCCAGTATGACGAAGTCTTCACTTTTAGCTATTCCTTTTGATATTGCAACCGGCTTTGGGAAAAAGAGTCTCTTATGCCGCCCTTACGTACAGATATTAGGCAAAAATATGATCAAATTGCATTCGGTAAAGGTGAAAATGGATATTTTCGTTGAAATATGACACCCGAAAATTTTCGCGATTACAATACTTCCTTACTTAGGAACACAAGGAAGTAAAAAGTAAGATCCAGAAATGTAACGGAAGCTCGTTCACTTTTCAACAAACACTATTTATTGGATTTTAGATTGGCCTAATTAAAATGTATATTATCAAAGAGTGACTGAAAAATATGCTTTAAACTGCTTCCGGTATTTTATATAAAGAACTGCTAATGGTGTTAAGTTAATCAATACTTTTGTCTCATAAAGTAAAGGCTGTTCAAGTATAAGTATTACACATTTGGATATATGCTTTGTAAAAACTGCTTCGCTCTATGAAGCCGATCAGAAAATGGATTTTTCTTATCTACAGAAGATATCTAAATGTCAAAGTGACATAATGTAATGAGGTTTTCATTATCGATTCGGAAATCTACGTTAGTTTACGGAACAAGTAACAAGAAGAAAATCTTTAATACTTCGCGACAAAATGAAGCACCAGTCAATGTAGTGACATCTCCTGTTTTTCATAACATTATTGATGCAACCTTTCAAAGAGATCCCTGCCTTTCTAAGAGAAAAGTAAAAGCAAGAATTTAAAGTTCTTCCTTCGCCATATCGGTTTTTTATTTCATGCAAATGCTGCTGTTCTTCAAACTGAAACTGGTAATTTTATGGCTGTACAGAACATAAATGCAGAATTTAATTTCATTTCTTCTTTCCAGTGCCTTAGAAAGAATCCATCCAGATGGGAGCAAAGCTTGATCTCCGAGGTCAAATGAGCCTGATAATGAAATAATCGACAAAGTTTATTTGCGAATGAAAATTTGAAGACATTTTAAATTGCTGTTTCTGTCGACAGCAAGGTTGGATTATATACGAATACTTACATGTGGGTCAGTTCAAAACCAATTTTTCGGATAAACAGGCGGACAGAAATAAAAAACCTCATGTGTACACCATATGACTTCTATGTACGGAATATTAAATTATGCGCATTTTTTCTTGCATTTCATTTAAACTTATTGGATTGAATTAAATCTGTTTCGCCGACAACGCATAAACCACAATAGAATATAAGCATTCTTTAAAATTCACTCTATTTGTTTACCATAGCGACACTCTGGCGCTAGGTTCACTTAACAGTAATATATTTCGCTCATATTACAACTCAGAATGCACAAAATTTATATCATTTAAAGAATAGAATTATCTAATCGTTGCCACATGTTCTATTCAAATACTATAATAAAGCTAGAACGATGTATAAAAGAAATTAAGCAAACAAAACAAAAAAGAAACTGTTTCTCACAGACATTGAGTATTTCTCATTCAATTAATTCAGTTCTCACTTCGCGACAAGGCAAAAATACATAAAAACTCAAAATATCTGTATTAAAAATTACGAAGTAAATCTTAAACACTTATTTCCTCGAAAAAATTCCAGAAAGGATTAACCATGATTTAATTCCCAATAATAAATGAACGCGTTATCATTGTTGTTGCGAAGCTAAGTTTTTCTGGATGGGCAACAAATCCACTAGTCTGCTGTTTCAAATGTAAACAAGCAGTGGCCGCCATGGAAAAAATTATTAGGCTTAGCGGCACTTAAACAACTTTAAAATTGTTGATAATTCTAAAAATATTGCATGCAGATTTACTAAAGGCATAAAAACCTTAACCGGAAGATAAGAACAACATAATTCAATCATTTTTAAAGCAAAAAATGTACAATTTACAAACATATAAGAGTAAAGAAACGGAGATTGCTGAGCCGTGTAACAGAGTGGATATATATATATATATATATAAATATATTTATATACGTTTAGTGGGGCCGATTACAAACAAAATACGAGGTGCACATCTACATGTTATAACAGTCCTATATACAAAATTTCAACGTTCTGAGGCTACTCGTTTTTGAGTTATGCGAGATACGTAAGTACGTACGTTCGTACAGACGCCACGAAAAATTCTCTTCAGAATTCATTTTAAAGCAGTTTTATAATTTTTTCGGAGGAAACGAGTCTTTTATTCTATCTTTACGTACAGATATCACGCAAAAGCATCGTTAAATTGCATTCGATAGCGGTCAAAATGGATATTTTGGTTGAAATGTGCTGTCGGAAACTTTTCGCGATTACATTACTTCCTTTTTACTTCGTTACAAGGAAGTAAAAAGTTGCATTTCATTTAACATTGTTCTTTGGTTCTACCTACCTGTGTGAATCTGCAATTCCAGCAATGAATATAATTAAAGACAGCCTATCGTTGCCTCCTCCCAGACGACCACTTAGAATCAGAGCAAGACTAGCAGTTAAGTAATCATATACCGAGATATTCAAGATTGACGGACCGTATACAGAGTAAATATTCTATTAACTATAATTACGAGAACTAACTTTAGACGGAAATGATTTATTTTCTAATGTATTTTAAATTGTTTGATAAGAAATGCGTTATTTGAAATTATTATATTTGTGGCTATTATTATTATGTTTGTAATTTGCGTTTTGCTTTAAACGCGGTAGGTAGGTAAGTACATATTCCGTATTTATTATTTAAGTTACAATAAGTATTGCAAAGCTATTTTTTTAGCTCATCACACCTACACGCTACCGGGTGGATCGCAACACTTTGAAAAAATTAGGAGTAGCCCGTACCCTGGAAAAGTCTGCCCAAACCTGGTCAAAAGCATTGTAACTGAAGAAACAAGTGATAAACTAAAAAATGAACGGAATGCATTAAAGCTCTTGAACAGTTTTACTAGGTTCATGCCCAAAATGTGCTTTATATGCAAAAAAGAAATCATGAAGTTCTCGGAAACTGTGCACTATGATTTTATAAATTTGCGTCAAATGACACATATCGTCAAGGCTCATGAATTAACATTGAATTAAGGCTTAATGATTAAACGCTATTATTAAGGCTTAGGAATTTAATATGGATGGGGATATCCCCTGCCTCATACATATATATATGACATATATATATATTATAACTTAATTTCATGCTGGCAATAACGTTGTTAACCAGGGAGAGATTTGTTATCCCGGGAAACAGAACAAGATTGGCTGACTGCGCTTTTATGCTGTAAGACCTATGAAAGAGAAAGATCTTTACATCTTAGTTATCCATAAATCCTTGAAACCCTGCTGCTTAAGGGGACTCATACACCTTAAACCCCTCATGATCTTCGAATATGTGACTGTTGCAAGAATTGGAATATTTTATTTATTTTAAAAGCAATTACTTCCAACTTTTTACAGCTGACTACGTAATATAGCGGGTTTCGAAACTAGTAACCAGAAAGTTTGTGTTGCCACAAATATTTTTGTAATTTAATCCTCTTTGTGACAAAATATTTCGACATGTTTTCACCTTGCGCGCACGATATTTTAAAAATGGCTAATGGTGCATACTGGAAATTTCATGGAATTCTTTATTTGGGCACTATTTTCTAACTGAACCAACAATCTGATGAATATTTTAATATTGAAAAATTTTATGAACGAAAACATTAAAAAAATTTTAATAAAATACATTTTATAAACTCAACTCAAAATAAAATGAAAATTTAACATGAAATTTTTAGAATTTCAGGTTCACAGTAGTTTCCAAATATTATAAAAGCTATATATGGAATTAAATTATGAAACAAAATGTTTTAAACTGTGCGCGCAAGTTGGAAACATGACGAAAAAAGTTGTCACAAAGCGGATTAAATTACAAAAATATTTGTGGCAACACAAACTTTCTGATTACTATTTCAGAAAGCAGCTATATTATGTAGTCAGCTGTAAAAAGTTGGTAGTAATTGCTTTTAAAATAAATAAGTTATACCAATTCTTGCAACAGTCACATATTCGAACATCTTATGGGTTTTAAGGTGTAGGAGAACTTAAGAAACATGAGAATTCGTCGTACTTATAAGGAAATTCTAGAAAACATAATCATGGGTAATACCTAGGTTTTAAAAGAAAATGAACAAATTTGAAAAATGATGGCGAAATGCTAGAGAGAATTTCTATATTGCATTGCACGTGTATAATATCTCCCATACATTAGCACATACGCGTGTCATTTTCTTTCCAGCTAAATACGCTAGCCGACTTGAGTCATTAGATTTTAGGGTACTTTTCCGTTTTGCCGGCGCAGGCGATAAAGTTGCCAAGAATGGTACAACTCATGCCAAACAGAATATACTCGATCATTTAACGCCTCATTTATAAACCAAGTAGCAGCCATTTCTTATCAGATTGATTGTTTCTTTTAATACTGGCATACAATTACATTTTACCAGATAGAATTTTTACCAGATAGTTCAATTTTATACCCTAAGGCCATTCGCGGTAATTAAGACAATTAGGTTGCAATCACACCGCTCACCTGAAGGCAAAGTCAAGGTTCAAACTCATCCATTCTAATGAGAATGCCTCCAGCGAAGTAAAGCACTGCGGGTTTACATAATTTCTGCGTAAGCTATTCGTACGAATTGAAATAACTCTTGTATTTAAACATGTATTCCAAATTAAGATTTAACTTGAAATTAATGTAGATAATTACTGAGAGAACTGATTTTTGTAGCGTAGATTACGTGAGATAATATCACTTCTGGTCACGTGATATGAACCGGCGAATCAGGATGTTGAACCATGAAAGCATAGTAAATTTTTAAATGAATGTCTTTTTACAAATTTATTGTCTTTATTTATTAGCTTTTTTACAAAATTTTAAACGATATTAAAATGATTATGCCTTCAAAAAATTCTTAGATTTAACATTTGTTAACATTTTTTATGTGTATACTGTATGCTGTCGCCAATAAGTCTGTTTGGCAAGATTTGCACTGGCAAAACAGAAAAGTACTGATTTTAGAATTATAAATTAACAATGGAACATCATACAAAAGATTTATTGCGAAGAATTATTCCTGTTCACACACACGCAATAGAGAACACAAAAAAGAATGTCCTATTTCGATTTTGAATGCTACAATTAGACTGATGGTGTTCTAAACACTCCAAAAGACCTGTAACTGTTTCAAGCAAGATGCCTAGTTAGTTAGAATGATGGATAAGTAATTTCGTACGAAGTTAATGTAGCCGATACAGACTTTAACTTCGATAAAGAAGAATGGAGAAGCGTAATTTAGTATTCATTCGTTTTTAAGTTTGTTTGGTTTGGTTTGGTTTGGTTTTATTTAATTACGGCAAAGCATACTAGGGCTATCTGCCTAAGGGGAGCTTTTAAGTTTGTATTGACAATCATAAAATCGATTAACAGCTGAATAAAAAGAAGTTGAAATTATCGAAAGAAGGTGGCAATAATAATGATGGAGGCAAAGGTTTGAAGGAATATATCTGATGAAATATTAGAAAACCAACAGATATCAGTTACAAATATAACATAAAACTTAAATCGCTTGTCATTATTTTTCCCGTTGCATCGCTAATCTTATATCAGTGTTCAAATAAAGTTGCACTATCGCTCATTTGCCTCGATGTCATGATCAGGCATCTAAATTGAAGGCAAGTACTAAACGGTGATCATTTTTTCTTTTGTTTCAAAATGTGACGGAAAAACAGATAAATAGCAATGGGCTTCTATCGTCCTTGAGTATGTGCTTCATTTGGCTTACAGTTAATCCACCAATAGACAGATTCAGTGCATACCGTAAACTCAGGAATGTCTCATATGCTCTCACTTCTCTTTGTATGAGGAAGTGTGCAACTTGAAGGCGAAGTTCTTGGAACAATGTGATGAATGTAAATGGAGAAGAGGGGGATAATTAACGTCATTTCAAAGAATGCCATGTCCTTGTACCTACATTTTTGAAGCTGCAAGAGTGGTTCGGAGTAGTAGTAAAATGATGTTAAATAATGATTTTACAACTCCTTCATTTGCTTAATTTTTTATTTATCAAACATTTAAAAGTATTCCAGTTACTTGAGCTTTATGATTAGCTGAATGCCGGAAAGTCGGGCATTTCTATAATATTAACAGATATTAAAACATCTAATGTGTACAGTTGTACGGAATATTAAATTATATGCACTTTTCCCTCATTTCATTTAAATTTATTTCCTCGAATTTCATTAGAGATATATTTCTTATTCAATTAATTCACATCTCACTTCGCAGCAAGGTAAAAATACATAAAAATCTCAGAATAGCTTCATTAAAAATGGAAAGATAAAGAAAAACATTAAATACCGAATACAGTTAAAATAATTTTTAAAAAAATTACTTTTAAAATTACAATTAAAATGTTTCTACGCAAAAAAAAAAAAAAAAAAAAACAATTCGGCCGGCAGGCAAGAAGGCAGTTTTTTTGAAGCATGAAACGAAAAGTTTCCTTTTGCTCCAACTATACAAAAAGACACTGAAGGTGCAGAAAGAATTAATTCGCTATTCTGCTAAGTTTCAAATGTAAACAAATATGGCTGCTATGGTAAAAAAATTAGGCTTACACGCCCTTAAACAACTTTGAAATTGTTGATAATTCTAGAACTATTGCATGCAGATTAACTAAAGGCATAAAAACATTAACCGGAAATACGAACAACCTAATTCAATTATTCTGAAAGCAAAAAATGCACAATTTACTAACATATAAGAATACAAAAACTGAGCTCACAGAGCCGAGTAACGGAGTGAAGGTGTATATATATACTTTTGTTGCGGCCGATTGCAACCAAAACGCGAGGTGCAGAACTACATGTTATATCAGTCCTGTACACAAAATTTCAACTTTCTGAGGCTATTCCTTTTTGAAGTATGCGAGATACATATATGCGTAAGTACGTACAGATGCCACGAAAAAAAAACTCTTCTGAATCCATTTTAAATAAGTTTTATATTTCGTTTGAAAAAAAAAAAAAAAAAAGAGTCTTTTATTGTGTCTTGCGTACAGATGTCACACAAAAAATCGTTAAAATGAATTCGATAGTGGTCAAAATGAATATTTTCGTTGAAATACGAAACCTGGAAGTTTTCGCGATTTCTGTACTTCCTTTATTTCGTACAAGGAAGTAAAAACAGGAGGAAAAATCCGAAATTCCATTTTTTGTTCGACGTCTCAAAACAGAATCTGATATTCGAGAAGTCTCAGAAATTTTCCGAATTCGCAAACTCAATCACGGAAAATCGAGTCACGATTAACTTACCACTTGATAATGATTAACAAATCGCATATAGTATATCGTTATAAACTTTTATACTTGAACGTTTGGCGTCCATTTAGCCTGTAGTAATATACAAAAGCCTGTAGTAATATACTAAGGCGCAAATAATATTTTAAGACAAAAAAACTTTTATCTTTTCGGATGGTGAAAAAAACTTAATTAGCTGAGAAATGTGTTTGTTTTGTGGTAATAAATGTGGAAATAATCTGTCAGCGTTAATGTTTTGTAGTACAATTATTGATTTTTTACAGCTTAAGCGTTAGTAGGGTAAAAAGGGCACTGGCGAATTTAATAAATGAAGCATAATGGTGTTTTCCTTCGATGTCATTTACTTTCCCTTCCTTCTTCAACATCGAGAAAAAACAGTAACAATGAAACAAGTTGCCAGGTTTTTTCCCCTCTCCATATTTCTTTAGTGGTGTTTAAAAAATCATCTTCTGTGCCGCGAAGTGTGTTTCTTCGCGGCACATCGCTCATTTTTTTCGGTAGTAATGAGCATGAAATAAGTTTATAGAAAAATGATGAAAACGATTTCTATTTTTGCGCGCCTCTTCACTTTTGCTACTTTTGGCGCATGCAGTTTCGTAGCTGGTCTCCAGATTTATTCTGTTATTGATTTAAATGTGGTGCTGTCTTCAGCAACTTCAATGTCAAAGTTCAAAATACGCATCTTGTATGTATGATTTATGTATCCCCTACTTATGCATATATGTGAGTAAATATACACAGTCACGCCTTATGTACATATTAAATTTAAATTAAAGTTGAACAGGCAAAAAATAACTATAAAAAGAAAAACTTAGGAACTGTCTTTTAATTCAATTCGAATTTTAAGCATCTGCCATTTTGAATTTTTCCTTTTGCTCCCAGATTTATTTCTCGAATGAAACTCATTTTTGTTTGCAATAGTTTAATCACAATTTCAAACTGATTTTAGTAATTTCAAAAGCATATCCCGGTGAGCAGTGATTTGTTTGTTTAATTGATGATTTAAGTGATTTATTTTGCCACATTCAGAAATCCAAACCTCTCACACTGGCTTACGAAAGACTTCAATTCAGACTGAAAGACTGATTCGTAAATTTCTCGAAAATCTCCCAGAGAACCACTATTGCTTTAGGAAATACATTTTTTGCCAGTTTTATAAATTTTATCCAAGTCATGGCAAAGGCGAAGGAGATTTCTGCATTATGCTGAAAAGTTTTCTTAAAATTATTGCACACTCTTGGAACCAAGTTTATGGAAAATTAAAAATAATTTCGAAATCTAAACGATTTTTCATTTCTTGTATGTACTTCTAAACGATGTTTCGAATATTTCGATGTTTCGAAACTTGTATGTTTCGAATCGAAACGATTTGTCATTTCTTGTATGTAATTTCGAAATCTAAACGATCTTCAGAAAAAAACATATTAAAACTAGCAACGTATTTTTTGTTAAGGCAGATTTGAAATTGAGATACCTTCAAATCCGCGAAAGCGATATCTATGAAGCGCGTCTATTTACAAAATTCGAAGGCTCATTTACATAGAAAGCAATGCAATAAAGCGCAGTAAATTAATCATATAAATGAATTCACAATAAATTAATTATATAAATACATACGAATGAAAAATAGTACAACGTACAAAAATACACGCACACTTACAATAATATAAGATAAAAGAATACAAACGAACCCAACACATACACAAAATAAATAAACAAAGAAAAAGAACTACAGGGGTTGGACAAAAATATGGAAACACCTTTAAAAAAAACATGTTTCTTTGCTTAATATGGTGTAGGAAACCCGTTGGCATCTAAAACAGCTTGCAGTCTTCTCGGAATGGATAAATACAGTTCCTGTATGTTTGCCAAGGGAATATTATACCATTCTTTCTGCAAAATGGTGGCAAGTTCAGATAACGATGTTGGCGGTGGATAACGAGAACGCACTTTCCGTTCCAATGTAGACCACAAAGGTTCGATAATATTCAGGTCTGGTGACTGTGGTGGCCAGGGGAGATGGGACAACTCATCCTCGTGCTCAGAAAACCAGTCCTGGACAATGTGAGCTGTGTGAACAGGGGCTTTGTCGTCTTGGAAGACACCATCACCATCGTGGAACAAAGTTTGTACCATGGGATGAACTTGATCGGCCAAAATGTTCACATAAGTCTTGGCAGTCATGTGCCCTGACACAGTTATCATGAGGCTAGCAGAGAACCACGATAGGGCTGCCCAAACCATAACAGAACCCCCGCCATGTTTCACTCTTGGCAACAAGCAGTCTGTATTATAGGCTTGAGATGGCGTTCTCCAGACGTAAACTCGGCCAGAAGTGGGAAACAATGTGAAAGAAGACTCGTCAGACCATATTACTCGCTTCCACTGCTCTATAGTCCAGGCTTTATGACTTAAACACCACCTTTTCCTGTTACGGGCATTAGCATCACTGATGAGTGGCTTCTCAATTGCAGCACGGCCAGCAATTCCCTGTTTATGAAGCTCCCTTCTAGTTGTTTTGGTACTCACAGGGTTCGGTAACACAACATTCATTTCAGCAGTAACTTTTGCAGCTGTGGTCTTCTTATTTTTCGTCACAATTGCCCTTAATGATCGTCTGTCACGATCACTCAGGACACACTTTCGTCCGCGCTGTGATTTAGCAGATGATGTTTTTCCGCTTTTCAAATATGCGGAATAAATCTTCGATACAGTACCTCTTGAAACACTAAACACCTCGGCTACCTTGCTTACGGAAGCACCTACCATACGTGCTCCAACAATTTGCCCACGTTCGAAGTCTGTTAACTCTGACATAATGCAATGACAACCTCACATAACAGTACTCCGACAACAACTGAGCTGTTTAGCACATTTACGAAGTTGTATAGGTGGCGTCAGTAGTCAAAAACGCCAGCGCCACCTACATATTTCATTAAAATCAATCTTTCTTTTCAAACATGCATTTCACAAGGTGTTTCCATATTTTTGTCCATCCACTGTATATTTATTGCTCTTAAATCGCTTAGTTTGCTAATCGATAACAGAGAGATTAAATTTAAAAAGAAAACAAAATCCGACAGCTTTCAAATTTTACATTACGCCCAAAGGGGCGTTATTTTAATGTTATGTGGGATACCTTTATTTATTAAATATCATGTTCTTCGCGACTTAAACTATAAAATTCAATTCAACAGAAATATCGCAAAATAATTCTTATATGAGCAAAGCTTTTGAATTTACGATACACAGTCTCGCAGACTGGAGATAATTTTTTTTCTCCCGTACAGTGTTGCCATTGCTCGATTTGAAATCGTTGAGTTTGTTAATCAAAAACTCATAAATACTTTACAAAATATGAAATAGATAATAAAACAAATCCAAATTTCGGCTTCCAGATTCCCATATTTGGTGGAAGATTTCGTTATTCAAAACTGGATGGTTCTAGGTACCATTGTTTTATCCGAATGCGAGAAACATGCATACATTTATGCAGATTCTTCATTATTTAATTTCTTTAAATATAACACATAGGTTGATAATATTTGGTGGCAACAATTTGAAAAGTGAACCGACATTTGTAGAGAACCAACGCAAAATGCAAAAACGAAATTAACAGTCTTTCTGGGCAAATTGCCCCATTGGACTTGCAAAATGTAAAATAAATCAAAATAAATGCTTTAGAAGGGTACATTTCTTTTTTATGCAATATTTTAAATGTTTGGTAAAAGTTGTTATAGAAATATGATATAAAAATCTTAAAAGTTATAGTAGCGTATGGTTTACAAAGCTACATATTATAATTTGTATTATTTGGTTGGTTTCTCAAATATTTGTGTGAATTTACTTTCTGAAATTAATTTTGTTTGTCCAAATACGAAAACCTAATAAAAATGACAATATTTTAATTTATTATATCCCCCAAAATGACAAACTCCTCCTTATAATATCTTATTTTTATAATATTATAATAATATATCCTTGTTATAATATTATAATATATAATAACTAAAGAGTAATATAATACGTAGAACAAATACATACAAGAAATGACAAAACGTTTCTTCAGAAAAAGGCTGAATTTTGCATTGGTAAATTGCAATACTCTATACATTTTACATGAATTTGATACACATCTCGGTTCTTATCTTCGAAAGAAAACAAAATGGAACTGGAATTTTGCCCACTGGGCATATAAAACGAATTCTAATTAGGCATTAAAAATATAATATCCGTAGATTGCGTGGAGAGCAAAATACACCGTAAAGAAATTTAAGAACCTCTTATGGCGACATTTAAATGATTTGATGTACGCAATTGCCTTTATATTTCTTTCAAAATCTCCAACTTTAATCTCTTTTGTGATAGGTTTTAACGTTTTTCAAATCTACCTCTTGTAAACTTGAATGATACTTTTTTTTTGCGTGCCCAGTAATGGATTTCATTTATTATTATCGAAAAGAAAATGCATTATTCATAACTGGATTTAAAAAATCGCTGCAAACGAGTTGATAACAAGCTGGGAAGATCGGCGAAATTTGTATGGCGTTACGTTACGCCGAATGAATAGTCCAAAGGTATAATAAACATGAACTTTATTGAAGCTTCGAAGAGATTGCTTTCAAAATAATCGGTAAAGAAATTTGAAAAGTTTTATTGGCGTAATTTTATATTTTCGCCTCTTTTTTTTACTTTACAAATAAAGCGTTTCGGAGTAGGGTTGCCAGCTCGGCATTTCTAAATTCAAATGATAGAAAGGTAACTTTATGCAGTTTCCCTGGCGCCAATGAGCTTGCTCTTTGCTGTTCGATGGTTTAACGGATAAAAACCATTAACGATTTGCCACTGAACCATTGGTATTTCGATCGAATTCCGTTTCTCGACGAATTTGGTTGCAAGAGAATTTTATGTAATGTGAATATGGGCCATTTTCCATTAGGAAGCTTTCGTAAAGCATATATTCCTTCAAAGTTTTGCTATAATAAATTAATTAATTTCCTCTGTTTATTATCCCTAAATTAACCAATTATTTTCCATATTTTGTTTGAAAAATCTGAAACGTTTGCTCGGAAATCATTTGCAACGGCATCCTGGAAAGCAAGAACGTTGACGCTGTCTTAAATGCTTTAAGATTAACATCGTTTTCTTTTATCATATGCAATGCTTTGATAACTTTTCCTCCAAAACATTACACGATATACTAAAACACTACACGATATACTAAAACTGCTCGCATAAATGCTGCTCATTATCATAAATCATACATCTCGCATAAATAATCTTTACATACGCAAAGTTTTAACATGCTTTCATTCAAAATTGTTTTTTTGTTGTTTTTGTAGCATGCATCAATTTACACTATGCAATTGCAGCGAGCTGCATACAGAAGCACTTAATTATGAAAGTTCATGTGAATAGCATTAGCATATTTTGAATGGTTAACTAAATTAACTGTAATAGCATCATGCAGAAAGAGTATAACATGTCACAGATTGAAAACAACTGTCCTCGATAAAAATATACAACAGAGTGTTTGCAGAACTAACACAAGAACATTTATACTAATTCAAAGAAAAAATGAATGTTTTTGGGTTCATATATTATTACATATTTTTCAGATGAATTCACAACTTCTCATTTTGAGTTTCTATAAATAGGCTGGTAATTTCATAGTGGGGCGAATTTCTGATATATTTTGGCTATTTTAAGAGATTTTGTCATGCTTCCCGCAGTTGTTAAACAAGTACCCGAAATTCAGAATTTTTTCTGTGTTTTCAAATTTCTGTTGCAATTTTAGATTAATTTCCATATTTAAATAATTTCGATAGAAATTTATACGGAAATTAATATGAAAAATAGAAAGTAGTGTAATCCCTTTCCAAAATCCAAACCAGAAATTTGAACTTCGAACTACTTCCGAGTTTCTGGTAAACTTCTGGAATACGAGAATGAGTAGTTTTTCAGAAATTGCATGAAATCATTCTCTATTTATTGACTGTCAGTATCGAGGAATACCTTACCATGATAATGAGAAGGGTCCATTTTTCTACTTTCTAAACGTGCAATTTAAAGAAGAATATGTAATATATAATAAATTTAAACATCTATTTAAACGGAAATCTTTATTTGATGTTCTTGGATATGGATAAATTCAGTACATAGTAACATTTCCCATACTTTATAGCTCAACAACTTTGAAAAGTGCTTTGGCTTGGTCAAACTTTAAGCTGGGAGAGGGAAAGACGGTAGTTAATTAGCTGAAATTAAGTTCTATTCCGATTAGGAAAATAAAAATTGCATACGTTTGTCTAATTTGTTGAAGCATTTAACCGCGATTATCTGTGTTAATTTCAGCGAAATTAGCTTCTACTACCCAGTTGGAAACTATAAACGCAGTTGTATGAATTCGTTTTCTGAAAAACGGTTTTCTCTTCTCATCGTTTTCAAAATCCTAGGACAACAGTTTAAACAATGGATTCGGATGCTTAAATACTAAATTTCAGTAATCAAAAGGTGTTATAAATGAAATATCGTGCATTGTCAGGAATGGCAAAACTTCCTGTTTTCCTGTCGTCGTTTCTAATCCACTTTATCTCAAATACAATCAGACCAAGGTCTACGAATTTTACTATGACTAAGAGGCAAAGGTTGCACTTGTCATTGGTTTTGGCCTTGGACCCCTTATTAAAGAAAGTCTGCGTTTGAACGAAGAATCTAGCGGATGGTTCTTTAAGTGTTCACCTACATTTTTTTCCCTACCACTTCGTCTCGACAGAACTTTCGACTCGACAGTGATAAGCCGTACAGACCATGCTTAACCAGGATTCGAACCCGTCATCAAGGCTATGGTAGAAAGATCTCTACCACCAATATTGTTTCGAAATGCCCAGCCGCAGTAAGACAGCTTCACCGCAAAGGTTGCCAGAAAATGGTAACGGAAGGAAGGTTGCCAGATTTGGCGCGAAATCGCCCATTTGGCGACAAAATTCGCTATATGCCATAGACGGATGGAGAACATTCTAGAACGAATTCTTACCGGTTTGGCCCAGAATATTCTCGAATACCCAAGCTACATGAACCCTGCTTGTACGCAGAATAGCAGAGTAATAGTTTTTCGTCAGTGCATTGTCGAGTGTATTGTGAATTTTATCGTGAGTGTGATGATCTCTGGGCACGATCGACTGAGTCCGAAGCTGTAGTTTAGTGCTTTGCAGTGAAGCTGTCTTCACCGTTATAGTCTGATAGTCTAAAGGTGTGTGGGAAAACAAAAATCGTCAAAAAAATGGTAACTTCGGATTTTTGCATTTTCAAATGCTCTACACTTTTAGCTTTCTAAGAATATAATTCTTTAATCTCTATGAAAATTAGAAATTAATTTGTCATCGAGTGTTTTGATAAATGAGGATTTTTACACAAAAACGCGTTTTTATCAAACGTGATTTTTTTTGTACTCGATGCACCTTTTCTCAGGAACTACTGCTCACAGGTAGCTAAAATTTTTATGACTTATTATAAAAATTTTATTATACTAATATAAACATAATATTATAAAAATATTATGTTTCTTAATATTTACTGAAATGAACTTTTTATGATAAACTAATAAAAAAATTAAAAATTTTTTTTTGTGTGAGAAAAGTGCTAAATTTTACTATGCCTAACAAAATATTCTGCATATTATTCTGAAATTCAAAATATTTCAAAATCTCATTTCAGTATTAATTACACAAAAGATTTCAAGCGTGTATCTACAGCAGATTTGGAAAAAAGATACATCGAAAATTAATATTGTCGGTATAGCAGTTTCCAACACCCCTGAAGGCTGTGTTGTTGAATGTTTCAGCGTGTTTATCGTAGTTTTTGCCGACTGTAAATGTGTCTCTGGAACCCTACTGTGGAATACTGGCGAATAAATTGTGTTTTGATTCTTGGCCAAGTGTTGTTGTCAATCACTTTAAATCCAGAAACCCGCAGAAAACAATATAAAAAAGGCGGCATTTTTCTATTTCGACAGATTGCTACGAGATGCAAAGTCATTGTGAAGACAATTACACCTATTTTGCAGCGTTAATAAGAACTCAAATATCTGAATCAACAAAAGCTTATTTCATGAATTATTTAAACACGTAATTGAACAAATTAAAAATATATATGTTTCACTAATTCGGTAGTCGATCTCCAATTGGGCTGCTCTGTATTGCAGCTGCTTATCGTCAAATGGCTTATTATGAACAACTCTTATAACTCAGACGTAAATTAGCTTGACTTAGTTCACTGTTCTTATGCATGAATGATCTCTTCTTGTAAGTGTTTATTATTTATTTATTTATTTTTGGTTCTATTTCGTTACGCGGAAAGACTAATTGCTGCCTAATTAGATAAATATTTTTTTTATTTGCTGCAATATCATTAATTATCCTTGCATTTAAATAATTAATTGATGAGGAGATAAGTTTTCATCTTTTATTTCGTTTTTCTGAAGACTCTAAGAGGAAGAGGTTGAAAGTTTAAATCTTTGACGAGAACTACAAAGAAGGACAAATGTGATCTCTTTCATTTAGCATGTATAACTCTTCCGAAATAAACAGTAGATGAATAACCATTATATATAAGTGCATATATTTCAATATATTAGTTTTTATACTATAAACAAGGCGTTTTACGAATGTTCTAACAGTTCAGCTAATTGAATTGCAGCGCCTTTTTAGGCGGGAGAAATACCTAATGTATTTCGATCATAATTAATAAAAGAGGAGCAACTGTCATTCCAAATGTTCCAAATGGAGAACATTTTGGCAAGTTAAATAAACTTTAAAAAGTTTATATAATCAAAAAACGTATCATCATTTCCTTTATGAAACTTACACTATTCAGCATTAAGTCATTAGTTGACTAGCTCGATACGAAAAGAAATTATTTCGTTTCTGCCATTTATATTCTTTTAATCACAATTTAATCCTGAAAAGGAATCATATAATGATATGCTTCAATAATTACTTAAAAATAAGCTTTGATTACACATCTAAAAGTTTTCAGAGATATTAGGTATTTTTTTGGAAGCAGAAGTCAGGAAAAATGAGCAAAGCCTTCGCCGGGAATCGAACTACGGACCTCTGGAATACGCACCCAGCGTGCAGACCACCACCTAGGAAGGCGGGAGAAATGCCTTATAAGTTTATCTAAGGATAAATCTATATCAGGAAAATTATGCTTATTTGTCTGACAGTAGCATCAGCCCAAGCCCACAAAATTCCTCGTGGCAAGGAGCGCTAGATTACGCCTGCTGTTGTCAACAGCCTTAAGAATCTTTCAGGTGACAGCGCGATTTAGCTCAGTTCCGCTCACAATTTTGATGGATAGCACCTCAGGGGTACGAGTCCGAGGGTCTCTTATCCCTCTCCTCTTCCATTAAACTATACGAGAGGACTTTCGGCTCGCCGCATATTTGGAGTGCCGCCATGCCGCCCCGACACAAGGCATTTACAAACATGCATGCCTTCTCCGGGATTTGAACCCAGAACCTTAGACACGGCAGTCAGCGGTGCTAATCACTATATCGATTTTGCAGTTCAAGAAATTTATAGAGTACTGTACAGAGGCTGTGCGCCCATTTTTTAGACGATTTTGGTAAGCGGTAATAAAAAATCGTTTGCTGCAAAAGAAGTAATTGCAACTGTACTATGTTTTTAAAAGTCAACATTATCGTCTGTGGCTTGAAAGTTTTGTTTTTATTCAAAATGGCGACTTTTACAAAGTAGTGGTTCGAAGGCTACATTGACACTCTTTCCGAAGAGAAATATGTATAATCCGTTATCCAAAAACGATGTGTGAGAGTCATGGTTTTGTGATATCTAAAGCGTCGATAGGTAATACCATCAACAAGAAAGGGAAAAAAAAAAAAAAAAAAAAAAAAAAAAAAACGTCAAATTGGAGACTCAAACGGGACAAAAATTCCAAACAAGTATCCAAGGAAAAAACGGACATCTTTCGACTATTGCCAAAGGTACGTTGTTTAATCTTAAAAGAAAATCCCCCTAGTCAAAGGACAGTTGCAAAATCATTAAAGTGCTCGGTGTAAACTGTAAACAAAATGATAAACGTTGATTTAAATCTTAAGAAAGGGAAAAAACGAAATGTGCATAGTCTTCTTCCAAAGCATATCGCTCGACGCAGGACACGCTGCAGAATTCTATATGAGAAACACTTACCCAAAGAAAAATGGAAAACAATTGTCACAATAGATGAAGCATGGGTGTATTTAAATGATTGTAATAAAAAAGAGCAATTTATTATCATAAAAGGGGAGAAAAAATTTAAGTACGTGGTTCAAAGAATCGAAAGAAAGTTTTTCTAAGGGATTCATGATGGTTGCTGGTTTTTCTTATAATGGCAAGTTAAAAATAAAGAGAGTGCAAAAACTGTCAAGATTAACTCCAAATACTATCAAGAACATATTTTATCGCCAATATTTCTGAATGAAATACCATCGCTTTACCCACAGTGCCATCAATCTGTGAGGCTCCATCAGGACAAAGCTAGCAGTCACACATCAAAATCCACTGTCAATTTCCTAAACGAAATGGAACAAAAAACTGGTATCAAGGCCATACCCTTCACCGATATACCTACGAAATCTCCCGATATGTCACCTATGGATATTTGCGTTTTCGGACTTTTAAAAACTGCATTATCCAAACGTAAAATTATTCCAAAACCCTAACAGGACTCTGGAAAGCTGTTCGGGAGGAATGGGATAGAATATCTCTTCTGCCACTTCAAAAGGCATTATTATCCTAGAAATTGCGGTGTCGAAAGATAGTTCAGAATATGGGATGTCAAATCGAACATTTAAAACACAAGAATTTTATGTAATTTAGTTTTGTGAATACAATATACATCGTCTAAAAAATGTGTGAACAGCCTCTGTACTGCGTATTAAGGAAACTAAAGCAAACATTCAAAGTTTATCAAAGCAGTTCCAAAAGGAGGATTAGAAACTATATGTCGAAATTAGCAAAATTAGGAACTAATTAAAGAAAACAAATCTATTTCAGATTCTTCCAATAAGATATTTAATCTAAAATTTCCTAAGCCAAGTTTATCCTAAATGCACAGTTCAAAATGTATCTAAGAGATCCTGCAAGATGTTATTAAAAATATTTCATTACAATTAGAAATTCCAACAACGTAATTTAAATCTTTATTTAAATTGCCAGGGAAAATACAATGATAATGCTAAATGGGTATTAAATTGGTATCCATATGCTTTCAAAAAATGTATATCTGCACATTTCGTAACTATTGGAGGGCTGATTTTTGTCATAATGTAGTGTATTTTTTTTCCCCTTCTATTACTTTTTAGCCCAGAAGGGCTATTAATTTCGTTTTGGCATTTTGTGGCGTTTCACTATAAACGGCGTTCCACTTTTCAAATTGTTGCCACCCAATATTAGAGCCCTGTATTATATTTAAGGAAATTAAATAATGAAGTATCTGCATAAATGTACATACGTTTCTGGCATTGTGATAAAAGAACGGTACCTACAGTCATCCAATTTTAAATAACATAAGTGTCCACCCGAATAATATGGACATCTGGAAGCCCAAATTTGGAATTCGTTTTATTATCTATTTCATATTTCATAACACTTTAACGAATTTTTGATTAACAAACTCAACGATTTCAAAGCGAGCCATGGCGACACTGTAGGGAAAAAATATTTTTATCTCCAGTGTGCGAAATTGTGTATCGGAAATTCTAAAGATATGCTCATTTTAAGATTATTTTGCGATACTGCATTTGAATTGAATTTTAAGGTTTAAGTGCGAAGAACATATTTAATAAATAAAGATAACACGCGAAACGTTGAAAAAACGCCCGTTTGGGTGCAATTTAAAATCTGGAAGCTTTCACATTTTTTTTTCTGGGAACTGGTTGTTCTAACACATGTGTATCGCGGTAATTTGAACCGTATTCACTTAGCTCGTGAAACGATTGAGTAGTACTTTTTTAGCTGAATAATTGTAAAGAAACTTATAGGTATATTTAACAGAATTGTTGTTATTTAAGAATTCCAAATCACCGCTCAGTTTTTTTCTTGTTCCCAGTTGTTTTAAAATGTCCGATATCAATAAATCTGGATTGGATTGGATTGGATTATTCAGTTATGGCAAAGCACACGAGGGCTATCTGCCTAAAGGGAGGCATTGGAGGACTTTCTAAGGGAAACCTGGCTTGTATACACGTTACACATGGGGAAAACCACGAAAACACCCATACAGCCAGCCCGTTCGCGGGATTCGAACCTTGGACCGAACTACCAGTGTTCAACGTCTTTACCGCTCAGCCACCTGGTGGGCCAATAAATTTGGACATAATTTATAAAATTATTTAAAATCAACAATGCGGATTGTGTTTAAAAAAGTCTGATTCGGGGGGGGGAATGGATATGTTTCGAATCTAATTTTCACCCAACCATTAATACTGCGAAAATTTGCAAATTTCAACCATTTGATAGAAAATGTGCAAGTGAGAGTTCATAATGAATTGCTATAATATAATTAGTAGTATGTTATATAATTACAAATACAAACAAATAAATGCTGCGTAATCTTAATTTTAATTCTATTCTTATAACATTTTCTAAATAAATATGGAAGCATTCTCAAATCGGAATGAATAGACTTGAAACAACATGCTGTAAAAAGTTTTTATTCACATCTTCAGCCTTTAGAGTAATTATTATAAAAATGAATGTGTTCAAAGTCTCTCATTACGTGTGTGCATTGTACATATTTACAAACTTTCATGCAAGTTAGTTTCTGTATCCAATTCAAAAGAGCCAAATAACAAGTCCACCCTCAAATACGTAAAAGATTTCATTTATTCAAATATCTTTGAATATCGTATTTAATATGCGAGAAATAAGGCTTAGTTATTTAAAATGCAAACTGAATTTTAATCAGCCATATAATATTCTACTTCACTTTTCTAATATTTTACCATACAATCAATAGAAGTTAAGCGTCGAATATAGCGTTAACTGTATCACTGTATTATGTTTAAACTCTAATACGTGTATACTTAAGCAACTAATTTCTGCGTTTTTCGCAAGAGGATCGTATAACATTTTATTATTTTAAACGAATTTTACAAAAGAGCAGAATGAAAGCGAATAATGAAAGCGATGATGTTTATTCAGAAGGTTTGGTTTCAAAACCTCTTTCATTCTATCCGCAAATATGAAGGCTATGAAGACCTAATTTAGATAAAATGAATGTATCAATAATTTATATTCTCAAAGTGAAGTGTTTAAAGCATACTTAATGAAGGAAGTGATTCAATATTAGATAGGAAACTAATCCAGTTCTAACATTTTAATCGGTTTAGTTGCATTTTGAGGGGGGTTATCTTGATTATTTTTCGATAACTAAAAACAGCGATTTTGATTATGAATTTGTTTTATAAAATTTTAAGCTGTTGAACTACAAAAATATAGATTTTAACAAAAATGTTATGCTTAAAGAATGAAAAATACCTTACGGTACCTTTAAAATTGTATGCGTCTTTCGATACCCTTGATAGAGTATTCGCTAATTTTATTTTATGTTCCGAACGCCAAAATGTTTTAAATAAAATAAATTTTTTTCACATCCATATATTATTGTAACATGTACCTTTAAAAATTTTTTAGAGGAGAGGCTTTACTGTTGCTCATTTTAAACTCATCATTTTAATTTTATATATCTGAAAAATAATCCCTTTGGGCTTACACGTTTTACTTATTTGGGTTAATTAAAAATAAAATATAGTGAATGCACAGAAATTAAAGATTTGCACATGCCGGAAATGAAAAAT
Organism: Stegodyphus dumicola; assembly: GCF_044657685.1. Taxonomy (NCBI): domain Eukaryota; kingdom Metazoa; phylum Arthropoda; class Arachnida; order Araneae; family Eresidae; genus Stegodyphus; species Stegodyphus dumicola. The sequence continues at coordinate 5,525,993 of NC_140768.1, forward strand.
ATGAAATATGTACGGGTATTTATGCATGTGCTTGCAAAAAGCATATATCTGCCTTTAATATGCAGGTAGACGTAATGGGGGAGTGTCTGAGTAGTATAAAGCATGTTGTCGGTGTAAGATCAGTATTTCTGGCAAAGAGATTGCACGCCGTATAGCAGTTAAAATCACACCGACTTGCTGCCTCAGCGAGAAATGGCGAATAATCAATCTGTTAGAGGATGATCCCAATGATTCGACCTCGGGTAAAAACCCGAGGTCGAATCATTGGGAAGTTGGAGGAAGGCCGCAGTGTGACAAGTGTGGCTGCAGAGTTCGGAATTGCTCACAGCATCGTTTCACGACTTTGGAGACAATTTCAAACTACAGGAACAGCTATCCGGGGGTTTAGTAGTGGTCGTCCACGAGGAACCACACCCGCAGATGACCGGTATATTGCCTTACAGGCCAGAAGAAACAGGCGGCAGATAGCGGGAGAAATCGCTAGACACACGACACAGGCGACTGGACGACCGATATCGCGTTTTACCGTGGCCAGAAGACTGCACGGTGGTGGTCTGTTTGCACGACGCCCTGTACGGTATGTACCTCTAACGCCTGCCCATCGGAGAAGGCGTTCTCTGTGGTGCCGGGAACACCGGAATTGGAGAGACAATGAATGGGGACGAGTACTCTTTACAGATGAGAGCAGATTCAGTCTCAGTAGCGATTCTCATCGCATAATCATCTGGAGAGAGCGGGGAAGCCACAATCATCCCTCGAACATCATTGAAAGGGACAGGTATGGAGGTGGCGGTGTTCTCGTTTGGGGAGGCATCATGCTTGGTAGTCGTACAGACTTTCACATCTTCGACGCAGGTTCAGTCAACGGGACCCGTTATTGTAACGAGATTCTTCTTCCATATGTTCGTCTTTTCAGAGGCGCTATGGGTCCGCAGTTCCTTTTCATGGACGACAATGCACCATGTCATCGCACAGTAGCTGCCGAACAGCTCTTAGAGAGTGAGGATATTGAACGTATGGATTGGCCGGCACGATCTCCGGATCTCAATCCCATCGAGCATGTATGGGATTTTCTAGGCAGACGCTTGGCAGCTCGTACCTTACCACCAGTAACGATTCCGGAGCTTCGATTGGCGCTGCAAGGCGAATGGGCAGCAATGCCTCAACAACTCATCGACACCCTCATTCTCAGCATGGGCAGACGCTGTGAAACCTGCCTAGCAGTCAGGGGAGATCATATCCCCTATTAAAGACCGGATGTTTCTTGCTGGACACCCATCACAGGGATGTTTCGGCCTTCAATCGCATTGCGCTCCATGCTACTTTTTCAATAAAGCTTCTTTTTATCCCTCTGATTTCTCTTTTAGTAAGCGTTGCTTACATTACTCATGTCCTTACGTATTGGGGATCTTACGGTATTAAATGTGTTCATTTGGAAAGCTTTTGTACAAAGTTATATTGAAAAAAACCGTCTCGTCCTTAATTTTTGTACACCAGTGTATATATTTATATGCATATTTACGACGTAATTACAAAATGTTTACATCCGATCGCGTCAATCCCCATTGAATTTAATGGTAAATGACCCAATGTTTTAGTCACCACGTAGGGATCGCCGGTACTTCAGAGCAGGGTACGGGAGAAACCTGTTTAGAGCTACTCCATCTTACTTCCTACCTCCGTGGGTTTGATGTAAGGGGAGAGTGGCGGGAAACTCTGGGCATGGGTTAAGAAAGCATGCGTTCACTTGCGGAGAATCGATGAGAGTTATTCATCCAAACTGTAAAATGTGCGTACGTGTGTATATGTAATTCCGCTCGGACTTTTTTTATGGCTTAGTCCTCTTCCACCATCGACTACGGTCGAAGCTGATTCTCTAAAACCGGTCTATGATGTGAAACTGCACAAAATACATACTTAACAGCTTGCTGCTTCCAAGCCCGAATTAGAAAAAGATTACTGAGATTCCTCAAGAATATCATAAGATGCCTAAAGGGAGATTATTAATCACGCAGAATTTTAGTTATTGTATGCCATTCCAAAGTAGACAGATAATACTTCGGAATAAAATTTCGGTTAATCTTTGGATTATGGTAACTTAGCGATTTTTTTGTGAAAATTTGGCAATCAACCCTGCTACAGCAACCTGCTAGTTTTTGTTTGGACGCCATTTTGTTTTCACGAAGTAAAGCCTTTTTTTTTTTTTTTTTTTTTACTCAACATTTTTTCCCCCACAATCTGCTAGCCGAATTACGCTCATGCTAGAACTTTTATGGAACAAAAGTGCTCAATCATGGCGAAGATTAGGTGCGAAATTGGGAGAAAGTGCAGAATCGCAAACTGCTTGCCACATTTTTAAAAATTGCACATACACGGTATCAATGTACACGTTGACCTATTTTCACTTAAAAAAACATCCCAGAATTGCACAAAAATGGCATTGCGCACACTCTTGACTTTATCCATGTACACTGCTAAAGTCCTAGCTAGTAACCTTTATTGCCTTACCAAAATGTCGCCAAACTGCCTGTTACCATATTCCAAAGATTAGCCAAAATTTTGTATTTTTAGTAGTTCATTATTGATAATTACGCTGCTTGCTTTGCTAGTTAATCCCTGCCCCAAAGTAAAATAGATTAATTTTCTCCCCATCTTAAGCAGATGGAAACATGACGCTTTATTTTCAAGTGGCTGTGAGTCCTTGTGAAGTAACCGGTAGTCATATTAATAGCAAATAGTAGATGGTCCTGTCTGAAGTGTCATAAATCTTTCCTGAATATGAATAAAATTCCTTCCTCCTTCGGTATCCGAGTGTCTTCACAGAGCTGCGGTCATATCGTCCGTGGTATAATAGGAAAGAACTTTAACTTTTAGTGAAACTGAATAATATTTCAGTCCTAGTATACAGAAAAAAATATTTTTACTAATTGTTTCAAAAAACCTTTTCTAATTTTGTATTTCAAAGATTTTATTATTCTATCTTATTGCATTATTTTGTATCTTTGACAAATAATTTTAATCACAAACTTGATTTAAAGACTCATGGCTTCATTTTGAAAATTAATTATATATCTCGATATATACAAACTTCTCGATATATACAAACGGACGAGATTTTCATAGTTAGATTATAATCGAAAAATAATTATCCACCATGATATTAAGTGTTATTAGCCCAAAAGGGCTACGAAATTTTGCGTCGAATCACTCTAAATGCATCCGTTCACTTTTCTTTCGAGTCTGTTGCCGTTCGGCAAAATGTAAGATAGCAGAACTAAACTAAACCTGTTTGCAGTGGATTAACAAAATAAGCTATATATGCAAGCATTCGATGCAGTTTTTAAGAATATTCGTTTCTTAATTTTGAATGATTCAGTTTAGTTTTGAATGGTTTTTACTATTGATCGATTTCAGTGATAAAACTGCATCTAATTTGTCATCTTTCTAATTACAGACATTCAGTACTTTCAATGGTATTATATATTTTTTATTTACTTCATATTTTGTAAAACTGTAATGAATTTTTGATTAACAAACTCAACTATTCGAATACGGAATGAAACATTTTTATCTTCAGCGTGCGGGCCTGTCGATCGGAAATTCTAAAGGTATGATGTTTTTAAATATTGGATTTAATTGGATTGGATTCAGTTTTATGTGGCATCAGTGCGAATCGGGAATTCTAAACGTATGAAGCTATGCTACTTTGAAAATTTTTCTGAATTTGATGTTGAAGTATATGGCGTAAGGGCGAAGAAAACGTAAGCTACCCCCTCCCCCCCCACACAAAAAAAAAGTTAGCTGGAGTGACTGCAACAGCAGATTGGTAGACTGCGAGTCTAGCAAGAGCGTAAAAAACCACAACAAAACACGACGACCATTGAAATCTTAAACCTTGGAGACTTTTCATATACTTTAAACTCAGTCCTTTTTCAATAAATACGTCACAAAAACAGTTCCACAAATTTGCTATATTGATTTTGGTCAAAATAATATGCCATAATAATTTGGGTATTTGTTTGGGATCTGTTTCAAATAATTTATCACCAATGATAAATGATGTTCAAATTTCTTTTCTGCGTTACTGCAGCAAATTTTTCAATATACTGCTTTTGGAAGCAGTCTGCAAGTATTGCAGTTTGATTGCGATCGTTTAAAATGACAAAGTGTGCTGTTCTGCTTCGGATACCCTAGTTAAAAAAGCTCCGTATTCTAATTCATAAGCCTAATTCTTAATCTCTGCATGTAATAAAAAAAAGAGACTGTTTGTGCGTGTGTCTTTCGTTCGCGCTGTGCGTAAGCTAATAGACCCACGGCTACGAAATTTGATACATAGGTGCATCTAGACAACAGCCAGTGCATCTCAAAGTTATTTTTTCGAAATTCGAATTAGAATATTTTTTGATTTTATGTTTTGTGACGAAATCGCGTCATTTTGAGACATAATGGGCATTTGAGACATAATGGAAAGCGAGATTTTACTCTACACACTCCATTTTCACATCGTCATGAAACGTAGGCACTTCGCTATTTTACGAACTTAAATAAATTTCGTGCTTCAATAAATCGATTCAATACGAATTTATTTAACAAAGTGAGTTTAACACCTTTTCAACGGATTTTTTCTAAAAAGGTTTATTTTTAAAAATGTACAGTTTATTTTTCTTTGATTTTTGGACACGTTAAACTTTCATCGTTGCGACTGCTTTTACAAAAAGAATTTTGGAAAAATGATAATATTTTGTATTTTTAAAAAAAAATTTAAATGAAGCTTCCGATTACACTTCTCACATCTTACATCTTTAAAAATGTGATTTGGGCAACAATTTTCCTTTCTTATTGTTGTTGATAGATTTTTGATGAAATCGCATCACTTTGAATAGTTTCATTCTTTTAGAAATATGGGTTTGGCAACAATTTTTCATCCTATTTCTTATGTCACTGTTTTTAAGAGATTGACATATTTCATTGTCATTTTTTTATATATATGTTACGGTGAAACACCGAAATCTGGAGAATGTCTACTTTCACCGGTGAATGTCAACAGTCACATAGTCGCTTGGTGTATGTCCGAAATATTTTCCAAATACTCTTATTTCTGACTTACACCGGTCAATGTCGACATTCACCATATACTAATGGGGAATGTTGAACATATAAGAATATTATATTTGCTTCTCCGTAATTCAATCGCGAAAAAACGCACTTGAGACTTAAAATAAGAACTGAAGAACATAAGAACTTAAAACACACAGTACATTCAAAATGAGAAAGGAAAATAATAGAAGTTTAAAACTTATTTAATTATACAGTACGTTCTAAATGAGAAAATAAAATAAGAGTCATAAAAACTTACTAAATTATGCGATTCAAATCTTATTTATTGCAACAACTTAAACTATTATGACACTTTGAATTGTCGATCCCTCTCTTTTCGACTTACATTAGAGCATTTCTGTGATTGTCGACATACAACGGTGAGGGTTTGAATGTAAGGAATGTAATGCAATATTCTATCTTTCACCGACGTATTTGGTGAATGTTGACATTCTGCGGTAAAAGTCGACATTCTCCAATTTCGGTCTTTCACAGTAACATATATAATACATTTTTTTTTTTGATAAAGTTGTTCTGTAGAGTAAAATTCTGCGCGGAATTTTTTGATTTTTGAGTTTCTTTCATGTTAGTTTTTGCTTATTCCACTCTTTATAAGATATTGAAAAGTTTTGCATGATTTTTTCCTTCAACAGAAAGTTGATTGTTTTTTTATATGTAATATATTTTTTTAAAAATTTGTGTTTTTTTTTCGGAAGTTTTCTGCAGAGTAAAATTCTGTGCAATTTTTGAATTTAACGTTTGGTGTTCCCTTCAGGCATTTTTACGGTACATTTAAAAGCCAGACGAAGGCTGGCAGCGTAGCTGCTAGTGTTAAATAAAGGAAAAAACTAAAATCAAAATGAATTTTAACTTTTAAAAGCTTTGTTTGTTTCTGCGTTTCCTTTTCGAGCGCTAAATATAATAGAAAAATGCCAAAAATTTAATATTACCGTCCGAATATAATTAAAAATACAGACATAAAGTAAGAAATTTAGAACTAACATTTCACAAAGACCAGAAACCGAAATTCATAATTAATAAATTTCAAATCACAGAAATGCAATAATAAATTTAAAAACCTTAAAACCAAAACGTTCCAAACAAGCAAATTGTTTTCAAAAGAATTATTTTGTAATTAAAACTACAGATATATACAGAAGCTCCTAATTTATAATTAACTATTCAAATTCACCATAACTATTAGATTTTTTTATCGATACAGTTACACAAGATGCAGAGTGGGAAGTTTTGCAATCGAAAAGTTCATTAAAACCTATTAGGAACCTATTTTATTTATGACATTCATTATTTAAAATTATAGTTGTTACAATTATTTTTCGAATGCTGAAGGAAAACGAAATATCTTATGATTCATCGATTGACAAAAACAACCATTTTCCGTGGTCACGATTTTATCGCAAACTGAAAGCAATAATTACGAGGTTCGTCTTCAGGGTATTTAGTACTGCCATAGTAATAAAAATTGCAATATTTGATATTCATCCACAATATTGCATGAAAATGAAATATAGCAATTATGATATGAATTATCGTTACATCATAATTTCAATATTTCCATGAACAACTGCAACAGAAAACGGCAATTAAGTTCTTTCATTTACCTAATTCGCTTCCAGGAAGTTTTAAAAAGAATTTCGAAGAAAAACGAATAAATGCCCAGCTATTTCACGTAGGTAATCTAGAAATTGAAATGAAAACAATCCACAGTTAAATTAATTTATTACATTAATTAATATTTACTTATTTCTCTTCCAAGAAATTAAAATTTCCTTGGAGAAAATAAAGAAAATATTCGAGGCTCTGAACATTGAAACAGAAATACTATGGTTAAAATGTTTCACAAGCTAAAAAATCTGATGTGTACACCCCATGATTTCCTTGTACGGAACATTAAATTATACGCACTTTTTCTTGCATTATATTTAAACTTATTAGATTCAATTAAACCTACTTCGCCGACAGCGCATAAACCACAATAGAATAAATGCATTCTTTAAAATTCACTTTGTTTACCATAGCGACACTCTGGCGCTAGGTTTACTGAACAGTATTATATTTCGTTCATATTAAAACTCTGAATGCACAAAATTTATATCATTTAAAGAATTATCTAATCGTTGCTACATGTTCTATTCAAATACTATAATAAAGCTAGAACTATGTATAAAAGAAATTAAGCAAACAAAACAAAAAAGAAACAGTTTTCACAGACGATTGAGTATTTCTCATTCAATTAATTCAGTTTTCACTTCGCGACAAGGCAAAAATACATAAAAACTCAAAATATCTGTATTAAAAATTACGAAGTAAATCTTAAACGCTTATTTCCTCAAAAAAATTCCAGAAAGGATTAAGCATGATTTAAATACTAAATGAAGGCGTTATCTTTGTTGTTGCGAAGCTAAGTTTCTCTAGATTGGCAACAAATCCGCTATCCTGCTGTTTCAAATGTAAACAAGAGCAATGGCCGCCATCAAAAACATTATTAGGCTTAGCGGCACTTAAACAATTTTAAAATTGTTGATAATTCTAAAAATATTGCATACAGATTTACTAAAGACATAAAAACCATAACCGGAAGATAAGAACAACATAATTCAATCATTTTTAACGCAAAAAATGTACAATTTACAAACATATAAGAGTAAAGCAACTGAGATCACTGAGACGGGTAACAGAGTGGATATATATATAAATATATTTATATACTTCTGGTGCGGCCGATTGCAACCAAAATACGAGGTGACCATCTACATGTTATAGCAGTCCTATATACAAAATTTCAAAGTTCTGAAGCTACTCGTTTTTGAGTTATGCGAGATACGTAAGTACATACGTTCGTACAGGCGCCACGAAATATTCTCTTCAGAATTAATTTTAAAGCAGTTTTATAATTTTTTTGGAGGAAAAGAGTCTTTTATTCTGTCCTTACGTACAGATATCATGGAAATACATCGTTAAATTGCATTTGAAAGAGGTCAAATGGGATATTTTCGTTGAAATATGCTGCCTGAAACTTTTCGCGATTACAATTCTTCCTTTTTACTTCGTACAAGGAAGTAAAAAGAAAATACTGACATTTTACCTTTCTTTTAATTTATGACAAGTACTTTTAACGGTAGTTATTTATTAGATTTCGAATTGATTCAAAACGATAAACTTGAATATTTACCAGAATTTTTATAGATTGGTTGCAGAATCCCGATCATTTAAAGATGCTTATTATGAATCTTCATTCAGATAATTAAAACTAATTTTGAAACGGGAGTGCACATATTTTGACGAAATGCACTGTATTTTTTATGAAAGTTCACGGCACAGATGAGAAAATCAAAATACTGTCTTCCCAACACTAACATTTTCATTCGAAATATTCTAAACATTTCCGTTATAGGTTGGCGTTATATCGAATAAAACATTTTATAGCAATGCGCATATATAATCGCATATATAATTAAGATGAATGAATAGTTTTACTGATTTCACTGTGGACCAGTTAATTTTTCTCTTAGTATTCATTATCAGGAGTGATAAACTCTTTGCTGTTTTAGAATGCTTAAGTCATTTTTGAAATGCTGCTGTTGCATTCAGTGGTTGAACAACAAACAGCAACAGTTAATATAATCCTCTTACTCAAATGCTGTCGCAACTGTCTAACATTTAACTCAGGGTTTCTTAAACTTAGTTAATAGTTAGTTTTCAGTCCCGACCACTTTTTTCACTGAGATTTTTAGGCGACCCCCAGGACCCCATAATATTTACAAAACTTTTGTGGGACCCCATAAGAATTGCGCAAATCCGAAACACGCGTGAGTGAAACTGTCAATTTTTCACTTGTTCTGTAGTAGTATATTAATACTACTACAGTTTAACTACAGTTAGGTCGTTAACTTTAATTTCTAATTTTAAGACATAGAACAATGTGAAAATTTTACAGGAAGTGTTTATTTGGATCTCCTTTTGAATGGGATGAATGATACGGCCGGACGAATTAAGGTTTCCAGAAAAAATGGGAAGACGTTTGCAGTCGTTAAATAATACGTTGACGGTTAATGGTAAGATGTTTGCAGTTCTTAAAATACGTTGAAGCTATGCTCAGTAAGAAAGATACTTTTACGTTTGCATGAAATCCAACTGAAGGGCAAAGCAAATATTTATTAAATTTTGCGTCTTTAATGTTAATTCCACTGCAGACACATTAGCAGGAGCATTTCTCAAAGCAGGAGTCCTGAAAAATGAGCAACGCCCTCCGGAATACGCGCCCAGCGGGCAAACCACTACACTACGTAGGCATGCCAAAAACGCGGGAGAAATACCTTATATACTCCACCTTTTAAAGGGAGACTGGGGTTTTATAGTGGAACTAATCGCCAAATCCTGGGCGTGGAGTATCATCATCCACCACTCTTTTAGTTAGGACGCCACTGTAGAGTCATTAGGTATTTTTTGAAAGCAGGAGAGATAAAAAAATGAGTAACGCCGAGAATTGAAGCACGGATTTCTAGAATACGCGCCCCGCGTGCACTACACTACGAAGGCATGAGAAATACCTTATACCACTATTAAAAATTCGAAGGATAATTTAAGTACTTCAATTAATTGATTTTTTTTGATTAAGAAAAATTTACTTTTCGTAATTTTAAACGTATAATTAAGCACATAACACTCGGACTTAAATGAACTTAAAAAGCTATGCGGTAAATTTTTAAACAGTTAACTCCGTTTTAAACCGTGTCTGTTTTAATATAGCCATTCACGTAAATTTAATGAAACAACAAATAAAAACTTGTTTATATATTTTTCCTAGCGTTTCATCGTTTTCTTTTAGTGAAAAACTAAAACATGAAATATAATGCTAAAAACGTTGCTTCCTATAATCTGTCCAACTTCTGCACAATGTTTTTTTGGTCACTTTTGCTTTCATACCGTTCTCTAGATCTATTTATTACAAAAGTATTATAGAGTGCTTTATCGTCATTTACGAAGTTTATTAAAAATTAGAGATTTTTAGCAAAGCGCTTGCTGATTCTTACCTTCACATCACATTCATTATTACTACTATTTGCACACATATCTAAGTTTTATCGTATACACGTAAACGTTTACGAAACTATCATTTAGGAACAGAATGTCAGTAAAATTCCTCATCAGAGAAATATGAATTTTAAATCAAATATTTCGTAATTCCTCTTTTCTCAATTTGTGATTCCTATAGTTATTTTGCACATTTTATTCAATTTATTTCTGAATATAAAAGTGAAGGAATTATGCAAAAAGCACTTTGACAAAATGCAATAGAATAAAATCAATTTCTCTTCAGAATCAAATATGTCACGTATTTTTCAAAAATGTTTTTTAGCTGAAGAACGTAGATAAGCCAATGAAAATCCTTCAATTTTTCGTTCATTATTTCATATTTTTATTGACAACATGAGTTACTTTAAATTTCTATTAATAAAAGTTTCATATTTTTCTTATATGGCTGGAAAAAGTGTCTCGTGAGTTTTCTTATAAAATGCTCAAAATTTAAATGAGGAAGCGACTTTTAAGAATTATCGGTAATTCATCGATCTAATCTAATATTGTTGAAAAGCAGTTTATTGATAGTTTGTTTGATAGAGTCACTTATTTATGAATGTCTTCTATCACTTACATAGTCACCTAAGCATATTTTCTGTTGTTTCGTTTATATGAGTATTATAAAGTAATGTTTATATTATAATAGTATAATGAAGGAAAACTTATATCCCGAAAATTCTTATCAAATTTTTAGATTCAAGTGATTCGACTGACTGAAATATTAATTTATGATTAAAATATACTTACTTACGACTATTATATATATTACATTACTTACGACTATTATATATATTACATTACTCACGACTATTATATATATTACATTACTTACGTCTATTATATGTATTATTTACTTACGACTGATTTAAATATTACTTAACTTTAGGATTGAAATATACGTAGCGTATTCGGAAACTAAGTACCGTTTCATTCTAGCGCCGTCGCTGCGCTGTGGTAGGCGTCCTGCGCATGCGCACTAGTCATTCTTGTTCACTGACTTACAATTGTCGCCATTTTGGTTGCTGTATGTTTTCAGTTTGCTGTGCACATTCAAAATGTTTAAGACAATTAGTTCTCCCGCTGAGTGTGAGATTCGTGCCGTGATTAAATTTTTGAACGCGAGGAATGTTAAACCGGCCGAAATTCATCATCAAGTGACAGAAGTTTACGGTGAATACGCGATAAGTGATGGAATGGTGAGAAAGTGGGTAAGAATGTTTAATGCAGGTCGAACAAATGTCCACGCCGAGGCTCGGAGTGGTCGGCCTTCTGTTGTCACCGATGATTTGGTAAGGAAAGTTGATGAAGAAATTCATGAGAACAGACGCTTCACAATGACAACTCTTTCAGAGGCATTTCCACAAATTTCACGTACTGTTTGTTCGAAATTGTGTCTGGCCGCTTGAATTATCGCAAACTGTGTTCCCGATGGGTTCCAAAAATGCTCACTGATGTTCACAAAACAAAGCGACTTGGTAGTGCCCTGACATTTCTCACGCAGTACAGTGATGAGGGAGAAAACGTTTAAAACCAAATTGTGACAGGTGATTAAACTTGTGTGTGTCATTTCACACCAAAATCGAAACAACAATCGATGGAGTGGAGACACACTCATTCTCCGAAAAAACAAAAGTTCAAAGTGACAATGTCATCACAAAAAATCACGTGCACTGTCTTCTGGGATAGGAAAGGCGTTTTGCTTACTGAATTTCTTCCCAGAGGTGAAATCATTAATGCGGCACGATATTGTGAGACTTTAACAAAACTAAGGCGTGCCATTCAAAACAAACGAAGAGGAATGCTCAGTAAAGGAATTGTGTTGCTCCATGACAATGCTCGGCCCCATACTGCTGGTGTCACTCAATCGTTAATTCGACAGTTTCATTGAGAGCAGTTCGATCACCCGCCGTACAGCCCGGACTTGGCGCCGTCCGACTATCACTTGTTCCTGCACATGAAGCGCGAGCTTGGTGGCAAGCGCTTTGGATCTGACGATGACACGAAAAATGCTGTGGAGTCGTGGTTATCGAAACTGGCGGGAAGTTTCTCTGACGATGGTATACAAAAAACTTACTTAAAACTCGTACTTGCGACTGATTGAAATATTACTTAAGTACTGAAGATTTCCCTTTTTCTCAAAATATTTCAAAACAACAAAGGTACCCAGATATTGGGATTAATTTTTTTGATGATGGATTTGTAGAAGGACCGTCCGTTAATGTAGCTGTATTGCTTTTATCTTTTGAATCAATTATGGTGCAAATTAAATTTAATGAAACAGACTAGTTTTCGGTATAAAATAAATCTTCATTAGAGAATTAAACTAATTTTAATTTTAGCTGTAGAAGTTGGATTAAATAATTCCCCCACGAGTATAGTATCCTGGAAAATATTCGTTTTAGCTTAAACGAAATAATCAAAATAGAAGAGGATTAATAATTAACGTATCACACAATCTCAGGATTTTAAAGCTATTTTCTGGCCTGTCAGTGCTTCGATTACATGCATTTCGTGGCAACATTTGGGTCTATTGAGGTGAAGCGTATCCATTTAATGAACTCTCTTACGTACATTACTTACACAGTTAGAGATAGAACGTAATTTAATTCGATGAAATGTCTGGCAGCTGAAAATGAAATCTAAACAGAAGATTGCAATGAAGGGTCGTTGGTGGAAAGACTGAGACTTAAAAAATTAATCCTTCGAAATTTCTATCTAGACCTTTATTTTTATTTATTTATTTTTGAGAAAAGATATGAGCAAAATTATTAAAACACTTATTATTTTACACTTTTTTTTTAACTTTCTGTTAATCATCAAAATAGCAAAAAAAATAAAAATTTGCTGGCATACATTCTATAAACGCATCGGAGTCCTGAAATAGCGAGAGCTTCGCAGCGAATTTGACATGCGTCATAGAGAGTTTCGCACTGTAGCGCAACCTGAAGTTGCGCAACAGTTATGAAATACATTCCTGTGTTTCATAACTGTTATAATCAAGCGGTCAATTTGTAATTTAATTTCCGTTCTAAATTTTAAATAATTGTGAATAAAGCTTTAATTCCAACTTAATCGTGAAATTAAATCATAAACTGTTTGCTAAAATCATCTTAAACTAACAAGTGGCATCAATGCTTCGAAGCAGTATAGCGAAGCTGCGTATCTTTTCAGGACTCTAGTTTCTGAGTTTAATAAAGCTTTCCTCTTTAACTGCAGGAGTGAGAATGATAAAGGATAAGCATATATTCTAGCGACAACAATGGACAGAAATTCGTAAAAGTTTCCAGCTGAGAAAAAAGCGATATCCCTAGCGCCATCTATTGGCAAATGTTAAAGTAACTATGAAATAATGTCTTTAAAAGCTGAAGAAAAGATGGATTGTAGTTAGGATCATTAAGTAACATCGAAAAACCTTTGTGAATGTAAAACGCTTTTAGGAGATCTAATTCGTCAACGGCAGATACATTTGGTTGACCAGTAGTGTTAGGAAAAGGGGGATTTACATGTTTGTTTTCCCTATCGTATGATTAATGCTTCTTTTACAGCTCGTATTACTGTCGAAGTAGTTGAAACATTTTTATCTCAGTAGAATAAAAAAAATTTCCTGTTATCAGCTATTATAAGAATTCAGTAGTAATTTCTTTCTTTTCATTGAAAAGATATAAAATTGCACGTGTGTTATAAGGTATTTCTTCTGCCTTCGTAGTGTAGTGGTCAGCACGTTGGGCACGTATTCCAGAAGTCCTGGGTTCGATTCCCGGCGTTGCTCATTTTTCACGACTCCTGCTTCCAAAAAATACCTAATGTCTCTACAGTGGCGCCCGAACTAAAAGGGTGTTGGATGATGATTCTCCACACCCAGAATTTGGCGATTAGGTCCCCTAAAACCCAGTCGCACTTTAAAAGGGGGAGTACATAAGGTATTTCTCCCGCCTTCTTAACATGCTTTCGTAGTGCAGCGGTCAGCACGCTCGGCGCGTATTCCAGAGGTTCGTAGTCCGATTCCAGGCGAAGGCGTTGCTCATTTTTCCTGATACCTCCTTTCAAAAAAACGCCTAATGTCTCTACAATGTTTTCTCCCTTTCTACGGATAAAATTCGCAGTTGCATAGGTAAAGATCCCATTGCAAGCTGAACATATTAATTCCTTGGTGGACTGCTGGGCCCTGCTCTTTCTCAATGAATAGATGAATCGGTTTTCGAATGTTAAAAATAGTACGACAATCTACAGTTGCTCCCGAACTAAAAGGGTGATGGATGAAGATTATCCACACCCAGGATTTGGCGATTGTGTTTCCTAAAACCCCAGTCGCCCTTTAAAAGGGAGAGTATATAAGGTATTTCTCCCGCCTTCTTAGCATACCTTCGGAGTGTAGTGGTCTGCATGCTGGGCGCATACTCCAGAGGTCCGTGGTTCGATTCCCGGCGAAGGCGTGCTCATCTTTCATCGCTCCTGCTTTAAAAAATTAACTTAATGACTCTACACATTAATGGTTAAGACATTACTCTAATCAGAACATATAATTATTATAATTCAATGAAACACAATAAGTATCACTTACATTTGATAGTAAATATGATAGTAGTAGAAGCACATTTGAGAACTTATAAGTAGCATAGTAAATGAGGAACATCATTTGGAATTGTATAATCCGAATAAGAAGCATGGTTATTACTTAAAATATGATGTTCGGAAAAAATTTGGGACTAGGTCCTTGCGGCCAAGCATCAATTGTTTCAGCTATAAAATTTACTTAATTTAGATTAATACTTAACAGATGCTCAAGTTTAGCGACTTTTGAATTTTTGAGCCTCTTGTACCATTCCATTCACTTGCTTGGAGGTTTCTCCCTATAAGCACTTGAATATAAATAGAATAAATCCTTTGCTATACGAAAAAGACGGTTATCGCGTTTTTTCTTAATATTTTTCTTCACAATCTTGTTTGTTAATTATGTATACCTTCCTCTGTAGAATACGTCTAAAAGCACATCAGCGTGACAGATTATAATCTCAAATGTGAAAAATTTCTCTTCTGATAATAGCGAAACGAGTACTTTGCTACCGGAGACCAAGATGGGTCTCCGGTATAGCAATCCGGTCAGCATGCAATGGGATCTTTACCTACGCATTTGCGAATTTTATTTGTAGAAAGGGGAGAAAACACTGTAGAGAAAATAGGTGTTTTTTGAAAGGAGGAGTCATGAAAAATGAGCAACGCCTTCGCCGGGAATCGAACTACGAACCTCTGGAATACGTGCCCAGTGTGCTGACCACTACACTACGAAGGATGATAAGAAGGCGGGAGAAATACCTTATATCTTGGTCTTTGGTAGTAAAATGCAGGTACCGGTGACAAATAGAATCGGAATCATTGAATTTGATTTGTTGATCTATTCTTTTTTCTTCTTCAATAAAATAGCATCATGGATGCCAGGTACGGCCCACCAGAGGCTGAGCGGTAAAGTCGCTGAACACTGGTAGTTCGGTCCGAGGTTCGAATCCCGCGAACGGGCTGGCTGCATGGGTGTTTTCGTGGTTTTCCCTATGTGTAACGTGTATACGAGCCAGTTTCTTTAGAAAGTCCTCCACGAAGGCATCCCTCCCCTTAGGCAGATAGACCTAGTGTGCTTTGCCATAATTAAATACACCACCGATGCCAGGTACGCTAAAGAAACGTAATTGTTTCAGGAGTGAGGCAGCATGAGTGTAATCGATATTGAATGGTCTATCGGAAATAGTCCGAGCGCTTGAAGGTGGCAGAACGCTTGCTAGTTTTTCTTTTCCAAGCTTGTCTAAGTTAAAAATCATCTCTCTATCTCCGATTCAACAGTATCGCTTCAGATATTAAAATTGACTCGAATTAGTAATGAAATTAATCACTCTTCGCTAAAATTCTTCGTGAAACCCTCTCGAATTAAAGAGAAAACAGCAATAAACTGTACAAATTTTTCCAAGAAGAGAGCTCTAACCTCTCTAAGAACACTAAACTTTGTTAGTAAGCAAACATTTCAAAGAACGTTTTCACAATGGTACATTCTTTAAAATATTTGCCTAATAATAGATGTAACAACGTATTGACGTACAGACAACGTACAGATGTCACAACAGTGTGACTAGAAAGTAACAAACAAAACATAAAGATCAGATTGAAACCGAAAATTTCTCTAATTTTTTCCGTAATAAGAAACCCGCTTTTACCTTTGAAATGCGGTGGCAATCTAAAGCTGCCTGTCGCGGTCTCTCCGAACTCTGACCTCACACTGGGTGATATCAATGGGAAAAACATACCAAACGGAAATTTTCACGTATTTGCAGCTGTACAATATTCTCAACCAGTTTTATTTTTATTTATTTTTATTTTATTTTATTTATTTATTTATTTATTTATTTATTTTTTGTTGTGGTGTTTCTTTTAAGTTAATCTAAATTTCTAAGGACTTTAATTCATTTACAGAGAACTGTGATTCAGTAATATAATATTAAATTAATTGTAAATTTGTATACGACATTCAACATTCACTGTCAAGTTAATTAATGTAGTACATTTATAAGGTATTTCTCCCGCCTTCTTAGCGTGCCTTTGTGGTGTACTGGTCTGCATGCTGGGCACGTATTCCAGAGGTCCGTGGTTCGATTCCCGGCACAGGCGTTGCTCATTTTTCATCTCGCCTGCTTTAAAAAATTAACCTAATGGCTCTACATTGCGTCCGAACTAAAAGGGTGGTGGATGAAGATTATCCACACCCAGGATTTAGCGATTTGGTTCCCTAAAACCCCAGTAGCCCTTTAAAAGGGGCAGTATATAAGGTATTTCTCCCGCTTTCTTAGCATGCCTTCGTGGTGTACTGGCCTGCATGCTGGGCGCATACTCCAGAGGTCCGGGGTTCGATTCCCGGCGAAGGCGTTGCTCATCTTTCATCTTTCCTGCTTTAAAAAATTAATTTAATGTTTCTACACATTAATGGTTAAGATATTCCTCTAGTCAGAACATATAATTGTTATAATGCAATGAAACACAATAAGTATTATTTACTTTTTTTAAGGTATTTCTTTATTACCAACTTGAATAAATCTGCATATGTTACGTGCATGAGCTTCCAGCAATAGTCTGCTAACATTTACACGCTGCACCTCACTTGGTACCATCTTTTTATGCTCGCAAGATTTATAGCTAATGGAAAACATGTAAGTGCAAATGCAGAAAATACTCATTTAATCCTATATTGGGGCCCATGCTTTTGTAACATGATGGGCTTTTTTTATGAGCTGAAAACAATTCTCTTTTTAAGAAAACGGAATGCAGTGCTATTACAGCTCATGGCCTTAAAAAAATTTTTTTCTTTTCGTGATTTCATGGGCAAATTCAGTACTAATAGCATTAAATTATTTCATTTTGTTACTATTAGGTGATATATGGAATTTTTTGTATAGCAAAAAATAAAATCTTTTCCATCTTCATGACCAACTTGTGTGCTACAGTGAGCTGGAACTTACTGGAGTTACTAAGTTTATAAGCTTCTGCACAATTATATTCTTAGACTACTAATCAATTATGAGAAAAAGAAGATTTGCAATGAGTTAAAATGAAACATTAAATGAATATTCTCAGATCTAATTTTCAAAATTTCGCAGTGGAAAACTGGGAACCCTTTTTTGTGTTAGAAAGGTGAAACATATGAAGTGAAATTAATATCCTTGAGAGGAAGTAATTTAAAATTAAATCATTCATAAAAAACACTTCACAAATCTCTGCTTCCAATTAAATGGGAAAAAACTCTTTAAATCTCACCATTAGAATTTTACTCGCTTTGAGGTTTCAATTGTCTAAATGAATGGAGAAGAGATAAGCTTTATAAAACTTCAAATTAAAATTACCTTTCTTTCTCTTAAATAAGGGAAAATTTTTTCCGTGTAATAAAGCCAGCCACATAATAAAACCTACTATATTTTGAATAAAATTTGAAGGGTGCATATTTAATATTTTTTGGATACCTCATTTTTTTCATTCTAATTTTCACGCTTAAAATTTTCAAAGAATAAATTTATTTTTCATAATTCATTCTAAATATGGACATTTTAAAGTTTTCAGTATTGAAACTGAATTTCATTAATTACTAGCGGGGAAAAAGAAAGAAGTAAAAACGTTTAAAATCATTAAATTTAATTTGAATATGTAACTAACTCTTTTCCTTTACTTTCTTCTATTGTGATTGAAAGAAATAATTTATGTTCGTAAAGCTATAAAATTGCTACAGTTAAAGAAGAAAAAGACATAGTTTTATGTTCTTAACGGAAATTCTAAACAAATTCTTAAACAAATTTTAAATCAGAAACGTGAATCCCACACCATAATACCGTTCCCATAATACCCACCATAATACTTTCCGTACCCCACACCATAATCACGTTCAGGAACGAGAACGAACTCAGTGAATAGAAAGTAATTTAATGCGTTCATTATAAGGTAGATTTTTGTGGCAACAGTTCTGTTCTTTTTGTAGCAATACACCGAAGAGACATGACTACCGTCCATGTATAAAAATGGGCTCGTCCAGGATGAAAAGCACTGCGCTTGCATGGATGATGTTGGTGTATATAAAGCGGCTATGCATTGTCTTTCCAAACATAACTGTATCACCTCTTCAATTCTACTTCCGTATGGAGAACTATCACCTTCGGACTTCATTATATGTCAGGCCCAGTAGGGATTCTCTGAGGATACTGGCAAGAGAGGAACGAATCAACATGCTGAATGCCAGGAAAAACCACAAAGTATTCCAAACATAACACGATTAGTGACATAATGGGAGAAGCAACTGATTTATCAGACTTCGATAGAGGTCAAATCGCTATGGCTCGGCGACACGGAACATCCAATCAGAAACGGCGCATTTAGTGGGCTGTTCACGTGCAGTTGCCGGCCAGCAGTGTGTCGTCGACGAGGCATTGATTCCAGAGGAGAGCGGAGATTTCCTCTGGAATCATCTCTCGCCGTGACCGAAGACCTAAAACAGCCGAAATCATCACAAGCTACAAAAATGGCGACCCAGACAGTGTTTCTCAACACACTGTGCAGCGTAATTTGCTGTTTATGGGCCTATGCAGCCGGAGGCTGAAGCATGTCCTTGCACTGAAGGCACGTCATCGCCAGCTGCGTCTGCAATGTGCCAAGAAGCATTGAAATTGGACATTAGAAGAATGGAAAAAAGCTGCATGGTCCGACGAATCACGTCTTCTAGTCCATCACATCGACGGGCGTGTGCTATTACACCGATTTCGAAACGAAGCACTGGTTCCCGGATGCACAGTTGGACGGAGAAAAGCCGGTGGCGGGGATATTATCGTGTAGGCAATGTTTTCATGGAGCACATTTTATAACCTATAATCCCCATAGAACAATCCCTGATGTCTTCGCGCTACGTAAGCATCGTTTACCAGGTTTACCCATTCATGACAATAGTATTTCCGGAGGGGGATAGTGTTTACCAGCAGGATAATGCACCATGTCATAGGGGTCGAATCGTCAAGGAGTGGTGCGAGGAACATTCTAGTGACTTTCAAGTCATGTTTTGGCCCCGAAATTCACCTAACATTAATCCAATAGAGCATTTGGGGTCCCACCTGCAAAACCAAATTCGTGCTGCCACGTTACCCCCTCGCAATGTGCGCGTACTGCAGGACCAATTGGTGAGTGCTTGGTATCAGATACCTCGCACTTTCTATCAGAACCTTGTGGAGTCAACGTCAACCCGAGTGCTAGCAGTTTTGAGGGCTAACGATGGTCCTTCATGTTAGTAACAGGGTGGTCGTAATGTAATGGCCTTTCGGTGCATATATATATTATTCATGTAACGTACTTGGTGAAGGTCAATTGATATGTGTAAATGTTCAATAAAATTATCCTTGTCAATTAAAAAGGTAAGTTTGTTTCCATTCGACCGCAGTTATGAAAATAAACTAAAAAATCTAAATGATTTTAAATTTAATACTGTCATAAGGTCGGTTATTTCAAGGTAGAGGCAAGGGCATAAGAACTTCTCGTAGTCAAGGAAGCAAAATATGGCAAGAGGATCTCCAGTTTTTTTTTTTTTTTTAATAATAGCTCTAAACTTTCCCAAATAAACCGTGAGGAATAACAAAGTAAAACTCATATAAAATTTTGGAAACTGGCTCCAGATAGTGAAACCTCGGTACGAATAAAATTTTGTGCGATATATTAAATTTGAAACTTCCTTTTTTTACTTTCAAATAAATTCAAATAAAAATCAGTACCCGATTTGAGAACGTCAACTGAAATGGCGATGAACATGCAACAGCAAGTTAGAGCTACAACATGGGACTTGGCGTTTGTAACCACATATGCTACAAATTATCTGGTTGCTGTTGATTGTGGCAGAGTGTAGTAAAAGACTCCATTTTATCACGAAACATCCAGAAAAGAAAATCTAAAAGTACTTTTTCTATCAGCGGCAAACGGTAACACTGGTATGAATAGTTATATTTTAATATAAATCCTGGCGAACGTGATGGTTGCATGGGAGGTTTCCTGGTTTTCTCCATGTGTAACATGGATACGAACCAGTTTCTTTCAGAAAGTTCTCCATGAAGAAAGTTCTCCATGATTTCAGAAAGTTCCTTCCCATCTCCCTTAGGCACATATCCCTTGTGGGCTTATCAAAATAATCCAACTCGGGCTCGTAACCGCGTTGCACATGGGAAAAACTACGAATACGACCATGCAGCCATCCCGTTCACTGGGACTCGAATCACGGACCGAGCTATTAGTGTTCAGCGACTTTTAAGGCTTGGCCGCTGGTGGGCAATGAGTTCAGTTAGTATCGTCGTTCTCAATTTGGAGACTTACTTACGAAACGGAACTATCCAATTTCCCTTAGCCGTTAGCTGTTATACTGTTAAACGCTTTTACTGTTATAGCTTAATTTAGGCCTATAACGCTGTATTTTCATTAACTGTTGGCCTACCTATTTGCATAAAATTAAATTGTAAAATTCTTCTGTAAGGAGTATAAACGAACATGTATTTAAATTGATTTTATGTAATAATTAACATGCAAGAATGCGTATTTATTGAAACGACTTTGGTGTTGGTGTATTTAATTATGGCAAAGCACACGAGGGCTATCTGCCTAAGGGGAGGAATGCCTTTCGTGGAGGACTTTCTAAGGGAAACTGGCTCGTATACACGTTACACATGGGGAAAACCACGAAAACGCCCATGCAGCCAGCCCGTTCGCGGGATTCGAACCTCGGACCGAACTACCAGTGTTCAGCGACTTTACCGCTCGGCCGCTGGATTGAAACCACTTTAATGATGCTTTAAGCAATAATGTAAGATATCTGTTGCAATACAAACTGGCTCGATTCATTGAACTTTGAAACAAGATTTGTGTATGTCTATCTTTTGCAGTATCGCATTGAGACTATCTGAAATCGAATGAGAATAGAATTTAGGGTATTATGACACATTAAAAAGATCTTAATATATAGTTGCATTTTATGGACATTGCAAAACTATTTAGGATATCTCCTTATTTTACTTCCCTTTACAATCCATATTTTTTCCTACCTTTCAATTAACCATTCTAGAACGTCCTAAATTTGTAAGGAATACGATAGGTCTAAGAGGTTCCGTTAGCGTACTCGACTGAAGGAGTCAAAAGGTTTTCAATAGCAATAGCACTGACATACAGCATTGTCCTTCTCTCTCACTGTTTTGCATTGAATAGAGGGATTGTGAGGACCTTGGTTGTTCAACATACGGGCCTAGCGTTGGAGTCCAGCCCACTAAACGTTTCGATCAATAAGCCGGCCCATCACTTGTCTTAAAAAAACAAATTCAAGAATTTAAACAAATTAAAAAAGTATAAATAAAAAAAATTCGAAAGGTTTCAGATTTTAAATAACGTCCAAAGGGGTGTTTTTTTAACGTTTTTTGTGTTACCTTTATTTATTAAATATCATGTTCTTTGCATTTAAATCATAAAATTCAGTTCAATAGCAATGCCGCAAAATAATTTTAAAATGAGCATATCTTTAGAATTTCCGATACACAGTTCCGCGCGCTGTCCATATTCGTAGGAGGATTACGCCATTCAAAATTCGATGGCTCTATGTACCGTTGTTTTAACACAATGCAAGAAATAGACATACATTTACGCATAATTTTCATTATTTAATTTCTTCAAATATAATGCAAGAATCTAACATTGGGTGGCAACAGTTTGAAATGTGAAACGGACATTTATAGTGATTCAACGCAAAATCGGTTTTAAAAGCATATTAAAACTTACAGGAAAATAAATTTTTCACGAATAAGAAAAAATCACGCGGACAATACTGGCAATACTTTTGCCCTATTATTTTAAGAAGGACTGGCAAGTATAAGAGTGATAATTTCTTTTAACACCATAAAAGCTTTACAGATTGAAGTAGTTAGTAGGTAATTAAATAAAAGATTTAAGTAAATAAGTATAATAATTATATAATATTAGTTAAGTAAATAAAAATTAAAACTTCTAAAAAATTAAACGCAAAATTGAGCTTTAAAGCAAATAAACTTTAAATTTTAGTCTAATTAATAGAAAAATCAATACAGATGTAACACAAAATCTAGTGTATGTGGGTCAGCTAAAGGATTTACTATCTCCGCTTACATTGGTCGGCACTTACAGTGTTAGCTGAACAATGTTCGGCAGGCGTTCGAATGTCGGCGAACAGACTGGTTGCATGGACGATTTTGTAGATTTCCCCCGCGTGTAACGTGTATACGAACGAGTTTTCTTTGAAATGTTCTCCACGAACTCATCCCTCCTTTTAAGCAAATTGCTCTCGTGTGCTTTGCCATAATTAAATAGACCAAACACGTCAATGAGATGCCGATTATTGATTACCGTAGAAGACGGCCCGTTTCTGCAAATAAATTATATATATTTTATCTACTAGTTGAAGCATTGCCGTTTAATACTTGTTATGTGATACCTGAGCTGTTAAATCCTTTAATTTTTAAACCTATTTTGGACTCGCAGAACTGTAAACAAATAAAAACACATATATAGAAAAAATAGGTTCTGTAATATGTCCGTATAATGAAATTCCTAATGGTTGTCTACGATTCACGCGTCACGAATGGTTGTCACGCTTTGTAACTTATTTTATACAGTGTGACTAATTTGTCGAACACTCTCGATCGAAATTCTAAAAATGCAATATCCTTTAAAGAGAAATATTTGAGTTGTATATAGTCATTTTAAACAGTTAAATTGTAGATGGTTTTTAACAACTCGAAGGACAATTAAATGCATAAGAAAGTATTATGAAATCTGAAGTCTGCTTAAAGCAATAGATTTTAGAACAAACCTAATTTTTTTTTTTTTCATTTCTTTATGTATATGTTACGGTGAAACACCGAAATCTGGAGAATGTCGACTTTCACCGGTGAATGTCAACATTCACATAGTCGCTTGGTGTATGTCCGAAATATTTTCCAAATACTCTTATTTCTGACTTACACCGGTGAATGTCAACATTCACCACGTACTAATGGTGAATGTTGAACACATAAGAATATTATATTTCCTTCTCCGTAATTCATTCGCAAAAAAACGCACTTGAGACTCAGAATAAGAACTTAAGAACATAAGAACTTAAAACACACACTACATTCAAAATGAGAAAGGAAAATAATAGAAGTTATAAACTTACCAAATTATGTGATTCAAATCTTATTTATTGCAACAACTTAAACTATTATGACACTTTGAATTACACAAGAGGCCCTTGCTTTTACAACTGCATTTATTTGTGGAACACTTCCTTTTGCAATGGCAGCGTGTACATATACTCCTCTCTTTTCGAACTACACTAGAGCATATCTCTGATTGTCGACATACACCGGTAAGGGTCCGAATGTACAAGAATGTAAAGAAATATTCGATCTTTCACCGAGGTATTTGGTGAATGTTGACATTCTCCGGTGAAAGTCGACATTCTCCAATTTCGGTCTTTCACGGTAACATATACACTAGGATACGAGAGTTTTTATTTAATTATTTTCCACTTCCGCTTTAGGCAGAAAATCATAAAAAATGTTTTCACATTTCTTCATTTAATAAAACGTAAACATTCATAAAAAGTATTTTAATTAAAGCACAGCTACTTCCATACTTACGTAAGAATGTCATTTATTCGAAATGTACTTTAAGTCAAATTTTTCATGAGGTGAGCTTTCCTTCGTTTATATGACACAGAAATTTACATTGATGTATGTTGATTCAATTCGTTGCATTTCGCAGATATTATGTATTTTACAAATCGAAATTTCTTGACGATAAGTATCCAGCCAGAAGACTAGGCGCCATTTTTATATTTGTGTTACAATGCGGTAAATATCACAAACATTATTTCAAAATTTTTTCATTGTAATTTTAGTTAGACTTCACCAAAATAAAAGCCATACCATACTTCAGGTCTTAAAAAGGCTATTACTTTTTTTTTTGTTAACATTGGTGGTTTTCCCCATGTGTAACGTGTATACGAGCCAGTTTCCCTTAGAAAGTCCTCCACGAAGGCATCCCTCCCTTTAGGCAGATAGCCCTCGTGTGCTTTGCCGTAATTGAATTATCCAATCCAATCCTAATCCTGTTAACATTATTCGTATCGCAAATTTATCATTTTCCAGTATATTTAGCACGTACTTTTAAACATTCATATATTTGAAACTTTTCTTGTATATCATAATATAAATCGAATAAATCGTGAATAAAGAATATCACGTCGCTCATTTTAAATGGAAATCTATTTTTAGAAGATGAGAATTATGAATATTGAGAGAAAGGTGAACCTAGCGTTGAGACTAATGGTATGCTGGGCTTTTTAGCTAAAAGAATTTTTGAATCCAAAAATCAGAATTTGTAGAGTTCATTTACGAAAATCATAACCAACAACAGCGTTTTTCTTTTAATGGCACTGTTTAGCTTTTTATCACCAAGTAGGTTTGATTAGGTTTATTTTATTAATACAAAGCACTGGACGGCTACAGCTATCTGCTAAAGGGGAGAGATGCCTTCGTCCGTGGACGCCGTAAGGAAACTGGCTCGTATACACGTTACACATGGTGAAAACCATGAAAACGTTCATCCATCCAGTCCGTTCGCTGGTATTCGCACCCCAGATGGAACTACCAGGGGCACACCAGTAGCTGAACACTGGTAATTCGGTCCGAGGTTCGAATCCCGCGAATGGGCTGGCTGCATGGGTATTTTCGTGGTTTTCCCCATGTGTAACGTGTATACGAGAAAGTTCCTTTAAAAAGTCATCCACGAAGGCATCCCCCCTTAAAGCAGATAGCTCTCGAGTGCTTTGCCGTAATCTATAAACCAAACCAAACCGAACTACCAGTGTTCAGGGACTTTATCGCTCGGCCGCTGGTAGCCTTATCACCAAATAAAGACAAATGTTCCAAAGTATAAAATCTATTAATATAATTTATTTTCCACTCTATCCTTCATTATGTCTTATTGTCAAACTTTAAAAAGCGATAGTAGGTCAATACCTAGTTTTACTTCGGGTAAAATGCAGAATCGCCCACTGATTTGTTTGGCGTTTGTTTGGCGGTTTTTACAAGAGTAAGAAGAATTGAATGTTTGTAAATTTTTTCTGACTTTTTAAGCGAAGAATAGGTCGATGTGTACATGGATAAAGTCAAGGCACTGCGCAACGCCATTTTTGTGCAATTCTGGGATTTTTTTTAAGAGAAAATAGGTCAATGTGTACATGGATACCAAGTATGTGCAATTCTTAAAAACACGCCAAGCAGTGGGCGATTCTGCACTTTCCCCTTTACTTCTATATAAATAATATTTCCTGAAATGTTACCGTAGCATATTAAAACCATAAAACAATTTATGGAAAAAAGCTTCCTGAAGCCGGAAATGAAGAATACGGAGCAACTTCCTTAGGCCATAGAAATAATTTTAATCGTATAAATCTGCGTGTTTGTGAAGTACCGGTGATTCACAGGGCTAGTGGGAAGGCTAGTGTGTTTGCGAAGTACCGGTGATTCACAGGGCTAGTGGGAAGGCTAGTGTGTTTGTGAAGTACCGTTGATTCACAAGATATTCATTTTACAAAACCTGTAAATCATATTTCGATGCACACGGCACCGAAAAGTAAGGCTGCTGTGAATCATTGGTGATGTATTTGGTGGGACCGGAAAGTAATGTCGCTTTCTTACATTAAATTCAAACGAATACATTTTTAACAAGTTTTTATTTTTAATCAATAATATAATCACCGTCGTTACCAACAACCTTTGACCAACAATGAGAAGACTTTCAATCCCGGACTGATAAAAATCAATTGGTCTTTGAGTAAAATATCTCGAGAGGACATTTTGGACATCATCCAAATTTTCAAATTTTTTGCCACTAAGAAAGTGTTATAGGGATCTGAATAAATGTAAATCCAATGCTGCGATATCGGCCGAGTATGGCAGGTAAATATAGCAGTACCTGCCACCCCAATTCATTATTTTTTTCCACTGTTCGTCTTGCACAGTGCGGTGTTGCATTATCGTGTTGCAGAATGATAATTTTTCTGTTGACAATTGGTATTTTTCGATTACAGATTGGTTCACGTAATGCAGTGTTCACACTAAAGGTCTGCATTAATAGTTTATCCAGGTTTCAGCAATTCAAAATGAACAATTCCGCGAATATTCGACCAAACGAACAGAGGCACCTTTTCGGGATGTAAACCCGTTCATTTGGAGAGATCCACTGCTTTTTGCGTTTTGGATTATCATATAACCCATTTTTCGTCTCCAGTAATCGAAAGATCAAAAAACGGTTCTTGCGTGATTTCATTGCATATGATGGATCAGTTGGCTTTGTTCTTTTCAGACAGATTATAGGGGCTTATAGACTTATAGGGGATTATAGGACCTGCACTGCTTATTCTTCCAATTTGCTTTAAATGTTCTTGCATGAACGACCAAGGTAGGTTAAGGGTGTTTGACATCTATTTGCTTCCACTTCTGCCCATAGCATATCGGGCTAACCTTTGGAATATGGTAACAGGTAGTTTGGCGACATTTCGGTAAGGCGATAAAAGTTACTTAGCTAGGACTTTAGCAGTGTACATGGATAAAGTCAAGAGTGTGCGCAATGCCATTTTTGTGCAATTCTGGGATGTTTTCTTAAGTGAAAATAGGTCGACGTGTACATGGATACCGTGTATGTGCAATTCTTAAAAACGCGGCAAGCAGTTTGCGATTCTGCACTTTCTCCCAATTTCGCACCTAATCTTCGTCATGATTAAGCACTTTTGTTCCATAAAAGTTCTAGCATAAGCGTAATTCGGCTAGCAGATTGTTAGAAAAAAATGCTGAGTAAAAAAAAAAACGCCTGTACTTCGTGAAAACAAAATGGCGTCCAAACAAAAACTAGCAGGTTTCTCTAGCAGGGTTGGTCGCCAAATTTTCGCCAAAAAATCGCCAAGTTACCATAATCCAAAGATTAATCGCATATCGTTCTCTAATGTTGTTATTCTTCCTGATATATAGGAGTCAGGGAGATCAAAATTACAGAATTTGAACTTGGAAAACCATCTTTGGCGTTTACGAACGTCTAATGCACATGGATAAACATTGCAAATGCTTTAGCTCGCAACTGTTGCGTTACTACCCTTGCGAAACTCAAAAGCATACAATGCCGGATGCGCTGTTCAGGTATTTGGTTGGCCATTTCAACCAAAATTGCAAAAAAAAAAAAAAAAAAAAAAAAAAAAAAAGTTTAATATTGAATTATTTAGAAGTGAGCAAGTCACAATAACCTTAAAATGACTTTGGCATGCCTTCGAGATACACAATGAGCTGGCGAATAACAATCAAATATCGACATGTGCAGAAACGACATTACTTTCCGGTTCCCCTAATACATGGCAGTCAAGCTATTAGAATAATTTTCTAACAGATCGAGTTAAGAAAAGCTAACCTCATTTTTAAGTAATTGTGCTGGAAATTTCGCTCGATGTAAGAAACTTCCGGATGGCCGTTTGCTATGCTCTGGATTAAAATACTTTAGCAGCACATTTTTGAATCTATCAAACATGTCGTCAGGTTTAAATATATAACTACCTGATTGTTGCAATTTTACCAATTGCAAAGAAAGAGCATTTTCTTCTTAGCTTATTTCTCGAGCTTAAAATCACATTTTAAAGTATAGTTATACATACATATACATAATAAAATTTCTTAAGATTATAAGTATACTAAATTTCCTTCAGCTTTGTAAGAAACATTGGTTAATCTTCGGATTATGGTAACTTGGCGATTTTTGGCGAAAATTTGGCGACCAACCCTGCTACAGCAAGCTGCTAGTTTTGTTTTGGACGCCATTTTGTTTTCACGAAGTAAAGGCATTTTTTTTTTTTTTTTTTAACTCAACATTTTTTCCAACAATCTGCTAGCCGAATTACGCTTATGCTAGAACTTTTATGGAACAAAACTGCTTAATCATGACGAAGATTAGGTGCGAAATTGGGAGAAAGTGCAGAATCGCAAACTGCTTCCCGCGTTTTTATGAATTGCACATTCACGGTATCCATGTACACGTCGATCTATTTTCACTCAAAAATAAACATCCCAGAATTGCACAAAAATGGCATTACGCACACTCTTGACTTTATCCATGTACACTACTAAAGTCCTAGCTAGTAACTTTTATCACCTTACCATAATGTCGCCAAACTACCTGTTACCATATTCCAAAGATTAGCCGAAGCATTCTAAAAAGGCATTAAATTGTAAAAAGCTGTGAGGATATAACTGAAAACTGATCTGATGTTAAGTTCTTGAAATTATTTTTCAAGAGTTTATGATACATTAGTTTAAATATTTTATTAACTGCACGAAAATAAGTTCTTTCGATATAATTTTAAAACGTACTTACGTATTAGCCCTTCGACCATAAAAGCTGGCTATCAAAATACCAAAAGACGTTGGTAAAGATCCCATCAAAGATCACAAAAGCGTCGAAAGAGCGAAGATTACATGAGTGTACTGCTACGTCACGCTTATCCATAACTGGCGATAAATCACGCTGCATGGCGGCATTTCATGGTCGAAGGGATAAAACGTGAATACCTTTAAAAATATAAAATAAATAAAAAATAAAAAAATACTAAAAATAATACTAAAATAATACTAAAAAATAAAAAATATTTTTGTTGTAAGATTACGAAATTTTTCTTGGAAGATCTATAAAAAATTTATTAATCGTTCGTATATAGAACATAATTATTTCTCTTTCTTCAGTTCATAAAGCATTCGAACATATTGGTAAGTTATACATGGTTATAATGGTATGTTATACCAACTTTCATATACCTGGAAATTACGTAATTTGCATCACATTTCTCACAATAATTTTTTAAAAAGAAAATATTCAAATTTATTCCTTTTTTTTTTTTTCTTTTTTTCAGTAAATCTTTAAAAGACCTAGTTTACGGAACCAACAAACAGTTTTAGTTTGAACTACCGATTTTTTAATAAATAAAGAATCAATATCAAATGCGTAAAAATACAAGCATTTCTAACTACTATAATTTAAAACTCAAACTCAAGATAGTTACTCAAGATGTTAAACTCAAGATAGTTACTCAAGATGTTAAACTCAAGATAGTTACTCAAGATGTCAAACTCAAGATAGTTACTCAAGATGTCAAACTCAAGATAGTCTGTCTGTAAGAGATACAACCAACTAATTTTGCTGTTCAACCTTCAAAGAGGAAGTTACTAATTGGAGGGTTATTCTGGTATTATTCGTGACTCTTAGATTTCTGGTCAGCATGGATTTCATTTCACAGACGAAGGCTAAGATGAAAATTCTGTCGTCATTTAAGACAGAAAATACCTTTTACATTGATCGCAAATTTACAGTTTAACATGTTCTTGCATTGCTATGCATTTGCGATGAAAGTCTGCATAAATTTTATGGATTTAGCTCATTACGGCAGATGAAATGTGGTTTTGAGCTGATCTCGCATTAAATATATCAAAAATATACAGAGATTGTTTATACATTTTTGGAACGATTTCGGGGTTGTTAATGTTTGAAATGAGTATTATTTTAAATGCTCGAACTGATAGCCTTTTTTTAGACTAAAAGTTTGCAGCGTGATTTCGAAGACAGAAGAGCTTTTCGTCCAATTTCCAAGGCTATTGCTTCTCTTTCCCCTTTTACTACTTTCCAGAGTCGATCAATCATGGTAGTTTGCGCTTAGAAAAAGCTCTCTTCACTAGACCAAAGGCATAATAGTCTGTAAATTAAAGATCGAGGGACTTGACAGGAATAGGTTCAAAATGCATGTATGCAATATCTGTTGAATCTTCATTTTTTCAAGAAATTCAGTGGTACTTTTCGAAGTATGGCTTGCTGCCTTGTTTTGATGAAGTTACTTTGTTTTGATGGTTTGTCGATAGTCATCATTGTCGATACTCTACTTGTCGATACACCTTGTCCATACTGTGGTTTTTGTGGCACAAAAAAATCTTAGCAGGATCTAAAAAGCTATGAAAGCTTGTAAACTGAATTTTCGTAATTTACTGTCCACGATGCCGTATTCCCATAATTCTTAAATATGATTTATATCCAAAACATGAGAACTCAGTTGCAGATGTTGGAATGCCCAGTTCGTCTGCAATCCTAATTACATGCATGTCAAACGTTCATTGTCTTTTACAAGTTTTAGGTGACTATTCATCTTGCCTTTATACTGTACCAATTTTGACAAATGCTAGTATTTATTTCAGTTCTCTTTCTCTCTCTCTATAAATGAGAAAGGTAGCTTTAAAAATGTTCAATAAAAGATTTCAGACAAATTCTGGCACTGTTATCAAAAACTGAACACAATGAGAGATGGCAACTAAATATGGCATTATGTCTTTTTAGAGATCCCAGATTATGTCTTTTTAGAGATTCCCGGATTATGTCTTTTTAGAGATTTTCGGATGAACTTTTGGAGATTCATTCATGAAAATAAATAAGCTGTTTGATTTTCCATGCAATTTGGCGTAGAGAAAATGTTGTGACAAAGAGTTTTTTTTTAAACAATGGTCTTAATTATACTGTCACATGAGCAGGATCATGAAGCTGCTCCTGCAGCCATTTAACAGACTGAGAATCGAACAGTGGAAGGAGCTGTCAGTTCTCAGTTTTTAACTTTTCTCAATTTTTTAATTAATTTTTGGCCATTTTCTGTAGATTAATTTTGTTTATTAAATTACCCCCAAATGATTCGAGGACTATCGGCTTAACAGGAAATGTCTTCGTGGAGGAGTTTCCAAGGGAAACTGCTCATATGCGCATTACACATGGGGAAGACCACAAAGAGCCCATGAAGCGAACCCGTTCTCTGGAACTCGAAACCGGCCGAACTACCAATGTATAGCGACTTTACGCTCCGCCGTTGGTAGACCACGTTCTGTAGAGTAGGGTTTCTTAAACTGTTACTAGTCGCGACCCCCTTTTATCACTGAGATTTTTTCGCGACCCCCAGGACATGTTAACAAAAGTTTTGTGGACACCATAAATATTGTGCAAATCCAATACAAGAGTGATTGAAACTGTCAATTTTTTCACTTGTACTGCAATATACTATTGAAGTTTTAGGTCATTAACTTTAATTTCTAATTTTAAGACATAGAACAATGTGAAGATTTTAAATAAGTAACAGACGAAATGACAGCGTCACGTGCAAAGCAAGGAAAATGAACGTTTATATTATAAAAAGAATGTGTCAAAACGTTTTCCTTTTTTCTTTGTCTGTATTGTCTTATATTTATATACTTTCAATACATTGTGTAAAAATATTTGGTAATTGTAAAATTATTATTATAAATTAAATAAATATCTAAAAACAAAATTCAGTGAAGTAACAGCCCTAATGGTTAAGACCTCCAGTGCCCGAAATCTTCCTTGATTGTGAGCCCCGGAATAAAAAGAAACAGAAGCAACTACGTTAATGAATATCGAAGTGAATACGGCAAGCATTAAAATCTCACTATTTTGGGGAGAAAAACCGTACAGCTGGATTTTCCGAGTGGAAGTTCAGTTTCAAACAAATAAAATCACCTCTGAAGAAACTAGATTCAGTTATTTGATATCCCAGCTTGAATTCAAGTATGTTAGAAATATATGGGACATTATTAAAGATACCAAGCCTAATAAATATTCTGTGGCAAAAAACAGAGTTTTAAATATTTTAAGAGAAAGTGAAAATAAGCGAATTCAGCATCTGGCTATTGGATTAGAACTCTGAGATTATGAGCCAAGTCAGCTTGCGGAGAAAATGAAAAGACTAGCCGTAGAAAATTCCAGAAAAAAGTGTTAAAATCTTTATGGTTGGATAAACTGCCTGGTTTTATAAAAAAAATATTTATAAATAAATTCATGAGAGGAAATCTGAAAAAGAAATTTATACTGTTTCGCCAAATTTTAGCGTTAATGATGCTTTGTTTGTACGGAAAGCTGCCTTATTAGAATAGGAAATTAATTTAATGCAAGTAGATGATCGTTCTATCTCAGATCTTAGTAGATCTTCTATCGTTCTATCTTCTATCTTAGTAGAACTTAAAGATATCACCACCAGAATAAAACGCAAAATCGCAGCCGTTCGAAAAAGCGATTTAATACGAAAGGTAAATGTTGTTTTTTTCGATTAAATTTGGTGATTGTTGTCGACCCGAGAAAAGTTATTCGCCATGGGCTTGAGAAGAGAAGTCTGAAAACTCCATATTGCATAAACTCTATAGGAATAGCGACTACTGCTGTTGCTGGTATCAGTTGACAGCCGCAAGTTTCGTGTACAGTAAGACCCCGCTTAATGCGGGGGATACGTTCCATCAAAGTACAGCGTAATGCGACACAGCGCTAAACGAGGCTATCTTAACATGTAAATAATAGAGTTAGGGGAAGATGGATAGAAAATTGGTTAGGTATTAAATTTAATAATTTTTTTAATAAAAATAAAAACAAATATTTATTTCTTACAAAAATAAAATCAATATAAACGAA
Source organism: Stegodyphus dumicola (assembly GCF_044657685.1). Lineage (NCBI taxonomy): Eukaryota > Metazoa > Arthropoda > Arachnida > Araneae > Eresidae > Stegodyphus > Stegodyphus dumicola. Next base: position 5,559,284 of record NC_140768.1, read on the forward strand.
TATACTTATAAAAACAAATAAAATTCTCAGTCAGATCATTCAGTCTATTCTGTGTTTCCAATTTTCTGCCTTTTTGTCAAGAAGGCATCTAATGTAGTTTGAGTTTTTCTTTTGCATTCTGTTAGAAGTTGTTGATAAGTGGATAAAGTATCTATAACACCCCGTCTTGTTTTTGAACTCCTGTCAAAATTTGGATCTTTTTTAACAAATTGGTCTATAATTTCATTTATAGTGGTCAAACTCCTTTTTAGAAACGCCATCGAAAGTTCTTTTTGCTCTTCTTCGAAATCCCTACTATCAATATTTTTGTTTTCGTCTTGCTCATTTAATTCCTTGAGCTCATCATTAGAAAGACTAGCTGCTGTTTCTTGAACTATTTCTTCGACGTCTTCCACATTTACCTCATCTAAACCGGTTTGTTTCGCCAATTCCACTATTTCATCCATATCGACAGAGTGTCCAATGTCTTCGCTCTTACTTAAATCTGGCCAAATGTTCTTCCATAATCCTTTCACAGATCTTTCTATTATCTCATTCCAAGAAAGCTTTATGTTTTCTACAGCATTCATGATATTGTAGTTTTTCCAAAATTCTCTTATTGATTGCTTCTCTCCTCCGTCTGTTTTTTCAAACATCTGTTTAAATTCAGAAGTCAAACAACAAAAATCAGCGTTATATTTAAAAAATTTTCACAGGACTAGTTTCGATGGTTTTACCGAACCATCATCTTCAGCTGCAAAACCGCAAATGAACAAGATAGGAAATAATGTTTAGATAAGATAAGAAAGCCTGGACAAGAATAAGCAAGTGGCGCCATCTGTTGGCGAAACCAGAACTAAAACATAATTTCTCTAAAAGCCGAAGGCAAATTTGGATTGGAATTAGGATCGTTAACTAGAACAGAAAGATTTTTATGAATGTGAAATGCCTCTAGAAAATCCAGTTCTCCAATGGAAGATGTTTTTTGAATAATTTTGGCAGCAGAAAAATTGAAAGTGTGATTTTCGGACCAACAATGCTGAGCAACAGAAGACTTCTGTGTTTCCTTTTTTCTAACATATGCCTCATGTTCTTTGACGCGAAATTTTAAGGCTCTCTTAGTTTGGCCAATGTAAATTAAACCACACTGGCAAGGAATCCTATAAATACCCCAGGAATTCATATCCGGAATGGGGTCCTTGAGTATAGAAGTTGGAATTTTATTGATGGGAGAGTAAACAACCCGAAAGTTAAATTTCTGCAAAATATGTGCAACTTTATAGCTAATTGATGGAAAGAAGGGAATGACAACAGAATTTTTATAATCTCCTAAAATAAGAGTGTGGCTTTTAGTGTGTTGAGATGAGAATTTTTTAACTGCTTGATTAATAATGTTGGGTGAAAATCCCCTGTCAATAGCTATTGCTTTTAAATAATTTAGTTCTTCATCAAGGGCTAGTTTGGAGGAGCAAACTTGAAGAGCACGGAAAACATAGGAATAAAATGAAGCTAACTTTTGTTTAGTCGGATGACATGATTTAAAGTGTGGTGGAAGGCAAACCGATGAAGGTTTACGGTAAACTGTAGTACTGAAGTTGGATGTGTTACGTGTGACCAGAATGTCGAGAAACGGAAGAGAATTGCAAGTCTCAAGTTCAAAAGTGAACTGAATAGCAGGATCAATAGAATTCATTGTTGAAAGAACTCTATTTAAATCATCTTTATTACCTTCAAACAGGGTAAAAGTATCGTCTACGTAGCGGAACCATGCCGGGAATTTTAAAGTTTCAAACAATTTTGATTCATAATAATGCATGTAGATATCAGCCAGGATGGGACTGAGGGGGCTTCCCATGGCTAATCCCTCAGTTTGCTTGTAATATTTATTTTGGAAAACAAAATGTGTTTGTTTCAAACAGAGTTGAGTGAGAGAAATTAGCTCATCAATTTCGATGCAAGAGAAATGAAATTCGCGAAGTCTGGTTTCTAGACATCTTAATGCACCCTCCACTGGGACATTGGTGAATAATGATTTTACATCAAAAGAAACCATGAGTAAATTACGAGGAGAAATGTTTTTAACCTTTTTTACAAACTCTATTGAATTTTTTATGGTGTAAATGTTATTGTCTAATAGAGTGGAAAATCTAGAAACTAAATATTTAGCTAATGGATACGAGGCAGTACCTAAATTTGATACAATAGGGCGGAAAGGAATACCACTTTTATGAATTTTGGGAAGAGCATATAATCTGGCACAATTCGCAACAGATGGGATAAGCGAATGTTTTAAGTTGCTTGAAATGATTTGCGAAGATTTGATCGCAGTTTTTATTTTGGATAAGTCCGAAGGTGAAGGATCTTTAGGGATCGGATTATATGAATCTGAAACTTAAGTTTCAGATTCACAGAAAGAAATGATTAGGCATCTTATCGCTCATAATGTGAAATTCAATAATAAACCTTTGAAACCAAATCTAACTGCGAGAGAAAGAGCTACAATGCGCGAGATTCATTCTAACCCGGATATTGTCATTTCAAAGGCCGACAAAGGTGGCCAGATAGTCGTCATGGATAAGAACACTTACATCGATGGTGTCACTAAACTCTTAAACGAAGGACCATATAATCCGATCCCTAAAGATCCTTCACCTTCGGACTTATCCAAAATAAAAACTGCGATCAAATCTTCGCAAATCATTTCAAGCAACTTAAAACATTCGCTTATCCCATCTGTTGCGAATTGTGCCAGATTATATGCTCTTCCCAAAATTCATAAAAGTGGTATTCCTTTCCGCCCTATTGTATCAAATTTAGGTACTGCCTCGTATCCATTAGCTAAATATTTAGTTTCTAGATTTTCCACTCTATTAGACAATAACATTTACACCATAAAAAATTCAATAGAGTTTGTAAAAAAGGTTAAAAACATTTCTCCTCGTAATTTACTCATGGTTTCTTTTGATGTAAAATCATTATTCACCAATGTCCCAGTGGAGGGTGCATTAAGATGTCTAGAAACCAGACTTCGCGAATTTCATTTCTCTTGCATCGAAATTGATGAGCTAATTTCTCTCACTCAACTCTGTTTGAAACAAACACATTTTGTTTTCCAAAATAAATATTACAAGCAAACTGAGGGATTAGCCATGGGAAGCCCCCTCAGTCCCATCCTGGCTGATATCTACATGCATTATTATGAATCAAAATTGTTTGAAACTTTAAAATTCCCGGCATGGTTCCGCTACGTAGACGATACTTTTACCCTGTTTGAAGGTAATAAAGATGATTTGAATAAAGTTCTTTCAACAATGAATTCTATTGATCCTGCTATTCAGTTCACTTTTGAACATGAGACTTGCAATTCTCTTCCGTTTCTCGACATTCTGGTCACACGTAACATATCCAACTTCAGTACTACAGTTTACCGTAAACCTTCATCGGTTTGCCTTCCACCACACTTTAAATCATGTCATCCGACTAAACAAAAGTTAGCTTCATTTTATTCCTATGTTTTCCGTGCTCTTCAAGTTTGCTCCTCCAAACTAGCCCTTGATGAAGAACTAAATTATTTAAAAGCAATAGCTATTGACAGGGGATTTTCACCCAACATTATTAATCAAGCAGTTAAAAAATTCTCATCTCAACACACTAAAAGCCACACTCTTATTTTAGGAGATTATAAAAATTCTGTTGTCATTCCCTTCTTTCCATCAATTAGCTATAAAGTTGCACATATTTTGCAGAAATTTAACTTTCGGGTTGTTTACTCTCCCATCAATAAAATTCCAACTTCTATACTCAAGGACCCCATTCCGGATATGAATTCCTGGGGTATTTATAGGATTCCTTGCCAGTGTGGTTTAATTTACATTGGCCAAACTAAGAGAGCCTTAAAATTTCGCGTCAAAGAACATGAGGCATATGTTAGAAAAAAGGAAACACAGAAGTCTTCTGTTGCTCAGCATTGTTGGTCCGAAAATCACACTTTCAATTTTTCTGCTGCCAAAATTATTCAAAAAACATCTTCCATTGGAGAACTGGATTTTCTAGAGGCATTTCACATTCATAAAAATCTTTCTGTTCTAGTTAACGATCCTAATTCCAATCCAAATTTGCCTTCGGCTTTTAGAGAAATTATGTTTTAGTTCTGGTTTCGCCAACAGATGGCGCCACTTGCTTATTCTTGTCCAGGCTTTCTTATCTTATCTAAACATTATTTCCTATCTTGTTCATTTGCGGTTTTGCAGCTGAAGATGATGGTTCGGTAAAACCATCGAAACTAGTCCTGTGAAAATTTTTTAAATATAACGCTGATTTTTGTTGTTTGGCTTCTGAATTAGTATTTATTCGGCGTGTTATTGTGTTTTAATCTGTTTAAATGTTCATCGCAAGTAATAAGCCTTAAAACTGGATATAACGCCTTGGTCCATTGGTTGGATTAAGGCAGTTGTGTTAGGCGGCAAGAAAACCACTTCAACTGGAATGCATGTTGTTAAGTCTGATAAATTTGTTGGGTGGCTTGGAGCATTATCAATTAATAGTAGTGCTCTTTGTTCAAGTTTTTTTAATTTCGCAACAACGTTTAACAGACTGGCAGAAATGTTCAGTGAACCAATCCTGGAAAATTTTCATAGTTATTCATGATTTTTTATTAGACTCCCAAATTACAAGTAACGCTGATTTAGATATGCCCTTCATCGCTCTTGGGTTTTTGGAGTGGTAAACTAGTAGTGGTTTTAATTTGAAATCTCGGCTTGCGTTAACACCGAGTAGAAGGGTTAAGCGATCTTTTGAAGCTTTAAATCCAGGTGCTCGTTTCTCTTCACGGGATAGAAATGTTCGTTTTGGCATTCTTTTCCAAAACAGGCCTGTTTCATCAACATTAAAAACCAATTCTGGAGGATAGTTTCCTTGTTCAATTATTGTTTTCAATGTCGCTGGGAATTCAGCCGCCGCTTTCGTATCACCATTTGTTGCTTTTCCTGTAATCTTTATGTTGTGAAGATTATTTCGATGTTTAAATTTATTAAACCCTCCTCGACTAGCAACGAAAGTTTCACTTATGTCACTTGCCTCAGCCTCAATGTAATTAAAAATTCTTCTAGCTTTTTCCATTAAGATAGATTGGCTTAATGACATATTGCGTTCAATTTCGTCGTCAATCCATATAGACAGTTGTTTTTCTATTTCCTCTATAATGTTATTTCTAGAACCGGTAATTCTAATGCAGAGCTTGACGTAGTTGTAGTTACCGATGACAGTATTTTTTCTTTATTCTTAAGAATTGTACTCATTGTTGAAGTTGCCAAATTCAATGCAGCACTAATTTGAGATTGACGTTCACCAGAATCTAATCTTCTAATCACTTGCATTTAAGTTTCCAGTGAAATGCTTTTCCTGGTTGCTTTTTTTTTTTTCTTGTTTTTTATTATCACCCATGATAAAAATTAAAAATCATAATATTTGTCACTGTATTAATCGTTATAACATTATATAAATTTATATTTACAATAATGTCAACAAATGTTTCAAATGATAAAAATGCGTCCGTACAGCACCGCACCAAACAAGAAACACAACTACACTATTTCGGATTAGGGCTGCGCACAATTTCGAGGAATCCCCGAGTTGAAATAAAAGAGCGCTAAACCGAAACAGCGCTAAGCGGGGTCTTACTGTATTTATGAAAGCGAAAAAAATACAGGACTACGGTTCTTAATAGATTCAGGTGCTGATGTCAGCCTCATTCCTGCAACTTATCATTACAGCAACAGATGACTTTAAATTACACGCCACGAATGGAACGGAAATTCCTTTTTACGGAATTGAAGTTTTAAATTTAGGATTTGGGAGAAGAGAGTTTCAATTCCCGTTTATATTAGCAAAAGTTGATAAAGCTGAATTAATTTAAACTTTCAGTTGACATTCATAATAAACAGTTAATTGATGGAGTAACTAACTTGTATGTTATAAGTAATGTAAAGACAGTGTTTTTGTTTATAGTTCTATTAGCACTTTAAGGTAAAATCTCTAAATATACTAAATTGCTAAAATAAAACCAAAATTTAGGAAAACCAAATTTATCAGTATTAACATTTAGGCATCATGTTGAGCATTATATACAGCAGGACAACCTGTTCATACCAAAGCTAAACGACTGGATTCCAAGTGATTACAAATAGAAAAGCAGAAATTGCAGTATATGTTAGAAAATTATATTATTCGTCCTTCTAAATCGCAATGGACCAGTTCGTTTAACCTGGTTCCTAAGAAAAGTAGTTCTTTCCGACCATGCGGAGATTATGAAAGATTGAATGCACAAACAATACCACATTGTTATCCCATACATGGATTAGAGAATTTTAACCACATTTTAAGAAATGCATGAATGTTTTCCAAAACTGATTCCCATAAATGAAAATTATAAGCCGAAACCTGTTATTATAACCTCTTTTGGACCTATATCAATTTAACCTCATGATTTTCGGGTCACTAACGCGCCTCCTACCTTTCAAAGATTTATTAATGAGGTATTTAAAAGACAAAATTTTGTTCTCCCGTATTTGGAGAATGTTTTGATTTCATCAAATACTCAAAGAGAACACGAAAAACACTTAAAATGTGTTCTTGATAAGTTGCAAAAATATGGAACTTCTGGAGTTAATTAATTGGAAATTTCAGGTTTTCTAATTACACTTGAGAGATCAAAACCTCTCTTCCTGAAAAAGTTAAAGTTATTCTTAACGTTAAATTGCCTGACACTGTTCATCAACTACGACACTTTCTCAGAATGGTTAATTTCAATGGTCGTTTTTTGAAAAACGCCGCTTGTACTCAAGTCATTTTATAGCACTACATAAAAGGCGAAGAAATAATCAGAAAATAATTTGGGCGGATGAGGCCATTCGATAGTTTGAAAAATATAAAGAAGATTTAGGAATATGTTTTTCATCCGTCTCACACAGACCCAAAATTACCTTTTTCGTTGTGCACTGATGCTTCGGATTGGGCAACAGGTTCACTTTTACAACAATTCCAAAATGGTATTTGGCAACCAATCGGATTTTTTTCCAATAAGCATAACCTCACACAGAAAAATTATAGTACATATGATCGGAAATTTCTCGAAATTTATCTTTTCATTAAATATTTCAAACATTTGCTAGTTTGTTTTGTTAGTGGACGAAAATTCACAATGTATACTGACGCACACGCCCTTAATCTATGCATTTCCCTAAAAGCCCGATAACGCATTCATTTCCAAGACAAATTCAGGATCTTCAATATATTCCAAAATTTAAAACACATATTACGTACATTACAGGAAAGAATAACGTAGTAGCAGATACACTGTCCAGAACCGAAGAAATCGCCTTAATTAATTTCGATCAAATTGCCGAAGAACAACAGCGAGATCTTGACAGACATGGAGACATTGCAGAAATCTACAAATTTGGCTTTTAAACAGTTTTCCATTATATTTGGAAAAACATCTATAGTGTGATACTTCAACACAGCATATTAGACCTTATGTTAGACTTAAGAGTTATGGTATGAACATATTTTATGAGTTTCACGGATCATTCCATCCTGGAATTAGATCACCAATAAGATTAATCGCTTCGAAATTTATTTGGTCAAGTTTCTAGAAAGATGGTGAGCATTGGGCGAAATCTTGCCTTCCATATAAAAAACTAAAATATTCTGGTATACGAAATCAATATTTGGCAAATATCGAAAGCCATCAGAAAGATTTTGAGAAGTACATATTGAGCTTGTTGGTTCATTACCACCATCAAATGTAAATTTGCTGTCTGACATGTATAGATAGATATACAAATTGGATGAAAGCTATTCCCCGAAAACACGAAGACGGCCATGTAGCCAGCACGTTTGCCTGGATTCGAATCAAGGTCGGAACTACCAGTGTTCAGCGATTTAACCGCTCGGCCACTGGTGGAACCAGTTTGGAACAAAACATTACAAACGGTTCTCTTGGGCCTACGAACAGCAATCCGTGACGATACAAAGTATACTGCAGGATTCCTTCATATGGTAATTTTAGTTGCCTATTTGCATACTGTGACACAACCTCTTCCTCATATATAAATTGTATGTCTGAACTCCCCTTTTAACATTCGTAATTTTTCTCTTAGCGTTTGTTGCTTACTTTTTAAGCACGAGTGTAGCTTGTCCTAATTCATCTTGGTCCCATCCAATTTGGAAAATCAAAGCTGTTCTGTATATGTAGACTTGCTACAATATTCAGTTTCAGAAATAAAATTTGTTCAAGCTATTAAAATTTTCGGTGTTAGAAATAATAAAAATCAAATGCATCGTTGCAGAAATTTCACCAGTGTATCTTCCAGTTGCTAAATGTTTTTACTATTTACACGTAAAAGCATTCACAGGGGAATGCAGTACTTCATCGTAAATTACGAAGTAAAGAACTGAAGAAAATTCAAATGGTTTTAAGTTGCCATTTTAATTTTACAGTGGGTACAAAAAATATTTGCACACATACATTTTTGTTCACAATTTATAAGAAAATGCATTAAGAAATACAAAAATTGGCATTTAAAAAACAGAATAAGCTTATTCATTTAAATTTATTACAAAAAATACAATAATATTAATAAAAAACATTTTTTGCAACAATATTAAAATATCTTATGCCAAAAAAGTATTTGCACACTCAGCTCAACTTTAGCAAATTTGCATTTTTATGCTATTATTTGACAGTCATCCCGCAGTAAATAACATACGTAAGACGACTATAAAAGGAGGTGTTTTCGAAACGTTATCAGTTGATTGTCGATTTCAAATTGTAATGGCACCTAAGAAATCTGAATTGCCGATTTAGTTGCGAGAAAAAAATTGTTTTTCTACGTGAAAATGGCCTAAGTTATCGAGAAATAGATAAAAAAAAGTAAATGTTTGCTTCTCTACTGTTCGGTATGTTATAAAACGTCATAAGAAAGAGGATCTACATCAAATAACTTGCGCTCTGGACGCCCAAAGAAACTTTCACTGTAAATTAAGCGAAAAATCATAAGAAAAGCATCGAAAAATCCATTTATTAGTGCAATTACTTTAGCCAATGATGTCGCTTCAACATCTGGAGTTCAAATCTGTGCCCAAAGTGTTCGAAATGTCCTGCACGATGCACACATTTATGGGAGATCTCAAAGGTAAAAACTTCTCATAATTGAACGAAATAGACCGAAGAGACTTGAATTCGCTAAGAAATATATCAATAAGCCAATTGATTTCTGGAAAAATGTCATATTCTCCGACGAGAGTAAGTTCAATATCTTTAAATCAGATGGCAGGAAATTAGTTTGGAGAAAACCTTGTAATGCTTTTCATACCAAAAATATGTTACCTACAGTTAAACATGGAGGAGGTTCTGTTATGATATGGGGGTGCATGGCTAGCAAAGGAGTTGGTAATTTGTGTTTCATTGATGGAAATATGACAGCTCGAACCTATATTGATGTGTTGCGAGATAACTTGCCACAAAGTGCAATAAAATTGGGTATTAGTAATTCATAGTATTTTCAGCAAGACAATGATCCCAAGCACACTGCCGGTATAACACGTATGTGGTTGCTTTATAATGTACCCAGAAAACTTGCCACTCCACCCCAATCACCAGACTTAAATCCTTTGGAAAATTTGTGGAATTCTTTGTATTTAAAAATAAGAAAAAGGAAGATTTCAAGCAAATCTGCCCTTAAACAAGCCCTTATTGAAGAGTGATCGAATACTGACCCTACTATTACAGAAAATTTAATTAAATCAATGCCAGCAAGATTACAAGCAGTAATAGATGCTAAAGGAATGCATACTAAATATTAGTTATTTGAAATTTGCTTATATATTTTATTTCTTTTGCAGTCATGCAGGTGTGCATGAGGTGAACTTTTTTGACACGAGGTATTTTATTTTTATTACAAAAAAGCATTGTTATTTATATTATTGTAATTTTTATGTTTGTTTTGGATGATTAAACTTATTCTGATTTGGCAATACCAATTCTTTTATTTGTTAATGCTTCTTTTTATGAAATGCAAACAAAAATGTAGGTGTGCAAATACTTTTTTTACCCACAGTACCTTGAATTTCAGCAATAAGAATTAGTTTTGTTCGTTGAACTGAATGAAAAATCTGTTTAGTTTAGGTTTCATATCAATAATCTGTGGTTATTACAAAAAGAGGACTAACAGTTAGAGCAGTACTTCACCAAGAAACAATCACTTTTCGGTTAAGGGGAGTTGGAACCCCAAAATCTTCAAAAAATTGTGATTTCGGATTTTTGCATTTTCAAATTCTCTACACTTTTATCTTTCTAAAAATATCATTCTTTAATCTCTGTGAAAATTAGAACTGTAAAAAAATCTAGTTTTAATTTGTCATCGACTGCTTTGATCAATGAGGATTTTTACATAAAAACGCATTTTTCTCCAAACGTGATTTTTTTATACTCGATGTACCTTTTCTCAGGAACTACTGCTCACAGGTATATAAACTTTTTATGGCTTATTTATTAGGTTCTCTAATATTTACTGAAATGAGCATTTTGTAATGAACTTGGAAAAAAATTTTTTTTTTAAATTTTTTTGTGTGAGAAAAGTGTTAAATTTTAGTATGCCTAACGAAATATCCTGTAATTTACTCTAAAATTCAAAATGTTTCAAAAGCTCATTTCCGTATAATCAGATAGGTATACTTTAATTACAGAAAAAATTTCAAGCTTTTATCTACAGGAGATTTTCAGAAAAGGTACATCGAAAATGGCCAATTTAACATTGTCGGTATAGGGGTTTCTGATACCCCTTTTAATTTCGATACTCTATCACATATACTTTAGAACAAGACATTTTAACCTCTAGCTGCTACGTAAAAAAGATATCTAAACTTCAGAGACACTTTGTTGGTAGTTTAAATAACAAAAGTGAAATCTAATACCGTTTACTTACGCATATTTAGGCTGCAGAATTTTTATCTCCAGAAGAATTGTGTTCCTATTCCGAGTTTCTTACGATTTTGCATTCCTGTAAACGGCGTAGTTGAACTAACTTTAAAACATTTAATTTTCCATGTTTAATTTTCTACGTACTTTGAAAGAAATTAATGTCTTGCTTATTTGCCATCCACCGTTGTAATTCGCTTAACTTATTATTTAAAAGTTCATAAAGTTGCGCAGCTGGCCAGTTCTGAATTCTTAATGCTTTACCATTCCGAATATATTAAAATCCTACTCTAATTAATGTGGTGTCTTAATTTTCAAAGTTCTTAAATTAAATGAGTTCCGGAATTATTAATCCAGTGTTACTACTCAAGCATTCTGAGTAATTCGTTTACTAAATTCGTACGGTTTCACTGAGATGCTTAGTACTTAGATAAGTTTTTTATTCTAATCTTCAACAAAATATAATATATAAAATCACTTATTATGTTTCTAAATTCTCAATTACTCTTTTTATGTTTCTAAATTCTCAATTTACAAAACAATATCCCGCAAGTCTTTTTTTTAATTAACCTAAATTGAGGTTTCATAAAATAATTATGTACATTCAGTTACTTTTTTATATGCAGGCTTTTAAATCTTTTCATGTGTTTAATTGTGTTTTTAGTGCTTAAAATATTTCTTTAATATGCATTTCTTAAATTTTACCATTACATTATGTTTAAAGGTTTGATAAATTCTTTATTGATTAATTGATCAACTTTAATATATTTAAAAAATATGATGTATACACCACATGACTTCTTGTACGGAATATTAAATTATACGCATTTTTTCTTACATTTCATTTAAACTTATTTGATTGAATTAAATCTACTTCACCGACAGCGCATAAACCACAATAGAATAAATGTTTTCTTTAAAATTCACTCTATTTGTTTATCATAGCGAAACTCTGGCGCTAGATTCACTTAACAGTATTATATTTCGTTCATATTATAATTCAGAATGCACAAAATTTATATCATTTAAAAAATTATCTAATCGTTGCTACATGTTCTATTCAAATACTATAATAAAGCTAGAACGATGTATAAAAGAAATTAAGCAAACAAAACAAAAAAGGAACAGTTTTTTCACAGACGATTCAGTATTTCTCATTCAATTAATTCACTTCTAATTTCGCGATAAGGCAAAAATACATAAAAACTCAAAATATAGGTATTAAAAATTATGAAGTAAATCTTAAACGCTTATTTCCTCGAAAAAATTCCAGAAAGAACTAAGCATGATTTAATTCGTAATAATAAATGAAGGCGTTATCTTTGTTGTTGCGGAGCTAAGTTTCTCTAGATTGGCAACAAATCCACTAGTCTGCTGTTTCAAATGTAAACAAGTAATGGCCGCCATCCAAAAAATTATTAGGCTTAGCTGCCCTTAAACAACTTTAAAATTGCTGATAATTCTAAAATTATTGCATACAGATTTATTAAAGGCATAAAACCCTTAACCGGAATATAAGAACAGCATAATTCAATCATTTTTAAAGCAAAAAAATGTACAATTTACAAACATATAAGAGTAAAGAAACAGATTACGGAGCCGACATACGTTCGTACAGACGCCACGAAAAATTCTCTTCAGAATACATTTTAAAGCAGTTTCATAATTTTTTGGCGGAAAAGAGTCTTTTATGCTGTCCTTAGTACAGATATCGCGCAAAAACTTCGTTAAATTGCATTCGATAGCGGTCAAAATGGATATTTTCGTTGAAATGTGCTGCTTGAAACCTTTCTCGATTACAATACTTCCTTTTTACTTCGTACAAGGAAGTAAACACATCGTTTTAAGTGTGGTTAAGGGATAAGTAGTGGCTAACAAACAGCTGGCACACTTTGTTTGTTAAATTTAAATACTAGTTTAAATTTGAGTAGTGAAATAATAATCAGTCAAGAAAAAAATAGATGTGAATTATGTTGTTAACTTATAATTTAAAATAAGACACTTTTTTTTAATGATTTGTAGTTATACTGAATTAAGATAATACCAAAATTTATTTAAAATCATAAAGTTTCAATGTGTATTGTAAATAATATACATTTATTGCGGCAATTATATCATAAGGTTGCAAATTATTTCCTGTTCTTTAAATAAAATATTATATACTCCAATTTTTGTTAAATCTATTAATATAAGGGCTCAGTAATTTTCAAGACTTACCCCTTTGATGTTCTTCTTCATGCTGGATTATATTACAAAAATCTGTTAGAAAAGAACTAAGGTCTTCTTTTGTGAATCATTTACAAAGTAGGAATGATCACAGACATGACTTAGCTTTACTTAGTTTTTATATTGACATAATATTATTTGTCTTTTTAGTTTAAAAGGATAATTATTTAAAAAACAAAATTCGATTACAGCTGATTCAGAACTTCCCTAAAATCGAGTTCAAGTTAATGTTCTAAATAAAAATGTTAGTTCTAAGGTTATCGTTTGGTTTGTTTCTGTTGCCAAGACGCTTGAATCAATAACTGTTTTCTTCTCTTTTTTTTTTTTTCTTTTTCTTTTACCGAAGTAGTTGCCAACACATTAAAACTTTGTAATACTTAATGTACTTAATTAAATTTTATAGACTTCATATATATATTGGAAGGTAATACAAATTGTAAATTTGAAAAATATCTTTTACAGTTGTGAGAACGGAAACTTTTAAAGATTTTAATTTAAATCCTTGCAACAATAAAATAATATGCTACCCTAACAATATTAAAAACACTAAGTTAGGCATAATGAGTTTAATGAGTCAAGTTCGGGTTCTATTTTAAATTGCTTTCTAGATCGTTGCCATCCACAACTTCGAAACGAAGAACAACTAAATTAAACATTTTGATATTTTGCAGCGTTTTCGAATACTGAGTATTTTTCTGTGTTAACAATTGTAAAAACTCAAGTAATATACAATTTTAATATCTGAACCAGCTATAAAAAATGTATCGTTTTATGAAATTGCATATCATTTGTTTAAGTGAGTACATAAATACGTTTTGTTCATCTTCTAAAAAGTATTAATAAGCGCTAACACTACCAAGTATTTAAAGCGTAGTCTGAAAAAAAAAGTATATTTTTATTTGCAAATACTTATTAAGAAGAATTTAATTTTTATATTTTTTGCCCGTTATCCGAGGACATGAAAAACTATGCGACGAAAAGATTTTATTTTATTTTAAATTCGTGAGCTTTACTGTTGACATAATATATTTCACTGAATAAAAATTACTTTTTCGATGTTATTTCATGTAATAATTTCAGTTAGCGAAATTGTAATTTGATTGCTTGCTCTTTCTAATTTCATAAACTGCAAACATGCAGTGTACAAAACTGTGAAGAAATTCTGCTATTTTTTTAAACGGATAAATATTCGCAGGGAGTATGCATGTAATTGCTAAGCAAACAAGAATTTTTATAATTTTGACAAAAATGAAATATTAAATTTGGCATTCATTTCAGCTTATTTATTTTGTGAAGTGGTATAAATATATTATTTGGTAAATAAAGCTCAGTTTGTTGAAATAGTAAATTAAAAAGTGTCAAAAACGCAATTATGATTGGAGCTGGGTTTGAAAGAATAAAAAAGCATTTTTTCCTTCTCAAGACGACGTTTTCATGCAGGCTAAGGTTGAAAATTAAAATGGCCTTTAAGTTTTTAATTTTAACGTTTAAAGATGTTGAATGACTTGAGCATTTACGAACCGTCTTGAGTAATTTTTTCATTTTCGTTTAAATGAACTAAACATAGTTTATTTTTGTTGTTTCAAATTCTTAAAATTCCATAGGATTTTTTAACTTTAGAAAATGCTACGTTGGTATTTAAATGGATTTTAAAATACTAGGGCAAAATCTGTAAATTCTTTGTTCTTTTTCTTCTTAACAGCGTTATGTTTTCGAATGATAATAAAGGTCTGAATTATTATTAGTGCTGAAAGAAATAATAACTTGCCTATATATTTTTTGTTTAAAGGCCAAGCACGTAAGCAAAGCAAACCGGTTATTAAATGCGATAATGTTACTACAATGTTTCTTCTTATTTATTTAAAAGTTATTATAGTTTATTTAAAAGTTATTATAGTTTATTTAAAAGTTATTATGGTTTATTTAAAAGTTATTATAGTTTATTTAAAAGTTATTATAGTTTATTTAAAAGTTATTATAATTTATTTAAAAGGATTTCAGGGTATAATCTTATGAAAGTAAATAGTGAAAAATCACAAGCTTTGTCGTCCAACTGCGAAATTGTCTGCACCAAGTTTCTACTTTTAAAAAATTCGAAGCATTTACTAAATTAAAATTAACAGCTATAACTTCAGTCTGAAATACAATCTGCACAAGGACTGCTTGTTATATTTTATATATATTGTTACGTTTTTCTTTTCTTCTGACACCAGTTGTTGCGTTATTTTCTTTCTTCACGTTCGTACGGGGTTTGTAGATTTGGTGTGAATAACGACGACACTTGATGAAGTAACGAAACACACTTTATTTAGACAATACGCAATTAGACAGCTCAAAACACGTTTCACAGTCGTCGATGAACTACTATAAACACGCTGACACGATCAGCGACACAGCCTTCAGGTTATCAGGCTATCACGGTGGAGACAGCTTCCTGCAAAGCACCCGACTCTGCTTTCCGGAGTACAGTTCCCGACTCTGCTTGGTCGTTCTCGGAACTCCACGTACTCTCCAGACTCTCCACGCTACAACTCGCGATGCACTCGAAGACACACAGAGCACAGCTCCCGACTTTTCGGTTCAGTCGTTCCCGGATCTCGGCGATGCACTAACCGCGATACACTAAGAAACTCCTTCGGTGCAATCGACGACCCACTCGGCCCTTGTTGCCCGGCTGTCAACTCGATCGACTCCGCAGGGATTGACTCGCTAGACGAGACACATTCACTAACTGATTGCGGACCAGCACGGTTTATATAGCTTTTGGCTTGTGTTCGAGGACATTCTGGGCTAAGAATTCGTTCCAGAAAGTTCTCCAACTGTCCATGGTTTACCGCCAATTTCGTCGCAAAATGGGCGATTTCTCACCAAATGTGGCAACCCGACCTTCCCTTGCCATTTTATGGCAACCCTAAAGCTGCTTTGCGGGGAAGCTATCTCCCCGCGCCTGTGCATTTCGTAACAATATGTTTCTGGCGCTGTGATAAAAGAACGGTACCTAGAGTCATCCAATTTTGAATAACGTAAGTGTCCACCTGAATAATATGGACATCTGGAAGCCCAAATTTGGAATTTGCTTTATTATCTATTTGTGGTTTTGGCGTGAATAATGATGACACTTGATGAAGTAACGAAACACACTTTATTTATCAATATTGTCAGGACGGCTCCAAAACACTTTTACAGTTGTCGATGAACTACTATAAACACGCTGACACGATCAGCAACACAGCCTTCCGGTTATCAGGCTATCACGGTGGAGACAGCTTCATTGCAAAGCACCAGAGAACAGCTCCCGACTCTGCTCGAACGTTCTCGGAACTCCTCGTACTCTCGAGACTCTCCTCACTACAATTCGCGATGCACTCGACGACACACAGAGCACGGCTCCCGACTCTTCGGTTCAGTCGTTCCCGGAGCTGAATACGCTCTATCGACGATGTATTAACCACGATACACTAAGAGACTCCTTCGGTGAACTCGACGACACACTCGACTCGCGCTGCCTGGCTGTCAACTCGATCGACTCCGCAGGGATTGACTCGCTAGACGAGACACACTCACTCTTGATGAGAGACACACTCACTAACTGATTGCGGACCAGCAGGGTTTATGTAGCTTTTGGCTGGTGTTCGAGAACATTCTGGGCTAAACCGGTAAGAATTCGTTCCAGAAAGTTGTCGCCAATTGGGCGATTTCTCGCCAAATGTGGCAACCCTACATTCCCTTGTCATTTTAAGGCAACCCTAAAACTGCTTTGCGGGGATGCCATCTCACCGCGCCTGTACATTTCGTAACAATATCAAAGAAAAGTTAAACTCGTATGCTTGCTGAGGCGTAATATAGACAAATGAGATCATTTGTTCTTATTAATGGCCAATGTCATTTAAGGCAATTTCACTGCAGAGGTGTATTATTTCATTGATTGATAAGATTTCCTTTAATTCAAGTACTAGCGGAAGTACCCGAAGCCAGTTAAGTTACACTGAGAGTAGTGTATCTAACAGCAGACAGAACGATACCGCTCTTATCCTTCTCTAATAAGCGAGAAATACGATTCATAGTCATACATTTTTCAGTCTGATGCGGTATGGAACCCACATAAAACATTTCCATATAAAAGAAACTAATTCTCTTTCATTATACAGGGTGCGACAGCGTTCATTGTAGGATATTAAAAACACACCATAAGGTAGTAACTTTAAATTTATTTATTACCCCTTATGTCAATTAATGGTTAAAGGTATGTCATTTAATAATGCGTAAGTCATTGCCCATTGCGTGGATTACTTTTTGAGGTACTATTCGGTTTCGAGGACCGTAAAAAATCGCCAAACTATTGTTGATGCCAATCCTGCCAAAAATAATTGCTGCAAACCTAATAATTGCGGCAAGAAAGGAAGTATAATAGTAAATAACTATTTAAGATTGATGTTTTAATTTAGACGAAAGGTTCATTTCATATAATATTTTGTTATTATTATAATTTATATGAAAAAGGCTAAACATGACTGAATGGAAGCATAAGAGTCAATAACTATTTCAGATCATTATTATAATTTATATAAAAATTGCTAAACATAACTGAAGGGATGCCTCTATCGCTATTTCGATACCGAGTTATCGCTAAAGCATAGTTTCATCTCGTTGGTTGTTCAAACATAATTTTGTGTTATGAATGATGCCTTTTCTTTGAAAAAATTCTCTCTAAAGTGTAGAATCGTCCACTTTTTTGTTTGCCGCTTTTTACAACGGTAAAAACCATTGGATTTTTGTCAATTTTCTTTTACTTTTTAAGTGAAAATAGGTCGATGCGTACATAGATAAAATCAAGGGTGTGCGCAGTGCCATTTTTGTGCAATTCTAGGATTTTTCTTAAGTGAAAATAGGTCGATGTGCACATGGATACCGAGCATGTACAATTCTTAAAAACGCGTCAAGCAGTGGGTGATTCTGCACTTTACCCAAAATTCTATTGCCGACTTTTCGTCATGGGCAATTTCCAAATTGTTAAATCCATAGGATATCAAAAAAAAGGATTTAAAATAAAAAAAGGATTTAAAAATTAAACTAGTATTTCAATGACGTCTTAAGTCATTGAAACTATATAAACTTACGCAATCTGAAATCAGCGCGTACGCTAGATTTGGCGCGCTGTTAAATGGGCGCGTTTGTTAGATTTGGCGCTTTTGCGCATGTATTTTCGCTGCAATTTTTTTACGGCCCTCAAAACGGAATAGTACCATTGCCCCCTCTGCACAACACATTCATCTAGGAGGCGTTGGAAGCTTGCCATAACTCGATGTCTTTGGGACACTGCCGACTGCAGTTCTGATGCGGTCCTTCAACTCAGGAATGGTGGCACAACGTGTTCGAAAAACTTCTTGCTTCAGGTGGCCCCAAAGGAAGAAGTCTGCCCATGAGGGAACAGGTGAGCGAGGCGGCCAGGAAATGTCACCAATGTCACCAAAACGGGAAATTACTCTACTCGGAAATGTGTGTCGGAATGGTCCGTCCATCTGGAACTTTCCCATAACATCATAAGCTGAAATGTTGCCGAAATAGACGCTGGGTAGCACTAACATAGTTATTCTTGAAATAACTTTCAAAAGCTCGAAATGGCAGCTCATTAGTACACGAATGCGGCACCAGATGGCGAGCATTCATGCAGTACGTCATTGTACTACGCAAATCAAATTACGCTATAAACGCTGCCGCACCCTGTGTCAGCAACAATGGCACTCAGTTTCTAATGATTTTCGTCTTTTTAATCAAATAGTCGTAAAAGCTCAAGTTCCACCTATATTCAATTTTGGTCAATCAAGTGATAGGATAAAATCTATTATATTTGACCAGAAATCAATAACGCAAACAAACCAACGCACAAACAGACATTCTTCTTTATATTGTTGCGTTTTTCGTCTGACACCAGTTGTTACGTTATTTTCTTCCTTACAGGGTTCGTAGATTTGGAGTGAATAACAACGACACATGATGAAGCATCGAAACACATTTTATTTACCAATATTAGTCAGGACAGCTCCAAAACACTTTGACAGTCGTCGAAGATCTACTATAAACACGCTGGCTCGATCAGCGACACAGCCTTCAGGTTATCAGGATATCACGGTGGAGACAGCTTCTGCAAAGCACCAGAGTACAGCTCCCGACTCTGCTCGGTCGTTCTCGGAACTCCACGTACTCTCGAGACTCTCCACGCTACAACTCGCGATGCACTCGAAGACACACAGAGCACAGCTCCCGACTCTTCGGTTCAGTCGTTCCCGGAGTTCAACACGCTCTCTCGACGATGCACTAACCGCGATACACTACGAGACTCTTTCGGTGCGCTCGACGACCCACTCGGCACTCGCCGCCCGGCTGTCAACTCGATCGACTCCACAAGGATTGACTCGCTAGACGAGACACCAACTCGATACTATCTATTTCACACTCTCTAGGCACACTCTCTGACTACGGACCGGGAGAGTTTATATAGCTTTCGGCTTGTGTTCGAGAACATTCTGGTCTAAACCGGTAAGAATTCGTTCCAGAAGATTCTCCATCCGCCCATAGCATATCGCAAATTTCGTCGCCAAATGGGCGATTTCTAGCCAAATGTGGCAACCATGCCTTGTCTCGCCATTTTATGGCAACTCCGAAACTTTTTTTCGGGGAAGCTATCTCAGGGCGCCTGTACATTTCGTAACAATATGAATGTATTTTGTAAAAATCGCAAATTTTTAGATTAACACACTCTGCAATTTGAAAGTGAGCAGTAGCAACACGTTTTGAAATAAAGCATTTTAATCTCCAACGAGCTAGACTGTTGACACTCGGATAAATGAGCGCCAAAATTAGCGCTTTCAGAGTTTTCAATTAATTTTTCGGCTGATTAAATTATACAGGTATGTATATAACATTTAACGAATTTAAATTTAATCAGTCTTCCGTGGTTTAACCGAAATGGCGTGATTTTAGAGAAACAAAGTTTGCTTCAGTTTTACAAAGACTCTCATAAACCTCCATATTACCAACACCGAGATGCTATCAGTGAAGAAAAAACAGAAAATGTCATGCTAGCTTCTAAAGCTAGTAATGTTTTCTACAAGATACAGAAGACAAACTTCTCTACACAACAATGTCTCAGAAAGGCACATCAAATATTGTTAATTAGAGTCTTTAATAATATTCAACAAATAGGTGAATACTGTTATATTAACCTGTCGTCGCTAATGAGAGTTTCATCTGCTAGATCTGATATTCTTAAACCATTAATTACGAGATCGATGTTAATGTTGGGAATCAAATGAGGAAAATGCCCAAGGTTTGTTAACGGTTTGATTGATATGGGTCTGAATTGCTTTCAATGATAAATAATTAACACCCTGATACCCGAAACGGGCAATCATTTAAATTATCTGTTAATTTCATACGAACTTTAAATATGATAGGCAATTATTAACATATTATTACATTTATTAGGCAAATTATACGCACAAATTTGAGTGAAAAGAAAACAAGGGTTCTATCTAAAGCTGGGTATTTACCTCAAAAGTGAAAGACCGGAGCGTACGATGTCGAAGAATTTAAATACGACAGGGATAAACTTGTAAAAGCTATATACATAAAGAAGAAAGTATGTTTGTTTGTTTGTTATGTAATAACTCATTCACTACTATAGTGACATCACTACTATACTATCATCACCAAACTTTCTACGATTCTTTTCTGGGTCCTGGAAAAGGTCAACGTTGAATTCTTTCAAAAACAAAAAAGTAGCTAAAATCAGAGATATTAATTAAAGATGCGGAAAAACGATCATTTTCGCACTCATTTTTCCGAATGGCAACAGTCTCACAAGCTGGAGATGAAAATCTGCTTTATTTCGAAAGTTGTTGCCACTGTTTGGTTTCAAATCCCAGAGTTTGTTAATAAAAGTTTTCTAAGTTTTATGATGAAACAAAAATCTGATGTGTACACCACATGACTTCCTTGTACGGAATATTAAATTATACGCATTTTTTCTTGCATTTCATTTAAACTTATTGGATTGAATTAAATCTACTTCGCCGACAGCGCATAAACCACGATAGAATAAATGCATTCTTTAAAATTCACTCTAGTATTTCTTTACCACAGCGACACTCTGGCGCTAGATTCACTTAACAGTATTATATTTCGTTCATATTATAACTCATAATGCACAAAATTTATATAATTTAAAGAATAAAATTTATATAATTTAAAGAAAAATGTTATGCTTAAAGAATGAAAAATACCTATCGTTTTAATTTTATATATCTGAAAAATAATCACTTTGGGCTTACACGTTTTACTTATTTGGGTTAATTAAAAATAAAATCCTTATTTATTCCCTTTCAGAAATGTTCAGAGAAAGTTAAGTACTATTTAAAGTATTTCGCTAATTTCTAATAAATCTCTAATTTAAAATGAACCGAATAGAGCATTAATTATAAATTGACTTATATTTTTCGATTTAAAAAGGTGCCTCAGAAGCCAAAAAATCATGTCATATTTAAGAAAGTATTTTAGGAAGAAGCTCTATAAATAGAAAAGAAATAATGCATAATTTTAATATTAATAATACAATAAACTTCGATCTTAATTTTTGTACCTTAACCGAATAAAATCGAATTACCTTAATTTTTTTTTCTAATGTAATTAACGAAAACTTGTGAAAATATGTCATTCAAATTAAACCATTCTGAGAAAACTGTTCTGCGAAAAGTATAGCATTTAATTCCGTTCAGAATGAAATGTTGTTTAAAAATATGTTGTTTTCATATACTTAGGACTCTGAAGTGATGTAGAAAAAGAAAATATATACATTTATATGCATTTATATGCATATTTACGACGTAATTACAAAATATTTACATCCGACCGCGTCAAAACCCATTGAACTTAATGGTAAATGACCCAATGTTTCGGTCACCACGTAGGAATCGCCGGTGCTTCAGAGCAGGGTACGGGAGAAACGTGTTTAGGGCTACTCCATCTTACTTCCTATCTCCATGGAATATAAAGATGAAAATAACAGGGAGGTAAGTTTTTTGTAGAAGTGCAAAAATTAAATAGTAAGAAAAACTAACTCCTGAAAACGAGATAATCACTGAGTGAAATTTTTTTGGGTCCTTGTTTAAGCAATACTACGGGTAAAATCTCTTGAACGTTGAGTTTTGAAAATCTTTTAATGGCCGAGAAACATAAATATGCAATTATGTTTTGAAATGCAAAATTTGAAAATACGCAAATATGTTTACCTTACGTAAATTACACTTTTTAGGGTCCTTAAAAGGAAAATTTTTGTCCATTTGCTTCCTTGAGAGAAGTGATTTGATTCAAATAACGTTCACATACTTCCGAAATGAGTTTATCATGCGACAGATAATGTTATAGAACGGAACATCTCGCTACAGAACATTTTTCGTTTCTTAAAAGAATAATAAATAATTTTCTTCTAAAGAGAAATTTGCTAATTGGGACTTTGCCCATACACAGAATATGTAAAACTTTAAAATAAGCGTATTTTTGCTGAAATGTGCCGTATTAGTAACATAATAGTCTTGCAAGGTAACTATCATTTTAATAAACCACTTTATTTATAATTTCAGCCTTTAACTGTAGCTTTCCTTTTCCCCACGAGAAATGTAAATGAGTTAGAGAGTATTTAAGATGAGGTTTTGGGATTGTAAAACAGAGCGTGTTTCTGGCTATCGAGGCCACGTTATTTAGTTTTATCAGCTCTGATAAAATTGTAACTGTTTTGCTTTGCGTTATAGCTGCCGTCGATTTAAACTGTTACGTCGTTTGAATTCTGAACCAACTTTGTGTTAGAGTTGGATTGTTTAGTTTTAACTGTGTATTAGCCTACATTTTAAACTGACTGCTACTTTAAGCTGCAAGTGATAAGCTCCATTTTACCACAAGTGGTGACTGGTTAAGTGAGCACGATAGATGCATTTCATGCTCAAGTTCTGATTTAAATAAAAAGGTTTCTTTTATACCTTTTCAAGACACTGTAGCTCATTTCAGGCACAGAGATAATTCTATCTGTTATGAGTTTGATGGTAGTTTAAGCTCAAAAGAAAGTCAAACTCGATAGACTAAGAGCCTACCGTTTCAGACTCATGTATGGAAATAGAACCGTGAACCTGTGATCTTAAGAGATATTTAAGGCAGACAAAATCTCAAGAGACATTTCTTTTGAAGTACCCTCGTTAGGAAAGATGATAAAAATGCGCGAATGAATATCTCTTGAATTCATTCTTGCATTAACTCGCTCAAAAGAAAGTCAAACTCCATAGACTAATAAATATCTCTTGAATTCCTTCTTGCATTTATTCGCTCAAAAGAAAGTCTAAGAGCCTACCTTTTGGGACTCATATATGGAACTAGAGCCGTGAATCTGTGATCTCAAGAGATATTTAAGAGAGACAAAATCTTAAGAGGCATTTCTTTTGAAGTACCCTCGTTAGGAGAGGTGATAAAAATGCGCGAATGAATATCTCTTGAATTCAATTTTGCATTTATTCACTCAGAAGGAAGTCAAACTCGATAGACCAAGAGTCTACCGTTTGGGACTCATATATGGAACTAGAACCGTGAATCTGTGATCTCAAGAGATATTTAAGAGACACAAAATCTTAAGAGACATTTCTTTTGAAGTACTCTCGTTAGAAGTGTTGATAAAAATATGCGAATGAATATCTTTTGAATTCATTCTTGCATTTATTCGCTCAAAAGGAAGTCAAACTCGATAGACTAATGAATATCTCTTGAATTCATTCTTGCATTTATTCGCTCAAAAGAAAGTCAAACGCGATAGACTAAGAGGCTAATTTTGGGGCTCATATATGGAACTAGAACCATGAATCTGTGATCTCAAGATATATTTAAGAGGGACAAAATCTCAAGAGACATTTTTTTTGAAGTACCCTCGTTAGGAAAGAAGATAAAAATGCTCGAATGAATATCTCTTAAATTCATTCTTGCATTTATTCGCTCAAAAGAAAGTTAAACTTGATAAATTAAGAGCCCAACTTTTGGAACTCATATATGAAACTAGAACCGTGAATCTGTGATCTCAAGAGATATTTAAGACAGACAAAATCTCAAAAGACATTTCTTTTCAAGTACCCTCGTTAGGGAAGATATAAAAATGCGCAAATGAATATCTCTTGAATTCATTCTTGCATTTATTCGCTCAAAAGAAAGTCAAATTCGATATACTAAGAGCCTACCTTTTAGGACTCATATATGGAACTAGAACCGTGAATCTGTGATCTCAAGAGATATTTAAGAGAGATAAAATCTTAAGAGACATTTCTTTTGAAGTACCCTTGTTAGGACAGATGATAAAAATGCGCGAATGAATATCTCTTGAATTCATTCTTGCATTAATTTGCTCAAAAGAAAGTTAAACTCAATAGACTAATAAATATCTCTTGAATTCATTCTTGCATTTATTCGCTCAGAAGAAAGTCAAACTCGATAGACTAAGAGTCTACCTTTTGAGACACATATATGGAACTAGAACCGTCAATCTGTGATCTCAAGAGATATTTAAGAGACACAAAATTTTAAGAGGCATTTCTTTTTAAGTACCCTCATTAGGAAAGATGACAAAATTATTACAAGCTTAGACACAGATCGCTTCTTTCGATTTTTGTTATTTGGTACTGACATTTACAAAACCAGGGGAAAAATTAAATCGGGGGGGGGGAATACTACTTCAGATTGATTTGCCTAATTTTATATTTACAGAACTACCAGCGCTGACTATCGATCAGGTAAAGTGTGTTTCCATGAATGCATGAAACGCATTTTTGAATAATTTTGTGTAAATGTATAGACGTTTTGATTCGCTTCTAAGCTGCCGAATAAAAGTACTTTTACGAATTTTGTATTTAGATAGCTATGTTTAGTAGAATTATAATTAAAAACGTTTTATTTCCCCGCGCAATGCAGAGCGAGACCAACTGTAAGAGAGCGCTATGCCGAAAAGTAAAAATACAGGAGCACGTGCATTTAACATTGAATAAAAGTTTATCTCGGTAATTAATATTTAAATCTAATAAATGTAATTGAATACTATGTTAGCTGCAACCGCCATTCCAGTCTTTTTCCTTTCCAGAAATCTAGAGAAGCAGAAATTAATAGCAATTTCTCGCGACCGATTTAAAGCCATAGAGAGAACATTTTAGCTCAGTTGTTTAATCAATTGCTTAGTTACTGTTTTCACAGTTTGGTTCGAGCGAACTGAGATATATGAATTAGATTTCTGTTTGCATTCCGTTGTATTTTAACGCTATTAGTAGTTTGAAGTATAGCTATCGATTATATTGCGTGATATTGTTAGCAACTGAAAGAATATCTCTAAGGGACATTCCTGAGTTCTGTTATATTTCTTTTGATAAGAACAAATTTTATTAACATTTTATAGGACTTGTGCAGCTAATCTATTACGAACTCGTAAGCACGCAATTGTACGTTGTAGGGTTTATATTTATTTTAACTAACATTTATTTTAAGTTTAAACTGTCTTTCCTGTCAAACCTTACTTTCCTCTGGAACTGCCAATGCCAGAATATGTAAATTTGAGTAGAACGCGCAAGCATTCAAATTATCAGCGGAAGTAGTATGATTTAAATAGAAGGAAACGAGTTCGGTGAGAGAGTTATTCTTACTTAGCGAGCGCGGAGGTAGTTATAGAGATTTGAAGAACCCCGCGTTGCGGCCTGTGTGCTTGGCGGGAAGTAGTTGCAATTGTTCCAGTGAGCTTCAAGTCTGCTGAATTAGCAGAGATATTGTAAAACGCGGTGAGTTAGTTATTTTAGAGAGCCTCGTAGTTAGAATCTTGCCTTTACTTTCTTTTTCAGGTTATTATTTTTGTTTGACTGCCTAGTTGGCACAGTTTGTAAGCGTCAAGAGGACGCAGTTGTAATTTAGTACGTTGAATAAAAAGGGACTTAAACCCTTTACAAGACTCTGTGGTTTATACAAGCTTTCACAGTCACCCTTGGTTGCGTGCAAGTTAGAGGCACGCAACGTTATATTGGCGCCCGAACACTTATCGAACTAAAATGGCCGAAAACTGGATGGAAGCCGCTGGACAACACCAAGAAATGACAACGCAGTTAGAAGGATTTGGATACCTGGTCCAGACTTTGAGAGCATCAATCAAGCGAAACGTCTATTTCGACGGAAAAAATTCGGTGTCCGTATTTTTAGAAGGTATAGAAAACCACTTTCAGCTCTATCCTGTGCCTGAAAGACAAAAAGTTGCTATCGCCACATCAGCACTAAGAGGACAGGCCGCGCTATGGTGGAAGAACATAGGCAAATTTCTTCTAGGTGAATTTGGAAGCCCGACGTATACATTTGAAAATTTCAAAAAATCGTTAGTAAAGGCCTTCCCCATAGTGAAAGATCGCGCACGGCTGGAAGCCGAGCTATATAGTTTCTATCAACGGGATACAGCACAATTGACGGACTTTATTTTACGAAAAATCAAGCTAACGGATATGCTCTATGGGAAGAAACCCGATGCGGAGATAATTGAAATAATATTACCAAGATTGTTACCCGCTGTCCAAGACTACTTTGAAATTAGAAACCCAACCACATTGCAGGAACTTTTCGAATTGGCGGTGAAATTTCAAAATCGCAGAATAGCGGAAAGAGCGAGAGGGGAAACATATTCTCAAAGTACCAGAAGGAAGGAGGAAACCAGAAATGGAAATCGCTCATATGGGGGAAAGAACTATCAAGCTAACGCATCGAAACTCGAAGGTCAAGGCCCAAAAAGAAAATTTGAAAATAAGCATCCGCGTACCCAGAAGACACAGATTGAAAGGAAAGCTTTAAACGACTAGAGGGGCCTGTGAAAGGGAGGGTCCAGACCCCGGAAGTTTTAGAAAAACCCTCAAATAGACATCTAAATACAGTCATCGTAAAAAACTCACAGCTACCAATTATACAAGTCCTGGTTGGCGATGTACCAGTAGAAGCCCTCATCGATACAGGGGCAGAAGGAAATTTCATGAGTGAAAAGTTCTTCAAAAAGAATTTTTATAGGATACGACTATTTAAAACTAGAAATACGGAAATTATAGCGGCGCAAGGAAAAACATGTCACTGCATCGGGAAAGTATCATTAAACTTACAGATAAAAGAGGAAAATCTCAAAGTATTAATTTTTGTGGTGAAACACCTGCAACACTCTCTTATTTTAGGTATGGACTTTTTAAGGGCCGCGAGGGCCAAATTAAATTTTCAAGATAGTTCCGTGGTGCTGGAGATGGACCAGAGGGTGGTGGAACCGGTGGAGACACCTGAATTGGACCTTAGCCATTTGAATGACCAGGAAAGTAAAGCAATACAGCAAGTGGTGAGTAATTTTTCTCATTTGTTTTCAGAAAAACCGGGAAACTGTCAGATCGTGACTCACAAGATTCAATTAAATGCCGAAAAACCTTGTAGGACTAAACCGTATCGCTATGATAAACAAAAAGATTTAATCATCGAAGAACATATTCAGGAGATGTTAAAGAATAAAATAATAACGCCCATAAATAGTGAGTACGCGAGTCCAGTCGTACTATGTAGGAAAAAGAACGAGTTTCCTCCTTCGGATAAAAGGGCTTGGAGGTTTGCTATCGATTATAGAAAACTAAATAGCATAACTAAATTGCCAGTTTACCCTTTGCCGTTTATAGACGAGATCATTAGACAGATCAAATCGACAAGATATATGTCTACTTTGGACTTAACGTCTGGCTACTATCAAATAGCTATGAGACCCGAAGATATACACAAAACCGCGTTTATAACAAAATCGGGCACTTATGCATTTTTACGCATGCCTTTTGGGTTGTGTGGGGCCCCATCAACATTCCAGAGAGCTATGGACAGTGTTCTAAAGCCTGTCCTAGGAAAATCAACTTTAATTTATCTAGATGATATAATTATAACGAGTAGTACGTTGGAACAACACATTAATGATCTCGAACAAGTTTTTAAATTATTAAAAGAGGCCGGTCTTACAATTAACGCCTCAAAATGCAAGTTCGCAACTAAAGAACTTAAATATCTCGGTTATAAAATTTCGCAAAAGGGTATAGAAACGCAAGATTCAAAAATAAAAGCTATTAAGAATTTCCCACCGCCCAACACCGCCAAGAAACTTTCGTCTTTCCTTGGACTATGTTCTTACTATCGATCTTTCATAAAAGATTTCGCTAATATTGTTGAACCACTCTTAGTAATTAAAAGAAAAAAGAGTAAATTTACGTGGACAGCTGAAGCTAACACAGCTTTTGAAAGATTAAAAGAAGCGCTTATTAATGCCCCTGTTTTAAAATTCCCTGAGGGGGACGAAAACCTGGAAATTGCGGCAGATGCATCAGACTATGCGGTGGGCGCGGTTCTTATGCAAAATAACCATCCGCTGGCATTTTTTAGTAAAATATTGAATCAAACACAATGGAATTATACAGCTACAGAAAGAGAAACATTAGCCGTATTAATGGCTGTACACAAATTTCGAGTTTATTTCGGCAAATCGCCAGTAACAGTCTTTTCGGATCATGCGGCTGTTGGTAGACTTTACTCGGGAAAAAACCTAACGCCCAGGTTAATAAGATGGGCTTTAAAACTCCAAGAATATAATATCACAATAAAATATAAACCGGGTAAGGAAAACAATGTAGCTGACGCACTTTCTCGTATAAAACTGGACGACGTTAGGAAATGAACTTAAATGCGCTGTGTTGACTTCAAAAATTTTAGATTCTAGAGATACGGTTATTAATGAACTGAAAGCTGATCCTGAATTTGGAAATATCTATGCTTATTTAAAAGACCCCGAAAGCTTTGAGCATACAGATATCGATGCGATAAGAAATAGAGCAAAAAACTATGAAATAATAGATAATTTATTATTCTATACGAAAACAACAAACGAAAATCTTGAGTATAAGCCAGTCATCCCAGCCTCGCTTCGATTAAGCATTTTGAGGGAGTTGCATGAAAAAAAAACAGCGGGCCACCTCGGGGTCAGAAAGACGATAAAAAGGGTACGCGAGGCGGTATATTTCCCGCAATTATACAAAATAGTAACGGCGTATGTCAGGTCCTGCAATCAATGTCAGTTAATAAATGATATTAATTACAGCCCGGCCGGGTACTTAAATAGCATTCGCGCTACATTTCCGAATGAAATTTTAGGCATAGATCTCCTTGGTCCCTTCCCCCAGAGCGAGTTAAATAAAAATCGTTTTCTTTTGGTAATAGTAGATCATTTTTCAAAATGGATAGAAATTGTTCCACTTAAACGCGCGTCAGCCAAAACAGTCGCAGATGCATTCTTACACAGATACATTTTAAAATACGGTGCACCGATAAAAGTCATTAGCGATAACGGAAAACAATTCATTAGTCAAATATTTGAAAACATATGCAATGGACTTGATATACGCCATATCAAAATGGTGCCGTATAGACCACAGGCTAACATAGCAGAAAGAGTTAATAAAAACATTGTAAAAATAATTCGCAGTTACGTTAGGCCAGATCACAAGCGCTGGGATGGCTACATAAATGAATTAGCTTATGCTTTAAGAACGGCACATCATGATACTACGGGAAAAACTCCAGCAGAATTATTTTTAGGCAGAAAGTTAATTACGCCTTTAGATAAATTATTCTTTGTGCAACAAAGAGAGCACGAATTCAAACAACAAGACGTGCAAAAGTTGATTGACCAGGCGCTTAAAACCTCGGATACGGCAAGAAATAGACAAAAGTTATATTACGATAGAAAACGCCGTGAAGCAGATTTTAAAGTTGGGGATAAAGTATCGAAACGGAAATTTTCTTTATCAAGTGCCCCAGACAATTTTATGGCAAAGCTAGCTCCAAAGTTTGAAGGCCCCTATGTAATTCAGGAAATCAAAGGAGTAGTCTTATATCTTAAAAACGAGAGAGGGGAAATCTGTAAAGCAAGTCCCGACCAGGTGAAAAAATACTATAATCCAAATGATTTTGAAATCCTTAAAAGTTTCTTGCAGGACTCAAGTCTAAACGAAATAGAAGGGCCAGAGACTGCAACAACTATTCCACCACCCAAGAAACGGAGAACTGAAGAGAGACCTAGCACTTCTAGACCCGGACGTCGGTATCAAAAAGAAAAAATGAGTTTCAAACTCCGGCGTTTAAAAAAAACAAAAATACAGATGAACCGGGTAAAGAAACCGTGGTAAAAACGAAAACACCACCTACAAGAGATGGCAGGAGAAATGACACATCAAGGAGAACGCGCACACGGCCACAGAGTCAGGTGCCAGCAAGGCCGCCGTCCCGGAAACTGAAACGCCAACAGGAAGCACAAAAATACGACGAACAGAAGAAATTCAAGAAGGACTCCAGACCGGAGGACGTCAAGACCAGCCGTCCCAGGCAGAAGCGGAAAGGTCAACAACCAGACGATTACTCCGCCAAGAGGCCAGCATGTAGAGGACGCAAACGAAAGAGCAACGGGGACGACACTCGGAGATCAATAAGGAGAAGATTGACATCCATGAAACCTCTAACTTGGGATCAATTTTGTCAAAAACGGATGACGGAGTTTCAAGCATCGAAAATTCAAAGATAAGTTAAAACCTTCTATAAATTTTTTTTTCTCTTTTTGTTCCGAAATGTTATGCATAAGTACGAAGTTCTATGTTTTGACGAAAGTCAATATGTCTCGGTTGAGACTTAGTTTTGTTTTACTTTATTTAGCTAAGGCAAAAGTATTATTTTCTTTAAGTGTAAAAGCTAAAAACAAGCATTTTCTGTTGGTCGAAAGACTAATTCTGTTATGTTAAAGCCAAAATTTGGCCGGAGATAAAAATAACTTCGTATTCTTGTACTAATAAGAATTTTAGTTTCAGTGCCGCCAGCTTGGCGAAGAATGAGTAAAGTAAAAATTTATTTTCTCTTATTCATTTTATGGTAAATTGTAAAAAGCATATGTATTAAACTTTTGTAAATGTATGTAAATACTTGCATGTTATGTAAAAGTAGAATTTAGTCTAGAAGCATAAAATTGTAAATGCTAAAAGTGAATGCTTAAAAGCAATGAAGTCAAAATTTAAGTATTAAACTGTAAAGACATGCTTTAGAGCGAAAGCCTGCATGTTTAAAGATGAATGAGGGGGAAGTTAGAATGAATGTGTTTTGTAGGGTTCTCCACCTACATTTGAATTTTTAAGAATATTAAAGTAGCTCATTGAGTTGTAGAATGTCGAGTAAGGTGTGTCTATTGAGTAAGGTGTCGAGTAAGGTGTGTCTATTTGGTTGTTGAATTCTAACAAATCATGGTGGTTAGGGGAAGTGTTGTAAGACTAAAACACGAATATTCCCGTTTGACACCACACATGGTGGAGAGCCAGGGTAAAGTTAAATTAATGCTTGAAAAATTGAATGAATGTGAATTAAGCAATAACTAAGAAAAACGAATCGTTAAAAACAAAAATTTATTGTGTCAAGAAAGTGTAAATTGTAATGTATGTAGAAAGATACTGATACTTATTCCTTCCAGATGCTGGAAGGAAAGACCAAGATTGATTGATGAAGTCCAGGAAAAGTTGCTGTAAGAAGAAAGCTTTGTAACGAATACCAGAATTTTAATATATAATTGTTACATAAGATTTTTTTTATGTAAACGAGGCTTTCGCCAGTTAGTTCAGAATTAGATAAACTTACAACAGGTCGTTTGTAGGACCTGCTTCCAAGTTTTCCAAATTCTGGCAGCGGCAAATGTAGGGTTTATATTTATTTTAACTAACATTTATTTTAAGTTTAAACTGTCTTTCCTGTCAAACCTTACTTTCCCCTGGAACTGCCAATGCCAGAATATGTAAATTTGAGTAGAACGCGCAAGCATTCAAATTATCAGCGGAAGTAGTATGATTTAAATAGAAGGAAACGAGTTCGGTGAGAGAGTTATTCTTACTTAGCGCGGAGGTAGTTATAGAGATTTGAAGAACCCCGCGTTGCGGCCTATGTGCTTGGCGGGAAGTAGTTGCAATTGTTCCAGTGAGCTTCAAGTCTGCTGAATTAGCAGAGATATTGTAAAACGCGGTG
This sequence comes from Stegodyphus dumicola, assembly GCF_044657685.1. Classification (NCBI taxonomy): domain Eukaryota; kingdom Metazoa; phylum Arthropoda; class Arachnida; order Araneae; family Eresidae; genus Stegodyphus; species Stegodyphus dumicola. The sequence continues at coordinate 5,591,622 of NC_140768.1, forward strand.
AGTTAGTTATTTTAGAGAGCCTCGTAGTTAGAATCTTGTCTTTATTTTCTTTTTCAGGTTATTATTTTTGTTTGACTGCCTAGTTGGCACAGTTTGTAAGCGTCAAGAGGACGCAGTTGTAATTTAGTACGTTAAATAAAAAGGGACTTAAACCCTTTACAAGACTCTGTGGTTTATACAAGCTTTCACAGTCACCCTTGGTTGCGTGCAAGTTAGAGGCACGCAACGTTATAACGTATCAATTAATCTTTGTTCAGGAAATTCCATTATTATTGTCGCTTTGGTACTATTTTACTTTCTTCTTTTTACTTCTCTGTACGAACTAAAAAGGAAGTATTGTAATCGCGAAAAGTTTCAGGCAGCATATTTCAACGAAAATATCCATTTTGACCGCTTTCGAATGCAATTTAACGATGTTTTTGTGTGATATCTGTACGTAAGGACAGAATAAAAGACTCGTTTCCTCCAAAAATCTGCTTTAAAATTAATTCTGAAGAGAAATTTTCGTGGTGTCTGTACGAACGTATGTACGTACGTACGTATCTCGCATAATTCAAAAACGAGTAGGCTCAGAACGTTGAAATTTTGCATATAGGACTACTATAACAAGTAGATGTGCACCTCGTCTTTTGGTTGCAATCGGCCGCACCAAACGTATATATATATATATATATATATATATATATATATATATTATATATACATCCACTCTGTTACCCGGCTCCGTGTTCTCAGTTTCTTTACTCTTATATGTTTGTAAATTGTACATTTTTTGCTTTAAAAATGATTGAATTATGTTGTTCTTGTCTTCCGGTTAAGGTTTGTATGCCTTTAGTAAATATGTGTGCAATATTTTTAGAATTATTAACAATTTTAAAGTTGTTTAAGTGCCACTAAGCCTAATAGCTTTTTTGATGGGGCCATTGCTTGTTTACATTTGAAACAGCAGGTTGCCAATCTAGAGAAACGTAGCTTCGCAACAACAAAGATAACGCCTTCATTTATTATTGCGAATTAAATCATGCTTAATCCTTTCTGGAATTTTTTTCAAGGAAATAAGTGTTTAAAATTTACTTAATTTTTAATAATTTTTAATAATTAGTAATTTAATTTTTAATACAGATATTTTGAGTTTTTATGTATTTTTGTCTTATAGCGAAGTGAGAACTGAATTAATTGAATGAGAAATACTCAATCGTCTGTGAAAAACTGTTTCTTTTTTGTTTTATTTGCTTAATTTCTTTTATACATCGTTTTAGCTTTATTATAGTATTTGAATAGAACATGTGGCAAAGATTAGATAATTCTTTAAATGATATAAATTTTGTGCGTTCTGAGTTATAATATGAACGAAATATAATACTGTTAAGTGAACCAACCTATCGCCAGAGTGTCGCTATGGTAATCAAATAGAGTGAATTTTAAAGAATGCCTTTATTCTATTGTGGTTTATGCGCTGTCGGCGAAGTAGATTTAATTCAATCCAATAAGTTTAAACGAAATGCAAGAAAAAATGCGTATAATTTAATGTTCCGTACAAGGAAGTCATGTGTTGTACACATCAGATTTTTTTTTTTTTTTTTTTTTCCTACGTCTTTCCCAAAAGGTTCCGAAAGAAGTCATCTTCACGTTTTGATTTACGCTTGAATATTACATTTTATGGAGATGCTTCATCTTCTCCGAGCGAAGCAAAACGAGACCCCATTTCTACATCGGACGAAATTCCACAAATATATCGATAGTATATTATAAATACGTAAAAATTTGCTCCCATATATTTTGAATGTTATCTTCATTCGATGATAAATATAGTTTAACCTTATATAAACTCCATCAAACAAGATTTCGTTCAATTTAGTTTAAAACTGTATGCCTAACTTCATTCGTCCGCAGTCAACACCCTCGAGTGAAGTTCATTTATATTCGAATGTTTATTATCTCGCATTTCATTTAAATTATTCATTAAGAATTGCAATAGGAAATTATAAAAGCATTTATATCGAACGAACTTTAAAAATTTCTACAGCTGTATTCGATACATCAAGCAAATTTATCGCAACTTCTTCCTTCAAAAATTGCAAAGTTACGTTTATGTATTTATAATTTATTTATTTTATTATTATTAATCCAAAGGGGCTTTGTCTCTGAGGAACTATTGTTTCCCTTTTGCGATTTTGCGTTGGTTCACTATAAATGTCCGTTTCACTTTTCAAAATGTTGCCATGTATGTTAGAGAATGAATGTTAAATGAATGTATGTTAAATGTATGTTAGAGAATGAATGTTAAATGAATGTTAGAGTACTGCATTATATTTGAAGAAATTAAATAATGAAAAATCTGCATAAATGTATGTGTATTTCTCGCACTGTGATAAAACAACGGTAACTAGAGCCATCAAATTTTGAATGACGTAATCCTACTGCGAATATGGGCATGTGGAAGCCCAAATTTGAAGTTTGGAATTTGTTTTATTATCAATTTCCTATTTTGTAAAACTTTAACAAATTTTTGATTAACAAACTCAAGGATTTCAAAGTGAGCCATGGCAACGTTGTACAGAAATATCATTTTTATCTCCAGCGCGTAAGACTGCGTATCGTAATGTCTAAAGATAGGCTCAATTTAAAGTTATTTTGCGATATTGCTGTTGAAGTGCAAAGTGCATGATATTTAATAAATAAAGGTAACACACAAAATGTTAAAAAAACGCCTCTTTGGACGTAGTTTAAAATCTGAAACATTTCTGAATTTTTTTATTTTATTAAACTTTTTGGTGCGTGTAATTTTAATTTACAATTTACGTTAAAAATTCGTGAAGTGTTTCTCCGAGCAACACAAGTAAACTTCTGAAACCTGGAACAAATGCTTCTCGCTTGGTTTCTGATCGCGATTTAAAAAAAAATCTGATGTGTACACCACATGACTTCCTTATATTGGAATATTAAATTATACGCAGTTTTTCTTGCATTTCATTTAAACTTATTGGAATGTATTAAATCTATTTCGCCGACAGCGCATAAACCACAATAGAATAAATATATTCTTTAAAATTCATTCTAGTATTTGTTTACCATAGCGACACTCTGGCGCTAGATTCACTTTACAGTATTAATAATTATATAACAGTTAATTTATATAATAATTTTATAACGGAAACTAAGTTAACTGTTATATAATCCAAAAATTATATAACAGTTAACTTATATATTTCGTTCATATTATAACTCATAATGCACAAAATTTATATCATTTAAAGAATAGAATAAAAATATTGCATACAGATTTATTAAAGTCATAAAAACCTTAACCGGAAGATAATAACAACATAATACAATCATTCTTAAAGCAAAAAATGTACAATACGTACGTACGCACGCACGTACGTACATACGTTCGTACTGACGCCACGAAAAATTCTCTTCAGAATTAATTTTAAAGCAGTTTTATAATTTTTTTGAAGGAAAAGAGTATTTTATTCTGTCCTTACGTACAGATATCAGGCAAAAACATCGTTAAATTGCATTCGATAGCGGTCAAAATGGATATTTTCGTTGAAATATGCTGCCTGAAACTTTTCGCGATTACAATACTTCCTTTTTACTTCGTACAAGGATGTAAAATTAAAAGGTGTATCGAAGTACGACTGTTATTCTACTGATATTTTGAAGTTTTTCCTAAATTTAGAAACGGAGCAAAACAAAGATCTTTTAAACTTTAAAAATATTTCTTTTAGTATTAAGTTCGAAATTATACATAAAACTTGAAAATAAAAGTAAAAAATCTTTAAGTTTTCAGTCTTTACATTACGTCCAAAGAGGCGTTTTTTTAACGTTTTGTGTGTTACCTTTATTTATTAAATATGAAGTTCTTCCCATTTAAACCGTAAAATCCAATTCAACGGCAATATCACAAAGTATTTGAAAGACCATATCTTTAGAATTTCCGATACACAGTCTCGCGTGCTGGAGATAAAATTTTTTTTTTTTTTTTTCGTACAGTGTTGCCATTGCTCGCTATGAAATCGTTGAGTTTGTTAATCAAAAAATAAAGTGTTGTAAAATATGAAATAAGACAAATTCCAAATTCGAGCTTCCAGATGCCCATATTTGGTGGGGGATTACGTTAATCAAAATTGGTTGGCTCTAGGTACCGTCGTTTTATCACAATGCCAGAAACATATATACTAATATGAAGATGCTTCATTATTTAATTTCTTTAAATATATTGATAATGTTTGGTGGCAACAAACTGGGAAATGAAATGGACATTTAAAGTTTTCGAGGCAAAATTCGAAACGAAATTAATAGCCCTTCTGGGTTAACGCCCTTTGGCTAAAAATACATCGCTGTGAACGGATATATAATGCGTCACAGTACATTAAGCGCTATTTTAAAAATTAAAGAATGTATCCAAACTAAATCAAATGAATATCCAAATTCCGATAATCTTAAGAGCGTACGCGTACTGGTTTTACGACAGCATAAGAAATACAAGAAATTAGCCTAGAAGAGGAGGTTAAAAATTTTGAAATGATTAATAAATTACAACTAGAGAAATTTAAGTGTAGAAGTACAGGCAGCACACGTTCGATGACATTGGATTCATTACTTTCCCCGACATGCGCCCCCAATAATTTTTCAATTTATACTGCGCCCTTATTCACGAAAAGGCTAGCAGACCCATGCTCTAGCAAAAAATGTTCGCATAATTTTGTTTTCGAAAATTCTCAGTTCTTTTATCTTTTCTCTCCTGTTTTTTTGCCTTTTCTCTCCTAAAAACAAAAATATTAGGCTTTACTATTCAGCTTAACGAGTTTTAGCGCAAGTTTAGGCTTAGGAACAAACTTGCGCTAAAACTGTAGAGAAATTTTATATCTCCACAGACTTTTCCATAAAAGACTTTCCGTTCTGTTTTCTTTCGTTTCAGACGGTATCACTATAGAGAAAATGTCTCAAAATTTTACATTCCTAGCTTCCATTTGCATATACTGAGCAGGAACTTTCATTCAACAGAAGCAAAAGAAACCAATATTTTAAGCACTTTTTCTAAGCAGTCTTCCAAAAGGTTATTCCATAAGTCAGCTACTAATACCAAATTTAATAAATAAAATCACACAGTATTACTGTGTGTAATAAATACAGTTGTCATACTTAAGTTAACGCTTTGCGAATTGCGTTAACTTAAATATGAAAACTATATTTATTACGGGATTAGCTTGCTGCATCGTAAATTGGTGACGTTTCACGATAACAAGGGGCATCATAATTTCAAGTATTGTACAAGTATTACAAGTACAGAAGTTATAATCAGCTTTTTTTTTTTTCATTTTATAGAAGAAACTTTTGGTGAATCTTCGGATTATGGTAACTTGGCGATTTTTTGGCGAAACGTTGGCGACCAAACCTGCTACAGCAACCTGCTAGTTTTTTTCTTTTTTGACGCCATTTTGTTTTCACGAAGTAAAGGCTTTTTTTTTCCCCAATCCGCTAGCCGAATTACGCTTATGCTAGAACTTTTATGGAACTAAAGTGCTTAATCATGACGAAGATTAGGTGCGAAATTGGGAAAAAGTGCAGGATCGCCCACTGCTTCGCGCATTTTTAAGAATTGCACATACGCGGTATCCATGTACACGTCAACCTTGTTTCACTTAAAAAAAAATCTCAGAATTGCACAAAAATGGCATTGCGCACACGCTTGACTTTATCCATGTACACATCGACCTATTTTCACTTAAAAAGTCAAAGAAAATTAACAAAAATTCAATTCTCCTTACTCTTGTAAAAAGCGCCAAACAAATAAGTGGGCGATTCTGCACTTTAGCAGCGAAATTGTTTCTAAGTGCTTATTAGCTAAAATCACGATCGGAATTTTCAGGAAAATGTCACATGACATGTCTCATGATCTCTCATTTCTCCGAGACAAAATAATCTGTGATTCGAACTGTGTACTTCTCAGATTATTGCTAAAGTGCTACCTAGTAACCTCTATCGCCTTACCAAAATGTCGCCAAACTATCTGTTACTATACTCCAAAGATTAGCCAAATTTTTTTGACATGCTTTATGCAAAATAAAATATTAAACTATGTGTCTATAATAAAACATTTAATAACTGTTTCTTGAAGTTAAATGAGGTGTCTTTCAAAAATAATTTTAAACAAAACAGTGAAGAAATTGAAAATCTTGCGTCTCTTTCGACCTTAACATCAGCGACCGCAATTCAAGCATAAACTTTCTTTTCAGTAATCAATCAAGCATATTTATGGCTGACTACTCATACGTATCGCGTGATGCTGTATCGTAAACCGGGCTTCTCTGACATCATTTCGGCAAAGGAAAAATGTCTCTAATAAATAACTCTTTTCTTTCTGTTAGTCTTCAACGGGGCATCTCAATCATTTGTTTGGAGATTGGATTCCGACTAGGACATATTCCGTGCTCAAAGGAAACATGTCCATGTAATAAAGGATAAACCTTTTTATGGGGGGTGATGCTAGAATTCGTCTCGCGTTCTAAGTGAGGTAAAGAGTCATCACATTTCACATTTTTAATTGGGGAAATTATAAATTTTCGGACCAAAAAATGTGAAAATTTAATTATGTTCTGACTAGGAATCGAACGACAAATTTTCGATTTGCTAGCTAAATGTGCTAAATACTGTACCACGTAAGGAATCCTGGTAGAAATGCCATAATTTGATAAAAGGAAATACACTGGTTGTTATAAATTAATAAAAAATCACAAAAATTACAGTTACATGTAGAATTTAATGAAACTTACCCACAATATACAACACATAGTAATGTATCAAATAACCTAAAAAGAAATTACCAGACAAATATGGTAGTATAGAAATTATCACATGTATAAAATGAACAAATCGAAGATGTCAGTTTGCTATAGGAAAAATACCTTCGATATGGAATATGATCGCCTCTAGAAGCAATACAGCACATACAGCGATGTGTGATGCTTTCAATTATGCGGTCTATCAGTTCCAAAGCCATTGCTCTTGCAAAGCAGTTGCAAGTGCGACAAGGGTCTGAGGGGGCGGATTGAGAGCAGCTAGACGTCTTCCTAAAGCATCCCAAACGTGCTCGATAGGATTCAAGTCCGGAGATCGAGCTGTCCACTCCATGCGCATAATTGTTCCAGTTGAAGATAATCATCTACGATGAGAGCCCTGTGTGGTCTTACGTTGTCGTCCTGTAACAGGAAAGCATCACCTATTTTCCCAGCATATGGGTGCACATAAACATCAAGGATGTCATCTCTATAAATGTGAGCATTCACGGTTCCCCTTGGAAAGACATGGAGGTCTGTGCGTCCACCCAAAGAGATACCACCCCAAACACAGACACTGCCCCTTCCGTATGCATCTCTTTCACGGATGTTTGATGGATGATAACATGTTCTAGGTTCTTTCCATATCAAATAACGCCTACTATCGCTGTCTATACTAAACCTGGACTCATCCGTAAAGAAAACCGTCCTCCATGGCGTGCAGTGGACATGTTGTCGTGCCCACTGCAAACGGTCCCTCCTATGGCGGGACGTGAGCGGCACACAAATAGCTGGTCGCCTCGCAGACAGACCACCTTCTTGAAGCCTTCTACGCACAGTTGACGTTGACACCAACCTTCCGGTGGCTGCAGCAAGGAAGGATCTAAGAAGAGTCGGAGTAGCGGTTCTATTCCTGCGTGCACATAATGTCAAATATCGGTCATTGGCGCTCGTCGTAGCAGTTGGACGTCCTTGGCTGAACATCCTTTAGGTGCCGAATCTGTAGTTTGAAATTACCTCCAAAGTCTATGAACCACAGAAGGACTCACATTTAGCCATCTGTCCACTTCTGTTTGACTTTATCCTGCCTCTAATATCCCAAATGGCTCTCCATCGCAGTTCTGCAGGCAAATGATGCCTGGAGGTCAATGTTACGAATTGGCTATCTCAGATTTCTGATGTCACTGCCACAGTGAAATATGTGGGCTTGCTCTCAAACATGGACTTTTATGCTCCTCGCAGATGACATATTCCGAAATCAGCGCCACTAATTTGCATATCGCAGTTTTACTCAGCTACTCTTACTTGGCAACATATTCAAATTTTAGACGGTTTGGCTTATTTTTGAGGGAGTTATCGCTATTTTTGTGATTTTTCCTCAATTTATGATAACTAGTGTATCTCCATTTAACAATTATTCAATCCCGATGTAACAAAATCCAAAACAGAGGCATCTTTTTCTAATTTCGATTACCTTTCTCTACGGTAAAACAATCAAAGGTTGACTTTTGTGGGAAGAGGATATTATAAAGCACTTTTTAAGAAAACTAATTTGAGTTCACATCAAATTTAGTTAATTTAAGAAAGCATCGTTAAAACATCTCGTCTATTAAAAAAATAATAAAGATACTTCATTAAACAAAATAAAGACAGAAATTGTCTTCTAATAAATTCTAATTGTTCCTAATTAAAAATTGCACTGAGCAGTTTCCGATATTCGATATTTTGACTAAATATTTTGATATCTAATCTTAAAATAGCTTATGTTTTTTTTCTCATTTTACTGATTACTTCTGTATTTATACTATTGACTGATTGGCAACTTAATTGTTGCTTTTTTAATTTTTGTCGATGCTTAGGTGCAATTACATTTAGTTCTGACGTGAATCTACGAAAAGTTGACTTATGTTTCGAATTTCCACGAAATATTTTGAATTCACATCAGACGAATGAAAAAAGGAGGACTTTCAGAATTCGTCATTTAAAGAAAGCAATTATTGATAGGAGAAATATGGGAAACTGTTACTTTGTTCCTCAAGAAGGAAAAAATAGAAACAAAACAGCTCAAACAACAAACGAAAACATTTCTGTTAATTTTGTTAAAGCCTAACTTAGATCTACTTCGACTCGTAATTGGACGTCACATCAAAATGCAAAATCAAAATAAGATAACAGGTGGTTAGCGCGGAAAATATTCTTATTATTATTCGAAGAACAGTAAATATTGCATTGAGAATTATTTTATAAACAGAAAAATTTCTGTAAGCATTGAAACTTTCAATAAAACTCAATTCACTTTTTTGACATTTAATAATTCCAGCAGAAGAAAATGGAATGTGTGGTAAAGAAAACATCACTGAAGGACAAAGAGAGGTTTGATTTATTTAAATACCAAAAAGCACTCCAGAGCTGTTTGCATATGAGGAGATGCTTCGTGGAAGCGTTGCTAAAAAAACTGGCTCGTATACACGTTACACTTGCAGAAAACCACGAAAACGCCCATCCAGCAAGCCCGTTCGCCGGGATTCAAATCCCGAACGAACTACCAGTGTTCGGCGAATTCACCGCTCGTCTGCTGGCAGCCAAGACGATGATAGAGTTGCCATATTTCTTCTTTTCTTACTCTAGACGTAACTTTGAAAATCTATGAGACTATTAAAATCTATAAAGTGAAACTTCTGGGCTTTTCAACTTTGACTAGTATATAATTGGTTTTACTGATAAGAAGCATTAATCTCCAGGAATATACACTTAGAATAAACAGTCAAATTTTATTTGACTGCCCAACTGACAGTAAAATCATTACTGGACAATATTTGGAACACAAAACGATCAGGTTATTCATGGTTCGTTTTCCAAGGAAGACATTTCCAATGAGAGACAGGAAGGACGCTTTGTCATAAATTTCCACAAAATGATAAAATAACTTAAAACTCGATTTCTCGTGAGTTAGTAAAAGGTTATATGAATGTTTTAAAATGAATATATTTCGAAGTTAAATATCTAAGCAAATATTACTTTTTCAGAGATAGCAGAAAGGAATAAGAAAGTATAAAATGGAATAAAGATCATACTGTTCTGAGAAAGATGGGAAAATAATAAAAATAAGTGAAACGAAATTAAAATAAAGCACGAAAATAAAAAATGAAATTCGAAGATGAGAGCTTTAAAATTTCATCGAAAAATTAGGCTAAATCTCTTTCGTACATCGTTAACTTTTAAGCTCAATCCCCCCCCCCCCCGCCAAAAGAAAGACATAGTTTCTCGACATTAAGAGTTAACGACATAAGGAATAATCTTTGTAAATAGTATCAATTCTTAAATAAATGAGTTTACGAGCAATAAAAAATTATTACGTCCTAGAGCAATATTTTTACCGTAAAAAGACTATTGGATAGGAAAATAGGAACTACGGTGAGTAAATATTTGACTGCAGGGTATGAAGCAATGCCTAAATTAGAAATAACAGATAGAAATGAAATACTTGTTTTGTGAACTTTGATCGAAGTATAGTAGCCTAGAAATTAATGATAGGTGGTGTTCGGATTTTTATAACAGAACTAAGAGAATATACAATAATTTAACGGCACTTTTAAATTCACAGAAAAAGGAGGCTGAAGGATCTGTAGACGTATAGTAGGAAGAATTGAAAAGTATTGTCAAACAGCAAAAGAAATATTACTTTTTTACAATGCGGCATTTACTCAATTATTACATTTGAAATAGTTTTTGTCGTAACACAGTTTTTTCGCTTATTTACAAAATCAGCCCACCAGCGGCCGAACGGTAAAGACGTTGAACACTGGTAGTTCGGTCTGAGGTTCGAATCCCGCGAACAGGCTGGCTGCATGGGCGTTTTCGTGGTTTTTCCCATATGTAACTGTATACGAGCCATTTTCCCTTAGAACTTCCTCCACGAAGGCATCCCTCTTCTTAGGCAGATAGCCCTAGTGTGCTTTGCCATAATTAAATATACCACACCACCTTTAAAGTCATAATTATGGTAACTTTTCAAAGACATTCTTTCAAACCACGAAAAAGCTTTATTTAAGTATTATATGATTTGATAGTTGAAAAATTTGATCTTTCGTTAGCTTTGCCTTCATTATCTTCTATTTTGGGACAAAACAGTATTAAAAATCTTAAGATTCTATAACATTTCAATTCTAAAGTTCCAGAATGTTTGATAAACTCAAGTAAATAATATAGAAAATAATGATATTATGTGACTAGAAAATTACCAGAAATAGTTCGGAAAATATAATTAAAGTTTAGATGACAAATGTGTTCGGCAAAAAAACTGAGACCCTTTTGCGCAAAAGGGCTGCATGGCGTCTTCGCGTTTTTCTCCATGTGTAATGTGTATACGAGACAGTTTCCCTTAAAAAGTCCTCCACGAAGGCATCCCTCCCTTTAGGCAGACAGCCTTCGTGTGCTTTGCTATAATTAAATAATCCAATCAATCCAATATTTACAAAATCAGAAAATTGTCGAGAATTTCCTTTCGTGTCAAAAGCAAACTTTAACTTGATTTTATTGTCAATGAAGATGTTTTTATAAAAATAGTTTAATACATTTTTTTATTTATTTCAAATATAAAAATACCTTTTTCAGTATTACTTATTAAACAGCAAAGATAAAAACTGCGCGATATAAAATTTGGTAGCGTAGGTGGCTATCTGTGTAACTTACGATATTTAACTAAAGAAAATGAGAATTTCCCCCTTTTCCTAACTATATTTTTGTTCTAAAATTTGGTAGCCCTTATAATTGTTTATTTTGATAAATGAAACTAAAGGAAAAATAAATCCCATTGCATACGCATTATACGAATTTGCCTGTATCATAATAACACATAGCAGTAATTACATATTCAAGTAATCGGTATATACCGCCTACAGTAATAGCAACGTCTAGCTGAGCGATTTCAGTTTAGGCCTGCATCTAAATGTGTGCTTAGGAAAATACGTGAGAAAGCCCCTTCAGTCTAACTGTTCTTCGAGAAATTAAACTTACGGTAAAGCCTACCTTCATATAAATTGCTTCGATTTCGGATGAAAGCGCTTAAGTCAAGAGATTTAGGTATACGTTTAACCAGGTAACTGTGATTGACGAGTATACTCGTCATGGAGAAGCGGCACGATATTGTGTATTGACGAGTAAACTCGTCATGCAAATAATGAAATGGAAAGGTAAGAGGGAGGTTTATTTAGTAAGTACTGTACATAATGACAATATAATAGAAACAGAGAAAAGAAAAATAATGGCAAAGAAAGCTAGTGATTGATTATAATAAAGGAATGGGTGGAGTGGATGTGAGCGATGGAATGATCATAGCGTACTCCACAGCAAGAAAACGACTCAAAAAGTACTACACAAAGATATTTCTCCATTTCTCAGACATAATGTGTCTGAATGCATTCATATTACATAAAAAAAATAATGGAACGTTATAGCGCATCGATTTTTTTGCTCAAATTTATTGAAGACCCTTTTGCGACGTATCGAATTGAAAGAAATAACTAAACCGACACAAACTCGGCCATTTAGCCCTAATATAAGCCAGTTAGGCGGGAATCATGTTCAGGATTATATACCCGGAACATCGAAAAAAAAAAAAAAAACCCTACGCGAAGGTGTTCGCATTGCTATAAACGTAAGATCTGGAAGGAATCGCTTTACTGGTGTTCGATTTGCAAAGTCCCATTATGTATAGTACCCTGTTTCGCTGAATATCACTACACATCAGGAATTGAAATTCTTACTTTTATATGTATAATATTTAATTTAATTTATTGCATTTTTAGTTTAATATGTATGTAATATATGCTTATGTTAACCCAATAAGTCAATATTAGTAATAAAAGTTTCAATTTTATAAAATAAACTCATCTTTTTCATCCAATGTCTTACCAGCACAACTTACTCTGTGATGGACGAATATATTCGTCATGGCTCGATTCTGGCGAAACAAAACGGTGCGCACTCTTAAACGAAGGCGCCACAGTTAACTGGTTAATATACTTGTGAGGATTATGTTAATTTTATTAACAGTTAAATTTTAAGTTAAAGTTCCTTTCCTGTCAAATTCTTAACTTCAACTTACTACTTCCGGCCAGAACGTAGTTTTGGAATCTTGCTGAATATTTAATGAGAAGGAGTGGTATTTAAACCACGAAGTTACTTACTGAGTCAGAGAGGATCAGAGTTTCTGATTTACGCGCGTCTGCCTTTTTGGCCACTCTCTCTCTCTCTCAAAGCTGTTATTACGCTCGGCCGTACTCAGGCCCTTGCTAAGCTTCGTAGTCAAATAAGTTAAGGGGCCAACTCGATTTGAACCTTGATAGCATCAGCTATACTTCTTTAGTTAATCTTAGTTTTAGTTTAATTCTTAGTCCCTTAAGTTCAAGCCCAAGTGCGGGCTTTGTTTGTACACTCCCAGGCGGAGTTTTGTTAAATCTTGGCGGAGTTTTGTTAAATATGTTTAATTTAATGTTTATCCCCGGCGGAGTTTTGTTAAATATGTTTAATTGTAAGGGATATTTTAAATTGCTCTGCGAAGTACTCCAGACCTACAAACCACAAGTATGCAACACTTGGTACTGAACGTTAATAATGGTATGAGAAGAATTAAAATTAAAAGGTAACACAGAGAACTTAAACGTTGCGTGATTATACTTTAAAGTCACGGGTAGAAAGGTGTGTATTCTTAGTGGAATTTACCTTCTTCAAGAGAAAACAATGTGGAATAAAAGACTCGTCTATCCGAGAAAATATTCATCCTATCTTAACGCCTGGAGGAACAAATATATAAATCAAAACGCAACCTTCTCTCATTGATAACCTCATAATGAGTTCTTGTAAAGATTTATGTTTCTCGCAGGATAGTTCACGTACACCATCCTAGCCTTACTCGGACTGCACTGCATTAAATGATCTCTATTGGGACTCATCATTCTTTTGAGATGCTACACATTCACACAGTTAATACCCAAAACTCTTTACGGTTGTGACTCCAGCAATTCTTTTCTTTACCACCGGAGGTTTTGCTTGCTAACGGCAACGCCGAATTAATCACAAACATAAATATTAATTCAAGCTCGAAGCATAGCAGAATTGAAGCGTTATTACGAAGCGTAATGTTTATGAATTCTACTTTTTTTGCACAATGTCTTAGAGACGTCACTATAAATTAGTTTCAAGTCAGTTAAGGGGATGGGACTTTAAAAATTAGTTTTTTAAGTTTTTTTTTTTTTTTTTTTTTTTTTAACAAGAACTTTTACACATATACAGATTATAACATCAGATTATAACATACAGATTATAACATTCAAAATTTCAATTTGTTTTAAATGAAAAAATTTTAAAACGAATGATTAATTTTTTTAATTAAAGATTAAAAATGATCCTTGCACTCTATATCTCAATATTTTTTCTTAATTTTTCCTTTAAGTTAGTTATAAAGGCTTAACAAAATATTTTGTGTATCCGTTATTGAACATCATGAATCAAAAATTTTTAAAAAGAAATTTTGTGTGTCCAGTTTTCGGGAAAATAATCACCTCTTGTTAAACATTATCACAAGTTTAAACTTCTTAATAACCTCATATCCAAAAATGCATACACAGTTCTACTGTAACATATAACAAGGTAGTTTCTTCCAAATATCATTCATTCATTTTGAACTAAAAATGAGCCGCATGGAGCATTTTCAAGGAACTGCCAAAAAATTTGTTTTGTAAAAACCGAATTTAAAGTTTTTCTTCAAACTTACCTTTAATACATGGTCATGAGAAACAGCAAATTAACTTTAAATATGAATTTGTAAACACTAGATAACATTCTCGTATCATTTATAACTATTTTTAATCTCATAATACTAAACATGAGAGAAATAAACATATCGCAAATTGGTATAAAACATATCGCATATCGAAGTCAGAGGTAGAAACAATTTATGCATTATATCCAAAGAAACTTTTAAAATTCACTCGCATCCTATGTTTTACCTTCATTTGTTACATTTACATTATCTTTTAATGCTTTAGAATATTTTTTACTATTTCTGTTTTTTCCAACCAGGTAAACTTCTTTTTGCTGTGGTTCAAGGGACGTTGATTCCGCTTTTTTGCAACGAATAGGGAAAACGAGTTTCCCCGTGCTCTAGCGTATAGAATTTACATAAGCAAAGTTAAATTCATTAATAGTTGTCAATTCTGACGTTTCTAGCCTTTTTTTTTTTTAGAAATAAACACATCTTTTGAGCAAATATATAAATTATAACTATTGAAATACACTTTTATTTTACATTTTCTCCAAAATTTAAAGGGCAAAGTTTACATTGTTTATACATTTTAAATGTTTGTAACCTCTTTAAAAATTAGAATATTTGAATTCGGTTTTTTGCATACGATGTAGTTGCGTATAATGGAATATTACGGGAGTAAAAAATCAAATTCAATATTTTGGTTGATTTTTAGCTATTTTTAAAATAGGGATTTTAAGATTTAAAAAAAAAATCTTAAAATTTCTAAGGGAAGTCCACCGTCTCCTTAGAAATTTAGATTAGAAACAAGATTATTTGATTTTGACAACAAGATTGTTGAAAAAATTTAGATTAGAAACAAGATTATTTGCTTTCATTCTTACGTGCAGTACAATTTCTGTTAAATAAAGTACTGTAGTTCTGATTATTTTTTAAGTGATCGCCATTTGGTCGAAAAAAGGAAGGAAGGAATCGTTTTCTAGAAGCAGTTCTATATCTCTTTTCTGGACTGCTGAAATAGCTCCAAAGGCACTGAAAAGACTGCTGAAATAGCTTCAAAGGCACTGAAGAACGTTGTCATTGGTGAAAGTAATCGCTTATAACAGAGTTTCTTAAACTGCGAGTCGCGATGGGGGTCACGGGTTCTGCAGCAAGGGGTCGCCAAAACGTTTAGCAGTTTTGATGTTTCTTTAACTTACTATAATAATTTTACAATTATCAAGTATTTTTACACAATGTATCTGAAAATAGATAAGACAATACATATAAAGAAAAAGACGAAAACGTTTCGACGCATTCTTTTTATAATGTTCATTTTACTTGCTGTGCACGTGCGCTGTCATTTCGTCCGTTACTTACTTAAACTTTTCACATTGTTCTATGTCTTAAAACTAGAAATTAAAGTTAATGACCTAAAACTGCAATAATATATTACAGTACAAGTGAAAAAAATCCACAGTTTCACTCACGTGTGTGTCGGATTTGCGGAATGTTTGTGGGAGTCACACAAACATTTCGTAAATATTACCGGGTCCTGGGGTTGCGAAAAAAATCTCAGTGATTAAAAGGGATCACGAATGGAAAAGGTTTAAGAAGCCCTTAGAAAATACTGTGAGCTTGAGCAGCAGTTTGTTTCCGTTTAAGTTATTTGCCTCGGTCATAAATACCATTTAGTCTAAAACTAATTTGATACCCGTGGCAGCGACTGTAAAGATATACGATCAAATGAACATTTGTTCTCCTTTTATTTATTACTAGCTTCGTCTGGTTTTTAAATGTACCGGAAAAATGGCTGAAGGGAACACCAGACGTTAAATTTAAAAACTGCGTAGAATTTTACTCTGCAGAACAACTTCATAAAAAAGTTATTACGTATAAAAAATTACAATGAAATAAGCAATAATCCTTAATACAAATATTAATTATCCTAATAAATAAATTAACCAACTTCCCTTTGCAAAACCTTAAGAACTCAAATGGTATAAAGGAGGTTAAGGGCTTTGTTTCCTAACAAATCACTCAAAACTTTTCAATATCTAAAAAACAGTGAAATGAGCAATAAATAACATAAAAAAATACAAAAAAAATTTTTAAAAATAATTCTGAAAAGCTAAGTATAATTATTTTATGTTACATTTTCAAGAGAAAAAAATTACAATGAAATAAGCTATAGCCTTTACTCTACAGAACAACTTTAATGTACTATATATATATAAAAATCACAATGAAATATGCCAATCTCTTAAAAACAGTGATATAAGAAATACGATGAAAAAAAAAAAAATCTGAAATGTTTCAGATTTTAAATTACGTTCAAAGGGGCGTTTTTTTTTAACGTTTTGAGTGTTACCTTTATTTATTAAATATCATGTTCTTTGCACTTAAACCATAAAATTCAGTTCAAGAGCAATATCGCAAAATAATGTTAAATTAAGCATATCTTTAGAATTTCCGATATACACAGTCTCGCGAGCTGGAGATAAAAGTATTTTTTTTCGTAAAATAGCTAAGTGCCTACGTTTCATGACGATGTGAAAATAGAGTGTGTAGAGTAAAATCTCGCTTTCCTATAGCCCATTAAGTCTCACAATGACGCGATTTCGTCACAAAATATGAAATTAAAAAAATTCTAATTCGAATTTCGAAAAAATCGCTTCGAGGTGCACTGGTTCTTCTCTAGATGCCCCTGTGTACCAAATTTCGTAGCCGTGGGTCTATTAGCTTACGCGTAGCGCGACGAAAGACTCACACACACACATAGACAGACTCTTTCTTTTATTATATGTAGAGAGTTTTTTTAGGGAAAGAATTTCTCGCGAATAAGCATATATCCTTGGAATGCTTTGCCAGCAATCCAAATAAGCTAATGCCTTCGATATGCCCCACGAAAGCTCCTTCTTCTTAGGATGCTTTGTTATATGATTTGGCGTTTGGAAGGAGCTAATAAACAAACAAATATTAAAACTGCGAGGTTAAAAAAAACGTGAATTCAAAAGTAATCTTGGATTTCCTATTCCTACTCATAGAAACGCAAAAATCTGAAAAATTCGAAAACTTTTATCATAAATAGTTTAATTTTTATGATTTTTTAAGCCGAATTAACACTATTTCAATCCTTCTGGTGAAAAATGTTTAGTTTATGTCGTATGCATATAATTTTGATTACCTTTTTTACATGATCAGGTTTGGATATCACAGATTAAACTGTGTCCTGAAAAATCTTTAGTAGATTAAGGAAGATCTTTCAGCTAATTTCTTTGTACAAAATCTATGTAAATGCATAAGGTTAATATATTTTACCAAAATATATCGGTTTACCAAAATTGATGGAGATTAAAAACATTTTGATTCATTTTTTAAGCTGAAGCTATGATCAGGTTTCGCAAATATTACGAACTATCAAAAGACCATTCCCCCTTTTTATTTAATGCATTTGTCGATTACATCAATCGTTACTGTCACAACAGCAGCGAAATATATAAAACGTTCGAATGCAAAATTCTATTTTGGAATAAAAGAAGTTGCTCATATCATTTTATAATTTCTGGCTTAATCGCTTTCCGTCTATTAACTGCTAACATCTGCTTCTAGAAATTAAAAATCTGAAATTTCCCGCTACATTTCTGAAAACTTAACTAACCTAAAAGCAATTAAGCATTAATGAAGATAAAATATTTTACGTGTTGTTTACATTACACTTCATTTAGTAATTAAGATAAAATTTAAGGTAATTAGTGCTAGATACAATTTACTAATGTGAAGAAAAGTGTTTGCTTTGATACTCAAGTCTTAGTTCAAGTCTCGGTGATAAAATGACAGCATCTTTTTCTTACTTATGCGTTTAAAGTATTTGTTAATTAAGTTTTACAATTGTTTAAGACTAAAGCAGTCAATAACAAACCGTTTAAATCTAAATGACTTCGAAATGCGACATTGAAAGCTGATTGCTAAAAAAATATCTATGCAACATTTTCTGATTTAATCTTTTGTCAAATAAACAACTCGAGAAATTTCCACATATTGATTAAAATACTTCTTCCTCTTCTCCCAACAGTGTGGAACATTATCAGCATTCGAATGCTGTAGATAACGAAATTTATCTTTTATAAACATTAGATGCTCCCAAGAAATGTTCTTTATTAATTGATAAACTTCAAGCATTAATATCGCCTGGCATAAATAAATCATTGTTTATCAGCAATCAACGAATCAGATTGTATTTTGAGACTGAAACGGTACTTTAGTAGAGGTGAAATGTAGATCCACACCTCCTAGTGGTGCACCCTGGTAGCGTAGAAATACTACTAAATGATCTACAAACTCGGCCTGTGTCGTTATCCTGCATTTAATACTGGATCACTGTGGGAAAGATATTGGAAAACAAAATAAATTTATAAATTATACTGTGGAATCTGTTTTAATTTTGTTGTTCTCTTTGTTTGTTTTGCCTACAGTTGCCTTTGCAAGCTGCCAATAGAATTTTTTTTTTTTTTTTAAGTTTATTTAGTTAAGTTGTTTCAGGCTTGCATTTTGTATAAGTTTGCATTTTGATCTATTTTATTTCATATTGAAGACGACCAAGATTTCGATTTTGTGATTAGCGGCACAAGCACTTCAAATCCAAATCATAATTTGCAATTCCTGGCTAATGTACATGATCACGTTTATGTGATGACATAGCTGATAGCTCGCATTAAGCACAGGAAGAAAACTTCCTGCTTTTAGTATTTTCAAAGATGCATGCAGTTTATGCATTATTAGCAAATCTTGGCTTTTTTACCCGAATTAGGTGATTTTATCATCATTCGTTTACTTCTGTAAAGCATTTTGAAAAAGGAAAATAACTTTAATTTTCCTTTGTGAATAAGGTATTTCTCCTGCCTTCCTAGCATGCCTTCGTGGTGTGGTGGTCTGCACGCTGGCCGCGTAATCCAGAGGTCCGTGGTTCGATTCCCGGCGAAGGCGTTACTCATTTTTCACTTCTCTTGCTTCCAAAAAAATCCTAATGTCTTTACAGTGGCACCCGAACTAAAAGGGTGGTGGATGATGACTGTCCCCCCCCCCAGGATTTGGCGATTCTGTTCCCTAAAAACAACAGTAGCTCTTTAAAAGAGGGAGTATATAAAGTATTTCTCCCGCCTTCTTAGCATGCCTTTGTGGTGTGGTGGTCTGCATTCTGCGCGCGTATTCTAGAGGTCCGCGGTTCGATTCCCGGCGAAGACGTTGCTCATTCTTGCTTACTTCCAAAAATACATAAAGTCTCTACACCGGGCATTGCTAATTTTTCATTTTGACTGCTTACAAAAATACCTAATATCTCTAAAACCTTACAAACTCACCGAGTGTTAGATTGTAATCTGAAGTTTTCTTTAATTGTTTTATTTATTAATTTTTTTTTGTATGTTATTACGTTGTTGGGACATTAGGTTGGCAAGCTTTGTAGTAGGACAGTTGCCAGTGGTGAGAGAAATCCTGCTGCAATCTCTGGAATAGCACGCGAATGCAGAACAGTTCAGTTTGAAGAGGAATAGAATCAGATTGAAATGTATTTTAAAAGTTTGGTTTGCAAGATTTGCCTACCAAGTTGAGCTCAGCTTGGTGAGTGATTGGTAACACCTGTTGATTTGTTCGTGGAAAACACTACATCTAAAGATAATTATGAAATATTATAAATCTAATAGTTTTGCAATTATGTTTGAAACTTTAATCTTTTCATTTGCAACATTGTACTTTCTTAAGTAATAGATTTTTGAATCAAAAAGAACACATTTACAGCTACAAATAACAATTCCTAAAAAAGAAATAAAACAAATCAAAAAGCTAAAATTTCTCTGGGTGAACTTTAATCTGTGACAGGTATTAAATGGTCAGTATTCGAAAGTGTCACTGAAGAAAAACCTGTGATATTTTTACTTTAGAAAAACAATGCTTTCTTATATATATATATATGTATATGTATGAAAGCAATATTTCAAAAATACACGCGGTCTCACACACATACACATAAAGGCAGGAGTCCTTTGAACAGCAAGCATTTTTCCGGAAACAGAACTGTCTCTTTGTTTCATCTTGGTGGAAAGAATTAAATCAAAGCGCCATTTTTCTTTTCTTAACTTGTTCTTTAGAGGTTGCTATAGGAACGAGTGAAAACTGTTTTGTGTTCAGAATTCCAACAGTTTGCTCACACTGAATAAAAATTTACATCTGCAGTTTTAAACACAAGTATCGGAAAGTGAGTGTTTGTTTATTAAAGAATATTTTAATACATTTTGGCGCATTAAGCAAAGGGAAAACTACTCCTTTGAGCATATCTTCACATAGATTTTTAAATTTAGTTTACATTTTATTTTCGTTTCAAATTTCACTTTAAGAAAACCTGATGAATTTTTTATATCTTAAAGTGCTGGTGAGACAGAGGAAGCTTTCTTTTTTTTAGTTAAGACTGAGAATTTTAACCTAGATCGTTTTAATATTTAAGTAAAAGCCGAAAGAAGCTCCAAACCAGCCAATTCTAACAGTTTTATGTTCTTAATTTTCTTTCTGGATTTCTTTCTTGTTTTTTTACGAATGTTTCTAAGAGATATTTTTTGTTTTTATTATTCCTTTCTGTCATAACATTATTTCCACAAGCAAAACCAGAGATGGTAATTTTAAACAATTTTATAAAAACAGAGAAGTAGCTATGAGGATTCGCTTTTAATGTATGCAGTATTTCCGCTTATTTCACTATTAAAAGTGACAAGAGACATTAGGAATGAAAACTGAAAAGCAGGAAATATACTGTGTTTTGAATGTACACATTGGGGATGCAGTAAAGCAAAATAATGCAGAAAAGATTTAGCAGATGAATCATTGCAGTAAAGCAGAATGATTTATAAGAGTATCAAATAGTATAAAGTATTTATTTTTTCGAATTTATGTTACTGAAATTTAGTAGATTCGGCGAAGTAGATTTAATTCAATCCTATAAGTTTAAATTAAATGCAAGAAAAAATGCGTATAATTTAATATTCCGTTGTTCGAGCAATAAGAAGACAGCCAGTTGCTCGAGCTATAAGAAGACAGCCAGTTGCTCGATCAATAAGAAGACAGCCAGTTGCTCGAGCAATAAGATGACAGCCAGTTGCTCGAGCAATAATAAGACAGCCAGTTGCTCGAGCAATAATAAGACAGCCAGTTGCTCGAGCAATAATAACACAGCCAGTTGCTCGAGCAATAAGAAGACAGCCAGTTGCTCGAGCAATAAGAAGACAGGCAGTAGTTCGAGCAATAATAAGACAGCCAGTTGTTCGAGCAATAAGAAGACAGCCAGTTGCTCGAGCAATAATAAGACAGCCAGTTGCTCGAGCAATAATAATACAGTGTGTTACTCGAGCAATAATAAGACAGCCAGTTGCTCGAGCAATAATAAGACAGCCAGTTTCTCGAGCAATAGTAAGACAGCCAGTTTCTCGAGCAATAGTAAGACAGCCAGTTGCTCGAGCAATAAGAAGACAGCCAGTTGCTCGAGCAATAAGAAGACAGCCAGTTGCTCGAGCAATAAGAAGACAGCCAATTGCTCGAGCAATAAGAAGACAGCCAGTTGCTCAAGCAATAATAAGACAGCCAGTTGCTCAAGCAATAATAAGACAGCCAGTTGCTCGAGCAATAATAAGATAGCTGCGTGATGCTTTGATAGATAAAACATTATAGATAAAACCCCTCAGATTAGTAGACTTAATTTTCAGAGCTATGCTGCCTTCATTCAGGAGTTCATTGTTCGAACTTATTTACTAACAAAAGCTAAGCTTTTCACAAATATGATTTTTTTTCTCTTACAGAACTTTCGCATTATAAGGTATTTCCACCACCTTCTTAGTATGTTTTCGTAGTATAATGGTCAGCACACACGGCGCGTATTCGAGAGGTCCGAGGTTCGAGTCCCGGCGAGGGCATTGCTTATTTTTCATGTCTCCTGCTTCGGAATAGCCTAATGGCTCTATAGAGGCGCCCGAACTAAAAAAAAGTGGTGGATGACGATTCTCCACTACCAGATATGGCAAATGGATTCCCTAATCCCCAGTCGCCTTTTAAAAAGGGGGAGTATATAAGTGATAAATGACGGAGGACGCGAGCACCACCTCTCTACCATAGGGGTTAATTGCTATAGCGCCGCGTCCCCCCTTGTCTAGAGCACCCCCAATATGGTATGGGGAAGGTTGAGGGGCCACATGAACCCCTGACACCAGTCACCGATTTAAAATACAGTGCCATAAAAGGGCCTTGGCAGATAATACATTGCCATACAATAATATTTTGGTTCATACAGCTACAATTGAGATACATATTACGTATGATGGCATATTACAAATAAGGTACATAGTACATAATCTTACATATACAAAGACAAATACATTTAAAATATGCATATTACATTACATTAATTTGATTATGTGCATGGGGATATTTTAGATATAGAAAATTATATTAAGATTTACATGTGATCCAAGGGCAATATCGTGTTGCAATGGTTCGTATGTCTTACACCAGAACTTATGACATGTAAATTACGCATACATTATACATTATATACATTACACTGATACATTATACACTATACTGATACATTATACACTATACTGATACATTATACACTATACTGATACATTATACACTATGCTGCTATATACATTATACTGATATATTATATACACTATACTGATATATACATGATACTGATATATTATACATTTAGCTGAGATACATAGCACAGTTGACATTTTATTATATATACATGGTTTTATGCTATAGATTACTTAATGCAGGCTGACCATTTATACACCAATATACTCACAATAACTCAAGGGGGAGTATATAAGTGATAAGTGACGGAGGGCGTGGGCACCCTCCCTCTACCAAGATGGTCAATTGGTATAGCGCCACATCCTCCCTTATCTAGAGTTGTTGTGTAGAGAATTTGTCTGATAGCGGTATAAAAACTAGGTGAATGATTTTCTGATTTATGGAAATCTTAATTTTATTTGATTCTGAATTATTTATTTTAAGGCTTTAATTTTGGGGAAAAACAGATGCTTCTGGGAATATTATTTAGTTAAAAGAATATTATTTATTTTCTTTTATTTGCAAATTTTGTACAAGCTTTGATTCATTGTGAAAGAAGCAGGGAAAGGGAGGCAATTTTTGCCAAGTCATGATTTCGCGCGCTTTGTCCTTTAGAATGTTCTAGAAGGATTTTTCATTGTGGAGTTGACCTTAAGAGAGGAAGTACGTGACAAAAAAGGTCAAAAGTTGCTACTTGTCTTTCAATGTAAGTCATTCAGGTTTTTTGGCGACTGAGGGTCCGGTTGTTGGCTAAGTGAAGAAGGGCACGCATGCGCGATCACCCTTATTTCCGCATTCAGGGGTTGAAAACGCAAATTTTGCCAAAATTAAGGGGGCGATAAGTGAAGCCATAGTGGGAGCCCGCGTTTGTGAAGGAGACGAAGGAAATTCGAGTTGGATTCCCTCTCTTACGGACTGGCGGGTGGAACTTACTTGGGACGTTACTCGTGAAGCTTGCTCTTGGGATGAGTAAGAACAGGCGAGCCGTAATTGCCTAGAAAAAACGTTTCTGGCCGGAAGCTGCAAACACGCTCCCTTGCCGCGTTCTGGTAAAGAGGCGAAATTTGAACGAGTTACCTGCGTGTTGACTTAGGACTTTCAGGACCAAGCGGATAGCCGTCCTGGGCAGCAGTGCTCCTGTTTCTGTTCTACAGTGGTGAAGTGGCGTCGACATTATGAGAACCAGTGTAAAGATGAGCCCGGCCGACGTCAACGCTTATTAAGATACGAGTCCTCCACTTCAAGATGTCCAACCAAGTTAAGTTTTATTTTTTTGTGTTTGAACTTTAAGCAAGTTTTTCAAAAACGTCCTTAGAAGTAAAAACAACGTCGAATCTTAAAATTAATTCTCAGGCTATCAATTGTTTTCCCTTTCCCCTTTTAAATTACCAGACAAACCTTAAGTTTTTTTTTATATGAATTTAAATGAAAAAAATCTTAACCTCATCTGAGAGTCTAAGGAGAAGTCATCAATTTGTCATTTACGCTTTTTTTTTCATTTAAATTCATATAAAAAAAAACTCGCGCGCGAAATCATGACTTGGCAAAAATTGCCTCCCTTTCCCTGCTTCTTTCACAATGAATCAAAGCTTGTACAAAATTTGCAAATAAAAGAAAATAAATAATATTCTTTTAACTAAATAATATTCCCAGAAGCATCTGTTTTTCCCCAAAATTAAAGCCTTAAAATAAATAATTCAGAATCAAATAAAATTAAGATTTCCATAAATCAGAAAATCATTCACCTAGTTTTTATACCGCTATCAGACAAATTCTCTACACAACAGAGTCCGGCTTGAGGGGCCACACGCGAGCCTCGCACAGGACGCCCTGTCCCAACGCCCGGACCGTATCGTCAGCAGTCGGGCCGACCAAATGCCAACGGGGTGGACTTCCGTCCAAAGTGTCCGGGCCCAGCGTCTATTTAACTCCAATAAAAAGTTTACATGGCCGAATAGGGGCAGTAATACATTCGTTTGATATCATTGTGCAGACATTGCGACATGTTCGTTCATACAACCGACCTAATTAAACACATAAAATATGTACATAGACGCTTAAATACATAGATGCCACTTAATACATAACAAGTAAATACCCAAATACGTAAATACTTGAGAACTAATTGCGTGTGCACATGAGTACTAAATACAACGTTACCTAGATAGTGAATACGTAAATGTTAGCATACATTTGCAACATGTTCATTCATAAGACCGACCTAATTAAGCACATAAATACACGCGTAGATACATAAATACAAATAAAGTGCCACTTAAGTACATAATAAAAGATTCCTAAATACATAAATACCTAGAGAAACTGAATACTTAGATATAAGCATACATTTGCGACATGTTCATTCATACAGACCGAAGTAATTTAACACATAGGTACACACATAAATACACACATAATTACGTGATTGCCGCGTTAATACATAATAAATGAATGCCTAAAGACATAAACATCTGGGGACAAATTACGTGTGCATATGAGTACTATATACAACGTTACCTGGATACTGAATACATAAATATTAACATACTTTTTCGACATGTTCATACATACATCCTGACCTAATTAAACGCATATATACACACATAGATACATACATACGTAAATGCCACTTAATACATAATAAGTAAATGCCTAAATACATAAGTAAACCGAGAACGTAATAGGCGTGCACATGAGTACTAAATGCAACGTGACCTGGATACTGAATACATAAATATTAGCATACTTTTGCAACATGTTTATTCATAACAGACCGATCTAATTAAGCACATAAATACAAGGGGGAGTATATAAGGTAGTTCTCCCGCCTTCTTAGCATGCCTTCGTGGTGTAGTGGTCAGCACGCTCGAGAGACGTATTCGAGAGGTTCGAGACCCGGCGAGGGCATTGTACGTTTTTCACGTCTCGCAGTACGTCTCTAAAAGTGGTGGAGCATTATTTTAAAATATTGTTTCTTGAAATTAAAATTTTGAGAAAAATACAATACGCTTAGTTATTCATTTGGTTCATTAATTCCTGCATTTGTGTCATTGTAAATGCAGCCTCACTTTAATGACAAATAAATTCCAGCTTAGAACTCTAAAAATAAAATGCTTTTATTTCTGTAGAAATCTGATTTTGTTGCTTTGCATGGATTTGTTAAAATGGAAGCACACTTGAGGGATTTCGCACAAAAAATTAACTCAAGCACGAAGCAGACGACTTTTATTGTTCGAAAGCATTTCTTTAAAAGGAATCTGTGTTGAGCGCATCATTTCTTCTCGCTGTTTAGTGTTTCGTAAATATTAATCTAAAGTTTGAATGAAACTAAGCTGTTTTTCAGCACATAGTAAACGCATGGATTAACTTTGTTTTCATTAATCGTAGTGAAGATTTAAGCTATGCTTAAATTAATTGCTTCAGTTATGAATTTACATTTTAAAAACTATTCCGCGATTTCAAGAAAATATATATCTCGCTCGGATATTGGAATGTGCAAATATAAGCTGTTGTTATCGGCAGATTGATTCTTCAAAGAAATAAAGCTTGTTCGCTGGCCGAACGATACTGTGCTAAGAAAAATGTACGGCTAAGTTCGTAATAGTGTGTGTGTGTATTTAATTATGGCAAAGCACACTAGGGCTATCTGCCTAAGGGAAGGGATGCCTTCGTGGAAGACTTTTTAAGGGAAACTGGCTCGTATACACGTTAGACATGGGGAAAACCACGAAAACGCCCATGCAGCCAGCCCGTTCGCGGGATTCGAACCTCGGGCAGAACTACCAGTGTTCAGCGACTTTACCGCTCGGCCTAGCAGAAAAAGAGAAAAAATGAGGTTGTGAATTGGAAAGTCAAGAAGGATATACGTTTGTTGAGTACTGTAACAGCTTTACATATTATTAAAATCTTGTAGTTTAAATAATTTAAATAGATGAACATTAAGATATTTGTGAATGGCAATATTTGAAACCAGATCGAGTGCCACGTGCGACTCTCGCACGAAGAATGTAATTTATTTTTAAATGTTAGAATATGTTTTCTCTTCTTGTTTGTATGTCGCCATTTTTGAGTGTTAAATAAAAGTTATTGCTGTGTTCCATCATTGGAGTTGCTTATTATCGCCAAAGAAGTATTACAGTCATAATTATTTTGGAGGCACCGACCGAGATCGAATAATCGTGCGTATTTTTATTTCATTAGTTCATCACTGAACATAATATTAGTGATACCAGATTATTACTTCCTGTTAATATTGAATTTATTTTATTAGTTCATCACTGAACGCAATATTAGTGATACCAGGTTATTACTTCCTGTTGATATTGAATTGCCTTATTTTATTAGTTCATCACTGAACGTAACTTCCTGTTGATATTGAATTGTCTTATTTTATTAGTTCATCACTGAACATAATATTAGTGATACCAGGTTATTACTTCCTGTTAATATTGAATTGCCTTATTTTATTAGTTCATCACTGAACGTAATATTAGTGATATCAGGTTATTACTTCCTGTTAACACTGAACTGCCTTATTTTATTAGTTTATCACTTGAACGTAAACTTAGTGATACCATTTTAATGCCGTTTCTACTAGAGCTCAAAGGAAAAGAAAAATAGCTGAAGAGCAGATCTTGGAACCGATGAAGGAAGAAAATAAAGCATCCAGAGATGTATTTGAAGAAGTTAAATCACCAGAATTAAACGTGGAAGATGTTCACGAAAATTTGAAAAACGACAAAGAAATTAATATTGAGAATCATTTTGCAATGCAGCGTTATCATCATCTTTCGGCTTTTGATGTAATATCAAAGCCGCTACTAATAGATGAAGAAAACAATTGTCGAAAGCAAATGACAAATGAATATTATTCGAAAGGCACAGATCAACTGAGGAAAGGCTTTGCTGTGAAATATAGCCGAGGAACTGATCCAACATGGAAAAGATCTAGGCACAGTCAAAAAAAAAAAAAAGGGGGGGGGAAGACTATTTTGAACACTGTCCATTTTCTTCCTCTTTAAATGTGGTGTAAAAATATTTGTTTAAAACTTAAAATTTTAGGCTTGAAAATTTGGAAATTTAGAAGAGAAATTACCTTTTCTCTTTAAGCATTTGAGCAAGCCGAGCTTATAAACTTTCGAATTTTACAGAACTTTTCCCTTCGGTAAAAGTCTCTCCGTTGGGGGAGAGGTTGTAACAGCTTTACATATTATTAAAATCTTGTAGTTTAAATAATTTAAATAGATGAACATTAAGATATTTGTGAATGGCAATATTTGAAACCAGATCGAGTGCCACGTGCGACTCTCGCACGAAGAATGTAATTTATTTTTAAATGTTAGAATATGTTTTCTCGTCTTGTTTGTATGTCGCTATTTTTGAGTGTTAAATAAAAGTTATTGCTGTGTTCCATCATTGGAGTTGCTTATTATCGCCAAAGAAGCATCACAGTACAGTCCATAATAACTCGATGATTGATATTGGAACACGGAAAAGAACTGTAAAGAAACCAATAACTGTAAAAGATTACAACAACAAAATGGGAGCAGTGGACCGCCTGGATCAGTTATCCTGCTGTCAGAAATAAGCAGAGATATTATTATTTTTCCATTATGCTTTATTTCCTTATAATTTTACTTAATATTCATTGACATGCATCCACTACGAAAGTCAAGATGTACAAAGAAAACAACATTACACGCTACGAAAAACAGACGGCCGCTGGGGGGGGGCATTTTCGCGGACAGGAGAGGACGACGAAAGGGTTAAAAAAAAAAGGTTTTTTATAACCTTCTTCCGCAGTATTTACTATTTACCCTTCAAGACATAGCGAGAATTCGCTACTCCGTCTGTATAGTCATTAGGTATTTTTTGGAAGCCGAAGAAGTTGGAAAATAGCAACCGCCTTCGCCGGGAATCGAACCACGGACTTTTGGAATACCGGCCCAGCGTGCTACCGTTACACCACGAAGTCACGCTAGGGAAGTGGGAGAAATACCTTATATACTCCCCTTTTTAAAGGGCGACTACGGTTTTAGGGGATTTAGTCGCCAAATCCTGGGTGCGGAGAATCATCATCCAAAACCCTTTTAGTTCGGGCGCCACTTGTAGAGTCATTAGGTTAATTGGAAGCAGAAAAGATGAAAAATATGCAACCGCCTTCGCCGGGAATCGAACCACGGTCCTCTGGAATTACCGGCCCAGCGTGCTAAATGACTACACCACGAAGGCACGCTAGGGAAGTGGGAGAAATACCTTATACGTCTTCTACACAGAGTCTACGATATATGCTACCAGGTAGAACCCGTAGACTGCATAAACGTAGATTTAAAATTTTACTCTAGAAGTAGAAATTTTTCATACTAAGGTAAAGTTTTATCTTTCCCTTCTTCTTCATTTTATGAAAAAGAATTCGAGAATCACGTAGAAATCGGATTCGAAAAAATTTAGTGTCTGCCCTCCCTCTAATCTGAATGAAATTAAATGAAATGAGGGCGAGCATGTGCCCAGTGCCATTCGCAATCAAAAGTACTCATTAAAAAAGAAAGCGACGCGCTAAATCTGCATCTTTTATTTTCTAATATCATAAGTAGATAAGTGAGCAGCACGATAGCAGTCCACAGATCTCCGATAAATAAATATTTTCCGAAGGTCCAAGCCTTACGGAAAGGTAGCAGTTCTTTCCCCAAATTCATTAGAAAAAAGTTTGCTTATAGAATTATTTACGAGATTTCTCTCCAGAAATCGATTCAATTTCTTTATTTTAACTTATACCTATCCCACTAATGTGATTACTACTAGTCTTAAGAGCTTAATCCATAATTTATATACTTCTGCCTTTAGTACAACTGGAGTTGGAAAAGTTACGCATTCAAAGCTGAGAAGCTGTGCCATTGCATTTGTTAAGCACTAATCAATTGCCGTGAAAGCAAAGCACTTATTTTCATAGCGGGCGTAGGATAAGAGAATAGCGTGAACTCGACACTCTATTAACTGCCACAAAAACGAATTATATGAATATTAAATAAACTATCGGATTGAACTGCATTAAAATGTAAATAAAGAATCCAATGCTAATGTAAAATCTGGCAAGAAAAATGCAACCAGACAAAAAGTAGCTGAAAAAATGCGATTTTTATCTATAAGTATTTGCAACGATGCTGAATATGCGTTTCTATTTCCCGATATATAATTTTTTATTAATTTCTCTATATTTTTAAGTGTCTCTACTTATCTATCTATCCTTTTACGACGGCATCAGTTATAATATCACTTTGATAAGTTAAATAATACACTTTCTGGATAGTAGTGGATATAAAATACAGTTGCAAATCATTAAAATTAACCATACACGAAAATGAAACCAAAATAACTACTGCACTTTTGAAAAGATTTGAAAGAACTTTTGCACGTGGTGACGAATCCGTCCCGTCAGTGTAGCGGTGTAGCTGCGAGGGTTGTATACGTTTACATGTTTCCGAAACATTACATTTTTTCCTCATTTTACATGTTTCCGAAACTGCTATTGCAACCTTTGGGACAAATCGCATTAGTAGCTATTGGGCGCTAGAGTGACAAGATCTTCGGATTGCATCCTATATAAAAACATTAGCTTGTAATTTTACTTGTAACATAAGTCAAATGTTTTTATAAGAAACAGCAGAATTTTCTTGAAAATTTCGTTTTATTTATTTATTTATTTATTTATTTTTTATTATTATTTTTTTTTTCTGTCTGGTTTTCATTTTGTTCAATTATTAACGAGAAATCAGCTTTTCTTGCATCTTCTACTATATTATTTATCTCTTTAAAGAAGACGAGAGTTCCAAGGGCATCATCATCTCCTCTGACTGCAGATCAGCATTGCAAGCGATCCAGAAGGGCAAATGTCAACCTAGTGATCAGATCATTGAGCTCACAAACAAAATCATTGCTGCCCAAAGATTCTGCATCTCACAATGGATACCGGCTCATGTAAATATTTTTGGTAATGAGAAGGCCGATGAGCTTGCAAAGGCATCCCGTGATTCTCCTCAGCCATCCAACTGCCTAACCCTCGTTGATTCCAATGCAGTTGCCAGCCAAAGACTAATCGGTCAAGTTAAAAGAAACTCCATCCCGGAATTGAACTGTAACAGAGCCATATTGACTATCCTAACCAGACTTAGGGCAAATCACTTAAAAGGGATGAGGATTTCTGCAGACGGACAGAGTAGTTACACCAATATTTGTCCTCATTGGCCAGATGACATCCCACTGTCTCGCCATCACATCTTCAGCTGCCCAGTAATCCAGACCAGACTGTTTAACATCGGCATTGAAGACCCAGTGGACCTACTTTACACTGATAGAGCTGCCGAGGTTGCAAAAACTGTCTTTGACAGCTTCGAAGCTATATAATTGCACTTTGTCATAGACACGACATCATCATCACCTCCTCATTTGCATTTAACGCGATTCTGAAAACTCATTCTGGTAGGGAGCTGTAAGTTGAAACTAGATAATATAGGAACGATGCATTCACTTAAAATAACTCTTATAAAATTAAAATATACCTTGCATTGTATTTATAATTTCGGGAGTACTTTGTACTTATATTCGCAGAAGGAGTGATAAAATTATTCTTTTCTGATTACCTTGGGCAAACGGCTCTGTTTTGACATTATACGTGTATCACAATAAAGACACCTGAATTTATATAGTATAGTTTAGAATTTATATATATATGGGATGGCATCGTTCATTACAATTGGATTACGCGACAAGCTGTGAGAATATATCTTTTACTTTTCCGATGATCGAAGTCAGACGATTCCGCCATTAAGACGATGATGCGACTGAAAGATGTTTACATGTAAAAGACGGTCGATTCTCTTCATCTGTAAATATCATCTATGTAAATTCATCCTTCTACACATGTAATCATTTTGTAGTTTGTAGCACCTATTCATGTTTCTATTAAATATTCAAGTTATTTGTACATTGGGACTAGTTTATTAGCCCCTAGACAGCCACAAAAGAAGTGGCTATTATTAACAACAATTACAGATATCATATTCCTAGACAGTAAAATCCAATACTATTTATATAGTAATTGAAAATTTTCCGCATCGAAAACTCTAACGTCATAAAAATGTATTTAATTTTATAAATACTGTATTAATTTATTTTTTGTTAGTAAATGCTGTATTTTTCTGTAAGAAATGTTATTCAAGCTTTTGTAGCCTTTTATTAAACGGAAAGTAAATTTTCGTTCTCCTTCTCATTAATAAAGCATCAAAATTAAACTTAGTTCGTTGAATAATGGTCATTATTTGGCATGGACAAACAAACAAGCAAAGGTTTAAAGACATATCTATTCTATTCTGTTCATTATGTATACTTCTTAAAATTTAAGTTTCTGTAGATAGTAAATATCAAAGAATCTCGAACGTGAATGAAATTTGGGTTTATTCAATTTCTCTAAAGCAAGATTAGATGTTCCGAGAAGCGGATATTCAAAAGCCTTTTCTTAATGACGCAAATTCTAAATAACAGAGCGGGATTTAAATGCTATTAATTTTTTTCATTATATTAGGCTAAATTTAATACACCACTTTCTCCGAAATGGAAAGCAAATATTTTATTTATTACTCGCAGGAGTTCATTTTAAAAATAAGCTCAACCTTTAAATATCTGCTTTATATATTCAGTGATAATACACATATGCAACGGCGACGATAAGGAAACCTAATATAAATAAGAACAGCTTCATTAACTGTGACTGCATTCGAAGCGCATTTAAAATGTCAGAATTCGGCATTTATCACACTTAGTTTCTTCAAAAACAAGGCTTAAAATTTTCGTCTTTATTGTCCTTCCGCTGATCTCCGTTCCGACGACTCAAAAATTCATTACTATTTTCGCAGGCAGGCGGTTGCAATCGTAATTGACTTTACATGTTAGTTTCGTAATAAAATAGTTCCCCTGCTGCTGTTCATCGATTCATACGCGACTGCCGTAGAGTATAAATAAAAGAGAGTTGCATTACGGGTTAAATGCTTAAAGATTTCTTCATTTTTTAATAAAATATTTTACATTTTAAAAAACAATTTGATTTTCGTAAAGAAGAATACGTTTTTCTACACGATGATAATAAATGAAATGATTGTTCCTGGAGTTTTGAATTTTCTCAATTATTATAAACGGTGAAATGAGCAAGCAGAGTTTTTAATTGGTTTTTAAGAAAAGACACATGCGAAGAGAAGGAAACAGATGTTTGAAAACCTATAAAAATTAGAGGGGTAAAATGAAGTTCTCTTTTTACTTCCTTGTACGAAGTAAGGGAGTATCGTAATCGCGAAAAGATTCAGGCAGCATATTTCAACGAAAATATCTATTTTGACCGCTATCGAATGCAACCTAACGATATTTTTGCATGACATCTGTTGGTAAAGACACAATAAAAGACTCTTTTCCTCTTATAAAACTACTTTAAAATGAATTCTGAAGAGAATTTTTCGTGGCGTCTGTACGAACGTATGTATCTCGCATAACTCAAAAACGAGTAGCCCTAGAACGTTGAAATTTTGCATATAGGACTGCTATAACATGTAGATGTGCACCTCGTATTTTGGTTGCATTCGGCCGCACTAAACGTATATAAATATATTTATATATATATATATATATCCACTCTGTTACCCGGCTCAGTGATCTCACTTTCTTTACTCTTATATGTTTGTAAATTGTGCATTTTTTGCTTTAAAAATGATAGAATTATGTTGTTCTTATCTTCAGGTTGAGATTTTTATGCCTTTAGTAAATCTGTATGCAATAGTTTTAGAATTATCAACAATTTTAAAGTTGTTTAAGTACCGCTAAGCCTAATAATTTTTTTGATGGCGGCCATAGCTTGTTTACATTTGTAACAGCAGAGTAGTGGATTTGTAGCCAATCTAGAGAAACGTAGCTTCGCGAAAACAAAACTAACGCCTTCATTTATTATTAAGAATTAAACCATGCTTAATCCTTTCTGGAATTTTTTCGAGCAAATAAGTGTTTAAGATTTACTTCGTAATTTTTAATACAGATATTTTGAGTTTTTATGTATTTTTGCCTTGTCGCGAAGTGAGAACTGAATAAATTGAATGAGAAATACTAAATCGTCTGTGAAAAACTGTTTCTTTTTTGTTTTCTTTGCTTAATTTCTTTTATACATCGTTCTAGCTTTATTACGGTATTTGAATAGAACATGTGGCAACGATTAGATAATTCTTTAAATGATATGAATTTTGTGCATTCTGAGTTATAATATGAACTAAATATAATACTTTTAATTGTACCTAGCGCCAGAGTGTCGCTATGGTAAACAAATAGAGCGAATTTTAATGAATACTTTTATTCTATTGTGGTTTATGCGCTGTCGGCGAATTAGATTTAATTCAATCCAATACGTTTAAATAAAATGCAAGAAAAAATGCGTATAATTTAATATTCCGTACAAGGAAGTCATGTGGTGTACACATCAGATTTTTTTCCTTAACGTTTCATTAATTTGCCCAAATGAGACAAAACTGGAGATCGCAAGGTTTTTTTCTAATTTAAAATAACTATTTGTACAGCTAAATAACATATAACTCACACATACGTAACAACTAAGTAAAATAGATTTTTTAATATATATAAAGTACAATTTTATATGTTTTCATGTAATGAGTCTTATTGATCACAACGAATATAATTATGTACAGTTTGATACACTGTAATCCCGACTGTCGAACAATAGAACACAGTGATTGTAAATGAAATGTATTCCTGTAAAACACTCGCGTTTTTAATCATCGTGATATATTACATGAATTTTGAAATTATGTAATCATGAAACTTGAATTAATCGAAAATTTGAAACAGCTAACTTTGCGAATATTAAAAATGACAATTCTGACAATTAAGCTGTTCTTTTATTTTAAATTTGATTTTTTCAAAGAAACTACAGGAAAGCGTAAATTCTTTTAACATTTTTAGAATTTTATGGAAAAATTTAAAAATTATCGAAGTAAATTTTCTAAATTTTTCAAAACAAATACAAGTTTTAAAATTGATATTGAGCAGACCAGACGGTATAACGGTTAGGAGAGCCTGACTGCGATAAGGTCCTGGGTTCGAATCCCGAAGAAGGGATAGATGTAAAATTCTCTGTCCCTTCATAGGAGGTAACACTGGCCGCCGAATAGGTGCTTCAATGGAAGTGCCTTTCATAATTATTGAATTTTAAATAGTAATATTTACCTTATTTTACAGAGGCTGTTCACACATTTTTTATTATGTTCACGATGTACACTCACGTTTGTGAAAATTGCAACACCATGAAGGACTTACGCGAGTGAGCTGAAATTTTCAGGAAATGCAAAGTAGCGCATGATATGCAAATGATTAGAATTGCAAATCCGTAGCGCATGCGTATGCTAAGCAGCGCCCTCTGAACGGCTGATGGATCCGAATAAATAGACGGCTGTAGCGAGGCGTGTATGGTTATCGGTGGTTATCTGCTAGTGGTAAACGTTAACTCAATCTGTACTTATGCCTCGTCGACGAAAGAGAGCGAGATTTGAACAACTTACAGAGTTTGAACGAGGGAGAATCATCGGCCTTCGTGAAGCTGGATTGTCGTATCGTGCAGTAGCCTCTCGTGTGCAGCGTAACAGCAGCACAGTGATGCGCGTTTGGAAGCAGTGGACGGACGAGTTTCGGACAACTCGGAAATCCGGGAGTGGACCCCGAAATGTGACGTCAGCTCGCGATGATAGACACCTGGTCCGCATGGCGCGGACGGACCGTACAGCTTCCTCTAGACAATTGGCAGCACTGTGGTCAATAGCTACAGGTGTTTCATTGTGTGCTTCATCAATTCGTAGACGTCTGCTGCAGTGTGGACTGCGCGCACGGACTCCTTTATACAGGATCCCCCTAACGCACGACCATCGCCGCCTGCGGCTACAATGGGCCAATCAGCATAGAGACTGGCGTGCTGATTGGCAGCATGTCGTGTTTTCTGACGAATCCCGCTTTAATTTGTGGTACCATGATGGCCGCATTCGTGTCAGACGCTATGCCGGTGAACGCCACCTTCCGGAGTGCATTATCGAACGCCACAGTGGACGAACACCCGGAGTTATGGTCTGGGGCGCCATAGCATATCATAGACGATCTCAATTGCTACGAATTGTGGGCAATCTGAACAGCAACCGGTATATCCGTGAAGTTCTACAGCCCGAAGCTGTTCCCTTCCTTCAAAGCTTGCCAGGCGCTGTATTTCAACAGGACAATGCCCGCCCTCATACTGCTCGGATTGTTAAATCCTTCTTTGCAGCGCAGCAGGTACAGCTTCTTCCTTGGCCTGCGTGTTCCCCGGATATGTCGCCAATTGAACATGTGTGGGATGTCATTGGTCGGCGTCTTGCTCGTGATCCTCGTCCTGTTGCGTCTGCAGACGAACTTTGGGTACGCGTACAAACGATATGGAATGCTCTTCCTCAGTCAGACATTCAAACTTTGTTTGACTCCATGCCACGTCGTTTAGCAGCACTTATTGCGGCGCGTGGTGGCCACACAAAATACTGATTCTGATCTCTTGTTCTATTTTGTTTGCTTTGAACA
This sequence comes from Stegodyphus dumicola, assembly GCF_044657685.1. NCBI lineage: Eukaryota > Metazoa > Arthropoda > Arachnida > Araneae > Eresidae > Stegodyphus > Stegodyphus dumicola. The sequence continues at coordinate 5,628,411 of NC_140768.1, forward strand.
TTTAATCATTTATTTGTACCACTACCACTCAACTGTGTATTAAATTGCATTCAATTATGACGATTCCTTCTTGGTGTTGCAATTTTCACAAACGTGAGTGTATATTGTATTCACAAAACTAAATTACATAAAATTCTTGTGTTTTAAATGTTCTATTTGACATCCCTTATTCTGAACTATCTTTCGACACCGCAATTTTCAGGATAATAATGCCTTTTGAAGTGGCAGAAGAGATATTCTATCCCATTCCTCCCGAACAGCTTTCCAGAGTTCTGTTAGGGTTTTGGGACAACGTTTGGATAATGCAGTTTTTAAAAGTCCGAAAGCACAAAAATCCATAGGTGACACATCTGGAGATTTAGTAGGGATATCAGTGAAGGGTATGGCCATGATATCAGTTTTCGTTCCATTTCTTTTAAGAAATTTACAATGGATTTTGATGTGTGACTGCTAGCTTTGTCCTGAAGGAGTCTCACAGATGGATGGCACTGTGGGTAAAGTGATGGTATTTCATTCAGAAGAATTGGCGATAAAATATGTTCCTGATAGTATTTGGAGTTAATCTTGACATTTTGTTTTTGCACTCTCTTTATTTTTAACTTGCCATTATAAGAAAAACCAGCGACAATCATGAATCCCTTAGAAAAACTTTCTTTCGATTTTTTGAACCATGTACTTACATTTTTTTTTCTCCCCTTTTATGATAATAAAAGGCTCTTTTTTTGTTACAATCATTTAAATACCTCCATGCTTCATCTATTGTCACAATTGTTTTCCATTTTTCTTTGGACAAGTGTTTCTCATATCGTATTCTACAGCGTGTCCTGTGTTGAGCGATATGCTTTGGAAGAAGACGATGCACATTGCGTTTTTTCGCTTTCTTAAGATTTAAATCAACCTTTATCATTTTGTTTACAGTGGACACCGAGCATTTTAATGATTTTGCGACTGTCCTGTGACTAGGGGGATTTTCTTTTAACATTAAACAACGTACCTTTGCAATAGTCGAAGATGTCCGTTTTTTCCTTGGATACTTGTTTGGAATTTTTGAGGCTCCAATTTGACGTTTTCGTTTTCCCTTTCTTGTTGATGATATTACCTATCGACGCTTTAGATATCACAAAACCATGACTCTCACATCGTTTTCGGATAACGGAGTATGCCTATTTCTCTTCGGAATGACCGTAAATGTAGCCTTCGAACCACGGCTTTGTTAAATTCGCTATTTTGAATAAAAACAAAACAGACGATAATTTTTACTTTTAAAAACATAGTACAATTGCAATTACTTCTTTTGCAGCAAACGAGGTTTTATTACCGCTTATCAAAATCGTCTAAAAAATGTGCGAACAGCCTCTGTATATTATAAGATAAAGTTCTATGCATTTCATTATTTTCATTCACATTTAATAAATTCCATGTTGCTTTATGAAGAAAGAAATATATCTGTTTTTAATGTTTTTAAAACTAATTATATGTATTTAAATATTATTCATATATTATAATTTATTTTCTTAAATGTTATAAGATAATCCTAGTGCTTGGTTTCTGAATTCCTTAAAACTAATGGTATGGTTTCAGCTTCTAAATTATGTTGAATAAATCCCGAATGGGGTTAAATATGTAGTACATTTTAAGATAAGTTAAACGTTTTGTGGCAAATTTATATATTTCACAGTGTAATTAAATAAGTAACCTTTTTTATTTCCTTGTACGAAGTAAAAAGGAAGTAATGTAATCGCGAAAAGTTTCAGGCAGCATATTTAAACGAAAATATCCATTTTGACCGCTGTCGAATGCAATTTAACGATGTTTTTGCGTGATATCTGTACGTAAAGACAGAATAAAATACTCTTTTCTTTCAAAAAAATTATAAAACTGCTTTAAAATTAATTCTGAAGAGAATTTTTCGTGGTGTCTGTACGAACGTATGTACGTACGTGCATGCGTACGTACTTATCTCGCATAACTCAAAAATGATTTGCCTCAGAACGTTGAAATTTTGTATATAGGACTGCTATAACATGTAGATGTGCACCTCGTATTTTGGTTGCCATCGGCCGCACCAAACATATATAAATATATTTATATATATATCCACTCTGTTACCCGGCTCAGTGATCTCACTTTCTTTACTCTTATATGTTTGTAAATTGTACATTTTTTGCTTTAAAAATGATTGAATTATGTTGTTTTTATCTTCCGCTTAAGGATTTTATGCCTTTAGTAAATATGTGTGCAATATTTTTAGAATTATCAGCAATTTTAAAGTTGTTTAATTGCCGCTAAGCCTGTTTTTAAAGGCGGCCATTGATGTTTACATTTGAAACAGGAGACTAGTAGATTTGTTGCCAATCTAGAGAAAATTAGCTTCGCAACAACAAAGATAACGCATTCATTTATTATTGCCAATTAAATCATGCTTAATTCTTTCTGAAATGTTTTCGAGGAAATAAGTGTTTGAGATTTACTTCGCAAATTTTAATACAGATATTTTGAGTTTATTTTTGCCTTCTCGCGAAGTGAGAACTGAATAAATTGAATGAGAAATACTAAATTGTCTGTGAAAAACTGTTCCTTTTTTGTTTTCTTTGCTTAATTTCTTTTATACATCGTTCTAGCTTTATTACAGTATTTGAATAGAACATGTGGCAGCGATTAGATAATTCTTTAAATGATATAAATTTTGTGCATTCTGAGTAATAATATGAACTAAATATAATACTTTTAATTGTACCTAGCGCCAGAGTGTCGCTATGGTAAACAAATAGAGCGAATTTTAAAGAATACTTTTATTCTATTGTGGTTTATGCGCTGTCGGCGAAGTATATTTAATTCAATCCAATAAGTTTAAATGAAATGCAAGAAAAGATGCGTATAATTTAATATTCCAATACAAGGAAGTCATGTGGTGTACACATCAGATTTTTTTTTTTACTAGTTTACATACAAAGTATAACGTGTCAATTACTTCGTACTACTTTAAAGTAGTACTAAAGCATTCCTTAATGTATAAAAACGGGAGGGAAGATGAAAAATATATGTACGAAGCGGAAATGAAGAAATCGTCTGTGAATCGAATGGAATTCTTAGGTAACTATTTTTCTTAATCACTGACCTCAGCAGAGAACTTTAGTTCTCTAATTTAAACTCAACGAGTAGGCATGCCCCTCCTATTCAAAGTCTTCATCGAAAGTGACCCAGGGCAACATGTTCTCAGAATGGGCAGTTCATATATCAAATACGCTCAACGAATGCCCTTAATTGGCCTATCGTTTCAGTCTCATTACCTGCTGTTAAAACGTCCGCACTGGCAACCAGTTACGCCTCTTTGAAGTCCAAATGTTAAATTAAACTCATCACTGAATTTCCAAAATGCAATTATAGCCTTTATAATTGGAAAAGCATTTGACATCATTTCTGAAAGGCGTGATTTAAAATGAATTCAAATTTGGGAGGGCCTTTAGCATCGAGAAGCAGAGGAATTCTAAATATCCGAATTGACTGGAACCGTAGCCTTCCGAATAATTCTGTTTTATTCTCTTTTGCAATCCAGATACATATTTACTGTATGCAAAAGGGGGATTTTTTTTCGTTTATTATATTTTAATTCTACAAATTAAAAAAAAAAAAATCTGAGAGCTTTCAGATTTTATACTACGCCCAAAATGTTGTAACAAAGATACCTGTCTACTATATACTAACAAAGATACCTGTCTACCTAACTAGCTATGTACGTACGAGCAGACTTCACGAAAAAGTCCCTTTTGAATACATTTACATAACAACATACATTACATAACTTATTTATTTTAAAAGCAATTATTTCCAACTTTTTTTTTACATAATATAGCTGCTTTCTGAAATAGTAATCAGAAAGTTTGTGTTGCCACAAATATATTTATAATTTAACCCGTACTGTGACAACATTTTTGTCATGTTTCCACCTTTGCGCGCACAGTTTAAAATTTTGTTGCACAGTTTAATTCCATATTTACTATATAGCTTTTATAACATTTGAAAACGACTACAGTTTAAAACATTCTGTTGCATAATTTAATTCCATATTTAATATATGGCTTTTATAACATTTGGAAACTACTATGAAACAAAATTCCTAAGAATTTCATGTTAAATTTTTATTTTATTTGCAGTTGAGTTTATAAAATGTATTTTATTAAAAAAATCTGTAATGTTTTCGTACATAAAATTTTTTAATGTTAACATATTCATCCCATTTTTGGTTCAATTAGAAAATAGTGCCAATATAAAGAATTCCATCCAATTTCAAGTATGTACCATCAGCCATTTTTAAAATATCTTGTGCGCAAAGTGGAAACATGACGAAATATTTTGTTCCAAAACGAAATTAATTACAAAAATATTTGTGCATCACAAACGTTCTGGTTACTAGTTCCCAAAGCAGCTATATTATGGAGTCAGCTTCAAAAAGTTGGAAGTAATTGCTTTTCAATTAAATAAAATGTCTCATTTCTAGCAGCAATCACATATTTGAAGATCATAAGGGTGTCTATTTGGCTGAGCTATTACCATTTAAAAATTTTAGCGTCATAATTTTACTTAAGGGGGCTCATACACCTTAAACCCCTTATGATCTTCGAATATGTGACTGTTGCAAGAATTAGGATATTTTATTTATTTTAAAAGCAATTATTTCCATCTTTTTACAGCTGACTACATAATATAGCTGCTTTAGAAACTAGTAACCAGAAAGTGTGTGTTGCCACAAATATTTTTGTAATTTAATCCGCTTTTGTGACAAAAGTTTTCGTCATGTTTCCACCTTGCGCGCATGATATTTTAAAAATGGCTAATGGTACATACTTGAAATTGGATGGAATTCTTTATATGGGCACTATATTCTAACTGAACCAAAAATTTGATGAATATTTTAGTATTAAAAAAATTTATGCGCGAAAACATTACAGATTGTTTTAATAAAATACATTTTATAAACTCAACTCCAAATAAAATAAAAATTTAACATGAAATTCTTAAACTTTTAGGTTCATAGTAGTTTCCAAATGTTATAAAAGCTATATATTAAATATGGAATTAAATTATGTAACAGAATGTTTTAAAACGTGCTCGCAAGGTGGAAACTTGACGAAAAATTTTATCACAAAGCGGATTAAATTATAAAAATATTTTTGGCAACACAAACTTTCTGATTACGATTTCTGAAAGCAGCTATATTATGTAATCAGCCATAAAAAGTTGAAAGTAACTGCTTTTAAAATAAATAAGTTATCCCAATTCTTGCAACAGTCACATATTCGAAGATCTTATGGGTTTTAAGGTGTATGAGCCCCCTTAATCCTTTTGTGAGCCCCCTTAAAGTTGAATTTACCGAGCTTAAATTAAACCTAATTTTTCATAATCATACTTCAAAGTGAACAAAAAATTAAGTAAATAAGTTTTCTTTGAACTTAAAATTTGAGGAATTGATAAGTTTATGTTTAGTTTAAATGTTCGGTTAATGTATAAGACGATTATGCTCTTAAGAAAGAGATTTTATAGGAGAAAACATAATATTGGAATTAAGAAATCACGTTAACGCAATATTCGGTTGCTTTTTAATCTGTCATTTTTTACTCGACGTCGATAACATGTCACAACTGCGAATCTTTTAAATAACTTTCGGAAGCAGAGAAATTCTTTTAAAAACCTGTCATTCACTTGGCTTTCGGAAAAATCTTTACTTCTATATAATACTTCTCTTCTAAGCATTTAATCTCCCTTAGCACAATGAAAAACATTGAATAAACTAAAACTTGGTTTTAGACAATGTACATAAATATAACTAAACAAACTGCAGATTCATGGTTTTGATATAGTACCGATTTTGCTGAGCTATTACCATTTAAAATTTTTACCGTCATAATTTTACTCAATTCTTTTGTTGCGAATTCGTCAGATGTGCCTTTGAATGAAATGCACTTTTAGCGAAATTATTCCAGTTGCTTGCGCTGGTCTACGAAACCGCATTTTATGGTTAAGGTTCGAAAGTTCCCTTATGACACCCCACGAACATATAAAATGTTTCGAAAGTGTGAATAACTCCATACACCTGGGATTACAAAATGGGCTTGGAAGTCGGTCCCAAAAAAGCAAACGGAAATATTTTATTTTCTTTCGAGAGTCCAAAAGGCAAAAGCCATTTTTCTACGCCTCTGTTGTCAGATAGTTTTCTGGTGTTTCTTTTCTTATTTCAGTATTTCTCACTGTGGGATGTCACCAGAAAGGGGGTTATTTTTTCGTTAGCTTTCATACTTTTGCAAAAGAAAGTCCAAAAGGCCTGGAAATATAATTTAGCGAAGTGGTTATATGCAGAAATGTAGTCTGTACGAGAATCGAGAAATATAATTTCAGGTGAAGAGCGATTAGAAATATCACTGTTTCTTTGCACAGAAGGTGCATATTTTCATAGCCGTGCCAAAAACGTGGAAGGTGAGAATGTTATAACAAGTGAAAAAAAATGAAAAGGGCTATAAATTAAAAAATTATAAATTATATCTTATTCTGAATATGATTACGAGTGCGATTTTGAGTTTTGTTGCAAGTGTTAAAATTCCTCGGCAGAGGTTTTCGTATTTTGTATACTGTCTTTGTCATTTCTAAAAATCATTAAGTCTGAACTGTTCCAGTTTCCATAAAAAAAAATTATATATTTAAAGGGGCTCGTACATCTTAAAACTTATAAGATCTTCGAATATGTGAATGTTGCAAGACTTGGGATAACTTTATTTAGTTTAAAAGCAATTACTACCAACTTTTTACAGCTGACTACATAATATAGCTGCTTTCTGAAATAGTAATCAGAAAGTTTGTGTTGCCACAAATAATTTTGTAATTTAATCCGCTTTGTGACAACATTTTTCGTCATGTTTCCAACTTGCGCGCACAGTTTAAAACATTTTGTTTCATAATTTAATTCCATATATAGCTTTTATAATATTTGGAAACTACTGTGAACCTGAAATTCTAAAAATTTCATGTTAAATTTTCATTTTATTTTGAGTTGAGTTTATAAAATGTATTTTATTAAATTTTTTTTTAATGTTTTCGTTCATAAAATTTTTCAATATTAAAATATTCATCAGATTGTTGGTTCAGTTAGAAAATAGTGCCCAAATAAAGAATTCCATGAAATTTCCAGTATGCACCATTAGCCATTTTTAAAATATCGTGCGCGCAAGGTGGAAACATGGCGAAATATTTTGTCACAAAGAGGATTAAATTACAAAAATATTTGTGGCAACACAAACTTTCTGGTTACTAGTTTCGAAACCCGCTATATTACGTAGTCAGCTGTAAAAAGTTGGAAGTAATTGCTTTTAAAATAAATAAAATATTCCAATTCTTGCAACAGTCACATATTCGAAGATCATGAGGGGTTTAAGGTGTATGAGCCCCCTTAAGAAGTAAGTGATGAATATAAGTAAAAGCTAAACAAAACGAATTTTATATGATGACTCTCCGTCACGCAAAGAAATTTACAAAAAAATCAAAAGGAAATCGGAACTAAATATAAATTTGAAATAGAAAAAATTATAATATCTTTAAACGGCACGGTTACTAGTAGCAAAAGTAAATCTGAGTTTTAAATCCCCTCAAATGGTAAATAAAATATGGTGCTTCCTGGAAACGTTAATCGTTTCCAAGTGAAAAATCTCCAGAATGAAATTTTTGAAACCAATTTTGAATACGCGTTCTATTAGCTACCATCAACATCATAAACTTAACGTTTATCTTCCTGAGTCTCACAATCTTTCTTGTCTTTATGAAAATAAAATAATAATATATGTCGAAAATGTTTACTTTTACACTCCATCGTAAAATTGACCGTAAACTACCAAATGCAAACCAAACTACAAGGATTCTGTTTCTATAGCAACCTACTAAAAGTGTAGGGAAATTAGGTATATTTTTTAAAGCAATAGTGATGAAAAATGAGCAATGCTCTCGCCGGGACTCGAACCACGGACCTCTCGAATACGCGTCGAGCGTGCTGACCACTACACCACGAAGGCATGCTAAGAAAGCGGGAGAAATACCTTATAAAAGTGTCAGATGTCAAATCTCAGAAAACAAAATTATAAGATTGACGGAAGAGTAGCATAATGAACACAACGCTATCTATTTCTGTTAAATGAAATTACACTTTCTTGCCAACCGAATAATAATCAGTCTAGCTAGCAGAATAGATATTAATGCAGGTGTCCGGAGGTGTTAGATTTAACGATGGAAATACAAGTATTGTTAAAACGTTGTAACTTTGACTGTAATTATACTTTAGTCGCAATTGAAATGTAACTGTAATTATAAATCGTACTATTAAAATTACATTGTTACATTATATATTGTAATTAAACTATTTATAATTACAGCTGCGTTTTTAATTTTATGATTTACAATACATTTACCTTGTAACTGATGAACTTCAAATTGCCAATTGCATCGTTATTGTTTTAAATGCCTTTGGAACTGCACTGTAATTCTAGCCGCAATTACAAGTACTTGTATATTGTTGCAAAATGTCCAGTCGCGGTAAGATAGCTTCACTCCAAAGCAGGTTTAGGGTTGCCATACAATGGCAAAGGAAGACAGGGTTGCCATATTTAACCAAAAAGAGGTCATTTGGAGATACGCCATAGACAGATGGAGAACATTCTGGAACGAATTCTTACCGGTTTCGTCCAGAATGTTCTCGAACTCAGCCCAAAAACTATAAAAACCCTGCCTGCATATGGAGTAGCAGTCAGTTAAAAGTCAGTGAACAAGTGTCTCGTAGTGTAGTCTGAGACGGTCGTCGAGTGCACGGAGAGTGTCTTTTAGTGTATCGCAAGTTAGTGCATCGTCTAGTTTTATCTTATAGTGTGTTGATACAGTCGGGAGTTGTACTCTAGTGTACCGTCGAGTTAGTGCGTCGTCTAGTTTTATCTTATAGGGTGTTGATAGAGTACAGTTGGGTGCTGTACTATAGTGTACCTTCGAGTTAGTGCATCGTCTAGTCTTATCTTACAGTATGTTGATAGAAAACAGTCGGCAGCTGTACTGTAGTGTACCGTCGAGTTAGTGCATCGTCTAGTTTTATCTTATAGGGTGTTGATAGAGTACAGTTGGGTGCTGTACTGTAGTGTACCTTCGAGTTAGTGCATCGTCTAGTCTTATCTTAGTGTGTTGATACAGTCGGCAGCTGTTCCCTAGTGTACTGTCGAGTTGGTGCATCGTCTAGTTTTGTCTTATAGGGTGTTGATAGAGTACAGTTGGGTGCTGTACTGTAGTGTACTTTCGAGTTAGTGCATCGTCTAGTTTTGTCTTATAGGGTGTTGATAGAGTACAGTTGGGTGCTGTACTGTAGCGTACTTTCGAGTTAGTGCATCGTCTAGTTAGTACAGTCGGCAGCTGTACTGTAGTGTACCGTCGAGTTAGTGCATGGTCTAGTTTTATCTTACAGTAGAGTACAGTCGGCAGCTGTTCTGTAGTGTACCGTCGAGTTGGTGTATCGTCTAGTTTTATCTTAGTGTTTTGATAGAGTACAGTCGGCAGCTGTGCTCTAGTGTACTGTCGAGTTAGTGCATCGCCTAGTTTTATCTTATAGTGTGTTGATACAGTCAGCAACTGTACTGCACTGTACCGTCGAGTTAGTGCATCGTCTAGTTTTATCTTACAGTGTGTTGATAGAGCACAGTCGGCAGCTGTACTCTAGTGTACCGTCGAGTTAGTGCATCGTCTAGTTTTATCTTACAGTGTGTTGATAGAGCTCAGTCGAGAGCTGTACTCTAGTGTACCGTCGAGTGCATCGTGAGCTGTAGCGTAGAGAGTATCGAGAGTATATAGAGCTCCGAGAAAGACCGGGCAGAATCGGGAGCTGTACTCTGGTGAGTACAATCGGGACTGTACTCACCAGGACTGTACCTGACTGTACTCTGGTGAGTTCTGAAGAGAATTTTTCGTTATAGCTTGATAGCCTGAAGGCTGTGATTGCTGATTGTTTCAGCGTCCTTGTCGTAGTTCTTCGACGACTATAAACGTACATTTGGAGCTATCTTGAAAAATACTGGATAATAAATTGTGTTTCGATACTTCATCAAGTGTCGTCGTTATTCACTGCAAATCTACGAACCTCGTACGTGAAGAAAACGTAACAATATTGTAATTAAAATACTAAGGAATTCGAATTATTAATCCATTCCTGAATTATTCATACATCTTATTATTATTACATCCATTCACTGAATCTCGCCCAGTTCTGGCAATAAAGCATAGGTAGTACTGCAATAATACAAACATTATTATTCTGAAGACAACATTCAAGAACGAGCTTTTAAATGTTCTGGAACTTATTTCACTTGCTCTGCCGTTGGCCATAAACATAAATCTGCTGAATGTTTTCGTAATCTAGATATTTTATCGGAAAACTATAAAGCCACTAAGGGGCTATACTTTATAAAATATAGCATTAGAGTTTTCAGACTGATTCAAAGTGATGACTTGGAAGAAAACTTTTGAATTCACATTGTTAATAATAACAATATCAACAGTGGATTTTTTTGTCCTATTCAGTAATATGTAAATGTTTCATATTTTCTGCTTTAAGAGAAAAATATAATCATTTCTTGACACAATTTTAAGACAAAAGGGAATGGTAGGGACAAAAGAGAAGGAAAGAAATATACTTTAGTTTTTTTTTTTTTTTTCCTTTTTTTATCTGCTGCCAATGAAATAAATGCCTTAGGATTCTCTAAAACAAGTTACAAATTAAATGCTGTATCAAGCATTAACCTCAGAGTTGATCATTAAAATAGTAACGTATAAACTGAAGCTGACATTTCCATTCTAATTTCCCTCAATATTTTCAAATCCGTGGTTAAAATCTAAAGTAAAAGAGAAGAAAATAAAATGCATCTGAGAAAAATATGCACAGTAGTATGCAAATTAATCTAAGCATATCAAGTAAATTTACATATATAGTGAAAATCCATTTATGCATCTTAACAGTTAAGCACATTATAGAAACACACGCGTTTTAATTACCCTCATTAATCTTCTGAAACCAAATTTTGAAGATAATGCAAATTAAAGACTTATAGAAATTTTCAGTTTTCTTGGCATGGTTCAAGCTCTTGTTCAAGCTGCAGATTGAGAACAATTGTGAGAGTTAGAACAATTCTCTTCATTAATGATTCACCGTTTTTACTTCCTTGTACGAAGTAGAAAGGAAGTATTGTAATCGCGAAAAGTTTCAGGCATCATATTTTAACGCAAATATCCATTTTCTCGGTTATCGAATGCAATTTAACGATGTTTTTGCTTGACATCTGTACGTAAGGATAGAATAATGGACTTCTGAAGAGAATTTTTCGTGGCGTCTGTGCGTACATACCTATGTATCTCGCATAACTCAAAAACGAGTAGATTCAGAGAGTTGAAATTTTGTATGTAGGATTGCTATAACATGTAGATGTTCACCTCGTATTTTGGTTACAGTCGGCCGCACCAAAAGTATATAAATATATGTATATATATATATATACATATATATATATATATATATATATATATATATCCATTCTGTTACTCGGCTCAGTGAACTCAGTTTCTTTATTCTTATATGTTTGAAAATTGTACATTTTTTGCTTTAAAAATGATTGAATTATGTTGTTCGGTTAAGGTTTTAATTTCTTTAGTAAATATGTATGCAATATTTTTAAAATTATCAACAATTTAAAAGTTGTTTAAATGCAGCTAAGCCTAATAATATTTGCTATGTCGGCCACTGCTTGTTTACATTTGAAACAACAAAATAGTAGATTTGTTGTAGAGAAAGGAAGCTTCGCAAAAACGCCTTCTTTTATCATTGTGAATTAAATCGTATTTAATCCATTCTGGAATTTATTCGAGGAAATAAGTGTTTAAGATTTACTTCGTAATTTTTAATATAGATATTTTGAGTTTTTATGTATTTTTACCTTGTCGCGAAGTAAGAAATGAACTAATTGAATAAGAAATACTGAATCGTCTGTGAAAAACTGCTTCTTTCTTTTTTTTTTTTTTTTTTTTTTTTTTGTTTGCTTAATTTCTTTTATACATTGTTTTGAATAGAACATGTGGCAACGATTAAATAGTTCTTCAAATGATATAAATTTTGCACATTCTGAGTTATAAAATTAATAAAATGTAACGCTGTTAAGTGAACCTAGCGCCAAAGTATCGCTATGATTCACAAATAAGTGAATTTTAAAGAGTGCTTTTATTCTATTGTGGTTTATGCGCTATCGACAAAGTAGATTTAATTCAGTCCAAAAAATGAAATGCAAGAAAAAATGCATATAAATTCATTTTCCTTACAAAGAAGCCATGTGGTGTACACATCAGATTTTTTAAAATTATTTTGTGATATTGCTGTTGAACACAGTTTTATGGGTTTAAGAAAGTGATATTTAATAAATAAAGGTAACTCACAAAGCGTTAAAAAAATGCCCCTTTGGTAATGTAAACTCTGAAAGCTTTCAGATTTTTATTAGTCCAACGGGGCTTTGTCCCTGAAGGATTATTGTTTTCGTTTTGCGATTTTGCGTTGGTTCACTATCAATATCCGTCGCACTTTTCAAACTGTTGCCACCAAATGTTAGAGTCCTGCATTATATTTGAAGAAATTAAATAATGAAAAATCTGCATAAATGTATGCATATTTCTCACATTGTGATAAAACAACGGTAAATAGAGTCATCCAATTTTTAATGACGTAATCCTCCTGTGAGTATAAGCATGTGAAGCTAAAATTTGAAATTTGGAATTTGTTTTATTATCAATTTCATATTTTGTGAATCTTTAACGAATTTTTGATTAACAAACTCAAGGATTTCAAACCGAGCCGTTGTAACGCTGTACAAAAAAAAAAAAAAAAAAAAAAAAAAAAAATTATCTTCAGCGCGTGAGATTGGTTATTGGAAATTTTAAAGATATGTTCAGTTTAAAACTATTCTGCGATATTGCTCTTGAACTGAATTTTATGGTTTAAGTGTGAAGAACGTGATACTTAATAAATAAAGGTAACAGACAGAATGTTAAAAAAACGCTCCTTTGAACGTAATTTAAAATCTAAAACCTTTCAGATTTTTATTATTATCTGTTTAATACTCTTAGTTTTTATTATTATTATTTTTAAATTCAGCATCTGTCGGAAACTAAGATAGGACTGTCTTACGGAAAAAACATGGTTAGGAAAGTCAGGCTGATAATTTTTAAAAAATTACAGAGTACCGAATTATACAATTTCTATGAATTAAAAACGTTTATAAACATGGTTTGCCCTTCGAACGGTTTATAATGCAGCTGAAGTAGCTTGAAATCAATAATCAAAAGATAAAATGAGAAGTTACCAAAAAATCTGTATTTAAATAAATATATTTATCGTGATTAAAATGGACTAATAACGAAATTCCTCGGCGATAATCCTGTCTGAAAATGAAGATAAGTTTGGATTGATTAAATAACTGCATTAAAGCATCACTGATAGTCATGTTCTTTAGGCGAGAAATTCTGCAAAAGATGAAAATCATCTGGAATCACATGTCATCGTCGTGGAGAAGTTTCAATGCGTTTAATAAAAAAAGTTTTATATCTCTATCGTCTTATCAAAATTACTTTATAAAATTAACAGGCATTCGAAGAAGATAAGGTGCTACTTTGGTAGACGGTTGTACGGATTTTTGGCGATTTACTTTGGCGCAATTGTTGGTGCGGTTTTTACAATCGTCAGCCATCTTGAAAAAAGCCGTTTTTACGTTATTTTGCGCATAGTAAAGTATTCGAAACTTTAAAAAAATAAATATATTTAAAAATAATGGATTGATTTTTTGTTGAAAACGTTGTTTTTTAACAATGGCAGGCAAATGTAAATAAATACACTTACTACGAGTATAAAATACTAAAGAAAGGTTAAATTATTGCGTTCATATAGACAGAAATATAATAAGAATACCTCTATAAAACATTGCGCCAACGTTTATTGGATTAAAATATTACGTAAATTGAATATCGAATTAAAAACCATCATACTTACGTTTAAAAGAATTAAAATATTACTTAAATTAAATAATTTAAAATAAGTAAATAAGAACGCTTCGTACACTAGAACTAAAATGACACCAATTAGTTTATTGTCGGTAAAAAAGGAGGAATGTCTAATACTTTTCTTACCGTTACAGCGGTTATTTCTTCCAACATGATCACAATACCATATACGGCCGTCCTCAGAATCGGCTCTTCTAAGGATCTTCATCTGTGATCTACATTTTCGCACTTCATTGAAGAAGCAATTAGCAAGGTTTTCTCCAAAAATTTAAAATAACTTTCCTCTGATCCTTGTAACAATTTATAAATAAATCTTTGATTAGGAAATCCAGGCTGGCCAAAATAAGGTCTCGAAGGACAATTTTTTGATTCCGATACCAATAATTCTTGGTACTTACCAATAACAACATTCATCTTTGAAAGAGACATTTTAGAAAGAATTCGAAGATATGAATTAAATTTTGGTGGTAAATGGCGCGGTAATGCACAAACTTTCAGTAACCAATCAGGGAGCTGATTACAGCTCGTTAATGCACAAATATTCTATAACCAATCAGAGAGCTGATTACATCACGCCTAGAATTAAAATTATTTAAATAATCATACATAAAAAAAATTATTTTAAAAATGCAAAATTAAATTGTATTTTAATATTTAACAGCCATAAATAATGTTTAAAACATTAGATTAAATTTATAGATATTAAAACCAATTACTTTTAAAATAAGGTGACGTCATTGATTACATCATACACAACATAAAATTTCATAAAATATCATAAACAATAAAATTTTTATTTCAAATAAAAGTGCAAAATTAAATTGATTTTTAATATTTAAAAGCCATAAATAATATTTAAAACACGGAATTTATGCATAAGAAAACGTATTCTTTTTTAAATAAAATGACAACAAAGTATCGGTTACCATAAATAACTTATCCAGCAATGGGTTTACCATAAGTCGTATTACTCGCCAAACGAAATATCGCCAAAAATCGCTAAAATCCGTGCAACCGTCTACCAAAGTAGCACCGAAGATAATGAAAGAAATCGACGTACATAATACAATCCATTTTGCTAGAGCAGTCCAAGATGAATTACAGCAAGAGATTTCAGTGCAGAAGATCTCATAGATTCTGATTGGTGAATATTAATCTATTACATCCTAATATCTAATCGGCGTGATTCAAATCGGAATCGCAATGCCTCTGTCTAAATGAATTGATATGTTGCATTTAATGGATCAGATCTAGAATTTAATGTATTTCCTGTCTGGAGGAGCTAGTTGAACACTATCGACAGCATAAATGCGGAAGACTCTTGATTATCCATGTGTTTTTCACATAATTCCTAAAAGCTTTGCCATTTATGCTCTAATACACTCGCACATATCCCTTCTAAATTTCTCTAACAGGTGATCTAAATGATACTGAAACAGTTTTCCATTCTAAAGTTCGATGCGATTATCTTGTCGCTTAGGCGAATTCCGACAATTGGATCAAAAGAAAGAAACCGCTGGAAACAAATCTAAAATAACAAATCTAATTTAAACTATAAAATCTAATTTAAATTATAAAAATCTAATTCAGAAGTCAAACAACAAAAATCAGCGTTATACCTACAAAATTTTCACAGGACTAGTTTCGATGGTTTTACCGAACCATCATCTTCAGCTGCAAAACCGCAAATGAACAAGATAGGAAATAATGATTAGATAAGATAAGAAAGCCTGGACAAGAATAAGCAAGTGGCGCCATCTGTTGGCGAAACCAGAACTAAAACATAATTTCTCTAAAAGCCGAAGGCAAATTTGGATTGGAATTAGGATCGTTAACTAGAACAGAAAGATTTTTATGAATGTGAAATGCCTCCAGAAAATCCAGTTCTCCAATGGAAGATGCTTTCTGAATAATTTTGGCAGCAGAAAAATTGAAAGTGTGATTTTCGGACCAACAATGTTGAGCAACAGAACATTTCACATTCATAAAAATCTTTCTGTTCTAGTTAACGATCCTAATTCCAATCCAAATTTGCCTTCGGCTTTTAGAGAAATTATGTTTTAGTTCTGGTTTCGCCAACAGATGGCGCAACTTGCTTATTCTTGTCCAGGCTTTCTTATCTTATCTAATCATTATTTCCTATCTTGTTCATTTGCCGTTTTGCAGCTGAAGATGATGGTTCGGTAAAACCATCGAAACTAGTCCTGTGAAAATTTTGTAGGTATAACGCTGATTTTTGTTGTTTGACTTCTGAATTAGTATTTATTCGGCGTGTTATTGTGTCTTAATTATAAAAATCTAATTTAAACTATAACAATTTAAATTATAACAAATCTAATTTAAACTATAAAAATTATCTGAAATATATTTTACTAGCAGCTTCGCTGCCAGCCTTCGTCTGGCTTTTAAATGTACCGAAAAATGGCTGAAAAAAACAATGACATAAGCAATATCCCTTAAAACAATATTAATTATCCTAATAAATAAATTAACCAACTTCACTTTGCAAAATCTTAAGAACTCAAATGGTATAAAGGAGGTTAAGAACTTTGTTTCCAAAAAAAAAAAAAAAAAAAATCGCTCAAAATTTTTCAATATCCTAAACAGTGAAATGAGCAATAAATAACATAAAAGAATACAAAAAACAAAAAATTCTGAAAAGCAAAGTTAATTAATGATATTTTATCTTATATTTTCAAGAGGAAAAAATTACAATGAAATAAGCTATATCCCTTAATACAAATATTAATTATCCTAATAAAAAAAATCAACCAACTTTACGTTGAAGAAAAAAAATCATGTAAAACTTTTCAATATCTTACAAACAGTGAAATAAGCAAAAACTAACATGAAAGCAGCTCAAAAAACTAAATTCCGCGTAGAATTTTACTCTGCAGAACAACTTTATCAAAAAAAAAAAATGTATTATGCATATATGTATGTATATATAAATGACAATGGAATATCCCAATCTCTTAAAAACAGTGACATAAGAAATACGATGAAAAATTGTTGCCAAACCCATATTTCTAAAAGTGTGAAACTATTCAAAATGATGCGATTTCATCAAAAATCTATCAACAACAATAAGAAAGGATAATTGTTGCCAAAATCACATTTTTAAAGATGTGAGATGTGAGAAGTGTACTCGGAAGCTTCATTTAAAAATTTTTTTAAAAATACAAAATATTATCATTTTTCCAAAATTCATTTTGTAAAAACAGTCGCAAGGATGAAAGTTTAACGTGTCCAAATATCAAAGAAAAATAAACTGTACATTTTAAAAAATAAACTTTATTAGAAAAAATTCCGTTGAAAAGGTGTTAAGCTCCCTTTGTTAGATAAATTCGTATTCAATCGATTTATTGAAACACGAAATTTATTTTAATTTCGTTAAATAGCTAAGTGTCTACGTTTCATGACGATGTGAAAATGGAGTGTGTAGAGTAAAATCTGGCTTTCCTACCGCCCATTATGTCTCAAAATGACGCGGTTTCGTCAAAAAATATAAAATTAAAAAAATTCTAATTCGAATTTCGAAAAAATCTCTTCGAGGTGCACTGGCTCTTGTCTAGATGCACCTATGTACCAAATTTCGTAGCCGTGGGTGTATTAGCTTACGCTCAGCGCGAACGAAAGACACACACACACACAGACTCTTTGTTTTATTATATGTAGAGATTATTTACTTTCATTACATTTTAATATTATTTTAAACCAAGTATTGAAGTAAAGTTAATACTTTTATACTTAAATTTTTTTTATTCAGTATATAAAACATATTGCATTATAAAAATGAAAGTGAGTGTGCAGGTTTTCCTTTCTTTTGAAAATATAAATGAAATATAATATATGTTGCAGAGACATTAGGTATTTTTTGAAAGCGCGAGAGATGAGAAATGAGCAATGCCCTCGCCGGGACTCGAACCAAGGATCTCTCGAATACGCGCCGAGTGTGCTGACCACTACACCATGAAGGCATGCTAAGAAGGCGATGGAATACGTTATATACTCCCCTTTTAAAGGGCGACTGGGTGACAGGATTTGAAGATTGGATTAGGGAACCCAGTCACCAAATCCTGGTGGTGAAAAATCATCATTCACCACCTTTTAGATCGGGTACCATGTAGAGACATTAGGTATTTTTTGAAAGCTGGAGTGACCAATGTCCTCGCTGGGACTCGAACCACGAACCTCTCGAATACGCGCCGAGCTTGCAGACCACTACACCACGAAGGCATACAAAGAAGGAGGGAGAAATACCATATAATGTAAATAAATATTTATAAATAAATATAAATAAAAATATAATAAAATATTTTCAATATACCAATCTGTAAAAGAGGCTTAAAAGAGATGATATTTGGTAGGCAATACTTTAGGTAGGCAGATATCTTTCGCGTGATATTTGACTTAAAAAGCTAGTTGCCTTTAAAAACGGAGGCATTCCTTTAGATAGGCACACATCCTTCGCGTGATTTACCAAGTCAGAATTCCTGAATATTTTCAACAGCACCATATTATCCTCAATTTCGTCCAAAGCTCAGTTAATTGGACTGGATTATTTAATTATGGCAAAGCACACGAGGGCTATCTGCCTAAAGGGAGGGATGCCTTCGTGGAAGGCTTTCTAAGGGAAACTGGCTCGTTACACATGGGGAAAACCACAAAATGCCATGCAGCCAACCCGTTCGCGGGATTCGAACCTCAGACCGAACTACCAGTATTCAGCGTCTTTACCGCTCGGCCGCTGCTTGGCATCAAAGCTCAGTTAAAGAAGTTTATGTGTCTCTAGCGTTGCATGGACCTCGTTAAGCGAAATACACAGAATTAAATAAGTTTAAACTAATAAGTTAACGTGAAAAACGTTCTAAATGGAACAATATATAGGAATGATTGTAAATTTACACTTCTAATGTACAGTTACAATACACTGATCAAACATTTGACGCAAATGCAAATAAATATTTAAAATTATTTTGATTTTACAAAAAAAAAAAAAAATAAGCTTTCAGATTGGATACTACACACAGGGAGCGTTTTCCTAATTTTTCCTAATTCACATACACATGCAAGTTTCGAGAGCATTTGGTCCATCCGGACTAAAAATATTTAAAAACACCTTATCTTTAGAATTTCCGATAGACAGTCTCGCGCAGCGCCTTTATATATATATATATATATATATAACCACTGCTCGCTTTGAAATCGTAGTGTTTGTTAATCAATTATTCGTTAAAATTTTACAAAATATTAATACACAATAAAACAAACTCGTAATTCTGGCTTCCAGGTGCCCATATTCGGGTGAAAGACTATGTTATTCAAAACTGGATGGCTCTAGGTACCGTTGTGTTTTCACAGTTTTAGAAACATACATACATTCATGCAGATTTTTCATTATATAATTTCTTTAAATATAATACAGGGCTCTAATATTGGAAGACAACAATTTGAAAAGTTATACAGCTCTTTTAGTGTTTCGACGCAAAATGCCATTTCAAGACTTCTGGGCTGACGCCCCTTTGAGATAATAACAAATTTTATTTCTATGAGAAAAAAAGAATCTTAACATTTAATGGACATATTTCGGTAACATCTTTACCTGAGGAGCACTAATTAAAAAAATCAAATTTTAAAGAGTTTTAGGGAGAATGTTTTTTCAAATACTCTTTAAACCTATTTAATTTTAGTTTAGCCTAATGCATTCGTATGAAACGATACTACGTTATATCCTCGAAATTATTCCTTAAGTCTCTATTTAAGTGTTCTAAACATCACGTTAAGCCATTATAACCATCTTTCACATATCTGCCTAAGTACTTCTGACAGGATTTGTCCTGAAAATAATAAAGAAATTCATTACAAGCAATTACATTATTAAATCAGGAAAAACGGATCGTTCAGGATGGATCAGACAGGAGTTTGCGAAAGTTCGTAACAAAATAGTCTCGAATCCACAAAACTCTTTTTTCCTCCCCGTCAGCCTATTAAGGCTCCCCTCAGGCACGAAAAAGAATGGAGAATACGAACACCTCGGAAATAACTGTCGCCTAAAAATGATCCGATAACAAACGTTTTCTGCTATCATTAGAAACATTAATCCCTTTGATGAGTTCAACAACTGAACGGTTTTGCTTCAGATTTCTTTCTATTATCGATAAAATGGTTATAGTACATCGATTATTTGATGAAAATGTTAATTAAGGAACTTCTTTTCAATAGTGTGGCCTATATAGATAAAAAGTCTTTTATTTTAACAAAATGCTAGGTGGTAATTACTATAATTTATCACTGATGGCAATAATTAATTTTGTTCACAAGAGCAAAATAATAGTAATAATTGAAAAAAAGAGGTAAAAAGAGGTAACGAAAAATTTTATACGATACTCGATGAATACACATTTAGTCTTATCTATATATTTGGTTTGGTTTGGTTTGGTTTGGTTTATTGAAATTACGGTGTAGAGTTTATATTTATTTTAACTAACATTTATTTTAAGCTATCTTTCCTGTCAAGCCTTTACTTTCGCCTAGAATTGCCAATGTCAGAGTATGTAAATTGTAGTAGAACGCGCAGAGTATTCAAATTTTAGCAGAAGTAAGTTGAGTTTAAATAGAAGGGAAACGAGATTGTGAGTGTGCTTCTTGAATCGCGAGCGTGAAGGTTGCTAGGTAGAAATTTAAGAACCGCGCGTTTCGACCTGTGTGCCTATTTCGGCAGTTCGTTGAATCTTCAACTGCTTAATCAGTAAGCTTGCTGAATCTCAGCTGTATCTTAGAAGGCGGTAAAGTTAGTTACGATTCTAGAGCCTCGTAGGTAGTGATCGTAGGTAGGTTATTTATTCATCCTGTCATTTATTTTTAGTTTCACATTTCTGTTTTGTTAAACCGCCGGGTCGGCGTAGTTTGTGAGCGTCAAGTGAACGCAGCTGTTATTTCTAAAGTGGAATAAAAAGGGATTTAAACCCTTCTTACGAGTTTGTGTAATTTACAGTTCATAGCAGTCACTACCACTGTTGCTGACAAGTTGGGGCCTCGCAACACTATAACGGCAACTAGGGCTATCTCCCTAAGGGGAGGGATGCCTCCGTGGAGTATTTTCTAAGGGAAACTGGTTCGTATACACGTTACACTTCGGTTCTTTTTCACTGTTACGCACAGAGTGAATCAGAAAATACAGAACGTGACTTTTATTACTCATACCTCTATAACCAGCTCTAAAATTTGCAGAACACCAAGTAAGGAAAATAAAGCACACAATAAATATCCGGGAAAATAACTTCAGTTTTATAAAAAATGCACTAAACGGAAACAAGCATTTCCATTAAAAATACGGTTTGCGATTGAACTTAACTATAAAATTTTAATATCTGAAATCAGTTGCTCATATTTTCATTGTATGAATTTTCGTGTCCTAGGAAAACATAATTTGTCGCTATCTAACTTGCGGAAACTTCTCATACCTGCTTTAGCAGCCAAGTGAAAATGCATGCACAGCTACGTCTTGAATAATTAATTTTTCTCTTATTTAAATTCGGAGGATTATCTCTGGCGTTAATTCGCGAATGTATAATACAATAGCCACTCGTTTATTTATACTATTCCGTGCAGCTATTTCCGATAGCTCGTTTTAAATAATTATTTTAATGTTTTTCATCGGAAATTTCTGTGCACTGTTTCTTAAAGTTATAGGCCTCTGATAATTGTTTCGTCTAAAATTCTTCGAGATATTAAACAGCAGTATGAATACACAGTTAAAATCGCAGATTTAAAAAACAAAATCTGATTTTTATATTTTATACTGTTTAATTTTTTTTTTTTTTTTTTTTTTTTTTTTTTTTAAATTTTCAGTTCGAAATATTATTTTTGAGGTATTAGATCGTACCCTAAAATTTTCAGATTGCGCTTTTAACTGTAAATTTTTGTGATAGTGCAGAACAGATGGTACTAATCATTTTCTAAATTCAAATGGTGTTGAGGCAGAAAAAAGCACAGTCCCAGCTGTGCTTGGCTGAAAAAAAAAATCTTTCATAACTGTGGCTCCTCTAACAAACGTGGCTTTTAGATACCTTTTAGTGTCTTGAAATTTATACGTAAATTCAAAAATTTATAGATACAGGATATTTTTAATAGATGAACCAGAAAAGAAGAAACATTACTATTGCCCGTCGACGTGTGTTAATCCGTCTAACAGTTTAGACACATAACAATCGCATCACATCTTAATTTACCAAACTTCAACCAATTTCAGCTTTCGTGACACGAAAGCTTCTAATAAAATCTTCTTATTCCTTCATCTACGGCAAATTCCATTTCAATACAATCCTTCTGTTTGGTGTAGCCAGTTTGTGCATTAATAAAAATCCTTTTTTGTACCTTCAATCCATTTTATGTGCATATTATATATGTTACGGTGAAACACCGAAATCTGGAGAATGTCGACTTTCACCAGTGAATATCAACAGTCACGTAGTCGCTTGGTGTATGTCCGAAATATTTTCCAAATACTCTTATTTCTGACTTACACCGGTCAATGTCGACATTCACCATGTACTAATGGTGAGTGTTGAACACATAAGAATATTACATTTTCTTCTCAGTAATTCGGTCGCGAAAAAACGCACTTGAAACTTGAAATAAGAACTTAAGAACATGAGAACCTAAAACACACAATACATTCAAAATGAGAAAGGAAAATAATAGAAGTTAAAAACTTACTAAATTACGTGATTCAAATCTTATTTATTGCAGCAACTTAAACTAATATGACACTTTGAATCGCACAAGAGGCCCTTGCTTTTACAACTGCATTTATTTGTGGAACACTTCCTTTTGCAATGACAGCGTGTACATATACTCCTCTCTTTTCGACCTACACCAGAGCATGTCTGTGATTGTCGACATACACCGGTGAGGGTCCGAATGTACAGGAATGTAATGCAATATTCGATCTTTCACCGACGTATTTGTTGAATGTTGACATTCTCCGGTGAAAGTCGACATTCTCCAATTTCTGTCTTTCACGGTAACATATACACCTATCTGCTATGAATTAAAATTTTATTTGAACTAATTATTAAATATGATAGCAAAGGTGCGCTATCAGACTCGGACTGAATCACATGATCAGATGCCAACGCATTTGTGTATTTGCGAATTGACGCATTTGGTACTAATCAATGCAAGCTTCTCGAGAAATCGCTGACGCTGTGGGCACAAATGGCATGGAACTTAGGCAGATAATTTAATGTCTTCTATTTACATTAAACATTCACTCATATTATTATTCAATAATTACACTGGTAGTCTCATAACTGCCAGTACAGTAGAAAATCTTATCTTACTACTTAACGTTCATTTTAAAGACAGTTTCCGCTTACCGGAACTTATATTTCTTTTTCCCGAAAAAGGCACAGTTACGTTCAATTTCTTACTGCACTTTTCTGTTTGTTTTACATAGGTATTGACAGTTTCTGTGCAAAACAGAGTTTCTTAAACTTTGGCTCGCAACCCCTAACGGGGTCGCAAAAATACAACTCGATAGTTAAATTTTAAGAGGATGCATTTATAAGACTTTTAAAGAAATTAAATTAATTGACATTAATGAGATCAGACGTATAAAATCATTACATTAATTTAAACAAATGATATTAACTATCTGTCACAGAAAGTGAAAAAGGAATTTGTAAAGCTATAAGGTATTTCTACCTCCTTCTTAGCATGCCTTAATAGTGTGGTGGTCTGCACACTGGGCGCGTATTCAAGAGGTCCGTGGTTCGGCTCCCGGCGAAGGCGTTGTTAATTTTTCCATCACTCCTGCTTCCAAAAGAACTAATGTCTCTACAGTGGCGCCCGAACTAAAAGGGTGCTGGATGAGGATTCTCCACACACTGGATTTGGAGATTGGGTTTCCTAAAACCCCAGTCGCTGTTTAAAAGGGGGAGTATGTACGGTATTGCTCCCGCCTTCTTCGCATGCCTTCGTTGCGTGGTAGTCTGCACGATAGGCGCGTATTTCAGAGGTCCGTGGTTCGATTCCCGGCGAAAGACGTTGCTCATTTTTGTATCACTCCTGCTTCTAAAATACCTAATGTTTCTACAAAACTATCTAACTCTTCAAACTTAAAACTTGAGTTTTCAGAAAATCCTTGATGGATTCTGGATCGGAGTTAGAACTAGATTTCTCACTATTTCTGAAATGGCATTAAATGCTCTTCTCTCATTCGGCACCACATATTTTTCCAGCTTTAAGGATAACTGAAAGGAAATATCGCTTAATGTTCAAACATGTTGAAGATGCTGTATGCCCAGCGGTGTCAAATATCGCATCAACATTCAATTTGTTTTGCAGCAGAAAGGGAGAAAATCTATGTCGTTAGAATTTTGTTTAACTTTCGTTTGCTTAAAATAAATCCTGAAACTACTTCTTTATATATATATATTGTTTAACAAAGTAAATTATTTACGGAATGATATTTATTTTTAAATATTTACTAGCAGCTACGCGGTCAGCCTTCGTCTGGCTTTTAAATGTACCGTAAAAAATGGCTGAAGGGTTAAAAACTGCGCAGAATTCTACTTTGCAGAACAACTTCATCCCACCCCCAAATTTTTTTAATGTATTACATATAACAAAATTACAGTGAAATAAGTAATATCCCTTAATACAAATATTAATTATTCTAATAAATAAATTAACCAACTTCCCGTTGCCTTCTTTCGACAAACGTGCAGTATCCAAGAGAAACATTAAATTTAACATCTGCACAGAATTATCGCCCTGATTTTTTCAAATGGCAACAGTCCAGTACACAATGGAATGAAAACTGTTGCCAAAACCCCATTTCTAAAAGAATGAAACTATTCAAAATGATGCGATAAAATCGAAAAGATGAAATAAAAAAAACTGATTCGAATTTTGAAAAAATCGCTTCGAAGTGCACTGGCTCTTGTCTAGATGCACCTCTATATCAAATTTCGTATCCCCCTAGGTCTATTAGATTACGCGCAGCACGAACAAAAGCTACACATACTATTTCTTTTATTACATGTACAGATTGTATATTTAATATCTGGGTCGCGAAAAATTGTCAATGATAAAAAGGTGTCGCGATTGAAAAACGTTTAAGAAACCCTGATCTAAAATAACAAGGTAAACATAATCAGCAGTACTGAATTTCGAGAACCAGATGCATTTATTGGAAGCTCTTGCAATCTGTATCGAGAAATCTAAATTTACGGACAGTCCCTACTGAGTCCTTCAATTCATGATTTCAGAAACGAGACACCGCAAGTCCTTATATTCACTGCTCCTATCCTACTCAATCCTCTTAAATATCCCACCCGTCATTGTAATACGGAAAATAAAATAGGTCCCACTTGCTTTTGCCTTCTGGTATTCTGGTTGGCAGTTATTTTATGCCATCTTTGTACAATTCTCCTCGTTTTTGTTTTCTTATAAATAAAAAGTGAATTCGTTTACTTTCGTTGCATTTGGAAACGAGGGAGAAGAACCGATTATGGTTGTCAGGAAACACGTGCATAATTTAGGTTGTGAATGCTGTCTGAGGAAAAAGGTTAATCCGATGTCTTTGTTATAGGTCTACGATTTTTTTGGAAACGAGTTTGTCTTTTTACATTTGAAAAATAGTTCGCATAAAAGGAAAGGATTTTGAAATATGCGTAAAGTTATAAGGTGTTTCTCCCGCCTTCCCAGCGTGCCTTCGTGGTGTAGTAGTTCTGCACGCTGGCCCGGCATATTCCAGAGGTCCTTGGTTCGACTCCCGGCGAAGGCGTTGCTAATTTTTCAATCTCTGTTGCTATTAAAAGATAACTAATGTCTCTACATATGTATATCATTTCTATGGCGATATATGAAAAATCTTATATCCAGGTTTTAGCCCTATGCCAGTAGCATAGGGCCTAAGCCTAGCTATAGATATAGTCCTATAAGGGCCTAAGCCTAGATATAGGCCTATGTCAGTATCATTATGCAATAAGTAAAACGTTCAAGAACAGAAAACATTTATTTAAATTACATAATATTATTTTTATGGCTATTATTGATTAAGAAAGTAATATTTTAGTCGAGTGCCAGCTGATGAGGCTCGGCGTACCTACTGTGGCACACATGCCATAGGTTCGCCATAATTGCTCTAGAGCTTTTTCAGCTGAACTATGAACCGAAACCTGCTCTACGCTCTATGTGTTCCGCCCAGTAGAGTTTTCATTGTTACTTAAAAACTTTAAATGATAACACAATTAACAGAGAATAAAAATTCAGTATTTACAATAGTCCTGTTACGAAACGCCATTTTTTAGGGCAAAGTTACGTTTTTGTGCGGGCTAAAACTTCAACAGTTCACAATATAACTATTGCAGTGCTCGATGCTAGAAGCGCTAAGCAAGAAAAGACAATAGTCAAGTTGATAGCCATTTATTAGCCCAAAGGGCGTTAGCCCAGAAGGGCTATTTATTTCGTTTTGGTATTTTGCGTTGATTCACTTTTCAAATTGTTGCCACCAAATATTATCGCCCTGTATTTTACTTAAAAAAATTAAATAATGAAGAATCTGGATAAATGTATGTATGTTTCTCGCATTATGATAAAACAACAGTATCTAGAGCCATCCAAGTTTGAATAAGGGCAATCCTTCTGCGAATATGGGCATCTGGAAGCCCTAATTTGGAATTTGGAATTTGTTTAATTATCTCTTTTATATTTGTTAGACATTAAAGAATTTTTGATTAACAACCTCAACGATATTAAAGCGAAGAAGGGTAAAACTGCACGAAAAAAAAAAAAAATTATCTCCAGCGCTCGAGGCTGTGTATCGGAAATTCTAAAGATATGCTCATTTTTTAGTTATTTTTCGATATTACTGTTGAATTGAATTTTATGGTTTAAGTGCAAAGAACATAATATTTAATAAATAATGGTAACAAACACATAAAATGTTAAGAAACGCCCCTTTGGGAGTAATGTAAAGTCTGAAAGCTTTCAGATTTTTATTTCTTAATTACCACATATTTTACAGATAGCCGTCTCACAACACGTTTTTCACAGGCATACAAATTTAAAAAATAAATCAACAACTAGAACAATAAAAGTGATGCCAATCCGAAGAAAGAAAAAAGCTCATAGCAACCATTGCTAAGCAAAATGCACGGAAATTTGCTTATTTCTTTCTTTGGGAAAATTAGTTTAATGAGATACATTCCGATGACATCAGAGATCACGTGACTTATGCATAGCTAATCTAAACAAACAATGCAGATGACCTCAGAGATCACATGACTTATGTATAGCTAATGTAAACTACAAGGTCATTCTTCCTCTTCTTCTGTTGCGGAAAGTATCTCATTTCTGGCAGCACCCATCGAAACCAGCGCAGCTAATCCCTGTAATATCTTGTTATTTAACAAAGAACTGTATTTCTGATTGAAGTGGCAACGTCATATTTGTATAATGTAACCGTTGCTAAGCAACGCAAGAAATTGTTTAAGATTAGTATTCTGAAGTTTGACCAGATAGTAGATGAATGAAATTTTTGCCACTTAAGAATTGTATAAAAATTATCTACCTCTGTAAACTAAAAACAAAATTTACGTTTTACTAAGAAGATTATCTGTTTTATCAATTACTGCAAAATATATTACACCCGCCAGACAGACGGATACAGTGCCACTGGCTGAAATTCTATATTCTTACTTCACAATCTACACTTTCAATTATTATTTATAACGTACCTAATTTCGATTTCTGGAAACAGAAATACAGAACATATTTAGTTATAATAATAATACGTTAATTAAAGTAAACATTACAACCTTTCAATTTATTAAGGTAACAACTACGAGTTAAATTGTATTTCGGTTTATCTTCTTCTCTACACATATAATAAAAGAAAGAGTCTGTCTGTATGTGTGTGTGTTTTTCGTTCGAGCTGCGCGTAAGCTAATAGACCCACGGCTACGAAATTTGGTACATAGGTGCAACTAGAAAAGAGCCAGTGCACCTCGAAGCGATTTTTTCGAAAATCGAATTAGATTTTTTTTTTATTTTATGTTTTGGGACGAAATCGCGTCATTTTGAGACACAATGGGCTATAAGAAAACGAGATTTTACTCTACACACTCCATTTTCACATCGTCATGAAACGTAAGAACTTAGCTATTTTACAAACTTAAAATAAATTTCGTGTTTCAATAAATCGATTCAATACGAATTTATTTAAGAAAGGGAGCTTAGCATCTTTTCAAAGAGATTTTCTCTAAAAAAGTTTATTTTTCTTTGATTTTTGGACACGTTAAGCTTTTATCCTTGCGACTGCTTTTACAAAAAGAATTTTGAAAAAATGATAATATTTTGTATTTTTAAATGAAGCTTCCGAGTACACTTTCTCACATCTTTAAAAATGTGATTTTGGCAACAATCTTTCTTTCTTATTGTTGTTGATAGATTTTTGATGAAATCGCATCATTTTGAATAGTTTCATTCTTTTAGAAATATGGGTTTGGCAACAATTTTTCATAGTTTTTTTTATGTCACTGTTTTTAAGAGATTGGCATATTTCATTGTCATTTATATATATATATATATATAATACATTTTGCGACTGCTTTTACAAAAAGAATTTTGAAAAAATGATAATATTTTGTATTTTTAAAGTTTTTTAAATGAAGCTTCCGAGTACATATTCTCACATCTTTAAAAATGTGATTTTGGCAACAATCTTTCTTTCTTATTGTTGTTGATAGATTTTTGATGAAATCGCATCATTTTGAATAGTTTCATTCTTTTAGAAATATGGGTTTGGCAACAATTTTTCATAGTTTTTTTTATGTCACTGTTTTTAAGAGATTGGCATATTTCATTGTCATTTATATATATATATATATAATACATTTTTATTGATTTTTTTTTGATAAAGTTGTTCTGCAAAGTAAAATTCTGCGCGGAATTTTATGTTTTTTTGAGTTGCTTTCATGTTATTTTTTGCTTATTTCACTCTTTGCAAGATATTGAAAAGTTTTGCATGATTTTTTTTCTTCAACGTAAAGTTGGTTAACTTTTTTATTAGGATAATAAATATTTGTATTAAGGGATATAGCTTATTTCATTGTAATTTTTTTCTCTTGAAAATATAAGATAAAATATCATTAATTATACTTTGCTTTTCAGAATTTTTTGGTTTTTTGTATTTATTCTTTTATGTTATTTTTTGCTTATTTCACTGTTTTTAAGATATTCAAAAGTTTTGAGTGATTTAAAATAATCAAACAAACAAAGTTCAAAAAACAAAGTTCTTAACCTCCGTTATAACATTTGAGTTCTTAAGATTTTGCAAAGGGAAGTTGGTTAATTTATTTCATTAGGATAATTGATATTTGTATTAAGGGATATTGCTTATTTGATTGTAATTTTGTTATACGTAATAACGTTTTTTTATGAAGTTGCTCTGCAGAGTAAAATTCTACGCAGTTTTTAAATTTAACGTTTGGTGTTCCCTTCAGCCATTTTTCCGGTACATTTAAAAGCCAGACGAAGGCTGGCAGCTGCTAGTTATTAATATTGTAATCTCGGTTTAATGACCAAAACTCTCGTTTTGACAACTGAACGTAAAAAATACAGGTGATCTTAAAACTGATCCAAAATTTTATTTTGAATTAAAGTATGCGTGAGCGAAGAAAAGACCATCCCCAACCGAAAACAAACAAAAACAAAACAAAAAAAAAAAAACTTTAATCTATCCACCCCGCTTGAAATGATCTGTCAATATTATGAGTGTGCGGGACTTCAGGACCGAGTGAAATAAAAAGGTTCAAATCCGCTTCTTCTAACCAAAACAGAGGGCTTAAAAGTATCTGTTTACTAGGCCTCAAAGCAATCTGCATTTATCCGGTTTAGGAGACTGTTTGATTTTGGGGACTCTTCTTCGCGAAGTGGAGAGGGAAAATGTTTTCTGAGGAAGTTTCACGATTGGGAAAAACAGGAGGTAAAATTTTTCTTCTTAATTTTAAACTTCAACAAGGATTGGAAGAATTCTCTTCTTGAAAACATACGAAGCGAAAGAATCGTAACTATATGCTTTGATGAAAGTAACTTCTTTTTCCATTGATGGAGCACGAGAAGTATTGAGAAACCACGCGTTAGACTGGTAAAAAATTTTAGAAGTTGTTTCAATAAGTTAGTATTCCATATTATGCGATTAACTGTACACATAATCCTCTTACTGAATTTCAGATATGTTGTAAAAAAGAATAAATTTTCAATACTAGTCATCGACACGATGTCCGAAATAAGATCTTTATATAGACTAAACAGCTTAAGTCAGCCCGATGGTATGTAACTTTATTCAGCTTTAGTAAGAAATTTACACATATACATAAGTTACTTTTACATTTTCTGTGACATGTTGCACTTGTGTGCTCCGAATGATGGATAATTTTTATATTGATATTTTAAAAATGACTTAAACGTATTTAAGCTTTGAATACATTGTAAGGATTATGTTAATTTTATTAACAGTTAAATTTTGAGTTAAACTTCCTTTCCTATCGCTTCTTAATTTCACCTTACAACTTCCGGTTACCACTGATGTTGAATAATTTTGAATAGCAGAACACCAATCCAAAAGTACTGTAGTTAATATTGTAGAGTCAGTGGGTTATTTTGAAGCAGGAGACGTCAACGTGCTATCCCCTGGCCGGGACTCCAACCCTGGAACTCTCGAATACGCTTCGAGAAGGCTTCTGATTACACCACGAACACACATGGGAAGGAAGGAAGATATACCTTATAATGTGTCAGGTTCGAGACAGGTTGTTGTGAACTTATAATACAATTTTTAATGTTTTGTGAAGGCACTCAAATTTGTCATTATACGAAGGGTGGGTAGTAGGTAGCAGTACGCTGCGAATTGATACCACAGATTTTAGACAAAGCTCAAAATGTCAATTTAAATTGTAGAGTCAAATAGGTTAATTGTCATCAGAAAAGATGAAAAATATGCAACCGCCTTCGCCGGGAATCGAACCACGGACCTCTGGAATACCGACCCAGCGTGCTACCGTTACACCACGAAGACACGCTAGGGAAGTGGGAGAAATACCTTATAAAATTTCCATCCCAATTTAAATGTTTCCTAGACAATTAATGAGGTTTTTTTTTTTTTTTTGTTCCAAAACGCGCTAACCGGTTACTCTAAAAGGATTTTGCTACGGTATTACCTAAAATATTACCTAAATGGTTTGCTTCCATTTAATTCTAAAGTTTGGGAACCCAAATAAGAGAATATGCATGTTGGAAGTGGTCCTATACAGTCGATACGTGTATTCCAAGCCCCGATGTGAATCACCTCTTTTCGTAACAAAAGCAAGAGACCTGACCACTGGGAGTTTTATAGACAAATTATTCCATTGTCAAGTAGAAATTTAAACTCGTCTTTAGCTAATTTGTGCAGGGAAAAGGCTAGATTTAGAAATTTCGAAAGTAAATCAAACTTTTATAGAATAGCAGCGACATCAGCCTGGACAATATGCTGTGCTACAATCCTCAGTTAATTTTTTCTTACTAAAGTGAGTTATATTTGTGAAGAAAATCAGCTCCTAAAATACCTTTTATGACATCAATTATGAATGAAAAATCGTGGGTTAATCCCAAATCAATGGTTAGTATTTGTATTCCATGTGTAGAAATGTGTGTGTTCCCGGCTGCATACACTTTGTATTCAATTTTACATTTACTTTCAGAAGTAGCTGGAATTATGCTTATGTCAGCTTTGCTATAGACAAGAAAGTTCTAATGGGATTTCCAGTCACGAATGAATAAGCGGAATCCGAGACAATCCTTCACATTTTCTGCAGAAGAGTTTGCCTCTGAACTTGCTGCAAATTCGAATTGTCCTTGTGTTTAGAGAATGGTGGTTTACCCAAGCACCCGGTGGCTGGCATTTATCTGGAAAGCATTTTGAATCAAATCGAAAGTAATTGAAATAAAATTTGTCATTTCGATCATATCTTTTACCAAATCGTGAATGGGAAGGGTATGAATCTGAATCCCTGTATCCCGTTCGAAAGGTTACTTGATCAATGTTTTTGTTCAAGAGAGGCAGTTTTATGCTGCATATCATTTACGGAAATGGAAGGTGCGTTTGCACTAAATACTTCGATTTCTGATTCATATCACTAGTTTTATCTGCAGCCGCCTAGGCGATTTAGTGGTTAGGGAAGCCTAACTACAATACCGAAGGGACCGAGTTGAAATCCCAGAGAAGGCATGGATATAAAATTGGCTGTTCCTTTATGGGAAGTATCGGTGCCTCCACAATAAAATGGTCAGCACTTTTGGTCTTAGGAGTGGCCAATGCTTTTATAGGTAAAATGCCCGCTATTGAAAACAAAACAAACATTTTATCTGCCATTGTCTTATATCTTTATCACTGTCTAATAATGCCTATCAGCGGCAAAGTCGCTGGCCATTGGTAGTTCGGTCCAAGACTCGAGGTTAGGTTAGGTTATTTAATAACGGCAAAGCCTCGAGGGCTATCTACCTAAGGAGGGATGCCTTCATGGAGGACATTCCAAGGGGAACTAGCTCGTATACACGTTACACATGGGGGAAACCACGAAAACACTCATGCAGCCAAGTATTTCGGTATTCGAACCTCGGGCCGAACTACCAGTGTTCAGCGACTTTACCGCTCTGCCGCTGATGGGTGATCCAGGACTCGAATCTCGACAAATGGATCGGATGCGTGCACGTTTTCGTGCTTTTTCCCATTTGTAACGCGTATACGAGCCAGCTGTCCTTAGAACGTCCTCCACGCAGACGTCCTTTCCCTTATGCAGGCAGCTCTCGAGTTCTTTGCCATAACCAAATAAACCAAATCACTAACTAATAATATATTTTTATTGAATCAGGTAGCTTCTGAAGCCACAGCGTTTTGATTAAATTTTCAGACACATCCGTAGATGCAACCGATTTTAATTTCTGCAAAAGTTTGTTTGATTTCGTGTCGCCAAGCTCAGTACCAGTAATGAAACTTTTAATGCGAACATTTTCACTTTCCTTAAAATAAATGTAATAGTTTAGTTTTAACATCAGAGTATTTTGTGGGCTTTCAATTATAAGGTATTTTTCCCACTTTCCTAGCGTCCTTCGTGGTGTAGTGGTTCTGCACGCTGGGTCGGTATTCCAGAGGTCCGTGTTTCGATTCCCGGCGAAGGCGGTTGCATATTGTTCATCTTTTCTGCCTTTAAAAAAATCCTAATGACGCTACAAGTGGCGCCCGAACTAAAAGGGTTGTGGATGATGATTCTCCGCACCCAGGATTTGGCGACTAGGTCACCTAAAACCCTAGTCGCCCTTTAAAAAGAGGAGTTATATAAGGTATTTCTCCCACTCTCCTAGCGTGACTTCGTGGTGTAGTGGTTCTGCACCCTGGGCCGGTATTCCAGAGGTTCGTGGTTCGATTCCCGGCGAAGGCGTTTGCTATTTTTCATCTTGTCTGCTTTAAAAAAAACACCTAATGTCTCTACACGCTCATTACAATACCACAAATATTTTTTGGTGAATTTTGGTTCAAGTTGCGAAAGTACAAATAATTTAATTTCGTTTCTTCTGGAAACCGTACTGCTGATTTTTAACGGGACTTCAACTTCAAAAAAACCTTATTTCCGGCTTATGAATCCAAAAAGGAGATATTTTTACACCTACATCATGAAGTTTCGGCGACAGCATCGATTCTTTCGCGGCAGTTTCAAAGGACTCCTTTGCTGTCATTTCAGATGGAAAACTGGGTCCCCCAATATACAGCCTTGATTACCGGTACTCAATTTTTTTTTTTTTTTTTTTTTTTTTTTTTTTTTTGCAGATTACAAACAGCAAGAATCACTGCGGAATACTAAGTTTATTGTTTTTATTTTTAAGTATCAAAATGGACTACTTATAATGTCATAAACAATGGAATCAAAATTTAAACTCTAAATCATTACGAGCAACTATTTGTTCACATTCAGCATAAAAGATATATAAATATCAAAATTAGCAAAACGTTAATTTTCAAGATAATTAAATACGTGCAAAAAATATAAAACACTTGAAAATAAAAACAATCTTATTCGTGCAAATCTGAGCCGCTACAACATCACAAAATTGGCTTATTATATTTTTGCTTTTGTAAGCTTTCGCTTTGAAATTGAACATTTAAGCCAATATTGCTTTTAAAAATCAGGCAAATTCCAGGAAATCTATTTTCCTGAAATAAAAATATGGCCATAAAGAAACACTTTGGTATGCATTCGTTTCTAAGTTCCTTTCATAAATCTTAATTAATGTAAAGCCCACGTTTAATGTAATTAATATGCGAAACCTTCGTGTTACGCTTTCAATACACCTCTCGTGAAGACAAAGAAGGTATTTCTAGAAAGTAAGAAAGTTTCTCCTAAAAGACCAAGAAGATATTTCTACTATTCAGTATTATTTTATTAAGCATATACTGTATTCGTTTCGTCAACAAAGGTATGAACAACTGCATTCGTTAATTTTTATTCTGCACTTCAATATATTTCATTCTGCTCGGAATAAAAGTGGGTTTTTTTTTTTTTTTTTTTTTTTATTATTATTATTTGCTTTCCACACAGCTAAATATTAGTTTTTAAACAGAAAATTTACATATACGTATTCTCATTTATTTCCCATAAAGAAATACTATATGCTTCAGTAACGCTGAAATGAAATACTAGATAATGAAGCATACAAACATTCCAAACAGTCATATTGCTTTAACTTGCGAATTGCAGTTAATTAAATCTAAATAGATGAAGCGAACGAGATGACTCATTTCTTCTCTTTTTCTTTCATTTTGTTTCTTAAGTCAACAAATAATTCTTTTCTAACGGAAGTCAACAAATCTTATTTTGCTTGCGGTATAATCTTTGGCCATTTAATATCGCGAATAAAGCATATTTTCACGCTAAACCTCTTAAACGCGAAAGAATGTATGGGTGCTGGACGTAGAATATGAATTTCTGTTTTTTCATTTTTTAGCCCAAACGGCATTAGCTGAGAAGTGCTACAAATTTCGCTTTGGTATTTCGCGCTGAAAACTTTAAATGTCGTTTCATTTTCAAACTGTTGCCACCAAATATCAGAGTCCTGTATTATATTTAAAGAAATTAAATAAGGAAAAGTCCGTATAAATGTATATATGTTTCTCGCATTGTGACAAAAACACGGTACCTAGAGCCATCCAATTTTGAATAATGTACGTTTCTATCCGAATATAAACATCTGGAAGTCCAAATTTGGAATTTGGAATTTGTTTTATTATCTATTTCATATTTTGTAACGAATTTTTGATTAAAAACTCAATGATTTCAAAGCGATAAATGGCCACACTGTACAGAACAGAAACAGAAAAAAAATAAATAAATAAATAAATAAAAATTATCTCTAGCGCGCGAGACTATCTATCAGAAATTCTAAAGATATGCTCATTTTAAAATTAATTTGCGATATTGCTGTTGAACAGAGTTTTATGGGTTTAAGAAAGTGATATTTAATAAATAAAGGTAACACACAAAGCGTTAAAAAATGCGCCTTTGGGCGTCATGTAAACTCTGAAAGCTTTCAGATTTTTATTAGTCCAACGGGGCTCTGTCCCTGAAGGATTATTGTTTTCGTTTTGCGATTTTGCGTTGGTTCACTATCAATATGCGTCACACTTTTCAAACTGTTGCCACCAAATGTTAGAGTCCTGCATTATATTTGAAGAAATTAAGTAATGAAAATTCTGCATAAGTGTATGTATATTTCTCGCATTGCAATGTGTTTTATTATCGATTTCATATTTTGTACAACATTAACGAATTTTTGATTAACGAACTCCACGATTTCAAAGCGAGCGATGGCAACGTTGTACAGAAAAAAAAAATTATCTCCAGCGCGCTAGACTCTGTATCGGAAATTCTAAAGATATGCTCAATTTAAACAGAATTTTATGGTTTAAGTGCGAAGAACGTGATATTCAATAAATAAAGGTAACACACAAAATGTTGAAAAAATGCCCCTTTGGACATAATTTAAAATCTGAAATATTTCAATTTTTTTTCCCTTTTTATTATTTATGTATTTATTTTAGTTTTTTTTTCCTTCGTGTAGACGTTGTGTTTATAATTAATTAAAATAAACATACTATGCTAATAAATTTAATCTTAACATATTCACCTGCGTTTAATTATAGTTATTACAAAAATCCCATCTTTGTTATAATATTGGTTATGACTGCAGTTTGTCAAATGTCAATATTTCTGTTTCTTCTTAGTTATATAAGTTGCGATTACACCCAGGACGAATGCTTCTTAATACTTTCTTTTCAGAAATCGGGAACGAGCAGATATTCAAGATGAAATCAGCGCATAGCAATGAATAATATTCGGAATCTTAAACAGGCGGTTTACTCTTATTTCGGAAGGATTTGCCCGTGATTTATGACTACCGAAATTTTACGACAAATCTTCACTGCATCAGTTCGCGGAGCTATTTATAGCCTAGGTATATTTGTGCAAGGTTTAATAGAAAAGATTTGCTGTAATCCAGTCATGTGTTTAGAAAGTTAATTAGCTTTTGGGATGATTTAATTACAGCGCAAACGAAAATTTAAAAACCGGAAATAAACGTGAGCCACGAGTATTAATTTTTGTGCACAGTACAGTTTATATTACACTTGAAATTGTGGGAAGAATTTCTGCCTTTTTATATTATACGGGTCTGCATATTTATCGTGATTAAAAAGTTAAAATCTTCTTAACATACATTCCATTAAATTAAATTACCATACATCGTCAATATGTTTTATTACTTCATTTTCTGGTTTTAATTAAGAAAGTAAATTAACAACGACTTGTGAAACTAATTTGTAGATGTTTAACTTTATTACGGTGTGTATTTAATTATGGCAAAGCACACTAGGGCTATCTGCCTAAGGGGAGGGATGCCTTTCGTGGAGGACTTTCTAAGGGAAACTGTCTCGTATACACGTTACACATGGGGAAAACCACGAAAACGCCCATGCAGTCAGCCCGTTCGCGGGATTCGAACCTCAGACCGAACTACCAGTGTTCAGCGTCTTTACCGCTCGGCCGCTGGTGAGCTTAACTTTATTACGAATGCCAGAAAAGTGATTTAGTAATGCACGCTAAATGATCTGGGAAATTTATGCATCACTCGTAACTCTAAAGCATATTACCCGAAAAGTAATCTTAACTTTGCTTCTGAGAAGACGTTCTGACGCTATTAAGGGATTAATCGGTGGCGCATTGTCATTCCAAAAAATAATATCATTATAAAAACATCGTCTCGAAATAACCCATATTCCTAGAAATTACTGCATTAAAATGGAAATAAATATAACTCTATTTGGTTAGTCTTTGGACTATGGTAACTTGGCAATTTTTTGGCGACCAACCCTGCTACAGCAACCTGCTAGTTTTTGTTTGGACGCCATTTTGTTTTCACGAAGTAAAAGCAATTTTTTTTTAATTTTTAATTTTATTTTATTTATTTATTTATTTATTTTTTACTCAGCATTTTTTTTCCAACAATCTGCTAGCCGAATTACACTTATGCTAGAACTTTTATGGAACAAAAGTGTTTAATCATGACGAAGAT
Source organism: Stegodyphus dumicola (assembly GCF_044657685.1). Taxonomy (NCBI): domain Eukaryota; kingdom Metazoa; phylum Arthropoda; class Arachnida; order Araneae; family Eresidae; genus Stegodyphus; species Stegodyphus dumicola. The sequence continues at coordinate 5,666,190 of NC_140768.1, forward strand.
TATGTGCGAAATTGGGAGAAAGTGCAGAATCGCAAACTGCTTGCCGCGTTTTTAAGAATTTCACATACACGGTATCCATGTACACGTCGACCTATTTTCACTTAAAAAAACATCCGAGAATTGCACAAAAATGGCATTGCGCACACGCTTGACTTTATCCATGTACACTGCTAAAGTCCTTACCAAAATGTCGCCAAATTACCTGTTGCCATATTCCAAAGATTAGCCTTCTATTTTAGCGCAGGAGATAAGCTTTCGGAAAACTCGCCGGTTTTAATAAAAAGATTTAATAAAACAGTAAATAAGGTTTTAATAAAATTACAATGCTTATGAAAAAATAAAAAAATATATCTAGACGCGCAAACTAGCCTCAAAAATTACTTATTTTTAGGGGGGGGGAATTGCGAAAATCATGATAAATTTTTAATAGTTGATGTATCAAATACCTTTTTCATTTTATAAATTTCTTTAAATTCTACTGTATATGTGAGATTAAATTATTGCAATACATCATCCTTTCGAGAAAGCAGAATGTTTTTAAAAAATGCGATTTGTATGCATGCTTATTAACTTTCACTCGTCTCCATTTCCTCAATATAATATTTCATTTCAAAAGAAACAAGTACTGTGTATACTTTTTTAATAAATACTTTCTTTCACTAACTAAATTAATTTTTCATATTCATTAAGTTCACGTTTTTCTTACTCATCTTGGTCTTTTTTCGAAACGAACTTAAGCTAGCAGATCAAGTACGGTTTTGATGAATTTTTACCAGCGTGAAAAATAACTTTTTACCGATTTTGTAGAACACAATATGGAAATGTAGTATATGTAGCTATGAGTAACTATGTTAGTGCATTTTCCGTTTTAGAAATCCCAGTGCTTAAAATCACGTTTTCACAGTTTTAAAAAAAATTGATAGGCGTCTTTTTTTGTAAATGTAAAAATTGTTTTCTCAATTCGTATTCAACAGGTCCGAGGTTTGCGTCCCGGCGAGGGCAGTGTTCATTTTTCATGTCTCCTGCTTCGAAATAACCTAGTGTCTCAACACTGGCGCTCGAATTAAGGAGACTCCTACACCTTAAACCCCTCATGATCTTCAAATATGTGACTGTTGCAAGAATTGGAATATTTTATTTATTTTAAAAGCAATTACTTCCAACCTTTTACAGCTGACTACATAACATAGCTGCTTTGGAAACTAGTAACCAGAAAGTTTGCGTTGCCACAAATATTTTTGTAATTTAATCCTCTTTGTGACAAAATATTTCGCCATGTTTCCACCTTTCCCGCATGATATTTTAAAAATGGCTAATGCTACATACTTGAAATTGGATGGAATTATTTATAAGGGCACTATTTTCTAACTGAACCAACAATCTGAAGAATATTTTAATATTGAAAAATTTTATGCACGAAAACATTAACACATTTTTTTTAATAAAATACATTTTATAAACTGAACTCGAAATAAAATAAAAATTAAACATGAAATTTTTAGAATTTTAGGTTCTCAGTAGTTTCCAAATGTTATAAAAGCTATATATTAAATATGGAATTACATTATGAAACAGAATGTTTTAAACTGTGCGCGCAAGTTGGAAACATGATGAAAAATGTTGTCACAAAGCGGATTAAATTATAAAAATATTTGTGGCAACACAAACTTTCTGATGACTATTTCAGAAAGCAGCTATATTATGTAGTCAGCTGTAAAAAGTTGGTAGTAATTGCTTTTAAAATAAACAAGTTATACCAATTCTTGCAACAGTCACATATTCGAACATCTTATGGGTTTTAAGGTGTATGAGACACCTTAAAAAAGGTGGTGGATGATGATTGTAATTTATCTTTCAAATTAAAAATGCATTTCTTAAATAATATTGCGAATTAAAAGCAATGCATTTCTTAATTCTTCAATTGATGCAATTTACTTCATAATAATTCTCGGCATTTATACTGCACATAAATAATAATTTTTAAAAACATTTACGCTATTATTGTCGTAATTAATAAAAGCTGGTTTTGATGGAGTAAACTGCATTCCTTGGTACAGAATAAAGATTTTACTTTCGTCTAATGACAAACTTTTATCTTTGTGTAATCTTTTATCTTTTATCTTAAACCAGGACTTGGCCAGTGGGTACTGTAATCCCCAGTCACCCTTTAAAAGGAGTTGGCGAGTGGCTCCCGCAATTCTCCGTCGCCCTTTATAAGCGGGGGTATATAAGGTATTTCTCCCGCCTTCTTAGCATGCCTTCGTGGTGTAATGGTCAGCACACTCGGCGCTTATTCGAGAGGTCCGAGGTTCGACTTCCGGCGAGGGCACTGCTCATTTTTCATGTCTTCTGCTTCGAAATAACTAAATGTCTCTACAAATACGTTTAAAAGCCATTTTCTTAAAATTATGCTAGATCCAAATAAATCGTGATAAAAGAGAACGAATATGTTTTCTTCTACGTCACATTAAATCCAAACCGTGAACACAAAGATAAAAGCTTGTCATTGGACGAAAGAAAAATCTTTATTCTGTATCAAGGAATGCAGTTTACTGCAACAAAACCAGCTTTTATTCATTACGACTATAATGGCGTAAATGTTTTTAAAAATTATTATTTAGGCGCAGTATAAATGCCGAGAATTATTATGACGTAAATTGCATCAATTGAAGAATTAAGAAAAATGCATTGCTTTTAATTCGCAATATTATTTAAGAAATGCATTTTTAATTTGAAAGATAAATTACAAGTCGTGTAAGTCGAAAGGCGTTAATTTAAAAAAACTGAAGATTTTAAGGCTCTTGAATGGCAACACTTACAAAGCAGCGTTCGCGTAAATGCAACTTACAAAGCAGCGTACGGAGTTAAGGGTAGTTCTAATATGTTAAAAAGTCATCATGAAAATAGAATTAAGGTTATATTAATTGAAGAATGATGAAAGTAAAGAATGTTTTTAAATATGATCTCTGTTCATGTTCTTGGCATTTCGATTAGAATCCAAATTCATCTACAAAATATCACATGACTTGTGAAAATATTTGGCTCGAGAATTTAAGACGCGTTTTGATTTTTCCTTTGCGAAAAGGCGAAATTTTACTACACAACTCTTTTCAATAAATTTTGTGCTATTTATAATTTTATTGAGAATTTTTCATTAATTAGTGAAACTTTGGTCTTAGTTTATAATTATTATATATGAAAAAAAAGAACAAAATGTAATTGTTATTTATTTTTAAAATTTCTGTATTTTTACTTCCTTGTACGAAGCAGAATGAAGTACTGTAATTGCGAAAAGTGTCAGGCAGCATATTTCAACGAAAATATCCATTCTGACCGCTATCGAATGCAATTTAAAGATATTTTTGCGTCATTTCTGTACGTAAGGACAGAATAAAAGACTCTTTTACTCCGTAAAAATTATAAAACTGATTTAAAATGAATTCTGAGGAGAATTTTTCGTGTCTGTACGTACGTACGTACGTATGTATCTCGCATAACTCAAAAACGAGTAGCCTCAGAACGTTGAAATTTTGTATACAGGACTGCTATAACATGTAGATGTGCACCTCGTATTTTGGTTGCAATTGAATGCACCAAACATATAAAATATATTTATATATATCCACTCTGCTACCCGGCTCAGCGATCTCAGTGTCATTACTCTTATATGTTTGTAAATTGTGCATTTTTTTTTTATTTAAAAATGATTGAATTATGTTGTTCCTATCTTCCGGTTAAGGTTTTTATGGCTTTAGGATATCTGCAAACAATATTTGTAAAATTATAAACAATTTAAAAGCTGTTTAAGTGCTGTTAAGCCTAATTTTTAAATAATATGGCGGACATGTTTGTTTACATTTGAAACAGCAGAATAGAAGATTTGTTGCCAATCTAGAGACACTATGCTTCGCAACAACAAGGATAACGCCTTCATTTATTATTGTGAATTAAATTATGCTTAATCCTTTCTGGAATTTTTTCGAGGAAATAAGTGTTTAAGATTTACTAATTTTTATTATAGATATTTTGAGTTTTTATGTATTTTTGCCTTGTCGGGAAGTGAGAACAGAATTAATTGAATGAGAAATACTCAATCGTCTGTGAAAAACTGTTTCTTTCTTTTTTTTTTTTTTTTTTTTTTCGTTTGCTTAATTTCTTTTATACATCGTTCAAGATTTATTATAGTATTTGAAAAGAACATGTGGCAACAATTAGATAATTCTTCAAATGATATACATTTTGCATTATGAGTTATAATATGAACGAAATATAACGCTGTTAAGTGAACCTAGCGCCAGAGTGTCGCTATAATAAACAAATATAGTGAATTTTTTAAGAGTGCATTTATTCTATTGTGGTTTATGCGCTATCGACGAAGTAGATTTAATTCAATCCGATAAGTTTAAATGAAATGCAAGAAAAAATGCGTATAATTTAATATTCCGTTCGAGGAAGTCAGGTGGTGTACATATCAGATTTTTTCTTTTGCACTAATAGCGAGAGGAAATAAGCATTGCTTTAGTTATAGAGCGAAATATTCGAGGACTGTCCTCTTACTTAAATGTCCTCTTATAATTCAAGGGCAATGTTAATTCATAATTCATTAACAGAATTGCGGTTGCTTCCAGAAAATTTATTAAATATTATAAATGATTTGTGAGCGTAAAAGATTTTATTTTAATTAACTTCTGTTTTCAACTAATTATTTAAAGAAAAATAAGCTTCACAGGTTTTTTTCGCACATATTTAGTTACAAATATCTCCATATAAAGGGCATTACTTCGAAATATTTATTCAAAAATGTAATTTATTTCTAATCACTTAGTAACACAATAGTTGAAAAAAACTTTTTATTTATATTTTACGAGATCATGATTGTTAAATTGGATAAAAACTTAGATTGCATTTCCAATATAATCATTGAAGTGATTAGCTTTGGGAATCTGTAAAAGCAATTTTACAGATATATTATATTCTAGATAGGAAACATTAAAATTAATCGTTTATTTTTAGCGTAGACAAAAACTTTTTATTTATATTTTACGAGATCATGATTGTTAAATTGGATAAAAACTTAGATTGCATTTCCAATATAATCATTGAAGTGATTAGCTTTGGGAATCTGTAAAAGCAATTTTACAGATATATTATATTCTAGATAGGAAACATTAAAATTAATCGTTTATTTTTAGCGTAGACAAAAACTTCATATATATCTGCTTGCAAGTAAGAAAAATCTAAAACGATTTTACATGTAGCCATTAGTTTTATTAGGATGTTTATTAATAAATTTTAATCTTTTCGTAATTAATTTTGATGAAAAGGGCGAATAAAAGTATGCTTCATTTTATTACTGTTTGCAAAATTATCTTTTGGAGGACTTATATTGTCTGAGCTGTTCAATTAACAATATCATTTTTGATTATCAATGGCTAAATAATTCGGAAAATAAAACACATTTAAAGATTTTACGGATAAAAATTAAACGTCTTAATTTAGACGTTAATTTTTATAAATCAAATTCCTTGAAAAGTGCTTTCCTTTAAGCCAGGGGTCGCCAAAGTGGTCTATATAGACCCTTAGGGGTCTATTTAACAACAGTAGGGGGTCTATCTGACTCAAGGGGTCGAATGGGGGTCTATTGGGACTCGAAGGAAAAACAGTTCTTAATACGCAAATCACACATATCTAACTGCGTACGTAAAAATTTAAAATATTTTTATAACTGAATATTATATTCTTTATAGAAAATAAAATAATAAATCAGAAAACAATTTATTTAGCAGACTTATTTGGAAAATTTAATGACGTTCAAACAAAACTGCAAGGAAAAGATGTAACAATTATCCAAGCTCAGACAATACTGTTAGGCTTCCAAGTAAAATTAAATTTATTTACATCTTCATTGCTACGTAAGGATTATAAGTATTTTTCAAATCTGCAACAATTAAAAATAAAAGAAGAAGACTTGGAAATATATACAAATCATCTTCAAAAATTAAGCGACGATTTTAAACTGCGCTTTGTTGATTTGGAAAACATCGACATCCCTGATTGGATTATTGCGCCATTTTCGGCACAAGTTGATAACTTCGACATCAACATACAAGATGAGCTTGCTGAACTATTGTTCGATCTTGAAGCAAAAACGCTAATTAAAAATTTGACAATACATAAATTTTGGACTAATAAAAATATAAAGCAAAAATATATGAAACTTTACGAAATGGCTCAGTCATTTATGCTGGCGTTTCCAAGTTCGTATATTGTTGAAGCCGGTTTCAGTCACGTTAATTCAATTTTAACTAAAAACAGAAATAAATTAAATGTGGAGCTTCGAGGGGATTTACGGTTAAAATTGACTAATTTCGAACCCAATATAGCGAACCTTGCCAAGAAACACCAGGCACACTCATCTCATTAAGAAGTAAAAAATCTGTAGCTACTTTACTTACTGTTTCTGATTTATTAAATATTTAAACTAGTATATAGTTTTATTTTAATTACCTGAAAATTACCTTTGTGGGGGTCTATGGAGATTTCGAAAAATTATATAGGGGGCGATGATCAAAAAAGTTTGGCGCACCTGCTTTAAGCTATGGAGAACATTTAAAGATAACATTTAGAGAAAGTTTAAAAAAAATCATGTTTTAAGACGTTTCGTAGATACAAATTTTAATTTTTAGTATTTAATATTTTTGATGAAGGTAAAAGATTAATTTCTTGAAATGTCGTAACGATGCTTTAAATTTTTATTTTACAATAATGGCGGGTTTTTTGAATGAAATGTAAAACTACAGCACACATAAGAACTTATAAACTATTATTAAATTCAAACTGTATAATCGAGATAAATATAGCATGAAAAATCTAATGCATCTAAAAAAAATGCTCATCATAAACATGTATCACGCACAGCCAAGATAGTCGGATAAAACTGCTTTTCATGATAAAAAATGATGAAATAATTAATATAGGAAGATAAACTTTGTATAGAATATTTGAAAATTAGAAGAAAAAGAAAAAAAAAAACTGGAGTATATAAGGCTTTCGATGATAATATTTATTTATAACTTATATTTCTTAGAAGGATTATTATCTTGCTTTTCAATCTCACCACATATTTTGTACTACATACTATTTTTTTCATATAATAAAGGAAATATAATTTCATAAAGGAAGGCAATTATTGCTGGATTACTAACCTATCAAAAGAATCCTTCAAGCTCGATTAAAATCAAGAGTTATTCCTGTTATTGCTTCTAACGCATTGAATCTGTTAAAGATCTTCCCACTTTTCATGGCATGGTGAGAATCGCTTCCAACATTTTCAATACATCTAAACATATTTTTTTTTTTTTTTTGAATTGAGGAAACTAAATTTTAATAATATCTGCAGGAAAATTCCAATTATCCAGGCATTATGTATCAAGTTTTCGTATTTTTGGAACTGTTTATTTTCTTATCCGGTTTAATTTAAAAGTTTTTTTCCCGTAATTTAAATAATGAAAAAGGATTATTATTTTAAGATGTTTTTAAATAAATATGAAAGAAAGTATATGACTTGTGAACTGACCTATAGTATTTGACAAACATATAACCTATAAGATCTATTGGAAATTTGGTTTTTGTGATTAAGGCAAAGCCTAAAGGGTTATCTGTCTAAGCGGAGGGATGACTTCGTGGAGGGCTGTCTAAGGAAGGCTAGCTCGTACACACGCTACACATGTGAAATGAGTAGCGTGGGTAAAACCACGAAATACACATGGGTAAAACCCCGAAAACGCCCATGCTACCAGCCCATTCGTGAGATTCGAACCTTGGAGAGCACTACCACTATTTAACCCTTTGCGGCACAGTGTGTCCTGTCCGGACACACCTAAAAATTTCCTTCTCTAAGCACAGAAAAATTGAATTAAAAAACTATAAGTTACTGTAGGTTACTCTGAACCTTTTCTATTTATAGTAGATGGCAGCTCAACACAAACTAGTCCATATCTTTTAGCCATGTTTAGATTTTTAAGACCCTCATTTTTCAAAGAAATCATCCAGATTTTTTTAGGGTATAAAAGGAATTGTTTGAAAAGAAATTTCTATGTTATTTTTTGGCTGTATGCTAATCTCCTTATTCTATTCTATATTAGTTTTAAATTTTTACCTTGAAATCTTGACTAAAATCAAACGGCGAACCTTAGGTGTGCCCAGACGGGGCTCATCGATCATCTAGAACAACTGAGAGTCTGTATTCTTTGTTTCTCCGCATCTCATCGGTCAGTTCATTGACAACAAAGCTCGTTTCAGCACTGTTTCTCGAAGCTCTATTCAATCAGTGTGCCACTTTGGGCACACCCACACAATTAAAACGATTAGTGCTCTCTTCACAAAATTTTACTTGTGTACTCCTCTAGGCCTAATTAGACTGCCTAACTTTTTTTTTTTTTTTTATCAAAACTACGACTTTGAAAGGTAGCGGGCCGGAAAGGGTTAAAGATTTCACCGCTCGGCCCCTAGTGGGCCTCTATTGGAAAAGCAAATACTAACGTTTAATTTTTTTTATAGCGGGGGTTCTTAATCTCTTTAGTCGTTGGTTTTGAATTTTGTGAAAAGAAAGGGGATCATTCCCCTTTTTTCAATTCCCAAAATTCAAATATAAATATGTAAATGCATATAAATTTAAATTATTTTTTAACCTTTTACAAATTAATGCATAATGATAATTGTAAATTTGATTAAAAAACGCATAATACAGTAGTCTACATCATATTAGGTTATGAAGATGATGAACCCCAAAAATTTTGCAAAATTTAGCACGAAAAAATATAATATGTGATTTCATAACCCACATATTAAATTTCCATAACCCACATATTATATTGTTGCATTTCTTGTTAAACATTAGAGCTCGTAATAGTAAAAAATATTGCTAAAATGTTAAAAATAAATTAAAATATGACGTTACCCATAAACAAAAGCTTCTCATGTTTCAATAACAACTGTTCCCAGCATGCCGTTTTTCATTACTCGCATCATAATGTCTCATTAACTGTAATTCTTCATATCGTACCGCTAGGCTTTATTTTTCTCGTTAATTACTGTTTATCTTTCCCATCATCTTTCCTTTATCTTTTCAGTATTACCTTTCATATCCTAACATTTTTCGGGAATGCTTACGGTATGCGTGTGCATATTTCAGACTGCTTTAGTGATTCTTATCATAAACACAATCCTGCATTAAAATTTTTAATTTTTTACATCCTTGTACGAAGTAAAGGAAGTGTTGTAATCGCGAAAATTTTTGAGTATCATATTTCAACTAAAAATTCTTTTTGACAACTATCGAATGGAATTGAACGATGTTTTTGCGTGACATCTATACGTAAAGACAAAATAAAGGAAACGTTTTCGCAAAATAGATTGCAAAAAGAATTTAAAATGAATTCAGAAGAGATTTGTTTCGTAACGTCTGTACATACGTATCTCGCATAACGACGAGTAGCCTCAGAATGTTGAAATCTTGTTTATAGGACTGTTATAACATACAGTTGTGCACCTTCCTTTTCGGTTGCAATCGGCCGCACCAAAAGTACATAAATATATGTATATAAACACAAACACTCTGTTACTCGGCTCCGTGAGTTGGTAAATTACCCATTTTTTAAAAAATAATTTAATTATTTTGTTCTTATCTTCCGGTTAAGGTTTATTTTCCTTTAGTTAATCTGCATGCAATACTTGCGGAGTTATCAACAATTTAAAAGTTGTTTAAATGCGGCTAAGCCTAATTCACACCTCCTAGCAGCCACATTTGTTTACATTTGAAACTCGGCAGAACAGTGAATTCAGTCAGTTTCTGCACCTTCAGTGTCTTTTTACCGAGTGGGAAAAAGGAAAGTTTTGGTCCCACTCGTGAATTTATGTGCATCGAAAAATCTGCCTTCTTGCCCGCTGGCTGAATGGCTTTTTTACTTTAAAAAATTGTTTTAACTATATTCGGAGTTTTATATTTTTCAATTTTTAATAAAGATATTTTGAAAATTTATGTATTTTTGCTTTGTCGCTAAGCAAGATCTGAATTAATTGAATGAGAAATATATCTCTAATGAAATAAGTTTAAATGAAATACAGGAAAAAATGCGTATAATTTAATATCCCGTACAAGGAAGTCATGTGGAGTACACATCAGATCTGTAACATTAATATTAATTTTAGATCCCTTGAAGGACTGTCGATATACAGGTTAAAAACCAATCAGTAACGCGAAATAAATGTTTGTATTTTCTCTTCTTCGTGACTTGTTTTTATCAGTCTTTAACAGCTCTTGCTCACCTTAATATAATACAGTTTTCAATTCATGCTTAGTAATAATGTTGAAACATTTGCGTTAATCGATTGTTCATGTTATCCGTAATGGTACTCGTTAAGAGCAGAGTATTAATAATGAAGTTATAAGAAAATTACACATTGCCTGGAGCAGGGATGGGCCTCTACGGCCCGCCGAAAGGTTTTATCCGGCTCGCGAATGGAATTTGAATTTGCCGGTCTGAGGCAAATTAAAATTTATATATTATATTATATATGTATATATATTATTTCAAAAAAATAAATTGAATTTAAATACAAATTTAATTAATTCTTTGCGCCATTGCTGCAAGGAATGAAATTTAAATTTTTAAATTTAAATTTAAACAAACATGTAATACGTAAAAAAGCAAATTTAAAGTTAAAATAATTTTTAAAATGTGCAAATATATAAGAGATTTAATTTCAGAACTAATCTACAATATCATTTAAATTCAGATAGCATAAGCAAATCAAGTGCAAAAACAAACCATGAAAATAAATTCACCAATTTAGCAAATTATACATATTAAAATTAATCTAAAAAAATTTTTAAAAATAAGTGAATGACTGTTGAGCAAGCTCTCTATATATATATTTATATATTATGTACCCTTTTCTACTTTGTTTAAATATTACTTTTTTTTCTTTCTTTTTTTCCAAAAGACTGATGACCTTTTTACTTTATTTTTGTTTCACAAAAACATAAATTGACGGAAATAGCAAGCGCAGACAGCTTTCAGTCGGTAAAGACTGAACAAGACTGGCACCAACAAGCAGTTTTCTCTTTCTCGAGAAGCAGACATATGGGAATCCAGTATAGGTGAATTAGACCTCACATGTGGCAGACTGCGCATTTTTAAACTCCAGCGAAGGGCTTTTTTTTTTTTTTTTTTTTTTTTCCCGGGTTGGTGTGTATTTAATTATGGCAAAGCACACGAGGGCTATCTGCCTAAGGAAAGGGATGCCTTCGTGCAGGGAAACTGGCTCGTATACACGTTACATAAGATTAAAACCACGAAAACACCCATGCAGGCAGCTCGTTCGCGGGATTCGAACCTCGGACCGAAATACCAGTGTTTAGCGACTTTACATCTCGGCCGCTGGTAGGCCGGGGGGGGGCGGGAGTTCTAATACCATTGATTGCGTATGGGAAGATTTTGAGGTATAGCTTCATTGTGAATAGTGGTGGAATTATTAAAATTATAGCCTAACTAGTGCTTGTTTAGGAACATTCCCATCACTTCACATCTAAGCATAAGCATGATTCCAATTACGATGCAATATTCGAATACAAAAGAAAACAAAATGCAGAAAGTCTTCGTAAAAAATTTCTAGGCCGACAATTTTTTTTTTCAAGAAGGTAAACAGTATCCAGATTCTGGACGGGTACAGGATAACTTTTAAAAGAACATAATTCGAGCTTATTGGGCAGAATAATTTGTTTCTTGAAGAAAAAGGATCACTTGATGATATCTCTCAAAATGCATAATAATCTTGACTAAGTTTTTATAAAATATGCCTCGGTCTTAAGCTGAAATTTGCCAAATTTAAATTTTAGATCTATTTTTCCCATCTGCATAAACAAAAATGTATCCTAAGCTACCATATTTTTTATGCTAAAATTTTATCACCCATTAAAAAACTGTAGATTTAAAGGAAAAAATATGAGAGGTGAAAAAAAATGAGATAATTTAAAATTTATATTTAATAAGACTTGCCAGACTTTTGAAGCATGCAAACAATGTGTCCAAGCTTACCTTTCAACGTTAGAATTCTCTTGAGAAAATAACGTTAGATTATTTTCCTTCACGACTTGTGACACTTCATGAGAAAATTAAAAAATTATTATCTTGGTTATTCTTTAAATTATATTATAGGAGCTCTATACTGGAAGCTTCGTTACTTCATTGGATTACGTTCGTTGTATCATTTTCAAACTGCTACGAATAATTTTGAGGAGGAAATGTTATTAATTTTCGTAGCTGGAAAAGTGAAAAGTATTTCTTTTGGTGAAGGGCAATCAAAGGTTCTAAATATGCTAATTAAATCCACATTTAAATGGTGTTTAAAATGTTTAATATGGGGATTAAAAAGATCTTTGCTGAGCTCAAGTGAGTGAATCTTTTGGATGTGTACTTCTTCATTTAAATACAGTTATGCTTTGCAAATGTTTAAACAGTCTATCGTAACGGAATTTGTACTCATTAGAGGATACATTATAACCTAAGGTAAGAGAAAAGTAATCTAGGAGAAATCGATTTTCTTAACACCTATATTTGCTTAGCGTTATACTTTATTTATTTTAAAATGATGTTTGATTATGGACCAAATCTAAGAGAACAAACAGAACTCCGTTAAGATCTGCAATTTGCCAAGCGTTTTACTTAAGTTATCTTAAAATAATGTTAGCTGATTGATAAATCAATCCCCTTGCTCGAATTAATGGAACCTCGCTTAATGATAATTTATAAATGTAAAATAAGTGACAAAAATATAAACACATAAATTTCTCATGTTTCATACCGCAGAGTATCTTACTAGTTTACTAGAGTATCTTACTAGAACATTTGTAGAGTTTCCCTCAATTCAAATAACCAATTATTCAAATTTTTGTTATCTTTACTGTACTCCTCAACTTCCCCTCGCATTTCCTCGCCAGGATGCTAATTTGAAGTTAAGCGAAGTGAGTGTTTAAACGAGTGAATCTTGTAGTTTAGAGCGTGTTTTCCCTAGCCAGCTCACGTTTCATTTCCGATCTTGCTGCTATGTGGAAATGTTCATATACCATTTGAATAATTATCCCGCCTGGTAAGTTATCGAGTCAACCTAGTTGGCTATAATTTCAAGTGCTAGTTCAGCACTACTCTTTTTAGACTTGGAATAATTTCTGCAACAATGTTTAACCATTTCCGGCACGCCACCTTTTAAAGTTAGAGTTTTGATATTAAAAAAAAAAAAAAAAAAAAAAAAAAAAAAAAAAAAGGCAGTCTAATTAGGCCTAGAGTAAAATTTTGTGAAGTAAACACAAGTAAAATTTGTGAACAAAAGTAAAATTTTGTGAAGATAGCACTCATCGTTTACACTGATTGAACAGAACTTCAAAAAGAGTGCTGAAACGAGCATTGTTTCAATGAACTGGCCGATGAGATGCGGAGAAACAAAGAAATACAGACTCTCAGTTGTCCTAGATTATCGGTGAGCCCGGTCGGGGCACACCTAGGGTTCGCCGTTTGATTTTAGGCAAGATTTCGCGGGAAACATTTAAAATTAATATAGAATAAGGAGATTAGCATACAGAGAAAAAAATAACATAGACATTTCTTTTCAAACGATTCCTTTTCTACCCTAAAAAAAATCTGGAAATTTCTTTGAAAAATGAGGGTCTTAAAAAACTAAACATGGCTAAAATATTTCGACTTCGGTTTGTGTTGAGCTGCCCTCTACTATAAATAAAGAAGGTTCAGAGTAACCTATAGTAACCCATAAATCCTTTTTCATTCAATTTTTCTGAAGGAAAATTTTAGGTGTGTCCAGACCGGACACACTGTGCCGCAAAGGGTTAGGTTCCACCGCAAGTTGCCGGTGTTATTGTAAAGCACGAAGTACGTGTCTTTCTGTTCAAAGTTGAGAATAATAAAGGGTTATTTTCACCTTCCTTCTGTGCTGGTATTCTTTCACGCCTGTGCGAGAAGTCGCCAGGTTCATTAGTAGGATCTCGTAGAGTTTATGTGATTCATCAGAGTATTTATGTGAGAACGAATTGGAATATTGTTTAGCTTCTGTCCGAGAGGATGGAATAACTGAACAAGAAAAGTTTAAACTCCGAGATATCGAGACGAGATCCTTGATCAATATGTCCGCCCATATGCCGCTGCTATTGGTCCTGGATTTTTTCTGATGGACGACAATGCGCGACCACACCGAGCTCGGGTTTCTGAAGAATATCTTCAAGGTCACGGTATGGAGCGGATGGAATGGCCAGCTCAATCCCCAGACCTGAATCCGATAGAACATCCTTAGGAGGTTGCTGCTTTAAGTCCTCCTCCAAGGTCGTTAGATGATCTTGAACAAGGATTACTCTGTGTCTCGTCGTTGCTTCCCATTTCACTGACCGACAACTTAACTGGCAGCATGGAACGTCGTTGCCGCCAATGTATTGCAGCTGAGGGTGGACACATTCCTTATTAGAACCCATTTTTGTAATGTTACCAACCCAATTTTTCTCAAAAAACTGTGACCTATTGTTTCTCCAAAACTGGATTTCTCTGCGAAGAGTGCAATTTCTTGTTGTAATTCATGTTTGTGTTGAACGTTTCTGTTGAAAAATAACATAGACATTTCTTTTCAAACAATTCCTTAACATTAGAAACAGTCTAAGCCGCATTCATTGAAGAATTGTTTACTGAACATGTCCCCTAAACTTCTGGGTTCTCTACTGCATCATACTCAAATCCGACGCAAAAAAACATGTTGTTCCTTAACATTTGGTTAGGTTTAGGTTATTTAATTACGGCAAAGCCTCGAGGGCTATCTGCCTAAGGGTAGTGGAGGACTTTCTAAGGGAAACTGGCTCGTATACACGTTACACATGGGGAAAACCACGAAAATACCCATGCAGCCAGCCCGTTCGCGGGATTTGAACCTCGGACCAGTGTTCAGCGACTTCGGTCGCATCCGCTTTGAAATCCTTGAGTTTGTTAATCAAAACTTCGTTAAAGTTTTACAAAGTATGAAATCGATCATAAAACAAATTCCAAATTTCAAATTTGGGCTTCCAAATGCCCATATTCGCAGTAGGATAACGTCATTCAAAATTGGATGCCTCTAGGTACCGTTGTTTTATCACATTCCGGAGGAACATACATACATTTATGCAGATTCTTCCTTATTTAATTTCTTCAAATATGACACAGGGCGATAGCATTTGGTGGCAACGATTTGAAAAGTGATAGAACCTTTTAAAGTTTTCAACGCAAAATCGCAAAACGAAAACAATAGTCCTTCAGGGACAAAACCCCTTTGGACTAATAAATAAAAATCTGAACGGTTTCAAATTTTAAACTACGTTTCAAGGGACGTTTTTAATGTTTTGCGTGTTACCTTTATTATTAAATATCATGTACTACGTACTCAAGACATTAAAATTCAGTTCAACAGCAATATCTCAAAATAATTTCAAAATGAGCATATCTTTAGAATTTCCGATACAGAGACTCACGCGCTAGAGATAAAAATGTTTTTTTTTTTTTTTTTTTTTACAACGTTGTCATTTCTCACTTTGAAATCCTTGAGTTTGTTAATCAAACATTTGTTAAAGTTTTACAAAACAGGAAATCGATAATAAAACAAATTCCAAATTTGAAATTTGGTCTTCCACATGCCCATATTTGAGTTTATTTGTTCAAATATACAAATTTCTGACTTGCTAAAGAAATCCTTATGCAGATGTAAGCTGAAAAAACATTCACTTTTGTTCGGCTTAAAGTTATTTTAATTTAGTTTTAAATGTGAAGGAGTGGTCATACGGTCAAAGTCAAGCTGAAGGAATATTCACTTTTGTGCGGGTTAAAATTTATAAGGTATTTCTCCCGCCTTCCCAGCGTGCCTTTGTGGTGTCGTGGTTCTGCACGTTGGGCCGGTATTTCAGAGGTCCGTGGCTTAGTTTTAAATCTAGGACTGGTCATACGATCAATGTCAAGTTTAAAGAATATTCACTTTTGTGCGGCTTAAAGTGATTTTAATTTAGTTTTAAATGCAAAGGACTGGTCATACGGTGAATGTCAAGGACTGGTTATACAGACGTACCCAGTTTTGTGTTAATATGATTATTAAAATTTTTAAAGTAAGATGTAAAAAAGGTATAACTCACCTACATGTCTTAACAACTTTATCGAGACAGGCTGTGGGATACGATCAGCTACATATACACAAAAAATCTGATGTGTCCACCACATGACTTCCTTGTACGGAATACTAAATTATGCGCATTTTTTCTTGCATTTCATTTAAACTTACTGGATTGAAAAAATCTACTTCGCCGACAGCGCATAAACCACAATAGAATAAATGCATTCTTTAAAATTCACTCTAGTATTTGTTTACCATAGCGACACTCTGGCGCTAGATTCACTTAGTATAATATTTCGTTCATATTATAACTCATAATGCACAAAATTTATATCATTTAAAGAATAGAATTATCTAATTCTTCCCACATGTTCTATTCAAATACTATAATAAAGCTAGAAACATGTATAAAAGAAATTAAGCAAACAAAACAAAAAAGAAACAGTTTTTCACAGACGATTGAGTATTTCTCATTCAATTAATTCAGTTCTCACTTCGTGAGAAGACAAAAATACATAAAAACTCAAAATATCTATATTAAAAATTACGAAGTAAATCTTAAGTACTTATTTCCTCGAAAAAATTCCAGAAAGGATTAAGCGTGATTTAATTGGCAGTAATAAATGAAGGCGTTATCTTTGTTGTTGCGAAGCTAAGTTTCTCTAGATCGGCAACAAATCCACTAGTCTGCTGTTTCAAATGTAAACAAGCAATGGCCGCCATCAAAAAAATTATCAGACTTAGCGACACTTAAACAACTTTAAAATTGTTGATAATTCTAAAAATATTGCATACACATTTACTAAAGGCAAAAACCCTTAACCAGAAGATAAAAACAACATAATTGAATCATTTATAAAGCAAGAAATGTACAATTTACAAACATATAAGAGTAAAGAAACTGAGATCACTGAGCCGGATAACAGAGTAGATATATATATAAATATATTTATATACGTTTGGCGCGGCCGATTGCCACCAAAATACGAGGTGCACATCTACATGTTATAGCAGTCCTATATACAAAATTTCTGAGGCTCCTCGTTTTCGAGTTATGTGAGATACGTACGTGCATACGTTCGTACAGACGCCACGAAAAATTCTCTTCAGAATTCATTTTAAAGCAGTGTTATAATTTTTTTGGAGGAAACGAGTCTTTTATTCTGTCCTTACGTAGAGATATCACGCAAAAACACCGTTAAATTGCATTCGATAGCGGTCAAAATGGATATTTTCGTTGAAATATGCTGAATGAAACTTTTCGCGATTACAATACTTCCTTTTTACTTCGTACAAAGAAGTAATAAGGAGGTAGTTACTCAGTTGTGAATCTAATACAGTTTTATATCGCAAATGAATTTAATAGTTTTAACTGCTAGTAGCTGTTTTTATCACGTCAAATTTTTCATGTTGTTTCATGTTCATCTTTCCCTATGCATATTTAAAATAAATATATATTTTCGTTCCAACCAGCTTCAGAGTTACTTACCTTTCAACAATCATTTTAATTTTGAGAGACTGTATAAATTATTATTCACTTATTTCACTTAACTCTTTCAACGTATTATTTACTTACATTTTAAAACCGTCTTGAAATTTGTTTCGTTTCTAGATATGTTTTTAGCCACTTTTAATCAAAGTGAGTAATTCAGCAAAGAACCGCCTATGAGAAGAATGATGTAATATTAAATTACCGTCTAAATATTTGTTCTTAATCAAGATTCATGATGGTTTGTGGGTAAAAAAGAAAAAACAACGAAGCGATTCTATTGAAATACATAGTTAAGATAGCAATTTTATTTTAATTTAAGTTGCCGAAGAAAATAATTAAAAACGGAGTACATATTTTCTTAAAGAACGAAGGAGTTTTTCATTACAACTCTCTAGGTTTATAAAAGATGAAGGGAAAAGATGCGAAAATGCACTTTCGTGCCATTTGTTGTTAAATTTAAGAGATATTTTTTAGAAGCTCAAATTACACTGCGAGTTGAGTTTCTTGATAAATGATTATTTTTACATTTACTATTTTATTCCTGTTTTCCCTCTGTAACGAGCATCTCGAAATCGGTTGAATTTAATTTCATTCCTTAGAAATGTCATAAAATTTTAAAAAAGGAGGAAGGAAATATTATTTGAAAGCATATGATGTAATGTTTGATTTGAATGTCTTCTTTTATTATATTTTTAAAATTTTGATGTAAAGAGTATTTGAAATGTTTTCTGAAAAAACACAAGTATATTTTATTATAGTGCAGACATCATACTATGTTCTTTGCTATGAAACTTGTTTTATTGAGAGAAAACTCGAGAAAACAAAATTTTATTGGATAAACACGTTTCGTTTTAATCTTTCGCTTTCAAAACATTTTATGTTACTGAAAATTATTAACTGAACGCAAATATATTTGAAGACAAAATTTATAATTCTCTCGTCACATTTCATAAATATGTTGCTAACATAATGGTAAAAACACAAAGAGATGGGATTTTGTGGAAACATTTATCGGAATAATACCATTTTTAAAAAATAAAAAATCTGATGTGTACACCCCATGACTTCCTTGTACGGATTACTAAATTATACGCACTGCTTGCTGCATTTCATTTAAAATTATTTTTTCCAATTTCATTAGAGATTTATTTCTCATTCAATTAATTCTGTTCTCCGTTCGCGACAAGGCAAAAATACATAAAACCTCAAAATATCTTTAATAAAAATTGAAAAATATAGGAAAAAAATAAAAACACCAAATAAAGTTAAAACGATTTAAAAAAAACGATTTTTACAATTAAAATTAGTGTTCCTACGCAAAAAGAAGACATTCGGCCAGCAGGCAACAAGGCAGATTTTTCGGTGCAAATAATGAAAGTTTAATTTTAGTCACACTCGGAAAAAAAAAAAAAAAAAAAAGACTGAAGGTGCAGAAACTGAATTCACTATTCTGATACGTTTCAAATGTAAACAAATATGGCTGCTACGGTAAACAGAAATTAGGCTTAGCCGCACTTAAACAACTTGTAAATTGTTGACAAGTCTACAAATATTGCATGCAGATTAACTAAAAGCATAATAACCCTAACCGGACGATAAGAACAACATAATTCAATCATTTTTAGACACAAAATTGCGCAATTACCAACATGTAAGAATAGAAAAAAAAAAAATATGAGCTCACTTAGCCGAGTAACAAAGTGGGTATATATATATATATATATACTTTTGGTGCGGCCGATTACAATCAAAACGGGAGATGCACAACTACATATTATAGCAGTCCTATATACAAAATTTCCACGTTTTGAGGCTACTCATTTTTGGGTTATACGAGATAAATGCATACATACAGATGTCACGAAACAAACCTCTTCTGAATCCATTTTAAATCAGTTTTATATTCCATTTTGGGAAAAAGAGTCCTTTATTCTGTCCTTATGTATTACTAAAACATTGTTCAATTGCATTCGACAGCCGTCAAAATGAATATTTTCATTGAAATATGGTACCCGGAATTATTCGTGAGTACAATACTTCCTTTGCTTCGTACAAGGAAGTAAAAAGCATCGATTGTTAGTTATTATTCTCTCACACATGCAAAATACAGACTTAATAGAAAGAGCTTTCAGTTACTGGTAGCGGTCAGTTTTAGATTTGTGTTATGTGTGTGTGATTATGGCAAAGCCTCGAGCGCTATCTGCCTAAGGGGAGGAATGCCTTCGTGGAGGACTTTCTAAGGAAAACTGGCTCGTACACGTTAAACATGGGGAAACCGACGAAAACGCCCATGCAGCCAGCTCGTTCGCGGGATTGGAACCGCGGACCGAACTACCAGTTTTCAGCTACTTTACCGCTCGGCCGCTGGTGGGCATTTGTGTTATGTTAATGATATTTAAATTTATTTTAGAGCAGGAATAACAGAAAACTTGCGATGCTTTCGCCGGGATTCAAACGGGTGGTGCTTCTCTTTACACCACGAAGCTACGCGGTTTACGAATGAGAAAATTCCTTACAAATAATTACCTTAAAGCTAAACGGCTTATGAAAATTGCTTCGTTTTTAGATTTCACTTTAGATTTTGTTTTAATTGAAAGGATGGGAAAGTTTATGAATATGCAATAATGGCGTGTAGTCTTTTATTCCGTATTAGTGTCCTTATACCTACGACGAAAGATAAAATCGAAGCAATGAAAACTTACCCTTTTGCTTTATAGGACAGATAAATAAAATACACAAATTTAAATTCTATCACGCAAAAAATATTATTATATTTGTTTTTGAAAAGTATTACATTATACAAATATAAATAATATAATACCTTTCCAAAACAAAACTAATAATAGTATATTATATTTATATATTTATATTATAAATATATGATGTATTATATACAATATAATTTGTATATTATATGTTTATATCTATCTATATGTATGTGATGTACCAGCTTTAGTCGTAACTTAAATTATCAGACGATAAGTTTAAAAAATAGGATCCATTTATTATTATTCAGGAGAAATAGCAGTTACAAAATCAGATATACGGAGTAAATAAAAAGAATTACTAATAACTTTTTGTATGAAGTTTACTGCATCGTGACATTTAAGAAAAGCCCCAGATATTCTTTTGCGAGTCCTTTTATAGCCTCTGGAAAGGCGGAGCTTCCAAGAAATGATGTCAGCCTCGTCAGCCAATCCAGTTCGCTTTAAATATTTCCAGAACATTCTATAACTGTACGTGTAGAAAAGGCGGGACAAAAAACTTGACTACGGGGCTGTGGATTTAATTCCACGTACTTTCAAATAAGAGAACGTCGCCATTAAAAATGAAAAGAACATACAGTTAGAATTTTAAGTGTATTCTTGACTATGGAATTTTATTATTACATATATATATATAATAGCACAGTATATTTATGTATTTATAGTATACTTATATTCGTATAATATTATACTTATATATGTTTTCGAAAAGTAGTTGACTACTAAAATATTTTTACTGCATAATTTGTATACAGAAACGTGCTGCCCCTTGGTTACTTGATAAACTATAGTCTACATCGGTCTATATCGTGCTGCAGAACATCAGATATTTCTCGTACAAAAAGGAAGGCCGAAGAAATGTATTTTTGTTTTGAAATTCAAGGGAAGACATCGTATTTGTTTTACAGATAATACATTTAAAAAATCTAACATGGGATGGATGTTCAATAAACGCATTTTATTTATTCTATTCTACAAGAAATGTTGATTTTCTGACATCTAAGGACGAGTGAGCAGCTACAGTATTTTTCGGAAACACGATATCTGGAACATTCTTCGTTCCTCTTGTGTTTTGTTGGAAAATAATATCTGAAATATTCTTCGATAAACTCGCAGTGCTCATAGAAATGTCCTGCTTTATTAAGCTTATTAAGTTGTTCTCATTTTTGCTCGACTTAAATAACGTAATCTTTAAAATGGATCCATTTTATGCATCATTTAAAAAATAACTGAGTTCTGAATTTGAAGAAAATGAAAGAACATTGCACCTATAATCATCTACAGTGTTTCTGAACATTCATGAAAATTAAATTTTGATCTAAGCGTAAGCTAATTCAAGTCTTCTTTTCCTCTTTGCAATGCCCACAAGTGCAAAACAAATACTAAACAGCAAGCGTCTCTAAACGAAATTTTTATATTATTTGCTTAACCCTTTCCGGCACGCTACCTTTTAAAGTCTGAGTTTTGATTTAAAAAAAAAGAAAATAGGTAGGCAGTCTATATAGGCCTAGAAGTGTACACAAGTAAAATTTTGTGAAGATAGCACTTATCGTTTAATTCTGTGACTGTGCCCAAAGTAGGTACACTGACTGAATAGAGCTTCGAAAAGAGTGCTGAAACGAGCATTGTTGTCAATGAACTGACCGATGAGATGCGGAGAAACAAAGAATACAGACTCTCAGTTATCCTAGATGATCGGTGAGCCCCGTCTGGGCACACCTAGGATTCGCCGTTTGATTTTAGGCAAGATTTCAAGATAAACATTTAAAACTAATATAGAATAAGGAGATTAGCATACAGACAAAAAAAAATAACATAGAAATTTCTTTTCAAACGATTCCTTTTATATCCTAAAAAAATCTGTAAGATTTCTTTGAAAAATGAGGGTCTTAAAAAACTAAACATGGCTAAAATATATGGATTGGTTTGTGTTGAGCTGCCATCTACTATAAATAAAGAAGGTTCAGAGTAACCTATAAATCCTTTTTCATTCAATTTTTCTGTGTGTACAGAAGAAAATTTTTATATGTGTCCAGGCCGGACACAGTGTTCCGAAAAGGATTAATGTTACAGAACGAGACAAAATGCTTTAGAGTTTTCAGATGTTGAGTAGTGCTTCATATTGTCCTTGATTTTACTATTAAGTGCCGAGTATTATCTTATAATAGAAAAAAACTGGCGTCCACGATATGTCAGATTACTAAATAGTCAAAGTGAATTAAATTGTTAAATATCTGTTGCAGGAGCTGCAACCAGCAATTTATTTTTTTGATTTTTTTTACAGAATTTTGATTCAGATACAGATTTTGATTCATTCAGATACATATTTGATTTTACAGATTTTGATTCCATAAAGCTTAATAAGTTGAATTTTCATTTTGCAACTTTTTTTTAGTACATTGACACTATTTTCAATGTTTTCTATTTTCTGTATATTTAAGGCCATTTATCCTAAAATTACATGAAACTTCACAGTTTCTTCTTCTTTCCTTGAATCAGCAGCAATAACTTTTGTAGCTTTCATCTGAATGCAGTATGAATTTGCTTACTCATTTGCGAATTCCTATATACTAAACTGAATAAAATAATTTAAGAAAGGATAACAAACTAAAAAAGACATATGTGGTCAAGAATGTTGCGCATTGAGCTCCAAAATTTAGAAAACAAGGTAAAAAAGAAAATTCTTCATGCTATGGCTTTAAAGCAAATGTGATACTGAGGTTCAAGTGAATAATTTCTAACACTAAGTTAAAATAAATTGCATTTGAAAGTTAAAATTCAAGATAAATGAAATTATAACAAGAAAACTGACAAATAAAAAATGAATATAAAACTCAGATCAAATTTAAATGTTAAAAAATGTTGAATAAAGTTTAAACAATCCTGAAACATTTAAACATAAACACAAAAGTTATTTAAGACACAAGCAAAAATACAAAGAAGCGGTAAATTGTACTAAATTAGCCTAATTCGAATCTCAATTACGGACTTTTCAGAAGAAATGCACAATGATTTTTCGAATCCAGCTAATTCCATATCGCGTTTCGTCAAAACAGAAGAACTAAGACTGAACACGAAATAACTTTTGACTATGAAACCTACAAAATAATAAGAATTATATATCGATGCGAAATTCAGAATTTGGAAATAAGCATGCTTCGAAATTTATTATGGATATAATCAATAGAACCCTCGAGCTCATGTGCCGATATTATTGTGCAAAGGTTGAAGACATATTTTCAGAAACTTCTGTCCAAAAATTCCGTAATTCAGATATTCTCGCGCTAATTGAAAGATTGTATATTCTAGTAGCGAAAAACTATTTTTGCTGTATTCTAATGTAGAATGAATGACATATCGTTAATGTTTATTCTTTTTCTTCCAGATTCTTTAACAAAATGGTCAACTCAACGTGCTTAGCTTTCGTCACTTTATCAATTTTGGCTATCGTTTTCACAGTTGCAAGCGATTCTCTGGATCAGGTATTCTCAACAAAATCATTCTTCTGTACTTTTATATCTTACATAGAACTGAATGGAATTATAAGTACCATTAATAGTAAGGATTTCTAAGTCTTATTTGTAAGGCCGTAAATTAGTTGTTTGACACCCACTTGCCCGACAGCTCGCTCTTTTTACACTACAGCAACTGAAAGACGAATCATTTGCTTGACAGGCTAGTACTTCTATGAAATTATCTATCTGTTCTATAAAACTATGTTTGATTTTCTTATCTGTTTCTTGCTTTAAAGCGAAGAGTCAATTATTTTATCATTTCTGAATTTTGTTGTTTCAGCTAGAGAACAATTCATAAACCAGTATGCATTTAAGCAAGAAATTTGTTCACTTGTCGCCGTTATCGGCACGAGTTACTTTTTTCTTGTCTGAGAGTTACTTTTTCGTCCAATGGGTATAAAGCCTGGAGGGGACCACGGGGGCTGCGCCACCATGAATGGTCTTCGGAAATCAGACAAAACGGAACGGAACAGAACACGGAAGACAAACGGAAATCAGAAAAGGGCGGCAGTTCGTCTGTGGCGAAATGTATAGATCAGCGATTCTCAGCTGGTGGTACGCAAAGAAACAAAATATTTTTAAATATTATTGTAAATTCAAAAATCTCGTGAAGAAAAATAACTATTGATAGAAATTTCCTATGATACAACTCTAATTGAAGATTCAAAAATAACACACTTGTTAACGTTAGGATGAATTGAAAAATTTAAAGGCATTTCAAACAAAGCTATTAAATTTTTATTCCCTTTTTGCACAATCTATTTGTGTAAAAACATGGATTTTCTTCCATTTTATATTTGAAAAATGACTAACAAAATTAAAAGTGGATCTTAATTTACGGTTAAAGCTAAGTGAAATATGACCAGACAAAGAAATTGATTTCTCTTAAACAGGCCCAAATTTCACAATAAATTCTAGAATTAAAATATTATAAGTTAAATTTTGATAATTAACACGTTGAGCGCGGCGCCGGTCCCTCGGGACCTGCAGTGAACTTTCCACGTGGCCGGCGTCGGTTCCTGGGGACCGGCAGTGAACTCTCCGTGTGGCCGGCGTCGGTACCTGGGGACCGGCAGTGGAATTTTCGTTTGGCTGGCGTCGATCCGCGGGACCGACAGTATTAAAGTTAAAAAATAAATATAGTCTCAATGAAATGTGATCAAATTTAGTTTTAATAAAATGTATTGAAACATTCTAAACAAAAATACGGCTTAGTTCGCCGCCGGCTGAACGGAAAGGACAGCAAATTCGGCGCCGCGCTCATCGTGTTAAAATGATAACCAATTTTTAATTTAATATACTTTAAGTGTGCATATTTAGTACAAACAGCCAACAGGATGTGAAAATGGCAAAATATATTTTTTTAATATTTCTATTGAGAAACTGAAAAGTAATCATTGTGAAACATAGTGGTGGCATTAAAGTTTTTCAATTTTTGTCTAGATGGTTCATGTTAGTCAAAAGTTGAGAACGGCTGGTATAGATCATACAAGATCATACAAAGACTGCCGGTACTTCAGATGTACCGGCAGTGAAGTCACGATGATGTAGATTCGTCATGATGTCAGCAGTTACGATATCATGAAATCAGATTTTCTGGAAATCGCAGATTTGAGCAATCGTAATATCGAAAAATCCTTATCGGGTAAACGAGGTGTGGAGAAAACTAACACTTGGCAGATGAACTCACTCGGTTCATAAGCCAATGAATTCGGGCTTTCCTTAAAGCACAGAGTTAATAATTGTTTTCAGTCCTCGTATTTATTATAATGTGTTACTTTGCTTGGTGGTCACAAAAGTTATTATACTGTGTTATTGTTATTATACTGTGTTATTTTGCTTGGTGGTCACAAAAGTTATAATACTGTGTTACTTTGCTTGGTGGTCACAAAAGTTATAATACTGTGTTACTTTGCTTGGTGGTCACAAAAGTTATTATACTGTGTTACTTTGCTTGGTAGTCACTAAAGTTATTATACTGTGTTATTGTTATTATACTGTGTTACTTTGCTTGGTGGTCACAAAAGTATAACAGCAAAATAGACTAGTTCTACTACGCTAATATTTGCGAAAAATGCAGTACCGTGAAGGAATTTTCGGAAATGAATGAAATTTATTCCACATACTACTGATAAACCGTCAATACAATAGTACAAATATACGATCAAATTTACGAGTGAAAAAAACAAAACGAACGTCCGAAATCAGTACTTTTGTGTGTTCGCCACGCTGAGAAATGAGGGCCTGTGTACACGTCCCGGCACTGAAACATACAGGTTCTGAAAGTAATCGGGAGGAACCACATTCCATATGGCTTCGAGCTGTACGAGCGACCACATTCCATACGGCTTCGACATGACGCCAGAATTCAGTCTTTGTATGCGTACGAGCGAGTCGTCGACCGATGAAATCCCAGACATGCTCAATGGGCGACACATACGGGGAATAAACAGGTCATGGAAGAAGCGAAATCGTTTGTGCTTCACAACTTTCGTGCCCCATTTTGCTTATGTAGCTATCACTGTTGAGGATGTCCGCAGTCTGCACTAGGTGGGATCGACAATTACACCCAAAAGCCTCCTACACCACGATGCCCGGCGTTTGTGCGATATGACGCTGGATAACACACCATGGGTGCATGCTCTGCCCTCTGTAACGTCTGATGCTTAACGCTTCCATCATTGTACTCCAGATTGTAGAGAGATTCATCGGAGAAAACAACTTGTTGCCAGATGGCACGCCACGCACTGTGTTGCCAAGCCCATTGAAGTCAGAGGCGTCTGTGGTTCAACGATAGGGTAATCCTGCCTAGAGGAAACCTTGCACGCAGCAGCATGAAATCCTTTCATGCAGCAGCAGACGGCGATGAACCGTGGAACTAGACAACACAACACCTGTAGCCGTGCTACAACGTTGTGCTAACACACGAGAGGACGCTGTACGATCCGTTACAGCCTTGCGGATGCAGCGTCTGTAGTCCCGTGCCGTTGTGCCATTGCCAGGATTTCGCTTTGTTTGATTCCGCTCTTCCCATTTGTTTCAAACACGGCATCACTTTAGCGGCAATTACGCTGCTTGCGAGATGCGAATGCTAGATACGGAAGTCCACCCTCTCGCATGCCGATGATGCAGCCTCGTTCACACTCCGTTTGCGTTTACCAACACTAGCGGATGGTGAACAGTCCGTTAGTGCTTACTAACACTAACGGATGCCATAGTTAGTGTTTACCAATACTAACTACCGTTGTTGACGAGACATACTGAGCACTAATTAAATGTTCACCGCAGACAGAAGACGGTAAACACATTTCAACCCAACTTTACGGTCCTTTATACACACTGAAGAAGCGGACTCTTCTCATTCCACGGCCTGGGAAATCGCTCGAATCATTTGCATGTCTTACCTCACTTTACATTTCCTGCGAGTTTGGTTCAACTCGCATAATTCCTTCATGGTGTTGCAGTTTTCAGAAACATTACTGTAAATACCTTGAGTTATCTACAAACACAATTTAATCTTTATTCGTTTGTTATTTTATTCACTCACGTGAAATTTAAAGCTATTATCCAAGGCAAGTGTTCAATGTATTATTGCAACTTTATTTTGCTTATGTTGGCATCGCGATTTTTGGAATTCAATCATTCTATTTAAAGGGTCTTGCAAATTTTACGGTGTAGGGTTTATGTTTACTTTAACTAACATTTATTTTAAGTTTAAACTATCTTTCCTGTCAAGCCTTACTTTCCCCTGGAATTGCCAATGCCAGAGTATGTAAATTTTAGTAGAACGCGCAAGGATTCAAATTATCAGCGGAAGTATTCTGAGTTAAATAGAAAGGAAACGGGTTCGAAGGTGTGCTTTCTTGCTTCACGAGTGTGGAGGTGGCTAGTTAGAAATTGAAGAACCACGCGTTTCGGCCTGTGTGCTTGCCTCGGCAGATTGTTAATCTTTCAACGTAATATTCAGCGTTTGCTGAATTATCAGCGGTATTTTAGAACACGGTGAGGTTAGTTACGTTTAGAGAGCCTCGTAGTTAGTCGCTTGTTATTATCTCTTTTTAGTTTCTTATTTTTATTTTACTGCCGGGTCGGCGTAGTTTGTGAGCTTCAAGAGCACGCATTTGTAACTTCTAAAGTTGAATAAAAGGGATTTAAACCCTTCTCAAGACTTTGGTATATTTCCAGTTCTTAGCAGTCACCACTTTGTTGCGTGCAGGTTGGAAGCGCGCAACTTTACAACGGAGTCGGTGCATTTTGTTAATTGCTTTCTTTCGGAACAGATGTAGGTATCTTAGAGTTTTTCTGTTTTGCCTTAATATTTTAAATTAGTTCAGTAGTAATCTCAAAATTACCTCGTTAAATTACTTACAGTATTGTAATTTAAGTAATAGTACATTTATAAGCATTACATGGTTTTATTTCAAAGATTTATTATTAAGGTGGGATTTACTGGATTTTATTTCCTTTAGCTAAAGTTTTTCTTATAATTTGATATTTTAAAATATTTTTATATATTTTGAGAATTTTTTTTTTCTTGACAGCTGAACATGGTATTTCCATGACTTTATCTTTCTAAAATATATCCCAACAACAACGGAAATGGACTAATTTCCAGTTTTAGTCGTTTGAATACAAATAAATCATGATTAACATCAGACTTATTTTTAAATGGCATCGTTTCAAGATTACTTAAAATATTATTATATTCCGATAAACGTAAAAGATTACACTTTAGTATGACACAATTCCCGTTCAACTTGAAGTTTATAATACATTAAATGAAACTTGTCTGTATTATGTACTGCATAATGTCATCAGTCAATCATTTAAAATAATTGAAATGATTTCGCGAATTCATAATATTCACCTCAGTCCTCTACCATTACCTTCATTAAAGAAAATCTGTTAAAAATATTTGCTTTAAAAGTTAGTATATACAGAAACTACGCAGATAAAAGCTCGATATATTTTGATAGAAACATAAAACTAAAAAATACACTTCAATAAAAAAAGAAAGATTTACAGATTGACTCTGAAATGCAGAGCGCAGCATATCAGCATAAAATATTTTTCTTCAGCAGCTCTGTAAGAAGCAGAAGCAAAAAAACACATTCTTTTTGATCCCGAAACGTGAACCCAAATAACTTTCGAATTTTTCTTTCGTGTTTTGAAACAAATGGCAGTGTAGATCAAGCTGAAAGAGCTCTATGTTTCAGCAGAGAAAGCGAAAATATATTCATCCAGTTGGAGAAAAGGGGAGTGCAACGCAGCTTCCCATGCCATTTGAAATTTGTATCGAAATTACAAATGGTACCGACTTCTAGCAATGAAGTTTCGCAGAAAAGGAAAGCGAAAAATGTTCCGTGAAATGCTCAGGAACTTTTCGTTCGAATCTAATCAGAAATGATGCTGAAATATTGTTTGAAAATCCTAACCTCGCAAGCAAATTAACTGTATCAAGAATATGAAAACTATAAATTAACAACATCTGCAGAGTTTAAAAATTTAAATAGGAATGATATCATTCCTTTAAATAGAATGATTGAATTCCAAAAATCGTGATGCCAACATAAGCAAAATAATGTTGCAATAATGCATCAACACTTGGATAATAGCTTTAAATTTCACGTAAGTGAATAAAATAATAAACGAATAAAGATTACATTGTGTTTGCAGATAATTCAAAGTATTTACACTAATTTTTCTGAAAACTGCAACACCATGAAGGAATTATGCGAATTCAGAAGTCAAACAACAAAAATCAGCCTTATATTTACAAAATTTTCACAGGACTAGTTTTTTGGTTTTACCGAACCACCATCCTCAGCTA
Source organism: Stegodyphus dumicola (assembly GCF_044657685.1). Classification (NCBI taxonomy): domain Eukaryota; kingdom Metazoa; phylum Arthropoda; class Arachnida; order Araneae; family Eresidae; genus Stegodyphus; species Stegodyphus dumicola. The sequence goes on from NC_140768.1 coordinate 5,695,980, forward strand.
CAAAACCGCAAATGAACCAAGATAGGAAATAATGATTAGATAAGATAAGAAAGCCTGGACAAGAATAAGCAAGTGGCGCCATCTGTTGGTGAAACCAGAACAAAAACATAATTTCTTTAAAGGCCGAAGGCAAATTTGGATTGGAATTAGGATCGTTAACTAGAACAGAAAGATTTTTATGAATGTGAAATGCCTCTAGAAAATCCAGTTCTCCAATGGAAGATGTTTTTTGAATAACTTTGGCAGCAGAAAAATTGAAAGTGTGATTTTCGGACCAACAATGTCGGGCAACAGAAGTCTTCGGTGTTTCCTTTTTTCTAACATATGCCTCATGTTCTTTGACTCGAAATTTTAAGACTCTCTTACTTAAGGTTCTCTTTTAAGACAAATGTAAATTAAATCACACTGGCAAGGAATCCTATAAATACCCCAGGAATTCATATCCGGAATGATCCGGAATATCCTTGAGTATGGAACTCGGAATTTTATTGATGCAAGAATAAACGACCCGAAAGTTAAATTTCTGCAAAATATGTGCAACTTTATAGGTAATTGATGGAAAGAAGGGAATGACAACAGAATTTTTATAATTACCTAAAACAAGAGTGTGAATTGTAGTGTGTTGAGATGAGAATTTTTTAACTGCTTGATTAATAATGTTGGGTGAAAAGCCCCTGTCAATAGCTATTGCTTTTAAATATGAGAGTTTTAATTATGCGAGTTGAACCAAACCAAACGGGAAATGTAAAGTGAGGTAAGACATGCAAATGATTCGAGCGATTTTCCAGGGCGTGGAATGAGAAGAGTCCGCTTCTTCAGTGTGTATAAAGAAGCGTAAAGTTGTGTTGAAATGTGTTTATCGTCTTCTGTCTGCGGTGAACATTTAATTAGTGCTCAGTATGTTTCGTCAACAACGAAGGGTGCCATAGTCAGTGTTGCCATAGTTAACTTGCGAACATTAAAGGTTATGAATTCGCCTCCTTCAACATATTCCTAGGTTCCTTTTGTAGAATTTCACGTTAATTAATTAATTCGTCTCGACACCTTCCACCGAGATTGAAATCAGTTAATATACTTTGGATAGTTAATATACTTAGCATATTTTTTGGCAGTTGGATGGTAGCTTGGAATAACATACTTTGGACGTTAACTTGGTTAATATACTTTGGATGGTAGATTAGAGATAAAAAGTAGTTAACGAGGCGAGAAGTAAGTATGCTTTTACTAAATGTTAGAAATTAGCGCTAAGTGCTGTTAATTTTAATTGAAGCATCATAAGGTATTTCTCCCACTTTCCTAGCGTTCTTCGTGGTGTAGTGGTTCTGCACACTGGGCCGGTATTCCAGATTTCCGTGGTTCGATTCCCGGCGAAGGCGGTGTCATATTTTTCATCTTTTCTGCTTCCAGTTAACCTAATGATTCTACAAGTGGCGCCCGAACAAAAAGGGTTGTGGATGATGATTCTCCGTACCCAGGATTTGGCGACTAGGTCCCCTAAAACCCTAGTCGCCCTTTAAAAAGGGGAGTATACAAGGTATTTCTCCCACTTTTCTAGCCTCCTTCGTGGTGTAGTGGTTCTGCACATTGGGCAGGTATTCCAGAGGTCCGTGGTTCGATTCCCGGCGTAGGCGGTTGCATATTTTTCATCTTTTCTGCTTCCAATTAACCTAATGACTCTACAGCATTAACTCTTCACAACCAATCCGCCCGACACGGTCCTAAATTGAAACAACCAGAACCGCCGGAAAACGGCCGAGATTGTAATCTTGTTTTCTTCCCTCCTCTTAAGGTATGCAGTAGCAGGTGCAGTATCCACAAATGCATTGTATCAGTTTACTGCAGACAGCTTTTCCTAAGAGGTTTCTTATCTTTTGCTTGCTAGTGACATTTCGTTGTCGATTCTTTTGTGGTACAGTGTCCCTTTACAGCAATAAAATCGCAGTTTAAAAATTTAAGGATTATATTTCTTTTTAATCAATTTATTCCTTCCTATAAAAATAACAGAAATAAACAGAATCTAAGTTGTGATCATAACAAAGCCAGAAAAGCTTTTTGGTCTGACCTTCAGAATAGTTTTATAAAGATGTAGGGTTTATATTTATTTTAACTAACATTTATTTTAAGTTTAAACTATCTTTCCTGTCAAGCCTTACTTTCCCCTGGAACTGCCAATGCCAGAATATGTAAATTTTAGTAGAACGCGCAAGGATTCAAATTATCAGCGGAAGTATTCTGATTTAAATAGAAGGAAACAAGTTCGGTGTGAGAGATTGTCTTACTTAGCGAGCGCGGAGGTAGTTAGCGAGAATTGAAGAACCCCGCGTTGCGGCCTATGTGCTTGGCGGGAAGTAGTGGTCATCGTTCCAGTGAGCTTCAAGTCTGCTGAATTAGCAGCGGTATTGTAAAACGCGGTGAGTTAGTTATTTTAGAGAGCCTCGTAGTTAGAATCTTGTCTTTATTTTCTTTTCAGGTTATTATTTTTATTTGACTGCCAAGTTGGCACCGTCTGTAAGCGTCAAGAGAACGCAATTGTAATTTATTACGTTGAATAAAAAGGGACTTAAACCCTTCACAAGCTTCTATCTTTTATACAAGTTTTCACAGTCACCTCTTGGTTGCGTGCAAGTTGGAGGCGCGCAACGTTATAAAGAACGGGGTCAAAGGCTAATGGAATCTTTGTTAGAAAGTACAAAAGATGTCATTCGAAATCTTCACACCTATTTTCAACGTTAATGGACGGGGAGGGGAGTAAATTGTTGTGAAACTGGAAAAGTATTTCGGGCGGTTCGGTATTTTGAGGATACAGTTTAGCGAAGGGTCTGGATTTCAAAGTGTTAAAGTCAAGGTGAGTATCCAACCAATCAGTAAGAAGACATGAATTCCACCAAGTTTTTGTAATACATTATAACAGCAAAGTTAAAAGCAAATAAACTAAAACAAATAGCGGTCCTAATGCGTAAAGTAAAAATTAAGAAAGCATAAATGCATGGGTTAATCTCCCTTGTTTGGAGCTCCACAACAGAATTTGTCAAGGGAAAAGTGTTTTGAAGCTCCATACCTGCTCGATTAACTAGACAGCTAAAACAAGTTTCTTTCTGACCAGTTCACTGAAACTTAGAAGCGTAGCATTTAATCAATGAGTCAACGAAATAGTAGAATAAAGAGTCTCATTGATTTGTCATTTTTCAATACTTGTTATAGCTCTCTAACACTAAAATACGAATTGTGTAAAAATTTTTGATAAACAGGCATATTTTCAATATTGACTGAGATACTTTTTTATGTTTAGATATTTTCAATACTGAATGAGATAGGTTCTAAGTTTCAATACAGTATTTAAGAATTCTTGAGCTTCAGAGACAGAGCCTTTCGCAGCTATCGCTGGTCAGTTACTCAGTTACACACTTCTGCTACTTAGTTGATTTGTTAGCTCTGGAAGTCACATTTACTTCTTAAATATTTACAGCCGGAGCTAGAGCTTATTTAGGAGTTATTCAGTTTGTAATTCGTATTTCAATTTGGTTTCGAACGTGTGTTCTATTTTTTCTGAAAATACGGAGGATAACTTAACATTTGCACCATTAGTCTGCGTGACCATTTGATTCACAAAAAGGTTTTCTTTAAACGTTCATCTAAATTTGGGTTTACTCTACTAAGAAATTAAAACAATGCTATAAGCCATCTGTGTCTCTTTGCGGTTCTAGAACTTGTGATTTACAGCAGTGAATGACAGCAGAGGGGTGCCCCACGTCCATATTTTAATCATGTCTGGAGATAGTACGAGCTTTATATTAGCCCCTGCAAAATTGCAAGTTGAATGTATGCCAGTCCAATGGAAGGACATCCGTTAAATTTGCTGACATCTGTTAGATGTCAGCAAATTTCGATGAAGCTTTAGATCAGTTTTTCAGAGTAAGAGCCTACATTTTGAGTTTTGTGGAAGGACTTCAAAATCGTCTTCTTTTGCACTCAGTTAAGTAGCAATCGAAAGTAGACGGCAACGTCAGGTTTGTAAAGGCAACCTCCGAGATGGTTAAGAAGCATCGGGAAAAAAGTCTCTTAGGTGAATTGAACGGTGAGACGTGAAATTTTAACTTTTCAAGACTGTACACATTACAGATACCAGCCTGATCAGCAAGGGATAGGTTCGTTTGGTGTCGAAATTATTTGGAAAATTTCCTATGGTGCAGGAAAACTTGACGTCGTTTGTGCTACGAAAAGTTGGAATTGTTCAGTTCCTAAACAGAAAAAAAAAAAAACAACGAATATTTAGGAAATGCAGCTGTTTATGACAAGACTGCAACTGCAGATACAGGACCTTTGTCAAACTGTAAGGTATATTTTAATTTTATAACAATTGTAGAGACATTAGGATTTGGAAGCAGGCAAGATGAAAAATATGCAAAGCCTTCGACGGGAATCGAACCAACCTCTGGAATACGCGCCCAACGCGCAGACCACCACACCACGAGGGCATGCCAGGAAGGCAGGAGAAATACCTTATACAGCTATTTTAATTTCGATGTGCTTTTCTATCGATTCTTGTTTCCTCTTACGACTCCACATCAGAATGAGTTCTTAGAATGGCTTTGAATGTAAATGAGTTAGACATAGTATAGTTTAAAAAGGGGAGTATATAAGGTATTTCTCCCACTTCCCTAGCGTGCCTTCGTGGTGTAACGGTAGCACGCTGGGCCGGTATTCCAGAGGTCCGTGGTTCGGCGAAGGCGGCTGCATATTTTTCATCTTTTCTGCTTTCAATTAACCTAATAACTCTACAGTGTTTCTAAAATTAAATCTTGGGATTGAAACTTACGATAATTTTGTAATTTTATTTCTTTTCATATTTTCTAATCAATATACTTTTAAAATAAAATGTAATAATTCCTCACAAATTTCTCTGGTAAGTTGCTGTATTCGAGTGAATGTTGTGTCTGAATTGCAAATCTGGTTTTCTCAATACTTAGGAATTTGACATGTTGTTACTGGACTTCAGAGTGTCATTGCACGATGTGATCAATGGTGTCTATGAATATGATGATTGTATATGTAAATTCGAAATATAAAATCGAATTTTCTACATCAGTTTGCGTAGATTTATTCGAAATATAAAATAGAATTGTCTGCGGCATGATAGTTGGAAAGCATACTTAAAACGTTGAGCACTACGTCAGCCACCTGTGGCTGATACTAGATTTTCCGTTTAGGCCGTGTCAGCCATCTGTGGCTGACACTAGAATTTCCGTTTAGACTGCGTGAGCCATCTGTGGGTGACACTAGACTTTCCGTTTAGGCCCCGTCAGACATCTGTGGCTGACACTAGAATTTCCGTTTAGGCCGCGTGAGCCATCTGTGGCTGACACTAGAATTTCGATTTAGGCCGCGTCAGACATCTCTGTGGCTGACACTAGATTTTCAGTTTAGGCCGCGTCAGCCATCTGTGGCTGCACTAAACTTTCCGTTTAGGTCGCGTCTGCCATTTGTGGCTGACACTAGACCTTTTCGTTTAGGCCGCGTCGACCGCCGCTGGCTGACAGCGTGTAACATGATATATAACTATAAAATTTACACTGTTTTATGAAATTACACAATATTTATATAAAATTTACTTAATTTTGATTCATGATTTGATTTTGATTCATTGGATTTCATTGAAACACGGTAAACATAAAAAACGGTTCTCCATTACAGCTATTACAAAATGTGGCAACACTCTTTTAGTCTTTTTTCTGGCCATTACTCTACCAGTTTCTGTTGCATTTTTATCATAACATAATTTACAATATTTTCGTACTTCAGAGGCTTTTCCCGGTTTTCTTCGGAGTTTATGTTGTCTTTTTCTAGATATTCTTGCATTTTTGTACGACGGAATGTCTTCTTTTTCACAACTTGTTGCTATTTTCTACCGCGATACGAATCACTCGCCCTACAATACCAGCGCTTTTAAGCGAAGCGCGTGGCCTGAACGGGATTGCCTAAAACATACGCGTGGCGCTCAACGTGTTAATCATGCAACAAAAACAAATGGCATAGCTTTGACGAAGGTCTGATGTGGTCATCGGAACTGGTCCAAACAGTGCAAAACATGGCAAGAAATGAAACCACCTCGGGCTCCAAAAGCAGTTCTGATTTGATAAGCGGATCTTTGACTATTCCGCACCAGATTGGTAATTGACTATGATTAGTGATTGGAAACTGTTTGCGAATACTGAGTATCTAATTCAGTTAATCTACTGTACATTTATTGTTGCGATCCTTTTGTTTGACATTTCCTTAGTTTTTAGTAAGCTTGGTGTTTTTGCATATTTAGGACAGGCTTGATCTACCAGTTTTGCAGAAGCGCCCCTTCTGCAACGCCTTCACTGGATGTGGAAGGAAAAGATCCAGCCTCAGATCTGACGACGCCAGTGAAGGACTCTCTGGACGATCAGGAACTCAGAACAAGCTGTACGCTTTGCTCCAGCAGAGAATGGCTGAGATTGAAGCATTGAGGGGGCTTTTGGACGAGGTGAGTCTATGAAACTGATAGCTTTGTCCTTTGAAACAACATTACATTTACAGAAATTTGCAGAATATCCATCTTGCATGCTTTATTTGGACAATTCTCAATATAATTTCATGCAATAACAGTATGCACCAAGGTGCTAGAATCGGACACCAGAAATTAGTACTTAAGCGATCGGAGAAGTTTCTGCAAATGTATAATTTGGAATTAAGTAAACACTGAAAATTGAAAGGTTAACCTAAGCTTATTAACGCTTTAAATTCTATCTTATTAGAATAAGATATTCCATATATTAATATATTAGAATAATATTTATTCCTTATGATGTTATTATTTCCTTATGATGTTCAAAAACATCATAAGGAAATAATACGGTAAGACAGGAAAACCATGTAAATATTGAAGCAAATGAATTTTAGGAAAGGTCCAAATCATCAATGGGAATGCAACGCAGCTTCTCCCAAGTTGAATGTTCAAGTCTTCGAGATAACTAGTTAATTTGAATGTTTGACACAAATTTCTTCTTTGCAACGATGCTAAAATATTATGTTAATGGTTAAAATATAATTATGAAAGAATTTTAAATTGGATCGATATAGAAATATTTCCAGAGTAAAAATATTCATTCTTTATTCCACTTTAAATATTGTTTTTAAATTAAAATATCGTAATTAAATTAAAAATCGCTTTAAATAGTGCATCTAGTTTCATAAAACAAAAGCATTTCTTTTGGACTTGGCTTATAAACGAAAAGTACTCGATATTATGTATTTTCGATTTTTTTATACCCAAATAACACTGTTCGACAACGTATTTTATTACTTCAACTTTTATGTATTTTATTATTGTGTAGTACTTTATTTTTTACGATTATAGACCACGATGTTTTTTACGATTATATACCACGATGTTTTAGAACTGCGATGTTTTCTCTTTGCTTTATTTTCTCCCACGATGCCTTGCGTTGTTTTCGCCCGCGACGTAACCACTGCGAAATACATTTTGTGTATCGTCATTTAAAGCAGCTTGCAACAATGAACTTTTTGCATTAATTCGCAAAAAAAAATTATAGTGCAATTATACGAGTATGTCACTATTACATTTTGTCCATTTTTAAAAATTCGTCTTGGTTGGCAGTATGGAATTGTAGGCTTATTTCATTCGCATTGCTATTATGAAAACTTAAAGGCAATGTTACGTTTTATTACATATGTTAGCTTTCTTTTGTAGTTAAGTTAAAAACTCATAAAACGATTGTAAAAGGCAAACAAACATTCATTTAAAGATAAATCGTACTTGTTACTTAATAACCTACAGGTAATGTATCCGTAAACGTACATAACATAACATAACATAACAGACGTTCTTATTACATCGTATCGGTATACATTTCAATCGTGCTTCATCTAAATATTTAAAAAAAATAAATAGAACGAAATCCCGAAATTAGCTGTTGCCATTTTTCAATAGATATTCTGTCTAATAACAATAAATAATTTGCAATCGTGCTTACACATATAAATATTTAAAAAAAAATTAAATAAATAGAACGACATCCGGAAATTAGCTGTTCCCATTTTTCAATAGATATTCTGTCTAATAACAATAAATAATTTGCAATCGTGCTTACACATCTATATATTTAAAAAAATTAAATAAATAGAACGACATCCGGAAATTAGCTATTGCCATTTTTCAATAGATATTCTGTCTAATAACAATAAATAATTTGCAATCGTGCTTACACATATAAATATTTTTAAAAATTAAATAAATAGAACGACATCTGGAAATTAGCTGTTGTCATTTTTCAGTAGATATTCTGTCAAATAACAATAAATAATTTGCAATCGTGCTTACACATATAAATATTTTTAAAAATTAAATAAATAGAACGACATCCGGAAATTAGCTATTGCCATTTTTCAATAGATATTCTGTCTAATAACAATAAATTATTTGCAATCGTGCTTACACATATAAATATTTTTAAAAATTAAATAAATAGAACGACATCCGGAAATTAGCTATTACCATTTTTCAATAGATATTCTGTCTAATAACAATAAATTATTTGCAATCGTGTTTACACATATATTTTTAAAAATTAAATAAATAGAACGACATCCGGAAATTAGCTGTTGCCATTTTTCAATAGATATTCTGCTAATAACAATAAATAATTTGCAATCGTACTTACACATATAAATATTTTTAAAAATTAAATAAATAGAACGACATCCGGAAATTAGCTGTTGCCATTTTTCAATAGATATTCTGTCTAATAACAATAAATAATTTGCAATCGTGCTTACACATATAAATATTTAAAAAAATTAAATAAATAGATCGACATCCGGAAATTGGCTGTTGCCATTTTTCAATAGATATTCTGTCTAATAACAATAAATAATTTACAATCGGGCTTACACATATATGTAGTTCAACATGTCTAACGCTATGCTTATGTACTCAGTTTTGCCACTACAGCACCTACTTTGTGAATTATTAAGCTTTTTGTAACTTCTTACACGTGTAATCTTATTTAATAAGTCCGAAAAGTAATTTTTGAATGAATAATCTTTTAATTACGAGTATTCAGTCAATTATTTTTTGGGGATGCATTTCGGTAACCGAAATGCTTGCTATCAATGTTTCTATTAACACCAAAAATGCAAAATCATTTTTCTTAGAACTTTATTCGTGACCATTCTGTTAATTTTCTTCATTAACTAAAAAACAATCCAGGTTATGTTTATATTTCATGTAAATTATTAAATTATGCTATAACCCTGTCAAAAATCAGTTCGTTGAATGGACCCTGAAAGTGTTAATACAGGCAGACATTTATCAGCAGTAAAATCTCTAGATTAATGAAAAATAAATGGAAAATGGCTGTTAAAATGATGGATAATTCGAATAAAAAATTTCAAAACATGATTGGCCATTACTGAACCAAGTAAAGGAAGTAATTAATGGAAACTGGGTTATCAACTTTTATACTTCTGGCTTGAAGGATTGCGAATTATTTGTACTAAAACATAGATTTTTCATTAATTTGCATTATTTCAAAAGAGTGAAGGTACATTTTATTGATTTTTTAACTTATCATTTATAAATATGTAAGGGAAGGAAGGAGGTTTTAGCTTTATTGGATTATGACTATCTATAGGTAATTAAATTAATATTACAATTACTAACTGCTCTTTAGCAGAAAAGTCAATAAGATAGGGATTCCAAAAGTCCTCAAGCATAGATAGAATTTTGAGAACTATTATTATATAATTTCTTGTTTAATATTACCTTTTTTTTAGAGGAAGTTTTGTTTAGAAAGGAATTTAGTTTTAGAGAGGAGTTAGTTTTTAGAGGAGAGTATTAAAGTCCAATTCTTATTTCCAATTTTATAACAAGTACTTTAATTTAAATCTGCAAACTGCATATAAATTATGAAGTTTATTTGAATTTATATATATATATATATATATATATATAATTTACGTGCACAAAATAATGTATACGCCGTGTACGCAAAAGTTCTTATCCTTTAATCACACATAATAAGTAAATAAAATCCATTTCAAAAAGTGCTAAATACATTTCCCTTTTAACTGGCTGCATACTTAAGAGTAGGAGATGCAACATGAAAGCTTAGAGTCACTCTACACGGTGTTCCTCCCTTTCCCCTGCCCACCAGCGGCCGAGCGGTAAAATCGCTGAACACTGGTAGTTCGGTCTGAGGATCGAATCCCACCAATGGGCTGGCTGCATGGGCGTTTTCGTGGTTTTCCCCATGTGTAACGTGTATACGAGCCAGTTTCCCTTAGAAAGTCCTCCACGAAGGCATCTCTTAAGCAGATAGCCCTTCAGGCTTTGCCATAATCACACACACATCCTCCTTTCCCCACCCATTGATCAAAATACACATGTACTTTAAAATCAGTTACAAAAATTTAACAGTATTCAAAGAGGAATACTTTACATACTAGAGAAAACTTAGGAACACAATGAACTTAAATACGGAAAAGCATGTAAAGGAACAAGGGAAAAAATGCATTCGTGGAGAACATTCTAAGGTAAAACCCGGAAATCATACTTAGAAGCTTTACTCAATTGAAAAGCAAAATTTTTTCATTGGTAATTAATTAAGAATGAAATATCATTCATTTTTAGGTACTTACCAATACAGTAATTCTTCAATCAATGCAATTAATAGTAATGCAGTTAATAGTAATGCAATAATTATTAATAACTCAATAATTAATAATTGTCTAACTTAATTTTTAGTTATTTACCAACGCAATATATAGTTAGTTAATAATTTTGGTTATTTATCAATGCAATAATATTCTGAAAAATGAAATGGCAATTTAAAAATAATATTTCTGGTTTTTGACAATTAAGTATTCAGATTATAGTATATATATATATATATATCTAAAATATAAAAATCTAGCTTTTAAATAATAAATTAATAGACCTTTAACTTCCGTTTCATTCTAAAAGTAATAGCCATAAACTTTCCTCCCTCTAGTTCTGATGCGCACTTACCGCTGAAATCTAAACGCCAAATCCTGTCGACTTTTATCTATATTGTCATATTTCTCGGAAGCATAGAAGAAGAATCGGCTAGCATTCGTCGTATTTTGTTACATCTTAAATTGTTTGAAAATTTTAAATTGTAGATATTTCTTTAATGTTTTTAAGATAGATGTTAAAGATTACTTCCAAGCGGTATTTATACAAAGTACATGCAGAAAGTACTCTAAGCTATGATTAGTTAATTTGAGGTTGTTAAATAAGCATCGAAAATTCTCGAATTCGGAAGAACAGATGAATTTAGGGAGAGGACCAAATTTAGAAGGTTAATTTTGAGGTCCCCAATAATTTTTGTAAAGCAGCCATAATATTTTGTTATATCTTACACACACATATATATATGTGTAAGAAAAAGAATATGTAAAAGATTAAATTAGCAGCGTAAATTAATTTCCCTTCTCTACTCTAAAAATAGCGACATCTATTTGCACTGTGTCATTTTGAGAAAAGTCTATGTGCATATGACTCTTACGTAATTTTGGTGATGCAAACTGAACTAAAACCCAAGCAGCCAATAATAATTTTACAGCAATATTAACTTTCCAATCAAAATGTTTTGAGAACCAAAACTAACTCAGTTTGACTTAAGATTTCATCTTGAACATTATGCACTTGGTTCCCACGCTTTGGCCTAACTAGACTGCTGTCTGTCTGCTGCTGCTTTCTTGCTACAAAGTTATAAAAAATGTAAGCCCTTTTGCAGCAGGCACATTTAATGTGCTGACTTGTGTGTAGCCGTAAGATGTTGCTGAAAATGAAACTGAAGATTTAATCTGCATTCGCCTCCAATTTCCTAGTCATTATGGATCAACACTGCTACGACATCAAAATTCCTGCTCCTGAATTTATTACATATATATAAATTCCGAAACGAGACCTTATTCACAGAACCTTGTAGAATTCGTATTCTAGACTAGCTGGTAGGCTTCCATATTGGTACACTGCCAACTCTAACATTATTTGCAAAAATTAAAAATGTAAACTACTTCTAATTCAATGAATATTATCTTCTGTTATAAGATAATGATTCTAAAGCAATAAAAGAGCGTTTGAAAACTTACAAACTTGTATAAAATTTCTGTCGCCGTAAGAATACTATAAAATTATAAATTAAAGAATGATAGACACGCTAATGCGACAATCAAAATCGTAAAAACAACCTTGTATTTTAGCGTAGCTATAATGAAACGCTCAATCGATTTCGAGGGCAGCTAAAGGTCCCTCCTCATCAGGAGAAAGAAATACTTAGAAAGAAGAAAATAAAGGAGAAGGAGTCTCAGAAACACGTGGTCCTTATCAGCACTGCACGTGGTTATAACTGGCTTTTTAATCAGAGTTGCCAGTAAGTAGGCGGCCAGTGATATATTTAAATACTTTTGGTGCAGCCGATTGCAACCAAAATAGGAGGTCCACAACTACATGTTATAATATTCCTATATACAAAATTTCGACGTTCTGAAATTCTCGTTTTTGAGTTATGCGACGTACATACGTACGTACAAACGCCATAAAAAAATCTCTTCTGAATCTATTTTAAATCATAGGATTATGATATCCAAATTTTTTCGTGATTACAATACTTCCTTTACTTCGTACAAGGAGATAAAAATGGATTGTACGCATGTATCTTCCATAACTGAAAAACGACTAGCCTCACAATATTGAAACTTTGTATATGGGACTGCTATAACATACACTTCTGCACCTCCCTTTTTGGTTGCAATCGCTTGCACAGAACGTATATAACTATATATATATTTATTTATTTATTGCTTTAAATATACAGGATGTTTATAAAGTCCCGGACACATTTTGATGTTTAACAACTCATAAAATAATAAAGATAGATTAAAATTAATAACATAAATGGTTAGATAGACTCAAAAAGTTTCATGACACTTGTCAATGAACTTCCACGTGTGTCCCCCTTCGTCGCACGGAGAATATCAAGTCGATATTCAATTTCACGCCAGGTACCGGCAAGCATGTCGTCGGCTTCCACAGAGGCTATTGCAGTTGTCATTCTCGCTTTTAGGTCATCCATTTTCGACACTGTCCTTCTGTAAACGTTGCCCTTTACAAATCCCCAGAGCAAAAAAGTCCAGCGTCGTTATATCAGGTGATCTGGGTGGCCAAGGAATTGGACCTCCTCGCCCAGTCCATCTTCCTGTAAAATGGTTATTCAAAGAACTACGAACGACGGTACCCCAATGAGGTGGTGCACCCTCTTGTTTCAAAAAGACATGTGGCTGAAGCTCTTCTAGCTGTGGAAATACGAAGTTTTCCAACATGTCTAAGTATACGACTGATGAGACCGTCTTTTCTGTAAAAAAAGAAAGGCCCAATGACTCGGTCGTGCATTAGTTCACACCACACATTAACCTTTGAGGAATCCCTTTGTGCCTCACGGTATTCATGGGGGTTTTCAGATCCCCATATGCGCACATTATGGCGACACATTAACAATGCCAGACAGATGCCAAAAACAAAAGAGATAAAAATGCAATTAATAAGCAAACGATATTTAAAAAAGTACAGATATTTAGACTGGAAAATGAAATTATTCGAAATTAACCACACGCGCAGACGATATTTACAAAAGTAAAGATATTCAAACCTGAAAAGGAAAATATATAAAATATTCTATCAATTAAATGCCATAAGTTTGTTTATATCTTCATTATTTTATGAGTTATTAAACATCAAAATGAGTCCGGGACTTTATAAGCACCCTGCAATTCAGGCAAAGATGCTTTTTAATTTCTTGAAATTTCTAATAATTTGGAATATACAGAGGCTGTTCACACATTTTTAGACGATGTATATTGTATTCACAAAACTAAATTACATAAAATTCTGGTGTTTTAAATGTTCTATTTCACATCCCTTATTTTGAACTATCTTTCGAAACCGCAATTTCCAGGATAATAATGCCTTTTGAAGTGGCAGAAGAGATATTCTATCCCATTCCTCCCGAACAGCTTTCCAGAGTCCTGTTAGGGTTTTGGGAGAACGTTTGGATAATGTAGTTTTTAAAAGTCCGAAAGCACAAAACTCCGTAGGTGACACATCGGGAGATTTAGTAGGGATATCAGTGAAGGGTATGGCCTTGATACCAGTTTTTTTTGTTCCATTTCCTTTAGGAAATTTACAATGGATTTTGATGTGTGACTGCTAGCTTTGTCCTGATGGAGTCTCACAGATAGATGGCACTGTGGGTAAAGCGATGGTATTTCATTCAGAAAAATTGGAAATAAAATATGTTCCTGATAGTATTTGGAGTTAATCTTGACATTTTTTTGCACTCTCTTTATTTTTAACTTGCCATTATAAGAAAAACCAGCAACAATCATGAATCCCTTAGAAAAATTTTCTTTCGATTCTTTGAACCATGTACTTAAATTTTTTTTCTCCCCTTTTATGATAATAAATGGCTCTCTTTTTTTGTTACAATCATTTAAATACACCATGCTTCATCTATTGTGACAATTGTTTTCCATTTTTCTTTGGACAAGTGTTTCTCATATAGTATTCTGCAGCGTGTCCTGTGTTGAGCGATATGCTTTGGAAGAAGACGATGCACATCACGTTTTTTCGCTTTCTTAAGATTTAAATCAACGTTTATCATTTTTTTTACAGTGGACACCGAGGATTTTAATGATTTTGCAACTGTCCTTTGACTAGGGGATTTTCTTTTAACATTAAACAACGTACCTTTGCAATAGTCGAAGATGTCCGTTTTTTCCTTGGATACTTGTTAGGAATCTGTCTCCCACTTGAGGCTCCAATTTGATGTTTTTTCCTTTGTTGTTGATGATATTACCTATCGACGCTTTAGATATCACAAAACCATAACTCTCACATCGTTTTTGGATAACGGAGTATGCCTATTTCTCTTCGGAAAGAGCGTCAATGTAGCCTTCGAACCACTGCTTTGTTAAATTCGCCATTTTGAATAAAAACAAAACTTTCAAGCCACAAACGATAATTTTGACTTTTAAAAACATAGTACAATTGCAATTACTTCTTTTGCAGCAAACGAATTTTTATTACCGCTTATCAAAATCGTCTAAAATATGTACGAATAGCCTCTGTAGCAGCAATGAAAATCATAAGTAACGGGCAAGTAAGCGGCAGATTTTATCATGACGCTAAATTTAGCCTTGAAAGCTTCCCAGTCCGGAACCATTTTAGATTGCCCTGCTCGTCATTAAATCTTCGTTTACATTCAATATTTACCGCTTCAATATCGGAGTCCATTACTGTTACTAAATGGGAAACATCAACAACATAGTGTCGTTCTTGCGCGAAAACCTCATGCAGAGTTAGAAATTGATTATATAGACTTTCTGCAGTGGTGGCTAAAAGCCTATATCCGTGCTGTTACTATAGACTGTTTCGAATCATTTGCACGTGCACGTTAACTAAAACGCCGCGTACAGGCATACAAATCTTTAAGTAGTGTGCTGCCTAAGCATCTCAACTCCCCACGCTTGGTACTCAGTTCTCCGTAAGCAGTGAACTGTAACCAGGAACACCAACTGTGCTACCACGATCTGTCATCCATCTGATTCAGCGTTAATGGACGTACGACATTCACGCGACAGTTCGATAAAGTTGACGTTAATAATATTGTGAGGAAAAGTGTAGAATGTCCTCACGCTAAATATCCATTTGTTCTTATTGGCAAGGGGATTCTTGGAGTAACAAACGTGCGAGTTACATTTCCTGCCCTGTAATGCGATATACGTTACTTAATTTAGATTCGTAATAAAAGTTTATTTATACTGATTCGACAAATATTTTGCAAAAGTTTGATGACATCTCGATGCAGTTAAATTACGCAGCCTCCAATTTCGCAGATGTTGATTCATTCCTGGCAAGTAAGATGCCTTTAACTTACATGGGAAAAAAAGTTACGTTGGAAAAATTTGCAAAAGAAGTTGACTTTATTTAATTGCCATTGTTTATAGGAAATTAATAGCTAATGAAAAGCTCGTTAAGTTTTTTTGTGCACATTTGAAATTTTTCTTTTTTATTAATATTTAATACTACAGATGGGGATAAAACGTAGTTTTTCCCCCCGTTTATGCTTTAACGTTCGTTCTTCATACTTATTAATCACTCACTTCCTTTACGTAGGGTTCTCCAACAAAAGCAAAAAATATATAATATTTATACTTAAGGGGACTTATGCACCCCTTATGATCTTCGAATATGTGACTGTTGCAAGAATTGGGATATTTTATTTATTTAAAAAGAAATTCCTTCCAACTTTTTACAGCTGACCAGAAAGTTTGTGTTGCCACAAATATTTTTGTAATTTAATCTGCTTTCTGACAAAATGTTTCGCCACGTTTCTACCTTGCACGCATGATATTTTAAAAATGGCTAATGGTACATACTTGAAATTAGATGAAATTCTTTATACGGGCACTATTTTCTAACTGAACAAAAATTCTGACGAATATTTTAATATTAAAAAATTTTATGCACGAAAACATTAGAGATTTTTTTAATAAAATACATTTTTTAAACTCAACTCCAAATAAAACATAAATTTAACATGAAATTCCTATGATTTTTGGTTCACAGTAGTTTCCAAATGTTATAAAAACGATATATTAAATATGGAATTAAATTATGCAGCAGAATGTTTTAAACTGTGCTCGTAAGCTGGAAACATGACGAAAACTTTTGTCTCAAAGCGGATTAAATTAAAATATTTGTGACAACGTAAACTTTCTGATTACTATTTCAGAAAGCAGCTATATTATGTAGTCAGCTGTAAAAAGTTGGAAGTAATTGCTTTTAAAATAAATAAATTATTCCATTTCTTGCAACAGTCACATATTCGAAGATCTCATGGGTTTTAAGGTGTACGAGTCTCCTTATTTGACTCAGATAATCTCACCAGCAACTTGCATTTGGGCTTTATTTAGGCTTCAGTAGCTACTGAAAAAGCCTAGCCTAAGGCATAGGAATTTCCACACGTAACGCGTATGCAAGGAACATTTCCTTAAAATGTCCTCCGAGAAGACATTCCTTCTTAAATCTCGTTCGCTTTGTCATATTCAAATAAATCACTCATCCTTTAGTTACTTGGGTAATTGTATTAACAAGTTATGCGTTACTCTATGAATTATAATAAAAAACAAAACAAAAACATACGTTTGAAAATTTTCCTTAGTTTAGACGTCAAAGTGTGTGAAAAAATCTAGATGCAAAAATAGCGGGATTTAAAAAGCGATATTAAATAACATAAAATCACTATGAAATATACTAAAAAATACCTCATATTGACGCATTTCTTTCTGGAACGAGAAAAATAAATTTTAAAACATTTTGACATTATAACGAAATATTAGAATGGGTCCGAGAAATCAATTTTTATGGATTTTTAGAAGAACGGAATTAAAGGAAAAATAGTGTTTAAAATCGTAGCTTTCATTACACATCACATTACGCGAGCCGCGGCCTTCTCGTATACGCGCCGAGCGTGCTGACCATTGCACCCCGAAGACATGCTAAGAAGGCGGGAGAAATACCTTATATACTCCCCCTTTTAAAAGGCGACTGGGGATTAGGGGACCCAGTCGCCAAATCCTGGAGGTGAAGAATCATCATTCACCACCTTTTAGTTCGGGCGCCATTGTAGAGACATTAGGATATTTTTGAAGCAGAAGACGTAAAAAATGAGCAATGTCCTCGACGGGACTCGAACCCCGGACCTCTCGAATACGCGTCGAGCGTGCTGACCACTACACCACGAAGGCATGCTAAGAAGGTGGGAGAAATGACTTATAAACTTATCTTTATTATTTTATTGCATTACTTTATTTTGCATTTTAGACGCTCTTGCCATACCTCTGTATATAAATTCTTATATAAGAAGGCTGTTGAAGTGATTTAGGAACTAAAGTTATGGAATAAAATCTAACTTTAAAAATTTAAAGCGCGTCTCTAAGTATCCGGTTCAGACATTGTTTTAAAATCTGAAGAAAACCTTTTCTTATTGAAAATTTGATAAATACCTATTTTTACATGGTCTTGCTTTAATAGTATTGTAATGAAAAGCAACTTGAATACTGGCTCGTATTATTGAAGTTAGCGTTCATGATAACACAAGCACGCCATGCAGCCAACCGTTCACTAGTATTTGAAATTGCTCGCGTTGCTAATATTCAGCGATCTTACCATTTGGCCCAATGTTTCACCAATATTCAAAAGGTACAAAAGTTTAAAAAAAAAGCACTAAGGTTCCATATTCCGAATCTCAAATCATTTATAAGAATTGATTTCACCCTTTCCTAAAGAAAAACCTGCCGTAAAATAGATTTAAATAAATTAAATATCTATCTTTAAATAGATAATTATATGAAAAACTTTCCTTGTACTCTATTTCGTAATGTATATTACAACCCAATTATCATTTTTAAGATCAACCTATAGGCTAACAATTTACATTTTCATAAATACAGATTCGAAATTTGAAATCCGATACAAAATATTCATAATATACAGTGGCTCCCAAAAGTGTTCGTACACTTATGATTTTCATTGAAATAGGTCTCTATCCATTAATTAAAAGTAAACATTCTGAATAAGATTTGAATAATAAGATCTATAATCTATTCGTAACACAATTACATGAAATATTCTTAAAATATAGCGAAACTTTATTTTTAAGAAATTAATAATCAAAAAATGACAAACATTTTATCTGACAAAAGTCTTCGTACATTTCAAGAAAATCTTGATATATTAGTGAATATTTTCATTTTTCGTTTAATTCATATTTAGTAGGATAGCCTTTAGCATCCACAACAGCTTTTAAACGTCTGGGAATAGATTTTACTAGGATTTTTTTTTTTTTTTTTTAATTTCTGCATCAATGTTCATCCATTCTTCCATCATGGCTGTTTTGAGTTCGCTTTTCGTTTTGATGTCGTGTTTTCGTACTTTAACCTCCAGCTCTTTCCAAATGTGTTTTATGGGGTTAAATCTGGCGACTGAGGTGGTGTTTTCAAAACCTGTGGACAATTATACAGACACTACAGGCGAACGTTGAGAGCCGTATACTTAGGATCGTTATCATGATTAAAAATAAAGTTGTTTCCAATGCCCAAACTTTGGACTTATAATTTTAAATTGTCTCTTAAAATACTTAAATAAAGAGAATGATTCATTATGCCATCAATAAATACCAAATTACCCAGTCCTGATACTGTCATGCCCCCCTCCACACAAAGAATACCTCCACCGTCATGCTTAACTGTTCCCACTAAGTTCTTAGAATGAAATTCCTTTTTTTTTTCTTCTCCATACAGTTATTCGACCATCGGAACCAAAAATGTTAAATTTGCTTTTGTCAGCAAATAGGACATTATTCCAGTACGTTTCGGGTGTATTTATCATTGATTTTGCGAATGAAAGCCAAAGCTTTCTGTTTTTCTCACTAACAAAAATTTTTTTACGGGCAGAACGCCCATGTAATCCAGCTTCTCTGAGAACTCGTCGAACAGTTTCAGGTGAAATTGAAGTAGAAAACTTTGCAGTAAATTCTGCAGAAACTTTTCCAGCACTCAAACGTGGGTTTTTCACAAATTTTCTAATAATAAATCTCTTATTACGTTTAGTTAACTTTCTCGGTCGACCTTTTCTTCTTATCTCGTTTTCAATCCGATTTTCTTCTTTAAAGCCTTTTATCACATACTGCACTGTAGAATGGGATAAATTAACTAATTTAGCGATATTTCGAATTGATTTACCACTCCTATGGTGAAAAATTATCAATTTTAGAATGCTGTTTGTAATTTCTTTACGACTGCGACCCATTTTTCAATAAAAATTATAATATTATGAAGTAAACAATAAAACATTAAAGCAAACGATTTTTTTAAATGCCACTACAATGCAAAAATTAAAAAATCTGATGTGACCACCACATGACTTCCTTGTACGGAATATTAAATTATACGCATTTTTTCTTGCATTTCATTTAAACTTATTGGATTGAATTAAATCTATTTCGCCGACAGCGCATAAACCACACTAGAATAAATGTATTCTTTAAAATTCACTCTAGTATTTGTTTACCATAGAGACACTCCGGCGCTAGATTCACTTAACAGTATTAATAATTATGTAACAGTTAACTTATATAATAATTATATAACGAAAACTAAGTTAACTGCTATATAATCCAATAATTATATAAAAGTTAACTTGTATATTTCGTTCATATTATAACTCATAATGCACAAAATTTATATCATTTAAAGAATAGAATTATCTAATCATTGCCATATGTTCTATTCAAATACTATAATAAAGCTAGAATGATGTATAAAAGAAATTAAGCAAACAAAACAAAAAAAACAGTTTTTCACAGACGATTCAGTATTTCTCATTTAATTAATTCAGTTCTCACTTCGCCAGAAGTCTAAAATACATAAAAACTCAAAATATCTATATTAAAAATTACGAAGTAAATCTTAAACGCTTATTTCCTCGAAAACATTCCAGAAAGGATTAAGCATGATTTAATTGGCAATAATAAATGAAGGCGTTATCTTTGTTGTTGCGAAGCTAAGTTTCTCTAGATTGGCAACAAATCCACTATTTTGCTGTTTCAAATGTAAGCAATCAATGACCGCCATGAAAATAAAGGCTTAGCGGCACTTAAACAACTTTAAAATTGTTGATAATTCTAAAAATATTGCATACAGATTTACTAAAGGCATTAAAACCTTAACCGGAAGATAGAAACAACATAATTCAATCATTTGTAAAGCAAAAAATGTACAATTTACGAACATATAAGAGTAAAGAAACTGAGATCACTGAGCCGGGTAACAGAGTGGATATATATATAAATATATTTATATACGTTTGGTGCGGCCGATTGCAACCAAAATACGAGGTGCACATCTACATGTTATAGCAGTCCTATATACAAAATTTCAACGTTCTGAGGCTACTCGTTTTTGAGTTATGCGAGATACGTACGTACATACGTTCGTACAGACGCCACGAAAAATTCTCTTCAGAATTCATTTTAAAGCAGTTTTATAATTTTTGTGGATGAAAAGAGTCTTTTATTCTGTCCTTACGTACAGATATAACGCAAAAACATCGTTAAATTCCATTTGATAGCGGTCAGAATGGATATTTTCGTTGAAATATACTGCCTGAAACTTTTCGCGGTTACAATACTTCCTTTTTACTTCGTACAAGGAAGTAAAAAGCGGCAAACGGTAATTCTAATTTTGATTTTATCCAAAAATATTTCACTGTACGAAGACTTTTGTGAGATAAAATGTTTATCATTTTTTAATTATATGTTTCTTAAAAATAAAGTTTCGCTATATTTAAAAAATATTTCATGTAATTTTGTTACGAATAGATTATAGATCTTATTATTAAAATCTCATTCAGAAAGTTTACTTTTAATTAATAGATAGAGCCATATTTCAATGAAAATCATAAGTGTACGAACACTTTTGGGAACCGCTGTATTTATGAACGCTTGTTTTTTTTTTTTTATTATTATTATTTTATTTTTGTTATTGTTTTTGTTTCACTAACAGTCCTGTACACTTAATCGATAATTACCATCAACAAAAAATGAAAGTGTTTCTTTTTCCCAAATGTCTCGGTTATATTTTCCCAATCTCCCTTAGAATTATAAGTAAAAAACCAGCGAACATAAAATAAATAAATTTGTTACTTCCGAGTGGCAGCGATCGATAAAACAGCATTACTTCCGAGAACTTACAAACTTCAGCTCGAAGATGTTCTTTCCTTGTCCGTCAGATTATTGGCTCTGAACAAGTCTTATTCCAAACAAACGAGAATTTAGGAGGTTTTGGGGAACTTGGGCTGTCCAGCCACAAAACAGATTTATTCTTCTTACATCTGTTTCGGCACATTTGTTTATTTACCGACTTGATCTTTGGCGCTAAATTTGATTCGGAAGGAAATCTGAAGGGTATTCTTTCACTGTATGAGCGTGTAATAACAGATTTGCTTTTCGATTAACCTAAAAAAACTGAACAGTCATAAGGTTTTAACTGTAATATGAGACTTCTTTTAATTTCTGGACAAACTGTAAACTCATACTTGAAGCTACAGTAAATTTTATGTGCTAATGAATATATGCAATCGATTTTCGGCCTAAATGCTAACTTTACCGCATTCACATTTTCGTATTCGTAAAACGACACTAATTTATAGCACATTATTCGTTTGAAATTTTCTGCGGCAGTGTAACCAGAAATATTAATCGCAAGGCAAATTTTGTTCCTTACGCGTATAAAGAGCAAAACAAAACCTCCAACTACTGTCATCATTAAATTTAGCGATGTAACTGATATCTGAAACTAAATATGAGTGATATATCCCAGTTTATATTTGTCACAGTCTGATAGAGTCACCTTTTACAAGCATCACGGGATCAATAATGTTGAAGATGTGTGGTTTCAAAGATAGACGTCTAGATAAAGCCATTCCATTCTCCTTTCTATGTATTTATGCACTGGATATGCTTAAGCGCTTAAGGCTATCGCACAAATTTCCAGGAATTTAGTTGGATATTGCTAAACTATAAACCTTCCTTTAACACAAAAATTCTGACACTAAAAAAACATCTATTTCACTGCTTACTATCAAAATTCATTTATCTCAAAATGCTGATTTCTATGTATTTATGCACTGGATATGCTTAAGCGCTTAAGGCTATCGCACAAATTTCCAGGAATTTAGTTGGATATTGCTAAACTATAAACCTTCTTTAACACAAAAATTCTGACACTAAAAAAACATCTATTTCACTGCTTACTATCAAAATTCATTTATCTCAAAATGCTGATTAAACATATTTATATTATAATTATCATCCAATATTTTTGAATAGTTTCATAACGCTCATAAACATGAAAAGTGCAAAATCTTTTTGTTTATAAATTTAAAAATCTGATGTGTACACCACATGACTTCCTTGTACGGAATATTAAATTATACGCATTTTTTCTTGCATTTCATTTAAACTTATTAGATTGAATTAAAACTACTTCGCCGGCACCGTATAAACCACAATATAATAAACGCATTCTTTAAAATTCATTTTGTTTACCATAGCGACACTCTGGCGCTAGATTCACTTAACAGTATTATATTTCGTTCATATAGAATGCTCAAAATTTATATCATTTAAACAATTATCTAATCGTTGCCACATGTTCTATTCAAATACTATAATAAAGCTAGAACGATGTATAAAGGAAACTAAGCAAACAAAACAAAAAAAGAAACAGTTTTTCACAGACGATTGAGTATTTCTCATTCACTTAATTCAGTTTTCACTTCGCGACAAGGCAAAAATACATAAAAACTCAAAATATCTATATTAAAAATTACGAAGTAAATCTCAAACACTTATTTCCTCGAAAAAATTCCAGAAAGAATTAAGCATGATTTAATTGGCATAAATAAATGAATGCGTTATCTTTGTTGTTGCGAAGCTATGTTTCTCTAGATTGGCAACAAATCCGTTATCCTGCTGTTTCAAATGTAAACAAGAGCAATGGCCGCCATCAAAAGCATTATTAGGCTTAGTGCACTTAAACAATTTTAAAATTGTTGATAATTCTAAAAATACTGCATACAGATTAATTAAAGGCATAAAAACCTTAACCGGAAGATAAGAACAACATAATTCAATCCTTTTTAAAGCAAAAAATGTACAATTTACAAACGAAACTGAGATCACTGAGCCTGGTAACAGAGTGGATATATATATAAATATATTTATATACGATTGGTGCGGCGGATTGCAACCAAAATACGAGGTGCACACCTACATGTTATAGCAGTCCTATACACAAAATTTCAACGTTCTGAAGCTACTCGTTTTTGAGTTATAACTTAGAAACATAAATTAAAATAAACCGGATTAAAAATTCTCTTCGAAAATTTACATTTAAATGAAAAATACATTTTCTTTAACCCTTTGTTGCATCATGTCCACTCTAGTAGACAAAAGTTTAAATTTGTTTATTCTTCTGTAAATTCCTTAACAGATTCCATTCCTGTGTTTATTCATTCTATATTATTAGAACTTTCAACTGTCGATCATAAATGGCATCACTAAGTAAAGCTATTTGGAAAATGGCTGCTACTTCTGTTTCCAAGTTAGTACAATTTCTCATCGTAAATATTATATAATATTGCTTACATTTTCTCATACTGCCATTTTTTATTCATAATTAGTCATTTTACACATCTTATTTTAAATGTCAGTTTGATAAAATTGTGGAGTGGGTACATAAAGGTCTACCGAAAAGAGTGAATTGAAACCTACATGTACTGCTTATCCAGCCAAAACACCACTGGAAATGTTTATGTTTGGCAAGGAATTTCTAGAACATTTGACATTTGAATCCAGTAGATACAGGTTACAAAATCGTAGCAAAATGAATGCGATCACGATCGACGAAATGAAGGTAGTTTGGGGGGATCTGTATGTACATGTCAGTTGTAGATTTACGATTTAGAAGATGGGAATGATCACTGCAAACAAGGCAGGAAATGATTTCAAATGCAAATTGTTGGGAGGAGATTTGTATGCATGTACGTATATGCATGCTGTCCACTGTAGTGAACAAACTGTAGCAATTATTTAAAACGAAATTTGAATAAAATTAATTTTTTTTATTACTAAGGTTATTGTAAGTAGAAAAAATACAAACATTTTCGTTAAACTTCTCTAGATTATTTGTATGCAACAAAGGTTTAACGACTGAAAATTTGAGAAAGATGAGTGTGAGCTGATAGTAGGTATTTAAAAAAGAAACATTTGGGTGAACACAGAGAAAACACGTTAATAGTTAATTCGATGAATTTCATACACAGTCTTATTAATTATGTTTTTTTATCGTTGTTTCGATTTCATTTGGTTTGGTTTATTTGATTATGACAAAGCACTCGAGGTTATCTGCCTAAAGAAAGGGATGCTTTTGTGGAGGACTTTGTAAGGGAAATTAGGCTAGTATAACACGTTACACATGCGGAATGGGGAAACCCACGAAAACGTCCATGCGGCTGACCCCTTCGCGTGATTCGAATCTCGAACCAAACTACCAGTGTTCAGCGACTTTACCGATGAGACGCTGGTGGGCCTTAGTTCGATTTGAAGAAATTTGTTTCAAAACATGAACACGGAATCAAAGTGGTTTTTAGAACCTTTATTAACTGAGAAAAATGATCACTAACTTAACTAAACCAAATTATGTGCTCGCTCATCTACATTTATTACCGTAAACTATTCGTTAAGGTCAATTTGTGAAGTAATTGCAGCTTAGAAGCTCTAAAGAGCCACGCACAAAAACTGCCTGTTGCCCGGATCTAGAATGCAGTATGTCTTTTCAGCAATAGACATCATCACTAGACGCACATTAATTTTCTCATATCCATTTGCCGTCTGAAAGATTTTGTTTATTAGTAGCGAAAGAGCCTCAAGCATTTTTATTTTCTGTTTCGTTTATCCTTTTTCATGTTGTAATGATAGTTTATATTTGTCAAAGTCTGATTAACTCATTTCTTTTTAGCATCACATGATTAATTATGATGAAGATGTGCGTTTTCAAAGCGAGAGATTATGCTTCAGTGAAGCCTTTCAATGTAACATGAATAAGATGTCCTTTAGAATTTAAGACCATTTATCGCCCAAACTTCCATGAATTTAATATCGATGTTGTTTTAACTTCTATTTTACCTTCATTGGAACTTCCAGAGAATTTTACTTAATAGGAAGTTCATACTCTTGAAAAAGCATAATGTAGTGAGTGTTACGGATTTCGTATTTGAATAGCTAATGTTGGTTGAATTGCAAATTAAATTGTTTTATTCCCCGTGCAGTGTAGCGCGTGACGAATATTAAAGGAAAGCTAAGCCGAAAAGTTAAAAAATACAAGAGCACGTGCATTTAACATTTAATAAATAAATATCTCTTTTTGATTTCGAGAAAGTTCCAGAAAGTTCTCGTTCCAGAAAACAACGTCAGTTCCAGAAAACAACTGACTAAAATCACAACGAACTGAGAGGTTTTCCTCCTTTTATAAGATTTTAAATCGCACGCGAGAATTTTCTGGAACTTTCTCGAAATCAAAAAGATATTTATTTATTAAATGTTAAATGCACGTGCTCTTGTATTTTCAACTTTTTGGCTTAGCTTTCCTTTAATATTCGTCACGTGCTACACTGCACGGGGAATAAAACAATTTAATTTGCAATTCAACTAACATTAGCATACGAAATCCGTAAAACTGCTTACATACTAAATATGTTAATAATGCAAAACTACAGTTTGAACGTAAAGGCCTTCTTCGAACAATTTGAATGTAAAAATGAACTTCATTTCAATGGAAAAATAGAGTATAATGAAGAGATATCTTAACACATAATATTTATAAAAATTAGTAGTATTATATAAATGAATACATTATTAATAAATGTAACAGAAATATGTACAGTGTTTAGCTTTCCTCAATGAAAAATACTATAGCTGGTTTTCAGTAATGTAAAATATTTTATGTATGGCTTATAAAAATCAGTGGTATTGTATAAATGAATACATTATTAATGAATATAACAGAAAGTACAGTGTTTAGCTTTCCTCAATGAAAAATACTATAGCTGGTTTTCAGTAATGTAAAATATTTTATGTATGGTTTATAAAAATCAGTGGTATTCTATAAATGAATACATTATTAATGAATATAACAGAAATATGTACAGTGTTTAGCTTTCCTCAATGAAAAATACTATAGCTGGTTTTCAGCAATGCAAAATATTTTGTTTCAGTTTTTCTCAAAATGTTCCATAGTTCTGAGCGCCTACTCAATTTTGACTTCTTGCAGCAATCTTAAATACTTTCAAAAGCGATTTTTGAAATTCCAAGTTGATATTCCAGAGATTTATTTCTCTTCTGAAAATTTAATACTGCATCTTCTCCGGCTAAATAGGAATGAAGTAAAATATCTCACGCTAAAAGCCCGTGAGTAATAACGCGAGAAAATGAGTTTTGAATCCGTTGTTCTTTTTCTTTTTGCTTTGTATATGAATTTTTATTTTTAGAAATGAATTTTCTTGTAGGATATACATAAAAAATAACATTTCTTCATCAAGTAAAAGTCACGCTTGTTTTCCTGGTGTTTCTATTTTTCTGAAAAACTCTGAGCTCGAATTTCTCATTCATATGAGAATGTGCTGTTACCCTAGAATTCTAAGACTGCGAGTTAGGATATTTTTCTGAAAGAAATATTTTTTTAACATAAAATAAAAATGTCTATTCAAAACAAACGCTTTTAGTTATTTTCAAAGTCTACGAAAATTGCACTTTTTTACAGAGTTTTTATCAATGTACCTTAGGCAGGTATCCATTTATACAAAAGAAGTTATTACGAAACACTTTTTATATTTTGAAATTATATTCTTATTGCTATTTTTTTATGCAGGCACCATTGTTCCATTACGCACTCATCCTCACCTGAAGATAGGTTTATGCTTATCCTAATCATACTGTTTTTCTTTTCTTCTGACACCAGTTGTTATGTTATTTTCTTCCTTCACGTTCGTACAGGGTTGTGTGGATTTGGAGTGAATAACCACGACACTTGATGAAGTATTGAAACACACTTTATCGGCCAGTATTGTCAGGACAGCTCCAAAACACGTTTTACAGTCGTCGATGAACTACTATAAACACTCTGACACGATCAGCGACACAGCCTTCAGGTTATCGGGCTATCGCGGTGGAGACAGCTTCCTGCAAAGTTCCAGACTCTGCTTTCCGGAGTACAGCTCCCGACTCTGCTTGGTCGTTCTCGGAACTCCATGTACTCTCGAGACTCTCCACGCTACAACTCGCGATGCACTCGACGACACACGAGCACTGCTTCCGACTCTTCGGTTCAGTCGTTCCCGGAGCTCAACACGTTCTCTCGACGATGCACTAACCGCGATACACTAAGAGACTCCTTCGGTGCACTCGACGACCCACTCGGCACTCGTTGCCCGGCTGTCAACTCGATCGACTCGGCACGGCTCGCTAGACGAGGCACACTCTCTGAGACGCACTCACTCACTAACTGGCTGCGGACCAGCAAGGTTTATATAGCTTTCGACTTGTGTTCGAGAACATTCTGGGCTAAACCGGTAAGAATTCGTTACAGAAGATTCTCCATCCGTCCATGGTATAGCGCCAATTTCGTCGCCAAATGGACGATTTCTCGCCAAATGTGGTAACCCTGCTTTCCCTTGCCATTTTATGGCAACTTTAAAACTGCTTTGCAGGGAAGCCATCTTTCCCTTGATAAGTTTGTCTCCTGCCTGCTCAATTATTCACTTATGCAAATTAATTTGGTCTTAAAAATTCATTAAAAATTTTTGAGATTAATTTTTTGGAATATTATATTTTTTCATGGTTTTAAATCTGTGCACTACATTTACATGCTCTTAGAATTTAAATAATATTGTAAATTAGTTCGAAGCAATAATTAATATTTTATTTTTTATTTTTGCAATAAAAATTTCTTAATTGAATTTTAAATTTATATTAGCTTTTTACGAATAGAGAATATTTGTTAAATTCAAAATATACACGCAAATAGAGAAATACATAGTAATGTCAGAAACAAAATGTCAGAAACAAAAAATATGTCAGAAACAAAAATTATACCTGTCCTACGCTATAGCTGCTGAATTGAAGTAAATTAAACTTAAAACAATCAAAATTAAAATTAAATTGGAATCAAAACAAGGCAATTCCCTAACAATATTAATAGCTGCAACCGTGGAAAAGGTCTAACATTGTAGCAAAACATAATCAAATTAATAAAAGAATTCATCATTTATAATAAACCCTAAAAATAAAAATGCAAATGGTAATGTAATAAAAATAAAAATAAATCTCCCTCGTCTGTAACCCTAATTCAGGACTCATCAGGGGAAAATGAGTTAAAGTTTCAGAAAAGATTATTAATGTGTCTTGAACGTGTGTTTCGTTTTTTCTGAATCATTTGAGATCAAAAGCAGATAAAAGATTCCATTAAATTTTTCAATAAAAATTTTAAAACCGAAAGATCGAATTTTAAATGTATCCAGAATTTTCCCTACACGCACATCACTTGGATCGATGCGTGTAAGGATTTGATCACGCATTCGATCTCTCTCTCTCTCTCTCTGTCTCTCTCTCTATATATATACATATATATAATTAAAATACTTTAAATTTTACTAATACACTTTAAATTTTCTTTTTACGTATATCATGTTTGTTAAAATATATACATTTGTAATAATAAAATTCCATAATCAAGAATACACTTAAAATTCTAACTGTATGTTCTTTTCATTTTTAATGGCGACGGTCTCTTATTTGAAAAGTACGTGGAATTAAATCCACAGCCCCGTAGTCAAGTTGTTTTTCCCGCCTTTTCTACACGTACAGTTATAGAATGTTCTGGAAATATTTAAAGCGAACTGGATTGGCTGACGAGGCTGACGTCATTTCTTGGAAGCTCCGCCTTTCCAGAGGCTATAAAAGGACTCGCAAAGGAATATCGGGGGCTTTTTCTTAAATGTCACGATGCAGTAAACTTCATACAAAATGTTATTAGTAGTTCTTTTTTATTTACTCCGGATATCTAATTTTGTAACTGCTATTTCTCCTGACCAATAATAAATGGATCCTGTTTTTTAAACTTATCGTCTGATAATTTAAGCTACGACTGCATCTGTGATTCTTCAACAATTTATTTGTTCCTGACAAAAGCTGGTACATCACATATATATTTATGTGTATGTGTGTATATATATATGTGTGTGTGTTTGAATATTTTCTTTTATTGTTGAGCATCGGTGCTTAAAGCACAGCCGTTCATTAACCCTTTGAGGCACAGTTTGTCCGGTCTGGACACATCTAAAAATTTCCTTCTGTACGCACAGAAAAATTGAATGAAAAAGGATTTATAGGTTACTATAGGTTACTCTAAACCTTCTTTATTTATATTAGATGGCGGCTCAACACAAACCAGTCCATATAGTATTTTAGCCATGTTTAGTTTTTAAAAACCCTCATTTTTCAAAGAAATCTTCCAAATTTCTTTAGGTTACTCTAAACCTTCTTTATTTATATTAGATGGCGGCTCAACACAAACCAGTCCATATATTTTAGCCATGTTTAGTTTTTAAAACCCTCATTTTTCAAAGAAATCTTCCAGATTTCTTTAGGGTATAAAAGGAATTGTTTGAAAAGAAATTTGTATGTTATTTTTTTAGCTGTATGCTAATCTCCTTATTCTGTATTAATTTTAAATTTTTACATTGAAATCTTGCCTAAAATCAAACGGCGAACCCTTGGTGTGCCCAGATAGGGCTCACCGATCATCTAGGACAACTGAGAGTCTGTATTCTTTGTTTCTCCGCATCTCATCGGTCAGTTCATTGACAAAAATGCTCGTTTCAGCACTCTTTTCGAAGCTGTATTCAATGAGTGTGCCCACTTTGGGCACAACCACAGAATTAAAACGGTAAGTGCTATCTTCACAAAATTTTACTTGTGTATACCTTTAGGCCTAATTAGACTGCCTACCTTTTTTTTTTTTTTTTTTTTTTTTTTTTTTTTTTTTTTACCAAAATTCCAACTTTAAAAGATAGCGTGCTGGAAAGGGTTAGCAAATTCTCACGTTTATGAAGTAAGAAAGGAAAACTGGCGGACGGGGAGGCCAAAATGAGGAAGAAGCAGGAAACGGATGAAGCGTTGCATTATATTACTGATTCAATTAAAATAGCTCTAATTTAAAATTTACTCTCATTTCTCATAATTCTTTTGCTTCCTTTTTTAAAGATTATTTCATGTATCTTGCAAGCTTGATGAACTTTTAAGAATAAATTATTGTACTTGTAATTAATTAGGTTAATCCTAGACCTATAAATTACTCCAAAATCCTTTAACAATCCGTGAAAACTCCCCATTCAACACAGGTACAGCGACATTAATATCAGATAGCAAATAATATAGATCTAAGAGGCATACATAGAAACATTTTTCAAGAACAGAATTTGATACACTAGACATTTTCTAATCCACCTTCAATATTAACTGTCAAACTTTAACGCCTATTAATCAATTATTGAGCAGTCAGAAGGAAAAAATCAAATTGTTAGTGTGCCAGCTTTATTGTGGACACGAGACTTTAATTTACTATGTTGAAGAAAACGGTAGTGTGATTGAAAACTGTGGATTTAGAAATGATTGATCAGCCTAATCTATTGTTAAGAGTACGCTACATTTTCAGACATTCCATTATTCATTTTTTGTAACTCTTTTTAAAATTTGATTTATTTTATAGGAAATGATGAGCATATTTCCCTTCGAAGACCCTTATAGAATTGTGGTAAGAATAAATCGACTGAAAAAAAGTATTTCTTGGAGCACAGTTTACTTGAATCCCCGCATGTTGAGGAAAAACTAAGGTGATATTTATTTCTAGTCTTGCGAGCTGAGTTTTAATTTACGTTTGAAGACAAAACTCCAATCATGTTGCGCCTTATAATTTCATCATTATGAGTTTTTAAAACCAAAATATTTATTGGATTAAAGCCGACAGGAACTGAATTAACACTCGGGGATAAAAGCATACCATTCAGAGTGTATTCCTAAAAAAAAAAAAAAGACTTCTTCGGTTGATGTGTTATTCACGATAAAATGGGATTAAGTAGAAACTATTTAAGCTAAAACGAAACTAAACATGCAGCGTAATGGATTTTTCTCGAACTGACTTATTTTATTGTTCCGTGCCAGTTTGGTAAAGGAAAATTATTTTCAACGTGGAGTATGATCTACCCTAGGCAATACAGCACATGCAGCGATGTGCGATGCTGTCAATTATACGATTCCCCCGGGGTTTGACTCAGGAGAATTCCTGGGAAGTACTGGTTAGGATCTGTACCTAGGCAGTCTCAACCACGGGAGTACATAATTGACTTCACAGGACTAGAGCCCGAGTATTGTACTCAGGTTGGTTCAGGCTTGGCAGGGACCGTACTGGTACTGTCATGTCTGTTCCTTCGGCTGTAGTGGAGCTATATGGTTAGATAGTTTTGGGCCTTCTCGATGGGGGTTCAGCCCTCGGAGTCCCAGTGACGGGGACTGGCATGGTAAGGTAGGGCACCCCTTTTCTGAATTCTGTTGCCGAGGGAGTGGTGCCCCGAGGCACAGGTGTCTGAGCGTTCTTTTTCTACTGCACAAGCGTCGATTTTCTTCGTCCTGCTGAGACTAAGCATAAAGCCGGGCAGGGACTGTGGGGCCTGCGCAGCCACTGAGGGGTCCTACCTGACCCGGATATCTAACTTCGTTAAGGAATTTCCATATCGAGGATCCTGGTTATAGTGCACTTGCACTTGTCAATTATACGGTCTATCAGTTTCATAGGAAGTGAGAGCCATTGCTCTTGCAAAGCAGTTGCAAGCGCAACAAGCGTCTGATGAGGATGACAGACAGAGATCTGTGGGTCCACTCAAAGATATACCAAACTAAACACAGACATTTTTTCTGTATGCATCTCTTTCACGGATATATGAGGGATAATAATGGGTTCCAAGTTCTATCCAAATCAAATAACGGCTACTATCGCTTTGAAGCCCTCCATTCATCAACCGTACAGCGTACTAGTGTACTATTGACATGCCAACCTCAAACGTTTCCTTCTGTGACGTGTCAAGAGCGGCAAGCAAATGGCCGGTCGCCTCACATGCAGACTTCCTTTGTGAAGCCTTCTAGAAACGGTTGACGTTGATACCAACCTTTTGATGTCTGCAGCAAGAACAGATCTGAAATGAATCGGAGTATCGGTTCTGTTGCTTCATGCTCATAACAGATATCGGTCATCGGCGCTAGTCGTACCGGTTGGCCGTTCTTGGCTGAACCTCCTCGATGCCGAATCTTCGGTTAAAAATTTTTGCCAAAGTTTATGAACCACAGGAGGACACAGCCATCTGGCCACTTCTGTCTTACTTTCTGCTCTACTACATGTCCACTGCACTACTACTACACTTCTACTAGTTAGATAGTTTTGGGCCTTCTCGATGGGGGTTCAGCCCTCGGAGTCCCAGTGACGGGGACTGGCATGGTAAGGTAGGGCCCTCCTTTTCTGAATTCTGTTGCACTTCTGCCGCTAGTGTCCCAATAGCACTCCATCGCAATTCTTTCGGACAAATGATGCCTGGAATTCATTATTATAAACTGGCTATCGCCCATTTCTTATCTCAATATCGCATCGAGATTTGCAGGCTCGCTCTCACACATTCAATTTTATGTTCCTCGCAGATGACGTATCGCAGCGCAGCTAATTTGCATACTGCAGTTTTACTGAGAAGCGCTGATTTGACAACATATTCAAATTTCATACGAATTGGTTTAACTTTGAATGAGTTATCGCTATTTTTCAGATATTTTATTAATTTTTAAAAACCAGTGTATTTTATAACTTTACGCTTGTGCTATATCCGCCAGGTCTGTCTTCGGGATGCATACCAAATATGTGTATATAAAGATGGAAGCTTGTAGGCCAGTTGCGGTTAGAGGTCTAGAAGAAAAGAAAGACCAGTACTAGACAATCAGTTCTGTGCATTACGTTACTTGAGGGTAGGGAAAGAAACAAAATACTTAATACAATACACGGATACACAATTACAAAGATTCAGATATTGTAGAAGAATACACAATGATGAAGTGTGAACATGATAATATTTACATGAAGATTTCCATACAGTTAAAAGTAAGATAAAAAATTAATTATAAATTAATATAGTTGTATAATGGAATAACGTATAACACCGACATACTTAGGGGGATAAATCATATAACAAAGTTATACATTACTGTGTGACTGCAAAAATCTTAAGATTATGTACAAAAGGTAATGCGAGGATATAAGTCATATGGCAATACTGCACACGAAGAGGGAAAAAATACAAATGTACATAGTTGCTAGCTCTTTTTTCGTGGGCGAGGAAAGTAGCTATGAATTATTCCAGGCTCTTGGCTGTACTCTTAGCAATGACAGTACAATGTCTTATGCAACTGAGTACATATTTGTGTTTGCTGGTGTTTCTAACCCATGCTTCTTGGTGGGTCACAGAGGGCTCTTTCAAATGATAGTTTTTGGTGTATGGGCAGTCGAACAAATGACGATCAGGATCACCAACGCTACCACAGACACAAAGACGTTAAAACGATGCCTGACGTTAAAACGATGCAATTTACCCAGAAACTGACAGTTTCTGACAATATATTGGATAATGAATAGGGGACTCATACAGATTAAAACACATAAGATCTTCGAATATGTGACTGTTGCAAGAATTGGGATAACTTATTTATTTTAAAAGCAATTACTTGCAACTTTTTATAGTTGACAACATAATATAGCTGCTTTCTAAAATAGTAATCAGAAAGTTTGTGTTGGCCCAAATATTTTTATAATTTAATCCGCTTTGTGACAAAACATTTCATGTTTCCACCTTGCGCGCACAGTTTAAAACATCCTGTTGCATAATTTAATTGCATATTTAATATATAGCTTTTATAACATTTGGAAACTACGTGAACCTAAAATTCTAAGAATTTCATGTTAAATTTTTATTTTATTTAGATTTGAGTTTATAAAATGTATTTTATTTAAAAAATCTGTTTCGCGCATAAAGTTTTTTAATACTGAAATATTCATGAAATTTTTGATTCAGTTAGAAAATAGTGCCCATATAAAGAATTCCATCAAATTTCAAGTATGTACCATTAGCCATTTTTAAAATATCATGCGCGCAAGGTGGAACCATGACGAAAACGTTTGTCACAAAGCGGATTAAATTACAAAAATATTTGTGGCAACACACACTTTCTGGTTACTAGTTTCTAAAGCAACTATATTATGTAGTCAGCTGTAAAAAGTTGGAAGTAATTGCTTTTAAAATAAATAAAATATCCCAATTCTCGCAACAGTCACATATTCGAAGATCATAAGGGGTTTAAGGTGTATGAGCCCCCTTAAAGATATTGTCGTTTCTGACAATATCTTTAAGTATGTCATTACCCAAGGGGCCCCAGTGTGGGTCGGTGGCCAATGAAACTTTGGCCTCAGACTTCCATCAACTATTTTTGAATAGCCCTAACTAGTGGATATTCAAGATACAAGTAAGATAAGTTAGTGGATGTTTAAGATACAAGTAAGATAAATTAGTGGATGTTTAAGATACAAGTAAGATAAGTTAGTGGATCTTTGCTGAGCTGGTCTTGAATGGCCTGCAAACTTAACAGAGATTTTGTGGAAATCACTTTGCTATTACTTAAAGTGATGTCCAGGCCTCCTTAGAAAGCTATGATTTCCCCCTGAAACACTGAGTGAATGGTGTAAGCTTCTTGAACCAGGTATGGACTACAAGGTCGTCATCCATTGCACACAAAGCATTTCCTTTTCCTACTGCTCCTTTCGAACAGTCCTCGTTTATTTGAGTACGACAAGCCACACGAGGGCTATCTGTCCAAGGGAAGGGATGCCTTAGTAGAGGACTTTTTAAGTGAAACTGTCTTGTATACACGTTACACATAGGGCAATCAAGAAAACGCCGGGAGTCGAATCCCATACCGAACTACCAGTGTTCAGCGACTTTACCGCTCGGCCGAAGGGTGGGACTGTTGTGCAATACGAGAATATAGTTAACAATCATGTCAAAATTAGTCCGTTGAAGACCGGTGCATGGACAATGCAGCTCTTGCAGTCCGACGATTTTTTACTTTTTGTTCCACTTTCGTTCAACCTCCCTCCCCTCACTGTGGCACA
The DNA here is from genome assembly GCF_044657685.1 of Stegodyphus dumicola. Taxonomy (NCBI): domain Eukaryota; kingdom Metazoa; phylum Arthropoda; class Arachnida; order Araneae; family Eresidae; genus Stegodyphus; species Stegodyphus dumicola. The sequence continues at coordinate 5,731,983 of NC_140768.1, forward strand.
CTCTTATTGCGCATTCAGGTGAATTTTTTGACGAACTTTATTATAATGTAATATGTGTACAGCGTAAAGAATTTTATCATAACTAACTTCAGATTATGAGCTGCAAAGTTTTACAAAGCGGAACTTAATGCGTAGGTTCCCCTTAATCAAGAAAGAAAAAAATCTTAAAGCTGGGAAAATCCCAACAGAAAGTTACGGTAACTAAAAAAGTTCTGTTTGTTTATTTTATTTCATTTACGAGAGTTTAATAAGATAGCTTACTTTTTAGAGGTGCTGAATAGATTGCATTTTTTTCCTCCAAATCTCTTTAAAGTTTATGGATTAAGTGTAGATTGCATGACAAAGCGTTTTCGATAAAACGCCGAAATTATTAAAAATAAAGCAATACAGGAAATCACTACAAATCCCTTTTCTATTTAGAATTGCATAATGTTACAAAATCAAATTATATTAAATCAAGTTATATCCTCATTATATTTGAAAAAAAAAATCATATTTTTTTTTAAAAAACTATTTTACAAAAATATAATTTGATATTTGTAAACGTTTTTTGATTAGACGACTGCAATATAGAGTATGAATTTCAAATGTATTTTTTACAGAGACATTCTGTTTAAGCCACAGTGTATAATTAATGCAAAATGGTCAGCTTGTAAGTTGCAAATGAGCCACACATAAGTCTGGGACCTCGGGTTTCGCTACGCGATTTCATTTCAATTGTAAATTACAGTTTGTAGCGAAGTAGCTATGTAAAGCTTGAAACCAACCCATTTAACTAAGCATTCTTCATAATGATATGTAAATATATCGTAAGCAAAGTATTATCCTCGGCTTCCTCGAGCATAGAGTGATTTATAAGTATACACTTTGAACTTTTGTTATGGTAAATAGAAGACTTGCAATGCTCAGGTTCTGTGGATAACAGATATGAATAAAGCTGAATGTAGATTTGTGGACATTGGAGCTAGTTCGGGCAATGTTCATAAATTAAATTGGTCCAACAAACCCATAATGCTAGTTAAAGCAGGATATCTATTTTCTTTCAATGTTATTTTTTTAATTCAAAGTTTTATTACCTACTTATTATTACAAGACAGATAATGATTCTCACTTCATATTGCATATTTATCAGTTTTTCTCGATAGTATAGACTTTGTAGTCTTGCTTTATAGAACCAAATATCCAGTATCTAATCTGTGCTAATTAGTACGATTCTGAGTTCTGCAAAGTTTTCAAAGTCTCAAAATGATTAGTTTCTGATGAAATTTTGCAAGCAACGAGTAAGCTGGGTTTTGATATTTATATTCACTCTTGGGTTTAAAAACTTTGGATTATGTCCGACGTATCTTATATAAAAGCTCAGTATTTAGTATGAACATTACTAAGAGATAATTTCTTGTAATCCATTTAGTGCTTATTCTCCTAACTTAACCCTTTGCGGCACAGTGTTCCGGTCTGAATACACCTAAAAATGTCCTTCTGTACGCACAGAAAAATTGAATGAAAAAGGATTTATAGGTTACGCTGAACCTTTCTTATTTACAGTAGATGGCAGCTCAACACAAACCAGTCCATATATTTTAGGCATGTTTAATCTTTTAAGATCCTCATTTTTCAAAGAAATCTTCCAGGTTTTTTTTAGGATATAAAATGAATTGTTTGAAAATAAATTTCTATGTTATTTTTTTGGCTGTATGCTAATCTCCTTATTCTGTATTAGGTTTAAATTTTTACCTTGAAATCTTGCCTAAAATCAAACGGCGAACCCTAGGTATGCTCAGACAGGGCTCACCGATAATCTAGGACAACTGAGAGTTTGCATTCTTTGTTTCTCCGTACCTCATCGAGCAGTTCATTGACAACAATGCTCGTTTCAGCACTCTTTTCGAAGCTCTATTCAGTCAGTGTACCTACTTTGGGCACACTCACAGAATTAAACGATAAGTGCTATCTTCACAAAATTTTACTTGTGTACACTTCTAGGCCTATATAGACTGCCTACCTTTTTTTTTTATATCAAAACTCCAACTTTAAAAGGTAGCGTGCCGGAAAGGGTTGAAGCATTGTAAATATCGCGCGCAATATAAATGTCCATATTAGGTCAATTTTTTTTTTTTTCCATTCATTAATTGAATTAAAAAAAAAGAAAGTCTGAAAGGTTTCAGATTTTAAATTTTTTCAACATTTTGTGTGTTACCTTTATTTAAATAACATATTCTTCGCACTTAAACCGTAAAATTCAGTTTAAGAGAAATATACCAAAATAATATTAAATTGAGCATATCTTTATAATGTCCGATACACAGTCTCGCGCGCTAGATATAAAAATGTTTTTTTCTGTACAACGTTGAAATGGCTCGCTTTGAAATTCTTGAGTTTATTAATCAAACATTCGTTTAAGTTTTACAAAATAATAAAACATCTATAATAAAACAAATAGTAATCGATAATAAAACAAATTCCAAATTTCAAATTTGGGCATCCAGCGTATTCCATATTCGCAGTAGGAGTACGTTTTTCAATATTGGATGGCTCTAGGTACCGTTGTTTTACCACAATGCGAGAAACATACATACATTTATGCAGATTCTTCATTAGCATTATAAATCACCTACATAATTTTCGTAAAATTTTTTTATTTAAAGTTTCTAAAATTTTTTGTAGCATCAACAGCATCAAGATTTCTAAAAATTAAAATTCTCAAGATAAATATTTCTGGAAGAATTTTTCTAAAAGAAATGGTGTAAAATGCTCATCCAGATAAAGATTTTAAATCAGGAAAATACAGAAAAAAGTAAACTAACTTTTTATTTTCTAAGAAAGTACTTAAGTTTTTAATAATAAATGATTTTCTAAAAGGAATTCTAGAACTAAAACGTTAATTCGTATATTGAAATAAAAAGTAAATTTCAGGAAATTGTCAAAAGTTCCTGACGATAAAATGCGCGTGAGAAATATTTCTTTCTTTCTGTCTTGCAAATGACGTTTAATTCTTTAAATGTGAGGGCCAGGTTTCGCTGATATATCGGCTCGGCTGTTGAGTTAGCATATGTATAAACAATTTCGGATAATTAAGATGAATGTTTATACGAAATGAGCAATTACAGAACAGATAGGAGTAAATATGTTAAACATACCAAACTTGTGTATCTTTTGATTATGAGCGTAATAGATCTGAATATTCTCCAGTGCATGGTATTATAGGGTTGGCAACTAAGTAATTGCGAATTTCACTCATAAATGGCTTCAGTTGAATTTTTAGGGTTGCAGACGTAGTACAAAAGTAAAACACATTTTATTATTTGATAGTTGGCAATTCAGCTGTCAATCAGTAAAAAAAGTTTTATGATCGGTTGCGTAGTTTTCGTTTGGCGTTCGTTTAAAAATGGAAAATCAAAAGGAACATTTTCGTCATATTTTGCTTTTTTATTTCCGCAAAGGGAAAAACGCATCGCAAGCTCATAAAAAGTTTTGTGCTGCTTATGGTGACGAAGCCTTAAAAGAACGACAGTGTCAAAATTGGTTTGCCAAATTTCGTTCTGGTGATTTTTCACTCAAAGATGAAAAACGCTCTGGTCGTCCAGTTGAAGTTGATGACGACCTAATCAAAGCAATAATCGATTCGGATCGTCACAGTACAACACGTGAGATTGCAGAGAAGCTTCATTTATCCCATACATGCATTGAAAACCACTTAAAACAACTCGGCTATGTTCAAAAACTCGATACATGGGTTCCTCACGAACTGAAAGAAACGCATTTAACGCAACGCATTAATAGCTGCTATTTGCTACAGAAACGTAATGAAAATGATCCATTTTTAAAACGACTGATAACTGGCGATGAAAAATGAGTTGTTTACAACAATATCAAACGGAAAAGATCGTGGAGCAGGCCAGGTGAACCAACTCAAACAACATCAAAAGCTGATATTCATCAAAAGAAGGTTTTGTTATCAGTTTGGTGGGATTACATAGGAACTGTCTACTTTGAACTCTTACCACCCAACCGAACGATCAATTCTGATGTTTACATTGAACAGCTAACGAAATTAAACAATGCACTTGAAGAAAAGCGGCCCGAATTGACAAATCGAAAAGGTGTTGTATTCCATCATGACAATGCAAAACCACACACATCTTTGGTCACTCGGCAAAAGATTATTGGAGGCTGGTTGGGATGTTTTGCAACATCCACCATATAGTCATGACCTTGCACCATCTGATTACTTTTTGTTTCGATCTTTACAAAACTCCTTGAATGGTAAAAATTTCAATAATGATGATGATATCAAATCGTACCTGATTCAGGTTTTGCTAATAAAAACCGGAAGTTTTATGAACGTGGGATTATGATGCTGCCTGAAAGATGGCAAAAGGTCATTGATCAAAATGGGCAATACATTGCAGAATAAAGTTATTTAGTTCCATGAAAAAATAGTCTTTGATTTTCTAAAAAAAATCCGCAATTACTTAGTTGACAACCCAATAAAATTTAATATTTTTAATGTATAATTTGGCATAGGAATCTTCAATAATAAAAAAAAATTTTAAATATGTATTCTTCGAAAACAACGAACATTTACGGAGAGAATTTAAGCTTCGTACTATATTAAATCTAAATGCGCATCATCGAAAAAGAAAGAAATTTCCAGTTTCAAAGACATTTTATAACCGCGACTTATTTAGGATTCTTTATATTTATTGCTTTCGCAGGAACCCAGATCAAAAGTTTGGCACAACGCTAAGGAACTTGAACCAATATTTACTTTCGTTTGAATTCAGGTGCAAGGAAAGAAAGAAAACTCCTTTCGATCCGAGAAAAGTCGAACAATGTGAGAGTGAAATTGAAAAGGAGTTTCCTCTTTTAGATACGGCTATCGGTTTGTGACCTTTGGTCAGATGCAAAAAAGGATCAATAAATGTGCTTGTCGAACTCCACAGCAAGAAAACGACTCAAAAAGTACTACAAAAAGATATTTCTCCATTTCTTAGACATTGTGTGTCTGAATGCATTTATACTATATTAAAAAAAAGATTGGAACATTATCGTGTATCAACTTTTTCCTCAAATTTATTGAAGACATTTTTGCGACGTATCCAATTGAAAGAAATAAATAGACACAAACTCGGCCGTTTAGACCTAATATAAGCCAATTAGGCGGGAATCATGTTCCGTATTATGTACCCGGAACATCAAAAAAAAAAAAAATCTGAAAGCTTTCAGATTTTACATTACGCCCAAAGGAGAGTTTTTTAACGTTTCTGTTACCTTTATTTATTAAATATCATGTTCTTTGCACTTAAACCATAAAATTAAGTTCAATCCTCGCTTTGAAATTGTTGAGTTTCTTAATAAAATTTCTTTAATGTCTGACAAAATATAAAATAGATAATAAAATCCAGACGCCCATATTCGCTGGATGATTACGTTATTCAAAATTTGATGGCTCTTGGTACCGTTGTCTTATCCCGGTGCGAGAAACATATATATATTTATGTAGATGCTTCATTATTTAATTTCTTTAAATATAATACAAGACTCTTAATATTTGGTGGCAACAGTTTGAAAAGTGATTCGCCGTTTATAGTGATTCAACGCAGAATCGCAAAACGAAAACAATAGACCTTCAGGGACAAAGCCCCTTCGGACTAAAAAAAAAAAAACCCTATGCGAAGGTGTTCGCATTGCTACAAACATAAGATCAGGAAGGAACAGCATTACTGGTGTTCGATTTGCAAAGTCCCATTGTGTATAACACCCTGTTTCGCTCACAGCAGGAATTTAAATTCTTACTTTTATATGTATAATATATAATTTATTGCGTTTTTAGTTGAATATATATGTAATATATGCTTATGTTAACCAAATAAGTAACTATGAATAATAAAGTTTTCAATTTTATAAAATAAACCCATCTTTTTCATCAAATATCTTTCCAGCGCAGCTTATTTGTGATGGACGAATATACTCGTCAAGGCTCGATTCTGGCGACACAAAACGGTGCGCTCTCTGAAACCAGTGCGCCACAGTTAACTGGTTAAGACTTAGTAAAATTCTAGGCCTTTTTGACAGAAGCAATCTTGTTCGCCGTCTTTTCCCCAAACACTGTTTGGCAAAAGTATATTTTCTCTGTTAAGAAGACAATGCAAATTTTGCTCTGCAAACTTTATGTAGAAAGTCGTCTTGGCTCACGGTATTTCAGATGCATTTTTATTGAATTTATAAATTCGTGATAAAAGCTGTTTACACTAAGCAAAAAATATCAAGATAGTATTCATGTTATTTCACTTTATGTATAATGCAAGTGAGAAACATATTTTAACGAAACGTAAATAGACAGTAATTTATGTTGTAAGAAAAGCATACGAATAAAACGCAATTTATAATATAATTAAGATATAAAAGCATAAAGTCCGTATCGCGCTGTTACATCCTGACATTCTTTAAAAGCTACCCTATTTAGACTGAAGGACACTGAAATACGAATCAGAGTGAATTTTCTGCTTTGAATATTTCAGAAAAGGCATTATTTTGTTTGTTTATTGTTTCGGCCCTAACTGTATATGGCCTTCACTCAAGATTTTATACGATCACATTTACGGTTCATTTAATAGTTCTCTGCCGAAATGACAAAACTCTTAAATAATGCAGTAACGAATTCTCTTATTCAATAATGGAACAGTGTGAATTTATGTTGTCTTTTCGTTCACTGAGTGAGTTAGTTATTCGGTATTTGCATGCTGAAAGTTTGATAAATGTTCGGCATAATTTTTAATATAACAGCTTCTCAACCAGCATTTAAGTCTTCGCAATCTCAACTCGTGTTGAGGTTTGATAAACTCGTCCTTGATAGTGATGAGCATACGTACGTACGTACCTGTCTCGCATAACTCAAAAGTCTCAAAACGTTGAAATATTGTATGAAGGAATGCTATAACATGTAGATGTGCATCTCGTATTTTGGTCGCAATCGGCCGCATCAAAAGTATATAAATATATGTATATATATATATATGTCCACTCTGTTACCCGGCACAGTGATCTCGGTTTATTTACTCTTATATGTTTGTAAATTGTTCATTTTTTGCTTTACAAATGATTGAATGATGTTGTTCTTATCCTCCGGTTAAGGTTTTTATGTCTTTATGTAAATCTGCATGCAATATTTGCGGAGAACAATTTAAAAGTTGTTTAGGTGCGGCTAAGCCTAATTAATTTTGTCATGGCGGACATGTTTGTTTACATTTTAAATTTGGAAGAATACCGGATTTGTTGCCAATCTTGAGAAACTAAGCTTCGCGACAACAAAGATAACGCCTTCTTTTATTATTGCGAATTAAATCATGCTTAATCCATTCTGGAATTTATTCGAGAAAATAAGTGTTTAAGATTTACTTTGTAAATTTTAATATAGATATTTTGAGTTTTTATGTATTTTTACCTTGTCGGAAAAGTAAGAACTGAATTAATCGAATCAGAAATACTGAATCGTCTGTGAAAAACTGTTTCCTTTGTGTTTTGTTTGCTTAATTTCTTTTATACATCATTTTAGATTTAATATGATATTTGAATAGAACATGTGACAACGATTAGATAATTCTTCAAATGATATAAATTTTGTGCATTCTGAGTAACAATGTGAACGAAATGTAGCGCTGTTACGTGAAACTAGCACCAGAGTGTCGCTATGGTAAACAAATATAGTGAATTTTAAAGAGTGCCTTTATTCTATTGTGGTTTATGCGCTATCGACGATGTAGATTTAATTCAATCCAATAAGTTTAAATGAAATGCAAGGAAAAAATGCATATAATTTAATATTCCGTACAAGGAAATCCTGTGGTGCACACATCAGCTTTTTATAAAAGTTTTTGACTGTGTGAATTACTATGACCGAAGTCAAGAAAATAGAGCAGAATGTAAAAATTCAACCTTTATACAACGATCCATTATAGAATATCGTCACTAGTTTAGTACTTCAGGAAGGTATAAGGTTTAGAATGCACAATCTGTGAGCAAAACCATTCCGCCTCTGACTGATAGCATCTCTGCCAATATGCGCTGCAACTGTCTTCTCAGTAAGTACCGTACACATACTGGTTTTCCATCAATGATCAATGCTGAAATTGAAAATATGGGCCCTAGTGAATGGTTGCCTTTTTTGCATCATCATAAAACCCAGAAACCGAAGTGAAACCATCGTAAATCTAAGTGTTATTCCATGCTACCTGAATTATTCCCCACGTCTGAAGAAAATTCAAGTTCATCTCCAATTGCTTATACTGATGGATGAAAAATTGAAAGAAAAGTTGGTTCCGCAGTCTTTCTTTCAAATTACCCCCTCAAATATCATCAAATGAAAAGGCCATCTCCATAATAATAATAGTGTTTTCCAAGTGGAGTTGTCAGCTATTAAAGCAGCGATTGAAATAGCCATTCTCAAAAATCTCAACGAATTTAGAATAAAATCTGGCTCCCAAGCAGCTATTCTAGCTATTAAGAATCCCTTATCTTCCTCTTCATTGATATCCGATATAAATTCTCTTCTTGGCAAAATTACAAACTACAAAATTCAAATTTCATTGATAAAAGGATATACTAGTCATTTTGGTAAAGATCAGACAGATGAACTAGCCAAAGGAGCAGCTATTAATCAAGATGGTACCGAAATCATCATTCCGTGGCCTCGCTCAAATTTCAAGTACAAACTAAAACAACTTGCTTCAAAATCTTGGCAAGATTTATGGAACAATGCTCCATAGAGAAGACGCACATATAACTTGATCCCCAATGTAAGCTTCGCATCTCTACTCGAATCCTTCACTAAATTACTTTATAACAGGGCATGGACCCTTCCCCACATATTTCTAAGCAAGAAACTTGGCAAATTCTGATATCTGTATATGTGGGGAACAGGGAACTGCTGATTATTACACCTTTCTCATGCCCCTTAACTGAGGATATTCACATAAAATCCCCAAGAACTGATCTCCTGGCATTCCAAAGGTTTTTAATTAAAGATAAACCGTACCTAAAGTTTCAGAAAATTATGCAACGACTCTCTTCCTACGGCATAGATCTCTGTCAAGTGTAAGTCCACATACTGCTTAAACTTAGTGAACTTTTACATGCTGTGATTATGGACAAAATGGCTCCGCTCGTGAACTTTATAATAACTGCAGTAAACCAATATATCTGGACCCATGGACCTCACCTCATGAAAAAATCCATGGACACTCACCTCTTTAGCATTATTATTACAATTCATTTTAGCATTGTGTTGCCAGTACTAATTATAATTATTAGTCCAAAGGGATTTGAATCCCGAAGGACTATTTATTAGTTTCGTTTTGGCATTTTGCGTCGGACTCATAAATGTCGGTTCACTTTTCAAACTGTTGCCACAAAATGTTAGAGTCCTGCATTATATTTGAAGAAATTAAATAATGAAAAATCTGCATAAATGTATGTATATTTCTCGTATTGTGATAAAACAACGGTACATAGAGTCATCGAATTTTGAATAACGTAATCCTCCAACGAATATGAGCATGTGGAAGACCCAATTTGAAATTTGAAATTTGTTTTATGATCGATTTCCTATTTTTTAAAACTTTGACGAATTTTTGATTAACAAACTCAAGGATTTCAAAGTGAGCAATGGCAACGTTGTGCAGAAAAAACATTTTTATCTCCAGCGCGTGAGTCTCTGTATCGGAAATTCTAAAGATAGGCTCGTTTTAAAACTATTTTGCGATATTGCTGTTGCACTGGATCTTATGGTTTAAGTGCAAGGAACATGATATTTAATAAAGAAAGGTAACACACAAAATGTTAAAAAACGCCCCTTTGGACGTAATTTAAAATCTGAAACATTTCAGATTTTTTTTTCGCATTATGTTTATCTGTTTATTAATTATGTTTATCTCCTATTCTTGTTGCACCCAATCAGATGTTCAATTTATCTTGTGAATCTCAAATTGTATTCCGACTGTTTTGTAATCTACTTATGCCCTACATCATTATTTGTAATAAATACCGGATGCGGGGCGTAATGTGAGATTGCACGATGTACTATAATAGGCAGACTCTAGACCTTTTTTGGAAAGCTTCAGTCTATGCAAATTCTTATAAAACTTGCAATTCACCCCCCCTTTTTTTTTCAAAGAGTTAGTATGGGAAGGCATTACCAGCTGACCTATGTTACATCGCTAGTGTCCCCCATACTTTACCTTACCTGAATTATATCATAAATGTAACAGTGTACAAAGTGTTTCTTTTTCATGGCACACGTTAAGTATCCTATCCTAATCCTTAGCATAGTAATAGTCACAAAAACAACACCCAGGCTTTTGAAAATCAGCAGTGCTTTCGCCGGTACTCGAACCTTGGACCTCTGGAATAGGTGCCGAGCGTGCTGACCATTGCACCACGAAGGCATGCTAAGAAAGTGGGAAGTGGGAAAAATACCTTATTACTCTCTCTTATAACGGATGACTGGGGATTACGTCCAATCCCCAGATAATAGTGATGGAAAATCATCATCCACCACCTTTTTTTAGTTCGGGCGCCACTGTAGAGTCATTAGATTTTGTTTTGAAGCAAGAAAGAGAAAAATGAGCAATGCCCTCGTCTGGACTCGAACCTCGGACTTCTCGAATATGCGCCGAGTGTGCTGATCACTACAGCACGAAGGCAATAGAAAGCGGGAGAAATACCTTATAGACTTATTCATAGTATTTATATTGAATTTAAAACAATCTGACAAACTCTATATTTGAAACATTATATTTTATACAGCATGTCTTAAATGTTTTAGGTTTCAATGTTTTCAGCCTATCACAAGAAAGTTATCAAATAACAAAAATGGGGAATGGTCACTCTCACGTCTCAACTTGTTCCGATTAATTTATCTTTGATGGAAATTCTTCGTTTGATTCACAAGAAAACGTTTATTGGCACAATCTAAGTGTCGTCAAACAGTTAATGCAGAGGAAAATGAAACTATTTTCAATCATCCCCCATGCTCACCACATTTGGCATCAATGCATTATTTTCTGTTGTAGAGACATTAGGTTATTTAGAAGCAAAAGAAAGGGAAAATGAGCAATACACTCGCCGGGACTCGGACCTCTCGAATACGTGCCGAGCGTGCTGACCACTACACCAGGAAGGAAAGCTAAGAAGGCGGGAGAAATACATTACATACTCCTCCTTTTAAATGGCGACTGCGGATTAGAGGATCCAATTGCCAAATCATATTAGATCATATTAGAGAATCATCATCCACCATCTTTTCTAGTTCAAGTGCCAGTGTAGAGAATTGGGTATTTCGAAGCAGGAGACATGAAAAATGAGCAATGCTCTCGCCGGGATTCGAACCTTGGACCTTTCGAATAGCGCCGAGCGTGCTGACTACTAAACCACGAAGGCATGCTAAGGCGGAAGAAATATCGGTTAATCTTTGAATTATGGTAACTCGGCGATTTTTTGGCGAAAGTTTGGCGACCAACCCTGCTACAGCAAACTGCTAGCTTTTGTTTGGACGCCATTTTGTTTTCACAAAGTAAAGGCTTTTTTTTTTTTTTTTTTTTTTTTTTTTTTTTTAACTCAAAATTTTTTCCAACAATCTGCTAGCTGAATTACGCTTATGCTAGAACTTTTATGGAACAAATGTGCTTAATCATGACGAAGTGGGACAAAGTACAGAACCATCCACTGCTTGCCGCGTTTTTAAGAATTGCACATACACGGTATCATCCATGTACACGTCGATTTATTTTCACTTAAAAAAACATCCCAGAACTGCACAAAAATGGCATTGCGCACACTCTTGACTTTATCCATGCACACTGCTGAAGTCCTAGCTAGTAACCTTTATCGCCTTACCAAAATGTCGCCAAACTACCTGTTACCATATTCCAAAGATTAGCCGAAATATCTTATATTATTTCCTAAAGATCAGATTTATGAGGAAATCTGACCTTAAAGGCCGCCATTTAGAGAGCATTTATAATTTTTTTTTAATGTAACAATGGTTTGAAAGAACAGTTTAAGGCTGACTTGGAAACGATTCAGAAACTCTACGAACGTACTAACAAAATTTCAGAATTCGAAAACATTTCTGTGGAAAGTTAAAAAAGTTAAAAAAACTGTCTTCTAAGATCTCGACGTTTCATAAATTCAGTCTTTAAAATTTGTAAAAGCTCAAATTGATTCTTAACAAAATTATTCTTATAAATTATGCTTTCTCTTCATAATTGTTGAAAATTACTCTTATTATACTTTAGAAAGAATGTAAATAGATCCTCTTTGCATATTGCATTAAAATTACTAAATTCTGGATATAAATTTGATTTTAATAACGAAAATGTATTTCAGAGAACCTTAAAGAAAAAAAAACTAAATTCTTGAACAGTTTTATTGTTAATCACGAATTTAAAGTTGTATACTGTAATTTAGATAATTTCAAAAAAATTCGCTATTATTTAGGTAATTTAGTTCCTTATGGTTCAGTGGTTTAAAAGATTTAGCCTAATATATCCGTTCTTTATTCTATCTTTGTCTGAATATTTCAGACAAAATAACAAAAGAAAAGTTGTTGAAGAGTTTGAGAACGTAAGACTGAAATACAAATTATGTTATTATCCTTAAATTGAAAAAAAAAATGATGAATAGAGAAAATCTTTCTCCTGTTTCATAATTTCAGAGCATTTTTTATGTTGCAAACATTTGTTAGAAGCAGGTTCCAGTGACATTTTTCCTATTAGTTTGCAGTATTGTTTTTCAGCATAAAATGTTTAGAGCTTGAATAAAAATTTTGAATAAAATGAAATAAAATAAAATTTGAGCCAGGAACATTTACAATTTAATTGACCATTCCATTATCTTACTCTTTTCTACAAAATCGAAACCTATTTTTAGTTATAAGAAAACGATAATATTTAAGGGGTGATGGAACCCGAAAATCTTCAAAAACATTGTGATTTCTGATTTTTGCATTTTCAAATTCTCTACACTTTTATCTTTCTAAAAATACCTTTCTTTAATCTCTATGAAAATTAGAACTGTAAAAAAATCTAGTTTTAATACGTCATCGACTGCTTTGATCAATGAGGATTTTTACATAAAAACGCGTTTTTCTCCAAACGTGATTTTTTTATACTCGATGTACCTTTTCTCAGGAACTACTACTTAACAGGTATCTAAAATTTTTATGGCTTATTTGTTAGGTTTTCTAATATTTACTGAAATGAGCTTTTTGTGATAAACTTAGAATAAAAATTTTTTAAAAGTGTTTTGTGTGAGAAAAGTGCTAAATTTTACGATGCCTAACAAAATATTCTGTAAATTTCTCTAAAATTCAAAATGTTTCAAAAGCTCATTTCAGTATAATCAAATAGGTATACTTTAATTACACAAAAAATTTCAAGCGTTTATCTACAGCAGATTTTGAGAAAAGGTACATCGAAAATGGCCAATTAACATTGTCGGTATAGGGGTTTATGATACCTCTTAATAAAAAGAACTCTTCTAGCTTTGCTTAAGATCTGGTGTTTCAGTTTTCAGCTAGATCCTTTAGGAACAACTTTTTCCAAATTCATTGAAACAGGCAGAAGGATATATATATTTGTTTACAAAACTCTTAAATAAAACCTATCTCGATGAGCCTTCATTAAGTGCGACAACAATTTATTACCGATAGCTTCAAATCAATCTGCCAGAAACTTTTCCCACTTTTCTGAAGGTATTTCCAGAAATGATAGCCCAGTATCATTTGAATGGTGACGTATGAAATTAATTTTATGGATGCTGAACTTAGGAGATTTTTATAATGTGACGAATATATTAAAGGCTGATTGTGACTGCACTTTTTTAATGGATTTTGTAGGAACTGTTTTCGCATTTCCTCGGAAACGCGTACTCATCGAAAACAGGGTTATGTTCTAATCGAAGTTTAGATTTATATTTTGTACGTACACATTTGTATCTCGAGAAAATTGGTACGTTGATAACGTGTGCATCAACGTAACTAGAAATGTTCTTTTAATGATTGTCAGAAATACTCTGACACTTGTAAAAAAAAAGATTTTCATCGAAGTGCAAAGACGTTTCTACGATATATTAGGAAAAGAAGAAGTTGTCTTATTATTATTATTATTTATTTTATTATTATTTTTTTTACAGAAGCATAGCTGTTATTTTAGGGATTTTTCTGTTAAGTAAGTTCTGTAAGCGCGTTATAAGATAACCGTTGATTAATGCACTAAGTTGTCTTATTATTATTATTATTATTATTATTATTATTATTATTATTTTTTTTTTAACAGAAGCATAGCTGTTATTTTAGGGATTTTTCTGTTAAGTAAGTTCTGTAAGCGCGTTATAAGATAACCGTTGATTAATGCACTAAGTTGTCTTATTATTATTATTATTATTTTTTTTTTTTTTTTTTTTTTTTTTTTTTTTTTTAACAGAAGCATAGCTGTTATTTTAGGGATTTTTCTGTTAAGTAAGTTCTGTAAGCGCGTTATAAGATAACCGTTGATTAATGCACTAAGTTGTCTTATTATTATTATTATTATTATTATTATTATTATTATTATTATTTTAACAGAAGCATAGCTGTTATTTTAGGGATTTTTCTGTTAAGTAAGTAAGCGCCTTATAAGATAACCGTTGATTAATGCACTTAAGGAATACTAATTACAAATAGGCTTCTGTTTTATGATAAGTTCCGAGAATAATTAAATTAAGGGGAACACTGGTGAAATAAATTTAGAGAATTTGCATATTTTATCGAACTGAATGAAAATAACTAAACTGAAGGAAAAACCACTGCTTCTAGATAAAAATGTAAATCTTGTACGGCAAATACGTAAGCGTGCACGTGTGTGTAGGCGGAGCCAGCAGAAAAACAGGCTTTATAAGCGCGTGGAGAGTAAGAAGAATTGCGTTCGCTAGCACACCTCGCCGAATTTCTTAGTGTTATCTTGCAGCAATCGGTTAAATTCACATCGGAACAGTAAAAATGAGTAACCACGAACGTTTAGATGATGGAATGAGGTGGCGAGTTTTAGAGGCAGGCCAATCGCAAGTTCAGATATGCAGAGAGTTTAATTTAACGCCCAGCGTCGTGTATAACCTATGGAAACAGTTCCAGGATGGCAAGATCGTCCAAGAGCCACGACGGCCAGAGAAGATCGCTAGTTGTCCATTTTAGCGAAGCGTACCAGAGGGGCCATAGCTTCTCAGCTCTCTTGGGACCTGTATGCATCCACAAACCCGTGTAACAAGGGTGACTGTTTCATAAAGACTGAATGATAGAGGGTTGTTTGCCAGATGACCGGCTGTTTGCGTCCTGCTCACGTCTACGGAGAGGAGAGTCCGATTAGCATGGTGCGGGCAGCATAGTGATTGGAGTACGGAGCAATGGGCGACCGTTCTGTTCACCGACGAGTTCCGTTTTAGCCTAAACACCGATTCTCACCTTACTTTCATATGGGGAGAGCCATGGACCCTCTACCTACCTTCCAATGTCCGCGAAATCAAGAATTATGTCGGTGGCTGTGTAATGGTCTGGGCAGGCATCATGTTGGATGGTCGCACGTCTTTGGCTCTGTGACTGGTGTGAGGTATAGGAATGAGATCTTGGAACCCTATGTTCACCTTTTCCGGGCTACAGTGGGCCCTGAGTCCATCTTACAGGACGATAACGCGAGGCCACATAGAATTCTTCTGGTCGACGAATTTTTCGAGAGTGAGGATATTCGCCGGATAGATTGGCCAACCACGTTTCCAAACCTCAACCCTATAGAGCGTGTCTGGGACGCTCTGGGGGAGAGCAATTTCAACTCGCAACACCCCTCCGAGAACCATCCAGAAACTGAAAACAGCGTTGCTGAATGATTGGAACCATTTGCCACAGGCACTGATAAACTGCCTTATTTCTAGCATGATATCACGTTGCAAGGCCTGTATGGCTGTAAGAGGGGACCATACCCCCTATTAACCCATTTCTTTCGTGTCTTCTGCAACCGCTGTTTCAGACTTTCATGAGTGTTATACACGAATATGTGTGTCTATTATAACTGTTGAATGTTTATTTTGTTTGTATTATATCAACCTATGTTCACACCAAATTTTATTAAAATCTGTCCAGTAGTTCTGGAAATCGTAAATCAAATATGCAAATTATCTTAATTTATTTCACCAGTGTCTAATAGAAGAAAATTAACTAAATTTAAAATAAAAAATCTGAAGTCACTTAATTACATTTGAGTTTACTTTCAAGCTGTGAAATCATGTCTTCAGTATTGGAACTATTTCACTATACATACACTACTGGAATTCAAACAAGTTTCAGATTTTCTACAGCTTTTATAAGTTACCTGTTAAGGTAAATAAGTACTGTTAGATTTTTCTTAGGAATATATATCGTTTATGCTGTTTTTAGTTTCAGTAAATCTTAAAGTACACCTTGAAAGTTTATTGATCAGTCTTGTAGCTATAAATATATATTCTCGTACATTGAAAAGATCTGGAAATCGTACGACATATACAAGTGCTCACTCTGAGATGTGATAAAATATTTGGCTAAAAACGTTTGAAGAAAGATGGGACACATTTCTCCTCTAATATATATATATTTATTGCATTTGGAAGTTTAAAATGATTATTTTTGAAATCAGACATACTTCAGAGTAAAATGTCACCGTATTTTGAGAAAGTATAAAGTGTTTTCATGCAGTTACTCTATTTACTTTCTACTATTAGAAACTTGTCAATTTCTCTGAAGAAGAATGTTATGTATATATTAAAAAGTAAAAACCAAAAAATGTGAAAAGGAAATTTATTAACTTTCTCTCTCTTTATATACGCAAGGTAAAAAAAAATGAAAGCAAACTTCTAACTTTAATTGGAAAAAGCTCCTTTTATTCTTCATTTGAATTGAATAATTGCCTTTCTGCCCTAAAAACAGTAACTACACTGCTGGCCATTAAAACTGCAACACCGCGGAGGAAGGCAAATACAAAAATGATATTTATAATACGTAACGAGTATGGCATGAAGACAAAATGATTAAATTTGTAAGAAGTTTGGGGATTTATAGGGGTGCGAAATAACAGCTGCCATCCATGGCAGTTAAAGTTAAAACGGCCCTTGCCCGGTTAGGCATAGAGTTGAACTGAAGTTGGATAGCAGAAACGGGCAACTCACTCCATGCTGCTTCAAGTCTACGCTACACTTCATCAACCGTATTAGCTCGAGAGGGCTGGCGAGCTATCCTCTCAGCAATCCATGACCAGATGTTTTCGATGGTGACAGATCTGGAGACCTGCAGGCCGGGGCAGCAGTCGAATACCCTGTACATCGAGGAAGTTCAGAACACGGCGTGCAATATGTGGTCTTGCATTACCTTGTTGAGAGATGACGTTTAGAAGGCCTCGAAGTTAGACCACAACCACTGGACGCAACATGTCAGAAATGTACCATTTTCAGTTAAGGGGGCTCATACACCTTAAACCCCTCATGATCTACGAATATGTGACTGTTGCAAGAATTGGGATATTTTATCTATTTTAAAAGCAATTACTTCCGACTTTTTACAGCTGACTACATAATATAGCTGCTTTAGAAACTAGTAACCAGATAGTTTGTGTTGCCACAAATATTTTTGTAATTTAATCCGCTTTGTGACAAAATATTTCGTAATGTTTCCACCTTGCGCGCATGATAATTTAAAAATGGCTAATGGTACGTACTTGAAATTTCATAGAATTTTTTATATGGGCAGTATTTTCTAACTGAACCAAAATTTTGATAAATATTTTAGAATTAAAAAACTTTATGCGCGAAACAGATTTTTTAAATAAAATACATTTTATAAACTCAACTCCAAATAAAATAAAAATTTTACATGAAATTCTTAGAATTTTAGGTTCACAGTAGTTTCCAAATGTTATGAAAGCTATATATTAAATATGGAATTAAATTATGCAACAGAATGTTTTAAATTGTGCGCGCAAGGTGAAAACTTGACGAAAAATTTTGTCACAAAGCGGATTAAATTATAAAAATATTTGTGGCAACACAAACTTTCTGATTACTATTTCAGAAAGCAGCTATATTATGTAGTCAGCTGTAAAAAGTTGGAAGTAATTGCTTTTAAAATAAATATATTATCCCAATTCTTGTAACAGTCACATATTCGAAGATCTTATGAGTTTTAAGGTGTGTGAGTCCTCTTAATCTGCAGGGGTTGGACAAAAATATGGAAACACCTTTAAAAAAACATGTTTCTTTACTTAATATGGTGTAGGAAACCCGTTGGCATCCAAAACAGCTTGCAGTCTTCTCGGAATGGATAAATACAGTTCCTGTATGTTTGCCAAGGGAATATTATACCATTCTTCCTGCAAAACGGTGGCAAGTTCAAATAACAATGTTGGCGGTGGATAACGAGAACGCATTTTCCATTCCAATATAGACCACAAAGGTTCGATAATATTCAGGTCTGGTGACTGTGGTGGCCAGGGGAGATGGGACAACTCATCCTCGTGCTCAGAAAACCAGTCCTGGACAATGTGAGCTGTGTGAACAGGGGCTTTGTCGTCTTGGACCATCACCATCGGAGAACAAAGTTTGTACCATGGGATGAACTTGATCGGCCAAAATGTTCACATAAGTCTTGGCAGTCATGTGCCCTGACACAGTTATCATGGGGCTAGCAGAGAACCACGATATAGCTTCCCAAACCATAACAGAACCCCCGCCATGTTTCACTCTTGGCAACAAGCAGTCTGTATTATAAGCTTGAGATGGCGTTCTCCAGACGTAAACTCGGCCAGAAGTGGGAAACAATGTGAAAGAAGACTCGTCAGACCATATTACTCGCTTCCACTGCTCTATAGTCCAGGCTTTATGACTTAAACACCACCTTTTCCTGTTCCGAGCATTAGCATCACTGATGAGTGGCTTCTCAATTGCAGCACGGCCAGCAATTCCCTGTTTATGAAGCTCCCTTCTAATTGTTTCGGTACTCACAGGGTTCGGTAACACAATATTCATTTCAGCAGTAACTTTTGCAGCTGTGGTCTTCTTATTTTTCGTCACAATTGCCCTTAATGATCGTCTGTCACGATCACTCAGGACACACTTTCGTGCGCGCTGTGATTTAGCAGATGATGTTTTTCCGCTTTTCAGATATGCGGAATAAATCTTCGATACAGTACCTCTTGAAACACTAAACACCTTGGCTACCTTGCTTACGGAAGCACCTACCATACGTGCTCCAACAATTTGCCCACGTTCGAAGTCTGTTAACTCTGACATAATGCAATGACAACCTCACATAACAGTACTCCGACAACAACTGAACTGTTTAGCACATTTAAGAAGTTGTATAGGTGGCGTCAGTAGTCAAAAACGCCAGCACCACCTACATATTTCATTAAAATCAATCTTTCTTTTCAAACATGCATTTCACAAGGTGTTTCCATATTTTTGTCCATCCACTGTATGTTTCTAATGTCAATTAGCCCCACTCTTACCTTGTTATACCTCTTTTTGTTCTTTTCCATTTGCTTTCTCTTCTTTACTGCTGTTATTATGGCAGACTATAACTGGCATATCTTTGTAAACCTGCTTATCTGTTGATTCGTACATTACTCAACGCCTCGCAGTGCCTAATTTGGACTTGCTACAGCAATTAACGATTTGCGCTGAGCATTTTTCGTGTTCACAAACATCGCTTGATGGACTATGAAGTTGGACTCAATTTTCTACCTTGACATGATTTTACTCCTTTCCTCCATATTTCCTATTGACTTCACCGAACCACAAGAAAATTATGAACTCACATGTGTTCGAAAATCTTTAAATGTCATGTTACACTGGGATAGCGAAATCATCGCGGGTACCCAAGAGAGCGTCGGCATCGAATCGCGCCTGAACCGAAATGCACCATTTTGTGCTCGAATTAACGTAGATCCGAACTAGAGATGTGCGTATCGTGTACCCAATGGCTACTCAAAGCATCACACCAGGTTCAAGGCTCCTATGCCGATATCGAATGCAAGCAGTCGACGTGCAGTCTCCTCGGAGCCTCACCCCATGTAATAGGCCATCAGAATACTGCACGCAGAACCGGGAATCGTCTGAAAAGACGACACTGTACCACTCCTGTATCCAGCTTTGCCGTTCGGCGTACCAGAGTCACTGTCTCACTCTATGCTGCATTGGCAATGTATCAGCAAATGTATGCAGGTATATCTAAAAGTACGTAGTACGCATAAGTATGCAGATGAAGCTATTTTTTTCTTTTGTTTACAGACTTACTTATTTATGTCTTTTTTATTATTTTATATTTTCTATTTTTGACAGCTGTTTGTAAAAAAAATTATGTAAACAAGTCATGATTGTAGGCATGATCTATATACTAGAAATAAGTTGCTTCTAGCCATCACAATTTATAATGTCATAATTAATTTTTACATGCAAATAACAATGTACTGCTAGACAATAATGTAATTTCTGAAAATCAATTAACACAAAAACATACGTTACAGCACATAATGAATCGTCAGTGTTGATTCGTAATGAACAGCAAACCTGGTAACAGAGACATCTGAAACATTCATTTTTGTTTCAATCGCTATTTGTGGTCACAATTCACTTGTACTCTAATAAGAGCGGCAGCGTCTTAGCGACAACACAGGTAGGAGCAATGCGTAATTATCCAATATTAGCAGTTTATTAAGAGAAATGTTTCGTCCTCGAAATTTTGAGTTACGAATTAGTCTTATCACGAATTAGTCTTAAAAATTCCGTTATGTAAAAGGCTTATGATATGTATTAATCTAGAAATGACGCGATCGAGAAGAAGTTATTACTATTTTTGGAAGAGAGGGGAAGTACCCAAATTAAAATGAGGATTTAAGGAGCTATTGTTAATTTAAATTATAATTTTCCTTTACATGGTTTTGTCTTAGATAATCCCCCTTCAAAGATAAAAAATACTTGGCGACAGAAAAGCCTTTTTATGAGATAAAGCGCTAAACATAGCAAGTAAAATGAAACAAATTTTGAAAAATATAAATAAAACATTTCTACCAAAATAATTATTTAAATAATTTCAAAATATTAACTTTGATAATATTTTGGAGTCGTTTTAAAATTTTCAGCCGAAAGCCTGTGTTTTAGAGTTCCATAATTACGTATGTTTATTCAGGAAAGGTTTTTCAAACCGTTCACACAATATTACAAACACAAAAATTTCCTACACCTGTTACTTTTTTTGAATAATCACATGAAATTTCAAAATTTTCATTGTAATTCGATAATCGGATAAGTAACTATTGAATATGAGCCGCTTCTTCATTAGTTTCTTCGTAATTACTTGGAAATAGTCTGTATTAGGAAAAGTATAAAAACATCAGACCATTTTTATCTCATTATTAATCAGGAAATTTTCCCTTTATCCTTCATCTAACTTTAAGACTATTTTATTTCATCTAATCTTTAAAGCACAATCGCTTATCGAGGACTCTTTGGAGAAAGCATTTTTTTGTTTCTTTAAAATGATGTACAATGATGATACAGTAATGAAAGCATTTCTGATTTCTGCATACTGTCCTTCACATGTGACTTTTTCCTTATGATGACTATGTAAAACGTCTTTTTAATACTGCGAGAGGGATGGTCCAATCCCATATAGAAGGTTATCATTAAAAACCACTAACATAATTTAGTAATAATTACTGCTAGAACGAAAATTGAAAGCCGCGTATTCTGATCCGAAATATCAAACTAGAAATTGTTCTAACCAACTGTTCTATCAAACCTTTTTGCTTTCTCATATGTGGTATGCTGTTTTACAGTTAAAGGTACTACGAATAAAATTTTAACTGTACTACATATAAAAGTAATGTTCCAAGTGAAAGTACTTAAAATAAAGATATTTTTCAAGAAAATATATACATGTGTATTTATTATAAGAAAAACCGTCTTTTGATGTTTTCTAAGATTTTACGTTTCTAAATATCAAATATTTTTAAATAAAAATATTTAAAAAAACACATTTTTATTTAAAAAGCATTTATCATAGCCGGAACATCTCCTAAACCACATCATCATCAATAAATGCGAGATTCATGAAACTTAAATAAGTAAAAAAAAAAAAAAGTCAATGTTTACAAATACTGAAAACAAAATTAGTCTTTTATTAGCAAATACCTTTAGCACCGCTGCTTTCCACTGTGAGAAATAATATTAATGACCTAGTCTTGCTTCCATTTTATCCTTCTGTTAACTATAAAATTGCACGGATTCTCCAGAAATTCAATTTTCAAGTAGGTTTCTCCCCTATTAATAAAATTTATCCTTCGATTCTAAAAGACTGCGTTTCTGTCTTGAATTCTTGGGGAATTTAGAGTATATCGTGTCAGTGTGGTTTAAGATATATTGGCCAAACAAAAAGAGCGTTGAAGTTTCGTATCAAGGAACATGAATCTTATGTCAGAAAAGGCGAAATTAACAAGGCTTCAATAGCGTATCATAGTTGGACATTTAAGCATAATTTTGACTTTGGGTCTGCAGAAATTATCCAAAAGGCTTCTTCCATAGGTGAATTGGATTTTCTTGAGGCTTTTCACATTCACAAAGATTTAGCAGGTTTAGTTACTGATTTGAAGTCCAATCCAGTCCTTCCTAAAGCCTTTAAAATTCTACTATCTTAATTCAGTTATTTTTGCCGATAGATGGCGCTACCTCCTCGCGTTTGGTACTACCAGAAGGTATAAACATCCGTTCAGTGGTTGCTTTCCATTATTTGAAGTTCAGATTTTGAGTGTGAAGGTGCATTTGCCCCTCGCTCCTTATTTTAACTTCGCTAATTTTTCTTGTCCTTTATGCTTGATCAGATAGCCTGGCTCAGTAAAAGTAGGCGGCCAGTGCAACTCTGATTAAAAATCCAGTTATAACCACGTGCAGTGCTGATAAGGACCACGTGTTTCTGAGACTCCTTCTCCTTTATTTTCTTCTTTCTATGTATTTCTTTCTTCTGATGAGGAGGGACCTTTAGCTGCCCTCGAAATCGATTGAGTGTTTCATTATACTTACACTAAATACAAGGTTGTTTTTACGATTTTGACCTTTAGCACGGTTGTTTATTTTATATAAGTAGAATGAAAGAGCTGGTGCAGTGACTTTTGGGGTAGTATAATGACTGCGAAATCCCATTAAAATCAAACCTACTTTTAGAAAATAATGGCTCTGTTTTATCCATACAAATTTTGCAAAACAATGGCTTTCAAACCCTCCATAAAAATCGAACCCACCTTTAGAAATCAATGGTATGAAAAATCACCACTTTTTTCTCACCCACTTTTAGAAAGTGATGGCTCTATTTTTATCCATTAAAACTGAGATTAAACTCTAGAGACTTTATTTTTTAATGATTCCAAAACCATTAAAAAAAATTATTGCTCAAATTTAAACATACTTCCAGGTTGGGCTTTGCCGATGTCTTTACTTCCTAAATATACAAAATAGAGATGTTTAATATCATTAAGCTTTAAATAATCTGATACTTTTTTATCACATCACTTCGGTAAAGATACAACACACTCAGGCAAATGGACTATTATTTTTTTACCATACTGTGTGTTTATTTCTCTAATTTCTGTAACCGGATACTTTTCATTGATATTAAGTTCGCTCATTTTCTTGAATTCGCTGAGAGAACTAAATGTGTTTAAGGGGACTCCTACACCTTAAAACCCATAAGATCTTCGACTATGTGACTGTTGCAAGAATTGGGATAACTTATTTATTTTAAAAGCAATTACTTCCAACATTTTACAGCTGACTACATAATATAGCAGCTTTAGAAACTAGTAATCAGAAAGTTTATGTTGCCACAAATATTTTTATAATTTAATCCGCTTTGTGACAACATTTTTCGTCATGTTTCCAACTTGAGCGCACAGTTTAAAACATTCTGTTTCATAATTTAATTCCATATTTAATATATAGATTTTATAACATTTGGAAACTACTGTGAACCAAAAATTCTAAGACCCCTCGAAAAGGGGGTGGTCTCGGAAAAGGGGGTGCTCGCCGAAGGTCTCAGCGACTTTTCGCTCGTTTGTTCCAGAAAATTATTATGGATAATATAGAGCCATCACTTTATCAAATTTTTATGAATAAAATAAAGCCATCACTTCTAAAAGTGGGGTTCAGTTTTAATGGATAAAAATAGAGCCATCACTTTCTAAAAGTGGGTGGGAAAATTATGCTGATTTTTCATACCATTGATTTCTAAAAGTGGGTTCGATTTTTATGGAGGGTTTGAAAGCCATTGTTTTGCAAAATTTGTATGGATAAAACAGAGCCATTATTTTCTAAAAGTAGGTTTGATTTTAACGGGGTTTCGCAGTCATTATATTACCCCAAAAGTCACTGCGCCAAAGTCACTCTCTCATTCACACACTACTTATATATGATACGGACATACCATAGAACTTTTTGTTTGTATGTGCGCATGTGAGAGAGAGAATGTTTGTCCTAACAGAGTGTAAGAATGACATTCAAGAAAAAGCAAGTGTGCCGTAAATTGATGTTTCGCCCAATTTTAATTTTTAGTCTTAGAATAGCTGTGGAGAAATCCGCATTTTGCTGCCATACCTAGCCTATAAAAAACAACTGAAATGAAACTATGAGCTATGTTCGTTTGAAGTGGAATGTCGCGCTTCTGTTTTTTACTGGCGTGGTAAGAAAGGAGAAAAAAAGAATTAGATTCTCATAAATTTAAACTCAGTTAGCATTGCGAATTGGGCTGTTTGTTAACTTTCGCATCAGAAAGTACAATTTTCATTTTGTTTAGAGTATTAATCATTTTGTTTTGTCTGCTATTATCTAATCAAAATTAAAGTTTTAGGTAAAACTTAAAGTCTTCCGTTTACTCTTTCTTCTACATTATACATTCATGAAGTTGTTTGAGCACAAACTTTCTGTGTGTAGAATACTTCTTTCTTGAAGAAATACACTGACTACCAATAAGTATTTGGACACCTATGCAAGTGACGATATCTGCGGTCCTAAGGTATGTCACGAACTCCGCCGCTACATATCGTGTAGGAAACAGCATCGGCTTTAGTTGCATGCAAGATTCCTCGAAGTTCGGAGCTCTCTGATTTCGAGAAAGGTATAATTATCGGGTATCACAAATGTGGCCGATCCTTAAGGGACATATCTAGCGATCTGAAGTACCCAAAATCGACAGTGGCCTATGGGATTAAGAAGTGGAAGGTGAGCGATGATTGTCGGAATGTGCCACGAGTCGGCAGACCAACGAAACTGGGAGATAGAGACTGACGAGTGCTGTCCAGAGAAATTCGGAAGAACCGCACCCAACCGATGGCCCTCATCCACGAGGAGTTTCAACAAGCATCCGGGAGTATTGTTTCAATGAATACCATCCGTAAGGAAGTACATCTGCTTGGTTTTCATGGTCGTGCTGCTGCCCATAAGCCTTTGATCCCAAAGTCCAACCGCGCTGCTCGGTTAATGTGGTGCAAAGCACATCGAAATTGGACCGTAGATCGGTGGAAACGGGTTCTTTGGAGTGACGAATCAAGGTTCACCCTTTACGGTTCGGATGGCAGGATCTGGGTCTGGCGTCTACCTGGAGAACGTCTCCTGCCAGAATGCATTGTGCCAACAGTCAAATTCGGCGGAGGTGGAGGTGGAATTATGGTCTGGGCGTGTTTCTCCTGGTATGGGCTGGGACCCTTGGTCCCCATTCATGGTAAGCTCAACTCCGATGCCTACTGCACTGTTTTGGATGACAATGTGCTTCCTACGTTGTGGCAGTTTTACGGGTTGGACCCCTGTTACTTTCAGGACGACAATGCCAGTTATCATGTTTCGACGTTAACCAAGGCTTGGTATGGTGCCAATTTAGTTCATCGAATGGACTAGCCTGCCCAGAGTCCAGACCTGATCCCTATCGAGAACCTCTGGGACGAGTTGCATCGCCGAATTCAGGGGTGCACTACCCGTGCAAAATCGGTGAAGGAACTTCTATGTCTTCTCCAAGCCGAGTGGAAGAAAATACCACTAGCTGTCATACAAAGACTTGTGGAAAGTATCACCCGGAGGGTCCACGCTGTAATTACCTCTCGTGGAGGCTCTACCAACTATTGATTTTGAATAAAGTTAGTTTTTCTTTTCTATCACAGGTGTCCAAATACTTATTGGTAGTCAGTGTAGGATAGCTGCATGTTGCTCACTTGACAAATCGCAAATATTCTACTCGAAAATAAATAAAACTATGGTTTAGATAAAAGTGAAGCAAACAAAGAAGCCAAGGAAAATTGGTGACCACTATCACTAAGAAAAAGCGCCAATCAAATAAACAAGGACGAAGTGTTATGGCTTTAACGGAAAATAACCGCGAAATTTTCTGACTAACTCAATATGTGAAGAAATGCTAAATGTAGGTGATGGAACTTTATTGCGATTGCAGTGCCTCAGTCATATCAATCAAAAAGCCGTGACGTCTGTAGTATGGTTTCTAAAGAAATATAATGTCCCCGATATGACGAAAATAATATACAGATTGCTGAGGATGAAATGATTTCGATTCACTATTTAGTGAGAATTCTTAACATGGTGACCTGAGCAACGAAATTTTGTAACTGAACAAGAAATTAATACAAGCAGGATCATTTCGCATCTCGGACTTTTTCTTCTATTACGTATATATGTTACGGTGAAACACCGAAATCTGGAGAATGTCGACTTTCACCGGTGAATGTCAACATTCACATAGTCGCTTGGTGTATGTCCGAAATATTTTCCAAATACTCTTATTTCTGACTTACACCGGTGAATGTCAACATTCACCATGTACTAATGGTGAATGTTGAACATATGAGAATATTATATTTCCTTCTCCGTAATTCATTCACGAAAAAACGCACTTGAGACTCAGAATATAAGAACTTAAAACACACAGTACATTCAAAGTGAGAAAGGAAAATAATAGAAGTTATAAACTTACCAAATTATGTGATTAAAATTTTATTTATTGCAACAACTTAAACTATTATGACACTTTGAATTGCACAAGAGGCCCTTGCTTTTACAACTGCATTTATTTGTGGAACACATACTTTTGGAGTAGCAGCGTGTACATATACTCCTCTCTTTTCGACCTACACCAGAGCATATCTGCGATTGTCGACATACACCGGTGAGGGTCCGAATGTAGAAGAATGTAAAGAAATATTCGATCTTTCACCGACGTATTTGGTGAATGTTGACATTCTCCGGTGAAAGTCGACATTCTCCAATTTAGGTCTTTCACGGTAACATATACATGCATGTATAAGTATGCGTATTCAAGTATAAGGTCTCGTTTTTGTTCAACAGGTACTGAGTGAAATTCACATCACTGTCATACGCACGACTGTTAGAATTATATTCTAATGGAGTAAATTTTGATAAATTCAATAAAACTCGTTTCATTACAATTGTAATAGATGAATTATAATTTATATTTACGATATTTTTTCCAAAATGAAATTATTGATGCTGAAAATTCTCTAGAATATGTTCAAATTTCTGTTTGAAGCATATAACAAAATCTACTAAAACCACATAAATACTCCTGTTATAACGATCACTGTATTTCTTTGAATAGAAGGAATTATTTCATTCCTTCGTTAGTATGGAACTTTCCTCCTACAGAACATCAACATAGCAGATTTTACACAAATAATATATCTTCTATTTTAAGCGATATTGTAACAAGATAAGACAAAAACGTACTTACGTGAAAAGTTACAAAATTAAAAACCCAGCCATAGGTTTTATTCTTTCAACTTTTTCTTCCCTGGTTTCGAAAGCAACTTTTACTTCTTTCATTCTATTTTCGATTTCAGCAGATTTAGTTCACAGTCAGTTTGTCACAACCTCGAACTATTAAAATGATGAATCAATAAGGTTTTAAAAATATTTTAACACATATGGGTGAAAACAGACATAAAATATAAGCATTACAAACGTCTTACATGTTACGTAACAGGAAGTCAGCTAACTATTTGCTACTTATAATAATTAAACATTATGATAAAAATGGCTTTTTATCTCAAACAATATTTTGGTTATATCTGATTAAAAATATAAGCATGCAACTGTTAATAAGGACCGATTTTAAATTAAAGTCGACAGAAACATTTATATGCATTTAACGTAATCATTCTTACGTATTTATTTCTATACTGATGACTTTAATTCTGCATCATTTTACGTGTGTCGTTATCTAAGCCATTACGATTTCAGTTTGAATCATGTATGACCGAAACTATTTTGATAGCTAATATTTTAGTGCATTAAATTAAACTGTATAATTGAAAAAAAAACTTTTTATTAAAATTTGTTTGCAATTTTTAGTCTGTTGATTGAGCAGAAACAGTAAGGGAAGAAAATCTGTGTCTTTGAACGCACGAAAATTATTCTTTCTAATCCGCTTGGCAACGAAGTACTCGACATCGTCACTTTTAAGATCTTACAGTTTGTTCTCCAATCAAGCCTCTTAAATGTTTTTTTGATTTACAAGTACGATCTGCCATCGCTTAAAATCCGGGGGCCACGAAGGCGGACGTTTGACAAAAGTCCGTCGGTGTTAAACGGAAATACGGTAGCTAAAATCAAATGCTTCAGAATTCAGTAATTTATATCAGAGATTTCCAAAAGCTTCGTTTTATTATTTATCGGATAACAGTGAAGAACAATTCTGAGATTATTAGCTTAATCGCATAGATATACAAGAAACATTCAGTCTTATATAAAACAAATCTGTATTAAATTTTGAAAATATGCTGTGGATTCTCGTCGTAAATACGTTCTGGGTTTTGAGTCAATCTGTTCTGTGAAAGGGGGTCAAAAATTAATTTCTGGATTTGATTCAAACATAGGCAGAAAACAATATAAAATCAAATTGTGTACAAAAAGGAGGACTTTTTAAGAAGAAAATAAAAAAATAAAAAATAATAAAAAAAAAAAAGAACTTGAAAAAAATCTGAAGTTTTCAGATTTTAAATTACGTCCAAATGGGTGTTTTTTTTTTTTTTTTTTTTTAACGTTTTGCGTGTTACCTTTATTTATAAAATATCACGTTCATCGCATTTAAACCATAAAACTCAGTTTAACAGCAATATCGGAGAATAATTTTAAAATAAGCCTATCTTTAAAATTTCCGATACACAGTCTCGTGCGCTGAAGATAAATTCTCCCCCCCCCCGTACAGTGTTGCCATTGCTCGCTTTGAAATCATTGGGTTTGTTAATGAAAAATTCGTTAAAGGTTTATAGGGTATTTCTCCCACCTTCTTAGCATGCGCTTCGCCGTATGGTGATCAGCACGCTCGGCGCTAATTTGACAGGCCCGGGGTTCGACTCTCGGCGAAAGCGTTTGCTCATTTTTTATCTCTCCTGCTTCGAAATAACTTAATGACTCTACAGTGGCGCCAGAACTAAAAGGTGCTGAATGATGATTCTTCATCACCAGGCTTAAAGCAGGATCGAGTCCCCTAAATTCCCATTCGCTCTTTAAAAAGGAAGTATGGAAGGTATTTCTCCCGCCTTCGTAGTGTAGTGGTCAGCATGCTCGGCGCATATTCGAGAGGCCGGTGGTTCGAGTTCCGGGAAAGGCGTTGCTCATTTTTCATCTCTCTTGCTTTGAAATAACCTAATGTCTATATAGGTTTACAAAATCTGAAATAGATAATAAAACAAATTCCAAATCTGGGGTTACAGCTATTCGGGTGGAAAATTACGTTATTCAAAATTCGATGGCGCTAGGTTCCGTCGTTTTATCACAATGCGAGAAACACACATATATTTATGCAGATCCTTCACTATTTAATTTCTTTAAATATAATACAGGACGATAACATTGCGTGGCAACAGTTTGAAAAGTGAACCGGCATTTAAGGGGTATCAGAAACTCCTATACCGACAATGTTAAATTGGCCATTTTCGATGTACCTTTTCTCAAAATCTGCTGTAGATACAAGTTTGAAATTTTTTCTGTAATCAAAGTACACCTATCTCATTATACTGAAATGAGCTTTTGAAACATTTTGAATTTTAGAGTAAATTACAAGATATTTAGTTAGGCATAGTAAAATTTAACACTTTT
The DNA here is from genome assembly GCF_044657685.1 of Stegodyphus dumicola. Taxonomy (NCBI): domain Eukaryota; kingdom Metazoa; phylum Arthropoda; class Arachnida; order Araneae; family Eresidae; genus Stegodyphus; species Stegodyphus dumicola. The sequence continues at coordinate 5,762,196 of NC_140768.1, forward strand.
CTCACACAAAAAATTTTTTAAATTTTTTTTTCTAAGTTTATTACAAAAAGCTCATTTCAGTAAATATTAGGAACCCTAATAAATAAGCCATAAAAAGTTTAGATACCTGTGAGCAGTAGTTCCTGAGAAAAGGTACATCGAGTATGAAAAAATCACGTTTGGAGAAAAACGCGTTTTTATGTAAAAATCCTCATTGATCAAAGCAGTAGATGACAAATTAAAACTAGATTTTTTTACAGTTCTAATTTTCATAGAGATTAAAGAATGGTATTTTTAGAAAGATAAAAATGTAGAGAATTTGAAAATGCAAAAATCCGAAATCACAATTTTTTGAAGATTTTGGGGTTCCAACTCCCCTTAAGGTTTTCGACGCAAAATTCCAAAACGTAATTAACAGCCTAATAAGTCAGAGAATTATGTCATGCAAGAAACTTTCTCACACAAGGAATAGCACACGTTCTATAGTCACCTCTGAATCACCATGACAGCAGGAACTTTCATAGATGCTCACATTTTTTATTCCAATTGACTTGAACCATATTTTTACCTTGTCGTATAGAAAGGAAAGAATGTTTTCGAAAGCTTACTTGTAAACTTATTTATAAAAATAACATATTAATAAGATGCTGAGTGCTGTCAATATTTCTTCTTCAGATTTTCTAGAGAAGTGTAGATACTAAAATCTTGAAAATGTATTCTTCTATTCCTGGAAGAGATGCTCTGGGTGAGTAAAAAAACAAGCAGAAAAACTGAAATAATATTCTCTGTAACATGAATCCTGGAGTGTTTTTAGATTGCACATCACATCTGAATTGGCGGGAAAAAAGAAGGACTTTTTAAGAAGAAAATAAAAACGAAAAAAAAAACTTTAAAAAAATCTGAAGTTTTCAGATTTTAAATTACGTCCAAAAGTGTGTTTTAAAAGAAAAAAGGAACATGAAAATAAAAAATAAAATTTCCTCTGTTGCGACATATATAAAAATCCCTTAGATAATTTACCTACCGTGTTTAGAAGTCGCTAGAGATTATAAAATCATACCAATCTTAATTAAATAAATGACAAAACAATTTTATTTTCCAGTGTGGCTTGCATGATTTATTGCATTTCATGCGATAATTATGACTCTATTCCCTAGGAAATTATTGTTTAGGAAATGCATTTTCTTATTGACTATTTTCCATTTGAAATTAGCATGATTTACTTTTTCCTCCACTTTTTCGACAGTTAAAGAAGAAATTTATTTATTTGCTTGAATTTGTTTTAGAATTCTATTGCTTTAATTTAAGTTGTATGAATTCTTTTTTGAACTAAACATGCAGATTACTACAAATTAGAATTTCCAACTCCATTAAGCATTACTTATAAATGCCTTTAAATAAAGCACAAGTTAAATTCGTTCTACCCAATTATCATAATAGCTTTCGTTGCTTTCAAGCTAATTTTTAAATAAATCTAAAATAAACAACTTAAGAGCATTAAAGAAATTAAAATGAAAACGCATCCGCATATTTATATGATTTGTATTGCATTTATTTAAATTCCCTCAAGTTCTTCCATTTGTAAAATTCTTATAAAAAACAGTTTTATCTACATTATAATTATTATTTTAGCAAATATGACGACAGAAATTAAAATTCAGAGTAATGCATATATTATGCGTATATTGCTATTTCTATCAGCAGCAAATTTTTCTGCATAAAACCAGAAATATTTACAGTATCGTACTCAAATATGTTGTATCGTAACATCAAAACTCACAACGGAATAGCTGATGCCTTTAGCCTTAGAAATGCTTTATACATCTCAGTCAACTGTATCTAGAAAGATGGAGACAATTTTACTCTAAAGTTTTTTTAAAAATAAGTCTGTTGTAAGAATGCAGCAGCGACGCATTTAAGTAGCACTATAATTTCAGTTACGTGCTGAATCTGCTGTCACAGATTAAGCTGAATTTTTCTAAAGATATTTTATTCCCCTTGATGTTTTCTAAAGACTTAAATTGAGATTAAAAATCTCAGTTTAATTTTACTATTATTTTATTCCCCTTGATGTTTTCTTTATTCCCCTTGATGTTCTTGTATTTTATTTTATTCCTCTTGATGTTTTCTAAAGACTTAAATTGAGATTCAAAATCTCAGTTTAATTTTACTATTATTTTATTCCCCTTGATGTTCTTGTATTTTATTTTATTCCTCTTGATGTTTTCTAAAGACTTAAATTGAGATTAAAAATCTCAGTTTAATTTTACTATTATTTTATTCCCCTTGATGTTTTCTTTATTCCCCTTGATGTTCTTGTATTTTATTTTATTCCCCTTGATGTTTTCTAAAGACTTAAATTGAGATTAAAAATCTCAGTTTAATTTTACTATTATTTTATTCCCCTTGATGTTCTTGTATTTTATTTTATTCCTCTTGATGTTTTCTAAAGACTTAAATTGAGATTAAAAATCTCAGTTTAATTTTACTATTATTTTATTCCCCTTGATGTTTTCTTTATTCCCCTTGATGTTCTTGTATTTTATTTTATTCCTCTTGATATTTTCTAAAGACTTAAATTGAGATTAAAAATCTCAGTTTAATTTTACTATTATTTTATTCCCCTTGATGTTTTCTTTATTCACCTTACTGTTCTTGTATTTTAATTTATTCCCCTTGATGTTTTCTAAAGACTTAAATTGAGATTAAAAATCTCAGTTTAATTTTACTATTTGAATAGTAAAAATACATAACTTAGATCAATAACTCAGTAGAACTTAGAAACATAAATTAAAATAAACCGGATTAAAAATTATCTTCGAAAATTTACATTTAAATGAAAAATACATTTTCTTTAACCCTTTGTTGCATCATGTCCACTCTAGTAGACAAAAGTTTAAATTTTTTTATTCTTCTGTAAATTCCTTAACAGATTCCATTCCTGTGTTTATTCATTCTATATTATTAGAACTTTTAACTGTTGATCATAAATGGCATCACTAAGTAAAGCTATTTGGAAAATGGCTGCTACTTCTGTTTCCAAGTTAGTACAATTTCTCATCGTAAATATTATATAATATTGCTTACATTTTCTCATACTGCCATTTTTTATTCATAATTAGTCATTTTAGACATTTTATTTTAAATGTCAGTTTGAGAAAATTGTGGAGCGGGTACATAAAGGTCTACCAAAAAGAGTGAATTGAAACCAAAATGTACTGCTTATCCAGCCAAAACACCACTGGAAATGTTTATGTTTGGCAAGGAATTTCTAGAACATTTGACATTTGAATCCAGTAGATACAGGTTATAAGATCGTGGCAAAATGAATTCAATCACGAACGACGAAATGAAGGTATTTGGGGGGATCTGTATGTACATGTCAGTTGTAGATTTACCATTTAGAAGATGGTAATGATCACTGCCAACGAGGCAGGAAATGATTTCAAATGCAATGACCTTCAATCGTCGGGAAGATATTTGTATGCATGTACGTATATGCATGCTGTCCACTGTAGTGAACAAACTATAGCAATTATTTAAAACGAAATTTGAATAAAATTAATTTTTTATTATTATTACTAAGGTTATTTTAAGTAAAAAAAATACAAACACTTTCGTTTAACTTCTCTAGATTATTTGTATGCAACAAAAGGTTAAATATCTTATCATCACTACTGTTTCTTTTTATCTATTTTGGAAACATGTACGTATCCTTATAGGGTATTTCTCCCACCTTCTTGGCATGCATTCGTGGTCTGGTGGTCTGCACGCTGGACGCGTATTCCAGAGGTGCGGGGTTCAATTCCCGGCGAAGGCGTTGCTAATTTTTCATATCTCCTGCTTCCAAAAATACCTAAACTCTACAAACGGCGTCCGAACTGAAAGGGCGATGCATGATAACTCTCCACACCCAGGGTTTCCCGAATGGGTCCCCTAGAAACCCCAACCGCCCTTTAAAAGTGGGAATATATAAGGTATTTCTCCCACCTTCTTGGCATGCCTTCGTGGTGTGGTGGTCTGCACGCTGGGCGCGTATTCCAGAGGTCCACGACTGGATTACCGGCGAAGGCATTGCTAAGTCCCCTGCTTCCAAAAACACCTAATGTCTATAATAATGTATATCAGGACGGTAAGACAGCTTCCCCGCAAAGCAGTTTTAGGGTTGCCATAAAATGTCATAAAGAAAGCCGGGTTGCCACATTTGGCGAGAAATCGCCCATTTGGCGACATTTGTCGACAAAATTGGCGATATGCCTTGGACGGATGGAGAACCTTCCGTGACGAATTCTTACCGGTTTAGCCCAGAATGTTCTCGAACCCAAGCCAAAAACTATATAAATCCTGCTGGTCCGCAGTCAGGTAGTATCGAGAGTGCCTCGTCTAGCAAGCCGTGCGGAGTCGATCAAGCTCGCAGCCAGGCAGCGAGTGCCGAGTGGGTCGTCGAGTGCACCGAAGGAGTCTCTTAGTGTATCGCGGTTAGTGCATCGTCGACAGAGCGTGTTGAACTCCGGGAACGACTGAACGGAAGAGTCGAGGACGTGCTCTGTGTGTCGTCGAGTGCATCGGGAATTGTCGTGTGGAGAGTTTCGAGAGTACGTGGAGTTCCGAGAATGATCGAGCAGAGTCGAGAGCTGTACTCTGGAGCTTTGCAGTGAAGCTGTCTCCACCGTGATAGCTTGATAAACTGAAAGCTACGTCGCTGATTGGGTCAGCGGGTTTATAACAGTTCGACGTCTGTAAACGGGATTTTGGAGTTGTCCTGATTAATACCGACCAATAAAGTGTGTTTCGATACTTCATCAAGTGACGTCGTTATTCATTCCAAATCTACGAACCCCGTACGAACGTGAAGGAAGAAAATAACATAACAACTGGTGTCAGAAGAAAAGAAAAACGCAACACATGTAAGACAATATATGTAACATGCCAAAAAATTTAAAGGAACTACATGGAACTATGAATTTCAACTACTGTAAAAGAAATAGCGTTTAAAATAAAGAATAAAAAAAATTTAATTACATAAAACTATAATTAAGCAGAGTTTGTTTCGACGCTATAAGGTTGAGAACAGCGTTTCGAAAAAAATTTAATTTTAGACCGAGATTTTTTCGCAGTATAAAATTGTGTTGCATTAAATGAGTATATAACTTCCTTCTCAGTAATCAAAATCGTTCTCTGTTTTACTAGAAAAATAGTTTATTCGAGAGATAGTTATTGTACATAATGCAGCGAAGCTCTTATTTCTATTCATTTTTATATCGTTAACTGTACCTCCCGAAAATTTATATTTGCGTCTGTTTTTTATGATTTAAATTGGGAAAAAGATTAAATCGGAGTATAAAGGGTAAACTGTTACTGAAATTTATGAAATTCAGTTGAAGTGGGGCATTATCTAATTTGAAAAGGCTAGTGATATACTTTTATGCAAAATCTTTGTTAATTAAGTCTAATTGTAGCAGTAAATAAATATACTCGTGTAAAAAATTAAGATAATTTGCAAATTGTATTTAATTTTTATGAAAAATATTGAACAAAGGTCGAAGTGTCGAACATATAAGTCGAATACCTGAGCGTACATGTACGTGTCTACGGTTCTACGGAGCTGTGATTGTGTAGGGGATTTTACTCTTTCATGACATTCGCTGTTTTTCTCGGAAAAATTGGTTAAACTTTATATGGTATGAGGTAGAATGAGTCGTCACGAATATACGGATGATGGAATGAGACAGCGAAGTGTCGGTATATTGGAGGCAGATAAAGCATAAACTCAGGTGGCTACAGAACTCAATGTAACGCCCAGCGTCATCTGCAATTTATGAAAACAGTTTCAAGACACTGGATTCATACCGAGAAGACTTGGCCAACCAGGATTCACAACAACGGATGGAAATCGTTTGTTGGCACTTTTCGCACGGCAACACAGGATTGCTACAGTTTCACAGCTCCTAATGTGAGCTGCATGCTATCACTAGAATCCGAATTTCATGGTCTAAAATTTCCTGAAAACTTCATGAGACAGGGTTGTATGCCAGAAGACCCACTGTTTGCGTCTCGCTTGGTGTAGCTTACAAGATAGCGCAATCAGCATGGTTTAACATGCGGTTTGGATCAGACTTCAGTGGAGCTCCCCCCCTGGGGGTCGACGTAAGGAACTCTACGAAGTTACTGGCTAGGATCTGTATCTAAGCAGTCTCGGCCACGGGGGTATAAAATCACGAGCCTGGCGGTTCCAGAGCCCGGGGTTGGGTCATTTGTATGGCTGGACCCCGGGGGAAAGGCGTAAGACGTATACCAGATGGTTCTGTAGCTTGGTGTGGGACGGCACCGAGTTTGCTAGGTAATGTCCTGATGGGACACGCTGCCCGTGTAGTACTGGCGGGAGCATTTAACGACCGGTCAAGTCCATCAGGTTTTCAGGTCACGCCTCCGTCGAAAAGCCGAGAACAGGGAGTGGTGACCCCTCGGGCCCGGCCCAGTAAGCGGAGGATTTTTGGAGTTATTCAGTCTGAGGATAAGATCCGGTGTGGGACCCGGTTCCTCAGACATTAAGGATTAGTTTAAAACTTTTAAGTGGTTTTTGTAAAATTGGGCTGAGGCTAAGTTTTGGATTTGTGCCCCACGACTCCAGCCCATAGAGTCGAATTCGTCTTTGTGGCCTACCTGCCACGACCTCCCCCTGCCTGATATGGGGGTTCACAGTAGGTCGATTCCCTCAGTTGCGTCACTGTTCGCAGGAGAGGTGTATAAATGTTGATTGATTGATTCAGTGGAGCTCCGTGCTCTTTATATATAGCCATATAGCCTGATCACTGATTCTCCGCGTACCTATAAATGAATAACCAGCTACAGGTATGCCAATAATAGAACGAACACGATACCACCCCTCTTTCATCAGGAAAAAGGATCATTAAGGTAGTGGAGGTGCAATGGTTTGGGCAGGCATTAAGCTGGACCACCGCACACCCCTGCACGTGTTTAAAAAAGGCTCCCTGATGAGGTACAGAAGAGAAATCTTTGAGCCCGATGTTGATGTTCGACTTTTCAGGGGCGCAATTGGTTCTGGGTTCTTGTTAACGGACAACAAAACTCGTTTATATAAAGCTCAGCTGGTCGACGATTACCTGGAAAGTGAGAATATTCGCCGCGTGGTTTGGCTAGCCAGTTCTCCTGACCTAAACCTTACATAGTATGTCTGGGATGCAATATGGAGGACAGTGTTATCTCGACATCCAACTCCGAAAAGCATCCAGACATACTATGTAAGGTATGTCTTGCATTGTTGACCACGGATCCACGACTCCACTTCAGCATCAAGGTAGTTTAAAAACTACCTTGATGCTGAAATGGAATTAACTGCTTCGGGAACTGCTCAACTGACTTCAAATCCAATATGGCGTCACGCTATGCTACCTGCCCGGGCTGTGAGAGAAGACTCCATATTGGACTCATTTTCGATTCGATATCACAACGTGGATTTTGGACGTCCGTGCACTACGAACTTCGGTAATAATCATGCGTACATAAAATGACTTTTGAACACTACATTCTCCGTTATAAATGCATATTCATACCAAATTTCATTTAAAATCTGCTCTTTAGTCTTTCAGAAATTCGACACAATATGCAAATTCTCTTAATATTGCATATGCACGTACATTATTGTATTGAAAATTCTTTCCTGGTTGTCTTTAGGTTTTCCTTTGGAAACGTCATTACTAACAAAAACAAGAATACTTCTTTGAGTTGTCTATTATTAATTCAAATTAAATAAATTAGTTTCAAGATTTTCTGAATTGTATACCTTTTTTTTTTTTTTTTTTTTTTTAATTTTTCGATAAAAATATTCCTAAAAATCTCATTTGTTTAATTTTTTCTGGAAGGTATACCTTTTTAATTTTTCGATAAGAAAATATTCCTCAAAATCTCATTTTAATGAATGTATTTTATTCCAATTTAATATACTAATAAAAATGTCCACATTTTTCTTCCTTTCAAAAATTTCAAACTCTTTCGCAAGTACAGAATAATTTAGTAGTCAGTTGATTTTACATGAGGCTTACGAAATGAAATACCCTCTAAGATTCCCTGTTGTTTCGGGACATTTTTAGATCGGCTTGGTTTATTTAATTATGGCAAAACACTGCCTAAGCGTAGGGATGCTTTCGTGGAGATCATTATAAGAGAAACAGGCTCGTATACACGTAACACGTGCGGGAAAACAACAAAAACGTCCATGGCAGCTTGCACATTAGCCGGGGTTTGAATCCTGGGCGGAACTACTATTGTGAACGTTTTCTGAAACTCTTTCAGAAAGCAGTTATAAGATGCAATGGAATACGATCTATTAACTTTCACGGATAGAACGGATGCTACCTAAGGCTGGTGAAGCTAAGTGGACGCAGTCCGACCCGCCTATCCGTCCAAAGGACGGACTTTATGGTCATAGGACCACGCCCACGTCAATCCATAAACGACGGCAGCCAGAGACCGGAAGCACCCCAAACAACACGCGGCAGCTCCAGGGATCCAAAACAAGAGCTCCGATTAGAATAAATGCTAGTATAAAGAAACTAAAAGAAATTATATTATACAGGTAGTCCTTAACAAGAACAGTCACGAAAACTTTAATTACAAACTTTTAATGCAATAGGACTACCTAAACACGAACAACAGGAAAGAAAAGAGAAAATAATTATAATCAGAAATAAATAAACAGCATTGTATAAAAAGAAAAAAAAATACCTAAGGCTGGTATGAGATTGCATAGACTTAACAATTTTCTGATTGTATTGAAGCTTAATTCGTCGACCTTCGTCGTGCAATGAAGCTGAAGATGAAACGAACAAATATATCTGATGTTGAGAATGAGAAGACTTACAAAAATATCAAGTTCGGAGAAATATCTTCAATATATCATTCAAATTTCAACTGAGTACTGTTTAATAATAATGGTAAAAAATTGAGCCCGTATTCTTTTCAAAAAATGTTTTCATTGACAAGATTATTAATAAAGCGTCCGCCTTTAAACGCAGTGGCTTCTTTCTTATTGATAAAACTATGTACTGCAGTTACTTATGAATAAAATTAAAGCAAGAAGGAAAAATAAAAACTACTCCATATTCTTATCATAAATACATAATTACTTGCGTATCAGATGGTGCTCGGCAATGATGGATTCTAGTTTCCGTAACTAATCTTCCAATCGTTATTTTCATGTTAAACTCCCAAATTCCCTAAAGGAATTTATTTGTATCAGGGAATACGGGAAATAAAATTTGTTATTCAGTGTGATTAGCTAGACATTTACAAGCCTTTTTTTTCCTTGTTAACTGCTTTCCCTTTTTAACAACCTTACATTCTCACGATTGGAAATTTGGAGAAAATTTTTCAATCATTGATGCTAAAAGTATCATCATGTAATGTAATCTGAGGACAGGTAGATTTCCTTTCTCATTCCATAATTCTATTGTTACAAGAATAAAGCAACTATTTCTTTCTTTCTTTCTTTCTTTCTTTCTTTTTTTTTTTTTTTTTTTTTTTTTTTCTGTGTGTGTGTGTGTGTGTATACTCTTGAATTTTGCCTATAAGCAAAAAAGCAGCAATTTATTTTGAAAATGGTATCTGTAATAGCTAGAAAGATCACGCTATGTTTTCTTCAGTTATGTCGAAAAATGTCGAAGTTAATTACGTGGTACTATTTGCCTTGTTTCCCAAATCATCGGCGACGTTGGGTTGAACTTGATCCTCTTATGTCATCATAAAGCACTTTTTTCCTATCATCTGATTCCAATAAAAAGCATTATGCGCAGGTAATGACTTATTAAGTTTCCTTAGAGCGACGGTTATTTCAAAACATTGTTAAAAGAGGACAATTTCAGCAGGCGTATGCATAATACCTTTAAATGATTTATCCAACTATTATTTGTAGTAAAAAGAAAAATGTTTAAGAAAAGGATTGCATAAAATATCCCTCATGTTGAATAAAAAGGATCAACTATGCACGATTTATTATTTAAGGTATTCGGTATCAGGAAAAAAATGGTAATTGTTTTTATGACTAACTAGCAGCTTCGCACCCAGCCTTCATTTGGCTTTTAAATGTACCGGAAAAATAGCTGAAGGGAACACCAAACGTTAAATTTAAAAACTGCGTAGAATTTTCCTCTGCAGAACAACTTCATAAAAAAAAGTTATTACATATATCAAAATTACAGTGAAATAAGCTATATCCCTTAATACAAATATTAATTATCCTAATAAATAAATTAACCAACTTCCCTTTGCAAAATCTTAAGAACTCAAATGATATAAAGAGGTTAAGAACTTTGTTTCCTAAAAAATCACTCAAAACTTTTCAATATCTTAAAAACAGTGAAATGAGCAATAAATAACATAAAAGAATACGCAAAAGAAAAAATTCTGAAAAGCAAAGTATAATTAAAGATATTTTATGTTACATTTTCAAGAGAAAAAAATTACAATGAAATAAGCTATATCCCTTAATACAAATATTAATTATCCTAATAAATAAATTAACCAACTTCCCTTTGCAAAATCTTAAGAACTCAAATGATATAAAGAGGTTAAGAACTTTGTTTCCTAAAAAATCACTCAAAACTTTTCAATATCTTAAAAACAGTGAAATGAGCAATAAATAACATAAAAGAATACGCAAAAGAAAAAATTCTGAAAAGCAAAGTATAATTAATGATATTTTATGTTACATTTTCAAGAGAAAAAGTTACAATGAAATAAGCTATATCCCTTAATACAAATATTAATTATCCTAATAAAAAAAATTAAACAACTTTCCGTTAAAGAAAATCATGCAAAACTTTTCAGTATCTTAGAAACAGTGAAATAAGCAAGAAATAACATGAAAGAAACTCAAAAAACATAAAATTCCGCGCAGAAGTTTACTCTTCAGAACAACTTTATCAAAAAAAATGAATAAAAATGTATTATATATATATATATATATATATATATATGACAATGAAATAGGCCAATCTCTTAAAAACAGTGACATAAGAAATACGATGAAAAATTGTTGCCAAACCCATATTTTTAAAAGAATGAAACTATTCAAAATGATGAGATTTCATCAAAAATCTATCAACAACAATAAGAAAGGAAAATTGTTGCCAAAGTAACATTTTTAAATATGTGAGATGTGAGAAGTATGCTCAGAAGCTTCATTTAAAATTTAAAAAAAAAAAATACAAAATATTATCATTTTTCCAAAATTCTTTTTGTAAAAGCTGTCGCAACGATGAAAGTTTAACGTGTCCAAAAATCAAAGAAAAATAAACTGTACATTTTTAAACATAAACTTTTTTAGAGAAAATCCCGTTGAAAAAGTGTTAAACTCACTTTGTTAAATAAATTCGTATTGAATCGATTTATTGAAATACGAAATTTATTTTAAGTTCGTTAAATAGCTAAGTGCCTACGTTTCATGACGATGTGAAAATGGAGTGTATAGAGCAAAATCTCGCTTTCCTATAGCCCATTATGTCTCAAAATGACGCGATTTCGTCACAAAACATAAAATAAAAAAAAAATTCTAATTCGAATTTCGAAAAACTCGCTTCGAGGTGCACTGGCTCTTGTCTAGATGCACCTATGTACCAAATTTCGTAGCCGTGGGTCAATTAGCTTACGCGCAAGAAAGCGCGAACGAAAGATACACACACAGACAGACTTTTTCTTTTATTATATGTAGAGATGTAAGAAGTTGTTGAAAGATTTCACAAATCAGTACTTCTTGCATTGTTGACCATGGGTCCACGATTAAGATCTTTTAAGGGTAAAAAATCATTTCTAAATGATGAAATTTAGTTTGATTTTTTTAAAATTTATATGACCTAAATGACATTCATTCAGCAACGTAGGCTTTCAGGAGTTGGCCCTCTTTTTAATGTGACTCAGACTCGACTAGCGGAGAAAAAATATTTCTTTCCAATTAAAATCAAAAGTACTTGAGATAATCTTGATTAAAAGTTGGAATACCGAACACAAATATTACTAAACCTACCATATCTGCTATGTTTAAGTGTGAAAATTTCTATAATATACGTTTTACATTCAAATAACAGTTTAACACGGAAATACGAGTCCAAAATACGTAATGTCTCTACATTGGCGCCCGAACTAAAAGGGTGGTGGATGATGATTCTCCACATCCAGGATTTGGCGATTGGGTCTCCTAAAAACCCCAGTCGCCTTTTAAAAGAAGAGATTATATAAGGTATTTCTCCCGCCTTCCTAGCAGGCTTTTGTGGTGTGGTGGTCTGCACGCTGGGCACGTATTCCAGAGGTGGTTCGATTCCTGACGAAGGCTTTGCTCATTTTTCGCATCTCCTGCTTCCAAAATACCTAATATCTCCAGAAACTTACTGAATATTAGCTAATATCTGTAAATATCTAATTTTATCATCGATTTCATCATAGTTTCTTACATGATTCGCGATTACCAAATGTGTATATTCTTCTTACTTCAGTACGCCCTGTATTTACAAAAGCTAGTAATAAACGTTGACATGCTAAATCTTTTTTCAGTCCGTCAAACAAAAACCACATACTGGGATGCCTACAATTAAATAATGAATTTAGCACCTTATGAAAGCTTTCGTAACAATTTGTTGTTTTAGGGGATTTTTCGAAGGCTGCTTCATAATGATTCCACACCTCGATTGGAAACTGTGGCCTTCTAGAATGTTTTTGGCTCCAAACTTACGTAACTACATTCAAACATCAATTTGGCCCGCCAGCGGCCGAGCGGTAAAGTCGCTGAACACTGGTAGTTCGGTCCGAGGTTCGAATCCCGCGAACGGGCTGGCTGCATGGGCGTTTTCGTGGTTTTCCCCATGTGTAACGTGTATACGAGCCAGTTTCCCTTAGAAAGTCCTCCACGAAGGCATCCCTCCCCTTAGGCAGATAGCCCTCGAGGCTTTGCCATAATCACACACACACACACACTCAAACATCAATTTCTATAGATACACATCAAAAGTATGAAAAAATAGAGTTAATAAAAAAAAAAAATAAATAAATAAACTATTGGCAGTTACAAGGGAAAAAAGATGTCGTACAAGGGGCAGTGGTATAAAATATTATAATACATGCAAGGTTAATATGGGCATTTGTCCAATATTTTTTTTTCAAATGATCAAATAATTTTTCTTTAAAAAATTCAAGTAGGTGTACTATGTTCAAATCGATTAATTTTTCTATTAAATATTCAAGCAGATGTACTATGTTCAAATCGATTAATCTTCCTGTAAAAAATTCAAGCAGAAAAAATTAATTATTAATTAATTAATAATTAAAAATCTAATTTATTAATTAAATTAATAAAAATTCAAATCAATTAATTATTGATTGTTTAATGTAAGGATATTTCGACGTATTTTATTTATCAGTGGGCTTATTTCCATGTGAGCATATATCTATGTGAGCATTTTTCCGTGTGAGCATATTTCTATGTGAGCATATTTCTGTGTGGGCTTTTTTCCTGTGAGCATTTATACCTGTGAGCATTATTCTGTGAGCATTATTCCTGTGAGCTTTCTTCCTATGGGGTTTTTTCCTAGAAACCTTCTTTTCATATGTATACTCTTGACCAAAGAAATAAATTATAAAAAATCTTTATTCTACTTAATATCTATGATAGCGAAAAAATGCCGATGATAAAAAAGGATCACGAAATGAAAAACGTTTAATTAGCTTGTCTAAACAGTGAAACATCTTAACACGCTATAAGTTAAGCATTGTATTCCAAAACTTTGAAATCAGCACCAGCAGTGCCCAAAAGTTCTCAGTTAATTTGGGGTTATGGAATGCTAGACATCTCTTACAATCTCGCGCATCTTTATTTTAGAATCTTAACAACGAATTTTTCATAACATTCGAAATATGGATGGAAGCATTAGTCTGTTGAAATGCCTTTGTGTTTATGTTATCAGTACCAACGTACGAATAAACAAAATCGGAAAATTTTTAAAGTAAATTTCGAAAAACGTTTAACGGAAAATTGCAAACGTTTTAAAATGATAAAATTGAATGAAATATTCCAATCCGTATATTGCTAAACTTCTTTAGCTTAGTTGCGTGTTGATTTTTTTAAAGCAGTGTCTTAATGTATGCAGATTTTTATCATGAATTGCGTATTTGTATTAGATTCCATTTAAATTTTCTTTCGCCTTAAATCATTAGTCATCGAAAGAAAATACTTCAGAAGCAGAATTCAAACAGGAAACGTAACAAAAGTATATTTATAACAGATTTAAAATTCCGAAACTCTATTTATTCCTTCTTTCGATGCGTGTATAAAGTGTTAAATTATCAACCAAAGGTCTCGCTTTCAAAATGGTTCGTTTTTTTTTTTTTTTTCTTCTTGATCTTGGGTTATTGCATTAGTTGCGAAGTCTACAAATGGTTCCTCGGAGAATACGTTTATGGTAGGGAAAAGTGTTCCCCACTTGAAAGAGAATGTATCGAACTTTTATTTCCCTCGAGTATTGTTTGGTATGAGGAATGATATGCAATTCTGATTCTCGGCGAATTAACTAAAGTGGCAAAATCGTTTAAATATCCGGGCAGCTCGACAGAGTAATTCTGGAGAACCAAGCCGAAATCAGAGCGAAATGATTCAAATTTAGAACGTGTTTCTTGCTTAAAGAACTATAAAGAAAATTACGCAGCATCTTATTCTGATGAAACACCATTTAAGTCTCAGAAAGCTTGATCAAAGTGAAATTTAGTACTCAAGAACAATTTTAAAATGTGCATAAAAAAAACCAGTTGCAATTTAAACCGTAATATCTATTCTGCATAATTATTTATATCACCTCTCATGATGAGTCCCATTGCAAATAAAACTATTTTTGTACCTAAATTTTTTTTCATATTTTGCTTACCTCTTGTCCTCGAAAATGTTTAGAAAAATACCACATCCAACAAGAACCTGTTAGTCGTTCTTGGAATCATCGGACTCTCTGCATAATGTGACAAACACGATTTTTTTGCGAACTATAAGGTATTTCTCCCGCCTTCCTAGCGTGCCTTCGTGGTGTGTGGTTCTGCACGGTGGGCCGGTATTCCAGAGATCCGTGGTTCGATTCTCGGGAAAGTCGGTTCCTAATTTTTCATCTCTCTGGCTTTTCTCAATTAACGTAATGTCTCTAAAGTGGCGCCTGAACTAAAAGGGTGGTGAATGATGATCTCCCCACCCAGGATTTGGCGATTGGGTCGCCTAAAAAGCCCAGTCGCCCTTGAAAAGGGGGAGTATATAAGGTATTTCTCCCGCCTTCCTAGCGTGCCTTCGTGGTGTAGTGGTCAGCACACTGAGCTGGCGAAGGCGTTTTCTCATTTTTCATTATGCCTGCTTCCAAAAATTTCTAATGTCTCTAGAGTGGCGCTTATACTAAAAGGGTGGTGAATGATGATTTCTTCCCACACAGGATTTGGCGATTGGGTTCCCTATAAACCCCAGTCGCCCTTTAAAAGAAGGAGTATATTAGGTATTTCCTAGAGTGCCTTCGTGGCGTAGTGGTTCTACGCGCTGGGCCGGTATTCCAGAGGTCCGTGGTTCGATTCTCAGCAAAAGCGGTTGCTAATTCATCTCTCCGGCTTTTCCCAAATATAATGTCTCTACAGAACGATTTTGCAAATGTTATTTAACACATTAGATAAATAAAAACGTAAAATAATAATGTGTGTACAATAATTCTGCAAATATTTTTAATGTCTGTAAATATAATAAAATTTAAAACATGGAATGGCAACTAATGGCTCCTAATTGGTTTATAGTTTGGAAACAGATATTGCTATTCCATGGAATCCTGCCCAGCAGTGTTCAAATGTTCATTTGCTTTACAAATTCAATTTCAAAATGTTGTTCCGAGAATGTGGAATTTTTTTTAAACTCCTACTATTAGCTCACACTCTTCCTATATATTGATCAAATTTTCATTCGTTAATAAAATACTTTTTATTCCCCCACTCAACTTCAAATACATTTTTTAAACTTGTAGTGGATGATATTTCCTGTTAATACAATTTTTCATATAGTAAAAAAATGTTTTTAATTTTTAAAATTTTTCTTTGTTGACCTAAGTAGAAATTGACTTTAAAAAAAGTTTATATTACTTGTTACTGTTATATAAGCCTCATTAAAATTCGACTTTAGATCTAGACTTTTTTAGGGAAAAAAATAAATTGCATAAAAAAATTTTGCATGGCGTGTTCCGAAACACTAACATCAAACTAAAGATAGTTCTCCAAAACTCATTTCCAATGTAAAGCTAAATTCTGCTTTAGATTTCAAAAGTTTACTAAGATCCATCTATACCTATGATCCATCTAGTTTATTTCAAAAGATTGTTACCTTTAGGTATAAAAACGGAAAATTCTAAATTATACTTACATTATTCCTTTTCAGAATCATCCCGTATGATAGAACTTGAAAACTTTGATCCAGTTTTGGACTTTCGAGATTGATAAAAAGAATTCTTAACCATAAAATCTCTCGTAAAAGCAAATTGTATATTTTGAAGAAAAACAGTAAGATTTTTTAATAATATAACTTTTCCTTGGAATATGTACTTGTATAATAATGGCTGTAATTTCAAATACAGCTGCTTTTGCTTTCGAATCGATTTAGTAAGTAACTCCTATTTCAGAAGATATGTTTTGTTTCCTTCGTGGTAAAGCGTATCTAAAAAAGTAAATTACGACTGCTACTATAACTAAAATAATAAATTTGAATTTAACAATCATTCTCTATTCGTAAAATGCAAATTTAAAGTTAATTAAATTTTTAATGAAATTGAATTACAAATAAATGATTAATTATTGCTGCGAACTAATCTACAATATCATTTAAATTCTGAGAGCATATGTAAATCAAGAGCAAGTATCAAAATCTATGAATATATAATAAATGTATAATATATAATTCGAATAAATTTTTTAATCCTAAAAATTTATAAAAATGCATAAGTGAATAATTGTTGAGCAGTCAGGAGACAGACTTATGAAGGGAAAGTTGCCTCCAAACCTAACTCTTCAATTACTCATTCCGTGTTTCGTCATCCATGTAGGCAAGGGTGAAAGGAAAACTCAAAACTAAATGTTGTGAATTACTAAAAAGAAATGTAAACAATCGGAATTTAGAGGAATTAGCAAGTAAAGACTAGAATAACTAAAGTTAATTAAGAGTAGAAAATCACATTTTTTAGAAAACCAAAGTAATTTAGAAACTTTTGCCTACAAATAACTTCCCCGACACGAATTATGTAAATAAATCAAAAAGAAACTAGATACTATTGAAACATAAAAGAAGATATTCAAAAAACTCTGATCAATTCCTTTTGACTCCGCTATTATTTCGCTTCAAAATTCTATAATTATTTTCAGTTATTAATTTTACTATTCGCATTTCAAAATCATACGTTTGTTAGAGAACACTTTAGTAGCATTTCTTCGTCAGTATATTCTAAATGTCTCAAAGATAATATTTACACTAATAAATGGTAAATAACATCTTATGCTTGTTTAAAACCTCTTTTTTTTTTTTTTTTTTTTTTTTTTTTTTTTTTTTTTTCAAATTTTAAAAAATAAAACCGAGAATACCACAGTTTTATAATAGAAGTGTTCTGAATGTAATTTTATTCAAATTCTTCTTAACGAAAAATATCGTTTGGAAAGAAAAAAAACAAATAATCGATAATCGAGAAAATATACAAGAGAAGTCCTTACAATTTAAAATATAAAATGTATATAAGGTATTTATCAAATAGTCAAAATAGCAAAGAACTCGTCATGAACATCTCATTGATAATTAGTTTGAAACTTTTACGAAGCATATTGATTCAGAAACCTAAGAAGTAGTGTCGCAGGTGTTTCTAATTAGTTCAATGCTTATTTACAGAAATCTTTCATTGAAGGGGTATTTTATTTGCAATGAATAGATCTGTTTGACATCAGCTTTCTTTAAATGGTAATTCCGGAAAGCAGTCCCATCGGCGTTATTACTGAAAATGACAATTACTTACAAGATTATACATGAACATGGCTGCTAAGCATTCCATGACCAATTTTGTTTAATGTAATAATTGCTTTCAAATTTAAGTCTCATTATAACTGTTAAGCAACTTTGTATGAAATTCAAGCAGTTGGGAAGATTTAAATGAAACAACTGTCGCATATTTATAATATATATGCATAGTTTCATAGCTATAGGGAAAGTGTTTTTAGTACTTTAGAATTTCAAACGAATTGGTTCATTATTCACTAAAACAATGCCGTTTGTTTTTAGTTACAAATGAAGGTAAAGAAGCAGTTAGATTGTAGATAATTCTACTTCACTGCGACAAAAATCTCAAAACATACTGCAGGTGTTATGTTAATTAACCAGTTATATTATTATTAGCCCAAAAGGGCAATTTTCTTAGAGGGGCTGTAGAGTCATTAGGTTAATTGGAAGCAGAAAACATGAAACCTATGCAACCGCCTTCGCCGGGAATCGAGCCACGGACCTCTGGAATACCGGCCCAGCGTGCTACCGTTACACCACGAAGGCACGCTAGGGAAGTGGGAGAAATACCTTATATATTCCCCTTTTTAAAGGACGACTAGGGTTTTAGGGGACCTAGTCGCCAAATCCTGGGTGCGGAGAATCATCATCCACAACCCTTTTAGTTCGACCGCCACTTGTAGTCATTAGATTAATTGGAAGCAGAAAAGATGAAAAATATGCAACCGCCTTCGCCGGAAATCGAACCACGGACCTCTGGAATACCGGCCCAGCGCACTACCGTTACACCACGAAGGACGCTAGGAAAGTGGGAGAAATACCTTATAAAGTATTTTCGAAGAACTGGAAACGCTCAAATCTCTAATGAATATAAATTAATGATACTTGCTTCTTAACTGTCGCTATTTTGGTTTCCGAGAGAATCCTAAAATGGGGTAAACACGCATATGCAAAGTAGCATGAATGATGTACACACGTCCAAACGCACGGAGAGATTTATCAGGCCCGTTGGTACCGATTTGAGGAAGTTAATAATATAGTTGCATAGGGGATTTTATTTCCTGCTCATACAATTGGAGCCCACCAGCGGCCGAGTGTTAAAGTCGCTGAACACTGGTAGTTCGGTCCGAGGTTCGAATCCCGCAAACGGGTTGACTGCATGGGTGTTTTCGTGGTTTTTCCCATGTGTAACGTGTATACGAGCTATTTTCCCTTAGAAAGTCCTCCACGAAGGCATCCCTTCCCTTAGGCAGGTTGCCCTCGAGGCTTTGCCGTAATTAAATAACCTTGTAGAGTGATTAGGTTAATTGGAAGCAGAAAAGATGAAAAATGTGCAACCGCCTTCGCCGAGAATCGAACCACGGACCTCTGGAATATCGGCCCAGCGTGCAGAACCACTGCACCACGAAGGCACGCTGGGGAAGTGGGAGAAATACCTTATAACCTAACCATACAATCGGATTTAAAATAATAGCATGCAAATCACATGGGACGATTTAAATAATGCGTTTCACGAGTATATATTTCTTCACCCCTCAGCTACAAGAAAAATGAGAAAGTATGCTTATAACAGTTTTAATCAACTTTCTCCTAATAGAAACTACAAGCTATGAAATTCAAACCTGATTTATTTAATTAATTTAGTTTGCAAGAAATGTTGAAGATGCCATAAGCATCCCCAAAAATGTTTTGCCAAAATATTATAGTTTTTACGAATTTACACTCGAATGGAATCGTATTCAAAGAAATACAAAGTACAACACTCTGAGTGGTAGAAAAATATATGTGTATATATATTTAATAAAATATGTATGCTTATTTTGAGTAACAGTCAAAGTGAAATGACTTAGTTGAGTATGCAAAAGCTCTCATACAAGCTTTGCTAAATAACAAATGCACACCTGGGGAATTTATTTCGAAGAGAATATTTACGGCACCAGAAAAATAAGAGTTTATAAATCAAAAACAGTTGTAAAAATGAGCAAAGCGTTACCTTTCATATTTAGCATTCTTTCGGAGGAACTTAAGTGAAGATGATATTTTGCCTGGCATAAAGAGTTGCATATTTATCAAATCTCAGTCAATAAGAAGATACTTTCATTTCAACAATTTAAATGTTTCTTGTTGCATGATGTTTATGACTGAAAATATTGCTATGAAAAGTGCAATAACTGCAGAGCAAATCAAAAAGAAGTTAATGGCAGTAAGCCAAAAGAGTAGAAAGGATACATTTATTTATTTTTTTTTTAATTTCTATAATTCTGCTCAAGAAAACATTTATTCAGAATATTAATTTTAGCATAAAAATACCTGTCTTTCTTTTAAAATATTATAATGTTCTGAAATCGTATTAACCCTTTGACGAGCGCGATATTATTTTTATAATTTTTTTAACTGAAAACTCTAGAAATTGAATATTATGATCCTAGAGACAAATAATATATGAATTTAAAAAAATCTACTCTTACCTATTGTTCTGTGGGTGGTGGTCGCACTGTGAAACCACCGCGCGTCTAGAACATTGAAACTTACTGATGTAGTAAGGGAAAAAGAACTTACCATCTTCCGCGCGCGTTTCCAATAAATGACGAAATTTACGGATTTAAAAAAAATGTATGTAAGAATTGCATTATATATATATATATATTTTTTTTACAATATTTTACAAAGTAAATCGTCAGAAAAAAATTAAAAAATAAACATTTCTGTAATTTTTCTATAGCAGTGAAAATATAAATACCTACATAATAAGGACTTTTGGATAAATGGATTAAAAAACTCAATAAAATAAGGAATAAAAGAACTCAGTGTTTTTTTTTAATTTCAAAGAACAAATTTTTTTGTGACCCTGTTCAAAGCATGTTTTGTCTTTTTTGTACATGCATAGACCCACACTGCACGTTTCGCACATACAATCTTGTTCTATGAGGTTTCTTCCTTGTGCTACAAAATGTACACTGCTTGTATTTAAATTTCACTGGTATATGTCCAGCGTTATTTAGTTTCTTTTCATCTGGCACATGAAATTTGTGGTTTTTATGTTAATGGGGGGCGGGGTGTTTGGTCTTTTTGGCTTTGTACGGATCGTTCGTTTCCCATTCATACTTATTTCATTAGTATTTCGTCCCAAAATATTCAGAAAATATTTTTAATTTAAAACAAACTTTTACGCAATTTCTATTTGTAATTATAGCAAAGTATATTTACATTTAATTTAAACCACAGGAAATAATTTATAAAATCACAATACTAGCTTGGGAACCCAGTGTGTTGATGTCAGAGAAAGGTATTTGGAAAAGAAAGACCTTTTTACTGGGCAGGTGCATGTATTGTTTAGTAATAAAATAACTCTGTGGTTTCAAAGCCCTTTATCTATATCCGGATAAAAATAAACATTCCTATTTGAAAAGCAAGCGAACGCCATTGAGAAGCAAACGCCAGTGGTTTCAAGGTGCGACCACCGAGCCTCTAGAGAATTGTAAGCATTTTGACACAATGCTCTAGTGGCGCAGTGGTCGCGTCCTGAAACTACATAGCAAATGCCATACACATAGAGCAGGGTTTCTTAAACTTTTTTCAGTCGCGACCCCTTTTTATCACTGAGATTTTTTCGCGACCCCCAGGACCCCATAATATTTACAAAAATTTTGTTGGACCCCCATAAGTATTGCGCAAATCCGACACACGCGTGAGTAAAACCGGTCTTTTTTCCACTTGTACTGTAATACACTATTGTAGTTTTAGGTCATTAACCTTAATTTCTAATTTAAGACATAGAACAATGTAAAAATTTTAAATAAATAACAGACGAAATGATAGCGTCATGTGCAAGGGAAGGAAAATGAGCTTTTATATTATAAAAAGAGTGCGTCAAAACGTTTTCGTTTTTTTCTTTGCCTACATTGTCTTATCTTTATCTATTCTCAGTTACATTGTGTAAAAATTATTGGTAATTGTAAAATTATTATAAAAAAATTAAAGAAATATCAAAACTGCTAAAACTTTTGGCGACCCCTGCTTCAGGAACCGCGACCCACAGTGCTTCAGGACCCACAGTTTAAGAAACACCGATATAGAAGGGTTTTTTTTTTATATATATGCAGTTTAATTACTGCAATTTTTTATTGCTTATGATAGAAATCATTATGTGCGATGACTAACTTTTGAAATTTAAAGTTGTTTATATAAATAAAAGGAAGTTATTTTGTCTCATCGAAAACGAATTTTAAAAGGCATCCGATCTGAAGTATTAATACTTAAAACATATATGATTCTACAGTCATTTTGTGTTATTTAGATGTAAAAGATCAGTAATCAATTCATTTTCATTCAAAAATTTCGGAAAAAAGAGGAGAAAAAAAATTCGGAAAATGGTGGTTTCAGGGCGCGACCACCGCGCGTCAAAGGGTTAAAAGAAGTACTTTATACACAAATATGTGTATAGATAGATGTAAATAGGATGGTACAGAGATATTTTCAGCTTAAACATAATAGCTCGGTGATAATGAAATGCACATTTTTATATTAAATGCGAACTATGTATTAAACAACTCGGGAATAATTAAGAAAAATTTAAATATTTATATTTAATTTAAATGTTTAAAAAATATTTTAATAACATTTTATCAAATATTACACGAACGTAATTTGCCGAGATACCGTTAATGACAAGTTTTTCATTCAAGATTGGTGATATCGTACAAATTATGTTAAATACGTATGTAAATTCGATTCATGAATTTTTAATGAAATTTTCTAGAAGACAGCTTTTACGCCAGAGGAACATAAATATACACATACTTAACATCCGTAGAAAAGGCTTTAAAATTTTTGTTTAAATAATTTCAAGCGTATACATCACAGCTTTTGAAGTCGATATTTTATTTTGTTGTTATGTAATAAAAGTGAATCTCCATATTTATTTAGTTATTTTGATCGAAAATGGCTGAGTTAGGAACTAAATATATTTTATCATTAAAAGATTAGACATCTATTCGTAACAACATTAATACAAAAATGATAATTAAATTAAATAAGATGCTGACTGTTAGCTACAAAAATTCACGAAACTACATAATTAGAGATAGAAACTGGAGAATTAAGAAATGACTTTTCGTAATAAATGCAATATATTTATATTAAAGTAGCACATTATTTCCTTTTCTGCAGAATTATTTGCATAAATAGATTTTAGTGCTTACATATTTCTTCGCTTCGCGTTATATTCAGCTTCTTTCGTTTGTTTTACATTTAATTTATAAAAATATCTAAAATACTTGACAGGTGCTATATGCGCACTTAAAGACAGCTTTTATACGCATTTAAGCGGGCTCATACACATTAAACCCCTTATGAGCTTCGAATTATGTGACTCTTGCAAGATTTGAGATATTTTATTTATTTCAAAAGCAATTACTTCCAATCTTTTACAGTTGACTACATAATATAACTGCTTTGGAAAATAGTAACCAGAAAGTTTGTGTTGCCACAAATATTTTTGTAATTTAATCCGCTTTGTGACAAAATGTTTCATCATGTTTCCACCTTGCGCGCATGATATTTTAAAAATGGCTAACGGTACATGTTTGAAATTGGATGGAATTTTTTATATGGGCACTATGTTCTAACTGAGTCAAAAATATGACGAATATTTTAATATTAAAAAATTTTATGCACGAAAACATTAGCACATTTTTTTTAATAAAATACATTTTATAAACTGAACTCGAAATAAAATAAAAATTAAACATGAAATTCTTAGAATTTTTGGTTCACAGTAGTTTTCAAATGTTATAAAAGCGATATATTAAATATGGAATTAAATTATGCAACAGAATGTTTTAAACTGTGCGCGCAAGGTGGAAACATGACGAAAAATGTTGTCGCAAAGCGGATTAAATGATAAAAATATTTGTGGCAACACCAACTTTCTGATGACTCTTTCAGAAAGCAGCTATATTATGTAGTCAGTTGTAAAAAGTTGGAAGTAATTGCTTTTAAAATAAATAAGTTATCCCCATTCTTGCAACAGTCACATATTCGAAGATCTTATGGGTTTTAAGGTGTATGAGTCGCCTTAAATCACTAACAAGTTTAATAAAAATAAAGAAGTTTGAATTACATGTTTTAATGTAATTTCAGTATAATTTTGCACGTAAAGGGAATACTGTCTTTGTTTTCTGTTTTGCCAGTTGGCTGTTTTCTCTAAGAGTTTTTGAGTTGTATCGCCTGTTTGGCGCTGCCGTTGCAAGCTGTCATATAATATCAATTTCCATCTGTCTTCGGTAAAGCGTACATGAAGCAACTTCATATGTAAGGAGGTAATTCTGGGATGTAATTCATTCATTTTATCTGGTAGTAACGGTATTTCCAGATTTTTGTAAAATCTCATAAGGAAAAGGAATCGAACGTCTGTCACCAAATTACACTTGGCAGCAATGAAAAATCGTTATTTTCAAATGGTGATCTTGTTATGAAAAACCTGCTTAAGCTTACGTTCGAAACGTTTAAAACTTAATCTGTCCATTTTCTCTTCCTTCCCCCTGGGGATTGACTCAGAGGAACGCCTGGGAAGTACTGTTTAGGATCTGTACGTAGGCAGTCTCAACCACGGGGGTATATAATTTGACTTCACAGGACTAGAGCCCGAGTATTGTACTCAGGTTGGTTCAGGCTTGGCAGGGACCGTACTGGTACTGTTGTGTCTGTTCCTCCGGCTGTGGTGGAGCTATATGGTACATTTTGTCGACTAAGTTCCCGGGGGTTTGACCCCATTCAGTTCTCGTCACGGAGGTAGGAAAGGGAGGAGGGGCCATTCCGCGCTAGAAGTGAAGCACTGCTTTGAAGCTTGGGTCACCAGACGGGGTGTTCTTTGTTTACATTCAGAAGCTCGCTTGACAAGATTCTGATAGTATTTCGAACACGACAGTTCCATAGAAATCGAAAAAGGGACACTCTCGAATGAAAGAAACATTCATAGTGTGATGGATAATAGCAATTTGTATAGTTTAGTGACATTTACGCAAAAATCACATCTTGGTTATTTTTCGATAAATAACAACAGCGATTTTGATTATGAATTTGTTTTATAAAATTCTAAGCTGTTGCACTACAAAAATATAGATTTTAAGAAAAATGTTATGCTTAAAGAATGAAAAATACCTTACGGTACATTTAAAATTGTATACGTCTTTCGATACCCTTGATAGAGTATTCGCTACTTTTATTTTATTTTCCAAACGTCAAAATGTTTTAAAGAAAACAATTTTTTTTCACATCCATATATTATTGTAACATGTACCTTTCAAAATTTTTTAGAGGAGAGGCTTTACTGCTGCTCATTTTAAACACATCGTTTTAATTTTATATATCTGAAAAATAATCACTTTGGGCTTACACGTTTTACTTATTGGGTTAATTAAAAATAAAATTACCATCAAATGCTGCAATCCTCGTCAAAATTAATAAATATACACACAGATATGCCGACAAGTTAGCTTTCCCTTGATTTGGAACCACACATTTGTGTAAAATTATGTACAGTTTTACACAAATGTGTGGAACAGAAGAGGGTTACATTTGCGAATTTGGCGGAAGTACCATGTGCGGCCAAGATGATGTGACCATGCGAACGTGCTACATCATCAAGACAGCTTATTCAGAATTTGAAAATAGGGTAATCGACGGAGGTGAACTGTGAAACAATTGTGAAAGTACTGTGAAGAAATCTAATGATTCAATGTATCTAATTTATAATGATTATAAATGTTATCTAAATATATAATAACCTTAATATTGAATTGTAAACATAAATTGAAATCCTGTTGACAAATACGTTATAAAACTATTTAAGCAAGAATTGTTCGTATTGGAAAGCAATCTGTTAAAAGGTATTGTAAAGCAAATGCTATGAGATGCGCACTTAAGAACGTAATAAAGAGTTTTGGAATATGTATTGTTGAAATGAAGAGTAAAAAAAAATCTGATAAGTATAATTAAAAGAATTATTCCCCTTACATTTTATAATAACTCAGTTACAAGTTTTAAATAATACTTAAAAAAAAAAAAAAAAAAAAAAAAAAAACTTATTTTATTTCCTTTCAGAAATGTTCAGAGAAAGTCAAATACTATTTAATTTCTAATAATTCTCTAATTTAAAATGAACCGAATAGAGCATTAATTATAAATTGACTTACATTTTTCGATTTAAAAGATGCCTCAAAAGCCAAAAAATCATGTCATATTTAAGAAAGTATTTTAGGAAGAAGCTCTATAAATAGAAAAGAAATAATGCATAATTTTAATATTAATAATACAATAAATTTTGATCTTAATTTTTGTACCTTAACCGAATAAAATCGAATAACCTTAATTTTTTTTTCTAATGTAATTAACGAAAACTTGTGAAAATATTCAAATTAAACCATTCTGAGAAAACTGTGCTGTGAAAAGTATAGCATTTAATTCCATTCAGAATGAAATGTTGTTTAAAAATATGTTGTTTTCACATACTTAGGACACTGAAGTGTTGTAGAAAAAGAAAATATATACATTTATATGTATATTTGCAACGTAATTACAAAATATTTACACCCGAACGCGTCAAATCCCATAGAACTCAGTGGTAAATGACCCAATGTTTTGGTCACCACGTAGGGATCGCCGGTCTTCAGAGCAGGGTACGGAGAAACTTGTTTAGGGCGACTCCATCTTACTTCCTACCTCCATGGTTCTCGTGGAGGGGACTGATAATGCGGACCGTGCACCTTTTACAATGTGGTTTTGCCAACGGAGTCTCGCCCGGCGGCTAGGTAACAGCGTGATTTATTTGCAACGATTATGGTACTGCCCAATGCTTGTAAAAGTCGGGGGGGGGGGGGACTGCGGGAATTGCGCCAGCGAGAACGAGGTCTCGCAGCGAAATATCCTTATATGCGGTCAGGTCGTAAATTTAGAACCCCTTTTTTCACAGGGGGGCTGAAAAGTAGGGAGTAATCTTGCTCGGGGTCTTGGGGGTCGTTTAAACATCTAACTTCTCCACATTCAGTTTTATACAGAGGAAAATACAAATTGAATTCTTCGAATGAATGCAGTTTTGTACAATGAAAATGTATTACTTAACGATAAACTGTAAGATAAATAACATCTTTTTTTAAAGCCATAGGTGTAGAAAGACGGATATTTGTTACACGAATGAATTTGTAGTAAATATTGAGTTTTTCATTTGGAATGCTATGTTCCATGTATGCGAAGTAGCTGAGTATGTGAGATAATAGTCATAACCGAATGGCTTTCAACCTTTTCACGGCTAAGGACTGTTTCTCAATTACATTGTGGTCGCTGCTTTTTGGTTAATTTTCTAATGACATATAACCAATAATTGTTTTTATTTGAGACTTATGAATAAAATAACGCAAACTAGACTGCCGAAAATTCTTAAGAAGGAAGTTAAATAATACTGAAAGATACATTATTGATGCACTTTTGTGTTTTATATGTAGTAGTATTAACTACTACTATAATCCTTAAATGAAATCCTTAAATTATATATATCTATGTATAGGTATATATAAATGGAACCATGTATAGAACAAGGTATAAAATATCTTTATTATACAATGTTCATTACCATAAGTATATTTACGTAATATCAATATAAATGGTTAGTTAGGTTTCGTACGTATATAATTTATTTTTATATTTTGTATTTTTTGTATTAGATTCAGTATTGTATACGTATCTGAAGTTTAATTTGTTCTCTTTTTGGGTTACGACTTTAAGTGAGAAAGAATTGTTAGGGCCTTCATAGGAATTACATTATATACAATCAGTTAGGATCCTACTTTTCCTTTCTTTTAATCATTATATATATTGAAATATTACTTGATAAGTATACGTAAAATATAGCAGTTTTTAAGCTACTTATATCTATTGTTTGGTCTGGTTTCTTTGATTATAGCAAAGCATTCGACTGTTATTTGCCTAAGGGTAAGGGTGCCTCGTGGAGAACTTTCGAAGCAAAACTGACTCTTATGCACGTTACACGTGGGGAAAACCTCGAAAACGCCAATACAGCCATCCCCGTCGATCCGGATTCGAACCCCGGATCGACCTGCCAGGTTTTACAGCTCAGCCGCTAGTGAGCTACACACACACACATCCACACATATACATTAAATAGTATTTACATGTCGTTTATAAAGTATAATTGAGTGCAATTTAATCATAAAGAGAAAATATTCTACGGAATTACTTCACTTCGTAGACTTTCTGCTAAGCTTCACCATATTTCTTAAAGAGAATCTCAATGCTAGTTCCATTTCCAAGCTGTTTATGTACCTTATTTTTCATGCTTTGAATTATATTTAGAAAATTATTTCACTTGGTTATAGCTGAAAATGCAGTTTTTTTATTGAAGAATTTAAGGGTAAGAAGAGAGTTATGCCCTTTTCTAATTATTCTTGAAACATTTAAATTTTTTTTAAAAAAAGCGCACATTAATACGGATCACTGAACTAAAGTGCTCGATACAGGACAGATTAATTAGCTACTAAATTTTGATTTTCATTGAGTAAAAATGAATTTATCTGCATTCTATAAGAAAGTAAATATTCAAAAAATGTTTTTTTTTCCTATTCTCGCAGTCATAATATTTTTCTTAAATATTCAGCTAATTCATATTCAAATATTCCAATCCATTAGAATTAATAATAAATCGATACAGTAAATAAATAATTAAAATCAATTAAATGGAATTTTAATTGATTTTAATTGCCATTTTCCCTCTGATAAACCCCTCTTCAGAGTTTAATAGCATCGATCAGCTTTTGTTGGGGTTCATTTTTCTTTATGGTATGCTTACGTTATATATGTATGTATTATGCATTGCTCATACTCGTCAATTGCAGCTTTTAATATCTTTTGGAAAAATATCAATATGAGAATCCAGAAAATGATTCTTAGTGACGCTAAAACTATTATTACTAGGCACTGTTATGCCACAGTGTTTAAAAAAAAAATCCCATTGTTTAAAGGTAGATTCTATGCTCATATCCTAGTCTAAAATTAAAAGCTGCGAGTCAAAATTAAGGGGGTTGCTCTTAGAAAGCCTCAATTAAAAGTAGTTATATGAAATGTTAATCAATACTTATAATCTTACGGATTAAACACTTATTCCCTATTTGATCACGTGTATGGCAAACAGATATTCGTCATTCATAAAGAAAAGAAAGGTGAATCAAAATTAGTTTTCAAGCCCTATCGCATACATTAGCAATACTTATTCTCGTAATAACAGATACGTATGTGTTTTAAAATTATTATTTAGAAATGCGCTTATAATGGTTTTTATATTTACGAAAGATACTTCCCGTTTACTCAGGCTCACTGTATTCAAGTCGATAGGACCAATTGAATGGAAAGATCGATTAATTCATTCCCAAGTTTCAAATCGGATGAATGGACTCGCGAATAAAATGGCACATTAAAATACGGTCACTGAACTACAGTGAGTTATGAAAATTTTAACAAAGGCTTCGTACTTTATCTTATGAAAACAAAATATCAGAATTTAATTAAATGTTTCACTTATTAGAAAAATAAAATATAAATATTTGTGAATAAAAAGAAATTATCTTTAAAAAAATAAAATTTAAATGAAAAAAATAAAAGAATTACAAAATATTGCAGAAATTACATAAAATGGCGAATAAACTTATTCGGCACAAGCTCGCTAAATGTAAAACAGATTGTACAGTCAGAAAGCTCGCCTTGTCACACAAATGTACTGTTCATCGGGTTTAAAGGTTATTCAGACTAATGTGCGAAGTTCAGTGAGTAACTTGTATTTTCCTTTGAATGTATAAACTAGCCAAAAAACACTTTAAAAAAAAATATATCTCCCCTTATGATCCCTGACACAGCCGTTTACTTTCCCCTTCCGTAATTAACGTCAGTCTCCTGCTCTTGACCGCATTTGCCACGCCACCCTCGCAGCATGGAAGTAGGAATGGGTCCCACATAATGAGGACCTGGGACAGAGGTCCTTCGTCCGGTGTGTCTGTTCATTTTCTCTTCACTTTATACAGCGTAAAGTCGCTTCAGTGTTCCACTCATGGAACACCCAAATTGAATCGCTTCTGAAACCCTTAAATTCAACCGTAAATAGATAAAAATGCCTTTATAATATACTTTGAACTTTTCTTTTTAAATAGTAGATAGCAGCATATCACAAAGAGACACAGAATTTTCATTTATTATGTGTTATTAAAATCCACTTTTTTTCAAGTAATTTTCTCTATTTTTTTTAATGATATAAAAATTTTTATTTGGAAAAAAATTTAGGCATAATTTTGCTGGCTGTACTCCAAATTAGCTGTTCTATATTTTTTTTTTAATCTTTCAGACAAAAACCATACGCAGAATCATTGAATAAACCTGGGTGTTCCATTAGCGGGAGCACTGCGCCTTTACGATCTCATGCTGTTACGAATCAGAACATCTGTGCTTAGGAGAGAACATCCGTTGTTTACGTTTTCTGTTTCCGTTGCTTTGGGGGGGGGGGAATGAATTCAAACAAAGCAATATTGAGGGGTGAGGTGTGTTTTGTGTTATGAAAGCCCTAATATTGGCATCTCGAATTTTTTGGGAGTAGTTTTTAGGCGGGAATTTTATTAGTAGCTTGACACGTCTTTACTTAGACCTGCGCGAATTTTTTGCTGTCGCATTTTAGTCTCATCCCCATTTATTTTCAATAATTGTGTAGATATTTTTCGTGTATGTATATATTATAGGCTTGTTTTTCTTTATTGTTAATATTAATCGTAGTTAATTTTTTTAGTATTAATTTTCCATAAATGGCGCGGAGAGGTCTAACTCTTTCCGAAGCGCTCTTTCCGAAAATTTGTAAATATTTTTGTACATAAGACTTGTGTATATAGATATTTATCTCATTTATTCGTATATATTCAAGAATATTGTGTATATCCAGGAAACCATGTACACAGCCATACATAATACAGAGTTTTTTCATTCTTATACAAACGCTTCTACTCATTTTCGTGCTTCACTGCAATGCTCGCTTAGTCGCACTTTTAAAAGCTCTGGCGACGCAGTGTTCCCCCTCATGGGACACCCACAAAATTAAAACGGTAAGTGCAATTTTTACAAAATTTTACCTGTATACTCCTTTGGGACTAAATAGACTGCATACAACTTTTTTTTGTTGAAATTCCGACGTTAACGTATAGCGCGCCGCTAAGGGTTAACATTAATAGTTCTCCTCGGCTTCGTTCCTGTCGAATGAATGAATGGATGAATGAAATTTTCTTTATTTTCCATATGTATAAAGCAAATACGAGCTAGTTTCCTTCAGAAATCTTTCCAGTATCGCATCTTCTAGAACTTACAACTTAATGTACGTCACCATAATTAGATAGTTCCGTTTGCAACATCATGTGATCACTCAACATTGTGCAAAAAAAAAAAGTGAGACAGTTCTATACTCCCGTTCTATTGGGCCGGTTGACGAAATTCAACTTGTGTTTTTCATGTCACGAAAGCGCAAATTAGGACATGTATTAGATTTATATATAGCATTGTTCTAATATAGGTCTCAAAATATATGACTCAAAATGGGACTTTTCTAAAATGACATGCCAAGTTTTTCCCATTTCGATTCTACGACTCAAATTATACCAAAGTGCCAAGATTTGTAAAAATCGCACGAGTCGTTTTTAAAAAATTAGCTCTCAAAATTTTAGCTCCTCAATGTTAATTGAATTTAGTATATATTTATTAATCCCTCCTTTTATCTAACTTATTTGATTCTTTCTTTTGCATTTCGAAATTTAGGTTCATTCCAAATAAAATTCGCCCATTTTTTATGATTCATTTTTAAAATTTGTATTTTAAAATAATTTTTATTTTCGAAAAACGTTTCGAATAATAATCTATAGCATTTTTATCATCATCTTAAAATAGATGTATTTCTAAGCATACCTACAGAGAAATTAGAGTTTTTTATTCAAAATTTCCGAAGATATACGTGAATTTATATATTGGCGTGTTTTGAAATTTGGCATATTTGCATGAAAGCGATAACACCAAATGTGGTTTAGACACTTTGTCAAAATTATTTGAAAGTTGGAACGAAGTTACTTTTTTTCCGCTTATGCACCATATCAAAAGGAAAAGGAAAATAGGTTGTCATAAATTAAAAATTTCGCCAAGTGTATTATACTTGTCACAAATTGAAAAAAATCCGCTAATCCATTTTTATAGGCAAAACTGTCCGTTATGGTTGTAAAAGTAAATATTAGCCCGAACCAAAAATTCTGAACTATATTAAATAGGAAATTTATTTACGAATTTGCCAAAACTATGTTCTGTTTTGTACACAAGAAAGAAATCTAAGCTATTTCAGCAATGCAATTTAAAGCGATGTTACTCATAAACGTATTAGGGAAATAACTGCAAAAAATATTCATACGTTATTTTTGATGGAATTACATTTATGTAAACATCATTCGAAGCTGAAATTGGTTTTAATGATTCCTGCATTAACTTAACGTTGCACTTTCTTCGGAGGAAAAGAAATCTCTTGAAATCACAAACTATCTTCCACCAACAAATTAGAAATTTTTCATCAATATTCAAGATAATTATTTTAAAAGAAATAGGCACACCATTCGAAAATTTCTTATGATTATTTACTTTTTTAGAGGCAAAAAAATTGTATCTCATACTAACGAACTAATTAATTTGCTTCTCATTAAAAGCACGTCTAATTGCTGTGCCTGAAAATGAAAATTCCTGTCCAGAGTGGCAGTTCATTTTTTTCTTAATTCAGGAAGGCAAATTAAAAATATTTTATACGAAATCTTTATTTGTGCACTCAAATAAAAAAAACACGTTTTTCATATAAATAAATAAATAAATACGAAAAAAATGCACATCCATTGCGTTTCAATTAAAGATAAAGTATCTCTGATCAAACAAAATTATCAGGATGACAATTTATTTTACCTAACTCGCAAGGGAGGAACAAAAAGTTTTTTATTGCCCTGTATAGTTATAGATAAGCGGCAAAACAGGAAACAGAGACGAAGTCAACTGGCTTGTGAATTTCAGCTCATTTTGTCGCAGTTCTTTATGGTAATGCCATTCACAGCACCAAATTTCTGGTATTTCAATAAATGTTGAATGAAGCATAAAGAACGCTTATTTCAATTAATAGTATTTCACTGGTCTTTTTACTCCAAATTTAGGGTTAAACTTACAACAAGCCTGTCGGCTACTGCCATCCTGTTCCATGCCACACTGGTGTAATTCTGGTGAAAACGTAACTATCTGTGCATTCCATTATAATAATTCGCGCAGTATTTCAACAATCCTTTTGATGGTATTATTTTCAAATTAGCCATCTTAGTCTCTAAATGATCGAGATAATATTATACTTGTCATTTAAGTTAAGAAACTTAACCCCTAGAGGGCGCGTCTCCAAGGCAGCGGATAGAATAATTCCTCCTTCAGGTGGTAGAAGGGAAATGAAATACCTTCCACGCGGTGTCCGCCGATAACATCGCGGCAAAAACATCGCGGACGATAACGTCGCGGAGAAAACAACGCAAGGTAAAAACGTCATGCCAACAAACCATCGTGGGAGAAAACATCGCAAAGAGAAAAACATCGCAGTTCTAAAACATCGTGGTACAAAACATCGTCGTCGAAAATAAAGCGGTTCAAAAAACTTCGCAGTTTAAAAACATCGTCGTCGAAAATATCGTGGTAAAAAATAAAGTATCTACAAATCATCGCATGACGATAACATTGCAGACATGCTTTTTTTCAGGTTTTAATAATTGTAAATGGATATTTCCATAATGATTTGTGAGCGCAATATGTAAAGAAGGATAATTTTTACTTTCAAAATTTTTAATTAACTAATACATTTTTGCTAAAAAAGTAAGAAAGAAACTTAAGCATAGAAAATTAAATGCCACTTATAGATTATACTTTTTGTGAAAAATTACCAGTAAAAAACCTTATAAAAATGATTTATTAATGGCCTTTGTTAGTTAACTATGTCGGTTTAAAATTCTATTAAGTACCATAAGTTCACATTAATTTTCTATGCTTAAGTTTCCTTCTTATTTTCTCCTCAAAAATTTATTAGTTAATAAAAATATGAAAATTAACCTTCTTTCTATTGATGATTTGTAGATAATTTATTTTTTACCACGATACTTTCAACGACGATGTTTTTAAACTGCGAAGTTTTTGAACCGCTTTATTTTCGACGACGATGTTTTGCACCACGTTGTTTTAGAACTGCGATGTTTTCTCTTGCGATGTTTTCTCCCACGATGTTTTGTAGCACGACGTTTTCACCTTGCGTTGTTTTCTCCGCGACGTTTTCGTCCGCGATATTTTTGCCGCGATGTTTTCGGCTGTAACCCTTCCACGGATCAACTGGTAGAAGTCCAACTTGGCAATTATTTTTCCATGAGATGCTTACTAAATGAAAATGATATACATATCGCCTGTTTACATGAAACATGGCTAAATGACAAGATTCGAAGTTATGAAATTTTTTTATCGCATGAATCACAGCTAGTTTGTATACTTTCCAAATGACACGGTATGAAGCATTTCTTATCAACAATCCCGTCTCGTCAGTTGATTCCATTGTCCATTCTTTTTGTTTTTCCCAATGGCGGGCACAAGTCATCATCATAGATGTTGGCCACTATTAACCTTTTGAAGACGGGATGGCCATTATAGTGGCCATAGAGTCCTCTCTTTGAAAAGACGGGGTTGTCCACTTTAGTAGCCATGTTTTTCCCACATTTTCCAGGCTGAAAAGTGGGGTGAAATGTCAAATTTGATGTCCCTGGGGTTTTAACCACTTATCTCTTTCAAAAGTCTTCCTTTTGCGACATAGATGCACACCTCTGAGAATACATTAAACTACACACAAGAATCTTTGTTGCAAATAGAAGGTGATTTCTTAAAAGGGGGAATCATTCGGTTCAAGATCAAGTCCTTTGGTAGCTTTTACTGCTACCAAAGCCCCGGCCTCAAAAGGCTAAAGCCAGAAGCGGTAGTCACTTTATTATGGAGGTACGTATCAGGTGGGCCACCTCTGCCTCCTATGAAGGGACGGACAAACACAACCATTCCTTTTGGATTCGAGCTCGGGCAATTTGGTATCGCAGTCGGCTACCCTAACCACTATACCATCTAGGCGGCCCATTGTGCACTTCTTTAACTTTTTCATTCATAAAACTTTTTTATTATCGTGAATTTTTCACGATTTCAGATATTAAACATGAAATAGAGACAAACAAATGAGTATTTTTCCATAAATAATTTATTTCTTTGTTAATCAAAGAACACTAAAAAAAAAAATAATTTTACAATTCGTTTCAAGGATACAAAAATAAATAAATGACAGAAAATCACTTAAATGGAACTGATGTGCTCGGTTTTTTGCTGCATAACAATTTAAATGTTGGAGCAAAAATTCCACCCTGATGGATGTGAAGGACCTTCATAACTGTTCACTGTTTAAGATTCAGAGTGGTTATTTGGATTTAAATAAGCGTTTAAAGCTGAAAAAGTCGCTGAATTAGTATGTGGTGCTTGAATGGCAGAAGCACATGTAATGCTGCTTCAGACATTGTGGGAAATTCAGTTCTAGCTCCAACACAAAATTCAGTCAAGGACTTTTGCAAAACTCAAGTTTTAAATCTGAGTTGCTCGATATTTCAACAAATTTCTCTTTGGCAGATTTCCCTGTACAGCAGTCGATTAAAATCTTTAATGTCAATCAGATTTGGGTTTTAAATACAACATAACTTTTTCATTTAAAACTTTGCAAGCATTTTGTATTCAATTACAAAATCGAGAACAGTCGTCGAAAACACTGAATTTTCCACCTTATTCTTCGAAACACTGGTCTTCTTAATAAGACTTCAGTTTTACCATTCCAAGTACATATATTGCTAATTTTTCTTGAAGAGATAAGTTAAGATCGTTTAGTCTCACAAAACGACCTGAAACACAGCACAGGTTTACTTCATTTTGAAAAAAAAAAAAAAAAAAAAAAATCTGATGTGTACACCACATGACTTCCTTGTACGGAATATTAAATTATACGCATTTTTTCTTACATTTCATTTAAACTTACTGGATTGAATTAAATTACTTCGCCGACAGCGCATAAACTACAATAGAATAAATGTATTCTTTAAGATTCACTCTATTCGTTTACCATAGCGACACTCTGGCGCTAGATTCACTTAACAGTATTATATTTCGTTCATATAGAATGCTCAAAATTTATATCATTTAAACAATTATCTAATCGTTCTATTCAAATACTGTAATAAAGCTAGAATGATGTATAAAAGAAATTAAGCAAACAAAAAAAAAAAAAACAGTTTTTCACAGACGATTGAGTATTTCTCATTCAATTAATTCAGTTCTCACTTCGCGAGAAGGCAAAAATACATAAAAATTCAGAATATCTATATTAAAAATTACGAAGTAAATCTTGACACTTATTTTCTCGAAAAAATTCCAGAAAGGATTAAGCATGATTTAATTGGCAATGATAAATGAAGGCGTTATCTTCGTTGTTGCGAAGCTAAGTTTCTCTAGATTGGCAACAAATCCACTAGTCTCCTGTTTCAAATGTAAACAATCAATGGCCGCCATAAAACGCTTAGCGGCACTTAAACAACTTTAAAATTGTTGATAATTCTAAAAATATTGCATACAGATTTACTAAAAACATAAAAACCTTAACCGGAAGATAAAAACAACATAATTCAATCATTTTTAATGCACAATTTACAAACAAAAAATGCACAATTTACAAACATATAAGACTAAAGAAACTGAGATCACTGATCCGGGTAACAGAGTGGATATATATATAAATATATTTATATACGTTTGGTGAGGCCGATTGCAACCAAACTACGAGGTGCACATCTACATGTTATAGCAGTCCTATATACAAAATTTCAACGTGCTGAGGCTACTCGTTTTTGAGTTATGCGAGATACGTACGTATGTATGTACGTACGTACATACGTTCAAAAAATTCTTTTCAGAATTCATTTTAAAGAAGTTTTCTAATTTTTTTGGAGGAAAAGAGTCTTTTATTCTCTCCTTGCGTACAGATATCACGCAAAAACATCGTTAAATTTCATTCGATAGCGGTCAAAATGGATATTTTCGTTGAAATATGCTGCCTGAAACTTTTTGCGATTACAATACTTCCTTTTTACTTCGTACAAGGAAGTAGAAAGGGTCAGATTGTCGTTCGATTAAAAATATAACAGTTTTGTTTTTTAATAATTTTTTAAACTTCTCCTTTCGACATTCATCTTACTTACAGTAATAATATTTGTTGTACTCGGATTCCATGTTTTTGATCTGAAAATAAACAGCTGTAAAGGGCACGGCTTTTAATAAAGTTTATAATTTTCGCACAACCTGGAAGCACATCGTTCAACTGCTAATTTTTGTATTTGGTGCAGGGGCAGCGTATAAAAATTACATAATCATTACCAGACATTTTGACAATGTTTAAAAATAACATATAAGGTGTGACACAAAAAAAAAAAAAAAAAAAAAAAAAAAACGAGACTAAGTGTCTAGCTTGAAAAAAGAGTGAAGTTGGCAACAACTATTTTGGTGACGTCATGCCACACATCTCCTCTATCCACGAGGCCAGTTTCTACTTAACCAATCACGCCAGCGGGGAGTACTGCGTCATTGAGTGAACTGCGTATTTGTATGCAACTGCATTCTGCAGGAAAAATGCTGTCATTTATTTCATCTTCCAACGGGGTCCTTCCAACAGGGTATCGTCGTCAAGTTAAATGGAGCCAAGAGAAGTTAGACAATGTACTGTCGACAGAAGGACAAATACAACTGTCATTAGACAATTTTCTATCAACGAATTAGTAGATCCCATTTTCAATAAAGTGATTTCATGGTGTGGATTCGAATCACCATAAAGGGCCTCATCCATTTTTATATGGTATTTCTGCGTATCTTTCTACGAAGCTTTGCAACTGACCATAGATACATGATAAAAGTCCTGGACCTCTCTGGTAGACTGTTTAAAGATGCCTTTCGACAGATGTTTTACTGACAGATGACAATGATCGTTTGCAACGAGCTCTCTGTTATCACTATAATTAGAAACAACAAATATCACTCGAATGAACTGGTCGGCCTATCGAATTTGAACCTGTTTGAACATTTCTGGAACGCCTTAGGCCGCCAAACATCAATTAGTCTCTTAGGTAAGGTTAACCCTTTGTTGCACATCATGTCCACTCTAGTAGACAAAAGTTTAAATTTGTTTATTCTTCTGTAAATGCCTAAACAGATTCCATTCCTGTGTTTATTCACTCTATATTATTAGAACTTTCAACTGTCGATCATAGATGGCATCACTAAGTAAAGCATTGCTATTTGGAAAATGGCTGCTACTTCTGTTTCCAAGTTAGTACAATTTCTCATAGTAAACATTATATAATATTGCTTACATTTTCTCATACTGCCATTTTTTATTCATAATTAGTCATTTTAGATTTATTTTAAATGTCAGTTTGAGAAAATTGTGGAGTGGGTACATAAAGGTCTACCGAAAAGAGTGAATTGAAACCTACATGTACTGCTTATCAAGCCAAAACACCACTGGAAATGTTTATGTTTGGCAAGGAATTTCTAAAACATTTGACATTTGAATCCAATAAGTACAAGTTACAAAATCGTAGCAAAATGAACTCAATCACGATAGACAAAATGAAGGTATTTTGGGGGATCTGCATGTACATGTCAGTTGTAGATTTACCATTTAGAAGATGGTAATGATCACTGCAAACGAGGCAGGAAATGATTTCAAATGCAATGACCGTCAATCATCGGGAAGAGATTTGTATGCATGTACGTATATGCATGCTGTCCACTGTAGTGAACAAACTGTAGCCATTATTTAAAACGAAATTTGAATAAAATTAATTTTTTATTATTATTACTAAGTTTATCTTAAGCAGAAAAAATACATTTTCGTTTAACTTCTCTAGATTATTTGTATGCAACAAAGGGTTAATTCTATGATATCAAGATATGTGATTTTCTTTTCTATCAGAGATGACTAATTATACAAATATTAAATAAAAATTTGATTCAATCATTTTCCTTTCATTCTTAAACTTCCATAAATTTGACTTCTAATGCAACGTTTTCAGATTAATCAACTAACAAACATAAATATATGTGTTATGTAATGTTTTTGGGCAAAATGCTTTCAATCATTTTTAATCAGTAATAGTTGAGTTTTATATGTCTCCATATCCTTATGCTTTGACGAGCAATGTGTATTAATTGCAAGACTGCGAAGTCTTCACTTGTTCTAAATGGCAAGGATTTTTTATTACATTTGATAATCTAAATCCAATAGCAATAGATTATTATTATTATTTACCTAAACATTTATTTAAATTGTTACATTCACTATTTTACTATGAATGGTCTCGTTCTCTTTAAAAAGGTAAACATTCTGGGCCTTTTGAAAACGGCACGAACTATAACACTTTCTGGATGCCTTGTTGAATAATCCTTAAATGTCAGACCCAGAAATTACATTAGAATTTGAACCAGAGACCCTTAAATATAAAAAACACACATTTCAAGGTATGTTTTTATCATTTTGTTCTTATCCTTCACGAGGATAATTATGAAAAATCAGTAAAATAACAGGAATTTTTCAGATATTCAGTTTGAAGCGTCAGAAAGTTTATCATGAACAGGAAGCTTGAGAAATCAATTACGATAATCGAGCTCACGATAACTCATTTGCTAGCTGGATGTGCTGAGCATTACACAAGGAGTAGTACGCATAGAAGGAATGAGTTTACTTATTTAATTTTTAATGAGTTTTAATGAGTTATTTAGTTAATGAGTTAGTTTAAGGAGTTATTTTAAATGAGTGATCTTAAATATTTAATTGTATTTATCTATTTAATTTAATGATTTACTTATCTATTTAATTTAATGATTTACTTATCTGTTTAATTTTTAATTTATATTCTTCAATAATTTCTAGAATTTTAGTGAAACAAACAGTGAAAAGTATTTTGTGCTAAATTCGAACTTTTTTTAAGATGGTCACTATTAAACCAAATTTCTTTCGATTATTTCATTCGAATATTGTTTTCGTTTTTCGTAAGTTTTATATATTTACGGAAAAAAGAAGAAGTATTTTCCCTTTTTTGGGGAAATAACGTATTCTCCTGTCTTTCTTCACCCTCTAGAATACTCCAGGGGTTGGCAAAATCGTAACAGGAACAACAAAGGAAAGTGAAAAACAAAGAAAAACACATGAATACAAGAGGAAATTGTCAAATCTCTAGATCGCATATTGGGACTTGAATTTTGACACCTTTCTTAAGTTGTTAATTCCTGTATGACGACGAGTGATTCTTAAGTACTGTTTCTGTTTATTTACCCATTATTTTAGAGGTTAGTTAAGTGTTTAATCAATATTTAAGCGATTCCTAAAAACGGACTAATTCTTTCTAGAATATTAGGCGTATAGTTTAAGGTTTGTGAAAGTAAATGAGAAGAAAGTTTGTTTGTCTTTATAAGCATTCAATTTCAGACTGTCGGTATTATAAAATATTCATATATTCTAAAATGCATGTGATAGGCCGCAAGACAGCCCTTTACAAGTAACACTAAATGTTAAGCACTGTGTAGGAGTAAAAATTCAAAATTTAAGTTTGGATGTAAAACATTAAGGGGACTTCGTACACCTTAAAACCAGCAAGACCTTCGAATATGTGAGTGTTGCAAGAATAGGGATAACTTATTTATTTAAAAAGCAATTACTTCCAACTTTTTACAGATGACTACATAATATAGCTGCTTTCTGAAATAGTAATCATAAAGTTTGTGTTGCCACAAATATTTTAATAATTTAATCCGCTTTGTGACAAAAGTTTTCGTCATGTTTCCACCTTGCGCACACAGTTTAAAACATTCTGTGCCATAATTTAATTCCATATTTAATATATAACTTTTATAACATTTGGAAACCACTGTGAACCTAAAATTCTAAAAATGTCATGTTAAATTTTTATTTTATTTTGAGTTGAGTTTATAAAATGTACTTTATTAAAAAAATCTGTAATGTTTTCATCCATAAAATTTTTCAATATTAAAATATTCATCAGATTTTTGGTTCAGTTAGAAAATAGAGCCCATATAAAGAATTCCATCCAATTTCAAGGATGCACCATTAGCCATTTTTAAAATATCATGCGCGCAAGGTGGAAACATGGCGAAATATTTTGTCAGAAAGAGGATTAAATTACAAAAATATTTGTGGCAACCCAAACTTTCTGCTTACTAGTTTCGAAAGCAGCTGTATTACGTAGTCAGCTGTAAAAGGTTGGAAGTAATTGCTTTTAAAATAAATAAAATATCCCAATTCATGCAACAGTCGCATATTCGAAGATCATAAGGGGTTTAAGGTGTATAAGCCCTCTTAAAATAACAGAGGGCATAATTGTATTGAGGTTACTAAGAAGTCCACCTTGCAGTGTCTAACCGCCTAATGATATACATCTTCACCAAATAACAAAGGCCTTTTAGCATGCAGAGTAAAAGCGTGCGTTTATACTTTTTAAGTACCTAAAACAGAAATTAGAAAACATTTAAAAGATTATGAAGCAGAAGTCTTATGATATTTGTATACTAATTGTTTCAGCATATTTTTGAGAGGACGCCCTCGTTAACAAAAAACAAGCAATGGGATCGAAGAAACAAAGCTTAAATGGCTGTGTCATCAGTCAAAGAATAATATTTCAGCGGTTTGGATTGGCTACTAATAGCAAAGCCTCGGGAGGTATGTGCCTTAAGGGGAGGGGCGCATTCGCGGAGCAAAAGAAGGCAAACTGGCTCGTATACATGTTACACACGAGGAAAACCAGGAAGACGCTCATGCAGACAGCCCGTTCGAAGGGTTCGAACCTCGTACCGGTGTTCGGCTATTTTACCGCACGGCCGCTGGTGGGCTGGTTTGAAGTCCGAAGAAATTTGTTTCCCGGAGAAGTTCCACGTTGTAAATGTATAGTGTCTTTGTGGCATGGGGGCACTCTTAATATAAGACGAGGCGAAAGTCCTTTCGTGTAGTTTGGTGGCAGGGAAGAGGGGTGTGAGACCCTCGGACCAGTTGATGTTATCCTCTACAAGTTCTATTGTAAGGATCTTAAGTTTTACTAACGTTTATTTTATTTTAAATCTTTACTATCACTTCTTATTTTCTACTTCCGGCCAGAATTAAAAGCTTTAACTTATTTATGCAAATTTGTCTGGCGAACGCCGAGTACTTAAGTTGTGGCTTTTTGCCAAGCGAGAGAGAGGAAGGAGTTAGTAGAAGCAGGCCGCTTGCCTTAGCAGTTTTACTCGGTTGCTGGTTGCCTTCCAGGCCAGAGGTTTAATCCTCTTAATAATTTTAAACGTATTGTAGTGTTAACAGTTCTCTGTACTACATACGGCTTCCTGTTAATATACGGCCAATCTTCCACGTAGGCCCTTGTTTATTATTTCAAAGTTAAGTTAGAGTTTAGTTAATATTTTTATATTCTTACGTTCAGACCACAAGTGGTTGGTCTCTGTATTCCGAAGTCCGGAAATTATTGTAAAGAGTGAAAAATAAAGGGTTTCGTATACCCTTCCTGTGTATCTTGTCTACTTCCCACATTTATTGAACATAGCTTTAGTAAGCTCCATGTTCCGAGTCAGGTCTTTGCATGTTCCCAAAGAAAGTAAGAAGGAACACTGAACCTGATACTATAAGCAAATTTATTATTCTCTTTTCAACAGTTATGTAACTTCTAATGTATGTAGCTATATTTTTATAATAAGTGCATCTACTTTGGTCATTTGAGTATACTAATTTTAATCAATTGTATTGTAACTGTTTATATAAA
This sequence comes from Stegodyphus dumicola, assembly GCF_044657685.1. Taxonomy (NCBI): domain Eukaryota; kingdom Metazoa; phylum Arthropoda; class Arachnida; order Araneae; family Eresidae; genus Stegodyphus; species Stegodyphus dumicola. The sequence continues at coordinate 5,805,240 of NC_140768.1, forward strand.
AGTTTGAATTTTGTATTTTTAATTCATAACGGGATCCACTAACCTTGTGCAACTATAAATTTTGGATTTAATTAGTAATGTTCTCTCTTAACCTTTTCGCAAATGAAAGTGTTTAATAAAATGAATCTTTAGTAATATCCATCAAATAGGAAATGTAACTGTTAAGCTGAGTAAGTCATAACAAACAGCTGTATTTAACAGCCTAGCATCGAAAATGTATAGTATTATGCGTAAAAATAGTACAGTATTATGCCCTGTATGTATATGTGGCATTGTAACCTTTTGCAGAATTGTTAAAAATGTTACCCTGCCTGCTAGCTGTAATCATGGATAACAGGTATCAGATGGCATCGGTTAACATGGCCAACATCTGCCAACACCGAGAGATTCGTTAAGTCCTAGGACCGGTGGTCATTTTGGTATCGTGGATTTATTTACAGACTTGTGCAAAATCATTCCCGTTTAATCAGTATACTCAGTGTTATATCAATGAATCAGTACTGTAGCAGTATTAATATCAGTACCAGTATTATATCAGCCTTGTATCTGTTCTGCATCAGTCATATTTGCATCAGTAATGTATATTGAATATTAATCTGTAACATGTTATTGTGTGTGTCTTGTCGTGCACGTTGAATACCTTTCAGGTGGCATTATGTATTTTGTATTTTGAAGGAGTGCTATAGATAGTGCAAGTAAAGGTGCTACAGATAGTACATACAAGTAATGTAACAGTAGAACATTGATCTGTGATATTTTAATTCGCAATATTTTGAGTCTCTGTAACGTATTATTTGGAGGATTTATTTACCGACTTGTGCAAAATCATTCCCATTTCATCATTATCCATAATCAGTGTTATATCAATGAATTAGTACTGTAGCAGTATTAATATTAGTACCAGTATTATATCAGCCTTGTATCTGTTCTGCATCAGTCATATTTGCATCAGTAATGTATATTGAATATTAATCTGTAACTCTGTAACATGTTATTGTGTGTGTCTTGTCGTGCACGTTGAATACCTTTCAGGTGGCATTATGTATTTTGAAGGAGTGCTATAGATAGTGCAAGTAAAGATGCTACAGATAGTACAAGTAATGTAACAGTAGAATATTGATCTGTGATATTTTAATTCGCAATATTTTGAGTCTCTGTAGCGTATTATTTGGAGGATTTATTTACCGACTTGTGCAAAATCATTCCCATTTAATCATTATTCATAATCAGTGTTATATCAATGAATTAGTACTGTAGCAGTATGAATATCAGTACCAGTATTATATCAGCCTTTTATCAGTTCTGCATCAGTCATATTTGCATCAGTAATGTATCCTGAATATTAATCCGTAACTCTGTAACATGTTATTTTGTATGTCTTGTCGTGCACGTTGAATACCTTTCAGGTAGCATTATGTATTTTGAAGGGGTGCTATAGATAGTGGTGGACGTGGTGCTATACTAATTAACCGTTTGATAAGGTCCCATGTCCTCCGTCCTCTCTCTCCTCAAAATTGGGATGGAACGTGGAAATCCAACCTCCTTGAGGCTCTGGCAAACATTCTTCGATGAAATTACATGAACAAGAAAACAACAACAACGAATTGGAAGTGAAAGAAGATTTGATTTTCGAAGCCGCCTCTGTCAGCAATGTTTATAAATATGAGACCTCAAAGATAATTTGTAATTTTAGAACTCGAACGTAAGAAAATGAAAGCGTCATCGTAAAGCACGATGCTCAATTTTGCAATCAAGCATGATGCATTATTTTGCAAAAATAATGAAAGAAAATGAAATAAATTTAAATTCAAGATGACATTGTAATGAAACCCTCGTAATTTGGATTTTTCACGGCATTAATCATCTTGGAACTGATCGACACTCACTTCAAGCAATAAATCACGACTTACTTTACTGAAAATGTTTTGAGGAAAAGAAACTTTTTGAAATCAGGTTTCTTCTTCCTTGAAATTTCTTTCTTTATTTGAAATTCCGATAATTATTTTTTCCTTTCGAGAAAAAAGTGCCGTCGATGATTTTTTTTTCAACGGTTATTTATTTCTGTTTATTCAACCATTATTTCAGATTTCTGATTGCCATATTAAGTTTTCTCGCAATCCAACTTCTAAATACAGTCTAATAGGATTTGAGGATTTAATGTCTCCCGGAACACTGTTAACAAACGCTCTACATTTAATCGGTGGATATTAAGATATAAAGAAGTCGACTTTAAAAAATGATTTAAGGCTCAAAAGAAAATGCAGAGCGAAATTTTATTTTACTTCGTCCTTTTTATTATTTTTAGAAGATATTATTTTAAGCAATACATTCCTTACCGCTTATTTATTATACTCTGAACATGAAACGAACACTCGATGTAGTTTAAAGCAGCAATTAATCACTTATGACAGTGCAGTATTTATTTGTAATCAAAAGGATATTATAAATATTATCTAAAACGCCTTTCTGCAGAATACGTTTATAATTGAGCTTGACCATCACCTCTATTTCCTAATCTATTATTCAAAGAAATCGATAAAGCTGAGAACTGAGAACTTTAGTAAGAATTAGATTTCTTTAGAATTACCTTATTAGTTCTTAGATTATTAGTTGCAGCACTTCATTTGCAATGTTATGCAATCTATAAATGCGTTGCTTTCTTTGTGCGTAAACGTGTAAAATAAATTTTATGCAAAATCTGCGAATGTTGGAAAAAAAATTCCGAAATTATACGCATATTTTAAACCAAATTACTAACTATGTAAGTATACATTACTTGTGGTGAATCTTTACATTATGATAACTTGGCGATTTTTTGGCGAAAATTTGGTGACCAACCCTGCTACAGCAACCTGCTAGTTTTGTTTTGGACGCCAATTTGTTTTCACGAAGTAAAGGCATTTCTTCGTTTTCTTTTTTTTTTTTTTTTTTTTTTTTTTTTTCTTAACTCAACATTTTTTTCAACAATCTGCTAGCTGAATTATGCTTATACTAGAACTTTTATGGAACAAAAATGCTTAATCATGACGAAGATTAGGTGCGAAATTGGAAGAAAGTGCAGAATCGCAAACTGCTTGCCGCGTTTTTAGGAATTCCACATACACGGTATTCATGTACACGTCGACCTACTTTCACTTAAAAGAAACATCCCAGAATTGCACAAAAATGTCATTGCGCACACTCTTGACTTCATCTATGTACACATCGACCTATTTTCACTTAAAAAGTCAAAGAAAACTGTAAAAAATCCAATTCTTCTTACTCTTGTAAAAAGCGCCAAACAAATAAGTGGGCGATTCTGCACTTTAGCAGCGAAATTGTTTCTAAGTGCTTATTAGCTAAAATCACGATCGGAATTTTCCGGAAAATGTCACATGACATGTCTCATGATCTCTCATTTCTCTGAGACAAAATAATCTGTGATTCAAACTGTGTACTTCTCAGATTATTGCTAAAGTCCTAGCTAGTAACCTTGATCGCCTTACCAAAATGTCGCCAAATTACCTGTTACCATATTCTAAAGATTAGCCTTAATTGTTACGAGACTCTTTTCAACATTGTATTGAAACCTTCTAAACTAAAGAGGCATTTTCATCCTATGTATGAGAATTCGAAAAATCAGCTTTTACAACTATTTCCTCCCTCCTTTCTGCACGCCTTCGTGGTGTAACGAGTTAGCACATTCGAAAGGTCCAGGTTCGAGTTCCGGCAGTGGCACTGCTCATTTTTGAAATCTCCAGCATCAAAATAACCTAATAACTCTGCAAACTTTTAAAGGAATTGATTCAGATTTAAAAATCTAGTGATTGCCAATTTTAAAAGTAAAATCTAGTAATACTTTTTATAGCTGCTGATTTTTTATTTCTTAGCTAATTAACAGCTACGATGCCAGCCTTCGTCTGCCTTTTAAATGTACTGTCAAAATGCCTGAAGGGAACACCAAATATTAAATTTAAGAACTGCGCAGAATTTTACTCTGCAGAAAACTTCCGAAAAAAGAAAACACACATTTTTAAAAAAATATATTACGTATAAAAAAATTAACCAACTTTCCGTTGAAGAAAAAAAATCATGCAAAACTTTTCAATATCTTACAAACAATGAAATAAGCAAAAAATAACAAGAAAGGAGCTCAAAAAACAAAATTTTCCGCACAGAATTTTACTCTTCAGAACAACTTTATCAAAAAAAATCTGATGTGTACACCGCATGACTTCCTTGTACGGAATATTAAATTATACGCAGTCTATAGTTGGTCTTTAAAGTTTTCATGCTTCTGTTTAAAAAAATATCTGAGTGATTATTTTACTGTTTCGTTATCTAAAGACTACATAAAGACTATCACTAGACTAAATCTACAGCTGGATTTCTTAAAAGTCACACAGCTGGGTAATTAGACGTGAAATGACGTCAAATTGGGTAAGCATATTCTGTTGTCAAGCAAATTTTGGGATGGGTAATATCTTCATTACAAGAAACAGGCGTAAACTTTTACCCGAAAACTTAATGCTGAATTTCAAGTTAAGTTCTTTATTCTAGGAACATTACACCTAGGGAAGATATTTGGAACGTTTCTACGTGATTTTATAACATAGCTAGGTTTATGTGGTGAATATATGGTGAGGCGAGAGTCCTGTGGTTTGGTGTTAGGGAAAAGAGTTGGGAGACCCCCCCGGGCCAACCCCTGGGGTGCTCTCCTTCAGAATTGGGGTGGAAAGTAGAAATCCAACTTCCTTGAGTCTTCCATAAAATTACATGGACAAAATAACAACAACGGGTTAGAAGTAAAGAAGTTTTAGTTTTCGAGTTAGAAGCAAATTCAACAACGAGTTAGAATTTATTTATTTGTATGATCATATCGGTTTTCAACGAAAGATAACGTCATGTCTATGAAAAAACGTATATTTCACTAGATTTGGAATAACCTCAGCATTTTATACTTTTCGTCAATGATGCATCAAAAACTTCGTATGACTAATTGACAAATATTAGTCTGTCAGATAATCCCAGGTCAGGTAGTAATTGTTATTACGTTAAGCAACCCATGAAGACATCTGTTTCTTGAGGTGGACAGTTTAGAGTACTTCGCCTTAATTAAACAATCGTTTCGAGTAACTACGGAACATTTAAGTTTTAGTTTGGTTTATTAGAATACGGTAAAGCACTCGAGGGCTATCTGCCTTAAGGGAGGGATGCCTTCGTGGAGGACTTTTTAAGGGAAACTGGCTCGTATACACGTTACACATGGGGAAAACCACGAAAACACCCATGCAGCCAGCCCGTTCGCGGGATTCGAACCTCGGACCGAACTACCAGTGTTCAGCGGCGTTACCGCTCGGCCGCTGGTCGGCCTCGGAACATTTAAGAGGTGCGTCATTACGTGAAATATTTGATTTAGTGATTAGATCACTTATTCAGGTGTGCTTAGTTAAAATATGTTTGAGAAACATTGGTATACATATTTCCTTATAATACTATTAGTGATTTTAAAATTACCATATTACTTATTAAAAGATGTTTCTGATATTGTACGTTATGTATCTTTGATACAAAACTGCCTTTACTTCTGAGCTGTACATTTCAAATATTTTTCGATGCAAATAATTTGATTAATTTCCGTAACATATCATTAGTATACACCGCATATCCATAGCTCGATTTTCTTGTATACTTTTCGTCAATGATGCATCAAATCATCATTGACTAAGTGATGCTTAGTCCCAGAACGTTGCCCAAATGTACCAGATTATAATTCTGCAATGCTTTTACACATTTCGTAAAAAACGCGAGAAACTATGAGCAAATATTTTGTTAAGGCCTTTATTCATTTATAGTTTTTACCTTTTTATAGCTTTCAATTTATTTATTTAACAACAAGAATTATTGCTATGGGTATTTATAATAAACTTTTCAGGTGTTAGAAAATTCCTAAGGGTATTTTAATCACCTAATCTATGATGCTTGTTAGAATGTTCCTTACCGTTTGTATTCCTCTGAGCCTATAATGGATGGCTCAGGCGTTTAGCACGAACAAATAATAATGTCGATTTATGTAACACATCAGACAGCATTATGAATCTTTTAAACATAAGTTCACCGGTTTTACATAGCATTTCTGTTTCACATAACTTTCAAAACAGAGATATATGAACTGCCAAATTTTGAATGTATAAGTTGGCTTTAATGGCGAGAGTATCGCGAAAGTCTCGACTGGAAAAAAAAATTTGATTTTGAAAATTATGCCTCGGAACTGTTCCAATTTAGAAAAACATGTAACTGTCGTTATTCAGAAATATTTTCCCTTGTGTCATGCTTCAGCGATATCGAGGAACATTAATATTTACAAGTGCTGTTTCGAATGCTTACTTCTGAAAATATAAATTCATGCTTTTATTGGATCTGAAATTCAGTTTGAAACAGTCGTTATAATATTTTAATGCTATTTTTAAGGGAGCTCATACACCTTAAACCCCTTATGAGCTTCAAATTATGTGACTGTTGCAAGAATTGAGATATTTATTTATTTTAAAAGTAATTACCTCCAATGTTTTACAGCTGACTGCATAATATAGCTGCTTTGGAAACTAGTAACCAGAAAGTTTGTGTTGCCACAAATATTTTTCTAATTTAATCCGCTTTGTGACAAAATTTTTCGTCATTTTTCCACATTTCGCGCATGATATTTTAAAAATGGCTAACGGTACATATTTGAAATTGGATGAAATTCTTTATACGAGCACTATTTTCTAACCGAACCAAAAATATAATGAATATTTTAATATTAAAAAATTTTATGCACGAAAACATTACAGATTTTTTAATAAAATACATTTTATAAACTCAACTCCAAATAAAATAAAAATTTAACATGAAACTCTCAGTTTTTTTGGTTTGCAATAGTTTCCAAATGTTATAAAAGCTATATATAAACTATGGAATTAAATAATGCAACAGATAATTTTAAACTGTGCGCGTAAGGTGGAAACATGACGAACTTTTTGTCGCATAGCGGATTAAATTACAAAAATATTTGTGGCAACCCAAACTTTCTGATTACGATTTCAGAAAGTAGCTATATTATGTAGTCAGCCATAAAAAGATGGCAGTAATTACTTTTAAAATAAATAAGTTATCCCAATTCTTGCAACAGTCACATAGTCGAAGATCATAAGGGGTTTAAGGTGTATGAGTCTTTAAACCAAGAACAAAATTAAGCTGCTTTACAGATGCCGACAAGCGGTGGAAAGTTTATAACGCATTCATCCTTAATATTTCATCTCCTTTATCATGAAAGTGGTTTTGCGAATGTTTCATTCACTATTTTAATTTACGTTACAGCAAAACATCTGTTTGCAGAGTCAGTTTATATTATTACTTCAGCATGTAGGAAACTCCCGCGATTTGCCAGCAATGAAATTTTCAGTTACGTATGTTACTTATTTTTTCGTGTATTGCGTAACCCAAACTGTTATTTTCCTTCGAAAGTGCCTCAGCTCTTTCATATGATCTCATTTGTCTGTTTTAGTAGTAGGTGTAACTATTTTATGTACTCCTCAATATAAGCTGAATGCATCAAACATAGCTGTTTTGTAGCTTGTGGTACAATCATGATTTCAATAACATAAAAAAGCTGATGTGTACACCACATGACTTCCTTGTGTAGAATATTAAATTATACGCATTTTTTCCTACATTTCATTTAAACTTATGTCCTCGACTTTCATTAGAGATGTATCTCTCATTCAATTAATTCAGCTCTCACTTCGCGGGAAGACAAAAACACATAAAAATCTCAATGTATTTTCATTAAAAACTGAATGATATAGAAAAACATAAAACACCAAGTACAGTTAAAACAATTAAAAAACAATTTTTATAATTTAAATTACAGTTTTTACGCAAAAACAAATAATTCAGCCAGTGGGCAAAAAAGGCAGATATTTTTCGATGCACAAAAATGAAAGTTTCCTTTTGGTCCCACTCGGCAAAAAGACACTGAAGGTGCAGAAGCTGAATTAATTCACTGTTCTTGCTAAGTTTCAAATGTAAAGAAATCTGGCTGCTATGGTTAAAAAATTAGGCTTAGCCGCACTTAAACAATTTTTAATTTTTTGATAATTCTAAATCTATTGCACGCAAAATTAACTAAACGCATAAAACCTTTAATCGGAAGGTAAGAACAACATAATTCAATCATTTTGAAAGCAAAAAATACACAATTTACCAATATATAAGAATAAAAAAAAATTTTAGCTCACTGGAGCCGAGTAACAGAATGGGTATACTTTTGTGGTCGATTGCATACAAAAAGGGAGGAGCACAATGTTATAACAGTCCTATATACAAATTTTCAACGCTCTGAGGTTACTCGTTTTTTGAGTTATGCGAAATACATACATACGTACATACGTACGTACAAACGCCAGGAAAAAATCTCTTTGAATCCGTTGAATCCGTTTTATAATTCGTTTGGGGGGGAAAGAATCCTTTATTCTCTCCTTACGTACAGATGTAACGCAAAAACATTTAAATTGCATTCGATAGTGGTCAAAATGGATATTTTCGTTGAAATATGGTACCCGGAATTTCCTTTACTTGTACAAGGAAGTAAAAGAGTTTATCTTACGAGCGCATTTTCGTATAGTCAGCTAATTGCACTTAAAATAATTTTAAAATAAAGTCCACTCTCCTTTTTGTTACCTTACTGAAACAGATTTCTGATTTCCTGCCTAATATTTTCAATGATTTCTATTAATGACTTTATTACGTCTTTTTTTGTTCAAACGTAGAGCGCATTACATTTTGATCTCGAATAGTTTTCATCAACACTGGCTATTATGCGAACTAGTCACATTTCTTTCATTTGAAATTCTGTTTAAATAGTGAGCTGACCCTTATATAACATGGCTTCACCTCTGCGTTTTACATAAGTACAGATTACAGTAGTATCTGATTTTAAATTAATAAATAAATAAACCCAATATTATATTTGCGGGTTTTTAATATTTAAATTAAAGAAATTAATTATTAATTTAACATAAGCGTTAAAGGTTAAAGTATATTAATTAAAACGTATGTTCCTGAATTCTTCTGTTAATCAAACGTAATAAGTATGGTTTTTTAGAATGATATGTTTTATGGAAAAAGCATTTCTTCGTATTCGGTTTATAACTGCAGTATATTTTATTAGATATCATCATAACAAATTTACGCTAACAGGAATTTGTATTATTTGAATGTTTCTGAGAGAAACTACATATGGACATATCCTTTCGTGCACTTCTAAGCGAATGATATCGCATGTTTTACTTTTCTTTGTAAATGTAATTCAAAGTTCGTGACGTTTTCTGTATATCCTGTTAACTAAATTAGCATAACAATTTTTAAATCCAGTGGTCATTTTATAATGCTCCTTCAACCTGATTAGATGCATTTTAATGTGCTTGCTGTTTGATTTTTTCACTAATTGTTTTCATTTTATCTTGCAGAGTAAAAAGTGAAACGAGAGCAAAGATGATGAAAGATAATTTCGAATTGTTTTCTGCAAATCCCGAAAGGACAATTCTTGTCACCGTAGAAAAATATTTTGTGTTTTTGTCTCGTTCTTATCTTTACCTGTTTCCTGTACCTGTTTTGAGTTCTGTGTTCCATTTTAGTGCAATATTGTCCCACGTATGTGGCTGTAATTTACAAACTGCTAAATAAATTATCATGGACTTATTGTGTAATAAAACTGCTGTGAATAAAGTAGCTTTTCATTTATAAATTTATTTCGTTGTTCTATATTTTCATGGAATTATTTCAGCATCAAATTAAGTTAAAAAAGAAAGGAGTATTAATGTAAATGAATCAAATTAAAGGCTTGTAAATCAAACATCATGTTAGACAAATTTTATGAAGTATGCTATAGTTTTAATGAAATTTAACGTAACAACTGGAATGAATTATCAAACTGGTAAATTAACTTCTCAGTGAAACTGATGACTCAAGATTTTCAGCGGCATTGAAAAGACGAAAGAAAAAAAATTATCATCATACAAATGATTTTCTTTTTCAACAAAACGCCCACATAGCACAAAAACATCCTCGGGATATCCCGAGGATGCTGCTCGCGGGATATGCGCACATCCTTATGACATCTCAAAATATCCCGCAAACCTCCTAAACACCTCCTACCGAGTGCTTAATGTCACATCCCAGTACATCCTAACATTTTTTTATATATAAAAAAAAATGTGTTATTTAGAATTTAGAAAATGCTAATCCATTGAAAAAAATCTTTTACATGACTAAATAAATTTTTAAAAACGTCAGAAAAAATAGCAGTTAAAATTAATAACAAAATAACAAGAATAAATCATCAATGATATCAATATTTTTAATATACAGCATTTAGAAACAACTTAGTAAAATACATATGAAAATTAAATAATGTGCAATGTCAAAAAATTAAAACTGGTAAATTTGAGAACAAATATCCTCAGAATGTTTGACAACCGAAGTCCTCCGGACAATGCAGTATGAATGTCCTCAGGATGTGAAATTGGTGAAGTCCTCAGGACATCTGAGAAACAACATCTTCAGGACATCCTCTCATATCCCGGGACATAACGACTGAAATAAGACATCCTCAGGATGTTAAATTACGATCTCCTCAGGACATTTGAGAACCAACATACTCAGGACATCTTAAGTATGTCCCGGGATATTGCGACTTAAACAGGACATTCTGAGGATGTTTTGTGCTATGGGGACGGCAAGGAATCATTTTCGATGGCTGTAAATTTAGAACTCTCTACACAAATTACCATACATTTATCTTATATTAAGGTATACTAGTTTTAAATTGAAAAGATGTTTCAGGAAATCAGTTTCTAAAGTAAAATTGTCTTGATATTAATAATGTCCAGTAACAACTTTTTCATAAACATATTTACGTAACATGTTAAATATGTCAGATATAAATTGAATGAAACATATTTAAATCTAAAATGTGCGAATTGGGTGATTGAAGTGCAATGATTGAAGTAAAAATGCAACTTCTATAACCTAATTTCGTAGGAACAAAGGAACTTTAAATTTAGAATAAGCAGGGTTATAATAATCATTCCTCATTTAAAATCTATTAAATTATAATATTAGAAAACAGGTAACGCTAAAAATGTACATTATATGGATTCAGACAATATCCTTCCACTGTCCAACAGGTATCTTATGTTAGTGAAGCCATTAAAGATTCTTTAGACATTTGTCCTGGCCACATTTATAGACTTTGAATCAGCTTATGATAAAGCATAGAGACTACGTACTATTCAGAAATTACAGAACTTGGGAATAAATGGCAGGATGATTTTAAGGATTAAAAATTTATCACAACTTTTTTTGCTGTTAGATATGGCTGTGATAATTCTGGATTTAAACAGACCGAAACAACAGTCATCAGTACGATTCTTTTTAATGTTTCTTTAACGATTTCATTACACTCTGGCACCGTGGGTGGATTCTGCCCTTTTTGCCGACGATCTGGTTATCAGGAGTAGTGCTTCTAAAAAGAAACAGGCTGGTTTAAATGTGACTCTTAACAGTGCTCTGAAAGAGCTGGAATATTGGTGTCTAAAAAATGGGTATGCGAGTAAATTAGGATAACAGCACGTGCCAATTCTTCACTCTGAATAGACAGCCTTTTACAGTTGACATATATAAGGGTGGAGATGTCCAACATAATGATTGGACTAAATATTTGGAGTGAATCTTCGATCCATATTTTTTTATTGAAAATTTTAAATCCTTGTGCACCACATAGTATTACACAAGGCTTACATATAGTATTACACATGGCATAGTATTACACAAGGTAAGTAAAAAAACAAACAAATACAACAACACAACACAAAATAAAATAAACTTACAAATTCACATATGACACGTAAGAGATAAATTTACAGAAGAAAGAGAAGGCCATTTTATGTTGGACAAATACGTGAAGAGGGGGAGGAAATGCAATATTCACAGAGTTTAACCTAGAAATGAGTTCCTTCCGTCCTTCCTTGAGCTTTGAACAATAGAACAACAAATGTTCGACATTTTGCACTCCCCCGAAACTGCATGAACACAAGTCTGTACTAGATAATCTAAATCTCTTCAGATATGAATTGAATTTACCATGTCCAGTTAGAAATTGAGTAACTTCAAAATTGCAGAAAAAGTGTTTATTGTTCAGTCTGTGAGGAATGGAAGGAAGATATAGTTTAGTCAAAGAGGCAGTAGTGTAGTCATTAGGATTTTTTTTAAGCCAGAGAGATGAAAAAGTAGCAACGGCCTTCGTCGAAAATCGAACCACGGACCTCTGGAATACCGGCCCAGCGTGCAGAACCACTACACCACGAAGGCACCTAGGAAAGTGGGAAAAATACCTTATAGTAGTAGAATTCCTGTATAGTTCATTTCACTTGAGTATTGTATCATCCTTATTTTTTTTCTTGTAAAATGACTTGAGAAGTATCATTGGAGTATTTACGTAAAGATTTGTATCTTGTTTTGCCAATCAATCAGCCCTTTCATTTCCTAGATTGCCAGTGTGGCCACGTGCATGAGAAAAGATAACATCAACACCTTTATTATTAAGGTCTTTAAGAAGGGCATGAGAAGTAACAATTAATTTATTACTAGATAAGGTATTCCTAAGAGAATCAGTGCGAATAATAAATTTAGCACTTAGCGAACAGCTGTTAGATATCCACTTAATTGACTCACTAATGCACAGTAATTCGGCTTAAAAAACACTGCATTCATTGGGAATTTTAAAGAGTTTGTATTCCAGCTCAGAACCACGATGGAAAACGACATAAGCTAATCCAACTCGATTACTAATTTTACTGCCATCTGTATAACACACAACAAAGAAATTATCATCAACAGAATTGTCATAAATGATTTATAATGTCATAAATAAATTTGATAAAATGTCATAAATGATTGAATTGGCAAACTATTGGCAGGATGAGGAAGATCTTCAAACAACACCTTGGTATCGAACATAAATTTGCTGATGGTATCTTTAAACTTTTTGTCATTCAAAACATGAAGGTCAATCGGAGGAAATCCTGAAATTGCGAAACAGGCTTCATAGCTAATTGTTCTGTAGCCACGCACAACTCTTAGTAAAATTCTTCTTTGAATTCTGCGAAGTATACGGGAATTAATCTTCTTTTCTAAAGCTGTTCCCCACACTCTAGAAGCATAGCAAATAAAGGGGACAATACCCTGCCTATAAATCATATCAATAACATTATATTTTAAACCAAAAGTATTGCAAGAGACACGATTAAGTCCTCTAAGTATATTTTCACACTTATTGGATAAATACATAATATGATTTTTCCAACAAAACTTATGATCAAGAATAACGCCTACATATTTAATTTCATTCACCGTTTCGAGTAAGGTATTATCCAAGTACAGTTGTTGGTTTGTATAGCTGACATGCTTTCTTTTAATTATCATAATTTTAGATTTATTAGGATTGAATTCCAATTTCTGTTCTCTGGACCAACTGGAAATAATATTAAGGGTGTTCTGAGCCGTATTAAAGAGAGTAATGGGACACTTCTCTTGAAAGCAGATTAGAAGATCATCAGCAAAAACAATTGTTTTACAGCTCGGACAATGTGAGAGTCTATTGAGTAGATCATTCATAATTAAATTCCACAATAAAGGTCCGGAAACCGAGACTTGAGGGCAACATCTTTCCAAAATGCGGGAGGAAGAAACGTGGCCAAAGGAGAGCAATGCAGATCTGTCATGCAGAAAATCTTTAATAAGGCGGGAAATATTACAAGGAATACCAGCTTTCCTTAAAAAAACAAGTATCCCAGGCCACTAGGCGTGGTCGAAAGCACCTTTGATAACAAGGAACACCAAAACTGTGTGTAAATTTCTCTTCTTACCTTTGTGCACTATGTCTTTCAAGTACAAAAGAACATCTTCACAACTCTTATGAGGGGTAAAACAAAACTGTGCTTTCTTTAGAAGTTTTTTATTATGCAAGAACCAGGTAATTCTATTAACAAACAGCTTTTCTAGGCATTTTCCTAAACTGAGAAGAAGACTAATGAATCTCAAGTTATCTAAATGCGGGATTACGAGGACCACTGTTCTTAGGGATTAAAACGACATTCGCTGATTTCCAGCAATGAGGAAATGAACCAAACTTCATCGATCCACATTGAAATTAGAGGAAACATGCGGAACATTTGAAACATAAAGCCGTGAGAAGACTCTCTGTCTTAAACCATCTGGCTGGCTCGAAGTGGGCCTGTGACAGAGAGACGACTACTTACAAATTATGCATTCAACCAATTATTGGTAATTGTAGCGAGATCCTCATCACAGCTCCGGAGAATGTGGTCTAGATCCTCGAAGTCTTCCAGAACTAGGTATTACTTATAATTACTAGGGCAGCGAGATCTACTTCTATTCTTCCAATGCAGCATTTAACAGGTTTCGAACTTGTTCATGGTTGTATTAAGGTTCGTTACCATGGTTCATGGTTGTATTAAGGTTTGGCCCGACAACCTTTTTTGGATGAACTCTAGAAATTCAAATTGGCTTTATCCAGGCTGCTCAGAGAGAATCTGATGCTTTGGAATTGAGCCGAGATTATCTAATTTTACCTCCTCCCGATTGTTCTTTGAACTTTTTGAATTTGAATACAAATCTTGATCTTATCCAAAGAGTTGTTACAAATCAAATGAGCGATTCGTAATTAAGATCTATTGCAATGGAAACTATTGGGCTTCGCTGTTCTCAAAATAAAGGGTTACATGTCTACACTGACGGCTCTATGTTAGAGAGAACGCGCGGTGCCGAAGCAAGTATCCATAACGAGCCTTTTAGCTTTTACTGACCAATGGCTATTATTAATTGCTGTGACTATTCAACAACTATCGAATCGTAGCTATTCTTTTGTAAAGGCAGTCATATTGTCAGATTCCAAAAGTGCATTTCAAGCTCTTCTGAATAATCAAAATATTTCCTAAAGAATTTTAGACTGTAGGCCTTTGCTTAAGGCACACAGAATTTCTTTTCAATGGATTTCAGCCCACTGAGGAATTATTGCATCAATCGAACACTTTCTTTTCATATGACTAAATTGTTCGTCAACCTGACTCTTAAGAAAATTCTTAAGCAATATATGATTTAACGTGCTATGGATAAGAGTTGGAGGATTCTGGGGGAAGAAACAACTTTCATTCCCAGCTTTCCAAGAAAGACAACGGTAGCTGTATTTAGACGTCTGGACCGGATATGACGTTTTGCGAGACCATCTCTACAGAACTGGAGTGGTCGATGCCTCAAACTGTATTTTGTGCGACTACAATCAGCCTATGATTTTTGAACATTTCAATAACTGTATCGCACTTCTCGGTATGAAGACATTGTTAAAAAGTACTGAAGAGCCGTGAACGCTAATGTTTGGCTTAAACGCTAATGTTTGTCGATTGTAAAATAAACATTAGATGTAATAAGAAGATTGGACCAAAATTGGAGAATGTCGATTTTCACCGGAGAATGTCAACATTCACCAAATACGTCGGTGAAAGCTCGAATATTGCATTACATTCTTGTATATTCGGACCCTCACCGGTGTATGTCCACAATCACAGATATGCTCTGGTGTAGGACGAAAAGAGAGAAGTTTATGTACAGGCTGCCATTCCAAAAGGAAGTGTTCCACAAATAAATGCAGTTGTAAAAGCAATGGCCTCTTGTGCAATTCATAGTGTCATAATAGTTTAAGTTGTTGCAAGAAATAATATTTGGGTCACATAATTTAGTAAGTTTTCTATTACTATTATTTTATTTTCTCATTTAGAACGTACTGTATAATTAAGTAAGTTTTAACTTCAATTATTTTCCTTTCTCATTTTGAATGTACTGTGTGTTTTAAGTTATTAAGTTCTTATTTTAAGTCTCAAGTGCGTTTTTTTTTTCGACTAAATTACGGAGAAGAAAATATAATATTCTTATATGTTCAACATTCACCATTAGTACATGGTGAATGTCGACATTGACCGGTGTAAGTCAGAAATAAGAGTACTTGGAAAATATTTCGAACATACACCAAGCGACTATGTGAATGTTGACATTCATCGGTGAAAGTCGATATTCTCCAGATTTCAATGTTTCACCGTAACATTTATATATATGGTTAAAGTAAAGATTTAGGAGCGGTCAAAGCTAACATTTTAGCCCAATGCTTTGTTCCCAAACTCAACAAACCAAAACCCAAGCAAGTATCTGAGTGACTCAGCGGAAAAAAACAAATTGAACACAATTGTCTTGCTCTGAATATTCAGAATTCTGAAGAGTTTTTATCATCTTAGGTCTTCATTAACATAATAATAAAGAATACGTTCGAAATAACTTAAAAACTACGTTCTCGTCCGAATGAAATATGAAAAAGGGAAAAAAAAAAACATACAAGTTCTTGCTTGCCTTTTGGACATTTAATCCGGCGATCAGCAAAGAAAGGTCTGAAGAGCTTTACTGGGATATGCATTGGGTTTGTTTTGTTTTTGCCAGAACGCCCCCCTCCGCCTGATCACAAAGTGATCTTATGGTCCAAAAAGGGGGCGTCCCATTCACACCACATTCCAAGTAACTAAAAATGTTAGTATAATAAACTAAAGAAAACAATAATTATACATCCAGCAAGGTTGCCATACGACTATATATATATATATATATATATATATATATATATTTTTTTTTTTTTTTTTTTTTTTTTTAAATGGCTGGATCAACGACACAACAGGAAAGAAGAAAACCAAAAATAACTAAATCGAGAAAACTGTATTAGTAAAAATTAAAGCATAAAATAAGGAAGGAAAACACACAACGAAAATATGACATACAGTCACACATATCATCAAAACACGACGAAAAAGACATCCTAAAATAAACACATTGAAAATAAAATGAACTTAGTTAAAAATCCCCAATCGCATGTCTATTGCCATTAATAAAAGCCATCAATTCTCTTGCATATAATTTCAAATGTTTAAAACCAAAATTCAATAAATCAAAATGTATATCACAAAAACTTCGTCTAATAAAATCAGTCAATTGGCAGTCCACAACGAAGTGTTTGGCATCACCCAAAACATTACAATTTGGACATAGATCATTATCTTGTACATGAAATCTTTTTAAATAATGAGGAAACCTACCATGTCCGGTGATAATCTGATTCATATCAATGTCATCATAGATTAAAACTTTATCTGTAATTTCAATATTAATCAACAAATTATTTTTCTTGTTGAACTTTTCCACACATCTTTCCATATATTTATACAATATTTCTTCATACTCGTAATGGCAATTTGTCTAGAACCAGAAATTTCCACAATGGGTGCATTAGTTGAAATACATGCCTCCTTGGCCAGACTGTCAGCCCTCTCATTACCAAAAAAACCCACATGGGCTTTAATCCAATGAAAAGAAATCGTAGAACTGATAGATTGCAACAGAAATTTAATATCCATAATAATACAGTTAACATTATCGGGGCAAGAGAGCGATTGGAGCAAAGAAAGACAATCAGTATACAAATTTATGGTAACACATGTTTTAATATTCATTTTAATCTATTTCAAGGCCTTCAAAACAGCAATACATTCCGCTTGAAATACTGAATTATAAGAATTCAATCTATATAAACCATAATCAATTTCAACATCATAGAAATATACAACAAAAGCAGCTCCAGTACACCCTCCTAACCCCGAACCATCCGTATAAATATCATATATTCCAATTTTTGGAATTTCTCTATCAAACCCATAACTGATTCTATTTACAGGGTGTAATAAATGTACATATGCATTGGGTATAGAAGCAATCTTTTCTTTCATTTAGCATAACAATACCATTTAACCTTTCTTTGGTACTTATCCGTCTTGCCGGAGCAAATCTCGCCAAGCAGACTTTATTGGCGACAACATCCAGTAGACACATAAAAAAATGTTAGCAAATGTTAGTTCTAACAATTTTTTATTTTGAAGGCATAAACATTTTAATATCCTTTAAAATTTTCTAAAAAGCCAATAAACAAAGACAAGAAATTTGTAAAAAGACATTAATTTAGGAATTTACTGTGCTTTCATGGTTCAACATCCTGATTCGCCGGTTAATATCACGTGACCCCAAGTGATCTCATCTCACGCAAACTACGCTACAAAAATCCAATTCTCTCAGTAATTATTTACATTAATTTCAAGTTAACTCTTAATTTGGAATACAAGTTTGAATGCAAGAATGACTTCAATTCGTAGGAATAGCTTACTCAGAAATTATGTAAAACCGCAGTGCTTTACTTTGCTAGTGCATTTTTAATAAGAATGGATGAATTTAACCCTTGACTTTGTCTTTTTTATATTTTCGCCTTCGGGTGAGCGGTGTGATTACATCCTAATTGACTTAATTACCGCGAATGGCCTTAGAGCATAAAATTGAACTATCTGGTAAAATTTCTACGTAATTGTGTGCCAATATTCAAAGAAACAATCAATATGATAAGAAATGGCTGCGACTTGTTTTGAAAATGACGCGTTAAATGATCGAGGATATTCTGTTTGGCATCAGTTGTACCATTAATGGCGAGTTTATCGCCTGCGCCGGCAAAACGGAAAAGTACCCTTGCTTTATTTATTTAATTCCAATTAAAGGTTTATACAAGTAGTTATCTAAACTTTTAATGTTTACTTTCCATAAATTTGGCTGGTATTTTTTAAATCATAAAAACCTTAAATTAGTTGCCAAGCAGAGCTACGCACAATTCAAATGAATGAATTTTTTTCCCAAAAACTAAACTAGTGAATCTTATTTGAGTGATTACTGGCTTTTCTTAAAGACAAGTTAATTATATTAAATCCAGTTTAAACCTTTCTCTTCGCCAAGAGAAGGGCGGCCAATGCATTGGCGCGTTAGCACGTGTGCAAAAGGCCTCAGCCTTGAAACTGTCTGTAATATAATTCCTGGGAATGCTTAGAACAGAATGTTTGCCAAAAATGTTTGTATACGTATACTCCAAGTGCTTAAGGTACAGTAAGCGAATGAACAAGATTTTAGAAAATTTCTATGGTCGAAACAGGCAAATAAATAAATGCATAAATGAATTAAAAAAGCAATTTTTTAAAAATTCTAAATTAATAGACCGATGTTTATCTAAATTAACATAAAATATCATCACATGACAAAATCGAGTATGAGATCTCGGACGTGGAATCCGAGTTCAGCAAATTCTAAATCCAGCAACTTTCCGCAATTTCACTCATCTTCAGCGTTAGAAGTTAGTCTTTTACACATTTGAAAATTTAACTTTCTTCTGCCAATGCTGTATGGATTGAAAACCAAGAAGAGAAAAAAGGCAAAAGCCTAATATTGCCACCGACATTAATTCTTTCTCTATATAGGAGACTTCTGGTTATCACGCATGTCTTTTACAAGAAATTATGCTAAAAGTTTACAATTTGGTGTCCCTTGTTTTTTTTGGGGGGGAGGGGGCGATTTTTGTTTGACGCCAAGATCGGGCCAGGAAGGCACAATTTCAAGATGGCCACTACACAAAGCCAAAATAAGAAGTCAAAGAATTGCACAAACTCGGTGTCCATGTACAGCATCGTTCTATTTTTACTAAAAAAAATCGGAAAATTGCACAAACTAGGCATTGCACAATGTCTTAAGTTTGTCCATGTATATGTCGATCTATTTTCACTTTAAAAACTCAGGAAGCTAAAACAAAGTTAAAACTATCATAGTAACCAGAAATGGGATTTCATCGCCAAAACTGAACAAAATTTGTCGCTAAACGAAGTGGCACCCCATTCTACACTAGAGTCAAAATTATATATCTCAAAAAAAAAAAAAAAAAAAAAAAAGGCCAAGCTTTGTTAATGAAAGCCACATACGCTCGAATAGAACAAAATGGGATTATTACATATTCTTTCCTACAAGAATTATGCTTGCTATATATATGTTACCGTGAAAGACCAAAATTGGATCACCGGAGAATGTCAACATTCACCAAATAAGTCAGTGAAAGATCCAATATTTCTTTACATTCTTGTACATTCGGACCCTCACCGGTGTATGTCGACAATCACGGATATGCTCTGGTGTAGGTCGAAAAGAGAGGAGTATATGTACACGCTGCCATTCCAAAAGGAAGTGTTCCACAAATAAATGCAGTTGTAAAAGCAAGGGCCTCTTGTGCAATTCAAAATGTCATAATAGTTTAAGTTGTTGCAATAAATAAGATTTGAATCACATAATTTGGTAAGTTTATAACTTCTATTATTTTCCTTCCTCATTTTGAATGTACTGTGTGTTTTAAGTTCTTATATTCTTAAGCTCTTATTTCGAGTTTCAAATGCGTTTTTTCGCGAATGAATTACGGAGAAGGAAATATAATATTCTTATATGTTCAACATTCACCATTAGTACATGGTGAATGTCGACATTCACCGGTGTAAGTCAGAAATAAGAGTATTTGGAAAATATTTCGGACATACACCAAGCGACTATGTGAATGTTTATTCACCGGTGAAAGTCGACATTCTCCAGATTTCGGTGTTTCACCGTAACATATATATTTAAATTTATTATAGTACCAATAATTATAACGTTTTCTTGTCACTCAGCTGGTTAAAGGTTCTACTTCATTAAAATTCTACGGATATTTCCGAATTCGAATAGTGAGGAGTATAAATATGATTTGAAACTGATAATTTTAAAAGAAAATCCCATCCTTTCCAATCCTATGAGATATCCGATATCTTTTATTTTAGGCTGACTCGGTTGCCATTCAGCGTCTTACAGTTTCTTATATCCGGTATTAAATTTGATATCGCCCCGAAAGAGATTGAAACGAACAAAATTCACTATATTCCTAAGTCACTCGTAATATAAAAAAGCACTTTTTAAAATTCTTTAGTTTATCTTTTACAAAAATGTTTTTTTGTACATGAATTTCAAAAGCAATCTGTCTAAAGCTTCTAGTGAAGAACTTTTTAAACATTTTATGGAGCAACAGATTCTGCACTACAGTTTCAATTGATATATTCAGTTTCCATCATTTTATGGAGCAATACATTCTGCACTACGGTTTCAATTGATATATTCAGTTTCTGTCATTTTAAAAGACAGATGAGGATGAAAATTTTTAAATGAGTTGGTGAGGCTCTTATATTCGCTTTCATTACATAACAATTAATTATTTTTTAAATTATAGTTTTTTTTTTTTTTTTTTTTTTTTTTTTTTTTTTTTTTTCAAAGGTAAAATTTCAGTTTGCGAGTTTCGTAGCACAGGTAAACATTAGTTAATTCCAGAATTTACAAAGAGACGTTCTATAATAGAAGGACCAAACTTAAAGTAACACAAATATCACATGCAACAATCCTTCTAAATCGCGTTTTCAGAGGCCGCATTTTGTCTTTTTAACCACTTGCGCTACGATTAAACTTCACGGTTGCCGTGCCGTGCGCTACAATATAACAAGCGGTAAAGTGTCTCATTTACGCCGCTCCGCTCTCTGCGAGTGCAATCCAGAGCTGTAACTCGAGAAATACACTGTTTGAAATGAATCAATTTCTTGACTTATTTAATAACTTCGGACGAATGGTAATATATTTCGCAGAGAAAACCTTTTTAATTAACAACGAACTTATTTATTTAGCATTCTAAACATTACAAAAAGAATAACATTCCGTGAGTTATCAAGCTCAAAGCAATATATAAAAAATCTGAAGTGTACACCACATGACTACCTTGTACGGAATATTAAATTATACTCATTTTTTCTTGAATTTCATTTAAATTGATTGGATTGAATTAAATCTACTTCGTCGGCAGAGCATAAACCAGAATAGAAAAAATGCACTCTTTAAAATTCACTATATTTGTTTACTATAACGACACTCTGAATGCATAAAATTCATATCATTTGAAGAATTATCTTATCGTTGCCACATGTTCTATTCAAATACTATAATAAAGCTAGAACGATGTATGAAAGAAATTAAGCAAACAAAACAGAACAGAAACAGTTTTTCGCAGACAATTTAGTATTTCTCATTCAATTAATTCAGTTCTCACTTCGCGACAAGGCAAAAATACAGGAAAACTCAAAATATCTGCATTAAAAATTACGAAGTAAATCTTAAACACTTACTTCCTCGAAAAAATTCCAGAAAGAATTAAGCAGGATTTAATTCGCAATAATAAATGAAGGCGGTTTTTTTGTGTTGCGAAGCTTAGACTCTCTAGATTGGCAGCAAATCTACAATTTTTCTGTTTCAAATGTAAACAAATATGTCCGCCATGTTATTTAAAACTTAACCGCACTTAAACAGCTTTTAAATTGTTGATAATTGTACAAATATTGCTTGCAGATTTACTAAAGGCATAAAAACCTTAACCGGAAGATAAGAACAACATAATTCAATCATTTTTAAAGCAAAAAATGTACAATTTACAAATATATAAGAGTAAAGAAACTGAGATCACTGTGCCGAGTAACAGAGTGGATATATATATAAATATAGTATTTATATACGTTTGGTGCGGCCGATTGCCACCATAATACGAGGTGCACATCTACATGTTATAGCAGTTCTATATACAAAATTTCAACGCTCTGAGGCTATTCGTTTTCGAGTTATGCGAGATACGTACGTACGCACGTACGTACATACGTTCGTACAGACGCCACGAAAAATTCTCTTCAGAATTCATTTTAAAGTAGCTTTATAATTTTTTCGGAAAAAACGAGTCTTATTCTGTCCTTACGTACAGATATCACGCAAAAACATTGTATTGCATTCGATAGCGGTCAAAATGGATATTTTCGTTGAAATATGCTGCCTGAAACATTTCGCGATTACAATACTTCCTTTTTACTTCGTACAAGGAAGTAAAAACTGTTGCCACAAAAATTATACCTTATAATGCCCCAAAAAATCTACTTTATTAAATTATTGTGTATTAACGGAGTTCGTGCACGTTCCTAAACATAAACAATCTCGTTGTTAGGTGACGTGTGCACCACGTTATTTTCATTTTTGCTATAAATTCCGACGTGGTGTTCACGTCGCTCGCGGTTTGAGACAAAAGCGTCTCGACGTGCGTGGCACGTCTTTTTAGCGTAAGTGGTTAAACATGAAAACTATTCGGGATGATTTAAATAATGCCTTTCGGATGTCTTAGACAGTCGTAGTTTCCTTCCGCGTTACTAAAACTTCTGGAAAATACAAATAACCTAGTCGTTAATAAATAATCGTGGTAAAACTATGCTAGTTTCGGTGTCGTGACACCTTTTAGCAAACATACACGCAATTTTTACTTTTATTTAAGCTCTCTACAATGGATGTCTAAATTAGTAAACTCTACTTTACGCTAACTTTAAAAATTAGTTTTTTAAGTTTTTGTGTTTTCAACAAGAAATTTTATACATATACGTATTATAACATCAGTTTATAAAATATGTATTCAAAATTTCAATTTACATTTCAATAAAATTTTTTAAAACAAATAATTAATTTATTTTAATTAAAGATTTAAAATCATCCTTGCACACTAATTTTCAATATTTTTTCCTAACTTTTCCTTTAAGTTTGTTATAAAGACTTGACAAAAGGTTTTGTGTATCCGTTCTTGAATACGATGGATCACGAATTTTTAAAAAAGATTTTTGTGAACTTAAACTCAGGTTTCGGAAAAATGTCACCTTTTGTTAAACATTATCCCAAGTTTAAACTTCTTAATAACGTCATATCTAAAAATGCATACACAGATCTATTATAACATGTAACAAGATAGTTTCTTCCAAATATCGTTCATTTTTAACTAAAAGTAAGACGCAAGGAGCATTTTCAAGACATACGAAGTGCGAAAAATTTTGTTTTCTGAAAACCGAATTTAAAGTTTTTCTTCAAACTTACGTTTAACACTTGGTCATGAGAAACAGCAAATAAACTTTAAATATGAATATGTAGACACTAGATAACATTTTCGTATCATTTAACTATTTTTAATCTCATAATATTAAACATGAGAGAAGTAAACATATCGCAAATTGGTATAAAACATATCGCATATCGAAGTCAGAGGTAGAAACAATTTATGCATTATATCCAATGAAACTTTTAAAATTCACTCGCATCCTATGTTTTACCTTCATTTGTTACATTTCCATTATCTTTTAATGCTTTTTTTTTCCTTTGAGAACAAACAGACTCCCCGTGCACCACATATGTACAACATGGGGCTTACAGAAGTAAGTTAACTAGAACATTAAAGGTTACATGTATAAATAAACATTAAAAATTACATGCATAAATAAAGCGAACAAAAGCAGAGAACAGCAGTCTGGACTTCACGAAAACAGATAAGTTCACTGGCCAAGTCACTCCGAACATTTTCAAATCGTTCTGTAAGCATAATCTAGGGCCATCAAATGTAGGGCACGAGAAAATCAAATGTTCCACATCCTGAGGAACTCTTTTTGAACATTCACATAAATTGTTTGATCGTAGATTAAAACAAAACAGATAACTTGCAAATTTACCGTGACCAGATAAAAACTGAGACACTTTAAAATTTAACGAGAGGAAAGACTCGGAATTCAATCTATGGTAAATAGAAGGAAGGAACTTTTTGGTGACTTCCGCATTACAAGATGAAATGTATTCCTCATTCCACATAGCTAAAAGCTTTTTATAATGAAAGGACTTCCAATAACTCTTTGGAATGCTAATGTTGATATCAATGGGTAAATTTAAGGCATCTTTAGCTAAGAAATCAGCTCTTTCATTTCCGTAGAAACCATGATGAGCACGCACATAAGCAAAGCAGATATCAATACCTCTAATTCTAAGTGAACTAACAGTTACTAGGGTTTCGATAACTAATTTATCGCAGCTGGTAATACTGTTCAAAAGTTGAAGAGAAGAAAGAGAATCAGAACAAATAAGGTACTTTGAGGATGCTGTCCCATGATCCTGGATCCACTTGACGGCAAGATAAATGCACAGAAGTTCTGCTTAAAAACTGTACATTCATTCCGTATACGGTGTCTAAGAAAACAAATCTCGAGAATAGTTTTTAATATTTCTGTTTTTTCCAAGCAGGTAAACTTCTTTTTGCTTTGGTTCAAGGGACGCTGATCGGCCTTTTTTGCAACGCGTGGGGAAAACGAGTTTGTTTCCTCCTGTTCTACGCGTATAGCATTCACATAACTAAATTAATTAATAGTTGTCAATACTTGATATTTCTAGCTTTTTTCTTTTTTAGAAATAAACACTTTTTTGGGCAACCAGAAAGTTTGTGTTGCCACAAATATTTTTGTAATTTAATCCGCTTTATGACAAAATTTTTCGTCATTTTTCCACCTTGCGCGTATGATATTTTAAAAATGGCTAGTGGTACATACTTGAAATTCGATGGAATTCTTTATATGGGCTCTGTTTTCTAACCGAACCAAAAATCTGATGAATAGTTTAATATTAAAAAATTTTATGCACGAAAACATTACATATTTTTTTAATAAAATACATTTTATAAACTCGACTCCAAATAAAATAAAAACTTAACACGAAATTCTTAGAATTTTTGGTTCACAGTAGTTTCCAAATGTTATAAAAGCTGTAAATTCAATATGGAATTAAATTATGCAAAAGAATGTTTCAAACTGTGCGCGCAGGGTGGAAACATGACGAAACATTTTGTCACAGAGCGGATTAAATTATAAAAATATTTGTGGCAACACAAATTTTCTGATTAATATTTCAGAAAGCAGCTGTATTATGTAGTCAGCTGTAAAAAGTTGGAAGTAATTGCTTTCAAAATAAGTAAGTTATCCCAATTCTTGCAACAGTCACATATTCGAAGATCTTATGGGTTTTAAGGTGTACGAGTCCCCTTAAAAATTAGAATATTTGAACTCGGCTTTTTGCATGCTATGTAGTTACGCATATGGAATATTATGAGAGTATAAAAAAACAAATTCAATATTTTGGTTGAATTTTAGCTATTTTAAAGCTCACCGTCCCCTTAAGGACAAATTATTCTGTCCTACGAAAAATCAAACCTGAAAAAGTGTTAAAATGATTTGTGGCTTTGGTCTGATGACAACAACAGAAAAAATATCGATCGATTTAAAGGTCATAAAATTTTATTTACATAAATAAATTTTTTAATTTAATATTTCGGCAAAAGAGAGTTTGAAATCTATACATATTTATGTTACAATTGTTCTGAACTTACGTGAATAAGAGGTATATTTCAAGAATTTGTATTTAAAAATTTGCATGCTTAGCCGTCGTCTATAATAATTACATACGATATTTAAAAAACACTTGAGGCTCTTGATTTATGTATTACGCAAACAAGCAATGAATTATTAGCAGTGAAGTAGAGAAGGATATTTGCATACCCTAGAGAGTAAAGGGCAAAGAAATAATAATCATTTCAAATAACAGTTTGATTAAAGCGGAGAATTTTTACGGATATTTCCGAATTAGAATGTTGATTTGAGCAAATTAATTGATCAATATTCTACAAACATTTTCATTT
Source organism: Stegodyphus dumicola (assembly GCF_044657685.1). NCBI lineage: Eukaryota > Metazoa > Arthropoda > Arachnida > Araneae > Eresidae > Stegodyphus > Stegodyphus dumicola. Next base: position 5,831,875 of record NC_140768.1, read on the forward strand.
CAGAGAGAATATCACAGACCCTGAGTAAAAAAAAAAAAAAATGTTTATGCGGTTTGCATAATAGAAGACAACATAAATTAGTGCCTTTGTACAAGATGTTTCTGTTACTTATGCTCACTTGTCTAACAGTAACACGAATTGCCACGAAATCACACGAAGCCCACGAAATTCCTCATGGCAAAGAGTGCAAGATACGTCTGCCGTCGGCAACAGCCTTGAGTATCTTACTCTCCATGCCTTCTCCGGGATTCAATCCCGGGCCCTTCGGCACAGCAGTCATCAATGCTAACCACTATACTGAGTAGTTCGAAATCATATGCTGGCCCAGAAGTCACTTTACATTTTGAAAATTAAATAACGTTTTCTTAAATGACTGTATTTAATTAATTCTTTCTTATTTTTTGCTTATTCACATGTCCATTCAAATGGAAATGAGCTTCATCTCCCATGATCAACTTGTGAATAAACTCATTGTCATTTCTTGCAGTTCTCTGAAACCTGACAGCATAATTTACTCGTTTCTGAAAGTCTGCTGGTTTTAAAGATTGCACTAATTGAACCTTGAAAACGCGTCACTAAGTTCCTTATTGCAGGCCTACTAGGGGGATGTCGAACATTAAAATGGCGCATATCTTTGCGTTGCAACAATTGACCGTCCATTTTCAAAGTAAAATTCAATTATCTTCATTCGTTGTTCTGTTGTAAACTTATCCATGCCAAAAATTTTCAGGGATTATATTTTTTAATTCTGAAAAGAGAAAAAGAAATATATTAATAGAAAAAAAGTTATTTAATTTTCAAAATGTAAAGTGACTTCTGGGCCACCCTATATTTTGCTTTTTATCAAGAGCACCTCTTTGGAAAAAATACAAGACACTTTTACTGAAGTTGAAGAGCAAATGTTGAATTGGAGCCAATATGAACATATTCAATTTAATGTGGAAAAAAATTTCGGACTCTTTTTCCCTAGAGGAGGTGCTAGGACTAGAGCACCAAAACTGAAATTCGACGGAAAGAATATTAGATTTCAGAAAAATATAAAGTATTTGGGTGTGGTTATTGATAAAAAGATAAATTTTATTGAACATTTTAAACTTATACACAGAGATATTGAAAACATTTTACATTTTTATCGGAGTACTTTTAATGCGGAGACTTTGCACAAAAAAGCACCAATATTGAAGAAGATTTTCAATTGTGTTATTTTAACGAAAATTTTTTATGGAATAGGTGCTTGGGGTGCTAGGGCAGGGGAGTTGATCCGTTTAAGAGATAAATTAAATTCTTTGCAGAGAAGCTGGATGCTAGCAGTAACGAGAGTCTTCAGAACTGTTTCAACAGAGGTGGTCTGTATTCTCGCTGGTATTCCACCCCTCTCTTCCCAGTATAGATTTTATTATCAGAAATTTCTATTCATAAATAATTTGGTTGATTACATTAATATTAATGACTGTAGCATTAAAAGTGATGCTTTTCAGTGTTTTGATGATGCCTGTATACATCCTAGTAATAAGATTTCGATTTTTTATGATTGTAATTTTCTTAAATGTCAAGAGTTGGATATTTTTACAGATGGTTCAGGGCTCGGGGGTGGTATTGGAGGAGCTTTTGTTGTTTTCTTTTACGGAATTCAAATTTATAATTGGAGATTTAAATTATGTGCTATGAATTCCGTTTACCAGGCCGAAATGTATGCAATCTTTGAAGTTTTCAACTGGGTTAAAAGGACACTGAGAATTGGTTATTGCATAAATATTTACTCTGATGCATTGTCGGTGCTGCAAACCCTCTCGGGTCCTGAAAATAGAAATTCTCTTGTTTTTGAAATAAAAAATTTATATATACAACTAAAAAATATTCATAATATAAGGGTTCATTGGATGAAAGCACACGCTGGTGTTGAGGGTAATGAGAGGGCTGATGAATTGGCAAAGTCTGCAGTTGCTGATGAAAACGTTATAGTTAAACATATTCCAGATTCTAAAAGAAGGGCCACCTCTGTTTTATTTGCATATATTTTGCATGAATGGAAAACTAATTGGGAACTTTCTCATAGAAACCATGGTTTACTAGGAAATATAAATATAGAAAAGAAAATGGAGATATATAAAGATATTGAACGCAAATCAAATTCTAACGGGACATGGTCGGTTCCCTGCATACTTAAAACGTTTTGGCTTACAAGACAACGAAAAATGTAATATATGTAAGGTTATTGGAGACTCGAAGCATTTTTTTGAGGACTGTGTCATTACCGGGAGAGCAAGGCATAGGTATCGAGAATATTATAATAGTGATTTCAAGAAAAATTACAAGAATTTTGAGGAATATTCTAAAGAAATAATGAAGATTTTAAATAGTTCCAGAGAAGCCATAGGGATTTATGTATGAATGTTGTATTTGTATTTGTGTATGCTTGTTTATGTGTCGTCTTATTTTTTGTTTTTTAACAGTTCTTCATTATTTTATTATGTTCGTTTGTGTGAATGTATTAGGTCAAGTGATAATGTGAAATTCACTGGTTGTAATTATTATTTCGTTTAGTTTACCTTTTTCTAACTTCTTTTGTTACTCGGTTCCTGGGGCTTTTGGTTTTCCGGGGCTAATAGTTTAATTTTTGTTTTGTTCCTTTTTATTAGTTGTTTTGAGCACGGCTGGGTCGCTGGCTCCTCGTTTGTTGTTGGATGGGCTGGCTCCCGAGAAAAGTCATCACCAAGTTGTCTTGGTTAGGTGGGCTGGGGGCTGTGCCCCGTTATTACACCGAGTAATTCGAAGAAGATGTGTATTGTGAACACGGCAAAGCACACTAGGGCTATCTGCCTAAGGGGAGGGATGCCTTCGTGGAGGACTTTCTAAGGGAAACTGGCTCGTATACAACGTTACACATGGGGAAAACCACAAAAACGCCCATGCATCCAGCCCGTTCGCGGGATTCGAACCTCGGACCGAACTACCAGTGTTCAGCGATTTTACCGCTCGGCCGCTGGTGGGCCGTAGTTCGAAGAAGTCGAATTATCTTTGATGAATGACTCTTTCCTTGATGCTACAGAGTACGAATGGACGGAAAATATCAGCAAATGTAAGAATAAGAATTTACATCAAAGTTTCCGCCCTGGATATATCGGCACATACACTGTTACGGGAACTGTAAAACAAACTATTTAGCACACATAATAAATTTCATGCATTTTTTTTTTATTTTAAAGAAATTTGATTTCATTTAGATGTGAAGAAAATGAACTCCGTACCTCTACAGAAGAAATAATAATGTTCATTTATTGCCAACAATGTTATTTGATGTTGATGAAATGTTTACAAATTTTGATAGAGAGAAAATCCTTTCCCGAAAAGACAATCATTCCTTTCAAATAAAGTCACTTTGATAGCAAAAGAGGACAAGAGTCTCGATGTATTCATTTAATTATTATATTCTACGTATATCAAGCAGAAATATCATAAAAAGAAAACGTAAATGGCTATCTCAAGCCGATGTTGAGAGAAGAAAATGCAAAATTGACACTAGGAAAGGCGTTTGAAAAAATTAAATCAAATGATTTTTATTTTGTTCTCCAATTCTAGGAACTTTAGTTCAATAATATTATTGTCATACGCGAATTATATTTCTTACTATTACTCTCTCTTACGAAGATGAAAAATAAAAGATCAAATGAAATCAAATAATAATAACTAAGCAAGAATTCTAAAAATGCTTGTGTTTTGAATATGCATTCTAGTAAAGTATGCATGAATAATAACTGCTTCAAATACGCGCACTGATACATAATTTATGACGAAATACGGGTAGTCTTCGACTTAAATAGCGCTGTTCCAGAGAGCCAGGCATAACACGATTCTCACGTTAAGTCGGAGATTTATTTTATTCTTCATAGCTTTGATAATATTTGAAAAATTAGGCTTTTATTTAACATAAAATGCGTTTAAAGATGTATATGCTGTCGTAACATTTATAAATGATTTAATAGTATGCATATACATAAGCACTGTATGCATATCTACTTCATGAAATTAATGCATACTCTTTCTTTTAGTTCATTAGCATGACATATGTAAAAGATGTCTTTAGTTAAAAATTACCGGTGAGTAACTTTTACTTATTTAGATGATTCATTGTAACGGAGAATAGTTTTTCTTTAAATGGAAAATTCTGTTTGTCTAGTTCAACCAAATGTATTGTATTCCCTTCCTCTTCATATATTTCCCATTAATATTTAAGCGCTTCACGAATTTGCTTTTCAGCTTTGCCAGTGTCCTCATTCGTAAAACCTCTATTTAATTTAGAAACTTGTTCAGATAATCCTTTTGTAGCGAACGGTTTTGACGCTTTCTCTGGGACTTGTTAAAATATTTCAGATCTTGTTAAATTCTGCAACGACAGATTTCGTAGACGCGACATACACGCCATTGCTAAAAGAAAACGAGATTTTTTTTAACCCAGCTCTAAAGCAAAGACTTAACACATCTATCCCGATAATTTTACTTGGGAACTTAGACTTTCCACTAATTAAGAAGAAAATTTTTTACCGCGAAAAACTGAGGTAACAACATTTCTAGATGTATTCTTATCGTTACTTAGTAAAGAATACAGCTCCTCGAACCTCAAAACTATCATTCTTAAGTCTAGTTGAGACAAATAGCGGTACTTTTCCGTTTCGCCGGCGCAAATCTCGCCAAGCAGTCTTTGCTGGCGACAACATACAGTATACACATAAAAAATGTTAACAAATGTTAGTTCTAAGAATTTTTTAATTTTGAAGGTATAAACATTTTAGTATGGTTTAAAATTTTGTAAAAAGCCAATAAATAAAGACAATAAATTTGTAAAAAGACATTAATTTAAGAATTTACTATGCTATCGCGGTTCAACATCCTGATTCGCCGGTTCGTATCACGTGACCCCAAGTGATCTCATCTCACGTAAACTACGCTACAAAAATATAATTCTCTCAGTAATTATCTACACTAATTTCAAGTTAAATCTTAATTTTGATTACAAGTTTAAATGCAAGAATTATTTCAATTCGTACAAATAGCTTACTGAGAAACTATGTAAAACCGTAGTGCTTCACTTCGCTAGTGCATTCTCATTAGAATGGATAAATTTAACCCTTGATTTTGCCTTTTCTATATTTTCACCTGAGCGGTGTGATTGCATCCTAATTGACTTAATTACCGCGAATGGTCTTAGGGCATAAAATTTAATTATCTTTGTAAATATTCTATGTAATTTTATGCCAGTATTGAAAGAAACAATCAATCTGGTAAGAAATGGCTGCGACTTGTTTTGAAAATGAGGTGTAAAAGGTTACCAGCGAAGATATTCCGTTTGGCATCAGTTGTACCATTATTGGCGACTTTATCGTTTGCGCCGGCAAAACGGAAAAGTACCCAAATAGCTTTAATTCAAAATTAGCATTCTTGTTTTTCTTGTAGAACAAAATATCTGACCTCTATTTTTCTTGTAGAAACTGTATTAGCTGTCTTACAGAACATAATCGCACAATTTTTGGGACTTCCCTAAATTGCCCCTGCTTTTATTTCCTCAAAATTCTCTGGATCGTTTAAGAATTGTAAATTTTCAGAAAGGATGGATCTCATTATGTCTCACGAATAAACGCTTCAGGTGTAAGAATTGTAAGAATTGGAGGCTCCCTTCAGCCCACCTGGACATGAGTGTCCCCATAGCTCAAAAGAAGGGGCCCCGTATCTCCACAAACGAGGGCAGCCAGTAACCCAGCCACCCCCAAACAACAAACAAAAATACTAAATCAAAAATAAGTAAGCACATCTAACACAAATTTACAGACCAATAAACAAACAAACAAACAAAAATTCCATAAACACAAATTCACAACATAGAACACCGCAGATATCTAAAACCCATATAAATAGAAAATTCAATTTTAACAAGCGCTTCAGGTGTATCTAACAACACGGATTAAAGCATATTGTAGCTAATTTTACTCCCTTACCCATCAGTTTTAATTCTTGACAATCTGTAACTCTATGCTACAGACTCGTACGTGGTTCAAACTTCAAGTTATATTCACAAAACCTTCAAGCCCATCTAAACTTACCCCGGGTGGACAAATTCTTTGCTCTACGCAGCTTGCTTAGGTGCAACGTGATAAGTAACTGGTTTTTTGCCTTTTGGCATCTTAAAACATAGAACTATCTAAACTTACGCAATCTGAAATCAGCGCGCACGCTAGATTTGGCGCGCTGTTAAATGGGCGCGTTTGCTAGATTTAGCGATTTTGCGCATACATTTTCGTTGCAATTTTTTTACGATCCTCAAAACGGAATATTACCTATTTATCATATTTATCATGATGTAAATCATATCCAATTTCTCATAATAACGTTTCAAACTATATAATGGAGATAATAATATGCACTTAATGAATTACTTGTGGATGTAATAAGCATATCTCTTAAGTAATCATATTTTACTTAATTTAAAAATTTATCACTTGATTAATTAAGTGGAAAACGTCTTTTAAATATTTTGTATTCTTTGCAAAACAGAACTTCATTTTTACAGTAAGCATAAAACGATTCTCTAATTTCGATATTCTTTTCGAGCATTACAAGTACTAAGGTAATTATATGATTATTTATCGTGCGTACAAATAATAACTTAATTAGATAATATGTTATACTACAGCTATATGACAAACGATCATTAATAATCTTTTTTACCGGCAAAATCATTGTCCCTGCATCATTAAGAAATGAAAAACTGCCTTTACAAAAGAGAGAGAGAGAGAGAGAAGTATCAATAATTGCAGATATGTATCATATGTCTTTTAATAACGTAATTAAAGTAATATCATAACTAGAAAGTTATAAAATAACAGGAAGTCCTTAAACAAAAAGTATCTCTAATTAGCTTTATTTTGTCGAATAAAAATGCACATGTTAGTTTTGGAAAATAAATTAAAATTTATTTTTAAAACCAGATTTTATCCGTAGATCGTTTAAATTTGATGAAAGATTATTAGAATTATAACAAATATGAATACTTGGGGAAACAAAGTATCAACGGCAACGATTTATTCCAAGAGGGATACAAAATGAGATTTATAGCGACTGCGAAACTAATTTTAAATGTGAAGAGAAAGAAATTCCAAAATATTTTTTTGTAGAAAAAGAGTTATTTCCTGAGTTCCTGTACAGGTTTAGAAACTGAAACATAATACTGTTTCACGTGCTTTCGGTAACGCCTTTTCATCTACAGGAATATGTTTAACACTAGGAACACAAATAACAGGAACTTGCCCAAATAACTTCCCTAAGGAAGTCATTTTGACTGCTTTTTAATTTCAATTAAAAAAACAATTATGTATATAATGACACAATTTCTTAGAATTTTGTGACTTTTCGTACAACATACAAATGCGTTTATTGGTAACTGTAGTTAACCCCTCCCCTCTTTCATTTCCGGTATATATACTATGTGTGTGTTATACCTGTATTGCCCAAAAGCAGTCATTTCGACTGCTTGGGAAATCAAATGACTCTTATTATTGAATTGAGTAAATTTCTTATATGACTTGACAGTTCGGCTTTGTATTGAAATAAGTTTTCATTTTTTCAATTACTGTCACATGATAACATACAAGTACATGATAAATTGTCGATTTGGGCGTCTACTTGATTAAGTTGCCGTTTCTCAACAAGCTAAAGTAGTACTTGTTATTCGAATCTCAGTGAACTCGTTGTTCTGAAACTTGTCGAGCCATATACAAGTTGTGGAAGAAATGGTAAAATCCTAGTATACGGTGCAGCCTTGGCGCGATTTTGAAAATTATCGCCAACACCAAAAATGACCCAAACAACGTCTATGTACTATACACTATATATATATACCCAAACAACGTCTATGTATATACTATACACTATATATATACCCAAACAACGTCTATGTATATACTATACACTATATACTAAGTATGGATCTTGGATCTTCACACTTTTAAGTAGTACCTGTCGTGAGACATCTAATATATTTCACTTCGAATACATCATGAGGAACTTCAGAAGTTTTAATAAAAACTTTTTTGGCAATAATCTTTGGCATAAATACTGGAAAATTCATCATTCACTTACTTCACATGGTCTAAATTTCAAAAAATTTTTGTAAAAAAGTTAAATCACATTAAATGAACTATAACATATCAAATAAAAGTAAAAATTCTGGAGTAAAAGTATATACTATGTATAACTATATATATTCTTTGAATGATCCGTTTACTACTCATCGTATATGTCCCGTTTTTATTGCTCATCATAAAGTCGCCAAATCCCGTGTGCACCGGATACTAGGATTAAACCGAAGAAATATCACGACCGATAAATTTTTCACTAGAATGTCACTCCCGACAAAATTATTAGCCAAAAAAACAACTCTACCCAGATCAGCCAAACAAACGAAGGATAAATGCCTTGTTTTTCCACTCTGCTATATAAATCAGAGAATTGTGTTCTAACAATATACAAGAGCAAGCCAAATAAAAAGAGTATGTTCTAAGCACAAACTTGTGAAAATTGGTAAAAGTAATAAAAACAAGTTAAACTATTCAATTTTATAACAGCACAAAATTTGGAGTTGATATAACGGATCAAATGGCCAGAAACTATGCAGTAAAAGATAGTTCTCGTAAATGGCCTCTCCACATATTTTTCAATATCTTTTAGATTTGACTGCTATAAATGCTTGTATCCTTTACAAAGAAAGGACTGGAATACAAATACAACGAAAAGAGTTCTTGTTTCAATTAGCAGATCAACTTTTCACAGAATACAGAGCTCCAAGACAGAAAAAGTCATCAGAGCATGAAGACTCACAAAGATCAACTGCAACATCATCAAATGTAACCCATTCTAACAAACGCAAAATGTGTCAAGTACGAATTTGCCACAACAACAAAACAAATAATATATATGAAAAATGTCAAATGTATGTTTGCTGAAGATGTACACATAAAAAGATTTCCACTTTCATTTGCAAAAAAAATGTACAAATAATAATGCATAATTTTTTTATTGTTAATATTTACTAATAACTTGTTATATAACTAAATAATATAAAAACATTAAAAATTAATTTTAAATAAATTTCTTTACATATTATTCTTTCACAATGCAGTCATGTTGACTGCTTTTGGGCAATATAGATGTATACTAAGCTTCAGTCTTTCTATTGTTAAACAAACGAACCTCATTGCACTTCAACCACAAATCATAAGACAGTTATTGTGCAGAAATAACCCACAAGAAGCATAATCAGCAAGATTTCTTTTGGTGAATCTTTACATTATGGTAACTTGACTATATTTTGACGAAAATTTGGCGACCAACCCTGCTACAGCAAACTGCTAGGTTTTTTTTTTTTTTTTTTTTTTTTTTTTTTACGCCATTTTGTTTTCACGAAGTAAAAGCAATTCCCCCCCCTCAACATTTTTTTCCAACAATCTGCTAGCCAAATTACGCTTATACTAGAACTTTTATGGAACAAAAATGCTTAATCATGACGAAGATTAGGTGCGAAATTGGGACAAAGTGCAGAATCGCAAACTCCTTGCCGCGTTTTTAAGAATTACGCATACACGGTATTCATGTACACGTCGATCTATTTTCACTCAAAAAAACATCCCAGAATTGCACAAAAATGTCATTGCGCACACTCTTGACTTCATCTATGTACACATCGACCTGTTTTCACTTAAAAAGTCAAAGAAAATTGACAAAAATCCAATTCTTCTTACTCTTGTAAAAAGCGAATCAAAAATCTCTTGTAAAATACAAATCAGTGGGCGATTCTGCACTTTAGCAGCGAAATTGTTTAAAGTGCTATTATTGTTTAAAGTGCTTTTAAGTGCTTATTAGCTAAAATCACGATCGGAATTTTCTGGAAAATGTCACACGACATGTCTCATGATCTCTCATTTCTCTGAGACAAAATAATCTGTGATTCGAACTGTGTACTTCTCAGATTATTGCTAAAGTCCTAGCTAGTAACCTTGATCGCCTTACCAAAATGTCGCCAAACTACCTGTTACAATATTCTAAAGATTAGCCCTCAGTTTCTTTATGTTATTCAACACATTATTAAACAAATTATTCAACACATTCCTGTAACTCTATTAAATTAATTCCATCAGCTGTTATAGTTACCTTTATTTTCTTAATGTACTTCGTAACATTCCTGCGTAAAGCAGTTACTTTTGCTTATAAGCTCATTCATAATTGCTCGATTCAAAATCAAAAGTTTTTCTCAAATTACTTAGCACCAATATTAAGATAAAATCGAAACGCTTTTATGCTCCGCTATAACAGTGTTCTTGTAAATTAGTTAAAAATAAATTCTTAAATAGAATATAAACGTTCAAAATACACTTACTTCACAAGCCGAAAAAATTTTCACCGCCAGCGTGAGTAGTTATAGTGTGTCTAGAACAATTAATCGTTATCTTTACTAAATATGTGGCAGGACCAGTAAATGACAAGTCACCTTAAATGTTAAACCTTAGCCACTGAATAACTCGCACAATACATTAAATGTATTTCTTTCTCCTTTATTTAACTACATAGATTGTAGATACGAAATAAACGTACCATTCAGCATGGCCATCACAAACACAATATACTAGAAACGAAACCAGTGAGCCATTGAACATGACTAACATGAACACAACATTCTGCCCAGCTAGTCTTGTTGCCACCCGCCACAGGCAAAAAAACTAAAGAGAGTCTGCTTCGCAATACACAGATGAACTATAAAAATTGAAATGTTTTAATACTATGAAGTTTTAATTTATTTACATTATAAAAATCTGATGTGTATACAGCATGACTTCCTTGTAGGGAAGGGCCCACAAGCGGCCGAGCGGTAACGTCGCTGAACACTGGTAGTTCGGGCCGAGGTTCGAATCCCGCGAAAGAGCTGGCTGCATGGGCGTTTTCGTGGTGTTCCCCATGTGTAAAGTGTATACCAGCCAGTTTCCCTTAGAAAGTCCTCCACGAAGGCATCCCTCCCTTAAGACATATAGCCCTCGAGTGCTTTGTCGTAATCTAATAAAACCAAACCAAAAAATCTGATGTGTACACCACATGACTTCCTTGTACATAATATTAAATTATATTTATTTTTTCTCGTATTTCACTTAAACTTATTGGATCGAACTAAATCTACTTCGCTGACAGCGCATAAACCACAATAGTATAAATGCATTCTTTAAAATTCACTCTAGTATTTGTTTACCATAGAGACACTCTGGCGCTAAATTCACTTAACAGTATTATATTTCGTTCATATTATAACTCATAATGCACAATATTTATATCATTTAAAGAATAGAATTATCTAATCGTTGCCACATGTTCTATTCAAATACTATAATAAAGCTAGAACGATGTATAAAAGAAATTAAGCAAACAAAACAAAAAAGAAACAGGTTTTCACAGACGATTGAGTATTTCTCATTCAATTAATTCACTTCTCACTTCGCGAGAAGGCAAAGATACATAAAAACTCAAAATATCTATATTAAAAATTACGAAGTAAATCTTAAACACTTATTTCCTCGAAAAAATTCCAGAAAGGATTAAACATGACTTAATTGGCAATAATAAATGAAGGCGTTATCTTTGTTGTTGCGAAGCTAAGTTTCTCTAGATTGGCAACAAATCCACTAGTCTGCTGTTTCAAATGTAAACAATCAATGGCCTCCGTAAAAAAAGGTTTAGCGGTACTTAAACAACTGTAAAATTGTTGATAATTCTAAACATATTGCACACAGATTTACTAAAGCTATAAAAGCCTTAACCGGAAGATAAAACACATAATTCAATCATTTTTAAAGAAAAAAATGTACAATTTACAAACATATACGAGTAAAACTGAGATCACTGAGCCGGGTAACAGAGTAGATATATATATAAATATATTTATATACGTTTGGTGCGGCCGATTGCAACGAAAATACGAGGTGCACATCTAACATGTTATAGCAGTCCTATATACAAAATTTCAACGTTCTGAAGCTACTCGTTTTTGAGTTATGCGAGATACGTACGTTCGTACAGAGGACACTAAAAATTTTCTTCAGAATTCATTTTAAAGCAGTTTTATAATTTTTTTTTGGATGAAAAGAGTCTTTTATTCTGTCCTTACGTACAGATATCACGCAAAAACATCGTTAAATTGCATTCGATAGCAAAATGGATATTCGATTCAAAATGGATTCGATAGCAAAATGGTCAAAATGGATATTTTCGGGGAAATATGATACCCAAAATTATTGGCGATTACGATACTCCCTTTTTACTTAGTACCAGGAAGTAAAAAAAGATAATCCTCATGAGGAAGTAAAAAAAGATAATCCTCATATAAAAAGATAATCCTCATGTGGATACAATATACAAGCTACGAAAACTTTGTTTATAATGTAGCCTTGTTTAGTACTATGTGGTGCATAAGGAATTTAAAATTTTCAATTTTAAAAAAATGTAGAACGGTCAGTATCAGGTAGAAGCGAAACTTAAATTCCCTTCTACACAAAGAAATTCAAACACTAAAGGAAGGAAAAATTATTTCGTCGACTACATTTCAAGTTTTATTAAATAATCCTATTGTTGTGCTCCTCTCTGCTCAAATGCTAGAGTGAAAATTAATTGGGACAAAAGGATTTTTTTTTCGTATATTAAGATTATTCTATCAATTTTAAGCTTGTTTGGGGGAGAGAATGAAGTTACATTTGCATGCTTTTTAAATAGATTTTGCATTCGATTATTTTAGTATACTAAAAATGCACATAATGCTTAGAAAGAGAGCAAAGATTATCGTACGTATCTTTGCTCACATAGGTCTCACATCCGTGAGTGCATGAGTCTCACATCCGTTGTGCAATGGTAAATTCTCGAATTTGGAGGAGACACTATGAAACTGAATCATTTTCTCCTGAAAGGAAGGGCAAATGTGGCGGAAAATGAAAACAACTCTAAAATCTGATAGGTTTCTCCTCCGAAACAGAATTATGAATCCAACAAAAATTAGCAAAGACCTTAGTAAGGATCTATTGTCTATATTGATTGATATTAATCCTTCAAATAGGAGGTGTAGACTTCTCACTAATAGCCGGAAGGCGAAAAGGCCGATTGAAAAACAATTTTTGACACGTCAAGTGAAGCGAAAACGATTTTAGTGGTCCAACAAATATAAATCTTGGACCACTATCGCAAAGTTGCAAACGAAAACATCGCGGACGAAAACGTCGCGGAGAAAACAACGCAAAACGAAAACGTCGTGGTACAAAATATCGTGGGAGAAAAGAAAGCGGGTCAAAAACTTCGTAGTTTAAAAATATCGTCGTCGAAAATATCGTGGTAAAATATAAAGCACCTGCAAATCATCGCATGACGATAACATCGCACACATACGTTTTTCGAGTTTTAAAAGTTATAAATGCATATTCTCATAAAGATTTGGAAGTGCAGGAAATATTAACGACATTTAAAGAATAAAAGGACACAAAACAAGATATAATTTTCACCAAAACAATATCAGATTAACAAACGGGAAAGAAAGTAATTTGATAATAACTAATCGATTCTTATAGAGGTAACCAGTTTTTTATCTTCCTTTCCTAAACATTTTTAGGCTGTATTTTTCATGAAAAATTACGAGTAAAATTTTATAATAGAAAAGATTAATTTATTAATAATCTCTATTAATTAACTATGTAAATTTAAAATTTTATTAAGTACTATAAGTTGCATTAATTCTCTATGCTCTTTTTAAATGCTTAAGTTTCCTTCTTACTTGTTCAGCAAACATTTATTAGTTCATTCAAAAATATGGAGCATAAAAGTAAAAATACCTCTCTTTCTTTCTTTCGCTCCCGAGTCATTATGCGAAAATGCATTTGCAGCTTTTAAAACCTGAAAAATTCATGTCTGCGATGTTACCGTCATGCGGTGATTTGTAGGTGCTTTGTTATCCCGATATTTTGGACGACGATGTTTTTAAACTGCGAAGTTTTCAACTGCTTTATTTTTAACGACGATATTTTGTATCACGGTGTTTTAGAACTGCGAAGTTTTTTTCTTTGCTTTCTTTTCTCCCACGATGTTTTGTACCACGACGTTTTCGCCTTGCTCTGTTTCCTCCGCGACGTTTTCGTCAGCGATGTTTTTGCCACGATGTTTTCAGCGGACACCTATCGCAGATTACTAATCTGCTCTTAGACTCGCTCTTGCTAACACATTTTTTTCTCTTTTTATCTTTACTATCTCCGTTTTCTTTGCATTTACGCCCCCTATAATTTAACAACAAAATCAAAAAATTTTTATAAGCAGCATAGCGCCATATGTTTATTATTCCCGATACAGCGTTAAGTGTTGTGTGTTTTTTTTCCCCCTACTCATTTTTTATGTTTTTATTATTAACTTATTTTACATTGAACTTTATTTACTAAATATCACATTTTTCGCACTTGCGCCACATAATATTCAACAGCAAAACCACAAAATATTTAAAAATAGCATATCTTTAAAATTCTTCATAAAGTTTTAGAGTAGTGATTCTCAGCCACTGTACCGCGGCACTTTTGTGCGCCGCCAAATTCTTAAAGTGTGCCTCCAAATTTTAAAAATGTATATAGCAAAAACTATAACGGGTTTAATCCAAATAGACGGTACACATGAGAATTGGCGAAATTCGGTTTTAAAGACATTAATATGCGCGCTAATAGTGGTATTCAAACTGATTTTGGTGCCGAAGACTTCTGTATTTGAATTAACTTTACAGTATCTTAAAAACAATGCAATAAATATTTTATCTCATATTTTCAACAGTCTGCATTCCAGTATACAAAGCAGTGAATGAAAAATTGTCGCCAAAACCACATTTCTAAAATATGAAACTATTCAATATGATGCGATTTCATTAAAAAATACAAAATTTAAAAAAAAAAAACTTATTCGAATTTTGAAAAAATCGCTTCCAGGTGCACTGGCTCTTGTCTAGATGCACCTATATACCCAATTTTGTAGCCCTGGGTCTATTAGCTTACGCGCAGCATGAACGAAAGACACACACACAGACAGATTCTTTGTTTTATTATATATAGAGATAATCTGCAAAATAAATTCGATCCTTTGTTACTTTTTACTTTAACTTTTTTGAATACTTAAACTATTACATAAATGTTACTTAACCCTTAAATGCATGAATTTTTATTTTTAAAGTCAAAAATATATTAGAATTTATATTAAGGTATTTGCCTACGTTAAAAAAACGATTTCGGCGAAAAAATTCGATTTTTTTTAATTGCCCAATTTGAAAGGTCAGTTTTGTAGAATTCCGAAAATGGTTCATTTTTACGTTTGTGATAATTAGAAGAGAAGATATAGCCAATTAACTGCACAGGGAGTGAAAACAGCAACTTAAAGGTAAACAATGTTGTTATCCGTGTTTTGTTTTTACGTGTTTGTGTATAAATTGTGCTAAAACATTTCATTTTAATTCTCTGTACTTTTTTTTGTTTCTGGCAATAATTATTTGCCTTAATTTTTTGAACTGGGACTGGCAACATTGCGGTTTTTTGAACTGGGTCTGGCAACATTGCGATTAGGTATAAAGACTATGTTGCTGGATGCATATATAGCAGTTTTAATTTTTAATTCAGGGTATCTTGGATTACTTCCTGGATTCTTCTTGGATTACTTTAATCATTTAGGCATATCAATTGAACAAGAAATGATTAAAAATTACTTTGGAATTGATAACGAAAGAATAAAAAACTCGAAACGTCATTCGTCGCTTATTTCGAAAATAGCCAGAAAAAAATTTAAATCAAATAGAAAATCAAAATTACTTAAGTATAAAGATATGGAGGGTGTGATGTACAAATGTGGAGAATTTTAAGTGTGTAAATACAACAGAATAGTTTTTCTGTTAATGTGAAATTTTTAAATGCGTTTTCTGGAAAACTAATTTTTCTAGTGTTTTTACATACAAGAAATGTAATTACTGAAAATGTTCTAAAGGTATCTCTATTAAATTTCACTAAAGTGTTTTCTATATTATTTACTAGGTTTTAAGCTACAATCTAAGTTATATTTATTAATTTGATTGTTTTATAAGTATTTCTATATAAAACGATAAGAAATATTTTACAAAAAACTGTGTTTTTTCATGTAATTACACATATTTTAGTAAATTTTAGAAATATCATAAACATTTTAGTTCATAACACAGATGAGTGTTGTAGTAGTATACAGTATAAATAAAATTGAAATATATGCTGTGGGAAAAATATACGACATTTAACGTAAGTATTAAATTCTCCTAAAAATGTGCGTAAAATTGCATATATTTCAAACATTAATGAAAATATTCCTAAAAATTTACCTATTTTCATGATTTGATATCATATTTTGACTAAATAAATATATATTTCATCAGAATTCTATGTTTTTAAAAAAAAGTGCTCCGAACGTAGGCAGATACCTTAAATAAAATAGGGAAAATATTAATAAAATTCTAAACTAAATTTTTATTCCGATTTTTGAAAAGAATATTAACTTTTACAAAAGAAAATTATAATAGTGTGTAATAACAATTTTATGTAATAATACATACCTTATAAACTTGTTCAAACGATTTTAAAAGAGTAATACCTCAAAATAACAACAAAAAACAAAATCTAAAATTTGTAAACACAAATTATGTCCACACCCTACAAATCAACTAACAACAATGACCGTTACACCGTTAGTGGTGTCATCACCCTGAAACTTTCAAAACTATATATGTAAACAGTGTGTATCCAATTAATTACACTATGCAGTAAGCTAAAATTTGTGTTTCGATTTGATTTACATGACTAAATATGAGTATGTTGCCAAATGACAACTATATGCATTTAAGTGTTAAATATGTTCCTTCATATTAAAAACAGCAAGCAAAATGAAGTAAACATTTTGAAAAGAAAAAAGCATCAAACTTTCTGGACATGATCTTATTCACTAAATCATATCACCTTATGTCTAGAAGCCAAGAAAGTCTCATCACAGAAAATAACTTAGAAGTAATTGAATAGGAAATGTATCTTTTGTGAAAACTACAGCAACTTGCCAGAAGAAAGAACCCAGCTTCCATGGCAAAAAGGCTTCCATGGCAAAAAGGCTTCCATGGCAAAAAGGCGTCAAAGCTAGAGCATGGATTTGTAAAAGAAAATCCATATGGAACAGAAAAGAAATATTACTATTTAGAGCTTCAAAGGCTTTGGGCCAAATACTCGTATCATCATTCCTTCCAAGTCTTCGACGGAGATTAAGGACCGAAATCTTATTCATTTTTTTTTTTATCATTTTGACCCATTCACAGATGCTGAGAGATGTTCACAAGAAGTAGATTACTTTATGTTCTTCCAATTCATATTTCGAGGCCTTTGAAATAATAGTAGTTTAAGCAGTTAGAGCTTTATTTTAATGGAACTGAATTTCGCTCAATCTGGGCATTAGGTATATCTGTATTTCATTTAATATGTGCAATAAGAACTTGATATACAGAGTATTTTTTCCGAAAGGCTTGTGCTATAAATGGCAATATTGTCACAAAAGCTCTTAAGGGGACTCATACACCTTAAAACCCGTAAGATCCCGTAAGAGAGAATACACATCTTGGAATTTCATCGGCGGATTTAACATGTAAATACCTTCGAGAAGGAATCATGCGCTCGCTTGACTAACCTTCTTCTATTGTCTTCTTATCCTATATATATATTTTTTTTTAATTCTTTTGAATTCATCGGTACTAAAGTCCTGTTCCACTGCAGTCAGTTTTCCCATCCACTTAGTTAGATAATATATGTCCAGCTAAACAAGCGTAAGCTATGCAGTCGTATTTGAATATTCACACAAAGAAAAGTTTTTTTTTTTTCTTTTGCTTAAACGTTGGAAGTTCCTTATATTCATATTACAACTGGTTGTGCAGTTTGAGGAAGTTCCGCATACTTGTACAAACACAAAATGGCTGAGCTTTTCACAAACTCATGTTAGTTTTCGAATCACGTGGCCGAATGATTCCCCTCCTCCCCTCAAAATGTATTTTTCCTACACAAAAACCGTAGTTTCCACTTTACATTTAGCAATCTAAAGGAATACATTTTCCGTGTGTGCACATCTGCCGAAAGCGGAAAAACGCGAAATTTCGAGGATCCAACGCCTGTATTAATCAACAACTGTTGCCGTGGAAGATCTAGAAGTAATCCTACGAAATTACATCGGTTCTGTGGACTGTGCAGTCGAGTTATTGCCGTACTCGACGATACGTTTTTCAGGTTGAAGGAAATCAGAGTGATATTCAGGTATTGTACAGGTTTTGTTCGCTTAAAAATTTATTTTAGTTCTTAAACTTTTTGCGGGACGCGAGAGTTTATTTTTACGCAGCTTTTAGGAAATGGTTGGTTGGTTGGATTTTTAAATGGCACAAAACCTCGAGGGTTATTATCCGCCAGACAAATGGTGAGTAAAATTCAAGATGCATAAATAAGTATCAAGTGAATTGATAAAATGAACGTGAAATAATGATGAAGGCATGGAGAAATGACTTTAAATTGTCCAGACAGAAATGACTGAAAAATGCTCTAGCAACAGGTAGAGCAGGATAAAATGTAGTTCAAATCATATGATAAAAGGAGATGTCTTTTAAAAAACTTATGACGTTGATGTGAGGGTTTCTTCCAATGAGATCTGTTAAGATAACATTCGTAGAGTTAAGGAGACTCCTACACCTTAAAACCCATAAGATCTTCGACTATGTGACTGTTGCAAGAATTGGGATAACTTATTTATTTTAAAAGCAATTACTTCCAACTTTTTACAGCTGACTACATAATATAGCTGCTTTCTGAACTAGTAATCAGAAAGTTGGTGTTGCCACAAATATTTTTATAATTTAATCCGCTTTGTGACAAAAAGTTTCGTCATGTTTCCACCTTGCGCGCACAGTTTAAAACATTCTGTTGCATAATTTAATTTCATATTTAGTATATAGCTTTTATAACATTTGGAAACTACTGTGAACCCAAAATTCTAAGAATTTCATGTTAAATTTTTATTTTATTTGGGGTCCAGTTTATAAAATGTATTTTATTAAAAAAAATTTGTAATGTTTTCGTGCATAAAATTTTTTACTATTAAAATATTCATCAGATTTTTGGTTCAGTTAGAAAATAGTGCCCATATAAAGAATTCCATCCAATTTCAAGTATGTACCACTAGCCATTTTTAAAATTTCATGCGCGCAAGGTGGAAAAATGACGAAAAACTTTGTCACCGAGCTGATTAAATTACAAAAATATTTGTGGCAACACAAACTTTCTGGTTACTAGTTTCCAAAGCAGCTATATTATGTAGTCAGCTGTAAAAAGTTGGAGGTAATTACTTTTAAAATAAATAAAAAAAAAAATCTGAAATGTTTCAGATTTTAAATTACGTCCAAAGGGGCGTTTTTTAACATTTTGTGTGTTAACTTTCTTTATTAAATATCATGTTCCTCGCACTTAAACCATAAGATCCAGTGAACAGCAATATCGCAAAATAGTTTTAAAACGAGCATATCTTTAGAATTTCCGATACAGAGATTCACGCGCTGGAGATAAAAATGTTTTTTCTGCACAACGTTGCCATTGCTCGCTTTGAAATCCTTGAGTTTGTTAATCAAAAATTCGTCAAAGTTTTAAAAAATAGGAAATCGATCATAAAACAAATTTCAAATTTCAAATTTGGTCTTCCACATGCTCATATTCGTTGGAGGATTACGTTATTCAAAATTCGATGACTCTATGTACCGTTGTTTTATCACAATACGAGAAATATACATACATTTATGCAGATTTTTCATTATTTAATTTCTTCAAATATAATGCAGGACTCTAACATTTTGTGGCAACAGTTTGAAAAGTGAACCGACATTTATGAGTCCGACGCAAAATGCCAAAACGAAACTAATAGTCCTTCGGGATTCAAATCCCTTTGGACTAAAAATATCTCAATTTTTGCAGCAGTCACGTAATTCGAAGCTCATAAGGGGTTAAAGTGTATAAGCCTCCTTAAAATAAAATTCACGTTTCTGACTAAAAGCAGGATAGCAGGTTAAAATATGATTGCCTGAAATGGGAACGTTGCAAGTGCCACACATAGGCTCATTATCTCCTTTCAAGAGGTACTGATGTGTCAGTCTGCAATGACCAATTCGTAAGCGAGTCAGTAGTACATTCTCCTTCCGAATTCCTCTCGACTTCCAGTACTCCAAATTGGGTTTTACCTGCCTTAATTTGTTCAGAGTTTGGCATTCCCAGAATTCTTGCCACCTGAACAAGACCTTTGTTCTGATGTAGTTCCGTATGTCTGATGTAAAAGGGACGTCGTTTTCAGAGGTAATATCAGCAGATTTTGCTGCAATATCGGCGAGTTCGTTGCCTTGGATGCCAGCGTGACCAGGCACCCAGCCGTACGCGATATAATAACCTGCGTTTCTCAAACGGAGGTGTGCCTTTAAAATTTCTAAGACCAAAGGGTGGCTGGTATTTTTATTTATTGATTCAAGAGCACTCAGAGTGTCAGAGTAGATAATGAACTTTCTGCTATTCTGCCTAGAGATAAAGATTAAAGCTTTCAAAATGACAAAAGTTTCCGCAGTAAAGACAGATGCAGAATTATGAAGTTTACTATTCTTTATCACAAACAAAAGCTGCCCCGACGTGGTCGTGATTCTTTGAGCCGCTTTTAGGAAATGAGTAATAGGGTACATCTTTATTGTCTAGCAGCATTGACTAGTAGAAAATTGCCACTAAATTGACTAGCAGAAAAGAAAACCTTTTCGAAACTAACATTTCCCCAAATGACTGCCTTAATCATTTGGCCCACAGAATAGGAATAAGTTAAGATAATTGTTAAAGATAATTTAATTAATTAATTGTTAAAGATAATTGTTAAAGATAATTTAATTAATTAATTGTTAAAGATAATTGTTAAAGATAATTTAATTAATTAATTGTTAAAGATAATTGTTAAAGATAGTTTAATTAATTAATTGTTAAAGATAATTGTTAAAGATAATTTAATTAATTAATTGTTAAAGATAATTTATTTAATTAATTATTAAAGATAATTGTTAAAGATAATTTAATTAATTAATTGTTAAAGATAATTTAATTAATTAATTGTTAAAGATAATTCCTTATTATTAAAGCGAAAATGGTATTGAAACATTTTAAAATGAAATAGAAAACGTTTGAAAATTTATTCGCGAAAGTGTCTTGAAATCACTTACTGATCTTACAGCTTTTAGGAGAAAATATTATTCTAAAAAAAAATATTTATAAAATGAATTTATTGAGTACAAACTTAATTAATTTGAAATCCGTTCTAACTTGGTTAGTGGCGTTTTTAAATATAGCTTCTATTTGTATATTGGAAAGAAATGATTGCTCTGTGTTGTTAGAATCAGAAAAATTCAAAATCTATTTTCAAATTATTCTCAGATAAACATAGAAATGATGTTATACCGAAAAATTATCTTTAGAAAATTATCTTTAAAAAAATTAATTCACAGAATATAATAAAACTTAAAAAATGGGGAAAATGTCTTCTTCCCTGGGAACTGAAGTTGTGTCGGCAGGAAATTTAAAAAGTAAAAAATGTCGATATAGCTAAGTATTGCCCTATATACAATTTTCAGTGTAATTTTTAAAATTTATTTTCTTACTCTGCAGTTCTGCGCCTGTGCAAATTAGATTCAAAATGACATTACGTACACTGAGGGGGGGGGGGGGAATTGGTACAGTTCTATATCTCTCGTTTTTTGAAGAAGTTCTACTTGCGTTTTCCACGTCTCGAAAGCGCGACTTAGGATATATATTAGATTTATATATAGCATTTTTTAATATAGCTATTTTGACACAAAATCTGACTTTTTCTGAAATGACATGCCACCTTTTTTCCATATTTCAATTTTCCGACTCAAATTATGCCAGACTGCCAAGTTTTGTAAACATGCATGAGTACTTTTTTTAAAAATTAGCTCTCAAAATTTTAGCTCATCAATTTTAATTGAATTTGATATATAGTTATTAATATTTCTTTTTTTTTATTAATCTTACTTAATTCCTTTTTCAAGAATTCGAAATTTTGGCTTAATCCAAACATAATTCGCACATTTTTTATAATTTATTTTAAAAAATTGTATTTTTTAATATTTTTTATAAAATTTTTCGAAAAATGTTTGTATTTATAACTTATAAAATTTTTAACATCATCTTAAAGCAGATGTATTTCTTAGCACATTTGCAAATTTTTGAATGTAATTCTAAGCACATTTGCAAAATTAGAGTTTTTTATTCAAAATTTCCTCTAAGATATACGTAAATATACTTTATGGAGAGTTTTGAAATTTGGCGTATTTAATATAAGCGATAATAACGAAAATGTGGTTTACCCACTTCGTTAAAATTATTTGAAAGAACGAATAATGAACCTTTTTTCCTCTCGTGTAACAATGAAAACAAAAAAAAAAAAAAAAAAAAAAAAAAAAAAAAAAGGAAAGTAAGTAGATTACTACAAATTAAGAATTCCGTTAAGTGAATGGCGCGAACTGAAAAAAAAAAATGCGCCAATATAAATTTTTAAATTTTTCATCAAAAATAACAAAATTTAATATCTAGGCATATTTTGAGTGGTAGAATCGAAATATGGAAAAAAATTGGTATGTTATTTCAGAAAACGTTGGATTTTGTATCAAAATACCTATGTTAGAATATCGCTATATATAAATCTAATATATATCCTAAGTCGCGCTTTCGAGACATGAAAAACGCAATTTGAATTTCGTCAATCGACTCAGTAGAACGAGAGATACCAGCGGCCGAGCGGTAAAATCACTGAACTCTGGTAATTCGGTCCGAGGTTCGAATCCCGCAAACGGGCTGGCTGCATGGGCGTTTTGGTGGTTTTCCCTATGTGTAACGTGTATACGAGCAAGTTTCCCTTAGAAAGTACTTCACGAAGGCATCCCTTCCCTTAGGCAGATAGCCCTCGAGGCTTTGCCATAATCACACATACGCAGAAAGGGAGATACAGAACTGTTCTTTTTTCCCCCATATTTACGTCAAAATACAATAAACCAAAAGGAGTAAGTTTATCCTAACTGAGCAAAAAGTTGCAATCAAATCTAACGATAAGTGATGTATTGAAAATGTAAAAAGGAATTACTGTTATGAATCAATAAATGGTTAAACTGCAAAATGATTAGGCATGTTGGTCTGAAATGAAGAAGAAATGAGATGAAACCTCTTAGAAAAAGAAGAATGAGCAATATAAACGTCAAACATCACAGTTTTTTTTTTTTTTTTTTTTTTTTTTTTTTTTTTTAACCTTTCGTCGGTTGCGAGATCAAGCAATTCTTTCTTCCCAAATACGCGCGATATCTATCAGACGTAAATCTGTATCGAGAGCTGTGTTCGTTTTGTGCAAATTGCAGTGAGTAACTCGAATGCGAGAATGCGAACCGAGTTCGTTGATAAGCATCAAGAGGTTAAAGTTTTAAAAACAAAATGAAAAGTTAAAATCTCAGGATTTAAAGCAAGAAATTAAAGAATTATGTCTACTCAAGAAGATTTTAAATTCTGCTTGCGCTCTTGCATTCGGCTTTCAAAAATGTTTCAAAATTCAAAGTTATGTTGCTTAATTTTAATTTTGAGTTCTGGGATTTCACTCAGTATTCGTTCGTAGTACATGTTCTCCAACTATTTAAAAGCCTCGTTTTTATTTCACGACTAAATCCGATCGGTTTTGTTATTCCCAACAAACATCCAACTACCGGATTTATAAGAAAAAAAAACCTCTTCGGTTCCTTTTATATTTAAGTAAGCATTCACAAAATCTTCATCTTTTATTAATGAATAATAACAACTTAATTTTACATTTTTAATCTGTCTTAAAAATCAGATGTACAGGGTGATCTTTTTTAAAGTGACAGTGTTTCGAGCGTCCTGTAGCGCGATCTAATATCTGAAATGGCACCAAACTTGGTATTTAGACTAATCAAGACATGGGGAAAAGGATTCCATGAAAAAAAAATTAGTTCCAAAAATAGTCGCTAGGGTATTTTGTGGCGCTGCTGCAGCTTACAATAACGAGAATTAGCATAAAACACGGGTATCAAAGAAAAATGCAAATGTTGTGCGATGACAGCACCAGTAATAGGGGTTATAAAAGCAAGTAGTAGGCAGCTCCGACAGATTCCTGCTACCTAATGATCAGTACGGATTCAGGAAAAACCTCAGTACTACTCGACAACTAGTAAGAATTGTAGAATTTGTGGGATCTGCATTTCATAACAAGCAAAGTGTTGCGCTCCTTATGCTGGACGTGGCAAAAGCCTTTGACCGCGTCAGGCATGAGGGGCTCGTCTTCAAGCTTATCAACTTGGGACTCCCTAGAGAACTCATTCTTCTGATCTTCTCTTTTTTGCAGAACCGCACTTTCGTCGTCGCTCAAGGAAATGAAAAATCCAATTCAAGACCTATAAGATCCAGCGTCCCACAAGGAAGTATTCTAGGTCCAGTACTATAACTTTTCTACATATCAGATTTTCCTCACCCTGGTTTGGACAATTACTCTCTGTTAGCATGTTATGCCGACGATACAGCGATTGCAATTAAATCCATCCAAGCTAATCATGCAATAGACAAAATGCAAAATTACCTCTATGCCGTAGAAGACTGGTGCACAAATTGGCGCGTAAAAATCAATGCTAGCAAGTCACAACTTTTAATTCTCAGCAAAACTAAGAAAAACATGCTTTTAAAGGATATCTACCTTTTTCAGGAAGCTGTTCCTCTGGTCACAAAGGCCAAATACTTAGGAATTATTTTGAACCAAAGGCTCACGTGGTCTAATCACATTAATAGTGTCAAAAGCAAAGCCATGGGCATAATATGCAGATTTCTCCCGGTCATTTTAAAATATTCAAATCCTAGCTTGCGTACCAAAAAACATATATATACCACTTGCATTCCACCGATACTTTGTTATGCTGCTCCTGCTTGGAACACGGTCACTCAAACTCAACTGCATCAATTACAAGTAGTGCAAAACAAATTTCTGCGCATTATTACCGATTCGCACTATCTTATCCGCAATAAACTTTTACACAGAGACTTAAAACTTGAGACGATTCCAGATTACATCAGAAGATCTAATGAAAAATTCTTCAACAAAGCTGTGCAATGTTACTTTGTTAATTACTCCTTAATTTTTTTAATTATGATTTAATTTAATGTCTTTAATTATGAAATTCTCTTCGAAGACGGAAGCGTCAGACCACTTGCAGCTCACACCTTCATGGGAGGAGACGACAACTTTTTCACTTAGATCCTCAACTGGTAGCTGTTTATACTCCCAATGCATTTGATTTTGATTGAAGTTCTGTAGCTTCGTTGAATAGTTGTATTTCAATTGTGTTGTATAGTTGTTTTGTATTGTGTTGTATTTAGCACTACTGACTGAGGTTGTTTTATTGTATTTGAATTTGTCATTGGAACTATTGCTGTAGTATTGTATCTTCTCATATTGTTGTCATTGATTTACATTGTCTTGGGTGCTCCTTGAAAGCTATGATCGCTCGTCACGTTTTGCGAACTTGTCCGATTGGATTGTCTTGCTCCTTTTGGTACTTCTCTTCTTCCCCTTATCTCCGTTTTCTCATCTGAGATTTTCTCCACGTCAGGATTTCTTTATGTCAAGTGCCTTTTGGGGTTTAATTCTGGAACCGGCAACATTGCTCTTTGCAATAGCTCGGTCAATTATAGAGTCTAAATCTCCGTCAGATAATCTCAGCTGAAGTAAAGGAGCTCCAGTGGACATGCCTCTCACGTTACCGGAACGTGCGTTACTGGTGAAGCTGTATTACATGAATTAATGTAATGCATTCGCAGCTTCCCTGACCTCACGCCATGCGATTTTCGGCTCTGGGGTTATTTGAAATCTCAAGTTTATGTTGGTGGGGTATCAAATTTGTCTATTCTAAAGGACAACATAACAAAGACAGTGTGGAATATTCCTCGTGATATGTTACATACTGCTGTGGAGAACGTTGTGCACAGAATGCACGGTGTTATTTCTGAGAACGGTGCTCACATTGAATGTGGTCTAATTCCTCACCGGGGAAGTAATGTAGTAAATAAACATTAATAATTTAACTATACGATTGTATGCCTTGATGTCCCATGTCTTGATTAGTCTAAATACCAAGTTTGGTGCCATTTCGGCTATTGGATCGCGTTACAGGGCGCTCCAAACACTGTCACTTTAAAAAAGATCACCTTGTATATGTGTAATTTTTTTCCTCCTCTTAAAAAGATTAATTGCTAAACTTCTAAAAAGCACGCGAAATTTTTCAAAAGTCCCCTAAATATTCTTTATACGAAGCCAAGCGTTATGCGTGTTCAAATGTCTGTAATATCAATGCGTAAGTTTGTACTTCAACGCTCCCGAACAAGTTTCACAAAAATATTACCTAAAAAAGGGTGCGAAAACTCCGAAGGTAAGTTCCCTGTGTATTATTTTTGCTGTTTAATATCTTTGCTATCGATTTATTAATTTGTATATTATATTATTATGTTAATATCTTAATATATATTACTATATCCAGTTATATATTACGATAGTAATATCTGTGTATTCTTAAAAATTTTTATGGACAGTAATGCTTCCATTGTGAACAGAGTAAACAAATTAAATATGATTCGTTGATTTCATTCCTCGCAGAAGATGCTCACGAAGAAGCCTCCAAGGAAAGTTTCAACCCGGGGTTGAACAGACAAGGCATTCAAAATGCATGTGAGATTCGGCCTTATGAGGGAACCTCGAAAGTGGCAAGATGTTGGCATAGCTGCAGCACGAGACAGCTAGGCCTCATCGAGCCTCTTTTTGGGTTTTCGACAGCATCCGCGGGCCGAAATCATAGATTAAATGGATCAGAATATATTTCTTTCTCACCAGCTGTGATAGAAGGTCTACACATAACAATGGATGGATGCAAGAAAAGTACGTAACACATTCTCTCAAGTATAAGTGACAGTTTACATGTTATGTAACAAACATTACATCATTGTATCACTTTGATCATGTATAAATGAAATACATCGCGAAATATTTCGAAGAAATTTTACTTTAGTATTAGAACCTTGAGTGTGAACTAATATTTATGATTTCTGTAGGCCTAACTTGCCAGTAATCGAGCTTTTTTATATTCGATGGAGATTCTTCGTCACAAAGAATATGACCAGTTCGTTTACAACCGTGCGTCTTCCGCTAACTGCGCTAACAAATTTAGTTTTCTCTAGATTTTTCTTAAAATATAGCTTTCTTTTCTTTTTCTTTAAGTCATTTTCTTACTTCCTTGTACGAAGTAAAAAGGAAGTATTGTAATCGCGAAACGTTTCAGGCAGAATATTTCAACGAAAATATCCATTTTGACCCCTTTCGAATTCAATTTAACGATGTTTTTGCGTGATATCTGTACGTAAGGACAGAATAAAACACTCTTTTCCTCCACAAAACTTATAAAACTGCTTTAAAATTAATTCTGAAGAGAATTTTTCGTGGCGTCTGTACGAACGTATGTACGTACGTATCTCGCATAACTCAAAAACGAGTAGCCTCAGAACATTGAAATTTTATATATAGGACTACTATAACATGTAGATGTGCACCTCGTATTTTGGTTGCAATCGGCCGCGCCTAATGTATATAAATATATTTATATATATATCCACTCTGGAGTTACCCGGCTCAGTGATCTCAGTTTCTTTACTCTTATATGTTTGTAAATTTCACATTTTTTTCTTTAAAAATGATTGAATTATGTTGTTCTTATCTTCCAGTTAAGGTTTTTATACCTTTAGTAAATCTGTATGCAATACTTTTAGAATTATCAACAATTTTAAAGTTGTTTAAGTGCCGCTAATCCTAATGATTTTTTTTATGGCGGCCATTGCTTGTTTACATTTGAAACAGCAGAGTAGTGGATTTGTTGCCAATCTAGAGAAACGTAGCTTCGCAACAACAAAGATAACGCTTTCATTTATTATTGCGAATCAAATCATGCTTAATCCTTTCTGGAATTTTTTCAAAGAAATAAGTGTTTAAGATTTACTTCGTAATTTTTAATACAGATATTTTGAGCTTTTATGTATTTTTGCCTTGTCGCTAAGTGAGAACTGAATTAATTGAATGAGAAATACTAAATCGTCTGTGAAAAACTGTTTCTTTTTTGTTTTGTTTGCTTAATTGCTTTTATACATCGTTCTAAATTTATTATAGTATTTGAATAAAACATGTGGCAACGCTTAGATAATTCTTCAAATGATATAAATTTTGTGCATTCTGAGTTATAATACAAACGAAATATAATACTGTTAAGTGAACGTAGCGCCAGAGTGTCGCTGTGGTAAACAAATAAAGTTAATTTTAAAGAATGCATTTATTCTATTGTGGTTCATGCGAAGTAGGTTTAATTCAATCCAATAAGTTTAAACGAAATGCAAGAAAAAATGCGTATAATTCAATATTCCGTGCAAGGAAATCATGTGGTGTACACATCAGATTTTTTCATTTTTTGTCATAACTGTGTGTATCTGGGATTTGCCAAAAATTATTCACAATGTTTTTCCATATTGATAAAGAATCGACAATATGATTGATTCCTATAACATACATCGCAAACAGAAACAAACTGACATTCAGTGTTCATAAGAAGAAAATAAAGCAAGCGAATTATTCAGTTACTGTACGATTCATGTTCTTTTGGTACTCAACATAGTTGAGTAAATGTCGCAATTATTTATATTATTCCCTTATTATTCGCAATTATTTTATTATTTTTATTATTATTCGTAATCATTTAATTATTATTATTCGCAATTATTTTATTAATGTTTTAAGGTATTTCTCCCACTTTCCTAGCGTGCCTTAGTGGTGTAACGGTAGCACGCTGGGCCGGTACTCCAGAGGTCCGTGGTTCGATTCCCGGCGAAGGCGGTTGCTAATTTTTCATCTTTTCTGCTTCCAATTAACCTAATGACTCTACAAGTGGCGCCCGAACTAAAAGGGTTGTGGATGATGATTCTCCGCACCCAGGATTTGGCGACTAGGTCCCCTAAAACCCTAGTCGTCCTTTAAAAAGGGGAGTATATAAGGTATTTCTCCCACTTCCCTAGCGTGCCTTCATGGTGTAACGGTAGCACGCTGTGTCGATTTTCCAGAGGTCCGTGGTTCGATTCCCGGCGAAGGCAGTTGCTAATTTTTCATCTCTCCAGCTTTCAAAAAATCCTAATGACTCTACAATGTCGCAATTATTTTATTATTATTCCTACATTATTTGTGTTGCAATAGTAACACAAATAATGAGTGAGTTATTACCGACAATACTTGGAAATGGCAGATGTAAGTCAACACATAATTGTTTCAAATTATGTCGTTTAGACATCTGCTTTAATACAAGTAGCTTGACTGAACACAAAAGTAAAAATATACAGTCGCAAGACCAAGATTTTTATTAGATAAAATGTTTTTTATCATTCTCAGCAAGTAGACTTCGAAAAGGGACAATCAAATTAAAAAGGAAAAGGTCAATTACTTCCGGCTTATCTTTAAAAGACTGAAATATGATCATCGACTTTAAATTATCTCTCGCATTTGGCAACTTTTTGTTTGACTCAATGTTTCATTCTGAATTCTGCGGTGCTAAAAATTGCAAAATATATAACGCCAAAGCATTGGAAGCTCTTTTAACACAAAAAGATAAATTATCAAAATAATTTTCTTACATATCAGTGAAAAACATAAAATTCGTAAACTTTAAGCGGCTATCAAATGCCAAACGTACTCGCATCATACCCATATAAAAGAGATAGTAGATAACCATACCAAACACATATCTCTAGATTACAAATTCATAATAAAGGATTGTAAAAAATATGTACTTGAAAGGAATTATTTGTTGATCTGTGTTGAAGAGGAAGAAAAGGAAAATAAAAAAAAAGATATAAATTTTATTGCACTTAAAAATTTCGTATTAGAGGTAAAAACATGTTCAGCTAATTTTAGGAAAGACAGGCTGTTTCAACGTAAAAAATAAGTAAGAAGAATTAAGTAATCTGTTGAAGCATTTTAACTGCAGAGCTTCATTCAGTACAAGAAACTCCTGAAATACTCGTTGCTTCTCAAGGGAAGACATTTACGACAATTACGACATGTTCTCAATCAGTTTCAGCAATTCTGTTTTTTTTTTTTTTATTTGCATCAGCTATTTGTTAAGATGTATTTTTAACCCATCATATTTCATGTACAATATTTTATATCATTTTAGATGTTACATATGCCACGCTTGAATTTATTTCGACAAAAAAATCTTCATATTTAGAGAAGCATTATTATTTTTTCGAAAATTTAATGGATAAAAATAATGCTTAATAGTTATGGTTATGACCATTATTACAAATTTAATGTGAACTGAAATTAAAAAATTATGTTGATGAATTTGATTTTACATATCCTTGTGAAATTAAATATTAAGATTGAAATTATTTTTTCACATTTAAAATCGCATTTTCAAGTTTAGTTTTAATCTGATACTTTTATTTGTTTAGTTAGATGTCTAATGAAACTTCTACTTGTTTGAGAAGAATTATACGCATATAAAAAGGAATGCACATACAGAACAGAAAGAAAAAAGAAAAAAAAAAATTTAATCTGAAATGCTTCAGATTTTAAATTACGTCCACATGGGCGTTTTTTTTAACGTTTTGTGTGTTACCTTTATTTATTAAATATCATGTTCTTTGCATTTAAACCATAAAATTTAGTTCAATAGCAATGTCGCAAAATAATTTTAAAATGAGCCTATCTTTAGAATTTCCGATACGCGGTTCGATGCGCTGGAGATAAAATGGTCCCTCCCCCGTAGTGTTGCCATGGCTCGCTTTTAAATCGTTGAGTTTGTTACTCAAAAATTCGTTAAAGTTTTACAAAATATGAAATCGATCATAAAACAAATTCCAAATTTCAAATTTGGGATTTCATATGTCCATATTCGCAGTAGGATGACGTCATTCAAAATTGGATGGCTCTAGATACCGTTGTTTTATCACGATGCGAGAAATATACATACATTTATGCAGATTTTTCATTTTTTAATTTCTACAAATATAATGCAGGACACTAACATTTTGTGGCAACAGTGTGAAAAGTGAACCGACATTTGTAGGAGTCCGACGCAAAATGCCAAAACGAAAGTAATAGTCCTTCAGAGGACTCAAATCCCTTTAGACTAAAAAGAAACTTAATGTTAAAATAATAAAGCATTTCATTTTATGAAACATTTATTTGATTAAAATAAATACAATGAATAATGAACATGATATCGAGAAGACAATGATTGATTGAAAATTTTACAGCATGTGGTATACCATTTAAAGAAAGCATAACAATTTACATGGGAACTATATCACAGTTCTGATCGCTTGTCTTGGTTCAAACTACATATCATTCTCTAATATGAAAGTTGAACATTTGACAACTCATCTCTTATGCTTTAATACTTTTAATGCATTGGCGATAGAGTAATCACCAATATTGTATCACCAGTTGGTGATACAGTTTACTACTTTTAATGCATTGGTGATAGTGGTAGCCTGGATTTAGATATTTAACAGTAAGACAAATGTTACTTCAAAAAGTCTTAAAATTCGAAGTCTTTAAAGGTAATTGCATTAAAAGTAAATAAATTCGTGAGAGCCAAAATTAAATTCAGCAATTTAATTAAAAATGAAGCAAAGTTCTTTTTGATGCGTATTCAAAATTTCTTCCCAATTTA
Organism: Stegodyphus dumicola; assembly: GCF_044657685.1. Classification (NCBI taxonomy): domain Eukaryota; kingdom Metazoa; phylum Arthropoda; class Arachnida; order Araneae; family Eresidae; genus Stegodyphus; species Stegodyphus dumicola. The sequence goes on from NC_140768.1 coordinate 5,863,844, forward strand.
GAAAAGTATAAAGAGTGTTTAAACGAGTCTTTAAAATATTAGTGAAATATCAGCGTTATTTCGAAAGCCTGTCAGCAATTAAATTTATGATAGAATTAAAAACGCTGATTATTAATGGCTTAGAGAAAAGGGGAAGTTTTAGTTTATGATTTTATTTATAGCGGTCTTTTAGAGAGAGAAGAAAAAAAAGTATTTTTCTTTGAAAAATGAAGCTTTTGCTGTTAGAAAATGTTTTGGTACTTCCAGGAGCAGTTGCATTTTCCCGCAATAGAACACTTCAGTCAAATATGTTAATTATATGATAAATCTTCATAACATCTTTCATACAGTTGTTCTCAAAAGGAACAAAGGATTTAATCACGAAATAAAAATGTTTAGTGAGAAATATTTGCAATGAGATCTTCACTTTTTTCTTCATCTTCTTTACCATACTTCTCGACGATGTCGCGAGCATTTAAAGCACCCTTGTCATCATAGAAATCGATGAAAGCAGTTTCACGGGAATAAGCATAAGCTTTTTCATAACCATAACCACGATCTCTATGCTCTTTGTCTTTGTTGTCGAAGGTTACTCCGAAACTGCCGTCGCTGTTGTAACCGCCTTTGCTATCCAGTAACGATGATGAACTGTAATCTTTATTGCTGAGGACTTCCTGGTGGTGCTTGTAGTTTTCATCGGCTTGCTCTTGAATTAGAGCTGATCTTTCATCATTTTTTGTCGGCAGTCCTCTAACCACAGCCAAAACACAAACAAAAAGGAGGACTACAGCTCTCATCTAATAAAAAAAAATGTGTTGCTTAGATATTTAATAAACAAAGAATTTATATTACGTGATGCAATCTTATGTAAAACCTTTCGGTACCTTAAAATGAACATCAGTTTATTTACTTCTAAATCATACTCAGGGAATTTTGGATTTTCATATTATAACAACAAAGCTTATATTGAAGAAGTTCTCATTTTTATGCCTAGATACGGTCTGGTGGTGGTGGTGTATTTAATTATGGCAAAGCACACTAGGGCTATCTGCCTAAATATCTGCCTAAAGGGGAGGGATGCCTGCGTGGAAGACTTTCTAAGGGAAACTGGCTCGTATACACGTTACACATGGGGAAAACCACGAAAAAACTCCTGCAGCCAGCCCGTTCGCGGGATTCGAACCTCGGACCGAACTACCAGTGTTCAGCGACTTTACCGCTCGGCCACTGGTGGGCCTGAGTAGTTGTCTGAAAGAATTAAATTTCATGAAAAAGGTCATTTTAAAAGTATTTTTATAAAATTTTTAAATAAATTCCAAAATTGCTTAAACAGTTTAATTTTAGCATTAATTATTATTTTAGGATTAATTATTGAATTGGTTGTTAGTCATTATTTTATTTGTAAAATGAAAACTGATATCACGATTTACAATGCAGCGATCACCGTCTAAACTTAGCAGCTTAACAAACTCAAATATGTTTGGAACGAAAGGGATTTTATTAAACGGCTGATACTGCATTCATAGGCTCTTGCAAATTAGTGTTGTTCAAGAGAACTGTTTTCATCTAATTAAAAATAATTATAAAATAATTAATATTAATACAGACTTTCTCTATCGTCTGCTGTATAATATTGGATTAAAGCTCAAAAACCGAAGCTCTGCGTAATTAGAAAAATTCATTCATTTTACCAATTTATTTCAAATAAAAAAATTTTCAGGAATTAAAGCTAATTAGAAGTTATGCCCTTAGAAAATCCACTTGGAGTTATAGTATTTAGAAAATCTTAACTCATTTTTTTCTCCGAAGATACTGCAATTATACAGTTATTGTAAAACAAACTGCACAATTCTCACTAAGATTATTATTATCAATGTTTACAGAAATAAGATTACTATTATGAATGTTTACAGAAATAATAAATGATAAAATAGCAGCTGAATTATTATGTCATATGATCAGTCGTTCTCAATATTTTTATTTATCTCATAGGTATACTGTTTAAAAAGTTTTATATGATAAAAAAGTACTAATAAAAACGCTGTTACAATAATTTTTTCTTTAAAAAAGATTTTATGCATAATAACGTCTAATGTGATGAAACTAGTATATGAAATATATATGTTGCCGTGAAAGACCGAAATTAGTGATTGTCGACTTTCACCGGAGAATGTCAACATTCACTAAATACGTCGGTGAAAGATCGAATATTGCATTAAATTCTTGTACATTCGGACCCTCACCGGTGCATGTCGGCAATCACGGATATGCTCTAGTATAGGTCAAAAAGAGAGGAGTTATATGTACTTGCTGCCATTGCAAAAGGAAGTGTTCCACAAATAAATGCAGTTGTAAAAAGCAAGGGCCTCTTGTGTCATAATAATTTAAGTTTTTGCAAGAAATAAGATTTGAATCGCATAATTTAGTAAGTTTTTAACTTCTATTATTTTTCTTTCTCATTTTGAATGTACTGTGTGTTTTAAGTTCTTATATTCTTAAGTTCTTATTTTAAGTTTCAAGTGCGTTTTTTTCGCAACTGAATTACGGAGAAGAAAATATAATATTCTTATATGTTCAACATTCACCATTAGTGCATGGATGGATGCCGACATTTACCGGTGTAAGTCAGAAATAAGAGTATTTGGAAAATATTTCGGACATACACCAAGCGACTATGGTGAATGTTGACATTCACCGGTGAAAGCCGACATTCTCCAGATTTCGGTGTTTCACCGTAACATATATAATGTTCGGAATTTTTCCTTTTCAAAGTATACATTTTTAAACAAAATTAAAAATAATGATTAACAAATAACAGCAAATATTAAAAAATTGATTAGATATTCGATATTTACAGTATAATATAATACATATAATTAAAGAAATTTTTTTCTTCTACTTAGCTCAGACTTCAGTATTTGAAAAGCTTTGCGTTATATGTATGATTTCCAAAAATAATTATTGAAGAAATCAAAGTCAGTAACTGAAAATTAGAAGTTCTGCGCTTTACAAATCATGCTAAACAATAACTACTAAAACTGTTTCCAAGAATTAAATGAAATCCACGTAAGTAAATTAAAATCTTCGTTTAGAAAACTAAGAAACAGAACTGAATTTCGCATTCTAAAATTCTACTGGCTTCCTAAATTTTATTGTTTGAAATATTCAACATTCCATCTTTAAAAGCGAGTAACAAATAATTAGAATTATTATCATCACTCAAATAATTAGCAATTTAGAGATCATTCAAAATTTTCAGATTAAGATTCATTAAAATTGTCTACCGAGCTTAGTATAAATTATCACATAATTAAAAATGGATTTTTTTATTTATTTAAGAAAGAAAATTAAATGCAAAACTAACATTGCACGTCAATTTTCCGCAGAACTCTTATTCGGCGCAATAAGATACAAGTCAAAATCGATTTATGTAAAATATTAATGATTCTCTTTATTTTTATCGACGCTTTTTTAATTTATTTTTACATACGAATCCGTCTGTTTATTTTAAATTAATTTTCTTCGAAATAAAATTTAACATTTTACTAGGACGGCCCGGTACGTTATTGAATCCATTTTTTAATGTTCCTATAAACAAAATAAGAGCAATATGAATATGGCAACGAAATTTTATGGCTCAGCAGAAATAGTTTCTATTGCTTATTTCTTCAATAGTCTATTCCGAAGAAATCTTTCGGCTATAAAATGCTACAGCGTACATTTAAATGCGATCAGAATGATGACTGGAAAGTTCGAAGTTCCTACTCACCATTTTCGAAGTTCTTGATGTGTATCTTTCCACAGTTCAACATACCCACAACACAGACAGCGGTATATTTATACACAAGTTCTAGGGGCGTGTGTTTACAAACAAGTCAGGGCACATATAGTCCTTCGCGTCTCTTAAGACATTCGGAAACAACATTGCCTTCGATTTTGTCATTGATCAAATAACACCTGAATTTACTTGTCTCAAACTTTACCTTCACCTGGTAGCCTCAAGTAACAAAGCACTGAGAACAGATTTTTCTTTCCAATCTATCTTACTCGTTGAGTTCGCAGACAGTTCAGCTTTTACTATATTTTTCAAGGTCTGTTTAAGGTCGTCTCGGATCGCTTTCGCTCGATTCGATCTGGATACTTCCTCTAAACAGACTGCATCAGGTACGGACTGCCCGTCTTTCCTCTATTCTTAAGGCCATTTCCGTTATCCACTTACAAGATGGTGCACGGAAGAGATGTGTTCATTTCCCGATTTCTTCTCAAGGTTGGTGTAATCGAGAGTATTTTAGAGAATAACAACAATCTATGTAGGTTTTCATTATCACTCAATGAGTCACCGCAACGTTTCTCTTCTTTTTCCTAGACTCGTGACAGGAATCAATTTTGAGATGCCTGTTAATAAAGATTGTAGGAACGAATATTTCATACGAAATGACGTCATCTCCAGCAAATATTTTCATTCTCAGTTTCGCAAAAAAAAAAAACGTAAAGAAATCGAATTCAATTCATTTTCAAACTTCAAAATGCAGCATCAGAAATTACCGGTGAAGTTAATTTTAAACTTAAACGTTTTTTATTAAAATTACAATTATATAAAACCAAAATAAGCGGTAATAAACTGAGAAGGACGGAAATAAGTATGGGAAATGGGTAACTTTTTTAGCTCAAAGGGGCAATTTACCCAGGAGGGCTGTTCATTTCGTTCTGGCATTTTGCGTTAATTCACTATTTAAACAGCGAATCACTTTTTAAATTGTTGCCACCAAATATTAAAGCCCTGTATTATATTTAAAGAAATTAATTAATGAAGAATCTGCATAAATGTATCTATGCTTCTCGCATTGTGATAAAACAACGGTACCCAGAGCCATCCAATTTTGAATAACGTACGTCTCCACCCGAATATGGGCATCTCGAAGTCCAAATTTGGAATTTGTTTTATTATCTATTTTGTAAAGCATTTATGAGTTTTTGATCAAGAAACTCAACGATTTCAAAGCGAGCAAAGACAATACTGTACGAAAAAAGAAACGTTTTTATCTCCAGCGCACGAGACTGCGTATCGGAAATTCTAAAGATAGGATCTTTTAAATATTTTGTGATATTGCTATTAAATTGAATTTTATGGTTTAAGTGCGATGAACATGATATTTAATAAATAAAGGTAACACACAAAACGTTAAAAAAAAAACGCTCCTTTGGGCATAATCTAAAATCTGAAAATCGAAAATCTTTCAGAATCTTTAATTATTTTATTATTTCATTTAAGTACTGCAGGTTATCTTAAAATATATATATATATATATATATATATGATATTAACTTAGAAGTCAAACAACAAGAATCAGCGTTATATTTTCAAATTTTTACAGGACTAGTTTCGATGTTTTTACAGAACCATCATCCTCAGATGGAAAAGCGCAATTTTTTTTTTTCCCACATTTGCGCTTTTGCAGCTGAGGATGATGGTTCGGTAAAACCATCGAAACTAGTCCTAAGAAAATTTGAAAATATAACGCTGATTTTTGTTGCTTGACTTCTAAATTAATATTTGTTCGGCGTGTTATTGTATCATAATATACATATATCTGGTCAATAAAATAAACTAAGGACTGAATTAATTTCTTAAATGCAAATATTTATTTAGATCCGAGATTTATATAATTATATCTAGTGTATTTTAGTTTATAAAACGCATAATTTTTCAAAATGGATTACAAGGGTAAGTTATTTATTTTAATAACCTCTTCTCCCCATCTTCCCTCCATCTTCTTTTATGAACCATACACTATTTATCTGCTTGTATTTTACTATAGTGTACACTCAAACCTGCTTTTGTGCGGTTTTTTTTTTTTTTTTTTTTTTTTTTTTTCTTTTTTTGTGCGGTATACGAAAATTTCAATCAAATTAGAATAAAATTATGCAATTATATTATAAGGTATTTCTCCCGCCTTCCTAGCGTGCCTTCGTAGTGTGGTGGTCTGCACGCTGAGCGCGTATTCCAGAGATCCGTGTTTCGATTCCCGGCGAAGGCATTGCTCCTTTTTCACGTGTCCTGCTTTCAAAAATACCTAATATCTCTACAGTGGCGCCCGAACTAAAAGGGTGGTGGATGATAATTTCTCCCCGGATTTGGCGATTGGGTCCCCTAAAAACTCCAGTCGTCCTTTAAAAGGGGAAGTATATAAGATATTTCTCCCGCCTTCCTAGCGTGTCTTCGTGGTGTAGTGGTTCTGCACGGTGAGCCGGTATTCCAAAGGTCCGTGGTTCGATTCCCGGCAAAGGCGGTTGCTAATTTTTCATCTCTCCGGCTTTTCCAATTAACTTAATGTCTCTACAATATGATAGCAAATCTGCAGCGTGCAAGACTGCCACTCGGAAAAATGAGAGCAAAAATTAGCGTTTTTGGAGTTTAATATTTCTATAGTTTTTGAAGTTTCTAATTAATATCTCTGATTTCAGATACTTTTTTTTTTTTTTTTTTTTTTTTTTTTTTTTTTTTCCCGAAAAAAAAAATGGACGTCGACCTTTTCCAGGACCCAGAAAAGAATTGCGGAAAGTTTGGTGACGATTGCTATAGTAGTGATTGAGTTAGCTGCGAACAAACACACAGACTTTCTTCTTTATATATATAGATTCCTCGCACAGTTATAATTAATAAACAAATTTTATTTTAAAAAAAATATTTTTTTAAATTTTTATATATAACTTAGTTTAATTAAACTTGTATTAGAATCCCTATTTGATTTATTCTAGCCAAAAAACAATTAATAATAACTAATTCAGTTTAAAATTTAATATTTATAATTTCTAATGTATTATAGTAGGATTAGATTTTCAGTTAAACCTTGTTGATGTCAAGGATAATTAATGCATGGAAGCGTATCAGTTTCGCTGCCAATCATTTTCAATAATTCATTTTTCATTGCTTAATTAATCGTTTTCATCAAAGTAGTTTTGTAACTGACTTGCCAAGGTCTGGGGCATTACTTTCTGTCTGGTGTGGAATTACTCATAATATCCTGGACGTTCTAACCAGTTTTTATTTTTATATTTGTTTATTTATTTATTTCTTCATTGAGCATGTTAGGAGGAAAAACTTGCAAAGAAGGAAACATTTAGCGATAGCGCGAGTGGTTTTCAAAGCTACAAATAGCAACGCAGGCATTGAAATCTGGGATTATGATTACAATGACTTGTGCAATTTAAATAGACCTATGGCTATTTTAATTATTTACAACATGTAGTCTCTATTCGAATTGTATTTTTGTATTGAATTTGTATGATTTGTTTATTGTAATGCTATGTATATTTCGCATTTGACTGTCGTACTCTGTGAATTTCTCATGCTCCTTATGTTACCATACTCCATAATTCTTTATTAGTAGCACTAGAGTTTATCGTACTTGCCATGTGTTAACCCCCTTTTATTTTAAGTTCTCGCACCAGCTCGAAAGGTACACCCTAACATTTTAAAGGTATTAAAAATTTTTGGTACTATTCGGTTTCGAAGGCCGTAAAAAATCGCCAAACTATTGTTGATGCCAATGCTGCCAAAAATAATTGCGGCAAGAAAGGAAATATAATAGTAAATAACTATTTAAGATTGTTATTTTAATTTAGATGAAATGTTGATTTCATATAATACTTTTTTATTATAATAATTTATATGAAAAAGGCTAAGCATGACTGAATGGAAGCCTAAGAGTAAATAACTATTTCAGATCATTATTATAATTTATATAAAAATTGCTAAACATAACTGCAAAGCATAATTTCATCTCGTTGGTTGTTCAAACGTAATTTTCTATAATGAATGATACCTTTTCTTTGAAAATATTCTCGGTAAAGTGCAGAATCGCTCACTTATTTGTTTGCCGCTTTTTACAAGGGTAAAAACAATTGGATTTTTGTCATTCTTTTACCTTTTAAGTGAGAATAGGTCGATGTGTACATAGATAAAGTCAAGGGTGTGCGCAGTGCCATTTTTGTGCAATTCCACGATTTTTTTTTTTTTTTTTTTTTTTTTTTTTAAGTGAAAATAGGTCGATGTGCACATGGATACCGAGTATGTGTAATTCTTAAAAACGCGTCAAGCAGTGGGTGATTCTGCACTTTACCCAAAATTCTATTGCCAAGTTTTCGTCATGGGCAATTCCCAAATTGTTAAATCCATAGGATATCAAAAAAGGATTTAAAATCAAAAAAGGATTTAAAAATTAAACTAGTATTTCAATGGCTCTTAAGAAATATAGAACTGTATAAACTTACGCAATCTGAAATCAGCGCTAGATTTGGCGCGCTGTTAAACGGGCGCGTTTGCTAGATTTGGCGCTTTTGCGCGTACATTTTCGCTGCCATTTTTTTACGGCCCTCGAAACCGAATAGTACCAAATTTTTTTATTCTTAAAATTAAAAAATAATAATAATAATAACTATCATCCTCTTTAAATATCTAAAATTTCAACTCTAAAACTTACTATAACTTCATGCCTAGTTAATTGGCGTATAACTAGGAAAATTTTAGGGTACGGCCTTTTAGTCCAGGTACCCGGGGGGGGGGTACACCTTTCTACAGAGATAGGAGTGGTTATCACGAAGGAAATGGAACTCAAACTATGGTGGATTATCGATCACCGAAATTGAGGGAAAAGGTGGTGTATTTAATTATGGCAAAGCACACTACGGCTATCTGCCCAAGAGGAAGGATGCCTTTCGTGGAGGACTTTCTAAGGGAAACTGTCTCGTATACACGTTACACATGGGGAAAACCACGAAAACACCCATGCAGCCAGCCCGTTCGCGGGATTCGAACCGAACTACCAATGTTCAGCGACTTTACCGCTCGGCCGCTGGTGGGCCTGAGGGAAAAGGAAAACAATTCGAGCAAATTACATCTGAAAAACATACAAAGCAGTGGTTTTCAAACTTTTCTGCTCAGTTCTCACTTTCTGACCGAGCATCGAAATACTATCAGCCGTTTAAAAGTTCCGATTCAAAATTTTTCGTTCATGTTAACAGCGTGTTAAAATGAAAATTAAATTTTATATTAGTATATTATAAAGCTGTATGTAAATCGAATATTTCACGTATTTTCTAAATATCATGTACACAAGTATCAAAATATAAAATGTATCTAATGAATATGAATCAGGAAAAGTTTTAATTGATTTTGCTGCGCTTAACATAATGCCTGTGGTTAACTTTCCTAACTACCTTTAAAGGCAATTGAAATCACGTGACCCAGTAGCTGTTACTTCACAGAAGATGACTAGATTTCTAATGTTTTGTTTACCTAACCAGGGCCGGCTCTAGAGCAGGAGGAACCGGTGGCTAGTTTAGAAGCTGAAATTGCTTCGGCGGCAAAAAGAGTTCATCTCGAATAAACAATATGATTATTTAACAACTCGTTAATTTTATTTTCATTCCAATTCAACCTCAATCTTTATCGTCCACTTTATGTTCGCGATATTTATTAGTAGAGGCTCTACTACATTTTGAGTACAGTTCTAAGGTCGAATAATCCCCATATCCCTGAAATGTAAAAGTATTTACAAAAAGAATTCTCCGAATTCCAGTTCCCGAATTACCAATACTATTTCCTAAAATTATTTAAACTATCAATATACTGTATTGAATGAATATAAATCAAGAAATATTTATCGTCCACTTTATGTTCGCGATATTTATTAGTAGAGGCTCTACATTTTGAGTACAGTTCTAAGGTCGAATAATCCCCATATCCCTGAAATGTAAAAGTATTTACAAAAAGAATTCTCCGAATTCCAGTTCCCGAATTACCAATACTATATCCTAAAATTATTTAAACTATCAATATACTGTATTGAATGAATATAAATCAAGAAATATTTCAGTATAGATATAGAGCTATAGACGTCACAGCTACATAAAATATATATCTAATAAAGAGAGACAGAAATTATTAAATACAGTTGTAATAAAAGTTATTTCACTTCACAAGAAATGATGAAACATACTTAATTATTAAAACTTTATATGATAACGTTATAAGAAATGAAAATGACTAAAGTAGTACTGAAAGTATCGTAAAATGATTCTAATTAGAAGTTAGGCTGCCACATGGCTGAAATTTATAATGGAATCTTTTTTACCCCTAACACACATCTGCTTGATGGCTATAATTATATCAGCAGAGAGCCGCGGTCAAAAAAAACGTTCTCTAGCACCAAGATTCCCCTCATTTTTTGTTTCCACCCACTCATACCCCCATTCTGTTTCGCCCTGGAATTTTCATCAGCTATTATACTTTAAGTATATTTAATTTTTGTGATGATAAAAGAACTCCCCTCCCTACGATTAGAGCTTAACTTGTGCCGGAGCCCTGAAAAAGAAGGCCGTGGCACTTCTTTTATGTAATTGAATAACAATTTCAGTAGAAATTTTATCTTGAAAATTTTATTTTAGCAATAAAATCATATTAAAAATCGCTTATTAAATTTCAATTTATCTCTTCACAATTTATTTAATTTTAATTATTTAACTACTTCATCTTTAATTATATCAGTAAATAAAAAATAATTATCTAATAATTATCAATTACATTTAATTAATTATATAATAATTGATTAAATAACAATTTGTAAACATTAATTAAATAGCTATTAACTAATTTGATAACAATTAACTATTTAATTTTAAAATTTTAATGAGTTTAATAGTCATTTTATTTATTTATTTACTCTTGTTTCTCTTTGCTGACGGTCTCTGGCACTTCTAATCTTAGAAATTAAGCCCTGATTATATATTTGAATGAAACGTAAAGAGTTTGATAGTAACTTCAAAGGAAAAGCTGCAGTGTTTCGCATGGCAGGACTTGATTCGAACACTTTCTTGATCCAAGCCTATCGGGCAGAGCAAATCCTAGAGGGGGTCAAAGGGAGACATTTGTCCCCGGGCGCAACACCCTGTGGGCGCCAAATTGATGGCACGAATTTTTAAAATTAAATGTTTTCCACTATTGGCAAACAGAAGGAGCGTACGTTTTGTTTGTGTTTTGTTTCATTTACACAATTTACGGGAATTTAGCTGTTAACTTTAACTTGAGAGTATTCTTTTTGAAGGTGTAGATGTGTAGAATTTCCTTAGTAGTTCGTCTAAAACCCGAGGAAGTGTTTCAGAAAACTTGAGGAAGTGTTCAGCACATAAAATTCTTTTTCTCATTTAGAAGTATATAATGAAAAAAAAAAAAAAAAAATTCCTGCTAAGTCAAAAGGAATAGGAAACTTAAAATATACAAATCTAACTTTTATAAAATGTAACTTTTAACGCTTTTTTGGAGATTTCACTAAATTTTAGTGCTTCGTCATAAAAATTTCCTTTGACGATAAAAAAATCCCATATTTATCTTTTTCTCCCCGTGTAGAATATTAGCGTTGTTATGTATTTGACTATTTCATTATTACATATATTCATGAATAGATTCAAATTAATTTTTCTAAGAAAAATTGAGACTCCAAAGTTGAAGACATCATTTTGTGAGATAGGTGTTTTTAAAGCGCTTATCGAACATTTCTTAGTTTTCAATTTGTCCTGAAAAATAAAAATTACTGAAGAATGATACATTACACCTAGTTTTCGAATGCCTGCAATTTTAACTTCCATTCATGTTGTTTTTGATGTTACGAAACATGCTGTTTATGAAAATTAAGGATACAGATGTGTTCCTGTATTCGAATAATCTCAGTTCTTCCGTTTTGCGAAGCATATTTCAGAACTCATCTAGTTTCAAATTTCCGAGGTAATAAAACCAGAGTAAATTTGTATTTATTTAAAAATCAGTTTCAATACTTTATTAATCACCTAATGCCATTTTATTAATGATGAAATTTCAAAAATATATTAATTTCGCAAACTTAATTACTTTATTGAACTTTCCATTTATTTCAGGCAATAAACAAATTGCATATCGAATTACTACAATTCTTCTTTTCAAAATTACAAAAAATGTGAAATACTTAAAACACATTAAATTCAAAAGCACAGATATGCAGATGTACTTTTAAATTAAATTAACAGTTTTGGTCAGTTTGAAATGATTCGATGAAATAAATTAAATTGTACCAACGCTTTTACGCTAAGTTGCCAAGTTATTAAATTTTAGCAAAATAGAAATTATAACATCGACTTAGCAATTTCCAAATTATGGACACTGAGAAATAAATCTAAAAGAACATCGCATTTTTGTGACTAAAGGAAGATACATGCGTTTTTGTGTTTTTATAAATTTTCTTTGATGAGCGTTATTGTCCTCGGTAGTATAGTGGTCAGTATCCCCGCCTGTCACGCGGGAGACCGGGGTTCGATTCCCCGCCGGGGAGAACTTTTGTTTTACGAATCAAAAATTTTGCACCTTGAATTTTTAGTTTTCTACAAGTGGAATAATTTCATACTGGCTTTAAAAGAATCAAAACGAAGATCTTGAATATTCAGAATCGAACTATTAAATGAAGTACATGTTTGCATCAGTTATCATATATAAAAATTTGAACACACTGAAACACAACTAAATAAAATCATTTTTGCTGTCTCTTCTGCTCATTCATTTAAGCAAATTGTTATTTGTGCCCCCTATGTAATTTATCAATAAGATAAAAATGTTTTATTTATCATTATTTTATTTTATTTATTATTATTAAATTATTTAAATACGGTAAATTAAACATTTAAAATTTTAGCATAAAAAGCCAGTTGTAAAAGTTTCCAAAACTTAGATTCTTTTAAAATGTAAATGAAGACGTTTATTTACTTTGTTTCACCAAAAACAATCGGATCAAGCCAATGACAGTTCAGAAATGCTGTCAAATGCGTATTTTATACATCAGGAAAATGCTGAATACGCGCATTTTTGTTTGTTTGTTTTGATTTGTTTTAAGTTCCGATAAATAGTAATCAAAGTTAAACATATTAGTGATAGTACGTGGTATTATGCAACTAGTGATGATGATTAAATTTTTCTCATTCTAAAGCTAATCCACGGAAATGAAATCTGCTTCATTGAAAGAAAATCCGACATGTAGTTTTAAAGAAATTCGTAAATTCGTATAATGAAATTCGTAAATTCGTATAAAGAAATTCGAGATGAAAATCGTTTAATCATGATTTGCCATCAGTGACGGAAGGTTTGGCAGAAATATTTTAGATACCGGTGATTATTTTCTCAGACGAACATTTTCGAGAAAATTTTTCAAATTAACTTGAAAACAAATTGTGTACATTTCCTGCAATATACAATAAACAACTTAAGGTTACATTTGCATTTCTCATTAGAAAGGTACTGTATACGGGCATATTTTTTTTTTTTTTTTTTTTTTTTAGTTCCGATAACTAGTATATTAACAATTTTTTTAAAAATTTTATTTGGAGTCTTACTGTGCATAAAACGTAATAAATAAAATTAAGTGAAAATTTTAAATAATTTAATTAAGTTCAAACATTTCTGAATTTTAAATAAAGTAGGTAATGTATTTAATACCTCAAAACGTAGCTTTTCCGACTTCATTTTATTTAAACGTAAATTAAGAGTTTTTACGTAAGTAGCTTTAATCCATTAGCTTTTAAAATTCTTTATGTAGATGCATAAATATAAGTGGAATTTTTTGTATGTATCTTTTATGTATATATATACTAATAGTAACATTTTACAGTGTTGAGTTTTATTTGATAAAGTGAACCAAAGTAGCCTAATAGAGCCAAAGTAGTAACAACCATGAACCTTTGTATTCAGAATAAAGTATGATAATAATTTTAAAAAAAAAGGTATGCGACGGCTGATTTTTAATTACAACATTATGTAATAGGGATGAAAAATTTCAATGCTTACTTTATGTGGTTACCTGGACTCTTTTGTTTCATATAGTATGCTAGAGATGGCGCCACTATCTTTCTTACTTGATTTCGCTAAAGAAAATCTTAGAATAGTTATGACATCGTTTTATATAATATTTATTTATTTTTATTCGCGAGTATTATTTAGAGTAGTGCTTCTTAAACTTATTTCAATCAGCGACCCTTTTTATTGAGTTTTTTCCGCGACCCCTGATATTAAATGTAAAATAAAGATATAAAAATAAATATCTTTTCTTAAATATTTCACTTCTTTGGTAAATGATATACATATAAAACAGCAAACGAAATTAAAGACGCAAACAAAAATTAAAGAAAATTTTAATGGGCTTATTTTCTGCTACATAGCAAATTAAATGTTGGTGCGATATTTTACACTGCTGGACATAAAGTATCTTCAACATATTTCAACGTTGAACGGCATTTGGTTTTAATAAGCTGAAAAAGTAGTTTTATAAAAATATATGATGCTGAATTAGAGAAAAACATTTAATGCCATTGCAAAAGTAATGAGAAATCTTTTTCTAACTCCAATCCAGAATTTATCAAAGATTTTCGTGAAAACTCAAGTTTTAAGTTTGAATCGCTATATAGCTTTACAAATTCCTTTTGCACTTTATATAACAGATAATTAATCTCCTTAACATCAATCAATGTAATAAATGTAAAGTCTAATCTCATTAATGTCAATTAATGTAAAAAGTCTTATATGAATCCAGTTTCTTTAAATTCAGCTATCGAACTGAATTTTCGCGAGCCCGAAATTTCGATTTGTGATCCCATTCGGGGTCGTAACCAGTTTAAGAAACTCTTATTTAATTCCTCTAAGCGGCAAAGCCGTATATATACGGCCTACAATATTTTTGTGATATCTGTAAGAACGTATATATACGTGCATATTAAAATATGTCAAAGAAATTAAAACAATATATCAAAATAAAACAAATCCAAATCCAGGTATGAAATACCATCAGAATTTTTTACATTAAAATAAAAAAATAACTTGTTCTCATAGTAGTTTTGGGAAATTTGTTTCTTAGGGAAAACCCTGTCCGCTCAAAGGGTTAAAGTAATAATAAATCAGAACAGAATTTCACATGTATTTATTTGCTTATGAAAATAAACGAAATAGTATAGTTATGATATATAATTAGAAGTTATAATAGTGTAAAATGTTACACAAAGAAGGAAAAAAAAAATTACAGTGAAATTCGTTATTGAAGGTCTTTCGTAAATCGAAGCAAGTTTTCTATAAGAATTAATGTAAAATGAATTGTTTCCTGGATTACAGATAATTTCTTAATTAAATTTTACATTAGTTCTTTGTACACAGGTACGTAACCCAAAACCGATGGAAATCATTAAAAATAAAAAGAGATAAACATAACAAAGAACAAAACAAACAAAATTTTCATTCTCTCTAAGCGAATTTCGACTCTGCTTGAGACTCACTGGGCACTTGTTTCACTCAAAATGTGCCTAATGTCATTTGCCACTGCCTACGTTTTAAAAAATGTTTTTAAAGTGACACATTCACTCAAAACACTTATGAACCTTGTTACTGCTTTTATCCGAGTAATATCATAACGTAAAAACTTTGCACCAGTACCACTTTACAACCACTTATACTACCACTTGTAACCACTTATACTACCACTTGTAAATCTTATACTACCAAAAGTTTGGAAAATTATATATGCACTACACTACATAGGGTTAAGATATCGCCCAGGAGTTCAAAAATTTGCTGCTTTGGTCAAACAAAAATTAGAAGGAATGATTTTTTTCCTCAACATTTGTTTTTATGTTTGCAAAATTAAGAAAATAAAGTGCAAGAACAATAATTCTAATAAACCATTTAGCGATTATTGAATTTTTACTTTTTTTGCAGGGCGAAAGCTGTGCAGTCAGTAATTTATTACGGAAAACAAGAAATACGTTGAATATTTTTGAACAAGATAATTTAACAATTTTATAGTAAATACTAAAAAAAAATGCATCAGATTTTCAAGCGCAACCGTCACATTACTAATTAAAAATCGAAAGCTTAATAATTTTGAATACGTAGTTTTGTTTCTGAAAACTTAGTAATAATACAAGAAAATAGTAATTGTACAAAAAGCAGTCAAATATAAATCTAGTAAACTTTTTTTTTTTTTTTTCTCTCATATTCTTATTCTAATTGTTATCTTTAAATTATTTTTGTGCAGCTATTTGTATAATGATTATGTAAGTTATAGGGGAAAATGCAAGGGTGTCTATGAAGAAACCATTCTTTTAAAATGAGTCCGGTAATAAAAAAAGGTTGGGAATGATTGGTTTAGAGTTTAGGGCAATCTTTCGCAAGATGGTTCCATATTCCAAATACACATTTCCCAAATTCACTGCTTTTAATGTACGAAAGATTTAAAATTCTTTATTTTTCGTAGAGCTGCATTCACTGTTTAGACGTGGTGTGGTGTATTTAATTATGGCAAAGCACACTAAGGCTATCTGCCTAAGGGAGGGATGCCTTCGTGGAGGACTTTCTAAGGGAAACTGGGTTCGTATACACGTTACACATGGGGAAAACCACGAAAACGCCCATGCAGCCAGCCCGTTCGCGGAATTCGAACCTCGGACCGAACTACCAGTGTTCAGGGACTTTACCGCTCGGCCGCTGGTGAGCCCCACTGTTTAGACGAAAATTTAATCATGGATTATCGTTCGCGGTAGGCTAATTCCGTCAAATGCTTCTTCCATTACAATATTACGATTATGGCAGTCATTATATTTCAGATTCGCATTACATATTTTCGACGCTTTCACGTTTACATTCATTTTCATTTCATGGTCACTCCCGTCTAGTTTGTTAAACAAAAGTTCGGGATCCTTTAATTTAGGTCACTGGTCAACAGAATTTTTGCGAATTGTAATGAGAATTTTTTCTTTATCTGATCTAATGCGATAAATTTCTTAAATGTCACAATTGATATTTGTAGAATTATCGACAATTTAAAAGCACTTGTTGAAGTGCGGCTAAGCCTAAACATGGCGGTAATGTTTGTTTACATTTTAAACTTTGCAAAATAGCCGATTTGTTACCAATCTAGAGAAACTAAGCTTCGCAACAACAAAGATAACGCCTTCTTTTATTATTCCGAATTAAACCATGCTTAATCCATTCTGGAACTTATTCCAGGAAATAAATAAGAGTTTCAGATTTACTTCGTAATTTTTAATATAGATATTTTGAGTTCGTATGTACTTTTGACTTGTCGGAAAGTGAGAACTGAATTAATTGAATGAGAAATTCTGAATCGTCTGTGAGAAACCTTTTTGTTTGTTTGTTTGTTTGCTTAATTTCTTTTATACATCTTTTTTTTATTTATTTATTATAGTATTTGAATAGACCATGTGGCAACGATTCGATAATTCTTCAAATGATATAAATTTATATGCATTCTGAGTTATAACATGGACGAAATGTAACGCTGTTAAGTGAACCTAAAGCCAGAGTGTTGCTATGGTAAACAAATATAGTGAATTTTAAAAAATGCATTTATTTTATTGTGGTTTATGCGCTATCAACGATGTAGATTTAATTCAATCCAATAAGTTTAAATGAAATGCAAGAAAAAATGCGTATAATTTAATATTCCGTGCAAGATGTGTGGTGTACACATCAGATTTTTTTAAGAATAATTTGAGACTTTCGTTCAAAAGCCATTGAAGTATACTAATTCTTATAATTCTGAAAGCCAACCTGATTTTTTTTTAGATCTTCTCGACATTTTAAGAAACAAAATTGAGCAATCTCAAATATGTTACAACCCGGATTTATAATCGAGTTGATAGCGAATTTAGATGCACAGTTTTTCTTCGAAACAGAGATCGAGATGAAAAACAATGCTTCGAGCTAAATTTAGTTTTCTTCGAAAGCGAGGATATTTAAACCGAGAGTTATTGACAGCTTGAAATCTGAGCATGCGCAAATCGAAAACGAAACTGAATTAATAAAGTATGACACGCCACTTTTTAACGTCGTAGCCAGAGATACTTTTTTGCTCGTTGGAACATTTAGTTGCTAACGCGAAGTTTCTTTACGGAGCTCCCATCCAATAATTATTGCATTTTTTTTCTCTCACTTAAAACTTTTTTACTGCCGAGGGCACATTTAACGTTCATGTTTTTTTGTTAAAATCTATTTTAGTGTTTATGGGAAAGATTGCTTTAATTTTCGAGTAGCTTGTTTAGTTGCAATGTGATAATGTCTTTAAAAAAGTGGAAAGGGAAATTTTTGAAGAAACTGGATACACTTATGTGTCTCGTAAGTTTTGTAATTTTTGTTGTCATATTAATACTGAGTAAGTTATTATGTTAGCCATACCGTATGTTAGGATTTTACCGAGTATTTAAGAAAATTACGAATTTTGAGCTTTCATATTTTCTAACTAAACTAATACACAAAGAGCGATTTTCGTTTGTTCAAATTTAAATAAATTTTTATGTTATATGTTTACATAAATTTGTATCTGTATGTTAATTAAGGCACTGCTTGTTTTTTAAATATTTCTTTTTATATAATTTGAAATGATTAGTTTTATTTATTATCTTTTCTTCATTTTTATACCTTTCGCAAAATATTTTTTTTTTTTAGTCCAAAGGGATTTGAATCCCGAAGGACTATTAGTTTCGTTTTGGCACTTTGCGTCGGACGGATAAATGTCGGTTCACTTTTCAAACTGTTGCCATAAAATGTTAGAGTCCTGCATTATATTTGAAGAAATTAAATAGTGAAAATCTGCGTAAATGTATGTATATTTCTCACATTGTCATGAAATAACGGTACATAGAGTCATTGAATTTTGAATAACGTAATCCTCCAACGAATATGAGCATGTGGAAGACCAAATTTGAAATTTGAAATTTGTTTTATGATCGATTTCCTATTTTTTAAAACTTTGACGAATTTTTGATTAACAAACTCAAGGATTTCAAAGCGAGCAATGGCAACGTTGTGCAGAAAAAACATTTTTATCTCCAGCGCGTGAGTCTCTGTATCGGAAATTCTAAAGATAGGCTCGTTTTAAAACTATTTTGCGATATTGCTGTTGCACTGGATCTTATGGTTTAAGTGCGAGGAACATGATATTTAATAAAGAAAGGTAACACACAAAATGTTAAAAAACGTCCCTTTGGACGTAATTTAAAATCTGAAACATTTCAGTTTTTTTTTTTTTTTTTTTTTTTTTTTTTTTAGTACGATGGGATACCTCGAAAGGCCATGAGTAGTATCACTTCTTGTAATTTTGATTAAAAATTAATATAACTTTAAATTGAATATTAGAAAACATGAAAAGATGTGTACGAAGAACTACACATATTTATTCTACCATCCTCTACCTTACCTTCCTTCATATTTGTATCTTAAAAAAATATTGTTTAGCGTCGTCTGGGTGCTCGGAAGTTTTAAACCAAAATGATAATTTCCTACATATAATTAATTATATTTTGGTAACGTTTTTAGTAGTTTTTCAGGAGCCTATACGATTTAATCCTAGTATCCGGTGCACACGGGATTTGACTACTTTATGATGAGCAGTAAAAACGGGACATATACGATGAGTTTTAAACGGGCCATTCAAAGAATATATATAGTTATACATAGTATATAATATATATATAGTGTATATACTATACGTATATAGTGTGTAGTATGTACATAGACCTTCTTTGTGTCATCTTTGGTGTTGGCGATAATTTTCAAAATCGCGTCAAGGCTGCACCGTATACTAGGATTTTATCGCGTATATTTGAGCAGTAAAAACGGGAGGTAGGTTAGGTTAGGTTATTTAATTACGGCAAAGCCTAGAGGGCTATCTGCCTAATGGGAGGAATGCCTTCGTGGAGAACTTTCTAAGGGAAACCGGCTCGTATACACGTTACACATGGGGAAAAACACGAAAACACCCATGCAGCCAGCCCGTTCGTGGGATTCGAACCTCGGACCGAACTATAAAAACGGGACATTCAAAGAATATATATAGTTATACTGGGTACAGTATATATAGTTACTGAGTATAGTATATACATAGTTACTGGGTATAGTATATATTATGTATATTGTGATAGTATATAGTGTATAGCATATATATATATATAGTTACTGGGTATAGTATATATTACGCATATTGTGATAGTATATAGTGTATAGTGTTTACTGGGTATAGTATATATTATGTATATTGTGATAGTATATAGTGTATAGTATATACATAGTCGTTCTTTGGGTATTTTTTGTGTTTGGCGATAATTTTCAAAATCGCGCCAAGGCTACACCGTATACTAGGATTTTACCCTTATTTTAAATATGATGCAAATATAAGCTATTATAAGTTCTTCTTTAGCAAAATGCAGACGCGAAGGTTTTCATGAGTAGAAAATTTCTGGAACCCATTTCGTTACAACTTGGCTAATATTTTAAACACTTTTTTTTTTTTTTTTTAACTTTTAAAACTCTTTACAATTTACGTATTGAATTACTGCTATGAAAATATGCTACTTAAATTTTTATGCAAAACGTTCTTAGGCTTGTATTTTTAGAGCGCAAAGTTAAAATCCAATACGGGAATTCCCCTTTCAAATTTCGCCAGACACTGGCAGCCTGATCACGTGGGAAAAATCGACGCGTAGAAACGGGAGTTCCTCATTCGGAGACGTGTTTTGTCTATAACTCTTCGGCAAAAGCTACAGTTAAATAAATGCGTTAATAATTTTAAATGCGTATGGACTACATTAATGTGATAAATAACTTGAAAAACTAATGCATGGAATCGAGCATCGATTTAACGGGAAAAAAAAAAAAAAAAAAAAAAAAAAAGGAAGCTTTCAGATTTTAAATTACGTCCAAAGGGGCGTTTTGTGTGTTACTTTTATTTATTAAATATCATGATCTGGGTACTCAAACTATAAAATTCAGTTCAACAGCAGTATCGTAAATTAATTTTAAACTGAGCATATCTTTCGAATTTTCGATACAGAGTCTCGCACGCTGCAGATAAAAATGTTTTTTTTTTTTTTTTTTTTTTTTCCGTATAGTGTTGCCACTGCTCGCTTTGAAATCGTTGTTTTTTAATCAAAAATTCGTTGAAGCGTTACAAAATCTGAAATCGATAATAAAACAAGTTTCAAATTCAAATTAAGTCTTCCACATGCCCATATTGTATGGAAGATTACGTTATTCAAATTTTGATGGCTTTAGGTACCGTAGTTTTATCACAGTACGAGAAACATGCATACATTTCTGCAGATTCTTCATTATTTAATTTCTTTAAATATAACACAGGGCGATACTATATGGTGGCAATGATTTGAAAAATAATACAGCCTTTTAAAGTTTTCGACGCGAAATGCCAAAACGAAATTAATAGTCCTTCAGAAAAAATTGCCCCTTTGAACTAAAAATATGTTAACGAATCATTTTTATTCAGTTTTTAAAATGATGCACTTAGTTAGCTAATCTTTGGAATATGCTAACAGGTAGTTTGGCGACATTTTGGTAAGGCGATAAAGGTTACTAGCTAGGACTTAAGCAGTTTATCCATGTAAACTGTAAGTCAAGAGTGTGCGCAGTGCCATTTTTGTGCAATTGTGGAATGTTTTTTTTTTTAAGTGAAAATAGGTCGACGTGTACATGGATACCGTGTATGTGCAATTCTTAAAAACGCGGCAAGCACTTTGCGATTCAGCACTTTCTCCCAATTTCGCACCTAATCTTCGTCATGATTAAGCACTTTTCTTCCATAAAAGTTCTAGCATAAGCGTAATTCGGCTAGCAGATTGTTGGAAAAAAAATGTTGAGTTAAAAAAAAAACATGCCTTTACTTTATAACGTTCCGCGCCTCTAACTTGCACGCAACCAAGGGGTGACTGTGGAAACTGTATAAAAGATAGAATCTTGTGAAGGGTTTAAGTCCCTTTTTATTCAACGTAATAAATTACAATTGCGTGCTCTTGACGCTTACAGACGGTGCCAACTCGGAAGTCAAATAAAAATAAAAACCTGAAAAGAAAGTAAAGACAAGATTCTAACTACGAGGCTCTCTAAAATAACTAACTCACCGCGTTTTACAATACAGCTGCTAATTCAGCAGACTTGAAGCTCACTGGAACGATTACCACTACTTCCCGCCAAGCACATAGGCCGAAACGCGGGGTTCTTCAATTCTCGCTAACTACCTCCGCGCTCGTGCAGTAAGAAAATCACACCGAACTCGTTTCCTTCTATTTAAATCAGAATACTTCCGCTGATAATTTGAATCCTTGCGCGTTCTACTAAAATTTACATATTCTGGCATTGGCAGTTCCAGGGGAAAGTAAGGCTTGACAGGAAAGATAGTTTAAACTTAAAATAAATGTTAGTTAAAATAAATATAAACCCTACATTTGCCGCTGCCAGAATTTGGAAAACTTGGAAGCAGGTCCTACAAACGACCTGTTGTAAGTTTCTCTAATTCTGAACTAACTGGCGAGAACCTCGTTTACACCAAAAAAATATCTTATGTAACCATTTGTATACTAAAATTCTGTTGATCGTTACAAAGCTTTCTTCTTACAGCAACTTTTCCTGGACTTCATCAATCAATCTTGGTCTTTCCTTCCAGCATCTGGAAGGAATAAGTATCAGTATCTTTCTACATACATTATAATTTACACTTTCTTGACACAATAAATTTTTGTTTTTAAACGATTCGTTTTTCTTAGTTATTGCTTACTTCACATTCATTCAATTTTTCAAGCATTAATTTAACTTTACCCTGGCTCTCCACCGTGTGTGGTGTCAAACGGGAATATTCGTGTTTTAGTCTTACAACACTTCCCCTAACCACCATGATTTGTTAGAATTTAAGGACCAAATAGACACACCTTACTCGACATTCTACAACTCAATGAGCTACTTTAATATTCTTAAAAATTCAAATGTAGGTGGAGAACCCTACAAAACACATTCATTCTAACTTCCCCCTCATTCATCTTTAAACATGCAGGCTTTCGCTCTAAAGCATGACTTTACAGTTTAATACTTAAATTTTGACTTCATTGCTTTTAAGCATTCACTTTTAGCATCTACAATTTTATGCTTCTAGACTAAATTCTACTTTTACATAACCTTCAAGTATTTACGTACATTTACAAAATTTTAATACATATGCTTTTTACAATTTACCATAAAATGAATAAGAGAAAATAAATTTTTACTTTACTCATTCTTCGCCAAGCTGGCGGCACTGAAAGTAAAATTCTTATTAATACAAGAATACGAAGTTATTTTTATCTTCGGCCAAATTTTGGCTTTAACATAACAGAATTAGTCTTTCGACCAACAGAAAATGCTTGTTTTTAGCTTTTACACTTAAAGAAAATAATACTTTTGCCTTAGCTAAATAAAGTAAAACAAAACTAAGTCTCAACCGAGACATATTGACTTTCGTCAAAACATAGAACTTCGTACTTATGCATAACATTTCGGAACAAAAGAGAAAAAAAAAAAAAATTATAGAAGGTTTTAACTTATCTTTGAGTTTTCGATGCTTGAAACTCCGTCATTCGTTTTTGGCAGAATTGGTCCCAAGTTAGAGGTTTCATGGATGTTAATCTTCTCCTTACTGATCTCCGAGTGTCGTCCACGTTGCTTTTTCTTTTGCGTCCTCTACATGCTGGCCTCTTGGCGGAGTAATCGTCTGGTTGTCCTTTCCGTTTCTCCCTGGGACGGCTGGTCTTGACGTCCTCCGGTCTGGAGTCCTTCTTGAATTTCTTCTGTTCCTCGTATTTTTGTGCCTCCTGTTGGCGTTTCAGTTTCCGGAACGGCGGCCTTGCTGGCACCTGACTCTGTGGCCGTGTGCGCGTTTTCCTTGATGTGTAATTTCTCCTGCTATCCTTTGTAGGTGGTGTTTTTCTCTTTACCACGGTTTCTTTACCCGGTGCATCTGTATTTTTGTTTTTCTTAAACGCTGGAGTTTGAAAATTATTTTTTCTTTTTGATACCGACGTCCGGGTTGTAGAAGTGCTAGGTCTCTCTTCAGTTCTCTGTTTCTTGGGTGGTGGATTAGTTGTTGTAGTCTCTGGATCTTCTACTTCGTTTAGACTTGAGTCCTGCAAGAAACTTTTAAGGATTTCAAAATCATTTGGATTATAGTATTTTTTCACCTGGTCGGGACTTGCTTTACAGATTTCCCCTCTCTCGTTCTTAAGATATAAGACTACTCCTTTGATTTCCTGAATTACATAGGGGCCTTCAAACTTTGGAGCTAGCTTTGCCATAAAATTGTCTGGGGCACTTGATAAAGAAAATTTCCGCTTCAATACTTTATCCCCAACTTTAAAATCTGCTTCACGGCGTTTTCTATCGTAATATATTTTCTGTCTATTTCTGTCTATCCGAGGTTTTAAGTGCCTGATCAATTAGCTTTTGCACATCTTTTTGTTTAAACTCCTGCTCTCTTTGTTGCACAAAGAATAATTTATCTAAAGGCGTAATTAATTTTCGGCCTAAGAATAATTCTGCTGGAGTTTTTCCCGTAGTATCATGATGTGCCGTTCTTAAAGCATAAGCTAATTCATTTATGTAGGCATCCCAGCGCTTGTGATGTGTGCTCACGTAACTGCGAATTATTTTTACTATGTGTTTATTAACTCTTTCTGCTATGTTAGCCTGTGGTCTATACGGAACCATTTTGATATGGCGTATGCCAAGTCCATTGCATATGTTTTCAAATATTTGACTAATGAATTGTTTTCCGTTATCGCTAATGACTTTTATCGGTGCACCGTATTTTAAAATGTATCTGTGTAAGAATGCATCTGCGACTGTTTTGGCTGACGCGCGTTTAAGTGGAACAATTTCTATCCATTTTGAAAAATGATCTACTATTACTAAAAGAAAACGATTTTTATTTAACTCGCTCTGGGGGAAGGGACCAAGGAGATCTATGCCTAAAATTTCATTCGGAAATGTAGCGCGAATGCTATTTAAGTACCCGGCCGGGCTGTAATTAATATCATTTATTAACTGACATTGATTGCAGGACCTGACATACGCCGTTACTATTTTGTATAATTGCGGGAAATATACCGCCTCGCGTACCCTTTTTATAATCTTTCTGACCCCGAGGTGGCCCGCTGTTTTTTATTCGTGCAACTCCTTCAAAATGCTTAATCGAAGCGAGGCTGGGATGACTTGGTTTATACTCAAGATTTTCGTTTGTTGTTTTCGTATAGAATAATAAATTATCTATTATTTCATAGTTTTTTGCTCTATTTCTTACCGCATCGATATCTGTATGCTCAAAGCTTTCGGGGTCTTTCAAATAAGCATAGATATTCCCAAATTCAGGATCAGCTTTCAGTTCAGTAATAACCGTATCTCTAGAATCTAAAATTTTTGAAGTCAACACAGCGCATTTAAGTTCATTTCCTTCATCGTCCAGTTTTATACGAGAAAGTGCGTCAGCTACATTGTTTTCCTTACCCGGTTTATATTTTATTGTGATATTATATTCTTGGAGTTTTAAAGCCCATCTTATTAACCTGGGCGTTAGGTTTTTTCCCGAGTAAAGTCTACCAACAGCCGCATGATCCGAAATACTGTTACTGGCGATTTGCCGAAATAAACTCGAAATTTGTGTACAGCCATTAATTAATACGGCTAATGTTTCTCTTTCTGTAGCTGTATAATTCCTTTGTGTCTGATTCAACGTTTTACTAAAAAATGCCAGCGGATGGTTATTTTGCATAAGAACCGCGCCCACCGCATAGTCTGACGCATCTGCTGCAATTTCCAGGTTTTCGTCCCCCTCCGGGAATTTTAAAACAGGGGCATTAATATGCGCTTCTTTTAATCTTTCAAAAGCTGTGTTAGCTTCCGCTGTCCACGTAAACTTACCCTTTTTTCTTTTGATTACTAAGAGTGGTTCAACAATATTAGCGAAATCTTTTATGAAGGATCAATAGTAAGAACATAACCCAAGGAAGGATGAAAGTTTCTTGGCGGTGTTGGGCGGTGGGAAATTCTTAATAGCTTTTATTTTTGAATCTTGCGTTTCTATACCCTTTTGCGAAATTTTATAACCGAGATATTTAAGTTCTTTAGTTGCGAACTTGCATTTTGAGGCGTTAATTGTAAGACCGGCCTCTTTTAATAATTTAAAAACTTGTTCGAGGTCATTAATGTGTTGTTCCAACGTACTACTCGTTATAATTATATCATCTAGATAAATTAAAGTTGATTTTCCTAGGACAGGCTTTAGAACAATGTCCATAGCTCTCTGGAATGTTGATTTGGCCCCACACAACCCAAAGGGCATGCGTAAAAGTGCATAAGTGCCCGATTTTGTTATAAACGCGGTTTTATGTATATCTTCGGGTCTCATAGCTATTTGATAGTAGCCAGACGTTAAGTCCAAAGTAGACATATATCTTGTCGATTTGATCTGTCTAATGATCTCGTCTATAATCGGCAAAGGGTAAACTGGAAATTTAGTAATACTATTTAGTTTTCTGTAATCGATAGCAAACCTCCAAGCCCTTTTATCCGAAGGAGGAAACTCGTTCTTTTTCCTACATAGTACGACTGGACTCGCGTACTCACTATTTATGGGCGTTATTATTTTATTCTTTAACATCTCCTGAATATGTTCTTCGATGATTAGGTCTTTTTGTTTATCATAACGATACGGTTTAGTCCTACAAGATTTTTCGGCATTTAATTGAATCTTGTGAGTTACGATTTGGCAGTTTCCTGGTTTTTCTGAAAACAAATGAGAAAAATTACTCACCACTTGCTGTATTGCTTTACTTTCATGGTCATTCAGATGGCTAAGGTCCAATTGAGGTGTCTCCACAGGTTCCACCACCCTCTGGTCCATCTCCAACACCACGGAACTATCTTGAAAATTTAATTTGGCCCTCGCGGCCCTTAAAAAGTCCATACCTAAAATAAGAGAGTGTTGTAGATCTTTCACCACAAAAATTAATACTTTGAGATTTTCCTCTTTTACCTGTAAGTTTAATGATAATTTCCCGCTGCAGTGACATGTTTTTCCTTGCGCCGCTATAATTTCCGTATTTCTGGTTTTAAACAATCGTATCCTATAAAAATTCTTTTTGAAGAAATTTTCACTCATAAAATTTCCTTCTGCTCCTGTATCGATGAGGGCTTCTACTGGTACATCGCCAACCAGAACCAGGACTTGTATAATTGGCAGCTGTGAGTTTTTTACGATGACCGTGTTTAAATGTCTATTTGAGGGTTTTTTTAAAACTTCCGGGGTCTGGACCCTCCCTTTCACAGGCCCCTCTACTCGTTTAAAGCTTTCCTTTCAATCTGTGTCTTCTGGGTACGCGGATGTTTATTTTCAAATTTTCTTTTTGGGCCTTGACCTTCGAGTTTCGATGCGTTAGCTTGATAGTTCTTTCCCCCATAAGAGCGATTTCCATTTCTGGTTTCCTCCTTTCTTCGGGTACTTTGAGAATATGTTTCCCCTCTCGCTTTTTCCGCTATTCTGCGATTTTGAAACTTCACCGCCAATTCGAAAAGTTCCTGCAATGTGCTTGGGTTTCTAATTTCAAAGTAGTCTTGAACAGCGGTTAACAATCTTGGTAATATTATTTCAATAATCTCCGCATCGGGTTTCTTTCCATACAGCATATCCGTTAGCTTGATTTTTCGTAGAATAATTCTGCTGTATCCCGTTGGTAGAAACTATATAGTTGGTCAATTCTGCTGTATCCCGTTGGTAGAAACTATATAGTTCGGCTTCCAGCCGTGCGCGATCTTTCACTATGGGGAAGGCCTTTACTAACGATTTTTTGAAATTTTCAAATGTATATGTCTGGCTTGCAAATTCCCCTAATAAAAATTTTTCCACCATAGCGCGGCTTGTCCTCTTAGTGCTGATGTGGCGATGGCAACTTTTTGTCTTTCAGGCACAGGGTAGAGCTGAAAGTGGTTTTCTAGACCTTCGAAAAATACCGCCACCGAATTTTTTCCGTCGAAATGGACGTTTGGCTTGATTGATGCTCTCAAAGTCTGGACCAGGTATCCAAATCCTTCTAACTGAGTTGTCATTTCTTGGTGTTGTCCAGCGGCTTCCATCCAATTTTCGGCCATTTCAGTTCGATAATTGTTCGGGCGCCAATATAACGTTGCGCGCCTCTAACTTGCACGCAACCAAGGGGTGACTGTGGAAACTGTATAAAAGATAGAATCTTGTGAAGGGTTTAAGTCCCTTTTTATTCAACGTAATAAATTACAATTGCGTGCTCTTGACGCTGACAGACGGTGCCAACTCGGCAGTCAAATAAAAATAAAAACCTGAAAAGAAAGTAAAGACAAGATTCTAACTACGAGGCTCTCTAAAATAACTAACTCACCGCGTTTTACAATACCGCTGCTAATTCAGCAGACTTGAAGCTCACTGGAACGATTACCACTACTTCCCGCCAAGCACATAGGCCGAAACGCAGGGTTCTTCAATTCTCGCTAACTACCTCCGCGCTCGTGCAGTAAGAAAATCACACCGAACTCGTTTCCTTCTATTTAAATCAGAATACTTCCGCTGATAATTTGAATCCTTGCGCGTTCTACTAAAATTTACATATTCTGGCATTGGCAGTTCCAGGGAAAAGTAAGGCTTGACAGGAAAGATAGTTTAAACTTAAAGTAAATGTTAGTTAAAATAAATATAAACCCTAGAACTTCGTGAAAACAAAATGGCGTCCAAACAGAAACTAGCAGGTTGCTGTAGCAGGGTTGGTCGCCAAAAAATCGCCAAGTTACCATAATCCAAAGATTAACCAAATTGTTATGAGTGACCCATTTTAATTCCATCGCTTTTGTATTTTAAGCTCAAATATGAAGGCTGTTCACACAATTTTTAGTCGATATTCGTTGCATTTATTTTACCAAACATTTTTGTGTTTTAAATGTTCCATTTGATAACTCTTATTCTTAACTAATCTTTCCAGCTTTTTTTAGTAGCCGAAAAAGGTATTTTATCCTGTTCCTTCTGAATGGGGAAAATTAAGAAGGGTTGTGGGTCTGGATTATACTCCAAGGAGGTTGTTTTCACAATCCGCTTTTTAAAAGTTCAAAAGCGAAAAAATCTGTCTATGACAACATCAGAAGATTTAGTAGGGATATGAGAGAAGTGTATGGCAACATTTCTTGTTCCATTTTTTCCAGAAAATTAACTGTAGATTTTTATTTGTTGTGCAGTTCTACTGATTGATGACACTGTGGGTAAAGAGAAGATATTTCATATTTGAAAACTGGGTATAAAATACGTTCCTTATAATATTTGGAGTTGACCTTAACAGTTGTTTGCAATCTATTTAATTTTTATTCTTCGTTATATAACCAGCCACAATCAATAAAACTCTCTCTAGATTCTTCTCCCACCAGCGGCCGAGCGGTAAAGTCGCTGAACACTGGTAGTTCGGTCCGAGGTTCGAATCCCGCGAACGGGCTGGCTGCATGGGCGTTTTCGTGGTTTTCCCCCATGTGTAACGTGTATACGAACCAGTTTCCCGTAGAAAGTCCTCCACGAAGGCATCCCTCCCCTTAGGCAGATATCCATAGTGTGCTTTGCCATAATTAAATACACCACACCACCACCTCTCTAGATTCTTCGAACCATGTTCCGTGAATTGTTTCTTCTCTTTGATGATAATAAAAGGATCTCTTTTTATTGCGGTCATTTAAATATACTCAAAATTCCTCTATTGTGACGACATTTCTCCACTTTTGTTCAAATAATTGTTTTTTATTGAGTATTATGCAGCGCGTTCTGGTTCTGGAGGGAGAAATACCTTATACTACTACTTTTACCGTTTGTGATGTAGGGTTCCTCCCTTTTATTCTACTAAGTTTAAGTGTTGAAGAACTTAGTGAACTATTAAGTGAATAATCGCTTAAGACCAAGAACAGAAACGTAAGCTCAAGAAAGGTTAATTACCCTTTATTTGCTTCAAATAAAGATGTACAGTTGACCCCCTTCACAAGGCGTAAAGAAAAGCCTCCACTCGGGCAGGGCTTAACTTAAAACGTAAGAAATAAGAACTAATTAATGACTAACCAAAGAGATTTAGCCGAAACTAACACAAATCTAACCTAGTTGGCCCGTAATATTACACTCATGTCCATAAATTAAGGATAATTTGGAGTCACGCGGAGATCGAACTCTAAAATAAATATATCACCTGTAAAATCACTACACACATCTTCAAGAATCATATGCAAATTTCCGGAAGTAACCAGACGGCACCGATGGTACGTCACAATGACGAGAGTGTAAGAGAGTGATATATAAGGAATACAGGCAAAGAAGTAAAATTGTTCGCAGGCGCTTTATAAGCATTTCAGTGCAATAACCGAATAGTTATGACACAAAGGACGCATTTGGATGATTTTTTACGTGGTTGAATTATCGGCCGTCTGGAAAGTGGGCGTACCCAACTGGAAGTATCAGACGAACTTGAAATTGCCCAGAGTGTCCTCTCCAGGCTTTAACAACGATTCCAAGATGATGGTACTGTGAGTAGACGTTACAGCACAGGTTGCCTCAGAGTTACAACGCCGAATGAGGACCGGTATTTGGCAGTTACTGCCAAATGAAACAGGCAGAGCACAGCCTCAGACCTGTTACGTCAGCTCTCTTCAGCCACTGGTACGACAATTTCAAGGCAGACCGTGTACACTGTCAGGGCAGACTGCTTAGGGCAGATTGGTCTATATGCTCGTAGACCTAACAGATGCGTTCCACTTACTGCAACTCACTGTCGCCTGCGGTTAGCCTGGAGTAGAGAGCATGCATTGTGGACACCGCCACAGTGGGCTTGTGTGATGTTTTCTGACGAGTCCAGGTTTAGCTTGCAATCTGATTCTCGCCGGACTTTCATATGGAGAGCTCCAGGTACCCGTTACCACCAAGAAAACATCATTGAACGACACCGTTACGGTGGTGCAGGAGTGCTCGTTTGGTGTGGAATTATTCTGGGTTCCAGAACTGACCTGCATGTTCAAATTGGAACCATGGCAAGCCAAATCTATCGGGACATCATTCTGGAACAACACGTACGTTTGTTTCGGGGCGCCATGGGCGCGCAATTTGTGTTTATGGATGACAACGCCCGTTCTCACCATGCAAACATTGTAAGCGAATGCCTTCAATCGGAGGATATCACCCGTATGGATTGGCCAGCATTCTCACCGGACTTGAATCCAGTAGAGCACGTGTGGGACGGACATGCTTGCCCGACGAGTTGCAGCCCGTCAACCTCCTCCTACATGTCTACCGGAACTTCGGAGAGCATTGCCTTTTGAGTGGTGTAATATCCCCCAAAATCAGATCGATAATTTGATACTCAGCATGCCTAGGCGTTGTACGGACTGTATTGCATCGTCTGGGAGACATACAATGTATTAACAATCATACCAACCATGTAATATTGTTTTTTTGAAAATAGGTTTTTTTTTTTATTTTTTATTTTGTAATTTGCTCCAGGGAGAAAAAATCGTTAATTTTTTTAATAATATCAGACATATATTTTTTGCTCTTTACCTTTTGTTTAATAAATAAGCTTTACAAATAAGTGAAATTTGTTTTGCTTCTAACTCTTCCTTTGCCTGATTTTGCATTATTCTTAATTTTTGGACATGAGTGTAAATTAGCCAGCGAAGCTATCAAAAGGCATGCAATACAGCCGAGAGTAGTAACAGTTAGGGAGACATAGCCAAAAGGTAAACGCGCGCTATTCAGGAATCCTAACTCTTTCGAAGTCAGTGGAAATTTAACTTTCTATTTGTCATTTGCATTTAACGCGATTCTAAAAACTCATTCTGGTAAGAAATAAACTTAAAATAACTGTAATAAAATCAGGATGTACCTTACAGCGTCGACACAAATTGAGTGTAAGAAGATAGCTAAAGTTAAGTTAGAAATCTGAAAATCCTCAAACTTTCATATATGCAAAGGTTTCCTTTCAGGGGCGGTGGTTTCGCCTTGAAACAGCATTTTCAACATTTTTTTTAATTTAGAATTTTTTTTTTTTTCTCAAAACCGCTGCTGAAATTAAATTACTTCTTAAAACTGATAACAGATAGCAGCAGCAAACCTTTCTGGGCATCCATTAATTGATACGAATCATTCAAAAATAGCTTCTTTTGCACACTACTCTTTTTAACCCATTTGAAAAACAAAAAAACCAAAAATTTTTAATTTTTCCACAATATATTTTATAAGCAGGCATCAGTGAGTAATGAAATGTCCTTAGTTCACAAAAAAAAAAGGTAATGGAACCCTTTTAATTTTGAATGTTTTCATTGCGGTTTCAGTATGAAACCACTGCCCCTCTGGAACATCGAAGAAAGGATCAGATGACGCAGTCGCGAGATTTTTTTGCAGTTGTGTTTCTTGCTTTCGGATCACTGCTGTAAACAGTTGCACAATATCTCATTTGAGTGACTTCAAAGATGAGGATTTATGGAGCTTCTGAGAGAGGGAAAACATTTCTTATTTTTTACAGACACACAAATCACACTGAGAAACACTCACATTTGCGTTTTTATTATGCTTCTCTTAGCGGTCGCTTTTCTCATGCTTCTAGTTCATAGTAAAATAATTGTATGCATCTTAATTTATTTTATTTTTACATATAATTTTCTTAGTTTTAAGTATAATTTTTAAAAATATTTCATAGTTTTATGCAAGTAATTTAGTGCATTATTAGTTACTTTTTGTCTCATACTTTTTTGTTTCCTGTTTTAAATTTTTTGTTTATAATTAAAAATGCGTGTTTATGCAAATATTACTTACTTCATTAGTTGTTCAGTAATTTACTAGTATAATCTGCAATTTGGGTTACGTTCAGATACTTTTCAGCAAAGTAAAGATAAATAAGCAAATGTTTAGTCTTAAATGCTCTAGACGGGCGCTGGTTTCAAGGCGAAACTGGTCCGGAAACGGGGACGAAAAAAAAATTTTTAAGCTCATTTATGTTGTCTATAGGACCATTGCATGTCATTATGCTTACTTTTTCATAACTTTTAAAAAATCATAACATAGCGCCCCTGAAAGGGTTATGCAGAAATTTCAATTTATTTGTAATTTATGATAATTTATTAAAAAATAAGTTTCACCTTACGAATAAAGTAAAAGGTCGTTACAGAAACTTAATTATTACAAAATTTTCATGATGCTGTTTAAACATTTTACATTATGAATAATATTCGGAAAGGCTTTATTGATAATAGGCGCGTATTTTAGGCTAGGCATGTATTTAGAATTATAAAGTTTCTCTCAGTAAGGTAAATAAACACTACGGGTGAAGAGTTCTATTTGTGTGAAATTAAGCATTTTATGTCCTCCTGGTCTTGGCCGTATGTTGGGGGGGGGAAGCTGAAGATGCTGCAGCCCTCTCGAAACTGTTTTCAGTTTATAAATAAAATGCAGATAGATAAAAGTCATATCCTGTCCAGCCCCGGAAATTAAAGCCGAGCTACAATCAAGCTTCTTGTAAAGTAGAAATTACGTTGAACAAAATCATTATGATTTACGAATTAGAAACAAAAGATGTATTTCTTTTCGTAAAAAATACTAATTACAGTGTGCGAATACCAGATATCTAAAACTAAACTAAAAATGCTCTTCATCATAAAATGTTTTATTTCAAAACAAAGAAAACATTGGTAAGTGATTACACCTTCAGCTAAGTATTAACTGTAATATTTCCCCGTGGAACCTTTTTGAACAGGAATAATAACTTAAAAGTAAACAGTTGTAAATATTAGAGAGATGTCCCATGTGATTGAATTGTTCCCTTCGACGCGTCAGACTGCTCTTACTTTTTTTTTGGGGGGGGGGCACGGGCTATGTGTGTTCTGAGGTAATGATGTTTATCGTTATACAGTGTGTGCAACATTATCAAAATCATGTTGTGAAATAAAAGATTAAGGTACGATTAATTTATATATTCAACTGAACTATGGCAAGAATTATTTTTTTGTTACCTCATTACCGAGAGCTAGAGCGATTGAAAATGGCACATTCATGTTAATTTTAGAATTTAAAGAGTGTGTAGGGTGCTTCTGTATCTAGAAGCTAGAAGTATTTAAATTAACATGCGAGAAAATTAAATATCAAAGGCTGGTTACTTAGCTGAGACTCCACATAAAGTAAAGCACTTAGCTTATCAGGACTGGTATTCCTCTTTACTTGCCTTGGAAACATGAACTGTCCTGACTCGAAACAGGGAGCTTACTAAAGCTATGTTCAATAAATTGTGAAGTAGACAATACACACAGGAAGGGTATACGAAACCCTTTTTTTTCTATCTTTACAGAGATTTCCGGACTTCGGAATACAGAGACCACTTGTGGTCTGAACGTAAGAATATAAAAATATTAACTAAAACTCTAACTAAACTAACTTTGGATTAATATACAAGTGCCTACTTTAAGATTGGCCGTTAATTAACAAAAAGCCGTATGTAGTACAGAGAGCTGCTAAAACTACGATACGTTTAAAATTATCAAGAGGATTAAACCTCTGGCCTTGAAGGCAACCAGCAAACGAGTAAAACTACCATGGCAAGCGGCCTGCATCTAATAACTCCTTCCTCTCTCTTGCTTGGCAAAAAGCCACAACTTAAGTACTTTTGGCGTTAGCAAGACAAATTTGCAAAAACAAGTTAAAAGCTTTTAATTCTAGCCGGAAGTAGAAAATAAGAAGTGATAGTAAAGATTTAAAATAAAATAAACGTTAGTAAAACTAGGATCCTTACAAGCTGGCCCAAGATCGTTAATGCAGCGTATTCAAACGTCGGCTTGCAAGATGGCTAAAATCGGGCAGAGCTGGAAACAGTAACACTAAGACGAGGCTGCCAGCCCTCAGCTTAAAAACACAAACAACTAATTTGCATTCTGATGAGGACTATGTAAAGAAGAAGTTATGGTTAAGGTTTAAATCATAATAATTGGTTAATTTACATGAAGTACCTTACAGCTGTAAGAAAAATAATGCATGAAAAGGAGACGCAATTGATGGTAAAGAAGAAGATGAAAAAGATTTAAAAAATCAACTGGAAGAGAAAGCTAGACCCATTTATTGGTAAACACGAATGTTGAAAAGCAATTCTGGGAACACTCTGAAGGTGCAGTTCATGAAAATAAACAGTTATTTTGAGTTGACAAGTTTAATTATTTAAAATCCTTAATCCAAAAAGGCAGAGTGATTTAGCGATTAAAGTTTAAAAGAAAGATTTTAGGAAAACAAAATTACAGCAGAAACTCAGATCACCAACGCCTCACTTCACAAACAATTCGTTTCAGGAATAAGTTTTCTGAACAAAGAACGCCACGGATGACGAACGGTGTCTCGAGTTCCCAACACTCAAGTTGGCAGCGAATGATTTTCAAAGGTATTTTGAGATAACCCCATGCAAAATAATTAAAACTAAGAACTCTCTGCAAAAATCATTTTAATATTTTTCTTTGCTTATCTCTCGTTAACAAAGCCTTGGCAGCAAAATAGGGTTGATGCTTTATTAAATTATGATGTTGAAGAGTTAGCGGTCGATATAAATGGCTCAAAATATTATGATGAGTATATTACATTGATCTCATGAGTCTTAAAGCTAGCAACTTCCAAAAATCGAAATTAAAAAAACCTAACGAGGAATCACAACCAACTACTGCAGTGTATCAACGTACGGTCGTGGAGTCAGTGTACCTCTGATGCATAATAAGAGTGGCATTATGCGGCGCTGGTGAGCTGTGACGTTCTGCAATAGTAATCGGATTGGCTATATCTCCCAGACGCCTCCCGACTCTTAACCAGTCACTATCACCAGACAAACAAAACCGAGACTGATCGCTAAATGGCACATTGTGCCATTCAGTTGGCCAAGTTGACGACACTATCGCAGTCTTTCGCATCGATGTCAGTTTACGAACATTTCGGTAGACGAACGGACTTTGTGAAAGAATAAAGTTCGTAAGCCGAAGTTTTTCCTTTGATAAACGTCGCATTGAGTTTCATGATGCAAAATATGGAGTTTCACCAATAGTTATGATGAAACATTTTAAATTGTCCAAAAACAAAGTATTATACTCTTCCAATGCTTTCAAAATAAAGATAACTCAGCTTGTATAAATAGGGATATTTTAAACTTCCAAGTTATCGAATAATTAAAGAAGTTAGGCTCGAAAGTTAACTGAAGTTAAAAACTAAAAAAATTAAAATAACTATTAGCCGAATCAAAATATCAAAGCAGAAATTAACTAAAATAAAATGAATCATCGCGCTGAATTAATCGAAAATATTATTAACCGAGATAGGATGGATACCTGAAGTGTAAATAACCACCGAGTGCATCTGTGTTCTTTCGCCTTTCCTTCTGAAGAGTTCAAAGGTTCTTTCACTTCAAAGCATTCTTTTGAGCATGCGCCGGAAAACGAAAGCCGAGATAATTTTAATCACATTCTAGTAACGGTTTATCTATCGTCTGCTTTTCTCGGAAGTTATTAATGCAGAACGTTTCAAATGGGCGTTTTCTATAATACAATGTAGTGCTTTATGGTTTACTATGTATTTCTTCCAGAAACAGTCTTCTTTTTTTCTTTTACTTTCGAGCTCAGATACTAAAGTAAAAAGCTGACTGGAAAAAACAAAATTGAGGTAAGTATATTTTTTTCCATTGTTATTTCTCAATACTTCGAAATTGTTCTCCTTTTTACTGCAGTAATTCGAATCTTGGGCAAAATAGAGATATTTGCTGCAAGACCCCTGCGTAAGCCATTCATTGGGAAACGTACCTTGAATAATTAACAGTTTTTTTTTTTTTTTTTTTTTTTTTTTTTTTTGTGTGTGTGTGTGTGTGTGAAATTAATGAAAAAATACCCGTGTGGCTTTAAATAAGGAAGGAATAGTAAGTATTTTAGGAAATTTTTGCTGTCATTTGGTATTTCAGCTTTAAAATAATTGAATGTTTTAAATGTATAATTTTGTGTTTTATAAATTGAATTTCTAGTGAATACTTCTTAAACTAGCGGGGTTGTCATAATCGTTTAGCTTAAAATTGGTTCGAATTCTAAAGTGGCACATGCATGCAAAGGTAAGATCGCATCTTTTAAATAACGTTAACGTTTTTTCTTCTTTCAAAAATTGATCAATTCAGTTTCTTTTTTCATTACTATGAAGTTTCGTTTAGGCATTTTAAATCAGACAGACAAACTACCTGCTGCGAATTCAGGTTTCGGCATTTTCTTAATTGAAAATTGGTTAAGAAATAATTTAATGCAACTATGATTTTGAAACTAGAGGTCAAACTAGGATATGCAAAAAGTTCGTGTTTCGAGAGTAAGTTCGTATCCAGGGGTATCCAGTTCATAACATAGGATTTTAAAAAATTCGTGTCTCGAAATATTCAAATGTTGTGAACCGTTCGAAAGTTCGATGCGCCACCTGCAGCTTTAAAACTGTGCCCTGAGTGTGGTTAGCGCTTTGATTATTATGCTATATATTGCCTCTTAAACTCATTGTATTGTTTAGTATTATGTGTTTTGTTATTATGCATAGTTATTCTTAATTTTGTGAAACATTTAAGTTTGCACGGTTTCATACAACTTTAGCTATTAGCTACGATAACTACAAAAACAGTAAGACGATTTATTATCCGGCCGTAACTTCTAAGTAAAGGAAACAAACTCCGATGAAGGTTTAAAATAAACATCGTGAAGACTATCGGTTAATCTATTCGGTAACGTAAGAACGGTAACTTACTGTTAAAAGCTGAGCCAAATGGTTTCATTCAAATAGAAAGTAGCACGAGCCTGCTAAGTGTTTTGCTCATTCTTTCATGGACCAGTTACTGCTAGGAAAGTCGATTCAAGCAAGTCAAATCACTTGCAAAGAATCATCGCAGAGTAACATGGCAGCGGTGACTGCTAATGAACGAGTTGTCGAAAGTGTAATTGGAAGTATAGGCAAAATAATTAATTAACTAGTTTTTAAAATAAACTCAATTTATAAATTAACCTAAAACCCTTCGAGTTCATAACGAAGAAAATGTTCAATAAGTCAAAATACTAAATTAATTAAAAGCAAACTTACCATTTTCCGTCCACAAATACGCCACAAGACCACTTTGCTGATAAGGTTAATATCTTTGTGATGATCTGATTCATCCGTATCATATTCCTGATGTACGTCACATGTGTTCACGCATGTCGTACATGTAATCACGATCGACCACAGCCACAACACTAGTGATACAGTTCTGATGATCGCAGTGATTAGGGAGTAGAAACAAGTAGTCCTGATGAAATTTGAGTAGAAAAAATTACATGGGGGTGAAACCCGAAGACTTGCGTGACTGTTGCATGAACGCATCCTCTCCCCATCCTGTGTTTCTTTGCGTTTTAATCGTTAAATTTGATTCAAAACCTTTCTCAAATAGTCTTTGTGATTCATTTGACTTCGACCGAGGTGCTCTCATAAGTGGTCTCAACTTTTTGACAGACATAATCATCACTTTTTATTCATTTTGCAGGGTATCAGCCAGCTTGATCATGCAAAATTCTCCCAATAAAGCATAGTTGTATCTGCAAAGACAAATAGATTGAGCGTGTGTGAGACATACTTAAATAAATCTGATGTATACACCACATGACTTCTTTGTACGGAATATTAAATTATGCGCATTTTTTCTTGCATTTTATTTAAACTTATTAAACTGAATTAAATCTATTTCGTCGGTAGCGCATAAACCACAATAGAATAAACGCACCCTTTAAAATTCACTATATTTGTTTACCATAGTGACACTCTTGCGCTAGGTTCAATTAACAGCGTTATATTTCGTTCATATTATAACTCAGAATGCACAAAATTTATAGCATTTGAAGAATTATCTAATCGTTGCCACATGTTCTATTCAAATACTCTAATATATCTAGAACGATGTACAAAAGAAATTAAGCAAAAACAAAAAGTTTTTCACAGACGATTGAGTATTTCTCATTCAATTAATTCAGTTCCCACTTCGCGACAAGGTAAAAATACATAAAAACTGAAAATATCCATATTAAAAATTACGAAGTAAATCTTAAATACTTATTTCCTCGAATAAATTTCAGAATGGATTAAACATGATTTAATTCGCAATAATAAAAGAAAGCGTTATCTTTGTTGTTGCGAAGCTTAGTCTCTCTAGATTGGCAAAAAATCTACTATTCTGCTGTTTCACATGTAAACAAATATGTCCGCCATGTTATTTAAAACTTAACCGCACATAAACAACTTTTAAATTGTTGATAATTGCACAAATATTGCTTGCAGATTTACTAAAGGCATAAAAACCTAAACTGGAAGATAAGAATAATATAATTCAATCATTTTTTAAAACAAAAAATGCACCATTTACAAAAACATATAAGAGTAAAGAAACTGAGATCACTCAGCCGGGTAACAGAGTGGATATATATATATATATATATATATATAAATATATTTATATATAAATATATTTATATACGTTTGGTGCGGCCGATTGCAACCCAAATACGAGGTGCACCTCTACATGTTATAGCAGTCCTATATACAAAATTTCAACGTTCTGAGGCTACTCGTTTTTGAGTTATGCGAGATACGTACGTACATATGTTCGTACAGACGCCACGAAAAATTGTTTTTAGAATTCATTTTAAGGTAGTTTTATAATTTTTTTGAAGGAAAAGAGTCTTTTATTCTGTCTTTACGTGCAGATATCACGGAAAAACATCGTTAAATTGCATTCGATAGCGGTCAAAATGGATATTTTCGTTGAAATATGCTGCCTGAAGCTTTTCGCGATTACAGTACTTCCTTTTTACTTCGTACAAGGAAGTAAAAACTTGATAAGTTTACCTCTATTTCTATCGAATAAAATTTGGTATCTGTAATATATTTTATTTGTTATGCATTAATATTAAACTTATATTAGACTTGTATAATATTAACTTACATATATTTGTTTACTGCATACTTTTCATTGTCATTATTTTATATTTATTCACTTTTACCATGAGTTATACAATATTTTTTAAATTGCATTATGCAATGTGTCCACAAAACTCGTTATATGTCCTTTATTTCGTAGTCGTTGGCCGTAGACATGTGCTTATGTTTTACATTTCTAAATACAACTATAGGGATCTATAGTTGTGTTTGAATATAGTTGTATCTATAGTATAGAAAAAATGCATGCTGATTAAACAAAATAAAACACAAAATGTTTTAACGCCTACAAAAATTGACAAAGATGCTATGCCGATTACAAATTTCAAAATTGGGATTTTTAACTTTTTTTTTTTTTTTTTTTTTTTTTTGCTGAAATGTTGATTAAAAATGAATGAGAACAATTCAAGGTTGATTTTTCTCCGTTTTAATGCCATTTAGTGGGCCAACTAGCGGCCGAGCGGTAAAAACCGCTGAACACTAGTAGTTCGGTCTGAGGCTCAAGTCCCAGCGAATTGGCTGACTGCATGGGCGTTTTCGTTGTTTTCCCCGAGTGCAGATCATTTCTTTGTAGCTGGTTTGCAACCACTAGGAGTTTTAACCAGTATTTTAACTTATTATACCATTGGCCATTTTCTTGTTTGTTTTATCAAAAAGATGCACCTTTGTACATTTCACCCGAGGGGGAAATGAAAGATCATGAATTTGTTATTTGAAGAACTGCAATTGCATGGCATAGGATAATGATGATGACCGTCGGGAGACTAGAAGAGTGCGAAAGCTGAGGGGTGAAGGATAAGCAGTCTTTTGAGATCACGTGATGAAGTTAAAGAGTTCCTATTGGTCCCTTGACTACGGTGATAGTTGAGCACAAAATACGATGAGAGTTTACATTCTTGAACAAGTAAGCTTTACATTATGTTACAGTAACATGAAAAACCTATGGTAAAAGAAGCAAAATCCATATATATTTACTGTGTATATACGAGTCAGTTTCCCTTAAAAAGACCTCCACGGGGCATCCCTCACTTTCCGTGGAGTGCCTAGAGGCCGAGCATGTAAAAAAAAATTGTCATTCAGCGATACATTTTGTGATTCAGTATTGTTCCAACGTTCTCTAATTTAGAATTCTTTTATGTAGAGTTTGTCGAAACAAATTTCAGAGAATAATTTATGAATTTCCAAACGCTAAAAGTACGTTATTAATACTGCCATGCAGTTTTCCTACATCAAATCACAATATAATAATCGTGCAAAAATTTCAACAAATTAGATATATATATTCATCACTCTTATTTACGCCACACTGTGGCAATATTGTTGCTATTTTCTAGAACACGAATTCTGTAAGGAAGATTTACACTGATTTTCTGAAATGATTTATGCTGATCCATTCCTTTTACGTTAATCGGCACACTAGTGCTCATCGCGTGATTTCTTGATAACGAAAT
The DNA here is from genome assembly GCF_044657685.1 of Stegodyphus dumicola. NCBI lineage: Eukaryota > Metazoa > Arthropoda > Arachnida > Araneae > Eresidae > Stegodyphus > Stegodyphus dumicola. Next base: position 5,905,194 of record NC_140768.1, read on the forward strand.
CCTAGGCTGATCTTTTATATTTTGTTGCGTAGAAATGATAGCTCTTCAGTGTGGATCTCAAACTCGAAAATGAAATCTATCTGTCAATTTTTGTTGTACGAATGCCAAATGTTTTGTGTTTTACTTTTTGGAATGAATGTGTAAGATAGATCGATAAACTTTAAAAAAGTGGTAGATTTCTTAATTTTTGAATCATTTATATGTTAAATTTAATGAGATATGTTAATGAGATATGTTGCAGAATTGATGTTTGAATATTTGTGATATTTAAAACATTCCATAGTCAAGAATACATTTAAAATTCTAACTGTATGTTCTTTTTCATTTTTAATGGCGATGGTCTCTTATTTGAATGTACGTGGAATTAAATCCACAGCCCCGTAGTCAAGTTGTTTTTCCCGCCTTTTCTACACGTACAGTTATAGAATGTTCTGTAAATATTCAAAGCGAACTGGATTGGCTGACGAGGCTGACGTCATTCTTGGAAGCTCCGCCTTTCCAGAGGCTATAAAAGGACTCGCAAAGGAATATCGGGGGCTTTTTCTTAAATGTCACGATGCAGTAAACTTCATACAAAAAATTATTAGTAATTCTTTTTATTTACTCCGGATATCTGATTTTGTAACTGCTATTTCTCCTGAATAATAATAAATGGATCCTGTTTTTTTTTTTTTTTAAACTTATCGTCTGATAATTTAAGCTACGACTAAAGCTGGTACATCATATATATATATATATAAACAAATTTAAATTCTTAACAAATACGTATAAAAGTAAAAAAGTAAAAAAGCAAATTTAAATTCTAAAAAAACGAAAAAAGCCAAATAATTTAAAATAATTTAAAAATATGCAAACATGTAAAAGATTTAATTCTCGAACTAATCTACATTATCATTTAAATTCAGAAGTATAAGCAAATCAAGTGCAAAATCTATCCATGAAAATAAATCTACTAATTTAATAAATTAAAATTAAATTAAACAATTTTTTAAAAAAATGCATATGTAGCAGCATATGATCGTAGAGTAGGCAGGAGACAGACTTATCAAGGGGACGTTGCCTCCAAACCTAACTCTCCAATCATTCAATTCGTGTTTCGTCATTCATGCAGGCAAGGGTAAAAGTCAAAACCAAAAGTAATTCCAATAAAGTGGTATCCTTAGAAATTTACATTTAAGTATTAACATTTAAGAATTAAAGTTCAAAAAGGAAAATACTAATTAAGTCTTTTGAGAAACAAGCAAGTAAAGTCAAGAATTAAACTTTTTCTTAAAAAATTTAATTTTTTAAAAATTAATTTTTTATAAAATAATAAAAAAATTTAAAAAATCTAGAAACCAATGTATTTTAGAAATCCTTGTCTACAGAAACTTCCACTACACGAATATGCATATCAATAAAAAGAAACTATAAAAGAACTATACATAATCCATATAAACCAATAAGAAATAAGAAACAAAAAGAACTAATTCACAATTTTTAAAATAAATATATATTTAAAAATATAATTTCATATTTAGAAAATACTTAGATACAACATAAAAAATTTTTAAAAAATACTTAAGTAAATAGTAAGTTTTAATTCTAACTTACCTACTATATGAGTGTTGGGGTCTGCAAAAGTGTGTGAAAGAGAAGTAAGTGTGTTCTTCAAATTATATAGATAGCGCTTATGTAGGTAAAGTTGAGTGTCAAGCTGCTATCTTTGCTATAGTAAAAAAAATTTTTTGTAAATATTAATATTAATTAAATTAAATTAAATTAAAAATCCTAAAGGTAGTAATATCAATTATTTAGGGAGTTAAGTAACTGAGCCAATCAAGAGATGTATGTTTGCTTGAAGGAAATTAAAGTGAAGTGGTATGTGAAAAAAATGTAAACTGTTTGTAATTTGAAATGTGTGTTCTGTTGAAAAATTGTGAAAATTGTTAAAAAATTTTAAGTGAAAGATATTTTTTGTGAAAATTGCAAAAAATTAAAGTAATTAAGAAAAACTGAAATGTTTCAATATTAAAGTTTTAAAGTAAAATTTCCCAAAATTTTTTGAAATGAAGTCCTTAAAAAACCTCTAAAAATTCCCAGAAATTTCTCAAATATTCCTTTAGGAAGTTAAATAAAACTTAAATTTGATGAAAGAAAATATTAAAAGTTTAATGAACTTGATTTAATTGGTATATCAAAACTTAACTAAATACTGACTAAAGTATGGAAAATTAGAAGAAGAAGATTAAAATCTTCACTCAGTTCGGGCTATAATTGAGACTTTTGAAAAGAGTTGGCCCTTTATTAGTAAAAGGAAAGAATCCAGTATTGATTAAATATACATATTTACAAAATATTTACAATAAAAATTTACAATAATTTCTCTAGTCTTTTATATCCTTCATTACCCTCCAGTTAAGGTTTAAGGTAATGTTATCATATCCAAAAGAGCCAAAAAATTATAAAGTAAAGTCAAGGCCTGCCTTTTTTATATATAAATTAATAAATTTTAGTGGTACTTGGTTATCAACTTGTACATTAATTAGTTTTATGATTTCTTCCTTTAAATCGTCATTTTCAGTACATATATTTTTTATTCTGATAATTTGGCTATGAAACGTGTTTTCTATTACTTTTCTAAAGATATTATTCCAATTAATTAGTTTAATAGTAGGAAAATGGAAATAAATTATATATATATATATGCGTACGCCTTACGGTTGCGAAAAGAGGCCACAAAAAGAATTTTGCGGACATGTAGTACATTTCAGTTAAACATGAATATTAAATTTTGAAATTTAAATAAATCTACCAGCGAAAGCTAAATTTTCAGTCCAACGGGGCTTTGTCCCTGAAGGACTATTGTTTTCGTTTTGCGATTTTGCCTTGGTTCACTATAAATGTCCGTTTCACTTTTCAAACTGTTGCCACCGAATGTTAGAGTCCTGCATTATATTTGAAGAAATTAAATAATGAAAAATCTGCATTAATGTATGTACGTTTCTTGCATTGTGATCAAACAACGGTACCTGGAGCCATCCAATTTTGAATGACGCAATCCTCCAACGAATATGAGCATGTGGAAGACCAAATTTGAAATTTGAAATTTGTTTTATGATCGATTTCCTATTTTTTAAAACTTTGACGAATTTTTGATTAACAAACTCAAGGATTTCAAAGCGGGCCATAACAACGTTGTACAGAAAAAAAACATGTTTATCTCCAGCGCGTGAGAATGCGTATCGGAAATTCTAAAGATATGATAACTTTAAAACTATTTTGCGATATTGCTCTTGAACTGAATTTTATGGTTTAAGTGCGAAGAACATGACATTTAATAAATAAAGGTAACAGCAAAATGTTAAAAAACGCCCCTTTGGACGTAATTTAAAATCTGAAACCTTTCAAATTTTTATATTTAGTTATTTATTTATTTATTTTAGATATTAAAAATTTAGCCGAACAGCTGATCGGTTACTGTTTTTCTTAGCACGCTTCTAAAGACGACAAATCCTCCCCCCCCCCACCTTAGTTAACGTGTAGAACTTCGAGGGCTTCTTACTTCCTACGAAAAGAGGAAGAAAGTTAAGAAACACAACATTTTCTATATTACATCCCCAGATCCTAATTATTTAATTCATTTACCAGTTAAAATAGAAATACTTCCGTTTTCCTTTTCATGTTTATTGATTAGGTTTAAATTTCTTAGGCTTCAGTTTATTTCTTGGCTACTTTATCGAAGAAAAGTTCCGCGTTCTGTTTTCATTTTATTTGAATAAAAATCACTTCAAGGAATACCTTAGATGCGAACTGCTTATCCTTGCATCTCACTTTAATTTCCGTTTCTGAGGTTCTTATAATACCGTAGATCAGGGGGGTTCTCAACTTTTTTTCCCCACGCACCCCTTTCACCATTGCTAGACCATCATAATCCCTTCCTTCTTTACAAAGCCCACCAGCGGCAGAGCGGTAAAGACGCTGAACACTGGTAGTTCGGTCCGAGGTTTGAATCCCGCGAACGGGCCGGCTGCATGGGCGTTTTCGTGGTTTTCACCATGTGTAACGTGTATACGATCCATTTTCCCTTAGAAAGTCCTCCCTTTAGGCAAATAGCCCTCGTGTGCTTTGCCGTAATTAAATAATCCAATCCGATCCTTCTTTACAAAACTCGAAAAATGCATATTATTTATTTGAATTTAGACCACATTTTAATGTATTTTATAAATTAAACAAAAAGGTATAGAAAATATTGATAATTACCAAAAGTTCAAAATAGATTTTCCTAAACCAAAACTGAATATTTAACAGGTAAATAAAAGGCTGACGACAATCTTCCCCCCCCCCGAACTATGAAATTTCTTCCCTGATTGAAAACCTCTGTCGTACATCTCTTAACACAGTAGTTCTGAACCTCTTTTGTTCCATCCACTCCCTTCACCATTGCCAAACGATGTTTTCCCCTCCCTCCTTTCTAAAACTCGAAAAAATGCATACATATTCATTTCAATTTAGACCATGTTTTAATGCAATTTATAAATTAAATAATTAAAAAAACTGAAGCTTTCAGATTTTACATTAGCCCAAAGGCGCTTTTTTTAATCTTTTGTGTGTTATCTTTATTTTGTATATGTCATGTTCTTCGCACTTAGACCATAAAATTCAATTCGACAGCAATATCGCAAAATAATTTTAAAATGAGCATATCTTTAGAATTTTCGATACAAAGTCTCGCACGCTGGAGATAAGATTTTTTTTTCCCCCATACTGTTTTGCCATTGCTGGTTTTGAAATTGTTGAGTTTGTTAATCAAAAATTCGTTAAAGTTTTACAAAATATGAAATAGATAATAAAACAAATTTCAAATTCCAAATTATGGCTTCCAGATGCCCATATTCGGTAGAAGATTACGTTATTCAAAATGGGATGGCTCTAATACCGTCATTTTATCACAATGCGAGTAAGATGCTTAGATTTATGCAGATTCTTCATTATTTAATTTCTTTAAATATAACACAGGCCCCCCCCGGGGTTGAGAACCCCTGTCGTAAATGTCTTGATACAGTATTCTGAACCCTTTTTGTTCCATCCACTCCTTTCACCATTGCCAAACGATCATTTTCCCTCCCTCCTTTTCCAAAACTTGAAAAATGTACATACTTTTATTTAAATTTAAATTATTTTTAGCGTTTATTATAAATTAAATAAGGAAACGTGTACAAAATGTTGGTACGCACCAAAACCTGAATAAACGTAATTTTTTCATATTCATAAATATAGTTAACATGTATATAAAAGGCTAGCCGCATTCCCCACTGGGAGGAATTCTCCTCTGGTTGAAAACTCCTGTGTTACTATCAATAAAGAATCCTAAATTTATTGAACTCAAATTATTTTATTTAACTACAAAAATAATTACAGATTGCACGAGCAATAAAATTTTATACATTAGTTTAAATTACCATTTGAACGACTAATATTACTGAAAGCTCGGAATTAAAATTTATCTCGTAATTTCGTTAAAATTACTCATTAATTATTCATTTTGAATCTGTTTATTAGATGAGCTGGACTGCTAGATTTTACTTGATCTCCCGCTGAACAGGCACTGTGTGGTACCTTAGGGCAGAAGCCTGCTCAGTGTGATAAATAAATTTAAATATTAAATTGTTATTTCTGGCATGCTTGGTAAATATATTGTTATTATTATTTTGTATTGCAGTACTAAAATGGAAGCAACGATTGATTACTTTTTTAGAAAAATGCAATTAACAATTGCTGATCTTATTCCGTTATGATATTTACTAACAAGTTTCGTATTTAAAACGTGGTTTTAGCTATAAAATAATAGCTTATTCTTGTTTCATTTCTGACAATTTATTTATTATTTTCAGAAAGAAAAAATGGCACGCCTACGCATAAAGGCAGTTCTGGAGAATAAAAGCTCTAAAGAAATGAACAATGTTGAAGACTACATTGAAATTCTGGAACTAATTCGAGAAAGCAACGTAGATGCAACGAGTTTCATATCTAGATACAATACGTGGTCTAGCAACTTTCATATTACTTTAGAAAATACCAATTCAGCTAAAGAAAATAGTCTGAAGTCAGTACACCCATCATACTTTATGCGCTTCCTAGCTACAGCTTTCTTTACTTTATGCCTTTTAGAAAGTGTCCGGTGCAAAAATCAAATCTGCTTTGACACTGCTTTGACGTTTTGTATTATTTTACTTATCATGAACTTTATTTCATCCTTCATATTATATTTTTCTGCGTCACCCAACCAGTTGGTTAAAACTATGATTCTTTTTTCAAATGCTATGAAGACAATGTTTAGTGACTTTAAATTCAGATTAAATCGTGCTGGAAGAAAATTCGATTTCTCACCCCGCCCAAGTGCTCTCTTCATTGTAAGCAACTTCCTAACACCTCTTTCATTACTACATTGGATTCTTACTCCTTTGTCCAGCTTGAGTGAATGGTACTTATTACATGGTAGCTTATTTTCTGCTAGCATATCAATAATTTTTTATGTTCTAGATTATGAAACTGCACCAGAAAGAACTCAGATAGAAATAACTGCGTGTTCATTATTACTGCTGCTTGCTTTATTGCAGGACAGGAAAGTTCAGAATATTCTTACAGAGATTAAATTACAAGTAACATTTCTAGAATCGGAATGCATGGATTTTTTGCTATGGTTTGAAGAGAAGTGTTCTTTAAAGCGGCTCCTGGAGGAATCGGGATTTTATAAAGCAGAAATGCTGGAATTATTTAACCATGAAACAGAACGTAGATCTGTTCTGGAAAAACCTCTCCTGAGCTTCGTCACATTTTTTGTAGCTGCCGAAAGCTGCTTCCCCGCACATCTGCATTTTTCGAATTTAAGTAATGTTGTGAGTTTCATTTTATACGGCACATGTAATCCAAATGTGAATTCTTTTATAAATATTGTGTCCGTGTCGAATAAAGGTGCATCAGACTCTAAAACTCCAAAGATACATTCTCTGGATTCTTCGAATGTGCCACAACAAGAAACTTTCCTTGAAGCAAATGTCCCACAGGAATGTTCATTGTTTCAAGTTCCCTTAGATACACACGAAAAACCTGATCAGAAAAATGGTAATGAAATGTTTTCTACATTTGTCACATCTTCACCTGAGGTTTCTCTTGACGATGAACTTTCTTCCACAGATGTTAAGAACCAGTTTTCTTGTAGTAGTAAAAATGAGATTTTGAATGATGAATCAGGAATCGATGAATCTGAAGACTACAGAAAAATCCCACCAGTTCAAGGAAACCAGAGTTTCACAAATAATGTAAATTTATTAAATTCTGGTATTACATTTCCGACAAATAATGAATGTGAGAAATGTGTGTTTCCAAAAGCTGATATTTTCCCTTGTACTTCAGCATCGAACCAAGATGACAAGGAATGCAAAAAATATGAAGAGAATGTATTGCTTTCAAATCTAAATTCTAGTTTTTCGTTTCTTCAGGAAGAAACCCTTGGTATTTTAAACACGAAAAATGGTGGAATTTCTTCCCAATCTAATGCCGGCGGGAGAATAGAAATTGACGAATCACTGAAAGATGAACAAACCTGTCAACCGTTTGTGAAAGAAATAACGCGCGATACACAACCTTTACCTTCTCATTCAGCCGCAAATCATGAAGACTCTACTGACTTGGGAGATCTTCAGATTTCTCAGTGTAAAAATCAGGCAGAAATCAAAAAAGATTCAGCTACGAAATATAGATCCGAAGTTCCTGTTGCGCCAGATTACAAACTGCAGGGTCAGAATGCTTCGCAGCCTGAAGATATGCCTGGAAATACATCAATTGTTTCTGAAAAAATTCAAGCCAATGATTCTTTCTTGCTCAGTTGTTCAGCGCTTTCTCAGCAGTCAGAAGAGGATATAAAAAATTCTGATTTAGTAAATGGCGGAAGCCAGGTATTTACAGTGCGAAATGGAAATCAATCCTATATCGTCAGTGATGAACCAATTACCAATGAAAATGGGCAAAATATAGAGACTGGAGCATTAAATCATAATGAACATTTGCAAAATGAGGAAACTTCTGAACTTCAAATACAACATTTTGCAGTTCCGCATGAATCAGAAGAGTATATAAACCATTCAGGCGCAGTATGTGAGGGAGAAGAGTTTATTGTAGAAAAGCTTCAATATCAACTTGATATCTTAAAAGATGTATTGGAATCAATAAACGGTATTGTAGATAGCATTATAGAAATGCAGGAATTTACATGGAACGACGATACTTTTGAATCTAAGATGAAACAGTCTGCGCTTTTTCGAGTTGTTGAGACAGAAAAATATTCAAATATTTCTGAAGGAGGAAATGACTATAGAAGTTATTTGGGCACTATGAATGGAATATTACAAAAATCACACACATCAATCAATGAATCGGTGAAACACATCATCAGTGAAACTCCAGACAGACCGAAAGTCGAAGATTTCAGTCCTGATGAATGTTTGCAAAGTGATGAAGCTTCAAAATTGGGAACAAGTAAGGCAGGACGCAGGCAGTATCCTATAAAATCCGTAACACAAGCTGAGTGCGAAGAGACAAGAGAATTTGAAAGTATTTCTGCGAATGTTACACCTAATGATGGAATTAAGCAAGAACTGAACTGTGATAACGATCTAAAAATGAAAATTTCGGATAATAAAGAAATTCTTAATATCACCTTGAACAATGAAAGTGCTCATCTCAAATATAATGGAAGAACGTGTGATTCAGAAATAAAGATGAAGGATTCATGTCATCTGAAACATGAGAGTAGCACTTCAGATGTGCTGGCATTTGATGCAGTAAATGGAGATATAATGCGTAACATTGAAATAGATGGTAAGAAAGCTTTGGAGGACGGTTCAACTACAACGTTCTCATCAGATAATGAGGTTGATGCACCGTCAGAAAAGAAAACTTCAGACAGATTTACTTCAGATGAAAACACCATTGACAATATTAATCCAAAAATAACAGAGAATCTTGTGTCTTCGACGGTAAAACTATGTCCAGACGATCAAGTAAATCATGAAATTAGAAACCAATCCACTATCTCAGAAAATAAGGCTGAATTCGACTGCCTAGTGAACGGAATGGAAACGCCCGATTTTGATGAGAGCAAACTCAATCAGAATGAGCAGAGTTCAAAAGGGCAAGTTATACAAAACTGCGTTAGTGAAGATCAAACCTCAGTCCCTGTTGCGGAAGTTGAAAATCAAATGAATGTTTTATCCAAATCTGCGTCTGATTTTAATCAAGAAACCTCGTATAAAAGTGCAAACTCCTTTCATAAACAAGCCAATAGTGGTGAATCTGTTCAATGTAATGAATCTTCATTCTCAGATTTTAATAATCAAAATGAAAATAATAGCAGCAGACAAATGCGATGTATTATGAAAAACTTTTTTGATAATTTACATACAGCAAGTAAAGAGACGGAAGTTAATGTGAAACATAGTCACGCTTTAAATTCGGAACTGTGTTCTTATTATGCACTGATAGATGAATTTATGAAACGTAATCAGAAACCTGATATATCTAGAAATACAAAAACATATATAAATAGTGGTAATAGTAAGAATGTACATACCCAGGAAATTTCAAACAAAAAAGAACACAAAGGAATGGATTTGCGGCAGATTCGCCGTCCATTCGTTTTCGGAAATTATGTCATTGAGCAAAATACAGATGGAGTTTTGAAACTCGATCAGAAATATAATGCATCTGTAAATTCGTCAATATATGTAAACAATAATTACAATGGAGCTGAGCATAAAGGAGGAATTTCAAATAGAAATGAAAGTGACAGAAATGGTTTGCAACATATGTTTCGTCATTTCAATTTCGAACAGGAGGATGAACAGGGAAACAGACATCGAACTGCTCCAATTGCAGCAGTGGTTGCAACTAGTACTAATAATCATGGGAATGAACTTAAAACGGAAATTTCCAATAAAAATGTTGAAAATAATTTACTAAAAACTCGTCCTCCTTTCGTTTCTGGACAACAGTTTAAAGAGAAAAAAACAGATGAAATTGCAACAAATCCAGCAGTGCACGTAAGTAATAGTAACGATGAGGAAAGGAATAAGCAGGAAATTTCGAATAAAGATGAAAATGACGGAGTTATTTTGCAACAGATTCGTCCTTTCATTTTTGGGCAAGAAGCCAGAGCGAGAAAAACAGATGCATTTCTGAAACATAATCAGAAATATAACAGGTCTACAAATACAGCACTATATCTAAACAGTACTAATAATGCAGATGAGAAACAACAGGAAATTTCGCATAAAAAGGAAAATGTCAAAGTTGCAAATGTTTCGCTTCAGACAGGAAATAAGTGTGATAGCCCTACTGAAGCTACGAAAAAAGTATCTAAGTGCAGGAAAAAACTGAAAGCTAAGAGATATTACAAAAATGAATCTATTTCTAAAAGTGAAGGAAATTTTAATTTTGGAATGACAGATTGCCCATTACTTGAAGACAGTGGCCGAAATGATGAAAAACTTTCGGTTCCTCATTGTTCCATGACAGCCAGTTTAACGGAAGAGAAATCTGACCATTTACTTCCCAGAAAGTTTAATGAAACATGTCAAAATACATCTCAAGAACCTGATAGTCGTTCCGATATAAGTGACCGTAATGCCGTTTTCGAATTGAAGAAAACCGAACTTCAAGTCGAAAGCGAAAAAAGAGATACTGAAATACAGTCCAGTCGAAAATCAAGTCCAAAGAAACGATGTCGAAATTACTATAATTCAGCGACAGAAGATGATGAAAAAGATGGCGACAAAGTAGAGAATAAACAGGTGCCACCAGTACCACTGAAAGAAACACGTTTGGAAAGGACTTTAATACTGGTAAGAAATATTTTAAATGCTTCAAAAACAAGAAAGTGTACCGTCTTTCAACATAAAGTTTACACTCCTATAAAGGACTGTTTGCTGAATAATCGAATAACGAAGAATAGTTTAATACGAGAGTTTAACAGAAACGAAAATTGTAACGTATTTTTAAGAAAAAATACCGATCAGAAGATAATTGAAAGCGTAGAAAACGTGCCATTTTGCGTCAAAAACAGCGAGTCGTCAGAACAAGTGAGTGATAAAGACTTCGCGAATCAAACATCATCTGAAAATGCAGAATGTCCAACCGTTTCCAGAAGGCAAGGAAATAGACGGAAAAATAAAAAGCTCCCTATTGTCTGCAAAAGTGTGGAAGATACATCAGTTACGTTAAAGAATGAACAGGTAAGTTTGCTCGAATAAGATTTTTCCGGTATTTTACCTTCCGAGCACTTTTATTACGAGTCCAATTTACTAAAAATATTATGCTAAAATCGAGGTTTTTAAGTGTTGATTTACCATTATAAGAATTAATTCAGCTTCGGAAATTTCTGTAGCACCATCGGAACATTAGGGTGTTTGCTTTCTTTAATTGCAGAGATCTTTGCATTTGCACTCTCGAACATTCTTATTCTGCTCTCCATTATCTCTTTTTGTAAAGTTTAGAAGTTATTTGTTTGTTAGTTACTCGTAAGAAATACGTTTACACTTATGGAAAATATATGTAATGAATATTTTGTTTCTTATAAATGAACGAAATTAATGTAATAAAAATTTGTTTCTTTTCTTATAAAAACTCTTTTCATTTTTTTTTTCATTTTAAACGCCATTTATTTGTACGATATAACATAAATGATGCTGCCTTGTTCAGAATGTAAACGTTGCAAATATAGTAGAACTCCAATTATCCTAATCGGTTAATCTTTGGAATATGGTAACAGGTAGTTTGGCGACATTTTGGTACTTTAAAGTAGCCGTTACATGCTGTAAAGTAGAGGTCTTCAACCTTTCACGCCCGAGGGTGACATCAATAAATTCATAAAGATCCGCGGACCACATGTCTGTCAAAAAATAGTGTAGTCAAAAAATTTATATAAAAAAGGAAGATTTGTTTTGCAAGACTACAATTGATTCTAAGCGAAGAGATGGTGTTACAGATTTGTATATATAACACTTGGCTCCAAAACGTTAAATGGAAATCGAATTAAAATGTTTTGCAACTTTTTTTTAACTACGAAAAAAAAGTAAAGATTATTGTACAGAATGATGTTACAAAATGCATTTACAATAAAAAAAATCTGATGTGCACACCACGACTTCCTAGTACGGAATATTAAATTATACGCATTTTTTCTTGCATTACGTTTAAACTTGATTGAATTAAACTAGATTGAATTAAACCTACTTCGCCGACACCGCATAAACCACAATAGAATAAATCTATTCTTTAAAATTCTCTTTGTTTACCATAGCGACACTCTGGCGCTAGGTTCACTTAACAGTATTTATTTCGTTCATATTATAACTCAGAATGCACAAAGTTTATATCATTTAGAGAATTATCTAATCGTTGCCACATATTCTATTCAAATACTATAATAAAGCTAAAATGATGTATAAAAGAAATTAAGAAAACAAAACAAAAAAGAAACAGTTTTTCACGGACGATTGAGTATTTCTCATTCAATTAATTCAGTTCTCACTTCGCGAGAAGGCAAAAATACATAAAAACTCAAAATATCTATATTTAAAATTACGAAGTAAATCTTAAACACTTATTTCCTCGAAAAAATTCCAGAAAGGATTAAGCATGATTTAATTGGCAATAATAAATGAAGGCGTTATCTTTGTTGTTGCGAAGCTATGTTTCTCTAGATTGGCAACAAATCCACTGGTCTGCTGTTTCAAATGTAAACAATCAATGGCCGCCATCTTAAAAAAGGCTTAACACTTAGACAACTTTAAAATTGTTGATAATTCTAAGAATATTGCATACAGATTTACTAAAGGCACAAAACCCTTAACCGGAAGATAAAAACAACATAATTCAATCATTTTTAAAGCAAAAAATGTACAAGTTACAAACATATAAGAGTAAAGAAACTGAGATCACTGAGCCGGGTGACAAAGTGGATATATATATATAAATATATTTATATACGTTTGGTGCGGCCGATTGAAACCAAAATACGAGGTGCACATCTACATGTTATAGCAGTCCTATATACAAAATTTCAACGTTCTGGGGCTACTCGTTTTTGAGTTATGCGAGGTAGGTAGGTACGTACGTACGTTCGTACAGACGCCACGAAAATTCTCTTCAGAATTCATTTTAAAGCAGTTTTATAATTTTTTTGGAGGAAAAGAGTCTTTTATTCTGTCCTTACGTACAGATATCACGCAAAAACATCGTTAAATTGCATTCGATAGCGGTCAAAATGGATATTTTCGTTGAAATATGCTGCCTGAAACTTTTCGCGATTACAATACTTCCTTTTTACTTCGTACAAGGAAGTAAAAAGGAAAAAAAAGAAAAACTTACATTGCTGGGAGATATTAATTACTTTAGTTTTAATCTGTGTTGTTGCAATTCGTTAAGTTTCCTCCAAATGTCTGTCAGCCGTGTTCTTGTTTTCGATTTTAGGATTTTCACTTTACTAAAAAGCTGTTCACATATGTAGGTACTGCCAAAGATAGAAGACATGAAGAGTGCATGTTTACGAATTCCTGCAGTCTTTGGTCACGTATATCGAATAAAAATCTATTAATATAGGATTTTCAAGAAACTTGCATTTTACTGCAGAATCACACTGCAAATCTATAAATTCTAATTGAAGTTCAGGTGGAACACTTCCAACGTCTAGTGAAAAGGCCAAGGAGAATATTCTCATAAAAATTTCATTTTCACGAAAATGGGAAAATATGCTTTTGAATTCCTCTTTCAAATTTAAAATGCATTCTACATAATTATTTGAATTGCATGTTGTAGACTTCTTCACACCATCAGTTTTGGAAAGTGAGTGGAACTCTTATTTAGCAACTGAATCCCCCACAGGATTAATTTTGTCTCAAAAGCTTTCACAAAGCAATAAAGATTATGAATAAGTAGATGTTTTCCCAGTAAATTTTAAATTTGAAAGAGGAATTCAAAAGCATATTTTCCCATTTTCGTGAAAATGAAATTTTTATGAGAATATTCTCCTTGGCCTTTTCACTAGACGTTGGAAGTGTTCCACCTGAACTTCAATTAGAATTTATAGATTTGCAGTGTGATTCTGCAGTAAAATGCAAGTTTCTTGAAAATCCTACATTAATTGATTTTTATTCGATATACGTGACCAAAGACTCCAGGAATTCGTAAACATGCACTTTTCATGTCTTCTATCTTTGGCAGTACCTACATATGTGAACAGCTTTTTAGTAAAGTGAAAATCCTAAAATCGAAAACAAGAACACGGCTGACAGACATTTGGAGGAAACTTTACTGCAAAAACACAGATTAAAACTAAAGTAATTAATATCTCCCAGCAATTGCATCTCTATCGGTCATCTACTTCAATTTTAGTGCTTTTGGTGAAATTTTGATTTTAGTAACAGCTTGTACAGACTCTATATTGTGTGATAAGATTAGTGTTTCATTGTTTTCGCACTCTTTTCTTAACAAGAATTGAGAATTTTCTCTCTTGGAGATAGTCTAAATTACGGAAGAAGTACTGCTACCAAGGTAGGACTTTTTACTCTTTCGTCCCCGCTTCTCATTCTCCTTGCTTCTGTAATTGATTAATTATACCACAGGCATTGCATAGTTTAATAACAAACAGAGTTGACTTAATATATATTCGGCCTAACATTTTTCATTTCATTTTACCAATGTTTTTAATAAGTTACATTCTTATATTAGTTACTTTTTTCATTTATTGCACTGAATAGAATTTATTTGTTCTTAACATTCTATTATTATGTTTGTACTTGTTTTTTGTTATATATTTTATATTTAACTCATCTAATCTGATTAGTAATTAATACTGGTATTATTCATCCTAAAAAAAAAAAAAAAAAAAAAAAAAAAAAAAAAAATTGGCTCTCTACGTATAGAAAGCATTTCCATTCAATTATCTCTGTACTACGATATTTCTCAGGAGTGTGTGCAACTTATCACAGTATAACTGTTCACAATTTATAATAGTAATTCCCTCATAGTCAGCTTCCAGCATGGCTCAAACTACACGTCCTTCGAGCCCAGTGTCCGTCAACTCGGAAAGTATGCTTTTACCACCGGAAAAAGCAGCAACAGTACGCCAAGAAACGCATATAAGAGCCGTAAATCTTTATCATGCATGTCTAGATCTAGCCAGTACTAGACGAGGCGGAAAACGCATCATCCCACCAGGAATGTTCACAAAGCTTAAAAAGATGCTCGATGAGCTCAGAGATATTGCTACAAGTAATGGGATCAGTAACGTAAGCGACGTTCCGTTTCCGATAGGTATTCCGCATCCCTCCCACGCCGTCACATGTCAGTGCGATGATTCCACCACAGACTTAATTAATACAGAAACAATGCCGTCATTATTAGAGGATAATAATGTTCCTAAAATTTCATATGCTAATGCTGTAGCAAAGGTACCAAGAAAAAATAACCCAACTATTTTGCTATACCCAAAGCAAGAGCTAAAATGCCATATTACAGAGAAACTAAATCAGATCCTTCCCCTCAAAGAAATAAATACCAATATTGATTATATAGCAAATATTAAGAATGGAGGCATCGCGATCAGCAGCACTTCAAAGGAAGAACTCAACAAGATTACTAACGCCATAAACGTTTCCGAAGAAGCAAATAACTTAATAGAAATAAAAACACCAAGGGTTAAAAAACCGAAAATCTCAATCAATAATATCTCGAATACGTTACCACCAAAATTAGTTCTCGAAGAACTAGTTGACCAACTAAGGATTGATAAAGAGGAGATTTCACCTCTCTTTTACACAAAAGGCAAAAACCCCAACACCATTAAGTGGGTTCTCGAATGCTCCCCTCGTACTCTATCAAAATGTATTGAACGTAGGAAAATTATAATTAATTGGAGCATTCTCCCAATCGCAGAATTCTACGGAGTGAGGAGATGCTACAGATGCCAAGATTTCTCACATTCTGGTAGTGCATGCAAATTTAGGACTTATTGCGCTTTCTGTGGCGGACCTCACTCCATAAGGAATTGCAAAGAAGACGTACCGGATTGTATCAACTGTAAACTGTTCAACTGCACATATGGAACCTACATCAATACTTCACATGCTGCATTCTCCCCCAAATGTCCATTATATCAGAGGGAAATCTCAAAAGTTAAAGCTGCTGCAGTTTACACATCAAAGCAAGAAGAATAGTTAGCTTACTACCTAGTTTCTTTTAAGTTAATTTAAACTTCCCTTTCTGTACATAAATCCATCAAGTACTACCGCCGCTCCTTCAGTTCCCCAATCTCAACTGTTTACGACAATTTTACACAATAATTCGCCTCCACAGGACAAGCTTAGAATCCTTCAAATAAACTTAGGCAGAGGAAAAAAGGCGTCAGAACAACTTAGTGAAGTAATTGAAAATAACAATCATGATGTAATTTGTATTACTGAGCCGTATTGCGTAAAAGGTGAAGTTAGATGCCTTCCCCTTCACTGGCAAATATTTCAATCTACCGAAAAGGATCCTCTAGTTAACCCACGTGCCAGTATTATAGTCACCAATACCAAATGGTCCCCTACAATTATATTAAGCCATAGAGATGTGATGACGATAAGTATTAACTGTAAATCAGAACAGCTATTAATTACTTCCATTTACTGTTCACCACGAGAGGATATGGGGCCGAATCTCCACACATTAGAAAATATCTTTAGTAATCTCAGAAGATCACAGCACGTGATTACAGGTGACTTCAATGCTCACCATCAAATGTGGCATTACAATAATACAGATAATAGAGGACATACACTAGCTGACTTTATTGCTACACACAATCTGTATATACATAACCTCTCTTCAGACACTCCTACATTTGAAACAACAAATGGTAAAGGATGGCCGGACTTGACACTGTCAACATTGAGTATCTCCAATAAAATACAAGAATGGAAAGTTCTTGATGATCCAAGCCACTCAGATCATAACTACATCTCATTTGAATTATCAGAAGAAATCCCCGACCTCAAATTAAGAAGATTTTCAATCTCAAAGCAAAAAGCAAGGCAATTTGGAAGAAAAATCTCCACATGTCTTCAGTATGCGGAGAAACTTATAGATAAATGCACATCACCCGATGCAGTCCATGATTTAATGGAAACAATTATCAAAACAATACAGGAGACAGCGACCAACACATTTAAACTCCGTAACAACAACAAGATTACGAAGACTAACTGGTGGACAAAGGAATTAAAACGTGAAAAGCAACATACAAGGGCCCTTCGTAGAAAAATGAAAAGTGCTCCGGAAGGGTTGAAAATGGAAATATGGATAAAATACAAGCAACAATTAGCAAATTACAAAAAGAAAATAACTGAATCAAAATTACGCAGCTGGAAGAATTACTGCTGTAGTAATAAAGATACATACGGCCAGCTGTATAAAATGGCTACAAGTAAAGTTTTTAGTCCCGCACATATCGGTCTTTCGAGAGATCAACTCTCACGTAACAGCCAGCTTGGTAATGTCACTGAAAAGATTCTCAACAATATTCTAGATGTTGTTTTCCTAAAAGATAATGCAGAAGACGATGGC
This sequence comes from Stegodyphus dumicola, assembly GCF_044657685.1. Lineage (NCBI taxonomy): Eukaryota > Metazoa > Arthropoda > Arachnida > Araneae > Eresidae > Stegodyphus > Stegodyphus dumicola. Next base: position 5,922,837 of record NC_140768.1, read on the forward strand.
CACTCACATTCCGACATTAGATACAATAATGCCGCTCCAAATACTCCAGACGATGTGGAATTCCACTCACAAGAAATTTCAAAAATTATTAAGTATCTTCCGAATAATAAAGCTCCGGGACCTGACGGATTAGACAACAGGATTATTAAGATAATTCACCACGCAATGCCTTTTCTGTTCCACAAACTACTAAACCTCTGCCTCAAATTTTATGTCTTCCCGAATTGTCTCAAACAGGGACAAACAATACTATTCAAAAAAAAATAATAAAGATCCTACGGATCCGGAAGCCTTCAGACCAATCAACCTCTTACCTGCAATAGGTAAACTTCTGGAACGTGCAATCGCGGGCAGATTACGCCACCACTTAGAGAAAAACGAAACCATAAGCCCCAACCAATACGGCTTCAGACCTCTCAAATCTACATCACATGCGATAGTAGAACTTCAAGAGCAGATCCGTAGGAATAAATCTTCAGCTCTCCATACAGCAGTACTCTGCATGGATCTCAAAAATGCGTTTGATTCCGTGTGGTGGCCTGGTATCCTTGAAGCCTTGCGCAACATTAAATGCCCTCGGAACATATTCAAGCTAATGAATAGTTTCCTAACAAACAGAGCAACGATAATCATCAGCAACAACTGTATAGTAGAAAGAAGAATAACGAGGGGCTGTCCACAGGGCTCTTGTCTAAGTGCAGACCTGTGGAACATCACCTTCAATTATATCACCTCCTACAAGTGGCCGGACCATACAAAGCTCATCGCCTTTGCCGACGATGTGGCCTTTGTAACAAATGGGCATTCAAGAGACATACTAGAAAAGAATAGTAACGAGACTCTCTCCATATTCCATTCCCTCTGCGTCAATCAAAAACTAATAATTTCAGAGCCCAAATCACATATTATTTTATTTCCAAAACCGGGCAAATCGCTACAAAGGCTACCTTGCATTAAAATCAATAATAGAAGAATCAAGATCTCAAAAGAAATCAAATTCCTCGGATTGAAAATTGACCAAAAGTTTTCTTGGATCCCACACCTCATGGAAATTCGAAAGAAGACCCAAACTATTTCTAGAGCCCTCGCAAGGATGCAAGGCACAACGTGGGGCCTCAAGTCGAGGATGCAAAACATTCTCTATAATACCGTGATCGAAAAAATAATCCTCTACGGGGCATCAGCTTGGACTCACCCTATGACAGTGAAAAAGAAAAGACTCTTAGCTTCGATCCAACGCCCCTTCCTCTTACAAATAGCAAAAGCATACAGAACTACCTCAACGGCAGCTCTCTGTGTATTAACAGGAATCCCACCCCTCCACCTGAAAGCAAAAGAAGATGCAGACTTAGCCACGTTATTCCACCTCAAGAAAAATACAGAGGTAGAAGATCAAAACCTGTGCCCCCTTGATTTTGAACAGCCACGAAATCCTTACCTAAGACACCCTGCAGTACATGCAAAACTCAGAATATCTACAAAAGAATAAACCCTCAGTGTACCTTCATTTCCAGTCGTGTACACAGATGGGTCAAAGTTAAATGAAGAAGTAGGATGCGCGTTCTTTGCACTCCTCTCAGAACAAGATACAACAGAATGGAAAGGACACCTAAGGAACAACAACAGCGTTTTCCAAGCTGAGCTTTCAGCCATAAAACACGCTATTCTATGGTCTCATCAAAAGCATCTAACATATGTTACCATCTACAGTGATAGCCAAGCGGCAATTAAAGCTGTCAATGATGCAAGAAACAAATCATCAATAGTGCAAGATATCTACGATTTATTATCACAGCGCAAGAGAACATCTATAAAAATAAAGTGGGTAAAAGCGCATGCTGGACAAGCCCAAAATGAAAGGGCAGATGCGCTTGCTAAAAATGCAGCTCAAGACCCATCTCTACCTCCAATCAATGTCCCATTCCCTAAATCGTATGTGAAACATATGTTGAAAAAAATTACATTAAAAAAATGGCAAACTGAATGGGAAAATGCAGAAGTAGGTAGAAGGCTTTTCAACTTCTACAAGAAACCCACATATGATCCAATCTCTTATACCTTCTTCATCAACATATTCTTATCTGGACATGGTCCTTTCCCCACGTACTACTTTGCACGAAATTTGAGCGAATCAGACAAGTGCGTATGTGGGGAAAAGGGAGACCCAGAGCACTATATTTTCAAGTGCCAGCTCACAAAAGAGCTACACTGCAAAGGAAGGTCACAAATTACGCCTGAGTACATTAAATGCATGCTAACGATACCTCATTTACAACAAAAGGTTTCCTTGATTATGAAGAAACTTTTTGCATATAAAAGAGAAGACATATGTCAAGATGCTATCGCATCTGTATAAATACCTCTTATTCTACAACTTGCAAAAATAATGCAAGATTTCAGAAATATTGCAAGTGTCTGAAACAGGCTAAATATGATATAAATAGTTTTTATGAAATAGTTACATTAAGAATTTGGACTGTATTAGTGTAATAATTAAATCATTAATTAAAAAATAATGTAAATAATATACGACTCTATTAGATATATTAGTGTAAATGTAAGTATTATATGATTTTCTAATGTATATTTTCTGTATTTATGATACATTAATTTACAAAAATAATAATGTAAGACTTCAGTGCTGATGCATTTGTGTGTAACAAGTTAAAAAAATGAAAGGAAATGTATTAATAAGAGAATTCGCCTTAGTAATTCAACTAAGTATGATAAAATGCACAAAAAAAAAAAAAAAAAAAAAAAAAAAAAAAAAAAAAATCTTCAATTAGCTCCTTAAAATGATGTTTATTTTAATTCGATGTAACTAGATATACTAATGTAAATATATTGTTTGTATGAAGTACAATGTACAATGAAAGTTTGTATGTATGTTCGAAGTAATTATGTTATTTCAATCTGCCATAATTATGTTATTTCAATCTGCCATAATCCAACTTTTGTTGATAGGTTAATTTCTTTGCAATAATTGTATGCTATGTCTTTGTAATTGTATATTCAATACGTAAGTCTAATATTAATGTAAAATTACTATGTAAATGTCTTGGTAGGCTAGCATCCGATGCGGGCCAACTAAAAGCCCAGCGGGGTACAGTAGTGTGGCGGAGCAACACCTGTAAAAGTCACTGACGAAGTTCTGGTGCTCCGTCCACTTTTCCCTGTCCCTGTCCCTGTACGTAAGGACAGAATAAAGGACTCTTTTCCTCCAAAAAAAAATTATAAAACTGCTTTAAAATTAATTAGTAGGCGATAGTTCAAACCCTTGAGATGACCTGTAATTTCGACAAGAAATGCAGTCTCTCAACCATTTTTCATCACTAAACTGATGCGGCACTTAACCTTTGGGGAAGTATTGGCGAAAGATTGACATCTGTTGCAAACAAACCTGTTTGAGATAAGAATCTACCCTTTGTATGGAATTGAGATTTTATGCGTAGTCAAATTTTTTATTTTTTAAATTACGTAAGATAAAATGAAATTTTTGAAAAATTCGTTATTTTGAGAAAATTTTATCTAAAGTATTATCCGGCATGTCAATAAAATGTTTTGAATATTTATTAAGAATAAGAGAAAAAAAGTTTTTTTACCACAAAAGCTGACAAGGCAATTTTTCTTAAAATCAAAATTTCTTAAAATTCTTCAAATTCAAATGTGGGACCACTAAAACGCCTACAGCGGGTCACGGATTGAAGACCTCTACTTTAAAGGATGACCAGCCAAGCTTCTAAGGTAAGATTTTAGTTTTTTTCACAAGGAATCGAACCCGAAATTGGGCTTTCCATAGGAAGTTGCTGCAAAAACTACTTAAAAACATCATCATCTAAATTTTTGTTTGTTGCTGCCTTTATTGAGTTTCTTGAACTTCCATCTTTGTTTTCAAGCAATGACTCGAAGTTTAAAAGTGTAGGTTTGCTCTTATTAAGGTCATAAAGGTTACTAGGTAGAACTTTAGCAATAATCTGAGAAGTACACAGTTCGAATCATAGATTATTTTCTCTCAGAGAAATGAGAGATCATGAGACATGTCATGTGACATTTTCCGGAAAATTCTGATCGTGATCTTAGTTAATAAGCACTTAGAAACAATTTCGCTGCTAAAGTGCAGAATCGTCCACTTATTTGTTTGGCGCTTTTTACAAGAGTAAGAAGAATTGGATTTTTGTCAACTTTCTGTGACTTTTTAAGTGAAAATAGGTCAACGTGCACATGGATACCGCGTATGTGCAATTCTTAGAAACGCGGCAAGCAGTTTGCGATTCTGCACTTTCTCCCAATTTCGCACCTAATCTTCGTCATGATTAAGCACTTTTATTCCATAAAAGTTCTAGCATAAGCGTAATTCGGCTAGCAGATTGTTGGAAAAAATGTTGAATAAAAAAAAAAAAAAATAAATAAAAAATAAAAAAACATGCCTTTATTTCGCGAAAAATGGCGTCAAAAAAAAAAAAAAAAAAAAAAAAAAAAAAAAAAAAAAAAAAAACTAGCAGGTTGCTGTAGTAGGTTGTTCTCCAAATTTTCGCCAAAAAATCGCCAAGTTACCATAATCCGAAGATTCACCGATTTACCTAGAACTATTGAAGCATGTTTTATTTCTGTTCAAATTTTATAAAAAAAAAAGGCATTCCAGATAAATTTACATAATGACTACACATCATTTATTTTATGTAACCTTGTGGAGACATTAGTTGTTTTTGGAAGCAGGCAAGATGAAAAATGAGCAAACGCCTTCGCCGGGAATCGAACCACGAACCTCTGGAATACCGACTTCGCGTGCAGACCACCACACCACGAAGGCACGCTAGGAAGGCGGGAGAAGTACCTTATAACCTATGCCGGTATATTTTACGTCTTGAATTATTTTATGACTATCAACTATCATTTGTGAATCAGTTTATTGAAAAGTGCGATAGATAAGGATGAAATAATTAAAAAATTGTTTTTTTTACGAATTGCAATATTTTTACATCATTTCTTTTCTCATTTCTCTCAAAAATAAATTTTGAAGTATACGAGGTCTGTAACTAAATTGCATAAAGTGCTGGTCATTAACCAGCACTTTTCCCATCATTAGACGAAAGGTATAGACGTTTGTAGAACAGTAGCGTTGAACTTTAGCAGAAGAATTCATCTATAAAAGCAAAGAAAAACTAGCTTAAAAAACATGTAACCAATCAAAATGCAATTGTTAGCTTGCAATCGTCATTTACTTACTAGTTTGAAAACTACTCTTCTTTTAAATTCAAACTAATAATGCACCTCTCAAACCTTTTCGGTCGCGGGAAAAATATCGAAAAAAGAAAATTTGGTGGGCCAAGATAAATTTTTCTAAATTTTTTAAAAAAAATATACGAGTATTACAATTTCAATATGTTAATGAGAGGAATGAAACCGCGATTTCATTTTTATAAGTTCCTTATATTGAGGTTCGAAGTGAGATATACTGATTCTAAGGAACGAGGCTAAGTGCACATGTGTCAGTGTATTTCTGAAATAATTCTTTCTATCGTTCATAGTTGAAAACACTTCTTCGCTTATACAAGATGAATTAAACGTATCACTGCTTTTCAGGGCGTGAGATATTAAATTTGGGAAACTTAATTTCTATAATGATTTATAAAACTCTAACTTTGGCATATTTAGAAACTAGCAGCTTCGCTGTCAACCTACGTCTGGCTTTTAAATGTACCGGAAAAATGGCTGAAGGGAACACGAAACGTTAAATTTAAAAACTGCTTAGAATTTTACTCTGCAGAACAACTTCATAAAAAAAAAGTTACTATATATAACAAAATTACAATGAAATAAGCAATATCTCTTAATACAACTATTAATTATCCTAGTAAAAAAATTAACCAACTTTCCGTTGAAGAAAAAAAATCGTGCAAAACTTTTCAATACCTTACAAACGGTGAAATAAGCAAAAAATAACATGAAAGCAACTCAAAAAGCAAAATTCCGCGCAGAATTTTAATCTGCAGAACAACTTAATGTATTATATATATATATATATATATATTATATATATATATATATAAATGAAAATGAAATATGTCAATCTCTTAAAAACATAAGAAATACGATGAAAAAGTGTTGCCAAACCCATATTTCTAAAAGAATGAAACTATTCAAAATGATGCGATTTCATCAAAAATCTATCAACAACAATAAGAAAGGAAAATCGTTGCCAAAATCATATTTGTAAAGATGTGAGACGTGTACTCGAAAGCTTCATTTACAATTTTTTTTAAAAATACAAAATATTATCATTTTTTCCAAAATTCTTTTTGTATAAGCAGTCGCAAGGATGAAAGTTTAGCGTGTCCAAAAATCAAAGAAAAATAAACTGTACATTTTTAAAAATAAACGTTTTTAGAAAAAATCCCGTTGAAAAGGTGTTAAGCTCCCTTTATTAAATAAATTCGTATTCAATCGATTTATTGAAACACGAAATTTATTTTAAGTTCGTAAAATAGCTAAGGGCCTACGTTTCATGACGATGGGAAAATGAAGTGTGTAGAGTAAAAATCTCGCTTTCCTAATTTCTAAATTCGAATTTCGAAAAAATCGCTTCGAGGTGCACTGGCTCTTGTCTAGATGCACCTATGTACCAAATTTCGTAGCCGTGGGTCTATTAGCTTACGCGCAGCGCAAACGAAATACACACACAGAGAGAGAGACAAGACTCTTTCTTTTATTATATGTAGAGACAACAGCTTGAGATGATTGTTAGATTGCAACTTAATTAATTCAAGCTGCAAATCTGACTTCACTGCTTCACAATTTACGTTGAAAGGCATGGTAAAAATATCTAAATTCTGTTTGAATGGCACTGAAATCTTGTAATCTTCGTTCGAACTCAAAATGCAGTTTTTTCAAGTCATCTTCATAATTCTTAAGCTTCTGTTCATTTACTGAGGGTATTGAATTTAACCTCGGGAAATGAGACAAGTCGTTCTTAGCTATCTGCCCAGCAAACAAATTTAGTTTCAAGTTAAGATTAAGTTTTTTTGAAGAAGTCTAACTCACCTATATTGGATTCCCATATGTTTGCTCCCCGAGAAAGAGATAACGCTTGATGGCTCCAATGTACAGCTGTAACACTTTCGCTTTTAACACTTTACCAATTGTAAGCTCTCTGTGCTTGCTATTTCCGTTAATTTATGTTTTGTAGAACAAAAACAGAGAAAGTACAAAGATCATCAATTCTTTGGAAAAAAAGAAGAAAAAAAATATTTAAACAAAGTAGAAAAGGAGGCGGATATATAATATATATTTCTTTTAATTCGCCTCGGGCCGGAAAATTAAAATTCTATCCGCGGGCCAGATAGGACCTTTCGGCGGGCTGGAGTTGGCCCGAGGGCCGTAGTTTGCCCATCTGTCGTAGAGGATCATCCCGAAAGTGATATATGTATTTTGAAAACATAAATAATGGTGATGAAAATTACTGTATCTGAGATGTTGATAATTATCATATTGTCCTCTGGAACAATCATTCTCTTAGCTGATCGAGACCAAATGTTTATGAAGACAAGCATCAAAATTTCGATATCATATTAAAATGAATATTTCATGTACCAGACAAATAAATTTTATAAGCAGTTGCATTTCAATATGTTATCCTCTTTTCCTCAAAACATAATCATAGTTAATCATTATTTTTTTTTTTTCAGTTTGCCATCATCATCATAAATCTTTACATCTTTATTATGTAATACTCCTTAAGTGAATCATCATATTTCTGTATAATAAATAATACTGATCTTTTTACTTCCTGTCTCTACAACTTGTGACGCATGAACAAGTCAATGTTCCTATACCGCCAAATTTGCAAATTCCTTTTTCGACTTTTTGCGATTAATAATCACTTCATAATGTATGTGTGATTTTTTTCATTTATTTTTTTTTGTCTTAGTCACCGCTATTCATTCTAACCTTAAAATAAAATATCTGAGAGATAAAACGTAAGCGTATCAAATCAAAGTGACTGAAGATACTATAAAATTCCTGAAACTTTAAAGCTAAGAAAGTAAGTTTTCTGACATTACCGAGTTGTTACCAGAGCAAATATGGAAAACATAATTCTGCAGTAATATTTGGGTACTGCAGCATTGGGGAAATTCTATCAATTCACGAAGAGTGCTAAAACTTTGTCATAAATTACATCAGGAACCCTCTACACATTCCGATTATATAATTATTCATTGCGTCAAAGGCAAAAGAAAAATATGACATATTATTTTAATTCAATCAGGTAATAGTAAAGTTTTATGAAGTAAGAAAATTATATTTTTCTAAATACGAACTGCTAAACACAGTGTTTTCTTTTAATTGAATTTTATAAGATAAGGAAAATTACTTCTGGTCGCTAAACAACATTCTTTTATTACTATACATTATTCCCATAACAAGCTTATATTATACTATAATATAATTCTCGAAGAATAAATTATTACAACTGCTATTCGAACCAAAATTTCAAATATGTTTGGTGTATTCAGGTGTAAATCGTTTGCATAATATCTTATATACTATGTGACGTAATTAGTGGAGTTAGGTGATGGCGAATAATATTAGCTTTAATACTAAATCAAAATACCGTTTTGGTATGGTATGGTATGGTATATTTAATTATGGCAAAGCACACGAGGGCTATCAGCCTAAAGGGAGGGATGCCTTTCGTGGAGGACTTTCTAAGGGAAACTGGCTCGTATACACGTTACACATGGGGAAAACCACGAAAACGCCCATGCAGCCAGCCCGTTCGCGGGATTCGAACCTCAGACCGAACTACCAGTGTTCAGCGTCTTTACCGCTCGGCCGCTGGTGGGCTAATACCGTTTTGGAGGGGGGTAAGTGTTTTACTCTTATTTGAGCCGTCGTTTAGAATAAGGGCACTACAAGACTAGGATATATCATCTCAGTCATTGTACAAGTAATCTGATGGCTTAACCGCAGCTTTTTCTCTTAATCTTTTCTTTATACTCTGACTGAAAATTCCGTCGGCGGGCCAGCAAATCATTCTATGGACTGCTGTCCTTTATTTGATAATGAAGCGAAATTGCAAAAATGTTAGTTCTAAGTTTGTAAAGACATTAGGTATGTTTTGAAAGCAGGAGAGATGAAAAATGAGCAAAACCCTCGCCGTGACTCGAACCACGGACCTCTCGAATACGCGTAGAGCGTGCTGACCGCTTCACTACGAAGGCATGTCAAGAAGGCGGGAGAAATACCTTATAAGTTAATCTAATGTTAGGAACTATTTTACAAGGTTTGGACAATAGCAGGTAGAGTGCAACTTACAATTGTGTCCTTTTCCAGGCTTGTGTCTGTTACAGTTAATTTTCAGCCTTGACAATGGGGCAGTCTTTGTTGATATGGGATAGAATCGCTATTACTACCCTCGGCTGTAGTGGTTACTGAAGGGAACTGAAAGGCCAAGATTTCTGAAGTTGGCAGGAAGCTGTTTATTCTGGATATCTTGCATGCCAGGATGTAGTGATGTAGTGGAGGGCCCCTTGCTTGCCTGCCTCTTTTTCCCACATGCGCAGGCCATGTGCTTCCGTCGGAATCGGGTGTGGTACGCGGGGTATTTTCCGGTGACCTGTACGAGCTAAGTCGGAAGAAATGGTCTACTTTAACCCTTTTTCATACTAATATTCAGGAAAATCCTATGATTGTACAGTCATCTTCTTGCCGTTTCCATAGCATTATGGTCCTGAGTCAGTTTTTTCACTGCTTCCTCCGTGATGGGAATACTTGTGATGGCCTATGAGATGCGACCTCTTTGGCTAAAAAGCATCCGCTCTTTTCGTTTGCCTTTGGCACCTGTGTGCCGCATGACCCAATTAAGGACGAGCAGGATATTCTCGTGGGTGGCAATTAGAATTTCTTTGACATCTTCAACGTCAGGGTCTTGTGTCCTCGTTTATTTAACATATCGGAAAGCACTTACTCCCGATACTCACTGACTGCAGACTAGCAGGGTTTATATAGCTTTCGGCTTGTGTTTGAGAACATTCTGGGCTAAACCGGTAAGAATTCGTTCCAGAAGGTTCTCCATCAGCCCATGGCATATCGCCAAATGTGGCAACCCTAAAACTGCTTTGCGGGGAAGCCATCTCACCGCGCCTGTACATTTTGTAACAATATCAACGGGTATGTTGTCGATATCAGCTTGAATATTGTTCTTCGGTCAGGGTCTTTAGACGTTCGTGATTTCAGATAGCCCCACAAAAAGAAATCACACGGGGCTAAATCAGGCGAGCGCGCTGACCACTGACAATCGCCTCGTAAGGAGATAAGGCGTCCAGGAAAACGTTCTCCAAAAAGTCATGGTTCAATGATGCCTATTCTGGATAATGCACACCAAACAGTTACACGTTCTGTATGGAGGGGCTGCTCATGAAATTCTCGAGGATTCGTGCTACTCCATTATCGCATGTTTTGCTTAATGCATGCTGTAACCGGAAGGATGAAAATGAGCCTCATCACTAAAGAACACAAGGGCATCATGAGGCGTATTGTCAAGAATGGATTTTCGTGCACTTTTTCGTGAAAAAAAATCGCTCGGATTAAGTTCTTGCACCACTCCCAGTTTATACGGATGAAAATGCAGTACGTTGAAAAGTACGAATCCACGAAGAACGTGCGCTTCTCCCTCGTCCACTGCATGATCGGTACTAAACCTACATGACATAAAACTTTAGATACCGCTCTTTTCAATGAGCGCCACCCCACCCTTCTCGGAATAAGTATCGCTAGATGGCACGCGTTTCAAATAAGGAAGTTTCCCTACCGCACCGTGTATTTGCATACAAATTTTTTTTTATTATTTTTATTTTTATTTTATTTTTTTTTTAGATTTTCATTAAAAATAAACTTTGTAATGCTAGAATTTATAGATCATGTTATAATTGTTTCTGTGGGTTCCGTTGAATTTTATTAATAAATTTGTTCTTAGTCTAGAGCTCTGTTGCATCTTGTTTTTCATAAATTTTAATTTTTTCCTCATTTTTGTAGGTTTTGCATTCAACTAATCCTAAAATTTCAACTGAAAAGGAGCCACAATGTTCTTTAGTGTTTTACAGCTCAGAACGAGTAGATGAATTCTCATCTTCTTCCTCTCTGCCTGCAGGATCGAGCGAAGATGAAAATTTCCGCTTTCATCAAAGCACGAGTATCTGTTCTGAAACTTCGGAGGGCACATCGGCTGATATTCAGATTGAAACCTCGGATGCTAACTACGAGTCATATTCGTATGATTTACTTGATGCGGGTGTTTCCAGAACACCTAGCCTGGATCAGACATATATAACTGAAACTGGCAATGTGTGTAACTCACCGAAAAATGCACCAATCTGTGTATCGTGTAACTCTCTTTTAAACCCATCGAGGTCATCTGTAGGTGCTTTCCAGTCTGTAAATCTTACACATATCACTGCATCCGAAAACGAACCAAAGTGCAAAACTCGGGGTGGCCATATGGCTTGGAACAATGAACTCTGCGACAGTGCAGATAGTAATCTTGCTTCGGAAAGCACATATCCCGGAGAAAATGAAATGACATCTTCTCAAAGTAGACAAAACCTTCAAAGCGATGAGAATCCTCTTCGATATCAATTGAAACATGACAGTATCAGCTTAGAATTTTTAGATGAGCTAAGCGAAGTCACTCTTCGAATAGTCAGTGAAAATGATTCGGAATGTGTCGACGTGAAAAATTTATTAGAAAACTCGAAAAGAAAATTAAAATTTAATTCCACTGAAAATGCTGGAGAACTTTTAATACCTGGAAAGAAATCAGGGCATAAAGAAACTGCATTTGTTGATTATAGCTGTTTGCCTTTTGAAATTAATAATGAACATATATCGATATGTGTCGATGCTGTTGGAGAAGGGCAGCCGAAGATGTCTTACAATTCTTCTAGTACTTGTCATTCTAGTTCCGGTTTGAGTACCATTTCTGATGGTACTGATACTGTGCTTGACAGCAATTTTGGTGAAAATGCTAAACTTTCTGCCGCTGGAATTGGTGAAAGTAAAAATGAATTAAAGCAAAAAGACAACGAGTCTAACCACAATCAGTGTCTTGAATGTGTGGAACCACAGTGCCAGATCAATGGCACTTCAAGTGCTCCTGATGAGAGTTGTGATTCATGTCTTCTACCTGAGTCTCCGATTATGAGTCATCTACATACATCGACGGAAAGTCAACACCAATCAGATAAAAATGGGAAAACGCAACAGGAGATTACCGATACTGAGAAAATAAACGGCGAAGAAACGTCCTGGAAGAATAGTAACAATTCAATGAAAGATGTGCTTCAGGAAACTATGATTGTAATTGCTGAAAGTTATCAGAAGCCAATGGATAAAGAGCAAGAACAGTGTGAGAATGAACTTTTACCATCCGTAGTGGACAGCAGAAATAGCGACCTCAATTCTCATGAAAACAAAAGTGTTTCTAAAGCTGATATTCAGAACATTAGTGAGGAAAATAAAATTCAGACCGAGGCTCTTCAAGACATGAACCAAAGCATTGAAAACGTAAGTGAAGACAACATGCTATGCAAATCATCCGAAAACCACCAGCATCCTGCTGGCCTAAATGCACCTTTTGCGAGTGCTTCAGCAGACTTTGAACCATCATCTATTTCCTCCCTGTGTTCTTCAGATTTGACTAATAGAAATCTATGCCTAGAATCTGAAAAGTTAAAATTCAACTTTACGCCTAAACCTGATTCTGGAATGCTTGAAATGAAATATCGCCATGCACCTGGTATCACCACTTTGATATTCAAAAGCGAAAAAGAAAAACTTTATCTGAAAATTAAAGATCCGATACTGCCCTAAACTGTTTTTTTTTATAAAGAAACATGTTTTTACAGAAAATATCTTAGTGAAAATTTAAATTACTTTAGAGTAATTTAAAAAGAAAGCAATGTAAGGAAAAATAAACGATTATCTATATTATGAAACTTAAGCCATAAAAAATGTGTCATAAAATATGCTGAAACAGACTTTTTTTATAAATGTAAAAGTAATCGTACGAGTACGTTGGACGTCGTCAAGTTTCCTATGAAGTATATCTTATTTCACCTTAATAACAAATAAGTAATGTTATTTTTTTATCATATAGAACTAAATAAATGTGTAGTGAATTTCAGTTTTTAAATATGTTGTATTCTTTCAAATTATCTTGCAGAGACCTTCAGGAAATACCCTACCATATTCACTTACACAGAAAACATTTATGCAAATTAAATATTCCCTTTGTAGAGACATTAGGATTTTTTGAAAGCAGGAAAGATGAAAAATCAGCAACGCCTTCGCCGGAAATCTAACCACGGACCTCTGGAATACGCTCCCAGCGTGCAGACCACCACGCCACGAAGGCATGCCAAGAAGGTGGGAGAAATACCTTGTAATGTTAATATTTCATTTCCATTTCAGTATGTACTATTATTCATTTTACAGGGAATCCTTCATTTTCATTTCAGTATGTACTGTCCTTTATTTTACTGGCTTTCCTTCATTTTTATTTCAGTATGTACTATCCTTCATTTCCTTCATTTTCATTTCAATATGTACTATCCTTCATTTTGAAGGCTATCCTTCATTTTCATTTTCAGTATGTACTATCCTTCATTTTACAGGCTTTCCATCATTTCCTTCATTTTCATTTCAATATGTACTATCCTTCATTTTCATTTCAATATGTACTATCCTTCATTTTACACGCTTTCCTTCATTTTCATTTCAGTATATACTGTCCTTCATTTACAGACTTTCCTTCATTTCCTTCATTTTCATTTCAATATGAACTATCCTTCATTTTACAGGCTCAGAGGTTCTAGTGTCACTTCCCTGATGCACTTAATTGGATTTGATGCCTCGTTCTATTCTATCAATCAGTCTCTATAAATATCTGCACGTACTCACTAATCCCTACCGCTGGCAGAGTATCGTACTGCACGCTTTATATTTGAGTTGCAAGAAATTTAGATTATTGCACTGCATACCAACCTGAAGTCTGGCAGCTACAATATAAGAGTTATCTCTCATTCTCGATTTTAAGTTATCGCCAACAAATAAGTTTATTATGATTTCTAATCGGTGCCATACTAAATTAAAAACACTAAATCTGAATTCATTTTTGGTATGGTATATTTAATTATGGCAAAGCTCTCGAGGACTAGCTGCGTAAGATGAAGGATGCCTTCGTGAAAGACGTTTTAAAGAACACTGGCTGGTACACACGTTACACATGGGGAAAAGCATGGAAATGACCACGCAGCCAGCCCGTTAGCCGGGATTCGAGCCCCGGACCGAATTTTCAGTGTTCAGCGACATTTCCGCTCGGCCGCTAAGACCACATTCTGAATCTTTTATTCATGTTATTTCTATGGATTACTTGGCGGTTTTTTAATGAAATTCCGAGGCTATTAAGTTAACATCTCGCGGTAAAAAAAATAATGCGTAGATCAAACAAGCAAATTTAGCGAAAGCAGGAACAGATTAAAAATTAAGAAAGTTCAGAAATTAAGCTAAGAAAGTAACTCTTTATAAAACAATGATTTACATTATTTGAATCTCCATATTATGTCTTGGAAAAGTGGCTATTATTTGCAGTATTTTACATTAGATAGGAAGATTTGATGAAGCTCCAAAAGATCAAAATAAGCTGTCACTTGCCTTCACCTGCAGAAAACCGTAGCGATTCTTTGGTGATGGTTAATAAGATTATTTATTACTAAAACAAGTAAATATGTAAAGGCTGACAAATTATACAAAAGTTTGCATAACCCAGGTAGCACAAAAACATCCTCAGGATGTTGGTCGCGGGATATGTGCACATCCTCAGGACATCCCGGAATATCTCCCGAACCTCCTAACACATCCTCCCGAGTGCTTAATGGCACATCCCAGCGTATTCTCCTTAACTAAGTCGCCTCGATAGCGTACGTGATGTTATTAGGATGAGAACTACTTATTACATCCTCAGGACATCCTAAGTATGTCCCGGGATCTTGCGACTTAAATAGGACATCCTGAGGATGCTCTGTGCTATGGGGGAATGAGGATAAAGATTGTGTTAATCAATATACAAATAAATTTTAATTAATTTTAATATTTTTACTATTGCGTCAGTCATAAACTTAAAACATCTTCATGTATAATGTCTGATAAAGTTTTACTAAACATTATATTTTTTACTTGAAATAATTATTTACTTTTAATTGAAACATAGTTCCTTAGCAGGTTTTTAACAATAAACATTAATAAAGAAGTGTTTTTAAGATTTCGGATCATTCCACACAAGAAAATTGTCCTTTGTTAATGTTATGCGTAGTGTAGTATCTTATCATTGATGTGTATGTTACCGGAAAGTCTGAAATTCGGCACTGTATATAATGCCTAAAACTAGCCGGCAATATATGGATTGGATTATTTAAATATGGTAAAGTACACGAGGGCTATCTGCCTAAAGGGAGGGATGCCTTAGTGGAGGACTTTCTAAGGGAAACTGGCTCGTATACACGTTACACATGGGGGAAAACCACGAAAACGCCCATGCAGCCAGCCCGTTCGCAGGATTCGAACCTCGGACCGAACTACCAGTGTTCAACGTCTTTATCGCTCGGCCGCTGGTGGGCCCGGCAATATATGAAACGCTACATTTCACACATTTCCTAGGCATTCTATAAAATGCCAAGTAAGAAACCGTCAACGTGTGTAATATATTTCCGATTCGTTTCGAAGAACCGAAACTACTTACCAGAAGTTAGTAAATGATGTAAAAAAGGCCAAACGACTAATAAGAAGGGATCACGGGGCTACTGGCCGCCTGACACAAAACTCAGTTTTCGGCAACATTTACACGAAACTGTCAGGAAATTCAATATCTCAATAGCTACTGTGCGTCCTCTCCTCGGCAGACATAGCAATCTGACTATCAACAATAAGCTTATTTTATACAAGTCCATCCTTAGACCTACTTTACTTTACGCCAGTCCGGTATGGGGACACGCCGCTAAAACCCACATAAAAAGGATCCAAGTTATTCAAAATAAAACCCTTCGTGAAATTATTAATGCACCCTGGTTCATCCCAAATTCACATATTCACAGAGATCTTCAAGTTATTACTATACAAAATTATATAAAAAAACTTGCAATAAATTTTTTCCTTCCTGTACTATTACATCCAAACAGCTGTATCAGCTCTTTGCGATGCTCACCTTTTTCTAGAGCAAAACAGAAATATCCTTCGGATATTCTAACCTAACATTTTGTTAATTATTTGAAGTACCTACTACCTTACTGATCCAACTTTCTTTCACATTGCTGGTGTAACAGCTTTAAATAGTATTAAAATTTTGTAGTTTAAATAATTTAAATAGATGATGTGATACTTCTTTGGCGATATGAAGCAACTCCAATGATGGAACACAGAAAAAACTTTATTTAGCACTCAAATGGCGACATACAAACAAAAAGAGAAAACATATTCTAACATTTAAAAATAAATTACATTCTTCGTGCGAGAGTCGCACGTGGCACTCGAGTCTGGTTTCAAATATTGCCATTCACAAATACCTTAATGTTCATCTATTTAAATTATTTAAACTACAAGATTTTAATAATATGTAAAGCTGTTACAATGAACATTAAGGTATTTGTGAATGGCAATATTTGAAAACAGACTCGAGTGCCACGTGCGACTCTCGCACGAAGAATGTAATTTATTTTTAAGTGTGAGAATATGTTTTCTCTTCTTGTTTGTATGTCGCCATTTTTTTTAGTGTTAAATAAAAGTTATTGCTGTGCTCCATCATTGGAGCTGCTTCATTTCGCCAAAGAAGGTCTATTTTCATTCATTTCATCTTTCTTCGCCGACTGATGGCGGTTAAGTAGTAGTAGTAGTCGTAACGGAGGACGTTGTAACATCTTACATCTATTAACACATCTATATCATCGTATATCTCTTCTCATAAAACAAAGTGGCGAGAGTTCTATCAATTTCAACCGTGCAATCAACAGCTAAAATTTAGACAGCGCGCAAGGAAAATATTATTAAGCTATGGATTTAAAATCCCACATTAATATATCAACGTAGAAACCTTATCAATCATTGATGCAGTAAATTTTATTGAAATGCAAGAATACGATTATTTAGCATTTGACTAAAAGAAAATTTGTAACTTCGTTGGTCACAGCGCTTTTTTCCTGAGGAACTAAAATGTTTTCGTTACGCGATTTTGCGTCGAATCACTCTTAACGTCAGTTTCAGTTGTCAAACTGTTGCCACCCAATATTATCGCCACGTATTATATTTGAAGAAATTAAATCTGCATAAATATATTTATGTTTCTCGCACTGTCATAAAACAACGCCATCCAATTTTCAATGACTTAATCCTACTGCGAATATGGGTATCAGGAAGACCAAATTTGAAATTTGGAATTTCTTTTTTTTATCGGTTTAATATTTTGTAAAACTTTAACGAATTTTCCATTAACAAACTCAAGGATTTCAAAGCGAGCAATAGCAACGTTGTGCAGAAAAACAATTTTTATCTCCAGCGCGCGAGACTATACATCGGAAACTCTAAACATACTCTCAATTCAAAATTATTTTCTGATATTGCTCTTGAGCTGAATTTTATGGTTTAATTACGAAGAACATGATATTTAATAAATAAAGGCAGCACACAAAATCTTAAAAAAAAAGTCCCTTTGGACGTAATGTAAAATCTGAAAGCTTTCAGATCTTTTTAGTCCAAAGGAGCAATTTGCCCTGAAGGACTATTATTTTCATTTTGGCATTTTGCGTTGTTTCACTATAAATGTCCGATTCATTTTTCAAATTGTTTCCACACAATATTATCGCCCTGTATTACATTTCAAGATAAAAAGTAATGAAGAATCTGCATCAATGTATGCATGTTTCTCGCATTGTGATAAAACGGCGGTACTTTGAGCCATTCAATTTTGAATAACATACGTTTCCACTCGAATATGGGCATCTGGAAGCCCAAATTTGGAATTTGTTTTATTAGCTATTTCATATTTTGTAAAACTTCAACGAATTTTTGATTAACGACTTAAAAGCGAGGAATGGCAACACTCTACGGCGGGGAACTTTTTATTTCCAGCGCCCGGAACTGTATATCGGAAATTCTAAGGTTATGCTCATTTTAAAATTATTTTGCGACCTTGCTGTTGAACTGAATTTTATACTTTAAGGACGAAGAACATGATATTTAATAAATAAAGGCAACACACAAAATCTTAAAAAACGCCCCTTTGGACGTAATTTTAAATCTGAAACCTTTCAAATTCCCCCCCCCTTTTTTTTTTCTTTTGAAAAGTTTTCAGAAGCAGTATCACAGATTCTAATTGCACAAAAGTTCGATTAGCTGCGCTTAATGTAGTGATGCAGTTTTTAATATTTGCCATCTAATTGTTTAACACTTTGCGGCACAGTGTGTCCGGTCTGGACACACCTAAAAATTTCCTTCTGTACGCACAGAAAAATTGAATGAAAAAGGATTTATGAGTTACTGTAGGTTACTCTGAACCTTCTTTATTTATAGTAGCTGGCAGCTCAACACAAACCAGTCCATATATTTTAGCCATGTTTAGTTTTTTAAGACCCTCATTTTTCAAAGAAATCTTCCAGATTTTTTTAGGTATAAAAGCAATTGTTTGAAAAGAAATTTCTATGTTATTTGTTTGGCTGTATGCTAATCTCCTTATTCTATATTAGTTTTACATTTTTACCTCGAAATCTTGCCTAAAATCAAACGGCGAACCCTAGGTGTGGCCAGACCGGGCTCACCGATCATCTAGGACAACTGAGAGTCTGTATTCTTTGTTTCTCCGCATCTCATAGGTCAGTTCATTGACAACAATGCTCGTTTCAGCAATCTTTTCGAAGCTCTATTCAATCAGTGTGCCATTTTGGGTACACCCACAAAATTAAAACGGTAAGTGCTCTCTTCATAAAATTTTACTTGTGTACTCCTCTAGGCCTAATCAGACTGCCTAACTTTTTTTTTTTTTTTTTTTCTTAAATCAAAACTTCGACTTTAAAAGGTAGCGTGCCGGAAAAGGTTAATTTAATTACATACCCTTGTTTTAAAAATATTAAACATGTTTCTTCCTTTCCGCTTTAGCTTATCGTTCTTCCCCCCCCCTTTTTTTTTTTTTTTTTTCCCTGGAGTTTTGTTATGCGTATATGTGCTTTTATGTCTTTTTCCTTACTACAGAATGTAGCTTAATATTAATAAACAATTAATTGTCAATGTTTAGCAATTTTTTTCCTAAGCTATGAGATCTTCCCGGTCAATGACCGTTGCATAGTCGGTTCTCGATCCCTTTAAAATTTCAATACCCCGGGGGTCAATATCGATCCTGTTGGGAACCACCGATTTAGGCAAACAAAAGAAAGTTTGAGCAATAATTACTTAAATTATCTTAAACTAATTCTATCATAAAAGTGTTCGAAACAGACACTATTCGAATTAAGAATATTAAAATAACAAGCAGTTTTCCAATTCTCAGTTAATAATCACTAAATTTGAAGTACATTATTTTTTTTACGAGTTTTCGATAAATTTTATGTTCAGCAGCTTTGTTTTTAGAGTAATTCTTCCTGTATATAACAATGGATCTCATAGTATGGGTCGCTACACGTCAATGGGCCCAAAGACAATTTTTGGTGGTTGACCAGAAGTTTTAAGGAACTTTTATTCTTATTGTATAAACGAATTTACCTGCTATTAAGAATAATTATGAACAGTTAATTTAACAGTTAAAACTATGAACAGTTAAAACTATGAACAGTTAATTTTGTCAATTAACTGTTCATAGTTTGCTTAGCTTGGAGATACGTAGCGTATTCGGAAACTAAGTACCGTTTCATTCTAGCGCCGTCGCAGCGCTGTGGTAGGCGTCGTGTGCATGCGCACTAGCCTTTCTTGTTCAATGACTTTCAATTGTCGCCATTTTGGTTGCTCTACATTGTGTTTTGAGTTTGCTGTGCACATTCAAAATGTTTAAGACAATTAGCTCTTCCCCTGACTGTGAGATTCGTGCCGTGATTAAATTTTTGAACGCGAGGAATGTTAAACCGGCCAAAATTTATCGTCAAGTGACAGAAGTTTACGGTGAATACGTGATAAGTGATGGAATGGTGAGAAAGTGGGTAAGAATGTTTAATGCAGGTCGAACAAATGTCCACGCCGAGGCTCGGAGTGGTCGGCCTTCTGTTGTCACCGATGATTTGGTAAGGAAAGTTGACGAAGCAATTCATGAGAACAGACGCTTCACAATGACAACTCTTTCAGAGGCATTTCCACAAATTTCACGTACTGTTTTGTTCGAAATTGTGTCTGACCGCTTGAATTATCGCAAACTGTGTTCCCGATGGGTTCCAAAAATGCTCACTGATGTTCACAAAACAAAGCGACTTGGTGGTGCCCTGACATTTCTCACGCGGTACAGGGTGATAAAACTTGGGTGTGTCATTTCACACCAGAATCGAAACAACAATCGATGGAGTGGAGACACACTCATTCTCCGAAAAAACAAAAGTTCAAAGTGACAATGTCATAACAAAAAATCATGTGCACTGTCTTCTGGGATAGAAAAGGCGTTTTGCTTACTGAATTTCTTCCCAGAGGTGAAACCATTAATGCGGCACGATATTGTGAGAATTTAACAAAACTAAGGCGTGCCATTCAAAACAAGCGAAGATGAATGCTCAGTAAAGGAATTGTGTTGCTCCATGACAATGCTTGGCCCCATACTGCTGGTGTCACTCAATGGTTAATTCGACAGTTTCATTGGGAGCAGTTCGATCACCCGCCGTACAGCCCGGACTTGGCGCCGTCCGACTATCACTTTGTTCCTGCACATGAAGTGCGAGCTTGGTGGCAAGCGCTTTGAATCTGACGATGACACGAAAAATGCTGTGGAGTCGTGGTTATCGAAACTGGCGGAAAGTTTCTTTGACGATGGTATACAAAATCTGGTCACCCGTTATGACAAGTGTTTGATCATTGGCGGAAACTATGTTGAAAAATAGTTTAAGACATGTATTTTCATGTAAAAATAAAATTGGATTCGAAAAAATTGTTTTACTATTTTTTTTTTAAACGGTACTTAGTTTCCGAATACGCCTCGTATATAAGGAAAAGAAAACGATCTTGCTTAATTCCCGTAATCAGTAGACGAAAAACATTTGCGTCTTGTTAATCGAAATTAATAAATGCGCTTCGTCTGAAGCAATTCGGTTGGGAAAGGTTTCAGTTTATACGTTCGTCAGAAGCGATTCCCACTAACTTGAAAGCTTGGAATGTGCTGTCATTCAAATCATAACACTTGGTTTTCCCCTGCTAGAGTGGTCTGCAATTCGAGGATCTCGCGTAAATTGACGACCATTGTGTTCTTACTTTCGGATGCCATCAGTCTGTCAAGAACATTCAGAATCGTTTGTCCATTTCAATAAAGCGAAAGAGCGATTTTGCCTTGAGGTATTTTCGAAGCGGAAAAACTTCTAATACATCCACCCCTCCTTCTTCTTAAACTTGTTTTTGCGCTTTTTTTTTTTTTTTTTTTTTTTTTTTTTTTTTTGCTTGCAGTTTCCTTTTACACTCGCTTCCGTTTCAAATCTGTTGTGCGAGATTGTATTCAAAAATGCTTCTCAAATTTAAAAAAAAAAATTGACTGTTATGAAGTACATCGGCTATTAGAAATTTAAAAAAAAAAAAAAAAATCTGAACACTTTCAAATTTTATATTACGCCCAAAGTGCTGTTTTTTGACATTAACTCCCTAAATAATTGATCATTACATACCTTTAGGATTTTTAATTTAATTTTTTCTAGATTTATTTTTATATATTTTAATATTAATGTTTGCAAAAAATTTTTAATATAACAAAGATAGCAGCTTGGCATTCAACTTTACCTACATAAGCGCCATCTATATAATTAATTTGAAGAACACACTTACTTCTCTTTAAAAACACTTTTGCAGACCCCAACACTCATATAGTAGGTAAGTTAGAATTAAAACTTACTATTTACTTGCTTTAAGTATTTTTTAAAATTTTTTATGTAGTATTTAAGTATTTTCTAAATATGAAATTATATTTTTAAGTATATATTTGTTTTTTAAAAATTGTGAATTAGTTCTTTTTGTTTCTTATTGGTTTATATGGATTATGTCTAATTCTTTTTTAGTTTCTTTTTATTGATATGCATATTCGTGTCGGGGAGGTTTCTATAGACAAGGGTTTCTAAAATACATTGGTTTTTAGATTATTTTTTATTTTTTATAAAAAATTAATTTTTTTAAATTTAATTTTAAAAAAAAGTTTAATTTAATACTTGACTTTACTTGGTTTCTCAAAAGACTTCATTAGTATTTTCCTTTTAGAACTTTAATTCTTAAATGCTAATTTCTAAGGGTACCACTTTATTGGTATTTCTTTTTACGTTTGGTTTTGACTTTTACCCTTGCCTGCATGAATGACGAAACACAAATTGAATGATTGGAGAGTTAGGTTTGGAGGCAACTTCCCCTTGATAAGTCTGTCTCCTGCCGACTAAACAGTCATTCACTTATGCATTTTTAAAAAAAAATTGTTTGGATTAATTTTAATTTGCTAAATTAGTGAATTTATTTTCATGGATTGGTTTTGCACTTGATTTGCTTATGCTTCTAAATTTACATGATATTGTAGATTACTTCGAGAATTAAATCTTTTATATGTTTGCACACTTTTTAAAATAAAATTTTTTAAAATTATTTTGGCTTTAAATTTGCTTTTTTTTTTTTTTTTTTTTTTTAAATTTTGGTTTTAAATTTGCTTTTTTACTTTTATACGTGTATGTTAAATTTGTTTAAATTTAAATGTCATTCCTTGCAGCAATGGCGCAAAGAATATTTAATTAAATTTGTATTTAAATTAAATTTATTTAATTAAATTCAATTTATTCTTATGAAACAACTTTATTTATTAAATATGTTCTTCGCACTTAAACTATAAAATTCAATTCGGCAGCAATATTGCAAAATATTTAAAAGAGCATATCATTAAAATTTCCGATACTCGGTCTCAGGCACTGGAGATAGTTTTTTTTTTTTCCCCGTACAGTGTTGCTATTGCTTGCGTTGAAATCGTAGAGTTTCTTAATCAAAAACTCATAACTCCTTTACAAAATATGAAATCGGTAACAAAACAGATTCCGAATTTGGGCCCATATTCATACCCCAGAAGGGTGGAGACGTACGTTATTCAAAATTGGATGGCTCTGGGTTCCGTAATGCGAGAAACATACATACATTTATGCAGATGCTTCTTTATTGAATTTCTTTAAATATAATACAGGGCTCTAATATTTGGTGGCAACAATTTAAAAAGTGATTCGCTGTTTACAGTGAATCAACGCAAAATGACGAAACGAAATTAATAGCCCTTCTGGGCTGACGTCCTTTGGGCTAATTAAAAAAAAGTTTGGAAAAATAAATGTATAAAATAATCTCGAATGATTTTGTACTGGCCATTTAATTTAATTAATGGCGTAAGTTTTTTTTTTTTTTTTTTTTTTTTTTTTTTTTTTTTTTTTTGTTTATTGCAGCAAAGCTGCAAATACTCATAAAAGTTGTCTGTTGAATGAGCAATATTGAACAGGTCTCCGTTTATATCAATAGATACGTTATCAAAATATTTAAATCATTAAAAATTGAATTTTTTGCTCTTAAATCGCTAAATGTTTTAAGAAATTACACATTAATAAAATTTAAATAAATCAATTAAAAACACAGATTGGCAACACACTGAGAACTGAGCTATAGAAATGTATATCTGAGAACTATATGAATGACTATCTGAGACTTAAACTCTGATTATATCTGAAGTTCCATGAAAGATAAATTAAAGATCTTATGTGCTGTACAATGTGAAATATAACACAGCGTAATGTAAAAACAAATTAATATTTAGTTTGTATTTAAAGATTCTGCGCACAAACTCATTTCGTAAATGCTAACGCGTATCGACTATAGTGCACATTTCATGCACTCAAATGCACTTGCAGCGGTCCATAAACCGCTGTCAAAAGAATTAAGGTGGGGGGTGAAGTCTAGAAATCGGAAGTTCTAGCTAATTTTCAGCGAATTCCTTTTGGAAGACATCTAAGATTATTCGCAGTAAGCTGGGAAGTTTTTGCAATTAATGTGAGAATCATTTTAATGAAAATTGTTGACACATAAGTAAAAAAAAAAAAAAAAAAAAAATCCAGTCTTAAGTCATATATTTACATGAGGAGGGGGGGGGGAAGCTGCGTTTATTCAGTTTATATCAGGGCAGTTTTGCATCAGGTTTATTTCAGATGTCAGCTGGGTTAATTTTCACTACCTTATGATGATGAACTTTTAATTTTTTATCTCTCTTACAATAATATGACAGAATAATATAAGGAAGAGACAAAAACGCCCTGTGAAAATATAAGTGTAAAATGGCAACTTTCATTTTCAGTACAGTATGTAATATTCAAAACTTTTTTGCACAATGGGTTTTGTGGTAAATGATTTTGCTCTACTTACTACTCTTCTTTTCAGTATAAATTCGGAAATCTGAATTTAAATTAGTTTAGACTAAGCTATCACGTTTATAAATAGACGCATTCTGTTTGTAGAGACATTAGGTTTGGTTTGGTTTGGTTTATTGACATTACGGCAAAGCGCACTAGGGCTATCTGCCTTCGTGGAGGACTTTTTAAGGGAAACTGGCTCGTATACACGTTGCACATGGGTAAAACACGAAAACGCCCATGAAGCCAGCCCGTTCGCGGGATTCGAACCTCGGACCGAACTACCAGTGTTCAGCGACTTTACCGCTCGGCCGCTGGTGGACGTAGAGACATTAGAATAATTGGAAGCAGGCAAAATGAAAAATATGCAACCGCCTTCCCCGGGAATCGAACCACGGACCTCTGGAATACCGGCCCAGCGTGCTACCGTTATACCACGAAGGCACGCTAGGGAAGTGGGGGAAATACATTATATACTCCCCTTTTTAAAGGGCGACTAGGGTTTTAGGGAACCTAGTCGCCAAATCCTGGGTGCGAAGAATCATCATCCACAACTCTTTTAGTTCGGGGGCCACTATAGAGACATTAGGTATTTTTTTGAAAGCAAGAGAGATGAAAAATAGCAAACCGCCTTCGCCGGGAATAGAACCACGGACCTCTGGAATATCGGCCAACCACTACACTACGAAAGCACGCTAGGAAAGTGGGAGAAATACCTTACATCTTTACGAGTGCGTTCACGATATGAACACTTGATGGGTTTAGCAAAATGATATCACCCAATCGTAAGCAGCATTTGCATTATTGTTATTATAACGGACTTTGCACACCATGAAAAAATCGGCGTTCGTCTTTAACTTCTATACAAAATTATAACACGTCGAAATGACCAAGACGGCAAAATTACCATGCTGTAACAGTGACGAATTTCATTTGCATAAGTGTACCTTTAAATTAAAATCATAAAGTTTTTTGGGCAGTAGACGAAGGGTAGCTTAATATTAGTACTGTTATTCTGTACTAAGGGTTCGTAGATTTGGAGTGATTGATGAAAAAACTTGATGAAAAAACAAAACACAATTTATTAGCCAATATGACTGAGGACAGTTCCAAAAACACGCTTACAGTCGTCAAAAAACTAATACAAGCACGCTGAAACAATCAGCAACATAGCCTTCAGGTTATAACAGTGAAGGCAGCTTCACTGTAAAACACTGAAGTACAGCTCCCGACTCGGTTGCTCGCTTCCGGAGCTCAACACACTCAAGATATATACACTCGAAAACGCACTACGATATACTGACGATACACTGCACTTCGCGTACAAGGCAGGGTTTATATAGCTTTTATTATTATTATTTACGTGTTCCGCCCTAAGGCGCTACCCAGAAGGGAGGGATTCCTTCATGGAAGACTTTCGAAGGAAAACTGGTTCTTATTAACACGTTACACATGAGAAAAACCACGAAAACGCCCATGCAGCCAGCCCGTTCGCGGGATTCAAACCTCGGAACGAACTACCAGTGTTCAGGGACTTTACCGCTCGGCCGCTTTCATGTAGCTCTTACGCAAACCGGTAAGAATTCGTTCTAAGATGCTCTCCCTCCGTCTATGGCATATTGCCACTTTTGTCGCCCATTGTCACCAAATGGCAATGGATAGGCCATTTTAATGTACTGGTCATGACAAACACCAGTGCCAATAATGCAATAATAAACACCAGTGACAATAATGCATAAATATGACCATGCATTATTATACGCTCAAGGTATTGGTGATGACAAACGCCATTTTATGCATTTATGCCATTTTATGGCAACCCTAAACCCGCTTTGCGGGGAAGCTATCTTACCGCTGCTGGGCATTTTTAACAGTACGTTTGATAACTATTTGGATTCGTGCTACTTTTCCAGTGTAACCAAAATTGAATATTGTGGCGATGCTTGTTTCGGGTAGTGATCTAAGTTCACCATTCTGTTTTGAAATTGTTAGCCTAGTCCCTACGAAAGCGATAATGAGTCATAACTGAAACGTTTCGCAGAAGATCGTAGACAAATGCATATGCGATGCAATGAAGGGTAATGCACATGGGATGGGGCAAAATATGTACTGGATTGTTTCTTTGTAAAGAGCAGAATCAATTTACAAGCTACTAGTGGTATGAGTGGTAGATGGTGAGCAAGTTCCTGGGCGCAGACTTTTATTTAAGTGGATTAGAACTTAAACTAGGAAATGAAAGTGTGCTTCAGTAGTAGATCAGTGAGGAATTTACGATCCGCGGGTGTCTAACTTTAATGACAGCATTGCCTTAGATGAGTTAGAATGTGAAACGTACAGCAAGTGTACACACGATAGTGCATAAAAACTTGAAAATGTGTAAAAGATGTGCTCATTGTGTGTCCTAGAGGGTGTCTGCCGATAACATCGCGACAAAAACGTCGCGGAGAAAACAACGCAAGGCGAAAACGTCGTGCTACGAAGCATCGTGGGAGAAAACATCGCAAAGAGAAAAAATCTCAGTTCTAAAACATCGTTGTACAAAACATCGTCGTCGAAAATAAAGCGGTTCAAAAACTTCGCAGTTTAAAAGCATCGCCGTCGGAAATATCGCGGTAAAAAATAAAGTATCTACAAATCATCGCATGACGATAACATCGCAGACATGTTTTTTTCAGGTTTTAATAATTGTAAATAGTTATTCCCATAATGATTTGTGAGCGCAAGATGGAAAGAAGGATAATTTTTACTTTCACATTTTTTTATTAACTAATAATTTTTTGCTGAAAAAGTAAGAAGGAAACTTAAGCATAGAAAATTAAATGCAACTTATAGATTACACTTTTCATAAAAAATTACCAGAATAAACTTTATACAAAATGATTTATTAATGGCCTTTGTTAGTTAACTATGTCGGTTTAAAATTCTATTAAGTGCTATAAGTTGCATTAATTTTCTATGCTTAAGTTTCATTTTTATTTTCTCAGCAAAAAATTATTAGTTAATAAAAGTATTAAAGTAAAAATTATCCTTCTTTCCCTCTTGCGATCACAAATCAATATGGGAATATCCATTTACAGTTATTAAAGCCTGAAAGAAGCATGTCTGCGATGTTATCGTCATGCGATGATTTGTAGATACTTTATTTTTTACCACGATATTTTCTACGACGATGTTTTTAAACTGCGAAGTTTTTGAACCGCTTTATTTTCCACGACGATGTTTTGTACCACGATGTTTTAGAACTGCGATGTTTTCTCTTTGCGATGTTTTTTCTACGATGTTTTGTAGTACGATGTTTTCGCCTTGCGTTGTTTTCTCCGCGACGTTTTTGGCTGTAACCGTCCTAGAGGCTCAGTGACTTGCAAAAACGACAATATGTGATAATGGGCCAGAAAATGTTGAACTTTTCAATACTATGAAAAGAGGCTTCGGTATTTGACAATTTGCCAGTGAGCGAATTTGAACATGCTGTCCAAGAGTGGATACACAATATTCCTTGCAGACAATGAAAGATTTCTTGGCAAATTAAAACGTTGCATTTATCTGGTGGTTATCTGGTGGTTAAGCAAAATTCATATATGTATTCTGATAATTAATGTATGTTATGTCATTTTACTCGTTTTGGAAACAATTATTACGGACGACACAATATTTGAAATCTTGTCTCTGACTTTTTTTAGTTTGTCTACACTTTTGTTAGCCCAAAGGAGCTTTGTCCCTGAAGACTATTGTTTTCGTTTTGCGATTTTACGTTAAATTACTTTAAACGGCGAATCAATTTTCAAACTGTTGCCATCAAATATTCGAGAACTGCATTATATTTGAAGAAATTAAATAATGAAAAATCTGCATAAATGTATGTATATTTCTCGCACTGTGATAAAACAACGGTACATAGAGCCATCGAATTTTGAATCCTCCTACGAATATGGGCACGTGGAAGACCAAATTCGGAATTTGTTCTATGATCGATTTCATATTTTGTAAAACTTTAACGAATTTTTGAGTAACAAACTCAACGATTTAAAAGCGAGCAATGGCAACACTCTACGAGGGGGGGGGGGACCTTTTATCTCCAGCCCGCGGAACTGTGTATCGGAAATTCTAAAGATAGGTTCATTTAAAAATAATTTTGCGACATTGCTGTTAAACTGAATTTTATGGTTTAAGTGGAAAGAACATGATATTTAATAAATAAAGGTAACACACAAAACGTTAAAAAAACGCCCCTTTGTACGTAATTTAAAATCCGAAACCTTTCATTTTTTTATGATTATCTTCACGTTTCACTTTTTAAAAGTATTAAGTTTTAAAATGTTATGTATACAACTGATTTTTTAAACAATTAAATGAAAAAAATCAAATGCAATAACACCTTACAATACTATAAAAACAATTTATTAAATACTCATAGACTAAAAATGAGGCTACAGAAGAGCATTCGTGCAAAAGCTCCATTAAGAAGAGACATTCAGATTATTTTGATTCAATACATTCCTTTTGAGATTTCAATGAATGAGACCAATCGATGCTTAGATAACTTGCTGAGTCAATGAAGGACTGCAATGATAATAATTTTTTCCATTAAGCCAAATGTTTTTGTAATAATTCAAATTATGCACAATCAAAAAAAAAAAAAAAAAAAAGAGGAAGGATCATAGAATTATGCGGATATTTCTGCGAATCAATCCAGCCTTTATATTCAGAAGGCATGTTTGTTTGCTTGTTTAATAAATGTATTTAGAGAACTTCAACAGAAATTTTTATCTGATATTTATCTAGGCTGTTTTTTTTTTTTTTTTTTTTTTTTTCCTTTGACGATGCATTGCACGACATCAGATCAAATGATCTGATACGGACGTCGTTTGCTGAGAAAGCTGTTACAGACATTTAATTTATCTCATATTCTAAATATGAACGGTAGGGTTTCTCAGTAATGCGTTTTATTTTCTTTTTAATTTTTTATGAAGTTATATTGCTTCTCGGAATCGACTTCTGCGTGCTTAAATATTAAAAAATTAGGGGCTTTTAAAAAATTAGGGAATCTGTAGGAAAAAATGAAAGAGATTATTATATTCCTTTCCAACAACAACAAAAAAAAAAAAAAAAAAGTTTGCCAAAAAGTTTAAGAGGCATTAGGTAATTTTTTGAAAGCAGGCAAGATGAAAAATTTGCAACGCCTTCGCCGGGAATCGAACCACGGACCTCTCAATTACGCGCTGAGCGTGCAGACCACAACACCACACGAAGGCATGCCAAGAAGACAGGAGAAATACTTTACATACATCCTATTTTAAAGAGCGACTGAGAATTACGGGACAAAATTGCAAAATCCTGGGGGAGGAGAATCGTCATCCCCCACCTATTTTTAGTTCGGGTGCCACTATAGAAACATTAGGTTATTTCGAAGCAAGAGACATGAAAAATGAGCAATGCCCTCGCCGGTACTCGAACCACGAATCCCTTGAATACGCGCCGAGTGTGCTGGGCAATTTTTTATGCTAAGATGGCGGGAAAAATACCTTACACATTATTACTGTTAAAATAAGGGCAAAAGATATTTCTCGCAACATGTATAGTGTTACGAATTTGGTATTTAAAAAGCTAATGATAGTTCAATTATAAATTAAATGGTTTTATTTCCCGCGCAGTGCAGCGCGTGACGAATATTAAAAGAAAGCTAAGCCGGAAAATTGAAAATACAAGAGCGCTTGCATTAAAAATTTAATAAATATCTCTTTTTGATTTCGAGAAAATACTAGAAAATTCTCGCACGCGATTTTAAAATCTTATAAAAGGAGGAAAACCTCTCAGTTTGTGGTAATTACTTAGTTTGTTGTTGTTTAGAAAACTGCTCTTGTTGATTGTAGCGAATTCGCGGATTAGCTTTCTTTAGCTGTTTTGGAATTAAGTTCTATTGAACGTTTGAGTAGTTAAAAGATAACTACTGTGAGATATTGTAATACTGCACGATAATTTGAAGAAATTTAAGTATATTTCTTGTGATGATAATAAATTTTTGTTCATTTTTCATCGGACTTGTGCATTCATTTCGTAACGAACCCGTACGCACGCAACAATATTAATAGAATCTTTCTAATGAATCGTGGAAAATTCTTTACCAGGTATGCATTAAATGTGAAATATATAATGAAATATGGCATACAAATGTAATATTAGAAGCTGAGCTACCTTATTCACAGGATTTGTTTGGTATTTGAGAAGACCTTTTTATTCAAAATTTCGAATTCAGTTGAGTAATGATTCTTCACTTCAGCTGTTTCATCGATGGTAGTATCTGGAATTCTGGCATTCGGATGAAGTCATTTCAAATGCTTCAAAGATTAAATCACTTTTTATACAAATTTATTTCTAGGTATTTTTACATGTTTCCTAATGCGTTTTAAAAATATAATTTACTGATAGCATAATATTTCTAACATAAGTTTGTATTGCGTCAATATGCATTCATCATAAACACTGAGGTTGAGCGGTTAGAAACGGCAGTCTTGGAAACCTCAAACCAAAACACTGATATCTGCATGAGTCAATAGGAGGTGTTAGTTTAATTTTTTTTAGAAATTCTCCAAATCAAGAACTAAAGACATCACTAACGCGTTTAATACCATTTCAGGATATTATAAGGTATTTCTCCCACTTCCCTAGCGTGCCTTCGTGGTGTAACGGTAGCACGCTGGGCCGGTATTCCAGAAGTCCATCGTTCGATTCCCGGCGAAGGCGGTTGCATATTTTACATCTTTTTTGCTTCCAATTAACGTAATGACTCTACAAGTGGCGCCCGAACTAAAAGGGTTGTGGACGATGATTCTCCGCACCCAGGATTTGGCGACTAGGTCCCCTAAAACCCTAGTCGCCCTTTGAAAAGGGGAGTATACAAGGTATTTCTCACACTTCCCTAGCGTGCCTTCGTGGTGTAGTGGTTCAGCACGCTGGGCCGGTATTCCAGAGGTCCGTGGTTCGATTCCCGACGAAGGCGGTTGCTATTTTTTCATCTCTCTGGTTTCCAACAAATATCCTAATGACTCTACAAGTGGCGCCCGAACTAAAAGGGTTGTGGATGATGATTCTCCGCACACAGGATTTGGCGACTAGGTCCCCTAAAACCCTATTCGCCCTTTAAAAAGGTGAGTATAAGGTATTTCTCCCACTTCCCTAGCGTGCCTTCGTGGTGTAACAGTAGCACTCCGTGGTTCGATTCCTGGCTAAGGCGGTTGCATATTTTACATCTTTTCTGCTTCCAATTAACCTAATGACTCTACAGTATAATCAAAATCGCGGGGAACTACTTTCTATGCCCAAGGCCGTGTTAAAGAAGAAATTTATAAAAGTGTAGCGTTTATTTTATCACCTTTTATATATGTTCGTATTAGAGTGGAAAAGGTAAATACTTCTTACGTTATCTTCGATAAAAGGAGTTTTATTCGATAAGTTTGTTTGTGTGAGTGGCGTATGATGATTATGTGACATGTAAGAGAAAGTAAATTTTGAGTCACTCTGAATATCTGTAACTGCTCAGGAAGGAAATAACATGAAAAACATTTTATCTGATCCATCCAGGTCTCTATGATTAGCATTTACATCTCCTTTTTTGTGCACGAGTTTATTTTACTGCTTAAAGATCAGTTTTACATTAAAGTTGCGCTTTTTTAAACTGCATGCTTTCAGCATGAAAATTATGTTGCTTAATTTATGTTTTATAACTTTTGCTTTAAAATTAAAAAGTTTGATTCTTATTATCTTCATCGGAATATGAAATAAGGTGTCCACCAAGCTAGTGCAGCCATTCTAAAACTGAATTTTATATCGAATCATATATTCTGTTACAACACGTAAGAAACGAACACCTGTTCTTGAAATTTTCATAACAAAAACTTTTCATAAAAACAAAAGCTTATTAGATAATTTAAAATATTTTAGCTATATCCGAGAATTTACCTCGTAATAATGAATTTCATCTCCGATAGTTTCAACTGCAGAGAGGAGAACCGAAGGAATATGATTTGCTTTGCTGAAATCCGATTTCGCAGTTTCCTTTCGTAAGCTTATATTTGTATGGGCCGTGAACATATTGTTACGTTATTTCTAATTCTTCTGATACCAGTTGTTACGTTATTTCCTTCCTTCACGTTCGTACGGGGTTCGTAGATTTGGAGTGAATAACGACGACACTTGATGAAGTATCGAAACACACTTTATTAGTCAGTATTGTCAGGACAGCTCCAAAACACGTTTCACAGTCGTCTATGAACTACTATAAACACGCTGGAACAATCAGCGACACAGCCTTAACACTGTCAGGCAATGACGGTGGAGACAAGCTTCCTGCAAAGCACCCGATTCTGCTTTCCGGAGTACAGCTCCCGACTCCGCTTGGTCGTTCTCGGAACTCCACGTACTCTCGAGACTCTCCACGCTACAACTCGCGATGCACTCGACAACATACAGAGCACAACTCCTGACTCTCGGTTCAGTCGTTTCCGGAGCTCAACACGCTCTCTCGACGATGCACTAACCACGATGCTAACGAGACTCTTCCGGTGCACTCGACGACCCACTCGGCACTCGCTGGCCGGCTGTCAACGCGATCGCTTCCACAGGGATTGACTCGCTAGACGAGACACACTTCACTCGATGAGAGACGCATACTCCCTGACTGCGGACCAGCAGGGTATATATAGCTTTCGGTTTGAGTTCGAGAACATTCTAGGCTAAGCCGGTAAGCATTCGTTCCAGAAGGTTTTCCATCCGTCCATAGGATATCGCCGATTATGTCGCCAGATGAGCGATTTCTCGCCAAATGTGGCAACCCTGTCCTCTTTGCTATTCTATGGCAACCCTAAAACTGCTTTGCGGGGAAGCCAACTTACCGCGCCTGTACATTTCGTAACAATATTAATGACGCGCGAACAACGAAATTATATCAGAAAAAGTTATTGATTCCAAGCGTTTCGAAATTCATCCGTGTTTTCAGTGTGCTGCTTTAAATAATTTAGAGCTGCATAAATTACACAGAACGTGCATTACATATAAGAAGAGAGCAGTTGTGCGTCGAATGAGTAAATCAATTGCAAATGTTAGGTAAATTCCATCTTCTCTGAGTGTGAAGATCTCTAAATCTATAAAGCATTGCATTTTTGAGACTTTGTAAGGATTATGTTAATTTTATTAACAGTTAAATTTTAACTGCCTTTTCTGTCATATTCTTAACTTCAACTTACTACTTCCGGCCAGAACGTAGTTTTGGAATCACTCTGCTTACTTAATGAGGAGGAGCGGTATTTAAAATGCGAAGTCTACTTGCAGAGTTAGAGGGAATCAGAGAGTTTCTGATTTGCGCGCGTTTGCTTTTTGGCTACTCTCTCTCTCAAAGCTGTTATTACGCTTGGCCGTACTCAGGCCCTTGATAAGCTTCGTAGTCAAATAGAGTAAAGGGGCCAACTCGATTAGAATCTTGATAGCTTCGGCTATATATCTCTTTAGTTAATCTTAGTTTTAGTTTAATTCTTAGGCTCTTAAGTTCAATTCCAAGTGTCGGCTTTGATTGTACAATCCAAGACGGAGTTTTGTTAAATCTTATTGAAGTAATAAAGGGTTAGTTACCCTTCCGCCTTGTTGTTTCTTGTGACACGAACTTAAGCTATTATTCGTTAATTAGTTCTTAAGATTCGTCACTTTCTACAGTAACTGAGAAAAACACTAGTGAGAATCTTACAACTTCAAAATATTCTTCATCAGAAAATGGAATACACTCTGGTTTGACCGTACAACATAAAGGAAAAGAACTTGATTCGACCGTGTATGACATGGCATAGATTCAGGAGAAGGCAAAGTTGCTTGGAAAGACGAGATCTTGAGGAATTTAGAAAGTACCGTCATGCGACATGCGCCGGAGGACGTGGGCACCACCCCTTTACCATATGGTTAATTGGTGTAGCGCCACGTCCACCAGTATTTATAGTCGAACTTGAGGGCCACACGAGGGTCTCGCACGGAGTGCCGAAACCTAGCGCCCGGTGTATCCCGAGGACGGTCCCACTGACCAAAAGCGCCCTCCGGGGATATTCTCCCACCCGCTTGTCCGAGCCTCTGTATTTGTTGTTGTAAATATATATAGAAAATTACGTGGCCTAACAAGGGTCATCACTGCATTTGCAAGCTGGGAAAATCTAAGGCAGTATTGATAATGGTATTATTACATACTGTTGACACACTATTGCTGCGTACCAATGGCATATATTATATATTTTGCGTACATTGTACATACATTATATATACATTACACATACATTAATCATCATTACATTATATAGTATTATATTATTACATTCATTTGTATCCTTATTGGGACCCAAATTACTTAAGAGGGCTCATACACCTTAAGCCCCTTATGATCTTCGAATATGTGATTGTTGCAAGAATTGGGATATTTTATTTATTTTAAAAGCA
Organism: Stegodyphus dumicola; assembly: GCF_044657685.1. NCBI lineage: Eukaryota > Metazoa > Arthropoda > Arachnida > Araneae > Eresidae > Stegodyphus > Stegodyphus dumicola. The sequence continues at coordinate 5,957,924 of NC_140768.1, forward strand.
ATTACTTCCATCTTTTTACAGCTGACTACAAAATGTAGCTGCTGGTGGAACTAGTAACCAGAATTTGTGTTGCCACAAATATTTTTGTAATTTAATCCGCTTTGGGACAAAAGTTTCCGTCATGTTTCCACCTTGCGCGCATGATATTTTAAAAATGGCTAATGGTACGTACTTGAAATTTGGTGGAATTCTTTATATGGGCACTATTATCTAACTAAACCAAAAATCTGATGAATATTTTAAAATTCAAAAATTTTATGCACGAAAACATTATAGATTTTTTAATAAAATACATTTTATAAACTCCAAATACAATAAAAATTTAACATGAAATTCTTAGAATTTTTGGTTCACAGTAGTTTCCAAATAGTATATAAGCTATATATTAAATATAGAATTAAATTATGCAACAGAATGTTTTAAACTGTGCGCGCAAGGTGGAAAAATGCGAAAAATTTTGTCACAAAACAGATTAAATTATAAAAATATTTGTGGCAACACAAACTTTCTGATTACTATTTCAGAAAGCAGTTATATTATGTAGTCAGCTTCAAAAAGATGGAAGTAATTGCTTTTAAACTAAATGAGTTATCCAAATTCTTGTGACAGTCACATATTCGATGATCTTATGGGTTTTAAGGTGTATGAGTCCCCTTAATTTGAATTACTTAATTAGAGAGTATTCAGGTGCATTATTGCATATCGTTCTTACATTGCATGTAAATCTTTGCGTTACTCATATTTGAGACCATTACAGTCTTAAGTTGGGTCTTAATTCAGTTACATAAATATCAAGGACTCGAGTCGCTAAATCCTGGGTGTGGAGATTCATCATCCACAACCCTTTTAGTTCGGGCGCCACTGTAGAGACATTAGGATTTTTCGGAAGCAGGCAAGATGAAAAATATGTGAACGCCTTCGCCGGGAATCGAACCACGAACCTCTGGAATACCGGCCCAGTGTGCAGAACCACTACACCATGAAGGCACTCCAAGGGGATGAGAGAAATACCTTATAACTGACATTTCTTAAGGGAGAAACAGGCAGTTTTAAAAATATATTTCTATGTCTGCTAAATTAGAAACAACGGAAGGAAATTAATCTTTCTTAAACACGTTCTTTCATATCAGCCTCAGCTGTAGTATGCGAATAAGCCGAAAAGATGTATATTCCGCAAAAAATTCAAAATTTTAAACCTCCTTTCCTACTAACGATTAATTCATTAGAAACAATTGACCAGCTGTAGTAAAGTTAGTCATGCCCCATCTGGATATTTGCATTCTAGTTTTAGCAAAGGATCGTAAGGCAGACTATTATGCCGATTCCGTAATCTGTCCAGCAATATACATAACTATTCCAAATAAAATTATAAAAAAAAGTATCGTAAGCGAAACCAACTGTCCAGTTCCCACGAAAATTAAATATGAGTACAAAGTCTGAAATCCTTCGTCTCGTTCATTAGCAAGTTTAATACAAAAGATCTCATGTGTACACCACATGACTTCCTTGCACAGAATATTAAATTATACGCACTTTTGGCTGTATTTCATTGAAACTTATTTCCTCGAATTTCATTAGAGATATATTTCTCATTCAATTAATTCTCTTCTCAGTTCGCGGCAAGGCAAAAATACATAAAACCTCAAAACATCTTCACTAAAAATTGAAAAGTATAGAAAAAAAAATAAATAAATAAATAAAATAAAGCACTAAATACAGTTTTAAAACTATATATATATATATATGTAATAATAAAATTCCATAGTCAAGAATACACTTAAAATTCTAACTGTATGTTCTTTTCATTTTTAATGGGGACGTTCCCTTATTCGAAAGTACATGGAATTAAATCCACAGCCCCGTAGTCAAGTTGTTTTTCCCGCCTTTTCTACACGTACAGTTTTAGAATGTTCTGGAGATATTTAAAGCGAACTGGAATGGCTGACGAGGCTGACGTCATTTCTTGGAAGCTCCGCCTTTCCAGAGGCTATAAAAAGACTCGCAAAAGGAATATCGGGGCTTTTTTCTTAAATGTCACGATGCAGTAAACTTCATACAAAAAGATATTAGTAATTCTTTTTATTTACTCCGGATGTCTGATTTTTGTAACTGCTATTTCTCCTGAATAATAATAAATGGATCTTGTTTTTTAAAGTTATCGTCTGATTATTTAAGCTACGACTACATCTTCGCAAATCTATTTATTCCGGACAAAAGCTGATACATCACACACACACACGTATATATATATATATATATATATAAGCTTAAATTCACTTAGTGCGAAATCGAGTTATTCTACTACTTGCGTAATTGCTGCAAATTAAGTTAATAATAATTTATTTACTAAAGAAATATTGATTATATTATCTCCTAAGATTAATTTTAGTAGAGTTATCTAAAAAGAGTGAATCCATAGATAGTAAGTTCAATTTCGAAAAAAGTAACTTGAATGTAAATTGTTAAAAATGTTTAACGGAGACTTGAATTAAATCATGAATAACAAAATTTCAATTGTAAAAAGAAATTAAATTAAAAGCAAGTAATTAAGTTAAGAGCAAGTAATCATTGCCATCGATCGGAAATTAGTTGACTTTTCAAGGGGAAAAAACCAAACACCGTTCAATGAACAATAATTAAGAAATAAAAACGAAGGTGTTTCGTCCTACTCTCCTTCCTTTATGATCAAATTCTCACCTTGTCAGTTACTTAAATGCGTTATAAACTTGCATTCTATACCTTATGTGAAAATACCCGTTCTTTAATGCATTTCTTTCGAACCTGAACCTCCAGGATTCGCTAACCACTCTAGCTATCCAAGAGGGAGGGTAGTTTGCAGAACAGAATCCTTTGGATACCTCTTTAGGGTTCCAAAGTCGAAATTTAACTATCATAATTGCTTTTTAAAATAAATTTCTAAATTCCGTTAGCTAATACAGCGCCCTTTCTAATTTTTCACCTGAAGCAAATACCTAGCCGTTTTTCCTGCGCTGTGCATCGATAATCGGAAGCACTTCCGCAGAGAACCCGGTAAATGTAAACATCGCCAACTTTGGCGATAATAGTTCAAACCTGGTAACCTAGCTAATTCATCTTATTCGCTTGTGCGAAGGTTGTCGTTGTTCGCATTTGGAGATTTATATTATTCTTCTGTTATTTATTGTTATTTTTTCTGAATTTTTTAACAACGAATAGATAGAAATATTTTCGCATAATTAAAGAAGTTTTCGTCGAAAGATGCCGGTTCTCGGCTCGTCAGTTCGGGATCAAATGAAGAAAATATGGCGGGAGGGGTGAATGTTAATTTGTAACATGCTGTTCACGTTATGTTCTTAATTATTAACAGTTGTAAGCACGCAGAACCATGAGGTTTCCAAATCCTAAAATAATTTTAAAATGTATAAAGTTCTAGTTCTATTAACTTAGCAATGCTACTGAAGAAACTTTCATTACTGTTGAAGGTTATTTGTATTGTGAAATATATCATGAAAAAGGACAGGTATTTGTTGCAACGTAAAATGCTTTAAGCTGTATGCAAGTAACTTGAAAAAAAAAAAAAAAAAAATACTTAAAACTATGTAAAATGGATGTATTAAAGGTCATGCATTCATTAATTTATTACATGGGCATGGCTCTTACCGAAATACATCAATCAACAGGCAAAGTACTTAATAATGAAAAATGACACTTGTAAAAGAAATATTAGTATTCTATATGAATTAGAGAAAATACATATAAGTATAACGTAAACGTAAGTATAAAAATACTAATTTTTATTTTTTAAATGAATTTCTATTTCCCGTTATGCTTAATACACTGTTTTCTGTGCTAACTTGAATTTAATACAAATTTATTTTCGTATATCACGTTTAACCTGTTAGTTTTACATCTACACACTTGTTATCTGTGAATTTTTACTACCATTGTCTGCTAACTTGAATTTACATACACTAAAAACCACGTTTACGGCTCGGCTCATCGGAGCTTGGCGAGTAAAAATGCAACGGCGCCAATGGGTTCTTTCCCGAAGCGCCAACGGGCTCTCTGCGGATGAAAACCCCGATAATCTTTAGTGATATACCATGCATAGTTTAGAAAGAGTCCTGGATGCCAGCTCAAATCTGAACATTTTTAGGAATTTTTATTTATTCCTTCAGCGTTTTGCCTTCCAGGAAAAGCGCGTAAAATATTACCATTTCGAGCATATTTATTTCCCCACAAGCACAAGCTTGCTCGACTTCTCGCAAACTTTTTATTTCTAAACTATTTTTTTGTTATTACTAGTACTTTTATTTTTTGCACTGGAGAAAATTCGTCCATAAAGCTCCAGACGCAAACCCCTCGAAAACCTGTTTCCCTTGCAAGCCTCTGGGATAATTTGACGCGTGCCTCGATTCCACATCCGACCAATGAAATTTGGCGGCAACTCGCGTCCCTCCCAGCCGCGTGCCGCTTCGAAAGTATAGGTTACTATATGTAACACGTATCGCTTTTTGGCGAATACATCGGGAATCACTTTTTTTTTTCCTGCCTGTCAAGCCTTTTATTTACTTGTTAAGTGTTTAGTTTATAAAAGTAAAAAAAAATTACTTTCATTCAAGTTTTAATATTTTTCAACATTTTCTATTTTTTTATACTTTAATTTATGGAATACATTAAAAATAAACTAAATTTAAATAAATGAGTATATATTTCTCGAGTTTAAAAAGAAAGGGTCAAGGGAAAGATCGTATAGCGATGGTGAAAGGAGGGGGGGGGTGCATCGGGATTGGATTGGATTGGATTATTTAATTATGGCAGCCTTCGTGGAGAACTTTCTAAGGGAAACTGGCTCGTATACACGTTACACATGGGGAAAACCACGAAAACGCCAATGCAGCCAGCCCGTTCGCGGATTCGAACCTCGGACCGAACTACCAGTGTTCAGCGTCTTTACCGCTCGGCAGTTGGTCGGCGGGGGTGCAACGGGAAAAATATTTAAAAACACTGCTACATAGAAAGATAAGAGAAGTAACGCTTTCGGTTCAAAAATTCTATACTGAGTGTTCAGTAAACACGCTCGAATGAGAGTTCCCACAACATATTTTGAATATTTTATAGTGATATCTGCCTGTGTATGTGCCGATGTTTTCGCAAACGATAACTTTTACATGAAAAAGTTTCAATTTTTCGTATTTAAGCTTTCATACAAAGAGCAGATTAGATTTTGGATAAAATTGGGCAACCGGAAGTGGTATTTTACTTGAAACCCGTAACACTTTTTAATAGACAACCGGAAGCAGCATTTTACTAGAAATTCGTAACAGTTTTTAGTAAAAAACTTCATTAAAACAAAATCCAAAACTTTAGGCATTTAAGTCTTTTATATCAGTGGAAGCAATATATATTTGATTTGGGCTAAAATTAATAAACCGGAAATGATATTTTACTTGAAGCTCTGAACAGATTTGTGTGAAAAACTATATTATGATGTGATCTCAAACTCTTCAGATTTGGTATATAAAACTCGTATATGCAGACACGATGCATATGCAAACGCAGTTCCTGACAGAGTAGTATGATTTTTATAACAATCGTTTCATTTGAAGAATCTCAAAATTCTTGTAATGCGAGCATGTTATAATACAAAATCTGATGTGTACACCACATGACTTCCTTGTACGGAACATTAAATTATACGAATTTTTTCTTGCATTTCATTTAAACGTATTGTATTGAATAAAATCTACTTCGCCGACAGCGCATAAACCACAATAGAATGAATGCATTCTTTAAAATTCACCCTATTTGTTTACCATAGCGACATTCTGGCGCTAGGTTCACTTAACAGTATTATATTTCGTTCATATCATAACTCAGAATGCACAAAATTTATATCACTTAAAAAATTATCTAATCGTTGCCACATATTCTATTCAAATACTATAATAAAGCTAAAACGATGTATAAAAGAAATTAAGCAAACAAAACAAAAAAGAAACAGTTTTTCACAGACGATTGAGTATTTCTCATTCAATTAATTCAGTTCTCACTTCGCGAGAAGGCAAAAATACATAAAAACTCAAAATATATGTATTAAAAATTACGAAGTAAATCTTAAACACTTATTTCCTCGAAAAAATTCCAGAAAGGATTAAGTATGATTTAATTGGCAATAATAAATAAAGGCGTTATCTTTGTTGTTGCGAAGCTAAGTTTCTCTAGATTGGCAACAAATCCACTAATCTGCTGTTTCAAATGTAAACAAGAGCAATGGCCGCCATCAGAAAAATTATTAGGCTTAGCGGCACTTAAGCAACTTTTAAATTGTTGATAATTCTAAAAATACTGCATACATATTTACTAAAGGCATAAAAACCTTAACCGGAAGATAAGAACAACATAATTCAATCATTTTTAAAGCAAAAGACGTACAATTTACAAACATATAAGAATAAAGAAACTGAGATCACTGAGCCGGGTAGCAGAGTGGATATATATATATATATTTATATACGTTTGGTGCGACCGATCGCGACCAAAGTACGAGGTGCACATCTATTTGTTATAGTAGTCCTATATACAAAATTTCAACTTTCTGAGGGTACTCGTTTTTGAGTTATGCGAGATACGTTCGTACAGAGGCCACGAAAAATTCTCTTCAGAATTCATTTTAAAGCAGTTTTATAATTTTTGAAGGAAAAGAGTCTTTTATTCTGTCCTTACCTACAGATATCACGCAAAAACATCGTTAAATTGCATTTGATAGCGGTCAAAATGGATATTTTCGTTGAAATATGCAGCCTGAAACTTTTCGCGATTACAATACTTCTATTTTACTTCGTACAAGGAAATAAAAACGAGAGGTAAACATGTTGATGCGAATTTAGAAATAAGAATTTTTACTTAAGTTCAGTTATAACCTAATTAATTATGATACAAAATTTTGTATTCAGAACATTTTATTTATTGAAGCACCAAATCAGATTGTTTCCAATTGGTTCCATTGATCTGTCGGAAAAGCGATAGTTGATTTAACACATGGAACTGGTGGGAGCTAACGTACAGTGTTTAATGTATGTTTATATTTACTGCAATAAATTCGTATGCAGTTTTATAAATATCCTAATAATTTAATGCAGACATCGGAATTTCTATATCGACCCACACATTTTCCTGAAATCTTTTGCTAAGGAGAGAAAATGAGCTTGCTGGAAATTCATGAATTTAATATAAAAAAAATATTGAAACTAAAGCACTTGAGGTGCAACTAAATATTTTTTTTAAATTACTAATGGATAATTTAAGACCTAAGTAACACGTTATCGTAATATACTTTTTATAAACTCGGCTTCACTATAAAATAATATAGTTTCCAGAAGGGTATTTTAAAGAGAATCACTTAATATACTTAATATACTCACTTAAAGGAGAAACACGTAGCAAAGTAAATCACTTAATATAGATTTGTAAACCAATCCTTTACCATAAACTGTTGGACTAACTGTGACAACAAGGCTGCCCTCTGGTGAGTAGCCAGAGAAGTACTTCAGTGAAAGCCAAGTGTCCCACTTGATAGGTTGTACCAGATTCTTGCTCTGTAATTTTCTTAAAGTTAAATGTAATGTCCGTGTGTAGCTTAAAACATATCAATAAATACTTGTTACACTATACAGGACTCTTCTATGACCCTATCTAAAACGACCCACTCACAGATTTACTTTGCTATTCTACTTCACAGAAACTATCTGAAACGACCCCCTCACAGATTTACTTTGCTATTCTACTGCACGCTTGCCCCTCACAGATTTACTTTGCTATTCTCCATACGCTGGGTGAATAAAAAAAAAAACAGTTTAAATACTCTCAATTCGATTTAAGTTTGAATTCCAGCGAAGAGGCGTGTCTTCTTTTGAACGCATGCCTTCGTTGTGCTGGAATCACGTCCACATAACGAGTTTCGCTTGAATCAGTTTCCCATAGAAAACTCTTTACGAAGACATCTGCTCCAAGCCTAAGGGGAGGGATGCCTTCGTGAAGGACTTTCTAAGGTCGACTGGCTCGTATACACGTTACACAAGGGAAAAAACACGAAAACGCCCATGCAGCCAGCTCGTTCGCGGGATTCGAACCTCGGACCGAACTACCAGTGTTCAGCGACTTTACCGCTCGACCGCTGGTGGGCGCTAAACTATGAAAAAAAATTATTCATTTAAATTTGACAACAGCCCTTTTTATTCACCATTTTAGTTTGGCTGTCTTCGCTTTCTTTTCTAAAAGTAGAAATTGCTTTAAATAACTTCCTGGACTGCTTCTTTCCAAATGCATTCATGTTCTGTTTTCTTATGTAATCATGCTGCATTTCTGACGGCTCTCATTCAATCAAATTAAAGAAGCTTTTTTACTATAATAATATATATATATATATCTCGCGCTTTGCTGATAGGGACCCCTACTACAAGGAAGCGCCCCTGTAAAACGTGCATCGCTGCTGGCTTCTGTATATCGTGCACTGTCTTAATATGAGCTAAGCTTTCAAAAATCGTATTCATCCATAATAATAATGAGTGAATCAGTATTACGTCTCTGAGAAGTGCTTTATCCAACAACAAAATTATGTTGAATCAACAGCCACGTCTGTCTGTGAATGTTATTCTTGTATCTATCTACATTAGACCCAGATATTATTATGAAAAAGTAAAGAACCTTATCTTTTACAAGTACCTATTTCAATCATCCCGTTGCAATGATATATAAATGTGAATCAGCATACCGAGATTAGACAGCTGTTTTATAAATTTATTCATTTTTATGTTTTAAATACTTAACTTTTTCAAATGTGCTTTAGTAAATTTTTGGAAGCGTTACACTACAATCTAAAATTTCCTGATCACAATTTAATTTTCCTTCTTCCTGGAATCTTCTAGCAATCGATTCAAATTGTTATTAATTTATGTATCGATTATTTTTAAATCTAAAATGACAGCTGCTTCTTCAGAGCTCTGGTCTCTAAAGTAATTTAAAACTTATAAGAGAAATTCAGATTCCTGAGGTAGAGTTTGCATTCCTCCTTTTCTTTAGTTCTTCTAATTAGATATGTTTTTTGACGTTAATAATTGTTCAGTAGTTTCTCAATGCCGTATTGGAATTTTGACTTAATTACAAACTTCGATACCTTTCTCGGAACAAAAAAGAGAAAAGATAATGTAAATCTCTTTTTTAATTTTTTAATGATAAAAATGTGTAAATCTGAAATTTTAAAATATTGTGTATTGTAAAAAATTTTTGTTTATAAAATTTTAATGTTTATAAAATTTTGTAAAAAATTTTTGTTTATAAAAATTTTTAAAAAATGAGGAAATTTCATATTTTGTCCTGTTTTAGATTAGATAAAAGCTCTTCTTATTATTCTTATTTTAAGAATTCGCAATATTCGAGAGAATTTTAGAATTCGGATTCCAGAAAATTTAGGATTCATACCTTTTCTTCTAAAGCTATTCATTAAATTATGTTATTTTATAAAGTAACTATTATTATTTATTAAATTGATTAGATTAAAAAAACTAATATTTTTAAAAGGTCTAAATTTTGACATCTTATGTAAACATACTCAAAATATTACTATACATCCTAGTTGCAATACATCCTAATTGATCAACTTAGGCTCGTTTTTGGCGAAGTTGGCGACGGAGATCGTGGACGGGAATTTGGCGAATAATTTTCTTCCAACAACCTGCGCTCATCTCGATCCGCGGCAACTTTCGCATTCGAGTTTGACAGTGTTTGCCGAGTGGTCGCCAGAAGAAAAATGCGAAACGTTGTTATTAATTTCTTGCATAATTGCAGAGTTAAGGAAGCAGAATTTTCCAGTTGAAATTATATGATAATGATAATAAGTGATAATGATATAAAGTGTACCACAGTGTATTTGCATCACATTGTTCCAATATATTTCAGAGAGGCAATTTTTAGTTTTGAATATCCAAAGGCAGGCACATGTTAGACAAATACTAAAAATTTATTGTATTCGCACATAATCTATCACAAATACATAAGACTGTGGACATATAACAATGAAAAAGAGCGTTATTCTGCGAAGAAGATTTAAAATATTCAATTTACGTGAATCAAAGGACGAATGCTCCTCGGTGTAACGTAACGGTCTCCAGATGTGCTTTTTATGATAATTTCAAAACAACAGAACCGCGAGTGATACCTTATCGGTATGACTTGAGAACTTAACCTATTTCATCCATCTTAGAATTGACCATTCATCGTGCTTTATGCATAGTGAGCAAAAAAGCTTGGTTTTGCACCATTGGCACGTGATGACAGGAAAAAGAATGCGCACATGCTCATCATCATGAAATTTGTCTGTTACATGGTCATCATTCTGACCCTGACCTCCGTTACCGTTGTCGCAAGACCTCCACTGGATAACTGCGATTGGTCTGGAAGGTAAGTCAATAATTTGAAAACTTAAAATGTTTTAAAAAGTTAGAAAGGCTTTTTTTCCACCCAAATTTGTTGTTCTTCATAATAATGTAATTCGTGAATGCAGGTTTCAGACCTTAGGAGTTTTTTACTTCAGTTGGTGGCGTTTAATTCGATCTCGGCCAGTGTTGTTATCATTCGGATATTGTTAGCAAATTATACGGAAATCCCGCCTATTTCTATGCTTAAACGTGGAAAATACATCACTTATTCCGATCAACAAGTCGATCAAAATATTATTATAATGATTTTTTTGTAGCTGAATGTAGTTATCGATTAAAAGATAAAGAAGCTTTAATGTAGAATTGGGTGCCCCTTCGATTAGCGACAATTATTTTTTTTTTAAATTTTGGCGATAAAACCTCACTTCTAGTTACCATGATAGTTTTTAATTTGTTTTACCTTCCTGATTTCATTTAAATGAAATTAGATTGATGTGTACATGGACAAATTTAAGGCAGTGCGCAATGCCTAGTTTGTGCAATTCTAGGATGAAAAAGAATCGCCAAAAAACAAGATGTACCCAATTGTAAACTTTTACCTATAAAGAAAATAAATAAGGTCAAAATTGGTAAATGGCACCGTACAAAAATTGGTAAATGTCTCAGAAAAACTGCCATGTAAGGCACTAAGAGGCTAAATAGTTTGATTTAAGTTAACCATGTACAAAGAAAATGCTTTTCAAAATTTTACACCAGTGCTATAATTCAATGTGCGCTGGTATAATACAACCACGGGATCAGAGAATTTTTATAGTGATGAAATTGTATTATTACCCTGAGATGAGTCTTAAGTCCTTTAAAATGTGGATGTAAGTAAAAATGAATTATCGTGGAAGAGCAATCTTCTTAATGCGTTGTATTTGCTCAAAATGTCTTGGAGCTCCGTCTCAGAAAAGTGTTAAACATTTCAACTTATAAGATAATCTCTCCCTCCTTTCTGCATGCCTTCGTGGTGCAGTGGTTAGCACACTCGGCGCGTAGTCGAGAGGTTACGCGCCGAAGTTAGAGTGCTGTGACGGCATTGCTTACTTTTCACTTCTGTCGTATCAAAAATACCTAATGTCTTTAAAACCTTTTAATAAAAGATGAAATACTAGAAGTTAAAGAAACCAACGTCCTCGACAATATGAATTATGAGAAACTAAAACTTCGTGTATATATTGCTGAAAAAATTCAATTTGCAGTATTGCTGAGCATATAGGTTTGGTTTGGTTTATTTAATTACTGCAAAGCACACTTGGACTATCTGCCTAAGGGGAGGGATGCCTTCGTGGAGGACTTTCGGTTGTAGTGCCCCTTCGATTAGTGACAATTTTTTTTTTTTTAAATTTTGGCGATGAAACCTCAGTTCTGGTTACCATGATAGTTTTAACTTTGTTTTAGCTTCCTGATTTTATTTAAATGAAAATAGATTGATGTATGCATGGACAAATTTTTAAGGCAGTGCGCAATGCCTAGTTTGTGCAATTCTAGGATTTTTTTTTTTTTTTTTTTTTTTTTAGGTGAAAACAGATCGATGTGTACATGGACACAGAGTTTGTGCAATTCTTTGACTTCTTAATTTGGTTTTGTTTAGCGGCCATCTTGAAATTGCGCCGATCTTGGCGTCAAAAAAGAATCGCCAAGAAATAAGGGGCACCCAATTGTAAACTTGTACCGGAATTTCTAAGGGAAACTGGCTCGTATACACGTTACACATGGGGGAAACCACGTAAACGCCCATGCAGCCAGCCCGTTCGCCGGATTGGAAACTTGCACCGAACTACCAGTGTGCAGCGACTTTACCGCTCGGCCGCTGGTGGGCTACTGAGCATATAATAAACTTTTCTGAAGAGGAATGAAACCGGTGACTTCCTACAATTAAGTATTAGAAAGGCCAATCAGTGGCCGAGCGATAAGAACGCTGAATATTGTTAGTGCGATCCGGTGGCTCCGTGCGAGTTTTCCCCATGCGTAATGTGGTATGAGCCAGTTTACCTTTAAAAGCGATCCACGAAAGCATCCCTTCCCATAGGCAGATAACCCTCGAGTTGCTTTGCTGTAATCAATTAATTCAGTCTAACCAGACTATTAAGGTATAGTATCCGGGAACGTTATAAACATGAAAATTCATAAACGGATTTTTCTGTAACAACTGTAAAATATCCATTATTAATTATTTTTTTTAACTCAAGTTCTGTGAAAGTATAGCATTTTTATGTTTCTAGCACATTTATATTAATCTATTTGAATTCCATTGTTATTTTGAAGGATATTTTTCCCTCGAGGTTATCAAAATAGCGGTGGGAAATGTGATCACATTAAGCAGCGGCTAATGCGATTCCATTCCATCATTGCCAATTAGAAATTACATCATTGCCAATTAGTAATTCAGTTCCATCATTGCCAATTAGTAATTCAGTTCCATCATTGCCAATACGTAATTCAGTTCCATCATTGCCAATTAGTAATTCAATTCCTTCATTTGTTAAAAAGTATTTAAAGTTCTGTAAATGCATTAAAGCAAAGCGATTATTAGAGCAAAATTTATCTCAACGTTTAGTACTTGGAAGAGGAAGAGAAAATATTTAATTAAATCAAAATAATAAATTTTTTGAAGTGTTATAATTTCGCCGCGATACGGTGGTGAACTGTATAGCGCCCTAATACAGTAAAACACAAGTGAATATTCGGTACTAAAAAATTTTATGTACCGAGTACTGTATATGTACTTCTGAAAAGCATTTTACTTATTAAGAAACAATGATGAATTGTGTACTAAATCATTATTTGTATTATCCCCAGTATGACTTCATAAAAATTTAAACTTTCTTTCTACGTTTTAAAGGAGTGGTATTTAAAATAAATGCAAACATAAAAAAAAAAAAAAAAAAAAAAAAAAAAAAAAAGCCTTAATCAGAAAATAAAAAATACATAAATAAAATAATGCAATGCATAAAAATAATAAATTAATTTAATGCATAAAAATGCAAACGACCTCGATCAGTGTGTCAGCTCTTAGTTATATACCATCAATTCAGATTTTTTATAATTTTTTTTTAAATGGTGTAGCGACCCACAGTTTAAATATCGTTGTTTATTAGACAATTGCTGCCAGATTTTTTTAAAGGCATTTATCAGTTTCGTCATTTCGCAAATTATTGTCTAATAAGCTATTGCAAGCACGCTGTTTTTCTGTTATCTAGATCAAAAGCAATTTCCCAAGATCTGTTAAGTAATAGTTTTCATCCCCTTCTTAACGTTAACCAATTTAACAGCATATTTCTTTTTCGCAATCAAAAATACCATCGTCTCGGCATACGGTATGCAATAGCCGAGTCCCCAAGATAAACACTTCTGATCTTCATACTTTTCAACAAACTCGCTTTTTCACTTTCATGGTGATCCTAACCATATTCTGCGTTGACACTTTCATTAACTTCTTAAAACTCATTGTTAACGAATTTACAAACCATTTACGCTAAAAAAAAAAAAAAAAAAAAAAATCTGAAATGTTTCAGATTTTAAATTACGTCCAAAGGGGCGTTTTTTAACATTTTGTGTGTTACCTTTCTTTATTAAATATCATGTTCCTCGCACTTAACCAAAAGATTCAGTGCAACAGCAATATCGCAAAATAGTTTTAAAAACGAGCCTATCTTTAGAATTTCCGATACAGAGACTCACGCGCTGGAGATAAAAATGTTTTTTCTGCACAACGTTGCCATTGCTCGCTTTGAAATCCTTGAGTTTGTTAATCAAAAATTCGTCAAAGTTTTAAAAAATAGGAAATCGATGATAAAACAAATTTCAAATTTCAAATTTGGTCTTCCACATGCTCATATTCGTTGGAGGATTACGTTATTCAAAATTCGATGACTCTATGTACCGTTGTTTTATCACAATACGAGAAATATACATACATTTATGCAGATTTTTCATTATTTAATTTCTTCAAATATAATGCAGGACTCTAACATTTTGTGGCAACAGTTTGAAAAGTGAACCGACATTTATGAGTCCGACGCAAAATGCCAAAACGAAACTAATAGTCCTTCGGGATTCAAATCCCTTTGGACTAAAAACACAATCACATCAAAATTCAGAGTTATAGTGCAAGTTGTTTTACTGAATGGTTTCGCGCTATGCACGGGGTGTTTACAAAATGATAAATTCTTTTTCGCGGCCAATATTCACCAGAAAAACAAAGTTGCAATGGAACCGCAAGTTAAATATACTACCCATGTTACTACAGGGATAGTCACGACCGAGACATATCGGAAGAGCAGATCTCTTGTCAGCCAGACTCTAGCATTATCTCGAAAGACCAAGAAAATATAATATTCTTGGTAATTAATTATTAATATTCTTGGTAATTAATTCTTGGTAAGAAAATATAATATTCTATAATATCCAAGAAATAATTCACGCATTCGAACAGAACATACACCAAGCTAGGCTTATTCTAAAGCGGACATATACCTAGGTACACTGTATTTATATTATTACTTTTCTTAAGGGTATTCATACACCTTAAAACCCATAAGATCTTCGAATATGTGACTGTTGCAAGAATTGGGATAACTTATTTATTTTAAAGGCAATTACTTCCAACTTTTTACAGCTGCTTTCTGAAATTCTAATCAGAAAGTTTGTGTTGCCACAAATATTTTTATAATTTAATGCACTTTCTGACAAAATGTTTCGTCAAGTTTCCACCTTGCGGGCACAGTTTAAAGCATTCTGTTGCGTAATTTAATTCCGTATATAATATATAGCTTTTATAACATTTGGAAACTACTGTGAACCAAAAATTCTAAGAATTTCATGTTAAATTTTTATTTTATTGGGAGTTGAGTTTATAAAATGTATTTTATTAAGAAAATCTTTCATAAAAAATTTTATAATAATCAAAAAAATCTTATCATGAATTTTAGATTTCAGGTTAAAAGTAGTTTCCCATAGTATAAAGAATTCTATCAAATTCCGAATTAATTACCATTAGCCATTATTAAAATATCATGCCGCAAGGTGGAAACTTGACGAAAAATTTTGTCAGCAAAGTGCATTAAATTTATAAAAAATATTTGTGGCAACACAAACTTACTGGCTACTAGTTACCGAAGCAGCTATGTTATGTAGTCAGCTGTAAAATGTTGGAATTAATTGCTTTTAAAATAAATAAAATATCCCAATTCTTGCAGCAGTATCATATTCGAAGATTATAAGGGGTTTAAGGTGTATGAGTCCCCTTAAGTTTATTTTCTCTCTGACTACTTTGAAACTTCTCTGACTCAAAAATTGAAGAATTAAACGAATTTAATTCAAGGTTCTTTGCTTCCTATGTCATTGTCATGTCACTTCTAGTGCTAACATTTTTAGCACATTATATTAACCTTGAGTTTGTATGGGTATTGTACAATTACATGTTCTTTAAATTGCATTCTTTTTTAAAATTTACTGGAAAGATTATGATATAAAGATTGCTGAATTTGAACTTAACGGGAGATGTAGAATTCCTAAACATTGACATTTATTTCTCAGCAAAAGCGGGTAACGTATTTATGACGCTAGAGACGTCTTTAGCAAAGTCTTTTTTAATTTTTTTGGACCGTTACACTACCATACAGTTCATTGGCCTAACAAAGGTTTTGGCGAATAGCCGGCAAATACTTAAGTTATTCGTGAGGAGAAGCACCCACGAAAGCTATTTGCACTCATTAAGTATCCAGAATAGATCTTCAGTGATGGTTACATTAGGTTAATTGATTAACCAGTTAACTGTGATTGACGAGCATACTCATTATGGAAAAGCGACACGATTTTGTTTATTGACGAGTATACTCGTTATGGAGAAGCGACACGATTTTGTTTATTGACGAGTATACTCGTTATGGAGAAGCGACACGATTTTGTTTATTGACGAGTATACTCGTTATGGAGAAGCGACACGATTATGTTTATTGACGAGTATACTCGTTATGGAGAAGCGACACGATTATGTTTATTGACGAGTATACTCGTTATGGAGAAGCGACACGATTTTGTTTATTGACGAGTATACTCGTCATGGCTCCATTCTGGCGACACAAAATGCTGCGCACTCTTAAACGAGAGCGCCACAGTTAAGTGGTTAAGGCGAAGCAAACCGAGGGTTACCTGGCTGTGACGGGGCATGCCTTTGTGGAGGAATTTCAAGAGAAACTGGCTCGTATCCATATTTCACATCAGAAACTCTAAAGCCGCCGGGCCCGTTCGCCGGATTCGAACACGAGTCGAACTACTAGTGTTCAGCGACTTCACCGCTCGGCCGCAGGTGGACAGATCCTCACTGATGGGAACTGCTATGAGCACCGTATGCAGTTGCTACGTCCAATCTCTGGGTGTAGATCTTCCGTGCTAGTTACTCATAGCCAGAACTTCGTTCTCCCGAGCCGTCTTTAATCTTCTTTATTTCATATTTTATGGCGTAATCGTTGTTATTAATTATTTCATATTAAGTCGTAAAGAAATCAGAGAGGGAAGATGTATCTGCGACTCTTTGACATCGTCGATTGTATGAAGCATCAACAAAACTGCAGCACAGGCATATAACTAACCATAATATGGCGGAAATCTTCAAAAAGATAACAGCTTAAAGATCTTATCTATTGATTTAATCGAAATAATGCTGTTTTTATGAAAGCTTGTTCAGTTTTTTATTCAGTTTGCCAATCATTTCACTGTCGACGTGTCCAGTAGATAAAAATACTAATCTTTAACGGCAAAAAGAATTTTAGATTCAGTATTTGCAAATCTTGCTTTAGAGTGTTTGGTTTACATATGTGCTCACTTAATAATTGTGTGTGCGTGATTATGGCAAAGCCTCGAGGGCTATCTACCTGAGGGATGCCTTCGTGGAGGACTTTCTAAGGGAAACTGGCTCGTATACACGGTACACACATGGGGAAAACCACGAAAACGCCCATACAGCCAGCCCGTGCGCGGGATTCGAACCTCGGACCGAAATACCAGTGTTCAGCGACTTTACCGCTCGCTTAAGGGGGTTCATATACCTTAAACCCCTTATGAGCTTCGAATATGTTACTGCTGCAAGAATTGGAATATTTTATTCATTTTAAAAGCAATTACTTCCAACATTTTACAGCTGACTATATAGTAAAGCTGCTTCGGTAACTAATAGCCAGTAAGTTTGTGTTGCCACAAATATTTTTAAATTTAATCCTCTTTGTGACAAAATATTTCGTCATGTTTCCACGTTGCGCGCGTGATATTTTAAGAATGGCTAATGGTACATGTTTGGAATTTGATGGAATTCTTTATATGGGCACTATCTTCTAACTGAACAAAAAATCTGATTAATATTTTGATATTAAAAAATTTTATGAACGAAAACATTACAAATTTTTTTAATAAAATACATTTTATAAACTGAACTCCAAATAAGATAAAAATTTAACATGAAATTCTTAGAATTTTTGGTTCACAGTAGTTTCCAAATGTTATAAAAGCTATATATTATATACGGAATTAAATTACGCAACAGAATGTTTTAAACTGTGCGCGCAAGGTGGAAAGTTGACGAAACATTTTGTCAGAAAGAGCATTAAATTATGAAAATATTTGTGGCAACACAAACTTTCTGATTACTATTTCAGAAAGCAGCTATATTATGTAGTCAGATATAAAAGTTGGAAGTAATTGCGTTTAAAATAAATAAGTTATCTCAATTCTTGTAACAGTCACATATTCGAAGATCTTACGGGTTTTAAGGTGTAGGAGTCTCCTTAATAAAGCATGCTTCTTTGGACTACGGTTAAGGAACTTCTTATCTCCACTTTTACATTTCTTTTTCATACTTTTTGTTTGTTGTTTATTTACTTTTGATCTTGAGAAATATAGTGCAATGCTTAAAATTATTGGTAAAGCTCATGCTTCAATCTTTTGTGCTGTTTTTCGAGCCTTGTTATTTTATTCTGATAGTCTGATTTCATTTATTATGGTTTCGTGACATTGGCCCCGTTAGTTTTCGAAGATGTAAATAATTCTTTCAACTTCTACTACGGTGATATTTTTGAAGGATATTTCATAAAATAATTTTTTAAATAAAATCCGCCGTTTCGATGAAGTGCGTTTTGAATTTAGGTAGTAGTTTTATTATAACCAGTGTTTCCATAAAAAATATATTACATACGTATACAAGCCCAGTATAAAATATTTTTCAGAAATCTGTCACTTCTTGAAAATCGTTTCTTCCTAAGGCGTCTAGAGAGTTTTCTGATTTTTTTTCTCCGGGGAGGAGGGAGAGGTGCATGCATGGGGCGTTATGGAGTGGGCGTACTGATTTTTAGGTCCTTGCCTAAAATACTAATCGCAAATTCGTGTTCGATCATGCATAAACTTCTCGAAACACCTTTTCTGAAAAGGTTCGCTCAGGCTCACGAAACTATTCAGGCTGTTCGCAATAGGTATTCAATACTACGTCTTGTTGCATTTCCATTCAAATTTGGAGTTCAGTTTCTAAGGAGCCCGATTATTGACCATACAAGAGTCTTGCGTGAATACTCCTCCGCTTTATTGAGGAGATGCGGAGTTTTTGTGGATTCCTCCTTCTAAATCCCTCTACGTGATTCAAGGCCTGAGTGCCCCTGTCCGTGGGATGCCCAAGTAAATAGTTTCCGTACAGCAAGAATCTCTTTGTAGGCACAATTTACGCAAACGTAGAATGATTGTCGAGAGCCTGAAAATTGCTGCAGGGTCATGGCGGAGATGCAGTTACTTCTAAGAACTTTTGTGTGGTTTTCTCTGTCTGATTGTTTAGTGCGCAGAGTTGTTTTCAAGCCGCTTCAGAATATTTCACGTCGGGCGCATTTCTTCAAAACGCAAAAAAAAAAAAAAAAAAAAAAGGAAAAAAAAAACTCCAAAAGATTTCAGATTTTAAATTACGTCCAAAGCGGCGTTTTTTCTTAACGTTTTGTGGGTTACCTTTATTTATTAAATATCATGTTCTTTGCACTTAAACCATATAATTCAGTTCAACAGCAACGTCGCAAAGTAATTTTAAAATGAGCCTGTAGAGACATTAGGTATTTTTTTGAAAGCAGACAAGATGAAAAATAGCAAACGCCTTCGCCGGGAATCGAAACACGGACCTCTGGAATACCGGCCCAGCGCGCAGAACCACTACACCACGAAGGACGCCAGGAAAGTGGGAGAAATACCTTATACAACCTCCCTTTTAAAGGGCGACTAGGGTTTTAGGGGACCTAGTCGCCAAATCCTGGGTGCGAAGAATCATCATCCACAACCCTTTTTAGTTCGGGTGCCATTGTAGAGACATTAGGTATTTTTTAACCACTATACCACGAAGGACGCTAGGAAAGTGAGAGAAATACCTTATGAGCCTATCTTTAGAATTTCCAATACACATCCCCCCCGGTAGAGTGTTGCCATTGCTTGCTTTTAAATCGTTGAGTTTCTAACTCGAAAATTCGTTAAAGTTTTACAAAATAGGAAATCGATAACAAAACAAACTCCAAATTTTAAAATTGGGTCCTCGACAAGCCCATGTTCTTAGGAGGATTACGTCATTCAAAATTCGATGGCTCTATGTACCGTTGTTTTATCACAATGCGAGAGACATGCATGCATTTATGCAGATTTTTCATTATTTAATTTCTTCAAATATAATGCAGGACTCTTAACATTGGTGGCAACAGTTTGAAAAGTGATTCGATTGATTTAAAGCAAAATCGCAAAACAAAAACAGTCCTTCAGAGGCAAAGCTCCTTTGAGCTAGATAAACGCGTGAGTTAGATGCAGTAATTGAGATACACAGGTCAGTTATCAATTTTGTTACACCTTTTTTTTTATTACATTTTCTTCATTTGTTCTAGGATCGTTGCAAAATAGATTTCTATGTACGCATGTAAATAAATTTCAGTGCAAGCTTAAACAATATACTATATACAAAAGGAAAGTTGCCAGTTTAAGAGTGGAATTAAACACAGTGAAAAGCATTAAGTAAACGCATCAGAAACAGGAAGTTAAGATTAAATACAGCTTCTCAGATTCGACAAAAAATTTCGCCGCCCCGTTGATATTCTCGAGATTCCCAGGAGTTTTACTTACATAGCTTATAAGGTATTTCTCCCACTTTCCTAGCGTGCCTTCGTGGTGTAGCGGTAGCACGCTGGGCCGGTATTGCAGAGGTCCGTGGTTCGATTCCCGGCCAAGGCGGTTACATATTTTTCATCTTTTCTGCTTCCAATTAACCTAATGACTCTACAAGTGGCGCCCGAACTAAAAGGGTTGTGGATGATGATTCTCCACACCCAGGATTTGGCGACTAGGTCCCCTAAAACACTAGTCGCCCTTTAAAAGGGGAGTATATAAGGTATTTCTCCCACTCGGTATTCCAGAGGTCCGTGGTTCGATTCCCGGCGAAAGCGGTTTCATATTTTTCATCTTTTCTGCTTCTTATTAACCTAATGACTTTACAAGCTAAGTTACTGTCTTCAATCGGCAGCTTAACACGCATGCCAATAAAGAAATTGATTATAGCTCGTTCTAAAAAAAAATTATGAGATTTTGTACTTAGCTCTTAGTGGATTAAGATTTAACTTTAAACTGTTCAATCAGATGAGTTGTTCCAATTCACATTGTAGAGACATTAGGTAATATGGAAGCAGGAATCATGAAAAATAAGCAACCGCCTTCGCCCGGAATCGAACCGCGGAACTCTGGAATACGCGCCCAGCGTGCAGACCACCACATCACGAAGGCATGCCAAGAAGGCAGGAGAAATACCTTATAACATATTTAAAGCTATGATTTTCTCCAAGATGCTCTTCCCTTTGTCACTGAAAGAGCGTTTCCTTTTTTGTAAGTCTTGGAGAGTTTTAATTTCGACTACCGTTAATAAAAGCATGGCACTGGCGATGATTCTTGATGAGCTATAAATAAATTGCAGATGCTAAATATTAATCATTCTAATTTTTAGGCGTCATAAGAATCCCAGATAGATATTAAAATGTTTAGGAAATAGAAGGTCCGTATCTTCTATTATTTTAACGAAAAGGAGGCAACTATATTATATTCATACGTGTATCGAAATGAAAAGTAGCATGACCCGAACTAAAAAAGATGGTGGATAATGATTCTCCACCACCAGGTTTTAGCAAATGGGTCCCCTAATCCCCATTCGCCTTTTAAAAGGGGGAGTATATGAGGTACTTCTCCCGCCATCTTAGCATGCCTTCGTGGTGTAATGGTCAGCACACTCGGCACGTTTTCGAGAGGTCCTAGGTTCGAGTCCCGGCGAGGGCAGTGCCCATTTTTCATATCTCCCACTTCGAAATAACGTAATGTCTCTACAATGGCGCCCGAATTAAAAAAAGGTGGTGAATGATGATTCTCTACTACCAGAATTTGGCGATTGGGTCCCCTAAACTCCAGTCGCCCTTTAAAAGGGTGGAGTCTATAAGGTATTTCTTCCGCCTTCTAAGCATGCCTTCCTGGTTCAGTGGTCAGCACGCTCGACGTGTATTCGAGAGGTCCGTGGTTCGAGTGCCAGCGAGGGCATTGCTCATTTTTCATCGCTCCAGTTTCCAAAGTCTCTACAATTTGTCAAATAAAGGAAGTTGCAACTGAAACTAAATTTACTCACTGCTCCATTCATCGTGAAGCTTCAGTAGCCAAAACAATCCCCGAAAACCTGAAAATCGTTTTAAATAAAGCTGTGAGAGTTGCAGTTTTATTAAAAGCGGAGTTTTAAATTCAAGAATATTTACGATTTTATGCCACGAGATGGTCATTGAACACGAAACCCTTTTGTTACGTTCCGGAAGTACTCCCACTTCGAAATAACATAATGTCTCTACAATGGAAATAACGTAATGTCTCTACAATGGAAATAACGTAATGTCTCTACAATTGAAATAACGTAATGTCTCTAGAATGGAAATAACGTAATGTCTCTACAATGTAAGATATGAAAAAATATGACATTGGCTGTCATTTGTTGTCACCTGCCTTCGGAGCTACTGCCATACCACTCTCCTTCCTGTTTATGTGTTTCATAGCTACGCAGTATCGGCCTCTTTCTTTCTGCTGCTGCTCCTGCTCTTCTTCTCAGTCTCTACTGACAAGTGTTTTTTTTATGATTCTGTGCCTCGGCTATTTCGTTTATTCCAAGCGTTTCCGAAACTATGTGTGCTTGGAATTGTTTTATATATATCTTTCCGTTTTTCAAAGTTTTGTTGATTATCCAAGACTTATTAATTAAATTAAATAAGTAGTTCTGCATGAACTATAAAAGCGAGCAGAGAAACTATCAAATATATACTGTAGAGACATTAGGTTGTAGAGCGATTAGGTATTTTATTGGAAGCAGAAAAGATGAAAAATTAGCAACCGCCTTCGCCGGGAATCGAACCACGGACCTCTGGAATACCGGCTCAGCTGCAGAACCACTACACCACGAAGGCACACTAGGAAAAGGGGAGATATACCTTATATACTCCCCTTTTTGAAGGGCGACTGGGGTTTTTAGGGGACCCAATCGCCAAATCCTGGGTGTCTAGAGTCATCATCCGCAACCCTTATACTTCGGGCGCCACTGTAGAGACATTAGGTTAATTGGAAGCAGAAAAGATGAAAAATATGCAACCGCCTTCGAAAGGAATCGAACCACGGAACTCTGGAATACCGGCCCAGCGTGCAGAACCACTACACCACGAAGGCACGCTAGGAAAGTGGGAGAAGTACCTTATAAGGTTATTTCGAAGCAGAAGAGATGAAAAATGAGCAATGCCCTCGCCGAGACTTCAACCACGGACTTCTCGATTACACGCCGAGTGCGCTGACCACTACACCAGGAAGGCATGCTAAGAATGCGGGAGAAATACCTTATATACAGCCCCTTTTAAAGGGCGACTGGGATTTAGGTGACCCAGTCGCCAAATCCTGGTGGTAAAGAATAATCATTCACCACCTTTTAGTTCGGGCGCCACTGTAGAAACATTAGGATTTTTTATGTTGAGAGACGTGAAAAATGAGCAATGCCCTCGCCAGGACGCGAAACTCGGACCTCTCGAATACGCTGTCCATTACACCACGTGCTGTCTACTACACCACGAACGCATGCTAAGAAGGCGGGAGAGATACCTTACAATGCAATGTCTTCAACATGTATTTCTCGTGATTTTAAAATGACATGAAATATATAATTTTATTATTAATATGATACCAAGTACGTTTGATACATAATATCTTAAACCAAACGTACTTGGGGCAGGGAGGAGACACTAATTGTACTTCCAAGACTGCATAACTGAAGCTCTATATTATAAGTAGTTGAGTATTCGACGTACAGAATAATGTACATGAGGAACTAACATAATTGTTTCGAACAGTTAATATTTTTATTAAACATTTTACTTAAACTGTTTTATCACAATCGCCAAGAAGTAAGATTCCGACAATTCCATTCGTCCATCAACTTTTAATCGAAACTTAACAACACAGTATTCAACTCGAAAAGTAGAATAATTCTAACGTTAATTTATTTAATATAAGAGACCACCAGCGGCCGAGCGTTAACGTCGCTGAACACTGGTAGTTCGGTCCGAGGTTCGAATCCCGCGAACGGGCTGGCTGCATGGATGTTTTCGTCGTTTTCCCCCATGTGTAACGTGTATACGAGCGTTTCCCTTAAAAAGTCCCTCCACGAAGGCTATCTTTTCCTTAAGGCAGATAGCCCTCGAGCGTTTTGCCGTAATCTAATAAACCAAACCTTATGTAATATAAACTCACTGTTGATAGCAATTGGTAGTTGTGGACTGTATATTAATTCATAAAAGTCAAGTTGAGAAACTTAACAACATTAATTTTCTTTCAAGCACAATAATGCCGCTTAAACGGGCAAAGAGTGAGTAAGGAACAATTAACAATTGCTTGCCGCTTTGTTTGGGCAGATGAACGGAGACTCAGTATGGACCGAGTGCATCCCTATCGCTTACTGATTAGTATTGGGCTCTCGCCACTGACCTTACGTGGCGCTGCAAACGTACAAATACACAGAAATATTCTAACCGAGACGGAACACCCACTTTAATGTTAAAAATAGGTTTAATACAGTGGTGTTGTGTGGTGTATTTAATTCTACAAAGCACACTAGGGCTATCTGCCTAAGGGGAGGGATGCCTTCGTGGAGGACATTCTAAGGGAAACTGGCTCGTATACACGTTATACATGGGGAAAACCACGGAAACGTCCAAGCAGCCAGCCCGTTCGCGAGATTCGAACCTCGCACCGAACTACCAGTGCTCAGCGACTTTACCGCTCGGCGCTGGTGGGCCTTACTTTCAGTACGAATAATCCTTTTTAGCTTAAAAATGTAAAATTATTGCCCACTTCACACGTGTTTGCAAAAGCAAAAAAATGCGATAATAGATATTCAGTACTTTTCTGAAACTACACTAGCTGGGGTCATTAAGGTCATTACTTTTTCCTTCTTTATGATAACCAATATAGGCGACCGGATAGTTTTTAAAGAACTAATATAGCAAATATAAAGATGTGTATGGGAACCTGTATCCAGAATTCTAAAATTATGCTGCGTTTAACTATTTTGTGATTTTTCTGCTAAATTGAAATGTACGCGTAGTAAGTGCGAAGAACGTGATATTTAATAAAGTGAACACATAAAAAGTGAATAATAAAAAGACAAAACGTGATTTTTGTTAGCTGCCTTAATAAGAAAACTGAATTTGAGTTGATGAACTTAGAAAAGACTGAAAATAATAATAAAAAAAATATATACGTCAGCACTTAACATATTGCATCGGGAACTCTGAACGTAGCGCTACGAATCAGCTTTTAGAAATTTTATGATTTTGTTGTTAAACTGTATGCAAATTCATATATATCTTCGGAAATTTTAAATAAAAAATTGTAATTTTTTTACAAGTCGTCTTAGAAATAAGTCTACTTTAAGATGATGATAAAAATTTTATAGATTATAATTCAAAATATTTTTAGAAAAATTTATAAAAAATTATTTAAAAATACAAATTTTAAAAATAAATCATAAAAAATGAGTGAATTTTATTTGGAATGAATCTAAATTTCGAAATGTGAAAGGAAAAATGAAAGAAGTTTAATAAAAAAAAAGAACAGATGAATAAATACATATCAAACTCAATTAACATTGAGGAGCTAAAATTTTGAGAGCTAATTGTTTAAAAACGACTCGTGCATTTGTACAATGGTAATTTGGCGTCATTTGAATCGTAGAATGCAAATACGAAAAATAAATTGGTATGTTATTTCAGAAAAAGTCCAATTTTGTGTCAAAATACGTATATTAGAAAGATGCTATATATAAATCTAATACATATCCTAAAACCTAATTAAAAAAAATTACATTAACAAATGGAAAATACAGTGGTTCTCTTCACCTAAAAACAAAGGATTTATGGAACTAATTAAAATCACAAATAAAATTAAATGTATGAACAATATTAATAATCAGTTAATCAGGTTTTAACTGGACATGGTAGGTTTTCAATCTATTTCAACCGATTTAATCCGCAGGAAAATAAATTATTTAATAGTTGTCAGGTTGATGGTGATGATGGCATTTCGTGGTTGATTGTAGTTTAACAGCCCCTATTAGACAGATTTTTAACATTACTGATTTTAATGTAAGTGTCATTAATTTTAGAGGTTTTAAATCATATTCTATTGCTCTAATGAAGTTTATGAATGAAAATAGGGCGCTAGTAGGAATCTTCTGTTAAAATTGAATTTTGTGTTTGTATGGGTTTTGGATATCTGCGGTGTACTATGTTGTGAATTTGTGTTTATGAATTTTTTTTTGGGGGGGGGGTAGATTAGACTTTAAGGTACCCCTTGTACTATGGCAAAGTTGTTTGATTTATCGCCAAGTTGTTTCATTTATGGTAGCCTGAGTAGTTGAATGTTATGGGAACCCTATTGTGACGTAATCGGGTGCATGATTCTGGGAAATTTTGAATAATGGGATGTTTTGTAAGCGTTTGTGTGTGTGTTAAAACCGTTTAGATGGATTTGAATGGGTTTGTAGGAAGAAAGGTTCAGATGCCACTATGTGAAACGTTCGATCAGAAAGAGTACCTGGTTTGAAAAAAGTCATTTGAGTATGATTGATATTTTGATTTTTACGTGGCTCTGCGTGTACGAAGCGAACTCGAAAATCATGGTAAGTGAATATTTGCTTTTGGTAGTGCTTAAATGTATAACATGTTTTTCCTTTTTTATGTTATTTTATTGTTTGGTTTAAAATGTATTTTATTGAGATTATGTATTTTTTGTTTGCCTATATTGTAGACTTTGGTGCTCCTTTTTAAGTGAAAATATATTGATGTGTACATGGACAAAGTAAAGGGAGTGTGCAATGCAAGTTTGTGCAATTCTGGGATTTTTTTTAAGTGAAATTAGGTCGACGTGTACATGGCTAAAGTTAAAAGAGTGCGCAATGCCATTTTTGTGCAATTCGGGGGGGGTTGAAGTGAAAATAAGTCGATGTGTACATGGATACCGAGTTTGTGCAATTGTTTGTCTTGTTATTTTGGCTTTGTTCGCAAGCCAAAATAAGAGTCAAAGAATTGCACAAAATCGGTATCCATGTACCGCCAAAAATCGCCAAGTTTCGCCAAGGGGTACCCTAAACTATACTTTTACCTTTTTTTTTTTTTTTTTTTTGTTTGTTTGTTGGTCTGTAATTTTGTGTTAGATGTGCTTATTTATTTTTGATTTAGTATTTTTGTTTGTTGTTTGGGGGTGGCTGGGTTACTTACTGGCTGCCCTCGTTTGTGCAGATACGGGGCCTCCTTCTTTTGAGCTATGGGGACATTCGTGTCTAGGTTTGCTGAAGGGAGCCTCCAATTCTTACATATCCTAAGTCGCGCTTTCGAGACATGAAAAACGCAAGTTGAATTTCGTCAATCGGCCCAGTAGAACGGGAGACATAGAACTGCCCCCCTTTTTTTTTTTTGCGCAGTGTACATAAATGCAGCACCTGATATTACAATAGCCATTTTCTTCTTCTTTATTACAGTGGCACTCTGGAGATGGCTCTTTCAAGAGGTGTTCAACCAGTGTATCTCCGCTGCAATCAGGGAACAATCCGGTGGCATTATCCTCAAGGAGCACTGAGAATAGTTCTGCAGCACCGAACTGAAGGAAGCAACTTCAGTGCTTGTATCAAAAGATCCAATACGACCTCTGGTGCGCGTATCTATCTGGCTGGAATAAAGAAGCTTCATCTCGTGTTTAATAACGATGATCCAAAAGACTTGGTGAGATGTGTGTCTTCTCAGCGAGGTCAAGTGGCTCTGTATATGGAAGCCAATCCTATTACCGACGCTCTGCGACAGGCCACGGCAGAGTTTAGTTACCACTTGAAAAAAGTGGCAACAAGATCCAGCAAGGATTTCAGCGATGGTAATATAAGAATTTTTGGTCATAACATTATAAATGCCTTTCATTATGTATATTATTTTATATACTTTAAATAATTAAATAATATGCCACCAATTAACGATAAGTAATACAAGCTGTCGAGTTTCATAGATTTTTAATCTATGATTTTTATGTGTGCATACTAAGTAAAAATAACCAATAGGTTATTTTTAACCAATAGGTTATTTTATTTATTGACAGGGGCTTTTCACCCAACATTATTAATCAAGCATTTAAAAAATTGTCATCTCAACACACTTAAAGCCACACTCTTATTTTAGGAGATTATAAAAATTCTGTTGTCATTCCCTTCTTTCCATCAATTAGCTATAAAGTTGCACATATTTTGCAGAAATTTAACTTTCGGGTTGTTTACTCTCCCATCAATAAAATTCCAACTTCTATACTCAAGGACCCCATTCCGGATATGAATTCCTGGGGTATTTATAGGATTCCTTGCCAGTGTGGTTTAATTTACATTGGTCAAACTAAGAGAGCCTTAAAATTTCGCGTCAAGGAACATGAGGCATATGTTAGAAAAAAGGAAACACAGAAGTCTTCTGTTGCTCAACATTGTTGGTCCGAAAATCACACTTTCAATTTTTCTGCTGCCAAAATTATTCAAAAAACATCTTCCATTGGAGAACTGGATTTTCTAGAGGCATTTCACATTCATAAAAATCTTTCTGTTCTAGTTAACGATCCTAATTCCAATCCAAATTTGCCTTCGGCTTTTAGAGAAATTATGTTTTAGTTCTGGTTTCGCCAACAGATGGCGCCACTTGCTTATTCTTGTCCAGGCTTTCTTATCTTATCTAATCATTATTTCCTATCTTGTTCATTTGCGGTTTTGCAGCTGAAGATGATGGTTCGGTAAAACCATCGAAACTAGTCCTGTGAAAATTTTGTGAATATAACGCTGATTTTTGTTGTTTGACTTCTGAATTAACCAATAGGTTGTGCAAATTGCAAAATATTGTTTTTTAATATTTCTTTTGAGAAATTAAAAAATAATGATTGTAAAATGTGGTGGTACTTAAGATTTTCAATTTTTGTTTAGATCAGCTGTTCTCAACCTTTCGACTAACGCGTACCATCTGAATAAAAACTGAAAAACTTAAGTACCACCGCTAGATTTTACAATGCTTATTTTTCAGTTTCTCAATAGAAATATTAAAGATACATAAATATATTTTGACATTTCACAACATGTTGCCTATTTGTATTAAATATGTATACATTAAAATATTTTAGATTAAAAATGGATTACCATTTTTATTATCAAAATTTAAGTTATAATAGTTTAATTCTAAATTTGAGTGCGAAATTTTGGCCTGTTTAAGACAGATCAATTTCCTTTGCGTCTGGTCTGATTTCACTTACTTTTAACCGCAAATTAAGATCCACTTTTAATTTTGTTCTGTACAGTAGACTCCCGATTATCCGCGCCTGCGGCTTTTTTTTTTTTTTTTTTTTTCTTTTACAAGCGTAAAGCAAAGAAAATAAAAATTTTCACAAAACTGAGTGAAACGTTAAATTTGCTAAACATCGTGCTTATTTATAGCAAAAATATCCCAGGCCTTCTCGGAACCTTCCCCTCTGATAAGTAAGTGATTTCTTACTCACCCTTGCAGTGCCCGCTCCATGGCCCTCTCTCGTCTTAATCTTGGCCCACCAGCGGCCGAGCGGCAAAGTCGTTGAACACTGGTAGTTCGGTCCGAGGTTCGAATCCCGCGAACGGGCTGGCTGCATGGGTGTTTTCGTGGTTTTCCCCATGTGTAACGTGTATACGAGCCAGTTTCCCTTAGAAAGTCCTCCACGAAGGCATCCCTCCCTTTAGGCAGATAGCCCTAGTGTGCTTTGCCATAATTAAAATACACAAAATACACACACACGTCTTAATCTTACTGATAAGTCTTACTTAATCTTACTGATTTTACAGTTATGCTTTTGTAATTACATAATACATTACAGTATTAAAACAGTAAATATGTTTTAATTTTTCTGTGTATCCTTGACGCCTCTCGTAAGTACTTCTCTGTTTTCATTAATAAAATGCATTTTAGGTTAGTTTTGAGTGATATATTAAAATATTAAGCGTTAGTTAAACATTTCCTGCTGTTTATCTTACGTTTTATTGTACATATACATTTTTCAAAATCGGAATAACTGTTTTTTCTTTTTCTATACCCATTTTTAGCTTTTTTCGGATTATCCGCGATTTTTGTTATCCGCGGCGGTTGCGCCACCCAATTCCGCGGATAATCGGGAGTGTACTGTATTTAATTTTTACATATAACGTGCAAGAAAATCCGGTACTTTTTCGTTTCGCCGGCGCAAATCTCGCCAAGCAGACTTTATTGGCGACAAGATACATTATACACATAAAAAATGTTAACAAATATTAGTTCTACGATTTTTTTTATTTTGAAGGCAAACATTTTAATATCGTTTAAAATTTTGTAAAAAGCCAATAAATAAAGACAATAAATTTGTAAAAGACATTAAGAATTTACTATGCTTTCATGGCTCAACATCCTGATTCGCTCGTTCCTATCACGTGACTCATGATCTCATCTTACGTAAACTATTCTACAAAAATCTAATGCTCTCAGTAATTATCTACATTAATTCTCGGAACCTTCCCCTCTGATAAGTAAGTGATTTCTTACTCACCCTTGCAGTGCCCGCTCCATGGCCCTCTCTCGTCTTAATCTTGGCCCACCAGCGGCCGAGCGGCAAAGTCGTTGAACACTGGTAGTTCGGTCCGAGGTTCAAGTTAAATCTTAATTTGGAACACAAGTTTAAATGTAAGAAATATTTCAATTCGTACGAATAGCTTACTCAGAAATTATGTAAAACCGTAGTGCTTTACTTTGCGTGCATTCTCAATAAGAATGGATGAATTTAACCCTTGGGTTTGCCTTTTCTATATTTTCGCTTTCGGATGAGCGGTGTGATTGGATCCTTATTGACTTAATTTCCGCGAATTGCCTTCGGGCATAAAATTGAGCTATCTGGTAAAAATTATACGTAATTGTATGCCTGTGTTGAAAGAAACAGTCAATCTGATAAGAAATGGCTGGCGACTTGTTTTGAAAATGAGGCGTAAAAGGTTACCAGCGAGAATATTCCGCTTGGCTTCGGTTGTACCATTATTGGCGACTTTATCGCCTGCGCCGGCAAAACGGAAAAGTACTGAAAATCCTTATTCGCACAAATAGGTTGTGCAAAAAGGCAATAAAAATTTAATAGCTTTATTTGAAATGCCTTTAAAGTTATTTTTTGGTTCATACAAAAGTTAACAAGTGTATTACTTTTGAAATCTTCAGTTGGACTTCGATCACAGTAAATTTCTATCAATGTTTCTTTTTCTTCACGAGATTTTTTTGAATTTAATAGTTCAAAATACTTTTCTTTGCGTATCAACTATTTTTCTCTTGCGTACCACCGGTTGAGAACCGATGGCACACGTTAGTCAAAATGTTGAAAACCGCTGCCATAGACTGCTGCTGTATTTTGTGAAATTGTAACGATCTTATTATTTGCATATGCAGTATACGACAACAATATATGAAACATCCACGACGATCCAAATTTTATGTACGGTGCAACTATATTTCTCAGTTAGCAGCGAAATAAGAGTGAACACCAGTTTGGGTATGTCTAATGTAATCGTTTTCGTGAGATCTGGAGACTCTATAATGATCCAAATTTCCCCTCCAAGATATAAGACACAGATAATTTGCGAAATTTTAGTCTGGTGGCTTTTCTGGAGACGTTGTAAAATCTGCTAAACCGAACAAAGTTGCCATGGGGGTGAAAGGGATAAAAAAATGCATAAATTGCGAAGCATACTTCACCTCGTCCTATCGCAAGTGGAAGATCAAATTGTAAATAACAGACAAGCGAGCGGTATCGTTCCGTAGACGACAAACGCGAGCTCAGATTTTGTGCTTCGAAATAATAACTCTAACCAGTCGTCGACCCCGAGCGAAGGGTAAACGCCGAAATGACTGGGTACGTGGAGTGCCCACTTGGCTGTCTCCACCCACAACCTGAGCAAGCAGACCTATTCACCCCCCCCCTTATTTTTTGAGGTCTTGCTTTGGGAGGAGTGTTATTCTCGTTGGGAATCTTTATCCTTTATTATTCCGTTTTCCTTACGCTTTGCGTTTTCCACTCGAGTTAAGGATACCTATGTTTTCCTGTTGTGCTTTTTTTTTTAAAATTATTTTTATTTCACGACCGAAACGATTTCGATTTAATTTTTCCATTTATTCAGTTTATCATAGACTACAGGGGGCCTGGTAATTTTCCAGTTCTCTGAGATGTTGCCACCGAATATGATAATAAGATATTTATCTTTCAAATTATAATTACAGACATACTGCTTAATTAATGGAGTGATTTAAAAGCACTGATTGTATTTAAACGACAATTTGTGTTTTAATTTACTTTGCAATCGTGTTATTAATGATTTTAAATCATACGATTTACAATAAATACAACTGATAACGTTATAAAAATTCGTTGCAATTTATAAAAGACACTCTTAACTAACATATGTTTATTTTTACACTGCCCTGTAACGAATTATTACCCCAAAGGGTTTTGGCATAGAAGGGCTGTTAATTTCGTTTTAGCGTTTTGTGGCGTTTCACTATACACGGCGTTTCGCTTTTCAAATTGTTGCTACCAAATATTATCGCCCAGTATTATATTTAAAAAAATTAAATAATGAAATACCTGCATAAATGTATGTATGTTTCTCGCATTGTCATAAAATAACGGTACCTAGAGCCATCCAATTTTGAATAACGTACGTCTCCACCCGAACATGGACATCTGGAAGCTCAAATATGAAATTTGTTTTATTATCTATTTCATATTTATGAGTATTTGATTATGAAATTCAACGATTTCAAAGCAAGCAATGGCAACACTGTACGAAAAAGAAAACATTTTTATTGGGAGTAAAACATTCATATTCATATTTTAAAATTAATTCATGTTTTTCATATTCATATTTTTTTAAATTAATTCATGCTTTTCATATTCATATTTTTTTAACATTTCATAAGAAAAGACATTCATATTTTTATTAGGAAGGCATTCATACTTTTTTAATTAATACTAAGACATTTATATATAAGACGGGTATGATATTCTGAAGAACATTTCAAAAGAAAAGACACCATCTTCAATATGTGGTGGTTCCGTGATTGGAATTTAACATGCATGTTGATTTTGAAATTAGTAATTATATCAAAAGCTGTCCTAAATGAATTAATGAATACTATCTTTCATCTTTCTAAACGTAAGAAAGGAACTTACAACGTTATGACATAATTGCAGCGTAATTTATTAGGAAATGCATTAGAATAAAAGGTGGAAACCTTGACTGAGCAACTGGCCGTATTGATTTGTAAAATGTAAAGAATTTTATTACGAAATAATTGCTTGTTTATTATTATTTCTGTGATAAAAGATTTTCAAGATTCCAGTTTATTTATCACCATTTCAAAGTAATTCCATCCGGCGGCAACGTACTTATGTCAGAATTTTTTCCAATCCTCGAAACATAAAATCTGTTCCAAGACAGGCAGCGAAATTTTCTTTTGGATGCAGAAACAGAAACTACGAATCGTGGAAATTAGAAAAAATGCTTATGTTTGTTTAATTTTTAACAGAATTCACGAACTTTAATATTTGTTAATGTTGAGATCAAATACACCGTCACTTATACAGAAACACTTGTACAATTTATTTGCATAATACTGAACACCTACATCAAAGGTGTGTTCTATAAATTAAGAAAATAGCAATTTATGGAAAATCCAGAAAGTAACTGCAATTTATCTCGCTCTGCCGACGATATCATTCTGAATTTTTGCGATATTACCCAGGAATGTTTATATGAGTTTGTAGAGACATTAATAATTTTTGGAAGCCAGAGAGATGAAAAATTAGCAACCGCCTTCGCCGGGAATCGAACCACGGAACTTTGGAATACCGGCCCAGCGTGCTACCGTTACACCACGAAGGCACGCTAGGGAAGTGGGAGAAATATCTTTTAAGTTGTCCTGTGTACCTTTTAATCGCTAAGCTTATTTTGGAGAAGAAATCAGGAGAAATGAGTAATGTCCGCTTCGAGATTTAAACTCTGGACCTTCCGACCGAAAGCGAGACGTGCTTCCAATTACCCCCACAAGGCCATGCGAAGAAAATTCTTTACATTCTTCCCCCTTTTAAAGGGTGACTGGAGAAGAGGAGACTCAGTCACCAAATCCAGCTGGTAACAAATTTGCATTCACTACATTTTAGTTTGGATGCTACTTACAGAGTCTATTTCTTTCTTTCTTTAAAAAAAAAAAAAAAAAAAAAAAAAAAAGCTGGACACGCGAAGAATTAGCTATGCCCTCATCGAGATGCGAACTCCGGAACCGTTCGACAGCTTGATCTGTGTGTGTGTGATTATGGCAAAAACTCGAGGGCTATCTGCCTAAGGGGAGGGATGCCTTCGTGGAGGACTTTCTAAGGAAAATTGGCTCGTATACACCTTACACATGGGGAAAACCACGAAAACGCCCATGCAGCCAGCCCGTTCGCGGGATTCGAACTTCGGACCTAACTACCAGTGTTCAGCGACTTTACCGCTCGGCCGCTGGTGGGCCAGACAGCTTGATGAGCTTGCAGTTACAACGGGAAGGCGCGCAGTAAGGAAGGAGAAAGGTGGTTACAAACTGGCTACCAAATTATGGAAGTGTTTAGTTAATTATGGCAAAGCACCCTAGAGCTATCTGCTTAAGGGAAGGGATGCCTTCGTGGAGGACTTTCTAAGGAAAGCTGACGCATACACGTTACACGTGGGAAGGCACACGAAAACGTCCGTGCAGCGTTCGCCTGTATTCGATCAAATTATGGAAGAAAAAAGATATAATTCGTGGATATGTAATTAAAAATTATTTTTTAAAATGCTGGTATCTCCTCGAATATTAATTGTTCTCCTTTCAAACTTCAGTCTCTCGAAGATCGCATTTTCTCTAAGTTTCGTTAAATATGATTGGAAACCGCGTGTTGTGAAGAAGAAAAGCTATGAAAAATTTTATTTAAAATTACCGAATCCGTACTTGACAGTCTTGTAGCCCGTTGATGGGGCAGAGGTAAGTTTTGAGTTTAATTCCGACGAACACAGTCTTTATATGCAAACATACAGAATATTTATGACTGTGTTGAACACGTTTAGGTTTAGTCTCGTACCTCATTTTTAAACTGAGCTCCTTGTAATTGAAATTCCTTTAATTTTTTGAAAACTTCTCTTTCTTCTTAATTCTTTCTTTTTCTTTCTCTTTCTTTTTCTCTTCTGTACTAAGCATAATATGATATTTTCAGAAGTCTGATGCGTAATTCAATTTTTCTTTTTTTTCATATGTTAAGTACGCAGCTCATCTTGAGGGATCGCTATTCTAAAGAATTACGCTTCAACGAGAGCTGAATATTAATTTACTCTGAATCAGTAAACATGAGGGTTTTTAAAATAAGAGGCGGAGCTTTTCTATACGTTAATCGACCGAAAAAGGCCTTTACGTTTGCTTTCGAAGAGAAATTGCCGTAAAATTAATAAGTATATTAAAAAGTGCCTGTAGAAAAACTTAACGCTCTGTCGTTTTTCTTTCTATTGGAAGGTCCCACGTGCGATATTCTTTCTCCGCTGAAGCGAGGGGGTTTTGGAAACATTTTCCACCCGAATATTTATTTCTTTCTTTTCCTCCACGACGCCCACCCTCACTTTAGTGGGATAGTAATTGCGCGCTCATTTTGTAACCGCAAACATAGTATCAAAAGAAAAACGCCAAGTTCCGAAATGGCGGTGACCCTAGCTCTCTTTTTCTCTGACCCCAGCCGACTGTGGGAACCTGTTTTTTATTTTATTTATTTATTTTTTTTTTTTTTTTCGTTTTCTTTTCTTTCTTTCTTTCTTTCTTTTTTTTTTTCTTTTCTTTTTTTTTTTTTTTTAGAGTGTGTGTGTGTGTGTGTGTGTGTGTGTGTATGTGTGCGCGTGCGAGGCAAGGGACTTGTTCCATATTTTCTTGATTCGTTTGCTTGCTGGATAGCGAATCGCTTAATTTTAGACATTTATACAATAACATTATAAACATCCAGACTTCAGCCCATCCGGATGACTGTACGGACTTTTTCGTATAGGTGAAATATGTGCCCGGGACTATGAAGACCCTATCTTTTTTTAATTGAGCTTATTTGATTCCAGCAAATATGCAGTTTCGGCTTGGATTAAACTGTAATTTATTTGCGTAAATATACAGTGTATTTCCATTTCAACTAAATGTAAATCATGGAATAAATTTTTATTTAGATTATACGTAGTAAAAGTCCATTAATATTTATGCACGTTGATTTATTAAAGGGTATGGCAATATTTTATAATAAATGTGCATACATCTATTTTCATAGCCTCATTTACACAAACACATCCAAAAAAATCTGATGTGTACACCACATGACTTCCTTGTACGGAATATTGAATTATACGCATTTTTTCTTGCATTTTATTTAAAGACTGAATTAAACCCTTTAATTATGTATAATTAAACTGTTATTAGACTGAATTAAACCTACTTCGCCGACAACACATAAACCACAATAGAATAAATGCATTCTTTAAAATTCACTTTGTTTACCATAGCGACACTCTGGCGCTAGGTTTACTTAACAGTATTCATTCATATTATAACATAGAATGCACAAAATGTATATCATTTAAAGAATTATCTAATCGTTGCCACATGTTCTATTCAAATACTATAATAAAGCTAGAACGATGTATAAAAGAAATTAAGCAAATAAAACAAAAAAGAAACAGTTTTTCACAGACGATTGAGTATTTCTCATTTAATTAATTCAGTTCTCTCTTCGCGAGAAGGCAAAAATACATAAAAACTCAAAATATCTATATTAAAAATTACGAAGTAAATCTCAAACGCTTATTTCCTCGAAAAAATTCCAGAAAGAATTAAGCATGATTTAATTGGCAATAATAAATGAATGCGTTATCTTTGTTGTTGCGAAGCTAAGTTTCTCTAGATTGGCAACAAATCCACTAGTCTCCTGTTTCAAATGTAAACATGAATGGCCGCCATTAAAACAGGCTAAGTGGCAATTAAACGAAAAATTGCAAACAAACAAACAAACAACAACAACAACAAAAAAAAAAAAAAAAAAAAAAAAATTGCTGATAATTCTAAAAATATTGCACACAGATTTACTAAAGACATAAAATCCTTAACCGGAAGATAAAAAGAATATAATTCAATCATTTTTAAAGAAAAAAATGTACAATTTACAAACATATAAGAGTAAAGAAACCGAGATCACTGAGCCGGTTAATAGAGTGGATATATATATAAATATATTTATATACGTTTGGCGCGGCCGATTGCAACCGAAATACGAGGTGCACATCTACATGTTATAGCAGTCTTATATACAAAATTTCAACGTTCTGAGGCTACTCGTTTTTGAGTTATGCGAGATACGTACGTACATACGTTCGTACAGACGCCACGAAAAATTCTCTTCAGAATTAATTTTAAAGCAGTTTTATAATTTTTTTGAAGGAAAAGAGTATTTTATTCTGTCCTTACGTTCAGATATCACGCAAAAACATCGTTAAATTGCATTCGCTAGCGGTCAAAATGGATATTTTCATTGAAATATGGTGCCTGAAAATTTTCGCGATTACAATACTTCCTTTTTACTTCGTACAAGGAAGTAAAAATTAACTGTTTCCATTAATGTTTATTGACCACATCTTTGCTGAACGTGGTCGGTCATTCTCTTTTCTGGAACACATGTTCCTAAATTTAAGATTTTGAAAGTGTAGAATGTATTGATAGCATTACGTTTTTTATTTAATTTAAATCAAGGAGTAATTAAAGCGTAACTTTAATAAAGAATAGTGTGCGTCTGAAAGAACCTGATAATTAAAATCTGCGATATAATGAACTGGTTAATTCCGAGTTAGTCAAACTCGGTCAGAAATATTTTATCCAATTTTAACTGCATTTTAAACTGACACCGCTTTATGAATAATTTCTGCTTTTTATGAATATTATTATTGACCTTCTTCAGAATAAAAATGTTATAAGGTATGTCTCCCGCGTTCTCGGCATGCCTTCGCGGTGTGGCGTTGCATATTTTTCATCTTGCCTGCTTCTCAAAGAAAAATCCTAATGTCTCTGTAATGTAATAGAAAATTTAGTGACAGAAAGATGTACTAATTTCATTCATCCCAAGATTTCTGAATCCATTTTTCAAAACTTGTCAAGTAGCCTTCCGTCACAATGAAGCATTAAAAAAATACCTCTTAATGAAGAAAAACTGCATACATAGATTTAATGTTTACTTAAATGAAAATCTTGATCGCAAATAAGGGGGGAAATAAATCACCAGATTTGATTCTTTAAAAAATATACCGCAATACTTATTTCGTTATGTTCTACTTATTTCTTAAGTGTCTGTGAATGATCCGCCCCTCTCTCAGAAAACAGCAGTTCGAGAAGTTATTAATATAAATTCCAGGCCACGAAACTTTTATGATTTATTTTGCATTTGCTCCGTGAATTTCATTACTATATGAGAAACTATAAAAACAAGGATTTTTGTAGAAGAGAGATTTCAATTCATTTCAAGGTTCCTCCCCCTGATGAAAGTAACACTCAGATTGATTGAATTCCTCTTCAGTTTTTGTTCATTTTCATTTTAATTTCATAATTTTTGAAGAGGAGTTTTGCTTGTTTTAAAATTTTTTAAATTTATTATTGCATTTCTATGATTATTTGAAATTTATTAATTATGAATTTCAATTTCTGGTCTTTGTGAAATATTAGTTATAAATTTCTTACTATATACACTGAAGTGACAAAAATCATGGGATAGCAATATGCAAATATACAGATGGCAGTAGTATCGCATAGAAAATGTATAAATGCGAAGTGCTTTGGCAGGGCTTTCATTTGTGTTCAAGTTATTCACGTGAAGAGGCTTTCACGTGATTATGGCCGCACGACGAGAATTAACAGACTTTGAACGTGGAATGGTAGCTAGAGCTAGACGCATGGGTCATTCCGTTTCGGATATCGTTAGGGAATTCAACATTTCGAGATCCACAGTGTCAAGAGTGTGCCGAGAGTATCTAATTTGAGGCATAACATCCCACCATGGACAGCGCAGTGGCCGACCACCTACACTTAACGACCGAGACCAGCGACGTCTGCGTAGAGTTGTCAGTGTTCACAGACAAGCAACACTGCGTCAAATAACCGCAGAAATTAATGTGGGACGTACGAGGGACGTGTCCGATAGGACAGTGCGGCGAAATTTGTCTTCCTTGGGCTATGTCAGCAGAAGACCGACTCGAGTGCCTTTACTGACAGCACGACATCGCCTGCAGCGACACTCGTGAGCTCGTGAGCATATCAGTTGGTCCCTAAACGAATGGAAAACCGTGGCTTGGTCAGATGAGTCACGATTTCAGTTGGTAAGAGCTGATGGTAGGGTTCGAGTGTGGCGCAGACCCCACGAAGCTATGGACCCAAGTTGTCAACAAGGCACTGTTCAAGCTGGTGCTGGTTCCATAATGGTCAGGGCTGTTTTTACATGGCATGGACTCGGTCCTCTGGTGCAACTGAACCGATCATTGACTGGAAATGAATACCTTCAGCTACTTGGAGATCACTTACAGCCATTCATGGACTTCACGTACTCAAACAACGATGGGATTTTTATGGATGACAATGCGCCATGTCACCGGGCCACAATTGTTCGCGATTGGTTAGAAGAACATTCTGGACAATTCCAGCGAATGATCTGGCCACCTAGATCGCCCGACATGAATCCCATCGAACATTTATGGGACATCATCCAGAGGTCAGTTCGTGCCCAAAACCCTGCACCGTCAACACTTTCACAATTATGGACGTCTATAGAGGCAGCATGGCTCAATATTCCTGCAGGGGACTTCCAACGACTTGTTGAGTCCATGCCACGTCGAGTTGCTGCACTTCGCCGGGCAAAAGGAGAACTGACAAAATATTAGGAGGTATCCCATGACTTTAGTCACTTCAGTGTGTTTACTATATAAAAATTTCTTACTATATATTTACTATATAAAGAATTTCATTACTGTGCGCTAATTGCTATTAAAATAATATTAAACTGGCTCACATAAACAGAGCATATCGATATGCATTATGTGAAGTCCAGAACATGAAAAAATTCATCGTTACAACTTCGGCCGGTTAATGAATTATGTCGGATCACTCGAGGGCTTTCATATCCAAAAATAGTTTGTGTTCGCGGAGAATTTTATCGTTGAATTAAGTTCGTGCCAACGTTAATGGAAGCCGTATAAAACGTAACGTTTGAATTTTGACGTAGTTCTGCGATAATTGCTTCACAATTATTCGAT
This sequence comes from Stegodyphus dumicola, assembly GCF_044657685.1. Taxonomy (NCBI): domain Eukaryota; kingdom Metazoa; phylum Arthropoda; class Arachnida; order Araneae; family Eresidae; genus Stegodyphus; species Stegodyphus dumicola. The sequence continues at coordinate 5,998,373 of NC_140768.1, forward strand.
AGAATTTCCTGTTGGTTTTCAAATTTTTATAAAATTTCTGGAATAATCTTATTTGTCTCGAATGTTATTACGCGTATCAAATTACTGCCAGACCAAGTCATCATTCAGAAAAAACGCGCTTGTGCAGCTTTCTGATTACTGGAAACAGCACAGAGCTTTGATATAGCGTTTATGAAAATTAGAGTAAATATGCTGAAATTCTGTAACGCAAATTCACAGCTTTACTTTTTAAATGACCCTAAATTTTCATTTAAACCATGATATATTTTTAAACGTTAAGCATATGAAAATGTTTTTTACACTGAGTATCCAAATAAAAGTTTGTATATGTGTGAAGTGCTAGATCTTATTAGATTCCAGGTGTCTGAGTGCACGTTATAAGGTATTTTCTTTCCTAGCGTGCCTTCGTGGTGTAGTGGTCAGCAAACTGAGCCGGTATTTCAGAGGTCCGTGGTTCGATTCCCGGTGAAGGCGGTAGCTAATTTTTCATATTCTCCTTCCCAAAAAATACCTAATGTCTCTAAAGTGGCACCCGAATTAAAAAAGAGTTTTGGATGATGATTTTCCACACCCGGGATTTGGCGATTGGTTTCCCTAAAAAGAAGCCCCAGTCGCCCTTTAAAAGGGGGAATATATAAGGTATTTCTCTCGCCTTCCTAGCGTGCCTTCGTGGTGTAGTGGTTCTGCACACTGAGTCGGTATTCCAGAGGTCCGTGGTTTGATTCCCGGCGACGGCGGTTGCTAATTTTTCAACTTGCCTGCTTCCAAATTAATAAACTAATGTGTCTACAACGTAACTTAGGTTACATTTATCTTGTTGGAGCAGAGAGAAAACATGGAACGAGTTTTTTTGCCGTTACTGAATTGTCACGTAGTTTGACTCGTTATTTAAATTCCATTAAAAAAACTCAGTAAAGACTCTAATAATTCCGCAATACATCTCTTAGCTCCGTAATTGGCTTCTATTTTTTTGCATAGAACCTATTGTTATTATCCTGTAAGTACTGCTAATAAAATAATATGCATGATAAATTACAAAATGAGTAATTAAATATTAAATAATGTAATAAATAAACGTAAAAAAAAAAAAAAAAAAAAAAAAATTTGGTTAGAATAGACTTGAAGGGTACCACCCTCTTGTATTATCGCAAAGTTGATTCATTTATCGCCAAGTTGTTGTTTCGTTTATCGCCAAGTAGTTGAATGTTCCGTAAATATACTTTTACCTAGAATTGGGTGCTCCTTAAGTGAAAATATATCGATGTTAACATGGACAAAGGGAGTGCGCAATGCCAAGTTTGAGCAATTCTCTGATGATTTTTAAGTGAAAATAGGTCGACGTGTACATGGATAAAGTCAAAATAGCAAGGTCAAAGAATTGCACAAACTCGGCATTAAAAAAAAAAAAAAAAATTCTGAAATGTTTCAGATTTTAAATTACGTCCAAAGGGCCGTTTTTTTTAACGTTTTGTTTGATATCTGCATTTATTAAATATCATGTTCTTTGCACTTAAACCAGAAAATTGAGTTCAATACCAATGTCGCAAAATAATTTTAAAATGAGCCTATCTTTAGAATTTCCGATAGACAGTTCCGCGCGCTGGAGATAAAAAGGTTCCCCCCCCCCTCGTAGAGTGTTGCCATGGCTCGATTTTAAATAGTTGAGTTTGTTACTCAAAAATTCGTTAAAGTTTTACAAAATATGAAATCGATATTAAAACAAATTCCAAATTTCAAATTTGGGATTTCAGATGCCCATATTCGCAGTAAGATGACGCCGTTCAAAATTGGATGGCTCTAGATACCGTTGTTTTATCACAATGCGAGAAATATGCACACGTTTATGCAGATTTTTCATTATTTAATTTCTTCAAATATAATGCAGGACTCTAACATTTTGTGGCAACAGTTTGAAAAGTGAACTGACATTTATAGGAGTCTGACGCAAAATGCCAAAACGAAAGTAATAGTCCTTCGGGGACTCAGATCCCTTTGGACAAAGAAAAAAAAAAAAAAAAAAAACGTGATATGAGTTTGAGTGTGGAGTTCTATTTTATATTCGAGTTCTTTTAAAGCTCCGAATAGTGAAGTGCAGTTTATATAAAAATGGATAAATAATTAAGACGTAGATATTTGCATAAAACTGCTACAACTACTATATAGTTTCGATTTGGCCTAGGAAAAGCAAGTTTTTGGACCTGCAACTAAACAGTCCGTTTCAAAACAGTTTGAAAATTCACAATGATGCTTCAGTTTACAAGTCAAAGAGTCAAAGAACCCATGTAAAAGTCCTCCAAGATCGTTCAGATATTACTTCTCGAAACGAAGTGAGAAAGACAATTGGATTTCAGATCCTATTAATGAAAATTTCTTTGAAATAGCCTCAAAACTGATATACTCTGAAAAAGAAAATCTTATACTTGACTTTACTGATTACTAATTTTGTGGTATTATAAGGTATTTCTCCCGCCTTCCTAGCGTCCTTCGTGGTGTAGTGGTTCTACACGCTGGGCCGGTATTCCAGAGGTCCTTGGTTCGATTCCCGGCGAAGGCGTTTGCTATTTTTTTATCTTTTCTTGCCTCTAAAAAAATCCTAATGACTCTACAAGTGGCGCCCGAACTAAAAGGGTTGTGAATGATGATTCTCCGCACCCAGGATTTGGCGACTAGGTTCCCTAAAACCCTAGTCGCCCTTTAAAAAGGGGAGTATATAAGGTATTTCTCCCACTTCCCTAGCGTGCCTTCGTGGTGTAATGGTAGCACGCTGGGCCGGTATTCCAGAGGTCCGTGGTTCGATTCCCGACGAAAGCGGTTGCATATTTTTCATCTTTTCTGCTTGCAATCAACCTAATGACTCTACAGTGGCGCCCGAACTAAAATGGTGCTGAATGATGATTCTCCTCACCCAGGATTTCACCAGTCGCCCTTTAAATGGGAGTAAGGTATTTCTCCCCGCCTTCTTAACGTGTCTTTGTGATGTAGTGGTTCTGCACACTGGGCCGGTATTCCAGAGGTCCGTGGTTCGATTCACGGCGAAGGCGGTTGCTAATTTTTCATCTTGCCTGCTTCCAAAAAATACTTAATGTCTCTACAGTATTAAAATAAAAACATCGTAAGCTATATTGCAAGAATACAGGTTCTTAAGGAGAAGGTTAGGGGTAGGTACTTTATAATTGCTGTCTCGTTAAGTGGTACGCAAAATAAAATCTCGTTAAGAAACAAAAAGATTTGGGAACCGCTAATTTATAGAATAGTGGTGTTAATGTGAAGGTCATAATAGTTCCATTAATTATAAATTCATTTATGCTTTACCTAAATTTATGAATATAATATCAGTCTCAGAATTCAGTTTAATTCCGGAGATTGCTAGATATAGATCCTAAAGCATTTACAGCTAATTAAATATACATTTCGCAATAATTTGCGGCTTCGCTACTGTTGATATATCAGACTGCGTGAACTGAGGTACGGGGGCCATTGTACTCCATTGATACGTGTTTGAATTTCAACTTGTGAATCTCGCAATTTATGAAATTCCCCTTAGTCACCAGAAGAGGGCGATGAGAAGTGTCATCGTCTGCCACACGAGGGTGGATAGAAACGTGAGCCATCACGAAATGGATGTACTGCAAGGGATGGCTGCAAGATTCACATGCGGGGGGGGGGGTCGTGTTGCTGCTTTGATGCTGTGAAAGGCTAGGCTTCTCGTACTTGGATTGTACGATTTGCTCCAAGATGACAAAAACCAGATTTCTTTTCTTTTCTTTTATTTTATTTTTACTTTTTCCTCGAGCTGTTATATCAGCTTTCGTGTCTGATTTTTCCCCCCCTTTCTTTATTAATTGCTTAATGTCTTCGAAACTGCGTATGAATTGTAGTGATTACAGAATTGCGTTATTTAGCACTTTACTTATTTGTTTATTGCATATTGTCAGACCGACGCGGTAGTAGACGTTCTTGTTCACAACGTTTAAAAGTTGTCATATCCTTTTTTTTTTTTAAGCCCAGAAGGGCTATTAATTTCGTTTTGGCATTTTGCGTCGAAAACTTTAAAAGTGTGAATCACTTTTTAAATTGTTGTCATCAAATACGATCGCCGTGTATTATATTTAAAGAAATTAACTAATGAATGAAGAATATGCATAAATGCACGTATGTTTCTCGCATTGTCATAAAACAACGGTACCTGGAGCCATCAAATTCTGAATAACGTACGTCTCCACCCGAACATGGACATCTGGAAGCTCAAATATGGAATTTGTTTTATTATCTATTTCATATTTATGAGTATTTGATAATGAAATTCAACGATTTCAAAGGAAGCAATGGCAACACTGTACGGGGGGGAAACCTTTTTTATCTCCAACGTGTCGACCTGTGTATCGGAAATTCTTCTTTCTTAGAATAGGCTTATTTTAAAATTATTTTCGATATTGCTGTTGAATTGGATTTTATGATTCAAGTGCGAAGAACATAATATTTAATAAATAAAGGTAACACACAAAGCGTTAAAAAAAAACGCCTCTTTGGGCGTAATGTAAAATCTAAAAGCTTTCATTTTTTTTTTTTTTTTTTTTCCCCACATCTAGATATAATTGAGCTAATATTGGAAAAAAATTTGAAAGTACAGTATTTGTAGAAAAGAAGATTGAACGCACTTTTAAATCCGTGGAGAGAATTTGGCTTGAAAATTTCAGCAGATAATTTACAGTAAATAGAGGAGACGACTGAGTGTCTGTTTTCGTCACAACCGATGCGCATATTTATTTTGCATTTGTTTGGTATTAGTTTCAATCAAAAATGTTCACTAAGTTTCTTTCCGTTTATTTTCAGACTGCCAGCCATGCACAGATGAACAACTGCTTCGACACTACTGCACAAGTGATTTTGGTAGGTATTTACTATTTATTTTTGTTCATTACGAGTAACTCCATAGAAAATATACTAGTATCATAGCCTAAACACATAAGCACGCTTTCAATGAATTGAATTCATTCAGAAAAATCAGATAGTTGATAAATATATTGATGCATAAATCAATATATTATCAAGTATGTGGCTATTGAAACACGCGGAACAAAGTGCAATGGGTTGCATAGTTTTCTGAGAACTATCGAGTTTAATATTTTCCTTACATATTGTGCTGCCAAAGATAGTACTTCTGGATTTGAACCCGGATCTTTAATAAAAAATTTAGTCGTGGAAATCTTACTGAAGTACGCTGCACTTTATGCTTCTTAATATTTTAAAAGATGCCGCTCTGATCGTTAGCGCGGTACTGTATCGTTGGGCTTCAGTTCAAATCTCGGAGAAGACTTGAATGCTTGTACGTGCATAGTATCTGTGCGGCATGGAGGCTCTCAAAATACTTGGCGAGGCGAAAGTCGACAATTTTTATGATAAGGAAAGAGTGGGGGTAAGACCCTCTGTATCGTCTCAATCAAAATTGCGACGGGCCCTCCTCACTGGTGTAAAGTCGCTTGCTCTCTATGGTGCATCTCGGGCAATGTTCTTGGTGATGATACTGCTCAGTTGCGGTCCAGTCGTAAATGATAAGGAAGGGAAAACACGGGAACACTAGAGATTGAGGAGAGTGTACGCTTCGGGGATGTGGAAGAACACTGGAACACAGGCACTTGGAAACCCGAATTTGAAATTTGTTTACTGCCTATTTCATACTTTATAAAACTTTAAAAAACACAGTAATTTCAAATCGAGCAGTGGTAACACTGTAGGGAATAAATCATTTTTATCTCCAGTGAGCGAGACTGTCTATCGGAAATTCTAAAGATATTGTTGCGTTTTTCTTCTGACACCAGGTGTTACGTTATTTTCTTCCTTCACGTTCGTAGATTTGGAGTGAATAACGAAGACACTGGATGAAGTATAGAAACACACTTTATTGGCCAGTATTTAATCAGGGCAGTTCCAAAATCTCGTTTACAGTCGTCGAACTGTTATAAACACGCTGACATGATCAGCGACACAGCTTTCAGGTTATCAGACTATCACGGTGTAGAGAGCTTCACTGCAAAGCACCAGAATACAGCTCCCGACTCTGCTCGGTCGTTCTCGAAACTCCACGTACTCTCGAGACTCTCCACGCTACAACTCGCGATGCACTCGACGACACACAGAGCACGGCTCCCGACTCTTCGGTTCAGTCGTTCCCGGAGCTCAACACGCTCTCTCGACGATGCACTAACCGCGATACAGTAAGAGACTCTTCGATGCACTCGACGACGCACTCGGCACTCGCTGCGGACTGTCAACACGATCGACTCCGCAGGGATTGACTCGCTAGACGAGACACCAACTCGATACTAACTATCTCGCACTCTAGACGAGGCATATACACTGACTGCGGAGCAGCAGGGTTTATATAGCTTTCGGCTTGTGTTCGAGAACATTCTGGCCTAAACGGGTAAGAATTCGTTCCAGAAGGTTCTCCATCCGTCCATGGCATATCGCCAATTTTGTCGCCAAATGTGGCACCCTTGCCTTCCCTTGCCATTTTACGGCAACCCTAAAACTGCTTTGCGTGGAAGCCATCTTACCGTGTCTGTACATTTCGTAACAATATGTTGTTTTTAATTATTTTTAACACAATATGGCGTTAGCCCAAATGCTCTCGAAACATGGATGTGTCTGTAAGTTACAAAAAAGCCCGTTTGGGCGCAATATATAAAATCTGAAGCTCTCAATTTTTTTTTAATTACTAAAAATAAAATTTTTGAGATTAAATTTCTAATGAAATTTTTGTTCAGTACATAAAAGGAAGTGCCGGAGCTTTCTTATTTAGGGCTCGCTCCGATTAGAATTATAATTTATACCCCAAACTAAGGAGTATCGGAGCCAGCGCTATTTAAGCTCTGGATGCCACGCAAAAACATCCTCAAATTGCATTCGATGGTTGTCAAAATGGATACTTTCCTTGAAATATGGTACCTGGAATTTTTCGTAATTACAATACATCCTTTACAAGGAAGTACCAGGAAACAACTAGGACACTTTTCATAAACAACTACAGTGCTAATTAGCACGTTGCAAGGGGAATTGGATCGGATTATTTGTTTTTTAACAGCATTTACCAAGCGTTTCAGCGTCTTGACCTGCATGTATATATTGCTGAGGAAAGGGTGGGAATTCCTAGACGAAAATAATGAAATGTTAGTAAACAAAGGGATATAATTAATAAAATCATCTGATAATTATTATTTAATTCGCAATTATAAGTAAATCTTCGTTATTAATAATCCAAACAGTGCATGCGAATATATTTACAACTGTATAATCTCTACATATAATAAAAGAAAGAGTCTGTCTCTGTGTGTGTGTGTGTGTCTTTCGTTCCCGCTTGCGCGTAAGCTAATAGATCCCCGGCTACAAAATTTGGTACGTAGGCGCATCTAGACAAGACTCAGTGCACCTGGAAGGGATTTTTTGAAATTCGAATTCGAATTTTTTTTATTTTATGTTTTGCGACGAAATCGCATCATTTTGAAACATGATGATGGGCTATAGGAAAGTGAGATTTTACTCTACGCACTCCATTTTCACATCGTCATGAAACGTAGGCACTTAGCTATTTTACGAATTTAAAATAAATTTCGTGTCTCAATAACTCGATTCAATACGAATTTATTTAACAAAGGGAGCTTAACACCTTTTCAACGGGATTTTTTATGAAAAAGTTGGTGTCCGCCGATAACATCGCGGACGAAAACGTCGCGGAGAAAACAACGCAAGGCGAAAACGTCGTGCTACAAAACATCGTGGGCGAAAACATCGCAAAGAGAAAACATCGCAGTTCTAAAACATCGCGGTACAAAATATCGCCGTCGAAAATAAAGCGGTTCAAAAACTTCGCAGTTTAAAAACATCGTCGTCGAAAATATCGTGGTAAAAAATAAAGTATCTACAAATCATCGCATGACGATATCATCGCATGACGATAACATCGCAGACATACTTTTTTCAGGTTTTAATAATCGTAAATGGATATTCCCATAATGATTTGTGAGCGCAAGATGTAAAGAAGGAGAATTTTTACTTTCACATTTTTTTTATTAACTAATAAATTTTTGCTGAAAAAGTAAGAAGGAAACTTAAACATAGAAAATTAAATGCAACTTATAGATTATACTTTTCATGAAAAATTACCAGTAAAAACTTTATAAAAAACGATTTATTAATGGCCTTTGTTCGTTAACTATGTCGGTTTAAAATTCTATTAAGTGCTATAAGTTGCATTAATTTTCTATGCTTAAGTTCCCTTTTTATTTTCTCAGTAAAAAATTTGATTAATAAAAAATATGAAAGTAAAAATTATCCTTCTTACCATCTTGCGCTCACAAATCATTACGGGAATATCCATTTACAATTATTAAAACCTGAAAAAAGTATGTCTGCGATGTTATCGTCATGCGATGATTTGTAGATACTTTATTTTTTACCACGATATTTTCGACGACGATGTTTTTAAACTGCGAAGTTTTTGAACCGCTTTATTTTCGACGTCGATGTTTTGTACCACGATGTTTTAGAACTGCGATGTTTTCTCTTTGCGATGTTTTCTCCCACGATGTTTTGTAGCACGACGTTTTCTCCTTGCGTTGTTTTCTCCGCGACGTTTTCGTCTGCGATGTTTTTGCCGCGATGTTTTCGGCTGTAACCAAAAAATTTTATTTTAAAAAATGTACAGTTTATTTTTCTTTGATTTTTGGACACGTTAAACTTTATCCTTGCGACTGCTTTTACAAAAAGAATTTTGGAAAAATGATAATATTTTGTATTTTTAAAAAATTTTTTGAATGAAGCTTCCGAGTACACTTCTCACATCTCACATGTTTAAAAATGTGATTTTGGCAACCATTTTCCTGTCTTATTGTTGTTGATAGACTGTTGATGAAATCCCATTATTTTTAATAGTTTCATTCTGTTAGAAATATGGGTTTGGCAACAATTTTTGATCGTATTTCTTACGTCGCTGTTTTTAAGAGATTGGCATATTTCATTGTCATTTATATATATATATATATATATATAATACATTTTTATTGATTTTTTTTATAAAGTTGTTCTGCACAGTAAAATTCTGTGCGGAATTTTTTGTTTTTCGAGTTTCTTCCGTGTTATTTTTTTGCTTATTTCACTTTTTGTAAGATATTGAAAAGTTTTACATGATTTTTTTTTCTTCAACGGAAAGTTGGTTAATTTTTTTATTAGGATAAATAATATTTGTATTAAGGGATGTTGCTTATTTCATTGTAATTTTGTTATACGTAATAACTTTTTTTTATGAAGTTGTTCTGCAGAGTCAAATTCTACGCAGTTTTTAAATTTAACGTTTGGTGTTCCCTTCAGCCATTTTTCCGGTACATTGAAAAGCCAGACGAAGGCTGGCAGCCAAGCTGCTAGTAATACATAAAAAGAAGCACTTCAAAAATTTTCGCGTTCTATATAATTTGTCTCCATTCTGGTACCATGAATATCCATGTACACATTTTGGTAATTAAAGAACTACAATAAAAAGCAAATTATAGTTCTCTTCAAAGCTCCGTTCTACTAGTTTTATTAAAAGCACCTCTGGTGCTAAGCCCTCTATAAAAGAGAGAAATATCGAATGAGTCGTAAAAACAGCTCTTCTTTAAACAATATCTACCCTTAATACCTATAGCGCACGCTTTACTTTCCCCTTCATAATTAACGTCATTCTTGACCGCATCGTAGATGACACCGGCAAAGTGATTGCTGGGCACTGGCCTTTCTCGACGAATCCATTAAATTGGAATCGTCCACTAATTTGAAACAACAACATGTCAGGATGGTGCTATAGTCTTTCACCTGCTAAAAATCGATGTTTTAAATAAAATAAATTGTCTTTACTTTGCTAAATTCAAAAATCATAAGTGTAACAGTTTTTAAACGAATTAAATTTATATAGGTATAAATAATAAAATAATTATTTTTTAGATTTCCTATATAACTTTTGATGGAAATGTTTATTTGGTAAAAACGTGTATAAACCATTTCAGAGTTTTAAACGAGAAACTATAAGATATTTCTCTCGCCTTCTTGTCATGCCTTCGTGGTGTAATGGTCTGCACTCTCGGCGCGTATTCGAGAGGTCCGAGGTTCGTGCCCCGTCTAGTGTATTGCACATTTTTCATGTCTCCTGCTTTGAAATAACCTAATGTCTTTACAGTGGCGCCCAAATGAAAGGTGGTAGATGGTGATTCTCCACCATCAGGATTTGGCGATTGGGTGCCTAAATTCTTCCGTCTTCTTAGCATGCCTTCGGGGTGTAATGGTCAGCACACTCGGCGCGTATTCGAGACGTCCGCGGTTCGAGTCTCGGCGGGGGCATTGCTCATTTTTCACGTTTCTAGCTTCAAAAAATAACCTAACGTCTCTACAAAGAGATAGGCCCACCAGCGGCCGAGCGGTAAAATCGCTGAACACTGGTAGTTCGGTCCGAGGTTCGAATCCCGCGAACGGGCTGGCTGCATGGGCGTTTTCGTGGTTTTCCCCATGTGTAACGTGTATACGAGCCAGTTTCCCTTACAAAGTCCTCCACGAAGGCATCCCTTCTCTTAGGCAGATAGCCCTCGAGGCGTTGCCATAATCAAACACACACACACACACTCTATCAGGTTCAGTGTTCCGCCTTACTTGCTTGGGGAACATTGAATAACCTGACTCGGAACAAGGAGCTTACTAAAGCTGTGTCCAATAAATGTGGGAAGTAGACAAGATACACAGGAAGGGTATACGAAACCCTTTATTTTTCACTCTTTCCAATAATTTCCGTACTTCGGAATACAGAGACCAACTACTTGTGGTCTGAACGTAAGAATATAAAAATATTAACTAAACTCTAACTTAAATTTGGAATAATAAACAAGGGCCTACGTGGAAGATTGGCCGTATATTAACAGGAAGCCGTATGTAGTACAGAGAACTGTTAACACTACAATACGTTTAAAATTATCAAGAGGATTAAACCTCTGGCCTGGAAGGCAACCAGCAACCGAGTAAAACTGCTAAGGCAAGCGGCCTGCTTCGACTAACTCCTTCCTCTCTCTTGCTTGGCAAAAAGCCACAACTTAAGTACTTGGCGTTCGCCAGACAAATTTGCATAAATAAGTTAAAGCTTTTAATTCTGGCCGGAAGTAGAAAATAAGAAGTGATAGTAAAGATTTAAAATAAAAATAAACGTTAGTAAAACTTAAGATCCTTACAACTCTACAAAGAGACATCTTTTTATAATAATTATAAAGCAATACTAATCATTAGCTAAACCATTCAAAAGAAGAAATAGAAAATTCATTTATTTTTAAATTTAAATATGAAAGACATTCTACCGTATCGGTAATGAAAATGTGGCGAGCTTATGGAATAATTTAAATTCAACAATAAAGAGACGTCGGAAAGCCATTTTAGAGAGACCAGTGTTTGAATATTTTGTTATTTTAATCTCTTGAAACGTGTGCTGAATAAAGAACTCACTGTATTCTTATCATAAACAGAATCCTTAGTGAAACATGTGTTTTAAAATTGTTCTTGTCTCTTTTTTTTTTACAGTCATCCAAGGCACAGTGACTGGCTTGTTCAACAACAGAGCGCTACAGTTGACTGAGCTGACGATACGTGTTTCGCGGTACCACAGAATCAACGAACTCGACAAACTTCTAACACATTCCAACTCGACTGCCGTGCCATTCAAGTATATTGTATTGCACCGGCCTCTGAGTTGCGGTACTAGGGCCGGTACAGGAGAGTACCTGTTTCTCGGAAAATGGGTCCTTGGGAATCCAAGCTTGTACTGCATACCAAGAATCGTGGAATGGAAAAAAGTTCGAAGGAAAGCAATAATAACCGGAATGAATGAATGTTTGTTATAGCTGGGACTTCCCAGAAATTACCATTTGGGACACTGGATCTCATCATGCCAAATTCAAAACTATCGGCTTTCACTCACGCGAATGTAAATTATCTTTTGTTCACTGTATATTTAAACCAGTAACTCATACTCTAGCATAGAATGTTTGGCTGAACAGTTATTTAGAGCAGGGTTTCTTAAACTTTTTTCAGTCGCTACCCCTTTTTATCACTGAGATTTTTTCCCGACCCCCAGGATCGCATAATATTTACATAACTTTTGTGGGACCCCGTAAGTATTGATCAAAAACATAGAAGAATGTGAAAATTTTAAGGGAACAGTGGACTTTTGGATAGAATGCATAAATTGTTTCTCCCTATAACTTTGAATCACATACTAATTTGAGATATGTTTATATTTGTCATATTTAATATTACGAGATTAAAAATAGTTAAATGATACGAAAATGTTATCTAGTGTTTACAAATTCATATTCAAAGTTAATTTGCTGTTTCCCATGATCATGTATTAAAGGTAAGTTTGAAGAAAAACTTTAAATTCGGTTTTCACAAAACAAATTTTTTGGCAGTTCCTTGAAAATGCTCCTTGCGGCTCATTTTTAGTTCAAAATGAATGATGATATTTGGAAGAAACTATCTTGTTTTATATGTTACAGTAGAAATGTGCATGCATTTTTGGATATGAGGTTATTAAGAAGTTTAAACTTTATGTGATAATGTTTAACGAAAGGTGATATTTTTCCGAAAACTGGGTTTAATTTCACAAAATTCCTTTTTAAAAATTTTTGATTCAACATATTCAATAACGGATACACAAAATCTTTTATTAAGTCTTTGTAACTAACTTAAAGGAAAAATAAGGAAAAATATTGAAAATTAGAGCGCAAGGAGCATTTTTAATCTTTAATTAAAATAATAAATTATTTGTTTTAAAATTTTTTAATTTTAAATAAACTGAAATTTTGAACATATATTTTGTAAACTGATGTTATAATATGTATATGTGTAAAATGTCATGTTGAAAACACAAAAACTTAAAAAACTAATTTTTAAAGTCCACCGTTCCCTTTAATAAGTGCCCACCAGCGGCCGAGCGGTAAAGTCGCTGAACACTGGTAGTTCGGTCCGAGGTTCGAACCCCGTGAACGGGCTGGCTGCATGGGCGTTTTCGTGGTTTTCCCCATGTGTAACGTGTATACGAGCCAGTTTCCCTTAGAAAGTCCTCCGTGAAGGCATCCCTCCCCTTAGGCAGATAGTCCTAGTGTGCTTTGCCATAATTAAATACACCACACCCTTTAATAAGTAACAGACGAAATGACAGCGTCACGTGCAAAGCAAGGAAAATGAACGTTTATATTATAAAAAGAATGCGTCGAAATGTTTTCGTTTTTTTTTTTTTTTTGTCTGTATTGTCTTAGCTTTATCTATTTTCCGGTACATTGTGTAAAAATATTTGGTAATTGTAAAATTATTATAATAAGGTAAAGGAATATCAAAACTGCTAAAATTTTTGGCACCACCCTGCTGCAGATCCCGTGACGACCCTAAGTTTAAGAAACCCTGATTTAGAGTACGAGTCATTTTTTGCCGCTTTTGTTTCGCACAGTAGTTAAGTGGTTATGTCCTATTTAAATTATTTTATTTTGATATATGTTAAATCATTAAATGACAAAAAATCAACAGCTACCCTATTCGGCATTGTTGTTGACATTTTCTGGGCTACATTTTTGTGACGTCACGCTTACTTCATCGGTTCTAACCTCCTTATTCTAAAAATACCCGACATACAATATTGATTTCCTCCCGCCAGTTTATTGGCATTTGGCGAAGCGTAAGATATTTCATTTTTCTTTTAAATTTAATCTGCTTGTTACTGATTACTAAACTAAGAGATTTAAAAGGAATAAACGCTGCTCCGTATCTCCTGTGGTGCTATACGAGTTTGGCTGCAATAATTAAAAGGAGACTGCGCATTACGTAAACACCGTAGAAGAAAGTTACATTTGCGCCATTGCGTAACTGTAGTTACGTTTTGTTTTTGTGAATCATGTAGTATTTTGTTCATAAAACTCCTACAGTTACTTCTCAAAAGTTTTTTATTATATGTTATTAATAAAAAAATTGCCTGCTTAGGAACATAATACTTAGGGTTTCAGAAAGTATAATTTAATGGTATTGAGTCAGCAGCATTTTTCTTGAATCGTCCACGAAAAGATTATCTCATATTTATTAAGAATATTGATGATTCACTATTTACTCTTATTTTAATTGTTAAAAAGGAGACAGGCTAACAAAAAAAGGCTCATATTTTTATAAGGAAAAAAAAAAAAAAAAAAGCTCAGATTTATAAATAACGAAAGGGTAGACAAAAATAAATCAGTGAAAAATCTGAGAGTAAAGCGATGTGTAAATAACAAGTTCTGGATAAAATCGAAAGGCTAATAACAAATTCTAATGATTGAAATTTTAAGCAATTAAATGACAGTAGAAAAAAGAATAGTAACATAAAAAAACAAAAAGGAAGTAATTTAGTACTTAACCACTTGCGCTAAAAGGCCTACCAGCGGCCGAGCGGTAAAGTCACTGAACACTGGTAGTTCGGTCCGAGGTTCGAATCTCGCGAACGGGCTGGCTGCATGGCCGTTTTCGTGTTTTTCCCCATGTGTAACGTGTATACGAGCCAGTTTCCCTTAGAAAGTCCTCCACGAAGTCATCCCTTCCCTTAGGCAGATAGTCCTCGAGGCTTTGTCATAATCACACACACACACACACACACACTTGTGCTAAAAAGACGTGCCACGTACGTCGAGATGCTTTTGTCTCAAACCGCGAGCGACGTGAACACCACGTCGATAGGCATTTATCGCAAAAATGAAAATAACGTGGTGCACACGTAACCTAACAACGAGATTGTTTATTTCTCGGGCTACAGCTCTGGAGTGCACGGCGTCGCATAGTAATAGATTTATAGTATTATTTTTTATCATATCAGCCCATATTGTAAAATGGAGAATAATAGTGAACTCAGTGACATAGTTTTGACAAGTGCAAGGAGAAAGCGATTAGTTAGTTCATCCGATACTGATACAGATAGCGACTGCGAGAAAATTATTTGTCCAGCTGGGAAACGGCGCAGAATTATAGTATATTGTAGCGCACGGCACCGCAACCGTGAAGTTTAGTCGTGGCGCAAGTGGTTAAACGTACGACATAAATTAGATTAAAAAGATCACTGAAGTGTGGAAAATTAAATCCCATGTTAGATGTCTTTGGTTAGCCATCATCTGCAAAGTCCTAATAATACACTGTCCTCCAAAAGTTAAGGAACAGCATGTGTTTTGTGTATAATTTGAAAATGAAGCAACATAGAAACAGGAAATTTAGAGTACATGTTCAATAAACATTCTTTAATCATTGCGACATAGAATGTTTCTAAAGTTCAGTATAAACATGAATTACAACAAAAAAAATTGCTTTCTTGGCAGAGAAATCAGTCTTGGGAACAGTACATTATAGTTTTTTGAGGAAAAATGTGCTGGTAACATTACACAAATGGGTTCTAATAAGGAATTTGTCCACCCCTAGCTGCAGTACATTGGCGGCAGCGACGTTTCATGCTGTCAATTAAGTTGTTGGTCAGTAAAATGGGAAGCAACGACCAGACACGGAGTAATCCTTGCTCAAGTTCATCTAACGATTTTGGAAGAGGACTTAAAGCAGCAACCTGTCTAGCAAGGTACTCCCAAAGAATGCTGTATCGAATTCAGATGAGTCGCGCATTGTCGTCCGTCAGAAGACATCCAGGACCAATAGCAGAGACATATGGCAGACACATTGATCAAGGATTTCGTCTCGATTATCTCACACATTTCAATGTTCCTTCATGGAACTTATGCAGGTCAATGTGACTGAGAGAGATCGCAGCCTAAACCATTATTCCAACACTGTACCTTTCCACAATGGGGGATTGGTTGTATCTGGTACGTTTTTCCCTCCTGATCAGCTGACGATCTGAAACATTCTCTAGTCTTAGCATGGACTCATTCGTGAAGAGAACAGACGCCCCATAAACGGGCACCCCTACGTCCTCGGTTCAAGAGGGCGCAAACAACTAGTCTTGCATACACACCTGTATTGCGCATGCGTCTACGCACTGTTATAGCTGAGATTCTTGTTCCTGTTGCCACTAAATCTTCGTTCAGACGGGGGCGTAAAGGGCATAAGTGGTTAAAACCGAGCTCCGTTGCCAAGGCAACCAGTCTGTGCTACGTCACAAAATCTGGTTTAGGGCTCGTGGCATAGGGTTCAAAGTTTTCAACTTTACGCCGAGTTTGGGATAAGCGTCGACCAATCAGAGCGAAGCTAAAACCAAGCGGCGTTCTACAGAAGATTTCACAAAACAAGCAGCGAATTTTCGCTGTCACAAAACAAGCAGAGCGAAAGCGGGAAGTCAATCGAGCAGGAGGACAGCGCGGGAAAGTTGTAGACACGCCCACGCATGCGCAAATTTAGCTCCCATTAGCCACGGCTTACACCCCGTTCTCGCAAGTGTGAACGGAATTCCCGTATTTTATGCCCTTATGACTACGCCTTTATGTCCTTTACGCCGCCGTCTGAACGCAGCTTAAATGGTCTGCCATGAGCTGAGGCATAGTAATATCACTCCTCCTTTGGGCCGAAAAAGCTGAATACCCGTCCCTGCAGGTTTTTCTAACTCTTGGTCTGCCTGGAACATGTCTTCTAGACACATGATCTTCGGATTCAAACTGATTCCGTAGTCGTCGGTAGATCCTCCACAACGAGAGACATTTTGACGTTATCAGCACCAGCTTGTAACATCTCCATTTCCATCCGTCGGATCGCCTGCCATCTCAACGAAGCGGGTAAACGACTTCCCCTGGACATTAAGACACTCTCCTGGATATTGTCAGCGAAATTGCTTATAACAACGGAAGATCAACCCTTGTGAACAAAACTTACAATTTTTGCATTTTTTCTCCAATTCATTCAAGTATTCATTTCTATAAAATAAAAGTAGTAGATGTTGTTTTTGCACATCATGCATATATACTGTGAATTTAAATGGTACTGATATTTTTGTAATGGTGAGTTTGAAAAATGCTGTTCCTTAACTTTTGGAGGGCAGTAGCTGTTTTCTGTGTCATTTTTTCTTCCTGTTCCGTTTGTAAAATACGTTTTGTGCAGAATTTTAAAAATGCTGTCAGTTTGTGTAATACTCCGAGCATTATTGTCCAATCAGAAACCTATCAAACGATTCTTTCTGCAGAAAAAGCTGTCATTTGTCAGCTCAGAATAATTTAAATAGCACGTTCATATACCCCTATAGTCTAATTGCTCATTAGTGTTCAGAAAAGTTTCAGATGTCTGAATGGAAAGTTACTTTTAGTCTATGCGCATAAAATGTTAGACAGTTCAGTTTGATAATGCTTTCAAATGATAAAAGATGAAAATGCCTGTTCACTGCCGTGTTTCTGTCATTGTTTTCTGCTTCGATGCACTGTTTCTGCCATTATTTCTTAAATTTGTGCCATATTTTTGCTATTGTTTCTTGAAATGCAAAGTACTTTTCGATCTCATTTGTACAAAGTAGATAATGGAATGCTTTTCATTGTATAAATGTTACATTTTGTAAATACAGCCACCTTTATGCATAAAAATATTGATATATTGTCAGACCTGATTGTTTTAAATAGCACCTTATTAAAACATTCTATTTAAGTTTACAAGAAATGGAATTTTTTATCCTTTCAGATTCATATGCTTACAGTACAAAGTAATGTTAATTATCTGTTTCTAGCGTCTTTTTCAAAGCTTAAACCTACACTCTAGCCATAAGTTAAATTATGAACACATAAAAGAATATTGAAAAATATTTTCTGTTTTTATTGCTGTTACTATGATATATAGAAAGGTATACTACATCAAAAAACCTAATAAGAATATTTAAAAATCATCTGAAATGATTATGATTTTTTCTTATTGTATTTATTAGTTTTATTTGATTGCAAAAAAAGTCACGTAAGAACATAACGGATTTACTCATTTCCGAGGAAATACCTTATCCAATCTACTTTCATAAACAAGGCTACGCAAAATTCCGTTAGGTCAATTTACGCAAAATACGAAAAGTATTAAAAAGTAGGAAAAATATTATTTCCGTTTTTATACTTCAAATGATCTGAAGAGGATTCGCTCTTGAATTTAGCTCAAAAATAGCAGGAAATACGTGTTTTGAAAGGAACATTTAAAAAAAAAAAAAAGTCTAACAATTTCAAATTACAGCCTAACATCTCGAAGAAAACTTAACATAAAAAACCGTAAAAACTAGAAAAAAAAATCAGTTTCTTCCCTCTTTAAATAAAAATAATATCTAGTTTTGCCGTCTCTTAAAATTAAATCTTTACTTTGGAATTTTTAAAACTTGAACTCAAAGAAAATTTCAAGTTTAAAAGTTGCGCCCTGGTCTTCGTGGAATTTTGAATGCAAACACGAATTAGAAATCTTGTAGTTTATCTTTTAAAAGTTGTTTAAGTTATGATACTGGTGATGGAAAATAATAAATGTTGTTCACAAGTCCACATAAAATAACTTTTGCTATATCGAACGAAGTATTTTTATTATAATGAAAGTAAAAGAAGAATCTTATTTAACATGGATTAGCAATAAAATCGGAAAATAACACTTCTCCCTTAACTCAAAGCATTTACTAAGAAGAACTATAAATACATTTCGCTCAAGTAGTCCAAGTTCATTAGGAAAATATGCAAATTAAGAAATAATTTATTTCCATTCTGGAAGGTTTATTATCTGAAGCCTATCAGTTTCGTAGGAAATGAGAGCCATTGTTCTTGCAAAGTAGTTGCAAGGGTCTGAAGAAAAGAATTGAAAGGAGCTACACATCTTCCTAAGGCGTCTCAAACACGCTAGATAGGACTCAGGTCTGGTAGTCAAGCTGGCCACTTCATGCGCTGAATTGTTTGCAGCTGAAGATCATCCACGATGAGAGCGCTGTGCAGTCTAGCGTTAGCAGCTGTAGCAGAAAATCATCACCTATTGCCCCCAAAAAATAAAGGTGCACATAAGCATCAAGGATGTCATCTCTATAGCCCTGAGCATTCATGGTTCCACGTGGAAAGACATTTGCGCCCAGCCAAAGAGATATCGCTCCAAACACAGACGCTGCCTCCTCCATATGCATCTCTTTCTCGAATGTTTGATGGATGATAAGAGGTTTCATGTTCTCTCCAAATCAAATACCGCCTACTATAGCTTTGGTGGCTATACTTGGACTCATCCGCAAAGAGAACGGCCCTCCACTAATCAGCAATCCTGTGGATACGTTGACGTGCCCTCCTCAAATGTTCCTTTCTGTGACGTGACGTGACGTGAGTTGCACGCAAACGGCTGGTCGCTTCGCGTACAGATCTTCGTGAAGCCTTCTACACACGGTTGGCGTTCACACCAACCTTCCCGTGGCTGCAGCAAAGGATGATTTGAGTTGAGTCGAAGATGCGGTTCTATTCCTTCGTGCGCATAACAACAAGCACCGGTCATCGGCGCTCGTCGTAGCGGTTCGCTGTACTTGGCCGAATCTCTTGGATGCCGCAACTGTGGTTAGAAATTATTGACAAAGTCTGTGAACCAATCAACAGAACTGCTTAATATGTAATAAGTGTAAAAAACTTAAGTTTATTAGTAAGATCAAAATACATAAAACCGAACTTAGTTTTTAAATACATGAAACGGAACTTATTTTTTAAAGGTACGTATGTAAATATGTAAATTGCTACAGTAACATCATCTCTATACGATCCCTTGAAGTGACATCATCTTTACACAGGAATCCACTTTTTCTGTTTTTTTTTTTTTTTTTGGCTAATTTTGTTTATAGTTGGATATTTTTCAAGTTCTTTTCAATAGTAACCATTTTAAATTTAATGAATGTGATAAGAAAAATCTGAGAAAAGTCCTGATATTAGGTCCGGAAATCTTGATAACCATAACGCACAGCCAACACACGACGGGCACGGTTACAGCTTTTCTTGTGATGAAATCCTTTTCACCCTCACAACGCGTGAACAATGCTAGTGGTTCTCTCTCTTTTTTTTTTTTTTTTTTTTTTTTTCTTTATACCTCTTGTTCATGAATAAAATGTCTGATCTGCCTATAAAAAAATATTTTTCAAAACACAAATTTTGGTCCTGCAGTTTGTGTTCAAATTTGCAGATGTTTAGATATTTTGCTGTAATGTAATATTAGATAGATAACGACTAAGTTAAACGATACTGTTTTAAGTAAAAATTAAGTTTAAGAATATGGCATACAGTCTTGGTATGGAACTTAATTAAAGACTTGCTGCAGATATTTTACAGAGGCTGTTCACACATCTTTTAGACGATGTATATTGTATTCACAAAACTAAATTACATAAAATTCTTGTGTTTTAAATGTTCTATTTGACATCCCTTACTCTGAACTATCTTTCGACACCGCAATTTCCAGGATAATAATACCTTTTAAAGTGGCAGAATTCCTCCCTATCCCATTCCTCCCGAACAGCTTTCTAGAGTCCTGTTAGGGTTTTGGGACACCGTTTGGATAATGCAGTTTTTAAAAGTCCCAAAGCACAAAAATCCATAGGTAACACTTCGGGAGATTTGGTACGGGTATCAGTGAAGGGTATGGCCTTGATACCAGTTTTTTGTTCCATTTCTTTTAGGAAATTTACAGTGGATTTTGATGTGTGACTGCTAGCTTTGTCCTGATGGAGTCACACAGATGGATGGCACTGTGGATAAAGCGATGGTACACTCATGTCCATAAATTAAGGATAATTCGGAGTCACGCGGAAATCAAACTCTAAAATAAATATATCACCTGTAAAATCACTACACACATCTTCAAGAATCATATGCAAATTTCAGGAAGTAACCAGATGACACCGATGTTACGTCACTATGACGAGAGTGATAGATAAGGAATACAGGCAAAGAAGGAAAATTGTTCGCAGGCGCTTTATAAGCATTTCAGTGCAATAACCGAATGGTTATGACACAAAGGACGCATTTGGATGATTTTTTACGTGGTAGAATTATCGGCCGTCCGGAATGTGGGCGTACCCAACTGGAAGTATCAGACGAACTTGGAATTGCCCAAAGTGTCATCTCCAGGCTTTGGCAACGATTCCAAGATGATGGTAATGTGAGTAGACGTTGCAGCACAGGTCGCCCCAGCGTTACAACGCCGAATGAGGAAAGGTATTTGGCAGTTACTGCCAAAAGAAACAGGCAGAGCACAGCCTCAGACCTGTTACGTCAGCTCTCTTCAGCCACTGGTACGACAATTTCAAGGCAGACCGTGTACACTGTCAGGGCAGACTGCTTAGGGCAGATTGGTCTATATGCTCGTAGACCTAACAGATGCGTTCCACTTACTGCAACTCACTGTCGCCTGCGGTTAGCCTGGAGTAGAGAGCATGCTTTGAGGACACCGCAACAGTGGGCTTATGTGATGTTTTCCGACGAATCCAGGTTTAGCTTGCAGTCTGATTCTTGCCGGACGTTCATATGGAGAGCTTCAGGTACCCGTTACCACCAAGAAAACATCATTGAACGACACCGTTACGGTGGTGCAGGAGTGCTCGTTTGGGGTGGAATTATTCTGGGTTCCTGAACTGACCTGCACGTTCAAATTGGAACCATGACAAGCCAAATCTATCCCGACGTCATTCTGGAACAACATGTACGTTTGTTTCGGGGCGCCATGGGAGCACAATTTGTGTTTATGGATGACAATGCCCGTCCTCACCATGCAAACATAGTAAGCGAATGCCTTCAATCGGAGGATATCATCCGTATGGACAGGCCAGCATTCTCACCGGACTTGAATCCAGTAGAGCACGTGTAGGATATGCTTGGCCGACGAGTTGCAGCCCGTCAGCCTCCTCCTTAATGTCTACCGGAACTTCGGAGACCATTGCTTTTTGAGTGGTGTAATATTCCCCAAGATCAGATCGATAATTTGATATTCAGCATGCCTAGGCGTTGTACGGGCTCTATTGCATCGTCTGGGAGACATACAATGTATTAACAATCATACCAACCATGTAATATTGTTTTTTTGTAAATAGGTCTTTTTTGTAATTTGCTCCAGTGAGACAAAATCGCTAATTTTTTTAATTATATCAAACATATAGCATCTTTTTTTGCTCTTTACCTTTTGTTTAATAAATAAGCTTTACAAATAAGTCAAATTTGTTTTGCTTCCAACTCTTCCTTTGCATGATTTTGCATTATCCATAATTTATGGACATGAGTGTATTTCATTCAGAAAAATTGGCGATAAAATATGTTTCTGATAGTATTTGGAGTTAATCTTGACATATTTTGCACTCTCTTTGTTTTTAACTTGCTATTATAAGAAAAACCAGCAACAATCATGAAAAACTTTCTTTCGATTCTTTGAACCATGTACATAAATTTTTTCCTCCCCTTTTATGATAGTAAGTGGCTATTTTTTTGTTACAATCATTTAAATACAGCCATGCTTCATGTATTGTGGCAATTGTTTTCCATTTTTCTTTGGATAAGTGTTTCTCATATAGAATTCTGCAGCGCGTCCTGCGTTGAGCGATATGCTTTGGAAGAAGACGATGCACATTGCGTTTTTTCGCTTCCTTAAGATTTAAATCAACCTTTATCATTTTTTTACAGTGGACACCGAGGATTTTAATGATTTTGCAACTGTCCTTTGACTAGGGGGATTTTCTTTTAACATTAAACAACGTACCTATGCAATAGTCGAAGATGTCCGTTTTTTCCTTGCATACTTGTTTGGAATTTTTGTCCCACTTGAGGCTCCAATTTGACGTTATTTTCCTTAATTGTTGATGATATTACTTATAGACGCTTTAGATATCACAAAACCATGACTCTCACTCGTTTTTGGATAACGGAGTATGCATATTTCTCTTCGGAAAGAGCGTCAATGTAGCCTTCGAACCACTGCTTTAATAAATTCGCCATTTTGAATAAAAACAAAACTTTCAAGCCACAGACGATAATTTTGACTTTTAAAAACATTGTACAATTGCAATTACTTCTTTTGCAGCAAACGAATTTTTATTACCGCTTACCAAAATCGTCTAAAAAATGTGCGAATAACCTCTGTATATGGGTGTTTATTTGCAAGAATGTGGGTTTTCTCATCTGGGATCATTATTATTATCATTATTACGTTTTGTGTGGAATATTATCTTTTTACTTTCCGCTAGTCTATATACATATTAATAAGGATGTAATATTTCCGGTCCAAAAATTCGATAGTATTTTTTCAGTGAATAAGCACGAAGTAAGGGTCACCGCAACAGGTTTCTACTATTTTTACATTGATATCTTATCTGTATGTGGGTGACGATTTTTCCTCTACTATAATTCTTATACAAACTTCCACAAACTTTTGTTTTCCATGTTAAAGCTTTCTGCATTTCTGTAACGAATTGATTAGATTTGGGGTAAAATTGCACAATCGGAAGTAGTTCTGTACTTGAGCCTCATAACAGTTATTAATGGTTGAACCCCATAACCGCATACAAGAATTTTAATGGCTTGAACTCTTATAGCAGCATATGTAAACCATACATTGCAGTTGAACGAGTATTGTTTACCGATACCTAACTATTGTGGGGATATATATACGTGTAAATCAGAATGAATTTAGATAAAATGATATTAAAATATCGAAAAATGAAAATATTGGTTTCAAAATAATTATTTAAAACGTATTATAAATTATTAATTTGCTTAATTAAAAACCAATTAAATTATACGTCACTCGGGTGCCCAACAAAATATAATTTTTAAGGAGAAAATACTATAAACATTTAATTATTCTTGTAATAATTTCGAAAAACGAGTTTTTACACATGGCTTAGTATATTTAATTAAATATATTCCAAAATTTCGTATTCAGACCTTTCTTTTGCAAAATATCAAACCGGTACGATATTTTACCTAAAGCTCACTGCTATTTAAAACGTGGAATTAGATACAAGGTCATGTTACTTGCCATATAAAATTTTTTTTTACACAATTTTTTCTCAGTTTTTTTGCCGCGAATACATTTGTCATCTAAAACTTAATTACATTTTCCGAACTATTTCTGGTGATTTTCTAGTCACATAATATCATTATTTTCTATATTATTTACTTGAGTTTATCAAACAATCTGGAACTTTAGAAATGAAACGTTAAATTTATCAGTGATAGAATCTTAAGATTTTTAATACTGTTTTGTCCCAAAATAGAAGCTAATGAGGGCAAAACTAAGGAAAGATCAAATTTCCAACAATCAAATCACGTAATAATTAAATAAAGCTTTTTCTTGGTTTGAAAGAAAATTTACCATAATTATAATTTTAAATGAAAACCGACAAATAGAGTATCAGTAAAACCAGTCTTGTCAGCAGAAAGTAGGCTCCGTAAGAAATAGGTAATTACTATCTAAAATACCCTAAACAAATTTTCCCGGAAATGTTCAAGTCAGATTATTTCAGATTTATAAATTAATTATCATTTCTGGGGGAAAAATACGCAGTTTTGCTGCCTATAAAAACTCTTTAGTCTTTTCAATAATCTCTCAGTTATAGTATTTTTAATTAAAATACACTCATGTCCATAAATTAAGGATAATGCAAAATCAGGCAAAGGAAGAGTTAGAAGCAAAACAAATTTGACTTATTTGTAAAGCTTATTTATTAAACAAAAGGCAAAGAGCAAAAAAAGATGCTATATGTTTGATATTATTAAAAAAATTAGCGATTTTTTCTCCCTGGAGCAAATTACAAAAAACAACTATTTACAAAAAACCAATATTACATGGTTGGTATGATTGTTAATACATTGTATGTCTTCCAGACGATGCAATATAGTCCATACAACGCCTAGGCATGCTGAGTATCAAATTATCGATCTGATCTTGGAGGACATTATACCACTCAGCAATGCTCTACGAAGTTCCGGTAGACATCTAGGAGGAGGTTGACGGGCTGCAACTCGTCGGACAAGCATATCCCACACTTGCTCTACTGGATTCAAGTCCGGTGAGAATGCTGGCCGGTCCATACGGGTGATATGCTCCGACTGAAGGCATTCGCTTACGACGTTTGCACGGTGAGGACGGGCGTTGTCACCCATAAACACAAATCGTGCGCCCATGGCGCCCAGAAACAAACGTACATGTTGTTCCAGAATGACGTCTCGATAGATTTCGCTTGTCATGGTTCCAATTTGAACATGCAGGTCAGTTCAGGAACCCAGAATAATTCCACCCCAAACGAGCACTCCTGCACCACCGTAACGGTGTCGTCCAAGATGTTTTCTTGGTGGTAACGGGTAACTCGAGCTCTCCATATGAAATTCCGGCGAGAATCAGATTGCAAGCTAAACCTGGACTCGTCAGAAAACATCACACAAGCCCACTGTGGCGGTGTCCACAATGCATGCTCTCTACTCCAGGCTAACCGCAGGCGACAGTGAGTTGCAGTAAGTGGAACGCATCTGTTAGGTCTACGAGCATATAGACCAATCTGCCCTAAGCAGTCTGCCCTGACAGTGTACACGGTCTGCCTTGAAATTGTCGTACCAGTGGCTGAAGAGAGCTGACGTAACAGGTCTGAGGCTGTGCTCTGCCTGTTTCATTTGGCAGTAACTGCCAAATACCTTTCCTCATTCGGCGTTGTAACGCTGGGGCGACCTGTGCTGTAACGTCTACTCACATTACCATCATCTTGGAATCGTTGTTAAAGCCTGGAGAGGACACTCTGGGCAATTCCAAGTTCGTCTGATACTTTCAGTTGAGTACGCCCACATTCCAGACGGCCGATAATTCTACCACGTAAAAAATCATCCAAATGCGTCCTTTGTGTCATAACTATTCGGTTAGCGCCTGCGAACGGTTATAAAGCGCCTGCGAACAATTTTACTTCTTTGCCTGTATGCCTTATATATCACTCTCTTACACTCTCGTCATTGTGACGTACCAACGGTGTCATCTGGTTACTTCCTGAAATTTGCATATGATTCTTGAAGATGTGTGTAGTGATTTTACAGGTGATATATTTATTTTAGAGTTCGATTTCCGCGTGACTCCGAATTATCCTTAATTTTTTGACATGAGTGTAATACTAAAAGTTTTAAGAAGGCAATAAACACTTATCAAAAGATTTAAACTATTTTTCAAGTCGTTAATCTAAAGTTTAATACTCTTACAATTACTGCAAAAAGCTAAACAAAGCTAAAAGCATTGCAAAAAAAAAATTAGGATTAAATCTTTCTGATACCCCTGCAAATCCGTCTGAGATACCTTCAGAATCATTAGTTGGTAGTACTCTAAGGATCTTAAGTTTTACTAACGTTTATTTTATTTTAAATCTTTACTATCACTTCTTATTTTCTACTTCCGGCCAGAATTATAAGCGTGAAGGATTTTATGCAAAGTTGTCTGGCGAACGCCAAGTATTTAAGTGTGGCCTTTTTGCCAAGCAGGAGAGAGGAAGCAGTGAGTTCGAAGCAGGCCGCTTACCTTAGAAGTTACGCAGTTGCTATTTGCCTTCCAGGCCAGAGGTTTTAATCCTCTTGATAAATTAAACGTATTGTAGTGTTCACAGTCTCTGTGCTACATACGCTTCCTGTTATTATAAGGCCAATCTTATTCTAAAGTTAAATTAGAGTTTAGTTTTATTTTTATACCTTTTACGTTAGACCCCGAGTGGAGGGTCATTGTATTCCGAAGTACGGAAGTCATTGTATATAAAGAAAAATAAAGGGGCTTGTATACCCTTCGTCTGTATCCTGTCTACTTACTACAATTAGTGAACATAGCTTTAGTAAGCTCTCTGTTCCTAGTCAGGTCATTGTATGTTTCCGAAGAAGGTTAGAAGAAACATTGAACCTGATAGTACATGTTCTAAAATAATGATGATCTGCATTTTAGATGCATAAAATGATATGGAAAATGTAAACACGAAGCAAAAATTTTGAAAAGTATTAAAAAAAGTGACATTGTATTTTATGATACCTCGCAGTTGAGCAAACGATGTTTCAGTTAATCAGTAATATCTGTAATATTTCAATATTGATCAAAATAAAGTTCAAAAGAACACATTGGTTAATTCCATTGCAGCTTATACTTCTTCGACAAATTTAAAAACTTATTTCCATTTCCAATAAATTTTGTTGTTGCGACTTGTCGGCTCAGGCAAACTCGAAGAGGTTCGCAAAAACGGGTACGAAGTCGCTATCCCGGCGTAATGCTTCCGACTTTCGAATGTTTGTAGTTTCGAACAGTTTATAATATAAGTCGATGCAAATGAAAGTTCAGAGCAGTAATAAAAGTCTGGGAGAGTACGTAAATGAGTCCAACAGAAACACCCCTGCAGTGCAGGCCATGACGAAGGTAAGTGCGCATGATAAGTAATTGGCATGAAGAGAAGAAAATCAAAAAAACAAACAAAAAAAAAAAAAAAAAAAAAGTGCCTAAAGCTCACTGACTATGAGAGTTCTCGTGTGTGCTAGGTTAGGTTAGGTTATTTAATTTCGGCAAAGCCTCGAGGGCTATTTGCTTAAGGGGAGGGATGCCTTCGTGGAGGACTTTCTAAGGGTGTTGTGTGTATTTAATTATGGCAAAGCACACTAGGGCTATCTGCCTAAGGAAATGGATGCCTTCGTGGAGGACCTTTATAAGGAAAACTGGCTCGTATACACGTTACACATGGGAAAGACCACGAAAACGCCCATGCTGCCAGCCTGTTCGCGGGATTCGAACCGCGCACCGAACTACCAGTGTTCAGCGACTTTACCGCTCGGCCGATGGTGGACCCTCGTGTGTGACGTTAACGTAATAGTAATAAGTAACATTGAATATAAAGCATAGTGAAAAAATAAAATATATACAATATATACAGGTCAAATATTTACAACAAAACAGCAACACCAGAAAACAATCAGTATGAGATAGTGTATAGATATATTTAAGTTGTGACTATTAGGTGAATGCGTAAATTAAAAAGACAATTGCTGATCGAGGTACCTGAGGACCGCAAGCGGTCATTTCCTATTTCATTCAGTATTATAGTCATAATTAAGCACTGGAATAGTGCTGTTGTTGACATCTGGAATATTTTTATAGAAGTTTTCAGAAAGGTAAGCAAAATGAACATATAACGTTGGTGAACTGCCGAGTTTCTGATGAACCATAGACAGTTCGCCGCTTGTCTAAGTATTATATTTTGCAGTGTTCGAAGCTTCTTACCATTAGTTATACTAGCGTATCCCCAAACAGGACAGGCATATGAGAGTATGGGACGCAAAAGGGTCTTGTAAATGAGCAATTTGTTGTCAATAGAGAGAACTGAGTTCCGGCCAATTAAGGGGGTAAGTGTTCGTTTACGGGCACGGAACTTGGCAATAATGTGTGAGGTCTAGGTGAGTCGCCTATCCAAAGTAATTCCAAGGTATCGGACATGCTCAGTCCACTGAATAGGGGTGTCATACAAGTGGATGCAGTCTTCGTTGTCGATGGTAGTCCTTTTGGTGAACCAGATTCCAGGCGTTGAGCCAGGACTCAAGTGAGTGTATGGATGTGTGTTTAGAGTGTTTGTATAACTGGGCCAGGAGATGCATTTTTTGGTCTGACACTACTATCAGAACGAGTCCACGAAATTCATCGTGCCAAGGCGTGCAAGATTGTGCCTGTCGTAGGCAGCAATCTCGAACACTATTTATAGTGTTCGACTATTAAAAAAAGTTAAGTACGACTTCGCTCAATTCCTCCCCAGGTTTGAGCGAAGTCGTACTTAACTTTTTTCAATTTTTTTGTCGACTTCGCTCAATTCCTCCCCAGGTTTGATGGAGAGCATCCCGTCTTCCACCCCACCTCTCCCCTACCAACCCTCTTCCCCTACCACCACTCTTCCTCTACCAACAACCTCTCGATAGGACTTTCGGCTCGCCGTATATTTAGAGTGCCCCCATGCCGCATGGACATTATACAAACATCCATGCCTTCTCTGGGATTCGAAACCGGGTCCTTCACAGCAGTCAGCGTCGCTAACTGCTACCCCGGTTGGGCGGCATAAATTTTGTTTATCAACAAAATACGACTGTACGTTCCACGGCAAGCCAGCCTCTTTACTTATTTGAAGTCATAAAACTTTTTATGAATTTTATTCCCGCCAATTTTTTTTTTTTTTTTTTTTTTTTTTTTTTTTTTTTTTTTTGTTTGCTTTTTGTAAACACCGACTGGAAAGGTTAGATTTGAAGACGCTAATTATAATTATTAAGAATTATTATTTCGACTTTCATTGACTGGCATTCCATTAAAAAGTGAGAAATTCTGTTGGTTCAATTTCGATCGGAAAATCCCTTCCTATGGTCAGCGTAGCAGTTAACAAGAAATAATAGGTAGTTTCAATGACCAGCCTGGTGATGTCGACCCATATGATGGTGCGGTTTATTGGTTAGTGGAATTTTAAACCTAAGTCTATTTTATTAAATAGTAAAATTGCGGTATGGCTTGAAATGCCATTCGTTAGTCATATTATTATTCGAATGTCTAGGAGAGATAGAAAAGTAAGCTAACAAATTAGTTATACGTGTTGAAATGTATTACGTTGAAAGTGACATAAACAGTAAAGGTATAAGTTATTTCTCCCACCTTCTTGGAGTGCCAGTATTCCAGAGGTCCGCGGTTCGATTCCTGGCGAAGGTGTTGCATATTTTTCATTATTGCCTGTTTCCAAAGATACCTAATGTCTCTACGGTGGCGCCCGAACTAAAAAGGGGTATTGGATGATGATTCTTCTCACCCAGGATTTGGCGATTGGGTCACCTAAAAACCCCATTTGCCCTTTAAAAGGGGGTATATAAGGTTATATCTCCCACTTTCTTGCTATGGTGTGGTGATCTGCGCACTGGGCCGGTATTCCAGAGGTCCGCGGTTCGATTCCCGGCGAAGGCGTTGCATATTTTTCATTATTGCCTGTTTCCAAAAATACCTAATGTCTCTACAGTGGCGCCCGAACTAAAAAGGGTATTGGATGATGATTCTCCTCACCCAGGATTTGGCCACCTAAAAACCCGAGTCGCCCTTTAAAAGGAGGAGTATATAAGGTATTTCTCCCACCTTCTTGGCATGCCTTCGTGGTGTGGTGGGCTGCACACTGGGCCGGTATTCCAGAGGTCCGTGGTTCGTTTCCCGGCAAAGGCGTTGCATATTTTTCATTCTTGCCTGTTTCCAGAAATACCTAATGTCTCTACAAAGGTGATATTTAATTTGTATAAATGATTTTCTGTGTAAGTGTATATGGCAGGGTATATTCCATAGCGTTATAGGTTATAACGCAACAGTTACTGATACAATTTGTCTTACAATTCCCCAAATTCGTATTAATTTTTATAGAAAATTTAAATTTGAATATATACCACTAGAAACTTTAAATTTCTGTTAGAGTAAATTAATGTGCTAAGTTCCTCATATCGAAATGTGGTGTCTAAGCCTCTTTAAATCATAACTGGAATAGAACTTTGTTGGCCTGACGAATTACCATAATACGCGTTACATCCCACAAATGATTAGGAAGGGGGATGAGAGGGCAAAAAGTGCAAATGTTTGGATGCCGTTTCTGAGGTCACATTACCCCTTTAGTTGGAGCGACCAGTTGAAGCCATCGACCCCATTACAGATTACAGAAAAGCTACGTTATGCAAAGGCAAAGAGAGTGAGTTTCTTGTTACACGCGATTTCAACTTTTTCTTTTCGATTATTTATGGTGCGTTAAGGGGTGCTTAGTCACGACATTCGACGATTTAGTGGCATTAGCAGTAAAAAGCTTTCGTGCAACTGCGAAAAGCGCATTAACATGAGGTGTTTAGGGTACAATTCTAATCGTGGGTTGTAGGATTCGCATTTCGAGGACCCATTTATTCTAAGGGCTGACCTAAGCAATCCGATTAAGGTAATTATTCAGTGTCCGTGCACTCGCTCAGGAATGGGATCTTAAATGTCGGTTAGTGTTACTTAGCAAGAAATCGAGGCACAGCTTTAGTATTAGTCCTTTTCGGCGAGAAATTTTTTTGGCGACATTTTGGAGCAATAAACGTAAAATTATGATAACCTTGGTAACCCTAAATACTGAGCTCAAAAACATGCCGCCATTTCTGTCCACGTAACTTTATTGAATTTGGTAGGTATCAGAGCTTTGATGGCAGGAGGGATAAATTGCATGTTTTTCTTAAAGTTACGTTTGTGTTAGGAAAGCACAACATTTAAAATATTTTTAAAAAAGCTAAAATTTGATAGTTAAAACTGATGCTTTTAATATTACATCACATGAGTCTTGACATTTTTTCATATGTCAACTCTGCATATTATTATAAACTCCATTCCCCAAGAGAAAAAAAAACACATTTTAAGTAGCATAAGGTAAACTCTTTGTGTTTCCTTTGCTAAGGAGATCAAAATTACCATGGTCTAAAAATACTTTTTTGCCTCATATTGGAACTATAGGGATGTGTAATTGCACGAATTCATAGGTTCAAATCAGGACCAAAATTATTGCTTTTATAACATTTTTATAATTTGACTGACTAATATAATGTTGCTTAGATTATGGAATATATTGCTTATAATTTACAGTTCTCAAATTTTGCAAATCTTACAACCTAATAGTAGCTGTGTATGAATAACCTTCACTGAGTATTATTACTTTTATTAATAGTATGTTGACATAACAGTCGACTTTTTATTTTAAATTTTATGCCAATTTTCTACATTACTTAAACATTTTATCTAACAGAAATCTGAATTTTTTGTAATAAAAACTCTATAATAAAAGTAAGAGTACAATTTATATATAAAAATTTGACTACATGGCAAGCACTTAGGTACTCATTTCAATGTCTTTAAGTGTTATTATTATAAAGTTTAGATATATTCTTATTAAGTTAAGATATACTTTTATTCTCTTATAATGTTTAGATGTACAGTTAGTCTAGTACAGTTAGTATTTAGTCTACATCGGATTTTGTTGACAATCCGGCATTTTTTTCCGATCTTGTAAGCCGGTATACATTGGCGACCGAAGTTTGTCGCCAAATCAAAAAATCGCCAGAAGGACCAATATTAAAGCTGTTCCGAAATCGCTTTTCAGAAATGGAACGAACAAGTAAAATTTTTCAAACATAAAAGTTCCTCTTCTTACCGAAATGGAATGCATGTTCTTACCGAAAGAAGAATAAAGTTTTATTTTGTTCCTAAACTTCTCTTTGCGGTTCACGGAGGTAAAACGTAGCCTAGAAATAAATACCCGCAAAATTAAGAGAAGGTTGGGTATGTCATTAATCCTTAAAGGGATTGACAATACGGATTTAATTCATAAAATACCGATTTTAGAGATTTGATTTCAAATGTGTACACCGATTTAAAAATTGTAACAGCGATTTTCATTTCATTCCTAATTAAATTTTGCGCTAGGGCTATAAGGTACTTCTCCCGCCTTCCTAACGTGCCTTCGTGGTGTAGTGGTTCTGCACGCTGGTCCGGTATTCCAGAGGTCCGTGGTTCGATTTCCGGTGAAGGCGCTGCTAATTTTACAATCTCTCTGGCTTTTCCAATTAACCTAATATCTCTACACAGTGTCATGCTCTATATATCAAAAAGAAAATTTTGATTGCCTTACCCAACACTTTTATCATTCCAACACTTTTATTATTGGTCATTTTTTCCGAATATATAAAGCTGTGATGAAATATTATTGTAAGTTTTATAATATTGTGGGATGGCATCGTTCATTATAATCGGATGACGCGACAAGCTGCGATAATAAATCTTTTACTTTTCCGATGATAGAAGTCAGACGATTCCGCCATTAAGGCGATGATGCGACTGAAAGACGTTTACATGTAAAAGACGGTCGATTCTCTTTATCTGTAAATATCATCTATGTAAATTCATCCTTCTACACATTAATCATTTTGTAGTTTGTAGCACCTATTCATGTTTCCATTAACTATTCAAGTTATTTGTAAATTGGACTAGTTTATTAGCCCCTAGACAGCCACAAAAGAAGTAAGTTTACAGACATTATATTCCTAGACAGTAAGTTCCGATACTACAATATTATGATCATAAATAGTTATCTTTAATGAATATAAAAGTGTACAGATATATGGTTAACTTGTAACTAAAAGATGAATGAATACCAGTTTGTCTAAAAAATAGCCGAGGTTTCACTGTATGATATGCACAGTTTTTTAATATTATAATTTAATGCTGAAACTAACGTATTGAAGTTAAATCACGCTAGTGTACACTAACAGATTACTGCATTAACTAAACTATCCTAGAATGTACTATCCTACTAGAATGAACTATCCTAGGATGCATATAATATACATCTCTTTCACTTTTTCACATTCGGCGAGTGGTTTTCCCCATGTGTAACGTGTATACGATCCAGTTTCCCTTAAAAAGTCCTCCACGAAGGCAACCCTCCCTTAAGGCAGATAGCCCTCGAGTGATTTGCCGTAATCTAATAAACCAATCACATTCGGCGAAGGCGTGTGCTCATTTTTCATCTGTTTTTCATCATCTCTTTCTGGGTTTTTCCGATTTACGTAATGTCTCGACAGTGGCGCAAGAACTAAAAGGGTGGTGGATGATGATTTCTCCCCACCGAGGATTTGGCGATTGGGTCCCCTAAAAACCCCAGTCGCCCTTTAAAAGGGTGGTGGATGATGATTCCTCCCCACCCAGAATTTGGCGATTGGATCCCCTAAAAACCCCAATCCTCCTTTAAAAGGGGGAGTATATAAGGTATTTCTGCCGCCTTCCTAGCGTGTCTTCGTGGTGTAGTGGTTCTGCACGCTGGGCCGGTATTCCAGAAGTACGTGGTTTGATTCCCGGCGAAGGCGTTTGCTCATTTTTCATCTTGCCTGCTTCGAAAAATACCTAATGTCTCTACAGAGCTACAACAAGTGTGATTCTTACGCTTTCCCCTTTTTAGCTGATAAAAATTGGAAAACAATACATAAGCGCACAAATTAGTATGGTCTTTGATTCCGCGACTGCAAGTGTACGTTATTTCAGAATTGTTTTAAATTCTACCACCCCCATTTGAGTCGTTTTTCCATAGCGTTCCAAAGATTCTAGATCGGACGATACCGACAACACTCCTGATGCTAAAAATACTCCAGTTTTTGACACTAAAGTTACACGGGTACTGTCGCTGCCCCGATCAAATTTACCCGTTCTTTGTTCGGAAACTAAAAGTATTACAGTTTCGTTGTTTTCAAAAATCACATATTCGAGTCAAATGATAAAAACTGTAAATGTATGGAGTGGGATTCAGAGTTGCTCATTTACTTCTTTTTATGAGCGGAAATTATTAAATTTCTGGGTTTTCAAATGATTATATCTTCCTACTACAATGTTTATAATGCAATAATAATGACATACTGTGCTCGCAGAACACATATATTTATACATATACTAATATACAAGCATTTGCGTATTTAATGAACACTGTAATTTTGTAAACTTTACCTCTTTGGTATATATTTTTTGTTTTTAGTCCATTTTTATGTAATAATTAAAACTTTTAATGAGGATGTATTACAAAATATATACATACGCAAACATTATAATACATACATATTTTACATTACACACACACACCCATATATATTTACTAAAGAAATATTGATTATATTATCTCCTGATATTAATTTTAGTAGAAGTATCTAAAAAGAGTGAACTCATAGGTAGTAAGTTTAATTCCGAAAATTATTGCTCTGCATTGGTTCTGGATCCCTTCACTTCACGGAAATATTTGGCCTAACTTAATTTGCCAGTTTGGCATCACCTTATTACTTGAGTAAAGGACGAAACACCTTCGTATTTATTTATTAATTATTGTTCATTGAACGGGAGTTGGTTGGTTCCCCTTGAAAAGTCAACTAATTTCCGATCAGTGGCAATGATTACTTGCTTTTAATTTAATTTCTTTTTCCAATTGAAATTTTGTTATTCATGATTTAATTCAAGTCCCCGTAAAACATTTTTAACAATTTACATTCAAGTTACTTTAAAACAATTTTCGGAATTAAACTTCCTACCTATGGGTTCACTCTTTTTAGATACTTCTACTAAAATTAATACCAGGAGATAATATAATCAATATTTCTTTAGAAATAAATTATTATTATCTTACTTTGCAGCTATTGCGCAAGTATTAGAGCAACTCGATTTCGAACTAAGTGAATTTAAAATCATACAATATATATATATGAGTTTTAAACTTTATGGCTTGTTTATGATTTATGCTATTTTTCTAATTCGCCCTGCATGCATTCAAAATTTGCATATAATTTTGTTTTTTCAAATGTTGAATTAAAAAAATTTGCATACGGTTTTGTTCTTAAGTACTGAATTATTGTTTTTGCAAATTTTGTTTCTGGATTCGATCTACTCAAAATAGTTTTATAAGTTTGTATATTATTTCGCATTCTTTTTTTTTTTTTTTAATTTTATTTTCCGATGTTTCGGTTGCTATTATTTTGTAGTTTTGCAGTGCTTACTTCGGCCCATAGGGATTCAACTGATAAAGATACAGATTACTTCATTGCTTTTCTAGGACATTTTTAAAATTTTAAACTTTAGTTTTTGTCCTTGTTGGTACAGAAACAGGCTGTTTTATTTATTTAGTTCCTGCCTTGCACCAACCTCCTAATGACGATGCAGCGAAATATTGCTTGGTTTGGTTTATAAGCTTATGGCAAAGCACTCGAGGGCTATATGCCTAAGGAAAGGAAATAATTACCAATAAAATTATAATTAATTGTATAATAATTATTGATTAAATAACAATTAAATAGCTATTAATTAATTTGATAATAATTAACTATTTAATTTTGAAATTATTAGTGAGTTTAATAGTCATTTTATTCATTTATTTACTCTTGTTCCTCTTTGCTGACGGTCTTCCATAGGGCTCTGGCACTTCTAATTTTAGAAATTAAGCCCTGACCATTATACTATTTTTATATAGTGTCTTATGCTTTCATAAATATTTCTACGACCAAATGAACGGCGACCGAAGCCGAAGAAATGAAGACACCTTATTAACCTCTGCTCTTCCTCTTTCAATAAATAACATTTCAGCAGAAGAAATCCTCACCGTCAAAGAGAGGAAACGTGTGTGGTCTTACTTTTCTAATCAGTGACAGACGGACACATCAGAGGTGCCGCCAGTCTCCCAACTCGGCGCCCCTATTTCTTCTGTCTGCCTCAAGGAAAATCGACTCATCAACTTCTTTGTATGTCTTATGGCCTGATTAAGACTTAAGGGTCTCCGAACTTGATATGCGGCTACGATTTCAAATAAAGCAATCAAAATTTTGATACATGTTGTGAGAGTGTACCAGAGCATATCCAAGGAACTCATATTCCCCCCCCCCTTCTCGAGTTGTTTTCATATACTTCTATACAGTGTTTCTTAAACTTTTTTCAGTCGCGACCCCCTTTTATCACTAACATTTTTTCGCGACCCCACAGGGCCCCATAACATTTACAAAAATTTTGTGGGACCCCCATAGATATTGCGCAAATCCGACACACGCGTGAGTGAAACTGTGAATTTTTTCACTTGTTACTGTAATATACTGTTGCAGTTTTAGGTCATTAACCTTAATTTCTAATTTGGAGACATAGAACAATGTGAAAATTTTAAATAAGTAACAGACGAAATGACAGCGTCACGTCCAAAGCAAAGAAAATAAACGTTTATATTATAAAAAAATGCGTCGAAACGTTTTCGTTTTTTCTTTGTCTGTATTGTACCTTTATCTATTTTCAGATACATTGTGTAAAAATATTTGGCAATTATAAAATTATTATAATAAGTTAAAGAAATATCAAAACTGCTAAAATTTTTGGCGACCCCCTGCTGCAGGTCCCGCGACCTCCTTGGGGGTCTCAACCCACAGTTTAAGATACCGTGCTCTATAATAACCTAACATTAATAATATAATAACCTCTCGGTTTGTTTTAATAATGCTTTCTGTGAAAAGCGAGTAATATATTATTAATTATATGTATTAAAAAGGTCTCAAAAATTACATTACTGTTTAGCCCTGCTTGTAAAACATTACATTCAGCCCTGACTTAGTGGTATTGTTTTTCTTCGATTCGAGAAATGTGTCTACTAAGGCATGCTTTCCCTTTGCGTAGATAATCCCATAATTTATTTTTAAAAGATCTGATATGGACATTACATGACTTCCTTGTACAGCCTATTAAAGTAATGTTACGGTTTTTTGTATTGATTTACTTAGTTTGCTATTTTTAATAGAATTATTATTAAATTATTTCATTTCCTCGTGCAATACTGCATGCGACTTATTTGAAGATACGCCGGAAAAATTAAAATACAGGAGCACGCGCATTTAACATTTTAGCAATAGATATCTCATAATTGCACTCTTTAATATCCAAACAAATCGAGAAAATACCAGAATATTCTCGTGCTTTTTAAAAAGCTTATATAAGCGGGATCAAAAATCTCTCAATTCAATTTGTTTAGAAAACTGTTGTTGTTTAATGTAGCGAATTCGCGGTGAAATCGGATTGGCTTTCTCTATTTTGAATTAAGTTCTGTTGAACGTTTTTAGTAGTTTAAAACAGGGCTTCTTAAACTTTTTTCAGTCGCGACCCCTTCGCATCACTCAGATGTTTTCGCGACACCCAGGACACCATAATATTTACAAAAATTTTCTGGGACCCCACATAAATATTGCGCAAATTCGACACACGCGTGAGTGAAACTGTCAAATTTTTTACTTGTACTGTAAATATACTATTGCAGTTTTAGGTCATTCACTTTAATTTCTAATTTTAAGACATAGAACAATGTGAAAATTTTAAATAAGTAACAGACGAAATGACAGCGTTACATGAAAAGCAAGGAAAATGAACGTTTATGTTATAAAAAGAATGCGACGAAACGCTTTCGTTTTTTACTTTGTCTGTATTGTCTTATCTTTATCTATTTTCAGACACATTGTGTAAAAATATTCGGTAATTGTAAAATTATTGTAATAAGTTAAAGAAATATCAAAACTGCTAAAATTTTTGGCGACCGCCCTGGGGCTCGTGACCCACAGTTTAAGAAACCCTGGTTTAAAAGATAACTACTGTGAGATATTGCAATATTGCACGAATATCTGAGGAAATTTAAGCATTTTGTTTTATTTGTTGTGATAGTAGTAATAAATTTTTATTCACTTTCCATCGGGCTTCAAACTTTCAGATTTTTACCAGATGGCGCACCCTACAAAAGGTTAGTTGCGTTATAGAATGCCAAAGTGCAGACATGCTTAGATCTCGGGCGTTTAACCGCTAATATTATAATGCATTGTATCTGTCAATTGGCAGAAAATCAGTAAAAACATTTATCTGCCTCGTGGCAGAAGGAATGTACATATTGAACGTAAATAGATGTATAGCAGAACAAATTGTGTTAATATACGTTAAGGTACACGCAACTACGCTCAATCCATCAACCCATTTTTCTTGGTGAATACCGAACGCGGGGAGTGGAAGTGAAGAATGGCAGAAGAAAATCACCGAGTTCTTTTAAATTGCCCAGGTGGGATTTAAACGGGAAAGTTTTGAAAAGAACTTAATTGTTGTATAAAAATTTACTACTTACTGATTATTATAATTGATTAGAATTTAATGTTCAAATGGAGGCCATGAATTTGCGTACGGTGATGTGTAGCTTAACAATTAAATTTATCACTAAAGTAGAATAAAAATTGTGAGAATAGAGTGAATCGGCGGATGGAAAATTAAAAAAATTGCTCGAAATGTTACTTGAAAAATCGCAGTCATTGAAACGATATAATTCTGGCATTAAAAAGCTCATAGTTAAAGGAACAGGAGTTAGAAACGGAAGTCATTTCCGCGCAGGTATATCAGAAAAGAATTACAAGTGCAAATTTCAGTGAAAAAACTAAAAAAAAAAAGAGTGTGAAATTGAATCGAAAAATTCTGGCGAGTAAAACGTATCTTCAAAGCTGCAAACCTTTGAGGTAAATCCGCTGAAACTGCCGAAATTAACGATTGCTCAATACTATGGTGATCCTTGTTCTTTCATACACCAATTCTGGAATCATTTCTGTAATTCATACATCAAAACGAAAGCCTCGACTCGATTAATACATTTCATTAATTAAAATCGCTTTGGGGAGGTTTAGCTTTAAATGCTATCAATGGAATATCAGTGCTGCTAAAATTTCTTTATCTGATTGAGAAATTTCTTTATTTGAACTTATCCAATTGCTTCTAATTTCCATAAATTTTTAACTCTTTCGTAATCTAAGTCCTCTTTCGAGACGGTTATATGATTAACTCGTACCTCCTTACGATTTGATCCTTCACCCTTTCCTTGAACCAAAGAAAGAAAGGTTTGGTGTTCTGTTGAAACTAATTTTTTACAAATCCTCATGTTTCGTTCCACGAAAATTGGCTAATCTTTGGAATATGGTAACAGGCAGTTTGGCGGCATTTTGGTAAGGCGATAAAGGTAACTAGCTAGGACTTTAGCAATAATCTGAGAAGTACACAGTTCGAATCACAAGAGAAATGAGAGATCATGAGACATATAATGTGACATTTTGCGCAAAATTCCAATCGGGATTTTAGCTAATAAGCACTTAGAAACAATTTCGCTGCTAAAGTAC
This sequence comes from Stegodyphus dumicola, assembly GCF_044657685.1. Taxonomy (NCBI): domain Eukaryota; kingdom Metazoa; phylum Arthropoda; class Arachnida; order Araneae; family Eresidae; genus Stegodyphus; species Stegodyphus dumicola. Next base: position 6,038,095 of record NC_140768.1, read on the forward strand.
AGAATTGCCCACTTATTTGTTTGGCGCTTTTTTACAAGAGTAAGAAGAATTGGATTTTTGTCAATTTTCTTTGACTTTTTAAGTGAAAATAGTTCGATGTATACATGGATAAAGTTAAGAGTGTGCGCAATGCCATTTTTGTGCAATTCTAAGATATATTTTTAAGTGAAAATAGGTGGACGTGTACATGGATACCGTGTATAAGCAATTCTTAAAAACGCGACAAGCAGTGGACGATTCTACACTTTCTCCCAATTTCGCACCTAATCTTCGTCATGATTAAGCACTTTTATTCCATAAAAGTTCTAGCATAAGCGTAATGCGGCTAGCAGATTGTTGGAAAAAATGTTGAGTAAAAAAAAACATGCCTTTACTTCGTGAAAACAAAATGGCGTCCGAAAAGAAAAAAAAAAAAAAAAAAAAACTAGCAGGGTTGGTCGCCAAAGTTTCGCCAAAAAATCGCCAAGTTACCATAATCCGAAGATTTACCCTAAAATTTTCCAAATATAATGCTAACCTGTTAATACTCAATTTCACTGTATGTACTGCTATCTGCTAATTCTATTATCAAAGGGCACCTTTTGTACCTACTCAGAAGGAATGTTTACACGCCCCAATGATATAAAAGCCCTTGACTTTAAGTGGTGCAAACACCGGAGTCCCTGGTCTATTGTGACATACATCCATCGAGAAGTAATTCCTTGCGAATATACTCAGCAAAGTAGACATGGATATGCTAAGTAACATAACATTCAATAAGATGAGGAAAAAGTCCTAATGGTTAAAGAAACGACGAAGAAAATGAAAGCAAAACCACGGAGCTGGTGAGTAAAGAAGCGAAGTAAATCAGAGTAAAAAAACATATAAAAGGCAGTGTGAATCCGTAAAGGGCATCATAACAAATTAAAATAAAATAATTACATTATTTTTTTTTTTTTGGAAACATACAAAATACAGAGACATACGGAAAAAAAACGTATCAAACATACCTAAAAACCTAAAGCAAAATAGAATATCAGTCACAGAAGTAATCATCGAAAATGCAAATCATTAAAAGCACTTAAATAGTACTACTCGGAGAACGACCGTTAAAAATTTCTTCCAAAATGTTGAATAAAACAAACAATTTAACAGTGGCAGTCTACTGCCATTGATAAGCTGCTTTAACTTCATCTATTCTTCCAGTAATTGTTTTCAGAACGTCTAATACGAAAAAATCTACAAACCATTTTTGATTTCATTAATCATTTTGAAGATATATTCTTCGTCCTCGTGGTTTTCGGCCTGTCGGACACACGAGATTGCCGCAGTGATTATAGAATCGATGACAACTGCATTCATTTTTACTTCCTTGTACGAAGTAAAAAGGGAGTATTGTAATCGCGAAAAGTTTCAGGTAGCATATTTCAACGAAAATATCCATTTTTACCGCTATCGAATGCAATTTAACGATGTTTTTGTGTGACATCTGTAAGTAAGGACAGAATAAAAGACTCTTTTCCTTCAAAAAATTTATAAAACTACTTTAAAATTAATTTTGAAGAGAATTTTTCGTGACATCTGTACGAACGTATGTACGTACGTACGTATCTCGCCTAACTCAAAAACGAGTACCCTCAGAACGTTGAAATTTTGTATATAGGGCTGCTATAACATGTAGATGTGCACCTCGTATTTTGGTTGCAATCGGCGACACCAAACGTATATAAATATATTTATATATACAGTGGATGGACAAAAATATGGAAACACCTTGTGAAATGCATGTTTGAAAAGAAAGATTGATTTTAATAAAATATGTAGGTGGCGCTGGCGTTTTTGACTACTGACGCCACATATACAATTTCGTAAATGTGCTAAACAGTTCAGTTGTTGTCGGAGTACTGTTATGTGAGGTTGTCATTGCATTATGTCAGAGTTAACAGACTTCGAACGTGGGCAAATTGTTGGAGCACGTATGGTAGGTGCTTCCGTAAGCAAGGTAGCCGAGGTGTTTAGTGTTTCAAGAGGTACTGTATCGAAGATTTATTCCGCATATTTGAAAAGTGGAAAAACATCATCTGCTAAATCACAGCGCGGACGAAAGTGTGTCCTGAGTGATCGTGACAGACAATCATTAAGGGCAATTGTGACGAAAAATAAGAAGACCACAGCTGCAAAAGTTACTGCTGAAATGAATGTTGTATTACCGAACCCTCTGAGTACCAAAACAATTAGAAGGGAGCTTCATAAACAGGGAATTGCTGGCCGTGCTGCAATTGAGAAGCCACTCATCAGTGGAAGCGAGTAATATGGTCTGACGAGTCTTCTTTCACATTGTTTCCCCACTTATGGCCGAGTTTACTCTGGAGAACGCCATCTCAAGCCTATAATACAGACTGCTTGTTGCCAAGAGTGAAACATGGCGGGGGTTCTGTTATGGTTTGGACAGCAATATCTTGGTTCTCTGCTAGCCCCATGATAACTGTGTCAGGGCACAGGACTGCCAAGACTTATGTGAACATTTTAGCCGATCACGTTCATCCCATGGTACAAACTTTGTTCCCCGATGGTGATGGTGTCTTCCAAGACGACAAAGCCCCTGTTCACACAGCTCACATTGTCCAGGACTGGTTTTCTGAGCACGAGGATGAGTTGTCCCATCTCCCCTGGCCACCACAGTCACCAGACCTGAATATTATCGAACCTTTGTGGTCTACATTGGAACGGAAAGTGCGTTCTCGTTATCCACCGCCAACACCGTTATCTGAACTTGTCACCGTTTTGCAGGAAGAATGGTATAATATTCCCTTGGCAAACATACAGGAACTGTATTTATCCATTTCGAGAAGACTGCAAGCTGTTTTGGATGCCAACGGGTTTCCTACACCATATTAAGCAAAGAAACATGTTTTTTATGTGTGTATCAAGGTGTTTCCATATTTTTGTCCAACCCCTGTATATCCACTTTGTTACCCGGCTCAGTGATCTGAGTTTCTTTACTCTTATATGTTTATAAATTGTACATTTTTTGCTTTAAAAATGATTGTATTATGTTATTTTTATCTTCCGGTTAAGGTTTTTATGCCTTTAGTAAATCTGTATGCAATATTTTGAGAATTATCAACAATTTTAAAGTTGTCTAAGTGCCGCTAAGCCTTTTTTATATGGCGGCCATTAATGTTTACATTTGAAACAGAGGCTTGTGGATTTGTTGCCAATCTAAAGAAACTTAGCTTCGCAACAACAATTTATTATTGCCAATTAAATAATGCTTAATTCATTCTGGAATTTTTTCGAGGAAATAAGTGTTTAAGATTTACTTCGTAATTTTTAATATAGATATTTTGAGTTTTTATGCAATTTTGCCTTCTCGCGAAGTAAGAACTGAATTAATTAAATGAGAAATACTCAATCGTCTGTGAAAAACTGTTCCTTTTTTGTTTTGTTTGCTTAATTTCTTTTATACATCATTCTAGCTTTATTATAGTATTTGAATAGAACATGTGGCAACGATTAGATAATTCTATTCTTTAAATGATATAAATTTTGTGCATTATGATTTATAATATGAACGAAATATATAAGTTAACTGTTATACAATTATTGGATTATATGACAGTTAACTTAGTTTCCGTTAAATAATTATTATATAAGTTAACTGTCATATAATTATTAATACTGTTAAGTGAATCTAGCACCAGAGTGTCGCTATGGTAAAGAAATACTAGAGTGAATTTTAAAGAATGCATTTACTCTATTGTGGTTTATGCGCTGTCGGCGAAGTAGATTTAATTCAATCCAATAAGTTTAAATGAAATGCAAGAAAAAATGCATATAATTTAATATTCCGTACAAGGAAGTCATGTGGTGTACACATCAGATTTTTATCCTTTTACATTCTGCAATACTATTTCTGCGATATTATACAGAAATAATCCCATTAAAAAAATTAGCACTGTTCTTGAACTTCTGGAAACATTAAATTTCTGCAAGATTAAGTTCGTATTGACTATCGATATTTCCGATGTTGGATAAAGGAAATATATTTTGCTGAACTGACTCCTAAACTCGCATTCACTGGATCAAGAGACCATCTGCCAACGAACATCGTATTACGAAGTTGTGTCTTTTGCAAATCACTGAAGAAGAGCATAAACTTTTAAGTACTAAATTTATATTAAATACGTTTTATTATTTCTTCTTATATTGCCTACTGTACTATTACTTTTATTTGCTTGTTTTGTTTAACCCTTAATTCTTGAATATAGTAAGCCATAAGTAGCTTTATTAGAAATAGTAAGCAATTCTGTATTTTTGCAGATTTTGTATCTCAGTCTATTTTTATATTTGTCATTTAATTGTTTGCATATTTTGAAAATTGTCTTGAGATAAATCATCGGGGGGGGGGAATGTTTTGTGTCCTCCACCGCGGTGATTTTAGCAAAAGTTTGGTTGCGTTACAGAACGCCAATTCGTCAGCACAAGATGTTTTAGCAGTCCCATAAAATTCCAACGTTCTACAGCTAATTCGTTTTTGAGATATGCGAGATACATATGTACATACAGATGTCTCGAAAAAGAATCCCTTTTGAATTATATTTAAATCCATTTTACAATTCGTTTTCGAAAAAAAGTCTTTTATCCGATTCTGTCCGTATGTACAGATGTCCCGTGAAAAAAATCATGCAAATGAATTCGGGAACGACCAAAATAGACATTTCCATTGAAATATGATACCTGATATTTTTACACATTACAATACTTCTTTTGCTTCATAAAAGGAAATAAAAAAAATTAGAGAAAGGGGAAAGAAAAAGCGCCTCGAGCTGGGCTGCTAAGTTTTATCCCCATTCGCAGAAGATTATGTTTCCAAAAAAGCAAGCAAAAATGTTCCACGCACCCTGGGTTAATCTCTTTTCATTTATTATTTTCTTCACATTACAAACTTTCAAAATAAGTTATTTAATTAAGAGATAAATTAAATTAATGGATAAATTGAAAAATGGATAATTTGACCTCTAAACATTTAAACTCTCTACGCAATGCTATAAATATTGCAAAATCTCTCTTCGTACACTAAATCATTGCAACGATAAAAGCAGAATATTTGCAGAACATCATAAAAAATAAAATAAAAGTTTTAATTTTGTCATTTAATCATTGAAATCCTCAGTTTTTTATCATAACGCATTATCATTTTATACGGCTTTTTTTTTCTGGGCTGTATGTTAGGATAAACCTGACACTTTTATTCAGATCTTACTCTAGAAACATTTTAATATCATAAATATGTCGCACTTACCCGTGATTGAGATTATTTTTTTGTTACAGAAATATTACTCATGATGCTGCAACTTTGAATTCTCTTCCAAAAAGAATTTTTTTTTTTTTTTCGTGAAAAAATAATCCTCTTTTATTATTGAATTAATCTCAATGGATTTCCATTTTCGCATAATTCCTTTCTTATATTATAACTTTTTTTTTACTTTACTGAGGGAAAAGAGACAACTGGAGAATGGAATATCAGGAAACACATCTTTCACCGTTTAAAATTGGATATTAATTACACTATTTGGTATCTAAAAATAAAATAATAAAACAGCCGCAGAAAAGAAAATAGGGAAATGAATCTTATATAGCTATAAATTTCGCTTTTAATGAATATATTCAGATCCTCTGCGGATAAATAGCAGAACAGAGAAAGAATAACTCATTTTTTAAAACTCATGCATGTGAAAGACCCTGATATATATTCTTTATGGAAAATTATTGCTTTCCTTTCCTATTCCGTAGGAAATAAGCAAAGCAGTTGCAAGCGTGGCAGGAATCTGAAGAAGAGGCCTGAGAGCAAATATACGTGTTTCTTATGCGTTCCAAACATGATCGATATGATTCAGGTCCGATGATCGAGCTGGCCACTCTATGCTCTGAATTATTTGCTGCTGAAAGTAATCATCCACTATGCGAACCCTGCACAGTCTAGAGTTGTCGTCCTGTAGCAGGAAATCATCAACTATTGCCCCAGCATAAGGGCGCACATAAGCATCAAGGATGTCATCTCTATAGCCCTGAGCACTCACGGTTCCCCCTGGAAAGACATGGAAGTCTGTGCTTTCCCCCAAACACGGACATTGCCTCCTTCGTGTGCATCTCTTTCACTGATATTTGATGGATAATAACGGGTTCCATGTTCTCTCCAAATCAAAGAACTCCTACTTTAATTCTGAAGGCTAAAGTCCGACTCACCCATAAAGACGACAACCTTCCATTGATCAGCTGTCCAGTGGACATGTTGACGTGCCCACCTGAAACGTTTCTTTGTATGACGTGAACGGCATGCAAATGGCTGGTTGCTGTAAGTACGAACCTCCTTCGTGAAGCCCTCTACGCACGGTTGATGTTGACACCATCCTTCCAGTAGCTGCAGCAAGAGAGGATCTGCGTTGAGGTTCTATTCCTTCGGACGCATAACAAGAAATATCGGTCATCGGCGCTTGTCATAGCGGTGAGCCGTCCTTGGCTGAACCTCCTAGATGCCGAATCTATGGTTAGAAATTGTTGTCAGAGTGTATGAAACCACAGGGCACTTCTGTCTGGTTTCGTCCTGCCTCTACTTCTACAAATAGCTCTCCATCGTAGTTCTTCGGGCAAATAATGCCTGGAGGTCATTGTTACAAATTTGTTATCCCGGATTTCTTATCTCAATTTGGAGGCTTACTCTTAAACATGCAATTTTATGCTCCTCGCAGATGATTTATTAGCAATTATCGCGGACGTGAAATCGTTGTACACATGCACACAGAGAGATGGACATCATTGTAAAAAGAGTAAAAACGTGGTATTCAAACCCTAATTCGTGTTTATTCACTGAAAAGTGAGTATCAAATTTTTGGACATAAAAACGTTACTTCTTCTAATACCCACAAAGCAATTTCGGTAAAATTCGAATGACTAAGCCGGAACAATTTTACAATGCTATACGTCCATCGCTGCGTGTATAGAGTAAACTCGACTTCTAATGTCTCTGAAGTTTCAATAGCTTTTTCACACAAAATATTTCCATTAATCGAAACGTTAGCTAACCTTGCTTTACACTTTTATCTGTAATACCAATTAGAGTCGTGTCTGTTAAATTGACCTTATTGGCAGAATGATTAATGGAGGTTTCCATTCATTTCTTTCAAAATTTTGCATATTTGCTGAAGCCGAAATAGTCAAGGCTTTTAGACTAGAAGAGAAACACGCTAATGTGACAATCAAAATCGTAAAAAACAACCTTATATTTAGCGTAGGTATAATGAAACACTCAATCGATTTCGAGGGCAGCTAAAGGTCCCTCCTCATCAGGAGAAAGAAATACATAGAAAGACTAAAATAGGAATCACAGAAACACGTGGTGCTTATCAGCACTGCACGTGGTTATAACTAGATTTTTAATCAGAGTTGCACTGGAGGCCTACTTTTACTGAGCCAGGCTGTCTGATCAAGCATAAAGAAATATTAGCGAAGTTAAAATACGGAGCGAAGTTAAAATGCACATTACGCTCAAAATCTGAACTTCAAATAATGAACGTTCATTATTTGAAGTTCATATTTTGAGCGTAATGTGCATTTGCCCTCGCTCCCTATTTTAACTTCGCTAATATTTCTTTATGCTTGATCAGACAGCCTGGCTCAGTAAAAGTAGGCGGCCAGTGCAACTCTGATTAAAAATCTAGTTATAACCACGTGCAGTGCTGATAAGCACCACGTGTTTCTGTGATTCCTATTTTCTTCTTTCTATGTATTTCTTTCTCCTGATGAGGAGGGACCTTTAGCTGCCCTCGAAATCGATTGAGTGTTTCATTATACCTACACTAAATATAAGGTTGTTTTTTACGATTTTGATAGTCAAGGCTTTTGTTAATTGTTTTTTGGTTAAAGTCCCGATTTTGGCGGAACAGTCCCGCGTCCCGCCGATTTTTAAAAATGTCCCGCTTTTTAGAAAAAAACATCTGCATTTCTTACTTTAAATGTACTGTAAAAATATATTAACTATTATTTACTAATTATTATAGTAAATATAAAAAAATAAAAAATACATAAATAAAAAAATGCATGCAGAGTAAACTAAATTAGGCGATATAACGAGTTAGATTTACTCACTGGTGTTCGATCATTGCCGTTACATCTCGTCAAGGAATATGTGTTGTTAACGGAGGAGCAGCTAGCATTAGCTGAAGGGCTATTCGCTTTCCACACCATAAACCACAATCAAAGTTTTAAATCAATTGATTGTACGTCGCAAATGATCAAAACATTGTACGACAAGAAATTTGCATGTGCAAAGACAAAAACCGAAGCAATTATTTGTAATTTTTTTCCACTATATTCGTTTTCACAACTGCAGAAAGAATTAAATTAAATGCACATTTATATCCATATATTATGATGCTTCCAACCACAAATATTTAAAATTATTTCCCACAATTGTTAGAATTTTTGATCCAGAAACAGGAATCAAAATTAGAATATTAGATTTTGTTTTATTGCCGTGTGAAACTTCATAAATAAGTTTTAATTAAATAAGTACTATTTAAAAAAATTGAACAATAAAATTATTGCCTATTGTGAGGATAACACTTACGAAAATTTTGGTGGAAAAGCTAGAAAGAGACATCAGTGACGTTTTTACGAAACTTAACGAACATTCGAACCAAAAAATTATTGGAGTAGGTTGTGCAGCGCACATTCTACACAATACTATTCAAACAGCATCTGACTTCCAGTGGATCTCGAATATATTAGTGCAAAAATTTATTCGTATTTATATATATATATGTGATGTACCAGCTTTTGTCAGGAATAAATAGATTGTTGAAGAATCATCAATGTAGTCGTAGCTTAAATTATCAGACGATTGTTTTAAAAAACAAAGATCCATTTATTATATTTCAGGAGAAAATAGCAATTACAAAAACCTGATCTCCGGAGTAAATAAAAAAAGAACTACTAATAACATTTTGTATAAAGGTTTACTGCATCGTGACATTTAAGAAAAAGCCCCGATATTCCTTTTGCGAGTCTTTTTATAGCCTCTGGAAAGGCGGAGTTTCCAAGAAATGACGTCAGCCTCGTCAGCCATTCCAGTTCGCTTTAAATATTTCGAGAACATTCTAAAACTGTACGTGTAGAAAAGGCGGGAAAAACAATTTGACTACGGGGTTGTGAATTTAATTCCACGTACTTTCAAATAAGAGAACGTCGCCATTAAAAATGAAAAGAACATACAGTTAGAATTTTAATTGTATTCTTGACTATGGAATTTTATTATTACAAATATATATTGTGCGTGTTGAAAGTTTGAAGGATTTATGTGAAAGTGCAGAAATCAAATATAAAAGAATTGGGTGACATTAAAAAAGGAGATTTTATGGGAATATGTGGAAAAATCTTTTTAATATATTAGTAACCATTTTCCGAAAAATGATATTTGCGAAAGTGATCTTTTTGATAAGGTGTCATTGGTAAAAAGATATGCTACTGAAGAAAAAATTAAATGTTGGTTGTCTGCAAATGTGGAAACAGACAAAAAAAAAAAAAAAAAAAAAAAAAAAGGGGACGGAGTTATTCCTTTATTTTAAACAGTATAATATTCCTTATGAAAATATTTTGAAAATTGTAAAACACGCACTCTCCCTTCCAGGAACAAATGCTGCAACAGGACGTGTTTTTTCTAGTATCAATAAAATATGGACACTTGAAAAAAACGCAGTTCAACATTAAAACTTTAAAATATGTATTAAGGATAAAATATAATTTGATCAATTCATGTGAGAAATTTCACGACATTTTAATAAATGATCCGAATCTATTGCAAAGTATTTCACTCGGATAAAAAATATAACCGTGAAAGAATTTTTTTTAAATAAAATTAATTAAAAAGCATAATATTCAAATTATAGTTTTTACAAATATTTTTATAGTTATTAATAGTTAATAATAAATATATTTTTGTATATTTATAGACAAGTATATGAATGTATACAATAAAATATATTCTTTTTTGAATTATTGGTCTGCTTTCATAACTAAATTACAATTCTCATTTCATTCCATTTATCCCGCTTTTTCTCAATGAAAATGTGGACATTTTATTTCTGGTGGCACGTTAAAACAAAGTTTCAAGACAAAAATCTAACGTTCCGTTAATGGGAGAAAACGCGTAATGAAAAATTACATTCCATTTTCTTAGGGCATGGTCTCATATTTCTCAGAAACTGAAGTTATCGTTTTAAAAGAGCTAAAAATAATGGATGAGGTCTTCTTTTTCTTATTTCAAGCGGTCTCCCTTTTCCTTGTTACAAACGGATCGAGAAAGACGAAAGAAAATTAACCGACATTTTTAGTGTTTGTTCTTGACGCTTTAAATCGTTAATTTGTAAAGGTAACCTTAATGATAGAAAGCGGTAATATTTGGCCGGTAGAAGTGCACTGAAAATGCCCCCCAAAAAAGGACATCACTGTTCCAGAAACAAGGATACTGACTTATTTTTAATTCAAACTCGAGAAATAACTGCATTCAATAAGGATATCTATAAATTATTTACATCAAATAAAACAAAACTAGGTCATGTCTTTACGTTATAGGGCATTTTCTCCCTCCTTTCCGCATGCTTTCGTCGTGCAATTGGAAGCATACTCGACTCATATTCGAGAGGGGCCCACCAGCGGCCGAGCGGTAACGTCGATGAACACTGGTAGTTCAGTCCGAGGTTCGAATCCCGCGAACGGGCCGGCTGCATGGGCGTTTTCGTGGTTTTCCCCATGTGTAACGTGTATACGAGCCAGTTTCCCTTAGAAAGTCCTCCACGAAGGCATCCCTCCTCTTAGGCAGATAGCCCTAGAGGCTTTGCCATAATTAAATACACACACACACACACACATATTCGAGAGGTGTCCCGGCAAGGGCACTGCATATTTTACACGTCTTCTGCTTCAAAATAACCTAATGACTTTACAAAATAATTAAAGAAAAATCTGTTTTCGCTTCACAATTTTCTGGAACATTAATGCGACTTCTTAGCGGCAAAATCTTTTAAGATAGAATGTTTTACGTGATAAAATTTAACATTATCAAAATAGTAAAACATTTAGAAATTTGTGAAATGAACTAAAACTTTTTAAACGGGTTTTATTACGTGAACATCACTCCTCCTATCATTTAAAATGTTTTGGCCTGTGGGACATGCTTCCAAGAAACTCGCAGTTTTGCTTTGAGACTAAATTTTGATTCTTCTCAATAAGCAGTTCTGCATAGATTAAAAAGATAGGTCCTGATTTATGCAGCTTACTTTAAAAAGAAGCTTTAACAGTTTTGTTCGTTAACAAGGTTAGGTTATTTAATTACGGCAAAGCTTCGAGGGCTATCTGCTTAAGAGGAGTGATGCCTTCGTGGAGGACTTTCTAAGAGAAACTGGCTCGTATACACGTTACACACGAGGAAAACCACGAAAACACTCATGCAGCCAGTCCGTTCGCGGGATTCGAACCTCGGACCGAACTACCAGTGTTCAGAGACTTTACCGCTCGGCCGCTGGTGGACCCCGTTCGTTAACAAGGAATTTTCAACTTAATAATCCCCCACACACACTCCTTCAGAAACGGCTTTTAGCCAGACGTTCGGAGAATACTCAGCTTATTTTCCAATCCTTTTCTGTAGTTTTTAAAAAGAAAACAAATTTTTATTAGATGCTTTCACGCAAGCGTTTTCGCTCTGGAGACAGACCGACAATTTTGCCTCGCGAGTAGAAGTTGGATACCCCGAAACAGTCACGATATTATTTTCTTTTATTAGAAATATTATTTATTTTATTAGAAAATTATTACGTACGAAATTTGAAAAAAAAAAAAAAAAAAAAAATGTTGCTCTCGAAGAAGAAAGAAAGCGAGCGATAATTCGTTATTTTCTACGTAATGAAAGAATTAAAACTGACCGAAACACAAGTATGATTTAATGAATGTTATGTTGTAGAGTCATTAGGTTAATTGGAAGCAGAAAAGATGAAAAATATGCAACCGTCTTCGCCGGGAATCGAACCATGGACCTCTGGAATACCGGCCCAGCGTGCTACAGTTACACCACGAAAGCACGCTAGGGAAGTGGGAGAAATACCTTATAAAGTACACTGAAGTTACTGACATATGATTTATTAAAATATTTCAATTTTCCTTTTACATCGTGTCAACGAGTCGAGAAGAATAGAATTCGTATTCATACGGAAGTTTATATAAAATATTTCTTTCTATATAGCATATATCAGAAATGTTTGAAAGAAATATCGCACGCAATGGTATGTCACTTGCCATTTAAGCATTAGTCGAAAATAGTTGAATTTATCAGTAACTTAACCTGCTTTTTACCATAAACATTAGCCAGGATGCAGCGCAGAAGGCGATTGATACTACACGCGCAAGTAGGAGGGAACAGCACAAAACCTTACACGGAAGCCGGACTCGCATTTCCTACCAGTAGTCAGCCTCTACTAATTACTACACCGTTCACGGCGGCTGTGCAAAAAATATCATAAAGGAAAAGCACAAAGTTTTTAATAGAGAATTAAATCCACTTTTGAATCAAAATTGAACACCCAAGCAAAATAAAATCGAATTTTTCACAAAAGTACTTGTGCAGTTCTTCTCGGGATAACAGAACACAATCAGTAGTTACCACTATTAGGACTTGTGCTTCTTTTAACTTGCTTTGGAAACATGAATTGTCCTGACTCGGAACAGGGAGCTTACTCAAGCTATGTTCAAGAAATTGTGAAGTAGACAATACAAGCAGGAAGGATATACGAAACCCTTTATTTTCTATCTTTACAGGAATTTCCGAAACTTCGGAATACAGAGACCAACCACTTGTGGTCTGAACGTAAGAATATAAAAACTACTAACTAAAACTAACTTTGAATTAGTATACACGTGCCTAGCATTAAGATTGGCCTTTATTTTAAACAAAGGTCCGTGTGTAGTACGCCGAGCTGCTAAAACTACGATACGTTTGCAATTATCAAGAGGACTAAACCTCTGGCCTTGAAGGCAACCAGCAACAGAGCGAAAACTCGTAAAACTACAATGGCAAGCGGCTTGCTTCCAATAACTCCTTCCTCTCTCTTGCTTGGCAAAAAGCCACAACTTAAGTACTTGGCGTTAGCAAGACAATTTGCATAAATAAGTTAAAGCTTTTAATTCTGGCCGGAAGTAGAAAATAAGAAATGATAGTAAAGATTTAAAATAAAATAAACGTTAGTAAAACTTAGGATCCTTACACCACTTCAAACTACTCATAATGTTCAAAAACTACCCACAGGACTTAATTTCTAAAAGTGCCGGAATCCGTCAGGAAAGAGGAACAAGAATAAATAAATAAATAAAATGACTAATAAAATCATTAGTAATTAAGAAATCATTAGTAATTAATTAATAAAATAATTCATGATTAAATTAATTAAATAAATAATTAAAATTTAATAAAGAGATAAATTAAAATTGAATAAGTGATCTTTTAATATAATTTTATTATTAAAAATAAAATTTTCGAGCTCGCATTTCAACTGAACAACTGAAATTGTTGTTCAGTTATATAAAAGAAGCGCCAGAGCCTTCTGATTTAGGGCTCCGGTGGGCCCCGGCTAGAATAATGGTTGATCCCCAAAAACTAATAAGTACCGGCGCAATTTAAGATCTGTACACACAACAGAATGAAAAGCGCATCCAAAGCGAACTCAGCTCTGAACTAAATACTAAAACCTGGTGCTCTCTGCGGTGTTATATAGTTTTCCGAGAAATCTCTAGTACATTCCATTTTTTGTAATTGCTAGAAAGCCTGTGCGATTAAAGTAACATATAAGAGCCGGATACGGTTATAGAATATATAGGAATCAATTACAGTTACTAAATTGCATTATCAATTACAATTATACAGAGAATGGACCAAAATGTCGCCCAATGATCGCCAAGTTTGGCGATTTTTTGTCAAACTGGACAGCAAAATTAGTCACCAAAACCATCGTTAGCTTGGCTGTATTTCGCAATGTAGAGATAGGCCAACGTAGCGGAAATATGTATAATGATAATATGAAACCTTAATGTTTAGATGTTAACCATAATGTTTTTTTAACCTTAACCTTTTTTTTTTAAACTTAACCTTTCTTAAACTTTTTTTAAACCTTAGGTTAAGGTTTTTTTTTAACCCTAAGGTTTTTTTTTTAATCTTAATGTTAACATTTACCTTAATGTTTCTTTACTTTGTGACTTTTTCCTGTAATCTTATTTTTCCCTGCCTCTGTAATTTTATTTATCTTGTCCCTGTAATCTTATTTTTCCGGAAGAGCTTCCCTTTTTCAAACATTTCATTTTATATTATACCAAAGATACTAAAATTTAACGTATTATTTTACTAAAATTATTTACATACATACAAAATTCGGGTACTTTTCCGTTTTGCCGGCGCAGGCGATAAAATTGCCAGTAATGGTAAAACTGATTGATGCCAAATGGAATATCCTTGCTGGTAACCTTTTATGCCTCATTTTCAAAACAATTCGCAGCCATTTTTTATCATATTGATTGTTTCTTTCAATACTGGCAAACAATTACATAGAATTTTTACTAGATAGTTCAATTTTATGCCCTTGAGGCCATTCGCGGTAATTAAGTCAATTAGAATGCACGGCTCATCCGAAGGCGAAAATACAGAAAAGGCAAGGTCAAGGATTAAATTCATCAATTCTAATGACAATGAACTAGCGAAGTAAAGCACTGCGGTTTTACATAAAATTATGTATGTTATAAAATTCTGATTTCTGAGTAAGCTATTCATAGGAATTGAAATAATTCTTACATTTAAACTTGTCTTCCAAATTAAGATTTAACTTGAAATTACTGAGAGAATTAGAGTTTTGTAGCATAGTTTACGTAAGATGAGATCACATGATATGAACCGACGAATCAGGATGTTGAATTCTTAAATTAATGTCTTTTTACAAATTTATCGTGTTTATTTATTGGCTTTTTACAAAATTTTAAACGATATTAAAATAAAAAAAAATAAAAAAAAAAAAAAAATAAAATTCAAAATAAAAAATTCTTAGAATTAACATTTGTTAACATGTTTTATGTGTATAGTGAATATTGTCGTCAATAAAGTCTGCCTGGCGAGATTTGTGCCGGCGAAATGGAAAAGTACCAAAATTCGTAACAGTATTGACTCAGCCTACCCAGGAAAAGTAATAATAAGGTAAAAACTAGAGAATAAATAATAAGACCAGATGGAAAAGCAAACTTTGATTTAGAAATGGAATGCAAGGAAATCCTGTACGATGTCCATCCTAGTTGTTTACTTGAAAAATTATCAGTGAATGGAACGTTATCAGTATAAAAAGGTGACGTCTTTTTATCATTTACACATGCGAATGAGAAATAATGATGAAAAAAAAATTCTTATTTGACACGAAAGCATGACTGCGTCCTTTCTTCACTTGCCCGCAAGCTAGTTTATCTTGACCGGCTTACTAGAACTCACTATCAGTGACAGAAATAATTAACTACAACAAATTTTCGTCGGAGAGGAATCGAATTTTTTATTTTAATGCCATTTTACTTAACCTTTTTTAACTTCCTGGAGATCCTTTAGTGGCTTTTCTATTCTTGTCTTTTTCACTGAACATAAATTTCTTTTTCTATCTCCCTTTTTCTCCCTTTTTTGTTTAAGAAAACGAAAAAGAAAAAATACAGACAGACAAAAGGGATTAGCAGAATTCTGAGAAAACTTAGCATTTGTAATGAACCAACGTTTTCGCGGAAAAAATCGTGTCAATGAACTAATTACACATGGCTTAAAGGTGAGTAATTTTGCTAAAACATGCAAACTCACGTTCAGTGCTTAGGAAAGAAAAAGTTTATATTGCGTGAATAAGTTAAGTGCTACTCCACAGAAAGATATTAATGCTTTCAATGCAGCTGTATGTTCTCAATTCGAGAAACTTTATGATCACATAAACTTTATCATTTCCCCTCCTTTTTTTTTTTTTGTAATCCACGTGATACGCGTGACATTAACAAATAAGCTGAAAAGCATTAAGCTTGTTTATTAGCTTTAATATTAATATCGTTATTAATTAGCTTTTGGAACGGCTTTTAATCGAAAAAATCGTATAGATAAACTAACAGAAGTGCAAAAGATACAGGGGTTGGACAAAAATATGGAAACACCTTTAAAAAAACATGTTTCTTTGCTTAATATGGTGTAGGAAACCCGTTGGCATCCAAAACAGCTTCCAGTCGTCTCGGAATGGATAAATACAGTTCCTGTATGTTTGCCAAGAGAATATTATACCATTCTTCCTGCAAAATGGTGGCAAGTTCAGATAACGATGTTGGCTGGTGACTGTGGTGGCCAGGGGAGATGAGACAACTCATCCTCGTGCTCAGAAAACCAGTCCTGGACAATGTGAGCTGTGTGAACAGGGGCTTTGTCGTCTTGGAAGACACCATCACCATCGGGGAACAAAGTTTGTACCATGGAATGAACTTGATCGGCCAAAATGTTCACATAAGTCTTGGCAGTCATGTGCCCTGACACAGTTATCATGGGGCTAGCAGAGAACCACGATATGGCTGCCCAAACCATAACAGAACCCCCGCCATGTTTTACTCTTCGCAACAAGCAGTCTGTATTATAGGCTTGAGATGGCGTTCTCCAGACGTAAACTCGGCCAGAAGTGAGAAACAATGTGAAAGAAGACTCGTTAGACCATATTGCTCGCTTCCACTGCTCTATAGTCTAGGCTTTATGACTTAAACACCATCTTTTCCTGTTACGGGCATTAGCATCACTGATGAGTGGCTTCTCAATTGCAGCACGGCCAGCAATTCCCTGTTTATGAAGCTCCCTTCTAATTGTTTTGGTACTCACAGGGTTCGGTAACACAACATTCATTTCAGCAATAACTTTTGCAGCTGTGGTCTTCTTATTTTTCTTCACAATTGCCCTTAATGATCGTCTGTCACGATCACTCAGGACACACTTTCGTCCGCGCTGTGATTTAGCAGATGATGTTTTTCCGCTTTCCAAATATGCGGAATAAATCTTCGATACAGTACCTCTTGAAACACTAAACACCTCGGCTACCTTGCTTACGGAAGCACCTACCATACGTGCTCCAACAATTTGCCCACGTTCGAAGTCTGTTAACTCTGACAAAATGCAATGACAACCTCACATAACAGTACTCCGACAACAACTGAACTGTTTAGCACATTTACGAAGTTGTGTAGGTGGCGTCAGTAGTCAAAAACGCCAGCGCCACCTACATATTTCATTAAAATCAATCTTTCTTTTCAAACATGCATTTCACAAGGTGTTTCCATATTTTTGTCCATTCACTGTATTAAAGTACTCTTACATTGTTTTCTGAACCTTTTTATATTTATTCATACTTTAATTAATATATTTATTCATAATTTAATATCATTAACAGACCACTGATTTTTGGGTTTACAAGCAAAAGCATAAGTATAGATAAAAATATTGTAAAAAATTATTTTACATATTTATTTGTTAATAAGTCTTCATAACCAAGCTTTATTTAATCAATTACGAAAAAACACGCATAAATTTTCAGTTTCGAGGAAGAAGATTTATTCATGAAGGATTTTATAAAAGAACATGCCTTTTGATCAGATGACCTGATTTTAATTTACTCCAGGTCTTGGAAGAATGGTAGCAGAAAATACAAAATAATAATAATTCCATTTTATGTTCATTCTTAATGCAGTCTTTTGTGTCCCGTTGAACTGCTTTTAAAAATGCTACATTTTAAATATTTCCACCACATTAGACGCCTACTGTGCAGTACCATCCATTTTTGCCAGTTTTCCACAATTCTGCATGCGAAATTTCCGTTCCATTAACAAAATGTAACTGGGTTATTCGACCATGAAATTCACTCGTGAAAAAAATTTCCGTTATTGTCATTCGCGTCTTCCTACAGTTCCGATGTTTAAATGAGTGGGATTTGTCATAATAAAAGGAAAGGAAAATTCTATAGCTTTTTTTTTTTTTTCTTTATTTCTATCAGTTCCGTAGTGCGAAAAGAACTAACTTCTTTCTTCATCTCTCTCTCGGTCTTCCTTTTTTCTTTTATTTCTTTTCCGTTTGAAACATGGTAGGGAACGAAGATGGTGCCGAAAATCTGATGAAGAGGAAAATTAGTATCCAAAAAAAGGGATTTCTGTTCCGTTATTCTTCGCTTATGAATAAATAAACCAATACAAGTTCTTTTTAACCGTTAAAAATTGTTCGGAAATTTTTTATTTGTCCTTCGTTTAACAGTTTTCATTATAATTTTCAATTAAATAAAGCATGTTCAGCATAAAATATTGCAAAATTGTTTTTATTATTATCATCCAATTTTTATGACACTGAACAAAACTCAAATGATTAGGTCAGAGTGGTCCAACCCGCCCCCCTCTTATTCATTTTGTTAGCACTCGCCCTTCTTTACTAAAAAAAAATGTTAGCTAAACATTTGGAAAAACAAAGACCCTTCTTACTGTTTTAAAATATTAGCTTCCACAATATTTATGTGACTGTGTCATAATGAGATTTAATAACTACTACTTGCTAATTAAGACACAATAACACGCCGAATAAATACTAATTCAGAAGACAAACAACAAAAACCAGCGTTATATTTACAAAATTTCCAAAGGACTAGTTTCGATGGTTTTATCGAACCACCATTCTCAGCTGCAAAACCGCAAATGAACAAGATTTGAAACATGGTAGGGAAGGAAGATGCTACCGAAAATCTGATGAAGAGGAAAATTAGTATCCAAAAAAAAAAAAAAAAAAAAAAAAAAAGGGATTTCTGTTCTGTTATTCTTCGCTTATGAATAAATAAACCAATACAAGTTCTTTTTAACCGTTAAAAATTGTTCGGAAATTTTTTTTCGTCCTTCCTTTAACAATTTTCATTAGAATTTTCAATTAAATAAAGCATGTTCAGCATAAAATATTGCAAAATTGTTTTTATTATTATCATCCAATTTTTATGACACTGAACAAAACTCAAATGATTAGGTCAGAGTGGTCCAACCCGCCGCCCTCTTATTCATTTTGTTAGCACTCGCCCTTCTTTACTAAAAAAAAAAAATGTTAGCTAAACATTTGGAAAAACAAAAGACCCTTCTTACTGTTTTAAAATATTAGCTGCCACAATATTTATGTGACTGTGTCATAATGATATTTAATAACTACTACTTGCTGTCTATTGATATTATAATCAATCCATTAACTGCCTGTGTATGTTAAATACGATTTCTTTTGTCCTAGCATTTATACTTGTAAGTCTGCGATGTGGTAATGTAACTCTAACAAACGCAACTTTCCTATCTAAGACAAGTTACCCCCTTTCATGTTTTTAGTACACATTTAATGTCAATTGCATGCATCTTATAACTATTAATATCAACCTTTTTTTTATATACTATGAATGTCAATACCTCCTTTTTTTACTTACATGTACGAAGTAAAAAGGAAGTATTGTAATCGCGAAAAGTTTCACGCAGCATATTTCAACGAAAATATCCATTTTGACCGCTATCGAATGCAATTTAACGATGTTTTTGCATGATATCTGTACGTAAGGGCAGAATAAAATACTTTTTTCCTTCAAAAAAATTATAAAAGTGCTTTAAAATGAATTCTGAAGAGAATTTTTCGTGGCGTCTGTACGAACGTATGTACGTATGTGCGTACGTAAGTACGTACGTACGTGCGTATCTCGCATAACTCAAAAACGAGTAGCCTCAGAACGTTGAAATTTTGTATATAAGACTGCTATAACATGTAGATGTGCACCTCGTATTTTGGTTGCAATCTGCAGCACAAAACGTATATAAATATATTTATATCCACTCTGTTACCCGGCTCAGTGATCTCAGTTTCTTTACTCTTATATATTTGTAAATTGTACATTTTTTGCTTTAAAAATGATTGAATTATGTTGTTTTTATCTTCCGGTTAAGGATTTTGTGCCTTTAGTAAATCTGTGTGCAATATTTTTAGAATTATCAGCAATTTTAAAGTTGTTTAAGTGCCGCTAAGCCTGTTTTTAATGACGGCCATTGATGTTTACATTTGAAACAGGAGACTAGTGGATTTGTTGCCAATCTAGAGAAACTTAGCTTCGCAACAACAAAGATAACGCATTCATTTATTATTGCCAATTAAATCATGCTAAATTCTTTCTGGAATTTTTTCGAGGAAATAAGCGTTTGAAATTTACTTCGTAATTTTTAATATAGATATTTTGAGTTTTTATGTATTTTTGCCTTCTCGTGAAGTCAGAACTGAATTAATTAAATGAGAAATACTCAATCGTCTATGAAAAAGTGTTTCTTTTTTGTTTTGTTTGCTTAATATCTTTTATGCATAGTTCTAGCTTTATTATAGTATTTGAATAGAACATGTGGCAACGATTAGATAATTCTTTAAATGATATCCATTTTGTGCATTCTGAGTTATAATATAAATGAAATATAATACTGTTAAGTAAACCTAGCGCCAGAGTCTCGCTATGGTAAACAAAGTGAATTTTAAAGAATGCATTTATTCTATTATGCGCTGTCGGCGAAGTAGGTTTATTAGATTGAAATCTAATAAGTTTAAATAAAATGCAAGAAAAACTGCGTATAATTTAATATTCCGTACAAGGAAGTCATGTGGTGTACACATCAGATTTTTTTGTTTTGTTGTTGTTGTATAAATGTATATTAAGTTTTGTGTATATCAACATAGAAATTGGTTATCACAAATGTAATCACGATAACGGAATCTTGGAACGAAATCGCATCAATATTAATATGAATAACCATTACTTGTTATCATTAGCTACTTGAATTCTTATATTAATTGAATTGCACTTGTACTGCATACTATGTAACGCATGTGTAACAACAGTTTTAACAATTGTACTTGCATGTATGAGTTATGACCTATGCCGCATTGCTTTGGCAATATTTTCTACTAGTACTCTTAATATTAGTCCGTATCTGTAGTGCAATGTTTGCGTTCAATGTAATCTCAGCCAAAGTCCTCAACCATAATTATTATATATCATATGTCTCTTAATATTAATTGCAGTGAATGTGATTTATCAAGGTACAGTATTATTCACTCCCCTATGCTGAGGTAATTGGCGTTGTCAATATGAATGTTGTAATGTCAGAATCATTGTCCACTTTCCTCTGTCTGTGTTAATTACCGCTAGATATTTGCAATATAGTAATTTATGTCCTAATGCGCAGATATATATGGCGCAGCTTTATTTGAACCTATCATACCATACACGAATATGTCATTGTCTTATTCTATTAATACACGAATATGTCATTGTCTTATAGTACATATACAGGCCAACTGGACCTTAACCCATGATTTATATGTATTACCAATGAGTATTGTATGTTCTTGGCTGTGCACTCCTTAATACCAATGTCAAATATGTATGCAATCTACCATTGTTCTAATAGCCAAACTCTAGATGAAGATTGACGTGGCGCTGTACCAATTAACCCAATGGTAAAGGAATGATGCCCACGTCCCCGTCGCATATCGCATATCTTACTGTCTTAAATAATAAATATAAATAATCATATTAAATATAATAATTGAATAATAAAAATTATAAGGTTCAGACAATGGAAACTGTCGTAAATATTGTAAATTCAAAAGGCTAAGACCAGAGACACAGAGCATTTATTGCATTTGTGGGCAGTTCGGATACTGAGTGTGCTGACATTGCATTGTACTGTCAAGTGCGCTGCCTAAGTGCTGGAAATTGTCTGCAACAGTTTTTTGGGTTGAGGAATAAAATTCTTGCTTTCCTCTAAGAAGAAAACATTGAGCATGAGTATCAAGAAAACTTGGAAGAAATCCAGTTTTCAAATAATCTTGCTTTCCTAACAGATTTAACAACCCATCTACAGGATGCTCTGGATAAATTTGACATATTTATAATTGATTATATTTTTCCGTAGGTTGGAGGTTTCTCGTCGTTTAAAAGTTTGGACCCTTCTTCATTGATATACAAGATGTCAGAAAGGATGGATGACTGGAACCCACCTGAACCATGGAAGAGAATAACTTGCATCATGATGATTCGTGCCGGCAATCAAAATAAGGATATTATGACCGCTGCCCAATGCTTCCTGAAC
Organism: Stegodyphus dumicola; assembly: GCF_044657685.1. Taxonomy (NCBI): domain Eukaryota; kingdom Metazoa; phylum Arthropoda; class Arachnida; order Araneae; family Eresidae; genus Stegodyphus; species Stegodyphus dumicola. The sequence goes on from NC_140768.1 coordinate 6,060,340, forward strand.
ACAGTAAAAACAATCAGGTATGAACTAGAGACTTGCAATGGTGACTACGAGGATGTAGCAAGAAGAAAGATCCCTAGCAGACGATCTGATTGCGTTCGTACAGCAGAATTCCTCGCAAATCTGCAGGAACAGGTGTTGAAGAACCCTGGCATTGGAATTCGGGCTTTGTCACGTGAAATGAATGTTGCAGCCTCTACTATGATTTCCTTTTTAGCCCAAAGGGCATTAGCCCAGAAGGGCTATTAATTTTTTTTTTTTTTTTTTTTCATTTTGCGCTGAATACTTTAAACCCTTTGGAACACAGTGTGTCTGATCTGGACACATCTAAAAATTTCCTTCTGTACACACAGAAATATTGAATGAAAAAGGATTTATAGGTTACTCTGAACCTTCTTTATTTATAGTAGCTGGAACCTCAACACAAACCAGTCCATATAGTGTAGCCATGTTTAGTTTTTTAAGATCTTCATTTTTCAAAGAAATCTTCCAGATTTTTTTTAGGGTATAAAAGGAATTGTTTGAATAGAAATTTCTATGTTATTGTTTTGGCTGTATGCTAATCTCCTTATTCTATATTAGTTTTAAATTTTTACCTTGAAATCTTGCCTAAAATCTAACGGCGAACCCTAGGTGTGCCCAGACCGGGCTCACTGATAATGTAGGACAGCTAAGAGTCTGTATTCTTTGTTTCTCCGTTTGTTTCTTTTCGAAGCTCTATTCAATCAGTGTGCGTGCTATCTTCACAAAATTTTACTTGTGTACTCCTCTAAGCCTAATTAGCCTGCCTACTTTTTTTTTTTTTTTTTTTTTAAACTGAAACTTCGACTTTAAAAGGTAGCGTGCCGGAAAGTATTAAATGTCGGTTCACTTTTCAAATTGTTGCCATCTAATATTATCGTCCTGTATTATATTTAAAGAAATTAAATAATGAAGAATCTGCATGAATGTACGCATGTTTCTCGCATTGTGATAAAACGACGGTACCTAGAACCATACAATTTTGAATAATATACGTTTCCACACGAATATGGGCATCTGGAAGACCAAATTTGGAATTTGTTTTATTATATATTTCATATGTTGTAACACTTTAACGAATTTTTGATTAAGAAACTCAAACTATTTTAAAGCGGGCCATGGCAACACTCAAGGGGGGAAAAAATTATCTCCAGAGAGCGAGACTGTGTACCGGAAATTCTAAAAAATTTTGCGATTTTGCATTTTAAAATCATTTTGCGATATTGCCGTTGAACTGAATTTTATGGTTTAAGTGCGAAGAACATGGTATTTAATAAATAAAGGTAACACAAAAGTTAAAAAAACGCCCCTTTGGGCGTAATGTAAAATCTGAAAAAGCTTTCAGATATTTTTTTTTTTTTTTTCTCTTTTTTATTTAGCGTTACCGAAACTGCTTTCATAGTGTAGACATTGTTTTCGCAGAATCTACATTTTATTTTAGTAAACTATGTAACAGGAATTAATGGAAATTTCAAGCTCTTACATGTTAATGCATATGTGAACACGTGTCCATTTCTTTCAGTATGTCCATTTTTCCTGTGTTTATGTGTCCATTATAGTATTTTATGTTTATTTTCAGGCATCTTAAAACAAAGTTAGTTGTCCTTCTATAATATTCCAACTAATAATCTCAAACTAAACCAGCTCATTGCTCGCTGGGGTTCGTTACGTTTTACTTTTCGGACGATTTAAGTAATGCAACGTAGGATTGTATGATTTATTGAAAGGTAAAAAAATTCACTTCCGTTTCTCAAGTTGTGCTCTTTATAGTGGGTGGTCTCTCCAAGAGACTCCCCGAGGACAGGAAGCGGGGCTTCCAATGCGGCGGGTGTACACCTCGCTAACGAAGCATAAAGATTCTCATTCGTGAATCATACAGAGCTTCTTCCTTTTATTTTTTAACCGTTTGCAACCTGTTAGAATGACAATTATTGCAAACATGTAGCCATAATGGATGTGCTGAATTTTGAACCTTCAGTAAAAATGCTGTCTTTAAAATACTGATGGTTAAAGTTCTGCAAATGAAAAGCAACATGCAAAACTGTCGCTAGTGTAAATAGCATGCATCAAAATTCAGTTTTAAATTATGAAAAACCAAACGTTATTTTTGGAGAAATATTAGATTTTAGCGGCGAAAAATACTAGTCGTGAGACCGAAAAAATCAGGAAGTTATTTAAAAATATTTATCAACGATAATGATGATAAGGATATCATAAAACCAATAATTATTAATGAAGTGAAAGATTATAATTTATCGCATCACCGTCAAAGGTTGGTAATACCTACGTAGGTAAAGTAATGAAAATACAAATTTTTAAAGTTACACGCAGTGCGGCTAATTTGTAAATATGCAGCAAGTGTATGCAGCACAGTTATCATTCATTGTGTCATGTTTTAAAAAATTTGATGTATACACCACATGATATACCGCCTGTTGGGCTTTAAAAAAAAAAAAAAAAAAAAATTAACTATGTTCTCAAAATTGGTTTGAAGGATTTAGAATCAAAGGCAATAAATTCATGCATGGGTGTTTAGAATTAACTTCCCTTAAAGTTTGTTTGTTGTATCAACTTGATATGTGTGTGTGTGTGATTATGGCAAAGCCTCGAGGGCTATCTGCCTACGGGGAGGGATGCCTTCGTGGAGGACTTTCTAAGGGAAACTGGCTCGTATACACGTTACACATGGGGAAAAACACGAAAACACCCATGCAGCCAGCCGTTCGCGGGATTCGAACCTCGGACCGAATTACCAGAGTTCAGTGATTTTACCGCTCGGCCGCTGGTGGGCTCAACTTGATATGAATCATTGCCCTGTTGCTGATTGGAACAATTGTCAAGGAAAGTGTAAGGCCATGCATTAACGCCCAGACCGTCGGTTAAAATAGGTGGAATCGGTAATATTGTCGAAATTAAGGAAAGTCTGTTTTTGCTTTGAAGAAACAACGTTGTTCGTACCCTTCCGCCTCAAAGATTGCACGGCGGCTACTAAGCAAAGAATTTTTTTAGTTGCTGCATGTAACCACTTCACTAGAATTTTGCTGAGAGTTATCCAAGAAAATTTTACTCATGACAGTATGATAGATTGTTGAAAAGGATATGAGGAATTAAGAGAGGACGGATTTGAACATTTCTGCGATAATTATAATTTTAGTGTTACCGGAACTGGCTGTCGTACGCGAACTCTTGAAAGGTTATGGGGCAGTGAAAAAAATATCAACGCGCTACTGACCGCAACCAATTATATTCTTGTTTAATTGAGTTTATGTGGCGGCAAATGCGTCGCAAAACGTCTTCACACATTTTAAATGACATCCGCAGTTACATCCGCGTCCACGTTAAACTTAATTTTCTGACCGAAAACGATTTTTTTTCCTTTCTGATTTTTGATTTTTCTGATTTCCAAGTTGCTTAATTTGCATTAAAATTTTCTAATTTTACGAATATCTGTTGTATTCCCCCCTTTGGATTTTTCTTCCACTTAACCGTATAGTAAATATTTTGGCGATTATTTTTATGCGTCGAATATTTCGCCAGATCGTTAGCTATCTCAATCCGGTCTCGAAAACAAAACAATAACAAAATGGAACTTCAAGAAGTTTACTGAAAGGAATGAGATTCCCAAGCTACCGGTTCCTCAATATTGTTACGTTTTTATTTTCTTCTGTACGGGGTTCGGGTGGATTTGGAGTGAATAACGACGACACTTGATGAAGTATCGAAACACAATTTATTTACCAGTATTCTCAGGACAGCTCCAATAACACTTTTTACAGTCGTCGAAGATCTACTATAAACACGCTGACACGATCAGCGACACAGCCTTCAGTTATCAGGCTATCACGGTGGAGACAGCTTTCTGCAAAGCACCCGACTCTGCTTTCCGGAGTACAGCTCCCGACTCTGCTTGGTCGTTCTCCGAACTCCACGTACTCTCGAGACTCTCCACGCTACAACTCGCGATGCACTCGACAACACACGAGCACAGCTCTCGACTCTTCGGTTCAGTCGTTTCAGGAGCTCAACACGCTCTCTCGACGATGCACTAACCGCGATACACTAAAACTCCTGATCCAGTGCTTGCAAAAAAGTGCTCGAGGTGCGGCTGAAGCTTATAAGTGTTAGATACTTCAAATTTTCAAATAGATGGCAAGATAAGTTTCGTCTATGACAAAATCTTTCATTGAAACATATTTTGGGAAAATCTGATTCAGTCAACCCACAAACAGCTGAAGACATGAAGAAAAGACTACAAAACCTTTGATTTGAATTCAAATTATTTTTCTTCCCATAAACTGAAGTTCTAATTTAAATAATTTGAATAAATTTGAAGTTCATATTTTGAGCGTAAGGTGCATTTGCCCATCGCTCCCTATTTTAACTTCGCTAATTTTTCATGCTCGATCAGATAGCCTGGCTCAGTAAAAGTAGGCGGCCAGTGCAACTCTGATTAAAAATCTACTTATAACCACGTGCAGTGCTGATAAGGACCACGTGTTTCTGTGACTCCTTCTATCTTTATTTTCTTCTTTCTAGGTATTTCTTTCTTCTGATGAGGAGGGACCTTTAGCTGCCCTCGAAATCGATTGAGTGTTTCATTATACCTACGCTAAATACAAGGTTGTTTTTACGATTTTGATTGTCACATTAGCGTGTTTCTCTTCTAATCCTTTTACAAATTTATTGCCTTTATTTATTAGCTTCTTACAAAATTTTAAATGATATTAAAATGTTCATGCCTTTAAAATAAAAAATTCTTAAAAACTAACATTGTTAACATTTTCTATGTGTATACTGTATGCAGTCGCCAATAAAGTCTGCTTGGCGAGATTTGCGCCGGCGAAACGGAAAAGTACCGATTTTTGTAGCGTAGTTTACGTGCGAGATGAGATCACGTGATATGAACTGGCGAATCAGGATGATATACGATGAAAGCATAGTGAATTCTTAAATTAAAGTCTTTTTACAAATTTATTGGCTTTTTTATAAAATTTTAAACGACATTAAAATGTTTATACCTTCAAAATAAAAAATTCTTAGAACTAACATTTGTCAACGCTTTTTATGTGTATACTGTGTATTTTCGCCAATAAAGTCTACTTGGCGAGATTTGGGCCGGCGAAACCTAAAATTACCGTCTTTTTCAAGGAGCAGCCGAAAGATTTTCAACAGAGCCACGTTTCTGAATTATATCTAGATGATTATCAAAATAAATTCATGAAAATAAAATCAAAAGGTGAGTGTTAAAAAATAATTTTTAAAGTAATTTAAAATAATATTGCGAGAGGTCGTTAAGATTTTTAATATAACGTTGCAATATCACTAAAGAAAGGGCCATCAGCGATCGAGCGGTAAAGTAGCTGAGCACTGGTAGTTCGATCCGAAGTTCGAATAGCGCGAACGGTTTGGCTGCATGGCCTTTTTCGTGGTTTTCCCCAAGTGTAACGTGTATAAGAGCCAGTTTCCCTTAGAAAGTCCTCCACGAAGGCATCCTTTTCCTTGGGCAGATAGCCCTCGAGGCTTTATCGGAATCACGTAAACCAAACAAAACTTTAAAGAAAGTCTATATAAATTAAGATTAAAATTTTTTTTAAAGAATCACCAAGATATAATCTCTGCTTCGATATGACCCTAAACAAATCACGCTAAATAAAAATTAAACAGTCAAATACTATCATTTTTGAAATTAGAAACCGGAAAAGATTTCAAAAAATGTTTAATCAAACAGATTCCAAAAATGCTAAATACACGGTGCAAAACGAAAGTAACTAAATTTTAAAGTCGAATTTTCATGAACTGAAACCATATTATTTAAGAAGGTAATTTACTTAAAAGTAAAGAAACTTTTACCTAAAAAACAAGTAAGAACCTTTTAAGATAACTTCATAATAATGCATGAAATAAACGAAATGTGTATGCTATTTGCATTTAGCTGTCCGGCACCATGCTAGCGCTCGTTCCATTTAATTCTCGAAGAGAGCATGAAATGGCTTGTAATTCACTTGAAAATTTTCTCGTCCCGATCATCTATTATTCTGTTCAGAAAGCACTTTCCTTACCCTCATCAGCTGACAATAGAACACCTATCAGGATGTGAGCCAGGAAGCACCACAGGGCTTCGGATATCCTGCGTATAGAATTTCGAGTAGGTATGGAGATTGAGTGGGCGATAGGAAAAGTGTCAGATTCTCTCAGTATGTTCCACCCGATGTTCTCTCCGTCAAAGGTCAAAAATGCGCTTTTTTATTTTCGTTATTGCTTCGACGCCAGAAAGTAACTTTTCATTTTGCTGTTTCTATTCTCAAAATTGAACGCGATTATTTATTTATTTATTTTTTTCAGTTTTAGATATTTTGCAGCTGATTTTTGCGCAAACTAGCAATAGAAAAGCTGATTAATAATTAATAGGTTTGATTAAACTTCATAGGTTTAATCCGATTTTTGAAACAAATAATAATTTCTTTGTTTCAAAAGTTTTGATAGTTAATTCTTCTAACAAGAAAAAATATTTAAATAAAAATCTGAAAGGTTTCAGATTTTAAATTACGTCCAAAGGGGCGTTTTTTTAAACATTTTGTGTGTTATCTTCCTTTATTAAATATCATATTCTTCGCACTTAAATCATAAAATTCAGTTCAATAGCAATATCGCAAAATAATTTTAAAATGAGCCTATTCTTAGAATTTCCAATACTGAGTCTCGCACGTTGGAGATAAAAAATGTTTTTCGTAAACAGTCAACATATCCTGAAACCTGCGCCAAATATGCTTACCCTTTCAAAATCACGTACCCTTTCATAAACACCTCATAAAAGAAATGCTAATTCTATTTCAGAGTTCCGCTTTCCGCCTTTTTTACGTTAAAATGAACGTTTGGAATTTTTTTTTTTTTTTTTCCAGTTATCGGTAAGAAATTGCGATATGAAATGTTCGTGAATGCGAAACTGTGCATAACAAACTTTCGCATCCCATACGATTTTTTTTTTTTTCTTTTTTTTTTCAGTTTTATTGTTACGTATATTAAACGCTTTCTTTTGTCCCCCCCCCGCCGAACCTATTCTTTTACGTTTCATACGGTAGTGGTTTTCCTTCATACGATATATAAATCTTTCACTTAATGTTTTCTTTTGGAAGCTTTCTCAAACTACATTTTTGCAGTAGTAATATATTTAAGACCGGGTGGAGTCTCCTAAAGCTTAGGCCGAACAAAAGAACTCAAAATCACTTCAAAGTGCTCCCGTGAAATGTCTTATCAGATGAAGCGATGTCTATATATGAATTAAAAACTCTGAGGGTTATTTAAGTGTTTTCAACACACGGCCATATTTATTCCAACTGAAACTTTCGGTAAAGGCACATAAGTTGGAGTCATTTATAATGAAAATAGTCTTTTACTAAAGCAGTAAATCATGGAAACACATTTTATGTAACAAAGAAGTAGTAAATTTCTTCTTAGTAAATCCGTTGAGATTTGTTACGAAAGCAAAAACACTGAAAAAGTGTATTTTACCCTTAGCGATATATTTTGTAGAAAGGGAACCTAAAGAGGCTCTGCGTCAGTAAATCCTAAGTTAAGTAAACCTGCATCCTGATTAAGTACATGTAAAGAGTACCTGCATCAATTGTACGTAATAAAGTTGTTCTTATTCTTTTTTGAATATACCGTAATAAAGTAAGGCTTCAAATGTATTAGTCGTCTATAACTTACGGTTTAAACATTAGTGCTTATCAAACCGTAACCATTAGAAACAGAGAAATGAAACGGAAAGACACTGGTGACCATTAAAGCGTTCGCCACCACTGACCGACAAAATGGTATTCACATGAAATCAAGCAATGCCATAAATCTATATAAATGCTTAAAATAAATTAAGCAGAAGAACAGTTGTTACCGATAACCTATGCGTTGAAAATCTGCAGGTAACCAGCCTGGATTAGAAGTACACTGCAGTGTACTTCTAATCCAGGGTGCTACACTTGCAAAGTAGCTGAGATTATCAATATGTGATAAAAAATCAGGCGTAGCTTAACAACATATTTTGATCTGAAAAACGTATTGTTACGGATTTTGTATTAAATTGGCTATTATTTTAGTAGAAGTGTAATTAAAATTGTTTTATTTCCTCGTGCGTGACAAATTTTAAAAGAAAGCGACGCCGGAAAAGTAAAAATACAAGTGCACGTGCATTGAACATTGAATAAAAGTGTATCTCCGTAATTGACATTTAATTTGAATAAATGTAATTGACTACAGTGTTAACTGTAACCGTAATTCTACTCTTTTTTGCTTTCCAGAAATAGCTAGAACTCTCTCGTGCGGTCGATTTAAAAAGCTATAAAAGCCAGAGAGAGAACATCTCAGTTCAGTTGTTGCTTACTTAGCTGCTGTAATTTTGAGATCGGATTAGCTTTCTCTGCGCTTTGGATTGCGTTCTATTTAACATTTTAGTAGTTTATAATATAACTATAATTTATATTGCGTGATATTGAGATATTGTAGAATATCTTTGAGGATTAATACAACGTTTTGTTGTATTTCTTGTGATCCGAATAAATTTTATTATCCGACTTGTGCATTCAATCTGTTACGAACCCGTATGCACGCGACATTATTTTTGTAGAGTTCCAACTTATCTAATGGTAAACTTCAAACTCATAGCTCTTGAATAAGTCTAGAATATTGGCAAATTTTTTCCTCAGAGTTAAATTATCACTACTGCAGGAAAATAAGCAATAGTGTAAAATACACTCATGTTCATAAATTAAGGATAATTCGGAGTCACGCGGAAATCGAACTCTAAAATAAATATATCACCTGTAAAATCACTACACACATCTTCAAGAATCATATGCAAATTTCAGGAAGTAACCAGATGACACCGATGGTACGTCACAATGACGAGAATGTAAGAGAGTGATATATAAGGAATACAGGCAAAGAAGTAAAATTGTTCGCAGGCGCTTTATAAGCATTTCAGTGCAATAACCGAACAGTTATGACACAGAGGACGCATTTGGATGATTTTTTACGTGTAGAATTATCGGCCGTCTGGAATGTGGGCGTACCCAACTGGAAGTATCAGACGAACTTGGAATTGCCCAGAGTGTCATCTGCAGGCTTTGGGAACGATTCCAAGATGATGGTAATGTGAGTAGACGTTACAGCACAGGTCGCCCCTTAGTTACAACGCCGAATGAGGACCGGTATTTGGCAGTTATTGCCAAAAGAAACAGGCGGAGCACAGCCTCAGACCTGTCTCGTCAGCTCTCTTCAGCCACTGGTACGACAATTTCAAGGCAGACCGCGTACAGACGCTTAGGGCAGATTGGTCTATATGCTCGTAGACCTGCCAGATGCGTTCTACTTACTGCAACTCACTGTCGCCTGCGGTTAGTCTGGAGTAGAGAGCATGCATTGTGGACACCGCAACAGTGGGCTTGTGTGATGATTTCCGACGAGTCCAGGTTTAGCAGTCTAATTCTCGCCGGATTTTCATATGGAGAGCTCCAGGTACCCGTTACCACCAAGAAAACACCATTGACGACACCGTTACGGTGGTGCAGGAGTGCTCGTTTGGGGAGGAATTATTCTGGGTTCCAGAACTGACCTGCATGTTCAAATTGGAACCATGACAAGCCAAATCTATCGGGACGTCATTGTGGAACAACATGTACGTTTGTTTCTGGGCGCCATGGACGCACAATTTGTGTTTATAGATGACAACGCTCGCCCTCACCGTGCAAACATCGTAAGCGAATGCCTTCAATCGGAGGATATCACCCGTATGGACTGGCCAGCATTCTCACCGGACTTGAATCCAGTAGAGCACGTGTGGGATATGCTTGGCCGACGAGTTGCAGCCCGTCAACCTCCTCCTACATGTCTACCGGAACTTCGGAGAGCATTGGTTTTAGAGTGGTGTAATATCCCCCAAGATCAGATCGATAATTTGATACTCAACATGACCAGGCGTTGTACGGACTGTATTGCATCGTCTGGGAGACATACAATGTATTAACAATCATATCAACCCTGTAATATTGGTTTTATGTAAATAGGTTTTTTTTGTAATTTGCTCCAGGGAGAAAAAATCGCTAATTTCTTTAATAATATCAAACATATAGCATCTTTTTTTGCTCTTTACCTTTTGTTTAATAAATAAGCTTTACAACTCTTCCTTTGCCTGATTTTGCATTATCCTTAATTTATGGACATGAGCGTAAAACTGTAGCTCTTTAGTGGCATCTATCTATAAAAAAAAAAAAAAAATGGTAACTTCAAATCCACTGTTGTTGAAGGACGAAAGTAAAATTAATTTTAAATTTTAACAGAGATTTCAAGCTTTTCGAAAATAACGGGTAAACCACTTCATGTCCATTATACTTCTGACCGATGAAATATTGAAATCATTATCCAGCTACCCTGCTTGCTGGTATTTGAATCGTGTCGAACTATCTGTGCTCAGCGGCTTTATGCACTCGGCTACTGATATGTTGTCGGTTTTGATTAAGTATACTCTTACGAACTTCAAAATTCGAGCTTTAAGACAATTTTAACAGGTACTAAGTCTGTATTTCAGATATAATTTAGTTGTTCTTCAGAATAATGAAAGAATCTAATGGGGGGGGGGATTCAGTGCTTAAACTGCGCCGGAGCCCACCGGAGCCAGGCTCCGGTGCTTCTCAATTTTTAATATAAATTACAATTTTAGCCGGAGCGCACCGGAGCCCTAAATGACATAAGCTCCGGTATTCTTTTTATAAAACTGAACCACAATTTAAAGGGGAAAAAAAATTAGAATTTTTAACGTTTTAGTTTAACAATAAGCAGACCTTGCAATACTCTATTTCCCTAGAAATACGAACTCATGAGAACATGAGACGTTCAAGTAAAGTCCCCTCACTCACATGCGGAAACCTTTCCCTCTAAGAAAAGCAATAAATTTGGGGGAGTTTGTTTAGGAACGCGTAAATTTCTCGTCATGCCATTGTATCTAATTTACGGTTATCGATACTTACAGTTAGTTATTCTCGCAGGAAGGAAAATTTGTGTTCTTAAATGTGCGTTAAGTGACAGCGAGTACAATACGTGCGTTAAGTGACAGCGAGTACAATAAGTGCGTTAAGTGACAGCGAGTACAATGAGTGAAATACTAAGATAAACTGCTCAAACACGTCCTATACATCGTCTTCCCACAGTACCCACTAATGGGGGGGGAGAAGCGTAACCAGCAACTTTACATTCATCCTTAGGAGTCAAATTCAGGACTCATTTTACCGTTGACATACATCTGTTTGATGGCTATAATTATATCAATAGAGAGCCGCGGTCAAAGAGAACGTTCTCTCTCACCAAGATTCCCCTCACTTTTTGTTTCCACCCACTCATACCCTCATTCTGTTCTGCTCCGGAATTTTCATCAGCTGTACTTTTAAGTATATTTAATTTTTGTGATGATAAAAGAACTCCCCCCTTACGATCAGAGCTTAAATTGGGCCGGAGCGCACCGTATTTCGGCTCTGGTGCTTCTTAATTTTTGTAATAAATCATAATTTCTAGAAGGCACCGGAACCCTGAATAAGAAGACTGCGGCACTTCGTTTATGTAATTGAATAACAATTACAGTAGAAATTTTATCTCGAAATTTTTATTTTAATAATAAAATTATATTAAAAATCGCGTATTAAATTTCAATTTATCTCTTTACATTTTATTCAGTTTTAATTATTTAATTATTTCAATAAATAATAATTATCAAATAATTATCAATTAAATTATAAATAATTAATTATATAATAATTATCAATTAAATTATAATTACTTATCTAATAATTATTGATTAAATAACAATTTATAAACATGAATTAAATAGCTATTAATTAATTTAATGATAATTAACTATTAATTTTTGAATTATTAATGAGCTCATTAGTCATTTTATTTATTTATTTATTCTTGTTGCTGACAGTCTTCCATAAGGCTCCGGCACTTTTCATCTTCGAAATTAAGCCCTGGAGGGATTCCATGTCTATTCATACCGCAAAAATTCAATACCTGATGCTCACAGAATCCCTTTCAAACTGCACCGAGTTTTATAAAAGGAAGATATCCTACGGATATTACAGAAGAAAGTGAAAGGAAAAAAAGTCATAATAAAGGTTAAAAGGTTGTGCAGAAGAAAGAAAAAGATGAAGAGGAGAAAAATTCAAAAGCAAACTTCTTCATATTACAAGGCCAATAAACTAAGCTGCTTCGAGGCCGGTGTGGTGTGAGACGGCAAATCCTTCACCTGCTTGACCCAAGGGCTGGTTCACGCAAGTAACCAGAGGTCAGTTCATCCTCCTACGCAACCATTTGGCAAATTTCTGTTCTAGAGATGCGTTCAAAATGAAATATTATTTATGCCGAGAGAGTTGAAGAGGTGATTCTTGTAGTAAATGAGGCTTCGAGTTAAACGAATAATAATACTCTTCTTCCCGGATCAGTTACAAACTCCCCAGACAGAACACTCTCCTTGTACCTGATTGAGAACATAAGGATGAAATACCGCAGTGAAGGTGAAAACAGCATTCTGAGTTTGGAGTTTTACCGGTTCACTTCTGCGTGAATCGTTTATAATGGTTTACGGCGTCAAGACGTGAAAGATTTACAACTTCCAGGATCTAGCATTTTGGTAATCATTTGTATAAATAATGCTTCCAGTTAAAAGAAATTTAACTTCGAAAACGTTCGATAGAAGATTCACTATATATGTCGCACAGTACGTTACGAAATTAATTAAATAATTGTGATATAATAATAAAATCAAAAAATGTACTTAAGCGCCTACATGGCAGACATACATCAGAACTGGGGAAAAAAAAAAAAAAAAAAAAAAAAAAAAAAAAAACCAAGGCAAAATCAATAAAACAACGTAACAAAAACAATATAATAAACAGTTAATGTCCATATTTCGGGTGGAAACTTAAGTTATTCAAAATTAGATGGCTCTAGGTATCGTTGTTTTATCACAATGAGAGAAACATGCATATATTTATGGAGATTCCTCATTATTTAATTTCTTTAAATATAACACAGGGAAATAATATTTGGCGGCAACAATTTGACAAGTGTGCCCACATTTGTAGTGAAGCAACGCAAAATGCTGAAACGAAATTAAGGGCCAAATTGCCCCTTTGGACAAAAAAAAAAAAAAAAAAAAAAAAAGTTTTGTATTGAAGAATGTCCAGTTTCATCGCTTCCCAAGCGTAAGACATCTAAGGGAAGCGATCTCTTTGTGGAAGATTTGCTAAGCGTAACGTATTCGTAAACATATTACACAATGAGAAAACAACTAAAATATCCAAGCATTCAGATTGTTCGCCGAGATTTGAACCGAATCTAACTATCGCATTTCAACAAGTAAGCCTTATTACTCGGCGCCTACCAGCGGCCGAGCGAACAGTCTCTGAACAATGGTAGTTCGGTCCGAGGTTCGAATCCCCCGAACGCGCTGGCTGCATGGGTGTTTTCGTGGTTTTCCCTATGTGTAACGTGTATACGAGCCAGTTTCCCTTTGAAAGTCCTCCACGAAGGCATCCCTCCCTTTAGGCAGATAGCTCTCGAGGCTTTGCCGTAATTAAATAACCTAACCTAACCTTATTACTCGGCTGCCGCTGAGCAAAATTTAAATGCTGTAGCAGTCATAATGTAGACTATAGACTATTTTTCCCCCGAGGCACTATTGTTTTCGTTTTGCGATTTTTCGTCGAATCACTCTGAATGTCCGTTTTACTTTCCAAACTGTTGGCACCAAATATTATCGCCCTGTATTATATTTGAAGAAATTCAATAATGAAGAATCTGCATAAATATATGTATTTTTCTCGCATTGTGATAAAACGATGGTACCTAGAGCCATCCAGTTTTGAATGACGTAATCCTACCGCGAATATGGGCATTTGGAAGTCCACATTTGAAATTTGTTTTATTATCGATTTTATATTTTGTAAAACTTCAACGGATTTTTTATTAACAACCTCGAGGATTTATTTCAAAGCGAGCAATGGTAACGTCGTACAGAAAAAATATTTTTATCTCCAGCGCGTGAGACTGTGTATCGAAAATTCTAAAGATAGGCTCAATTTAAAATTATTTTGCAATATTGTTCTCGAACTGAGTTTTATGGTTTTAAGTGCGAAGAACATGACATTTAAAAAATAAAGGTAACACACAAAATGTTAAGAAAACGCCCCTTTGGATGTAACTGAAAACAGATTTTCGTTTTTACTTATTTTTTTGTTTTGTTTATTATATTAAGTATTTGTAAAATTTAATCAGCAACTTTGTTTTCACTGTACTAAGTACCAAATTATAACTCTAAATTATATGTAACATATAAATGCAAGTTGTCTTTCTGATGAAATACTGCTACTATATAGTGTACTCTGATTTTGTTAAAAAAAAGTACAGCCCTACCCTGGTGGTGGCGACTGCTGGATACTACTTGATCTCCGGCTGAGCAGGCAGTAGTCTGTTTAGTATACACCTTAAGTCGGAAGCCTGCTCAGTGGTGATAAATAAATAAAAACTGTTTTTAAAAACCTTTTTAACCAATGCAGGTACTTAAACTTCAAAGGTGAATTAAAGACTTGTACCTCGCAGAAGGACATTTCTGAGAACTCGCTATGCGCGAAGGCGCGTGCAAGTTAAAATAACATCTTATGTTTGGCGCAATGACAAAACTTACCAAGCTATGCTACATTTATTTATAATTACATTCTAATTACGTTTAATACATTTACAATATAATTAGAACTGCGGTTATAATTATATCGTAGTTGAAATTAAAGTGTGACTATAGTTATAAATCGTGAAATTACGTCTTAATTGACTCAATGGCAATTAAACTGTCATCTCACGAATTCTAATCTTGCTATATTTGCATCTTTTTCAATCTTACATTACATCATTAATAACTGACTTACATACGTAAGTGATTAATGAGCAGTTCTGAACAGTGAGAAACTATTCAAGAGATGGAAGCAATCTTTATTTGTAATTAGAAATTAGTAGTTTTTATTCTTTAATAACATTATTACAACATAATTTTCTACGATCAAAGAAACTAACTGAATTATTCCGTTGGCAACATTGACACTGAATTGAAGTTTGGAAGATGGTCTGGCAGTTAAGTAAAAAAAAAAAGTTTTTAAAAATTAAATTATTCTCGTTTTTTATTATCTGCTAGGATTTCTAAAACAATCTGCGTAAAATCATCTGCAATTTTGTCTTTAGAAATATTATTTTATATTAATGTCATATATAAAACAATTCTTTTATCAAAAGAAGAACTATTTACTTTACAAAAATGGCAACATTAAAAGTCAAGATTCGCGACTGACGCGATGTTTAAAATGAAATAAAATTATTTGTAATTTTCTAGGATTGATAGTGAACAATAAAATACTTCATAAGAATACTTGTTTCTTATATTCTTTTGAAAAGATCAGGTAAGTTTTTATAATAATTTAAACTTTAGATTAATGAAATTCGTTTAAATTAAACATAAATTATCGGATATAACACCGTTCTTTTCATTGTGCTGAAATTCTTTTAGCTGCAAAATATTTTTTGGCTAACATCTCACGGAAAAATGAAGCGAAGTATACATAAGTGAAAAAAAAAAACGAGTTACAAAATATTGGATATGTTATTCATTAATGAATAAATAAGTTTGAGAATGAAAGAAATCACAGTTTTAATAGGTTCTTTTCTGTTAACTAGGAGCTAGTCTTAACTCTGAGCCGAAGCACTAAATGCGGTTAGCCTGTTTACGTTACCCAGAACAGATACAACGTTACCCAAATTTAGCTAAATTGAAGTCTCAATCGCAAACAACCAATGTTTTATTTTTTAATGTACCACATACATTTAAGAAATTTAATTTGCATTTTAAGTTGCTTAAGTTTGTTTTCTTCTGACATGTTGAACATGTTTGCCGACTTACAACAAATATAGACAGTTTGCCGATCTTTTTTTTAAAAAATGCCGCCAAAATCGTTAATTTGCGCCCGTCAAATAACTTTTATTCCATATTTTGCCATTGTAGTGGGTATTCGGCCGAGTCCGCCATGAATCAGAAGCGTATTTTTCAGTCTGTCTACAGGATGTGCCTAACCATAAACTGTGATTGAGGACATGTAAGAAAAAGTGGCAAAAAAGAGTACAACTTACAGTATTTACTTATTAGTGCAGCCACCTTAGTAATTGCCAAGCTTTCAAAATGCTCCAAATTGTGGCGATCATTCGCATTACATTCCTTTAGATAACCATAATTCATTCATTTTAGCAAGCCACATCGCCATTTTCATACAGTCATTCTTTTCTTTTGTAAAAAATCGCCAAACTGGGCCACGATGGAAGCTCTGATGCGTAATTGCTGAGTTTACTTTGGGTGTAGGAAAGATTATGCGAAGTGGATAAATTGAAAGTTTAATCCACCAAATACAGTTTTCTTTATCCTGATACTATGTGCAGTATGGTATCTATTGAAAAGACAGTGAGAAATGGCCCTTATCGATCTTGATTTCTACACAATCGATTAGTTTATTGGTTATTTAGTTGAACATGGCGATTTCAATTTTTTAATAAAGGGAATATTAAAAACATCTTCTGAATCAAAAAGAATTTGAGAAAAATTTATAGTTTTTAATTAAACAAATGGAAGATACTTATATAAAGTGATGGAGTGCGAAAATTAACGTTTTCAAAGTTTTTAATTGATACCTCACCTAATTAAAGTTGCGCAAAGATCAGAATGGTGGAAATGGCTTCCCACAAATTTTTGAAATCCGGGAGGTACTTCACTCGAAACTCAACTCCCCGCCGTTCTGGCGGAGATGATGTTACAGACAGACAGACGCGCACATATTTTGTAGTACTAATGAAAAATTTTACATCGCCTGCCATAAAGTATTGTTACGTGCGTACGGGTTCGTAATGGGTTGAATGCACACGGAATCGGTGATAGCTTGATAAAAATTACTTATCCAGAAGAAATACCTAACAGTTTTGGAACTTTCCACAAAAGTACTCTTATAATACTTCTCAGTAAGACAGAGCACAATCAATAATTGGCCATTTCAAACTATTAAGAAAGTTAAACACAACGCTGTGCAAAGCGCATCTAAACAGCGAAGCTCGCACAGAGCTCTTTCAATACTCCGAAGTCAACGCTCAACTAAAAAATGAGGACTGATGCTCTCTCCGGTCTTATATAGTTCCCCGGCCACCAAGGAATTTGGTGTACTTTCCATTCCTCGAAATTTTTAGAAAGCATATGCGGTTGAAGTCACATACAAGGGTGGGTACGGTTACAGTTACACATAGGGATCAAATGCAGTTATTCAGTTAGAGTACAAATTAGTTATATTGGAACCGGACTAAAATATTGTAAATGACGGCCATGGCGATTTCTCGCCAAATATGGAGAGAAATTCGTCGCCAAAACCACCGCCAGCTTGGTGTCATAACAGTCCATACATGAATCCAGCAGACCTTCAGTTGTTTTCCCCCGGATTAAAAATCCTCCTAAATGGACAGCACTTTTTTCCATGACAGATTTTAACAGTTGTTCAACCCATTTGATGACATAATGAAAACAGTGCCCTATAAGGAATAAAATAGTTTTTCCAGATCGGATCGAGCTATTGAGAAGTAGGATGATTATGTATACAAAACTCTGTGCGGAGAAGCTGCCTGAAATGAAATAGACATGAGAGAAAAATTTAGAGTGTATCGTAGTTTAAAATAAGCTACATATTTTTTTTTTTTCACTCTCCTGTCCCGATGACACCCTTTCCCTCTTACAGTAACATCTGCACTTCGCAGATAAAGAATAATTTGCAATATTGTTTGTTGTTCTGAAGATTGGTAACACAGTGGCCCATTTGAAGTTGATTAAATTCTTACACGCATAAAGTAATTTAAGAAATTAAATTATTGGTTGTTGAACAAGTTTGCCGTTGCAGGATTTATGTTTCAAAATACAATTATACTGTTTACTGCGACAGAATCCCATTTAAGATGCCAAGGAGCTGTATGTCACACGCGAGCCACAATTAGAGGGCCAGAATGAAAAAGCCACAATTAAAATTCTGTATTGGTTTGGATTTGAATCATATTGTCTGTGACGCAGATTTAATTAACTGAGTAACAAAAAATTAGCCCTCTTTGAATTTTCCTTGAATCCCTTTCAACATACGCCAGTCTTGCAAGCTCAGATCTGGTTACGCTTTTCTTACATTATGGTCAATCATTTGCTAATATGGAAGATTAGTAAACGTCATTTTTTCCTCAAGATAGTAAACCTTCGTTTGGTGATATATAATTAATTAGTCATAAGAATGGATTTATGGCTGACCTACAATAGAAACATTTTTTTTTTCAATAACAGTGTTTTTTTCCGTTTATAAATGTCATTTTTCAATAATTTTTTTAAAACCCAAATGGCGGATGATGCAGCATTCTGAAGGCCGATTTTGGGATGAACTAAAACCTACATGGAATGGAATCTAAGGAATGCTTATCGGTTTCAAACGGAGAACACTTATTATTAAACCTATTTTATTGCATTTCACTTAATTCTCTTCAAGTCACTGAAGTGTATTATTATTATTATTGATTCTTCTGTTACGTATTTCTTTTCTTGGCTTTCAGTTTTAGTGAGAAACTAAGAACATGTCCAAAATGAAAAATTGGTTACCCGAATATCCAAAAGAACTGACGAAAGAGGAGGAACAACTGAAATCAAAGTACGAAATCTTAAGGAAACTGAAAGCACGGCTTCTGAAGAGACAAACAAGTTTTAAAGAAAATCCTACTACAAGACTAAATGATTCCACAGGTTATTCTCAGCATGACCTGAAAAAGGCGGCAGCGGAGATCTTGATGGCAAGTGGTACACTGTCAAAGAAGGACACGTTTGGCAAAAAGACGAAAGATTTTAAGAAACCCTGCAAGCGCAACAGCCAGAGTTTGCAAGCGGAGCTTAAAAGGTTAAGTAAAAACGGAGATTGTATTATTATAAATGCAGGTTATTAAACATAGTTAACGCCAATGAGTGCCTAATGATAAACTATTTCTAGTTCCATGTAGTCTTGACTACAGTTTATAGAATGACATTACCTTATTAATACTAATCTAATCTAATCTTAAGTAATAGAGTTTGATAGTTGCTTACAATAGAAGATACTTTGCCAAATTATACACAGTGCACAACATTGCTTATTCTTCAAAGTGCAGTTTCTGCTGGAAAACAAGAGTTGTACGAAAAGAGTTAAAGTTCTTTTAAAGATGTATTCGTGGAATAGAGCCCCAGGTATCCGTCGGATCCTCTTCTTTTGGGGCATGCTGTGACATCACCTGACCCTCCCGCCTAATACGGAAGCAGCTCAAAGGGTGTCTTAGGTGCAGAAGTTAAATGTATTGCTTGATCCCTCATCTTACGGCAGATAGCCTTCGAGTGCTTTGCCGTATTGGAATAACCTAATTGGTAATAATAATCAAATTACGTAAACGTTTCACGAGATTTTTTTGCCCTGTGGTACTAAGGCGGTTGGTTCAAGGTCAAGGTGTGTAAAACCATCATCACTTATAAAAGAACTTTTCTTTCGTTTTCCAGTAGCAATAAATTTCCGCGGACCACTAGGTTTATTACGTAAAGAAAAACAATTATACCGTAATAATCGTGGTAATAAAGTTTCGATGCTGATAGTTCATAGGTTGAAAAGATGAAAAGTCTGCATTTTCCCCCTTCTCCCCCCCCCAGTGGTGAAAACTGTTCTAAGCAGTTGGCTCTCCGAATACAGTACGAAAAGAAAAGCTTAAGGTTTCCAAAAATCGATTGCAGTAAGGAGCGAGAGATACAAAACGTTATTTTGTTCGCTTAAGAATGAGATATGTAATGACTCTTCCGATTCATTGTTCGCTAAGGAAGTTCATTAGTATATAGAAAAATAGTTAATAAATGATTGCACGAGGACAATTTGAGGGGAACAAAAGGAAAATGTCATTTTTCTGAAATGAAAGCATATGAAACAAATAAAGAACTGAAACGAAACATATATACCCTTTTGCAAAAAAAAAAAAAAAAAAAAAAAAAAAAAAAAAAAAAAAAAAAAAATAGTAGCAGTACACAGAGTAGCCACAGAACGTTGAAATTTTGTGTATATGACTGCTATAACACGTAGCTGCGCGTTTCCTTTTTTGGTTGCAACCGGCCACGCCAAAATTATAAATATACATATATATAATTTATTTACTATGTAATGTTGCGCGCTTCCAACCTGCACGCAACAACAGGACTGCTAAGAACTGGAAAGTAGACAAAGTCTTGAGAAGGGTTTAAATCCCTTTTTATTCAACTTTAGAAATTACAAATGTGTGCTCTTGACGCTCACAAACTACGCCGACCCGGCGGTAAAATAAAAATAAGAAACTAAAAAAAAAAAAAAAGAATAATAACAAGTGACTAACTACGAGGCTCTCTAAACGTAACTAACCTAACCGCGTTCTAAAATACCGCTTATAATTCAGCAAACTTCTGAATATTACGTTGAACGATTTAACAATCAGCCGAGGCAAGCACACAGGTTGAAACGCGTGGTTCTTTAATTTCTAACTAGCCACCTCCACGCTCGTGAAGCAAGAAAGCACTCTTTCGAACTCGTTTCCCTTCTATTTAACTCAGATTACTTCCGCTGGCAATTTTAATTCTTGCGCGTTCTACTAAAATTTACATACTCTGGCATTGGCAATTCCAGGGAAAAGTAAGGCTTGACAGGAAAGATAGTTTAAACTTAAAATAAATGTTAGTTAAAATAAATATAAACCCTACAACTAAATAATATTGATTTAAGATTATACATACATACATATATATATATATATAGAGAGAGAGAGAGAGAGAGATACACCCACTCTGTTACTTGGCTCCGTGAGCTCAATTTTTTCCCCTTTCTTATATAATGGTAAATTGTTCACTTTTTGCTTTAAAAATGATCGAATTATGTTGTTCTTATGTTCCGGTTAAGGTTTTAATTAATTGCAGAATTATTAACAATTTAAAAGTTGCTTAAGTTTGGCTAAGGCTAATTTTTTACAGTAGCAGCCATATTTGTTTACATCTGAAACTTAGCAAAATAGTGAATTAAGTCTGTTTCTGAATCTCCAGTGTCATTTTGCCAAGTGGCATCAAAAGTAAACTTTTAGTTTTGAACATCGAAAAATCTGCCCTCTGGCCAAATTGCTTGTTTTGCATAGAAACTAATTGTAATAATAATAATAATTGTTTTAACTGTATTTGGTGTTTGTTTTTAAATTTTTGATATAGATATTTTGAGGTTTTATATATTTTTGAATTCTCGCGAATTAATGAAAAATGTATCTCTAATGAAATTCGAGAAAATAAATTTAAATGAAATGCATCTAATTTAATATTCCATACTAGAAAATAATGTGGTGTACACATCAGATGTTTTCTTATTAATTTCAAAATACTCTTTTTAAACTAAGAATTCAGAATGTTGACCTAAGCTAAAGAAAGTTAGCATATTCCTTAAGCATCATTCAATTTTCACGACACATAAGCATAGATAAATAAGATTGTTTTGTTAATAGCCATTTATTAATGGAAATTGAGAGTTTTGTTCAGTGGTAGATTGATTTTGTTCACGGTAGATTGATTATTTCCGAAACTGTGATAAAGAAACAAATCACCGGCTTCTTACGCTATGAACCTTACTAGTGGCTAAAAGTGTTACCTTTTTCCCCTTTTATAGATGTGCTGGTCGAAAATACGTACCAGAAGCAGAGTTCGAACCGAGGTCTATTACTGTCCGAGCCGCCGGTATATCGGAGCAGTTTCTACATCATCATTTCAGTTGTTTTGGTGACATCTGGAAAATCAGGCTGGATGACGATCGAGAAAGTGCCGTTGTCACTTTCAAGAAACCAGAAAGTGCTCGCTGTGCTTCACAAAAGATGAACGCGTGTTTCGTTGAAGGTAAGCAGCTCTTTGTAAAATGCGCTAAGCAGAAAAACATCTCCTGGACGGATATTTCGATGAAGGATCGAAAGAACTCCATGAACAGCTGTAGCGATCGAATGAAACAGACTTGTCACGTATCCTTTCAAGGTGATTTGACAGTCCAAGACTTTCAGGATTTCTTTCAAAATGTGGGTATCGTCACAAGGTTATACATCAACAGACGAAAGAAGTTCGGATTTGTAACATTCGAGAATGAAGTTCAAGCTAACCGAGCAATAGAAGAAATGAATGGCACATCGTATAAAGGAGTTCGTCTTATTATTTCTCCACAGAAGATCCTCTTCTCAGATACTACGATATGTTCTCATGAAGAAGAGAAAGAAAGAGGGCTGTTAAGTTACGAAGATGTTCATTGTGTTGATTAAATTTTATCTTAACTTATTGTACTATTGTTATAAATATGCTCAAGCTAGCATTTAATAATTTGTTAAAATAAAAGTTGGTTAAAATATTTCATACGCAAAAGGGAGCTTGGGATTTTAAAAATTAAAAAAAATTCCGAAACGAATAATAAAAACATTCTTTGTAAGTGAGGGGCAAACGATTCTCCTACAGCCAATGATAATACAGCGGACTCTCGTTAATTCGAACTAATCCAAAGGCCGCCAAAAACTTGTATTGATATTAATATTAAAAGCTGTAGAGTTCCTCACTTTGTAATTCTAAGTTAATGTTCGAAGTCAAAAATCTAAGAACTGATAAGCGAATAATCGCTTAAGTTCGGTGACAAGAAACAACAAGATAGAAGGGTAACTAACCCTTTATTATTCCAATAAGATTTAACAAAACTCCGCCTGGGAGTGTACAAACAAAGCCCCCACTTGGGCTTGAACTAAAAGACTAAGAATTAAACTAAAATTAAGATTAACTAAAGAAATATAGCCGAAGCTATCAAAGTTCAAATCGAGTTGTCCCCTAACTTATTTGACTACGAAGCTTAGCAAGGGCCTGAGTACGGCCGAGCGTAATAACAGCTTTGAGAGAGAGTGGCCAAAAAGGCAGACGCGCGTAAATCAGAAACTCTGATTCTGCAAGTAACTTCCTGATTTAAATACCGCTCCTCCTCATTAAATATTCAGCAAGATTCCAAAACTACGTTCTGGCCGGAAGTAGTAAGTTAAAGTTAAGAATTTGACAGAAAAGGAACTTTAACTTACAAAATTTAACTGTTAATAAAATTAACATAATCCTTACAAAGCATTTCATTAATTTGAACTAAATTTCTATCACTTCGGTTAATTCGAATTAAAAACTTAAAAAGATAGATTTCTTGGTACTTTTCCGTTTCACCGGCGCAAATCTCGCCAAGCAGACTTTATTGGCGACAACATACAGTATACACATAAAAAATATTTAAAAAATTTTAGTTCTAAGAATTTTTTATTTTGAAGGCATAAACATTTTAATATCGCTTAAAATTTTATAAAAAGCCAATAAATAAAGACAATACATTTATAAAAAGACACTAATTTAAGAATTTACTATGTTTCATGGTTCAACATCCTGATTCGCCGGTTCATATCACGTGACCCCAAGCGATCTCATCTCACGCAAACTATTCTACAAAAATCTAATGCTCTCAGTAATTATCTACATTAATTTCAAGTTAAATCTTAATTTGGAACACAAGTTTAAATGCAAGAAATATTTTAATTCGTACGAATAGCTTACTCAGAAAATTTGGAAAACTGTAGTGCTTTACTTCGCTAATGCATTCTCATTAGAATTGATGAATTTAAATCTTGATTTTACCTTTTCTATAATTTCGGCTTCGGGTAAGCGCTGTGATTGCATCCTAATTGACTTAATTACCGAAAATGGCCTTAGACATAAAACTGAACTATCTGATAAAAATTCTATGTAATTATATGTCAGTATTAAATTGAATTATTGTTAGTATTTAATTATCAATCTGATAAGAAAAAGCTGCGACTTGTTTTGAAAATGAGGCGTAAAAGGTTACCAGCGAGAATATTCCGTTTGGCATCGGTTGTACCATTATTGGCGACTTTATCGCTTGCGCCGGCAAAACGGAAAAGTACCGATTTCTTTTTCCTCGTTTAACGGAGAAAAAACACGCTATATTTATTATTTTGTTTTTCAGAATCATTTGTATTTATTTTCTATGTAAAGAGGAACATGCCTACATTCCTGGACCATTGCATTTCCACTAAATGTTAATAGGCCCGCCTTTTATTAGTGCTTAACGGACAAAGTTCCCTGGCCTAACCCGTTTGCTTGGATTCATTCAGATCCCTTTACGAGAGGGTCGGGGTAGAGGAATGATAAAATTTTTTTTTTATCAATTTTCTTATAATTTCAGAAAAATCAGTTTTTACTACAGATTCTAGAGAGCTGCGTCACTTATGCCTGCAGTGCAGACAAGTTAATACGCTCTAATTTTTCTTCCTCAATGTGTGATGTGAACGCATAAAAATTCAGGTGTCTACAGGTGGAAAGTACAAAACTTTAACTTCAGAGAAAAAGGTAGAAATTTTACAGAAAGTAGAGAATGGAGAACGTAAAACAAAGTTTGCAGGTGAAAACGGAATTAAAAAATTTATAATTATGATCCAAAATTGTTTCCTTGAAAAACAAGGAAACAATTTTAGATTCATGGGAAAAATCTAAATTTTGCAGAGGAATGAAACGCATGAGAAATGCGTCCCAATGGCTATGGTTCCAGGAGGCTAGATCTCGAAATTTTCCTGTAAATGGACCTCTACCGCAGACGAGGGCTGATGAATTGGCAGGTCGAATGAGTATTTTAAATGCAGCGATGGATAGCTTTCTCGATTTAAGTCGAGTCACAATAATTCTTATCCAACTGTACGTGGCCAAAGCTGAAATGCAAACGAAGACGTATGCACTAATAATTTCGGTAGGAAACGGCCAGGGCTTTTCTCTGCTTACCTGTCGAAAGGTATTTTTAATGCGGACGAAACTGCCCTTTTCTACTTGCCAAACAAGACATTACATTTTAAATGAGATGCTTGCGTAGGAGGTAAAAGCAGTAAAAAGAGGATTACAACTTTAGTTTGTGCTAGTATGGGATGGGAGCGAAAAGCTGAAATTATTGGTGATTGGAAAGTCCAAGAATCCATCGTGTTTTAAAGGAATTCGAACACTGTTACTTGACTATGTATCCAATCAGTGGCGTGGCAAGGGGGGACATCTATCCCCGGGCGCAGCATCCAAGGAGGCGCCAAATTGATGCTACGAAATTTGTTAATGAAATATTTTCCATTTTGGGCACACACAAAGGCGCGCAAATTCTTCAGTTGTCCCTGGGCGCTGGAAACTCTAACTACGCTCCTGTATCCAACACAAAAGTATGAATGATACGAGATATCTTCAGCAATTAGTTAAAAGGAATATATAAACAGTTTTCGAGTGAAAAGCATAAACTTCTCTTATTTATGAATGACGCAGCCTGTCACAATAACCTTCCAGAACCGAGCTCCATACAGGTTGAATATTTGTCGCCAAACACAGTTGCGAAGCTACAACCAGTGGATAGAGGAATCATCCAAAATCTTAAAACAAATTATCGTAAGAGACTCTTAGAGAAGTCATTTTTTCTTTAGATTGTGGTGAAAACTCGACACTAATCTGTTGACAACTATTAATGATCTATACGCATGGGACGCTGTTCAAGAAAGCACAATTAGTAATTAATTTCGTCATGCTACGAGTAAATATATGCACGCCGACTAGAACAATCACTATAATAATTTATTTTACTATAATAGTTCCAGGTAAAAATTTACTTTTATTAACAACAGTTATCATGAAATGATAAAATAATGTTATGTCGAAACAAATAGTTTTACGAAAAATTTGAATTATTTATTTGTTAAACAAGCTCCAGCTAATTATAAGTATTATTTTCCATGGGAATTTTATTATTTATTTTATTCGCTTATTTTCAGTCATTCCATACAATGCATTCTTAATTCGTTTGTCAATATTTTGCCTATACAAATAACAAAGAAAACATTGTAACGGATTTTAAATCTCAGCTTAATTTTTACACTTTATGAATCAATCTAATTTATTATAAAAGATAATGATAATGTATTCTCGGTAAAGATTTAAAATATATTGCGAAGTCCCCCCAATATCTTCCGAATTTATATCGCCCAGACAGTTGCATAAGCTTCTTTTTATTGACACAAAAGAGAAATTTTATTAAAAAAAATTTATGTATGAAAAAATATATATCGCAGATGATCGGCAGTGAAATCTGCAATATGGTACGATACGGGTAATTTGGAAGACAGTTTGGTCAGGTTTGTTTGCTTATGGCAGGGCTATCTGCCTAAGGGAAGAAATGCTTTCGTGGACACTTTCTAGGGGCAGGTGGATCGTATACACGCAGACTTACACGGATATACACGAACCAGTTTTCTTTAGGATGTCTTCCACAAACACCTCACATCTTTCGTTTAATTAAAATCAGCCAAGCACTCAAAATTATTCCCGAAAAATAATTAAATTTGCACGCCTAGTAGATCCACTAGTAGAGGAGTGGTTAAACCGTTGAATACTGATAGTTTCAAATCCTGGCAAACGGGTTGGTTCTAAAGCATGTGTTTTCCATGTTTAAAAAGAATACCAGTCAGTTTACCAAAAAAAAACTCGATGACAGCATTCTTCTGCTTAGTAGCTTAGTAGCGGCAGAGAGGTACAGTCGCTGAATGCTGGTAGTTTGACATGGGTTCGATTGTAGAAGAACGGGCTCTGCGTTTTCGTGGTTTATGCCATTAAAAACGTGAATACAAGGTAGTATCCCTTAGAAAATCCGGCACACTTCTGTTATAGGGACCGAATTTAGAAATGTATGTATGCATGTCTGTGAGTGTATATATATATATATATATGGATGCATACAGACACATACGTACGTACGAATATATATGCATGCAAACAATTTCTGAATCCGGTCCTGATAACAGAAGAGTACCGAAAGACCTTCGTGATGGAATCTGTTATTTAGGCGAGACAGCCTCTCCAGCTTTGCCGCAATCAAATAAACCAAACTTCGAGAATCTAAAATAATTCTAATTGTCTTCCCATCTAGCTGTTTCAAAACTTCGCTTACGAAATTGATAATGAATAGAAACTGTTTCAAATAGACATGCATGGGTGTTTTCGTGGTTTCCTGAACAAGTGTTCTTAACCACTTGCGCTAAAAAGACGTGCCACGCACGTCGAGACGCTTTTGTCTCAAACTGCGAGCGACGTGAATACCACGTCGATAGGCATTAATCGCAAAAATGTAAATAACGTGGTGCACACGTCGCCTAACAACGAGATTTGTTTATGTTTTAGGAACGTGCACGAACTCAGTTAATACACAATAATTTCATTATAATGTAGATTTTTTTTGTGGCAACAGTTATGTATTTTATATATTGTTTGAGCTTGATAACTCACGGAATGTTATTCTTTTGTAATGTTTAGAATGTTAAATAAATAAGTTCGTTGTTAATTAAAAAGGTTTTCTCTGCGAAATATATTACCATTCGTCCGAAGTTATTAAATAAGTCAAGAAATGATTAATTTCAAACAGTTTATTTCTCGAGTTACAGCTCTGGATTGCACTCGCAGACGCGGAGCGGCGTAAATGAGACACTTTACCACTTGTTATATTGTAGCGCACGGCACCGAAACCGAAGTTTAACCGTAGCGCAAGTGGTTAATAAATTCGAACAAATATTCTTTGTGTGCATTCTGTCATATAATTTACTTGTTTTCTAAGTAGGTTATCCTTACATATTTCAATGTAAAAATCACTTAATTTTAACGTGCTAGTGAAATTTGTAATAAGATGAAACAGAAATAAGACTTTGTTTTAATTGTTGTATATTTTAACAACAGAATGTAGCCCCTTCCAATAAATGCAATTATACGGTATTTTTTGAATGACAACTGAATATTAAGCAATAAAGAACAAGAAAACTAAACAAGAAGTTATTGAATTATTAACTGATACGCTTAAATTTCCGCACATGATAACTTGACAGTAATAATGCTACTTTTTTTTTTTTTTTTTTTTTTTTTTTTTGTATGGTTAGTTATACACCTTTCAGTTCGTTGCAACAGTTTGGATCAAAAATACGGCTACACGTCTGATAGTGTTACATAAATATTATGTGCTTGCAAAGTCAGTTCTGAAACTCGAAGGTGGGGGAAGAGCCTAAACTGAAATGAAATTCATTTTGTTGCCTTTTGTTCCTTGGGTTGTCAGCATCTCAGTTCAGCAGTCTACGAGGTTTTGAGCTCAATGGCGCTTCCTGGATGAAAGCTAAGGGTTCACAATCATTATCAATGCTTTACATTGGTGCTAAAGCTAAAGTCAGTCTTTATGATAGTTTTTTTTTCCATTGTAAGGAATAATTTTCTCTACTATTCCAACAAAAACCTTCCCCGTCTTACGATCATTGCAATATCTCGTAGCTCAGCACATTCAGTAACTTGGTAAAAGGTCGGGAACATGTCGCTTATTTGAAATGAAAAACGTGAACTTAAAAGTTTAATAAAATGTTCACGGCTTCCCTTGATAATACAAAATAAGGTGAATTTTTACATTATGGTAACTTGGCGATTTTTTGGCGACCAACCCTCCTACAGCAACCTGCTAGTTTTGTTTTGGACGCCATTTTGTTTTCACGTAAAGGCATTTTTTTTTTTTTTTTTACTCAACATTTTTTCCAACAATCTGCTAGCCGAATTACGCTTATACTAGAACTTTTATGGAACAAAAATGCTTAATCATGACGAAAATTAGGTGCGAAATTGGGAGAAAGTGCAGAATCGCAAACTGCTCGCCGCGTTTTTAAAAATTGCACATACACGGTATCCATGTACAGGTCGACCAATTTTCTCTTAATAAAACATCCCAGAACTGCACAAAAATGGCATTGCGCACACTCTTGACTTTATCTATGTACACATCGACCTATTTTCACTTAAAAAGTCAAAGAAAATTGACAAAAATTCAATTCTTCTTAGTCTTGTAAAAAGCGCCAAACAAATAAGTGGGCGATTCTGCACTTCAGCCGCGATGTTTCTAAGTGCTTATTAGCTAAAATCACGATCGGAATTTTCCGGAAAATGTTACATTAGATGTCTCATAATCTCTCATTTCTTCGAGACAAAATAATCTGTAATTCGAACTGTGTACTTCTCAGATTATTGCTAAAGTCCTAGCTAGTAACCTTTGTCACCTTACCAAAATGTCACCAAACTACCTGTTACCATATTCTAAAGATTAGATCAAATAACACTCTACATTCATTTTAAATGCGCAGCCATACTTCTGACTTACCCTGCAAAAGTATTTGGAATGTTAGAAAATATTAATTAATTCGAGGTAAATGATGTGATGTCCGTTTTCAGTCGGCGAGAGATCGAGCGAAAAGGAAATCTTCCGCCCTTTCCAACTGAAGAAAACAGGTACAAGTAACGGAACGTTTAGTAACTTACGAGCGGTGCGGTTTGCGGAGTGCTTATTTCCTTGGGAATTTACCTCCATCGAAAAATAATTTACATGCGAACATACCAAAACGAGAAAAACACAGTCCTAATATGCGTAAAATCCCGAGCCACATAAATAATTCTCCTCCACGAGTAAACAAAACCGTCAAGCTGGTGACCACATCAGAAAAATATACGGAACAAGAACGTAAAAAGTGTGAGTTGTTATAGCATCATAAGAACGATGAAAGAAATCAAAAACTTACAGAAAAATATAGAAGAAACCAAAGCTTACGGAAGACACCCAAGAAAATGATCGAAAATACCAGTACAGCGAACTCATTGTTTCGATGTGGGGTACTTCTACTAAACGTCTTCGAGTACGTTAAATTCCCGAAACGTTAGTTACAGATGTGGGGGCTTACTTACTCTCCTATAACTTACCTGTAGTGGTTGACAATATTTCCAAAATAAAGAATTCATTAAATGTTTTCTTAACTTCACTATCCCTTTATATAAATCAGCAAAGACATCGATCGCCAGTTTTTTTCTGCGGCTGTTTCGTAATTTCTTCATAGAGGATTTCCACCTTTCAACATTGGGATGGGAATTAATATCTCATGTGCTTGGTTTGGATTAGGATTAGCCTGGTCACGCGTGCTTCGCCACATCGTCTTAACACGTTGAGCGCGGCGCTGGTCCCTGAGGACCGGCAGTGAACTTTCCGTGTAGCCGGCGTCGGTCAATGGGGACCGGCACTGGAATTTTCGTTTGGCTGGCGTCGATCTGCGGGACCGACAGTATTACCGTTAAAGGCTAATCTTTGGAATATGATAACAGGTAGTTTGGCGACATTTTGGTAATGCGATAAAGGTTACTAGCTAGGATAAAGGTTACTAGCATAGTACACGGATAAAGTTAAGAGTGTGTGCAATGCCATTTTTGTGCAATGCTGGGATGTTTTTTTAAGTGAAAATAGGTCGACGTGTACATAGATACCGAGTATGTGCAATTCTTAAAAACGCGTCAAGCGGTGGGTGATTCTGCACTTTACCCAAAATTCTATTGCCGACTTTTCGTCATGGGCAATTCCCAAATTGTTAAATCCATAGGATATCAAAAAAGGATTTAAAAGTTAAACTAGTATTTCAATGGCGTCTTAAGAAATATAGAACTATATAAACTTACGCAATCTGAAATCAACGCGTACGCTAGATTTGGCGCATTGTTGAATGGGCGCGTTTGCTAGATTTGGCGCTTTTGCGCATACATTTTCGCTGCAATTTTTTTACGGCCCTCAAAACTGAATAGTACCCATTATTTTTATACCTAATATATTATTAAGTATATCTGCACTTTTGTGAGGTAATGCACACAACTCGGAGCAAGTTCACCCTCGTCCAAGAAGTGATAGAAATATTGGCACTTGTGGCAATGGGCTACCCCCACTTTTTAGTTTTCTACAGAGATATGAAAACAGAGTAAACTGATAATTTCATAAATGCGCTCATCTCCAGGCTCATTAAATAACTGAGCCTGGAATACAAGCTCTAGTTTTAAATCGTATCTTGGATATTAAATCCAAGTACAATTAATTCCTCTTTTACTTTTTTAATGGGACAGTCAATGCACCTTAATTGGTGTAACCTTTTTCGGGTGTGAAATGTAATGCTGTGCTTTAAAGTCCACTAAGTATTTAGAAATAACTCTGTGGTCGTCGGTACTACTCGGGAAAAAATTTAAAAAGTCGTCTAGATGCTTGCCTTGAACGTAGAGTTAGTTTCATCTTTAAGTTTTTTTTTTTAACAAAATCATTCTATTTCAACGAAAGGATAACCATAATCGCTTTGAATTTGAATGCTTCCACACTCGAAGAGACCTCGCTGTTTGCTGTGATATGGACACAAGATGAATACTCTCATTATTCATGTTACGGAGGGCATCGTATTTGTTGATAACGTCATCGTCAATAAAATTCTTAACTTCTAATTAGGCCGGGCGGTCTTTCGAAGGAAAGTAAATCCTTCTTTGCTTTGGGATGCTTGAGTATGTCTCTTAGATTTGTTTTTATTATCATTTACTTTTCAATTATTGGAGGTCTTACTAAAATTTTCGGCATTTAAAACAGATTTCAAGGTAAAAGTTTACAATTGGGTGCCCCTTGTTTTTTGGCGATTCTTTTTTGACGCCGAGATCGGCGTCAGGAAGGCACAATTTCAAGATGGCCGCTACACAAAACCAAAATAAGAAGTCGAAGAATTGCACAAACTATGTGTCCATGTACACATCGATCTGTTTTCACTTAAAAAAACATCCTAGAATTGCACAAACTAGGCATTGTGCACTGCCTTAAATTTATTTTCAAATATCAAAATAGGAAACATTTTCTGAAGTTGAAACTTTACCATTATCATTCACAGAGATAAACTGACAAGGCTACACTGAGTATATATATATATATATATATAACTTTTCTGAAGCTAGAATTATAACATTTTATAATTCACAGAAACCAAATTAGCACAAGATTCAGCAACGTTTCTAGAACAAACAAACATTATTGTAATTATCGATACCGTTAAGTCATCATCCCAACGTTCACTAATTTTTGACTGGCAAAAATCTCACACTTACCTTTAATGACGTCCAGCTGGGCTTTCGTTTCCTTTATTTGAGTAGTAAGCAAATTGCGATATAGGTCTAGGTCTTCGTCTGGATTTTCCTTGAAGAATTTATGCAATGGCCACACGAGCTGCTCTTCGATCGAATGTTTAAGAAAGTTCACACACCATTCTTGACAGTCCAATTCATCGTAAGCCTTTTTCGTAAGTAAATGAGTCCAAAACACATTTTTCCGTGGGAATAAATTTTTGGTCACTGATAAATTCCGCATCATAATCCGATTCGGTACACGATATGATTTTTAAAGTCCTTGTCATCCATTATGCACATACAGTCGAAAACTTTACAAGTACGTGTTCGCGCTGACCAGAACAAGCCTCTGACTTTGAACACAGATACAAAACACACAGCACAGATACACAAATTAGAAATTTCGGCTTCGGAGCAACTTTATTTTTCTTAAGTTATCTATAGCCTAACTGTGTCCGAATATCCGATTAGGCTCACCAGAGGCCGAGCGGTAAAATCACTGAACACAGGTAGTTCCGACTTGGGTTCGATTTCAGGCAAATAGTCATGAACATTTTCGTAGTCTTCTTCCGCGTGTAAAAATATGTATAGGAGCCAGTATGCCTTAGAAAGCCTTCCACGAAGGCATACCTCCTCTTAGATAGCCACAATGTGCTTTGCCATAATTAACTAAACTAAACTAACTCAAACCAAACCGAATGTCTGATTTTTTCGATTTGTTTGCACATTTGGCGATAACTTGCTAAGCTTGGCGTATTAGTTGAGAGAATTTCCTTTTTCGTTAATCTACATTTCCTTCCCTTTTCTTAATCGAAATTACTTAGCAACGGTCAAATACAATTCATATAATTTGACTGTGTTTAAAATAAATTATAATTTAAACTTAAAATGGGAAAAAATTCTTAGTTTTGCTATACTATTTCAAGCACGAAATCACCCAACGCTGATGAAATACAATTCATACACATTTGTGACTGTTTAATAAATGAATCGTAATTGAAACATAAATTGAAAATAAAAATCTTTCAAACAGATTCACTTAACACTAAAATATAGCAATAATTCAGTTCTGCTGTTGTTCAGGAATATTCGAAACTGAGCTAACTGAACTTTATGTACTAAAAAATTACTTTTGTATCCTCTAGTAATGATTTAATCCATCTTGCTGAATGATAATGAAAAAAATCTGATGCGTACACCACATGCCTTCCTTCTACGGAATATTAAATTATACGCAATTTTCCTGCAATACATCATTTAAACATATTGAATTAACAGTAAAAGAATTTTGAATTAAATCTACATCGTCTATAGTGCATAAACCACAATACAATAGCATAAATGCATAAGTTCACTATATTTAGTTACCATTGGGACACTTCGGCCCTACATTCACTTAACAGCATAACTCAAGAGTGCACAAAAATTATACCATCCAAATAATGATCAAATACTATAATAAATCTAAAACGATGTATAAAAGAAATTAAACAAGTAAAAAAGAAACAGTTTTTTGCAGACGATTCAGCGTCGCTTACCTAATGCGCATGCGCTACTAATTAACTCAGTTCTCACTTCGCGGCAAGGCAAAAATACATAAAAATTCAAAACATTTTCAATAAAATTTGAAAGTATAAAACACTAAATACAGTTAAAACATTTAAAAACACAATTTTTACAATTAAAATTACAGTTTCTGCGCGCAAAAACAAGCTAATAACTTGAATGAATTAAGCATAATTTAATTCGCAATAATAAAAGAAGACGTTATTTTGTTGTTGCCATGCTTAGTTTCTCTAGATTGGCAACAAATCCATTATTCTGCTACATTTCAACAAACATGGCTGCTATGTAAACAAATAAGGCTTAGCACACTTAAACAACTTTTAAATTGTTGATAATTCTACAACTATAACACGCAGGTTAACTAAAGGCATTAAAACCTTAACCGGAAGATAAGAACAGCATAATTCAATCATTTTTACAGCTTTTGTCCTTATGCGCAGATGTAACACAAAAACATGCTTAAATTGCATTCGATAGCGGTCAAAATGGATATTTTCGTTGAAATATGATACCCCAAATTTTTTGCCATTACAATACTTCGTACAAGGAAGTAAAATACATAAAGCTTTACGAAAAGTTTTGTGAAGAAACGATTTCATTGCTAAATATTCTGCAGTTTCTGATACGAAATCCAAACCTGCAACAAATAATCTGGAAAATGATTCTTCATAAATCTGCAAAACAGATGACCAGTTCTTCGTGACATATTTCTTTTTTGAGGGAGGCGGGATTCATTTTTGCAGTTTTTATTTCTGTCTGTGTAATATCTGGAATATATGAATGATGTTGTCTGCCCCAGGGGGATGCTTTTCTTTTGTTTATATGCGGTAAAATCCTAGTATACGGTGCGGCCTTGGCGCGATTTTTAAAATTGTCGCCAACACCAAAATGATGCGTTTACGTTTGTCGCCAAATTTTTGGCAATCTCAAGGTAAAGCGTCACCACAAGTTTGAGTTGGCAAAAAAAGTAAACAAAATGATAATCATAAGATAATAAATCCTAAGCATACGGTGAGACACAAGAAAAAAAGCAAGCATTTAGAAATTGAAAATAATTTTTAACAGACTTTATAACAAATAAAAATATGATTTTCAACATGCATCGCAACAAATACAAAACATCCACATATCAAATATAATCAATTAAATACCATGGCTCAGTGTCACATATGTTTTAGGGTCTATATTATAACTCAAATGCCATGGCCCTCAAACTCGGGTGGCGGATATATTGCTTTTATTGCAAATATAAAGTCTTTCATTTTTTCAGATGACGATTTATTATTTTTCAGGTGCCGCCACATATATTCCACCAAATAAGAGTCAAACTCTTCACTTACCTTTTTCGTCCCCTTCATCCCACGCTTAACAGCACTCCACGTTCCTTCCAAATCCTAGTATACGGTGCGGCCATGCCGCGATTTTTAAAATTCGGCAGCAATCCGGCATCTACTGCCCATTGAATTACAGCAAGCTTTCCTTCTAGTTCTAACTTTCAAAAAAATTTCGTGTTTAAATATTCGCAATTCACAGCATTGCACATCATAATCGAAAAGTAACGTTATCCAACTGTAGAACAAAATACGTTAGCAACTCGAACTGTAGAATAAAAGACGTTATCAAACTAAAATTATATTCAGTATCTGACCAAAAACCGATTAATTAAAAAATATTAACCAATTAGAAACTCGGCGGAACCACTACTGTTATTTTAAAAAATACAAAAAATAAAAGATAAATAAATTTTACCTGAACATACGTTATCCTTTCTCATTCAGTTCAGCCGAAGACAGAAGATTAACAGAAAGTGTGGTGTGTGGTGTATTTAATTATGGCAAAGCACACTAGGGCTATCTGCCTAAGAGGAGGGATGCCTTCCGTGGAGGACTTTCTAAGGGAAACTGGCTCGTATACACGTTACACATGGGGAAAACCACGAAAACACCCATGCAGCCAGCCCGTTCGCGGGATTCGAACCTCGGACCGAACTACCAGTGTTCAGCGGCTTTACCGCTCGGCCGCTGGTGGGCAGATTAACAGAAAGAACTTCAAACAATGGTTTGAAATAATTCTTCTCTTCCATCTGCACCAATCAAAACTTCTCAATTTAAAATATTTAATGAGTATGCGCGAAACTGCTCCCAAATGCACTCTCCTACAGAGCATCAAAAATCGGCTTGGTTACCACAATTGGCGGGCTTATTAGTCTCTTAAACCCGAATTTCGCCAACTCTCATGTGCACCGTATACTAGGATTAAGCCTTATATGCTTCTATTTGGCAGCTAGCATTTGTGAGTTCTGTGTTTTATTATGCAGGTCTTTATTATCTCACTTCCCTAAGAATTCGTTTAACACATCATGTATATATCCATGTATATGTACACATGTATATGTACATCATGTAGATGTACACATCATGTGTCTCTATGCGTAATTTCCTATAGCAGTTTCCCGAATTTCTATTTTTTTTTTCATTGAAATTATATACAACTTAGAATTATATACAAAAAAAGATCAAGAACTTAGGAGGGCTTTTCCAGCCACTTGGACTCATAAAATAATAATTTAATTATAATTCCATTATTCATGGTACTCATATTTTAAACAATTATTATAAGCATCTGAATATTGTTCGAGGTGACGAAAAAGAAAAGAAGGGGTTAAGAGTACTTAACATTCAAACTTTTATTTAAAATTGTCTTGTCGGTCATTCGATTACCAATACCCATGCAGCCAGCCTGTTCCCTGGAATGTAGGGCTGCCGCCTTGACGATAGTGGTTAGCGGAGATGTAGGCTAGGGTTTTCAGCTCCCAGGCACAACTGAAGTTTTTGTGCTCCTTTCTGTGCGCCAAGAATGGAAAACATCAATTTGGCACCCCTGAATGTTGCGCCCAGGAACAGATGTCCCCCCTTTAACTACGCTACTGGCAGTTAGTGACTTTGACTACCGTACCTATGGGTTCCGGTTCAGATTTCGGAGAAGGCATGGATGTTTGTAAGCATATAGTGTCTGTGCGGCAAAGGGCACTTAAAATACAAGGCAAGCCGAATATCCTCTCGCTTGGTGAGTGGAAGGGTCGGAAAGAGATTGGGAACAAGGATGTTCTCCCTCAAAACTGTTGCGAAGTTAGTATAGTGGGACTACACCTGTACAATCTATAGTGAAATTCTGGTGTTCCGCCCACTTCTACTTGGACCTGGGGAGTAGAGGTAAATATGACTTAAATGGTTTCATTAAATTAATTTGAACGATAACGAAGAACGCAAGAATTTTATTGTAAAAGACATCAATTACGCAATCTATGAAGGAAAAGCTTAATGAAGGAAGCTAAATCTGAAAGGGTTCAGATTGTAACGGTCACCTGAAGGGCCGTTCATAGTGTGGTTTACCTTATCTAATGGAGACATCTAGCACAGCCGTCGCAACTCCCAAACAAGTTTTTCTCCATAGCAAAACCAGCTGAAAAATCTAAACTTATCGACAGAGAAAGGATACCTTCGTGGTGAATTTTCTAAGGAAAACTAGCTCGTATACACGTTGCACATGGGGGAAAAGAAAGAAAATGTCCATGCAGCCAGCCCGTATGTGTGATTCAAACCTCGGACAGAACTACCAGTGTTCAGCGACTTTACCGCTCAGCCGCTGGTAAGCCCATATGGAACTGATTCCTTAGCTTATATAAACCCTAGTGTGAATGTCTCTTAAAAGGACTCTTTTCAAGTTTAATATGGTTTATCAGTGCAGATCAGCAACAGAGATAGATGACCGACATTTAAAGGGAATTAACGGAAAAAAAAAAAAAAAAAAAAAAATGGTTCGAGAAATAAACGGCCATTTACTGTGGGATTTATCTTTGCCAAAGGAGTCAGTTCCATGTGTCGACTAGCTCCGCTGAACGTCCTTCGCTATGAGGTAAAAATTGGTTTTGAAAAGCTGCGTTGGCTATGCCAGATGTTTCCGTTAGCTCAGAAGAACCTCAATGTGAACGGCCCTTAGCAGCTCTTTTTGGGCTAATAAAAGGATGATGATTATTGATCTTAGGCTTTATATTAATCAAATTTTCACCTCAAATTTTTGAAATTCTATTAAATATATCAACTTTTTTCTAATATAAAATGCACGAAAGAAAATTATCTTTAAAGGGACATAAATACTCTGAAACTTTGTTACACACTTCCTCACGTTTTTTATAAAAAAAATAATATTTTCAATGGGTTTTAAAAATTAAGATTTTAATAAAGATTATTTTACTGATAATGAAAGCTTTCACTTTTGGTGTTTAGACTTGCAGCTGTATGATCCGTAAATTTCACATAAATAGTTAGGTATTCCTCTAAGTAATTTTGTAACACTACATTACATATACTAAGTAAGCTAAAGAACAAAGCAAGATATGAGTTTGTTTTTACGAGGGCATTTCGAAAAGTAAAGATACAATGGCTCGCATTCCTTAAAAAAAAAAAAAAAAAAAAAAAAAAAAAAAAAAAAACATTTATTTAGAAAACGTCAGTTACATCTTATTAACTGGATTATTTATTATTTTTCGACATAATCACCCCCGTTATCCAAACATTTGTTAAGTCGGTGCACAAGCTTTTGTATTCCCCAGTAATAGAAGGTTGGAACCCAGCGCGCACACAATTTCCTGCACCGTAACTTGACAGTCACAACTTCATAAAGAGTCATCGTTGACACTTCCGGTATGATCTGACACAATTCTTTCAATTTGAGACGTCTATTCGCATGAATTGCTTCCTCTATTCTCTGAAGAAGGGCATCAGAGATCACAGTTAGCCGACCTGTTCTTTGTTCGTCATGAACATCGGTCCTACCTTCAGAGAAATAACGACACCATTTCATTACATTTTGTCGATTCATAATGTTCCCATAAACAGAAACAATTTTTTTGTGAATATCCGCTGGTTGCTGACCTTTTGCATGAAGAAAACGTATGACGAAGCGCACTTCGCATTTGGCGGGATTCTGAATCGGCGCAGCCATTTTAAACACGACCTACTCCAACCAGAATCAACGTTGAAATGCCGAACGACCCCGAGGAGAAAGCTAACAGTTCAAGGTTAACACCTGTGTTGCCAACTTGCTCACCAAAACTTTCCTTTTCCTCTGGCGTACGGTGTATCCTTACTTTTTGAAATGCCCTCCTAGCAACTACCGATAAGCTACTACTACATTCTGAAATATCAGGAAAAGGTAGTGAAACATCGAGTATTCGAAAAGTGTATTCAAACATCGAGTATTCTGGGCACGCCGGATACGCATTATCCGTAACTCGGAGGAATTTTCTTATTGCATTTACATATTATTTTATTACAGAAAACACTTTCATTTAAAAAGAAATAAAATATAAAGCTTTCTTTCACAACAGCATTAAGCAGCTAAAATATTTCTTCGCCTGTATAAAGACTATTGCATTTCATTCAAAATAAAGCAATTCAATTTTTATTCACTTATGCTTTAAAATCGGCCAGATATTTTAGATTTGATTGTACCAGAATTAATGTTAAATGACTTTTGTGTCAAAAGGCATACTTTTTCATATACAACTAAAAAATCAATGCAATTTTACACGAGACGAAAATAACAGATTTTGCTCTTAGTGTTAAACGATCATGTAGTTCTAAACAGAATGTGGGTCACTGGCAAAAGTGCATTTT
The DNA here is from genome assembly GCF_044657685.1 of Stegodyphus dumicola. Classification (NCBI taxonomy): domain Eukaryota; kingdom Metazoa; phylum Arthropoda; class Arachnida; order Araneae; family Eresidae; genus Stegodyphus; species Stegodyphus dumicola. The sequence continues at coordinate 6,099,826 of NC_140768.1, forward strand.
TCTAGCAGCAAAATCCATTCATTTCCTGCAATTAAACAGAATTCAATAAGGAATTACTTTTCGCTGATTATTTTCTTAAAAATATAAGCCAAATGAATTGCAGCAGATATTCATATAAATGCAATAACTCGAAATATCATTCTATTGTGTAATATGCAGAATTAACACTAGAGTTACAAAAGGAAAATGAGGGATTAATCTTTAAAATAAAGATTACTTTTGTTACAGGATTAAAAAACATGTAGAAATGGTTCATAAATATTTATGAAGCCATTATTTTGTTGATAGCCTGAATAATGTTAAAATATTGTTGCTCCTGCCAAACTGTGCATGAATAAACATAGAAAACTGCAACTAGAAATAATTGTTCAATAGGTCGTATGATCGGCAATGCACTTTTCGTTTTCATTTTTCCACACTCATTATGTACCGAGTAAGAAAATGGAATTTTATAACAGGGCAGATATAAGGCATGAGGATTCCATCAGAACGTTGGCAGTAGCCTTTGATTGAATAAGACATAGACAGGTTAAAGTATGAGTGATCACAAACATTGAGATTTTCAATATTCAAAGTATATTAATTACTACGAAGCCATTGTCAAGTAGAAATTCAAGAAACATTCAGTTTTAAGCATGAATTCAAACAGGGATAGGCAGTTAAATTTATTAATTTACGCAACTAACTTCGGCTATTTCTGTTTCAAAAGACTAACTTGTAATATGCAATATACACCACCCCACAGCAGTGATCAGTTGAACTTCCATTTCATAAAATGCATTTCATTTTCGATATTGCTATAGCTCTTCATTTTTTCAAGAAGCACATATTTACAAAAAGAAGATTCAAGGTTCCTTTTATAAATTTAAAGTGTACCAAAATTACTCTGGCAAGAATAGTAGTTGTTAAAAATATTTCTGCAGTACTACTTTATGCTTCTGATTATATGGTGGAAACACTAACATTTAAAAAAAATTTCATATGTAACCTTTCTCATAATTAGATCTTAGATTGGTAATTTCTGTCACAGACTTGTGTGAAAATTCTGAATTAAGAACTGGAGGAATGTGGAAATTTGAGGAGTTGTTTTCCCAAAAGTCACGAAATTTTTGTTGACTTTTGTTCGATAAATAAATTAGCATAACATAACTCATGTATCGAAATCATAGTAATAATATTCCTTCGTTTATCGGTCCTTGTGGTATTTATCTTTCTCTAGCTCCTATTTTCCTATTCCTTGTACGTGGCTTCTGATACGTGTGTTAATCGCAGTTTCATACTGATGATCTTATGAACAAATCTCTTTTAGAGAATTTAAGCCTGGGAAACTTAGTTCGGTTGAAATTAAAGTATTTTTCACAATCTTAAACAATATAATACAGAAGTATCGAAAGGTTGCATTTAAAGGGCGGGAACTCAGAAAATCCACTGGTGATTAGGTTAGGTTATTTAATAACGGCAAAGCCTCGGGAGCTATCTACCTAAGGGAAGGGATGTCTTCGTGGAGGACTTTCTAAGGGAAACTGGCTCGTATACACGTTACACATGGAGAAAACTATGAAAACCCTCATGCAGCCAGCCCATTCGTGGGATTCGAACCTCGAACCGAACTACCAGTGTTCAGCGACTTTACCACTCGGCTGCTGGTTGGCCAAATCCACTGGTGGACAGAGAATTTATCAATTCCAAGAAAGGTGTATTAGCAAGAAGAAAGTATTACAGATGCAAACCAGAATGAGAAAGCGTATAGCAAATGCGATCAGGTTTGGTTTGGCTTATTTGATTATGGTAAAAGACTAAAGGGCTATCTGCCTAAGGGAGAGGGATGCCTTTGTGAATAACTTTTTAAGGGAAACTAGCTCGTATACATGTCTCACATGGGAAAATCCACGACAACGCCTTGCAGGCAGATAGTTTGCTGGGATTCGAACCCCGGAACGAACTACCATTATTCAGCGACTTTGCCGCTAGTGGGCAACAGATGTGATCAGAATGAACAAGAAAGTTCAAAATTAACTTTCAAAATGGAGTCTAGAAAGTTACTTGCCAGAGTTTGGAATATCGCTCCATAGCTATCAAGAAAGAACAGAAATAAATAATATATATAATAAAATAAATAATAATATATACCTGAAATTTTTCATTATTACAATACTTCCTTTATTTCTTACAATGAAGTAAAGAGATAGGTTCTCTTCAAAAAATGAGGAAAATTTGCTCAGATTTAATACTTTGTTGGTGTAATGTATAATAATAAAGTTATTAAAAATTTTTGGTGTTGAAATTTTATCATGTTTACATCAGGGCTTAATTTCTAAAATCAGATAAGCCGATATACTTCTAGAAGCCAAGCAGAACGTGACACAGGCGAAACTTTTCCCGAGTTCGAGATTTGGTTGAGAATAACAGCAACAAGTGGCAATTTTTATCTTCCTAAAACATTAAATCTTTAGTCACATCATTCCAAAATATCTGCAGATAGTCTTTTCTGACGGAAGTCACTAGTGTTGGATGTTTACAAGTTCTCATAGATTCATTGCACTTCCTCATATAGAGTTTTGATGCACACTGAGGAAAATTTCATTTTATCTTAAAAGTTAAGAGTGCCGGAGCCCACTCCTTAAGCTCTCATTTACATAGCCACTCTTTGTGATTTGTAAAAGGAATCAATGCAACTCGTTTTATTTTGTCAAAGTTTTCCTTCAGCCATTTTTAAAAAACTCGTTATGAAACAAAAATTTGTTCAACTGCTTTGTTGCTATAAATCAGGAGTGAAAAGGTTTAGGTAACTGGAAGTAAAATAAAGTGTGAACTAATAAAAAAAAAAAAAAAAAAAAAAAAAAAACTGCTGTGAGTTCGCTAGATTACTTTTCAATTATGGAAAGATATTGCGTTGAGATACGAGACTCGAATGAATTATGATTTGCTCCTTTTTGCAAAAATGGAATCTACGATTCTGAACTTTCAACTATTGAAATATGGCCAAATGTTTGAATGTGAAAGAACATTCATTATATGAAGGTTACTTAATTTTAAGCATGTTCCATTAAGTCTTTTTTAATAGAAGTGTAAAGTATTCAAGCTCACATAAAACCTCATCCTCAACAGTAAAATTTTGTTTCGCAGTAAAATCTGGAATTCTTCCCAAATAATTAAAAAGTACGTAGTAGCGAAAAATAGCTTTCCTATAAATATGCCTAAATAACAATTAACTTATTAACAATTATGAGAAATTTTGCTTCTATTTAAATTAAACCACCTGTCTGAGTGCAATATTAAAATAGCTTAATGTTTAAAAATAAACAAACTGATTTGCTAATTCCGGAAATGGCGCAGAAATGTAGCAGAATATGTTGAACGAGAGTGATTTAGCTTCAGCTCAGTTTGAGTCTGAATAAGTCAAAAAAAAAAAAAAAAAAAAACCCTACCTTTTACAACAATAGAAGCAAATAATAAAATTTATGCTACTTAACATAAACAGAGGTAATTTTGAAATATTAGAAGAAGAACTGAGAGCTCAGAACTGAAGTACCCACAGTGTTAGCAATTCTTTGGTTACAATACAATATTTGGGTATTATGATCCATAAATTGGTCAAGTACAGCCCCCACAGTATAACTGTAGATAGATTTAAAAAAAGTGAAGCAGTTTAGCTTTAAGGAATGAAAGCAATACAAAGAGTTAATAATATTACTACAGAAATATTGATTTCAAATTCCTATTTGTAAAAATGCTAAAATTTGAAATTCTATATATTAACAATATTCAATTGTTATACCACATTCTAACTCAGCTAAAACTCAACAGCCCTAGTTAAAGCGAATTGATTACATGATATACATACAGCATGAAGCATCTTTCATCAGCAAATTCAGTATCTGTTCCTTCTCAGTCTGAGACATTCAACCATTGGCCAGTCTCTACTGGTCAATGGTTGGTGACCAATCAGAGAAATCAAATTTGTCTTATCTCCCCTTATTTCCCAATATACAATTTCCAAAGGTTACCAAAGCAGAAAACCCTACCTTCTAAGAAACTGTTTCAGTTGTGAAAAGATACGCTCATGAATATATCAGGGAAGTTATGCATCGTATAAATGAAATATTTTACCATTGATAAGAAAGGAATTAACCATGATAGAGATGAAATGATATATAAATGAGAAAGGCATACAGAATTTAATATTTTTAATAAGAGTTGAAATCTGGCATACTGGCAAAACCTACCTTATTTGAATTACTTCTTAAACCACAATTATATATCTGCGATCAGATATTCAAGAGATATTTGTAAAAGCTATTTATACACTCAGTACAATATTACTGCAATACTTCTGCTTACAATTATTCTCTGCAAGAAAAACAAAACAGGTTTTTACTTTAAGCAATTTTTATTGTGAACACATACACATTTGTATACACACATACAAATACAGTTAAAAGCAGTCTTCAAAAAGATTCACATTTATATAAATTTTCAACTGGTTACAATAAAAAATTAGAAAAAGAAATATTTTATTGCACAAATGCTAAACACTTGTCTAAAATTTCTAACATGAGTTTTAAAATACTTGGGTGACCACATATCAAAATGCTCGTATTTTTAAAACAGTAAATAACTTTTTCCTTCATAGTTTGAAATACAATATTAAAGTACAGCACTGGTTACAAAGGAAGAGGTAAATCCATAAAATTTCATGCAGATTCAGATAGAGCCACATGTACATAAATAACACAAACAGCATGATAAACAGCAATTTAAAAAGAGAATTCAAAGTTTATTTTATTACTGTGTTAAAAAGCACTAAAATTCAAAAATTTCAAACTGAAGCAGTAAATAATACTAACTGTGCAGACGAAATGAGACTACAACTTATCTGAAGAAATAATATTAGTTCTAATGACATTAGGATCATAAAGTTAGGAAACAATTGTTTTCTCCATAAAAATACAAAACTCCCTTCTCCAATGAAATTAAGTTATGATATTACAATATTAAGCTATTTCTGTTTAGAAAAAAAAAGTGAAAACTTTCGATTACAGTCTAGCATTTCAAAGTAAAGTTTGCTAACATATTTCAATTCAAAGACGCCCCTCCATTCTAAGAATGAAATTCTCATGAACAAAATGAAACAATAAACCATATCTAGCAAAATTTTTTAAATAATCGATTAATTTATTAACAATCATACTCCTATTTAAATAGTAATTTGAAAATTATTATTTAAGAATAATTAGTAATTCGGAAACGTCTGTAGGTTCAAGATACCATCAATTTTAAAGTGTGCCTTGTTTTCATCAGAATTTACTATGAGGGAAAATATGCAGTTTGGCTCCAAAGAAATATGGGAATAAAATTCTTTTCAGAAAGGATACCCTTTGAAGACATCCAAAAAATTTTACCAAGCTTGCATGTCAAGGTCAAAAACAATTTTCAGAATATGAGCTCACTAACAACTTCGTGAAGAAGCAACAGATTATTATAATTTCAGATAAAAGAAAAAACAATTAAGAAGGAAACAAGTATAAACAAAAACTTACATTTAATTTCCTGACCTGCAGGCCATACGTTGTAATAATTTTAATGCACTTTGAAAATGCAGGATCTGGTATTACTTTAATACTTGCTGCACTTCATAAATTCTGTGAACTAGGAGTTAGATTTGACAATTACCAATGATATGCATTATGCAGTATTATGCTATACAAATCTTCGTTCATTCTTACATACTGAGTATTCACACTCTGAAGCAGTTAGTCCTTCATTCACAGTAAAAAAAAAAAAAAAAAAAAAAAAAAAAAAAAAAAAAAAAAATTCGAATTTGGTTAATCAATTATATTGCATTTCCAAAGGCTTGTGGAACTTTGGTGAAGCAAATACATATAACAAATGACTCAGAAACATAACTATATGAATGTGTGCCTTCAGACGGTAATGTTGGTCAGTGATTGGGTAGCTTGACCTGCACAATTGTTGACAAGATATAGGGCACTAATTATCAGCTACAATGGACAATAAGAAGCAACAGTTGTAAGTTACCAATAAGGAATGTTGAAAAGGTCTTCATCTTTTTGATACGTGCCACAAAATCATCATAATTAAGAATGTTTTGAATTTCTCCTTTTTGAGAGATACTGTGAGAGACAATCAAGATAAAAATGAGTAGGTAGACAAAAAAATTATTCTGATATTTATTCAAAAATCATTCTATGATTATCCTTCACCTGAAGTAGCAGAAGAAACAGTTGATTTTTAACTCACGGGATGCAAGTATGCTTTACAAGCATAAAGATCCATGAACTGAAGAAAAATCTAAAGTTCAACTTGATGTGCATCTACAAATTAACATTATGGGAAAAAATTGAATTTAGCTGTAAAGAAAAAAGAGTTACTATAATGATGCAACACTAACAACAGATAAAAGCTAAATTATATTTGGTTTTTGTTGCATTTTAGTGGTTTTTAACTCATAGGTTTTATTACTCTATTCCGGACTTATGCCAATATATGGTATTAAAAACTGTAAACAATTTTAAAATTAATACCTAATTCATTTCAATTTTTTAAAAACTTTAAGAAGTAATGATGACTAGCATCAAAAGATTTTTTTACCGTTTGAAACAACATGAAAAAAAAAATTTAAAAACTATAATTGAGTGAAACTGCTCATTTCTTTAAAAACAGAGAACTATAAAAATAATTTGTATCGATATCAGCTATTTTGCCAAAAATATTTAAATTTTTCAAAGATTTATGAAATAAAAAGATTCTAGTTCAACTTATTTTGAAGTGAATGATTCTTTATCCTGTACAGCAATGGGATATCATCCTATATACTCAGAAAACACAGAAACATTGGATGAAGAAAACATATGTTAAAAAAAAAAATTCAACACAAAAAGAATTAAAATTTTTAAAGGTTTTCTTTTCTTTTCTGAATGTTAAAATGGCACAAAGAGAAAAATATCAATAAAGTATACTGCTATTTAAATTAAAATTTTAACAAAAAGTTAGAGGTAAAACATAGAAAGGACTGCAGCGTGTGCATTAATACAGAATTTCATATCACTATTTGATTTTATTTTGCACATAGACTAGAAAGTACACAAGTAGAGAGCTAAAAGGATAAAAGAATAAACAGAGAAGATGTAGACACATTAGGTTATTTCGAAGCAGGAGACAGGACAGGAAAAAGTGCAGGGGGCACCACAACATCGTCATAGACAAAAATGGTATTGCCCTACTGCACTAACATTTTCTGACTATCGAAAGGGGAAGAAATATATATAATGATTTTAATGAGTCCAGGTAGAGTATTTCCGGAAAATATTTAAACCAATCAGATTTAAAAGAAGAAAAAATATTCTTAACAACTTCATTTATTGCTCTAAAATCGCTGAATTTGTTACTTAATAACGGACAGATTAAATCTAAATGTTAAATAACTTACACTTTATTGAATAGCAGCATGCTGGAGCATGGAAGATAAAAACATTTTATTTCAAGGCAGTGGCTATATATAAACTTCTTTACAAGCTCTAGGTATACCTTAAATAAGTAAATTAAATTAAAAAAATAGTTAAATACAAAATACTTTAAATAGGTAAATTAAATCTTAAAAATGCTGAATACAAAGTACTTTGAATACAATGCTTTGAGTTTGTTGATTAAAATTGATGTATAAATATCTTGCATTTTGTCAAATGGCAATAGCCTGGCTGGCTACAGATAAAAATGTTTTATTTTAAACACTACTTCCATTGCTTGCTTTTAAATTACTGAGTTCATTAACCAGAAATTCATTAAATTTCTACAAAATATAAAATAAATGAAAAACCAGTTCGAAAATAAAAATTCGAGCTCAGAGGTGCACATGTTTGATTGGATTTGATTTTGACTAGGTGTATTCAAAATCTCTTGATGGATCTAGGTATTGTCCTTTTTCTACAATGCGAATAATATACAAATAAATATACATATATACAGATTCTTCATTATTTAACACCTTAACTGCCGCGGGCTTATATATATATACACCTTACTCGGCTGATGCGTTAGCTGCCTCGGCCAGACATATACGCTCTTCCAAAATACTATCATTTGCTTTGGGCTGCTACCCCTAAAATTATTGGCAAAGCTTTGGAATGCAACATCACAATGACCTTGACAAAGTATGCGAAGGAGGAAAGTGTGGGGAGAAATCGGAGAGAGGAATGTGTCTAAAGCAGTGAAAGTAATGACTGCACGGTATTGACTGGTGTTGTTTGAGTAAAACATATATATTTTTATTCTGTGTCCTCCGTTTTCGTTTACTTTTTTGTAGGTTCCAGGAATAAAGAAAGATATAATGGATGTTTCAAACCCATTTATCTTTTCTGAATTATTTTTTGAACTGCTCGTGCTTCATATTGTTACTGAAACTAACCGTTTTATAGACAAGTATATGGACCAAAAGCTTGCAAACAAAAAATCAAGAACAAAATTGTGGCATTCAACCAGTTCAGAAGAAATATACGTTTTTTTAGGCATACTGATTTCACAAGGTATAACACTGAAACCTGATATTGCACTTTACTGGTCTAAAAATAAATTGATCGAAATTCCATTTTAGGGATCTTTTTTTATTATAAAAACAATTTTTTTAATACTTACATCTTTTTATTATACATTTACTCTAAACATTAAATTTTGTGCATTTATTTTTTTCTTTTATTCTTTATTTTGTGAAAGTAAACAGTTTTTAGAAAGTAAAACTTCCACTTATTTTTCCCCTAATACATCGCATAACTACACGCGCCTGTGTGAAAAACCATGGCACTGGGAAATGAATCTTGTGTGTTTTCCCCGGCAGTTAAGGGGCTAATAGTAGAGATGATAAATAAATGATCTTGTATAGTGCATATTGACAACAAAGTGCTTTTGTTATTCATATCTTTATTTATAATGGACAGAATTTGATCATTAGCTGAAACAATATTTCTTAGAGATAATAATAATAAAAAAAACATTTTATGTAGAACAAATACATAGATAGTACCTTTTTTTAATTTTTACTATACTAAAATTAATGAAATTTGTATTATATGCTATATTACCTGATATCAGGCCCAGCACTTTCTAAATTACAAAAATCTTGCTGCCTGCTACAGCCGTACGGGCTCTGGTGCCAGCCCTGCATGACACTACAGATCATCTATATACCATATAAATTCATTTAATTGCTCCTAAAAACATATACTGTATTGCATTTAATATTATATAAATCAATAAAAATTAAAGCCCATTAACTATGCTAATAATTTAATTTCTTGGTTTATAAAAAGTAATAAGCAATCCAAATAAGTGGAATGCTAGTGGTTTTATATACTAGCATAGCACACGTAAAAGTGGTATTCCAATAGCTTTAATTTTATAAACTTTTGTTTTGCAATAAACCCTTGCTTATTTCAATATAAAAATAGGATGATTTTCAGTTGAGAAAGGCATGATCACACTGTGATGCAATCTACTCATTCACATTACTATCAGAAAAGTCTACAGAAATTTTCTGGGAGAAGGTTACCTTATCAATGTTTCAAGCACTCAACAGACTTATTTTGCTTTGCAGCAAATTTATCAATGATATGATGAAGAAATTAAGGATGAAACTGATAATATGTAATTTTCCTTCCAAACTTTTATTATTACATATTTTTAATGTAACTTATTGATCACTGTTGTTAATGTGACAGCATTCTTGATGGTTCTTTAAGCAGGTTACACAAAATCTTAAGGATAACAAAGATCTCAAAAGAATTATGACAGGAAAGAATAGGCCATAATAAACTGAGTTTTTCATTAATAATTCATAACGTCACATGGAAGTACATACTGGATCCCCAGAAGGAGCTATATTACTGCTGCATATCAAATTAGGCATAAAGAATCAATTATTAATCAACACTCTAGATACACTCCAAAAAATTCTTTAGACTATCTGCAGCTATTTTCTTTCTCCCACAAAAAAAATCATAAAATCTAAGGAATTCTCAAATAAACAAATTATGCTCAAAAAGGAAGCTTTGTTGCTTTCTTTTGTAACACGAAAGACCACATGGAATGGGAAAAATAGTCTAGCACATTCTTCAAAGTACAATTCCTTTACACCTTCATAACAAATTCAAAGAAAACATAAGTGCATATTCAGATGAGCAAAACAAATTTCACCTGGAAATACTGGACTTTGAGCATCAATACAAATGTGACATACTGTGAACAAATGTGTAAAAATAATCTATAATGTAGAAGAATTTCTATGATAATTTCTACATTCATTGCACATTAATTTTAATAGAGAAAATTATGCTAGCATTTTTGTAAGATTCATCTTGAACTTGTTCATGTTAGTGATTATCAATACACATACAATCCTCTGCCCACATATTTTTTTTTGTACACATAATGATTATTCTTTTACAATACTATCAGAAAAGTGCGCATGTTTGATTGGATGCACATGTTTGATTGAATTCTATTAAAGTTATATTATTATTTTATATCTTTACATCCGACTGTATATGTTTCCTTATTAAAACAAGATCAATTTATAAATAACAGCGGCCATGATCATAAAAACAAAATTTTGGCAGAATAACCATCATTTTTCTAATTCTTAGATTTGATAAAAGAACAAAGTTATGAAACCAGGTAAAATTACAATTTGTTGTTGAGTGCAAAACATTTCAAGGCAATTTACTTCAGAAGACTTTTTTAGTTCTTTTTTGGTTTTGGTAGTTTCTGAAAAAAATTATATATTAAAAAAATATTGATTTAAAAATATAATGTTTGCATGTTTTCCCCTTACATTCATTTTATATGATTTTTTTTATTTACTACATATTTTTTATTGACATGATATAGCTTTATATCAATAAACATTGTGAACATAGGCAGTAATCAGGTCTGCTATAGGGAGTGGGAGAATAAATCTTTCATTTTCTTAGCAAGTATGAATGATTACTAACCTTCCTCCTTGAGAAAAACAAACAGATTGCAAATAACTAAGAACTACAGACTATGCATTAACTAAGTATCTGTTTTGTTGCAAATGTTTTCTAATTTGTTCAAAATGCTTTATTCTACTCGCTTATTTATTTGCATTATGCATGCATGCACTACTGAATAAGTTATTACTCAATAGTCTTTAGTTCTAAATACTAAAATAAATGCTCTGCACTTATAGACTCACACTCATATGGGCAAAAATTGGCAGCTATTTAATGTGTATTAATGAGTGTATGCATGTATAAATAACTATGGAATTCAATAACACAAAATAACCAAAATACAACACAGCAAGAATAAACATTTTGCAATAACCTGAAGTATATTTGAAAAGAACATTCTGCAAGATAAAATGCATGCATAAACCTTTCCTAGAAATAGCAATTTTTTTAATGTGACCAAAAATTAGAACTTGATGCTTTTCATAAAGTAAACAAAGGTCAAACTATTATACTAAATTACAGATGCATATTTTATTTTTAAACTTCATACTGATACTTCAAAAGTCGAATATTTACAAATCTCAGTAAACTAAAAATATAACAACAAAACAATGACCGAGCATATTCATTTATGTATTTACATAAAATAAAATACAATAAAAGAGAATATGAAACATGTATATACATAATCTGAAATGTCAAAATATTAGGTATAACTTTATATTAAGCTTATGACTGCTATTACCAACCTCCCCAAAATAGTTTTCAGTTGAATGCTAAATGTAGGAATAATTTTGAATCTGCAGTAGTGCTTCAATGTCAGATTCAGAGTTTAGAGATATGGAAAAAAAAATTATCAGCATTCGAACTAACATAGGATAAGCAATTTTATCTCTGAGACAGCAGATATTATTGTATCTTTATGGACAACAATGGAAAGAATATCCAGAAATATATAAATTCTATCAAATATCAGTGGAATGTCATAAGAGTAGATGTCCTCATGTTGATAACAAGTAAAAGTTACATTAAATCACATTTAAATTCAATGGTGTTGCTAATCACTACTTGTGAATACAGCATTCCACAAGATTTGGTATTTGTCAGGTATCACTGTTGTTTCTGTGACATTATAATGCCTTTCTGTGGGAAGCCAATCATCATTGAACTATGAATTTTACCACATGGCTGTGTTGGAAGAACTCTGATTTCCCTATGCAAAAAAGCACCACTGCAAGTGGTATCTTCCTCACATACAACTAATATATATCATCAGCTTTTAAGAAAGTCAGATCTCATTCCATATTTGCAAGTTTCCATGGCAGGGAGATGGTTTGTTTCAGTAGGATAGTGCATGCTTTTACAATGCATAAGGTTATACAGAATTGGCTCAGTTATCAACCCTCATAACTCCTACTAAAAACCCCTATCAATCACTGAAAACTTCATTAACTGTCTTGCAAATGGCATCCAATAAAATGACTGCATTATAAATAGTCATTAACATATCACTGTAACAATTCTAGCAACTTGTTGATTAAGTATCACAATGAATAGCCACATTTATTCAGATAGAAGAATTACATGCCAATAACACTGTGCCTTATATTTTGGCACTTCAACATATATAATGAATACAAGTTATATTATGCTGAAACATTTTACGACATTTACAATAAAACATATAATACCAAGTACAGAAGAAATTGAGAGCAGATTTAAGAAGTTACCTAGCTTCTGTTGCACTATGCTTATGTCAAACTTAACATACAAACACATAATTATAACTACTTAAAATAACACAAAAACAAGAATACCCGTAAAAAAAAATCTGGTCATATTAAATGACACACTCACTTTAGTTCCATTGCTTTAGACAATTTATGAAACTTGTTAACACTTCATATATAATCTGCAACACTATTTACATAAAAACACACATGAAAAGTTTTATTTTTGGCTGTAAAACTAGGAACTAATATTAAACACAGAATACATACTGCGTAAAACTTACAGCATTTTGCTGCTGAAACAAACAAACAAATAAAAGTTGGCACAATAATGTAGATGGTGAACTTGTTAAGCATGAATATTTGAACATTCATCAGAGTATAATAAAACATGATCCATCATTTTGTTTTTCTTATGGAATGACCTTGAAACCACTGTAGAGATTTGACTGGAGGTGCAGCAGGTAAAGGAAGTGATGGATTTCCTTGTTGAGCAAAATTTCTCTGAGGATTTAGAAAAGGATTGATGTTGGTGTTATTTACGCCACCAGGAAATAGCAATGGTACAGAACTTGAAACTGGTGAATGGGAAGATACTGGAAACTGCAGTGGTGAAGAGGTTGCTCCTAATCCTGAAATCTGGCCAAGTAAATTAGGTGGACGATAATTCATCAATGAAGAAGCAAACAAGGCATTTGCTTGAGGTATCATGTTCTGCTGCACCTGTGGAAATGGGACTGGTGTTGAAGTAGGAAAGCGCATCTCCAATGAATTCTGCGCTGGTATACCTCCAAAAGTGGATGGAAATTGACATGGAGGTGGCATAAACATATAATTAGGAAAGAAAGGTCTAAAAACTGGTGGTGTTGGTAACATAGGGACATTTGGAAAAGAAGAGAAGGAATTACTGTGGGAGTTTTGCTGCATGTCTGTAACATAACGTACGGCTGGTGATTGCACAGTTTTAGGTAAAGTGGAGTATGCATTGTTCCCTGTGTTGGCTGATGAACATGGAGGAATGTATACAGCTACACCATTTGTCCCTGGAAAAAAATACTACCTTCAAAAACAAATATCATAAAGAGACAAATTCTACAGTAAAAGTAAAACACAGTCACAGTAAAAAACACAGTAAATAGTTATTATAGTTAATAAATACACCACAGCAAAATAAAAAATATGTTACACATGTTGAATAAATATGATGACAGAAAGAGACATGCTAATTCAATCTAAAAATTAAGCAATATAAAATCTTCATTAGTTTGCATCCATAACCAATTAAAAAAAACCTTTTTTTTCCCACTGAAATAGTGAAAAAAGGTTCAGTTTTTTAACTGAAAATTTATTAATTTTTTGTTTTATGTTATATTATTTATGTAATACTTGTTTTATTTTAATTTTTTTGTACATATACATTTTTTAAAATTTGTGCACAATAATTATTCATTTAGGTGTTTTATTGTAAATCACTCTGCTACATTTTGTGTACATAAAAAGAAATTTCATAAATGCCAAATAAAACATAAGAAATCACATTTTAAAATTTATTTGCTATATTTGGCAAAATCTTGCAGAATAGGGCAGGTTTTGAAAATCTAAAAATCTGATGTGTACACCAAAGTGATGTATAAAAGAAATTAAACAAACAAACAAACAAAACAAAACAAAAAAAAAAAAAAAAAAAAAAAGAAAGAAAGAAAGAAACAGTTTTTCACAGACGATTCAGTATTTCTCATTCAATTAATTTAGTTCTCACTTTGTGACAAGGCAAAACTAGATAAAACTTATTTAGTCATATTTAGTAAATAAATTCCAGAATGGATTAAGCATGATTTAATTCACAATAATAAAAGCAGGCGTTATCTTTGTTGTTGTGAAGCTTAGTTTCTTTAGATTGGCAACAAATCAGCTATTCTGCTAAATTTCAAATGTAATAAATTATGGCCACCATGGCAAAAATAATTAGGCTTAGCTGCACTTAAACAACTTTTAAATTGTTGATAATTCTACAAATATCGCATGCAGATTTACTAAAGGCATAAAAACCTTAACAAGAAGATAAGAACAACATAATTCAATCATTTTTAAAGAAAAAAAAAAATTGTGCAATTTGCAAACATATAAGAATAAAGAAACCGAGATCACTGAGCCGAGTTACAGATTTGATACATATACATATATTTATATGCTTTTGGTGAGGCCGATTGCAACCAAAATATGAGGTGCACATCTACATGTTATAGCAGCCTTATATATAACATTTCAATGTTCTGAGGCTACTCATTTTTTAATTATGTGAGATACATACGCACAGAAGCCATGAAAAATTCTCTTCAGAGTTCATTTTAAATCAGTTTTATAATTTTTTTGGAGAAAAAGAATCCTTTATTCTGTCCTTACGTACAGATGTCGCACAAAAACATCATTAAATTGCATTAAATAGCGGTGAAAATGTATATTTTCGTTGAAATATGATGCCTGAAATTTTTTGTGATTACAATACTTCCTTTTTACTTTGTACAAGGAAGTAAAAATGAGTTCTAAAAATGAGATCTTATTGACACCAATTTCAATAACTCTCAACGATTTTATCAAAAAATTTCAAGTCTAAGTAAGTATAAAAGACAGACTGGCAGAGAACACTATCTATTCAGCAATGACTCAATTACACAGAAACAGGTTTTTTTCATCCTTAGACCAGTAAACAAGTTTTATAAGAAATCGTGATTTTTTGACAATAAATTGTTTTTAATGAATCCACAATTTTTCCTTTGGCTTAATATGGGGTTTAATAATATGTAACCAGCAGGCCTTTGCTGACAGTAGATGCAAGGTTGTGTGACGGCAGCAAGTTAAAAAGATGCCAGGCAATCATTAAAACAAGCAGTTCGGCTCGCTGCCTGTTTGAACAAGAAATTTCTTGTCTTATTTGAATGCCCCTCCGGGAATCCACTCAGGTAAAACCTGGGAAGCTACTGATTACGATCTGTAACTTGGCAGTCTCGACCACGGGTGTCTAAAATCAGTCTCCACAGAACTGGAGTCATCGCTAGCGATGGCTGTTTCAGACTTGGCAGGGACCATATGGCATTCTCGTCCATTCCATTAGTTGTGGTTCAGCTATATAGTCATATATTCATGGTTGTCTGAAGCGGAACATCCCCCTCGGTGGAGCTTTCGAATTCAGCGAGCCTTTAAACTGCTTGAGGTTTCCAGTAAGCGTCTGGAGCCTCAAAACTGCATATTCATATCCTTCCATGATTTCCCACTGGGGGCACCTAAAGCCGACATCTGTATACCATAATGTAGTGTTAGCAGGCCGGATTGGTGGCCCAGCCTTTTTGACAGCGTTTAAGTGACTTCATTCTGTTGTCTGGCGTTGGGGCCCCTGTTGATGGCAGATGTTTTTACCATCCATCCATAACGGGGACATGAAATGTGAGTTGTTGGGTATTCCTGTCGACTCAGCTTAGTATTAACTCGTCGGCTTGATCGATAGCTCAGCGGCCTCTTGGATCACCTCTAGGGGTTGGGGCGTCTAACAGTGCTAAGGAAGCCTCGAGCTAGCCTGGTCTGAGTGCTTTTCCTCCTAGCACACTGTCTTATTTGACCGAAAGTTATAACCAGGGCAGGAGTTCATCTCTAGTGTTCCCTTCTGTCTTATTTGAACGTGAAAATACGTGATGCCGATGGGTATGTAAGACGCATTCGGCAAATTGCTTAATCTTTATTTTTGTGTCTACTGTTGCAAGAGTAGTAATTTGTTGCAACATTTATCTTTTTTTGTGACTGCTTATCATTATTGTTTTTCTACATAAAAAAGGTAAGTGCAGTTACATATTATGTTAAACTTAGGTTAATTTTTTAATTTTGGAAAATCAACGATTTGAACATAATTATTCAAAAACTGTTTACCTCTCATCTTTGAACCATTGTGGTATTGTTGGCTGTGTAAATTGCTAATATCTAAACCATTTTCCTCAAAGTCTTTAATAAGAACGCTGTTCTTTATTCACCGGTCGTATCTACTGAAATACAAAATACTAAAAGCCTTTCTTCAATACTCATGTCTGTACTTTCTAAATTAAGATACCTCATACAAATTAATAACTGCTCTTGATGGCTGGCATCAGGGGTACAATCAAGTAAAATAGAAAAATACTTTGCCTGTTTGACCTTATTTAAAATAATTTGCTTTATATTATTCCTTAATAAGAAATTTCATTTTGAATTTTATCTTCAAGGCAACGAAGCATAATTTTTCTAGTTTGAATTTTATTAATATATACCGACATGATAGAGTCAAATTCTGTGATTATTTCTATACGCTTTAAAAATTATTATTTCTTTCGAATAACTTGTTACTGGAACCACAGAAAGGAGTGCAAGATACGCCTGTTGTTGGCAACAGCCTTGAGCACCTTACAAGCGACATTACGATTTAGCTCAGTTTCGCCCCCAATTTTGATGAAGAGCATTCTGGAGGGACGGATCCGAGCGTCTCCCTCCCCTCTACCTCTACCGCCAACCTCTCAGGAGGACTTTCGCAGCGCATATTTAGAGTAACCCCACGGGGCACAGACATTATACATTTACAAACATCCATGCCTTCTCCGAGATTCAAACCCGGGCCCTTCGGCACCGCAGTCAGCAACGCTAACCACTACACCGGTTAGATGGCTTTTTATAACATGAATGTATGTATAATTTTTCAATAAATATGTCTGAGTGTGGGTTTTAACAAAGCACAAAATGTTTGCATATTTAAACAAATTTAGACAAATTAAAAGATAAAATTTAATTTTTTTGTTTTTATATTATTATGTTCATAATGCTTCGTTTTAAATGTTAACCATAAGCAAATGGTGCCACTGTATAAAGGCGCTCGCTAGACACTTGCATAACGGTGCCAATTAGGCTTGGCGTGGGCCTGGCGACCAGGTTTGCCAACTCAGAATTTTAGTTTATCATCAAAGATATCATCAAAGATAAAAAATGCAGGGTGTCTCTTAAGTCTGTAAATATTTTAAAAATTCATAAAAATTGAAAGAATTGGTAGAACTGAGCTTCTTTTGCGAAAAAGTTATACTCAAAAAGGGGGATTTTGTTTTGTTTTGTTTTTTGTAAAGAAAAAAAATAGTTAAAATTTTAATCGATAGAGAGCAATGCATAGACCCCAGTAACAAGGAATACGTAAATCAAGAGTCCTATACGTCACAGGTTTTATGATCAACAGCTCATTTCTGATTTTTCCTCCTACTTACTTTGTAAATTACTTACTTAATTTACACAATTAAACTTAATTAAGTTTTAATTGTGATGCTGATATTAGTGGACATTAGTGGATGGCATTATTAGAGAGGTTGTTTTATCTCAGCCAAGAATTGCCTACTGAAGCATTAAAGGTTTTGAACACAGAATGGATGGAAGAAAGGTTCAGGTCCAATCACTCTTGCCAAACTGACTTCCCTGGTACTATGTTCTGAAGACTGTTCGGTACTGTTTCTTTTTTTACTTATTACGTGCTCTGCCCTTAGTCACTACACAGAAAGGGAGGGATGCTCTGTGGAGGTCTTTTTAAAAGAAAGTGGTTCATATCCCTGCTACGCATGGGGAAAACCACGAAAACGCCCACGCTGCCAGCCTGTTTTGCAGGGCTCGAAACCAGACCAAACCACCTGTGTCCAGCAGCTATTACCACTCGCCCGCTGGTGGATCAGTCCTGTTCCTCAGAATTTTAATGCTGAGTGAATTTCTAGTATTCAGCAATTTTATTCATGAATGTAAAATCATTCAGAATGTCTGAAGTCCGAAACTGTTTTTATTAAGTAATGCAAAAGTAAAATTTGGTGTGTACTACAAAACAGAAGTTATATGTTTTATATAGATAAATTCTTTATTTTATTTTTTTTTAACAAAGCATCTCCTGTATTTTCCCAACTACATGTGTTTGAAAAACATTTATTTTTTTTTTTTCGAAATTTCTTTTGCATGGAATACTCTTGACTTGTATTGCTTTTATTTAAATACATTATCTACTGTTTTCGATTTAGTAACTAAACAAAAGCCCATTTAAAAGCCTATTTAATATGAAAAATTTATGAATTTTCAACAAATTTTGTATTCTTTGGCATTCTGAATTTCTAGCTACTAAGTTTTTCACACTACTTAAGAATTTCAGAAATTCTCTTTCATGCATGTTTTAAGATATTTCACATAATGTATTTAAAATACACCCAAAACCAGATTACTTAAATTATTACTCTTAATCGTAATTCTTGAAAAGACTGCAAATAATTATTTTATAACATAACATATAAGTACATAACAATGCATGCAACGTTTTTTGCAGTTTTCCCCTAGAAATAACTAAAAGCTATCTAAGAAACGGAAGCACAGAGAGTGATGTATTGCTGTTGATCATGATCCCCCCAGCCCATACCATGGCACTACGCACAGTGTATATCGGTTTCTTTCAAGCATGTTTGCTAGACTATGTGCAGTACCACTTTCATGTCACATCAGTTGTCATCCACAGTCAGACAAGAAATTGAACCCACTTTCATTTGAGAATATTACACAAGTCCAGTTGTCCTCCCTCCAATTGTGATACTGATCACAACATTGCAAACTGGTGGAACGGTGACATCTAGACAACGGAATGCACATAACAGGATGGCGAACGTGTAGTCCTCCTTGATTTCAGGATACAGTTTTTCGGGACATTCGCTGACTGAAGTAACTGATTTCATAACTCAGTAGCTGTGCTGTGCCAGTTCCTTTTTGTCGACAGCACTAAGTACCTATCTTCTGTGAACACGACCAACCGTGTGACGTCTGCTACATTTACAATTTGTTTGAAATCATTTCCAAGGCTTGAACCAACACTGTGGCTGACATCAAACTCTCTATCAACATCTGTTATTTTTCGCCCTTAATCTTGCCAATAATACTCCTACAAGTAAAATCTTCTAAGTAATGTTGGGAAGACAAAATGAAAACTTAGTTCATCAAATGATTCTTTCCCATTAAATTTTGCTTCTGAACAACAATGGTCAATGTGCACAAAATCCTTTACATCCCTTATCAGAACTATCATGTGACAAAGCACTTTGGCAATCAAAAATTTGCATACACACAACCCGTCTTGCTGTATATTACACTTATATTAATTTCCACATTTCATTTCTTTGCATTTTGTGGTTGCTATCACCGCTACTGTCAGCCTTCCTTGGTATTGTCCACCAGTGCAGCTCCTTTGCTGGGAGAACGTACATGGCCAAAAAACTTAAGACTATGTAATTTGCATTTCCCATTTGGAAACCAAGTCAGTTTTCTGTTGGAATTTATTAATAAATAAGAATCCTAGTTAATAAGAATCCTAATTCACAAGAAATCCTAGTTAATTTTTCATCAAGTTACTGTGTCACTAATTTGTTTTGAACTGAGTAGTTAAACATCCTTCAGGTTTTATAGCTGTAATGATAAATTTCGTTGAAGCATACTTTTTATGTCCTGAGTCAGATTTAAAATGAAAGATGCAGTTAAGCATCTGTCAGTTTTCAAGAAATGAAATAAGCATTAAGAAAGTGCATTACTGGAGAAGTTGAAGAAAGATAGATACCTGACTTGGGAACTATTTTCTACATGAAAAGAGCTTTATTTATTGTGCCCAACTTTAGAATCAGCTCGAAATTTATAATTATAATTTATTATAATTAAAAATGTAATTTATTTCTTTGGGATCATAAAGAAAACGTTAGTGTTAAAAATTAGATTTTTAACACTGACATGTTCATTACTCAGAATTTTAATAATATTAAAAATACAGAAAAATTTATCTGAAACAGAACAAACAGAATTTCTGCTTGTCAGATTTCTCTGTTAGAATATGAATTAAAATCTCTTTTTTTCCACTTCTATATTAGAAAGAATTTCAGTTTACATTTCAGATTAAAGCAATTTTCAATGCAATTACAGAAACACTACTAAACAGAAGATATGATTTTTTTAAAAAACCAAGAAAGGCTGATTTAAAAGCTTTAAGACTCTGTTTCTGACTAAATATTGACTTTAATAAGTATTAAGGAGTACCAAGATTAAGAATAAGTATTTAGGAGTTAAGTTCCAAGATTAAGATGAAGTCATAATTTGTAAATGATTGTGAATTAGTATGTTAAGTGATATTTAGGGACTTGATTGAGAAAATCTTAATTGCTAATCTTGATTCATCAACTTGATTTGGTAATCAAGGTTTCAGATGAATCTAGGATTAAAATGAGCATTTTTTGTTTACATGGTTATCAATTACTACCGCTTATTATCATATACAGCACTCTTTTGCAAATATCTTAGAAGTACATTTGCGCACAGACATAGGAAGGATTTGCTTGAGAAACAATGGTTTTTGTTCTAAGACAATGTCCAGCTGCATATTTCTGCTGAAGCACAAGCAGGAATATCTAAAATCAATAGAAAATCACCAAAATTGTCAGCCGATTTCTGAGCATTCTCGATGCAGAAAAGGTAACCGCACAAAAATTATTCTGAGTTTAAAAAAAAATTGCATATCTTTCAATTATAATACAACTCAATACATAACAGAATCAAATGCTTTTTCTCTTTTTTCTTCTAAAATTAAATAACTTCACAAGCATTTAATTTTAAACAAAACCATGAAATGTCTATTTTTTTATCTGTTGAGATTCTGCACATACCATTAGTCAAAACTTTCAGAGAGACAACTGGAACGTCCTTTTTCTGTTTTCCACTTGCATCTTTTTCTCCATCAGCAGAAGCTATAGGATTCTATATGGATAAGAATATATATGAAATTAAACTCTTGATCATGAAAAACATGGGACACAATTAAATAAAAAATAATTCACTCCAAACAAACAAACAAACAAACAAACAAAAAAAAAAAAAAAAAAAAAAAAAAAAAGGGGGGGGGCCTAGAATATGGAACTTTGTTGAAAAATAAAATTTCAGTATATTGCTTCTAAACGTACTTGTAAATAATTCATGAGCATTTCTTAAATAAAAACTCCAAAATTTATAAAATGAAGGTAATGAAAACATTATATTTACCCACATCACTTGTTAAATGGCACTTATTTAAATACAAGGTGTCTCAAAAAAATGTACTCGCACTTTAACTGTCGCTAACATGCTGCCTTTTTTAACTGCAGGAGTAATTAATTTATCCCAGCATGGCAGGAAATCAACTTAGCTTAGAACAGTTTAGTTTGTAGTTTGTCCCTCTTAGCTTAGTTTAGTTTGTGCTGAAATGTTAGTAGAAGACCGAAAACGCCATTGAAGTGGACAATATAGAAGGGAATATGCAAAACTGCCACCAACGCGCCGTACTATTGCTCACATCAGAGACAAGTCTGAAGCAGATGGAACTGTCCCGAATGTCAACAAGAAACATTCTGGACGACAACGGACATCCACGGGCACAAGAAATCTGCAATGGAAATGCTACATTCCAACACTAATCCATGCTATTAACAAGGATGATCCAGAACGAAGAGTTAAATTCTGTGAATGATACTGGCAAAATGTGCAGAAGATGCGGGGTTTTCAAATAAAATTGTGTGGAGTGATGAGGCATCCTTTAAATTAAATGGCTCCATTAATCGCCATAACTACACATACTGGGGTCCTGTAAATCCTCATGTAACACTTGAACACCATGTAAACTTACCAGGAGTAACAGTGTGGCTGAGATATCTGCATTGGGCATCATAGGACCATTTGTTTAATGGAACTGTCACTGTTGAGACTTATCTCAACTTGCTTTAGGAGTTTGTCAGTCCACAAATTTCAGAGATGTTTGGTGATGGCCACGAGATTTACTTTCAGCAAGATGGAGCACCTTCTCACTACCATCACAACGTACGAGCTCACTTCAATGCAGCTTTTGCAGACAGATAGATTGCACAAAGGGGTACCACTGAATACCTTGCCCATTCCCCAGACCTCATGCCCATAGACTTCTTTTTGTGGGGATATCTCAAAGAGAAAGTTTATCGCACCAAACCAAAAACAATTGATGCACTGAAATTGGAAATTGAAAGACAATGTCATGATATTCCTAATGACCTGTTTTGTGACGTTTGCAAATCCCTTGGTGGGCATCACCAGTGATTTCTGGACAATGATAGTCATCAATTTAAACATTCACAAACATGATTCCTTTATTATATTTATCTTCTATATTCAAAGCCCTTCCATTTCACTGCATGTTCATAAATAAAGTTTTTCTCGTCATTCGAAGAGTGAATACATTTTTTTTAAAAAACCCTGCAGTGGCATACCCATAAAGTCCTTACATAATTTTTTAACTAACAGTAATGCACGTTTACTTAATCAGTTTTACTTCTGTTATTGCTGTAGCTTATCTCAATTCTCTGACAAGGAGATCAAGTCCACAATTTCGTGAGACCTGAGACATTCCAGAATCAAATACTGGAGTAAATTTGGTTGTTAAGGCAGTGAATGAACACCTTAGGGCTCATACAGATTTCTGCACATGAAAATTAAGTATTTTTAAGGACTTTTAGAGACCATTAATGAAAAAAATTAAGCACCTATCAGTAAATGGGAACTGAATAAATTCAATTAAAGATATTATCTATGCCTAAACTTCACTTATGTAATACTATCCTAAGCATAAAGCAGATCAGTAAGATTAACATTTATCAGTAAGATTAACATTTATCAGTAAGATCAGTAAGATTAACATCAGTAAGATATAATTTAACAAACATAATTATAAACCAAATTTGAGAATAAAATAAACTTTATAAAATTTATCAAGCAGTATTAAATATTTTATACTTATACTGTCAAAAGTCTTTAATCCGGACGTCCATAATCCAGAATAATCTATAATCTGGACCTCAAAGCTACAAACTTTCTGTGCATGTGCAGCGTTTATGCATGCGCATAATACCTTTACGCATGCACATATGCATTTACGCATGCGCGTTTAATGTATAACGGACGGTATAAGCTAAGTTAAAATTATCTATTTCAGGTAATGTTGCAGATTGCATTGTTCCAAAATCTTCTAATTGGATCCGGGTTAATATTTTTTCCAGACTGTTAGAGCAATTTTATAAAAGTAAGCTTGAACTTTCGATTATGTCAAAAAGAATTTCCGATTATGGAGCTGCCAAAGGATCTACAAAGCGAAAGCATGTTTCGATGTCAATCAAATAAAAAGTGGCTGCAAAAAATGGATAAAGGCTCCTTTGTTTCTCTAACCATTCCGAAATCTGTTTATCAATTTTACGCTGCTCTTTGGGGGGGGGACATAGTGGCGCGCAATGAACTGGAAGTTGATCCGTCAGCACTCTCCTTATCTTCAGGGCAGATGTTTTTATTTTATTCGTCTTATAATTCCTTACTAAATGTAGTATTTCATCTCGATGTACTCCGTCTTTGATACGACTTAAATCAAATTCCTCGTCATTATAAATATCACGAACACACATCAAATAGTTTTCTGGTTGCAATTTTTTAATTTTGGCTATATGTAATGTATGCTTTACGCATGCGCACATCGAAAGAAATGTTTAATAAAGTAAACAAATAAATATTAAGCTTTTTTTTTTTTTTGTAAATTTTGATGATACCCTTTAGATCATAATTGCTCTTTATTTCATAAATTACAGTTTCATATTTTTAATTTTATAATTTCTGCATGCCATCTTACCAGGTTTAAACTGATGATCTATAATCCGGAAAAACTGATAATCCGGAATCGCCAAAGTCCCAACGAGTCCTGATTAAAGACTTTTGACTGTAATAGTTGAACTGTACTATAATACTACTTATAATATTTTATACTTATAATATTTGAAAGAAGATCTGTGACATTTTACTAACAGCTTTATTTTGATTTTTTCTTTTATGTCCCATTTTGTCACATATGGTCATGGCAGGTTAAGTAAACAGCAGAGAGATTTTATTTCAAATGGCATATGTTAAAATGAAAAGTAAAATCATAATCAGCTTGATCTGTATCATAAGATTGGCTGTTGCCACTGCTTCTGCTTGCCTGTAGAGATACCTGCTGATCAGATCAACCCTGAAAGCCTGATGTAGGCACAGTTGGCAAGTTTTGAAAATTAGTTGTGCCCTGTCTGTCTGATGCAGTTAGTGTCGATTTCCTGGGGTTGTAACCCAGTTAATATGGTTTAAGGTTCCAAAAAACTACTAAAGCACCAGAGGAGATATGTTGTTATGTACTATTTTAAGTCTCACTACATGCAAAGAATAAGTTTTACATCAGTTTTTTAATTTTTGTGCAATATCTTGTGATCACGGTAAGGATTAATGAAAGGCAATAACCCACTTTAATATGCAGAGACAACTTTTAAGGATGAGCAGTTAGTTACAAATAATTAAATTAGATAGTTAGATACCCTTAGTCATTATAAATTTACATGGCTACTATAAAATTTTACTTACTTTTTTAATAATATTTGTTAAAAAAGCCCTATTAAAATCACAATCTAATAACATTTCACAGGTATCTTACACCATATTTATTTCTTAAATGATATTAAGACATGTACAAGATTCACCCCAAATCAATGTGCTTTGTGTGATATCCCAATCATCTGTTTATGGCCTATTCTTCTTTGATGGAAACACAGTTAACAGTCAGCAGTATCTCGCTATGTTACGAAACTGGTTGTTTCCGAGGCTGCACGAAGACCACTTCCTTTTTCAACAAGACAGGCCCTCCCCTCACTGGTGTCGCCAAGTGCGCAATTATTTGAATGAAACTCTACCGAACCGTTGGATTGGTCGTCAAGGAGCTGGCGACTTAGCAAGCATGTCTCAGCCGGCCTCCACGGTCACCGGATTTGACACCCTGTGACTTCTTCCCGCGGGGTTTCACTGAAGACAACGTTTATGTACCACCACTCCCACGGAACCTGGAAGAGGTGAAGAACCGGATCCGTACTGTCATAGCATCAGTGATGACGGACATGCTTGCCCAAGTATGGGAGGAATTTGAATAGCGATGTGATATTGTTCATGTCGCTGATGAAGGACATATTGAACATCTGTAATCTGAACTTGAGAGGTTCGTACATATGTGTGTTTCATATTCGAATGCCATGCAGTTTAATAAATATATGCATTCGAAATGCATATAGTCTTTTTGAAACACGTTGTACAGAATATGGTGTTATCTTCAAGGTATTTTCCTGCCTGGCAGTGTAATGTAAAAGTCTTGATGTGCTGCTACCTTTGGAATAAACAAGTAACATTAATAATCTGCCACAAGGCAAGATTTAATATTCTTTTTTGTTAAGAAATGAATCTTTATATTGCAATTTACTTATACTCCTTTTCTTGATGTAATTAAAATTGTAAGAGAAATTTAGTTAAATTAAGATATCCAGTTAATTTGAAAGAATGTTCGAAATTGATTTTGAAATGGAAATAGCGAAAGCTAAATGAACTAAAGCTAAGAGTAGTTCTAAAAAATTAGAAATTAATTATTCGAATTTCTAAAATCAAATTTCAGAAAATGAAACAGGAGAAGAAGAGTTGGAAGAACTTTCAGAATAGATAAATATGAAATTAAAAAAGATTAAACAAAATAGATTCTGAAATTCAAAGTCAAATTACAGATGTTAACGAAATTGAAACCAAAATTATTAAGAGTGATGAGTATCATGAAAAACTGATTAACTGAACTGAACTTAAGTTGAAAGCTGCTATTGCTAAATGTAAACCAGAACATGTACACAACGAACAGAACAATAACCTGTTAGCTTGTTAATGTTACAGAAACAATTTGCTAAGTTACCGTCATTAACAATAAGAAGATTTGATCGCAAGCTTCCGATTGGCAAAGATTATGAAATCAGTTTGAATCTCTGATACACAGAAATGAATATCTGTCTAACATAGATAATTAACTGCAGTAGCCACAAATGCAACTAAGGGAATTACACAGACAAACAAAAACTACAAAGTAGCAACAGAAAACTTAAAGGAAAGATTCAGGGAAAAAACTTTGGTTGTTAATTCTCATTTCAATAAATTGTTAAATCTAACACCCGTTAGGAAATCCACAGACATCTCTCTGCTCACAGAATTGTTAGATACTTTTGATTGAAAGAAGTTGTAATTTAGAATCCTTAGGGGTAAATTCAGAAACTAATCGCTCTCTATTATGTCCCATATTCATTAAATTAATACTACAAGATATTGTTCTAAAGATCATTGAAAAATGCGAATTACATGAAGATTGGAAGGTCTCGAAAATAATATTCTAGTTAATACAGTCAAAAGTCGTTAATTCGGACACCCATAATCCGGAATGATGCATATGCGTGTGCGCAAGTGCAGAATACGTTTTCGCCTGCGCGTTTAATGTATAACGGATGGTGTAAGCTAAAATTATCTAATTATCTATTTCAGTTAATGTTAATGATTGCGTTGTTCCTTAATCTTCGAATTGGATACCGCTTATTATTTTTTGCAGACTGTAAGAGCAATTGTATAAAAGTAAACTTGAACTTTCGATTATGTCAAATAGAATTTCCGATGCTGGAACTTCCAAAGGATCTACAAAACGAAAGTATGTTTTGATGTCAACAAACAAAAAGTGGAATTGCTGCAAAAAATGGATAAAGACATGAAGAATGTGACAGAGAGGTTAGTAAAAACGAAAAAATTTCGATTGACAAGTTAGTCGGTATTCTCGACACAGCAATTAATGGGACTTGAACAGCGGAACTTTGTAACTGAACAAGAAATTATGTCTGTTTATAGAATTAAAGAGAAAGTATTATCACATAAAACGAAACAACTTACATTGAAAGAAATGTTTAATAAAGTAAACAAATAAATATTAAGCTTTTTTTTTGTAAATTTTGATACCCTTTAGATCATAATTGTTCTTTATTTCATAAATTACGGTTTCATATTTTTAATTTTAGAATTTCTGCATGCCATCTTACGAGATTTAAACTGATGATCTATAATCCAGAAAAATCGATAATCTGGAATCGCTGAAGTCCTGATGAGTCCAGATTAACGACTTTTGACTGTATTATAAAAACAGACAAACAAAAATATATACTTCATGTTACAAAACTTTCAAATAATTTTGTAATACATAAAATGTTTTATGTATTACCCCCAGATAAACAAATGTCATAAATTACAGCTTGTTGATTCATGCTACATGATGTTGAAATCCTAATAGGATCAGATTTATTTTGGCAATTCCTCTTAGATGAAAAAAAAAAAAAAAAAAAAAAAAAAAAAAAAAAAAAAAACACAATAAACATTTAGGAGCGATAAAAACTGTCTCTGGATGGATAATTATAGGTTTAGAATTAAGAAAAGAGAAAGCCTGTTTACAAAATATCACTGTTATGAAGAATACGATAATGAATGACCTATGTTTTGGGAATTGGACTCAAATGGTATTTCAGATAAAAGTGTAGAATTGTTTGTTAAACAAAGAGTTGACCGACTTTAAAACTCTTTATCCTTTAATAAGGGTAAATATCAAACTAAATTACTTTGAAACTCTAACCCTGATGCATTAAATAATAATTTTCATACTGCAAAGAAGTGTTTTGAGATTTTGAGAGATAGACTGGATAAGGATGTAGAAATGCGTAACATATCAGATGCCATTCTTATATTTTGAGAACACAATATAAATGTTTCCGCGGATATAGAAAAGGCATTTCTAATTATAAGCATTGCGAAGGAAGACCGTAAATATTTAAAATTTCTTTAGTTTCTGTATGACAATTGTGTATCATTCAATATGACACACTTACCATTTGGTTTAAACTACCAGTCCATTTGTTCTAGCAACTACAATAAAGTATCATATTAAAAAACACATCACTAAAAACCTAAAAGTTATGAAATGTTAAATTTGTCCTTATATGTTGATGATTCATACTATGGAGCAAATACAGAAAAGGCATACCAACTGCCATCTGATGCAGTTATCATTTTAAATCATGCAAGAATGAATCTACTTAAATTTAATTCAAATTCTAAGGAATTAAAAGACATGTGGTTAGAAAATGGTTTACCGATGAATGATTCCTTTGCACAAAAGCTAAAATTTTAGGCCTTGATTGGGATACAGAAAATGACACTTAAACTAGATTCAAATTCTTTAGAACCATTGTCAACTAGCCGTGTGTTATATACTAAAAGAACAGTGTTACTAGTTACAGCTAAAATTTATGATCCAACTAGATTTATACCGATTCATGATTAGGATTAACGTCCTGGTATTGAAGATATGGGTAAAAGGTCTCGATTGGGACGAACAGCTTCCGAATGATATTGAAACTGCATTTATGAAGTGGCTTGCGAAAATTATTCACTTGCAAGGAATATCAACCAATAAAAAAATCCTTTCAAAATGTTGCTAAACAAAATTATGACTTCCCTTACACATATTCTGCAATGCAAGTAATTATGCATATAGATGTGTAGCATATTTCAGATATACAAATAAGTTTGGTGAAATCAAAACAAGTTTCATTTTATCAGGGACCAGAATAGCTTCTCTTGAAAGCTTAACATTACACTGATTAGGATTGCTAGGAGCAGTTACGGCAGCTAGAATTGTAAAATATCTAACCAAGTCATTTAATCATATTTGTCAACATTTATGGACAGATTCTCACATATTGTATTACAGTGGATCAAAGGATCTTCTAGCAAATGGAAACATGTTGTCTCTAATAAGATTGCAAAAATTCAAACCTTAAAAAATCCCAATAACTGGAAACATTGAAGCAGTAAGGAAGATCCTGCAGACTTATTAACCAAAGGTTTAAGCGAAAATTCTCTGAAGTCTTTGGTGGTCTGAACCACAACGATTACAAAACCAGTGCATAAACTTGCCAGTTCAACAGAATTTTGACACTGGAAATGATGAACAACTAGAACACATCTGTTTATGATATTGTTGTGAAAAGAGATGATTCAATGATTAGACATAAGAAAATTCAGTAATGTGTTGAAACTTCTCGGAACTGTAGCGTGGATTTAACGTTTCGTAGCTAGGGGGGATGATGGCTTGCTAATAGCGGCATATTAAGTGCTTCTGAAATTCAGGATGCTGAAATATTTTGTCTTCGTAAAGCTCAGATGAACTTCTTCACTACTGAATTTAAGGCCCTTCAATCTAACAAGTATAACCAATCCTTTAATATAAACTATGTTGGACTAACTCTAGCAATGAGGTAGCCCTTTGGTGAGTAGCCACAGAAAGACTTTTCAGTAAAGTGTAAAAAACCAGTTTTGTATCAGCCAGGTGATGAACCAGTTTTGTATTACCTTCTTGCTCTGTAATATTATTAAAATTATATGTGACGTCCATGTGTAAATTAAACCTGTTAATAAATTATTGTTAACTATAAAGGACTCTTTTATTGCAACTTCGCAGTTGCACGTGTTAACTCAATGACACAGTACTTCCAATTGGCGTGGTCGGTTAAGTCGAAACTGGCCACATGGATTGAGGAGGTATGTGGCATGACATCACCAAAACAGTTGTTGCTAACTCCACTCTGTTTCCAAGCCACACAGTCTCTTTTTTTGTGTGTCACACCTCGTACATTATTCAGCCTTTAAAAAATCTTTTATAAAAAGAGCAAAATAAACACAGTTTGCAGACAACCTAAAACTTACTGCTTACCTTTAGCAAAGTTTCACTTTGGCTTGTAGAAGGAGTATCACTGTTATTCACCCTAAAATATTAATCAGTATTAAAACTATCATGAAAGAAAATTAAAAAATTATCTTAGAAATGAACTACATAGGAAAAATTTAAACTTTCACATGGAAAAACTTTTCTAATAAAAGTTAATGATCAATTCATTAACATTTAATGATAAAGTTAAATAATTTACATAATTTTGAAATTTATTTTGTAGTTTTTTGTAAAGATAATTTTATAATTATGTACTTTATGAAATTTTTAACCTGTATAAACAATTGTTCTATTCATGTTTGTTTCATATTGTTACGGATTTTGTACGGATTTGTAAATAATATTAATGAAATTGTACGTAAAATCATAGAATCTCTTGTATAATATAACATGAAATGCCTCAAGAGAGTGCAACTCCATCAGAAAAATAACATTACAGGGGCAGGTCCATTTATTTAACACTGAGGCTATCCCGCCAAAGTGAAAAGAACTTTGGGAAGAAATCACCAA
The DNA here is from genome assembly GCF_044657685.1 of Stegodyphus dumicola. Lineage (NCBI taxonomy): Eukaryota > Metazoa > Arthropoda > Arachnida > Araneae > Eresidae > Stegodyphus > Stegodyphus dumicola. The sequence goes on from NC_140768.1 coordinate 6,130,791, forward strand.
GTCGCTAAACTTGGTGAGGATATGGCAACATTCTGATCCAATTGCTATATCAGTTGTTCTCAACTCATACCGGTACACAGACAAGCAGCTATTAATTTGAAAATGATTTACAATTTAAAACAAAAATCTATTAAAAATTCTGTATTATGGAAGGAAAAAAAAAAAGAAATGACTATAATAACAATAATCCATGCGATTTAATTTTTTAGTTTACTTTTTTAATATTTTAGTTTTTTTTACTTTTACATTTTTGTAACATTTTACTTCATTATTAATTTTACAGCACTCCGATACAACGAAGAGATATTTAGAGCAATCTGGAAGTTCTAATTTCAACCAAGGAAGATTGATCGCAAGAACTGAGCAAAGATGATGAATCAGAATCAGTTTTAATCAGTTTTAAAGAAGCAGAAACAAATGGATTAGGAAGTATAATCCTGATTATATGAAATATGGGTTTGCCATGAAATCCGGAACAGCAGTTGAACCTATTCCAGAGTGCATGATTTGTTTTGAGTTCTTATCAAACAGGATTATGAGCCAGCTCTTTTGGAAAAAGCATTTATATAGCAAACATTCGAACGTAAAAGACAAAACTCTCAACATTTTTAAAAGAAAACATTCAGAGTTTTGCTCTCAAAAATTAATTATCAAAACTCTCAACTGTTTTAAAAGAAAACATGCAGAGTTTGGGTCTCAAAAGTCAATTATCAAAAATTTTATTAGTATAAACATTAATTATGTGAGAGTATCATATTTAGCTAGTTTGCATATAGCTAAATGCATGAAACCACATACAACTGGCGAAGCATTTTTGATGCCTGCAACAAAGGATATAGTTGCATGTGTCCATGGTGAGAAAGCGGCTAAAGAAATTAACAAAGTATCATTATCTAATCATACTGTCAAGCAGCGAATAGATCAGAAGGCATCACAGGCTAAAGGTATTTTAATCCAAAGATTAAAAGCACGCTAATTTTATACCCTCCAAATGGATGAAAATACCAATATTTTCAATTTGGCACAACTATCTGTATATATTCAGTTTGATTTCAACAATGAAATACAAGAACAATTATTTTACAAACCATTAACTGCAAAAACAACTTTGCAAGAACTATTTTTAATAATTAATGATTTATTCATTAAAAATCACATAAGTTGGAGTTTGTACCGATGGTGCTCATTCGAAGATTGGAAAATTATCAGGCATGGTAACCAAAATTAAAGAAATAGCACCAAAATGCAAGTCTATGCACTGCATCATTCACCGTGAAGTTAACAAAGGCTTTAGATGAGTCGATAAAGATGGTTAATTTTATCAAACCTTGAGGATTCAATGTGTTTATTTTTTACATGGTGAAATGGGAAGTATCCATGCCACACTTACTTCACACCAAAGTACGGTGCAGTAAAGTCCTCAGTAGATTGTTTGAGTTATGCAGTGAAACTGATATGTTTTTAACCAATTCAAAAAATTTGAATGGAGGTAATTTGATTGATGAGCAGTGGTTGTGTAAACCAGCATACCTTTCAGACTTTCGATCAAAATTAAATGAACTAAATTTAAGTTTGCAAGGAGTTTTGAGTTTCTGTGCTCGAATTGTGTAACAAAATAAGAGTGTTCAAGAGAAAATTGTAATTCATGTAACGGTAAACTGAAAACATGTTTCTTTCCCTTTGTAACATTATCGAAGAAAATAATTTATCAATAAAAGATAAGCCCCCCCCCAAATCATATTTAGATGCCTTTTTTAAAAAACATTACAGTAGACGTTCGTTTTCCTGAACCTCTTTTTTACGAACACTCTCGATTTGATGAACTAGCGAATGGTCCCGAATATACTCCCATAGATGTAATGTAATTTTGCGCTCTTATTTACGAACTACAAATCAGGAAAATCTCTTTTTTGCGAACTCAGTTTTCATACTTCTGCGTGTTCCATTGGGATGAAGTGTGAAGGTCAAATAAAATCTTCAACTATTTTGAGGCAGCAAGTGCGAAACATTCGAAGAAGTACAGTAAGGAAGGAGGGGGCGGAGAAGAGGGGGAATTAGGACAAATTTATGGTGTTGTTTGTTGTGGGAGGCTCTCAGAAGAGCATCGGCCTGATGTTGTTGGGTGGGGGTGAGACCATTCGTGTTAAAGGGGTTTGGGTTGCTTCTAAAAGAGAGTTGTTGCTTTTTGTAATGTCATAGTCATTTGATCTGGACAACTCAATCAGTGAAGTCTCGTTAGTCGAAAGGGAGATTGGGCCAGTTTTTGTTAAGTAATTCTTAGAGCTATGTCGCAAATGAAGAAATGAATTTGTTTAGCAGTTGAAATAAAGAAGAAGATTTTAAAAGAAGTTGACGAAAAAATATTAAGCAAGACACAAATTGCTCAGAAATATGGAATTCCTAAAAATAGTTTATCGACGATTTTAAAGGCAAGAGAGAAGATCTTTGGAGCTAAAATCGGAAACGATGAATGTGGACCCTCCTCTCGAAAATATTTTCGAGAATCAAAACACCCAAATTTGGAAAGGGTTTTGCTTGTTTGGTTTCGAAAGATGAGAAGCTTAAACATTCCAATTGATGGAAATATACTTAAAGAACAAGCACACTTTTTTGCTTCCAAATTAAACATCAAAGATTCTAAAGCATCGGATGGTTGGTTACAGAAATTTAAATTTCGGAATGGTTTGAGTTTCCGGAAAGTGTGTGGTGAAAGTGCAGCAGTAGACACGTCATCAAATGAATGGAAAGAAGAAAAGTTGAAATTGCTTCTTTCTGAATACGCTGAAGATGATGTTTTTAATGCGGATGAAACGGCTTTGTTTTTTAAGATTTTGCTAGAAAGAACATTAGCTTACAAAGGAGATAAATGTGTTGGAGGTAATAAAGCTAAAGAGAGACTTACGGTTTTGATTGCAGCCAACATGACTGGATCACAAAAATTGCCTCTGCTCTTTATTGGAAAATATCTGAAACCAAAGTGTTTCAAAAATGTTCAGAAGATTCCTGCTGCATATTATGCTAATAATAAGGCCTGGATGACTGGCAACATCTACGAAAAATGGTTGAGAGATTTAGATAACCGTTTTTCAGCAGAGAAGCGCAAAGTTAAGTTCTAATAATCGTGGAGAATTGTACTGCACACATGGAAGTCACTGGGCTTCAGGCAATCCGTGTGGAATATCTCCCACCAAATGCAACTGCAGTTTTACAGCCAATGGATCAGGGGATAATCAATAGTTTCAAGCGAAAATATAAGACAGTGCTCTTGCAAAGAGTAATCCTTGGCTTGGAAAGGGACCAACCTTATCAGATTGATATTCTTGGTGCAATGCATTTATCAATCAGTGCATGGAATGATGTCTTAGATGAAACAATTTCTAAAGCCTTTCGACATGCAGGTTTTACTAAAGAAACAGACGTAACTGAAGAAATCCATGACAATAGATCTCACGACGAAGATGAGGTTCCCATGCATGAACTTCGCCGTAGAAATCCATAGTTGCCAGAACTTTCATTCGAGGATTTTTTAAATGTGGATTCTAATGTCATCTGCACGGAGGAAATATCAGATCACGATATTATTAGCAGCATAATCAACGAGAATGAGAGACTTTCAGATCCAGAAGAAGAAGAAGAAAATGAAGTAACACCAAGACCGACTTTAAAACAAGCTGCTGAATACTTGTCAGAACTTAAGACGATTTTTTGAGGCCAGTGATAATTGTGAAATGCTAACAAATATAGAGAAGACAAAGTGTTTTGCATTGTATAATCTGTTGTTTTAATGACTTAATGAATTTTTATGAATTTTGTTGCTCAATGACTTAATAAAGGTACGTTTTACAAATATTTTATATTTCTTGTTTGTTTAATAGAATGGATATCATTTATTAAGTAGTAATACTATTAAAAATAATTCCTAATACATAAATAAAAGCATGGAATAGTATCACTAACGTGTCTTGAAAACATTAAAATGTGAAATACTAACAATTTCCGATGCCTTTCTAAATTACGAACTCTCGATTTAACGAACTGTTTTCGTAGTCCCTACGAGTTCGTAAAAACGAGCGTCTACTGTATTAATGTCAAAAATGAGCCACATTCCTGTTTTTATGCATATAAATTGAGCAATGAAAATTAAAAATTATAAACTTAAAACTATATTAGTTTACAATTCTACTGAAATTTTAATGGACAGTTTGCCCACTTCATCAGTTGGAAAATGATGTCCTGTTTCATCTTTTACTTTCCTTCTTTTGTTTCCAATCACCTTTCACTCTTCACATTGGATTTATCTGCAGTTACAATACTACAGTTACCATCTTCAACTGAATTATTTCATTCTTAAAAATTCAAATATATAGTTCTTTATTCGAATATAGCCTAGGAGTACTTTTGATTGCTTCTCTAATTTTAAAGATATTTTTATAGCTAACACAAAGAAAAATCCCTAAAATCTCAATAACAGTAAGTAAATTCCAAAACACTAAACTTCTAGCTGCCAAAATAGATAGTATAATAAAACTATAAACTAATGTGTATGGCATGTGATTTTAATTCTCATTATTCAATCTAACATTTATGATATATGTATGAATTTATAGTTTAATGATAACAGTCGTGACGAGCACAAATATGCACGTACAGCAATTTATTCATGAAATAGGGTGAACAGATGTGAATCATGTAGTAGTGATTTTTCCCATTCTTTTTTTCTCCTATTGATTATCACTGTATTGGAACAGCATAAACTTAAGAAGGCAGAAAATTACTTCCAAGTAATCAAGATAATATGCTGATCATCATTTGTAATTAAATCTTTGATTACTATATTTTATTGCATAATTTTCATTATTATACTATTATTACACTGAAATGTAAAACAATATTTTTTTTAATCTTTGAGCTAAAATGTATTTATTTACATGATAAAAAAGGGCATTTCTTAATAATCAGCCATAACAATTAGTAAATGATAATTATAATAATGTAATTAACTAATAAGTAGTATTTCTTTTTGATTTCTGCAATAAGATCTGTATGCATTATTATATATATATCTGGATTTGGGGCAAAAAAACAAAATTATTTTAGAAAAAAAAAAAAAAAAAAAAGAGAGAGAGAGAGAATAAAAGATCACTAATATTGGTATTGCAAATGAATTACAGAAAGGGCAGATCCAACTCGAAATGGACGGAAATCCTGCTGATTTTTTTTTAAATGACAAAATGAATAGCTCCCCTAAAAAAAGTAATTCCATTATTTTTAATGATCTTAAAAAGTAAATGATGAAATATACACTATTCATATATTTATGAAAAGAAATTTATTTCTAGGTTTGCAAATCAATGCGAATGTGAAACAAAGATGAGAAAGACAACTGAGAACAAGATCACTAGACGACATGGGAACTTCCCTCATTCAACAGTAAATTCTTTCATGGCAAAGAGCAAACTTTCATGTGAACCCCCTCACCCTACAGCATAGAGTTAATACCCCTTTTGGACATTTTTAAATGTCCTCGCAGAATGCCAGCCAAGGCCACATTTGCCACAGGTCAAATTATATAAGCTCATTATGTAAACAAGTTTACCATGAATTATCTGAAAATATTTCACTCTAATTCAGATAAACTGGATTTTGCTATAACCGGAAAATTTGATGAAATAACTGTGAAAAAAAATTTTTCCCCCAATTAAAACAAGTTCAATATTACAGCAAGTTTTAATATTTTATCATTCTCTCATTACTAAAGTAATCAGAGAATGATAAAATAGCTTTAATCTTTGTATTCCTTAAGGAAGAAAGAGGAGCAATTCCTTAAGCAGAGAAAATCTTAATGAGAAGAAACAGATTAAGGCAGTTATTAGAAAAATTACTTTTTTGTTGTTTCCTCAACTGCTTGTGGAGTAGCAGCCATTTTATCTGGGGCAAAAAATACTTCATCATCTACAGCAATGCCTTTACTTTTTATATGTTCACTATTCTTGAATCTAATGCAGTAAAATGGCTCATGCTTACCAAATTTCTCAAAAACCTATAAATACAAAAAAGCATTTAAAGCATAAATTGCATACTGTTAAAAAATTAAGAAGTTTAAGAAATATGACACAGACACAAATAAAAAATCATACTTTCCTGTTTTCAGTTTAAAAAGAATAATTCTTTAGCCAGAGAACATTAAAAAATACACTTACACCAATTTCTATTTAAAACTAAAATTTATAGATAGTGTGAATAAGTAAAGACTGATACTCCGGGCTGCACGTTTGAAATATAATTTTATTGGTTGAGATTTTATATAGAGAGACAAATTTCTTAAAGGCAAATAGCATGGACGAATTCAAGCTAGGCTTCAGGATGGTAGTTCATTGATGTAGATGGACATATGCCACTGCTGGAGCTTGGCTGCTGAGTACAAAGTGATACTCATTCAGCATTATGTCACAGTATTTACATTTTCATTGGCAAAATTGTTGATTATTGAATTCTAATTATAAGATTTTGAAAGACAGGAAGTGCCTTATAAACGCATAATTGTTTGGAAATTCAATATTTTACAAGCCGCCCAGACCGTATAGTGGCTAAGGGAGCCTGACTGCGGCACCGAAGGGCCCGGGTTCGAATACTGGAGAAGGTATACGTGTAAAATTGCATATCCTTTCATAGGAGATAACCGTTGCCACCTATCAGGTGCCTCCACAATAAAATGGCCACCACTTCTGGCCTTAGGAGTGGCCAATGCCGTTATAGGCAAGTGCCCATCATTGGGGCAAGGGAACATTTTTCTAGTAAAGAACAATAATAAATTAAAATTGTTCGAGACTATATTATATTCATTTATTTTAATTAAAAGTGGGAAATCATAAAAAAACTACTGACATCTTTATCTTTTGTTGCATATTTCTGTCAATTTTTTTCTGTTCTTAGAAAGTATCTATAAAAACTCAAAAGCAGCCAGCTTTAGTTCCGAGTTATTTTCTGCTTCCTCATGCTTAATTTGTTTATTTGCAAAGAAATATTACTCAGTATCAGGAAATGGCTATTGTGAAAGTTTTTTAAACATTTTGTTTCATGATATCATTGAACATCTCTTGTTGACACAATTCCAGATGAGGCACTAAATGGTATTTTTTTAACAAAGTGAGGCAGCATTATATGCAAAAGTTTTTAATGTCAATTATACACCATATTGTTACTGTTGGTTGTAACATTTTAAACAGTTATGGCTCTCTTCAATATTTGGATCTACTACTTCAATGTAGGCTGAGTGTAAATAGCATCATAAATAGCTTTATTCATGTTTACTTTTGATGAAAATTGCTATTATTGTTCCACATTAGTTAAAACGGTAAGAACATATAATTTTTTGAAGTCAGGGAACATTTACAACACATAATGTTTGAATATCTTTTGTGAATGAGATAGCATTTCAGTTTCAGTGCAGTTTAAAAAATCCCATATTACTGACATTAATTACTATATTTTGCAAATTTGAAAATTAGTATATTTTGCAAAATAAATATTCCCAATTCTTATATTTAAATATTACTTTAATTCAGCTTTGATTATAATACTCAAAAATTCTTTCTGTGCTAATATTTTCATTTTGAATTAAATTCAATCTGAAAAAAAAAAAAAAAAAAAAAAAAAAAAAAAAAAAGCCATTGTCTAGTTATGGTCACATACCATCTTTCATACTTCAGTAGCATAATTCTTACCAAAGTAACACACATTAAAACAATATTTGTTTCTTAAAAATATTTTTAAACAAGTTTTGTAGAGACCATTACTATTTTTTGAAGTTGGGAAACATGATGAATAAGCATGCCCTCATTAAGATTCGAACTGATTGCTAGCTGCATGTGCTCTCAAGTTACATGCTGTCTGTAGTAATGTTTTCCAACTGAATTCATTACAGACCATTACATTTTGAACAACACAATGGAACTCCTTGAGTACTTTTAATGTAGCATATAATATGAATATAGTAAATTCATTGTAGGTGAGAAATTCTCATGGTTCTATGTCAAAATACATTTAAATTAAAAGTCTATTGCTCCCAGTGAAAATTCAACAGCCATTTTATATTTTTTTATGCCATATATATAAATGCAGTCGACTTGCATATGGAACTAAATGGCATAGTTTTCATCTTATTAAATTACAATGATGCTGTTAAATCGTTTATTTCTTGTAGTGTTAAAAAGTATTAAAAACACAACATACATCTTAACAAGCTCAATGTAAGCCCCATTCCCTATTTTATCCTATCTGGATAAGTCCCTAATCAATCACCTGTGGGTCATTTATAGTACTTTCGGGAAAACAATAATGCTAATGTATAGTCGGAATATAAGATGTGTTACCTCTAGAACATAGTCATTTTAATATAGTACATGACAAATATCTTAATACATAAAATAGTTTTGCAATAGTTTATGCATTTCTTTATTTTTGAATTGTATTTTAATAAGAGCTTGTTTTTTATTAAATTGTAAAAGCAAGTATAATTTTTTTTAAAAGAGAAAACACATATTTGTAGGATTTCCCCCATTTCCTGTTTTAATGAATTTAATTGTTAAAAATTCAAAATCTTGCCAAAACTTAAGTTAACATATCATGGATATGTATGAGTTTTATATTCCTCATTAAATATTATACTTTTATTTATTTAGTATGCATCATATGAGTTGCCATGTCTAATTATATAAATATTAATTTGCACATTTTGATGGATAAGTATGTTTCATAGAGAAAGAAAACCATATCAGGTGAACATATAAACCATAAATATAATAAATATTGGGTGTATTCTTAACCGTTTCCCTTACACATTTTTTTGAAAAAAATATTGCAAAAAATCATAAATTTTTTTTATTAAACACAAAGAAACGAAACAAAACAAAATATGTAGGTTTTAAGTTGGATTTTTAATTTTTTACAGGTGTAAAAGCATTTAGTTTTAATATTAGTTTACTATCCTGAGTAATTTTGGGCAAATGGAAAAAAGTTAAATATTAGTCTTTGCATGATAGTTTTTGAAACAAGGGACAACACAAAGTGATACCTGACATTCTGTACACTGGTATCTGGTCTCTTTTCTTACTGGCTTGCCTCTGGTATCTCTTTTACGGGAGCACAGAGTACACTGTCTCATTGGATTTGATTTTTTTTTTTTTTTTTTCAGTAGCAGGAAAAACATCTGGAAAATGCTTTGATGTTAACCTAAGTGGTGAAGGGCTAATGCTGGGTCTTCCTGATGTCGCAGAAAACTCGTCATGATGATTTTCTGAAATTAGTTTTTCAATCAGTTCCATTTGAAATTGTTTAGGTGATTGTGAACCTCCTGCTTTACAGTACAAGATATAGGAATTTCACAAGGCCAAATTCAATAAATGGAAAAAAATCTTCTTATAATATTTTTTTCGCTCTTTTTCTGGGTATAGAATAAACAACTAAATGCTGGTCGACTTTATCTACACCACCCATTTTGTCATTGTAGTCAACTACACATTTAGGCCTGGACTTTGTCTCTCCCCGATTATTTGTCACATCCTGCATTTCGATTGTATGTATTATGGAAATTAGACTAACATCCTTTTTATCTTTCCATTTCATTACAGTTACTTTCCCTCTTTGATACCCAATAATTTCTCCTTTTCTCAATTTTTTTTTTTTTTTTTTTTTTGTCTTTAGATCTTGAGGTAAATCTTTTCTATTCAATCAGAGTATTCCACACACATCAGTCTTCCTTTTGACTAACGTATCAGCCAAATCTGGCGAGTTATAAAAATTGTCCGTGGTAAGACAATATCCTTTGTCCAGCAGTGGTTTTGTAAGAGTCATCACAACTCGGGCTGACATAGGAAGCTCATCAAATGAATTATCGAAATGAGTTCCCTTCCCACTGTATATAATGGCATTCCACACGTACCCACTCTTAGATTCGCATAGTAAGAAACTCTTTATTCCAAATCGCGCTCTCTTCAAAGGGATGTACTGCACCCACCCGAGTCTTCCTTTATAAAGAAATAAACTTTCATCTATTGTTATATCTCGGTATAATCGCACTCTGAAACTTCTCAAGTAAAATGTTGCAGAATTGGCCATATCTTATTTAGTTTTGGACAAGGATGTGTACTTGCATCATATACATCATTGTTGCTGAAGTGCAAGTTTTGCTTTATCTGACAAAATCGTCTGAATGACATTGTTTTTGCAAAAAATGGTGTATTGAACAACTGATTTTTACTCCAATAATCTTGCAGATCTGTTTTTTTATAACACCTTGGAGAATAGTTATTCCCCAAAAAACTCTTAGTTCATTTTGAGAAGTAAAACACCATGGTTATGAATGCAATCTATGAGCCCGCTCTTCCGCATATTGATTTGTTTTGGTTGTAATAATGTCAATCAATTCATTATCAAAATACTTATATAAAATTCCAAAACATTATGGATATCAATATTGAAATTCATACCTGTGTTGGCAGTAAAAGCAAAATTAGCAGGTGCAGATGGCAACTTCGTTTTTTGAATTGTACACCATTGACAAGCTGCTGGCAAATCATCCGAATCACTTGAACTGTCATCTTCAATAAGGCTACACACAGAAGAATCACTTCCACTATTTTCAATGTCCACCTCTTCATAATCACTGTCTGAAAAATCATCGCTTTCGCTATCTTGCATTATTGCCATTATTTTACTTTTTCAATGCAACTATCCTTCTTTGTACATTACTAACCCACAAGCCGTTGTATACTACATGATAGGGAAACACGTGACCAATCCCGCCAAAAGAACTGCAAAACCAACGAAACTTGGCAAAACTGCCAGTTAAAGCTGAATATTTCCTTTCATTTCCTCCAGGCCGAGTAAAACCGTGATAAAACAAATTATACTGATAAATTCTGCTTCACCCGAGTTTTCTCGGGATAATAATTAGGTGCAATATATACGAACCCAAGATAACTCGGGATAATCAGGCAAGCGGTAATGAAGGAACACAAAGTAAATGACTGTTGCTTTCCATTACACTTGGCTTTCTACCGACAGGATATTATTTTTAAAAAATGATAAAGATCATCAAATCAAGGAAAGTGGCCTGAAGTTTATTCACACACATAATCAACAAGATACATAAAGACATCAACAAAAAGGATCCCAATAATGGTTATTGAAGTGCAATCTAAAATTTCAGATCTTATAGAAAAGAATTACAAAACTCAGATTATCAAGTTAAGGATGGAATGTTAGAAGCTAAGACAGAAGGGGAATTAGAAAACAAAAGTCTGTTGAACATTATTTAAATAATTATGTCCAAGATTAAAATAATTTTAGATTAAAAAAATATTGATAATGCAAATATTTCACAAAAATGAAAGTTTAAATTTCCAAGAAATAAGTTAAAAAAATTTGATGGAAATATTAAAAAATGGTTGCCATTTTGGGCTTTATTTAAGAAAATACACGAAGATTATAATATAGATCCTGCGGATAAATTTCATCATGTAGTTGCAGTTCAGAAGCTTACATTAGAAAACTTTTGCCATTAATCATTCACAATACCATGACAAATTCCATTTCTTATCTTTCAACTTTGCATGACAGATTAAAATCACATTTGAGGGCATTAAAATCTCTAGGTGTAGTAACTAAACATATTATGCAATTATCTTTCCGTTCGTAGAATCCTGTGTTCATTAAGAATTGGTAATTCATTCCATTCCAATGGTAGAATCCTATGTTCCCGAATTATTAACAGTTGTTATAAGAAGTGTATTGGTTTAAACATTATTTAAGCAAGATAAAACTTTGTGAATGCAAAAAGATTCATGAAAATCCAATTCGCCAATGGAAAAAGCTTCTTGGATAATTTTTTTCAAAGTTGAAATTATGATTAAATTTCCAACTATGATTAGATACTGAAGACTTGCTAATTTTGCCTTTTTGGACATAAGATTTCTGTTCCTTGATAATGAACTTTAACACTCTGATAGTTTGGCTAATGTATCTCAAACCATACTTACAAAATAAATTTCCCAAGAATTAAAGTCAGAAATGGAATCTTGAACAATCAAATCATGGATTTTATTGAACGATGAGAAAATGATTTGAAAACTGAATCACTATTAGTGGAGTTCTTCAGATAGTTCTGAAGTTTCAGATTCTGAATCAGAAGGAAGACACAAGTATCTCAGTTTCCGTTCTGTCATGTCATTGGAGTACTAACACGAATTTCCACTGCAAGACAGGACTTTGTATGAATAATATTTCAGTGCCCTTGTGGTCTGAATTGAGCAATTTTAATTTGTTTTTCACTGAAAACGTGATTGAAAAAATTATCGAAACAAGTAATTTATATGCAAAAAAGTCTGTGAAATAGTTTTAAATGCACCAAGCACATCTACAGTTGTATTATTGAAAAATTCTGATGATGTAAAAATTAGTGAAATGTACGTCTTTCAAGGTCACATAAGAGTATTGAATTAAAGTAATTTTTAGTAACTAGTCTCTACTCCCTTTTTTAACTCGGCAGCCGCACATGATTGATTCTTGGATATTTTCAGATTAGAATTTTAAATCTTGCTCTAGGGGAAAAAAAAAAAAAAAAAAAAAAAATGTATTTGAGTGTTTGAAGAGAAATTTTAAAACCACATACAGTCAAAAGTCGTTAATTCGGACACCCATAATTCGGAATGATCTATAATCCAGACCTCAAAGCTAAAAACTTTCTGCGCATGCTCCGCGTTGACACATGCGCATAGGCGTTTACGCGTGCACGTAAGACCTCTTACGACTGTGCATTTGCGTGTGCGCAAGCGCTGAATACGTTTTCACGTGCGCGTTTTATGTATAACGGACGGTGTAAGCTAAACTTATATAATTATCTATTTCAGTTAATGTTGATGATTGCGTTGTTCCTTAATCTTCGAATTGGATCCAGCTTATTATTTTTTGCAGACTGTAAGAGCAATACTAAAAAAGTAAACTTGAACTTTCGATTATGTCAAATAGAATTTTTTGATTCTGGAGCTCCCAAAGGATCGTACAAAACGAAAGTATGTTTCGATGACCATCAAACAAAAAGTGGAATTGCTGCAAAAAATGGATAAAGACATGAAGAATGTGACAGAGAGGTTAGTGAAAACGAAAAAATTTTGATTGACAGGTTAGTCGGTATTCTCGGCACAGCAATTAACGGGACTTGAACAGTGGAACTTTGTAAGTGAACAAAAAATTATGTCTGTTTATAGAATTAAAGAGAAAGTATTATCACATAAAACGAAACAACTTACATTGAAAGAAATGTTTAATAAAGTAAACAAATAAATATTAAGCTTTTTTTTGTAAATTTTGATACCCTTTAGATCATAATTGTTCCTTATTTCATAAATTACGGTTTCATATTTTTAATTTTGGAATTTCTGCATGCCATCCTACGCGATTTAAACTGGTGATCTATAATCCGGAAAAATCGATAATCCGGAATCGCCGAAGTCCCGATGAGTCCGGATTAACGACTTTTGACTGTACAATCCTTTCTGTTGATATATAGCTTTGATGAAAGTCTTTTTCCTAGGAAGGAGCAAATAAGTTTTAAACAATATATTTCATTAAAGAGATCTAGATGTGGAATAAAAATATGCCAAATATGTTGTGAAAACTTTATTACCAGATTAATTTTGGAAAGGTTTTTTTGTGTTTCCAGAACTAACAGGGTGAAAGTAAAAGAAGAAATTTATGCAGAACCATAATGATGAACCATAGAGGAATGCCAAAAAATTAACCTGACACAGGGAAAAAAAAAAAGAACACTATACTTGTAACAAATTTAAACTAGAGTTTGTACTGGATTACATTCACAACATGGAAAGTGTCATTTTTGATGATTCAATAATGCATCACACCGTCTAGCCTTTTGAAAGACCATATTGTACAAGAAACTATTTTTTTATATGATTATTCATAATGAATATTTTCTTTTTTAAAAAGCACCATTTCAAGACTATTTCATTTTTAGAATTTAAAATGCACTTAATCTATCAAACCATAGATAAAAATCTAGAAGTTAAAATGTAATAAAATAAATCCATCAAACCATAGATAAAAATCTAGAGTTAAAATGTAATAAAATAATCATAAAATCTCCAGATACAAATTTCACTAGTGGACATCATTTTCCAAAATTGCGGGCTCAAGATAAAAGAAGTGACACTGCCTATGAATGTCAACTGTATAGTGTCAATCTCTGCTTTGATATGTGCTTTGCAATTTTTCACATACTTGAAGTGTTAATTACAACAATAATTTGTGAAACATTTTATGTTAAATGTAAATATTTATTTTTTCTATGTTTTAATAGTTTGCATCAATAACCTACAGTTAATTTAGGTATTTTTCAAGTAAAATACGCTTTGTTAATGCAAAGGGCATTAGTCCAGAAGTGCTATTAATTTCATTTTGGAATTTTGGATCGGAAACTTTAAATGCCTGTTTTACTTTTAAATTGTTGCCACAAAATATTATCTCCCTGTGTTATATTTAAAGGCATTAAATAATGAAGAATCTGCATAAATGTATGTATGTTTCTCGCATTGTGATAAAACAACAGTACCTAGAGCCACCAAATTTTTAATAACTCAAACCTCCACCGAATACGGGTATCTGGAAGTCCTAGTCTGGAATTTGTTTTATGTATACGTATATGGGACAGGTGTCCCATATACGCATTTCCTAAGAACGTCTTTTACAGCCAGGCATCACTAGAGATTGCATTCAAAGAACGGGGGATGAGTATATGCATTTTAAGCTGGAACGTTTTTCTGAAGACCATTAGATGGCATCCTATGTCCATTACCTTTGAAATGAATACAGTTTTAGGTTCCTGACCTTGAGTTTGATATATTCTGCCTGACTTTGGTATTTTATTCATCAACTGTTGCGAGGGTGGTGGTGAGGATGGAAAGCGTAAACAGAGGTGGGTTCTTTAAATCGCAGTGTGCTAATATAAACATTCGTATGTCCGATTTATATCCAATTCCTTTTTTTTATTCTATTTTTTTCCCTCTACTATGTACAGTCTTTTAGGGTTACTGTGTGGAATTCTGTTACGTTTTGCTTTGCCTTCAGATATATTTCCGTTTCTTCTCTTTTTATTTCGGAAAGCCTCACCTCCAGTCTATTATGGTGGGAAGGTGCTGTTTATCAGAGGAAGAATACCCTTGTATGGTTAATGAACTATTTACTAACACAGATGAGAGTGATGATTCATTTTCTCAAGTTAGTTAGAAAGTGATACTTTTTCTAAGAGTTAGAAAGTGATACTTCTCTGTGCTTCAAGATTTAGCACACTCAGTCGTCATTTTAAATTTTTTTACTTCTTACTGTAAATAGTTTTTATTGTGTTGTTTTATTAATTTTAAACTTTATTGATGAATTTTATCAATTAAAACTTCGGAATAATTTGAATAGCGCTTCTGAAAATTATTTTACAAGATAAGCAATTTTTTAAGTATATTTTCAAGTAAAATACAGAAAAAAAAAAAGGTTATTAAGAGCTAATTTTAACATATATAAGAGTTCAAGTAATAATCTAAAATGATACGAAAAATTACTATGCTAGAAGTGAGACTTGTTTTTTCTGATTTTTTTAATAAAATTAGGCTTAGTGATGCAAAACCCCTGTCCTGTACAGTGACTGCCTTCAATTCCCTTCCGTCTCGCACGAGCATCTTAAACAAAGGGCAATCATGAAAGGGTTAAAAACAAACTTGTAATTTCGTCTGCTGGGATTGTTCCTTTTTGCTTAAATTCAAAGCATAATGTCTGACCCCAAATGATACACTTTATAGAACTAAAGCACATTCTTATCAAAATTTCCCCCTTCCAAAGCTTTTTTATCTTGATTATTACTACTCTCTTCTCATCGAAAGACAAAGCACTCTTCCTACAATCTTGAATGTTCAGAGTTCTATCACAAAAAATCAGCATTCTTTTGGGCATTAAAGCTTTTGATGGGCACGGCTATGGAAGGGTCGAGGGCTTGACTACCGCTCTGACTCATATGTGATATTCATTCATGCGCTCAGTAAAGAAGTGAAGAAGTGCATTTGTTTCCTCAAATATCCTGCATTTGACGAATGGCATGCTGCCTGCCGTTTCTTTGCAATGTTACTGTCATTCCGGCAAACATTTAATGGAACAGATTGTTCTTTATATAATCACAAAAATATTACAGATACTCAAACATGTAAAAACATAAATCACTTAGCATAATTTTACATGTCGCCTCGCCACTCTTTACCCGTTTTCAAATAAAATCGCACATTGTGTCTTTTTTGATGCCAGGACCATGTAACTTAGAAAATACCCTAATATCTTTTATTTTTTTTTTCAAAATGCAATGGAAAAAAACAGATCTTCTATCTTTCTTTACAAAAATTAAATCAGCTTATCGAGAATTAATTTGGTTTACATAAAATCAAGACAAAATTCTTATGACTGTTCTGTGACATCATGCTTAATCATTTCTCGTGCTAAATCATACTGTTTGCTGAAAATGTACACTGCGCAAAAAAAAGGGGGGGACAGTTTTGCATCTCCCGTCCTACTGGGCCGATTGACGAAATTGCGTTTTTCATGTCTCGAAAGCATGACTTAAGATATGTATTAATTTATATATAGCATTGTTCTAATATACGTATTTTGACACAAAATCGGACCTTTTCTGAAATAACATATAAATTTTTCCCATATTTCGATTCTACGACTCAAATTACGGCAAACTTCCAAGTTTTGTAAAAATCGCACGAGCAGTTTAAAAAAAAATTAATGTTAATTGAGTTTGGTATATATTTATTAATCTCTCTTTTTTTATTAAACTTATTTGATTCCTCTTTTCACATTTCGTAATTTAGGTTCATTCCAAGTAAAACTGACCCCTTTTTTACGATTTATTTTTAAAATTTGTATTTTTAAATAACTTAATTTACAGATTATAATTCATTTTACAGATTATAATTCAAAATTTTTTTTAGATAAATTTCTCTAAAAAAAATTTTGAATTATAATCTGTAAAATTTTTACCATCATCTTAAAGTACTGCAAAAAATTACAGTTTTTTATTTAAAATTTCCGAAGATATACATGAATTTATATATTGGCATGTTTTGAAATTTGTCATATTTGTTGAAAATGATAAAACATCAAATAAGGTTTAGAAACTTTGCTAAAATTATTTGGAAGTAGAAAATGCAGTGACTTTTCCCCCACTCTTGCACAATGTGAAAAGGTAGGAACGAGGTGTAAAATTAATTTTATAGCGAAATCTGATGCATATTCTGAGAATTTTGAATATTCTGAGACAATTACATTTTAAAAACTCTTACTATGAAAAAATTAAAAAGAAGACATTTTTAGTTAATTACATAGGTAATTTAGCTTTTGCTAAGAGCTGTTTTGTAAATTGTGCTTTATAGCATCATACCTTGTTTATTTTTCAGATTCAAAATATTGCATAATAAAAGTTGCCAAAATGAAACTTTATAATATGAGAGCAAAAAATAAAAATGTTTGATTTTAATGCTATTTTTTAAATATTTCAATTTATTACCATTATTTTAATGAAATTTATCAATGTTACAATGTTTTAAAAAAACTGTCAAAAAATTCTCAGATCTCGGAATTAAACATTTTCTACAGAAATTGATCTTAAAATCACCAAAATGTTGATAAGTTGCCAAATTTAGAACCGTTTAATAAAAGAATTCACATCCCCAAATGTGAAAAGTTGTTTAAGAGCTCTTTATTAGAAAAAATGAATTTCGAAATGCTTGTGTTTCACTTCTTGCTTAGAAACTCAAGCATCCCATCATTTATATTAGAAATAGAAACAAACTCATTCAAAAGATAACCATATATGTCAGTGAATCGCCAAAAATATTCCTCCAATGCTAATTCACACTCAAAATGGCAGTCGTAAAAACAAACAGAAATTTCAGATGATTAAAATTAAGGACCTTCTGCTGATTTTGGCCAAAATTAAGAACTTTTAAGGACCAAAAATAGATTCCAAAAAATCTAAGGACTTTTAAGGACTCTTAAGGACAGTACAAACTCTGAATTAGTTATACTCTAGCTTAAAACAAATAAACATTTGAATAGGTTCTGCTGATCACAAAAAATTAACCTCTTGAGAACAGCCATTTATTTTTTTTAATGGAATCAGATTGGATTATTTGGACTGAAAATTACCATGTACAACTACTATATAACCTACCTCCACCTCAGTTTTAATGGAAGGGCCCCCAAGAGATGAAATCGAGGCCTTTAGGCCACTATCACATATCTATTTTGGATGAACAACTGCTTCAGTTCTTCTACTGGCTTTAGTATTGCAAGAATGATGTATCCCCTTCCATTGTGTAAAAGGCTGTAGATTATACATTTTTACCCAAATAACACAGAACTAAAGAGCTTGTATGGGAGTTCTCAGACTCTGGGTTTGTAATGGAGAACCAGTTTTCTGTATTGTACTAAACAGTTGTTCCTCTAAAATATTTTGAATGTGTGATATGGTTTTTACTTCTCCTACCACTAATATCTCTAGAATTTTTTGATTGGTTAGGATCCTAAAAAGGGGGGGGGAGTCAAGTTTCTAAAATAAGAGCAAAGAATATAAGCAAAAATGCAGGCATATTGATAATAGTGTCAAATGTTTATAATATCTATGCATATTTGTAATATATAGATTTCTTTACTTTATACAAATGCAGTAAACATGCATGAATTTGCTCCACAAGCAACAGGGAAGTCTTTTTACTAAGAAAAAAAAAAAAAAAAAAAAAAAAAAAAAAAAAACTTACCTGGCCAAGAGGGTTTCCTGAAGACAGAAACAATACAGAATCTAATTCTAACTGTTGCGTATCTTCCAATGCTTTAACTATGACTGCAAGAAAACAAAAATTTGAATCAGACTTTTCATCTTAAATTTAAAAATTACATGAAAAAAAATAGTACTAAGATTTCTACATTATTACTGTATTTTATTATAAAACATAATTAAATCCAACCCATTAGCAGATTCTCATAGGTTTAAGATTTTTATCCTTTATCAGGGTGTATCTGCTAAATTGGGAATGTACTGATTTTCTACTTTAACAGGAACTGTCCATTAATGACAGTTCTGTTGAAGATTCAGGAAATGTCCATTAATGATGATTTGCTATACTACAAAACCACATGAAATATAAATCACTTTAATAATAACTTATTATATGATGAACATCCAAAAATGAAAACAACTTAAAAACATGAAGCTTTTGAAACCTCCTTTCAGAGTACCAATGTTATTAATAATTTTACTCACACTTATTTTTAAACATTTTTCTTGTTGAATTTTATTTGCATAGATCTTGTTCTAAATATCAAAACACAGACTTTAATTTTTTTTAATAATACATTCTTTTATCTCTAATTTAAGCCTTGCTTGTTGTAAAACAAATATCATCAAAATATTCCTTCTAACAACATTGATGTTTGAATGGGTTGTAAAAAACTGATGTTTGATTGAAAACCTTACCAACATTAATTCTGCAAAATTCTGAATTATTTAATCCCACAATAAATGCAAACTCAGTTACTCATAATATACAACATTGCATTGAAACTTAAGGCCCCACTGTCTATTCAAAGGTTAGACAATTATCACTTGAAAAATTAGTAGTTTTAAAAAAGGAATTCAAGGCTCTAATGGAACACGAAATCATTTAGCCTTCAAAAAGTTCTTAAGCTAGTCCTATATATTTTGTTAAAAGACAAAATGGTAATTGGAGGAAATTGTGTTGCAAGTGGAAAAGTTACGATTTCAGGAAATTGACTTATTACTTTATGTAATTTTCAGTAAAATACATATTGTCAAGGCTTAATATTCATATTCCAATACAAAAATCTGCTGCAGACAGAAAAGACAGTAGGAATCACTCCCACT
Source organism: Stegodyphus dumicola (assembly GCF_044657685.1). Classification (NCBI taxonomy): domain Eukaryota; kingdom Metazoa; phylum Arthropoda; class Arachnida; order Araneae; family Eresidae; genus Stegodyphus; species Stegodyphus dumicola. Next base: position 6,150,790 of record NC_140768.1, read on the forward strand.
GGATTATATGAGTATATAAACATGACATTTGGGTTAAGAAAAGCAGCTCAAATATTTCAAAGATTCACTGATAACATTTTATGAGGTTTAGATTGCTGTTGTGCTTATCTCGATGATGTATTCAAAGTATAAGAAGATGAAAACATATACAAAGCCGATTTAGAAAAGGTATTAGAGCTGTGATTTAAAGTTAATTACGCAAAATGTGTTTTAGGACAAAAATCCCATTATCAGAAAAGATTAATGCTCTAAGCAAATACCCACAACCCAAGACTGTACAGGATCTAAGGCGATTCCTTACATTGTTTAATTTCAACTATTGTCATATATGAGATGCAAGCTTGTCTCTATGATTTGATAAAAGGTAAAGTTCAAAAGGACCCAGAAATTGCATGGGATGATAAAAATGTAAGATACCTTTAGCATCTGCAAGCAATTATTAGCCAAAGCTAATAGGCACATCCTGTTCAAAAAGAAAACATATATTACCAATGCTTCAGAAACAGCTATTAGTACTACAGCATGTTGGTGATATGGTTGAACTCTTATGATTTTATTCTAGGTAATTAATACCTTGTGAATGTAAGTACAGTACTTATGATAGAGAGTTTTTGGCGATACATTCAGCAATTAAATTTTTTCAGCACACAATCAAAGGTCAAGATTCGTGGTATTCACTAATCGCAAACCTTCGACTATGTGATGATCCTCATTTTTGATGGAACGTCCGTTTTAAATTAGAGGACTTCCTGTTTTCAAGAGAACTAATCTCCAGGTAATTAACAATGGAAGTACATTAAGGATATTCTCTAATACGGTTTCCTTTCGAATTACACCCAGTGTCCGCTAAATGACCAGAAAATAATACAACAAAGGAAACTCGTAAAGACAATCTTTGCTAAATTAACATAAAAGGAAAGGAATAGATTTTGAGTGAGAATTATGCTTAGAGAAATGCTGAAGGTAAGTCGCACAAAGGCGACTGACTCTCTGATCAGCGATGCGGAAGATTTGTATGTTATGGCTGTACTGTAATGATGTTTTACTTTTATTTAATCCAGAAATTTTGTTAAGTTTTAAAATAAATGTTTAAAACACTGCTGGTCTGATTATCCATCCATCTCAGACAGTCTTACGCTACAACTGGCCTTACAACAAAAACATGATAAAGCAACACTTCATCTAATTCATCATTTAGAATTTATATCACAATTTACTACCAATTTGAGATATGTTTCTGGAAGTAATAAGCAGCAGCAGAGCTTTCTTGAGAATTTCAGAGATTCAATCACCTCAAGATAAAATGGCTTGAGACTTGAGATAAATAAGTGTAATAAGTATGTACAAGTTGGGAAAATATAAACTGATAATAAATTAACACCTAAATATTGTGTAACTGAAATAACATAGGCATATGTATATGTACATATATTCTAGTGAGGGAATGATAAGATAAAAACTGCTGTCACACATTAGCAGATAAGTTTCAGGACACTGATATATATATAGGCATGGTAATGCTGATATTGTTAATGTGCAATACATATATGAAAATGTTAATACCATGAGTTGCTAGCTACTGAGCTAACCTGAAGAAAACATGCAAGAGAAAAGAAAATATGCAAACATAGTTCTATGCAAGTACCGAAAATTTGGAAGGCAGCATGACATAAACCACTGCACCACAGCAGGAATTATATCATGGCTTCGAATTATTAGAAATCAAAAATTGAAACTTGATGCATTCCTTAATACATTTAATGGCATACAGATTATTACCAAGCATAGCAGTGATCATTAGGTGGTTTCCAAAGGTGAAATTTAGCTGTTTCTGGGCAATCAAAGAAGCAATAATCCGAGTCGCAATGATAATACAAAAGCATTGATCACTGTCAAGAAATCCGAAGCCATTTAAATAACTTATATAAGGGTCATGACCTGTGAGGAATTAAGTTAACTCTTGAATTTCACACTAACTCTAAGGATGTATTTGAACACTCTTCTTCCCATGGGGTTCTCATTCCAGCTATTCTGCCACTGTTCCATGAGCTGAGAATTTATTACAGAATTCATATGTGAGCTTGGGGCAAGCATGAAGAAAATTCTATTGTTTGGGTTCATAGCTGCCTGTTTTGCTTTTTCATTGGCTCTTTCATTACTGAAAACCATAGTATGTGCACGAACCTATTTGAGTTTCGGTCTCATGTTCCCCAGCATGGAGATCATCTCTTTCACTATTAGGATTTTGCATTGTTGACTCTGGATGGCATGGAAACTAGAGGCTGAATCATTGCTAAGGGCTGTTCTGTCTGGATGCAGAATTGTACAGCTGCTCTGAGAGCAACTAGCTCAGCTTGAAAGACTGAGTTATCAGGACTTTCATGAAGTATACTAGGTTTTAGTTTATCTGGTAATTAACAGTTTACACGTTGCAACACAGATGTTTATGTTTGGATAATTCTTCCATGCATAGCTCTATATTCTCAAATGCATTTGCATGGCGTCCAGCACAGGAATTCCCCCGATTTCAAAATTAAAGATCTTGAAAACAAAGATCAATACAGGAATACAATAAGTGGCATAATTATCATGAAGCTGTTATATTTTAATACATAAGTTAAAAAGTTGCCAACAGATGCATAAAAAATTCGCCCTCAGTCCACTACTCACAGAACAGAGATGAAGCAAATAGACAATAAAATTCACTATCATATCCTGTAGTGTCTCAATGGAAATGGATTCAGATACCACACAGATCAATGAGTCAAGCTCATTCAGCATTGTGGGATGCTTCTGGTAAACAGCGTCTTTCAATAAGCCACACAGAGATTAGTCATAAGGAATTAGATCAGGAAAATATAGAGACCAATCCATGCTGCATCAGTAAATTTGGAATAATCCAATGAAATAGCTCTATTCACACTTCATCATGAAAGTGAAACAACAGTTCGGTGCAGTGTGGTCGAGCTGCATATTGCTTAAATGCTAGGTCAATCCTCCAACACTAACTGTTGTGGTGACAAATTGTTCTAATATTGCAGTGCAACATTCACTGGTGATAGTTTCTTGCATGAAAAAGGGTTGATAATGCCTCTACTTACCACAGACCAAAATATAACTTTGGGAGAATGCAGCAGTTTTGCTTAACCGTTTGACCGCTACGCGGCGCAAAAGCGCTGCGTTCATTTGTCTCGAAAATCACGACGCAGCGCTAAGTGTGTCTTTGTTACTCCGTGAGTGTGAACGTAGTCTGACCTCCCGCGTACTTTGTAACATGAATGTATTCTAAAATAACTAACTGCATTGCGATTTTCGAGACAAATGAACACAGCGCTTTTGCACCGCATAGCAGTCAAACGGTTAAAACAAATAGGGATTTTTGGAACCCCCACATCTTCAGTTTGTTTATTTATGAATCCACTCAGGTGAAAGTGTGTTTCATATGCGAACTAGATACAGCTAAACTCAAATCCTCCACTATCAATCATTGTAAGAACTGACCAAAAATTTGGAAAGCTGCAGTGTAAAAATGCTTGAAAGATGCAGTGTAAAAATTAAATCATCCCTATTTCAGTAAATATTCCAGAAAGTAAAAACCCATTCTGATTAACAATATTACCTCTAGCAGATCTCTTTTGCTAATGCCATGATAAAAGACAAAAGAAAAATTAAAATATTCTCCCTCTCTGTTTTTTTCTTTTTTTTAATTACTTTCCCCATAGGAATCAAAAGCAATGAAGATCATCAGACAATAAGTTCTGCAAATGATATTTGAAAAAGTTCAGACATTGGAGGAGGTTGAAATTCCAATACTTTTTTCTTCTGTTTTAAGACGTACATAAAATTTGGTAGATACCACATCTTTAAATTGTTAAAAAGCTACTGTTCAAAACATAATAATTTCAACAGAAATTTCTTTGATGTTGATATGCTTTTACTAGAAATTTCTGCTTTTCTAAAGTCAGATGTATCTATATTCTTAAGACTATTTCTTTTCATCTCTTTTTCACTCAAGATATGTACAGTTTTCAAAATAAATAATAAAAAAAAAAAAAAAAAAAAAAAAAAAAAAATTGCAGAAATGTTGAAATTTACAGATGCTTGTCTTTAGATAGAAAACAGACTAGAAAGAAGATGTAATATTACATAATTATTTGAAATATGAAAATTCCTGCAGAGTTCTTGGTATTTGTTTCTTGATTTGCACACAGAATTTTTGGTATTGTAGAGAATTTAATGTTGCAAGTTTTCAATATTTGGTTTTTGACTTGCATGCAGAGTTTTCAGTTTGTACTATTCAAAATGCAAACTGATGCTTATACAGTTATATAAATAGCTGTTTATGCAAAGATATTTTCGTAAATTATAATTTTAAGAAACAATTAAAATATTTTTTTAAAACAATTTGCATTTTTAAGAACCTGATTATTTTTATTTACACTGTTGTCTGCTCAGCATAAGACAGAATTTTATTATGCAATCATATGGGCCGAAAGAGCAATGAAAAAAGTAAAATATATTGAAATAACTGATTCACAATGAATTCATGCATTTCCTTAAATAAATTAATGTATATTTTATCCTTAATTACTCAACGCATTATTTATTTATAAAAGAATATTTAAAATTCATACCTAACTTGTCAACAACAGCATGTACTATGCCAATCTTTTTCATTCCTTTTTCAATTTTTGATATATCCAGATTTTCTATGGGTGGCATATCCTGAATCATAACAAATGAAACTAATAAAATATAAAGTAGCAACAAAAGATTTAACTATACAAATAATCAGAAATACAAAATGTTTCCCTCGAATACCAGAATTATCATTTCATACAATCAAAATTCTTTGATTTAAAGTATCATATCCTTCTTTATGTCAGATTAAATTAGGTAAATAAAGCTATACAGAAGAAGGAAAAAAATAATAATATTTGCATTCCTGTTTAAGGAGTAAATTTACAATATGGTTAAATTTTGTAAATTCAGTTCATACAACTCATGAAATTCAACATGAGGTGAAGAGATAATAGAACAATTATTTTAAATGACAATTTTGACATGTAATGATATAAAAAGATAGATAACTTATGCCAAATAAAAATATTAAACTATCTGATGCAGACACCATGACTTCCTTGCATGGCCTATTAAATTATACACATTTTTTGCTGCATTTCCTTTAAACTTATTTCCTTGAATTTCATTAGAGATACATTTCTCATTCAATCAAGTGAGTTCTAATTTTGTGGCAAGGCAAAAATACATAAAAACTCAAAACATCTTCATTAAAAATTGTAAAATACAGAAAACCTAAAACACAAAATACAGTTAAAAACACTTTAAAAAATATTTACAATTAAAATTAGAATTTCTATCTCAAAACAAACAAACATAATTCAACCATTTTTAAAGCAAAAAATACACAATTTACCAACATATAAGGATAAAAACAATGAGCTCAAGAGGCAAGTAGCAGGGTGAAAATATATATATGTATGTAAAATAAAAAAATATGGAATTCGGAACCTAATTTCGAGAATTAAAACTTTTCTCTTAATAAGCAACCTAAATCAAAACCTTTTCTTGGTCAGCTTCCCCCATACTGGATTTAACTCGGCACTTTTGCTTCTACCACTACTGCCGCTTGGATGCTATTTCATTCTGTTCTCTTCCTATCACAACAGTATCAAAAATGTAAATGTTCTTGAATAGGCATGATTAGATTGCCAAGTAAATTGGGCCTGCAAATGCCAATTGAAATAAAGTTGGATATTTAATCTTAATCTGCTTCCAAGTTTTCTCTTCAATAGGGATCTACGTTCTACAACATCGACATTGCTATGTCTTTTCATTACCGCTCTCTCTACATATATATGTTTGGTGTAGCCGATTGGCAATGAAAAAAGGGAAATGTACATGTTATAACAGTTCCATATACAAAATTTCAACATTCTACGGCTACTCATTTTGAATTAATGCAAGCTACATATGTATGTACCTATAAACATCAAGAAAAAAAAAAAAAAAACTCTTCTGAATCCATTTTAAACCCATTTTAGAACAAAAAGAGGCTTTATTCTGTCTGTATGTTAAAATGTCATGCAAAATAATCATTCAAATGGATACGAGAGCGGCAAAATGGCCGCTTTCATTCATATGATACCTGGAATATTTTAAAATTACAATACTTCCTTTACTTCATACGAGGAAGTTAAAAGAAAAAAAAAAAAAAAAACTTGGTTTAGCGTCTATTTAAGGAAAAAAAAAAGGCGTAAATTTGACGAAGAAAGCTTTTTCTCTTTTTCTCAGTAGTAAGCAACTACGGTACTTACGTATTAGCGCAAATACCTCAGGTCGCTCCCAAATTTTCAGAATATGCCAAACTGCCAAGCATGCAAAATTCTTCAGTTTTACCATTGGCGCAATTTCTGTATGCGTCTTTTGTTGTATTTCAAATCCCATTGAGCTTTTTTAATAAAATAATGATATTGTTAATCTTCAACTCAATTATAAAATTTGTTCTCGTGGAACTTGCCTGCAATGAAAGAAATTGCAGTAAAATTTCTGCAAAAATATAGCATTTTGCCATGAAATCAAAAAACGCTTTGAATCTATTCTAAAGCGATCACTACTGAATTTCCATCAATATAAAAAAAAAAAAAAAAAAAAAAAAAAAAACAAGTAAGTAGGTTCAGTGATTGATTTTCAGGATAAATACCTAATTATAATGTAAAATATGTGTGTAAATATATATATATATCCGTAATAAATAATATTTTACGTAGGTAAGAAGGCATTAATTCTTTTTCTTCAGTAAAAAATCGCCAAACTCTGCTAGGTGGTTGCGTTAACACATGAGCATCGTAATACACCAAGCATTTTATTATCAAAGCTATACCAATTTATGCTCTCCATCCCAATATTTTATGGAAAATATTTTAATTCATATATTATATATTTTGTCATATATATATATATATATATATATATATATTCATATATTTTAAGCTGTAAAATAAAATAATTATCTCCTTAATATCCACCAAGAAACATGGCCAATAGCAGATTTGTTCTTCAAACTATAAAATGTAATTTTCAGCAAAATATTCCACAGGTGGGATATATTTAAGTGGGAAATTTCATTCCAAAATTCTTACTGTTTTTCAACTGAAATTTAAAAAAAAAATTCGAAATGTACTAATCAGTTCTATCTTGATTTATAATTAAAGAGGGTACTTTTGTACTTTTCCACTGACCATTTTCAAGAAGCAAAAACTACTGCCAGGCAATGAGATTTAATGCCATGACATCTCAACACTCACATAAGATCTTTACTTCGGTTTTACACAATCACATTTCTCAGTAAGCCAGTTTAGTTTCTGTAAAGAAGGATGTATGTTCACTGCTGTTTCTTTTCGAGGAGAAGATATTACAATTTTGCACCTGCTATTTTCAAATCACAAGTCTTATACTAGTGCAAATTTGAAAGAGTGCGATTTGACAAAATGATGCAGAAAACACTGTGCAACCGCACGATACCAATTCTTATTTATAGAATTTACCTTGCACCTAGTTCATGAACAAGATAATTCTTTTGTTGCTACTTTAATGGCAAAATAATTTTAATGTTTATTTACATGAAAAATTTCAAACTGCAGCTAACTGTGGTTGCTGAAAATTCTAACAGTGTTTTAGCTTGGTATTTCTTTATAAATGTAAAGAAGTTCAAGAGTGGAGAGAAAAAACTTTGATTAGCGGAGATATCAAAATCAAAAAAGGCCAAAACCATCACAATAAAATTAATAAAACTCGCTTCATGGAATCAACAGTCATGAATGAACGGTTATAACTACAGTACAAAGTCTTTAATCTGGACATCCATAATCCGGATCTCAAAGCTACAAACTTTCTGTGCATATGCATTTACGCATGAGCATAATACCTTTGCACATGCACATAATACGTTTACCCATGCGTGTTTAATGTATAACAGACAGTATAAACTAGGCTAAAATTATCTAATTATCTATTTCATTATTTTGCCATTAAAGTAGCAACAAAAGAATCATCTTGTTTATGAACTAGGTGCAAGGTAAATTCTATAAATATGAATTGGTATTGTGCAGTTGCACAGTGTTTTCTGCACCATTTTGTCAAATCGCAGTCTTTCAAATTTGCACTAGTATAAGACCTGTGATTTGATAATAGCAGGTGCAAAATTGTAATATCTTCTCCTCGCAAAAAATGCACAGTAAGAAAAGAAACAGCGGTAAACATATATCCTTCTTTACAGAAACTAAACTGGCTTACTGAGAAATGTGATTGTGTAAAACCAAAGTAAAGATCTTATGTGAGTGTTGAGATGTCATGGCATTAAATCTTAGACCCTACATTACTATACAAAAAATGCATGTTTTAGTACGCTCCATCACTCATCCAAGTTTGCCCCATGATCTATGAAACACCCTGTATAATACCTTTTTTTATTTCTTTAGTTTATATTAAGTATATGAAATGTATTTGTATTCAATTAAAAAAAAAAAAAACGATGAAAATGTGTTTATGGACAAAATCAACACAAAGTGCTTCTTTGCAGCAATACAGTATTCACAATAAATGTTCTAAAAAGGGAACACTAACAGTAATAGAAACTACAGCTGTGATTGGTTGGCAATGTGGCGTTGTGAGCCGGACAAACCACGATCCGATGCATCAGAGGATCATCCGCAACTCTGATGTTGAGCATGATGGGCGAGTTTAGCACAGGGAAAAAGCTGGCATGCATCTCATGTATGGCGCTGCTAATGGGAACGGCAGAGCAGCGCTACGATTATACCAAGAACAGTTTTGGAACAGGCATATGCCGAAACACACAATGTTCGAGAGGTTGCATCGGTCTCTGTGTGAAAATGGATCATTTGAAGCCACCTCTGACACTAGGAGTGGAAGAAGAAGTGCACAACAACCTCGCATTGAAGAATCCATCTTGAACATTGTGCATGAATCACCTCGGACAAGTACAAGAGCTATTGCACATCGTCTGCAGCTGAGTCATTCCACTGTTTGGAGAGTATATTGCATGAAAATGGTTTTCATTTGCAGAGAGTCCAAGCCTTGCAAGAGACAGATTACCCGCTTCGAGTTCATTTCTGTCATTGGTTCTTGCAGCAGTGTGCGATGCAGGCGAATTTCCCATCGGATGTGCTATTCACGGACGAGGCAACTTTCTCACAATACGGCATATCTTCAACAGCTACAACATGCACATGTGGGCAACTCATAATCCACATGAATTCCAAACCCGCTCCGCGAATGTGTGGGCGGGTATTGTTAACGACTACCTCATAGACCCATACCTCTTACCTGCACGTACAAATGGCTTATGTTATCATATTTTTCTGCAAGAGGTGCTACCATAATTGCTGCAGGATGTTCCGGCTGTCGTGATAGCATGTGGTTCCAGCATGATGGTGCACCAGCCCATAACCATGTGCGGGTCCGCAATTACTTGGATGGGACATTTCCGGGCCGATGGATTGGCCGTGGTGGACCCATTCAATGGCTACCCCGTTTGCCAGATTTATCCAGCTTGGATTTTTTTAATGGGGCCATCTGAACAGCATCATTTACAAGAATCCCGTTGACTCACTGGAGGACGTCGTTGCATGACTATCCATTGCGGCTGCAAGCGTGTGCAAAATATGCCTGTCATTTTTCAAAATGTTTGTCAATCCCTGTGACGTTACCAAGCACATATTACTGCTGGTGGACGTAATTTTGAACATTTATTTGTGAATATTGTATTGCTACAAAGAAGCACTTTGCGTTGATTTTGTACATTTTCCACATTTTCCTCTCGTGTCTTTTTTTGCGTTCCAGCCTTAACCCGTCATTTTAGACCCTACATTCCTATAAATAAAATGCATGTTTTAGTACGCTCCACCACCCCTCCAAGTTTGTCCCACGATCTATGAAACACCCTGTATTTAATGATTTATCACTTGTACTCGGCTAATATAAAAGAGCCTGCATTTTATGCAAAATTAGTGGATTGGTATACAAACCAGCTCCTGTAATTTAGCTTGACAAAAAGTTCTAAGTTAAGTTTAATGGGATCTCTGCTAACTTTTATGTTCAACATGAAAATATGCAAGCACCTTATGAAGATGCCATAAAGATACCATATTTAAAATATTTTCATGGATTAGATAAAGAAATTATGACACAAGATGAGAAGCCCATGAGGTCTATATGCCTAAAGTTACGACACTGAATATGAATGGTTAATGGCTTAAGCAATGCAGTTATAAAAAACTAACCATCTGAAAGAAATTGGTTTATTCTACAAATGGGGGAAAAACATATAAAATTCGTTCAAACAATGTGTTTAAATGGCAAATGAGAAAACTCTCAAAAAGCTTTTCATCATATTGATCTGATGAAATATATCAAGAGATTTAAAAAGTGATACTTTCTGATTATCTCTGCCCCCACCGAAAAATCGTGAAAAAGTACTGATGAGTTAATGCACCACGTTGCCAAAAATTATTTAAGCAACAACCCACAATATGACAGCCGCACATAACATATGCTCGAGTTCACGAAGATTTTTAATTTTAAAATTCAAGTCATTTTTTACATTCAGTACATTTGTTTTTGGCATTATAAACTGCAATGGAACTGTGGAGTTTACACTCTCTTATTTTCATTATGTTGGATGTATGCTGAAGTTTCAAATGTTCTTGCACTATTGTGACTGTGGCCGATGCTCAATGCCAAAGTTGTGCAGTCCTCTGATTTTTATTATTTTTTTTTAGCGAAAACAAATTACAAAACATGAACAGCAGCACAAAAACTTGAGAAGTACACATTTTTTTCTTAAGTCGACAACAGGCTCCCAACTTTTCAATAATCAGAAAGCACTTTAGTTTTCATACAGTCATAAAAAATAAATAAATAATATCCACTAAAATCAACAATGTATATATTTAGCATAATATAAACATACTAAGAAAGATATATTGTTAGAATTAATGTTTGAGATACACACACATGTGAAATAAGCAGTAAAAAGTAATAGCTTATATTTCAGCAAACTTTACTACTACAGTATAATGTTAACACTAACCTTGACCTGCAGTTTTCCTTTAGTTTTAACATTTTCTTGATGCAGTTGTCTACAAAATAAATTAGACACTTAATAACATTCTATACAATACTCATTTTTCTTACATTTATAAATGCAAAACATCGAAAAATTCTCAAATGAGATTTAGTAATAATACCTATATGAATAATATTAAAGCATTTTTACTTCTACACTTAGTTAAAATTTATCATATTGGGAATTTTTCCTATTAATTTAAATACCTATGCTTACTACAATATGTAATGGACACATTCATTATTTAAGCTTCATACAATCTTTTACATTTAGTTGGCTATAAAGATAAGATATCGTGCACACACCTCACTCACACTACCATTGCTATGGTGACAAGCAAAACCAGAATAATTTGTAAACAAATTAAGCAAAATAGAAATACTAGAGACTAAGAAAATAGTAGAAATGAGCGATTTTAATCACTGGTCAGCTCCAATAATGAGCTGCTATATCATGGAAAATCAATGTATATATTTTTGTTATAAATGCACTTTATAAGGGTTACTGAAATCAGTGGCAAAATTAGCGGTAAATTATCAGAAACTAGACAAAAAATAACAAGTCGGAAACTAGAAGCAAAATGGTGAATCTTTACATTATGGTAACTTGGCGATATTTTGGCAAAAATTTGCCGACCAACCCTGCTACAGCAACCTGCTACTTTTGTTTTGGACGCCATTTTGTTTTCACGAAGTAATGGCATTTTTTTTTTTTTATTCAACAATTTTCCAACAATCTGCTAGCTGAATTACGTTTATACTAGAACTTTTATGGAACAAAAATTCTTAATCATGACGAAGATTAGGTGTGAAATTGGGAGAAAGTGCAGAATCGCAAACTGCTTGCCGCGTTTTTAAGAATTGCACATACACGGTATCCATGCACACATTGATCTACTTTCACTTAAAAAAACATCTCAGAATTGCACAAAAATGGCATTGCACACACTCTTGACTTTAGCAATGTACACATCAACCTATTTTCACTTAAAAAGTCAAAGAAAATTGACAAAAATTCAATTCTTCTTGTAAAAAGCACCAAACAAATAAGTGGGCGATTCTGCACTTTAGCAGCGAAATCATTTCCAAGTGCTTATTAGCTAAAATCACGATCGGAATTTTCCAGAAAATGTCACATTATATGTCTCATAATCTTTCATTTCTCCGAGACAAAATAATCTGTCATTCGAACTGTGTACTTCTCAGACTATTGCTAAAGTCCTAGCTAGTAACCTTTATCGTCTTACCAAAATGTCACCAAACTACCTGTTACCATATTCTAAAGATAAGCCTGCAAAATTATTAAAATGCGCAGATTCAGTTACAAGCATATAGGTATCCAAATACACCAAATATCTCTATGTGATCACATATGCATTCATTTACCAATAGCTAAATTTTATTTAACAGCATGTTTATAATTTAATCTTAAAATCCAATCTATAAAATTATGTTTTACTAACAAACTGCATAAAAACGGACATTATCGACAGTTTTAGTAACCACAGTAAAGTATCAGATCCAGACATCCAATATCTGGAATGATCTAAAATCTAAACTGCAAAGCCACTAACACTTTTTTTTTATTAATATATACTTTACACATGTGCATTAGATTTGTCCTGCCCCAGAAAACATATGAAGAGTCGCAATTCTTAATTTCACTTCGGCACTAAATAAAATACCCCATTATCAAAAAAAAAAAAAAAAAAAAAAAAAAAAAACCAATCATTTTAGTATAATCTGTGTGATCCGTAGCTTCGTAGCTACATATCTGTTTGGCATACATCTCAAACCAAAATCTTCTTTGTTGATTTTACACCTATTAATATTTTATATTCTTAATGCTAACCTGGCCAATCATTATTTACTCTATTTTACTTTCATTGCTGCATGTTTATAAACACATAACAACTTGAGTAATGACTCACGCAGCGATGCCAAAACAATTTCTTTCATATTATTAATTGAATAACAAAGAGTATAGTAACCTTTTATGTTGACATTAAGCTTGCCGATGATTACAGATTTAAGTTAAATGCGGTAAGAAATGTTGACAAAGAAAAATTTAACAAAAATTTCTTTCCATGTACTAAAAATAGATTTTATTAATGATACTCATAAGCCAAAAGATTACATTTAGTGCTATTTGAATTAAGAATAACTGATTTGTTATTCACATAAACCCAGAACCGGCACCAGAACTTGTATGGCTGCAATGGATGGCAGAATTTTGTGAAGACAAAATTTGGAAATTTAGAGAGGCATCAAACAAAAAACATTTTAGAATTTAGGGAAAGTACTGGCACCCAGAATTTAGGGACAGCAAAAATTTAGAACTTAATGAGTGCCTGGTAGCAGAATTTAAGACCTGCAGAAAGAAAAGAAATAGACACAAGTATAATAAATAACTAAACTAATACAATTCAGGCTTAACTGTCTCAGTGTGCAATAGAAGGAAGACAAAACGTTTAGTGTCTTGTCTTTCATCAAAACTTGTCCTTCGTCACCAATCTCATGATACATAGCTAATAATGTATAGCACAATTAAACTTCAATTATGTCAAAAAGCGTTTCTAATTCTGGAGCTGCAACAGGATCTACAAAGCAAAAGTATGTTTCGATGTCCAGTAAACAAAAAGTGGAATTTCTGCAAAAAATAGATAAAGGTACATCTGTCTCAAAATTATGTGAGGAATACGGCATGTATATAAGAATACAGCATGCACAAATGCTGCAGGAACACACAAGTGTAAACTTTTTGCAATCAGAAAAAATACACAACCTCGAACATTTAAAGGAAAACAGAAAACAGATAAATAAAACATGGATAAACACACAGAATGGTAAATAAACGTGCAAATACAACAGCATGGATGACAGAAGTGTTGATGAATAATTAGTTTGAAAATCAATTCATACCCGAGGCTTGGCAAATTTTAATTCGTTTGGTTTACATGATGACACAAAAACTGTCCTGATTGAAGACAATTCTACAACTCATATTTCACTTAAAGTTTTAGTGAAAGATAATGCATCCATATTATTCTTTCCTCCAAATTGCACATTCATCATTCAGCCAATGGATATCAGAATAGCGTGTCTATTGAAATGCAAACATAAAGTAGCATTTTTAAAATCTATGTTAAATTTCTTGAATAATGGCAAGACTATTTAAGAATTTCTGAGATATTTAAGCATAAAATCTGCTATGTGGAATATTGCAAGATCGTGAAAGGATGCATGTCCAAATACTTTGAAAATTGCTTGGTATAATTTATGGCCAGCAACCATATTTCATGGTGAGAATGGTGAAGAGGATAGCCATGAAGATTTTCAGATATTGCAAACCAAAGGTGAAATTTTCCAATTAATTGATTTTATAAAGAAACATAGAGAAGTAGTAGTAAACGAATATGATATAACAGAAATTTTTTATGAAGAAAGTGACAGATTATTAAAAACAAAAAAATTTTGATTAATAAGCTTGAATTCTTGATACAGCAATTACAGGACTTGAACAATGGGACTTTGTAACTGAAAAATAAATTATGCCTGTCTACAGAATTAAAGAGAAAGTATTAGTGCAAAAGAACAAAGCAAACAGATATATATTAAATGTTTTTTGGTAACATTTGATGCCCTTTAGATTATAAATGCTTCATTATTTCTTAAATCACGATTTCATATTTTTAATTTTATAATTTCTATATCCCATCCTACTAGTTTTAAACTGATGACTTAATATCCAGAAAAATCCCAAATCCAGAATAGTCGGGCGAGTTCGGATCTCGGATTTTGAATTGTATATTCATAAGGAGATAATACAGTGCTTCTCAAGATAGAGTAATTCTAAAATTGTGTTTCACATGAACCAAACATTTTAATGAAGCAAGTATAAAACAAAAATAAATTCTAGGATGAATTTAAAGTGCAACATATAAAAAAAATTTAGAACTCTTTTGATTGGAATATTGACATCAAACATCATCTTATTGTGCAATTTGACCACCATTTATTAGATTATTTCAACTCAGAGATGAGAACTGAAGGAAATACCAAACTGCATAGTTTCCTTTCATAAGCTTAAAATTGGATTTGATTCCATATAGTATGTGAAAAATATCAATGATCTAGAATTGATAGAATTTTAAAAAATTATACCAGATTTAAATTTTATTTAGAAACATTTTGAAATTCATTAATCATCTGCATTATGTCGTTCCCCTTTTGAAATTAAATAGATTATATAAACGAGGGAAAAAAATCAGTATTTAGAGGCAACACCAATTATTGAATGATTCCAGACCAAATATGCAACTCAAATGGAAGTATCAGTTAAGTTCTATCCAAGTTCTAGTAAGTTCAGTCTTGGATATCAGAATGCTGCACATACTGAATTGCAGGTATAAAATAGCCTTTGTAAAATTTATGTTAAATTTTCTGAATGAGGACAAGACAATGCCAGAATTTTTTGAAATATTTCAATATAAAACTGGCTTTGTGGAGAACATTGCAAGGTTATGGGAGAGTGTGTCCGAAAAAACAGACATAATGCTTCATAAAATTTATGGCCAGCTGCTAGTCTATTGCTATATTTTCTGATGATGATGATAACCACAAATTTGACAATATTCGGATATCACATGCAAAAGGCAAGGAATTTCTGATCTGGATTAACCATGCTTAGGGTATCAATATTTAATAAATATATTTAATAAATACATAAATAAATACAGTACAAAGTCCGTAATCCGGACTCGTCGGGACTTCAGCGATTCCGGATTAGGGGTTTTTCTGGATTATAGATCATCAATTTAAATTTGGTAAGATGGCATGCAGAAATTATACAATTAAAAATATGAAACCATAATTTATGAAATAAAGAGCAGTTATGATCTAAAGGGTATCAAAATTTAAAAAAAAGCTTATTATATATTTATTTACTTTATTAAACATTTCTTTCAATGTAAGTTGTTTAGTTTTTTGTGCTAATACTTTCTCTTTCATTCTATAAACAGACAATTTCTTGTTCAGTTCCACTATTCAAGTCCAGTAGTAATTGCTGTGTCGAGAATACTGACTAACTTGTCAATCGAAATTTTTTTGTTTTCAATAACTTCTCTGTCACTTTCTTCACTATTGGAAGAGGTACATCGAAACATGCTTTTGCTTTCTAGATCCTTTGGCAGCCCAGAATTGGAGACTCTTTTTGACATAATCGAAAGCTCAAGCTTAATTTTTATAAGATTGTTCTAACAGTCTGCAAAAAATAATAAGCCGGATCCAATTAGAAGATTACGGAACAGCGCAATCTGCAACATTAACTGAAATGCCTTAGAATCAGTAACAATAATTTTAGCCTAGCTTATACCGTCCATTATACATTAAACGTGCATGCGTAAAGCATACAAAAAAAAGAAAGTTTGTGGCTTTGAGGTCCGGATTATAGATCATTCCGGATAATGGACGGATATGGATGTATTCCGGATAATGATAATGGATTACGGACTTTTTACTGTATTAGTTTTTTTTTTTTTTTTTTTTTGGTACATTTTTCATTTCCCATTTATGAAATAAGGAAGAATTCATGCTTCATTAACCCTCTGAGCATTATGACCGGGTTTAGGCAGTCAAGACCTACCTCAAAAGCATTACCGGCGCTTCTAGGCAGTCGTTTGAAAAGTGTTCGAAAGTGTTACTGACGGTTCTAGGCGGTCAGTGGATACGACCTCGAAAGCGCTATGACCACCTTAAAGTGGCCGTGCAGATGTCTTACCCCCCTTTATTTTTGGAACCCTGGAGATCTCAAAACTACAGCTCTCAGTAGGAGTCTAAGAGGGTTGCTCTTCTTCGTTTTAGATCGCTACACTTTATCGCCAAGAAAGTGTTTAGACATACGACAAACTGATGCAAACATTCTTCACTAAATAAATAAACAGCATGTAAAAATTTTCCAATACTATTTTTAAACAGATAACATTTTCATAAAATATCCTTTAGATTTCAAACTAAATTTTCAGAAATATCCAAAATCCTTGTGAATTCAATCCTTGTGAATCTTGAAATAACATTTTAAAATATTTGCATTATTTAAATAAATTTACTTATGATTATGTATATGCATAAAACCGGGAAGTTAAAAAGTTTCAATTAATTTGAGCAAACCGAATAGTACTACATTCAATTAATCTGAATGAAGAATAACATTACTTAAGCAATAAGTCAGATCAAATTTAGAAAATCAATAGTCTATTTTAATAAGTTATAATAAGCGTATTCTTGATACGGGTTTATAAAACACAAACTAATTTAATAGTAAATATAATAATGGCGAATTAATTTTCTTTTTGGAACAATACTCGTCGCTTATACTGGTTTGCTGAAGTTTTGTTCTAATGCATTTAAATAATCCAATGTTTTTAATGTACATTGATATGAATGTGATTTTCATTTGATAAAATTTTACTAAGTTTGATTTTCTTCTGTGTTCATGCTTTACATAATATATATTACTTTGCTTAACACAATGTAACTACAGCAATGAAGAGTTGAGTAAAAATTTCCAGATTTTGTTTCATAAATTATTAAAATAACCTACAGCGTAACATCTGAATTTTCAAAATGTAACCCGCAACTTAGAACTCTTAGAAGAGTTACAAATTTGAATTTAGAAAAAAAAAAAAAAAAAAAAAAAAGCAGTCTTTAAATAATAAAAACAAACTACTAATAAGAAAAGAAGCAGAAAGTTTTTTTTATGTTTGTTTAGTTTATTTTATTGTTTTTGGATATATATTGTTGGCGAATGGTGAAGTTGTCGCTGGCAAATGACACATAATAAAGAAGAATGATCTATATTATTTATTATTAAAAATGCACATAAATTTCCTCTAAAATAGTATCAGCCTTAGACTGAATGTTGTGTAGACAGCTGCAATTTTAACTTGATTAACATATCAAATACAGTTTCCTTTTAAATAACTTCATCAGCAATCTGTAGAACCTTTTCAAATCATTAGATGAATTTGAATAAAACTTGGATTAGTCCAATTTTAAAAATATTTAGAATTACCGAAATAATAAAAGCTAACCTTATTTTAATTTCTTTATCTAAGTACTACATTCTTTAGTCAGCAAGAACTGACCATAAAATCTGAGCCTTATGCCCAAGATTCATAGGTCTAAGCAATAAAAAAAGCTTGTCCCGCTAGAGAAAATCGTCACATATTATGAAAAAGATTTCGCAAGAGATCATTATTTTAGACAAAACACGACTTTTTAAATTTAATCTCTTGTATTAGAGATCAAGTATTCTACCATAATTTTATTTTCACATATGCAGATAATCACCATGTCCTTTCATAGCACAAATTAAAGAAATACACATAGCAACTTCAACTATGAACACATGACTTAAGAGAAATTTGTTTTGACATGCTACACGAAGGAAGGACTAAATATTGATTTATTTTACATTCATGTTAAATGACAGTGATTAAAAAAGGATAGCTGCAGATGTGTAAAAAACCTGTACTTGTAACCTTCTGTATTTCTATAGGAAAGCTTAAAATGGTTCACAATAACGGATGGCTTTGATCATTCAGTAAAGTCATCGCAGGTACATTCAGTTCGCAGTTTTGAAGAACTGCAGAAGTTCAGATTTGTCGCAAAAGCGTAATTACACCCCTCGGGGACTGATTTACTTACGGAACGGGAAAACAAGTATTTAAACATAAGCATACAAAAGACGTACCTTTTCTCACAACATAAATGGCAGATGTGAAAATTTGAACACATGCTTTCAATCAGTTGCTTCCTCCTAACAAAGGTTCCCAGCAAAGTCTTGTACTGTTTTAAATATACTGTGTTCATTACTTTTAATTTGAAACAATATTAAGTTGTAATTACTGGTTAAAATGGCTTAAAATAAATTGATACATTAAACGAAAGTTTGTAAAAATGAAAACTGGATTCACTTCCTTTCACATAATTTCTGACTAGCTCTTCCAAAATATTTTAAAGCTAACTTTACAACATACTAGAAAAGTCTACATTTTGGGAAACTCATTTGCTGTTTTTAATTAGTAGTTTTAATTGGGGTTGTTATGCAAGAAGGCATTTAATTGTTGTTGCTGTGTTAGAGTGCTTATTCCATTGTATAATTTAAGTACTGTAAGGCAGCAATAACGCAAATATTGCTTTATTTGTTAATACTATAATGCATACAGAAATTTAAAAGAAGAAAAAATAATAATTTTCACCATTATAATATGTCCTTAAAGGGTTTCTAATGAAAGCATAGATAACTAAGTAGTAACATTAATAACATCACATCAATTATTTTACTAACCGAATATGATAAAAATAATTTCAAATTCAAAATCTGTCCTTTTACTGAGTACTTTTCTCAGAAACAAAAATATCCTCAAAATACATTTCTGAATAACTTCCTGAGAGGAATTAATTGATAATAATAATATATAGAATCCATTAGGTGCTTAAAGCCATGAAACAGGTAAACTTAACAACGCACTCGGCAGGATCACAGTCATGGTCGGTTCGGTTTTTTAAATATGGGAAAGCTATGAAGACTACCTACCTAAGAGGAGGGATGCCTTCATGGAGGATATTCTGAAGAAAGCTAGCGTATTACACATGAGGAAAAACACGAAAACCAACCATGCAGTCAGCCCGTTCACCTGAGATAGAACTCAAACCAGGCCAAACTGTCAGTATTCAGAGATCTTAACTGTTCGGCCATTGATGAGGCCTTAAACACAGTCATGAATCATCAAACTTATTCAGCTGGATGTGCTGTTAATTCCATATATTCTCCTCTCTTCAAGACTGAAATTCGAATCATAGATCTTTCAGTCTACTAGTTGGATCTGCTACTACTTGCACTACCAGAGGACGCAAGGCAATAATGGGTAAGTTTTTATAAATGTACCAGCATGACAGCATTATATGATTTGTTGGTCATCTTAACTTCAAAAATTATATGGAGTGTATTTCCAAATGGATATTTATTATGTTCTATTATTTTTTAACTTGTTGATTCTAAACTGATCGTCGCCTTTTCAATCCAAAAAAATTTCATATTATATCTAGATGCTATATAAATCATTTTATCTACATACACTAAGTTACAAAATTTAACTTTTACATTAGTCCTACAGCAAGAAATTTCAAAATAGAAAGTGTTCTTTGACTGCAAAACAATTGTATGGATATAATAAGTTTCAAAAACTGTATTTACTATTACTTAAGGCTTTAAAATTTTAATATTTACGACAAAGATTTCAGGAGGCGTCTTTATTGAAATAATGGAATACTAATCCTGAATTCTTAAAAAGTCCTCCAACGAAGGCATCCTTCCTTTTAGGCAGATAGTAAAAAAAAAAAAAAAATATTGTACTTATCTTAAATAATTTCGACTGCAAACGTTATATTTGTTACTACGGAAAAAATTTATTTTTTTGTAAAATTCTGAATGCTTGAAATTTTATAACAGAAACAGAGATAACAAGAAGCTAAATAAATATTCATAATTTACTAAACAAAATTTCATAATTTAATTCCAGTTTAAAGTATTAGATTTAAATAATTCTTTAGATTGCATCATAAATTTATTAGTAGTTAGTTATTTATGACACCGTTTTGACTTGCGAGAAATAAAGTATTGTAATCGCGAAATAGGATATATAAACAATATAATCATTGTTAAATAGATTTTTAATAACAATATTTTGGAAAAAATAAATGATTAATGTACACTTCTACGTCGTACTTCCTAAGAAGCTTGTTTGTTTTAATTGAAAACGATGAAACATTCTTGAATAATCTGACTAAGAAGTGGAATGCTTTCGTGGAAGATTCTGAAAGGAAACTTGGCTCATAATTGTTTTTCACACAGAGAAATCCTAAAAAGTTCCTATGTAGTTAGGCTGTACGCCATGATTCGAATCCATATCGAAGGATCAGATTTTGTGGTCTTATTCAGTCGGCTATCAGAAGACCCAGTTTCGTAGAAAACTACAAGAATCAAGTCATTAAAGAATTTGCTATTACATTGCATCAGCTAAATAATTTACATGTCACATAGATTTAAAAATTCTAACATAGTCACATTTTCCTAAATAGATATGGGCTAGCCAATGATCGAGCGGTAATAACGTTGAACACTGGTAGTTCGACAGCGATTCAAGTTCTGGCAAACAGGTTGACTGCATGGATGCTTCAGTATAACGTTAATACCAGCCAATTTCTCTTGGGAAGTTCTCCCCGAAGGCATACTTTCATTAGTAAGATAACACTTTCTTGCTTTGCCGTAATCAAACAAACTAACCTAAAACTGTCATATGTTTTGCCGCCTTTTTAAAGGAAGTTTCACATTCAACATCCCTAACAGTAATGAGATAATTTTACTTGTTTGCATATGCCATACTGGCATATTTTACATGTTCAAATATTCAGAAGGATAATTATAACTCTATTTTGGGGGATCATAGAATAGATGGAAACAGATAATAGAATAGATGGAAATAGATGATAGAAATGGACCTTTACGTAGATTTTGTGCAGTTGTTATATTATGTTTTAACTGACTGCTTATAAATATATTTAGATAACATAACTTTAAGAATATCAAATTTATGTATAGAAATATTGCTTTACATGAATTTTAGAATGAATATTACAAAAAATATTTTTCAGGAAGACAATTTAAAGCGGAAATTATTGTACGATATTCATTTTAAAACAATACTTTTCTTCTTAGTTATATAAGGGTATTTTCTCTCTCCTTTCTGCATGCCTTCTTGGTGTAATGTAGCGCATTTGGCATATATTCGAGAGGTTCGAGTCCCGGCTAGGGCTTTGCTCATTTTTCATGTGTCTCCTCCACAAATAACCTAATGTTCTATGGTAGTGTCCGAGCTAAAAAAAGGGGGGGGGATGGATGATGATTCTTTACCACCAGAATTTGCAATTGGGTTTCCTAATCTCCAGTCGGCCTTTAAAAGGCAGAGTATATAAGGTATTTTCTAACTTCTCACTGCATCCTTCGTGGTGTAATGGTAGCACCCTCAGCGCATATTCGAGAGCTCCAGGTTCGAATCCCAGCAAGGGCATTGCTCATTTTTCACGTCCTTAGCATCACAAAAACCTAATCACTCTATAAATTGTCTTTCTGAAAACAATATCTTGTTTCATATGTAATATTTTACAAAAGGGATTTAAAGAAACTTTAATCACTTATTCTTTAAATTTTGCTTTAAAAAAAGTGTATTTAACGTGTTTCTCTTCATGGTGTGCTATTTAAATTATTTCTTCTCTCTCTTGTAAAATATTTACAAACAAATAAAGCTCATATATTTGAGATCGTTTGATATTCAAACCATATATTTATTTTGAAACATCTTAAAAAATCTGATGCGGATACCACATGACTTCTTTGTACGCCAAATAAATTAAACACAATTTTTGCTAAACTTCATTTAAACCTATTTCGTTTGAAAATGAGGTACGAGCTTCCATTTCAAACTGCCGATTGCGATAAAAAAGGGAGGTGCACAATTAGATGTTATACCAATCCCATACAGAAACTTTCAACATTCTACGGTTAACCATTTTTGAATTATGCGATATACATGCATACATATATACGGACATACAGTCGTGCTAAAACTAGTCATAAGTCCCAAATATAAAATTTCAACATTTTACGTTGAAGTTAAGCGACATAGTACGTGTAAACATCATGATGGAACTAGTCAAAATGGAAATTTCCTTTGAAATATGAAAAATTGAAATCTTTTGCAATTACAATACTTTATTTATTTCTCACAAGTCAAAACAGTGTCATAAATAACTAACTATATTTGAAAATTAAATATAAACATAAAATAAAATAAGCTGCGAATAATTTGTATTCGAAAAATTGGAACACGAGAGATAAAAATTCTCACAAATTCTCTTTGCATATTAAAAAGAATTTTCTCAGAAAATAACAATAAAAAAATGTTAGATTAATTTTTCACTATTATCGAAGCAATTCCTTAAAGAAACTGGAATTTTAAAGCATTTTACGTAGTTTCTCTTACTGATGTATATTGACTAACTTTCTGTATTCGGCACATATCGTGATTATGGTACGAGTAATATACAGCATATGTGTTAGTATGCAAATTATAAAGTAGCCAAATAGGAGATAAAATACCATTTTAGCAACCAGTCCTGTGACGAAGATACCATAGGCAGAAAAACTAATTTCACTCGCTAAATTCAAGGGACGGGGGAATTAGCTTAATTATATTCACATGGTAAGGGGGGCCCGCTTTTAAGTAATTAGAGTAAAAATACTTGCCATTTTTGCGACAGACCTGGTAAGTACACACGATTATTTTTTATGCCGTTTCCTGAAAAAGCAATAATGCTCGGGGGGTTAAGACTATTTCAAAGTTTTAATTTTCAAATTCCTACAGGTCTTATTACATTTAAACTGATGATCTAAAATCCAGAAAGTTTTGAAGATTCCATACAATATAAGCAATAGAATCACTCATTCAAGAAGAAATCATTCATATTTGACATAAACTCAACATGGCAGCACTTAAAAATTTTAAATTTAGATCTTAATAAATTGATTACTAACCAAATAGCGCGACATAATTTTTTATATAGTTTGATAAAAGTGTAACATCTGGCAATTTAGAAAATTCTTTTCATTAAAGCATCATGTTATAAAGTTACAAATTACATTTTGCAACTTGCTATTGCAATTTGTTTATACAAATATTTTAAAGTTGTGTAAAGAGAAGTTATTAAATTATTAATTAAGAAACAAATAATTGATTGCTACAGATGAAATATTACATATTTTAGTTCAGTATTTAAATATTTAAAATACAGTACAATCCTGACTAACCAGCCTTCAATTAATTGAAGTAACCAGAATTTTCTAGAATTTTAGAAAAATGTTTTCCTCCCAAAATTTAGTAAATGAGAGATTTGTAAAAGAACTCGTAATATTATTAAAATTGTTACCAAATAGTGCGATTTTTCTGCCAATTATGGATAAGTATGACAGCACAGCACAATCATAAGAAGTTTATTTTTGGTTTAGCATAAATTTGATTAATTCCCAATAAGACAGTGTAAGTTTTGCAAAGAAGACCCTAAATTCTATTTTTTCCTTGAATTTTGGAAAAAAAAATATTAATATTCTAGACTTCATGAAAGGATTGTGAAAGTTTCGAAATCCAGGCATAAAAAAGTGAAATCATATGACTTTGAAAATGGATAAATGATGGCAATGTAATGTGAAAAATTATGACAAGTGATTAAAGTTTTTTATATAACTCCAAGTTGTATCTTTTTATTATCTCACTAAATAAAGAATGATTTACTTGTTTGTACTGCTATTGGAATGATTTGTGACATTGCTGCCAACTTTGATGTTTGGCAGGATTTTTTATTTGAAATAAGACTTTTTATGATTGAAATGCACTTTTTGGCTAATCTTTGGAATATGGTAACAGGTAGTTTGGCGACATTTTGGTAAGGCGATAAAGGTTACTAGCTAGGACTTTAGCAGTGTACATGGATAAAGTCAAGAGTGTACGCAATGCCTCTTTTGTGCAATTCTGAGATGTTTTTTTAAGTGAAAATAGGTCAATGTGTACATGGATGATACCGTGCAATTCTTAAAGACGTGGCAAGCAATGGGCGATTCTGCACTTTCTCCCAATTTCGCACCTAATCTTCATCATGATTAAGCACTTTTGTTCCATAAAAGTTCTAGCATAAGCGTAATTCGGCTAGCAGATTGTTAGAAAAAAATGTTGATTAAAAAAAAGATGCCTTTTCTTCGTGAAAACAAAATGGCGTCCAAAAACAAACTAGCAAGTTGCTGTAGCAGGGTTGGTCGCCAAATTTTCGCCAAAAATCACCAAGTTACCATAATCCAAAGATTAACCCACTCTTTTTAACCCTGCAAGCATTACGGGTTTAGCACTCAAATTTCAAAGTTCTTCAAAATGTCATGAATAAATTGCATTTTCTTCATTATAATTAAAAAAACAACTCTCATTTTATACCTTGATTCCTTTCCTTCTTACAACCAACCCAAAATAGGATACATTAAATGCTGAAAAAAGACAGCTTTCTAGATGGATTTTTTCCGTTCGTAATGCTGAGAGGGTTAAAAAAAATATTGTTTAAATTTAAATGTAGGCTTTCAGCATTCAAATTTGTAATAAATAAGATGATTATTTTATAATTTTGGAGCAGAAATTTTCTCAGTGATTTGGCTTCTCTAATTTGAATACCATCTCCTATACACTCAAGTATCCAGAATTTTCATAAATCCAAAATTCAGCATTTCCTAAGCTTTCTAGATAGATAAGCTTCTACTATGCAATATGAGATTAATATAATAAAAACTGTTCTATTTTCATTATGCAGAAATTTTCAAAAATGTGTTTAAAAGTAGGAATATGTAATGAGACAAAAATACATTCCAATTTTAGAAACAAAATGCTTACTAAAAATTGTATATATTTCCACAATAAAGTCCATAAAATAAAACATTAATAATTCAGTAACACTTACTTTTGATGTATTTTATTCAAGCCTAAACCAGACTCTTTAAATGAGGAATCCACATGTGAAATTGCATAATTTTTCCCCTCTGGTTGAAGATGTGATTCCCTTTGTTTGAAGTGTGAATTTTTTCCCTCTGTTTGAAACTGTGCAAAGTTTGAACTTCTACCCCTGTTAAAATTAGTATTCATTTTCAAAGACATATTTCGGACTCCTGCAGAATTTTTATGAAATTGTTCCCCCATCTTTGATCACTTCTCAATTCTTCAATCTATAAGAAAATTAAACACTTAAATTTCTTCCAAAATTTCAGTTTCACATAATAAAAAAATTATAACTTAAATTAAATATAATACAACTATATGATTTTAACACAAAAAGCACGGTAAAACTGCAGATAATATTAATTCAAAACAAAATAGTGCTTCACTTAAAATACTATTCTTGTGTTTAACTTCAGTCAGATTCTGAGAGCTTGCCTGCTACCTAGAAATACAACTAAAAAAATAATTTAAGTATTTTACCTCCTTATTTTTTTCCCTCTAGTTAAAATTTTTATTACCTGTAAAAAAGGGCAATTAAGAGTGAATCACAAAAAAGTTATGTAGATATTGATTAAAACTATTTCAAATTTTTAATTTTTTAATTCCTACAGGTCTTATTACATTTAAACTGATGATCTAAAATCCAGAAAGTTCTGAAGATTCCATACAATAGAATCACTTATTCAAGAAAAATATTTCATATTTGATGTAGAGTCAACATTACAGCACTTAAATTTTAAATTTAGATCGTAATAAATTTGTTACTAACCAAATAGGGTGACATAGTTTTTTATATAGTTTGACAAAAGTGTAACATTTGGCAATTTAGCAAATTCTTTTGATTAAATCATCATGTTATAAAGTTGCAAATTACATTTTGCAACTTTACAACATGATATCAGTGGCTCCGTTTAGCAAAGTTTGGCGATTTCTTACAGAAAATGAATTACTTATAAATCGGCAATGATTTACATAATAATGTATGCATGTAATAAAATGTTTTCATTTAGTACTTGCATTTTAATTAAGTAGTATTTATCTGGAAAGATCAATCAATAAATCTACCTACATACAGGCATTTTCTTTTTTTGTTAGGGTAACAATTTTGTGGCAATAAATTTAGGAACAGTTTAAAAGTTGCATATTTTAGCAATTTTGCAGCAAAGTACTGTATTGCTGCAGAAATTTTACTGCAATTTCTCCCATTGCAAGCAAATTTCACTAGTGCACAAAGGAACACACACAAAAATGGTGACATTGCTTATGAAAACTGAGGAATTAATTATATGCATTGTGACAAATTTTCACACATTCTCTAAATTTGGCATCATTTACTAAAGCAGTTGTACTAAAACAAAAGTATAAAATTTAAAAATTGTTTAAATTATTTTAACCAAGAGGAAAAGAATAGAATTACTTTATGAAGCTCCCCCTCCTATTAAAAAAAAGAAAGAAAGAAATTAAGCATTTAAAATAAATCACAGATCTAAAATACAAAGAACATGTTTTATTTGAATCTGAATAAATTTAAAATCCGCCATGCTTCTCTATGGCTTCCACGCTTACAAACATCCTCAATAAGTAAGATTTAGAAATTTTCATAATAGCATCACAACATCACAGAGCTGAATAATTTAAAAAAATGCATTTCATTAAAGCTGAAAACTGAATTACTTTATGATATTAGTATTAAATCCTTCACACTATATCAGTACATATTTCACACTTCACGAATAACATTTTCACTCTTTCTTTCAAAACCCTCACACTCAGTTACGCTTCACATAATTATACAAATGTTTCATTTTGTCACTCGCGCCGTAGCTTCCGTTAACTAGTTTGGTAGAGACAAATTAATTCGATGGTCCATAAGCATTAGATAGATTTAATTGACAGACAGACAAAGCAGATAGTTAACACTAGCTAAGTCTTTTTGCCCTCAGGACGAAATTTTAAGCTTAAGTGCAGAGGATAGATATATAGAAAGAGAGCAATTTTGTTTCAGAGGAAAATATTTTGTAGCATTTGATACGAAATTGTTATAATCAGGTAAAAAATGTGAGTTGAAAAGAAAAAAAAATGGGGTCCAGGCTATATTAAAATTATAATAATTATGGGCTTAAGTAAGACAGAGAAGATGAAAGAGAAGAGTGAAGAAACCTAACCACGAATGTGTCAAATGCTGGAGAAATTCCTGTGTCTTATCCCATAATAAGGCTCTAATGTGCTGTTGTAAATATATAGCATGTTCAATGAGGTGTTAAATATACTAACCTAATCTAAATGAAATAGAGTTAAGAAAAAGGGAAGGGCAGGATGCTCCGTTCCAATAACAGAGCACGGTAATTCTTTGGAGAATAGCCTTGTCGTCAAAAAAGGGAGAAACAGCTTATTATGGTAGACTAGGCTATGGTTATCATCCGATGACCTACTCCCTCTAGGGAGACAGCCAACCGTGATCCTTTTCCCCTGCTAAGGGATTGTCCGTAGCTGCAGATCAGGGTTCGTATTCGGAAAACGTCTTTGCGTTTGCTATTTGCTTATCAACATAATATTGCAAAGAGTATTAAATTAAAAATAGTACAGTATAATTATTGATAATTTAAGTAAAAATAAGTGTCTTGCACCTGTAAATATTTATTTAATGTATTAGAACAACTTTCACTTCATTATCTCACCGAGTCTGGTGGTGCCATCTGGTGGTCATCTGGTGGCTACACTATGCAGGAAGCAGTTTATTCTCAGTTTCAAAGATGGCATGCCTGCTAGTGTGAAATCAAGGCGATTGTAAACAAGCGCCTGGCCCCAGCCACCACCCCTGTTCTTATTGGTTGCCGTTTATGACGTCAGGCTGAAAAGATTCCATTATCTGTTTCGTTTGAGTTATGTCAAGGGGAACTTATAACTACTTTGGATTTGTTTATGTCCTGTGTTAATGTGAATTTGTACAATGTAACAGAATATTTGCAATTAAAACGAACCTAACAGTATAAGAAAATATGTCGGCACTTTTTATATAAATTGTTAAATCATGTTAATGGAATAGATAAAACTTTATAATGCGTAAATATCGTTTGGCTAAGTAATCTGTATTCAATGCAATTCATAGCGCTTTACTGATATTTAAGAAATATATTGTATAATTTCATATAGCAGGAGCCCATTAACAAGATTTGCTTCGTCAGCAATGTCAACTCTTACTGTGTAAATAATGTCTGCCGCAGTTTTCATGAATTAGCGGTTTATTTTGCAGAACAGTGTTTTTAAAAGTGATATAAATGTAAAAGCTAGTTATTGCTTGTTTGTTAACAAAATAACCTTCCTTTTATTTATTGTTTGGTATCAAAATTGTTCGTATCAGATTAATTTTTAACTTTCTAATTCTAGGCATTCATTTCTCTTAT
This sequence comes from Stegodyphus dumicola, assembly GCF_044657685.1. NCBI lineage: Eukaryota > Metazoa > Arthropoda > Arachnida > Araneae > Eresidae > Stegodyphus > Stegodyphus dumicola. Next base: position 6,180,011 of record NC_140768.1, read on the forward strand.
TTATGGTTAAAAATAAGGTAAAGTGATAAGATATTTTTAAAGCACTAATAATAGCGTTTATTTGACTTTGTCAATTGGAGTTATCATGCTGTTTTTTTATGCATTATTGTTTTGTTTCTTAACTTTTATATCTTATAAAAAGTGTTTATTGTCAAATGACTTCGATATTCATCTAATGACTAAACGGTTATCGACTGCACATCGATTTGCACCTTTTTTCTAAATATATTGTTAATATCAATATATTTCTTAAGCTGCTTTTTATTTTTGTAATTTTTCGCAAATATGGCAAATTATTCTATCATCGCCCATCGCTTTGCCTGTTTCAGCGCTAAAATGACCTCGGGTTCAAGCTTTTGGCGCACAATAATGCCGCGGAGAATTCTTTTCGTCACTGTATGACATCAGAAGTCGTGTCCAATAAGAGCTTGGGGTGGTGGCTGGGGCCAGGCGCTTGTCGATTGTAATGAATAAGTTGAATTAATAGTATAAGTTGAAATTGTAGAAAACAGTAATAAATTATAAAGTAATGATTAATTGCAAAGTAAAAAATACTGTTTGATTGTAAATATTGCAAATTAATTTTTAAAGTGTTTTTATAATTTTTAATAAATTTTAATAAAGTAATGATTAATTGTAAAGTAAAAAATACTGTTTGATTGAAATTAATTTTTAAAGTGTTTTTATAATTTTTCTAATTGTTTTAAGTTTCTAATTTTTCACTCTGTGTTTTTTAACTGCAGTTCAACTGTAACTTTGAACTCGAGCGAGTCTGTCTACAAGACATCTGTCTACTTTGTCTGTCTGAGTTGCGAACCATGTGTTGGACTGTGCGTGTGGAGTATGTGTTAATAAAACTCTTGCGTTATTTAATTTAGTTTTTTCTGATTTATTTTTACTGTATCAGGATCATTATCAATACTGATTTAACGAGTGAAATAATTCATCTCCAGACATGGAGAAAATTGTTATTCTGGGACATTTGATATCACCTGGACATTGATAACCGGGACAAATGCTTTATTTTCTGTGTTCATTTACTTTGTTATGCTTCCCTGTACTCATCGATGTTCAAACACAGTTTATTCTATAGCTTTTTAGCATTTGTTTATATCCTGAACATTTGTTTCTTATCAGAGAAAAAAAAACGAAACCAAAAAAAAAAAAAAAAAAAAAAAAAAACCCTCTCTAATCAGGAATGGACTTTGAAAACTCTTTAAGTGTGCTTGAGATAATTGAAAGCGCTGACAAAGCCAAAGGGGGGGGGGGAACAGTTGTCCACTTTGACAACAATTTAAAATCTAGTTAGGAAGCTATAACTTTAAGCTAAGACAGGAAAGTAAAAAAAAAATAATAATGTTAGTAAAATAAAAAGGTTGGAGTCCAAACATGGAATACAAGGTGAAATACTTCTGCCATGAGATACAATAACAGCAAAGAAAGACTAAATCGCAGAATAGGCTGCATCAGTCGATGCGGTGTTTACTTGTCTTAGGCTTGGACATGCCTTTTTATGACGTAATATTGGTTACGCTACCAAACGATTGAAATTATTGAATGCATGATTTAAAATTATAACCGTAACTTCTGAAAATACAGAAAAGAATTCTTTTACTTAAACAATGTTTTGATTATTGATGAGTGTGTCTGATTCTGTGCTTACTGCAGAATGGATGAGTATCTGAATCTGGATTTTTTCTATCAGTTGGAGCGAAGAGGTAAAAATAGCGTGATTGAGTGGTGTATGGAGAAACGTTTGATTGCAAGATCGTAAAAATGCCCAATTTGTGAAACTGATAGGAAACTAGTAGAGCGAAAGGTGCTACTTTGGTAGACGGTTGCACGGATTTTGGCGAATTTTTTTTTCGCGAACGATAGCACTTATGGTAAACCCATTGCTGGATAAGTTATGGTGCTACTTTGGTAGACGGTTGCATGGATTTTGGCGAGTTTTTGGCAATTTTTCTTTTGGCGAGTAATACGACTTATGGTAAACCCATTGCTGGATAAGTTATTTATGGTAACCGATACTTTGTTGACATTTTATTTAAAAAATAATGCGTGTTATTATGCATAAATTCCGTGTTTTAAATATTATTTATGGCTTCTAAATATTAAAAATCAATTTAATTTTGCATTTTTAGTTGAAATAAAAATTTTATTCTTTATCATATTTTATGAAATTTTATGCTGTGGATGATGTAATCAGTGACGTCACCTTACTTTAAAAGTAATTGGTTTTAATATCTATAAATTTAATCTAATGTTTTAAACATTAGTTATGGTTGTTAAATATTAAAATACAATTTAATTTTGCATTTCTTTTTTAAAATGATTTTATTATGTATGATTATTTAAATAATTTTAATTCTAGGCGTGATGTAATCAGCTCTCTGATTGGTTTTAGAATATTTGTGCATTAATGAGCTGTAATCAGCTCCCTGATAGGTTGCTGAAAATTTGTGCATTACCGCGCCATTTTAAAATTTAATTCATATCTTCGAATTCCTTCAAAAATGTCTCCTTCAAAGATGAATGTTGTTTTTGATAAGTACCAAGAATTTTTGGTTTCGGAATCAAAAAATTGTCCTTTGAGACCTTATTTTTTCCAGCCTGGCTTTCCTAATCAAAGATTTATTTATAAATTCTTACAAGGGTCAGAGGAAATTTATTTTAAATTTTTGAAGGAAACGTCGCTAATTGTTTCTTCAATGAAGTGCGAAAATGTAGATCACAGATAAAGACCGTTAGAAGAGCCGATTCTGAGACGGCCGTATATGATATCGTGGCCATGTTGGAAGAAATAACCGCTGTAACGGTAAGAAAATTATTAGACATTCCTCCTTTTTTACCGACAATAAACTAATTGCTGTCATTTTAGCTCTAGTGTACGAAGCGTTCTTATTTACTTATTTTAAAGTATTTAATTTAAGTAATATTTTAATTCTTTTAAACGTTGGTATGATGGTTTTTAATTCGATATTCAATTTACGTAATATTTTAATCCAATTAAACGTTTGCGCAATGTTTTTATAGTGGTATTTTTATTCTATTTCTATGCTATATGAAAGTAATAATTTAACCTTTCTTTAGTATTTTATACTCGTAGTAAATGTATTTATTTTATATAATATATATATATATTATATTCTATATAACGTATTTTAAAGTATTTAAATTTAATAATATTCTAATTCTTTTAAATGTTGGATGATGTTTTTTATTTCGATATTCAATTTCAGTAATACTTTAATCTAATTAAACGTTGGCACAAGTTTTTATAGCGGTGTTTTTATTCTCTTCTTTGCTATATGAAAGTAATAATAACCTTACTTTAGTATTTTATACTCATAGTAAATGTATTTATTTACACTTGCCTGCCATCTTAAAAAACGACATTTTCAACAAAAAAATTAATCCATTATTTCTAACGATATTTATTTATTTATTTTTTTTAAGTTTCGAATACTTTACTATGCGTAAAAACAGCGTTTTTCAAAATGGCTGACGTTTCTAGAAATCGCGCCAACAATTGCGCCAACGTAAATCGCCAAAAATCCGTGCAACCGTTTACCAAAGTCAAGGAGGTTAGAATACATGGAGATGCCCTGCGCGCAGTCCAAGTGAAGCCAAAAAGTGGGGGAAAGCATGCCCTTAGTAGTCGTGGCTTTAGAAAGATTGACGAGCTCTTCAGCCAATGAGGCAGAACCTAGCCACACCCAGTTTCGTAAATTAAAGACCGTGGATTCTTCGCGCGCTTTTTCCTTCACTTTTTCCCGCCATTTCATTTTATTTCTACATTTTCTATCATCTTGTAGACGGCTGCAATATTGTTCCGAGAAGCAATTTTTATTCCTGCCAAAATGGTAAATTCCTGCGTCGCTTTCGGCTGTACAAATAGAAGAATAGCAGGATCCGGTATTACATTTCACAGGTAAATATTCTTTTAACATATATACTATCATTTATTTAATTATACTTTGATCAAAGTTAGATAAAAATTTGCTGTGCATGTTTAAAACATCCAAGGAAACGGCTGCAAGTGCTGATAATTGTATCAATTCTAATGATTATCAGGATATGCAGAGGGAAAATACAGTACAAAGGGACTGATTCCATTAAAATGAGTTAAATGAAAAATACATTATGTAATTACATGCTGTCATTAATGAATGCTAGCAATAAAGGTATTGTGAAAATAAATAAATAAATACTCAAACCATTAATTGATTATATTTTAGTTATTCTAAATATATACAGGTATAATTCTCAATTTTCCATGTTAGAAATACTACTTACGTTTTGAAAAATATTAAATTGCATGAACAATGATAAAAAATAATATTTAAATTCTGCATTGTTATTTTTAAAACTCCCACAAATTTCACCCCAAATTAAATCCTGTTATTAAATATTTACTTGAACAGAAAATAAAATTAAATACATAAAATATGACTTGTAATGTAATATGATCACACCTTTAAAATAACGCGTTTTCTTTTCCACGATGAGCTGACCACTCCCCCTTCCCTTGTTTACGTACCGTTTTGATTTTACAACTCAGTTAATTACGAGTATAATACTCAAACCATTAATTGAAGAAAAATCTGAGAATTATAGATGTTTCTTCGCGCACGTCACACCGAGAAAATACTCAAACTCTTTTCTGACGGCTTTTCAAACGCACATTTCAATTATTCTACTTATTTATGCATGTTAAAAAAACATTCTTTTATATGGAAATGAAATCCGAAATGTAGACATTATTTCAATGTAACCATTCAGTACCTTATAACCCTCTCACGTCTTCACATAAGAAATCAGAAAACACACTCAAAACTTCAAACAAGCTGACGTTTAACCTCACTTCACATAGTAAGGGAAGCGTTTTCTTGCCCTCACGAGGCGTGGCTTATTTGCTTCCCCCGGCTTCACTCTCCTCGTATTGCGACAGCAGAGACGCCATCTCCATGTATTCTAACCTCCTTGACCAAAGTAGCACCTAAGTTATTTATGGTAAGCGATACTTTGTTGTCATTTTATTTAAAAAATATCGCGTTTTATTATGCATAAATTCCGTGTTTTAAATATTATTTATGGCTTCTAAATATTAAAAATAAATTTAATTTTGCATATTCATTTGATAAAAAAATTTTATTGTTTATTACATTTTATATAATTTTATGTTGTGGATGATGTAATCAATGACGTCACCTTGCTTTAATCTAGTGTTTTAAACATTATTTATGGCTGTTAAATATTAAAATACAATTTAATTTTGCAGTTTCTTTGAAAAATGATTTTATTATGTATGATTATTTAAATAATTTTAATTCTAGGCGTGTTGTAATCAGCTCCTTGATTGGTTACAGAATATTTGTGCATTAACGAGCTGTAATCTGCTTCCTGATTGGTTACTAAATATTTGTGCATTACCGCGCCATTTTAAAATTTTATTATTCATCTCTTCGAATTCCTTAGATTTCATAGGAAACGGATATGTCCCTTTCAAAGATTAATGTTGTTATTGGTAAGTACCAAGAATTATTGGTATCGGAATAAAAAAAAAATTGTCCTTTGAGACCTTATTTTGGCCAACCTGGATTTCCTAATCAAAGATTTATTTATAAGTTGCTACAAGGGTCAGAGGAAATTGATTTTAAATTCTTGGAGGAAACCTCGCTAATTGCTTCTTCAATGAAGTGCCAGAAATGTGGATCCCAGATGTGAAGATCGTTAGAAAAGCCGATTTTGAGAACGGCCGTATATGGTATTGTGGTCACGGTGGAAGAAATAACCGCTGTAACGGTAAACAAAATTTAGACATTACTCCATTTTTACCGGCAATAAACTAATTGCTGTCATTTTAGCTCTAGTGTAGGAAGCGTTCTTACTTACTTAAAGTATTTGAATTTAAGTAATATTTTTATTCCTTTAAACGTTGGTATGATGGTTTTTAATTTGATATTCAATTTACGAAATATTTTAATCCAATTAAACGTTGGCGCAATGTTTTTATAGCGGTGTTTTTATTCTATTTCTGTGCTGTATGAAAGTAATAATTCAATCTTACTTTAGTATTTTATACTCGTAGTAAATGTATTTATTTACATTTGCCTGCCATCTTAAAAAACAACGTTTTCAACAAAAAAAAAAAAAAAAAAAACTAATCCATTATTTTTAACGATATTTATATTTTTAAAGTTTCGAATATTTTACTATGCATAAAATAATGTAAAATCAGCGTTTTTCAAGATGGTTGACGATTGTAAAAACCGCGCCAACAATTGCGCCAAAGTCAATCGCCAAAAATCCGTGCAACCGTCTACCAAAGTAGCACCGAGCGAAAGAACTGTGTAGATGAGTTTAAGTGGATGTGTAGAATTACTGGAGGCGAATGTAAGCATCGAATTACAAGGTCTGTTCGAAAGCACTCGTGGTTTGCGAAGAGGCATTGGTAAAATTGAGCATGTGCGGTGTTTTGCGAGTTACCTATGTATATGTGGTTGGGTAAGTGCAGGAATGATATTATACGATCAGAATTACGTATTGCTACGTGGTTGGGTAAGTGAGTAGGCGCTCAATCCCGGAACGAATTCTATTGTTTGCTAGAAGAGTCCAAGATTTGTAGGTATGGTACGTGAAAGTAGGGATGAGCTAAAAGGAGAAAGGAAAAGGGATTTTTGAGTATAGGGAATTTCAGTCGTTCCAGGATTGAGCGCCTACTATGAACGGGCTCCTGCTTTGTGAGGGTAGCTAGCGTTTCGTTAGTAAGTGTATTATCTAATATTCTTATTGATTGTCTGCCTTTTTTTTACAGTTACAATTTTCTACAATACCTTAGGTAAATAAAAACTTTACAGTTACGTATTGTAACTTCATGTAATACTCTGTTACTTTACCGTAATAAGAGTTTTAATAAATATTAAATTTCATTGGAATAAACAAAATTATGTAATTTTTCCAAAACGTTATGCCTTTAAGCAAATTTTAAATAAGCATACAATTTTACATTGCAAACACGTATTTCTCTACGAAATATTTTTTTGTCTCATAAATTGATAAAAATTAATCATTAAACAAATTAAACAAAATGTTCAATAAAACAGGGAGCATAAAAATAAGCAGTGAAACTCCTTCCACGGTTTGGGAATAAGTCAGAGAGCATATCCCTTTTTCCCTGGTACCCACTGAAAGCCATTCCACGATCTAATTATTTCCGTTGGAAACCATTCCGGAACCTTTCCTTTATATTCCTCTCAACTGCGTATATTGAACTCGCCCAGCTAACAATAGCAGACGTTCCGAGATTGACGGTCTAGTGGGTAAGTGCGAGAATGATATTATACGATCAGAATCAAGGAGGTTAGAATAGAAGGAGGGAAGGTTCAACTCAAACGGTGAAGCTTGGCGGCCATGTTACTGTTATCACTGTGACTTGTGCAAGGAAGTCTGTAATTGTAACATTTTTTTCCCCTTTTCTTTTTGACGCATGTCAGCTTATATTGCATATGGATGCACAAATAGATTTTCAAAAAATATTCCTGGGATTATTGTTTACTCGTAAGTATTGATTTTCTTTGTGTGTGTGTGTGTGTGTGTGTAATTTCATAAATATGTTAAAAAATATCACAATGTCATGTTGTTTTCTTTCCAGATGTGAAAAAAAAAAGACTTAATAATAATCGAAACATGTTAAATACATTTTAATGTTTTTGCTTACAGCTGGTATCTTCGTTCCTTAACATACAATGATATGTGCTAGTAATTAAACTGTATGATTTGAACGCTTAGATAAATAGTTTTATAATTTTCATGAAAAGTAAGAAATCAATTGTTACTATTTTTATGAATTGTAGAATTGTTAAATAAAGCACCGCTTTCTTTATGCATTAATTATTATTCATTTTTAAGTTTTGTGAACTGTTACGAATATAATTTGTGCATTTGATCGAGCTAAACTGTTCAGTTGTTAAAATGTTTTTGCATAAGCTTACAAATTTCTGGGCAGTATTGCGATAAACGTAAGTAAAATATTTACACAATTGAACATGTGAAAAGATATATCCAAAAATTTATATAGGTACATTTCTGTAATTCAGCTTAATTCAAGGTAATTTCTTTGAGATTTATAAATATGAAACGCGCATAAACTGAAATCATTGAATTCACATAAATCTGGTTTATTTTATTAATATTTATTTGCTTGTTGATATAAGGTTGTTAGTTGTGAAAAAAATCTATTTAAAACATTCATTTAAAAAAAAAAGCAACATGTTACCATTTTTTTAGATAATTATCTGCTATTAATTTCAGGTAAAAATTATTCTAAGTGATTCTTTAATAAATTGTAATAATATTGCGAATAAATCAGAAATATCACTTCTTAAAGAAACAATTGGAAAGTACACCCAACAAGTTGATAATAAAACCTATACAAATTCTTGAAGTTATGCAGAAACATCATTTAGATTTCGAACTATTTCTTAATGATTTTCTGTACTTAGTAAATAACGGATATCATCTTTATAACTTGAAAACAAAAAACTAACAATAGCGAAGCATTTCATTATAAATTTAAGATATTTTTACTGGAAAATCCCTGCATTTAACAGCTGAGAAACACGTACATTTCACTACCGTATGGCAAATGTTTTGAAGTTACAAACATGGACGCCGCTTGTTACATGGAGCTTCATTCCCCGATAGTGGAGGAAACTGCGAACCCTCCCTCCTTCTATTCTAACCTCCTTGATCAGAATTACGTATTGCTAAAACTACGGTTACAGATTGGAAATGTGCATAGAGTTATGCTCGAAGAAGAACGTGGGGGTGCTTGAAGGAGAATGTGATGGGGTGCAAAAGGAGAGGACTAAAGGTAAGTTTCATTTATTATTATTCACATAAATGAAATATCGGGTGCTTGTCAAATATGGCAATTTGGATGTTCGGTAGTTACTTTATTCTGGTAGCTATATTTTCGTTTTGTGTAATTTTTCTGAAAGCATTTTTTTTACAACTCGAATTGGAGTTGGTTATGCGTAACTTTCTGCAATTCTCCGATTTCTTTTAAGTGAAAGCAGATTTGAGTGTACGAGCAATACGGAGTTTGTGCAATTCTCTGATTTTTTAAAGTGAAAATAGATCGATGTGTACATGGGCAAAGCCAATGTAGTGCGCAATGTCGAAGTTGTGCGCGATGCCCAGTTTTTGCAATTTTATGAAGTGAAAATAGATCGATGTGTACATGGGCAAAGCCAATGTAGAGCACAATGCCGAGTTTGTACAATTCTCTGATTTTTTTAAGTGAAAATAGATGGATGTGCACATGGACACCGAGTTTGTGCAATTCTTTGATGGTTATCGAGCGAATGCGGATCGTTGTGTACAAGGGAAAACGAGGTTGTGGGTGATGCCGAGCAGTGTAACTTTTTTTATGTGCAATGTTTAACATATCGTTTGTGTATTTTAAATTGGTATTGTGTTAATTGTAAATCATATTTTTTGTTATTTAAATTGTATTTTTAATTGCTTGGTTTTGATATGTTGATAATGCTTTTCGACTTACGATAAATATCGATAATCCCACGATCTACTCAACAGTAGCAAAACTGTAAACTTTGACCCTGGTAAGTAACGTTTACCTCATTATTGTAATGCGTAGTGTTTGGTATCGTAATTGCACTTGATAATATGAGTTCATTTATAATATGTGTGCGTGTGTGTGCGGGTATGTGAAGCATTGGTTAGTCTTCTAAATTTGTAATATTTATTTTCTTATACTATTTGCTTTCATTCTGAAAAATTAGATTTTTTTATTTATTAATGCGTAGAATTCTAGTATGTCTACGGAGAATATGACGTGATTTAGGAATTTTAGAAACTGATATGAAAGCTGTGTAATGATGCACATATGCAATAAAAAAAATTCTTTTTATTAATGTAAATTTTAAAATTTTTAGAAAATAATGAAAATTGTCTAATTACTGGTATGTAAGGAATTATGTCGTCACGTAAACGATAAGGTAATTTGTAAAAATGATAAAATTGAAATGTTCCCCAATATGAATTTAAATTTAAAAAAAATCTTTTTTTATTAGCGTAAATGCTAAAGCTTAAAAAATTTTGAAAATATTGAAGCTGTATGAAATACAAGTATTAGAGACTACGACTTTTTAATAATTGGAAGAATTCACTCACTTTATCATGGTAATTTTAAATATATACATTTTATTATACGTATTTTCAGCAACGCCTAGCTTAAATATTATAAATGTAAAGTAAAGAATTTGATATTAATTTACGAAAATGAACAATTCATTATTGTTATTTTTGAGAGAAAATAGAAGGTATGCATCGTGTAAAGGCGAGAATACATTGTGATGTCACAATCTTAGTTCCACCCATTTATGGACGTCACACAGCTTCGCCTTCTGAACTTTGTTAATGCAGCCTGTACTGCGCTTTTATCCAAAGAAACGCAACATCAGACAAAAGTAGATTTTTCATAAATTTTTTTTAGAACACAGCAGCAGACAAAAGTAGATATGCATATACTGTTCAAGAACACATTAGCAAATAAAAAAAGAAAAAGGGAGGAGATATCTATACACAGATGCGTTCAAAGTAAATAGTGTGTGTGTGTGTATTTAATTATGGCAAAGCGCACTTGGGCTATCTGCCTAAGGGGAGGGATGCCTTCGTGGAGGACTTTCTAAGGGAAACTGGCTCGTATGCACGTTACACATGGGGAAAACCACGAAAACACCCACAAAGTAAATAGCAATAAGTTAGAACGCGCAGTGAAGCTTCAGATAAAAGTACTATCTATACATTATAACGTTGCGCGCCTCTAACTAGCACGCAACCTAGAGGTGACTGTGAAAGCTTGTATAAACCACAGAGTCTTATAAAGGGTTTAAGTCCCTTTTTATTCAACGTACTAAATTACAATTGCGTCCTCTTGACGCTTACAACTGTGCCAACTAGGCAGTCAAATAAAAATAAAAACCTGAAAAGAAAGTAAAGACAATATTCTAAATACGAGGCTCTCTAAAATAACTAACTCACCGCGTTTTACAAAAGCCGCAGCTAATTCAGCAGACTTGAAGCTCACTGGAACAATTGCAACTACTTCCCGCCAAGCACATAGGCCACAACGCGGGGTTCTTTAATTCTCGATTTCTACCTCCGCGCTCGCGAAGTAATAATAACTCTCTCACCGAACTCGTTTCCTTCTATTTAAATCATACTACTTCCGCTGATAATTTGAATGCTTGCGCGTTCTACTCAAATTTACATATTCTGGCATTGGCAGTTCCAGGGGAAAGTAAGGATTGACAGGAAAGATAGTTTAAACTTAAAATAAATGTTAGTTAAAGTAAATATAAACCCTACATTTGCCGCTGCCAGAATTTGGAAAACTTGGAAGCAGGTCCTACAAACGACCTGTTGTAAGTTTATCTAATTCTGAACTAACTGGCGAAAGCCTCGTTTACACAAAAAAAAATCTTATGTAACAATTAAAATTCTGTTAGTCGTTACAAAGCTTTCTTCTTACAGCAACTTTTCCTGGACTTCATCCATCAATCTTGGTCTTTCCTTCCAGCATCTGGAAGGAATAAGTATCAGTATCTTTCTACATACATTATAATTTACACTTTCTTGACACAATAAATTTTTGTTTTTAACGTTTCGTTTTTCTTAGTTATTGCTTACTTCACATTCATTCAATTTTTCAAGCATTAATTTAACTTTACCCTAGCTCTCCACCGTGTGTGGTGTCAAACGGGAATATTCGTGTTTTAGTCTTACAACACTTCCCCTAACCACCATGATTTGTTAGAATTCAACAACCAAATAGACACACCTTACTCGACATTCTACAACTCAATGAGCTACTTTAACAGTCTTAAAAATTCAAATGTAGGTGGAGAACCCTACGAAACACATTCATTCTAACTTCACCCTCATTCATCTTTAAACATGCAGGCTTTCGCTCTAAAGCATGACTTTACAGTTTAATACTTAAATTTTGACTTCATTGCTTTTAAGCATTCACTTTTAGCATCTACAATTTTATGCTTCTAGACTAAATTCTACTTTTACATAACATGCAAGTATTTACATACATTTACAAAAGTTTAATACATATGCTTTTTACAATTTACCATAAAATGAATAAGAGAAAATAAATTTTTACTTTACTCATTCTTCGCCAAGCTGGCGGTACTGGAACTAAAATTCTTATTAGTACAAGAATACGAAGTTATTTTTATCTCCGGCCAAATTTTGGCTTTAACATAACAGAATTAGTCTTTCGACCAACAGAAAATGCTTGTTTTTAGCTTTTACACTTAAAGAAAATAATACTTTTGCCTTAACTAAATAAAGTAAAACAAAACTAAGTCTCAACCGAGACATATTGACTTTCGTCAAAACATAGAACTTCGTACTTATGCATAACATTTCGGAACAAAAGAGAAAAAAAAAATTATAGAAGGTTTTAACTTATCTTTGAGTTTTCGATGCTTGAAACTCCGTCATCCGTTTTGGACAAAATTGATCCCATGTTAGAGGTGTCATGGATGTCAATCTTCTCCTTGTTGATCTCCGCGTGTCGTCCCCGTTGATCTTTCTTTTGCGTCCTCTACATGCTGGCCTCTTGACGGAGTAATCGTCTGGTTGTTGTCCTTTGCGTTTCTGCCTGGGACGGCTGGTCTTGACGTCCTCCGGTCTGGAGTCCTTCTTGAATTTCTTCTGTTCGTCGTATTTTTGTGCCTCCTGTTGGCGTTTCAGTTTCCGGAACGGCGGCCTTGCTGGCACCTGAATCTGTGGCCGTGTGCGCGTTCTCCTTGATGTGTAATTTCTCCTGCCATCTTTTATAGGTGGTGTTTTCGTCTTTACCACGGTTTCTTTACCCGGTTCATCTGTATTTTTGTTTTTCTTAAACGCCGGAGTTTGAAAATCCTTTTTTCTCTTTGATACCGACGTCCGGGTTGTAGAAGTGCTAGGTCTCTCTTCAGTTCTCCGTTTCTTGGGTGGTGGAATAGTTGTTGCAGTCTCTGGCCCTTCTATTTCGTTTAGACTTGAGTCCTGCAAGAAACTTTTAAGGATTTCAAAATCATTTGGATTATAGTATTTTTTCACCTGGTCGGGACTTGCTTTACAGATTTCCCCTCTCTCGTTTTTAAGATATAAGACTACTCCTTTGATTTCCTGAATTACATAGGGGCCTTCAAACTTTGGAGCTAGCTTTGCCATAAAATTGTCTGGGGCACTTCATAAAGAAAATTTCCGTTTCAATACTTTATCCCCAACTTTAAAATCTGCTTCACGGCGTTTTCTATCGTAATATAACTTTTGTCTATTTCTTGCCGTATCCGAAGTTTTAAGCGCCTGATCAATTAGTTTTTGCACGTCCTTTTGTCTAAATTCCTGCTCTCTTTGTTGCACAAAGAATAATTTATCTAAAGGCGTAATTAACTTTCTGCCTAAAAATAATTCTGCTGGAGTTTTTCCCGTAGTATCATGATGTGCCGTTCTTAAAGCATAAGCTAATTCATTTATGTAGCCATCCCAGCGCTTGTGATGTGTGCTAACGTAACTGCGAATTATTTTTACAATGTTTTTATTAACTCTTTCTGCTATGTTAGCCTGTGGTCTATACGGAACCATTTTGATATGGCGTATATCAAGTCCATTGCATATGTTTTCAAATATTTGACTAATGAACTGTTTTCCGTTATCGCTAATGACTTTTATCGGTGCACCGTATTTTAAAATGTATCTGTGTAAGAATGCATCTGCGACTGTTTTGGCTGACGCGCGTTTAAGTGGAACAATTTCTATCCATTTTGAAAAATGATCTACTATTACTAAAAGAAAACGATTTTTATTTAACTCGCTCTGGGGGAAGGGACCAAGGAGATCTATGCCTAAAATTTCATTCGGAAATGTAGCGCGAATGCTATTTAAGTACCCGGCCGGGCTGTAATTAATATCATTTATTAACTGACATTGATTGCAGGACCTGACATACGCCGTTACTATTTTGTATAATTGCGGGAAATATACCGCCTCGCGTACCCTTTTTAAAGTCTTTCTGACCCCGAGGTGGCCCGCTGTTTTTTTTTTCGTGCAACTCCTTCAAAATGCTTAATCGAAGCGAGGCTGGGATGACTGGCTTATACTCAAGATTTTCGTTCGTTGTTTTCGTATAGAATAATAAATTATCTATTATTTCATAGTTTTTTGCTCTATTTCTTATCGCATCGATATCTGTATGCTCAAAGCTTTCGGGGTCTTTCAAATAAGCATAGATATTTCCAAATTCAGGATCAGCTTTCAGTTCAGTAATAACCGTATCTCTAGAATCTAAAATTTTTGAAGTCAACACAGCGCATTTAAGTTCATTACCTTCATCGTCCAGTTTTATACGAGAAAGTGCGTCAGCTACATTGTTTTCCTTACCCGGTTTATATTTTATTGTGATATTATATTCTTGGAGTTTTAAAGCCCATCTTATTAACCTGGGCGTTAGGTTTTTTCCCGAGTAAAGTCTACCAACAGCCGCATGATCCGAAAAGACTGTTACTGGCGATTTGCCGAAATAAACTCGAAATTTGTGTACAGCCATTAATACGGCTAATGTTTCTCTTTCTGTAGCTGTATAATTCCTTTGTGTTTGATTCAATGTTTTACTAAAAAATGCCAGCGGATGGTTATTTTGCATAAGAACCGCGCCCACCGCATAGTCTGATGCATCTGCCGCAATTTCCAGGTTTTCATCCCCCTCAGGGAATTTTAAAACAGGGGCATTAATAAGCGCTTCTTTTAATCTTTCAAAAGCTGTGTTCGCTTCCGCTGTCCACGTAAATTTACTCTTTTTTCTTTTGATTACTAAGAGTGGTTCAACAATATTAGCGAAATCTTTTATGAAAGATCGATAGTAAGAACATAGTCCAAGGAAAGACGAAAGTTTCTTGGCGGTGTTGGGCGGTGGGAAATTCTTAATAGCTTTTATTTTTGAATCTTGCGTTTCTATACCCTTTTGCGAAATTTTATAACCGAGATATTTAAGTTCTTTAGTTGCGAACTTGCATTTTGAGGCGTTAATTGTAAGACCGGCCTCTTTTAATAATTTAAAAACTTGTTCGAGGTCATTAACGTGTTGTTCCAACGTACTACTCGTTATAATTATATCATCTAGATAAATTATAGTTGATTTTCCTAGGACAGGCTTTAGAACAATGTCCATAGCTCTCTGGAATGTTGATGGGGCCCCACACAACCCAAAAGGCATGCGTAAAAATGCATAAGTGCCCGATTTTGTTATAAACGCGGTTTTATGTATATCTTCGGGTCTCATAGCTATTTGATAGTAGCCAGACGTTAAGTCCAAAGTAGACATATATCTCGTCGATTTGATCTGTCTAATGATCTCGTCTATAACCGGCAAAGGGTAAACTGGGAATTTAGTTATGCTATTTAGTTTTCTATAATCGATAGCAAACCTCCAAGCCCTTTTATCCGAAGGAGGAAACTCGTTCTTTTTCCTACATAATATGACTGGACTCGCGTATTCACTATTTATGGGCGTTATTATTTTATTCTTTAACATCTCCTGAATATGTTTTTCGATGATTACGTCTTTTTGTTTGTCATAGCGGTAAGGTTTAGTCCTACAAGGTTTTTCGGCATTTAGTTGAATCTTGTGAGTCACGATCTGACAGTTTCCCGGTTTTTCTGAAAACAAATGAGAAAAATTACTCACCACTTGCTGTATTGCTTTACTTTCCTGGTCATTCAAATGGCTAAGGTCCAATTCAGGTGTCTCCACCGGTTCCACCACCCTCTGGTCCATCTCCAGCACCACGGAACTATCTTGAAAATTTAATTTGGCCCTCGCGGCCCTTAAAAAGTCCATACCTAAAATAAGAGAGTGTTGGAGGTGTTTCACCACAAAAATTAATACTTTGAGATTTTCCTCTTTTACCTGTATGTTTAATGATACTTTCCCGATGCAGTGACATGTTTTTCCTTGCGCCGCTATAATTTCCGTATTTCTGGTTTTAAAGAGTCGTATCCTATAAAAATTCTTTTTGAAGAACTTTTCACTCATGAAATTTCCTTCTGCTCCTGTATCGATGAGGGCTTCTACTGGTACATCGCCGACCAGGACTTGTATAATTGGTAGCTGTGAGTTTTTTACGATGACTGTATTTAAATGTCTATTTGAGGGTTTTTTTAAAACTTCCGGGGTCTGGACCCTCCCTTTCACAGGCCCCTCTAGTCGTTTAAAGCTTTCCTTTCAATCTGTGTCTTCTGGGTACGCGGATGCTTATTTTCAAATTTTCTTTTTGGGCCTTGCCCTTCAAGTTTCGATGCATTAGCTTGATAGTTCTTTCCCCCATATGAGCGATTTCCGTTTCTTGTTTCCTCCTTCCTTCTGGTACTTTGAGAATATGTTTCCCCTCTCGCTCTTTCCGCGATTCTGCGATTTTGAAACTTCACCGCCAATTCGAAAAGTTCCTGCAATGTGGTTGGGTTTCTAATTTCAAAGTAGTCTTGGACAGCGGGTAACAATCTTGGTAATATTATTTCAATAATCTCCGCATCGGGTTTCTTGCCATACAGCATATCCGTTAGCTTGATTTTTCGTAAAATAAAGGCCGTCAATTGTGCTGTATCCCGTTGATAGAAACTATATAGCTCGGCTTCCAGCCGTGCGCGATCTTTCACTATGGGGAAGGCCTTTACTAACGATTTTTTGAAATTTTCAAATGTATACGTCGGGCTTCCAAATTCACCTAGTAGAAATTTTCCTATATTTTTCCACCATAGCGCGGCCTGTCCTCTTAGTGCTGATGTGGCGATGGCGACTTTTTGTCTTTCAGGCACAGGATAGAGCTGAAAGTGATTTTCTATACCTTCTAAAAATACGGACACCGAATTTTTTCCGTCGAAATAGACGTTTGGCTTGATTGATGCTCTCAAAGTCTGGACCAGGTATCCAAATCCTTCTAACTGCGTTGTCATTTCTTGGTGTTGTCCAGCGGCTTCCATCCAATTTTCGGCCATTTCAGTTCGATAAGTGTTCGGGCGCCAATATAACGTTGCGCGCCTCTAACTAGCACGCAACCTAGAGGTGACTGTGAAAGCTTGTATAAACCACAGAGTCTTATAAAGGGTTTAAGTCCCTTTTTATTCAACGTACTAAATTACAATTGCGTCCTCTTGACGCTTACAACTGTGCCAACTAGGCAGTCAAATAAAAATAAAAACCTGAAAAGAAAGTAAAGACAATATTCTAAATACGAGGCTCTCTAAAATAACTAACTCACCGCGTTTTACAAAAGCCGCAGCTAATTCAGCAGACTTGAAGCTCACTGGAACAATTGCAACTACTTCCCGCCAAGCACATAGGCCACAACGCGGGGTTCTTTAATTCTCGATTTCTACCTCCGCGCTCGCGAAGTAATAATAACTCTCTCACCGAACTCGTTTCCTTCTATTTAAATCATACTACTTCCGCTGATAATTTGAATGCTTGCGCGTTCTACTCAAATTTACATATTCTGGCATTGGCAGTTCCAGGGGAAAGTAAGGATTGACAGGAAAGATAGTTTAAACTTAAAATAAATGTTAGTTAAAGTAAATATAAACCCTACAACATAAAGAAGAAAGTTTGTGTGTTTGTCCTCTTATAACTCAGTCACTACTATAGCTATTGTCCCCAAACTTTCTACAATTCTTTTCCGGGTTCTGGAAAAGGTCGACATCCACTTTATTCCAGAAAATATAGTCAAAATCACAGATAATAATTAAAAATGCTAATTTTCGCCCTCATTTTTCTAATTGGCAACAGTGTTGACATCAGCAACAATGGCAACAGTGATATATCAGCAACAATGGTTGCGTGGCATTGTTGTTGATATAATGAGAGAGAATTAGTTTATTTTTCTATCGAAATTTTTATGTGGATTCCATATTGCTCAAAATAATGATGTATTTGTTTTTATTTTTTGCTGACCCAAATGGCAGTTCCATATGTCATATGGGTATATATACCATATGATTCTATAATTACGTAGTTAGTTGTAGTACATGTATTGAATATTACTTTATTTCTTTGGCATTATTTATGCATTACAAGGACGCATCATATTCTTTATGACGTGTAATATGCTATTATACGTATTTTCAAATGATGTCATGAGTAAAATAATACATTACTCTCAATTTAACTTAACTGGCATCGGGTTCTCCCGCTAGTTTCGAATAAAGCAACCAAACATTACGAAATAATAACATAATCCTTAATATCAGGTTCTAGGTAAATAAATAAAATTTACATGATATGATCACTTTAACAAGTTCCATAATTTAACTCAATCAATGTTAGCCAGAACCAGGGCTAGTGAGTTGATAGCTAGTTACCCTGTAACAGCGGAAAATTACTTGAAAGATAATTCTACGATTGAGGATCGTTTTCGTAAAAAGGAAATTTTGATTGAGACATATGTATGAAAATTGCTAAAATTAATTATCCAAAATGTATGCTTGCAAAGGAAAGATAAAATGCCTCTAGTGTTATAAGATATTTCTCCCACTTCCCTAGCGTGTCTTCGTGGTGTAACGGTAGCACGTTGGGCCGGTATTCCAGAGGTCCGTGGTTCGATTCCCGGCGAAAGCGGTTCCATATTTTTCATCTTTTCTGCTTCCAATTAACCTAATGACTCTACAAGTGGTGGCCGAACTAAAAGGGTTGTGGATGATGATTCTCCGCACCCAGGATTTGGCGACTAGGTCCCCTAAAACCCTAGTCGCCCTTTAAAAAGGGGAGTAGATAAGGTATTTCTCCCACTTCCCTAGCGTGCCTTCGTGGTGTAACGGTAGCACGCTTGGCCGGTATTCCAGAGGTCCGTGGTTCGATTCCCGGCGAAGGCGGTTGCATATTTTTCATCTTTTCTTCTTCCAACTAACCAAATGTTTCTACAGTGTTACTGCTTGACAAAATCGAATCATACCTCATATCCCAAATGTCTTTAGGCTTAAAGCTGGACCCTAATGATTCCTGGTTATAACCCATGGCCGAGTCCTGTCTATCAGCTGACGTGCTTCGGTTATGGTAGAGAAGCGCTCTGTTCAATAACAGAGGATCACGTCTCTCAAATTTCTTGGTATTTTTGCATAAAGAGATCGAAGGAGAGCAAAGGACCAGGCCTGGACTCAAATTTGCTCCTGTTTCTCACGATGAGCATTCTAAAGATATAAAATTTAGAAACAAAAAACCGAATGCAAGTGCAGCAAGTTTACTTGTTAGCAAGGAACAAAAATTCGTTTTTTGCGAAAGCGAAGACTGTTTTGCAGCTCGAACCATGTCTATAAAGTAAAGGTTAGATAAATTAAGAGAATTAAAGTGCTGGCTACGTTGTCTTAAGCCAGGGCATTTTGCAAAGGAGTATCAACAGTTTATTAAATGCTATTTATACAAACGATCTGACCTCCTAATTTTATGTCTCAAGGTACCAGAGAATAAGTCGAAAGGCAAAGAGTCGAAAGGCATCTCCTGAGCTTCTAGAGAATAAGACTGAGAATAAGGCTAAAAGCAAACAATCAATAACAGTACAAAGTACCATGTTCATACTTATGTATGAACGAATTCACTCTTATGACTTTAAAGGTTGCGGTAGCAGCAAGCAATATATTAGGTGCATCTTCGATTGTGGATCACAGAGATTTTATGTTTTACAATGTATTGTTGATGTTTTAAATTTAAAAAAGCGTTTTCTCTGAGAATTCAACTTATATGCTATTTAGAGGAACAAAAACTGAGTCAAAAAATCACAAAGGATATTCTATGAGACTTGGAGAACAGACTGCGAATTTTGTTTTCTGGATCAAGATACAATATGTGGAGGGATTCCCATTATTGAAGGAATTATAAAGATACAGAATTTGGATTTCAGATATCTGTGAGGGTTATCCGGGAATAGAAATCCTCATAGAGAGCAATATTTATGGGCAAATACTTCATTAGTAATAGTGAAGTAATTCAGCTTAAGGGTGGTTTGATGGCTATAAATACTAAACTGGGCTGGACGTTGTGCGGCAGAGTCGTAGCTAGGGTTTTCAGCGCCCAGGCACAACTGAAGATTTCGCGCCCCCTACTGCTTGCCAAGGATGGAAAACATTTAATTCTAAAATGTCGTAACATCAGTTTGGCGCCCCTTGGATTCTGCGCCCAGGGACAGATGCCCCTCTCTAGCTACGCCCCTGTTGTGCGGGCAACCGAAAGGCGCGGAAACAAGTTCTAAGGGGCCTTCGCAGAACCGAAAGCAGTAGGTATTGCGTGAATTTGAGTTAAAAATTCTCTCTTGACATTCCTTTTAAGAAGCATATTGCAGAAAAGCTGCTTTTTGGCACTACGAGAAAACTGAAGAACTGAAATAAATTTGATACGTATAATACGGCATTCAGCGACTAGCTGTTTGAAGATGTAGAAATTTTTCAGAATCGGAAAGCCACTATTTACCACATCATTTGGTAATAAAGTTAGGTACCCTCATTCCAGAAATTTGTCCCGTATTCTACGCTCTGAGCAGAGCAGATAGTTCGCCCTCACTAAGTGATTGCTTGATGAAAAGTCCAATACTTACTATTTATTTCACAGTTTTGAAAATGCATTCATACTTGACAAAAAGTTATCTTCACTGAACAATTTTTGGTCGTTTAAAAACTATTATTTTTCAGTAACGTAATAAAACTGAATAAACTTCTGCTTTACAGATTAATATGAATGCTGAACTCAAAATGTTATAAAAATAGTTTGTTAATATTTAGTTTGTAATAGATGCAGCTAATGGCATGGAGACAAAATATTGAAATAAAAGAATTTTGCGCGTTAACTCAATAGCTGAATTATTTCTATTTCAGAGAAAATTCAGTTTTAGTGCTGAAGTAACAAGTAAATGTGTAAGTATTTTGAAGCTTCAAAATATAAGTTAAGGGATTTACTATAAAATTTTGTATGTGAGCAGAAAGAATCTGCTTTTATTCCCAGAAATCAAAGGAAAAACTATCGCTGATGAAGATTTTGAAAGATATTCCTTCATTAAAATACTGTATAAAGGCCCTTATTTTCGCGGGCCGTAATTTTCGTGAAAATGAATATATTGGTGATTTCGCGAGTTGAAAATTTCGCGAATTTTATATGAACAGAACCGAAAGTTGAAAAATTTCAAAAGTACCTAAGTAAAGTTGAGAAAGATAAAAATTTCCAAAAGTCCCCAGACTTCCCAGCTATTCGCGACGAATTCGTTAAGCGTGTTCGTACAGTGATCGACAAAAATGCTTGTTCCCCCTGAGATGTTTGTTAACTTTGATCAGACAAACGCAAAGTCTGTGCCTACATCTAATTACACATTGGAAGAACGTGGTTCAAAACCAGTGTCTGTAATCGGCATGGAAGATAAAAGAGAGATGACTGTTTTATGAACAGAATCGAAAGTTGAAAAATTTCAAAAGTACCTAAGTAAAGTTGAGAAAGATAAAAATTTCCAAAAGTCCCCAGACTTCCCAGCTATTCGCGACGAATTCGTTAAGCGTGTTCGTACAGTGATCGACAAAAATGCTTGTCCCCCCTGAGATGTTTGTTAACTTTGATCAGACAAACGCAAAGTCTGTGCCTACATCTAATTACACATTGGAAGAACGTGGTTCAAAACCAGTGTCTGTAATCGGCATGGAAGATAAAAGAGAGATGACTGTTTTATGAACAGAATCGAAAGTTGAAAAATTTCAAAAGTACCAAAGTAAAGTTGAGAAAGATAAAAATTTCCAAAAGTCCCCAGACTTCCCAGCTATTCGCGACGAATTCGTTAAGCGTGTTCGTACAGTGATCGACAAAAATGCTTGTTCCCCCTGAGATGTTTGTTAATTTTGATCAGACAAACGCAAAGTCTGTGCCTACATCTAATTACACATTGGAAGAACGTGGTTCAAAACCAGTGTCTGGTATCGGCATGGAAGATAAAAGAGTGTTGACTGTTTTGTTAGCATGTTCCATTGCAGGAAACCTACTTCCACCACAATTGTTGTTCGCTGGAAAAACAATAAATTGTTATCCAAAGTTTACAATTCCCGCGGACTGGGACGTGTAGCACACCGATTCGCACTGGAGTAATACTGACATGATTCGATACATGGAGAATATTCTTGTACCTTATTACGACAGGCAGAGAGAACTTCTCGGGCTAGTTCCAGAACGACCTGGTGTAGCATGGTTCGACGTTTTTAAGGCCCACCAAGATTCTCTTTTTCTGACTGAATTAGAAAAGAGGAATATTATTCCAGTTTTTGTGCCCGCTTCCTGCACAGGAGAGCTCCAACCTTTGGACTTATCTGTAAATAACCTGTAAATTCTTAAGCTCTTCGAGCGGATTAAGTCTTTCCATCACCTCACAGTCATCTCGGTTCCTGACCATGAGGGTATAAGGTTCAATGAAAGAGCGGATAAAGTTGCGAAAAGAGTGTGTGTGTGATTATGGCAAAGCCTCGAGGGCTATCTGCCTAAGAGGAGGGATGCCTTCGTGGAGGACTTTCTAAGGGAAACTGGCTCGTATACACGTTACACATGGGGAAAACCACGAAAACGCCCATGCAGCCAGCCCGTTCGCGGGATTCGAACCTCGGACCGAACTACCAGTGTTCAGCGATTTTATCGCTCGGCCGCTGGTGGGCAGTTGCGAAAAAGAAGAAATAGGAATAACTCGGAAAATCTTTCAGCAGAGGATGCGTGTAGGTTCATCGAGAATACTATTAAGGAAGAGCAAGTCGACAGCTGGTGGACTTCTTACACCGGCCGCAGATTCAGCTACTGTAATGTTCACTGTGAGTGGAGTAAAGTTTTTAAGCATCGATAGGAAAATGGAAGTTGTAATCAGTAAAATAAGATTGCAAATGTTGGGCACGACTCAATGTTGTACAGGTAACGTAGAGCGAATTCGCCATTTTGTGACTCATGTTATATGATCGACAGTACAGAACAGGCAGTTATTCACTGCAGAAAGTACGATAGCGCCAGAAACTTTATGCTCAAGAAGATGAAAATCAGCAATATTGACCTCTTAGTTGATCTTTTAAATCATTGTAATAAGAAATCTTGGAGATATTATTTCCTAGGCAAATTTGTCATCAAATACATCTTAAAGAATTCTTAAGCACTTTTAGTGTAAGAGTTTGGTTTTCGGACCGACGTTCCCCCTGAATTGGAGGGAATGCGTCCTTGTGGTTTAACTTGTAAATAACTTTATTTTTGAGTTGGAGCATAAGGCGCCAAAGGGAAGCCAAGCTTCAAGAAGAAGAAGAACTGTAAATGGCGGGTTCAAGCGTTTGCTCAAGAATGAGTTTATTGAGTGGTATTCTAATGAGCTTCAATTTCTAGAGGAAAAAGAATCTGTGGACTTGCGGATATTACGACTAAAACCGCTTCACGCTTCTTGGCTTGTGCGCGTATTAAACGGTATTGAAGCCAAACATGAGATAATTTTGAATGGTTTCAAAGAAGGTGGTATAAATAGTATTATAACTGAATGAGCTGCCTTCTATCAATTTTATTGTTTTATATTCGAGAAATAAAGTTGTATATTATTCAAAAAATAGTTATAAGAAAGAAAGTTGTCAAGAAAAAGCTTGTAACTGTGCAAAATCCTTAAATTTTGGGTAAGTGAAAAATTTCTGATTTTTTATTATTATTATTTGAGGCGGATAAAAAAAGTATTTCACGAGGCTTAAATTTTCGCGATTACGACAGGCTCGCGAAAATAAGGGCCTTTACAGTAGTTTAACAGAAATAAAAATATTATCCTATCTGTTTACTCAGCTGATGGATTTTCTGCATGTATTCTGAACTGAATTTTGTGTTGTTTAAAAAAATAATTTTGCGTATAAATAAGTTTACCATGTCTAAATTATCAAACACATAATATTCTTTCACATAATGCCTGACTTTTCATAAACGAGCGCAATCCTTTTTATTTCAGAATTTTTAAATTAGCTTGTATCATAACTGTGTTAACAATGAAGACTTGTTTGTTACAGATTTGTAACAGAGTAATACTTGTCCACAATTTTCACTTCTGACAGAAAAATAGTATTATTTTCTTTCAACAAATTAAATTCAGTAAAATTCTTTATATATCATATGTTTGAAGTTACAGTTTACCATAACATGTAACTGAAGATATTATTGTGAGATTTATTTATTTTGAGCCCTGAGTGTTGATTAGGACAAAAAAAAAAAAAAAAAAAAAAAAAAAAAAAAAAAAAAAAAAACATTCTTTTATTTGCTGCAGTACTACTCGGTAACGGGAAAAAATTCACAAAATTTTTAAAAGTTCACTGAATTTTTTTAATGCTGTTGATGCTTTGAAAAATTGACACCACTGCTTATTAAGAATTAAAGTTTAATGAATACACATTTTTGAACACTGGAAAACTGATCAAAACTTTTTGTGTTATGTCTAACCACACATTTGCTATGTACGTATTCAACATATCAATACGTACTTAGTCAATAATCACGCCTTATAAAAGTGTCTATTCCAGACGAAGACTTCACAAAACTTATTAGTGAAAACACTCAAAGTCAGACTCACGAAATACGTACGAAAATATTAAGAAAATAACCGATAAAAATTCCACTCCATCTAATAGCTTCTAAACACATAGAACTCAGGAAACTCAGAAAGATAAAACTGAATGGCGAATGCCAACCAAAACCTGCAAACCAATCACTAATTTAACTAAGAAATCTGACATTGATCTGACAACATAATTGATCTGACATAATCTGACAACAAGGAAATAGATTTACTACCCTTAACACCGAATAGATAAGAACCGGAAATAAATCTTCAGGAAAAATCCCACCAATTGTTATCACTGAAAGAAATCCACTCACAAAATGTGCAAGGAGATTTGTAAGGATAGCATCGAAGCAGAAATGAAAAATAGAGAAATATACAGTTAGTCACAAAAGTCTGCGTACAGACTAAATTTTAAATTAAAAAAACACTTTAAAGCATAGAAAAATGTATTTTAATCATTGCATTTTTTTCATCTATTAGCTAAAATTGTAAACTTAAATAAAAAGTAAATAATATCAGTGTAATACTTTTTACATTTTTTCAAAAATATATTTTGTCGAAAAAACTCAGAAATTCCCTCCAATAAGTCTGCGTACACTTTAAAAAAAAAGCAAAATATAAGTTTTTTACATTACTTCAGTACTTTGTAGGATATCCTTTATTCTTCAAAACAGCTTGCAGACGTCTGGGCACTGATTGAACTAGTTTTTCAGTGTTATCTGACGTAAATTTCGCCCATTCTTCCTGCAATTTACTAATTAGCTCATTACGTAATATTGTGTTTTCGAATTCGTTTCTTCAATTTTGCCCACAAATGTTCGATTGGACTGAGATCTAGTGACTGTGGAGGAGTACGCAACTGTCTTGGAGTGTGATAGAGGAGATATTCCTTCACAATTTTAGCTGTATGTTTCGGGTTGTTGTCTTGTTGGAAAATAAAGGTATTAGAAAGGTTTAAATTTCGGGCACTGTCTGGTAGATTTTTCTTCAGAATATCCAGATAAACATACTTATCCATGACTCTATCAATAATGTGAAAATTTTCAACTCCTTTCGACGACATACACCCCCATACCATCACACCGCCAACTCCATGCTTGACAGTTGGATTTAAATTTCTCAGATTCAGTTCTGTTCCTGGTTTTCTCCATACAATAGGGTGGCCATCAACTTTAAATATTGTAAATCTACTTTCATCTGACCAAATTACATTGTTCCAGAAGTCCTGCGAAGAGTTTAAATATGTTTTGGCAAAAGCAATTCTTTTCTTTCTATTTGTCTCGGAAATGTATGGCTTAGACCTAGGTTTGCGTCCATGATAATCGGACTTTCGCAGCACTTTTCGTACAGTTTCAGGAGAACAACAGACAGTTTCAGAATAGCAACTTCCAATCAACGTGAAATTTGCTTCGGAAGTCAAAGACCTTGAAAGTGTAACCTTCTTCGCATTCTCAAATTTGAAGTTTAAAAGTTAGATAAGAAATCCCCCGCCTCCTTCGCGTTGTACGCAAACTTTATTGGCTTTGATTTCTGGCCACGTATCTTTTAAAAATTAGTGTGCATAAATTATTAGATATGAAAATATTACAGTTAACTAATTTCAAAGTTCCTTATTGAAACTAAATATTTAAAAAATAAAACTTTAAGAAACTACCCTTTTCGCACCTTAAAATTTGGATTTGATATTACTTTTCTTGATGTACGCAGACTTTATTGACTAACTGTAGCTTAAGAGCGATTAGCTGTTTGTGCCAGAATGACTGCCGCAAATTTGGTGGGATCTTCGCAGTTTTCGTGATCAACGTAATTTTATAATCGGATGAGATGTGTTACTTTCAGATGTTTAAATAGGCTTATGAAAATATGTTGGCTTTATGCCTGAAATGCATATTTGCTGAATCTTCAGTTTATAGTAATTTGGTAACCACCCTACTTTTTTCGATGACATTTTTCCACTTTTGATTCTAAGCAGAATTATGTTTCCACGAGAATGTTTCCTTATTTTTATTAATTCAGCAGAATTAAAATACTTTACTTTCGAAACAGAGTTGAAAAATACTTACTAAAATGTTTTAAAATGATTGCTAGCAGAACAAATAAACTGTACTTTTGGAGGAAAGCAGTTTAATTTTTGATCCTGTACCTTATTAGACATCCAATAGAATTTTTTCCCGTTTTGTTTAAGTATTTCAGCTTAACGAAAGTGCTTTACTTTTGAAATAAGGACAAAACATCTGATGTGTACACCACATGATTTCCTTGTACGGAATATTAAATTATACGCATTTTTTCTCGCATTTCATTTAAACTTATTGGATTGAATTAAATCTACTTCGTTCATAGCGCATAAACCGCAATAGAATAAATGCAGTTTTTAAATTTCACTATATTTGTTTACCAGAGCGACACTCTGGCGCTAGGTTCACCTAACAGCGTTACATTTCGTCCATATTATAACTCAGAATGCATATAAATTTATATCATTTGAAGAATTATCTGATCATCGCCACATGTTCTATTCAAATACTATAATAAATCTAGAACGTTGTATAAAAGAAATTAAGCAAACAAAAAAGAAACACTTTTTCACAGATGATTTAGTATTTTTCATTCAATTAATTCAGTTCTCACTTCGCGACAAGGCAAAAATACATTAAAACTCAAGATGTCTGCATTGAAAATTATGAAGTAAATCTTAAACACTTATTTCTTCGAAACAATTCCAGAAAGGATTAAGCATGATTTAATTCGCAATAATAAATGAAGGCGTTATCTTTGTTTGTTGCGAAGCTCAGTTTCTCTAGATTGGCAACAAATCTACGATTCTACTATTTCAAATGTAAACAAATATGTCAGCCATGTTATTTAAAAACTAGGTTTTACCGCACTTAAACAGCTTTTAAATTGTTGATAATTCTACAAATATTGCATGCAGATTTACTAAAGTCATAAGAACCTTAACCGGAACATAAGAACAACATAATTCAATCATTTTTAAAGCAAAAAATGTACAATTTACAAACATATAAGAGTAAAGAAACTGAGATCACTGAGCCGAGTAACAGAGTGGATATATATATAATTATATTTATATATGTTTGGTGTGGCCGATCACAACCAAAATACGAGGTGCACATCTACATGTTATAGCAGTCCTATATACAAAATTTCAACGTTCTAAGGCTACTCGTTTTTGAGTTATGCGAGATACGCACGTACGTACAGACGCCACGAAAAATTCTCTTCAGAATTAATTTTAAAGCAGTTTTATAATTTTTTTGGAGGAAACGAGTCTTTTATTCTGTTCTTACGTACAGATATCACGCAAAAACATCGTTAAATTGCATTCGATATCGGTCAAAATGGATATTTTCGTTGAAATATGCTGCCGAAACTTTTCGCGATTACAATACGTCCTTTTTACTTCGTACAAGGAAGTAAAAAGGGAATTATATTCATTATAGGAATTACATTCATTTTTAGTAAGGGAATTAATTATATTCCCTCACAAGAAAGGGAATTATACACACTAAATTATATTCACACATAATTTTATATCTCTCGTTTTACTAAGCCGGCTGATTAAATTCATCTTGCATTTTTCATGTCATGAAAGTTCAACTTAGGATATACATTATTAGCGCTGTCTCTTCCCGACGATTGAATGCCACTGCATTTGAAATCATTTCCTGCCTTGTTTGCAATGATCATTACCCTCTTCTAAATGGTAAATCTACAACTGACATGTATATACAGTTCCCCCAAAATACCTTCATTTCGTCGATTTTGATTGAATTCATTTTGCCACGATTTTGTAAGCTGTACCTATTGGATACAAATGTCAAATGTTCTAGAAAATCCTTGCCAAACATAAACATTTTCAGTGGTGTTTGAGCTCGATAAGCAGTAAATTTGGGTTTCAATTCACTCTTTTCGGTAGATCTTTATCGACTCACTCCACAATTTTATCAAACTGACATTTAAAATAAAATGTCAAAAATGACTAATTATGAATAAAACATGGCAGTATAAGAAAATTAAGCAATAGTGTATAATATTTACTATGAGAAATTGTACTAACTTGGAAAGAGAAGTAGCCGCCATTTTCCAAATAGCAATGCTTTACTTAGTGGTGCCATCTATGATCGACAGTTGAAAGTTCTAATAATATTGAATGAATAAACACAGGAATGGAATCTGTTAAGGCATTTACACAAGAATAAACAAATTTAAACTTTTGTCTACTAGAGTGGACATGATGCAACAAAGGGTTAATTGAGTTTGGTATATATTTATTAATATCTCATTTTTATTAAACTTATTTGATTCCTTCTTTCATAGTCCGAAATTTAGGTTCACTCTAAATAAAATGTGCTCATTTTTTCTAATTTTCTAAAATAAATTTATGTTTTAATAATTGTTATAAATGTATATTAATAAAATATCGAAAGCGACTTTTTAATTTATAAGGAATATTAATCAGATTTTTAATATAATTTTCTTTCTTTCCCCTTTTTACTTCCTTGTACGAAGTAAAAAGGAAGTATTGTAATCGCGACAAATTTCAGGCATCATATTTCAACGCAAATATTAATTTTCACCGCTATCGAATGCAATTTAACGATGTTTTTGCGTGACATCTGTACGCAAGGACAGGCTAAAGGACTCTTTCCCCCCCAAAAAAAAATTGTAAAACTAATTTAAAATGAATTCTGAAGAAAATTTTTCGTGGCGTCTGTGCGTACGTACATATGTATCTCGCATAACTGAAAAACGAGTAGCCTCAGAATGTTAAAATTTTGTATATAGGGCTGCTATAACATGTAGATGTGCACCTCGTATTTTGGTTGCAATCGGCCGCACCAAACGTATATAAATATATTTATATATATGTCCACTCTGTTACCCGGCTCAGTGATCTCAGTTTCTTTACTCTTATATGTTTGTAAATTGTACATTTTTTGCTTTAAAATGATTGAATTATGTTGTTTTTATCTTTAAAGGTTTTTATGCCGTTCGTAATTCTGGAAGCAATATTTGTACAATTATCAACAATTTAAAAGCTGTTTAAGTGCGGTTAAGTTTTATATAACACTAGGTGTACCCGCCCGGCGTTGCCCGTGCATTTAGAAAATGCAGATAAGTGAATAGCGCAGGAATAGTAGTGTAGGACATGTAGACTGTCTCTCTCTCTTCCCCCCCCCACAAGCTACAAAAAAGAAATGAATTGTAATTAATCGATTTAATGTATCGTCAAAACAGCAAACTAACGCTAGAATAAAGAAATCAATTGTTACAATCGAACGTTATTTGAAAACAAATAATAATATCAGTGAGTCAAAAAAACCGTGATTAATTAATTATAAATAATTTTTTTAAAATTTTTCTAATTCAAAAATCGAAAATCGGGCTTCGAGGTCTGGTGGCCAGCCCCTTTGTGCTTCCGTATAAAAAATTCCAGGTCCCTGCGTGCGATAGATTTGGCTGGAGAGCTCGGTCAGACAGACAGACAGACACATTACACTTGCTTTTATTATTATAGATGGAGGACATATTTGTTTACATTTGAAACAGCAGAATTGTATATTTGTTGCCAATCTAGAGAGACTAAGCTTCGCAACACAAAAATAACGCCTTCATTTATTATTGCGAATTAAATCATGCTTAATCCTTTCTGGAATTTTTTCGAGGAAATAAGTTTTTAAGATTTACTTCATAATTTTCAATGCAGACATCTTGAGTTTTAATGTATTTTTGCTTTGTAGAGAAGTGAGAACTGAAATAATTGAATGAGAAATACTGAATCGTCTGTGAAAAAGATTTTGTTTGTTTGTTTGTAGATTTATTATAGTATTTGAATAGAACATGTGGCAACGATTAGATAATTCTTGAAATGATATAATTGTGCATTCTGAGTTATAATAGGGATGCTGTAGAAGATTGGTGCACAATTTGGTGTGTAAAAATGAATGCTAGCAAGTCACAACTTTTAATTCTCAGCAAAAGTAAGAAAAACATGCTTTTAAAGGATTCTTTTTCACGAAGCTGTTCTTTTGGCCACAAAGGCCAAATATTTAGGAATTATTTTCAAGCAAAGACTCACATGGTCCAATCACATTAAAAGTGTCAAGAGCAAAGCCATGGGCATAATGTGCAGATTTCTCCCGGTGATTGGAAAATATTCAAATCTTAGCTTGCGCACCAAAAGACATATTTATACCACTTGCATTCGACCAATACTTTGTTATGCTGCTCCTGCTTGGATCACGGTCACTCAAACTCAATTGCATCAATTATAAGTAGTGCAAAACAAATTTCTGCGCATTATTACTGATTCACACTTTCTTATCCGTAATGAACTTTTACATAGAGACTTAAAATTTGAGACGATTCCAGATTATATCAGAAGATTTAATGAAAAATTCTTCAACAAAGCTGTGCAATGTGACTTTGTTAATTACTCCCAAGTCTTTAATTATGAAATTCTCTTCGAAGATAGAAGCCTCAGACCACTTGCAGCTCACACCTTCATGGGAGGAGACGACTCACTTAGCTCCTAAATTGGTAACTGTTTATACTTCCAGTGCATCTGAATTTGATTGAAGTTCTTCTGTAGTTTGAATATTGTTCTCGGAGTTTGATAAAACTAGTGCTGTAAGATTTTTCGCACTGTTGTGAGGAAATAGGAGTGTTGTAACTAGGTGGACTTGGTTGTTGTTGAATTGCTGTAGTGAATTGCGTTGTATAGTTGTATTGAATTGTGTTGTATTTAGTAGTATTTATTGAGGTTGTTTTGTTGTATTTGAATTTGTCATTGGAACCATTGCTGTAGAGTATCTTTCTCATATTGTTGTCATTGATTTGCATTGTCTTGGGTCCTTCTTGAAAGCTCTGATCGCTCGTCACGTTTTGCGAACTTGTCTGATTGGATTGTCTTGCTCTTTTTGGCACTTCTCTTCTTCCTTTTTCTCATCTGAGATTTTCTCCACGTCCAGATTTCTTTATGTCAAGTGCCCTTGGGCTTTAATTCTGGAACCGGCAACGTTGCTCTTCGCAGTACCTAGGTCAATTATAAAGTCTAAATCTTATAATATGGACGAAATATAACGGTGTTAAGTGAACTTAGCTCCAGATGCACTACAAAGTAAACAAATATAGTGAATTTTAAAGAGTGCACTTATTCTATTGTGGTTTATGCGCTGTCGGCGAAGTAGATTTAATTCAATCCAATAAGTTTAAATGAAGTGCAAGAAAAAATGCGTATAATTTAATATTCCGTATAAGGAAGTCATGTGGTGTACACATCAGATTTTTTTTAAAGTTTGTTAAAGTAAATGTTTACCTTTGCCATGTGATCGTCTACTATTTATACTTTAACTTCATTTAAATCGGAATTCAAACCTTGATAAAGATTTGATAGTAAAATTTTAGAAAGTTATTGATTAATTAAAATAATTCAGTTTTTTAAAATGCAAAACTTGGTGTACCAAAAGCATATTAACTAAAAAAAATTAATATTTTATGAACTGCTATTACACCGATTAATGATAAGTGCATAATAATCGGTTACAGCGATATAATGCTGATTAATGATAAGTCGATAAGGATAAGTGGATTTTTTATTAGGTATTAATTTAAGAGCTTTATTGTACGATTGAAATAAAATTGAAATTAAATATTAAATTATTCTTGCTTTCTCAAAATGCTACATTCGGAAGAATTCATAACAGTAGATATTCTGAAATGCTACGAAAACCGTGTAGAAAACGTTGATGATACATGCGAACTGTTTTATGAAATGAATCTAAAGAGCAAACCTAAATTGTTACCTTTGTGACATAGTTTATCAATTAGCATCTTGTCACTCCAATCATTAGTTTCCTAAACAAGTACTGAATTATTTTTAAGTCACAGTTTTAATTAGGACAGCCATGAAAACCTCTACAGTTAAAATCGCAGTTACGATCACCCAGTTTCTATAGCATTATTTAAGGATTAAAGTTATTTATCATCGGAACATCCTTTGAAAAATTAAATGAAAGTTGAATTCCTTTTCTCACAAGTATTTTCAGCTGCATCTATTTTTAAAATGCTTTTAATGAATAATTAATGATAAAAAGCAAACAGTTCTACAATGCTTCCCATTTCAGTATCGTACCATGCGCTGTGCTTTGTCGCTAGATATATTACGCGTAAAATTATAAAAGACGTTTCTTTTTCCTTGATCGCCCACCAGCGGCCGAACGGTAAAGTCGCTGAACACTGGTAGTTCGGTCCGAGGTTCGAATCTTGCGAACGGGCTGGCTGCATGGGCGTTTTCGTGGTTTTCCCCATGTGTAACGTGTATACGAGCCAGTTTCCCTTAGAAAGTCCTCCACGAAGGCATCCCTTTCCTTAGGTAGATAGCCCTCGAGGCTTAATCACACACACACACTTTTTCTTGATCAAAAAGAAAGGAATCTTTGAATTTGTCTACTAGCAACGAAGCCAGCTACTGCTACAAAAGAATAAGCTATGTTTGTTGAAAATATTTACTCTAAATACCCGAATTCTTTGTCCTCACAATTAATCCGGGTATTTGGAAGGGTTTAAGACAGAAGGCTTCGACAATTAGAGCAAAGACTACATGTGGATTTTATGTACGTTAAGTTCCTTTTTGTCGTTTACATTTTCGAAAGCCCTATCTATAACTATTATTTTAAATTAACATTTTACAATTAAAGAGAAAGTGCTTGCAAACTACATAAATAGGTTATAAATGATAAGCCCTCATCCAATGTTTGCTTGGGTTTTCCCCCTATTCCCATTGCAGTTTCTTTTCTATTATTATTTCTGTTTGTTGATTCTTTGTATCTATGAAGAGAAAAACAGATTCTGCCAGTTGAAAGCGGAGTGGTGATGACGTTTTAAAAATATAAAAATTAAAATACAATATAATGATCTTTAACCGGCGAAAGATCACCTTATTACGAAACTTGCATCTACCGCGAAGTGATTAAAAAAATTCTCTGAATGTTGGCTAAGAGAAAAAAGATAAACAATTGACGTGTGTATTTAGCACTTTAGTTTGTGGCTAATTTTGAAACTTTTCCGAATTACCTAATTCTTGAGCAACAGCATAGAAAGTTACCAAACGTTGGAGAATATTTACTTATTTCTACCTTTTACAAATGTGGAGCATCACCTGTTATTTTTACACGGTTTTATTTAAGGTGGCTTTGGAGTTTTTTGTTTGTTTTGGAGTCAAATGTTGAGACAATTTTGTAAAGTAAAATTACGATATGGTTATATTTATTCACTTATTTATTTTATTTAATGTTGAAGTGAATTTGTTTTACATACGTAGCATCTTATAACACCGTTAAGTTTTAAAATTTTTATCAGTAATTTTATATAGTTTAGTTTTAGGTATTAAATGATTTATAAAAATTTGTTTTCGCTGAATGCAGATCATTTACATAAAAGAAAACGGTTAATGATTACATAAACAAGTAATTATTATATCATCGAAAATATATTCAAATCATACTTTATCTGAAATATATTGAACAGAACAAATTCTATAAAACTACACTAAAAAGTAAACCAATAATTTATCACACGTAAAACATGAAATAAAAGGTAGTTCAGAAGAGAAAAATTTTTTTATCTAGTTTCTCAGCAACCATTTCTGCAGCATTGCCTCTAGGACTAAGAATTATAGGTACAACACCTAATGTAACAAATACAGAAAAAAAGCTATCGACAATATTATCTACGATCTGTTTTATTTTTTTGCCTTTAACATCATCTCTGTTTACAGCAAAGTAGTTTAGAGAACTTTGATCATGGTGCCATAATATGCACAGCTAAGAACGATAGATTTATAAATAAGAAAAGTCAAAGAGAAATTTAAGCAAGCTGAACGTAACTTTACATTATCACTAAGGAGATCTAAAAGTGGGGAGATCTTGAAAGGAAGACGATATCATATTTATTATGCCGATTCAAAGAATTTTCTCTTTTTAGAAGCGTTTTCTTCATTTCCTTTTCTTTCTTGTTTAGATTAGGAAGCCAATTTGAATATATGTCCTAAAGAAAATGAGCTATCGCAGTATATTCTTGGTCATATGTTATAAGGTATTTCTTCCGCCTTCTTGGGTGCCTTCGTGGTGTGGTGGTCTGTTCACTCAGCGCGTAACTGAGAGGTCCGTGGTTCGATTCCCGGCAAAGGCGTTCAAATTTTTCAATTCTTCTGCTTCCAAAAATATACCTAATGTCTCAACAGAGTTAGTAAGAAAAGAGAATTAGTGATTCTTCGAAATCTATGATTGATTCAGTTACAAAGGGGAATATCGAAGAGTACACTTCTAGGAAGATTATTATGTAAAACCACACTTTGGTAAAATAAGCGTAGACAGGACTATGTCTTGGAAAGTGATGAATACGGAAAATAAAATGAACCACCCATAGTAAATATTACACTAAACGAAACGTTTTTAGCTATTATGTTGGTTGCTAATAGAACTAATAGAACGTTGTTATAGAACGTTCCCAGCGATTTTAAGTGATTGTGAGACTGGATTTCAGAATCAATATAGAAATTTTAACGACTTTGCGCCAGATAAGATGGAACAATTTTCCCACGTTCAGAGCCAGCGATTTTCTCTCTTAATTATTTTATAAACTAAAAAATTGAAAATAAAATGTTTAAAAACATTTTCAAATGACTCGGCTTTAATTAACTGCATCGAAAATCGAAAAATACATTTCTAATAATGTGGTAAAATAAAATCGTCGAGCTTTCACACTCGAATTATCTTAGGAGAGAATATCAAAAAGCAGACGTAAATAGTACAGGGTGCGGCAGGGAAACTTCCTTATTTGAAACGCGCGCCATCTAGCGATATTTATTCCGAGAAGGGCGGGGTGGCGCTCATTGAAAACAGCGGCGTCTAAAGTTTTATGTCATGCAGGTTTAGTACCGATCATGCAGAGGACGAGAGAGCATGCGACATGCGACGGAGGACGTGGGCACCACCCCTTTACCATATGGTTAATTGGTGTAGCGCCACGTCCACCAGTATCTATAGTCGAACTTGAGGGCCACACGAGGGTCTCGCACGGGGCGCCGAAACCCAGCGCCCGGTGTATCCCGAGGACGGTCCCACTGACCAAAAGCGCCCTCCGGGGATATTCTCCCATCCGCTTGTCCGAGCCTCTGTATTTGTTGTTGTATGTATAGAAAATTACATGGCCTAACCAGGTCATCACAGCATTTGCAAGCTGGGAAAGTCTAAGGCAGTATTGATAATGGCATTATTACTTATTGTTGACAGACTATTGCTACTTACCAATGGCCTACGTTATAACGCGTTCTCCGTGGAGTCATACTTTTCAACGTACTGCATTTTCATCCATATAAATTGGCAGTGGTGCAAAAACTTAATCGGCGCGATTTGCTTTCACGAAAAAATGCATTAAAAGCCGTTCTTGACAATATGCCTCGTGATGCCCTTGTGTTTTTTAGCAATAAGGCTCATTTTCATCTTTCCGGTTGTAGCGTGCTTTAAGCAAAACATGCGATAATGGGCACGAATCCCCGAGAATTTCATGAGCAGTCCCTCCATACAGAACGTGTGAATGTTTCGTGTGCATTGTCCAGAATAGGCATCGTTGGACCATGGGCTTTTGGAGAACATTTCCCTGGACGCCTTATCTCCTTACGAGGCGATCGTCAGGCGGTCAGGGCTCTCGTCTGATTTAGCCCCGTGTGATTTCTTTTTGTGGGGCTATCTGAAATCTCTAACGTCCAAAGACACTGGCTCAACCGAAGAACAATATTCAAGCTGCTAATGGACAACATACCCGTTGATATGTTGGTAAAAGTGGAAAGAAACTTCAAAACTCGACTATCTCCATGCATTGACCAGAGCAGAGGCCACCTTAATGATGTTATTTTTAAACTGTAATAATAAAATTAAAAAAAAATATATAAGTGTTTCTCTTTAAGTTTAATAACTTGGGAAAAAATTAACTGATATCGCATATACTATTGTGTTATTCATTTTTAAAATACGGTATTTTCCCCGCCGCACCCTGTATAAATATGCATATATCAAAATGATTACATTCATTTCGCTTACATTTCTCTTTGAGAATTTTGATTTAAAATTAGCCATTGTTTGCAGCTTACGATTATATTTTTAGTCATATGTATAAAATAAAGGATAACTGATTATTTTTTTATTATTATTTAGTGTGTTTAATTAAAAACCATGTAAATTAAAAAGTCACTTTGTATATATTGCATTAGGATGTTTTTCTTTACAGAAGCACGTACTAAATTTTCTATACAAAGATATATATGTTACCGTTAAAGTATGAAATCTGTTATTCTATAGAATACCTAGTTATTCCACGAAATAACTGAGCGTGTCCGTTAAAGTGTAAAACCCTCTTGTATTTCATGGTTTAACTAGTTATTTCATAGAATAACGATCTGCAGCCCGTTAAAGTGTAAAATAATCTATATCATATATCTCGCTTTTTAGTATAAGGTACATTTACGTTTCGTTTAACAATATGGAAAGTAGCAGGGAAAAAAACGTTAATTTCGAATTCAAATAAAAATAATTTTTGAAGGACGGCAAAAATACCAAAGCATAAAACAACGAGTGTACTTTTTCGCCATACTCTTAAAATGTCAACGACAAATACATTTACCTTTCCACCCCTACTGCATTTATGAACTATTTCAGGTCATAGGGAGAAATTCAAGCGAAAAAGATGAAATTACTCAGTGCCTGAAAGTTGACAGAGGAAAAGGTGATGCCAAATCTATTTTAGCTATCATCATAAAAATAACCGAAGAAGGATTTTTCCAATTGGCACAAGAAACGACCGCATAAAACAAGTATATTTCCGATCCCAGTTCAGTGTCTGCGAACAAAAATTAATTA
Organism: Stegodyphus dumicola; assembly: GCF_044657685.1. NCBI lineage: Eukaryota > Metazoa > Arthropoda > Arachnida > Araneae > Eresidae > Stegodyphus > Stegodyphus dumicola. The sequence goes on from NC_140768.1 coordinate 6,217,605, forward strand.
AAATCGATGAAGTACCAAATGTAGAAATATCGCTCCGGTCGGTTGCTACAGCTCAAAGTTTAGGTACTGGTTAGGGATTTAAAAAATGTTCGTGTAAAACCCAATGTGTCAGCAAAAAATGTTTTTGTTTTAGAAATAATGTTCTTTGTAATTCCAAGTATCATTTTAGTAATCGTTGTTGTAACAAATGATTTTATGGTACGTTTCCATAAATACCATTTATACGCTGCCTAAATTAGATAAATTGCTTCTTTTTCATTTTAATTGTCTATCATTAGTTTATTTATAGAATACCTAGTTATTTCATTTCAGATAAATTGTTTATTTTACACTTTAACTGTCTCTCATTAGTTAATTTATAGAATACCTAGTTATTTCATATAGAATAACTAGTTAAAGTGCCAAATTATTAATATATTACACATTTTAACGGACACGATCAGTTATTTCATGGAATAACTAGGTATTCTATGAAATAACTGCATTATATACTTTAACGGTAACATATACACTGATTTTATCCTTCCCGCGAAAAAGTACGGATCAACGTCAATTTGATATTTCTCTGACAGAATTCTTGTGAAGACGTTGAAATAAAGAGAAAAATGCCTTCCGACCCCTCGAAATCGAGTTTTCCTTATCTGTTAATAACACTGTTATCTGTTCTTGTATGTAAGCATTGACACAAAACATTTATAAGTGTATCGGCGTAGTTTTATTACTTTATTGAAACTAGCTACTTACACAGCCAACTACCTAAAATAATCTAAAATAATAAATAATAAGCAAAATATCACTGACACATCGCGAGATTTCCGAAGCTATACACTCGATTGACTTGAAATTTTGCGTAGTTACTGATTCCACGATGTAGACGCGCACTAAGAACGGATTTTACTTGAACCCTGTCCAAAATGGATTTTTGTTGTGCAACAGACGTTTCTCATGCATTTGGTTTTCAAATCCAAGTTCAGAATTTTCTTTTATTGTTGCCAAAACTAGATATGAAATACAATGTTGCCAATGAATGCATTTTCCTTTAAAATTATTAAACTGGTAAATAACTTGCATCTATCCAATGAATGCAAACAACCTTTAAATGATAAGGTGTAAAATTCATCTTTTCCTTCTATTTATGTTACAAAGCCTGGCGAATTATTCTAAAAAAATCGCAGTTTTTCTCAAAATCAAGAAAGGAGCTTAAAGCGATATCTTAAGATATAGAACAGATTGAAAAGGCTAAACGTAATGAACCCCTGCTAATAATTCATAAGAATTTCTGTACGAATTATTAGCGCGACTCCAGCGAGACAAGACAATTGCATCTTAGGCTTCAAATTACAACAAAACCCCTCGAAGAAGGGTTTGATTTTGAAACAAATGTAAAAAGCTATAAAGATAAGACATATACACCTATTAAAAAAAAAAAAAAAAAAAAAAAAAGAAATCATCATCAGTTTGTGTGCAAAAAATATTTCATAATTTTTTTTAAAACGGTCTCAAGCATATTGACCGGTAGTTGGATTATTCTTTCGGAATCTGATAAAAAAATTAGATTTCATATTAACTATGCCTTTAACGGTAAGTGTGCTGTATGCATATTTACACTAAATATTTTTCTAATACTTAAAATACTATTTTCTTATTATTTAAATTTTCCAATTTCTTCAATGCTAAATAAATAGTTGATATTCAGAATCAAGGTCAAAATATGTTGTATTCATTGAGCTTCATGAAGAAACAAAAAAAAAAAAAAAAAAAAAAAAAAAAAAAAAAAAAAACTGAGAATATTCCTTTTCAAGTACCGTAAAAACATACACTCTTAGGTGTAAATAAGAGTTGGCTCAGAAGATGGCGCTGATTCCAGATCTCGTCTATCTGACGTCTCATCTCTCGTCGATGCTAATTGGTTGCTATCGGAGTAGCGGAATATTTTCTTCCAGCCTTGGTCGCAAGTTTCCTTTCTACTTTTAACAGCGATGAGTGTTACGGTGAACAATTATTTAACATCGGTAACTCTTTGATGATCCGATAATTTTTGCGGCTGAAATGTTAGTTGACGGCGATATGAAAAATCCAGTTTCTTTAATATCTATAAATAAGTACTGTAGTGATGTAGCTACAGAAAATAGGGAGCAACGAGAATATGTCAACAGAGGTTTTGAAAATACAGAGCAAGAGGAGATATCAGATTCAGGGTGAGTTATTTTTATCCCTTCGAATCCTTTTTTCATCATGAGTACATAGACAGTAGAACTCCATGTATCTGAGTTATGACCATAAAATATGAATTTATAGTAATATAAATGATGGAATTAATTTTAGGCTTATCGTATTTTATTTCAGCAAATATTACACAATTAAGAAACATTCTTATTTCCGTAAAACAAAAAGAAAATACCATTTCATAAAACTTTTTTTTTTTTTTTTTTTTACTACATAAAACGGAAGAGAAAAAATCCTTTCCTTTACGAATTAAAAAATGAAATTTTTAACGAAGACTTTTTTTTTTCATTATACAGATTTCGTGTGCAGGAAAAATATAAACTTTGCCTCTTCACATACTAGAAATATTTGTTGCAAAGTTTCTGCGGAAGCATTCCAGTGAAAGAATGCAGATTGTGCGTCATCAAAAATTAAGTCCTTTATTTACTAAACAAGTGCAAAAATTTTCACTTAGTCTTAATTTAGGTTGGAATAATACGATGTCCACTGCATGGCACTGCAATTTTCAACGGCTCCTGTTCTGTATTTTAAATTTCTGAAGATTAGTTTTAAACCAAGCGATAATCGTAACTATTTTGCTTAGAATCGTTTCAGTTATTCAAATGGAATCTGATTACGAAGATGAAATCGAATTTTAAAAATTAAAGCAAAATTTTTAGATTGAAAAACTTTTTTTCGCACAACTGAATTTTCGACAAAATTCTAACACTCAAGCTGAAGTATTCGTATTAATACGCAACCCACTTCTGTTTAAACTGGTAAAGCACTGAAATTAAGATTAATTTTTATTGACGCGAAATATTAAAATTAACAACATTATAAACATTACTAAATGTTTTTGCATTTTTAGTTTGTAATAAATGTATGATATTAATAAAAAAAGTGCCATTTAAATCAAATAAAATATTTAAAACAGAAAAACACCATTTAGGCTAATCTTTGGAATATGGTAAGAGGTATATGGTATAAAAAAATGAGAGATCATGAGACATGCCATGTGACATTTTCGGGAAAATTCCGATCGTGATTTTTAGCTATAAGCACTTATATACTTTTAGCTATAAGCACTTATATACTTTTAGCTATAAGCAGAAACGATTTCGCTGCTAAAGTGCAGAATCGCCCACTTATTTGTTTGGCGCTTTTTACAAGATTAAGAAGTGGATTTTTGTCAGTTTTTTTTTTTTTTTTTTGACTTTTTAAGTGAAAATAGATCGATGTATACATGGATCAGGAGTGTGCGCAATGCCATTTTTGTGAGATTCTGGGATGTTTTTTTAAGTGAAAATAGGTCGACGTGTACATGGATACCGCGTATGTGCAATTCTTAAAAACGCGCGAAGCAGTGGGCTATTCTGCCCTTTCTCCCAATTTCGCACCTAATCTTCGTCATTATTAAGCACTTTTTGTTCCATAAAAGTTCTAGGGTCCACCAGCGGCTGAGCGGTAAAGACGCTGAACACTGGTAGTTCGTTCCGAGGTTCGAGTCCCGCGAACGGGCTGGCTGCATGGGCGTTTTCGTGGCTTTCGCCATGTGTAACGCGTATACGAGACACTTTCCCTTAGAAAGTCCTCCACGAAGGCACCCTCTCTTCAGGCAGATAGCCCTCGTGTACTTTGCCATAATTGAATAATCCAATCCAATCTATCCATAAAAGTTCTAATCCAATCCAATCTATCCATACGCGTAATTCGGCTAGCAGATTGTTGGAAAAAAATTTTGAGTTAAAAAAAAAAAAAAAAAAAAAAAAAAAAAAAAACTAGCAGGTTGCTGGTAGCAGGGTTGGTCGCCAAAAAATGGCCAAGTTACCATAATCCGAAGATTCACCCAGATTTAATTTTAATCGGTGCAGAGAAAAGGAAAAAGGGCCCAAGTAATTGGACCTCTGCTTCGCTTTAATTATTATGTAATGGCATGCGAAATTAGTTTCATTATACGATGGTTATAAATTTAGCGGAATAAAATGCATTGAAAACTTAGTAGTTTATTAATGAAAATACAGTTAATATCTTGAATAAGTTAGTATGCGTAAATGCATTTAACCCTGTTCTACGATAGATTTCTGATTGTAAAATAATTTACAATGAAAAATTTTAAAAAATTTAAATCTCTATTATTTAATAATTAAAATTCTGTGTTCGTTTAAGTCTTCTCGTTCGCTTGTTAAATAATTGAGAAGAATGCGAGTTGCTTATTGAGTATAAATTTATCTTATAAATATGTATTGCTTTAATTGCGATAATTTACTAGATTCGTTTCAGTCCAAAGGACGTTAGCCATGAAGAGCTATTAATTTCGTTTTGGCATTTGGCGTTGAAAACTTTCAATGTCGTTTCACTTTTCAAACTTTGTTATCACTTTAACTTAACTTTTGTTATCAAACTAGATATAGATCTTCACCTTATCGGCTAAACTTTGGGATATAGTAACAGGTAGTTTGGCGATATTATGGTAAGGTGATAAAGGTTACTAGCTAGGACTTTAGCAATAATCTGAGAAGTACACAGTTCCAGTCACAGATTATTTTGTGGCGACTTTTATAATGGATAATTTAGAGGGTTTCATATATAAATTTGCCTTGTAAAAACAAATTTCTGTGCGCGTTTGTTCCACTACTTTCCGGAAACTTCCGATCGTGATTTTAGCTAAATAAGCACTTAGAAACAATTTCGCACCTAATCTTCGTCATGATTAAGCACTTTTGTTCCATAAAAGTTCTAGCATAAGCATAATTCGTCTAGCAGATTATTGGAAAAAATGTTGAGTAAAAACAAAAACACGTCATTCAAAATTGGATGGCTCTAGATACCGTTGTTTTATCACAATGTGAGAAACATGCATACATTTATGCAGATTCTTCATTATTTAACTTCTTCAAATATAATACAGGGCGAGACTATTTGGTGGAAACGATTTGAAAAGTGATACAGCGTTTTAAAGTTTTCAACGTAAAATCGTAAAACGAAAACAATAGTTCTTCATGGACAAAGCCCTTTAGACGAAAAAGTGCATATAATAATACTATGTGGGTGACAAGAAATGTACACTCTTTTGCAAAAAAATCGATGCACCATGAAGAAAGTGGTTGCTTTTGATGAAATCGAATATGTGTATGGCTCATACACAGATAATAAAATGATTAAAAAATCAAGGTCATAGTTCCTGTTCATGGCTCACAATCATTCATTAAGTGTTTAAATTAGTAGTTGATCGAACCATCCCTGGCGGCAATGCATGCTTGAATTCGTCGAGGCAAGGAGTGGTAGAGGTTCCTAATGTTATCCGCGGTACATTCTGCAAGGCATTCATCAGTTGTCGCTCCAGATCTGCGATATTTTGTGATGCCCGAATCTGGCGGTCTACCATATCCCAGACATGCTCGATTGGTGAAAGGTCTGGTGACCTTGCTGGCCAAGGAAGAGTATCAACCGCACGGAGACAGTCCAGAGATATGCGAGCGGTATGTGGCCTGGCATTATCTTGTTGGAAAATGGCCCCAGGATGACGTGCCATGAAGGGTAATGCAACCGGCCGCAGGATGGTATCAACATATCGTTAATAAAGATGTACGGAGGATAACTAAAGATGACTTGCTGTCATAAGAAATATTGCCCCTCACCATCACATCAGGGGTTATGGCTGTATGCCTTTGTAAAACAAAGCCTGAGTGGGACTGCTTGCACCGTCCTCTCCAGACACGAATACGGGGTCATCTGCATCAAGAGTGAAGCGGGATTCACCGCTGAACACTATACGATGCCAGTCTGATGGCAGCCATGATCGGCTGCGACACCACGCCAGACGACTTCGCCGATGTTGTGGGGTCAAAGACAAACGTCTTAAACGCCTCTGTGAGCGTAACCCCGCCTCAGACAAGCGCCGTGAGACGGTGGACGTTACCACGGGAGATATAGACGTGGGTGTAGTGCGTTAAATAGTCGACAATGATACCGTTGGGGCGGTTCGGGCCTGGCGAACAGTCGTCCTATCTTGCCTCGCATTTGTGCTCTTTGGCCTTTCAGAGGCTTAATTTCGTCGGCAGTTTCCTTGTAGCATCCATTAATATATTTTTTTCCAGTTAATCCTGCGTTAGCGGCGTGGACTTTAGTATCTGATAAAACCATTAAAAAAAAGAGAGGTATAGACGTGGCTGTAGTACGTTGAATAGTCGACAATGATACCGTTGGGGCGGTTCGGGCCTGGCGAACAGTCGTCCTATCTTGCCTCGCATTTGTGCTCTTTGGCCTTTCAGAGGCTTAATTTCGTCGGCAGTTTCCTTGTAGCATCCATTAATATATTTTTTTCCAGTTAATCCTGCGTTAGCGGCGTGGACTTTAGTATCTGATAAAACCATTAAAAAAAAGAGAGGTATAGACGTGGCTGTAGTACGTTGAATAGTCGACAATGATACCGTTGGGGCGGTTCGGGCCTGGCGAACAGTCGTCCTATCTTGCCTCGCATTTGTGATCTTTGGCCTTTCAGAGGCTTAATTTCGTCGGCAGTTTCCTTGTAGCATCCACTAATATATTTTTTTTCAGTTAATCCTGCGTTAGCGGGATGGACTTTAGTATCTGATAAAACCATTAAAAAAAGGAGAGGTATAGACGTGGCTGTAGTACGTTGAATAGTCGACAATGATACCGTTGGGGCGGTTCGGGCCTGGCGAACAGTCGTCCTATCTTGCCTCGCATTTGTGATCTTTGGCCTTTCAGAGGCTTAATTTCGTCGGCAGTTTCCTTGTAGCATCCACTAATATATTTTTTTCAGTTAATCCTGCGTTAGCGGCATGGACTTTAGTATCTGATAAAACCATTAAAAAAAAGAGAGGTATAGACGTGGCTGTAGTACGTTGAATAGTCGACAATGATACCGTTGGGGCGGTTCGGGCCTGGCGAACAGTCGTCCTATCTTGCCTCGCATTTGTGCTCTTTGGCCTTCATTTCAGAGGCTTCATTTCGTCGGCAGTTTCCTTGTAACAACCATTAATATATTTTTTTCCAGTTAATCCTGCGTTAGCGGCATAGACTTTAGTATCTAATAAAAACCATTCAAAGAAAAAAAAAAAAAAAGAAAAAAAAAAAAAAAAAAACAGTAATCCATCATTACAAAGAAATAGTCGACGCTTAAGAACGTGAAGTCTTGAGCATAACAGCGAAATTCATTGGTCTCAGATTCCTACAGTTTTTCGATTAAATTTAAAGGTAGCGAATTTTTATTCTTTCTTATAATTATATTCCTTTCAATATTTATGGTTATGATTATCATAATCATATTTCATAATAAAACTCCAAAATTATCCGCACCATTTCTCGACGAAATTTTTTGTTTTTGTAGAAAAAAAAAAAAAAAAAAAAAAAAAAAAGAAGCGTACTTTGTATTCGGTTTTAAGAAAATGAAAATATTTTAATTTTCATTTTAACCCTATGATTTCCGCCGGAAAAAAAATTCAGGAGTAAACCATTCCTTCATTTGTAGTTCAGTAAATACTTACAGAAAAAGTTTACAGAAAAAAGATTACAAACTCTTCGGAGTTTTTGATTCTAGTTCACTTTAGTCCTAATATTTGGTGTTGCAATGTATTTGGAGTATCCAAAGTATTTGGATCATAGAAGTTAAAAAAGAAATACGCAGTAAGAGTTCTATTTCATACATAATGAGCGAATAAATATTAAGCTATAAAGTTAAGTTCGAAACATAACTTTATAGCACATTAATTTTCCTAATTTGAGATTACCTTTATTTTAAGTATATGAATTTAGTAATGAAAATTTTAAATAACTGCCACATGAATTGCATGTTTACAAAACAAGACAAAGAGCTTTCTGGCAAATGGTCGGATAGAAGGTTTTTCTCCGAGTCAATTAACTAATATAACTCCGAGTGTTTTACAGTCAGATTTATATATTAAAGCACTGAATTTCCATTACATAATCGTTCGTATGGAATTTATTAAAATTTACAGTAAAGTTTTCTGAGAATACTTATCTAAAATATTTACGTAAAACAATGCAAAATATAGAAAACTTACAAAACAATTTAAGGGGACTCACACAGCTTAAAAACCATAAGATGTTCGAATATGTGACTGTTGCAAGAATTGGGATAACTTATTTTAAAAGTAATTACTTCCAACTTTTTACTGCTGAGTACATAATATAGCTGCTTTCTGAAATAGTCATCAGAAAGTTTGCGTTGCCACAAATATTTTTATAATTTAATCCGCTTTGTGACAACATTTTTCGTCATGTTTCCAGCTTGCGCGCACAGTTTAAAATATTTTTTTTGCATACTTTAATTCCATATTTAATATACAGCTTTTATAACATTTGGAAAGTACTGTGAACCAAAAATTCTAATAATTTCATGTTAAATTTTTATTTTATTTGGAGTTGAGTTTATAAAATGCATTTTATTAAAAATATCTGTAATGTTTTCGTGCATAAAATTTTTTGATATTAAAATATTCAACAGAGTTTTGGTTCAGCTAGAAAATAGTGCCCATATAAAAAATTCCATCCAGTTTCAAAGAGCGTACCATTAGCCATCTTTAAAATATCATGAGCGCAAGGTGGAAACATTTTTTTTGGTACTTTTCCGTTTCACCGGTGCAAATCTCGCCAAGAAGACTTTGTTGGCGAGAGCATACAGTATACACATAAAAAATGTTAATAAATGTTAGTTCTAAGAACTTTTTATTTTGAAGGCATAAACATTTTAATATGGTTTAAAAATTTTGTAAAAAAAGGCCAGTAAATAAAGACAATAAATTTGTAAAAAGACATTAATTTAAAATTTACCATGCTTTCTTGGTTCAACATCCTAAGTCGCCGGTTCGTATCACGTGGCCCCAAGTGATCTCATCTCACATAAACTACGCTACAAAAAACTAATTCCATCAGTAATTATCTACATTAATTTCAAGTTAAATCTTATTTTGGAATACAAGTTTAAATGCAAGAATTATTTCAATTTGTACGAATAGCTTACTCAGAAATTATATGTAAAACCGCATTGCTTTACATCGCTAGTGCATTCTCATTAGAATGGATGAATTTAATATTGATTTTGCCTTTTGTATATTTTCGGGTGAGCGGTTTCATTGCATCCTAACTGACTTAATTACCGCGAGTGGTCTTAGAGCATAAAATTTAACTATCTAGGTAAAAATTCTATGTAATTGTATGCCAGTATTGAAAGAAACAATCAGTCTGATAAGAAACAGCTGCGACTTGTTTTGAAAGTAAAGCGTAAAAGGTTACCAGGGAAGATATTCCGTTTGGCATCAGTTGTACCATTATTGGCGACTTCATCGTTTGCGCCGGCAAAACGGAAAAGTACCCAAATAGCTTACTCAGAAATTACGTAAGACCGCAGTGGTTTATTTCGCTAGTGCATTCTTAATGGAATTGATGAATTTAACTCTGCCTTTTCTATATTTCCGCTTTGGGGTGAGCAGTGTGATTGCATCCTAATTAAGTTAATTACCACGAATGGCCTTAGGGCATAAAATTGAACTCTCTGGGTTAAAATTCTATGCAATTGTATGCTAGTATTGAAAGAAACAATCAATCTGATAAGAAATTGCTGCGATTTGTTTTGAAAATGAGGTGTAAAAGATTACCAGCGAGGATATTCCGTTTGGGATCAGTTACACCATTATTGGCGACTTTATCGCCTGCGCCGGCAAAACGGAAAAGTACCATTTATGTGCCTTCCTTTTACAATAAAAGTTGTAGAGACATTAGGTACTTTTTGAAAGCAAGAGACATGAAAAATGAGCAACTCCCTCGCCGGAACTCTAACCACGGACCTCTCGAATACGCGCCGAGTGTGCTGACCCCTACACCACGAAGGCATGCTAAGAAAGTGGGAGAAATATCTTATAAAATTATGAATTTATTCTAACAGTTGTATAATCTGATCCTGCAATTTAACATTTAATATGGGTTTAAAATAAAGGCACTCTTTCCTTTAAAAGCTACATACTTTTTAATAACATTTTATAAACAGAAACAATTATTTACGCACATACAGGGTGGTCATAAAAACTGGTTGCTACTTGGTTGCTATTGTGATCGAAAAGAATCGTGTTTCTGCATTTAGAGGTGGTCATTCGTACTTGTTATGTCTCCGTATTATTAAAAAAATTATATACCATATATAAAATCGAATGCATATAAAAAAAAGTTTAAGTTACTAAAATACTGTTTCGAGTAAAAGAATTGTTAAACATTAGTGTACACATTGCTGCGTGCCTACGGGTTCGTAATAGACTGAATGCACAAGAGATGCACTAAACTTTGACGGCCTTTTATAATTTTCAACCTGTCGCGAGAAATTTCTAGTATTTTCTACTTTTCGAAATTTCTTTAAAGCAATAAGAGGATAGTATTACGATTACAGCTAACATAGTGGTACATTACAGCTAACATAACATTTATTCAATTTCAGTACGAATTGCCGAGACAGCCATTTTCTCAATGTTAAATGCACGTACTCCTGGCGCCCACCAGCGGCCGAGCGGTAAAATCGCTGAACACTGGTAGTTCGGTCCGAGGTTCGAATCCCGCGAACGGGCTGGCTGCATGGGCGTTTTCGTGGTTTTCCCCATGTGTAACGTGTATACGAGCCAGTTTCCCTTAGAAAGTCCTCCACGAAAGGCATCCCTCTCCTTAGGCAGATAGCCCTAGTGTGCTTTGCCATAATTAAATACTCCACTCCACTCCACGTACTCCTGTATTCTTAATTTCCCGGCGTAGCTTTCTCTTAAAATTTGTCTCGCGCTATCTTGCACGGGGAAATGCAACAACGTTAATAATAATTCTACTAAAATTACCTATCTAAATATAAAATTCTTAACAATATAGTACTTGAACACAGTACTGTGATTCTTCAAACAATCGGAATAAAACATGTTATGTTTTCTCTAATCTACAAAGATGACCTGATTTTCAGTTCTATTTACCGTTAATTCTCGGGGGGGGGGAAGAGATGTTTATTTTTTTTTACGTAAGAATTGTTTTTCCTTGCGGAGTGGCATTCAATAATTCTTCGGTCTATATAGGAGACATTCATGTATCACATCTTTCGTTAAATTCCTTAAAATAATCTCCACTAAAGAGGGATTCCTTGAAATTTTTCTGACTTCACAAAATAAAAAAAAATCTGTGTACATCACATGAGTTCCTTGTACGGAATATTAAATTATACGAATTTTTTCTTGCATTTCATTTAAACTTATTGGATTGAATTAAATCTACTTCGCCGACAGCGCATAAACCACATTAGAATAAATGCATTCTTTAAAATTCACTCTATTTGTTTACCATATCGACACTCTGGCGCTAAGTTCATTTAACAGTATTATATTTCGTTCATATTATAACTCAGAACACACCAAATTTATATCATTTAAAAAATTATCTAACCGTTGCCACATGTTCTATTCAAATACCATAATAAAGCTAGAACGATTTATAAAATAAGAACGAAACAAAAAAGGAACAGTTTTTCACAGACGATTGAGTATTTCTCATTCAATTAATTCAGTTCTCACTTCGCGACGAGGCAAAAATACATAAAAACTCAAAATATCTGTATTAAAAATTACGAAGTAAATCTTCAACACTTATTTCTTCGAAAACATTCTAGAAAGGATTAAGCAGGATTTAATTCGCAATAATAAATGAAGGCGTTATCTTTGTTGTTGCGAAGCTAAGTTTCTGTAGATTGGCAACAAATCCACTATCCTGCTGTTTCAAATGTAAACAAGCAATGGCCGCCATCAAAAAAAGTTATTAGGCTTAGCGGCACTTAAACAACTTTAAAATTGTTGATAATTCTAAAAATATTGGATACAGATTTACTAAAGGCATAAAAACCTTAATCGGAAGATAAGAAAAACATAATTCAACCATTTTTAAAGCAAAAAATGTACAATTTAGAAACACATAAGAGTAAAGAAACTGAGAACACTGAGCCGGGTAACAGAGTGGATGTATATATAAATATATATATATACGTTTGGTGCGGCCGATTGCAACCAAAAGACGAGGTGCACATCTACTTGTTATAGCAGTTCTATATGCAAAATTTCAAAGTTCTGAGCCTACTCGTTTTTGAATTATGCGAGATACGTACGTACATATGTTCGTACAGACGCCACGAAAATTTCTCTTCAGAATTAATTTTAAAGCAGATTTTTGGAGGAAACGAGTCTTTTATTCTGTCCTTACGTACAGATATCACGCAAAAACATCATTAATTGCATTCGATAGCGGTCAAAATGGATATTTTCGTTGAAATATGCTGCCTGGAACTTTTCGCGATTACAATACTTCCTTTTTACTTCGTACAAGGAAACAAGGAAATAATAAATAGTTTAAATAGTATGCACAAAATAAATTAGCCTTTTTTTTTCTTTCTTGCGCGCAGACATGTGTGTGTATTCAAGGCAAACAGTTCGCGGCAGAGGTGAAATGATAGCAATCCATTAAAAGTAGAGCCCACCAGCGGCCGAGCGGTAAAATCGCTGGACACTGGTAGTTCGGTCCGAGGTTCGAATCCCGCGAACGGGCTGGCTGCATGGGCGTTTTCGTGGTTTTCCCCATGTGTAACGTGTATACGAGCCAGTTTCCCTTAGAAAGTCCTCCACGAAAGGCATCCCTCCGCTTAGGCAGATAGCCCTAGTGTGCTTTGCCGTATTCTCAATACACCAACACCATTAAAAGTAGATTGTCAACATTTATTTTTAACAATGAGTGATAAGATGACTTTGAACATTGAATTCGTCGGAAGATTATTTAATAACTATACAACTAAACCGCACTTAAAAAAAAAAATTCGCGTGGTCTATAATGATGTCAAAAATTACTAGAAAGATTACTAGAGAACTGTGGAATATATTGAATGAATTTATTTTGGTTGCTATATGGCATCACAACACATTAGTGACATATATAAATACAAACTGAAAATCAGCCATGAATGAATATGGTACAAAATTATATTATGAAACAAATCAAATTTAAAAAACACGTGGTAACAAAATTGAATGCCTCGGCCATAAATGCAGGTTTTGACATTGGTGAGAATTTTGACTCCTAAAATCCTTCTTAATCTTCCTAAACTCATAAACACACATTAAAACATTTAACTCATGAACACACATTAAAACATTTAACTCATAAACACTCATTCAAACATGATTTAAAACTCTGAATAAAGTTTGGAAAAATTCATTTTCTCCACCAATTTGTTATTCCCAAGGGTGTCGTCTCACATGTAGTCAACTTTCCCTCGCTCAAGAGGTATCCGCCTTCAACGTCGTGTAAATAAGTTACTTCGGGGAACGATCAAACATCTATTAATTTCTGCTTCAGTTTTTGAAATCGCAACTACTTCCCCTACTTAATTTTGTAATGCCATACAAATACTTAATTTATTATTCGGGACTTATGAACAAACAGACACATACACAGATACACACACGACACACAGATAAATATATATATATATATATATATATGTACAATAAAAAATAAAAATACGTATAAAATTCATCTCGTATTCAATTCGAAATAGGCCCACCAGCGGCCGAGCGGTAAAGTCGCTGAACACTGGTAATTCGGTCCGAGGTTCGAATCCCGCGAACGGGCTGGCTGCATGGGCGTTTTCGTGGTTTTCTCCATGTGTAACGTGTATATGAGTCAGTTTCCCTTAGAAAGACCTCCACGAAGCCATCCCTTCCCTTAGGCAGATAGCCCGAGTGCGCTTTGCCATAATCAAATAAACCAAACCAAACCAAACCAATTCGGAATAAACCTTATGGAAATACCAAAAAACATGGTGGCAAATTACAAGAAATGGGGGGGGGGGAGAGCAAAACATGCCCCAAACAAAAATGAAACTGAAATTAAAGATGTAAATTTCAGTTTCCTTTCTGGTTTTGGCATGTCTTACTCCCTTGTTTCTTGCCGTTTGCAATTGGGCTCGTGTGTGGTTCTATTTTGAAACGAGTATGGGATGAATTACAAGCGTACTTCATATTTCATTTTATTTTTGTTTATTACCACCACTTGTTCCTGTCTTCATGAAGTAGTGCTGTATGCCAGACATTTTTTTCCTCCAGATAAAGAATTTGCCAAACTACAGATAAAGAGTTAGCCCTGTTTTATTAAACAGTAGAAATTACATAAAGAGATCTATTCATTAGCTGAAAGATTCAAATAAAGTTTGCTATTCCGAGTTCTTTTACTTTTTGTTTCATGCTGAATTTCTCGAAATGATTGGTGAGAGTTCTGCTTCTCAATGACCCTTTTGCTTCCAACCAAAATATGGCCTTCAGATAAAAACTTCATTGATTGGATTTGACCTCTAGATATTTCCGTCACAACTTCCAAAAGGGAGTTTATTTTCTTTTTATGTGTTATTTACGAAGGAATCGTCAGTGATATAACAGATTAATTCGTTGTACACTAAGCATTAACTGTCCTTCATCTGTACAACTAAAAAATAAGAACTTGCCTTTCTCAAGGACTCTTGAGTTTCTTTTGAGGATTTTGGGGCAATAAAACAAACATTGAAGGGAGATAACATCATATAAATATAAGTTTTTTTTCCCTTTTCACGTTAGAAATGTCCTTAAAAATTTACCACATCTTTTAGATCATTACGTTACTCTAACATGCATCCTTGACATGCGCTGAACATTGCGCATTTAATTCGCTCTACGCACAGTCTCCCGCCTGTCCTGTTTTCACAGTACTGGCTTTCGGGGACGTATAAGATCTTTAATGTATCGGAACGTTTAAACAATCTGAAATTGTTTAGTTGAGAGATTTAAAAACAACGAACTTAACATAACTCTTTATTTTTTTGGTAATCTGTCTGATAAAATTTTGAAAACATGTTTAACGCGCAGTACATTCACTGGTAACTTTTAGAACCATTTCAGCCTTATTTGAATTAATAAAAGATACTTCTAACGCTTCTTTTTCTTCCTCTATATTTCATAGCTGGCACAAAATATATTGGTTCCTCCTTTTTTGAAAAAGTAAACCAGTTTTCATTGAAGTATGCCTAACCTTTTCTTTAAAATACAAACTATAATCATAAATTAAAAGAAATAATTTTTTCATTCACTACAATAAAAATTGCAGTTGTTTATAAAAGAGCTGTTCATACTATGTATTAAATGTACTTTCATTTCCATCTTTTAAATCTTTTGAAAAAGATCTGAAAATGATTAAGAATAGGATTAATTACTAATCGTTCAGTTTGAAAAGACATTTAATGATTTTATATTTTGTGGAATGGTTACCAGCAATAGCAAAGGCAACTGGTAAAGTCTTCTAGACAGGCATTCATGCGGAACCAGAGCGGCCGAGTGGTAAAGTCGCTGACCACTGGTAGTTCGGTCCGAGGTTCGAATCCCGCGAACGGGCTGGCTGTATGGGTGTTTTCGGGGTTTCCCCCCCATGTGTAACGTGTATACGAGATAGTTTTACTTAGAAAGTCCTCCACGAAGGAATCCCTCTCCTTAGGCAGATAGCCCTCGAGGCTTTGCCGCAATTAAATAACCTAACCATGCGGAACCAGCTCGAAGGGTTGATTCTTAGGCGCAACATTTTAATCGGGAATACAAAAAACTACTGAAATGATAATGCTCGTATAGCTCAGCGAATCAAATAGTTGAAATGAGTATGCCAAAGCACGCAAGGGATGTGCCTTAGGTCCTTAGGAGATATGTCTGCCTTAGATCTGTCTTAGTTACCTGTCTTAGAAGATATACTTGCCGGGAAAGGGAAACTGTCCGATATGGGTGAAATCGCGTAAACTCTACTGAGTTCTTCCGTTAGCTGGAAAACCACCCTGAAAAAAATCACTAGTAATAAGAATTCAGGGGGGGGGTTATAAAAAAACTTCTCGAATATCTCCGAACAGCCCTATCCTAGTGCCCTATCCTCCGAAACGGTCGAACTCAAGTTTCAGATATTGTTATTTGAGGGTATGCGCTCGAGATTATTTGAGGTTATTTAAGATTATTTGAGGGATTATTTGAAATTATTTGAGATTATTTACTAGAGATTATTTGAGATTATTTGAGGGTATGCGCTCGAGATTATCGCTCGAGTTATCCTATCCTAGCGCCCTATTCTCCGAAACAGTCGAAATCAAATTTCAGATATTGTTATTTGAGAGTATGCGCTCGAGATTATTTGAGATTATTTGCTCGAGATTATTTGAGGTTATTTGAGATTATTTGAGATTATTTGCTCGAGATTATTTGAGGTTATTTGAAGGATTATTTGAAATTATTTGAGATTATTTGCTCGAGATTATTTGAGGGTATGCGCTTGAGATTATTGCTCGAGTTATTTGAGGGTATACTTCGAAACAGCCCTATCCTAGCACCCTATCCTCCGAAACAGTCGATCCTCCGAAACAGTAAACCCTCAGATATTGTTATTTGAGGGTATGCGCTCGAGATTATTGCTCGAGTTATTTGAGGTTATGCTCCGAAACAGCCCTATTCTCCGAAACAGTCGAAATCAAATTTCAGATATTGTTATTTGAGGGTATGCGCTGGAGATAGTAATGATTTAAAACAATAGAGCTCTCACGGTTGCGGTTACAGTGGAAACATTTTAAAATTTCCGAATGGGAATTCACACTTTTTTTCTGCGTAAACTTATCAGCATATTGAAAATCCATTGGAACAATACATGTATGACGGGAATTGCCGGCGTAAAACGTAAAGAACCAATGAAAACACAAAGTGGGGAAAGAGAAGAGAATAAAAACATTTATTGGAATTATAAGTTTTCAAAGTGCCCACCTTCGCAGATGATGACGTATTTCATGCGGGAGATTGTTGACAACAATGACGAACCTAGTGCGCTTCGGCCGTAATTACGATTTAACTCAAACATTGAGAATTGCAATTTAAGCTCTGATTATGACATCATTTTTTTTTACGTACTTCGCAGTGTTTAAGAGTGTTGCCATTTGAAGAACTTCAAATTTGGGGATTAAAATTTTTGCAACTGAATTAACTCATAATTTCTTAAAAAACTGGGTGATTTAAAAAGACAGTAACACACTTTTTACTAGCTTAAATGTTCATTTTGCTTTTTAGCAACATTTTTTAGTTGATACAAATTAAGATACATTTCATTTATTTTATATCAAATTAATAATATTTAAAGCATTTTAGTTTTTTTGTTGATTGCTGTGTTTAACGCCACAAAGCATTAATTTATACTTTTCCGAAAAGTAGTAAAATCTTTGGCACTTACAATATTGCGCCATAACCATACTTCCATTTACCTCTAGTCTCTACATATAATAAAAGAAAGAGTCTGTGTGTCTTTCGTTCGTGCTGCGCTTAAGCCAATAGACCCAGGGCTACGAAATTTGGTAAATAGGTGCATCTGGACAAGAGGCCAGTGCACCTCGAAACGAGTTTTTCAAAATTCGAATCGGATTTTTTTAATTTTATCTAATCGATTTTATCGCATCATTTTGAATAGCTCCATTCTTTTAGAAAAGTGGTTTTGGCAACAGTTATTCATTCAATTGTATACTGGACTGCTGACTGTTGAAAATCAGCAGTGTTGCCACTTGGAAAAATGAGGGCGATCGTTCTGTGCAGTTTTTAAATTTAATGTTTCTCTTGGATACTGGACGTTTGTCGAGAGAAGGCAACGGGAAGTTGGTTAATTTACTTATTAGGATAATTAACATTTATATTAAGGGATATTGCTTATTTCATTGTACTTTTGTTATATGTAGCACTTTTTTTTAATTTATGGATTTTTTTTTTTTTTTTTTTTTTTGAAGTTCTGCAGAGTAGAATTCTGCGCAGTTTTTAAGTTTTAACGTTTGCTATTCCCTTCAGGTATTTTTCCGGTACATTTAAAAGCCAGGCGAAGGCTTTCCACGTAGCTGCTAGTGTTAGTTTTCTTTTGTAGTTAAATTAATGACTCATAAAACGATTGTAAAAGACAAACAAACATTTATTTAGAGATAAATCGTACTCGTTACTTGATAACTTACACGTAATGTATTCGTAAACGTACATAACATAGCAGACGTTCTTACTGCATCGTACCAATATACAGTTAGTCACAAAAGTCTGCGTACAGACTAAATTTTAAATTAAAATAAACACTTAAAGCATAGAAAAATGTATTTTAATCATTCATTTTTTTCCTTCTATTAGCTAAAACTGTAAGCTTAAATAAAAAGTAAATAATATAAGTGTAATACTTTTTACATTTTTTCAAAAATATATTTTGTCAAAAAAACTCAGAAATTCCCTCAATAATAATAAAAAGAAAAAATAAGTCTGCGTACGCTTTCCCCCCCCCCCAAAAAAAAAGGCAAAATATAAGTTTTTTACATTAAAAGTTATTTTTACATTAAAGTTAGTATTGAAGTAATGTAAAAGTTTTTTACATTACTTCAATACTTTGTAGGATAACCTTTATTCTTCAAAACAGCTTGCAGACGTTTGGGCATTGACTGAACTAGTTTTTCAGTGTCATCCGACGTAAATTTCGCCCATTCTTCCTGCAATTTACTAATTAGCTCATTACGTAATATTGTGTTTTCGAATTCGTTTCTTCAATTTTGCCCACAAATGTTCGATTGGACTGAGATCTAGTGACTGTGGAGGAGTACGCAACTGTCTTGGTGTGTGATAGAGGAGATATTCCTTCACAATTTTAGCTGTTTATTTCGGGTCGTTGTCTTGTTGGAAAATAAAGGTATTAGAAAGGTTTAAATTTCGGGCACTGTCTCGTAGATTTTTCTTCAGAATATCCGGATAAACATACTTATCCATGACTTTAACAATAATGGGAAAATTTCCAACTCCTTTCGACGACATACACCCTCATACCATCACACCGTCAGTTTCATGTTTGACAGTTGGATTTAAATTTCTCAGATTCAGTTCTGTTCCTGGTTTTCTCCATACAATAGGGTGGCCATTAACTTTAAATATTGTAAACTTACTTTCATCTGACCAAATTAGATTGTTCCAGAAGTCCTGCGAAGAGTTTAAATATGTTTTGGCAAAAGCAGTTCTTTTCTTTCTATTTGTCTCGGAAATGTATGGCTTAGACCTAGGTTTGCATCCATGATAATGGGCCTTTCGCAGCACTTTTCGTACAGTTTCAGGAGAAATTTCCTTGTTGCTAGTTAAAAAAAATGTCTTTTGCAATGCTTGCAGCAGGAAGTTTAGGATTTTTTTAATTCGGAAAAGAATTTTTCTTTCTTCTCTCTTCGTTAGCTTCTCGGTCTCTCAAATCTTGGTTTTACAGCAAGACTACCAGTGTCAAGATAGTTTTGAATAACTCTCTGCACACTAGAAAATGGTTTTGAAATGTTTTTACCAATATAGCGAAGAGTTTTACCTTCATCTCTCAATTTGATAATTAGTTGTCTCGTAACTAAAGGAATCTCTTTATTGGTTGTCATTTTCGTCAAAGAAAATAGAAATAACAACTTCTAATCAACGTAAAATTTGCTTCGGAAGTCAATGACCTTGAAAGTGTAACCACCTTTGCATTCTCAAGTTTGAAGTTTAAAAATTAGATAAGAAATCTCCCGCCTCCTTCGCGTTGTACGCAAACTTTATTGGCTTTCATTTCTGACCACTTATCTATTAGTGTGCATAAATTATTAGATATGAAAATATTACAGTTAAATAATTTCAAAGTCCCTTATTGAAACTAAATATTTAAAAAATAAAACTTTAAGAAACTACCCTTTTCGCACCTTAAAATTTGGATTTGATATTACTTTTCTTGATGAACGCAGACTTTATTGACTAACTGTACATTTCAAGCGCACACCATCTGAATATCTTTTAAAAATTATAAAATAGAAAGGCATCCAGAAATTAGCCGTTGACATTTCTCAACTGATATTTTGTGTAATGACAATAAATAATTTACAATCGTGTTTACATTCGACCATCCTGACTTTTCAATTGTCCTGAATTGAACCAAATCTTATCACACATTAAAACGACAAATAAATAGCAACAACAAATATAATAATAGGTAGGAAAAAAATAAAATTAAATATAATTAAAAAAAATTCTGTAAGTCCTACATAGTCCTGCTAGTATTTGATATTACCAACTTTGAATAAATTAGAAATTCGAGTAAATCTCGGGTTTGCTAAACGTTAAAGGATGTGTATGGTGTATGGTGTATTTAATTATGGCAAAGCACACGAGGGCTATGTGCCTAAGGGAAGGGATGCCTTCGTGGAGGACTTTCTAAGGGAAACTGGCTCGTATATACGTTACACATGGGGGAAAACCACGAAAACGCCCATGCAGCCAGCCCGTTCGCGGGATCCGAACCTCGAACCGAACTACCAGGGATGCATGTGAAAAAACAGCATAGAAGTTTTCAATACTGCCTTAAACAATATATATAATTATAGACTAGAAATCATTTGTTAGAAAATATGTAAATCTCTCCAGTTTTTCTATGTGTAAAGAACTGAATTTAAAATAACAGGAAAGAATTTTTTTTTTTTTCCTTAAACAACATATACATCCTTGAGCGTTTTAAAGCCAAGGACTGGAAATTCCTCTTTAATTTTATCGGAAGCATATCGGGATACAATTTCATTTAGAAAAATTTGAAATAATCCTCGTGAATACGACTTCATGATATAATGTTGAACATTACGAGATGAAAATTAACACCATGGTGATAACATTGATGGATCAAATTTTGCAAAACTGATTTTACGTTAAATTTAGAACTTAACTACGTTCATTTGTATCGAACTTAGATTTAGCTTCGGCCTTCTCCCAGAATTTGAGTATAATAGCAACTAATTTGTAATTTTTTAATATAGCATGTTGTGGCAAAAATGATTAAAATGCGGATAATTATTTTTAGGTCTGCAGGAATCAAAGAAAAGTCCAAACCAAATATACAGGCAATTGGATTTCTCAGTTTGGTAAGTTTTATTTTACTTCTTATTTTTAGTGCTGAGCATTATCAGTAAAAAGGCGTTTTATAATCGCATGTTAATTAAATTCAACATTATACGATTGGTACAACTTAATAAGATGCAGATAAAATATTACTATAAAATAAAAAGATTACCATATCAACACAAAATATAATTTTATTCACCAACTCAGTAGTCAAAAACTCATCTTCTATTTTTAAAAAGAAATTGCATTCTAAAGATAAAAACTGTTGCCAAAAACGATTATATAAAAATATGAAAAGTAAAAATTTATAATTATTAAAATATTATGAGAATTAAAATATTAAAATATTGTGAGTTATTTTCAAACTAATTATTTACATTTTATGCCATTACATACGTAATACAAAGATTTGGTTTGGTTTATGTGATTACGGCAAAACCTCGAGGACTATCTGCTTGAGGGAAGGGATGTCTTCGTAGAGGACTTTCAAAGGGAAACTGGCTCGTGTACACGTTACACATGGGAAAACCACGAAAACACCCATTCGCGGGATTCGAATTCATACCGAACTACCAGTATTCAGTGGCTTTATCGCTCGATCGATCGCTGATGCGCCCTTTGTACATAACAACTAAGCTTTTAAATAACTAGGTATTTTAATAAGAGATGATATAAATTCTTTATATCATCTCTTATTAAAATACTTTATATAAATACTTTATATAAATAATACTTTATATAAAATTATATGCTCAAAAGTGCCAAATCTAGCGAAAGCTTGGCTTTGGCTAATTTAATTACTGAAAAGCCTTCGAGGGCTATCTGAGTAAGGGGAGGAATACATTCGTGGGGGACTTTCTAAGAGAAACTGACTCGTATACATATTACACAATAGGAGAATCAAGTAAACGCCCATGCAGCAAGCCTGTTCACCCGGATTCGAACTCCGGACTGAATTACCGGTATTCAGCGGCCTTACCCCTCGGCCTTTGGCAATCGAGCAATGACGCCCATTTAATCACAAATTGCGCGTAAGTGTAGATTTTTCTAAATGCACACAAGTTTTGATTACACTCAAATTTAGCTAGTTCTAGATTTTTTTACGTCACTATTAAAATACTAGTTTAGTTTTCAAAATTTTTGATATCGCTGTGGATATAACAATTTGTTAATTGCCAAGGTCGAAAATGCTGCAGCAGAATTTCTTGAAAAGAAAAAAAAAAAAAAAAAAATCTAAGATGAACTTGTATTTTATCGATAATTCAGTAGCAAAATGGCTCTGCAGGAAAGAATCCTGTACTGAGAAGAAAGAATTAAGAGCACAAAATTGGCTCGAACGATTAAAAATTCCCGTGCTTACAGAAGTGAGGTTCATCTATTTGTGGTGTCAGGAGATGAAATGTATTGAATTTTGTGAACTCCGACTGAAGGCGAACCATGAAACAGTTGGAGACAAGAATGGTTAGGCGTATATGCCGCAGATTTAGTTCCTCGGTGTACGTTGAAAATCGGCGGATCTGACGAAATTATTCAAGTAGACTAGAGCCTTGATTAGAAAGTTGAACATATTCTTCGGTCACATTGGTTTTCCAGTGGATCGTGCAGAGAACGAAATGAATGTTTTTTGGGTCGCTGTTCCAAATCAATCGGCGAGAACTTTATTGAATGGGATTGTGGCGACATCATTTGCAATACTGAAACACCATCTGTGAAACTCTTCGAGTTGAGATTTTCGTTTTTAAAAAGTGGCAACAGTAAAAGAGTTCGGAAGGAAAAAAAACATTAG
The DNA here is from genome assembly GCF_044657685.1 of Stegodyphus dumicola. Lineage (NCBI taxonomy): Eukaryota > Metazoa > Arthropoda > Arachnida > Araneae > Eresidae > Stegodyphus > Stegodyphus dumicola. The sequence continues at coordinate 6,240,591 of NC_140768.1, forward strand.
AATTTATTTTGAAAAATGAAACTAATTATCATTTTCTTTAGTCCTGTTCTGTCGTTGATAAATTTAATTAAATGAATTTGTTCTCTGCAGTAAATTTAGGTTAGTCAAATTTATTTCTCCTTAATCAATGAACCTATAAATTAGGGAGCGCGTTCAGGACTGATTGATTGCGTTTAAATGTCTACGAACGAGAACGCTGAAGCAGCATCGGACAGATCAACATTTGCCAGGGTAAATCTAAACGCTTTTCCTTTTTGGAAACCCGATCTGCAAAATATGATTTCTTCAGATCATAGCACAATTACGAAGTTACGGCTGATCAGACAAAATATCATATGTAGTCAGTTCAATCGAAGCAGGGACATTCACAAGTCGCTAGTATCCTCGTCAAACCCCTCAGACGACGGCAAATTTCCAACTATTAAGATGCCGGATTAAGATTAACCATTAAGATGCCAACCGCCGGATGAATTTTTAAAAACCTTGCGAATGCAGTGACTACAGCTTAATATGCAGAGCACTTTGTCAATAAGCAGCGATGATTTATCCAAACAAGATATGAGAATTTAATCCCAGTCTATGTCAGATATCTCGCGTTGTTTCTCCACCATCTGATAACAATATATCCCACGATTTGCAGAAATAGATATCAAACTTAGCATTGCTGATAGCAGAAATAAGTAGACGTAGAGATTCCAGTTAACGAAGACGAAGGTACAAATGGAATTCAAGAAATCGTTTCAGAAATAACAGTGACCCAAATAACTGTTACTTTCACCAACGCTTTGGCGAGAGAGCTTACAATTGCACAGAGTTCGAAGCAGAAAAACTGAATCATCGGCTTTCAGTGACGACCAAGTGTGAAGGATCGAGTTGAGTCGTCTATATATTCGTGACAATGCATTAGCAATTCACTTTTAATTAACACTGGAGCAGAAATATCGGTTATCCCACCATCGCCATTGAAAAAAAAGAAGTCTAAGTTAGACAGGGATAAATAGAAGGGCTAGGTCATTCCTTTGTTCGACTCCCTCGCCGACGCGAGCCTCATGGAGGGGGGGAACCAGAAGTAATCTGACGTGTCTCTGTTGCACCTGCTCTGATTTCGCGCCTTTAAAACTGTAGTTTCATTCATTTGCGAGACGTTTTTCTGGAGATCGCATATCCCAAATTAATGTTAATCATACATATTTGCTTTCTGATAATGCAAATGTTTAACATAATTTGTGTGTGTGTATATATATGTATAGTTTTAGTCAGTTTTCCTTTTAAATTCTATATGTAAAGTATCCTTTATGTAATATGGCTTCTTGTGCTGTAGCAACGTGCCGTAACACTTATAGAAATACGAAAGAAAGAGATATTGTATTTCATTCTTTCCCAAAGGATAATTTGCTTTTGACGAAAGAATGGATACATAAATGTCGAAGACAAGATTCTATTAATGTGAAAAACGCAAGAATTTGCAGCGAACATTTTCTGTGCAGTGATTATGAAGATGACATGAGAAATCGCTTGCTTGGATTGCCGCAAAAGAAACTGTTGAAATGCAATGCTGTGCCGAAAGTAAATTTATCGTGTGCAGTAAACGAAATAACACAAAGAAATCGGAGACATTTGAAAAGAAAACTAATGCAGAGTGGTTTTGAAAGACTACACGAATTAAGCCCAAAGAAAATTTATTTTGAGGCCGAGAACGAAATTGAAGCTGACAATAATAAATCAAATGTGAATGATTTTGAAATAAAACTCACAAGTGACAATGCCCTATGTGACAATATCCCTGAGTGCTCTAAGTGTAAAGATAAACAAGAATGTATTGATAATTTGAAGAACAAAATAATATCCTTAGAAAATTGTAATAAAATATTGAAAAATAGAGAAAAGAAAAATTTTAGAATGTTTGCTCAGCGACAAAGAAGGTGGACGACATCTAGAAAGAAATTTGTATCGGAAATTCAGAAATTAAAATCCCAAACAGCGAAATTTAGGAAAAAAAAACAGAACAGATCGGAGAATTTGGAAAAACGTCTAAAGCATATTTTTACAAAGACGCAGATTAACGCATTGCTAGAAAAGAAGGAAAAAATCAGGTGGACTAGTGAAGATATTTCACGTTGCATTGTCATAAATGCTCTGTCATCTAAAAGCTACGATTTTTGGAAAGAAAAAATGGGAATTCCTTTACTTAGCACTAGCACATTAAAGAGATGGTGCGCTAAATTTTCATGTAGTCCAGGAATTCAGAGTGATGTTCTTGCTGTAATGAAGGAAAATGCCAATATTTGAATTCTCTAGAAAAAATATGCGTTCTCAGTTTCGACGAAATGCACATAGATTCTAAACTCTGCTATGACTCTAAACTGGACGAAATTCTCGGTCCTTTTCAAAAAGTGCAGTTTGTTTTAATCAGAGGTCTCATTTCGCAGGGGAAACAACCAATATTTTTTTATTTTAACACTCCAATGAAGAAAGAACTTCTTTTTTCACTCATAAGACATATTCAATCATCTGGAGTAGAAGTGAAAGCAATAGTGTCTGATTTAGGAGCATCTACTATTTTGTGGAAAGAGTTACAGATTTCGATTAATAGTTCTCAGTTTCCAAATCCAGTATTCCAAACGAAAAAAATATGGGTTTTTGCAGATTTAGCGCACTGCCTCAAATTATTGAGAAACCACTTTTTAGATAAAGGATTTGTTTTAGAAGATGGAACTGTTTTAAATGTTGATATTATTAAAGAGGTTTTAAATAAAGATTCAGGAGAAATTAAATTGTGTCACAAACTAAAACCAAATTATTTAATGGTCAAGGGAAACGAGAGACAAAAAGTCGCTCCAGCTTTTATTGTATCCTCTGTTATTCTTGATTCGATTTTGTGTTAGCTTAGCATTCTAGATAAAATATATATATAAAGTATGATATTAAAGTAATTGGCATAAGAAGACCTGCCCCCTAACCCCCACTTTTGAAAAATTAAATAATTATTTTAGGTACTGTGAGTGAAGTTGTTTTGTCTAAATTAAGATAAGAATCTTACATGTATTTATTTAAATGAAATATTGATGTAAGCCTAAGTTACAAAATTATTTAAAAAAAAAATATATGTTATTATATTGAATCGGGATAAAAATATGCCAATGTAAAATTTACAATTAGGCTGAAACTCAAACTTAGATTAGCAGAAATTTTGCCATATATAACCATACATGTTTAAAACTATGCCAATTTAAGGTTGTTTTTTGATTAATTTTAAATAGCTGTTATTATAGTTATCTTAGAAGCAGTAGTACAGTTCTCTTAGTTAACATGCAGATAAAGAAATGATTAGAAACAAACAGGCATTTAAAGAAAAAAAAAATCCCTGCAAATAAAAACAGGAACTTTATGCTAAGAGTAGCGCACTTTATCTCTTATTTTAAAATTGAGTAAGTACTATTAAATTTTGTAATGTTCAGTGTAAAATGCATACTGCAGTAACATTGTCTCTTCCAAATTATAGCTATCTTTCACACACAGCTCATTTTAAACGCTGGTTCTTCAAATTTAAAACGCTAATTTCTATGTTGTCAATTGCATCTCCGCGCTCGGTGGCATCATTGCTACGTCATCACTCCTCACTGCATGTTTCAGGGGGAAACGCTCTCTTTAGTCCTGAAGTTAGAGCTGTTTGGAGCTAACTGTACAACAATCAACACGTATGTTGTCGCTTTACCATTCCAGAGAAAAGCTGCTAGAAAAAAAAAAAAAAAAAAAAAAAATGCTTCTAGTCTAAATCTCTACAATGAGAGTTATAAGCGGAACAAAATAAACATAAAATTTCAGAACCGTTTTCATCAGTCATTCTAAAAAACTACATAAAAGTAGTCCAAAGGACTTTCAAATCCTGTACTTCAATGCGTGATTTATGGAACACTAAATAGTTTCGGGACATAAAATGCATATTTGAATTCTTACGTTAACATATTTGAATTCTTACGCCATACTTTGAAGTTTTTTCAGCTGACTCTCATAAATGTTTAGAGAATACCGTCTCGACAAGTATGTAGACCTCTAGATCTTTAAGTATGACGGTAAAAAATACGAAAGGAAATCAAATATCTTTAAAAAAATAGGGAGAAATATTTGCGGAATCAAATCCGCACTTGATTCGTCACCACAAAGTACTTCGACTCATTAAAGAGAAAGAGGAGTGACTAATACAGTGAGAGCACACACTATTACTAAAGCAGCTGCTGCTGAAATGTGTTTTGAAAGCAGTAAAAACCCCTCACTAAGGTCTCATCTCTATTTGCTTAGAAATACTTCAGTGCTACGCTGGGAGATTTATTTTTATTAAACATTCTGAAAGGCCGCTTTTGTATGAAGTAGAACTTCTAGTTTTCTTTGAAAGAACTTTTTGTTTACCAAATTCGGTTTTCTTGTAAAAAATATTTTATCTTTATACGGTGTAAAACTTGAAACATCTTCGAAGAACGAAATCCCGCACACGCTGCTTAGATGTTTTCTAATGTTTCAGAACTAATATCGCAGCAATATTTAAGCATTCTACAGCTAAAACTTCTAACAAAGTTTCAGGAGTGTATAAGAGCACGAGGACAATCATTTCGAAGCTATTTTCTCGAAGTGGAAATATTGTTCAGAATCTGAAAACTTGCAGATGAGTTAACTCGTGATGAAACAGCTTATGTATTGCTGAAGGTAATATTTAGTGGCATAGTACATCACGGTTGAAAGGATCTAGTTGTTGTCTTGAGCAAAAGATTAAAGCACAAACTGATAATCAAAATTTGGAATGTTTGAGGACTTATGCTCATGTGACTGCTCCAGTACGAGAAATTGCGTTTCCAAGCAGTCTGGAAAAATTATTGAGAGTCACAGCTTGGAATAAGTTGCCAAGCTCTTACTGCATTGGAAATCCAAAACGTTGAGAAATACCGGATATAATTAGTGCCCAGAGATAACGGTTCTTCGGAGATTCAACAACTAGAGAGGGATAATCCAATAACACCTGATTCAAAGCTTTAGAGCCATATCTAGACAACAGAGGTATTTTGCATGTCAGAGGTCATTTGGAACAAGCAGTATTAATATGATAAAAAGCATCCTATTATGCTGTCAAAGTTCACAGAACTAGTGATATTTAGTGAGCACGTAAAATCATTCCGTTTGGCTTTGTCAGCAAGCCTCCCTCTCCTAGTCGGTGGTACTGGTGTTTTCGCAGAATCCTCGGTTCTGGCTCGTTGATCCGTCGTTGCTACCTTCCTCCGTTTTCGTGCGCTTGTAGCATTACCGGATTGGATTCGCCTTGTCGAAGATTGCTGGATCTGCTTCCGTTTTTGTGTTGGGGGACCCCCAGCTGTGCTTTTGAGCTGGCGGGCTTCTCTCCTGCCCCCTAAAGGCATACAAGTAGTGTTGCTGTTATTAGAAATTAGTAGTGTTCCTGTTATTATAGTGTAAATGAAAGTTATTGCTACTTGCTTTATCTGTAGGAAATATGCAACGAAAACCCTCCGACAACAAACAGGGAAGTTGCCAAAAGATCCCGTTAGTAAAAGTTCACCTTTCACAGTGGTAGGAACTGATTTCAGAGAAGCAGTTGAGAGAGAGACGTTAAAAAATGTTGTGCATATTGACGCCGTCTCAGACATCTCAGTAAAAGGTTTTACTCTATCTCTTCGACGTTTTCTCTCCAGAAGTGGAAGCTCCAAAGTGATCTATTCAGATAACGCAAAATCATTTCGTAGTTTATGTTGAATATTCAAGAGGTTCAAAAGAATTATCATTGATCCAACACTGAAAGACTTTACCAAGTTGGTACTATGCGGTTTTGAGGGCCGTAAAAAATCGCCAAACTATTGTTGATGCTAGTGCTGCCAAAAACTTTTTATTAATATAATTTATATAAAAAAGGCTAAATATGACTGAATGGAAGCATAAGAGTAAATAACTATTTCAGATCATCATTATAATTTATATAAAATTGCTAAACGTAACTGAATGGATGCCTACATGGCTATTTCGCTACCGACTTATCGCTAAAGCATAATTTCATCTTGTTGGTTGTTCAAACTTAATTTTAATTAAGTTTAAGTAATTTTCTATAATGAATGATGCCTTTTCTTTGAAAATATTCTCGGTAAAATATAAGTTTTTTACATTTCTTCAATACTTTGTAGGATATCCTTTATTCTTCAAAACAGCTTGCAGACGACTGGGCATTGACTGAACTAGTTTTTCAGTGTCATCCGACGTAAATTGCGCCCATTCTTCCTGCAATTTACTAATTAGCTCAATTCGCGACGTAATATTGTGTTTTCAAATTCGTTTCTTCAATTTTGCCTACAATTGTTCGATTGGACTGAGGTCTGGTGACTATGGAGGAGTACGCAACTGTCTTGGAGTGTGATAGAGGAAATATTCCTTCACTATTTTAGCTGTATGTTTCGGGTCGTTGTCTTGTTGGAAAATAAAGGTATTAGAAAGGTTTAAATTTCGGGCACTGTCTCGTAGATTTTTCTTCAAAATATCCAGATAAACATACTTATCCATGACTTTGACAATAATGGGAAAATTTCCAACTCCTTTCGACGACATGCAACCTCATACCATCACACCGTCAGCTCCATGTTTGACAGTTGGATTTAAATTTCTCAGATTCAGTTCTGTTCCTGGTTTTCTCCATACAATAGGGTGGCCGTTAACTTTAAATATTGTAAATTTACTTTCATCTGACCAAATTACATTGTTCCAGAAGTCCTGCGAAGAGTTTAAATATGTTTTGGCAAAAGCAATTCTTTTCTTTCTATTTGTCTCGGAAATGTATGCCTTAGACCTAGGTTTGCGTCCATGATAATCGGCCTTTCGCAGCACTTTTCGTACAGTTTCAGGAGAAATTTCCTTGTTGCTAGTTAAAAAAAAAATGTCTTTTGCAATGCTTGCAGCAGAAAGTTTAGGATTTTGTTTAATTAGTAAAAGAATTTTTCTTTCTTCTCTCTGCGTTAGCTTCTTCGGTCTCTCAAATCTTGGTTTTACAGCAAGACTACTAGTGTCAAGATAGTTTTGAATAACTCTTTGCACACTAGACAATGGTTTTCCAATGGTTTTACCAATATAGCGAAGAGTTTTACCTTCATCTCTCAATTTGATAATTAGTTGTCTCGTAACTAAAGGAATCTCTTTATTGGTTGTCATTTTCGTCAAAGAAAATAGAAATAACAAATTCCAATCAACGTGAAATTTGCTTCGGAAGTCAGTGACTTTGAAAGTGTAACCACCTTTGCATTCTCAAGTTTGAAGTTTAAAAATTAGATAAGAAATCTCCCGCCTCCTCCGCGTTGTACACAAACTTTATTGGCTTTCATTTCTGGCCACTTATCTTTTAAAAATTAGTGTGCATAAATTATTAGATATGAAAATATTACAGTTAAATAATTTCAAATTCCCTTTTTGAAACTAAATATTTAAAAAATAAAACTTTAAGAATTTACCCTTTTCGCACCTTAAAATTTGGATTTGATATTACTTTTCTTGATGTACGCAGACTTTATTGACTAACTGTACATGATACAAGAAAAAATGAAAATGTTTCGACGAATTATTTTATAATAGCATGTTTTTTTCATTTGACTTGCATGTGACGCTGTCAGTTCGTCAAAGGTCTTGGGAATGCAAGATCCGAGTGTTTCGGTAACACATGCGCCCTGGGCAAACACCATTTCGAAGAATCTGGTAACTATCTAGGTGTTGGTTCAGCCATTTTTGCCAATGTCAGAAGGTCAGCCACGAATCGTTCCCACAAGTTTAAGCGCCACTTCACGCCGAATAAGAAATAAGATTGTCTCGATAAAACAAGCGTTCTGTCGCTTTTTCCATCGTTGTTTCGTTCGTTTCATCAGCAAGTAATTAACTTATTTTTATCAGTTGTTGTTTATTTTAAACAAGCGCCCTTGTTTTCTCAACAATAATTATCAAATATTTTTACGAATCGTATATAAATGGCGGAATTTAGGTAAACGCGATACAAAAACTGAAAAGAATGAAAAGTCATCTCCGGTATCTAGCACGACCGCAGTTAAATACCAAGAAAAAGAAAATATGACGAATCATATTTGGGATTTCGTTTTACTTCTAATTATGAACGAATTGAAAAGTCGTTATTCTTAATTTGCAAAGACATCTTGGCTACAGAAAGCCGTCAAATTAAAGCGACAGGTCTATACAAAGCATACTGCTCACTGCAAAGAATGCTTTGAAAGGCTTTTGAAATCATCAAATTAGCAAACATCTTGCTTTGAGTTTGTTTTGGCCCACCAGCGGCTCAGCGGTAAAGTCGTTGAACACTGGTAGTTCGGTTCGAGGTTCGAATCCCGCGAACGGGCTGGATGCATGGGCGTTTTCGTGGTTTTCCCCAAGTGTAACGTGTATACGAGCCAGTTTCCCTTAGAAAGCCCTCCACGAAGACTGCCTAAGGGGACCTCCCCTTAGGCAGATAGCCCTCGAAGCTTTGCCATAATCACACACACACACACACACACACACACACTGAGTTTGTTTTGTTTATGTGATTATTGCAAATCCTCGAGGGCTACATGCGTAAGGGGGATAGCCTTTAGACAATTAGACCTTCAGCCTTTACAACTGCCTCGTATACATGTTACACATGGGGAAATCACGAAAACGCCCATGCAGCCAGCCCGTTCGCGGGATTCGAACCTTGGACCGAACTAAGGGCTCTCCCTTCAAGCAGATGGTTCGTCCGCTAAATATCTCGGAGTGATGATTGATGAACGACTTGGCTTTAAAGACCATGTAATTAACCAAGTTACCAAAGCAAATAGAGCTTACATGTCTCTGTATAATCTCATAGGAGGGAAATCTAAACTTAGCTTAAAAATTAAACGTACTCTGTATTTAGCACTTATTAGACCAATTTTGCTTTATGTAGCCCCGGCATGGGACACGGCGTTAAAGACTGAACGAAGGAGAAGTTATCCTCCCGCAAAATAAAATACTAAGAGCGATGGTAAATGCGCCTTGGTATGTTAGAAATACGATTTATGAAGATTTAAGAATTAAACCAATACCGAGCAGATCCTAATGGATGCTCACAACTTTTTTGAGAAAATGGAGAATTCGCCAGTCAATACTTTGAGAGAACTTACGAACTATGATCCCACTGTGGAAAGCGTCGTGAAAAGACCCAGGTCATTTCACCAGAATGTAAAGTGGTAGCTGTAAATATGTATATAGTTTTATCCAACTTATCTCATTTTATTCAAGTATTTAATCAAGCATTTATCCTAGTATTTATCCAAGATTTATTTCCCGTGTTTGTGAATTTGTGTTTACTACTAAGAATATGGACTTAGTGTCTGGACAGGCAAACACTTTTAGTGTTATTTGTACAAAGTGTGAATAATTGAACTCACCACGCCTACCACTGTGGATCCAACCGTATTGGCTAGTACCGGTCACGTGATACTCATACCCTGATTTCTCAAGAATTAGATATTATTATCTCGAATCTTTCACAAAGCAGTTTTATGTTCTTCAGTCAGGACTCAGATGATTTTCATGATTTAAAAAGTGAAATTTTTGCTATTATGTTAATGTACGCCACCTTGACTTGCCACCTTAAAGCTCTGATTGCCTGATGTCCTAGACTCTTATTTTCGCCTTCGGGTGAGTGGCGTGATAGCGCCCTAAATTTTTTCTACAACCGTGAATGGCCGTACGACAAGTTAGAATGATCAGGTTTAAACTCTAAGAAGTTGATGCCTGTAGTGAACGTAAAGCATAAGCAGATGGCCCTTGAGGCTTTGCAACTGGCTTGTATACATGCTACACATGGGGAAACCACGAAAAATGCCCATGCAGCGATCCCGTTCGCGGGATTTGAACCTTGGACCGAACTACCAGCGTTCAGCGACTTAACCGCTCGCCCGCTAGTGGGCCAGTTTGGCTTTGAGAACCTTGTTACTGTGAAGGAAAAGTATTTACTTGCGTCTTATGAAACATCTATTTAATTGCAAAGAAATATAAAAGCCTATTCAGTTGTAGAAAATATAATATTGCCGGCTGCTATTAAGATGGCCGAAATAGTTCATTTCAAAAAGTGCGCGAATGAACTCGATAAAATTTTATTATCTATTGATACTGTTTCAAAACGATTTTCGGAAATTAATGAAGATCAATATCAGCAGCTAAATAACTAGGCACAAAATGAGCCCAAAGTTTGCTATTCAGTGCGATGAATCAACTGTTACCAACAATTATTAGTGTATGTTAAATGGCAACACAATTTTGGCTAAAGCGATGGTCGGTGAAAAAAATTGAATTTCTAGCCAAAGTTTAGGAAAGTGGCAACTAGCCATTACATCGAGATAACTGTAGTGGCTAAAAAAATAGCAGCGGAGTTAGATATTATGCTTCAAGATAGTGTTAAAGAGGTAAACATTAGTAAAATTCGCGCTCTGACCAGTCGTTTGTTTTCTTATCTTTGTAAAGACGTGAGTTCTGAATTCAAAAGCATATTATTACAAGCAGAGTTAAGGTGGCTTTCGAGAAGCCGCAGTTTAAAATATAAAAGTTATTTAAGTTTATTAAAATTAAAAGATGAAGTTCATTTCTTCGAATAAAAATCTGATTTTGCGAATTAATTCCATAATAAGTTGTGGCTACATAAACTGTGTTATTTGAATGACATGTCTGGAGAACTAAATTTATCGCTTCAAGGTAAAAGTTCCAGCATATTCATATTGAAATAAAAATCTGATGTGTACACCACATGACTTCCTTGCACGGAATATTAAATTATACGTATTTTTTCTTGCATTTCATTTACACTTATTGGATTGAATTAAATTTATTTCGTCTATAGCGCATAAACCACAATAGAATAAAAATGCACTCTTTAAAATTCACTATATTTGTTTACCATAGCGATACTCTGGCCCTAGGTTCGCTTAAACAGCGTTAAATTTCATTCTTTTTTTAACTCAGAATGCACAAAATTTATATCATCTTAAGAATTATCTAATCGTTGCAACATATTCTATTCACATATTATAATAAATCTACAACGATGTATAAAAGAAATTAAGCAAACAACAACCTTTTGTACTCTTTTTGTATTAACAACCCCTTGGCATCGCAGCCGAAGTACTGTCTGGGCAGCTGGTTGGAACTCGAAAATTATTTTTTTTTCAAACTTTAAAATGGGCATTTTTGCTATGCATGCCACATTCAGAATGGGCTTTTTTCACGTTAGGTGAAAGTGGTTTAAGTCGCATAATTTTGACAATTTTTTGTCAAAGCCAGTTTGCCTGTGATGGGTCATTTCCGCTTCTAAAAGATGCTTTAGCGTGGTAAGGAGCAAGTTGCTACCTGGAACTTTTTCCCCCAAAATCCTGTTGGTTTAAATTTCCTATGTGTTAAATGAAATGTATTTGTATGATCAAAATTGTGACAGCCTTATTTGATTCATTCAGTGAAGTGTAACTATGCGTTTATAATTTACAATTTATTTTTACTTCCTTGTACGAAGTAAAAAGGAAGTATTGTAATCGCGAAAAGTTTCAGGCAGCATATTTCAACGAAAATATCCATTTTGACCGCTTTCGAATGCAATTTAACGATCTTTTTGCGTGATATCTGTACGTAAGGACAGAATAAAAGACTCTTTTCCTCCAAAAAAATTATAAAACTGCTTTAAAATGAATTCTGAAGAGAATTTTTCGTGGCGTCTGTACGAACGTACGTACGTACCTCAGAACATTGAAATTTCGTATATAGGACTACTATAACATGTAGATGTGCACGTCGTATTTTGGTTGCAATCGGCAGCACCAAACGCATATATTTATATATGTATCTACTCTATTACTCGGCTCAGTAATCTGAGTTTTTTTACTCTTATATGTTTGTAAATTGTACATTGTTTTGCTTTAAAATTGATTGAATTATGTTGTTCTTATCATCCGTTTAAGATTTTTATGCCCTTTAGTAAATCTGTATGCAATATTTTGAGAATTATCAACAATTTTAAAGTTGCTTAAGTGACGCTAAGCCTAATAATTTTTTTGATGGCGGCCATTGCTTGTTTACATTTGAAACAGCAGGATAGTGGATTTGTTGCCAATCTAGAGAAACGTAGCTCCGCAACAACAAAGTTGACGCCTTCATTTATTATTGCGAATTAAATCATGCTTAATCCTTTCTGGAATTTTTTCGAGGAAATAAGTTTTTAAAATTTACTTCGTAATTTTTAATACAGATGTTTCGAGTTTTTATGTATTTTTGCCTTGTTGCGAAGTGAGAACTGAATTTATTGAATGAGAAATACACACTCGTCTGTGAAAAACTGTTTCTTTTTAGTTTTGTTTGCTTAACTTCATTTATACATCGTTCTAGCTGTATTATAGTATTTGAATAGAACATGTGGCAACAATTAGATAATTATTCAAATGATATAAATTTTATGCACTCTGAGTTATAACATGAACGAAATATAATACTGTTAAGTGAACCTAGCGCCAGAGTGTCGCTATGGTAAACAAATAGAGTGAAGTTTAAAGAATGCACTTATTCTATTGTGTTTTATGCGCTGACGGCGAAGTAAATTTAATTCAATCCAATAAGTTTAAACAAAATGCGAGAGAAAAAATGCGTATAATTTAACATTCCGTACAAGAAAGTCATGTGGTGTACACGTCAGATTTTTTAATAATAATATTTAGTCTATTTGAAGTTGTCAATTGCTTATTTTATGCTGCGAAAGACATATAAGTATTAACATTTCATATTTATTTACTCAGTTTAGGCATGCCAGTCATTAACATTTCATATTTATTTACTCAGTTTAGGCATGCCAGTCATTAACATTTCATATTTATTTACTCAGTTTAGGTATGCCAGTCATTAACATTTCATACTTATTTACTCAGTTTAGGTATGCCAGTCATTAACATTTCATACTTATTTACTCAGTTTAGGTATGCCAGTCATTAACATTTCATATTTATTTACTCAGTTTAGGTGTGCCTAGTCATTAACATTTCATATTTATTTACTCAGTTTAGGTATGCCAGTCTCGGGGATAAAATTTTGACCATATTCGCTACATGTGTTGCAATGCTTTCTGGAGTTTGTTCACCTGTACAAATGGTAATTTTTGGAAAAGTCATCGACATATTGGTGAATTACGATGCAGGAAGAAAAAATACATCTAACGTCACTATGTAAGTTACTTGTTGTTTTTATACTGTGTTATATTTTAATAATTATACTGCAACCTAGAACAGAGGCCCACCTCCGGCCGAGCGGTGAAAGCCGCTGAACATTGGTAGTTCGAGTCACGGCGAACGGGCTGGCTGCATGGGCGTGTTTTCGTGGTTTTCCCGATGTGTAACTTGGATACAAGCCAGTTTACCTTAAAAAGGCCTCCACGGGCATCCCTCCCTTTCCGTGCAGTGCCTAAAAGCAGAGCACATAATAAAATTAAAAAAAAAAAAAAACCAGCTGGTGAATCTTTACATTATCGTAACTTGGCGATTTTTTGGCGAACATTTGGTGACCAACCCTGCTACAGCAACCTGCTAGTTTTGTTTTGGACGCCATTTTGTTTTCACGAAGTAAAGGCATGGGTTTTTTTTGTTTTAACTCATCATTTTTTCCAACAATCTGCTAGCCGAATTACGCTTATATTAGCACTTTTATGGAACAAAAATGCTTAATCGTGACGAAGATTAGGTGTGAAATTGGGAAAAAGTGCAGAATCGCAAACTGCTTGCCGCGTTTTTAAGAATTGCACATACACGGTATCCATGTACACGTCGTTCTATTTTCACTTAAAAAACAATATCCCAGAATTGCACAAAAATGGGATTGCGCACACGCTTGACTTTATCCATGTACACATCGACCTATTTTCACTTAAAAAGTCAAAGAAAATTGACAAAAATCCAATTCTTCTTACTTTTATAAAAAGCGCCAAACAAACAAATAAATGGGCGATTCTGCAATTTAGCAGCGAAATTGTTTCCAAGTGCTTATTAGCTAAAATCACGATCGGAATTTTTCTGAAAATGTCACATGGCATGTCTCGTGATCTCTCATTTCTCTGAGACAAAATAATCTGTGATTCGAACTGTGTACTTCTCAGATTATTGCTAATTATTGCTAAAGTCCTAACCTAGTAACCTTACCAAAATGTCGTCAAAATACCTGTTACCATATTCCAAAGAGAAGCCCAAATATTATTAAACTCATTGGATTTGAGTTTCAATACTTTGCGTACAATTTAAATGCACAAGTACGCTTGTTTAAAAAAAAAAAAAAAAAAAAAAAAAAAACCTCAATTTTTGATAAAGGAAAGTTTCGCAGTGCAAGTTTTATGAAACTTCTTAGTTTGCATCTGAAGGAACTGACTGCAAGTCTCCGCCCAGTAAGACACGGAAATTAAAATCATACAACAACGGCCACGTTAATTATGTAAAGGGGCGTGGCAACTGGTGAAGTGATCTTGAATTCAAACTAGTTCCCTCTTTCAAAGCCGCTCACCTCCGTATCATGTCCTTCATTCATTCAAGGTCATAATGCCGCAAGTTTTCATACGGTACTTCACTGCATGCTGCAATTACGCAGTTGCTCTGATAAATAATGTTAAATCAATATGAAGGACACTTTATTACCAATTTCGATTGAAAGTTGCGTTACGTAAGATTCCAATTTCTCCTGTATCAGAGCTTATAAAACTGTGTTCGAGGAAATTAATATTCATCGGAAATATCTTTGCGTATTTACCTCTATATATTTTAAAGAATTTTACCTCTATGTATTTTAAAGAACGTGTGCAGAAGGCAATTTACTGAAATAGAAAAATTCTTCGTTGTTTTCGTATTTTATTGTGATGAAAGCTAAAAAAAAAAAAAAAAAAAAAAAAAAAAAAGGTTGGTTCTTGAAAATGACGTTTGTCAATTTTATTAATGAAGTCAAATGACTTTATTTCCATAAGTGAGAAAGAAGTAAAAAGTCTAATTCTAGTGAAATTATTCAAGTGCCAAAGGGCATCTTATTATAACGTATAATTTTTATTTAAACCGGAATAAAATCAGTTGTGTGAAATTAAAATGTAGGTTTGTTAATAGAAACACTTAGAGCTGATATTTTAAGCCTTTTTGTTAGAAGATTTCTGTGTTTTATACCTTAAATATCCGATATTGAAGGTTAATTGCATTATAAAGTATTGCTCCCTCCTTCGTAATGCGTTGATCTGCACGCTGGATGCGTATTCCAGAGGTCCGTGGTTCGATTCCCGGTGAAGGCGTCGCTTATTTTTCAATCTCTCTTGCATCCAGTTAACCTAGTCCACCAGCGGCCAAGCGGTAAAGTCGCTGAACACTGGTAGTTCGGTCCGAGGTTCGAATCCCGCGAACGGGCTGGCTGTATGAATGTTTTCCCCATGTGTAACGTGTATACGAGCCAGTTTCCCTTAGAAAGTCCTCCATGAAGGCATTCCTCCCTATAGGCAGATAGCCCTCGAGTGCTTTGCCATAATTAAATAATCCAATCCAATCCAAATAGCGTAATGTCTCTACCGTGGCGCTCGAACTAAAAGAGTGGTGGATAATTATTCTCCACATCTAGGATTTGGCGATTGAGTCCCCTAAAACCCCAGTCGTCCTTTAAAAGGGGGAGTATGTAAGGTATTTCTCCCGCCTTCTTAGCATGCATTCGTAATGTGGTGGTCTGTACGCTGGGGGCATATTCCATAGGCCCGTGGTTCGATTCCTGTTGCTGAGTTGTAATCTTTCCTGCTTTAAAAAAATCCAAATGTCATAAAAGCTATATATTAAATATGGAATTAAATCATGCAACAATGTTTTAAACTATGCGTGCAAGGTGGAAACTTGACAGTAAATTTTGTCACAAAACGGATTAAATTATAAAAATATTTGTAGCAACACAAACTTTCTGATTACTATTTCAGAAAGCAGCTATGTCACGTAGTCAGCTGTAAAAAGTTGGAAGTAATTTCTTTTAAAATAAATAAGTTATCAACAGTCTTTCAGCAGTCGCATATTCGAAGGTTGTATGCGTTTTAAGATGTACGAGTTCACTTAACATATATTTCACAAAAACCTTTATAATTACTTTACTTAAAGGCATACAAAGCATTTACTCTTTCTTTTCCGCATGTCTTCGTGTTGCAATTGGAAGCATACTCGACGGGTATTCAAGAAGTCCAAGATTCGATTCCCCGAAGATCATGGTCCCCGCAGATTACATATATTATCCAGAAGTTTCGAGTTCGTAAAGCCAAACTATACCTCTTAATTGCTCGAAACGGTATATTATCTATTGATAACACGTTACTCTGGCCCACCGGAACATGAACTGGACGGTCATACAGGACGAAGTAATTTCAGACCACAAATTAATATCATATGCATTTGTCGCACAGACTGTAGCAATAACAACAAAGCGCTTCAAAACCACAAATAACAGGATCAAAAGATTTGTAAATTCAATCTCCACAGAAGTTCCTTTAATAATAAATGAACTCAAAAATTCCACTAATGAAGTTCAGTTAGATGACTTAACTACGAAACTGACCAAATCAATTCAAGCTTACTGTGAAAAATCCTTTGACATTAAAATTCCTAGTGATATCAAGAAAGTTAACTGGTGGACAACCTCACTTCACTCTGAACGCAATAAAACCAGAGCTTTAACTCTTTCGCATCGAGAGACGACCAAATCTGTTTTCAACAAACATCGAAAACGCCCGTGTTTACGAATTTGTCTTGGAATAGTTTTCCTTTCCCCCTTGCTGCTCTTGGAGGTTTTTCTGCGGTTTCTTCCATTGTGTGCAGTTTCACCTTAGGGCCGGATTGCACCTGCGAACGTCAATAGCTTTCCGTATTTCTCCTTTATTTGCTTCAAAAGAATGATTAACATGTTTTTTAACAACTCGCGAAACCAATGAGCCATACACTAACGTGGAGGGGAAAAAACTAGGTAGAAAATAAACGAGGCGTTGGGTCGGTTTGCCGTTGCCTGAATGAACGGGCGTTACGGGTGACTTCGATGCGAAAGAGTTAAAGAGAAGAATGAAACAAGCAAAAACAGAAGCAGATAGAACTGTAGCGTACATAATTTTCGCCAAACAGAGAGCTTATCAGGTTCAATGTTTCTTCTAACCTTCTTCGGAAACATACAATGACCTGACTAGAACAGAGAGCTTACTAAAGCTATGTTCACTAATTGTAGTAAGTAGACAGGATACAGACGAAGGGTATACAAAACCCTTTATTTTTTTTTCTTTATATACAATGACTTCCGTACTTCGGAATACAATGACCCTCCACTCGGGGTCTAACTTAAAAGATATCAAAATAAAACTAAACTCTAATTTAACTTTAGAATAAGATTGGCCTTATAATAACAGGAAGCGTATGTAGCACAGAGACTGTGAACACTACAATACGTTTAATTTATCAAGAGGATTAAAACCTCTGGCCTGGAAGGCAAAGTAGCAACTGCGTAACTTCTAAGGTAAGCGGCCTGCTTCGAACTCACGGCTTCCTCTCTTCTGCTTGGCAAAAAGGCCACACTTAAATACTTGGCGTTCGCCAGACAACTTTGCATAAACTCCTTCACGCTTATAATTCTGGCCGGAAGTAGAAAATAAGAAGTGATAGTAAAGATTTAAAATAAAATAAACGTTAGTAAAACTTAAGATCCTTACATACTTCCCGCCAGAGTTAATTAGTTTGAAACTGAGGTCTAAAACGACCTTGTTGAAAACTTTTAGCTCTAGAAACTAACGCGAGGCCAACCTTTAACAATCATAACTTAGCTAGAAACTAGAAAATTTTAAAAGAAAGAAATTTGGTACAATAGCAGCTCCCGGAATATACAACAATCTTTTTTCTTTTTCATCTGTACTGCATCAAAACAGGAGCTTTATTCAATTCTGGTTCCTTCCAGAAATATGGAAGGAAAACTAGTTTAATGAAATGTTACAGAATGACATTGCAAATAACATATAGAATATACTTTTCTTAACATTCTTATTTCATTCATGACTATTTTAATTATCTCTCCCCGTGCTCTCTGACATGTGTTGTAAAAACACCAAACACGAATGTGTTTCTGTCTATGTGTTCAACACTTCCTCCTACAATCAAAACACTAACGTGTTAAAATTCAACATACGAGACCTCTTAACACACCCTAATTTCAACTCTAGACCCTGAGGTACTATTCTAAAAGTGGCTAACTCTAAAGTGTAGCGTCAGAGAGCCTAACTACATCATTCAACCTTTAACACATATTCAGCATGATTTAATCTTTACAGTCACACGAATAACAAATTTTTTAACATTACTTTCACTTTTACCATATCACGGTATTTCTAAACATTCAAAATAACAGTTCACATGTATACAAGAACATATCAAGATGCCGTTAATTTTACACATTTGAAAACATACATTAGTAGTACATTGTTAACTTCTATTCTTTTCAAAGCAAGTGCCAATTCTTTCTACATTGAAATAATACTACATTTCAAAAAGTCTTTCAGACTAAAACTTCTTTCTTGTTAGAATGTTTTAAATAAAATTTATACAATAACTTTTTACAATATTTAAGTCTTTATACAACGCTATTATACATCAACTTTAGTTTTACGCGCGAGTAATTGAAAAACATAATAAGAAAATCGGTCACAACTCATTTCTCGCCCTTTTGGCGATAAAGGTAGACCTCGCATGAGGTAAAACTTCTTGAAATCTGCCACTTGCAGTAAGAATGAAAGATTAACTTAAGTTTGTAAAGTAACATAAAATTTTACTTATCTTTGTAATATTCAGACATCCTTTTCTGGGCCCAATCTTTAAAGGTGCTGCAGACCGTAGCTTGGTTGATCCTCCTTCTTGTACGGGCTCGCCCTTCAGTGCTTTCCTCTGGAAGCTTCCGTTTTTCACCACTACGGCCACCCTTGAACATCTTCCTTCTGTCCTCTGCTTGTGGTCTTGGCCGTTTGAAGGCAGCTGGTCTTGGTGGAACCGGGAAACTTCTGTCGTGATCCTGCTTGGACCTCGTTGTTGGCCGTTCAAATTTTTCTTGTACTTTTTCCTCCGCCGCTGATGGCCCTTCCGCAGTTCGGCGACTTTTGCTGCGGAGAGTTCTGTCGGATGAGTCAATCTTCCGTTTCACAGCCGGGTTATAGTTGCCGTCCTTTCTCCCGGTCTTTTCCACATACGTCGTCCTTCTCCCTTCTTCATTCTGGGGGTGTTCGTGAACTCTGTTTTTTGGACGGTGGAACGGCTTCTTTTTCTTTGTACCTTCAATTTTTCCGCGGGGCAATTTTCTTTTCACTTGCTTCTGTCTCTCATTGGCTTGCCCTTGTACTTGTCGTTTTCCCACCTCTGGAACTTGTACCTGCGGTGTCTGCCGTACCGGATCCTGCAAAAGATCTGAAAAGATTTGCATTTTATTACGATCGAAGTAGGGCTTGATTTGATCCATATTTGCGGAACAGGTTTCACCATTTCTTGCCTTTAACACTACAACAGCGTGAGTTATTTTTTCTATAACATATGGTCCTTCAAAGCGTGGAAAAAATTTGGCAGTTTTATCTTCTGGTGCTGAAGAAAGTGAATGCTTAATTTTTAGTACTTCATCCCCTACTTTATAAGTTACTCCCCGTCGTTTCAAGTCATAATACAATTTTTGTTTTCTTTGTGCTACTTCCGTATTCTTTTTTGCTTCTTTTATTAGTTTTTCTATATCACCCATTTTAAATTCTGGGCTCTTTGTTGCACATAAAATAGTTTATCTAACGGTGTTATAACCTTTCTGCCTAAAAATAACTCAGCAGGAGTTTTGCCCGTTGTATCATGTTTTGCGGTCCTAAGGGCGAAAGCAAATTCATTGACATAGTTATCCCAGCTTTTATGAAAATTTTTAACATAACTACGGATAATTTTCACTATATTTCTGTTGACCCGTTCCGCTATATTTGATTGCGGCCGATACGGGACCATTTTTAAATGACATATGACCAGTTTTGGGCACATGTCTTCAAATACATTACTTACAAATTGAGGACCATTATCCGATATAACTTTTAGGGGCGCCCCGTATTTTAAAATATATTTATTTAAAATAGAATCGGTAACTAATTTCGCGGAGGCTCGTTTTAAGGGAACAATTTCGGTCCATTTACTAAAATGATCAACTATAACAAGGAGATAGCGACTTTTGTTTAACTGACTTTTTGGGAAAGGGCCCAATAAATCGATGCCGATTATTTCATTTGGAAATTCGGATTTAATACTATTTAGAAACCCGGCCGGGCGGAAATTAATATAATTAACGGCTTGACATGGTGGGCAGGACTGGACATACGCCCTTGTTAACTTTTGCAGTTCAGGAAAGTAGACTGCCTCGCGTACGCGTTGAGTAGTTTTTCGAATACCAGCATGAGAAGCTAAAGGGCTGTCATGGAGCTCTTGCAGGATATTTAATCTAAGACTAGCTGGGATAACAGGTCGAAATTCGTTGTTGGAATTCGTAGTTTTTGTATAAAATAATAGACCATCTATTAGTTCGTAATGGGCCGCCCTATTTCTTATCGCCACAATATCTTGGTGGCTAAAATTTTCAGGATCCTTCAAATACTCATAAATGCTTCCAAACTCAGGATCCTTACCCAGTTCGGTTATTACAGTTTCTCGGGAATTTATTGTACACGCTGTCAGCATTGCAACTTTTACGGTATTACCCTGTTCGTCTAATTTAATTCGTGACAGGGCATCTGCTACGATATTTTCCTTTCCGGGGGTATGCTTGATTACCAGATTATATTCTTGCAGCTTGAGTGCCCATCTTATTAACCTTGGGGATAAATTTTTTCCAGAGTACAATCTAGTTACCGCCGCATGATCAGAATATACTGTTATCGGCGCCTTTCCAAAATAGACTCGGAACTTTTGCACTGCTAACAGAACTGCAAGTGCCTCTCTCTCGGTCGCGGAATAGTTTCTTTGTGTTTGATTTAAAGTTCGGCTAAAAAATGCCACTGGCTGCTGATTTTGCGAAAGTACCGCTCCTACCGCATAATCCGAAGCATCCGCTGAAATTTCTAAATTTTCATCCTTTTCAGGAAATTTCAACACAGGGGCTTGCGTTAATGCTTGTTTTAATTTTTCGAAAGCACTATTGGCTTCGGCCGTCCACGAGAATCTTGCCTTTTTCCTTTTTAATTTTAACAATGGCTCAGCGATAGCCGCAAAATCTTTTATAAAGGATCTATAATATGAACAAAGTCCTAGAAAAGAAGAGAGCTTCTTTGCCGTGTTTGGAGTCGGATACTTTTGTACAGCGATTATTTTTGATTCATCTGTCTCGATCCCTTTTTGCGATATTTTGTAACCTAAATATTTTAATTCAGGGGCTGCAAATTTGCATTTTTCGACATTAACTTTTAGACCGGCCTCATTTAATAAAGAAAACACCTGTCTTAAATCCTGTACATGTTGGTCTAGATTATCACTAGTAATAATGATATCGTCTAAATAGATAAATGTGGACTTTCCGAGAACAGGTCTTAACACAATGTCCATGCATCGCTGAAATGTTGCTGGGGCGCCTGAAAGGCCAAACGGCATTCGCAAAAATGCATAAGTGCCAGACTTGGTTATAAAAGCAGTCTTAGGCACGTCCTCAGGCCTGATCCCTATTTGAAAATAACCATTCGTTAAGTCTAAAGTTGTCATAAATTTGGTTGATTTTATGTTCCTTAAAATTTCTTCTATAATCGGTAACGGATATACCGGATATTTCGTTATGGAATTTAATTTACGGTAATCAATAGCGAATCTCCACCTTTTTGGATGCTCCAAAGGATAATCATTATTTTTCTTACATAAAACCACCGGACTAGCATAACTACTTGAGATAGGCGTTACGATCTTTTTACGTAGCATATCGGTAATATGCCATTCTATAATTTTTTCCTTATTCTTATCATACCGGTATGGTTTTTGACGAACCGGCAATGCATCTCCGGTGTCAATACTATGGTTAGTAACCTGGGTAAATCCTGGAATATCACTAAATAAGGAAGCAAATTCACTTACCACTTGTCGGATTCTATCTTGCTCGTCATTAGCCAGGTGGTCAAGATTTAACCTCGGCGGTTCAACCTTTTCTACACGCACTGGTTTCATCGTCAGCTTAAGAGACGCTTCATTAAAATCCAGTGTAGCTTGTGCGTCTGAAAGAAAGTCTATTCCTAGTATTAAGTGTGCTTGCAAATTCTTTACTATAAAAAACATCACCTTTACTTGTTCGTCCTTGATACGGATGTACAAAGGTACTTTACCTACGCACTTACATTGTTCTCCTTGCGCCGCTAATACTGTTGTATTATCCGCATTATATATGCGGTATTTGCGAAAATACTTTCTAAAAAAGACTTCTGCCACACAGGAACACTGCGCGCCGGTATCCAGGAGTGCGGTGGCCGGGATATTATTTACCAAGACTTCAATCTTCGGAAGAGTTAAATTTTTCACCATTACTGTATTTAACTTGTAGGAAGAGGGGTTTTCGTGGCCTTCGGATTTCCGCACCCTCTCGTCAGCAGAAATCCGTTTTAGTTTAAATTATTTTTTCTTTCGGTGCTTTCCTTCTTTCTCCACTGGCCTTGAGACTTTTTTCCTGGGTTGCTATTGAACTGTCGACGTTCGCCGGCTGTTTTTGAATGCTCGGGTTTCCTTGCCCACTGATTCGCTTTTTCTCCGTAGCCATGTGCTTGAGTTTGCTGTAGTCTTGGCGTACCAAACTGGTTTCGCTGTTGATATTGGCGTCTTCTTTCGACGTCCGCCGTTCTTCTACTTTCAAACTGGATTGCTAGCTCAAATAATTTTTCCAGTGTAGTCGGATTTCTCAATTCAATAAAGTCTTGCACTTGGGGTAGTAACCTCGGCAAAATCACTTGAATTATTTCAGGATCCGGACGGTTTCCATACAAGAGCTTGAAAACGTGAATTTTTCTTAAAATAAAACTGGAGAGGTTTTCCATTCTTTGTTGATATATACTGAAAAGTTCTGTTTCTAATTTCGCACGATCCCTTACAACAGGGAAGGCTTTTAGTAGGGCAGTCTTGAAATTTTCGTAGGTATAGGTGGGACTTCCTGCTTGACCCAAGAGACTTCTGCCGATACATTTGAACCAGTTAAGCGCTTGGCCCCTCAAAGCGCTGGTAGCTAAGGTAACTTTTTGAAACTCGTGCACGGGGTAGAGCATGAAGTGGTCATCCAATTTTTCCAAAAAACTGGTTACCTGTGAGTTTCCATTAAACGTTGCTTCTGGTTTCATCGAAGCGCGCATGGTCTGGACAATATACCCAAATCCTTCCAGGGCGGCAGCTGGCATTTCTGGATTCTGAGCTGTTTCTGCAGGCAGCACAGGTTCTTCTTGAAACTCGGCCATGGTTATTCTTCGTCGGGCGCCACTATCAGGTTCAATGTTTCTTCTAACCTTCTTCGGAAACATACAATGACCTGACTAGAACAGAGAGCTTACTAAAGCTATGTTCACTAATTGTAGTAAGTAGACAGGATACAGACGAAGGGTATACAAAACCCTTTATTTTTTTTCTTTATATACAATGACTTCCGTACTTCGGAATACAATGACCCTCCACTCGGGGTCTAACTTAAAAGATATCAAAATAAAACTAAACTCTAATTTAACTTTAGAATAAGATTGGCCTTATAATAACAGGAAGCGTATGTAGCACAGAGACTGTGAACACTACAATACGTTTAATTTATCAAGAGGATTAAAACCTCTGGCCTGGAAGGCAAAGTAGCAACTGCGTAACTTCTAAGGTAAGCGGCCTGCTTCGAACTCACGGCTTCCTCTCTTCTGCTTGGCAAAAAGGCCACACTTAAATACTTGGCGTTCGCCAGACAACTTTGCATAAACTCCTTCACGCTTATAATTCTGGCCGGAAGTAGAAAATAAGAAGTGATAGTAAAGATTTAAAATAAAATAAACGTTAGTAAAACTTAAGATCCTTACAAGCTTTCTATAAAAAAGAAATTCGATCAGCAAAAATAAACTGCTGGAAAAAATACATATCAAACAGCAACGACCCCTATGGTCCGATATACAAAATCTGCGTAAACTTTTCAAACCTTCACAAATAATAATCCCCCATTCAGTTTTACATACCTCAGGGTCAGAGGATGCTACTACAACTGCAATAGAAAAAAATTATGGAAGCCGTATTCCTAAACGACGATGCAGAAGGTGATACAACAGCTCAAAGATCGAGAAGAGAAAATACCCAACCTCCTTGCACACACGCTCCCTTCACAGAATTCGAAATTAATAATATTATTAAAAATCTACCAAAGAAAAAAGCTCCTGGTCCAGCCGGGATATAGATAACGTAATAATTTTTTAAAAGTAATAAACAAATACTTCCCTTCTCTTATCCCGGTACTAATAAACAAATGCCTACAATATGGTATTTTTCCATCCTGCTTCAAGATGGGACAGATAATTCTGTTCAACAAGAAAGGTCAAGATGCGTCCAATCCGAGCTCATATAGGCCAATAAGTCTTCTCCCAGCACTGGGAAAATTTTTTGAAAGATCCCTTGCGAGTCGCCTCAGACACCATTTAAGAAAATCAAATAGCATCAGTAACTTGCAATTTGGATTTACACGCAACAGAAGCACAATACATGCAATCAACGAAGCAATAATCCACATTTCTACAACAAAGCCCAAAATATGCATTCTGCTCTACTATGCCTAGACCTCAGAAAGGCTTTCGACTCACTCTGGTGGCCTGAGGTATTAGGCACACTTAAAGAAATCAAATGCCCGAAGAACCTATTTAAAGTATTCCAGAACTATTTTTCCAATAGAAAGAGCATAATGATAACCAACAGCAGAACCATCGAGAGAAACCACAAAAGAGGCTGTCCACAAGGCTCTTGTCTTAGTGCTGATTTCTGGAATTTAGCATTTAACAAAATAGTACAACATCAATGGTCAGACCACAGAAAGTGCATTGCATTTGCTGATGATGCAGCTTTTGTAATCAGTGGAAGTTCTAGACAAGTACTGGAGGCCAATGTTAATACCACTCTGGAAAAATTTAATGAACTTTGCAAGCACCAAAAACTAACAATATCACAGGAAAAATCTCAAGCCATGATATTTCATAAGCCTTCTAAAAAAAATAACTAGATTACCGAAATTACACATTGACAACTACAAAATCAAAATAGTCAAATTATTAAGATATCTTGGAATTACAATAGATAATAAACTTAACTTCATTGAGCACCTACAGCAAATTAAGAAGAAACCTCCAGTATAGCTAACAACCTGAAAAGAATGCAAGGTGTCGGATGGGGCTTAAACCCCCAGATACAAAAGCTGTTATAGAAAAGATAGCACTGTATGGTGCAGCGATATGGGCGTCACCAATAACGGTGAGAAAACAGAAGCAACTTCAATCCATCCAAAGGCCCTTTCTTTTAAATTATTCCCGTGCTTACAGAACAACCTCAAATGCTGCACTGTTTCAGCTCACCAACAGCATCCTCCTATTCTTTGTTGCAGAGCAGGAACATGCAAAGGCTTCAGTTCCTCAGCTAAGAAAAGACTGCAAAATTAAAAATGAGATAGTAGCTGCCAGCTCCTACACCTCACCGACTCATCCATATGAAAGACACCCAGCTAGCCGAAGTAATATGACACTATGCATAAGGCAGAATAGATACCAAGCATTATATCCAAAGATCTTAACTGATGATTATTACCACGTTACAAATCATTTACAAAAATGATTTGTAATGTGGGAACAACATGCCTGTTTCTAATGCAATATACAATGTCCTAAAATATGTTGCCTATACCCGCTACAATAGAGAACATCTTGAAATATGCACCTGGAAAACTATGTATATCGCAATGTATATCATGTAATTTAATCCCTTACTTGAGCTAATTTAACGCTGAAAGGTTAGGAGTACCGTTGATGCCGCCGCCGATGGCAGTACTTGTAGTGCTCACTGGAGTCACAATTTCCATCTCGACTCGAGGAATGATGCCAGAATTTTGTTAGTTTTCTAGATAGTGTGTGGGGCTAATACCTGCTTACTTAGGGTAAATATTAGGTGGCCTCCTCACTTCTACATAACATAACAAGTTACTCATTTGCAAGCCCATTCTACGTCCAGTTTTGTGTTATGCAAGTCCAGTTTGGGCATATACCAAGAAAACTAATAGGAAAAGATTACAAGTCTGCCAAAATACTGTTCTAGGACAAATTGTAAGTGCTGAATGGTATGTAAGGAATAAGAGAATACGTGAAGAGTTAGGCATTGAGTTACTGCGCACTCATTATTATAATTTAGCCAAAAAATGTCATGAAAGGCAGCAAAATATTGATAATCACAGTATTAAAATCTGTGATTACGACTATAACAGTTTGGAAATTATGGATAGGCCTATGGCCCAACTAAATGTATGGATCATGTAATATGCAACTCTAATAATTTGTCATATGTATTTATTTTCATTCCTCTTATGTGCTACACTTCGAATTTTCTGTCTGCATTCTCACTTTTGTGTATGTTATAGGTATATGTATATACAGGGTGTTCGGGATAAATTTGACAGTTTCGTAAGGAAAAAGAAAATCCGCTTTGTATCTATTAAATTTAATGAATTGATAAAAAAATTACAGGCAGAGTAAATTACAATACTATCAACAAGATTCCCTCAGAATAACCACCATTAGCAACGATCACAGCTTCAATCCTGCTTCGAAACCTCGAACAAGCTGATGCTACAGTCTCCCTGGGAAGGGCCTCAAAAACTGTTTTAATTTTATCCATTAACTGGGCTAGTGTATTACTGGAAGTGCGATTGGTGTCTTTTTCAACTGCGCCCCATACAAAATAATCCATGGGTTAAGGTCTGGGGAGTTTGGAGGCCAAACATTTGGACTGGTGAAGTCGTAGAAATTTTCAGACAACCATTTTTGACTTTTTGTGGTGGCTACAACCTCGTAGTCACCATTGCAAGTCTCTAGTTCATGCCTGATTGTTTTTACTGTATTCAGGGAGCGTTGGGCAGCAGTTATAATATCCTTATTTTGATGGCCGGAACGAATCCTCATGATGCAAGTTCCATGATTCAGGTGGGTTCCAGTCATCCATCCTTTCTGACATCTTGTATATGAATGAAGAAGGGTCCAAACTCTTAAGTGACGAGAAGTGTGTGTCAATACCTCCAACCTACGGAAAAATATAATCAATTATAAATATGTCAAATTTATCCCGAACACCCTGTAATTATTCCAAGTTCATGCCTTAGTATTTGATGTTTTATATTTGATAATTCTTTATGGATTCAATTTGTCTATGTTTGAACTACCTCATTCTTGTCACACTCACCAGTTCCTCAACTTTTCTGTTCGCACTAATTTAGCAGCAACTCCATTGTTATTAATACGTTAACAAGTATTCCTATCTGGCCTTAACAAAATTATTTAAAAGAAAAACTTATTCGATTTATCTTTCGGTTTTTCTATACCACCTTTCGAAATGATCAAACTGCTCTACAAGGGGTAGAGCCTAGGTACCCTGGTGTCTGAAACACCGTTCTACAGAGAGAAAAGAGGGCATTGAATATATTTCAACTAACCAGCATAAAAAAAATCCTAATGACTCTAAATCTGTTACGTGAGAACCCCCCGTCCCCAGCGACTTATCAACAAACGGGTAAAATTTTATACTTACCCAATTTATTTTAATAACCATCTACTGTAGTTTTAGCTTTAACCACTGCAGTGCGTAAAGTAAATTTGAGTAAGAAAGAATGAGCGTTTATTCCGTGATCTTGCTAAACCTAAGCCCAGTGTAAATTTGTAAAACTATGTATCTGAAATGAATGAAATTTGGTGAATCTTTACATTATGGTAACTTAGCGATTTTTTGGCGAAAATTTGGCGACCAACCCTGCTACACTAACCTGCTAGTTTTGTTTTGGATGCCATTTTGTTTTCACGAAGTAAAGGCATGTTTTTTTTTTTACTCAAAATTTTTTCCAACAATCTGCTAGCCGAATTACGCTTATACTAGCACTTTTATGGAACAAAAATGCTTAATTATGACGAAGATTAGGTGCAAAATTGGTCGAAAGTGCAGAATCGCGCACTGCTTTGCGCATTTTTAAGAATTGCACATACGCGGTATCCATGTACACGTCGACCTATTTTCACTTAAAAAAAGACCCAGAATTGCACAAAAATGGCATTGCGCACACTCTTGACTTTATCTATGTACGCATCGACCTATTTTCACTTAAAAAGTCAAAGAAAATTGACAAAAATCCAATTCTTCTTCTTACTCTTGTGAAAAGCGCCAAACAAATAAGTGGGCGATTCTGCACTTTAGCAGCGAAATTGTTTCTAAGTGCTTATTAGCTAAAATCACGATCGGAATATTCCGGAAAATGTCACATGACATGTCTCATGATCTCTCATTTCTCTGAGACAAAATAATCTGTGATTCGAACTGTGTACTTCTCAGATTATTGCTTAAGTCCTAGCTTTTATCGCCTTACCAAAATGTCGCCAAACTACCTGTTACCATATTCTAAAGATTAGCCTGAAATTTATAAATTTGATAGTTATGTATCATAATTTTCAGGTATTAACATGAAACATTTTTATAAAAATCCTCGTGCTGTTCCAGGAAAGACAAGGTTTTCTACAGATTTAACTGTTTTCCCGATTTGAGGCTTTAAATTTTTATCATATATAAATTTTAGTAAACTTAGAGCTTTAAATCTAGAAGAGATCTTCTACCAAATGTTTAAAAGTATTACATAATGTTGTAATTAGACGTTGTCCAGTCAGATAAAACAAGACTGAATTAATCAAAACGTTTTGAAAATTAAACGAAATGAATACTGAATGAAGTTTGTTTTGTTGTATAGTAAAATTTTAAGATTCTGCTTTTGAGATCTACAAGGCAGCGTTTTCATGATAAAAATTTAAGCGTTTTCATGATTTCATGATTTGTTTCAAAACAAGCTGAATAAGCTGATAAGACAGTTATCTTTTATTACACTTATCCAGAACTGCTTGAAAATCTCGAATTTCTTCACCGTCATCACATTTAATTTTTTTTATTGCTGAATCATTTGAGTAAGTTTGGAATTATAAATTACTATTTTAGAATTCTCTCCGATTCATCAGACGACTGATGTAACGGTTCAAGGCTGGCCAGCGTTTTTCCTGCGTTTCCTCCCTCAAGGATGAAGCCGCCATCTGCCGGTACGCGGAAGAAGCTTAATTATACTATAAATGTATGGATGGATAGCTAAAAAAAGGGCGATATATAGGCAATAAAATAATGTATCGGTCTGAGATTTTTTTTCGCGATCAAGTAAGTTCAGAAAACGTTTCATTAAACAGCATTTTTCAACTGTTTCAGACTGGAATCTAACATAACTTAATTCAACCAACAGGGATTTCTTAATTTAAGATTCAGTTTTTAGAGAAATTTTATGAGCAGATTCATTCATGAACGTGATAGTTTACATCAGATCCTTGGCTTAATTCCAGTTTTCGTGTTTCTTACGTCATCGAAAGCTATTTTTACATCTTTGCGTCAACCAGTCTAGTCGTTGGTTGCGCGAGATAAGGTTTCTTAAACATGACAAGGAGACGTGAAAATAATAATTCTTCGATCTGCTCATCTATGTATTTGATTAACAGACACAGAGTAAAAATGAACATACACTGGTTATCATAAATTAAGGATTAGCACATGTATAAAATGAACAAATTGAAGGTACAGTTTGCTAAAGGAAAAACACCTTCAATATGGAATATGGTCGCCTCTAGAAGCAATACAGCACATACAGTGATGTGTGATGCTTTCAATTATGCGGTCTATCAGTTCCATAGTAAGCGAGAGCCATTGCTCTTTCAAAGCAGTTGCAAGCGCGACAAGGGTCTGAGGGGGCGGATTGAGAGCAGCTAGACGTCTC
Organism: Stegodyphus dumicola; assembly: GCF_044657685.1. NCBI lineage: Eukaryota > Metazoa > Arthropoda > Arachnida > Araneae > Eresidae > Stegodyphus > Stegodyphus dumicola. Next base: position 6,270,702 of record NC_140768.1, read on the forward strand.
CCTAAAGCATCCCAAACGTGCTCGATAGGATTCAAGTCCGGGGATGGAGCTGGACACTCCATGCTCATAATTGTTTCCTGTTAAAGATAATCATTTACTATGCGAGCCCTGTGTGGTCTTGGGTTCGCGTCCTGTAACAGGAAAGCATCACCTATTGCCCCGGCATATGGGCGCACATAAACATCAATGATGTCATCTCTATAGATCTGAGCATTCACGCTTCCCCTTGGAAAGACATGGTTGTCTGTGCGTCCACCCAAAGAGATGCCACCCCAAACACAGACACAGAACCTTCCGTATACATCTCTTTAACGAATGTTTGACAGATGATAACAGGTTCCAGGTTCTCTCCATATCAAATAACGCCTACTATCGCTTTCTAGACTAAACCTGGACTGATCCGTAAAGAGCATAGCCCTCCACTGATCAGGCGTCCAGTGGACATGTTGTCGTACCTACTGCAAACGGTCCTTCGTATGGCGTGACGTGAGCGGCACGCAAATGGCTGGTCGTCTCGCATACAGACCACCTTCGTGAAGCCTTCTAGGCACAGTTGACGTTGACACCAACCTTCCGGTGGCTGCAGCAAGGAAGTATCTAAGAAGAGTCGGAGTAGCGGTTCTATTCCTGAGTGCACATAATGTCAAATATCGGTCATCGGCGCTCGCCGTAGCAGTTGGCTGTCCTTGGCTTAACCTCCTGGATGCCGAATCTGTGGTTTGAAATCGGCTCAAAAATCTATGAACCACAGAAGGACTCATATTTAGCCATCTGGCCACTTCTGTTTGTATTTATCTTGCCTCTAGTCTCCCAATGGCTTTCCATCGTAGTCCTGCAGGCAAATGGTGCCTGGAGGTCATTGTTACCAATTGGCTATCTCACATTTCTGATGTCACTATCACAGTAAAATATGTGGGCTTGCTCTCAAACATGGACTTTTATTCTCCTCGCAGATGACGTATTCCGAGTGCAGCGCTACTAATTTGCATATTGCAGTTTTACTCAGCTACTCTTACTTGGCAACATATTCCAATTTTACACGATTTGGCTTATTTTTGAGGGAGATATCCCTACTTTTGTGATTTTACCTTAATTTATGATAACTAGTGTATGATGATGACGACGGGTGAAGTTGCCAGTCTACGTGGTTCAGTTTATCAGTATAAAAATGGGCATGTATCCTGGAAGCATTTGATTACTGCAACTCCAGTCAATACCTAGGAGAATACAATGTTTCTTTGTCATATTCCTGCCCATTCTTATAAACGGTGAGATTATCGAATACATTATACGTTTCGTCGTAACATAGCCATCAGTTGGATTCTCCGTCAACACCTTTTTCGTCTTCTCAAACAATTTTCACTTGTTAGTTTAAGGGAACTCGTATACCTTAAAACCCGTAATATCTTCGAATATGTGACTCTTCCAACAATTGGGATAACTTATTTATTTTAAAAGCAATTACTTCCAACTTTTTACAGCTGACTATATAATATAGCTGCTTTCTGAAATAGTAATCAAAGTTTGTGTTGCTACAAATATTTTTATAATTTAATCCGCTTTGTGACAAAGTTTTTCGTCATGTTTCCACCTTGCGCGCAAAGTTTAAAACACTCTGTTGCATAATTTAATTCCATACTTTATATATAGCTTTTATAACGTTTAGAAACTACTGTGAACCAAAAATTCTAAGAATTTCATGTTAAACTTTTATTTTACTTAGAGTTGAGTTTATAAAATGTATTTTATTAAAAAAAATCTGTAATGTTTTCGTGCATAAAATTTTTTAATATTAAAATGTTCATCAGATTTTTAGTTCAGTTAGAAAATAGTGCCCATATAAAGAATTCTATCCAATTTCAAGTATGTACCATTTTCGAAATATCATGCGCGTAAAGTGGAAACATGACGAAAAAATTTTGTCACAAAACGGACTAAATTGCGAAAATATTTGTGGCAACACAATCTTTCTGGTTACTAGTTTCCAAAGCAGCTATATTATGCAGTCAGCTGTAAAAATTTGGAAGTAATTGCTTTTAAAATAAATAAAATATCCCAATTCTTGCAACAGTCACATATTCGAAGATCATAAGGGGTTTAAGGTGTATGAGCCCCCTTAACCGTTAGTGCATGTAGTCAGGAATCCAACCACCGATCATACATCTGATCGGAAAGATAGATATAAAAGGAATGTTCCGTGAGAGAAATGAGATAATTATGCAAATCATGAAAACACTGTGTATTAACTTAATTGGAATTTGAAATATTTAACCATATTTTTCCCCGAAATAATTAAACACTAATAGTTTGGTCTGTAGTTTGAATTTCGGGAAAGGGCTGGCTGCGTGGACTTTTTCGTGGTTTCCCCCACGTATAACGTGTATATGAGTCAGTTTCCTTTACAAAGTCTTCCCCGAAGGTATCTCTTCCTTATAGCCCTCGAGTGCTTTGCCGAAATCACATAAATTAAATCAAACCCCTAAATAATTTGTAGATTCGTGGTTTGGGCTATTTTAGTCTTGCTTAAAAATTCTTTCTAAATTCCATAAAATAATTCATTAACTATTGAGCAAGATGTTTTTTGCAAAATAAAACTTTAAGCGATTGGGAAAAGGAAAGTATAAATGTATGTGAGGTCATAACGAGGTTAATGTCGTTATTTACATTTTGATGATGTTTCGTAAGTAAACCCATAGCCTTAAGCAAGTTCAAGTTAATGTTAAAAACAACAGGTAATGAAAACGAAATGCAATTATCGTAATTGAAACGTTTAATAATAATTATCTGAAAGTATCTGATATGAAGGAAAACTGGTATGTAAAGTAGCTATCTTTTTTATTAAAATTAGCATGTATTTCAACATGAGTCGTAAGTGAGCAATCTGAAGAAAAAAAAAAAAAAATAAAGCTGTCTAACTAGAATACCTCATGCTCATTTTTTTTCCTGGCCTTCAAATCTTTTTACTCCAGCAAAAGGTTTGATCGAACAATTATTATGCAATTAATTGCTATCATTTCGCTCTCCTTTATTGGCAAATGTTATTGACTTTAAAATGGTTTGTTTTTCACCTCCGAAGAGAAAATTAGTATTCTTAATATTTGCGATACCATTATTTTATTTCTTTATTTATTTATTCATTTATTTATTTTACATTTCATTTGACAGAACTCTGAAATCTTTGAGGCGACTTAATGTTTCTTTGCGAGATAATATATGTAGTATCTTGTTGAAGAAGTTGAAATGTTGGGAAGAAATAATATTAATTCTTAACCTGTTTCAATTTAGAAGAAAAGAAGTATTTTGACGTTTCAGTTCGTGTCCTTGCATGTTTGAAATGCATTTCAAACCGTAATGGGGGGGGGAGGGCAGCAGCAAAGCTACATATAGGGAGGATTAGGCAATACCCTAAGGGGCCACGCGTTTTAAAGGCACATTGCGCTTTGGTTTTTGAATATTCGAAGAGTAATAATAAGTTTATAATTGTGCTAAATTCATCTTTGATATTTTGTATTTTATACGCAGAGATTTAAATTTTGCGAATAGATTGTGTTATAGTGAATAAATGATGTTGTTAATTATAAAAAAGCTTCACAGCTCATTTTTAAATAATATAAATATTGCAAATAAAAGTGAATGCACAGCAACCTGTCTTGTTTGTTATGAATTTCACTGCATGTATGTTTGTATGAATTCCACGTATCGACCCGTATCAAACAAACACGCATGCGCAAACTAGCCTGTTTTGTTTGTGGCAGTCAGTTTGTATTTGCTTTTATTTATTTTTTATATTTGAGCATAAGAATGTTTTACACACCAAAAAATTGGTATCGCAAATAAATAAATGGTTTTGGTCTAATTGCCGTATACGCATTTGATAAAAGAAAGAACCGACCACCACTATGAGAGCTCCCGACCAAAGGAATAAACCAAGCAGGATAAAGCTCTCATAGCGGATTGTCATCCACCACTAGCTACCGCCACAACCAGGTCTGAACCGGCAGATCAGCGGCATTTATTGATCACAAAAATTTAGATATTTACAGAGAGTAGTCATAGAGAGAGTACATAGCAATTGTAGCAAGGCTTGCTGCGAATACATTCATAAAAGTCACTGTTACAAGTATGTCCATAGTCCACAGTATATATAGTCAAATTGAGGTCATAGTCAATATTTAGAGTTCATTGTCATAATTTGTAGTCCAGAGTTCATAATCATAAGTCATTGTCATAGTAGTTCATTATCATAACATTAGTAGAACGATATCATAGTTATATACATTTGCAAGAATAAGAATATGCATGATAGGATGACCAGACATCAATTCGGAACATTGGTTACCATAAAATATGTATACAGTGGCAATAAATGAGAATATAATGAGAAACACAAATGTACAGGCATAAGTACAAAAACAGGAATATAAAGTATACAAAACAATACAGGAATACCAAAATATATAATATAATGCTTTGAATATACAATATAATAAATATACTATATACAATATAAGATATAATACAATATAATAGAATAATAAACAACAATAAATAACTCTATATACAATATATACAAAAACATTACACAGCTTACAATGCAATATAGTCAGATAATATTATATCAAACGTAGAGTATGGAGACTATATTTACAAAAATACTAAAGTATACAATACAATATAATAGAGTAATAAACAACAATAAATAACTTTATATACAATATATACAATAACATTGCACAACACACAATGCAACACATTCATTATACAATAGATAGTTATCAAATATAGAATATGGAGACTATATAGAAAGAATATACTATTAATTGGAAAAGATATGTGTAAATGGTGTTAACATATGTAATGTGAAGAACATGAAGGAGACACTTAGCTTGTAAATGTAAATGTGTACAGGCTGTTACAGATGTCAATGATGTGCTGAAGTTTATTGATGGACAATGGATTATTTAAGAGATATTGAGCCCACTGCTGCCAGTGCTGCGTAAGAGGTCTCTTGAAATGAAATTGATTGGTGTGCACACAGTCAAAGGCGAAATGATCCGGAGATCCGAGAATGCCACAGTTGCAGATGTCTGTCGTTCGAATGTGAAATCTATGTAAGTACGTTGGAAATGGTCCATGTCCTGTGAAAAAGGCAGCTTGGGAGAAGTTTGAAAGAATCATCTTTGCTGAGACTTTTGGAAAGAAAAGATAGGTACGTCGTCCAGTACTAGCAGAGGATCAGCTCTGCTGCCAACGTTCCATAAGTTTAGCTATGGCAATTGACTTCAAATAAGAGGCTGGATAGGCTATTGAATATTCCACTAAATGAACTCCCTGAGCAGCCTCTTTAGCTATAGAGTCTGCATGTTCATTGCCCAAAACCCCGCTGTGTCCAGGGACCCATTGGAGAATGGGACGGTAATTAGAGGGCATTTGAAGAAGTTGCTGAATAATATGGACCAGCGAGCTAGTAGGATGCATGTTTTGTAAGGCTTCAAGACTGGATTTAGAGTCCGTATAAATGATGGTGCGAGCAGTAAATTTAGAAGCTAGGTCTATTGCTTTTTTAATGGCAACAAGTTCTGCTTGATAGACGGAGTTTTTACTGTTCATTCTTTTTCTCCAAGTGCGTGTTAGTGTGCCATTCACATACAAACAGAGGCCGCAACCTGTACCTGTCGGAGAACGAGGTCCATCAGTATAAATCTCAATGTTGAAGTTAGGCAGAAGCTGTTGAGAGGATGTGAAGATAGAATCAGGCAGATCAAATTCGGCAGGATGGCAGAGTGGTTTGGAGGGCCGATGTTCAAAGTCTGTTGTAGAAACGTGGCAGTACCATAACTCGGCATCACGTTGAAGGTGTAGGATTCTTGAAAGAAAAGCCTCTTTCTCTGCAGTGAGATCAAGAGGCGGAACACCAGCTAGAACCATTAAGGCCTGATCTGAAGTAGTACGATAGGATCGTGTAATTTTCAATAGGAAGAGACGTTGCATGGATATCAACATTCTACGCTCATGCTTAGTGAGGTGACAGGCCCAGATACCTGAGCAGTATAATTTTATCTTTTCAATCACTGCATGGTACCATTGTTTGAGCATGATTGATCTGATACCCCAACTTTTGGCAGTTGTCCTTAACATGTGCTGATGTATAATCTTGACCTCTAAGTTGATCTGTCGGATGTGTGGTAACCAAGAGAGTCTGTTATTGATTGTGACACCTAGATATTTCAGATCTTGAGCATAGCGAATAGAAGCACCTTGAATACGTAATGGTGGATTTCGGCCCAAGATACCACGTGCTGCAATCAGGAGTGCTTGTGATTTAGCTGTGGATATTGTGATTTTATGTTGGCGGGCCCAGTCTGCAACGACATCCAGAGCGGCCTGTGCAGAATGTCCAATACGCGAGCGTCCTTTAACAATTAGAAAAAAAGTCATTAGCGTAAGCTATTGAGGTGCAGTTATTGAGCTTCTGAAGAGCATTAAGCAGAGAATTAGCAACAATGATCCATAGAAAAAGAAAGAACCAGAACAGCTAAATGCCCGCGTCCTATGACAGCCTGCTATATAACATAGTTTTGCAAACTCTTAAGAACAGCTTCATGAATTGTCGGCTGAAAAACTGAAGATAAGAAACATTAAAATGATTGTAACAACTGATAAAATATTCTATGTATTATTAGTTAAAAGACATAAGGAAAAACAAAAGAATGGGACCTAAAAACAGAAAGAAACGCAAAACAGGCAGGGAAAAAAGAACCTCCCAAAATTAGACAAATTTATCGTAATAACAAGAAAAGATTCTTCGGTAGATATTGTCTGAGCCTGAACAAAAAAATCTGATATGTACGTCCTTGTACAGAATATTAAATTATACGCAATTTGTCTGCATTTCATTTAAACATATCGAATTAACGGTTAACGAATTTTGAATTTAAGTTAACGAATTTTGAATACTTCATCGACAGCGCATAAATCACAATGAATAAATGCACTCGTAGCGACACTTTACGTTACGTTCACTTAACAGTATTAACATTCATTTTATAATTCAGAATGCACACAATTTATGTCATCTGAAGAATGACCACAAGTTCTATTCAAATACTATAATAAATCTAAAACGATGTATAAAAGAAATTAAATAAATAAGAAAGAAATAGTTTTTCGCAGATGATTCAACAGCGCTTACCTAATGCACATGCGCTACTAATTCAGTTCTCACTTATCGGCAAAGCAAAAACACATAAAAATTCAAAATATTTTCGTTAAAATTTGAAAGTTGTACGATTAAAACCAAATACAGTTAAAACAATAATAATAATAAAAAAAAACAATTTTTACAATTAAAATTACAGTTTCTACGCCAAAACAAGCTAATAACTTAAATGCTAATTCCAGAATGAATTAAGCATAATTTAATTCGCAATAACAAAAGAAGACGTTAATTTGCTGTTGCGAAACTTAGTTTCTCTAGATTGGCAATAAAACCACTATTCTGTTAAGTTTCAAATGTAAACAAACATGGCAGCCATGGTTAATCAGAAATTAGGCTTAGCTACACTTAACTTTTAAATTACTGATAATTCCACTATTATTGCATGCAGGTTAACTAAAGGCATAAAACTCTTAACCAGAACACCATAATTCAATCATTTTTAAAGCAAAAAAGGCACAAATTACAAACATAAGAATAAAGAAACTGAGCTCACTGACATGAGTAACAGAGTGGATATAGATATATATTAAAGTAGAAAGATAACATGAACAAGAGAGACCTTAGTGGTCAAGAATTTTGCGCATTCAGATGCAAAATTTTAAAAATATTTGCAAAGAAGAGGAAAGTTTTTTATTTTGATGTTATCTCGTTTTGTAAATTTTACATTAAGTTTTTACGCGAAAACTTAGACTTCTTTAGTATTGTTAGTTGTTTTTACATGATGTAACTATTTTATACAAGAACTGCAGTGTCAAATGTACTTTTTAGCGATAGCTTTTAAACATTCCTCTTCTTTGCAAATATATATATATATATATATATATATATTTGTAATAATAAAATTCCATAGTCAAGAATACACTTAAAATTCTAACTGTATGTTCTTTTCATTTTTAATGGCGACGGTCTCTTATTTGAAAGTACGTGGAATTAAATCCACAGCCCCGTAGTCAAGTTGTTTTTCCCGCCTTTTGTACACGTACAGTTATAGAATGTTCTGGAAATATTTAAAGCGAACTGGATTGGCTGACGAGGCTGACGTCATTTCTTGGAAGCTCCGCCTTTCCAGAGGCTATAAAAGGACTCGCAAAGGAATATCGGGGGCTTTTCTTAAATGTCACGATGCAGTAAACTTCATACAAAAAGTTATTAGTAATTCTTTTTTATTTACTCCGGAGATCAGATTTCTGTAATTGCTATTTCCCCTGAAATATAATAAATGGATCCTGTTTTTTAAACTTACCGTCTGATAATTTAAGCTACGACTACATCTATGATTCTTCACCAATCTATTTATTCCGGACAGAAGCTGGTACATCACACACACATATATATATATATTTATATATATACTTATATAGTTTGATGCGGCCGATTGCAACAAAAATTACTGTAAATTATTGAGTACTGCATACCGCAAATACTGGCTGTGCTAGTCGTTGACGTTTGGGTATTAGAGATTGGACAAATTTAACTGTTAGAATTAACAGATTACAAATTTATTGTCTTTATTTATTGGCTTTTTACAAAACTTTAAACGATATTAAAATGTTTATGCCTTCAAAATAAAAAATTCTTAGAACTAACATTTGTTAACATTTTTTATTTTTGTATATTGTATGTTGTCGCCAATAAAGTCTGCTTGGCGAGATTTGCGCCGGCGAAATGGAAAAGTACCAAAAACAAATTATGAGTTCGAATGCAAAATTCGAATTATTATGTGAAAATTTATATTTTTTTAATTACAAATGCATTGATTTTCAGATTTTATTTAATTAGTAGTGCAGGTTTTATTTAACCAACTGTGCAGCATTTTTGTAGACTATTATGGAGGTTTTTCATACTTTTTTGTACCATGAAAATTTATATTTTTAAAATTACAAATGCATTAATTTTCACATTTTATTTAACTAGCAGTGCAGGTTTTATTTAACGAACTGTGCAGCATTTTTGTAGACTATTATGGAGGTTTTTCATACTTTTTTGTACCATGTGGATTAGTATAGGTTTAATTGCGTTCTATACTGTTGCTCTGAGTTCATCATTATTCTCAAATTCTTTTATGCACGCTTGAGGCAGCCTAAAGAAATTCAGTCGTAGCTGGACAAGTCCAAAGAGCATTCAGATCATTGATTATTTCCTTCTTCTAGACATCATAAACCTGAAAATATTTCCTTAAGCTTAGAAACCTATCTTAGACAGTATACAATGCTGTCGGGAACAACTGAAAAATAGGTTCTCAATAAATAAGAAGCCGAAGGAAATAATGATACTTTTAAAAATAACAAATGGCGTTGTATAAACCATCGTTTCGTAGAATAGATAAATATTTGAGATGCTGTTAGTGTGGTTGGTTTCAATCTAAGTTTTATCAGATAAGGCGCAGACTTTTATGAAAGCAATCTCAACGATATGGATGTTAAGGTTTCGTAAAAATAAGATTTGACTTTTATGTATTCCCTGTAAAATACAAATTCCGATTGATAAAATATCCACAATTTTACTCTAATTCGTCGATGTACAAGCTTCATATCTCCAGCTGCTAAATTTCTGGATATAGTCGAGAACGAATTGAATGACTTAGGTTCCATGCTTACTATTGCTTTAAATTCAAACGAAAACAAATTTAGAATTCTTCAACGACATTTAAATGCACACTCACACACAAAAGACATTTCTTATTTTGGGAGACAAGTGATTAATCTATCGGTAAAATAAGATTAGTGTTTAAATTTGCAGCTGGTCTTTTCTTTTTAATATCTCCCTCATTTTTACTTCCTTGTACGAAGTAAAAAGTATTGTAATCGCGAAAATTTTCAGGCACCATATTTCAACAAAAATATCCATTTTGACCGCTTTCGAATGCAATTTAACAATGTTTTTGCGTAATATTTGTACGTAAGGACAAAATAAAAGACTCTTTTCCTCCAAAAAAATTATGAAACTGTTTTAAAATGAATTCTGAAGAGAATTTTTCGTGGCGAACGTACGAACGTATGTACGTACGTACGTATCTCGCATAACTCAAAAACGTGCAGCCTCAGAACGTTGACATTTTGCATATAGGACTACTATATCATGTAGATGTGCACCTCGTATTTTGGTTGCAATCGGCCGCACCAAACGTATATAAATATATTTATATATATATCCACTCTGTTACCCGGCTCAGTGATCTCAGTTTCTTTACTCTTATATGTTTGTAAATTGTACATTTTTTTCTTTAAAAACGATTTAATTATGTTCTTCTTAACTTCCGGTGAAGGTTTTCATGCCTTTACTAAATCTGTATGCAATATTTTTAGAATTGTCAACAATTTTATAGTTGTTTAAGTGCAGCTAAGCCTTTTTTTATGGCGGGCATTGCTTGTTTACATTTGAAACAGCAGAGCAGTGGATTTGTTGCCAATCTAGAGAAACCTAGCTTCGCAACAACAAAGATAACACCTCTATTTATTATTGCGAATTAAATCATGCTTAATCCTTTCTGGAATTTTTTTCGAGGAAATAAGTGTCTAAGATTTACTTCGTAATTTTTACTACAGATATTTCGAGTTTTTATGTATTTTTGCCTTGTCGCGAAGTGAGAACTGAATTAATTGAATGAGAAATACTCAATCGTCTGTGAGAAACTTTTCTTTTTTGTTTTGTTTGCTTAATTTCTTTTATACATCGTTCTAGCTTTATTATAGTATTTGAATAGAACATGTGGCAACGATTAGATAATTCTTTAAATGATATAAATTTTGTGCATTCTGAGTTATAATATGAACGAAATATAATACTGTTAAGTGACCTAGCGCGAGAGTGTCGCTATGGTAAACAAATAGAGTGAATTTTAAAGAATGCATTTATTCTATTGCGGTTTATGCGCTATCGGCGAAGTAGATTTAATTCAGTCCAATAAGTTTAAACGAAATGGAAGAAAAAACGCGTATAATTTAATATTCCGTTTAAGGAAGTCATGTGGTGTACACATCAGATTTTTTAATTTCTGTATGCGTGTGGGAAAATATTATTCAGTATATCTTTTTAATTTTGCATTTAAAGTTATGGAGCTTTGTCTTTTTAACTCAATATTTTAGTGACCGTAAATTTTACTCTCCCATGACTACTTAAGAACTATGAATTTATTTTTATAGAAACATCTGGCCTATTTGGGTTGAAATGTGGTCCATATTATAAAACCTGATTAGAAATTTTTGAGTGAGATCAGTATATAAAGGAACAGAGCCTTTAATTATCTTTTATGAACATTTTATGTATATTAAAGTAGGCGAGTGTTTTAACTGCCTGCTCATAAATGTTTTAACTGAAGAAAAAAATCTGATGTGTCCACCACATGACTTCCTTGTACAGAATATTAAATTATACGCATTTTTCTTGCATTTCATTTAAACTTATTGGATTGAATTAAATCTACTTCGAAGACAACGCAGAAACCACAATAGAATAAATGCATTCTTTAAAATTCACTCTATTTGTTTACCATAGCAACACTCTGGCGCTAGGTTCACTTAACAGTATTTCGTTCGTATTATAACTCAGAATGCACAAAATTTATATCATTTAAAGAATTATCTAATCATTGCCACATGTTCTATTCAAATACTATAATAAAGCTAGAACGATGTATAAAAAAAGTTAAGCAAACAAAACAAGAAAAGAAACAGTTTTTCGCAGACGATTGAGTATTTCTCATTCCATTAATTCAGTTCTCACTTCGCGACAAGGCAAAAATACATAAGAACTCAAAATATCTGTAATAAAAATTGCGAAGTAAATCTTAAACACTTATTTCCTCGAAAAAATTCCAGAAAGGGTTAAGCATGATTTAATTCGCAATAATAAATGAAGGTGTTATCTTTGTTGTTGCGAAGCTAAGTTTCTCTAGATTGGCAACGAATTCACTATCCTGCTGTTTCAAATGTAAACAAGCAATGACCGCCATAAAAAAAAAATATTAGGCTTAGCGGCACTTAAAGAACTTTAAAATTGTTGATAATTCTAAAATTATTGCATACAGATTTACTAAAGGCATAAAAACCTTAACCGGAAGATAAGAGCAACATAATTCAATCATTTTTAAAGGAAAATATGTACCATTTACAAACATATAAGAGCAAAGAAACTGAGATCACTGAGCCGGGTAACAGAGTGGATATATATATAAATATATTTATATACGTTTGGTGTTGTCGATTGCAACCGAAATACGAGGTGCACATCTACATGTTATAGCAGTCCTATATACAAAATTTCAACGTTCTAAGGCTACTCGTTTTTGAGTTATGCGAGATACGTACGTACGTACAGACATACGTTCGTACAGACGCCACGAAAAATTCTCTTCGGAATTCATTTTAAAGTAGTTTTATAATTTTTTTTGGAGGAAAAGAGTATTTTATTCTCTCCTTAGGAACAGATATCACGCAAAAACATGATTATATTGCATTCGATAGCAGTCGAAATGGATATTTTCGTTGAAATATGCTGCCTGAAACTTTTCGCGATTACAATACTTCCTTTTTACTTCGTACAAGGAAGTAAAAAGGAATTTTTGTAATTAAATCTCGTAATTTTTAAAAGAAAGGAATGATTCTGATTAGTTCATCATTCGCATATGTTTATGTCTCATTCTGCTTGTGGTTTTAATAATTTGCCGGTGTATTTAGTTATGTAAGCCTGTCTCTAAAATGTTTCAAATTCTACAAAATTATGCCTTTTATTATCTTTGCAGTTCTACTGAATATCTTCTTGAAGAAACAACGACTTATAGCCTATGGACTGCCTTTTGCGGATTGGGTTTTCTCGTTACCAAATATGTCATGGTAAGCTGTTTCAGTATAGCAGCTGCAAATCAGATATTCAGGATACGTTGTATGTTCATGGAATCTATTCTCAAGCAAGATATTGGATGGTTTGATACAAACAAAACTGGAGACTTCGCGAGTCGTATATCGGGGTAAATATGAATTGTTTTTACTTACTTTTTCTAACCTTTTAACCTACGATTTAGATTCGAAGATGTTGGGCCGAAATTGCATACAAACTCGCGCACGACTTTGCACGACTTGTGTAACATGCTAATTTGGGCAATCGTAAACATGACGAATTATGTAATTTTCAAAGAAAGTATAGGCGAATAATTATGGATACGATGACTATCCACTACCAGAGTCCTGGCTTTGGAAAGAAAGGAGAAATAGTCCAAAAATCTGGGACTATACGATGACTCCTGGCATAAGAGAGGAAGCCTTATGTCAATTAGCAGGAAGTAGAGGAGAATTTGATATATTTATTCTAGTATTTGATGACATATTTTGGAACAATATTGTAATCGAAACGAATCAGTATGCAGATCAAGTACGAGAAAATCCACATAGAACACGAGTGTAAAAAAAGTGAAGTTCCGTTACATGTACCGGAATGCTTTGAAATATATCATACCGTTACAGATTACTAATTTTGTATTTTGAAGTTTTGTATAAATAAACATTTTGTAATACTTGCGTCTACCACAATTAATACATCAGACTGTAATTGCGTATCAAATATTCCCCGTAATATTCACTTCTGGCCCGATCACCGTACGCGGGCTATGCCCGTGAAAGTTAGGTTTGGCCCGACCCTCGTACGCGGGCTATGCCCGTCATTGTAGATTAAGGGGTTAATAACAGCAAAGTTCAAATTACATAACAGAAAAATTTCTGCATTTTAATATATTTAATTAAGAGAAACATAGTTTGGATGAAAATTTATTAAAAAATAGATGTATGTTAATCGTCGAATAAAGACTGCTGTTTATTTTGTCATTTTAGTAAGTATGCGAAAATATTTCGAAACCACGATAATTTTTTATTGATGTAGAGTATATTATTAAATGTTTGTGAATAAGACCGCGCTTAGCAGAATGTGGCACTTGTCTCGTATAAACACCTCGGGATCCTTCAAATTATCCGCGTAAGGTAAGAAGTTTAACTTGAAATATATTATTACATCATACCCACAAAAAAGCAGACAGAAATCTCATAATCTTTCTACATCTGGCTAAAACTTGATATGTCAAAGTACAGCGGTCAGCACAGGCCGTTTCTATGTTAAGATATGGAATTGGCGAAACGGTATGTGCTGTCTTTAGACAACTTTCACTTCTGGTTGATCGCTTGTAAATGAAATCTAATTTGTTTATAAACTGTATGACTCAATGTTAATAAAACCTCTTCAATTTTATTATTCTATTCTCCCATACAGTAGACAATGGTAACTAAAAGCGCTCACGTTCACGCCTATTATGATGTTTTGATATGAAAATATCGCATTGACCGTGGTATATCTTCTGTTCTAACAGTATTTCGGTTCACAAATAACAAAAACAAAACAAAAAAAAAAAAAAAAAAACACTTACCCACAAAATGTTTAAAGTCAGCATTCTTTAAAATTCCCAATACAGTATTAAATGTTGCCATATAATTTTTTAATATTCGCTATATTATTTGTATGTGACTTATCATTTCTTTGAAATATAATACAGAGCGATAGCATTTGGTGGCAGCATCCTTTTATTTGAAAAGTGATTCGACACTAAAGGGAAACACACACAAAATTGATAAGTTCTCCCCTAATGGTAATACATTTAATTGCTTCATGGCGAGAGCTTGACTCACGATGAGCTTCATCTCGGTGCATTCCAAGAGTATATTTAATGTTTATAAACGTAATATGCTATTAGCAGTCACATACCTATTTTAAATACCAAATTTTGGACTATCTCATGATATTAAGACACAATTTCACGCCGAATAAATACTAATTCAGAAGCCAAAACGACAAAAATCAGCGTTATATTTTCAAAATTTTCACAGTTGAAATGATTTGTGAAAATTTGATCGCAGTTTTTATTTTTGACAGGTCCGAAGGTGAAAGATCTTTAGGGATCGGATTATATGGTCCTTCGTTTAAGAGTTTAGTGACACCATCGATGTAAGTTTTCTTATCCATGACGACTGTCTGGCCACCTTTGTGGGACTTTGAAATGATAATATCCGGGTTAGAATGAATTTCGCGCATTGTAGCTCTTTCTCTCGCAGTTAAGATTTGGTTTCAAAGGTTTATTATTGAATTTCACATTATGAATGATAAGATGCCTAATCATTTCTTTCTGTGAATCTGAAACTTTACTGAACTTGAAAGCTTTTTCGATAGGAGCCAAAATCTTTAAAATCGAGGGTTTACAGGTTTGTGAGAAGTTAAAATTATATTTTAGAATTCTATCTTGTTCTTCTGAAAGACTAACATTAGAAATATTAACTATTGGCTTGATGTTTACAATGGGAAAATTTTTTGAACTACTTGAACTGGAAGACTGTAAAAGAACTTTTTCGAATTTACATCAAGGGTGTTTTTATGACGGTTAACTGCATTCTCCGTTCTAGACCAAGACTTTTGTTCAATGGCAGTGAATTTTGGATATGAAATTAGCGAGTTCCAGATGAAGCTTATAGAGTTCATGTTCAATTTTGGACAATTGTTGACGTGTATCCCTTATGATGGACCGAAGTAAGGCAAGCTTGCAATTTAACAGAATTCTTGAAACGCGACTGGAAGGTTTTTGATTAGACTTGATTTGAATAAAATTGGGGAGAAATTTTTTAAATTTACATTTAAGTAAAAAGTCAAGATGATTCAGGAATTTTTGCCGTTTCAGGCGTAATTTAGTGAAACGATTAACGGATGAAGGCATGATAAACAATGCAGAAAATCAAATTAAATTAACTAAGCAATAATAAAGTACACACAAAACAGCAGAAAAATCTTTCACTGAAACGAATAGAAAACAAAACGTTTGTAACCAAAATGCATGAAATCAGACAAGCAAAGCGCAAAATCCAATCCTGTGAAAATTTTGAAATTGTAACGCTGATTTTTGTTGTTTGACTTCTGAATTAGTATCTCATGATATATTTTCAGTCATATACCTATTTTACCAACTTAGCAACAGTTTTCTAAAAGAGTGTGTTTGCCTAATCTGATCAAAGCGCGCTTTCGAAGTGATGTTACTTTCTCTGTAATTTGCAGCCAGTCAGAGAGAAGTATTCGATGACACATGTTTCAAATCTTAAAAATGAATTGCCACTCGTAATTCTTCGGCTGAATTATCAACCCGTTCACATTTTCTATTATAAAGCAATTTGATTTTTATTGCATTTTAATAGTTTAATAATTTTTTGGCTGTGGCCAAAGCAAAATTTATAATTTATATGTACACCTGAAAAAAAAAAAAATATAAAAACATTTCTGTACGAATGGATTTAGTTCAGTCTTTCCAAGCAACAACCAATTCGTAAACAATTTTTATGTTGCCAAACCAGGAAACAAAATCTTTTGACACTTTAGTTAACCTTTGTAATATAACAAATATTTTAAATTTAATGTAATATAGCAAATCTTTCTCAATGTCAATAAAAGAATTCACGGGGCAATAACATGTCGCGTCAATTATTCTAACCCGAAACAAAAAAAAAAGTTGCCGACAGCAGTTATTTATTTAAAATTCTGACATTAACGAAACATTTTTAATACAAAATGGCGTCACATGCAACCGCATGCTTTCGTCAACTTCAGAATATGACCTTGTATAATAATAATAAGTTTAATGTTTGGCAATGTCATTTTTATTTCATATGTTGTAAAACTTAAAAATTTTTTGTTAATTCTACTATTTGAAAGCGAGTTGTGGCAACACTTTGGTATGATTGATCGTTGCTGCTTCATTGCATAAGCGCACCTAGTTATTTGGTATGATTGATCGTTGCTGCTTCATTGCATAAGCGTGCCTAGTTAAGCTCTTCACTGCATTGTGACTCGTGCTGCGAGCGCTTGTAATGCGCATGCCATCTTTTGTCTATTTTTCCAGTGGGTGGGCTTGAATGTCCGGATCAGCAGTGCGACAGTTCGGCTTTGCCTGATCGTTAGCTATGCGGTCTCGGTATGCTTAATGGCAAACCGCACATTGAGTTGATCAGTGTTAACGAATTTCGCTTATTGCGCATGCTCAGTGGTGTACCGCTGGCGTCTAAGCATAAGCAATCCTACACAAGCCTGTTTGTCATGTAGGTTTTATCGACTGTTTACAATTGCAACAGTCTATTTCATTTACTTACAATAATTTATTTGACCTTTAATTCAGTAATTTAAACTAGATTTAATCCTTAATTTTTTAAAGTATAAATGAATGGAACGTATGGTAAATAATCAATTGTTTTTATTCCTCAGAAGTATAATCAGCTAATATCTTGTAATGTTTCCTGTTTTGTAATCCTTTTTAAAAGAAAATTTGTGTAGTTTACAATCAACATTTACACTCCAAGTAATGAAGCAGTTTACAACCTGACACGTTTTAAAACCTGGAACTGTTTTACGTACAAGATAACACAATATAAACCATATACCGTATTTATCTTCTTTTAAAATCGCGCCAAAGTCGTAACTGCGCCAAATTGTCTTTTGGGCATGCACAATAAGCGAAATTCGTTTAGCATTGATCAACTCAATGTGCGGTTTGCCATTACGCTCTCGGGGATGCGACCTGGTAGTGAGAATAATGGTAGTTGTAAATGGGAAGTTTTTATTGGGTGCTGCGCTCCATCTGTGAACTTGGGAGTCAAATCAAATGCTGATTAGAAATCGAAGATGTGACAGTAAAATCGAATGTGTAATTTGACTTTGGTTTGGAATCAATATCTGGCGTTAATTGGTAGCTGGGGTAACTGAAGGACACGATTGTCATCGTGATTAAGTCCATTCTGTGGACGTCATTTATGAGCCTTAAATGCTGATGTGATCGCTGCGGTGGTGGACTGCGATCGCAATGCGTAGACTAATATTGTTGATGCCAGTACTAGAAGGCCATGGTGTGTATGACTTCGTTCGTCGTTTCCTGTAAGTCTACGGAGATGAATGTCCCTTTCACTTCCGAACATCAACAGTGTACAAGAGTAGGTTTGACTCGCTTGTTTTGGGGACAGTCTAACACCCAATAAAAGGCGCTTGAGGGAATCATCTTCGAATAATATCAAAAAAGTTATTTTAAACAGTACCAATCCTTCAAGGAATCACCTGAGATGGTTGAAGAACTTTGTAATGCAATCGACGGTTACATGCTTCAGAGATCTATTATTACACTTCTTCTGCTCTAAACATGTAGAGACATTAGGTTAATTGGAAGCAGAAAAGATGAAAAGTATGTGACCGCCGTCGCCGAGAATCGAACCACGGACCTCTGGAATACCGCCCCAGCGTGCTACCGTTACATCACGAAGGCACGCTAGGGAAGGGGGAGAAATACCTTATACACTCCCCTTTTTAAAGGGCGACTAGGGTTTTAGGGGACCTAGTCGCCAAATCCTGGGTGCGAAGAAATCATCAACCACAACCCTTTTAGTTCGGGCGCCACTGTAGAGTCATTAGGTTAATTGGAAGCAGAAAAGATGAAAAATATGCAACCGCCTTCGCCGGGAATCTAACCATGGACCTCTGGAATACCGGCCCAGTGTGCTACCGTCACACCACGAAGACACGCTAGGGAAGTGGTAGAAATACCTTATAAACATATTAAATGTGATGTGAAATAACTAACGAATAGAATACCAAAAACTATCCCACATTTTAAATAATAAAAAATAAAAAAAAAGTACAGTTTAAGCATTTCGAAGGTGATGTAGATTATCTTCAAGGTCTTTTTGCAAGCACAATCCGAAAGCCAGTTATACCGGGTGATCAAAAAGTCAGTATAAATTTGAAAACTTAATAAATCACGGAATAATGCAGATAGAGAGGTAAAAATTGACACACATACTTAGAATGACATGGGGTTTTATAAGAACCAAAAAAAAAAAAAAAAAAAAAGTTCAAAAAATGTCCGACAGATTACTGTTATCGGGTCTTTTTTCTTCGAGGAAATGCGTGATTCTGGTTTTGTAACGGCTACCGTGACGGGTGAGAGGTACGCCGATATGTTACAGAATCGCATCGTCCCCAGCCTGGCTGATAAACACCTGCTGCTACACACGTACGATTTTTATGCAGGATGGCGCTCCACCCCATATTGCTAGACGCGTGAAAGATCTCTTGCGCGCGTCGCTTGGTGATGATCGTGAGCTCAGCCGCCACTTTCGTCATGCTTGGCCTCCCAGGTCCCCAGACCTCAGTTCGTGCGATTATTGGCTTTAGGGTTACCTGAAGTCGCAAGTGTATCGTGATCGACCGACATCTCTAGGGATGCTGAAAGACAACATCCGACGCCAATGCCTCACCATAACTCCGGACATGCTTTACAGTGCTGTTCACAACATTATTCCTCGACTACAGCTATTGTTGAAGAATGATGGTGAACATATTGAGCATTTCCTGTAAAGAACATCATCTTTGCTTTGTCTTAATTTGTTATGCTAATTATTGCTTTTCTGATCAGATTATTGCTTTTCTAATAAAACCCCATGTCATTCTAAGTATGTGTGTCAATTTTTACCTCTCTATCTACATTATTCCGTGATTTATTAAGTTTTCAAATTTATACTGACTTTTTGATCACCCGGTATTTATGACTGAGCATTGCATAAGAGAAGCATCACTGTTTGTTAAAATTTTAAGCGAGTTGGCTTCAAGACTAAAATTTTTGCTACGCTGTATTCGGTTCAGTTACGTCTTTTAATTGAAGAGCAAATCTGGAAGGCCTGTTAAAGCATCTCTGTTCATTTATTTGCTAAAGGCTCTTAAATATATAGTTGGGGGAGATGTTCTCTTTTACCAGTAAATGCCAAAAATAAAAGCAGAAAACGAAACTTTATAGAATTTGTCTGATGGAAATTTTAAAATCGTAAACATCATTTCCAAGTTTTTACGTTAAGCGGATTTCATCGCTGTTGACCTTCTCGAGGCAAGTATTTCTCAGTTGTGATGTTAAGGGGGCTCATACACATTAGACCCCTTAACACCCTTCGAATATGTGACTGTTGCAAGAATTCGGATATTTTATTTATTTTAAAATCAATTACTTCCAACTTTTCACAGCTGGCTACATAATATAGCTGCTTTCTCAAATAGTGATCAGAAAGTTTGTGCTGCCCCAAATATTTTTGTAATTTAATCCGCTTTGTGACAAAATATTTCGTCACGTTTCCAACTTGCGCGCACGATATTTAAAAAACGGTTAATGGTACATACTTGAAATTTTATGGAATTCTTTATATGAGCCCTATATTTTAATTGAATCTAAAATATGATGAATATTTTAATATTAAAAAATTTTATGGACAAAAACATTACAGATTTTTTTAATCAGATACATTTTATAAACTCGACTCCAAACAAAATAAAAATTGAACATGCAATTCTTAGAATTTTTTGGTTCACAGTAGTTTCCAAATGTTATAAAAGCTGTATATTAAATGTAGAATTAAATTATGCAACAGAATGTTTTAAACTGTGCGCACAAGGTGGAAACATGACAAAAATTGTTGTTACAAAGCGGATTAAATTATAAAAATTTTTGTGGCAACGCAAACTTTCTGATGACTATTTCAGAAAGCAGCTATATTATGTTGTAGTCAGCTGTAAAAAGTTGGAAGTAACTGCTTTTAAAATAAATTAGTTACTCCAATTCTTGCAACAGTCACCTATTCGAAGATCTTATGGGTTTTAAGGTGTACGAGTCTCCTTAAATGAGCTGGAAATTACAGAATTAGTTTCTGGTCGTTTTTTTAGCAAGCATTAAATTAATATGCCGTAAGACGTTATAATGCTATAAAATCGAACACAATGGATTCATGTTTTGGTGCACGTTTGAAAAAATATCTAAAAATTACAATTTCTCAGTCAGCGCTTTAAATTACTTTAAACAGACGTTCAGTACATTGCATCCAGATTGTAGAGTTCCTCTTCATAGCATGCAATAAAACGATAGAAAACTTAACTCGAAAAATGAAGAGAATTTACACATTCGGTGAACATTTTTAATGGTGAAGAAAAGGAACTAAAGTACATCTGTTCTTTTGGATAATAAATGCCATCATTTTTCATTTCTTACATCATCTTTCATGATGAAATTCGCAATTATCTTCCACTTTTATTGCCTAATTCTGTTTCATTCTGTCTGTTTGAGTCATTACCTATAATTTACACAATGAATTTCTTGCAATCATTATGGGTTGCAAAAACTCTCACAATCAACTATTATGTTTGCAAAATTATGGTATTGTGTGAAATGATGTAATCGTTCAAATAATTTTTAATTTCTTCGTGGGATTTTCTCTCAAGTAACTTTTATAAGTTCAAATATTTCGTTATGATACTTCATCTGTATAACGGATGCTGTAAGACAAATTACATGCATCTAGAAATCATTCTAGTTACCACAGGTTGTAGAGTCATTAGGTTAATTGGAAGCAGAAAAGATGAAAAATATGCAACCACCTCTGCCGGTAATCGAACCACGGACCTCTGGATTACCGGCCCAGCGTGCTACTGTTACACCACGAAGGCACGCTAGTGAAATGGGAGAAATACCTTATAAGTTTTCAGTTTCTTAAAAAGTCTGATTTGGACACCCCATGATTTCCTTGTGTGGCCGATTAAAATCTACGCATTTTTTGGCAGCACTTCATTTAAACTTATTTCCTCGAATTATTCTAACTTCATTGACCGATATCTGAATAATATCAAAAATTACAAATTTTGTAATTAAATATTCCGGTCTGCTTTTGTCGTATGGAAGTCAAACTTCATCTAATTTTATTATTTCATAACGAGTATAAAATTTTCCATATAGAAACCGGAAGACCGCATTAAAAGTTAGATTTCGTTAGTCTAAAATTAAATCATGGTGCAAGTGCTGCAACCGCGAAAAATTTCGAGTGCAATATTTCAACAGAAATATTGCTGAAGTGGATTCGAGAGCGGTTAAAATGGATATTTTTGTTGAAATAGGATGCCCGAAATTTTTCGCCATCAGAAGACTTCATTTCCTTCGAACAAGAAAGTAAAAACAGTCCTTTATCCTGTCCGTATGTACAGACATCGTCCACAAACATCGTCCACATAGGTTTCGGAAACAACCAAAATGGATACTTCGGTTGAAATATGATATACTCGAATTTTTTCTCGATTACAAAACTGCCTTTACATTGTACAAGGAAGTATAAAGTAAAAAAAAATTGAAAGTAAAAATTAAGTACATAAATAAAATGTATAAATGTTACGGTGAAACACCGAAATCTGGAGAATGTCGACTTTCACCGGTGAATGTCAACATTCCCATAGTCTCTTGGTGTATGTCCGAAATATTTTCCAAATACTCTTATTTCTGACTTACACCGGTCAATGTCGACATTCACCATGTACTAATGGTGAATGTTGAGCATATAAGAATATTAGATTTCCTTCTCCGTAATTCATTCGCGAAAAAACGCACTTGAGACTCAGAATAAGAACTTAAGAATATAAGAACTTAAAACACACAATACATTGTAAAGGTGTTATGTACATTGTAATACATTGTAAAGTATTGTACAATACATTGTAAAGGTGTAATACATTGTACAATACATTGTAAAGGTGTAATACATTGTACAATACATTGTAAAGGTGTGTGTGTTGTGTTTACAACTGCATTTATTTGTGGAACACTTCCTTTTGGAATGGCAGCGTGTACATAAACTTCTCTCTTTTCGACCTACACCAGAGCATATCTGTGATTGTCGACATACACCGGTGAGGGTCCGAATGTACAAGAATATAAAGAAATATTCGACCTTTCCCCGACGTATTTGGTGAATGTTGACATTCTCCGGTGAAAGTCGACATTCTCCAATTTCGGTCTTTCACGGTAACATAAATATGATGTAAATAAAATGGTGAATTTACAAATATCACTTCATTATGATAACTCTATGCAAGAGTCAGAAAATCCTTCTGTCCTCGTATTTCAGGATATTGATCGGCTGTTAAAGATTTAAGGTTATAAAGATGCACTCCCTGCCAAAGACGTTCTTCTATTTTTGCAAATGATTCGTGACGTTAGATATAATCTCTGAGATCCACATTTCTGACAATGAATGAAACATTTAAAGGAATGAGTATGCATAGTAAATTTTGAGGTTAGATTTTAAAAAAGAGTTATTCTGGAAATCGATTTTTTTCCCCTCGTACGGCCATTTTGCGCAAGCCAGAAAATAGTTTCTTAATCACTTTAGAATTCGAATTTTTGTTGTAGGAGCATAGATGAAACAGACTAAATACATTGTTATAATATTTGAATGAAATCTTCATATTTTTTACTTTTGAAAAATAACTTTGTTACTATTCGGTTTCGAGAACCGTTAAAAATCGCCAAACTATTGTTGATGTCAATGCTGCCCAAAATAATTGCGGAAACCCTAATTATTGCGGCAAGAAAGGAAGTATAATAGTAAATAACTATTTAAGATTGATGTTTTAATTTAGATGAAAGGTTCATTTCTTATAATACTTTTTTATTATTATAATTTATATGAAAAAGGCTAAACGTGACTGAATGGAAGCATAAGAGTAAATAACTATTTCAGATCATTATTATAATTTATATAAAAATTGCTAAACGTAACTGAATAGATGCCTGCATCGCTATTTCGCTACCGACTTATCGCTAAAGCATAATTTCATCTCGTTGGTTGTTCAAACGTAATTTTCTATAATGAATGATGCCTTTTCTTTGAAAATATTCTCGGTAAAGTGCAGAATCGCTCACTTATTTGTTTGTCGCTTTTTACAAGGGTAAAAACAATTGGATTTTTGTCAAGCAGTGGGTGATTCTGCACTTTACCCAAAATTCTACTGCCGAGTTTTCGTCATGGGCAATTCCCAAATTGTTAAATCCATAGGATATCAAAAAAAAAAAAAAAAAAAAAAAAAAAAAAAAGATTTAAAATCAAAAAAGGATTTAAAAATTAAACTAGTATTTCAATGGCGTCTTAAGAAATATAGAACTACATAAATTTACGCAATTTGAAATCAGCGCGTTTGTTAGATTTGGCGCTTTTGCGCGTACATTTTCGCTACAATTTGTTTTTACGGCCCTCGAAACCGAATAGTACCAGAACTTTGATATAAAAAAATAACAATTCTTAATAATGGCTTTTTTACTTTTTTTTTACAGAGATATGTCAAAGATTCAAGATGGTTTGGGTGACAAAGTTCCGATCCTTATCAGCTTTATTTCTTCAACGATTCTTTCTTTCGCTAGCGCATTTTATTATGGATGGAAACTGTCATTAGTCATTCTGAGTGTTTCGCCTTTACTTATAGCTGGCATGGCCCTTTTGTCAAAAGTAAGTCAAACATGAATCTGATCTCAAAATGGTCAATGGTTTTTGTATGAGTTTTCAGCACTTTGGGTTTTGTATGCTCGACTTCACGGCGAAGATGACAGTTCTTTGGTAACTTGGCAGTTCTCCAGCTATCAGTTACATATATATTATGATTATAATAATTACATAAACATCAGTAATTATAATAATTACAGAATTCATTATTATAATCATTGCAATAATTACACAAAAGTAATGTATGAGGTTCACGATGTTAATTGCGCAAAAGCTTGTTTTGAATTAACTCCTCTCATTGTTTTTGTCCAAAAAACTCATTTTTGCGATTAATTTTTCTTATTAAATATTGCAGTAAAAACCATTGTTATGTTGAGAATTATTTTTACGTAATTCACAATTTTAAGCTTACGTAGGTTAAGAAAATGCAAACAGGTAGTCTTTTTCGAGGTGAATTTTGAATGACAGTTAAGTCGTGATCCCAAAAAATACTACAGAAATGCCTTTTTATTTTAAATAAGCAGATGAAAAAACTGTTTGTAAAAAACAGTTCGACCGTTCATTTTAATTTAGATTTTGTAGCATAAAAAATTACTCATGTAATTGCCTTGAGTTCTACCCGGAAGACCGTATTTTTGTCCAAATGTTTATTTTCCCGTGAAGGTCCAAATGTTATTCCCGTGAAGTTCCAATGTTATTCTGTCCAAATGTTTATTTTCCCTTGAAGGTGTTCTTTCAAACAATTGCAGAAAACAAAGACCAAAATTTGTCTCTGCGTTGAATCCGCTTCCGCACAGAAAGATTAGTTTTACTCAGCGAAATGGTGATGATTCCATCACCATTTCGCTGAGTTCAACAAGCTAGCACAATCAACATAACCAAGGGAAATTATGGTATATATTTTCACCATTCACCTGTATGAATGATATAATGACTCCTAAATCTAGCAGGGAAAAACTGCAAATTAATAGTGTTAGAGAAAATCGTACAAGCTTTTTAATGCTTTTAAATCGTGCAAGCTCACCCTATCGCCAAAGAGTCGTCATCAAAGTTCTCTTTACGTTGATGACAGGATCTCATACTTATCATCAACTAGCAGCTTCGCTGCCAGTCCTCGTCTAGCTTTTAAATGTACACTGCTCAAAAAAGAAAAATGGGACAGTCCTATATCTCCCGATCTACTGGGCCGATTGGCAAAATTCAAATTGCGTTCTTCATGTCTCGAAAGCGCGACTTAGGATATATATTAGATTTATATATAGCACTATTCTAACATAGGTATTTTGACACAAAATCGGACTTTTTCTGAAATAACATACCAATTTTTTTACATATTTCGATTCTACGACTCAAATTACGCCTAAAATTTGGAGCGAAATTTACGGAGAAATTCACAAATTTATGTTGGCACTTTTTTGTCAGTTTGCGCCAAGAATACTTCACTTGGCGAACTTCTTAATATATGGCAACCTAGTTTCCTTTCCCGTGAGAGGAAAAAAAGTCACCATCGTTCCTTTTTTCCAAATAATATTCTTTATATTATATTTTTAATTACAACTTATTATTTTAAGTAATTTTTTCTTTTTCGAATTTCATTTTAATTGTTTAATTTGCACTTTTTTTTTTCGAATAACTGTTCTAAAAATTTCTATTTACCTATTCGAACTGCGTAAATAAAGGTGCAGCGTTTATTTTTTTTCAAATAGTTTTCTTCATATATATTTTTCGTCATAGTTATTATTTTAGGTAATTTTTAAATTTTTATACTTTTATTTTAATTGTTTGTGTTGCATTGTCTCTTCAGATAATTATTTTAAAATTTTCTATTTATTCCTTCGAACTGAGCATTTTAAATATATTTATTAATATCAATTTTCCAGAATTTGATTTTATTTATTTGAACTGCGTTTCCTTCGGAAGAATACTTTGTAACACAGACTACGATGAGTTTGAAAACTGCATACTATATTAAAAGACAAAATACAGTAAAGCACAGTTTTACACGCCTTTCAATGTTCCGTTCAGAAAAGATATATATAAATAAGAGAGATGTATAACCGGCATTTTAACTTAGGATGACTTGCATACACTGCTTTAAACAGTTTTATCATTGTGCCCATTGCTTTACACAATTTTATCCTACATTTGGTTTCTTAAAATGTTATTCATATTTTAGTCAAATATTTTATTTTTGAAATCGCAAGAATCAAATATCATAAGATTGAAAAGTTTTAAATTAAAAAAATACAAATACTAAATTTTACGAAAAAAATTATTTTTCTTCTCTTTTTCTTTAAGCATTCTGAAAGTATATTAAAAAGTATCCAACTTTTCGAAACATTTTGGTATTTCTGACAAACATTTTAAATAAAGTTATCGCCTTCCATTTCATAAAGGCCCATAAACGGCCGAGCGGTAAAGACGCTGATCACTGGTAGTTCGGTCCGAGGTTCGAATCCCGCGAACGGGCTGTTTGCATGGGTGTTTTCGTGGTTTTCCCGATGTGTAACGTGTATACGAGCCAGTTTTCCTTAGAAAGTCCTCCACGAAGGCATCCCTCCCTTTAGGCAGATAGCCCTCGTGTGCTTTGCCATAATTAAATAATCCAATCCAATCCTTAATTAAATATAATTGATTTGTAACTTCTACTAGAACTGACGTTAAGAATTGAAGTGCAAATAAATAATATCGTGTGCAATCTTGATTAATATAAAATTAAAAATATTTGCGCAGAAAAATATTTGAATTCAGACAAAGTTTTTTGAAATATTTGCAATTACTTTATAAGAAGGATTTATTAATAACCGTAATAATTACTTATTATATTACTGATGATTAGGAATCAGTTCTTGACAATTACATTCTAAATTAGAATTTTAAGAGTTATTAGAATTTTAAATTAGAATAATGAAAATACGCTACGCACCATAATACATTTTAGGATAAAAAATGAGTTGATTTTTTGTTTTAAAACTTCTTGAATTCATTTAATAAACATCGTATCCTCGTTGTTAATTGAATTCAGAATGTTGGGTGTCGTTTATATAATTATTCTTACTTGTCCACGGAATCTGCTGATTTATCCAGCGATTAAGTAGCTGCAGATCATTTCTTACATAACGATTGAACTTATATTAATTCAGTCTCTAGAGGGTTGTATGTTTATATCATAATTTGACTTTTATAAAAATGATTATTCTTAATCTTATGTTTCTATAAAAATATACTGTGCTTTAAAAATATAGATGATAGTACCAGCCGCTCTTTCAGCCACTTAAAAAGCATCAGTTTGTTTAGAAATAAATTGTGCAGTTAATGTCATAAAATTAAAATAAACATCAAACGAAAATTCTCAGTTTTAGACAATTCGATTTGAACGAAGTAAAGTAGCAGACGATAAAACGCTGAAGATAAAAATTTACTCTTATTTGGAAAAAAAAAAAAAAAAAAAAAAAAAAAAAAAAAGATAAATTAAAAAAAATATTAAAAAATTTATTTAAAAAATAGCTTTTCATATAGTATTAATAAATATTTATTACGCATCATTGAGGGAAAAAATGTCATATAATTAATTCTCCGTAAAATTTTACTTGAAATTTAAGGTTAAAAATAGCTGTGGCAATACAGTGTAACAAAAATCCATAGACCACATTTGGCGTTATTATCGCTCAAAAAAAAGATGCCAAATTTCAAAACGTGAAAATATGTAAATTTGTGTATATCTTAGAAAATTTTGAATAAAAAAAGTCTAATTTTTTGCAGATATGCTTAAAAATATACCTACTTTGAGATGATGGTAAAAATTTTATAGGTTATAATTCAAAATTTTTTTCGAAAAATTTATAAAAATTATTTAAAAATAGAAATTTAAAAAATAAAACACAAAAAATGGGTAAATTTTATTTGGAATGAACCTAAATTTCGAAATGTGAGAGAAAAAATCAAAACGTTTAATAAAAAAAGAGATATAAATCAATATTTGCCAAATTCAATTAACATTGAGGAGCTAAAATTTTGAGAGCTAATATTTTAAAAACTACTCGTACGATTTTTACAAAACTTGGTATTCTGGCATAATTTGAGTCGTAGAATCGAAATATGTAAAAAAATTGGTATGTTATTTCAGAAAAAGTCCGATTTTGTGTCAAAATACCTATGTTAGAATAGTGCTATATATAAATCTAATATATATCCTAAGTCGCGCTTTCGAGACATGAAGAACGCAATTTGAATTTCGTGAATCCCCCCAGTAGATCGGGAGATATAGCACTGTCCCATTTTTTTTTTTTGAGCAGTGTACCGGAAAAATGGCTGAAGTGAACAACACTAAACGTTAAATTTAAAAACTGCGTAGAATTTTACTTTGCAGAACAACTTCATAAAAAAAAAAGTTATTACGTATAACAAAATTACAATGAAATAAGCAATATCCCTTAATACAAATATTAATTATCCTAATAAATAAATTAACCAACTTCCCTTTGCAAAATCTTAAGAACTCAAATGGTATAAAGGAGGTTAAAAACTTTGTTTTCTAAAAAAATCACTCAAAACTTTTCAATATCATAAAAACAGTGAAACGAGCAACAAATCACATAAAAGAATACAAAAACAAAAAATTCTGAAAAGCAAAGTATAGTTAATGATATTTTACCTTATATTTTCAAGAGAAAAAAATTACATTGAAATAAGCTATATCCCTTAATAATAAATATTAATTATCCTAACAAAAATATTAACCAACTTTCCGTTAATAAAACAAAAATCATGCAAAACTTCAATATCTTACAGACAGTGAAATAAGCAAAAAATAAAATGAAAGAAACTCAAAAAACAAAAAATTCCACTCACAATTTTACTCTGAAGAACAACTTTATCAAAAAAAAAAAAAAAAAAAAAATTCAATAAAAATGTATTATATATATATAAAAAAATGACAATGAAATATGTCAGTCTCTTAAAAACAGTGATATAAGAAATACGATGTAAAATTGTTGCCAAACCCATATTTCTAAAAGAATGAAACTATTCAAAATGATGCGATTTCATCAAAAATCTATCAACAACAATAAGAAAAGGAAATTGTTGCCAAAATCACATTTTTAAAGATGTGAGATGTGAGAAGTATACTCGGAAGCTTCATTTAAAAAAATTTTTAAAAATGCAAAATATTAGCGTTTTTCCGAAATTTTTTTTGTAAAAGCAGTCGCAAGGATGAAAGTTTAACGTGTCCAAAAATCAAAGAAAAATAAACATAAAAATAAACTTTTTTAGAAAAAATCCCTCTGTTAAATAAATTAAGCTCCCTTTGTTAAATAAATTCGTATTGAATTGATTTATTGAAACGCGAAATTTATTTTAAGTTCGTAAAATAGCTAAGTGCCTACGTTTCATGACGATGTGAAAATGGAGTCTGTAGAGTAAAATCTCGCTTTCCTATAGCCCAGTATGTCTCAAAATGACGCAATTTCGTCACAAAACATAAAATAAAAAAATTCGAATTCGAATTTCGAAAAAATCTCTTTGAGGTGCACTGGCTCTTGTCTAGATGCACCTATGTACCAAATTTCGTAGCCGTGGGTCTGTTAGCTTACGCACTGCGCAAGCGAAAGACACACACACACAGACACAAACAGACAGACTCTTTCTTTTATTATATGTAGAGATGTAAAGAGTCTTTATCTGAATCTAATACTGGCTGAAAGTAAGCACTGAAATACAGACTGAAAATTTCATTTCTCTGTGCAACAGTTTGATACTCCAGCTTCAAGAAACAGAAACAAGCGGCCTACGTTAGTGCGGTAGTATTAGTAGTAGGGAAGTATTAGGAGTAGGAAAGTTACGTTAGGACGAGTATTCTCATGTAAGAGTCTTGGTATTTTTTGAAATAATAATAATAAATATAATAGTTTCTTGAAATCGTTTTCTAAAACTCAGTCCTTCTTATTCATAACTGAGCATGCATTTGGGAGGCCAGATGCGTACAGTGTTCAGAATCGAAAACTGATTTATCGTTATTTTGAAGATTGTTTCAAATAGAGAAGTAAATATTTTGGTTATATACGCCGTATACTTTTTGAATATCACTAAAATATGATTGTTTCAAATAGAGAAGTAAATATTGTGGTTATATACGCCGTATACATTTTTAATATCGCTAAAAGACATATTCATTTGGATTGTTGCTTGTTTGAAATTTGCGGCTTAGAACTTGAACTTCACCATATTGCTAGAGCTTTTGTTTAACGTAAGCACTTGGTAAAACAGTCTTTCTGTATTTCTTCTATAACTTTGTCTTTCTATAAGACGTTTCAAATTTGCTTACAGTGCATGTTATGGAATTTTGCGGTAGAGTTGCTGCTCTTGTCAGCATATATATATTCACGAAGTACTATTCATGGCTCTGCCCATAATCCCTAAAGGGTTTGTGATTTCTAACTACCTTCTGTAGCTTTTCTTATATCAGCGTATTTATCTCACGTTCAGCTGACAACATATTGACTTTACCGTCAGTTCTGAAAAGTTCGAGTTTCGTGTAATAGTTTGTGTTGTTATGAATAAGTTGGATTAATAAAGTTGACAGTTGAAGCAACGTGGAGTTGTAACTTGTGAGGACCAATACCAAACCACACCATTTACTAAGAATTTTTTGTTCTTTCAATGTAGATCCGTCTTACATGCATGAAGCTTCAAACTGATTGTTGGTTCAAAGCTTAGTTATTTCAAGACTTTTGTTTTCTTCGCTTCAACTACAACCATGGAGGAAAAAGCAATGGTAAAAGATACTCATCTATAATCACATTGATTCTGGATTGTAGTTTGCTGTGTGTGAATCAACTTTGTCATCAGCTTATACCAAAGCCTACTGCGGATCCCTTTACGAAGTTCAACTGCTGCGTCGCTTATTTACCATCAGATTGTTTCTTTGGTTCGAAACATCACAATCGGGAAGACTCTGATGCTTCTTATCAAGGCCTGAAAGCTATCATTACTGTGTGTTGTGCGGAATGTAGTACCCAAGAAATCTGGAAATTACTCTCCCTGGATCAACTTGGAAACAGAAAATCATCCGAATTGTTTTATGTTATGAACAGGTGTGGTAAAAAACTTGTTATATCCGACTCATTGCTATTCGAGTTGTTTCTTCAGCAAATGCCGTCAAACGTTCAATCAGTTCTTGCATCTCTTGAACTGTTTTGAATCTCCGAAAACTGCCAACATTGCAGATCGGATATTACAAGTCACACCTGCTCAGGTAAGAGCAGAGTCTTTCCCTATAAAATAATAAGCATTGAACTACCAGAGTTCCGAACCCTCCCCGCCAATCAATAATTCTAAATCGGACTCGGTTAATCTTTGGATTATGGTAACTTGGCGATTTTTTGGCGAAACTTTGGCGACCAACCCTGCTACAGCAACCTGCTAGTTTTTGTTTGGACGCCATTTTGTTTTCACGAAGTAAAGGCATTTTTTTTTTCCTCAACATTTTTTTCCAACAATCTGCTAGCCGAATCACGCTTATGCTAGAACTTTTATGGAACAGAAGTGCTTAATCATGACGAAGATTAGGTGCGAAATTAGAAGAAAGTGCAGAATCGCAAACTGCTTGCCATGTTTTTAAGAATAGCACATACACGGTATCCATGTACACGTCGACCTATTTTCACTTAAAAAACATCCCAGAATTGCACAAAAATGGCATTGCGCACACTCTTGACTTTATCCATGTACACTGCTAAAGTTCTAGCTAGTAACCTTTATAGCCTTACCAAAATGTCGCCAAACTACCTGTTACCATATTCCAGAGGTTAGCCTCGGACTCTCCTCCGGGTGAAGTGTGCAAATTACGTTGTTGAGGTAAAGTCTCTACAACGATTATGCGGTGTTTCTAAAAGTCGCTTTAAAAGAAAGCGAAGTCCTTCAGCTAAAGTTGCTTCGAATTCTTTCTGTTCCGAGCACTATCGTAAATTAAATGAGAAAGCTCAAAAATGTGTTCCACCATATCTGTTCTAGGGAAATGAAACGGGGAAAGCGTAATACAGAGGCTGTTCGCACATTTTTTAGACTATTTTGGTAAACGGTAATAAAAAATGGTTTGCTGCAAAAGAAGTAATTGCAATTGTACTATGTTTTTAAAAGTCAAAATTATCGTCTGTGGCTTGAAAGTTTCGTTTTTATTCAAAATGGCGAATTTAACAAAGCAGTGGTTCGAAGGTTACATTAACGCTCTTTCCGAAGAGAAATATGCATACTCCGTTATCCAAAAACGATGTGAGAGTCATGGTTTTGTGATATCTAAGGCGTCGATAGGTAATATCATCAACAAGAAAGGGGAAAAAAAAACGTCAAATTGGAGCCTCAAGTGGGACAAAAATTCCAAACAAGTATCCAAGGAAAAAACGGACATCTCCGACTATTGCAAAGGTACGTTGTTTAATGTTAAAAGAAAATCCCCCTACTCAAAGGACAGTTGCAAAATCATTAAAATGCTCGGTGTCCACTGTAAACAAAATGATAGACATTGATTTAAATCTTAAGAAAGCGAAAGAACGCAATGTGCATCGTCTTCTTTCAAAGCATATCGGTCAATGCAGGGCACGCTGCGGAATTCTATATGAGAAACACTTATCCAAAAAAAAAAAAAAAAAAAAAAAAAAAATGGAAAACAATTGTCACAGTAGATGAAGCATGGGTGTATTTAAATGATTGTAACAAAAAAAAAAAAAAAAAAAAAAAAGAGCCATTTATTATCATAAAAGGGGAGAAAAAAATTTAAGTGCATGGTTCAAAGAATCGAAAGAAAGTTTTTCTAAGGGATTCATGATTGTTGCTGGTTTTTTTATAATGGCATGTTAAAAATAAAGAGAGTGCAAAAAAATGTCAAGATTAACTCCAAATACTATCAGGAACATATTTTATCGCTAATTTTTCTGAATGAAATACCATCGCTTTACCCACAGTGCCATCAGTCTGTGAGACTCCATCGGGACAAAGCTAGCAGTCACATATCAAAATCCACTGTAAATTTCCCAAAAGAAATGGAACAAAAAACTGGTATCAAGGCCATACCCTTCACTGATATCCCTATGAAATCTCCCGATGTGTCACCTATGGATTTTTGTGCTTTCGGACTTTTAAAAAGTACATTATCCAAACGTTGTCCCAAACAGGACTCTGGAAAGTTGTTCGGGAGGAATGGGATAGATTACTTCTTCTGCCACTTCAAAAGGCATTATTATCCTGGAAATTGCGGTGTCGAAAGATAGTTCAGAATAAGAGATGTCAAATGGAACATTTAAAACACAAGAGTTTTATATAATTTAGTTTTGTGAATAAAATATACATCGTCTAAAAAATGTGTGAACAGCCTCTGTAGAGACTTGCGCTTTACCCTCTGAGTCTCGTCTCCTTTTTATTAGAGACAGAAAATAAAATCTTTTTGTTCGACACTGCTTCAGAGTGCCGCCCCGCCCTTCTTACAATCTACCGCATGTTGCGACCATGGACCTTATAAGAAATAGACTAACCCAAATGGGTTTTCTCCCTTGTCTGAGTCGTTCCCGGCTGTCACAAGTCAAGTCGTCGTTCTAATTCTTGGTATTTACTGCTAAGAGTATTGACCAATATTTATTCGGCCTCGGCCATTAGCATTAATTTTTAAAAATAAGGTGCGTAAGCACCGTGCCCTTAGGCAAGAGAAACATGAGAGTGGCAAAGCAGGGTAATATTAGGTAACAAAACTATTTAAAGTTTAAATAATACGTAGCATACAGGAGTGGTGCCTGGAGCTTTAACCAAGTGCAGTAGAGAGGCGGTAATGAGCAGGGATACGTGGGAGTATGTCATGTGATCAGGAGTCTTGAGTCTGATTCGTAGATGTGAATTGCAAATGCATTCAGTAAAGTTGAAGTGACACGCGAACGAGTTTTGAGCGTAGAAAACACATAATTCTGAGTAAAAACACTTAATTCAAAGTAAAATGAAATAGCAAAGTCCAACGGCTAATGTGAACAAAGTCCTTGCTTTGACAAGTCCGTCTTTGCAGTAGAAAAATCACAGATCGCTGCGTGCTTGGGTGG
The DNA here is from genome assembly GCF_044657685.1 of Stegodyphus dumicola. NCBI lineage: Eukaryota > Metazoa > Arthropoda > Arachnida > Araneae > Eresidae > Stegodyphus > Stegodyphus dumicola. The sequence continues at coordinate 6,305,357 of NC_140768.1, forward strand.
TCACCCTCCCAAGTACTGACCGGCGATGCTGCTGCTTCAAAACAAATATGAAAGTAATGTAAACAAACATGATACTAATGTAAACAATGAAACTACAGTGTGAAAATCTTGATTATATGAAGAAGCGAGTAAATAAATTTTTATATACATTATGTACAGTTACCATTTAGAATTATGGTGTATCGTTCGCGGTCTTTTCACCACATTTTCATACTAGGCACCTCGATGTGGGTACGAGACCACTTGGGATTTCAAAAATAAGCATTCAAAGTTTTTCTGTGCTTCCACGCCGCTCTGTGGCGCGCAGCACAGGGAAGGAAGGCGAACCCTCCTCCCCGAGTAACCGGCTGTCACCTTGATCACATCCCGAGGAGTAGGGACGACTTGCAGAAATTTAGCAGTGGTTGCCTATTGCAGCGTGTATAATTGTCAAGAAAAAGCTGATTGTAGCGCCTCATTTCACAAATTAGAATTTCTACATATTTTTACTTTTGAAATTGATTTTTAAAAATTTAGCATATTTATCAAGCATATAATAACCGTTCCAAATAATTATAAAGCTATTGCATGCTTTCAGGGCTGGATATTTTTTTCTTGGATATTCTTCTGGATATTTCAATAACTACCATTCGTCGTCTCTTTGCTAGTATAATTTCGGAACCAGTACCTGAAGTGACAGAATTATAATCAACATTGTCTTCCACAATATCTTCTAACAATGAAAAATCAGACACATCTTCAGTATCGCTCAACTCTATATTCTCATCCCAATAATTATTTTTCTCCATGTTGCTAACCCTAAAATGGGTCAAATAATGTTTCAATCGTAACAGCAGCCAGACTGAGGACGTTTTAACTACAGATAACAATTGCCAACTCCGACGATTCCGTAACATCCTAATCATGCTAAAAACATTGGGCTCCGCAGCGGAGGCTACGAAGTTACGGAAGTAATGATAGACGGTTCCGTAGCGGAGCCAACGGAGCGCTAAGGGTTAAGTAAACATTCGTATTGCTGCTTAGTTATGAAGACTACAGGAAAATGTCATATAAATTAAATTTCAAAGCATAATAACATTTCAGACTGAAGAAAAGGAGATCAGTAATTAGTGAAAAATTACAGACAAATTACAGACAGGTAGAAACACGGAAAAGAGGTTGTTACTGGCACGACTATGAGATGCCCATTTATGCCCTTTAACATGCTGCAAGGTAATTAAATAATCCAAACACCGTCTCTGAAATGAAAGTGAGTGAATATGTTATCTCATTACATAAGAAGTTAAGTAAAAAAGGTATATACTACTATCTTAATATATTTTTAAATACTATTATACAACGCCTTTAGGATCGATACGGTTTTCAGACGAGCATTCAGTGACAAAAAGTTGTAGAGTTCCTCACTTTGTAATTCTAAGTTAATGCTGGAAGTGGAGAATCTTAAGAACTGATAACAGAATAATCGCTTAAGTTCGGGTGACAAGAAACAACAAGATAGAAGGTTAACTAACCCTTTATTATTCCAATAAGATTTAACAAAACTCCGCCTGGGAGTGTACAAACAAAGCCGACACTTGGGCTTGAATTTGTAAGGATTATGTTAACTTTATAAACAGTTAAATTTTAAGTTAAAGTTCCTTTCCTGTCAAATTCTTAACTTCACCTTACTACTTCCGGCCAGAACGTAGTTTTGAAATCTTGCTGAATATTTAATGAGGAGGAGCGGTATTTAAATCACGAAGTTACTTACAGAGTGAGAGAGAATCAGAGTTTCTGATTTACGTGGCCGGAAGTAGTAAGTTGAAGTTAAGAATTTGACAGGAAAGGAACTTTAACTTAAAATTTAACTGTTAATAAAATTAACATAATCCTTGCAAACTTAAGAGACTAAGAATTAATCTAAAACTAAGGTTAACTAAAGAAATATAGCCGAAGCTATCAAGATTCAAATCGAGTTGGCCCCTTAACTTATTTGACTACGAAGCTTAGCAAGGGCCTGAGTACGGCCGAGCGTAATAACAGCTTTAAGAGAGAGTGGCCAAAAGGGCCGACGCGCGTAAATCAGAAACTCTGATTCCCTCTGACTCGGAAAGTAACTTCGTGATTTAAATACCGCTCCTCCTCATAAATATTCAGCAAGATTCCAAAATACGTTCTAGCCGGAAGTAGTAAGTTGAAGTTAAGAATTTGACAGGAAAGGAACTTTAACTTAAAATTTAACTGTTAATAAAATTAACATAATCCTTACAAAGTATCGTTTCATATTCAGGGCTTATAATCTATATACAGAATAATGTTTCTTCATATGACCTTATGTTTCTTATCTACTGATTGGTAATAAAAAGGAAAACACAAATGTTATCGAAATTCTTTAAAGTGGTTGAATTCTGCTTGCAAATTTTAAAGTTTTAACAAAATTTTATTATCAGTTAAAACAGACGGATGACTTCCCACGATAACGTTAGGATGTTATTAATGATATCGTAATCTAAATAAGAATGATATTTATTTGTACAGCAATGCACAGTACAAGTTGACTGTCGCAAGTCGGCGACGGAAGCTTTCATACGGTTATCGACCTGTTTTGATGGAGCAACTGTGATTGTATTGAAGATTAGCTTCGAGATTTCAAATATCATTTTAAAATCCAGTATTTCATTCTGCATCTACTCTTCTAGTTGAGCTGCCACTATCATCATCATCATCATCATCATCATCATCTGGTATTTCCGTCATAGTCTAAAATAATCGTCATGACGATTTTGCATCTCAAGACGTGTAAATCTATCTAGCTGCATATTCCAGATCTTTATTTTAGAATTGGCAAGAATGAAATTTCTAATAAAGTCAGCAAGAATACTTATAACTTTTAATTTTACATAAACTACATTATTATCTAGATGTTAATTTGATTTTTCTTTTTCCTTTATTAACCACAAGCAGCTTCGCTGCCAGCCTTCGTCTGGCTTTTAAATGTATCGGAAAAATGGCTGAAGGGAACACCAAACGTTAAATTTAAAAACTGCTTAGAATTTTACTCTGCAGAACAACTTCATAAAAATAGTTATTACGTAAAATAAAATTACAATGAAATATGCAATATCCCTTAATGCAAATATTAATTATCATAATAAATAAATTAACCAACTTCCCTATGCAAAATCTTAAGAACTCAAATGGTATAAAGGAGGTTAAGAAATTTGTTTCCTAAAAAAATCACTCAAAACTTTTCAATATCTTAACCCCTTCGCGCCGACTGTCACGTACACGTGCCAGCAGCGAACACACTTATCTACCGGCCGACACGCAGGCGTGCCAGAGGATTGTTGCGTTCTCTACCGACTGTCACGTATTTGTGCCAGTACCTTGGAACGTTTTTCAAACTATAATTTCTGCCACAAGATGGCACTGTATGTCCATATGGTTTCAGATACATGTTCATTAAACCTTCTACTAGAAATGAGAGAAGCATGACTCACATACACGTGTTTTTGATTATATAAACAAACGGGGAACTAAATGTTTCCGAATGGCGTGATTTATGACGTCTCTTTAAATCGCACTTTATTCGCACATAGTAGTTGTTTACTGTAAGTAGAAGTTTTATATGCGCTAAAGCGTTGAGTATTTCCGTTTACAGTTCGGTTTTTAGAAAATAATTAGATCTTGTTAGACGTGAATTCTTTCTGTTTTTACCGTTTCAATGTCGAAGCGTCGAAAATGTTTAACAGAGCATGAAATAGCAGAAATGATGCAAAATATTTCAGATATTGATTCTGATATTCTGATATTGATTCTGAAAGATTAACTGAAAGACATTTTCCAAAACTTTGTTCAGAAGAGACTGATAAGAAAATGAGACGACGATGCTTCGTTTGTTCACATTCCCGGAAAAATCCTCCAAAACGGCAAATGAGTTATTACGAGTTCAAGGAATGTAACGTAGGACTGTGTGTAGATCCCTATTTTAAAATTTTTCATACGAAAAGAGAATTTTAAGTAATGTATTTAGTTTTCAGATGTATAATGTTAAAAGTCATAAAATGGTGAGTAATTAAAATAAAATGTGTAAAATATGTATTTAAATAAGAAATAAGGTAATTAAAGTATATATATAAAAATATCTATAAAGCATAAGCCGTTTAAATACGCTATAGAGCATTATTAAACAATGCGTTGATACTTCGGAAATTTCATGGATTTAGGCTTAGTAGCAAAAAAGCCCCCGGCCCTGGAGAGACGCTCGCGGAAGACACTGCCGGCCTCCGCGATAAGCGCGCGTTTTCGCTACCCGGCTCGAAGGGGTTAAGACAGTGAAATGAGCAGTAAATAACATAAAAGAATACAAAAAACAAAAAGTTCTGAAAAGCAAAGTATAATTAATGATATTTTATCATATATTTTCAAGAGAAAAAAATTACAATGAAATAAGCTATATCCTTTAATACAAATGTTAATTATCCTAATAAAAAAATTAACCAACTTTCCGTTGAAGAGAAAAAAAATCATGCAAACCTTTTCAATATCTTACAAATAGTGAAATAAGCAAAAAATAACATGAAAGAAACTCAAAAACAAAAAATTCCGCGCAGAATTTTACTCTGCAGAACAACTTTTTATATATATATAAAATAAATAAATAAAAAAAAGATAAAAAAATAAATAAAAAAAATAAATAAAAATTAAAATTTAAAAAAAAAAAAAAAAACAGTCGCAAGGACGAAAGTTTAACGTGTCCAAAATTCAAAGAAAAATAATCTGTACATTTGTAAAAATAAACTTTTTAAGAAAAAAAATCCTGTTGAAAAGATATTAAGTTCACTTTGTTAAATAAATCCGTATTTATTCGATTTATTGAAACACGAAATTTATTTTAAGTTCGTAAAATAGCTAAGTGCCTACGTTTCATGACGATGTGAAAATGGAGTGTGTAGAGTAAAATCTCGCTTTCCTATAGCCCATTACGTCTCAAAATGACGCCTTTCGTCACAAAACATAAAATAAAAAAAAATGCTAATTCGAATTTCGAAAAAAATCGTTTCGAGGTGCACTTGCTCTTGTCTAGATGCACATATGTAATAAAAAAAAAAAGCTAATTCGAATTTCGAAAAAAATCGTTTCGAGGTGCACTGGCTCTTGTCTAGATGCACATATGTAATAAAAAAAAAAGCTAATTCGAATTTCGAAAAAAATCGTTTCGAGGTGCACTGGCTCTTGTCTAGATGCACATATGTAATAAAAAAAAAAGCTAATTCGAATTTCGAAAAAAATCGTTTCGAGGTGCACTGGCTCTTGTCTAGATGCACATATGTAATAAAAAAAAAGCTAATTCGAATTTCGAAAAAAATCGTTTCGAGGTGCACTGGCTCTTGTCTAGATGCACATATGTAATAAAAAAAAAAGCTAATTCGAATTTCGAAAAAAATCGTTTCGAGGTGCACTGGCTCTTGTCTAGATGCACATATGTAATAAAAAAAAAAGCTAATTCGAATTTCGAAAAAAATCGTTTCGAGGTGCACTGGCTCTTGTCTAGATGCACATATGTAATAAAAAAAAAAGCTAATTCGAATTTCGAAAAAAATCGTTTCGAAGTGCACTGGCTCTTGTCTAGATGCACATAAGTAATAAAAAAAAAAAGCTAATTCGAATTTCGAAAAAAATCGTTTCGAGGTGCACTGGCTCTTGTCTAGATGCACATATGTAATAAAAAAAAAAGCTAATTCGAATTTCGAAAAAAATCGTTTCGAGGTGCACTGGCTCTTGTCTAGATGCACATATGTAATAAAAAAAAAAGCTAATTCGAATTTCGAAAAAAATCGTTTCGAGGTGCATTGGTTCTTGTCTAGATGCACATATGTACCAAATTTCGTAGGCGTGGGTCTATTAGCTTACGCGCAGCGAGAACGAAAGACACACTGACACACACAGAGACAGACTCTTTCTTTTATTATATGTAGAGATTTACTGAATTGCAAGGCATTTAAAAATAATTATCTATAATCTCAAAACATTGCTTATGAGGACATCTAACAAGTTCCAATGATGCCGCATTAATGATTGTCAACTTCTGTTTTAGCAGATATTGTTGCATTTGAAGAAGAAACTAGTTCAGTATCGACCTTGAAGTCAATTTTGAACAAGGAAGTGAATTGTTTGGCTTCGACGCACCAAGCAGAACTACGACTCTTAAAATAATAAATAAATTTAAATTAAAGAAAAATGAAACTGGAAAGTCGCGCATGGCAAAATTTAGACCTTTCGGATTGCAGTCAAACGGGTTCAAAGGCGTACACTTAAAATTAATTCTAAAATGTCTTTTAAATACCGTAATTCTTTTTCTGAAAAAAAAAAAAAAAAAAAACTTTTTAAGCATTCCTCAGTTGAGTTACTGATTTATCGTAAGCGATTTCTTATATAGGTGTAACGAATACTTGTAAAAAAGACTTTAAATCGCACTTTAACTGCTCTGCTAAAAATGCCCCGTAGAAACCCATAATTTTTTTTTACGGGGAATCGGCCTACGGGTACCCGTACAGCTCTGCGGGTACCCGTAGGCCAAAACAACTGTACGGGTACCCGTAGGCCAAATCCCCGTAAAAACCTATAGAAAGAAACCCGTACGGTTGTACGGGTACCCGTAGGCCAAATACCCGTAAAAACCCATAAAAAGAAACCCGTACGTTTGTACGGGTACCAATAGGCCAAATACCCGTAAAAACCCATAGAAAAAAACCTGCACGGCTGTATGGGTACCTGTAGGCCAAATATTCATAAAAAACCTGTAAACAGAAACTCGTATCCGTACGACTGTACGGATACAAGTAGGCCAAATCTCTGTAGAAACCTGTAGAACTGTAGGCACTATAAACAAAATCCCAGTAAAAACCCATAGCCAAAAATCAGAAATTTATATGCATATTTATTGGCCAAATTTCCATTAAAAAAATGGATATTCCGTAGGTCTATGCCTTGTAAAAACCAGTTAACAAAAGCATGTACACCTATACAGGCACCCATATGCCAAATCCTGTAAAAACCACTACACAAAAGTCCACAGACCAATAAAGGTACCTCCTTGGAAAAATCGCTGCACAAAACAGTAAACAAAAACCCATAAACAGAACCAATAGCATTATACCATAGTGGAGTATCCATACATAGAACGGGTATCCATATACAAAATCCCTATAAAAAACAATACACAAAAATAGAACTGTAAATCAAATTTCCATAAAACATAAACCAGTAGAAGTACATAATTAGCACTGATGAAATGTACAGAACTAAATGGCGGAGAAAGCATGTAAAGTAATTTTAAATAAAACTCAATGCGAATAAATAAAAATTTTAAAATATCCAAAAGTAATAATAATTTTAAAATATCCTATTAACGTCAGATAAAAAAATAGCATAAATCCATGTACACCAACAGAAGATTTATTATTATTATATTGATACCAGTAAGAAAACCAGTAAAAGTCAATATAAACCTATACAAACCAGTACAAAGTTCTACCATTGAAATGTTGGTTGTATGGGTGTCAATTTGTACCAGTAAGAAAAACCCACAGAGATCAATAGAAACCAGTAAAAGTCAGTAGAGACAATCAAAAATTCTATAGGTACCAGTAGAAAGTTTTATTGGTTTCTATGGGTCATTTTGAAACCAGTAAGAAAACCCCACAGAAACCAACAGAAACCAGTAAAAGTCAATAAAAACCCATAAAATCTTATGGGTACCCATAAAAAGTTTTACTGGTTTCTATGGGGCATTTTTAGTCTTTGTATTTCATTTTACCTTTTGCAATTTTTTTCTCCGGTTTATCGTACGGAGTTGCTTAATCCTGATATATAATTTATTAAACTGTGTTTTATGGTCGGAGTTTGTTTAATAAAAATCGTTCATTCTTACTAGGGTTTAGAAGAGATAGTTCATTCCTTTGTGTGACTCTTCGCTGACGCGATTTTTGTCCATGGACCTTATAAGAAATAGACCAACCCAAATGCGTTTTCCCCCTCGTCTGACGCATTCCCGGCTGTCCCCTTGACCACATCCCTAGGATTAGGGACGACTTGCAGAAACTTAACAGTGGTTGGCTATTGCAGCGTGTACAATTGTCAAGCAAAAGCTAATTGTAGCGCCTCATTTCACAAATTAGAATTTCTACAGATTTTTATTTTTGAAACTGATATTGATTTTTTAAAAATTTAGCATATTAACAAGCATAATTAACGTTTCAAATAATTATGAAGCTGTTGCATCCTTTCAGGCCTGGAAATTTTCTTTGGACTGGAAATGCTGTAAGGAAATTTGTAACTACTTCTTTTAGAAAATAATATTTTAAATCTGAGCTAATAGATAATTTCAAACAAGCAATTTTCTCTTACAGTTTTTATTGGATTAAATAAGTAAAAAATACTAAAATACCTAAAAATGAATTTTTTAAAGTTCTTTTTAAAATTCTAACTTGTGCTGCTTTTTTAAAATTATAGGTGAATATTATAATTTCTATAAAGGAATTTTATTTTAATTATGCTTCATAGTGGTAAATTGTTTGGCTTTTTCAATTATTTTAAGGTGTCAAAACTGTTTTGACCCGTTAAAATAATTTTTATACATTTATTCTAATGTTAAAATTGCAAAATCGCTGAACACTGGTAGTTCGGTCCAAGGTTCGAATCCCGCGAACGGGCTGGCTGCATGGGCGTTTTCGTGGTTTCCCCCATGTGTAACGTGTATACGAGCCAGTTTCCCTTAGAAAGTCCTCCACGAAGGCATCCCTTCTCTTAGGCAGATAGCCCTCGAGTCTTTACCATAATCACACACACACTAATGTTAAAATTGAATTTAACTGTAATAATTAATTGTGCTAGTATTTTATAGTGATTATTTTTATTACTTTAATTCTATTTCTGCATAATATTCTTTTTATTTACTGAGAATTTAATTTATTATCTCAAAAGGGCGGGTAGCCTAGAAATTCTATTAGTTTCGAAACGGCATTTTGTGCTGTTTCACTATAAATGTCTGTTTCACCTTGCAAATTGTTGCCACCAAATATTATCGCCCTGTATTATATTTAATCATATTAAATAATGAAGAAATGAAGAAATGAATGCATGAATACATGTATGTTTCGCGCGCTATGAAAAAACGACGGTATCTAGAGCCATCAAATTTTGAATAACGTAATCCTCCACCCGAACATGGGCAAGGCCGAATTTCTTTTAATACATTTCATATTTAATAAAACTTTAATGAATTTTTGATTAACAAACTCAACGAGTTCAAAGCGAGCATTGGCAACACTGTAGGAAAAATAATATTTTTATCTCCAGCGCGGAAATTCTAATGATATGCTGTTTTCAAATATTTTGTGATATTGCTGTTGAATTGAATTTTATATGATTTACGGGTAAAGAACATGATATTCAATAAATAAAGGTAACATACGAAACGTTAAAACAAGTTCCTTTGGGCGTAATATAAAATCCAAGTGTTTCCAGATTTTATTTTATCTTTTTTTTTTTTCTTTTCATTACACTCAGAAAAGTTTATGCTCCGAATTTTATGAATTATTAGAATAAAAAATCCTTTTGTAATGTCAATAATTAATGATCATATAATCAAATAAATGATAGTTTTGTAACGTTATATTAATTTTAAAAACCACTGCCTGAAAATGTTCATAAAATAAAAAGAAAATTATCAGATCTTGTTTACTTTTACCTTATTTGTTTCAAAGCATCAATTACTATCAGGCTGATTCAATTTTACTTTATTTGTACTCAAAAGTAATTTAATAAATTTTGTGTTTAGAGTTTTTACCGTTTTACCAAAGTAAAAATGTTTGTATAAGAATTACGCGTGAAAAAATTGCGCAAAATACAGTAAAAAGTGCTTTGATGAGACATATCTTATTTGAAAGAACTGTGACTTTCATAATATCATCATTATACAACGTATCACATTTAATAATTAGAAACAGTTATGTGATACAAACGCCATAGGTTTCAGTGTTAAAGTAAACTAGATCATCCCTAGTCCTTCATGTGGACTTGTGGGTGATGCGCGCTTCGTCCACTAGGTTAGTCTATATCTTATCTTATAAGGTCCATGTTTTCATCACTATGACGTCACTATGTTGCATCTGCTCTAACTTCGCCTGTTTGAAACTAGCGTAATATCTATTGTTTTCTTTAATCATATCTATTGTTTTCTAGTAAAGCAGTGTCAAAGTCAGACTGGCGGCCTAGAGTCCAAATGCGGCTCTCGAAATAACTTTATGCTGCGTGCGAATATATTTTCCCATAAAATAATTAGTATTATTATAACAAGAATTTGAAGGAAATTAATTTCAGATTTTAATGGCTTGGAGACCCGTTTTCCGATATATTCCTTACTGAAAACGAATGTAATTCTTCGGAAATTCTAAACATAAAGCTAATTAATTTACATTGTAATGTAAATCTTGTTCAATTATTTGAAGACATAAATTTGATTAAATTTTCAAATTTATTAGTACTTCTCAAAAGATCTTGCTTGTTGCTTCGGCGCTTCTTGCTTGTTGCTTCTGCTTGTTGCTTCGGCGCAACAAGCAGAACTACGACTCTTAAAATAATAAATAAATTTAAATTAAATAAAGAAAAAAAAAAATGAAACTGGAAAGTCGCGCACGTCAAAATTTAGACCGTTCGGATTGCAGTCAAACGGAGAACAAAGCCGTACACTTAAAATTAATTCTAAAATGGCTTTTAAATACCGTAACTCTTTTTCTGAGGGGAAAAAAAAACTTTTTAAGCATTCCTCAGTTAAGTTACTGATTTATCGTAAGCGATTTCTTATATAGGTGTAACGATACTCTCCTTTTAAAGGGCGACTAGGGTTTTAGGAGACCTAGTCGCCAAATCCTGGGTGCGGAGAATCATCATCCACAACCCTTTTAGTTCGGGCGCCACTTGTAGAGTCATTAGGATTTTTGGAAGCAGAAAAGATGAAAAATATGCAACCGCCTTCGCCGGGAATCGAACCACGGAACTTTGGAACCACGGAACGTGCTACCGTTACACGACGAAGGCACGCTAGGGAAGTGGGAGAAATACCTTATATGTTAATCTTAGATTGTTTTAAAAACTTTATAATATTGATTGGGTTATGAGAATAATAACCCATAAGAATTGAATTCGGCAATAAATGTGTTGGCAAAATAATATATATTCTGATTACAAGAATTAATTTTCCTCTTTATTCGTTTGTTCTTCAAAGAATCAAGCGAATGCATCGAAAGAAGAGCTCCAAGCTTACGGTACTGCGGGAGCTATGGCAGAAGAAGTGCTATCTGGCATTCGAACAGTGGCAGCATTTGGAGGCGAAAAAAAGGAAATTGAAAGGTAAAAATCTAAACTCACAATTTTTTTCCTGTTATAAAATGCCTTATATTATTTGGTTCATTCTTAAGCCTTTCTTTTGTAAATATTTTATTTCTGCATTAACAATGTACGAAACAAACGTGGAAAGTGATTTCTTTCATATATTGTTAGGAAGAGCAAAAATATATATGCAGTTTTTGGGGGGGAGGAGGGTTTGAAAGAATGGGTAAATGCGAAAGCATAAAATAAATATTGCAAACTGTGAGTAGTCCAGAAATGTATAATCATAAAATATAAATTAAAAAAAATTAATACACTAAGTGTTTAAAAATTTAATATACTAAGTATAAGGGTATATGAAACTTAAGTAAATTTTATTCTTTCGGGGTTAACATGGGGGAGCGCTGGGGTCAAAAATTCCTTAAGGGGACTCATACACCTTAAAACCCATAAGATCTTCGAATATGTGACTGTTGCAAGAATTGGGATATTTTATTTATTTTAAAAGCAATTAATTCCAACTTTTTACAGCTGACTACATAATATAGCTGCTTTCTGAAATGGTAATCAGAAAATTTGCGTTGCTACAATTAGTTTTAAAATTTAATCCGCTTTGTGACAAAAATTTTTGTCAAGTTTCCACTTTGCACGCACAGTTTAAAACATTCTATTGCATAATTTAATTCAATATTTAATATATAGCTTTTATAACATTTGGAAACTACTGTGAACCAAAAATTCTAAGAATTTTACGCTAAATTTTTATTTTATTTGGAGTTGAGTCTATAAAATGTATTTTATTAAAAAAATCTGTAATGTTTTCGTGCATAAAATTTTTTAATATTAAAATATTCATCAGATTCATTTTTAGTTCAGTTAGCAGATAGTGCCCATATAAAGAATTCCATCCAATTTCAAGAGCGGATTAAAGTACAAACATGTTTGTGGCAACACAAACTTTCTGGTTACTAGTTTCCAAAGCAGCTATATTATGTAGTCAGCTGGTAAATAGTTGGCAGTAACTATTGAAATAAATAAAATATCCCATTTGTTGCAACAGTCACATATTTGAAGATTATGAGGGGTTTAAAATGTATGAGCCCTCTTCTGCCTAGCTTTGTTGATACATTTCCCATATATTTCTATTATGAGAATGCAAAGTGTTTTCAGTTTACCATGGGGCTGTATCTTAAATTGTTGTAATTTAATAATACTGTACTTTAATAATACTGATAAAACATAAAAAAATTGCATGAATATTTACGTAAGCTCAAAAATTGCTGTGATTTTAAACTATTGATATTCAGAAATCTACACGCCGAAGATCTCATCAGAATAGACATACTGACTAACCGCCAATGCCCTATTTGTAAAACAGACACTATGAATAAGCAGCACTTGCTCATCTGTCCGGACGTTGTCCCGAAGTTACAGCGTGATGTTCTCCTGCCCGTATTGGATAACCAGAGATCTTATGTCTTGAGCACACCTTTGCTTCGCCTCCAATCACTAAAGATTTTTAAGATTTTAATTGGGAAATTTATGTCTTAATTTATTGGTATTGTAAATATTTGAATTTCTAATTTAGGTTTATAATTAATATCGAAATTTTTAAGTGTTTTTAATATTTTGGTGATGTCAATTCTTAAATTTAATGTTTTGCTTTGGCTAGTGGCCTGATGTAAGTGGATTGATTTCCAAATAAAGCATATTCAGAAATCTGAGATAACAGGATGAGTTCAAGACGGATATGCTATATGTGCTCTATATGCGCTATGTATAACTAAATAATCACGCAACATACATTCAGTATTTGTATTTATTGTACCTTTTATCTCTGCTCAAACATAATTCTGAAGAGAGGATAAAATAATGAAAAAATACTATTAATATATTGTACAGTAACGGGTATCATTTCAAGAAATGTCTGGAGCATAAAAAATACAATTTAATGCTCTACAATACAATGCTTTTCTAATTAAAACACTGCACTTGCATTGGCAGTTGTCCGAACTGCGCATGCACACTTTAGTCACGATCGAGATTGCGGTAGGAAGACAAATATTAAACGCTTTTGAGTTGTTTTATTTCACCATGTTACAACCGCTTTAATCTTCGCCACTTTTATTGCTTAGAAACCGGTTAAATTTCAGAAACTATACAGGGTGATTCTAAATTGCTTTTACAAATTAAGAGGGGTGATAGTACTCATCCAGATGAGCAATTACCGTAGAACATAGCGTCGCATTCCACTCTGAGATGCAGAAAAGAAGAATGTTAGAATTTCAATCTGAACTTGCGACAGTGTTGTTGGGAGAGCGAATGAACGAGACCAAATGTTGCACAATCATTTTAGTGACCAAACTCACAGAGGGTGCAGAAAACGGATAAAACCGAAAACTTGGCGTTCGAGTGTTAATTCGAGCTCAGACTTTGATGGCAAACACTCATGCACATCGTTGGTTGGCAAGGCCTCAATCTCGCAAACGATTGCAACAAGTTAATTATGTAATCTAGGGCTGAACTAACTCCAACGTCCGCTGCATGCCGAGATTAGCATGAAAAGCTCATGCTGCGTTTCGGCTGTCAGAACTTCGTGTCGCATAGAAGGGCGCTTCAAGTAGAATAAGCGCAGCAGAGTAATTCCAGGAAGACAGGATAGAAGATGGCTAAGAGAAAAACAACTGCTGCCTTGATACTTGATGTCAAGGTAGTTTTTCTCCCTAACAGGCAATTTAGATAATTAACTCGTTGCAATCATTTGCGAGATTGAGACCTTGCCAACCAAAGATGTGCATCTGAGTGTTAGCCATCAAAGTATCAGCTCTAATTAACACTCGAACGCCAAGTTTTCGGTTTTATCCGTTTTGTGCACTCTCTGTGAGTTTGTCCTAAACTGATTGTGCAACATTTGGTCTCGTTCATTCGCTCTCCCAACACTGTCGCAAGTTCAGATTGGAATTGTAATATTCTTCTTTTCTGCCTCTCAGAGTGGAATGCGACCTTATATTCTATGGTAATTATTGCTCATCTGGATGAATACTATCACCCTTCTTAATTTGCAAAAGTAATTTAGAATCACTCTGTATATATGACATCGATAACAGCGAAATATGAATCAGCGGATATGGGATTATGCATGGCAAATCCTATCAGATTGAGAAATATTTTGGTATGTTTTATAAATCAGTATATTCTTATGTATAAATCAGTCATCCTCATTAACATTCTATGCTTATTTAAATTTATATGTCTAGGTATGATAATTACCTTTTAGCAGCCAGGAGAAAAGGCATTAAACGAGGCCTTATGACAGCTTCCGGCGATGCCCTTACTTGGTTCTGTATTTACGGTGTATATGGATTAGCCTTTTGGTACGGAGTCAAGCTTATGCTCGAAGATAGAGGTCAACCAGATCCTGAGTACACCGGAGGAGTTCTTGTTACTGTTAAGTATAATACTTACTCGGTCGATGATTCATAATGAATCATAAAAAAATATTTCTAATTTTTATATACTAAAGGTTGATATAGTAAGGGTATCAGTCCTTAGCTCCGAGTGAATTATTATTTGTATTCCTTGGTTTCAGATAGTTGATAGCACCTGATATCGTTCCTGTGTTTTTAATAGCTGATTGTTTTTATACATTAATGATAAACTTATCTTACAGAAAAGGGCAATAAGCCGATAATAACCTTGAAAGTATTTTCTCTTACCGAAATTAAACCATTGTTGTACGACAGCTATCACGATAAAATATATTTCTGCTCGCTTGCCTTGAGTCATACTATTCGAGCTACTAGAAATATTTCTCATGTTGAATATTATTAGTGAAATATTATTGAGGCATGTAACCGGAGAGCAAAATTGAAAACGAAAAATCTATGAGAATCTACGGAAGCTAATTGGAGGAAACTGCGTATTGCATGAGATGATTGAGAAAAAGGGGGGGGGAGCACAAGCGACTATATGAAATAAGAATGCATTTGCAAAAACGGTTCATTTCACAAAAGTGCGCTTTGAAACAATTGACAATTAAATTGTGATGATTTCTGAACTTATTCGGTGCATCCTCGAAGTCCTCTCGAGAAATCTGTGTCAGAGAGGCAAGGGAAGGTACAAAATGTTTGAAATTTGGGTACTATTCGGTTTTGAGGGCCGTAAAAAATCGCCAAACTATTGTTGATGCCAGTGCTGCCAAACACAATTGCGGCAACCCTAATGCAAGAAAGGAAGTATAATAGTAAATAACTATCTAAAGATTGATGTTTTAATTTCATATAATATTTTTTTAGTATTATAATTTATATAAAAAAGACTAAATATGACTGAATGGACGCATAAGAGTAAATAACTATTTCAGATCATCATTGTAATTTATATAAAAATTGCTAAACATAACTGAATGGATGCTTGCATCGCTATTTCGCTACCGAGTTTCATTGGTAAAGCACAGTTTCATCTCGTTGGTTGTTCAAACACAGTTTTCTATGATGAATAATGCCTTTTCTTTGAAAAAAATCCCGGTAAAGTGCAGAATCGCCCACTTATTTGTTTGTCGCTTTTTTACAAGGATAAAAACAATTGGATTTTTGTCAATTTTCTTTTACTTTTTAAGTGAAAACAGGTCGATGTGTACATTGATAAGACAAGGGTGTGCGCAGTGCCATTTTTGTGTAATTCTGGGATTTTTTTTTTTTTTTTGAAGTGAAAATAGAATCGATGTGTCAATGGATACCGAGTTTGTGCAATTCTTAAAAACGCGTCAAGCAGTGGGTGCTTCTGCACTTTACCCAAAATTCTATTGCACACTTTTCGTCATGGGCAATTCCCAAATTATTAAATCTATAGGATATTAAAAAAAAAGGATTTAAAATGAAAAAAAAAAATTAAAAATTAAAATAGTATTTCAATGGCGTCTTAAGAAATATAGAACTAATCAATTTACGCAATTTGAAATCAGCGCATAGGCCCACCAGCGGCCGAGCGGTAAAGACGCTGAACACTGGTAGTTCGGTCCGAGGTTCGAATCCCACGAACGGGCTGGCTGCATGGACGTTTTCGTGGTTTTCCCTATGTGTAACGGGCCGACCAGCGGCCGAGCGGTAAAGTCGCTGAACACTGGTAGGTCCGAGGTTCGAATCCCGCGAACGGGCTGGCTGCATGGGTGTTTTCGTGGTTTTTCCCATGTGTAACGTGTATACGAGCCAGTTTCCCTTAGAAAGCCCTCCACGAAGGCATCCCTCCTCTTAGGCAGATAGCCCTAGTGTGCTTTGCTATAATTAAATACACACATACACACACACACCCTATGTGTAACGTGTATAGGAGCCAGTTTCCATTAGAAAGCCCTCCACGAAGGCATTCCTCCCTTTAGGCAGATAGCCCACGTGTGCTTTGCCATAATTAAATAGTCCAATTCAATCCAATCGAAATCAGCGCGTACGCGAGATCTGGCGCGTTTGTTAGATTTGGCGCTTTTGCGCATGCATTTTCGCTGCAATTATTTTATGGTCCTCAAAACGGAATAGTACCGAAATTTATTTGCTAAAAGTTTTCCGTGGAATAGAACTTAAAAGAGCACCCAGAAAGAATGACATTTCGTGTTTAGAAACTGGGATGCATTTAGGCTAATAACTCTTATGTGCTTTTCTTTAGTTCAGTTCAGTTGGCTTAGACGCAATACAAAGATTTGAATTAATCTAAAAGCAGATTTTTTAATGACTGATTCCTTATAATCATTGCGAGGGCTTTGAATACCTTTTAATGTAACGAAATGTTTTATGGTACGGATAAACGACTTTCATTTGTTTTTCTGCTTTCAGTTCCATTTGTCGTCTTATCTTTTCGCAAATTTGTATTACAAATGGAACGAACATCTAATTTTCAAATCTATTGACTTTACAGTGAACTTCCTAAAATTTATTTTGGATTATCAGGAAGTCTGATTATAAATTAACACGTTATTGTAAATCAATTAACGTAGAATTATTATCAGGAAATCTGAAGTCCTTTTTTGCATACTTTGCCCACCAGCGGCCGAGCGGTAAAGTCGCTGAACACTGGTAGTTCGGTCCGAGCTTCGAATCCCGCGAACGGGCTGGCTGCATGGGCGTTTTCGTGGTTTTCCCCATGTGTAACGTGTATACGAGCCAGTTTTTCTTAGAAAGTCCTCCACGAAGGCATTCCTCCCTTTAGGCAGATAGCCCACGTGTGCTTTGCCATAATTTAATAATCCAATTCAATCCAATCCAAATCAGCGCGTACGCTAGATTTGGCGCGCTGTTAAATGAGCGCGTTCCAGCGCCAAATTTAACAATTTGGTGCTTGAAGATTTAATTTTTTCTGAATTTTTCAAAATTTTTCGTATATTTGAAGGTACTAACTTTTAAAGAACTTGCAAGGTCAGATTGTTGCTGCCCACCTTCGAACTGACATATCACTTTCAGCTTTGCTTCCTATGAAATAGTTTTTCGCTTGTTAGAACAATCCATCTTAATTAACGTAAAGAATAAAATTTTTTTTTTTTAACTTTTTGCAAAACTCAAAAAACAGAAAAATCCCCCCCCCCGAAAAAAAAAAAAAAAAAAAAAAAAAAAGAGTTCAGATTTTAAGGGATGCCGGGTTTAGGGTTTTTTAAAATTTTCACTGAGTTCGCAGTTGCACTCAATCCTGTTTGGCATATTTCTACCTTTTTTTTTTCACTCTTTTCTGAGTTCATCATATTAGTTTTCAGTTTGCTTAGTAAGGCAAACTTAGTAGCCTTAGTAGTAGCCTTGCTTAGCAGTAAGGTTACAAAACTCTTTTTTTGTCTTTTTATTATTAACGTTTTGTGTATTAAATTTGTTTATTAAATATCATGTTATTCGCATACTACGCCACTCAAAATTCTAAAGAAAAAAAAATTTCGCCTGTTAGCTAAAACGCAAACTAAGCAAAAAGATATAATACGATGAGCGTACAGCAATAAACTGTCCGATGGAAACCACTGCGCGGCCGTGCTTTATTGTAGCCAGCATAGATCCCCGTTCTGCCGCTGTGTCTCAGTACCTATCGGTTGTATCGTATCCGCGGTTTAATAATATGCAGTTCAATCCTATAAAGATATATTTTATTATTAGTAATATCATTAAAAAAGTAGCAATCACCTGCTTTCTAATATAAAAAATGTGAAATTTTGAAATTTCATAAATTGATTTTTGAAAGAGCGTTATAGCGAATCAGCGTAATCAGGGAAACGTAAACCGGGGTATTAGTATAAATGTGAAATTTATACTGACCTCCAAAGTAATGCTTAGAGGGTTTTTTTAGAAGACTTGGAAACAAATTTAGGCTTCATGCAGTATAGTTTTAAGGCAACTTATATATATATTTCCCTTCCGCAATTTCATCGATGCTGAAATTGAATTTATTCTGTATGATCCTGTCTGTCTAACAAGTCAATCTATTTGGTACTGATAATATTCACTCTACATAATCTAACGTATTCTACGTGAGGCTGAAAGATACCAGATAGAACAAATTATCAGTCTAACTCAGGGATTCCCAATATTTCTTCCCTGGTCGCGCAGCGGCGGGCTCACGATTAACCTTATCCTACCTTTTAAAATCGGAGTTTTGATTAAAAAAAAAAAAAAAAAAAAAAAAAAAAAAAAAAAAAAAAAAAGGTAGGCAGTCTTATTAGGTCTAGAGGAGTACACAGTAAAATTTTGGGAAGGTAGCACTTATCGTTTATTTCTGTGGGTGTGCCCGAAGAGGGCATACTAATCGAATAGAGCTTCGAAAAGAGTGCTGAAACGAGCACTGTTGTCAATGAACTGACGGATGAGACGCGGAGAAACAAAGAATACAGACTCTCAGTTGTCCTAGATTATCGGTGAGCCCGAACTGGGCACACCAAGGGTTCGTCGTTGGATTTTAGGCAAGATTTCAAGGTAAAAATTTAAAACTAGTATAGAATAAGGAGATTAGCATACAGCCAAAAAATAACATAGAAATTTCTTTTCAAGCAATTCCTTGTATACCCTAAAAAAATTCTTTTCTTTGAAAAATGAGGGTCTTAAAAAACTAAACATGGCTAAAATATATGGACTGGTTTGTGTTGAGCTGCCATCTACTATGAATAAAGAAGGTTCAGAGTAACCTATAGTAACTTATAAATCCTTTTTCATTCAATTTTTCTGTGTGTACAGAAGGGAATTTTTAGGTATGTCCAGACCTAACACACTGTGTCACAAAGGGTTAACGATCGGCGGGCGCCATGATGCCGGCGGGCATAGGGTTGGAACTTCTGGTCTAACTCATCTTATGATTAAAGCACTTATTTTTTTCTTATAACTTGTTATATCTGATGTGAAAGATTTCTAAAAGTCGCCATATTCTTTTTTGTATGAATATTAACTTCACTTTTTTTAGTGTGTGTTTTTAGCACTAACTATTTACACTGCGGGAGAAGGGAAGACAGTTCTACATTTCCCGTTCTACTGAACTGATTGGCAAAATTCAAATTGAATTTTTCATGTCTCGAAAGCGCGACATAGGATATATATCAGATTTATATATAGCGTAGTTCTAACACAGGTATTTTGAGACAAAATCGGCCGTTTTCTGAAATAATATGCCAATTTTTTTTATATTTCGATTCTACGACTCAAATTATGCCTAGATATTAAATTTTGTAAAATTTGGTGCGATATTTACAGAGAAATTCAAAACTTTGTCTTGGCGAATTTTTTTTTTTCAGTTTGCGCCAAAAATAATTCACATGGCGATCTTCTTAATATGTACCAAACTCAATGAACATTTTGAGGAACTAAAATTTTGAGAGCTAATTGTTTAGAAACTACTCGTGCGATTTTTACAAAACTTGATAGTTTGGCGTAATTTGAGTTGTAGAATGAAAACACGAAAAAAAAATTGGTATGTTATTTCAGAAAAAGTCCGAATTTGTGTCAAAATACCTATGTTAGAATGATGCTATATATAAATCTAATGCATAGCCTAAGTCCACGCTTTCGAGACATTAAAAAGGCAAGTTGAATTTTGTCAATCGGCCCAGTAGAACAAGAGATATAGAACTGTCCCATTTAAATTTTTTTTTTCGCAGTGTACATAAATTATGCTTTCTAAGATACTAGAGTTGTTTGAAAAAGTTATAATCTTCATTGTCGTAAAGTAAGGATTTTTCAATTACAGGTGCTTTTCAACATTGTAATGGGATCCATTTATTTTGGACAAGCGGCTCCGTATTTTGAAGCACTTGCTCTGGCCCGTGGAGCAGCGGCAAAAGTTTTTGACATCATCGATAGGGTATCTAAAATAATAACTTTTTCTCATTCCGAAGTATTTTGTGTGTAAAATTTATTTAAAGTGAATGTTAAACAATGTGCAAAAGAGTAAAATTAGGCCAAAGTGGGAGCCCACCAGCGGCCGAGCGGTAAAGTCGCTGAACACTGGTAGTTCGGTCCGAGGTTCGAATCCCGCGAACGGGCTGGCTGCATGGGCGTTTTCGTGGTTTTCCCCATGTGTAACCTGCATACGAGCCAGTTTCCCTTAGAAAGTCCTCCACGAAGGCATCCCTCCTCTTAGGCAGATAGCCCTAGTGTGCTTTGCCATAATTAAATACACCACCTAGGCCAAAGTGGTATCTGGTGTGCAGGCGAATCATCTCAATGAATGCGCATCTTAGAAGTAGTGAGATCTTTCTGGTAGGGCATGTATTTGTATCATCGGTTGTTTACTTGACTTGACTGTTTACTGCTTTCTTATGTGCATATTCGGATATTATATGCTTGCATAGCTGGCACTGACATCATTGTCATTAATATTTTATGCGTTAAAACACAAAATAATTTGAATTGGATGATTCATTACAGAATTTAACTAATCAGTTCAAATAAATTTAGCTTCTTCAGTTATCTTGTTTTGTATCGAGAATGCGAAGACGCTGCTGTTGGTTAATTATGCACCTTATAATTGCGTATAAATGCATTATTTTTAAAATACTATAAAATTAATTGCATCAATTATCCTCAACGGCACTCTACAATGTACCATCTGCTCATGTATATAAATGTGCCATGTACCCATTGATTATTAAATCGAATGATATAAGCATTGTAAATAGGTATAGTATTGTAAATAGGAAAACAGTATAGCATTGTAAATAGGAAGCTGTACCCATGCACCCGCATACATTTCTACGTAACGTGACACAGTAAGGCAAAACATCAACCTAGTGTCCTATTATGAAATTAATAAGCACCTATTACTAGTTATAACATTATTTTATGGATCTAGAGTTCAAGTATATGAAGTAAGTACCAAATGTTTATGTCACCAATGACTATTATGTACCAAATATAAGCGTATATACGCTTTTGTCAATATGTAATTGTGTATGTCCTTGTTTATATGTAATTGTACCCATCTATGTACTAGTGTTATCACATATCTTGGCACCGTATAGTTAATATACATCAATTACGCACTGACTAATCATGTACCTAATGTGTCTGTACACAAAATGTCTGTATATATGTATATGTTCTGTTTCTGTAACTATGCATCTGCACATTTTATCCTGTAACACGGCACCGTATCGCAAAGAACTAACTAGAGCCCCACTCTAAAATTAATTGCACCAATTATCTGTTCAGCATTGTATTAAGTACCTATTGTTAATGTATGTTAAAGTAGCACTTACCTAACGCTTAAGTATCCACTAATTACTGTGTACCTAATACACATGTTTTAATATCTTTGTACATTGGTTAATGTACTTAGGAAACAGTACAAATAATTCAGTAGCAAGACACTGTACCACACAGTACTAATCTAGGGTCTAACTTTTAATTCACTGTACTAATTACTTATTCCAGCATAACATTGCGCACCTAATATTTCAGTATGTACATGTCTTCTGTAATCTAATGATAATGCTTCAAAGGATCATAGTGTACTCAACATATGAGTACACACGTTATGTATATATGCTACCGTATCCATGCTTTTGCATACACCTTGTAACATGGCAATGTATTATCCAGTGTCTAACATTAATTAGCTTTAACGCCACTGTATGAAGTACCAAATTTGTATGTATGTTTATATATTAGTATATTAGCAAATGAACACATATGGTTATCTAGATAAAGGTAGACGTGGCTCTATACCGATTAACCGTATTGGTAGAGGGGTGGTGCCCACGTCTTCCGTCGCATGTCGGTTAGTATACTTGAAAAAAAATATTGAAAATTGAAAAAAAAAATATTGAAATATTCAATTGGTTTCGCATCAGGAGGAGGGGCATGCTTTGGTCCAGGTACTTCAGAAAAAGTATTCGATTCGTTCGAAAAAATTGTATCCACGGATAAAAACTCATCAATAATATCGTCATCGGAGGTACTTGCAGTTACTTCTTCATCATCACTGCTATCACTAATAACTCGTAATCTCTTAGAACGAATGATGATGTCACTTCCACTATCACTTTCAAGGCCATTACTATACTCTTCATTATCACTTCTCATAACATAGTCACTTTCAAATGAATCAGAACTTGACATGGGTTATTTCGTAATTATCAGTATAACACTTGGTAAAAAAAAATGAAAACAATTTCCAATTCGTATAAAACAACTGCTACTGATATCACTACAACTGCTGTCAATAACTGCGTAAAGTATACAAATAACAAACCAACAGCAGCATCTTCGAATTCTCGATACAAAACAAGAGAAGCGCGATCGCGCTGCGCCGTATTTTTGGCATACGACAAGTGAAGCGCAATAGCACTTCGCTGGACTCAAACGGTAAAGTAATTATTTTGCTCTAATAGGAGATTTCTATAAAATTATTTGATTTCAGAATTTCCGAAGACATTTGTTATTTTGCATGTTGAAGGAATTTACTGGAATACAACTACGTTTGCTTAAAAAAAAAAAAAAAAAAAAAAAAAAAAAAAAAAAGTGTATTTGTTTGAACTGTATTTTAATTTATTCTCAATTCTTTATTCTAATACACTCACTAAGCTAGGTAAAAATATGAGACAGAGAATTAATTTTGTATTTTAAAATCCTTCAGGAATGTTCTTAAAAGCGTTTCAGTGTCTTAAGCCAAACTTCCAATTATCTGAAATCTATAAATTAATCTCTCAGCCTTTAAGGGGGACTCATACACCTTAAAACCCATAAGATGTTCGAATAGGTGACTGTTGGAAGAATTGGGATAACTTATTTATTTTAAAAGCAATTACTACCAACGTTTTACAGCTGACTACATAATATAGCTGCTTTCTGAAATAGTAATCAGAAAGCTTGTGTTGCCACAAATATTTTTATAATTTAATCCGCTTTGTGACAACATTTTTCGTCATGTTTCCAACTTGCGCGCACAGTTTTTTATAACATGTGAAAACTACTGTGAACCTAAAATTCTAAAAATTTCATGTTAAATTTTTATTTTATTTGGAGTTGAGTTAATAAAATGTATTTTATTCAAAAAATTTGTGATGTTTCCGTCCATAAAAGTTTTTAATATTAAAATATTCATCAGACTGTTGGTTCAGTTAGAAAATGGTGCCCATATAAAGAATTCCATTCAATTTCAAGTATGTACCATTAGCCATTTTTAAAATATCATGCGCGCAAGGTGGAAACATGGCGAAATATTTTGTCACAAATTACAAAAATATTTGTGGCAACACAAACTTTCTGGTTGC
Organism: Stegodyphus dumicola; assembly: GCF_044657685.1. Classification (NCBI taxonomy): domain Eukaryota; kingdom Metazoa; phylum Arthropoda; class Arachnida; order Araneae; family Eresidae; genus Stegodyphus; species Stegodyphus dumicola. The sequence continues at coordinate 6,329,448 of NC_140768.1, forward strand.
TAGTTTCCAAAGCACCTATATTATGTAGTCAGCTGTAAAAAAATTGGAAGTAATTGCTTTTAAAATAAATAAAATATTCCAATTCTTGCAACAGTCACATATTCGAAGATCATGAGCAGTTTAAGGTTTGAGTCCCCTTAAACCCAAAACAGTTTGATTTTAGCAAATAAAAGTATTTAATATTGAACAAAAAGATTTTGAATTATGAGTTCATTCAATCCAGCTAAGTATTTACTTCTTAAAAGTTTTCATAGTTTATGTTTTAAGCTTTCATGATGAATGAAAATTAGTCGAAAGAAATTTTCGTTTTGAATGTTCTTTTACAAGTACACAGAAAGTAGAAAGAAACCTGTAGATAGCGTGTTTCTACTTTTGTATTTTTGTTTATTTACACTTCTTAATTTTATTGCACTCCTAGTAATTAAGACAGTCCTCATTATTGACACAGAATTCTCACTTCAAATGACTGGCAAGGAATTTTCGTAGCAAAAACAAATGCTATTTTTAAAATTAAACACTTTAGAGTTATTCGATTCTCCTTCCCATGCTTTAATGCGGGATTATTCAGAAATAAATTGTTTTCCTTTCTCTCATTAATAAATTTCTAATTCGTCTTGAGAGAACGATTTTCATTTCCTAGCAAATTCAACTCTAACTATGGAATTCGTTCTTGGGATTTCATAGTTGTCTTTATTACTAGCATGTTTTCTTATGTAAATGTCATGTAGGCCAGTGTAGAAGAACCCCAAAATTTAGATTAAGATAATTTAGAATTCTAAATTATCTCAATCTAAATTTTGGTAATTAATTAAAAAATTCTAAATTATCTTAATCTAAATTTTGGAAAAAAAATCTTAATCTTAATTCTAAATTATCTTAATAATCTAAATCTTAATCTGAATTTAGATTAAAATAATTAAGATAATTCTAAATCATCTTAATCTTAATTAAATAAATTAATTCTAAATTATCTTAATCTAAATAAAAATCTTAATCTAAATTATCTTAATCTGAATAAATAAATAATAAATATAAATTAAACAAAATTTAGATTAATTTAGATCATCGTTTATTTTCTATGGAAAAAATTTCCCAATTTTTTCTTATCATTTACTTACATTTCTTTTTATCCGAATAGTTGAAATAACAGTTGACGGCTTGGCAAGTAGAGTTCTGCCGTATATACACGCCCAACGTATAACTAAAATACTGTCTCTTGCAGAATGATAGCGGAAAATATTAATAAAATTTTATTAGAGTGATATACTAGATACAATGAAATTCATAAGATAAATTCAAAAATAAAACAGCTAAAAATCTAACATATTGTTGCGTTTTTTTTTTCTTCTTTCTGACACCAGTTGTTACTTTATTTTCTTCCTTCACGTTCGTACGGGGTTCGTGAGGATTTGGAGTGAATAATGACGACACTTGATGAAGTATCGAAACACACTTTATTTACCAATATGAATCAGGACAGCTCCAAAACACGTTTTTACAGTCGTCGATGAACTACTTACTATAAACATGCTGACACGATCAGCGACACAGCCTTCAGGTTATCAGGCTTTCACGGTGGAGATGGCTTCACTGCAAAGCACCAGAATACAGGTCTCGACTCTGCTCGGTCGTTCTTGGAACTCCACGTACTCTCGAGACTCTCCACTCTACAACTCGCGATGCATTCGACGACACACAGAGCACGGCTCCCGGTTCAGTCGTTCCCGGAGCTCAACACGCTCTCTCGACGATGCACTAACTGCGATACACTAATAGACCCCTTCGGTGAACTCGACGACCCACTCGGCACTCGCTGCCCAGCTGTCAACTCGATCGACTCCGCAGGGATTGACTCGCTAGACGAGACACCAACTCTCTATATATATAACTAACTCGCACTCCAGACGAGGCACTCTGACTCGCCCTCTCGATGAAGCACACTGAATGCGGACCAGCAGGGTTTATATAGCTTTCGGCTGGTGTTCGAGAACATTCTGGGCTAAACCGGTAAGAATTCGTTCCAGAAAGTTCTCCATCCGACCATGGCATATCACCTATTTTGTCGCAAAATGGGCGATTTCGCCCCAAATTTGGCAACCTTTACCCTCCTTTGCCATTTTCTGGCAACCCTAAAACTGCTTTTCGGGGAAGCCATCTTACCGCGTCTGTGCATTTCATAACAATATGAAATACATTAAAATACGTAATATTAAAATGCAATAAAATTTCTTAAATTCCGTTAAACGGGGTCAGATTAAATAATAACCATTACTCTAGCTTAAATACCGAAATAAACAAAAACTAGTATCTTTTCTTACTCATAAGCCAAATAAAAATCACCAGAATACTTATTAGGAAGTCTGTTAAAGAATCAACGATCTATGAAATAAGTTGCACTATAAGGGCTCACGCTCAACTTTCGAAAGGTAATTATGATTATGTGATCAATACTTAGGCGAGAATGTTGACGAATTCAGTATCTTAGTTACTTATCTGTACTACCCACTTTAAAAAATAATTTAAATATCAGTTTTTCGAACCTGATTTTAAGTGTTTTATTCCTTTAAAATATACTCCAGTCTCTAAACTAAGTATTGAATAATAAATCTTATTTCATTAAATAAATGCAAAAGTTTTTAACGTTGCATTTATTTAATTTAGGATTAATAACGTTGCATTAATTTAGGAATTGTGTTACAGTTATTCTTTTCCCCTTGCTATCGCTAATTTGAATCCCTCGATTCAAACACGCGATTTGAATCTTAAATATTCTTGGATTAAATTTTTATACTAGTAGGCCTGTTCTTACTGCTTATTTTCAATTGTTAAACTGGAAAATTTCTTATAATTTTCAAGTTCTTTTTAATATTTTAACATTTTCTGTATATGTTTCATTATTTGAAAAAAATTATGCTAAATTCGTTTTGACTTTAAGATTGCAGTTTATGTACGCATTTATAATTTTTCAGAAATCCTTGATAGATAGCAGCTCGGAGAATGGCCTAAGATTGTCATCTTTGCAAGGAAGCATCAAATTCAGTGATGTATATTTCAGTTACCCAGCAAGAACTTCTGTTCCGGTAAGCGTCATGAAAGACTATCGTGTATGTCTTGTTCTCTGAGTAATGAACGTGGTAGTCATTTCTAAAAATTTTTTTGACAGGTTTTGAGAGGTTTATCTCTGACTGTTTCTCCCGGCGAAACGGTTGCTTTAGTTGGTGCCAGCGGCTGCGGAAAAAGCACAGTGGTACAGCTGATTCTCCGATTTTATGACGCAGATGCTGGAAGTGTGAGTGCATCGCCTTTTATAACATTTTTGGACTATAAGTGTTTTTCGTTTATTGAAATGGACAGTAATTAAATATGGGTTATACTATGCAAGATTCTGTAATGTCTACTTTAAAGTTGGATGTGAACAATCTTAAGAAATGATAAGCGAATAATCGCTCGAGTTCATGGTACAGGTGACAGGTTACGGAGGACGGGGACGCCGGGAGACGCCTTTAACAGAGATAAAACAGGCATATGTCCCTCGCCCTCCCCTATCTATTGGCAGCAACTCCCTGGAGCCTCATGAGGCCACCTCGGGAGTTTATTGAAGAAGTTTACGTAATTGGGCATGGCCATACAGGGGCGTCTTAAGAATACGAGTTCGTGGTACAGGTGACGGAGGACGGGGACGCATGGTATTTAACATAGGTAAACAGGCGTATGTCCCACGCCCTCCCCTATCTAGAGACAGCCTCGGGAGTTTATTGATAACTGATAACTGATAGCACTGTTGCTGACGGTGTTATAGTATTACACATAACCGATAGCACTGATGAAACTTTTATGAAGATGCTGGTATGTCACAAAGACGTAAATAATGTTGTATACACATTGATGAGTACACGTTGATTAATACACACTGGTAGATACACATGGACCTTATAAGAAATAGACTAACCCAGTGGGCGGGGCGTGCGTCACACACATGTCGGGAAGAGAGAGTAGAGACGATTTAGTTTATCGTAACATTGAAACATATGGCGTTTGTATCACATAACTCTTTTTAATTATTAAATGTGATACGTTGTATAAATGATGAGATAATAAAAATAACAGTTTTTGCTAACAAGATTTTATATATCTCATGAAACCACTTTTTAGTGCATTTTGAGTATTTTTTTTTACTGCATTTTGAGCATAAGCGTAATTCTTGTCTAAACATCATTACTTTGATAAAACGGTAAAATTTCTAATCAAAAAATTTATGTATTTACTTTTGCCTACAAATAAAGTAAAATTAAGTAAGATTGATAGTACATGATGCTATGAAACAAATAAGGTAAAATTAAACAAGATTTGGTAATTTTTTAAAAATTTTATGAACATTTTCAGGCAGTTAGTAGCAAATATTTATCATTTCAAATGTTTATAGAAACCAAGGATTGTTTTATTTGTTTTTTCTGTTTTCAAAATTATTATGGTATTAAAAGATGATCATTTATGACAATATTAATAACTCATAAAATTCGAAGCATAAACTTTTCTAAGTGTAATGAAAAATTTTTAAAAAAATTCGCAGTAAATAAAAAAATCTTATGCGGAACTAGAAATAAGTTTAAAAAAATAATTACTATAAAATACAAGATATTATATGTCCAATCTTAAATTTTTATTAATGCACCTAAAGTAACCTTGTAATTTTATATACCTGTAAATACTTTAAGCAGAATGACTATACATCCATAAATACATATGTATGAAAGTAAACAATTTAGGATATTTGTTGCATTGAAAAATTCGTTTACTTCACTTTTTATTTCAAATATTTGTGAAAACAAGATTATATCTATTTATCTAGTAATGTAAATACACACACCTATATATATATATATATATATATATATTTAGAGAGAGAGGAAGAAAAACAGATAATATGGTTTATTGATGCTTAAATAAAATTAATTTAGTAAATCTGCTTCGAATATTTTCTCTCTGTTTAGATTCATTGTAACATGCAACTGCATGATGCATTCTGATTTTTAAATATTGAAATATCACTGCTTTAATTAATTTAATCAGGTGGTTTTTTATCTCGCTCATCATCATAAATATGGTCTTGAAGAGAAGGAAATATATGTCTTCCTAGGCTTTTTAAGACTTTTAGAGTCATGAAATTTATAATATTTTTTTTATTCAATTTAAACTCCTTTTCAGTCTGCCAAAAAATTATTTCTGCATTTTTGCAGATCATTCGGACGTCACTGGAAGGAGAAGTCAAACCTTTACATCCAGATTTATAATATTTGAAACCTAGCAAACCATCATATGGTTCTGTAGAAACTAAAGCTGAGAAACAGATATTACATTTTACTTTATAAGCTAAGCTTTTAACAACAAAACCAGCTATATAAGATGTATACTTTTCGTTCTTAAATATTCTTATTTTTGATTAGTTATAATGCTAGGAATTAAAATTTACCTATAATTTAAAAAAGCAGCAAAAAATTATAAATTTTAAAGAAAAACTTTCAAAAATTCATTTTTAGGCATTTTAGTATTTAGCTATAGTTTAGTATTAGTTATAGTTTTAGTAACTGTAAGAGAAAATTACTTGGATGGATGAATTTTTCTGCTAGTTCAGATTTAAAATATTATTTTCTAAAAGAAGAAATTACAAATTCGCTTACATCATAGGAAAAGCTAAAAATATATACAAGCCTGAAAGCATGCAACAGCTTTATAATTATTTAGAACGTTAATTATGCTTGAAAACCATGCTAAGTATTTAAAAAGCAATCTCAGTGTCAAAAATAAAAATATTTAAAAATTCTTACTTGTGAAATGAGGCACTACCACCAGCTTTTTCGTGACAATTGTATGCGCTGCTATAGCCAACTATTGCTAATTTCTGGAAATCGTCCCTACTCCTCCGGATGTGATCAAGGTGACAGCCGGGAACGCGCCAGACAAGGGAGAAAACGCAATTGGGTTAGTCTATTTCTTATAAGGTCTATGTAGATACATTGATGACGTAATACTGAGAATGCACTGAGGAATGCACACTAACTTGCAAACTCTAATGAAGAATACATTATGTGAAGATGCTGGGATGTCACAAAGACGTAAATAATGTTGTATACACATTGATGAGTACACACTGGTAGATACACTGATGAGGATACACTGAAGGATGCACACTAAGTTGTAAACACTAATGAAGAATATATTATGCACTGTTGACACTTATGAAGAATATATTATGCACTGTTGACGCATTATGACACTTAGGTAAAGATACTGCTATTGCACTACGACGGATACATGGATGAATGCGCACTGATGTGTACATTGATGAATGCACTGAATAATACACACTGTTGAGTACACTATGGAGGAGTGTACTATTGACACTAATAACACTGTTGAGTACACTGAAGATGTTGATGAGTACACTGATAAGGTAAGTTATCAGTGTACTCATCAAGCCGGTGTACAGATTCATTATTAAGAGCATGGCACTCATGATACTGAGTAGAAGCACTAATCGACAGAACTGGGACACTGATGGATTGGTGCACTATTGCGTACTGATGGAATAATACATTGATATGTGTGTTAATGACGAGCTGAGAGGCGATTGGCAGATTCAGTGAGGTAACAAATCTATTAAAATCAATTAAAACAAATCTAACAAATCTATTGGTGGTTTGGCTGGGGAGATGATGAGCAGTTGTCAATTCACATTCATAGAGGTAATGAACCGGGGGGGCCGTGACCGCCGCAGACGTATTGGTCAGTTACAGATATATTGCGTTGTATGAAGTAACTGGGGAATGGGCCATGACCTGTTATGAATTGTGTAAGCCTGTGGAGCTGAGGTTCCACTCTCTCTGCCATAGCTGAAGGGCACTGTTTTCTTAGGATACTTTTCAGATGTGAGGGTGGTGCTGGGAGTTCATGGTACAGGAAACAACAAGTAAGAAGGGTGAAATAACCCTTTATTATTCCAATGAGGTGTCTCCGTCTTGGAGAATTCAGTCTTGGAGTTGTACAATAAAGGCGACACTCGGGCTTGAACTTAAGAAATTAAAAACTAAACTAATCTTAACTAAAAAGATACAGCCGAAGCTATCAAAATTCTAACAGAGTTGGCCCTTTAACGCTGAACTGAAAAACTCACAAGGGCCTGAAGCAAGGCCGAGTGTAATAATAGCTTAAGCGAGAGTAGTCTAAAAAGGCGGACGCGTGCTAGCCAGAATCTCTGGTTCTCTCTGACTAAGACAGTAGAACTTCGCGGCTCAATACCGCTTTTCCTTAATTTGCATTGAAACGTGACTCTAAAACTACGTTCTGGCCGGAAATTGTAAGTTGAAATTCAGAAATGATAGGAAAGGAAGTTTACCTCAAAAATGAACTGTTAGATAAATTAATAATATCCATTATTAAGAGCTAAAATAAAGGAATATTTTAGCTATTAAGAGCTAAAATAAAGGAAGCTAAAATAAAATAAAGCTTTATTAAACTAAAAGGATTTTACGTTAAAAAAATAGGGGGAATCGCAAAACTTTCAGATTTTATATTACGCCCAAAAGAACGTTTTTTAACTCTTTTTGTGCACCTTGATTGATTAAAAATTACGTTCTTCACACATAAAACACAAAAAATTCAATTCAACAGCAATATCACAAAATATTAAAAACAGCATATCTTCAGAATTTCCGATATACAGTCTCGCGCACTGGAGATAATTTTTTTTTTTTTTTCAATACAGTGTTGCCACTACTCGCTTTGAAATCCTTGAGTTTGTTAATCAAAAATTTGTTAAAGTTTTGCAAAATAAAAAAATTGATAATAAAAAAAATAAAAATCTGAAAGCTTTTAGATTTTACAATACACTCAAAAGAACGTTTTTTTAACGTTTTGTGCTTTACCTTTATTTATTAAATATCATGTTCTTCGCACTTAAACCATAAAATTCAACTCAACAGCAATATCGCAAAATAATTTTAAAATGAGCATATCTTTAGAATTTCCGATACAGTCTCTCTTTTTTTTTTTTCTTCGTAAAGTGTTGCTGGCTTTGAAATCGTTGAGTTTGTTATAAGAAAATTCGTTAAATTGTTAATGAAACCGATAATAAAACAAATTCCAAATTCGGTTTCTAGATGCCCGGTTCTATTCGGTGGAGGATAACGTTATTCAAAATTGGATGGCTCTAGGTACCGTTGTTTTATCACAATGCGAGAAACATAGATTCTTCATCATTTAATTTCTTTAAATATAACACAGGGCGATAATATTTGGTGGCAACAATTTGAAAAGTGAAACAGACATTTAAAATTTTCAAAGGAAAATGCCAAAACAAAATTTTAATAGCCCTAAAATAAATAAATAAATAAATAAATAAATAAAAAATAAAAATAAAAATAAAAAAATAAAAATAAAAATAATAAAATTTACACAGAAAGTAGATATTATACATTGAGGCTATGAGTATATCCTTCATTAACAAAAACAAAGTCCATTGGATTATTATTAACATATAAGCATTATTATCATTGTCAATTATTCATTATGCCGAATTTTAAAATGAAAGAACAAGAGAAAATAATTTGTTTTTAATTTCAGATTTTGTATCCATCATTTTTATTTCCCGCATTAAAAGTAAAATTTTACTATGTTATCTTGTTTTTCGTTGCATTGATTTGTAAACTGATTCAGTATTTTGAGGAATCATGTACTCTATTTAACAGTACAAATACGAATTGAATGAGTTGGAATCATCAAAACGTCAAACAGAAAACAATCTAAGGAATAAGGTTTCCCTTGAACATAATGGACTGAATTTTGGTAAAGATACTTTCGTATAAAATATAATTCATGCAGGAACTATAAATTTATATACATTATATACAGCGGCTGAGTTATAAAGGAGGCCGTTTTTCATACCTTTTAAATGTGAATTCCATGTGCTGTTTTTAATTACACATATGTGGTAAGGTACTATTTTCCTCTATACGCGAGTGATTAATCGCTTAAGTGATTTTTATATTTACGAGAATTTTTATTTATTCTTTCCTGAGATATATACAAAACACATATTTAAATTAAAAATTTTTATGCAAGTGTCGACATCCATGATATATAATGCGGATATCCTTCGGTAAAATATTAAAACAAAATTGTTCGTTTAGGGCTTAATATTATTTATGAAGAAGATTTGTTAAACACTTCCGATTTTATAATAAATGGTATAAATCCTCCTTTTTTATCGAAATTTCTAGAAAAATTAAGAAACGCATTAAGAACGCGTCAACACATTAAGAAACGCGTCTTTTTAGGGAAAAAGATTTCATGATTTACTTTCAAAACGAAGCTCTTTTTTTTTTTTTCACCCTCTAAAGCTCAGATACTTTTGCTAGTTTAAAATTCATTGCAAATTACGGCGGGACTCATGGGTTATTTTTAATTTCTGATTATTGAAAGGGTTTCCCAGGGTGCACTATAAGAGGCGTCCGATATTACATCCGCAAGGAGGAGGGAAATATATATCGCGCAGCGTGTGAGCCCCAGAGGCATCTCACATCAGTCTTGACTGCAGTTCTCAAGATGAACGCAGGAGAAGGTAGAGAGCAAGAAACCCGGATTTTGAAAGATCGAATGCATTAGGAGTAGATAAAACTACAATGAGCTGGAACGTAAATAACAGAAGTAAGGTGAAATTACACGTTTGGAGAGTTTCTTAAGTGTGAGAAACACCTACTCGTCCGGATAACTGAACGAGGAACCTGTCAAAAGAGGTTTTAAATAATAAATGCAAGGGAAAATAAAATAAAATGAATGAAATGTTAATTTTACAGAAATGCCAATACAAATTGAATAAAAATAAAAATAAAAATAATAAAAGAAATACAATTTACCAATAAATTAGCTCTTAGAGGGAGAAACTATGTACAACATGGAAAGGGGAAATTTATGCGAAACTAGATTTTTTTTTCTTAATTCCTACTATTAGCTCACACTCTTCCTATATCTTGCTCAAATTTTGAGTCGTTAATAAAATACTTTTTATTCATCCATTCAAGTTCAAATACATTTTTTTAAACTTCTAGTGGATGACATTTGATGTCAATACAGTTTTTACAGTTTAGAAAAAATTTTACTAAAAAAATGTTCCAAGTTTTGCTAGTTTAATATTCCCATACGTTTAAATAAAATGTTAATAAAGATAATAAAAAGTAACTAAAATAAAAAATTATCTTTGTTGGCCTAAGTAGGAATTAATTGATTTAAAATTAATTTTATATTACTTGTTTAATATTCAATTTTTCGTCAAGTGAAACGTTATTTTTGAGCAAACTGTTTCGGTTTTCAGGTGCAGCTAGATGGACATGACGTGAAGGACTTGAACATTGGATGGCTGAGGGATAATATAGGCCTCGTTGGTCAAGAACCGGTCCTATTTTCAACAACCATAGCTGAAAATATAAAGCTGGGTAAACGCGGTGCCACGGACGAGGAGGTTATCGCAGCTGCTAAAATTGCAAACGCTCACAGTTTCATTGAGGCCTTACCTCTGGTAAATTTTTGTATTGTAATCTGTATTGCATTCGCATTAATTAATAAAATGTATAATACATTTGTAGAGACATTAGGTACTTTTTGATGCAGGAAAGATGAAAAATGAGCAAACGCCTTCGCCGGGAATCGAACCACGACCTCTGGAATACCGGCCCAGCGTGCAGAACCACTACACCACGAAGGCACGCTAGGAAGGCGGGAGAAATACCTTATATACTCCCCTTTTAAAAGGCGACTGGGGTTTTTAGGAGACCCAATCGCCAAATCCTGGATGCGGAGAATCATCATCCAACACCCTTTTAGTTCGGGCGCCACCGTAGAGACATTAGGATTTTTTGGAAGTAAAAGAGATGAAAAATTAGCAACCCTTCGCCGGGATTCGAACCACTGATCTCTCAATACGCGCTGAGCGTGCAGACCACTACACCACGTAGGCATGCTAGAAAGGTGGGAGAAATACCTAATGTCTTATACTAAGCTTCGCAACAACAAAGATAACGCCGCCTTTTATTATTGCAAATTAAATCATGCTTAATCCATTCCGGAATTTATTCGAGGAAATAAGTGTTTAAGATTTACTTCGTAATTTTTAATATAGATATTTTGAGATTTTATGTATTTTTGCCTTGTCGCGGAGTGAGAACTGAATTAATTGAATGAGAAATACTAAACCATCTGTGAAAAAGTGTTTCTTTTTTGTTTGCTCAATTTCTTTTATACATTGTTTTAGATTTATTGTAGTATTTGAATAGAACATGTGGCAACGATTAGCGAATTCTTCAAATGATATAAATTTTGTGCATTCTGAGTTATAATATGAACGAAATATAATACTGTTAAGTGAACCTAGCGTCAGAGTGTTGCTATGGTAGGTAAACAAATATAGTGAATTTTAAAGAGTACATTTTTTCTATTGTAGTTTATGCGCTATCGATGAGGTAGATTTAATCCAGTCCAATAAGTTTAAATGAAATGCAAGAAAAAATGCGTATAATTTAATATTCTGCACAGGGAAATCATGTGGTGTACACATCAGATTTTTTACTTTAGTGAACAATCTTTTAGTTTATTGCCAAAATCATCGCAGAGTTTGAACATCTATCTCTCTTTCTCCTTTTAAAATACAATATTATTATCTTATCTTCATTCATGCAAAGATCTGAGATCGTAAATATTTTTTGATTATTTCTTTTAAAAATTCTTCTTTTTAAATTAAAAAATGTTTTACCTTTCTGGAGATGCCAAAGTCCACTCGTCCCGCACAATGTAACACCTTTCGGACATGGAGGTAAGATGGAGTCGCCCTAAACAGGTTTCTCCCGTACCCTGCTCTGAAGCACTGGCGATCCCTACGTGGTGACCAAAACATTGGGTCATTTACCATTAAGTTCAATGGGTTTTGACGCGATCGGATGTAAATATTTTGTAATTACGTCGTAAATATGCATATAACTGTATATATTTTCTTTTTCTACAACACTTCAGAGTCCTAAGTATGTGAAAACAGCATATTTTTAAACAACATTTCATTCTGAACGGAATTAAATGCTATACTTTTCACAGGACACTTTTCTCAGAATGGTTTAATTTGAATGAAATATTTTCACAAGTTTTCGTTAATTACATTAGAAAAAAAAATTAAGGTAATTCGATTTTATTCGGTTAAGGAACAAAAATTAAGATCAAAGTTTATTGTATTATTTATATTAAAATTATGCATTATTTCTTTTCTATTTATAGAGCTTCTTCCTAAAATACTTTCTTAAATATTGAATGATTTTTTGGCTTCTGAGGCATCTTTTAAACAGAAAAATATAAGTCAATTTATAATTAATGTTCTATTCGGTTCATTTTAAATTAGAGGATTATTAGGAATTAGCGAAATACTTTAAATAGTACTTAACTTTCTCTGAACATTTCTGAAAGGGAATAAAATAAGGATTTTTTTTAAGTATTATTTAAAACTTGTAACTGAGTTATTATAAAATGTAAGGGGAATAATTCTTTTAATTATACTTATCAGATTTCTTTTACCATTAATTTCAACAATACATATTCCAAAACTCTTTATTACTTTCTTAAGTGCGCATCTCATAGCATTTGCTTTACAGTGCCTTTTAACAGATTGCTTTCCAGTACGAACAATTTTTGCTTAAATAGTTTTATAACGTATTTGTCAACAGGATTTCAATTTATGTTTACAGTTCAATATTAAGGTTATTATATATTTAGATAACATTTATAATCATTATAAATTAGATACATTTAATAATTAGATTTCTTCACAGTTATTACAGATTTCTTCACAGTTAATGAATAAATTCTTCTTTTCAAATGCATTTATAAATAATTTAATGAATATTTATGTATTTTGTTAAAGGCAGATACATGCTTTTTGCTAGCACATGCATGAATACCCATACATATTTCATATTTTTCATTTCCGGCATGTGCAAATCTTTAATTTCTGTGCATTCACTATATTTTATTTTTAATTAACCCAAATAAGTAAAACGTGTAATCCCAAAGTGATTATTTTTCAGATATATAAAATTAAAATGATGAGTTTAAAATGAGCAGCAATAAAGCCTCTCCTGTAAAAAAATTTAAAAGGTATATGTTACAATAATATATGGATGTGAAAAAAATTTATTTCATTTAAAACATTTTGGCGTTTGGAACATAAAATAAAAGTAGCGAATACTCTATCAAGGGTATCAAAAGACGTATACAATTTTAAAGGTACCGTAAGGTATTTTTCATTCTTTAAGCATAACATTTTTCTTAAAATGTATATTTTTTTAGTTCAACAGCTCAGAATTTTATATAACAAATTCATAATCAAAATCGCTGTTGTTAGTTATCGAAAAATAACTAAGATATGATTTTTACGTAAATGTCACTAAACTATACAAATTGCTATTATCCATCACACTATGAATGTTTCTTTCATGCGAAAGTGTCCCTTTTTCGATTTGTATGGAACTGTCGTGTGTCGAAATACTATCAGAACACTGTCAAGCGAGCTTCTGAATGTAAACAAAGAACACCCCATCTGGTGACCGAAGCTTCGAAGCAGTGCTTCACTTCTAGTGCCGGTTGGCCACTCCTTCCTTTCTTACCTCCATGCTTTCAGAAGGGGGGTAATGATGATTGATGATTTCGCGGAAACATTAATGATTTTGACAACCGCGGAAAAAGAAAGCACCGATTACTAGAGAAACTGTTTGACAAAGCATTTTAACGCATTTCTGCGACGGTCAAGTACGTAACAGAATTTTATATGAAGTGTGAGGGAAACATTGAAATAATGGATTTGTTTAATTTATTAATAGCAATATAACACGTTAGTCGGAGAGCGTGGAACACAACTGAGTGGAGGCCAAAAGCAAAGAATAGCTATAGCTCGTGCTCTTGTCAGAAATCCGAAAATTCTATTATTGGACGAGGCTACCTCTGCCTTAGACACAGAAAGCGAAGCCGTTGTGCAGTCAGCTCTCGACCAGGTGCGTGAGTGACGTATTTAGTTCGCAAATGCTTTTAAAAATGAAAATGTTTTTTTAATATTTAAGTTAAACTTGTTTCCTTCCCTTTTTACAGGCCAGATTAGGACGTACGACGATAATTATAGCACATCGTCTTTCCACGATCAAAACTGCAGATAAGATCGTGGTAGTATCGGACGGAGTTATCAAAGAAGTAGGCACTCATGACGAATTGATGGACATGAAAGGAAGTTATTACCAACTAATCTTAACTCAGGTAAATGATTTCAGATTTTTCTTAACCTTTCCGTTACTTTTCCGGGTACTTTTCCGTTTTGCCGGCACAAGCGATAAAGTCGCCAATAATGGTACAACTGATGCTAAACGGAATATCCTCGCTGGTAACTTTTTACGCCTCATTTTCAAAACAAGTTGCAGCCATTTCTTATCAGATTGATTGATTTTCTTCAATAATGGCCTTAAATTACATATAATGTTTACCAGATAATTCAATTTTATGCCCTAAGACTATTCGCGGTAATTAAATCAATTAGGAAACAATCACACCGCTCACCCGAAGACGAAAATATAGTAAAGGCAAAGTTAAGGGTTCGATTCATTCATTCGAATGGAATGCACCAGCGAAGTAAAGCACTGCGGTTTTACATAATTTCTGAGTAAGCTATTCGTACGAAGTTAAACAATTCTTGCATTTAAACTTGTATTCAAAACTAAGATTAAACTTGAAATTAATGTAGATAATTACTGAGAGAATTAGATTTTTGTAGCGTAGTTTACGTGAGATGAGATCTCTTGGGGTCACGTAATAAAAACGGGTGAATCAGGATGCTGAACCATGAAAGCATAGTAAATTCTTAAATTAATGTCCTTTTACAAATTTATTGTCTTTATTTATCGGCTTTTTACAAAATTTTAAGAGCTACTAAAATGTTTATGCCTTCAAAATAAAAAATTCTTAGAACTAACATTTGTTAGCATTTTTTATGTGTACACTGTGTGTTGTCACCAAAAAAGTCTGCTTGGCGAGATTTGCGCCTGCGAAACGGAAAAGTACCATTATTTTATAACTGCTGTGTTATTAGCATTGTTCTAGCATAGGTATTTAATTTTTCTGAAATGACATGCCTTTTTTTATCATATTTCGAGTCTACAACTCAAATTATGAGTAAATATTAAATTTTGTAAAATTTGGTGCGAAATTTACGGAGGAATTCAAAAATTTATCTCGGCGCGTTTTTTTTTTTTTTTTTTTTTTTTTTTTAAGTTTGCGCCAAGTATAATTTACTTGGCGAACTTCTTAATTTGTTGCAACCTATCTTCCGTTCCTTTTTTTTCATTGTAGACGAGGGCCCACCAGCGGCCGAGCGGTAAAGTCGCTGAACACTGGTAGTTCGGTCCGAGGTTCGAATCCCGCGAACGGGCTGGCTGCATGGACGTTTTCGTGGTTTTCCCCATGTGTAACGTGTATACGAGCCAGTTTCCCTTAGAAAGTCCTCCACGAAGGCATCCCTCCCCTTAGGCAGATAGCCCTCGAGGCTTTGCCATAATCACACACACACACACACATTGTAGACGAGGAGAAAAAAGTCATTGTTCATACTTTCAAATAATTTTAGCGAAGTGCGTAAACCACATGTGGCGTTATTTTCGCTCAAAAAAGATGCCAAATTTCAAAACACGCCAATATGTTAATTCGTGTAAATCTTTAAAAATTTTTAATAAAAAACTCTAATTTTTTGCGCTTGGAAATACATATATTTTAAGATAATGGTAAGGTAAAAATTTTATAGATTATATTCAAATTGTTTTTAAAAAATTTATAAAAATTATAAAAAAATACAAATTTTAAAAATCATAAAAATTGTTCGAATTTTATTATTAAGCCTAAATTTCGAATTCTGGAAGAAGGAATCAAATAAAAAAAGAGATATTAATAAATATATATCAAAATAAATTAACATTGAGGAGTTACAAATTTGAGAGCTAATGTTTTAAAAACTACTCGTGCGATTTTTACATTACTTGGCAGTTTTGCATAATTTGAGTAATAGAATCCAAATATGGAAAAAAATTGGCATGTCATTTGAGAAAAGTTCGATTTTGTGTCAAAATACCTCATTTGACTATTTTTGACCTTTTTCAAGACATTTTAAAAATTTCAACGTAATTGAAGTTCTCGCTTTTTACCAGAGCCTGTTTACTGTTCTCGTTAACTTAGAGATTAATTAAAATTTTTATTTATGGATTTAGATATTTTACTAAAAAGCACGTCCAAACTGACATTTAGGATTTCTTACTTGTGTAACCTTGGGTTTGATTTCGGTAGTGTTCTGTTTTCAAAACCTTTTTACAGGTATAAATGCTCAATGTAACTGTTGTTGGAATCGTTTTGAATTGCTTTGTTAATGACATGCCTTTTTTTCTCATATTTCATGAGAGTCATTTGTCTTAAATCTGTTATTTCCAGCAGTTAAAAAGTTTAAATAAGTGTATATAACATAGTTAAACAAAATTATGTATTTAATTTTTTTTTACAAAATTATGTACTTTTATTATTTAAAATAATCACTAATTTTTTGTTTTCTGGAAATGGTTACGAGTACCTGTGTCACATTGCATTTGAATTCATGGTTTGGATAGAGATTTCCCAGTTAAGTATTTTTTTTTTTTTTTTTTTTTGCTGGAATGCGTCGAGATTACTCGCTCGTCATAAAATGTGTACTTTCCTCTAAGGAAGCAGAACACATTTTATTTCATTTCACATTGGATCAGCATTTTGCATTTACACCGCTGAACATTTATTGAACTAACTCAACCCCGGATGTATCTGAAGACTCTTAACTTGCACCTTGAGATTTATTTATCTCAATTACGAACTTTGTAACGTTAGGGTAGAAAAAGATATGCCATTTTCGTACGAGTTCAACACAGGATGTGGTTTTTATAACCCGGGTGCCTGCAGACAAGTGTTTCTAACACCTCAGTCTTCACATTGGACAGCTGGTCCACTGGATAAGCGCTCGTCGGCGGATGTTATTAACGTAAAGCAATGGCCCCTCCCCCCCCAAAAAAAGTATGTGCCATGGTGCATATAAGATGTGACTTTTCAACATTTTTTACACTGACATGCATTCAGTTTCTAATTCATAAGGGTGAAGTCCTGTTATTGTGAACATTAAGAGGTTTATGCAATTAACAGTTTCTTGATAAACACATTCAGTTACTATTCGCAGTTATTGAGAAAATAATGAGATTGCACGCAGTAATTTAACTAACTCATAAATAACATTAAATTTTTTGGTACTATTCCGTTTTGAGGGCCGTAAAAAAATTGCAGCAAAAATGTATGCGCGAAAGCGCCAAATCTAGCAAACACGCCCATTTAACAGCGTGCCAAATGTAGCGTACGCGCTGATTTCAGATTACATAAGTTTATATAGTTCTATATTTCTTAAGACGCCATTGAATTACTACTTTAATTTTTTGCCTATGACGAAAAGTCTGCGACAGAATTTTGGGTAAAGTGGGCAGAATCAATCACACACTGCTTGACGCGTTTTTAAGAATAGCACATACTCGGTATCCATGTACACATCAACTTATTTTCACTTAAAAAAAGTCCCAGAATTGTGCAAAAATGGCATTGCGCACACCCTTGACTTTATCTATGTACACATCGACTTATTGTCACTTAAAAAGTAAAAGAAAATTGACAAAAATCCAATTCTTCTTACCCTTGTAAAAAGCGGCAAACAAATAAGTGGGCGATTCTGCACTTTACCGAGAATGTTTTCAAAAAGGCATCATTCATTTTAGAAAATTATGTTTGAACAACCAACGAGATGACATTATGCTTAGCTATAACTCGGTAGCGAAATATTATATGAAATTAACCTTTCATCTAAATTAAAGTGGTGCATGGTGTATTTAATTATGGCAAAGCACACTAGGGCTATCTGCCTAAGAGGAGGGATGCCTTTCGTGGAGGACTTTCTAAGGGAAACTGGCTCGTATATACGTTACACATGGGGAAAACCACGAAAACACCCATGCAGCCAGCCCGTTCGCGGGATTCGATCCTCGGACCGAACTACCAGTGTTCAGCGACTTTACCGCTGGACCGCTGGTGGGCCCTCATCTAAATTAAAACATCAAAATTAGATAGTTATTTAATATTGTACTTCCTTTCTTGCGTTAGGGTTGCCGCAATTACTTTTGGCAGCACTGGAATCAACAATAGTTTGGCGATTTTTTATGGCCCTCGAAACCGAATAGTACCAATTTTTTAATGTTGGGACGATGCTTTTCACGTTGGGTCGCTGTTTATAATCTCTTCCGCATTTATTCCTGAACACTCTACAGCGGTGGAAGTTAAGTCAGCCATTTCTTACCATTTTCTGTTGTAACTTATGCTCACTTGTCTGACAGTAACATCAGTTAAAGCCCATATTTAGAGTGCCCCCATGTCGCACCGACACTATACATTTACAAACATCCATGTCTTCTCCGGGATTCGAACACGGGTCTTTGGCATGGCAGTCAGCAACGCTAACCACTATACCGGTTGGCATATTTCACAAGTGCACATCTGTGTAACCACCGAGGGAGTGGCTTCTAGGATGGACCAATGGGCATCTAGTAATATTTCTGTCATGTCGCATGACTTTTCGTGTGCTTTAAGATTTAAGCAAAATGGTTGAAAATATTTTGCCACGCACTTTTCTGTACAACATAATTTAAGCATCGTTTATTTCTTCAGAAAATTTTCATTGCCATATTAGATCAAATATAAGCAATTGTGAAGATTTCACTACCTGGTTGAAAGAATTTGAAATAAATACAAACACATGTTTGACACTCCTCAAAAATATCCACGTGAAATATTAATAAGTGGTAAATAAGATAAGTGATAAACATCTGAGCCCAAATGCTATCTTTACATAAAACCATGCATATGAGAAAAGTATTTACACCAATATTATATATGTAAATAGAAGTCAGCCCTTTTTATTGCTGTCTACATGAAAAAGTTGGCCAATGCAGAATTTTATTCAAAGTGAACTTTTTTGTATGCGAACTAATTTGCATTCGTATATACCGGGTGGCCATAATTAAGCTGACAGTGCTCACAGTCTTCTGTAGCGCCATCTATTTGCGAGAATGAAGCCACATTTTGTAGGAAGATTAAACAAGACGGGGGACGAAGGATTCCGCGAAAAAGAAATTAGTTCCAAAAGTCAAAGCTAGGGGAATATTTGACGCTGTGTAATAGAAAATAGAGCGTTAACAAATGCAAATTAATACGGAATAAAATTACCTTTTATTATGGATATGCCGTATGGAATATGATATGCCTTACAGTACGGTATAGAAAATCTTACGAAAGATTATCAACTTCTATCCGTACAAGATCACAGGAGTTACTGTACCACGACCATGATAAGCGATTGACTTTTGCTCTCACCTTTCTTGCCAGAATGGAGGTGGATGATGCTTGGCCGTGGAAAAGCTTATGGGGAGACGAGGCCCACTTTTACCTGAATGGAACTGTGAATATCAAGAACTGCCGAATTTGGGATGACAAACCACCACATGCAGTCACAGCAATTCCCTTACATTCACCAAAGGTAACTGTTTGGTGTGGGTTCACAGCAGAATTTATCGTAGGTCCATTCTTCTATGAGAACATTACCCCGACAGGACCAGAAACTTGTTCTGTTATCGGAGAGAAATATCGCCCCACGTTGAACAGCTTTGTCATTCCGGCACTTCAGCAAAGACAATGGCTGGGGGAAATCATTTTCATGCAAGATGGAGCCCCTCCGCACGTTGCTGTACGGGTGCAACAGATGCTACGACAGAAATTCACAACACAGTGTCATTAGCCGCCACTTTCCAACTGCATGGCCACCTCGGTCGCCTGATCTTACCTCATGCGACTTCTGGCTATGGGGTTACCTTAAGTCCAAGGTCTATCAAGGAGTGGTCCAGGACCTGGCTACATTGAAGGATAACATATCACGTACTGTACGGGACATTCCTGCAGACATGTTACTTTCTGCTGTTGTGCATACTGTGCACAGAATGCAATATGTGGTCCACAACAATGGCAGCCACATTGAACCTCATTTGAATGCAAAATAAAAGGTAATTTCCGTATTGATTTGCATTTGTTAACACTCTATTTTCTATTACACAGCTCCAAATATTCCCCTAGCGGTGACTTTTGGAACTATTTTTTTTTTCGTGGAATCCTTCGTCCCCCGTCTTGTTTAATCTTCCTACAAAATATGGCGTCATTCTCGCAAATAGATCGCGCTACAGGACACTGTGAGCAATGTCAGTTTAATTATGGCCACCCGTTAATTAGTGTGTTAACGAATATATTCAATTTATTCATATGTAACTTTTAATGTTAACAATGGATATAATGAGGTTATATACAATACGTATTCTGATTCTTACACTTTAAAAATCAAAAGAATGCAAGCACTGAAATAAGAAAACACTAGTTTGATTGAACACTTCCAGTCCTTCTCAGCTCAATTAAAAAAATAAATAAATAAATAAATAAATAAATAAAAACTATACACTTGAGTTCTCTTAATCCACAGGTGTTGGTAAATGCATAATATATTCGGGGCTAATTGTAGCTTGAGTCATTTTGTCGATGTGTGATAAAAATCGCGAAAGTGAAATGTCAGCGATTAATTAAATTCATAAAACAAACGCACTACGAGATTTTTTAGTATTACATCATACATTTATAACTGCGAAACAAATGCAAGTTAAAACGTAAACAACATACGCTCTGATGCACGAAGATTTAGCGTCACAAGAGCAACAGAAGCTCATTGGTCCATTTTCGAAACCCCTCCCTCAGAAACCCCTCTCTTTCTCATTTTTACAGAAGGGGGTGAAACTGCTGCGTATACTTTTTTATTTACTGTAATAATTTAATTTTGATGTAATAATTTAAACTCTTTTTCAACAGACAAAAGAATCGGATGAAGAAGAGGAAAAAGAGTCACCGGTTTTGGAAGCACAAACAGATTCGGCTATTATTTTGAACGAGTCCAGTGAAGGTATAGAATTACAAGATTACAGCTCTTTTCGGCGACCATTCGAGAACGGATTTCATGCCGGCATGGCTGCCATTAACAAGACAGAAATACCAGTTATGGTACGTTTTATTGCAACATTCGTATTTTCATCTCCATTACCTACATTTAGCAATGATTCTTGTCTATCAACCAAATTATAAAATGATTCTCAGTATTCGTTTAAAAGTAATCGGTTATTTTGTCATGCAAGTTTTTATTAAAAGTAATCGGTACTATTTAGTTTTGAAGACCGTAAAAAAATTGCAGCGAAAATGTATGCGCAAAAGCGCCAAATCTAGCAAACGCGCCCATTTAACAGCGTGCCAAATCTATCGTACGCGCTGATTTCAGATTGCGTAAGTTTATATAGTTCTATATTTCTTAAGACGCCATTGAAATACTAGTTTAATTTTTAATTCCTCTTTTGATATCCTATGGATTTAACAATTTGGGAATTGTCCATGATGAAAAGTCTGCGATAGAATTTTGGGTAAAGTGGGCAGAATCACCCACTGCTTGACGCGTTTTTAAGAATTGCACGAAATCGGTATCCATGTACACATCGACTTATTTTCACTTAAAAAAAAAAAAAAAAAAAAAAAAAAAATCCCAGAATTGCTCAAAAATGGCACTGCGCAGTATGGCACACCCTTGACTTTATCTATGTACACATCGACCTATTGTCACTTAAAAGAAAATTGACAAAATTCCAATTGTTTTTACCCTTGTAAAAAGCGGCAAACAAATAAGTGGGCGATTCTGCACTTCACCGAGAATTTATTCATAGAAAAGGCATCATTAATTATAGAAAAAATTATGTTTGAACAACCAACGAGATGACATTATGCTTTAGCGATAACTCGGTAGCGAAACAGCGATGCAGGCATCCATTCAGTTATGTTTAGCAATTTTTATATAAATTATAATAATGATCTGAAGAAATAGTTATTTACTCTAATGCTTCCATTCAGTCATGTTTAGCCTTTTTTTATATAAATTATAATAATAAAAAAGTATTATATGAAATTAACCTTTCATCGATATTAAAACATCCATCTTAGATAGTTGTTTATTATTATACTTCCTTTCTTGCGTTAGGGTTGCCGCAATTATTTTTGGCAGCACTGCCATCAACAATAGTTTGGCGAGTTTTTGCGGCCCTCAAAACGGAAATAGTACCAAGAAATCTGGTGTTTGATATGTCTCAATAAGGTTCAGTTTGCTTCAAAAAAACGAAATGATAATCGTAGTAAGAGTCATTTGTCTTGCATAAATATCCTCGTTGATATTCTCTGGAAATTAATTATGCTTCGAGTAGTCTTCCTCCAATTCAGTATTGCTTAAAGCAAAGAAGTCTTTCAAAGAAAACTTTGCAATTTAGATTCACATCGTAGAAGTGAAGAGATTCAGATCAGAATCCTTACATTTACGATACAAATTTTAGTTATTTTAGAAATCCCATAACTTAAGTTCATGCAATAAAAATAATTTGATCTCTTTATAGATTTATACACGAATCTGGATTTACCATACAAAATGCTCTTAATTCAGCGTTCAAACGTTAAACCTAAATTTTGCTGGTTTGTACAGCAATCGATAGCAGTGCAATCAGTTGAATAATAATATATTGAAGTAGAAATTGTAAAATAAAATTACTATAAATACACTGGTTATTATAAATTAAGGAAAAATCACAAAAATCACGATTACTAAAAAAGTTACATGTAGAATTTTATGAAACTTACCCACAACATACAACAGATAGAAAGGTTTTAAATAACATAAAAATAAATTACCAGACAATTATGGTAGTATAGAAATTAGCACATGTATAAAATGAACATATCGAAGGTGTCAGTTTGCTATAGGAAAAGTACCTTCAATATGGAATATGGTCGCTTGTAGAAGCAATACAGCACACACAGCGATGCGTGATGCTTTTAATTATGCGGTGTATCAGTTCCTTAGGAAGCGAGAGCCATTGCTCTTGCAAAGCAGTTGCAAGGGCGACAAGCGTCTGAGGGGGCGGATTGAGCAGCTAGACGTCTCTCTAAAGCATCACAAACGTGCTTGATAGGATTAAAGTCTGGGGATCGAGCTGGCCACTCCTTGCGCATAATTTTTTCCTGTTGAAGATAATCATCTACGGTGCCAGCCCTGTGTTTTCTTGCGTTGTCGTCCTGCAACAGGAAACCATCACCTATTGCCCCGGCACATATGCGCACATAAGCATCAAGGATGTCATCTCTATAAACCGGAACATTCATGGTTTCCGTTGGAAAGACATGGAGGTCTGTGCGTCCACCCAAAAAGATGCCACCCCAAACACAGACACTGCCTCTTCTGGTATGCATCTCTTTGACGGATGTTTGACAGATGATAACGGGTTCTAGGTTCTCTCCATATCAAATAACGCCTACTATCGCTTTCTAGACTAAACCTGGACTCACCGTAAAGATAACAGCCCTCCACTGATCAGGCGTCCAGTGGACATATTGTCGTGCCCACTGAAAACGGTCCCTCCTATGGCGTGACGTGAGCGGCAAGGAAATGGCTTGTCGTCTCGCATAGAGACCACCTTCGTGAAGCCTTCTACGCACAGTTAACGTTGACACCAACCTTCCGGCGGCTGCAACAAGGGAGGATCTAAGAAGAGTCGGAGTAGAGGTTCTATTCCTGCGTGCACATAATGTCAAACATCGGTCATCGGCGCTCGTCGTAGCAGTTGGCCGTCCTTGGCTTAACCTCCTAGATGCCGAATCTAAGGTTTGAAATCGCCTCCAAAGTCTAAGAACCACAGAAGGACTCATATTTAGCCATCTGGCCACTTCTGTTTGACTTTATCCTGCCTTTAGTCTCCCAATAGCTTTCCATCGTAGTTCTGCAGGCAAACGATGCCTGGAGGTCATTGTTACGAATTGGCTATCTCACATTTCTGATGTCATTATCACAGTAAAATATGTGGGCTTCCTCTCAAACATGGACTTTTATTCTCCTCGCAGATGACGTATTCCGAGTCTAGCTCCACTAATTTGCATATTGCAGTTTTACTTAGCTACTCTTACTTGGCAACATATTCAAATTTTACGCTGACTTATTTTTGAGGAAGTTATCGCTATTTTTGTGATTTTTCCTTAATTTATGATAACCAGTGTATTAAAAAAGCATAATTAGTTCTACGTAAAGTTCGAAACTTATCAGCATCGGTCACATAGGTCGTAATCGCAAGGGGCCCTGTGTTCCAAGCGGCTCTTAAACCATTAATTTAAAACGCTAACATACACTGGTGTGCAAAACTTAAGCAAGAATATAAATTTTAATCATATAGCCATGAAATTGCAGAAAAGAGGTTCATGCGATGAGTAGAATGAACACGCGATTCAGTAGAAAGTTCATACCTATGCAAATGTCAAGAACAAAACTTCACAGGCGACATGAGTGTAAGCAAAATACGTGCGGTCGGCGGGCTCAACTCAATTCTACAATAAAAGGAAGAACATAGACGCAATTAAAGACATTCACTGCAAGCGCAAGTGGGTCCTTTCGTGAAATATGGCTGGAAGAAATCACCTGGATGACTTTGCACCTGGAAGAGTGATGGAAAAGCTGCAGGAGGAGCGTAGTGAGACCAGTGTAGCTGAAGAGTTCGGGATGAACAAAAGTGTCGTTTCGCGCGCTTGGAAAACCTTCCAAACCATAAGTACAGCTGTTAGAAAGGTTGGTGGTGGCCGTCTCAGGAAAACAACTGCAGTGAATGACCGATATATTGTCCTGCAGGTAAAAAGACCCCGAAACCAGTCAGCAAGCGCCATAGCTCAGCAACTGTATACAGCAACGGGGCGACAAGTGTCACAGTTTATTGTGTCGAGACGCCCTCACAAAGGTAGCGTATTCGCCCGCCATCCTTAATGCTGCATCCCTTTGAAAGTTGGCCATCGACGACATCGTTTAGAATGGTGCAACAAGCACGAAAACTGCGCATCTCATCAATGGAGTAGTGTCCTCTTTATGGATGAGTGCCACAAGCAGTTCTGAATGCCAGCTGATTTGGAGAGAGGTTGGTTTCATCCCAGTAATGGTTTCATTCCAGGATCCCAGGATAGTTTCATTTCAGTAACATCACAGAAAGAAATTGTTACGGTGGTCCTGGAGATTTCGTCTGGGGAGGCATTATGCTGAACGGGCGCACAGAGCTCCCTATTTACGACAGAGTTTCTGTAACCGGAGATCGCTATTGTCAGGAGGTGATCCTTCCCCATACTCGTCTGTACTGTGGTGCCATTGGAGCAGACTGATTTTATGGATGACAATGCACGGCTGCACCGGACTGATGCTGTTCAGAAGCTACCGAAAAGTGAAGCTATCACTCGAAAGGGTTGGCCAGCGTACTACCCTGATTTAAATCCAATAGAACATGTGTGGGATGCTTTGGGGAGATGGCTTGCGGCAAGATTGCATTCTCCGGGAACATCGAACAACTGAAACAGATGGTGATTGAGGAATGGGCACTCTTACCTCAAGATCTGTTGGACAGTCTGGTGCTGAGTATGGAAAGACGGTGCGAAGCAACCATTGCAGTAATGGGAGGGCATACCCCATGCTGCTTGTTGTTCTTCCTCTTGTACAGACAGTCATGTGTAACGATACTATGAGTTCAATAAAGCCTTTTTTGTTTGATTCCATACTGTTTGCATTGTATTCAGTTTTGTGCACCCTTGGTTTCGTCATCGTTTAAATACAAACTGCTGTCTCACATTTCTGAATTTCCTGTCTCTCAGATGATTTCTCGTGGAGTTATGGCAAAAAGAACACCTGTTGCTTAAGTTTTGTACACCAGTGTATTTATGTCATAAGATTTGGGGCTCTAAAAGCTTCAAATGAGATCAACTTTCCGCTTCATACATTCGGACTAAAAAAAAGAAAAATAAATGTTCAACTAATACTAAAACGAGTTCTGTTTTAGGAAAAAGCTAGTAAATTTCTTTCCTTTTACTTCTTTCAAATTATTGCATTAATTAGAATTTATGTTAAGCAGAGACATTGCAGTACATCAGATGTACCTTCATCGTACGTGCAGCAGTTAAGGGGACTCCTACACTTTAAAACCCATAGGATGTTCGAAAAGGTGACTGTTGCAAGAATTGGGATAATTTATTTATTTTAAAAGCAATTACTACCAACCTTTTACAGCTGACTACATAACATAGCTGCTTTCTGAAATATTAATCAGAAAGGTTGTGTTGCCACAAATATTTTTATAATTTAATCCACTTTGTGACAATATTTTTCATCATGTTTCCAACTTGCGCGCACAGTTTAAAACATTCTTTTTCATAATTTAATTCCGTATTTAATATATAGCTTTTATAACATTTGGAAACTACTGTGAACCTAAAATTCTAAAAATTTTATGTTAAATTTTTATTTTATTTTGAGTTGAGTTTATAAAATGTATTTTATTAACAAAATTTGTAATGTTTTCGTCCATAAAATTTTTCAGTATTAAAATATTCATCAGACTGTTGGTTCAGTTAAAAAATAGTGCCCGTATAAAGAATTCCATCCAAAGTATGTACCATTAGCCATTTTTAAAATACCATGCGCGCAAGGTGGAAGCATGGCGAAATATTTTGTCACAAAGAGAATTAAATTACAAAAATATTTGTGGCAACACAAACTTTCTGGTTACTAGTTTCCAAAACAGTTATATTATGTAGTCAGCTGTAAAAGGTTGGAAGTAATTGCTTTTAAAATAAATACAATATCCTAATTCTTGCAACAGTCACATATTCGAAGATCATGAGGGGTTTAAGGTGTATGAGTTCCCTTAACGACACTTGATGAACTGCCTTATTAAAACGTACTTGATATTGACTGTCCTAAAGAAATGTAGGCAAATGCTTATATATAACGTCAATAACAGTGTAAACAAAGATGTTAAATAAACAAAATAATATTACAGCCTTACCTGTAGCGGTGTAAATAAGATCACCGAGCACTCGCAGTTCAATCTATATTCTTCAATATTCACAAAATGCAAGAAAGAATGTGATTAGATAGTGAGGGCACTGAGGTTTCGTGCATCATTTAAGGATCATGTAAGAGACTATTGTGATTCGTAAAAACATGGTGGGAATAATTTTGAATTTAATATTTTTTTTGGCTAATGGCCTGATGTAAATGGATCGATTTCCGAATAAAGCCGAAAGAAACAACAATGATTCGTAAAAAAGCTTCCAATACCATCTTAAGCATCATTATTACCTTTGACCAGAACGAGAAAAATTAAAGATAGAACCGTGGTCTCTTGATCTCGAAATTGGATCCGTTTGAGGCCTTCATACGTATGTAATTTCGAAAATTAACAGCACACATCAAGCGACATTCCTACGATTCTCGACTCTAAATAAAAGTAGTGTCTGATAATGCGTAGTCAAAAATGGCAAACAAGCAAAGCATCGATTTCTTTAGTTGCTGCGACCAATGGTCTGCATCCTTATGCAACTAATTGGTCTGAATCCTTATGCAACTGTAATTGGTCTGCATCCTTATGCAACTGTAATTGGTCTGCATGCAGACCATTGGTCTATATAAGGATGCAGACCATTATATATGGTCTGTATAAGGATGCATATCACTGGCTATCTACTCACCAGATTCTTTGGATATTGCTATAAAACCATGAAATCTGCACCTTCGTTCGGATTCGGTCGGTCTTTTAGGCTAGACAATGAAAAATATGCCAGCAATCGATAAAACACAAATATCCGCGTTTGCTTTTAAGCTTTTGTATCTGTGATGAGACTGAGGCCTATTACTGCTGTTTCTAATGCTTTGGTCTTTCGCGCATCGTAATGATCATGCGATTATTATTAAAAACAGAATTCAAGCATTTTTGCCTGCATTTAAGTTAAGTACTAATAATAAGAAATTCTGCAACCATGTTAGGCCATTTGGGAGATAGTCCTCAGTAACATCTCATTTTAGTGAGATACTATGCAGCACATGGAAGCTTTTGTAGTGAAATCTTTTCAATTTATCTACATGTCAGAAAGCCATTAACTGTAATATTAGCTAAAGGATGGAAACTGAGAAACGAAATCGTGAAATGTAAAGTGAATTAAAATTTTAGCAATAATAACATTTTGCTTTTGGAATGGTGATATATGTTTTAATTTTATGTCTAATTTATTTCAGGGCGATGACGACGATGCAGAAGATGAAAAGGCCGAGGTGTCTAAAATGCGTTTACTCAGAATTTCTGCTCCTGAGTGGCCGTATGCCATAATTGGAGGTTTATCGGCTATGCTAATTGGTCTTCATTTGCCTTTAATTGGAGTAATATTTGGCGAAATGCTTGGAGTATGTATCTTCATTTTTTAATTTTAACTTTATGTTACTGTTTCTGGCTCTGTGATTCAGCCTCTATGATTTATTGTAGCTGTTTCATTTCTTTTTACAAAACTGTGTATATTTCTGACCACTTGTGTGATTCTAATATTGGCAGTGACCTAATATGTTTATTTTAATAACTAACTCAAGACTTTGTATAAGTAATTGTAGAAACTTAGTTCAAGTACTGGTCATGGGAAATGGCATAGATGGTTTTCTAACAAAATTTTTATTTTCTCAATCTGGTCAGACCTCCAGAGTTCTTCAGAAAATCTTTTGAAAGCATAGCCCTTTTCAAATAAATCAACTGGTAATTTGTTTCAGAATTTCAAGCTCGTTTTTTTTGTGACTACTTCTTTATTCATACATATAGCGTGCCTTGGCGCTGAAGCTTTTAGCACTGCCAATCCAACAAAAAGTATCTACTTCAACGTATATGTTCAACTCTGTAGTTTTTAAACTATTCATATTGCCGAACCTATGTTACCGTGAAAGACCGAAATTAAAGAATGTCGACTTTCACCGGAGAATGTCAACATTCACTAAATACGTCGGTGAAAGATCGATTATTGCATTAAATTCTTCTACATTCGGACCCTCACCGGTGCATGTCGACAATCACAGATATGCTCTGGTGTAGGTCGAAAAGAGAGGAGTATATGTACACGCTGCCATTCCAAAAGGAAGTGTTCCACAAATAAATGCAGTCGTAAAAGCAAGGGCCTTCTTGTGCAATTCAAAGTGTCATAATAGTTTCAGTTGTTGCAATCAATAAGATTTGAATCACATAATTTGGTAAGTTTATAACTTCTATTATTTTCCTTTCTCATTTTGAATGTACTGTGTGTTTTAAGTTCTTATGTACTTAAGTTCTCATTCTGAGTCTCAATTGCGTTTTTTCACGAATGAATCACGGAGAAGGAAATATATTGTTATATGTTCAACATTCACCATTAGTACATGGTGAATGTCGACATTGACCGGTGTAAGTCAGAAATAAGAGTATTTGGCAACTATGTGACTATGTGACCAAGCGACTATGTGAATGTTGACATTCATCGGTGAAAGTCGACATTCTCCAGATTTCGGTGTTTCACCGTAACACCTACATTTAAGGAGTTTTGTGTCTGTGCAGAGTAAATGTTATTTCAAACTGCTATACCATCTAAAAAGCATTTTATTTTTGCTTTATTTATCATTATTATTAATAATTGTTTTTCGTTAATGACCGTAACTGTGAAAAGAGATTTGTACTTAGACATAATGCTGGGGGGATAATCTTAATTTGCTAACGGTTGGTTATTTAAAACTTAAACGTGTTGTATATTTTATTTAATAAACACAAAATTGGAAAACGAATTGATTTTTAGCAAACTAACTTCGTCTTGAGTTTCTAAACGGATAACCGACGTCATAAAATTTGTCAAATAAATGTTTACAAATAAGAAGTCAAATAAATGTTGTGAGAAGTAGATGCAATCAGAGATTGCATCTACTTCTCACAACTGTTTTTAAAAGAATAAAAAACGAAAATCGTTGTTTGGAAATTACGTAAAGTCTTCCCAGTTACAGATTATCTCACCTGTACGCAAGGGACTGTAAAACTTAAACTTGATCTGTATTAAAACTTTTATGTAATTCCAAATACAATGACTGTCAAACGCTCGAATGATTTTCTACTCTTATTTACCCGTTCTTAATCTTATTCTTGGAGAATTAGTTATGATTTCTGACAGTTATGCTATTCATTAACAAAGTCAGTGATGCATTGAAATATTTAAAAAATACTTAAATTGTGTTGTCATCACTCAAATCACGTATTTCATAGAAATCGTAAGTAGTATTTGCCTTGAAATGTGAAGCTTTAAACACATTTTCTCCAAATAAAATTTTTGCGTTTCAAAATTTTGGCTTGGTTCCGACAAATTTTTTTTTTTTCAATTCTTGGTATAGTTGTCCCAGTTAACTTGACAGTTTCTTATGTTATCTTGTCCTCGAACATAGCCGTCATGTAGAATTCCATCGATCTCTTGCAATCTGCCCTGAAAGTGTGAAGTCTGAATTTGATTTCAAGTAAAGAATTTGTACTGTAATACTTCTTTGACATCGACGATTTATTGTCTGTTGAAAAAACAATAAATTTTATTTTGTCATTCGGTATTTGCATAACATTTATTATATTATAACATACAAATTGTAGGAGGCAGCAAAATTCGTATTTTTTCACTATTCCTTCCGTATTTTAGTCGCTATCTTTGTCGTGAGACTCTCGAAGTTGACTGTTGGACGACTGAACAGGAATTGAGTTTAAAAAAAAAAGTGTGCGGGATTCCAAATTTTTCTGTAACAGCTAAGTGTGTAGAAATCTCGTGAACTGGCAAGCGAATTATCGCTTTAGTTTAGGAACATAGATGGGCCCACCAGCGGCCGAGCGGTAAAGTCGCTGAACACTGGTAGTTCGGTCCGAGGTTCGAATCCCGCGAACGGGCTGCCTGTATGGGCGTTTTCGTGGTTTTCCCCGTCTGTAACGTGTATACGAGCCAGTTTCCCTTAGAACGTCCTCCACGAAGGCATCCCTCCCCTTAGGCAGATAGCCCTAGTGTGGTTTGCTATAATTAAATAAACCAAACCAAGCCAGGAACACAGACGTAAACTTAAGAAGGGTTAATTACCCTTTATTTCTCAAAATAAGAATTGGACAGTCGGTCCCTTTCTCAGGACGTACAACAAAGCCTCCACTTGGGCTTGAACTCTGATTAATAAGAAATACTAAGTAGTTGGCCCATAAATATCAACTAAACTGGCGAAGCTATCAAGGGCCTGAAATACGGTCGAGCCTAGTAATAGCTAGAGAGACTGTAGCCAAATGGCAAAACGCGCGCTAGTCATAACCTCTGGCTCTCTAACGTAGTCGGTAAAACTTCGACTTAAATACCGCTCTTACTCATTTGCATTAACCGCGATTCTAAAAACACATACTGGTAGGAAATTGTAAACTGAAATTAGGAGAGATAGGAAAGTAACTTTAAATAAAGAGATAACTGTTTAAAACGTGTGATAAACCCTACAAGCTTCCAAGGATTCTGTGAGAATCTAACTCTCGTTATTTAACTCGTTGTTACGATAAGATCGTATAAAATATCGTATACCCGTAGCTCGGAGTAACATATCTCTACATATAATAAAAGAAAGAGTCTGTCTGTGTGTGCGCGTGTCTTTCGTTCGCGCTTGTGCGTAAGCTAATAGACCCACGCCTACGACATTTGGTACATAGGTACATCTAGACAAGAGCCAGTGCACCACAAAGCGATTTTTTCGAAATTCGATTTTCTTTTCTTTTATGTTTTGTGACGAAATCGCGTGATTTTGAGACATAATGGGCTATAGGAAAGCGAGGTTTTACTCTACACACTCCATTTTCCCATCGTCATGAAACGTAGGCACTTGGCTATTTTACGAACTTAAAATAAATTTCGTGTTTCAATAAATCGATTCAATACGAATTTATTTAACAAAGGGAGCTTAACATCTTTTCAACGGGAATTTTTTCAAAAAAAGTTTATTTTTAAAAATGTACAGTTTATTTTTCTTTGATTTTTCGACACGTTAAACTTTCATCCTTGCGACTGCTTTTACAAAAACAATTTTGAAAAAACGATAATATTTTGTATTTAAAAAAAAAAAAAAAATTAAATGAAGCTTTAGAATACACTTCTCACATCTTTAAAAATGTGATTTGGGCAACAATTTTCCTTTCTTATTGTTGTTGATAGATTTTTGATTACATCGCATCATTTTGAATAGTTTCATTCTTTTAGAAATATGGGTTTGGCAACAATTTTTCATCGTATTTCTTATGTCACTGTTTTTAGAGATTGGCCTATTTCATTGTCATATATATATATATATATATATATATATATATATATAATACATTTTTATTCATTTTTTTTGATAAAGTTGTTCTGAAGAGTAAACTTCTGCGCGGAATTTTATGTTTTTTGAGTTGCTTTCGTGTTATTTTTTGCTTATTTCACTGTTTGTCAGATATTGAAAAGTTTTGCATGATTTTTTTCCTTCAACGGAAAGTTGGTTGATTTTTTTTATTAGGATAATTAATATTTGTATTAAGGGATATATCTTATTTCATTTTAATTTTTTTCTCTTGAAAATATAAGATAAAATATCATTAATTATACTTTGCTTTTCAGAATTTTTTTTTGTATTCTTTTATGTTATTTATTGCTCGTTTCACTGTTTTTAAGATATTGAAAAGTTTTGAGTGATTTTTTTAGGAAATAAATTTCTTAACCTCCTTTATACCATTTGAGTTCTTCAGATTTTGCTAATAGCACATAAAGCATTGTTTCTTGGACAGCTGCTGCAATATTCTTAAATTCTTAGTGATAAATTATGTTTTCGAGTTGAGGAAAGGCTACTCGGCTTTTGCTACACCCAGCGTCACGAAATAATAATTTAGTATGGTTGGTGTTATTTTGATTGTTGCTGAGTTTCTGAAAGCTTATGAGATACTAGGGGAAGGGTAAAAGATTTACTCGAATTTCTAAACTATGTAGTTTGTTGATAGTTGATAGCAGGCGAGGACACCAGTCCTTTACCGTGGGAGAGGGTGTGCTTCAATTGCAACGTTCTGTAAGTTAGATGTTTTTTCAAGGTTCAGTACTTCTGAGGTTTCAAGGTTCAGTACTTTTCATGGTTCAGTACAGTTTAAACAAATTAGTGAGAACGAAGTTATAGTACAATGCGAGATTATGACGATGCAGTGGTTGCTATGATGAGTGCTTGCGCTTGCATGGGATGCAGCTTTACGACATATTGTAATTCAAAGCTAACGACTTATTGTGCATCGTAAGACTTGAATGTCTGTATCCTGATATGAACTCTTTAATGCAAGACGGTCCGCTTAGACCAAAAATTTTAGTTGGGGAGTTTCATCCTAGCACTTCGAACCTATATTAAAATAGCTCAAACGTATATTAAATTAATAAATTAGTGGAAATTATAATTAATATTTTGAAAGATTTTTAAATTAACTATTGAGGAGAAAGCTATTGTTGCGTTTTTCTTTTCTTCTGACACCAGTTGTTACGTTATTTTCTTCTTCTTCACGTTCGTACGGGGTTCGTATGGATTTGGAGTGAATAATGACGACACTACTTGATGAAGTTTCGAAACACACTTTTATTAGCCAATATTAATCAGGACAGTTCCAATAACACTTTTTACAGTCGTCGAAAATCTACTATAAACACGTTGGAACAATCAGCGACACAGCCTTCACAGTCAGGCAATAACGGGGGAGACAGCTTTACTGCAAAGCTTCCGACTCTGATCGGTCGTTCTCGGAACTTCACGTACTCTCGAGACTCTCCACGCTACAACTCGCGATGCACTCGACGACACACGAGCACAGCTCTCGACTCTTCGGTTCAGTCGTTCCCGGAGCTCAACACGCTCTCTCGACGATGCACTAACCGCGATACACTACGAGACTCTCGGTGCACTCGATGACCCACTCGGCACTCGCTACCCGGCTGTCGACTCGATCGACTCTGCAGGAATTGACTCGCTAGACGAGACACCAACCCGATACTTACTAACTCGCACTCTAGACGAGGCACACACACACTGAGACACTCACTGACTACGGACCAGCAGGGTTTATATAGCTTTCGGCTTGTGTTCGAGAACATTCTGGGATAAACCGTTAAGAATTCGTTCCAAAAGGTTCTCCATCAGTCCATGTCATATCGCCAATTTTGTCGCCAAATGGGAAATTTCTCGCCAAATGTGGTAACTATGCCTTCCCTTGCCATTTTATGGCAACCCTAAAAATGTTTTCTGGGGAAGCCATCTTACCGCGCCTGGACATTTCGTAACAGTATTTTTAATGTTTAGTTTAAAATGATATTAAAGGTGGATTATGAGAACAGTATGTACAATAAATTAATTTAATAATGGATGTGCGTTTGGAATATGAATATCTGATTATGGAATCATAACGGTAGACTGTCTTTAAATTTATTATTAATCTAGATCTTTAATAAATGTGTCGGTATGTGACAGACTTAGTATTTGAGTTAAGTTAGTCATCCTATGATCCTTTGAGAATCCATGGGCTCACAGAGTACAAATTTGAGTATTGTTAAATTTGGAACTTGGAAATTTATTAGACTAAAATGGGGTTATTTCTTTCATAAATATGCTATCTATCAACTTAATAAGGTTTGATTTTACTGATACTTAGAGTATTCTGTTAGATTTTTTTATGGGGGGGGGAACCGGCGATTGATTTGCCCAGTGTTTCTAATTCTGTCTCTGATGCCTTTGCTCATTTATAGTACGGGATTGAATAGATAATGTTTAATATTTAGCTGTTGAGCTATCTCTAGTTTGGAGAAGATTAGTATTTTTAATTAAACGGAAATTAGTTTTTTCTGAGAGAATTACCTTATAAAGGTAAAGAAATTTTTAAAAGGTAAAGAGACAGCTATTTTAGATTTAAATGAATTAATACATTCCATATTACGTGTTTTAAAAACCGTGGGATTTTCACTCTTCAGTAGCCCACCAGCGGCCGAGCGGTAAAGTCACTGAACACTGGTAGTTCGGACCGAGGTTCGAATCCCGCGAACGGGCTGGCTGCATGGTCGTTTTCGTGGTTTTCCCCATGTGTAACGTGTATACGAGCCAGTTTTCCTTAGAAAGTCCTCCGCGAAGGTATCCCTCCCCTTAGGCAGGTAGCCCTCGTGTGCTTTGCCATAATTAAATACACCACCACTACCACCAACACTACCCTTCAGTAATTTGAGAAGTGCACTGTCATTCCGTGGATATAGCCTCCTCGTTTAAATCCACAACAGAAAGCAGAAAGAGAAATTGAGGGAATGGAACGAAATATACAACAGGCTAATCTTTGGAATATGGTAACAGGTAGTTTGGCGACATTTTGGTGAGGCTATAAAGGTTACTAGCTAGGACTTTAGCAGTGTACATGGATAAAGTCAAGAGTGTGCGCAATGCCATTTTTGTGCAATTCTGGGATTTTTTTTTAAGTGAAAATAGGTCGACGTGTACATGGATACCGTGTATGTGCTATTCTTAAAAACATGGCAAGCAGTTTGCGATTCTGCACTTTCTTCTAATTTCGCACCTAATCTTCGTCATGATTAAGCACTTCTGTTCCATAAAAGTTCTAGCATAAGCGTGATTCGGCTAGCAGATTGTTGGAAAAAAATGTTGAGGAAAAAAAAAATGCCTATACTTCGTGAAAACAAAATGGCGTCCAAACGAAAACTAGCAGGTTGCTGTAGTAGGGTTGGTCGCCAAATTCTCGAATTTTCGCCAAAAAATCGCCAAGTTACCATAATCCAAAGGTTAACCATACAACACAAAATTGGGAGCTACTTGGCCAGCCATGAAGTAAGACAGCCTTAGCAAGAAGTCCTGGCCTAAATGTTTCGGTATCGTTGCATGACAAGTAACTGTAAAGTAACACTTTTTACCTCTTTGTACGGAGTAAAGGAAGTATTCTAATCGCGAAAAATTTCGAGTGTCATACTTGAACGAAAATATCCACTTTGGCCGGCATCGAATCCATCTAAACTATGTTTTTACGTAACATCTGTATGTACGGACAGAATAACGGTCTAGGTTCCCCCAAAACTGATTTAAAATGGATTCAGAAGCAAATTTTCTGTTATCTCTATACTTACGTACGTACGTATGTATGCATCTCTCATAACTTAAAAACCAGTAACCTCAGAACGTTCAAATTTTGTATATGGGACTGCTATAACATGTAGTTGTGCACCTCCCTTTTTGGGTGATATCGGCAGCATCAAAAGTATATAAACATATATACCCGCTCTATTACTCGGCTCGGAGAACTCAGTTCTTTTTATACTTGCATGTTGGTAAACTGTGCATTTTGTGCTTTAAAAATGATTGAATTATGTTGTTCTTATGTCCCAGTTATGGTTTTTATGCCTTTAGTTAATCTGCATGCAATAGTTGTAGAATTATCAACAATTTAAAAGTTGTTTAACTGCGAATAAATCAACCGTGTACCCGTTTGTTTACATTTGAAACTTAGCAGAATAATGATAGTGAATTAAGTCAGTTTCTGAACCTTCAGTGTCTTTTCGCCAAGTGGGATCAAATGTAAACATTCAGGTTGGTGCACCTAAAAATCTGCCTTCATGCCCGCTGACCGAATTGCTTGTTTAATTTTAATGAAATTTCAATTTCAATTTGGATGAAGCTGATTTGAGTTTTTATGTATTTTGCCTTGCCATGAAGTGAGTACTGAATTAATATCTGTAATGAAATTCGTGGAGATAAGGTTAAATGAAATTCAGTAAAAATGTGAATAATTTAATAGGCCGTACAAGGAAGTCATATGTGGTGTCCACTTACAGTAAAGTAACAGTTTTTGTTCACGCAGTTATAGGTGTATCCGGATTGCGGTTTTATCAGGAAGTTAAAATGAGCCATTACGAATCTGCTGATTTTTCATTGTTAATTTTACAATTATTTTTTATAAATTTTTTGTTATGTATTCAGTTGACGTCGCCGTATTACTTGGACAATTACTTGGACAATAATGTGTATTTAATAAACATTTCTCCATATCCATATTACTTGGACAGAATTACCTTGCAAGTGATAATACCCAGTTATAGAGTTCAGGAAGCGAGAGTTTTAATGTTGTGACTCCTTGTAAAGAAAAATGAGCATCCTTACAAAGATGCTCTTGTCCAATTATTGAAAATCTCGGAGTGAAACCATCCTGTAGTGGATAAAATAGGTTTCGGAGAAAAACATTACTCAAATTTATACGATTCCAGTCGGTGAAAAAATATCAACTCAACATCGATGTTCCGGCTCATAATAAAATTTCACGAGAATTGAAAAATAAAAAACCACATGACTTCCTTCTACGGAATATCAAATTATACGCATTTTATCTTGCATTTCATTTAAACTTTATTGGACTGAATTAAATCTACTTCGCCGACAGCGCATACACCACAATAGAATAAATGCTTTCTTTAAAATTCACTCAATTTGTTTACCATAGCGACACTGTGGCGCTAGGTTCACTTAACAGTATTTTATTTCGTTCATATTATAAATCAGAATGCATAACATTTATATCATTTAAAGAATTATCTAATCGTTGCCACATGTTCTATTCAAATACTGTAATAAAGCTAGAACGATGTATAAAAGAAATTAAGCAAACAAAACAAAAAAAGAAACAGTTTTTCACTGACGATTCAGTATTTCTCATTCCATTAATTCAGTTCTCAATTCGCGACAATGCAAAAATACATAAAAACTCAAAATATTTGTATTAAAAATTACGAAGTAAATCTTAAACACTTATTTCCTCGAAAAAATTCCAAAAAGGATTAAGCATGATTTAATTCGCAATAATAAATGAAGGCGTTATCTTTGTTGTTGCGAAGCTAAGTTTCTCTAGATTGGGAACAAATCCACTATTCTGCTGTTTCAAATGTAAACAAAAAATGGTCGCCATCAATAAAATTATTAGGCTTAGCGGCACTTAAACAACTTTAAAATTGTTGATAGTTCTAAAAAAATTGCGTATAGATTTACTAAAGGCATAAAACCCTTAACCGGAAGATAAGAACATCATAATTCAATCATTTTTAAGCAGAAAATGTACAATTTACAAACATATAAGAGTAAACAAACATATCACTGAGCCGGGTAGCAGAGTGGATATATATATAAATATATTTATATACGTTTGGTGCGGCCGATTGCAACCAAAATACGAGGTGCACATCTACATGTTATAGCAGTCCTATATACAAAATTTCAACGTTCTGAGGCTACTCGTTTTTGAGTTATGCGAGATACGTACATACGTTCGTACAGATGCCACGAAAATTTCTCTTCAGAATTCATTTTAAAGCAGTTATATATATATATATATATATATATTTTTTTTTTGGAGAAAAGAGTCTTTTATTCTGTTCTTGCGTACAGATATCACACAAAAACATCGTTAAATTGCATTCGATAGCGATCAAAAGGGATATTTTCGTTGAAATATGCTGCCTGAAACTTTTCGCGATTACTATACTTCCTTTTTACTTCGTACAAGGAAGTAATAAATTGAGCATTTCTACAAAGAATAATTTATAAGCTCATATTTCTTATATGTATCAATCTCTTAAGCAAAAGATTCATTCAAAAATTCACATGACGAGCTGCCTTTCGCCATAATTATACATACTGTCCCCTAAAATTATTGATATCTGGTGTAAGTTTTAAGCGCACAATTTTTATAAGATGTTTAGCAATGAGATCTTTAAATTCCTTCTTTATTAATTGCAGTGAAACTAAACGCTTCAGAATGCTTAATCAGAATAAAAACTCTATACATTTTTGTTAATGATCTATTAAATCTTTGTTTTAGGTATTTTCTCTACCAACAGAAATGATTCCAGAAAAAGCAAATTTCGTTTGCCTAATGTTCCTAATCATATCTTCAACAGCGTTCATTTTCAGCTTCCTTCAGGTAATTAGTAACTGCTCAAGTAATTAAGTTTGTACTGATGATGCAACCATTACATTTTTTAATTTATGATTTTGTGGCTTCGGGTTATTATATTCGCACTTTTTTTGTTATATTTTAACCATTCTTTTTAATACTATTTTCTTGTTATTTTAGACGTTCATGCTATCATTTGTCGGAGAGAGACTAACAACGAGATTGAGAAAAATGATTTTCACTAATATAATTACCCAAG
Organism: Stegodyphus dumicola; assembly: GCF_044657685.1. Taxonomy (NCBI): domain Eukaryota; kingdom Metazoa; phylum Arthropoda; class Arachnida; order Araneae; family Eresidae; genus Stegodyphus; species Stegodyphus dumicola. Next base: position 6,368,829 of record NC_140768.1, read on the forward strand.
TAAGTTGAGTTCTGAAAAGGTTACTCCAGAGTATCAAAGTATTTGTATCCAGTAACGTATTGTATTTAAGACATTAAGGGCTAATATTCCATAAGCGGGGTAAGTTGGTGGCAAACTATTTTGGCCTTCAAAATTTGGCGAATTTTTTTAGAGGCAATAAAAGCACTAAAATGTGATTTTTAAACGTAAACAGAATAGTAACTTTTAAGTTTTGCAGTAGTGAAATGTCATTATTTTATGTAAACAGAAATGTAAAATGAGGTGATAAAATACTAGATGAGTAAAACAAAGTCCAACAGCTGTGCAAATAAAAACATAGTCCTATCTATGTAATTCATCATAAAACAGTGCCCACCAGCGGCCGAGCGGTAAAGTCGCTGAACACTGGTAGTTCGGTCCGAGGTTCGAATCCCGCGAACGCGCTGGCTGCATGGGCGTTTTCGTGGTTTTCCCCATGTGTAATGTGTATACGAGCCAGTTTCCCTTAGAAAGTCCTTCACGAAGGCACCCCTCCCCTTAGGCAGATAGTCCTCGTGTGCTTTGCCGTAATTAAATACACACACACACACATCATAAAATAGTAGAATGAACAATTCTCGTAAATAATTATTAAGTAAATAAATATATACACTTATCAGACCAGAGCACTGGGAAGTGAGTTTTAAATGTAAACAGAAAAGCAAATTTTTGTTTACAGTGGTGAACAGCGATTATTATATGTAGACAGAATAGTAAATGAAATTGATTAAATGATAAAACAACGTCGTGGAATTCAGTAATTCAATACACTAAACAACTTTCGTTTAAAACTTCAAAACTTTAAATATTCTACATCTTTCAATTGCCACATGCAAGAAGCAAAACTAAAAAAAAAAAAAAAAAAAAAAAATTTAAATTTTAAACATGATGTTTTTAAATAACTAAATAATATTAAGTGAAAACATCCATAACTTCACGTCATCTGAAATCCAATATTCTCCCACCAACAACAGCTTAACCTTCTGCAAATATTTATATAAATATAATATTAAACATATATGTAATAATAAACACTGGAACTTTTAAAAACAAACACAGTATTTCAAAATTAAATTTAAAAAAAAATTTCTTGCTACACTACAATCGCATTCTTACAAAACTCTAGGTTTGCCACAAAAAAACATACAGCCGGAAACCACAACCAAATCAAAATCGAGCCAAATAAAAAAACTCGCGCCAAGTTTGGCGCTCACCCCGATTATGGAATATTAACCATTATGCAGTGAAATTTTGTCGAGGAGCGAGCACAAAAGATAGATAGAAATTACGATTATACTCGTAAATACAAGTTGATAGGAATAAAGCCTTTTAAATTAATACTGGATTCGTGTATTTAGAAGGGCTAAGTTTTCTTTAACAATTAATTCAAAAAGAATGAATAGTAGATTGAAAATACAATTTTTAGTATATTACTGAATTGTTCTATAGGTTATATTGTTATATTTCACAACACTACAGGGAATTCGACGATTGTACTAAACACAGAAAGACAAATCGAAGATAAAAATCTGTTATTTGCATAATGAATTTGTTGCTTTTAAGACGCCACTTAATCCTACACGACTAAAGAAATTTATCTATTCATATGACAATTTTCCCAGTTTTCTCCTTTAATTGATTGCACGGGTGCATTTCCTTTAATATCTTCTGTACCACACCAAAATCGCGAAACTGCTAAACCACGATCGCGAGAAAAGCGGGTTTTCAAGAAAATCGAATTGTTATTTAAGCACAATACATTTATCTAATTGAATATACATCTGTCTCTTATGTAGCGTAAATGATGCGTGTAAATAAATTAGGTATGCAGGTAAATAAAAATAGCAAAACATTCGGATGCTCGTCTTTGGTACAGTACAGAAATGTTCTTTTAATCTTCGTTCATCCGTAACGACTGTTCAAATTGTTGATTTTTTAGTCACTTATCAAATTAGGTGACTTTTTAGTCACTTTTTTCTAATGTCAGTGCTCACTGATGTTTTGTAGCGGAAACTTGAAAAGTTTATAAGATATTTCTCTCGTCCTCTTGGCATGCCTTCGTGGTGTGGTTATCTGCACGCTGGGGGCGTATTCCAAAGGCCCGTGGTTCGATTACCAGCAAAGGCGTTCCTCATCTTTCATGCTTCCAAAAAATCCTAATGTCTCTACACTGGCGCCCGAACTAAAAGCATGGTGGATGATGTTTCTCCACATCCAGGATTTGGTCCCCTAAAATCCCCAGTCGCCCTCTAAAAGGGGGAGTATATAAGGTATTTCTTAACGTGCCTTCGTGGTGTGGTGGTCTGCAGGCTGTCGCGTATTCCAGAGGTCCGTGGTTCGATTCTCGGCGAAAGCGCTGCTCATTTTTAACATCTCCTGCTTCCAGAAAAATACCTATTGTCTCTACAAGTTATAAAGTAATTTTCTATCCCTAAAAATTCGAACATAACAAAGCTCATGAATCAAAAATCACCTTCTTAACTCTTAAATTTTAAGAATGTATTTTTGGCTTTGTTGCTAATACTTGTATAAGGTATTATATGTTGCTAATACTTATATAAGTAGTATTTTAATTCTAATGGTAGTTTTAATTAATGTGTAATTAATTACTATACTGTTTAAGTTTTTCTTACTTATACTCCCTTTCTTAAATACTTTAACTACTTCTTTACAGCTCATTTTCTCTCTCTCTTCAAAACGTTTCGTTAAAAAATTTCTATTTTTACAATTATGTTTCTAATTATACTGCATATTATTTTTATAGGGGAACATTGTTTTCCCGTGAGATTGTGTGAGATCGATGGGGGGGGGGTTTCGTTTTTTTCTGTTTCCTGTATCTCTCTTCCTCTTCTTAACTTCGAATTCGTACTTTCGAACAACCATTCATTTTAAAAAGCACTATAACTTAAATATTACTCCAGTATCTTTTATAATGACGGAATATTTACAAAGAAGTATAATGATTATGACGTATAATGAATATTTATGACGTATAATGAATAAGATGTATAATGAAGTGTATAATGATTCAATAAAGATATCTTAAAACAGCAGGCATATATTATCACGCACAAATTCGAGTCAAATGTTGTGCTACGAGAAGATACCGTGATTTGGATTCAATATGAAATACTGTATAATTTATTATTTGCTTAAAGAGAGAATACATATATTTTCTTCTTCTCCCAGGATATAGCTTTCTTCGATCACCCAAAGAATAGTGTCGGATCTTTGTGCTCCAGATTAACGAATGACGCATCACATGTGCAAGGGGTACGATATAAATTTCTTCTTTAGAATAGGTATATTTATAAATTTTCTTTTAGCAATCCATTTTTTTTTTGTAAATTGAAGCTTGAAACTATGAACATTCATATATACTTAATATTTATGAAACATAGTATTTATGCTATTTTATCAGATATGTACTAAACGAATGTTGATATTACGTTTCATAAATGTTATTAGCGTTTGACAGAACTGCCAAAATTTTAAAGCATTTACATCTAAACGAGGCAGTAGAAAACCACACTTGTGAAGCTTACAGATGAGTGAAACGTAATTGCATGTATGTAATTGTGTAAATTTGACTCAACATTAAATTTAATCCTAGAGAAGGTTCGCCTTAAATTCCTATTCCCCCAATATATTCGGTAGGATATGAGTGCAGGCTGAAATGAATACTCTTGTAACTCAGTGAACAGGCCAGTTAAATTTTGAAGGGCACAAATTAGCTGGCATTGTAAAATATATAAACTCTCTCTTTCGCCTAACGATTTACTAGTTATGATCTGTTGATTCAACGAAAGTAAAATCGAGCTTTTGATTAAAAACGCACAGAAAATTTCTATCTCACCAAAGTGAAGAAATTTTTTTAATTAAGCATTTATTTAATCAGTGTCATCATCTTATTAAAATGTTTATGTTTTTAGAAAAAAAAAAAATGTATGAAATAAAATTTTTGTAAGCGACTCTAATTAATGCTATCACTTGCTAATTTAAGCTAATAATTTTTATAGACTTTATAGAGTTATTTTTAGTATCATGTTTTCAATCAATAAGTTCAATTAATTGTCTTTCTGTATGAAAAATTTAGTTGAGTTTATCCATCTTAAACATATTTTTATTTGACCTATTAATTTTTTCCCCGTTTGTTAAACGACAGCAGATGATGAATACTTAAGCGTCTGAATTTATAGGATTCCTTGCCAGTGTGGTTTAATTTACATTGGCCAAACTAAGAGAGCATTAAAATTTCGCGTCAAGGAACATGAGGCATATGTTAGGAAAAAGGAAACACAGAAGTCTTCTGTTGCTCAATATTGTTGGTCCGAAAATCACACTTTCAATTTTTCTGCTGCCAAAATTATTCAAAAAACATCTTCCATTGGAGAACTGGATTTTCTAGAGGCATTTCACATTCAAAAAAATCTTTCTGTTCTAGTTAACGATCCTAATTCCAATCCATCTTTGCCTTCGGCCTTTAAAGAAATTATGTTTTAGTTCTGGTTTCATCAACAGATGGCGCCACTTGCTTATTCTTGTCCAGGCTTTCTTAACTTATCTGATCATTTGCAGTTTTGCAGCTGAGGATGGTGGTTCGGTAAAACCACCGAAACTAGTCCTGTAAAAATTTTGAAAATATAACGCTGATTTTTGTTGTTTGTAAATTAGTATTTATTCGGCGTGTTATTGTGTCATAATCTGAATTTATGTAATTGGAGGAGTAACACGTGACATCTAAATACTTATGAAAATATTGAAATGATTTTTATTACGTTGTTATAATAGTAGATGCAGTTCAGCTGTTTGGATTGTGGACGATCTCCCTAATGAGACTCTAGTAAAGGGACTAGAGTTTTCCAAAAGAATGCGGAACAAAAGAATTTCGGCGACGGAAAAGATGGGCAGCAATTTTAATTATAATAAGCATAGTTTTATTATTTCAAACAATCAATGTAATTCAATGTAATGTTTTTTTGATATCAATGTAATTTCAGTCAATGTAAACCACTGGTTTACATACAGTTGACCTGCACGTAGGGCTCAGTAAACGGAGTGATGCTGCAAGGTTGGAAGGAAACCTGATGTGTGATTTTGGCATTGTACTACTAGTGTCGAATGGAAAGAGAGTAACAGCGCGCGACAGCGTGCTTTTACTCTATATCAGATAAGAGAATATCTGGAACAACAAAAGGAAAATATGAAAAATCAAAATATGAAATGATAATCAAAATATGAATGGAAAATATGAAAAACAAAAGGAAAAGAATGAGATATTTCACTTAGCCGCCATCAGTCGACGAAGAATGATAAAATGAATGAAAATAGACCAGCAATGTGAAAAAAAGTTGGATTAGTAAGGTAGTAGGTACTTCAAATAATTAACAAAATGTTAGGTTAGAATATCCGAAGGATATTTCTGTTTTGCTCTAGAAAAAGGTGAGCATCGCAAAGAGCTGATACAGCTGTTTGGATGTAATAGTACAGGAAGGAAAAAAATTGTTGCAAGTTTTTTGATATAATTTTGTATAGTATCAATTTGAAGATCTCTGTGAATATATGAATTTGGGATGAACCAGGGTGCATTAATAATTTCACGAAGGGTTTTATTTTGAATAACTTGGATCTTTTTTTATGTGGGTTTTAGCGGCGTGTCCCCATACCGGACTGGCGTAAAGTAAGTAGGTCTAAGAATGGACTTGTATAAAATAAGCTTATTGTTGATAGTCAGATTGCTACGTCTGCCGAGGAGAGGACGCACAGTAGCTATTGAGATATTGAATTTCCTGACAGTTTCGTGTAAATGTTGCCGAAAAGTGAGTATTTTGTCAAGTGTGACTCCGAAATACTTCACTTGATCCGTCCACTGAATTTCGTCGTCAAAGAAGATGGGATTAGGCAGAAGGAAGTTTGTTTGTCCTTTTCTGAAAATAATGGCTTTGGTTTTGTCAGTGTTAACGGCAATTCTCCACAGCGCCATCTAGTTTTCAAGAAGTTCCAAATAGTTTTGTAGAAAAATTTGCATAGTATTGATGGTTGAAGCTTGAGATAGGATAGCGGTATCGTCGGCAAATAGTAATATGAGATTCTTTTGGAATGTCTTGAGTATAAATATTGTAAAGAAAAGGAGAGAGGACGGAGGGTTGCAGACTCAGATAATTAGCAGTTGGGATCCTTGGACAACCACTCACGGGCTTCATGACACAGTTGCTTCACCTAGATGCCGGATCCATTAGTGCCCACCAGCGGCCGAGCGGTAAAGTCGCTGAACACTGGTAGTTCGGTCCGAGGTTCGAATCCCGCGAATGGGCTGGCTGCATGAGTGTTTTCGTGGTTTTCCCCATGTGTAACGTGTATACGAGCCAGTTTCCCTAGAAAGTCCTCCACGAAGGCATCCCTCCTCTTAGGCAGATAGCCCTCGAGGCTTTGCCGTAATTAAATAACCTAACCGGATCCATTAGTGGCAAATAATCCAACTGTCGCCGCTCCTTTCGAGACTCCCATCACTTGGCATCTCTCATATGATATCATTTTACCAAATACGGCGATTTCGGTTTTCCTTTAGAAGCAATAAAGACTAAATAATATAAAACTTAACCGTTTTTATATTTAAATAATAATTAAAAAAAAAAAAAAAAAAAAAAAAAAAAACTTTCACAAAATGATGCAAGTTTTGTGACTTCGCGCTGTTTCTTTCACATTGCTAATTTTTTAAAAAAAGCTAGATGCTAATTTTTCCGTTTATGGTTTAAATTTTGGACATCACTGTATTTGAGCTATGATATTTTGAACATACCTGTGACCGAAGAGTGGTATTGAAAGTTAGAAATCCTAAGTAGCCGCCCATATGTTTCCCTACCATAACAATTATTTACAAAGAGAAAAGGGAGAAAAGGAATATTTGCGTAAGATTTGAATGCTACCACATGGCATAACAATTGTAAATGAGAATGCATAATATTTACATAAATTTACAATATTATTTATGTGTTATTTAAATTGTCTATAGCAGAAGTTATATACTTGTATAACTTTCATTTAATTATCATTTTCCATAATTTTAGGCTACGGGGTCAAGAATCGCCACTGGACTCCATGCAACATCTACATTCGCTGCGTGTCTAGTAATTGGCTTTTGGTACAGTTACAAAATGGGATTTGTCATTTTTGCATTTGTACCCTTTATTGGCATAGCCTTTTACCTAGAAGGCCGTGTTATAAGCAGTCACATGTTCGTCGAAGAAGCTGGTTTCGAAGCAGCTTCAAAGGTGATATTTTTAAATTATTTGCTGTCCTAAAAATGCATTTATGAGAACTTTTATAACATGGAATTATTTATTTTCTTTCATGCTGTTCATATTGTGTTATTTTTCAGAGTGCTATTGGGAACCTTTATTTTGGTAATTTCTATTCTAGTCATGACACTTAACTTGTTTATATTATTTTGAGTTTTAGAATTAAATTCAGTGTTGATATGATATCTTGCAAATTACAAAGCAATGAAAATATAGTACGCTATTTAACGCATTTTTCATGATTTCGCCTTTCCCTCTCCCCAAAAAAAACTTAGTAGATCTACAACAAATTTAAAAACCTACCGTCTTTACGGTAGCCCATACTATTTATAAAAATATTAAAACTTGAATTGATTTCTTTACGAAGTACTGTAATATTCTCTCTCCAATTTCTGACATCTTCCAGGTTGTTAAAATTACTGAATCTGGTTAGTTAGAACTTTCAGCCTTAGAACCGACTGTTCCCTTAACAGAGAAAGTTGATCGTTCCGAAAGGGTTTACGGTTGTATTGTTTACTTATAGGTATCCAAAGTTTAGCCACTGTTGAAATGGTCTTGAAAAAATACGACAAGGAGGAATCTACAATTTTTTTGCCATTTACTCCATTTACCCATTCAGAACATATAATGGGCTGAATGGGAACAGGGAGCTTACGCAAGCTATGTTCGTGTATGTGCAAAATAGACAACACAAGTAAGAAGGGTTAATTTTACCCTTTATTTTCCACACTTTACAGACATTTCGGGATACAAAGACCAACCACTTGTGGTATGAACATAAGAAAATAAGAACTACTAGCTAACTAAATTTAAATAAGAGCTAACTTCGAATACTTTATACAGATGAAAATATAATAACATTAAGGTATAAAATATAATAACATTAAGGTTGGCCTTTCAGATTATTACATATATAGAACTCAAAACTGCGGAAAATTACAACATGTCTTAGATAACAAGGGGACTAAACCTCTGGCCTTAAAGACGGATAGCAATTGATTGAAAGCTCGCGTGAAATACAGTGGCAAGATGGCTCACTTGCTCTCCATTTAACTCTATTCTTGACGAAAAGCCACAACTTAAACACGTTAGCAAGTACAATTTGCACGAACAGATTAACGCGTTTATTCTTCCCGGAAGTTTTAGGCCACCATTTGGCCTACCTAAAATTCCATCTGTTCTTAAAATTATTAACGGATGTTCTTAAAATTATTAACGGATATAATATAACGAGGGAATTAACGGATTGATTTTAAGTAATTTCTGTCCCAATAAGGATACAAATGAATGTAATAATGTAATACTATATAATGTAATGATGATTAGTGTATGTGTAATGTATATGTTACTGTGAAAGACCGAAATTGGAGAATGTCGACTTTCACCGGAGAATATACCCATTCACCAAATACGTCGGTGAAAGATCAAATATTTCTTTACATTCTTGTACATTCGGACCCTCACCGGTGTATGTCGACAATCACAGATATGCTCTGGTGAAAGTCGAAAAGAGAGGTCATAAAGTGCCATAATAGTTTAAGTTGTTGCAATAAATAAGATTTGAATCACATAATTTAGTTAAGTTTTTTTATGACTGTTATTTTATTTTCTCATTTAGAACGTACTGTATAATTAAGTAAGTTTTTAACTTCTATTATTTTTCTTTCTCATTTTGAATGTATTGTGTGTTTTAGGTTCTCATAATTAGCCTTAAGTTTTTATTTCAAGTCTCAAGTGCGTTTATTCGCGACTGAATTACGGAGAAGAAAATATAATATTGTTATATGTTCAACATTCACCATTAGTACATGGTGAATGTCGACATCGGTGTAAGTCAGATATAAGAATATTTGGAAAATATTTCGGACATACACCAAGAGACATGTTGACATTCACCGGTGAAAGTCGACATTCTCCAGATTTCGGTGTTCCACCGTAACATATATTTAATGTATGTACAATGTACGGAAAATGTATAATATATGCCATTGGTATGCAGCAATAGTTTGTCAACAATATGTAATAATGCCATTATCAATACTGCCTTAGACTTTCCCAACTTGCAAATGCAGTGATGACCCTTGTTAGGCTATGTCATTTTCTATATATACAACAACAAATACAGAGGCATGGACAAGCGAATGGGAAAATATCTCCGGAGGGGGCTTTTGGTCAGTGGGACCGTCCTCGGAACACACCGGGCGCTGGGTTTCGGCGCCCCGCGCGAGACCTTCGTGTGGCCCTCAAGTTCGACTATAGATACTGGTGAACGTGGCGCTACACCAATTAACCATATGGTAAAGGGTTGGTGCCCACGTCCTCCGTCACATGTCGCTTGTTAATTTAATTTAAGAGACTATAAAATTGTATCTGAGTGTTTTAATAAATCATAAATCTAGCTCTTAGAATTCAGTTCAAGTAATATGGTGATAGGGCTCGATCAAAGTACTCTCAGACCTAAAGTACAATATTCTTTTTGAGTTTTCTAACTTCCACTTTTGCAGTTTCAGAGAAGAAAAATGCTATGTTTTCTCACAGTTATCGGACGCTTTTGGGGGTGCCTTAAAGTTTAAGATCTAAGCCCCGGCTTTGTAGGCGTAGGTAGTCATTAGATGCTGATTTGCACTTTTCTTTTTTGCACTTTATATTTTCTTCTTCTTCTAGATATAAATCTTAAAGAAAAGTGAGTTTCAAAGAATTATTTTGTTTTCACTCCGAGTCTAAACAGGAGAAACTAAAAACTGCTCATAATTATTCGGAAGCATTGTGAAAATATCAAATGATTTTCAATTGAAGTTTTTCTTATGAAAATTTACAAAAATTTGTTGTCAAAGAAAGAAAGTTGTCACTGCTGTTAATACTGTGGAATGCAAAAGCTTAGATTTTGCAAATACATGTATGAAAGGAATACGTTCATCCAAAACTATTTAGTGATAATGCAAAATCGTTTCAAAAGAATACATTTCTGGCTTTTCAGAACTTGTTTGATTAGTAGTTCCATCGACCTTTGAGGTAGTTGTAATTTCGAGGAATTTTTGGCAACTTGGAATTTAACATTATAATTTCGCGGAAAATTGCGAGACTCAAAATTTACCCTAGCATCCAGGATTAACGAAAAAAACTTGTGCGCAAACAAATGACAAATATGACAAACAAATAACACATAAATTAATAAGCGCTATGCGTTCTTAAAATTAAAAATTTACATCCCGTTGGTTCCAGTCATCGGCAAATTTGTCGTTATCTAGGAAGTTTTTGTCTTATCCTGGAATTGGTGTTGAGCAAGATAGTTCTCATATCATTCATGGGCTGCACTAGTGGGCATTCAAAAATTGGAAAAATTGCAAAATTAACAAAAATTGTAAAAATAACTCAAAGATTGCGAATTTTGATGTATGGTTGTTTCCAGCATTTACGGTAGATAGTTTAGTTGAGTACTAACAAATGGAAGTCGTTGCATTCTCGCGTACATTTATAAGGTATTTCTCCCACTTTCCTAGCGTCCTTCGTGGTGTAGTGGTTCTGCACACTAGGCCGGTATTCCAGAGGTCCGTGGTTCGATTCCCGGCGAAGGCGTTGTTAATTTTTCATCTTTCCTGCTTTAATAAAAAATCTTAATGAACTAGAAGGGGTGAATGATGAACTAAAAGGGTTGTGAATGATGATTAGGTCCCCTAAAACCCTAGTCGCCCTTTAAAAAGGGAAGTATATAAGGTATTTCTCCCTTTTTCCTAGCGTCCTTCGTGGTGTAGTGGTTCTGCACACTGGGCCGGTATTCCAGAGGTCCGTGGTTCGATTCCCGGCGAAGGCGTTGTTAATTTTTCATCTTTCCTGCTTTAATAAAAAATCCTAATGACTCTACAAGTGGCGCCCGAACTAAAAGGGTTGTGGATGATGATTTGGTCCCCTAAAACCCTAGTCGCCCTTTTAAAAGGGGAGTATATAATGTATTTCTCCCACTTTCCTAGCGTGCTTTCGTGGTGTAACGGTAGCACGCTGGGCCGGTATTCCAGAGGTCCGTGGTTCGATTCCTGGCGAAGGCGGTTGCATATTTTTCACCTTTTCTACTTCCAATTAATCTAATGACTCTACAGTGGCGCCCGAACTAAAAGGGTGTTCGATGATGATTCTCCTCACCCGGGATTTGGCGATTGGGACCCCTAAAAACCCCAGTCGCCCTTTAGAAGGGGGAGTATATAAGGTATTTCTATCGCCTTCCTAGCGTGCCTTCGTGGTATAGTGGTTCTGCACACTGGGCCGGTATTCCAGAGGGTCGTGGTTCGATTCCCGGCGAAGGCGATTGCTCATTTTTCACCTTGCCTGCTTCCAATTAACCTAATGTCTCCACACGTGGAGTGCAATACTGAGATTTCTGAGTTTGCACCGTTTTCTGTTCATCAGTTGCTGAGTTCAGCAGATTACTTCTACGAGGGCTATCCAGAAAGTAGATTACGTTTTGGAATAAAAAAATAAACAAAGTATAGGAAACAAATTTTATTATATACAGATGAAAGCCACACTCAAATACTACTTTTCTACATAGTCACCATACAAATTAAGGCATTTATCGTAGCGATGTACGAGCTTGGAAATTCCTTCGTCGAAAAATTCGGCCGCCTGCGCCTTCAACCACTTCGTTACCTCTTCTTGCAGCTGTGCGTCGTCATCAAAACGCTGCATAGCCAGCCACTTCTTCATTGCTGGGAATAGGTGGAAGTCGCTCGGTGCCAGGTCGGGACTGTACGGCGGATGAGGAAACAACTCCCACTTAAAAGATTCAAGAACTTTACGAGTGACATTTGCCGTGTGGGGCCGGGCGTTGTCGTGAATCAACAAAATCTTAGAGCTCAACATTCCTCTGCGCTTGTTTTGAATTGCTCTTCTGAGTTTTTGGAGAGTTTGGCAATACCTTTGAGAGTTTATTGTAGTGCCTCTTTCCAGGAAGTCCACCAAAATTACACCTTTTCTGTCCCAAAAAACAGTCGCCATCATCTTCCTTGCCGACATTGTTTGCATGCATTTCTTGGGTTTTTGGGGAGAACTTGTGTGCCCCCACTGCATTGATTGCAATTTCGTTTCACAGTTCACATGTTTCACCCATGTTTCGTCACCAGTAACGATGCGATCGAGTAAAGAGTCACCATCCTTATGGTAAGCGTCCAAAAAGTTCAACGCTGCAGCCATTCGCTGATTTTTGTGGTCCTCTGTCAAGATTTTTGGAATCCATCTTGCACAAAACTTGTGGTAACCAAGCTTTTCGCTGATGATTTCGTGCAACAAACTTCGCGAAATTTGTGGAAAACTCAAAGAAAGTTCCGTTATTGTGAAATTTCGATTTTCACGGACTTTAGCATCGACTTTTTCGAGAAGTTCGGCGGTCACTATGCTGGGTCTCCCACTTCGATCTTCGTCGTGAACATTGGTTCTGCCATTTTGAAATCTTATGACCCACTGACGCACTCCACCTTCAGTGATAATGTTGTCCCCATACACTTCACGAAGCTGCCGATAGATTTCTATCGGTTTACAGTTTTTTGCAGTCAGAAACCTTATTACTGAGCGCACCTCGCGGGATTTTCAATTAACGCAGACATTTCAAACCGTCACAGTATCTGAACGGAGCACAGCACGAACCTCTCACTAGCACGGCTAGATGCAGACTGAGCTGCGCAACGCTCTGACCCCAAGATGGCCGCGCTAGCCCCGCCCCTAGCGGACACAGACGGAAACGTAATCTACTTCCTGGATGGCCCTCGTATTATGTTGCCTCGAAACAATGTTTGGATTACTTCTTCTGTTAGGAAAGATTTTAAAACTATAAATGTGAATGCCTCCTAACGCAGTTCTTCCAGGAAGTAACATTGGGAAAGCTTTCAACAAATCTCTTATTTCTGTCATCTCTATTTTAGATGAAGAAATATGACAACTGTTTGCTTGTTTAATAATGTTTTAAAATTTAGAATAAAATTTGTTTTCAATTTATTGAAAAGAAATATTCAACAGCGAAACTGTTTCTTTTTTTCCTTTTCCCACTAATGCCGTGTGTGGCTTGCAGATAGCAAGCTGTATACTGGCTGTCATGAATTAATAAGTACACTGCAGGTATGGCAATTGCATGAATGTGTCCGAAGGACAGGATGCAAAGTGAAAGAGGGCGTGACTACTTTGTCACGTGAGGCTATAGCGGCGTCTGGTAGGCTGGAGATATCCTGGTCCAAGTTTCAGGAACAGTGTGCATTTTTACAAATATTCAGTGTATGAACACATCAAAGTGCATTTTTCTCACAATTAGAAAGACTATATACAAAAATAAAATACGTATTTTGCAGACATCAAAGGGTTTGTCAAAAGCAAAATTCTCAGCAAATGGCAAAAGCAGTGGGATGACAAAGTATATAACAAGCTGAGAAATGTAAAACCCACCACTGGATACTGGCCATGTATGGCTAATAGAAGGGAGGATGTCCTCTTGACTCGACTGAGAATTGGCCATTGTCGCCTGACCCATGAGTATCTTCTGAAGGGAGAAGAGAATCCCAGCTGCCCAAACTGCAATGCAGATCTGACAGTCCATCACATCTTGGTGGAATGCCAGAGTTTTAATTATTTTCGCCAAAAACATTTTAATTGTTCAGAACTGGACTTAGGAAATTTAATTGGAAAACCACATCATCGTAATTTGTTTGTTTTTAAAAGATATTGGCTTTTATAATAGACTTTAAACTGTTTTTTAAAAGATATCAGCTTTTATCAGAGATTGTAATCTGTCTCTTTTTACCTAAGCTAGAAGTTTTTACAAATGATTAATTGCATTGTTACCATTTGTCTGGCGCAGATAACCTTGACAGGTTTTGTGCCAAATTACAATAATCCAATCCAATCCAAAATACGTATTTACAAAGTAAAATTACGCCTGGAGTCCAGCAGAAGCAGTCAAAGATATCTCTTAGTAGAGGTCTTCTGATTGGCTGTTGAGACGTGTATGCGAAAATCATGAAAAATTTGCTCTTTACAAAATATTCAATTGCAGAGACATAAAAAACATATTTTTCCAGTAAATTAGAAGCTGAAATAAATAAAATAAAATAAAAGAAATTTGAAACCAACAGGAGCAGTGAGAGATCTACAGTAAGCAGTAGAAGACTTGAGTTCGTAGTCACGTGGGAGGTCACCCTCCCGTGCCATGACCCCGATAGCGGCTGCTTAACTTTAAGCGTTTCAGTATTACAAGTAAACACAGGGTAGAAAGTTAGGTTGGAAAGTTCTGATTTTCGTTGAGGATAAATGCAGTAAATGGTCTAAGGTGCCTGTCTTCCTGCAATATTTCATATTCAAAGAGGTTAAATTGACGCATATGATTGCAGTCCTGTGCAAACTGTTAGCTGTTTAAGTAGAGGCTGACGATCGGTAAAGTCGGATCGTCAGCTGAATACTGGTAGTTCGATCGGTATAGCGATTTCTCTGCATTAGCGTTTTCTTGCTTTTCTTCATATGTAACGTGTATACGAGGCAGTTTCCCTCAAAACGTCCTCTACGAAGATTTCCGTACGCAGGTAGTACTAGCATTCTTGGCCGTTGCCAAACGAAACTGTCGGTCGGAAAAACATTGTTTGAATACGGGTTTTCGAAAACTATATTCTGAAAGTCTAGAAAAAATTGATAAGTAATTCCTTATTCAAAATTCTTCTTTGGATTTTATAACATAACAGTTACTTTTTATGTAAATTCTAATGAAAGTAAAAATCATGGCTACATAAATAAGAAAGTAAGCTAACAATTATAACATAAATTTAAAATAATACGAAATAGATTTTCAGTCATTGAAAATTTTGATTTTTGCGAAATGCTAAGAACTTTTTAATCTCAGAAATTTGCTTCTTGGCCATAATTAATCTACCTTGTAGAACTTACTTAGTGACGGTTAGTCGATAATGAAATTGTCTAGTCAATTACTCAGCCTTGACGACTAATACTTATCTAAAGTGCTGTCATATTATCAGTCTTTATGGTTGATTAATTACAACGTGTTGCATCTCTGGGAAAATCGTGGGAGAATTTCCAACGAGTATATTTTTCCAATTTTCTTTTAAATTGCCTTGCATTTTCTTCAAAGCATACAACAAATGACCTTACCTAGGCGTTTGCAACCAAACGCCTAGGTTAACTCTAGAGCTATACGAAAAAGGTTGACAAGGATTCATTTTCTCCTTGATAAGGTATGTGGTGTAATCGTCTGTATTTCAAGTTTTAATTCTTAAGTTAATAATAGACCTTGCAAATATATAATTTGCAAGGTCAAAATGAACTTGGTGACTGTGAACAAGTTGTTTACTTTTCTTGCATAAATTTCGTAGTTCTAATTTAAGAGTTCGTTAGAAGGGTACAGAAAATTGAAATAAATGCCACTGAATGGCGGTGTATCGAAACTGCGAAACCGATGCATATTCTGCTTTCTTATTAAAAATATCAAGTCATCACGTACAAGCAAAATCATATAAAAAAGTGTAGATCTTGTGTAATCCGTTGGCATGAGTTTCGTTGCACTGCATATTCTTACGCGTGATTTTTAATTATTTTATTTTATTTTTAGTAGTAGCACATGAACATACAATTCATTAACAAGAGTTTACATTAACAAGTAGCGGAATGCAGCATCCAGAATTTCTGCATAAATCTCTTTCTTGTGAATATTTTACCAAAGAAAGGGATGTGACTATTCTCCTTAACTGACCAATAATCCTGCATATTCGCCAAGGGTATCGTACCCATATTGATAATAACTTCAATAAAAGCCCAAAACTCATCCTCTTCCACCGCACGCCACGTTTTCCAAATAGAATTACTAGATATTTCTTTATTCTTTAGAACATTTTCTGCGTCATTGTCGGTTTCTTTTATAATTTCATTTGCGAGAATCGTTTGTCAAAATTAATTTGAAATATTGTGTTAATATTCATTAAAAAGAATGTGACATGTAGCGGAATGCAGCATCCAGAATTTCTGCATAAATCTCTTTCTTGTGAATATTTTACCAAAGAAAGGGATGTGACTATTCTCCTTAACTGACCAATAATCCTGCATATTCGCCAAGGGTATCGTACCCATATTGATAATAACTTCAATAAAAGCCCAAAACTCATCCTCTTCCACCGCACGCCACGTTTTCCAAATAGAATTACTAGATATTTCTTTATTCTTTAGAACATTTTCTGCGTCATTGTCGGTTTCTTTTATAATTTCATTTGCGAGAATCGTTTGTCAAAATTAATTTGAAATATTGTGTTAATATTCATTAAAAAGAATGTGACATGTAGCGGAATGCAGCATCCAGAATTTCTGCATAAATCTCTTTCTTGTGAATATTTTACCAAAGAAAGGGATGTGACTATTCTCCTTAACTGACCAATAATCCTGCATATTCGCCAAGGGTATCGTACCCATATTGATAATAACTTCAATAAAAGCCCAAAACTCATCCTCTTCCACCGCACGCCACGTTTTCCAAATAGAATTACTAGATATTTCTTTATTCTTTAGAACATTTTCTGCGTCATTGTCGGTTTCTTTTATAATTTCATTTGCGAGAATCGTTTGTCAAAATTAATTTGAAATATTGTGTTAATATTCATTAAAAAGAATGTGACATGTAGCGGAATGCAGCATCCAGAATTTCTGCATAAATCTCTTTCTTGTGAATATTTTACCAAAGAAAGGGATGTGACTATTCTCCTTAACTGACCAATAATCCTGCATATTCGCCAAGGGTATCGTACCCATATTGATAATAACTTCAATAAAAGCCCAAAACTCATCCTCTTCCACCGCACGCCACGTTTTCCAAATAGAATTACTAGATATTTCTTTATTCTTTAGAACATTTTCTGCGTCATTGTCGGTTTCTTTTATAATTTCATTTGCGAGAATCGTTTGTCAAAATTAATTTGAAATATTGTATTAATATTCATTAAAAAGAATGTGACATGTAGCGAAATGCAGCATCCAGAATTTCTGCATAAATCTTTCTTGTGAATATTTTACCAAAGAAAGGGATGTGACTATTCTCCTTAACTGACCAATAATCCTGCATATTCGCCAGGGGTATCGTACCCATATTGATAATAACTACAATAAAAGCCCAAAACACATACTCTTTCACCGCACGCCACGTTTTCCAAATACAATTTCCAACGAGTATATTCTTTATTCTTTAGAACTAGATATTTCTTTATTCTTTTAGAACATTTTCTGCGTAATTG
The DNA here is from genome assembly GCF_044657685.1 of Stegodyphus dumicola. Classification (NCBI taxonomy): domain Eukaryota; kingdom Metazoa; phylum Arthropoda; class Arachnida; order Araneae; family Eresidae; genus Stegodyphus; species Stegodyphus dumicola. The sequence goes on from NC_140768.1 coordinate 6,386,401, forward strand.
TTGGTGGTTTCTTTTATAATTTCATTTGCGAGAATCGTTTGTCAAAATTAATTTGAAATATTGTGTTAATATTCATTAAAAAGAATGTGACATGTAGCGGAATGCAGCATCCAGAATTTCTGCATAAATCTCTTTCTTGTGAATATTTTACCAAAGAAAGGGATGTGACTATTCTCCTTAACTGACCAATAATCCTGCATATTCGCCAAGGGTATCGTACCCATATTGATAATAACTTCAATAAAAGCCCAAAACTCATCCTCTTCCACCGCACGCCACGTTTTCCAAATAGAATTACTAGATATTTCTTTATTCTTTAGAACATTTTCTGCGTCATTGTCGGTTTCTTTTATAATTTCATTTGCGAGAATCGTTTGTCAAAATTAATTTGAAATATTGTGTTAATATTCATTAAAAAGAATGTGACATGTAGCGGAATGCAGCATCCAGAATTTCTGCATAAATCTCTTTCTTGTGAATATTTTACCAAAGAAAGGGATGTGACTATTCTCCTTAACTGACCAATAATCCTGCATATTCGCCAAGGGTATCGTACCCATATTGATAATAACTTCAATAAAAGCCCAAAACTCATCCTCTTCCACCGCACGCCACGTTTTCCAAATAGAATTACTAGATATTTCTTTATTCTTTAGAACATTTTCTGCGTCATTGTCGGTTTCTTTTATAATTTCATTTGCGAGAATCGTTTGTCAAAATTAATTTGAAATATTGTGTTAATATTCATTAAAAAGAATGTGACATGTAGCGGAATGCAGCATCCAGAATTTCTGCATAAATCTCTTTCTTGTGAATATTTTACCAAAGAAAGGGATGTGACTATTCTCCTTAACTGACCAATAATCCTGCATATTCGCCAAGGGTATCGTACCCATATTGATAATAACTTCAATAAAAGCCCAAAACTCATCCTCTTCCACCGCACGCCACGTTTTCCAAATAGAATTACTAGATATTTCTTTATTCTTTAGAACATTTTCTGCGTCATTGTCGGTTTCTTTTATAATTTCATTTGCGAGAATCGTTTGTCAAAATTAATTTGAAATATTGTATTAATATTCATTAAAAAGAATGTGACATGTAGCGAAATGCAGCATCCAGAATTTCTGCATAAATCTTTCTTGTGAATATTTTACCAAAGAAAGGGATGTGACTATTCTCCTTAACTGACCAATAATCCTGCATATTCGCCAGGGGTATCGTACCCATATTGATAATAACTACAATAAAAGCCCAAAACACATACTCTTTCACCGCACGCCACGTTTTCCAAATACAATTTCCAACGAGTATATTCTTTATTCTTTAGAACTAGATATTTCTTTATTCTTTTAGAACATTTTCTGCGTAATTGTTGGTGGTTTCTTTTATAATTTCATTTGCGAGAATCGTTTGTCAAAATTAATTTGAAATATTGTGTTAATATTCATTAAAAAGAATGTGACATGTAGCGGAATGCAGCATCCAGAATTTCTGCATAAATCTCTTTCTTGTGAATATTTTACCAAAGAAAGGGATGTGACTATTCTCCTTAACTGACCAATAATCCTGCATATTCGCCAAGGGTATCGTACCCATATTGATAATAACTTCAATAAAAGCCCAAAACTCATCCTCTTCCACCGCACGCCACGTTTTCCAAATAGAATTACTAGATATTTCTTTATTCTTTAGAACATTTTCTGCGTCATTGTCGGTTTCTTTTATAATTTCATTTGCGAGAATCGTTTGTCAAAATTAATTTGAAATATTGTGTTAATATTCATTAAAAAGAATGTGACATGTAGCGGAATGCAGCATCCAGAATTTCTGCATAAATCTCTTTCTTGTGAATATTTTACCAAAGAAAGGGATGTGACTATTCTCCTTAACTGACCAATAATCCTGCATATTCGCCAAGGGTAGCGTACCCATATTGATAATAACTTCAATAAAAGCCCAAAACTCATCCTCTTCCACCGCACGCCACGTTTTCCAAATAGAATTACTAGATATTTCTTTATTCTTTAGAACATTTTCTGCGTCATTGTCGGTTTCTTTTATAATTTCATTTGCGAGAATCGTTTGTCAAAATTAATTTGAAATATTGTATTAATATTCATTAAAAAGAATGTGACATGTAGCGAAATGCAGCATCCAGAATTTCTGCATAAATCTTTCTTGTGAATATTTTACCAAAGAAAGGGATGTGACTATTCTCCTTAACTGACCAATAATCCTGCATATTCGCCAGGGGTATCGTACCCATATTGATAATAACTACAATAAAAGCCCAAAACACATACTCTTTCACCGCACGCCACGTTTTCCAAATACAATTTCCAACGAGTATATTCTTTATTCTTTAGAACTAGATATTTCTTTATTCTTTTAGAACATTTTCTGCGTAATTGTTGGTGGTTTCTTTTATAATTTCATTTGCGAGAATCGTTTGTCAAAATTAATTTGAAATATTGTGTTAATATTCATTAAAAAGAATGTGACATGTAGCGGAATGCAGCATCCAGAATTTCTGCATAAATCTCTTTCTTGTGAATATTTTACCAAAGAAAGGGATGTGACTATTCTCCTTAACTGACCAATAATCCTGCATATTCGCCAAGGGTATCGTACCCATATTGATAATAACTTCAATAAAAGCCCAAAACTCATCCTCTTCCACCGCACGCCACGTTTTCCAAATAGAATTACTAGATATTTCTTTATTCTTTAGAACATTTTCTGCGTCATTGTCGGTTTCTTTTATAATTTCATTTGCGAGAATCGTTTGTCAAAATTAATTTGAAATATTGTGTTAATATTCATTAAAAAGAATGTGACATGTAGCGGAATGCAGCATCCAGAATTTCTGCATAAATCTCTTTCTTGTGAATATTTTACCAAAGAAAGGGATGTGACTATTCTCCTTAACTGACCAATAATCCTGCATATTCGCCAAGGGTAGCGTACCCATATTGATAATAACTTCAATAAAAGCCCAAAACTCATCCTCTTCCACCGCACGCCACGTTTTCCAAATAGAATTACTAGATATTTCTTTATTCTTTAGAACATTTTCTGCGTCATTGTCGGTTTCTTTTATAATTTCATTTGCGAGAATCGTTTGTCAAAATTAATTTGAAATATTGTGTTAATATTCATTAAAAAGAATGTGACATGTAGCGGAATGCAGCATCCAGAATTTCTGCATAAATCTCTTTCTTGTGAATATTTTACCAAAGAAAGGGATGTGACTATTCTCCTTAACTGACCAATAATCCTGCATATTCGCCAAGGGTATCGTACCCATATTGATAATAACTTCAATAAAAGCCCAAAACTCATCCTCTTCCACCGCACGCCACGTTTTCCAAATAGAATTACTAGATATTTCTTTATTCTTTAGAACATTTTCTGCGTCATTGTCGGTTTCTTTTATAATTTCATTTGCGAGAATCGTTTGTCAAAATTAATTTGAAATATTGTATTAATATTCATTAAAAAGAATGTGACATGTAGCGAAATGCAGCATCCAGAATTTCTGCATAAATCTTTCTTGTGAATATTTTACCAAAGAAAGGGATGTGACTATTCTCCTTAACTGACCAATAATCCTGCATATTCGCCAGGGGTATCGTACCCATATTGATAATAACTACAATAAAAGCCCAAAACACATACTCTTTCACCGCACGCCACGTTTTCCAAATACAATTTCCAACGAGTATATTCTTTATTCTTTAGAACTAGATATTTCTTTATTCTTTTAGAACATTTTCTGCGTAATTGTTGGTGGTTTCTTTTATAATTTCATTTGCGAGAATCGTTTGTCAAAATTAATTTGAAATATTGTGTTAATATTCATTAAAAAGAATGTGACATGTAGCGGAATGCAGCATCCAGAATTTCTGCATAAATCTCTTTCTTGTGAATATTTTACCAAAGAAAGGGATGTGACTATTCTCCTTAACTGACCAATAATCCTGCATATTCGCCAAGGGTATCGTACCCATATTGATAATAACTTCAATAAAAGCCCAAAACTCATCCTGTTCCACCGCACGCCACGTTTTCCAAATAGAATTACTAGATATTTCTTTATTCTTTAGAACATTTTCTGCGTCATTGTCGGTTTCTTTTATAATTTCATTTGCGAGAATCGTTTGTCAAAATTAATTTGAAATATTGTGTTAATATTCATTAAAAAGAATGTGACATGTAGCGGAATGCAGCATCCAGAATTTCTGCATAAATCTCTTTCTTGTGAATATTTTACCAAAGAAAGGGATGTGACTATTCTCCTTAACTGACCAATAATCCTGCATATTCGCCAGGGGTATCGTACCCATATTGATAATAACTTCAATAAAAGCCCAAAACTCATCCTCTTCCACCGCACGCCACGTTTTCCAAATAGAATTACTAGATGTTTCTTTATTCTTTAGAACATTTTCTGCGTCATTGTCGGTTTCTTTTATAATTTCGTTTATCAGTTCGTTTGCGAAAAATAATTTGAAATATTGTGTCGGCTGTACAATATTAGTAGGAATTTTGTGGTCCAATGACCTATATCGATACACTAAAATGTATTCTATCCGGAATATCTAATTCTTCCGTGACATCGCGCCATTCATCTAAGTCTTCCCGCGACTCTTCGCTTTCGCTTTCAATAACTACCATTCGTCGTCCCTTTGGTAGTATAATTTCGGAACCACTATTTGAAGTGTCAGAATTATAATCAACATTGTCTTTCACAATATCTTCTAACAATGAAAAATCAAACACATCTTCACTATCACTCGACTCTATATTCTCATCACAATAATTATTTTTTTCCTTGTTGCTAACCATAAAATGGATCAAATAATGTGTCAATCGTAACAGTAGCGAGACTGAGCACGTTTCAACTACAGATAACAATTGCTAACGCCGACGATTCCGTAACATCTTAAGCCTAATCATGCTAAAAACATTGGGCTCCGCAGCGGAGCCTACGGAGTTACGGAACAAATGACGGACGGCTGGAGCCAACGGAGCACTAAGGGTTAAAATGAGAAGTGTCCGTAACAATGTCTCTCCCACATAATATACAGTTAGGGGACGAAAAGATGCCAAATCTAAATAAATGACCCCCAAGGCAATTATGTCCAGTCTCTTACAGGCTGCAACAGCGATTCGTCTCGGAGCAGTAGGTATTTGTAAAAGAAAATCCCTCCAACGCTTTTCTTTAATTTGCTCTGCTTGCCTGGATCGAAAGTCATTATTCATGCGTTCTTTTATGACTCGAGATACAGAAGGACAAGGGATAGAATTCAGTGGAATCTATAGGATTTTTGGTTCCTTTTGTAGCTGAAAATTCAGCCATTTCATTACCAAATATTCTACAGTGAGTTGAAACCCACTGTAAAATATCTTTTTTATGCAAGGTTTGTAATGTACTTATATTAGATATACAGTCTTTAATACTTTACGAATTGGCAGGTTTCAAAGAGATAATAGCCTGTATTTAAGACGTAGAATCTGATAAAATACCTTATAACTTCATATTTTTTCTTTCAAAACTAATATATAGTTTGTACATATCTTCTTTAAAACTGTGCTGCATGAACAGGAAAACTTTTTAAATAAATAACAACTCGCGCATCAAAATAAATAGCCCAATGAAATCTCACACCTAGTATGCAGTTCTTAAGAAGCTAACCTAATTGCCTCCACCTCTTCAATCTCTTGTTTTTTCCTTATAATGTTATACGCAGATCGAGCTTTGCTTTCTGTTTCACTGTAAGTAGTGATTATAAAAATATGCTTGCAATTTTAATGTTTATTTGTTTACAGTTTAGGTTCTATGCATTTTTGTAAAGTTAACTGTTGTTATTATTTATTTATTTACTTAGTGAATTTTTTTGGAATTGCTTTTATACTTTTGTTTAATTGTAATAAATTCGTGTAAATTTTTTAATTTTGGAGCGGTCGACGTTTGAAGTGTAAATGCAGCTGAAATAGTACCGCAACTACAGGCAGAAATACTCGTTATCGGTTTTTGCGACAATTTGGCGGAAAATACATTTCGGAGCTCTAGAAGCGATTTTTTTTATCTCTGTATAAACATCGGCTGCATCGAAACAACGAGGAATTCGTTTAGTTGAGAATCTGAAACTGTTTTCCAAGAGAGGATAACTGCTTCGCGAATGATTTCGCACGCCATCCATTGGGCTATTTATTTTGATGCGCGAGTTATTATTTATTTAACTCTTTCGCATCGAAGTCGCCCGTAACGCCCGTTCATTCAGGCAACGGCAAACCACCCCAACGCCTCGTTTATTTTCTATCTAGTTCTTTCCCCTCCACGTTAGTGTATGGCTCATTGGTTTCGCGAGTTGTTAAAAGACATGTCAATCATTCTTTTGAAGCAAATAAAGGAGAAATACGGAAAGCTATTGACTTTCGCAGGTGCAATGAGGTTCGCAGGTGCAATCCGGCCCTAAGGTGAAACTGCACACAATGGAAGAAACCGCAGAAAAACCTCCAAGAGCAGCAAGGGGGAAAGGGAAACTATTCCAAGACAAATTCGTAAACACGGGCGTTTTCGATGTTTGTTGAAAACAGATTTGGTCGTCTCTTCGATGCGAAAGAGTTAAAAAAGGTTTCCTGTTCGTGCAGCACAGTTTTAAAGAAGATATGTACAAACTATATAGTATTAGTTTTGAAAGAAAAAAATAGGAAGTTATAAGGTATTTCTCCCGCCTTCCTAGCCTGCCTTCCTGGTGTAATGGTTCTGCACACTGGGCCGGTATTCCAGAGGTCCGTGGTCAGATTTTTGGCGAAGACGTTGCTATTTTTCATCTTTCCTGCTTCCAAAAATATACCTAATGTCACTACAGTAGCGCCCGAACTAAAAAGGGTTGTAGATGATGAATCTCGGCACCCAAGATTTGGCGATTGAGTCCCCTAAAAACCCCAGTCGCCTTTTAAAAGGGTGAGTATATAGCGTATTTCTCCCGCCTTCCCAGCCTGCCTTCGTGGTGTAGTGGTTCTGTACACCGGGCCGGTATTCCAGAGGTCCGCGGTTTGATTCCCGGCGAAGACGTTGCTATTTTTCATCTTTCCGGCTTCCAAAAATATACCTAATGTCTCTACAGTGGCGCTCGAACTAAAAAAGATTGTGAATAATGACTCTCCGCACCCAGGATTTGGCGATTTGGTCCCTAAAAATCCAGTCGCCCTTTCAAAGTTGGAGTATATAACGTATTTCTCCAGCCTTCCTAGCGTGCCTTCGTGGTGTACTGGTTCTGCACACTAGGCCGGTATTCCAGAGGTCCGTGGTTCGAGAGGGGGAATTCCCGGGGGCATATTGGTCTGTTCGATTGCCCACCGGATGCTCTAGGCACTGGATCTGGGAGTCTCGTGCGAGGCTCTCGTGTGGTCACACCAACTGGCCAATTCTAGATAAGGGTGGACGTGGCGCTGTACTGATTAACCGAATGGCAAAGGAACAGTGCCCGCGTCCTCCATCGCTTATCTCCCTGGCTTCGAAAAATAATCCTAATGTCTCTACAAAGTTTTGTTTTCTGTATTTTCAGATTGCTATTGAAGCTATAGAAAGCATCCGAACTGTAGCATCCCTGCATGAAGAAAAGACATTTTTCATCAAGTTTCATGATGCGCTTTTAGAGCCTCACAAGTAAGTCATGTGACATGTCTCAGTCAAATCAGTCATTCTACACTCGAAACTCGAATGCATTTATTATCTGATTTTTGTTATAATGCATTACGTTAAAAAGTTACATTAAAGTAAAGAAATATTTTGCCAAAATTTGCGACAGTATTTCTTTTTTTTTTTCAGAAAATCTCGACTGAAATCCCAAATCCGAGGAATCATTTATGGTTTCGTGCAATCGGTTCAAGCATTTGCTTACGCTGCTGGGATATATTATGGATGTATTCTTGTAGCAAATGATGAAATTGCATATTCAGATCTTATGAAGTGAGTGATAAATTAATGCAATCATCGAAAGACGCCACAAACGTTCACCATTCCAAATAAGTAGCTGGATAATATATAATAATATATATAAATAATATATAATAATATATATAATAATATATAATAATATATATAATAATATATAATAATATATAATAATATATATAATATATAATATATATAATATATATAATAATATATATTGATATAAACTGAAATTAAAACGCATAACTTTCGGTATTTATTTTACAGAGCATAGAAGCAAACTGGACACGCCCTTCGAACACTAGAAATAGTTCGGTTACTAGCTTAACTGCACGGATATTTTATGATTTACTTCACATCTAACGTAATATGGGCCAACTTCGCTCGCAGAATCCTTAAAAAGGCATCTTTCCTTAAACAGATAGCTCTCTAATGCTTTAGCAAATGATCCATGTCTTCCTTTTTGAAAATTATTAATTTATAAGAAACATTAATTCATTAATTTATAAGAAACTAGCAGCTTCGCTGCCAGCCTTCGTCTGTCTTTTAAATGTACCGGAAAAATGGCTGAAAGGAACACCAAACGTTAAATTTAAAAACTGCTTAGAATTTTACTCTGCAGAACAACTTCATAAAAAAAAGTTATTACGTATAACAAAATTACAATGAAATAAGCAATATCCCTTAATACAAATATTAATTATCCTAATAAATAAATTAACCAACTTCCCTTTTCAAAATCTTAAGAACTCAAATGGTATAAAGGAGGTTAAGAACTTTGTTTCCTAAAAAAAAATCACTCAAAACATTTCAATATTTTAAAGACAATGAAGTGAGCATTAAATAACATAAAAGAACATAAAAAACAAAAAATTTTGAAAAGCAAAGTATAATTAATGATATTTTATCTTATATTTTCAAGAGAAAAAATTACAATGAAATAAGCTATATCCCTTAATAAAAATATTAATTATCCTAATGAAAATATTAACCAACTTTCCGTTGAAGAAAAAAATCATGCAAAATTTTTCAATATCTTACAAATATTGAAATAAGCAAAAAATAACATGAAAGCAACTCAAAGAACATAAAATTCCGCGCTGAATTTTACTTTGCAGAACAACTTTATCATAAAAAAAAAAAAAATCAATAAAAATGTATTATATATGTATAAAAATGACAATGAAATATGCCAATCTCTTAAAAACACTGACATAAGAAATACGATGAAAAACTGTTGCCAAACCCATAGTTCTAAAAGAATGATACTATTCAAAATGATACGATTTCATCAAAAATCTATCAACAACAGTAAGACAGGAAAATTGTTGCCCAAATCACATTTTTAAAGATGTGAGAAGTGTACTCGGAAGCTTCATTTAAAAAAATTAAAAATACGAAATATTATCATTTTTCCTAAATTCTTTTTGTAAAAGCAGTCGCAAGGATAAAAGTTTAACGTGTCCAAAAATCAAAGAAAAATAAACTGTACATTTTTAAAAATAAACTTTTTTAGAAAAAAATCGCGTTGAAAAGGTGTTAAGCTCACTTTGTTAAATAAATTCGTATTGAATCGGTTTATTGAAACACGAAATTTATTTTAAGTTCGTAAAATAGCTAAGTGCCTACGTTTCATGACGATGGGAAAATGGAGTGTGTAGAGTAAAATCTCGCTTTCCTATAGCCGATTATGTTTCAAAATGACGCAATTTCGTCACGAAACATAAAATTAAAAAAATTCTAATTCGAATTTTGAAAAAATTGCTTGGAGCTGCACTGGCTCTTGTCTAGATGCACCTATGTACCAAATTTCGTAGCCGTGGGTCTATTAGCTTACGCGCAGCGCGAACGAAAGACACACACAGAGAAGCAGACTCTTTATTTTATTATATGTAGAGATTATCTTTTTCTCTCGTGCATGCTGTCTTTATCTAAATGGTTCTTATGTGTGGTAAGTTTCAAGGAACTATCGCATTCTTCCGTGGTGAAATGGTAGCACGTCCAACTAGTAAATGGGAAATACGTGTATAAAGTTTGGTAATCTTAGCAATTATGAACTCGAAGCAAACTTTAGCTAGATTATCAGTGAATTATCACCAAGTCGAAAATAACAACTGAGCCTTGAGAAGAGTGTAAAATTGAAGAAGGCACACATGGTGCTTACAGTGAGCTCCTCCAGCTCTTACGGTGAGGTAACTTGAGTGCAAACGTAAAGTTTAAATTCCAGTAACTAGTAGCCGAAGGCTACACTAACCAATTTAACGCGAAGTTGGCTCGAAACCGAAACGCCTTTATATTAAACATCAGAAATTATAATGCAAGTCCGAAGACTGCAAATCTTATATAAGCTAGCAACATAGTAACGTGGCCTAGAGAGGCAGAACACATTATCTGTTGCAATTTAAAAATCTTATCTTGAATACACTTGAGCTAATTTGCATTCTGGCGTGGAAACGGAAGAAAGAGGTAACAGCAAATGTCTAAATAATTGGTTAATTAAAATAATGAAAATCCTACACATAATTTTAATTACGAGGACGGTATGGTAGATTTTTCACATTTCTCGTCACAATGATTCTAATAGTTTGACAATCTAACCCTAAAAATTGTCAAATTATTTCAAGCTAATCTTAATATCAAACATTAAAATGATTTGTTACTCGAAATTAATTTTTAAACTTTAAGACATTTGTAGTCTTAATTAATCTCTTAATTTTTAAGACATTTGTAGATATTGCTTTTGAAATGCTTAGAAAACCATTAAATAACCATCTAAAAGTTATCTGAATCAGGGAAGGAGAAAATAAAGGAGGATGTACAGATAAAAATTTTTTACCAACGTTTTTCTCAGCCTTTCAAGCTACTTGATCTAAATTATTAACGCAAAGTAGACCAAAAGTTCCTTTACTTTACTATGCTTAGCGAAATTTTATCTCTTTTATAACGACCTTACACATCGTACTTCTTATTTTCATTTGATACTTTGTGAATAAGCGTTGTAATTTAGTGGAAATAGTTTTATTCGCAATTAAGAAGCCTACATAATAATGTATTGTTCCAGCCTTTGCAATTTCATGAAACTAAAGGTGTATGAATTAATAAATAGAATATTAGATGTTAGCAAAATTAAGTTTTCAAGCTATAATTAATTGTTTGCAATCTTCATTAACCATTTACTTAAATATTAGAGTTGTATTTAACTTCCCTGAACATCTCGACAGAAGCCGAAATTTTAATGGAAAACGATTTAAATGTATTTGATATTTTTTATTACGGTGTCGCACACAATGATATCTGCCAAAGGAGGGGCTACTCCATAAAGAACTTATCCGTGTTACACATGGAGAAAACGTCCATTCATGGGGCTTGATTATATAGCTTCGTGAAAATACAGGGTGTTTATAAAGTCCCGGACCCATTTTGATGTTTAATAACTTATAAAATAATGAAGATATAAACAAACTTGTGGCATTTATTGATGGAATAACTTATATATTTTCTTTTTCAGGTTTGAATATCTTTACTTTTGTAAATATCATCTGCGAGTGTGGTTAATTTCAGATAACTTCATTTTCCAGTCTAAATATCTGTTCTTTTCTAAATATCGTCTGCTTATTAATTGTATTTTTCTATCTTTTGTTTTTGGCAACTGTTGAAATGTTATGTTTACTTTTCAGCCACACGTCTTTTTGCAACAAGATGGTGCACCACCTTCATTGGGCTACCATCGTTCGTAGTTCTTTGAATGACCATTTTACAGGAAGATGGATTGGGCGAGGAGGTCCAATTCCTTGGCCACCCAGATCACCTGATAGAACGCCACTGGACTTTTTCCTTTGGGGATTTGTAAAGGACAACGTTTACAGGAGGAGGGTCTCGAACCTGGATGACCTAAAAGCCAGAATTACAACCGCAATAGCCTCTGTGGATGCCGACATGCTTGCCGGTACCTGGCGTGAAATTGAATATCGACTTGATATTCTCCGTGCGGCGAAGGGGGCACACGTGGAAGTTCATTGACAAGGGGCATGAAACCTTTTGAGTCTATCGAACCATTTATGTTATTAATTTTAATCTATCTTTATTATTTTATGAGTTGTTAAACATCAAAATGGGTCCAGGACTTTATAAACACCCTGTATAATGAGAAAGGTCATTTGTAATCCTAAACAAAGTCTCGATTCTGATATCTTTTTTGAATATTTTCGAGAAGTCAAATTAAAAATTGATACTGTTTAACTGGAAAAAATGTAGCATTGAATAAGAATTAAAGCAAATAAAATGAAACAAATGTACACTAATTAAAGCGGAAGAGCTTTCAACACTTTTTTACTATATTATCTAACCGATAAAAGGGGACCACAAATAGAATATCAAACGTTCGATTAGAAAATAGACACAAATAAGAATAACCTTACGAAGCATCTGCAGTGATGTATTTTATTTTATGACGAATGGTAATAGAAATATAAGGAAAAGGAGTTTCATTTTTACCTCGTTTCAGCTTGTCGAAGATTCTGTCAGTTTCGTTAGCTGCAGAAGAGTTTGACAACACGCAGACCTGTATGCTTTCCGAAATTGCCAACGTCTTCAGAAATGAAACATTAGTCAACACATTAAAGGCGGGAGTCGTAGTACTACGATTTATCTCCACTTTAGCTTAAAGGCGGGAGTCGTAGTACTACGATTTATCTCGACTATAGCTTAACGGCGGGAGTCGTAGTACTACGATTTATCTCGACTGTAGCTTAACGGTGGGAGTCGTCGTACTACGATTTATCTCGACTGTACCTTAAAGGCGGGAGTCGTAGTACTACGATTTATCTCGACTGTAGCTTAACGGCGGGAGTCGTAGTACTACGATTTATCTCGACTGTAGCTTAAAGGCGGGAATCGTCGTACTATGATTTGTCTCGACTGTAGCTTAACGGCGGGAGTCGTCGTACTACGATTTATCGATATCTTGTTATCTCGACTCGATCGAATATGTTATCTCGATCGAATAACGATATCTTGTTATTCGATCGAGAACGTACGAGTACGAACGATCGAGTACAACGAACGATCGTAGTACGAGTCGTAGTACTACGATTTATCTCGACTGTAGCTTAACGGTGGGAGTCGTCGTACTACGATTTATCTCGACTGTACCTTAAAGGCGGGAGTCGTAGTACTACGATTTATCTCGACTGTAGCTTAACGGTGGGAGTCGTCGTACTACGATTTATCTCGACTGTACCTTAAAGGCGGGAGTCGTAGTACTACGATTTATCTCGACTGTAGCTTAACGGCGGGAGTCGTAGTACTACGATTTATCTGGACTATAGCTTAACGGCGGGAGTCGTAGTACTTCGATTTATCTCGACTGTAGCTTAAAGGCAGAAGTCGTAGTACTACGATTTATCTCGACTGTAGCTTGCGCATTTATCTCGACTGTAGCTTTACATTTGTATTTGGTATGTTTTGTGGTTTGAAGCTGTTCGGTTGTTCAAATTCTACTTACAGTAAATTTTGAAATCATTCAATAGGGTTTCACGTGAAAATAAAGATATATATGCAGACGATTTGATGGACATTGAAGAGCCACAACCTAGAAGAGCCACAACATCGAACTCGGCACCACGGACTCCACGATATAAAATTGATCCGCCTGGACGTATTTCGCTAGACATCAAAAAGCGCAAATTAATTCGAATACAAAATAAAAGCAAAAATCTACATGCCCAACGAAACTGCGCAGTTTGTGCGGCACATAAAAAAAGAAAGTTGACTTGCTTCAAATGCGAGTTTTACAATGCACCTCTTCAAAGTGGCGAGTGTTATATTGTGTTATCAATATAACACTCGAATCTAATACGAACATCTAATTGTGTTATCAACATTATCACACTCATAAAAAAATACTAAATTATTCTCATAAATATATACTTTGAAATATTTTTTGTAATTAGTGTTTAGTTCTTTTTTAATATTACTTGTAGTTTTAAGAGTTTAAATAAACTTTTTTAAGTCCAAATTTTTTGTAATTACACAAAATATCGCCCGCTCTAGCACGAAAAACGAGGCGAAGCGGTCGCCGCGTTACCTAGCATACTTCCGTCAAGATCATCCGCCTTTAATGTGTTAATAACAGGGAAGGTACTTCTCTAAATAGTAAGTTCGTTAAAGAGCGTATCGAATGATGTATATATTGTCATTTGACATACCTTTCCTTTAATATGCAGAGTGCTGGAAGGAGTCCTTGTTGGTATCATGATGGTTGGAGAAACGATTGGCTTTGCACCTGACTACCACAAAGCTAAAGTCGGAGCAATAAGGATTTTCAAATTGCTGGACCTCAAACCGCGTATACACATATTTTCGGAACACGGGAAAACGTTGGTAAGTATGTAAAGAGTAAAATAAGCTAAGATATTCTATTCTTCAAAAAGTGGAAACGAGATGATTAGTTACGTAGCATGTAACATACAACGAATAATTTAAAAGTAATGCAGCAATTTTAATTTGTTACGTAAATGTTACTAGCATAATGGCCCCCTTAAGCGATATGTGTAGTCAATATGTTATGTTATGTAGAAGTGAGGGGGGGCACCTAATATTTACCCTAAGTAAGCAGGTATTAGCCCCACACACTAACTAGAAAACTAACAACATTCTGGCATCATTCCTCGAGTCGTGATGGAAAATGTAACTCCAGTAAGCACTATACAGTGGTGTCCAAAATTGTGGACACTTTTAGAAATTTTTATGTTTTTGAACTTTGTATACTTATAGAAAACGTTATGTTTCACAAAATGCAAACTTGTATATATCATTTTAAAGAGAATTTATTACTTCATTCAATACAAAACACAAAATTCAATTATTTGCAATACAAAAAAAAGTTAAACTATAATAGCTATCGATATACATTAGATAGTGATGATTGCAGTGAGTTATCAGTACTTAGTAGGGTACCCTTTATTTTTGATTACAGCTTCACATCGACGTTTCATTGAGTTGACAAGAGTTTTAAGCTCTTATTTCGTTATTACATGATGCCAGGAAACAATTATAGCCTCAATTAGTTCCCTTTTATTTGATGAGCGCCTCATTCGGACAAGAGTTTTCAAACGGTGCCACAAATTTTCGATAGGATTGAGGTCAGGACTGTTTCCTGGCCATGACAACAATTTAATGCTTTTTGTACGAAACCACTCTTTCGATATTTTGGCCATGTGGAAGGAGCAGAATCCTGCTGAAAAATACACGAAGCATTGTTGGGAAAGAGATCTCTGATGGAAGGTAGAAGTTTTGGTTCTGGAATAGTGTCAATGTATTTCCTGGCATTCAGTGTCCCATCGATGACATGAAGGCGACTAATACCATTTGCTGACATGCATGACCAAATCATAACACTAACTGGGTTCTTCACAGTTGCTTGAATGCAGTCAGGATGTAGCTCTTCTCCTAATCTACGTCTTACATATTTTCGCCCATTACTACCGAATAACGATATCTTGTTTCATCACTCCATATAACTTCTGACCGCTGATCATCTGTCCAATTAATGTGTTCCTTTGCCCGCTGTAGTCTTTCTTATCGTTGCTGAAAATTAAGATAAGGCTTTTTTCGTGGAATTCTACCTCTCAGTCCAACATCTGTTAAAATTCTCCTGATTGTTCTTGAACTGACAGAAACACCAGCATCATTCAGATTTATACTTCTGACGGCCGCTGATGACATTTTTCTATCTTGGAGACATAGTCTTTTTATTCTTCTGTCATCAATAGATGTGGTGCACCTTTTTCGGCCTTTTCCTGCCTTTTATTGAATTTGTCTCCTGATATCGTAAACAAAACTTTCGGACTCCAGATGTCACTGAACCACCCACCTGTCTTGCAATTTCAGCATAGAAAAGACCACTTTCTCGTAACACAATAATATTACATCTCTTTCTAAGGTGTCCAATCTACTCTTTTATTTGATGTCATTGCTTCTTGACTAAATATTAAACATTTTTACAAAAATTCCTAATTGTAATTGGCCCACCAGCGGCCGAGCGGTAAAGACGCTGAACACTGGTAGTTCGGTCCGAGGTTCGAATCCCGCGAACGGGCTGGCTGCATGGGCGTTTTCGTGGTTTTCCCCATGTGTAATGTGTATACGAGCCAGTTTCCCTTAGAAAGGCCTCCACGATAGGCATCCCTCCCCTTAGGCAGATAGCCCTAGTGTGCTTTGCCATAATTAAATACACCACACCTAATTGTAATTGCAGTGTATAAGGAACAGGTCCTCCTTCTACAGAACTAAGCAAAATAATGAACCGTTTCAAGTGTAAACATGATGTCAGCTTCTACTGGCAGTTTGATTGGTTCTCAGAACAAGAACAGTGATTGGCCAGGAAAGCTAGACATTACAAACCACTTTAGAACTGTGTTTTGTATTTATATTAAAGTACATATAACTTTTTTGTATTGAAAATAATTGAATTTTATGTTTTGTATTGAATTCAGTAATAAATTCTCTTTAAAATGATATATACAAGTTTGCATTTTGCGAAACGTAACATTTTCTATAAGCATACAAATTTCAAAAACATAAAAATTTCCAAATGTGTCCACAATTTTGCCCACCCCTGTAAGTACTGCCACCGGCGGCGGCATCAACGGTACTCCTACCTTTTTGCGTTAAATTAGCCCAAGTAAAAGGCATTGAATTACATGATATACATTGCTAAATACATAGTTGTGCAGGTGCATATTTTGAAGATGTTATCTATTGTAGTGGGTACAGGCAACATGTTTCAGGATATTATATATTGCATTAGAAACAGGCGGGATGTTCCCACGTCACAAATCATTTTTGTAAACATGATCTGTTTACTATCAGAATTAATTAAGATATAAATTTGTTTACAAAGCTTACATTTAAGTACTGTTGTAAAGTTGTGCTGAAACTTTAACAGCTCAATTTTGACGATTCATTATGTGCTGTAACGTATGTTTTTGTTAGAAGCAACTTATTTCTAGTATACAGATCATGCCTACAATCATGACTTGTTTACATATTTTTTTTTACAAACAGCTGCCAAAAGTAGAAAATAATAAAAAAGACATAAATAAATAAGTCTGAAAACAAAAGAAAAAAAATAGCTTCATCTGCATACTTATGCGTACTACGTACTTTTAGATATATCTGAATACATTTGCTGATACATTGCCAACTTATTTTTGTCAGTTCATTGTATGAAATTACGTGTGTTTTTACAAGAATTAGTTTTTACAATAATTAATGTGTAGTCAATAGCCATAACTCTGCGATACGTAAGCTAGTTACTCTGTCCTTGCTAAACCTTCTTATGCAAGCAAAGGAAAAAACCTTTTAGTGTTGCCGATTTCATGATATCATGTCCAGGAATATTTCTTGTCTCCGAACAGTCAAGAAATTCCTCCCACTCTCTGAGAAAATTATGAAATATAGTTTTCGGTAAACGTTTTATTCCAATATTATACTTGCTCAATTTCTTGTGAGCGCCTCGGAATTTCAGTATTTCTTTTCCTGTTTAACCGCCCACCAGCGGCAGAGCGGTAACGTCGCTGAACACTGGTAGTTCGGTCCGAGGTTCGAATCCCGCGAACGGGCTGGCTGCATGGGTGTTTTCGTGGTTTTCCCCATGTGTAACGTGCATACGAGCCATTTTCCCTTAAAAAGTCCTCCACGAAGGCATCCCTTAAGGCAGCTAGGCCTCGAGTGCTTTGCCGTAGTCTAATAAACCAAACCAAACCTTTTCCTGTTTAACCAGTTTTTGGATATAGAAAAGTATTGTACAAATGATACAAGAATTTTCCTTAACTTCGTTCATTTAATTTGTCGTGAGAGTGAGTGAGTTTTACTCACTCACTCTCACGACAAATTAACATCACAACAAATCAACACACATCTTCTCAAACAGACAAATCAACACACATCTTCTCAAACAGGATATGTGGGTATGGCAAAAGCGAATGAAGGCGGAATGCTTTCGAGGAAACTGGCTCATATTCACATCACACCACTAAACCAAAAATCATTCATATAGCCGGCTCATTCGAACTGCATGTGCTCAGCAAGTTAAACAAGTCTTAACTTCTAGGCCACTGTGTACCACCTTCTCAGATAATTAGTAAATAAATATGGAGCAGTAAAAGTAGAAAAATTACTGCACTGAACTACGGTATCTGAAAAGCATTTTGAAAATGAAAAAGTGCCCATGCGGTACTTCGCGAAGCATTCCTTGAGCGCATGCCCTGTATGCTTTGCTATTTGATTAAACAAGTATGAAGTTAAATTCTTTAACTTTATAAGGTATTTCTCCCACTTCCCTAGCGTGCCTTCGTGGTGTAACGGTAGCACGCTGGGTCTGTATTCCAGAGATCCGTGGTTCGATTCCCGGCGAAGGCGGTTGCATATTTTTCATCTTTTCTGCTTCCAAAAGTCCTAATGACTCTACAGGTGGCACCCGAACTAAAAGGGTTGTGGATGATGATTCTCCGCACCCAGGATTTGGCGACTAGGTCCACTAAATCCCTAGTCGCCCTTTAAAAAGGGGAGTATATAAGGTATTTCTCCCACTTCCGTAGCGTGCCTTCGTGGTGAAACGGTAGCACGCTAGGCCGGTATTCCAGAGGTCCGTGGTTCGATTCCCGGTGAAGGCGGTTGCATATTTTTCATCTTTTCTGCTTCCAATTAACCTGATGCCTCTACAACTTCACACGTATTAAAAAGAGATTCAGAAGTAAAGAACGCTTTCTAATACGATGGTGTTTAAGAATTCACCTATCCACACATTAGTTAAATATGGAGAAACGTGCGACTGCTATCTCTCGCAACATATCAGATTCTGTGACAGAATGTATAAAATGCAATATTATATTATAACGCATTTTCTTCCTCCTTTCCTTAATGACTTTGCCTTGTATTCGGGAGATCCGGATTTCGAAACCCGGCGAGCGCATTGCACCTTTTTCCCGTTCCTACATCAATATGACGTAATGACGATATAATCGATATATATATGTAATAATAAAATTCCATAATCAAGAATACACTTAAAAGTCTATTTGCATGTTCTTTTCATTTTTAATGACGATGGTCTCTTATTTGAAAGTACGTGGAATTAAATTCGCAGCCCCGTAGTCAAGTTGTTTTTCCCGCTTTTTCTACACGTACAGTTATAGAATGTTCTCGAGATATTTAAAGCGAACTGGAATGGCTGACGAGGCTGACATCATTTTCTTGGAAGCTCCGCTTTTCCAGAGGCTATAAAAGGACTCGCAAAAGAATATCGGGCCTTTTCTTTAATGTCACGATGCAGTAAACTTCATACAAAAAGTTATTAGTAATTCTTTTTTATTTACTCCGGATATCTGATTTTGTAACTGCTATTTTCTCCTGAAATATAATAAATGCATCCTGTTTTTTAAAACTTATCGTCTGATAATTTAAGTTACGACAAAAGCTGGTACATCATATATATATATATACATATTCTGAGATACGTCTAACAAAATACTTTATCTTCTTCTTTATCTTACTTTGGAAAAGAGAGCAATTATTGCATATATTTCTGTAACTTATAAAGGACAATTCTCTCGTTCTACTGGGCCGATTGATCTCTCTATATATATACACAATTTCGTAACAGTATACATTTTAAAATAGAAAATTATGAACAAATACAAAGCAAAAAGCAGTTCAAAAGCTGAACTAATTAGGATCTAATGGCCGCAACAGTATTAATGGTAATAATTTTTGACAACATCGCCAAATAACATGACAAAATATCGTAAAATCCTTTAATATCGTAAAATAAAAATAAAACATGATTTTTATTTTACGATATTACAGTAGTTGTTGTAGCTATGAGCACATAATTGAATTTATATATGCATTAATTAATCAAATGAAATTAAAACTGCCAAAATAAAAATTGTACTGAAAAAATAAAGAAAAAACAGCTTCTTAAAGCTTGTGGCTAAAATTATTGTGGGCGAGAGAAAAATAGAATTAAATTGGACAAGTAAATGCTGCTGCTAACTGAATGATTTTAGTTGACTTTTCAGGTGATGGACTTTTTTGAATCATATATATATATATATATATATGTCTGTGTGTGTTTGTGATATTTGTTGTAGATGGGCATTGGTTGTAGTCGCTGCGGAGTGGAAGGTGGTCAACTTGAAGATATAGAAGAATTTCAATTTTAAAACTCCATATCTTTATTCACTTAAAATGGCAGACCACTATTCTTTTAGATTCTCCGAGAATATATACGCGATAGTAATTTAGACTAAATAGGATTAACTTTTTCTACTTACTTTATTCATTTATTTACTGCGTCATGTTATTCAAACAAAGAAAGACAGACGCGAAGAGCGGCAGCAATGGTCTCATAGCTGTAGGAGGAAAAAAGCAATCTGATCAAAAAAATGACGCGAATTTATAACAGCGATTACATCACATGCCAGAATGTTCTTGAAAGTACTGGTCTAGCGGGAAGATCCTGAAATTGCGGAAAGTTACTTAGAGGTTGCCTCTTTGCGTAGAGCAAATTCAACGTATTTTTTATATTTTACATAGATATGTGTGTGTACATAATTTGATTTACTAATTATTACTGCTTGATAAGATATATGAAAAATAAAAATAATTCGGCAAAATTCTAATTTCGAACGGCAAAATTCTAATTTCAGTATGTAATAATTTAATTCTCCTTAATTCTCTTAATTCTCCCTTTTAATTTGTCTTTTTTCTCTTTCTGTCCTAAAAGTAGTAACTGCTTATTATGCAACTCTCTAAACAGCATTATTTCAAAATTAATGCGTGTCATATGATTCTTATCTAATAAAATCTTATTATCATCATATTCTAACGTTAATGGCGCATGTTTTTATATAAAGGCTTCAGCCAGTAATGATTTTAAATGATTTAAATGTGAATGGGTATTAAATAAATATCAAAGAGTTCATTAAAATATATTTATCATTTTGGAAATTTCCGTTTTTGATTTTTAGATGCATTTTCTTTACATGACGCTTAGAATTGTTTATTCTGATTGTTAGTCCAAAGGGACAATTTGCCATAATTTCGTTTTGGCATTTTGCTTTGGTTCACTAAAGAAATTAAATAATGAAGAATCTGTATGAATGTAGGTACATTTTTCGCTTGTGATAAAACGACGGTACCTAGAACTATCAAAATTTTAATAATGTAATTTTCCATAGAATATGGGCAAGTGGAAGCCTTAATTTGAATTTGAAATTTTGAATTTTCGATTAACAAATGAAACGATTTCAAAGCGAGCAATGGCAACACTGTACGGGGGGGGGCAAAAAAAAAAAAAAACTTTTTATCACCAGCGCGCGAGACTCTGAAGATATGTTCATTTTAAAATTATTTTGAGATATTGCTGTTGAACTGAATTTTATGGTCTGAGTACGTAGGACATGATATTTGATAAATAAAGCTAAGACACAAAACGTTAAAAAACGCTCCTTTGGACGTAATCTGAAACCTTTCAGATTTATTATTTTTATTATTATTATTATTTTGAGAGATTTATTTTCTTGTGAAAATATGGATCGAAAATTATGTTCTTTTCTAATTTTAAGAAGTTTTCCTACCAATTCGAAAAGTCCATGCTGAAAAAATAAAAATTTCTAAACTCTTCTTAAAAAAAATTGTTAACAATTTAAATTTTAGGAGACGAATTAGTTTTTATTTATTTTGATTAACAAGGTATTTCTTTTACAGGAAAATATAGAAGGTTACATCCGCTTCGAGAAGGTTCGATTCAGGTACCCGAGTAGGCCCGACGTCCGGGTCTTGAACGGTTTAAACTTCGAAATTGAGCCTGGGAAAACCGTCGCTCTAGTCGGCAGTAGTGGTTGCGGAAAGAGTACCTGCGTTCAACTCATTGAAAGATTCTATGATGTCCAACGAGGCAAAGTGGTAAGTTTAGATATATAGCTAAAATTTTATAATTTGTTTCTGTTATAAATTAATAAAAAAAATTTTTTTACGTTAGAAATTTTTTAGTGGCATCTTTCCAAAAATTTTTTGTGATGTTGCGCTACGTTACTATTAGTAATTTAAATACATGTGGAATATACTGGTAAGTGCTCGACTTTCTTAAAGCAGTGGATCTGAATGAGTAATTCGATACAAATCATTTATAACAATACCAGAACGCCCGGCGGTCATACGAAATGACCGCTGTTCTAGATATTATAAATTGTAATTAAAATAATTTGTGCAAAGGTGTCTGCTAATTCAAACTGAATTACCCCGGGCAGGCGGCGAGGACGCCCCTTTGCTTACTGCCCCACGGGTTTCCCCCCTTCTACTTGCTTAATTGCTTAAAGCAGAGTGCAATGAAGGAAACCACTGGCGGTACATTTCTTAAGAGCCACCGCTAGCTCAATAAATAGAGGTGATTTAAATAATAAAGATGACCGCTAATAATTAATAATAAAGATTTAAATAATAAAGATGACCGTTAATTCACATGTCAAAGATCTCTTTGTACACAACATTTCTTGTGTAGATCTTTCCATCATTTTTTAAGCTCGCCTTGCAGAGGACCATCCATTATTTTTAATTTTACGTCCGTTCTTTCACGAACTCTTGAAAAGGCAACATAAAGTTGACCGTGTTCAAATCCAGGCTCAGGCAAAAAAAATGCCAACACGCTTAAGCCTTTGGCCTGAGACTTATGGATGGTCATAGCAAAGGCAAGTTTTACAGGAAATTGTCTACGTCTCAATTGAAACGGCAACCCTGTGCCGTGGCAACTTCACCCAATTGGCTAGTACAGTTACGCAAGCAACCGATAAACTATTCACGACAAACAGACACTTAAGCCGTATATATATATATATATGGGGTGAAGTAGCATCATCTCCTTCGAAACGGCTGGCTCCCGGGCTTAGCGAAGCACAACGTTGGATTCCGAAGGTCCGTGGCACGCCATTTTGACCATTCGCGTCTTCTTGGGATTTTAATTAGCCGAGATATTAGTTAAAAACTAATTTTCCCCCTACGTTTTTCCTACATTCTCCACTTTCTTTCTTGGGTTTTCCCTATTAGAGGGATTTGGTTACGTGCCAAATTATTTTTTCTCGAATATCTATGGAAAGGCGCCGAATTGAAATTCGAGACGCGTATCCTCGGATTTCAAAAAATTCTCCTAATCCATCGATACAGTTCTCATCTTCGTACGACTAATCGGCCAAGATATTAATTAAAAACTGCGGAAACGTTAATTTCCGCTTTCATTTTTCCGAGTGGCAACAATAAACTATCGTCGACACACACTTTACTCGCTTATATATATAAAGATTTTGATTTTAAAGGATACCATTATTAGCAGCATCACTATTTTGTTTTTAATTAAGCGTAACAAAGTCTGTAATGATAGCGTAAAAATATTACATTCATTTAACTAAAGTCCTGTAATTTTAATATATATATATATATATATATATTATTATATCATAATTTTTGAATGACTTACTCTATTCAGAAACAGTAAAATAAGTCGTGCAATTTAAATATATATATATTTTTTATTATGTCATAATTTTTGAATGACTTACTCTTTCAGAAACAGTAAAATAAGTCGTGCAATTTAAATATATATATATTTTTTATTATGTCATAATTTTTGAATGACTTACTCTTTCAGAAACAGTAAAATGTGTCACTGATGAATGTTTTAATTTTTCTTTTGCCGAATGGAGTGATTGATCAACGGAGTTTGTAACTGATTTACTGTATGCTTTTTCTAATAATAAATTAATAAACATTTATTGTTCTACAATACTTTTACTTCAAAAACATTAAAAAAAATAAATAAATAAAAAATTAAAAAAAAAAAATAAACGGGGGGGGCGGAAGAAAAATCTGAACTTTTGACCTTTTTTTGGCCTTTACAGCTATTTTCTACAAATAAATTTGGAAAATTCAAAACAAATAGTTACTGTCTCATTTTTGTATGATGAATTATAGTCAACTTCTCCGAAATCAATATTTGCATCCAGATTGGCCACTTCTAGTAGTACTTTCGTACTGGATATGGTAGTTTCGTACTGGATATAGTAGTTTTTATAATTTTATAATTTAATATTGGTGTAAGTTTACCATGAAATCTAGTTCTTTGTTCCTTCTGAGTTATAACTATGAACATAAGATGAGAAAAGTTAGATTCATCAAGTTATATAACGTCTAGTAGAAGATGATATTAACTTGAGTGCAGCGGAAGATGATATTGGCCAAATCGATATTAGTGGTTTAAAAGCAAACGAATCGTTCACTCGATCTTAATGGTTTAAAAACGAACGAATTGTTCACTCGATCTTAGTAGGCCCACCACCGGCCGAGCGGTAAAGACGCTGAACACTGGTAGTTCGGTCCGAGGTTCGAATCCCCCGAACGGGCTGGCTGCATGGGTGTTTTCGTGTTTTTCCCCGTATGTAACGATCCAGTTTCCCTTAGAACGTCCTCCACGAAGGCATCCCTCCCTTTAGGCAGATAGCCCTCGTGTGCTTCGCCATAATTGAATAATCCAATCCAATCCAATCCACTCCACTCGATCTTAGTGGTTTAAAAACGAACGAAATGTTAATCACAACTGCATTCATGCAACATAAAACAGTACTTAATATTATCGCCTCCGTTAATTGTACAATTTATTAATTGTCAACGTAAACTGCAAACAAAAGTTGCAAATCTAAATTTGAATTACTAATTTTAATTGTCAATTTTAAACGTGGAAAATATATATTTGAAGCGAGAAAGAAAGGTCTTTTGAAATAAGTTTCGATCAGATGCAGGTGCCAGAAATAGATATCAATATTCCTCTCTATGCCGAGTTAAAAGCCAAGTTGTTAAATTAGAGTTTCTTAAACTGTGGGTTGCGACTCCCTTTGGGGTCGCGGGACCTGCAGTAGGGGGTCACCAAAAATTTTAGAAGTTTTGATATTTCTTTCTTATTACAATAATTTTTAAATTACCAAATATTTTTACACAATGTATCTGAAAATAGATAAAAATAAGACAATACAGACAAAGTAAAAATGAAAACGTTTCGACGCATTGTTTTTATAATATATACGTCCATTTTACTTACTTTGCACATGACGCTTTCATTTCGTCTGTTAATTATTTAAAATTTTCACAAAATTCATCTTAAAATTAGAGATTAAAGTTAATGACCTAAACCTGCAATAGTATATTACAGTGAAAGTGAAAAAGAAATTGACAGCTTTGCGCAATGCTTATGGGGTCCCACAAAATATTCGTAAATATGTATTATAGGGTCCAGGAGTCGCGAAAAAATAATCTCAGTGATAAAAAGTGGTCGCGACAAATGAAGACTGATTTTAACTTACAGCTGTTTGCTTTGAATTTTCCAAATCTCCCTGCAGAAAATAGATGCTAAGACCTTGGTGTCTGTAGTGGACTGTAAAAGCACTGGAAAAAATGGTTAAGAATTCTTAGCTTGCTTTGTCCTGAAATAAATATGCTGTAAAGCCACATTCTGCTTTCGCGTTCGTCGTCGACTACGAATAAAAGTGAAATAGCAATTCAGTTACTTGATCACTTACTTTCTTCCTTGATCTTACAATCTTTACTTCCTTTGACAAGCGAAAAATGAAACATTTTTCTCTGATATATTTTACTCTTTCTTAATATTAATTGAGAAAAATCAAGTAAAAAATAATTAAAGAATGTTTCCAGTTTTTCTCTTTTTTTGGTACTATTCGGTTTCGAGGGCCGTAAAAAATCGCCAAACTATTGTTGATGCCAGTGCTGCCAAAAATAATTGTGGCAACCCTAATGCAAGAAAGGAAGTATAATAGTAAATAACTATTTAAGATTGATGTTTTAATTTAGATGAAAGGTTAATTTCATATAATACTTTTTATTATTATAATTTATATAAAAAAGGCTAAACATGACTGCATGGAAGCATAAGAGTAAATAACTATTTCAGATCATTATTATAATTTCTATAAAAATTGCTAAACATAACTGAATGGATGTCTGCATTGCTATTTCGCTACCGAGTTATCGTTAAAGTATAATTTCATCTCGTTGGTTGTTCAAACATAATTTCCTATAATGAATGATGTTTTTCTTTGAAAAAATTCTCGGTAAAGTGCAGAATCGTCCACTTATTTCCTTGCCGCTTTTTACAAGTGTAAAAACAATTGGATTTTTGTCAAATTTCTTTTACTTTTTAAGTGAAAATAGGTCGATGTGTAGATAGATAAAGTCAAGGGTGTGCTAAGTGCCATTTTTGTGCAATTCTAGGGGTTTTTTTTTTTTGAGTGAAAATAGGTCGATGTGTACATGGATACCAAATACGTGCAATTCTTAAAATCGCGTCAACCAGTGCGTCATTCTGCACTTTACCCAAAATTCTATTGCACACTTTTCATCATAGGCAATTCCCAAATTGTTAAATCCATAGGATATCAAAAAAAAATTTAAAAATCACAAAAGGATTTAAAAATTAAAGTAGTATTTCAATGGCGTCTTAAGAAATATAGAACTATATAAAATTACGCAATCTGAAATCAACGCGTACTCGATTTGGCGCGCTTTTAAATGGGCGCGTTTACTAGATTTGGCGCTTTTGCGCATACATTTTCGCTGCAATTTTTTTACGGTCCTCAAAATGGAATAGTACCCTTCTTTTTTTTGAGTGTGTGTGCAAGTATGTATGTAATTAGTATTTTAAATAAGTAGATACTTCTACGTTAGTCACACAAAATAACTAAAATGGCTATATCTAAACAGAAGATTGGAAAAATGTAAACTTCATAGATGATGACTATGAAATGAATTTTGACTTTTATATTTTAATAGTTCCGTTAATTTAACAATTTAATTTTAACTTACCCGCTTAGGAATTTAGGTTTTAACTATGTACTTAATTTGTTAACTTTTTTAATTAACTTTGTAATGAATACTTAACTTAATTTTGTACTTTGCCACTCAATGGCCCAAAAAGCCTGGCCCGATTGGAGGCCAATAAAGATTGCAATTCCTAGAGCCCTAAAGTATCTTAATCTGGCCCTGCAGATCCTAAAATTCCTTGAAGAGAATAATACGAAAGCAAATATAAATTTAATACCTTCTTCTCGAATAATTTAAAACGAAATCTTTTCATTGCTTCGAGAAATAATTTTTGTAACAATTGTGAAATTGGAAATCATTTTCCTTTTTGAATAAAATTTCTTCTTATTTATCGACTGTCGTTTTTGTTCAATGCAATGCGGAAGTTTGCGCTCGTATTTGTTTTTCTCTTAGATGTTATCTGATTTAGGTCGTTTCAATATGTGTCTTGGAATTGACAGAAACCTTGGTTTGGTGCTATTTTTGTTGTTTTGATTATCGAGATCGTTTAATTTATTTTTTATTGCATAGCCATGGATGTTTGGGCGAGGCTGAAGATTGACAACTTTCTGGCCTTGATCTTATTCCTGTTAAATAAAATTGATCTTGTTCTTTTTAGATAATATTTGAATATAAGCATTTTTAAAATAATAAAAATAACGTATGAAAAGATGCTCATCCCATTTGATAAATTAGGAATCTATTGAAAAATGCCGAAATGCAAACCCGCTGTTGCTTTTCATCAGCCTTTGAAAAAATCGCTTCGAGGTGCACTGGCTGATACGTTGATACAGTTGTAGTTACAGAGGGGTTCTACTGCTTTAGCAGTACTTCCCTGTAAACCTAAAAGAGTTCCACAATGGGCATGGTTATAAGTGTTCCTGAATGAATCCGATGGAGGGAGCAGGGAGAGGGAGGAAAAGGATGAAAAATTCCTCAATTTGGTTCATTGAAGCTGGCGAGGGAGTAGAAATTAGTCCAGAGGTCTGGTCGAGGAGGTAATCTTTACGTGTCCGCGTGCTGCCATCTATTGGTCTTTCCGTAAGTAGTCTCCGAATTGGGTATTAGGCTTAGATGACGTTTTCTGTGGAGCCATCTAGCGATCAAGGTACAAAGCATGCCGGGGAAAGAGATTTAGGCTTAGTCATCTTCTCATGTACTGAGTGGTTTTTTTCAGTCTTAAGTTTTCTTCAGCGAACTTCATGAAAGCCATAGTTGCATAGAAACCTACCCTTCACTTCTCCGAGGGGCTCTTTGTAGCTTTAACTTTATTAGTTGGATAACTGTACTGAGGAAATTCTTGATCTTTTCATCTTTGAGCCAAGTCAGGATTTCGTTGTTCTCTTCTGGTAGCAGTTGTAACTTCTGTTTTAATTTAGAACTGTACTTCTGGTTTTGTTGTGCTGGTTTCTGCTGCTTTCATCTTTGTGATCATCTGAGTAAAATTATATGAAGTAAAATTATATCTGGAGTTTTCTGTACTGGAGGTTTCGGCTGGGAGTCTTGGTTTTTACTTTCAAAACGTTTCTTGTAGTAGCTACAACCCCTGTAATTACTGACGTGGGGTCCTCGGGAAAAAATGAAAGTTGGTTTTTGACCTTTAGGCATCTGACATAGATTGCTGCGGTGTGGTAAACCCCATTTTACACATCTTTCGGGCTTATTAGGACATATCTGACTATGTCCATATTCTTGACATATGTAACATTCTTGACATTTGTACAGGACGTCTGCGAGGGTTGAACTTTTCAATACTGCAATTGAAAGCTGAACTTGATAGATTGTGGATGGAGTATCCGTCTGCATTCTTTTGAAGTTAGAGAAGGAATATTGGCAATTTGAAGATGTTTTCTGGTCTATTGCTGGTGAATTGTTACATTGGCTCTTGTCTAGATGCACCTATGTACCAAGATTCGTAGTCCTGGGTCAATTAGCCTTACGCGCAGCACGAACAGAAGACAAGCACACACAGACAGCCAGGCTCTTGCTTTTATTACATGTAGAGATTTGTCAAAACATATTTCAAGTAATTTTTTCGTCGATAAATAATTTTATTTGTTTGCCAAGTCTGTAGCAAATTTGATATGACACTCTCGTCACCACCGTACGAAATGACCACCGATCTAATATTTTGTTGTTGCGAATATTTCATGAAAAAAGTTAATTTTTTATTTTTTATTAAATTTAGAGATCCTCCAGGAGAACTTATGTTTAAAGTATTACAACAAATAATTTGTTTTTATGAGCTATTTTTCGTTTGTTTTTTTGAATACGTTGCTGCCATTATGGGGAGTAAAATTCTGTCTGGAAATAAGCCTGGCGACAGATTACCAGGGAATAAAGGGGTTATATGAAATTCTCCCGGCCTAATTAATTAGTTCTAATAAACGAAGCTATAGTTTCTCTTCATTTTCGAGATCTTAACTTAAAAATTTAGTCTTCATATTTTTCCGTAAAAAAATTTATATTAATATAATTAACATTAGGATTCTTCTTCATTCAATGTCTTAGTACAAAAAAGTGCAAAGATTTGGAATGAATGGAATACAAGCATTTACATGCAGAAAGTAGTAACAGATTTAATTTTAGACATCCGCCCCCCCCCCCAAAAAAAAATTCCTTTGTGTTCCTGATTCAGTTGTTTGATGTAAAAGGCCTGAGTTGAGCATTCCAGATGTCTTTCTCAGCTACTTTTGATTTTAAACAAGAAACACAAAAAATTGTGGACAAAATATTGCAAATTTTTTAAATTGAACATTTAATTAATAAATGATCTCCTTGTAGTACTTGTAGAGTACTACAAGAAAATGAGTTTTTAATAGTTCGATATCCTATTAATATTATTATTATAAGGGCACAGCTCCGTCCTGTTTATTGTCTCGATTCAAACATTCACTGCTTTTCTTTACAGATAATTGACAAAGAAAATGTTAAAGACATGAACGTTACTGATCTCCGCTCTCACATAGGTCTCGTATCCCAAGAACCAATTCTTTTTAGCTACAGCATAGCAGAAAATATTGCTTATGGGGATAACACTCAAGAGATGGATATGAATAGAGTCATCTCTGCTGCACGTCAAGCTAATATCCACAATTTCATCACTACTTTACCGAAGGTAAATATATTTAACTTGCTTTAGAATATTATGAAACAGTAGCTTCAGTTTTAATAGATTGTTAAAACTGGAAGAAAGTATAGATTTTATAGCAGGAAGTTTAAATTATTTATGACCAGAGTAAAAATATGTTAAAATAGCTGTATACTCCGCCTAGAAATTCCGGATACATGCCCGTTAGCATATTTCACAAGTGCACATCTGTGTAGCTATCGAGGAAGTGGCTTCTAGGATGGACCAGTGAGCATCCAGTAATATTTCTGTCATGTCGCATGACCTTTCGCGTGCTTTAAGATTTAAGCAAGATGGTTGAAAATATTCTGCCACGCAGTTTTCTGTAAAAAATAAAATAATGAAAGGATCGTCGATTGCTTCTAAAACTTTTCATTGCGAAGTTAGATCAAATACCGGCAATTATGAAGATTTCATTACCTGATTGAAATAAATACAAACACATGTTGGATACTTCGCAAAAATATGGATGGGAAATAGTACTTAATAAGTGGTAAATAAGATGAAGAAAGAAATATGGGATAAACTTCTGAGCCCAAATGCAATCTTTACATAAAACTATGCGTATGAGAAAAATATTTTCACCAGTTATATATGTAAATAGAAGTCAGCACTTTTTATTGCAGTCTATATGAAAATGTTCTATAATGATAACCAATGCAGAATTTTAGTCAAAATGAACTTTACTAATTTGCATTCGTATACATTTAGTGTGTTAAATTTCACATTTAATAACTGCTCACTCTGTCTACATAAAAAATACTCATCAAGCAGAGTGAATTTATCTTATTCACAACGAGTATATTCAATTTATTCACATATAACTTTTAATTTTAGCAATGGATATAATCAGATCATATGCGCACTGAATCTTACACTTTAAAAATCAAAAGAATGCACTGAAATAAGAAAACGCTAGATTCATTGTAACATTTTCAGTCATTCTCATCTCAGTTTAAAAAAAATATACACTTGAATTCTCTTAATCCACATAATATGCCGTGAACATCAATCCAAATATTAATGCGTGATAAAAATCGCGAAAGTGAAATGCCAGCGATTAATTAAACTCAGAAAACGAAAGCATTACAAGATTTCTACTATTACGTCATATATTTATAACTGCGAAAAAAATGCAAATCAAAACGTAAACAACATACGCTCACATGCACGAAGATTTAACGTCATAAGAGCAATAGTAGCTCATTGGTCCATTTTCGAAACCCCTCACTCAGTGGCTGTGCTGATGTGCACTTGTGAAATATGCTGCCCATTAGTTTGGTCGGCCGAATCCATCGGTCTTCACTACTTTGTTGGAATACCAGTCAATTTGTATTGACTGGAACTGTTTAACAAATCTGCAGTTTTGCACAATTTAGAATTGTATTGAAAAATTTAAGAATTATTTTCCTTCTTTTTTTATCATCTGGGAGGCAAGTCATTATTTACAAAACATTTGCTTCTGTGGATAATAGTAAAATAGTGCACATATTACAATGAACTTCCCAACTGCAATTTCGTAATTGCCTTGTGGATAATTGCGACACAATGTGCAAATTGCTTTGGACACACATAATGAGATGTACAAACTATTAAGGACTCGAAGTTAAGATGTATCGAAGTGGACAAGTAGTATTTACTTGAACAATGAACTTAACAAACATGTGCTTCGAATTTGTTAAAAGTTAACTTAGAATTCAGTTTACATAGAATAGCCTACACAACATCATATACTTTGGGCTATGGAGCTATCAACTGCCTGAATTGATGTGACTGGCTTACTCTGTGGATAACTGCAAAAATAATACGGACACACATCATTAGGTGTGTAACTGATAAGAACATGAAGTCAGGACGTATTGAAGAAGACATAGGTTTAAAAACTGGTTAATATATAAGTTCCACTCTCCACAACATCGATCCTATCCATGACAATGTAATTATTAATTGATCGTATTAAGACACAATAAAACGCCGAATAAATACTAATTCAGAAGTCAAACAACAAAAATCAGTGTTATATTTTCAATTTTTATATTTATTATTTTTTGAAAATATTACGCTGATTTTTGTTGTTTGACTTCTGAATTAGAATTGATCGTATATTTATTTTTCATACGGATTATTGTGTAACAATTATTGTATAGATGACATTGTCAATTTAGCATAGTAATATTACTATCATTGATTCAGTGAATGCCACTGGCGGTGGATGGTAGATTCTTTTCCGTCGCATGGACATATAACTCTGATTTGGTGTAGATCCTTAGGTCGGAAGTCCATGCGACTGCGTTTCGGTCATCACTACTTCATGACAACGATTTTTGGACCAACCAATATTACATCCGCGAACAGTCGAAAAGGAAGAGAGCATAATTATAACCAAGGCTTAAGCCGAATCGAATCCATTCCTTGATGTCACATTATCAGTGTTGCTCACCACTAATCTTCACAGCAGCACGATTGTGAGTATAAATAAATTGAAAGTGAATAATGTAGAAAAAAGATGATGGTTGTTTTAATAGGTATAAGATTATTAATTAATTTATCAGATTCTTAAAATTTAATTTAAGTCCTAGTGAAAAATAATAATAATAATAAAAAAAGAAGAAAAAGGAAAAGCAATGGAATCATTCTTATGCCATAAAAGTTACAAGATAGCTTTTACTTAACATATGATCCTGTGATAGGGTATTTCCTAGTTTTAACATTTTAATTTTTATTTTGCAAAGCTTGAA
Source organism: Stegodyphus dumicola (assembly GCF_044657685.1). Classification (NCBI taxonomy): domain Eukaryota; kingdom Metazoa; phylum Arthropoda; class Arachnida; order Araneae; family Eresidae; genus Stegodyphus; species Stegodyphus dumicola. Next base: position 6,419,162 of record NC_140768.1, read on the forward strand.
ACAGCAAACGTTATCTTATGATTAATATTTCAGCACTTTGTTTCCAATGATTTCTATATTCTGAAACCTTCGGATTCCATAACAATCAGTATCAACCTATCAATTTCAAACTTTTATAATTATTTGGCAAATTATTATTCCATTGAGCTCTTAACTCCTTTTGGACGATGTTAACTTGCACAGACACATACGCCAATTCAGTTCATCTCAGGAGAATCATTAGTATTCACATGAGGGCTCTGGGCTAGTCAACTTTTCTACAACCGTGTCTTTATAAAACTCTTCTTAACCCAAGCAATATTGCACGATGCGTTGTCTTACTAATGAAAATATTTGTGCTGACTTAAAGTTTGGAAGTAAATTAATTGCCTAAGAGTCTACGTATTGCCTAGAATTCATTAGTTTGTTGAAAATGTTCACCTCACAGTACTTATGCCTGAAATGCCTAATGTGTAGGTCATCTGTCCACAATCGAGAAATATTATTCTTTTAACTTATGTATTAGAATAACAGAATGTCATTTATGCGTATGTCATAAACTGTATCTTCCGCACAGCAGTATGTATCATAACTAATGTCATTGGAATTCGTATCTTTAGTATCTACATCTCTAGTATAACATGTATTTTCAACATTTGTTATGTACACGACACAATGCCGACAATATATATCACATTCATAGAGTACAATGAGTATCCCACTCGTAAGAGTGTTGGTTCATGCTAAGAAGGCGAGACAAATACCTCATAACGTCAACCGTCGTTATAAGTTCTCTTCCGAACTGCAGATACTCAACGGTGTGATCTGTTGTGTCACATTTTGCTATATTCATTGCAGATGGAATCATGGGCTAGTTTTTCTTCCCAAGTACGGACTAGTTTGGCTTATCTGGGTTTTCAATTCTGTTTTTTTCATTTAGAGTGTTTCACTTGAAGGTGATAAACAGGAATGATTTCTTGTTTAATACCAAGGAAATTTCAGGTTTGCTGCATTATAGCTCTATCGAAGTGTGTGCCATTATATCTAATCAGTCTTCTGGGTAAATCATAGCGTAAAAAACTTCTTCAATAAAGATTTTTGAACAATTTGTTGCAGTGGCATCTTCCAAGAAGATAGTCTTCAATAAGAAAAATCCACATAATCGCATAATTTTTCAAGAGCCCAAACTACAGCCAGAGCCTCTCTCTCCGTAACTGAATAATTTCTTTCTGCTGCTTTTAGCACTCGACTTGCTAGCGTTCTTCTTCTGGGCCTTCTCCTCGAATAAGGACTGCTCCTAAAGTATAGTTACTGGCATCTGTTCTAATGATGAAACAGTTTAGCAACTTTTGAAAGATCAGGAACAAATCTTCGGAACCATGAACAAGTCTATAGAAAAGATTGAGCCTCCTTGACCCATGTTGGTTTAGGAATTTTCTGAATGGAAGGTACAGAGTGTCCCACAAAGAACCCCGTTTTAAAATTAAATAATTCGAAAACAAAGATCGATAAAAGAATTAAACAAAAGGTATGTTTATTGGCACAGCTGTAAAAATTTGATACAGAAGTTTCACATTTAGTTACAAAAGTTGCCAATATGTGGTTCTGTACGCTGTATTGCCAAGAAGGAGTCCCTATAAAGAGTAATCTTAAGTGAGGACTCATACACCTTAAAACCCATATGATCTTCGAATATGTGACTGTTGCAAGAATTGGGATAACTTATTTATTTTAAAAGCAATTACTTCCAACTTTTTACAGCTGACAGCATCATATTGCTACTTTCTGAAATAGTAATCCGAAAGTTTGTGTTGCCACAAATATTTTTATCTTTTAATCCGCTTTGGGACAAAAGTTTTGTCAAGTTTCCACCTTGCGCACACAGTTTAAAACATTCTGTTGCATAATTTAATTCCATATTTAATATATAGCTTTTATAACATTTGGAAACTGTTGTGAACCAAAAATTCTAAGAACTTCATGTTAAATTTTTATTTTATTTGGAATTGAGTTTATAAAATGTATTTTATTAAATAAAATCTGCAATGTTTTCGCGCATAAATTTTTTTAATACTAAAATATTCATCAAATTTTTGGTTCAGTTAGAAAATAGTGCCCATATAAAGAATTCCATCTAATTTCAAGTATGTACCATTAGCCATTTTTTAAATATCATGCGCGCAAGGTGGAAACGTGACGAAAACTTTTGTCACAAAGCGGATTAAATTACAAAAATAGTTCCGGCAACGCACACTTTTTGGTTGCTAGTTTCTAAAGCAGCCATATTATGTAGTCAGCTGTAAAAAGTTGGAAGTAATTGCTTTTAAAATAAATAAATTATCCCAATTCTTGTAACAGTCACATATTCGAAGATCATAAGGGGTTTAAGGTGAATGAGCCTCCTTAAGTCCAGTTTCCCTGTTAAAACGTGAAAGGACGTTAGGGTATCGACGGGCGTGCATGAAATCATGTATTCGAGGGAACAACGTGTGTTTCTGGTACTGGAATTTCACAGGTTAAATTACAGTCCTAAGGTTTCAATCCCGATTTAGCGTTGCATAAGGTCCTGATTCGAAAACTATTCGTGTGCTTTTCGATAAATTTCAACGAACAGGAAGCTTGGCTGATGAGATAGTGGGTATTGTTCGTTCCAGGCACTCTGTAAGTTACTCATGAAAATGTCGCAAAAGTTTCTACGCTTATTCAACAAAATCCGAGGAACTTCATTCGAAGATTTGCAGCAGAATCCGCCTTAACGCGATCCAGCATGCACAGAATACGCTTGTTTCCGCTCAAAATGCAATGTCACTAAACTATTCCCGTTCGAGCTGTGCAACAGAGAGAAGACTTCGCGAACGAAATGCTCACAATGGTTGATTCGATGATGATGTCGTGTCTATGACAAAGTGCAATTATATAGCTCCGAAGCTTTTGCAAACTCGGCAGCTCTATCAGCATAAAGTAGGTCCACTGGGTCTTCAGTGCCGATTGTCAAACAGTCTGGCCTGGATTGCCGGGCAGCTGAAGATGTGATGGTGAGACAGGGGGATGTCATCTGGGCAATGAGGACAAATGTTGGTGTAACTACGCTGTCCTTCTGCAGAAATCCTTATCCCTTTTAAGTGATTTGTCCTAAGTCTGGTTATGATAGTCGATATGGCTCGACGGATTCGATATTGGCTGCGTATGAAGCCCATTTTCTCCTGAATGGTGAAATATTGCACGGAACTTGTGCTTTTATGATCATTTGATTAGGAAGACGAAAAATCATTGAAAAAAAAAAAAAAAAAAAAAAGCTACATGCCATTGTTGCTGATATAATAAGAGAGAATTCGTTTATGTTTTTGTTTTTAACCGACATTTTTTATGTGGGTTCTACATCGCATCAGACTGAAAAATGTATGACTATGAATCGTGTTTTTTGTATAGTAATTAGAAAAGAATTACAGGGGTACTGATCTCTCTGTCTAGTCAGAAGACATCAAAATTGATACTAGGTTATAAAAAAATTTTAAATTCGGACTTAATTTCTTTGAGCATTAAGCTTTGAACTTGTAAAATCTTTTAGCCTATGGCTCTGGTGATACCTCTGCTTAAGAGGTGAGGACCAGATACTCCATCTTCATGTTGTTAGACACTTACTCTCAATCTAATTTAACTGGCATCGGGTACTTTCGCTAACATGGTTAAATGTAAATTATATATTTCTGTGAAATAACTTGGTTGCATTTATCGCAATGATTTTAAGTTTAGTATAAGAATAGGATTTCGGATTTTAGTCAAGTAGAGTGATTTTTGAAGAAATTTCGTGCATTTGTAGGATAATTTTCTGCATGCGCTGTGAAGCTCAAACTAAATAAATTTTCTCACAGTAAATGGGCCCACCAGCGGCCGAGCGGTAAAGTCGCTGAACACTGGTAGTTCGGTCCGAGGTTCGAATCCCGCGAACGGGCTGGCTGCATGGGCGTTTTCGTGGTTTTCCCCATGTGTAACGTGTATACGAGCCAGTTTCCCTTAGAAAGTCCTCCACGAAAGCATCCCTCCTGTTAGGCAGATAGCCCTCGAGGCTTTGCCATAATCACACACACACACACACACACACACACACACAGTAAATGAATTGTAAATGTTTCATGAAGTATGTTTGATAAGTTTTAAACGTAAAGGTTTCTCTTAAATCGTGAATTTATATGTGCATCTCTTATGAATCGTCAGTTGATACAACGTAATAAGATGCAGACAAAATTTTACTATTCCAAGGATGTTTGCCTGAACTAGAAAAAATAAAAAGATTACCATATCAACACCAAATATAATTTTATTCACCAACTCAGTAGTCTAAACCTCATCTTCTGTTATTTTAACAAACTGGATTCCAGAGATAAAAACTGCTGCCAAAAACTATAATGCAATAAAAGTAAACATTTATAATTGTTAAAATATTTGTGAGTTACAGTCAAACTAATTATTTACATTTTATGCCGTCACAAGCTCATACACATTAAACTCCTTACAATCTTCGAATATGTGACTGTTGCAAGAATTGGAATATTTTATTTATTTTAAAAGCAATTACTTCCAACTTTTTACAGCTGACTACAAAATATAGTTGCTTTAGGATCCAGTAACCAGAAAGCTTGTGTTACCACAAATACTTTTGTAATTTAATCCGCTTTGGGACGAAATGTTTCGTCATGTTTCCACCTTGCGCGCATAATAATTTTAAAATGGTTAATGGTATATACTTTAAATTTGTTGGAATTTTTTATATGAATACTATGTTTGTTCCAACTCAACGAAAAATCTGATGGATATATTAATATTAAAACATTGTTTGCATGAAAACATTACAGATATTTTTAATAAAATACATTTTATAAACTCAACTCCAAATAAAATAAAATTGATTATGAAATTCTTAGGATTTTTTGGTTCACAAAAGTTTCCAAATGTTATAAAAGCTACATATTAAATATGGAATTAAAGTATGCAATAGAACGTTTTAAACTGCGCGCAAGTTGGAAACATAATGATAAATTTTGTCACGAAGCGGATTAAATTATTAAAATATTCGTGGCAATAAAAACTTTCTGATTACTATTTCAGAAAGCAGCTATATTGTGTAGTCAGCTGTGAAAAGTTGGAAGTAATTTCTTTTAAAATAAATAAGTTATCTCAATTCTTGCAACAATCACATATTCAAAGATTTTATGAGTTTTAAGGTGTATGAGTCCCCTTAAATACAAAAATAGATTCTTGTATATTAATAAAATCTGAATTCTTGACGTGTGTATGAAATGTTTAAATGTAAGCTAGTAAGTTAAAGTAAAATAAGTTAAAGCTATCGGTATGGACGAACGTAATTAAAGCCACAATTAAATTTAATTGAACTATTCTTCATAGCACATTAATAATAGTTTTGAGTTTAAAGTGTTATTGAGCAATTTATTAACATTTAGGATTTCGGTCAGGTAGTAGTGTTGAAATACTTGTACGCTTTTGCGTTCAGTACATTTTCCTGGAAGGTAGGAATAAATGCTAGAAAGAATGGAAGATTAAAAATTCTCCTTGTAAAGCTAAAATAGAAAGGAATATGTAATGTTTTGTGCTGGAACAATGCAGGTGACTGGAAGAAGGCATATTTTAGCACAAAACATCACATATTCAATTCCCTTGTGTTTTGGTTCTTTACTATCACTTGTTATTTCCGTTTTCCCACCAGGATGCAAATTAGTTCGCGAATAGTGAGGTTTTCTAAATACTGTACTGTCTCTCGAGGTCACGCTACTAGGCTGCTAGATCAAGTAAGATCTGTAGTCATAATCTCGCCGATACGGTAATCCATGCTGGCTGGTACTCCATTAAGTTGAGCCAACTTAGCATTAAATTGATCTGATAGCATTCAGTTACCAGCTTATTTAATTTAAATTTTACATTTACTTACTTTAAGTTATCTCGCCATAAGTGGTTGGCTGATTTTTAAACACCGGTTGTATCAAATAAAACGGTTTTTTCTCAAGGCTCAGGTGTAATTTTAAACTTCGCGAGGTTCTCTTCTGCTATCGGGACCAGATTTAGAAATGTACGTATGTTATACGTGTATATGTGGATATATGTGTTCATGTATGCATGTACATACGTACGTATGTGTGTGTGTATACACATACACATGTGCATAAATATACACGTGTGTGTATATATGTTACGGTGAAACACCGAAATGTGGAGAATGTCGACTTTCACCGGTGAATGTCAACATTCACATAGTCGCTTGGTGTATGTCCGAAATATTTTCCAAATACTCTTATTTCTGACTTACACCGGTCAATGTCGACATTCACCATGTACTAATAGTGAATGTTGAACACATAAGAATATTACATTTTCTTCTCCGTAATTCGGTGGCGAAAAAACGCACTTGAGACTTCAAATAAGAACTTAAGCACATAAGAACTTAAAACACACTGTGCATTCAAAATGAGAAAGGAAAATAATAGAAGTTAAAAACTTACTAAATTACGTGATTCAAATCTTATTTATTGCAATAACTTAAACTATTATGCCACTTTGAATTGCACAAGAGGCCCTTGCTTTTACAACTGCATTTATTTGTGGAACACTTCCTTTTGCAATGACAGCGTGTACATATACTCCTCTCTTTCGACCTACACCAGAGCATATCTGTGATTGTCGACATACACCGGTGAGGGTCCGAATGTACAAGAATGTAATGCAATATTCGATCCTTCACCGACGTATTTGGTGAATGTTGAAATTCTCCGGTGAAAGTCGACATTCTCCAGTTTCGGTCTTTCAAGGTAACATATACACATACACATGTGCATAAATATACACATTTTTGAAGCCGGTCCCGATAACAGAAACGATAATTCGCTTAACGTGTACAAGAGTTTGAACTCAATTAAATAGCTGCAAAATATGCGTAAGAGCATTATCAGAGTATGCTTCTTGCTGTCAGTCGCTATTTAAATTTGCTTTCTGGTAAAGGTAAATCAAAAGTAGTGTCTTAAAGTAGAAAGGAATTAACACAAAAAAACTTGTTTATAATCTTGCATTTAAATTGTATTTGTCATGGTAATCAGGCGTATTTTACTTCTGCTCACTCCAAAACTCTCATAATAATTTTTTAGAATCCAAGGCAACGCTGCCACATTATCATCGGATTTCTGAGAAACATATTTTTTTCTTAGTTAATTTAGTTTATTCCTCATCGATTTTTATACGGTATGTCTGGTAGAAAACGCTTCCTAATGAAGTTCTTCTTCGGTTTTCTTACTTCCTTCCGAATGCTTTCGTGGTGTAGTAACTGGAAGCACACTCGACGCATATGCGGGAGGTCTGGAGTTCGAATCCCGTCGAAGCCATTCGATATAACCTAGTGACTAAAGAGCATTTTAATGCCTTCTTGTTGGACGTTTCAATGATCAGCATGCACATTTATGTAACTAGTTTAAAGGTTATAGAGACATTAGGTATTTTTGATATGGGAGACTTAAAAAATGAGCAATGCCCTCGCCGGAACTCGAACCACGGACCTCTCGAATACGCGCCGAGTGTGCTGACTGCTACAACACGAAGACATGCTAAGAAGGCGCGAGAAGTACCTCATACCCTTACAGAGCTACAATCTGTTATTTGATTCAGAAACTCCCCAGTTTATAGTTCGACCGCCTCATCCGCGACCATGAGCGCAAACACGCATGCGCCATTCGGACCGAGTTATTTTGAAAATAGGGTGGAAGGATGGGGACTTTCCTTTGAGCATATAAATCCTCTCTTTCCGGAGGTGTTCACGTCACCTTTTACATCGCAACAAGTAATAACGCCCCTTTTGGACGAGTCTATGTGTTTTGGCAGAATGCCAGCCAAGGTTGCGTTTGAGACGGTCGAACTATACCTGTGCATAAAGTTCAGAAGCTATGATAAGTTTAATCTTAGCTTGCATTTAATTAACCAGTCACATTTCAGTTGCTGATGATAAAATTCTGCTATTCTGATTAAAATTAAATTAAGATTCATGATATGAATTAAGATTCCTTCCCGCTTAATCCAATTAAAATATAATATCCTTCCCATAGGGTTACGATACTCCTCTTGGCGAAAGAGGGACGCAGCTCAGTGGAGGTCAGAAGCAGAGAGTTGCTATTGCTCGAGCACTTCTTCGAAATCCGAAAATCCTTCTCCTGGATGAAGCGACATCAGCTCTTGACGCAGAAAGTGAAAAGGTAATGAATTCTCATTTGGGGTTTCTCTTAAGGTAATGTTTCTCTTCTCCTTTTGCGTAAAATTTAGGTTTTTCAAATTCCAAGACATTCATTTATGTCTTCTTGTTTATATAATGTAATTCACTTTCGTAATTAAAGTTATTCTAGACTGTTTTTTTACATTTTTGGCTAACGATCATAGGTATTAAACATCGTTTACTATTTTTACTTCCTTGTACGAAGTAAAAAAGCAAGTAAGAAAATTTTCTGGAATCATATTTCAACGAAAATATCTATTTTGACCGCTATCGAATGCAATTTAACGATGTATTTGCGTGATATCTGTACGTAAGGACAGAATAAAAGACTCTTTTCCCCCCAAAAAAATTATAAAACTGATTTAAAATGAATTCTGAAGAGAATTATGCGTGGCGTCTGTAAGTACGTATCTCGCATAACTCAAAATATAGGATTGCTATAACATGTAAATGTGCACCTCGTATTTTGGTTGCAATCGACCGCACCAAACGCATATAAATATATGTATATATATCCACTTTGTTAATCGGCTCAGCGATCTCTAGTTTTTTTACTGTTATACGTTTGTAAGTTGCGCATTTTTTTTCTTTAAAAATTACTGGATTATGTTGTTTTATCTTCGGATAAGGTTTTTATGCCTTTAGTAAATCTGCATGCAATATTTGTGGAGTTATCAACAATTTAAAAGTTGTTTACGAGCGGCTAAGCCTAATGAATTTTGCGATGGTGGACATGTTTGTTTACATTTCAAACTTGGCAGAATAGCTGATTTGTTGCCAATCTAGAGAAACTAAGCGTCGCAACAACAAAGATAACGCCTTCTTTTATTATTGCGAATTAAATCATGTTTAATGCATTTTAGAATTTGAGGAAATAAGTGTTTAAGATTTACTTCGTAATTTTTAATATAGATATTTTGAGTTTTTATGTATTTTTGCCTTGTCGGGAAGTGAGAACTGAATTAATTGAATGAGAAATACTGAATCATCTGTGAAAAACTCTTTCTTTTTTTTATATGTTTAATTTCTTTTATACATAATTTTAGATTTATTATACTATTTGAATGGAACATGTGGCAACGATTAGATAATCATTCAAATGATATAAATTGATATGCATTCTGATTTATAATATGAACGAAATGTAACGCTATTAAGTGAAGCTTAAACAGATATAGTGAATTTTAAAGAGTGCATTTATTCTGTTGTGATTTATGCGCTATCGACGAAGTAGATTTAATTCAATCCAATACGTTTAAATGAAATGCAAGAAAAAATGCGTATAATTTAATATTCCATGCAAGGAAATAATGTGGTGTACACATCAGATTTTTATTTATGGGAAACAGCAAAAATAAACTGTGGCTTTTGGAATCATTATCTGTATATTATGAGTTTGTCTTTTATTCGTCATTTTACTATTTAAAAACGTTCCTTCTCAGGTCAATAAAATTTAAGATATCACATTCACCTGAATTTTAAATCAGTGTATTATTAGAAAACTATATTGTAAATTTAACACGTGTTTTCATGTATTTTTAGATCGTTCAAGAGGCATTAGATAAAGCCAGAACTGGACGAACCTGTTTGATCATTGCTCATAGATTAACTACAATTCAAAACGCTGATACGATCATGGTTATCCATAAAGGACGGATAGTTGAGAAAGGTACTCACCAAGAACTTCTAAATCAACGCGGCCATTATTACAAGCTGCAAAACAGAGAAGTCGGCCCATTAAGACAAGAAGGATGAAATTAGTTCAATTTAAAAATTTTTGACTCGTGAAATCAAATACTTTTAGGCTACGCGGAGAAAACTTTTCTACAAAGCAAACGCAAGGAACAAACGAAGACGAAAAAATGAAAAGTATTAATTTATATCATATTGTATAAAATGATTGTAATATGCGAATGCATTACTATTTGAACAATTTACACATTTTTCTCTGTAATATTTTTCACGTATGATATTTTTATTTGAAAGAAAACGTTTTTATAAAATATATAAGTAATTTGGAAATTCTGAAATTTTTTAACATCTGTTGCTTTCATTGTTTTACGAAAGTTTCTTAGTAGAGTAAATCTTGAGTTACGTGTTTTTTAAATTTAAAAATGAACGAAACAGACTTAAATGTTTTAGAAAATAGAGCCAGAAAGCATTGTGTTGTTTTATGTTTTTTATTTCTGTTGGAAAACAAAAAGTAGTAAGTAATTGTTTTGGCCGTTAAAGAGAAGTTGAGAAGTTTTTAAGCTGACACCAAGGAATCGTCGATATTTTTTTTCTTGTTTTCTGTACTATAAATCGTTTAGCGAATTTAGAAGAACGGTTTCAATAAAAATTATTCCTGAAGCTTTTAGAAGAATCATTTAGAACACACGAATAAAAAGGGCGATCGGCAAGAAGGAAATTTTTCATCAAAAGGAAAATAAGGGAAACTACGCCTGGCCTTCGCAAAATCTACAGTAAGTAAAGTTTTTTTGTTCTACAGACGAATAAATAGCTGGGAAAATCAGAATTAAGAACAGAATTCGAAAAACCCTACTGTCTAATGTCACGCATAGGGGTACAGATTTAACAGTTTGAGGATGTTTTTTTGTCTTTAGAATACGAAAAGAGCGTTTGTCTAAAATAATATGGATTGGTATAAATATATAAATATTCTTAATGAAAATTTGGAAAGGTCTGCGAAAAACCCTGTAATGCAAAATACATTCGAGTTTTGTCAGAATAACTGTCTGTATGTTGATAAGATTGTATGTTTAATACAATCTTAAACATACAGCCCTACTGTCCTAAACATACAGCCTTTTTGGTTATTTTACAATTATGCTGAAATTACCAAACCTTTTCCATATTCGGAAACTTAATTCCTATGGAGTATGTATGGAATTGATTGAAGAAAAGAAAAAGGAAACAGGATACTTTTTCAAAAGCTTTGCCAAAAGCAATTTTCGTGTAGGAATGTAGCAAATTTTAACACATAAAAAAAATTACTCGAATCTATGCTAAAGCGTCTGAAAAATGTAATCTTGGTTCTGAAATATAAACTGCGTTAAAGCTTACAAGAATCGGTCTAATATTCATAAATCGGTACTTACGTATTATCGCAACCAGGTTGGCGCGATTTGTAAGTTTGAGTAAAAAAGTATAAATAGAAAGAAAATGTACATTTATTAATTACAGATAATTTTTAATACAGTTTTTTATATTATTTTGTTTTAAAATATAAAATAGCAATTAAACCCTTCCCGTTTCGAATTTGAATAAGTTGCAGAATTATTTTTTCGGCGGAAATCTTTTGGCTATTGCTTTTAGCACTGATTGAAAACCGTCTTCGCCATTAACAGCTTGAGCTTGGCGCCATATAAATTCGATAAGGTATGAGTCAAGATGATTTTTACAAGTACGTTCGTTCGGTATAATTCCATATCCCTGCAACAATTCAACAGCATCTTTTTCACTCGCAGGCAGATCTCAAATACCCATAGTTAAAGTATTTCAAGGCATTCAATCTAACCAGTAAAAAAAATAATTTCTTTACGAAAAACTACGTATAACACGTAGGGTTGCCGTAAGAAGGATCGCCAAATTTGGCGATTTATGCGAATTTTGGCCTGGTTGCGTTAATACGTAAGTACCCATAAATCTGTAAGACTAGTTTTTTTTCGAAGGTTTAAATATAGAACCAGCTGCAGTAGTGCAAATGACGAAAGAGAAGTGTCAATAAGAAGGGGTAGCATCTATTGACAAAAAATGAAAACAACTAGGCAATAATTTCATTAAAAGCTGAGGGTAAAGACGGATTGAAACTGGGATGGCTAACTAGAACTGAAAGATTTTTATAAATGTGAAATGTCTAAATTCCGGGCTATAGAACATATGTCTCATGTTCTGTAGCTCGAAATTTTACGGGTTTCTCAGTTTGATCAGTGTAAATTGATTACATTAGCAGTGAATCCTGTACACAGGGTGTCCCATAAATAGCGTCCAAATTCTGCACAGCCATATTCCTCGTGCCGATTACATAAAAAATGCCCGAAGAACTGTACCTGTGCGATCCATAGTTTTCGACATAATCGCAAAAGAAAAGTATGACGTCATATCGCCGATGGTTCTAGCAGGGTGAAGCTCTGGCGCATTTTATCTCTTCTGTGCGTGATTGGCTGGATATGGAATACTCAATCCGCTGGTTTGGATGTGGGGCTCCGGTTCTATGGCCACCGCGATCGCCAGATCTCACAGCGTTGGATTTTTTTTTCCTATGGGGACATCTTAAGCAATTGGTGTATCGAGACATAGTGACTATAGAAACGGACTTGATCGCTTAGCTGCATGCTGCTTGAACTTCGGTAGACAACGCGCTGCTGCGACGTGTGCACTCATCCATTCCAGGACGCGCTAAAGTCTGCCTCGATATTCACGGCAGGCACCTTGAACATCTGCCTTTATAAATACTGCTGCTGATGTGTCAAATAAAGCGTTTTTCATTGCGCCGGTTGTGATGTATTTTTCTTGTAAAGTATGGATCGTACGGGTACAATTCTTTGGACATTTTTTATGTACTCTCGAAGAGGAATCTGGTTGTGCAGAGTTTGGACGCTATTTATGGGACACCCTGTATATTCTCGGAGATCATATCCGGTGAGGGTCCTTAACCACTTGCGCTAAAAAGACGTGCCACGCACGTCGAGACGCTTCTGTCTCAAACCGCGAGCGACGTGAACACCACATCGATAGGCATTTACCGCAAAAATGAAAATAACGTGGCGCACACGTCGCCTAACAACGAGATTGTTTATGTTTAGGAACGTGCACGGACTCGATTAACACACAATAATTTAATATGTTCATTATAATGTAATGTTCATTATAATGTAACACACAATAATTTAATATGTTCATTATAATTAATTATAATGTTCATTATAATGTAGATTTTTTGTGGCAACAGTTATGTTTTTTATATATTGCTTTGAGCTTGATAACTTACGGAATGTTATTCTTTTTGTAATGTTTAGAATGCTAAATAAATAAGTTCGTTGTTAATTAAAAAGGTTTTCTCTGCGAAATATATTACCATTCGTACGAAGTTATTAAATAAGTCAAGAAATGATTCATTTCAAACTGTTTATTTTTCGAGTTACAGTTCTGGATTGCACTCGCAGACGCGGAGCGGCGTAAATGAGACACTTTACCGCTTGTTATATTGTAGCGCACCGCACCGCAACCGTGAAGTTTAATCGTAGCGCAAGTGGTTAAGTATGGAACTGCGAATTATATTGAAAGAAGAAAAAAACAAACGGAAAGTTGAATTTCTGTATAAACGTGCAATTTTATAGCGTTGTGTTGGAAAGAAAAGAATGACAACAGAATTCTTATGATCTAAAACGAGAGAATGCTTTTCGATGTCTTGAGTACTTTTTAACCGCTTGGTCAATAATGTTAGGCGAAAAGCCTTTGTCAGTAGTAACTGCTTTTAACCCCTTCGCGCCGGGTACCGCAAACGCGCGCTTATCGCGGAGGCCGGCAGTGTCTTACGCGAGCGTCTGTCCAGGGCCGGGCGGGGGCTTTCCATGAAATTTCCGAAGTATCAACGCATTGTTTAATAATGCTCTATAGAGTATTTAAACGGCTTATGCTTTATAGATATTTTGGTACTTACGTATTATCGCAACCAGGTTGGCGCGATTTGTAAGTTTGAGTAAAAAAAGTATGAATAGAAAGAAAATGTGCGCGATTTGTAAGTTTGAGTAAAAAAAGTATGAATAGAAAGAAAATGTACATTTATTAATTACAGATAATTTTTAATACAGTTTTTTATATTATTTTGTTTTAAAATATAAAATAGCAATTAAACCCTTCCGGTTTCGAATTTGAATAAGTTGCAGAATTATTTATTCGGCGGAAATCTTTTGGCTATTGCTTTTAGCACTGATAGAAAACCGTCTTCGCCATTAACAGCTTGAGCTTGGCGCCATATAAATTCGATAAGGTATGAGTCAAGATGATGACGGCCTGTTCCTCTCTGTTTTTTGTTGCGCCATTTGGCTGAGCCCCACATGCGCTCTACATGTTGTGTGTGAACGCCCGTGTTGGGATCCACAAAGTTATATTTGTGATTAAAAGTTCCATGCAGAAATCCAGCATTTTCGAACTCACTTGTATTGTATCCTTTCCAGCAATCCGAATAAATGATGCTTCCTTCCTTGATATTTTCGCAAATTTTTACCATGAGGGTAACGGCGCTTCTGTTAGGTACAGTAACCAAAAAAGTCTCTTTCTTTTCTCGGCAAATTCCGCCGAAAACCCATTGCTGTGGTAGTACACGCCCAGTGTTATTTTTTCTTTTTACAAATAAACTTTCGTCTATTTTCACAATAAGTCCTTCGCCGCCTATTTGCTTTCTTTCTTTTTCATCCATTTCAAGGGCACATATCTCCCGCATGTAATTAATAATGCGCATGTAAACCCGCATGTAACGATAAACTACGTATAACACGTAGGGTTGCCGTAAGTAGAGTCGCCAAATTTGGCGATTTATGCGAATTTTGGCCTGGTTGCGTTAATACGCAAGTACCGATATTTTTATATATATGCTTTAATTATCTTATTTCTTGTTTAAATGCATATTTTACACATTTTATTTTCATTACTCACCATTTTATGACTTTTAACATTATACATCTGAAAACTAAACGTATTACTTAAAAATCTCTTTTCGTATGAAAAATTTGAAAACGGGGATCTACACACAGTCCTTGCACTCGTAATAACTCATTTACCGTTTTGGAGGATTTTTCCGGAAATGCGAACAAACGAAGCATCGTCGTCTCATTTTCTTATCACTCTCTTCTGAACAAAGTTTTGGAAAATGTGATAGTGATACTATGTAACGTAGTATCCTAGTTATACTACGTTACATAGTATGACTATCACTACTATCAGAATCTGTTTCAAAATCAATATCTGAAAAATTTTGCATCATTTCTACTATTTCATGCTCTGTTAAACATTTTCGACGCTTCGACATTGAAACGGTAAAACCAGAAAGAATTCACGTCTAACAAGATCTAATTATTTTCTAAATACTGAGCTGCAAACCGAAATACCCAACGCTTTAGCAAAAATTAAACTCCTCTACTTAAAATAAACAACTACCACGTGCGATTTTAAAGAGACGTCATAAAGTACGCCATTTATTTCCCCTTTTATTTATATAATCAAAAACACGTGTATGTGAGTCATGCTTCTCTCATTTCGAGTAGAAGGTCTAATGTACATGTATCTGAAACCATATGGACATACAGTTCTAGTCTCTCTGCACTCTGGGTACTGTTAGTGTGTCTAGTACTTAAGTGCATGCACTCTCGGTACTTCTAGTCTGTCTGCACTCGCGCTACTTCTCTTCTCTCTGCACTCTGGGAACTTTAGTGTGTCTGCACTATTGGTACTTAAGTAGACTGTAATTACTCTCGGTACGTCTAGTTTGTCTGCACTCTCGGTGCTTCTAGTGTGTCCGCACTCTGGGTACTTTTAGCGTGTCTGCACTCTTGGTCCTTAAGTAGACTAGAAATACTCTTGGTACATTTAGTGCGTCTGCACACTCCGTACATCTAGTCTCTCTGCGTTCTGGGTAATATTAGTGTGTTTAGTACTTAAGTATTACTTAAGTGCACTCTCGGTACTTAAGTACAGGAGAATAGACTGTAGGTGCTTCTAGGCTTCTGGTAAGTAGTACTTAAGTGCACTCTCGGTACTTCTAGTGTGTCTGCACTCTCGGTTATTCTAGTGCGTCTGTAATCCTGGTACATCTAGTATGTCTGCACTCTGGGTATTTTTAATGAGTCTGCACTCTGGGTACTTAAGTAGACTAGAAATACTCTTGGTACATCTAGTGCGTCTCCACTCTCGGTACTTCTAGTCTCTCTGCGTTCTGTGTATTATTAGTGTGTTTAGAACTTAAGTGCACTCTCGGTACTTAAGTAGACTAGAATAGACTCTGGGTACTTCTAGACCGCAATATGTGTGCTTCGAGTGCGTCTGCAATCTCAGTACTTCTGGTCTGTCTGCACTCTGGGTACTTCTAGCCTGTCTGCACTCTGGATACGTCTAGTGTGTCTGCATTCTTGGTACTTCTAGTGAGTCTGCACTCTCGGTACTTCTAGTCTTTCCGCACTCTGGGTACTTCTAGTCTTTTTGCACTCTGAGTACTGTTAGTGTGTCTAGTACTTACGTGCACTCTCGGTAATTCTAGTCTGTCTGCACTCTCGATACTTCTAGTCTGTCTGCAATCGCGCTACTTCTCATCTCTCTGCATTCTGGGAACTTTAGTGTGTCTGCACTATTGGTACTTAAGTAGACTGTAATTACTCTCGGTACGTCTAGTCTGTCTGCACTCTCGGTGCTTCTAGTGTGTCCGCACTCTGGGTACTTCTAGTGTGTCTGCACTCTTGGTACTTAAGTAGACTAGAAATACTCTTGGTACATCTAGTGCGTCTGCACACTCGGTACTTCTAGCCTTTCTGTGTTCTGGGTAATATTAGTGTGTCTAGTACTTAAGTAGCCCTAAGTGTACTGTCGGTACTTAGGTAGACTAGAATAGACTTTGGGTACTTCTAGTGTGTCTGTACTCTGGGTACTTCTAGTCTGTCCGCAATATAGTGCGTCTGCTATCTCAGTGCTTCTGGTCGGTCTATACTCTGGGTACTTCTAGTGTGTTTGCAGTCTGAGTACTTCGAGTCTGGCAGCAATCTGGGTACTTCTAGTCTCTCTTCACTCTGGGTAGTATTAGTGTGTCTAGTACTTACGTGCACTCTCGGTAATTCTAGTCTGTGTGCACTCGCGCTACTTCTTTTCTCTCTGCACTCTGGGTATTGTAGTGTGTCTGCACTCTTGGTACTTAAGTAGAATAAAAATAATCTTGGTACATCTAGTGCGTCTGCACTCTCGGTACTTCTAGTCTCTCTGTATTCTGGGTACTAATGTATCTGCAATCTTGGTACATCTAGTATGTCTGCACTCTGGGTATTTTTAGTGCAAGTAGACTAGAATTACTCTTGGTACTTCTAGTGCGTGTGCAATGTCGGTATTTCTAGTCTCTCTGCGCTCTGAGTTCTATTAGTATGTCTAGTACTTAAGTGAACTTTCGGTACTATTAGTGCGTTTACACTCTCGATACTTCTAGTGTGTCTGCACTCTCGGTACTTCTAATGTGTCTGTACTCTCGGTACTTCTGGTGTGTCTGCACTCTCGGTACTTAAGTAAACTAGAAATTCCCTTGGTACATCTAGTGCTTCTGCACTCTCGGTACTTCTAGTCTCTCTGCGCTCTGGGTACTATTAGTGTGTCTAGTACTTAAGTGCAATCTCGGTACTTCTAGTCTCTCTGCGCTCTGGGTACTATTAGTATGTCTAGTACTTAAGTAGTACTTAAGTGCAATCTCGGTACTTCTAGTTTGTCTGCACTCTCGGTTATTCTAGTGTGTCTGCAATCTTGGTACATCTAGTATGTCTGCAGTCTGGGTATTTTTAATGTGTCTGCAGTCTGGGTACTTAAGTAGACTAGAAATACTCTTGGTACATCTAGTGCGTCTGCACTCTCGGTACTTCTAGTCTTTCTGCGTTCTGGGTACTATTAGTGTGCTATTACTTAAGTATTTCTTAAGTGCACTCTCGGTACTTAAGTAGACTAGAATAGACTTTGGGTACTTCTAGTCCGCAATATTTTGTGCTTCGAGTGAGTCTGCAATCTCAGTACTTCTGGTCTGTCTGCACTCTGGGTACTTCTAGTGTGTCTGCCGTCTGGGTACTTCTAGTCTGCCCGCAGTCTGGGTTCTTCTAGCCTGTCTGCACTCTGAATACGTCTAGAGTTTCTGCATTCTTGGTACTTCTAGTGAGTCCGCACTTTCGGTACTTCTAGTCTTTCCGCACTCTGGGTACTTCTAATCTCTCTGCACTCTGGGTACTCTTAGTGTGTCTAGTACTTAAGTGCACTCTCGGTAATTCTGGTCTGTCTGCACTCTCGATACTTCTAGTCTGTCTGCACTCGCGCTACTTCTCTTCTCTCTGCACTCTGGGAACTTTAGTGTGTCTGCACTATTGGTACTTAATTAGACTGTAATTACTCTCGGTACGTCTAGTTTGTCTGCACTGTCGTTGCTTCTAGTGTGTCCGCACTCTGGGTACTTATAGTGTGTCTGCACTCTTGGTACTTACTGCACTCTTGGTAAGTAGACTAGAAATACTCTTGGTACATTTAGTGCGTCTGCACACTCAGTACTTCTAGTCTCTCTGCGTTCTGGGTACTATTAGTGTGTCTAGTACTTAAGTATTACTTAAGTGCACTCTCGGTACTTAAGTAGACGAGAATAGACTGTAGGTGCTTCTAGTCTTCTGGTAAGTAGTACTTAAGTGCACTCTCGGTACTTCTAGTGTGTCTGTAATCTTGGTACATCTAGTATGTCTGCACTCTGGTTATTTTTAATGAGTCTGCACTCTGGGTACTTAAGTAAACTAGAAATACTCTTGGTACATCTAGTGCGTCTGCACTCTTGGTACTTCTAGTCTCTCTGCGTTCTGGGTATTATTAGTGTGTTTAGTACTTAAGTGCACTCTCGGTACTTAAGTAGACTAGAATAGACTTTGAGTACTTCTAGTCCGCAATATGTGTGCTTCGAGTGCGTCTGCAATCTCAGTACTTCTGGTCTGTCTGCACTCTGGGAACTTCTAGCCTGTCTGCACTCTGGACACGTCCAGTGTGTCTGCATTCTTGGTAATTCTAGTGAGCCTGCACTCTGGGTACTGTTAGTGTGTCTAGTACTTAAGTGCACTCTCGGTAATTCTAGTCTGTCTGCACTCTTGATACTTCTAGTTTGTCTGCACTCGCGCTATTCTCTTCTCTCTGCACTCTGGGAACTTTAGTGTGTCTGCACTATTGGTACTTAAGTAGACTGTAATTACTCTCGGTACGTCTAGTCTGTCTGCACTCTCGGTGCTTCTAGTTTGTCCGCACTCTGGGTACTTCTAGTGTGTCTGCACTCTTGGTACTTAAGTAGACTAGAAATACTCTTGGTACATCTAGTGCGTCTGCACACTCGGTACTACTAGCCTCTCTGTGTTCTGGGTAATATTAGTGTGTTTAGTACTTAAGTAGCACTAAGTGTACTGTCGGTACTTAGGTAGACTAGAATAGACTTTGGGTACTTCTAGTGTGTCTGCACTCTGGGTACTTCTAGTGTGTCTGCACTCTGGGTACTTCTAGTGTGTCTGCACTCTGGGTACTTCTAGTCTGTCCGCAATATAGTGCGTCTGCAATCTCAGTGCTTCTGGTCGGTCTATACTCTGGGTACTTCTAGTGTGTTTGCAGTCTGAGTACTTCGAGTCTGGCCGCAGTCTGGGTACTTCTAGTCTGTCCGCACTCTGGGTACTTCTAGTCTCTCTGCACTATGGGTAGTATTAGTGTCTAGTACTTACGTGCACTCTCGGTAATTCTAGTCTGTCTGCACTTTCGCTACTTCTAGTCTGTCTGCACTCGCGCTACTTCTTTTCTCTCTGCACTCGCGCTACTTCTTTTCTCTCTGCACTCTGGTTATTGTAGTGTGTCTGCTCTCTTGCTACTTAAGTAGAATAAAAATACTCTTGGTACATCTAGTGCGTCTGCACTGTCGGTACTTCTAGTCTCTCTATATTCTGGGTACTAATGTATCTGCAATCTTGGTACATCTAGTATGTCTGCACTCTGTGTATTTTTAGTGCAAGTAGACTAGAATTACTCTTGGTACTGCTAGTGCGTGTGCGATGTCGATACTTCTAGTCTCTCTGCGCTCTGAGTTCTATTAGTATGTCTAGTACTTAAGTGAACTTTCGGTACTATTAGTGCGCCTACACTCTCGGTACTTCTAGTGTGTCTGCACTCTCGGTACTTCTAGTGTGTCTTCACTCTCGGTACTTAAGCAAACTAGAAATTCTCTTGGTACATCTAGTGCTTCTGCACTCTCGGTACTTCTAGTCTCTCTGCGCTCTGGGTACTATTCGTGTGTCTAGTACTTAACCTTTTAACTGCTTAAGACGTGTTTAAACGTTTTTGGAATTTCTTTAAAAATGCTTAAGACGTCTTTACACGAATTTCAAATCGCACGAAAAATGCTTAAGACGTGTATACACGAAGCCCGAATTTCGCGAAGATTGCTTAAGACGTGTTTAGACGACGCGATGTGGTCTTCCTTCCCCTACCTTTCTGCAGGCGGCTGTCAGTTGACACAAAGCTCTTAATAGGGTGTGAAGTCTCTTTCAAAAGAGCACTTTAGGAAAAAGTCCTTAGAGTGAAGTATCTTTGTCAGACAGCAGGTATGTATTATCTGTGTGCCGACTAAAAGTTTGCGAAAGAAGATAAATCGTTTTACAACTGTTTGCCTTGTGGTACTTTATACAAATGAAAGTCAAACAGGATCCGACGTTGTTATAGTACTTTGCCGAATTTTAGTAGAAACAAGAAAAAATAAGAATTGTAACGGAGGACGCCTTTATGCCTATATGTTATAGAAACAAATATTTTATTTTTGTATTGAAAAATGATTACAATTTCTGATTCGTCAGGAAACAATATAAAATGTTGCAACCAGCTTTCTTGTTTGCCTTCGTATTTCAAATGCGCGTTATTATAATGTTATATTCTTCTTTTTACATTCTTAAATGTTAAAACTGTGCTGTTCTTAAATGTTAAAACTGTGCAGCATGCCTGAGTTTTGTACTCGTATCTGTGGCTCTATGCTCCGTAGAAATGGCGAACTGACATATAAAAATTATATGAATGTTGAAAGGAAGATATTCTACTCGAAACTTCAACTAAATGGAATAAATGAATACGCCGAAGGAATTTCTAGAAATATTTGTTTTAAAAATTTTATTATTAAGATTTTAAATACAAAATGTTTTGAAATCTAAAGAAAAAAATATGTAATCCTTGAAACATTTTTGGAAAGAAATCTATCGATATAAAATCTCTTAAAATTAATGGAGTGTAAATTAATTAAAACAGTTAGTGTACGGAAGGGTTAGATATACTGCGCACAAAAAATTACAGTCAGAAGATCAATTATTTAAAGATATAAATTAATTACATTAAAAGAATTTAAAATAAATTAACATCTGTCCAAATGTCAATGCTAACAGCAATAGCACGAATGAAAGTTATTCTTTAAATTCCGAACTTAGTTCATCCGTCGGTACGCAATGATTGTGTCTTTGCGATTACTTTTCTTATAGATACTACAAAAGGCCGCCAACGAAGTAGCGGTAAAATCATTGAATACTAATAGTTTGAAGCGGGTTCAAATCCTGACGAATGGATTGCCTGCATACCAGTTTTAGCGAATGTTTGTTGCGCATGTTTAATGTGAATATGAGACAATTTATTTAGCTTTTCATGATGACGTGCCTTGACTACGAGTCCTCGCTCGGGTTGTGTTTGGTTTGGCTTGTTAGATTATTAAGCACGTGAAGGCGATCTGTCTAAAGGGAGGTATCCTTTCGTGACAGATTTTCTAAGGGAAACAATCTCGCACTGCAAAAAGTTAAAACCATAAAAACGCCCATGCAATCAGCTTGTTCACGGGGGTTTGAATGCAGGTCAAACTACCAGTATGTTAAGAGATGCGATTCCAAGAATGTTTAATTATTTTATTTAGTTTGTCATAAGCTAAATAAAATAATTAAACATTCTTGAAATCTCTTCACTTTACTGAAATGGCAATAACTTCGAATTATACTACGCTACTACTTTTCCTCTAATATGAAATTTTGAACTTTTCCGTTATCGGACAGCCCACCAGGGACTGAGCGGAGTCTAACGGAACAACTGGTGGTTCTGTCCGGGGTTCGAATCCCGGGAAACGAGCTGGTTGCCAGGATGATATTCTTAGTTTTCCATATGTGTAACATGTATGCAAGCTAATTTCCGTTAGGCAGTCCTCGAACGAAGGCATCCTTCACCTTAGGCAAATAACCATCGAGTACTTTGCCATAATCAAATAAACCTTTATCCATAACATGCTTCAAATATTTTTATGTTGAAAAGTTCATGCGCCAAAGTTGGCCCCCGTTGAATGAAATATGTTGTTTATTTTTTCTTTGTTTTTTATAACAACAATGTACTTGTTTTCAGAATCTGAATTATCAATAAAATTCTTTTAATAATATGCGATTCTATTTTGTTTTTTTGTTTAATGAAAAATTAATTTAAGCGACAAATCTCTTACATTTAGAAAAATTTTCGATTTTCGAAACGAGTTGCTGTCAAAAGCGCATCTTCTCGTTGCTGCATATATTTATTTAAAGCAAACTGCTTGGCGCGTGTGCTTTTATATTTGAAAAGATTCAGAGAATTTTCAACATGGAAATAAAGTTATTAATTTTACTGAATTTTGTGGGTTCTTTGTGTTTTGAGGTAAAAGTCAAACCATCAGATATGTGATAACCTTAAAATAAGGGTATATATAATCAGGATTTTGCGGCCACACATTCCCAGCGAAATAAATTACAAAAAATTACCTATGTAGAATTAATGTATATTCCATTTAGTATTTTAATTTATCAGTGTTATTACACATCAGTTAATCAGTGTAAGTTATATCGAGTTTTAGTTGTGTTCGATATAAGAATTTTATTTGGTTTATATAAATCCGATTCGTTTAATAATATTATATTTATTAAATACTATTTATTAGGTTTTCAAATCTGTCAAACCCAATCAATGGCCTCCTGGCTAAGATATCTGATTATTGCTATTTTGACTCGTATTCGAACCAAAACAAACGAACTGGTTGAATTTTGTGATTTGCCCTATGTGTAACATGAACATGAGTACGTTTTACTTAGAAAGTCGCCCATGGAGACATTCATTGCCTTCGGCTGATAGATCTCGTTTCCTTTGCCATACTCAAAAAATCTAAAAATTTTTCAAAAACACTAACAGATGCATATAACAAAATAAAATTAAGTAAATGCATATAAGAAAATAAATTAAGTAAATGCATATAAAAAAAACTGAAGTAAATGTATATAACGAAAAAAAAAAATGAGGTAAAAACAAATTTTCAATAATTTTTCAATACAGTAGTTTTTAAATTGCTTGTTTTCAAATTTTATTTCATTTTTTAGTATGTACTAATATACAGTGTATGTGTGCGAAAGTGTGCTTGTTCGGCATATCCATATATATTAATTAAATAAATCTGATTTGAAAATGCATGCACTAACGCGCTATTCTTGTAATTTGAAAACACTAAAGTATTGTCTGAGAAAAATATTTATAAAGAAAATTAAATTTCGTCTCCTTACTCGGTGCTGTGTAAAAAATTTAAATAAGCTTATTAATTTTTTTCTTCTTTATTAAAAACAAATTTTAGTTTCTTTTCATCTATATATGAAAAATAACAAAATCTTGCTGTCAGAATGGAAATTCTTAAAAATATAAAACTCGTTTTCTTCGAACAAAAGTTTCTGAGAAATTTCTCTAGGTCAGCAGGTAGTAACAGGACCACTGACTGCTTTGTTTGAAAAACCCGATGAAGTGGATGATTTTACCCCCAAAAGGTTTTCTTTAACAAAGCAGATGCGGTCCAAATGGCTTTTCTGAGAAGCGTTCGTATTTGAATAGCTTGAAGCTTGAAAGCTTGAGTTGGAAGATGTTTCCGAAGTCAGACAGCAATAAAATTTGTTATAGATATTTCTCTCTCTCTCTCTGTGAGTTCTTGAAATCTTGGAATGGGTGAAAATTTATTTTGTTTTACATATGTAAGGAAACTGCATGTAAAGCAAAATAATTCAAGGCACCCATTGTATGTTAATCATTGTACGTCCCCTCAGCTCTTCGGTTGGGTATTAAGAAAAGAAATTCCTATACTGCTTTTGTATTACTTGTATAGTGAAAGATTTGAAAAAAATAGCTTCATATGAAAAGTTTTTCTCCGATGAACGAATACAGCTGAAACATGTTTCTGTCTTCAAGTATATCCACAAAACATGAAATAGTATTGTACTCTTTTGTATTCTATTGCATTTTGATATTACTTCGTGGTAAATTTTTTTATTCTTAAATTTCTCTCTCTCTTTTCTTATAATACACAAGTACTCTTTCAAATATGGCTGACCTATGAACCTAAATTTTTATACTATAAAATTTTATATAAAAATTAGCCGTAATCATTAGACACAGCTTTGTGTATATTATATTCTTGAATACATGCCTGCAATTAATACTAAGAATACTATTGATAAAATTCGTGATATAATTAATAATGAAAATACTGTTTAAGCTAAAAACCGATTTGAATCTTTTTTTCATTATAGGGTAACATGAGCCAAACAATTTTCGTTAGAAATATACAATTATGCTAACTTGACACATCAGATAGAAAATATTTTATCGTCATCATCGGCTATGATAAAAGATTTTTACGCTTAAGATTTTGGATTATGATAAAGCACACAGGACCTATTTGTCTAAGGAAAAGGAAGTTTTCAGAGTAGATTTTTTTTTTTTTTTTTTTTTTTTGGGGAAACAAACTGTTAATTCACAATCAATTGTACTTATGAAAAACCCCTAAGCCTCCCATGCAGCCGCTAGAATTCACCGGTGCTCAGCTATCTTACCGCTTGGAGACTAGTTGGCTTTCTGAACTTACGCAATATCTATCTGAATTTGAATATTTGCATAAAAAACGAGCAAAATAAAATGACACATTGTAAATAGTACATTTTACTGAAATCAAACTTTCTTTGAAAAAGGAAAATTAATTGTAAGGAATAAGATGGATGCATTTAATTAAACGGCGGGCAATAACAGCGCTGATCATATGTTTCGTATAGGAAATCATTTTCTTCGTGTTATCGTATAACGGAAAATATCCACAGATTATATTTTACAGTTTTTAAGAAGTCATGGGTTATCTGCTTTAAGAGAACACCTTCGTGGGCAATTTTCTAAATAAAGTTGGCTTGAATTCACGTTACGCATCGAGAAAATCATAAATACCACAAGCAGCTAAACTGTTCGGTTGCCAACAACAAAATACCAACATCCAGCAATCTTATTCACTCAACTATAGTGAACTTAAACTAATGTTTGTATATTATTAGTAGTATTAAAATAACGAAAATATTTATTCTAATAAAAATTTTTGTTTGAATATCCTCCCTAGTAAGGTATTTCCTTTGGTTGGAGATTTGTCAACAATAAATGCTATGTTTAAACAAGACATTTATTTAGAGCATAATGCTTCAAAAATGTATGCTGGGATCCCTAGAAAAAAAATATCGCCGGAAAATATATCTCCGAAAAAATATTTAATTATTCATATTCTTATGATTAATTATTAAATAATTAATAACTTTTATAATTATTAAATGAAATGCTTATTTATACTTTACCAAACGTACAGCAACACTCTTTCTTTACAAAAATACCATATTGAATAAATTATATTGTAAGCTAATAAGTAACAACATTGCTTTGTTTAATTAAGATACAATAACAAGCCGAACAAACATTAAATTAGAAGTCAAACAACAAAAATCAGCGTTATATTTTCAAATTTTCACAATCTAATTTTCATTATATCTTATCTCGTTCATTTGCGCTTTTGCAGCTGAAGATGATGGTTCGGTAAAACCATCGAAACTAGTCCTGTGAAAATTTGAAAATATAACGCTGATTTTTGTTCTTTGACTTCCAAATTAATTGCTTTGTTTGTTATTAATATGTCTCATCCTTCCTATTTCAGATAAAATTTACTAGTGTTTCTTGGACAGGAAAGCAAGAATTTTTAATTTGAATCCATAAATTTATGATACACTGAAAACGGTTTCATGTTATAATTCCCTTTCTGAATATCTTGAATGTATATGAAAAAGTAAAATGCAAATTTAATATTAATATTACCACCCTTAAACACACCCAAATATTTCGTTTATTACTCTCTTAAAACTACGTAATAATTAAGGAAAAAAGAAATTATTTAAAATAATTATTAGTTGCCTGCAGTTGAAGAATATAGGAAAATGCAGAAGGTTTTAAAGATTTTTAATTAATGACAAAAATACAGAAAATCGGAAATAATACGAAATGTTTCAGCAATATCTCAGAAGGAATGAAAATTGCACCAGATATTTGTCAGAATATAATTTTAGTGATAGCAGTTTAATCAGTCTGCATTGAAATTCCGGTGATAATCAGTGACATACAGATTTAG
The DNA here is from genome assembly GCF_044657685.1 of Stegodyphus dumicola. Taxonomy (NCBI): domain Eukaryota; kingdom Metazoa; phylum Arthropoda; class Arachnida; order Araneae; family Eresidae; genus Stegodyphus; species Stegodyphus dumicola. The sequence continues at coordinate 6,445,654 of NC_140768.1, forward strand.
GTTACTTAGGTTAAAAATGCGTAATAATTTAAAATTTAACCGGGTAAATTTTAAAACCAATTTATTTGAAAATTATCAGCTTCGCTGCGAGCCTTCGTCTGGTTTTTAAATGTACCGGAAAAATGGCTGAAGGGAACTCCAAACGTTAAATTTAAAAACTGCGTAGGATTTTACTCTGCAGAACAACTTCATAAAAAAAGTTATTACGTATAACAAAATTACAATGAAATAAGCAATGTCCCTTAATACAAATATTAATTATCCTAATAAATAAATTAACCAAATTCCCTTTGCAAAATCTTAAGAACTCAAATGGTATAAAAGAGATAATAACTTTGTTTCCTAAAAAAAAATCAGTCAAAACTTTTCAATATCTTAAAAACAATGAAATGAGCAATAAATAAAATAAAGGAATGCAAAAAACCAAAAATTCTGAAAAGCAAAGTATAATTAATGATATTTTATCTTATGTTTTCAAGGGAAAAAATTACAATGAAATAAGCTATATCCCTTAATACAAATATTAATTATCCTAATTAAAAATTAACTAACTTTCCGTAGAAGAAAAAAATCATGTAAAACTTTTCAATATCTTATAAACAGTGAAATAAGCAAAAAAATGACATGAAAGCAACTCAAAAAACATAAAATTCCGCGCAGAATTTTACTCCACAGAACTTTATCAAAAAAAAAAAAAAATAAAAAAAAATAAAAAAAATAAAATAAAATAAAATAAAATAAAAAAAAAATAAAAAATAAAAATCAATAAAAATATATTTATATAAAAATGACAATGAAATATGCCAATCTCTTAAAAACAGTGACATAAGAAAGACGATGAAAAATTGTTGCCAAACCCATATTTCGAAAAGAATGAAACTATTCAAAATGATGCGATTTCATCAAAAATCTATCAACAACAATAACACAGGAAAATTGTTGCCAAAATCACATTTTTAAAGATGTGAGAAGTGTATTCAAAAGCTTCATTTATTATTTTTTTTTTAATACAAAATATTATTGTTTTTTCAAAATTGTTTTTGTAAAAGCCTTCGCAAGGATGAAAGTTTAACGTGTCCAAAAATCAAAGAAAAATAATCTATACATTTTTAAAAATAAACTTTTTTAGAAAAAGTCCCATTGAAAAAGTGTTAAGCTCCCTTTGTTAAATAAATTCGTATTGAATCGATTTATTGAAACACGAAATTTATTTTAAGTTCGTAAAATAGCTAAGTGCCTACGTTTCATGACGATGTGAAAATGGAGTGTGTAGAGTAAAATCTCACTTTCCTATAGCCAATGACACGTTTGTGATGTTTCAAAATGACACGATTTCGTTACAAAACATGAAATAAAAAAAATTCGAATTCGAATTTCGAAAAAATCGCTTCGAAGTGCACTGGCTCTTGTGTAGATGTACCCATGTACCAAATTTCGTAGCCGTGGGTCTATTAGCTTACGCGCAGCGCGAACGAAAGGCGTGCACACACAGACAGACTCTTTCTTTTATTATATGTAGAGAAGATATGTAGAGATAAGATTGTTTAAGGGAAGGAAACTTTCAAGTTTCGCAACTGTAGCCTGCGGTATTAAGACGGACATCACGGAGAGTCTAGCCTTTTGCAATTCTCTTGAGAGTTCACAGGTACTGAACAATATATGGCAATCAATCTCACTTAGCGGAATCATTGAAGTAAAATTCTGGGAGGGATGGGAAATAACAAAAGAACTGCTTGACAATTTTCAGAGGTTTAGGGTTATTTTCGCGACATTTTACGGGAAGTTCGGTCGAAAACTAGCGACAGTTTTAAAGAGATTCGCAGATAATCACTCGACAGGCTAAGGGTTAAGTAGTACTTAAGTGCAATCTCGGTACTTCTAGTCTCTCTGCGCTCTGGGTACTATTAGTGTGTCTAGTACTTAAGTAGTACTTAAGTGCAATCTCGGTACTTCTAGTCTGTCTGCACTCTCGGTTATTCTAGTGTGTCTGCAATCTTGGTACATCTAGTATGTCTGCACTCTGGGTATTTTTAATGTGTCTGCAGTCTGGGTACTTAAGTAGACTAGAAGTACTCTTGGTACATCTAATGCGTCTGCACTCTCGGTACTTCTAGTTTCTCTGCGTTCTGGGTGCTATTAGTGTGTCTAGTACTTAAGTATTTCTTAAGTGCACTCTCGGTACTTAAGTAGACTAGAATAGACTCTAGGTACTTCTAGTCCGCAAAATTTTGTGCTTCGAGTGCGTCTGCAATCTCAGTACTTCTGTCTGTCTGCACTCTGGGTACTTCTAGTGTGTCTGCAGTCTGGGTACTTCTAGTGTGTCTGCAGTCTGGGTACTTCTAGTCTGCCCGCAGCCTGGGTTCTTCTAGTCTGTCTGCACTCTGAATACGTCGTTTCTGCATTCTTGGTACTTCTAGTGAGTCCGCACTCTCGGTACTTCTAGTCTTTCCGCACTCTGGGTACTTCAAATCTCTCTGCACTCTGGGTACTCTTAGTGTGTCTAGTACTTAAGAGCACTCTCGGTAATTCTGGTCTGTCTGCACTCTCGATACTTCTAGTCTGTCTGCACTCGCGCTACTTCTCTTCTCTCTGCATTCTGGGAACTTTAGTGTGTCTGCACTATTGGTACTTAAGTAGACTGTAATTTCTCTCGGTACGTCTAGTTTGTCTGCACTCTCGGTGCTTCTAGTGTGTCCGCACTCTGGGTACTTTTAGCGTGTCTGCACTCTTGGTACATTTAGTGCGTCTGCACACTCCGTACATCTAGTCTCTCTGCGTTCTGGGTACTATTAGTGTGTCTAGTACTTAAGTAGTACTTAAGTGCACTCTCGGTACTTCTAGTGTGTCTGCACTCTCGGTTATTTTAGTGTGTCTGTAAACTTGGTACATCTAGTATTTCTGCACTCTGGGTATTTTTAATGAGTCTGCACTCTGGGTACTTAAGTAGACTAGAAATACTCTTGGTACATCTAGTGCGTCTGCACTCTCGGTACTTCTAGTCTCTCTGCGTTCTGGGTATTATTAGTGTGTTTAGTACTTGAATGCACTCTCGGTACTTAAGTAGACTAGAATAGACTCTGGGTACTTCCAGACCGCAATATGTGTGTTTCGAGTGCGTCTGCAATCTCAGTACTACTGGTCTGTCTGCACTCTGGGTACTTCTAGCCTGTCTGCACTCTGGATACGTCTAGTGTGTCTGCACTCTCGGTACTTCTAGTCTTTCCGCACTCTGGATACTTCTAGTCTTTCCGCACTCTGGGTACTTCTAGTCTCTCTGAACTCTGGGTACTGTTAGTGTGTCTAGTACTTACGTGCACTCTCGGTAATTCTAGTCTGTCTGCACTTTCGCTACTTCTAGTCTGTCTGCACTCGCGCTACTTCTTTTCTCTTTGCACTCTGGGTATTGTAGTGTGTCTGCACTCTTGGTACTAAAGTAGAATAAAAATACTCTTGGTACATCTAGTGCGTCTGCACTCTCGGTACTTCTAGTCTCTCTGTATTCTGGATACTAATGTATGTGAATCTTGGTACATCTAGTATGTCTGCACTGTGGGTATTTTTAGTGCAAGTAGACTAGAATTACTCTTGGTACTTCTAGTCTCTCTGCGCTCTGAGTTCTATTAGTATGTCTAGTACTTAAGTGAACTTTCGGTACTATTAGTGCGTCTACACTCTCGATACTTCTAGTGTGTCTGCACTCTCGGTACTTCTAGTGTGTCTGTACTCTCGGTACTTCTAGTGTGTCTGCACTCTCGGTACTTAAGTAAACTAGAAATTCTCTTGTTACATCTAGTGCTTCTGCACTCTCGGTACTTCTAGTCTCTCTGCGCTCTGGGTACTATTAGTGTGTCTACTACTTAAGTAGTACTTAAGTGCAATCTCGGTACTTCTAGTGTGTCTGCACTCTCGGTTATTCTAGTGTGTCTGCAATCTTGGTACATCTAGTATGTCTGCACTCTGGGTATTTTTAATGTGTCTGCAGTCTGGGTACTTAAGTAGATTAGAAATACTCTTGGAACATCTAGTGCGTCTGCACTCTCGGTACTTCTAGTCTTTCTGCGTTCTGGGTACTATTAGTGTGCTAGTACTTAAGTGTTTCTTAAGTGCACTCTCGGTACTTAAGTAGACTAGAATACACTCTAGGTACTTCTAGTCCGCAATATTTTGTGCTTCGAGTGCGTCTGCAACCTCAGTACTTCTGGTCTGTCTGCACTCTGGGTACTTCTAGTGTGTCTGCCGTCTGGGTACTTCTAGTCTGCCCGCAGTCTGGGTTCTTCTAGCCTCTCTGCACTGTGAATACGTCTAGAGTTTCTGCATTCTTGGTACTTCTAGTGAGTCCGCACTCTCGGTACTTCTAGTCTTTCCGCACTCTGGGTACTTCTAGTCTCTCTGCACTCTGGGTACTGTTAGTGTGTCTAGTACTTAAGTAGTACTTAAGTGCACTCTCGGTACTTCTAGTGTGTCTGCACTCTCGGTTATTCTAGTGTGTCTGCAATCTAGGTACATCTAGTATGTCTGCACTCTGGGTATTTTTAATGTGTCTGCAGTCTGGGTAGTTAAGTAGACTAGAAGTACTCTTGGTACATCTAATGCGTCTGCACTCTCGGTACTTCTAGTCTCTCTGCGTTCTGGGTACTATTAGTGTGTCTAGTACTTAAGTATTTCTTAAGTGCACTCTCGGTACTTAAGTAGACTAGAATAGACTCTAGGTACTTCTAGTCCGCAATATTTTGTGCTTCGAGTGCGTCTGCAATCTGAGTACTTCTGGTCTGTCTGCACTCTGGGTTCTTCTAGTCTGCCCGCACTCTGAATACGTCTACTGTTTCTGCACTCTCGGTACTTCTAGTCTTTCCGCACTCCGGGTACTTCTTATCTCTCTGCACTCTGGGTACTGTTAGTGTGTCTAGTACTTAAGTGCACTCTCGGTAATTCAAGTCTGTCTGCACTCGCGATACTTCTCTTATCTCTGCACTCTGGAAACTTTAGTGTGTCTGCACTATTGGTACTTAAGTAGACTGTAATTTCTCTCGGTACGTCTAGTTTGTCTGCACTCTCGGTGCTTCTAGTGTGTCCGCACTCTGGGTACTTTTAGCGTGTCTGCACTCTTGGTCCTTAAGTAGACTTGAAATACTCTTGGTACATTTAGTGCGTCTGCACACTCCGTACATCTAGTCTCTCTGCGTTCTGAGTACTATTAGTGTGTCTAGTACTTAAGTAGTACTTAAGTGCACTCTCGGTACTTCTAGTGTGTCTGCACTCTCGGTTATTTTAGTGTGTCTGTAATCTTGGTACATCTAGTATGTTTCCACTCTGGGTATTTTTAATGAGTCTGCACTCTGGGTACTTAAGTAGATTAGAAATACTCTTGGAACATCTAGTGCGTCTGCACTCTCGGTACTTCTAGTCTTTCTGCGTTCTGGGTACTATTAGTGTGCTAGTACTTAAGTATTTCTTAAGTGCACTCTCGGTACTTAAGTAGACTAGAATACACTCTAGGTACTTCTAGTCCGCAATATTTTGTGCTTCGAGTGCGTCTGCAACCTCAGTACTTCTGGTCTGTCTGCACTCTGGGTACTTCTAGTGTGTCTGCCGTCTGGGTACTTCTAGTCTGCCCGCAGTCTGGGTTCTTCTAGCCTCTCTGCACTCTGAATACGTCTAGAGTTTCTGCATTCTTGGTACTTCTAGTGAGTCCGCACTCTCGGTACTTCTAGTCTTTCCGCACTCTGGGTACTTCTAGTCTCTCTGCACTCTGGGTACTGTTAGTGTGTCTAGTACTTAAGTGCACTCTCGGTAATTCTAGTCTGTCTGCACTCTCGATACTTAAGTAGACGAGAATAGACTGTAGGTGCTTCTAGTCTTCTGGTAAGTAGTACTTCTAGTGTGTCTGCACTCTCGGTTATTCTAGTGTGTCTGTAATCTTGGTACATCTAGTATGTCTGCACTCTGGTTATTTTTAATGAGTCCGCAATCTGGGTACTTAAACTAGAAATACTCTTGGTACATCTAGTGCGTCTGCACTCTCGGTACCTCTAGTCTCTCTGCGTTCTGGGTATTATTAGTGTGTTTAGTACTTAAGTGCACTCTCGGTACTTAAGTAGACTAGAATAGACTATGGGTACTTCTAGTCCGCAATATGTGTGCTTCGAGTGCGTCTGTAATCTCAGTACTTCTGGTCTGTCTGCACTCTGGGTACTTCTAGTCTCTCTCCACTCAGGGTACTGTTAGTGTGTCTAGTTCTTAAGGGCACTCTCGGTAATTCTAGTCTGTCTGCACTCTGGATACTTCTAGTCTGTCTGCACTAGCGCTACTTCTCTTCTCTCTGCATTCTGGGAACTTTAGTGTGTCTGCACTATTGGTACTTAAGTAGACTGTAATTACTCTCGGTACGTCTAGTCTGTCTGCACTCTCGGTGCTTCTAGTGTGTCCGCACTCTTGGTACTTAAGTAGACTAGAAATACTCTTGGTACATCTAGTGCGTCTGCACACTCGGTACTTCTAGCCTCTCTCTGTTCTGGGTAATATTAGTGTGTCTAGTACTTAAGTAGCACTAAGTGTACTCTCGGTACTTAGGTAGACTAGAATAGACTTTGGGTACTTCTAGTGTGTCTGCACTCTGGGTACTTCTAGTGTGTCTGCACTCTGGGTACTTCTAGTCTGTCCGCAATATGTGTCCGCAATATAGTGCGTCTGCAATCTCAGTGCTTCTGGTCGGTCTATACTCTGGGTACTTCTAGTGTGTTTGCAGTCTGAGTACTTCGAGTCTGGCAGCAATCTGGGTACTTCTAGTCTCTCTTCACTCGCGGTAGTATTAGTGTCTAGTACTTACGTGCACTCTCGGTAATTCTAGTCTGTCTGCACTTTCGCTACTTCTAGTCTGTCTGCACTCGCGCTACTTCTTTTCTCTGTGCACTCTGGGTATTGTAGTGTGTCTGCACTCTTGGTACTTAAGTAGAATAAAAATACTCTTGGTACATCTAGTGCGTCTGCACGGTCGGTACTTCTAGTCTCTCTATATTCTGATTACTAATGTATCTGCAATCTTGGTACATCTAGTATGTCTGCACTCTGGGTATTTTTAGTGCAAGTAGACTAGAATTACTCTTGGTACTGCTAGTGCGTGTGCGATGTCGGTACTTCTAGTCTCTCTGCGCTCTGAGTTCTATTAGTATGTCTAGTTCTTAAGTGAACTTTCCGTACTATTACTGCGTCTACACTCTCGGTACTTCTAGTGTGTCTGCACTCTCGGTACTTAAGTAAACTAGAAATTCTCTTGGTACATCTAGTGCTCCTGCACTCTCGGTACTTCTAGTCTCTCTGCGCTCTGGGTACTATTAGTGTGTCTAGTACTTAAGTAGTACTTAAGTGCAATCTCGGTACTTCTAGCGTGGCTGCACTCTGGGTTATTCTAGTGTGTCTGCAATCTTGGTACATCTAGTATGTCTGCACTCTGGGTATTTTTAATGTGTCTGCAGTCTGGGTAGTTAAGTAGACTAGAAGTACTCTTGGTACATCTAATGCGTCTGCACTCTCGGTACTTCTAGTCTCTCTGCGTTCTGGGTACTATTAGTGTGTCTAGTACTTAAGTATTTCTTAAGTGCACTCTCGGTACTTAAGTAGACTAGAATAGACTCTAGGTACTTCTAGTCCGCAATATTTTGTGCTTCGAGTGAGTCTGCAATCTGAGTACTTCTGGTCTGTCTGCACTCTGGGTACTTCTAGTGTGTCTGCAGTCTGGGTACTTCTAGTCTGCCCGCACTCTGAATACGTCTACTGTTTCTGCATTCTTGGTACTTCTAGTGAGTCCGCACTCTCGGTACTTCTAGTCTTTCCGCACTCCGGGTACTTCTTATCTCTCTGCACTCTGGGTACTGTTAGTGTGTCTAGTACTTAAGTGCACTCTCGGTAATTCAAGTCTGTCTGCACTCTCGATACTTCTAGTCTGTCTGCACTCGCGATACTTCTCTTATCTCTGCACTCTGGAAACTTTAGTGTGTCTGCACTATTGGTACTTAAGTAGACTGTAATTTCTCTCGGTACGTCTATTATGTCTGCAAACTCCGTGCTTCTAGTGTGTCCGCACTCTTGGTCCTTAAGTAGACTAGAAATACTCTTGGTACATATAGTGCGTCTGCACACTCCGTACATCTAGTCTCTCTGCGTTCTGGGTACTATTAGTGTGTCTAGTACTTAAGTATTACTTAAGTGCACTCTCGGTACTTAAGTAGAGGAGAATAGACTGTAGGTGCTTCTAGTCTTCTGGTAAGTAGTACTTAAGTGCACTCTTGGTACTTGTAGTGTGTCTGCACTCTCGGCTATTCTAGTGTGTCTGTAATCTTGGCACATCTAGTGTGTCTGTAATCTTGGTACATCTAGTATGTGTGCACTCTGGGTATTTTTAATGACTCTGCACTCTGGGTACTTAAGTAGACTAGAAATTCTCTTGGTACATCTAGTGCGTCTGCACTCTCGGTACTTCTAGTCTCTCTGAGTTCTGGGTATTATTAGTGTGTTTAGTACTTAAGTGCACTCTCGGTACTTAAGTAGACTAGAATAGACTCTGGGTACTTCTAGCTTGTCTGCACTGTGGATACGTCTAGTGTGTCTGCATTCTTGGTACTTCTAGTGAGTCTGCACTCTCGGTACTTCTAGTCTTTCCGCACTCTGGGTACTTCTAGTCTCTCTGCACTCTGTCTAGTACTTACGTGCAGTCTCGGTAATTCTAGTCTGTCTGCACTCGCGATACTTCTAGTCTGTCTGCACTCGCGCTACTCCTCTGCTCCCTGCACTCTGGGAACTTTAGTGCATATTGGTACTTAAGTAGACCGCACTATTGGTACTTAAGTAGACTGTAATTACTCTCGGTACGTCTAGTCTGTCTGCACTCTCGGTGCTTCTAGTGTGTCCGCACTCTGGGTACTTCTAGTGCGTCTGCACACTCGGTACTTCTAGCCTCTCTGTGTTCTGGGTAATATTAGTGTGTCTAGTACTTAAGTAGCACTAAGTGTGCTCTCGGTACTTAGGTAGACTAGAATAGACTTTGGGTACTTTTAGTGTGTCTTCACTCTGGGTACTTCTAGTCTGTCCGCAATATGTGTCCGCAATATAGTGCGTCTGGAATCTCAGTGCTTCTGGTCGGTCTATACTCTGTGTACTTCTAGTGTGTTTGCAGTCTGGGTACTTCTAGTCTCTCTGCACTCTGGGTAGTATTAGTGTGTCTACTACTTACGTGCACTCTCGGTAATTCTAGTCTGTCTGCACTATCGCTACTTCTAGTTTGTCTGCACTGGCGCTACTTCTTTTCTCTCTGCACTCTGGCTATTGTAGTGTGTCTGCACTCTCGGTACTTCTAGTCTCTCTGTATTCTGGGTACTAATGTATCTGCAATCTTGGTACATCTAGTATGTCTGCACTCTGGGTATTTTTAGTGCAAGTAGACTAGAATTACTCTTGGTACTTTTGTGCGTGTGCAATGTCGGTACTTCTAGTCTCTCTGCGCTCTGAGTTCTATTAATATGTCTAGTACTTAAGTGAACTTTCGGTACTATTAGTGCGTCTACACTCTCGGTACTTCTAGTGTGTCTGTACTCTCGGTACTTCTAGTGTGTCTGCACTCTCGGTACTTAAGTAAACTAGAAATTCTCTTGGTACATCTAGTACTTCTGCACTCTCGGTACTTCTAGTCTCTCTGCGGTCTGGGTACTATTAGTGTGTCTAGTACTTAAGTAGTACTTAAGTGCAATCTCGGTACTTCAAGTGTGTCTGCACTCTCGGGACTTCTAGTGTGTCCGCCCTCTCGTTTATTCTAGTGTAGTGTGTGCAATCTTGGTACATCTAGTATGTCTGCACTCTGGTTACTTAAGTAGACTAGAATTACTATTGGTACTTCTAGTGCGTGTACTTCTAGTATCTCTCCGCTCTGTGTTCTATTAGTGCGTCTACTACTTAAGTAGTAATCAAAATCAAAATCGTAAAAACAACCTTGTATTTAGCGTAAGTATATTGAAACACTCTCAAGTACTTAAGTAGTACTTAATTGCACTTTCGGTATTATTAGTGCGTCTACACTGTCGGTACTTCTAGTGTATCTGCATCTCGGTACTTCTAATGTGTCTGCTCTTTCGGTACTTCTAGTCTGTCCGCACTCTGTGTACTTCTAATACTTCTAATGTGTCTGTAGTCTCGGTAATTCTAGTCTCTCTGCGCGATGGGTACCATTAGTGTGTCTAGTACTTAAGAATTACGTAAATGCACTCTCGGTACTTCTAGTCTGTCTGCACTCTCGGTATTTTTAGTCTGTTCGCCCTCTGGGTACTTCTAGTTTATCTGCACTCCCGACACTTCTAGTTTGTCTGCACTATTGGTACTTAAGTAGACTATAATTTCTAATTGGTACTTCTAGTCTGTCTGCAATCTGTTTACTTCTAGTGCGTCTGCACTCTCGGTAATTCTGGTGTCTGCAATCGCGGTACTGCTAGTGTGTGTGCACTCTGGTGCTTCTAGTCTGTGTGCACTCACGAGTTTTCTTGCAAACACCTTGCGTTTGTTATCACATTCGATAAGAACTATGTCCCCTGTTTTTATCTGTTGAGAAATCGGCACTGTAGATGGACATTGCAGTAGCAGGCCGAGATATTTATTCATTTCTAAATCTCTTTCTCAAGAGCTGCTGTAAATTCTGTAAATAACTTAGTCTCTCGTTGAAATAAACTTTATCAACATGATCTAAGTCAGGAACTCCAAAGACTGGAATTTCACCTAAAAACAGGGACGGTGTCAAAGATCATCAGAGTCCTCTGACACATAAATTAGTGGTCTGGCATTCGCAGTTGCTTCGCAGTCGCACAGCACACCCATCATTTCTTCATAATTCAGACACGACTGGCCTAGGACTAGACGCAAAAGCTTCTTAATCATTCGAACAAGTCGTTCCCAAAAGCCACCCCATCATGGTGCTGCGGGTGAACTGAACTTCCAATCGATCTTGTTTGTGGCGGCTTCTATCTCAATGGTATTCCAATTAATCGATCAAGAGATTTTTGTGTCCGACAAAATTGCTTCCCTTGTCGCTATAAATTATCGATGGCCTCCCTATACAAGCAATAATTCTTCTAAGGGCAAGTAGAAGTCCTTGAGTTGAAATGGATAAATGAGCCGCCCTGAAAACAGCACATGTGAAAAGTAAAATGCAAGCTTTTCTTTTATTCTTCAAAATTAATGGGCCAGCTAAATCAACGTCGACAATCTCGAAAACACGAGCATCTCTAACTCTGTTTCTTGGTAAAATAGCAGGCACAATCTGTAGTCGTTTTACCTCCATGTCTCCTGCACCTGACACATGCATGTAGAGCATTTCGAATCGTACCTCTTCTTTTCAGGATCAAAACGTCTCTCTAAGTGTTGACATCAGTTCGTGAATTCCTGCATGAGACATAGATAGATGTTTATCAATTATCAATTTCTCCACAATCTTATGATTCTTCAGAAATAACATTGGATAAATAAAATTTTCATGGTCTTTCCTTTCAGTCATCCTAGACCTGACACGTAGCCTTCGTCATCTTTGAACACACTTATTGACTTCAGCTTCTTAATATCATCAGATGAAAAAGAATCATGAAATGAAATCATGAGATGAAAAGAATCTTCACGATCGATTTCTCAGCCCCTGTCAATTCATAAACTTTTAACTCTCCTGCTTCTCTTTCTTCTTTCCTCTTTCGGGTATATCCTATGAATCTGTGTATCCACCCAATCATTCTAAATATTTTCTTATACTTTGAAAAATAGCCAAAGAATTGTGAAGACATATCGCCAACATTGCTTAACGAAACTATAAGTGCTTTATGTTTTTCAGTATTAACCTCTTCTTTATTATCGATTGGGATAGAACGACGGCATTCTTCTTCCTACAGTGCCAACCAAGGTGGACCCTCCCACCATCTTGATTCAATGAGTTTCTTCACAGAACATCCTCTTGATGGCATATCGGCTGGGTTTTATCTTTCCCATGATTGTCCATCCAAGTAGTGATTCCCCAGCAGTCAGCCCATTTTCTAATTTCTGAATTCTTCCGGTTAATAGAGCATCTGCGACGTCAGCTCCAATAAGAACTACTATTTTCAAATCCTTTTTTCCTACATCAGATCTATGGATATTTTTCTGCCATAGTTATTTTATCCATGGTCCAGGCTGTAAACTGCTTACTGGTCCATAAATCTTCGACTGTTCCCAAAGATTAGTTGTCTAGAAAAATCACCTCTCAGGCTTCTAACGTTCACTTCATAGAGTTTGTGAATTTCTCTCTTTGTTGTCACTCCTCCAAAAAGGGCATGAATTAAAGATTCAGAACTAATTGCGTGGCACCCTATGTCTACAGCAGTCTCCTTTAATATGTATGAACTTTGCGATCCTATGTCGATAAGTGCCCTTACTGTCTTCTGCTTTTGGTTTGCCTCGATATTAATTAATAGTGTTTGAAGAAACAATTCATCTAGGAAATTGGTTCCTGCAAGTGATACGTTCTTTGTTTCCTCTTATTTATTCTTTTCAACATCATTGCTCGTGTGATTGGTATGCAAATCCGGACACATGACACCCCAATGTCTTTTCGAGCATATCAAACATCGTACATTTGTCTTGCATTGCTTTTCCATATGTCCAATTTTGAAGCAGAAAAGCAACCCTTTTCTTTAATTTCATCCTTCTTATGACCCAGAGTCATCTTCTGAGCAACGAAGCAATGTCGACTTTCATGATTCTTTTCACTATAATTGATTGCATTAATATGGTCTGAGAATAAATCATTCGATGTAGGCACGAAATGTTCACCCTGATACCTTGTATCTCTTCTAATTTCTTCCTTTGCACCAGAATCAATTAATTTAAATCCTGCTTTTGCCAAAGAAATTCTCTCCTCTCCTTCCACTTCATTTTTTAAAAACAATAATAATTGTTTCAATTTCTCAGAGTGAGAATTTTCTGTTGATATCGATACACGATTTCATACATACAGTAGAGTTTATACATACAGTAGAGTTCACCAGTTCCAGTTATGCCATTTTTATAATGTGCAAACTGTGGTCGTCTTGTCTAGGTGCTAAATCTGTACTGACATTGATACACTAAGATAAACTATTGTAATGACTATAAAGGCACCCCCATTGGAAAACTGGCGTTAGTACCAGAGAAGAAAAAGCACTTAAAACAGTTATGTAGCACACAGTTCCAAGCCGTGACGGTGGAGTGTGTCAATTATGTTTTTGATACTAATGTGGATTTTCCGGTGCTTTATCAAGAAGCGTTTGAAGTCTGTTCCTGATGCTGTGGGATGGCGGATATAATAGTCTTCTGTTATTGGGCATTGAAATAAATAATGGTCTGGATGACCCGGATTGCCACAAACGCATATTTCAGTCTCTGAAAAGTTTCATTCATAGAAGTACTTTGGGTACAGCCCATAACCAGAGATATATTGAGAGAGATAATAATTATAAATAGTGCTCTCAGTATCGACACATGGAAGAAGTGAATGCGTCCTTCTGCCTTGCGGTCCTTGATCCCATTGTCTCTGCCACTCTTCTTTGGACACACTTTTAGAGTAAACTTTAGTGTGGAGCGTGGCTATGGGATGTGGATGGTAGTGCCTGACTGTTCGAGGGCTGCGTGCTTTGCCAGGAAGTTCGCTCTTTCATTCCCGGCACAATTGCTACGAGCCCACCAGAGGCCGAGCGGTAAAGTCGCTGAACACTGGTAGTTCGGTCTGAGGTTCGAATCCCGCGAACGGGCTGGCTGCATGGGCGTTTTCGTGGTTTTCCTCATGTGTAACGTGTATACGACCCAGTTTCCCTTAGAAAGTCCTCCACGAAGGCATCCCTCCCCTTAGGCAGATAGCCCTCGAGGCTTTGCCATAATCACACACACACACACACGCAATTGCTACGACCTTTCGTCCATGTAACAATGAAGTTCTTTTGGCTGGAATTGATAATTGTTTGTATTTGATGGGCTATTCGTAAATTTGTGCATGGATTTTTAATAGCATAGATTGGTGATTGGCTGTCACTGACGATATGGACTATGTCCGTTGGTAGTTGGTGGAGCTCTTGCATACTGTAGAGAATTGCTGTCAGTTCAGCTTGGTGCACGCTGTTTAGATATCTAAGGTGCCGTTGCCATTCTGTATGTGAGCTAAGGTTATATTGGATGGTTGCAGCGCAGGCAACCTTTTGTTCGATCTTTGAGCCGTCAGTGAAAGCCGTGTGTTCCGTTGTGGGTGGTGGTTTGTCGAAAATGCACTGCAGGTTTTGAAGATTCAAAGCTGGGTAATGAAAGTACTGTTTAGGCTGATCTTCGTACTCTGTTGGCTGGAATGTGGTGTCATTAAAGTTAGTTGTTTTCTTGAGTTGGAGGACTATTGTGGAGATTGCGTCCATTTGGATTGGGAGCGGAAGAAAACACCTGCCAGTGTCTGTAGGGCGTTGTTAGAGGTAGTTGAGAATGCTCTGGTGGTATTTATAAAAAGTCTTTCTATGGCGTTTAGAGCTCGAACCTTTCTGGTGGTCATAGGTATTGCCCAAACAGCGGCTCCATATGTGATGATCTTGTTCACCACGGTTGTAAGTAGTATTTAAATAATTCGGTGGTTCAAGCCCCATGAGTAACCACGCATCGCATTGTCTTCAGAGCTTGTGCTATTTTCATAGTGGTGAGTTGTTTTGTTGTGTAAGTGCTGAATCCAGTTCAACTTGTCAATGGTGAGGCCGAGGTAGTTGATCGTTTTCACGCATCGGATCCTGTGGTTGTCTATTTTAAATGTGGGATTTCGAGTTATAGTTCGTCCTGGTTTGTGGACAATCAGTGCCTGGGATTTTTGGTGTGAGATCTATAGTTTTATTCTTTTGCATAGAGCGTTGAAAATTTGAAGGGTGCTATTGCAGTTTTCCTGGAGTTATTCTCTGGAGCGACCGTTGATGATGAAAGCAACATCGTCTGCAAATGCTGCGATTTGTGTGTGGGCAGGACAGTGATGGTTGATAATATGGTTAAAAGTGAAATTCCAGAGGTCCGCGCTCATACACGATTCCTCTGGACATCCTCTTACTTGTTGCTTTGTGATGACCGAGTTGTTGTGGAGTTGTTGTTGATTTAACTAAAATAGAAACAAACTGCTTCTGTTTTAGACAATTGTTTCAATTACCTCGAAGCTAGACTCCAACTGGCAGAAATAAGGAGGGATAGGAACTGGAAGGCGTTGGTAACTCATAGGTTTTACCGCAAAGGTTTGGTAAAGGGCTTTTAATGAAATGGATTTTTAGTTAGCTTCTAATGAAATGGAAAAGCGTACGAAATTTAACTAACTAGGATTTACCAGACTACGGGCTTTTAAAGCAGGAGCTTTGAAAAAAAGCTTTGAAGTTAAGCAGGAGGCAAACGGATTATCGCGTTACATTACCCCTCTATAGCACTAAGTTACACCGCTCTAACGCCACAGAACATGCGAAAACTCGCACTACGTTACACCGCTCTGACGCCGCAAAAACTCGCACTACGTTACACCGCTCTAACGCCACAAAAACTCGCACTACGTTACACCGCTCTAACGCCACAAAAACTTGCACTACGTTACACCGCTCTAACGCCACAGAACACAAAAACTCGCACTACGTTACACCGCTCTAACGCCACAAAAACTCGCACTACGTTACACCGCTCTAACGCCACAGAACATAAAAACTCGCACTACGTTACACTGCTCTAACGCCACAGAACATAAAAACTCGCACTACGTTACACCGCTCTAACGCCACAGAAACAAAAACTCGCACTACGTTACACCGCTCTAACGCCACAAAAACAAAAACTCGCACTACGTTACACCGCTCTAACGCCACAGAACAAAAAACTCGCACTACGTTACACCGCTGTAACGCCACAGAAACAAAAACTCGCACTACGTTACACCGCTCTAACGCCAGAGAACCAAAAAACTCGCACTACGTTACACCGCTCTAGACCTCGTTTCACAATCTCGCACTACGTTCCCCTGCTCTAATACTACTTTATAGAACCTCGCACTCCTATAGGCCGCAGGATATCGTTACATTACTTCACTCCTAATCTAAAGTCTAATGAGGAATTCTTGCCAACCATTCTTTTTTAGTTTGGGTACCACAGTAGAATCAGTTTTTTTTTATCTGAAGCAGGGGACTTGAAAAATGAGCAATGCCCGCGGCAGGAATCGAACCTCTCCAATACGCGGCCAATGTGCTACCGTTACAACACGAAGACATGCTGCAAGAAGGTAGAAAATACCTGGGTACTGGGGCTGAGGGAACACAGACGCCAGATCCTGTTAGTGAGGAATTATTGTCAGCCACCACTGTGAAATAAGATATTTTTATCTGAAGCAGGAGACTTGAAAAATGAGCAATGCCCTCGCCAGGACCTTTCGAATACGCGGTCAGTGTGCCACCATTACACCACGAAGCCATCCTGGAAGACGGGAGAAAATACAATACCTTGCTTACATACACATTACAGAAACTTGATGTTTCAAGTCAAATGTTTGACACAGTCAAGGATTACTTCAGAGACAGGTATTTGGTCTGCAAGGGAGAACTTGGAGAATTCAACATTTCGGCTCCTGTAGCGCTCCCCTGTTCTGGGGTCTTATTGTAAATAATTTGCTCAAGGATGTAAATATACCTAATATTTCCACTTATTGTTACACAGACGACTTATTATTTTTAATCTATGATGTTTCTTTGGATAACATCGAGTCCCATTTCAGGAAATTGGGTTGCGTTTTAAATAGTTGGACTAAACAAGAAAATATTTTATTTAACATGGATAAAACTTATGGAATTTTTTTTTCCAAAAGAAGAGAAAAAAGTAAGGAATCCAAGACTCAAATTTCTTGACAAAAACATAAAATTATATAGTACAATTAAATATTTGGGTGTCACACTGGATGAAAAACTGACTTTTATAGAACATTTTAAGAATATCCATAGAGCAACCGACAAGATCTTAAATTTTTACAGGACTCAATTTAATGTTAATACTTTACATGTCAAGAGTGATATTCTGAAAAATCTGTATGACAATGATTATGTACGGTATCGGAGCTTGGGGCCGCCGGGCAGGGGAGCTTGTGATGTTGAGAACTAAGATTGATTCAATACAAAGAGGCTGTCTTCTGATGATCACTAGATGCTTTAGAACAGTTTCATCTGAAGTTGCATGTATTTTGGCCGGGTTCCCTTTCTCTCCATTATAAATTTTTCTACAATAAATTCCTATTACAATATTCAATAGAAAGCTCTCTTATTCTGGATGGAATCTAGGTTGAGAGCAATGCATTTGCCCAAATCGACAATAATTCGATTCATCCAAGACAGAGACATGGTATTTTTATTTGATTGCAATGTATTGCCTACCATCGAATATGAAATCTATACAGATGGGTCCGGTTTCGAGGGAGGTGTGGGATGTGCGTTTGTCGTATATTTTTATGGTTTGAAGATCCATTATCAAAAATACATACTGGATAAACATAATTCAGTTTATCAATCACAGCTATACGCCATTTATAAAGCCTTGGAATGGATTAAATCCAACTTGATCTATAAATGAAAATGAGCAATGCCCTCGCCAGGAATCGAACCTCTCCAATACGCGGCCAATGTGCTACCGTTACACCACGAAGACATGCTGGAAGAAGATAGAAAATACCTTACTTACTCCCCAATTTAATGGGAAGGGGTACTGGGGCTTATGGAACACAGTCGCCAGATCCTTGTAGTGAGGAATTATTGTCAGCCACCACTGTAGAGTAAGATATTTTTATCTGAAGCAGGAGACTTGAAAAATGAGCAATGCTCTCGCCAGGACCTTTCGAATACGCGGTCAGTGTGCTACCATTACACCACGAAGCCATCCTGGAAGACGGGAGAAAATACAATACCTTGCTTACATACACATTAAAGAAACTTGATGTTTCAAGTCAAATGTTTGACACAGTCAAGGATTACTTCAGAGACAGGTATTTGGACTGCAAGGGAGAACTTGGAGAATTCAACATTAAATATGCCATGAATAAAGGTTGTCCCCAAGGCTCCTGTAGCGCAACCCTGTTCTGGGGTCTTATTGTAAATAATTTGCTCAAGGATGTAAATATACCTAATATTTCCACTTATTGTTACACAGACGACTTATTATTTTTAATCTATGATGTTTCTTTGGATAAGATCGAGTTCATATATACTCGGATGCCTACCCAGTACTCGTCGCCCTCTCTTGGCCGGACCATAAAAATGATATCATGAATAAAATTAAAAATGATTATATGAATTTAAAATATAAAATGTCAATCAATATTCATTGGGTAAAGGCCCATATTGGTATCATTGGGAATGAGAGGGTGGATTCCCTGGCAAAGGAAGCTGCCCTGGGGGATGGGATCTCTGATGGTGATCTACAACATTCTAAAAAAATTACAGTTAGCAAAATGGAAGATCACATGAATAAAACATGGTCTGATCAATAGCATGCGTCTCCTAGAAGATCAGAGGCCTTGTCAAATATAATTATTAAGAAGAATATGCCTATATTTTGCGATAAAGACTATAATCAATTAGTAACAGGTCATGGGCGCTTTTATGTACTTAGAGAGATTCCACCTCCAGGGGGTAAATTTACGTCTTGAATGTGATACTACCGGTGACTGCATTCATTTTATTGAAATTTGTACACTCACCGGGGAGGTAAGAGCCTTACATGGAATCGGAAATGTAAGAGAAATTATTCAAAATTATAAAAAAGGAGTAAAATTTGCACAAGACATTATGAAAGTCATCAATTCTCATAAACATGTGATCGGTATCTCTGATTGATCTAACTAACATACTGAAAGCGTTCAATTTATGGAAACTACCCTTAAAGGGAGAGAAAGACTTTGTGTGCAAAGGTGCAGGGACAGCTTAAATGTTTTTGTGTTTTTATGTGCCGTGTTATTCTTTTTAGTTTACTAACCCAATTCTCCTTTGATTTTATTATTTATATTCTGTGACATCTTGAGGTCCGTAGAGAAGAGTTCTCACGGTCATTTTTATAATTTCGTTATTTTTGCATTATGCTAATTTTCATGTTACTCGGTTCCGGGGCGTTCTGCTTGTTTTTTTATTTTATTCTATTTATTTTATTATTTTTTTAAGTTGCTAAATTAATTTTGTTTTTATTTGGACACGGCCAGCTCGCTGGCTCGTGTCGTTTGTTGTTGGAAGGTTTGCGCCCGCTTCTCTTCATAAGGTTCAACAAACCAGGCGGAAGGGCTGCGCCCGTTTAAAACAAAACAAAACAAAACAATACCTTGCTTACTCCCCAATTTAAAGGGGAACTGGGGATTAGGAAACACAGTCGCCAAATCATGGTAGTGAGGAATTATTGTCAGCCACCTTTTTAGTTTGGGCACCACTGTGGAGTAGGATTTTTTTATCTGAAGCACGAGACTTGAAAAATAAGCAATGCCCTCGTCAAGACTCGAACCTGGACCTCTCGAATACGCGGTCCGTGTGTTACCGTTACACCACGAAGCCATCCTGGAAGACGGGAGAAAATGCAATACCTTGCTTACTCCCCAATTTAAAGAGGGATTAGGGAACACAGTTGCCATATCCTGGTAGTGAGGAATTGTTGTCAGCCACCTTTTTAGTTTGGGCACCACTGTGGAGTAGGATTTTTTTATCTGAAGCAGGAGACTTGAAAAATGAGCAATGCCCTCGTCAAGACTCGAACCTGGACCTCTCGAATACGCGGTCCGTGTGTTACCGTTACACCACGAAGCCATCCTGGAAGACGGGAGAAAATGCAATACCTTGCTTACTCCCCAATTTAAAGAGGGATTAGGGAACACAGTTGCCAAATCCTGGTAGTGAGGAATTGTTGTCAGCCACCTTTTTAGTTTGGGCACCACTGTGGAGTAGGATTTTTTTATCTGAAGCAGGAGACTTGAAAAATGAGCAATGCCCTCGTCAAGACTCGAACCTGGACCTCTCGAATACGCGGTCCGTGTGTTACCGTTACACAACGAAGCCATTCTGGAAGACAGGAGAAAATGCAATACCTTGCTTACTCCCCAGTTTAAAGAGGGATTAGGGAACACAGTTGCCAAATCCTGGTAGTGAGGAATTGTTGTCAGCCACCTTTTTAGTTTGGGCACCACTGTGGAGTAGGATTTTTTTTTTATCTGAAGCAGGAGACTTGAAAAATGAGCAATGCCCTCGTCAAGACTCGAACCTGGACCTCTTGAATACGCGGTCCGTGTGTTACCGTTACACCCTGAAGTCATGCTGGAAGACGGGAGAAAATACAATAGGAAGAGAAAATACAAAAATACAATGCTTACCAGGACTCGAACCTGGACCTCTCGAATACGCCGCCAGTGTGCTACCACGAAGCCATGCTGGAAGAAGGGACAAAATATAAGATCGTCATCCTGATCGCCGAGATTTGGTGTCCTCGTCATTTAATAAATAAAGCAGAAAAAATCTGAGCTTCTCGTCTCCTGAGTTTATTTCACGTTGTCTCACAAGGAGAATGTTTTATGTCTACCACATTCCATATTTATTTTTAATAATCTAGTAGGAACTTTTCTTAGAATCAACATTCTATAGTATCAGCTCAGTTTTATGCACAAAGTTTTAAACGAATTTTTAACTGAAGATTCGAGAATTATCTATGATGCCATTCACTATTAAGTTTTATAATTAACAACATGAATATAACTAAATTTTGGTCCATCAGCGGCCGAACGATCTGTGTTCGAATCTAGGCGAACAGGCTGGCTGCATGGGGCGTAATCGTGGTTTCCGCCATGTGTAAAGTGCATACAAGCTAGTTCCCCTTCGAAAGTCCTCCACGAAGGAATCCCTCCCTTCAGGCAGATAACGCTTAGTGTGCTTTGCCATTATAAAACTATACCAAACCTAACTAAAGTTTCAGTTTTACAGTTCCATTATTAAGTATTCATATGCAGTTCAATATAAAATGTTAAACATGTATTCTAAAAAAGACACACAGAAATATTAGATTTTATATTACGTCCGAAGGGGATATTTTTTTTTTAATTATTTACATATATGTTTCGAGAGCATTTGTGCTAATGTATGTCCCTTTGCCCAAATAACAAATGAAATTCTCAGATTACGTACCCATTTCTACAACGTAGAATTTGATACAGTTACATGCCAAACGATGTCACTATTATTTTTAAAAGATAAAATATCTTATAGGAAAGAGCGTAAAATATCATTTATACTGTCTGAATTAATGAAAGCCGAGCTTAATTTTAGATTTATATCTATTTTTAGTTCTTCTTTCAAACATTAATGATTATTTTTTGGTAAAGTGCATTATATTTTAAATTTATCAATGTTTTTACCTCCTTGTACGAAGTAAAAAGGAAGTATTGTAATCGCTAAAAGTTTCAGGCGTCATATTTTGACGAAAATACCCATCATGACCGCTATCGAATGCAATTTAAGGATGTTTTTGAATTACATCTGTACGTAGGGAACAGAATAAGAGACGCTTTTCCTCTAGAAAAATTTAAAACTGAATTAAAATTAATTCTGAAGAGAATTTTTCGTGGCGTCTGTACGTACGTATCTCGCATAACTCAAAAACGAGTAGCCTCAGAACGTTGAAATTTTGTATATAGGACTACTATAACATGTAGATGTGCACCTTGTGTTTTGGTGGCAATCGGCCGCACCAAACGTATATAAATATATGTATATATATATCCACTCTGTTACCCGGCTCAATGATCTGTTTCTTTTACTCTTATATATTTGTAAATTGTACATCTTTTGCTTTGAAAATGAATGCTTTTAAAATAAATTATGTTGGTCTTAGCTTCCGGTTAAGGTTTTTATGCCTTTAGTAAATCTGCATGCAATATTTTTAGAGTTATCAACAATTTAAAATCTTTTTAAGTGCGGCTAAGCCTAAATATTTTTACGATGGCAGCCATGTTTATTTACATTTGAAACTTGGCAAAATAACGGATTTGTTGCCAATAAAGAGAGACTAAGCTTCGCAACAACAAAGATAACGCCTTCTTTTATTATTGCGAATTGAATCATGCTTAATCCATTCCGGAATTTATTCGAGGAAATAACGGTTTAAGATTTACTTTTAATATAGATATTTGAGTTTTTACGTATTTTTTCCTTGTCGGGAAGTGAGAACTGAATTAACTGAATGAAAAATATTGAATCTTCTGTGAATAACAAATTTTTTTTTTTTTTTTTTTTTTTTATAATTTTATTTGCTTAATTTCTTTTATACATCGTTTTATATTTATTACAGTATTTGAATAGAACATGTGGCAACGATTAGATAATTCTTCAAATGATATAAATTGTGTGCATTCTGAGTTATATAATATGAGCGAAATGTAACGCTGTTAAGTGAACTTGGTGTCAGAGTGTCGCTATGGTAAACAAAGATGGTGAATTTTAAAGAGCACATTTATTCTACTGTGGTTTTTGCGCTAGCGAGGAAGTAGATTTAATTCAATCCAATAAGTTTCAATGAAATACTAGAAGGAATGCATATAATTGAATATTCCGTACAAGGAAGTCTTGTGGTGTATACATCAGATTCTTTTACACAATTAAGCAAGTGATTTCAAATTGGCAGATCGTGGCCCGCATGAGGCTTTTAAGAAATTTTATTATTTATATATTTCTGACAAATTAGTACGACATAACTTGTTATTGGAAGAATTTTTAAGAAATATTTAAGATCTTAATGATTCTGAGCTTTATTTTATATTATTTTCATTGACGAAATCGAGTAACGTCCTAAAAATCTATAAATGGAGAAAATTAATTTATCTTTGATATAGTAAATTTTTCTGTATGCGTCCAAGAAACATTTACTAAATAAATGAAAAATTAACCCTTTCGCCGTCCTCTCCTGTCCGCGAAAATTCCCCCTTTCCCCAGCGGCCGTCTGTTTTTCGTAGCGTGTAATGTTGTTTTCTCTGTACATCATAACTTTCGTAGTGGATGAATATCAATGAATATTAAGTAAAATTATAAGGAAATAAAGCATAATGGAATAATAATAATATCCCTGCTTATTTCTGACAGCAGGATAATTTGATAACATCTGATCCAGGTGGCCCACTCCTCACATTTTGTTGTAATCTTTTACAATTATTGGTTTTTGTACAGTTCTTTTCAGTGTTCCAACATCAGTTATCGATTTATTATGGATTGTACTCATCAAACTTATATCCTTCTTGTCTTTCCAATTCTAAACCTCGTTTTTTCTCTTTTTGCTGAGTAGACGTTGAAGCCATCTCTCACTGTCTTGTGTCTTATGTAAAATGACGCTAATATTCATAAAAGCCGGAGGGAAATTCAATTAGATATAGAATACCTGATTAGTACCGCCCTCTAGGAGGTATTAGAATAAGCAAAAATAAAAACTCAAATAAGTAAACATTTAGAAAGGGTTTTAAACGTTTAAACATTTAAAATGTAGAAGAACGCTTGAAGCGCGTTACGGCCGCCCTGCGGAAGTTTCACTTAAACGCGCTAGACGCGTTAGGGTTCTTATCATTTAATCTCAAATTTTGTACCACTTACAAAGTTTTCGTAATTTGTTCATTTTTAATGTATGTTAAAAGTATTATTTGAAGTTAAAATTACATTAAAATTTATTTTGTGATTAATCCAGTTTATTAGAAAAATTGGAAATAAATATGTCTAAGAATTCAATATTTAGCTATCAATAAGTTTCAATAACAAAGTGCACGTAATTTTTGCTGATTTCAACTTTCTTTAGATTTTGGAGAGAAAGAATATGGAAATTAGATTTTTGTGTTTTGTATCATTGCTATTACTGTATGCTTTGATAAATATTGAGTAAAAAAAAATTTAAATTTAGTTAACGAATATTTTGTTAAAATGTCGGGCTCAATTTGAGTTTGAAACCATTGCAGTAAGCAATTAAGGAAAGTTATGTCGACGTAAAACCAAATACTACTAAATTTGACACAAAAAGCAACCCCCTCCAAAAAAGTTTGAACGTTTCATATTTTATATTACGCCCAAATTGGGCGTTGCTTTCATTTATTTACACACACACGTTTCGAGAGTATTTGGGATAAATGTATTTAAAAATAGCATAGCTTGTTTAGAATTTCCGATAGACAGTTTCGGGTGCCGGAGCTAAAAATGTTCCCCCCCTCTCGTACAGTGTTTTTATTGCTCGGTTTGAAATCGTTGAGTTCGTTGACAAAAAATTCGTTCAAGTTTAATAAATGTGAAATTGATAAAACAAAATTTCTAATCCCAAATTCCGACATATTCGGGTGGATGACAATGTTATTCAAAATTTGATAGATCTAGGTACCGTTGTTTTTTCACACTGTGAGAAATATGCATATATTCATGGATTTTATTTATTATTGAATTTTTTAATATAATACAAGGCGATAATATTTGGTGGCAACAATTTCTAAAGTGATTCACCGCATTTAATGAGTCGACGCAAAATGCTTTTTGAGAACAATAGCCCTTCTAGGTTAATGCTTATATATAAACATGCAAAAACTTACATATTTTAGTACAGAAAATATAAGAGAAAGCAATGTTTGTTATACTTAGCATGAATAACAAACGATTTGTATAATTTTTTATACATTAATGTATGATATATATTGCATAGTTATGTCACTGAAACTTAAATAAATGGCTCAGAAAACGCCACATATATTCCTCTCCTATCATTTAATTTGTATTAGATGTCTATAAGATATTAAATAAAACTCTGAGTACTTATCGCAGCAAGATAAAAAAAAACAACTATTAATTAATGAAGGATCATATAATTTCTTTTCTAGACGAAAGATGTCGCCACTATGCTGTAAGACGACCAAGACTTGAATTTAACACGTGAGGAAAATTGGATTCGTTGCCCATTGTATTCGAAATTTTAAAAATACCTATGTGATCTTTTTTTATTATTATTCTGATTATAAAAATTGATTGAAAAATGAAAAGTATGCCATGTTTGTATAATTTAAAAAACTTTAAATAAAATATGAAACGGTTTGTAAACAAAATATTGATGCTGATACACATAACAAAACTAGAAATGTAATGTTATTAAAAAAATAAAAAAAACAGTCATATTCAGGTATCAATAAATCTCACAGGCGTGCTAGCTTTTCAGAAAGTCTGTTGTCTTGTACAGAGCTCCGATTCAATGCGAGTAATTCTTATAAAAAGTCTGCAAATCACTTGCTACGGTTATGAAAGTATATGCCACATTTGTGTAATGATTTTTAAACACAATATCACTAATGATATCATCGTGGGAGAAAATCTTTCTTTCCTAACTTTTTTTTTGTTATTTATATTCTTACATAATTTAATGGCCTAATAAAAAATTTAAAAACAATTTTTTTCTTATAAACGCCCCTCATATTCATACAGATTCAGAGTTACAGATGTATTGTTCTAATAAGTTCTGATCCAATGCAATAATTTATGGAGATTTATAACACTTTCTCTAAACTGCTTGCAAATTTCAAGCTCTAAATATTCTGTTATGCATTATTGTTATAAATTTTAAACGTGTTGTACAATAAAGCCCCAAATACCTGAAGAAATTTCCCTTTTATTTTATCTCCACAACAGTATAAAAAAGTGCAAATAATCCGGAATATGCAAATATATATTTAAAATGCATATTTATTAATACTTAAGAATGATGAAAAATACATAATTTTTCCTCAGTGTTTAAGAACGAAATTGAAAAAACGTTTACTCTAAAATCAAATGAAATTACTTACTGCAGCTCTTATTATTATACTGCAGCTCCGTTTTTCAGTTTCAGTATAAAGTCAGTGGCTTAAATAAGGGTATGCAAAGAATGCCGTCGCATAGGGGCCCGAAGGCTTAGGGGGCCTTGAATGTCGTGCTTAACTATATTTATTATGTTTAAACTTAAAAGAAGATGGATTCTTTTATGACTAATATATATATATGTATATATATAATGTTGTATGATCTTAAATCCATTTAGTGCGAATACAAGTTAATATTACTTGCGCAATTGCTGCAAATAATAATTTATTTCCTAAACAGTATTGATTAATTGATTATATTATCTCCTAAGTTTAATTAAAGTAGAATTATTTTAATAGTGTGCATCCATACTGGTAAGTTATATTTTGAAAGATGTTTTGAAGTAATTTGAAAGCAAAATGTTAATAATGTTTTAACGGGGACTGGAGTTAAATCATGACGAAGAATAATATTTCAATTGTAAAAGGAAAAATTAAAACATGTAATCATTGTCATTGATCGGAAATTAGTTGACTTTTCAAGGGGAACAAACCAACTCCCGTTCAATGAACAATAATTGAAAAAAATACGTAAATACGAAAGTGTTTCGTCTTTACTCGAGTTATAAGTTAAAGCCAAACCGGCAATTCTAGTTAGGCCAAATATTTCCGCGAATAGTAGGAATTATGAACCAATGCTGATACTCAAAGAACTTATTCTTATGAAGCATTTTAGTCAATTCAATTTGGAGTAAAAATCAATTACTGTAGAGAAATCCTATAAAACTCGAGTGACCGTCCCCGACACTTTCATGTTTATGCATTTGAGTACTATATTATGAAATCGAATTCAAAGTAAAGTTGAAATAAACATAGAAGATTATAAAAAAAAGATAAATAATGCAAACTTTGTAAAAACAAATTAAAGAAAATATAAAAATAATATAGAAAATAATATAAATAAGATCAGTGAATGTACATGAAGATATAAAGGCCAGAAAAGGTATTAAGTAACTTACATTCTTTCTAGTGGGGGAGTTGGCAAAGTGTTCTCTTCGTGTCTGACTCAGAAGTGTAGGGTGTCCGAAAATTCTTAGCGGCAGTAGGGGCTTTGAATAATATCAGTCGATAATATATATATATATCGTGGCTTCTTTTAAATTTCCAGGAGCACTCTGCGTCATATGACACAGTTGGGGGAGCCTTGGAAGCAGACAAAAAAGCTGAATTCAGTGTTACCTACACCAAAACTTCAACTGAATACAAAGCAGGAAATCTATATGCTTTTATTTTTATTCCGTTCTTTCATTAATTATTAGAGCTTTCAAATCATTAATGATAACTGGGGACAGACTTTTTCTCGGGTTTATTGTAAGAACAAGGCCTTAATATTTTTAGGCCAGCATATGACAAAGACGGCTGAAATGAAGGACATTTGAAGTCCACTAGAATTCCAAGAACTCTGCGTTCTAGGAAATGATTTTGAACTGTAGCCACATGTCAGATTTTATCAGAAATTCAAAACGAGTGAGTTGGTTGAGTGTAAGAATTACTACTTTTCATGCGCATTGTAAACTTTACTCCAATTCTTGTCTTAAAGCTTGGTTATGCAATTAATTTAGTTACATAAATCTTACATTAATGGTTTAATCTCGAATAAAAGTTAAAAAAAGGTGAAAATCATCTTTCCTCTTCCTTGCTTTCGATTGATGTTTCCTATTTCACAGTTTTTCGCTTTTTTCATTTGTCAGATTGAAATAGTTTTCTGACGCGAAGCTCTGATGCACGTTAATTTCAATACTAGCTTTCCTGTACATAATTTTACGATAATGAAATCTTGTTCGAATATTTAAACAGTTAATATTTGTATTTATTTATTTTTGTTTTACTTCAATATATAGTACATTATAAAGTTTATGCGCACAAATGTTATGTACATTAATTATTAAATTATTTTCGTTATTTTAAAAGTACCTTTATGTATTAAATCTTTCCTTCTCTACTCGTGATTTCCTCAGCTTATAATTTGAAGAACTCATCTTAAATAGATGGGAGCTAATTTGCATTTTGGCATGGAAATAGAAAGAAAAAATGACAGTAAAGATCTATATCATAAATTAACTAGTTAATTAACATAAAAGAACTCTAGGACTTATCTAAGCAGAAAAATAATATAAATTATGAATTAAATTAATATTATTATTTCTTCTCTAACTCCATAACTGTTTCTATCAAAAGTTAAAAATTGCAATACAAATTTAGTGCAGTATGGCTAGGCATTTCTGGCTAGCATTAACATCATATTGCGAAGGAAAATTATTGGTGCGTTTATTTAAATAAAAACATGAAGTGTTATTTAATTTATGGCTTGTTAAATTTCAGTTAAAATATTTATTTACATTTTTGAAGTTGTGAATTATGAAAACGGTGATTTCTAGATTTCTAGTCTAGATATTGTTATCCTTATAGGCTCGCGAAGTTGGCATACTGTTTGTTCATAAGTCATTTACATCAAAGGCCAAAAGCGTTGTCTTCCTAGTGAGAAGATTGCTATCTGAAAGAACGTAACTCATATTTACTTTCATAGAAAAAATAACAAAAATGTTTATGAAGTTAGACGAACCTACCTAATGATGAACTACTACTGTTCAGTGGTTTTAATCAGTTGGCCACTTGTGGGAATCTGCTGTATTGATAAGGCTGCCTTAATTTTAGCTCTCGCAGAGGATAGATAATGCAATGTTAATAGTAAATAAATTATTAAAACTAATGTTTATACTGGAAATGAACGTAGAGGAAAATGTGAAATAAATTGCTTATGATCTTAAGAAAAAATACAGAATATACTGTTTTAAACAGGCATAAAATACTGAATGATTCAATTAAAATTTTTTTCTTACTTTATTAAATTTATTACTACTTAATCTTTACTTTTATCTACTTCCTTATTATTCGAATATTACTTATTATTCGAATATTTAAACAGTTAATATTTGTATTTATTTATTTTTGTTTTACTTCAATATATAGTACATTATAAAGTTTATGCGCACAAATGTTATGTACATTAATTATTAAATTATTTTCGTTATTTTAAAAGTACCTTTATGTATTAAATCTTTCCTTCTCTACTCGTGATTTCCTCAGCTTATAATTTGAAGAACTCATCTTAAATAGATGGGAGCTAATTTGCGTTTTGGCATGGAAACAGAAAGAAAAAATGACAGTAAACATCTATATCATAAATTAACTAGTTAATTAACATAAAAGAACTCTAGGACTAAGCAGCATAAAAGCATAAAGCATAAAAGAACTAAGCAGAAAAATAATATAAATTATGAATTAAATTAATATTGTTATTTCTTCTCTAATTCCATAACTGTTTCTATCAAAAGTTAAAAATTGCAATACAAATTTAGTGCAGTATGGCTAGGCATTTCTGGCTAGCATTAACATCATATTTTGTTTTGCGAAGGAAAATTATTGGTGCGTTTATTTAAATAAAAACATGAAGTGTTATTTAATTTATGGCTTGTTAAATTTCAGTTAAAATATTTATTTACATTTTTGAAGTTGTGAATGATGAAAACGGTGATTTCTAGATTTCTAGTCTAGATATTGTTATCCTTATAGGCTCGCGAAGTTGGCATATTGTTTGTTCATAAGTCGTTTATATCAAAGGCCAAAAGCGTTGTCTTCCTAGTGAGAAGATTGCTATCTGAAAGAACGTAACTCATATTTACTTTCATAGAAAAAATAACAAAAATGTTTATGAAGTTAGACGAACCTACCTAATGATGAACTGCTACTGTTCAGTGGTTTTAATCAGTTGGCCACTTGTGGGAATCTGCTGTATTGATAAGGCTGCCTTAATTTTAGCTCGCGCAGAGGATAGGTAATGCAATGTTAAGAGTAAATAAATTATTAAAACTAATGTTTATACTGGAAATGAACGTAAAGGAAAATGTGAAATATATTGCTTATGATCTTAAGAAACAATACAGAATATACTGTTTTAAAGAGGCATAAAATACTGAATGATTCAATTAAAATTTTTTTCTTACTTTATTAAATGATTTACTCTACTTATATGCATTTTTATTTATAAGCTGAAACATTAATAAAAATCTTGTAACAAGTTGAAGAAAGCTTTAAATGTGGCACAAAAAAGAATTATGAGATGCTTTCGAATGGGGAATGAAGAAAATCAAAACTGCTAATCGGTATTTCAGAGTTGAAAATTCTGCTCAAGATTCTTCTTGAGCAGAATTTGTCACGCATCAACTTTGAGCTCACAGGAACAGCCATTTGAAATTTGCAAACATTTAAAATGCAGCATCCGACTATTCAAATAAAATTTTAAAAATTAAAAGTCGTACCAGAAAACATTTCGACTGAAATCAGTAGAGAAGGTGAACTATCAGAAAATATTTCAGCTACTGTCCTAAACAGTGATGAAAGATCGGACAATATTCAAACTGCTTTTAGAGATGATGTAAAAAATGAAAGATATCCATCCGATCCTGCGGCCGAGCGGTAAAGTCGCTGAACGCTGGTAGTTCGGTCCGAGGTTCGAATCCTGCGAACGGGCTGTCTGCATGGGCGTTTTCGTGGTTTTTCCCATGTGTAACGTGTATACGAGCCACTTTTCCTTAGAAAGTCTTCCACGAAGGAATCCCTCCCCTTAGGCAGATAGCCCTAGTATGCTTTGAAATAATTAAATACACCACCGATCCTGTTGATTATCCAGAAATTCTTACGAAGGATAAGGAAGGATTTATTTAAAATTTTTGCCTTTGTAGACAAAAGATACCGACTTTTCCCAAAATCAAGACAGCAGATCATTTTCTTCTGTTCATTATACAATGATTAATAACTCTGGTTTCGAGACAGATTTTTCGCCTTGAACTTAACAAAGACCATGTGAACCATGTTGGTTAATTTTAAATAGGGACAGATGTGGTCGACAGGAATATAGCACACTGGCAAATATTACCCATAAGAAAAAAAAAAAAAAAAAAAGCGCGAGAACAAGGCCTTAATATTTTTAGATTATTAGTTAATTATATATTTAGTTCTCATCATATCGCAAGCTGTATTGAAAAGAAAATTGGGATCAGATTAGATTATTTAATTAAGGCAAAGCACACGAGGGATACCTTCGTGGAGGACTTTCTAAGGGAAACTGGCTCGTATTCACGTTACAGATGGGGAAAACCACGAAAACGCCCATGCAGCCAGCCCGTTCGCGGGATTCGAACCTCGGACCGAACTACCAGCGTTCAGCGTCTTTACCGCTCGGCTTCTGGCGGGCCCAAGAAAATTGGGAAGCAAATAACTGTATTGAAAAAAGTCTGTAAAAGATTAAATCAATTTCAGTTAGTTTTAGAAAGATTAAATCCAGATAACTTTATCAAAAAATAACAATGGTTTTTCGCGGATACACAGAATGTACCTCAGATAGATACATAGCTAATATTTTATCTGATGACAAATTATTCGCAGAATACGACATTGTGATGAATGACGTTATAAGAATTCTCTCAAGCACTGTTAAATATTTGAATCCTGCAACATAAAGTGATTTAAATGATTGTTTAAGTTGGTAGTTGTTTGAAAACACAGCGTTTGGTTGAAATGAAAAATTCCATTTTTTATTTCTTTGCACGAAATAAAGAAAGTATCTTAACCACGAAAAATTTCAGTTTTCATATTTCAAAGGAAATATTCATTTTCACCGTTCCCATTCCATTCCATTCCATTGACGGAAGACGCGAGCACTGTACCTTTACCATAGGGTGAATCAGTTCAGCACCACGCCCCCCAAGATCTAGAGCAGCCAAAGAGGCCACACGAGAGCCGCGCACAGAGAGACCAAGCCCAACGCCGGATCCACCCAGGGCAGTTCAACGAACCAAAGGCCCATAGGGGACCCATACCCCATCGTCCAGGCGCCAGATTTATAAAAGAAATATTTACATGGCCAAACAAGGGCATAGAGAGATACAATTAAGTACATTAATAATATATCAAGGATTGTACAAATTTAACAATAAGAGGTAAAGATTACAAGATAAAGCAAGTTTTCACCGTTCCCGAATTCATCTGGGGCCCACCAGCGGAAAAACGGTAAAGTCGCTGAACACTGGTAGTTCGGTCCGAGGTTCGAATCTCCCGAACGGCCTGGCTGTATGAGCCTTTGCAGATTTTCCCATCTGTAACGTGTACACGAGCCAGTTCTCCTTAAAATGACCTCCACGAAGGTATCCCTTCCCCTAGGAAGATACTCCTCGAAGCTTTGCCGTAATCACAGAAACCGAATGATTCCTCCCCTTTTTTATGACGCCTATACGTAAAGGCAGAATAAAGGACTCTTATCCAAAAAAGATTGTAAAATGGATTCAAAAGGGATTTTTTTTACATTTGTATATACGCATATATATGCATCGCATAACTCAAAAATGATTATCCGTAGAGCGTTGAAATTTTGTACATGTGGACTGCTGCAATATCCATTTGTGCACTTCTCTTTTTTATTGCAATTGGCAGTGTACATTTACCTACATATTCGCCCCCTTACCCGGCCTTTATTTCGAAATCGTTGATTGTAGTTATGAATTGACTTATTCTATTTCCCGTCGATAGCTATATATCATAATAAAATAACTCCACACACATTACACAGTTTTCAATACATTTATTTTCCATAGCGACACTCAGGCGTTAGGTTTTACCTTACAGAGTAACATATGAATCGCAACTTCGAATGTACCACACAAATCAAGTTTCTCACAGAAATACATTTCAGTGCCAATTCCGGCGGCGCATGCGCCATTAGCCAAGATTCCGCTCTGGCGCCAAGCATTTCTCAGCTAATACAAAACAAGTTATATCTTCCCATTACAGAAGTGTTTTAAATGACAAAAATATTTTGGCTATGTTAAATTTTAAAAAATATACTTTTCAACAAATAACGAAATTGAACTTTTCATTCGGTCTCCCGGTTCCTCTACTTATATTTGGGAATGTTTTATACTCGTTATGAAAAAATAAATTAGAAGAGGTTTGACTTCCTTACGGCAAAAACTGACCGGGATATTTAATTCAAAATTTGCAATTTTTGATGTCATTTTCCGCCTGCCTTTAGATATCGGTTAATTAAATTAAAATCGTTCGAGGATATAACTTTAAATGAAGTGCAGGAAAAAATGTGTATAATTTAATAGGCAGTACAAGGAAGTCATGTGGTGTTCACACCAGATATTTTCCTGCTGTCATCAGTCTCAAATCAAAGCGAACAATGTAACAGTTTCAGGCAACATTTAGAATATATCAATACCGACGGAATAAAATACCATATATACCCGCGTATAAGTCGAGATATTTTGGACAAAAAAAAAAAAAAAAGACTTCAAAGTGGAAGGTCGACTTATACGTGGGGCCATAAAAAATTAAAAGAATCGGAAGTTCAAAAATTTCTTTATATAATGCAGTTGTCTTTTCTTCCCGCGCTGAAATTGGACGACTTATCAAATAAGTCACTTACTTGAAGTAATTTCAGGACTTAAATTATGTGACGAACTAATCACAGAGTTTCATACTTTAACTAGAGTACGTTTCGATTAAACCAAAGAATTTTCGGCCCCCGAACAACCGATCAATATCGAGCAATAAAAAAGTTTCGCCAACATGCCAAGAAAAGAGAAATGCAGATAGTCATTTTTAAAGATCGTCCGTTGATCATTTTTAAAAGAAAACTTTACCGAAAAAAGTTGTGTTTCCATCAGGTGTGCTGGTTCGCGCCCATGAAAAGGGATGGATGGATGCTGACGGAACAGTCGATTGGCTTTAAAATGTGTGGGATAAAAGACCGGGAGCAGCTTTCAAAAAACCTTCGCTTTTAGTATACGATTCTTTTCGTGGACACTTTTCTGAAGAAGTGACAAAACACCTAAAAACGACTGTGGCCGTAATTCCGGGAGGATTAACATCCGTCATTCAACCCCTAGATGTCTGCCTCAATAAGCCCTTCAAAGTAAATGTTAGAAAATATTGGGCAGAGTGGATTAGTTCCGGTTGACCAACATTTACAAAGGGAGGCAACATTAAAAAGCCCGATATTACATTAATTGCTCAGTGGGTTAAAGATGCTTGGAACGAAATACGCTCTAAAATGATTATAAAATCATTTAAAAAATGTTGTATTAGCAACGAACTAGACGGCACGGAAGATGATGCTGTTTTGAAAGGGAAAATGACGACGAAGGCTCTAGTAGTGATTGTAACAATACAAAGTTCGAGACTGAAAATATGTATGATGACGAGCCAATGACGACAGAAGAGTTCTATGAAATGTTTGGCGAATCTGACCATGAATCGGACGTTGAAGGATATTGATTTTGTTTATTTACCAAGGTATTTTTTATCGTATATTTAGTTTTTTTCCTCAGATGAATTTGAATAAATGTAGTACTTAAAAAAATTTTTTCGAAGTTTCTAGATCGATTTCGGAAGTGGGGGGTCGACTTATAGGCGGGTTTCTTATTTTCTACGAATTTTTATGTTGAAGTGGGGGGGGGTCGACTTATACGCGGTATCGACTTATACGCGAGTATATACGGTAAATAAATAAAAAGTGTTACAAAATTTATACGATGCAGGAAACAAAATGCAGAAACGTAATGAATTATTTACAGATTGTTACTTAAGATAACCGTTCCACATAGTTACGAGAATTGTAATCATAATTATAGACAGGAGTAACGTCGCTTGATTTACTAATATTTAAATGGAAATTGTGTGCCAGGTGATGCACGAATTCTTCAAGAATCCCATTTTCTCTTGCAAATCACCATCAGGCGAGTTGTCTGAGAATTGCACAGTCTGAAATTGCTTCCGGTTCAGGGCTTTTCCTAGACTGGGTGCAGCGCGTAAAAGTACGCTGGCGGCCAAAATCTGATGCGGTCGGATTCTAGCTGTACCATGTCTAAATACTTTAAATTCATTGCAAGTACTTGTCATATGTAAGCACTTATGTGTACGAAATAAAAATTCTATTAATCATTGAGCATTTTTTCAATATTTGCAGGCAGCTATCTTAGGAATGTAAGTGAGCATCCAGTGGCCTAGCAAAGGCCCTTTTGCAAGAGTATGCAAAAACAGGGCAGACATAACTGAGCACGAGACACAGCATGGTTTTGTTAATGTGTAAACTTGTTGTCTAGATATAAAACGCCGTTCCGGGCAAATAAGAGGAGAAGTTTAGCTTTACGGACCCGCAACTTTCGCAAACTAGACCATAGTGTGGGGACCATGTGAAATATTTGTTAAGGATTACCTCGAAATAGTGTAACACGCCTAGCCCAGGGCAGAGAAGAATCGTACACTCATGTCCATGAATTCAGAATGACACGGAAATCGAACTCTGAAGTAAGTCTTCAAGAATATGCAAACTCGTCAGATGACGCCGATAGTATGTCACAATGACGAGAGCGTAAGAGAAGCGTATATAATGGATGGTAGCAAAGAAGGAAAATTGCTCACAAGCCTTCTGTAAGCTGCTCAGCTCCACAACCGAATAGTTGTGACACACAGGACGCATGTGGATGATTTTTTACGAGGTAGAATTTACCGGTGACGTACTCAGATGGAAATATTCGAGGAACTTTGAATAGCCCAAAATGTTATCTCTAGGCTTTGGCAACAATTTCAAAATGATGGAAATGTCAGCAAACGTTACAGTACAGGTCGCCCCTGAATTACAACGCCGAATGACAACCGGTATTTGGCAGTAACTGCTAAAAGAGGTAAACGCAGCATAGCATCAGACCCTGTATCGTCAGCTATCCTTAGCCACTGGTACAGGTACAGGTTACGGAGGACGGGGACGCCTGGTGTTTAACATAGATAAACAGGCGTATGTCCCGCGCCCTCAATTATCTAAAAACAACAACTCCCTGGAGCCCCAGGAGGCTGCACCGGAAGTTCATTTGGATCTTAAATAAATTTGTTACTTTGCCATACAGGGGCTATAACTGATGTAAAACATTGTGTGGGAACGTGGTACATATATATAAAAATTACAAACAGCAGTTACATAAAACACATTAATATACACATTAAAATTAATTAAAAATATGACATGGAACACATAAAGCACAAATTACACACACACAATAAATAAATAAATAAATAAATAAATAAATAAATGAACACAAATTGAGAAAAAAATAAAACATATTATCGCATATAAACAGAGACCATTAAAAATTCAATATACATAATGCGCAATACATAAATGCGTTTAAGAGATATGTAACAAACTGATATGCATATATTACGGGTTACTTATGTTAAAGGTTGTGCAGTATGCAAGTACATAGTTTATGCGAAATGCATAGTACAAAAGAGAAAATTAAATACATGCAGAGTACATGGTATACGTAATACAAATTGCAAGTACATAATGCAGATAATACAGATAAACAACATACATACAGAATACATAGTGCTTTGTGCGTAGGACAATACTGTTACATAGTACGTGGGATTACTTAAAACTAATTAATATACTATATATGATACATATCTTATGGAGGTGCACAATGCGCAATACAAATAAATTACATACATACAGGATACATAGCGCACTGTGAGTAGGACAATACTGGTACATAATACTTAGGGTTATTTAATACCGATTAATATACCATACACAATACTGATTGTTATGGAGATATTACGCTTAATTTGATATGCAGATAGTGATTGACATAGATTATGCACAGTACATAATGCAGATTGTTCAACAATCTGCATTATGTTCTGTGCATACTACAACAGCTACTGGTACAACAGTTTGAAGGCAAACCGTGTACACACTTTAGAACAGATTTCTCTATATGCTTGCAGACCGGTTTTCCAACGAGTTCAGGCTTAGCTTACGCTCTGATTCATGTCGAACTTTCGTATGGAGAACTCCAGATACCAGCTACCACCAAGACAGCATCATTGAACGACACCTTTACGGGGTCCAGGCTTACTCGTTTGGGATGGAATTATACTGGGCTACAGGACAGATCTGCATGTTCAGATCCGAATCATGAAAAGCCAGATTTATTGGGACATCATTCTGGAGCACAATGTATGTTTGTTTAGGGGTGCCATGGGCGCAGAATTTATGTTGTTGGATGACAATGGCCGTCCTCACCGTGCAAACATTGTAAAGGAATGCCTTTAATTCGACAATATCACACGTATGAAGTGGCTGGCATTCTCACCTGACTTGAAACCGATAGAGCATGTGTGGAACATGCTTGGCCGACTGATTGCAGCCCACCTAGCACCTCCTGTCCGAAGGAGGTTAGTGTATCAGAACTTTGGAGAGAGTTGCTTGCTGAATGGAGTAATCTTCCCCAAGATCAGCTCGATAATTTAATACTGCGCATGCCTAGGCGTTGGACAGACTTCATTTCATGGTCTGGGAGACATACAATGTATTAACTATCATACCAACCATTAATGTCAAGTTTTTGTAATTACTTCCAAATCGTAGCTTTTACGAATGGTATCGTACACACACAATTTTTTTCGTTCTTTATCTTTCGTTTAGTAAAGATTCAATAAGTCACTTTTTTTTTGTTTCTGAATCTTTATTTGCCGGCGATTGCATCATCCTTAATTCATGGACATGAGTATTTTCGCCAATCTTTCTTTCCTTTGTGAAAACAACAGCTGTAGATTTGTCTACATTGATTTCCACTTTCCATCTACCGAGATCTTAAGTCTCTGGATGTAGTTTTGTAATGCTTATAATGCTGTTCAAAGAAAAGCATTTTATGAGAGGATCACAGTGTCATCACTTGCGCGGCGTTGGACTTTTTGGAATGTCGTTCACGTAACAAATTGAAAAGTGTAGATCCCAGGGATACAGCGGCTAGGATAGCGTGGTGGTATGTCTTTGAGATGCGAACGACGAAATTTTTATCAGCCAGATTTGTCACCAGTTTAAGTATACTGTTTGTGACAAATTGATGAATAATTTCTGAAACTTTGTGTCTGATCATCTTGGATGCTGTTTGTGGGACAGAGACTCCCGATGCGAAGCTGAAGGTTTTGCGTTGTTAATTCTCATTTCGCCTTTAAAGTTTCCTTCAGACGGTGGTATAAATGTCATAGGGGCATGATAATGAGGCATAAAATGCTGGAGTTCCGTTCACACCTGAGAGACAGGGTCTGAGCCATAGATAGAGAAGCTAAATTAGCGCATGCGTGGATTGTGTCTGCAGCTTTCTCTCTCTGTTTTCCCATTTAAGAGGTATCGTGCATTCGCTCTGATTGGTCTATTCTTATATCAATTCGACATAAAATTGAAAACGTCGAACTTTATGCCGAAACCTCTAAACCAGGTTTTGTGACGAAGCAATGTCTTGTTTACTAGCAACAAAGCTCGGCTTAAACCAGTTATGACATTTATACCACCGTCTGAATATTTGTCAGCGTTGCTGTGCATGTGAGTTAGAGACCTGACTGTACGCTGCAAAGAGCTGGACTTATAACAGAAGTAAAGTGAAATCCCATGTTTGTAAAGATTTTTAAGTGGTAGAATACCTCCCACGTCCGAAAACTTAACGATGAATCTAGACAAAACACGTTTCAAATAATGAATGGAAAGGAAAATAAAATGAATGAAATACTAATACAAAAGTGCAAATACGAATTGAATACACCAAATAAAAATAATCAATGGAATAAAAATTTACCAGTAAATTAGTCCTCAGAGTGAAGAATTATGTATAACAGAGGAAGGGAAAAATTACGTGAATATCTTTAAAACATTTACTTAACACTGAAAAGCTAGGAGAAAATACACGAGGA
This sequence comes from Stegodyphus dumicola, assembly GCF_044657685.1. Classification (NCBI taxonomy): domain Eukaryota; kingdom Metazoa; phylum Arthropoda; class Arachnida; order Araneae; family Eresidae; genus Stegodyphus; species Stegodyphus dumicola. The sequence continues at coordinate 6,484,397 of NC_140768.1, forward strand.
AATATGCATAAGTTTACATTCACTACTTAAGTTATTATTAAATTACGTTTAGATACTATTTGTGCATATATCCAGCAAGATCGTAATTATCATAATTATTATATAGGCATGAAAATTATTTTAACTTTTCTAGAGCAAGGTGGCTGAAAGAAAAGCTTTTAAATGTCGCAGTTTTTCTTTAAAATGTTTTTATAAAAGGTTTTGGAAAAAAAGGTCTGGCGTTTTATGTCTATTTCTGGCGTTTTATGTCTATTCTCCAAGTTCTTTTGCAACTTGGAGAGAACAAATATGAAAAGGAGAAAGAGAGGAAAAAAAATTTCTGAAATACCTCCCACGTTTCCCACCTTTCTGAAATACCTCCCACGTCCGAAAACTTAACGATGAATCTAGACAAAACACGTTTCAAATAATGAATGGAAAGGAAAATAAAATGAATGAAATACTAATACAAAAGTGCAAATACGAATTGAATACACTAAATAAAAATAATCAATGGAATAAAAATTTACATTACAGCTGTACGGCCAGAGAAGTCAAATATTTAAAAGTTTTTTGCAGATTCTTCAGGCACTACTTGCTGAAACTACTCCATGGAAATATTTTAGGCGTTATGAGTCCATAATTAACTGCGAGTGGCAAGAAAATGAGAATTTCTTTTTATTTATTTAAGGCAGGAATGATATCCGTAACATCAAAGGTTTCAAAAACTAGTTTTAATTAAAATTTAAATTGCAGAACTCTTTTTAATACGAATAAAAGGTGCAAGATGTTTTGCAAAGAATTGAGAAATAATGGAAATGAATTAGAAAATATCAGTTTGTATGAGTTACGACAACATTTACTCAAAAGTTACAATAAATTAAGTTATGACAGCATTAACTTTTAATAGTTATGAAATGAAATGACTGCTTTAAAAACTAACATAATGATTTCCTTACATTTAAATTTAAAAGATCAGATAATGTATCTACTAAAAGTGTATAAAAACAATACGCTATTTTAAACACAAGATCAGTTATTAGCATCAGAGGTGCTATTAGTATCAAAACTCACTTTCTGTCTGTATGACTTTGTGTCGGAATTTACTTTTATAATTGTTTCCATGTTACCAAAATGCATTATTTTAAAAAGAAAATTAAGAATCTGTATGTATGTACGTTCCTCGCATTGCCGGAAAATGACGGCATCTAAGGCCATCGAATTTTTAATACAAGTAGAACTCCATCCGAATACGGCCAACTCGAAGACCGAATTTCGAATTTGTTTTTGATTTATTTAATGTTTTGTAAAACTTTAACGCATTTTTTTTTTGTTTCATAAAGTCGATTATTTTAAAGCTAGACACGGTAACACTGTCCGAAATAACTCTAAACTCTTTTAACTGTAAAATGTTTTTTTTAACAACTATTTGGCATTTTATGTTTTTCTATTATTTTACAATTTTTAATGAAGATGTTTTCAGTTTTTATTCATTTTTGCTTTGCCGCGATGCGAGAACTGAATTGATTGAATGAGAAATATATCTCTAATGAACTTCGAGAAAATGCGTTTAATTGAAATGTAGCAAAAATTTGTGTAATTTAATGGGCCGTACAAGAATGTCCCATTGGCGTCCACATCAATTTTTTAAAAAATTTGCTCTTGCTATAAGATATTTGCAAACAAAATGAATCAAGCAAAAGACCAAATAACTAACAAGTGAACTGTTTGGTTCCTAACCTGTACAATCATTAGGATTTTTTTATGCTGGAGTACCTGAAAAATATACGATGCCGCCGCCGGGACTCGAATCCTGACCCTCTCGAATACGCGGGGATTATGCACGAAGACAGGCAGCAAGGACGGAGAAAATACCTTATATACTCCTTCCTTTAAAAGATGGCAGGGGATTAGGGGAGCCAATCGTCAAACCCCGACGGTGACGAATTATCGTCCACCTTCTTTTAGTTCGGGTGCCACTGTAGAGCCATTAGTGTGCAGTGCCCTCGCTGGGACTCGAACCTGGACATTCCGAATACGCGTCGAGTATGCTTCCAATTACGCCACGAAAGCATTCGGAAAGGAGAGATAAAGTATCTTATAAACCTCCTTTCTGCGTGTCTTCGTGGAAGCATACATACTTCGTGGAAGCCTGTTATGACTATGAGATCAGTTTGTTCGGTTAGGTGGTTTGGGCTGCGCCCACTTCTGATACGTTAATACATCTAGCATTTGAAAAAATGGACAATAAATGAATTTTTTACTGTTTAAATTATAAGGACTTTCACTACAAAAGTTATTCTTAGCGAAAGATTATAAATAACTCATTTCATAAAAAAATCTGATGTGTAAATCACACGACTTCCTTTTACGGAATATTAAATTATACGCATTTTTTCTTGCATTTCATTTAAACTTATTGGATTGAATTAAATCTACTTCGCCGACAGCGCATAAACCACAATAGAATAAATGCATTCTTTAAAATTCACTCTAGTATTTGTTTAACATAGCGACACTCTGGCTCTAGATTCACTTAACAGTATTATATTTCGTTCATATTATAACTCAGAATGCACAAAATGTATATCATTTAATGAATAGAATTATCTAATTGTTGCCACATGTTCTATTCAAATACTATAATAAAGCTAGAAGGATGTATGAAAGAAATTAAGCAAACAAAACAAAAAAGAAACAGTTTTACACAGACGATTGAGTCTTTCTCATTCAATTAATTCAGTTCTCACTTCGCGAGAAGGCAAAAATACATTAAAACTCAAAATATCTCTATTAAAAATTACGAAGTAAATCTTAAACATTTATTTCCTCGAAAATAATTCCAGAAAGGATTAAGCATGATTTAATTGGCAATAATAAATGAAGGCATTATCTTTGTTGTTGTGAAGCTACGTTTCTCTAGATTGGCAGCAAATCCACCAGTCTGCTGTTTCAAATGTAAACAATCAATGGCCGCCATAAAAAAAAATTCTTAGCGGCACTTAAACAACTTTAAAATTTTGATAATTCTAAAAATATTGCATACGGATTTACTAAAGGCATAAAAACCTTAACCGGAAGATAAAAACAACATAATTCAATCATTTTTAAAGCAACAAATGTACAATTTACAAACATATAAGAGTAAAGAAACTGAGATCACTGAGCCGGGTAACAGAGTGGATATATATATATAAATATATTTATATACGTTTTGTGCGGCCGATTGCAACCAAAAGAGGAGGTGCACATCTACATGTTATAGCAGTCCTATATATAAAATTTCAACGTTCTGAGGATACTCGTTTTTGAGTTATGCGAGATACGTATGTTCAGACGCCACGAAAAATTCTCTTCAGAATTAATTTTAAAGCAGTTTTATAATTTTTTTGGAGGAAACGAGTCTTTTTTTCTGTTCTTACGTACAGATATCCCGCAATAACGTCGTTAAATTGCATTCGATAGCGGTCAAAATGGATATTTTCGTTGAAATATGTTACCTGAAACTTTTCGCGATTACTATACTTCCTTTTTACTTCGTACAAGGAAGTAAAAAATAGGCTTTCATTCATCAATATACCATTCTTGCATATTCGCGAGCGCAGAATTCGAAACCATGACAAACATGGTTCCATTCGATCTATTCCTTGTCCCTTCTGTGATTCGGAATTCAAGTTGCGACTTTCCTTTTCGATTCGAAGGATTCCAAGAGGGGGGAAGGAGCTTTAGAAGGACATCTGGCGGCAATCTGTTCCCTGGAGTTATCCAACGTAATTACGGCTCCGCTGCTCTTAGATCCTCAGAGGCGTTTCGACTCTGGCCGAGTAAGTAAATAAGGGAAACTTTTGCACTGAAATCGATCTGTTTTCCAAAATTAGTTTAGAAAACTATGGATATCCAATTTTATGAGAGCCCCGAGGTTGTTAATTTTGAAGTATATTTTACAACAGAGCTGCCAGATTCATTTCAGTGTGGGAGGAAAAAAAATATTCAGATTCGACACTATGAAGTCGAGTACGATTATGCTTTAAATAAACATTCGGAGCACTTTTGAAGTTTCAGTTAATGCAAGACGAAGGTGTTGCATTTACTTTAAAAAGGAGGTACATAATTTCAGTAGATTTCGCATTTTGGAGTGAATTTAATATTTGAAATGTATATGTTTCGGTGAAACATCGAAATCTGGAGAATGTCAACTTTCACCGGTGAATTTCAACATTCACATAGTCTCTTGGTGAATGTCCGAAATATTTTCCAAATACTCTTATTTCTGACTTACACTGGTCAATGTCGACATTGACCATGTACTAATGGTGAATGTAGAACATACAGTAATATTATATTTTCTTCTCCGTAATTCAGTTGCGAAAAAAACGCACTTGAGACTTAAAATAGGAACTTAAAACACACAGTACATTCAAAATGAGACTTAAAATAAGAACGTAAAACACACAGTACATTCAAAATGAGAAAGTAAAATAATAGAAGTTAAAAACTTACTAAATTATGTGATTCAAATCTTATTTATTGCAACAACTTAAACTATTATGACACATTGAACTGCACAAGAGGCCCTTGCTTTTACAGCTGCATTTATTTGTGGAACACTTTCTTTTGCAATGACAGCGTGTACATATACTCCTCTCTTTTCGACGTACAACAGAGCATATCTGTGATTGTCGACATACACCGGTGAGGGTCCGAATGTACAAGAATGTAATGCAATATTCGATCTTTCACCGACGTATTTGGTGAATGTTGACATTCTCCGGTGAAAGTCGACATTCTCCAATTTCGGTCTTTCACAGTAACATATACAAGGTGAGTCAGAAAGATGGCTACTCATTTAAAGTAAATGTAGTGCTGTGTGCACTATTGTAAATTGTAGGTGAATGGTAAGTTAAATTTGATATTCATTTGTTTTAAATTTCAAATTAAAGTGACGTGTCCAAGCGTACATTTTTAGCATAGATGGTGCTGAACGTGCGCACCAACTTTCACTTTCAACGTACAACGTACACTGTCAACATGGGAATTTGCAATCGCCGATGCTGCTGGACTTAGGCAACTATCTAGCCACTAAATGCGTATCACTCAAAATGATCATAAGATTATGCCATTCGAAAATCATGCTTTCTACTCGGCATTCCTATCCTGGATTACAGGAAAGAAGAGAAATGACTGCTGACGACAGGAATCAACTAGAAAAGAAATGCTCCTGAAAAGAATTCGCAATGTCACTAAAACTACGACATTAGTAAAACCGCTGACAAGTCTTTCAGCCATCTGCTACTGCAGTTCCAAAGAAACATTTCCGGGAATCTTCGCTGCCAGGAAACCCGACTGGCTCATTCACGTAAGAGAGCTGGTTTCGGTTTTTATGTGATTATGACAAAGCCATGAGGGCTACCTGCCTAAGAGGATGGATGCCTTCGTAGAGGACTTTCTAAGGGAAACTGGCTCTATACACGTTTACGTACGGGGAAAACCACGAAACGCCCACGCAATCAGCCCTTTCGCGGGATTCCAACTTCGGACCGAACTACCAGTGTTCAGCGACTTAAGAGAAATGGAGGCAAAAAATTTTCTCCAACCTCGTTCTACATGCAACAGTCTGCCGAGCACATCTGTTTTAGTTGAATATTTAGTAACTATAACAGATAATGAAACAAGGTACTGTAATCAACAATTATAATTAGTAATAATTAACAATTATAATTAGATTACCGCTCCACTAATCCTAAAAATTAACTTAGTCCAAAGCAAATGAAATTTTACGAAATTCGAAATTAGTTCTGAAATTCGTTTCAGGCAAAATACTGGAACCTTTAAATCGTACGTTTTTCCATTTTATTTATCTTGAATAAACAATCCGAAGAAGAGTACAATTTTAATTGTTGTCAAACATTTATTGAATAAAGTTCACAGCGAGAGAATCTAGATAATTTTAGAGCATGCAAGTAAATGAAGATATTTATAACTAAAGGTACTTCGAAAAGCTTTAAATTTGGCGACATCACCTTCACAACCTCCCACGCGCCAAAATGCATAACGGAAATGAAGTGACGAATAAAAAATTCCACAAATAAGAACAATTTTGCTTCGTAAATTTCTAATTTTCCTTTTAATGCAATTTATGTCTGAAACCACGACAATGAGTTTGCCGAGCCTAACATAATTGTGTGAAACAAAGATTACCTTTTTTGACTAAAGGACGTATTGTAAAGTAAATTAATAGTAAATTAAGTCAGTTTCTGCACTTGAGACCAAAAATGGCCCACCAGCGGCCGAGCGGTAACGTCACTAAACACTGGTAGTTCGGTCCGAGGTTCGAATCTCGCGAACGGGCTAGCTGCATAGGTGTTTTTGTGGTTTCTCCCATGTGTAACGAGCTAGTTTCCCTTAAAACGTCTTCCAGGAAGGCATCCCTCCCTTAAGGCAGATAGCCCTCGAGTGCTTTGCCGTAATCTAATAAACCAAACCAAACCAAACGTAAACTTTCAATTTCGTTCACCGAAAAATCTGTCTTCCTGCCCGCTAGCCGAATTTCTTATTTTCGGTAGAAACTCTAATTTTAATTGTTAATTAATTGTTTTTTAAACGGTTTTTAACTGTATTTGCGCCTTTATTTTTTGTATTTTACAATGTTAATGAAGATATTACGAGTTTTATGTCTTTAGACTTGCCGCGAAGCGAGAACTCAATTGAATGAGAAATATACCTCTAATGAAATTCGAGGATATAAAGTTTCAATGAAATGGAGCTACAGATGGGTATAATTCAATAGGCCATACAGGGAAGTCATGTGGTGTCCACATCAGATTTTTTACTTCCTTGTACGAAATAAAAAGGAAGTCGCGAAAAGTTTCAGTCATCATATTTCAACGAAACTATTCATTTTGATCGCTATCGAATGCAATTTAAGGATGTTTTTGCTTGACATCTGTACGTAAGGACAGAATAAAAGACTCTTTTTCCCCCCAAAAATTTATAAAACTGATTTAACCCTCAGCGTTCCGTTGGCTCTGCTACGGAGCCCTCCGTCATTTGTTCCTTAACTCCGTAGGCTCCGCTGCGGAGTTCAATGTTTTTAGCATGATTAGGCTTAAGATGTGACGGAATCGTCGGCGTTGGCAATTGTTATCTGTGGTTAAAACGTGCTCAGTTTTGTTATTGTTACGATTGAAACATTATTTGACCCATTTTATGGTTAGCAACAAGGAAAAAAATAATTATTGTGATGAGAATATAGAGTCGAGTGATAGTGAAGATGTGTTTGATTTTTCATTGTTAGAAGATCTTGTGGAAGACAATGTTGATTATAATTCTGACACTTCAAGTAGTGGTTCCGAAATTATACTACGAAAGAGACGACGAATGGTAGTTATTGAAAGTGAAAGCGAAGAGTCGCGGGAAGACTTAGATGAATGGCGCGATGTCACGGAAGAATTAGATTTTTCCGGATAGAATACATTTTAGTGTATCGCCATAGGTCATTGGACCACAAAATTCCTACAAATATTGTACAGCCGACACAATATTTCAAATTATTTTTCACAAACGAACTGGTACATGAAATTATTAAAGAAACCAACAATGACGCAGGAAATGTTCTAAAGAATAAAGAAATATCTAGTAATTCTATTTGGAAAACGTGGCGTGAGGTGGAAGAGAATGCATTTTGGGCTTTTATTGGAGTTATTATCGATATGGGTACGATACCCCTGGCGAATATGCTGGATTATTGGTCAGTTAAGGAGAATAGTCACATCCCTTTCTTTGGTAAAATATTTACAAGAAAGAGATTTATGCAGGTATTCTGGATGCTGCATTCCGCTACTTGTCACACTCTTGTTAGTAAAATTCATTGTACTTTTGTTATATGTAATACATTTTATTATTATTATTTTTTTTATGAAGTTGTTCTGCAGAGTAAAATTCTGCGCAGTTTTTTAATTTAACGTTTGGTATTCCCTTCAGGCATTTTCCTGATACATTTTCAAGCCAGACGAAGGCTGGCCCCGTAGCTACTAGTATAACAATAAAAGGAAATTTTAAATTTCCTTTACATACGAATGGCTGAATTGTACTACGCAGACTGAATTAGAGAATTTTAGTATAAAATGAGATATCGAAATGCAAATTCTCATAAAGATAAAACTGTAAGCACACAAAGGTAAAGAAATTTTGCTAAATGGTGGAAAGATTTTAAACATCAACAAAAAGAAACTTAAAATAGCATTATAACGAGATATCATTTGACCCATCCTAAGAAATCTGAGAAACAGAAGAAAGAAAAATAAATTTTAAAAACAGCCATTAAAATTACTCTCGGATGAGAAAATGGAAAACTCAGTTTCACAGCAGAGAAAATAACTTTATTCCGGAAGCATGTGTGCCATTTTCAAAAACTAAGCAATAGAACAAAACTAGAATACGGTATCACTAAGAAGCGCAATAAACGGAGCAATAACACTCAGCGCCATCTATGAAACGAACAGGTTATTATGCTAAGCGCTCATAAAAGAGCTGACGGATGAGCCTCCATTATTATTATCTTTTCCTACGAGCCCACTGCATTTGCATAAAAAATACGAATTGAAGCGTTTATTTGCATGTGATCTGTAATTTGCCTGAATTTTATTTCGCGATTGTTATTTGATCTCTTTTATTCTCAAAAGATGCTCATCTCCGGGAGAAAGGCTGAATCCGGTGCAATTTTTTGTCAAGAAAATGACGAGTTTTATTTTCTGTTCACATTTATTTCGCCGAAGGTGCCTAGGAATGATCGCAGCTGATGTGAAAGTGTAGAAATACTAAATCAAAGGCTCTAAGGAGGGGGTAATAGGGTATCAATTGTTGAATTCCTTCCGACGGAAGATTCCAAATTTAGATAATAGACTAACAGTTTATCTGCCCGTTTTCTCAATTGGAGATGCTTAAAAAATATTCAAATTATTTATTTTTATATTTTCGTAGCTTATTTACATTAATTGATGTTTGAATGGAATTGATTTTTAAAATACGGTAAAACACCGTTTAAGCGTCTTAAGGGGTGTTGGAAACCAAAAATCTTCAAAAAATGGTTATTTCGGATTTTTGCATTTTCAAATTCTCTACACTTTATCTTTCTAAAAATGTTATTCTTTAATCTCTATGAAAATTACAACTGTAAAAAACCTAGTTTGTCATCGAATGCTTGGATAAATGAGAATTTTCACATAAAAACGCGTTTTTCTCCAAACGTGATTTTTTATACTCGATGTACCTTTTCTCGGGAACTACTGCTCATAGGTATCTAAAATTTTTATGATTTATTTATTGGGTTTCCTAATATTTACTGAAATGAGCTTTTTGTGATAAACTAAGAAAAAAATTTGTTTAAAAATTTTTTTTTTCTGAGAAAAGTGCTAAATTTTACTATACCTAACAAAATATTCTGTAAATTACTTTAAAATTCAAAATGTTTCAAAAGTTCATTTCATTATAATCAGATAGGTATACTTTAATTACACAAGAAATTTCAAGCGTGTATCTACAGCAGAGTTTGAGAAAAGGTACGTCGAAAATGGCTAATTTAACAATGACGGTATAAGGGTTGCTGATACCCCTGAGAGGACCGATCAAAAAAGACATGAATGGAATGAATGCAAAATCAATTTTAGTTTGAAATGTAATGTGAGTATTAGTTGTATTATTTTATTGTTCTCATACAAATTAAATTTCATCATCCTTTTTTCAGTTTGCTTCAAATGATATTTATATGTTAAAAAATGCAATATTTTATTTTAAAAACCTTAATTTAAGCTAGGTATTGCACATACTTTATCAGCTCTCTTTCTTGAATAATAAGTTCTCTTTTGAGGGATATTTTAACAGAGGTTAAACTTCAAGTTCACATAAAAGGAAAAACAAATCTCCAAAGTGTTATTTAAAAATAATATTTAAGTCTTAGCTTTAAACAATATACTCTGAACAGTTTCCTTACTAGTATCGCGACAAAGAAATTACTATTAGATTAGAAATTGCTATTGTGATTAAAGAAATTGCTAATTTGTTAGCTTGAAAACAAGATGGGATTATTCTGCATGTCTGCTACTTGGGACTAGCAGCGGTAAATTCGCTGAACACTCGTAGTTCGGCCCAGGGCTCGAATCCCGATGAAAGGACTGGTTGCACGAGTATTTTCGTGGTTTTGCCCATATACTATAACGTGTATATGAGCCAGTTTCCACTGGAAAGGCCCTAGTCTTAAGCAGATAACCCTGAGTGCGCTTTACCATAACCAAATAAATAAACCATCTCCACGACCTGTGTATTCACTCGGAAATCCGTTTTCAATGAAATTTTCGATTAGGCATAGTTTTTTCGATTGGGCATAGTATATATCCTAGCTTCATAATCCTTGTAAGCAGTTACAGGAAAAATTCGAGGAAATAAGTTTAAATGAAATGCAGAAAAAAAAATATGTACAATTTAATAGGCCGTAGAAGGAAGTCATGGTGTCTCCAGAGTTTTCCTTCTTGTTCTTCAGATTTATGATAATTCAGTCCTTCATCCAACTTTTTCGCAGTTTTTTCTTTTAATTTTCCGTTTATTTATTATGGATTTTAAAACGAGATGAAAAAAAAAATTTCTAATCTGTTTCTCAGCGAAAAAGTTCATACTTCTAGAAAAGATTTAATTACTATTTCAAAGAAAGAGAAACATGCTTCAGATCTTCTTTTTTTTTAAATAAGAGACGCAATAGATTAAACAGAAAATATACTGAAAATGTTCGAAAATAGTGCACGATAAAACAGTCAAAAATCTTCGTTACAATTTGGTACTAGGACTTCATTCTCTTTCATTCTCTCAGAACTATTTCATCGCCTTACATTGCCATCTTAGTAAATAAATAAAAGCTTCTTAAACATTAGAATTGCTAATATCTGTTTTCAAATTTCATTTAAGGAAAATCTCTTTATTCTCCCGTATTGTCACTAATTATATGCCATTTTGAAATGTTCCTTATTATCATTTATGTTTATAACAGTACGTTTGGGTACACTACCCATGACTGATAAATTCGGGTAGGATTCCCCACCATGGACTCTTTACATTGCTCATAGATATCGGTAACAATTACAATGATATCTGCATCATCACTACATAGTATAAAACAAAGTCGCTTTCTCTGTCCCTATATCCCTATGTATGCTTAAATCTTTAAAACTACGCAACGGATTTTGATGCGGTTTTTTTTAATAGATAGAGGGATTGAAGAGGAAGGTTTATATGTGTAATAACATCCATTAAATAGTGGAGAAATACAAATACTGTTATTTTTTAGGTTTCTAATATGATTTCGTAAATAATTACATTTTTTCCGCTTACATTGCAAACGCAGGCTGAATCCTACGAGATTTATCAAAATAATGTACTAAGTATTGTACACATTGAAAAGGTCTACAGATTTAAAAATTGCGGGACGTAGCGTTTGCGGCGGTACCGGCCGGCCGGGGCGGCGGGAGCTTGCCTATAAATAGCGCGTCGGAGGCCGCGGTTCTCCCTATAGCACTTTGAATTTAGCAGCGATCGGACGCGTTTATTATCGGAGCTCTCTAGCAAGGAAAATAACAATATACTTAATAAAAACGTGCTTTTCAGCGCGACAACGTATCAGTTATTATAAGTAAGTTACGATACATAATTGTATGATAGTATTTTTAAGATATAAATGATATTCTATTCTAAGGTTAAATTTTAAATCGCACTTATAGTAATTATAAGTACATAAGGTTAGATAAGATTAGATTAAATAAAACCATAATTTATGGATTGGAATTTTCTATTAAGATCTTGGTTAAAATTTAGAGTTAAATCAATTTAATATTAGGGAAATTATTTTCAAATATCGTAATTTAAGGTGAGGTATGTAAGTTCAGAAAATGAACTTAATAGAATGCGTATCTTTTGTTGTGACGTTATACGTAGAACTTAATAGAATACGTATCTTATACGTTTTCCAGTGAGTGACATAGGCTATATATTTTATATCCATGCGAAGCCGGAGCGGGTCGCTAGTTCAAGATAAATGAGAAATTATTACTGTATGACCACTTGTCTAAGAACGTACAGTAATACGCTGTAAATCACTCGACAAACTACTTTTTATTGTTGCACTGAAACACTTATGGCTAAAAATATGGCGGAAGTCCTTTTATGTACATTCCTCTATACATTAATGTTACATTCTTTCGAGTTTGCAGCATTAAGTGTTGTAACAATAAACTCATTTTACCTAAAATTAGTAAAGAAACAACCTTGATTTTCGCGTAGATTTAGACAAAAATCTCAATCGATTTCGAGGGAAAACAGGTACCTCTTCATCAAGAGCAAAGAAATTTGCAAGACTCGAAAGTAGCGGACGTAATGGTCCTACTTATACCTTGCTGTAGTAAAGCGAACAGGAAGGTAGCGGCATCTTCCGGGAAAGTTAGTTACAAAAATTTAAAAATTAAGTTAATAGATATTTAAAGACACTAATTTTAAGTTATACTTCGGCGTGTTTATTTTCTTATTTGTCATTTTGTCTGAATTCGAAATACAATTCTAACCTTTCAGTATACCAGACGAATTTCATCCCGAAACTAGCTAGCAGTATCAAAACGCTAAATCAATACAACAGAAAATAAATGCAAATTTATTGGGCCTTCAGGGGTGTTGGAACCAAAAAATCTTCAAAAGAATGATGATTTCATATTTTTGAATTTTCAAATTCTCTACAATTTTATCTTACTAAAAATACCATTCTTTAATCTCTATGAGAATTAGAACTGTTAAAAATCTAGTTTTAATTTGTCATCGAATGCTTTGATAAATGAGGATTTTTACATAAAAACGCATTTTTCTCCAAACGTGATTTTTTCATACTCGATGTACCTTTTCTCAGGAACTACTGCTCACAGGTAGCTAAACTGTTTATGGCTTATTTATTAGGTTTCCTAATATTTCCTAACTGAGCTAACTCAGAAGTCAAACAACAAAAATCAGCGTTATATTTTCAAATTTTTGCTCAACATTGTTCGTCCGAAAATCACACTTTCAATTTTTCTGCTGCCAAAATTATTCAAAAAACATCTTCCATTGGAGAACTGGATTTTCTAGAAGGCATTTCACATTCAAAAATATCTTTCTGTTCTAGTTAACGATCCTAATTCCAATCCATCTTTGCCTTCGGCCTTTAAAGAAATTATGTTTTACTAATTCAGAAGTCAAACACCAAAAATCAGCGTTAATTTACAAAATTTTCACAGGACTAGTTTCGATGGTTTTACCGAACCATCATCTTCAGCTGCAAAACCGCAAATGAACAAGATAGGAAATAATGTTTAGACATTATTTGAATTTGTAAACTGTGAAATTATTTGAATTTGTAACTGTGAAAATTTTGTAAATTAACGCTGATTTTTGTTGTTTGACTTCTAAATTAGTATTTATTCGGCATGTTATTGTGTCTTAATTAAATTATGTTTTAGTTCTGGTTTCATGAACAGATGGCGCCACTTGCTTATTCTTGTCCAGGCTTTCTCATTTTATCTAATCATTATTTCCTAATTTGTTCATTTGCGGTTTTACAGCTGAGGATGATGGTTCGGTAAAACCAGCGAAACTAGTTAAAAAAAATTAATGCTGATTTTTGTTGTTTGACTTCTGAATTAGTATTTGTTCGTCGTGTTATTGTATCTTAATTTACTGAGCTTTTTGAAAAACTAAGAAAACAAATTTTAAAAAATATTTTTGTGTGAGAAAAGGGCTAAATTTTACTATGCCTAACAAAATATTCTGTAGATTGCTCTAAAATTCAAAGTTTTTCAAAATCTCATTTAAGTGTTATAGGTATACTTTAACTACACACACACACACACACACACAAAAAAAAAAAAAAAAAAAAAAAAATTCAAACATGTATTTACATAAGATTTTGACAAAAGGTACATCGAAAATGGCCAGTATAGTATAGGGTTCTTCTGATACCCCTTCAGTTTGAAGTATAGAATAAAATTAACGAACACATATTGACATCCCTTTCTAGTCGGAATAAGAATTCACTGTTACAATTCATACAATTAAGTTATATCATGACATCAAGATCGGTTTTTTTCACGAATTACAGCAAAGGGAAGAAAAATTCACCAACTACAAACAACATCCTTTACGTCGGACACAAACGGATAAGATAATCACTATCTTATTTGAAATCCCTCTCATTTACATTTCCTGGTAGAATAGACGAACGGCAGAAGTATAAGCTATATTTAGACTTCAGCAAAGCTTGTTAATTAACACGTTGACCGCCATGTCAGCCATCTGTGGCTGACACTAGACTTTCCGTTTAGGCCGCTTCGACCGCCGCTGGCTGTCAGCGTGTAACATGATATATAACTATACAATTTACACCGTTTTATGGAATTGCAGAAAAATTATTTAAAATTTACTGAATTTTGATTCATTACAGGACTAATGGATTTCATTGAAACACGGTAAGCATAAAAACGGTTCTCCATTACAGCTATTACAAATTGTGACAACTGTCTTAGTCTTTTTTCTGGCTCTACCATTACTCTACCAGCTTCAGTTGCATTTTTATCATAGCATAATTTACGGAATCAAAACTTCAGAGGCTTTTTCCGGTTTTCTTTGGAGTTTATGCTGCCGTTTTTTAGATATTCTAGCATTTCTGTTCGACGGAATATCTTCTTTTTCACAACTTGTAAGGGACAGCGCTAATTCTTTCCGGACTTTTGGACGTTCCGAAAGCAGAAAATCAGTAATGCTAATTTTCTTTGCATCTTTGCATAGAATGTAACTATTTACAAAACAGACTTGGAGCGTAACGTGTTGAATGAATGCCTATAGGAATCACGTTCCAAACGTAAAATATCTTCTACTGCGATAAGAATCGCTGTTCTTACAATGCCAGCGCTTGTAGCGGCGCGCGTGGCCTGAACGCATAATGGCAAACCGCACATTGAGCTGATCAGTGTTAACGAATTTCGCTTACTGCGCATGCTCAGTGGTGTACCTTTGGCGAGGGAGGAAATACTAGCGACTAAGCATAAGCAACCCTATACAAGCTTGTTAGTCATGTTGGTTTTACTGTTTTAAAAAATTGCAAATCTACGGAAATTTGTTGTGTGCTTATTGCATGTGCTTGTGTTTCATTTCATTTTGGTTTATTTTAATTTTATTTAATATCAGTTACTTAAATTCGGTAATTCAAACTGGATTTATTCCTTAATTTGTGAAAGTATATACGAATGGCAAATTTTGATCATTTAGCTAATATATCTTGTAAAGCTTCCTGTTTTGTAATCCTTCCTTAAAGGAAAATTTGCGTAGTTTACAATCGACATTTGCACTCTAAGTAATGAAGCAACTTACAACCTAACAAGTTTTAAAACCCCGAACTGTATACGCCCAGATAACACAATGTCAACCATATACCGTATTCCTCTTCATTTAAAATTGCGCCAACGTTGTAATTGCCCAAAATTCTATTCTGGGCATGCGCAGTAAGCGAAATTCGTTTAACATTAATCAACTCAATGTGCGGTTTGCCATTACGCGGCCTGAACGGGATTGCCTAAGAAATACGCTTGGCGTTCAACGTGTTAAACTAAACCTTACTCAATTTGACGTCTATCCTACTTTTAGTATTTACATCTCTTAGCATTTTAGAATGTTTGCTGCACAACTATTCTCGACGCAACAATCGTTAATAGCGCACTGAATACATTACTAATACGGCTGATGTCGCTCGTACAATATAACAGGAATTTTAAGAACACAATTAAAACTATCGTATGTTTGTTTATCCTTATACGTACACTAATTTACAAATCTTGTAGTCAACATTTACCTTATTCGCGACATCACATAGGTATATACATCGGACGGAATGTTTCCTCTTTAAAGCGCTTTTATTAAAAGATGTAAATGCGTATCTCTCTTTGAAAATATTCGTGTTCGACAAGCAACGCTTCCTCGCTTATCAAAGAGACGTTTTAAAATGGAATTTATCCGGAATCTCTAATCAAGGTCTATTCCAAAATCTGAAATTCAAAACAGCAACCCGACGTTATACATTCCAGATATTACACATTCGTTTTAAATATAAAATTCAGTCTTCGATTGGTAATGTAAGAGACAGGAATTTACATTTCTGCACTGAGAAAACGTCGAATAAGAAGAAGATTTCTTCTGTAGAAATATGTCTGCAGAACTACATTTCGTTTTCGCGAAAAGAAGGAAGATATTTACATTTCTTGGGTGGCATCGTCTCATATATAAGATTGCAGTTTGTGAGACTATTTATCTGGAACTAAGACGCTATGATGGAGAAGATAAGTCTAGCGAATAATATTGCTAAAAGAGATCTAAGGTATGTGGCGAACAATTTTGAAACACTTCGAGCCCATTAGTAGCTTCTCCTTATCAACCGAAATAAGGGAAGGCGTAATGAATTTTTGAGCTTGAATCTGACAGAGGGGGTACACTATATTTATACGTAAATATCAAACAACTGAATATTAAAGATTTACATATGCATAATATAGAGCAATGTTTTTCAAAATGTTTAGTCTTGCCGCCCATATGCATATAATTATAATTTATTTCAACCAATACCCATGTCTATGGTTAGAGAGGGGGGCGGAGAGATTCCGGGAAAAATACAGTAATGAAGTAAGAATAAATAAGCGTCTCGTCAATCAATTGTTAATTATAAATTAATTCTTATTTAAAGATAAGTATATATTATGTTTACATTTAAGCAAGAATTAAAGAAAATAATTAAAAAAAAAAAAAAAAAGCTTCAAACGTTTTCGCGATCCCAATCCGCATATGGAGATCATCGAATTAAGCCCAAAATTTATAACTCAGATGGACAAACAACCGATATTTTTGAAATACGTCCACCAAGAGGTGCTTGCAGGGAAAAAAAAAGTAGCAACGGAATTGAAAGGTGTGCTTCAGAACGCTGTCAAAATTTTGAACTTATCAGAGGCCTTGTCTTTAACAGCGTTAGTCTCTGCAAAGCTCCGAATACAAAAACGAATTAATACACGAAGTAGCAAGATGGATGACAAGGGGGTGAAAATCGAATTATTATATTTTTAACCAAGTGAAAGTCTGATCTTGTTGCTCTTTTAAAAATAATTTATAGCTATCAAACCTGTGCTACTTTTGAAATAGTTTTGAGAAACTAAAAAATGTCAGTTTCTCTTCAAGGCACAAAAGAGCAGTATATGTTCTACGATTTTTATTAAAATCGTATCAGCATTTTGAAAAATAGAATACAAAATGCTTCATTCGAAATATTTTCGATTATCGATAATTTTATAACTGAAAGAAAAAAGGTGTAAAGTTTTAACTACAAAAGTTGTTAGAGATCTTTAAAAAAAAACCCAGAAAAAGTTTAAAAAATATTTCATATCAGATTTTTAATTTAAAAAAGTTATCTTGGGTACAGAAAGCATATTTTATTGATACTGATGAAATTAATACCTGCCATATAAAACCCAAGAAGAATTGCTTGAGATATCAAATGAAACAAAATTTGAATTTTCACAAAAACCCACAAATGAGTTTTGGATCAGAGCTAGAGCTGAATTTCTCAAACTGTCTGAAAGGACATTAAATGTTTTTTCTGCCATCCACCCCACAGACTTATATGAAACGTCTTTTTCAGATTTAACACTTATTAAACGCAAATATACGCTACGTTGAAACGTCTCACCGAGATTTTAATTTATGTAGCAAAAATTAAGGGCGCCCGTTTCATTAACAAGTGATTTTCTTTCCTTAATTTTTGTATACTTGAAATATATCCTTAAACTACTACTTCTCATGCGTATAATGTTTACCAACGAAATAAATTGTTTATTATTAAACTAAAGGGTTACTAATTTCAAAATGGCATTGTGCGTGGATTCTCTTTTCAAACTGTTGCCAACCAATGCTATAGCCATGTATTATATTTAAAGAAACTAAATAACGAAGAACCTACATTATATGCAAGAATATTTCTTGCACTGCAATATGTTTATCTCCAGCGCGTCAAAAATTCTAAAGATAGGCTGTTTACCTTATATATTTTGCTATATTACTGTTGCATTGAATGTTATGTGTTTTAAGTGCAAAGAACATGATATTTAGTCAATAAAGGCAACACACAAAACGTTAAAGAAACACCCTTTTAGGCATAATAGAAAACCTGAAAGATTTCAGATTTTCTTTTGGAATACCATTTATTTTTTCTTTTATATTCAATACCTGGGACCGCAAAAATATGTCGGTGATAAAAATGGCCATAAATGAAAAAAATTAAGAATCGCTGATCTAGATTAAAACATACATACAGACTACTGTAACAGACAATTCAATGAACTTTATATTCAATACAGTAACATCCATGTATTTTATAAATAAACTTCAGCAATTGTGTATGAAGATATAAAGCCTATATTCTTTTTCTAATATGTAAGGAGAAATTCGAAAATTAGAGTCGAAGTCTCTAAAGGAAAATAAAAGCCAAAACTATTCGGAAAGGAAAGCGAAGGGAAATAAATACGCGGTAGCAAGTCATTCCATCACATACTAAAGCATTTCCAAATAATTATGCGACGGACAAATCTACGCTTTAGTTCTTATATGCAGGTTGTTGCTGAGAGCTGCACACAAACCAAACTAAACCAATAGCCAAGCCTAATAGACCATAACCCAGACTAATAGAAGCACACCTTGCTTTGTTACATTTTGGTGATTGAGATGTCAATAATTTAAAAATCAAATTTACGAAAGCACACCTTGTTTTGTTATATTTTAGTGACTAAAGATATCATCAATTTAAAAATCAAATTTATAATCTATACTACTAAAGTCGCACTCGCTGGACATAAAAATGCTTTATTCCGAAAAGTGTTGCCAGTACTCGCTTTCAAATCGTACTGTTCATTAATAAAAAATTTGTAAGTTTTATAAAATATGGACTAAAAATAGCATTGTCAAACATTAAACATAGAATTATATTCTGATGCTGAAGAAAGCACTCGACTGCATGTGACGCCATTGCATGCCGAAAATTTTTCTTTAATGCCAATATTTTAAATAAATAGCTAGTATTAAGCAATTTTTTGTTGCAGATTAGGATAAATGACCTGATATGTTATTGCCAAGTTGATTCTTTTATCGATTTTGAAAAATGTTATATTAAATTTAAGTCATGACGACCATACGTGTTAACCTGAAGTCCGTGAAGGCTTTTTCTTCCCTTTGGTTTTGCAACAAAAAGGTTATTTACGAATTGGCTGTTGCTTGGAAAGAAGAATTGATTTCATCCATCTTCTCTACATATAATAAAAGAAAGAGTCTGTCTGTGTGTCTTTCGTTCGCGCTGCGCGTAAGCTAATAGACCCACGGCTACGAAATTTGGTACATAGGTGCATCTAGACAAGAGCCAGTGCACCTCGAAGCGCTTTTTTCGAAATTCGAATTCGAATTTTTTTTATTTTATGTTTTGTGACAAAATCGCGTCATTTTGAGACATAATGGGCTACAGGAAAGCGAGATTTTACTCTACACAGTCCATTTCACATCGTCATGAAACGTAGGCACTTAGCTATTTTACGAACTTAAATAAATTTCGTGCTTCAATAAATCGATTCAATACGAATTTATTTAACAAAGTGAGTTTAATACCTTTTCAACGGGATTTTTCTAAAAAAGTTTATTTTTAAAAATGTACAGTTTATTTTTCTTTGATTTTGGGACACGTTAAACTTTCATCCTTGCGACTGCTTTTACAAAAAGAATCTTGGAAAAATGATAATATTTTGTATTTTTTTAAAAAATAATTTAAATGAAGCTTCCGAGTACACTCATCTTCATCTCACATCTTTAAAAATGTGATTTTGGCAACAATTTTGCTTTCTTATTGTTGATAGAGTTTTGATGAAATCGCATTATTTTGAATAGTTTCATTCTTTTAGAAATATGGGTTTGGGAACAATTTTTCATCGTATTTCTTATGTCACTGTTTTTAAGAGATTGGCATATTTCATTGTCATTTATATATATATATATATAATACATTTTTATCGATTTTTTTTTGATAAAGTTGTTCTGCAGAGTAAATTTCTGCGCGGAATTTTTTGTTTTTTGAGTTTCTTTCATGTTATTTTTTGCTTATTTCACTATTTGTAATATATTGAAAAGTTTTGCATGATTTTTGTTCTTCAACGGAAAGTTGGTTAATTTTTTATTAGAATAATTAATATTTGTATTAAGGGATATAGCCTATTTCATTGTAATCTTCTTCTCTTAAAAATGTAAGATAAAATATCATTAATTATACTTTGCTTTTCAGAATTTTTTTTTGTTTTTTGTATTCTTTTATGTTATTTATTGCTCATTTCAATGTTTTTAAGGTATTGAAAAGTTTTGAGTGATTTTTTTTAGGAAGCAAAGTTCTTAACCTCCTTTATACCATTTGAGTTCTTAAGATTTTGCAAAGGGAAGTTGGTTAATTTATTTTATTAGGATAATTAATATTTGTATTAAGGGATATTGCTTATTTCTTTGTAATTTTGTTATACGTAGTAACTTTTTTTTATGAAGTTGTTCTGCAGAGTAAAATTCTACGCAGTTTTTAAATTTAACGTTTGGCGTTTCCTTCAGCCATTTTTCCGGTACATTTAAAAGCCAGACGAAGGCTGGCAGCGAAGCTGCTAGTAGAATTATATTCTGATGCTGAAGAAAGCACTCGACTACATGTGATGTCATCGCATGCTGAAATGTTTCTTTAATGTCAGTGTTTAAAATAAATAGCTAGTGTTAGGATTTTTTTTTGTTTCAGATTAGGATAACTGACCCGATATGTTATTGCCACGTTAATTCTTTTACTGATTTTGAAAAAAAGTTATATTAAATTTAAGTCATGACGACCATACATGTTAACCTGAAGTGCGTGAAGTTTTTTCCCTTTGATATTGCAACAAAAAAGTTATTTACGAATTGGCTGTTGCTTGGAAAGAAGAATTGATTTCATACTAAAATATTTACTTCTCAGGTGTACATAGAACTTATAAATTTCGCTTTGGCCACTCATCTGGCGGTATTGCCAGCTAGTAGCACTTTTTTTTTTCGGTAGTACACAGTTTTAAAACTATGAACGATGTTACTTGTTGCCATGAGGTTAAAAATAAAACACTTAAAAATTGAAGATAAAATCTATTGTACAGTAAGCGATTAGTTATTTTTCTTTACAAACTGCCACTGTAATCAGTTCTAAAACTATTATTAGAAACCGATATTAGCAGAAAGTTCTTTCAGCATGAAATTATAAATAGCGACCTTGCCGATATGGGTTACCATGGAACAGATATTCTAAAAATACTATTACAGGCTGATATTTCAGCAGGAGTTTCTTTCAACAGAAAATTATAAATAGCGGCTTTGTTGAAAGTGAAACAACAAACTAAGTACTGCGAGAGAGACACCGGCGGATAACCAAGGAAAGAAAAACATATCAGGGATCTGATTTCATTCTGATGGATTTAGAAAATAATATTTTCTGTTCGCCAGAATTTTCTCGCATATATTAAATTCTTTCATTGAATTGATCATTATTGTAGCAAATACGATTACATTTTTCATAAAGTAAAATTATCTATTGCCCAATGTCTGTTAATTATCGATTGACTATTTAGAACCCTAGAAATTTCTTTATTAATGAACCATATTAGAAAAAGTATAGGTACGTTAGAAAAAGTGTTAAGCTTGCATAATTCGAGATATGTGCTGCTTACGCATTGAAACTACGGAAATAAACAACAAGTAAAATGTAATTGCATATGAAAATATCATAACGGAAATAAAGGCTTTTCCAGAAGGAAAGATTTAAACTAAATATATTTTAGATGAAAGTAAGAAAATGTTCTTAGTTATGCAGAATAAAAAAGACCAGCTCAAACTTTTTATGTCCAATTATAGAGTTCGTGGGGATTTATTAAAGTTACTTAACCCTTTGTCGCATCATGTCCACTCTGGGAGACAAAAGTTTAAATTTGTTTATTCTTCTGTAAATGCCTTAACGGATTCCATTCCTGTGTTTATTCATTCTATAATATTAGAACTTTCAACTGTCGATCATAGATGGCAGTAGAGCATCACTAAATAAAGCATTGCTATTTGGAAAATGGCTCGTATTTCTGTTTCCAAGTCAGTACAACTGCTACTTCTGTTTCCAAGTTAGTACAATTTCTCATAGTAAACATCATATATTACATTTACATTTTCTTATACTGCTATCATATATTACATTTACATCATAGTCATTACATATCATTACATTTTATCATATATTACATTACATTTCTCATAGTAAACATCATATATTACATTTACATTTTCTTATACTGCTATCATATATTACATTTACATTTTCTTATACTGCTTACATTTTCTTATACTTACTTATTTACTTATACTGCTTACATTTTCTTATACTGCCATTTTTTATTCATAATTAGTCATTTTTGACATTTTATTTTAAATGTCAGTTTGATAAAATTGTGGAGTGGGTCGATAAAGATCTACCGAAAAGAGTGAATTGAAACCCAAATGTACTGCTTATCCAGCCCAAACACCACTGGAAATGTTTATGTTTGGCAAGGATTTTCTAAAACATTTGACATTTGAATCCAATAGGTACAGGTTAAAAAGCGTAGCAGAATGAATTCATTCACAATCGACGAAATGACAGTATTTTGGGGGATCTGTATGCACATGTCAGTTGTAGATTTACCATTTAGAAGATGATAGTGATCACTGCAAACGAGGCAGGAAATGATTTCAAATGCAATGACCGTAAATCATTGGGAAGAGATTTTGTATGCATGTTCGTATGCATGCTGTCCACTGTAGTGAACAAACTGTAGGAATTATTTAAAACGAAATTTGAATAAAATTAATTTTTTTATTATTACTAAGGTTATTTTAAGTAGAAAAAATATAAACAGTTTCGTTTAACTTCTCTAGAGTATTTGTATGCAACAAAGGGTTAACGGTTAATTTAATTTTGAAGCAACTTTTCCCATTACTCTCGCTTTCACCTCGCATGTATTCAAATAAGTTAGAAACAAGTTAGTATTCAAAAGGTAGGTTTTGAAAGGTGAGTTTAGAGCATATTCTGCCTGCCTGTAGGCCACGTAGATGCGCACGATGTGGGTTCTCCAAATCTCGCACATGGACGTTATGCTGACTCAAGGCTCCCTCACGCGTGAAGTATGTCTTATCCGTGAACAATATGGGCGTAGTAAATGCACTTTCTGTAGCACTCTGTTGCAGGAACTACACTGGTTATCATAAATTAACGATAAATCACAAAAATAGCGATAACTCCCTCAAAAATAAGCCAAACCGTGTAAAATTTGAATATGTTGGCAAGTAAGAGTAGCTGAATAAAACAGAATATGCAAATTATTGGCGCTGCTGTCGGAATACTTCATCCGCGAGGAGCATAAAAGTCCATGTTTGAGAGCAAGCCCACATATTTCACTGTGATAGTAACATCAGAAATCTGAGATAGCCAATTCGTAACAATGACCTCAAGGCATCATTTGCCTGCAGAACTACGATGGAGAGCCATTGGGACACTAGAGGCAGGACAAAGTCAAACAGAAATGGCCAAATGGTTCTGTGGTTCACAGACTTAGTTCATGGGAGGTTCTGTGGTTCATAGGAGGCGATTTCAAACCATAGATTCGGCATCTAGGAGGTTTAGGCAAGGACGACCAACTGCTACGACTAGCGCGATGGCCCATATTTCACATTATGTGCACGCAGGAATGGAATCGCTACTCCGACTCTTCTTAGATCCTCCCTTGCTGCAGCCACTGGAAGGTTGGTGTCAACGTCAACTGTGCGTAGAAGGCTTCACGGAGGTAGTCTGTATGTGTGCCGCTCACGTCATCCCGTAGGAAGAACCGTTTGCAGTAGGCACGACAACATGCCCACTAGATGCCTGATCAATGGAGGATTATTCTCTTTACGGATGAGTCCAGGTTTAGTTTAGAAAGCGACAGTAGGCGTTATTTGATATGTTGAGAACCTGGAACCCGTTATCATCCGTGAAAGAGATGCATACGGAAGAGGCAGTGTCTGTGTTTGGGGTGGCATCTCTTTAGATGGACGCACAGACCTCCATGTCTTTCCAAGGTGAACCGTGAATGCTCCGGTTTATAGAAATGACATCGTTGATGCTTATATGCGCCCATATGTCGGGGCAATAGGTGATGCTTTCCTGTTACAGGACGACAACGCAAGACAACACAGGGATCGCACTGTAGATGGTTATCTTCAACAGGAAACAATTATGCGCATGAAGTGGCCAGTTCGATATCCTGACTTAAATCCTATCGAGCACGTTTGGGATGCTTTAAGGAGACGTCTAGCTGCTCTCAATCCTCCCCTTCAGACCTTTGCCGCGCTTTTGCAAGAGCAATGGTTCTCGCTTCCTATGGAACTGATAAAGCGTATAAATGAAAGCATCACACATCGCTGTATGCGCTGTATTGCTTTTAGAGGCGACCATATTCCATATTAAAGTTACTTTTCCTGTTTCAAACTGACACCTTCGATTTGTTCATTTTATACATGTGCTAATTTCTGTACTACCATAATTGCCTGGTAGTTAATTTTTATGTTATTTGATACCTTACTATATGTTGTATATTGTGGGTACGTTTAATAAAATTCTACATGTAACTTTTTAAGTAATCGTGATTTTTGTGATTTTTCCTTAATTTATGATAACCAGTGTATGTAGCAAACGTCCTCTAGAGTGGACAATCATTAGGTAAACTGCGAATATCCTCTAGACCAGGGTTCTCAACCATTGGTCCACGTACCACTTGTGGTACGCAAGAGAAAAATAGGTAGTACGCAAAGAAAAAGTATTTTTAACTACTAAATTCAAAAATATCGTGAAGAAAAAGAAAAATTGATAAAAATTTCCTGTGATCGAATTTGAATTGAAGATTTCAAAAATAATACACTTGTTAACTTTTATCTGAACGGAAAAATAACTTTAAATATGTGTGTGAACTTATGGGATTTTTGGAAAAGCCTCGAGAGCTATATGCCCAAGGGGAGGGATGCTATCGTGGAAGTTTTTCTAAGGGAAATTGGCTCGTATACACGTTACACACGGGGAAACCACGAAAACACTCATGCAGTCAGTCCGTTTGCGGAATTCAAACCTCGGAACGAACTACCAGTGTTCAGCAACTTCACTGCTGGTGGACGACTTTCTAAAGGAAACAAACCTACTTGCAACATTGTTCAATATGTTCGAAAAAACGCTAGATGCACTTTTTAGATTTAAAAGAGAAGACATTTTCTTTTATTGAAACAAATATTAGAAAATTTTCATCAAATTCTCCATTATTATTCCTTTTAAATAGTTTAAATATACTTCGTTTAGCAATCGAAAATTTATCGTAGAAAATGCATATTTGATTAGTCTCCGTTATAAAAATATTTCGAAATTTGTAGAGGTTGGAACACGTATAAAAATGATAGTGGCGGTTAAACTTAGTTCGGTAACACATCTAGCAGAATTTTCACATCTAAGACAAAAAGCTAGAATATTCCAAGTATTTTGAAATATAATTAAATGTACAAATGTACTTTTTGTGCCTACAATTTCTATGCGACAAATGAAATTAAAATACAGAAGCTTTCGAATTCGTTTTTCAAATATTTACAGAACAAAAATAATCGTATCCTTGCCGGGAGAGAGGAAGGAAATCGATAGTCGTAGAAATATAAATAGCTGGAATGTATTCCCCAAAAATAAGTACTGAATTTTTAAAAAATGATTAAAACAAACAAAAATACTTTTTTCCATTTTATTTAAATATTTTAAAATGGGATAAAGTATTTAAAATATTTCTAATAATGTTTATTGAAATTTTATGTTATCTAATGGATGACATTTTAGAATAAAACTACATTAGAATGCGGTATTGCTTAAGAAGATTTAGTGAAGGAATTTTAAATATGGATAACATTTGCAGAGATTCAGCGAAAGAAAAGAAAAGATGTCATCTCGACTCCGGAATCAATTCTGTAAACTGTTGACACAAGCCCAGAAACAGCTGCGTTGGCAAAACATCAATAATTCCTTAGACACTCGTAATAAGGAAATACGGAATTGCAGTTCCGATCGTCTGCTTTTAAGTATTTAAGAATAGAAATCACGCTAGAACTTTGCATTTGTAAGAGTAGTGAATAAATCAGTTGTTAGCGTGTTTAGATTTCAGGAAAGAAGCTTTTTTAATACAGGTATTCCACAAATTACTTTTCGCTGAACATTCGATGAATCTGTGATCAGATGCTATTTTCTTTTTTAATGTTCTCTTACTTTTATTCAAAAGGCAAACTGAGAACATTTTTAAAGGAATAAGAAATTCATTTAGTGAAAATGTAAGAAACGTATACTTTTTCCATGCGTATAATATTCCGTGCAAGGAAGTCATATGGTGTACATATCAGACTTTTTTAGTGCAGAAAGGAAGTTACGGATATTTAGGAGAGAAATTCTTAGCCGAGTAAGTATCGCCCCCCCCCGGACATCGAAGAAATTTTGTAGAAGAATCGGTGGACATATTTCACAAGCGCACATCTGCGTAGCCACCGAGGGAGTGGCTTCTAGGATGGACCAATGGGCATCCAGTAATATTTCTGTCATGTTACACGATCTTTCGCGTGCTTCAATATTTAAACAAGATGGTTGAAAATATTCTGACACGCAATTTTCCCTACAAAATAATTAAAGCATCGTCGATTTCTTCTGAAAATTTTCATTGCGAAGTTAGATCAAATATAACCAATTGTGAAGATTTCGCTACCTGGCTGAAAGAATATAAAATAAATACTGTAGAATCATTAGGTTAAT
This sequence comes from Stegodyphus dumicola, assembly GCF_044657685.1. Classification (NCBI taxonomy): domain Eukaryota; kingdom Metazoa; phylum Arthropoda; class Arachnida; order Araneae; family Eresidae; genus Stegodyphus; species Stegodyphus dumicola. The sequence goes on from NC_140768.1 coordinate 6,511,380, forward strand.
TGGAAGCAGAAAAGATGAAAAATATGCAACCGGCTTCGCCGGGAATCAAACCACGGACTTCTGGAATACCGGCCCAGCGTGCTACCGTTACGCCACGAAGGTACGCTAGGGAAGTAGGAGAAATACCTTATACACTTTAGAGAGATCAGAAGAAGGATATATAAGACCCTTTTATTCGAACATAAATCGAATATGTGTAATATCGTCTTCCTAGCGTGCCTTCGTGGTGTAGTGGTTCTGTACGCTGGGCCGGTATTCCAGAGGTTCGTGGTTCGATTCCCGGTTGCTCATTTTTCATCTTGCCCGATTCCAAAAAAATATCTAATGTCTTTACACATCATTAGAGCAGCTAAGACAGTTCAGATAAAATGAAATTATTTCCGCGGGGAGATCTAACATTTGCGATCGAACAGCGCGTTTCCAGAATATTTATTCGTAGTTTCCGGTAGAATGCTGCAGAGGACACTATATGTATGCCGAGGGCACTGTGTTAAAGAAAATATGTAGCTATGTCCTGAGCACTAGCACAATACCTTCTCCAGAATGATCAGAAGTTCCTTCAAAATCGGCCATATTAATTCTACACCGTGGGAGAAATGCGATATAGCAGCGTTTCCCAAAGTGTGGGTCGGAGAACAATTCAACTAGGTCGTGGCAAAAATTGCAAAAGCACAAAAAATCGAACATTTTGCTCTAAATTTAATATTTTTCGAAACCTTTTCAAGTACTGCAGGTGGCAACCCTTTACCACCGTTTGACACCGGACCGTTTAAATTCTTATGCTTTGATTGGCTGATTTCGATTCGTCATTCAGTGTCTTCTCCGGTACATGCGCCGTAAACCCACGTGTATAAAAACAAGGTTATGTTTGACTTTTTTTTACCTATTTATTTGACAATAGTTATTATTACCTATTATTAATAGCAACTTCATATTGGTAAGTAATAAAATACTTTTTCTTATAAATCATTAATAAACAATTCATTTTTATTACAGCTTTCAACCTTTCTTAAAATAGATCAAGAAAGGTTAATCAAGAAAATGATGATGATGATGAACAACCAAGCACGAGCAAAGCTGAACATCATGATCGTGAAGAAACTGTGCCTGAAGCACCTAAAGCAGGTGACAGGTGGCAGTAGTAGTTAGTAGTAGTAAAGTAGTAGTAGTAGTAGTAGTAGTAGTAGTAGTAGTAGTAGTAGTAGTAGTAGTAGTAGTAGTAGTAGTAGTAGTAGTAGTAACGGAGGACGTGGGCACCATCCCTTTACCATTACGGTTAATCGGTTCTGCCCACGTCCGCCCTTATCTAATATTTATTAATAAATCCAATTTTACATTGTAAGAAGTAATATTAAACATTGTAACAGTTTTTATATTACAAAATATGTAATAGTTTTTACATTGCCATATAGTGCCATATAAAAAATAAATAAAAATAAAAATCTTAAAGTAGTACTTTATAGTCCTTCATGAAGTGTATCTTTGTAAGTAATTCTTTATAAAATGTCGAAATTTGTCCTTAGTAAAAAACGTATGAAACTTATTCCCTCGTTCTTCTACAAGAAGTTCTTCTCTTTCCTTTAATCTTCCTTTCTTCTATCTTAATTTCTTTCCTCCATTTAACATGTATTTTCTTCCTATATATCCTTTATCTAATTACTTAATAAAGCGAATAAGAAATCCATCTTTATGAAATACTTGTTAACATATTCTTTCCATCTTCTACAGAAAAATTTCCTTTTTCTTATTAAAACCTTTATTTGTAATTTTATACCATTTCCCTTTAAATCTTTTACCTTAGGGCCGGACACCCGTGCGGCTTACTAAGACTTTTCGAGTATTGTCCGGGTCCTGCAACTATCTACAGTTTGGCCCTCGTCGGGGTCACACAAGGGTCTCGCAGTTGGCTCCCAGACCCAGTACCTAGTTCCTCCGCTCTGCAGTTAATGCGACCAAAACGGGAATACCACTTTGTGCACCATCGTCCAACAACCCAGACCTCAGGCTACCTTATTTGATCTATTAAAAGAAGATACATGGCCAAACAGGGCCCTTGAAGAGAGAATACAGGCCTGGCAATTGCTGGTTGTGAATAGGTACTACATGGCCATACAAGGTTATGAAGAGCATTGCATTACATATGGTCCACATTTATCGTTACATTTCTTGTTGCGTTTTCCATATACATAGTGCTTTTTACAAAGTAACTATACATATATAGTTACTTTGCGCGTAACTTGATTCACGGAGAGTTATTGAGTACATGTTGTGTTATGCGTATGCTTTAAATTCTGTTTTATACTTTCATTTTATGCATAATTCGTTTTACGGGGTTACACAGCGTTTTGAACTACACTTGGTACATTTTACATTTCACTGTACGTTTGTTGCACTTCTCGCTCCAGTCATAACTCTACTTCGTATAAACATACATAGTTACCCTGTGCGGAACTTAGCGCGCAAAGTGTTATTGCATGAGGATACTAAGTGACCATGACACGCAGATATGTTACATGATACTACAATAGCATTAGAATGCGTTACGGTGTACTGCTTTCCGTATGTGTTCTTTGAGTTAGGCATGCTTTGCTTAGAGATCCTTTTGTATAGTACTTTACATTAATGCTGGTCAAAATGGAGTCACACCCTCTAGTGTGGACTGTGTATTTCAGAACCCATTGCTTCTAGTTTGTCCATTATGGATTTCATGCGTGCTATCAGCGTAGGGCGCTTAAGTATGAGTCTTTTAAATGCTGCAACATTTTCTTGCGGAAATTTAATGTGCCAATCCTTAGTGATGTGGTATTCTGTAAGGTAGTGATCCGGTGAGCCCTGGCTTCCACACACAACACACCAGTCAGAGGCTATTATGTTTCGTACGGCCAGATACTCGGGAAAAGGCCCGTGGCCGGTGACGAATCTTGTTAGAAATGGAGCAGAAATTACTCTTTTGCTGTCAACTTTCTTATAGAACTCATGCGTTCTTCGACCCAGCGGAATGTTGTCCCAGTTCTGTTACCGTAAGTCTAGGAAAATCTTTGTTGTTTCTTTTACAAGGTGTGACTTTGGTGGTCTTAGTGCACAGGGCTCCGCATCATACCTTCACCCATGAGATACGAATTGTTGTTGCTGGAAAATTGTAAGCACAATTTGTCATCTTAAATTATTGTTTTGTGAAAGCCAAAGAGACGTTTTGTTCGAAAATAGAAACAATAAAAGTATCATCTACGTTATTATTTAGGGCCCACCAGCGGCCGAGCGGTAAATTCGCTGAACACTGGTAGTTCGGTCTGAGGTTCAAATCCCGCGAACGGGCTGGCTGCATGGGTGTTTTCGTGGTTTTCCCCATGTGTAACGTGTATACGAGCCAGTTTACCTTAGAAAGTCCTCCACGAAGGCATCCCTCCCCTTAGGCAGATAGCCCTAGTGGGCTTTGCCATAACTAAATACACCACACACCACACCACGTTATTATTTAATTGAATTATTCGGTTCGGAAATATATGAAATTCCACTGAATTCAGTATTTGCTTTATTTCCTAAGGAAATACATTCTTTCAGGAAGCTTATGATCAGTTGTAGTAATTTGAACAACTAGGGATTGTTAGGCGTCAGTTCTTCCTCTTTCCTTTCCCCCTTGAAAAAATATAAAGTTTCCGAATTTGTTTGCGGCTGCTACGATTAGGGAATAAATTTCTTACAATTATTTGTGTTTAAAATTATTTGTAAGATTTGCTTAATTTTATAAGCGTTATTTTGCTCATTTTAAGTTTTATGACAGTCTGGCGGGTTCTATTTGGTATATTTATCTTAAAATAGATTCAAAAGTTTCCTTATCAAAGATAAGAACCTGAAAATAGAGAGGATTAATTAAAACCACGGGCGTTGATAATAATTGTTCTGATGCAATTGTCAAGCAAACTAAAAAATTTATATTTTAAAAGGAATACGATTCATTATTATTTGAATTATTAAAATTTCTCATCTTTTTGCTGGCTTAATTTTATGCTTCAGAGAATTAAATTTTGGATTTCACTAAAATATTTTCGCTGCGATAATTTGAATCTATAGCTTCTTTCTTCAGAACCAAACCATTTGATAAAGTTTGAAATATAACAAATAAGTCAAATCAATAATAAAATATTTCCATCCACTGCGACATTTTGCATAAGAATAAAACTGTCAAGGAGCAGGTGATTTTTTCTACTTTCAAGAATCTAGTTGCAGTAAAAAACTTCCAAGTAGAAGATGTTTTTCCAAGTAGAAGTAATGGAAACTTAACAGAGACTCTTTAATCTACTTTGGAAACTTCTGATTCTCTTCTAACAATCTTTCTCTCAAAAGCGGTGAATAACACTGGAAGTCTTCATGGATTTCAATAACAATTAGTAAATTAGCTTTTTGAATCAGATGTCGATTGAATCAAATTTTGCATCACAGATACGCTGAATGATTTCTGAAAGATCTCAGCGAGATTTAAGTTTTTGAATTTATTTTCTGTTTATGTTTAAGTTGGCCAAGCTGAAATGAGAAAAGTACAAACTTCAATGTTAAACAATAAAAAAATCTGGAAGGAACAACACCGTGAGAATTTATATTCGTATTACATGAAGAACAGCTGAGACTCGTTTACAACTAACTATCCATTAAAACGGAAGCTGCGCGCACTAAATGTAAGTAATTAAGATTATTACTTTTCTCGGCAATCCGTTTCGACTCCGGTAAATGTCTTAAAGGCAAATTACGACATCAAATTAGAAAACGGTATTAGTGAGGAATACTGCTCCGCAGATGATTCTTTCGTGAATTTCTCGGTTTGATGCATCTGTGTGGTTATTAAAGTAGAATGTCTGCACCGCTCTTTTAAGGCATTAAATTTCTACTTATTTCATTTCGGAAAACATTTTAAAAACTGTTTTTGTTGATAAAATTTAAGTAAATCATGTATTTTTGAACACCTATCCTACCAATTTGCCTTAGCTTCGCATAGATAAAACGTTTTGGCATGATTTCAGAAAAACTTGAGATATTAAATTACAAGCGTTTTTGAAGAAACATTATGTAAGGATTCTAATTTAACCCGCGGGAAGGCGCATGGGGTGTATCATACCCCAACCCTACATAAAAGTGGAATATTCCTAACTTGTGAAACTGAAATTCTGTGCTGCTTTCAGTAGCTGAGTTTCTAGTTGTGGTTGACTTTTAGAACCGCTTTTTCTTTGCCTGTGTGTTTCAGAAAAATATTTATCGGTATTTTGTTGGAACTGGGGTATGACACACCCCACGCGCCTGTCCGTGTAAGTGTTTTTCTGACTGAATATTTAGTTCAGAAATTTATTTCTAGAGTGTAACAGTAAATATTTCTACACGCAAGTGATTTTAAAGTACTTGACATTAAATTCTTAAAACTTTCTAACTGCATTATGGTAAAAAGAATGAACTGGAGATGCAACGCATGTGAGATTTATTAGAAATATTTGAAAGCGATGAAGATTGCATTTCGGAAACTAAAGATGAAACTAAGAATATTTTCTACAATGTTTTGGTTTCGAAAAAGATAAAACATTAATTCCTGATGTTCCTAAAAAAGGAAAAACTGTTCTTATGCTTCATATAACGATCATTATAACATTATATATATTGGAGAAAATAAAAAGTTAGGAATTATATGTTTTAATAATATGGCTAAAGGAGCAGTGGATATGGGGGTTGAAATGTCAGCCAATTATTCAATTGCCAGAATAACGAGAAGGTGGCTAATGGTAATTTTCTTTCCTGCACTGAATGTTGCTGTAATAAATACTTTAATTATATTACACTCAACTGCTAATCCACCAACCAGAAACAGAAGTCTGTTTTTGAAGGACTTAGCATTACAATTAATGAAAAGAAGTATTGAACAAAGATCTGAGATTAGTACTTTACCAAGAAACTGACGTACTGCATGCAAAACAAAAGCAGAAGTTTCGACGAAGAATTAAAATGAATACATGAAATTCGAAACAACTAAGTATGAAAGATGTGATAAATTTTTTGCCCTCGCGCCAAGGACAGAAGAACGTGAATGCAATGTTTAAAATGTGAAAACATTCTGTGCCAAGAACACATGACTGTATTTCGTTCAAAGTGAGAAGAAATAAAATAAGCATTGTGTATTAGAGACGCAATGAAACTTAGAGGCATGATGTTTATTTTTTTATTATTTTCATTTAACCTAACTCTAAGATTATTTTGGAAATTAATTTTTTGAAACAAAATTATTATTCATTTATTTATAAAACACGAGAACAACAACAACAACAACAACAACAACAACAAAAAAAAAAAAAGTTTTAAAACTAAATAATACTATTTTTATTGTATTTTAAATATTGGGGTATGTGATACCCCACGCGCCCGTTCTAGTAACTTTTCTTGGTGCGCCTTCCGCCGGGTTAAACATCTAACTCAATTTTTATCTCTATAATTGTATTATTATTTATCTCTATATATTTTTATCTCTGTAATTTAAATTCAATTAGGTCCATAAAGAACGTTGTGATAGCAAAATCTCGATTGCAATAGTCAAGATAACACTCAACACAATCCCACATAATAAGCTCTCCTTTCCTTTCTTCCATTATAAACTAGTTTGAATGAAGGAATGCTTCGGTTGGTTTATGTGATTACGGTAAAATCTAACCGGAGGGATGCTCTGGTGGGAGACTTTCTAAGGGAAACTGGCTGGTATACACGTTACACATGGAGAAAACACCAGCGCAGCCATACCTTTTCGCGGGACTCGAACCGAACTACCAGTGTTCAGCGACTTTACCGCTTGGCCGCTGGTGGGCCTAACAAGCTAGGTAGAATTCAGCCTTACTTCACTACTTAGTTGAATATTCATCTCGACTTCTTTAATTTATATACAGTGGTGGGCAAAATTGTGGACACTTTTGGAAATTTTTATGTTTTTGAACTTTGTATGCTTATAGAAAATGTTACGTTTCGCAAAATGCAAACTTGTATACATCATTTTAAAGAGAATTCATTACTGAATTCAATACAAAACACAAAATTCAATTATTTGCAATACAGAAAAAGTTATATGTACTTAAATATAAATAAAAAACACAGTTATGAAGTGGTTTGTAATGTCTAGCTTTCCTGGCTTTTCCGAACTACCAGTATTCAGCGACTTTCCCACTCTGCCGCTGGTGGGCCGTGAAGGGCATGTTAACAAGACAGTGTAACTAAAATGTTAAAAATATGGAACAAAAACAAACAACTAATTTCAATGTTTTTGTAAAATCATCTACGTTGTATCATTTTACACAATATATATTTCCCCAAATCAAATTCTTTGGGGTAAGAACTGATAATACTAAGTTTTTATGCATGCCATTTACAAATGATTAATAATAATTAACATACCTTTTAATGCTTCGCATTTTATGAATGATGCAATAATTAAATTCTCAAAATACCCTCAACAGAATTAGGTACTTACGTATTATCGCAACCAGGTTGACGCTATTCGTAAGTTTTGACGCTATTTGTAAGTTTGAGTAAAAAAGTATGAATAGAAAGAAAATGTACATTTATTAATTACAGATAATTTTAATACAGTTTTTTATATTATTTTCTTTTAAAATATAAAATAGCAATTAAACCCCTCCGGTTTCGAATTTGAATAAGTTGCAGAATTATTTTTTCGGCGGAAATCTTTTGGCTATTGCTTTTAGCACTGATTAAAAACCTTATTCGCCATAACCATGTACACGTCGACTTATTTTTACTTAAAAAAACATCCCAGAATTGCACAAAAATGGCATTGCGCACACTCTTCACTTTATCCATGTACATTGCTATTTTCTCATACATTACAAAAATTTGCACGAAAATGTAGGAAAATTTTGTGAATCTCCACATGCTCTTTTTACAAAACTACGTATAACACGTAGGGTTGCCGTAAGTAGGGTTGCCAAATTTCGCAATTTATGCGAATTTTGACCTGGTTGCGATAATACGTAAGTACCCAAAATTAATAATGGCTTATTCCTGTCGATAGACAACTTCGCATTATTAGTGTAGTTTTATTTTCAGGTTTTAATTACTGTGATATTCATTTTAATAAGCCTGAAACCACGTCGTGTCCTTTCCGATCATCACTCGGAGATCTGCCTCATATTTTAAATTCGGTAATTATTTCGAAGAAATATCTAAATTAATTATAGAAGAACTTTGAAATCCTTTACAGTTCTGAACTTTAATTTCTAGAAAGCTTAAAATAAATTGCTTTGATCAAGTGCTGTTTTAGTTCAGGATCAGGTAAGAGATATTTAAGAACTCTTATATGAAATGTTAAGATGAAAAATCCGAAAGATAAACGATAATATTAAAAAAATGGGCTAATCTTTGGAATATGGTCACAGGCAGTTTGGCGACATTCTGGTAAGGCGATAAAGGTTACTAGCTAGGACTTTAGCAGTGTACATGGATAAAGTCAAGAGTGTGCGCAATGTCATTTTTGTGCAATTCTGGGATTTTTTTTAAGTGAAAATAGGTCGACGTGTACATGGATACCGTGTATGTGGAATTCTTAAAAACGCGGCAAGCAGTGGGCGATTCTGCACTTTCTCCCAATTTCGAAACTTATCTTCGTCATGATTAAGCACTTTTGTTCCATAAAAGTTCTAACATAAGCGTAATTCGGCTCTCAGATTGTTGGAAAAAAAATGTTGAGAAAAAAAAAAAATTCCTTTACTTCGTGAAAACAAAATGGCGTCCCCCCAAAAAAAACATGCCTTTACTTCGTGAAAACAAAATGGCGTCAAAAAAAAAAAAAAAACTAGCAGGTTGCTGTAGCAGGGTTGGTCGCCAAAATTTCGCCAAAAAATCGCCAAGTTACCATAATTTGAAGATTAACCAAAGAGTGCTTCCAGCATACTACAGAATGTATCGAAATAAAATATTTATTGAGAAAAGAATGAAAGGAAAGAAATTTAAAAATAAGTTATTATTAAAATTCAATTTTAGTATGTTTAACAACACAGACAAAGTCTTAAATTTTCCTCAGTTATGCTAATTAAATACCACAAAGAACAAAAAACCATGCATAGAGATTTTTATCTATTAATTCTCACATTGTGAATAATGGTAACTTTGCTGCCGAGTACAAAACAGTAATAGGGCATTCGAATCTTAAAATCAATAAATCTTGAGAAAGATTCAGTATGTGAGGAGATTTGAGTTTTCGAGATTTTTCATTGTTCGAATTATCGTACCCTAATAACTTCTATGGCGAAAAATAAATTAAAACTTGCTCCAAACTTCTAGCGGACAATCACAGAAGTTGAAGCTTGGCAAGATATCATACCTGGTACGTCTTAATTACCGAATACAAGTTAACAACTCAAATGTGAAAAAATTAACATAATTTTTGCTAGCCACGATTTCTGGACATTACAAAACTAAAATGACAGGGAGCTAAAATCCAGTACTTCTTGTCGAATATCAAACTGCTTGCCTTAGCACTAAGGTTACGATGTGATTACAATAATATGGTATTTATTTGAAACCCCTTCCTTCCTCTTTTGGTTTTAGGAAACAATTTTGAGAAATAAAGATGAAAGTAGATGGTTATTTTATCTTAGAGTAATTTCGAGAAAACGGATTTTATTTTATATTTTCTACAGAATTTCCATAACAGTCCGGTTACTTCTGGTTCACAGATAAAGGCAAGGAAGCGAAAACACCCACTTCAGCGGAAAACTTACTTTCTTCAAAACATTTACCAAGCTCAACCAAACTTGTTTCCTTTTAGGTATATCAATATAATGAACGCAGAATCAAATTCAAATAGCTCAGCCAAACAAGACTATAATAACTAGTGATGGTTATACCTCTCTTATATGGTAAATAATTATGCGGTTTGGATTAATCTTTAAATTATGGTAACTTGGCGATTCTTTGGCGACCAACCCTGCTACAGCAACCTGCTAGTCTTTGTTTGGACGCCATTTTGTTTTCACGAAGTAAAGGCTTTTTTTTTTTTTTTTACTCAACATTTTTTTAAACAATCTGCTAGCCGAATTACGCTTATGTTAGAACTTTTATGGAACAAAAGTGCTTAATCATGACGAAGATTAGGTGCGAAATTGGGAGAAAGTGCAGAATCGCAAACTCCTTGCCGCGTTTTTAAGAATTGCACATACACGGTAACCATGTGCACGTCGACCTATTTTCACTTAAAAAAAACATCCCAGAATTGCACAAAAATGGCATTGCGCACACTCTTGACTTTATCCATGTACACATCGACCTATTTTCACTTAAAAAGTCAAAGAAAATTGACAAATCTCCAATTCTTCTTACTCTTGTAAAAAGAGCCAAACAAATAAGTGGGCGATTCTGCACTTTTGCAGAGAAGTGTTTCTAAGTGCTATTAGCTAAAATCACGATCGGAATATTCCGGAAAATGTCACATGACATGTCTCATGATCTCTCATTTCTCTGAGACAAAATAATCTGTGATTCGAATTGTGTACTTCTCAGATTATTGCTTAAGTCCTAGCTAGTAATCTTTATCGCCTTACCAAAATGTTGCCAAGCTACCTGTTACCATATTCTAAAGATTAGCCAGAAATTTTTAAAGTAAGTAATAAATATGTGATTACATGTATATATGAATAAATACATCTTATATCTATTGTTTTGTGTTTAGAAAAGTTAGGTCCCAAGAAGATAAAAATTTGCAACTGTTGTACTGGGCAACTTTGAGTAAATTAAAAATCATTGTTTAAAAGAAAATTGAGTGTATTTTTTAACTCACGAGCATTCTTTGAGAAAGGCTAAATTATATGATACACGTCAACAAGCACTGCAGAAAAACTGTGGAACTACTGTTAAACACGTCCTCGTTTGGCGACAAATTTCTCGCCAAACATTTTTGGCTAGAAACACTATGACGACATATTACTATCTAAATGTTTGGTCTACATTTCGAACTTTAACCCTAAAATGTCTACAAAAACAAAATTTTTAACACACGCTAAAAGTCCGAAACAAAAAGTTTAGATACCAAAAACACAAAGATTCTAACCAAAAATATTTGACAAGAATCTATGTACACAGCAATCTGTTTTAACTTTAAAAAAATCAGATAATTGCACAATCTATGCAGCGTAGGAATCTAGGAATTACACACACCTCGCTAAAATAAACTATATAAAAAAATGAACATAACATTCTATAAAATAAGAACAATAAAATAGGATGCACTTACCATTGGTGAATGCTTCTTCAAACAGCAGAAATATCAGTTCCAGACATCAGCAAAACTCATCCATTTTCACCACTTTATCCTTTCCCCCCTATCTTCTGAGACACAGACCATACAAAGTCCAGCATACATTCGTGAATAAAATTTCGCCAGTCAACACGATGTCTGTGAACAAAAGTGCCACGAATCACACGTCTTTCTGCGATTCAAAATTTCGAAAGTAACGATAAAAACTTCCTCCAAAGTTAACTTACTTCACGAAAAGACGATCTCAAACTTAAATCTTAACCTTCGCTGACAGCCATAAGCCATTTCAAAACGCCCACTAAACCAACCAGCAAATAAAACCAGTACAGGAAAATCAAGTGCCAAAAGGGTTACCATACAAACAACATCGCGCCAAAAAAACATTGCAGCACACATATCGCCACATTCGGCGACCTGAGAGTATATAAGAGTAGTACCGAAACTGTTAATTGAAAAAGAATATTTATTTAAAAATAAGCTATTAACTTGTTTATGCTTTTGCTTAAAAAGCCATTTTGTTTCTCCAGACAACCAACATACTGAGATCATTCACGTCTTTGAATCACACGTCTTTCTGCGATTCAAAATTTCGAAAGTAACGATAAAAACTTCCTCCAAAGTTAACTTACTTCACGAAAAGACGATCTCAAACTTAAATCTGAACCTTCGCTGGCAGCCATAAGCCATTTCAAAACGCCCACTAAACCAACCAGCAAATAAAACCAGTACAGGAAAATCAAGTTTCAATGCCAAAAGGGTTACCGTACAAACAACATCGCGCCAAAAAACCATCGCAGCACACATATCTCCACATTCGGCGACCTGAGAGTATATAAGAGTAGTACCGAAACTGTTAATTGAAAAAGAATATTTATTTAAAAATAAGCTATTAACTTGTTTATGCTTTTGCTGAAAACGTCATTTTGTTTCTCCAGACAATTAACATCAGAACCAACATACTGAGATCATTCAAATCTTTGAGTCCTAGCCTAAGAAATCGTTAAATATTTTTTCCCAAAACTTTGGAATAACTATTTTTACCGATACCTAGTTTAGTTTAGTTTACGAGTATGCTGCAACCCTCCTGGCCGACAATAATCGGCCTCATGGTTAACGCAGCACACCCGACGCAGACAAACAAACAAAAAAAAAAAATATTTAATGTCTTATTCCTATGATAGTCTTGTTTTCATTCACAATCCTCATAATTTCTGTTGCATAGCTATTCGAGAATTTTCTTTTTCAATTACATTCTGTTCATTTATTTTTCCAAATCTCGTCCTCACACTCTCGGTCAGTTTACATTCTTCCATAAAATGAGCTGCATTTCCGTACTTCTCACAACCCAAGCATTGATCATTTGCCCTGGAGATTAAAACGTTTTAAATAGGCCGGGAATCTACCATGATTCGTGATAACTTGAATAGTATCTATATTATTAAATAAATCCATTTTTCTTTTTATGGTCAAAATCCTCAAGTAACCTTTATTTTTATTTGAACCATTCCATTCCCGAGCCCATTTTTCAATTATACTTGCTTTCATTTTTCTCAAGGTAATTCTTCTGGAATCATTAATAGCGTCATAAATATCACCTTCTCCCAGAGCAGCCTCTTTAACTAGCATATCCGCCCTTTCATTCCGGATAACACCAATATGTGCCTTGACCCAACGAAAATATATACCATTTTTCTCTCTTATTTTGTTATAAATGTTTTTTTATATCCAAAAGAAGTCTATTGCTTGGTTCCGGATTTGCCAAGCCTTGTAGGGAGCGATACCTAGTATAGAAAAATTGGAAAAAAAAAAAAAATGATGATTGCAACTTCAGCGGTATTTGAATAATCAGTATCTCTCATGACGGCCCTGACTGATACAATATTTCAGCGTGGCATCCAACGGAATCTGCCAGAAACTTTTCGTAATCGGTACACGACACATCATTGAAAATTCTCGAAACCATCTCTTGAATCGTTACGACAATTATAGACATACATAACCTATTACAAATAAATCTAGTAGTTCATGCCGGGCTATATAAACGTGTCGTCTAGCACATATTCCATCTGTCTGCCAGTCAAACTCTTCAAATTAGCTGTTTCTCAAATACATGCCGAATCAAAACTAATGTTTGAAACCTACCTTTCACTACTACAATGAATTTAGTTCACAAATGCAGGTATAACATGAACGCGTAACTCTTCACATTTCTATAGACATGCACGGATGTTCGATGTGGAGGATATTTTAACACGGCAGATGTGTGCATTATAGTTTAGTTCTTAAGCTCTTGCCAACTAGGTGTACGGATCCACCATATTCTAAATGTTGGACCCATAAAGGAGGTCAAATGACTTAACAGTCTCGTGTTGAATTTCTAAGTAAAATAATTCGGAAGAAAGTTTAAAATTTATATCAGCGTAAGTAATGTCAGCTATATACCGTCTTTTTCCGAAAATAAGACACCGTCTTACTTTCTTTTTTGGTCCAAAATACGCGCTAGGGCTTATTTTCGGGGAAGGGCAAAAATAAAAGTATATTTATATATTTTTATTTAATATTTATTTTACACAGAATACAGAAATTTAAATTTATTCAATTACAGTCATGTCATCTTCTTCTGGAACATCTTCATATATAAAATTCTGAATTATATTCTGATTTTCTTCCAAATCCATTTCCTGTTGAATCATTGGTCCGAATCTCTCATGTCTTGCGATATAGCTATCGTTAAATGAATACTTCTTGTCTAAGTAGCCTGTTCGTAGTGCATTGAAAACATTACTATCAGTTATTTTGTCCCATGAATTTTGTACCCATCAATCACCCCTTTTGATTTTCGACTCATTCTGTGGGGATTGGAAAAAGGTCGCTGCGTCGTATGTGTCTCGGGGATTACGGTTCAGCCCAAATTTCACCCCGACGAGAGTTGCCGACTCTAACGGATGACGATGCCTTTCCTGGGAACGTATCTCTCTCGGGGCAAACGGTGAACTGGTTAAGATAAATTCCAAGAATTAGTTTGAAACGAACTGTAGAGGTAAACAATTAATTTCTCGGAATATTTTGTTTCAAACATTTCTCTGAAATACGAGTATTAGGAAAGCTAAACATATTATTACTTAATAAATCAACAGCATTTTTTAACGAATCCTTTTTGTCACATTATTTTAACTAGGAATTATTTTCGGGGGATGTCTTATTTTACAAAAAGTTCCGAAAATCACGATAGGGCTTATTTTCGGAGGATGTCTTATTTTCAGAAAAAGACGGTAGCACCACTTTCCATTGGGTTAACTAACTCTTTGTGGTGCACTATATTTTAAAGTTGGAATTTCAACAAAAATAATTGTATGCAGTCTATCTAGGAATAAAGGAGTATACAGGTAAAATTTTGTATAAATTGCACTTACTGTTTTAATTCTGTGGGTGTTCCATGAGGTGGAACACTGCGCCGCCAGAGATTTTAAAAGTGCGACTAAGCGAGCATTGCAGTGAAGCGAGGAAATGGTTTGGTTTTGGCTTATTAGATTACGGCAAAGCACTCGAGGGCTATCTTCCTTAAGGGAGGGATGCCTTCGTGGAGGACTTTTTAAGGGAAATTGGCTCGTATACACGTTACACATGGGGAAAACCACGAAAACACCCATGCAGCCAGCCCGTTCGCGGGATTCGAACCTCGGACCGAACTACCAGTGTTCAGCGACATTACCACTCGGCCGCTGGTGGGCCCCACGGAAATGAGTAAAAGCGTTTTTATAGTAATGAAAAAACACTGTATTATGGCTGTATACATGGTTTTCTGGATATACACAACGTTCTTGAATAAATATGGATAAATGAGATAAATATATGTATATACAAAGATATTTACAAATTTTTCGATTTCTTAGCTTTGTGAAATTGTTCATAGCATGTCTCACCTTTTTGATAGAAGCACACAAAAACTTGAAAACAAAACTTGTTTTGTGCGGCTTCTTCTTCCGTGCAACAATATGTTTAGAATTCCAAATAAAAACGTGAGGCTGCGTAGAGGGGCCTGGGTAAGATGAACCTTCTCATCAAATAAATGAGTTTCATCCGACATATCACAATAGGATTACACAAGTGGTTCAGGAGCACATATCTCAGTATCGCTGCTATTTTCATGCTCTGATTCAGGATAAGAGGGTAATTCATGAAGCACTTTTAGCGCTTCGGAAAGAGTTAGACCTCTCCGCGCCATTTATGGAAAATTAATAATAAAAATTAACTACAATTAAAACTAACAGTAAAGAAAAATAAGCTATACATACACAAAAAAAAATCTACACAAATTATTGATAATAAACGGGAATGAGACTAAAAAGCGACAGCAAAAAATTCGTGCAAAAGTAAAGATGATTCGAGCTACTGATATAAAAATCACGCCTGAAAATTACTTACAAAAATTTCAAGATGACTATATTAGGGTTTTCATAGCACAAACCCCACCTCACCCCTCAAAACTGCTTTGTTTGAATTCATTCCCCCAAAACAACGGAAATAGAAAACATATAAGACAGATGTTGTGATGCGTAATAGCATGAGATCGCTAAAGGCGCAGTGTTCCCGCTAATGGAACACCCCGTTTTATTCAGTGATTCTGCGCATGCCTTTTGTATGAAAAATGTAAAAAAATATATAACAAATAATATAGAGTACAGCCATCAAAATTGTGCAGAAATTGGTTTTGAAACAAATTTTTTTTTGTATCGCCAAAAAATATAGAAAATTACTAGAAAATAAGTGGATTTTAATAACACATCATAAATGAAAATTCTAGGTCTCCATGTGATATGCTGCCATAGACGATTTAAAAAGACATGTTCGAAGTATATTATAAAGGCATTTTTATCCATTTATGGTTGAATTTAATGGTTTCAGAAGCGATTCAAGTTGGGTGTTCCATGTAGTGGAACACTGAGCAACAAAGGGCTAACCTGCGCACAGAAAAGGAATTTCAAATGGAGTCTGTAGACAGAGGATACTTTAGAAAATAAAAGATCAGACCTTTAAAAAATAAACGTTTACGGAGTAAAATTTCACATTATTGCCTGAAATTTGGAGTGCAGCACATCATTGTAAATCAGAAGATCATTGCGCAACTTTTCGTTTGGCTACTAAGCTTCTATGAAGGACGTGTAAGACGTGGCATTTCTATGCCAGGGTGAAACATTTTAGATACTAAAGGGTGGGGGGTAAACAATTTTAGATACTAAAGGGTGGGGGGTGAAATATTTTAGATATGCCGGACAGTAAAATGCTTCTAACCCAGTGCGATATTTACCAGCGACTCTAACGTAGTGCAGCAAAGTGCCTCAAACTTAGTGCGAGGTATAAAGAAAGGTCATCAAACAATAAATCGAAAAATAAGAAGAAAGCTTATCAGAAGGTTTATCAGAATCTAAACAGCTTTCACCAATATCTGTATGCCGATTTTGACAAACTTTGGAGAAGACAGACGTTCTGTTGATTCCTCGTTGCTTGATGCAACGCTATTTGTATGAAGATTTGATGATTAAGGTGAATGATCTCTATCTTAAATAGCAATATCTGATAAAATGGGAATTTAACATTTTGACTAAAATTTAAATCGTTGTCAAACCAGAATTCGTCCCACGATTCCAAAAATTTCAGCATGTACACTGCGCGCGCGCAAAAAAAGGACGGCAGTTCTATATCTTCCGTTCTACTGAGCCGATTAACAAAATTAAAATTGCTTTTTTCATGTCTCGAAAGCGCGATTTAGGATACATATCAGATTTATATATAGCAATGTTCTAACATAGAAATTTTAACACAAAATCGGACTTTTTTTTGAAAAACATACCAAAGTTTTTCCAGATTTCGATTTTACGACTCAAATTATGCCTAGATATAAAATTTTGTAAAATTTGGCGCGAAATTTACGGAGAAGTTCAAAACTTTATCTCGGCGCAATTTTTTCAGTTTTCGCCAAGAATAAAACTTCTTAATATATGGCAACCAATTTTCCTTTCCCTTCCATTATGCCGGAGCAGAAAAAAGGGCACCTCGTTCCTTCCTTTTTACATTGCGCACGAGTGGGAAAAAGTCACATCGTTTCTATTTCCAAATAATTTTAGCAAAGTGTTTAAACCACATCTGATGGTTTATCGTTTTCAACAAATATGCCAAATTTCGAAACGCGCCAATATATAAATTCACGTATATCTTCGGAAATTTTGAAAAAAAAAATTGTGATGTTTTGCAGGTATGCTTAGAAATAAGTCTATTTTAAGATGATGGTAAAACTTTTACAGATTATAATTCCAAATAGTTTTAGAAAAATTTATAAAAATTATTTAAAAATACAAATTTTAAAAATAAATAACAAAAAATGGCTAAATTTTATTTGGAATGAAACTGAATTTCGAAATGTAAAAGGAAGAATCAAATAAGTTTAATAAAAAAAAGAAAGATTAATAAATATATACCAAACTCAATTAACATTGAGGAGGTAACATTTTGAGAGCTAATTTTTTAAAAACCACTCGTGCGATTTTTACGAAACTTGGTAGTTTGGCGTAATTTGAATCGTAGAATCGAAATATGGGAAAAACATTGGTATGTTACTTCAGAAAAAGTCCGATTTTGTGTCAGAATACCTATATTAGAACAATGCTATATATAAATCTAATACATAACCTAAGTCGCGCTTTCGGGACAGGAAAAACTCAAGTTGAATTTGGTCAATCGTCACAGTAGAACGGATTTTTTTTTTTTTAATTTTATTTATTTATTTTTTTGCGCAGTGTACAACCATTGGTGACATAAATTGTGGTATCTGCAATCCTAGGATTGACAAGAAATTATTACGAAGCCTACTTATGTGGAAAAAGCGTTCATTAAGCATTTTATTGCGAATGGTTGCAAAATCTGTAAAGCAACTGCATAAAGATGCCAGAGTTGCTTAGGGATAGGAAATTAATTTTGAAGGAGTTTCGCAGAACACTGACACAAGTTTCCTATGCTGAAGGTTCACTCCATCCAAAATAAAATCCTCGTAAAATTCTTCCACAGATTATAAAGAACTCCATAAGGATTGCAAGGCGAAACAGGTTTCTTCAAAACGCATTCAAGGTCTGAATAAAAGTAGAACCCTACAATGAAATGCAAATCTTCCAAGTGGACCATAACAGTTGCGAACAATGGGATCACTCAGGAATGTTGTCTGAAGTAAAATTAACTTTACAGACAAAAAAAAAAAAAAAAAAAAAAAAAAAAAAAAAAAAAAATATTAGAGAGAATAATTAAATAAAAATATTAGCATTGCTTTTTCGATTAACTTCGTATTAGTGTATCCGATTACTTGTTTAAAAAGTAACAAACGGAACAATAATGATCAGAAATGGAGTTATTTGAGATTTAACGTATTTGTTGCTCTGACGATAAGCCATTAGTGGACTGTTTAAAATCCATCAAATTTGTACGTACATAATATTAGAAATTAAATTAACGATTCATAAAGAAACTTAGCATTGCACGATTTCTATTTCAAATTCCATTCCTATTCGGAAATTAACCCTCTAAATTTATATATTACTCTCTAGGCCGTATATGTACGGCCTAGAATATTTTTAAAGATATCTGTAAGAACTTATATATACGTGCATATTAAAGTATGTCAAAGAAATTAAGGTAATAAGCACCTATATGAAAAAATTATTATTTTGATAATACTATATATATTTATACACTTAGACTATAAATTATTATATCAAAAGTACACAAATCCAGGTATGAAATACTAGGAGAGTTTTTACATTAAAATTTAAAAAAATATATTCATGGTAGTTTTGGGAAATTTGTGCTTTCTTAGCGAAAACCCTGGCCGCTCAGAATTATTCAAACGCATTTCATATGGTGGTGTAGGGTGTATTCAGAATACAGCAAAGCACGCTAGGGCTATCTGCCTAAGGGGAGTCTAACAATATAATGACGTCATTATATTATTAATTAGGCAGATAGCATTATATTAATTAATTATATTAATTAATAATATAATGCTATCTGCCTAATTAATAATATAATGACGATTCGAACATACACCAGGAATAAGACCTTGTTATAGAACTATTTGGAGGTAACCTAACTACACTGGTTATCATAAATTAAGGAAACATCACAAAAATAGCGATAACTTCTTCAAAAATAAGCCAAACCGTGTAAAATTTGAATATGTTGCCAAATAAGAGTAGCTGAGTAAAACTGCGATATGCAAATTAGTGGCGCTTCTTTCGGAGTACGTCATCTGCGAGGAGCATAAAAGTCCATGTTTGAGGGCAATCCCACATATTTCACTGTGACAGTGACATCAGAAATCTGAGATAGCCAATTCGTAACAATGACCTCCAGGCATCATTAGCCTGCAGAACTGCGATGGAGAGCCATTGGGAGACTAGAGGCAGGACAAAGTGAAACAGAAGTGGCCAGATGGCCTAAATGTGAGTTCTTCTGTGGTTCATAGACTTTGGAGGCAGTTTCAAACCGCAGATTCGTCATCTAGGAGGTTCAGCCAAGGACGGCCAACTGCTACGACGAGCGCCGATGAGCGATATTTGACATTATGGGCACTCAAGAATAGAACCCCTACTCCTATTCTTAGATCCTCCCTTGCTGCTGCCACCGGAAGGTTCGTGTCAACGTCATCTGTGCGTAGAAGGCTTCACGAAAGTGGTCTGTATGCGAAGCGACCAGCCTACATGTTTTTCCAAGGGGAACCGTGAATGCTCATGTTTATAGAGATGACATCCTTGATGCTTATGTGCGCCTATATGCCGGGGCAATAGGTGATGCTTTCCTGTTACTGGACGACAATGCAAGACCACACAGGGCTCGCATCGTATATGATTATCTTTAACAGGAAACAATTATGCGCATGGAGTGGCCAGCTCGATCCTGGGGCTTGAATCCTATCGAGCACGTTTGGGATGCTTTAGGGAGACGTCTAGCTGCTCTCAATCCGCCCCCTCAGACCCTTGCCGCGCTTGCGACTGCTTTGCAAGAGCAATGGCTCTCGCTTCCTACGGAACTGATAGACCGCATAATTGAAAGCATCACGCATCGCTGTATGTGCTGTATTGCTTTCAGAGCCGATCATATTCCATATTAAAGGTAATTTTTCTATAGTAAACTGACACCTTCGATTTGTTCATTTTATACATGTGCTAATTTCTATACTACCATATTTGTCTGGTAATTTCTTTTTATGTTATTTGATACCTTACTATGTGTTGTATATTGTGGGTAAACTTCATTAAATTCTACGTGCAACTTTTTCAATAATCGCGATTTTTGTGATTTTTCCTTAATTGGTGATGAGGATAAGTTCTACAGTATCATGTCTCCGTGACTCGGAACATTAATTCTGTTGTTGTGCCTCAGTTTTCATGCTACGACGGATCCAGATTCATCTCCTACTACCAACTTTTCAAGAGGCTTTCATGTATCCTCATGATGCAAAAACACTGTACATACAGTATATTTCTCGGGATTGAAACCTGTGCCCGAAGATAGCACCGCTAACCACCATAAAAATTCGATTTGTTCTAGAACAGAGTTTTAGAGTTGTTCTAGTTTAGAGCGACAGGTGAATCGTTGTGCTGAAGTAGTAAGAGCGCAACTCCATTGCTATTAATAATCTCCCTGTTTCCTAGTTGAATTTTAAAAACATGCTGACTTTTATACGTCACATTATAACAGTGTACTCTTGTGGTTTTATATTTTATACAGAGGGAACTTTTTTTAGAATAATTTTCACTCATAGGACACATTGATCAGTGTTACAAGACATAGATATTAAAAATGGTTACATCTGTATAAACACAGTACTTATGAGTTATGGACATAACTTTAGCAAGTGACACATAAGATTACAATTCAATACTCTAGCAAGTTATTTTAGCAAGTTATATATAAAGTTTGCAGTTCAATACATAAAGAAGATATATCATACTATTGTAATTGATAATTGACGACATTGTCAACATGAATTTACTAATGCAAGATTCAACATTTAAACTTAGTATACAAAAATCGAAGAACATACAAATGCTTATATTTCATACATTGCCAACTTAAATTTATAGTGGAGAAGTTGTTGATAGCAATTGGTAGTTGTATATGAATTCATAAAAGTCAATTCATAAAAGTTTGTATATGAATTCATAGAAGTCAAGTTGAGGAACTTAACTACATTTATTTTCTTTCAAGCACAATGATGCCGCTTAAACGGGCAAAGAGTGAGTAAGGAACAATTAACAATTGCTTGCCGCTTTGTTCGGGCAGAGGAACGGAGACTCGGTGTGGACCGAGTGCATCCCTATCGCTTACTGATTAATACTGGACTCTCGCCACTGACATTACATGGCGCTGCAAACGTTAAGCCAGTACAAATACACAGAAATATTCTATCCGAGACGGAACAGAAGTATAAAAATGCTTAGATCTGACATAAGTCTCTAATTATTCCGAATGTCATATTGTTAACTTTTATATTACAGCTTACTACTAAAGATATAGTTATATTAAAATTGGATATTAATACAGTTAAATGAATAATTGCACTTAGACTATAAATACACTATTAAAACATTAATTCTATACAATTTCTAAAATACAATGATTATATGCGAATATTAAAACAATGATTCACTGTAAATATACAACGATTCAATATTATTACTTAAATTACTGATAATACTATTCATATTATTAATTGTAACTCCCATGTTGACATCAAAATAATTTTTTCATATAGGTGCTTATTACTGAAATGATGTTACATATTACTAGATAGCATTTCAATAATAAGATATGTACAGTACAGTTTTACTTGCACATTGGAAATACTATACAAATAAATAATTCAATACAATGATACCATACGATTACTCATGAATAACTCAATACTGTGATTCTATACGATTATTCAAATGCAAGGATTCAATAAAATAATTATATACGCTTATTAGAAGAAAGATCTATATAATCATTCAAAATTTCAATTAATAAAAACACCATTTATATTGTTGCGTTTTTCCTATTCTTCTGACACCAATTGTTACGTTATTTTCTTCCTGCACGTTCGTACGGGGTTCATAGATTTGGAGTGAATAACGACGACACTTGATGAAGTATCGAAACACACTTTATTCAGACAATACGCAATTAGACAGCTCCAAAACACGTTTTACAGTCGTCGATGAACTACTATAAACACGCTGACACGATCAGCGACACAGCCTTCAGGTTATCAGGCTATCACGGTGGAGACAGCTTCCTGCAAAGCACCCGACTCTACTTTCCAGAGTACAGCTCCCGACTCTGCTTGATCGTTCTCGGAACTCCACGTACTCTCGAGACTCTCCACGCTACAACTCGCGATGCACTCGACGACACACGAGCACAGCTCCCGACTCTTCGGTTTAATCGTTTCCGGAGCTCAACACGCTCTCTCAACAATGCACTAACCGCGATACACTAAGAGACTCTTCGGTGCACTCGACGACCCACTCGGCACTCGTTGCCCGGCTGTCAACTCGATCGACTCCGCAGGGATTGACTCGCTAGACGAGACAGAAACTCGGTACTGACTAGACGAGGCACACTCACTCGCCCTCCCGTTGAAGCACACACTAACTGACTGCGGACCAGCAGGGTTTATATAGCTTTCGGCTCGTGTTCGAGAAAATTCTGGGCTAAACTGGTAAGAATTCGTTCCAGAAGGTTCTCCATCCGTCCATGGTATATCGCCAATTTCGTCGCCAAATGGGCGATTTCTCGCCAAATGTGCAACCCTACCTTCTTTTGCCGTTTTATGGTAACCTTAAAACAGCTTTGCGGGGAAGCTATCTCACCGCGCCTTTACATTTCGTAACAATATTATAAACTTCACTAGCCAAGTCAAATAAACATTTAAATTATAGCATTAATTAATCATTACAGCAATGATGCTACGTTATTCGAACTAAGCGACTAGCGACTATTCGAACTAAACTAAGCGCTAGGTTCGTCGACATTTACTTTAGTAGAATAGGAGTGAGGAACACTACATGGAAATCACGGCTTAGAAAGACAAAGAAGAATAAGGGTTATTAAACAGAACATTTAAAACTCAAAATCCTAAGGCAAAATGTTTCTAATTACAACGAATATTGTCTAAAACGTGTATGAAAAGCCTGTGTAGTATAAAAATTAAATATGAAACTTGCTTCCGCCTTTCAAATTTGCTATAAATATGAAAGCATGCGATTAGTAGTGAAATAAATAATGCTCCTAACCTTAATTAATTACAGAAACAGTACGAAAAAGACTCTCTGATAAAATACATTATTACTAGGTTTCAAGCAAGCCAGGCTGCTGAAAAATATAAATCTCTTTTAAAAGGGAATGAGAAAACGCTTTTTCTAAGCGTAACAGAAACACATTTTATTCTTTTGTTAGCATCGTGAAGCGAAGTTCTGAATACACAGACTTTTATTATTTGCGAATTAAGAAGTAATTAACAAATACACTTTCTGGTGTTGTTTCTTTAGAAAGAATTCTCACCCGTCTCTCTGCTACTTTTTCCCGCAACCCTTTTATGATAATTATTTAGTGTAAAGAGTTTATTTCTTGAAGTATCTTTTATAGCTGACGTTTAGTTCTTCTATTTATCAGAGGTAAATCTCATTTTCACTTCTACCTTCTTCCTGTGTATTCACTTCTGCTTTTTTTTAAACCAGTTTCAGCTCAATTAGCATCCAAGTTAAGTAAAAAGTTATCTCACATACTTGAAATCCTTTGTATAAGGTTAAAAATTAATCTCTTTCCAACATTATAAAAGTCTTTTATCCTCTGCTACTAATTAAAAGTGCGTGGTAGATGCGAACGAATAATTAAGGGTTATCTTTCGCTGAAGAGAACATGTACTGCATTAAGCAGGGAAAAAAATGGTGAGCACTAATAATAGACGGAAGGAAGATGTAGGAATTAGGCGCTACCTTTTTAATTGAGACAGATTGTTACGTTCACTGCCTTTAACTGAAAAAGAAACAATTTATACGCGAAAGCTGTGTGTCCATGTTGGTATAAATACTTCTTTAGCTTTGTAGAGTGACGCTGTAAGTGAGAAGATCAAAACTTGAAGTTATCGACTTATTATTGGCCAGGGAACTTAATCTACTATTTAATTGGAAATTTCTTCAGTTTTGCACCACACGTTGTATTACTGGTAGATATGTGTGTGTGTGTGTGTGTGGTAGATTATGGCAAAGCCTCGAGGGCTATCTGCCTAAAGGGAACGGATGCCTTCGTGAAGGACTTTCTAAGGAAAACTGGCTCGTATACACGTTACACATGGGGAAAACCACGAAAACGCCCATGCCGTTCGCGGGATTCGAACCTCGGACCGAACTACCAGTGTTCAGCGACTTTACCGCTGGGCCGCTGGTGGGCCATTACTAATAGGTAAGTTTCTCTACAGTGATTCTGTAAATAGGAGACAAACACAGGCCTTACTTGCCTGTAATTGTAAAGTTAACTTTTAAGAGTGTCAGATATATATTAACATGGAAGCGAGATTCGCAACCAGTCGATATTCATGCCATAACTTTCGTTTTGGAGCGGTAGGACGAAGGTTAAGGACGAAGGTTAAGGACGAAGGATAAGAGATCCTCATACTGCCTCTCCAACATCCATAAGCCGCCCAGCCGGGACAATGGTTAGCGATGCTGACTGCCGTATCGGAAGCCTCGGGTTCGAATCCTGAAGCAAGCATTGACGGTATAAATGTATAGTGTAAATACGCATATACATTCTGTGTCGCTAAAACTCAATTCAAATCAAAATATAAAGAAATTTCGCTTACCTGTCAGACGCATTCTCGCCTTTTATCATTTTCTCTATATTTTATGGACGACACAATTAAATACATTTACGAGCAAAGAGAAGCACATATAAACTTTAGTTTGTGTTTCGCGTTCGTGTTACAGCTTTCTCATTCATCAAGGTTCTGCCCTAGTCCTAGGAATTCAAGCGCACACAGCGCCATCTGGTGCAACACAGTTTCTACATATAGTGTCTGTGCGACATAGGGGGCACTCTAAATAGGCGGCAAACCGAAATTCCTCTTAAGGAACTGTACACCTTAGAAACTGAGATTTTTGACAAAAAACTCCTTTTTTGGTTCTTACGCTCGATGAAAGAATTATTTCTTATGTTTCCAAAATCGTTTGAATTTTGTTCCTACGTTCATTTAAACCGGAGTTATGATACTTTATTTGACACCTAGTCCTCGAAAAGCATACCGGAAGTGCACAAGACGTAAATATGAAAAAGGCCGTGCGTGTCAGAGTTGTTTACTTTTATTTTCGGGGCTTAAAATTTATTTAATTGCGTTTTAAAGACCAAAAAGTATTTTTATGATAGCAACTAAACAAAGTTCTGGCATATTTTCAAGCTGTGTGTTATGAATTCACTAACGTATTTTCACTCGTGTTTTGATCCTGTGTTTACATTGCTGACAAGCGTTTTTTATTTATTACTGAGTAATATTCATTAATTTTTATAAGTATAGGTAGATATTGGTATAGATTAGGTATAGATAGGGTAAATTAGGTATAGATATTGGTTACTACACTGCAAACGAGTATGAAAGGTTTGATGTTAACCATATCGACAATGCAAAACAACATTCCCTGATTTGGCTTTAAAAAGCAGAGAAAAATTTTAGAAGTTGCGAGAAAGCAAAAAAATGTAAGCTCTGAAAAACAAGAGGGCATTAGTTATAAATGAGTGGAAGTTTTAAGTTTACAAACTGATTAAAAGTAGATAATCGAGTGTTTGAATTCTTTAAATGCGTTTTATCTCGTTTTTCATTTTCCGTGTTTTAATGCTAACAAGAAACACAATATCTTTAAAAATTATCATTGAAATCTTATGCAGTTTGGTATACATGTTTAGAACACTTCATGTAAGGAGACAGACTATTTAATAATTGATAAATGCATTTTTTATAAAGTTGTATATTATATAGCATTTTTTTATAAAGTTATTATATAGCAATCTTATTTAGGTGTAGCTTTCCCTTTCAAGGCTGCACAGCCTGATGCCGGTATATCGAGAAAGAGGTGAAAAAAGTAAAAAGAAAAAAAAAAAAAAAAAAAAAAAAAAAAAAAATTGCTTCTGGACCTCTCACCACTCTTCCTCGTCTCCAGTGCATTGTTTTTAAGTCAGTCCCTCTAGTTCTAAGGTGATAATGAATCAGACCAAAGATCCATATATTGGATACCCAAACAGAGAAGTAAATTAAATTAATACTGCTGGTTATAATATTGTTAAGAACTAAGCAATAGAAATGACTTGAAAATTAAAGCAACGGCATTTTTACTTCCTTGTACGAAGTAAAAAGGAAGTATTGTAATCGCGAAGAGCTTCAGGCAGCTTATTTCAACGAAAATATTCACTTTGACCGCTTTCGAATGCAATTTAACTATGTTTTTGCGTGATATCTGTACATAAGGACAGAATAAAAGACTCTTTTCCTCAAAAAAAAAAAAAAAAAAAAAAAAAAAACTGCTTTAAAATGAATTCTGAAGAGAATTTTTCGTGGCGTCTGTACGTGCGTATGTACGTACGTACGTATCTCGCATAACTCAAAAACGAGTAGCCTCAGAACGTTGAAATTTTGTATATAGGACATGTAGATGTGCAGCTCGTATTTTGATTGCAATCGGCCGCACCAAACGTATATAAATATATTTATATATATATCCACTCTGTTACCCGGCTCAGTGGTCTCAGTTTCTTTACTCTTATATGTTTGTAAATTGTACATTTTTTGCTTTAAAAATGATTGAATTATGTTGTTTTTATCTCCCGGTTAAGGATTTTATGCCTTTAGTAAATCTGTGTGCAATATTTTTAGAATTATCAGCAATTTTAAAGTTGTTTAATTGCCGCTAAGCCTGTTTTAATGGCGGCCATTGATGTTTACATTTGAAATTGGAGACTAGTGGATTTGTTGCCAATCTAGAGAAACTTAGCTTCCCAACAACAAAGATAACGCATTCATTTATTATTGCCAATTAAATCATTCTTAATTCTTTCTGGAATTTTTTCGAGGAAATAAGTGTTTCAGATTTACTTCGTAATTTTTAATATAGATATTTTGAGTTTTTATGTATATTTGCCTTCTCGCGAAGTGAGAACTTAATTAGTTAAATGAGAAATACTCAATCGTCTGTGAAAAACTGTTTCTTTTTGTTTTATTTGCTTAATTTCTTTTATGCATAGTTCTAGCTTTATTATAGTATTTGAATAGAACATGTGGCAACGATTAGATAATTCTTTAAATGATATACATTTTGTGCATTCTGAGTTATAATATGAATGAAATATAATACTGTTAAGTAAATCTAGCGCCAGAGTGTCGCTATGGTAAACAAAGTGAATTTTAAAGAATGCATTTATTCTATTGTGGTTTATGCGCTGTCGGCGAAGTAGGTTTAATTCAATCGAATAAGTTTAAATAAAATGCAAGAAAAAATGCGTATAATTTAATATTCCGTACAAGGAAGTCATGTGGTGTACACATCAGATTTTTTAGACAGGGAAAGAAGAAGGCTTTCTTAAGTAATCAAAGTCTGAAAAAGATCCACCACACAGAACGGAAAACTCAATAAAAAGAATTCCCCAATTAAAATGTTCACAATTAACCCGCGGGAAAACGCGTGGGGTGTATCATACCCCAACCCTACATAAAAGTGGGTTATTCCCAACTTGTGAAACTGAAATTATGTGCTGCTTTCAGTAGCTGAGTTTTTAGTAGTGGTTCACTTTCAGAACCGCTTTATCTTTCCCTGTGTGTTTCAGAAAAATATTTATCGGTATTTTGTTGGAATTGGGGTATGACACACCCCACGCGCCTGTCCGCGTAAGTGTTTTTCTGATTGAATATTTAGTTCAGAAATTTATTTCTAGAGTGTAACAGTAAATATTTCTACTCGCAAGTGATTTTAAAGTAATTTTAAAGTACGTGACATTAAATTCTTAAAATGGTAAAAAGAATGACTGCCTATGAATTGGAGATCGACGCCTGTGAGATTTATTAGAAATATTTGAAAGCGATGAAGATTGCATTTCGGAAACTAAAGATGAAACTAGGAATATTTTCTACACTGTTTTGGTTTCGAAAAAGATAAAACATTAATTCCTGATGTTTCTAAAAAAGGGAAAAGTGTTCTTATGCTTTCAACAATATACTATAACGATCATACTGTAGATGATACTATTGGAGAAAATAAAACGTCAGGAATTATATTTTTTTATAATATGACTAAAGGAGCAGTGGATATGGGGGATGAAAGTCAGACAATTATTCAATTGCCAGAATAACAAGGAGGTGGCTAATGGTAATTTTCTTTCCTGCACTGAATGTTGCTGTAATAAATACTTTAATTATATTACATTCAACTGCTAATCCACCAACCAGAAACAGAAGTCTGTTTTTGAAGGACTTAGCATTACAATTAATGAAAAGAAGTATTGAACAAAGATCTGAGATTAATACTTTACCAAGCAAAACAAAACTGCATGCAAAACAAAAGCAGAAGTTTCGACGAAAAATTAAAACGAATGCATGAAATTCGAAACAACTAAGTATGAAATATGTGATAAATTTTTTGCCCTCGCGCCAAGGACAGAAGAACGTGAATGCAATGTTTAAAATGTGAAAACATTCTGTGCCAAGAACACATTACTGTATTTCGTTCAAAGTGAGAAGAAATAAAATAAGCATTGTGTACTAGAGACGCAATGAAACTTAGAGGCATGATGTTTATTTTTTTATTATTTTCATTTAACCTAACTCTAAGATTATTTTGGAAATTAATTTTTTGAAACAAAATTATTATTCACCTATTTATAATACACTAAAACAAGAAAAACAGCTTTAAAACTATTTAGTTTTAAATGGGGTATGTGATACCCCACGCGCCCACTCTAGTAACTTTTCTTGGTGCGACTTCCGCCGGGTTAAGTAAAAAAAATAACTAAAAAAATTAACTGCAAACTGAAAAAAATTAATACAAAAGAGCTAACAGTCTGAACGTGAGGAATCTTAATAAATGCCTCACGGATAATGGATACCCGCAAATAAATTTAGAAATTGAAACCTAAATTAAATGAGAATTAATTTAAAAATGTGTGTGTGTGTGATTATGGCAAAGCCTCGAGGGCTATCTGCCTAAAGGGAGGGATGCCTTTCGTGGAGGACTTTCTAAGGGAAACTGGCTCGTATACACGTTACACATGGGGAAAACCACGAAAACGCCCATACAGCCAGCCCGTTCGCGGGATTCGAACCTCGGACCGAACTACCAGTGTTCAGCGACTTTACCGCTCGGCCGCTGGTGGGCCTAATTAATTAAAAAAGAAATGGATATTTAAAAAATTGAAAATGAGCAATGTAGTTTTAAAATTTTTTTGGTTAAATCTAACATATGTTATTAGAAAGACTATAAAGAATCGAATACAGACTACAGAACCAATACACAGTAAATTTGTGATGACGTCAGAGGTCATGTGAGCTTGCGTAACTAAACGTCACAAAAATCACGTGTTTTGATGTCATTTGTGATTTTTTGAGACTTTTTGAGTCAGCTTTTGCTACTTTAGTTGAAAGTTTTCTGGCAACACTGCTCTAGAAGACTGTGAAGGAGGAGTGGAATGAAATCAACTTTGATGTTTTAAGAAAGGGGATTTATGTTGGAAATTTAGATGTAATATGATAGTCTAACAAAAGGACTATCAGACTGAACATAATAGAAAATAAAGGTGAATCTTTACATTATGGTAACTTGGCGATTTTTTGGCGAAAATTCGGCGACCAACCCTGCTACAGCAACCTGCTAGTTTTGTTTTGGACGCCATTTTTTTTCACGAAATAAAGGCATTTTTTTTTTTTTTTTTTTTTTACTCAACATTTTTTCCAACAATCTGCTAGCCGAATTACGCTTATACTAGAACTTTTCTGGAACAAAAATGCTTAATCATGACGAAGATTAGGTGGGAAATTGGGAGAAAGTGCAGAATCGCAAACTGCTTGCCGCGTTTTTAAGAATTCCACATACACGGTATCCATGTACACGTCGACCTATTTTCACTTAAAAAAATCCCAGAATTGCACAAAAATGGCATTGCACACACGCTTGACTACACATCGATCTATTTTCACTTAAAAAGTCAAAGAAAATGGACAAAAATTCAATTCATCTTACCCTTGTAAAAAGCACCAAACAAATAAGTGGGCGATTCTGCACTTTAGCAGCGAAATTATTTCTAAGTGCTTATTAGCTAAACTCACGATCGGAATTTTCCGGAAAATGTCACATGACATGTCTCATGATCTCTCATTTCTCTGAGACAAAATAATCTGTGATTCGAACTGTGTACTTCTCAGATTATTGCTAAAGTACTAGCTAGTAACCTTTATCGCCTTACCAAAATGTCGCCAAACTACCTGTTACCCCATTCTACAGATTAGCCAAAATAAAATTCTAAGGTTTGTTTACATATAAATCTTTGCAAAATTGTTACAAAAATGTGTGAACAAACACACTCTGTAGTAAGTAAGTCGATGGCTAGGGTGTGGAACATACGCATCCCACCATTAACTACGGCTGGTACATATATGCTTTTGGCTTGAAAACAGTTTGTCAAAAAACCCCAAATGCTGAATTTACCTTGTTTATGACATATTTTGTTCACGTAGTTAAAAATCGAGGTAATGCTTTTTTTTTAAATTCATAGTTAAAGGTTTAAAATTTCTTTGTATTAATACTGCCTTCCCTGTTTTACAGGTACGATTTAATGCCGTATATATTTAGGATCTTTTTATCGGTACTGTTTCTTTTTTAACTATTACATTTATAGTGAACGTAAAGAGAAAATATTTACACTTCTTCACGCAGTTAAAGTCGCATACGCAGGCTATTAGACTAACCTTCGAATTTCCATGCGAGCTTTTAATTGAGTTATTAAACATTGGTTGGGGTATCGAGTTATAAGATTCACCAATAGAAGAGAAAATAGTCTCTTACCATTACTTCCGAGCTGAAAAGAGCAAGGGAATAATTAAAAATAAAGCAGATTCCCGTGAGAATAATAAAAGAAGGGCAAGACCGTCGCGATATTTAAAAATTCGGTTTCAGCGGAAGTGGAATGGAAAGAGAAGCAAGAAAGACGAAAAAGAAAATTAGATTTTAATTAAATGTAAAGTCTTCGTGTAATCAACGACAATCCCAAACAAGAAACTCAATAAACTAGTTATAGAACGAGGAAGCGATGTTTTTTAAGAAGGTTATTTTTATTTGTTTGCTTGTTTATTTTTTGCGGTCCTTTTTCTCTTCAGTTCCTTCGGCATAAATTTCTTTTCACTCTCGTGTAGAATGTAATGCCATGCGATAAGCTAAGGTATTTCTTTAACATTTTTTTTTTTTTTTTTTTGGTTTCTGTTTGAGGTAGGTTGGAAATTAAATTTCCTTTCTTGATTTCCCAACGGGAAGCACTTTTCATGTGAAACAAAAATCTCGAGAGTCAGAAAAATTTACTCGAAGCACTGAATTTTAGACTATTAAAACTGTCTTCTTTCTGCACAGTTTTGGTAGTTTTTTTCAAAAAGAATCTTTTCAAATTTTTGCTTCAAGTGGTTTCGACAAAGCAATTCTGCATATAATTTTAGGTGAGGGTTGTTATACAAAAAACACATAATAATAATAGTCGGTGTGAAAAAATGATGTTTAAACCATTGGCTAATGCAAGCTATTTAACTGAATTGTCATTAACGAAGTTTCATTCATGTTAGCAGTTTTAAGCATTACGAACAACTATTTTTAAACAGCATGTTTCAAATTAACTGTCGGAACTCCAAAATGCCCAAGACGGCCTTTCATTCAAACGACCACAACCGCCCGAAACGACCCTGACTGAAATACTGTTTTCTTCCCTCTCACCCCTAAGATATGCAGCAGGTGTAGTTCTCCAAATGCATTGACTCGGGAAAATTTCTCATACGTACTTGTAGGATCTGTATTCAAGCAGTCTCAACCACAGGGGTATATAATCAGTCTTCACAGGAGTAGAGTCCCTTCGTCCGCTAAATATCTCGGAGTGATTCTTGATGAACGACTTAGCTTTAAAGACCACGTAATTAACCAAGTTACCAAAGCAAATAGAACTTACATGTCCCTTTATAATCTCATAGGACGAAAATCTAAACTTAGCTTAACCCTTTGCGCTCGAGGCGCTTTTCTGTGCACACTGTCCATTCTGAAGGTTCAGTCTCTTCTGTACAATCACTTTGGCTTCCAGATTCACTATCGATTATTCGGATTTTTCGTCTTCTTGCTCCTCTAACGTCGTCACTATATCACTTCCGTCTTCGTTCTCATGGGCAAGCTGTCTAAGTAGTTATGTAATTTCGTTCGTTATTGGCAAAAAATTAAACTCATCTTCGCTAGAAGTAACTTCTTCGTCGCGTTCTATACTTATAGGGCTGAGTAACTTTGAAAGAAATACTGCGATCGGCAAGAAGGTTGAGTTCGAACTGATGTCGAAGACAGAGTCCTACCCGCGGTCGCAAGTATTTTTGAGATAAGACATTTAATCGCATAAGCATTGCAAAGACAACCTTTATTTGAGATAAGACATCCTTATAGCTATTCAGACACCTCGTAATATGATATAAAAACGGCCAAGTAGATCTCTCAAGCGATATTCCTTAGGTCAAACACGAATAAACACATCGATTCGAATGGTGCCTCTCAGGCACCGCTCGAGTTATCCCATCACATGCAGTGGTGCCTGAGAGGCACCGCTCGAGTGCAAAGGGTTAAAAATTAAACGTACTCTGTATCTAGCACTTATTAGACCAATTTTGCTTTATGCAGCCCCGGCCTGGGACACGGCGTTAAAGACTGAACGAAGGAGAAGTTATCCTCGCGCAAAATAAAATACTAAGAGCGATGGTAAATGCGCCTTGGTATGTTAGAAATACGATCATTTATGAAGATTTAAAAATTAAACCAATACCGGAGCAGATCCTAACAGATGCTCACAAAGGTTTTGAGAAAATGGAGAATTCGCCAGTCAATACTTTAAGAGAACTTACGAACTATGATCCCATTGTGGAAAGCGTCGTGAAATGACCCAGGTCAATTCACCACATTGTAAAGCGGTAGCTGTAAATATGTATATAGTTTTATTCAACTTATCTCATTTTATTGAAGTATTTAAACAAGCATTTAATCCTAGTATTTATTCAAGTCTTTAACCAAGATTTAAATCCCTTGTTTGTGAATTTGTGTTTTTGTTTACTACTAAGAATATGGACTTGGTGCCTGGACAAGGAAACACTTTTAGTGTTATTTGTACAAAGTGTAAATAATTGAACTCACCACGCCTACCACTGTGGATCCAACCATATTGGCTAGTACCGGTCACGTTATACTCATACTCTGAATTATCAAGAATTAGATATTATTATCTCGAATCTCTCACAAAGCAGTTTTATGTTCTTCAGTCAGGACTCAGATGAAGTCAAGGACTCAGATGATTTTCATGACTCAGTTGAAATTTTATTATGTTAGTGTACGCCACCTTGACTTGCCACCTTAAAGCTCTGATTGCCTGATCTCTCAGGCTCTTATTTTCGTCTTCGGGTGAGTGGCGTGATAGCGGCCTAAATTTTTTCTACAACCGTGAATGGCCGTATGGCAAGTTAGAATGATCAGGTTTAAATTCTAAGAAGTTGATGCCTGTAATGAACTTAAAGCATAAGCGTAAGTAGAGTCCCGTTCACTCGGAGGTTGATTCGGGCTTGGCAGGGACCGTACTGGTACTTTCATGTCCGTTCTGTGGTGGACCTAGATCGGAGATCACCGACTAATTCTCGGGGGTTTGGTTCCATACAATGCTCGTGACGGGATTGGTGAACAATAGATCAGTCTATTATTGCCGAAGAAGTAGTGCCCTAAGGCAAGATGACTAGCGTAAATTTTTCGACTTCGTTTTTTTGCTTTGCCTAATGCTTTATATAAAGCCGGGTGAGGACTGTGGGGGTTGCGCCCGCTTGGATGAGGGTCACTGGGCCTTAGATAGATTTGGACCTAGGAGTGGATAGGACCTAGATTTGCAGGTCAGATCCAGGACGGGGGATTTGAAATCTTCACACAGATGAGGGATTTGTGATTTGAAATCTTCACACCTCTTTGTGCGTTAATGGACAGGGAAGGGAGGCACTGGACGGTGTAACGTCTTAAGCTATTTTATCAACCATTACGAAGTTCTCAGAAAAAGAATGATCACCACGAAAGTTCCTCCCACGGGCAGAGTATTTCTTAGCGAATTCTCGGAAAGAAGAAGTGAGCAGCAGTCACAAACCAATCTCAGCTTTTTTGTTCCTCTTATAGTTGTTCAAAGGGAGATATTGTTCCGTTCCCTTTCATCAGTTTATAAGTTTAGTGTCTCAGACCACCCGGTTTGAGACCCCCAGTTGGAATCAAAAAACTCCCACGGACTTTTTCACAAGCTGTCTTAATCATATCCAGTTTTTAATCAAAGTGCTCCCGCCAATCAAGAAGGATCAAGGATCAAGGATCAGGGAAGTGCAATTTACGGAGTTCATAGGCAATTACGCCTTTACCTCCACATCATCATAGGAATTTAGATCATCAAAAGAGGAGATTGTCTAATAAGGTAAAAATTTTGAAAAGCCGGAAGACTTGGAATAAGTGCCTTCACACTGAGACAAAAAAATGGGGGGGGGGCAAAAAACACAGAAGGTCTTAATTTTGTGTCGAAAAAGGAGCCAGAATAATTTAGATAGGGGACGAGCGGCCTTCACTCATGGCGTCCATGCTCGGAATCCCAATCAAGAAGCGCTTCTAAAAATTACGGACAAATAAGGATCCTAGAAGTTTTTCCGACACGCCCAGGACAACTTAAACAAAATCATGGAACGCAGTTCCAGAGAGAGAAAAAAAGGTGAGAGTTAGTTGCAGTAAGTAGAGAGAGAAACCTTCTCTCGGTTTTTTCCAGCTCGGCCACGAGCAAATTTTTGCTTCGCTCTGCGTAAAGCGATATTAATATCTCGGCCAAGAGATTTACAGCGAGGTAGCCGGGTTCGCCGCTACCTTACGAAGAGCATCCTACTCGGACACAGCTCACTCCGGCAACCACCGGCTTAGAGATTCGATTAATTCAAGACAGCCTCCTCTTGAGCCTACCCTCATCTTGAACTATTTCCAAACAAGAACTTTCATCTTATTCACCCTACTGTGAGAACAATATTTTATAAGTTTATTTATTTATTTTTTGCATGTAGCCTAGAAAGAACCCAAATAAATATTTACGCTACCTCTTGTCTTTCGAATTCGTCACAACGAATACGGGCGTTTCGGTACTTTAAGCATACAAGTTAGCAGAAGGTTAAAACACTTCAAATTACGGCCACATTATTTTCAGACCTTCCTAGGGATAGGATAAACGAAAAATTGTAAACGAAATTTCATGATGCAAGAAACTAGTGATATGTTTAAAAGTTATTTGAAACAGTCGAAAACCTTTCCACACACGCTTGGTTTAAAAACTGCCCGAATAAATGAATAAAAGTTATGATTCTTAGATTATTTTGAAGCAGGAGACGTAAAAAATACGAGTGACCTCGCCGGAACTCGAACCCTGTACTCTCGAATACGCGTTGAGTATCTCTCGAATACGCATCGAGCACTCTTTCCTGCTCAATGAATTTCAAAATATGATTCCTAGTTCCATTGAAGATTTTATTATTTATGTGCAATAAAAAGCTCAACTGGTTTGCAGCTATCTGGATTTGAATTATCTGGATCCTTTACACAATTTTTAAGACGCTTTTGTATGATGTATATTAGGAACTATATACAGTGGGTACAAAAAGTATTTGCACACATACAATTTTGTTAACAATTTATAAGAAAATGCATTAAGAAATACAAAAATTGGCATTTAAAAAACAGAATAAGCTTATTCATTTAAATTTATTACAAAAAATACAATAATATTAATAAAAAACATTTTTTGCAACAATATTAAAATATCTTATGCCAAAAAAGTATTTGCACACTCAGCTGAACTTTAGCAAATTTGCATTTTTATGCTATTATTTGACAGTCATCTCGCAGTAAATAACATACGTAAGACGACTATAAAAGGAGGTGTTTTCGAAACGTTATCAGTTGATTGTCGATTTCAAATTGTAATGGCACCTAAGAAATCTGAATTGCCGATTTAGTTGCGAGAAAAAAATTGTTTCTCTACGTGAAAATGGCCTAAGTTATCGAGAAATAGATAAAAAAAGTAAATGCTTGCTTCTCTACTGCTCGGTATGTTATAAAACGTCATAAAGAAAGAGGATCTACATCAAATAACTTGCGCTCTGAACGCCCAAAGAAACTTTCACTGTAAATTAAGCGAAAAATCATAAGAGAAGCATCGAAAAATCCATTTATTAGTGCAATTACTTTAGCCAATGATGTCGCTTCAACATCTGGAGTTCAAATCTGTGCCCAAAGTGTTCGAAATGTCCTGCACGATGCACACATTTATGGGAGATCTCAAAGGTAAAAACTTCTCATAATTGAACGAAATAGACCGAAGAGACTTGAATTCGCTAAGAAATATATCAATAAGCCAATTGATTTCTGGAAAAATGTCATATTCTCCGACGAGAGTAAGTTCAATATCTTTAAATCAGATGGCAGGAAATTAGTTTGGAGAAAACCTTGTAATGCTTTTCATACCAAAAATATGTTACCTACAGTTAAACATGGAGGAGGTTCTGTTATGATATGGGGGTGCATGGCTAGCAAAGGAGTTGGTAATTTGTGTTTCATTGATGGAAATATGACAGCTCGAACCTATATTGATGTGTTGCGAGATAACTTGCCACAAAGTGCAATAAAATTGGGTATTAGTAATTCATAGTATTTTCAGCAAGACAATGATCCCAAGCACACTGCCGGTATAACACGTATGTGGTTGCTTTATAATGTACCCAGAAAACTTGCCACTCCACCCCAATCACCAGACTTAAATCCTTTGGAAAATTTGTGGAATTCTTTGTATTTAAAAATAAGAAAAAGGAAGATTTCAAGCAAATCTGCCCTTAAACAAGCCCTTATTGAAGAGTGATCGAATACTGACCCTACTATTACAGAAAATTTAATTAAATCAATGCCAGCAAGATTACAAGCAGTAATAGATGCTAAAGGAATGCATACTAAATATTAGTTATTTGAAATTTGCTTATATATTTTATTTCTTTTGCAGTCATGCAGGTGTGCATGAGGTGAACTTTTTTGACACGAGGTATTTTATTTTTATTACAAAAAAGCATTGTTATTTATATTATTGTAATTTTTATGTTTGTTTTGGATGATTAAACTTATTCTGATTTGGCAATACCAATTCTTTTATTTGTTAATGCTTCTTTTTATGAAATGCAAACAAAAATGTAGGTGTGCAAATACTTTTTTTACCCACAGTATACTGTAGATATACTGAGAGCCGCCTGAGATAACCACTGACCTGTCTCTGTTGTAAAAGTCATCCTGGCAGAAGGGAATATTTCCTCCGTGTAAAAATATAAATATCACATGGGCATACAAGGCCTGTGTATAAGCATAGATATGTTGATTACAAACATTGTCTTGTACAAGTTATATATGATAGTTACATAAAATCATGACAGCTATGTGTACATTTAAACATTATCTGAATTCATATTTACAACACTTTTACTGAGATAATCAAAGTAAACTTGTAACACATTGACTGGATTTTCAGTATCATTTAAATTGCTTTACAATATTATTTTTATCAAGTACAGTACATACAAACTGGATAGTAATATGCTTACATTACGATAGTTTTGCTCTTACAGTCCTGTTACTATTCTACGGGGTGAGCTATTTTTCTAGTGTTGATTTTCAGTTGTTGTAGTATTTCGAATTGCTATTAAAATTATACTACGAAGGTACAATTCTCAAGGGAGGGAGAGAATTTCATAGTACCTTGCTGAGCATATCCTGATTACCTCCTCTATTTTATTTTTCGTCTGCTTGTTGCCGAAGGTATTCTACACCCATTGCGGCCAGTATTCACTGCTTGGCATTTTTAAATGCAGTTTATCGGTTTGTGGGCGGTTGAAGAGGAAGTGATCTGCATCACCTACCGCACCACATTCACACAATTCTGATGCTCGTTTGTTGAATCTCTTAAGATAATGTGGGAAGGGACCATGGCCAGTGTAGAATTGAGTTTGTGCTCCGCTGTATGTATTAAATGAGCATGTAACTTTCGGAAAGAACTTGTAGGTTCTCCTCCCTGTTCTTTCCCTTTCCCATCTTTTCTGCCAATCTTGTAAAAGGCTATTGAGCGTGATTTTTTTAAAATAGGACTGCGGAACACTTATTGCGTTTTCCAGTCTACTGGAGTCATTGGCTACAGATTTCGCAAGCATGTCCGCCGCTTCGTTGCCAGTAATACCCACATGAGCTGGAACCCAGATCAGGATAGGTCTGTCATCTGGTGGGATACTTAAAAGAATTTTCTGAAACTGTAGATATACTGTAAGAAGCAAAAGTCTTAGCAATAATTGGATATGATTTTTTATTTTTTAAGTTTCTGTGTGAGCAAAGGCCAGATTTGATTTGTTAAAACTGTAGAATATAAAATGAACATTGAACAATGAACAATGAACATTGAACATGAATGAATGAAGATTGAACATGAACATGAACATTGAACAATGAATTGAATATGAACATGAACATTGAACAATGAATTGAATATGAACATGAACATTGAACAATGAATTGAATATGAACATGAACATTGAACATGAACATACAACAATGAACATTGAACTATAGAATATAAAATGAATGAATATAAAAAGAAAATTGAACAGACAGTACGCATGATGAGGAGTCATGAATTTTCCTTTAGAAAAAAAAATTTCTTTTAAATATTCTCAAAAATGCCTGTGATTTATCTATGCTAGATTAGAAAGTTGCATTTCTTTGACAGAAAAACTAAAATTCCTTTCAGAAGTTTTATCAACAGTTTTGTAATTTTTTCAACCATAACGAACAAGCCATTACGTAAGTTCATTAAAATATACATTTTACTTCAGAAAAAATCTCACAATACTAGTGTAACCAATGCTGGTTTAAAATTTATTAGTTCTAAAGAATATATTAGAAAAATAGAAAGTCTGGCTAAAAGATTAAGGATTATGCCATCCATTATGAACGAATTCGAATATTAATGTGAGGATGTGTCATAAAACACGATTTATTGAAATTATTGCAGCTCAAGTCATTAATTGTTAACTCAATAAAGTTTTTTCTGCACAGAAGATGCTTAAAAAATTTTATAATAGGGTTTCTTTGTAACGAAAGTGTTTAAGTCATTAATTACACTAATGATCTTAAATGCGTTTTCTAAATACTACAGTATTAACTTATTAATTTATTCTTCATCTTAAGTATGCAATTATATAAATTTGTACTTTTCCGTTTCGCCGGCGCAAATCTCGCCAAGCAGACTTTATTGGCAACAAACATACAGTTATACACATAAAAAATGTTAACAAATGTTACTTCTAAGATTTTTTTATTTTGAAAGAATAAACATTTTAATAGAGCTTAAAAATTTTGTAAAAAGCTAATAAATAAAGACAATAAACTTGTAAAAAGACATTAATTTAAGAATTTATTATGCTTTCATGTTTCAACATCCTTATTCGCCGGTTCGTATCACGTGACTACAAGCGATCTCATTTCACGTAAACTACGCTACAAAAATCTAATTCTTTCAGTATTTATTTACATTAATTTAAATCTTAGTTTGGAATACAAGTTTAAATGCATGAATTATTTCAATTCGCACGAATTACTCGGAAATTATGTAAAACCGCAGTGTTTTACCTCGCTAGTGCATTCTCATTAGAATGGATGAATTTAACCTTTGACTTTGCCTATTCTATATTTTCGCCTTCGGGTGAGCGGTGTGATTGCATCCTAATTGACTTAATTACCGCGAGTGGCCTTAGGCATAAAACTGAACTATCTGGTAAAATTCCTATAATAGTATGCCAGTATTGAAAGAAACAATCGATCTGATAAGAAATGGCTGCGACTTGTTTTGAAAAGGAGGCGTAAAAGATTGCCAGCGAGGATATACCGTTTGGCATCAGTTGTACCATTATTGGCAACTTTATCGCCTGCGCCGGCAAAACGGAAAAGTACCTAGAAATTTAATAAATTCTTATTTTTCATAGAAGTTGTTACAGAAAAAAAGAAAACATTCTTTTACGATATTTGTTCCAGCATAAAAACGGAGTTACACAAATTCAGGTTTCGTCAATAAATGCTTAATATTTGCACATTATACAAAACTGCATTTTAGCATAACGATTATTATAATATATATTTAATTTAAAATAAAATTTAATGATAATCTGAAGTCAAATTTATGCTCTAAAGTTTTAATATTTCAACTGAGAAGTATCAGGTATTTTTATGTGAATACACGAAAGCTTCTTCTAGAAAGAAAAATGCTGATGTGTAACACCGCACGACTTCCTTTTACGGAATACTAAATTAGACTTTGCATTTCATTTAAACTTATTGGATTGAATTAAATCTACTTCGTCAATACAGCATAAACCACAATAGAATAAATGCACTTTTCATAAAATTCACTATGTTTATTTACTATAGCGACACTCTGGCACTAGGTTCACTTAATAGCATTATATTTCGTTCATATTATAACTCAGAATGCACAAAATATATATCATTTGAAGAATTATCATCAATGCCACATATTCTATATAAATACAATAATAAACAAAAAAATTAAGCAAACAAAAAAGAAACACTTTTCCACAGATGATTTAGTATTTCTCATTCAATTCATTCAGTTCTCACTTCGCAACAAGGCAAAAATACATAAAAACTCAAAATATCTATATTAAAATTTACGAAGTAAATCTTAAACACTTATTTCCTCGAATAAATTCTAGAATGGATTAAGCATGATTTAATTCGCAATAATAAAAGAAGGCGTTATCTTTGCTGTTGTGAAGTTTAGTTTCTCTGTATTGGCAACAAATCCGTTATTCTGCCAAGTTTCAAATGTAAATAAACATGGCCGCCATCGCAAAAATAATTAGACTTAGCCCGCAGGTAAACAACTTTTAAATTGTAGATAACTCTAAAAATATCGCATGCAGATTTACTAAAGGCATAAAAACTTTAAACCGGAAAATAAGAACAACATAATTCAATCATTTTAAAAGGAAAAAATGCACAATTTACAAACATGTAAAAGTAAAATCACTGAACCGAGTAAAAGAGTGAATATATATATATATTATATACTTTTGGTACGGCCGATTGCAACCAAAATACGAGGTGCACATGCACATATTATAGAAATCCTATAT
Source organism: Stegodyphus dumicola (assembly GCF_044657685.1). NCBI lineage: Eukaryota > Metazoa > Arthropoda > Arachnida > Araneae > Eresidae > Stegodyphus > Stegodyphus dumicola. The sequence goes on from NC_140768.1 coordinate 6,553,244, forward strand.
ATAAAATTTCAACGTTCTGAGGCTACTCGTTTTGTAGTTATGCGAGATACGTACATACGCACAGACGCTACGAAAAATTATCTTGAGAATTCATTTTAAAGCAGTTTTATAATTTTTTTTTTTGAAGGAAAAGAGTCTTTTATTCTGTCCTTACGTACAGATGTGATGCGAAAACATAGTTAAATTGCATTCCATAGCGGTCAAAATGGATAATTTGGTCGAAATATGCTGCCTGAAACTTTTCGCAATTACAATACTTCCTTTTTACTTTGTACTAGGAGGTTAAAAAAAAGGGGGGGGGGAAGAAAAAAAGAAAAAGGAGCAGAAAAAAGAGAAATTATTAAAAAAAGAAAAATAATCTGAAAGGTTTCAGCTATTATATAACGCCCAAAAGTGCGTTTTCTTAGCGTTTTGTGTGTTACCTTTATCAAATATGTACTTCGCATTTAAACCATACAAAATTAAATTCAACAGCAATAATTCAAAATATTTAAAAACAGCCTATCTTTAGATTTCCGATACACAGTCTCTCGGGCTAGAGATAGCAATGCTTTTTTTCCGTAAATTAAGTTCAAAGTAAAGTTGCCAACGCTTGCTTCGAAATCATCGAATTTCCCAATCAAAAATTTGTTAAAGTTTTACAAAATCTGAAACAGATAATAAAACGAATTCGAAATTCAAAATTCGGGTTTCCAAATGCCATGTTCGGTTGAAGGACTACGTTAGTCAAAATTGGATGGCTCTAGGTACGGTTGTTTTCTCACAATGCGAGAAAAGTTTAGTTTCTTTAAATATAATACATGGCGATAATATTTGATGGCAACAGTTTGAAAAGTGAACCAACGCAGAAAATGAAACCACGCAAAATCCCGTTTTGAGGCTAATAGCCCTTTGGGTTTAACGGCCTTTTGGGCTAAAAAGGAGAAAAAAAAAAGGCTATAGCATCTTTTTTTTAAAACAAAAAAAATATGATCTGTGCACCACATGACTTCCTTGTACGGAATATTAAATTAAACGCATTTTTTCTTGCATTTCATTTACACTAACTGGACTGAATTAAATCTACTTCGCCGACAGCTCATAAACCACAATAGAACAAGTGCATTCTTTAAAATTCACTCTTTTTGTTTACCATAGCGACACTCTGGCGCTAGGTTCACTTAACAGTATGATACTTCGTTCATATTATAACTCAGAATGCATAAAACTGATACCATTTAAAGAATTATCATCGTTGCCACATATTCTATATAAATACAATAATAAATCTGGAACGATGTATAAAAGAAATTAAGCAAACAAAAAAGAAACAGTTTTTCACAGACGATTTAGTATTTCTCATTCAATTTATTCAGCTCTGACTTCACGACAAGGCAAAAATACATAAAAACTCAAAATATCTATATTAAAAATTACGAAGTAAATCTTAAACTCTTATTTCCTCGAATAAGTTCCAGAATGGATTAAGCATGATTTAATTCGCAATGATAAATGAAGGCGTTATCTTTGTTGTTGCGAAGCTAAGTTTCTCTAGATTGGCAACAAATCCACTATCCTGCTGTTTCAAATGTAAACAAGCAATGGCCGCCGTCAAAAAAACGTATTAGGCTTAGCGGTACTTAAACAACTTTAAAATTGTTGATAATTTTTAAAATATTGCATACAAATTTACTAAAAGCATAAAAACCTTAACCGGAAGATAAGAACAACATAATTCAATCATTTTTAGAGCAAAAAATATACAATTTACAAACATATAAGAGTAAAGAAACTGAGATCACTGAGCCGGGTAACAGAGTGGATATACTATATATAAATATATTTATATACGTTTGGTGCGGCCGATTGCAACCAAAATACGAGGTGCACATCTACATGTTATAGTAGTCCTATATACAAAATTTAAGCGGTCTGAGGCTACTCGTTTTTGAGTTATACGAGATACGTACGTACGTACATACGTTCGTACAGACGCCACGAAAAATACTCTTCAGAATTCATTTTAAAGTAGTTTTATAATTTTTTTGCAGGAAAAGAGTATTTTATTCTTTTCTTACGTACAGATATTACGCAAAAACATCGTTGAATTGCCTTCGATAGCGGTCAAAATGGATATTTTCTTTGAAATATTCTGCCTGAAACTTTTCGCGATTACAATACTTCCTTTTTACTTCGTACAAGGAAGTAACAACAAGCTGATTTGAAGAAACGTCTTTCATATAGCATTTTCTTTTTGTTTTTGTTTTGTTTTACTAATACACTGACATTTAAAATTTTGTTTTCATCAGTAAATCTCTACATCATTTTTAAGCAACTATATATCAAATTAAAATACATTTACTATGGCTCATTAAAATTAATGTGCGTGAGTAAGCATGTTTTTGCTCATTAAAATTACCTATTTTAATGAGCGATATTCGAGCTTTCATGTAAGGCTTACAGGTTTACAAAATTCCGATATATCGAGCAACCCGTTTAATAACTAACTTCCGAGTCCCAGATTTCCAGGTTCTTCTCCGTGGAATACAGTACAAAGTACTTGTTTCTTTAGGAAACGTTGTTTGTTTCGCGTGCGCACTTGTTTATGTTACAGAAATCCCCGCGCAACTGTAAAAGCTGCCGTACCTGCTCGTTTGCGGCTCTCTAATTATCAGCAAAAATTAGCAGTTTTACTCTAGCGCCATCTATACAATTTCGTTACTTTCGCTTAGTACATGCACTCTGCATTTGATGCCGACGTCTGGAATATAAAAATTATTAAATCTGAATATTTTTTCCATATTAACCTTTGAAAGACGGGTGGCCTAAGAATCGGCCAGAGCTGCTATGTCTCAAAAAGACGGCTGTGGCCGAAATATCGGCCAACGAATTCCCCTCCCCCCATCCTTCAGGGTGCGGATATAGCCATTGTCCGAATAATCTCCCTTGCCACTTATGCGAGATGACCTTCGCTCCTCCCAACTGTGGGGTTTCGTAAATTCCCTTTCGTTTCCATCAGCAGCGAAATCTTAGCAATTTTAATTAGTACTAATTACACCAACTTTTCAGTGTCATTAAAAATGTATTTTTTTGTCTTTATATTTCCCCTTTTTATCGTAATTTTCGTATTTAATATTGCTGTTTGAAACATGCGAAATGCAATGGAGCGCAATGCAATGAAAATATAATCAATAAAATCTGTTTTTAAAGTAAAGGAAAATAATTAAAAAAAAAAAAACGCTAAAAAATAAAAAAAAGCTTTTATCACAAAACTGCAAGAAAGAGCAATGAACAATAATGAAGTTGAAAGATGAAACAACTTACGATACAATGGGGAGGGGAATCAATAAATTAAACTGAATAAGAATACTAATGAAAAAGGTAAACGAAACTAATATAAGAAAAATACAACGGGATTTGTTTGATATATAAATATAAGCTGTTACACAATGCTTGGAAACAAAGAAAAGCTAACTGCCGATTTATACGAGAAACAAATAGTTAAACATCATTTTCGGGTATAAATTAAAAATGTTAATTAGTACATGTAATTCTAAACTAAATTCAGTTTGGAAACAAATAAAAACTGAATAAACTATGAACTGATTATAGGCGTGCATTTGGTGCTAAGGCACCAATTATTTCATTATGACGGAATGTCAAAAGTTAATATTCCAACATACGACAATTATTTAGTTACGAAATATCACCATAATATGTTTCCCTAATTTAGGGAAAAGAAACAGCAGAAAAGAGAATAAATTCAACAAATTTCTTTTATATTATTCCCTAGTCTCTTATCTGAAAATTAACAAAGGCGACCGATAGGAAAAGAGGGTGGAAATGTATTTGGATTTCCCGTCTTTTTAAGAGAAACATTTCCGAACTGTCCCGTTAAGGCACATTTTAACGTTTTTGGATAGGTGATACGTGCACATCTCACGAAGAGGCAGAAAATTTACTTTCCTGTCTATGGCAATACGTTTTTTATTTATAAGTATTTACTACGTACTGCTTACTTTACACATGAACTAATTAAATTATCTAATTTATGCCAGGATGGAGAGTAACTTTTGAAACACTCAAATGCTTTATGCAAAAGGTACAACCTAAACAGACAGAGTTATGAGGCACACTGGCGCTACCGGCTGCTGCTTTCGAGAGCACCTCAGTCACATTTTTAATTCTGGGTATCAAACATTTATTGGCCCCTCCTTGAGCTCAACTCAATGCCATTTCTTCCCTTTCAATCATTGTTTCTACCTACCCCCCCATTCCTGCAAACACTTATTCCGATGACACACTGAACCTAACATGTTATATAGTACTGTGCCTCCCTAATTGAAGTGCCAACCAGCGGCCGAGCGGTAAAGTCGCTGAACACTGGCAGTTCGGTCCGAGGTTCGAATCCTGCGAACGGGCTGGCTGCATGGGTGTTTTCGTGGTTTTCCCCATGTGTAATGTGTATACGAGCCAGTTTCCCTTAGAAAGTCCTCCACGAAGGCATCCCTCCCCTTAGGCTGATAGCCTTCGAGGCTTTGCCGTAATTAAATTACCTAACCTAACCTAACCTTAATTGAAGTACCCATAATTATCTGACTATTACTAAGGAGGATGAAGCTTCATCTAGGAAATGGAGTTAGTTTTGTCTAAATATCGGGCAGACAGTGATTTTTGTATTATTTCTTTCAAGGTAAATTATGCAAAATTTTTCGAGGCTCGAATAAAACTGTAGAGCATTCTAGTATTGATGCGGAGACATGCAACGGTCTCTATAAGAAGTGGTATTTCCTTTGTTATTGATTAAGTCTTTATCAGGAAAAGATCTTTCGGAAAATCACCATCCACTTTCGCAGATTTCTTTCGAAATATTCGTGAAAAACAGACAGGGAGTGCGCTCAAATCCTGCTTCAAAGGTTTTACACTCTTTCCGGAAAGCTTTACACATTTTATTGAGTAACCTAACTCGACATCATCTAACGGTTTCAGCAAGGACTGGCAACAGGTACTCAACAACGATGACGTTAACCTAAGACAGGGTGTCATGATTTCAAAATTGAAATCATATAGAAATATTCATTACTTTAAAAACAAATCTTAATTCCTTGCTCGGATCAAATCTTAATTCCTTGCTTCCCACTAACAGTAGGAATGCAACAACGGTAACGTGTTTCTAATGTAAATGTCTCGTGGGGTAGTTTTTAGAAATCTTATATAGACAGTGACCTTCGTCTTATTTTGAGGGTCAGATGTGCAAAATTTCATGAAGATCGGAATAAAATTGTAGGTTTGTATGAATAACACGTACATAAACTGCTAGGGTAATTTCACGGGTCCGAGTGTACGTTCATTACTTTTAAATCGCTTAGTTTGTTAATTAACACATTAAAGGCGGGACTCGTAGTACTACGGTTTATCTCGACTGTAGCTTAAAGGCGGAAGTCGCAGTACTACGATTTATCTCGACTGTAGCTTAAAGGCGGGAATCGCAGTACTGCGATTTATCTCGACTGTAGCTTGCGCATTTATCTCGACTGCAGCTAGCGCGTGGATTGCGCAATCCATGCGTCACTTTACATTTGTATTTAGCATGTTTTGTGGTTTGAAGCTGTTCGGTTGTTCAAATTATACTTACAGTAAATTTTGAAATCCTTCAATATGGTTTCACGTGAAAATAAAGATATATATGCAGACGATTTGATGGACATTGAAGAGCCACAACCTGGTACATCGAACTCCGCACCACAGACTCCACGATATGAAACTGATCTGCCTGGACGTCTTTCGCTAGACATCAAAAAGCACAAATTAATTCGAATAGAAAATATAGGCAAAAATCTATATGCCCAACGAAACTGCGTAGTTTGTGCGGCACATAAGAAAAGAAAGTTGACTTGCTTCAAATGCGAATTTTGCATAAACTCATAAAAAATACTAGATTCTTCTCATAAATATGTACTTTAAAACATTTTTTGTAATTAGTGTTTAGTTCTTTTTTAATATTACTTGTAGTTTGAAGAGTTTAAACAAACCTTTTTAAGTCTAATTTTTTTTATGATTACACAAAATATCGCCCGCTCTAGGACGAAAAACGAGACAAAGCGGTCGCCGCGTTACCTAGCATACTTTCGTCAAGATTCCCCGCCTTTAATGTGTTAATAATAGAAAAAATTTGAAAGAAAAATTTAATAAATATCTTATGTTTTGCTGAACAAAAAAACACGTCCGAGTGGAAGATGAAAATATTTTAATTCGGGCAATGGCAACAGTTTTTTTCAATCGCTGAGTTGTTTATTAAATTTGAAAGACAAAATATATTGCGAGTGTCAACGCAATTCTTTTATACCACTGTTTGTATTACGCCCCGTCCGCGACAGTTGATACCAACGTTACGTAGAATGCGATCAAATTGAAGGTCAGAATTCTAAAACTATATTCAGTTCAAAAAGTAATGGACACAATCTAGTGGTCTTTAAAACATTGCAGGACACTGCCAAATAAGGGACCTGAGCTCTATTCCTCTAATATAGTGGTTAATTAGTTCAGCACCACGTCCACCATTATCTACAGCATCTCTGGATGGTAAAGGGAAGGCCACACGGGCTCCTCGGACGCCGGACGGCTAAACCAAGCGCCTAATGGATCTCAAGGGCAGTCCGCAAGACCAAAATGGCCCCTGGGAATTTATTAACGATAGAATAAGATTGCAGTGCCAGGCAAAGGTAGATATATGCGAACTGTGCGTCATTGAGACATAATAGTTGAATATATGCAAATTAACTTGTTGACAGTATACTATTCTGAAATTTCTAACATAATGTACAAGTAAACACTGGTCACTACTAAATTATATTAAATTATACAACATGATCGAGTTACATTAAATACTACTTATGAACATATAAATGCTGCAAATCGATAAAGAGCGAATTATATTTGTGTGACCAAGAGCGTCAACTAGATTCTCCATCGTATCTAGTATATATAACTGTGTGTGTGATTATGGCAAAGCCTCGAGGGCTATCTGCCTAAGAGGAGGGATGCCTTCGTGGAGGACTTTCTAAGGGAAACTGGCTCGTATACACGTTACACATGGGGAAAACCACGAAAACGGCCATGCAGCCAGCCCGTTCGCGGGATTCGAACCTCGGACCGAACTACCAGTGTTCAGCGACTTTACCGCTCGGCCGCTGGTGGGCCTAGTATATATAACAAATAGGATTATAACGCTACTATACACCGCGAAGATGACATCCGTCTTAGTTCGTGCCGTACGGAATTGAATGTCATCTCTGCGGAAATCAGTTACATTGGAATACAAGGCCTGTTGTTCAGTACATATTTCTTTCTTTTGTTACAAGATATTTTAAATAGCCGGGTATTACATACGAACATTCATATAACATAACTGAATACTGCTACTAACAACATGTGAAAATATCACTACATATGATGCAAGGTTTAGACAATATATGTGTAATACTAAGTCTGATCACTACATAAGATACAGTAAGGAAAATTATCATGTAAGCACTTATAGATATAGCAATCACGTAGATTATTAACTCATTGATAGAATTCTGGCAGATATATACAAGATATGTACAAGTATACACCGTTAAATTCTATAATATAACTAAGTTACATTAAGTACTCTACATCTGAACATATAAATGCTACCAACTGACGAAAAGTGAACTGAAATTTGCGTGAGTATAGTTAGAATTTTCAACGAAATTGCCGAGTGCAGTACATCTAGCATACACTACATATGAGATTATAACACGATAAACAATCTATGCAAATATATACAATAGACTGATGACTCTGTATGATGCACAAAATGTATGACGTCCGGGAGTGAACATGAAGAGGCTCTGGCACGGCAGTGTGCCGGCCGGAAAATGAGTGCGTTTCTTGCTGTCACGTATGTGTGACAGTCGGCGCGAAAGAGTTAAGACGTTGAGCGCGGCGCCAGTTTCTAGGGACCAGTAGTGAACTTTCCGTGTGGCCGGCATCGGTCCCTGGGGACTGGCACTGGAATTTTCGTTTGGCTGGCGTCGGTCCGCGGGACTGACAGTATTAAAATTAAAAAATAAATATAGTCTCAGTGAAATGTGACCAAATTTAGTTTTAATGAAATGTATTGAAACATTCCAAACAAAAATACGGTTAGCTCGCTGTCGGCTGAACGGAAAGGACAGCAAATTCGGCGTCGCGCTCAACGTGTTAAACCAGCGTTCTCAACTTCGGTCCACAAACACTATTTGACGATCCTTCCAATTACTTAACTTTTGTATATGTAAAGATTATGCCAATAGTACAAATTAGCAACTTTACCACTCCGTGACAGAACACCGAAATATTTTACCGGTTCTACGAGTAAACCGGGTTGAGAAACAGGTGACAGGTGACAGCAGGGCCGGACACCCGGACGGCTTACAATGACTACTCGGGTGCTGTCCGGACCCTGCAACTATCTGTAGCTGAAACTTTAAATAGACATAAATATAGTAGTTTACAAATAGACCTGATCGTGTAATCGCACAATGCGTCAATGTACATAATGCAACACACTAAGATACTGTAAACTCAAAGATAGACACAATACACCAATACACATAATTGTGACACACTAATGCGCTATACACCAGTATTCTATACACTAATATACTATACACCAGTATACTATACAATGATTCACTAATATACTATACACTAAAAGATAGACACAATACACCAGTGCGCATAAATGTGACACACTAGTATACATTGACACTAATACATAAGTACCATGTACACAAAAATACACATAGGTAAGGTAATACAATTATTCTATTACACTACTGTAACATACACGTGGATACAATACACTGAGATAGGTAGAAACTTACGCTAAGTTACACCAACCATCATCCGTTAATATAACCGTTTGAGTCCGGCGAAGCGCTATCGCGTTTCACTTGTCGTATGCCAAAAATACGGCGCAGCGCGATAGAGCTCTTGTTTTGTATCGAGAATGCGAAGACGCTGCTGTTGGTTAGTATACTTTACGCAATTATTGAGAGCAGTTGCAGTGATATCAGTAGCAGTTGTTTTATAGAAATTGGAAATTCGAAGATGCTGCTGTTGGTTTGTTATTAGTATACTTTACGGAGTTATTGACAGCAGTTGTAGTGATATCAGTAGCAGTTGTTTTATAGGAATTGGAAATTCGAAGATGCTGCTGTTGGTTTGTTATTAGTATACTTTACGCAGTTATTGACAGCAGTTGTAGTAATATCAGTAGCAGTTGTTTTATAGGAATTGGAAATTCGAAGATGCTGCTGTTGGTTTGTTATTTGTATACTTTACGCAGTTATTGACAGAAGTTGTAGTGATATCAGTAGCAGTTGTTTTATAGGAATTGGAAATTGTTTTCATTTTTTTAACCAAGTGTTATACTGATAATTACGAAATAACCCATGTCAAGTTCTGATTCACTTGAAAGTGACTATGTTATGAGAAAGGATAATGAAGAGTATAGTAATGACCTTGAAAGTGATAGTGGAAGATCATACAATTTTTACAATTTTACGTGGATAGAATTTTTTCGAACGAATCGAATACTTTTTCTGAAGTACCTGGACCAAAGCATGCCCCTCCTCCTGATGCGTGAACATGAAATGGCTCTGGCAATTGAGTGCGTTTCTTGCTGTCACGTATGTGCGGCAGTCGGTGAGGAAGATTTAACACGTTGAGCGAGGCGCCGGTCCCTGGATACCGGCAGTGAACTTTCCGTGTGGCCGGCGTCGGTCCCTGGGGGCCGGCAGTAAACATTCCGTGTAGCCGATGTCGAAACCAATTGAATATTTTAATAATTTGTTTTCAATTTTCAATAATTTTTTTTAAATTTTCAATAATTTTTTGTTCAAGTATACTAACCAACAGCAACGTCTTCGCATTCTCGATACAAAACAAGAGAAGCGCTATCGCGCTGCGCCGTATTTTTGGCATACGACAAGTGAAGCGCGCGCCGGACTCAAACGGTTAATATTTGCATTGGAACTAAACCGAGCGAAAATTACGACAAATACCTGATAGCGCAGACAACTTCTGGTTGTCACAGCGGCGAAGTGCTGTAAATAAATTCATCTTAGTTAAAATGTTGAAATATAGATAATTCGTTTCTTTAAATACATTTCGAAATGAACCGGAATATTCTGAAGCCATGCATGAACGTTCAACGCGTTGAGCTAATTTGCTTCACACTCTATGCGAACATTTATTGACTTTTAATGAATTCGGTAACATGAGGTAAACTGCCGCTAGGGGCTCTTTACTTAATGACTTTCATATCCCTATCTGCAGTAAAATCTGGATCGTTTATGACTGAATATGTCCCAGGAGAAACCGCTTTTGAGGGCGAATATTTTAAATACTTTACGACCATCATCTGCTTCATTAGCTGTCTTAAGGAAAATGGTAGCTTAATTTTCGTCGAGACACCCCAACGGTGCAAGATGCTATTAATAGGTTATAAAAATAAATCGCTGAATGATGATGAAGTTCTTTTTTATTTTGCTCGGAGAAAAGTGCTATATTGTCAGGTGCACTCCAGATCGCGCGAGAACAGCTGAAAGAACATTTTCCAAAGGACGTCCGTAAACGATATGAAGTTAATTGAAGATGGTAAACTTTCCGGTTTATTAAAGATGCAGCCGATAAAAGGTCCAACGTTAATGTCAGCAATTTACAAAGAGGAATACCTAGTTTGCGTCTGTCAGTACGTTATTTATTACTTTATCTAAACTAAGAAATGGTGGTTTCTAAACAATTTTAGGAAAGGGAAGACTAATTGATTTTTAAGAAAAACCGGTTTCATCTAATGCGCATGATCAGCTATAAATTACCTTTAGGTTATCAAGATCTTTACACGAGCCTCTTTCAGACTGAAATAAACACTCATTCTGACTGATAATTTTGTTGGTAAATTTATGGTTTGGTTTGGTTTGGTTTGGTTTAGTTTATTTAATTATGGCAAAGCACACTAGGGCTATCTGCCTAAGGGAAGGGATGCCTTCGTGGAGGACTTTCTAAGGGAAACTGGCTCATATACACGTTACACATGGGAAAAACCACGAAAACGCTCATGTAGCCAGCTCGTTCGCGGGATTCGAACCTCGGACCGAACTACCAGTGTTCAGCGACTTTACCGCTCGGTAAGCTGGTAAATTTATGTTAATTAAATGTAGTTGGTTAAGAGTAAGCATGACAAGACTATCTTCCTAACAGCAAAAATGCTTTAACAGAGGAGTTTCTAAAAGAAACTATATCGTATTTGTATTATATATTTAAAAAGTTCCAGAAACTTCACGAAATTTCCATTCGCCGAGAATTGAACTCACGGGGACTGTTTGTTTCTGTTCACCTCTTCCACTATGACATGTGTGGGCACAGTGCACAGAGGCTAATAAAGCATCGCTAATAAGAACTGTTATTTTCTTAGCATGTTGAGTTCGAGTGCCTGGAACACTTCCTGAGAATCCTTTCAGTTACAGGTGTTCAGAGACTTGAACAATTAAACAAGTTAGACTCTTGACACGTCTTATGGGTTAATTGCCATCTAGTAGTTAGAAAAGAACAAAATACAGTGCTCATGTTTAATATGCGTTAAGTATAGGATAACTATTCAATTGATTAATTTTGACGGAGGATTCATTAGAAAATCAGGATATGTGAGATTGCAGCCTTTTTGCTAACATTCAAAGATACGATCTATTCCTTAACCAGCCGACTTCTCTCGCACAGGACTGAGAAAATAGCACACAGAGGAATGGGTTTAAATTGCCGTTTTATTTGATTTAACAAAAATGCGCGTGCTTCGTGCCCACGATAACACCGACTACTTGCAGTGGGAACTTGAGAATAAGTTAACAAAAACTTTAAATAGAAAAGAGTAGCGCTAGACTATTTAGGACTAGCAGGCTGACTCAGCAATCTACACCGGCGACAGATTTTAACTGAACGGCCAGAAGTCAACTCAGAGTAACAGGAGAAAGGACAACAGCAACGTGCACTAGGCTAGCGAAATCAAGTTCTGATTATTCTCTTTTCGCCCCCATTTCTTCTCGCTTTAGCTTGCATCCTGGAGAGGAAATTGATTTCAGACAAGATGACCCAAAGTAGATTCATTTGTTGTTCAAACCAAGGAAAATCCCGACAGATATATTAGAAAATAGTTAATATTCCACGCATTTTTGTTAAAATTCGTTTGTCAAAAATGATAAAAATTAACGAAGGCAAATTTTCAGTATATTGACACCTACATTTTAATAGCCTTTAAGACAAATGAAAAATAGATTTTAAATGATTTTTGATATTCAATACAAGCTGAAAAGTACTGAACCTTTCAGCTTGTATTGTACGATGTTGAGGGATACTGGCTCATTACACATGGGGAAAACCACGAAAACACCCATGCAGCCAGTCCGTTCGCGGAATTCGAACCTCGGACCGAACTACTAGTGTTCAGGGACTTTACCGCTCGGCCGCTGGTGGGCGCGCAACGCTTACTGGAATTTTTAAGAATATTCGGAGAGCAATAAACAAGTTTGGAAATGGTAATGGCAATTTATCCATTATCGTCAAAAGAAATTTGCTTTAAATTTCGATTTTTTTTTTTTTTTTTTTTTCATTTTGATGGTAACGGGGGGCCCTTTCAAATGCGGGGCGCGATTGGGCTCAATCGCTCCAACCGCCCTTTATCCGGCCCTGAATGTAGCCACACATTGGAAGTAAAGGCAGTAAGTTAACATAAAGCGTAAAGAAAAACGGTGGACGGCATTTGAATTTTCAGTGGCGGAGTTTTATATTACGCCAAGATGGTGATGGCCCGTCCATCGTTGAGTAGTTAAGATCACTGAACCCTGATAGTTCGACGGAGGTTTGTGTGTGTGATTATGGCAAAGCCTCGAGGGCCATCTGCCTAAGGGGAGGTATACCTTCGTGGAGGACTTTCTAAGGGAAACTGGCTCATGGGGAAAACCACAAAACGCCCATGCAGCCAGCCCGTTCGGGGGATTCGAACCTCGGACCGAACTACCAGTGTTCAGTGTCTTTACCGCTCGGCCAGTGGTGGGCCTCGACGGAGGTTTGAAACCCGGTAAACGAGTTGGCTGCAAGGGTGTTTCCGTGCATCTTCTCATGTTTAACTTGGAAACAAGCCAGCTTCCCTCCTCAAGTCCTCCACGAAGACATCACCTCCCTTAGACAGAAGCTCTCGCATGCTTTGCTGTATTCGATAATCAAACACAAGAGAGTGCTGAACATTCTGAAGCAAGTTACGGTTTGCCTTTGCATCGTCCGCGTTGCCAAAGCCCAGATGATTTGGCTAAAAACGATAATTATCAAAACTAGACCCATTTAGTTAATAACTAATTTTTATCCACACTAGTCATGAGGATGTAAGATTGGATAGACGTGATTTTAATATAGCAATACTGCTGTCAGTTGTAAAAAACAGAAGAAAATGATTGCTTTCAGTGAGAAATAGACAAAAAAGAAACTATTTTGAAAAAATTCGTGATAGCAATAATAAATCATTGTCAGTGAGGATCAGAAGCACTAGAAAGGGCAAGCAGTTTAAAGGAATAAAGGGAATCTGATTTATATTGTTGAACCTTGTTCTTCAGCGTAACTGAATTCGTTAATGCAAAAATTACGATTCTGGGAACTTTAAATTAGAGCAATTGTTTTAAAAATAAATTGCAAGCCGATAATATTTGAAATAAAAACTAATTAAAACGATTTAGGTATAAGATAATTTTACAAAGTGCACGTCGTTTCGGTCTGGCTTTGTTTATGGGAATATGGAAAGTACACGAGGGCCATCTACCTAAGGGAATGGGTATTCAATTATGGCAAAGCACACGAGGGCTATCCGCCTAAAGGGAGGGATGCCTTTGTGGAGGACGTTTTAAGGGAAACTGGCTCGTTACACATGGGGAAAACCACGAAAACGCCCATGCAGCCAGCCCGTTCGCGGGATTCGAACCTCGGACCGAACTACCAGTGTTCAGCGTCTTTACCGCTCGGCCGCTGGTGGGCCTACTTAAGGGGAGGTAAAGGTAAAGGTAAAAGTATGGGGGACACCAGCGATGTACCATAGGTCAACTGGTAATGCCTTCCCATACTAACTCTTTGAGAGAAAAAAAAAAGGGGGGGGGGTAATTGCAAGTTTTATAAGAATTTGCATAGACTGAAGCTTTTCAAAAGGTCTAAAGTTTGCCTATTATGGTACACCGTGAAATTCCACAGTACGCTCCGCATCCAGTATTTATTAAAAATAATGGTGTAGGGCATAAGTAGATTACAAAATAGTAGGAATACAATTTGAGATTCACAAGATAAATTGAAAATCTGATTTGGTGCAACAAAAATAGGAGATAAACATAATTAATAAACAAATAAACATAATGAGATAATTATAATTAGTACTGGCAACACAATGTTAAATGAATTGTTATAATAATGCTAAAGAGGTGGGTGTCCATGGGTTATTTCAGATATATAGGTTTATTGCAGTTTATAAAGTTCAGTTCACGAGCGGATCCATTTTGTCCATAATTACAGCATGTAAAAGTTCACTAAGTTTAAACTGTATGTGGATTTACACTTGACAGAGATCTACGCCGTAGGAAGAGAGTCGTTGCATAATTTTCTGAAACTTTGGATGTTGATGTTTATCTTTAATTAAAAATCTTTGGAATGCCAGGAGGTCAGTTCTTGGGAATTTTATGTGAATATCCTCAGTTAAGGGGCATGAGAAAACGTAGTGATCAGGAGTTCCCTGTTCCCCACATATGCAGATGTCAGAATTTGCCAAATTTCTTGCGTAGAAATATGTGGGGAAGGGTCCATGTCCTGTTATAAAGTAATTTAGGGAAGGATTCGAGTTCAGAGATGCTAAGCTTACATTGGGCATCAAGTTATATGTGCATCTTCCCTGTGGAGAATTGTTTCACAAATCTTGCCAAGATTTTGAAGCAAGTTGTTTTAGTTGGTACTTGAAATTCGAGCGAGGCCACGGAATGATGATTTCAGTACCATCTTGATTAATAGCTGCTTCTTTGGCTAGTTCATCTGCCTGATCATTACCAAAATGGCCACTATGTCCTTTGATCCATGAAATTTGAATTTTGTAGTTTGGGATTTTTCCAAGAAGAGAATTTATGTCGGATATCAATGTAAAGGAAGGTAAGGGATTTTTAATAGCTAGAATAGCTGCTTGGGAGTCAGATTTTATGCTAAATTCGTTGAGATTTTTGAGAATGGCTATTTCAATCGCTGCTTTTATAGCTGACAATTTCGCCTGGAAAACACTATTATTATTATGGAGATGGCCTTTCCATTTGATGATATTTGAGGAAGTAATTTGAAAAAAGACTGCGGAACCAACGTTTCCTTCAATTTTTGATCCATCAGTATAAGCAATTGGAGATGAACTTGAATTTTCTTCAGACGTGGTGAATATTATTTTGCTGAAGCGAAGCGCTGGATGGATAAGATTGGGGTTAATATTCTTTTCATAGTTGGATGGCCAAAAGGTTTGGTTGTTGAATTCTGCGACTTGGTTAAGTTGGAGAACTTTCGTATAGGTGCATTCCATTTCTGCACTGATTGATAACGGAAGAGTACCAGCTAGAGTATCAAGTGCTATATTTGAAGTTGTGCGATACGCCCGAAAAATGCAGAGAGTAAAAGGGCCTTTGAATTGAAGCCTTCGTCTACGTAACAGGAAAATGTTCTAAGGGAAACTGGCTTGTATCCACGTTACACATGCAGAAAATCACGAAAACGCCCACGCAGCCAGCTCGTTCATCGAAATCCTATCGAACTACCAGCGTTTAGCAAATTTACAGCACAGTCGCTGGCGCACATGAGAGTCGTTTTGGATTGTTTTTCATAAACATGTTGCAATAAAGAAGGACTTTTTGTACAAAGTTCGAATCTTATAAAATTCATCGGATAGCAAAAGCGGCGAGAGAAAGGAGAAATGAAAAGAAAACAATTTTTGAAATCTTCGTACTCGGAAGCATCGAAATTGTACATGCTTCTCTAAATATGCTTTTCATCCGGTATTAGATTGGATTACATGTAAAACTATTACGAGATCAAAGTAGTAAGAAGCAGTATTTTTACATATTTCTTTGCATCTCGGTGAAATGCAGAATCAAATTCCTAAGTCTAGAGATGAAAGTCTAAATTGTTTTACAGAATATTTCCAAGATAATTTTGATAGTGTCCTTATATGACCTATAGGCAGGAAGAAAAACTCTTGGCACTGATCATTCAATATTTTCAAAATGTCTAGGTCTTCAAAATACATAGTGATTTATTAAAATTACAGGAACAGAATGGATGCCTGTAAAAAATATGACGTACAAGCCATGCATGTCGCGGAAGCAATGAGTTTTTTGCAATAAATAACTTCACGTAACTGATATCGAAAATGTTGATGCTGAATCTCCTACACGCTTGGTTTGTTTGATTACGGAAAAGAACACGAGAGCCATCTGCATAAGGGAAGGAATGCCTTCGTGGAGGAATCTGTAAGGAAAACTGGCTTGTATATGTTACGGTGAAACACCGTAATCTGAAGAACGTCGACTTTCACCGGTGAATGTCAACATTCACATAGTCTCTTGGTGTAGGTCCGAAATATTTTCCAAATACTCTTATTTCTGACTTACACCGGTCAATGTCGACATTTACCATGTACTAATGGTGAATGTTGAACATATAACAATATTATATTTCCTTCTCCGTAACTCATTCGCGAAAAAACGCACTTCAGAATAAGAACTTAAGAACATGATAACCTAAAACACACAATACATTCAAAATGAGAAAGAAAATAATAGAAGTTAAAAACTTACTTAATTATACAGTACGTTCTAAATGAGAAAATAAAATAACAGTCATAAAATACTTACTAAATTATGTGATTCAAGTCTTATTGATTGCAACAACTTAAACTATTATGGCACTTTATGACCTCTCTTTTCGACTTTCACCAGAGCATATCTGTGATTGTGGACATACACCGGTGAGGGTACGAATATACAAGAATGTAGTGAAATACTCGGTCTTTCACCGACGTATTTGGTGAATGTTGATATTCTCCGATGAAAGTCGACATTCTCGAATTTCAGTCTTTCACGGTAACACATACACGTTACACATGGGGAAACCACGAAAACGCCCATGCAGCCAGAATGATAAAAAACTTAGCTAGAATATTAAGGTTCATGTCATCCATTATATATTCCTTATACATTTATTTAATAATTGTTCATGAAAAGTAAACTCATAAAATTTAATGATCGCAGTTTAAGAAATTAATTACGAACTGTATGAAGTTATCCTATACAAAATATATTCCTAATACTTTTGGAATAGTTGGATAACCTTGCTACCAAAATTTCCAACTAATTAGTTACACTTCATGTTTAACTTTATCGGGATATTACAGCATTAACTACTTCATATTAAGTCATTATATTATGTGTGTTGTGTGTGATTATGGCAAAGCCTCGAGGGCTATCTGCCTAAGAGGAGGGATGTCTTCGTGGAGGATTTTAAGGAAAACTGGCTCGTATACACGTTACACATGGGGAAAACCACGAAAACACCCATGCAGCCAGCCAGGTTCGCTGGTTTCGAACCTCGGACCGAACTACCAGTGTTCAGCGACTTTACCGCTCAGCCGCTCGTGGGCCCCTGGTGTTGGTGTATTTAATTATGGCAAAGCACACTCGGGCTATCTGCCTAAGGGGAGGGATGCCTTCGTGGAGGACTTTTTCTAAGGGAAACTGGCTCGTATACACGTTACACATGGGGAAAACCACGAAAACACCCATGCAGCCAGCCCGTTCGCGGGATTCGAAACTCGGACCGAACTACCAGTGTTCAGCGACTTTACCGCTCGGCCGCTGGTGGGCCGCTCGTGGGCCCCTATATTATGTTTAAAAAACACATGACCAAGATCCATTGTTGCTCCTATGCAAAAAAGATATTTTGTTTCCTTTAGCATATGAATCCACTCTTTGGTTTAAATTCTCGCAGAAAGGGATTTTGGATTCATAAAAATTAAATCACACATGAGAAAAAAAAACATGCAGCCAGCCCTTTCGCCTGGAATCGAACTCGGGTTGAACTACCAGTGTTCAGCGAACTTACCGCTCTGTCGTTGGCTCAAGTGTATACATGACAGAACACTTATATATAAAATTATTTGATTCTATATAACACAATACATTCAAGCAAGATGTAAAATATTTAATTAAATTTAGTTTGTTTTCGTTTAAAATTTCAAAAAAAAATGTTGTTTTCCTTTTGTAAATAATTGAAATTGAATATTATTTTGCTACACAAAAAAGAAATATTGGTAATATTCGGTTTTGAGGGCCGTAAAAAAATCGCCAAATTATTGTTGATGCCAGTGCGGCTGAAAATAATGGCGGCAACCCTAACGCAAGGAAGGAAGTATAATAGTCAATAACTATCTAAAAATGAATGTTTTAATTTAGTTAATTTCATATAATACATTTTTATTATTATAATTTATATAAAAAAGGCTAAACATGACTGCATGGAAGCATAAGAGTAAATAACTATTCAAATCATTATTTTAATTTAGTATATAAAAATTACTAAATATAATTGAATGGATGCCTGCAGCGTTATTTCGCTACCGAGTTATCGCTAAAGCATAATGTCATCTCGTTGGTTGTTCAAACATAATTCTCTATAATGAATGATGCCTTTTCTTTGAAAACATTCTCGGTAAAGTGCAGAATCGCTTGTCTGTCGCTTTTTACAAGAGTAAAAACAATTGGATTTTTGTCAATTTTCTTTTAATTTTTAAGTGACAAGGTGGGTGATTCTGCACTTTAGCCAAAATTCTATCGCAGACTTTTCGTCATGGGCAATTCCCAAATTGTTAAATCCGTAGGATATCAAAAAAGGATTTAAAAATTAAACCAGTATTTCAATGGCGTCTTAAGAAAGATAGAACTATCTAAACTTACGCAATCTGAAATCAGCGCGTACGCTAGATTTGGCACGCTGTTAAATGGGCGCGTTTGCTCCTAGTAAGGAAAGTTTGCTAAGAAACGTACTCCCTTTGCGTACGATTGCTCATTTATACATAATTTAAAAAAATGTACTCGCAAATGAACAACCAAAACAAGGCTAAAAATTGTGGCTCTCACAATACTCCACTAAAAGACATCAAAAGTGATTAAGTGATAGTTAAAAAAGTGTTAAGTGATAGTTAAAAAAGTGTACTGTGGTTCCTTAATAGTACAAGACGAAGACTGTGAGCAATTGATTTCTTACATTTTAGAAACCTACGCAAAAACATTTATGCTACTCGCAGAAAAGAATTAAAAGAATGTTAATTTTACAAAGCAAACATAAACAAACATCTTGGGCTTAGATATGGAAATGGCAATGCAAAAGGCGCATCGAGACTTGCAAAAGGGACATTCAGCCGTGCAAAAGGTAATTCTGTAATATTGTATATCAAATTACTGTATGCATATATGTACATATTATCTGTTAACTTATGCACCAAATGACATTTCAGTAAATGTAGCGAGAATAGCGGAGCTCAGGCACACATGTAGGGATATCGTCACGGGTTGATTTGCGGAGTAAGGGAGCGAGGGTGGACGTGACACTTTCATCACCCCCCTAAAGGCCGTTGCTTTTTTAACAGTTAACAAGGTTCGGCGATATCTGATATACCTGCGGGAATGCGTATGTGCCTGCATTGCTTCTACCTTTACCTATCTTACTAAAAACAAAGCATGGCTATTTGTAAGCGTATAGTGTCTATGCGGCAAGAGGCACTTAAATACATGGCAAGCCGAAAGTCCTATCGAGAGGTTGGGAGGAGGGAAAGAAGGATGGGAGAATATCTGATCCTCTGAGTGTTCTCCCTTAAAAGTGGGGCAGAAGCTCAACAGTTAGCTAAGTTCAGCAATCATCAGTATTACTGCAGAGGTACTCGCCTAGTTTGTACCTGTACCTGTTCGATTCCATACTCGCCTGCCGCTTTCCTTGTACAGTTTCTGAAAATTTCCTGACAATTTCTAGGATTTCTCCCGAAATCATGAGGTTGATGGCGTTGTTAGTAACAAGCAAGCTGATTCAGTCACCAAAGTACGTGTTTACGTGCTCAGTACAGCATCCCGGGCGGGAAGGGGTCCGAGGGATTCCCTACCAACATCCTCTCGAAATCCAAATCCTTCGTCTCGCCGTATATTTAAAGTGCCCCCATGCTGCACAGACACTATACATTTATAAATATCCATGCCTTCTTCTCGGTTCGAACCTTCGTTACGCCAGTCAGCGTCGCTAACCACTATTCTGGTTGGGCGGCTCTTGAAAAAATTCCGCTAAATACCCACACGAATAAACAGCACTGAGCAAGCAAAAGAATAATTTTTTTTATGAATCCTTTTCTGGTTGGAAATAATATAAGATTGTTTATGATAACGCCTTACTCAGATGACATCTTTCATGTTGTGTCATGAGTACCTGATAGTTTGAGAAAGTAGATTTCAAACTATGACGTCTAATTATGCAAAATAATTGTTTTTTTTTCCCTGTTTTCATTCAGTTGTTGCATTTCGCCATTGTAATTTATAAGGTATTTCGCCCGTCTTCTTAACACGCCTTCGTGCCTTTATCACGCTCGTCGCGTATTCGAGAGGTCCGAGGTTCGAGTCCCGGCGAAGGCACTGCTCATTTTTCATTTCTCCTGCATTCATGCGACATGCGATGGAGGACGTGGGCACCACCCCTTTACCATATGGTGAATTGGTGTAGCGCCACGTCCACCAGTATCTATAGTCGAATTTGAGGCCCACACGAGGGTCTCGCACGGGGCGCCGAAACCCAGCGCCCGGTGTATCCCGAGGACGGTCCAAACTGACCAAACGCGCCCTCCGGGGATATTCTCCCATCCGCTTGACCGAGCCTCTGTATTTGTTGTTGTATGTATAGAAAATTACATGGCCTAACAAGGGTCATCACTGCATTTGCAAGCTGGGAAAGACTAAGGCAGTATTGATAATGGCATTATTACATATTGTTGACAACTATTGCTACGTACCAATGGCATACATTATACATTTTACGTACATTGTACATACATTATATATACATTACACTTACATTAATCATCATCACATTATCTAGTATTACATTATTACATTCAATGGACACAAATTACTTAATTTGAATTACTTAATTATAGAGTATTGAGGTGCATTATTGCATATCGTTCTTACATTGCATGTAAATCTTTGCGTTACTCACATTTGAGCCCACTGCAGTCTTAAGTTGGGTCTTAATTCAGTTACATAAATATCAAGGACTCGGACGCTAGGTGCATTAGATTTCCCTTATTGCGCCTGACTGGCGTAAGATAAAATATTCTACGGTACAAGGTTATATACATGCAAGGGTAGGATATGGAAACAGTAAGATGATAATGCATAAAACAATTATATGTGGAGACATGCTGAAATATAACATACCAACACAGATATCATAGATACATTACAGATACGTTACATGAAAATCAATAACTAACATACTACTATACCTACATTACTCAAACATTACCTAAATATCAAGGACTGAGGCACTAGTTGCATTAAAATTTCACTTACTACTCCACACAGGGGAGCGTTAAAATATTCTATGGTACATAGTTAGTTACATGCAGGGGGAAAACATGGAAAAAGTTACTTAACAATTATTAACACAATATCATAAATACATTAAACTTTTGTTACGTAAACATTAATGACTTGGACACTATGTTTACATTGGACAGACATTGCATAGATATCACAGACTCAGACGCTGTGCATTAAGCTTCACTTATTGCGCTACACAGGCACATATTAAAGTATTCTATCTCCTGCATTCATAAAATACCTAACGTCTCTACAGTGGCGCCCGAACTGAAAGGGTGGTGGATGTTGATTCTCCATCTCCAGGATTTGGCGATTGGGTCTCATAATCCCCAGTCGCCTTTAACCACTTGCGGTACGACTAAACTTCACGGTTGCGCTGCCGTGCGCTACAATATAAAAGCGGTAAAGTGTCTCATTTACGCCGCTCCGCGTCTGCGAGTACAATCCAGAGCTGTAAATCAAGAAATAAGTAATCTCGTTGTTAGGCGACGTGTGCACCACGTTATTTTCATTTTTGCACGCGGTTTGAGACAAAAGCATCTCGACGTGCGTGGCATTTATTTTTAGCGCAAGTGGTTAAAAGGGGGAGTATATAAGGTATTTCTCTCGCCTACTTAGCATGCCATCGTGGTGTAATGGGCAGCACACTCGGCGCGTATTGGAAAGGTCCGCGTTTTGAGTTCCGGACTAGGAATCTAATTTAAAATTCTTAAAAAACATAGATTTTTATAAATTCTATAAAAAATATATATTCTATATTTATATATTCTATATTCTTTATTATATTATTTTATATATTTATAAAATAAAATAAATATATTTATTTATTTTATTTATAAATAATAAAATAAATAAATATATTATATTATATTATATTATTTTATTTTATGTATTTATAAAAGAATATATTCTATATTTTTTTATAAATTCTATAAAGGTAATGAAGTTATACAGAGTCGAGTTTTGCAAACACAAGTTTTTTCGAAATCAGTTGAACAATTTAGCCACTAGTTCGAACATCTAATCTATTCGGATGAACTTTTATTGGTTGAATTCTCCTACTTTTCTTGCACCAAAGGAATCTGTGATGCCATCTATCTTTATTCCTGACCGGTGTTTCCTCAGTTTCGAATCAACACAAGACTGTAATGTCCTCATTGCCACACTTCTTACGGCGTTTAGCTGTTTCAATACGACTGGAATGTCAGGAAACTAAAGAGAAATCGATGCTTTCTAAAAGCAGCTTTTTACTCCACATTTTCCCCAAGGGGATATCTGCAATTGCTGAATGCTTTATCAGAGCTAAGCTAGTTTTCAATGCATTATTGGGAAAATCATAAATTTTGTAACAGCAAAAATTTTTGCAATCAATGCTGCTGGCATAGGCTGTGATGCCAACGTTTTCTCTTCTCTAAACGGATGTTCTGAAAGTTTCTCTTTTCTGGGTTCTTTTGTTACTATGCGCATTTTGAAATTTTGCATCTATCTTGTAGAGACATTAGGATTTATTTGGAAGCCAGAGAGATGAAAAATTAGCAACCACCTTCGCCGAGAATCGAACCACGGACCTCTGGAATACCGGCCCAGCGTGCAGAACCACTACACCACGAAGGACGCTAGAAATCTGGGAGAAACACCTTATGTACTCCCCTTTTTAAAGGGTGACTAAAGTTTTAGGGAACCTAGTTGCCAAATCCTGGGTGTGGAGAATCATCATCGACAACCCTTTTAGTTCGGGTGCCATTGTAGAGTCATTAGGATTTTTTTAGAGGCAGAAAAGATGAAAAATATGCAACCGCCTTCGCCGGGATTCGAGCCACGGACCTCTGGAATACCGGCCCAGCGTGCTACCGTTACACCACGAAAGCACGCTAGGGAACTGTGAGAAATACCTTATATACTCCCCTTTTTAAAGGGCGACTAGGTTTTTAGGGGACCTAGTCATTAGGTTAATTGGAAGCGGAAAAGATGAAAAATTAGCAACCGCCTTCGCCGGGACTCGAACCACGGACCTCTGGAATACCGGACCAGCGTGCAGAACCACTACACCACGAAGGACGCTAGAAAAGTGAGAGAATACCTTATAATCTTACTGACCAGCCACAACCGTCTGTTTTGAAAACTATTAGTTTTTTTTAAACCGGAGATCTGTAGTACGTTAACCAATCCACATGGCATAAAAATTAAAACAATCCGCTGTTTTATTAAACAAGGAAGTTCTTCTGAATACATCAAAAAGTACAGGGTGCGGCAGGGAAACTACCTTATTTTAAAAATGAATAACACAAATAGTATAAGCGACACTTAAATTTTTTTATTACGGTTTAAAAATAATATCTTTAAGATGACCACCTTTCTGGTCCATGCATCGAGATAGTCGAGTTTTGAAGTTTCTTTCCACTTTTACCACCAGGATATCAACGAGTATGTTGTCGATAGCAGCTTGAATATTGTTCATCGGTTGAGCCAGGGTCTTTGGGCGTTAGTGATTTCAGATAGCCCCAGAAAAAGAAATCACACGGGGCTAAATCATGGAAGTAGGAAAGGGAGGAGGGGCCATTCCGCGCTAGAAGTGAAGCACTGCTTTGAAGCTTGGGTCACCAGACGGGGTGTTCTTTGTTTACATTCAGAAGCTCGCTTGACAAGATTCTGATAGTATTTCGACACACGGCAGTTCCATAGAAATCGAGAAAGGGACACTCTCGCATGAAAGAAACATTCATAGTGTGATGGATAATAGCAATTTGTATAGTTTACTGACATTTACGCAAAAATCACATCTTGGTTATTTTTCGATAACTAACAACAGCGATTTTGATTATGAATTTGTTTTATGAAATTCTAAGCTGTTGCACTACAAAAATATAGATTTTAAGAAAATTGCTAAAAAAGATCTGCCAAAATTTATTTTCTAGAAGATTTGAAAAGTTTGAAACTTGATGGCTAAATGTAAATATAAAATTATGTATTTTAAAATATTTGTAATTAGGCACATAGGTCAGATTAAGTTTTTATTAGATAGAGTAACGCATGCAAGGGCTATCTGCCTAAAGAGAGAGATGCCATCGTGGAGGAATTTTGAAGAAAAACTGACCTTTGAGTGGGTATTAAAAATAATACTTATAATTTTCATTCAAATTATATTTATATATATATTTTTATGTAAAACTTTCGGGTGTATACTAAATTAGTGTAAATTACTTTACACGAAAAATATAGTGAATGCACAGAAATTAAAGATTTGCACATGCCAGAAATGATAAATAGGAAATATGTATGGGTATTTATGCATGTGCTTGCAAAAAGCATGTATCTGCCTTTGACAAAATACTTAAATATTCATTAAATTATTTATAAATGTATTTGAAAGGAAGAATTTATTCACTTATAAACAACTGTGGAAGTACTGTGAAGAAATCTAATGATTAAATGTATCTAATTTATAATGATTATAAATGTTATCTAAATATATAATAACCTTAATATTGAATTGTAAACATAAATTGAAATCCTGTTGACAAATACGTTATAAAACTATATAAGCAAGAATTGTTCGTATTGGAAAGCAATCTGTTAAAAGGTATTGTAAAGCAAATGCTATGAGATGCGCACTTAAGAACGTAATAAAGAGTTTTGGAATATGTATTGTTGAAATGAAGGGTAAAAAAAAAAAATCTGATAAGTATAATTAAAAGAATTATTCCCTTTACATTTTATAATAACTCAGTTACAAGTTTTAAATAATCCTAAAAAAAAAAAAAAAACTTATTTTATTCCCTTTCAGAAATGTTCAGAGAAAGTCAAGTACTATTTAATACCTATTTAATTATTAGGAATTAGCGAAATACTTATTTAAAGTATTTCGCTAATTCCTAACAATTCTCTAATTTAAAATGAACCGAATAGAGCATTAATTATAAATTGACTTACATTTTTCGATTTAAAAGAAGCCAAAAAATCATGTCATATTTAAGAAAGTATTTTAGGAAGAAGCTCTATAAATAGAAAAAAAATAATGCATTATTTTAATATTAATAATACAATAAACTTTGATCTTAATTTTTGTACCTTAACCGAATAAAATCGAATTACCTTAATTTTTTTTTTCGAATGTAATTAACGAAAACTTGTGAAAATATTTCATTCAAATTAAACCATTCTGAGAAAACTGTCCTATGAAAAGTATAGCATTTAATTCCGTTCAGAATGAAATGTTGTTTAAAAATATTTTGTTTTCACATACTTAGGACTCTGAAGTGTTGTAGAAAAAGAAAATATATACATTTATATGTATATTTGCGACGTAATTACAAAATATTTACACCCGAACGCGTCAAATCCCATAGAACTCAATGGTAAATGACCCAATGTTTTGGTCACCACGTAGGGATCGCCGGTGCTTCAGAGCAGGGTACGGAGAAACTTGTTTAGGGCGACTGCTTCTTACTTCCTACCTCCATGGGCTAAATCAGGGGATCGCGCTGGTCACTGACGATCCCCTCGTAAAGGCAGAGGCGTCCAGGGAAATGTTCCCCAAAAACTTTTGAGGATTATGTTAATTTTATTAACAGTTAAATTTTAAGTTCCTTTCCTGGCAAATTCTTAACTTCAACTTACTACTTCCGGTCAAAACGTAGTTTTAGAATCACGTCTGAATACATAATGAGGAAGAGCGATATTTAACCCCGAAGTTCTTTGGTCTTAGCGAGAGAGAATCAGGGTTTCTGATTTAGGCGCGTCTGCCTTTTGGCCAATCTCTCTCCCAAAGCTGTTATTACGCTCGGCCGTACTCAGGCCTTTGATAGCTTTGCAGTCATCTGGTGTTTAAGGGGCCAACTGAATTAGAAACTTGATAGCTTCGGCTATATTTCTTTAGTTAATCTTAGTTATAACTTAATTCTTAGTCTCTTAAGTTCAAGCCCAAGTGTCGGCTTTGATTGTATACTACAAGTCGGAGTTTTGTTAAATCTTATTGGGATAATAAAGGGTTAGTTACCCTCCCATCTTGTTTCTCGTCACACGAACTTAAGCGATTATTCACTAACTAGTTTTTGAGATTATTCACTTTCTACAGTAACTGAAAATTACACTAGTGCAAATCTTACAAGGATGTAAAGAGAATGCATAGTATTTTCGTGTTAGAAAATAGAATAAAATACGAAAACACAAATAAAACAATTAAATGTTTCTGCATCTCTAAGAAAACTAAATAAATGCCATATTTTTGGATTCGTCCTAAGAAATGGCAATTTGGGATTCCTGTACAAATGCGAGCCATGTTAGATATTTTTGCTTGCATATTTTGTTTCGTGCTTTTAGAAAGGAAAGAAATTAAATACTGACGAAAACTTTTCCAAAACTGAGAAACATTTTCTGTGAAACAAGGAAGGAATTATGGAATTGAGATTAAGATAGCAAACGTTGGATCAACCACCCGCATAAGCTGTGATCTACAGCTAAAGCGGGAAGCTTCGTCTTGTGCTTTTAAAAGACAACATGTACTGTAAGTATACGTTTAAGGGACTTAATCTTAGAAAACTCTCCGGAATTAAGCAAGTCTACGTTTAACGGTAGGGAGTTTGGGATGTTCCTGGTTAATGAGTTAAAACAGACAGAAAAGTCTTAATTCCGTTACACTCACCGGATTCGCTAATTACCGTTTCTAAATGAAGGCTTAATTTCCCTTCCAGAAAGGAAAAGTGAAATACGTCTTAACTGTGCTCTTGCAAAGTAAACAACAACATTCGATAGCTGATGAATATATATCGTTATTGCGAATGAAAGGCAAAAAATTGGGATTTCGAAGTCCGAAATTTGGGGCTGAGAAGTCTTATAAAATCCCTAAGCATATAATTTAATTTACATGCTAAAAAATGCACAAAAATATTTTTAGCCCAACGAATTTAACGAATTTTTGATTAAAAACGCAGCGATTTCAA
This sequence comes from Stegodyphus dumicola, assembly GCF_044657685.1. Taxonomy (NCBI): domain Eukaryota; kingdom Metazoa; phylum Arthropoda; class Arachnida; order Araneae; family Eresidae; genus Stegodyphus; species Stegodyphus dumicola. Next base: position 6,580,920 of record NC_140768.1, read on the forward strand.
AGCGAGCATTGACAACACTGTACGAATTTTTCTTTTTATTCCCAGCGCGCGAGACGGTCTATCGGGAAATTCTAAAGATATGTAAGCTGTTTTTAAATATTTTAGCTTAGGCTAAATTGGCGCTAGCCCAAACGCTCTAGAAACATGCAAATAAAAGGAATATCCGTTTGGGCGTAATATAAAACCTAAACGCGTTTTCAGATTTTATTTTTTCTAAACTCTTTTGTCCTTTCTCATGTGAGTGCGTGTGGATTCTCATGTGTGTGTTCTTAAGTCTGTTCTCGTCTCGCCACTTTAGCGAGAGAGAGCCATTTACTCAATGTGTAAAAGCCATTACTCAATTTACTCCTTGTACTCTTATTTTGTAATAGACTACAAAATAAGAGCCATTACTAGAATACCACGAGAATGCCAAATTACGAGATAGCCACTACTCAATTTACTCCTTGTATTCTTATTTTGTAATTGACTACAAAATAAGAGCCATTACGAGAATACCACGAGAATGCCAAATTACGAGATAGCCACTACTCAATTTACTCCTTGAATTCTTATTTTGTAATAGACTACAAAATAAGAGCCATTACTAGAATACCACGAGAATGCCAAATTACGAGATAGCCACTACTCAATTTACTCCTTGTATTCTTATTTTGTAATTGACTACAAAATAAGAGCCATTACTAGAATACCACGAGAATGCCAAATTACGAGATAGCCATCACTCAATTTACTCCTTGTATTCTTATTTTGTAATTGACTACAAAATAAGAGCCATTACGAGAATACCACGAGAATGCCAAATTACAAGATAGCCACTACTCAATTTACTCCTTGTATTCTTATTTTGTAATTGACTACAAAATAAGAGCCATTACTAGAATACCACGAGAATGCCAAATTACGAGATAGCCATCACTCAATTTACTCCTTGTATTCTTATTTTGTAATTGACTACAAAATAAGAGCCATTACGAGAATACCACGAGAATACCACGAGAATGCCAAATTACGAGATAGCCACTACTCAATTTACTCACTAAATTCTTATTTTGTAATAGACTACAAAATAAGAGCCATTACGAGAATGCCAAATTACGAGATAGCCACTACCTCAATTTACTCCTTGAATTCTTATTTTGTAATAGACTACAAAATAAGAGCCATTACTAGAATGCCACGAGAATGCCAAATTACGAGATAGCCACTACTCAATTTACTCCTTGTATTCTTATTTTGTAATTGATTACAAAATAAGAGCCATTACTAGAATACCAAGAGAATGCCAAATTACGAGATAGCCATTACTCAATTTACTCCTTGTATTCTTATTTTGTAATTGACTACAAAATAAGAGCCATTACGAGAATACCACGAGAATGCCAAATTACGAGATAGCCACTACTCAATTTACTCCTTGAATTCTTATTTTGTAATAGACTACAAAATAAGAGCCATTATTAGAATACCACGAGAATGCCAAATTACGAGATAGCCTTTACTCAATTTACTCCTTGTATTCTTATTTTGTAATTGACTACAAAATAAGAGCCATTACGAGAATACCACGGGAATGTGAAATTACGAGATAGCAATTACTCAATTTACTCCTTGAATTCTTATTTTGTAATAGACTTGCCCTTTTATTCTTATTTTTCCTGTAGAGAACCTTCCCTCGAGATTTTCATATTACATTATACGGAAAAATACGAAAATTTCACACATAATTTGACTAAAATTATTTATATATGTATAAAATTCGTAACAATTTTGTAAATGTTTATTAAGGAGTTTAGTTCCAAGATTTGTATAAAGTAATAATTTGTATATCTATTTAGGTACAATGTGGAAACGAATATTTATGTAGATAAGACAATGTGTTTATCTGTTGATAGTGCAGTTTAAGAACTATGAATTGTTTTATTACTTAAGTGCAGATTTTAATATTTGGGGATGTAATTGTTTGTTAAATTTTTCGTTTGGACTTAAGAATAACATTTTTGTGCTTGTTCATTTTATGTATGATTATGTATTTTTGTATGATTAACTGAACCGCATACATACGGCGGTCTTTATAGACCGAAAGGTAAGCACAAAAACATATTAACTGTAAAACTGTAACATACTTTAAACTTCCGCAATAAATCTCCTAAATGTATTGATATAATTAAAACTGAATTCTATTTGATCTGTTGTTATTTTAAATTATTTGTTGTTATTTCTGTTGTTATTTTAAATTTGTATCGTATTTCAAAAAAAAATATATATTATGATTTTGTAAAAGTTATAAATCAAAATATACGTCTCTTGGGTTAAACAGTTAAGCAGCAAAAGAATTGTTACATTTATGGCACGCAAAAGAATAGTTACATTTACGACACTCTAAAGAATACTTCTGCCTAAGCCATTGTTATGAAACATAAGACACTAAAAATTGAGAATCGAGATCACACTCAACAGACCACTTTAGGTATTAAAGGTATGGAAACATATTTTCACATAAATTAAACTTTTAATACATACAATTGTTTCTCCATTTTAAAATGCAATTTAGTGTTAATATATATTAATTTTGATCTCATTAGCTCCTTTTTAAACTTAACAAACATAACAAAATTTTTAAGTTCTATGTGCACCTGAAAAGAAAATGCTTAGAAACGTATCAGTAGGAATGAAATCAGTTCATTCTTTCAAAGCAGCGAACGATTCGTAGATAATTTTTTTGTTGCCAAATCGGGAAACAAAAACTTCAAGCTAATACATATGCGTAGACATCGAGATTTAAATTTAATGTAATATAACAGCTTTTCTTTATAAAGGAATTTGGCAATAACATACGGTATCAATCATCCTAACATGAGACAAAAAAGCTGCCAACAGCAAATATTTATTTAAAATCCCGACATTAACGAAACATTTTCGACAAACAATGACGTCACACGCAATCGCGTGCTTTTTTTTCAATGTCAGAATATGACCTTATACAATAATAATATATTTAATGATTGATAATGCTATTTTTATTTCATATTTTACAAAACTTACGAATTTTTAGTAAGAAACTCCACAATTTGCAAGGAAGCAGTGGCAACACTTTTCGAAGTAAAGCAGATTTTTATCTCCAGCGCTCGAGACTGTTGCCACTCGGAAAAATTGAGTACGAGAATTGGCGTTTTTGAGAGATTTTAATTAATATCTCGTCTGATTCAAGGCGTAGGAAGAAAGAATTGATCGAAATGTTTTTCCAAGAATTTTTGGAATCCCGGGGTACCTCTCTCGAAACTCCCCGCCGTCCCGGAGGAGATATACCACACACACACACACACACACACACACACACACACACACACAAAAAAAAAAAAAAAGAAAGAAAGAAAAAGAGAAAAGACACAGAATTTTTAATAGCATAGCGGCAGCCTTTTTGATAAATGACATTTATTTGTATTTTTTGCTAAGAATTATCCAGCTTAAATCATTTCTTTATTTATTTGAACTGAAAGACAAACTATAATAATTGCTGTGAGTATGATATGGATATCGACTACATTGTTGGTTTGGATTAAATAATGGAAAATTGAAAAAAAAAATAAGAAATTCATTCCCTCTTCCGTTTAAACTAGGTATTATTCAAAACTAGGAGACTGTAAAAATGATTTTGTAATAGGTATTCAAAATTAAGAACTACTTTTATTTACTTAAATAGGCACTAGGTCGTTCTGGATAGAGTCATATAAGAGTGCTTTATAGTGTAACAATAATTTATTAGCAGGTTCAAGTTAGACACGGACATTACATTCAACTTTAATAAAATTACAGAGCAAGAGTCTGAAACAACCTATGAGGTTAAACACTTGGCTTTTTCTGAAGTCCTTCTCACCAGAGCACATCCTTGTTGTTAGAGTTAGTCCAACAGTTTATATATTAGCAGAGTTTATATTAAAGGATTGGTTACAATGTGAAAATATTCGTGTCCAATTTAATGCGCTCTCTAATTTTATTATTTACTTTATTAATTACTTTTTGTGTTTTTAACTTCTCAGCCACGCAATTTAAATCTATTTCATTTGTGTATTTCAGAACAAAATATACGTAATTTTCAAACTAAAGATGCGACAAATGTAAATCAAAGTGAATAATCACGCATAGCTTGAGTTTCAGAGGGAAAATATATATTTCTTTCGTATTATTCATTTTGGTTTGAAGGGATTTATTTAATTATTATATAATTATTTATTAATATTCTTTATATTAATTATAATAAAATTAATAATTTTTAATTATACTATTATAATAAAATTAATAATTAATAATTTTATAATTATTTTAATTTTCTAATATTTATTTTTATTTTTGAATAAGCTGTCTTTTACTTCTTTGTTTCTTACCTACAATTGCCTGCAGGACCAAGTTTTCAGGATCGCATTTTATGCAAATGAAGTAGAACTAGTACTTAAATTGAAGTCTACATTGAAGTGACAAAAGTCATGGGATACCTCCTAATACTTTGTCGGTCCTCCTTTTGCCCGGCGAAGTACAGCAACTCGACGTGGCATGGACTCAACAAGTCGTTGGAAGTGCCCTGCAGGAATATTGAACCATGCTGCCTCTATAGACGTCCATAATTCTGAAAGTGATGACGGTGCAGGGTTTTGGGCACGAACTGACCTCTCGATGATGTCCCATGAATGTTCGATGGGATTCATGTCGGCCGATCTAGGTGGCCAGATCATTCGCTGGAATTGTCCAGAATGTTCTTCTAACCAATCGCGAACAATTGTGGCCCGGTGACATGGCGCATTGTCATCCATAAAAATCCCATCGTTGTTTGAGTACGTGAAGTCCATGAATGGCTGTAAGGGATCTCCAAGTAGCTGAAGGTATCCATTTTCAGTCAATGATCGGTTCAGTTGCACCAGAGGACCGAGTCCATGCCATGTAAAAACAGCCCAGACCATTATGGAACCACCACCAGTTTGAACAGTGCCTTGTTGACAACTTGGGTCCATGGCTTCGTGGGGTCTGCGCCCCACTCGAACCCTACCATCAGCTCTTACCATCTGAAATCGTGACTCATCTGACCAAGCCACGGTTTTCCATTCGCTTAGGGACCAACCGATATGCTCACGAGCCCACGAGAGTCGCTGCAGGTGATGTCGTGCTGTCAGTAAAGGCATTCGAGTCGGTCTTCTGCTGGCATAGCCCAAGGAAGACAAATTTCGCCGCACTGTCCTATCGGACACGTCTCTCGTACGTCCCACATTTATTTTTGCGGTTATTTGACGCAGTGTTGCTTGTCTGTGAACATTGACAACTGTACGCAGACGTCGCTGGTCTCGGTCGTTAAGTGCAGGTGGTCGGCCACTGCGCTGTCCATGGTGGGATGTTATGCCTGAAATTAGATACTCTCGGCACACTCTTGACACTGTGAATCTCGGAATGTTGAATTCCCTAACGATATCCGAAATGGAATGACCCATGCGTCTAGCTCCAACTACCATTCCGAGTTCAAAGTCTGTTAATTCTCGTCGTACGGCCATAATCACGTCAAAGCCTCTTCACATGAAAAACTTAAACACAAATGAAAGCCCTGCCAAAGCACTTCGCATTTATACATTTTCTACGCGATAACTACTGCCATCTGTATATTTGCATATTGCTATCCCATGACTTTTGTCACTTCAGTGTATAATGGGGGAGTATATAGTCCTTCCAGAATGTCTTCATGGTATAACGGTAGCACACTTGGCGCGTATTCAAGAGATCCAAGATCGAATCCCGGTTAGGGCATTGCACATTTTTCGTGTTTTCTGCTTTACAGAAAACCTAATGACTATACAGTGTATGAAATTTCATTAAGACAAAATGCTCAATTTTAGTTACCGATGCACAAAATCTGACAAGGGCACTTTTGTGATAGGTGCTTTATAGGCAATAAAAATTATTTTAATAAAAGTTTAATTAATTTTTTGTTAGAATACGTTTTAAAATCTGCAGTGTTTTTTAATGTTTGAGCATGTTAACTGCAGTGTTAAGAATTTCCTTTTTTTTTTTTTAATCGAATTCCTTACTTATGGCATTTTACAGATGCAAGATTATATTTAATATAATTAAAAAAAAACTCGAGAGATTTCACATTTGAAACTCTTAATAGAACAGTAAATTAAGATAGTTTCTGCACCTACTCAGTGTCTTTTTACCCAGTGGGACCAAAAGTAAACTTTCAGCTTTGTGCACCCAAAAAGTAGTCTTCTTGCCCGCTGGCCGATTGGCTTGTTCTTGCGCTGAAACTCTAAATTTAATTGCAAAATATTTCTTCAACTGTTTTAACTGTATTTAGTTTCGCATATTTTTCAGTACTTTACGATTTTTAGTGAAGATGTTTTGATTTTCATGTATTCTTGCCTTCTATTATTTGACTTTTATTATTTGAAATCACAATGACAATAAAATTCGAGGATATATGTTTAAATTAAATGCAGCAAAAAATGTGTGTAATTTAATGGACCGTACAAGGAAGTCATGAAATCACATAACATTTTTTTTAACTGAGACATTTATGTATTATTTATAAGAAATTTAAGTTGGTATTTATTGTGTGCTTGCTCCGCTGATAATAAAAAATTTATTACGGGCGTTAATGAATTTCATTGTTATATGGCGGTTCAGTCAACTTGTATGAACTTTTTTTTTTTGATGAATAATGAATTAGCGGTGTTTGACAAACACCATTAACAAACACTATTAACAAATAACACCATTAACAACAACTGTATGTGTATTAACTGACAACACTATGAACAAAGGATTGAAAAACAGTTTAGCTTCGTGATTATTTATTATTTATTTTGTAAGATATTACGAAGTTTTTTTTTCTTGAAACATTTAAATAATATAGGCACTACTATTAGTTACAATAATAACCAAATAACCGACCGTTTTATTCTTATCGTTCTCTTCAAATAAAAAGGCTTTTTACCATGTAAGACTTTGTGTATTTCAAAACAATCACGTAATATTTAAAAGGAATTTACTTTAAAAGGAATTTACATTCTAATAAATGGATTGTGTTTACGTATTTTAAGATGTTACATTTGTTTATACAATAATGGCTTTTAATTTAAAAGGAAAAAGTAATTTCTTAGATGTGATTTAGGAATTTGTAACTGAAAAAACTTCTTACGAGACCTTTTGAAGATCAGAAATAATGCTAAAAAATAGAAAATTCCCTTTTATATTAAACTAATATGAATATCTTTTGCTGGTATTAAAAAAGCCATTTTATTGCGGAAATAATGATGCATTCAGAATTAACGGCACATTATACTAATGATAATGTTTTGTCGATTTAACATTTTTTTTTTCGAATGCAATGCGTGGTTTTTGTTATTTCTTTTCATAAATATCAGTCACAGATTTTTTTTTCTTTGCCTACTAGCCCAAACCTCATATATTGCGCGATTTTTCGAATTTCTGTTTTCTGTCACAATAGTAATCGGAGATTTACTGGCTAATTGTGGATTCAAACCGAAATCGTCATACTCAATTTCTTTTAACGCTGAAAGATATTATTTCTCCACTTCCCTAGCGTGCCTTTGTGGTGTAACGGTAGCACGCTGGGCCGGTATTCCAGAGGTCCGTGGTTCGATTCACGGCGAAGGCATTTGTTAATTTTTCATCTCGTCTGCCTCCATAAAACCCAATGACTTTACAAGTGGCGCCCGAACTAAAAGGGTTGTGGATGATGTTTCTCCGCACCCAGGATTTGGCAACTAGGTCCCCTAAAACCCTGGTCACCCTTTAAAAAGGGGAGTATATAAGGTATTTCTGCCACTTCCCTAGCGTTCCTTCGTGGCGTAACGGTAGCACGCTGGGCCGGTATTCCAGAGGTCCGTGGTTCGATTCCCGGCGAAGGCGGTTGCATATTTTTCATCTTTTCTGCTTCCAATTAACCTAATGACTCTACAATATAAACGTTTTAAATATATTTTAAGGTTTCACTAATTAAAGAATTTTTTTCTAGCTCTATATGTACAACACCCCTTGGCTACAAGATATTCTTAATATTTTGAGGGCCTACTAGCGTCGAGCGGTAAAGCTGCTGAATACTGGTAGTTCGGTTCGGGGTTCGAATTCCGGTGAAGAGATCCTCGCACCACACCCCCGAGTGCTCATCCTCAAAATTGGGGTGGAAGAAGTCCAACCTCCTTGAAGCTCTGGCAACCGTTCTTCCATGAAATTCATGGACAAGACAACAACAATACGGCTTAGATAATACTTCTTTTTGCCGAATAGATGGAATAGTTTTTAGTGAAGCTGACTAACCATACCGAAGGGCCCAGTTTCGAATCTCGGAGAAGGCATGGATGATTGTAAATGACTAGTGTCTGTTCGGTATGGGGGCATTCAAAATTCACGGCAAGCTAAAGCTTTCTCCAGCGCCTTGGTGCTAGAGACAGTGGGGTGGGAGACCTTCAGACCCGTCACCCGCAGCGCTCCGCTTCAAAACTGGGGCGGAATGGGGCGAGATCGTACTGCCACCTATATAATGATCAAGGCTCTTGCCATCGACAGAAGCAATCTTGCCCTCTTCACCGCGAAAAAATTCGTAGGTCTTTTTCTTATCAACAACAATATCGCGTTTTACATATTATTACAAATTTTGTACATAGACAAACAGTTGTAGTGAAGTTATATTTATGTCAAACTGTTCTATTTTTTTTTGTATAATATAATAATTATAAATAGCTCATATGTTATTTATATATAGATACTTTAATATTATGAGCAAATAACAATAATAAAGATCTAGGCCTCACGTATAACCAGAGTCAGATGGATTATGATACATTGCCTTCCTATATTTGCTTAATATCATCTATGAAAATAAGACGACGAGAATGGAATATGTACTGAAGGCAGTGAAATAAGTGCAAACATAAATTTATTGCTTTTTCTTATATGAATTAGTCTAAGTTCTGATAGCATATTCTTAAGAAATGTGCAGGCGTGGTAAGATAGCTTCCCCGCAAAGCAGTTTTAGGGTTGCCATAAAATAACAAGGGAAGGCAGGGTTGCCACATTTGGCGACAAAATTGGCGATATGCCATGGACGGATGGAGAACCTTCTAGAACGAATTCTTACCGGTTTAGCCCAGAATGTTCTCGAACACAAGCCGAAAGCTATATACCCCGCTGGTCCGCAGTCAGTTAGTGTGTGTGCCTCGTCTAGCGAGCTGATAGTCAGTCATTGAGCGAGTGTCTCGAAGTCTAGCGCCGAGTTGGTCGTCGAGTTCATCGAGAGAGTCTTTTAGTGCATCGTCGAGTTTTGTCTTAGACTGTGCTGAGTAGAGAGCTATACTCTTGTGTATCGTCGAATGCATCACGTGGAGAGTCTCGAGAGTACGTGAAGTTCCGAGAACAACCAAACAGAGTCGGGAGCTGTACTTTAGTGCTTTGCCGTGAAGCCATATCCACCGTGATTGCCTGATAACCTGGAGGCTGTGTCGCTGATCGTGTTAGCGTGTTTACAGTAGTTCATCGGCGTAAGTAAAAACGTGTTTTGGAGCTGTCCTGACAACACTGGCCAATAAAGTGTGTTTCGATACTTCATAAAGTGTCGTCGTTATTAACTCCAAATCTACGAACCCCATACGAGCGTGAAGGAAGAAAATAACGTAACAATTGGTGTCAGAAAAGAAAAACGTAACAATATATATGTAAGTGAAATACAAGCAGCACAAAAATTTAGAAATATCATTCTTACTTTGATTTAATAAAATCGTTTTTAGAGCAAAGGTAAAGCATTTTTTAGCAATTTTTAAAACTGTATTAAAATTTTGACTATTTCATTGTGGTTAGAAAAGATCACTTTACATTATGCTTCAATTGAAAAGGCTTAATTTATTACGTTTGCTGCAAAATCTACGACATCAGTAGCATCTGTGAGATGGGAACGTTACAAGCCACTTATGATTTGAAAAATGAAAGTTGTATTTTTTGAAACAGGAATACATGAAATAAGGGCAATGCCCTCGCGTCCTGGAACTCTTCAAGACACGCCGAGTGTGCTACCGTTACACCACGAAGGCATGCTGGAAAGAGGGAGAAAATACTTTATAAATAAAACTTTACATCGATGTTTTCAAAACTATCGTAGAATTAAGGAAAAGTCGAAAGCTTTAATTTCCTAAATTTGGCCATGAATTCATCCTGAATATCTTGAAGATCATATTTCACGAGCAATGCCAATATTGTTCGGAAAAGAACATTTGTATCTGCAGCATGCAAGACTGTCTATCGGAAATTCTAAAGATAGGTTGTTTTTAAATATTCTTGGCCCATAGGAACATTAAACCAGCTGCTCTCGTAACATCTACGTATATGTAAATGAAAACAAAAACCACTTTGAGCGTAATACAAAATCTGAAATCTTTCAGGTTTTCTTTCTTTTCTTTTTTTTCCTCTAAGCAGTTAGTTATTATGGAAAGACATTACCACTTGACCAGTGGTACATCGCTGGTGTCTCCCGTACACTTACCTAAACTTAAAATCACTTAAATTAAGCTGAATCTAATTACTGATCAAACACTCCCAAAACTCCCAAACACATTGATCACACTAATTACTAATTACTGATCAAATTTTTATTGATGCACGATCAAACACTCCCTATCAAATTGTGAATGTCTACAATTTACCTAAAATTTTCAATCATTAATTTCTGATTGTGCCACGATTTCTCATTCAACTGTTACAGCAAGTTCGAATTGCATTTCATTAATTTCACGAAGAATAAATGAAATCTAACTTTTCTAGTTTGTTAAGGGGAGTCATACACCTTAAAACCCATAAGATCTTCGAATATTTGACTGTTGCAAGAATGGGGATAACTTATTTATTTTAAAAGCAATTACTTCCAATTTTTTTTACAGCTGGCTACATAATATAGCTGCTTTCTGAAATTCTAATCAGAAAGTTTGTGTTGCCACAAATATTTTATAATTTAATAAGCTTTGTGACTAAATTTTTCATCATGTTTCCACCTTGCGTGCACAGTTTAAAACATTCTGTTGCATAATTTATTTCCATATTTAATACGTTTAATTTAACATTTGGAAATTACTGTGAACCAAAAGTTCTGACAGTTTCACGTTAAATTTTTCTTTTATCTGGAGTTGAGTTTATAAAATGTATTTTATTAAAAAAATTTGTAATGTTTTCGTACATAAAAGTTTTTAACACTAAAATATTCATCAGATTTTTAGTTAGAAATTAGTGCCCATATGAAGAATTCCATTAAATTTCAAATATGCACCATTAGCCATTTTTTAAATATCGTCCGCGCAAGGAAACATGACGAAAACTTTTATCACAAAGCGGATTAAATTACAAAAATATTTGTGGCAACACAAACTTTATGTTTTTTACTAGTTTCCAAAGCAGCTATATTATGTAGTCAGCTGTAATTTTTTACATGGGAAGTGGGAAGTAATGGCTTTTAAAATAAATAAGTTATCCCAATTCTTGCAACACTCACATATTCTAAAATTTTCAAGTATTATTTTCATCATCTGTGCCAAGATTTCTCATTCAACTGTTACAGAAAGTTAGAATTGCGTTTCATTAACTTCACGAACAAATAAATGAAATCTAGCTTTTCTAGTTTGTTAATTAAATTACGCAATCGTTGATTTGAGTACTGCAGGGAAGATAACACACCCTTCAAGTGAAATTCTCCTTTCGCTAAACTCGTTTGTTAGTTGTTTTGAACGAGAGAAGAGGGAAAATCAAACATTCCGCAGCAAGTCAAGATGACATTTTCCTCTTTGGAGCTGAGGGTGAGCAAGGAATATATTGGAGTGCAACCAACTACGAGGCCTCTCGAAAGCCCTCCTTGCCTTCGAAAAGATTGAGTAATAGAAGAAAGAAGGCCATCTGTCCTTAGGCATAGTAATGACCATGTTTGGACAGACGGACGCTTAACAGAGAGGCAAATATTTGATCCGCTTCTCTTCCGGAAGAACTGTTTCCGGATCCTTCCGGTCAATTCCGAAATCTTTATTAAATTGGGATAGGATGAAGAGGCTTTCTGGGTGCCTGATTCCTGATGGCTATCTGCTCGGTATGTTGCGAAAGAACCTTGAAGAAGTCCTTTCTCCACTGACATGATGTATATCAAAAATAGACATTTTTGCATTTAATGACAAATTTTCTGAGATATTATTTAACTAATATGAAAGATGTCTGAGATAACTCATATTACTCATCCAACTTTAATGAGATAACTCATATTCATCTTTACCCCATACAAACGGGGTAAAGGGGATTGGGATTATTTAATTATGGCAAAGCACACGAGGGCTAACCGCCTAAAGGGAGGGATGTTTTCGTGGAGGACTTTCTAAGGGAAACTGGCTCGTATACACGTTACACATGGGGAAAACCACGAAAACGCCCATGCAGCCAGCCCGTTCGTGGGATTCGAACCTCGGACCGAACTACCAGTGTTCAGCGTCTTTACCGCTCGGCCGTTGGTGGGCGTATGAGGTAAAGGAAGTATTGTAATTGCGAAAAATTCCTAGTATCATATTTCAATGAAAATATTCATTCTGACTACTCTCAAATCCATTTCAACGATGTTTTTGCGTGACATCTGTACATAGAACATAATAAAGGACTCTTAATCCTAAAAACGGATTCACAAGAGATTTTTTTCCCTCATGTCCGTACCTACGTACGTGTCTCGCATAACTCAAAAACGAATAGTCTCACGAGTTGAAATTTTGTATGTGGAAATGCTATAACATGAACCCTTTTGCACCTCTCTATTGGTTGCGATCGGCAGCACCAGATGTATATCAATATATATCCACTCTGTTACCTGCATCCTTGAGCTCAGTTTTTTAATCTTACACCTACCTGTATGTAGTTATATTGTGCATTTTTTGCTTTAAATTGGTCGAATTATGTTGCTCTTATGTTTGGTCACGGTTTTATTTCTTAATTTGTCCACAATAGTTGTAGAATTGTATAGACATTAGGTGTTTTTTGGAATCAGGCAAGATAAAAAAATATGTAACGGCTACGCCGGGAATCGAACCACGGACCTCTCAATTACGCTCTGAGCATGCAGACCACTACACCACAAAGGCTCGTTAAGAAGGTGGAAGAAATACCTTATATATTCCCCCTTTTAAAGGGCGACTGGGGTTTTTAGGGGACCAATCGCCAAATCTTGTGTGTGGAGAATCATCATCCACCACCCTTTTAGTTCGGGCGCCACTGTAGAGACATTAGGGCTTTTTTTCTGGGGGGGGGAATCAAGAGGTATTGAAAAATGTGCAACGCCTTCGCTGGGAAATGAACCGTGGACCTATGGAATACGCGCCCAGTATGCAGACCACTACACTACGAAGGCACGCTAAGAAAGCGGGAGCAATACCTTACAACGTATTTATAATTCTCTAAATTCTAATATTCTCTAAAGTAACAGTTCTTTTTCCCAAGAAAAATGAGCCAGGTACACGGTTATGCGATTTCAGATGGAATTTTAAATGGAGTCTAAGCAGAGCATTAAACCCATTCAGAGGCCTATTTTTAATGATAATGTGTATGAAATGTACTAAAATGTGTCATAGTCAGTTAATGTAATATCACAACAAACAGTCTTTTTAGTTCAGGCGCCACTGTAGAGATATTAAGTATTTTTTGGAAGCCCGAGAGATGAAAAATTAGCAACGCCTTCCCCGGGAATCGAACCACGGACCTCTCAATTACGCGCTGAGCATGCAGACCACTACACCACGAAGGCTCGTTAAGAAGGCGGGAGAAATATCTTAAACAATTAGCAACAATTTAAAAGTTGTTTAAGTGCTAATAAGCCTACCGAAGCCGTCATTTGTTTACATTTCAAATTCTCAGAAGCATAGTGAATTAAGTCAATTTCTGCAATTTCAGTGTCTTTTGGCCGAGTAAGAACAAAGGTAAATTTTCAGTTTCGTGCTCCGAAAAATTTGCCTTCTTGCCACCTGGCTGAAATGCTTGTTTTTTCTTAAAAATATCTAATCTTAATTCTAATTTTTTTAACTGTTTTAACTGTATATTGTGTCTCACTTTTTTTTTTTATTTTACAATTTTTAATGAAGATATTTTGAGTTTTATGATCTTCGCCTTACCGCGAAGTGAGAACTGAATTAATTGAATCAGAAACATATCTCTAAAGAAATTCGAGGAAATAGTTTAAAAGAAATGTAGCAGATATCGTGTATAATTTAACAGGTCGTAGAAGGAAGTCATGTGGTATTTGTATCAGATATTTTTTTTAATATAACAATGATTATTTTCGCTTTTCAGTGATTATTGGTTATATTATAAATGCTATAATTTTCGTTAGAAATGCGAGAAAAATTAGGTTTTTTATCCGTTCATTACGAAGCAGCAATGCATTTCAAGAACAAATTAAGCAGAAGTAATACACATAGTGATTATTGATTTAATAGCAATAATAAATTAAATTGACAAAGGGTAGACTATTCAGTGGATGACAGTCATGACAACTGCAAAAGTATTTCGAGATAGGAAGGGTAATTGTGATATTACATTAACTGACTAAGACACATTTTAGTACATTTTATACATATTATGATTAAAAATAGGCCTCTAAATGGGTTTAATACTCTGCTTTGACTCCATTCATAATTCCTTCTGAAATCGCATAACGGTGTACCTGGCTCATTATTCTTGGGAAAAAGAACTGTTACTTTTTCAATATTTCTTGATTCCCCCCCCCCAAAAAAAACCTAATGTCTCTACAGTGGCGCCCGAACTGAAACGGTAGTGGATGATGATTCTCCACACCCAGGATTTGGCGATTGGGTCCCCTAAAAACCTCAGTCGCCCTTTAATAGGGGGAGTACATAAGATATTTCTCCCGGTTTCTTAGCGTGCCTTCGTGGTGTACTGGTCTGCATGCTGGGTGCGTATTCCAGAGGTTCGATTCCCGGTGGCTGGCACGTGGTTCGATTCCCGGGCAAGGCGTTGCTCATTTTTCATCTTTCCCGCTTCCAAAAAACAATCTAATGTCTCTACAATGTAATTAGAGAAAAAACGGAGTCGAATGCTTTTTTACCTTCTTGTACGAAGTAAAGGAAAAGTTGTAATCGCGAAAAGTTTTGGGTGTCATATCATTTTGACGGCTATTGAATGCAGTTCAACGATTTAACGATTTTTCGTGACATCTGTACGTAAGGGATTCAAAATGTTTCATAAGAGATTTTTTTCTTGACGTCTGAGTACGTACCTAAGTATGTATCTCGCATAACGCAAATATTAATAGAACTTTGAAATTTTCTATGTAGCACTGCTATAACATGTAGCTGTGCACCTCCCTTTTTGGATGCAATCGGCTGAACCAAAAGTGTATATATATATACACACACACACACACACACACCAACTCTGTTACTCGGCATACACAAAAGTATATAAATATATATTTATTTATTTATATACTTTTGTGTATATATATATATACACACACACTCACACACGCACACCCACTCTGTTACTCGGCTCCGTGAGCTCAGGTTCTTTATTCTTATACGTTAGTAAATTGTACATATTTGGCTTTTTAAAAACAATTGAGTTATATTTTTATTTTCTTCCGGTTAAGGTTTATATGCCTTTAGCTGATCTGCATGCAATAGTTGTTGTACAATTATCAACAATTTAAAAGTTGTTTATGTGCGGCGAAGCCTAATTTTTTTTTACCAAAGTAGCCAAATTTGTTTACATTTGAAAGTTAGCCGAATAGTGACATTTGTAGTCACCTTCTGCACCTTCAATGGCTTTTTGGTGAAAGAGACCAAAATTAAACTTTCAGTTTTGTGCACCGAATAATATGCTTTCTTGCACGCTGGCCAAATTGCTTGTTTTTGAGTAGAAACTCCAATTTTAATTGTAAAAATTGTTTTAACTGTATTTGGTGTTTTATATCTTTGTTATCAGCGCAGCGGAGGTGTATTAAAGTAAGAAAATGTTAAGGAGGATGTGTTAAAGTAAGAAAGCTATGAACTGGAATGCTGGATATAGGAGTTTGTGATGTCAATTAATGAAATTTTCAAAAAAATGAAAAACAGAATAAGAAAAGATTACAATATGAACTCAAACTCTTATAATTTGAAGTTGTGGATTTGATGAATAAGCGAAATCAAAACTGATCAGCCGGAGCATTTAATAATTGAAATAAATGCTTATTTTAGTCTTAAAAGAAACAACATATTTATTTTTACAATTTCTATTCTTGTTTGCAACATGTTACTTATTTTTTACATAAAAATATAATAAACTTTTACTCCAAGTAACAACGTTTTTAGCTCGACTCGTTGTTGCCACACGGCGAATTTTAATAACTATGCAAAACATGACATCATGTTGCCACTTAGGAAATCTTAATAATTATATAAAAACATCAAATTATGTTCCACTACAAAGTGAAGAAATGCAAAATCACAATTTTGATTTCAGAAACGTTTTAAAATGAAAGAAGAGCTTTCATGCTTTATCTAATGAATAATTTATAGATACTTTGAACGTAAATTATTACAACTAACAACAACGATTATTACAACTAAAAATATAATAAAAAGTCGACGATATCCACGAATATAAATCTAAAAATAAACCCACTTTCCATGTTGAGACAGTTAACTGTGCATTCCCTTTGTCATAGTTAGATGAATAAAAAATTGCATAATAAGTAACACAAAGAGAACAATTTTGCGCGCTAGTCTGTAGTCTCACGATTTCCTGACGTTTACACTGAAGTGACAAAAGTCATGGGATAGCAATATGCAAATATACAGATGGCAGTAGTATCGCGTAGAAAATGTATAAATGCGAAGTGCTTTGGCAGGGCTTTTATTTGTGTTTAAGTTATTCACGTGAAGAGGCTTTGACGTGATTATGGCCGTGCGACGAGAATTAACAGACTTTGAACTCGGAATGGTAGTTGGAGTTAGACGCATGGGTCATTCCATTTCGGATATCGTTAGGGAATTCAACATTCCGAGATCCACAGTGTCAAGAGTGTGCCGAGAGTATCTAATTTCAGGCATAACATCCCACCATGGACAGCGCAGTGGCCGACCACCTGCACTTAACGACCGAGAACAGCGACGTCTGCGTAGAGCTGTCAATGTTCACATACAAGCAACACTGCGTCAAATAACCGCAGAAATAATTGTGGGACGTACGAGAGACGTGTCCGATAGGACAGTGCGGCGAAATTTGTCTTCCTTTGGCTATGCCAGCAGAAGACCGACTCGAATGCCTTTACTGACAGCACGACATCACCTGCAGCGACTCTCGTGGGCTCGTGAGCATATCGGTTTGTCCCTAAACGAACGGAAAACAGTGGCTTGGTCAGATGAGTCACGATTTCAGTTGGTAAGAGCTAATGGTAGGGTTCGAGTGTGGAGCAGACCCCACGAAGCCATGGACCCAAGTTGTCAACAAGGCACTGTTCAACCTGGTGGTGGTTCCATAATGGTCTGGGCTGTTTTTACATGGCATGGACTCGGTCCTCTGGTGCAACTGAACGGATCATTGACTGGAAATCGATACCTTCAGCTACTTGGAAATCACTTACAGCCATTTATGGACTTCACGTACTCAAACAACGATGGGATTTTTATGGATGACACTGCGCCATGTCACCGGACCAGAATTTTTCGCGATTGGTTAGAAGAACATTCTGGACAATTCCAGCGAATGATCTGGCCACCTAGATCGCCCGACATGAATCCCATCGAACATTTATGGGACATCATCGAGATATCAGTTCGTGCACAAAACCCTGCACCGTCATCACTTTCACAATTATGAACGTCTATAGAGGCAGCATGGCTCAATATCCCTGCAGGGGACTTCCAACGATTTGTTGAGTCCATGCCACGTCGAGTTGCTGCACTTCGCCGGGCAAAAGGAGGACCGACAAAATATTAGGAGGTATCCCATGACTTTTGTCACTTCAGTGTATATTTTGCTCATGAAAGTCTCTATGATTTGCTAAATCAGTCGTGATTGATAGAAGCGTAATATCCTAGGATCAAAGTAGGAAAATCATTTAAATAGCAGCTTTACAATTTTTTACTAGATTTTGTCGCGTAATTATGCTAGTTATGCTACTATATTTTTGGTTTTAACTATTTAAAACGCTAAATTTTATGATGGGCATTTTTGACTCATTTAGTAATAAGTAAAACCAACTGTCTAATAAATATCAACTGCCTAATTATTAAAACCAACTTGTAAAGTCATTTGGCTACTTTAAAGCAGAAGTACGTGAAAGATGTGTAATTCCTTAACAGGAACTCGAACCTGCACCTCTCGAAATACGCACCGAGTGTGCCAACCGTTACACCACGAAGGCATGCAGAAAGAAAGGAAGAAATACTTTATATAATCCCCCTTTTAAAGGGAGACTGCGGATTAAGGGACCCAGTCGCCAAATTCTGGTGGTGAAGAATCATCATTGACCACATTTTAGTTCGAGCGCCAATGCAGAAATCCAACCTCGGCTGTCAGGCCATTGAGGAAAATTGGTGCATGGTGTATTTAATTATGGCAAAGCACACTAGGGTTATCTGCCTAAGGAGAGGGATGCCTTTGTGGAGGGCTTTCTAAGGGAAACTGGCTCGTATACACATTACACATGGGGAAAACCACGAAAACACCCATGTAGCCAGCCCGTTCGCGGGATTCGAACCTCCGACCGAACTACCAGTGTTCAGCGACTTTACCGCTTGGCCGCTGGTGGGCCTTGGACATTGAGGAAAGAACTGCCTATTGTTTCAGGCGGTTACAGCCGAAAACATCGCGGCAGAAACATCGCAGACGAAAACGTCGCGGAGAAAACAACGCAAGGCGAAAACGTCGTGCTACAAAACATCGTGGGAGAAAACATCGCAAAGAGAAAACATCGCAGTTCTAAAACATCGTGGTACAAAACATCGTCGTCGAAAATAAAGCGGTTCAAAAACTTCGCAGTTTGAAAACATCGTCGTTGAAAATATCGTGCTAAAAAATAAAGTATCTACAAATCATCGCATGACGATAACATCGCAGACATGCTTTTTTCAGACATGCTTTAATAACTGTAAATGGATATTCCCATAATGATTTGTGAGCGCAAGATGAAAAGACGGATAACTTTTACTTTCATATTTTTTATTAATTAATAAATTTTTGCTGAGAAAATAAAAAGGAAACTTAAGCATATAGAAAATTAATGCAACTTATAGCACTTAATAGAATTTTAAACCGGCATAGTTAACTAACAAAGGCCATTAATAAATCATTTTTATGAAGTTTTTACTGGTAATTTTTCATGAAAAGTATAATCTATAAAACGCATTTAATTTTCTATGCTTAAGTTTCCTTCTTACTTTTTCTGCAAAAAATTTATTAGTTAATAAAAAATGTGAAAGTAAAAATTATCCTTCTTTATACCTTGCGCTCACAAATCATTATGGGAATATCTATTTACAATTATTAAAACCTGAAAAAAAAAAGCATGTCTGCGATGTTATCGTCTGCGATGATTTGTAGATACTTTATTTTTTACCACGATATTTTCAACGACGATGTTTTCAAACTGCGAAGTTTTTGAACCGCTTTATTTTCGACGACGATGTTTTGTACCACGATGTTTTAGAACTGCCATGTTTTCTCTTTGCGATGTTTTCTCCCACGATGTTTTGTAGCACGACGTTTTCGCCTTGCGTTGTTTTCTCCGCGATGTTTTCGTCCGCGATGTTTTTGCCGCGATGTTATCGTCGGACACCGTTTCAGGCATCCCTGTTCAGACAATTTTCAGCATAAATGGAGTTTTCAGGCACAATTCTGCTGCCATTCTGGTCGAACTTTTATGAATGGTAATGTTTCAATATGTGAAATAATTTGATTACAAAAAAGTACCTTTTGGGACCTTTGGGGTACCTTTTTATTTCATGTATTTTAAAAACTCTTAGAACAAGTATTCTTTTTTAATATTCTATGGAATATAGAGTATCATCCACTAACCTGCTACTTGCGAGGTAAAATTGAAGTTTTGAAATGAAGAAGGTTTGATACAAATTATTAAGGCTTTACTGGAATTTATCCGCAAACGTTCCTGTATAAATTTTACACACTTTGCATAAGAATATTCGGAGTTAATAAATAAATGCATTATATTGTAGATTCTCGTTCTTTTTGGAAGCATAAAATGTAGAAGTAGCGAATTCTCGCCATATGTTGAAAAAAAAATAGATGATTGCCGACGAAGGTTATAACAACCTTTTTATTTTAACTAAGCTGAGCAGAACATGCACTCACTCGTCGTTCAAATTTAACCACCACTTGTAACTTAACACAGAATAGTATATACAGTAAGAACGAATTAAATGTTAACTAAACGAATGGCTCCTACTTCAATCTAAATCCGCTTTAATGGCTGCACACACCTAAAAGCTGCGTCTGCAATATCCATATCAATTAAAGGAAGTGGGTATCGCAAAATATTCAGCAAGAAGGAACTACTTGCAAACACGTGGTATTAAATTCGTAACTAATTCTTTTACCGCGAACTCTTCAATTTTGCTACTGAAATACTATTTACGAACTCATTTAGACTTGGATTCTGGCAGGAAACTGAAATCAAAATGGAAAGGAAAGTTTCTTAAAATAAAAAATCTGATGTGTACAACACATGACTTCCTTGTACGGAATATTAAATTATACGCATTTTTTCTTGCATTTCGATTAAACTTATCGGATTGAATTAAATCTACTTCGCCGACAGCGCATAAAACACAATAGAATAAATGCATTCTTTAAAATTCACTCTATTTGTTTACCATAGCGACACTCTGGCGATAGGTTCACTTAACAGTATTATATTTCGTTCATCATATAACTCAGAATGCACAAAACTTACATCATTTAAAGATAATTCTTTAAATGATATAAGTTTTGTGCATGATTAAATGATTATCTAATCGCTGCCATATGTTCTATTCAAATACTATAAAAGCTAGAACGATATATAAAAGAAATTAAGAAAACAAAACAAAAAAGAAACAGTTTTTCACAGACGATTGAGTATTTATCATTCAATTAATTCAGTTCTCACCTCGCGACAAGGCAAAAATACATAAAAACTCAAAATATCTGTATTAAAAATTACGAAGTAAATCTTAATTTAGACACTTTAAACACTTATTTCCTCGAAAAAATTTCAGAAAGGATTAAGCATGATTTAATTCGCAATAATAGATGAAGGCATTATTTTTGTTGCTGCGAAGCTACGTTTCTCTGGATTTGCAACAAATCCACTACTCTGCTATTTCAAATGTAAACAAGCAATGGGCGCCATCAAAAAAGATATTAGGCTTAGCGGCATTTTAAAATTGTTGATAATTCTAAAAATATTGCATACAGATTTACTAAAGGCATAAAACCCTTAATCGGAAGATAAGAACAACATAATTCAATCATTTTTAAAGCAAAAAAAGTACAATTTACAAACATATAAGAGTAGAGAAACTGAAATCACTGAGCCGGGTAACAAAGTGGAAATATATATATATAAATATATTTATATACTTTTGGCGCGGCCGATTGCAACCAAAATACGAGGTGCACATCTACATGTTATAGCAGTCCTATACACAAAATTTCAACGTTCTGAGGCTACTCGTTTTGGAGTTATGCGAGATACGTATGTACATATATACATTCATACAGACGCCACGAAAAATTCTCTTCAGAATTTATTTTAAAGCAGTTTTATAATTTTTTTGGAGGAAAAGAGTCTTTTATTCTGTCCTTACGTACAGATATCACGCAAAAGCATCGAAAATTTGCATTCGAAAGCTTAAATTGCATTCGAAAGCGGTCAAAATGGATATTTTCGTTGAAATATGCTGCCTGAAACTTTTCGCGATTACAATACTTCCTTTTTACTTCGTGGAAGGAAGTAAAATTAATTGATTAGTTCAAAATAAAGTGTTACAGATTGGTTTGGAAAGGAATCTAAAATTTTAAGAATATTTCTTTTCCGTTTCTTCAAGGATAAATAACAGCTAATCAAACGCATTTTCCCTTACTCCTAGAGATATCTATTTGTTACATTTTCATTGCGTTTGAAAAACTATAATAATAAAATCAAGATCTTATATTTATGTATAATTCGTTGACTATGTGGAACACATTCTAGTATAAATAAGATTCAACTTCTTTGTTGTTAAATCATATTAAAGTATTAACAATTCTGAAATTATTGCTCGATTTCTTTAAGCACTTAATATCTGAGAAACGCACTTCTAAGAATACTTTGCGATATTGTTACTTGCATTTTAGTTTCTAGATAAATAAATGCTGAATTATTTACTTTAATTTCGTCCTTTTCATTTTTTTAAAAATAATTTTCTATTCTGGGCCTGCTAGTGGCAACTGCAAACCACCGGACATCCGGCTTACAAGATTTTTTTGCGCTGCGATTAGCAGTGTTGTTGGTTAGTTGCATAATGAATGTTAATTATCACTTTTATTTATTGATTGATTGATTCATTTTCTGTTGAGTCTGCGCATTTTTATAGTTTTACTTTTATTTACCTATGGCGATAGAAATATGAAACCCGTAGAAAATTATTTGCGAAAAAATCTCTTCTCTTAAACAAATAACTATCACGTAGTTTGACGTATTTTATTAAAAAAAAATCTCTATTCTCTACTCAATTACTCACCATTTGTCGGCATTGCATCGGCGAAGAATTTTATGTGAGGCAAAATATTATATTCTCGGTAAAACCTTTTAGAAAATTTGGTTGTTAATTAATTAATTTGGTTGTTAATTAATTAGTTTGGTATTTAATTAATTAACTGCTGCATTAAATTGCAAAAATCTTTATTCTCTGCCCAATTATTGTCATTTCTAGGAATTGTTCAGGCGAAGATTTTTATGTCAGGGAAAATGTTATATTTTCAGTGAAACCTTTTAGAAAATTTGTTAGTTAATTTATTGGAATATTAAATGTATATGCAATATTTGTTTTGTTTTCTATACAGAACTCTATTTGTTTTGTTTTCTATGAAGAATTTGTTTTGTTTTCTATGAAGAATTTGTCTTGTTTTCTATGCAGAATATTTGTTTTGTTTTCTGTGTTCTTTGTTTTGTTTTCTATGCTTTCTATTGTTCCTTACTAATAAGCATAAAAGTAAGCACGACTTCAGTAATCATTCAATCATAATTAGTTTCAATTCATTTCATCCAATCAAATTTTTAAATGCATTCTGCGATTTGTGAAACAAGTATAAAGTACATATCACAGATTAGAATAAATATCGCAGATTAAGAAATGTAAAAATAAATTTAAAGAATTCACGAGTATTAAACGAATGAAACAAAAGAACACTTTCACACTTTTTCGAGAAAGTTTAATGCAGAATTTCACCCAGAAAGATGAAAATTTCCTATTTTATATATAAAAGTGACAATTTTGAAACAAAAATAAAACATTTCCTTATTATTTTTTTATGTACTTTAGCCTCTTATGATTATTTTGTAAATGTCCACTAGGATATGTGCCGACCGATTTTCCCGGAGAAGGCATGGATGTTTGTCTGCGCGGCATACAGGATCTCTAATTATGCAGGGAGCCGAAAGTTCTCTCGAGAGGTTGATGGTAGAAGAAGAGTGGGGGTGGGAGACTCTGGGACCCGTCTCCCCGTTAAAATTGGGGGTGGAACTGAGTCACCTGTATGGTCCTCAAGGCTCCTGCCAAAGACAGGCAGTCTTGTTACTATTCTACGTTGTAAACCGAAATTTGACTCTTTCTTTAGTTGCAGTACTATGGTGATCTTTAGTTTTAGTTGTTGTTTCTTTAGTTGCAGTACTATGTTGATCTTTAGTTTTAGTTGTTGTTTCTTTAGTTGCAGTACTATGTTGATCTTTAGTTTTAGTTGTTGTTTCTTTAGTTGCAGTACTATGTTGCAGTTGATCTTGTTAGCACAAGAACATGCACTTACGTTCTAATTTCTGTTTAATAAAAAACCTTTTCATGGCTTGTAGTTATTTTTAACATATCTATATTTTACTTCATATCTGATGGAATTAATAGTTGTCGATAAGTTGAAACCCTATAAATTTTAATGAAGAATTTTGAATTGTTCTCTAGCAAAATAATTATATTGTTAAGAATTTGGTATTTAAAAAGCTAATGTTAGTTCAATTATAAATTAAATGGTTTTATTTCCCGCGCAGTGCAGCGCGTGACGAATATTAAAAGAAAGCTAAGCCGGAAAATTGAAAATATAAGAGCGCGTGCATGTAACATTAAATAAATATCTCTTTTTGATTTCGAGAAAGTATTAGAAAATTCTCGCGCGCGATTTTAAAATCTTATAAAAGGAGGAAAACCTCTCAGTTCGTTGTAATTACTTAGTTTGTTGTTTAATAAGAGTTTGTTTAGAAAGCTGCTCTTGTTGGCTGTAGCGAATTCGCGGATTAGCTTTCTTTAGCTGTTTCGAATTAAGTTCTTTTGAACGTTTGAGTAGTCAAAAGATAACTACTGTGAGATATTGTAATACTGCACGAATATTTTAGGAAATTTAAGCATATTTGTTGTGGTAATAATAATTTTTGTTCATTTTTCATCGCACTTGTGCATTCATTTCGTAACGTACCCGTACGCACGCAACAATATGTTTATCGTTTAATATTTTTAATGAATTAAATAAACATATATTAATCTTATTATTTTAGTTCAATTAAAGGTGCTACTTTGGTAGACGGTTGCACGGATTTTTGGCGATTTACGTTGGCGCAATTGTTGGCGCGATTTTTACAATCGTCAGCCATCTTGAAAAAAGCTGTTTTTACGCATAGTAAAGTATTCGAAACTTTAAAAAATAAATAAATAAATATCTTTAAAAGTAATGGATTAATTTTTTGTTGAAAATGTCTTTTTTTAAGATGGCAGGCAAGTGTAAATAAATACATTTAGTATGAGTATAAAGTACTGAAGTAAGGCTATTATTACTTTCATATAGCAAAAAAGAGAATAAAAACACCGCTATAAAAACATTGTGCCAACGTTTAATTAGATTAAAATATTACTGAAATTGAATATCGAATTAAAAATCATCCTACCAACATTTAAAAGAATTAGAATATTATTAAATTCAAATACTTTAAAGTACGTTATATAAAATATAATTAACATTAAAACATATGTGACAATAATTATCTCAGCAATTTTGAAAATAGTGTATTAATTTTTTAACAAAAATTGAAGTATGCAATTATAAAATAAAAGAAAAATATGTACTTACATTTTTTTAGTAATTTAACCTCTTGTTTATTGATAAGTACCACAAAAAAAATCGAAATCATAATTGAATCAGATCTTTTAACCATCTTCATCTGTTATCCAAATATCTCGCACTTCATTGAAGAAGCAATTAGCGAGGTTTCCTCCAAAATTTCCTCTGACGCTATTAACAATTTATAAACAAATCTTTGATTAGGAAAGACAGGTTGGCCAAAATAAAGTCTCAAAGGGCAATTTTTTTATTCCAATACCAATAATTCTTGGTAATTACCAATAACAACATTCGTCTTCGAAACGGAGATATCCATTCCATTTGAAATCCGAGGAATTCGAAGAGATGAATAATAAAATTTTAAAATGGCGCGGTAATGCACAAATATTCAGTAACCAATCAGGGAGCTGATTACATCACGCATAGAATTAAAATTATTTAAATAATCATTCATAATAAAATCCTTTTTAAAACAAATGCAAAATTAAATTTTATTTTAATATTTAACAGCCATAAATAATGTTTAAAACATTAGATTGAATTTATAGATATTAATAAAACCAATTACTTTTTAAGTAAGGTGACGTCATTGATAACATCATCCACAACATAAAATATTATAAACAACAAAATTTTTATTTCAAATAAAAATGTAAAATTAAATTGATTTTTAATATTTAGAAGCCATAAATAATATTTAAAACACGGAAGTTATGCATAATAAAACGGATTATTTTTTTAATAAAATGACAACAAAGTATCGGTTACCATAAATAATTTATCCAGCAGTGGGTTTACCATAAGTTGTATTACTCGCCAAAAGGCAAATCGCCAAAAAGTCGCCAAAATCCGTGCAACCGTCTACCAAAGTAGCACCCAATTAAATTATTATTAACTTGTAGTCATGAGGTTTTTAGTTGCTGTAGACGTGAAAAATTAGCAATACCCTCGCCGGGACTCGAACCTGGACCTGTCTAAACGTTACAGTGTGCTAACCGTTACACCACGAAGGCACGCTGGAGGGAGAAAATACTCCCCCTTTTAACGAGGGACTGGGGATTACCCTGGTGGTGATGAATTATTGTCAACCACCTTTCAGTTCGGGCTCCAATATAGCGTCATTAGTTTTTATTTTTAGTCCAAAGGGTCTTTGTCCCTGAAAAACTAATGTTTTCGTTTTGCGCTTTTGCGTTGAAAATTTTAAAAGGCTGTTCACTTTTCGAATCGTTGCCACCAAATACTATCGCCCTGTATCATATTTGAAGAAATTAAATAATGAGGAATCTGCATAAATGTATGTATGTTTCTCGCATTGTGATAAAATAACGGTACCTAGAGCCATCCAATTTTTAATGACGGACTCGTACTGCGAATATGGGCATCTGAAACCCAAATTTGAAATTTGTTTTACTATCGATGTCATATTTTGTAAAACTTTAACGAATTTTTGATTAACAAATTCAAGGATTTCAAAGCAAGCGATGGCAACGTTGTACAGAATAATAATAATAATAATAATAAAAACATTTTTACGCGTGAGAGTGCGTATCGGAAATTCTAAAGATATCCTCAATTTAAAATCATTTTGCGATATTGCTCTTGAACTGGATTTTATGGTTTAAGTGCGAAGAACTTGATACTTAATAAATATAGGTAACACACAAAACGGTAAAAAAAAGGCCCTTTGGACGTAATTTAAAATCTGAAACCTTTCAGTTTTTTTTTTTTTTTTTGCTAATCAGTAGATAGATTAAAAATAAAGAATAATTGACCATACATAATTTATCTCGTTTATACGAAAGATCTAAAAGAAACTGCAATTTAAGTAAGTCCATAAAACTTCTCAGTATTTTAACTGAGCCATAAAATTCGTCACAGCAATGAAATACAGACATAACAATTAAATATTTAGCATTTCACTCAATAAAAGAAATAAAGTTAATGCAACTAAAAATAAATTACATCAAATCATTATTCTGCATATTATATATTGACGTTATCTGCCTCTTACAAAATTTAGACATTTAACTATTTTTCTTTAAAGATAAGTAAACAGTCTATAAATCTTAATTAAGTATGGAGCTAATTTTAATCTTAAACGCATCCTAAGCTATTGAATTTTCCATAAACTATTAATTTATCTTACACTGTGCAGGCATTTCCTCGCAAATGGCAAAATAATACATTCTTTAAGGATGGAATAAAAGCGAAAGCGGATAAAAAGTTCATTATTTCATTACTTTTAAGAATACTGAAAGATCTCTGGCGGTATAAATAGTTAATTAATTTAATCATCCTTATAATTAACAAACTAAAAAGAGCTTCTATTAACGGAATTTGATAATTTTTTTTCTCTTACTTAAGTTTAAAAGACAAATGCTAGCAGAATACCGTCCAAGCAAAAGAATGTGATGTGTCTGTAACATTTTCCATGTCGTGCGCTACGGCATCGAAATTTCTCCTGTAACTGCACCAGATAAGCAGTAAAAATCGCCAATTTATTGCAGTCGGTAAAAGCTCGCAGCAAAGAAAATCACCATAAATTCTGCTTAACGCGACAGAAATGCCGCAGATCACAGATATCACCTTCTGAGCATATTTGAAAGCTACAGTCGCAGAATTCTGCTGTGATGCTGTGGAGGCATTTGCTGTGATTTGAAACAGGAGACATGAAAAATGAGCAATCCTCTCCCCGGCTGAGCATATTTGAAAGCTACAATCGCAGAATTCTGCTGTGATGCCGTGGAGGCATTTGCTGTGATTTGAAACAGGAGACATGAAAAATGATCAATCCTCTCCCCGGCACTCGAACCCTAAAGCTTTCAAATACGTATCGAGTGGGCTTCCAATTACGCCACGAAAACATGGGAAAGGAGGGAGCAAATACCTTACATGCTCCTCCCTTTAAAGGGGGACTAGGGATTAGAGGTTCAACTTGTCAAATCCCAGAAGTGACGAATTATCATCCCGCACCTTTTAGTTTGGGTGCCATTTTTAAAGTGGATTTTGTGGGCTTGTTCTGATGTTACTGTCGAACAAGTGAGATAAGTCACCCCACAACATGTTTTGTATCAACTAGAAAACCAAAATTGAAATTTAATGGTATAAAGATTAATTTTAAAATACACTTTAAATATCTTGGAGTGATTATTGATGAAAAGCTAACTTCTATTGAATATTTTAAGGCGATTCATAGAGATATAGAAAAATTTTAAATTATTATAGAAGTACCTTTGATTCACAAACTTTAAAGTTAAAAAGCACTACCCTTAGAGATATTTATTTAAATGTTATTAGGCCAAAACTTTTATATGGTATTGGCATGTGGAGCTGCCGGGCAGGGGAATTCGTTAGACTGAGAACTAAACTGGATTCATTGCAAAGGAGCTGGCTGCTTGCAATCACAAGAGTTTTCCGTACTGTTTCTACAGAAATTATTTCCTTACTTGCTGGCATTCCGCCACTCTCAATTTTTTATAACTTTTATTATGAAAAATATTTACTCAGCTATGGTTTTAAAAAGATTTTAACATGTGAAAATAGTGATGTTTTGAATGGTAACGCATTAACAGGAAAAGATTTTATTAATATACATCCAAATGATTTCAAGGGTATACCGTACGATAAAGATTATATGAATAATGGCATAATTGATATATACACTGATGGCTCCGGTTATGAAGGTGGAACTGGTTGCGCATTTGTTATTTTTTATTACGGAGTCGAAATCTATACTAGAAAAATACGATTAGAAGGAAATAACTCAGTGTATCAAGCTGAAGCGGTTGCAGTCAGAGAGGCACTGTGGTGGAATTATAAAAACTTAAAACAGTACTTTACAATACATATTTATTCTGATGCTCTCTCGGCCCAACAAGGCTTGGCGAATCCGGAACCAAGCAATAGACTTCTTTCGGATATAAAAAACATTTATAACAAAATAAGAGAGAAAATAGTATATATTTTCATTGGGTCAAGGCACATATTGGTGTTATCGGGAATGAAGGGGCGGATATGCTAGCTAAAGAGGCTGCCCTGGGAGAGGGTGATATTTATGAAGCTATTAATGATTCCAGAAGAATTACCTTGAGAAAAATGAAAGCAAGTATAATTGAGAAATGTGCTCGGGAATGGAATGGTTCAAATAAAAATAAAGGTTACTTGAGGACTTTGACCATAAAAAAGAAAAATGGATCTGTTTAATAATATAGATACTGTTCAAGTTATCACGGATCATGGCAGATTCCCGGCCTATTTAAAACCTTTTAACCTCCAGGGCAATGATCAATGCTTCGCTTGTGGGAAGTACGGAAATGGAGCTCATTTTATGGAAGAATGTAAACTGACCGAGAGTGTGAGGACGAGATTTGGAAAAATAAATGAACAGAATGCAGTTAAAAAAAGAAAATTCTTGAATAGCTATGCAACAGAAATTATGAAGATTGTGAATGAAAACAAGACTATCATAGGAATAGGACATTAAATATTCTTTTTTATTTTATTTTTTGTTTGTTTGTTTGTCTGCGTCGGGTGTGCTGCGTTAACCATGAGGCAGATTATTGTCGGCCAGGAAGGTTGCAGCATACTCGTAAACTAAACTAAACTAAACAACATGTTTTGTACTGCAAGGCTAATGGAAGAATAACGAAGGAATCTTCCCAGAAATTTTCAGCAACATACACATTAGAAAATTAGCCGTTTAGTAGTTATTATAAAAAAATAAGTGTTTTTCTCTTAGTATCTGTTCGAGTGTTTGGTCATGACAGAATAATTTCTTGAACTAAAGATCAAATAACCAAATTCGAATGCCGAAGTAATTTAACAGAAGCTTAGTGTCACGCGGGCACCTTTTGCTTTAGCTTTTTTATCTCCTTCAAGAAGATTTTATATGCTGTTGCGTGGACAGCATCAACATTAGAAAATTTCACTATGGGGCTGCGTTACGTGTGTAGTGGTGGGTGGTGTGGTGAATTTTATTAGGGCAAAGCACACTAGGGCTATCTGCCTAAGGGGAGGGATGCCTTTGTGGAGGACTTTCTAAGGGAAACTGGCTCGTATACACGTTACACATGGGGAAAACCACGAAAACACCCATGCAGCCAGCCCGTTCGCGGGATTCGAACCTCGGACCGAACTACCAGTGTTCAGCGACTTTACCGCTCGGCCGCTGGTGGGCGTGTAGTGGCGGGAAATGAAGGCATAAACACTTGGTCAATCAGAAGCTACAAATTTCGACTAACGTATGTGGTAGTTCTGCAGCTGCAGACAAGAAAGTGATTGTCATTTCGTTTCTTTCCATGAAACACTGTTGCATGGATTAGTTAGTGTAATAGTTTTTTTCAAAAGCACTTAAAAAATGGCGGAAAATGAAACGAAGCGTGTAATACAAGAGGTAATTTAAAAATCGTTTTGTTTTCCAATTTTCTCTGACAAAAAAGAAACAATCAAAAACGATAGACCATGACATTCTTTTTTCACCCTCCTGCAAAACTTAAATATGCGCTTCTTCTATTTTTTTCTAAAGATAAACGATTTAGTTTTCAAACTAGCTTAAGAAATGTTTCTTTCCTTCTTTCGCTATATATCAAGATCCATTTACAAAACCGCCTACTCAAGCATGTTTAAAATCAGAAACAAAAAGCAGAACAAATTCTTTGGCCGCCCAACCGGTATAATGGTTAGTATCGCTGACTGTCGTGCCGAAAGGCCCGGGTTCGAATCCGGAAGAAGTCATGGGTGTTTGTAAATGTACAGTTTCCGTGCGGCATGCAGGCACTCTAAATGTGCGGCGAGCTGAAAGTTCTTTCGAGAAGTTGGTGGTAGGAGAAGAGGCGTGGGAGACCCTCGGACGCGTCCCTCACCGCCGGGGTGCTTTCCATCAAAATTGGGGGCTGAACTGAGTTAAATCGCACTATCACATGCATATTCACAAAGCCTACAGACCATTTCTCTAAGGTGTGCTCATTGGATGAAACATCTGCTTGGCGGTCATATTTGGAATGGCGAGTTATCGCCCTGTAGGCGTGGTAAACAAACGGAAACAGCGTTTATTTCATTCGATATTTTTTTAGTTTATGAATGAAAGCTTGGAGGAATTGTGTGGAATATATTTTATATAACTTACTGATCTTATTAATAGTTTATTTGTATTTGAATTTAAACTTTTAAAAGTACATAATTGTTTTACAAGAAAAAGGTGTTTACATGGAGATAACATATGCACTTTTCTGTCATTTCTGTTAGAAAGAGCCTGTTGTGTAAATTTCCATAGCGCATTAATTTATACAAATAAAGGAATATTAAAAAATAAACCAAATGAAAACATTCAGTAAACATTTAAGGCCGTCGATACCTATTCTTTTTTACCTAAATTATGAAAAGTAAGTATAACTAAAATTATATTTTATTCGATTATGTGCTATATTATGAAAAGTAAGTATAACTAAAATTACCTAAATTATGAAAAGTAAGTATAACTAAAATTACCTAAATTATGAAAATTAAGTATAACTAAAATTATATTTTATTCCATTATTTTATTCCATTATGTGCTATTTCTATTGAAGCGCTTTCCGGGATCTTGGTTCATAATCCTGCTACTGGTACCTACTACAAAGAGTACAAACCAGTAAATAAAAATAAGAAAAATAGAGAAAATAAAGGCGTTTAATTTTTAATACCGTACCCAAACAAATAATGAGGAAGTCATTCAATAAAGTTAAAGTAAAAAAAAAAAAAAAAAAAATCCGGGTAGAGCAGAGTTTATGAAAAATACGAGCGGGGATAGAACCGGTGATCTAGAAGTCCAAGAACTTTTTCCGCGCTTGTTACCGCTGAGCTGCGGTTTCGTCGGTGAATTATGCACAATTTTTGATACACTACACTTAAATACAAATTGTAAAGGCGATGAACCAAAAGTCGCCAAGCACTAGGTTCTGTAACCCTAAACTAAACTTGATTGATATTGATTGAATAGAAGATAATAGATTTGAGGATTGCTATTGATTTAATACAAGCTAAATGAAAGTAAAAATAACATGAGAAATGTCCATACGGAT
Source organism: Stegodyphus dumicola (assembly GCF_044657685.1). Taxonomy (NCBI): domain Eukaryota; kingdom Metazoa; phylum Arthropoda; class Arachnida; order Araneae; family Eresidae; genus Stegodyphus; species Stegodyphus dumicola. The sequence goes on from NC_140768.1 coordinate 6,613,343, forward strand.
CGAGATTTAGAAAAATAAATATTAATGGTCACAAGAAGATTTCTCATCGCTTAAAATGCTCTTGAGAGAACCGCACCCATCATAAGCAAAGTTTTAGGACTAAGTTTGTATAAAACTAAAAACTCAAGAAAACAATATTCTTTATCCATCAAGCTTCATAATGAGGATATAACAGAAAATAGAGAAATTTTTAAATGAAGGATAAATTTTCTATGCTAATTTTCTTGGCAAAACGAGAACTGCATTTAGAACCAACCCATGATTGTACACGACTTTCATGGAAGAATGCTTAGAACCTCAAGGAGTTCGGACTTTCTACTCCCCCCCACACACAATTTTGACGGAAAGTACTCCAGCGGGGGTCCGAGGATCTCCCATCCCTCTTTCCCTCCACTAAACTACACGAGAGGACTTTCGGATTTACAAACATCCATACCTACTTTTAAAAACTGAATTAATTGAATGAGAAATCTATACCTAATGAAATTCGAGGGAGGAAGTAAGTTTAAATGAAATGCGGAAAAAAAAATGCCTATAATTTACACTGAAGTGACAAAAGTCATGGAATACCTCCTAATATTTTGTCGGTCCTCCTTTTGCCCGACGAAGTGCAGCAACTCGGCGTGGCATGGACTCAACAAGTCGTCGGAAGTCCCCTGCAGGAATATTAAGCCATGCTGCCTCTATAGACGTCCATAATTGTGAAAGTGTTGACGGTGCAGGGTTTTGGGCACGAACTGACCTCTCGATGATGTCCCATGAATATTCGATGGGATTCATGCCGGGCGATCTAGGTGGCCAGATCATTCGCTGGAATTGTCCAGAATGTTCTTCTAACCAATCGCGAACAATTGTGGCCCGGTGACATGGCGCATTGTCATCCATAAAAATCCCATCGTTGTTTGAATACGTGAAGTCCATGAATGGCTGTTAAGTGATCTCCAAGTAGCTGAAGGTATCCATTTCCAGTTAATGATCGGGTTCAGTTGAACCAGAGGACGTCCCACATTAATTTCTCCAGTTATTTGACGCAGTGTTGCTTGTCTGTGAACATTGACAACTCTACGCAGACGTCGCTGGTCTCGGTCGTTAAGTGCAGGTGGTCGGCCACTGCGCCGTCCATGGTGGGTGTTATGCCTGAAATTAGATACTCTCGGCACACTCTTGACACTGTGGATCTCGAAATGTTGAATTTCTTAACGATATCCGAAATGTAATGACCCATGCGTCTAGCTCCATCTACCATTCGGCGTTCAAAGTCTGTTAGTTCTCGTCGTGCGGCCATAATCACGTCAAAGCCTCTTCACATGAATAACTTGAACACAAATGAAAGCCCTGCCAAAGCACTTCGCAGTTATACATTTTCTACGCGATACTATATTTGGATATTGCTATCCCATGAATTTTGTCACATTAATGTAATAGACCGTACGTGTCCGCATCAGATTTTGTAAAGATAAGCACTGCAAGAGTTCAGAAGGATACCATACCCTAAACAGTTTGTCTAAATTCAGGAATAAGCACACTTGAAAATAAATGTATGTCATTTACAGGATACGTGTTCTTTAACACAGGATAAACTTCTCGTCCTCATGAAATTCCAGAATGCTATACAAAATTATGATTTTGACGATCTGAAAAATCTTCGCAGCTCTTTCATGCATGCAGATTTTATTTATAAAAAAACACTTTCACCCGTAGGCATGCTAATAAAAGCCTGTCACTTTCAGGAAAGATAAAGCCGAGTAAACAGCCTTTTCTTCAATGACTCCTTCTTTCCCAGACGTTTTGTTTCAATTTTCTAGTAAATCAAAAAATCAGTCCATATATGTGATTGGGGAGAAAGGTTACGCAAAAGAAAACAGCGCTGCAGAGAATCTATGTAAATTCAATAACTTAAAACGAGCAAAGGTCCTTTGGAAAAGGGGAAAAAAGATCAAAATACTGAAACCACTTTGCAAGTGCAAGGGGGGGGGCGCAAGTGAGGCGACATCTCAACTCAATCTTTCACCCTTCTCTACTCTCTTGCTGTAAGAGGAAAGATCGTTTTTCCAAAATTCGATTCCACTAAAATAGAGACCCGAATTTTCCTTTCTTCTCCTTTTAAGAGGGGAAAAAAGTGTGTGGGATAATAATAATAAAAAAAAAAAAAAAAAAAAAAAAGAAAAAAAAAAGAAACTTCGATCGCTTTAGTCTTCTAGAAGGTACTTTTTCAGGAAGGGAGGGGCTACGATATAAAGCGAACAGTTTATTGAATTTTCAGTTTCGTTTTTGTTACCAAAAGTGGTTTATTTCAGGGTCCGGCGGAAAAAAAAATAGTTTGGAGTATGGGAGGAAGGGAATTTTCCAAGCAATTTTTCTCAGCGCCTGCAAATTGATAATCTATTTAAAAAAATTCCCTCGGGGGTTGAAACTGAGAAGATAAGTTACGACCCAGAAAGGCACTTATTATAGTAGTTAAGAGGTTTTAGGAGTTCCGTTACTGTGATATTTTAAAAGCAAAAATTTTGGAAAACCCTTATCGGTTCCAAATCTGGGAAACTACTGGTATAACAGACAAGTGAACTGGGAAACGTTGACTTAGTTTGAGATTAATATACTCGACTGTAGGTAACTTTTCACAGCTAGCTAAATATGAACGAAAATAAAGAAGTATGAAGACAGCTGAAATCTAGACCAAATAATAAATATGTGAGCAAAATTTACACTTAAAGATTATAAACTTTAAAAGGCTAAAGAAATTATAAAATAATGAATGTGAATAATTTTGACGTTAGATAAGGAAACTCTACATCAATTTATGCGGACGCAGAGGAAGTTACGAATGGTTAAATTCAAGTAAAAATACCTTCCTTTCTGGTAATATTTTATGAAGTCAATTAGATACTCATGCATGTAAATGAAGCCTATAAATATAGGCGGATTATTCAATTTATGCACGAAAACATACGCTTTACATAAGATTTTAAGAATAATAACAGGCAATTTAGTCTAAACACTTAAGTATTCTCCCACTTAATCCAATTTAAAAATTTTCTGACATTTAACACTTAGAAAAGCGAAGCCTTTGTTAACTCTTTCGCGTCGAAGTCGCCCCAAGCGCCCGAGCATTCAGACATCGGCTGGACGCCCGAAAAGCCTGAATAATTTCCTACCCAGTGCTTTCCCCCATCACGTTACAGCATTACTCATTGCTTTCAGGTGTTGTTAAATCACATGTCAATCATTCTTTTGAAGCTACTAAAAGTAGCTTCCTTGTTTCCTTTGTTCCTTCCTTTCCTTTGTTTACTGTCAGTGTTTAGCTTCTGATGCCCGAAGTTGAAATCCCGTCCCAAGGGGTAATTTCACACAGTGTCAAAGCGTCGAAGAAGTTCTCGCTTTACTTAAGTAAGGCTATTGTTAGCACTCTAGTATTCAACTTTTCATGGGGGAAGGGAGAGCATTCCAGGAGAAATTCTTAGATACGGGCGTTTTCGATGTTTGGGGAATTGAGATTTTGCCCTCTCTCGATGCGAAAGAGTTAAGCCTGTGTGCTTAAAATACCGAAACGCCCGTCCCCGTTCATTACCTGTCCCGTCCGTTTCCCCGATTCCCGTTTATTAACGCACAAAGAGGTTCGAAGATTTCAAGTAACATCCTTTCTACTCCCTGACAAAGAAGCTTCCATCAGCCTTATAGAACAAGCTATCTGCAATGAACTATGCAATGCATTTCTGGAAACTGCACCCTAGGCGCAGGAAAAAGAAACAACATCGCAATCTCGGCCGTTACGGGCAGACAGTTGTGGTCGTTTGGATGAAAGGCCCTCTCGGACGCTTTGGCCTTAAAAGGTTTAATTCAGGGAAGTATGAAAATTACCTTAACATTAACCCATTTACCTGCGGACACACAAGCGGGCGAGTGGTAAGATCGCTAGTAGTTCGACCCAAGTCCAAAGTGCAGTGAACGGGTCACTGCAGTTTGGAGTGACATATGTTTTAAGGCAGCTTTCCTGCCTTAACACGTTTGTCACATGAGTACGAGCCAATTCCCTTTGAAACACCCTTCGCAAAGGCAATCTATTTCCATAGGAAGATGGCCTAGAGCGCTTTGTCTTAATAATTCAATCTTTTATGTGTCTTACAAAATTATACTTGATTGATACGTGTCAAGAACTCAATAAAATTCCTAAATCTAGATTATCTGGTATGTAATTACAACCAGCGCGTGTTTTAAATCCTGAAAGTTATTTGACTGATATGCTATGTTATACATTTTTTGTTTCAGCACTTCGAGAGAGCATTTGTTTCACCCCCTAATTGCCCGAAACTCGGTTTTATCTATTCATAACAAACTTCATATATTCAGATCCATGCTGCGACCAATTGTTACTTACGCCTGTCCCGTCTGGGGTTATGTTTGTAAAACACACATGCAAAAAATCCAGCAATGCCAGAACATTACTCTAAGAAGAATCTCTAACAGTCCCTGGTACTTCAGAAACGAAGCCATCCACAACGAACTAAATATTGATAGCATCAGTATTTGTATTGCTAAAATAACAAAAAAAAATTTTTCCTTTCACTATATTGCGTTCTCCCCATTTTAGTCTTATATTATTATTCTAATTATTATTTTATCCTGGTATCTTATTCCTAGTTCTGACTTTAAAGTCAAACCCTCAATAAGTTTCAACTTTAGCTTAGCCCCTCCCCCCAACCAATGCCTGACAAGCAAGATTGTGCACTTTCTTTACAGATCAATCATTGGCGCACGTGACCAGTAGCTCCTCCCTACGCCTCTTCGACCATCTCTATGCCATTCCATCTTCATTTGAGCGCCGGACATCGTAGAAGTAGTATCACTTAGGTCTTACTTGCAGCTCCTGCCATAAACGCGACTAATTCTCCGTGCTGTTTATGCGAAAGGCTCATCCATTGACTATCACGCCCACTGCTTATCACGAGGAACTCTCCTCTCCTAAGTAATTTGCCATGATATGCCAGTAAAAGATATGCCACCTTACACGTGATAAACACAGGATGCGGCTTTCCAGCCGAGGAGCCTGAAGAAGTGCCCAGCACCTGAACCTTCGAGAGAGCAATGGCGGAATTTATTTTCCTCTTGCTCCACGAATTTTCTAGCACATTTTCCCAGTATGGTTGTAAGCATTATCATGTTGGTAGAAGATGCTTATTAACAGATCAATACGATTGCTGTAAAAATATGATCTGCAATACTATATGGAGAGGTTGATAAGATACAAGAGTTGGACAAAAATATGGAAACACCTCATAAAAATGCAGGTTTGAACTGAAAGGTTTGTTCTAGCAAAAGCTTTTGGTGGCACTGATGTATTTGCTCAACAACGTCATCTGTAAATCTTCGTCAATACATTGCAAGTGTCATTCTTTATCGAGAAAATGTTCTGTGATTGCATCGAACGCGGGGAAATTCTTTGAGCTGGTATGGAGGCTGCTTCTAGAAACAAGGTAGCTGAAGTGTTTGGTGTTTCAAGAAGCACAGTATCTAAAATTTTTAACTCAGATAGGAAAGCTAAAAATGAAGGGAACTCCATAAACATGGTATTTTTGGGCGAGCTGCAATTCAAAAGGGCTACTCATCAGTGACTGAAATGCCTGCAAGGCAAGAAAATGTCGCCAAAGTTATACAGGCCTGATCTGGAGAAATGGAAGATAGTTTTTGGTCAGATGAGTCTTGCTTCACACTATTTCTGACTTCAGGGCGAGTTTGCATCTGGCAAACGCCATCCCAAGTTTATGACAGAAACTGTTTGCTGACAAGAGTGAAACAAGACGCGCGTTTGAGCATAGTTAGAGCAGCCATATTGTGGTATTCTATGAAAAACATCATTATTGTGTACTGCCATCATCGTTAACTAAACTTTCCAATGTTTTACAGAAAGAGGGGTATACGATTTTCTGGCAAACCATACAGGACCTATTTTTATCAATTCTAAGAAGACTGCAAGCTATTTTGAATGCCAGCGGTTTTCCAACATCGTATTCGTTAGAGCAACATGTTCTTTTTACTTCCTTGTACGAAGTAAAGGGGAAGTATTGTAATCGCGAAAAGTTTCAGGCAACATAATTCAACGAAAATATCCATTTTTACCGCTATCGAATGCAATTTAATGATGTTTTTGCATGATATCTGTACTTTAGGACAGAATAAAAGACTCTTTTCCTCCAAAAAAAATTATAATTTATTTTACATTCTCTAATTTGAGTTGCCCCAAAAGCATTGGCGATTGTATAAGCACCAGAAACGCCATCTGTTCATACTGTTCTTGAATTAAATGAAAGGGTCTTTTCGCCGTTTTTACACCGTCTTACTGACACTACGAAGATAAAAATATTTGTGGCAACACAAACTTTCTGATTACTATTCCAGAAAATAGCTATATTATGTAGTCAGCTCTAAAAAGTTGGAAGTAATTGCTTTTAAAATTGGAAGTAATTGCTTTTAAAACTTTGCGAATAATCGCTTTGCATTTCAAGTTAAGATCTAGTAAGCAAAGTAACTTTAATTTAGCCAGAATGTTACAACTGAACTTCTTCTGGATATTATCAATCCTCTATATCATATCATGGTTACGCAAATTATTAATTTTCTCATAAATTAACGGAATGAGTCTGAACAAATCAGCCGTCAATGCTTTCGTAAATTACATACCATGAATGGGAAGCTACGTAAAAAAGGGTTTGTTTGCAAGGAAACCCATAATTTGTGTCCCTCTAGAAAAATGCGGCCGCTTTGCAATAGGGATTGGAGTATATCGCGTGGAGTCGAGTTCTCTTCACTGATCAATGTCATTACTGTTTGGAGAGGGTTTCCAGACTTATTATAAGCTAGAGAGAGGGGAGGTAACAATAAACCTAAAAACATCAGTGAAAGGAATCGGTACAAAGGTGGTGGAATCTTGATATGGGAGTGCATTATTTTGAATGACAACACGTATTTTACTAATGCATATTTATTTCAGTAATGTAAAGATGAATACAAAAATATAGAGAGATAAGATTTTTGATCCTCACACCAAGTTATTTAGGGATGTTATTGATAATAACGTTATCTGAACGCAGTGGACTCAAACTGTCGGCACTTGAAATTTCATGCGGCCCGCCAAGATATTTCAAGTATGTATGTATTTGTTACAAGGATTTCAAAGATTTTACTTATTTGAAGTCCGAGTTGAATCTATTTTTATTTCCATTAAAAAGGAACATGAATAACGTACCAGAAAATATGCAGGGTGTTTCCGGAATTCGATTACAATCTTTCAGGAGAGAGAGTGTACACCTGGACGATGGAGAATCACGTGGTTTTCCTGGCATGGTGATGATGACGCATGCAAAACGCAACAAAAGGGTGAAAAAACATGTTTATTATGCTTAGTACCGTAGAAACCGAGAAATGAAAATAAAAACCGACGACAACAATTGTCATTAAAGAAAGAATTAAATTTTACGTCGAAATTACGACCCCGGACCGTGATGCAGGCCTCAAATCTCCGGCACATGGAAGATCTGATATTCTGGAACATACCTGACGTGTCCCGGACTTCCTCAGCAGCTGCCACGATGCAGGCAACAAGTTCCTGAGCACTGTTAATGGGGGTTTCGTACACCAGTGTCTTGATGTACGCCCAGAGGAGAAAGTAGTTAACGCAAGTGAAGTGTAGCGATCTTGCTCTGCTGGTGTCCATCCTTGCATGCGTTTTTTTGTCGTCACTACCCGCGCCAGGAAACAGTTTCCATTGCTAGGCAATTTCCTATCGGCTAGGTGTACTCTATCTTTCCTGAAGGTCTGACACCGAATTGCTGAAATACCCTGTGTAACTAGAGATAATTAATTTACAGTGTGATATAAATTTTATTCAATTCACTCTAAGATGCAGATTTTATTAACTTTTGTTCGCACTTGTCAACACATAATGTTTCAGCTATGAAGTCTTGGTCCAAGAGTACTCGCTCTGTTTGTAAATGCATTTATATATCAACAATATTTTATCACAAATAAAAATTAATAAGAAACGTACCTGATGGACCGACGAGCATCTGCAATCCATAATGAAGATAATTCCTGCAATTCTCTCCAAGGCTACGAACTTTATCCGAATCGAAATGACATCGAGTGTTACGCTGTGTTATGAAACAAGGATGTTTATAACTGTATTTACATACAAATATATGCATTTTTATTTGTAAATAAAAAATTAATAATCTAGAGAAAGAGGCTTTGTTTCCTTCGTTTATTATCAACATCTCGCCCAGCTGTTAAATTTTCTCTAACAACTTAGAAAGTTTTCGTAGTTTACGTATTTTTAGTTTCAGTTGAAGTATGTTATTAAATTATAAAGTATATCTCCCGCTTTCCTAGCGTTCCTTCGTAGTGTAGTGGTTCTGCACGCTGGGCCGGTATCCAGAGCGGTACAGGTCAGTTCGACGCCAACGTTTCGACGCGGGGTCAGTTCGACGCCATACTTTTCGTATTTTTATTTATTTTTAGAACAAGTTTGCATCATCATTGAAATAAATTTGGTGTCATCATCATTCGATGTTTCACACCCCACATTATGGGAATTCATAGATGGTCTCAGGCGTGTTCAAAAATCAATTGATCAATGTTATGAACAATTTGTACGTGGAGATGAACCGCCGCACAAGCGGAATAGGTATCTGCGAGCTGATATGAGAATTAAAGTAATAGTTGAAGATTTTGAAAATCGAGAAATAATGGAATACCTGAAAGGTGTGGCGCATAATTTTGCAATGGATTAGTAAAATAACAGTTCTGTAATGTAATCTTATTTATCTCTAATCTTATTTATGTGTAATCTTATTTATCTGTAATTATATTTGTCTGAAATATAATATAACTACTTTGTAACCATATGTTTATTTACTATTTGTGTATTTTGCTTTTTTGATGTTGTTTTGTGAAATAAATAAATAAAAAAAAACATCCCTCATGTCCTGGGGCCTTGACGTTGGCGACGGAGTTTTTCACTAATCTGGGACACAAACAAAAATTTAGAACACTTTCACACATATATTTATTTCAAATATGCATGCAAACAATCGCTAATTCAATAAATAAAAATCAGTCATATTACTTATTTATATTCTTCATATTTATTCTAAAAATAAATAAAAATACGAAAAACAATATGGCGTCGAACTGCCCCTGCGTCGAAACGTACGGCGTCGAACTACCCCGGCGTCGAAATGACCTGCTTCTATCCAGAGGTCCGTAGTTCGATTCCCGGCGAAGGCGTTCTTAGTTTTTCATCTCTCCTACTTCTAAAAAGAAATACCTAATGTCTCTAAAAAATGAGTTACACTATTTCAATTAAAAAGTATTTATATTTGTGTATGTTTTCATTAATATTTGGTAAGTGGAATTAAAAAATTTTTTAAAATATTTGGTGGTTAGTATAGCCAAAGACTAATCGGCCAAGTTAAAGGAAACTCCATCCCGGAATTGAACTGTGACAGAGCCATATCGACTATCCTAACCAGACTTAGGACAAAAGGGATGAGGATTTCTGCAGACGGACAGAGTAGTTACATCACCATTTGTCCTCATCGCCCAGATGACATCCCCCTGTCTCGCCATCACATCTTCAGCTGCCCTGCAATCCAGGCCAGGCTGTTTTTAACATCGGCATTGTAGTAGACCTACTTTATACTGATAGAGCTGCCGAGGTTGCAATCCTTATGGGGCCACAGGGAGTTGTTGCGTCTGGATAGGGGAGGGTGTGGGACATATGCCTCTGTTAGACTCCAGGCGTCCTGCCGAGGTTGCAAAAGCTGTCCTTGATAGCTTCGGAGCTATATAATTGCAGTTTGTCATAGACACGACATCATCATCAAATCTGAGTGCAAAATCGCTAAGTTCTCGTACTTAGGTTTCACAAAGAAATTGACACTTTTCTACGAATTTCTTATTACTGGCGAATTTTATTGTCACTTTCTCTTTCTATGTGTCGCAGTTACGTTAAGCGTAATTTTTTAATTAATTTGTAAATTCAGTTATATTAAATACAAATTTATGCACGTATTTTAAAATGAGCGCGTCTGTCTGTGTGTTTGTGACATCATCTAATCCGGAACGGCAGGAAATTGAGTTTCGAGAGAGGTACCCCTGGATTCCAAAAATTCCTGGGAAGCCCTTTCGACCATTTATATCTTAGTACTACTTTAATAAGCCAAGATATTAATAAAAAAACTTTAATTTCTGCAGTCATTTTTCCGAGTGTCAATAGTCTCGCACGCTGGAGATAAAAATCTGCTTCATTTTAAAAAGTGTTGCCACGGCTCGCTTTGAAATCGTGCAGTTTATTAATCAAAAATTTGTAACTTTAACAAAATATGAAATAAAAATAGCAACATTAAAAGTATTATTATTATACAGGGTCATATTATGACATTAAAGGAAGCACGCGATTGCATGTGACATCACTCTATGTCGAAGATTTTTCGTTAATGTCAGCAGTTTAAATAAATATCTTCTGTTGGCAACTTTTTTTGTTTCAGATTAAGAAATTTGACACGGTATGCTATTGCCTGTTTAATTCTTTATTAATTTGGAGAAAAAGGTATTATATTACATTAAAGATAAATCATAGCATCATAGGTATTAGCCTGAAGTGTCAAATGTTTTCCATTCCTGGTTTGGCAACGAAACATTATTTACAATGAATGAAATGAGAAAGAAAGAATGAACTGATTGAAGATTGATTGAAAGAATGAACTGATTTTATTCAATGTGAAACTTTTTAAGTATTTTCTTTTCGGATGTACATAGAATGTATAAATTTTGTCTTGGGCGCAGTCCATTAACGTGGAAGGCTAACCTGCTAGATAAAAATAAAAACTGCATTCACATAATGCTAAAAGTAAACACTTTTATCTATACATTACCACAAGTAAATAATGACATACAAAACGTAAGACTTTGAACGTAAGAACTTAAGACATACAAAATGTTAGAATCTATTTTATTTTAGCTACAACTAATTTTTAGTACAATTCATGTTAATTTTCAGTTGTATAACAACAATGTGCCTTTGTAATTAAAATATGCATGTTTTTTACCTTCCGTATGTTATTACACTGGTTATCATAAATTAAGGAATCACAGAAAAAAAAAATCACAGAAATACCGATAACTCCCTCAAAAGTAAGCCAAACCGTGTAAAATTTGAATATGTTGCCAAGTAAGAGTAGCTGAGTAAAACTGCGATATGCAAATTAGTGGCACTGCACTCGGAATACGTCAACTGCGAGGAGCATAAAAGTCCATGTTTGAGAGCAAGCCTACATATTTCACTGTGATAGTGACATCAGAAATCTGAAATAACCAATTCGTTACAATGACGTCCAGGCATCATTTGCCTGCAGAACTACGATGGAGAGCCATTGGAAGACTAGAGGCAGGACAAAGTGAAACAGAGGTGGCCAGATGGCTAAATGTGAGTCCTTCTGTGGTTCTCTTTGAGGTAGACTTTGGAGGCAATTTCAAATCTCAGATCCGGTATCTAGGAGGTTAAGCCAAGGGCGGCCAACTGCTACGACGAGCGCCGATGGCTCATATTTGATATTATGTGCACGCAGGAATAGAACCGCTACTCCAATTCTTCTTAGATCCTTCCTTGCTGTAGCCACCTGAAGGTTATTGTCAACGTCAGCTGTGCGTAGAAGGCTTCACGAAGGTGGTCTATATGCGAGGCGACCAGACATTTGCGTGCCTTTCACGTCACGCCATAGGAGGGAGCGTTTGCAGTGGGCACGACAACATGTCCACTGGATGCTTAATCAATGGAGGGCTGTTCTCATTACGTATGAGTCCAGGTTTAGTCTAGAAAGCGATAGTAAGCGTTATTTGATATGGAGAGAACCTGGAACTCGCTATCATCCGACAAACATTCGTGAAAGAGATGCATTCGGAAGAGGCAGTGTCTGTGTTTGGGGTGGCATCTCTTTGGGTAGACGCACAGACCTCCATGTCTTTCCAAGGGAAACCGTGAATGCTCAGGTTTATAGAGATGACATCCTTGATGTTTATGTGTTCCATATGCCGGAGCAATAGGTGATGCTTTCCTGTTAGAGCACGACAACGCAAAACCACACAGGGCTCGCATTGTAGATGATTATCTTCAACAGGAAACAATTATGCGCATAGAGTGGCCAGCTCGATCCCCTGACTTGAATCCTATCGAGCACGTTTGGGATGCTTTAGGGAGACGTCTAGCTGCTCTCAATCCGCCCCCTTAGACCCTTGCCGCGCTTGCGACTGCTTTGCAAGAGCAATGGCTCTCGCTTCCTACGGAACTGATAGACCGCATAATTGAAAGCATCACGCATCGCTGTATGTGCTGTATTGCTTTCAGAGGCGATCATATTCCATATCTAAGGTAATTTTTCTATAGTAAACTGACACCTTCGATTTGTTCATTTTATTCATGTGCTAATTTCTATACTACCATATTTGTCTGGTAATTTCTTTTTATGCTATTTGATATTTTACTATGTGTTGTATATTGTGGGTAAGTTTCATTAAAGTCTACATGTAACGTTTTCAGTAATCGTGATTTTTGTCATTTTTCCTTATTTTATGATAAACGGTGTAGTTTACAAAATGATTTTGCGATCACAAATGAAAATTTTCGAATTTAGCAGCATGTCGTTTTAATTTGTGATCAAAATAAAACTTTAAGAAATATAATTTCGTAACCATTTAAAGCTCACATCTAAAATTTTCATGTTTTTAGGATTAATCTGTACCTTCCTTAAGTATATCAGAGAAATCTATGTTGCACGTTTAGGCCTTAGATTTATTCTGAATGAAGTTTTCACCTTTCCGGAAATAGGGTGAATCACCATCTGGGTTTCTGAAGGTAAATTTGAACTTCGCAGTCAACAAGAGATCAAGAAGTAAAATCTAATTTCCGTCTCCTTTCCGAATTGAGAGGAAGTGATAGTTAAAGGAAGAAGGGAACTCTTTTCTTTTTAAAGGAAATTACTGATCTTTTAAAAAATTGAACAGAGATGCTTACAGTTTCCTGACAAGAATCCAAATAACAAATAAGATAACCAAAAGTGACTGAAACATATTGTTAGAAAACAAAGATTTATTCTTCAACCAATAGAGAAAGGTTTCACCTTTGCTGGTCGTAATGTAACTCAAAAAGAAGAAACGGAATTCAAGTAAATCTAATGAAGAATTAAAAATATTTCCCTTACATTCCATTTAAATAATTCTGAATTTGTTATTATGATATTTGTAAGGTTTACTTATTTTTCTAATAGTTATTTTTAGTTTGGAACAAGCCTTTTTTATTCATTCTAAATTTCCACCTACGTTTGCTTGCTAGAATGAGTTTTCAGGATTACAGTTTATGTAAATGAGGTACAAACGAGTATTTAAGGTGAAGTCTGGGTCACTTAAGTAGGATAGCGTGTTCTGCCTTTCGGCCACTAGTCTAAATTTAGTGTTCTACGGCCGTACTGTTAATTCTAGTTTTCGCCGATGATCTTAAAGAAGGGCTAACTCTGTTAGTTAATTGGAGCCCATCAGTGGCCGAGCGGTAAAGTCGCTGAACACTGGTAGTTCGGTACGAGATTCGAATACCGCGAAACGGGCTGGCTGCATGGGCGTTTTCGTGGTTTTCCCCATGTGTGACATGTATACGATCCAGTTTCGCTTAGAAAGTCCTCCACGAAGGCATCCCTACCCTTAGGCAGATAGCCCTCGAGGCTTTGCCATAATCACGCACGCTGTTAGTTAATTCTGTGTAGCTTCGGTTGCTTGTTTCTAGTTAGTTTTATACTTCCTGTCTTGAGTTAAAACTCAAGTGGAGGCTTATTGTAACCCCGAGAAGGGGCTCATTTTTACTTCCTTGTACGAAGTAAAAAGGAAAGGTTGTAATCGCGAAAAGTTTCAGGCAGCATATTTCCACGAAAATATCCATTCTGACAACTTTCGAATGCAATTTAACAATGTTTCTGCGTGATATCTGTACGTAAGGATAGATAAGACTCTTTTCCTCCAAAAAAAAAATTATAAAACTACTTTAAAATGAATTCTGAAAGTAATTTTTCGTTGCGTCTGTACGTACGTACGTATCTCGCATAACTCAAAAACGAGCAGCCTCAGAACGTTGAAATTTTGTATATAGGACTACTATAACATGTAGATGTGCACCTCGTATTTTGGTTGCGATCGGCCGCGCCAAACGTATATAAATATATTTATATATATATATATACACTTTGTTACCCGGCTCAGTGATCACAGTTACTTTTACTCTTATATGTTTGTAAATTGTACATTTTTTGCTTTAAAAACGATTGAATTATTTTGTTCTTATCTTCCGGTTAAGGTTTTTATGCCTTTAGTAAATCTGTATGCAATATTTTTAGAATTATCAACAATTTTAAAGTTGTTTAAGTGCCGCTAAGCCTAATAATTTTTTTGATGGCGGCCATTAGTTGTTTACATTTGAAACAACAGACTAGTGGATTTGTTGCCAATCTAGAGAAACTTAGCTTCGCAAAAAAAAAAAAGATAACGCCTTCATTTATTACTGCGAATATTAAATCATGTTCAATCCATTCTGGATTTTATTCGAGGAAATAAGTGTTTCAGGTTTGCTTCGTAATTTTTAATACCGATATTTTGAGTTTTTATGTATTTTTGCCTTGTCGGGAAGTGAGAACTGAATTAATTGAATGAGAAATACTGAATCGTCTGTGAATAACTGTTCCTTTTTTGTTTCGTTTGCTTAATTTCTTTTATACATGGTTTTAGATTTATTGTAGTATTTGAACAGAAAATGTGGCAACGATTAGATAATTCATCAAATGATATAAATTTATATGCATTCTGAGTTATAATATGAACGAAATATAATACTGTTAAGTGAACCTATCGCCAGAGTGTCGCTATGGTAAACAAATAGAGTGCATTTTAAAGAATGCATTTATTCTATTGTGGTTTATGCGCTGTCGGCGAAATAGCCATAATTCAATCCAATAAGTTTAAACGAAATGCAAGAAAAAATGCGTATAATTTAATATTCCGTACAAGGAAGTCGTGGTGTACACATTAAATTTTTTCGAGTTGGAATAAAGGGTAAATTTAACCCTTCTTTGGACTTGTTAGTTGGCAAATAGTCACTACACAGTGCTTCGATATACTAGCTCTCAAATAACTCTATTTAGCTGGAATACTACACATATACTCTAAAAGGATTTTTAAAAAAGAATACCAAATTTGAAGTAACGTTTCAATAAAAAGATTTGAAATCTAAAAAGGGGGGGGGACTGTAATGTAAATTAAAATCAGCCAAAGAATTATTTACCGTATTAGCGCCAGATGTACAATTAGCGTTTCGTCTTTCTACTAAAATGCACTGCTTTATTAGCGGCAAGTTAACTAGAAACTGGCATTTCAATGGTCGCTCAAATTCCGATGAATGAACTGAGATTTTCCTGGTTTTCCCCGACACAGTAAGGCAAAATATCAACCTAGTGTCCTATTATGAAATTAATAAGCACCTAGTTATAACATTATTTTATGGATCTAGAATTTATGTAAGTATATGAAGTAAGTACCAAATGTTTATGTCACCAATGACTATTATGTACCAAATATAAGCGTACATACGCTTTTGTCTACATGTAATTGTGTCTGTATGTCCTTGTTGATATGTAATTGTACCCATGTATCTACTAGTGTTATCACATATCTTGGCACTGTATAGTTAATATACATCTATTACGCACTGAATAATCATGTACCTAATGTGCCTGTACTCAAAATGTCTGTACATATGTATATGAATTTAGGTTCTGTATATATGATAATGTAACTATGCATCTGCACATTTTATCCTGTAACACGACACCGTATCGCAAAGATCAAACTAGAGCTCCACTCTAAAATTAATTGCAAAAATTATCTGTTCAGCATTGTATTAAGTACCTATCGTTAATGTATGTTAAAGTAGCACTTACCTAACGCTTGGGTAACCACTCATTACTGTGTACCTAATACACGTGTTTTAATATCTTTGTACATTGGTTAATGTACTTAGGAAACAACACAAATAATTCAATAGCAAGACACTGTACCACACAGTACTAATCTAGGGTCTAACTTCTAATTCAGTGTATAAGGTATTTCTCCCACTTCCCTAGCGTGCCTTCGTGGTGTAACGGTAGCACGCTGGGCCGGTACTCCAGAGGTCCGTGGTTCGATTCCCGGCGAAGGCGTTTTTAATTTTTCATCTCGTCTGCCTCCATAAAACACAATGACAAGTGGCGCCCGAACTAAAAGGGTTGTGGATGATGTTTCTCCGCACCCAGGATTTGGTAACTAGGTCCCCTAAAACCCTGGCCACCCTTTAAAAAGGGGAGTATATAAAGTATTTCTCCCACTTCCCCAGCGTTCCTTCGTGGTGTAGTGGTCAGCACGCTGGGCAGGTATTCCAGAGGTCCTTGGTTCGATTCCCGGCGAAGGCGGTTGCATATTTTTCATCTTTTCTGCTTCCAATTAACCTAATGACTCTACAACTGTACTAATTACTTATTCCAGCATAACACTGCGCACCTAATATTTCAGTATATGTATATGTCTTGTGTATCTAGTGATAATGCTTGAAAGGATCATAGTGTACTCAACATATGAGTACACACGTTATGTAATATGTTACCGTATCCATGCTTTTGCATACACCTTGTAGCATGGCAATGTCTAACATTAATTAGCTTTAACGCCACTGTATTAAGTACCAAATTTGTATATGTGTTTATGTATTAGTATATTAGCATAATGAATACGTATGGTTATCTAGATGAAGGTGGACGTGGCGCTATACCGATTAACCGTATTGGTAGAGGGGTGGTGCCCACGTCCTTCGTCGCATGTGTAAGAGAATTACGAATAAGTTTTTTTTTTTTTCTTTTTTTTTTTTTTTCCAGAAAATCCTCCGAAGAGGCGTTCTTTAACATAGCCAGATAGCCATAGAGTTGCTTTGCATTAAGAAGTTAGTATACCTAACCTGCATTCCTTAACTATGCATAATTTACATGCAAGATTCATCATTTGCTATACACACATTAACAGAAACTATATTTGCATAGTTTTATCTCAGTTTATGGTATTTAGATTATTTAATTGCCTTTCTTATAGATAAAGAATATGAAGCTCATACGCATGAAATCATCTTACAAACTACCAGTAAAGGAAACATTGTAATCGAGAAAAACTTCAGGTATCACACAATAATGAAAATATCCATTTTGATCGCTTTTAAATCCATTTGAGTGGCGTGATATCTCTGTGTAGGGTATTTCGTATATGGGACATGCTATATAACATGCATTTGTGCACTACCATTTTTGGTTTCAGTCGGCCGCACCAATCATATACATATACCCACTCAATAGCTCAGCTGAGTGAGTTCATTTTTTCATTCTTATAAGTTGGGCAGTTTTGCATTAATATGATTCAGTTATGTTGTTCTTATGTTCTTTTGGTTTCTTAGGTTCTTTTGCTGTAATAATTATGTTAATTTTATTAACAGTTAAATTTTGAGTTAAACTTCCTTTCCTATCGATTCTTACTTCAACTTACCACTTCCGGCCAGAACGTAGTTTTAGAAGCACGTCTTAATGCTAATGAGGAAGAGCGGTATATAACCGCGAAGTTCTACAGTCTTAGAGAGAGATACCAGATATTCTGACTTCACGCGTCCACCATTTTAGGTTACTCTCTCGCAAGCTATTATTACGCTAGGCCGTACTTTAGGCCCTTAATAGCTTCGCAGTTAAGAACCGCTAAGAGGCCAACTCTGTTAGAATCTTGATAGCTTCGGCTATATCTCTTTAATTAAGATTAGTTTAGTTTAATTCTTAATCTTTTAAGTTCAAGCCCAAGTGTCGGCTTTATTGTACAACTCCAAGACGGAGTTTTTTTAAACCTTAATTAGAATAATAAAGGGTCATTTCAACCTTCTTACTTGTTGTTTCCTGTACACGAACTCAAGCGATTATTCGCTTACTAGTTCTTAAGCTTCTTCACTTTCAGCTGTAACTTAGTATTACACATTGGGGAATCCTACAATGCCTTTAATTAGTTTGCATGCAATAGTTGCCTTTTTTTGTTGCATTTCAAATAACTTGCGGCTTCGTTAGGCTTAGCAGCACTAACGAAGCCGCAATTTGTTTACATTTGAAACTCTTAGGACAAAAGTGAATTACGTCTGTTTCTGCATATTTAGTGTCTTTTTGACGAGTGGCATCCGACGTAAACTTTCAGTTCTGTGCACGGAAAAATCTGCCTTCTTACCCGCTGTCCGAATTGCTTGTTTTTGCGTAGAAACTAATTTTAATTGAAGAAACTGCTTTTTAGACTGTTTTAACTGTACATGTCACTATCTTTTTCTGGATTTTACAATTTTTAATGAATATGTTTCGAATTTTTGTGTATTTTTGTATTGCCCCGACGTGAGAACCGAATTGATTGAATTGAGAAACATATCTCCAATCAAATTCGAATAAGTTTAAATGAAATGCATCAAAAATTGTGTATACTTTAATACGGCGTACAAGGAAGACATTTGGTGTTCACATCAGAATTTTTTTAATATTCTGTATTTTAAAAATTTTAATGAAGATATTTTGAGGTTTTATATATTTTTGCCTTACTGCGATGTGAGAGCTGAATTAATTGAATGGAAAAATGTATCTCTAATGAAATAAATTTAAATGAAATGCAACGAAAAATGTGTATAATTTAACAAGCCGTAATCGTACTTTAATTAATTCGTAATTTAACAGGAAATCGAGTGGTGTCCTCATCAGATTTCCTTTCTTATAAAAAAACTCTGAAAATTAAAGTTTACTTTCTTAGCAGCACGCGAAGTCAGGGGATCATATTTTAACCAACAAAGTATTTTGTGTGAAGTCTTTTCATCTAAATGACCTGAAATCATAAACATACAACACAGTCACAGTTATTTGATACAGTCACAATTTACAGCCTCAGAGATGTTATTAGTTGTCTGTTTTAGAAATTTTTCTGTTTTACTTAATTTCAGTATTAATCCTATGTTTAGTCCTCTGAATGGCATAACTGGCTACATAGGGTACATTGAATTCTTAAACAAACTCCAAAACTCCTTTTCTATCTACAAGTAGATACGGAGTGCATGATTTAGGTGTTTCATTTTTCCAAACATGTGACTATGCTTACGTCCTGAGCCTCAGTGATGTAAAAGATATATGTGCCAAATTTCAAGAAGACTGAATAATATTTAGAGATGGCACACTTGATCACTTTTATCTCAAACTAGTGAAATTTCTAATATTGAAGCGCTTTTGTACTAAAACTGGCTTTCATGTATTTGTCAAAAATTTACATCGCTTACGAAATTAGGTGATCAATATAAGTTATATGGCAAAGAAAATCGAAGAGTCACTCCTCGAAAATTCTCTTCACTTGGTGTTGCATTGAGATAGTAAACTATTGCCCTCAATTTCTCATGGGGATTGCCAAAGCTTTGGAAGACAAAGTAGCAGTTCTAGTGACTGCCGAAGATTTTGAGCATTTGCTTGGGGAGGCACTGGTGAGCAGATAGCTGAAGTGGTTCATCGGAAAATTCCTCCATCTGAGCTAGGTGATAATATCATCAGCATTTCTTTTGATATTACAGGATCTAGCACAGGACTGATCCAAGGGACTGATCCAAGGTACCAGAACCGAAAGGGAATTCGAAACAACATTTTTGTGTTTGGTTTGTAGACACATCAGGATTTTTCGGAAGCCAGATAGATGAAAAAGTAGCAACCGCCTTCACCGAGAACCGAACCACGGACCTCTGGAATACCGGCCCAGCGTGCACAACCACGAAGGACGCTAAGAAAGTGGGAGAAATACCTTATATACTCCCCTTTTTAAAGGGCAACTATGGTTTTAGGGGACCTAGTAGCCAAATCCTGGGTGCGGAGAATCATCATCCACAACCCTTTTAGTTCGGGCGCCACTTGTAGAGACATTAGGTATTTCTTGGAAGCCAGAGAGATGAAAACGTAGCAGCCGCCTTCGCCGGGAATCGAACCACGGACCTCTGGAATACCGGCCCAGCGTGCAGAACCACTACACCACGAAAGACGCTAGGAAAGTGGGAGAAATACCTTATAGGTTTTCTGACGTCACACCAATAAAAACGACTTAAATTTCAGGATTCCGAGCGCTCTGCATCAAGCAAGGTGGACGGAAAAAGCAATACATACACTTAAAATTGGCCTCTTTATTAAACAGTTAAATACAATTACCCCGAGAATTGAAAGGAATGAAACAGGCTGCACATTTTATCAACCTCATATATTTTAGTTTTCACGCTGACAACTGCAAGTCGATGGTCTCCAAAGAATGATTTGGAAATACTGCAGCTCCTGAGTGTTTGCTCAGATGCAGACGTCAAAAAAGTACTCTCACAGCAGCTAAGAAAACTTTCGGTATCTTTTCGGAAACAAATGTAGGATTGGCGTTTTTGAATGACCGTACAGCTCAGGCTGATAAGGGAAATATGACTAAAAATTTAAAACCAAAACTGAAAAGTAGAAGAAAATGAAATGATTAGAGGGTAAAATCTAGTTTTGAAGGTAAAGACCTCAGCCATTTCGTTACGAATAAAACATACGTGAATTGTTTGGGATCCACGACGTGAGAGAATGCTGCAGGGATTTTCTAAGAACATATAAGAACGTTCTTAAGGTGGTCAATGATACCGCAGAAAGAGGAACTGATGTGATAAAAAAGTTTAACGAATTAATCAGGGACGAACAACTAAAGCTATTCTCTTTGAGGACAGTCGAGCATCACCGAAAAGTTTTCGCCAAGCTAACAAAAGAAGGTATTGCATCGTTCAAAATTTGTGAATATATGTCTTGCCTATCATACTACCTATTAACCTTAGTGTCTAGTTTTAATATTATTTTAAGTCTGTGATTTCTAATTTTCCCAATGAAAGTAACTGGAATAGAAAAGTTTTACGTTTTTGTCTTTTTTTCACAAAACTAATCAAAGTGTGCAACCTCTAAATATTATCCAATCTTCTTGAAATTTGGCAAACATATCTTTTACATCACTGAGATTTGGGAAGCAAGCAAAGTCTACAAAATTTTTAATTTTATTTTCTGCTTTGCAAAATGAAACGCCTAAGGCATGATTTACAACTTTAGACGAAAGAATAAAAATAATTTAAGATTAATTTTGTAATTTTCCTCTTGATTTTAGTTATGAGGCACTTTCTCCCTCCGCCTGGCACTAACGGTAGCGCATGGGACGCGTATTCGAAAGGTCCAGGTTCGAGTCTCGCCGAGAGCAATGCACATTTTTTTCACGTTTCTATGCTTCTAAAAATTCAAAAAGACTCTACAGTGGCGGGCCCGAACTAAAAAATGGGGGACGGTAATTCGTCACTACCAGAATTTGGCTATTGGGTTCCCTGATTCCCAGTTGCCTTTTAAAAGGGAGAGTATGTTATAAGGTATTTCTGCCGCTTTTCTAGCGTGCCTTCGTGGTGCAAAATGAAACGCCTGAGTTCTGCGCACTGGGCCGGTATTCGAGAGGTCCGTGGTTCGATTCCCGGCGAAGGCGGTTATTAATTTTTCATCTTGCCTGCTTCCAAAAAAATCCTAATGTCTCTACAGTGGCGCACGAACTAAAAGGGTGTTGGATGAGGTTTCTCCACACCCAGGATTTGGCGATTGGGTTCCCTGAAAACCCCAGTCGCGCTTTAAAAAGGGGAGTATATAAGGTATTTCTCCCGCTTTCCTAGCGTGCCTTCGTGGTGTAGTGGTTCTGCGCGCTGGGCCAGTATTCCAGAGGTCCGTGGTTAGATTTCCGGCGAAGGCGATTGTTAATTTTTCATCTTGCCTGCTTAAAAAGAAAAAAAAAAAAAATCCTAATCTCTCTACAATGTAAGATAGTTTCTCTCTTCTTCCAGCATGCTTTCGTGGTGTAACGTTGGCACATTCGGTGCGAATTCGAGAGGTCCAGGTTCACCTCCAGCAAGGGCATTGCTCATTTTTTATGTCCCCTTCTTCAAAATAACCTAACTAAACTAAATAACCTATAGAAATATAGAAAATAAACCATATAGAAAATAAACCATCCTTCTGCTTCCCAAAGCAGATTGTTGACTGAAAGTCTAAGGAAAGATAACTAGATTACAAAGTGTTGGTGAAGATATTCTCTGAAAGCGAAACCTTGGAAGGTTGGAGTTTATTATAAAAGTTTATAGATGATAGATTTGCTCAAGTCTTTCAACAAACTTTATTTAATTATGAAATTCTCCCATCTGATTTACGCAAGAAAACTATTGAGAAGTGAAATATTGATGCGGAAATTCACTGTAAGCAAAAAAGATACATAAGATATCCGGTAAATGAGTTCCGTTGGCATTGAGTTCAAATGAGTGGAATTCTAGCTTGAGGAGTTATCACCAATCCCCCCTTCGCCCAGCCGTATTGTACGAGTTTCCCTCAGGGTCCTGGAAGCGCCAGGCTCGTGTTATTGTTACCCGACAATGCTTCTGCCATAGTAAAATACTAAGTCAGAGTGTACAGCCCAGGAGGGTGAGTGAGTGAGTGAGTGAGTGCACCGCTATGATGGCTTCCGACCACGGACATGAACCAAACAGAATTATATACCATCACGGCGGGGAAGACTCCACAGTAACAAGGTTGAATATTATAAACTAATAACAGGTTTTACATATTGTTAACTGCAAGGCACTAAGCGTTATTCTGGTTATCTGCTTTAAGTTCTGAACTTTTGAAACATTATAATATTATCCACGGTTGTTTCTGCTTAGGCAGTGTCCTGAGATTTTCTCTATTTTATCAAGGGCTATTCTGTTTTTGAGTGTGTTAGTCGTCCACATTGCCCAGGCACAGTGCGCTGGTTTCTTCAAGTGCCAGGTTCTTGTATGTACACAATGGAAGTAATAATGGTCCGTGTCGCCTTCCTCTCCGCATTCGCAGAAAGGAGTATCCCTAAGTCTGAATCTGTTTAGGTATACTGGGAATGGTCCACGACCTGTCAAGAACTGTGTTAGGCTAGCACAGTGGGTCTTTATTTCCATGTTAACTTTTGGCAGTAAGCGAAATGTCCTTCGTCCTACTTCTGCCTCTGTCCATCTACTTTGCCAATTTTGTAGCAGACTTGTCAAAGTTGTTCGCTTAATATGAGACCAACGAAGTTTAGTTGGTCTTTCTAATATATCCGTGCAGTTGGCTGCCTGCTTGGCCAGTAGGTCAGCTGCTTCATTGCCTTGAATCCCTGTGTGAGCGGGAACCCATTTTAAAGTGGGTCTTTGCGAAATAGGCATTGTCAGAAGCTGTTTCTGAATTCTGTATACCAATGGACTCCGGCTGTTTTGACTTGCGATAGCCGCCAGACTTGATGCCGAATCACTGAGTATGGAGAATTGCTCCTGTTGACATGTGTTTGCATATCTAATTGCAGCACTGATAGCTAGAAGCTCTGCTTGGTATACCGAGTTGTTCGAGCCTAATTTCCTTTTCCACTCGAATGTTACAACTCCATTTCCTAGTCTACAAAAGGCGCTGCCTGTGCCGTTCTCAATTTTGGAGCCATCTGTGAAAAGGTTATTACTGTACCTCTGAATTGGTTGGTCGTTTATACTGATACCGTCAGAGAGATTAAAAGCTGCTGGATGAAAGTTATTGCAGTTGTTTTGCTCCTCGTAGTCCGAGTGGTGATAACTATGACCCCAGAGTGTTGAAGTTTGACCCAGCCTGGTAACCCTTACGATAGCTGCCTCCCTTTCTACTATCAAATCTAGGGGAGGAATTCCTGTTAGTTGTTGTAGGGCTAGTGTTGACGTGGTACGGTAGGCCCTGCATACTTGAAGTAGCTGCTGTCTCTGAATAGAGAGCAGGGATCTTTTCATATGAGAGGTAAGTTCGCCACCCCAGATTGCTGCTCCATAAGTTATTACTCTTTCTGTAATGGTTCTATGCCAAATTTTTAGTAGCTTAGATGAGATACCCCATTTATGTGAAGTCATGCGTCTCATGTTGTTGCTTAGGATGCTAATTCGAGTCTTAAGATTCCTGACATGTGGCATCCAAGAAAATCTGTTGTCGAGTGTTAGCCCAAGATATTTCAATTGGGGGAAACATTTTACCGGTATCCCATGGAGTTTAATGCTTGGGTTGCGTCTTAGCTGCCTGCTACGTCCTATGAGCAAAGCTTTAGTTTTCTCTGCCGAAATCTGAAGCTTATGTGCTCTGGCCCATTGGAAGAACAGATCAAGACAGTATTGAGATCTCATTTCGAGGTTACTCCTTCCTGCCACAACTAGCATAAAATCGTCCGCATAGGCTATGATTCGAGCGTATTCTACGCTCTCAAACTGACGAAATGCCGAGTTTGCCACTATATTCCACAGTGTTGGTCCAAGGCATGACCCCTGTGGGCATCCTCTAAAGACATTTTTGACATAAATGCCGCTGTCTGATGTTACTTGTACACTTCGATCTTGAAGGTATGAGCGAAGGATGGTAATAATGGCTGTTGGGCAGGCCATGTTGTACAGCAAATTTATTACGTCTGGCCATCAAAGGGAGTCAAAGGCTCCCTTGATGTCAATGGCTATTGCCAGTGAGTGCAAATTGTTATCTTGTTCTGTTTGATAGTGGCCATTAAGTCTTTTATGGCATGTTCAGTAGAATTGCCCATTCGGAATCCATATTGGTTGGGATGCAGGGCGTTGTTCCTTTGCAGGAAGAAGTCCAATCTGTAAAAACTTACTCTTTCCAATACCTTACCGAGCGCTGGCAGTAGACAGACTGGCCTGTAAGATGTAGGCTCTGCCGGAGTTTTGCCTGATTTTAGGAATAACGCCACTTCTGCCAACTTCATATTTTTAGGAAAGTACTGATGTTTCCAGCAAGCTGAAATGACCGCAAGGAATAGTTTTGGGATTCCCGGTGTATCTCTCTAATGATGATATTATCAATTCCATCCGGACCTGGAGCTTTTTTGGGTGCCAGAGTACGTATGATGTTATCCACTTCCATTTGCGTAGGAGGGAGTTCGTCTCTTCTGGTAACTTGGCGAAATTTCATACTGTAGGTTTTTCTCGCTTCCTCTTGCTCCTCTAAGAAATCCTCTTCATCATCATCAGGAAAAACTGCATTTATGATCTCACTGATTACTTCGATGTTGGATGAGGCAGTGCTATTCACCATAGGCGAAAGGGTCGTAGGACGAAACACCTTGTTACATGTTATCTTTTGAGTAGGTCCAAAGGCTTTAGCGACATTACTACAGAAAAGATGTAAAGAGCTATGTGTATGTATTGTACATATATACATGTATAAATGAAAGGGTGAAACAAATTTTGTTGCATGCGCGCAAAGTGCTGCGTTCGAAATTAGGGAAAACTAAAATTCCTACACAAATAGTAACTAATTAATGAACTTGGGGTGGATCGACAAGAAATGAAAGGAAAATAGAGCTATAGTTTAATTTAGAGATCAAACAAGAACAAAAAAAAAACAGCATTATATTTGCAAGATTTTACAGGACTAGTTTCGATGGTTTTACCGAACCATCAAACTCAGCTGCCAAAGTGCAAATGAACGAGAAAAAAGGAATACCACTTTTATGAATTTTGGGGAGAGTTTGGCAGCTGAGGATGATGGTTCTGTAAAATTATCGAAACTAGTCCTGTGAAAACTTGCAAATATAACGCTGATTTTTTTTTATTTTGTTTGACATCTAAAGTAATATTTGTTCGACGTGTTATTAGAGCTGTAGTAGTTATGAACTTGGGATGGATTAACGAGAAATAAATGGAAAATAAAACTGTGTTAGCATTAATTCCCATTTGTGAATGTTATAAGAGAAGGACCTGAATTACTTCTAACGAAGTAATTTTCCTAACTTTATATAAACTGAAATAGTAGATCTTGAAGCAATATTCTCTATTACCAAGGTCAATAATTATATATTAATTTTCTTTTATAACTTTTTTTGGGAGGGTAAAGCTTATACTGACTGTGAATTGATAATTTTTCTAAATCAGACGTTCATTAATTGGTTTTGGTTTCGTTTGGTTTATTTAATTATGGCAAAGCACACTAGGGCTATCTGCCTGAGGGATGCCTTCGTGGAGGACTTTCTAAGGGAAACTGGCTCGTATACACGTTACACATGGAGGAAACCACGAAACCGATCATGCAGCCAGCCCGTTCGCGGGATTCGAACCTCGGACCGAACTACCAGTGTTCAGCGGCTTTACCGCTCGGCCACTGGTGAGCGTCTATTCATTAATTTGAGAAGAATTTGCACTGTCGGTAATATGCGATACTACTGTTGCTCTGTCAGTATGGCAAATTAGATTTAATAAACCCTAAAGTCTTCACGAAATTTTTTTATAATTTCTAAGAAAACGATCAATAATTATAAATTAATTTTTTTTTATAAACAGCGTATCGTATGTATGTTGAAATGTAATGGTAATACACACACTAGCCAATGAATTAGAAACTTTTAAGATTTTCATTTGAATGCGTGCTAGGGATGCTTATAAGAATTTC
Source organism: Stegodyphus dumicola (assembly GCF_044657685.1). Taxonomy (NCBI): domain Eukaryota; kingdom Metazoa; phylum Arthropoda; class Arachnida; order Araneae; family Eresidae; genus Stegodyphus; species Stegodyphus dumicola. The sequence goes on from NC_140768.1 coordinate 6,639,994, forward strand.
ATTTGAATGCAACTTTTTTTTTTTTTTTTTTTTTTTGATTTGGGTTGCACGAGGTTAGAATGCTGGTATAAGCAAGGTGTAAAAGAGTGCTTAAAAGAGTGCTTTTCAAGATGAATGAAGTAAAATGGGAAAATCGGCAGATCTTTCACCATTTGATAAAATGGCGTATTGTTGGTGCCCGTTTAGCAGAAGCGTCGATTTCGAACACAGCAAGTCTCACGGCAAATCTCACACAAAAATCTCAAAGCGAATCTCACACAGCAAATCTCTAAAGCAGCCACATCAAAAATTTTCAAAAGTTGGAATCAGAACCCACAGTCCTTCTCTAAAAGATGCAACTGCGGTTCGCGCACAGTTTTCCAAGAGAGTGATCGGCGTTATCTCCGACGGATTGCACGGTAGAACAGGCACTCTACTGTGCTTCAGCTGGCACAGATCGTCAACCAAAGTTTTTCCCAAGAGATTTCATGCGCAGAGAATGGCAGAGGATAGGAATGCATAGTCGGGTGCCTGCAAGAAAGCTATTCATTTCTGCCCGACATGCAGGAATTCGTTTGCAGTGGTGTCGGGAAAGAAGACACTGGACATCTCAGGATTAGAAACGGGTAATATGGTCGACTGAATCACGCGACACCTTATTTTGCATTTCGTCGAATTTGACGAGAACCCCACGAAGCCATGAATCTATCCTGCACTGTGCAAGGATCTGGTGGGTGTACCATGATATGGGGCATGTTTTGCTGGCATGGAAGTGGTGCCGTGGTGTTTCTCGAGGGTAAACAAACAGCCATGAGATCCCTAGACATACTGGCAGATCAAGTGAATCCTGCAATGTTGCATTTTTACCCTGATGGTGATGGATACTTCACGGATGACAAGGCAACTACGCAACGTGCCAAGAAGTGTTCAAAATTGTTTCGCTGAACATCACTCTGACTTCCAGCACATTCCCTGGCCACCGCATAGCCCGAATCTTAGCCCCATAAAAAATGCGTCGGATATGGTGGAAAGACGCATTCGACACCACTCTCCTCTTCCATCTAATTTATAAGGTTTAAAAAGTTGCATGGCCAATGCATGGTATTCTCTGGCCGTAAATGCACTCCAGAAGCCTGTAGACTCGATGCCCAAACGAATCAGAGCAGTTATCCGTGTAAAAAAGTGGTCCAATAAAATATTATTCTTGGGTTTCTAATTCATTGGCTTGTGTAATAAGCTTCCTCAGAGTACATTCTTTGGATGAAGTTTAAACTACTACTACTTTCTTCATTTCGGATTACAGTATAATATGAAACAGATAAACGAGTAGCTTTCTTTTATGATGATTTAATGCTTTTAACTAATTTGGAAAACAATTTTGTCCTTTTTGTAGAACGGAAGGAAAAAAAACAAAGCTTATAGAAAAATCATCCATTATTCAAAAGAGATAAATTTCTATTAAAATAGACAAAAAAAAAAAAAAAAAAACATATATGGAAATAATTAATCATATACAAATAAATACAAAATAAATTTATTTTTAACTATTTAATTGAAAAAGGAAAATAATAATTTATTTTATCATTGGATAACGAATAGTTAAGAAGGAGTTTGATAATATTTTTTCATCAGGACTTTAAATTACTTTTATAAGTGCAATGCTATAAAATTAAATAAACTTTATTTTCACGTATAAACTCAACTACTAAAAAAAAATCTTGTCGAAACGGATGACAGGATTTCATTGTTATGAAATAATAAAAATCTCATGTGGACACCACATAGCTTCGTTTACGTTGACAAAACTTATGCATTAAATTATACAAAAAGTATGTATAATTCAATATAAGTACAATATACAAAAAGTATGTATAATAAGTTGCTGTTTTTCATTTAAAGCTATTTCCTCGAATTTCATTACAGATATATTTTCCAATCAATTAATTCAGTTCTCTATTTGCGGCAAGACGAAAATGCATAAAAAAAACTTCATTAAAAATTGTAAAATACAGAAAAACATAAAACATCAAATGCAGTTAAAAAACAATACAGTTTCTATGCAAAAACAAGCAATTAGGCCAGCAGGCGGGAAGACAGATTTTTCGGTGCACAAAACTGAAAGTTTACTTTTGGTCCCACTCGGCAAAAAGACATTGAAGTTGGCGCAGAAACTGATTTAATTCACTATTCTGCTAAGAGTTTTAAATGTAAACAAATGGCGGCTTCGTTAGGCTTAGTAACATTTAACAGCTTTAAAAATGTTGACAATTCTACAACTATTGCATGCACATTAACTAAAGGCATAAAAACTTAACCGGAACATAATTCAGTCACTTTTAAATGAAACAATTCAACATAATTTAATGACTTTTAAAGCAAAAAATGCACAATTTACCAGGTTATAGGAATAAAAAACTGAGCTCACAGAGCAGGCTAACAGAGTGGGTATGTATATATATATACTTTTGGTGTGGCCGATTGCAACCAAAAAGGGATTAGCACAACTACATGTTATAGCAGTCCCATATACAAAATTTCAACATTTTAGACTAATCCTTTTTGAGTTATGCAAGATACATACCTACGTACGTACAAAGAGACGTCGAGAAAAAGTCTCTTCTGAATCCATTTCAATTCCATTTTTCAAACTCTTTTGGGATAGAGAGTATTTTACTCTACCCGTATGTACAGAAGGTAATAAAGGATATGTTCCTTGAAATATGATACCCGAAATTTTTCGCGATTACAATGTTTCCTTTACTTCGCGCAAGGAAGCAAAAATATTTTTAAAAATGAGTTTTTTTTATCAGATAATATAAAAGCATAGTAAGTATTATTGTACGAAGATGCAGAATTCAAGAATTGTAGACAGTAAATTCATATCATATAATAAAGCAAAACCCATTAATGAAAAATAACGTAAACATAAGAAATATTTTATATACAAGAAAACTTAATTCTAGTATTTATATAATTTAAACTGCAGATTTCGGGTTTCTCCTACTATCACCCATTATATCTAAGAATTGCAAATATTTATGAGCATGCAACGAATGCAGTTTAGACTTTTATTATTTAAAAAAATGAGTTTTTTATCAGGTAATATAAAAGCATAGTAAGCATTATTGTATTAAGATGCAGAATTCAAGAATTGCAGACAATAAATTCATATCATATAATAAAGCGAAACCCATTAATAAAAAATCATTTTCTCCTGACTTTTTTTTTCTGAAAAATACTGCTAATATTTAAAGTCATTACTAGCGCTTGAGTCATACAAAATATTAAGTACAAAATCATTTTCCGGCCATTTAAGATAAATTCAGTAGCGAATTTCTATTTTACGTTTATCCTAGGATCTTCAAAAGGAGTATTCATGGCTAACCATAGCTATAAAGAGCATTAAATAAACGTCTCAATTTCTAAGGAAAGCTATTAACATTGAGAGAACTGTGCATTCCCTTTACAATTAATAATATTTTCTTTATTATGTTTTAATTTTTTGTTGCATTAGAACAAAGTTTACAAACTTCGAAATAGTCTCAATTAGGTAAACGTTTGATGAAACTTTGCAGCTATTTGTTTCTTTTATAAGGAGATATGTTTATATATAGTAATAAATTTTTCTCTTCGTGCAAACACGTGAATTGATTTACGTTATTAATGGAAAATAAAATAGTTCATGGTCAAGAAAACTTCTAAACGTTATAACAAAAGCTCCTAAATTACGGTGAAGACTAGAAGGCAAGTCCGCCAGATGAGCAGCCTGCGACCAAAAAAATTTATAATTTCTATGTACACCAGAGAAAAAATGAAATCAGTCCATGCTTTCTGAATAACAACGAATTCGTAAATAAATTTTTCTGTTGCCGAATCAGGAAACAATAGATTTGACACTTCAGGTATGGGTATGACGTCCTGATTTAAATATAATGTAATAAAACAATATTTCCTCAATAAATGAAAGTTAACATGGCAATAATATATCGTGTCAATTATTCTGACCTGAAACAAAAACATTACCAACAGCAGCTATTTATTTAAAATGCTGACATTAACAAAACATTTTCGACAAACAATGTTTTGTTAATGTCAGCATTTTAAATACACTGCTCGACATTGAAAATGCAATACCAAGAAGGAGTGGTCAGAAAGTGATGAAATTTGGAAAAAAGACAGAGACAGCAAGCAGCAATCAGTGATCTTTATTTCAAAATGATAGTCAGAATACAGAGCGACGACGGCGTCGGCTCAGTAGGATACTCAGCATGCCTAGGCGTTGTACGGACTGTATTGCATCGTCTGGGAGACATACAATGTATTAACAATCATACCAACCATATAATATTGTTTTTTTTTTTTTTTTTTTTTTTTTTTTTTTTTGTAAATAGGTTTTTTTTTTTTTGTTATTTGCTCCAGGGAGAAAAAATCGCTATTTTTTTTAAGGACCACCGCGGACAGCGATGCAGGAAGAAACACGTCCAGGCGTAGGGTCAATAAGAGTGCGGATGGTGTCCTGAGGGATGGCTGTCCATTATCTTTCAACCATTTGCCACAGTTCGTCTTCTGAACGAGACAGAAGCAGAGTCTGCAAACGGCGTCCAATCACATCCCACACATGTTCGATCAATTGACCATCATGGTAGAGGGATGGTGCCCACGCCCTCCGTCACTTATCACTTATCACACATGTTCCATTGGTGACAGGTCAGGAGAGCACGGTGGCCAGGGAAGCATCTGTATACTTTGCAGAGCATGTTGGCAGATGCGAGCACTGCGTGGTCGGGCGTTATTCTGCTGAAAAATTGCATTAGGCAGCCCTTGAAGGTAGGGGATTGCCACCGGCTGCAGTACATTATCCAAGTATCGTTGGGTCGTCATAGTGCCTTGAATACAAATTAGAGGTGACGTGGAATCGTAAGGATCGCGCCCCAAACCATTATGCCACGTTGTCGAGCGGTGGGGCGTTCCACATTTATTGCCGGATTAGATCTGTCTCCAAGTCGACGCCACACACGTATGCGGCGACTGTCACTAGATAAACAGAAGCGTGACTCATCTGAGAACACGACATTTCGTCATTCTGTCATCCACATCGCCCCAGTCCGGCACCATTCTAAACGTTGGCGTCTATGCTATGGGGTCAATGGCAGTCTTCTTAACAGACGCCGTGAGTGCAGGCCACGTTTAACCAATCGACGGGAAATGATTCTGGTTGACACGGGAACAAGAGTATCTTGCACATGCTGGAGAATCGCGGGACCGCCACAGCTTGTCGGCGGATGCGTCGATCCACGCGTGCTGACGTCACTCTGGCTGCACCTGCACCCCTCCTTCTTCTCATATTTTCTTGTTCCAACCATGTTCGCCATAGCCGATGCAGCGTGCTCGCGTCCATGTGGGTATCAGCTGCGATTTGACGTAAGAACCAACCCGCCCTTTTCAGTCCGATCACCATACCCCTCGCAAAATCGTCTATCTGTGTGCCTTCGTTGACGGCGGCCTGGCATTCTCTTCTATTACACGTATCCTCCGGGACAAAAACCAACTTTCTTCGATAATTCGTCTGGCAGAAATAACGACACGAATATATTATATATGTTTTAACATTAGCATGCATTAACAAAATTTATATATTTATGTGTTAGAAAAAATCCTTCAACCAAAATTTTTATATAATAAGTTATGATAATGTACAATTATTGTACAGAATTTATCTGTAAACCAGCCACAATATAGCCATGTAAAAATTCAAGGATTAAAAAGTTCTAAAAGCTTTCATATTTTATATTACGCCCGAATGTGCCTTTTTTTTTTTTTTTTTTTTTTAACTTTTTGTGTGTTATCAAATATTATGTTCTTCGCACTACAAAAATTCAAGTCAACAGTAATATCGCATAATAATTTTAAAATGAGCACCTCCTTAGAATTTCCGATACACAATCTCGTACGCTGGAGATTTTTTTTTTTTTTTTTTTTTTTTTCCGTACAGTGTTGCCATTTGTCGCTTTGAAATCATTTTGTTCATCAAAAATTCCTTTCAGTTTTACAAAATGTGAAATAGATAATAAAACAAATTCAGAATTCCAATTTTGGGCCTCCATATGCGCATATTCGGGTGGAAACGTACGTTATTTAAACTTTGATGGCTCTAGGTACCGTCGTTTTATCACATTCTGAGAAACATACTCGTACGATTTCGTGCTTGATCGTACAAATTAAAAAAATATTAGAGGAAACGCATTTTCCGAATTTTCCCCCACGACCACGCGCGGGTTGTGACTTTTACGAAGAAGTTGCCAAGTAGCGCAAAAGCTCAATAAAAAAACAAAAAATGTCATATTATAAGGTATTTCTCCCACTTCCCTAGCGTGCCTTCGTAGTGTAACGGTAGCACGCTGGGCCGGTATTCCAGAGGTCCGTGGTTCGATTCCCGGCGAAGGCGGTTGCATATTTTTCATCTTTTCTGCTTCCAATTAACCTAATGACTCTAGAAGTGGTGCCCGAACTAAAAGGGATGTCGATGATGATTCTCCGCACCTAGGATTTGGCGACTACGTCCAATAAAACCCTAGTCGCCCTTTGAAAAGGGGAGTATACAAGGTATTTCTCCCACTTCCCTAGCGTGCCCTCGTAATGTAACGGTAGCACGCTGGGCCGGTATTCCAGAGGTCCGTGGTTCGATTCCCGGCATAGGCGGTTGCATACTTTTCATCTTTTCTGCTTCCAATCAACCTAATGACTCTAGAAGTGGCGCCCGAACAAAAAGGGTTGTCGATGATGATTCTCCGCACCCAGGATTTGGCGACTAGATCCCCTAAAACCGTAGTCGCTCTTTAAAAAGGGGAGTATACAAGGCATTTCTCCCACTTCCCTAGCGTGCCTTCGTAGTGTAACGGTAGCACGCTGGGCCGGTATTCCAGAGGTCCGTGGTTCGATTCCCGGCAAAGGCGGTTGCATATTTTTCATCTTTTCTGCTTCCAATTAACCTAATGACTCTAGAAGTAGTGCCCGAACTAAAAGGGTTGTGGATGATGATTCTCCGCACCCAGGATTTGGCGACTAGGTCCCCCTAAAACCCTAGTCGTCCTTTAAAAAGAGGAGTATATAATGTATTTCTCCCACTTCCCTAGTGTGTCTTCGTGGTGTAACGGCAGCACGCTGGGCCGGTATTCCAGAGTTCCGTGGTTCGATTCCTGGCGAAGGCGGTTGCTAATTTTTCAGCTCTCTAGCTTCCAAAAGAGATTAATCTCTACAGTGGTGCCCGAACTAAGAGGGTTGTGGATGATGACTCTCGACACCCAGGATTTGATTTGAGTTACAAAACTTACTGGTTACAAAAACACACTTTAAACTAACTTTAATGTTTTTATTTATTTCTAAAAAATAGAAATAAAAGAAAATAAGGAATGGGAATCACTGTTGTTCTCCCGTCCAAAGGTTTTTTTTTTTTTTTTTTTTTTGTCTTCTTTTTCTTCATCAGATAATTCTTGAAGAATCTGAGCAAAATCAGCTGGTTGCACATATTTTTTGCCTTGAAAACCGATATAAAATTGACAGAGCCAAATGTATTCAAATTAAAATAATACACGCCAATTAATAACACAAAATTACAAAATATTTGAGAAAAAAATATTTTCCAAATTTTAAAACACGACCACGCGCGTGTCATAAATTTTATGGAAAATCTGCCACGTAGCACAAAAGCCCAGTTAAAAAAAAAAAAAAAAAAAAAAAAAAAAAAAGAGTCAAATGACTTCCTTTTGGCACATTCCATGATGGAAGGGTTGAAAGGAGGAATAGAAATGACATTCGGACGTCTCAACTGCGATATGCGAAAAGTGTGCATTAAAAACCGAATTTGTAGTAAATTTTGTGCATAGCGCACATGCTGGAAGGTTAAAGAGAATTTGTTACATTCCTCGAAACTCCATTTTCTTTCAACAGTTACAAGAGACCCAAAAATTTTGTGATGGATTGAAAATTTCTCGTTCCATTAAATCAGATGTCATCGTGACTGCAAAATCGATAGAAAGCATATTTTCATCAAATTAGAACACACTCCATTTGCTTTTGTTTGGATCATAAATCATGTTCTTATTCAAGCCAATAACGATGTCGGAAATTTTTACGATGCAACAACTATTTAAATGCGCAAATAGTTACATGAGAATGCAAACAAGAACCAAGTATTTCCAACAACTGCTTGAAATTCATTTTAAGAAATATAAAAATAGTTTTTAAAGTTAATACTGGAACAAATACATAAAGTTAAACAATGTTTATCGCTGATATTATATAAAAGAAGCAAATCAGGCTTGACAACGAGAACAATATTGTAAGCACATTCAGAGACGACAATGGTAATCATTGCAACGGATTTGGAAACTAAACATAAGTTAGTTTATTTCCACGAATTTGAGATAAATATTTGCATAGACTAGAACGCAGTTAAGTCAACAGCAACGAGAAAGTCGTTGTTAAACAATTTAAAATTAAATGAACTAAGACAAAATTAAACTCTAAATGGAGTAAAAGTATTCAAACTCTGATTAGAATTATCTCGATTAAATATGAATTTGAATTAATTTCGGTGTCTGATGCAACGAGTTCATAAGCGTGAAATCTGTTTACTGAACGATAAATTTGAAGTTTTTCTGCTTACTCAAAACGGTCAAATTTAAAGTAGCTAAGTTTTGAAAACGTATTTAATATGTAAGTATTGATAAAGGAAAATACAGTATGCGGAAGCATCCTTAGCACACTTTTTATTATTATATAACAGAAGTTTATTTGACAGGTAAAAATTAGCATAGCTGACAATAAAAATGTTAATTGATTTAAATTTCCTCTTCGAATCAGTGTACGAAAGATTCGGATCACATTTAATTGCTAGTAATAAGTTTGTCAAATTAAATCACTTCTTTTAAGACGTCCCAGCGTGCTACCGTTACATCACGAAGCGTGCTACCGTTACACCGGTAACGGTAGCACGCTGAGCCTTCTTTTAAGACGTCGGGAACCTTTAAACTGTCGAGATATGCCAAATAATGTTCCGAAATTACAGTAGTAATGTATAATTAAGCGATTTATTTTTAAATTAATCGAAATATGATTTCTCGAAAACTTAGCACATTTATTGTGAGATCTCCAAACCGATTGTTTTTAATGCAAAATTAAATGTAATTTCTAAACGTTTTATGGGGAAGTCATCTAACCGATCACTTCAGACTCACATAGAAATGCCATAAAACGCTAACTAAACTTTTCCAAGAAATCGTACGATCAAGCACGAAAATTATAATTTTGAGAAGTTTTAACCTAGGGATAAAGTCACTTTCTAATACTGTGAATGTGTGCACTATTTTCTTCATATTAATAGAGAAATATAAATATACAGAGGGTGTTCACACATTTTTGTAACGATTTTGCAAAGATTTATATACAAACAAAGCTTAAAATTATACTTTTTAATATGTTCAGTCTGTTAGCTCTTTTGTTGAATTATTACATAACGTCTCCATTTCCATAATAAAAGTCCTTTTCTTAAAACTTTATTAAGTTTTAAAGTTGATCCAGGCTGATTTTGTTCCACTCCTTCTTCCCAATCTTCGCCCACCAGTGGCCGAGCGGTAAAGTCGCTGAACACCGGTAGTTCGGTCCGAGGTTCAAATCCCGCGAACGGGCTGGCTGCATGGGCGTTTTCGTGGTTTTCCCCCATCTGTAACGTGTATACGAGCCAGTTTCCCTTAGAAAGTCCTCCACGAAGGCATCCCTCCCCTTAGGCAGATAGCCCTCGTGTGCTTTGCCGTAATTAAATACACCAACACCATCTTCCCAATCTTCCAGACTCCATCCAATGTTTATGTATGCCGCTTATAAAGAGCTTGTTTTAACTCTTTCCAGCACGCTACCTTTTAAAGCTGGGGTTTTAATAAAAAAAAGTAGGCAGTCTAATTAGGCCTAGAGGAGTACACAAGTAAACTTTTGTGACGATAGCACTTATCTTTTAATTCTGTGGGTGTGCCCAAAGTGGGCACACTGATTGAATAGAGCTTCGAAAAGAGTGCTGAAACGAGCATTGTTGTCAATGAACTGCTCGATGAGGTACGGAGAAACAAAGAATGCAAACTCTCAGTTGTCCTAGATTGTCGCTGAGCCCGGTCCGGGCTCACCTAGGCTTCGCCGTTTGATTTAGGCAAGATTTCAAGGTAAAAATTTAAAACTAATATAGAATACGGAGATTAGCATACAGCCAAAAAATAACATAGAAATTCTTTTCAAACAATTCCTTTTATACCCTAAAATAAATCTGGAAGATTTCTTTGAAAAATGAGGGTTTTAAGAAACTAAACATGGCTAAAATATATGGACTGGTTTGTGTTGAGCTGCCCTCTACTATAAATAAAGAAGGTTCAGAGTAACCTATAGTAACCTTCAAATTCTTTTTCATTCAATTTTTCTGTGCGTACAGAAGGAAATTTTTAGGTGTGTCCAGACCGGACACACTGAGCCGCAAAGGGTTAAAAGTCCAGATGCACAGTAATCCACAGGAGACACATCTGTGGACATGAGTGGGATGCATTTAAATGGAGTAGCTTCAATTCTGGTTTCGTTTCTCATTGTTTAAAAAAATAGGGCAGTCAATTTAGAGTTATGCACAACATTTGGTCATTTTATGCAGATGCAATGTTCGCTCTGTAAGGTATGAGTCTTTTACTAATTGTAAAATGTGACAAAAGCTTAGTAAGACTATAAGATATTTCTCCCACTTCCCTAGTGTGCCTCCGTGGTGTAACGGTAGCACGTTGAACCGGTATTCCAGAGGTCCGTGGTTCGCTTCCCGGCGAAGGCGGTTGCATATTTTTTCATCTTTTCTGCTTCCAATTAAATCCTAATGAGTCTACAAGTGGCGCCCGAACTAAAAGGGTTGTGGATGATGATTCTCCGCACCCAGGAAATCGCTACTAGGTCCCCTAAAACCCTAGTCGTCCTTTAAAAAGAGGAGTATATAAGATACTTCTCCCACTTCCCTAGTGTGCCTCCGTGGTGTAACGGTAGCACGTTGAACCGGTATTCCAGAGGTCCGTGGTTCGCTTCCCGGCGAAGGCGGGTGCATATTTTTTCATCTTTTCTGCTTCCAATTAAATCCTAATGAGTCTACAAGTGGCGCCCGAACCAAAAGGTTGTGGATGATGATTCTCCGCACCCAGGATTTGGCGACTAGGTCCCCTAAAACCCTAGTCGTCCTTTAAAAAGAGGAGTATATAAGGTATTTCTCCCACTTCCCTAGTGTGCCTTCGTGGTGTAACGGTAGCACGCTGGGCCGGTATTCCAGAGGTCCGTGGTTCGATTCCCGGCGAAGGCGTTGCTAATTATTCATCTCTCTGGCTCCCAAAAATTCCTAATGACTCTACAAGACTGTAAACGAATTATCGCTAAAGTAGTATCGAGACTTGAGAATGATCTTTATTTTAAAACTAAATAAAATGAACCGACGGCACACAAAGCGCTTGGAAATTAGCCAGCATTCATGGCAAGAACTTAAAATAGAAATTCAAGGAAAATTGAAGCCTAAATAGCCAAAGGCTACGTAGAGTAAATTAATCAGTCTGGTATCCACATCAGATATTTTTATAACATATATATATATATAGTTTCCTAAACTTCTATATAAATTTAGAAATTTCAAATTAATTTTATAAAGTCCCCCAATATATTGCGAAATTAATTTAAATAAAAAAGTTGTTCAATAGTCTAACAAGAAGTATATGTACCGGGTGATCAAAAAGTCAGTATAAATTTGAAAACTTAATAAATCACGGAATAATGTAGATAGAGAGGTAAAAATTGACACACATACTTAGAATAACATGGGGTTTTATTAGAAAAGCAATAATCTGATCAGAAAAGCAAAAATTAGCATAACAAATTAAGACAAAGCAAAGATGATGTTCTTTACAGGAAATGCTGAATATGTTCACCATCATTCCTCAACAATAGCTGTAGTCGAGGAATAATGTTGTGAACAGCACTGTAAAGCATGTCCGGAGTTATGGTGAGGCATTAGCGTCGGATGTTGTCTTTCAGCATCCCTAAAGATGTCGGTCGATCACGATACACTCGCGACTTCGGGTAACCCCAAAGCCAATAATCGCACGGACTGAGGTCTGGGGACCTAGGAGGCCAAGCATGACGAAAGTGGCGGCTGAGCATACGATCATCACCAAACGACGCACGCAAGAGATCTTTCACGCGTCTAGCAATATGGGGTGGAGCGTCATCCTGCATAAAAATCGTACGTTCCAGCAGGTGTTTATCAGCCAGGCTGGGAACGATGCATGCGATTCTGTAACTTATCGGCGTACCTCTCACCCGTCACGGTAGCAGTTACAAAACCAGAATCACGCATTTCCTCGAAGAAAAAAGGCCCGATAACAGTACTTTTTTTTTAACTTTCTTTCTTTCTTTTTTTTTTTTTTTTTTTTTTGGTTCTAATAAAACCCCATGTCATTCTAAGTATGTGTGTCAATTTTTACCTCTCTATCTACATTATTCCATGATTTATTAAGTTTTCAAATTTATAATGACTTTTTGATCTCCCGGTATATATCAAAAGTTAAACAAAAACAAAGTAATTAAGACACAATAACAAATATTAATTCAGAAGTCAAACAACAAAAATCAGAATTATATTTTCAAATTTTCACAGGACTAGTTTCGATGGCTTTACCGAACCACCATCCTCAGCTGCAAAAGTAAGTAAAAATCCTTCTTTTTCAAAGTTGTTCCTAATTATGAAGATACCTCAGGGAGTAAAATCTATGTATTATTTTCGGGAGAACACATGTTACAGAAGAAGGTTTAAATCACCTTTTTATAGATTGTGCAACCTTTTCAGTTTCCTCCAAGAATAAATTCACTTGGCGAACTTCTTAATTTATAGCAACATATTTTCCTTTTTTCAGTGTACACGAGTGGAAAAAAGGGTAATCCTTCATACATTCAAATAATTTTAACAAGGAGCGTAAACCACATTTGGCGTTAAATATGCCAAATTTCAAAACGCGCAAATCACGTATATCTTGCACGTAAATTATAGCAAGTCTTGAATAAAAAACTAAGTTTTTGCAGATAAGCTTTGAAAACATCTACTTGTAACAAAACATCTACTAGTTGATGATAAAAACTGTACATGTTATAATTAAAAATGTTTTTCGAAAAATTTATAAAAATTATTTAAAAATATAAAGTTTCAAAATAAATCGTAAAAGGTGCGTGAATATTATTTGGAATGAACTTAAATTCTGAACTGTGAAAGAAAGAATCCTTCAAGTTTATTAAAAAAAGAGATATTAATAAATATATATCCAATTCAATTAACATGGAGGAGCTAAAATTTGGAGAGCTAATTTTTTAAAAACTACTTGCGCGATTTTTACACAACTTTGCATTCTTGCATAATTTGAGCCGTAGAATTAAATTATGAAAAAAAATAGTATATTATATCAGAAAAAGTCCGATTTTGTATCAAAATATTTATGTTAGCCCAATGCTATATATAAATCTAATATATATCCTAAATCGCGCTTTCGAGACATGAAAAACGCAAATTAAATTTCGATAATCGATCAAGAAGACGGGAGATATAGAACAGTCTTTTTTTTTTTTTTCGAAGGTGTACAAATCCTATTTTATTTCTTTGAAAGACTTTTAAATGTGATAAAAATAAGAGTTGCGGTAATAATAAAAAGAGAGTCTTTTACATCTTCGGAAAACGCTGTTTTTAACAAACGATGCAAGGAATTATCCAGATTTTTATGAAACAAGTAATTCATCCACCAGTTACTTCAATTAATCTGCTACCGGAAGATGTGATTGCAAATTATCTACTGCTGGTAGCCTGATCTTCAATAGCAGGTTGCTATCAAGGAGCTGATTAGTATCAATGTCTGTGAAAGGCAATCATACGCAAGGAATCATGTGACTATAGCAGGAAATTATGTGACTATCATCTGCGGAATGATGAAGAAGCTGTATCAATGACTTATAGAAATCCGCTCTGTCCACCAACCATCGTCGGATATCAGGGCTTCAAAGCTCAATGGCTTTTATTCTTCTCTCGTGAATAAGCCCTAAGATTAATGTCAAAATTACAGACACGGTAGATTACAAGGATTAACTTGCAAAAGAAGTTCCCGCAAAAGTGAGAGAGAACAATAGTAAATGATCAAAGCTTAATGAACTAGTTTTCTTACATGAAACATTTCTTTCCGTGTGAAAATCGCATTTAAGTGCCTATTTTAATTTTTGCATAAATATATCTCTGTCTATTTCCATGCCATTACAAATAGTTATTAAATTACCTAAACTTCAGAGGAACAAAATAATTGTGTTTATACAAATGTTCCAAAAAGATTACATTAGTTTTCCTCGCATTTTAAAATTAAATTACAATATTTTTCATAAAATTCCTATTTAGAAAAAACGTGTGCACTGAAGAACTAAAACATTACGACCACCTAATCAACAACGCTTTGCGCGACCTTTGGCCTGCGAAATAGTTCCAATTCGCCTTGACATGGATTCCACAAGTTCTTGGCAGATGATTGGAGACAGGTTGTACACAGATACCTAAGCAGCGGTCATGCCAAATCCAGATATTCAGACATGCTGGTGTTTGAGCTCTGAGCTGCTGGTCCATGACATAGCAAATTTGCTCTATTAAGTCAAGATCCCGTGAGTAAAGTTGCCAGGACATTAACTGGAATTAATCCTGATCCTCCTCGAGCCACTCCAACACAGTTCGAGTCTTGTGACATGGGGCTTTGTTCTGCTGGAAGATTCCATTTCCCCATTTTTGAAGATAGACGTTATGTAAGAGTGCAACTGATCCGTAATTATATTTAGATAGTCCGTAGATTTCATGATCTGTTCTACCGCAACTAAGGGTCCCAGAACCGCCTATGAGAATATCCACCACTAGCATGTGTATGACCTTCTGTAAACGAGGCGAAGCAACTGTTGTTCTGGAAGACGACGTATCCTGACACAACCATTGATGCGATGACTGAGATTTCATGATCTGTTCTACCGCAACTAAGGGTCCCAGAACCGCCTATGAGAATATCCACCACTAGCATGTGTATGACCTTCTGTAAACGAGGCGAAGTAACTGTTGTTCTGGAAGACGACGTATCCTGACACAACCATTGATGCGATGACTGAGATTTCATGATCTGTTCTACCGCAACTAAGGGTCCCAGAACCGCCTATGAGAATATCCACCACTAGCATGTGTATGACCTGCTGTAAACGAGGCGAAGCAACTGTTGTTCTGGAAGACGACGTATCCTGACACAACCATTGATACGATGACTGAGATTTCATGATCTGTTCTACCGCAACTAAGGGTCCCAGAACCGCCTATGAGAATATCCACCACTAGCATGTGTATGACCTGCTGTAAACGAGGCGAAGTAACTGTTGTTCTGGAAGACGGCGTATCCTGACACAACCATTGATGCGATGACTGAGAAATCATGATTCATTAGTCTTGCCGTGTCTACTGTAGGCCTTGTTGGCAATTAAGCTTGGTCTACAGAGGAAGAAGACTGTTGTGCTGGGAGTGGGAAGTCTGCTGCGCTGTCTGTGTGTTCCAAAACACTTGCAGTTGAACTGCATTGAGCTGTATGCTGAACTATTGTCTGGCACCGATTTTGCTGTACCAAGCGTTACAGTTTCAGCCGCTCTTTTTCTTTTATGATGCGTGGACCTCCAACACTTTGGCATCTACTGCTGCATTCACCTTTGTTTATCCACTTAGCATAAATACTAACAAAGGCAGATCGTGAGCAACCTACCAAGTTTCGGAAATACTCGTTCGGACCACTACAAGCTGCCTTCTATCAAATTCGCTTAATCAGCAGCCTTTTCCCATCAGTCGCAAAAGTAAATACAAAACTGATTTCTTACCTTTTCCAACAGCAGTTCAAGTATGATTCCCACTTAACCATGTGCCTTCCATCTCATCCAGTCGAGTTCATTTAAAAATGTGGGGAAGATCATAATGTTTTGGTTAATAGCTTCTTAAGACCTTTCTGACTTCTCTTTAAAAATCAATACTATACTCATTTAATGATCAGATTTTTATTTCTGTTTTATTAAATGTATGTACGTAATATTTTAATCAGTTTAAACAAAGAATCTACTTACTCTTAGCCTTGAATTTGAGAAATAGTTATGGCGTTATAAGATTAGACTAATGTTATAAGAATTATGATGACTAAGACTAAGACGCTATGTTATAAGATTTGACAAATATTTGTAATAATTGTTTATATGTATATTGTGTAAGTGAACAGGGAGCATTTTTATATGCTTATTGTATGTGTATCTTTTACACACATATTCTACATAAATAACTATTATATTTAGTTGCAAAATTTGTTAAAAAGTAACAAAACTTGCAAGTTTACAATGTTTGTTTTAAAGCTGTGCAGAATCATATTAGGATTCTTTTGAAGCAGATGTGAAAAATGTGCAGTGCCCTCGCCAGAACTTTAACCCTGAACGTATCAAATATGCGCCGATTTTGCTAGCGTTATACCACGAAGACCTGCTGGAAGGAAGAAGAATATAACTTATATATTCGCCCTTTTAAAGGGTGAATGGGGATGAGGGGACCCAATCGCCAAATCCTGGTGATGACGAATTATCGTTACCACCTTTTAGTTCGAGCGCCATTGTAGAATCATTTGGTTATTTGTAAACAGGAGCTGTGAAAAAAGGGAGAATGCCCTCCCCGAGACTCAAACCTGGACTGTAGAATCATTCAGTCAGTTTGAAGCGAGAAATGCGAAATATATGCAATGCCTTCGCCACGACTCGTAGGGGAAGCTGTCGAATACGCGCAGACGGCTAAGATGGAAGGATGAAGAATACGCCTTATAACGGCAAAAAATGGAAATAGCTTACGGCACTGAGATTTAAAACTACTAATAACTCGATTGTATTCCATAGTCATATTGAGTATAGAAGAATATGGACCATTAATGTTAAGTTTTATATACTGATGCAATCTATTCCGAATTCTAAATAGCACTTTACTTCAACTCATCGCATTTAAACTGAACTTCCTTAGCTTCTAAGGTATTTCTCCCGCCTTTCTAGCGTGCCTTCGTGGTGTAGTGGTTCTGCACACTGGGCCGGTATTCCAGAGGTCCGTGGTTCGATTCCCGTCGAAGGCGTTTGCTAATTTTTCATCTTGCCTGCTTCCCCCCCAAAAAAGAGAAAACTAATGTCTCTACAGTGGCGCCCAAACTTAAAGGGCGTTCGATGATGATTTTCCTCACCCAGGATTTGGCGTTTGGGTCCCCTAAAACCCCAATCGTCCTTTAAAAAGGGGAGTATATAAGGTATTTCTCCTGCCTTACTAACGTGCCTTCGTGGTGTAGTATTTCTGCACCCTGGTCCGGTATTCCAGAGGTCCGTGGTTAGATTCCCGGGGAAGGCAGTTGTTAATTTTTCATCTCTCCGGCTTTTCCAATTAACCTAATGTCTCTAAAGTGGCGCCCGAACTAAAAGGGTGTTGGATGATGATTCTCCTCACCCAGGATTTGGCGATTGGGTCCTCTAAAAATCCCAATCGCCCTTTAAAAGGGGGAGTATATAAGGTATTTCTCCCGCCTTCCTAGCGTGTCATTATGCTGTAGTGATTCTGCACGCTGGGCCGGTATTTCAGAGGTCCGTGGTTCGATTCCAGAAGGCGTTTGCTCATTTTTCATCTTGCCTGACTCCAAAAAAATACCTAATATCTCTACAAGCTTAAAATCTCTTACTAAAGAGCTTTTTAGTTAAAATAATTCTTACTTGAGAAAAAGACGAAACACTTTCGCATTTATGAATTATTTTTAATTGAGCGGAAGTTAGTCCGTTTCCCTTGAAAAGTCAACTAATTTCCAGTCAATGACGATAATTACGAAATTTTTATTACATTTATTGATTACATTTTCACTTTTAATTATAGCTTTTTAAAGTTTCAATCCTCAATTTATTCGAAATTCATTTTTGTCATTTCCGCTTTAAATTTATTCAATACTCAATTTTTAAATATGCTAATGAGTTACTTCATTTCAATAGAATTCTAACTACTTTTGTCAAAGGAGATAATATACTAAAGAATCTATTAGAAAAAAATATATACGTACATATAACGAACGGTCTATATCTAGAAAGAAAATATTTTTGATATAAGGATGATATCAATGGAATGAACCAAATCTTGTAGAGTCCTTAGGATTTCTTTTTGAAGCAGGAAATATGAAAAATGAGCACCCTCACCGGGACTCGAGGAGCTCTCGAATATGCGCCGAGTGTGTTAACCGTTACACCACGAAGACGTGCTGAAAGAAGGGAGAAAATATTTTATATACTCCACGGAAGAATGTGAATTAACAAAAGACTTAGCAAGAAGGACTTTAAAGACCTGGTTTATACTGGAAATGAAGCAAAAAGCATAGCAAAAGAGATCATGGAAAGAATTAATAAAAACCTGGTCGCAGTTGGAATAGAACAATAACAAAGAACACCCAATATGGTTTCGTTTATTTATGTTGTATTGTCCTATATGTTTTTCCTTCGCTGTCGATATAAGAAAAGCCATAAGGAGAGCTTCGGCTTGCCAGGAGAGTGGACCGCGCCATACCTAACTACCTATCTTATCTACTTCTTCTTTTAAAGGGCGACTGGGAATTAGGGCACCCAGTCGCCAAATCCTGGTCGTGAAGAATCATTTTCCACCACCCCTTTTTAGTTCAGGCGCCACTGTAGAGACATTAGGATTTTTCGAAGCAGGAGACATGAAAAAATAAGCAATGTGCTCGCTGGAACTCGAACCTGTACCTCTCGAATACGCGCCGAGTGTGCTACCTTTACACCACGAAGGCACGAACTGTGGAGGAAGGAAATACCTTATAACCTTATATTTAATAAAACATAGTCAGTTCATGACGCCATGTTATTTGTTAGTAATTTTGTCAAATATTTACTTCAGTGAAGATTTATTATATTAGGAAACACCGAAGAGATAAATCTCATTTATTCTTTTTAAATATTTTAAACTGGAAGCCAATCCTTAGAATACAGTACAAAGTCTGTAATCCGGACGTCCATTATCCGGAATAATCTACGATCCGGACCTCAAAGCCACAAACATTTTTTGTATGCTTTACGCATGCGCGTTTAGAACAAAAAAACGAAGCAACTTAAACAACTTACATTGAAAGAAATGTTTAATAAAGTAAACCAATAAATATTAAGCTTTTTTTTTTTTTTGTAAATTTTGATACTCTTTAGATCATAATTGCTCTTTATTTCATAAATTACGGTTTCATATTTTTAATTGTATAATTTCTGCATGCCATCTTACCAGATTTAAATTGATGATTTATAATCCGGAAAAACCCTTAATCCGGAATCGCCGAAGTCCCGACGAGTCCGGATTACAGACTTTGTATTGTATTATGGTTTTAGCACTTATGATGTACTATTATATAAGATGAAGCTGACCACGGAAGCCCTTCATAGTTTGTAAATGTTAATAAATATTCGTAATGAAGTAAGCTGTCGCAATAATGTTAAGGTTTCATGATATAAGAACAAGAAATATATCAAATTTCAAAGCTACTCTATAGTGTTATCAGCATGTGTGGACTTTATCTTAAATTTTTAAACCTTCTTCCTTAACCATATTATTTAAACTTCTTCGGTATAAGCTTGTAATCTGTTTAAAATTTTGCAATATTGTAAATAATATTGTGGATGTTACTCTTAGATGACGAAAGAAGGATGGGACAGCGTTTCTAAAGCAAAAATGCTTGATCATATTTTTGTATTAATGCAAAATTGCTTTATGATATCATTGTTAAAAAAAGCTCCAAATTACTTCCCTATATGAAATATAAATTATTACGTTCAGCAGCATCTTGTGTGAAAAGTAAAATGTTAAATCAAAATGCTAGCAAAAAAATTTTAAGGATCCGTCATTTCATTCAGCTGTTAAGCAATTTTAGAATTCTGTTATGAGTATAAAAAATCTGATGTGTATACCATATGACTTTCTTTTATAGAATATTAAATTATATGCATTTCATTTAAATTTATTTCCTCGACTTTCATTAGAGATATATTTCTCATTCAATTCATTCAGTTCCCATTTCGCGGCAAGAGAAAAATACATAAAAACTCAAAATATTTTCATTAAAAATTGGAAGAAATAGAAAAAAAAAAAAAAAAACCAAAAATGCAGTTCAAACATTTAAAAAAAATTTTCAATTAAAATTAGAATTTCTACGCAAAAACCAGCAATTCGGCCAGCGGGCAAGAAGGCAGATTTTTCGGTGCTCAAAACTTAAAGTTTCCTTTTGGTCCCACGCCGCAGAAAGACATTGAAGGTGACTTAAAAATTAGACTCAGTCCCACTTAAACTTTTAAATTGTTGATAATTTTATAACTATTGTATGAAGATTAACTAGTATTTAATTTGAGAATTTCATTTGAGACAGATTTCTCATTCAATTAATTCAATTATCACTTCGCGGTAACGAAAAAATACATAAAACCTCAAAATATCTTTTAAAATTGGAAAGTAGTTACAAATGTAAACAAATATGGCCGTTATGGTAAAAAAAGGCTTAGCCGCAATTAAGCAACTTTTAAATTGTTGATAATTTTACCGCTATTGCATGCAGATTAACTAAAGGCATAAAATCTTAACCAGAAGATAAGAACAACATAATACAACCATTTTTAAAGCAAAAAATGCACAATTTACAAACATATGAGAATTAAAAAACTGAGCTCACTGAGTAGAATAACAGATTGGGTATATATAGATATAATTACATAATTTTGTTGCGACCGATTGCAACCAAAAAGGAAGGAGCACAATCAATGTTATAGCTGTCCTACATACAAAATTTCAATATTCTAAGGCTATTCGTTTTTGAGTTATGCGAGATACATACGTACGTACAGACGCAACGAAAAAAATCTTTTCTGAATCCATATTAAATCCTTTTTCCAACCCGTTTTCGAAAAAAAAAAGAGTCGTTTATTCTGTCCTTACGTAGAGATGTCACGCAAAAACATCTCTAAGGATTATGTTAATTTTATTAACAGTTAAATTTTAAGTTAAAGTTCCTTTTCTGTCAAATTCTTAACTTCAACTTACTACTTCCGGCCAGAACGTAGTTTTGGAATCTTGCTGAATATTTAATGAGGAGGAGCGGTATTTAAACCACGAAGTTACAGAGTGAGAGAGAATCAGAGTTTCTGATTTACGCGCGTCTGCCTTTTTGGCCACTCTCTCTCTCAAAGCTGTTATTACGCTCGGCCGTACTCAGGCCCTTGCTAAGCATCGTAGTCAAATAAGTTAAGGGGCCAACTCGATTTGAATCTTGATAGCTTCGGCTGTATTTCTTTAGTTAATCTTAGTTTTAATTTAATTCTTAGTCTCTTAAGTTCAAGCCCAAGTGTCGGCTTTGTTTGTACTCTCCCAGGCGGAGTTTTGTTAAATCTTATTACAATAATAAAGGGTTAGTTACCCTTCTATCTTGTTGTTTCTTGTCACCCGAACTTGAGCGATTATTCGCTTATCAGTTCTTAAGATTCTTCACTTCCAACATTAACTTAGAATTACAATGTGAGGAACTCTACACATCTTTAAATCGCATTCGATAGCGGTAAAAATGGGTATTTTCGTTGAAATATGCAACCCGGAATTTCTCGCGATAACAATACTTCATTTACTTCATACAATTAAACAAAAATATACTTAATAGTACTTAATAGTATTAAGAAATAAATACAGGGTGTTTCACAAAGAATCACCCCAGTTAATATGGGTATATTGTAAAAAATATTGAACACAGAAACTTCAGCTAAATTTTATACACGAAGTTCTATCGAAATAATGTTATAAACATCAGTCTTTTGAAAAGCAATTATTGGGAAGGAAATACTTTGCCCCCTTAGAGTGTAGATAGATGGCACTAATTCTCTAGAAGGTGTTGTTTGGGTAGGCAGGGTAAGTTCCCAGACACGTCAGAGCCATCACAAAGACAAGATGCTTAGAAAAGTGGTCTCGCCCAGCCGTGATTCATTATTCTGATCGGGTATCTGGAGCGTGGCCATACGGTTATTCTGCCACTTTAATAAAGAAGCACTGATACAGCTATCCCCGAGTTAAAAAATTTTAAATGTGATAATGTTACGTTTTTGATTAGGTAAAAAGATAGATGAATTGAAAACCTGTGAAAAACTGAGCGACGATGACATAATAAAAACTGTCCAAGAAGATAAAAAAGAAGAGACTTTATTGGATTCAGAAGATAGCGCAGAGATTGTAAAGCGTCCAAGCTATAATGGACTCTGTAAAAACTCGGAAAGCATTTATTCAACTTGAACCTTCATCTAAAAATGAACTGACATGTTTACGAAATGAATCGAGATGCTGGCTGAAACAAGTAAGCATAATAAACAACACCAACTACCAATTCTACAGTTTTTCCAGAAAGTACGTACCTTCTGCTTCGTTTTATGATTAACCTTTTGAAGACGGCATGGCCATTATAGTGGCCATAGAGTCCTCTCTTTGAAAAGACGGAGTTGTCCACTTTAGTGGCCATGTCTTTTTTTCCCATTTTCCAGGCCTAAAAGTGGGGTGAAATGTCAAATTTGACGTCCCTGGGGTTTTAACCACTTATCTCTTTCAAAGGTCTTCCTTTTGCGACATAGATGCACCCCTCTGAGAATCCATTAAACTACACACAAGGATCTTTGTTGCAAATAGGAGATTTCTTAAAGGGGGAAAGCATTCGGTTCAAGATTCCCCGTCTTTTGGTAGCTTTTACTGCTACCAAAGCCCCGGCCTCAAAAGGTTAAAGATAAGTTTTTTAATTATGTTTAATTTTAGACAGCATAGTATAATACATTTTCTGGCGTTATACCTACAAGGAGATATTTCTTCTTCAGTGATACATTTTTAGAGTAATATTTTCTCTTAATCTCGAAACTTATTCGAGCGTCCACTGTACAACACAACTTACAAACGGCCCACCAGCGGCCGAGTGGTAACGTCGCCGAGTTCGGTCCGAGGTTCGAATCCCGCGTACGGGCTGGCTGCATGGGTGTTTTCGTGGTTTTCCCCATGTATAACGGGTATACGAGCCAGTTTCCCTAAGAAAGTCCTCCACGAAGCCTCCACGGCATCCCTCCCTTAAGGCAGATAGCCCTCGAGTGCTTTGCCGTAATCTAATAAAACCAAAACCAAACCAACTACAAACGTATGAACCATATAAGTATTTTAACCCGGAATTCTCGAATACGCACAGAGTGTGCTAACCGTTACACCACGAACGCATGCTGGAAGGAGGGACAAATTACCTTATACACTCCCCCTTTTAAAGTGCGATTGGGGATTAGTTGACCCAGTCGCCAAATCCTGGTGGTGAAGTATAGTGATGAGTCGGTACTACCGAACCGGGTATTTTGTAATGGGTACTTAGTTGTAACGGGTACTGAAAATATACCCGTTACTCTCGTACCGGGTACAAGAATGTACCGAAGTTGCCCATCACTAGTGAAGTATCATCATCCACCACCTTTTCGTTCCGGCACCACTTTTTTTTTTTTTTGTTTACTTTTACACTGCTAAGGAGGACTACTGACCGGGAACAAGCCCTTGCAGTATGATATCCGCCCTGCAGACATTTATTAAGTCTAAATTAAAAAAAAAAAAAAAAAAAAAGAGTACAGAGTCACATCTAGATAGGGAATACAAAGGACTACCTTGAATACATATGACATTCCTGATAGTATAGGTTACAAAAAAAAAAAAAAAAAAAAACAAAAAAAAAAAAAAAAAAAAAACTTAGAAGTACAAAGCTGCATTGATACAAAACTGGTAAAGGTAAAATAAAAACAGTAAAATTTAAGACTAACATTGGAATTTCAAGCCTGCAGTTATACATCACACTGACTATTATACACTTACTATAATTCCGCACATTACAACATATTATGCAATATATTACTATAATACTGAAAAACACACTAACATAGTAAAACTGATACTACAAATAAAACACACTATATACACTGTTCGTATCAGAAAAGTACACACTGACATAGTAAAGCTGATACTACAAATAAAACACAACATATACACTGCTCGTATCAGAAAAGTAGACAATTCTGTACATGTTGTACTGTAACGCTAAAACTAAAGAACACTAGACAATAACCTTTGGAAACAGTCACAGTGAAATTAGGAATATAATATTTTCTAGCAGAGTTAGAATAGAGTCATTTCAAAACATAAAATCCAGCAAAATATTTCAATACATATTTACAAAGTTCTACAACCAAGAAAGTCTGATTCAATACTACTATTATACATCACACTTACTTATTCCGGCACCACTCTAGAGTGATTAGACGAGCTCATTTTGATGCTGGAGACATGAAAAGTGAGCAATGCCCTGTCCAGGACTCTAGCCTGTACCACTCGCATACGCGTAGAGCGTGCTAACCGTTATACCAAAAAGACATGCTGGACGGAGGAAGAAAGTACCTTATAAGTTATGAGGTTGTCTGAATGTGTTTTATATCTTCTATGTTCGTTAGTCCCTGTACGTTATAAGGCAACACGGTGAGAGTGTTTGGTCCTCTTCTGTCTCCTGCCGTCATACATATTAAAATCTACCTTGGGTACACTCACTTCCAAAAGTTAGGCACGGAGGGGAAAGTGCTAATTTCCGGAAGCCAATCAGAATTGAAGAGGATGCAATTTGCTGCAGAGGTACATAGAAGTATGCAAATATGTTAGGTATCAGCCAATCGCTCTTTTATGTCAAGAAATATGCAAAAAAGGCAGTCTTATAAGAAGCCAGCTTTATGAAGGGTTAGATAAGTTGATTGTAAGTGCTGATAGAAGATGTTTAAAACTTTCGTAGAATTTGTTTCCAAGACATACGTGTTTGTATAACTTCCAGAGGACGAATGGAAGATTCTGAGTGCTGGCGCGCTGTGGGGCGCGTTGAAGCAGGACAGTCGATCACAGATGTTGCTCTTTTATTCGGCGTTCATCATTCTGTAATTTCACGTTTACGGAAACAATTCCAAACCACACAGACAGTTGTCGGAAGGCCCGTAGCCGGTCGCCCAACGGTTACAATCCCCGCGAAAGATCGATATATTGCTATTGTAGCCAAGACGAATCGCAGAGCGACCTCCACACGTGTGACATCTATGGTTACAGCGTCCATTGGTAAGGCGATATCTGCAGCTACTGTACGCCGAAGATTACATATGAGTGGACTGTACGCCCGGGTACCTCGAGTTTGTGTTCCTGTATTCGTCCAATCAAGAGGGGCACGATTACAGTGGTGCCGGGAACATGTCAATTGGAATGTGTCTGACTGGGGCAATGTCATGTTTCCTGATGAGTCAAGATTTGCTCTGGAGCCAGATGACAAGCATATAAGGATATGGCATGAACAACGAACACGCAATCAATCCCAAAACATCACCGAACATCACGCATTTCGAGGCGGAAGCATTATGGTGTGGGCAGGGATTTCATTAGGATACCGCACCGACCTGCACATCTTTAAACGGGGTTCTTTGACGGCTGTCCGGTATCGAGATAAAGTCCTAGAGCCCAGTTTAGTTTAGTTTAGTTTACGAGTATGCTGCAACCCTCCTGGCCGACAGTAATCGGCCTCATGGTTAACGCAGCACACCCGACGCAGAAAAACAACAACAAAATAATAATAACAATAAAAAATAAATAAATAAATAAAAAATTAAAATATTTAAAGTCCTATTCCTATGATAGTCTTATTTTCATTCACAATCCTCATAATTTCTGTTGCATAGCTATTCAAGAATTTTCTTTTTTCAATTACATTTTGTTCATTTATTTTTCCAAATCTCATCCTCACACTCTCGGTCAGTTTACATTCTTCCATAAAATGAGCTGCATTTCCGTACTTCCCACAAGCCAAGCATTGGATCATTGCCCTGGAGATTAAATCGTTTTAAATAGGCCGGGAATCTACCATGATCCGTGATAACTTGAATAGTATCTATATTATTAAATAGATCCATTTTTCTTTTTATGGTCAAAATCCTCAAGTAACCTTTATTTTTATTTGAACCATTCCATTCCCGAGCCCATTTCTCAATTGTACTTGCTTTTATTTTTCTCAAGGTAATTCTTCTAGAATCATTAATAGCCTCATAAATATCACCCTCTCCCAGGGCAGCCTCTTTAGCTAGCATATCCGTCCTTTCATTCCCGATAACACCAATATGTGCCTTGACTCAATGAAAATATATAGAATTTTTCTCTCATATTTTGTTATAAATGTTTTTTATATCCAAAAGAAGTCTATTGCTTGGTTCCGGATTTGCCAAGCCTTGTAGGGCCGAGAGAGCATCAGAATAAATATGTATTGTAAAGTACTGTTTTAAGTTTTTATAACTCCACCGCAGTGCCTCTCTAATTCCAACCGCTTCAACTTGATACACTGATTTATTTCCTTCTAACCGTATTTTTCTAGTATAGATTTCGACTCCGTAATAAAAAATAACAAAAGCGCAACCAGTTCCACCTTCATATCCGGAGCCGTCAGTGTATATATCAATCATGCTAGTATTCATATAATCTTTATCGTACGGTATGCCCTTGAAATCTTTTGGATGTACATTAATAAAATCTTTTCTTGTCAAGGCGTTACCATTCAAAACATCACCATTTTCACATGTTAAAATCTTTTTAAAACCATAGCTGAGTAAAAATTTTTTATAATAAAAGCTATAAAAAATTGAGAGTGGCGGAATGCCAGCAAGTAAGCAAATAACTTCTGTAGAAACAGTACGGAAAGCTCTTGTGATTGCAAGCAGCCAGCTCCTTTGCAATGAATCCAGTTTAGTTCTCAGTTTAATCAATTCCCCTGCCCGGCAGCCCCACATGCCAATACCATATAAAAGTTTTGGCCTAATAACATTTAAATAAATATCTCTAAGGGTAATGCTTTTTAACTTTAAAGTTTGTGAATCAAAGGCACTTCTATAATATTTTAAAATTTTCTCTATATCTCTGTGAATCGCCTTAAAATGTTCAATAAAAGTTAGCTTTTCATCAATAATCACTCCAAGATATTTAAAGTGACTTTTAAAATTAATCTTTATACCATTAAATTTCAACTTTGGTTTTCTAGTAGCCTTACCACCCCTAGGAAAGAAAATGGCATTTATTTTTTCATTGTTGAACTCTATATTTTCTTCTCTACTCCAGTTTTTTCAAGTTTCTCTAAAGAGTCATCATAGACAATAGCCAAAATATCATCTGCAAAGCAGAATAATTCAACACCAGTCATGTTAATAAAAATTTTATTGACAACGAGGCTCCAGAACAGGGGTGCGCTGCAGGAGCTTTGAGGACATCCTCTTTCAAAATCGTAAACAAGATGGACAGAGTCATTTTTATTTTTGAAAACAATCTTCCTATTTTTAGATAATCTTTAATAATTTCAAATAGCTGTTTTGTGATCCCTATTTTCTTCAGTTCAGATAGCAGGGACGGCCAAATAATTGAGTCAAACGCTCCACGGATATCGAAAGAGATCAGGGCAACATGATGTCAAATGAAATAAAACATTATATAAGGCCAAATCCGTAGACTTGCCTCGTTGAAAGCCATATTGCCTGTCACTAATATAGTTTATTTCTCTTAATTTGTGTTGAATTCTATTTGTAATTAGTTTGTCATAAATTCTTGCATAAGTCTTTAAGAGGCAAATAGGTCTATATCCTCCATTACCTTTTGAAATGAGTATCATTTGACCAATTTTCCAAGCATCTGGAAAAACACTCAAATAAAGACATCTATTATATAAAATCAAATGAAATGAAGGAAACTCCTCAAATAATTTCTTAATAAGCCAAACCCCGATCCTATCTAATCTGGGGGCAGAATGAACTCTTAAACACTTAATCGTATAAGAAATTTCTTCATAGGTAAAAGCATCTTCAATTTTGTAATCATCTTCCATATTGACCTCCCCCGCGATACTTAAATCACTATCCTGCTTTTCATTTATGACTTCTTCCGCAATTTTCCTATAAATCTCCTCCACAGAGGCGACCCCCACTTCCTGTGGCTGTTTCAAAATCATTTGACTTCTTAATCTTCCTTTTGCAGTCCGATAATAATTATCATAATACTCTTCATTTAGTAGAAAGATCCTATTTATATAATTTCTTTTAGTTTTTTTTATTTTGTCGAAATTATTTTACACAAATTTTAACACAATAGAGTCAATATTTACTAGAATATCAATCAATAAAGAAGAGTTTACCAAACTCGCCGCCACATCAGTCAAGTCGAGTTGAG
The DNA here is from genome assembly GCF_044657685.1 of Stegodyphus dumicola. Lineage (NCBI taxonomy): Eukaryota > Metazoa > Arthropoda > Arachnida > Araneae > Eresidae > Stegodyphus > Stegodyphus dumicola. The sequence goes on from NC_140768.1 coordinate 6,668,435, forward strand.
TATCAATCCCAGTCCTAGAATCCAGTGTGAGATTGTACGCTGTAGCAGTTGGCCCTACTTTTGTTTTAAAGGGCGATAACGCACGTCCCCATAGAGCTTATATCGTCGATGACTACCTGAAGAGTGAAGGGATTGCGCGTATGGGGGGGGCAGCATATTTGCCCGACCTTAATCCCATTGAAAATCTTTGAGATGTTCTCGACCGTGCTTTACGTTTCCCACCTATAGCCACTCTTATTGAGCTGGAAACTGCTCTACAAGAAGAATGGCGATTGCTTAATTCTGCGGTGGTTGACCACCTAATTGAAAGCATGGTCACAAGGTGTAAACTTTGTATACAGATGAAGAGGGATCACATACCCTATTAATGTCCTTTTTGTCATTTTATGCTGTTTATTTTCACTTTAAACATAATTCTGTTTAAGTGTCCAGTATGTAATTATCTGATAACTTACAAAAATTTAATATTGTTTTCATTTCTGTGTAAAATTATTGATTTTGTTTTATGCATAAATATATATGCTACTTTACTGCCGAATTTTGTGTTAATCAGAGCAGTATTTGTTGATTTTTTTGCATTTTACATCTTCGTGCGTACATTTTGGAAGTGAGTGTATTTTATCCCATTTCATTACCCATTTCATAGTATTGGCGAAAGCAAAATATGAATAGAAACCTTAACTTCGTCTCAAATATGTTTTCATAACACTTATTTGAAGAAACATTTGTCGAAAATTCTTTAAAATATCACAAAGAAGTTCTTGATCTCAGCTAAAAAGAAGCCTCAAAACTGCTCTTTTGAAATACGGTACCAAATCATTCACTTATTTTGTCAGGGAACAAATCATCTTTACAGGACTGCATTCGCGTAAATGACACTTTATAGAGAAAAATCGCTCAGTTTCGGAAACAGGATTTGTTCCACATCGACAAAGGAAAAAACAAGATACTTCATTCAAATGGAAACCCCGAAGAAGCTACTGCTTTTACAGTGAATTGGAGTTTCAGGAATGACTAACAGCTTATTTATGAGGAAAAGCGGATTCTCCTGTTATTCGAAATCACAAGTGTTGATATAAAACTTTTGCAAGTTATAAAATGGCATGAAATAAAAATGCAGTTATCGCTAATAACATTTATCAGGGAAACTGTCTTTAAGGAATACATATTTTGTTTTAACTTATTTCCTCGAATTTCGTTGGAGATATATTTCTGATTCAATCAATTCAGTTCTCATTTTGGGGCAAGGCAAAAATACACAAAGAATCAAAACATCTTTATTAAAAATTGTAAAATGCAGAAAAATATAAAACACCAGATACAGTTTAAAACAGTTTTTAAAAAACAATATTTGCAATTAGAATTTCTACGCAGCAAAGGGCAATTCGGTCAGCGGGCAGGTAGGCATATTTTTCCGTGCACAAAACTGAAAGTTTACTTTTGATGCCGCTCGACTAAAAGACATTGAAGGTGGAGAGACAGACTTCATTCGCTCTTTTTTGCTAAACGTTTCAAGTGTAAACAAACGGCGGCTTTGTTAGGCTTAGGTACACTTAACCAATATTTAAATTGTTGATAGTTCTACAGCTATTGCATGCAGATTAACTAAAACCATAATAACCTTAACATGGATACAGGAACAAAATAATTCAATCACTTTTAAACAAAAAATTCAGTTTTCCAACATATAAGAATCAAAAACAACTGGAGTAACAGAGTGGGTACGTACGTTGCAATGTCATTAAGGTTTTTTTGAAGCAGGAGATTTAAAAAACTGTTCAATGGACTCGAATATAGACCACTCGAATACGCGCCGAGTGTGCTCCCTTTACATCACGAAGTCATGCTGGATGGACGGAGAAAATAACTTATAATGTACATATATTTATATACTTTTGGTGCGGCAGATAGCAACCAAGAAGGGAGGTGACCAACTACATGTTATAGCAATCCCACATACAAAATTTGAACTCTCTGAGGCTACTCTTTTTGAGGATGGGAGATATGTACGTACGTATAAACGTCACAAAAATTCTTTCATGAATCCACTTTACCATACCTTTTGAGAAAAAGATACCTTCATTCTGTCCATACATACAGATATCACCGAAAGCATCATTCATATGGATTTAAGAGCGGTCTAAATGTATATTTTCACTGAAAAATCCGAAATGTCACGTCGTACAAGAAAATAAAAATATCAGCTGCAAGTTCTCATTCATGAAACAAGAACTAGGAAAAATCAGTAATGATTGCATATTTATTACACCGAACTCGAGTTAAGTGTTCTCCTTAAAGGAATAATATTAAAATAATTTTATTCTTTCATTTTTAATTGGACAGCAGTAAAATGTTAGCGATATCAAGTTGGACGAGTAATTGCAAAGTATGAACTTTACTGTATCCTTTATATTTTAATGATATCCACGTACTTTGTGTTCCACTGCAATAGATGAAAAGTAACTAATTTTTTTTTACTGAGTTAAGCATTTAAAATCTTTATAATTTATTGCTTTCTTGAACATTTTGCTTAATAAACTGAGGAGTTGTATGTTTATTCTAGGGAACTGTTAAGGTAAAAATGTGGCTATGAAATGCGTTTTGAAAGGAAAGAAATTATTTCTACCGACATAAGTTCCGTACTTTTGATGTTTGCTTTTATTCTGACCGCGGGAATAATGAATGTTTTCCGGAACTACTAAATCGTAATTGATTTATTTCTGTTATTTTTAAAAATCTGCTTTAATTGGAATAAAGTCAAAAATTATTCTTCGCTTGCATCGATGTTAAATTTAAATAATTTCTTGCGCATTATCAACATGACTTTCACATTTCTGACGCAGATTACTTGCAGTAATTTGTTGACTGGGAACATATTTAAATTACTTCTAGCAGGGAAAATATGCGAAACATTTGTTTGTTCTTTGCGTAAGATGAATTTTTGCCAGAGAAACGCTATTTATCAATCAATAGAAGTAAATGAATTTGTAATTAGTCCCAAAATTGTTTTGAATACATTTTAAATAATTTGGCGAACAGCTATTAACAAATAAGACCTGAGTCAAATAATTTAAAAATAATAGACCTGAGTCAAATAATTTAAAAAATAAATAAATAAATAAATAAATAAATAAATAAAAGTTATGTTCAAAAGGAATTTAATCAACGCATAGAGATTTTACTCTTCTTGAGAGGTGTAGATTGAAGCGAGGCGACACCAGCTCATCCGTCTATTACATTCCTTTGGAAAAAAATCGAAGCATCATGAGGGGAGTGGTTGTTTTTGCCGAAATTGAATATGTGTATGGCTCGTACACAGATAATAAAATGATTCAAAAATCAAGGTCACAGTACCTGTTCACGGTTCACGGTTCACAATCACCCAGTGAGTGTTCAAATTAGTAGTTGGTCGAACCGCCCCTAGCGGCAATGCATGCTCGAATTCGTCGAGGCAAGGAATGGTAAAGTAATTTAAATAGAAGTAATTTAAATATGTTCCCAGTCATTCTGCAACACATTCTGCCAGGCATTCATCAGCTGTTGCTCCAGATCTGCGATATTTTGCCCAAATATGGCGGCCTAACATGTCCCAGACATGCTCAATTGGTGAAAGGTCTGGTGACCTTGCTGGCCAAGAGTATCAACCTCACGGAGGTAGTCCAGAGATATGCGAGCGGTATGTGGCCTGGCATTATCTTGTTGGAAAATGGCTCCAGGATGACGTGACATGAAGTGTAATGAAACCTGCTGCAGGATGGTATCAACATATCGTTGAGCTGTTAAAGTTGTACGAAGGATAACTAAAGATGACCTGCTGTCATAAGATATAGCGCCCGACACCATCACACCATGGGTTATGACTGTATGGCTTTGTAAAACGATGGCTGATTGGGACCGCTGGCCCCGTCCTCTCCAGACACGAACACGGTGGTCATCTGCTTCAAGAGTGAAGCGGGATTCATCGCTGAACACTATACGATGCTAGTCTGATGGCAGCCATGATGATCTGATGCGACACCACTCCAGACGACTCCGCCGATGTTGTGGGGTCAAAGACAAACTTCTTAAAGGCCTCTGTGAGCGTAAACTCCTCAAACAAGTGCCGTGAGATGGTGGATGGTACCACGGGAGGTATAGACGTGGCTGTAGTGCATTGAATAGTCGACAATCATACCGTTGGGGCGGTTCTGGGCCGGGGGAACAATCATCTTATCTTGCCTCGCATTTGTGATCCTTGGCCTTCCAGAGCCTTCATTTCGCTGGCAATTTCCTTTGTAGCAACCAACGACTTCTTATATCTCGTTGGTTGGAACCGGTCGGAGGTTGCAATAAGCTCTCTACCAGTATATATCTCGTTGGTAGCAACCATTGCTGCCAGCAGTGTCTGTACGCTGCAGGTGGCGGCCTGTTGCTGGGTATGACCGCCCAGCTTTACGCAACCCTACAATGCGACCACGTTCGAAGTCATTTAGTTGTCTGTATGGTCTTCGATATCATCGTAATGGCATCTTTAGTTGCTTCTTCACGGAATTGCAATAGCAACAACAAAAAAGATACATTTTCCGCCTCTGTTACTGGTTTTATACTTTACGAATTGCGCACTAGAAATGCGCGCTATGATCGCAATTCCTGTTCATTTGCCTTGAAACTTTGATCATTTGCATGTTCGATCAAGATATTTTTGCATACCAAATTTCGTGACTCTCTAAGTAATTCAAATTAAGTAATTTGGGTCCCAATATGGATACAAATGAATGTAATAATGTAATGATGATTAATGTAAGTGTAATGTATATATAATGTATGTACAATGTACGTAAAATGTATGCCATTGGTACGTAGCAATAGTTTGTCAATAATATGTAATAATGCCATTCTCAATACTGCCTTAGACTTTCCCAGCTTGCAAATGCAGTGATGACCCTTGTTAGGCAATGTAATTTTCTATACATACAACAACAAATACAGAGGTTCGGACAAGCGGATGGGAGAATATCCCCGGAGGGCGCTTTTGGTCAGTGGGACCGTCCTCGGGATACACCGGGCTCTGGGTTTCGGCGCCCCGTGCGAGACCCTCGTGTGGCCCTCAAGTTCGACTATAGATACTGGTGGACGTGGCGCTACACCAATTAACCATATGGTAAAGGGCTGGTGCCCACGTCCTCCGTCGCATGTCGCATACCAAATTTCGTGACGATCACAAACGTCCTCCTTGGTGCTCTAATTTTTTTTTTCCCCAAAAGAGTGCAGAAATCACCAGACCTTGCTAACACTGTTTGGGAGACAGTAAAGTTTCTTTTGTTAAGATGTTGTTGCGTGCGTACGGGTTTCGTAACAGAACTGAATGCGTACAGGTCCCACGATAGGTTGACAAAATATATTTTATCCAATGACACACTTTTGAATACTGGAATCTTCCACAGAAATACTCGTACAGGTCATGACAATATGACAAAGTAAAATCAGTAGTTAAACTTCAATAAACATAAACGTTAAACAAACCGCAAAATCTAAAAGACGAAGCTTTCACTGATATCTCATAATCGGAAGTCACTCTGAACTAACAACTCAAAACAACAACTACAAGTGAGGAACCGATGCTTTTTCTCTCCGGTCTTAAACAGTTTTTATCCGGCCGCCGAGATATTTTTGGTACTCTCTGCTCCTCCAAAATGCTGAAAAGCATTTGAGGGCCGGATAAGGTTACAGCTAAAATAGCGATCAATTAGATTTATTCAATTACAATACCTATTACGGTGATACAGGGACCGGACCAAAATATTGCCGTCTGACCGAATGTTGGCGATTTATCGCCAAATTTGGTGACAAAAATGAGTCGCTCAAACTGTTGTCAGCTTCGTGATAACTCGCCAAATTAGCGAGATAGCCATTTACACAATTTTAAATAGATTTGCTAATGTATTTCTATTCTTCCGGCAGAGCATCTTTTCTGTCAGCTTTTCATGTTACATTATGCTGCAAAAATATTTTACATACAGTTTCACTAAACATTATCTATCTATTATGATGAAATTTCGTAACAATATTAAAACTCTTAATATTTTAAGCTGAAATTTCTAAATATATTCTAACTACTACATATGCAAGACACAATAACATGCCGAATAAGTACTAATTCAGAAGTCAAACAACAAAAATCAGCGTTGATTTTTTTTTAACTAGTTTCGATGATTTTACCGAACCACCATCCTCAGCTGCAAAACCGAAAATGTACAAGATAGGAAATAATGATTAGATAAGATAAGAAAGCCTGGACAATAATAAGCAAGTGGCGCCATCTGTTGGTGAAACCCGAACTAAAACACAATTTCTTTAAAGGCCAAAGGCAAAGATGGATTGGAATTAGGATCGTTAACAAGAACAGAAAGATTTTTTTGAATGTGAAATGCCTCTAGAAAATCCAGTTCTCCAATGGAAGATGTTTTTTGAATAATTTTGGCAGCAGAAAAATTGAAAGTGTGATTTTCGGACCAACAATGTTGAGCAACGGAAGACTTCTGTGTTTCCTTTTTTTCTAACATATGCCTCATGTTCCTTGACGCGAAATTTTAAGGCTCTCTTAGTTTGGCCAATGTAAATTAAACCACACTGGCAAGGAATCCTATAAATACCCCAAGAATTCATGTCTGGAATGGAGTCCTTGAGTATGGAACTCGGAATTTTATTGATGGGAGAATAAACGACCCGAAAGTTAAATTTCTGCAAAATATGTGCAACTTTATAGCTAATTGATGGAAAGAAGGAAATGACAACAGAATTTTTATAAATTAATTATTGTTGTTTGACTTCTGAATTAGTACAATATATGCATTTAAGCTTGTTTCACCCACCAGCACCTAGAAGGATATCATTCAGAAAACACATTTTTTTTTTTTTTTTTTTTTTCCCGGAGGGCGATTCTTACGAATTTTCACAAACATTTTAAATACATCATTCCGCCGTGCTGTTATTCCAAGACGGCACTATTTTATTAAAATAAAACATTTTTAATAAGTGTTTTTCGTTTTATATTAACTTTTACGTTTTCTTTTGTTGAGATTTTGGTGAGATTATAGTTTCGGAGCAAGAGGCTTATAAAATAAAACGTGCTTGACAGGGATTCCAACTATTCTTCTTTCACTTGCTACGTGAATATATGAAATGCTGTTAATCACAACAGCACATATGAGAAAATACAAATTAATGTATGACTAATATTTTTAATAAAAATTCCAAACTTTCAGGCATTTGCCAGCATTACATAGTTTTCATCCGTTTGATAATTTGCAAAATCTCAAGTCTTTTTACTTCCTTGGATGAAGTAGCGGAAGTACTGTAATTACGAAAATTTTCGAATGCAACTTAACGATTTTTTTTTTTTTTTTTTTTTTTTTTTTGACGTCTGCACGTAAGGACAGAGTAAAGGACTCTTTTTCCCCAAACGAATTATAAAACTCACTTAAAATCGATCCAGAAGATACGTTTTCATGGCATCTGCACGTACGTACGTATGTACCTCGCATAACTCAAAAACGACATTAAAATTTCTTATACAGGACTCTATGAGCTCAGTTTTTTTTTATTATTCTTTCATGTTGGCATATTGTGCATTTTTTGTTTTAAAAATGACTGAATTATGTTGTCTTATCTTCCGGTTAAGGGTTTTAAGCCTTTAATCTGCATGCAACAGCTGTAAAATTATCAACAATTTAAAAGTTGCTTAATAGCGGCTAAGCCTTTTTTTACCATAACGGCCATATTTATTTACATTTGTAACTATTTTTCAATTTTTAAAGATATTTTGAGGTTTTATGTATTTTTTTCGTTGCCACGAAGTGATAATTGAATTAATTGAATGAGAAATCTGTCTAAAATGAAATTCGAGGAAATAAGTTTAAATGAAATGAAAAAAAAAAAAAAAATACGTGTAATTTAATATCCCGTACAGGGAAGTCATATGGTATACACATCAGATACGTTTACCTTATATTCCATCTGCAATCACAGTTTGTTTGCGAACGCAAAAGATACTTTCTTCGTGATTTAGAAGTAAATTATTGCTATATATACCAATAAATCTTAATAGCAAAATAATTCTCTCAGGATTATATACTCTTGAAGAAAGCAAATAATAGTTTTTACGAAAGATCAATTAAATCATGGCACAGCAAAATTTATGTATTCAAATATTTTCACATAATTGTCTGTCTGTAAAACGTAAAATGCATCTATAATATACATTTCGTTGCTTATAAAAAATAATTACGTGTACCAAAATGAATTAATTACGTTATCGAATTAAATAATCTCTTAAACATGTAAATATTAATTAAAATTTTCTCCTCTAACAATCAGTCTATTAGAAATATTAAGCTGTAGCTAAAACGTCTACAAATTTCAGATGCAATTATATAGGCCTTCTTTAGGATAAGAGAGAATGTCTATCAAAATCGTATTTCGATGGATAATTTGCTAGCTAATTAATTTTAACTCATAAGATTTTGAATTAAATCATTTTTACTAACACTCGCATCTGCGTTTGGAATGAGTAATTTCAACACTATAATGTTGCTGCAAATTTACGTAAACATTTGCGTTTGTTTGTTCTTGTGTTTTAAAGACACTAAATAATGAAGAATCTGTATGAACGTTTCCATGTTTCTGGTAATCTGGAAAAAACAAGCCATCAAATTTTGAATAACATAGTTCTCCACCCTAACATAGGCACCTGGAAGCCCGAATCAGGAAGTTCGTATTTGTTTTATTGTCGGTTTCATGTTTTGTAAAACTTGAACGAATTTTCATTAAGAAACTCAACAGTTTCAAAGCCCATTGTGGCAACACTGTGTAGAGTCATTAGGTTAATTGGAAGCAGGAAAGATGAAAAATATGCAACCGCCTTCGCCGGGAATCGAACCATGGACCTCTGGATTACCGGCCCAGCGTGCTACCGTTACACCACAAAGGCACGCTAGGGAAGCGGAGGAAATACCTTATATAATCCCCTTTTTAAAGGGCGACTAGGGTTTTAGGGGACCTAGTCGCCAAATCCAGGGTGCGGAGAATCATCATCCACATCCCTTTTAGTTCGGGCGCCACTTGTAGAGTCATTAGGATTTTTTTAGAGGCAGAAAAGACGAAAAATAGCAAACGCCTTCGCCGGGAATCGAACCGCGGACCTCTGGATTACCGGCCCAGCGTGCTACCGTTACACCACGAAGGCACGCTAGGGAAGTAGGTGTGTGTGTATTTAATTATGGCAAAGCACACTAGGGCTATCTGCCTAAGGGGATGGATGCCTTCGTGGAGGACTTTCTGAGGGAAACTGGCTCGTATACACGTTACACATGGGGAAAACCACGAAAACGCCCATGCAGCCAGCCCGTTCGCGGGATTCGAACCTCGGACCGAACTACCAGTGTTCAGCGACTTTTACCGCTCGGCCGCTGGTGGGCCCTTTTAGAGAAGTAGGAGAAATACCTTATAACTGTACGGAATAAAACTTTTTTTTTATCTCCAGCGTGCGAGACTGTCTATGGGAATTTTAGGTTATGGTGTTTTTAGGTATTTTTAGCGAACGGAGCGTTTCCTCCCATGCTTTGGAGAGGTGTATGTGTCTGTAAATGAAATAAAATGGCCCAGTTGGGCGTAATATAAAATTAGAAAACTCAGATTTTATTTACTTTTTGTGCGTAATTTTTAACTTGTACATAATAATTGTATTTTTGTGAACTTGATTGTTTTATTATTTTGTAGTGTTTGCATTTATACGTTCATACACTTTGAAATTGCTCAAATAATACAAAAGCACAAAGTCTTCGGAATTCGATCAAACTCGAATACTTGAGGCTTGAGCCATTTTTAACACTTTTACTGAAATATTATTGCTATGAATAGCAACTTCCTTCGCGAAAATATAGAATAAAAGCCGTTTTAATCAGTTTGGAATCTAGATTTCTATTAGTTAAAGCTGATTTCGATAGCTTTCAATAAGCGAGAATTCATAATCAAATAATAATTCATAATAAAATGTATCTTACATATTCAATAATGTTTAGTGAAACATTTTTAAGACTATCTTAAAAAATGTAAAATTGTCAAAAATTCTAGTTAACTTTGAAAATTTCTTATACATTCGAACCTCGCTATAGCTAACTGAAGCTTATAACAAGCTTCTGGATATAACGAATGAACCTGTAGTCCAGTCTACTTTCCTGTATGCTTGATGTTACTTTACTTGCTTCTATGCTTGATGTTATTGCATGCTTGATGTACTACAACTATCCTCTAAAGGTTTGAAAATTGGACCTAATGAATTGTAGGAATATCTTGCATTGAAACCTTTCTACATTTTTCATATTTTCTCAAAATTCCTGAAAGTTTTAATGAAAAAATTGCTAACTGTTAAAAGCATTTGCATACTAGGATCCAAATTTCACACTTCATCTGTAAAGGAAAACATTTTTATCTGTTTTTTTGGTAGTACCTTTCATTTCACTTTTTTATATACAGTAGACTTCCGATTATCCGCGTCTGCCGCACAAAGTTTTTTTTTTTTTTTTTTTTTTTTTACAAGCGTAAAGCAAAGAAAATAAAAATTTTTACAAAACTGAGAGAAACGTTAAATTTGCTAACATCGTGCTTATTTATAGCAAAAATATCCTAGACCTTCTCGGAACCTGCCCCTCTGAAGAGTAAGTGATTTCTTACTCACACTTGCAATTAAAATTTCTCTGATAGCGCATTTACTTCTGTAAGAGATTTATTTATTTATTTATTTATTTATTTTTACCTTTCCCGGGGCTAGAGGTAAATTCCTCCCACCCCATCTTCTTTCAACTGTTTCGACTCCATTCACGCAACGCGTGCAGGAATCGCCTCATCTATTACCTCTTTCTCTTTCATATCGCTTGAGGTCCTTGACCCCTTTCTAAGCGAAGTTGAAAGATGAAGGAAGCTTTCGTCCCATGAGTGGACTCCTCATCCAGTTCTGGCATTTTCACCCCTAACGGTTTCGTTCTTTTACTTTAGCCATGCTCATCTCTTAATTTCTCAAATTTTTTCTTAACGAAGTTGTGGAGGTTATTGCATTTATTTGCAAAGGTACTCCGGAAGCGAAACGCCTTGGGCCGCCCTCTCTCGTCTTAATCTTACTGACACGTCCACTTCCACCCACTCGCCATTGTTAATTTAACTCGGCGGAAGTCGCACCCAGAAAAGTTACTAGAGTGGGCGCGTGGGGTATCACATACCCCAATATTTAAAATACAATAAAAATAGTATTATTTATTTTAAAACTTTTTTTTTGTTGTTCTCGTGTATTATAGAGAAGTGAATAATAATTGGGTTTCAAAAAGTTAATTTCCTAAATAATATTAGAGTTAAAATTAAGATACATGAAAATAATAAACATCATGCCTCTAAGTTTCATTGCATCTCTATTACACCATGCTTATTTTATTTCTTCACACTTTGAACGAAATACAGTCATGTGTTCTTGGCACAGAATGTTTTCACATTTTAAATACCGCATTCACGTTCTTCTGTCCTTGGCGCGAGGGCAAAAAATTTAACACATCTTTCTCACTTAATTGTTTCAAATTTCGTGTATTCGTTTTTATTCTTCATCGAAACTTCTGCTTTTGTTTTGCATGCAGTACCGCAATTTCTTGGAAAAGTATTAATCTCTGATCTTTGTTCAATACTTTTTTTTCATTAATTGTAATGCTACGTCCTTCAAAAACAGACTTCTGTTTCTTGTTGGTGGATTAGCAGTTGAATGTAATATAATTCAAGCATTTATTACAGCAACATTCAGTGCAGGAAAGAAACTTACCATTGGCCACCTTCTTGTTATTCTGGCAACTGAATAATTGGCTGACATTTCATCCCCCATATCCGCTGCTCCTTTAGTCATATTATTAAAACGTATAATTCCTGACGTTTTATTTTCTCCAATAGTATCTTCTACAGTATGATCGTTATGTAATGTTGAAAGCATAAGGACAGTTTTTCTTTTTTAGGAACATCAGGAATTAATGTTTTATCTTTTTCGAAACCAAAACAATGTAGAAAATATTCTTAGTTTCATCTTCAGTTTCCGAAATGCAATCTTCATCGCTTTCAAATATTTCTAATAAATCTCACAGGCGTTGCATCTCCAGTTCATAGGGACTCATTCTTTTTACCATAATGCAGTTAGAAATTTTTAAGAATTTAATGTCAAGTACTTTAAAATCACTTGCGAGTAGAAATATTTACTGTTACACTCTAGAAATAAATTTCTGAACTAAATATTCAGTCAGAAAAACACTTACACGGACAGGCGCGTGGGGTGTGTCATACCCCAGTTCCAATAAAATACCGATAAATCTATTTCTGAAACACACAGGCAAAGAATAAGCAGTTCTGAAAGTCAACCATAACTAGAAACTCAGCTACTGAAAGCAGCACAGAATTTCAGTTTCACAAGTTAGGAATATTCCACTTTTATGTAGGGTTGGGGAATGATACACCCCACGCGCCTTCCCGTGGGTTAAGCCTGATAGTGTTTGCGAACCGGTCGGAGTTAATTTCTTATCTTTTATTGTGTTCAGTGCTTGTGAGTTTTGGTTTTGTGTTTTTCGTTACGAGATTTAAAATGTCAGTAAAACGAAATAAAGTTGTGCTGACGGTTGCGCAAAAACTAAAATTAATTACCAAAGTAGCAAACGGCGCTACAAGGCAGCAGATGGAATTGGATTACGGAATCGCAGAAACAACAGTGCGTGACATTCTAAAGCAAAAAGACAAACTGGTGAACTTTGCATCAATGTCGGACAGTGCTTCCGCAATGAAAACGCGAAAAACTATGAAGGGTTCTACCTTTGAAGAGCTAGACACGGCATTGACAGAGTGGTTAGCTCAAGTTCGAAAAGAGGGTACTCCTGTAAATGGTCCTATCATTGAGGCGAAGGCAAAAACCTTTTCTGAGTTGTTAGGCCTGAAAGAAAATTTTGATGCGTCTTCTGGCTGGGTGACTCGTTTTAGGCAGCGAAATGGAATTCGAGAAATTGGACTTCACGAGGAGAATATATTAAGCGTAATAAAGCTAAAATATTAAGCGTTAGTTAAACATTTCCTGCTGTTTATTTTACGTTTTATTATACATAAAACGATTTTTCAAAGTTTGAATGACTGTTTTCTTATTTGCTGTACCCGTTTTTAGCTTTTTTCGGATTATCCGCGTATTTTGTTATCCGCAGCGGCCGCGCCACCCAATTCCGTGGATAATCGGTAGTGTACTGTATTCTAAACAAAAGCTAAGCGCGACAGGTGTGACACTGTGTTTTAGAAGAATGAGGGTACAATAAGCATATCTTAAAAGCAAGGACACCGTATGGTGTACATGACCATCGAACCAAAAGGAGTATTTTTTTTTTTTTTTTTTTTTTTTTTTTTTTTTTTGATTCTATTAAAATAGCTACTGCCAGACTGAACTGTATTCAGAGCTGATGTTATGCTAGAAATTTTGAAAGTTTCAGTAATAAGAGAAACTTGCGGTTTTACAGTTTATTCCTCTTTTCAGGAATAAAATGTTTTGATTCTTATCAACTTGTTTTGTTTGAGTATAAATACTTTCCAATTCCGAGTCATCGAATTTTACATTATTTAGGTGTTTTGCAAAGCAGACGATAACTTTTCATAAATGTTATTAATCTTTGTGTGGCCGTCATACCTATTTCAATGGAAAAGATTATGTTTCCTCTAGACAATAGAGAAGACAATTAAGCGACGAAATTATATTCCATTTCGTATTTTCTAGAACTAAACTCTCAGCCAAATTGATGTCTGACAGACATTTACTTTATCTAAATCTACATTTCATCAAAAGAAAAACCAGAACTCTATAATCTCAGCCCATCTTCTTATTATTTCTCGTTTTTAATTAACACTGTTTGATGAACTCATGTTACCTAATCTCCGAAGATACCAGAGCAATGGCAATTAAAAAAGACGTACTTGAAATGGATTAAAAGGTAAAAGGTTAAAGAACAAGCACGTAACTTTCGTGCATGTTCTTTACACGATTCTTATTATTGTAATCTTGAATAATAATAATGCAAAGAAAGCAATTCTGAAACGTTTTAGATTTTAACGTCGCCCAAGGACTTTGTTGAGGTTTTCTACTCTCTCGCTGAGGTCGCAGTCTACCAGTCTGCTGGTACTCTCCTTCTATTAACCCATTTTTTTTTTGTTTTTACTTCCTTGTACGAAGTAAAAAGGAAGTATTGTAATCGCAAAAAGTTTCACGCAGCATATTTCAACGAAAATATCCATTTTGACCGCTTTCGAATGCAATTTAACGATGTTTTTGTGTGATATCTGCACGTAAGGAGAAAATAAAAGACTCTTTTCCTCCAAAAAAATTACAAAACTGCTTTAAAATGAATTCTGAAGAGAGATTTTCGTGGCGTCTGTACGAACGTATGTACGTACATATCTCGCATAACTCAAAAACGAGTAGCCTCAGAACGTTGAAATTTTGTATATAGGACTGCTATAACATGTAGATGTGCACCTCGTATTTTGGTTGCAATCGACCGCACCAAACGTATATAAATATATTTATAAATATATCCAGTCTGTTACCCAGCTCAGTAATCACAGTTTCTTTACTCTTATATGTTTGTAAATTGTACATTTTTTGCTTTAAAAAGGATTGAATTATATTGTGCTTATCTTTCCGTTAAGGTTTTTATGCCTTTAGTAAATCTGTATGCAATATTTTTTAGAATTATCAACAATTTTAAAGCTGTTTAAGAGCCGCTAAGCCTAATAATCTTTTTGATGGCGGCCATTGCTTGTTTACATTTGAAACAGCAGACTAGTGGATTTGTTGCCAATCTAGAGAAAATTAGCTTCGCAACAACAAAGATAACGCCTTCATTTATTATTGCGAATTAAATCATGCTTAACCTTTCTGGAATTTTTTCGAGGAAATAAGTGTTTAGAATTTACTTTGTAATTTTTAATACATATATTTTGAGTTTTTATGTATTTTTGCCTTATCGCGAAGTGAGAACTGAATTAATTTAATGAGAAAGACTCAATCGTCTGTGAAAAACTGTTTCTTTTTTGTTTTGTTTGCTTAATTTCGTTTATACTTCGTTCTAGCTTTATTATAGTATTTGAATAGAACATGTGGCAAAGGTTAGATAATTCCTTAAGTGATATAAATTTTGTGCATTCTGAGTTATAATATGAAAGAAATGTAATACTGTTAAGTGAACCTAGCGCCAGAGTGTCGCTATGGAAAACAAATAGAGTGAATTTCAAAGAATGCATTTATTCTGTTGTGGTTTATGCGCTGTCGGCAAAGTAGATTTAATTCAATCCAATAAGTTTAAACGAAATGCAAGAAAACAATGCGCATAATTTAATATTCCGTACAAGGAAGTCATATGGTGTACACATCAGATTTTTTTAGATTTATTATTAAGTATAATTTTCTTCGAAATTACGCCATATGCAATTCAACAGCAAAATTTAGAAGTTAAAAACAGCATATATTTAGAATTTCCCATAAACAATCTCTCGCGCTGCATATTAAAATGCTTTTTTTTGTATTGTCACTATTCGCTTTGCAATTTTTGAGTCTGTTAATCAAAAATTTATTAAAGTTTTACAAATTTTGATGCAGACCAGCGTTTCCCAAACTTGGAGCAATTACGAAGTCGACTCATCGAGAGTTTAAGGGGACAAGGGACGCTCAAATTCCCAAATTTTCTTCAAGAAGTCTAAATTTTTCGAAATTTAAATTTTTATTCCCCAAAATAAATAAGGCAAGAGTTGTATGCATAAAAGGTTTTTAAATGGTGGTTCATTTTAAATAGTTTATAAAGAATTTTCCTTGTAGCCATGGACATTTAAGTGATGAGATATTTCTTCCTAAAACCAAGTTTCCTAAATTAAAGTTTCTTTTCTAAACATTTCAATTTTTGAATATTAAAAATTGTGTATATACTAGGGGGAGCATAAGAATTTTAGAAAGGATTAGGTGGGGCATAGCACGAGAAAAGCTGGGAAATACTGATATAGATAAGAAAATAAATTCGAAATTCAAAATTCGGGTTTTTAGGTGGCCACGTTCGGATGGAAGACTACGTTATTCAATATTGTATGGTTCTAGGTATCGTTGTTTTTTCGCAGTGCGAGAAACATAAATACATTCATGCAGATTCTTCATCATTTAATTCCTTTAAATATAACACAGGGCGATAATAAGTGATAGCAATTTCAAAAGTGACAAAGTGATTGAAAGCAATATGTTGTTCGAGACGAATGTTCCATTCTTAACAAGCAGTCCCTTTGGGGTAAAAATGTTAAGAGGGATAAAACTTTTCTTATAGTAAATAATAATATTCTATTGTTATTATTTGCTATAAGAAATAATAATTATAATATTCTATAAATAATAATAATATAATATTCTATTGGCCACCCAGTCGGTATAGTGGTCAGGGAAGCTGACTGCGATACCGAAGGGCCTGGGTTCGAATCCCGGAGAAGGCACGGTTGTAACTCTCCGTCCCTTCATAGGAAAGGCGATGGTAGCCCCCTTATTAGGTGCCTCCATAATAAAGAGACCACCACATCTGGCCTTGTATATATTAATGGACTAGGTTGGATTTGTAATTTTTCACAATCTGCCATTGGAAAAAAAAAACATTCTATTGTATTATATTCTATTCAAATAGAATATTATAATGATAAATATATTAAAATCAACCCTCTTAGTGCTACTATAAACATTCCAGCACTACTCTTATGAAAGCTGATAAGGTATTTTCTTCCCCCTTCCTGCATGCCTTCGTGGTCTAACGGTAGCAAACTCGGCGCGTATTCGAGATGTGCAGGTTCGGGTCTCTGCGACGGCATTGCTCCTATTTCATTTATTCCAGCTTAAAATATCTAATAACGCTACAGTGGCGGCCGAACTAAAGAAGTGGGGAACAGTAATTCGTCACCATCAACATTTGCCGAATGGGTTCTTTAAACCCTAGCCGGAGTATATAAGGGGGGAGAATATAAGGTATTTTATCCCTCCTTCCAGCATGCCTTCGTGATGTAACGGTAGCACACTTAGCGCGTATTAGACAGGTCCAGATTCGAGTCTCGGCGAGGGTACTGATTATTTTTCATGTATTCTTACTTAAAAAAAAAAAAAAAAAAAAAAAAAAAAAAAAAAAAAAAAACACCCTAATGATTCTATAAGCAAAAAATAACAATTCATATTCCCAAAGCACAAACAGCTTTACTATTCTAATCACTACACGTGATCTTTCTCTTCTTGCTAGCAGTGGTCAAGGAGTAATAGTACTAATAGCTATAAAAATATTTTATTAAATGTTAATCTTTTGTAAGTAATATTCCGAAGTATATAACAACATTAATGTTCTAAACATAAAACTTTAAATTACGGAAACACTAGAGTTTAGTACTAAAATATCCATTTGCAAAAATAATTGAAGATGCAAGGTCGAATCAAATTACCAATTATTTTAATTAATACTGTAATAAGAAATATTAATAATGAATTTCCTTCAGAATGGAAATGAGCAACTTTTACCTTTTTCTTCATCGTCTTAAAATCAAATTCAATCAAAAGAGCACTCCTAATGCTATAATAATAATTTTAGTATGTATTACAGAAGTAAAAACAAAAAAACAAAAAAAAAAAAAAAAAAAAAAGAAAGAAAGAAAGAAGCCAATTTATATTTCTTTTTGTTCAATACAGAGTGTAATTACACAAATATATGCAATACCTCGATAATTTGGATACGAAATTTCATTAAACATTTTACTTAGTTCTCTCCAAAATGTTACTCGTAATTTATTATTTCCAGTTCTCTCCTTAAAATACTTCATAGGAAAATACATTATCATTAAAAATAAAACAATAAAATTAAAAAAAAAAAAAAAAAAACCTAAAATGCAGTCTGAACAAATACAGAAAACAAGCTTTTAAACCTTTGAGTTTTAATGAAAAGTTCGCCAAATCAGAGTAAAAGTATACGGATATAAATAGTTTTTGAGAAATCTCATGTAGACAGCGACCTTAGTGCTGTTTTTAAATTTAAGCGTTCCCAATTTTAACAAGATTGGAATAAAACTTTAGATGTATCCAAAAATAAATACACAGACAATGTTTCATATTTATAAATAATATATCATAAAAAAACCTTTTTATTATGATTAATCTACTCACACGTACCTTTAAAATTATGTTCCATGGCTGTAAATAGAAATAATCCCAAACATTTTATGTGCCGTCTTAAAGAACGCATTGGCTCTACATCATAAATACTTTTTCGGACCATAGTTAACCTATCGTTCCATAGTTCTGTTCATCACTTTAGGCGTCTTATATTGCAACAAGTATTTTAATAACCTTTGTAGCGGCATTAACTGGTATGCCACTTAATTCATGTCATCAAAATATGTAGAGACTTTAGGTTATTTTAAAGCAGGATACATGAAAATGAGCAATACCCTCGCCGGAACTCGAACCTGGACCCCCTCGAATACGTGCCGAGTGTGCTAACGGTTATACCAGGAAGGCATGCCGAAAGGAGGATTAGATTAGGTTAGGTTATTTAATTACGGCAAAGCCTTGAGGGCTATCTGCCTAAGAGGAGGGATGCCTTCGTGGAGGACTTTCAAGGAAAACTGGCTTGTATACACGTTATACATGGAGAAAACCCCCGATCGCGGGATTCTAACCTCGGGCCGAACTACCAGTGTTCAGCAACTTTACCGCTCGGCCGCTGGAGGGAAAAAGTACCTTACACACTTCCCACTTTAAAGGACAACTGGGGATTAGGGAAACCAATCGCCAAATCCTGGTGGTGAAGAAACATCACACACCACCTTTTAGTTCGAGCGCCAGTGTAGAGTTATTTCGAAGCAGGAGACTTGAAATTAGTAATGTCCTCGCCGGGAATCAAATCTGGACCTCTAGAATACGCGCCGAGTGTGCTAACCGTTACACCCCGAGGGCATGCCAAAGGAGGGATAAAGTAGGTACTTTATCCCGGCGAGGACATTACTAACTTCAAGTCTCCTGCTTCGAAATAACTCTACATTAGTAATAAAGAATCTTACAAATGTTGAGAATCCTGATGGATTACCAGATTTAAATTTTCGAAATTAATGGTGGTTTTGAGTTTTAGGATTTTGATTTTTAAATTTTAAATTTTATGGAATTTTTATATTTTTTCTTAAATTTTTAATTGTAGTTTTTGATTTTAAAATGTTCTGAAATTTTAAAGTTTTAAAATTTTTCTTATATTCTGTTCTTAATGGAGTAATTACTAAAGTTTTAATATGATACATGGCAATCTTAAATTTTTCCAGTTTTGGTTATTGGCAGTCCTGGAGCTTCTTTTCTATGATTATTAAAGATAATTAATACATTTGAATTCAGATAGTGGTAGGACTATTAAAGTAAATTTTTAAAATAAATTAATAGTTTAAATAGAATTATGATTATACAAATAATATGCTATTAAAGTAATACTGTAGGGAATTCGGTTTGACCTTTTGCAGGTTATTGAAATTGGAAATTCCTCGATGGCTTTGGACCGCCTGTGCCTGTTCCGAAAATTCATGTGAGTGAATGTTTCTTGAGAGTTTCCGCCACTCTGTTTGCCCGTGGGGTTTTTAATTGTTTTTGGATTTTGAATGTTTGGTGTTGTGCTTCGTTCTTTGTATGTCTCTTCCTTATTTTTAGTTCGTTAATTAACCTCCAATTATTTTTAGTTAATTAGCTTCTTTTTCTTTCCTTTTGTGGTCTTGAGGGGGTCGACCCTTTATAACCATATGGTCCAGTGGGACTAGGAGGATTGGGTCTTCCCTGTATTATGATTATGACCTTACATACTCCCCCTTTTAAAGGGTACTAAGGATTATGACCTTACATACTCCCCCTTTTAAAGGGAACTCAATTTATAAATCCTGGTGGTAAAGAATCATCATGAAGGCGGGTGAAATACGTTATCTACTCCCCCTTTTAAAGGGTGCTAAGGATTAGGGAACTCAATTGCCAAATCCTGGTGGTAAAGAATCATCATGAAGGCGGGTGAAATACCTTACATACTCCCCCTTTTAAAGGGTACTAGGGATTAGGAAACTCAATTGCCAAATCCTGGTGGTAAAAAATCATCATGAAGGCGGGTGAAATACCTTACGTACTCCCCTTTTACAAGGGTAATTAGAGATTAGGGATCGCGAAACTCACGAGCGTCCCTGTAGAGACATTAAGTTATTTTGAAGCAAGAGACATGAAAATGAGCAATACCCTCGAAAGGAGTCGAACTTGGACCTCTCGAATACACGCCATGTATGCTGACCATTTCACAACGAAGGTTTGCTAAGGTGAGATTAATACCTCATAAATCTTTAAATTTTATGCATGAATAAGGTTTGTATAATGCAGCTCATCAAAAGTCTGCTGAGCAAATTTAATGAGAAAACAAAATGAAAGTTAAAATATTACGGAATGAAACTTTAACATCTAATAAAAGCTAGAAACGAAATATAAAAAAAAAAAAATACATCAGTTAATAGTTTTCTAGTAACAGCATTTGTTCATGCCATTTTACCACTTAAACTAAAATTCATGTCACGGAAAGTCACATCTGGAAATCTTAAAACGTTTTTTATTTTTATTTAGGATATGACATAACTTGAAATCGTTTCACAAATTGAATTTAAACTTTAAAAGTAAAGCTATCTTTTAACAGAAATCACTTCTCCCCAAACAACCCAGAATTTGCTAAAATAACAAATATCCGAAAGGAGAAAGCATTCACTAACAGGAAATTCTTTGTCTCAGAAGCTTTTTTGTCGCAATCAAAAAGAATGACGAACCATAAATTTATGAGCATATTGAATGATAGAGTAAGAAAGCCAGTTTACTGCACTTCTGTTTTATTGTGAAAAAAATGTATGTGGCGAACAAGATATTTGATTTATGTGTGGAGGAAAGATGCGAACTTAGATATTTATTGTTTGTGAATCGATATGAAAGCTGCGCTCTCCTAAAGAGTTCACATACGATTTGTCACATTCGTAAGTATGTCAGACATTCTTAACAATGTGGAGACACTAAGCAGAAAATGAAACGAGGAGGTTTTGTTTGTAACTTAATATCTTTATAAGCGACTAAAGTGTGTGTCCGGATAGATTCTACGTCTTCATTAAATAAATACGTGTCCCCACGTTATGTTAATATATGATGAAATAAAATCATAGGAAGTATTTTGTTTATTCATTTATTTTTGTAGCTCTGCTTTTGTAGCTTTGTCTCGAACAGCTCAATTTAAAAATGAAATTTTACGTTTTATTAAACTTCTGGTGAACTAGCTTTTAAACTAAAAGGTTTATCGTAACAGATTTAATTTGTATATGGAATCAGAGTTACAGTCTTTCAATTTTTAGTTACAGTCTTTAAATTTTTATGTATTTTCAAATTTTCTGAAATTTTAATGTCATCACATTCGAGAGGTTGGACTGTAAACGTAAGTAATCAGACTGAAATTTCTTTTAAATTTATTGATGTAAATTATTTTAGTAACTTGTTTCCCCATCAAGAATGTTCTTGTTGTATATTCTAAAAGAAGCTTTGTCGCAAAACTTGTTACCTTCTTTACAAAACAATATTGTTACGGATTTCGTATTTAAATAGCTAATGTTACTGGAATTATAAATTAAATTGGTTTTATTTCCCGCGCATTGCAGCGCGTGGCGAATATTAAAAGAAAGCTAAGCCGGAAAATTAAAAAATACAAGATCACGTGCATTTAACATTTAATAAATAAATAAATATCTCTTTCTGATTTCCAGAAAGTTTAAGAAAGTTCTCGCGCGCGATTTAAAAATCTTATAAAAAGGAGGAAAACCTCTCAATTCAGTTGGATCGAGAAGTTTGCCCCGAAGAAACGCGTAATTCAATGCTATAGATGTCAAGAATATGGACATTCGCAACATCTTTGCTCAAATCCTGAGCGATGCTGCAAGTGTGGACAGCACCATAGAAGTAAAGAATGCCCTCTAAAGCCAGAAGAAAAACCTAAGTGCATCTTCTGCTCACTACCGCATGTAAGTTCATACAGGGGTTGTCCCGTGTACAAGAAGCGATATGAAGCAAAGAAGCAGCAGGCGAAGCCAGCAGCTTAGAAGATCCCTAAACCGGCAGATGTTCCGAAATTCATTGAAACAGAGGAAGACAGCAGTAAAACCCAGATGAAACCTCTCTACAGTGATAAAGAAAAAATTGGAAAACCCACCCACAGAGTACAAGGATATCATAAACTGGATCCAAGATCCTAAAATCAAAAAATTTCTGAACAGTAGGTTGAGCACGTTGAGAAGATCCGCGCTGCAAAAACCACGGCTGAGAAATTTACTGCCGGGTTCAAAGCAGCCATGACACTGATGAGATTTGCTGAAAGTGAAGAGTAATCACCAGCTTAGAAGCATTTGAGGGAATTTCACTATGTTTACGATTTCTTTCACTTTTTCAACACACAGGTTCCCCTGTTTACAGCAGCAGAGCTCGGGGTCAGTACATGGGTGGGTGACCACTCACGTGACTGGCCTCGACGTATCATCTTTCTTCAACCAGTGAAGATACATCACAGCTTGTACGGCGGCCAGATGCTTGAACCCTCCTTCTCCAAAGTCTACTTGACTAACTCAAGTGCATTAGCACATGTTCCTGCTTCACCTTTCTTGGTGCGGTGTAAATCACCTTAATTTTTAATTCTTCCCAACGCCTTAGGGCATATCTCCAACAGAGACGGTTAAAATAACAGAGGCTACTAAATGCCGCTTAACCATTCACTCGATTTCGATTTCAATTTCAATTCAGTTAGTCAGTGAGTTACTTAGTTTATTGTTGTTTTAAGAGTTTGTTTAGAAAACTGCTCTTGTTGACCGTAGCGAATTCGCGGATTAGCTTTCTTTAGCTGTTTTGAATTAACTTCTGTTGAACGTTTGAGTAGTTAAGATAACTACTGTGAGATATTGTAATACTGAAAGAATATCTGAGGAAATTTTTGTTGTGATAGTAATAAACTTTGTCCATTTTTCATCGACTTGTGCATTCAATTCAAACGAACCCATACGCACACAACAATATTAATAGTGTAGCACAGGGTAATAAAACTAATAACACCGCTAAAAGGTTTATAAAATATTTCGAAGTGTCGTACATTGCTAAAAAGCAAGATTATTCTCATAATAATTTATTTCGTATTATAGACATTTTCAGACTACTTTGGCAGTCGGAGTTTAAATGGTGAAATAAAAAGACAGATATAAATCGACAACCTTCATAACCCTCCTAGAATTTATAGCTTTCTTTCGATCCTTTCTTCCAAATTCTTTTCCAATATCTGTAACAGCAAGAGATAAAAATGGAAATGTGATAGAACTAAATGAGAAAAAGGAGCTGAAAAGTTATTGAAATTTGGACAAAGACACGATATTTTCTTCAGAAACACAAACCTATCAGTCTGAAAATTTTTATCTTTTTTAATCCTTCCTTTTCGGACGGATCAAAAACGTCAAGAAGATAGTCCACGAGTTCTGCTTACCGTTGAGTGAATGCTTAACGGATCAAATATTCCTCTAAGCAAGAAAGGAACACTTACTGACGCTGTTTGGAAAACGAAATTCTGTACATCTTAGAAAAAAACCAGAGTTATAAGATTTTGTTTTTAAAAGATGTTTAAAAAAAAACTCGTAAGTACGAGGAAAGAGTTTTCTGAGATCGTCTCCCTGCCTCAAAAAACCGTGAAACGAGCTTTTGGATCATTTAGATCCGGTCGGATTGTTCCTTCCTTTTACATTTTATTTTTACTTTTCAATTTTGGAGGAGATTTCAAATACTTCTCCTGTAGCTTCTTTTCTTCTACCGCAAAATGAGAAATGCCGAAGTGAGACTACGTTTTCCGCTTGATAGTATGTTTCCTTATAGAGACATTAGGTATTTTTTTGAAAGCAGACAGGATGAAAAATAGCAAAAGCCTTTGCCGGGAATCGAACCACGGACCTCTGGAATACCGGCCCGGCGTGCAGAACCACTACGCCACGAAGAACGCTAGGAAAGTGGGAGAAATACCTTATATACTCCCCTTTTTAAAGGGAGACTAGGGTTTTAGGGGACCTAGTCGCAAAATTCTGGGTGCGGAGATTCATCATTCACAACCCTTTTAGTTCGGGCGCCACTGTAGAGACATTAGGCATTTTTTTTAAAGCAGACACGATGAAAAATAGCAAACGTCTTCGCCGGGAATCAAACCACGGACCTCTGGAATGCCGGCCCAGCGTGCAGAACCACTACACCACGAAGGACGCTAGGAAAGTGGGAGAAATACCTTATATACTCCCCTTTTTAAAGGGAGACTAGGGTTTTAGGGGACCTAGTCGCAAAATTCTGGGTACGGAGAATCATCATCCAAAACCCTTTTAGTTCAGGCGCCACTGTAGAGACATTAGGTATTTTTTTTTTTTAAAGCAGACAAGATGAAATATAGCAAACGCCTTCGCTGGGAATCGAACCACGAACCTCTGGAATACCGGCCCAGCGTGCAGAACCACTACACCACGAAGGACGCTAGGAAAGTGGGAGAAATACCTTATATCCTTTTCACGGAAGTATAATTCCTTTTAACACTTTTTTAAATGATATCTACTTTGAGCCCCCTCCCACCCCCCGAAAAAAAGATCTCTGTGCTCCTCTTGCAATGTTTGGTTTGACGTGCATGTGATTGTGGCAAAGCCTCGAGGGCTATCTGCCTAAAGGGAGGGATGCCTTCGTGGAGGACTTTCTAAGGGAAACTGGCTTATATACACATTACACATGGGAAAAACCACGAAAACGCCCATTCAGCCAGCCCGTTCGCGGGATTCGAGCCTCGGGCCGAACTACCAGTGTTCAGCGACTTTACCGCTCGGCCGCTGGTTGGCCCTTGCATTGTTTGGTTTGACGTTTTATAGAGCCGGTGTGTTCTTTCTGGAAGCATACAACGTGGACTCTACGTAGAAGACGAAATAGCGAATACTCTCTATGTCTTGAAGAACAAATACTGCAGAAGAAGGTTTAAAAAATTTTTTATTTGGACTTAAATAAACAAATGCACGCACTTGGTACACACAAATCACCACCATTTGCGGCTAACTTAAATTTAACAGAAAATAAAAACGTAACGAATCACAATAAATTTAAAAGGCTGACGACTGACTTCTCAGCTTAACTAAACCACTCAATCGGCTGCGCACGGCAGAGCCAAGCCTGGAATCTCAGAATAAATCTGACGGGTGTCTAACACCAATTTTAAACATACAACATCAACTTGAACTATTTCCGCTACATTCTTGAAACGCAACTTAAATACTGCTTCTGAAACACATTTAGATTAGCATACTAAGTTATCTAAAATTTACATTACGGCAGGAAACTAAAATCAGAATGGAAAGGAAAGAAAAACTAAAAATAATCGGTTAGAATAAAACAAAGCCGTTACAGTTTGTTCTTTTAAGAAAATTTGAACAAGCAAAAAATACTTTGTCGTAACAGTCGTGATAACACGAAATAAATCCGTATGTGCACAACTCGGTTAATCTATTCTTCGACTTAAGAAAAACGAATTCTGTTACTCAAAATGGTGTTATTAATAAACCCTGTACTCCAGTCGACACCCAGAAACACTTTTTAAGTTGTTGCCACCAAATATTATCGTCCTGTATTATATTTAAAGAAATGAAATAATAAAGAATCTGCATGAACGTACATATGTTTCTCGCAATGTGAAAAACAATGGTATCTAGAGCCATCACATTTTGAATAACATAGACCTCGACTCGAATATGAGCACAGGGAAGTCTAAATTTGGAATCTGTTTTATTGTGCATTTGATATTTTGTAAACCTTTAATGAATTTTTGATAAAAAACTCAATGATTTCAAAATGAGCCGTAGCAAAACTTGACTGATCTGAGACTTTTTAGCCCAAAGGGAAAACTTGTCTAGAATAGCTATTAATTTCGTTTTGACAATTTGCGTTGATTTACTATAAGCGGCGAATCACTTTAAATTGTTGCCACAAATATTAGAACTCTGCATTATATTTAAAGAAATTAGTAAAGAAAAATCTGCATGAATTTATACATGTCTCTAGCATTGTAAAAAAAAGAACGCTACCAGAATCATTACATTTTGAATAACGTGAGTCTCCGACTGAATACGGGAATCTGGAAACCCAAATCTGGAATTTGTTTTATTATCTACTTCATATTTTGTAAACCTTTAACGAGTTTTTTATTAACAAACTCAACAATTTCAGTCCGAGCAAAAGCAATACTGTACGGGGGGGGTGTAGTGTACTCCCGTAGTGTTGTAAAAATGATAAAATTAAAATGTTCCATAATATGAAAGTAAATTTTTAAAAAAATCTTTTTTTTTTATTCGTATAAATGCTAAAACTTAAAAATCTTTGAAAATACTCAAGCTGTATGAAATATAAGTATGAGAGACTGCGACGTTGTTTACATTTTTAATAACTGGTACAATTCACCTACTGTATCATGGTAATTTGAAATGTAAACAATTTATTATACCTATTTCTATATACATAAAGTATAAAGAGAAAATCGCCAAGCAGTGAGCTAAAGCACATTTTTACCAAATGTACTAATTGCGTCCATCACTGAAACATAAACAATATTGAAATACTTTAAAAGTTTTCAGGTTCAAAAATTCTAAATTAAGAAAAAATGTTTCACTTACTCTTTTTTCTTCAAAAGATTGAAACTCCGGGATGATCTTAATAAGTAGAAAAGTATCAAACAATACTTAAAGAATACTTCTTGTAGAAAACACTTATTTTCCATAATTCTTATGACAAACACGAAAGCAAACGCAGCTACAAAAACACAGCATATCAATACAAAGTCGCAGACGACACTAAAAGAATTACAACCGACGTCAAAATGTCTTTTTCTTAAACTGAACTACTGTTGCCAAAGTTAATAAACAGAATTGTCTATTCCTTTAAAACATAACTATTGCCAATGTTAATAAACAAAAATATGTATTCCTTTTGATTGTGTTGAGGCCATTTTCGACAAATAAAATTTTTATACTCTTTAAAAATAAACAAGATTGGATTAGGAATAAATTTCTCTAGTTAGGTATATTTTTAACTAGAGAACATCCTGTTGTTATATATGTAAAAGTTTGAGCATTTGTCTATGTTTTCATTCAAAATTCAAAAATTCACTTCTTTTTATGTACAAGAGAGAAAAAAGTACTTTTCATCTGTGGTTGGTGTAACATCAAGGACTTCGGACTAAGAAAGAATTCTCATTTTGTATTGATTTTAAAATGGAATTCGCATGAAAAAGCGGAGCTATGCTTTTGAGTTGTGTATCTGTCATTTTTATTTGCTATGTTTGCTCCTTACTCTTGTTTTTGCTTTTACGCTTTGCATTCCTTTATTTTCAGAGTGCATTTCTTTTTAGAATTCTTCTTAAATTCAGAAGAATCTTCGGAGACAAAAAATGACGTGACAACTTTTTCCTTTTAGAAAGGAATGAAAATTCAAAAGATATTTCTAATTAAAATTAAAAATAAAAAATAAATTTATAGATGATACAGTGCGATTTAAAACATTTGTTTACCATAGCGACACTCTGGCGCTAGATTCACTTAACAGTATTATATTTTTTTCATATTATAACTCAGAATGCACAAAATGTACATCTTAAAGAACAGAATTATCTAATCGTCCCCACATGGTCTATTCAAATACTATAATAAAGCTAGAACGAAGTATGAAAGAAGTTAAGCAAACAAAACAAAAAAGGAACAGTTTTTCACAGACGATTGAGTATTTCTCATTTAATTAATTCAGTTCTCACTTCGCGACAATGCAAAAATACATAAAAACTCAAAATATCTGTATTAAAAATTACGAAGTAAATCTCAAACACTTATTTACTCGAAAAAATTGCAGAAAGGATTAAGCATGATTTAATTCGCAATAATAAATGAAGGCGTTATCTTTGTTGCTGCGAAGCTAATTTTCTCTAGATTGGCAACAAATCCACTAGTCTGCTGTTTCAAATGTAAACAAGCAATGGCCGCCATCAAAAAATTATTAGGCTTAGCGGCACTTAAACAGCTTTAAAATTGTTGATAATTCTAAAAATATTGCATACAGATTTACTAAAGGCTTAAAAATCCTAAAATGAATTCTAAAGAGAATTTCTCGTAGCGTCTGTACGAACGTATGTACGTACGTATCTCGCATAACTCAAAAAGAGTAGCCTCAGAACGTTGAAATTTTGTATATAGGACAGCTATAACATGTAGATGTGCACCTCGTATTTGGGTTGCAATCGGCCGCACCAAACGTATATAACTATATTTACATATATATCCACTCTGTTACCCGGCTCAGTGACCTCAATTTCCTTACTCTTATCTGTTTGTAAATTGTACATTTTTTTGCTTTAAAAACGATTGAATTATGTTGTTCTTATCTTCCGTTTCCATGCCTTTAGTAAATCTATATGCAATATTTTTAGAATTATCAACAATTTTAAAGTTGTTTAAGTGACGCTAAGAATAATAATTTTTTTGATGGAGGCCATTGCTTGTTTACACTTGAAACAACAGAATAGTGGATTTGTTGCCAATCTAGAGAAACTTCCTTCGCAACAACAAAGATAACGCCTTCATTTATCATCGCGAATTAAATCATGCTTAATCCTTTCTATAATTTTTTCGAGGAAATAAGTGTTTAAGATTTACTTCGTAATTTTTAATACAGTTATTTTGAGTTTTTATGTATTTTTGCCTTGTCGCAAAGTGGGAACTGAATTAATTGAATGAGAAATACTCAATCGTCTGTGAAAAGCTGTTTCTTTTTTGTTTTGTTTGCTTAATTTCTTTCATACATCGTTCTAGTTTTATTATCGTATTTGAACAGAACATGTGGCAACGATTAGATAATTCTTTAAATGATATAAATTTTGTGCATTCTGAGTTATAATATGAACGAAATATAATACTGTTAAGTGAACCTAGCGCCAAGGTGTCGCTATGGTAAACAAATAGAGTGAATTTTAAAGAATGTATTTATTCTATTGCGGTTTATGCGCTGTCGGGGAAGTAGATTTAATTCAATC
Source organism: Stegodyphus dumicola (assembly GCF_044657685.1). Lineage (NCBI taxonomy): Eukaryota > Metazoa > Arthropoda > Arachnida > Araneae > Eresidae > Stegodyphus > Stegodyphus dumicola. Next base: position 6,697,675 of record NC_140768.1, read on the forward strand.
CAATAACTTTAAATGAAAGGCAAGAAAAAATGCGTATAATTTAATATTCCGCACAAGGATGTCATGTGGTGTACACATCAGATTATTTTATAATAGTTTTGTTCAGGCAATCTCTTTCAGAGCTCATGAAATTGCTTTTGAAAGCCAACTCGCCATATCCTGCAATTCCAAACCTAGTGATAATCAACAACTGATTTTTTTAAACATGAATTTCTATATGAATGCAAATTTCCGTATTTTGTACAGAAATATTGAGCTAAGCAGGCTGAAAACCTTTCTTTGTTTAGCATAAGAACAGTGATCGGTAAGAAACAGCAACTTATAATTTTGTTGCGTACGTAGGAGTTCGTTACAGATTGTATGCACATTTATCCAGTGACAGGTTAGTAAAATTTATTCTATGAAAAGAAGCAGTTCAGATATCTGGAGCTTTTCACAGAAATACTCGTTCGGGTGTTAACAGTATAACAAAGTACAATCAGTTGTTACATTTCAAACTGCTAAAAACGTTAAACACAACGCAATGCAAAGCGCGTTTAAAGACGAAACCAACCAGGAAATATCGCAGCTGCGACGCTGAACTGACAACTCATAACTACAATTCAAAACTGTTCCAAGCTCCGTTGTTTGCCGCGATAACACACAAAGAGCGTGTGGTTTTCCAGCTATCACGTAGTGGTTGCCTGTACGGTAGCTTGAGGTAGTGTGTGTGTGTGTGTGTGTGTGTGTGTGTGTGTGTGTGTGTGTGATTATGGCAAAGCCTCGAGGGCTATCTGCCTAAGGGGAGGGATGCCTTCGTGGAGGACTTTCTAAGGGAAACTGGCTCGTATACATATTACACATGGAGAAAACCGCTAAAACGCCCATGCAGCCAGCCCGTTCGCGGGATTCGAACCTCGGACCGAACTACCAGTGTTCAGCGACTTTACCGCTCGGCCGCTGGTGGGCGTAGCTTGAGGTAGAACGAGCGCAGTTTGAGAAGTTCATGAGGACAGCACAGGAGAATTTAACTCAGAACTGATGCTCCCTCCGGTCTTTTTACCCGGCCGCCGAGATATTTCTAGTACTTTCTGCTTCTCGAAATTACTGGAAGGCATATGAGTGCCAGATACGGTTACAACTAATTGAACGATCAATTACATTTATTCAATTACAATACACTAAAAGCTGCTTTTGTGTGGTTGATAGAGCGCATAAAAAACGCATTAAAAATCGCGCGAAACTTCAAGAGTAACTATAAAAATAGTTTTCGCAACACAATTAAGGGGTATCATACACCTTAAACCCCTTATGATCTTCGGATAATGCAAGATTTGGGATCGTTTATTTAATTTAAAAGCCATTGTTTCCAACTTTTTACAGCTGACTACATAATATAGCTGCTTTGGAAACTAGTAACCAGAAAGTTTGTGCTGCCACAAATATTTTTGTAATTTAATCCGCTTGATGACAAAAGTTTTCGTCATGTTTCCACCTTGCGCGCATGATATTTTAAAAATGGCTAATGGTTCATACTTGAAATTGGATGGAATTCTTTATATGGGCACTGTTTTCGAACTGAACCAAAAATCTGATGAATATTTTAATATTAAAAAATTTTATGCACGAAAATATTACAGATTTTTTTAATAAAATACATTTTATAAACTCAACTCCAAATATTTAACATGAAATTTTTAGAATTTTTGGTTCACAGTAGTTTCCAAAGGTTTAAAAGCTATATATTAAATATGGAATTAAATTATGCAACAGAATGTTTTAGACTGTGCGCGCAAGGTGGAAATATGAAAAAAAAAATTTGTCATAAATCGGAATCAGTTATAAAAATATTTGTGGCAACACAAACTTTCTGATTACTATTTCAGAAAGCAACCATGTTATGTAGTCACCTGTGAAAAGTTGGAAGTAATTGCTTTTAAAATAAATAAGTTATCCCAATACTTACAACAGTCACATATTCGAAGGTCTTAAGGTGTACGAGTCCCCTTAAGAATTATTTTTTATTCGGTGAATAGGGATCGCATATAAGAGTTCTCTAGTAGAAAATAACTCAAAATCTTATAAAATAACTAGGAAAACTAGGAACTAACTAGGAAATCCAGACACCAGCTTTGTCGCAAAGAAAGCAGCGGATTCGTCCACTTTTGGGAGGGCCAGTCTCGGCCCTAAAGAGTCGAACATTCCATCAGCTCCTGAGAATATGGCAAGAACGTTGGGATCAAGCCTCCACATGGAGACGTGTTTACAATCTCATTTCCAAGGTCAAGACAACAATCCAAACTAATAGCAATTACATGACGTATTTCCTCACTGGTCATGGGCCCTTCCCTTCATACCTCTGCCGCTTTGGCGTGGGTGAGAATGGTAACTGTGAATGTGGGGAGGAGGGTCATCCAGACCATTTTGTGTTCTCCTGCCCACACACAGCACTCAACAGCCTCAAGCAACCAAGAGCCAGATTCTGGCCAAATTGGTTGCAGAATCTACAAAGTAACAGAGTTGCCCAAAGGAAACTGATAACAGTAATTGACTACTGTACTAGCAATTGCTCTTCTGACGCTGGAAGACAGTAGTCATAAAAGTCTAAGCTAGTTCAATATGTCAGCAACAGAGTATGCCATATGCATATTCAATATGTCATTTTGCATTTATGCTGTGCCAGGTTCTCATACATAAAGTTCGTACTGTATCAAAATGCCGTAATGTATCTGTACATGTTTATATCTTTTATTTATGGTACCTAATTTATACTAAGGATCACGCGTACCTCAGTGGCATGCTTCTTGTAAACTTTAACTATCAGAATAACGTATACGTTATAGATGTATATATCAATATGAGTGAGAGTATGTATACTTTTATTTGTTTCGGAATATCTATGTAAGTGTGTATATATCTGTATAAGTTGGTATTTATATGTATATACATATATTTTGATTGTACTCTTCTTCAAGTGCCTTGTATGCACATGTATATATTTCTTTGTACATTGTTGTACTCTTCTTCAATTGCCTTGTATGCGCATGTATATTTCTTTTTTGCATTTTATAAATGTCGTCTGCTCAGCCGGGACTGCGGCCTGGCAGCTAGTGGTTGACTCCCGCAGAGTTGGTAACCAATTCTGCATGGATATATCTATACCTGGGTCGGAAGCCAACTCAGCTGTTTACTCCTCTAACCACTATACCGTCTGAGCGTCATTTAGATAGCCATTTACTCACTGTTTAATAGTTTTGGCCCTGTATTCCTGTTTTTCCGGTAGAGTATCATTTCTGTCAGCTTTGAATATTACATTATAGAAAACAAATACAACATTTTCACATACAATTTCATAATTATCTATCCATGTACAAAATTCGTAACAATAGTTTTATGAAATTAAGAATTTTGCAATTCCAGGATAATTTTTTTTTGTAATCTGAAATGATTAAATTCGTGGGAAAATTTGAAATTTATTTGTTACACATACCTTAGATTTACGTTGCTTTCTTTCCAACTCCAAACGTATGAATGCCCATTTCACCTATGATAAAATACAGCATTTTTTTAAAAAAAACCCTGTGATTTTTAATTTTTAATTTAGATGACGTACATTTAGGACGAGGAAATAAGACGAAAAAAAAAAAAAAACATGAAATTAGTTAAAATTCTGATCTTCCATTCCACTTAAATATAAAAGAAATGCATTTTGCATGCATATATATAGAATAGATTAAATTGTTTTTTACTCTGAAATGACTTAATATATATATTCTTCCTCGGTGTTAAAAACAATGTATACACCAACTTCAGTTAAGAAGAAAATATTAAATAATGAGGTGTATTTTATATACTTTTTTATATTAAGTTCATCTGCGTAACGCAGTGTATAGAATAGTAAATAATCTAAGGATTATATATAACATAATCTAGGAAAATAATTCAGTTCTTTTCATCCTGCAAAAGAAATGTAGCTGTAAAACTTAGAAGGTTAAAAAATAAAAACCAAATTGAAGAAGGTAATTTCAGTCACTTTTGCATATTTAAAACAGTTGGAATTTTAAATGAGTCAAGAAGAAGCTTAATAGGTCATGGAAAAAGTGCTTCTTTTGGAGTATATTTCTGAATTATTAATTTTGTAAATGTTAATAAAATATTAGGTGGATTTTAGGTAACTCCTTAGAAAGTAATAAATATAAATAGAAAAAAACTGAAATTTCGGTTTTTTTTTTTTTTTTTTTTTTTTTTTTTTTTTGTAAAAATAAATCCACTCAGAAACCTTTTGACTTGCTTAAAGACATACGAGCAGATCCTTAATATTAAGACTACAAATCGGAAAATATACAGGATGAGTCTAAATTGTTTTTACAAAATAAGAGAAGTGATGTTACCCATTCAAAAGAGCGATTATTACAATGGAACATGGTGTACGTAAGGAAGCCCTTGGCGCCATTATTCTTTTTGCCTTGTTGACGTTAGAACGCGTTAAGCTTGCTGTTGCTGTATATAATAACGTGAAGTATTCGACACATACTTATCTTGCAATATTGACGTTGAAATTCGAAAGAGTATGATATTGTGCGGGCATATATATTATTAAAAATAGAAATTACAATAATAATAATTAAGAATTTGCATCAAAACTAAGTCGTTAGCTAGTAACAGGTAATACAAGAAAACATACAGTACTTAGCAATTGTGCACTTGAAAAATTCACAGTCCATTTACTGATTACGTAATAATCGTACGTGATTTTTACACTGGTTACGTAATAAAAACAGATCCACCAGCTGCCGAGCGGTAAAATTGCAGAACGCTGGTAGTCCGTTCCGTGTTCGATTCGAATTACGGCGAACGGGCTGGTGCGTTTTCGTGGTTTTTCCCATGTGTAATGTGTATACTAGCCAGTTTCCCTTAGAAAGTCTTGCACGAAGGCATCCCTTCCCTTGGGCAGACTGTCCTCGAGTGTTTTGCCCTAACCAAATTAAACCAAATAGAAAAATTAACCAAACCTAATGAAAACAAAACATGAATATCCCCTTGCCAGCTTAGGGGCTATTGCTAATTTAAGTTACAATTTTGATTTATAGTATTTATAGTGATTTATAATTATAATTTACGTATGTATGATCTTATATACATACATACATACGTAAAACTAATGTATATATACTCATGCGTAAAGCTATATGAATGTATATTTTTATATTATTTGTCGTCAAAATTAGGAAGAATGTGTGATCAAATGATCAAAATGAAAACTCGCTATTTCTGAATAGGTGTGTATTTGTTTACGGCAAAGCTCTCGAGGGCTACGCACTTTAGGGAAGGGATGCCTTCTTGGACGGCTTTCTAAAAGGAAACTGCTTCGTATATATATGTAATAATAAAATTCCATAGTCAAAAATACACTTAAAATTCTAACTGTATGTTCTTTTCATTTTCAATGGCGACGGTCTCTTATTTGAAAGTACGTGGAATGAAATTCACAGCCCCGTAGTCAAGTTTTTTTTCCCGCCTTTTTCTACACGTACAGTTATAGAATGTTCTAGAGATATTTAAAGCGAACTGGAATGGCTGATGAGGCTGACGTCATTTTTTGGAAGCTCCGCCTTTCCAGAGGCTATAAAAGGACTCGCAAAGGAATATCGGGGGTCTTTTCTTTAGTGTAACCATGCGGTAAACTTCATACAAAAAGTTATTAGTAGTTCTTTTTATTTACTCCGGATATCTGATTTTTTGTAACTGCTATTTCTCCTGAATAATAATAAATGGATCCTGTTTTTTAAACTTATCGTCTGATACTTTGAGCTACAACTACGTCTATGATTCTTAACCAATCTATTTATTCCGGACAAAAGGTGGTACTATATATATATATATATATATATATATACATACGATACAGTGCCCCTTTAGAAACTTCGTATATATATATATATATATTACTGATGGGGAAAGCCACAAAAACGGGTATGCATCCAGCCCGTTTGCGGGATTCGAACCTCGAACCGAACTACCAGTGTTCAGCGACTTACCGCTCGGCTGCTGGGAGGTGCTATGTCTGAATGACATCACTTTTATCTTTCGATGTATTAAATGTTGCCAGATAGTAATCTCATTTTAATCTTTCTCTTTAAAACTTTTTTTTTTTTTTTCAATACCTGCCATTTTAAAAAATCACGTCGATCACTGTTCTATTTTTGAAATCCCAAAATCAGTAAATTTCATTACAGATACTCCTAGGATGGAAGATTATACTGAAAAGAACGAAATCTTTCAATGATTTATTTTAAGTAATTTCGATTGATCAAGGAAGTTTTAATCAATAAAATTAATACTTGAACAAAAAATCTGATATGTACACCACACAACTTCCTTGTACAGAATATTAAAATTATGCGTATTTTTTACTGCATTTAAGTTAAACTTATTTCCTCGAATTTCATTAGAGATAAGTTTTTCATTCAATTAATTCAATTCTCACTTCGCCGCAAGTCAAAAGTACACAAAACCTCAAAATATCTTTATTAAAAATACAAAAATAAAAAAGTGTAAAACACCAAATACAGTTAAAATAATTATAAAAAATGTTTTTACTATTAAAATTTGAGTTCCTACGCAAAAACCAGTAATTCGGTCAGCGTGCAAGAAGGCAGATTTTTCGAACAGTCAGGCAGTCATTTAGAACTTTTGGAGTAGGAAATATGAGAAAATCACCTATGCATTTGACGGGATTGAAACTCCTGGTTTTCCGATTGCTTGCCAGACGCGTCTTCAATTACACCAAGAAGCCATGCGTTAAGAAAGGAGAAAATCTTTTACAGCTTTGTTGAGTCAGGTTAATTGGAAGCAGAAAAGATGAAAAATATGCAACCGCCTTCGACGGGAATCGAACCACGGACCTCTGGAATACCGGCCCAGCGTGCTACCGTTACACCACGAAGGCACGCTAGGGAAGTAGGAGAAATACCTTATATAAATATTTAAAAAAACTCTTAAAGCTTTCAGATTTACATTACGCCCAAACGGCAATTCTTTTCACTTACAGACACATACACTTTGGGCTAAAATCATTTGAAAACAGCATATCTAGAATTCCCGATAGACAGCCTCGGGAGATGGAGCTAAAAATGTTTTATTACCTACCGTGGTGCTACTGCTCGTTTTGAAATGACTGAGTTTTGTAATCAAAAATTCGCTAAAATTTTACAAAATATACCATAAACGATGAAATAAATTCGAAATTAATTCCAAAATGGGGCTTCCAGGTTCGCGTGGAGGTCTATGTTATTCAAAATTTGGTGACTAAGAACCGTTGTTTTTCCTCAGTACGATAAACACATATCATTTTACATTTTCAATTGCCAGAACTTGTAACATAAATAATTTTTAAAGCTTCCTAAAAATCAGAAATACGTTTCTTTAATTGCTAGTAAATTGCTAGTAAATATTAATTCTTTAAAATTATATTGATTAATTTTAATTATTTAATTTGTCTATCTATAATAGATGTTAGGCCTAACTTAATACCAACATTGTTTCTCTTCTGTATATGCGATATTGCACCAAGTTTCACTCTAAAATATTCGTCAGATTGTAGGTTCATTAGGTTATTTCCATGCGGAAGACTTGAAAAATGAGCAGTACAACCTAGACCCCGAGACTCGAACCTTGACCTCCCGAATACGTGCAGAGTGTGCTACAAAGGCATGCAGAACGGAGGGTAGGTAGGTAGGTAGGTAGGGGACGGGGACGGGGACGCCTGGTAGCTACCAGAGATAAACAGGCATGTGTCCCTCGCCTTCCACTATCTAATGGCAACAACTCCCTGTGGCCTCAAGAGTCCACACCGGGAGCTTATTAAGAGCGCAGGAGTTTACATGGCTAAACAGGGGCGACTTATTAACATTGCTTAACTGTAATTAAATAATTACAGGTATGAGACTTGTGGGACGGATTTACAGATGAGGGGCTCAGAGCTAGGTACTAAATGTATGGAAACACAAAAACATGAAAATGTACAGAAAACACACACGCAGAGGGAGAACGGAGGGAGAAAATACCTTATATACTCCCCCCTTTTAAAGGGCAACCCAATCGCCAAATCATGGTGGTGAAGCACCACCCTTTTAATTCGGGGGCCATTGTAGAGTCATTAGGATTTCTGTTTAAGCAGAAGAGAAAAAAGTGCGCAATGCCTTCGCAAGGACTCGAACCTGGACTTCTCGAATACGCGCCGAGTGTGCTAACCATTACACCACGAAGGCGTGCTGGAAAGAGGGATAAAACACCTTCTCAGAAAAGCTAGCATAGAAGATAAAAAAGAAGTTTCTTTCTTATACTATTCTCAAACTGCAAATTTTGCATTTAAATTTTTATTTGGTGGACTGGAATTAAATCCTTTCTAAAAATGTTTTCAAAACCGGAGATACTTTTGAAAGGATAAAAAGACTTCTCAGTATAGTCAAAAACAAATTAAACTTAGTTGTGTCCTACTATGCCTTTAAAACCTGAGCGAAAAATCGCTGTTATAAATACCCATAACTTATGCTTACATATTTGAAATCAAAATGTATTAAAGACACCCGTCTAGGACAAAGCACTCCACAGAAGCCGACGTATTTCTTAAACAAAGATAACCAACTTACACACAGCTAAATGGCAGTTACTATAAATGGAGATCAAAATGCTCTTGGAAACAAGAGCTAGAAGAAGTTGTAGAGACATTAGGATTTTTTGGAAGCAGGCAAGATGAAAAATTAGCAACCGCCTTCGCCGGGAATCGAACCACTGACCTCTGGAATACCGGCCCAGCGTGCTACCGTTACACCACGAAGGCACGCTAGGGAAGTAGGAAAAATACCTTATAAGGTTAATAGTAGTTTTAATTTTTACACAGTGTTATGTATAAAAAGTCTATATAAAATGTACAGTGGATGGACAAAAATATGGAAACACATTGTGAAACGCATGTTTTAAAAGAAAGATTGATTGTAATGAAATATGTAGGTGGCGCTGGCGTTTTTGACTACTGACGCCACCTATACAACTTCGTAAATGTGCTAAACAGTTCAGTTGTTGTCGGAGTACTGTTATGTGAGGTTGTCATTGCATTATGTCAGAGTTAACAGACTTCGAACGTGGGCAAATTGTTGGAGAACGTATGGTAGGTGCTTCCGTAAGCAAGGTAGCCGAGGTGTTTAGTGTTTCAAGAGGTACTGTATCGAAGATTTATTCCGCATATTTGAAAAGCGGAAAAACATCTGCTAAATCACAGCGCGGACGAAAGTGTGTCCTGAGTGATCGTGACAGACGATCATTAAGGGCAATTGTGACGAAAAATAAGAAGACCACAGCTGCAAAAGTTACTGCTGAAATGAATGTTGCGTTACCGAACCCTGCGAGTACCAAAACAATTAAAAGGGAGCTCCATAAACAGGTAATTGCTGGCCGTGCTGCAATTGAGAAGCCACTCATCAGTGATGCTAATGCCCGTAACAGGAAAAGGTGGTGTTTAAGTCATAAAGCCTGGACTATAGAGCAGTGGAAGCGAGTAATATGGTCTGACGAGTCTTCTTTCACATTGTTTCCCACTTCTGGCCGAGTTTACGTCTGGAGAACGCCATCTCAAGCCTATAATACAGACTGCTTGTTGCCAAGAGTGAAACATGGCGGAGGTTCTGTTATGGTTTGGGCAGCCATATCGTGGTTCTCTGCTAGCCCCATGATAACTGTGTCAGGGCACATGACTGCCAAGACTTATGTGAACATTTTGGCCGATCAAGTTCATCCCATGGTACAAACTTTGTTCCCCGATGGTGATGGTGTCTTCCAAGACGACAAAGCCCCTGTTCACACAGCTCACATTGTCCAGGACTGGTTTTCTGAGCACGAGGATGTTTTGTCCCATCTCCCCTGGCCACCACAGTTACCAGACCTGAATATTATCGAACCTTTGTGGTCTACATTGGAACGGAAAGTGCGTTCTCGTTATCCACCGCCAACATCGTTATCTGAACTTGCCACCGTTTTGCAGGAAGAATGTATAATATTCCCTTGGCAAACATACAGGAACTGTATTTATCCATTCCGAGAAAACTGCAAGCTGTTTTGGATGCCAACGGGTTTCCTACACCATATTAAGCAAAGAAACATGTTTTTTTAAAGGTGTTTCTATATTTTTGTCCAACCCTTGTATGTATTACACAGTGTCTATATAAAAATAATTTTGAATTCTTTACATAAGAAGACAATGAATGGGGTTCGAATTCAATTAAATCGATAGCTTAATTTTTAATTTTGTAACTTAATAGTCAAAGACTACGCAATTTATTTACAACAACGTTAGCTCAAAAATTTCTCGTCGGCGTAAAATTTAAATGTTGGCAGCAAAAACGCAAAGCCGAAGACTTATAATGTTCTCAGAGCTTGCGAAACCAAGTAAGAAAGCCCCGAGAGACAGAAACAAATTCTTATAATCCAAAATGCCCAACTTAAATACTGTCAGACTGAATTTGCATTCTGGTATGGAAATGGAAAAGAAAAGTGAAAGTAAAGATCGAAATCATAAAGTAACTGGTTATATAAAATAATTATAACCTTACAAGCCTTATTTTTTTTATTTTTTTTTTTTTTTTAAATTTTTGGTACTTAAAAGGAACCACGAGGCGATGAGTCGTTTGAATGTATTTACATATTCAGAGATTAACATTTAAAGTAGTTATGATTTCTTACAAATCTTCAAACATGAAGTTTATTTACAGTAGTCCAGTTTCCGTTTTTAAAACTTTAAATCATAGTTTATTTATCCAGTTTATCTAAACAAAAATATTTACAACAGAAACTACGTTATATATATATATATATATATATATTCTGTTTAGTATCTTATATAGGTCTCAATTTTTGTATTGCTTTAATATTTACTACTTTCGATTGTTAATTTTCGTTTTGGTCAGCTGAAACCGGTTGAGAAAAGGGACAATCTAGCTGATGTAGTTGTAGAGTTCCTCACTTTGTAATTCTAAGTTAATGTTGGAAGTGAAGAATCTTAAGAACTGATGAGCGAATAATCGCTTAAGTTCGGGTGACAAGAAACAACAAGATAGAAGGATAACTAACCCTTTATTATTCCAATAACGAATTAACAAAATGTGGGAGTGTACAAACAAAGCTGACACTTGGGCTTGAACTTAAGAGACTATGAATTAAACTAAAACTAAGATTAACTAAAGAAATATAGCCGAAGCTATCAAGATTCAAATCGAGTTGGCCCCTTAACTTATTTGACTACAAAGCTTAGCAAGGGCCTGAGTACGGCCGAGCAAAATAACAGCTTTGAGAATGAGAGTGGCCAAAATGGCAGACGCGCGTAAATCAGAAACTCTGACTCTGTAAGTAACTTCGTGGTTTAAATACCGCTCCTCCTCATTAAATATTCAATTAAATATTCAAAACTACGTTCGGGCCGGAAGTAGTAAGTTGAAGTTCAGAATTTGACAGGAAAGGAACTTTAACTTAAAATTTAACTGTTAATAAAATTAACATAATCCTTACGTAGTTAATCAACATTGTTTGAAGCCTCAAAACACTTCTCCCTTGACAAGTTCTGTTTTCTAAGTCCAAATAAAAGAGATTAACATACGTGTTCATTTTACTAGTTTACCATTTTTGTTGTTCCACTTTTTAGTTCTTCTACATTTATGTTCCCTTTTAGTTTTAGTTTAGTAACATCCAATTCTGATGTTTTTCGGAAACAAGCTAGGTAGTTGTGGTGCATTTTAATTATGGCAAAGCACACTAGGGCTATCTGCCTAAGGGGAGGAATGCCTTCGTGGAGGACTTTCTAAGGGAAACTGGCTCGTATACACGTTAACACATGGAGAAAACCACGAAAACACCCATGCTGCCAGCCCGTTCGCGGATTCGAACCTCGGACCGAACTACCAGTGTTCAGCGACTTTACCGCTCGGCTGCTGGTGGGCCTAACAAGCTAGGTAGAATTCAGCCTTACTTCACTACTTAGTTGGATATTCATCTCGACTTCTTTAATTTATATACAGTGGTGGCCAAAATTGTGGACACTTTTGGAAATTTTTATGTTTTTGAACTTTGTATGCTTATAGAAAATGTACGTTTCGCAAAATGCAAACTTGTATACATCATTTTAAAGAGAATTTATTACTGAATTCAATACAAAACACAAAATTCAATTATTTGCAATACAGAAAAAGTTACATGTACTTAAATATAAATAAAAAACACAGTTATGAAGTGTTTTGTAATGTTTAGCTTTCCTGGCCAGTCACTGTTCTTGTTCTGAGAACCAATGACATGTTAGTAACTACCAGTAGAAGCTGACATCATGTTTACACTTGAAACAATTCATTCTTTTGCTTTGTTCTGCAGAAGGAGGACCTCTCCTTCTGCAGTTACATTGTTCATTGTTACATGTTACAATTGCAGTTCTCCACTGCAATTACAAATAGGAATTTTTGTAAAAATATTTAATATCTAGTCAAGAAGCAATCAAATAAAAGAGTAGATTAGACAACTAGAAAGAGATGTAATATTGTGTTACGAGAAAGAGGCCTTTCCTATGCTGAAATTGCAAGAAAGTTGGGTGATTCAATGACTACATCTGGAGTCCGAAAGTTTTGTTTACGATATCAGGAGACAAATTCAATAAAAAACAAAGAAGGAAAAGGCCGAAAAAGGTGCACCTCATCTATTGATGACAGAAGAATAAAAAGACTGTCTCCAAGATAGAAAAATGTCATCAGCGGCCATCAGAAGTGATCTGAATGATGCCGGTGTTTCTGTCACTTCAAGAAGAATCGGGAGAAGATCAACAGATGTTGGACTGAGAGGTCGAATTCCACGAAAAAAGCCTCATCTTAATTTTCAGCAACGAAAAAAAAGACTACAGTGGCCAAAGGAACACATTAATTGGACAGATGATCAGTGATTACAAGTTATATGGAGTGATGAAACTAAGATACCATTATTCGGTAGTTATGGGCGAAAATATGTAAGACGTAGAATAGGAGAAGAGCTACATCCTGACTGCATTCAAGCAACTGTGAACCCAATTATTGTTATGATTTGGTCATGCATGTCAGCAGATGGTATTGGTCGCCTTCATGTCATCGATGGGACACTGAATGTCAGAAAATGCATTGATACTATTCTAGAACCAAAACTTCTACCTTCCATCAGAGATCTCTTTTCCAACAATGGTTCGTTTATTTTTCAGCAGGATTCTTGTCCTTGCCACACGCATATTCACAAAGCCTACAGACAATTTCGCTACGGGCTGCTCTCATTGGAGGAAACATCTGCTTGGCAGTCATATTTGGAATGGCAAGTTATCGCCCTGTAGACGTGGTAATTAACGCCAAACAAACGGAAACAGCGTTTATTTCATTCAATATTTTTTTAGTTTATGAATGAAAGCTTAGAGGAATTGTGTGGAATATATCTTAAATAACCTACTGATCTTATTTATAGTTTATTTGTATTTGAATTTAAACTTTAAAAAGTACGTAATTGTTTTACAAGAAAAGGTGTTTATATGGAGACAGCATATGCACTTTTTCGTTATTTCACTTAGGAAGAGTCTATTGTGTAAATTTTCATAGCGCATTAATTTATACAAATAAAGGAACATTAAAAAATTAACGAAATGAAAACATTCAGTAAACATTTAAAGGTGTCGGATACCTATTCGTTTTACGAGTAAAGTATAACTAAAATTATATTTTATTCCATTATGCGCTATTTCTATTGAAACGCTTTTCGGGATCTTGGATCGCAATCTTGCTTACTGGTACTTACTACAAAAAGTACAAACCAGTAAATAAAAATAAGAAAAATTAACATTAACAAAAATAGAGAAAATAAAGGCGTTTAATTTTTAACACCGTACCCGAAGGCGAAAAGACAAATAATGACAAAATCATTCAATAAAGTTAAAATAAAAATAAATCCGTATAGAGCAGAGTTTATAAAAACTACGAGCGGGGATAGAACCGGCGTCCTAGAAGCCCGAGAGTTATTCCCGCGCTCGTTACCACTGGGTTGCGGTTTCTCCGGTGGGTTTTACTCACTTTTTCGTACACGCTCAGATGCAAATTGTAAAGGCGATGAACCAAAAGTCGCCAAGCACTAGAATCTGTAACCCTACCTCTTTTAACCAATCGGAGCAAACAGCAGAAGCAACGGTCTGTATGCTTTGTGAATAAGCTTGCCACACGGCCAAAATATCGAAAGAATGGTTTCGTACAAAAAGCATTAAATTGTTGTCATGGCCAGGAAACAGTCCTGACCTCAATCCTATCGAAAATTTGTGGCACCGTTTGAAAACTCTTGTCCGAATGAGGCGCCCATCAAATAAAAGGGAACTAATTGAGGCTATAATTGTTTCCTGGCATCATGTAATAACGAAAGAATAGCTTAAAACTCTTGTCAACTCAATGAAACGTCGATGTGAAGCTGTAATCAAAAATAAAGGGTACCCTACGAAGTACTGATAACTCACTGCAATCATCACTATCTAATGTATACCGATAACTATTATCGTTTAACCTTTTTTTTTTTTTTTTTTTTTTTGTATTGCAAATAAATGAATTTTGTGTTTTGTATTGAATTCAGCAATGAATTCTCTTTAAAATGATGTATACAAGTTTGCATTTTGTTAAACGTAACGTTTTCTATAAGCATACAAAGTTCAAAAACATAAAAATTTCCCAAAGTGTCCACAATTTTGGCCTCCACTGTATATTAAAAAGTTAGGATTTAAAAACCCGTAAAAAGCCGTTAAAATATTTGAAAGCAACCTATCCCTATTTCCCGAAACACGCTGCTTGCAAATCTAGCTTTCTACTGTATTTTGAACTCATTGAGCCAAAAGAAACCCTTTCGGAGAAAAGTAGTGAGAGAATTCGCCTGTCGAGGCGCCATCGTCGCGTCCCTCCCACCTACGGATCGGCTGAAAAGCTCTTGATCCTAATTCCCCGTTTCCAGTGTCGGTTTCAGCATCCGAAAGGCGTGAAGCGGAGAAAGAGAGAAAACGAAGGTGGTGGATCCCGGATGACACACGTGAGGCGGCCGAGGGATTCTCTATGCTCCTTACTTGCCTGCTCTCGCTGGCCCTCCTGCCGGGTGAGTAACACACCATGTTTCATCTGAACCTATACACGTGCAACACAAAACTGAAATTAGTTGTTGTATCGTTTTCAGAAATGCGACAGCAGTTGAAATTTGACGTCATTTCCATTTGAATAAGATTGAGATAAAAGGCCAGGTGCATTTCCTTTAAGTTTTGTTTCGTACAAAATTTTAACACCAACATATCCACTATATCGTATTAAAATCGATTAAATATCGTAAATCGATATCGTACATCTGTATTAAAAATAATGCATAAAAGTCCTAATATAATATAATGAGCTTTATGACAAAAGATGGTTATTAAATAAACGTGTGTTTAAGGGGACTCATACACCTCAAACCCCTCATGATCTTCGAATATGTGACTGTTGCAAGAATTCGGATATTTTATTTATTTTAAAAGCAATTACTTCCAACATTTTACAGCTGACTACATAATATAGCTGCTTTGGAAACTAGTAACCAGAAAGTTTGTGTTGCCACAAATATTTTTGTAATTTAATCCTCTTTGTGACAAAATATTTCGCCATGTTTCCACCTTGCGCGCATGATATTTTAAAAATGGCTAATGGTACGTACTTGAAATTGGATGGAATTCTTTATATGGGCACTATTTTCTAACTGAATTAACAATCTGATGACTATTTTAATATTGAAAAATTTTATGGACGAAAACATTACAAATTTTTTTAATAAAATACATTTTATAAACTCAACTCAAAATAAAATAAAAATTTAACATGAAATTTTTAGAATTTTAGGTTCACAGTAGTTTCCAAATGTTATAAAAGCTATATATTAAATATGGAATTAAATTATGCAACAGAATGTTTTAAACTGTGCGCGCAAGTTGGAAACATGACGAAAAATGTTGTCGCAAAGCGGATTAAATTATAAAAATATTTGTGGCAACACAAACTTTCTGATTACTATTTCAGAAAGCAGTTATATTATGTAGTCAGCTGTAAAAAGTTGGTAGTAATTGCTTTTAAAATAAATAAGTTATCCCAATTCTTGCAACAGTCATCTATTCGAACATCTAATGGGTTTTAAGGTGTATGAGTCCCCTTAACAATGAAGTTTAATAACATAAATAAGTAGCTTTTTTAATAAAAGTAGTTAACAGAACTCCAGTGGACTTGAATTCTTGTTCGCAGTTTGAAAGCAAGCAGGTTTTGGCTTACTTATTTATGTTTTTTTAATTTTTAATTGATTTGAGTAGCAGGAAAGCTAAAACAAGATATGATTATTTAGAAGCTATTAAATAAATTTAGATGAATATGCGTGACATGCTTATCGGCTTACGAGAATAATTGAATGCATTAAACATATCGTGCACTTTTCGTATCTTTTAATTCATTTTTTTTTAATTTATCAAGTATATTTATGAATATTTGATTTAACAAATATATAGGCTATTAACAGGGTAGTAACTTTACTGAAGAGAGAATTACCGTAACCATTTTTTTTTTTTTTTTTTTTTTTTCGAATTTTAGAAAAATTTCGGAGATTTCACGAATATAAATTTTTGTTCCACAAGTGAGGAAATTTTTCTTCTTATTTTTTAATTTTCTATTTGAATTATTAGATTGTTTTTCACATCTGAATTATTAAAATTATTCGGAAAAAATGGTTACGGTAATTCTCCCTTCAGTAAAGTTACTACCTTTGTTAATAGCTTATATATTTGTCAAAATTCTCTCTTCAGTAAAGTTACTACCCTGTTAATAGCTTATATAATTGTCAAATCAAATATTCATAAATGTACTTGATAATTTTAATACTGTTTTCTATCAGAATTTATAGGGAAAATGCTTTTCAAAATGGGTGTTCCTGAACTTTGTATCATCAGGTTTATTTGACTTTTGAAATTCTCAAAAACAAAGGTCGTTTGCCATAGCTAAACAATGTAACTTTTTGTTGGCATCAAGGACTAGTATAATATTCCAATATATAATATAACTCTTCTTTTCTAAATTTACAAAATAGCATTCAATGATATTATTTGATATTATGTATATATATGTCATAATTTCGAAGCATAGAAGAGGAATCAGCTTGCAGTCGTCATGACCGAGGATGGATATTTTGGTGCACAGTTAACACCGGTACTTTTAGCAGCTTTCGATAGTCGAGTAAAAAGATGGAAGATGTTGACACAATCCAGGTTCAGCTAATTACCATTATTATTTCTAGGCAGATGAGAATCATTCTTTGTAGACAATATACTTTTTGATCATAAACAATTACAATAATTTTTTCATATACTCAGGTTAAAAGGTTTGGTTTGGTTTATTTAATTACGGCAAAGCACACTAGGGCTATCTGTCTAAGGGGAGGGATGCCTTCGTGGAGGATTTTCTAAGGGAAACTGGTTCGTATACACGTTACACATGGGGAAAACCACGAAAACGTCCATGCAGCCAGCCCGTTCGTGGGATTCGAACCTCGAACCGAACTACCAGTGTCCAGCGACTTTACCCCTCGGCCGCTGGTGGGCCCAGGTTAAAAGGGGGCGACATCTTTTTACACGGAGAAGCAGAGCAGCGGGGATATTTTCACAGTAGCAAAAGCTAGGAAAAGAATGACGTAATTAACTGCTAGAGTAGATGCGATTCTAAAGACAAGATATGATTGGTTAATATTAGTTTTGATTGCCCTTTTCAGTAGCGTTACATAACGTAGAAAAATTTCGAATTTGGGAGAACACACGAATTTAGGGGGATAGCGCCAAATCTAGAACGTTAATTTTGAGATCGCCAATTATTTTCTAAAGCAGCTATCGTATTTTGTTATACGACAGCTGCTTTTAGAAAATGATTGGCAATTTCGATAAAGTATCTTATAATACTACATATACATATATAGCATTATAGATACTTTATCGAGTTGCAGTCCATTTTAAAGAAAATCTTGATCTAACAGCTTTGATTATATACGGAAATATTACAGGTTAAGAACGCAAAATTGGAATACTTTTTTGATTACGCACTAGTTACTTGCTTCTAGGCAATATATATTTTTTTCTTTTTTACTTTTTCCATCTCTTTGTGAAAATGCTAATCCGAATCTTGGCGATCGCAAAAGGTTTCGCAAAATTATCAGAATAAGTCTCTGGCCATGAAGAGTTTTCGAAATTTCGTGATTTACACCGCGGTCGCTCAACAAATTTTGTGAGTGCTTCTTTCGATCAAATTTCTATTTTATATATGTTATATCGTCGCAAACTATTTGCCAAATGTACAATTTGTAAAAATTTATAGAAGAATTCCGCGCTGCATATAGCTCTGCTATTTGTTTGGTTCTTGAATCATTGCTTAGTGTTGTATAAGAGTTTTTTTGCTAACAACCATGGGTAGTATCTAATTTTATTTAATGTTTTCTGATTTACTGTGGCAAAGCACTCGAGGGCTATCTGCATAAGGGAAAGGATGCTGTTTCAGAGCCCTTCGTAAGGCGAACTGGCTCGTATACACGTTACCCAGCCAGGGAAACACCCATGCAGCTATCCCGCTGGCCGGATTCGAATGTAGGACCGACTTGACTGCTCGATCGATCTGATTTATTTACACAAAATATATTTTATTTATTTAACTTATTACACTAGACATGAAGGCAAGATATTAAATTAAGTTTAGGTCTTGCTTAGTTAAAAATTTATTTCGTTGAGTTTCTTTTCCTTGAAGGAGAAATTAGAAAATAATATGTTTGGGTTAACCTTCCAGCACGCGCGTATGCGCAAAATTTACGACAAATTCAGTTTTAAGGGGGCTCATACACCTAAAACCCCTTATGATCTTCGAATATGTGACTGTTGCAAGAGTTGTGATATTTTATTTATTTTAAAAGCAATTATTTCCAAGATTTTACAGTTGATTACGTAATACAGCTGCTTTGGGAACGAGTAACCAGAAAGTTCATGTTGCCACAAATATTTTTATAATTTAATCAGCTTTGTGACAAAAATTTTTCGTCATGTTTCCGCCTCGCGCGCATGATATGATATTTTAAAAATGGTTGATGGTACATACTTGAAATTAGATCGAATTCTTTATATGGGCACTATTTTCTAACCGAACCCAAAATCTGATGAATATTTTAATATTAAAAAATTTTATGCACGAAAACATTACAATTTTTTCAATAAAATACATTTTATAAAGTCAACTCCAAATAAAAGAAAACTTTAACATGAAACTGTTAGAACTTTTGGTTCACAGTAATTTCCAAATGTTAAATTAAACGTATTAAATATGGAAATAAATTATGTAATAGAATGTTTTAAACTGTGGCGCAAGGGGGAAACATGACGAAAAATTTAGTCACAAAGCGGATTAAATTATAAAAATATTTGTGGCAACACAAACTTTCTGATTACTATTCCAGAAAACAGCTATATTGTGTAGTCAGCTGTAAAAAGTTGGAAGTAATTGCTTTTAAAATAAATAGGTTATCTCAAATTTTGCAACAGTCACATTTTCAAAGTTCTTATGGCTATTAAGGTGTATGACTCCCCTTAAAACAACTAAATAAGGAAGAATCTGCTTGAATGTATGTATGTTTTCCGCATTGCGAAAAATCAACGGGGCCTAGAGTCACCCAATTTTGAATAACATAGTCCTCCACCCGAACATGCGCACCTGGAAGTCCGAATTTGGAATTTCGTATTTGTTTTCTTGTATATTTCGTATTTTTTAAACGTTTGATGCATTTTTGTTTAAAAAAACTCAGCAATTTAAAAGCGAGCAGTGGGAATAAAACAATTTTATCTCCTCTGCTCGAAACTGTTTATCGGGTATCCTGAAGATACCCTGTTTTTAAATATTTTTAACCCAAAGTGGCGCTCGTCCAAATGCTCTCGAAGCGTGTGTGTGTATGTAAATAAAGAAACGTCCTTTTGGGCGTAAAACTTTCATATTATTATTATTATTATTAATGTATGATTTCATTCTGTACGTTCAAGATTTTTCCGCTGAGGAATCAAACTACATTTAAATATTTACGATTTAGGTGGTTATATTCTAAATTAGATGTTTAGGGTTCAACACGAGCTGCGACAGGGGGATACAACGAAGAAGAATTTATTTATTTTGTGACATTTTAAATAAATTCGTTCAAAGAATGATTTATTGATGAATATACCAAGTTACAAATTTAACAATCTATAATACTTATAGCTCCGCTAAAAGACTTTCTTTGTTAACTTCGCTGGTAGTTTCCCATGAGATAATTATTTTTGTTACTTTCCCAAGTATTGCAGTGCTAAGCTGAAAAGCGTCTGTTTTGTTACATAAATATTTTACTCATAAGAATTAATGCTCTTACACGTATAAGGCTTGAAAAAGAATAAATTTTAAAGATAACAGATACCATTTAGGATCTAAGATGTAATATTCTAGTTTAATTTCGATCGGTAAGGGAATATTGTGACGCAACGCCCACATGCAGTCTCCAAGTTCCTTCACTGCTGCCCTTTTCCAAGTTAAAATATTGTCTTATTACTAATCATATTATTGTTTATTATACTACTTGTATGTATATTTTGATTCCACCATTTTTTTTTCTCTCTCTATCCGGCAGAGAGTAATATCGCAGTGTTGCAAGATATTCATCACAGTTATTCATTAAGGTATTTCTCCCACTTCCCTAGCGTGCCTTCGTGGTGTAATGGTAGCACGCTGGGCCGGTATTCCAGAGGTCCGTGGTTCGATTCCCGGCGAAGGCGGTTGCATATTTCTCATCTTTTCTGCTTCCAAATAACCTAATAACTATACAAGTAGCGCCCGAACTAAAAGGGTTGTGGATGATGATTCTCCGCACCCAGGATTTGGCGACTACGTTCCCTAAAACCCTAGGCGTCCTTTAAGAAGGGGAGTATATAAGGTATTTTTCCCACTTCCCTAGCGTGCCTTCGTGGTGTAACGATAGCACGCTGGGCCGGTATTCCAGAGGTCCGTGGTTCGATTCCCGGCGAAGGCGGTTGCATTTTTTCATCTTTTCTGCAATTAACCTAATGACTCTACAACTTGAAACTATGGAATGTGCAAAGTAAGCCTTAATTCTAGTTTACAGAAGCCTTATTCTAGTTTACAGAAGCCTTATTCTAGTTTACAGAAATTTAATTACAATTTTTGTTAGCTGATAAACTGGAATATTCTGACTGTGAAAAAAACAGGGGGGGGGAAAGAAAAAAAAAGTTCATTACAGTTCTTAGAATATCTGCATTTTCAGTAAGAACAGGAATTTAGAGCTGTATCTAATTATTTTGTATGTATATCGTGTCCATCACAATTGGGTATAAGTTTCTGTTTTCCAGTAGATTAACTATTTTAAGCATTGTGAACTATTACAGCCAACTCAACTTAGAGCGAATTTATTTTATTAGCTGGCAAATTGGAATATACTAACTGTAATGAAAAATTGGTTGCAGTATTTGAAACATGTGCATTTATATAGTATGATGGATTGATAACTATACTAACTGCAATGAAAAATTAGTTGCAGCATTTGAAACATGTGCATTTATATGGTATAATTGATTGGTATATAATATGTACTGAATAATTTTGGATATTTCATGTTTGTTACAATTGGGAATTGGTTTCTGTTTTTCTGTAGATGTTTTTAATTATTTGTAGAAATTGGGCCCTATTATAGTCATTTTACAAGAATGATTAGCTATATTTGAATATGTGTTCTTATGTTGTAGGAATACCTGCCAATTTGTATAGATTGTAATTGTTTATTTGTGCTATTTATAATTGTATAATAGAAATTTATTATTTTAACTGCCATAAAAAAAATTAGTTGCAGTTTTTTTTTTTTTTTTTTTTTTTTTTTTTTTTAAAGAAACATGTACATTTGTAGTATGTTTTATTGGTAAATATTCTAACTGTAATAAAAAAATAGTTGCAGCATTTGAAACATGTGTATTTTTATGGTATGATGATTGGTATATAATATGTGCTGAATAATTATGTATTTTATGTCTATTTTAATTGGGAATTAGTTCCTGTTTTCCATTAGACGTTTTATTTTAGAATATGTGCTTTATATTGTTGGAATACCGGTCAATTTGTATTGGCTGGAACTGTTTAACAAATCTGTAGTTTTGCACAATTTAGAACTGTATTGAAAAATTTAAGAATTAGTTTCCTTTTTTTTTTATCATCTGGGAGCCAAGTCATTATTTACAAAACATTTGCTTCTGTGGATAATAGTAAAATAGTGCACATATTACAATGAAATTCCCAATTGCAATTTCGTGTTTGTCTTGTGGATAATTGCGACACAGTGTGCAAATTGCTATGGACGCACATAATGAGGTGTGCTAACTGTTAAGGACACGAAGTTATGATGTATCAAAGTGGACAAGTAGTATTTACTTGAATGATGAATTTAACAAAAGTGAACATAGAATAGCCTACACAACATCATATACTTTGGGCTATGGAACTATCAATTGCCTGAACTGATGTTACTTGCTTACTCTGTGGATAACTGCAAAAATAATACGGACACACATCATTAGGTGTGTAACTGATAAGAATATGAAGTCAGGACGTATTGAAGAAGACATAGGTTTAAAAACTGGTTGATATATAAGTTCCACTCTCCACAACATAGATCGTATCCATGACAATGTAATTATTAATTGATCGTATATTTATTTTTCATACGGATTATTATGTAACAATTACTGTATAGATGACACTGTCAATTTAGCATTGTAATATTACTATCATTGATTCAGCGAATGCCGCTGGCGGTGGATGGTAGATTCTTTTCCATCGCATGGACATATAACTCTGATTGGTGTAGAACCTTAGGTCGGAGGTCCATGCGACTGCGTATCAGTTTACAGAAGGGAAATCTTTTAATGATGCCTTGAGGAAGTTGTAGCGACATTAAGCAGACATTAATGATGCCTTGATGCATTAATGGGCAATTAATGGGCGAAAGCATTAATGGGCAATGCTTTCGCCGGGACTCCAATCTCGACCTCTCGAATAAGCGCTGAGTGTGCTAACAATTAGACCACGAGGGGCATGCAAAAAGGAGGGAGAAACACTCGTATATTACATTACCTTATATACTCGCCCTTTTCAAGAACGATTGGGGATTGGGGGACCCAATCACCAAATCCTGGTGTTGCAGAATCATCATTCACCACCTTTTAGTTCGGGCGCCACTGTAGAATCATTAGGATTTCTGATGTGAAAGAAAGGAAAAATGAGCAGTGCCTTCGCCGGGAC
Source organism: Stegodyphus dumicola (assembly GCF_044657685.1). Lineage (NCBI taxonomy): Eukaryota > Metazoa > Arthropoda > Arachnida > Araneae > Eresidae > Stegodyphus > Stegodyphus dumicola. Next base: position 6,721,083 of record NC_140768.1, read on the forward strand.
TCGAACCTGGACCTGTCGAATATGCGCCAAGTGTGCTAACTGTTACACCACGAATTCGTGCAGAAAGGAGAAGCAAAATCCTTATATACTTGTCTAGGCAGCCTGGACCTCTGGGGTAAATAATCAGTCTTTCCAGGGTTAGTGCTATCATTTATTTAGTGGTTGGTCAGGCTTGGCAAGTTTCGAATCTCGGCATATGGGCTGGCAACGTAGATATAAGCCAGTTTCCCTTAACCCCTTCGAGCCGGGTAGCGAAAACGCGCGCTTATCGCTGAGGCTGGCAGTGTCTTACGCGAGCGTCTCTCCAGGGCCGGGGGCTTTTTTGCTACTAAGCCTAAATCCATGAAATTTCCGAAGTATCAACGCATTGTTTAATAATGCTCTATAGAGTATTTAAACGGCTTATGCTTTATATATATTTATATATATATACTTTAATTACCTTATTTCTTGTTTAAATGCATATTTTACACATTTTATTTTAATTACTCACCATTTTATGAATTTTAACATTATACATCTGAAAACTAAATATATTACTTAAAATTCTCTTTTCGTATGAAAAATTTGAAAACAGGGATCTACACACAGTCCTACGTTACATTCCTTGCACTCGTAATAACTCATTTGCCGTTTTGGAGGATTTTTCCGGGAATGTGAACAAACGAAACATCGTCACCTCATTTTCTTATCAGTCTCTTCTGAACAAAGTTTTGGAAAATGTCTTTCAGTTAATCTTTCAGAATCAATATCAGAATATCAGAATTTCAGAATCAATATCTGAAATAGTTTGCATCATTTCTGTTATTTCGTGCTCTGTTAAACATTTTCGACGCTTCGACATTGCAACGGTAAAAACAAAGAATTCACGTCTAACAAGATCTAATTATTTTCTAAAAAACTGAACTGCAAACCGAAATACCCAACGCTTTAGAGCAAATAAAACTTCTCTACCTACAGTAAACAACTACCACGTGCGAATAAAGTGCGATTTAAAGAGACGTCATAAATCACGCCATTCGGAAACATTTATTTCCCCGTTTGTTTATATAATCAAAAACACGTGTATGTGAGTCATGCTTCTCTCATTTCGAGTAGAAGGTCTAATTTACATGTATCTGAAACCATATGGACATACAGTGCCATCTTGTGGCAGAAATTATAGTTTGAAAAACGTTCCAAAGTACTGGCACAAATACGTGACAGTCGATAGAGAATGGAACAATCCTCTGGCACGCCTGCGTGTCGGCCGGTAGGTAAGTGCGTTCGTTGCTGGCACGTATACGTGACAGTCGGCGCGAAGGGGTTAAACGCTCTTCATGGCGCATCCTTTCCTTCTGCAAATACCATTGTATGCTACGCGGTAAGAAAAATAATAATAATGATAATAAATACAATTTAAAAAAAGAGATAGAAGACATTTTGTTTATTTATAACAATTTGTTTATTTATAACAAATTGTTTATTTATAACAAATTGTTTATTTATAACAATTTTGACCAAGTGCTCTAGAATAAATGCTCAAATTCTCGTTGTAGAGACATTTGGTTATTTCGTAGCAGGAGACATGAAAAATGAGCAGTGTCACCACCGGCACTCGAACCTCGGAACTCTCGAATACGCGCCGAGCGTGCTGGCCATTACACCATGAAGGCACGCTAACAAGGCGGGAGAAATACCTTACAGCATCAAACAACACAGTTTGAATGTAAATCATGATATTATACAAAGTTGTTAAAAGCGAAATGAGAGATTAACAATTAATATCTATTGTAATGGAGACTTTTGGGGGTTCGCTATCCTCAAAATGAATGAACGCCTGTCTACTGGAGCAGGTACATATAGCGAGCTTTATGGTTTTTACTTCCCAATGGGCTCTCTTTCTATTTATTGCCTTTGATGGTGAAATCAAAGCCATTGGTGTGACTATTCAATCACTGTCGATTTGTGGCCACTCTTTTGTAAAGATGTCGGCTAATCTTTAGAATATGGTAACAGGTAGTTTGGCGACATTTTGATAAGGCGATAAAGGTTACTAGCTAGGATTTTAGCAATAATCCGAGAAGTACACAGTTCGAATCACAGATTATTCTGTCTCAGAGAAATGAGAGATCATGAGACATATCATGTGACATTTTCCATAAAATTCCAATAGGGTATTTAGCTAATAAGCACTTAGAAACAATTTCGCTGCTGAAGGGCAGAATCGCCCACTTATCTGCTTGGCGCTTTTTACAAGAGTAAGAAGAATTGGATTTTTGTCAATTTTCTTTGACTTTTTAAGTGAAAATAAGTCGATGTGTACGTGGATAAAGTCAAGAGTGTGCGCAATGCCATTTTTGTGCAATTCTGGGATGTTTTTTAAGTGAAAATAGGTTGACATATACATGGATACCGTGTATATCCAATTCTTAAAAATGCGGCAAGCAGTGTGGCGATTCTGCACTTTCTCCCAATTTCGCAGATAATCTTCGTCATGATTAAGCACTTTTGTTTCATAAAAGTTCTAGCATAAGCGTAATTCGGCTAGCAGATTGTTGGAAAAAATGTTGAGCAGAAAAGAAAAAAAAAAAAAAAAAAAAAAAAACATGCCTTTACTTCGTAAAAACAAAATGGCGTAAAAAAAAAAAAACTAGCCCGTTGCTGTAGCAGGGTTGTTTGCCAAAGTTTCGCCAAAAAATCGCCAAGTTACCATAATGTAAAGTTTCACCAAGAAGTCGTATTATCGGATTCCAAAGGTGCACTTTAAGCCCTTCTGAATAATTAAAATTAATCTTAGACAACAGGCCTTTGCTTAAGGCACTGGCACACAGAATTTCTTTCCAATGAATTTCAAGACTATTGTAGAATTATGGGCGACAAAAAAGCTGATGCATTTATAAGGTACTTTCTCCTTCCTTCCGGCATTCCTTCGTGCTGTAAAGGCGTGTATTTGAGAGGTCCAGGTTTGAGTTCCGGCAACGCCATTGCATATTTTTCACGTCTTCAGCTTTAAAATAATCTAATGACTCTGGAAGAAAGGAAGGACAGAGGTGGCTCTATTTAGAAATCTGACTGGACATGAGTGTTTGCGAAGACTACCTGTGCAGATTTGTAGTGGTTTTGTGTGACTGCAATCAGTCCTCGATTTTTGAACATTTAAATAATTGTATTGCATTTTCTTGGCATGAGGACATTGTTAAAAAGCACTGAAGAGCCGATGAACTTGGGCGTTAATGCTTGCCATTTGTAAAATAAAAAAAATAATTAAAATTATCCTAATTTACAATACTTTTATAGAATTTAGGTTATTTTTTTTAACTCTTATGAACGTGCATGTATCTAACTGATATTTCTTTCAAGGGAGAAAGGGCAAAACTAATGGCTACTGATGTTGTGAGAAATGTTAAAATGTGTGTTTTGTAGAGTCATTACGTTAATTGGAAGCAGGAAAGATGAAAATTATGCAATTGCCTTCGCCGGGAATCGAACCACGGACCTCTGAAATACCGGCCCAGCGTGCTGACCACTACACCACGAAGGCACGCTAGGGAAGTGGGAGAAATACCTTATATATTACCCTTTTCAAAGGGCGACTAGGGTTATAGGGGACCTAGTCGCCAAATCCTGGGTGCGGAGAATCATCATCCACATCCCTTTTAGTTCGGGCGCCACTTGTAGAGTCATTACGATTTTTTTAGAGGCAGAAAAGATGAAAAATAGCAAACGCCTTCGCCGGGAATCGAACCGCGGACCTCTGGATTACCAGCCCAGCGTGCTGACCACTACACCACGAAGGCACGCTAGGGAAGTGGGAGAAATACTTTATATTACCCTTTTTAAAAGGCGACTAGGGTTATAGGGGACCTAGTCGCCAAATCCTGGGTGCGGAGAATCATCATCCACAACCCTTTTAGTTCGGACGCTACTTGTACAGTCATTAGGTTAACTGGAAGCACGAAAGGAGAAAAATGTGCAATTGCCTTCGCCGGGAATTGAGCCACGGACCTCTGAAATACCGGCTCAGTGTGCTGACCAGTACACCACGAAGGTACGCTAGGAAAGTGGAAAGAAATACCTTGTACACTGAGCAAAAAAAACAAAAAAACAAACAAACAAAAAAAAAAAAGCAATGTTCTATATTTCCCGTTTTTCCGGGCCGATGGACGAAATTCAAATTGCGTCTTTCATGTCTCGAAAGCGCGACTTACGATATATATTAGATTTATATGTAGCATTGTTCTAATACAGGTATTTTGACACAAAATAGAACTTTTTCTGAAATGCCATGGCAATGTTTTCCCATATTTCGATTCTACTACTCAAATTATGCCTAAATATTAAATTTTGTAAAATTTGGTGCGAAATTTATAGAGAATTTCAAGTATTTATCTTGACGCATTTTTTCTTCAATTTTCGCCAAGAATAAATCATCTGGCGAACTTCTTAATATATGGCAACCTGTTTAATATATGGCATGAGCGAGAAAAATGTCACATCGTTTCTACTTTCAAATAAATTTAATAAAGTGCCTAAACCACATTTGATGTTATGATCGCTTTCAACAAATATGCCAAATTTCAAAACTCGCCAGTATTTTAATTCACGTATATCTTTGGAAATTTTGAATAAAAACTCTAATTTATTGCAAGTATACTTTAAGAAGATGGTGAAAATTTTATAGATTATAACTCAATGTTTTCGAAAAATTTATAAAAATTATTTTAAAATACAAATTTTAAAAGTAAATCATAAAAAATGGGCGAATGTTATTTGGAAGGAACTTAAATTTCGAAATGTGAAAGAAAGAGTCAAATAAATTTAATAAAAATAGATATATCAATAAATATATACCAAATGCAATTAACATGGAGAAGCTAAAATTGTGAGAGTTAATTTTTTAAAACTACTTGTACGATTTTTACAAAACTTCGCAGCTTGGCATAATATGAGACGTAGAATCCAAATATGGAAAACAATTGCCATGTCGTTTTAGAAATAGTCCGATTTTGTGCGAAAATATCTACATAAGAACAATGCCATATATAAATTCAATACATATCTTAGTCGCGCTGAGACATGAAAAACGCAATTTGAATTTTGTCAAAAGCCCCAGTAAAACGGGAGTTATAGACCTGTCCGTTTTTTTTTTTTTTTTTTTTTTTTTTTTTTTTTTTTCCCGCAGTGTGCAAATGACAACCAATACTTTAAATGGTTGCCAACTGGTTGAATGAAAAGAATTTATTTACATCAGAAAAAAATTACAATTTAAGGGAAGAATGAAGATTAAACCATACAAATCGAAACTTCATTTTCATTAAATGCAAGTATTTACTTCAATTAAAATTAAAACACACGACAGGTTTGAAATTAATTGTTAAGCTACTAGGCCAAAAGTTAATTAGTGGAACGTCAATAACTTAACGAACTGGCACAGTTCGTTTTTTAATTAAGAAGTAAGGAATGTTCAGATTTTTCAATCGCATTAAGTGGACTTTAATTAATAAGTAACTTAGATGAGATTTCAAACTTGAGGTTTCGACAAATATTTTAGAAGAAAAAGGTTAAAAGAAAATTTTTTGCACTCATTAAGCAAAAATTGATTTGTTAGTAAATAAACGGTAAAGCATATTAAAAAAAAAATAAGATACTAATTTTTTAAGGCTTCTTTCCTGCATTACATGCAGGAGAAAGTGGAACATTTTTAAGGGAATAGACAAAGAAAAACAATGAATGCCACAACGATTTAAACGAAAAAATGTTAAGCATCGTAAACGAGCAACGTACTATGAGTAAATAATATTTGTCGTTTCCCATGCTGAGTTCTTTATTAAAAATAAATTTATCAAAAATTAAAGTAAAAAGAGCAGAAAAACAGAGAAGGAGGTGTATATTATCTCTTGATGGAATTTTGTTTAAGTTAAACATACGGTATTTTAATAATTAAAATCGCAGAGTCATTATTTTTTTTAAACAGGAAACTTGAAAAATTAGCAATGCCCTCACCAAGACTCTCGAATACGCGTCGAGTTATTGTTACACCACAAAGGTATGCTAGAAGGAAGGAGAAAATACCTTATATACTCCCCCTTTTAGAGGGCGACTGGGAATTAGAGGATCCAGTCACCAAATACTGGTTGTGAAGAAGTATTGTCCACCATCTTTTAGTTCGGGAGCTACTGTAAAGTAATTATTATTTTTTTTAACGAAGGAGATGTGAAAAATGGGAAGTGCCCTTCCCGCGACTCGAACATGGACTTATCGAATACTCGCAGTACCGGTACACTAGGAGGGTAAGCTGAAAGGGCGGAGACACTACCTCATAAAATGCACCTGTCACGTCCAGCTTAAACAGAATCAAAATCCTCAGATGTTAATCTGTGACTATCTTCAAGCCAGACATCTTACAGCTCCGTCCTAATCAATTTGTAAAATAACCCTAGGTGAAGATTTGAAACATTAGCTCTCCAAACGAACAATTCATATAGCTCGTGAATTAACAATAACCTGCAGCATTCGGGATTTGCAGTGCACGGTGTAAAACTTAATATGTAACTAAAGAATTTAAAATACGAGATTTACAATACAAACTCTATTCTAAGTTTTGGCTCAAGCACTCTATTCTAAGACTACACTCTATACAACTAGCGGGCAAGCCAGGTCAGATGAGCGACCAAAACAAAATTCATAATTTCTATTCACAGCCAAAAAGGAAATGCATAAAAATATTTCAATATGAACAATATCAGTTTATTCTTTCCAAGTAGCAACCAATTCGATATTTAGAGAAAGAGGATCTACAATTCGTAAATAGCTGAGGGAAGGACCCAGCTACACGTTTGGTAGATATTGCGTTTATGGGCCTTTTTTTGCTATTAATTTTTTTTTTTTTTTTTTTTTTTTTTTTTTTTTTTGCATTGGAATAAAGAAGGGTGAAATTCGAGTAGTAGTTTTCGAAAATCTCAAGAGATGGCTTTGATTGCATAGTTGAATTGTGTGTGTGTGATTATGGCAAAGTTTCGAGGGCTATCTGCCTAAGGGGAGGGATGCCTTCGTGGAGGACTTTCTAAGTGTAATTCTAGTTCTAAGGGAAACTGGCTCGTACAAACATTAAACATGGGGAAAACCATGAAAACGCTCATGCAGCCAGCCCGTTCGCAGGATTCAAACCTCGGACCGAACTACCAGTGTTCAGCGACTTTACCGCTCGGCCGCTGGTGGGCCCCATAGTTGAATTGAACCGCGACCATGTTTAGGTTTTTGTTTAGTTGGTGTTGAATTAGTTCTGTTTCCTCAATTCCTCTTTTCGCGTTTTTATTCTCCCTGTTCACGCGAAATCGAACACTACAGTCCTCCTCCCATAGCTGTTCAGGAGATGTCACGATGAGTCATTAAAAACAGCTGAGCAGTTTCTTTGCGAATAAGTTAGGCTGAAGACATGACTTAGTTTAGGCCTCTCTCGAAACCTTTAGTTTCCTTCTATTTGTAATTCTGCTACAATATTAACCGTCGTTTTCACATCTTATGTTAATCAATATTGGATATTATTGGAACTAAAACGAAAAAAAAAAAAAAAAAAACCTTCAGCCCTTTATAAAGGTTATCAGCATAGAATTCAGAATAGAAATAAGGAAAATGTAGTTTATTGGATTTACATAAAATGAGAGAATTAAAAGCTGCAAAGGCGCAATTAAGACCACAGTAGAAGTCGTTTTAGAAGGAAGAACGTCATTTTAGAACGAATATTTATTCCGAAAGATTTTGTTATAACGCCCCTTTATGCAGAATTTCGGAAGAATATTATTTTTTACTTTAGGAAACGATCTTTTAGTTCATTGCCAAAATCATCGTAGAGTTTGAACATCTCTCTCTTTCCTTTTAATATGCAAATATCTCATTCATTCATGCAAATATCTGAGATCGTAAATATTTTTTGTTTATTTCTTTTAAAAATTCTTTTACCTAACAATTTTTTAGCTTTCCTACATTTCGGGAGAGACCAATGTCCAGTCAGCCCCCCAATATGTACCCCCTTTGGGAAGGGGGGTAATGAAAATTAATGATTTTGCGGAAACAGGAACGTTTTTGACACCAACTGAAACAGGAATAGCGGAAAAAGGAAGACGCCTTGGTGTTATACTTAACTATATACTACTTGGTGTTATATTATAACCTTGGTGTTAGCAGTTCAAATGATCCTAAACCTATTAGTTTGGGATTAGCTGATGAAGATTATCGAAATGAACGCGATGACAAGAAAAATGAGCAGTCGAAGAAGTGAATAGAGGTATTGAGTCGCGATGTGCCGCGGAAAAATGAAAAGAAACGAAAAATTAACCATAGTGAACTTGCGAGTTACATTTTAACTCGAGGAAAAGTTATTCCTCTAGGACAGTGGTCGGCAAACCAAATCAGTGGAGCCAAATATGAACATTACAACAATTAAAAAAATTGGGAGCCAAATCTGCTTGTTTAGTAAACTTTTATTACACTAAATAAAACTAAATTTATTACTTAATAAATATTTATTAATGCGAACAATGTGCTTGCATCTCCTTGGAAAGTTTGAGTGAGTCAGGTTTGTATGTTGTTGTTTTTAATTTTAGGCATGATTCCAAGTTCTCGTCAATAAGACGACTTCTCAGTTTAATCTTGATAATGTTCATGCTTGAAAAAGATTGTTCGCGTATGTATGTAGAACCGAAAAGGGAAAGAACAGTAAATGCGAGCTTTTTCAGCTGATCGTAAGAGTCAGGAATACTATTCCAAGCGTTGAAAATGATAATGTCTTCCTTCTCCAGGTCATTCAAAGCAGACCACTTGTGTTGTGAACTAAATCACATTTTTTTCTTCTCCAATATTTCCAATTCAATACAAAGACGTTCGAATTTAGAGCGCCAGATCTCCTTGTTTTTTTAATCTAGCAACTTTAGTATTTCAAGTCAATTTCAACTCGGTTATCGTAGCATTAAGAGGATTTTTGACAAATGCTAAAGTTGCTCTGCTGTTTCTAAATTGAAAAATGCTTCCCTCATATTTAAAATTACTGTTTTAAAATGGTGTTTATCAATAGAGGAAATATTTTCTTGGCAATGCATCAGCAGGCTAGGAAAGTGAAACAATGTTTCCCTTTCAAAATCCTGTGCGAAAATGGACAATTTGTTTCCGAATGTTATTTCTTCTTCTAACATCGAAAACATTAAGTTTCCTTTCCCTTGTAGTTTACGTTTGCTGGAAGATTGCATCCAATTATTTAACACAAAAGTTGACGATATTTGTACCAGAGCCGCACTTAAGGAGCCAAAGAGCCACATGCGGCTCTGGAGCCGCACTTTGCCGACTACTGCTCTAGCAAAAACGGTTCCGCTTGCAAGTGCAAACTCAAAAATTTTTCCGAGATTGGTGATGTCGAAAAAAAAAATTGACTGCAAAATTTCAATAAAATTTCTATAAAATACACTCAAGATCTGTATTTAACAGGCCTTACTACTGTTGGACACGTTGAAAGGAAAAGGCCAAAAAATTGGAACCGGAACTCCACGTAAGTTTTCGTCGGTATATGGGAAAATCTAAAAAGGGAGTCGGTTCTTCATGGCGTGGATGTGAAAAGGATACGATTGGGATAGTAGAACAAATTTCGAAGTCAGAGGACATCACACCCTTACCGCCTGACGATTTAAGAAGTAAATACAGTAATGTACCTAACATAGTTCCTGAAGATATATTGTACAAGATTTATTAGCGTACCGAGATTTTCCCGACGCGCGAATCTCATAGCAGAAACGGACAATGTAATATTTCATTATTTGCCTGCTAATACTCTACGATGCCTGCCCCTACGATGAAGAATGCCTATGTAAAGGACTTCTTGTGTATTGACAAGAATGCGAGCTGAAATGAGCTTTTTCGAACTACATACTTGTATAATCCTTTAATATTATTATTATTATTATTATTATTTCATATGTCATAAACGTTCTCTTTGATTTGCTAATAACCCTCTCCTCACAGGCATTGACTATTAAAGTTTTTATCACTCAAAAATGGGCAATTAAATTTAATTTAAATAATAACACTATGCTATAGTAATAGCCATAGTAAATTGCTTTTACTAGCACTTTTAAATGAGAACAAATGTTTAGTACGCAAGTTAAAAAATGAAGTTTTGAATTTTTTGTTTTAATTTTGCGAAAATTAAAAGAAACGAAAAATTAATGAACTTGCGAGCTATATTTCAATTCGAGGAGAAGTTATTCCTCTAGAAAAAACGGTTCCGATTGCGACTGCAAATTCAAAATTTTTTCCGAGATTAGTGATGCCGAGAAAAAAAAATTGACTGCAAAATTTCAACAAACTTTCTATAAAATACACTCAAGATCTGTATTTAACAGGCCTTACTACTGTTGGACACGTTGAAAGGAAAAGGCCAAAAAATTGGAACCGGAACTCCACGTAAGTTTTCGTCGGTATATGGGAAAATCTAAAAAGGGAGTCGGTTCTTCATGGCGTGGATGTGAAAAGGATACGATTGGGATAGTAGAACAAATTTCGAAGTCAGAGGACATCACACCCTTACCGCATGACGCTACAATGAAGAATACCTATGTAATGAAGAATACCTATGTAAAGGACTTCTTGTGTATTGACAAGAATGCGAGCTGAAATGAGCTTTTCCGAACTACATACTTGTATAATCCTTTAATATTATTATTATTATTATTATTATTATTATTATTTAATATGTCATAAACGTTCTCTTTGATTTGCTAATAACCCTCTCCTCACAGGCATTGACTATTAAAGTTTTTATCACTCAAAAATGGGCAACTGAATGGCCACTGGGACAATTAAATTTAATTTAAATAATAACACTATGCTATAGTAATAGCCATAGTAAATTGCTTTTACTAGCACTTTTAAATGAGAACAAATGTTTAGTACGCAAGTTAAAAAATGAAGTTTTGAATTTTTTGTTTGTCGTCTGGTATACAAACCAGCATGATACAGTCTCCTATAAACAGTTTGCCTTGAAACTCGTACTTCCATGGCGGCTGAACGGCGTTCCCTGGCACAACTGTCCGTCTGACACCGCGCAGTTATTGCCAAATATCGGTCTTGGCGACTGATTATTATTCTTGCTCGAATTTGTAGGGGCCGTCGGGTAGCATCTTCCGTACTGATCCACAGTTTTAAGATCACACACTGACGCACATTCAGAATTTTAGGTATTTCGGTTTGAGATCGTCTCAACTCCAGCAGTCCGATAATTCTTCTTTCCAAAAAATATGTTCATTTAGCGTCTTTGTGCCATTCTTTGAACTTTTGATCATTTAACTCCTTTGGTTAGTTAAATTCAGTCGTTAATCCTAAATTATCCTTTAAGGGGACTCATACACCTTAAAACCCATAAGATCATCGAATATGTGACTGTTGCAAGAATTGGAATAACTTGTTTATTTTAAAAGAAATTACTTCCAAATATTTACAGCTGATTACATAATATAGCTGCTTTCTGAAATAGTAATCCGAAAGTTGGTGTTGCCAAATATTTTTATAATTTAATCCGTTTTGTGACAAAATTTTTCGTCAAGTTTCCACCTTGCGCACACAGTTTAAAACATTCTGTCGCATAATTTAATTTCATATTTAATATATATCTTTTATAACATTTTGAAACTACTATGAACCTAAAATTCTAAGAATTCATGTTAATTTTTTATTTTATTTGGAGTTGAGTTTATAAAATATATTTAATTAAAAAAAAATCTGTAATGTTTTCGTGCATAAATTTTTTTAATACTACAATATTCATCAAATTTTTGGTTCAGTTAGAAAATAGTGCCCATATAAAGAATTCCATTAAATTTTAAGTATGTACCATTTGCCATTTTTAAAATATCATGCGCGCAAGGTGGAAACATGACGAAAACTTTTGTCACAAAGCGGATTAATTTACATAAATATTTGTGGCAACACAAACTTTCTGGTTACTAGTTTCTAAAGCAGCTATATTATGTAGTCAGATGTAAAAAGTTGGAAGTAATTGCTTTTAAAATAAATAAATTATCCCAATTCGTGCAACAGTCACATATTCGAAGGTCATAAGGGGTTTAAGGTGTATGAACCCCCTTAAATCCTTTTGGTCGCTCCTCATCAACGCAGCTACTGGACATAACCTGCCTGATATCCGCATGGCACATGAAACAGTTTTATTCTCTTTCTGACGTGTCCACATGTTTTGCGTATGCCGACGTCTACTGATATATTTTGCATATGCACACTGTTTCACCTTCAAACAATGAATCTCCACAAGGGAGTTTGAACATTTTAATTAATATTTACTCACGTTTCGTTTCACGAATTCTGCTTAACTTTCGGACACTAGTGTAAATGGCGGGTAGAATGCAAGGAAACAAGATAGAACATAATTCATACTTCTTACATTCGCGAAATAATACATTTCAAAATATGCCACTTTCTAAAGCCTTTCAAAAAAAATGAAAATAGTTCAGATATTAATGAAAAATTAAATCGCAAAGCGCAAAAACGTTCGATTAGAGAATTCCCATTTCTCAAAGATTTGCTATTAATATTTTTCGCTTACATTTCTGCGAAATGTCAAAACGCAAACTATTTTTAATAAAATCTAAATAAGCACGTCTGAAAAGAAATCCTTTCGCTTCAAATAAAATATCAACAATCTATCGCTTCGTGCTCCGTAACATTTATAAAATAAAATTCAAATATTTGATCATTCAGTTTCTAGAGTGGAGGTACATTAAATTTAATTAAAAGCTTTTTATTTTTACTTACTTTACTTGAAGCTAAGCTTATTTACTCAGGCAGTTACCGTTAAAAAGGAGACTTGAAATATATAATTCTAGTTTCTGTTCAATTTAAATTTCCTGCGCGTTAAAGATTATTTGTGAATTCATTTATTTTATTTTGATAATTATTTAATTTAATTTAGCGCTACTTGTAAAGGATCTTCAAAAACCTTTTCGCGCTTTTAGCGACGGAACTGGTTTCAAGTGCGCGAAAAGAGGATTTCAGAAATAATCGTTGTATACTTCGTTTACCAACAAAATTTATAAAAATTTGTTTAAGCATTTTTAAAATTAAATTCTAAGATGTTTCAGTTAATGCTGCATTAGCAATAGTTAAATTTTTAAATTTTAATATTATTAAATTAGAAAATTTTGCCGTATAGTTTCTTCTTGCTTACGATTATTTATATTAACCACTTGCGCTAAAAAGACGTGCCACGCACGTCGAGACGCTTTTTTCTCAAACCGCGAGCGACGTGAAAACCATGTCGATAGGCATTTATCGCAAAAATTAAAATAACGTGGTGCACACGTCACCTAACAACGAGATTGTTTATGTTTAGGAACGTGCGCGAACTGAGTTAATACACAGTAATTTGATATGTTCATTATAATGTAGATTTTTTGTGGCAACAGTTACGTATTTCATATATTGCTTTGAGCTTGATAACTCCCGGAATATTATTCTTTTTGTAATGTTTAGAATGCTAAATAAATAAGTTCGTTGTTAATTAAAAAGGTTTTCTCTACGAAATATATTACCATTCGTACGAAGTTATTAAATAAGTCAAGAAATTGATTAATTTCAAACAGTTTATTTCTCGAGTTACAGCTCTGGATTGCACTCGCAGATGCGGATCGGCATAAATGAGACACTTTACCGCTTGTTATATTGTAGTGCACGGCACCGTAACCGTGAAATTTAGTCGTAGCGCAAGTGGTTAACAAGAACAAGTTCCGTCGCTCTAAGATTTCTTCGTTAGAAAGGGTAATATTTGCTCGCGGCTATTTTTCTCAAAATTTTCGTAACCAATTCGGTTCAACTCACCACTGAATTTGAAAAAAATTCAGCCAGTGACAAGAATGTGATGACAAGTCTGCCGAATTAACACTTAGCGCTCCGCACGTTTTTGTACCACTGCCTACCAGCAACTCCGGCACATTTTCGCAGGATCCGGTGTTTTTAAATGTAGCATCCAGAATATCTGTATAAATCTCTTTCTAGTAAATGTTTTACAAAAGAAAGGGATGTGACTATTCTCCTTAACTGACCAATAATCCTGCATATTCGCCAGGGAGGTATCGTACCGATATTGATAATAACTCCAATAAAAGCCCAAAACTTATCCTCTTCCACCGCACGCCACGTTTTCCAAATAGAATTACTAGATATTTCTTTATTCTTTAGAACATTTTCTGCGTCATTGTCGGTTTCTTTTATAATTTCATTTACCGGTTCGTTTGTGAAAAATAATTTGAAATATTGTGTCGGCTGTACAATATTTGTAGGAATTTGTGGTCTAATAACCTTTGGCGATACACTAAAATGTATTCTATCCGGAATATCTAATTCTTCCGTGACATCGCGCCATTCATCTAAGTCTTCCGGCGACTCTTCGCTTTCACTTTCAATAACTACCATTCGTCGTCTCTTTGGTAGTATAATTTCGGAACCACTGGTTGAAGTGTCAGAATTATAATCAACATTGTCTTTCACAATATCTTCTAACAATGATATCCACAATATCTTCTAACAATGAAAAATCAAACACATCTTCACTATCACTCAAACTCTATATTCTCATCCCAATAATTATTTTTCTCCATGTTGCTAACCATAAAATGGGTCAAATAATGTTTCAATCGTAACAGTAGCGAAACCGACCACGTTTTAACTACAGATAACAATTGCCAATGCCGACGATTCCGTAACATCTTAAGCCTAATCATGCTAAAAACATTGGGCTCCGCAGCGGAGCCTACAGAGTTACGGAACAAATGACGCACGGCTCCGTAGCGGAGCCAACGGAGAGCTATGGGTTAAGTTCTTCAGAATCTCTCCAATTCTGCGTATCTGTTAAATTGCACATTTCTTTTACTCAGTGATTATATCTGTTGACCACTACTAAGATCGGAAGTGGTGACCACATTTTGCAGACCTAACAGGTGGGCCATTGTTATCTCCTATAAAGGGACAGAGAATTATAGACATGTTTTCTTCGCGATTCGAACCCGAGCCTTTCGGTACAGCATTAGGCTCCCTTAACCACTATACCGTCTGAACGGCAAACATTCCCGCATAATCAACTTAATAATGTTAAAATAAACGAAATGTTAACGTTAAAATAAACCAAATTACATTTCTTCCATAAATGTTGTTAAATATGGCTTTATTGGAAAGAGAAAACCAAACGTATAAAACAGCTGAAGTAACACACACGAAAAAAGATATATAATAAAAAAAGAACAGACATTTAAAGTGAGAATCAGAATAAATGAACATGGGAACAAAACTAAAAACTTAACAATTTAAACAACAACGAAAGGAACATAAGAGATGTAGTCTTTATAAGGAGTTCATGAAATTTCTGGCATTCCAGTATCTCATCACGTTTCTGAGACTCTTTCTTCCATTAATGAAAAGACCAACATTAAACTATGATAGAATTTCCAAATTAAAACAATAAAAGAGAATAATATTCATTAATTTTTTGCGCTTACAATTATTTTTTGATTTATATTAAATAAATTACAATTATTTTTTGATTTATATTAAGTACAATTATTTTTTACAATTATTTTTTGATTTATATTAAATAAATTACAATTATTTTTTGATTTATATTAAGTAAATCAAAAAATAATTGTAAGAATTAATGCCAAAACTGTCATACTTGTAAGCTGCGATTTGGTTTCCAGCAGCCGTACACCCAAAAACTTAAAGGCCGTTCTCACATTTCTTGGACGATATTGCTTTGCTATACAAAATTACATGTTCGAAAATTATTTTTTTAAACTGCAACTACATTTTTGAAACTGTAAACTATCGTCTGCTAATTGACAGTTTAGTTTTCGACAAAGCACACTATGGATATCTGCCTAAGGGGAGGGATGCCTTCGTGGAGGACTTTCTACGGGAAACTGGTTCGTATACACGTTACACATGGGGGAAAACCATGAAAACGCCCACGCAGCCAGCCCGTTCGCGGGATTCCAACCTCGGACCGAACTACCAGTGTTCAGCGACTTAACCACTCTGCCGCAGGTGGGCTCAATGGATGGAAGGTGTGATGGTGTACTTAATTACGGCAAAGCCCACTAGGGCTATCTGCCTAAGGGGAGGTATGCCTTCGTAGAGGACTTTCTAAGGGAAACTAGCTCGTACTTTACACATGGGGACAAGCACGAAAACGCCCATGCAGCCAGCCCGTTCGCTGGATTCGAACTACCAGTGTTCAGCGATTTTTACCGCTCGGCCGCTGGTGGACCTGATGGATGGAAGGTTATATTAATTTAGAAATCAAGCAACACTATCAGCGTTTTATTTGCAAATTTGCTGATTTTTGTTGTTTGACTTCTAAAGTAATATTTGTTCGGAGTGTTGTTTCAACCTAAACTGATGGATGGTTACGTTCGTGCTTTCTCCGAAGAACATGATTCGCATCTAGTTATTGAAAAACGCTGTGAAAGCCACTGTTTTTCGATATCTAAAGCTACGATTGGTATTATTGTCAACAGAAACAAAAAGAAACAAATGTCACAGTTTGGCTTCAAGTAGAAAAAATGTTCCAAATACATATCCAAGGATAAAACAAAATGCTCTGAACGTTGCAAAGATAATTTTAACGTTAAAAAAAACCGCCAAGGGCAGATGCAAAATCATTAAAATGCTCACAGTCAGCTGTAAACAAGGCGATTAATGCTGATTTGAATCTTTAAAACGCGAAAGAACATAATGTACATCGTCGTTCTGCAGGACATATCGACGAACGCAGAATGCGCAGCAGGATTCTTTATGAAAAACATTTATCCGGACAAAAACTATAAAATATTGTCACAATAGACGAATCGGTACTTACGTATTAACGCAACCAGGCCAAAATTCGCATAAATTGCCAAATTTGGCGACCCTACTTACGGCAACCCTACGTGTTATACGTAGTTTTGTAAAAAGAGCATGTGAAGATTCACAAAAGTTTCCTGCATTTTCGTGCAAATTTTTGTAATTCATGAGAAAATAGCAGTGTACATGGATAAAGTCAAGAGTGTGCGCAATGCCATTTTTGTGCAATTCTGGGATTTTTTTAAAGTAAAAGTAAGTCGACGTGTACATGGTTATGGCGAATAGGTTTTCAATCAGTGCTAAAAGCAATAGCCAAAAGATTTCCGCCGAAAAAATAATTCTGCAATTTATTCAAATTCGAAACCGGAAGGGGTTAATTGCTATTTTATATTTTAAAACAAAATAATATAAAAAACTGTATTAAAAATTATCTGGAATTAATAAATGTACATTTTCTTTCTATTCATACTTTTTTACTCAAACTTACAAATAGCGCCAACCTGGTTGCGATAATACGTAAGTACCGACGAATCTTGTGTGTATTTAAATGACCGCAATACAAAAAGATCCATTTATTACCATCAAAGGGGAGAAAAATCTAAATGTTTTCAAATGGATTTATGATTGCTGCTGATTTTTCAAATAACAGCAGATTAAAAATAAAGAAAGTGGAGTAAAATGTTAAGGGGACTCATACACCTTAAAACCCATTGAGATCTTCGAATATAAGACTGTTGCAAGAACTGGGATAACTTATTTATTTTAAAAGCAATTACTTACAACTTTTTACAGCTGACAGCATCATATAGCTACTTTCTGAAATAGTAACCAGAAAGTTTGTGTTGCCACAAATATTTTTATAATTTAATCCGCTTTGTGACAAAATGTTTTGTCAAATTTCTAACTTGCGCGCACAGTTTCTAACATTCTGTTGCATAATTTAATGCCATATTTAATATATAGCTTTTATAACATTTGGAAACTACTGTGAACCTAAAATTCTAAGAATTACATGTTAAATTTTTATTTTATTTGGAGGAGTTTATAAGATGTATTTTATTAAAAAAATCTGTAATGTTTTCGCGCATAAATTTTTTAATACTAAAATATTCATCAAATTTTTGGCTCAGTTAGAAAATAGTGTCCATATAAAGAATTTCATCCAATTTCAAGTATGTACCATTAGTCATTTTTACAATATCATGCGCGCAAGGTGGAAACATGACGAAAACTTTTGTCACAAAGCGGATTAAATTACAAAAATATTTGTGGCAACACACACTTTCTGGTTACTAGTTTCTAAAGCAGCCATAATATGTAGTCAGCTGTAAAATGTTGGAAGTAATTGCTTTTAAAATAAATAAAATATCCTAATTCTTGTAACAGTCACATATTCGAAGATCATAAGGGGTTTAAGATGAATGAGCCCCCTTAAGATCAACTCTACATATTATCCGGAACCTATTTTAAATGCAAAATTTTTAAATGCAAAATACCTTCTGTTCATCCACAGTGCCACACATTAGTAGAACCGCAACAAGCCCAAGCAAGCAGCCGCTCCGCAAAAAATTTAATCATGAAACTAATATCAAGGCGGTAACCTACACACATGTCCTTACTGGGTTTTCTCCCGGTATATCAATCTATTTTTGCTTTTTGGACTTTTAAAAAGCGTGTTGCCCAAACGTTGACTTCTAAACTTGCTTGGACCTTTGGAAATGGGATCAAATATATTTTTCACGAAGTCTTTAATTTCTTGAAAATTACCGTGTATAAAGATAGTGAAGAATAAGGATTATCCTATAGAACGTTTAAAACACAAAAGTTCTAAGTAACGTATTTCTGTCAATACAACGAAAATCGTCTAAAATTGTGCAAACAGCCTCTGCGTATCCAAAGATATTTTTTAACTACTTTTTTTATACCAAAATTGTAGACCGGGTTAACCATGATACAGATTAAGAGCATAAAAGTATTTACGATGCACTATTTTAACATTATATTAATGAAACAAAGCGTTAATATAATGTTAAAATAGTGCATGGTAAGCAAGTGCATTAAAGACACGTTTACATTACTTGGACTATTGAAAACGAGCAATTCGCACGTCGAAAATCTGCTGTCGTGTATTTTATATGACCTGTGAAGAATTTCGATATTTATGTATATGTTTCGGTGAAACACCGAAATCTGGAGAATGTCGACTTTCACCGGTGAATGTCAACATTCACATAGTCGCTTGGTGTACGTCCGAAATATTTTCCAAATACTCTTATTTCTGACTTAACCGATGAATGTCGACATTCACCATGTACTAATGGTGAATGTTGAACATATAAGAATATTATATTTTCATCTCTGTAATTCAGTTGCAAAGAAAACGCATTTGAAACTTAAAATAAGAACTTAAGAATATAAGAACTTAAAACACACCAAATCATTCAAAATTTCATTCAAAATTCAAATTCAAAATGAGAAAATTCATTCAAAATGAGAAAGGAAAATAATAGAAGTTAAAAGCTTACTAATTTATGTGATTCAAATGTTATTTATTGCAACATCTTAAACTATTATGGCACTTTGGATTGCAGAAGAGCCTTTGCTTTTACAACTGCATTTAGTTGTGGAATACTTCCTTTTGCAATGACAGCGTGTACATATACTCCTTTCTTTTTGACGTACACCAGAGCATATGTGTGATTGTCGATATACACCGGTGAGGGTCCGAATGTACAAAAATGTAATGCAATATTCGATCTCTCACCGACGTATTTGGTGAATGTTGACATTCTCCGGTGAAAGTTGACATTCTCCAATTTCGGTCTATCACGGTAACATATATAAACTTCTAATCATCAGTCTAATTTCTTAACGGTTTTGGTTTACGTGATTGCTGTAAAACCTCGAGGGCTATGTGCCTAAAGGGTTTACACGTTACACGGGGGGGGGGAAACCACGTAAAACGCCCATGCAAAAGGCAGCCCGTTCGAGTGATTCGAACTTGAGACCGAACTACCAGTGTTCAGCGACTTTACCGCTGGTTCAGCGCCGCTGGCAGGCCAATTACTTAAAGGAAACTATGCCCTCAAATAAAGCAATTTTATGCTGCAGACGCAGGCATATTGACTGTTATATACATATGAATTTGAGAATGCGACTCTGATTAAACCTAACAGTATTTCTTAGATACATTTAGTAGTATCTTAGTTCATTTCATATCCTGTAAAAAAGGATAAATTTTATACAAATTTCTTCAGATAATTTCGCGAAGGTTTTTAGCCATACATAATTGCGAGGAAAATTTCAATATGACAAGTCTTGGAGTTTCCTTTATATTTAACTGTTTATGTCCAAACTTACTTTATTTTTTCAAAACGAGTAATTATCATATTTCTTTGTATATGAGAAACATCTCACATTAAACTTACAAAAATGTAATAAACTTTTCACTGCTTTTTTTAAATTTAAAATTGGCTCTTTAAAATCCCGTTGAGAAATAATTGCGCGATTTTATTGATGGGACTTTAAAACCCCGTAGGGAAATAAAGGGTTAAATCTATTCTTGAAAAGAGTTATTGCAAGGAAACTTTCAATACAACCAACTTTCTGTTTAAACCATCTGATAGGGATGTAGGGGATTTTGGTTAATCTGAGAAGGTCCAGATTATTAAACACAAAAGCATTCAGGTATTTGAAGCTGTTTGTAAAACGGACAAATATTTACCACATTACATATGCTAATTATTTTATTAATGAAATTTTTTGCATAAAAATAGAAAAGTCATATACATAAGTTGTTCGTCTTTGTTATTAAATTTCAAATTTAAAGCAAATGTAGTTCAAATATTTGTTTCTTACTAGTCATTTTTTGATTACATTGCATAAGAAAAACTGGTACTATTCGGTTTTGCAGGCCGTAAAAAATCGCCAAACTATTGTTGCTGCCAAAAATAATTGCGGCAACCCTAACGCAAGAAAGGAAGTATAATAGTAAATAACTATCTAAGATTGATGTTTTAATTTAGATGAAAGATTCATTTCATATAATACATTTTTATTAATATAATTTATATAAAAAAGGCTAAACATGACTGAATGGAAGCATAAGAGTAAATAACTACTTCAGATCATTATTATAATTTATATAAAAATTGCGAAACATAACTGAATGGATGCCTACATCGCCATTTCGCTACCGAGTTATCGCTAAAGCATAATGTCATCTCGTTGGTTGTTCAAACATAATTTTCTATAATGAATCATGCCTTTTCTTTGAAAACATTCTCGGTAAAGTGCAGAATCGCCCACTTATTTGTTTGCCGCTTTTTACATGGGTGAAAACAATTGGATTTTTGTCAGTTTTCTTTTACTTTTTAAGTGAAAATAGGTCGAAGTGTACATAGATAAAGGGCGTGCGCAGTGCCATTTTTGTGCAATTCTGGGATTTTTTTAAAGTGAAAATAGGTCAATGTGTACATGGATACCGAGTATGTGCAATTCTTAAAAACGCGTCAAGCAGTGGGTGATTCTGCACTTTACCCAAAATTCTATTGCCGACTTTTCGTCATGGGCAATTCACAAATTGTTAAATCCATAGGATATCAAAAAAGGATTTAAAAATTAAACTAATATTTGAATAGCGTCTAAAGAAATATAGAACTATATAAACTTAACGCAATCTGAAATCAGCCCGTACGCTAGGCGCGCTGTTAAATGGGCCCGTTTGCTAGATTTGGCGCTTTTGCGCCTACATTTTCGCTGCAATTTTTTTACGGTACTCAAAACGGAATAGTACCGAAAAGGTAAATTCAAAAATTTATTCTTTTCATTACTTTTTAAACTTAGATTTTATTGTCACTTATTTTTTAAAATTTCTCATTTTCTTCTTTCTTTTATCTCTTTTTGAAGACTCGGCTTTCGAGTAAAGTTTCAAGTCTTCGTATGATCAAAATATTCCTTCTTTTTTTCCCTTATAGTTAATACTAACCTTAGCAATTCGGTTATTACTACCAACTGCAGACGACTGCATTTCATTCTTATTAAATTATTAGTTTTTTTCCCCCGCAATATCAGATGCATCGAATTGTCCAATATTTAGCGAACTTTCTACGCAACGCATTGCATGATGTTCAAGTCGCTTCGCAGGATTTAGGCGAATTTGTTTTGCTGGCTTTAGATTCTAGTAACGCATAAGGAAAATTAGCGAAGATGAAAATTTATGATCTTTCATTGGGCGACCTCTAAGGTCTTTTGAATGTACAATATGTGTTTTAATATTCGTGAAAGTGCATGTTTCGTGAATATGAGTAGCATTTCGCTTATTATTAATAGTCTGCCTGTAATGACAATGACTTAGTTGAACTGCAATATTTTATATTTTCCGACTTTATAAAAGACCTAGACATTTGTGCTCCAAAATAATTTGGATGGCTTTGCTTTTTCGTGCACTGCATTTAGGGTTTTTTTTTTAACAATACTTTAAATTATTTCATTACTTGCAAACTCTTCATTTTGCTGTGGAAAGGATTCCTTTCTGTTCTTATGGAAGCAATTTTTCCAATTTTTCTTGTTGAGGAAAACTTCCCTTCCACTAATATCATAGTCGCTTAAATCACTACTCTCAGAAATAGCAGAAGAACATGGGCCCACCAGCGGTCGAGCGGTAAAGTCGCTGAACACTAGTAGTTCGATCCGAGGTTCGAATCCCGCGAACGGGGTGGCTACATGGGCGTTTCGTGGTTTTCCGCATGTGTAACGTGTATACGAGCCAGTTTCCCTTAGAAAGTCCTCCACGAAGTCATCCCTCCCCTTAGGCAGATAGCCGTCCAGGATTTGCCATAACCACACACACACATACATGGAAAATGCTTGTTATTAATTACGGCTATTGATTTCAAAACTGCATTTTGAGTAGACTCACTTTTTAAACTATTGCTACCAAATATTATCGCCATGTATTATATTTAAAGAAACTAAATAATGAAGAATCTGCATGAATGTTTCTCGCATCGCGAAGAAAAATCGAAACCTAGAGCCATAAAATTTTGAATAACGTAGTCCTCCAACCGAATGTGAGCACTCGGAAGCCCGAAGTGTGTCGAAAATTCAAATTTTTTTTCCCAATGGCAGATTGTGAACAATTACAAATGTAACTCAGTCAATTAATCTATACAAGGCCGGATGTGATGGTCTCTTTATTATAGAGACACCTAGTAGGTGGGCCACCATCGCCTTTCCTATGAAGGGGACGGACAGTTACAACCATGCCTTCTCCGGGATTCGAACCCAGGTCCTTCGGCATCGCAGTCAGCTTCCCTAACCACTATACCGACTGGGCGGCTCGAAAATTCTAATTGCTGTTTTTAACTATTTTGTAATATTGATGTTGAATTGAATTTTATGCGTTTTAAGTGCCAAGAACGTGATATTTAATCTAAAGAGGTAACACAGAAAATATTTAAAAACGCTCGTTTGGACGCAATATAAAATCTGAAAGCTTTCACATATAGTAGTTCGCAGAACGTCGTGAAAACCTTTATGGTGAAGATGGGCTGCTTTTAGACACATTATCGAGCACGAGTTTAATATACAGGGTTATTCAGAAAGAAAAAGCAGATTGAAAACATTTATTTCTTCCAAACTGCAAAAGATAGATACATGATTCTAACCTTAATGGATAGAGAAAGGTGTACAATTTAGTACGGGTAAAAGTAGTATGGGTATTATTTGTCGGTTGGTGGTCTGTAGTGAAATGGCGGCGACACCACAGCAGAAGCCTTTTTGTGTTCTACAATGGGCAAAACTAAAGTCCATTGTTGCAGTTCAGCGAGCATTTCGCCGTCAATTTAATAAACAACCACCGCGTCATAAGCAAATTTACGAGTGGCATCGAAAATTCGTAGAAGATGGTTGCATCTGCAAAGAGAAAAGCACGAGACGTCCACCACGCACATCGCACGAGAATGTCGAGCGTATTCGTACACTTTACGAAAGGAGCCCAAAGATATCCACATCGTGAGCAAGCAAAGAACTTAAAATTCCTCAACCAACGGTATGACGAGTTCTAAAACATCGTCTGCACATGAAACCATACAAACTGCAGTTATTGAATGCATATGTTACGGTGAAACACCGAAATCTGGAGAATGTCGACTTTCACCGGTGAATGTCAACATTCACATAGTCTCTTGGTGTATGTCCGAAATATTTTCCAAATACTCTTATTTCTGACTTACACCAGTCAATGCCGACATTCACCATGTACTAATGGTGAATGTTGAATATATAACAATATTATATTTTCTTCTCCGTCATTCGGTCGCGAATAAACGCACTTGAAACTTGAAATAAGAACTTAAGAACGTGAGATCTTAAATCACACAATACATTCAAAATGAGAAAGGAAAATAATAGAAGTTAAAAACTTACTTAATTATACAGTACATTCTAAATGAGAAAATAAAATTCTAAATGAGTCATAAAAAACTTACTAAATTATGTGATTCAAATCTTTTTTATTGCAACAATATAAACTATTATGGCACTTTATGACCTCTCTTTTTGACTTTCACCAGAGCATATCTGTGATTGTGGACATACACCGGTGAGGGTCCGAATATACAAGAATGTAGTGAAATATTCGGTCTTTCACCGACGTATTTGGTGAATGTTGATATTCTCCGGTGAAAGTCGACATTCTCCAATTTCGGTCTTTCACGGTAACACATACATTGAATGCATACCATAACTGTAAACTTTTCTCTATCCATTAACATTAGAATCATGTATCTATCTTTTGTAGTTTGGAAGAAATAAATGTTTGAAATTTGCTCTTTCTTTTTGAATAACCCTGTATTTAGAAAAATATTACGGTTTTTATGATTTTCTAAATAATCACCTAAAATACTAACTACAATTTTAAAAAATTGATCAGATAATTCTATCCTCTGCAGATAATTCTACCTCTTGATATTTTGATATATGCAGATAATCAAAGGTATCGTCTGCAGATATCAAAATAGTCTTTCACGATTTTACTGCTTTTTAATTTATGCCAGCGCATGAAACTGAACATTGTTTCTAGTATAGGTTTCGTATATTTCGTAAGAATTGTCTGCGTTGAGGCAGTAACAGAGCAGTTTCCAAAGAAATATCATCGCAGTCGAACCACAACTTTCGAAATATCTCAAAAAAAAAAAAAAATATTTCCAGTTCCTTCTCATCGGTCATTATAAATAAAATATGTTTAAGCAGTACAACAAATAACTCAACAAAACAGAACTATAATTCGTTTATACGGAAACAATTGAGAAATTTATTACCTGTTACTTCTTCTCATCCGCAAAGCTTTCGTGTTGGCTTTGCAAGTTGCCGTTATTTCCGTAGTGTGAGGCAGACAGCCCTAATGCACTTTGCCACCATGTCAGACAGCCCTAATGCACTTTGCCACCATGTCAGACAGCTAAATCTTTGTTTTGCCACAGCTAAATCTTTCTGCCTACAGTACATATGTCTTGTTTTGCATCCGTTATGCCTTTTTCCCGGCAGAGGAAACCTTCTGTCCCGAATTGTGCGACAGTTATAAATAACCTGTCTAACCTTTCAAAGCAATATTCTAATTTTTTATTCTTATAAACAAGTTGTTATTTTAAGATTTTTTCCACAAACTTGCGTTAAAAGTGAAGATTATTAATTTAAGACTCTTAGACTTTTTGAAGTTTTTTTACATTTATTTTGGAAACTGTAATTCACCAAAACTTCGC
Source organism: Stegodyphus dumicola (assembly GCF_044657685.1). Classification (NCBI taxonomy): domain Eukaryota; kingdom Metazoa; phylum Arthropoda; class Arachnida; order Araneae; family Eresidae; genus Stegodyphus; species Stegodyphus dumicola. Next base: position 6,746,714 of record NC_140768.1, read on the forward strand.
ATGAGTTGGTCGTATAGAGGGTGGTTTAATAAATAAGGTTTAAATTATCTCACATTTATTAATGTAACCAGTTAATTTTGTTTTAATTTCAATTTATAAAGTGGGAGTTTCATTAAATAAATGGATAAAGTTTTAATTCATCCATTTATTTCAATAAATGATAAGCTGGTAGTTTCATTAAATAACCGGAATAAAAAAGTTATCACCTTTGGTCTATTTAAACTTATCTTCCCCCCCCCTTTTCCTTCATTTTTTTAGTGTTTTTATATTTTTCACTAAAGAGATTGACTACTGAAATGCTTTTTAAATTTATTATATTTACAGAGAATTTAACGTGAATTTTGTAATGTGTGCATGAGATGTTTAATTAAAAAAATTAATCTTTTCATTCCTTATATATTTATTTAAATAAATGAAATGCTAAATTCTAGATACACTTCATATATGGAAGCATGGTTTAATTTTTTTATTCCTTATTCTTATTCGTGTTTATTTATTTATTAGGCCAAGGAGGCGTTAGCCGAGAAGGCTATTAGACACCAAACGGCAATTTCTGTTGAATGAAGAGCTTTGTATCACTTTCCAAATTGTTGCCACCCAATACTATCACCCTATATTATTTTTAAAGAAATTAAGTAATGAAGAAGCTGCATGAATATATGTATGCTTCTTGCATTGTGATAAAAACAACGGCGACTAGAGCCATCCAATTTTGAATAACGTTGTCCTCCACCCGAATATGTGCAGCTGGAAGCCAGAATTTGGAATTCATTTTGTTGACTATTTCATATTTTATAAAGCTTTAGCGAATTCTTCATTAACAGAATCAACGATTTAAAAGCGAGCAATAGCAATACTGAATGGAAAGGGGGGGAAGGAAGAAACTTTTTTTTATTTCCAAAGCGTAAGAATATCTGTTGGTAATTCTAAGCTGTTTTTAAATATTTTTAGCCCAAAGCGACAGGAGTCTAAATGCTCTCGAAACGTGTAAATGAAGAAACATCCCTTTGTGCGTAATATAAAATTTAAAGGCATTCAGATTTTTTTTTTAAATTTTCATTTAAATTTCAAATTTTATTTTTAAATATTATTTCTTTTTATCTTAAATTGAGTAACATGCAATTATTTCTTATCTGATAGGAAGCCCCTAAAATTGATAACGTATTTTCTCCCTCCTAATTTATAACGTAAAGCACGCTCGACATTTATTAGGGAGATCAGGAGCTCGAATCTCAGCGAGGGCATTGAAAATTGTTTTCACGTTCTTGCATCAACATCGATTCTACGATTGGCGGCTTGATTGAAATTCGTCACCACCAGGGTTTGGCGTTTGGGTCTCCTTCTTCCTAGTTCGCCTTTAAAATGGGGATTATATAAGGTATTTCTCCTTGCTTTCCGTCGAGTGTGCCTCCACTTCAATTGGTTTATTTGATTACAGCAAAGTCTCCAGGGCTATCTGCCTAAGGGAAGGGATGCCTTCTTGGAGGACTTTCTAAGGAAAGCTGGTATTTCAACATAAATATTAGCTGCCACAATATTTATGTGACTGTGCCATAATGATATTTAGTGACTACTACTTGCTATCTATTAATATTATAATCAATCCATTAACTGCCCTATATATATGTGTATGTTAAATACGATTTCTGTTGTCCTAGCATTTATATGTGTACGTCTGCGATGTGGTAATGTAACTCTAACAAACTCTAACAACCGCAACTTTCCTATCTAGACAAGTTACCCCCTTTTATGTTTCTAGTACATATTTAATGTCAAATTGATTGCATCTTATAATTATTAATCTGAACTCTTTCTTTTTTTTTAATACTGTGAATGTCAATACCTCTTTTTTTTTTTTGTTTTTTTTTGTTTTGTTTTGTTGTTGTTGTATAAATGTATATTAAGTTTTGTGCATGTCAACACAGAAATTGGTTATCACTAATGTAATCACGATAACGGAATCTTGGAACGAAATCGCATCAATATGAATATAAATAACCATTACTTGTTATCATTAGCTACTTGAACCCTTATATTAATTGAATTGCACTTGTACTACATACTATGTAACGGATGTGTAACAACAGTTCTAACAATTGTACTTGCATGTATGAGTTATGACCTATGCCGCATTGCTTTGGCAATATTTTCTACCAGTATTCTTACTATTAGTCCGTATCTGTAGTGCAATGTTTGTGAACAATGTAGTCCCAGCACAAGTCCTCAACCATAATTATTATATATCATATGTCTTTTAATATCAATTGCAGTGAATGTGATTTACGAGTATCAAGGTACAGTATTATTCACTTCCCTATGCTGAGCTAATTAGTGTTGTCAATATGAATGTTGTAATGTCATAATCATTGTCCACTTTCCTCTGTCTGTGTTAATTACCGCTAGATATTTGCAATATAGTAATTTATGTCCTAATGCGCAGATATATATGGCGCAGCTTTATGTGAATCTATCATACCATACACGAATATGTCATTGTCTTATGATATATATATAGGCCAACTGTACCTTAACCCATGATTTATATGTATTACTAATGAGTATTTTATGTTCTTGGCTGTGCACTCCTTAATACCAATGGCAAATATGTATGTAATCTCCTATTGTTCTAATAGTCAAACTCTAGATAAAGGTGCACGTGGCGCTGTATCAATTAACCCAATGGTAAAGAGATTAAGGAAAACTGGTTCGCACACATGTTACACATGGGAAAAACAGCAAAAACGTCTAAGCAGCCTATACGTTCACGGGCTATTACCTCGGACAGAACTATCAGTGTTCAGCAACTTTACCGTTCGGCCGCTGGTGGGCATGCTTACACCTCGAAAGCCAATTCTTTCTACGAACGAGATATTCACCTCTTGGTGCAAAAATAGGACAAGTGTTTGGATAACTTTTGTGACTAGATATGAAAATAAACAATGCTTTTAATTTTGTAGCTACTGTCTCTTTTTCATTTGCCTCATCTAATAACCTTGAAGGAGAACTTAGCCTTTTGAAGACGGGATCTTTGAAAAGACGGGGTTGTCCACTTTAGTGGCCATGTCTTTTTCCCCCATTTTCCAGGCTGAAAAGTGGGGTGAAATGTAAAATTTGATGTCCCTGGGGTTTTAACCACTTATCTCTTTCAAAGGTCTTCCTTTTGCGACATAGATGCACCCCTCTGAGAATCCATTAAACTACACATAAGAATCTTTGTTGCAAATAGGAGGTGATTTCTTAAAAGGGGAAAGCATTCGGTTCAAGATTCCCCGCCCTTTGGTAGCTTTTACTGCTACTAAAGCCCCGGCCTCAAAAGGTTAAAGCAGCAACCTGTCTCCCAAGGTAGTAGCAAAAATGTTCTATTGCATTCAGGTCTGGGATTGAGCTGACCATTCCATCCATTCTATACCGTAACGCTCAAGATATTCTTCAGCAACCCTAGTTCGGTGCGGTCACGCATTATCGTCCATCAGAAGAAACCCGGGACCAAAAGCAGCTGCATATGGGGGGGGGGCATATTGATCAAGGAGCTCGTTTCGATATCTCACACCGGTCAAAGTTCCTAAATGGAACACATGTAGGTCAGTATGACCACCGAGAGATATCCGAGCCCAAAACATTATTCCACCAGCTCTGTAACTGTGTCTTTTCACAATGTGTGATTGGTTGTATCTTATGCGTTTTCCCTCCAGATCAGCTGCCGACCTGCATCACTCTCCAACGGGAACCTGGACTGGTCTGTGAAGAGAAGAGGCGTTCATTGCTGACTGGTCCAGGAAACCTGTTCTCTTGCCCAACCTCCAACCTAAACGGGGACCTCTATGTCTTCGCGTTGAGCAGACGCAAACAACTGATCGTCTTGCAATCAGACCTGTATTGTGCAGGCGTCTGTGCACTGTAGTAGCTGAGATTTTTGTTCCTGTTGTCACTAAATGATCTGCCATGAGCTGAGGCACAGTAATGTTACTACTCTTTCAGGCCGAAAGAACTGAATAAGGGTCTCTCACATGTGTTGTAACTCTACGTCTGCCTGGAACATGTCTTCTAGGCACAGAATTCTCAGATTTAAAGTGATTCCATAGTCGGTGGACCACACTACGAGAGACATTAAGTCGTCTAGTAGCATCAGCTTGTGACATCCCCATTTCCATCCATACGATCGCCCGCCACCTCAACCAATCGGCCAAACAACTTCTCTTGGACATTGATAGGTCTTAAACAGTGGTTGCAGAAGCCACAAAAGAAATGGGTTAATGGGGGGTATGGTCCCCTCTTATAGCCCTACAGGCCTGGCAGCGTGATGTCATACTGGAAATAAGGCAGTTTAACAGTGTCTGTGGCAATTGGTCCCACTCATTCAGCAACGCTGTTTTCGGTTCCTGAATGGTTCTCGGAGGGGGTTGTGAGTTGCAGTTGCCCTCCCGATAGCGTCCCAGACATGTTCTATAGGGTTGAGGTCTGGACACCTGGCTGGCCAATCCATCCAGCGAATATCCTCGCTCTCGAGAAATTCGTCGACCAGAAGAGCTCTATGTGGCCTCGCATTATCATCCTATAAGGTGAACTCGGGGCCCACTACACCCCAGAAAAGGCGAACATAGGGCTCCAAAAACCTCATTCCTATACCTCACGCCAGTCACAGACCCTCTTGGATATTGTCCACGACACTGTAGTAACAACTGAAGATCAACACTTGTGAACAAAACTTGCAATTTTTACATTTTTTGGTACACAGATTTTACTGATAGACGAGAAAAGGACTTGAAAATTAAAATTCTGAAGAATCTGTGTAATTTTATACCTAAGAGAAGGATGAAATGGAAGAAAGGCAAAGTTATTAATGTTATTTCTAACAGTGCAACGTCTTCTTTGATGACATGACGAAAACTTTGTAAAGGGAGAATTTACACCACGGGAGAAAATCCTCAGTCAATAGAAACCGATCTCAAGTAATTGAGTTAATTGGAGCAAATCTGATAGTGCAAAATACATATTAAAAAGAAGCCATTATTTGCTTAGCCGGGTAACATGACCTAGCATGAGGCGGTAAACAGGAAAGTGTTTGCGGTAAATTTAGTAATTAGAAAACTGTGTCTGAAATTAGATTCATTGAGTTGAAAGAATATCAAAGGGAAGGGGTATTGTCAGATTCAGTTTCAAAAGTATACTGGATGGCTGTATCAATAAAATTTATAATTGATCAAAATTTGAGATAAATATTCTTTATTACGATCAAAACGTGTGAAAGTGTCCTCTACTTAGCGAATCCAGAGACAAAAACGTAGTTTCTCAAATAATTTGTCCTCAAAATAGTGCATGTGAATATCAGCAAGTACAGGACTAAGACGATTACCCATATCTCTAATCCTTTCCAGTTTGGCGAAAATATTCATTTTAGAAAACAAAGTGGTTTTGACCGAAAAAGACTTTTGTAAGAAAAATTAACACTTCAGTCTCTATATGTGTGAAATAGAATTCTTGCAGTATAGCTTCAAGACATTTTAGTGCTAATTTTGTTTGCCTAAATCTACGCCGGTTGTTTACTAATTTTAGGTTTCACTTTGGCGTGTTTCTCCTCTGATTTAATTAAAGAGTTAATTAATTAAAGAAAGAAACATTAATCAGGATACATATCAAGATCATTTTCAACTGCACTTTTGCGCTTATCAATAACATATCATTAATCGATGTTCCAAGAGAAATAATTTGAAGAAAAATAATTCTCCAATTCACAGCTCTTGTTTCGTTGATCTGCACTTACGTTTCCCAAGAAAATTTACAGTAATGATGAATGGGGAATAAAAACACCTTTTTTCATATTTAAAACGTCCTAATTTAAAACATACAGGAAATCCATATTTCTGTGTTCTTAAGGGGACCTTAAACCCATATCTTCGCATGTGTGACTGTTGCAAGAATTAAGATAACTTATTTATTTTAAAAGCAATTACTTCCAACTTTTTACAGCTGATTACATAACATAGCTGCTTTCTGAAATATTATTCAGAAAGGTTGTGTTGCCACAAATAATTTTATAATTTAATCCGCTTTGTGACAACATTTTTCATCATGTTTCCAACTTGCGCGCACAGTTTAAAACATTCTGATTGATAATTTAATTCCATATTTTATATATAGCTTTTGTAACATTTGGAAACTACTGTGAACCAAAAATTCTAAGAATTTCATGTTAAACTTTTATTTTACTTAGAGTTCATAAAATGTATTTTATTAAAAAAAATCTGTAATGTTTTCGTGCACAAAACTTTTTAATATTAAAATATTCATCAGATTTTTGGTTTAGTTAAAAAATAGTGCCATTATAAAGAATTCCATCTAATTTCGAGTGTGTACCGTTAGCCATTTTTAAAATATCAAGCGCGTAAGGTTGAAACATGACGAAAAATGTTGCCATAAAGGGATTAAATTACAAAAATATTTGTGGCAACACAAATCTTCTGATTACTAGTTTCCGAAGCAGATGTATTATGTAGTCAGCTGTAAAAAATTGGAAGTAATTGCTTTTAAATTAAATAAAATATTCTAATTCTTGCAACAGTCACATATTCAAAGATCATAAGGGGTTTAAGATGTATCAGCCCCCTTTAATTCGCCTCCATTTCATCCCATGGGATCTAAATTACCCGAAAAGACTTTAATGTAACGTGTTATATTATCAACTCTCGCGTTCTCCAATTTTGCAGTACCTAAAAAGGAAGTCCCCTTCCGCGTCGAGTTTCACCAGACCTGTTGTTAACAATTGCCTGTTCAGACTGGAACTAACAGAACAGAGGAAATCAAATGTCTTCGAAAAGCCAATTAATTTTGTGTCTCTTGGCGTCTGAAGATTTAAAGAGGATTTCGTAGTTTAAAAACGAAATGTTTAAGTCATTAAAGGCCTTTAGGAATGCTATTCTTTAAGATATCGAATGAGCTGAACTTCTTTAAGGAAGGCTTTTCGTGTTAAAAGAATCCAAGTACTTCTTTAACAGTACTTAATTTAAAGAATAGGAGACAGGTGTACTTACTTTCCCGAAGAGACTTTCCAAAATTTGTTCAAACTTGATGGTGACTGGGTAAAAAGTGTTTCTTCTGTAGGAACTGCCTAGTGGAATTTATCCAGCAGTGATATTCCTCGAAACTGGTTTATTCCGATGTTTTCTCTATTGATCGATTTACGTAAAATAAGCAAGATCACGTAACTGAACCAGTATCATATTTTACAATTTATTATTTAAACTAGCAAGCAATATTTATAAGCTCTATGCTCTGAAAATCTGTAAATGAAATATACGAATTTAGTGTGTAGAGTCATTAGGATATTTTTGGAAGCAGAAAAGATGAAAAATATGCAGCCGCCTTCGCCGGGAATCGAACCACGGACCTCTTGAATACCGACCCAGCGTGCAGAACCACTACACCACGAAGGCACACTAGAGAAGTGGGAGAAATACCTTATATAATCCCCTTTTTAAAGGGCGACTAGGGTTTTAGGGGACCCAGTCGCCAAACCCTGGGTGTGGAGAATCATCATTCACAACCCTTTTAATTCGGGTGCCACTTGTACAGTCATTAGGTTAATTGGAAGCAGAAAAGATGAAAAATAGGCAACCGCCTTCGCCGGGAATCGAACCACGGACCTCTTGAATACCGACCCAGCGTGCAGAACCACTACACCACGAAGGCACACTAGAGAAGTGGGAGAAATACCTTATATAATCCCCTTTTTAAAGGGCGACTAGGGTTTTAGGAGACCCAGTCGCCAAACCCTGGGTGTGGAGAATCATCATTCACAACCCTTTTAATTCGGGCGCCACTTGTACAGTCATTAGGTTAATTGCAAGCAGAAAAGATGAAAAATAGGCAACCGCCTTCGCCGGGAATCGAACCACGGACCTCTTGAATACCGACCCAGCGTGCAGAACCACTACACCACGAAGGCACACTAGAGAAGTGGGAGAAATACCTTATATAATCCCCTTTTTAAAGGGCGACTAGGGTTTTAGGGGACCCAGTCGCCAAACCCTGGGTGTGGAGAATCATCATTCACAACCCTTTTAATTCGGGCGCCACTTGTACAGTCATTAGGTTAATTGGAAGCAGAAAAGATGAAAAATAGGCAACCGCCTTCGCCGGGAATCGAACCACGGACCTTTGGAATACCGACCCAGTGTGCAGAACCACTACACCACGAAGGCACGCTAGGGAAGTGGGAGAAATACCTTATATAATCCCCTTTTTAAAGGGCGACTAGGGTTTTAGGGGACCTAGTCGCCAAATCCTGGGTGCGGAGAATCATCATCCACAATCCTTTTAGTTCGGACGCCGCTTGTAGAGTCATTGGAATATTTTTGGAAGCAGGCAAGATGAAAAATTGGCAACCGCCTTCGCTGGGAATCGAACCAGGGACCTCTGGAATACCGGCCCAGCGTGCTACCGTTACACCACGAAGGCACGCTAGGGAAGTGGGAGAAATACCTTATAAGTGTATTGTACACAAAATTGCTGGCTGCGGCCAAAGCAAAAGTTCTATGTGCACCTGAATTGAAAATGCACAAAAACATTTCCATGTGGACGATATCAGTTCATTCTTTCCAAAAAAAGATCAATTCGTAAATAACTTTTCTGTTGCCAAACCAGGAAAAAACGTTTTCGTACTTCAGTTTAGTATGTATACACATGACGTCATGATTTAAATGTAATGTAATACAACAATTTTATCAATAAAAGACGTGGCAATAACATATCATATCAATCATCCTAACTTGAAACTTATCAATAGCTATTTATTTAAAATGCGGACATTAGAGGAATATTTTTCGACATACACATGCAACCACGTGCATTCTTCAGAGTCATAATATGATCTTACATAATAAAAAAAATCTGAAAGCTTTCAGATTTTACATTACGCCCAAAAGGACGTTTTTTAACGTTTTGCGTGTTACATGTACTTGTTGAATATCATGTTCTCTGCATTTAACCATAAAATTCAATTCAAAAGCAATACCGCAAAACCATTTTTAAATGAGGATATCTTTAAAATTTCCGATACATAGTCTCGCGAACTGGAGATAATGTTTTTTTGTGCAGTGTTGCCATTGCTCGCTTTGAAATCGTTGAGTTTGTTAATCAAAAATTCTTTAAAGCGTTACAAAATATGCAATCGATAATAATACAAATTCCAAATTAGGGCTTCCAGATGCCCATATTCGGTGGAGGATTACATTTTTCAAAATTGGATAGTTCTAGATACCGTTGTTTTATCACAATGCGAGAAATAGGCATACATTTATGCAGATTTTTCATTATTTAATTTCTTCAAATATAATTCATGACTCTAACATTTGGTGGCATCAGTTTGAAAAGTGAAACGGAGATCTGAGCGTTACGGGTTTAGCACTGAAATTTCAAAGTTCCTCAAAATGTCATGAATAAGTGATATTTTCTTGATTTTAATTAAAAAATGATTCTTTTATTTTGTACCTTGATTCCTTTTCTTCCAATATACATCCAAACAGAAATCAGATACATTTAAAAGCTAGCAGAAATTTTCATATATAATGAATATAGAAGACAGCCTTCTGTACGGAATTTTCCGGCCATAAAGCTGAGAGGGTTAAGCAGGTTCTTCATTATTCAATTTCTTTAAATGTAACACAGGGCAATAACATTTGGTGGCAAAAATTTGAAAAGTGAAGTGAATTTATAGTGAATCAACGTAAAATGCCAAAATTAAATTAACAGCCTTTCTGGGCTAAAGTTCTTTGGCCTAATGATATGTTTAATATTTAAAGCTAATTTTATGTCATATTTTGTAAAACTTTCACATTTTTGATTAACAAACTCTGCGATTTGTAAGCGACCAGTGGCAACGCTTTTCGAAATAAAGCAGATTTTTATCTCCAGCGCGCAAGACTGTTGCCACTCGGAAATCAAATTAACGTTTTCATTGTTTTTATTTAATATTTCGGCTGATTAATGTCGTACGAAGATGAGAATGGTACAAGAAAACAGACACGCGCTGATTTTAATAGCATAGATTGACAAAAATATCATACAGGAATAAATTCTTTGCAGAAATGAATACAGCTTGCATGATATTCAGCTGATGACAAGAATTGCGTATGTGTGCAGAAGGTAAAAGATGCATAACAAATACCATGCTATATTTTATTAATAGTCTGTTGTATTGAAGGCAAACAGGTTAAGAACTTTCGGGATGGGTTACACATAGAGGAGAGGGAGGTTTCGGGAGAGGTTCCGGGTTTTACACCTAGATGATGGGAAAACAAATAGCAATGCATGGTCAGAAAAGTCTTCCTGGCGTGGTAGTAACGACACAAGAGACAAGGTGACAGGGTGAGAATATATTGTTACAAAATGTACAGGCGCGGTGAGATAGTTTCTCCGCAAAGCAGTTTTAGGGTTGCCATAAAATGCCAGAAGGCAGGGTTGCCACATTTGGCGAGAAATCGACCATTTAGCGAGGAAATTGGCGATATAGCATGGACAGATGGAGAACCTTCTGAAACGAATTCTTACCGGTTTAGCCCAGAATATTCTCGAACACAAGCCGATAGCTATATAAACCCTGCTGGTCCTTCTTTACATAGACTTTCTTTGGTTAGTCTGTGTGCCTCGTCAAGAGGGCGAGTAGAGTGCGAGTTAGTTAGTATTGAGTGTGTGTTTTGTCTAGCTAGTCAGTCCGTGCGGAGTCGATCGAGTTGACAACGGGGCAGAGAGTGCCACGTGGGTCGTCGAGTGCACCGAAGGAGTCTGTTAGTGTATCGCGGTTAGTGCATCGTCGAGAGAGCGTGTTGAGTCCCGGGAACGGCTGAACCGAAGAGTCGGGAGCTGTGCTCGTGTGTTCTCGAGTGCATCGCGAGTTGTAGCGTGGAGAGTCTCGAGAGTATGTGGAGGTCCGAGAACGACCGAGCACAGTCGGGAGCTGTACTCTGGTGCTTTGAAGGAAGCTGTCTCCACCGTTATTGACTGTCAGTGTGAAGGCTGTGTTGCTGATTGTTCCAGCGTGATTATAGTAGATCTTCGACGACTGTAAAACGTGTTGTTGGAGCGGTTATCATTAATAATGGCTAAATAAAGTGTTTCGATACTTCATCCAGTGTCGTCGTTATTCATTCCAAATCCTCACCATCCCCGTACGAACGTGAAGGAAGAAAATAAAGTAACAACTGGTGTCAGAAGAGAAAAAACGCAACAATATATTATAATGATCCGTACAGAGTGAAACCAATAAAAAATAAAAACACTAAATGCCACAGAATAAAAAACAACAACAACAAAAAAAAAAAAAAAAAAAAAGATGATCGTCATCGAAGAAGGTGCTCGAAATTATGTCCGAAACGTATCCTCAACATGGGATAGGCAGGGGTGGTCCGGTGCACTGGCCAGCAAGATCTCCAGACCTCACTTGAATTGACTACTTCCTCTGGGAAGTACGTCACAACATTGGTGTACGGAACCCCGTTAGAAGAGTGCTGAGACGCTTGTTGCGCGCATCATGACAGCTATTGGGGAAATCCGAGACATGCCTGGTATTTTGCAGAATATCAAATCCTCCATGTGCCGGTGATGTGAGGTCTGTATCAGGATCTGGGGTTGCAATTTCGAACACTATCTTTGGTGAAGATCGCTGTGTAATTTTGTTCCTATTTCTTAATTTTTGTTGCCCTACGCTTAGTAAACAGGTTCCCATTCACTTTCTTTCTTGCGTTTTCAGTTGCCACTACCGCACCAGGAAAACCATTTCGACCCTATATTCCTATGCGATTTGCTTAAACACCCTGTATTTCTCCAACTTGTAGTAAATGTACTATTTAAAGAAAATATATTGCTGTGAAACTAGTTAAAAGTATTCTAAATTAAACACTACGAGAATCAAAATCGTAAAAACAACCTTGTATTTAGCGTAGGTATAATGAAACACTCAATCGATTTCGAGGGCAGCTAAAGGTCCCTCCTCATCAGGAGAAAGAAATACCTAGAAAGAAGAAAATAAAGGAGAAGGAGTCTCAGAAACACGTGGTCCTTATCAGCACTGCACGTGGTTATAACTGGATTTTTAATCAGAGTTGCACTGGCCGCCTACTTTTACTGAGCCAGGCTATCTGATCAAGCATAAAGGGCAAGAAAAATTAGCGAAGTTAAAATAGGGAACGAGGAGATAATAATTAATTTGAAGTTCAGATTTTGAGCGTGAAGGTGCATTTGCCCCTCGCTCCCTATTTTAACTTCGCTAATTTTCTTGTCCTTTATGCTTGATCAGATAGCCTGGCTCAGTAAAAGTAGGCGGCCAGTGCAACTCTGATTGAAAATCCAGTTCAATCCACGTGCAGTGCTGATAAGGACCACGTGTTTCTGAGACTCCTTCTTCTTTATTTTCTTCTTTCTAGGTATTTCTTTTTCCTGATGAGGAGGGACCTTTAGCTGCCCTCGAAATCGATTGAGTGTTTCATTATACCTACGCTAAATACAAGGTTGTTTTTGCGATTTTGATTGTCACATTAGCGTGTTTCTCTTCTAGTCTACTACGAGAATATTACAATATTAGAGATTTAGATTTTTTTTTTTCAATAGTAGCAAAAGGCGTATGAAAAGAGAATGAATTTTATTGCCAAAAATTGTTATTTTGGCTCAAAGCGAATTTGAAGGGAAATTACACTGATTACAGGATCCATCACAGCGGCACAATAGACGGAAAAAGGAAACTTTGGTACATTTTCCAGCTTATCTTCTTGCTAATTGAATGAATTTAATGCAAGGAAATTTCGTTGGGTGGAGAATTCGTTGGAAGGAAATTTCGTTGGCAATGCAAGCGAAATTACAGTTCTTTGCAGAGGAACTCCGACTAAAACCGATTACTATTGGCTGCTTTGCCAAAATATGCCCCGCACACAGCCATTGCCGATTTGTGTCATTCTGTGGCATTTAGTGTAAATGGAGAAATTCTGTGTTAATTGTTCCCACAGACTGCAAGGTACTATTACAATGTATCGTTTTCAGTGTCATGAACATAATGGCATCACTGTGTTAATTATTTGAATTAAGTAACGACATCGTTGAATGAATAAGTTAAATGTTAGCCTCATAAAGCATTCCAGCATTTCTGACTTACTTGGTTACTGAATAGCAGTTCGCATAATTGCAATTAATGCTTGTGTTTTGACACAGACATAGCAATGAAATTTATTCTTATTAATTCTTATTATTTATTACTAAGTTATTAGACCAAAGAGGCGTTATCCCAGAAGAGCCATTAGCATCGAAACAGCATTATGCGCTGAATCACTTAAATGCGATGTATCACTTTTCGAATTGTTGCCACTCCCTGCATTATATTTAAAGAAATTAAATAATGCAGAATCTGCATGAATGTACAAATGCTTCTGGCATTGTGAAAAAACAACTGTACCTAGAGCGTTCATATTTTGAGTACCATAATCCTCCACCCGAACGTGGGAACCTGGAAGGCCGAATTTGGAAATGGTTTTGTTATCTATTTTCATATTTCGTAAAACGTTAAAGAATTTTTGATTAAAAACTCAACAATTTCAGTGGCAACCCTATAGGGAAACAATTTTCATCTCCAGCGCGCGATACTGTCTAAAAAGAGATTCAAACCGCCAAATCCCGTTTCGAGACTAATAGCCCATTCGGGTTAACATCATTTTGGGCTAATAATAATTCAGATTTCGACCAACAATTGAAAAGGTGGTGGTGTATTTAATTATGGCAAAGCACACTAGGGCTATCTGCTTAAGGGGAGGGATGCCTTCGTGGAGGACTTTCTAAGGGAAACTGGCTCGTATACACGTTACACATGGGGAAAACCACGAAAACACCCATGCAGCCAGCCCGTTCGCGGGATTCGAACCTCGGACCGAACGACCAGTGTTCAGCGACTTTACCGCTCGGCCGCTGGTGGGCTCAGTTGAAAAGGTAGCTCATTAAGAATACGAAAGACAAATTAGAAACATAAAATTATATTCAATCGCAACACTTGTTCAAAGTGCATTCTATTAAGCTCAATCCCATGTCAGAACGCATAATAACAGTTTCAGTTGTAGCACAGAGAGCTTCTTGAAATAACGCAGCAATATGGCCAGTTATACTTGCCTGCGTTTCAGGCAGAGTAGACGTGCTTCCAACATACACACTGTGAGGTTTATTTATTTATTTTAACTAATAGTTTAAGTTGAAAACCTTTGATATTACTCTCTTCTCACCACGCTTGTCATGCCAGAATGTAAATGAGACAGCGAGAGTTTATTCAGATTAAGATAGAATGTAGTGTAATTTAAGCAAGAGTTTTGGAGGTTAATTTTAGAACGTGCCTGCCTATGCCAGGCCACGTTGTGCTGTGATTATTAGCGACGCGATAGCAGCGTTGAGAGTCCTCACCAGTTAGGCTTGTTTTGCCGGTTTTCTACAAACCAGAACTCTTCCTGCGCGTTAAAGTATTCTGTGAGCAGTTAGGCTAATCTACTACACACTGAAGTTAGCATTTGTTATGTCTTTCTCTTGAGTCAGAAATGCTGGCTTTTTGTAACCAAATTAAGTGATTTGTTAATTTTATGCTTATATAAAAGGGTCTTATACATCTCTGTATAGTTTCACAGGGCTAGACAATAATTCTTCGAGAGGCCTTTTAAACGTTTATGTTCTCAAAGAAGCAGAGACTTTAAATTACGATCTTTCAAGAATCTGCACAGCCAGAAGCCACACAAATTCCAATCATAAGAACGAAAAGGCCAGGCGCATTCGGCTAACTTTGCGAAATTTCTGTATCATCTCCAGAATAAGCACAAAGGAACTCCTTGACTTCTCCGTCAATATGAGATGTTGCACCATCTTGCATGAAGATAGTCGTCGCTAAATATTCTCATTCTTGTACGGCAGGAGTGACTTGCCGCTGTAGAGTTTCACAGCAAAGGACGCTCATGAAGGTACTCAGATGAGAGTCTTGAGGAATACTCTCTTTTAAGAACACAAAAAGACTAGAATGAAGTCAGAAGCAAAATCGTACGTACACTGAGGAAATCAAAATGCGTAAGCTGTTTATGCACAACCCTGCAATTTGCATATGCAACAGTTCCAGTTCCGTTTGTACGGTGGAATTTTTGTCGATATCAGGGAACTGAAGAAATGCACTATGCTCTCGCCGGGACTGGAACCTGGACGTCTACGGGCGAGTGTACTACAGTTACAGCCCGAAGACATGCGAAAAGGAAGGAGAAATTACCTTATACGTTTAGCGCAGAATGCTCCTCGTCTGTTCCCAAAATATTTAAGGCTGTTCTCATAAAAACCCGCCGCCCATAATCAACTCTTTAAAACAGACTTCTAGAGGTGCAACTCTTGCACCATGGATCTTAAAGCGATTCCATTTTTAAATGGAACTGTAGACCGAGAGATAGATAAATCCCGTCACGCCGCTTGACCACCTGACGAAAAATTTCGGGAATAGCTTGCTCTGTGAATCAAAGAAGCAGTGAATTCTATCTTTTCCTGTCCTGTTCCAAGAAACTCACTCAACATCCTAGTTTCTTCAAATTTTGCAGTTAGCTTTTTCAAAAAATTCGACATAGGCTTTTCTTGCAATCTTTCAAAGGTTGATATTCTCACACTGCTGTTAAACTATTACTTGAGTTCTGTTATAAAAAACTTTACCAGCAAAGCTCGATCTTCCTTACCAGAAAGAATGGTGAAGCATGATTTTACGACATTTGTAGAGTCATTAGGTTAACTGGAAGCAGAAAAGATGAAAAATATGCAATTATTTAATTGTAGCCATCTTAATATGTGGTTTTTATTTGACCGGCTGAAAAAAAATTTAGCCTCTCAACGTTTGTTATTAGCTAATGTAAATACAAGATGTACTGAAGTAAAAAAAAAAAAAAGAAAAAGAAAATATGAAAACTTACAGTTGGTAATCGTGAACCATGTAAGAAAATATGATGAAAAATATGATGAAATCGATGATAAAATTAAATATTTTAAGTAATTTAAATAAAATAATCATTATAAATTCTCATTCATTATTCATTATTCTTCTAAATAATGTTTATATTATATCATGTGGAACTTATATTTATTATTAGTTTATTTTTTAACAATTAAAATTGTAATAATTTTTCACTGTATAATTCTATTTCATGTTTACTTCCTTTCTCCTCTCCTTTTCTTAATTCAAATCGGCCAATTTGTTAATCTTGTGTAACAACTGAATCTACACATAAGTTATAAGGTTTTTGAAATATATATCATAGATGTTTTGGTAATTTAAATAATTTTTCTTTAGAAAATTCAAGTAGGTGAACCATGTTCAAATCGATTAATTATTGATTCATTAATGTAAGGATATTTTATGTGAATTATTTATCAGTGGGCTTATTTCCATGTGAGCATATTTCTGTGTGAGCTTTTTTCCGTGCGAGTATATTTCTAAGTGAGCATTTTTCCATGTGAGCGTTTTTCTACGTGGGCATATTTCTATGTGGGTTTTTTTCCTGTGAGCATTTATACCTGTGAGCATTATTCCTGTGCGCTTTTTTCCTGTGGGCTTTTTTCCTAGAACCGCTGATACGTTATAGAATCGCATCATCCCTAGTCTGGCTGATAAACACCTGTTGTAATGTATAACTTTTATGCCAGGATAAATACTCCATATTGCTACATATTGCTCCACTCCATATTGCTACACATGTGAAAGATCTCTAGCACACTTAGTTTGGTGAGGATCGCATGCTGATCTGCTATTTCCATCATACTTGGCTGGTTAGGTCCCGGATCTCAATATGTCTAATTATTGGCTGTGGGTTTACCTGAAATCGCAAGGTCTACCTCAATCGTCCGACCTCATCAGGGACGCTAAAAGACAACATCCAACAGCAATTTCTCTCCATAACTACAGATATGAGTACAGTGCTGTTCACAACATTGTCACTCAACTACAGGTATTGTTGATAAATTATGGCGAACATGTTTAAAATTTGTTAGAAAAAACATAGCCTTTGCTAAAAATAAATTGTTATGCTAATCATTGCTTTTGTAATCAGATGAAGCACCACCTATTGGTTGTTTTAAGCAATCTGTTTTTGCTTTCAATAAAATCCCATGACATTACAAGCATATGTGTCAATTTTTACCTGCCTACCTACATTATTCAATAAATTATTAAATTTTCGAATGTTAACGGACTTTTGCGTCACCCGGTATATGAGACTTCAACGATGTTCGTCATTCATAGCAGAGTTTATATAGGTAGGGTCCCTTTCATTACTGTGTCCGAATACTATGTCTTCAAATCAGTATTTTTTTAAAAATCTTCTTAAGTAATTATTCTCTATCTTAAATAATTCTCTACATTTAAATAAAATGCATCTTGCTAGTTTTATAAGAAGTTCAGATGACAAATTCTGTCAACATCTACCTAGCATACTTCGAAGAAAGAAAAGTCCTATCCATCCTTAATAAATAAAATATTAACTGAATAAGAAATTCTATTAACAAAAAAGTTATTCTATAATTAGAAACCTTCATACGCATTTTTATACAGCTTTCGATAACCTACGTGCTTTTTTCAAGCCCATTTATTTCTGCTTTGCCCGTTGAATTAGTTTTTATGAAACCAAAACAAACAAACAAAAAAAATCAATAAATGAATAAATATACAAAGCGGAAAAGATTGCAGTTTCTCTTTATTCGTTTCCTTCGTAAATGCAAATTTCATTCTTCATTCTGGAAATAAACACTTTTTTTAAATGGCTGTCTTTTGTCCCAGTTGCCCCCCCAGACAAATATTTTGGCTTCTAGTCTCGTCTTTACATATGTATGGAATTCTAAAGAAGAAAGAATTCTTTCTTCTTTTCATTTTCACGGTTGTTTTTTGTAGGAAGGGAGGGTGTCTAATATATCATATGACTCTTTTCCTTTCCCGAATAATTTATTCAGGCAGAGTGAAAACAAACGGACACCACCTATGCCGTAAAACTAAATAGAATTTAGTTTTCTTTCACTCTGTTACAAAACTCTGCATCATTTTTGCCATTTTGAAAACAAATGCATAGTCATAAAAATGGTCTTTAAAATAACATCATAAGTTAGCTTAAAACTAACTTACATTACAGTTATTTGCAGATCTATTTTATTATAGATCCGTTCAGTTGAGGCAAAAATGAAAATACGTGCTTCTGGTATAGAATGCAGTTAATATTGTAAGAATCCTAAGTTTTACTAACGTTTATTTTATTTTAAATCTTTACTATCACTTCTTATTTTCTACTTCCGGCCAGAATTAAAAGCTCTAACTTATTTATGCAAATTGTCTTGCTAACGCTAAGTACTTAAGTTGTGGCTTTTTGCCAAGCAAGAGAGAGGAAGGAGTTATAGGAAGCAAGCCGCTTGCCACTGTTGTTTTACGAGTTTTCACTCTGTTGCTGATTGCCGTCAAGGCCAGGGGCCCTCTTGATTTTTGCAGACGTATTGTAGTTTCAGCAGCTCGGCGTACTACATACGTACCTTTCTTTAAATAAAGGCCAATCTTAGTACTAGGCACTTGTATACTAATTCAAAGTTAGTTTTTAGTTTGAGTTTTAGTTAGTAGTTTATATATTCTTACGTTCAGACCACAAGTGGTTGGTCTCTGTATCCCGAAGTTCGGGAGTACTTGTAAAAGTATAGAAAATATAGGGTTTCGTATACCCTTCCTGCTTGTGTTGTCTATTTCACACCTTCCTGAACATAGCTTGAGTAAGCTCCCTGTTCTTATTCAGGACCATTCATGTTCCCAAAGCAAATCAAGAGGAATACAAGTCCTGATAATATGTATCTGACATTTTTTTCCTAGTGAATTATTGCTCATAATTTTGAAATTGTTAAAGCATTTATATTCAAAAAATGTGGTTTAAGTATTTTGTAACTCAGCTATAACAAAAGGATTTGTAATAACAGAGTTAATTAAGAAAGCTAATAAAAAATTAACGTTTAAGCATATTTCTAAACTTTACATTGCAAAAAAGGAACATTATTATTACAGTCGAATTCGTTTATAACGAACTTGAAGCGACCGCGATGCTTGCTTCGATAACTGTAACAGAGTTAGCTGCATTGGTAGAGACAAAAGTAGTGGTGAAGAATCATCATCTACCACATTTTAGTTCGGGCACCACTGTAGAGACATTAGGATTTTTTTTATGCGGGAGACGTGAAAAATTATCAATGCTTTCGCTAGGACTCAAACCTGGACCTCTCGAATACGCGCCGAGTGTGCTACAGTTACACCACGAAAGCAGGCAGGAAGGAGGGAGAAAATAATGTATACATTTAAATACTAATTTAAAATTCTCTTTCGAATTTTCAAATTTCTCGTTTTTTCGAATTCTCTTTCGATTTTTTCTCTTTCGATTTTAAATTCTCTTTCGATTTTACACAAATCGAAAGACAAAATTCTCTTTCGATTTTAAAAGATTGTCAATTGATATTCAAAAGTAATTTATTTAGCTGACGCACGTAGGTTGAATCTCTTTCAATTTTATTCTCTTTCCATTTTAAATCCTCTTTCGATTTTACACAAATCGAAAGACAAAATTCTCTTTCGATTTTAAAAGATTGTCAGTTGATCTTCAAAAGCAATTTATTTAGCTGACGTACTTAAATTGAATCTCTTTAAATTCGCTAATTGCATACTAATTAATGCAACTAATCATCTGGATTAACACTTGAGACGAATTTGAAAATGTTTTATGAATAAGAACAAAAGAAGTCGAAAACATGGCAATAAAATCAAGCCAAGAGACTAAATAAACGCACGCAAATATTAATTTTATAATTAAAAAAAGAGCTAAATTCTCTTTAGGAAAGACTTCATAAGTAAAATAATAACTAGCTATATGCATTCGCTTATTAGGAAAATACAATTTTTCATCAGGATAGTTAATTTATAAACGAGCGTAATTACTACAAACATTCTTTTGTAATACAGTTCTTAATTACTTATTCTCGACAGTAAACATTATTAATCAAGAATAAGAACAAAGCACAAATTAGGTAATAAAAGGAAAATGTTTCGAAGAATATTTAGTAACGCACATAATTCATTTCGTTGATAAAGAAGTTACATTACATAACTCAAATAACCATCTCTGACTAAAAGACATTATTGTAAAACGCCTGGTATATGTAGGTTTTTTTCAGTAAAACGGTTATACGCTTTAGGAGAAACACATAGTAATGCAGGGTTGGAAATGCTTTCCTGGAGCGATAGTGACGACACAAAACTTAAAAATATCTGATGTGTACACCACATGACTTCTTTGTACGGAATATTAAATTACACGCATTTTTTCTTTCATTTCGTTTAAACTTATTGGATTGAATTAAATCTACTTCGCCGACAGCACATAACCCACAATCGAATAAATGCGTTCTTTAAAATTCACTCTATTTGTTTACCATAGCGACACTCTGGCGATAGGTTCACTTAAAATTATAACTCAAAATGCACAAAATTTATATCATTTAAAGAATTATCTAATCGTATTATATAACTTCGCAACAAGGCAATAATATATAAAAACTCAAAATATCTGAATCAAAAATTACGAAGTAAATCTTAAACACTTATTTCCTCGAAAAAATTCCAGAAAAGATTAAGCATGATTTAATTCGCAATAATAAATGAAGGCGTTATCTTTGTTGTTGCGAAGCTACGTTTCTCTAGTTTGGCAACAAATCCACTACTCTGCTGTTACAAATGTAAACAAGCAATGGCCGCCTTAAAAAACATTATTAGCCTTAGAGGCACTTAAACAACTTTAAAATTGTTTATAATTCTTAAAATATTGCATACAGATTTACTAAAAGCATAAAAACCTTAACCGGAAGATAAGAACAACATAATTCAGTCATTTTTAAAGCAAAAACTGTACAATTTACAAATATATAAGAGTAAAGAAACTGAGATCACTGAGCCGTGTAACAGCGTGGATATATATATAAATATATTTACATACATTTGGTGCGGCCGATGGCAACCAAAATACGAGGTGCACATCTAAGATGTTATAGCAGTCCTATATACAAAATTTCAACGTTCTGAGGCTACTCGTTTTTGAGTTATGCGAGATACGTACGTACGTACACACGTTCGTACAGACGCCACGAAAAAGTCTCTTCAAAATTCATTTTAAAGCAGTTTTATAATTTTTTTGGAGGAAAAGAGTCTTTTATTCTGTCTTTACGTACAGATATAACGCAAAAACATCATTAAATTGCATTCGAAAGCGGATATTTTTGTTGAAATATGCTGCCTGAAACTTTTCGCGATTACAATACTTCCTTTTTACTTTGTACAAGGAAGTAAAAAGAAGGACACGAAGAGGGTAACAATACATGTTGATTATGCTTAGTGCAGCGGAAACTCAGAAATAAGAACAGAAACAGACGATCATCATCAAAAAGGTGTTCGAAATTGCGTTCGAAACACATCCTCAACATGGGATCTACAGGGATGGCCCGAAGCATTGGCCACCAAGATCGCCAAACCTCACTCGCACTGACTACTTCCCCTGGGGGTATGTCAAGACACTAGTGAACGAAATCCCTATTAATCTGTACCACGCATCGTGGGACTGCTGGGAAAATCCGGGACACGTCCGGTGGATCTTTCTTAGGCGGGAGTGTGAGGCCTGCATCAGGCATCATAGTCGTAATTTCGAGCACTTACTTTGATGATAATCCTTGTCTGTTTTTGTTCTTATTTCTTGGTTTCTGCTGCAGGTGTTTATTGTCAAATTTATGAAAACGCTTTTATTATTCAAACATAATACACATTCATTTTTTATTATGACTTATGAAAACGTTTATCATTCCAAAATAATAAACATTCGTTTTTTATTATAAAACATGTTTATTATTCAAACGTATTAAACATGTTTTCTTACCCTGTTCGTGTCCTTCTTTTCTTTTCTTTTGTGTTGTTACTACAGCTATAGAAAAGCGTTTCGACCATGCACTGCTATGTTATTTTCCGTCGTCTAAGTGTATTCTACCTCTCCTGAAATTTGATGAAACACCCTGTATATTGAGAAAGAAGAATCTGTAACTGATTTATGACTTTAACCCTTAAATGCGTGATTTTTTTATATTTTTAAAGATACATTAGAATTGATATCAAATAAAACAGGAAAAATATGTTTATATTTTATATTTTTAAAGTTAGAATGTACATTAGAATTAATATCAAATAAAACAGGAAAAATATTAAAGAAAATCTAAACTAAGTTTTTATTCCAATTTTTGAAAAGGTATTATTGACTTTTACAAAAATCGTATGATAGGCAAATGTGTAATAATAATTTTATGTAATAATGCATACCTTTTAAACTTGTTGAAACACTTTTAAAGACAACAGCAAACACAAAATAAAAATTTGTAAACACAAATGATGTCCATACCCTACACATTAATTCACAATAATGACCGTTACACTGTTAGTGGTGCCACCACACTGAAACTTTCGAAACTCTATACGTAAAGAGTATATATCCAATTGGTTACACTATACAGTAAGCTAAAAATTGTGTTTTGATTTGATTTACATGACTAAATATGAGTATGTTGCCAAATGACAACTACATGTGCACTCTTTTGCAAAGAAATCGAAGCACAAAGAAGGACTTTTGCGATCGTGACGAAATTTGGTAGGCAAAAACATATTGATCGAACATGCAAATGATCAAAGTTTCAAGACAAATGAACAAGAATTGCGATTATAGCGCGCATTTCTAGTACGCAAAGTATAAAATTCGCAAAGTATAAAACCAGTAACAGAGGCGGAAAATTTACCTTTTTCTGTTGCTGCCATTGTAATTCCGTAACGAAGCAACTAATGATGCCCTTACGACAATATCGAAGACTTTACGGACAACTAAACGACTTCGAACGTGGTCGCATTGTAGGGTTGCGTGAAGCTGGGTTGTCATAGCGAGCAATAGGCCGCCACCTGCAGCGTACAGACACTGGTGTGCAAAGATGTTGACAGCAATGGTTTCTACAAGGAAACTGTCGACGAAATGAAGGCTCTGGAAAGCCAAGGAGCACGAATACGAGGCGAGATAGGATGATTGTTTGCCAGCCCCGAACTGCACCAACGGTATCATTGTCGACTATTCAACGCACTATAGCCACGTCTATACCTCCTGTGGTACCGTCCACGATCTTTACGGCGCTTGTCCGAGGCGGGGTTACGCTCAGAGAGTACTTTAAGACGTTTGCCTTTGACTCCACAACATTGGGGGAGTCGTTTGGAGTGGTATCGCAAGCCCATCATCATGGCTGCCATCAGACTGGCATCTTCACTCTTGAAGCAGATGACAAAGGTGTTCGTGTCTGGAGTGGACGGAGGACAGCGGTCCCATTCGGCCTTTGTTTTACAAAGGCATACAGCCATAACCCCTGGTGTGGGGCTCTATTTCTTATGACAGAAGTCATCTTTAGTCATCCTCCGTACATCTTTAACAACTCAACAATATGTTGATACTATCCTGCGGTACTCTTCCTTGGCCAGCAAGTTCAGCAAACCTTTCATCAATCCAGCTTGTCTGAGGCATGGTAGATTCGATAGATCCAGATTCGGACACCACATAATATCTGAAGCGACAACTGATGAATGCCTGGCAGAATGTGTCCCAGGATTACATTAGGAACCTCTAGCACTCCTTGCCTCGAAGAATTCAAGCATGCATCGCCGCCAGGGACGGTTCGACTAATTACTAATTTGAATACTCGGTGTGTGACTGTGAGCCGTGAACAGGTACTATGACCTTGATTTTTTAATCATTTTATTATCTGTGTAGAAGCTATACACATATACAATTTCATGAGAAACAACCACTTCTTTCATGGTGCTTTGCGTTTTTTACAAAAGAGTGTATTTGAGGGTTAAAAACAAATACCATTCTGTCGAAAATCTTGACTAAGACGTTTCTTTTATCTTCAGATTCAATGTCGGCTACTCCCTCAATTGTAAATACCTAGGATTCGCCATTTATTGAAACTGCGATATCGGTAAGGGTAGGACTTAACATATCAATTTTCTGTAGGAGGACGATTATAATATTTAATATAAATGATTTGAATCTGGATAGGTTGGAAATACGGACAGGAAAAAAATTAAAGACAAAAACATAAACAGGAAAAAATAATAAAGACAAAAAACTGCTGGCGTATTCTTTTCCAGCCATTGTATCCTGAGATATTAGTCGTGCTGTGAAATTTTAGAAACTTATGTTAGGAAATTTTGTAATTTAAATGTTGGGTTTAGGATATTGCTTCCCTTTTCAGTTCATTACTTGCGTGAATTAGTGTTTTATTGTTCTCTGAAAATAGAGAAATATAAACAGGAGCAACCATTACGTTTACGCCGATATCTAAAATGTGATAGTCTGTATAAAATTGTGGGGTGTGTATTGCGCCCATGATCATGTGGGACGAAAAATATATTTTCGATGCTCAGTTCGTGCCCAGCGACAAAATTATATTCGATTCGGCAAAGTCTGTCTAGAAGTCTTTTAAATGTCGCCTGTTTAACCACTCGTTAAAGTGTCTCCAAGTTATAAAGCAGAGAACCATCGTCAATATATTGCAGCTTTCTCCAAGTCATTTTCTTGCAAATATATTGTTACGAAATTTTGTATTTAGATACATAATTTTAGTAGAGTTGTAATTCAAATTATTGTATTTCCTCGTGCAATGAAGCGCAAGACAAATTTTAAGAGAAAGTTATGCCGGAAAAGTAAAAGTACAAGAGCACGTGCATTAAATGAATATCTCGGTAATTTATATTCAAACTGAATAAATGTAATTGACCACTACGTTAGCTGTAACCTGTAACCGTAATTTCATCTTTTCATTGCTTTCCAGAAATGTCGAAAAGCAGAAAATGCTAGAAAGGTCTCGCGCGGCCATTTGAAAACTATTTAAAGACGGAGAGAGACACTTGTTGTTTAGAGAGCACCAGCCTACTAAGAAGCTTTTCATTTCCGAAAATAGATGGAGCCACATGACCGCCCTCGTATCTTATAAGTTTACTTATCTCAACAGATGACGGCATTGGAGCCTCCATTAAAAATCTCTCAGTTCTAGCACAGTAAGTGATAAGTGACGGAGGGCGTGGGCACCTTGTCTCATGTTAACTAGTTTCATTCTTAAATCAGCAAGTATAGCATTATCAGTAAATAATTTTAGTAGGTCTGCAAATATCGCATTCAGTCAGTAATATAGTTCTGTCGGTACTATAGTTATTGTTGACAATATGGATAGTTTCAGTCAGCAAGTATAGCTTTTTCCGCAAATTCTTCTTTATTTTGTATGCAACTTTCTATCTTTGTATATGTTTTTGTTTAACTATTGCATATTTGAGCCTAGTATTTTTACAGATGATTTGTTTGTTTGTTCCGTATTCTCCTACTGTTCATATGCATTTTTCATTTAGTTACTTTTTTTTTTTTTTTTAACCTTCCAAACTGTGTATCATTGCAAATTATGTATTCATTTCAAATTATGTATTCATTTCAATTATGTATCATTGCAAATTTTGTATTCATTTCAAATTATGTATCTGTTTGCTAATATCAATAAACGGCTGGGATGACGTAGTGGGGAGACGGCGCTAAACCAATTAACCAAATGGTAAAGGCGTGGTGCCCGTCTTCCCCGTTCCTAAATCCTAAATCCTACCATGATGGTCAATTGGTATAGCGCCATGTCCTCCCTTATGTAGAGTCCGGCTTGATTGGCCACACGCGAGCCTCGCACAGGACGCCCTGTCCCAACGCCCGGACCGTACCATCAGCAGTCATGCCGACCAAATGCCAAGTCCGGGCCCAGCGTATGTTGAACTCCAATAAAAGTTTACATGGCCGAATAGGGGCAGTAATACATTCGTTTGATATCATTGTGCATAAGTGCCACTCAAATGCATAATAATAATAATAATAATAATAAAATATGTATTAAAAAAACCCTAAATGCATGAATACCTGAGAACTTATTGCGCGTGCATTTGAGTACTCAGTACAACGTTACCTGGATACTGAATACATTAATTTTAGCATACTTTTGTAATATGTTCATTTGTACACACCGACATATTTAACCACATAAACGCACATAAATATACTTAAAGACATAATAAATAAATACCTAAATACATAAAAACCTGAGAACTGGTTACGTGTTCACATGACTGCTAAATACAACGTAACCTGGAGACTGAATGCATAAATATTTGCATACATTTGCGACATGTTCTTTCGTACAAATCGACCTAATTAAAACACATATATACACACATATATGCATAAATTCACAAATGCCGCTTAAATACATAATAAATAAACATCTACAGTGGATGGACAAAAATATGGAAACACCTTGTAAAATGCATGTTTGAAAAGAAAGATTGATTTTAATGAAATATGTAGGTGGCGCTGGCGTTTTTGACTACTGACGCCACCTATACAACTTCGTAAATGAGCTAAACAGTTCAGTTGTTGTTGGAGTACTGTTATGTGAGGTTATCATTGCATTATGTCAGAGTTAACAGACTTCGAACGTGGGCAAATTGTTGGAGCACGTATGGTAGGTGCTTCCGTAAGCAAGGTAGCCGAGGTGTTTAGTGTTTCAAGAGGTACTGTATCGAAGATCTATTCCGCATATTTGAAAAGCGGAAAAACATCATCTGCTAAATCACAGCGCGGACGAAAGTGTGTCCTGGGTGATCGTGACAGACGATCATTAAGGGCAATTGTGACGAAAAATAAGAAGACCGCAGCTGCAAAAGTTACTGCTGAAATGAATGTTGTGTTACCGAACCCTGTGAGTACCAAAACAATTCATAGCTTCCCTGTTTCCAGCAATTCCCTGTTTATGAGCTTCATAAACAGGGAATTGCTGGCCGTGCTGCAATTGAGAAGCCGCTCATCAGTGATGCTAATGCCCGCAGCAGGAAAAGGTGGTGTTTAAGTCATAAAGCCTGGACTATAGAGCAGTGGAAGCGAGTAATATGGTCTGACGAGTCTTCTTTCACATTGTTTCCCACTTCTGGCCGAGTTTACGTCTGGAGAACGCCATCTCAAGCCTATAATACAGACTGCTTGTTGCCAACAGTGAAACATGGCGGGGGTTCTGTTATGGTTTGGGCAGCCATATCGTGGTTCTCTGCTAGCCCCATGATAACTGTGTCAGGGCACATGACTGCCAAGACTTATGTGAACATTTTGGCCGATCAAATTCATCCCATGGTACAAATTTTGTTCCCCGATGGTGATGGTGTCTTCCAAGACGACAAAGCCCCTGTTCACACAGCTCACATTGTCCAGGACTGGTTTTCTGAGTACGAGGATGAGTTGTCCCATCTCCCCTGGCCACCACAGTCACCAAACCTGAATATTATCGAACCTTTGTGGTCTACATTGGAACGGAAAGTGCGTTCTCGTTATCCACCGCCAACATCGTTATCTGAACTTGCCACCGTTTTGCAGGAAGAATGGTATAATATTCCCTTGGCAAACATACAGGAACTGTATTTATCCATTCCGAGAAGACTGCAAGCTGTTTTGGATGCCAACGGGTTTCCTACACCATATTAAGCAAAGAAACATGTTTTTTTAAAGGTGTTTCCATATTTTTGTCCAATCCTTGTATATACCTGAGACCAATTACGTGCGCACATGCGTACTAAATGCAATGTTACCTTGAATCTGAACACATAAATAATAGCAATCTAATAACTTTACATATTATACATACCCTTGTTGTATCTAGGACAGTATGTGCACAAGTACTTTCCATTCTAGTGATTCAACTCCCTTGATTCTCAAGATTTAAAAAAGTCGAGAATAATATATTGGTAAAAGGCGCAATAGGCCGATTGCCTCCTACCCGAAGTTTAAGACATAATTTGTTGTTTAGTTTAGTTTAGTTGTTTAGTTTAGTTACAGTTGTTGCGAGCATCGTGAACCGAGATGAATAGGATTTAGCTTTCTCTTTAGATACGTCTCATCGCGTTGTATTTTAACGTTTTTTCATTAGCTTTTATTTACCTTGTAGATTCATTAGGTTAATTGGAAGCAGAAAAGATGAAAAATATGCAGCCGCCTTCGCCGGGAATCGAACCACGGACCTCTGGAATACTGGCCCATCGTGCAGAACCACTACACCACGAAGACACGCTAGGAAAGTGGGGGAAATACCTTATATACTCCCCTTTTTAAAGGGCGACTAGGGTTTTAGGGAACCTAGTCGCCAAATCCTGGGTGCGGAGAATCATCATCCACAACCCTTTTAGTTCGAGCGCCACTTGTAGAGTCATTAGGTTAATTGGAAGCAGAAAAGATGAAAAATATGCAACCGCCTTCGCCGGACGGACCTCTGGAATACCGGCCCAGCGTGGTACCGTTACACCACGAAGACACGCTAGAAAATTGGGAGAAATACCTTATAACCTATTATCGGACTTGTACATTCAATCTATTACGAAACGTACGCACCCAACACTATCTATCCATCTGTGTTATAATATATGTTGTATGGTCTTAAAATTCACTTATTGCGAAATCGAGTTTAATTCAAAGCCCCCGCTGCCGATAAAGAATTTCGAAAACACAACCCTTCTGAGTAAGACGAGAAGAAAACACTTTGCCCACTTCCCACTAGAAAGAACGTAAGTTAATTAATGCTTTTTCTGGCCTTTTATATCTTCATGTACATTCCCTTTTCTTATTATATATATTTTAAATTAAAATTTTTTTTTGATTTGTTTTTGTACAGATTGCATTATATTTCTTATATTTCGTAATTTTCTAATGTTTATTTCAATTACTTTGAGTTCTATTTCATAATTCCAATTTCCAATGTTTACTTTTTTACAAATAGTTCTGAATTAAAATGCATCAACACGAGGGCGTCGGGTGACAATTACTCAAGTAATTTATCAATTTTACTGCCTAAATTGCTTTTCACTCAGAATTGAATTAGCGAAAATGCTTAATCGGAATGAGTTCTTTAGTGCTCTGCATTGGTTCTTGATCCCTTTAATTCACGGAAATATTTGGCCTAACTTAAATTGCCACTTTGGCATCGCCTTATTACTTGAGTAAAGGACGAAACACCTTCGTATTTATTTGTTAATTATTGCTCATTGAACGGGAGTTGGTTTGTTCCCCTTGAAAAGTCAACTAATTTCCGATCAATGGCAATGATTACTTGCTTTTAATTTAATTACTTGCTTTTGATTTAATTTCTTTTTACAATTGAAATTTTGTTTTTCATGATTTAATTAAAGTCCCCGTTAAACATTTTTAACAATTTGCATTCAAGTTACTTTAAAACAAATTTCGAAATTCAATTTACTAACTATGGAGTCACTCTTCAGATAATTCTACTAAAATTAATCTTAGGAGATAATATAATCAATATTTCTTTAGTAAATAAATTATCTTATAATATATATATCGCCACGTTTTACTATATCTACTTCGGTTGAGATACTGTTTGAAATATTTAGATATACCGAGAGATATATTTGACTCTTTGTCCAAATTTCAAGCACTATTAAATTCGAATTAATTCTAAAGGTTCAGAATAACTGCAAAACGGTAGGATAATTAGTAAATGCCCCGAAACGGAGCTATTTCGGAAATGGAGTGGTCAGCCAATCCCTCGATTTGGATTCCGAATAATACATTTAATATGTGCTGGGTAGATGCCTCTATTAACCATCTCCTAGAGCTTTCAATGATCTGCAGGACTAGAAGACAAAGATTTGTTGCAGCTGCAATTCCTTAACATTCTCATTAAGCGTATCGGAAATCTGAGACAAATTTGTTTATTACTTTAAAATATGATTCAGAACTTATTTACGCTATTTCTTACACAAACTTTCATTTCAGAATAATTTTGCTAGCCCGTCAGCAAAGAAGCCTTTAATTTCTGAAGTTGAGCTGAAGGACTGTAAAGGCCCATTTACACTAGCGGAACTTTGAGCCTAAGAAACGCAGGCGAATTTGAAGACTCGTTTGAGAGCTTTTTAACAGCAATTTTTTAGTATTATGAGGGAATATTTAACTCTTAAACTCTTGAATAATGTTATAAGTTAGGCTGTTTATTTAAATGTGTACATATTCAGTTTCAGTTTAAAAAAAAAAGAGTAACATTTTCGCCATTTAGTGAAGCTAGCAATTTCCGCGTGCATTTCTTAGGCTCAAAGTTCCGCTAGTGTAAATGGGCCTTTAATTTCGTTTTGGCATTTTGCATCGATTCACTGTAAATGGCGAATCACCTTTTTAAACTGTTGGCCATCAAATACTAGAGCCCGTTATTATATATTTAAAGAAATTAAATATTGAAGAATCTGCATAAATGTATGTATGTTTCTCGCATTGTGGTAAAACAACGGCACCTAAAGTCTGCCAATTTTTAATAACTTACGTCGCCACCCGAGTAGGGACATCTGGTGTGTGTATGATTATGGCAAAGGCTCGAGGGCTATCTGCCTAAGGGGAGGGATGCATTCGTGAGGACTTTCTAAGGGTGGTGCGGTGGTGGTGTATTTAATTATGGCAAAGCACACTAGGGCTACCTGCCTAAGGGAAGAGATGCCTTCGTGGAGGACTTTCTAAGGGAAACTGGCTCGTACACACGTTACACATGGAGAAAACCACGAAAATACCCATGCAGCCAGCCCGTTCGCGGGATTCGAACCTCGGACCGAACTACCAGTTTTCAGCGACTTTACCGCTCGGCCGCTGGTGGGCCCGTAGGGACATCTGGAAGCCGGAATTTATTTTATAGCGAGAACAATGTCAACACTGTACGGGAAAAAATTTATCTCCAATGCGCGAGACTGTGTACCGGAAAATTTTATGGTTTAAGCGCAAAGAACATGATATTTAATAAATAAGGATTACACAAAACGTTAAAAAAACGCCCTCTTGAGCGTAATGTAACATCTGAAAGCTTTCAGCTTTTTTTATTAAAATTCATTCCCATCATCTTGATAAATATAGGCATAATTTTAAAAAATGTTTTTTCAAACTGTTTTAAAAATTGGTTCCTTTGGTTAAGAATGTTAACAATAAGTTATTACTCTTCCTTTCCCTGTTTTTCGTTTGTTTAAATATTTTTGATTATATTATGTTGTTGTGACTTAGCTCACTTGTCTGACAGTGACATCAGAACCAGCCCACGAAATTCATCGTGAAAAGGATTGCAAGATTGTTGTAGAGTCTTGAGCGCCATACAGGAGACGGTACGGCTTTGCTCGGTTCCATTCCCAATTTTGATGGAGAGCACCCCGAAGGGAACGGGTCCGAAGTTTTCCCACCCCTCTTCCCTTACCCTCAACTTCTCCAAAGGATTTTCGACTGGCCGAATATTTAGAGTTCCCTTGCCGCACAGACACTATACATTTACAAACATCCATGCCTTCTTCGGTATTACAACACGGGCTCTTAGGTAATGCAGTCAGAGTTCCTAACCACTCTCCAGGCTGGGGGGGGAGGTTGTTCTTATGTGAAAGACCCGAAAGTTTCGAGATCTTTCAGATATCGGATTGAAACAAATTTAGGATTCATCCCGCCTCTAAATTTGTATGTTGGCTATGTAATTACTAGCCTAATTAATGTAATTACTAGCCTAACTAAGAGCAAAATAAATAATGCAGAACTACAGAAAGTCAGTTATAATTTATCAGGATTAAAACAGTTTACAGTCCCTTCCCGAAAATGTAACTGATTACATTGTAGTGTCTATAGGTTTTAATGAGGCGAGAGAGTGAAAAATGTACACAGTACGCTTCCAATTACACCACAAAGGCATACGGAAAAAGGGTGAGAAAATGCCTTCTGGCTAGACCAATGTCTAGACTGGTTCTAGACCTCGCTAGAAAAAATGGCTAAACCAATGTTTAGACAGCCTGGACTGGGGTAAATAAGCAGTCTTGACAGGACTAAGAACCATCGTTTATTCGGTAGTAGTTCAGGCTTGGCAGGGACCATCCTCGTACTGTTTTGCCTACCCCTTGGTTGTGGGGGCGTTACATCGCCAGACATCGCAGGTCCTTCTCGGTCAACACTTGGTTTGGTTTATAAGATTACGGCAAAGCACTCGAGGTTTTTCTGCCTTAAGGGAGGGATGCCTTCGTGGAGGACTTTTTAAGGGAAATTAGCTCGTATACACGTTACACATAAGGAAAACCAAGAAAACGCTCATGCAGCCAGCCCACTCGCGGGATTCGAACCTCGGACCGAACTATCAGTGTTCAGCGATTTTACCTCTCGGCCGCTGGTGTGCCGGTCAACACTTGGAGACGTATGGTGTCTGACTTTTACTTGTTTCATAAGTGTTGCTATATGAACCCAGAATTTGAGATATTTGAAGTCCTCCTGGTTGACCGATAGGCTCACCAGCGGCCGAGCGGTAAAGTCGCTGAACACTGGTAGTTCGGTCCGAGGTTCGAATCCCGCGAACGGGCTGGCTGCATGGGTGTTTTCGTGGTTTTCCCCATGCGTAACGTGTACACGAGCCAGTTTCCCTTAGAAAGTCCTCCACGAAGGCATCCCTCCCCTTAGGCAGATAGCCC
Organism: Stegodyphus dumicola; assembly: GCF_044657685.1. Lineage (NCBI taxonomy): Eukaryota > Metazoa > Arthropoda > Arachnida > Araneae > Eresidae > Stegodyphus > Stegodyphus dumicola. The sequence continues at coordinate 6,779,379 of NC_140768.1, forward strand.
TAGTGTGCTTCGCCATAATTAAATACACCACAAATACACCTGGTTGACCGATGGCTTCCTCCGGTGCACTGCCTTTTAAAGAGCGGCTGGAGTTAGGGGACCCAATCGTCAAATCCTTGGGATAAAGAACCATTGTTCACCACCTTCGGGCGAGATGTGAAATATGTGCAATGACCTCGACATCATTCCAGCCCGAGTCTCTCGAATTCACGTCGAGTGCGCTACCGTTACACGACGAAGGCATACTGGAGGAAGGGAGTCAATACCAAAATTATAACGTAATTTATACCGTAGTTACAACAAATCTTTTTCAAATGCCCACAACGGGATTTATAGTTTTGGAACAAGAAATAACTAATTCTGTATTACAAAAAATTATTTAAAAACTTACCATTACCACTACAAATATGACTAAGTGCTTACCATTTAGCGATATCTATTTAACATTCAGTGTTAAACAAGTAGGATTATCGAATCGCTTGCGGAGCTAAACATGATTTACTTTCAATATTTATGGTACCATTAGGAAGTTACTAGTGGCAACGTCTCTTTTTCTGAAAGAAAGAAATATGGCATGACTCGCCGACCAAGTTTTCTCGTGCTTTTAAAAATAAATAAATCTGAAATATTTCAGATTTTAATGGTAGCCCAAATGAGTTTGTTAAGATATTTTATGCCCTCGTCGAGTTCGAAGTCTACTCGTCTTCTATTGCACACGGTCCTGATAACACTTTTTTTTTTTTTTTACTTTTTAGCTTTATTATTAATTATTTATTATTAAGCACCATTTTCTTCCCACTTACGCAATACAATTCAACAATACTTCACATTCACAATTCAACGACAAAATTACAAAATTTTAAAATCAGCCTAGCAGTGCGGGTTTAGAATTCTCTGTGCAGCGTTAAGTGTTGGCATAATATTTTTCTGTTTTTTACTTCCTTGTACGAACTAAAAAGGAAGTATTGTAATCGTGAAAGGTTTCAGACAGCATATTTCAACGAAAATATCCATGTTGACCGCTATCGAATGCAATTTAACGATGTTTTTGCCTGATATCTGTACGTAAGGACAGAATAAAACACTCTTTTACTCCAAAAAATTATAAAACTGCTTTAAAATGAATTCTGAAGAAAATTTTTCATGGCGTCTGTACGAACGTATGTACGTACGTATCTCGCATAACTCAAAAACGAGTAGCCTCAGAACGTTGAAATTTTGTATATAGGACTGCTATAACATGTAGATGTGCACCTCGTATTTTGGTTGCCATCGGCCGCACCAAACGCATGTAAATATATTTATATGTATATCCACTCTGTTACCCGGCTCAGTGATCTCAGTTTCTTTACTCTTATATGTTTGTAAATTGTACATTTTTTGCTTTAAAAATGACTGAATTATATTGTTCTTACCTTCCGGTTAAGGTTTTTATGCTTTTAGTAAATCTCTATGCAATATTTTTAGAATTATCAACAATTTTAAAGATGTTTAAGCGCCGCTGAGCTTAATAATTGTTTTGGTGGCGGTCATTGCTTGTTTACATTTGAAACAGCAGTACAGTGGATTTGCTGCTAATTTAGAGAAATTTAGCTTCGCAACAACATAGATAACGCCTTCATTTATTATTGCGAATTAAATCAAGCTTAATCCTTTCTGTAATTTTTTCGAGGAAATAAATATTTAAGATTTACTTCGTAATTTTTAATACAGATATTTTGTGTTTTTATGTATTTTTGCCTTGTCGCGAAGTGAGAACTGAATTAATTGAATGAGAAATAATCAATCGTCTGTGAAAAACTGTTTTTTTTTTTGTTGTGTTTGCTTAATTTCTTTTATACATCATTCTAGCTTTATTATAGTATTTGAATAGAACATGTGGTAAAGGTTAGATAATTCTTTAAATGATATAAATTTTTTGCATTTTGAGTTATAATATAAACGAAATATAATACTGCTAAGTGAACCTAGCGCCAGAATGTCGCTTTGGTAAACAAATAAAGTGAATTTTATAAGTTTAAATGAAATGCAACAAAAAATGCGTATAATTTAATATTCCGTACAAGGAAGTCATGTGGTGTACACATCAGATTTTTTTTTTATCCTTTTCTCAGTTTATCATATCAATCAGTTTTCTTACTAAGATGGCTTTAGAAAGTATTTTTTGTGTTTCTATTATTAATGTTTTGTGTGTTTACTTTATTCATTAAGTGTCATATTCTTTGCGCTTATACCACACATATCTGGATTCAACAGCAAAATCACAAAATATTTAAAAACAGGATATCTTTACGACGCCCGATACACAATCTCGCGACTGGAGATAAATAACTAGAGTTTAAATAATAAAGTTTTATTTCGTAGACTGTTGCCACTGCTCGTCTTGTAATCGTTGAGTTCGTTAATCAAAAACTCATTAAAGTTTTATAAAATAGGTCATAAAACAAATCCGAAATTTAAAATTTGGGCTTCCAAGTGCCCCTGTTCGGGGCGAAGGATTACATTATTTAAAATTGGATGGCACTAGGAACCGTAGTTTTTTTTCCCATTGCGAGAAATAGATACATTCACGAAAGACTCATACTCCTTAAAACCCATAAGATCTTCGAACATGTGACTGTTGCAAGAGTTGGGATACTTTGTTTATTTTAAAAGCAATTACTTCCAACTTTTTACATCTGACTACATAATATAGCTGCTTTAGAAACTAGTAACCAGAAACTTTGCGTTGCCACAAATATTTTTGTAAATTAATCCCTTTGTGACAAAAGATTTCGTCATGTTTCCACCTTGCGCGCATGATATTTTAAAAATGGCAAATGGTACATACTTAAAATTTAATGGAATTCTTTATATGGGCACTATTTTCTAACTGAACCAAAAATTTGATGAATATTGTAGTATTAAAAAAATTTATGCACGAAAACATTACAGATTTTTTTTTAATTAAATATATTTTATAAACTCAACTCCAAATAAAATAAAAAAATTAAGACGAATTCTTAGAATTTTAGGTTCAGAGTAGTTTCAAAATGTTATAAAAGCTATATATTAAATATGAAATTAAATTATGCGACAGAATGTTTTAAACTGTGTGCGCAAGGTGGAAACTTGACGAAAAATTTTGTCACAAAACGGATTAAATTATAAAAATATTTGTGGCAACACAAACTTTTCGATTACTATTTCAGAAAGCAGCTATATTATGCAGTCAGCTGTAAATATTTGGAAGTAATTTCTTTTAAAATAAATAAAATATTCCAATTCTTGCAACAGTCACATATTCGAAGATCATAATTGGTTTAAGGGGTATGAGCCCCCTTAAATATATAATGCAGGACGATAATATTTAGTGACAACAATCTGAAAAGTGCTAAAACGCTTTTAGTGATTCAACGCAAAATGCATTTTGGGTAACAATAGCCTTCTGGGCAAAATGCAATTTATAACTGTGTCTTTCACTTAGCCGAGAGGAAGAATTTCTGCTTACCTGATATACGACAGTAATTTGCAACAGATGCTGTAACCATATTTCTTTGCTACAACTACTTTGAAACAACTACTTTATTAATTTAAAGTTTCCACAAATTGTATGGCAACATAGCCATTACCAGTGTATTTATTATACTTAACTTCAGCGTCGTAACGTACGACATAACTGTTAAATGTGGACTACTATAATATATTGCGAAAGTTTTAGTCTTAGACGTGAAAACCTGTAGGAAAAGCAATGCTAGAGAATAGACATTCTGCAAAGCATTTCCCAGAGGGCAAACTCTTCCATTAAAATTGTAGCAACCATTTATTTCAATAATTAAACGCCGACAGAACTGAACTCCACTCTGAATACTACGCAAAATATCTGCAACTTCCACGAAACCAAACCTCTTCCGCCCCTTCAACGCCTTCCTTTCTCTTTGCTGTGAAACGAGTACAGTTAATTTCCTCGCTACACACGAAGAGATTTTCCCCTTTAACCTGCAATGTTAATAACTTCACTCACTGAACAGAGTTTACAAAAAAAGAACATAAAAAAGCAGAAAATTTGTTTCGTTTCCTAGCGTAGTAATGAACTTAGGGACGCAAAGAAATAGTTTCTGGCGCGGATATTACATTTTTAAGGAAAACATTTCGGGGCTCACTTCATTTTTAGCTTGAAATTCCCGGAGCAAGGTAGAAAAGCTTCAATTACTTTGCTTTGCATACACTCTTTAAACTGCTGTATATGGTTTAAGTAAACTTCTTTGCATCTGATTAATTTGTTAGCTTTTCACAGAAAAGGAAGGCTGAAAAAGAGTCGATGAAATTCAACATGACACTACCACATGTTGTTCCCATGGAGTAAACTGTATTACAAAATCCTGCAGAGAAAACTATTAGGAGAAACATAATTTTTATCGATCCCGTATAAGAATCCGTTTGAAATAATCGACGCCCTTTTTGACGATAACGCAGATACACTTCCAAGAGAGTGACTTTGTATGAAATTACCTATGAATTCCATTTCTGCAGGCAAAGTAATATACTTGATTTTAAGAGGGCTCATAAACCTTAAACCCCTCATGATCTTCGAATATGTGACTGTTTCAAGAATTGGGATATTTTATTTATTGCATTAGTAATTACTTCCAACTATTTACCAGTTGACTACATAATATAGCTGCTTTGGAAACTAGTAACCAGAAAGTTTGTGTTGCCACAAATATTTTTGTAATTTAATCCGCTTTGTGACAAAATATTTCGCCATGTTTCCACCTTGCGCGCATGATATTTTGAAAATGGCTAATGGTACGTACTTGAAATTGGATGGAATTCTTTATATGGGCACTATTTTCGAACTGAACGAAAAATTTGACAAACATTTTGATATTAAAAAAAAATTTATGGACAAAAACATGACAGATTTTTTTAAATAAAATACATTTTATAAACTCCACTCCAAATAAAATAAAAATTTAGCATGAAATTCTTAGAATAATTGGTTCACAGTAGTTTCCAAATATTATAAAAGCAATGTATTAAATATGGAATTTAATTATGCAACAGAATATTTTAAACTGTGCGCGCAAGGTGGAAACATGACGGAAACTTTTGTCACAAAGCGGATTAAATTACGTCGCGTGCATCGCGATTGTAGTGTGGAGAGTCTCGAGAGTATGTGGGGTTCCGAGAACGACCAAGCAGAGTCGGGAGCTGTCTCCACGGTAATGGCCTGTTAACCTGGAGGCTGTGTCGCTGATCGTGTTTACAGTAGTTCATCGACGACTGTAAAACGTGTTTTGGAGCTATCCTGACAATACTGGTAAATAAAGTATGTTTTGATACTTCATCAAGTGTCGTCGGTATTCACTTCAAATCTACAAACCCCGTACGAACGTGAAGGAAGAAAATAGCGTAACAACTGGTGTCAGAAGAAAAGAAAAACGCAACAATATATAAGCATTTTTATGCATCATACTGCATTTTTAGCATACTCATATTAAATTAAATCCAACTACACCGATTTTATAATGGCTTCGAAGATTACTGGATATCAAGCAAGCCGATTCGACCCTATCTGAAGCAGAACGTAATCATTTAAGAATAATTTTAAATTCAGCCTGTGATTTGTTACTCACTGCTGTTTACTCTGTTGCAAGATTGCTCTTAGATGCATCACAGTGAAATCTTTCCCTCCTGTCATTGTCATTAATCATAATTTAATCATAGAATGCGGGAAGGACGAGCCATTCCGACCGAGCTAATTGATATGGAGGAACACATGCGTTAATCCTATGTGGTGCATTGGCTAGCTCCAGAGAACTTCGAATAATATGATCCTGAAATTTTACTTCATGAATAAATTTTATGATATGCTAGAAATCTCTTTCAGTGCAAAACTGAATAAAAGGAGACAGTTTATTCTATTTGGCAGTGCGATATTATACACGAAAACAGATAATTTTTCGTCGTAAATATAAATTTCGTATGCCAAATGAGAAGCTAAAACAAATTACTTAGGTGAATAGTTTGCATATTTAGCATAGGCAAACTATTCATTTTGCTGGAACTGAAACTTATTATTTTTTCTTTCAGTACATCGCAATATGTTTAATTCTCCGCATCGCAGTCAATGTTAAGATGCTCCTTCGCAACACCAAGAATAATCAATATGCTTAAGGGGACTCGTATACCTTAAAACGCATAAGATCTTCAAATATGTCACTGTTGCAAGAATTGAAATAACTTATTTATTTTAAAAGCAATTGCTTCCAACTTTTTACAGTTGACTACAAAATATGACTACTTTCTGAAATAGTAATCAGAAAGTTTGTGTTGCCACAAATATTTTTATCATTTAATCCGATTTGTGACAAAATTTTTCGTCATGTTTCCACCTTGCGCGCTCAGTTTAAAACATTCTGTTGCATAATCTAATTCCATATTTAATACATAGCTTTTATAACATTTGGAAACCACTGTGAACCAAAAATCCTAAGAATTTCATGTTAAATTTTTATTTTATTTGGAGTTGAGCTTATAAAATGTATTTTATTAAAAAAATCTGTAATGTTTTCGTGCATAAAATTTTTTTAATATTAAAATATTGATCAGATTTTTGGTTCAGGTAGAAATTAGAGCTCATATAAAGAATTCCGTCAAATTTCAACTATGTACCATTAGCCATTTTTAAAATATCATGCGCGCAAGGTGGAAATATGACAAAACATTTTGTCACAAAGCGGATTCAATTACAAGAATATTTGTGGCAACACAAACTTTCTGGTTACTAGTTCCCTAAGCAGCTATATTGTGTAGTCAGCTGTAAAATGTTGGAAGTAATTGCTTTTAAACTAAATAAAATATCCCAATTCTTGCAACAATCACATATTCGAAGATCATAAGTGGTTTAAGATGTAGGATCTCCCTTAAAGCATTAATATAATCATTGAAATACTGTAAAAGCCCTTATTTTCGCGGGCCGTAATTTTCGCGAAAATGACTATATCGGTGATTTCGCGAGCTGAAAATTTCGCGAATTTCATATGAACAGAACCGCAAGTTGAAAAATTTCAAAAGTACCTGGGTAAAATTGAGAAAGTTGAAAAATTCCAAAAGTACATCTTTTGCATACAGCATTTTAAGAAACTTCCTTTGGACTTAACTGTAAATGACGAGTTCAAGTGTTTGCTCAAGAATGGGTTTATTGAGTGGTATTCTAATGAGCTTCAATTTCTAGAGGAAAAAGAATCTGCGGACTTGCTAATATCACGACTAAAACCGATTCACGCTTCTTAGCTTGTGCACGCATTAAATAATATTGAAGCCAAACATGAGATAATTTTGAATGGCTTCAAAGAAGCTGGTATAAATAGTATTCTAAGTGAATGAGCTGCCTTCTATTAATTTTAGTGTTTAATATTAGATAAATATGATTATTCAAAAAATAGTTATAAGAAAGAAAGTTGTCAAGAAAAAGCTTGTAACTGTGCAATAAATCATTAAATTTTGGGTAAGTGAAAAATTTCTGATTTTTAATTATTATTTGAGGCGGAAAAAAAAAAAAAAAAAAAAAAAAAACATTTCGCAAGGCTTAAATTTTCGCGATTACGACGGGCTCGCGAAAATAAGGGTAAACGATTTCTTAAATGAACTTTCATTATCTATACTTTTGTTTCTGTATATCGCCTCGGGGATCGACGCAGGAAAACACGTGCTAGTGACTAAGATTTGTGGCCAGGCAGTGTCGGCGAAGGGGATATAAAATCACGATCTTGGCGGTTTCCAATGACCCGTGGGTTTTCGCAGGGGTCCTTGTTTATTCGAGTGGCCGAGAGAGTGAGGTGGTGTAAGCCAGACCCATGGAGGTTGGAAGTACCTCCTATTTACCTCCTACCTCCATGGACAGACCATTGCGGCAGCAGGAGCATTTTGACACCCAGTCACGGCGTGACCTTCGTGAATAGATGGCCTGGTCGGCTTCAAAGTCACGTGATCTGACGTCACGAAAGGCGTCTGAACTTTCACCCTTCGCGCTTCTCTGTGGACTCTGTGAGCCAGTGGTTTCCAACCTTTCTGTACCGGCGCCCCCCTTTTAAAAAAAAAATTGGTGCGCCCCCCTTTAAAAAACAAATTGTTGCGTCCCGTTAATTTATCTTAAAATAAAATTTCATAAACTAAACTGATATTATAATTTATTTAATGGGCTGCAAAATAATATACAATATTATGTAAAAATATAATATATTTATTATAAGAAATATAATAACAAAACAAAAAAAAAAGAATATATAATTAATACTACTACAACATAAAAATTACAATAAAATTATTATTATTATTATTATATACATATATACAGTCATAATTGATTTACAGTTAACATCCACGATAATTAAACGCGCTTTCAGATACAAAGCGGTTCCAATTCTCCTACTGCGTAGCAGTTCGACTGTCTCCTCCTACGCAAATCGAGTTCAAAGTTTTTTACTTCGGAATTAATTCTAAAGTTCGCTAGATGGCGCTAGGAGTGCAGAGTCCACTTGTAATAGATGGGATGTTTTAGCATTTGTACCCGAAAACTTCGCGGCGAGGATTGTGGATTACGTATACTGCTCATTCATTTTTTGACACCTATTCGACTTTTTTGGTTTGTATTCGAAAATGATATTTTGGAAACAGCTGCATGCCCCCCTTGCAACAGTCTCGTACCCGCCTGGGGGGGCGCGCCCCACAGGTTGGAAACCACTGCTTTAAGCGAAGAATTCCTATGTTAGTTTGTGTGCTGTTCATTAACGTTGCACTGTGTTGTGGAATAAGCTTATTCATGTATTTTTTATTACTAAATTTGAGTTAAGTAATTTAAGTAAAGCAGTCATGCTGTTTTGGTTTTTAAGTTAACATTGGTAGTTAAGTTTATTTATTTCTTTAGAATTTGTTAATAAATATAGCTATCGACTTCTTTGTAGAGCTAAAATGAGTTAAGTCTACTTTCATGCCTGCACGATGTTGCGTTTCAGTCTGCGAATCAAATTACGTTAAAACCAACGAATATATACAGCTTTCAAGTTTCGAAAAGATACATTAAAACGGTATGTCTAAATTAAAAAAATTCCGAGTGAGCGTTGTATGTGAGAAATACTTTTGAGAAGATGATATCATTCGGTACGATTAATTATCAAATAATGAAGGCATTGTTGTTTAAGTTTGTAAAGGTTTGGTTTGGTTTGGTTTATTAGATTACGGCAAAGCACTCGAGGGCTATCTGCCTTAAGGGATGGATGCCTTCGTGGAGGACTTTTTAAGAGAACTGGCTCGTATACACGTTACACATGGGGAAAACCATGAAAACACCCATGCAGCCAGCCCGTTCGCATGATTCGAACCTCGGATCGAACTACCAGTGTTCAGCAACGTTACCGCTCGGCCGCTGGTGGGCCTAAGTTTGTAAAGGACACCCTAATTTATAAACGATGCTTATCCATGCATTTTTTTGATTGTCCAAAATACTTATCTGATAATCCGACATCTCCGAGGATGAGCACAGAGGAAAAAAGAGCCAATACGGATAAACATATTTTTAATCAACTTTTGAAAAAGGACGAAATTGCATCTTTTGAGGATTTTTCTTCTTCATTATGGAATAAGCTAAACATTTCAGATGATTCAGATTTAATTTGACATAAAATCTGCTGATGGAAATTATATTTTTTTTCTCAGTTTTAATCTAGAGCCTAAAGTTGGGAAATGTATCTAACTATCACTTCATATAAATACAGCGGTGTCTCTCGGACAAGAAGCTGTCGAAATGGGAGTATGTAAAAATATATTAAATGGAAATACTAAACTTTACTTTATGGACCGAATTTGAAAATATTTATAGCTATGTCAAAAACATAGTAATTAAAAACATTAAATTCGAACTATGACTTACCACTATATAACTAGGAAGCATACGTTGAATAAAAATCATTTGAGAATCTTACTTGAGGAATAGAACATTTTATTTTGGAACAAATTAAGATGTGTAATAAAAGTAAAATACGTTTTAGTTACTATTAAGTATAATTGCGTTTTGAAGAAGGCAAGGAAATACTAGAAACGAGATTTACAAATATCTATGATTTAATATTAATATCATAATATCCTTTATCTAGTTTTATAGTACAAATTATTGTACAAATGTGAAAATTAGCTCAAATTTCCACGATTGATCTCAGTCTCAGTAATGTGAGCTAATACTAAATCCGAAGTTCCTATTTGGTTCCAAATTCTCATTAAATGCATTTTACCAAGAAAATCAATTTCGATATCAATATGTTTACCTTATATGCAATGTGAATATAAGTCATTTTTCAACAGAAAGTCCTCTGTGATAACTTCCCTCCTTTCATCGAGTGCTTTTTGATAAATAAATAAACAAAACAATTGTTTTAATGTTATGTTGCATTGTGTTATTTACATAATTTAGGAAAGCTAATCTTTTCCCTACTTTGTTGTTGCAGTTTTGTCGCTGGGAGAGGAGGAGTGCACCCTCCACCGACTTCAAGGTTGTCTAGAGTCCCTCCAGTCAATGACACAAAATAACGACTTGGCACTGGCAACCACCCGATCAGAGCTTCTTGCAGTCTGCAGGTATGGAAGTCGTTCAAAGACTCTGAACATGGGACAGATTAAAAACTGTATCTTTGTGTTAATTACAGTGTCTCAGAAGAAGAATCTTTACGGGGGCTCATACACCTTAAACCCCTCATGATCTTCGAATATGTGCCTGTTGCAAGAATTGGGATATTTTATTTATTTTAAAAGCAATTACTTCCAACTCTTTAGAGCTGACTGCATAATGTAGCTGCTTTGGGAACTAGTAATCAGAAAGTTTATGTTGCCACAAATATTTTTATAATTTAATCCGCTTTGTGACAAAAATTTTTGTCATGTTTCCACCTTGCGCGCATGATATTTTAAAAATGGTTATTGGTACATACTTGAAATTGGATGGAATTCTTTATATGGGCACTATTTTCTAACTCAACCAAAAATCTGATGAATATTTTAATATTAAAAAATTTTATGCACGAAAACATTACAGATTTTTTTAAATAAAATACATTTTATAAGCTCGACTCCAAATAAATTAAAAATTTAACATGAAATTCTTAGGATTTTTGGTTCACAGTGGTTTCTAAATGTTATAAAAGCTATGTATTAAATATGGAATTAGATTATGCAACAGAATGTGTTAAACTGAGCGCGCAAGGTGGAAACATGACGAAAAATTTTGTCACAAAGCGGATTAAATTATAAAAATATTTGTGGCAACACAAACTTTCTGATTACTCTTCACTATATTATGTTGTCAACTGTAAAATGTTGGAAGTAATTGCTTTTAAAATAAATAAGTTATTCCAATTCTTGCAACAATGACATATTAGAACATCTTATGGGTTTTAAGATGTATAAGTCCCCCTGTAAATCACTTATGAAGACAATGGGACTAAATCACAAAATTTTAATTTTACTTCGAGTATTTAGAAAAAATAAAAACACAGAAGAATACGAGTCACAAATTAGCATTTTAAAAACTTCTAATCAGTTTCGAATTATTTAACATACCTTGCAGTAGCCCCATTATTCCGTGCAACGTCAAATATGAGTTTCTCCATCGACAAAGAATTCAGTTTTGTTATAACATTGATTCAACACTGCACTCTCGATAGCTGCTTTTAAGGCATTCACGGGAGAAAACTGACTTCCATTCCCATAAACTCTCCGAGACACATTCTCGATCGGGTTCATTGGTGGCCATTCAAGGACAGTGACACTTTCCAAGTCTAACTAATTACTTCCTAAGTACTAAGTAAAAAGGAAGTATTGTAATCGTGAAAAGTTTCAGGCAGCATATTTCAACAAATTTTGACCGCTACCGAATGCGATTTAACCATATTTTGGGTGACATCTGTACGTAAGAACAGAATAAAAGACTCTTTTCCACCCACAAAATTACCAAACTGATTTAAAATAATTCTGAAGAGAATTTTTTGTGGCGTCTGTACGTACGTACGTATCCCGCATAACAAAAACGAGTAGCCTAAGAACGTTGAAATTTTGTATATAGGACTGCTATAAGATGTCGATGTGCACCTCGTATTTTGGTTGCAATCGGCAGAACAAAATGTATATAAATATATGCATATACATATCCACTCGGTTAACCGGCTCAGTAATCTCAGTTTCTTTACTCTTATATGTTTGTAAGCTGTGCATTTTTTTTCTTTAAAAATGATTAAATTATGTTGTTCTTATCTTCCGGTTACGATTTTTACGCCTTTAGTAAATCTGCATGCAATATTTGTGGAGTTATCAACAATTTAAAAGTTGCTTAAGTGCAGCTAAGCTTAATAAATTTTGCGATGTCGGATATGCTTGTTTGCATTTCAAATTTCGCAAAATAGCGAATTTGTTGCCAGTCTAGAGAAACTTCGTAACAACAAAAATAACGCCTTCTTTTATAATTGCGAATTAAATCATGTTTAATCTATTCTGAAATTTATTCGAGGAAATAAGTGTTTCAAATTTGCTTCATAATTTTTAATACAGATATTTTAAGTTTTTATGTATTTTTGCCTTGTCAAGAAGTGAGAACTGAATTAATTGAATGAGAAATACTGAATCGTCTGTGAAAAACTGTTCTTTTTTTGTTCTGTTTGCTTAATTTCGTTTATACATCGTTTTAGATTTATTATAGTGTGTGAATAGAACATTAGGCAACGATTAGATAATTCTTTAAATGATATAAATTTATATGCATTCTGAGTCATAATATGGACGAAATATAACTATGTTAAGTGAACCTAGCCCCAGAGTGTCGCTATGGTAAAGAAATAGAGTGAATTTTAAAGAATGTATTTCTTCTATTGTGGTTTATGCGATATCGACGAAGTAGATTTAATTCAATCCAATACGTTTAAATGAAATGCAAGAAAAAATGCGTATAATTTAATACTCCGTGCAAGGAAGTCATATGGTGTACACATCACATTTTTTTCTTTTTGTAGAACTAGAGGTATGAATGGGAGCACCGAACTAGAGGTATGAATGGGAGCACCGCCATGCTAGTACACCCTGTTCTGCCTTCCAGAGTTTTCCGCAAATGGCATGATCTTATTCGTTTGCGAAGCTTTGACAGCGGTAATGATCGAGCTATTTTTACATGAATCTTATAACCGGACTCCTTGATTCGCCAATGAACAGTTTTTTTGGATATTTGAAATCCAGAAGCCCTCGAAATTCGGCGAAGCGACGTTTTTTGTGTCCAAGCCATTTTTTTCTATTCGTGCATAAAACTGAAAGTTTTCTTTTCATCCCACTCAGCAAAACGACACCGAAGTTGGTGGAGAAATTGACTTAATTCACTATGCTAATATACGTTTCAAATGTAAACATATGGCGTCTTTTTTATGCTTAGTAGCACTTAAATAGTCTGTAAATAGGTTATAATTCTACAACTATTGCATGCAGATTAACAAAAGGCATAAAAACCTGAACCGGGACATAAGAGCAACATATTTCAAGCGACGTTGTAGAGACATTAGCTTATTTCGAAGCAGGAGACATGAATAATGAGCGATGTCCTCGCCGGGACTCGAATCACTAACCTCTCGAATACGAGTGTGCTAACCACTACACCACGATGGCAAGCTAAGAAGGCTGGAGAGATGGAAAATTCACGTTCTAAGGCTACTCGTTTTTGAGTTATGCGAGATACATTCATACATTTCGTACGTACAGATGTCACGAAAATAATCTCTTCTAAACCCATTTTAAATCCACTTTACAATCCGTTTTGGAAACAAAGCGTAATTTATTCTGTCCTTATGTACAGACGTCATGCAAGAACATTATTCAAATAGACTCGAGTGCGGTCAAATTAAACATTTTAACTGAAATATGATACCCAAAATTACAATACTTTCTTTACTTCGTACTAGGAAGTAAAAATATACCGGCAGCTTATTTTATGTTTTCATGTGAAATAATTCTCCCTTATTAAATATTTAAAATGTTCTGAATTATTTTTAAGTATTTTTATATATTGAACTGTTAAGATGTAATAGAAACTTACGCATATCTCGAAAACGCAGCAATCCAAAGCCAGTTGAAAAATCATTTGCATTTTAGAATACCTTGGAGGCAATCCGCATTTTTTCCGTCATCTTTCACTGAAAAAGAGAAAGCTTTTAAAATATTTAGAAGTGATATTCTCGTAAAATGATAAAAGCATTCTTATGGCTCTTAAAATTAAATCTCTCCCAGTTCCGCTTCTGGTTTGGGAAATGACATTTTTATCTCCCTGACTCAGATAAATTTTAAATTCAATTTATGTCTTCCTTATAACTGTAGTTTGAATTTTGTTTCTGCTTTAGCTTTCGGACTTCTTTCAGCTTTTATTATAGTTTCGTATAATGTTTACTGTATAATACAGAACAAGTCGCTTATAACCAGCCGTGATTTAACGAGAACCCGGATTTAACGAGGAAATCGGAAATACTTGGTTGATGCAATGTTATGTCTATGGGAGCATAGCTCGCTTTTAGCGAGCAAACCCGGTTATAGCAGGCAGTAGTTTTGTGATTCCTAAAATTTTTATTGACTTCCACCTCCCAAGCTGAACTAATCCTTTCTTGGAAAGCATTCTTTAATATTCCGTAGTCAACCGAAAGTTAGTGATGAGTCATAAATCCTACGTGCACTGGACGTGCGCTTTTTTATCTTGGAGAGTGATAAGGACTGAATTTTTACCATCGAATTCTATTGGTGTTATCCAGCCTGTGGACAAAGAAATCAGCAGAAATTTAAATCAAACTTTCGTAAACATTTGATTTTGATGCTTCCCCCCCATAGCAGAAAAAAAAAAAAAAAAAAAAAAAAAAAAAAATCTCAAATCTCAATTGTTAATTTGTTAATGTAAACGTACTCGAAGTGATCCGTCTAATGAACGTTGCATGAGAAAACGTTACCTCAACATGCATTATCAGTTACATCCGTAAGACTAGATTGGACATTTCTCAAAAGGGTCAAATGACTGATGAAGAAGAAGACGTTTCCTCTTCGGAGGTAATACTACTCAGACGATATTGTAGCTGAAATTCAAGCTAAAGCAGATGAAACAAATAATGAAGCGGCGATAATATCGACGAATGTGGAGAATTTCAAGCTGAACCATCCCCAACGTACTCAGTGGCCTGTCAGAGAGTAGGAAACTTCTAATTTTTCGAAGGCATGGGTGCAAATGACGATATTTTTCTGATCGTGAGTCTTCTCTGAAGAACAGTAACACAAGAAAGAGACAATAAGGCAGTTCAAAGCGAATGAACCATTTTTTTTTTTTTTTTTTTTTTGTACCGTACCGAAATAAAAAAATAAAGTATATATAATACAGGGTGTTTATAAAGTCCCGGACCCATTTTGATGTTTAATAACTCATAAAATAATAAAGATAGATTAAAATTAACAACATAAATGGTTAGATACACTCAAAAAGTTTCATGACCCCCCGCCAATGAACTTCCACTTGTGCCCCCTTCGTCGCACGGAGAATATCAAGTCGATATTCAATTTCGTGCCAGGTACTGGCAAGCATGTCGGGATCCGCAGAGGCTAGTGCGGTTGTCATTCTGGCTTTTAGGTCATCAATGTTCGACACTCTCCTCCTGTAAACGTTGACCTTTACAAATGCCCAAAGGAAAAAGTTCAGCGACGTTATATCAGGTGATCTGAGTGGCCAAGGTATTGGACATCCTCGCCCAATCCATCTTCCTGTAAAATGGTCATTCAAAGAACTACGAACGATGGTATCCCAATGAGATGGTGCACCATCTTGTTGCAAAAAGACATGTGGCTGAAGCTCTTCTAGTTGTGGAAATACGAAGTTTTCCAACATGTCTAAGTATACGACTGATGAGACCGTCTTTTCTGTAAAAAGGAAAGGCCCAATGACTCGCTCGTGCATTAGTCCACACCACACATTAACCTCTGGGGAATCCCTTTGTGCCTCACAGTATTCATGGGGGTTTTCAGGTCCCCATATGCGCACATTATAGCGATTAACAATGCCAGAAAGATGCCAAAAACAAAAGAGAGAAAAATGCAATTAATATGCAGACGATATTTAGAATGGAAAATGAAATTATCTGAAATTAACCACACGCGTAGACGATATTTACAAAAGTAAAGATATTCAAACCTGAAAAAGAAAATGTATAAGTTATTCTATCAATAAATACCATAAGTTTGTTTATATCTTCATTATTTTATGAGTTATTAAACATCAAAATGGGTCCGGGACTTTATAAACACCCTGTATATTAAGAATGTATAAATTTTTATAATTTTTCCACGAACTCGTTCTTTACGAGCACTCTGTTATAACGAGCAAATTTCGCTGTCCTTTTACGCTCCTTATAAACGAGTTAGATTGTGCAAACAAACCTGGACTTGCGCGATAATGAAAATCTTGGAAATAAATTTGAAAACTCAGGAAAGCTTTTATGTTCTGTTCCTTGTATGCAAAACTTTTGAAAATATTGGCCATCATAATCTTTTAATAACAGACACATTTTTTTTAAATTCAGTTGTACGGTTTATATTTATTTTAACTAACATTTATTTTAAGCTATCTTTCCTGTCAAGCCTTTACTTTCCCCTGGAATTGCCAATGCCAGAGTATGTAAATTTTAGTAGAACGCGCAGAGTATTCAAATTTTTAGCAGAAGTAATTTTGAGTTAAATAGAAGAAAAACGAGATTTGTAAGTGTGCTTTTTTGAATCACGAGCGTGAAGGTTGCTAGGTAGAAATTTAAGAATCGCGCGTTTCGGCCTGTGTGCCTACTTCGGCAGTTAGTTGAATCTTTCAACTTCTTAATCAGAAAGTTTGCTGAATCTCAGCTGTATCTTAGAACGCGGTTAAGATAGTTACAATTATAGAGCCTCGTTGATAGTGACTTCGTTAGTTATTCATCCTATCATTCATTTTTAGTTGTACTTTTCTATTTTTGTTTAACCGCCGGGTCGGCGTAGTTTGTGAGCGTCGAGTGAACGCAACTGTGACTTCTAAAGTGAAATAAAAAGGGAGTTAAATCCTTCTTAAGAGTCTGTGTAATTTCCAGTTCATAGCAGTCACTACTACTATTGCTGACAAGTTGGGGCCTCTCAACATCACACAGTAACCAAAAAATGAAACCTTATATACTCCCATTTTAAAAGGACGACTGGGGTTTTTAGGGGACCCAATCGCCAAATACTGGGTGCGGAGAATCCTCATCCAACAACCCTTTTAGTTCGGGCGCCACTGTTGAGACATTAGAATGTTTTGTAAGCCAGAAAGATGAAAAATTAACAACGCCTTCGCTGGGAATCGAACCGCGGATCTCTGGAATACCGGCCCAGTGTGCAGAACCACTACACCACGAAGGCATGCTAGGAAAGCGGGAGAAATACATTATATTGTTCTTAAATATACTTTGAGATCCCTCATATATCAGCATTGTCTTATTCTTCCAAACGACGGCTGACCGCAAAAGAGTAAATAAATCGATGCCCTATCCTGTTTATCTTCATCACTATCTACATCATAAATAACTGGAAGGAGAATTACAATCTGCCATCCCGTTTAGGAGAAAGAACCAATATATCGTCTATTCATCTATCCCATTTAGGAGCAGAAGCACTGCGGGGCGAACTGACATCGAATTTTGAAGAAATAATTCCCTCCTACTCCTGCTAGTAAAGAAACAAGCTTCAGGGAGCTGGCAGAAAATAGCTTCTACACATGACATAATCTTCAGAGAATGCACCCGAAAACTAAAAAAAGTCCCATACCCGATGATCAAAAAGTAAACGAGCTGTCGCCGGTGTATGACAGTTCTGGAATGACGACATCCATCACAGGCAACCGGAAGTTGTCTTCAGTGCAAAAGACACGATACCTGATTGAAGGAATAAATGAAGAAAATACAAAAATGCGGGATTCCCAAGAGGGGAATAAGGGATTCCCATCGATTGTGGTAAGGATTGCCCATAAATCACCCGATGATAGAGGCGAAGTGAAGTGACTTGATAGATTGTTAGCCCTAGAGGGGCTATTATAAAGCTATGGGATGGCATCCTGTAGTTTTGTCGTCATCTTTTTTTTTTTTTTTTTTTTCCCTTTTGAATTGACTTTGTGTTATTTACTTTTGCGTCTTACACTGACGTAACGCTCGACTTCAGTTTTTCTTTTCCAACTTGTCTAAACTCCGATATGTTTCTAGTATAACTTTGGAGATAGACACATCTTATCTGAGACGTTTCATCATTTCCGTGGTGGCGTTCCAAACCGTTGGGGGAGGGGGCTATTTATCAACGGAAGGAAATCGAATAGAAATTTCTTCAGGAGATGCCCGAGGTGAAAATAATGTTGAGAGGTTAATCATATATCTGTTAAACGAAAACAGACTGGATTTTCAGTTCGCTTTTTTAAGGGAACTCATACACCTTAAACCCCTTATGATCTTCCAATATGTGACTGTTGCAAGAATTGGGATATTTTATATATTTTAAAAGCAATTACTTCCAACTTTTTACATCTGACTACAATATATAGCTGCTTTGGAAAATAGTAACCAGAAAGTTTGTGTTGCCACAAATATTTTTGTGATTTAATTCTCTTTGTGACAAAATATTTCGCCATGTTTCCACCTTGCGCGCAAGATATTTTAGAACTGGCTAATGGTACATACTTGAAATTTGATGGAATTCTTTATATGGGCACTACTTTCTAACTGAACCAACAATCTGATGAATATTTTAATATTTAAAAATTTTATGGACGAAAACATTAAAAAAAATTTTAATAAAATACATTTTATAAACTTAACTCAAAATAAAATAAAAATTTAACATAAAATTTTTAGAATTTTAGGTTCACAGTAGATTCCAAATGTTATAAAAGCTATATATTAAATATGGAATTAAATTATGAAACATAATGTTTTAAACTGTGCGCGCAAGTTGGAAACATGACGAAAAATTTTGTCACAAAGGGGATTAAATTATAAAAATATTTGTGGTAACACAAACTTTCTGATTACTATTTCAGAAAGCAGCTACATTATGTAGTCAGCTGTAAAAGGTTGGTAGTAATTGCTTTTAAAATAAATAAGTTATCCCAATTCTTGCAACAGTCACCTATTCGAACATCTTATGGGTTTTAAGGTTTATGAGTCCCCTTAATTTGGTTCATCTTTTCGTAAAATTATTTGAAATCTATTCTGATGTATTTTACGAAAATAATCAACATAAATCTGCCAGAAAATTACTTTTAGAAAACTACTCCGAATAGCTTAAAACATATCAAAAACAACACACTTGTCAAATCATTAATTGGAACTTGAATATTTTGTTTTGTGTTCCTTGTTAAGGGGTGTTGGAACCCCAAAATCTTCAAAAAATTGTGATTTCGGATTTTTGCATTTTCAAATTCTCCATACTTTTATCTTTCTAAAAATACCCTTCTTTAATTTCTATGAAAATTGGAAGTGTAAAAAAATCTATTTTTAATTTGTCATCTACTGCTTTGATCAATGAGGATTTTTACATAAAAAAGCGTTTTTCTGCAAACGTGATATTTTTATACTCGATGTACCTTTTCTCAAGAACTACTGCTCACAGGTATTTAAACTTTTTATGGCTTATTTATTAGGTTCCCCAATATTTACTGAAATGAGCTTTTTGTAATAAACTTAGAATTTTTTTTTAAATTTATGTGAGAAAAGTGCTAAATTTTACTATGCCTAACAAAATATTCTGTAATTTACTCTAAAATTCAAAATGTTTCAAAAGCTCATTTCAGTATAATCAGATAAGTATACTTTAATTACAGAAAAAATTTCAAGCTTGTATCTACAGCAGATTTTGAGAAAAGGTACATCGAAAATGGCCAATTTAACATTGTCGGTATAGGGGTTTCTGATACACCTTTTAAAGCAGTAATAAAGAAAGGCGCATATTTAATAGAATGAAGAATGTAACGTTAAGAATCTTTTTGACATTCGATTGTTTGGAATTAGGTTTATTAATACAAAAATAGTTTTAATTTTTAAAAATTGTTCTCCAACGTAAAAAGCTTATGTTTATGAAAGGTATCTCCAAGGTAAAAAGATCAAGTTATTCCAGTGCGTGAATTAAAATTCTTAGTAATTAGTTTTTATTTTTTTATTTTATTTTATTTATTTATTTATTTATTTATTTATTTATTTTTGCTATATTTATCAGCTATTTTTTCGAATACATTTCTTTTCCTTTTTTAGCCCAAAGGGAAGTTAGACCGAGGGGCCTATAAGTCTCAAAACGGCATTTTGCGTTGATTCATTCTTTAAACTGTTGACACCAAATATTATCGCCCTGTATTATATTTAAAGAAATTAAATAATGAAGAACCTGCATGAATGTTTTAAATTGTTAAAAACTCAGCGAATTCGATATGATTTTTTTCTTGTTAATTTCCTGTTAAAGGAAAAAGAAACAGTTATAAACATCTTTACTTTCAAAACTGGACTTCGAAAAATCAATTAATGAAAAATTAATATTTTCTATAAATTAAAATTGCCGAAAATTATTTAAATTAGTTTTTCAAAATGCTTTTATAGGGATCTGAACACATGTTATTTTAATTTAAAAATCTGATGTGCACACCACATGACTTCCTTGTACGGAATATTAAATTATACGCCTTTTTTCTTGCATTTCGTTTAAACTTATTCGATTGAATTAAATCTACTTCGCCGACAGCGCATAAACCACAATTGAAGAAACACATTCTTTAAAATTCACTCTATTTCTTTACCATAGCGACACTCTGGCGCTAAGTTCACTTAACAGTATTATATTTCGTTCATATTATAACTCAGAATGCACAAAATTTATATCATTTAAAGAATTATCGAATTGTTGCCACATGTTCTATTCAAATACTATAATAAAGCTAGAACGGAAGATAAGAACAACATAATTCAATCATTTTTAAAACAAAAAATGTACAATTTACAGTAAAGAAACTAAGATCACTGAGCCGGGTAACAAAGTGGATATATTTATATGCGTTTGGCGCGGCCGATTGCAACCAAAATACGAGGTGCATATGTACATATTATAGTAGTCCTATATACAAAATTTCAAAGTTCTGAGCATACTCGTTTTTGAGTTATGCGAGATACGTATAGTTACATATGTTCGCCACGAAAAATTCTCTTCAGAATTCATTTTAAAGCAGTTTTATAATTTTTTTTTTTTTTTTTTTTTTTGAGGAAAAGAGTCTTTTATTCTGTCCTTACGTACAGATATCACGCAAAAACATCGTTAAATTGCATTCGAAAGCGGTCAAAATGGATATTTTCGTTGAAATATGCTGCCTGAAACGTTTCACGATTACAATACTTCCTTTTTACTTCTTAGAAAGAAGTAAAATCCAAATAATTTTTCACTGCGCTGCTTTCGATCGTTCGGCATGCCGACATGCTGACAAAAGTATGAGTAGTTTTCTGAAAATGGTGAAGCAGAATTAATAAAAAGACCAAAACGTGAACTCTCTTTGTATATATATATACAAAGTTTTAAAAGTTTTTAAAGATATTAGTTTGCTTACTAATATCTTTAAAAGATTTGGTCGGATTCACTTAACATTCATTGCAAAAATAATAGAAAGAAGAGTTACTTAAAGTATACGAAACAGAATATATTTCGTTTTTTGTACTTCTGACACACTGAAGAATAAAATATCAACCAGATTATTCTGCAGCAGAAGGCGTAAAGGATATGGCTTCCTTCGATGCTCGAGCATTCGACAATCGAACAAAAAAGAACTTTCTGTCATTCCATTTCGCTAATGTCTTTTTTCTACATTAAAAGTATCATGAAAGTGATGTCTTTTATCGTAAAAGGCAAGTTCCATTTCAGAGATTTATGAACAAAAAAAATTTCAAAACGATTGAAACTTAAGAAAAGTTAAAAAAAATCCTTATCCGGATATTGCAAAACCAACGCAAATAAGAATGCATGTTAGATGGTAATATTTCTAACCTACGCTTAGATGAAATATTCCGATATTTTTATTTGAAATCTGCAATAATATATTAATTAAATCTATAGTTGTAATCATGTAAACATATCCACAATGGTATTTGTCTGCAAAAAAAAACTCAGCGTTTTTACGTTAAATGGATTTTTTTTTTTTTTAAAGTTTACGTGTTTTAAATCTCATAAATAATATCATTATCCCGAATAAAGTTTTTACTAATAAATATTATACATATAAGTGCTGTAATTTGTTTCTTATATTTGAACGTACATGCTTGCATAATATAGACCGTATTTACGATATTAGTAAAAAAAATCTGAAAGCTTTCAGCGCCGACGTAAATCGCCAAAAATCCGTGCAACCGTCTACCAAAGTAGCACCAAAATATATACAGACAAGAACTGAAAATACATTTTTGTGAGTAACAGCAAAAGAAATGCTTACAATGTTTCCATGCGCGAAAGTAATACAGATTTAATACTTCTTGTGCTTCTTAATTACTTTAATTTGTTAGTTGTAATTTGCTTTCATGGAAGCTTTCTAATTGTTCAGAAAATGACGTTACATATCTTTTTAACTTTGCAGCCAATTAAAAGAGAGCGTGTTATGCGTAGATGAACATATGAAGCATTGTTTCACCGCCACGCAAAGGAAAGTCTTCAACCATGTCGTAGCCGGAGCCAGACAGTTTCTCCTCGAGCTCTGCGTAAGGGGACCCATCCAAGAAGGTAATAAATTGAATGCAATTGGTGTTATTTCTTTTAAAAAGCACAAGTTTAACGTCAAATTCTGCAATGTAGGTTCAAGAATACTTCTGTTTAATGTGCTGCAGGTTAAATTGCCCAAAAACAATATATAGAAATATTACCTATTTAAATGCACCCTGTACACCTGTAAAAAAATCTGATGTGTACACCACTTGCACGGAATATTAAATCAGACACATTTTTTTCTTGAATTTCATTTAAACTTATAGGATTGAATTAAATCTACTTCGTCGACAGCGCATAAACCACAATAGAATAAATGTACTTTTTAAAATTCACTCTATATGTTTACCATAATGACACTCTGGCGCTAGGTTCACTTAATATTTCGTTCATATTGTTACGAATTTGGTATTTAAAAAGCTAATGTTAGTTCAATTATAAATTTAAAAATACAAGAGCGCGTGCGTTAAATTAATAAATATCTCTTTTTGATTTCGAGAAAGTGCTGGAAAATTCTAGCGCGTGATTTTAAAATCTTATAAAAGGAGGAAAACATCTCAGTTTGTAGTAGTTGCTTAGTTTGTTGTTGTTTAGAAAACTACTGTTGTTGATTGCAGCGAATTCGCGGATTAGCGTTCTTTAGCTGTTTTGAATTACGTTCTATTGGACATTTGAGTAGTTAAAAGATAACTATTGTGAGATATTGTAATACTGCATGATAATTTGAGAAAATTTAAGCATTTTTGTTGTGATAATAATAAATTTTTGTTCATTTTTCATCGGACTTGTGCATTCATTTCATAACGAACCCGTACGCACGCAACAATTTTTGGTGTCAGAAGTGGGATTTGAATGCCAATAACAAGAGCGATGGAAAAACAATTCAGGCAAATGATGACTGCATTTGCTGCTTTCCAAGAAAAGATGGAAGGGGCCGTCAACTCCGTTAAGGAAGAAATGAAATTGGGCCAAGATTCCGTTAAACTCCTTTAACGGAATCTTGATCTTTGATGAGATCTGTTAAAAAGGAAATGGAAGCCGTGCACGAAAAGTTGGAAGCTGGTCAAGTAACTTTCAAAGAAGACATAAAAGCTGTACAAGAAAAGATTGAAACAGGTCAAGACGAAATGAAAAGAGAAATAACCTGCGTAATAGAAAGTAAATTTGAGGCTATGGAAGACAGAATAGGAGCTGTCGAAAATAAAGTCGGGCAAATTGAAGAAAAGGTTTCTTCTGTCAAAGATGAAATAGAAGATAGAGTGTCGGCTGTGGAGCAACGAGTCGAAGGAAGAGTTTCGGCCTTCCAACAACAAATTGAAGAAAGAATTTCTGCCGTCGAACAACAAATTGATGATAGGGTTTCTGCTGCCGTCGCCAAAGAAGTTGACAGCCTAAAGAAGTGCATAGCGACGGTAGGAAACAATTCTGAAGGTTTCAAATTTTTATCGATGCCTGCTCGTTCCGTTCTGAAACTATCTACATATGATGGGAAGACCTCCTGGCAGGTGTATAGGACACAATTTTCTATCGTTGCGGATGCGAATGGATGGGATTCCCAAGCTAAGGCCTGTCATCTCGCCGCTTCTCTGAGAGCAGACGCAGCGGATATCCTGCAGACGCTTCCCGAAAATCAAAGGCTAGATTTCGAAGCTCTATCCGGCGCTTTGGAGCTGCGCTTCGGCGAGAAATGTTTAAAAGACTACAGCAGGCTCCAATTAAAATCTCGTCAACAGAAGCTCACCGAAACGCTTCAGGAGCTCGCCACGGATGTTGAAAGGCTGTCACATCACACCTTTTCGGAGTGCCCGACAGAAACAAGGGAAATCCTGTCCCTGCAATATTTCATCGATGGCATCCGGGACCCTGAAATACAGAAAGCACTGCGAATGGCGGATGTTAAAGATTTAAAAAGCGCTCTAGTGTACGCCATGAAATTCGAGGCAGCCCAGCAAGCCACCCGTCGAGACCACCATCCAGTCAGAGCTGCTCAAGTCCAGGAGCCAGGGGATCAAGTCACTGCTCGTCTAGACGATTTAACTAGACAACTGAACGCCTTGAGACAGAATATTGGTGACAAGAAACCGACCGTAAAGTGCTGGAACTGCGGTTCTGAAGGACACATACGACGAAACTGCAGAACACCCCAGGGCACGGATGCTAAGACCGCTCCTAACAAACAGCAGGGAAACTAATTAGTGGCCATCTCGCGGGGCGGAGGTTGCCAGATCATGAAAAGCCCCAGTTTAAAGCGCTTCAGATTTCTGCAGTGAGAGGCGGCAGTAATGGACTTTTCATAATAGGACATATTAATGGAGTTCCCTGCAATATGACGATAGATACAGGAGCCAACGTTACCATCATCCGAAAAGATTTGGCTCAACAACTGGGAAGCAAACTTATCTGGACGCCGCCCTGCGTTACCCTACAGACTGTGTCCGGTGAGAAGATCAACATCGATGGAAAAGTAAATGCTAACATCACGTTTGGAAGTGCCGCTTACCATCACACGGCATATGTAGCAGAGATCACTGATTCTTGCATACTCGGATTGGACTTTCTAAGGAAATACAATTTTTCCTTGGACTTTAAAAATAACGAATTGCATTCTACATCTGAGGACATAGCGTTATTTGGAGTCAATGATGAAGTTAAATCTGTCCATAAAATCATAGCACAAGACAATATCACAATACCGGCAAGAACAGAAATTTTACTTCCCGGATCCATAGCCGAAAACAGAAATTTCCGCTACGGCATCATAGAATATCCCAATAACTGTAATAGCCCAAAAGGAGTACTAGTAGCCTCAACACTTGTCGACCTATCCAGAACGGTTATCCCGGTGAGAGTCGCCAATGTAACTAAGAAGGCGAGAGTTATTAAGAAAGGTGAAGTGGTTGCGACATGTACTCCAGTAACCAGCGTTGAAAGAAAGAGCAATATCCAAGAATCCGTGTCCTCATCAGAGAGCATTACGTCGGAGTTACTTCAGAATGCGCAATTAAACGATGAAGAGAAGAATGCTGCCGATCGCGTCATCAAAGATCTTCAAGTTGTTTTCTCCCGCTCGTCTTCTGACGTGGGTCGAACTAGTTTGACACAACATAGAATAGATACCGGCGATCATCCCCCGATCAAGCAACATCCAAGACGTCTACTGTTTGCTAAACAGGAAGAGGTGCGAACACTGTTAAAAGATATGGAAGAAGGCGATGTCATCGAGCCTTCAGTAAGTCCATGGGCATCTCCCATCGTCCTAGTCAGAAAGAAAGACGGCTCAACAAGATTTTGCGTTGACTATCGCCGGTTGAATGAGGTTACGAAGAAAGACAGTTACCCTCTTCCTAGAATTGACGACATTCTAGACACTCTTTCTGGAAGCAAGTGGTTCTCAACACTTGATTTAAAGAGTGGGTATTGGCAGGTAGAAATACAGCCTGAAGACCGAGAAAAGACGGCATTTACTACGGGACAAGGGCTTTGGCAATTCAAGGTGATGCCGTTTGGACTGTGTAATGCGCCGGCAACATTCGAACGTCTTATGGAAACTGTTTTGAAAGGCCTTTCCTACGAAGCCTGCCTCATATACCTGGACGACATCATCATCGTCGGAAAGAGTTTTGAAGAACATTTAGAAAATATTAGGAAGGTGCTTCAGAAACTGAAAGAAGCCAATCTGAAGCTGAGTCCCGCTAAATGCAAATTGTTCCGAAAGGAAGTGACTTACCTGGGACATGTCATCTCTGCAGAAGGTGTGCGCACGGATCCTGAAAAGATATCAGCCGTTAAATCCTGGAAACGTCCCGAAAATGTCCATCAGCTGAGAAGCTTCCTAGGGCTTTGCACCTACTATAGGAAATTCGTGAAGGACTTTTCTTCCATCGCAAGACCCCTACACAAGCTGACAGAGAGCAACCAGAAGTTCTTGTGGACAAAAGAATGCGAGGATGCATTTAACAACTTAAAGGAGGCTTTAACATCTGCTCCAATCCTGACGTATCCTCAGCTTGACCGACATTTATTCTCGACACCGACGCGAGTAATGAAAGTGTTGGTGCTGTTTTGTCCCAAGAAATAGACGGCCAAGAACGTGTAGTGGCATACTGGAGCAAGTGCCTGTCTAAACCGGAGAGGAATTATTGTGTCACCAGGAAAGAGTTGCTCGCCATAGTCAAAGCTGTAGAACAGTTCCATCACTATCTATACGGCAGAAAATTCCTGCTCCGCACCGATCATGCATCATTGACCTGGCTTTTAAATTTCAAGAATCCTGAGGGTCAAACAGCCAGGTGGATACAGAGACTCCAAGAATATGACATCACTATCCGTCATCGTAAGGGATCATCACACGGAAACGCCGACGCCCTGTCTAGAAGACCTTGCCAAGAAAGCTGCCGATATTGTTCCAGGGTGGAAGCGAAATACGAGCTGCTGACTCCGGTCGCAAGACAAATTACAACATCAACATCGGCTGATCGAGAACCGTGGAGTGATGATGAAGTCAGGAAAGACCAGCTGGAAGACCGCGACATTAAACCTATAATTGATTTAATGGAGTCATCAAACAGAAAACCTACCTGGCAGGACATTTCTATCTGTAGTCCTACAACCAAACAATATTGGGCACTCTGGGATTCACTTCACATTCGAAACGGCGTCTTATACCGGAAATTCGAATCGGATGATGGGAAGACGTTCCGATGGCAACTTATACTTCCAAGATCCCGCATTCCTGATGTCCTTAAAGAGTTACATAGCACCCCTACTGGAGGTCACTTTGGAATAATGAAGACCTTGCAGAGAGTTCGTGAGCGCTTTTACTGGAATAATGCAAAGGATGACGTGCAAAAGTGGTGCCGATCTTGCGATGCCTGTGCAGGTCGGAAAGGACCGAGGAAACACAGCCGAGGCAAGCTGCAACGTTACAACGTAGGGGCGCCTTTTGAACGTATCGCCTTTGACATCCTGGGACCTCTGCCACGAACTGCTGATGGCAACAAATACATACTCGTTGTCATTGATTACTTCACCAAGTGGCCTGAAGCTTATCCTATTCCTGATCAAGAGGCTGTCACAGTAACTGAGGTAATGATACAGCACTGGATTTCCAGGTTCGGAGTGCCTCTTCAGTTACATTCCGATCAGGGAAGGAATTTTGCCTCGGCAGTAATCAAAGAACTATGCAAACTACTCGACATTGACAAAACTCAAACGGCGCCATTGCATCCCCAGTCGGACGGCATGGTAGAGAGGTTCAATCGAACCATCCTTAATAACCTCTCATTAGTGGTTTCCAGAAACCAACAGGACTGGGACAAGAAATTACCACTCTTTTTACTGGCTTACCGCAGTGCTGTCCACGAGACTACCGGCTATTCTCCATCACAGATGCTCTTCGGTCGTGACCTTCGTCTGCCTTGTGATCTATTGTTTGACCGCCCTCCGGATGCTCCTTCATCGTCTGAGGAATATATTCAAGATCTCCAGGCCCGGTTTGAAGTGATGCACAACTTTGCACGAGAGCGAGTCAACTTGGCGACGGAGAAGATGAAGACCCGATAGAGAGCTACTGAACATCAATTCCACGAAGGAGACAAGGTGTGGTTGTAGAATCCGACTCGACGGAAAGGACTTTGTCCGAAATTACAGTCACCTTGGGATGGCCCGTACACAGTCCTAAACAGGCTGAATGACGTCGTGGTTCGGATTCGTAAGTCTTCGAACTCTAAACCTAAAGTCGTTCATTACGACAGGTTAGCACATTACTATGGCCATAGTACATAATGTAGATAATTGTAAATAGTATAAGACCATGGTCCTTTTTGTTTATAAATGTGTATTTGATTTGATTTGTATTTAGTATTTGATTTGCATTTAGTATTTGATTTGTATTTAGTATTTGATTTGTATTTAGTATTTGATTTGTATTTAGTATTTGTTTTGTATTTAGTATTTGATAGCATTTGATTTGTTCAAGTTAGTTATTGCATTTATTGTTTATATTGTTTGATATAGTAATGTAATGTTTATGCCTCAGTTGCATTTATGCCACAGTTGTAAGTTTAGCTTCCTGTCCAGGGATTGTACTGCCCGGGACGTGCAGTCCTTGGGAAGGGGGCAGTGTTACGAATTTGGTATTTAAAAAGCTAATGTTAGTTCAATTATAAATTAAATGGTTTTATTTCTCGCGCAGTGCAGCGCGTGACGAATATTAAAAGAAAGCTAAGCCGGAAAAATTAAAAATACAAGAGCGCGTGCGTTAAATAAATAAATATCTCTTTTTGATTTCGAGAAAGTGCTGGAAAATTCTAGCGCGTGATTTTAAAATCTTATAAAAGGAGGAAAACATCTCAGTTTGTAGTAGTTGCTTAGTTTGTTGTTGTTTAGAAAACTACTGTTGTTGATTGTAGCGAATTCGCGGATTAGCGTTCTTTAGCTGTTTTGAATTACGTTTTATTGGACATTTGAGTAGTTAAAAGATAACTATTGTGAGATATTGTAATACTGCATGATAATTTGAGAAAATTTAAGCATTTTTGTTGTGATAATAATAATTTTTTTTTCATTTTTCATCGGACTTGTGCATTCATTTCATAACGAACCCGTACGCACGCAACAATATTATAACTTAAAATGCACAAAATTTATGTCTTTTGAAGAATTATCTTATCGTTGCCACATGTTCTATTCAAGTACTATAATAAAGCTAGAACGATGTATAAAAGAAATTAAGCAAACAAAACAAAAAAGAAACAGTTTTTCACAGACGATTCAGTATTTCTCATTTAATTAATTCAGTTCTCACTTCGCGACGAGGCAAAAATACATAAAAACTCAAAATATCTGTATTAAAAATTACTAAGTAAATCTTAAACGCTTATTTCCTCGAAAAAAATTCCAGAAAGGATTAAGCATGATTTAATTCGCAATAATAAATGAAGGCATTATCTATGTTGTTGCGAAGCTTAGTCTTTCTAGATTGGCAACCAATCTACTGTTCTGCTGTTTCAAATGTAAACAAATATGTCCGCCATGTTACTCGTATTTAAAACTTAACCGCACTTAAACACCAATTAAATTGTTGATAATTGTACAAATATTGCTTCCAGATTTACGAAAGGCCTAAAAACCTTAACCGAAAGATAAGAAAAACATAATTCAATCATTTTTAAAGCCAGAAATGTACAATTTACAAACATATAAGAGTAAAGAAACTGAGATCGCCGAGCCGAGTAACAGAGTGGATATATATATATAAATATATTTATATACGTTTGGTGCGGCCGATTGTAACCAAAATACGATGTGCACATCTATATGTTATAGCAGTCCTATATATAAAATTTCAACGTTCTGAGGCTACTCGTTTTTGAGTTATGCGAGATACGTTCGTTCAGACGCCACGAAGACGCCTGTTCAGAATTCCTTTTAAAGCAGTTTTATAATTTTTTGGAGGAAAAGAGTCTTTTATTCTGTCCTTACATATAAATGTCACGCAAAAATATCGTTAAATTGCATTCGATAGCGGTCAAAATGGATATTTTCGTTGAAATATGCTGCCTGAAGCTTTTCGCAATTACAATATTCCTTTTTACTTCGTACAAGGAAGTAAAATAGGGGGGTGGACAGTTCTATATCTCCCGTCGGCCGATTGAAAAAATTCAAATTGCGTTTTCATCCCTCCAAAGCGAGATTTAGGATATATATTACATTTATATATAGCATTGATCTAAAATAGGTATTTTGACACAAAATCGGACTTTTTCTGAAATAACATATCATTGCTTTTCCATATTTCGGTTCTACGACTCAAATTACGCCTAGATATTAAATTTTGTAAAATTTGGTGCGAAATTTAAGGAGAAATTCAAAAATTTGTCTTGCGCAATATTTTCAGTTTGCGCCACTTGGCGAACCTCTTATTGGCGAAGTTTGCGCCACTTGGCAACAAATTTTCCATTATGCCGAAGTGGAAAAAAAAAGGCACCTCGTTCCTACCTTTTTACATTGTGCATGATCGGGGAAAAATTCCCATCGTTCTTATTTTCAAATAATTTTAGCAAAGTGTCTAAAATACATTTGATGTTTTATCGTTTTCAACAGGGCTCACCAGCGACTGGGTAATGACGCTGAACACTGGTAGTTCGGTCCGAGGTTCGAATCCAGCGAACGGGCTCGCTGCATGGGCGTTTTCGTGGTTTTCCCCATGTGTAACGTGTACGAGCCAATTTCCCATAGAAAGTCCTCCACGGTTTGGTTTGGTTTATTAGATTACGGCAAAGCACTCCAGGGCTATCTGCCTTAAGGGAGGGATGCCTTCGTGGAGGACATTTTAAGGGAAACTGGCTCGTATACACGTTACACATGGGGAAAACCACCCATGCAGCCAGCCCGTTCGCGGGATTCGAACCTTGGACCGAACTACCAGTGTTCAGCGACGTTACCGCTCGGCCGCTTGGTGGGCCTGAAAATCCTCCACGAAGGCATCCCTTCTTTAGGCAGATAGCCCTTGTGTGCTTTGCCATAATTGAATAATCCCAATCCCAGCTTTCAACAAATATGCCACATTTCATAACGCGCCAATATATAAATCCACGTATATCTTCGGAAATCTGGAATAAAAAACGGTAAGATGATGGTAAAGCTTTTATAGATTATAATTCAAAATGTTTTTGAAAAAGATATAAAAATTATTTTAAAATACAAATTTTAAAAATAAACCATAAAAAATGGGTGAACCTGAATTTCGAAATGTGAAAGGAAGGATCAATTACGATTAATAAAAAAAGAGAGATTAAAAAATATATACCTAACTCACTTTATACTGAGAAGCTGAAATTTTAAGAGCTAATTTTTCAAAAACTGCTCGTGCGATTTTTATAAAACTTGGTAGTTCGGGGTAATTTGAGTCGTAGAATCGAAATATGAAAAAAAAATTGGTATGTTATTTCAGAAAAAGTCCGATTGTGTTAAAACAAACACACTTTGAATTTTTGAATTTTATCAAACGGCGCAGTAGAACGGGAGATATAGAATATATATACTCATAATCACGTAAGTATATATATAATATTATACTGATATCACGCAGTATAATCAGTAGTTATACCTCAAACTAATAAAAACGTTTAAATACAGTGCAATCCAAAGAGAAAGCTAATTCAGATATCTCAAATCACACGGAACCAAATTCGCAACAAGAGCAACTAACTAAAACGTTCTCTCTCCAGTTTTTTATTGATTTCAACCGACTGCGGGAGATCGTTTGAGTAATTTCTGCTTCTCGAGATTTCTGGAAAGCAAAACGAGAGCGGAATTACTGTTACAGCTAACATAGTGTTCAATTGCACTTATTCAGTTCAACACAAGATTGCCCAAGAAGTCATTATTACTGATTTTAATTTCAATTAGAAAAACAATTATGTATATAATGACACAATATCTTAAAATTTTGTGACTTTTTGTACAACATATAAATGTGTTTTATTAATAATTATAGTTACCCTCTTCTTTCATTTCCGGTATATATATATGTGTGTGTGTTATACTTATATTGCCCAAAAGCAGTCATTTTGACTGCTTGGGAAATTCTAAATAATGAAATGACTCTTATTATTGAATTGAGTAAATTTCTTATATGACTAGTTCGGCTTTGTGTTGAAATAACACTTTTCATTTTTTTTTCGATTATCGTCACACGATAACATACAAGTATGTGATAAATTGACGATATGCGCGTATATTTGATAAGTTGCAGTTTCTCAATAAGCTAAAGTAGTACTTGTTATTCGAATCTCGGTGAACAGTTTTGAAACTTGTCGAGCCATATACTACCCAAATAGCACAGCAAAGTCGTAATGACGTTGCAAACTCGTCGCGGATGGCGTTGCAAAAACGTTGCAATATGTCGTCTTTAAGACACCCAGATGTCCGCAAACATCCACTGTTTTGCAACCGTTGCAAAGACGTCTTTATTACGTCTTTGCAGATGAGGTTTTTGTCGAATAGACGTCATTATTGCGTCTTTCACAGGTGATATTTTGTTTGGGGAAGCATCGTATCACGACGTCTTAAAGACGCCTAAATGTTCGCAAAATTCCATCTTTTTGCAACAGTTGCGATTATACCATTAAAGCACTATGTAGGAAAGGAGAAATGTCCTTTATCATGTGCAATAGTAGTCTTTTTGCATTTTTTCTCTGTTCTTTTTTAAACTTCTCTTTATTTTAAGCCAAAAAGAGCTATTAGTCTCAAAACATAATTTTCCATCGTTCACTATAAATGCATTGTTTCACTTTTCATTTGAAAAAATGCACATCAAATGTGTGAAGAGTATTTAGGTAATTTTGAAGCAGGGAGACAAGATAAATGTGAAATCCCCTCGCCGGTACGCAAACCTTGGACATCTCGAATATCCTCCGAGTGTGCTAACCGTTACACCACGAAGGCATGCCGAAAGGAAGGAGAAAATACCTCATATGCTCCCCCTTTTAAAGAGCGACTGGTATTAGGGGACCCAATCGCCAAATCCTGGTGGTAAAGAATCATCATCCGCCACGTTTTTTAGTTCGGGCGCCATTGTAGAGTTTTCTAGGCAATTTTGAAACAAGGAGATATGAAAAATGTACAATATTCTCCCCGAGGCTCGAACTCTGGATCTCTCGAATTCGCGCTGAGTGTGCTAACCATTACACGACGAAGGCATGCCGAAAGTAAGGAAGAAATACTCGATATGTGTTGTTTGACTTTTTCTTCGAGTACTGAATAATAAAACAAATTTTAAAAAATATAATAATTTTTACTATAAACATTAAATTGCACGCTGTAAATATTTCAGGCTTTTGTTTTTTTGAATTTATTTATTTATTCCTATGTTTACCGTATTTCTTTCCTGATAAACCTTCTTTGCAAGGAAAACCGTTGAGATATAAAAAATCAATATTCTAAGTAAAAAGGTTTAAATTTCGTCGCTTATAGTATCTAAGATTCTCTTTTCGTCAAAGACGCTCAAACTTGAAGAAAAATCTTGTATTTCTTCTATGCCTTTTAATGATAGTTCCAAGATTATCGTGCGGGTTGGTGTGTATTTGCATTCTCTGTTGATACGAGTATAATTAGGATGCAATTCTAAGTTTCAAATTAGGTAACTATATAAATTCATTCAAATTAAAGCGACAAATTTTTTCCCGTTATTTAATGCAATTATAAATCCTTGAAGTCTAATTTTAAAATACAACTAAATCGCTATAACACAAGTCACAACAACATAGATGAAGATTATCTCACTTGTCTGACAGTAGCATCAGCACAAGCTTACGAAATTCATCGTGGCAAAGAAGGGCAAGATTGCACCTGTCGTTGGCAAGAACCTTGAGCACCATACAGGTTACATCAGTACGACTTTCCACAGTATGTCAGACAGACAGTATGCATTTACAATCATCGATGCTTTCTCCGGGATCCGAACCGGGCCCTTCGGTACGTCAGTCAGAGTCACTAAGGACTATCCCGGTCGCGTAATGGCAAACCGCTCTTTGAGTTGATCAAATGTTAACGAATTTCTTTTACTGCGCATGCTCAGTAGTGTACTGTTGGCGTGGCAGGAAATACTGGCGACTATGTATAAACAACACTACACAAGCCTGTTCATCATGTAGGTCTTATCGATTATTTACAATTACAAAACTACCGAAATTTATTTGTGCTTAATGCATTTACTTCTGTTTCATTTCATTTAGGTTTGTTTTGTTCATAAACATTATATTTAATATCAGTTATTTATAATAATTTCCTTGACTTGAATTCAGTAATTTAAACTGGATTTATTCTTATTATTTTTTTAATTGGATTTATTATTAAAGTATATACGAATGGAACATATAGTTATTTACCATATGCAATTGCTTTTATTCCTCACAAGTACACTCATGTCCATAAATTAAGGATAATTCGGAGTCACGCAGAAATCGAACTCTAAAATAAATATATCACCTGTAAAATCACTACACACATCTTCAAGAATCATATGCAAATTTCAGTAAGTAACCAGATGACACCGATGGTATGTCACAATGACGAGAGTGTAAGAGAGTGATACATAAGGAATACAGGCAAAGAAGTAAAATTGTTCGCAGGCGCTTTATAAGCATTTCAGTGCAATAACCGAATAGTTATGACACAAATGACGCACTTGGATGATTTTTTACGTGGTAGAATTACCGGCCGTCTGGAATGTGGGCGTACCAAACCAAGTATCAGACGAACTTGGAATTGCCCAGAGTGTCATCTCCAGGCTTTGGCAACGATTCCAAGATGATGGTAATGTGAGTAGACGTTACAGCACAGGTCGCTCCAGAGTTACAACGCGGAATGAGGACCGGTATTTGGCAGTTACTGCCAAAAGAAACAGGCGGAGCACAGCCTCAGACCTGTCTCGTCAGCTCTCTTCAGCCACTGATACGACAATTTCAAGGCAGACCGTGTACAGACGCTTAGGGCGGATTGGTCTATATGCTCGTAGACCTGTCAGATGCGTTCCACTTATTGCAACTCACTGTCGCCTGCGGTTAGCCTGGAGTAGAGAGCATGCATTGTAGACACCGCAACAGTGGGCTTGTGTGATGTTTTCCGCCGAGTCCAGGTTTAGCTTGCGGTCTGATTCGCGCCGGACTTTCATATGGAGAGCTCCAGGTACCCGTTACCACCAAGAAAACATCATTGAACGACACCGTTACGGTGGTGCAGGAGTGCTCGTTTGGGGTGGAATTATTCTGGGTTCCAGAACTGACCTGCATGTTGAAATTGGAACCATGACAAGCCAAATCTATCGGGACGTCATTCTGGAACAACATGAACGTTTGTTTCGGGGCGCCATGGGCGCACAATTTGTGTTTATGGATGACAACGCCCATCTTCACCGTGCAAACATCGTAAGCGAATGCCTTCAATCGGAGGATATCACCCGTATGGACTGGCCAGCATTCTCACCGGACTTGAATCCAGTACAGCACGTGTGGGACATGCTTGCCGACGAGTTGCAGCCCGTGAACCTCCTCTTACATGTCTACCGGAACTTCGGAGAGCATTGCTTTTTGAGTGGTGTAATATCCCCCAAGATCAGATCGATAATTTGATACTCAGCATGCCTAGGCGTTGTACGGACTGTATTGCATCGTCAGGGAGACATACAATGTATTAACAATCATACCAACCATGTAATATTAGTTTTTTTTGGTAAATAGTTTTTTTTTTTTAATTTGCTGCAGGGAGAAAAAATCGCTAATTTTTTTTAATAATATCAAACATATAGCACTTTTTTTGCTCTTTACCTTTTGTTTAATAAATAGCTTTACAAATAATTCAAATTTGTTTTGCTTCTAACTCTTCCTTAGCCTGATTTTCCATTATCCTTAATTTATGGACCTGAGTGTATATTCAATAAAGATTCAGCTAATATATCCTCTTTTGTAATCATTCTTAAACGAAACTTCGAGTAGTTTACAATCGATAGTTACCCTCTAAGTAATAAAGCAACTTACAACCTAAAAAGTTTTAAAACCCCGAACTGTTTCCGCCTAGATAACATAATATCAACCACACACCGTATTTATCTTCTTTTAAAAATGTACCTAAGTCGTAATTACGCCAAATTCTCTTCTGGGCATGCGCAGTATGCAAAATTCGTTTAACATTGATCAACTGAATGTGCAGTTTGCCATTACGCATCCCGGTCGAGGCGGCATCATCATCTGCTATATTATTATTATTATCTTTCTTATTTATTAGCATTTATTATATCTTATTTTATTATTTCTTATCAGATTCAGTCTGGAAAGAAGAACCCGAGCAATAATTTCGAGTAGTTCATTTAAATTTCAACCAGTTGTTCAATATTCGTAAATTAACAAAACGCAGTTTGTTAAAATCTTCCCAAATATACTCTTTATTACCAAAACGTTCATTGCTTTAAACGTATACTGTTCTGATTTGTTTTAACTTATCAAAGAAGTTAACTGACTATTTATCTGACTTCATGAAAAATGGTAAAATAAAAATTGTGACTAGTATTAAAGCTGTAGAATGGTTCAGCAAAAAGAATTGCTAAGCTTCGAAACCAAGAATTCAGTATAATAAAGGAATTATGAGTTGCATTTTTGAACAGTATTTAAAGAAACTATCAATGTTCGGATGATATGTATTCTAAACTTTGTTATTTTGACTCAATATTTGTTTTGAATAGGTTGGCTGCATGGCACCCTCTTCGTTGTTTGGTGACAAGAAAAGGATGATACATAATTTTCACTTTTTAATTAAATATAATTTCAATTTTTTTCCAAAGTCTTCTTCATAATGCTTGCCAAACTACGATAGGGTTAGTTGATCGCGATTTGCTTGAAATAATATAAGCAGTTCTTAACATTTCATTTAAAAGAAAATATGCCTATTACAAGCAATTGCTAGATAACATTTCAAGCTGGTACTGCATCAGAAGAGCATTATCTTGTTAGTATCAACTGAAAATTCACGAGTAAGTTGTTAATATCTACAAAAAATTAGTTGTTAATATCAACAAAAGTTAGTTGTCAATGTCAACAAACATTTGCGAATTCTAGAAAATTCACTTGACAATTATTTTAATATAAAAATGTAATATTTTCTTACATATGAATACACAGTTTTTACATCTAACGAATAAACTTATCAAAGCGGGCTTAAATTTTTCATATTTCTACTCGCATTTGAACGAAAATAACCATTTGACCGCTCTCCAATCCATTTGAATGATGTTTTGCGTGATATCTGTACGTACGGACAGGATAAAGGACTCTTTCCCCAAAACGGATTGCAAAGTGGATTTAAAAAGAATTCGAAACAGATTTTCTTTGTGACGTCTGAACGTACGTACGTGTGCGTGTGTTATACACTTAACATAACTCAGAAACGACTTGCCACAGAAGATTGAAATATATTGTATGTGGGACTGATATAACATGTAGTTGTGTACCTCCCTTTCTGGTTGCAGAAGTATACAAATACTCTGTTACCCGACTCGGTGAGCTCATTTTCTTTTCTTTATATGTTGGTAAATTGTGGCCGTTTTTGCTTTATAAATGATTGAATTATGTTGTCTTGTGTTCCGAATGAGGTTTTTATGCCTTTAGTTAATCTGCATGCAATAGCTGTAGAATTATTAGCAATTTAAAAGTTGTTTAAGTACACTAAGCCTAACGACACAGTTTGTTTACATTTGAAATCTAGTAGCATAGTGAATTAAGTCAGTTTCTGCGCCAACTTCAGTGTCTTTTTGCCGAGTGGGGCTAAACATTTTGTCTACCGAAAAATCTGTCCTTCTGCCTGCTTTTAATTAATTTACATTCTAATTTTAATTGCAAAAAAAATTTTTAGCGCTTTCTTTTTTGGTGTTTTAGGCTTGCATTTTTTAATGAAAATGTTTTGAGATTTTATGTATTTTTCCCTTGCAGCGAAGTGGGAACTGAATTGATTGAATGGGAAATATCTCTAATGAAATTCGAGGAAATAAGTTTAAATGAAATTCAGTAAAAAAAAATCTGATGTGTACACCACATAACTTCCTTGTACGGAATATTAAATTATACGCATTTTTTCTTGCATTTTGTTTAAACTTATTAGATTTAATTATATCTAATTCGCCGACAGCGCATTAACCACAATAGAAAAGTGCCTTCTTTAAAATTCACTCTATTTGTTTACCATAGCGACACTCTGGCGTTAGGTTCACTTAACAGTATTATACTTCGTTCATATTATAAATCAGAATGCACAAAATTTGTATCATTCAAAGAATTATCCAATCGTTGCCACATGTTCTATTCAAGTACTATAATAAAGTTAGAATGAAAAAAAATAAAAATAAAAATAAAAGAAATTAAGCAAACAAAACAAAAAAGAAACAGTTTTCACAGACGATTGAGTATTTCTCATTCAATTAATTCAGTTCTCACTTCGCGACAAATCAAAAATACATAAAAACTCAAAATATCTCTACTAAAAATTACTAATTATTAAAAATTAAATTATTAAAAATGAAGTAAATTTTAAACACTTATTTCCTCGAAAAAATTCCAGAAAGGAGTAAGCATGATATAAATCGCAATAATAAATGAAGGCGTTTATCTTTGTTGTTGTGAAGCTACGTTTCTCTAGATTGGCAACAAATTCACTACTCAGCTGTTTCAAATGTAAACAAGCAATGGCCGACATCAAAATAGGCTTAGCGGCACTTAAACAACTTTTAAATTGTTGATAATTCTAAAAATATTGCATACAGATTGACTAAAGGCATAAAATCCATAACCGGATGATAAAAACAACATAATTCAATCATTTTAAAGAAAAAAATGTACAATTTACAAACATAAAGAAACTGAGATCACTGAGCCAGGTAACAGAGTGGATATATTTATAAATATATTTATGTATGTTTGGCCCGGCCGATTGAAACCAAAATACGAGGTGCACATCTACATGTTATAGTAGTCCTATAAACAAAAGCTCAACGTTCTGAGGCTACTCGTTTTTGAGTTATGCGAGATACGTACGCACGTACGTACGTACATACGTTCGTACAGACGCCACGAAAAATTCTCTTCAGAATTCATTTTAAAGCAGTTTTTTAGTTTTTTTTGGAGGAAAAGAGTCTTTTATTCTGTCCTTACGTACAGATATCACGCAAAAACATCGTTAAATTGCATTCGAAAGCGGTCAAAGTGGATACTTTCGTTGAAATATGCTGCCTGAAGCTTTTCGCGATTACAATACTTCCTTTTTACTGCGTACAAGGAAGTAAAAAGTGCATAATTTAATAGGTTATACAGGAACGGCATGTGGCGCCACATCAGTTTTTTTTTTTTTTTTTTTTTTTTTTTTTTTTTTGTATATGAATTACGTTTTGGATGTGATTATTTCTCTTGCTCGATTCCTGCTGATATCGCTTCAGTTTTTTCTTATCGTAATCGTAATATTATGCCACACGTTTTCAAAAATGTAGCGTATTAAGTAATATTATGC
Source organism: Stegodyphus dumicola (assembly GCF_044657685.1). NCBI lineage: Eukaryota > Metazoa > Arthropoda > Arachnida > Araneae > Eresidae > Stegodyphus > Stegodyphus dumicola. The sequence goes on from NC_140768.1 coordinate 6,819,228, forward strand.
CACACGTTTTCAAAAATGTAGCATATTAAGTAATATTATGCCACACGTTTTCAAAAATGTAGCGTATTAAGTAATATTATGCCACACGTTTTCAAAAATGTAGCGTATTAAGTAATATTATACCACACGTTTTCAAAAATGTAGTGTATTGAGATTGGTGAGAAGTAAAGAGATTGGAAGAACCTTTTAGGTCCGCTAATGCCCTTTATTTCAGGAAGGAATGATCAGTGAAATAATAGTTTCTTTTTCTTTCCTTTGATAAAAGCAACGTTAACTGTGCTCATTGCTGTAAAACAACAGAACGAAATAAACTTTGTGTGATTCATACTTTCTCTCGAAGTGTTTACGGATTTAACAAATGCCAAACCCAGTTTCAGGACTGAAGATCATCTGTAAAGAAGCATAGTCTGAAAAACAGATATAATTATGAAAAGATTTCTCAGAAAGAAAATAAATTGCTGAGGGTGAAATAGAATACACTTTACGATTCTAGTGCTCTCATCAAAACTATAAAACCAGAAACAAACAAACAAAAAAAAAAGGTCTGCCAAATTTTGAATACGTCTTCGAAAATGATAGTTGAGGCAGTCGAGAAAGAAAAACAATCTAAATATAAAACTCTTCTGTTCTTTCCAAGAGAAGAATCTCGCTTACGTTGCTGGTCGAACAAATTAGCGAAGAACAAAGCGTCTTTCATTATTTCATTAAATATAAAGAATTTCAGAGAATATTTTAAGCCGAATTGTTTTTGGAAGAATTCCCTCCCCCCTGCAGGCTGAATTAAATGATAAAATTAATTTATCCTAAAAGTTTTTTTTATACTTAAAGAAAAACATTTTCCTAATTCAAATTTTAGTTGTTTAATTTTTATGAAAATATTTGCATTCGTAGCTCGTGTTAACGAAACTCAGCATGTTTAAGTGATAACATAAAACGAGATATTTTCTTAATTTATTTATTCATCACAGGAAACTAAATCTCAAATAGCAGATCTAGCCGTTGCTGTGCTTTGTTCTGAAACTAGTTTATCTTTCATTATTTCTTTTTTTAGAAGATGAATGCTAAATTTATAATTAAAAAAAATAGTTTACAATACATTAAAATTTTAAAAATGCATCGATGGTTTCAGCGAGCTAAGAAATTTCATCTTAACATCCGTTAATCGAGAATTTCGGTTTTATTTAAAGTGCGATTAAGTCGAGAGATTTGATGTGCAAATTGTTAATTAAATCAAAGGAGGTGAACATAACTCTCCAAATAAGGTTCTGTCAATTTAATTTACTTCAGTGTGTACATTAGTAAGTTACACTACTCAGTAAATGACATTAAACATTTTTCAGTGCGTAATGCAAAAGCAATAAACATAATCGCTCCGGCTATTGTTATAATGTCTCACAACAGAAGAAAGCATGAATGACATGTTTTTTTTTTTCCCAGAATACTCAGAGAGATTAAATTTAATCAATTTCTGGCGAGCTTAAAACTATCCAATTTTTAAATTATATTTTCCGATATGTATCTAATATTTTACAATGCTTAATCTTCTAAAATCTTAAGCACTTATCTTCAGTTTACCTCTAGGTTTGTTCAGAATTCAATGTGCGCGTTTCGTAAATAAAATTCGGATTTTTTTTTTTTTGGCATATTGTATTAGACTCTGTGATGCCTGCTGCTCATGACTTTAAACATTCTTTCTCAGAATTGCTGTGTTTTGTTCATTTTTGTAATTTTGCTCAGAAATTCTATAAGAGGCTAACGAAATACATTTAGAAGTTGTTTCGGTGTTTTTGTAAAATATTGGGCAATAAATAAAAAATTGGTTGATAAAATAAGGGCAGACCAAGCCAATTATAAACACATGTTTCTCCTCCAAAGGTATAGCTCACATACATTCTGCACAGTTTATTCCCACACATTCTAGACAATTTTGCTTAGCTATTAAAAAAGTCCGTCCTCTGAAAATTTTTATTTTAACTGCAACTATATTTTTAAAAGTACAAATTATCCTCTGCTACTTGACAGTTTTGTCAACATGCAAAATGGCACTTTCAGCATTTGCAGCACACCTAAATATTTCCTTCTGTACGCAGAGAAAATTTGAATGAAAAAGGATTTATAGGTTACTCTGAACCTTCTTTATTTATAGTAGACGGCAGCTCAACATAAACCAGTCCATATATTTTAGCCATTTTTAGATTCTTTAGACCCTCATTTTTCAAAGAAATCTTCCAAATTTTTTTAAGGTATAAAAGGAATTCTTTGAAAAGAAATTTCTATGTTAATTTTTTGGATGTATGCTAATCTCCTTATTCTTTTATTAGTTTTAAATTTTTACCTTGAAATCTTGCCTAAAATCAAACGGCGAAACCTAGGTGTGCCCAGACCGGACTCACCGATCATCTAGGACGACTGAGAGTCTGTATTCTTTGTTTCTCCGCATGTCGTTGGTCAGTTCATTGGCAACAATGCTCGTTTCAGCACTCTTTTCGAAGCTCTATTCAATCAGTGTGCCCACTTTGGGCACACCCACAAAATTAAAAGATAAATGCTATCGTCACAAAAGTTTACTTGTGTACTCCTCTAGGCCTAGTTAGACTGCCTACCTTTTTTAAATCAAAACTCCGACTTTAAAAGGTAGCGTGCCGGAAAGGGTTAAGCAATGGACGGAAGAATATGTTGCACTCTTTCCGAAGAAATTTATTTGCATCTAGTTATTAAAATAAGCTCTGAAAGCCATGGTTTTTTATATCTAAAGCTATGATAGGTTATATTCTCAAAAAAAGGGAAAATGCGTCAAACTTTGGCTCCAAGTGTAAAAACATATCCAGAGAAAAAACAGAATTTTTCGAAAATTGCAAAAGTAAGATCTTTAACATTAAAAGAAAATTCGCAAGTCGAAGGGCATTTGCGAAATCACTGAAATGTTCACAGTCAACCTTACCCGGACAGAAATGGAAAAGTTTTATCACAATAGATGAATCTTGGGTGCATTTAAATGACTGCAATAAAAAGAGGTTCATTTATTATTATCACCAAAGAGGAGAAAAAATGGTTCAAAGAATGTAAAGAAAGATTTTTCAAAGGGATGTATGATTGCTGCAAGCAGCGACACATTAAATATGCTGTTAATTTCCTGTTATAAAACGGAACAAGAAACGGATATCAAAGAAATATCCTTCACTCATATCTCTACGAAACCTCCTGATGTAATTCCCCCACGGATTTTTGCGCTTTTTGACTTTTAAAAACGGATCTTCCAAGCGTCAATCTCGTACCCTCCTTGGATTCGGGAATACCTCTTTCGCTACTACAAATGGCTTCATTATCTTGCAAGGATTATGTTAATTTTATTAACAGTTAATTTTAAGTTCCTTTCCTGTCAAATTCTTAACTTCAACTTATTACTTCCGGCCAGAACGTAGTTTTAAAATCACGTCTGAATACATAATGAGGAAAAGCGATATTTAACCGCGAAGTTCTTTGGTCTTGGGGAGAGAGAATCAGAGTTTCTGATTTACGCGCGTCTGCCTTTTGGCCACTCTCTCTCTCAAAGCTGTTAAGGCCCGTTTCCACTGCTGCGTATGCGTTGCGGTGAGTATGCGTTTCTCCAATCAGCGAGCGAATTCACTTTGATTGACATCTGCAATCCGGTCGGTGTGCGGTGACGGATGACATACGGATGGAGTTCAACAATGTTCAACTTCTATCCGTATGTCTGCGGATGCGTTGGGGTCACGTGGTGAAAAAGGAGCAATCAGGTGCAGTCACTAAAAATTAATGGCGGCAGAAGTAGCGATGAACGCTCGCTAATAAGGAAAGAATGTTTTGCTAAAAAATACTTATTTCTGAATTAACATTATAGCGAGAAATATGCGTGCTGAAAAAGACAGCAATCAGCTGAATTTAGTTAAAAAAAGATAAGAAAAACAAGATAACTGCAACTACAGTACTTGTTCGTTCAATAAATTCAGTTGAAGGAAATCAGCGGCAAAAATTATAATTCCAAGTCCATGAAATAGCAAAATTTGTTCTGATAATCATATTTTAGTTCTGCATACTTATTTAGCTTTAATGAAAATGAATGTCTGACTATATCAAACTGCTATAGCAAATTAGATATGATTAAAAGATTTGCTATTTTTTCTTTTGAAACAGGTAAAAACTAAAAATGTTGATTATAAATTAAATTTGATAGCCTTTTAAATACTCCAGTTCATTGAAGAGTATGTTAAATTTGTATTTCCCTTTATAAATATATCTTTTTGGATAACATATATTTGTAAGCACATGAAATATATTTTTAGCAGCCCGTTTAACTTCAATCCGAACGCCACTTTAAAAGATAATGATTTTTGTAAAAATTGTACTAGAAGCTGAAGAACTAACTCTGGTAAATTTTTCAGACGATAGCACACTGAAATAGGACCAAAAAACTTAAGTTTTAAGAATTGATTTAGTTGATGATGTATATAAGCCAAAATATGCATGAGACTCACGTGCAATCCTAGCTTAGTGGTAAAGTTGATGTAAGGATGTCTTTTTTTTTTTTTTTTTTTTTTTTTGGAGTCGTGAGTTCGAATCCCATACGCTTTTTGCACCCTGTCTGCAACTTTCTTACCTTTTTATTCCAATTTGATCTATATTCGTGTTTTATAATTAATTTCTATTATTATATGCATTAAATATATTGTTTTATTTATGCTCTTATTTATTTAAATTTTTCCCGCAAAAATGTTTGAAAATTATATAATACTAATTTAAAGCATATCCTGTACATATATATTTGAATTTAACAAACATTCTCTATTCGTAAAAAGCAAATTTAAAGTGAATTAAATTTAAATGAAATTTAATGCAAACAAATAAAGGATTAATTATTGCTGCGAACTAATCTACAATATCATTTAAATTCTGAGAGCATATGTAAATCAAGTGCAAGTATCAAAATCCATGAATAAATATACAATTCCAAAAATTTATTAATCCTAAAAAATTTATAAAAATGCATAAGTGAATAATGGGATAGATTGTTAATCCTTAAAAAATTATAAAAATGTATAAGTGAATAATAGGATAGATTATTAATCCTAAAAAAATTATAAAAATGCATAAGTGAATAATAGGATAGCTTATTAATCCTAAAAAATTTATAAAAATGCATAAATGAATAATAGGATAGATTTAATTCTAAAAAATTTATAAAAATGCATAAGTGAATAATAGGATAAATAAATTTTTGGAAATTAAGACACAATAACACGCCGAATAAATACTAATTCAGAAGTCAAACAACAAAAATCAGCGTTAATTTACAAAATTTTCACAGGACTAGTTTCGATGGTTTTACCGAACCATCGTCAATCTGAGAATTGTTTGTTTTCTCATCTCAACACACTAAAAGCCACACTCTTATTTTAGGAGATTATAAAAATTCTGTTGTCATTCCCTTCTTTCCATCAATTAGCTATAAAGTTGCACATATTTTGCAGAAATTTAACTTTCGGGTTGTTTACTCTCCCATCAATAAAATTCCAACTTCTATACTCAAGGACCCCATTCCGGATATGAATTCCTGGGGTATTTATAGGATTCCTTGCCAGTGCGGTTTAATTTACATTGGCCAAACTAAGAGAGCCTTAAAATTTCGCGTCAAAGAACATGAGGCATATGTTAGAAAAAAGGAAACACAGAAGTCTTCTGTTGCTCAACATTGTTGGTCCGAAAATCACACTTTCAATTTTTCTGCTGCCAAAATTATTCAAAAAACATCTTCCATTGGAGAACTGGATTTTCTAGAGGCATTTCACATTCATAAAAATCTTTCTGTTCTAGTTAACGATCCTAATTCCAATCCAAATTTGCCTTCGGCTTTTAGAGAAATTATGTTTTAGTTCTGGTTTGGCCAACAGATGGCGCCACTTGCTTATTCTTGTCCAGGCTTTCTTATCTTATCTAAACATTATTTCCTATCTTGTTCATTTGCGGTTTTGCAGCTGAAGATGATGATTCGGTAAAACCATCGAAACTAGTCCTGTGAAAATTTTGTAAATTAACGCTGATTTTTGTTGTTTGACTTCTGAATTAGTAAATTTTTGGAATTATATATTTATTCATGGATTTTGATACTTGCACTTGATTTACATATGCTCTCAGAATTTAAATGATATTGTATATTAGTTCGCAGCAATAATTAATCCTTTATTTGTTTGCATTAAATTTAATTAACTTTTAATTTGCTTTTTACGAATAGAAAATGTTTGTTAAATTCAAATTTCATTCCTTGCAGCAATGGCGCAAGAGAATTATTTAAATTTAATTTATTTTGAATTCCTGCATATATATATATATATATATATATATATATATATATATATTTTCGTTTCACTTTTATGTGAATGTATATACATGTGCTCAGACTTTGGGATGTTTACGACTCTAAATTTTCATTCCAATTAACATGAGACAGTATTAATGCCCTAAACATTTTTTAACAAAAAATTACTATAATAATTGCTTTTAAATTCAGTCCTCTCCAGCAGAAGCGCAGGAATTAATTAATTAAATATTTCCATTTTCTTTACCTAATGTGTGTATATATAAAGAGAAAAATCTTATTTTTATAACTTCTATAAAAAGAGATATGAATTTAAAATGTTTAAATTAAAAATAATATTTTATGGATTATGCATAAAATATAACTGCCCATAGTGCATTTTAAAACAAACGAGATTTCTAATAAATTGTCCAGCTATGACCCTGAAGTCAGCGGTATACAAGCATAGCAGATTTTGCGTAAATATCGTGAACCTTTCTTTACAGTTGCTCTGTACTTTTAAAGTACCAACTATTTTTTAATCCCTTTAACTTTTTTATTTTATTTATTTATTTGTTTACTTTTTCACTAACAGTACATTTTAGTTAGTGATATATATATTATTTCATAGTATTTAAGGCTTCTAGAAGCACAATTTTTTTTTTTTTTAAATTTACTTAATCTTCTATGGAATTAGTGATGTTCATAATATGTATTATAACCTTACTTATGTAAAAATTGCTAGCGTACTTTACTTTTGCAGTTCATAAGCAGAAATAAAAATTTCCAATAACATGGAAATTTAGTAAACAAAACTTTTCTGCGTTTTACGTAAGGATCCATATCAAATCCAAAACAAACAATACTCGCTTAAGCGGGAAAATTTCAGATGTTCAGCGTCTTAACTCGCGAACTGCTTGTTTGGCGCCAAAATATTACAGCGACACCTAGCGGTGGAAAATGAAAATATTTTACGGATACGCAGCAGTGGAAACGCTTGTACGGATGCCGTAGGCGTGTCTTCAATTGACGCATCGCGTTCGTACGCAGTAGTGGAAACGAGCCTTTATTACGCTCGGCCGTACTCAGGCCCTTGGTAGCTTCGCAGTCATTTGGTGTTTAAGGGGAAATTGATAGCTTCGGCTATATTTCTTTTAGTTAATCTTTGTTTTAGTTTAATTCTTAGTCTCTTAAGTTCAAGCCCAAGTGTCGGCTTTGATTGTACACTCCAAGATGGAGTTTTGTTAAATCTTATTGGAATAATGAAGAGTTATTTACCCTTCCATCTTTGTCAGACGAACTTAAGCGATTATTCGCTAACTAGTTCTTAAGATTCGTCACTTTCTACAGTAGCTGAGAATTACACTAAGTGAAAAACTTACAATCTTGAAAATTACTGTGTAGAAAGATAGCGAAAATTAATGGTTATCAAATGGAAAATTCAGACAGAAACATTTTATGTAAACACAATGCAAATCGTCCAAAAAAATCTGCGATCAGATCTGTATCATTAGATTTTAAATCTTTCACAAACAAATTAAAGAAAATTTTCTCGCGAGCACTAACCATTTTTAAGCTTTCGCAACTACAACCAGAAGTGTTGGTCGTTTTGTGTTATGGAAGCACCTAATAGGTGACCACCATTACCTCATATGAGGGCTGGTGACCTCCTATGACCAACGGGAGCTGAGGATTTTATTTTACTTCAGTGTAGTTATTTTGTTCTGCTCTAACCGGGGATTTAAGTAGCAAAGTTAAAATGAATATTGCTGTCAGATTATAATTATTTTCTATTGCATTTTTAACTATAGAACACCTTATTACGTGCGACCTTGGTGTGACCTTCTGCAGGTTCTTTTCCTTTTGAGAATTCCCCAATGGACCTTCGAAGTGCTTAGTTATTTATGTTGTTATATGGTTTGAAGCGAGTTTTATTATGTGACAGAATCTGCCTCTTTGTGAGTGTTTTTGTCTGTGATTGATTGCGTAAGTGTTTGTTTGTGTTTTGTGTCATTATCTTATCTTTAATTTTCCTACTAACCCTTCTTTATTTTTAAATAGTTATTTTATGTTTTCTGTGATGTTTCCATCAGCACGATTTTTAGAGTAAGTGAGAGTCAGAATGCTGATTGTATATTTTTAAGTTCTTTTTGGTTTCTTTATACTAATTTTTGTGTACTCGGGGCTAGAGTTTGGGGACCCGGTTTTAATGTGTGCTTTTGTTGGCTTTTAAATTAATTTTTTGTTTTGCTCAGCTAGAGGAGGAACCGCGGGTATCTGGTTGCCATCGTTTTGGTTTGAAGGAGGGTTGGCCTGTTTTAATCATATGGTCCCGCTGGGACAAGGCGGATTTTGTCTCCCTCGAATAGTTCACCTCCTATGAGGGAGCAGACAATTTACATCCATGCGTTCTCCGGGATTCGAGTCCGGGCTCTTCTGTATTGCAGTGGGCTCCCTTAACCGCTATACAGTCTGGACGGCATCACTACTTAAAGGAAATTATTAAATGAATTATTTTTAATAAATGTAAAATCAATTCTTCGAATTTCGATAATTGATTACTTAAAGATAACTTTTTGAATGACTTTTGTTTTAAGAAATAATATATCTTTGAAGAAAACAGAGACATCTGAATAAAGCTCTTTGGAAAGCAATTCAATTTGAAAAAATCTGATCTGTACACCACATGACTTCCTTGTACGGAATATTAAATTATACGCAATTTTTCTTGAATTTCATTTAAACGTATTGGATCGAATTAAATCTACTTCGCCGACAGCGCATAAACCACAATAGAATAAATGCATTTTTTAAAATTCACTCTGTTTATCATAGCGACACTCTGGCGCTAGGTTCACTTAACAGTATTATATTTCGTTCATATTATAACTCAGAATGCACAAAATTTATATCATTTAATGAATAGAATTATCTAATTGTTGCCACATGTTCTATTCAAATACTATAATAAAGTAGAACTATGTATAAAAGAAATTAAGCAAACAAAAAAAAAAAAAAAAAAAAAAAAAAAAGAAGCAGTTTTTCACAGACGATTGAGTATTTCTCATTCAATTAATTCAGTTCTTACTTCCCGACGAGGCAAAAATACATAAAAACTCAAAATATCAGTATTAAAAATTACGAAGTAAATCTTAAACACTTATTTCCTCGAAAAAATTCCAGAAAGGATTAAACATGATTTAATTCGCAATTATAAATGAAGGCTTTACTTTGTTGTTGCGAAGCTTAGTTATTCTAGATTGGCAACAAATCCGCTATTTTTCCAAGTTTGAAATGTAAAAAAAAAAAACATGTACGCCATCGGAAAATTCATTACGCTTAACTGCACTTAAACAACTTTTAAATTCTTGATAACTCCATAAATATTGCATGCAGATTTACTAAAGGCATAAAACGCATAACCGGTGGAAGATAAGAACAACATAATTCCAATCATTTTTAAAGCAAAAAATGTACAATTTACAAACATATAAGAGTACAGAAACTGAGATCACTGAGTCGGGTAACAAAGTGTATATATATATATATGTATATATATTTATATACGTTTGGTGAGGCCGATTGCAACCAAATTACGAGGTGCACATCTACATTTTATAGCAGTCCTATATACAAAATTTCAACGTTCTGAGGCTATTCGTTTTTGAGTTATGCGAGATACGTACGTACGTACATACGCTCGTACAGATGCCACGAAAAATTCTCTTCAGAATTCATTTTAAAGCAGTTTTATAATTTTTTGGAGTAAAAGAGTGTTTTATTCTGTCCTTACGTACAGATATCAGGCAAAAACATCGTTAAATTACATTCGATAGCGGTCAAAATGGATATCTTCGTTGAAATATGCTGCCTGAAACTTTTCGGGATTACAATACTTCCTTTTTACTTCGTACAAGAAGTAAAATGAGGGGGAAAAAGAAGTTAGATATCGGTTTAATACAAATGCGCGAGGAACTAACTGATCAGCAGATTCTGAAAATGCTAACTTAGTTTCATTTGAATCTTTCAGTTTATTATGAGAGAATTCAAAACAATATTTTTAACCGTGCCGCTGACTGCTGCAAATTTTTAAAGCTTGTTGAAAGTATCAACTGCACGATAACCCTGGAAAACAGTTCATTTAAACAAGTTAAAACTGAATGTTTAATGCAAGTTTAGCCCTTATTAGAATATGAAAGCAACTACAATCGATACAGCAAGACACTTTAGAGCAAGGATTTGCATAAGTTAATTTCCTGTCTCGATCAAGTTTTCTAGAGGATTAAGTCCAAACATTGAGCCATCTATTCAAAGAAAGATCCAGACTTCAGTTTTAAAGGTTCCGCTATATCTATAACACTCTGCGAGAAAGGGTTCGTTGGTTAATTTTCTCTGCTTCCTGAAACATTTCACTAATTCTGGGAATTGAACGCGAGTTTTATTAATCTCCATACAAGGGATCAGATCTTTTAAGTCGTGGAAACAATAGAAAAGAGAGAATATATACAGTGATAAAAATATTAATTAAAGGCAGCGTATTACGATTTGGCAAATGTGTGCTGCATTTCAGTGAAAAAAATAAGCATCTTGAAATCTAAATTTCAGAAACAGTTTATCCTTTATAAATGGATTTAAATCCAACAGTAATTTAATGTTGAAAACCATTAATTTGTTCTGAAATGTATTAATTTTTTTATTTAATATCGTGTTAGTATTTAAAAAATCTGATGTATACACCACATGACTTCTTTGTATTGGAATATTAAATTATACGCATTTTTCTTGCATTTCATTTAAACTTATTGGATTGAATTAAATCTACTTCGCCGACAGCGCATAAACCACAAAAGAATAAATGCATTCTTTAAAATTCACTCTAGTATTTGTTTACCATAGCGACACTCTGGCGCTAGATTCACTTAACAGTATTAATAATTATATAACAGTTAACTTATATAATAATTGTATAACGGAAACTAAGTTAACTGTTATATAATCCAATAATTATATAACAGTTAACTTATATATTTCGTTCATATTATAACTCATAATGCACAAAATTTATATCATTTAAAGAATAGAATTATCTAATCGTTGCCACATGTTCTATTCAAATACTATAATAAAGCTAGAATGATTATAAAAGAAATTAAGCAAACAAAACAAAAAGAAACAGTTTTTCACAGACTATAGAGTATTTCTCATTCAATTAATTCAGTTCTCAATTCGTGACAATGCAAAAATACATAAAAACTCAAAATATTTGTATTAAAAATTAAGAAGTAAATCTTAAACACTTATTTCCTCGAAAAAATTCCAGAAGAATTAAGCATGATTTAATGCAATAATAAATGAATGTGTTATCTTTGTTGTAGCGAAGCTAAGTTTCTCTAGATTGGCAACAAATCCACTAGTCTCCTGTTTCAAATGTAAACATCAATGACCGCCATTAAAAACAGGCTTAGCGGCAATTAAACAACTTTAAAATTGCTAATAATTCTAAAAATATTGCACACAGATTTACTAAAGGCATAAAATCCTTAACCGGAAGATAAAAACAACATAATTCAATCATTTTTAAAGCAAAAAATGTACAATTTACAAACATATAAGAGTAAAGAAACTGAGATCACTGAGCCGGGTAACAGAGTGGATATACATATAAATATATTTATATACGTTCGGTGCGGGCGATTGTAACCAAAATACAAGGTGCACATCTACATGTTATAGCAGTCCTATATACAAAATTTCAACTTTCTGAGGCTACTCGTTTTTGAGTTATGCGAGATACGTACGTACGCACGCACGTACGTACGTACATTCGTTCGTACAGAAGCCACGAAAAATTCTCTTCAGAATTAATTTTAAAGCAGTTTTATAATTTTTTTGAAGGAAAATAGTATTTTACTCTGTCCTTACGTACAGATATCACGCATAAACAGCGTTAAATTGCATTCGATAGCGGTCAAAATGGATATTTTCGTTAAAATATGCTGCCTGAAACTTTTCGCGATTACAATACTTCCTTTTTACTTCGTACAAGGAAGTAAAAATAACAGAGTGGTTTAAAACAGGTATTGTATTCACAAAAATTTTAAGATTAATATGTGAAAGGAAAGATCAAATATTTAAGAACCGAAGATTCAAGTATCAAATCAATTTTCCGCTGGAGACAATTGGGTAAATGTTTAATTAAGCTTCCTAATCTTTGAAGCATTTTGACCTTTTGACACTTTGAGCTTCTGAACTCCTGACGTTCCCGTAAAAAATATATATTTATGAACATCCAGTTCCCAAAATTCGCCTTTTGCTTTTCTCCTGTAGTCCTCGTAACATGCTATTTTCCTTCTTTCAGCACATTTCAAAATTTTTCATATATATGTAAAATATATAAAATACGATGGCTTTGTTCTACGCGAACAGGCAGTTTTAGGATCTCCCCCTTAGACCAGTACTTTCGTGAACATTCTAGCATGTTATGTAATAGGTACTATATAAATACAGAGTTCGCGCCATTTTTCGCCTGACTGCTCCCTGCCATCGCTGCTATAAGACCTTGCGCTGCTCTATTCTTCTTCCCTTTGATGTGCAACGTGTATACGAGCCAGTTTCCCTTAGAAAGTCCTCCCCGAAGGCATTCCTCCCCTTAGGCTGATAGCCCTTCTGTGCTTTGTCATAATTAAATGAACCAAACCAAACCATCTTCCCTTTGTTACAATAGTTATGACGTCAAAAGCTTAAATTTAACCTTATTTTAATTTAAATCACTATTGGATATGTAATTTTGGAGAATCTAAAATAGTGATCTGCCATTTTAAGTGAATAAAGATATGGAGTTTTTAAAAGTGAAATTCTGTTGTGTTTTCACTTCGGCGGCAAATAATGGTTCTAATTAATAGCTAATTGGCTGAATTTATCATGGTAAATCACGTGATAAGAAGGCACGTCTTTGGAGAGAGCTGTCTGATAGAAACTGAGGCAAGAGAATAAACCTATTAACCTTGGAACAAACTGCAAGGATTTCGCGACCATTCGCGATTATTACTCAGCTAATAATGGGTCAGAGGACTGAGTTTTCTCACTGACGTTTGCTATTATTGATATGATTGCATTTATTTATGTGTATACAACATAACAGAATTGATGACTACGAAATGATGAATACAAAAAGGCAGTACAAGCACTTAAAAAGTAATAGTTATCATGATACAATGTATGGTAAAATTTGAATGAGAAAATACAATGAGAAAGTGCGTATAAAATGTAATAAATACTAGTTTTGTATAATGCATCGTACAAGGTATAATAAATACTATAAAGCATTGTACATTTAAAATTGTATATTGTATGTACGAAATCGAGAATTCATTCTGAGAAAAATAAGTTAGTCCCAAGTTCCAAAATATACTTTAACTCAACAAAGCCTCATAAGATGACTTTTTTTAACTTTCTCTAGAGCAAACGGATATTTTAAAACTGTTCTTTTGGTTTCCTCCAACACTTGACTAAAACTTTGTGATTTTTTTCAAGTTAAACCACTTAGCTTGTTTAGGAAACTTCAGTTTCAAAAGCAATATAAGCTTCGGTACATACTAAAAAAGCTGCCAAATTTATTCATCTACAAACGCATAATAAAACGCTTCCGAAATACCTTTACTAATTGATGGATATTATGAACCGTACAGTAGAGCTTCTATTGACAACACCTGTGTAGAGTTTCGAATAAGCGCCCAGTGTGCTACCGCTACACCCCGAAGGCATATTCGAAGGAGGAAGAAAATACATTATACCTCTATCAACCGACATCTCTGTTAACTGAGCTAGTAATGAGTTTAACGAAATAAATCGGAAAATTTGATCAGTAATATAAGCGGATTTCATCAGTGATTGATTGTTTAGCTTTTTTTTATCAGCAACTAGCAGCTTCGCTGCCAGCCTTCGTGTGGCTTTTAAATGTACCGAAAAATGGCTAAAGGGAACACCAAACGTTAAATTTAAAAACTGCGTAGAATTTTACTCTGCAGAAAAACTTCATAAAAAAAGTTATTACGTATAAGAAAATTACAATGAAATTAGCAATATCTCTTAATACAAATATTAATTATCCTAATAAATAAATTAACCAACTTCCCTTTGCAAAATCTTAAGAACTTAAATGGTATAAAGGAGGTTAAGAACTTTGTTTCCTAAAACAATCACTCAAAACTTTTTAACATCTTAAAAACAGTGAAATGAGCAATAAATAACATAAAAGAATACAAAAAATTCTGAAAAGCGAAGTATCATTAATGATATCTTATTATATATTTTCAAGAGAAAAATATTACAGTGAAATAAGCTATAGCCCTTGATACAAATATTAATTATTCTAATAAAAAAATGAACCAACTTTCCGTTGAAGACAAAAAAAATCATGCAAACCTTTCCAGTATCTTACAAATAATGAAATAAGCAAAAAATAACATGAAAGAAACTCAAAAAACAAAAAATTCCGCGCAGAATTTTACTCTCCAGAACAACTTTATCAAAAAACAATCAATAAAAATGTATTATATATATATATATATATATATATATATATATAAATGACAATGAAACATGCCAATCTCTTAAAAACAGTGACATAAGAAATGCGATAAAAAATTGTTGCCAAATCCATATTTCTAAAAGAACGAAATTATTCAAAATGATGCGATTTCATCAAAAATCTATCAACAACAATAAGACAGGAAAATTGTTGCCAAAATCACATTTTTAAAGATGTGAGATGTGAGAAGTGTACTCGGAAGCTTCATTTAAATTTTTTTTTTTTAAATACAAAATATTATCATTTTTACAAAATTGTTTTTGTAAAAGCAGTCGCAAGGATGAAAGTTTAAGATGTCCCAAAAATCAAAGAAAAAAAAACTGTACATTTTTAAAAATAAACTTTTTTAGAAAAAATGCCGCTGAAAAGATGTTAAGCTCCCTTTGTTAAATAAATTCGTATTGAATCGATTTATTGAAATACGAAATTTATTTTAAGTTCGTAAAATAGCTAAGTGCCTACGTTTCATGACGATGTGAAAATGGAATGTGTAGAGTAAAATCTCGCTTTCCTATAGCCCATTACGTCTCAGAATGAAGCGATTTCGTCACAAAACATAACGTAAAAAAAAATTCTAATTTGAATTCCGAAAAATTCGCTTCGAGGTGCACTGGCTCTTGTCTAGACGCACCTAATTTCGTACCCGTGGGTGTATTAGCTTACGCGCAGAGCAAACGAAAAACACACACACAGACTCTTTTAATTATATGTAGAGATGGATCATTTAAGGATGTTCCTATTGCATGTCTGTTACGTCGCATCGCCAACACCTCTGTTAACTGAGCTATTTTAAAGAAATAATTTGGTGGTGTATTTAATTATGGCAAAGCACACTAGGGCTATCTGCCTAAAGAGAGGGATGCCTTTGTGGAGGACTTTCTAAGGGAAACTGGCTCGTATACACGTTACACATGGGGAAAACCACGAAAACACCCGTGCAGTCAGCCCGTTCGCGGGATTCGAACCTCGGACCGAACTACCAGTGTTCAGCGACTTTACCGCTCGGCCGCTGGTGGGCAGAAATAATTTAGAAGCTTTATTTAGTAGTATTAGCGAATTTTGTTAGCGATGGATTGCTTGGCCTTTCTTACGATCATTTAATAATCTGTCTATTGCATATTACCATAAAAAATCTAGTCTGCAGCTGTTATAATAGAGTTATATAAGCTGTTATATAAGAGCGCTAACCGGCATTTGATTCAAAGATTAGTTGTTGGTGTCGTGTCCGTGTTGCATGGGAAAATGGTTGCCACAGCCTACTTCAAAGAGCGGTTAAACTTCTATTTTTCATTCCAATTTTGAGGAAGAGTTCCCTGGGGAATTCCCGTCCCTCTCCCTTTCCACCAAACTCGGTTTCGCAGTAGGCTGCCCTAAACACTATACCGTCTGGGCGACATTGAAAGATGAGTTTCAAGGATAAAAGAATGATGTTTTCGAATGGGAAATGTAAGAAACAGCGAACTAAATTTCCAAGTTTTTAGACACGAAGAAATCATTTGAGGTTTAGTTCCGGAAAACAAAACGTTGCGGCGATGCTGAGGCTGAGGATGAAACGAGAAAAATTAAAATTAGCCAGGCTGAAGTCTTGTTTATTTTCATTATGGAAAGCAGACGAGGGATGTTTGCCTAAAGAAAGGCATGTCCTCGTAAAAGATTTTCAACGGAGTTCACTCTTATCAAAGTTTTATTTGCGAAAAACCACGAAAGCTACCGTAACAAAGAGCCTATTCGTCGGTATTTGAGATCGAGTCGAACTATCAGTATTCAATGGTTTCACCATTGAGGCCATTTAATTTTCTTGAATAACAATTTTTAAGAACTAAGAGACAGTTAATTTTCTTGACAATAAAATTTTCTTGAATAAAATTTTCTGAAATTTAAAGAACCATTCTATGGATTCTTCTCCTATAGATCTTTCTTCATCAAAAAATGGTACCTGATAGTTTTTAGATTTATCACAAAAAAAATTATGAAAATTTTCAAAACAAAATTTTATTCTATAAATGTACGACGAAACTTGATAGCATTTCACATTTTGTGTCAATTTTGATGCAGTTTGTTTATTGCATTTTTTCCTGAATATTTGTCACAAATTAAAATTTTGTACAGAATTTTTGGTAACTGAAAACAAAAAGATAGTAATAAAATAGTAAGTAGCAATAATAAAAGTATACACATAGTGTAATAAAAGAATACATATTATTATACATTAATAGTTGCCCTTACGCACTTTTGTTTAGAATTTCAAATATACAGTTTCAAATATTCTTATCGAAAGAAAAAACTGGCATGATTAAGAACTCAGTCTCAAACCGCGTTTTCGACAATCTAAGGTGATGAAGTCCCAATTACATCGGATCATTGAGGTTCTAGTCTATTTTTTATTTTTTATTTCCGCAAAAGTAATGCATAAATGTATTTTTGGTATCCCTTGGCGATTTTTGGCGGTACATGGATACCGATTTTGTGCAATTCTTTGACTCGTTATTTTGGCTTGCGAAACGGCGATTTTTTCGCCAAAAAAAAAAAAAAAAAAAAATCCCCGCTACACAAAGCCAAAATAACAAGTTCAAACAATTGCACAAACTCGGTATCCATGTACACATCGACTTATTTTCACTTAAAACAAAATCCCCGAATTGCACAAAAATGGCATTGCGCACTCTTTTAACTTTATCCATGTACACGTCGACCTATTTTCACTTAAAAAACATCCCATAATTGCACAAACTTTCATTGGGCACTCCCTTTACTTTGTCCATGTACACATCGATATATTTTCACTTAAAAAGTCAAAGGAGCATCAAAGTCTACAATATAGGCAAACAAAAAATACATAATCTCATAAAATACATTTTAAACCAAAGAATAAAATAACATAAAAAAAGAAAAACATGTTATACATTTAAGCACTACCAAAAGCAAATATTCACTTACCATGATTTTTGAGTTCGCTTCGTACACCAGAGCCACGTAAAAATCAAAATATCAATCATACTCAAATGACTTTCTTTAAACCAGGTATTCTTTCTGATCGAACGCTTCACATAGTGACATCTGAACCTTTCTTCCTAGAAACCCATTCAAATCCATCTAAATGGTTTTAACACACACCACAAAAACGCTTACAAAACATCCCAGGATTCAAAATTTCCCAGAATCATGCACCCGATTACGTCACAATAGGGTTTCCATAACATTCAACTAGTCAGGCTACCATAAATGAAACAACAACTTGGCGATAAATCAAACAACAACTTCGTCTTAATACAAGGGGTACCTTAAAGTCTACTCTCCCCGTGTTTTTGATTGTTTTTCCTCATCTACACATAAATGTTGATGTAAATGCCTGATATAAATGAGTAGGAGTCCTAGAAGTCGAAGGTCAACTTCTAGGACTCTGACACTCTGCCATATATACATATGCAAATATTCAAAGATAAATAGGTGAAGTTTCATTATTGTTAGCTAAAAGCGCAATGTGCAGTCTTTCCTCATGAATTATTCCTTTTTTTCCTTTACAGCATATCTGAGACATTCCCCTTGCTACAAGAATGTCTCATTATCCGAAGAAAAATGTGCTCCGAAGTACAGACATTTAATTCACTTGTCTGAGAATGTCGATGAACAGAGAAACATCGACGAAGGTCTGCGAGAATCCTGCTGGTAAGATTGTAAGATTTTCTTCTTAATTTCAATCTTATGGGGGTTTCAATTTTCAGAATGTAACGTCTCAAGAGTATAAGATGGAGGTACAAAAAACATATACAAACGTAATTTTAGGAGGAATAAAAGGAAAAATAAACTTAAAATATTTATAAATAATAAAATTAAGGAAAAAAGAAACGATTAATTCCACGCAAATTTTTCACGATTTAACTATGTCATTTAGGTTTATCACATATTAAGTTGATATTCCAAATAACATGCAGTCATGGTACATTCTTAAGTGATCATGTGTGAAAAAAAGTAAACTTAAAATATTTATAAATAATAAAATTAAGGAAAAAAAAAAAGAAACGATTAATTCCACGCAAATTTTTCACGAAGTAAAAACTATGTCATTTAGGTTTATCACATATTAAGTTTATATTCCAAATAACATGCAGTCATGGTACATTCTTAAGTGATCATGTGTGAAAATCTAAATTTTTCCTTCGCCTCCGAGGTGCTATAACCGATTTCATAAATTCTAGTTTATAAGTTAAAAATCAGTTAACACGCAGCATTCATTCTCAGGGTGACACTTGAATAAGTGTTTTCAGAGAGAAGGGAATTTCCAACCAACGAGGAGGGGGGGGGGAAGAATTTCATAATTTCATGAAGGAAATGAGGTCAGCGATGAATTGTGAAACATCAAAAAGTAAATTGGAAAGGGTAAAAAGCTCCATCAATGTTGGAATATTTAGAAATTTACTTATTTATTAATCGTATTCGATATTTATATATGTTACCGTGAAAGACCGAAATTGGAGAATGTTGACTTTCACCGGAGAATGTCAACATTCACCAAATACGTCGGTAAAAGATCGAATATTTCTTTACATTCTTGTACATTCGGACCCTCACCGGTGTATGTCGGCAATCACAGATATGCTCTGGTGTAGGTCGAAAAGAGAGGAGTATATGTACACGCTGCCATTCCAAAAGGAAGTGTTCCACAAATAAATGCAGTTGTAATAGCAAGGGCCTCTTGTGCAATTCAAAGTGTCATAATAGTTTAAGTTGTTGCAATAAATAAGATTTGAATCACATAATTTGGTAAGTTTATAGCTTCTATTATTTTCCTTTCTCATTTTGAATGTACTGTGTGTTTTAAGTTCTTATTCTGAGTCTTAAGTGCGTTTTTTTGCGAATGAATTACGGAGAAGGAAATATAATATTCTTATATGTTCAACATTCACCATTAGTACATGGTGAATGCCGACATTGACCGGTGTAAGCCAGAAATAAGAGTATTTGGAAAATATTTCGGACATACACTAAACGACTATGTGAATGTTGACATTCACCGGTGAAAGTCTACATTCTCCAGATTTTGGTGTTTCACCGTAACATATATACCATTCGTGTGCTCAGAGCTCACTGTTTTTCAGTTCTCAACCATCTATTAGGTCATTGTTTTGCATGTTGGAAAGTCCTGATTTCAAGAATTTGTCTAAAACGGTGAGCTTTTCCGTACTCGCGATGACTTTTGACGGTATTGTCAACTGTAATAATTGGCAACTCGTTTCAACTTAGCCTGGATGTGTGACCGCCTGCTTCTCACTCTCACTCTTGATGTGTGACCACCTGCCTGTGACCTAGATCATTTTTCACTTCATCAGAAGGTTCTTGCTAGGCATGTATTTGATTCACCAGTGAACGACTGACTAAAGCTGTTGAACATCGATATTTCGGCTTGACCTCATATCTCGAAGAACGTATTGACTATAGGCGCGTTTTCGTGCTTTTCTACGTGGGTAATAATAATACTTGTGTACGTGTGCCGACACATTAATCACTACACGACCTAGATCCCTCTGATAAGCCTCCTTAGTAGGCGGGAAGCAGTATCCAGGCAAAAAACCATCTTAAAATGGTTCGTTGGTGTCATGTGCTGAAGCCCAGTCTAAAGGCCCGTCCACACGAGTACGCTCGAAACGTAGCTGACGAACGCGCTTTTACGTTACCAGCGTAAAAGCGTCCAAACGAGTACGCTTGCGAAGAGTGCGTTTAACCAATAGAATTATTTTGAGCAAAATTCACGTGACGCTGTAATATAGCGTCAACAGAGCTGTATCTTATTACTTCGCTGTTCTTCTGTATGTTTGCGGCAAGTTGTCCGAATCAGATGAATTTTTTTTATAGCTGAAACTTTACTATTATGTACAATTATTAAGCAGAGGCAAAACCGCAAAAAATGGCAAGAATGGGTCCGAAAGATTTATTTAGAGCGACCTGTTCAAAGAGTTTTTTTTTTTTTTTTTTTTTTTTTTTTTTTTTTTTTACTGCCTTGTTTGCGAAAGGAATATCTGGAATTATTAAATTCCTACTATTAGCTCACACTCTCCCTATATCTTGTTCAAATTTTCAGTACATAAAATGCTTTTTATTCATCCACTCAAGTTCAAATACAATTTTTTAAACTTGCAGTGAATAACACTTGATGTTAATACAGCTTTTTCAGATATTAAAAATTTTTTAATTTTTAATTTAAAAAAATTATGTTTGTATTTTTATTTATTTATTTATTTATTTTTGTATTTTTAAACTTTTCTTTGTGGACCTAAGTAGGAATTGACTTAATTTTTTTTTGGGGGGGGGTATATTACTTGTTTTTTAATGCCTTCAGGATGAGTATCGACCAGTTTGACAGACTTGCAGATTCTATATCGTATGAAAATTAGGATTTATAAAATTGGTTTGGAATACAGTATATAAAGAGAATTAAATTACTTAATTCTCTTTATATACACCATCCACCATATAATAAAACCAACTTCATATTTTTTTAACTCGCTGTCTTTTGTTTTTCTTTTTATTTATTTTTGAATTTAGAATGAGGTTCAAACTTTGGACAGTTTATGAGAAATTATGTGCATGATCAAATATGCAATAAAGTAAAAATAAAGAGAGAATTTATAGATGATATATGATAAAGAGATGCAGATATATTATTACATAAGGATTTCTATTTGCACTGAACATTTTTAAACTAAATTTAAAAAAATAATAATAATGAATAAAATAAGAAATAAAAACAATAATAATAGGTAAAATAAGAATATAATGATTCATGATTAAATATAAGAAACACGTTTCAAAATGAGAAAAGCTAACTGAATTATACCGTCTACGGGTGAGGTTCGAACTTGCCACCTTTCCATTCCTCCGCCAACAAAGCAGCGCGCTGACCACTCAGCTATCTGTGATAGCGTTGCTTGTGAAAAATAATGTAACAAGTAGAAGTCGCTGCAAAGGTCATTTAATTAAACTTAAATAAATGATTACTGTATGACACAAGTTTGTAACTTTCCTCCAAAATTTCGTAATTGTATTTTATTGAATACTCTTTCACAGTCAACTGCTTTATTTTAGGAGTTATTATATTGCTGAAGTTAGTTTTTGGTATATTTAATATTGGGATATTTATAGAGCTTTTTATTACACATGATATAGCCAATATTTATAATAATTAAGGAGAATTTTGTAAGGCAGAAACTTTGATTTCGTAGAAACTGTAATTTATTTAGGCTCCTATTACTTACGGTGTTATAAATAGGTGAAGCATATGGACATACTGGTCGGATCATTGCTTTATAAGTATACAGTTTTTCCCTTTAATGAGAATTTTAAATTTATACTAATATGTACGGTTTGAGAAATCTGAAGATGGCGTGAACAATGCTGATTATTTTATTGCTTTATACAGCTATATTTCTAAGCAAAAACTCATCTCTGTGTGGCTCTGACGCCATATTGAAACGGGTAAGCAAGGAGATTTTCTGATTATGACACTTGATAAGAACTCGGTCGGCTATTGGCTATACGCGCGCGTCGCGGGCGTAAAAGCTGAACAGGAGCGTACTCAGTTTTACGTCTTCTGCGTCCTGCGAATTTACGCCGGCGTCAAAAAAGTTACGTCAACTACGTCGGGAGCGTCCTCGTGTGGACGGGCCTTAACACTAACCGCGCGACAGACCTTTTATGGTGGCCCAACTAAAAGGGTTGTGGATGATGATTCTCCGCACCCAGGATTTGGCGACTAGGTCTCCTAAAACCCTAGTTGTTCTTTAAAAAGGGGAGTATATAAGGTATTTCTTCCACTTCCCTAGCGTGCCTTCGTGGTGTAACTGTAGCACTCTGGGCCGGTATTCCAGAGGTCCGTGGTTCGATTCCCGGCGAAGGCGGTTGCATATTTTTCATCTCTCTGTCTTCCAATTAACCTAATGACTCTACAACCTACCCAATACGAGGTCCTAAACCCAACACGTGGTCCGGGCCGCGGGGTCACCACTCCCTGTCCTCGAACTTCGTGATAAACTGCGGCCATATAAGCTCGAAGATCTGACTGGTTGTCTAAACGTGCTACCCGCGAGTACTAGGCGGGCTGTCCCGCCCTCTAGGTTTTACACAGAATAGGTTGGACATCACATCTGAAAGCACAAGGACCCGCTACTGAGATTCTAGCTTGGGACTTAACGTCAATCCCCTCTTGGCCCAATCGTATAAAACGGTCTTCCCTCGCGGTTCTGGAATCGCCACGCTCGTCAGTTCGGAGCTCCCTAGATACAGATTCTAGCCAGTAGCTTCACAGATTTTTCTGCGTCGACTATCAGGGGCCCTACACGGGTAAGGCGAATGCGATAGAGTTGCCCATAAAATGTCT
This sequence comes from Stegodyphus dumicola, assembly GCF_044657685.1. Lineage (NCBI taxonomy): Eukaryota > Metazoa > Arthropoda > Arachnida > Araneae > Eresidae > Stegodyphus > Stegodyphus dumicola. The sequence continues at coordinate 6,842,502 of NC_140768.1, forward strand.
TCCACGAATTTATCCCTCAGCTCACGCCGATAACCTTTGTATATTTTGCTAGAATCAACGTAAGGCATGTTCGTTTCCATCCATTTCAGGAGAAGAAACATTGCTCCAGAATTTATTGAGTTTCTATTCAAACAGGGCTATGTATTTACTTGCCTGCTCCTTTATCCATTTTGGCTTTGTTTAAAAGCGTGCGTATTTTCTGGTCCTTTGGCCTTCTTAAACAGATATAATTTTTTTTTTTTAATTTAACTACAAGTTTAATATGTTAATAATTTTTGCGTCAGAATGTATGCGTGGATTTTATAATGCAAGAAAGAGTTTGTTTTGCAGAATGCCTTTTAGTGCGGTTCGTACATTCGTTCATTATGCGAGATCTGTTCTTGTTGTGACTTATCTCAGAGTATCATCAGAACAAACTCAACAAAACTCATCGATTGCGCTTTCGTTTGCAAAGAGCCCTGATCACCATACAAGTAACAAGGCTTTGCTCAGTTCCGCACCCCCAATTTTGATAAAGAGCACCCTGGAGGGGGCGAGTCCTAGGGTCTTGCACCCCTCTTTTCCTACCACAAACCTCTCGAGAAGACATTCGGCTCGATGCATATTTAGAGTCCTCCCATGCCGCAGAGACACTGTACATTTACAAATATCCAAGCCTTCTCTGGGATTCAATCCCGGGTCCTTCGTTACGCCAGTCAGCGTCGGTAACTACTGTCGGGGTTGGGACTATTACTTTTAACTTTGTTATTATAAGAACTGGCGAAGATAAATGTGCATTTTTTAAATTAGATATACGAGGGCATTTCGAAAACTAAAGATACAATGGCTCGCATTCCCTAAAAAAAACATTTATTTTATCCCTAAAAAAAACATCGTCATGAAACCTAGGCACGAACTTAAAATAAATTTCGTGTTTCAATAAATCGATTCAATACGAATTTATTTAACAAAGGGAGCTTAACACCTTTTCAACGGGATTTTTTATAAAATAGTTTATTTTTAAAAATGTACAATTTATTTTTCTTCGATTTTTGGACACGTTAAACTTTCATCCTTGCGACTGCTTTTACAAAAAGAATTTTGGAAAAATGATATTTTGTATTTTAAAAAAAAAATTTTAATGAAGCTTTCGAGTACACTTCTCACATCTTTAAAAATGTGATTTTGGCAACAATTTTCTCGTCTTGTTGTTGATACTTTTGATGAAATCGCATCATTTTGAATAGTTTCATTCTTTTAGAAATATGAGTTTGGCAACAATTTTTCATCGCATTTCTTATGTCACTGTTTTTAAGAGATTGGCATATTTCATTGTCATTTATATATATATATATATATATATAGTACATTTTTATTTATTTATTTTGATAAAGTTGTTCTACAGAGTAAAATTCTGCACGGAATTTTATGTTTTTTGAGTTGCTTTCATGTTACTATTTGCTTATTTCACTGTTTGTAAATATTTAAAAGTTTTGCGTGATTTTTTTTCTTCAACGGAAAGTTGGTTAATTTTTTATTAGGATAATTAATATTTGTGCTAAGGGATATAGCTTATTTCATTGTAATTTTTTTCTCTTGAAAATATAAGATAAAATATCATTAATTATACTTTGCTTTTCAGAATTTTTTCTTTTTTGTATTCTTCTATGTTATTTACCGCTTATTTCACCGATTTTAAGATATTGAAAAGTTTTGAGTGATTTTTTTTAGGAAACAAAGTTTTCAACCTCCTTTATACCATTTGAGTTCTTAAGATTTTGCAAAGGGAAGTTGGTTAATTTATTTATTAGGATAATTAATATTTGTATTAAGGGATATTGCTTATTTCATTGTAATTTTGTTATACGTAATAACTTTTTTTATGAAGTTGTTCTGGAGAGTAAAATTCTACGCAGTTTTTAAATTTAACGTTTGGTGTTCCTTCAGCCATTTTTCCGGTACATTTAAAAGCCAGGCGAAGGCTGGCAGCGAAGCTGCTAGTTTAATAAATAAAGGTAAGACACAAAACAAACGCCCCTTTGGACATAATTTTAAATCTGGAACCTTTCAGATTTTTTTTAGTAATAAATAATTTGTTATTGCCTTTGTAACCCTTTTTTTTTTTTTGGATCGACCCTCGTAATATGTCACTGATGAATATGATTGAATCAGTCTTTAGAAAATAATAAATAGATGTTTTTCTTTTACAGCGCGTTCAATGAGTTCGTGTTGTGCAAGTACATCCATGTCAGCCAGGACTGCGGACAGGAAGCTGCCGATTTCCTCCAACAGCATCTCGACCGCATTTCCAGCCCACTCATACACGAGCATTGCGCACATTACACCTATGCCAGGGACTCTTGCACATCCTCCTTCGCTCCAACTTTTAACAGGGACGCAACTTCCTTACCATTTCTTACCATCTTGGTAGCAACACTGTTGAAAGTTATCTCTTGGAAACATGACTTATAAACGAAGGCGAATGGCAGAGAAATCTGAGCCCACGTAAACTTTATAGTCCCTGTGTGACTAAGAAAATCCAGATTTATTTTTATCGGTGTTTCAGGGTCGTGTTCTACAAGACTATCTTTTCCCACCGTCAGCCCCTTTAATAAATACCTAAAATAAAAAGAACGAACTTAAAAAAAATAGCTATATGGTTCGTAATTTCGTTTAATGAATTACTTAATAAATTTCATGAGAGGCTAGAAAACCAATTTGTGAGAGTATAATTTTTGAATGAATGAAGTTTTACCATAAACGAAAATTTAGTTTAATTAAAAGGGGTGTTGGAACCCCAAAATCTTCAAAAAATTGTAATTTCGGATTTTTGCATTTCCAAATTCTCTACACTTTTATCTTTCTAAAAATACCATTCTGTGATCTCTATGAAAATTAGAACTGTAAACAAATCTAGTTCTAATATGTCATCGAATGCTTTGATCAATGAGGATTTTTACATAAAAACGCGTTTTTCTCCAAACGTGATTTTTTTATATTCGATGTACCTTTTCTCAAGAACTACTGCTCACAGGTATCTAAAATTTTTATGGCTTATTTATTAGTTTTCGTAATATTTACTGAAATAAGCTTTTTGTGATAAACTTGGAATAAAAAATTTTAAAAAGTTTTTTGTGTGAGAAAAGTGCTAAATTTTAATATGCATAACAAAATATTCTGTTAATTACTCTAAAATTCAAAATGTTTCAAAAGCTCATTTCAGTATAATCAGATAGGTATACTTTAATTACACAAATAATTTTAAGCGTGTATCTACAGCAGATTTTGAGAAAAGGTACATCGAAAATGGCAAATTTAACATTGTCGGTATAGGGGCTTCTGATACCCCTTAAAAAATTTAGTTAAAATAAAGTTTAAGCAAAATGATTTTTATTTAGTTTATTTAAACTTAGTATAAATCATTAAATGATATTTCAGCTAAAATGACTGAAAATGGCTCATTCATTCACTTTTATCATTTGCCGACTAGCTTAAATCTTCAAGAAGTTGTAAGCATATTTACTAATTTATATTTTCTTTTAAATCTTGCTAATTTCAATAATCAATGCTATCAGGTAATTTTTAGAACCTTTTTAAGAATTATAAGAGTTTAAAAAAGTGAGAATAATTTAAATTTCTCTTTCTGACTGTGATATATCTAAACGTAAGTAATCACAAGTTATGTCATATATTAAACAGGTATGATATAAGCTTATAATATAATCAACTGTTTGTGTTTACATATTTGTTCTATGATAATCATTACACAGAGGTTATAATATTTCTAATTTTATCTGCTAAAACTGACTGAATTGAATGTGAGTCCGGAAACGATAACGATATTATTTTCTTTTGACATGATTTTTTTTATATATAATTTTGACATTTCGTTATTTTTCTGTTGAGATTAACATATTCATAATTTCTGTAGAACACTTAATTCTACCGTTTAATTAAAATTGATTGAGTGAAAGATTCAACTTGATAAATTTTAAAGATACAGGAATGATGAAAAGTGCCAATACATTGCAAAGTAAAGGAGACTGTGTTTTAACTGCCTTTGAAACCACATTGCACTTCGTCACTATATAGCAAAACCATGACTCCTCTATACAGTCAAAGCATTCAACTGCGGAAATACAATTCGGCCATCGTTCCGCAGCTTTAGCGTCTTAGCCACTAGTCGGCACATTTTCATTCGCTTTTCAGCATCATTGAACATATCTGATCACACAAAATGTATGCAAAAATGGTAGTTGGTCTATTAAAAAAAATCTGATCTGTACAAGACATGACTTCCTTATACGGAATATTAAATTATACGCATTTTTTCTTGCATTTTGTTTAAACTTATTGGATTGAATTAAATCTACTTCGCCGACAGCGCATAAACCACAATAGAATAAATGCATTCTTTAAAATTCTATTTGTTTACCATAGCGACACTCTGGCGCTAGGCTCACTTAACAGTTCATATTAAAACTCAGAATGCACAAAATTTATATCATTTTAAGAATTATCTAATCGTTGCCACAGGTTCTATTCAAATACTATAATAAAGCTAGAACGATGTATAAAAGAAATTAAGCGAACAAAACAAAAAAGAAACAGTTTTTCACAGACGATTCAGTATTTCTCATTCAATTAATTCAGTTCTCACTTCGCGACAAGGCAAAAATACATAAAAACTCAAAATATCTGCATTAAAAATTACGAAGTAAATCTTAAACACTTATTTCCTCGAAAATATTCCAGAAAGGATTAAGCATGATTTAATTCGCAATAATAAATGAAGGCTTTATCTTTGTTGTTGCGAATTGCATACAGATTTACTGAAGGCATAAAAACCTTAACCGGAAGATAAGAACAACATAATTCAATCATTTTTAAAGCAAAAAATGTTGCAAATTTACAAACATATAAGAGCAAAGAAACTGAGATCACTGAGCCGGGTAACAGAGTGGATATATATATAAATATATTTATATACGCTTGGCGCGGCCGATCGCAAGCAAAATACGAGGTGCACATCTACATGTTGTAGTAGTCCTATATACAAAATTTCAATGTTCTGAGGCTACTCGTTTTTGAGTTATGCGAGATACGTACGGACATACGTTCGTACATAGGCTACGAAAAATTCTCTTCAGAATTCATTTTAAAGCAGTTTTATAATTTTTTTGGAGGAAAAGAGTCTTTTATTCTGTCCTTACGTACAGATATCAAGCAAAAACATCGTTAAATTGCATTCGAAAGCAGTCAAAATGGATATTTTCGTTGAAATATGCTGCCTGAAACTTTTTGCGATTACAATGCTTAGTTTTTACTTCGCACAAGGAAGTAAAAATCTGATGTGCGCATCACATGGCTTCCTTGTACAGCCTATTAAATTATGCACATTTTTGCTGCATTTCATTTATTTTGACTTTATTTCTACGAATTTCATTAGACATACATTTCTCGTTCAATTAATTCGGTTCTCGCCTCGCGGCAAGTCAAAACATCTTCATTAAAAATTGTAAAATACAGTTGAAAGAAACAGTTTTTACAATTAAAATTAGAGTTTCTGAGCGGAAACAAGCAATTCGGCCAGCGGACAAGAAGGCAGATTATTCGGTGCACCAAACTGAAAGTTTATTTTTAGTCACACTCAGCAAAAAGACACTGAAGTCCAGAAACTGACTTAATTCTTTATTCTACTAAGAGTTTTCAAATGTCAACAAATGGCGGTTCCGTTAGGCTTAGTGGCAATCAAACAACTTTTAAATTGTTGATAATTCTACAACTATTGCGTGCAGATTAACTAAAGGCATAAATCCTTAACGGGAGCACAAAAAGCACATGAGAGCAAAAAATGCGCAATTTACAAGCATGTAAGAAGAAAAAAGGAATTGAAGAGTTGGAATATATATATATATACATTTCTCTCTGTTACATGGCTCGGTGGCTGGCAGTTACCTGACCAAATATATTGCTGCGTTCTATTCCACTTCTGACACCAGTTGTTACGTTATTTTCTTCCTTCACGTTCGTACGGGGTTCGTAGATCTGGAGTGAATAACGACGAAGTATCGAAACACACTTTACTTAGCCAATATTAATCAGGACAGCTCTAATAGCACGTTTTAAAGTCGTCGAAGATCTACTATAAACACGCTGGAACAATCAACGACACAGCCTTCAGGTTATCAGGCTATCATGGTGAAGACAGCTTCCTGCAAAGCACCCGACTCTGCTCGGTCGTTCTCGGAACTCCACGTACTCTCGAGACTCTCCACGCTACAACTCGCAATGCACTCGACGACACACGAGCACAGCTCCCGACTCTTCGGTTCAGTCGTTCCCGGAGCTCAACACGCTCTCTCGACGATACACTAACAGACTCCTTCGGTGCACTCGACGACCCACTCGGCAATCGCTGCCCGGCTGTCAACTCGATTGACTCCGCAGGGATTCACTTGCTAGACGAGACACCAACTCGATACTAACTAACTTGCACTCTGGACGAGGCACACACACACACTAACTGACTGCGGACCAGCAGGGTTTATATAGTTTTCGGCTTGTGTTCGAGAACATTCTGGGCTAAACCGATAAGAATTCGTTCCAGAAGGTTCTCCGACCTCCATGGTATATCGTCAATTTTGTCGCCAAATGTGGCAAACCTGCCTTCCTTTACCATTTTATGGCAACCCTAAAACTGCTTTGCGGGGAAGCCATCTTACCGCGCCTTGACATTTCGTAACACTATATATATATTTACACATAATATTATATATATATATATATATTGTACTTACATACAATATTATATATATTTGATGCAGTCGATTGCAGCCAAAAAGCGAGGTGCAGTTATAGCAGTCTTGTATACAAAATTTCAACATGCTGAGGCTACTCGTACTTTAGTTGTGTGAGATATATACATACGTGGGTACGTACAGACGTCCCGAAAAAAATCTTTTCTGAATACATTTTTCAATTTGTTTTTGGAAAAAGATTCCTTTATTCTGTCCATACGTATAGATGTCACACAAAAACTTTGTTCAACTAGATTCGAGAGCGTTCAAAATGAAAATTTTCGTTGGAATATGATACCCAAAACTTTTCGCGATTACAATACTTCGTCTACTTCGTACAAGTAAAAATTTGTACGAGAACGCGCTTTAAATTTGTACTTTGAAGTGCAACTGATTCACTCAATTTCAATAAATCGACTGCATACAAGCTTGCCCTATTTCATTACACTTTGAATTTTTGCATGTTTGCAATTTTTATTACACTGATGTCTAGTTGAGGAGAAAGTGTAAGAATTCCGTAGCTAAAATTCTGCGAATTTTCGTCAAAATATTTAAAAGAAACCAAAGCCGTCACAGAACGTTCATTTCCAAGAATGATTCAATTCCGCGTCTTTTGTGCTGAAGCAATTATTCTAAAAGTAGTTCTGCTCGAATAAAAATTGAAATAAATGAGAAAATACAAAAAATTTTCGTTAATACGTGCTCAACTAGCATATAAATTATTTTCAACAAATTGGTGTTTTTCGTAACATAAATAAAAACTGCAAGCATTCTAATTTTTATGATTCAAAGTTTAAAAATTCTTTTTATTATTATTCTTACAGTTTACAATATTATATTCTTTTCCATTATCATTCTAACAAACGGCTGAGGTAAAATAATGATATATGTCAAAATAACAAAACAGTATTTTTGATCTTTTCATTTGCTGAAAAGAGAGAGTTGATGGAAGAAAGTATGAATTTGAATGCACGTTGCTCATTGTTCCACTGTTATTGGCTGTGTAAAGATATGTCAGTCCTCATTAGAAAATATCAGATGAATCTCAATGCGTATTTTTGTGTGCATTTAATTATGGCAAAGCACTCTAGGGCTATCTGCCTCTGTGTAGCGTGTATACGAGGCAGTTTCCTTTAGAAATTCCTCCACAAAGGCATCAATCCCCTCAGGCAGATAGCCTTAGTGTGCTTTGCCGTCATTAAATACCCCACACTACCCAGTATCTCATTTTACGGACCATTTAATGACGGCAAAGCACACTAGGGCTATCTGTCTTAGGGGATTGATGCCTTTGTGGAGGACTTTCTAAGGGAAACTGGCTCGTATACACGTTACACATGGAGAAAACCACGAAAACACCCATGCAGCCAGCCCGTTCGCGGGATTCGAACCTCGGACCGAACTACCAGTGTTCAGCGACTTTACCGCTCGGCCGCTGGTGGGCCAGATGAATCTCAATGATATTGCCTTTTTGAAGTATCTGATGGCTTCAGCTCCCATTAATTTAATCTAACAATATGCCTAATTTTTACGTAAAATGATGCGGAGATGAGCATGCGAGAAAGCTGCGTAAATGTTACTTTATAAATATTCGGCCAGTTTTTCCTTTGAAATGCTGTAGTGTTTCCGGAATGTGATACATGTAATTGTCATCTCAGTCGAAAATATTGAGTTTCTCTTACTTTGAAAAAATAAAAGTTTCTTAGAAATGTCGTAAAAATCATTACTAATACGAGAGTCACTCTGAAATTTTTAAAGGTACACATTTCTGAAATTTTAGGGGTGTTCAAAGTAGTCTTCTTCGCTTCTGTAGAACAGTTTATACACAACTTTTTTCGTGCATATTTTTACTTCATATTATATTTGTCAGTCACAGTTTTTATTTTTATACTTTATCCTTGCTTTTGGAATTTCATTTTAATTATTTTAGTTGCGAAGTTGAATTTATAATTCTTCAAATAGTTATTTTAAAAATATCTATTTATTCTTTTGCATTCTGTAGTTTAAACATGTTCATATATTTCTTTTATTTGATTTTATTTATTTGAATAACATTTCTTGCGAAAGAATACTTTATCATCCAGTATTCGTCACAATTCGTCATAAACACGTAGGTGATCTACAATCTAAAAATTCGCTATAATGAAAAACTTCGAAATGCGCATTGAAAGGGTAAAAAAAGAAGCAGCATATCAATTAACATATCATTAGATTCTTAAAATAAAATAACGATATGTGGATCGTTTAGAGACTTTAGGGGCTGACGCTAATGATATTTAAAGTGACTTAACTGAGCAGTGATTTTCCACGGTAAACAATTGCACCATGTTTCCTAAATGTATGTATCTGAAATACTAGAATTGAATCCTCTTTGAACAGCAGCTTTTTGCCTGATCCATAATACATTACCAATACATTTACCGAGCAGTCTTAAAAACTCATTTTGTTTTAAGTGTTATTTTTTTTAAGTTCAAAATACCAACAGTTTTCTAGCAGTTGGCTTTAGGTACTAAATTAAGTTCCAACTCCTTGTTTTTTTTTTTTTTTCTTTTATCAAAATCTATTTTATTACTCTTCCACTGCAAGGAAAATTTTAAGCCATTTTCATTAGGATTCTTAGTTACTACATTGAAAAATAGACTTTAAAATCTAATTTATGGAAGTCGGTTACTCCTGTTATTACTCAGTCAATTATTTGAAATCAACATTGTCTAAAGGGAGACACGTTAAAAATAATCAACAAACTCAACTTTTACCTCTGTAAGCATAGCTTTTGAAATTTACGTCTAGCTAAGCGTTAAATCCAATTAGCGTCGTATCTCGAGACCATGCTCTATTTATTCCGTTCTCTTCTAAATTCCTACTCATTCATTAAAGCTGATCTGCAGAGCTTCTAAATTGAAAGAAAGATGAGATAATAAAATTTAGCACGTAATATTCAAAGTAATTGATTGGAAGGTTAACATAATTTTATTACAATTTTTAATTCTCAGAAAGAGTTTTCAGCTTACATTCTCAGTCAAACTGAAGCGAATGATACTGGGATTAATATACCGGCCGAAATTTGTAGCATCTCATCCTTAAATAATTACGTATGAATTTTATCCAGGAAAATTTAATATACAGTCGAACTCGCTTATAACGAGCGTGAAGGGACCGCGATATTTGCTCGTTATAACCGAGTGCTCGCAAAACACGGGTTCACTAAAAAACCATAAAAATTAATACATGAAAAATCATAAAAATTAATACATGTTCCCATTATATATATATTTCACTTATTTTTTGCTTCTATACAGTACAAAAGAAGTTGGTTAATTTGCTTAACTCACTCTCATTGTCTCTTTCTTATGTTGTTCTTCGGAGAAATCTCGTTGCTCGAAATTCAACCTTCGTTTGCATCCTTGGCTTCGAAAAACATTTGAAATTTTTCTATGCGCTTGTAGAGACATTAGGTTAATTGGAAGCAGAAAATATGAAAAATATACAACTGCCTTTGCCGGGAATCGAACCACGGACCTCTGGAATACCAGCCCAGTGTGCAGAACCACTACACCACGAAGGCACACTAGGGAAGTGGGACAAATACCTTATATACTTCCCTTTTTAAAGGGCGACTAGGGTTTTAGGGGACCTAGTCGCCAAATCCTGGGTGCGGAGAATCCTCATCCACAACACTTTTAGTTCGGGCGCCACTTGTAGAGACATTACGTATGTTTTTGAAAGCACACAAGATGAAAAATAGCAAACGCCTTCGCCGGGAATCGAACCACGGACCCCTTAACACTAGCATCAATCTCCACTCATATCCAAATTTTCCTATTTGCTTCTCTTGAGAAATGTCCAATCTAGCCTTTCGGAAGCAATTGGTAATGAACGTTTTCCCATGCGTAGTTTATTAAACGCATCCTTTCGAGTACGTGTGTATTAGCATTTGAGATTGTTCTTATTTTTTATATTCTCTCTAGAAGCGTCAAAATGAAGTGCTTACGAATGTTTGATTCAAAGCTTTTCATGATCGCTTGGTACATAGGTTGGATAACACTTGTAGAATTCATCGGTAAAAATTTAATCCTGCTTAGTCCCCAAGATAAAAACCGGCCGGCGTCACATGTTAGCGGCGGATTAACTGAGCCGGAAGTCAATAAAAATTTTATGAATCACAAATCCTATTGCTCACTATAACCGTGGTTTGCGCGTTAAAAGCGAGGTATGCTCCCATAAACGCAACATTGAACCAACCAAGTATTTTTAATTTGCTCGTTAATTCCGGGTTCGTTATTAGCGAGTTGTACTGTATTGCCATATATTAATAAAGAGAATTACAATATTATATTTACATATAATTGAATGTAAAGAACACTTGTAGAAAAATTATAAATTATTGAAAGAGTTTAAAAATTCTATAATGCAAAAGTATATCAAAATATGCACATATCACTAATTAATTTTATGCACAGTTTGATAGCTTCATATGTAGTGTAAATATTTTTTTCTATTAATTGTCAATTCATTACATCATATAATATATATCTATATATATATATATATACGGAGCTGGAAAAAACTGCCTTCGCGTTTAATATTGTATTTAGTAATAAGTTTGGACATATTTATTGTGATATTACTGTTCTTTTTTTAGATCTAAAGTAAATGTATCTCTAAACTTATATGGCTGAAAGAAAACTTTAGTGTTACTGATAAAGGAACTTCCAATGTACTTCACACTTGTATCTACGTTCTGTAAATAAAGGTCATTTGTTCGTTGTGATGCTCATATATTTTTGTACATGATAACAATTTTGTTTTGCCATTTAAATTTTACTTAAATTAGTTCCATAAAATCATTATTCACTGCCCTACAAAACTTAAAGAACAGCATGTTTTTTTGTAGCTGATTTGAGAATGAAGCAACATGGAAACATGAAATTTACAGGACGTGTTCAATAAACAGTTCTTTAAGGGGACTCGTACAGCTTAAAAACCATAAGATGTTCGAATATGTGACTGTTGCAATTGGTGGTGGTGTGGTGTATTTAATTAAGGCAAAGCACACTAGGGCTATCTGCCTAAGGGGAGGGAAGCTTTCGTGGAGGACTTTCTAAGGGAAACTGGCTCGTATACACGTTACACAGTGACTGTTGCAAGAATTGGGATAACCTACTAATTTTAAAAGGAATTACTTCCAACTTTTTACAGCTGACTACATAATATAGCTGCTTTCTGAAAGAGTAACCAGAAAGTTTGTGTTGCCACAAATATTTTTGTAATTTAATCCGCTTTGTGACAAAATTTTTCGTCATGTTTCCAGCATGTGCGCACAGTTTAAAACATTCTGTTGCATAATTTAATTCCATATTTAATATATCGTTTTTAAAACATGTGAACCAAAAATTCTAAGAATTTCATGTTAAATTTTTATTTTATTTGGAGTTGAGTTTATAAAATGCATTTTGTTAAAAAAAATCTGTAATGTTTTCGTGCATAAAATTTTTTAATATTAAAATATTCATAAGATTTTTGGCTCAGTTAGAAAATAGTGCCCATATAAAGAATTCCATCCAATTTCAAGAGTGTATCATTAGACATTTTTCAAATATCATGCACGCAATGTGGAAACATTTTTTGTCACAAAGCGGATTAAATTACAAAAATATTTGTGGCAACACAAACTTTCTGGTTACTAGTTCCCAAAGCAGCTATGTTATGTAGTCAGCTGTACAATGTTGGAAGTAACTGCTTTTAAAATAAATATCCCAGTTCTTGCAAGTCACATATTCGAAGATCATAAGAGGTTTAAGGTGTACGAGGACCCTTAAGGAAAGTGACATAGAATGTTTCTAAAGTTCAACACAAACATCAATTACAACAAAAAATTATACTCTTAGCAGAGAAATTCAGTCTTTTAGAAACAATATATCACAGTTTTTTGAAGAAAAATGGTGTGGTAACATTATAAAAATGGGTTCTAATAAGAAATGTGTATACCTCCAGCCGCTAAACATTGGCGGCAGCGAAGTTCCATACTGTAAATTAAGTTGTCGGTTAGTGAAATGGGTAACAAAGAACAGACACGGAATCATCCTTCTTCAAGCTCATCTAACGACCTTGGAGGAGGACTTAAGCTGCAACCCGTCTCCCAAGGTAGTCCCAAAGATGCTCTACCGGCAACCTATTTCAGTTTCTCTTTTTTTACTTTGTATCAAGAAGTTTTTACTTTGTGCCAAGAAATGGCTCACTTAGTTAAAATCTTACAACCTAGTTCAATTTGCTTTTCTATCTGCGAGATGAACGAAAAAAGAATTTTTTTTTTCCCTTTCTCGCATATATTTTTACACTTTTTCCTTGTTTTTGGAATTTCATTTTAATTATTTTAGTTGCGAGGTTGAATTTATAATTCTTCAAATATTAGTTATTTTAAAAATATCTATTTATTCTTTTGCATTCTGTAGTTTAAACATGTTCATATATTTCTTTTATTTGATTTTATTTATTTGAATAACATTTCTTGCCAAAGAATACTTTATCATCCAGTATTTGTCACAATACGTTTGAAAACTGAGTTCGGTATTAAAAGATAAAGTATCGTAAAGCACGCTTAATACGTCTTTCAATAGCCCGCTCAGGAAAGATATGTAACTGAGAAAGCTGAATTATCTACATTTTAACTTAGAAGCATATGTACACAAAAAAGTTTTGACGGTTTTATCACTGTGCCATTGATTCCACTGTTTTACCGTTCTACGTTTAGTTTTGTAAATATCCATATTTTCAAATAAGTTCAAATTTGTCATTTTCTAAATCACAAAATTAGATAGTGTAACACAAAGATTAAATTTTATGCAAATAAATAAATAAATATTTTATTTTCTTAACACCTGGAATTTTCCTTTTTAACGGCTTATTGCTTCAAGAAAACATTAGTGCGTTAATGATTTTCTTGAAGCATTCTGCAGATATATCCACTATCAACCTGCCTTTTTTTTCGCTATACACTATCTAAAAATACTCTTTTGGACACCTATGCGAATGTCGATACTGCGGTTCTAATGTACGTCACATCGTCCGCAACAAATATTATGTAGGAAACAATAGTGGCTTTAGTCGCATCCAAGATGCCACGAAGTGCAGTTATCTGATTTTTGACAAAGGTATAATCATCAGGTATCACAGAACTAACCGGTCCTTAAGGAGCATAGCTAGCTTGATGAAATACCCAGAACCAGAAGCGGCCTATGTGAATCAAATGGGGAAGTTGAGCTGTGATTGTAGGAATGCGTCCCGAGTCGGCAGACCCACGAAACTGGGAGACAGAGACTGACGAGTGTTGTCCAGAGAAATTCGGAAGAACCGCACTCAACCGATGGCCCACATACTCCAGGAATTTCAACAGGCATCCAGGTGTGCTGATTTCATGAGTGAGTGCAACGCTATGATGGCTTCCGACCATGGACATGAACCAAGCGGAATTATATACCATCACGGTGGGGAAGACTCCAAAGTAACAAGGCTGAATATTACATACTAATAAACAGTTTCTACAGTTTGATAACTGCAGGCACTAAGCGTTATTCTGGTTATCTGCTTTAAGTTCTGAACATTTGAAACATAATATTATTCACGGTTGTTTCTGCTTACGCAGTGTCTTGAGATTTTCTCTATTTTACCAAGGGTTACTCTGTTTTTGAGTGTGTTATACGTCCACATTGCCCAGGCACAGTCCGCTAGTTTCTTCAAGTGCCAGGTTCTTGTATGTACACAATGAAAGTAATAATGGTCCGTGTCGCCTTCCTCTACGCATTCGCAGAAAGGATATCCCTAAGTCTGAATCTGTTAAGGAATATTGGGAATGGTCCCTGACCTGTCAAGAACTGTGTTAGGCTAGCACAGTGTGTCTTTATTTCCATGTTAACTTTTGACAGTAAGCGAAATGTCCTTTATCATGCCTCTGCCTCTGTCCATCTACTTTACCAATTTTTAGCAGACTTGTCAAAGTTGTTCGCTCAATGTGAGACCAATAAATTTAGTTGGTCTTTCTAATATATACGTGCAGTTGACTGCCTACTTGGCCAGTGGGTCAGCAACTTTATTGCCTTGAATCCCTGTGTGAGCGGCAACCCATTTTAAAGTGGATTTTAAAAAGGATCTTTGTCTAGCGTTTGCCTGGAGAACACCTCCTGCCAGAATGCATAGTGCCCACAGTAAAGTTTGGCGGAGGTGGAATTATGGTCTGGGGGTGTTTCTGCTGATATGGGAGTAAAAACCTTGATCGAAAATTCATAGAATCACTGAATATCGACGCCTACTGCCCTCTTTTCGATAACAGTGAGCTTCCCGTATTGTGGCAGATTTAATGTTTCAACTTTGCGCCCGTTGGCGAGCTAGGAAAATATAGCGAGGATCCTTTTATGCCTGTAGCTTCAAATTCAACTTGAGGCTTACCATGTCCTAGCAAAACTAGCCCCTAGCAACAAAAACAGTTGAATATTTTCATAGATTCTCCAATAGTTCGAAAATTTATTCTCCAATAGTTCGCTTTCACGACAGGTCCCCCATAACCAGCCGGATACGCCACCCACTACCGCCCAAAAAGACCGAAAAACACCACTGCGCATTGCATTTCTACCCGAGGTTAGACGGTTTGTGTCATTCACACCAGCCTCCAAAGGGGCCCTTTTTGAACCTGTCGTCATGTTCAATGGAGCCAAGACGACTAGGTCCATGTTGTTTACTCACGAGTCCAGATATAATCTGAACAGTGATTCCAGATGTGTTTCAAATCTGGAGAGAAGAAAGAAACACTCGAGGAGCTGAAAAGTTTGGCTAATCTTTGGAATATGGTAACAGGTAGTTCGGCGACATTTTGGTAAGGCGATAAATGTTACTAGCTAGGACTTTAGCAGTGTACACGGATAAAGTCAAGAGTGTGCGCAATGCCAGTTTTGAGCAATTCTGAGATGTTTTTTTAAGTGAAAATAAGTCGACGTATACATGGATACCGTGTATGTGCAATTCTTAAAAACGCGGCAAGCAGTGGGCGATTCTACACTTTCGCCCAATTTCGCACCTAATCGTCATGATTAAGCACTTTTGTTCCATAAAAGTTCTAGCATAAGCGTAATTCGGCTAACAGATTGTTGGAAAAAAAATGTTGAGTAAAAACAAAATGCCTTTACTTCGTGAAAACAAAATGGCGTCCAAACAAAAACTAGCAGGTTGCTGTAGCAGGGTTGGTCACCAAATTTTCGCCAACAAATCGCCAAGTCAAAGCAAAGATTAACCAAAAGTTTACTTTTAGAAGCGTGGCATGCAATTCCACAAGACTTGATAAAAACTTTTGTAAAGCCTATGAAATCAAGAAGTGAGGTACGCATGTCTGTACGAGGTGACCATACACCATATGAAAGAAACATTAATCCACAAAATGTGACTTATTTTTTCCATCATTTTCCAGTTTCCATAAATTTGGTTTTAATTTCAATATTTTGCGAATAATCAACAGCCAAACATCGTAGTTTATGTTAACATTTTTGTAGAAATTTCTATACATAATTTTTCACTAAGTATCAATTACTTTTTATTTCTGTCCATTATCGAGATTCAAAAAGAACTCAAAAACCTTAAAGATAAAAATATTTCGGTTGCATTTTCATTTGTTCGTGGTTATACAGGTGTTGTTGGGAACGAACGAGCCGATTTCCTTGCTAAAGCTGCAACTAAGCGGGAAAATGACACTTTTGTCAATATCCTTAATTCCTTTTATAAGAAGATCATGTGTGAAAGTATTGTGGAGTCATGGAACCACGAATTCATTAATTCAAATAAAGGGAACTTAAAGAGATTTTTCCCTTCTATCAAGATGAGATTTTCATGTCATCACTTCTTCACAGACTATAAATTAACCCAATTTCTTACTGGCCATGGAAATTTCAAAAGTTATTTGAATAGATTTAAGTTGAGTTCCGAGTCTGTCTGTGATTGTAGCCTCGGTGGAGAGGAGAATGTTGAACATGTGCTTCTTCTATGTCCTAAATATAAAAACGAAAGAAAAATCTTGAAACTGGAACTGAAAAATTAAATATTAACTGGCTTCCAGAATTTTATCAATTTACTTCCGAGAGAAGTGCTTTTAACACTTTTTGTCAATTTATTGTGAAACTTTGTAATCATCCTTAATTTTATTTCAGTTTTTTCTTCTGTTTACTTTGTATTGTGTTTCATACTTACTTCTATAAGCCCCATGTGATACTATGTGGTACATGAACTTCTTGAGTTTCTTTAATTAAAAAAAATATCCTTTAATTTTAATGACCAGTGTACTTACATATGTATGCATGGATGTTTATACCATACAATTTTAGACCTTAGAGATTGACTAGAAAAGAATGTAAGTAAGAGTTTTGAAAAGATTATCTATGACGATCTGAAGATTTCGATTATGTTCTCAAAAAGAAACTAATTAAAAACGGGCTAAAAATGTTCACTCAAACAGAAAGAAATTTTTAAATTGCAAAAAGATATTTGCATTAAAGAGAATCAAATTAACCTGAAAATTAATCATTGTTAAAAGAGATAGTATTTTGGGGGGGAGAGGGGGTACCCAAGTTGCTTCGAGCATTAGAAGTACATCACGTTCATGCGGTCGACGTCAGAGCATTCTTAGTTAATTACATTTAAAATTCAAAACCTTAATAACTTCGAGTTAATTAATGGATGGAATGGTTAGCCAAACAGTCATTTCGATTTTTCTTGTGATTCTTATTTTGATGGTAGATTTTTTTTTCTTTCGTTTTGTAGTGGCCGAGCTCAATTCACTCAGTGAGTAGTGTTCTGAGTCAAAAAAAAATAATTGTTTTAATAAATTGCTTTAATTGTATGCAACTAAACGTTAATTATTTCCTTCAGGAGTTTTATGGGTTCTCGAAAAATGAGATCTTGTACATCAGCGGTTATTTAATACCTCAATGAAAATGAAATTTTTATAAATGAAAGCAATCGTAAAGGTGTCGTGGTAAATTATTTCGCTGTGAACTTTTAAGTTATTTTTTTAATTGAATTAATTTTAGCTTTTAAAATACTTATTGTAGTAGCCCTATTTCGTCTTCTGAACTCGATATTCTTCCTACGGGGAATAATTGCTTTAATCTTGTAGATAAGTACACAAAAAAAGGGACAGCTCCCGTTTTGAAATTTAACTTTCGTTTTCCACGTCTCTATATTGCGATATACTGTATTGTACTGGGTTTCTATTGCCTTAGCAATAGAAACCCAGTACAATACAGTATACAATACAGTATAGGATCCTTTATCAGACCAGAAGTACAGGCCTGAAGCCACGGTAACGAATGCGCTGTACTTGGGGCTTGTTGTCAAGACCTCTAGAAATATTGTAAATTCATTATTGAGTTTCCTCCGAGGGGAGAAATAAGAGGAAGAAAAAGCAATTCGGCGCAATTTTTGCCTGGGCTTAGGTTAGGTTAGGTTAGGTTATTTAATTACGGCAAAGCCTCGAGGGCTATCTGCCTAAGAGGAGGGATGCCTTCGTGGAGGACTTTCTAAGGGAAACTGGCTCGTATACACGTTACACATGGGGAAAACCACGAAAACACCCATGCAACCAGCCCGTTCGCGGGATTCGAACCTCGGACCGAACTACCAGTGTTCAGCGACTTTACCACTCGGCCGCTGGTGGGCTGCCTGGTCTTAGGAGCTGACGCGAACTGTTTGCAACACTGGTTCAAACAAGAAAAAGCTCAGTGTAGTTACACTTTCATATCTAGTAAGCGCGACTTAGGATATATATTAGATTTATATCTAGCAATTGTTCTAACAGGTTATTTTGACACATCGGACTTTTTCTGAAACAACGTATCAATTTGTCATCCATATTTCAATTCTACTTTTAAAATTATGCCAAACTGCCAAGTTTTGTAAAAATCGCAGTGGTAGTTTTTAAAAAATTAGCTGTCAAAATTTTGCTCCTCCATGTTAATTGAATTTTGGTATATATTTATTAATTTCTCTTTTTTTATTAAATTTATTTGATTCTTCCTTTGACATTTCGAAATTTAGGTTTATTCCAAATAAAACTCGCCTGTTTTTTAGGATTTATTTTTAAAATTTTTATTTTTAAATAATTTTTATAAAGTCTTCGAAAAACGTTTGAATAGATAACAATAGAAAATAAAAAATCTATAAAATTTAATGGCGTACATTTTAATGTGTACGCCACTAAATGACATAAATTAATTCCCTAAAATATCATATTTTAGTTTATTATACTCTTGCGTGTTATGGATTCGCAATGCTCCCTTCAATTAACTACGCCAAATGAGCAGAAAAAGAATTGAAAATTTACTGCAAAAAATAACAGTACACAGCAAAATAAACAGCTATAAATACTCCAGGAAGAATACAGAGGTAACACAAATTCTCCTTAGCGCAAGAGAATTAAGCCAAATAACCGATATCACTTTCAGAAAAAACTCGTAAAAAGTACAATTCGGAATTCATTATATATCGAGCTAATTTCTTTAAACCTAGTTATGTCCGTGAACCCCTTTGCTCCCGCCGCTCAAAAGAGTCGTTTAAATAGGGTAGCCAAACCTTCTGGAAGCTTCCAGGGCAATCGTTTCGAGATTATCAAAAATTTTTTTTCTTAAGATATCCAGCTATGTAAGCATGTATATATATCAACTATGTAGGCAAATATTATGAAAGATCTATGTATTATGAACTACTTGTATGCATGTACTATGAACTATAACTGTGTAAGCATGTATTATGAACTATGTAACTATAAGCATATGTTATGAACTATGTAAGCATGTATACAGGACCAATGTATGCCCTTATAGGCCCCATGAGGTGTTGCACCGGATAGTTGCGGAACCTGGACTAGAACCGAATAGTCTTAGTAAGCCGCACGGGTGTCCAGATTCTGCTCTCAACTCAACTCAACTCTTAAGATGTCCAGAAAATCGCCAAGTTAGAGACATACTTTCAGATGTCTCCAACATGTCGATAAAAATTTTAGACAAGGTCGGTCAGGAAATTTTTGCCTGCCTTCAGTCATCTTGAGCACAATATGCATTTATAAGTGTGTTATTTTGATCAAGTTATTTCCGTCAGGGGGGCTACCTGGCCGATATGCTAACTACCCAGTGGACCGGCTGCCTCGCTGTCGGTGGAAAGAAAGTCTGTACCTGATGTCAGATGGGCACAGTGAACCATCTTTATTCGGTTTATCAGTCTGTACCTTTGACGTCTAATTCAGCTATTTCCACAAGTTAACAAGTCGACCAATTTGAAATCATAACAGTTAAATTCTTTTATGTAGACGTGGATAATTCTTTAAACCTAATTATGCTCGTGAATCCTCTTGCTCCTCAAATTCCATTAGACCAAAATACAAGCTAATGTACTGTATACGGCGGCCAAAGCAAAATTTATGAGTTTTATATTCACCTGGAAATGAAATGTGCAAAAACGTTCCAGTATGAATGAAATCAGTTCATTGTTTCCAAGCAACGACCATTTCGTAAAGTGGTTTTGTTGCCAAACCATGAAACGAAATTCCAAATTCGCTAGTGGATATTTTTAACATATTTGTAGGGAATTCCGGATTTTGTGTGTTTTAAATTTCGCTTCTTTCGTGTCTTTGTGGATTTGGCTTCTAAATTTTTGTGAAATATATATGTTACCGTGAAAGACCGAAATTGGAGAATGTCGACTTTCACCGGAGAATGTCAACTTCACCAAATACGTCGGTGAAAGATCGAATATTGCATTACATTCTTATACATTCGGACCCTCACCGGCGTATGTCGACAATCACAGATATGCTCTTGTGTAGGTCGAAAAGAGAGGAATATATGTACACGCTGCCATTGCAAAAGGAATTGTTCCACAAATAAATGCGGTTGTAAAAGCAAGCGCCTCTTGTGCAATTCAAAGTGTCATAATAGTTTAAGTTGTTGCAATAAATAAGATTTTAATCACATAATTTAGTAAGGTTTTAACTTCTATTATTTTTCTTTTTCATTTTGAATGTACTGTGTGTTTTAAGTTCTTATATTCTTAAGTTCCTATTTTAAGTCTCAAGAGCGTTTTTTCGCGACTGAATTACGGAGAAGAAAATATAATATTCTTATACGTTCAACATTCACCATTAGTACATGGTGAATGTCGACATTTACCGGTGTAAGTCAGAAATAAGAGCATTTGGAAAATATTTCGGACATACACCAAGCGACTATGTGAATGTTGACATTCACCGGTGAAAGCCGACATTCTCCAGATTTCGGTGTTTCACCGTAACATATATATTGTGTAAGAATTGGAGGCTCCCTTCAGCCCACCTGGACACGAGTGTCCCTATAGCTCAAAAGAAGGGGCCCCGTATCTTCCCGTATCTTTACAAACGAGGGCAGCCAGTAATCCAACCACCCCCAAACAACAAACAAAAATACTACATCAAAAATAAGTAAGCACATCTAACACAAAATTACAGACCAACAAACAAACAAAAAAAGTCCATAAACACAAATTCACAACATAGAACACCACAGATATCCAAAAACCATATAAATACAAAATTCACTTTTAACAGAAGATTTCTACCAGCGCCCTATTTTCATTCATGAACTTCATTAAAGCAATAGAATATGATTTAAAAACTTTAAAATTAATGACACAATAAAATCAGAAAATCAGTAAATCAGATTGGTTGATCATCAGATTATCAATCAGATCTGGTTTTAATCAGATCAAAATCAGATTAAATCGGTTGAAATAGAACGGAAACCTACCATGTCCAGTTAAAACCTGATTAACATCAATACTGTTCATACATTTCATTTTATTTGTGATTTTAATTAGTTAAATAAATCCTTTGTTTTTAGGCGAAGAGAACCATTTTCCATTTGCTAACGTAAACTTTTTTCATTCTTCGAATTGCAATACTCTTCGAACCTGTTACTTCAATATCCATTGCACTGACTTTGAGACCGCCTGCTTGGCCAGGCTGTCGGCCCTCTCATTATATATTGTGTATGCGAAATATGTATGTTATATTTTAATCATATGTTTTATATCAGCCAAGCTTGGTTTAATTCGAAGTTTAAAATCTAAGTCAAACGGTTTTAAAACTGAACATTTCTTAAGCATTATTAATAGGGCGGTAAAGTAATGTCACGACACACACGCAAATAAGAAAGGAAAATTCACATGCTTTTAAACCATCATCACAAGGGCCCACCAGCGGCCGAGCGGTAAAGTCGCTTAACACTGGTAGTTCGGTCCGAGGTTCGAATCCCGCGAACGGGCTGGCTGCAAGGGCGTTTTCGTGGTTTTCCCCATGTGTAACGTGTATACGAGCCAGTTTCCCTTAGAAAGTCCTCCACGAAAGGCATCCCTCCCCTTAGGCAGATAGCCCTCGTGTGCTTTGCCATAATTAAATACACCTACACCAAACATCATCACACGCTTTTAAACCATCACCTAATAATCAAATATAATCTTCAATTTGTCACCTTAAGATTTCTAATTCAGCTAAGGAATTTCATTGCTGGCTTACCGTAATATTTTTATTTTAAGATGATTTTCTGTATGTTTTGGTATTAAAGAAGCAGTTGCAACATTTACAGAATTTCAGCAAGCATTTCATTTTACCAGAATTTCGCTATCCTGCCTTAGAATAGAGAATACAAAACAGAAATAATATCTGCACGAGAAAATTCTTTTTTACATTTTTTTCGAGAACTCGCATCGCAAGTATTTTATTTATCTACCAGGTTCATATTTCTAAGTTACCGAAATTCTGAATGTATTCTATTTCTCAAAAATTCCGCTTTATTATTTACTACACGTGTTATATCAGAGAAATTCATTTTTAGAAAATGCACATTCAAGGAATTCGCAGAAAACTAAAAAACATGTAAAAAAAAAGCAATTCTTCCCATTTTCTGACAAAACACTCCAGCTCTGTTTCTTTTATCTGAAACTTTTACACAAAAAGATACTGAAATTTTCATAAATATATGAACCTTCCGCTGGTTCCATGACGGAAATTTATACATGGAAGTTTTTTTTTTTAAAGGAACCTGTAAAGATATTTTTCTTGATGTATTGAACCAAAGATATTGCGGTTCCCTCACCTGCTTCGAGCTATTACTTATGCAGACAAGAAAAGTCTTTTGAAGTGAAAAATTCACATTTCTGTTGAAGAATAAGAGGTTTTTTTTTTTTTTTTTTTTTTTTTTTTTTTTTTTTTTTTTTAACAATAAAGCTGCTTCCTTAAAGCCCATGATTTCGCACAAAATACATATGCTGTTGTCCGATTTCTTTTTTTCATTTATCAGTACGTCATCATTCGCATATTAATATGCTACTAAAATTTTGCGTTTAATTTACGTTTTACGTTAGGATAAATTAAACCTACCGTATATACCCGCGTATAAGTCGACCCCCCCACTTCGACACAAAAAATTCGTAGAAAATAAGAAACCCGCGTATAAGTCGACCCCCCTTCCGAAATCGATCAAGAAACTTCGAAAAAATTTTTTAAGTATTACATTTATTCAAAATCATCTGAAAGTAAATATACGATAAAAATACCTTGGTAAATAAACAAAATCAAAATACTTCAACGTCCGATTCATAGTCAGATTCGCCAAACATTTCATAGAACTCTTCTGTCGTCATTGGCTCGTCATCATGCATATTTTCAGTCTCGAACTCTGTATTGTTACATTCACTACCGAACTAACATCTGACAGCATTCACCCTGCGGATTATGGTGTTGGCATTAGACTACATGTCCCGCCTACAGAATACCGTAGCCCCTCGAGTATAGTAATTTATACGGATGGATCTAAAATTGAAGGAAATGTGGGGAGCGCATTTGCTGTCTTACAAGAAAATAGTGTCATTGCACAATGGAAAGGCCATTTGGCTAACAATAACAGTGTCTTTCAAGGGGAAGCAGTAGCAATAGCGCAAGCTATTCGCTACTTGCTAACCCACCAAATCCTAAAGGCTACTATAAAATCTGATAGCTATTTATGCGATTAGTAATCCAGAACACCCATCCAAAATCATTAGAGATATTCAACAAGATCTTAGAAAATATCAACGCCATGACATCCACTTAGCTTGGATAAAGGCACATATGGGTGAATATGGAAACGAAGTTGCAGATACTCTAGCCAAGGAGGCCGCTTTTGGAATTGCTGCTGAACAAATTCACATACCTTGGCCGCATTCACATTTGAAATCTGCATTACGTCTCAAAGCAATCAGTAAGTGGCAAGAAGAATGGGATTATAGTACCACTGGTCGTCGTACTTATTACCATATTTCTTACGTTACACAAGATAGATGCTGTGGAAATCCCCATCTGACACGTTATATTTCAGGGCATGGCCCTTTTCCTCTTTATTTTGAGAGATTTAAAATAAGCGATTCCAGTTTTTGCACCTGCGGAGAGTTAGGCTCTCCGGAGAATTACCTTGAAAAATGACTCTTACAGAAGGCTTACATATCAGATTCCCTTCGCAAAATCGTCAAGCCTTTTGCAAATTTCTAATCAAGCAGAGGCACTTGATTAATAAAATTAACAAGGTTATGGAAAAGTTTAAAGGTCTTGGAATAGACCTGTGCCAGGTGTAGCATTCATAGTCCCCGGAATTCATTCGATTGAAGCAAGAGGATTCAAAATCGCTTCATTAGTTCTCTTCGTACAACGTTAAATGTGCGAAATCGTCGTTTCTCAGCGAGAAAACGCGTTTTCGCATATGCTTTCGAATTTTAAGGGAACGGCTGCACGGATTTTGAAACCTCGGATTTTGATCACAGAACCTCGCATTTACGGGACTGAACAAGCCTATAAAATCATTTCCTCCTATCTCAATTTTTGCGACTTAATGATCCGACCCTATATTCAATGTTAAGTGTATGGGAGCAAACAGTTTAAATAAAGATATCGGCCTGAAACTTTATCAGCGTCTTTAGTCCCCGGAATGCATTCGATTGCAGCAAGAGGATTCAAAATCGCTTCATTAGTTCTCTTCGTATAACGTTAAATGTGCAAAATCGTCGTTTCTCAGCGAAAAAACGCGTTTTCGCATATGCTTTCGAATTTTAAGGGAACGGCTGCACGGATTTTGAAACCTCTTTCACAGAACCTCGCATTTAGGGGACTGAACATGCCTATAAACGCATTTGCTCCTATCTCAATTTTTGCGACTACATGGTTCGACCCTATATTCAATGTTAAGTGTATGGAAGCAAACCGTTTAGATAAAGATATCGGCCTGAAACTTTATCAGCGTCTTTAGTCCCCGGAATGCATTCGATTACAGCAAGAGGATTCAAAATCGCTTGATAATTGCTTTTGGTGTAACGTCAAATTTGCGAGAAACGCTGGACGGAATTTCAAACCGCTTACGTTGTACCTCGCATTTAGGGGTCTGAAGACTATTAAAGCATTTCCTCCTATCTCAATTTTTGCGACCTGGGGTCATTGACCGTACTTCCAATGCATAGTAAATGGGAGATTCAATAGCAACGGTAGCGAAGCAAAAATTCGACGTTCATGTGTTAAATTTCGAAACTTTGACCTTATGAAAGTCGGGTCCTATTGGGCCTGGAGACAAACTTTTTTTTTTAAATTGATGTACTCTTCGAGAGCAACATTTTGGCTATTTTGGATTTTAAAATTTCGCGATAGGATTTTCTGGACCGAATTTGCGTACCAATTTTAGGATCATTTTGGACACATTTAAAAATTCGCCAATAAAACACTATCGAAGCTAGGACCACCAAATTTGAAGGGTTTGTAGGTATTACTATGGTGCCCGTTCACACCAAAATTTGCGACATTCTATCGAGCCGTTTCGGAGATATTCGCGAGTTTGTGTTTTAATATTACGGAAAAATACCCTGGCCCCCCCCCTGCAGTGAGCAGCGATTGTCGAGCATGGAGAGGAAAGCCTAGGCCCTGTTAGGTCACGTTTCAAATTGCAAGTCGATCGGACAATTAGGGACGGAGATATGGGGTGTCAAAGTTTGGTCCATTTCCGTGAACATTGGGGCGGCCCCAATCGAAATTTCGGTCGCTTGCGCCGGGGTCAATAATGGCGCTACGAGAAAACCCTTGCGGGGCTTGTTCATGTGTCTCAATGGGAAGTACTGTGTGAGCGGTTTGAAATTCGGTGCAACGGTTATAGGGAATAGTCGCGGCCGAAATGTGTCAAATTTCGAAATTTTGACCCTACGAAAGTCGGGTCCTATTGGGCCTGGAGACAAACTTTTTTTTTAAATTGATGTACTCTTCGAGAGCAACATTTTGGCTATTTCGGGTTTTTAAATTTCGCGATAGGATTTTCTGGACAGAATTTGGGTACCCATTTTAGGGTCATTTTGGACACATTTAAAAATTCGCCAATAAAAAACTATTGAAGCTGGGACCACCAAATTTGGAGGGTTTGTAGGTTTTACTAGGGTGACCGTTCACACCAAAATTTGCGTCATTCTATCGAGCCGTTTCGGAGATATTCGCGACTTTGTGTTTTAACATTACTCTGGACCCCTTGCGGCGAGCCGCGATTGTCGAGCATGGAGAGGAAGGCCTAAGCCCTGTTAGGTCACTTTTCAAATTGCAAGTCCATCGGACATTTTGGGACCGAGATATGGCGTGTCAAATTTGGTCCATTTCCGTGACCATTGGGGCGGCTCCAATCGAAATTTCGGTCGCTTGCGCCTGGGTCAATAATGGCGCTACGAGAAAACGCTTGCGGGGGCTTGTTCATGGGTCTCAATGCGAAGTACTGTGTGAGCGGTTTGAAATTCGGTGCAACGGTTATAGGGAATAGTCGCGGCCGAAATGTGTCAAATTTCGAAATTTTGACCCTACGAAAGTCGGGTCCTATTGGGCCTGGAGACAAACTATTTTTTTAAATTGATGTACTCTTGGAGAGCAACATTTTGGCTATTTCGGATTTTTAAATTTCGCGATAGGATTTTCTGGACCGAATTTGAGTACCATTTTTAGGGTCATTTTGGACACATATAAAAATTCGCCAATAAAAACCTATCGAAGCTAGGACCACCAAATGTGGAGGGTTTGTAGGTATTACTAGGGTGCCCGTTCACACCAAAATTTGCGACATTCTATCGAGCCGTTTCGGAGATATTGGCGAGTTTGTGTTTTAACATTACGGAAAAATACCCTGGACCGCCTGCGGTGAGCAGCGATTGTCGAGCATGGAGAGGAAGGCCTAAGCCCTGTTAAGTCACGTTTCAAATTGCAAGTCGATCGGACAATTAGGGACGGAGATATGGGTTGTCAAAATTTGGTCCATTTCCGTAACCATTGGGGCGGCCCCAATCGAAATTTCGGTCGCTTGCGCCGGGGTCAATAATGGCGCTATGAGAAAACGCTTGCGGGGGCTTGTTCATGTGTCTCAATGGGAAGTACTGTGTGAGCGGTTTAAAATTCGGTGCAACGGTTATAGGGAATAGTCGCGTCCGAAATGTGTCAAATTTTGAAAATTTGACCCTATGAAAGTCGGGTCCTATTGGGTCTGAAGACAAACTTTTTTTTTAAATTGATGTACTATTCGACAGCAACATTTTGGCTATTTCAGATTTTTAAAATTTCGCGATAGGATATTCTGGACCGAATTTGGGTACCCATTTTAGGGTCATTTTGGACACCTTTAAATATTCGCCAATAAAAACCTATCGAAGTTAGGACCACCAAATTTGGAGGGTTTGTAGGTATTACTATGGTGCCCGTTCACACCAAAATTTGCGACATTCTATCGAGCCGTTTCGGAGATATTCGCGAGTTTGCGTTTTAATATTCCGGAAAAATACCCTGGACCCCCTGCGGTCAGCCGCGATTGTCGAGCATGGAGATGAAGGCCTAAGCCCTGTTAGGTCAGGTTCCAAATTGCTAGTCGATCGGACAATTAGGGACGGAGATATGGGGTCTCAGAGTTTGGTCCATTTCAGTGACCATTAAGGCGGCCCCAATCGAAATTTCGGTCGCTTGCTCCGGGGTCAATAATGGAGCTACGAGAAAACGCTTGCGGGGGCTTGTTCATGGGTCTCAATGGGAAGTACTGTGTGAGCGGTTTATAATTCGGTGCAACGGTTATAGGGAATAGTCGCGTCCGAAATGTGTCAAATTTTGAAAATTTGACCCTATGAAAGTCGGGTCTTATTGGGCCTGGAGACAAACTTATTTTTTAAATTGAATTGTCTTCGAGAGCAACATTTTGGCTATTTCGGATTTTTAAATTTCGCGATAGGATTTTCTGCACCGAATTTGGTTACCCATTTTAGGGTCATTTTGGACACATTTAAAAATTCGCCAATAAAAACCTATCGAAGTTAGGACCACCAAATTTGGAGGGTTTGTAGGTATTACTAGGGTGCCCATTCACACCAAAAGTTGCGACATTTTATCGAGCCGTTTCGGAGATATTCGCGAGTTTGTGTTTTAACATTACGGAAAAATACCCTGGACCCCCTGCGGTGAGCCGCGGTTGTCGAACATGGAGATGAAAGCCTAAGCCCTGTTAGGTCACGTTCCAAATTGCAAGTCGATCGGACAATTAGGGACCGAGATATGGGGTGTCAAATTTTGCTCCATTTCCGTGACCATTGGGGCGGCCCCAATCGAAATTTCGGTCGCTTGCTCCGGAGTCTGTAATGGAGCTACGAGAAAACGCTGGCGGGTGCTTGTTCATGTGTCTCAATGGGAAGTACTGTGTGAGCGGTTTGAAATTCGGTGCAACGGTTATAGGGAATAGTCGCGTCCGAAATGTGTCAAATTTCGAAATTTTGACTCTACGAAAGTCGGGTCCTATTGGGCCTGGAGACAAACTTTTTTTTTAAATTGATGTACTCTTCGAGAGCAACATTTTGGCTATTTCGGATTTTTAAATTTCGCGATAGGATTTTCTGGACAGAATTTGGGTACCCATTTTAGGGTCATTTTGGACACATTTAAAAATTCGCCAATAAAAAACTATTGAAGGTAGGACCACCAAATTTGGAGGGTTTGTAGGTTTTACTTGGGTGACCGCTCACACCAAAATTTGCGACATTCTATCGAGCCGTTTCGGAGATATTCGCGAGTTTGTGTTTTAACATTACGGAAATATACTCTGGACCCCCTGCGGCGAGCCGCGATTGTCGAGCATGGAGAGGAAGGCCTAAGCCCTGTTAGGTCACTTTTCAAATTGCAAGTCCATCGGACAATTAGGGACCGAGATATGGGGTTTCAAATTTGGTCCATTTCCGTGACCATTGGGCCGGCCCCAATCGAAATTTCGGTCGCTTGCTCCGGGGTCTGTAATGGAGCTACGAGAAAACACTGGCGGGTGCTTGTTCATGTGTCTCAATGGGAAGTACTGTGTGAGCGGTTTGAAATTCGGTGCAACGGTTATAGGGAATAGTCGCGTCCGAAATGTGTCAAATTTCGAAATTTTGACTCTACGAAAGTCGGGTCCTATTGGGCCTGGAGACAAACGTTTTTTTTAAATTGATGTACTCTTCGAGAGCTACATTTTGGCAATTTCGGATTTTTAAATTTCGCGATAGTATTTTCTGGACCGAATTTGGGTAACCATTTTAGGGTCATTTTGGACACCTTTAAATATTCGCAAATAAAAAACTATCGAAGCTAGGACCACCAAATTTGGAGGGTTTGTAGGTATTACTATGGTGCCCGTTCACACCAAAATTTGCGACATTCTATCGAGCCGTTTCGGAGATATTCGCGAGTTTGTGTTTTAAAATTACGGAAAAATACCCTGGACTCCTTGCGGTGAGCGGCGATTGTCGAGCATGGAGATGAAGGCCTAAGCCCTGTTAGGTCACGTTCGAAACTGCTAGTCGATCGGAGAATTAGGGACCGAGATATGGGGTGTCAAAGTTTGGTCCATTTCCGTGACCATTGGGGCGGCCCCAATCGAAATTTCGGTCGCTTGCTCCGGGGTCAATCATTGAGCTACGAGAAAACGCTTGCGGAGGCTTGTTCATGGGTCTCAATGGGTAGTACTGTGTGAGCGGTTTGAAATTCGGTGCAACGGTTATAGGGAATAGTCGCGTCCGAAATGTGTCAAATTTCGAAATTTTGACTCTACGAAAGTCGGGTCCTATTGGGCCTGGAGACAAACTTTTTTTTTAAATTGATGTACTCTTGGAGAGCAACATTTTGGCTATTTCGGATTTTTAAATTTCGCGATAGGATTTTCTGGACAGAATTTGGGTACCCATTTTAGGGTCATTTTGGACACATTTAAAAATTCGCCAATAAAAAACTATTGAAGGTAGGACCACCAAATTTGGAGGGTTTGTAGGTTT
The DNA here is from genome assembly GCF_044657685.1 of Stegodyphus dumicola. Classification (NCBI taxonomy): domain Eukaryota; kingdom Metazoa; phylum Arthropoda; class Arachnida; order Araneae; family Eresidae; genus Stegodyphus; species Stegodyphus dumicola. The sequence continues at coordinate 6,872,660 of NC_140768.1, forward strand.
TACTTGGGTGACCGCTCACACCAAAATTTGCGACATTCTATCGAGCCGTTTCGGAGATATTCGCGAGTTTGTGTTTTAACATTACGGAAATATACTCTGGACCCCCTGCGGCGAGCCGCGATTGTCGAGCATGGAGAGGAAGGCCTAAGCCCTGTTAGGTCACTTTTCAAATTGCAAGTCCATCGGACAATTAGGGACCGAGATATGGGGTGTCAAATTTGGTCCATTTCCGTGACCATTGGGCCGGCCCCAATCGAAATTTCGGTCGCTTGCTCCGGGGTCTGTAATGGAGCTACGAGAAAACACTGGCGGCTGCTTGTTCATGTGTCTCAATGGGAAGTACTGTGTGAGCGGTTTGAAATTCGGTGCAACGGTTATAGGGAATAGTCGCGTCCGAAATGTGTCAAATTTCGAAATTTTGACTCTACGAAAGTCGGGTCCTATTGGGCCTGGAGACAAACGTTTTTTTTAAATTGATGTACTCTTCGAGAGCTACATTTTGGCAATTTCGGATTTTTAAATTTCGCGATAGTATTTTCTGGACCGAATTTGGGTAACCATTTTAGGGTCATTTTGGACACCTTTAAATATTCGCAAATAAAAAACTATCGAAGCTAGGACCACCAAATTTGGAGGGTTTGTAGGTATTACTATGGTGCCCGTTCACACCAAAATTTGCGACATTCTATCGAGCCGTTTCGGAGATATTCGCGAGTTTGTGTTTTAAAATTACGGAAAAATACCCTGGACTCCTTGCGGTGAGCGGCGATTGTCGAGCATGGAGATGAAGGCCTAAGCCCTGTTAGGTCACGTTCGAAACTGCTAGTCGATCGGAGAATTAGGGACCGAGATATGGGGTGTCAAAGTTTGGTCCATTTCCGTGACCATTGGGGCGGCCCCAATCGAAATTTCGGTCGCTTGCTCCGGGGTCAATCATTGAGCTACGAGAAAACGCTTGCGGGGGCTTGTTCATGGGTCTCAATGGGTAGTACTGTGTGAGCGGTTTGAAATTCGGTGCAACGGTTATAGGGAATAGTCGCGTCCGAAATGTGTCAAATTTCGAAATTTTGACTCTACGAAAGTCGGGTCCTATTGGGCCTGGAGACAAACTTTTTTTTTAAATTGATGTACTCTTCGAGAGCAACATTTTGGCTATTTCGGATTTTTAAATTTCGCGATAGGATTTTCTGGACAGAATTTGGGTACCCATTTTAGGGTCATTTTGGACACATTTAAAAATTCGCCAATAAAAAACTATTGAAGCTAGGACCACCAAATTTGGAGGGTTTGTAGGTTTTACTTGGGTGACCGTTCACACCAAAATTTGCGACATTCTATCGAGCCGTTTCGGAGATATTCGCGAGTTTGTGTTTTAACATTACGGAAATATACTCTGGACCCCCTGCGGCGAGCCGCGATTGTCGAGCATGGAGAGGAAGGCCTAAGCCCTGTTAGGTCACTTTTCAAATTGGAAGTCCATCGGACAATTAGGGACCGAGATATGGGGTGTCAAATTTGGTCCATTTCCGTGACCATTGGGCCAGCCCCAATCGAAATTTCGGTCGCTTGCTCCGGGGTCTGTAATGGAGCTACGAGAAAACGCTGGCGGGTGCTTCTTCATGTGTCTCAATGGGAAGTACTGTTTGAGCGGTTTGAAATTCGGTGCAACGGTTATAGGGATTAGTCGCGTCCGAAATGTGTCAAATTTCGAAATTTTGACTCTACGAAAGTCGGGTCCTATTGGGCCTTGAGACAAACGTTTTTTTTTAAATTGATGTACTCTTCGAGAGCAACATTTTGGCAATTTCGGATTTTTAAATTTCGCGATAGTATTTTCTGGACCGAATTTGTGTAACCATTTTAGGGTCATTTTGGACACCTTTAAATATTCGCAAATAAAAAACTATCGAAGCTAGGACCACCAAATTTGGAGGGTTTGTAGGTATTACTATGGTGCCCGTTCACACCAAAATTTGCGACATTCTATCGAGCCGTTTCGGAGATATTCGCGAGTTTGTGTTTTAAAATTACGGAAAAATACCCTGGATTCCCTGCGGTGAGCGGCGATTGTCGAGCATGGAGAGGAAGGCCTAAGCCCTGTAAGGTAACTTTTCAATTTGCAAGTCGATCGGACAATTAGGGACCGAGATATGGGGTGTCAAATTTGGTCCATTTCCGTGACCATTGGGGCGGCCCCAATCGAAATTTCGGTCGCTTGCTCCGGGGTCAATAATGGAGCTACGAGAAAACGCTGGCGGGTGCTTGTTCATGTGTCTCAATGGGAAGTACTGTGTGAGCGGTTTGAAATTCGGTGCAACGGTTATAGGGAATAGTCGCCTCTGAAATGTGTCAAATTTCGAAATTTTGACTCTACGAAAGTCGGGTCCTATTGGGCCTGGAGACAAACTTTTTTTTAAATTTATGTACTCTTCGAGAGCAACATTTTGGCTATTTCGGATTTTTAAATTTCGCGATAGGAATTTCTGGACCGAATTTGGGTAACCATTTTAGGGTCATTTTGGACACATTTAAAAATTCGTTAATAAAAACCTATCGAAGCTAGGACCACCAAATTTGGAGGGTTTGTAGGTATTACTATGGTGCCCGTTCACACCAAAATTTGCGACATTCTATCGAGCCGTTTCGGAGATATTCGCGAGTTTGCGTTTTAATATTACGGAAAAATACCCTGGACCCCCTGCGGTGAGCCGCGATTGTCGAGCATGGAGAGGAAGGCCTAAGCCCTGTAAGGTCACTTTTCAATTTGCAAGTCGATCGGACAATTAGGGACCGAGATATGGGGTGTCAAATTTGGTCCATTTCCGTGACCATTGGGGCGGCTCCAATCGAAATTTCGGTCGCTTGCGCCTGGGTCAATAATGGCGCTACGAGAAAACGCTTGCGGGGGCTTGTTCATGGGTCTCAATGGGAAGTACTGTGTGAGCGGTTTGAAATTCGGTGCAACGGTTATAGGGAATAGTCGCGGCCGAAATGTGTCAAATTTCGAAATTTTGACCCTATGAAAGTCGGGTCCTATTGGGTCTGAAGACAAACTTTTTTTTTAAAATTGATGTACTCTTCGACAGCAACATTTTGGCTATTTCAGATTTTTAAATTTCGCGATAGGATTTTCTGGACCGAATTTGGGTACCCATTTTAGGGTCATTTTGGACACCTTTAAATATTAGCCAATAAAAAACTATCGAAGCTAGGACCACCAAGTTTGTAGGGTTTGTAGGTATTACTATGGTGCCCGTTCACACCAAAATTTGCGACATTCTATCGAGCCGTTTCGGAGATATTCGCGAGTTTGTGTTTTAACATTACGGAAAAATACCCTGGACCCCCTGCGGTGAGCCGCGATTGTCGAGCATGGAGATGAAGGCCTAAGCCCTGTTAGGTCACGTTCCAAATTGCAAGTCGATCGGATATTTTGGGACCGAGATATGGGGTGTCAAAGTTTGGTCCATTTCCGTGTCCATTGGGGCGGCCCCAATCGAAATTTCGGTCGCTTGCTCCGGGGTCAATAATTGAGCTACGAGAAAACGCTGGCGGGTGCTTGTTCATGTGTCTCAATGGGTAGTACTGTGTGAGCGGTTTGAAATTCGGTGCAACGGTTATAGGGAATAGTCGCGGCCGAAATGTGTCAAATTTCGAAATTTTGACCCTATGAAAGTCGGGTCCTATTGGGTCTGAAGACAAACTTTTTTTTTTAAAATTGATGTACTCTTCGACAGCAACATTTTGGCTATTTCAGATTTTTAAATTTCGCGATAGGATATTCTGGACCGAATTTGGGCACCCATTTTAGGGTCATTTTGGACACCTTTAAATATTCGCCAATAAAAAACTATCGAAGCTAGGACCACCAAGTTTGGAGGGTTTGTAGGTATTACTATGGTGCCCGTTCACACCAAAATTTGCAACATTCTATCGAGCCGTTTCGGAGATATTCGCGAGTTTGTGTTTTAACATTACGGAAAAATACCCTGGATTCCCTGCGCTGAGCGGCGATTGTCGAGCATGGAGATGAAGGCCTAAGCCCTGTTAGGTCACGTTCCAAATTGCAAGTCGATCGGACACTTTGGGACCGAGATATGGGGTGTCAAAGTTTGGTCCATTTCCGTGACCATTGGGGCGGCCCCAATCGAAAATTTGGTCGCTTGCTCCGGGGTCAATAATGGAGCTACGAGAAAACGCTGGCGGGTGCTTGTTCATGTGTCTCAATGGGTAGTACTGTGTGAGCGGTTTGAAATTCGGTGCAACGGTTATAGGGAATAGTCGCGGCCGAAATGTGTCAAATTTCGAAATTTTGACCCTATGAAAGTCGGGTCCTATTGGGTCTGAAGACAAACTTTTTTTTTAAAATTGATGTACTCTTCGACAGCAACATTTTGGCTATTTCAGATTTTTAAATTTCGCGATAGGATAATTCTGGACCGAATTTGGGCACCCATTTTAGGGTCATTTTGGACACCTTTAAATATTCGCCAATAAAAAACTATCGAAGCTAGCACCACCAAGTTTGGAGGGTTTGTAGGTATTACTATGGTGCCCGTTCACACCAAAATTTGCAACATTCTATCGAGCCGTTTCGGAGATATTCGCGAGTTTGTGTTTTAACATTACGGAAAAATACCCTGGACCCCCTGCGGTGAGCCGCGATTGTCGAGCATGGAGATGAAGGCCTAAGCCCTGTTAGGTCACGTTCCAAATTGCAAGTCGATCGGATATTTTGGGACCGAGATATGGGGTGTCAAAGTTTGGTCCATTTCCGTGTCCATTGGGGCGGCCCCAATCGAAATTTCGGTCGCTTGCTCCGGGGTCAATAATTGAGCTACGAGAAAACGCTGGCGGGTGCTTGTTCATGTGTCTCAATGGGTAGTACTGTGTGAGCGGTTTGAAATTCGGTGCAACGGTTATAGGGAACAGTCGCGGCCGAAATGTATCGAATTTCGAAATTTTGACGCTATGAAAGTCGGGTCCTATTGGGTCTGAAGACAAACTTTTTTTTTAAAATTGATGTACTCTTCGACAGCAACATTTTGGCTATTTCAGATTTTTAAATTTCGCGATAGGATATTCTGGACCGAATTTGGGCACCCATTTTAGGGTCATTTTGGACACCTTTAAATATTCGCCAATAAAAAACTATCGAAGCTAGGACCACCAAGTTTGGAGGGTTTGTAGGTATTACTATGGTGCCCGTTCACACCAAAATTTGCAACATTCTATCGAGCCGTTTCGGAGATATTCGCGAGTTTGTGTTTTAACATTACGGAAAAATACCCTGGATTCCCTGCGGTGAGCGGCGATTGTCGAGCATGGAGATGAAGGCCTAAGCCCTGTTAGGTCACGTTCCAAATTGCAAGTCGATCGGATATTTTGGGACCGAGATATGGGGTGTCAAAGTTTGGTCCATTTCCGTGTCCATTGGGGCGGCCCCAATCGAAATTTCGGTCGCTTGCTCCGGGGTCAATAATTGAGCTACGAGAAAACGCTGGCGGGTGCTTGTTCATGTGTCTCAATGGGTAGTACTGTGTGAGCGGTTTGAAATTCGGTGCAACGGTTATAGGGAATAGTCGCGGCCGAAATGTGTCAAATTTCGAAATTTTGACCCTATGAAAGTCGGGTCCTATTGGGTCTGAAGACAAACTTTTTTTTTAAAATTGATGTACTCTTCGACAGCAACATTTTGGCTATTTCAGATTTTTAAATTTCGCGATAGGATATTCTGGACCGAATTTGGGCACCCATTTTAGGGTCATTTTGGACACGTTTAAATATTCGCCAATAAAAAACTATCGAAGCTAGGACCACCAAGTTTGGAGGGTTTGTAGGTATTACTATGGTGCCCGTTCACACCAAAATTTGCAACATTCTATCGAGCCGTTTCGGAGATATTCGCGAGTTTGTGTTTTAACATTACGGAAAAATACCCTGGATTCCCTGCGGTGAGCGGCGATTGTCGAGCATGGAGATGAAGGCCTAAGCCCTGTTAGGTCACGTTCCAAATTGCAAGTCGATCGGACACTTTGGGACCGAGATATGGGGTGTCAAAGTTTGGTCCATTTCCGTGACCATTGGGGCGGCCCCAATCGAAAATTTGGTCGCTTGCTCCGGGGTCAATAATGGAGCTACGAGAAAACACTGGCGGGTGCTTGTTCATGTGTCTCAATGGGTAGTACTGTGTGAGCGGTTTGAAATTCGGTGCAACGGTTATAGGGAATAGTCGCCTCTGAAATGTGTCAAATTTCGAAATTTTGACTCTACGAAAGTCGGGTCCTATTGGGCCTGGAGACAAACTTTTTTTTAAATTTATGTACTCTTCGAGAGCAACATTTTTGGCTATTTCGGATTTTTAAATTTCGCGATAGGATTTTCTGGACCGAATTTGGGTAACCATTTTAGGGTCATTTTGGACACATTTAAAAATTCGTTAATAAAAACCTATCGAAGCTAGGACCACCAAATTTGGAGGGTTTGTAGGTATTACTATGGTGCCCGTTCACACCAAAATTTGCGACATTCTATCGAGCTGTTTCGGAGATATTCGCGAGTTTGCGTTTTAATATTACGGAAAAATACACTGGACCCCCTGCGGTGAGCCGCGATTGTCGAGCATGGAGATGAAGGCCTAAGCCCTGTTAGGTCACGTTCGAAACTGCTAGTCGATCGGACAATTAGGGACCGAGATATGGGGTGTCAAAGTTTGGTCCATTTCCGTGACCATTGGGGCGGCCCCAATCGAAATTTCGGTCGCTTGCTCCGGGGTCAATAATTGAGCTACGAGAAAACGCTTGCGGGGGCTTGTTCATGGGTCTCAATGGGAAGTACTGTGTGAGCGGTTTGAAATTCGGTGCAACGGTTATAGGGAATAGTCGCGGCCGAAATGTGTCAAATTTCGAAATTTTGACCCTATGAAAGTCGGGTCCTATTGGGTCTGAAGTCAAACTTTTTTTTTAAAATTGATGTACTCTTCGAGAGCACATTTTGGCTATTTCGGATTTTTAAATTTCGCGATAGGATTTTCTGGACAGAATTTGGGTACCAATTTTAGAATCATTTTGGACACATTTAAAAATTCGCCAATAAAAAAACTATTGAAGCTAGGACCACCAAATTTGGAGGGTTTGTAGGTTTTACTAGGGTGACCGTTCACACCAAAATTTGCGACATTCTATCGAGCCGTTTCGGAGATATTCTCGAGTTTGTGTTTTAACATTACGGAAAAATACTCTGGACCCCCCAGCGGTGAGCCGCGATTGTCGAGCATGGAGAGGAAGGCCTAAGCCCTGTAAGGTCACTTTTCAATTTGCAAGTCGATCGGACAATTAGGGACCGAGATATGGGGTGTCAAATTTGGTCCATTTCCGTGACCATTGGGGCGGCTCCAATCGAAATTTCGGTCGCTTGCGCCTGGGTCAATAATGGCGCTACGAGAAAACGCTTGCGGGGGCTTGTTCATGGGTCTCAATGGGAAGTACTGTGTGAGCGGTTTGAAATTCGGTGCAACGGTTATAGGGAATAGTCGCGGCCGAAATGTGTCAAATTTCGAAATTTTGACCCTATGAAAGTCGGGTCCTATTGGGTCTGAAGACAAACTTTTTTTTTAAAATTGATGTACTCTTCGACAGCAACATTTTGGCTATTTCAGATTTTTAAATTTCGCGATAGGATTTTCTGGACCGAATTTGGGTACACATTTTAGGGTCATTTTGGACACCTTTAAATATTAGCCAATAAAAAACTATCGAAGCTAGGACCACCAAGTATGTAGGGTTTGTAGGTATTACTATGGTGCCCGTTCACACCAAAATTTGCGACATTCTATCGAGCCGTTTCGGAGATATTCGCGAGTTTGTGTTTTAACATTACGGAAAAATACCCTGGACCCCCTGCGGTGAGCCGCGATTGTCGAGCATGGAGATGAAGGCCTAAGCCCTGTTAGGTCACGTTCCAAATTGCAAGTCGATCGGATATTTTGGGACCGAGATATGGGGTGTCAAAGTTTGGTCCATTTCCGTGTCCATTGGGGCGGCCCCAATCGAAATTTCGGTCGCTTGCTCCGGGGTCAATAATTGAGCTACGAGAAAACGCTGGCGGGTGCTTGTTCATGTGTCTCAATGGGTAGTACTGTGTGAGCGGTTTGAAATTCGGTGCAACGGTTATAGGGAATAGTCGCGGCCGAAATGTGTCAAATTTCGAAATTTTGACCCTATGAAAGTCGGGTCCTATTGGGTCTGAAGACAAACTTTTTTTTTAAAATTGATGTACTCTTCGACAGCAACATTTTGGCTATTTCAGATTTTTAAATTTCGCCATAGGATATTCTGGACCGAATTTGGGCACCCATTTTAGGGTCATTTTGGACACGTTTAAATATTCGCCAATAAAAAACTATCGAAGCTAGGACCACCAAGTTTGGAGGGTTTGTATGTATTACTATGGTGCCCGTTCACACCAAAATTTGCAACATTCTATCGAGCCGTTTCGGAGATATTCGCGAGTTTGTGTTTTAACATTACGGAAAAATACCCTGGATTCCCTGCGGTGAGCGGCGATTGTCGAGCATGGAGATGAAGGCCTAAGCCCTGTTAGGTCACGTTCCAAATTGCAAGTCGATCGGACACTTTGGGACCGAGATATGGGGTGTCAAAGTTTGGTCCATTTCCGTGACCATTGGGGCGGCCCCAATCGAAAATTTGGTCGCTTGCTCCGGGGTCAATAATGGAGCTACGAGAAAACACTGGCGGGTGCTTGTTCATGTGTCTCAATGGGTAGTACTGTGTGAGCGGTTTGAAATTTGGTGCAACGGTTATAGGGAATAGTCGCGGCCGAAATGTGTCAAATTTCGAAATTTTGACGCTATGAAAGTCGGGTCCTATTGGGTCTGAAGACAAACTTTTTTTTTAAAATTGATGTACTCTTCGACAGCAACATTTTGGCTATTTCAGATTTTTAAATTTCGCGATAGGATATTCTGGACCGAATTTGGGCACCCATTTTAGGGTCATTTTGGACACCTTTAAATATTCGCCAATAAAAAACTATCGAAGCTAGGACCACCAAGTTTGGAGGGTTTGTAGGTATTACTATGGTGCCCGTTCACACCAAAATTTGCAACATTCTATCGAGCCGTTTCGGAGATATTCGCGAGTTTGTGTTTTAATATTACGGAAAAATACCCTGGATTCCCTGCGGTGAGCGGCGATTGTCGAGCATGGAGAGGAAGGCCTAAGCCCTGTAAGGTCACTTTTCAATTTGCAAGTCGATCGGACAATTAGGGACCGAGATATGGGGTGTCAAATTTGGTCCATTTCCGTGACCATTGGGGCGGCTCCAATCGAAATTTCGGTCGCTTGCGCCTGGGTCAATAATGGCGCTACGAGAAAACGCTTGCGGGGGCTTGTTCATGGGTCTCAATGGGAAGTACTGTGTGAGCGGTTTGAAATTCGGTGCAACGGTTATAGGGAATAGTCGCGGCCGAAATGTGTCAAATTTCGAAATTTTGACCCTATGAAAGTCGGGTCCTATTGGGTCTGAAGACAAACTTTTTTTTTAAAATTGATGTACTCTTCGACAGCAACATTTTGGCTATTTCAGATTTTTAAATTTCGCGATAGGATTTTCTGGACCGAATTTGGGTAACCATTTTAGGGTCATTTTGGACACCTTTAAATATTAGCCAATAAAAAACTATCGAAGCTAGGACCACCAAGTATGTAGGGTTTGTAGGTATTACTATGGTGCCCGTTCACACCAAAATTTGCGACATTCTATCGAGCCGTTTCGGAGATATTCGCGAGTTTGTGTTTTAACATTACGGAAAAATACCCTGGACCCCCTGCGGTGAGCCGCGATTGTCGAGCATGGAGATGAAGGCCTAAGCCCTGTTAGGTCACGTTCCAAATTGCAAGTCGATCGGATATTTTGGGACCGAGATATGGGGTGTCAAAATTTGGTCCATTTCCGTGTCCATTGGGGCGGCCCCAATCGAAATTTCGGTCGCTTGCTCCGGGGTCAATAATTGAGCTACGAGAAAACGCTGGCGGGTGCTTGTTCATGTGTCTCAATGGGTAGTACTGTGTGAGCGGTTTGAAATTCGGTGCAACGGTTATAGGGAATAGTCGCGGCCGAAATGTGTCAAATTTCGAAATTTTGACCCTATGAAAGTTGGGTCCTATTGGGTCTGAAGACAAACTTTTTTTTTAAAATTGATGTACTCTTCGACAGCAACATTTTGGCTATTTCAGATTTTTAAATTTCGCGATAGGATATTCTGGACCGAATTTGGGCACCCATTTTAGGGTCATTTTGGACACCTTTAAATATTCGCCAATAAAAAACTATCGAAGCTAGGACCACCAAGTTTGGAGGGTTTGTAGGTATTACTATGGTGCCCGTTCACACCAAAATTTGCAACATTCTATCGAGCCGTTTCGGAGATATTCGCGAGTTTGTGTTTTAATATTACGGAAAAATACCCTGGATTCCCTGCGGTGAGCGGCGATTGTCGAGCATGGAGATGAAGGCCTAAGCCCTGTTAGGCCTGTTAGGTCACGTTCCAAATTGCAAGTCGATCGGACACTTTGAGACCGAGATATGGGGTGTCAAAGTTTGGTCCATTTCCGTGACCATTGGGGCGGCCCCAATCGAAAATTTGGTCGCTTGCTCCGGGGTCAATAATGGAGCTACGAGAAAACGCTGGCGGGTGCTTGTTCATGTGTCTCAATGGGTAGTACTGTCTGAGCGGTTTGAAATTCGGTGCAACGGTTATAGGGAATAGTCGCGGCCGAAATGTGTCAAATTTCGAAATTTTGACCCTATGAAAGTCGGGTCCTATTGGGTCTGAAGACAAAGTTTTTTTTAAAAATTGATGTACTCTTCGACAGCAACATTTTGGCTATTTCAGATTTTTAAATTTCGCGATAGGATATTCTGGACTGTATTTGGGCACCCATTTTAGGGTCATTTTGGACACATTTAAATATTCGCCAATAAAAAACTATCGAAGCTAGGACCACCAAGTTTGGAGGGTTTGTAGGTATTACTATGGTGCCCGTTCACACCAAAATTTGCGACATTCTATCGAGCCGTTTCGGAGATATTCGCGAGTTTGTGTTTTAACATTACGGAAAAATACCCTGGATTCCCTGCGGTGAGCGGCGATTGTCGAGCATGGAGATGAAGGCCTAAGCCCTCTTAGGTCACGTTCCAAATTGCAAGTCGATCGGACACTTTGGGACCGAGATATGGGGTGTCAAAGTTTGGTCCATTTCCGTGACCATTGGAGGGCCCCAATCGAAATTTTGGTCGCTTGCTCCGGGGTCAATAATGGAGCTACGAGAAAACGCTGGCGGGTGCTTGTTCATGTGTCTCAATGGGTAGTACTGTGTGAGCGGTTTGAAATTCGGTGCAACGGTTATAGGGAATAGTCGCGGCCGAAATGTGTCAAATTTCGAAATTTTGACCCTATGAAAGTCGGGTCCTATTGGGTCTGAAGACAAACTTTTTTTTTAAAATTGATGTACTCTTCGACAGCAACATTTTGGCTATTTCAGATTTTTAAATTTCGCGATAGGATATTCTGGACCGAATTTGGGCACCCATTTTAGGGTCATTTTGGACACATTTAAATATTCGCCAATAAAAAACTATCGAAGCTAGGACCACCAAGTTTGGAGGGTTTGTAGGTATTACTATGGTGCCCGTTCACACCAAAATTTGCAACATTCTATCGAGCCGTTTCGGAGATATTCGCGAGTTTGTGTTTTAATATTGCGGAAAAATACCCTGGATTCCCTGCGGTGAGCGGCGATTGTCGAGCATGGAGATGAAGGCCTAAGCCCTGTTAGGTCACGTTCCAAATTGCAAGTCGATCGGACACTTTGGGACCGAGATATGGGGTGTCAAAGTTTGGTCCATTTCCGTGACCATTGGGGCGGCCCCAATCGAAATTTCGGTCGCTTGCTCCGGGGTCAATAATGGAGCTACGAGAAAACGCTGGCGGGTGCTTGTTCATGTGTCTCAATGGGAAGTACTGTGTGAGCGGTTTGAAATTCGGTGCAACGGTTATAGGGAATAGTCGCCTCTGAAATGTGTCAAATTTCGAAATTTTGACTCTACGAAAGTCGGGTAATCTTGGGCCAGGAGACAAACTTTTTTTTAAATTTATGTACTCTTCGAGAGCAACATTTTGGCTATTTCGGATTTTTAAATTTCGCGATAGGATTTTCTGGACCGAATTTGGGTAACCATTTTAGGGTCATTTTGGACACATTTAAAAATTCGTTAATAAAAACCTATCGAAGCTAAGACCACCAAATTTGGAGGGTTTGTAGGTATTACTATGGTGCCCGTTCACACCAAAATTTGCGACATTCTATCGAGCCGTTTCGGAGATATTCGCGAGTTTGCGTTTTAATATTACGGAAAAATACCCTGGATTCCCTGCGGTGAGCGGCGATTGTCGAGCATGGAGATGAAGGCCTAAGCCCTGTTAGGTCACGTTCCAAATTGCAAGTCGATCGGACACTTTGAGACCGAGATATGGGGTGTCAAAGTTTGGTCCATTTCCGTGACCATTGGGGCGGCCCCAATCGAAATTTCGGTCGCTTGCTCCGGGGTCAATAATTGAGCTACGAGAAAACGCTTGCGGGGGCTTGTTCATAGGTCTCAATGGGAAGTACTGTGTGAGCGGTTTGAAATTCGGTGCAACGGTTATAGGGAATAGTCGCGGCCGAAATGTGTCAAATTTCGAAATTTTGACCTATGAAAGTCGGGTCCTATTGGGTCTGAAGTCAAACTTTTTTTTTAAAATTGATGTACTCTTCGAGAGCACATTTTGGCTATTTCGGATTTTTAAATTTCGCGATAGGATTTTCTGGACAGAATTTGGGTACCAATTTTAGAATCATTTTGGACACATTTAAATATTAGCCAATAAAGAAACTATTGAAGCTAGGACCACCAAGTATGTAGGGTTTGTAGGTATTACTATGGTGCCCGTTCACACCAAAATTTGCGACATTCTATCGAGCCGTTTCGGAGATATTCGCGAGTTTGTGTTTTAACATTACGGAAAAATACCCTGGATTCCCTGCGGTGAGCGGCGATTGTCGAGCATGGAGATGAAGGCCTAAGCCCTGTTAGGTCACGTTCCAAATTGCAAGTCGATCGGATATTTTGGGACCGAGATATGGGGTGTCAAAGTTTGGTCCATTTCCGTGTCCATTGGGGCGGCCCCAATCGAAATTTCGGTCGCTTGCTCCGGGGTCAATAATTGAGCTACGAGAAAACGCTGGCGGGTGCTTGTTCATGTGTCTCAATGGGTAGTACTGTGTGAGCGGTTTGAAATTCGGTGCAACGGTTATAGGGAACAGTCGCGGCCGAAATGTGTCGAATTTCGAAATTTTGACGCTATGAAAGTCGGGTCCTATTGGGTCTGAAGACAAACTTTTTTTTTAAAATTGATGTACTCTTCGACAGCAACATTTTGGCTATTTCAGATTTTTAAATTTCGCGATAGGATATTCTGGACCGAATTTGGGCACCCATTTTAGGGTCATTTTGGACACCTTTAAATATTCGCCAATAAAAAACTATCGAAGCTAGCACCACCAAGTTTGGAGGGTTTGTAGGTATTACTATGGTGCCCGTTCACACCAAAATTTGCAACATTCTATCGAGCCGTTTCGGAGATATTCGCGAGTTTGTGTTTTAACATTACGGAAAAATACCCTGGACCCCCTGCGGTGAGCCGCGATTGTCGAGCATGGAGATGAAGGCCTAAGCCCTGTTAGGTCACGTTCCAAATTGCAAGTCGATCGGATATTTTGGGACCGAGATATGGGGTGTCAAAGTTTGGTCCATTTCCGTGTCCATTGGGGCGGCCCCAATCGAAATTTCGGTCGCTTGCTCCGGGGTCAATAATTGAGCTACGAGAAAACGCTGGCGGGTGCTTGTTCATGTGTCTCAATGGGTAGTACTGTGTGAGCGGTTTGAAATTCGGTGCAACGGTTATAGGGAACAGTCGCGGCCGAAATGTGTCGAATTTCGAAATTTTGACGCTATGAAAGTCGGGTCCTATTGGGTCTGAAGACAAACTTTTTTTTTAAAATTGATGTACTCTTCGACAGCAACATTTTGGCTATTTCAGATTTTTAAATTTCGCGATAGGATATTCTGGACCGAATTTGGGCACCCATTTTAGGGTCATTTTGGACACCTTTAAATATTCGCCAATAAAAAACTATCGAAGCTAGGACCACCAAGTTTGGAGGGTTTGTAGGTATTACTATGGTGCCCGTTCACACCAAAATTTGCAACATTCTATCGAGCCGTTTCGGAGATATTCGCGAGTTTGTGTTTTAACATTACGGAAAAATACCCTGGATTCCCTGCGGTGAGCGGCGATTGTCGAGCATGGAGATGAAGGCCTAAGCCCTGTTAGGTCACGTTCCAAATTGCAAGTCGATCGGATATTTTGGGACCGAGATATGGGGTGTCAAAGTTTGGTCCATTTCCGTGTCCATTGGGGCGGCCCCAATCGAAATTTCGGTCGCTTGCTCCGGGGTCAATAATTGAGCTACGAGAAAACGCTGGCGGGTGCTTGTTCATGTGTCTCAATGGGTAGTACTGTGTGAGCGGTTTGAAATTCGGTGCAACGGTTATAGGGAATAGTCGCGGCCGAAATGTGTCAAATTTCGAAATTTTGACCCTATGAAAGTCGGGTCCTATTGGGTCTGAAGACAAACTTTTTTTTTAAAATTGATGTACTCTTCGACAGCAACATTTTGGCTATTTCAGATTTTTAAATTTCGCGATAGGATATTCTGGACCGAATTTGGGCACCCATTTTAGGGTCATTTTGGACACGTTTAAATATTCGCCAATAAAAAACTATGGAAGCTAGGACCACCAAGTTTGGAGGGTTTGTAGGTATTACTATGGTGCCCGTTCACACCAAAATTTGCAACATTCTATCGAGCCGTTTCGGAGATATTCGCGAGTTTGTGTTTTAACATTACGGAAAAATACCCTGGATTCCCTGCGGTGAGCGGCGATTGTCGAGCATGGAGATGAAGGCCTAAGCCCTGTTAGGTCACGTTCCAAATTGCAAGTCGATCGGACACTTTGGGACCGAGATATGGGGTGTCAAAGTTTGGTCCATTTCCGTGACCATTGGGGCGGCCCCAATCGAAAATTTGGTCGCTTGCTCCGGGGTCAATAATGGAGCTACGAGAAAACACTGGCGGGTGCTTGTTCATGTGTCTCAATGGGTAGTACTGTGTGAGCGGTTTGAAATTCGGTGCAACGGTTATAGGGAATAGTCGCCTCTGAAATGTGTCAAATTTCGAAATTTTGACTCTACGAAAGTCGGGTCCTATTGGGCCTGGAGACAAACTTTTTTTTAAATTTATGTACTCTTCGAGAGCAACATTTTGGCTATTTCGGATTTTTAAATTTCGCGATAGGATTTTCTGGACCGAATTTGGGTAACCATTTTAGGGTCATTTTGGACACATTTAAAAATTCGTTAATAAAAACCTATCGAAGCTAGGACCACCAAATTTGGAGGGTTTGTAGGTATTACTATGGTGCCCGTTCACACCAAAATTTGCGACATTCTATCGAGCTGTTTCGGAGATATTCGCGAGTTTGCGTTTTAATATTACGGAAAAATACACTGGACCCCCTGCGGTGAGCCGCGATTGTCGAGCATGGAGATGAAGGCCTAAGCCCTGTTAGGTCACGTTCGAAACTGCTAGTCGATCGGACAATTAGGGACCGAGATATGGGGTGTCAAAGTTTGGTCCATTTCCGTGACCATTGGGGCGGCCCCAATCGAAATTTCGGTCGCTTGCTCCGGGGTCAATAATTGAGCTACGAGAAAACGCTTGCGGGGGCTTGTTCATGGGTCTCAATGGGAAGTACTGTGTGAGCGGTTTGAAATTCGGTGCAACGGTTATAGGGAATAGTCGCGGCCGAAATGTGTCAAATTTCGAAATTTTGACCCTATGAAAGTCGGGTCCTATTGGGTCTGAAGTCAAACTTTTTTTTTAAAATTGATGTACTCTTCGAGAGCACATTTTGGCTATTTCGGATTTTTAAATTTCGCGATAGGATTTTCTGGACAGAATTTGGGTACCAATTTTAGAATCATTTTGGACACATTTAAAAATTCGCCAATAAAAAAACTATTGAAGCTAGGACCACCAAATTTGGAGGGTTTGTAGGTTTTACTAGGGTGACCCTTCACACCAAAATTTGCGACATTCTATCGAGCCGTTTCGGAGATATTCTCGAGTTTGTGTTTTAACATTACGGAAAAATACTCTGGACCCCCAGCGGTGAGCCGCGATTGTCGAGCATGGAGAGGAAGGCCTAAGCCCTGTAAGGTCACTTTTCAATTTGCAAGTCGATCGGACAATTAGGGACCGAGATATGGGGTGTCAAATTTGGTCCATTTCCGTGACCATTGGGGCGGCTCCAATCGAAATTTCGGTCGCTTGCGCCTGGGTCAATAATGGCGCTACGAGAAAACGCTTGCGGGGGCTTGTTCATGGGTCTCAATGGGAAGTACTGTGTGAGCGGTTTGAAATTCGGTGCAACGGTTATAGGGAATAGTCGCGGCCGAAATGTGTCAAATTTCGAAATTTTGACCCTATGAAAGTCGGGTCCTATTGGGTCTGAAGACAAACTTTTTTTTTAAAATTGATGTACTCTTCGACAGCAACATTTTGGCTATTTCAGATTTTTAAATTTCGCGATAGGATTTTCTGGACCGAATTTGGGTACACATTTTAGGGTCATTTTGGACACCTTTAAATATTAGCCAATAAAAAACTATCGAAGCTAGGACCACCAAGTATGTAGGGTTTGTAGGTATTACTATGGTGCCCGTTCACACCAAAATTTGCGACATTCTATCGAGCCGTTTCGGAGATATTCGCGAGTTTGTGTTTTAACATTACGGAAAAATACCCTGGACCCCCTGCGGTGAGCCGCGATTGTCGAGCATGGAGATGAAGGCCTAAGCCCTGTTAGGTCACGTTCCAAATTGCAAGTCGATCGGATATTTTGGGACCGAGATATGGGGTGTCAAAGTTTGGTCCATTTCCGTGTCCATTGGGGCGGCCCCAATCGAAATTTCGGTCGCTTGCTCCGGGGTCAATAATTGAGCTACGAGAAAACGCTGGCGGGTGCTTGTTCATGTGTCTCAATGGGTAGTACTGTGTGAGCGGTTTGAAATTCGGTGCAACGGTTATAGGGAATAGTCGCGGCCGAAATGTGTCAAATTTCGAAATTTTGACCCTATGAAAGTCGGGTCCTATTGGGTCTGAAGACAAACTTTTTTTTTAAAATTGATGTACTCTTCGACAGCAACATTTTGGCTATTTCAGATTTTTAAATTTCGCCATAGGATATTCTGGACCGAATTTGGGCACCCATTTTAGGGTCATTTTGGACACGTTTAAATATTCGCCAATAAAAAACTATCGAAGCTAGGACCACCAAGTTTGGAGGGTTTGTATGTATTACTATGGTGCCCGTTCACACCAAAATTTGCAACATTCTATCGAGCCGTTTCGGAGATATTCGCGAGTTTGTGTTTTAACATTACGGAAAAATACCCTGGATTCCCTGCGGTGAGCGGCGATTGTCGAGCATGGAGATGAAGGCCTAAGCCCTGTTAGGTCACGTTCCAAATTGCAAGTCGATCGGACACTTTGGGACCGAGATATGGGGTGTCAAAGTTTGGTCCATTTCCGTGACCATTGGGGCGGCCCCAATCGAAAATTTGGTCGCTTGCTCCGGGGTCAATAATGGAGCTACGAGAAAACACTGGCGGGTGCTTGTTCATGTGTCTCAATGGGTAGTACTGTGTGAGCGGTTTGAAATTTGGTGCAACGGTTATAGGGAATAGTCGCGGCCGAAATGTGTCAAATTTCGAAATTTTGACCCTATGAAAGTCGGGTCCTATTGGGTCTGAAGACAAACTTTTTTTTTAAAATTGATGTACTCTTCGACAGCAACATTTTGGCTATTTCAGATTTTTAAATTTCGCGATAGGATATTCTGGACCGAATTTGGGCACCCATTTTAGGGTCATTTTGGACACCTTTAAATATTCGCCAATAAAAAACTATCGAAGCTAGGACCACCAAGTTTGGAGGGTTTGTAGGTATTACTATGGTGCCCGTTCACACCAAAATTTGCAACATTCTATCGAGCCGTTTCGGAGATATTCGCGAGTTTGTGTTTTAATATTACGGAAAAATACCCTGGATTCCCTGCGGTGAGCGGCGATTGTCGAGCATGGAGAGGAAGGCCTAAGCCCTGTAAGGTCACTTTTCAATTTGCAAGTCGATCGGACAATTAGGGACCGAGATATGGGGTGTCAAATTTGGTCCATTTCCGTGACCATTGGGGCGGCTCCAATCGAAATTTCGGTCGCTTGCGCCTGGGTCAATAATGGCGCTACGAGAAAACGCTTGCGGGGGCTTGTTCATGGGTCTCAATGGGAAGTACTGTGTGAGCGGTTTGAAATTCGGTGCAACGGTTATAGGGAATAGTCGCGGCCGAAATGTGTCAAATTTCGAAATTTTGACCCTATGAAAGTCGGGTCCTATTGGGCCTGGAGACAAACTTTTTTTTAAATTTATGTACTCTTCGAGAGCAACATTTTGGCTATTTCGGATTTTTAAATTTCGCGATAGGATTTTCTGGACCGAATTTGGGTAACCATTTTAGGGTCATTTTGGACACATTTAAAAATTCGTTAATAAAAACCTATCGAAGCTAGGACCACCAAATTTGGAGGGTTTGTAGGTATTACTATGGTGCCCGTTCACACCAAAATTTGCGACATTCTATCGAGCTGTTTCGGAGATATTCGCGAGTTTGCGTTTTAATATTACGGAAAAATACACTGGACCCCCTGCGGTGAGCCGCGATTGTCGAGCATGGAGATGAAGGCCTAAGCCCTGTTAGGTCACGTTCGAAACTGCTAGTCGATCGGACAATTAGGGACCGAGATATGGGGTGTCAAAGTTTGGTCCATTTCCGTGACCATTGGGGCGGCCCCAATCGAAATTTCGGTCGCTTGCTCCGGGGTCAATAATTGAGCTACGAGAAAACGCTTGCGGGGGCTTGTTCATGGGTCTCAATGGGAAGTACTGTGTGAGCGGTTTGAAATTCGGTGCAACGGTTATAGGGAATAGTCGCGGCCGAAATGTGTCAAATTTCGAAATTTTGACCCTATGAAAGTCGGGTCCTATTGGGTCTGAAGTCAAACTTTTTTTTTAAAATTGATGTACTCTTCGAGAGCACATTTTGGCTATTTCGGATTTTTAAATTTCGCGATAGGATTTTCTGGACAGAATTTGGGTACCAATTTTAGAATCATTTTGGACACATTTAAAAATTCGCCAATAAAAAAACTATTGAAGCTAGGACCACCAAATTTGGAGGGTTTGTAGGTTTTACTAGGGTGACCCTTCACACCAAAATTTGCGACATTCTATCGAGCCGTTTCGGAGATATTCTCGAGTTTGTGTTTTAACATTACGGAAAAATACTCTGGACCCCCAGCGGTGAGCCGCGATTGTCGAGCATGGAGAGGAAGGCCTAAGCCCTGTAAGGTCACTTTTCAATTTGCAAGTCGATCGGACAATTAGGGACCGAGATATGGGGTGTCAAATTTGGTCCATTTCCGTGACCATTGGGGCGGCTCCAATCGAAATTTCGGTCGCTTGCGCCTGGGTCAATAATGGCGCTACGAGAAAACGCTTGCGGGGGCTTGTTCATGGGTCTCAATGGGAAGTACTGTGTGAGCGGTTTGAAATTCGGTGCAACGGTTATAGGGAATAGTCGCGGCCGAAATGTGTCAAATTTCGAAATTTTGACCCTATGAAAGTCGGGTCCTATTGGGTCTGAAGACAAACTTTTTTTTTAAAATTGATGTACTCTTCGACAGCAACATTTTGGCTATTTCAGATTTTTAAATTTCGCGATAGGATTTTCTGGACCGAATTTGGGTACACATTTTAGGGTCATTTTGGACACCTTTAAATATTAGCCAATAAAAAACTATCGAAGCTAGGACCACCAAGTATGTAGGGTTTGTAGGTATTACTATGGTGCCCGTTCACACCAAAATTTGCGACATTCTATCGAGCCGTTTCGGAGATATTCGCGAGTTTGTGTTTTAACATTACGGAAAAATACCCTGGACCCCCTGCGGTGAGCCGCGATTGTCGAGCATGGAGATGAAGGCCTAAGCCCTGTTAGGTCACGTTCCAAATTGCAAGTCGATCGGATATTTTGGGACCGAGATATGGGGTGTCAAAGTTTGGTCCATTTCCGTGTCCATTGGGGCGGCCCCAATCGAAATTTCGGTCGCTTGCTCCGGGGTCAATAATTGAGCTACGAGAAAACGCTGGCGGGTGCTTGTTCATGTGTCTCAATGGGTAGTACTGTGTGAGCGGTTTGAAATTCGGTGCAACGGTTATAGGGAATAGTCGCGGCCGAAATGTGTCAAATTTCGAAATTTTGACCCTATGAAAGTCGGGTCCTATTGGGTCTGAAGACAAACTTTTTTTTTAAAATTGATGTACTCTTCGACAGCAACATTTTGGCTATTTCAGATTTTTAAATTTCGCCATAGGATATTCTGGACCGAATTTGGGCACCCATTTTAGGGTCATTTTGGACACGTTTAAATATTCGCCAATAAAAAACTATCGAAGCTAGGACCACCAAGTTTGGAGGGTTTGTATGTATTACTATGGTGCCCGTTCACACCAAAATTTGCAACATTCTATCGAGCCGTTTCGGAGATATTCGCGAGTTTGTGTTTTAACATTACGGAAAAATACCCTGGATTCCCTGCGGTGAGCGGCGATTGTCGAGCATGGAGATGAAGGCCTAAGCCCTGTTAGGTCACGTTCCAAATTGCAAGTCGATCGGACACTTTGGGACCGAGATATGGGGTGTCAAAGTTTGGTCCATTTCCGTGACCATTGGGGCGGCCCCAATCGAAAATTTGGTCGCTTGCTCCGGGGTCAATAATGGAGCTACGAGAAAACACTGGCGGGTGCTTGTTCATGTGTCTCAATGGGTAGTACTGTGTGAGCGGTTTGAAATTTGGTGCAACGGTTATAGGGAATAGTCGCGGCCGAAATGTGTCAAATTTCGAAATTTTGACCCTATGAAAGTCGGGTCCTATTGGGTCTGAAGACAAACTTTTTTTTTAAAATTGATGTACTCTTCGACAGCAACATTTTGGCTATTTCAGATTTTTAAATTTCGCGATAGGATATTCTGGACCGAATTTGGGCACCCATTTTAGGGTCATTTTGGACACCTTTAAATATTCGCCAATAAAAAACTATCGAAGCTAGGACCACCAAGTTTGGAGGGTTTGTAGGTATTACTATGGTGCCCGTTCACACCAAAATTTGCAACATTCTATCGAGCCGTTTCGGAGATATTCGCGAGTTTGTGTTTTAATATTACGGAAAAATACCCTGGATTCCCTGCGGTGAGCGGCGATTGTCGAGCATGGAGAGGAAGGCCTAAGCCCTGTAAGGTCACTTTTCAATTTGCAAGTCGATCGGACAATTAGGGACCGAGATATGGGGTGTCAAATTTGGTCCATTTCCGTGACCATTGGGGCGGCTCCAATCGAAATTTCGGTCGCTTGCGCCTGGGTCAATAATGGCGCTACGAGAAAACGCTTGCGGGGGCTTGTTCATGGGTCTCAATGGGAAGTACTGTGTGAGCGGTTTGAAATTCGGTGCAACGGTTATAGGGAATAGTCGCGGCCGAAATGTGTCAAATTTCGAAATTTTGACCCTATGAAAGTCGGGTCCTATTGGGTCTGAAGACAAACTTTTTTTTTAAAATTGATGTACTCTTCGACAGCAACATTTTGGCTATTTCAGATTTTTAAATTTCGCGATAGGATTTTCTGGACCGAATTTGGGTAACCATTTTAGGGTCATTTTGGACACCTTTAAATATTAGCCAATAAAAAACTATCGAAGCTAGGACCACCAAGTATGTAGGGTTTGTAGGTATTACTATGGTGCCCGTTCACACCAAAATTTGCGACATTCTATCGAGCCGTTTCGGAGATATTCGCGAGTTTGTGTTTTAACATTACGGAAAAATACCCTGGACCCCCTGCGGTGAGCCGCGATTGTCGAGCATGGAGATGAAGGCCTAAGCCCTGTTAGGTCACGTTCCAAATTGCAAGTCGATCGGATATTTTGGGACCGAGATATGGGGTGTCAAAATTTGGTCCATTTCCGTGTCCATTGGGGCGGCCCCAATCGAAATTTCGGTCGCTTGCTCCGGGGTCAATAATTGAGCTACGAGAAAACGCTGGCGGGTGCTTGTTCATGTGTCTCAATGGGTAGTACTGTGTGAGCGGTTTGAAATTCGGTGCAACGGTTATAGGGAATAGTCGCGGCCGAAATGTGTCAAATTTCGAAATTTTGACCCTATGAAAGTCGGGTCCTATTGGGTCTGAAGACAAACTTTTTTTTTAAAATTGATGTACTCTTCGACAGCAACATTTTGGCTATTTCAGATTTTTAAATTTCGCGATAGGATATTCTGGACCGAATTTGGGCACCCATTTTAGGGTCATTTTGGACACCTTTAAATATTCGCCAATAAAAAACTATCGAAGCTAGGACCACCAAGTTTGGAGGGTTTGTAGGTATTACTATGGTGCCCGTTCACACCAAAATTTGCAACATTCTATCGAGCCGTTTCGGAGATATTCGCGAGTTTGTGTTTTAATATTACGGAAAAATACCCTGGATTCCCTGCGGTGAGCGGCGATTGTCGAGCATGGAGATGAAGGCCTAAGCCCTGTTAGGTCACGTTCCAAATTGCAAGTCGATCGGACACTTTGAGACCGAGATATGGGGTGTCAAAGTTTGGTCCATTTCCGTGACCATTGGGGCGGCCCCAATCGAAAATTTGGTCGCTTGCTCCGGGGTCAATAATGGAGCTACGAGAAAACGCTGGCGGGTGCTTGTTCATGTGTCTCAATGGGTAGTACTGTCTGAGCGGTTTGAAATTCGGTGCAACGGTTATAGGGAATAGTCGCGGCCGAAATGTGTCAAATTTCGAAATTTTGACCCTATGAAAGTCGGGTCCTATTGGGTCTGAAGACAAAGTTTTTTTTAAAAATTGATGTACTCTTCGACAGCAACATTTTGGCTATTTCAGATTTTTAAATTTCGCGATAGGATATTCTGGACTGTATTTGGGCACCCATTTTAGGGTCATTTTGGACACATTTAAATATTCGCCAATAAAAAACTATCGAAGCTAGGACCACCAAGTTTGGAGGGTTTGTAGGTATTACTATGGTGCCCGTTCACACCAAAATTTGCGACATTCTATCGAGCCGTTTCGGAGATATTCGCGAGTTTGTGTTTTAACATTACGGAAAAATACCCTGGATTCCCTGCGGTGAGCGGCGATTGTCGAGCATGGAGATGAAGGCCTAAGCCCTCTTAGGTCACGTTCCAAATTGCAAGTCGATCGGACACTTTGGGACCGAGATATGGGGTGTCAAAGTTTGGTCCATTTCCGTGACCATTGGAGGGCCCCAATCGAAATTTTGGTCGCTTGCTCCGGGGTCAATAATGGAGCTACGAGAAAACGCTGGCGGGTGCTTGTTCATGTGTCTCAATGGGTAGTACTGTGTGAGCGGTTTGAAATTCGGTGCAACGGTTATAGGGAATAGTCGCGGCCGAAATGTGTCAAATTTCGAAATTTTGACCCTATGAAAGTCGGGTCCTATTGGGTCTGAAGACAAACTTTTTTTTTAAAATTGATGTACTCTTCGACAGCAACATTTTGGCTATTTCAGATTTTTAAATTTCGCGATAGGATATTCTGGACCGAATTTGGGCACCCATTTTAGGGTCATTTTGGACACATTTAAATATTCGCCAATAAAAAACTATCGAAGCTAGGACCACCAAGTTTGGAGGGTTTGTAGGTATTACTATGGTGCCCGTTCACACCAAAATTTGCAACATTCTATCGAGCCGTTTCGGAGATATTCGCGAGTTTGTGTTTTAATATTGCGGAAAAATACCCTGGATTCCCTGCGGTGAGCGGCGATTGTCGAGCATGGAGATGAAGGCCTAAGCCCTGTTAGGTCACGTTCCAAATTGCAAGTCGATCGGACACTTTGGGACCGAGATATGGGGTGTCAAAGTTTGGTCCATTTCCGTGACCATTGGGGCGGCCCCAATCGAAATTTCGGTCGCTTGCTCCGGGGTCAATAATGGAGCTACGAGAAAACGCTGGCGGGTGCTTGTTCATGTGTCTCAATGGGAAGTACTGTGTGAGCGGTTTGAAATTCGGTGCAACGGTTATAGGGAATAGTCGCCTCTGAAATGTGTCAAATTTCGAAATTTTGACTCTACGAAAGTCGGGTAATCTTGGGCCAGGAGACAAACTTTTTTTTAAATTTATGTACTCTTCGAGAGCAACATTTTGGCTATTTCGGATTTTTAAATTTCGCGATAGGATTTTCTGGACCGAATTTGGGTAACCATTTTAGGGTCATTTTGGACACATTTAAAAATTCGTTAATAAAAACCTATCGAAGCTAAGACCACCAAATTTGGAGGGTTTGTAGGTATTACTATGGTGCCCGTTCACACCAAAATTTGCGACATTCTATCGAGCCGTTTCGGAGATATTCGCGAGTTTGCGTTTTAATATTACGGAAAAATACCCTGGATTCCCTGCGGTGAGCGGCGATTGTCGAGCATGGAGATGAAGGCCTAAGCCCTGTTAGGTCACGTTCCAAATTGCAAGTCGATCGGACACTTTGAGACCGAGATATGGGGTGTCAAAGTTTGGTCCATTTCCGTGACCATTGGGGCGGCCCAAATCGAAATTTCGGTCGCTTGCTCCGGGGTCAATAATTGAGCTACGAGAAAACGCTTGCGGGGGCTTGTTCATAGGTCTCAATGGGAAGTACTGTGTGAGCGGTTTGAAATTCGGTGCAACGGTTATAGGGAATAGTCGCGGCCGAAATGTGTCAAATTTCGAAATTTTGACCTATGAAAGTCGGGTCCTATTGGGTCTGAAGTCAAACTTTTTTTTTAAAATTGATGTACTCTTCGAGAGCACATTTTGGCTATTTCGGATTTTTAAATTTCGCGATAGGATTTTCTGGACAGAATTTGGGTACCAATTTTAGAATCATTTTGGACACATTTAAATATTAGCCAATAAAGAAACTATTGAAGCTAGGACCACCAAGTATGTAGGGTTTGTAGGTATTACTATGGTGCCCGTTCACACCAAAATTTGCGACATTCTATCGAGCCGTTTCGGAGATATTCGCGAGTTTGTGTTTTAACATTACGGAAAAATACCCTGGACCCCCTGCGGTGAGCCGCGATTGTCGAGCATGGAGATGAAGGCCTAAGCCCTGTTAGGTCACGTTCCAAATTGCAAGTCGATCGGATATTTTGGGACCGAGATATGGGGTGTCAAATTTGGTCCATTTCCGTGACCATTGGGGCGGCTCCAATCGAAATTTCGGTCGCTTGCGCCTGGGTCAATAATGGCGCTACGAGAAAACGCTTGCGGGGGCTTGTTCATGGGTCTCAATGGGAAGTACTGTGTGAGCGGTTTGAAATTCGGTGCAACGTTTATAGGGAATAGTCGCGTCCGAAATGTGTCAAATTTCGAAATTTTGACCCTATGAAAGTCGGGTCCTATTGGGTCTGAAGACAAACTTTTTTTTTAAAATTGATGTACTCTTCGACAGCAACATTTTGGCTATTTCAGATTTTTAAATTTCGCGATAGGATTTTCTGGACCGAATTTGGGTACACATTTTAGGGTCATTTTGGACACCTTTAAATATTAGCCAATAAAAAACTATCGAAGCTAGGACCACCAAGTATGTAGGGTTTGTAGGTATTACTATGGTGCCCGTTCACACCAAAATTTGCGACATTCTATCGAGCCGTTTCGGAGATATTCGCGAGTTTGTGTTTTAACATTACGGAAAAATACCCTGGACCCCCTGCGGTGAGCCGCGATTGTCGAGCATGGAGATGAAGGCCTAAGCCCTGTTAGGTCACGTTCCAAATTGCAAGTCGATCGGATATTTTGGGACCGAGATATGGGGTGTCAAAGTTTGGTCCATTTCCGTGTCCATTGGGGCGGCCCCAATCGAAATTTCGGTCGCTTGCTCCGGGGTCAATAATTGAGCTACCAGAAAACGCTGGCGGGTGCTTGTTCATGTGTCTCAATGGGTAGTACTGTGTGAGCGGTTTGAAATTCGGTGCAACGGTTATAGGGAATAGTCGCGGCCGAAATGTGTCAAATTTCGAAATTTTGACCCTATGAAAGTCGGGTCCTATTGGGTCTGAAGACAAACTTTTTTTTTAAATTGATGTACTCTTCGACAGCAACATTTTGGCTATTTCAGATTTTTAAATTTCGCGATAGGATATTCTGGACCGAATTTGGGCACCCATTTTAGGGTCATTTTGGACACCTTTAAGTATTCGCCAATAAAAAACTATCGAAGCTAGGACCACCAAGTTTGGAGGGTTTGTAGGTATTACTATGGTTCCCGTTCACACCAAAATTTGCAACATTCTATCGAGCCGTTTCGGAGATATTCGCGAGTTTGTGTTTTAACATTACGGAAAAATACCCTGGATTCCCTGCGGTGAGCGGCGATTGTCGAGCATGGAGATGAAGGCCTAAGCCCTGTTAGGTCACGTTCCAAATTGCAAGTCGATCGGACACTTTGGGACCGAGATATGGGGTGTCAAAGTTTGGTCCATTTCCGTGACCATTGGGGCGGCCCCAATCGAAATTTCGGTCGCTTGCTCCGGGGTCAATAATTGAGCTACGAGAAAACGCTTGCGGGGGCTTGTTCATAGGTCTCAATGGGAAGTACTGTGTGAGCGGTTTGAAATTCGGTGCAACGGTTATAGGGAATAGTCGCGGCCGAAATGTGTCAAATTTCGAAATTTTGACCTATGAAAGTCGGGTCCTATTGGGTCTGAAGTCAAACTTTTTTTTTAAAATTGATGTACTCTTCGAGAGCACATTTTGGCTATTTCGGATTTTTAAATTTCGCGATAGGATTTTCTGGACAGAATTTGGGTACCAATTTTAGAATCATTTTGGACACATTTAAATATTAGCCAATAAAGAAACTATTGAAGCTAGGACCACCAAGTATGTAGGGTTTGTAGGTATTACTATGGTGCCCGTTCACACCAAAATTTGCGACATTCTATCGAGCCGTTTCGGAGATATTCGCGAGTTTGTGTTTTAACATTACGGAAAAATACCCTGGACCCCCTGCGGTGAGCCGCGATTGTCGAGCATGGAGATGAAGGCCTAAGCCCTGTTAGGTCACGTTCCAAATTGCAAGTCGATCGGATATTTTGGGACCGAGATATGGGGTGTCAAATTTGGTCCATTTCCGTGACCATTGGGGCGGCTCCAATCGAAATTTCGGTCGCTTGCGCCTGGGTCAATAATGGCGCTACGAGAAAACGCTTGCGGGGGCTTGTTCATGGGTCTCAATGGGAAGTACTGTGTGAGCGGTTTGAAATTCGGTGCAACGTTTATAGGGAATAGTCGCGTCCGAAATGTGTCAAATTTCGAAATTTTGACCCTATGAAAGTCGGGTCCTATTGGGTCTGAAGACAAACTTTTTTTTTAAAATTGATGTACTCTTCGACAGCAACATTTTGGCTATTTCAGATTTTTAAATTTCGCGATAGGATTTTCTGGACCGAATTTGGGTACACATTTTAGGGTCATTTTGGACACCTTTAAATATTAGCCAATAAAAAACTATCGAAGCTAGGACCACCAAGTATGTAGGGTTTGTAGGTATTACTATGGTGCCCGTTCACACCAAAATTTGCGACATTCTATCGAGCCGTTTCGGAGATATTCGCGAGTTTGTGTTTTAACATTACGGAAAAATACCCTGGACCCCCTGCGGTGAGCCGCGATTGTCGAGCATGGAGATGAAGGCCTAAGCCCTGTTAGGTCACGTTCCAAATTGCAAGTCGATCGGATATTTTGGGACCGAGATATGGGGTGTCAAAGTTTGGTCCATTTCCGTGTCCATTGGGGCGGCCCCAATCGAAATTTCGGTCGCTTGCTCCGGGGTCAATAATTGAGCTACGAGAAAACGCTGGCGGGTGCTTGTTCATGTGTCTCAATGGGTAGTACTGTGTGAGCGGTTTGAAATTCGGTGCAACGGTTATAGGGAATAGTCGCGGCCGAAATGTGTCAAATTTCGAAATTTTGACCCTATGAAAGTCGGGTCCTATTGGGTCTGAAGACAAACTTTTTTTTTAAATTGATGTACTCTTCGACAGCAACATTTTGGCTATTTCAGATTTTTAAATTTCGCGATAGGATATTCTGGACCGAATTTGGGCACCCATTTTAGGGTCATTTTGGACACCTTTAAGTATTCGCCAATAAAAAACTATCGAAGCTAGGACCACCAAGTTTGGAGGGTTTGTAGGTATTACTATGGTTCCCGTTCACACCAAAATTTGCAACATTCTATCGAGCCGTTTCGGAGATATTCGCGAGTTTGTGTTTTAACATTACGGAAAAATACCCTGGATTCCCTGCGGTGAGCGGCGATTGTCGAGCATGGAGATGAAGGCCTAAGCCCTGTTAGGTCACGTTCCAAATTGCAAGTCGATCGGACACTTCGGGACCGAGATATGGGGTGTCAAAGTTTGGTCCATTTCCGTGACCATTGGGGCGGCCCCAATCGAAAATTTGGTCGCTTGCTCCGGGGTCAATAATGGAGCTACGAGAAAACGCTGGCGGGTGCTTGTTCATGTGTCTCAATGGGTAGTACTGTGTGAGCGGTTTGAAATTCGGTGCAACGGTTATAGGGAATAGTCGCGGCCGAAATGTGTCAAATTTCGAAATTTTGACCCTATGAAAGTCGGGTCCTATTGGGTCTGAAGACAAACTTTTTTTTTAAAATTGATGTACTCTTCGACAGCAACATTTTGGCTATTTCAGATTTTTAAATTTCGCGATAGGATATTCTGGACCGAATTTGGGCACCCATTTTAGGGTCATTTTGGACACCTTTAAATATTCGCCAATAAAAAACTATCGAAGCTAGGACCACCAAGTTTGGAGGGTTTGTAGGTATTACTATGGTACCCGTTCACACCAAAATTTGCAACATTCTATCGAGCCGTTTCGGAGATATTCGCGAGTTTGTGTTTTAATATTGCGGAAAAATACCCTGGATTCCCTGCGGTGAGCGGCGATTGTCGAGCATGGAGATGAAGGCCTAAGCCCTGTTAGGTCACGTTCCAAATTGCAAGTCGATCGGACACTTTGGGACCGAGATATGGGGTGTCAAAGTTTGGTCCGTGACCATTGGGGCGGCCCCAATCGAAATTTCGGTCGCTTGCTCCGGGGTCAATAACGGAGCTACGAGAAAACGCTGGCGGGTGCTTGTTCATGTGTCTCAATGGGAACTACTGTGTGAGCGGTTTGAAATTCGGTGCAACGGTTATACGGAATAGTCGCCTCTGAAATGTGTCAAATTTCGAAATTTTGACTCTACGAAAGTCGGGTCCTATTGGGCCTGGAGACAAACTTTTTTTTAAATTTATGTACTCTTCGAGAGCAACATTTTGGCTATTTCGGATTTTTAAATTTCGCGATAGGATTTTCTGGACCGAATTTGGGTAACCATTTTAGGGTCATTTTGGACACATTTAAAAATTCGTTAATAAAAACCTATCGAAGCTAGGACCACCAAATTTGGAGGGTTTGTAGGTATTACTATGGTGCCCGTTCACACCAAAATTTGCGACATTCTATCGAGCCGTTTCGGAGATATTCGCGAGTTTGCGTTTTAATATTACGGAAAAATACCCTGGACCCCCTGCGGTGAGCCGCTATTGTCGAGCATGGAGATGAAGGCCTAAGCCCTGTTAGTTCACGTTCCAAACTGCTAGTCGATCGGACAATTAGGGACCGAGATATGGGGTGTCAAAGTTTGGTCCATTTCCGTGACCATTGGGGCGGCCCCAATCGAAATTTCGGTCGCTTGCTCCGGGGTCAATAATTGAGCTACGAGAAAACGCTTGCGGGGGCTTGTTCATGGGTCTCAATGGGAAGTACTGTGTGAGCGGTTTGAAATTCGGTGCAACGGTTATAGGGAATAGTCGCGGCCGAAATGTGTCAAATTTCGAAATTTTGACCCTATGAAACTCGGGTCCTATTGGGTCTGAAGTGAAACTTTTTTTTTAAAATTGATGTACTCTTCGAGAGCACATTTTGGCTATTTCGGATTTTTAAATTTCGCGATAGGATTTTCTGGACAGAATTTGGGTACCAATTTTAGAATCATTTTGGACACATTTAAAAATTCGCCAATAAAAAAACTATTGAAGCTAGGACCACCAAATTTGGAGGGTTTGTAGGTTTTACTAGGGCGACCGTTCACACCAAAATTTGCGACATTCTATCGAGCCGTTTCGGAGATATTCGCGAGTTTGTGTTTTAACATTACGGAAAAATACTCTGGACCCCCTGCGGTGAGCCGCGATTGTCGAGCATGGAGAGGAAGGCCTAAGCCCTGTAAGGTCACTTTTCAATTTGCAAGTCGATCGGACAATTAGGGACCGAGATATGTGGTGTCAAATTTGGTCCATTTCCGTGACCATTGGGGCGGCTCCAATCGAAATTTCGGTCGCTTGCGCCTGGGTCATTAATGGCGCTACGAGAAAACGGTTGCGGGGGCTTGTTCATGGGTCTCAATGGGAAGTACTGTGTGAGCGGTTTGAAATTCGGTGCAACGGTTATAGGGAATAGTCGCGGCCGAAATGTGTCAAATTTCGAAATTTTGACCCTATGAAAGTCGGGTCCTATTGGGTCTGAAGACAAACGTTTTTTTTTAAAATTGATGTACTCTTCGACAGCAACATTTTGGCTATTTCAGATTTTTAAATTTCGCGATAGGATTTTCTAGACCGAATTTGGGTACCCATTTTAGGGTCATTTTGGACACCTTTAAATATTAGCCAATAAAAAACTATCGAAGCTAGGACCACCAAGTTTGTAGGGTTTGTAGGTATTACTATGGTGCCCGTTCACACCAAAATTTGCGACATTCTATCGAGCCGTTTCGGAGATATTCGCGAGTTTGTGTTTTAACATTACGGAAAAATACCCTGGACTCCCTGCGGTGAGCGGCGATTGTCGAGCATGGAGATGAAGGCCTAAGCCCTGTTAGGTCACGTTCCAAATTGCAAGTCGATCGGACATTTTGGGACCGAGATATGGGGTGTCAAAGTTTGGTCCATTTCCGTGACCATTGGGGCGGCCCCAATCGAAATTTCGGTCGCTTGCTCCGGGGTCAATAATGGAGCTACGAGAAAACGCTGGCGGGTGCTTGTTCATGTGTCTCAATGGGAAGTACTGTGTGAGCGGTTTGAAATTGGGTGGAACCGTTATAGGGAATAGTCGCCTCCAAAATGTGTCAAATTTCGAAATTTTGACTACGAAAGTCGGGTCCTATTGGGCCTGGAGACAAACTTTTTTTTTAAATTGATGTACTCTTCGAGAGCAACATTTTGGCTATTTCGGATTTTTAAATTTCGCGATAGGATTTTCTGGACCGAATTTGGGTACCCATTTTAGGGTCATTTTAGACACTAAATATTCGCCAATAAAAAACTATCGAAGCTAGGGCCACCAAGTTTGGAGGGTTTGTAGGTATTACTATGGTGCCCGTTCACACCAAAATTTGCGACATTCTATCGAGCCGTTTCGGAGATTTTCGCGAGTTTGTGTTTTAACATTCCTAAAAAATACCCTGGACCCCCTGCGGTGAGCGGCGATTGTCGAGCATGGAGAGGAAGGCCTATGCCCTGTTAGGTCAGGTTTCAAATTGCAAGTCGATCGGACAATTAGAGACGGAGATATGGGCTGTCAAAATTTGGTCCATTTCCGTGACCATTGGGGCGGCCCCAATCGAAATTTCGGTCGCTTGCGCCGGGGTCAATAATGGCGCTATGAGAAAACGCTTGCGGGGGCTTGTTCATGTGTCTCAATGGGAAGTACTGTGTGAGCGGTTTGAAATTCGGTGCAACGTTTATAGGGTATAGTCGCGTCCGAAATGTGTCAAATTTCGAAATTTTGACTCTACGAAAGTCGGGTCCTATTGGGCCTGGAGACAAACGTTTTTTTTAAATTGATGTACTCTTCGAGAGCAACATTTTGGCTATTTCAGATTTTTAAAATTTCGCGATAGGATTTTCTGGACAGAATTTGGGTACCCATTTTAGGGTCATTTTGGACACATTTAAATATTCGCCAATAAAAAACTATCGAAGCTAGGACCACCAAGTTTGGAGCGTTTGTAGGTATTACTATGGTGCCCGTTCACAACAAAATTTGCGACATTCTATCGAGCCGTTTCGGAGATATTCGCGAGTTTGTGTTTTAACATTACGGAAATATACCCTGGACTTCCTGCGGTGAGCGGCGATTGTCGAGCATGGAGATGAAGGCCTAAGCCCTGTTAGGTCACGTTCCAAATTGCAAGTCGATCGGACATTTTGGCACCGAGATATGGGATGTCAAAGTTTGGTCCATTTTCGTGACCATTGGGGCGGCCCCAATCGAAATTTCGGTCGCTTGCTCCGGGGTCAATAGTGGAGCTACGAGAAAACGCTGGCGGGTGCTTGTTCATGTGTCTCAATGGGAAGTACTGTGTGAGCGGTTTGAAATTCGGTGCAACGGTTATAGGGAATAGTCGCGGCCGAAATGCGTCAAATTTCGAAATTTTGACCCTATGAAAGTCGGGTCCTATTGGGTCTGAAGACAAACTTTTTCTTAAAATTGATGTACTCTTCGACAGCAGCATTTTGGCTATTTCAGAATTTTAAATTTTGCGATAGGATATTCTGGACCGAATTTGGGTACCCATTTTAGGGTCATTTTGGACACATTTAAATATTAGCATATAAAAAACTATCGAAGCTAGGCCCACCAAGTTTGGAGGGTTTGTAGGTATTACTATGGTGCCCGTTCACACCAAAATTTGCGACATTCTATCGAGCCGTTTCGGAGATATTCGCGAGTTTGTGTTTTAACATTACGGAAAAATACCCTGGACTCCCTGCGGTGAGCGGCGATTGTCGAGCATGGAGATGAAGGCCTAAGCCCTGTTAGGTCACGTTCCAAATTGCAAGTCGATCGGACATTTTGGGACCGAGATATGGGATGTCAAAGTTTGGTCCATTTCCGTGATCATTGGGGCGGCCCCAATCGAAATTTCGGTCGCTTGCTCCGGGGTCAATAATGGAGCTACGAGAAAACGCTGGCGGGTGCTTGTTCATGTGTCTCAATGGGCAGTACTGTGTGAGCGGTTTGAAATTCGGTGCAACGGTTATAGGGAATAGTCGCCTCCGAAATGTGTCAAATTTCGAAATTTTGACTCTACGAAAGTCGGGTCCTATTGCGCCTGGAGACAAACTTTTTTTTTAAATTGATGTACTCTTCGAGAGCAACATTTTGGCTATTTCGGATTTTTAAATTTCGCGATAGGATTTTCTGGACCGAATTTGGGTACCCATTTTAGGTCATTTTGGACACTAAATATTCGCCAATAAAAAACTATCGAAGCTAGGCCCACCAAGTTTGGAGGGTTTGTAGGTATTACTATGGTGCCCGTTCACACCAAAATTTGCGACATTCTATCGAGCCGTTTCGGAGATATTCGCGAGTTTGTGTTTTAACATTACGGAAAAATACTCTGGACCCCCTGCGGTGAGCCGCGATTGTCGAGCATGGAGAGGAAGGCCTAAGCCCTGTAAGGTCACTTTTCAATTTGCAAGTCGATCGGACAATTAGGGACCGAGATATGTGGTGTCAAATTTGGTCCATTTCCGTGACCATTGGGGCGGCTCCAATCGAAATTTCGGTCGCTTGCGCCTGGGTCATTAATGGCGCTACGAGAAAACGGTTGCGGGGGCTTGTTCATGGGTCTCAATGGGAAGTACTGTGTGAGCGGTTTGAAATTCGGTGCAACGGTTATAGGGAATAGTCGCGGCCGAAATGTGTCAAATTTCGAAATTTTGACCCTATGAAAGTCGGGTCCTATTGGGTCTGAAGACAAACGTTTTTTTTTAAAATTGATGTACTCTTCGACAGCAACATTTTGGCTATTTCAGATTTTTAAATTTCGCGATAGGATTTTCTAGACCGAATTTGGGTACCCATTTTAGGGTCATTTTGGACACCTTTAAATATTAGCCAATAAAAAACTATCGAAGCTAGGACCACCAAGTTTGTAGGGTTTGTAGGTATTACTATGGTGCCCGTTCACACCAAAATTTGCGACATTCTATCGAGCCGTTTCGGAGATATTCGCGAGTTTGTGTTTTAACATTACGGAAAAATACCCTGGACTCCCTGCGGTGAGCGGCGATTGTCGAGCATGGAGATGAAGGCCTAAGCCCTGTTAGGTCACGTTCCAAATTGCAAGTCGATCGGACATTTTGGGACCGAGATATGGGGTGTCAAAGTTTGGTCCATTTCCGTGACCATTGGGGCGGCCCCAATCGAAATTTCGGTCGCTTGCTCCGGGGTCAATAATGGAGCTACGAGAAAACGCTGGCGGGTGCTTGTTCATGTGACTCAATGGGAAGTACTGTGTGAGCGGTTTGAAATTGGGTGGAACGGTTATAGGGAATAGTCGCCTCCAAAATGTGTCAAATTTCGAAATTTTGACTACGAAAGTCGGGTCCTATTGGGCCTGGAGACAAACTTTTTTTTTAAATTGATGTACTCTTCGAGAGCAACATTTTGGCTATTTCGGATTTTTAAATTTCGCGATAGGATTTTCTGGACCGAATTTGGGTACCCATTTTAGGGTCATTTTAGACACTAAATATTCGCCAATAAAAAACTATCGAAGCTAGGGCCACCAAGTTTGGAGGGTTTGTAGGTATTACTATGGTGCCCGTTCACACCAAAATTTGCGACATTCTATCGAGCCGTTTCGGAGATTTTCGCGAGTTTGTGTTTTAACATTCCTAAAAAATACCCTGGACCCCCTGCGGTGAGCGGCGATTGTCGAGCATGGAGAGGAAGGCCTATGCCCTGTTAGGTCAGGTTTCAAATTGCAAGTCGATCGGACAATTAGAGACGGAGATATGGGCTGTCAAAATTTGGTCCATTTCCGTGACCATTGGGGCGGCCCCAATCGAAATTTCGGTCGCTTGCGCCGGGGTCAATAATTGCGCTATGAGAAAACGCTTGCGGGGGCTTGTTCATGTGTCTCAATGGGAAGTACTGTGTGAGCGGTTTGAAATTCGGTGCAACGTTTATAGGGTATAGTCGCGTCCGAAATGTGTCAAATTTCGAAATTTTGACTCTACGAAAGTCGGGTCCTATTGGGCCTGGAGACAAACTTTTTTTTTAAATTGATGTACTCTTCGAGAGCAACATTTTGGCTATTTCAGATTTTTAAAATTTCGCGATAGGATTTTCTGGACAGAATTTGGGTACCCATTTTAGGGTCATTTTGGACACATTTAAATATTCGCCAATAAAAAACTATCGAAGCTAGGACCACCAAGTTTGGAGCGTTTGTAGGTATTACTATGGTGCCCGTTCACACCAAAATTTGCGACATTCTATCGAGCCGTTTCGGAGATATTCGCGAGTTTGTGTTTTAACATTACGGAAATATACCCTGGACTTCCTGCGGTGAGCGGCGATTGTCGAGCATGGAGATGAAGGCCTAAGCCCTGTTAGGTCACGTTCCAAATTGCAAGTCGATCGGACATTTTGGCACCGAGATATGGGATGTCAAAGTTTGGTCCATTTTCGTGACCATTGGGGCGGCCCCAATCGAAATTTCGGTCGCTTGCTCCGGGGTCAATAGTGGAGCTACGAGAAAACGCTGGCGGGTGCTTGTTCATGTGTCTCAATGGGAAGTACTGTGTGAGCGGTTTGAAATTCGGTGCAACGGTTATAGGGAATAGTCGCGGCCGAAATGCGTCAAATTTCGAAATTTTGACCCTATGAAAGTCGGGTCCTATTGGGTCTGAAGACAAACTTTTTCTTAAAATTGATGTACTCTTCGACAGCAGCATTTTGGCTATTTCAGAATTTTAAATTTTGCGATAGGATATTCTGGACCGAATTTGGGTACCCATTTTAGGGTCATTTTGGACACATTTAAATATTAGCATATAAAAAACTATCGAAGCTAGGCCCACCAAGTTTGGAGGGTTTGTAGGTATTACTATGGTGCCCGTTCACACCAAAATTTGCGACATTCTATCGAGCCGTTTCGGAGATATTCGCGAGTTTGTGTTTTAACATTACGGAAAAATACCCTGGACTCCCTGCGGTGAGCGGCGATTGTCGAGCATGGAGATGAAGGCCTAAGCCCTGTTAGGTCACGTTCCAAATTGCAAGTCGATCGGACATTTTGGGACCGAGATATGGGATGTCAAAGTTTGGTCCATTTCCGTGATCATTGGGGCGGCCCCAATCGAAATTTCGGTCGCTTGCTCCGGGGTCAATAATGGAGCTACGAGAAAACGCTGGCGGGTGCTTGTTCATGTGTCTCAATGGGCAGTACTGTGTGAGCGGTTTGAAATTCGGTGCAACGGTTATAGGGAATAGTCGCCTCCGAAATGTGTCAAATTTCGAAATTTTGACTCTACGAAAGTCGGGTCCCTATTGCGCCTGGAGACAAACTTTTTTTTTAAATTGATGTACTCTTCGAGAGCAACATTTTGGCTATTTCGGATTTTAAATTTCGCGATAGGATTTTCTGGACCGAATTTGGGTACCCATTTTAGGTCATTTTGGACACTAAATATTCGCCAATAAAAAACTATCGAAGCTAGGCCCACCAAGTTTGGAGGGTTTGTAGGTATTACTATGGTGCCCGTTCACACCAAAATTTGCGACATTCTATCGAGCCGTTTCGGAGATTTTCGCGAGTTTGTGTTTTAACATTACGGAAAAATACTCTGGACCCCCTGCGGTGAGCCGCGATTGTCGAGCATGGAGAGGAAGGCCTAAGCCCTGTAAGGTCACGTTTCAATTTGCAAGTCGATCGGACAATTAGGGACCGAGATATGGGGTGTCAAATTTGGTCCATTTCCGTGACCATTGGGGCGGCTCCAATCGAAATTTCGGTCGCTTGCGCCTGGGTCAATAATGGCGCTACGAGAAAACGCTTGCGGGGGCTTGTTCATGGGTCTCAATGGGAAGTACTGTGTGAGCGGTTTGAAATTCGGTGCAACGGTTATAGGGAATAGTCGCGGCCGAAATGTGTCAAATTTCGAAATTTTGACCCTATGAAAGTCGGGTCCTATTGGGTCTGAAGACAAACTTTTTCTTAAAATTGATGTACTCTTCGACAGCAGCATTTTGGCTATTTCAGATTTTTAAATTTTGCGATAGGATATTCTGGACCGAATTTGGGTACCCATTTTAGGGTCATTTTGGACACATTTAAATATTAGCATATAAAAAACTATCGAAGCTAGGACCACCAAGTTTTGAGGGTTTGTAGGTATTACTATGGTGCCCGTTCACACCAAAATTTGCGACATTCTATCGAGCCGTTTCGGAGATATTCGCGAGTTTGTGTTTTAATATTACGGAAAAATACCCTGGACTCCCTGCGGTGAGCGGCGATTGTCGAGCATGAGATGAAGGCCTAAGCCCTGTTAGGTCACGTTCCAAATTGCAAGTCGATCGGACATTTTGGGACCGAGATATGGGATGTCAAAATTTGGTCCATTTCCGTGATCATTGGGGCGGCCCCAATCGAAATTTCGGTCGCTTGCTCCGGGGTCAATAATGGAGCTACGAGAAAACGCTGGCGGGTGCTTGTTCATGTGTCTCAATGGGCAGTACTGTGTGAGCGGTTTGAAATTCGGTGCAACGGTTATAGGGAATAGTCGCCTCCGAAATGTGTCAAATTTCGAAATTTTGACTCTACGAAAGTCGGGTCCTATTGCGCCTGGAGACAAACTTTTTTTTTAAATTGATGTACTCTTCGAGAGCAACATTTTGGCTATTTCGGATTTATAAATTTCGCGATAGGATTTTCTGGACCGAATTTGGGTACCCATTTTAGGTCATTTTGGACACTAAATATTCGCCAATAAAAAACTATCGAAGCTAGGCCCACCAAGTTTGGAGGGTTTGTAGGTATTACTATGGTGCCCGTTCACACCAAAATTTGCGACATTCTATCGAGCCGTTTCGGAGATTTTCGCGAGTTTGTGTTTTAACATTACGGAAAAATACTCTGGACCCCTTGCGGTGAGCCGCGATTGTCGAGCATGGAGAGGAAGGCCTAAGCCCTGTAAGGTCACGTTTCAATTTGCAAGTCGATCGGACAATTAGGGACCGAGATATGGGGTGTCAAATTTGGTCCATTTCCGTGACCATTGGGGCGGCTCCAATCGAAATTTCGGTCGCTTGCGCCTGGGTCAATAATGGCGCTACGAGAAAACGCTTGCGGGGGCTTGTTCATGGGTCTCAATGGGAAGTACTGTGTGAGCGGTTTGAAATTCGGTGCAACGGTTATAGGGAATAGTCGCCTCCGAAATGTGTCAAATTTCGAAATTTTGACTCTACGAAAGTCGGGTCCTATTGGGCCTGGAGACAAACTTTTTTTTTTAAATTGATGTACTCTTCGAGAGCAACATTTTGGCTATTTCGGATTTTTAAATTTCGCGATAGGATTTTCTGGACCGAATTTGGGTACCCATTTTAGGGTCATTTTGGACACTAAATATTCGCCAAGAAAAAACTATCGAAGCTAGGCCCACCAAGTTTGGAGGGTTTGTAGGTATTACTATGATGCCCGTTCACACCAAATTTGCGACATTCTATCGAGCCGTTTCGGAGATTTTCGCGAGTTTGTGTTTTAACATTACGGAAAAATACCCTGGACCCCCTGCGGTGAGCGGCGATTGTCGAGCATGGAGAG
This sequence comes from Stegodyphus dumicola, assembly GCF_044657685.1. Classification (NCBI taxonomy): domain Eukaryota; kingdom Metazoa; phylum Arthropoda; class Arachnida; order Araneae; family Eresidae; genus Stegodyphus; species Stegodyphus dumicola. The sequence goes on from NC_140768.1 coordinate 6,911,733, forward strand.
GAAGGCCTAAGCCCTGTTAGGTCAGGTTTCAAATTGCAAGTCGATCGGATAATTAGGGACCGAGATATGGGGTGTCAAAATTTGGTCCATTTCCGTGACCATTGGGGCGGCCCCAATCGAAATTTCGGTCGCTTGCGCCGGGGTCAATAATGGCGCTATGAGAAAACGCTTGCGGGGGGCTTGTTCATGTGTCTCAATGGGAAGTACTGTGTGAGCGGTTGAAATTCGGTGCAACGTTTATAGGGAATAGTCGCGTCCGAAATGTGTCAAATTTCGAAATTTTGACCCTATGAAAGTCGGGTCCTGTTGGGTCTGAAGACAAACTTTTTTCTTAAATTGATGTACTCTTCGACAGCAACATTTTGGCTATTTCAGATTTTTAAATTTCGCGATAGGATTTTCTAGACCGAATTTGGGTACCCATTTTAGGGTCATTTTGGACACTTTTAAATATTCGCCAATAAAAAACTATCGAAGCTAGGACCACCAAGTTTGGAGGGTTTGTAGGTATTACTATGGTGCCCGTTCACACCAAAATTTGCGACATTCTATCGAGCCGTTTCGGAGATATTCGCGAGTTTGTGTTTTAACATTACGGAAAAATACCCTGGACACCCTGCGGTGAGCCGCGATTGTCGAGCATGGAGATGAAGGCCTAAGCCCTGTTAGGTCACGTTCCAATTGCAAGTCGATCGGACATTTTGGGACCGAGATATGGGGTGTCAAAGTTTGGTCCATTTCCGTGACCATTGGGGCGGCCCCAATCGAAATTTCGGTCGCTTGCTCCGGGGTCAATAATTGAGCTACGAGAAAACGCTTGCGGGGGCTTGTTCATGGGTCTCAATGGGAAGTACTGTGTGAGCGGTTTGAAATTGGGTGCAACGGTTATAGGGAATAGTCGCGGCCGAAATGTGTCAAATTTCGAAATTTTGACCCTATGAAAGTCGGGTCCTATTGGGTCTGAAGTGAAACTTTTTTTTTAAAATTGATGTACTCTTCGAGAGCACATTTTGGCTATTTCGGATTTTTAAATTTCGCGATAGGATTTTCTGGACAGAATTTGGGTACCCATTTTAGGGTCATTTTGGACACATTTAAATATTAGCCAATAAAAAAACTATTGAAGCTAGGACCACCAAATTTGGAGGGTTTGTAGGTATTACTAGGGTGACCGTTCACACCAAAATTTGCGACATTCTATCGAGCCGTTTCGGAGATATTCGCGAGTTTGTGTTTTAACATTACGGAAAAATACCCTGGACTCCCTGCGGTGAGCGGCGATTGTCGAGCATGGAGATGAAGGCCTAAGCCCTGTTAGGTCACGTTCCAAATTGCAAGTCGATCGGACATTTTGGGACCGAGTATATGGGATGTCAATTTTGGTCCATTTCCGTGATCATTGGGGCGGCCCCAATCGAAATTTCGGTCGCTTGCTCCGGGGTCAATAATGGAGCTACGAGAAAACGCTGGCGGGTGCTTGTTCATGTGTCTCAATGGGCAGTACTGTGTGAGCGGTTTGAAATTCGGTGCAACGGTTATAGGGAATAGTCGCCTCCGAAATGTGTCAAATTTCGAAATTTTGACTCTACGAAAGTCGGGTCCTATTGCGCCTGGAGACAAACTTTTTTTTTAAATTGATGTACTCTTCGAGAGCAACATTTTGGCTATTTCGGATTTTTAAATTTCGCGATAGGATTTTCTGGACCGAATTTGGGTACCCATTTTAGGTCATTTTGGACACTAAATATTCGCCAATAAAAAACTATCGAAGCTAGGCCCACCAAGTTTGGAGGGTTTGTAGGTATTACTATGGTGCCCGTTCACACCAAAATTTGCGACATTCTATCGAGCCGTTTCGGAGATTTTCGCGAGTTTGTGTTTTAACATTACGGAAAAATACTCTGGACCCCCTGCGGTGAGCCGCGATTGTCGAGCATGGAGAGGAAGGCCTAAGCCCTGTAAGGTCACGTTTCAATTTGCAAGTCGATCGGACAATTAGGGACCGAGATATGGGGTGTCAAATTTGGTCCATTTCCGTGACCATTGGGGCGGCTCCAATCGAAATTTCGGTCGCTTGCGCCTGGGTCAATAATGGCGCTACGAGAAAACGCTTGCGGGGGCTTGTTCATGGGTCTCAATGGGAAGTACTGTGTGAGCGGTTTGAAATTCGGTGCAACGGTTATAGGGAATAGTCGCGGCCGAAATGTGTCAAATTTCGAAATTTTGACCCTATGAAAGTCGGGTCCTATTGGGTCTGAAGACAAACTTTTTCTTAAAATTGATGTACTCTTCGACAGCAGCATTTTGGCTATTTCAGATTTTTAAATTTTGCGATAGGATATTCTGGACCGAATTTGGGTACCCATTTTAGGGTCATTTTGGACACATTTAAATATTAGCATATAAAAAACTATCGAAGCTAGGACCACCAAGTTTTGAGGGTTTGTAGGTATTACTATGGTGCCCGTTCACACCAAAATTTGCGACATTCTATCGAGCCGTTTCGGAGATATTCGCGAGTTTGTGTTTTAACATTACGGAAAAATACCCTGGACTCCCTGCGGTGAGCGGCGATTGTCGAGCATGGAGATGAAGGCCTAAGCCCTGTTAGGTCACGTTCCAAATTGCAAGTCGATCGGACATTTTGGGACCGAGATATGGGATGTCAAAATTTGGTCCATTTCCGTGATCATTGGGGCGGCCCCAATCGAAATTTCGGTCGCTTGCTCCGGGGTCAATAATGGAGCTACGAGAAAACGCTGGCGGGTGCTTGTTCATGTGTCTCAATGGGCAGTACTGTGTGAGCGGTTTGAAATTCGGTGCAACGGTTATAGGGAATACTCGCCTCCGAAATGTGTCAAATTTCGAAATTTTGACTCTACGAAAGTCGGGTCCTATTGCGCCTGGAGACAAACTTTTTTTTTAAATTGATGTACTCTTCGAGAGCAACATTTTGGCTATTTCGGATTTTTAAATTTCGCGATAGGATTTTCTGGACCGAATTTGGGTACCCATTTTAGGTCATTTTGGACACTAAATATTCGCCAATAAAAAACTATCGAAGCTAGGCCCACCAAGTTTGGAGGGTTTGTAGGTATTACTATGGTGCCCGTTCACACCAAAATTTGCGACATTCTATCGAGCCGTTTCGGAGATTTTTGCGAGTTTGTGTTTTAACATTACGGAAAAATACTCTGGACCCCTTGCGGTGAGCCGCGATTGTCGAGCATGGAGAGGAAGGCCTAAGCCCTGTAAGGTCACGTTTCAATTTGCAAGTCGATCGGACAATTAGGGACCGAGATATGGGGTGTCAAATTTGGTCCATTTCCGTGACCATTGGGGCGGCTCCAATCGAAATTTCGGTCGCTTGCGCCTGGGTCAATAATGGCGCTACGAGAAAACGCTTGCGGGGGCTTGTTCATGGGTCTCAATGGGAAGTACTGTGTGAGCGGTTTGAAATTCGGTGCAACGGTTATAGGGAATAGTCGCGGCCGAAATGTGTCAAATTTCGAAATTTTGACCCTATGAAAGTCGGGTCCTATTGGGTCTGAAGACAAACTTTTTTTTAAAATTGATGTACTCTTCGAGAGGAACATTTTGGCTATTTCGGATTTTTAAATTTCGCGATAGGATTTTCTGGACCGAATTTGGGTACCCATTTTAGGGTCATTTTGGACACTAAATATTCGCCAAGAATAAACTATCGAAGCTAGGCCCACCAAGTTTGGAGGGTTTGTAGGTATTACTATGATGCCCGTTCACACCAAATTTTGCGACATTCTATCGAGCCGTTTCGGAGATATTCGCGAGTTTGTGTTTTAAAATTACGGAAAAATACCCTGGACTCCCTGCGGTGAGCGGCGATTGTCGAGCATGGATATGAAGGCCTAAGCCCTGTTAGGTCACGTTCCAAATTGCAAGTCGATCGGACATTTTGGGACCGAGATGTGGGATGTCAAAGTTTGGTCCATTTTCGTGACCATTGGGGCGGCCCCAATCGAAATTTCGGTCGCTTGCTCCGGGGTCAATAATGGAGCTACGAGAAAACGCTGGCGGGTGCTTGTTCATGTGTCTCAATGGGAAGTACTGTGTGAGCGGTTTGAAATTGGGTGCAACGGTTATAGGGAATAGTCGCCTCCGAAATGTGTCAAATTTCGAAATTTTGACTCTACGAAAGTCGGGTCCTATTGGGCCTGGAGACAAACTTTTTTTTTAAATTGATGTACTCTTCGAGAGCAACATTTTGGCTATTTCGGATTTTTAAATTTCGCGATAGGATTTTCTGGACCGAATTTGGGTACCCATTTTAGGGTCATTTTGGACACTAAATATTCGCCAAGAAAAAACTATCGAAGCTAGGCCCACCAAGTTTGGAGGGTTTGTAGGTATTACTATGATGCCCGTTCACACCAAAATTTGCGACATTCTATCGAGCCGTTTCGGAGATTTTCGCGAGTTTGTGTTTTAACATTACGGAAAAATACCCTGGACCCCCTGCGGTGAGCGGCGATTGTCGAGCATGCAGAGGAAGGCCTAAGCCCTGTTAGGTCAGGTTTCAAATTGCAAGTCGATCGGATAATTAGGGACCGAGATATGGGGTGTCAAAATTTGGTCCATTTCCGTGACCATTGGGGCGGCCCCAATCGAAATTTCGGTCGCTTGCGCCGGGGTCAATAATGGCGCTATGAGAAAACGCTTGCGGGGGCTTGTTCATGTGTCTCAATGGGAAGTACTGTGTGAGCGGTTTGAAATTCGGTGCAACGTTTATAGGGAATAGTCGCGTCCGAAATGTGTCAAATTTCGAAATTTTGACCCTATGAAAGTCGGGTCCTGTTGGGTCTGAAGACAAACTTTTTTCTTAAAATTGATGTACTCTTCGACAGCAACATTTTGGCTATTTCAGATTTTTAAATTTCGCGATAGGATTTTCTAGACCGAATTTGGGTACCCATTTTAGGGTCATTTTGGACACATTTAAATATTAGCCAATAAAAAAACTATTGAAGCTAGGACCACCAAATTTGGAGGGTTTGTAGGTATTACTAGGGTGACCGTTCACACCAAAATTTGCGACATTCTATCGAGCCGTTTCGGAGATATTCGCGAGTTTGTGTTTTAACATTACGGAAAAATACTCTGGACCCCCTGCGGTGAGCCGCGATTGTCGAGCATGGAGAGGAAGGCCTAAGCCCTGTAAGGTCACTTTTCAATTTGCAAGTCGATCGGACAATTAGGGACCGAGATATGGGGTGTCAAATTTGGTCCATTTCCGTGACCATTGGGGCGGCTCCAATCGAAATTTCGGTCGCTTGCGCCTGGGTCAATAATAGCGCTACGAGAAAACGCTTGCGGGGGCTTGTTCATGTGTCTCAATGGGAAGTACTGTGTGAGCGGTTTGAAATTCGGTGCAACGTTTATAGGGAATAGTCGCGTCCGAAATGCGTCAAATTTCGAAATTTTGACCCTATGAAAGTCGGGTCCTATTGGGTCTGAAGACAAACATTTTTCTTAAAATTGATGTACTCTTCGAGAGCAACATTTTGGCTATTTCAGAGTTTTAAAATTTCGCGATAGGATTTTCTGGACAGAATTTGGGTACCCATTTTAGGGTCATTTTGGACACTTTTAAATATTCGCCAATAAAAAACTATCGAAGCTAGGACCACCAAGTTTGGAGGGTTTGTAGGTATTACTATGGTGCCCGTTCACACCAAAATTTGCGACATTCTATCGAGCCGTTTCGGAGATATTCGCGAGTTTGTGTTTTAAAATTACGGAAAAATACCCTGGACTCCCTGCGGTGAGCGGCGATTGTCGAGCATGGATATGAAGGCCTAAGCCCTGTTAGGTCACGTTCCAAATTGCAAGTCGATCGGACACTTTGGGACCGAGATATGGTGTGTCAAAGTTTGGTCCATTTCCGTGACCATTGGGGCGGCTCCAATCGAAATTTCGGTCGCTTGCGCCTGGGTCATTAATGGCGCTACGAGAAAACGGTTGCGGGGGCTTATTCATGGGTCTCAATGGGAAGTACTGTGTGAGCGGTTTGAAATTCGGTGCAACGGTTATAGGGAATAGTCGCGGCCGAAATGTGTCAAACTTCGAAATTTTGACCCTATGAAAGTCGGGTCCTATTGGGTCTGAAGACAAACGTTTTTTTTTAAAATTGATGTACTCTTCGACAGCAACATTTTGGCTATTTCAGATTTTTAAATTTCGCGATAGGATTTTCTAGACCGAATTTGGGTACCCATTTTAGGGTCATTTTGGACACCTTTAAATATTAGCCAATAAAAAACTATCGAAGCTAGGACCACCAAGTTTGTAGGGTTTGTAGGTATTACTATGGTGCCCGTTCACACCAAAATTTGCGACATTCTATCGAGCCGTTTCGGAGATATTCGCGAGTTTGTGTTTTAACATTACGGAAAAATACCCTGGACTCCCTGCGGTGAGCGGCGATTGTCGAGCATGGAGATGAAGGCCTAAGCCCTGTTAGGTCACGTTCCAAATTGCAAGTCGATCGGACATTTTGGGACCGAGATATGGGGTGTCAAAGTTTGGTCCATTTCCGTGACCATTGGGGCGGCCCCAATCGAAATTTCGGTCGCTTGCTCCGGGGTCAATAATGGAGCTACGAGAAAACGCTGGCGGGTGCTTGTTCATGTGTCTCAATGGGAAGTACTGTGTGAGCGGTTTGAAATTGGGTGGAACGGTTATAGGGAATAGTCGCCTCCAAAATGTGTCAAATTTCGAAATTTTGACTACGAAAGTCGGGTCCTATTGGGCCTGGAGACAAACTTTTTTTTTAAATTGATGTACTCTTCGAGAGCAACATTTTGGCTATTTCGGATTTTTAAATTTCGCGATAGGATTTTCTGGACCGAATTTGGGTACCCATTTTAGGGTCATTTTAGACACTAAATATTCGCCAAGAAAAAACTATCGAAGCTAGGGCCACCAAGTTTGGAGGGTTTGTAGGTATTACTATGGTGCCCGTTCACACCAAAATTTGCGACATTCTATCGAGCCGTTTCGGAGATTTTCCCGAGTTTGTGTTTTAACATTCCTAAAAAATACCCTGGACCCCCTGCGGTGAGCGGCGATTGTCGAGCATGGAGAGGAAGGCCTATGCCCTGTTAGGTCAGGTTTCAAATTGCAAGTCGATCGGACAATTAGAGACGGAGATATGGGCTGTCAAAATTTGGTCCATTTCCGTGACCATTGGGGCGGCCCCAATCGAAATTTCGGTCGCTTGCGCCGGGGTCAATAATGGCGCTATGAGAAAACGCTTGCGGGGGCTTGTTCATGTGTCTCAATGGGAAGTACTGTGTGAGCGGTTTGAAATTCGGTGCAACGTTTATAGGGTATAGTCGCGTCCGAAATGTGTCAAATTTCGAAATTTTGACTCTACTAAAGTCGGGTCCTATTGGGCCTGGAGACAAACTTTTTTTTTAAATTGATGTACTCTTCGAGAGCAACATTTTGGCTATTTCAGATTTTTAAAATTTCGCGATAGGATTTTCTGGACAGAATTTGGGTACCCATTTTAGGGTCATTTTGGACACATTTAAATATTCGCCAATAAAAAACTATCGAAGCTAGGACCACCAAGTTTGGAGCGTTTGTAGGTATTACTATGGTGCCCGTTCACACCAAAATTTGCGACATTCTATCGAGCCGTTTCGGAGATATTCGCGAGTTTGTGTTTTAACATTACGGAAATATACCCTGGACTTCCTGCGGTGAGCGGCGATTGTCGAGCATGGAGATGAAGGCCTAAGCCCTGTTAGGTCACGTTCCAAATTGCAAGTCGATCGGACATTTTGGCACCGAGATATGGGATGTCAAAGTTTGGTCCATTTTCGTGACCATTGGGGCGGCCCCAATCGAAATTTCGGTCGCTTGCTCCGGGGTCAATAGTGGAGCTACGAGAAAACGCTGGCGGGTGCTTGTTCATGTGTCTCAATGGGAAGTACTGTGTGAGCGGTTTGAAATTCGGTGCAACGGTTATAGGGAATAGTCGCGGCCGAAATGCGTCAAATTTCGAAATTTTGACCCTATGAAAGTCGGGTCCTATTGGGTCTGAAGACAAACTTTTTCTTAAAATTGATGTACTCTTCGACAGCAGCATTTTGGCTATTTCAGAATTTTAAATTTTGCGATAGGATATTCTGGACCGAATTTGGGTACCCATTTTAGGGTCATTTTGGACACATTTAAATATTAGCATATAAAAAACTATCGAAGCTAGGCCCACCAAGTTTGGAGGGTTTGTAGGTATTACTATGGTGCCCGTTCACACCAAAATTTGCGACATTCTATCGAGCCGTTTCGGAGATATTCGCGAGTGTGTGTTTTAACATTACGGAAAAATACCCTGGACTCCCTGCGGTGAGCGGCGATTGTCGAGCATGGAGATGAAGGCCTAAGCCCTGTTAGGTCACGTTCCAAATTGCAAGTCGATCGGACATTTTGGGACCGAGATATGGGATGTCAAAGTTTGGTCCATTTCCGTGATCATTGGGGCGGCCCCAATCGAAATTTCGGTCGCTTGCTCCGGGGTCAATAATGGAGCTACGAGAAAACGCTGGCGGGTGCTTGTTCATGTGTCTCAATGGGCAGTACTGTGTGAGCGGTTTGAAATTCGGTGCAACGGTTATAGGGAATAGTCGCCTCCGAAATGTGTCAAATTTCGAAATTTTGACTCTACGAAAGTCGGGTCCTATTGCGCCTGGAGACAAACTTTTTTTTTAAATTGATGTACTCTTCGAGAGCAACATTTTGGCTATTTCGGATTTTTAAATTTCGCGATAGGATTTTCTGGACCGAATTTGGGTACCCATTTTAGGTCATTTTGGACACTAAATATTCGCCAATAAAAAACTATCGAAGCTAGGCCCACCAAGTTTGGAGGGTTTGTAGGTATTACTATGGTGCCCGTTCACACCAAAATTTGCGACATTCTATCGAGCCGTTTCGGAGATTTTCGCGAGTTTGTGTTTTAACATTACGGAAAAATACTCTGGACCCCCTGCGGTGAGCCGCGATTGTCGAGCATGGAGAGGAAGGCCTAAGCCCTGTAAGGTCACGTTTCAATTTGCAAGTCGATCGGACAATTAGGGACCGAGATATGGGGTGTCAAATTTGGTCCATTTCCGTGACCATTGGGGCGGCTCCAATCGAAATTTCGGTCGCTTGCGCCTGGGTCAATAATGGCGCTACGAGAAAACGCTTGCGGGGGCTTGTTCATGGGTCTCAATGGGAAGTACTGTGTGAGCGGTTTGAAATTCGGTGCAACGGTTATAGGGAATAGTCGCGGCCGAAATGTGTCAAATTTCGAAATTTTGACCCTATGAAAGTCGGGTCCTATTGGGTCTGAGACAAACGTTTTCTTAAAATTGATGTACTCTTCGACAGCAGCATTTTGGCTATTTCAGATTTTTAAATTTTGCGATAGGATATTCTGGACCGAATTTGGGTACCCATTTTAGGGTCATTTTGGACACATTTAAATATTAGCATATAAAAAACTATCGAAGCTAGGACCACCAAGTTTTGAGGGTTTGTAGGTATTACTATGGTGCCCGTTCACACCAAAATTTGCGACATTCTATCGAGCCGTTTCGGAGATATTCGCGAGTTTGTGTTTTAACATTACGGAAAAATACCCTGGACTCCCTGCGGTGAGCGGCGATTGTCGAGCATGGAGATGAAGGCCTAAGCCCTGTTAGGTCACGTTCCAAATTGCAAGTCGATCGGACATTTTGGGACCGAGATATGGGATGTCAAAATTTGGTCCATTTTCCGTGATCATTGGGGCGGCCCCAATCGAAATTTCGGTCGCTTGCTCCGGGGTCAATAATGGAGCTACGAGAAAACGCTGGCGGGTGCTTGTTCATGTGTCTCAATGGGCAGTACTGTGTGAGCGGTTTGAAATTCGGTGCAACGGTTATAGGGAATAGTCGCCTCCGAAATGTGTCAAATTTCGAAATTTTGACTCTACGAAAGTCGGGTCCTATTGCGCCTGGAGACAAACTTTTTTTTTAAATTGATGTACTCTTCGAGAGCAACATTTTGGCTATTTCGGATTTTTAAATTTCGCGATAGGATTTTCTGGACCGAATTTGGGTACCCATTTTAGGTCATTTTGGACACTAAATATTCGCCAATAAAAAACTATCGAAGCTAGGCCACCAAGTTTGGAGGGTTTGTAGGTATTACTATGGTGCCCGTTCACACCAAAATTTGCGACATTCTATCGAGCCGTTTCGGAGATTTTCGCGAGTTTGTGTTTTAACATTACGGAAAAATTACTCTGGACCCCTTGCGGTGAGCCGCGATTGTCGAGCATGGAGAGAAGGCCTAAGCCCTGTAAGGTCACGTTTCAATTTGCAAGTCGATCGGACAATTAGGGACCGAGATATGGGGTGTCAAATTTGGTCCATTTCCGTGACCATTGGGGCGGCTCCAATCGAAATTTCGGTCGCTTGCGCCTGGGTCAATAATGGCGCTACGAGAAAACGCTTGCGGGGGCTTGTTCATGGGTCTCAATGGGAAGTACTGTGTGAGCGGTTTGAAATTCGGTGCAACGGTTATAGGGAATAGTCGCGGCCGAAATGTGTCAAATTTCGAAATTTTGACCCTATGAAAGTCGGGTCCTATTGGGTCTGAAGACAAACTTTTTCTTAAAATTGATGTACTCTTCGACAGCAGCATTTTGGCTATTTCAGATTTTTAAATTTTGCGATAGGATATTCTGGACCGAATTTGGGTACCCATTTTAGGGTCATTTTGGACACATTTAAATATTAGCATATAAAAAACTATCGAAGCTAGGACCACCAAGTTTTGAGGGTTTGTAGGTATTACTATGGTGCCCGTTCACACCAAAATTTGCGACATTCTATCGAGCCGTTTCGGAGATATTCGCGAGTTTGTGTTTTAACATTACGGAAAAATACCCTGGACTCCCTGCGGTGAGCGGCGATTGTCGAGCATGGAGATGAAGGCCTAAGCCCTGTTAGGTCACGTTCCAAATTGCAAGTCGATCGGACATTTGGGACCGAGATATGGGATGTCAAAATTTGGTCCATTTCCGTGATCATTGGGGCGGCCCCAATCGAAATTTCGGTCGCTTGCTCCGGGGTCAATAATGGAGCTACGAGAAAACGCTGGCGGGTGCTTGTTCATGTGTCTCAATGGGCAGTACTGTGTGAGCGGTTTGAAATTCGGTGCAACGGTTATAGGGAATAGTCGCCTCCGAAATGTGTCAAATTTCGAAATTTTGACTCTACGAAAGTCGGGTCCTATTGCGCCTGGAGACAAACTTTTTTTTTAAATTGATGTACTCTTCGAGAGCAACATTTTGGCTATTTCGGATTTTTAAATTTCGCGATAGGATTTTCTGGACCGAATTTGAGTACCCATTTTAGGTCATTTTGGACACTAAATATTCGCCAATAAAAAACTATCGAAGCTAGGCCCACCAAGTTTGGAGGGTTTGTAGGTATTACTATGGTGCCCGTTCACACCAAAATTTGCGACATTCTATCGAGCCGTTTCGGAGATTTTCGCGAGTTTGTGTTTTTAACATTACGGAAAAATACTCTGGACCCCTTGCGGTGAGCCGCGATTGTCGAGCATGGAGAGGAAGGCCTAAGCCCTGTAAGGTCACGTTTCAATTTGCAAGTCGATCGGACAATTAGGGACCGAGATATGGGGTGTCAAATTTGGTCCATTTCCGTGACCATTGGGGCGGCTCCAATCGAAATTTCGGTCGCTTGCGCCTGGGTCAATAATGGCGCTACGAGAAAACGCTTGCGGGGGCTTGTTCATGGGTCTCAATGGGAAGTACTGTGTGAGCGGTTTGAAATTCGGTGCAACGGTTATAGGGAATAGTCGCGGCCGAAATGTGTCAAATTCGAAATTTTGACCCTATGAAAGTCGGGTCCTATTGGGTCTGAAGACAAACGTTTTCTTAAATTGATGTACTCTTCGACAGCAGCATTTTGGCTATTTCAGATTTTTAATTTTGCGATAGGATATTCTGGACCGAATTTGGGTACCCATTTTAGGGTCATTTTGGACACATTTAAATATTAGCATATAAAAAACTATCGAAGCTAGGACCACCAAGTTTTGAGGGTTTGTAGGTATTACTATGGTGCCCGTTCACACCAAAATTTGCGACATTCTATCGAGCCGTTTCGGAGATATTCGCGAGTTTGTGTTTTAACATTACGGAAAAATACCCTGGACTCCCTGCGGTGAGCGGCGATTGTCGAGCATGGAGATGAAGGCCTAAGCCCTGTTAGGTCACGTTCCAAATTGCAAGTCGATCGGACATTTTGGACCGAGATATGGGATGTCAAAATTTGGTCCATTTCCGTGATCATTGGGGCGGCCCCAATCGAAATTTCGGTCGCTTGCTCCGGGGTCAATAATGGAGCTACGAGAAAACGCTTGCGGGGGCTTGTTCATGGGTCTCAATGGGAAGTACTGTGTGAGCGGTTTGAAATTCGGTGCAACGGTTATAGGGAATAGTCGCCTCCGAAATGTGTCAAATTTCGAAATTTTGACTCTACGAAAGTCGGGTCCTATTGGGCCTGGAGACAAACTTTTTTTTTAAATTGATGTACTCTTCGAGAGCAACATTTTGGCTATTTCGGATTTTTAATTTCGCGATAGGATTTTCTGGACCGAATTTGGGTACCCATTTTAGGGTCATTTTGGACACTAAATATTCGCCAAGAAAAAACTATCGAAGCTAGGCCCACCAAGTTTGGAGGGTTTGTAGGTATTACTATGATGCCCGTTCACACCAAAATTTGCGACATTCTATCGAGCCGTTTCGGAGATTTTCGCGAGTTTGTGTTTTAACATTACGGAAAAATACCCTGGACCCCCTGCGGTGAGCGGCGATTGTCGAGCATGGAGAGGAAGGCCTAAGCCCTGTTAGGTCAGGTTTCAAATTGCAAGTCGATCGGATAATTAGGGACCGAGATATGGGGGTGTCAAAATTTGGTCCATTTCCGTGACCATTGGGGCGGCCCCAATCGAAATTTCGGTCGCTTGCGCCGGGGTCAATAATGGCGCTATGAGAAAACGCTTGCGGGGGCTTGTTCATGTGTCTCAATGGGAAGTACTGTGTGAGCGGTTTGAAATTCGGTGCAACGTTTATAGGGAATAGTCGCGTCCGAAATGTGTCAAATTTCGAAATTTTGACCCTATGAAAGTCGGGTCCTGTTGGGTCTGAAGACAAACTTTTTTCTTAAATTGATGTACTCTTCGACAGCAACATTTTGGCTATTTCAGATTTTTAAATTTCGCGATAGGATTTTCTAGACCGAATTTGGGTACCCATTTTAGGGTCATTTTGGACACTTTTAAATATTCGCCAATAAAAAACTATCGAAGCTAGGACCACCAAGTTTGGAGGGTTTGTAGGTATTACTATGGTGCCCGTTCACACCAAAATTTGCGACATTCTATCGAGCCGTTTCGGAGATATTCGCGAGTTTGTGTTTTAAAATTACGGAAAAAATACCCTGGACTCCCTGCGGTGAGCGGCGATTGTCGAGCATGGATATGAAGGCCTAAGCCCTGTTAGGTCACGTTCCAAATTGCAAGTCGATCGGACACTTTGGGACCGAGATATGGTGTGTCAAAGTTTGGTCCATTTCCGTGACCATTGGGGCGGCTCCAATCGAAATTTCGGTCGCTTGCGCTGGGTCATTAATGGCGCTACGAGAAAACGGTTGCGGGGGCTTGTTCATGGGTCTCAATGGAAGTACTGTGTGAGCGGTTTGAAATTCGGTGCAACGGTTATAGGGAATAGTCGCGGCCGAAATGTGTCAAATTTCGAAATTTTGACCCTATGAAAGTCGGGTCCTATTGGGTCTGAAGACAAACGTTTTTTTTTAAAATTGATGTACTCTTCGACAGCAACATTTTGGCTATTTCAGATTTTTAAATTCGCGATAGGATTTTCTAGACCGAATTTGGGTACCCATTTTAGGGTCATTTTGGACACCTTTAAATATTAGCCAATAAAAAACTATCGAAGCTAGGACCACCAAGTTTGTAGGGTTTGTAGGTATTACTATGGTGCCCGTTCACACCAAAATTTGCGACATTCTATCGAGCCGTTTCGGAGATATTCGCGAGTTTGTGTTTTAAC